>NC_142063.1:179656631-184456631 GCF_059756535.1 Pantherophis guttatus | reverse complement strand
CCAAAAACAGGCCCGTATTCGGTCTATAAGATGCACTGAAATTTTCACCCACTTTTGGGGGTGGGGGTGGGGTTGAGTGTGTCTTATACTCTGAAAAATATGGTAATTTGCTTATTTAATTGTGATGCTTCTGACATGAATAAACAAAACAAGTAATTTGCTTTTCAACAAAGTAGACCATAACCTACTTCTTGGTAAGATGAGAGAAAAGTGGGATAGATAGCATCACCACCAGATGGATTTGTAACTGACTGACAAACCGTACCCAACGAGTAGTCCTTAATGGGTCTACGTCTACATGGAGGGAAATAAGCAGCGGGGTACCATAAGGTTCCGTTTTAGACCGAGTATTCTTCAATATCTTCATAAATGACTTAGATGAGGGAATAGAAGGGGAACTTACCAAATTTGCGATGATACTAAACTGGCAGGAATAGCTAACACCCTAGAATGGGTGTTGGCAATCCGCGGCTCCGGAGCCACATGATGCTCTTTCAGCCCTCTGCTGTGGCTCCCAACACTGCTGCTGTTGCCGCCTCCATGGCCTCCCCCTGCTCTCGTGCCTTGCGCATCACATTGAAATTTAATGCACTTCAGAATAGGGGAGATGGGGTCCATTTTGACATGGAGCCACAATGCGACCCTGCCCCACTCGCCCCTGGCAACAGCAGGGTCGTCCTTGGCTCGCTCTTGCCTCCCAGATGTCAGTTGTTTTTCCTGTAGAGCTGGCAGGCCAACGGTGTTGTGATGCCCCGCCTCCCTGCCAGCCAGCTGGTCTTCAGCTCGCCGCTGACGAGATGATCGTCGGCATGCTGCTCGTAGGCTGGTCGGCCAGCGGACAACAGATTCCCATCACCCAACACCAGTTTAGGGGGTTCCTTCTCTCCCTCTCTGGATATTGCAAAGCTATGCGGGGTTTAACAGAGGCTTGGGTCATGTCAGTGTTGGGTTGGAGCACGTTGCACATCTCCAGAACCAACAAAGACCAGAAGTAGTTGCCTGCCGTTTCCAGCTATAGTCTGCCCGGGAGAAGAGAGAAAGAGAGAGGGGGGGGAGGGAGGGAGGGAGGGGGAGAGAGAGAGAGAGAGAGAAGGAGAGGGAGAGAGAGAGAGAGAGACAGGGAGAGAGGGAGGGGTGAACAACACACCCGAGGCCAGGTATGGCAAGAGGTGGCTGGGAGAGGAGGGGTGAGGTGGGGCTGGGCGTGGCAAATAATTTAACAACCAGTTCTCTGCCTTAATGACTGGCTGGGTAGGCGTGGCTGGGGGGGTGTCATGTGACTGGGTGGGAGTGAGTGATGTTGAGTTGGCTACGCCCACCCAGTCACACCGGTTGTTAACTTATTGGCTCCCGGTGTTTTCTTTTCTGTGGGAAACGGGTCCAAATGACTTTGAGTGTTTAAGGTTGCAGGCCCCTGCTCTAGAAGATAGTGTCAAGATCCAGATGGAACTTGACAGACTTGAACACTGGGCCCTATCTAACAAAATGAAATTCAATGTAGAGAAAAGTAAAGTCTTATACTTAGGCAAGAAAAACCAAAAGTACACATATAGATTGGGTGAAACCAGGCTTAATAGCAGTAACTGTGAGAGGGATTTTGGTCTTAGTGGACAACCAGCTAAATATGAGCCAGCAGTGTGCAGTGGCAGCCAAAAAAGCCAATGCAATCCTAAACTGCATTAATAGAGGGATACAATCAAGATCAAGTGAGTTACTAATACCACTCTATAAAGTCTTAATAAGACCACATATAGAATACTGCATTCAATTTTGGTCACCACACTATAAAAAAGATGTTGAGACTCCAGAAAAAGTGCAGAGAAGAGCAACCAGGATGATTAGGGGATTGGAGACTAAAACATATGAAGAATGGTTACAGGAACTGGGCATGGCTAGTCTACTGAAGAGAAGGACCAGGGGAGATATGATAGCAGTGTTCCAATATTTGAGGGGCTACCACAGAGAGGAAGGGGTCAAGCTATTTTCCAAGGCACCTGAAGGCCAGACAAGGAATAATGAATGGAAACTGACCAAGGAGAGATTCAACCTAGAAATAAGGAGAAATTTTCTAATCAACCAATGGAACAGCTTGCCTTTGGAAGTTGTAGAAGCTTCATCACTGAATGCTTTCAAGAAGAGATTGGACTACCATTTGTCAGAAATGGTGTAGGGTCTCCTGCTTGGGGGGGGGTTGGACTAGATGACCTATAACATCCCTTCCAACTCTGTTAATCTAATCTAAACCTAAAAACATTATGAGCAAATTCAAAATCCTACTTAACTAGCAAAGGTTCGGTTTACTAAAAATCAATAAAAGTACAGCATACTTCACCTATAGCTACATCATATGCGTTTGCTTTTACAACTTGTTGATTTGGAATGTCAATTAATGTAAATTCATCTAATTCTAAAAACATTATCTGAATTGTGTCAATAATCTTACACATGTCTAATAGGTCCAGAGCTATTATTTAAACGTATTACTTACATATCATTATGCAGAAGATACAAAGCCAGGAGTTGAGCATAAACAGGTGATGTTGTTATTCCTCCAGGGGCCTTAAAAAATAAAAATAAAAAATTAGATTGTGTCCTACACAAAGCAGTACATAGCTGAGGATAAAGAACACTGATAAAAGCCAATTCCTTCCCTCTGAAAAGAAGACCTGGGCAGTCAGGTGCTTTCCACAAACTGCACGATACAGCCCATCCTCACCTCTGTGCAGTTGAACACATTTCAATATCTTAAATCTCTGGTCAAAATACATCACTAAATAAGTTTTTATTTCATTCAGATATGACATTACTTTATCCTACTCTCAAACTCAGTTTGGAGGACAATCAATTTGCTTTAGGACCTACCCGGGCCTTTCACAAGCATTTATAATTGTCCAATTATTCTAGGTAACAAAGCTTGATAAAGAAAATTAAAAGAACATTAATGAGGGAATGTTGAAATACAGACTTCAATTTGGCAAAGGAGAATAAGGCATGTACATTTATGAGAAAGTGGTTATTCACCACATTATTTGCCTCAGCTAATGAAAGGTAAAGATTTCAAGGAGCTAATAAAATACAGGAAGTCCTTGAGTTACAACCACAATTGAGCCGAAATTTATGTTGCTAAGTGAAACATTTGTTAAGTGAGTTTGCCACATTTTATGACTTTAAGTGAAACATTGCATTTGTTAGTAACATGATTGTTAAATGAATATGGATTCCCCATTTGCTTCTCAGAAGGCTGCAAAAGCTGATCACATGATCCCAGGACACAGCAGCCATTATAAATATGAACCAGTTGCCAAGCATCTGAATTTTGATATGACCACAAAGATGCTGCAACAGTATTAAGTGTAAAAAACAGTCATCAATCACTTTTTTCATAGCCATTGTAACTTTGAACGGTCACTAAATGAACTGTTGTAAGTCGAGGACTATCTGTAGTCTTAAAATTACTGGGGCAATAAGAGATAGATTACAATTATCACCACTGAACAATTATAATACAAATAGTACTGTTTAGAGTCCCTATTTCATACAAAATTCCAATAGAATTAAGCTGACCTGTTTTGACCAGGCCTAGTATTTAAACCAAAATTTGTAGAGCTATTTTGGTTGTAGTAACTATGTAGTTACTATTTGTATTATTTATAACAATTAAATTTGTCTTTTTTAATGCAGTTCATACAGATTGACCACATTTTACAATAGCAATTGGGACCAGGATTACCAGATTTAATATATGACATCATGTGACCACATCACTTAGTGAAGGCAATTCTGGTTGCTATTATAACTCCAGGACTGTGTGGGTTATTAAGCAGGAAGAGGCAGAAGTCCCAGGTGTGCGTGCGTGCGCGTGTGAGCGCACGTGCACATGCAGGTATGAAGGGCCTGGGGTTAGTGGTGGGAAATGTGAACCATCCAGCCAGATGGAAGTGCAAATAGACCAGCAGGAGCCTTGGACAAGCAGGGGAGTGGTATGGATGGCAGTTGCTATGAAGGTGAGCTGCCATGGAGAATGAGGTCCTGGGATCCAAACTCTGTAGCAGGGCTCCTTGGGAGCAGGGGTGGGTTCTACTTACCTTTACTACCAGTTTGCAATGGGGCTGCGTGCGCCGTTCTATACAACCGGTCTGAACCGGGGGCAACCCACCACTGCTTGGGAGAAAGAGTGGCAGAAGTGATTTACAGGATTTGTAACTTTCCCTGGAAGCTTCCCCAATGACTTTACTTATGGGAAGCTGGCAAAGAAATTTGCAAATGGTAATATGATCGAAGGGACACTATGACAGCCACAACTTTGGAGACTAAGTTCCTTGTTTTAATTTTAAACAAATGGTTATAACTCAAGGATTACCCACACATATGTATTATAAAGTCCACTGTGTTTAATGACGGAAGAAACAGGCTGCATTTAACTGGCAAGTCTAATTTCTGTAACTAATTTTAATGTGGATATTATGTAAGATGTATGCCACCTGATTTTCAACAACTCTGGGAAGCTCACAACTACTGAGAAATTGGAATAATATCAATAGAACATAAAGATAAAATGCAAAGGATTGTATGGTATCCTGAGTCTGTAATGCTTCTGAAAAATCTATTGCTCTCTCCAAATTTAGCAAATTCCCAAGGCTCTCTAAGTGTGAAATCACAATTACAAAACTTTTCTCTTCGACATTTTCAACGTCCCAGAGCGTTTTCCGTTTACTATATTGCAGCCAAGACATCAACTAACCCAACCAACTCAGACCAGACTTGTCTCCTCTCCAGCCAGCATTCGCTACGTCCATGATATCGCGTTGAAGTGGTTGAGACAAGAGGGGTGGCGGGAAGAGCACGTGCCTGGTACATCGCGTGCCAGCCCATTCGCGCGGCCCAGCTTTCCTGCTCCCCCTCCCTCGCGCCGCGTTTCCATAGTCGCCACCCCCCCCCCTTTACCTCCAACTCCTGAGTCTCACACTGCTCCAGCAGCTTTCGGTAACTGAAGGCGCCGCTCGTCGCCGTCATCACCGCCACTGGCATCTTTGCGCCTCGCGCCCTCTTCGAAACAACTCTTGGCAGACACTGCCCAAACAAGCGGGGAAATGGAAACTTCCTGGAGGCGGGCAAGCACTCGCCCATCCTATTTCCACTTCCGGCCCCGAAAATAAACATCAGGGGCGTCTTCGCCGGATTGTGCGCTTGGTGGGCGTGTGGAAGCTGCGTTTGTGAAAACAAATAGATATACACAGAGATGGAAGTTAGAGTGATACATTGACTGAACTTCCGGTTTCAGTGGATTCTTCCCCACCCCTTTGATTAGGAAAATGAGAAAGCGTCTTGATGAGCATTTCATCAAATTTCCGCGGACAACTATCCTGACGGTGATTATGCATATGCTTCTCTTGCAAAATATTAACATACAAAGCTATCCCTAGATATATAGGCGAGAGAGTCCGTGTTCTTTTATTCAATTTTTCAGAACGGAAATATTTCCAAATTGCCTCGGGAAGCGTGTGGCTGACCGAAGTTGCAGTCCTGATATTGACTGTTGCTAATAATGATGACAAAATATAATTGCAATATAAAATAGGGCAGAATGGTGTCGCAAAAAATAAAGCCGTTATCAGTATTTTAAAATATTCTGCTTTGTGCCGTCCTAGGCGATGAGTGCACCGGTGCCTGATTTTAATACACATTTCTGCCCCAAGGATTGAAAGACCTGTTGATAATACTCCTTAGTTGCTCAGATTACGGTCCTAATCATTTAGTACTTCAGGCTAAAGTAAAATTGAAAACTGTTTATTTAATCACTGGTTTATGGCCTACATTTTACTCAGAACTTCCTAATTAATAGCTCATTCATTCCATGAGCCAGTCATTCCAGATATATGTCAATATAAAAAACTTCAAAATCTTATTTCTTTAACCCAAAGGTAGCCCAAACCACCACACAGGATTGTTGTGGGAAAATAAGGAGGCAGGAGTACTAGCAGGGGTGAAATTAAATTTTTTTGCTATCGGTTCTGTGGGTGTGGTTTAATTAGTGGGCGGGGCTTGGTGGTAAAGTGACTGGGTGGGCGTGGCCAAGTCAATGTCACTTCTTTGTCCTTTTTTAACCTACAAAACACAACACAACACAACTGGCTCACCCACAATGTAAAAGCAGCTGTGCTAGACTCAAAATGGCCCCGCAACAAGCAGGAACCTCACACAGCCACAAAAAGCCCAAAAAAACAACTTTCACACTTTACACACATACAACACAACACAACACAACTGGCTCACTCACAACGTAAAAGCAGCTGTGCTAGACCCAGAATGGCTCCTGCAACAAGCAGGAACCTCACACAGCCACAAAAAGCCCAAAAACCAACTTTCACACTTTACACACACAAAATTCCACATACAGCTTTGTGAGATTTTGTGTGTTTGTGTAGTTAGAGTGAAACACTACAGAAACACACTAAATTTCAGAAAGCTGCACAAATATTATTTTATTTTATTTTATTTTTATTTTTATATAAAAGCAGCTAAATTTAAAACTTCCTAAACTTTAAATGGCTAGGTCTAAAAAAAAAGAACAACTAAAAAAACCCCCAATTAACTATTTTTTTTAAAGCTCCCAAAGGGGGAAAAAACTTACCCAATAGAACAGGGGTCTCCAACCTTGGCAACTTTAAGACTTGTGGACTTCAACTCCCAGAATTCCTCAGCCAGCTTTGCTGGGAGTTGAAGTCCACAAGTCTAGGCAGGAAGGCAGGTAGAAAGAGCTGCTCACCGATGAGCTTGATTGCAGGCAGGGAGATTCAGTTGCTTGCTGATGCATGGATTGCGATCTGATCATCATGCGATCAGCAGCTAAGGGAAGCAAGCTGGAGGCTGGGAGAGGAGGGGGGAGAAAAAAAGAAACTTTTTTTCTTTTACATGGCTCTGGCGATCCAAGCTGAGTTGCCTGATTAGCAAGCAACTCAGCTGGGATGTCAGAGCTTGGCTGGTCAGAGCCATTTAAAAAGAAAAAAAGGCTCTGATGATCGCAGGGCTCAGCTGGGCATGGGGGGCAGGGGCAGGGATTTTTGCTACCGGTTCTCCGAACTGCCCGCCACCATCGCTACCTACTCGCCCGAGCCGGTCCAAACCAGGAGCATTTCACCCCTGAGTACTAGGTATGCTAACTACTTTGAGTTCTATATTTAAAAGATGGGATAAAATAATTAGATATATAATATCAAGATCTAAAAATTGAAATGGACAAATTGTGGCATAACTGACCATGCTGGTCCCAGTGCTTATAGACACACTGGATGCCATACCGTCTTGCGAGCTTGAGCCTGTTGAACTTAACAATGTGGACAAGGTCTTTTTAGCTGCTAATTTGACCACTTGTATATTAGGTCTATGCCAGTGGTGAAATCTAAAATTTGTTACTACCGGTTCTGTGGGCATGGCTTGGTGGGGGGGAGTAATGTGACTGGGTGGGCGTGGCCAATTTTTTTTTTTACTTTTAAAACCATTTTTTCTACAACCTCTTCAGTGAAGAGGTTGTAAAAAAATACTTTCAAAAGGCTCTGACGATCCCAGCTAAATTGCCTGATCGGCAGAGGCATTTTTTCTTTTAAAAGCCTCTGACGATCCAAGCTGAGTTGCCTGATTGTCAGAGGCATTTAAAAGAAAAAAAGCCTCTTCCGATCAGGCAACTCATCTGGGATCGTCAGAGCCTTTTGAAAGCATTTTTTTACAACCTTTTCACTGAAGAGGTTGTAGAAAAAATGCTTTTAAAAGCCTTTGACGATCCCAGCTGAGCTGCGTGATCATCAGAGGCTTATTTTTTTACTTTTAAAAGCATTTTTTTTGGCCAAAGAGGTTGTAGAAAAAATGCTTTTAAAAGTTTTTTAAAAAGCCTCTGATGATTGTGTGGCTCAGCTGGGCATGGGGGAGGGGGAACAGGGATTTTTGTTACCGGTTCTCCGAACCACCCGCCTCCATCGCTACCAGATCAGGTGATCCGGTCCAAACTGGCAGCATTTCACCCCTGGTCTATGCCCTTCCTAGCTTATTAAAACTGCACAGGAGGGAGATGCAGGACTGAGTCTGGGTGATAGTTAACTCCTTGAAAAGAGGAGTGATCTCATCAGCTCTTAAAGAGGCAATGATGTACCCCCTCCTCGAAAGACCAATGTTTAATCCAACCAAGCTGGACAGTTTTCACCCAGTTTCCAATCTTCCGTTCTTAGGGAAGATTGTGAAGAGAGTGGCTGCATGGCAGTTGCAGAGGACTTTGAATGGATTATCTAGACCAGCGGTTCTCAACCTGGGGGTTGCGACCCCTTTGGGGGTCGAACGGCCATTTCACAGGGGTCGCCAAAGCCCTCTCTCGCCCCCCCCCACGCCTTCACTCACCCTCACTCTCTGCTCTGTTGGATCGCCGGCCGTTCGCTTACCCCGCCCACTCCCAATCTATTGCTGCCTCCTGAGTCCCAGCTGATGGCTAGAGGAAAAAAAAACTGTTTAAATTCTTGCCGCGGGGCTTCAAAGGGCCGCCCTATAGCCAGTGGTGGGATTCTGCCGGTGTTAAATTGCTGGCTTGCCCCACCCCTCCGCACCACTATTTATTGCCAATAAATAGTGGTGGGCGAGGGGCGGGCGAGCCAGCAATTTAACAAATAGTTCGGTGTTTTTTTGTAATTTTATTGACCCGTGGAGCTTCAGCATAGGCTAATTAGTCCTTGATGAGATCGGCTCCCGACTCTCAGCTGATTTGCTCTCAGCTGTTTTGCTCAGGGCTCTGCTGCTTACTGGAGCAGATTTTTTTTCCCCTAGCTATGCTGAAAAATGAAACTGAAAGTAAGGCAGGCTGTTGGCTTTGCTGTTGCTGCAACGTTGGAAAATTAGCCAGGCAGATTTCTTTTCTTTTTCCTCACCAAAAAAGGTAGGTGCAAACAATGGGAAATTTAGGGAAAAAGAGGGGAGTTCAAGATTTTAAAACACAAAAGAAAAAAAAACTCTATTTAACTAGGGAATTGTAATAATTGAGATACTATTAATTGTATATTGTGTTGAAAGCAGAAATGGTTAAGTCGTGGTTTGGAGGAATATATGGGGGAAATTATTTGGTTTATTATTATTGGTAAATATAATTAATTGATTTGTAAGAAATTGGATTGCATGGAAATAATTGGAATATTCATGTTCATATTGATTAATATACAAAAAAGGTAGTTATATAACTAATTGATTTATATTAAAAAACTGTAATATTACATAATTAACCAATGTGAGGATGGATATAAAAATAGATGACAATAGGAAGGGGTATAATATAGAATAGAAGGGAAAAATTGAATTTGATTAAGATTAGAGATGAGGATGAAGGGCAATATTGGTTTTTTACAAAAATAGATGAGGAATAAATATGGTAAAAAGGAAATATAGAAATTGTAAATTTAATTGAAATGACTAAACACTGTTTACATTTGTGAACCGGCCAAATACTCTGTTCAAAGAAAATACATTGTATGTTTGTATATGTGTTTCTAATTATTGTTATTTATTCATATTTGTTCTCTTTTATTCTTTAAAGTTTAACAATTCATTCTTTATCTTAATATCTTTATATTTGTTTGGGGTTGGCTTTCTTCCCTTTCATCTTTTTTATTGTACAGCAATCTTTCTCCTCAAACCTACCACCTCTCTCTTTTCTTTCCTTCTTACTTTCTCTTCCTTCCCCTCTTCTTCTCCTCCCTACTTCCTCTTCCTTTCTCCTTCTCCTCCTCTCTTCCTCCCTCTCTTACCCTCACTCCTACTCTGATTTCCCTTCCCTTCCTTCATCCCTCTCTATTGCTGTATCCTTTTATGCATATGGACTACTCAGAGGGCTGAAAAAGTTATTTCTGACTGGTCCTCGTACTTTTGACCAGTCCTCGAACTTACGACTGTCCTCACATTTTACGTTTTTGCCCTATCTTGTCACCATGGTGAAGAGAAGCAGTTGTGAAATGAGTGACATGGTTGTTAAGAATGCTACAATGGGCATAAATGATTACCAGTCATAAGTGCGAAGACCGGTCAAAAGTGTGAGGACCTGTCAGAAATCACTTTTTTCAGCCCTCTGGGTAGTCCTTTTGTGCACATGGACTACTCAGAGGGCTGAAAAAGTTATTTTTGACTGGTCCTCGCACTTTTGACCAGATCTCGAATTTACAACTATCCTCACATTTTACGTTTTTTGCCCTATCTTATCACCATGGTGAAAAGAAGCAGTTGTGAAATGAGTGACATGGTTGTTAAGAATGCTGCATGGTCATAAATGTGAGGATGGTCATAAATGTGAGGACCAGTCAAAAGTGTGAGGACCTGTCAGAAATGACTTTTTTCAGCCCTCTGAGTAGTCCCTATACACATAGCCATGGCCACCCGGTCACATGACCAGCTAGCCACGCCCACCCAGTCACATGACCTCCAAGCCACGCCCACAAAATAAGCCACGCCCACAGAACCGGTAGTAAAAAAATTTAGAACCCACCCCTGGTTGGGGGTCACCACAACATGAGGAACTGTATTAAAGGGTCGCGGCATTAGGAAGGTTGAGAACCACTGATCTAGACTGTTCAGTTGAGGTTCAGGCCTGGATTTGAGACTGAAACAGCATTGTTCTCACTCATGGATGACCTCTAGTGGGAGCAGGATAGAGGTACTGCATCCATCCTAGCTCTTGATCTGTCAGTGGCATTCAATATCATTGATTATGGTATTCTTCTGGGTCAGCTCTGGGAGTTGGGGGTGAGTGGCACTGTATTGTGCTGGTTCTCCTCTTTCCACTGGGGCCAGTTGCAGTTGGTGTTGATAGAAGGAAAGAGATCTAGCCTATGGCTCCTACTTTGTGGGATGCCTCAGAGCTCAATTTTCTCTCCTGTCTTATTTAAGATCTACATGATGCTACTGGGTGAGGTGTTTCTTTGGTTTGGGGTGAGATATTATCAGTATACAGATGACACCCAGCTTTATATCTCTGAACCAAGCCCCTTGAGTGATGCTGTGAACATCTTATTCCAGTGTCTGGAGGATGTTCAGGTTTGGATGAGGCAAAAAGGGTTCTGACCCAACCCTGGCAAAACAGAGTGGTTATGGATATTTGACCTTCTGGAGACACATTTCTTCCACCTTTAGTTCTGGATGGGGTTGCATTACCCCAGATAAACCGGCTGCGCAATCTTGGGGTTTTCCTAGATTCACAGCTTGTGCTTGAAAAGCAAGTAGCAACCATGGTTAGGAGAGCCTATGTACATCTTCAGGTAATGTGCCACTTGCACCCATTCCTGGGCCAGGAGACCCTGCTCACTGTCACCCATGCCCATGTTAGCTCCCTCTTAATTACTATAACATGGTCTACATACGGCTGAACTTGAAAAGTATTCATGGTGCAAAATATGGCTGCATGGATAATAAATAATATTAAATATTCATCCATAAATAAATATTCATGGTGCAAAATGCAGCTGCATGGATAATTAATAAATAATAATAAATTAACACCACTACTCTGTGAGCTGCACTAGCTACTGGTGTGTTTCTAAGTGAAATTCAAGTTCTGGTTGTCACGTTTAAAGTCTTATGTGGCTTGGGATCAGATTATCTGAAGCAGCGGTCACCAACTGGTGGTCCGTGGACCATTGGTGGTCTGTGAGAAAATTTTGGTGGTCTGCAGAAAAATTATTTGCATTTTTTTATATTGCACTAAATCAAGGGTTCTCAAACTACACCTCCTGGGCTGGATACGTGCAATGAACATTTGTGTTGCTGCAGAGAGTCCCCCTTCGGGGTCTTCTTGTGTGGGTCAGAGGGGGGAAGAAATTCTGACTTGGGGTCTGCTTCAGCCTTCTGGTGCAGGGCTTTGGGTGAAGGCTAGAGGGAAGTGCTGCTGGTGGCGCAGAGCCGGAGGGCCTTGTTCCAGTGGGACTGCATCATGGCCTGGAACTTGCTGACCATCTCAGTCCACTGAGCCTCCAGGCACCAGTACCTGGCCTTGCACTCCTGCAGTCTTCCCTCTGCTTGGAAAGCCTATACTCGTTGTCCTCGGTGACGTGCTTCTGCTGAGCCTCCTTCTCGGCCAGATCCAATTTGAACTGAGCCAGCTTTTTTGCCCAAGTGGGCAGGTGAGGAGTGGCTGGGAGGGGAGGGGCGAGTAGAGAGTGGCGAGGTGCCCCCCAAACTTGAGTGACATCGAGATGGCCATGCCCACACAGTCACATGACCACCTAGTCATACCCACCCAGCCAGTCATTAGGCAGATCATATTAGTGGTCCGCGGGATTTAAAATTATGAATTTAGTGGTCCTTGAGATCTGAAAGGTTGGTGACTCCTGATCTGAAGGACCATCTTTTTCCAAGAGTTTCTACCCATCCAATCTAATCCAACAGATTGGGCATGCTGCAGAGCTAAACAATATTGATAGGCGGGAATTAGAAAATGCCCTTTTTCTGCTATAGCCCCTGCTTTATAGTATATTTTTTCCTTGGAGATTAGAATGGTTCCAACCCTAATAAAGCAAAGCTTTAAAAACTTGGCTATGTCCCAAGGCATGGAGCTCGGAATGTGTGCATGGCCCTGTTACTTGGCTTTACTATTAGTTGATTAATCATCATGGTTACTATTTATACTTATTTATTTTGTGGATGTTTTATTGTTTTAATGTTTTTTAAATTGTTTTACCGTGTTTCCCTGAAAATAAGACCCTGTCTTATATTTTTTTGAACCCTGAAATAAGTGCTTGGCCTTATTGCCATGCGCTCAAAAGCCGATTGGGCTTATTATCAGGGGATGTCTTATTTTGGAGGAAACGGGGTAATTGTTTTATAATTTTAGAATTGTAAGCCATCCAGAGTCACTTGGCTGAGTTGGGTGACAATAGAAATTCAACGAACGAATGAATAAATGAATGACCAACACATTTTAGACTGCACTTAGTAGAAAATCTGTAATGGACAAAATTTCCATCTGTCAATTACAAAAGACCATTCTGCTTACATCTGCACCTGT
This sequence comes from Pantherophis guttatus, assembly GCF_059756535.1. Classification (NCBI taxonomy): domain Eukaryota; kingdom Metazoa; phylum Chordata; class Lepidosauria; order Squamata; family Colubridae; genus Pantherophis; species Pantherophis guttatus. The sequence goes on along the minus strand of NC_142063.1, from coordinate 184,443,610 downwards.
ATTGCACTGATAAATTACAACATCCCAGGTTCTTGGAAAGAACCTGAGGCGTATAAAGGACAACACCAACTAAATAACTGGCAGTTGTGATTTCACATTTGTGTGTATAAAATAATAGACCAGGAAAAAAAATGACAAAGAATTATGTTCTTCATCTATGCAGTTGATGGACTACTTACCAAGGAAAATAGGTGGGCATGGAAGATTACAAATACACCAGACAGTTGAAGAAGAAGAAAGGGCATTGGAAGAATTTCTTTTTTTTCCATCAAGTTTTTATTTTTTTTAAATTTATACATATCATTATGTGGATGGTGTGGGGTTTGAGTATCATACATTTCAATACAGATAAACATATTCATAATTATTACATTCCATTTTCCTTATTCCATATTATTTACCCCATCTTTTACACATTTTTTTTATTTTCATATAAATATTAACAAGTATGCAATAACATCTAAAGCGATATGCTTTAAAGTCCACCGTATTATCTTTTGTTATAATTTCAATAGTATAACCCTCAAGTAGAAAAAATACAAAATTGCCCATCTGTTTTCTCCTGTACATCATATTTCACCCAATTTTACATATTTATTATATTTAATAATAATAATAATAATAATAATAATAATAATAATAATAATAATAATAATAATACCACCACCACCTGATCAGTGGGTGCAGCAAAATTTCACAAACTGACTACCTACAACGCCATGACCGCGTTGCTAAGATTATTCACTGGAAATTGTGCCAGAAGTTTGGATTTGAGTACAGCAAAAACCACTGGGAACATCAGGTTGAGAAAGTTTTAGAGAATGAGAAACTCAAGATCTTGTGGGACTTCAGGATTCAAATTGACATGCACTTGGTCCACAACACACCTAACATAACAATAGTTGAAAAGAAAAAAGTATGCTTCATTGACATTGCAATACCTGGTGATGCACGGATTGAAGATAAGCAGCAAGAAAAAAATCACAAAGTACCGGGACTTGCAAATTGAAGTTGAGCAACTGTGGAAAAAGAAATCGTGTCTTGTCCCGATTGTAATTGGAGCCCTTGGGGCAATACCCAAAGGGCTACCCGCTATTTAGAAATTCTAAATTTACCGGACTTGAACAGCCTTGGTAGTACAAGTGGTTTAATGCACCCTGTTATTAACACAGCTGCCTGCAATTTCTGCAGGTTCGAATCTTACCAGGCTCAAGGTTGACTCAGCCTTCCATCCTTTCTAAGGTAGGTTAAATGAGGACCCAGTTTGTGGGGGCAATAAGCTGACTTTGTATAAATATACAAAAGTATGAAGGTTATTGCTTAACGCATTGTAAGCCGCCCTGAGTCTCCGGAGAAGGGCGGCATATAAATCAAATTAAAATATAAAATATATAAAAAAAATTTTTGACTCTACAAGAAAATCACCTTACTCGGAACAGCTTAGATCCTCCGACGATACCTTAACAGTTCCTAGGTCCTTCTTCTGAACACTTTAACAACAGAATAATCAGAGAAGCCATCGAGATAGAAAAACACCCACATAGCATGAATAAACGAGATGATACCTCCCGCCTACCAGCCATTTGGAAACCTGCCCTTATTGACAAACAAGTCCCTAACACAAAGAATGACACCAGACCCACACTCACGAAAACCACACAGGATGTCACCACCACACATCCACGCAAGAAGCAAGCCCAAGCCCACACTGGTGAGGCACGACCACAGACCAGAAGCCAGACCACAGCTGCATCATTAGCCACTTTGAACCCCTCCAATCCATACATGAAGCAAACTGACACCCACCATGAAGATGTGGCATGACCACGAACACGAAGCCAAACAACAGCAACGCAGCTCACCAGCTCAAATCCCCCTGCAACTCAGACTAATCCAAGCACAACCAAGCCCCCACCTAAACAGAACACACCCCCATCCAATCAGAGCACAGCCAACCCCCCATCCAATCAGAGCACAGCCAAGCCCCCAACCAATCAGAACACACCTCCACCCAATCAGAACACAGCCAAGCTCCCACCCAATCAGTTCACACCCCCACTGGCAGTTAAAAGGAAGAAACAGCTGCTATCACACATTGCTCCTCAAAGCACAAAGCCGAAAACAGCAGCCTTAAGATGACGAATGAGACTTCGTCGAAACGTCGCCAAGATACTTCCAATTTTATGTGGGAGAAAACCCGAATAACCAAAGACCTACGTATGTGTATGTGTATGTATGTATGTATTTCTCTTTAGTCTCCCAATGGGCAGCAGGGAGCTTCCTGGCTGCTGAAAAAAAAGCCTAGAAACTAGTGGATTGGGATTTCACTGAACTAGGGCTGCATAAAAATCTTGGTTTACGTAGGAAGAACCTGGCTAAAGAGAAATACATACATACATACATACATACATACATTTGTTTTCTGAGGTTTTCATTGGTGTTTGTATGTAGGTCTTTGGTTATTCGGGTTTTCTCCCGCATAAAATTGGAAGTGACTTGGCGACGTTTCGACGAAGTCTCATTCATCATCTTCAGGCTGCTGTTTTCGGCTTCTTGCTTCTAGGAGCAATGTGTGATCACAACTGTTTCTTTTAACTGCCAGTGGGGGTGTGAACTGATTGGGTGGAAGCTTGGCTGTGCTCTGATTGGATGGGGGGTTGGCTGTGCTCTGATTGGATGGGGGTGTGTTCTGTTTGGGTGGGGGCTTGGTTGTGCTCAGGTTAGCCTGAGTTGCAGGGGGATTTGAGCTGGTGAGCTGTGTTGCTGTTGTTTGGCTTTGCGTTCGTGGTTGTGCCACATCTTCCTGGTGGGTGTCAGTTTGCTCCATGTATGGATTGGAGGGGTTTAAAGTGGCTAATGATGCAGCTGTGGTCTAGTTTCTGGTTTGTGGTCGTGCCTCATCATCAGTGTGGGTTTGGGTTTGCTTTTTGCGTGGATGTGTGGTGGTGACATCCTGTGTGGTTTTCATGAGTGTGGGTCTAGTGTCATTCTTTGTGTTAGAGACTCGTTTGTCAATAAGGGCGGGTTTCCAAATGGCTGGTAGGTGGGAGGTATCATCTTATTTATTCATGCTGTGTGGGCATTTTTCTATCTCGATGGCTTCTCTGATTATTCTGTTGTTAAAGTGTTCAGTTTTGGCGATAGTTCTGGTCTTTTTAAAGTCAATTTCATGTCCTGTGGCATTAAGGTGTTGGACCAGGGAAGACGTTGGTTCCTCTTTTCTGACTGAGTTCTTGTGTTCTTCAATGCGTGCACTTATTCTTCTGTTGGTTTGTCCGATGTATGTGGTGGGGCAGGCGGTGCATGGGATTTCATATACTCCTTGATTTTCTAACTCAATTTTGTCTTTGGGGTTTCTTAGGATGGTGGATATTTTTCAGTTTGTGTAGAATGCTGCCTTGATGTTGTGTTTGTGGAGGATCACCAAAGGTACTAGACAGGGTTGCCCTCTCTCACTGTTATTATTTGTTTTAACTTTGGAACCACTTCTCAATATAATCAGGCAAGTTAAGGATATTAGAGGCCTAAGGATTAGGTGAGAAGAATACAAACTCCAAGTGTTCGCTGATGATCTTGTATTCATCTTGGCAGACCCTCTAACTTCAGGTCCGATACTGCTAAGGAGAATTGAAGAATATGGAGAAGTTGCGGGATTAAAAATTAACAAAGATAAAACTAAAATGATATCCAAAAACTTAACAGAGGATCAAAAAAATAAGGTGCAGGAAACTATGGGACTTAAATTTACTAAGAAGGTAAAATATCTAGGGATTTGGATGACAAACAAATGCTCTAATATTAAAGAGACCAATTATTTCAAACTATTGGCTGATACAGTAGAGGACCTAGATAGATGGAAGAATATACAGCTTTCACTTTTGGGCAGGGTTGTTGCAATCAAAGCCCATATCCTCCCACAGTGGATTTTTCTATTTCAAACGGCTCCTGTAAATTTGGATAAAAATTTCTTTAGGAAATTGGAACAGGCAATAAGCAAATTTATCTGGCAAGGGAAAAAACCATGAATTAAGAGAAAAATGTTACAGGAACACAAAACAAGGGGGCTCCCAAAGCCTCGTCCCTTCTTTGGATAAGAGACTGGGTATCCCTTTTGAGAAAACTCATATTAACGATTGAGGGATTTGATCTTCACCAAGGCTGGCACTCAGCTTTGTGGGCACAACAAGGAAAACAATCTAAATATTTTACTAACCACTATATTAGAAGAATTGTAATAAAAATATGGGAAAAGGTGAAGAAACAAACTTATACCCAAGTTCCTAAATGGGTGGTCCCACTGGAGATGGCAACCTACCCGACGGTTTATAATATAAAAAGAAATTGGACCTACCATATCCTGATGGATGGAGGAGGGAACTTAATATCAAGAAAGGAACTCCAAGTAAAAGGAATAGATATAGATTGGTGGTCATATGCCCAAATTCAAGCTAGATTCAGAAAAGACAAACAAGAGTATGGTATTTACCAAACAACACAACCGTTAGATAGACTCCTTCTGGGTGTTGAAACAAAATTTATATCTAAGACCTATAATCTTTTGTTATCAAGTTATACAGCTGAGGAGATAGTAAAAGATACGATGATTGCCTGGGGGAGAAACTTAGGAAGACCGATGCAACTTGAAGAATGGCAGGGAATATGGAATAGATCAATGAAATTGACATTATCAGTGGCATTTAAGGAGAACTTTTATAAAATGATCTATAGGTGGTACCTCCCACCAGATAGGATAGCTAAAATGTTCCCTGGATCCTCGGATAAATGTTAGAAGTGCAATTCGGCCAGGGGTACTTTCTTTCACCAGTGGTGGACCTGCCCTCAGATCAGGAAATTTTGGGGAAAGATTCAAAAATGGTTGAACGAGATAATAGGTGCAAGTTTCCCCCTAACTCCAGATTCTTACCTACTTGGAATCAAACTAAAAGATGTGGGCAAACAAGACTGGCATTTATTCATCCATATTACAACAGCTGCGGGAATGGCACTTGCCCAACATTGGAAAAATGTAAATACACCGTCAGATCAATTTATAATAAACAAGATATTGAATTGTGCCGAACTGGACAAATTAATGTATATCCTAAGAGGCAAAAAAGAATCCATCTGTTACAGCAATTGGGAATGCTGGTATTTATGGTTAAGGAAGAGGACAAATATAGAATAAATAACATAGTATTAAATATATACTTAATTATAATGAGATAGCGTTTAGTATTTAAAATAGTCAACGCTAATTGAACAAAAGGATTTACCAGGATGTAACTATGAATAAGTATTTGGGGGTTCGATACAACGCCCGGTTAGTCCTTCTCTGTGGTTGTCTTTATGTGTTGTGTTGTATACCCATATATAACTTATATTTGTTCAAAATTACACTATATGTTTTTTTATCTGTAAATAATTAATAAAGATCTATTTTAAAAAATAATTAAATAAAAGGAAGAAACAGCTGCGATCACACATTGCTCCTAGAAGCACGAAGCCGAAAACACCAGCCTGAAGATGACGAATGAGACTTCGTCGAAACGTCGCCAAGACACTTCCAATTTTACGTGGGAGAAAACCCGAATAACCAAAGTTGCAAACCAAGTTGCATATATATATGCAACTACAATATTATTCTTTTAATACTAACATCACTTCATTGATCAAACAGCATTACCATCTGAAACCAGTTTCTTACATCCTAACAATTCAAGCTTACCACCATTTTCATTCTTTGTGTCTATTTTTCATGTTTCTTTTCCTAACTTATTTGACTTTGTGATATACTGCTTTACATCCTTCCATTCTAAACTTCCACTAATATTTTTCCCCCTCCACATTATTATATTCAAGGACATGATACTCTGTTTTGTTATTCATATTCCCATTATTTAACTCTTCCTCTCTGTATATTTTAAAGTTTGTTAATACACATAAATATATATACTTTCACATTACCTACACAATAGTCATATTTTATACACTTCTAATAATACCATCATTCAACCTCTCATTTCCAATTAATAATGAATTCTCATTCATAATTTTCCAGTTTCATATCTATTTGTGGTAATGTTTATCCTAATATTTATTTATATTAAATACCAACTAATTGTCCAGCCTATATCATTCTAATATTAATACAATTATTAACATATAATCATGACATATCTATAACTCTTTTTCTCCCCTTAACCATTATCTCTTATCCACATCCCATTCGTTAATCCTACCTTTTTTTTACTTGTCTCCCCTGTTTTCCTCTTAAACCTTTTATTCCATCTACTTAGAAGTTTATATTCTGAATCCATAATTTATTTTTTTCTCCTTGCCCTGTCTTTTCCCACTGTTTAATTTGAAAGCTTTCTGCTCTAAATCCTATTGTTTCCCTCCAAACCTCTTCCCGTTCTTCCTATTTCTTTTAAAAATCTTTTAAAATGTTTTCCCCATTTTAATTCCTCAATTCTTGTTAATTTTAATAGTGTCTCCTCCTTGTTATCTTCTTTTTGCTGGTTTCTCAGTTCTAATTCCCCTTCTGTTCCAGCTGATGATTCCATTCTTTCCTTCTGTCCTGGTCTTTGCTCCTTGTCTCTTGTATACAATTTTCCTGTCTTCTGACTATACGATCAAATATTTCCACCATGTCTTTGTGTAGTTCCAGGATAAGGTCCTTAATGTCCTTAATGTTTTGAATCATTAACTCCATTCCATTTGAGTCTCCACAATCATCAGTTCAGAAACCAAACCTCCAAGTCAAATTTAAATGTCTCATCAATGTTTAATCAAATCAGTTAGTTACTTCAAGGATCCTCTATTCCTCAAGTCGTTTTTGTATATTTAGGGGTCCCCAGACGCAAATTCTTTTTTAATATTCCAGTCTCCAGTGGTTAGAAGGTAAATATGTATAGTTCAACAGTTATTTCCCTTCATTTCAATATTTACTCCCAAATTGCAAAAATTCACTGCCATCAGCAGATAGTGCTCTTTACTTCACTCTGCTGTCTCTCTGCTTTTATTTTAACTCTGCTGCCACTCTGCTTTTATTTTGTCATTGGAAGAATTTCTGAAGGACAGTGAAGAAGATGCACTGAAATTAGTATACCAGGAAGGCTTACTAAGAACTGGAGAGACCAAATCAGCCTACAAGAAAAACCAAATGAAGAATAAAAACCAGCCATAGCAAGGAAAGGTATTAAGTGACCATTTTATTTAAAGAATTAGCAGGGAAAGTAGATAACGACAATAGCAATAGCACTTAGACTTATATCCCACTTCACAGTGCTTTTACAACCGTCTCTAAGCAATTTTCTTTTTTTCTTTTTTTTTTACAAAGTTTATTTTCATTTTTAAAAATACAATACTTTACATATATACATACAAGGTTTTGCAACTAATGTACACAAATCCGCCTATACCACTAATACAATCTATTTCATTTCCCTTGTAAGGATCGCCTCTCCTTCCAACTTAAGAAAGTACGAACTCTTGAAACGTAGTTGTTCAAAAGGATTCTTTTATTAAGCAGAAGTGAAAACCATCCAGTTAAAGCACAATCTGAATGCCCTTAGGCAAAGCAGTAGGATTAAAGTGGTAGAGACCCCTCCCTTTAGGTCAGAATGCGGATTTCAGCCAATACACAAGTGTGAAGATGTTTTCTTTACTATTTCCTTTGAGAACCCGAACACACATGCATTCCCACCACTTCCCTTTAAAGTGAGACAACCCACATGGCTATCATATAAATTCCTGCAGGTAAAGGGAATCTCAGGCTTCCTTGGCGCCAGGATATAGGTTGTAAAATATCTGATGACACAGGCCATCCAAGTCCCCCCTTCCTTCACTTGAATGGCAGTATCACTTTTAGGGATCTGACATCCCTCTCTTTTCTTTCACCCAATTATACCATAAATTCCAACATTTGTAATAATCAGAATCTTTTTGGTTCCTAAGTAATTTCGTTAACCGGTCTGCCTCTGCGCATTCTGTAATTTTCCAAATCAATTTATTTTCTGTGGGTATTAATTCATTTTTTTCATTCTTGCGTGTATAGTATAGTCCTTCTGAGCATGCGCGAAGATGGCGGCTTGTAGGTGAAGCTCCGATGCCTCGGAGGAGAAGTAGGGCTTACTGAGGACCCTCGGGGGGGGCCGAATATCAGTTGTTGGCCCCCGCCCAGCAAGAGGAATGTGTGGGCAGCCTGTCGCGAGCTTTTGAGCTCCCCTGGATGATCAGCGTGGGCGGCTGGAGCCGAAAAACGCCGCGAGGCTATGGCGGCGGTGAACGGGAGGCTGGAGCAAGGTCGGGGCGGCGCCGGGCTGCCTTGGCGTCCCCCCCCAGCGGCGCCCCCCCCCAGCGGCGCCCTCCCAGCGTTGGCCGGAGCGGGGAGGGGTGTGGGGAGACAGCGGCTCGTTGGAGCACCCCCCCCGGAAAAGCACCCCGATATGGCTCCCAGCTGTCAGCAGCGGCCGCGACGGTTGGAGCGGCGGCTGCGGCGGCTGGGGATGAAACGACGGCCGCTGGGGCGGTGCTGAGTGGAACGGCGCTATCCTGGCTGTTCTCAGACCGACTTTAGACCTTTTTACCAGGGTCGGTTATTTACTGCGGAGGGAGGAAGGGAAGAATGCAGTCTAACTGGTTGCTGACTTCTGAAGACCCCTGAAGACCGGGGCTTAAAGGGGATTAGACCCTATGGAGACTGGGGATTTGGCAAAGTTGGGCAACTGGCCTGCCTCCCCCTGGCCTGTATCCATTTTCCCCTCCCTGTCGCAGCCTGGTTATGGGCGTGGGCGGGGCCGTGGCCATTTGATCTGGACCTTATCTGCACCGGCACTGGACTGCATTGGACTTATTGGACCCCTGACCTGACCTGACTATAATTGACCCCCGGTTTCCGGCTATATCATCAGTCCCAGTCACATTTACAATGCCTTGCTGTGAGGAGAGGCTTAAGCCTGGGTGTGGTCACCGAGGGAGTCACCTTGCTGTTATTGCCACTGAATTAGACCTGTCGATACCAGCCGCCGTGAGAAGGTGGCTTGGTCATTGTTTTCTCAGGACATCAGCTTGAGACTCCTCTCCACTGCCGTGAGAGGACAGTGGAGCCCCGGTTCTGATCGTGCCAAAATGGGGAACTGTCTCTCCTGGACTTTTAAATGTACCATCATTGAATCCTTAGCCTGACTCTATTTCCCCAGGCGAACTTGCGGGAATGTATTCACCGGCTGAGCTCTTTGCCTTGCGAGACTCCCCCCTCTCGCAAGCCTGGCCTTCCATGTTATCGAAGGCCTATCTCGATGAAGGGCTTTGGAACCCAGAGAGGTGGCATGTCGCGAAGAGGGGGTTGAGGGGTTTTTTATATAAAGTTTTAGCAAATGTCTTAAGGGGTTCCGGGGGGGGAGGGTTGGATCAGAAGTAAGGCCGTGGGTATGGGGGATAACCCACTAAGGGGAGGGCCAGGTAAGGCTGTGGAACACGGCATGGGGGGTGGGGGGCCCGGGGTCAAGAGGGGGGATAAAGTTCATCCAGATAAGGTTTTTACCATCAGTACTGTGGGTGGGAGGGGTAGATATGGTGGGAGCAGGGGGCCATATCGTGTTAGGGGAGCGCGCGCCCGCTGTCTTCGAGCGGTGGCGCGCTCCGGCCCCCAAAGCTCCACTCGTTTTCCAGGTGGCGCAGATCCTCAGGGCCCTGGCCTCCGTCTGATGTTATGCAATGCCAGGTCTGTAGTAAATAAAGCCCCCCTCATTTGTGATCTTGTTCAGGAGGGGGGAGTGGACCTTGCAGGTATTACGGAAACCTGGTTGGGCCAAGAGGGGGGGTCCCTCTTGTTGAAATGTGCCCACCAGGTTTCCGCGCATTCCATCAGCCGAGGTTGCAGGGTAGGGGCGGGGGGGTAGCGGTTATTATTAACGAAGGTCTGAGACCGAGGGAGGCCACTGTTCCTCAGACGGCCGGCTGTGAATCCCTCCTTGTGAAATGGGGCCATGGGGTTCAGATGGGTTTGCTGATCACATACCTGGCTCCCTGCCATGTGGCAGCAGCCCTGCCCGAGCTACTCAGTGTCATCGCCACGGTGGCGGTTGAGACCCCTAGGCTTATGGTCATGGGGAATTTCAACTTGCCGTCCGTTGGTGAGGCATCTGAGGTGGCTCAGGAGTTCATGGCTTCCATGACAGCCATGGACCTGACCCAGTTAATTCATGGCCCTACCCACACGGGGGGAAACACGCTGGATCTGGTTTTTGTCTCTGGACAGTGGTTGAGTGATCTCGAGATAGGGGATATAGTCACCGAGCCCTTGTCATGGTCTGATCACTCTCTCCTTCGTCTCGACCTTCGAACCGCTACACCCCGCCGCAGGGAGGCGGAGCCGGTAAGATGGTTCCGCCCCAGGCGCCTGATGGAACCGGATAGGTTCCAGATGGAGCTTGGGCCATTCCCTGAGGCTCTGGCACACGCCTCGACTGGAGACCTAGTGGCCGCCTGGGATAGGGCGGCCGCTGGAGCTCTGGATCGGGTCGTGCCTTTGCGGCCTCTGACCCGGCGCCGATCTCATTTAGCTCCTTGGTTCACTGAGGAGCTGAGGGAGTTGAAGCGCCGGAAAAGACGCCTAGAGAGTAGTTGGAGGGCCAGTCTTTCTGAATCTGACCGGACACTTGTAAGAGCTCATATTAGGAATTACCTAGTGGCGATAAAAGCAGCGAAATGTAGCTATTTTGCTGCTCTTATTGCATCATCAGATAATCGCCCGGCCACCCTGTTTTGGGTGATCCGCTCCCTGCTCCACCAGGAAGCGCGGGAGGACCCCTTGGAGGGTAAGAGCTGAGGATTTTGTTCAATATCTGTATGACAAAATCGCTCAGATTCGGGAAGATCTGGACTCCGACTGGGTAGTCTCAGGGGGAGGGACTGGGGCAGGTCTTGAGAATGTTATCTGGGATGAGTTTGATCCTGTGACCCCTGAGGACGTGGACAGGATTCTGGGTAGACTGAACACGACCACTTGTTATTGGACCCGTGTCCCTCCTGGTTAGTGCTGGCTTCTCGGGAGGTGACACGAGGCTCGTTCCAGGGGATTATAAATGCTTCGCTGGGTGAGGGTGTCTTTCCTGCCGCCTTGAAAGAGGCGGTGGTGAGCCTCTCCTCAAGAAGCCTTCCCTGGACCCGGCAATGTTGGTAAATTATCGTCCGGTCTCCAACCTTCGTTTTGTGGCGAAGGTTGTTGAGAGTGTGGTTGCGCAACAGCTCCCCCAGCACCTGGATGAAACGACGTATCTGGATCCGTTCCAGTCAGGCTTCAGGCCCAGGTACAGCACGGAAACGGCATTGGTCGCGTTGGTTGATGATCTCTGGAGGGCTCGGGACAGGGGGTGCTCCTCTGTCCTGGTCCTGTTAGATCTCTCAGCGGCTTTTGATACCATCGACCATGGTATCATGCTGCACCGGTTGGAAGAGTTAGGGGTGGGAGGCACTGTGTTGCGGTGGTTCTCCTCCTTTCTCTCTGACCGGTCGCAGTCTGTGTTGACAGTGGGACAGAGGTCGACCCCGAGGCCCCTCATATGTGGGGTGCCGCAAGGGTCGGTCCTCTCACCTCTCCTGTTCAACATTTATGTGAAGCCGCTGGGCGAAATCATCCGTGGTTTCGGGGTGGAGTACCATCAGTACGCTGATGACACCCAGCTGTACATCTCCATCCCGGATCACCCCAACGATGCCCTTGAAGTGATGTCCCGGTGCCTGGAGGCCGTACGGATCTGGATGGGGAGGAACAGGCTCAACCCATCCAAGACCAAGTGGCTGTGGTTTCCGACGTCCCGATATAGCCAGTTGACGCCATCACTGACTATTGGGGGCGAATCATTGGCCCCCACGGAGAGGGCTCGCAACTTGGGCGTCCTCCTGGATTCACGGCTGTCTTTAGAAGAGCACTTGACAGCCGTGACTGGGAGGATTTTTTATCAGGTCCGCCTGATTCGCCAGTTGCGTCCCTTTCTGGATCGAGACTCGTTACACACGGTCACTCATGCCCTCGTCACCTCCCGCCTGGACTATTGTAATGCTCTCTACATGGGGCTCCCCTTGAGGAGCACCCGGAGGCTCCAACTGGCGCAGAGTGCGGCCGCGCGGGTGGTAATGGGAGTGACATGGCGCTCCCATGTAACACCTCTCCTGCGCAAGCTGCACTGGCTCCCGGTGGTCTTCCGGGTGCGCTTCAAGGTTTTGGTTACCACCTTTAAAGCGCTCCATGGCTTAGGGCCTGGTTATTTACGGGACCGCCTACTACCACCAATAGCCTCCCACCGGCCAGTACGCTCTCATAGAGAGGGACTCCTCCGGGTGCCTTCAGCCAAACAGTGTCAACTGGCGGCCCCTAGGGGGAGAGCCTTCTCTGTGGGGGCACCTACCATCTGGAATGAGCTCCCCCCGGAGATACGGAGGATCCCGGATCTGCGCTCCTTCCGCCGTGCTGTGAAGACCTTTTTATTCCATCAAGCGGGCTTGGCCTGATCTCTTCCCTTTTTAAATATGTAAATTTTAATCTGTTTTTAAATTATTGGGGTATTTTAATTTGTCTGGGCCAAATAATTTAATTTGATTTTATCGGGTTTTTAAATTTTTGTGTATTTATGTATTTTATTGTTGGCTGTTCACCGCCCTGAGTCCTTCGGGAGTAGGGCGGTATACAAATCAAATAAAAAAAAAATAGTATCCTAGCTGCAGTAGTGATGTGGAGGATCAAGTACCGTTTTTCTTTAATTATTTTGTCTGGTTTCATTCCTAATAAAAAAATCTCTGGTTTCAGCTCTATGTTATATCCTGTAATTTCCACTATCCAGTTCCGGACCTTGGACCAATATTTGCCTGCTTTGGGGCACGTCCACCATTGGTGGTAGTATGTCCCACAACCATTCCCACACTTCCAGCAATTTTCATAGCCAGCATATTGCCCCCAACAATCTGGGTCCTCATTTTGCTGACCTTGGAAGGATGGAACACTGAGTCAACCTTGAGCCCGTCAGGATCGAACTGTTGGCAATGGACAGAGCTAACCTGCAATATTGCATTCTAACCATTGCGCCACCACGGCTCTTCCCAGGACTTGGCAATGGTTAAGTGCAAGAAAATTGAAGAAAGAGACAGAGGAACTAATTCTGGCTGCACAAGACCAAGCCTTAAGAACAAATGCATACAACACAAGAATTGAGAAGATAGCAACAGTGCCATATTTGCAAAGAAGGTGAAGAAATAGCTGCTTTTAAGAAGATGGCATACACCGATTACAAACAACGGCAAGACAAAATAGCAACAATGGTGCATTGAAAGATCTATAAGAACTACCGTTTGCCTGCAAGCAAAAATTAGGGGGATCACCAAATAAACAATATGATAGAAGAAGCCTTGTGCAAGATCAGTGGCACAATAGAAGACAGAGTTCTAGAAAGCCACGATCTTGAATTTGGTTGGCATGCATATTTATTTTATGAAAACAAGGTGGACAAAGTATTTAATAACCATATACTTAGAAGCTCCTTGATGAGAGTATGGAAGAAGCACCGATTCAAATGGGATTACAAAATACTGTTGTGGTTGGATCTTGGTCACATCATACGGAATATAAATATAAAGTCACTCGGGGGGGTTTTATATAAAGAAGTACTTTTTAATGATGGGGCAGATGGCAACTAAAGACATTGAACACACTGTTGGAAGAAGGGATTAATTTAACTTGGTTACAGTATAATCAACTTCAATTGAGATGGAGAGAAGATCAAAAAACCGGTTTAATGTTGCATGAAGAAGAATTGGTTAGACAGATAAAAGAGAAAGGTCCAATGCATATTAAGAGGATTTATAATGTTTTGTTAGAAAGAGATTCAGAAAATGAATTGGTTAAAGACTGTATGATAAAATGGGCGCAAAATTTTGGAGAACCAGTTATGATGGAAACATGGGAAAAAATATGGGTTCAGAATATTAAGTTTACACAGTCGCAGAATTTAAGGGAAATTTTTTATAAAATGTTTTATAGGTGGCATTTAGATCCTAAGAAATTGTCATGTATGTATCCTAATGTTCAATCGAAATGTTGGAGATGTGATTGTTTAGATGCTACATATTATCATATATGGTGGACATGCAAGAAAGCCAAGGCTTTTTGGATAAAAATTTGGTGGGTTATGCAAAATGTTTTAAAGAAAAAAATTCAATTTTCTCCTCATTTGTTTTTATTGGGTATAGTTAAGGGTTTTTCAGTGGGTGAAACAAAATTGATATTGTATATGGTGACAGCAGCCAGGTTACTGATTGGTCAATATTGGAAAAGGGTTGATGTGCCTACAATTCAAGAATGGACTTTGAAGATGGCTAGTTTTGCAGAAATGGCGAAGATATCAGCATACTTAAAAGGCCAGACTCAAGAGACTTATGCATGGGAGTGGAAGAATTGGATAGATTATGTGCAGAATAAATATCAAACCAGGAAGTACCAGATAGCTTTTAGCTAAATGTTGTGTAGAAATGTATAGTTTATAGGGGGCAAAATAGCTTATTGTTATGTAGAAATTTATAGTGCACAGGGAGGAGAATAGAGGGGTGGTAAAGTCTGATATAATACAATGTGGATGGATTTCACCTTGGGGAAGTCATGGGGAGGGAGGGTTTGGGGGGGTTAGGGAGGGATGTGGGGGGAAATGGGGGAAAATTGTTGTTTGTAAAACTTTTTCAATTAAAAAAAAAAAAGAAGACAGAGTTCTGGCTAATAGACTGGGGTGGTTAATATCAAAGAAAGGAAGATTCACTATCACCACTACTGTTTGTCAATGTATTGACTTTTCTATCAACAATCCTGAACAAGGCAGGCCATGACTATCAAGCATTAGAAACATCTGCCAGGCTTTTCTGCCTCCTTTACATGGATAATTTGTAACTCTATTGAAAAGCACCATCTTGAAACAGAATTGCTGCTCAACACTGTCCGCATATACTGCCAAGATACTGCAATAGAGTTTAGACTTCACAAAATGTGTCACCCTTACCATCCACAGGAGAAAAATAGTGAAAACTGAAGGAATCAAAATGAAGAAAATTACTGCAGATACCTGGGTATCCTTCAGACTGAAAACATCAAGCACACTGAAGTTAAGAGAAAGGTTAGAAATGAATACATTAGGAAAATGAAGATCTTAAACTCCAAACTAGTGATGGAATACCATTAAGGCAATTAACAACTGGTCAATTCCAGTCATTAGATACACAGCTGGAATAGTTGACTTGTCTTAAGCAATAGAAAATGAAGAAGCTAATGTGCTCTGGGACTTTAGAATTTAAGCAGACAAGTACTTGCTATTTCACACCCCAGACTTAACAATTGTTGATAAGAAAGACAAAGAATCTGGATAGGGGATGTTGCAATACCTGGAGACAGCAGAATAGAAGAGAAAGAACTAGAGAATTTTTTATATTTTAATATATCAACTGCAGGGTGGATTTGATTTAAATCAAACTGATTTAAATCACGATTTAAATCAAACTGATTTAAATCACGATTTAAATCACGATTTAAATCACTAGTCGGTAAGGCTTGATTTAAATCATAGTTTTCTACATAAAGACTAATTCTTGCTGGTATAACTTTAATATGCAAGTAGATGAAGATTTTTAGAATAACAATTTTTCATATTAGTTTTTTTATCCCCAGTTTAATAGGTTAATCATTCATATTTGGACAACTTTTCTGTTGTACTTAGGAAAGAGAAAAATAATCATTACCTTAATAATAACAATTTAAATAGATTTATTCAACTGAAACAATAACATTACAGCATATGTTATTTGCTTAAACAAACATCCATGTTTGTTAACTAATTTGGCTAAACAAAAAATATATATTTTAAGAAACTTAGACTGTCAGCCCAGCCTACACATGAAAACTTAAATACTGTCCTCTGTAGCTCACTTCTTTGTTCATAATCTGGAAAAGAAAAACAAGCTTTCCTACTTTATCGGGTCCCAAACGATTTCTCAATTTAGAATGAATGAGTCCAAAGGAAGAGAATATTCTTTCAACTCCTGCAGAAGAAGCTACTGCTGTTAAAAGTGAAATCATTATTTGAACAGTCTCCAAATCCAAGTGCTTAAGTGACTTCCACCAGTTCACTGGTGTGACTTTCTTTAAAATATCTTCAGCAAACATGTATTAAGTATAGTATAGTATAGTTTATTGTATAGCCCGAAGCCTTTTCAAACAAAACAGAAAAGAAAAAGGGAAAAAGATAAAACAGTTACAAAAATAGCAATCTAAAAATATATGATAGATGACATTAAAATTTTACAATATCAAATTTCAATAGCTAAGTTGCCAAGACTAGATAACCCAAATAGGATAGCTCCTCTCTAACTGAGCTCATCTTCCTTACAATCGATAATTTTTTTTTTGATATAACTGGCTCGTATTGCCGTCATTCTTTTAAGGTATCGAGTGATTGCTCTTACCAGGGGAGGAGAGTCAGCCCTCAACAGAAATGCTAATTTTTGGCTTATATTCCAGTGGGGAAATTTATTTATAATTGGGGACAGATATTGTTTTCTTACTTCTTGATAGAGACTACATTCGAATATTATATGCGCCGTGTCCTCCACAACGTTTACCCCACATATGCATATTCTTTTGTCATACGGGATTTTCCGATAACGGCCGAATCTAACGTTGGTAACTAGAAGTTCGAATCTAAACTTAACAAATAACTGTCTCTCCACTGATGGCATTTCTAAATGTAAATACTTTTCCAGAGTGAAAGTTGTTTTAACTGCTGTCAGCAGTTTAAGGGAATGATTAGTTGAAAGGGTTGCCGTGTCCATTTGCCCATGTATATCTTTAATCCGTTGTTTGACTTGGTTCAGTGTGTCACACAACGGGAACCCTACGCCATATCGGTTCAATATTTCTGACAGCCGGGTTAGCCAGGAATACCTTTGAGGATTTGAAATCTGCTGTTCCTCTAGACGTATTTTAGGGAGTCTGCTGGCATCCATCTGGGTCATTTTTAGCCAGTAGACTACCGCCCTAGTGATTGTATAGGTGTACAGTGAGAAATGTCCCAATTCAGCTCCGACGGCTGCAGATGAAGTGGAATTGTTTACCCCAAGCATCCTCCTTAACAAATTATTTTGAGTTCTCTCTAATATGGGGGCCTCTGTAAGACCCCAAATTTCAGCACCATAGAGCATGATCGGAACAAGTTTAGCCTGAAAGACTTTACGAAGAGGTAAAATGGAGGTTGGTTGGATTCGTTTACTTAATTTGGATACAAGGCTTGCTCCTGCTCTGACCTTTTGAGAAAGGTATTGATGATGCGGAGTCCAACCTCCTGCACTGGAAAAAACAATTCCGAGATAAGTATATTGGGTAACTTGCTCAATTTTTGTGTCATTAATCTGCCAATTGTGCTTTTTATTCTTATTGCCAAAGACTAAAACTTTTGATTTAGCTACATTTATAGTCAAGTGGTTTGCAGTACAGTAACATGTGAACTTGTCAAGAAGTCTCCTCATTCCTATTTGGGTTCTAGAAAACAACACTAAGTCATCGGCATACATTAATACGTTAATAAATCTAGAGCCTATTTGGGGGCTGTGCATCAGAAGATCGCTGGGATAACATTTATATAAAGGTTAAAAAGAGTAGGGCCCAGCAGGCAGCCCTGCCTCACTCCTCTAGTTGTCGGTATGCTGTTTGTTGAGGCCCCATTTGCTGCATATCTGACTCTAATTGCCGTATTAGTATAGAGAATCCTGATCAACAAAATAAGTCTGGGGTCCATCCCCATAACTTGTAGTTTCCTCCACAAGTGGTTCCTATCTATAGAATCAAAAGCAGCAGTAAGGTCAATAAAGGCGGTATACAGCTTTTTCCCCTGGGTCTTGTATTTATTAATTAAGTGGGAAAGGACAAAACAATTGTCTATGGTAGACCTACCTGATCTAAAACCTGCCTGCTCATTTGCCAGAATTTCCTTATCCAAGCACCAGTCCTCTATTTTATTTAGGAGATGTTTCGTATACATTTTTGAAATTATATTAAGAAGACTGATGGGTCGATAGTTGGATGGGGCAGCTCTGTCACCTTTCTTAAAAATTGGAAAAACTGTAGCTAACCTCCACCCTTCAGGGATTATCCCTACTTTATCGATATAAGTAAACAGTGCTACCAGCACCGGTACCCAAAAGTCAATGTTGGACCTAAAGAGTTCAGGAGGCAACAAGTCCTCTCCAGGGGCCTTCCCGGCCTTTAAGGATTGAATTATATGCTTAACTTCGGTAGGGGTAACTGGTGTCCATTCCGGACATTTCCTTAATTCTTGCTGGAGGATATCCAATTGCAAGACATTTGTTGTATTGTTACCATCAAATAAAGCAAGATAGTGCTTCTCCCATTTTACTGCTGATATATCAGTGTCCATAAATGGGGAACGTTGTTTTAATATACCGGCTATCTTATGCCAAAAGATCGTAGGGAATTGGGATTTCGCTGCCATTTCTACCTATTTCCACATCCTGGTGTTATAGCTACTTTTCTTGTTTTTCAGTAGGGATTTGTATGCTCTCTTGAGTTGAACCATATTTGAATAATCACCATCCTGTCTGGATCGGTTAACTTTCTTAACTGCGGCTCTTAGATTTGACCTCAAGTTATAGCAATCATCATCAAGCCACTTTCTAGAGATCCCATCTACTTTTCTATCGTTCTGGATCATTAAGTTCCTAAGAGTAGAAGTTAGCTCTGTATAAGCTGGCATTGGGGTGTTGTCTCCGGGCTTAGATTGGGAGATTTCCCTTGCTAGGTGTCTGGCTTCATCTGAGCCCAAATAAGTGGTGACAGATTTGACATCAAGTCTGTGCCAATATAACCTTTTATAGTTATAAACCCGGGCGTTTGCTAAGGTGTCAATTTCCTCTCTTGAATGAGGCCTAACTTCTGAAGAGAGTGAAACCAGAGCCGTGATGGGAAAGTGGTCACTTTCCTCTCTAAATATAGCTCTTACTTCTGAAAAATGGTGTACTAAACTAGAGGAAGTGCAGATATAATCGATAGAGGTTGTGGTTTTGTTGGATGAGAAAGTATAGGGATATATATACCCATCACTCGAGCCACTAAGTACTTGCATATCATTCATAAACAGCAGGGAAATTAACCTCTGGGCATATTTATTGGTCCATTGAGGACGAAGTGAACTCATTATAAAAGTAACCAGTTGGTACCAGGCCTCGGTTAGCATAGCTCTTCATTGAGGGACCTAGTCTTGCATTAGTATCTCCAGCTAATATAATTTTTGCTTGGGGAAAGCGTCCCTTTAAGGTAGCTAATACTGAATCTAATTCATCCCACAAATCCCTTCCTAGAAGGTGGAATGAAAATGGAGCGATATATACATTAATTAAGATTAAGTCCATCCCCCTGAACGTACATCTAATAGGCAGAATATATTGGAATTGAGGATCTAAAGAAATTTCTTCACCCTTCCATCCCGTATCCCTTTTGACCAACGTGGTTAAGCCCCCAATTGCCCTCCCTCTTAAATTGACTTTGCCTGCCGGTTTATGCCATGAGGCAAAACCCGGTAAGCTGATCTGTGGATCATTAGTAGTCAGCCAGGTTTCTTGAAGGAGGATGAGATGATGTGTTGAAATCAATTTTATAAAATCCATCCGGTTCAGCAAACATATATTTCTTGAATGGTTCCCCCTTAGCTTTGAAGTTTATTATAGTTGGCATTACAGATGGATGATTGCTGGATACCCATGTCATAGCTAACTCCTCTTCCTCAGCACTTAAGTTTTGACCCTGATACTGGATATTGACAATATTTGCCAAAAAATGAGCTGGAGACAGTACTTGTCCCATTCGTTTTTTTAATGCTTGTAATTTAATTCTGTCCATATGTAGTTCTGTTTTTAAGTGTTCACTCAGATCCTTCCAAATTTCAACAGCATCAGCAATAAAACAGCTATTTTTCTGTATTTTGTTTAAAGCTTCAGAGATGGGTTTCAGGATGCTCAGCATATGTTCAACATTTCTCTTAAGCCCAATGTTGAGGATTTTGGCCGTGACAGTGCCATCTATTTTATCTCGATTTTCTTCACAAACTGTCATCAGAATAGGCCAGTTCTTGATATACTGCTCAAAACAGTCCACCACAGAGCTCCATCTAACATCTTGTGGGAGCGTTAGCTTGGTTCCACCCATCCTTTTCAGAGCTGCTGCAACAAAATGATTGTTATGGAAGTATTTAGCAATTTCAACAACATTAGTCTTTATTTCTGGAACACTTAAGTCTTTGGCTAAGAAGTGCAGCAAATGAGCACTGCAACCATATGTTATTAGCTTTGTATTCCCTTCTTGCTCTTCTAAATTTCTTCTCATCTTGGATACATTTGCAGCATTGTCTGTGACCAAACTGCGTACTAGACATTTGAATTTTTGTTCACATGTTATTATAGCTTTTACTGCCACTTCTGCTGTGTGTGCATTTCCTGACGTATCAATTGTTTGTGCAAGGAAGACTTTCCCTTTTTCTGTTGTTATACAAGCACATACAATAGGATCATTGTGAACATTACTCCACCCATCAATACTTAGGTTAACAATTCTACCCTCCAGAGCTGTTGCACATTGCTCCATTTCTCTGTCATACACTTTATCCAGCAGTTTCCCTGCAACATCTGCTCTGCTGGGTGGACTGTATCCTGGTCTCAGTGACTGAACCATATTAATGAAATGTGGGTTCTCAGTCAGACGGAAAGAAGAGTTCGTTGCATAAACAAACTGCGCAATTTTTTTATCAATTAACTCTTTTTCTAATCTGCTAGTTTTTATCACAAACTTATCTATGGTGGTTCCAGGAGGGAAGGGTTTTTTCTTTCTTTTAGGTGACAGTGCTATGCGGCTGTGGGTGTCTGATGATGATGATGCTAACTCATGGATAACTCTGAAACTGTAGAACAGGAGGATGGTGATCTTGAAGGTGGATAGTTTCCAGAATCCATGAATTCCCCTAAACAAAAAAGTCAATGCTGTTATTTTATTGTTTATACAATTTCTGCTTATTGTACACAGCACTGCCCCAAAAGGAATATTTGCTTTTCTTCATAACTGTACCAAATGACAGTAACATGCAGTAATAATAAGAAATATAATTTTGCTCAAACATGACAGTTCAAGGCAGTCTTTAGAAATATGATTCAATAAAAATGTTTACCAACCTGAAGATCCTGCCTGTTCAAATGTGTTTCTTTGGTCATCTTCATCACAGCACTTCTCATGATGTTGCCTCATTTGGGCCACCAGGCCTTGCATTTCTTTGTTGCAGTGTTTGCAGTTTGCACGCATGCCTGCCTTACCGATAGGTAAAGGAACTTCATTAAAATATTGCCAAACTGGGTCTCTTTTATGGCCTGCTGCCATTATAGGTTTTTTCCTCCAAGGAAAGAATGTGATAAACCTCAGGTCATACACACAAAAAGATCCAAAGATTTGTCTGTTGGTGGCTGTGCAGTATTGTGCTCAGAAAGTTTCACTTTCATTTTGTACTGCTTGTCTGCTTGCCCCTTCCTCCTCACACTTAGTTTCACTTTCTTCTTGTGCAGATCTATTCCACTCCAAACAATCAGAAAAATATTGTTTCTATTCTATTCACTGAACTTCTTGAAACTTAGCACTGAAGGGGTTGATTCTGTATTCATAGGTTTGTAGAACAATAGGATTAAGGTCTTTTTCTCAACTCTGTTCATGTTATAACATTTTTGCTGTGAAGAAGAGGCATGTGATCTCTGCTGAGTCAAATTCAGTTTTGAGAACTGCAAAAGTAAACCAAGCATCTGTGATAATATCTTGTAGGCAGAGAAACTGCCCAATAATCTTACAAAAACCTCTGGAAGAGCATGACATTGTGAATGGATTAATGGAATTTATTTACCAAAAAAAATAAACATATACAGCCTTATTCTACATAATTAAAAAACTAATCTTTATTTCATGATGGAATAACCTTTGGATGGTAATATATTTTCCTCAAAAAGCATTTTATTTAAAAAAATCCGATTTAAATCAAAAAAATCTGATTTTTTTGATTTTTTTAAAAAAAATCATTGATTTTTATCCACCCTGATCAACTGTCAAGATTAGACAAGATTCTGGCAATATCAAATAAAAATATTCAACACATCATTCTTGTGAATTAATAACTCATTTTTAACAAGTTGCAGTTAGAATTTAGAATCGCTAATTGCAATAACCTGGTGAATTTGTATTAAAGATTTTGTATGTCTAACTGAAACAGAAAAGAATTGTGAAGTCCTGGAAGTTAGGCCTATTTAGTAGAGGATAAACTACTAGATGTGAGCTAATTCTTCACATTGATTTCTCTGCCTTTCTTCTTTTCTCCAGTTGATGGTGGTATTGTACTGACAACTATAATCAACTAAATATGCCAAGTATAATATCTCACTAAAGAATCAGCGTTGTCTTTTAGCCTTCAGACAAATATCTGTGCTATATTGATTTATTTGTTAGCTGATTAGTGATGCAACTTTAAAATATACTGTATTTTACTCTATTATTTCCTCTTTATTGATCAGAACATTTTGTTAGTTTTAAATAAATAATTTTTTTGTTTCATATTCTCCCCCCCACACACACACACAATTAAGAAGAACATAATACTCTAATTCACATGAAACCCCTTCAAGACTATTTGGGAAGAAGTCTACTAATCACACAAAGATAAAAAGATTAGGTTGAATTGGGGGGAAATGTATACAGTAAAAAAAATGGTCAGATTTTTGCAAATAAATTATATCCCATTTCTATCATTTGTATTTTGAAATGCCTCTTTTTTTCTTACTGTGCAAGAAGATGACAGAGGAAACAAGACAAATACTTTTGGGGAAAACACATTATTGTTATTTCACAAGTCAGTAAAAATATACTAAAACAGAAGTATTTTGAAATTATATTCCAGATTGGCTAAGCAGTTTTTGGTATTTGAATACATATTCACTCTTTTTTTTTTATTGAAAAGTTTTACAAAAAACAAAGATTTTTCTCCCCCCCATATTCCCCCCACCCTTTCCCTCCCCTCATTCTTCAACTTTCCCATCAAGCTGGATAACAAGGTTTGACAATCCTGATACAGCATAAACAATATCATCTCTTATTTCATCGTGTTTCTCTGCAACCACCTCCTTGATTGATCTGATATCCTCCTCAACTTTCTTTAATTTCCCTTCCACAAGTAGTGTCAGATTATTCATTGCTGTGGCTTGATTATTGATGGCTTCTTTCATAAATTCTTTAAAATCATTAAATGCTGCATCTTGACTCTGAGTCTGGCTCCGTGAATCAGCCGGAAGTTGTGCTTTCTGTGTCACCACTGACACAACTGGAGAACCTCCCCCTCCTTTAACGGCTCCTGGTTTCACTTATCTAGAAGCCATTTTTTTTCCTTTAAAAGCCACAAAGTCTTTTAAGATGTTTGTAATTTATAGTCTCTAATTTGTCTAATTTATCAGCAGGATAGTTTTTTCCCCCTCCACAAACTCTCAGTTCCCAGCAGTTAATAAGCAGCTAATCCACTCTCCCAGCGCAAAGTTCTCAAGCACTTTCGTTTCTGGCTTTCACTTTCAAAACCAAAACAAAGACGCCATCTTCAGCCTCCAGCTCAATGAAATTCAGTTTGAAACAAAGTAACTTCGGAGTTAAGCTCTATACTTTTAAAGCTTGTTCTCCTGTTTTCCGCTCTGCCTGCGCTTGTAATCAGTCAAACTCACTTTTGAAGGCAGGATCGGATCGCGGCTTCTCGCTCTGCTTTCGCAGAGTTGTCCTGGCTCCGGAGCTTCTTGGCGGGCTGGCTGGGGAGCTCTCACCCTCCAAGCCTCTGGAAATGTTCCAGAGGGCTTTCGGGGAGCTCTACTCTCGCCCACCGGCTCTCCTCTCCTTCTTTTCCCGAAGGAGAGTTTTTCAGCCGCCAGACAGCCGGTTTACGCTGTCAAAGCGGCTTTTACGAAGACACAGGGCTGGCGGTCATAAAAGACCATCCACGGAGCCTGCGGTGCTGACCGGAAGTCAATACATATTCACTCTTAAAGACTATATACACTATTAGAAATAAAAAGATAAAATTAGGAAGTTCTACAGGATCCATAATGTTAATCACCCTCATTAAGACTATATGATATGTTCTTTAAAGCGATGAATTCCTTTATCTTGGAGACTGGATAATAAAACTGCCTTTCTTCTCACATCAGTGTGAGAGGTATTACCTAAACAAAATAGTATTTTTAAAAATGGATGTTATAATGTTCTCATGATGTAAATCACTATATACTTTATTCAGCCTATGAAAACAGATGGTACAATAATACTTGAAGATAGCTCCTAGTCTCCCACAGCCTTGTCTTCTCCAGGCTAAAAACGCTCAGCACTTTTGTTTCTTTCAGAAGTTTTTTTTTTTTTCTTGGTCGCTCTCTTCTTATATGTTCTAGTTTGTCAGGGTCCTTGTTAAACTATGGTACCAAAAACTCAGTTCTGACCAATACAGAATAGAGATGAGTTTCTCTTGAACTTGACACTGTAATTTTGTTGATACAGCATGGAGTAGAATTGTTTTTGCTCTTTCTTCTTAGCTGCATCCATTTTGAAACTCATCTTGTTGAAATTCATTACTCTACCTTGTCAAGATCCTTTAAACCAGGGGTGTTAAACTCATGTCGCCACGGCGGTGTCACGTGATGTATTGGGACTTTTTCCCCCTTCGCTAAACCGGGCGGGGACGGGACCAGCATGTGACGCATCCGGCCATGGGCCGCAAGTTTGACACCCCTGCTTTAAACTTATTAGTGTTCTCTAAGATGTTTGTTATCCCTCTACTGACTCACCCCCATATATAATCACTCAAGATGATCAAGATTTGCTGGCATCTGTAATGACTTTGTTGCAGTTTAAGATGCAAGGTGATTGCATGGCCACTTCCTCTTTTTTCATAAGAGTCATGATTCAGAGTTTGTTTCTTATTGGGTACAGATTATAGTCTGATGTGCTGATAGCAAGGCATCTCTAACTGTCTGAGCATGAGGGAATCTTTTTTCCATAGATTTGGAATCCTGATGTATCTGGAATATAGTAAGGTGGTGGGACCACCAAGGCCTTAGATCTTTCCGCATCTTATGCTTTTCTTGAGTACAGCATCTCCTTAGCAATGCTCAGCAGAGGAATAATTTTCCTCTGATGAAGATGACTCATCATTCTGTGGTCCTCCTATCATCAGCTTCATACTTCCCTACCCATGATTCCACTTCCCCTTTTTCCAGGAAGTCTTTGTAAGGGATTTTGGTGTCTACCCCTACTGCAGGAGCTGCTGTTGATGTGGGTTTTGGTTGTAGTACTGCCCATTTAGCTGTGTGGTCTGCATATTGGTTGCCCTTAGTGACATGGGCATCATCCTTTTGATGAGTGTGACAGTGTATGATGGCTATGGCTGAGGGCAATTGTATGGCTTTCAGCAATTTGGAAACCAAGGCAGCATGGGCAATTGGGTGTCCTGCTGAAGTCAGGAACCCCCTTTGTTTCCACAAGGTTCCAATTGCATGGCAAACCGCAAAAGCATATTGTGAGTCTGTGTATATATTGGTAGACCGATTCACTGCAACTTCACAGGCTTGAATCAATGCTCAGCAGCTTGTGTGCTATAGGAAGATGGCAGTGAGGAAGCCTAGACAATCTCATGAAGAGAAATGATTGCTGCTCCAGAGACTCGTCTCCCATCATATAGATAGGATGATCCATCAGTAAAGAGCTCCAGGTCTGGGTTCTGCAGGGGCACGTCTGTCAGGTCACATCGTGGCAGCTTGGCATCATGGACCAGGTGCAGGCAGTTGTGTGGTATGGAGTCTAAGTGCTCTGTGGGTAACAGGGTGGCTGGGTTCAGAGTAGCTCACTGTTCAAAGGTAATATGATCGGTGGTAAAAAGTTCTGCCTCATATTGTGCTAGCCTTTGCTGTGTGAATGCTTGGGTCTTGTGACTTTAAGAGAATCACAAACACATCATGTGGGACCCTTAAGGTGAGGGGATGGCAAAGAACAATATCCTTCGATCTTTTAACTATTTCTACTGTTGCTGCTACTGCTCACAAGCAAGGAACAGCCCCTCTAGCCACTGGGCCCAGCTGGACAGAATAATAGGCTATTGGCTGGAGTGTCTGACCAAGCCCCTGGGCTAGCACTCCTGATCCTATTCCCTGTTTCTCATGAATGAATAGCATGAAAGATTTTGAATAATTGGGCAAGCCTAAGGCAGGGGCTGATGATAAGGTCTGCTTTATTTTATTGAAGACCCGATCTAGTGACCCTGTCCATTCTATGGGGTCTGCCATTTCCTTTTTTGTTAATTGCACAAAGGGTTTTGCCAGTTCCCCAAATGATGGGATCCAGGGCTGGCAGAACCCTAGCACACCTAGAAGGGCTCTGACTTGTCGCTTTGTTTTGGGATGCTTCATGCCCAGAATGGTTTTAATTCTTTCCGGGGCCAGTTTATGAGCCCCAGGGGAGATGATGTAACCTAAGTATTTTACTTCCTTTTGTAAGTACTGTAGCTTGATGGGTGAGGCTTTGTGTCCCCTTTCTGCAAGGCAACTGAGTAGGTGATGGGTGTCTATCCTACAACCACTCTCAGTTTCTGAGGCCAGCAATAGATCGTCCACAACTAAGGTAGAGCCTTGTGGCAGATGGATAGATGCCAGATCTGCCTTCAGAATTTGGGAGAAGTGGATGGGGGATTCAGTATACCCCTGAGAAAGGCGTGTCCAGGTATATTACTGCTCCTCCCATGTAAAGGCAAACAGGTATTGGGAGGCTGGATCTACAGGGAAGCTGAAGAAAGCAGCACAGAGGTCAACAAGGGGGAGGGTCGGGTCTGGCAGTGAAGCGTGGTGTGGGGGATGGAAGACCCGGGATCGAGGGGGGGTTAGAGCTTGTCCGGATAGTTTTTTGAACATCAGTACTGTAGGTGGGAGGGGTAGATATGGCGGGAGCAGGGGGCCATATCGTGTTAGGGGAGTGCGCACTCGCTGTCTACGAGCGGTGGCGTGCTCCGGCCCCCAAGGCTCTACTCGCTCCTCAGGTTGCATAGACCCTCAGGACCCAGGCCTTCGGCTGATGCTGTGCAATGCCAGGTCCGTAGTAAATAAAGCCCCCCTCATCTGTGATCTTGTTCAGGAGGGGGGTGCGGACCTGGCAGGTATTACGGAGACCTGGTTGGGCCAGGAGGGGGGGGTTCCCCTCGTTGAAATGTGCCCGCCAGGTTTCCAAGCATTCCATCAGCCGAGGTCACAGGGGAGGGGCGGGGGGGTAGCGGTTATCATTAAAGAAGGTCTGAGACCGAGGGAGGCCACTGTTCCTCAGACGGCCGGCTGTGAATCCCTTTTTGTGAAATGGGGTCATGGGGTTCAGATGGGTTTGCTGATCACGTACCTGGCTCCCTGCCACGTGGCAACAGCCCTGCCCGAGCTACTCAACGTCATCGCCGCGGTGGCGGTTGATACCCCTAAGCTTATGGTTATGGGGGATTTCAACCTGCCGTCCGTGGGTGAGACGTCAGAGATGGCTCGGGAGTTCATGGCTTCCATGACAGCTATGGACCTGACCCAGTTAATTCATGGCCCTACCCACACAGGGGGAAACACGCTGGATCTGGTTTTTGTCTCTGGACAGTGGTTGAGGGATCTTGATATAGGGGATATAGTTACTGAACCCTTGTCATGGTCAGATCACTCTCTCCTTCGTCTCGACTTTCAAACCGCTGCACCCCGCCGCAGGGAGGCGGAGCCGGTCAGATGGTTCCGCCCCAGGCGCCTGATGGAACCTGACAGATTCCAGACGGAGCTTGGGCCATTTCCTGAGGTTCTGGCACACGCCTCGACTGGAGACCTGGTGGCCGCCTGGGATAGGGCGGCTGCTGGTGCTCTGGATCGGGTCGTGCCTTTGCGGCCTCTGACCCGGCGCCGATCTCAATTGGCTCCTTGGTTTACCGAGGAGCTGAGGGAGTTGAAGCGCCGGAAAAGACGCCTAGAGAGTAGTTGGAGGGCCAGTCTTCTTGAATCTGACCGGACACTAGTAAGATCCCACATTAGGAATTACTTAGTGGCGATAAAAGCAGCGAAATGTAGTTATTTTGCTGCTCTTATTGCGTCATCAGATAATCGCCCGGCCGCCCTCTTTAGGGTGACCCGCTCCCTGCTCCACCAGGAAGCGCGGGAGGACCCCTTGGAGGGTAGAGCCGAGGATTTTGTTCAGTATCTGTATGACAAAATCACTCAGATTTGGGAAGATTTGGACTCCGACTGGGTAGTCTCAGGGGGAGAGACAGGGGCAGGTCTTGAGAATGTTATCTGGGATGAGTTTGATCCTGTGACCCCTGAGGACGTGGACAGGATTCTGGGTAGACTGAACGCGACCACTTGTTTATTGGACCCGTGTCCTTCCTGGTTAGTACTGGCTTCCCGGGAAGTGACACGAGGCTGGCTCCAGGGGATTATAAACGCTTCGCTGAGTGAGGGTGACTTTCCCGCCGCCTTGAAAGAGGCGGTGGTGAGGCCTCTCCTCAAGAAGCCTTCCCTGGACCCGGCAATGTTGGTAAATTATCGTCCGGTCTCCAATCTTCGCTTTGTTGCGAAGGTTGTTGAGAGTGTGGTCGCGCAACAGCTCCCCCAGCACCTGGATGAAACGACGTATCTGGATCCGTTCCAGTCGGGCTTCAGGCCCGGGTACAGCACGGAAACGGCATTGGTCGCGTTGGTTGATGATCTCTGGAGGGCTCGGGACAGGGGGTGCTCCTCTGTCCTGGTCCTGTTAGATCTCTCAGTGGCTTTTGATACCATCGACCATGGTATCATGCTGCACCGGTTGGAAGAGTTGGGGGTGGGAGGCACTGTGTTGCGGTGGTTCTCCTCCTTTCTCTCTGACTGGTCGCAGTCTGTGTTGACAGGGGGACAGAGGTCGACCCCGAGGCCCCTCATATGTGGGGTGCCGCAAGGGTCGGTCCTCTCGCCTCTCCTGTTCAACATTTATGTGAAGCCGCTGGGCGAGATCATCCGTGGTTTCGGGGTGGAGTACCATCAGTACGCTGACGACACCCAGCTGTACATCTCCACCCCGGATCACCCCAACGATGCCCTTGAAGTGATGTCCCGGTGCCTGGAGGCCGTACGGATCTGGATGGGGAGGAACAGGCTCAGGCTCAACCCATCCAAGACTGAGTGGCTGTGGTTTCCGACGTCCCGATATAGTCAGTTGACGCCATCATTGACTATTGGGGGCGAATCATTGGCCCCCACGGAGAGGGCTCGCAACTTGGGCGTCCTCCTGGACTCACGGCTGTCTTTAGAAGAGCACTTGACGGCCGTGACCGGGAGGATTTTTCATCAGGTTCGCCTGATTCGCCAGTTGCGTCCCTTTCTGGATCGGGACTCTTTACGCACGGTCACTCATGCCCTTGTCACCTCCCGCCTGGACTATTGCAACGCTCTCTACATGGGGCTCCCCTTGAGGAGCACCCGGAGGCTCCAACTGGCGCAGAGTGCGGCCGCGCGGGTGGTAATGGGAGCGACATGGCGTTCCCATGTAACACCTCTCCTGCGCGAGCTGCACTGGCTCCCGGTGGTCTTCCGGGTGCGCTTCAAGGTTTTGGTTACCACCTTTAAAGCGCTCCATGGCTTAGGACCCGGGTACTTGCGGGACCGCCTACTACCACCAATAGCCTCCCACCGGCCGGTACGCTCCCATAGAGAGGGGCTCCTCTGGGTGCCGTCAGCCAAACAATGCCGACTGGCGGCCCCCAGGGGGAGAGCCTTCTCTGTGGGGGCACCTACTATCTGGAACGAGCTCCCCCCAGAGATACGGAGGATCCCGGATCTGCGCACCTTCCGCCGCGCCTTAAAGACCTTACTATTTCACCAGGCCGGCCTGGCCTAATTTTCCCCCTCTTTTATAAAAGATTTTTAAAATTTTAAATATTTTTTAGTATTTATATATTCAATTTTAAATTGGTTTTAAAAGTTTGGGGTTTTAAATTTGTCGGGGCCAAAATTATTTAATTTGATTTTATTCTATTTTTTAAATTTTGTATTGTATGTGTTTTTATTGTTTGGCTGTGCACCGCCCTGAGTCCTTCGGGAGTAGGGCGGTATAGAAATCTAATAAATAAAAATAAAAAAATAATAAAAATTACAGTAAATACAGCTGCTGTGTCCGGTATTGCAGTGACAATGGTGGCTGGGTTGGGCATCACTGGGACTCTGGGTATTATGTAAGAATTGACGAGACACAGATCATACACAAAATGAAAAATGGGCTTTCCTTCTGTGTCAGGTTTTGGTTTCTGGACTGGGAAGATTGGGGTGTTGCAAGGGGAGGTGCACCTACGCAGGACTCCTTGCTCTATGTATGCCTTGATCAATTTTCTGATTGGCTCAATTGCCTCAGCCGCAGTTCTATATTGGGGAATGCATGGTGGAGGTCCTGGCTTTACCTGTACATTTACTGGGGTGGCCCCCTTAAGAAAGCCTACCTCAGTTGAGTCCCACCCTCATAATGAAGAGGGTAGGTCCTATAAATCTGGGTGTAAGGGTTTCTGGGTATTTAAGACAATTATGGTTAGGGTTTGTTTAACAGGGACATCCAGGGTTAACCCTTCTGGGGAGCATTTAACGGTAGCTCCCAGTTTACACAATAAGTCCCTTCCTAATAGAAAAATAGGGGATTGAGGGCAGACTGTAAAAGAGTGGTCTAAGAGGAGAGGTCCTATCTCAACCAGCAAATCATTGGTAAATTCAACAGGAATTATCTCACCCCCCCCAATGATATTGTCTCTGGCTCCTGCTACTATTGATCCCCTGAATGGAGGCTCAGTGATCAGGGAGGATGTTGCCCCCATGTATACCAAGCACTCGTATGATTTTCCCCCTAATGTGAGGGAGAGGAGGGGCTCTCCCTCCCGGCCATTCCTTAAGGGGATTGCAAGGCCGGTGAAGGTTGCCTTATACTCTGGTGGCTCCTGGCTGAGTCAGAAGGACTCAAAGTGGTCCTCAAATTGTATATGTCGAGGTTGCCTAGGGTTTTCCCTTTCACTTAAGGCAGGGGGTCCCCTTGGGAATGGAGCTCTTGGAGGAGGAGGCTGTTTCCTGGGTCCAGGAAAACTGCCTCTGCACTCTCTCCTTAGGTGCCCCTCCCTTCCACACTTGAAGCAATGAGCACATCTGATTCCTGGCTTCCCCATTTTCTTACACCAAGGGCACCTGAACTGTTCTGAGACTCTCCTGTTACTGTTTATAGTAGCAAACACTTTTAAGTCTTCTTTCCTTTCTGACCTCCTTCTCCTTTCACTTTCACTTTCTGCTTCCTTCCTTTCCTTCTCTTTTTCTCTGAGTTGGTCTCGCTGGTCAAACACAAAGTTGGCTATCCTTCATAGCTCTGATATTTCTAGGCTAGACCAGTTTGACACAATTTTATGGAAATAGTCTTGGATATCGCTGGCTGATTGGTCAACAAATGCA
Organism: Pantherophis guttatus; assembly: GCF_059756535.1. Taxonomy (NCBI): domain Eukaryota; kingdom Metazoa; phylum Chordata; class Lepidosauria; order Squamata; family Colubridae; genus Pantherophis; species Pantherophis guttatus. The sequence continues at coordinate 184,412,005 of NC_142063.1, read as the reverse complement.
GAGGCCAGTATCCGCTGAACTTTGGGGTTATTTGCATCTAGGTAAGCTAGGGCAAACCACACCTCCAGGAAGCAGACCCAGAAAGCATCAGGGGTCTCATTCTCTCTCTGCATTGTACATTGGAATTCAGGCCAGTTTAGTGGCCCTACCTCACCCAGTGCTTCTATCAGGTTCTCTTTTGCCCTACTATATTCGTCCCAATGATTGGGTATATTGTAGTCCCAAACAGGGCAATTTAGAAGCCAGGCAACTCTGGTTGTGGCTACCTGCCCTGGTGTTATAATAACAGGTTTCTTTGCAATCTCTTCCGTCTTCTCAAATAGTTTCATAAGTTCATCCTTTGTGAGGAAGATATGAAGCAACTGGGTCATATCTCCGCATGATGGATTATGGCTTTCTATAATGGAATTTAGGGTTTTTATAACTGTCTGTGGATCAGACTGGAAGGAGGGAGCGTCCTTCTTTCAGATGAACAGGTCAGAGGGGGAGAAAGGGGTGTGGGTGAGGACGTATTCAAATTGTCCCCTGCTGCATCCTGGAACAGGTTTTTGCAGAAGGGGAGCCATCAATTTTGTTTCTGATTTTTCCTTTAGGGGAAGCTTACTTAGTTCTGGTTGGGATTCATTTTCTTTCCCTGCTTCTTTTCTCTGATAACTCTGCCCAACAATACCAATAAGGCAAGTGGGAGCTCTTTTAATGTATTCAGATCAAAAGTACCACCTTTTGACCAAATTTGGTTCCCAGCCTCATCGCTGAGCAGAGTCCATTTCTCACATAGTTTGCACGCACACTTCTTCCTCATTCCTGCCTGGATGGGCAATTTGTCCCGACCCCAGGCCTCCATCAGTCTCCCTAGGGGGGATTTTGGTGGGATCCTAGACTTTGAGCTTCCCATTTCCTGGTCTGCTCTTCGGTGACAAGACTCCAAGGCTCTACTCTCTTTTCTTTTGCTTGGGTCCCTCACAACTGAAGAATACACCACCCCCAACATGTGAAGGTACCTTCTAACCTGTGGTCAACCCCTCAGTTTTTCAGGCAAATGGCCTGGGAGGACTCTGTCCACCGAAATTACTCAGAGTATGGGTACCTCCTTTCCAGAATAGGGGTCTGCTCAGTGGTGCTTGGCCAGTCGCCCAGGTGTGAACCTTTCACCTTCCTTTCAATCCCTTCCCGTGCACTCTCTCCCTTTCTTAACAGAAGGTCATGTGTTCTGAATCAATCCCCTTGCTTTTCAGAACTCACTAGTCATGGCACGGGGGGGGGGTGCGGGCTAGCAGTGAGCCTGTTTGAGGCTAGAAAGATTGCAGAGGGAGCAGGATCCAACTGTGGCAGAGAAGGGATTTTCCTCAAGTACATTCACACACACACAAACAAACACATACTCTCTTTCACCTCCTGGGCTTCTAAAATCAATCAGAAAATTTTGTGTGGTACTCACCTACTTTTGAGCAGCCATTGAGTGATGAAACCTCAAGGCTCCCTTTATTACCCTGTGCCACCCAGGCAGGGTCTGTAGAGCTTACCCACAGGTAAAGGAACCTGTTGCCGGCAGGGTAATAAGCTCTCCTGGCCCGGTCCGGTGGCTGGGTTAGCTGGGAGTCCCTTTGTGGTTGCCAGAATTGTTAGAAGGAAAAGATCAGGGCTCACTTTTCAGCCAGGAGATCACTTGGCAAAGAAGAAAAAAAAAAGGAACAAGACACTGTCGCTTTAAACTGAAAAGGCAAGAAACAGCTGCTCGGAAGGAGGTTTTTAATTGCAGAAGTGAAGTGACACTCAGCAGTTTGTTTCTGGGTCAGCTGAATAACAAACTGGATAAGAGGAAGGATTTTTACATGGTTCTTCATTTTTGAAGTTTTGGAGTTTGTGCAATATGGGCTTTGTGTTTCTAAAAGAGTTTGGGAGATCCCATTGTGGCTAAATGACTTTCGTCCTGTGTTGGGTCTTGAGTGTGGGGGCTGCTTATTCTGATTCTACTACTTTGTTTTGTTAGCTGCCAAATCTTGCCACGGGGAGATTTCAAAATATCCTGTCTTGAATGGGTTTTCTACGATCTGTTTGCCTGCTTATGAATGGAGCTGAACATCCAGCTTCCACTTTCTATAGGCTCATTTATCTCTAAGCACTGGTAGCTGTTTTCTTGTTACAAAGTTTCCTTTAGGCAGCTGGCCGGAATGTGGAATGAGCCTCAGGCAGGTTTCTTTGTTAGCAGCTTGATTTTTCTTTGCTTTTCTGGAAGCCTTTTCTTATGACTAATATTTTATTTGGGGAAATGAAGAGGGGGAGTCAATTCCTTCCCACAGTACTGACTAAATTGCATCTGTTCAGTCCAGGAAAAGAGAGACTTGAGGCTGGAGTACACTGAGATACAACAAGGATAATTGGGCAATGCATGTATAGTCTGCTTTTGCATGGACTTGAAAAGACTAAAACATCTTTTCATTCTGGAGAGAAATTTGTGGATTTTGAAATATGACATTGCTAATGCCAAAGTACCCAGCTATGCTTTCAGAAGTGTTGCACTTCTGATTTCAATAATGCTTTGTAGTTTACAGGTTTGAAAAGGCTGCAAATATATATGAATGGGTTTATCTGAAAGAATAAGGCAAGTGGTTTAAAGCTAGTCTTGAATTATTTGAACAAAATGCATACTGTTTGCTGCATTCTCAATTTTCTCTCCAACTGCAGATATATCAGCACACCAACTTGATTTCTTTAGAAAACCTAGGATTTTCATTAACTGGCATAAAACCTGCTACATGTTGTCATTTCTTATATTTAAAGGACAAAGAAAGAATACATTATTTATTTCAGATTCTGTGCTACTCTATCCTCTATGTTCAATTATATTAATTATCTTATATTATATTCAAGAAATCCAAAAGCAATCAACAAATGCTTTGTTAGAGTGCTCAGTTTGTGACAGCTTTATTAAAATGTAAAAGGCTTGCCTGCAAAGAACTGGAACAATTCAGTTGGTTTATATAAAACAATGTCTTTTTCAGGAAGGAAGTCATTTATGTGCTTTTCTTGAGAACAGATGTAATAATTTTTAGAGCAAGACTCTCAAGAGATGTAGAAGGGTGTGGAGAAACTTTACTTTGGCTTTGTATCAATATTCTGCTTACTCTGTGGGTTAAATTAAATTTCCTATTATTATACTTGATGTTCAGTTAGAAGGTTTTTTCCCCCTTCTATAAGTAAGTTTTCTAAAAAGTGAGAAATGCCTCTGAATAGAGACTAAGCCTTACAACATAAATTCCCATTTATTACAGCAATATTTCTATCCTCATGACATACAAAAGGAAAGAGATGCCTATTTTACTTGTGCCTACTTTTGTTGTATACAAAAACATGCTGGGCAGAGGAAAAAGATCACATCCTGCAGTCTTAGCATGATTGTTCTGTGATTTATTCCAATGGTTGCCAACTATTTTGGCCAACTGGACATATTTGAAATTTTGAGAGCATATTATAGGCACTTTGAAAAATGATCACCATGATCTCTATCAGAAACCATCTACCATCACACCAGTTATCCAGGATTCTCTGTCTCTCCTCAGCATACTTTTGCTTTATAATCTTTGAAAAATAAAGTCATGTTTGACATGCAATCTGTTTGGTGCCAAGATGCTGGATGCATCAGCATTTGAGGATGCCATGTTGAAGACTAAGGCACTCAAATGACATGCTTCCTTTTGTAGTATTTACCAACAGTACATTGTGATGTGATGTTTTTAGTTCTTTCACAATTCTTTTGACTAGTACCTAGTTTTCCTAGCAGACATTTTTATCAAATACTGTGTGTAAACTGTAATTCATAAGACCAGGAAAGGCAACCTTGCATAAAATGCACTCACAAAATCTGGCCTTTTCCCTAGAGCTGGCTCGAGAGCATCCAGGAATAGGTAGTAGCTCTATCTTCTGCATGGAGACTGAGCACATGATCTTATTTGCATCTCTGGTCACTCTTTGCCATCTCTTTGCAGGCTTTGATCAGCTGAGATCCCAGCCAGCCGTGGTTAGCGGTAAGGGCCTGTAAATAGTATCTGGCTCCTTGGTGAGCGGAGGCCCGGGCATTCCTGTCAGGAGGGAAGAAGGGGACTCGGTCACTGCCCAGCGACATCTGGGGCATACTGGTACGTGGTGGGAGTGCAAATTGAGCCATGGCAGCAGCTACCCATTGCGGGTTCGCCTGCCTATATTCAGAGTGGAAGATGGCATCTCATGCACGCTCCACCAGCCAGCAGCCTGAAGCAGGCAGAAAGAGAGCTTGCCCTGGGGTTTCCCCAGCTCTAAGCCTGAGCCCATCTGCACAGAGAGCTGCAGGCAGGGGAGCTACAACTAGGAGCCATGCAACTGCTTCTAGGAGTAGCAGAGGCTCAAAGATGGCGGGAAAAGATGCAAAACGACACCAAAAGGCATTAGAGAAAGAGCTGGCTAAGGTCCAAAAGGCTAAGAAAAGCCTGGATCAGGAATGTTCTCCTATGGGAGGGGCAGATGCTTTCTGTTGTGGTCCGCCAGCAGCCTGCAGAGCTGGCAGTGGAATTGGACAGCGATGAGGCTGAGGAAGAACATGGGCCAATCCTGGAGGTTGGGAAAGGCCCGGATGAGGGCTCTGCATCGGAGGCAGAGATGGGGCCAGGGCCATCGGGGAGTAATGACGGAGGTCTTCCCCCCAACCGGGATAAAGTGGGATTTGTACTCAGCCTGCTCTCTGGCTCTTCAGCTCGCTGGGCCATGCCCCTGCTGGTCCAGGCTAGTCCTCTGTTGGACAATTTCAGGGGGTTTTGTGAGCATCTCAGACTTATTGAGGACCCAGTTGTGGGGGCAATAAGCTGACTTTGTATAAATATACAAAAGGATGAAGGCTATTGCTGAGCACATTGTAAACCGCCCTGAGTCTCCGGAGAAGGGCGGCATATAAATCAAATTTTAAAAAAATGTACAAGGACCCCATCAAAATGCAGACTGCCACCAGACGACTGAAGACCCTGAAGCAGGAATATATCAGTGAGTTTTGGCTGCTTAGCCAGGATTTGGCCTGGAATGAGGCGGCCCTCATGGACGCGTTCCAGGATGGCTGATTGGAGGAGTTGCAGGATGAACTGGTCCGGGTTGATATCCCTCCGACCCTCAACGCGCTGGTACATCTGTGTCTTAGGATCGACGCCTGGTTGCAGATACGGATCAGTCGCTGTGCCTGCCAGGAGACCTGTGTGGTTCCAGTCTGGCATGAGACCCTGGCTCCACGGGTGGAGCCCATGGAAATAGGTGCAGCCAGACCCCATCTGTCAGCGGTCGAGAAAAATAGACGACGATCGGGGGGATTGTGTTTGTATTGCAGGGAACCCGGACACATGGCCGCCTCTTGCCCAAAGAAGCAACGAGGGGAGTGGGCTCCTGGGCCTGCCCCAAAGCCACAGAAACACCCTGAGCCCAATCTAGAGGAGACCCTGGGTTGGGTGCGCACCAATACCAAGGCACGCCCAGCGGATGTGGAGGCTGGACCCCCCCCCCCGGCATTTGATTTTGGCAGCAAAAGTCTTCCTGTCCAATAGTCCGCAGGGGATTCTGGCTCATCCTTTGGTGGACTCTGGAGCTACAACTAATTTTATGGATGCAGCGTTTTTAGCCAAATATTCAGTCCCTCAGTGTCCATTGGATCCTCCCACGCTCGTGGAGACCATTGATGGCCAGGTACTTCTGTCTGGTCCTATTACAGCCATCACGCAACCCTTGCGCCTGACCATCAGGTCTCATGAGGAGGCTATTCAGTTTTATATTACCTCCGGCCTGCATTTTCTCGTGGTCTTGGGCTTGGCTTGGCTCTGGACACACAACCCGCAGATCTATTGGTCCCAGAACTTCATCTCTTTCCCGATCCTGCAATGTGTGGACCACACCCACCAAGTCTGCGCAGGCCAGCAGCTGAGTCCAACCGGGGTGTCCTTGCCTTCCGACCTCAAGAATTTTGCGGATGTTTTCAGCAAGCAGGAGGCGGACCAATTGCCCCTGCACCCGCCATATGACTGCCCCATTGATTTGATTCTGGACGCGCCACTCCCAGTGGGGCATTTGTATTCGATTGTATTCGACTCTGAATTGGCCACATTACGGGACTTTGTGGACAAAACCTGCCTCGGGGTTTTATCCGGCCCTCGTCGTTGCCATTGTCCGCCCCGGTCCTGTTCATGAAAAAGAAGACCGGAGGCTTTGTTGCGACTACCGCAAGTTAAACGCCATCATGGTGTGCAACCGGTATCCTCTTCCCCTTATTCCTGAACTTTTGGAACAGCTTCGGGAGGCTACTGTGTTCACTAAATTGGACTTGCGAGGGGCTTATAATCTTGTTCGGATCTGTCCCGGGGATGAATGGAAGATGGCATTCGGCACCCGTTACAGACATTTTGACTATACAGTCAAGCTGTTTGGGCTGACCAATGCTCCTGCTGTCTTCCAACATTTCATGAATGACATTTTTACGGGCCCCTTGGGCAAGTTTGTCATCATTTACTTGGACGACATTCTGATCTATTCTCCTTCCCGGGAGAGCCACCAACAGCACCTCTGCCTGGTCCTGCAATGTCTTTGGGAGCATCATCTGTATGCTAAACTGGAGAAATGTCAGATTTTCCAGTCCACTATCGAGTTTCAGGGACATTGCATCTCTCCCGAGGGCATTGCTATGGAGCCGAGGAAGGTGGAATCTTTGTGTAGTTGGCAACTTCCTTGACGAGTGAAGGATGTCCAGCGCCTCCTCAGGTTTGCCCAACTACTATCGGACTTTTATCCCCACTTTGCTGCCTTGACCGCATCCCTCACTCGGCTTCTGCAGAAAAAAGTCCCGTTCCAGTGGGGTACCCCCGAGCAGCAGGCATTCCAGGCCTTGAAACAGGCCTTCATGAAGGAGTCTATCTTGAAGCATCCTGACCCCCACTGTCCATTTGTGGTGGAAGCAGATGCATTGGATGTTGCTGTTGATGCGGTGTTGCTCCAGGCTCGCGTGCCCGGCGGTACCCTCTTCCCTTGCACTTATTATTTGTGGAAGCTCAACCTTTCCGAGTGCAATTACACTATCTGGGAGAAGGAGTTACTGGCCATTAAGATAGTGTTTGAGGCCTAGAGACATCTTCTGGAGGGGGCCTGGCATCAAATTGAAATCCAGACGGACCATAAAAACTTGGAGTTCCTACAGACCGCCCGGAAACTGAACCAATGGCAGATTTGGTGGTCCCTCTTCTTTGCCCAGTTCAATTTCCGCATGATGTACATCCCCAGTGGTCGCAACCAAAGGGCGGATGCGTTCTCTCAGAAACCGGAGTATTCCCACATTGAAGATCTGCTTCCACTCCGGACAGCGTTGCCTGTAGAGTCTTTCTCCATGGTTCAGGAACCAGTGGATTTACAGGCTCAGATACAGAAAGCGCAGTGGCACGATGCTTACGTGGAGCAACGGAAGGAAGAGGTGGGGCCCGCCTCTCCATGGACATTTCACAAGGAACTCTTGTGGTACTGAGACAAGCTCTACATGCCAGCGGGGCCACTCCAGGGACTTATCTTGTTGCAGTGCCATGATAATCATGTGGCAGGGCACTTTGGCCTCTTTAAGACATTACATCTACTTTCTCGCACTTTTTGGTGGCCCTGATTGTGACACGATGTCCAGGCTTATGCAACATCCTGTGTTTGCTGCTGTCAGGCCAAGTTGGCAACGGGAGCCCCTCCAGGGCTGCTTCAGCCATTGCTGACACCAGAAAGACCCTGGGGTGCCATTTCCATGGACTTCTTGATGGATTTGCCTCTGTCTTCTGGATTCATGACTGTGTTCGTGGTGATGGACAGTTTTGGAAAGGGCTGATGATGGCCTTGGACATGAAAATCTGCCTGTCATCGGCACATCATCCGGAAACCGATGATGGGACTGATAAAGTTATCGGCATTCTGAAACAATACCTGCGCTGCTTTGAGGGTTAGGGCTAGGGTATGAGGTCACCAGTATTCGGGATTCCTGGTGGCTAAAAGAACGGTTCTAGTATCTCTCTCTCTTTTTTAACTTTTTTATTTTTATTTCTCATAAACACATTTACATGTTCAGTCATTTCCATCATTTTTCATTCATCTTTTCTTTTAACTTTCATTTTTCATTTTTACTTTTTCGGGACTGCTCTTTTACCCTTTACCTTTACTCCAACCTTTCTTCTTCTCCTCCTCTTCTCTTCCTCTCTCTTCTCTTACTTCTTTTGTTCTTTCTCTCCTTCTCTTTCTGACTTCTCCTTCTCTTCCCCCACTCCTCTCTTCTTCCCCTTTTCTAACCTTCTCCTCTACTCCTCTTTCCCCTCCCTTTTCTTCCTCTCCTTTTCCCTTTCTTCTTTCTCATCTTCTTTCCTCTCCTCTCTTTTCCCTTCCTCTCTCTCTACTGCTTCCCCTCTCTCCTGTTGTTTCCCTTTTCAGTTCAATCTAAAGTGGTATTCAAGCAGCCCCAATTTCCTAATTATCTTTATTCTCATTTCACTTTCTTATTCAATTATTATTCATTTTTATTTCATCATTTGCATACATTTTTATAATATCTCACTTTTTTCCCTTTTACCCCCCCTGGGGAGGAACAGGCTCAGACTCAACCCGTCCAAGACCGAGTGGCTGTGGCTGCCGGCGTCCCGATATAGTCAGCAGGTGCCATCGCTGACTATTGGGGGTGAATCTTTGCCCCCCACAGAGAGGGCTCGCAATCTGGGTGTCCTCCTGGACGCACGGCTGTCTTTAGAAGAGCATATGACGGCCGTGGCCAGGGGGGCCTTTTATCAGGTTCGCCTGATCCGCCAGTTGCAGCCCTTTCTGGACCGGGACGCCTTGCGCACGGTCACTCATGCCCTTGTCACCTCCCGGCTGGACTATTGTAATGCTCTCTACATGGGGCTCCCCTTGAAGAGCACTCGGAGGCTCCAACTGGTCCAGAATGCAGCCGCGCGGGTGGTTATGGGCGCAACTCGTTGTGCCCGCGTGACACCCCTCCTGCGCGAGCTGCACTGGCTCCCAGTGGTCTTCCGGGTGCGATTCAAGGTGTTGGTTACCACCTTTAAAGCGCTCCATGGCATAGGACCCGGGTACCTTCGAGACCGTCTTCTGCCACCAATAGCCTCCCACCGACCAGTCCGCTCCCACAGAGAGGGTCTCCTCAGGGTGCCATCAGCCAAGTTATGTCGGCTGGCGACACCCAGGGGGAGGGCCTTTTCTGTGGGAGCCCCAGCCCTGTGGAATGAACTGCCCCCGGAAATACGCAAGATCTCCGACCTCCGAGTGTTTCGTTGCGCACTGAAGACCCTGTTGTTCCGCCAGGCCGGGCTATCAACTTAATAATTTTAATTGGGGTATTTTAAATGTTTGGGGTTTTAAATCGGCCAAATTTATGTAATTATTTTAATTTTTAATTATTGTTGTGTGTTGTGTTTTTAAATTGGCTGTACACCGCCCTGAGTCCTTCGGGAGAAGGGCGGTATAGAAATAAAATTATTTATTTATTTTATTTATTTTTACTTGGCATCATCTGGGTATCTATTTTTCTAATTGTTTTCTCCCATCTATTCTCTATCTATTTTATTTCTATATCCTTATTCATATTTCTTTTCTAACCAATCATAAAAATTATGCCATGTCTTGAAATACATCGACTCCTCTTTATCTTTTATTCTCAATGTTAATCTATTCATTTCTGCACATTCTAAAATTTTCTTTATAATTTCTCCTTCCAACGGGATTTTATCTGCTTTCCAGTTTTGTGCAAATACAATTCTAGCCGCTGTTATTATATGAATAATCAAGTATGTATCTTCTTTACTATATTTCTCTGGTACAATTCCCAATAAGAATATCTCTGGGACTTCCGGCGGTGACGTCATCACGAATGGGTGAGGAAACGGAGGCTCCGTCTCTGAAACCCAAATTTCCTCATTAATTGCTCTTTAAGGGCATTCCTGAACTTGGAGGGATCGGGAAACGAAAGAGGAATTCGCGAAGCCCCCTGGTGTTGCGCTGTCATCAGGGAGGTCGAGCGATCAACCTCTTAAATTGGTGGAGAAGAAGTCGGCCTTATCGGCGGACAGGAGTGATGGCGCCCGCCTAGATCGAAGCAAAAAGTGGAAGCAAATCCGAGTGACTGTCAGATAGATCACCTACAATAGAGGCGGTAAACGGGACGCGCGATCGAATCAGAAGAAGCCAAGTGAGTTACAACAGCAGCGATACAAGAGGAGAAGGAAAAAAGGGGAAACAACTACAGCGTGGAAGAGAGAATCCCATAGAATGACTAAGCAAACATAAGAAAAGGAGAAATAGCGCTCGAAGCGGTGTGAGTGCGGACTTTTACAGCTGAGCAAAGGGAGCAGCCTGTGGACTCTGTGGATATAGACAAGCCGTTTGAACCTGGGAATTATAACTGATTCAAAACCCAAACATCGGAAAACTGAGGGCAGAGACTGAAATACCGGACTAAGTAGTGAATTTCACGGATACAGAAGATCTGTCTGGATTTCGAACTTTGGATTTACAAATAACTTTGGACAATAAGAACTTAAGTTAAAAAAAAAGATTTGAAAACTGAATGCAGAGATCCGATTACTGGGAGAAGAATTAAAAAAAAAACTGACTGAGATGGACACAGATTGCGTTTTTTTTTGACTGTGAAAGAACAGATTGAGAGGTAAAGCAAGAAGACAATAAGGACTAAAGAAAATAAAAACTAAGTGAATTATTAATTTTGATTAATAAGTTTAATATTTGAAAGAAATATATAAGTTGACATTATTTTTATAGCTATAAATTGTATTGTGAAATTGTAGTTAGACAAGGAATTATTGTTAAAGTGAAAGACTGATTTTTATACAAAATAACAGATGAGTTGACTGTATCTCTGAGATAGACTGATTGATAAAGGGGGTAATTGGAAAGATTGCAAATTAGAAAATTAAGAAAATTAAATTAAAATCTTGATTGATAAGTAAATAGATTTATACTGTGAATAAGAATTAATTGCTCAATTGGGATAACTGGCAATATAATATAATATAACTATATATAAGTTGTGCGGTGTATAAGTAGTATTTGGAGGGGAAAAGAGATATTAAGGAATAATTTAATAATTGATGTTAAGGTTGGAAAGCTTTACACGAATATTAAAAATGTCTACAACATCCACCATAACAAAGACAGGGAAAAAACCTACAACCAATACGTTAGTAATGACTCCTTCCTCCTCACAACAAAAAACAATAGATAGCATGATGGGGAAAGAAAAAGAAAAAGAAAAACTGGAAATGGCACCTAATGTAATACAAGATATGTTTCAAAAGATCCAGGAAACACTGCTCCAAACACAAGAAAAAAATAGCTGAAAATCAGGAAGAAATGAGAACGTTCCATGCAGAGATTAGAAATGAATTAGGAGAAGTCAAGGAAGATATCAAGACCATGAAGGATAAAATTGGGGGCATTCAAAATTCTATAGCAGAAAATGAACAGAGAATTAGGAAAACGGAAACAAAAATAGATCACATGGAATTAAAAGTAGAAGCAATGGAACAAAAAACCCTACAACTAAACAAAGAAATGTCAGACTCCTTGGCCATGCTCGAAATGGAAAAGGCCTCATACTTCTTGCGTTTTCAAAATGTTCCAGAAGAAAAAAATGAGGATTTAGAAGGAAAAATGGTGGAGATTATTGCAGGAATGATACAAAAAGAGCCAGAAGAAATAAAAGGACAATTGGAAGAAATTTATCGTGTACAAACAAATTATATAAGAAGACACAGATTGGCTAGAGAAGTCCATGTTAAATTTTTAAGAAAATCAATTCGAGATGAAGCCTATAAGAAATCTAGAGAAGAAACGGTGATCTATAATGAAAAAGAAATTATAATTTTAAAACAGATACCCCAAAGAGTAAGAAATCTACGACAACAATATCAGTTTTTAACACAACTATTGATCAAATATAAGATAATGTATAGATGGCTGCCAATAGAGGGGATCTTAATTACGTGGGAAGACAAAAAATATAAAATAGATACTCTAGAAAAGGCAAGAGAATTTCATAACACACATTTTAGACTAGAAGTAGAACAGGAAAGCAAGGAGGAAACAGATAGTAAAAGTCAAGAAGAAGAACCAATAGAAACAAATGAAGAAAAAGAAATAAGACAGAGGCAAGAAAAAGAGAGAGAACAGAGAGAAGGTGCAAAACCTAGGGAACGGATGGAAACAAGAAACACAAAAAAACAGATACAATAGGCAATGGATGAACAGATCAAACTCTTTTCGGTAAACATTAATGGCTTAAATGCCCCAAAGAAAAGGAATCAAATTTTCACAAAATTACAAAAATTAGAAGCAGATGTGATATGTCTGCAAGAAGTACACATTCAAAAAGATTATCAAAAAATCCTAGAAAACCCCAAATTAGGAAAACTATATTTATCTCTGGCCCAAAAAAAGAAAAAAGGAGTAGTGATTTACGTAAAAGAAAAAATACAATCTAAACTAGTCTATACCGATGAGCAAGGTAGAGTGGTGATGGTTGAATTAGAAATAGGAAAGAGGAAAATGTTAATTGTAGGGATTTATGCACCTAACCAAAAACTACAGGTTTTTTTTAAAGACCTACATATAAAATTAGCAGAATTAGAATATGACGATATTTGTGTAATAGGGGATTATAATGCAATAGTAAATGCAAAGAAAGACTACAAAACTGGGGAAAAAAAACAAAAGAAAAAAGAAATACTTCCAAAAGAATTCTTTACTATGGCTGAAGAACTAAACTTGGCAGACGTATGGAGGGAAACACATGAAGAAGAGGCCCAATACACCTTTTACTCCCATTTGCATAACTCCTGGTCAAGACTGGACATGGCATGGATGACCCCAAATATCAAAATAGAAGTAGAAAAAATTGAGATAGGCACAAACCAATGGGCAGACCACAATCCACTATTCATAAATTGGAAAGGGGAAAGAAGACGTAAGAGATGGACAATGAACCAAAGATTATGTAAAGAAAAAGAATTTAATTTGATGTTAGAAAAGGAAGTAAAAATATTCTTCCAGATAAATAAAATAGAGGAAACCTCTTTACAAAACACATGGGATACTTTAAAAGCATATATAAGGGGCCTAGTAATAGCATATACAAGGAAAAAGAATAAAGAGAAGAAAAAACAATTAGATAATTTAGAGAAAGACCTAAAACAAATAGAACAAAAACTCCAGGAAAAGCCCCAGAACAAAACAATAAGAGAAGATTGGGAAATGATTAAGCATAAATTGAATTTGATAAACCAAATAGAACTAGCCCAAAAAATAAAAATGGCGAAACAAAACTATTTCGAATACGCAAATAAAACGGGCAGATGGCTAGCCTATAAGCTGAAAAAAGAACAGAAAAAAAGAATGATATACCAATTGAAAGATGATAAAGGAGAAATTCAACATAGTAAAGAGGCCAAAAAAGAAATTATTAAGAAATTTTATGCGAACCTATATAATCAGGGGAAAATAGAGGAAGACAAAATAAAACAGTACATAGGGAAATCAGGAATGCCAAAAATCACAAAAGAACAAAGAATCACTCTCAATAGGCCAATAACTAAACTAGAACTAGATGAAGTACTGAAAAAGCAAAAAAACAATAAAACACCGGGACCCGACGGGCTACCGGTAGAAATATATAAAACAATGCAAGAAGTATTGGGAGAGAATATGTTGCGATTATATAATGAAGCTATGGAGAAAGCCAAAATACCAAATTCATGGACAGAAGCCATAATAACAATCATTCCAAAAGAAGACACAGATCTCCAGTTAATACAAAACTATAGACCTATTTCATTATTGAATGCCGACTACAAAATATTTGCAGCAATCTTGGCAGAAAGGATTAAATTAGTATTAAATACATATATACACCCAGACCAAAATGGATTTCTGCCGGGACGCCAAATAAAGAACAACATGAGAATAATACTTAATGCTTTAGAATATTATGAATCACACCCGGAGAAGCAGGCAGCGTTGGTTTTTCTTGACGCCCAAAAGGCCTTCGATAACCAAAATTGGAAATTTATGATTGAACAGCTACAAAATATGCAAATTGGGGAAAAATTTGGGGAAATTATAGCAGAAATCTATACCAAGCAATCAGCAAGGATTATTATGAATGATGACATAACAGACAAATTTAATATAACAAAAGGAGTCAGACAAGGCTGTCCACTTTCCCCCTTACTATATATTCTATCATTGGAAATCCTGTTGAAAAAAATTAGAGAAGACCAAGGAATTGAAGGTTTAAGGATCAATAGAGAAGAATACAAAGTTCAAGCCTTTGCTGATGACTTAGTGTTTTTGACAGAAAATCCTATGGAATCTATATCTAATTTATTCCAAAAAATAGAAGAATTTGGAGAAGTGGCTGGACTAAAAATCAATAAAAGTAAATCAAAGCTAATTGTTAAAAACCTTACGGAAATCCAAACAAAAGATTTGACAGATAATATACAAATTCAAACAACAACAAAAATAAAATATCTAGGAATCTGCTTATCTACAAGAACATCAGCAATTAAAGAAAACAATCATGATAAATTATTATATTTTTATATTTGTTTCAGGTCACCCCAATTAAAATAGATAAACCGTTTTTTGAAAAGCTGAATAAAATAACATCTAAATTTATATGGCAAGGGAAAAGGCCACGAATAAAATTTAAACTGCTTCAGGATACAAAAGATAGAGGAGGAGTTGCACTCCCTGACTGGGAGATATACTACCAAGCAGCAGTACTATCGTGGGTCAAAGATTGGATAGAATTAAAGGACTCTAGAATTTTAACAATTGAGGGACATGAACTTCAAACTGGCTGGCACTCCTTTATGTGGGATGAGAAATACAAAACACATTCATATTTTAAAACACATACAATAAGGAACTCACTATTACAAATTTGGCTTAAAATTAAAAAACAACATTATATGAAGATACCAAATTGGCTAGCACCGGCTGAATCAATTAGGCACCCAAACTTAACAGATAAGACAAAAATAATTAGATATAAAGATATAATTGACTATCAAGGCAAACTAAAGACAAAACAACAATTGGAGATAGATTTACACAGAGGAATAGACTGGTGGACTTACACTCAAATACAATCCAAATATAGAGAACATATAAAAACATATGAAATTTATAATCAAAAACAAGAAATAGATAAAATTATATTAGATTCAGAAAATAAATTAATTAGTAGAATTTATAAATTTCTCCTACGCTATAAATTGGAAGAAGAGACAGTCAAAGAAACGATGATCAAGTGGGCTCAAAATATCAAACACACAATACCTTTGGAAAAATGGGAAAAGTTCTGGCAGGTAAATCTAAAGTTAACGAAAGCAACGGCGTACAAGGAAAACCAACTGAAAATGTTTTATCGGTGGCATATGTCTCCAACCAGATTGGCAAAAATACAACCTAAAAATAGCCCAATTTGTTGGAAGTGCAAAAAGGCACAAGGGACTTTCTATCACTTATGGTGGACGTGCCCGGCAGCAAAGAAATTTTGGTCTAACATCAAAAAATGGTTGGAACAAATAACAAAAACACAGATTGAAAAAGAACCAGAAACATTTTTATTAGGAATATTTAACAAATCATACCCTAAGGATATCAAATATCTTACAATCCATATATTAACTGCTGCAAGAATAACCTACGCAAGAAATTGCAAACAAGAAAAAATACCAAGTGAAACAGAAGTAATAGGGAAAATTTTAGAATGCGCTGAAATGGATAGGTTAACCAAAGAATTACAAGAAAAAGAAGAATCAAACTATTATAAAATATGGAATAATTGGTATAATTGGTTAAAAATTAGAAATATACAAAAAATATAGGGGATATATTACCGATTGATACATATATATGTAATAAAAAATATTATTAGATTAAAGAGAGGTGAAGGAATATATTATAAGTAGAATTGTAGAACGTCACTCTGAAAAAATGCTTAAGAAGAAATTACACTCTTTTTGTGTATATGTTGTATAAATGTTTGTTGTGTATATGTTATGTATGTCTTTTTTAATATTTATATTCAATAAAAACTATTAAAAAAAAAGAATATCTCTGGTTTTAACTCTATATGTTGCTGCAGCATTCCCTCTAACCATGTTTGTATTTTCACCCAATATTGTTTTGCTTCTTTACACAACCACCACATATGATAGTATGATCCCGGCAACTGGTGACATTTCCAACATTTAGCTGATTTATCTTTAAACATCTTAATTAATCTTTCTGGTGGCGTATGCCATCTATAAAACATCTTATACAAGTTTTCTTTATAGGCTGTTGCCATTGTTAATTTGTAGTTTCTTTCCCAAAGTTGTTGCCATTTCTCCAATTCTATGGTATATCCAAAATTCTTTGCCCATGCTATCATTGTTTCTTTTACTTCATCTTCTAGTCCAGGGGTCGGCAAACTTAAACACTCAAAGAGCCACTTGGACCTGTTTCCCATAGAAAAAAAACACACCGGAGCCTGGGTGGGCATGGCCAACTCGATGTCATTCACTCACCCAGTCACATGACCTCCTCCTAGCCATGCCTACCCAGCCACAAAACCATTCTGTCTCTCTCCCCCTCTTCCTATCTCCCCCTCTTTCCCCTCATATCTCTCTCCCTCTGTCTCTCTCTCTCTCTCTCTCTCTCTTCCCCTCTCTCACCCCTCTCTATGTATCACTCTGTATGTGTCTCTATGTCTCTTTCTCTCCCCCCATCTCTCTCTCTCTCTGTGTCTCTTCCCCTCCCTTCGGGTGACCGTCCTCCTCCTCCCCCTCCTCTGGCCATCGCCTTGCTGTTTCATCCCCCTCCCCAGCAACTCTTCGGCTGAGTGCGGAGGGTGCGAACTCCAGCCTGAAGCAGCAGGAAGCAAAGGCTGCCTTACGTGCAAATGTGGTGCAAAGGTAGGTACAGGGCAGCTTCTCTCCTGCACTCTCCTCTTCCTCCCACTCTCGTGATGCCCTGGCCAGCTGTGGCTGAGCCGGGAGCATGCGCACACGTGGGGAGACCCTCCTTAAGCAAGCCGCTGCTCACCCTGTGCACACCTTTCCTGAGCTTTGGCGCTCGCTTAAGGAGGGTCTCCCTGCACGTGCGCACGCTCCCGGCTCAGCCACAGCCGGTCAGGGCATCACGAGTGTGGAAGAGCCACACTCAAGGGCCAAAGAGCCACATGTGGCTCGCGAGCTGTGGTTTGCCGACCACTGTTCTAGTCTAATATGCAGTAAATAATTATATAATTTCTTAATCATTTTCTCATCGGTTCCTATCAATATTTCATCCAGTTCTGATTTCCCTAAATTAAAGCCATATTGTCTACGATCTGCTTTATCTTGATTGTATTTGCAGTCTTGCATACCAATCTCAATCCCTTGCCTCTCTATTTGGGTATGTCACCGCTTCTATTGTAGAAAGCCACATTGGAATATTCAAATAATGTTTTTCTTTCACTCTCTCCCACACTGATAACAAACCATTTCTTACATAATGTCTTTGGAAATATCCATGTATCCTTTGTTTCCTGTACCATAAAAAGGCATGCCAACCCAGTTGTAAATTATGACCCTCCAATGTCAATAGTTTTGTATTCCTTAATAAAATCCATTCTTTAATCCATGTTAATGCTGCCACTTGATAATACAATTCCCAATTCGGAAGGCCAAACCCACCTCTAATTCTTGCATCTTGTAGTATTTTTATGTTAATCCTTGCTCTCTTTCCTTGCCACACATATTTCCACGTTATTTTCTTCAACTCTTCAAAATATTTTTTCTCCAGTTTTATTGGTATAGTTTGAAATAAAAATAATATTTTTGGTAATACATTCATTTTTATTAATGCTATCCTTTCCATTAGTGATAATTACAAGTTTCTCCATTTCTCCGGGTCTATTTCAATTTGTTTTTTCAGTTTGTGATAATTGTCTTCCTTAAGCATTGCACATTTTGATGTCAGATAGATGCCCAAATATTTCACTTTTTTCACAATTTGGATGTCCAGTTTCTCCATCATCTCCTTCTTTTGCTTTTCTCTCATATTTTTAACTAATATTTTTGTCTTATCTTTATTAATTTTCAGACCTGCTACTTTTCCATATTCCTCTATTTGTTCTAATAGTTTTGGCACTGTCTTTATTGGATCTTCCATGATAAACACCAAATCATCCACAAATGCTTGTAGTTTATATTCTTCTTTTTTAATTCTCATTCCTTTTATTTCCTTTTTCTGCCTCACTTTTCTATTTAAAATCTTTAATGTTAATAATATAAATAATAATGGAGACAAAGGGCATCCTTGTCTTGTTCTTTTTCTAATATCTATTTTCTCTGTCATTTCACCATTTACCATCATCTTTGCCACTTGGTCTCTAGCAGATATATGACAGGGCGACTTTCTCACCTCCATAGATCTCACAGAGGCATATCTCCATATACCCATCAAACCTGCTCACAGACAGTTCCTCCGTTTCTCATATGCAGAAAGGCATTATCAATACAAGGCCATGCCATTCGGCCTGTCTTTAGCACCACAAGTCTTTACAAAGATATTGGCGGCCTTAGCAGCCCACCTTCGATCCGTGCCAATCAGGGTCCAATATTACCTGGACGACATTCTGATTCAGTCCTCATCAGCAGTTCAAGCAGAGGCAGACCTAAGGATCACAATCCAGGTCCTACAAAACATGGCTTTTCAATAAACAACAGGAAGAGACATTTTCATCCAACCATCAGGTTGCTCCATTTGGGAGCCATTATAGATACATCTGTATGCGTGGTCCCTCTATCCCTGGAGAGATGAGACAGCTTGCAACAGTTAGCAAGCCGCATCATAGCCATGGGCACAGTACCACTCGTACTCCTGTCGCAGCTCCTGGGGAAGATGATGTCGTGCATCTCCATCGTACCTTGGGCATGACTACATGCCAGAGCACTGCAGTGGTTTCTCCTGCCTTACCGATGATTCGACAGGAGCAATTCCCAGGACAGGATAAGAGTTCCTCTACAGGTACTGCAGTCCCTTCGGTGGTGGAGGTCACAGGCCCTTACCAAAGGGTGCCTCTTCAAGGAGCCAGACCGTCTGACCATCACGACGGATGCCATCCTTTAAGGTTGGGGGGCCCATTGCCAGTCACAGATCACACAGGGCTGGTGGACCGAGGCGGACCTGTCGCACAAGATCAATTGGCTGGAGCTCAGGGTGGTTTACCTGGCTCTCAAGAGCTTCAAGGAAGCCATAGTGGGACAACACGTTTTGGTCTTAACAGACAATGTGATAGCCAAAGCCCACATCAATTGCCAAGGAGGGACTCATTCCAGGTCCCTCGTGGCAGTGGCAGATTGTCTGGGGCACTGGGCGGAGAGTCATCTTCAGTCCATAAGGGCAGAGCACATCTCTGGACCATTCAGAGTGACGTCTGCACCCCTCACTGTTCCAGGAGCTGGCAGTTCATTACTGGTTATAGATCTGTTTGCCTCTCCAGAAAACACCTACCTGCTGAGGCTTTTCAGCAGTTCAGATCACAGGGGGCAGAGGGGACAGATGTCCTGTGATGGCCGTGGCCTCGGGGCCTTTTATACACACTTTCCCCTCCCTTACCTTGATTCCGGCAGTCATCAGGAAGATACGGTGAAGGCGGAGGTGATCCTGTTAGCCCAGGAGACCGTGGTTTGCAGACCTGGTCCACTTGTCCATGAGACCACCCTGGAGAATACCTTGGGAGAGATTATACCTCAGCCAGGGAGACCTACTGACCACCTGGTGATTGAGTGGCGGTCCCTGAGGCGGGAGCATTCTCCCCCAGAGTCATTCAAACCATCCAAGCCTCTAGACGACAGTCCACAGACAGAATATATAATTTGACCTTGAAGGCATTTTGCTCCTGGTGCTCTAGATGAGAGGCCAATCTCACAGAGGTTTCAGTGATGCAGATCCTGGAGTTCCTCTAGGAGGGATTGGACAAGGCATTAACGCCCAACACCATCTGGAGACAGATAGGACAGATAGGTCTTCTGTCCTATCATGTGCAAGTTTAGAGTCACTTACTAAGCATCCCACAGTGGGTGCAGATTCCTCAGGGGCGCCTCCAATTTATGCCCACCTGTGGTTCACAGGTATCCCACTTGGAATCTAACTAAAGCTTTGCAGGCCCTTACAGAGAGTCCCTTTGAGCCCTCTGCATATTCCACCTGGACCTGTTTGGACCCTTCTTTCATTCCTAAAGTAAATTAATGGTTTCATAGGGCCCAGGAGTTGATATTGCCCAACTTGTGCCCAGACCCGAAGAGAGCATGCCCGAGAACAGAGACGGGATAAGTTAGATGTTAGAAGGGCCCTCTGTATCTACATCAAACACACGTCTTCCTTCCGAAGGACAGAATCCTTGTTTATCTCATTTCAACCTTCTACACTAGGACACAGGATCACTCCTTCAACGGTGGGTCGTTGGATTAGGGCTTACATTGCCAAGGCATACGAGGTGCAAAACATACCAATGCCTAGACACATAACAGCACATTCCACCAGGAGCGCGGCCACGACAGCGGCATGGGCAACACAGGCCTCTCTTGAGGAAGTGTGTCGAGCAGGTACCTGGTCCTCCCCATCTCCATTTATTTGGCACTATAAGTTGGACTCCTTTGCCTTGGCAGAGGCAGCATTTGGGAGGCGAGTCCTCCAGAGAGTTCATAGTGTTGGGAGGGACTTAGGACCAGACTGCTCCCACCCACAGGGGACAGGCAGGCTTTGGTATGTCCCATTATGGCAGACATGATTTCAGAAACAGTACACAGTACTTGGATTTCAGTAAGGCATTTGATAAAGTAGACCACAACCTACTACTTGATAAGATAGAAAAATGTGGGATAGGCAGTACCAACACCAGATGGATTTGTAACTGGCTGACCAACCATACTCAATGTCCTTAATGGAACTACATTACATAGAGGGAAGTAAGCAGTGGGGTACCTCAAGGTTCTGTCTTAGGTCCAGTAATCTTTATCCATCTTCATAAATGATTTAGATGAGGGGTAGAAAGGGAACTCATCAAACTTGCAAATAATACTACGCTGGTGAGAATAGCTAATACTCTAAAAGATAAAGCCAAGATTCAGAAGGATCTCAATAGACTTGAACACTGGATCCTATCCAACAAAATTAAATTTAACGTGAGAAAAGTAAGGTTTTACACTTAGGCAAAAAACCCACAAATGCATAGGTTCTAGGTGTGCAGGGATGATTGCTTTCTCAGTAGTTGGCAAACCACGCTGAGGAATGCAAACGTCAGCACAATGATCCTTAAAGACCCTTCTTCAGGACATGAGGTTTGTCACGTAAGCAGATCACATTGTTTGCAACAGGAAAACATGAACTGTCCATGCACTGTCCACATGGATAGCATACCCTATAGCCTGAGCTTTGTTTAGCCAATCAACTACAAAGTGAACTTCGATCAATGAATCAGCTTCTGCCACAAAGACTATACAGAACAATAAAAGGGGGCTCCCAGAAGCTGTTCTGTGTGCCTTCCCATTAACCTTCTTCCTGCCTATGCGTCTTTCTTCATCACAACAACATCTGGTGACCCCGACGTGATACCATTCTGTACTCATTCGGCCGGATGAGCCCAGGTGCACCACAGCGAACTTTGCTTCCACAAACTACGTGAGTATGGGGGGAGAACTGTCATCTCAGCAGAAGTCTCATGCAAGAGAGCTGCAGAAAATACTTAAAGACAATGGAACAGCAGGAGTTAAGTTAAGTGATTTAGAGCAGTTGGTAAATGAGATAGGTTGTCAATGTCCCTGGTATCCTGAAGAAGAAACCTTAGACTTGCGGGACTGGATAAAACTTGGAATTCATTTGCATTCGTCACCACGAGCACCAATTCAACATTTGTTGCTGTGGCAAAAATGTAAGGAAGCAATTGAGGTTATGGGGACTCATAAACTCAAGGCACCATCACCATCTCTCTCTTTGCTTCCTGAGGAGGGGTCTGCTCTCCCTCCACCATATATGCAGCTGACTTTGCCGGCAGCAACTATGCCAGTGGAGATTAGCTCCCCGACTGCTCCCTTACCAATTGCTTTTTCACAGGAGCAATTTAACACAGTCAGAGCAGGGTTTAGGGAAGGACAGCAAAAAGGAACCGTCACTGGGATAGAACTTGCAGAGGGTCTCCAAGCTTTTCCGGTCACACAGTCAATCCACAAGGGCAAGCTCAGTATCAGTGGAATCCCTTGCCATATCAAATTTTGAGAGAGCTGAGGAAAGGTATCACAGAGACAGGTTTGTGTTCCACCTATACTGTTGGAATGGTGAAAGGCATATCTAATGGTTATAATTTGATCCTACAAGATTGGAAGGATTTGTTTCGCATGCTTCTCACACCAGCACAGTATGTTGTTTGGGATTCAGAATATCAGAGAGAGGCACTTCATGCAGGAAATAATTCAGGAGGTTTATATATACCAAACCAACTGTACAGAGTTGGTGCTTTTGCTACAATACAGCAACAAGCTTCAGGCACACCCCCGCTAGCTTACTCAGTGATAGGGCGTTGTGTACTCAAAGCATTTAAGAAGGTGTCAATCTCAGGCAAACCTAGCAAGTCTTTTGCAGCAATTCGACAGGCTGCTGGTGAAACATATTCTGATTTTATTGATAGATTGCAAGAAGCTATTCAGCGGCAAGTAGATAATGAGGAAGCTAGCGGAGAATTAATGAAAAGGCTAGCTTATGAACATGCTAATGCTGATTGCTGCCGTGCATTGCAATCTGTTGTTAATAGAGGGGATTACACCTTGGCTGATATGTTGAAAGCATGCGCTGATATAGGCACAAATATTCATCAAATGGATGCCTTAGCAGCTGCCTTACAAAAAGGAAAGTTTGGCAAGCCCAAAGGTAATTGTTTTAATTGTAATAAACCTGGCCATTTTAAACAGCAATGCAGAGCTCCTGGTGGTGGAGCCCATAAAGGCAATGGGCCAGGAGGAGGTCAAATAACTAAACCAAAAACTGTTTGCCCTAAATGTAAGAAAGGGTTTCACTGGGCAATCAGTGCAGAAATCAGGGAAATAGTCAGGGAAACTAGAGTTCGGGCTCACGGCCCAATTGCCGCAACCACTATCAAAAATTCTAAAGCAGCTACAAAAGGGAGTGCAGGAATTGATTTGATTAATCAAGAGGATACATTCATTCGTTTCCCTGGAGTTGTTACCTTAATGTCATCACAATTAAAAGGACCATTACCTGCTAACACTGTGGGATTGGTCCTTCCTCGATCCTCCACAGGGAAAAAAGGGATTTTTGTCATCCTTGGAGTCATTGACTCAGATTATGAAGGCATAATTATGATACAATTTGAAACAAATGTGCCCATGACTTTAAAACAAGGAGATTCTTGGGCACAATTGGTAATTGTTCCATATGTAGTGTCAGCAGGAGGTAAGCAAATTAATAGAGGAAGTGGAGGATTTGGTTCTACCAATCCTATCCGCTCCTTGCATCCTAGCATTATGGCAGTAACACAATCAATTCAAGAAGAAAAACCAAAGCGTATATATTTGTTAAATGGCAGATCTTTTGAAGGAGTCCTCGATTCTGGCGCAGACGTCTCTGTCATAGCCACTGACAATTGGCCCACAGATTGGCCTACTACAGAATCACCCTCCGTGTGGGGAGTTGGAAGACCCTAAGCAGCCCGACACAGCACCAAATGGCTTACGGTAACAGCTCTTGATGGCAAACGCACAGCCCAGTTAAAGCCAGTTATACTCCCCATTCATGTAAACCTATGGGGAAGAGATTTGATGTTGCAATTTCAAGCAAAATTAATTATTAATTATTAATAATTATTATGTCTCGGCCTATTGCTCTCCCTCTAGTATGGCAATCTACTACGCCTGTATGGATCGAGCAATGGCCTTTACCGCAAGAAAAACTTATAGCCCTACATGAGTTAGTGAGAGAACAGCTAGCCGCTAACCACATTGAACCCACTACAAGTCCATTTAATACACCAGTTTTTGTAATAAAGAAGAAATCTGGTAAATGGAGGCTTCTTCATGACTTCAGAAGCATCAATGCAATTTTACAACCAATGGAGCCACTACAATGTGGCACCCCGAATCCAAACATGATTCCTAGGGAATATCAAGTTATGATCATTGATTTAAAGGATTGTTTCTTTACCATTCCATTGTACAAAAAGGATAAGCCTCTCTTTGCCTTCACAGTTCCAGTATTAAATGCTGAATAACCCATAGAAAGATATCAATGGACTGTATTGCCTCAAGGCATGTTAAATAGTCCTACTCTCTGTCAGCACTTTGTTGCAAGAGCTTTGAAGCCTTTTAGGAAAAGATATCCTCAAGCATTGGTATATCATTATATGGATGATATCTTAGTTGCTGGACCACAAATTCCTCCATATTGGCTAGAACATCTAACACAAGATCTGGCTTGCAGATAGCACCAGAAAAAGTACAGCTACAAGAACCATTTATTTATTTAGGTCACAAGTTATTACAGACATATTCACACCCACAAATTCCTCAACTAAGGATAGAGGATAAAGTTTCCTATGTTCAATTACAGCAACTTTTGGGTTCAATTAATTGGTTGCAACCATACGTAGGCCTTCCTACTAGTATGCTTAGTCCTTTGTTTTTGTTTTTAAATATTTGACTTTACTTACAAACATATAAGATGTCAACCAATGTTAATGTTGTAAGTTAAATTGACAATTCCCTATCAGGTTTTCAGAGACACAGCCAGGCTCCCTAGTGTTTCTAAAGTTTATTTTATTCCTGTTTCTTCTTTTAGTTTGCTTCCTTATTTCTTTTCACAGATCTAGATTGCACATCCTTAGGTCAGAGAAAGACAGCAACGGAAAAACCATATGGAAAAAACTCATATATTTTCTAATAACTCTCAAATGTTCAGCAACATCTAGCTGTGGAATGCAAGGGACAATTTCCCTAGCTGTATTTTCCAGGACTATTTCTGGCTTCATTTTTTTGGGCACAGACCACCAATTCATTGTAATATCAGTTTATACCAGGGGCGAAATTCAGCAGGTTCTGACAGGTTCTGGAGAACCGGTAGCGGAATATTTTTTTTTGTTTAAAAAGTTTTTTTTATTTTATAAACAAACAAACAATACATAATCAGTCATTCAGTGTATCTTCTAAATACATCTTTTGTGTCTTCTTTTTACTCCTCCAGTATTTATCATATCTTAATATTATAATTTCCTTTATTATGACATTTCCCCCACATTTCCTACTTCTCTATTAATACATTTATCTATCTTTTAATTTTATTAAAAATTAGACAACATTTTTATCCCCACACAACCTTCAACCCCCCCACCCCCCCACCCCGACTTCCCAGAGCAAAAACAGGGTATAACATTAAACAAGCATAAGCTAAAATATGCTAACTTACTACAAGATTCAAAACTCCCTCACACTCTTTAATTCCTCTTTTAAAAATTATTCATCAACCTCCCCTTTATAAATTCTCTTATCACATTTCACATTTGTTACTAAAATCCTTTCCATACCTTCTTTTTCAGCATTACTCCCTAATAAAATTCTAAATTAAACATTTATCCTCTTTGGTCATTCATAAACCACTTGCCAGTTTCTGTTTGTTCAACATTACTCCTTTGTAAAATTCTAAATTAAACATTTTAAAACTTTCTTTAAAGCATGTCTTTTTTTAAAAAAATTATTATTTTAGGTTAAACATTTTAAAATCTCTTAATACCTCAATAAGACATTCTTCAAAATATAAGTTTCAAAACTTTTTTAAAAGGCTATCCATTCAATTTTAAATTAACCATTTTAATTAAACCTTTTTACTTCAATAAAACATTCTTCAGAGGGACTTCCGGTTGGTGATTCGTGGTGACATGGCGTGGTAAGAGCGATCGCTCCTCCCCACTGCCACTTAACACAACGTTTTGGGGACCCTTCGAGGCGTGGAAGCCTGGAGGGCTTCGCGGACAATAGTGGGGCTTCGGTGAGTCGAGTGGTGGAGCGCAAACCCACTCGGCAGGACCGATATCCACTGTCAAACTAACGGGGCGCGTCTGCCTCTTAATGGCAGACCTGAAGCCACGATAGCTAACAAGACGGGAAGCAAGAATTCCGGGAAAGAGAGGCGGAGTGCACTCGTAACCACTTTCTTTAGAGCATGCTTGAGATCGGCAAAAGCTTCGCTGGCTGGGTCAGAGTGGAAGGGCTCATAGGAGGAAAAAGCGGCGATTGAAAGGAAGAGGAGGATTTGACAGCTGAAAGGATCGCAGACAGGCCGGCAAGAAATAAGGAGGAAAGATCGGCAAGCGGAACAGCGGCGCTACCTGATTTGGATTTAACTTGCTGTATGGATCGAGCTCTGAAGACGTAGGGAAGAGATTTTGCTGACTGGAAAGGAGAACGACCGGAAATTTAGGACCGGAAGTGCAACCATACTTGATACCAACAAGAAGAACAACGAAGAGCTAGAGAGGAAAGAAGGAGCACCAGGAAGAGATAAACGGAACAATTAAACTTATTTTTACAAGGCGCTAGAGATTCTGAAGAAGCGAGAAATAAAAGGGTGATATTAAATTAATGTACTTTCCTGCACAGACTCTAACAAGTGTGGTACCTGAAGGGACTAAGAAGAACTGAATAAAAATTTGTATCAATATAGATTGCTATTAGCCTAAAAATAGTTTAAATTTACAATATATACATATCTATTTTCTTTTTTCTATATATTTAAAGTATTGAAAGTATTTATATAAGCATTTAAAACATTTAAAGTACCTATATATTTAAAGTATTAAAAGTACTAATATAACATAGCTAATTAATATATTTAAATATCTGTATAGACATATTAGGATCTACTCTCTTCTATCTATCTATCTATCTATCTATCTATCATCTATCTATCATCTACTCTCTTGTCTTGTTTTCTATTTTTCTTTGCTATGTGCATAGATTGACTATTGATTGACTATAGTGTTTAATATTACTAAGGATTAATTTTTCTAAAATAGTGATTTATCTTATAACATTAATTAATTAAGTGCTTATTGATTGGCCATTGAGCACTAATTTACTGATTATATATATTTGTACTGAAAGTCTTTTTTTAGGAATTGAGAATCCAATTAATTAATAATCAGGATTTAAGTCAAATAAGAAACACGGTTTCCAAATATTGCTTAGCTACCAAAGCTAAGTAGTTGGCAGCACAGTGGAGAAACGGTTTGACTGTACAATTTAATACTTGTCTTGCAAATTGGGAATATTCCAAAATAATTCTTAGTCCTGTTAATCTAAGCAAGGGAAGACAATTAGTGGATGATTATTTGGAGGAACATAGAAAAGATAGTCAGAGAACAGGCGAAAGTGTTGAGGGAGATGACAAGTCTTGCATCGACTGTGGCAAAAACGGGAAAGAAAATAACCCCCAGTTTATCAAGCCCCACAATTATAATGTCGTCCCCTGCAACCCAAAAATCGATAGAAGGGCTACCAAAAATCGAGAAATCATCAGTGATTCCAACAATGCAAGCGATGCAGTCGTCATTAGCAATGATTCAAGAGACAATGCTCTTAATGCAAGAGAAAATGTCTAACAACCACCAAGAATTGAAAACAGATATACAAGGCATTGACCAGAAAATGAGTGACATACAACAAGCTATACAAAAGAATGAACAGAGAATACAAAAAATAGAATCTAAGGTGGAACAACAAGAGAAAAATCTAGAGACAGTAGATCAAAAATTAATGGCCCAGAATAGGGATCTGGAAGATTTGATTACGCAGTTGGAAATGGACAGAGCTTCTTTCTATCTGCGTTTCCAAAACGTTACAGAAGATAAGGACGAAAATCTGGGCCAAGTAATGGCAGAATTAATAGCGGAGGTTCTTCAACAGGATACAGACGATATAATAAAAGAATTGGATGAGGTGTACAGAGTACAGACAAACTACGCTAGACGGAACAAACTACCCAGAGAGGTACATATAAGGTTCGCACGAAAGAAAGTTAAAGACATCTTCTATAAAATGGTAAAGGAAGAACCAATCAATTATAAGGAAAAGGAGGTGGTTGTCCTGAAGCAAGTGCCGAGGAGGGTGAGAGAACAATGAAGAGACTATAGATTCCTCGCCATACAGCTGAATAAAAGGAATATACTTTTCAGATGGACCTTGCCAGAGGGTATGCTGATCACATGGCAAGGGAGGAGAATTAAAATAAATAGTCTGGTGGAGGCTCAAGAATTCCTTGAACAACTGAGAGGGTCAGAAGATGAACAGAGTAGCAAAGAGGAATTGGAAGCTGTTACCACAGAAGAGGAACTCACCCAAAGAAGATCCAAAGAAGGGACCCCGGAGGGGAAAGAGAGCTTAGAGGAGAAAGAGAAGGAAGAGAAAGAAAGTAGAGAAGCAGGGAAGAAACAAAGACCTCAAAGAGCAGTTTGAGCAAACACCAACCTCAAATTCAAGTAAATCAACACAAGGCAAAAAGGATGGATGATTGGAAAATCCTATCGATTAATGTAAATGGACTTAATGACTATAAAAAAAGAAAAACCTTCTTTAACAAATTAGTCACACAAAATGCAGACATAGTCTGTCTCCAGGAGGTACACATTAAACAAGAAGATAAAAAATATCTGGAATATAAAAAATTGGGGAATCTTTATACCTCCTTAGCCATGAAGAAAAAGAGAGGGGTGGCATTATATATCAAAAAAGAGATAAAGACAGAATTGAAATATGCAGACCCAAAAGGTAGACTACTAATTGTTGAAATCAAGAGAGGCAATTCGGCAATATTAATAGCAGCGATTTATGCCCCAAATAAAAATTTGAAAGAGTTTTATAACAAAACGCGAGAAATAATAAGGAGAATGGATAATAATAATACTTGCATCATTGGGGATTTCAACGGAGTGGTTGACGCGAATAAAGATCACAAAAGACCCAGAGGTCAAAAGAAAAAAAGGAAAAACCTACCAAAAACCTTCTTCGACTTAGTGGATGAACTAAATCTCGTAGATATCTGGCGAACACTACACCCCAATAAAAGACAGTACACCTTTTATTCTAACCCCAACAAATCATGGTCTAGAATAGACATGATGTGGGTGAGCAGGAATTTGGGAATGGACATTGTATTAGCAGAGATCTTACCCAATACCTGGGCAGACCACAATCCACTGGAAATCAGATGGAAAAGTAGATACAAGAGAAAGAATACGAGATGGAGAATGAATACACAACTTTTACGAGACAAAAAAAGTATTGACAAAGTCAGGGGGGAGCTAGCAATTTTTTTCGAAGAAAATGAAAAAGAACCAACGGACCGGGGAATAATCTGGGATACGATGAAGGCCTACTTAAGAGTCCTAATGATATCATATGGAGCATACAGAAATAAAGAGAGGAGAGAAGCTCAAAGAACATTGCTAGAAAAACTGGCAAAGGCAGAGAAAGAGGCACAACAAAACCCTGACAATGAAACAATAAAAGAAAATTGGATGAACATCCGTCATAAATTAAATATAATAGATCAAGAAAAATTAGCATATGATATTAAGAGAACAAAACAATATTACTTTGAGAACGCCAATAAGCCAGGAAGGTGGCTATCCTACAGAATTAAAAAAGAGAGAGAGAAAGGAATTATTTTCCAATTAGAGGACCCGGAAGGCCACATTACAACCAAGGAGGAAGAAAAACTGGAAATAGCACGCGAATTCTATGCGTCTTTATATAAAGAAGAAGATATCCCTAAAAAGAAAGTAAAACCAATATCTATTGGAGGAGGGAATGCCACAGATCGGAGAGGAGGAAAAAGAGATGTTGAATAAAGAGATTACATTAACAGAGTTAAAGACAGCAATTGCCAAATTGAAAAAGAACAAATCTCCGGGCCCGGACGGATTCCCAGGGGAATTATACAAAAATTTAGAATTAGAAGACATTCTGCTTCCAAGAATGCTTGAAATTTTTAATGAGGCCTTAATGAAAAATAAAATACCAGAATCTTGGAGAGAGGCCTATATTACACTCTTATCAAAAGAAGGATCGGATACCAAATTGATACAGAATTATAGGCCAATTTCCCTTCTCAATATTTTTTTTTTATTGAAAAAGTTTTCAAATACAAATTTTCCCCCTTTTTTTCCCCCTCTCCCTCCCCCTCCCTAACCCCCCCTCCCCACCCATCCCCCCCTGTGACTTCTTCATAACAAAAAAAACCCTAATTCATAACAGATTACTTACTCCCTCCTCTAAATATTGACCTTTACTTACTAAAAATATTATTAATATTATAACATCCCCCTTTATCCATACATATCAAAAAAGAGAAAAGAAAGGGAAAAAAAAGACATTATACTATGACATTATAGAATAACTTCTCCACTTTAAAACTATACGATAAGTCCTACTTTAACATTTAATCTTCTATATATATTACTATAACATTCCAAAGCGGCCTTCCCCATAAAATCTAGTTTAACATTTATTCCACTCTATCCATTTCCTCCACTCCCCTAAATATAACACTTAAAAATCCCTTTTCTTAGACTAATCAATCTACTAAGTAGCTTATTCACCCACTATCATGCAAAATTGCCATACACAACATTTCTTAACATCTTTGATTCACTGCCCACACTTCTTAAAAATATATGTCTATATTTTCCATTATATCTAAATAAAAAAAAAGAAAAGACAATGACTTTAAATTTATAATCCATATAGTATCTTCTTTGAGGTCTTTCCACTGGATTGGTAGAACCAACATCCATAATCGGGTAACATAGCTTACTGGTGCAACAGTTTATTCAGGATCTTCAATCATATCTGCCCCCATCAGTAGTAAATATCTTCTTATATGTATAAAAGTAAAAACAACCACCCGAGTGACATTATAATTATATTCCATATAGTAATAATTGTGGGTTTCATCAGGATTATTAATTCCCATCATCGTAGTGGGTAACAACCCGATCTTCTGCATGCCCCAGCATAATTCTCTTGCCTTGTGATTCAAGATAATATAATATGTTTATCAACACAAAAAGAAATTCCAAAATGGATAATTCAAATCCATCAGTTTAAGGCTCGTTTCACGTCCCCAGATTACGGCCATGCAGAGATCTGCCACAAACCTCAGGATGATATTAACCAATACGTCGCCTCTTCTGTGTTTACACATAATCGTTCATATTTTAAAATCACTGGCTTCACTGTTGCCTGATTTAGAAATTTCTGTTTTTATGCCACCTATTTCTTTTTTTCTTTTTTTTTTTTGTGGGTTTGGTTTCCATCCTGGTTCCCTTTCTACAAAGTGTGTATCATCTGGTCGGTTTTTATTCTGCTTTGTAGATTGGTCTTGTTGGTTTTGTATCTCATATTTCTTTTTTATCCCTTGTATATCCCCTAATTGGTTTCCATGTTTATCCTTGCCTTGATAAGTCATCACATTAAGATTAGATGCCTCTTCTCTCAAATTTGTAGATAGTCCAGCTGGGGTATCCAATAAATCCAAAGGCAATTCATCTGGTACAGTCTCTGTAATTCGATATTTTACCTTTATTTCCGGCTCCTTCTGCTTATCCTGTATTATACCTGGAGATGTTAAGTTCATTTTCAACCTATTTTGATAAAATTCTTCCGCTCTTTCAACAGTATTTAGCTGATATCTTTCTCCTTGGTATCTAAATATAATACCAACTGGGGCGTCCCACCTGTAGGAGATATTTCTCTTTTTTAACTCATTCACCAGAAAACCAAATTTCTTCCTTTCCATCAATATCTTAGGTGGGAGTTCCTTGTAAATCCAAATCTTTCTTCCATACAATTGCAAATTAGAATTGAAGGAATTTTGAACGATATTATTCCTAATTTCCTTATCTGTAAAATAAATCACCACATCTCTAGGCAATTGCCTTTGCTTAGCAATCCAGGAGTTGATTCGATAAACTCTGTCGATCCTACAAAACACTTCGTCAGGTTGAACCTTTAGAATCCCAGCTAGAAATTCAGAAGATATTTTCCTTAAATCATCTCTATTATTTTCCTGCAAACCTCTTAATCTTATCGCATATTCTGTGAAATTATATTGTACCATTAAAATCTCTTTTTCAATCTTCTGTTGCAGATTTTCTGCATTACCATACTTTTGATCAGCATCCATTTTAGGTTTTTCTTCTAAGCTATTATCCTGAGTGTTTGTCAAATCATTTTCAATTTTTTGAATTCTATTGTCCAATTTATCTTGAATTTCTTCCATTTTAGACTCTAGTACATTAGTATTTGTGTCCAACTGTATCATAAATCCTGTAAAACCATTAACCACTTTTGAGAGTTTTTTCTCCAAAAAATCAAACTTAGATTTCACCAATTCTTTAATTTCCTGCTTAAATTTTTCAAATTGCTGATTCACAATCTCCTCCCTTCTTTCAATCTCCTCTATAAAAAATTCTATTATATTAAAATCAGGTTTCTGAGACTGAAGAATTAAGACTTGTTCCTTTAAGTTGTTGGTGGGGGGATCCCCCCCCTTCTTGTTTATCTGACTTTATGAGTCTCAGTGCCATGTTTCCGCCCAGGCAGGCTTTGTTAAAAAAAAAAGCAAGAAAGAAAAAAAAAAGGGACTTCTTTCCAATCAACAACAATATCAGGTCTCCAAGGGAAAAAAAAAGAGAAAAAGACACAGGAGCAAAGTTTTGTCTACAAATGTAGCCAGTGGTATTTATTCCGCTACATTGTAGTAATAGAAAACGGAAAGACTTTCCCTTTCAGCCTCTCCTCCAGCCAACGCCATTTTAAAAGGCTTCTTTTTTTTTCCTCTTTCTTTTCCTCCTCTCTCTTAAGTAATTTTTTTTTTAAAAAAATCAGTAAAATACTTGCGGTTCAATATTACAGGTCCAGCTCACATTTTCTTTGAGTAGTCTGTTAAATTTGCAGGCTTGCTTTTGACGCCTGGGTCTGCATCAGCAGAGGTCTCCCAAAGCCCGGAGCGGTGGCTGGGGATACGGGGCATCTCATCCGCTCCGTCCCAAAAGTAAAAAAAAAACTTTTGGGACTCCGCAGAGAGTTCTACCCACCTCTGCCGGCTCTATCTCCGTTTCCTCATGGAAACGGAGTTTTTTCGAGCCGCCATTCCGTTGTGAAGGCGGCTCTAACAGGCGATGGAAGCTGACGATCCCAAAGGAACGTCTGGCAGCGGCAAACAGCAACCCGGAAGTCCTCAATATTGATTATAAAATATACATGAACATATTAGCGGAAAGACTAAAAAGAATCCTCAATAAGATAATACATACCAACCAGAATGGATTCCTCCCAGGGAGGCAAATTAGGAATAACACAAGGACGATTCTGGATGTGATAGAATATTATGAGGAACACCCGGACAAAGAGGTGGCATTAGTTTTTTTAGACGCACAGAAGGCCTTCGACAATTTGAATTGGGAGTTTATAAAGCAACAAATGAATATAATGGGATTTGGACAAAATTTTACAAGCACAATAAACACGATTTATGAGAAGCAAAGGGCCAACATCTTAGTAAACGGTGAATTTACCAAAACATTTCAGATCAGTAAAGGAGTAAGACAGGGATGCCCAATGTCACCACTTCTGTACATATTGGCACTAGAAGTGCTATTGAAGAAGATTAGAGAGAGTGATCAAATTAAAGGGCTTAAAATCAGGAAGGAAACATATAAAGTTCAAGCGTTCGCGGACGATGTCGTTTTAATAATGGAAGAACCGGCGGAAACAGGTATACAAATATTGGAAGTACTTGACAAATATGGAGAAGTAGCGGGGCTCAAATTAAACAAATCTAAAACCAAAACGCTCACCAAAAATATGACGAAAAACCAGAAAGAAGCCCTGGAGGAATCCATGGGAATACAAATTGTGAAGAAAGTTAAATACCTGGGAGTGTGGATCTCAACAAAGTATCTGGCCCTCAAAGAGGACAATTATGTCCCCTTGGTAAAAAGCATAAAACAAGACTTAGAGAAGTGGGGGAAGCTGCAGATCTCCTTCCTAGGGAGGATAGCAACAATTAAAATGAGTGTCCTACCCAAATTGTTGTATTTGTTTCAAACGGCACCAATTAAATTAGATAAAAAAAATTTCAGAGAATTTAATGCCACCATTAGGAAATTTATTTGGGGAGGAAAAAAACCAAGAATAGCAATTAGGAGTTTACAAGACAAAAAAAATAGAGGAGGGCTCGGACTACCTATTTGGGAAACTTATCATAAAGCAGCAATTCTTGTTTGGCTAAAAGATTGGGCGACCTTGGCGAACAAAAGAATTCTAATGTTAGAAGGGCATGATCTCCAGAAAGTCTGGCATGCCTACCTATGGGAAACGGGGAAAAAAATCAAAACACACTTCAATAAACATAAATTGAGGGATATATTGAAGTCAACCTGGGAAGAAATAAGACGAAAACACTATACTAAAATTCCCAGTTGGCTTTCAACTATGGAGGCGATAATATACCCAAACGTTTTGGATCATGGTAAAACGGTAAAATATAAAGAAATTCTAGATGAGGCAGGGAACCTCAAAACAATAGAACAATTAAAAGAACAAGGCACTCATATTGAATGGTGGACATACGCACAGATAAAATCAAGATACAAAAAAGATAAAGAACAATATGGTATAGAAATGGGTAGCAAAGATTTTGATAAGATTTGGATGAGTACGGACAACAAATTATTAGCTAAATTGTACAACTATTTAGTAGAATTTGACCTGATGGAAGAAGTGGTTAAAGACCCAATGTTAGCATGGGCCAAAAATATTGGGAAAAATATAAATTTGGAAGAATGGGATCAAATATGGAATAACAATATAAGACTTACTAAGGTAACTACCTACAAGGAGAACCAGTACAAGATGATCTATAGGTGGCACCTAGCACCAGCTAGGATTGCCAAGATTTATCCCAACTTAAATCCAAAGTGCTGGAAGTGCGGACACCAGCAAGGTACTTTCTACCATTGCTGGTGGACCTGCTCTCAAGCAAAAAAATATTGGAAGATGATTGGCAATTGGCTTTCAGAAATAATAGGTGAAACCTTTAAATTAGATCCTAAAATATTTCTCCTGGGAATTCTCAAGACGGAAATGGCAAAAAAGAAGAAATATTTGGCAGTGCATATAACAACAGCAGCAAGAATCGCCTTCGCTCAACAATGGAAAGAGAAAAAAATACCAACTAAGGAACAAGTAATCGGCAAAATAATGGAATGTGCCGAGATGAATAAATTAACGTTAGAAATTAATGATAGAGAAGATTCTGACTATTATAGCGTGTGGGACAAGTGGTACGGGTGGTTAGAGAAGAGGAAGATGAAATAAAAAAAAATGAAAGAGACCAGAGTGAGTACAAGAAATAGTTAAATGAAACAGAAAGAGAAGATGTATTGTAGATGGTAGAAAATATAACAAGGTAAGGAAAGGTTACATAGGTAAGCAAAAGATATGACTTATGTATTTATTAATTTACCTTTAAAGACTTATTATATATATATACATTAAGAATGATTTAAGAACACATTTTTATTCCATGTAACCGTGTAGCAAAGATTATCTATATGTACAAACATTTATATTTTTATTTATTTCCCTTTTCTACACTATGTAACCGGATGGACAAAAATTGTATTATTATAATTTCTTAATAATAAAACATTTAAAACCAAAAAAAAAAAACATTCTTCAGAATATAACTTTAATGATACTGTTAATCCATTGGGTTAAATTATTTCTAACTCTTGAGTTCATTCTTCAAAATATAAATTTCAAAACTTTCAGGAAGCTATCCATTAACTTTAAAGTTAACCATTTTAATACCTCAATAACTTTTTAAAA
This sequence comes from Pantherophis guttatus, assembly GCF_059756535.1. Lineage (NCBI taxonomy): Eukaryota > Metazoa > Chordata > Lepidosauria > Squamata > Colubridae > Pantherophis > Pantherophis guttatus. The sequence goes on along the minus strand of NC_142063.1, from coordinate 184,375,967 downwards.
GCTATCCATTTTTAGTTAAACATTTACTTAAACTTAAAAGATACTAATTTCAATAAGCTTTTCAGATTTATTACTAAGATCCTCCCCAAAAGAAATTAATCTTCCATTCTTCCTTTCTTTCTATATTTTTTCCAGTCCTTCTTCTTCAATAATACTTTCTTCTTCAGCATTGCTCCTCCCCCTGCTTTTATTTTTGAAAATTTTTGAATTTGGATTTGAGGCTGATGTATCTTTGGAATTCATTCTCTTCTTAGAATTATTTCCTTTAATTTGGAACCTCCATTTCGACTCTTCCTGCTTGTATAATCAGTCACTTCATTCCTTAAAGATAGATTCTGTCTGTAAAGCCAAGGTTTGTCACGGTAAAATTTATCAGTCTGCAGGAAAGAGTCTATTTGCTGCTTTTCAGTTAATTGCATAGAAGCCTCTACCAAAACCTCTGTTTCCAGTGTGCTAACTTCCATCTTAATCCTGACAACCTCTTTTTCCTCCTCCAAAGTCACATTAGACCTCTCAGCGGCTTTTGATACCATCGACCATGGTATCATGCTGCACCGGTTGGAAGAGTTGGGGATGGGGGGCACCGTATTACGGTGGTTCTCCTCCTTTCTCTCCGACCGGTCGCAGTTCGTGTTGGCAGGGGGGCAGAGGTCGACCTCAAGGCCTCTTATATGTGGAGTGCCTCAGGGGTCGGTCCTCTCGCCCCTCCTGTTCAACATTTATGTGAAGCCGCTGGCGAGATCATCCGTGGCTTTGGGGTGAGATACCACCAGTACGCTGATGACACCCAGCTGTACATCTCCACCCCAGGCCACCCCAACGATGCCCTTGAAGTGATGTCCCAGTGCCTGGAGGCTGTGCGGATCTGGATGGGGAGGAACAGGCTCAGGCTCAACCCTTCCAAGACTGAGTGGCTGTGGCTCCCGGCATCCCGATATAGTCAGTTGACTCCATCACTGACTATTGGGGGCGAGTCGTTGGCCCCCACAGAGAGGGCTCACAATCTGGGAGTCCTCCTGGATAGGCAGCTGTCCTTGGAGGAACATCTGACGGCTGTAACCAGGGGGACCTTTTGTCAGGTTCGCCTGATCCGCCAGTTACGGCCCTTTCTTGATCAGGATTCCCTGTGCACAGTCACTCATGCCCTCGTCACCTCTCGCCTTGACTACTGCAACGCTCTCTACATGGGGCTCCCCTTGAGGAGCACCTGGAGGCTCCAACTGGTCCAGAATGCAGTAGCGCGGGTAGTGACGGGAGCAGCCTGGCGCTCCCATGTAACACCGCTCCTGCGCGAGCTGCACTGGCTCCCAGTGGTCTTCCGGGTGCGCTTCAAGGTGTTGGTTATCACCTTTAAAGCGCTCCATGGCATAGGGCCTAGCTATCTTCGAGACCGCCTGCTGCCACCGACGACCTCCCATCGACCCGTGCGCTCCCACAGAGAGGGCCTCCTCGGGGTGCCATCAGCCAAACAGTGCAGGCTGGTGACCCCCAGGGGGAGGGCCTTCTCTGTGGGGGCACCTACCCTCTGGAATCAATTGCCTCCAGAGATAAGGAGAATCCAAGACCTCAGTGCCTTCAGCCGTGCCCTTAAAACCTTCCTTTTCCAGCAAGCCGGGCTGGCCTAATTTTTTAAGTGTTTTTAAGTGTTTTGTTTATTGTTTTTAATTAATGGGGCCAAATTTATATATGTATATTTTAACTGTATTTTAATATTTGTACTTGATGTTTTTACTTGGCTGTTCACCGCCCTGAGTCCTCAGGGAGAAGGGCGGTATACAAATTCAAAATAAATAAATAAAATTTTAAAAAAATTAGCCCGGTTAATTTCTTCCTTTTTTCCAGCCAGCAAATCATTGTTATTCTCCAAATTTTGATTTTGAACAGTCCTTTTAATTGATTCTAATATAACAGAAGTATGAAAATTTAAGAGTTCTTGTAAGACCTTTATAGTCACAACTTGTGAGTTTGCTGGCTCATATAATAATGATCCCCCATCCTTGATGTCAGCCATATTTCAATTTTCACTTTAAATTTATTCAGCTATCAGGTCAATAAGTCCAATTATTTTCCACACAATTTAGAAGTATAAATTAGTTGAGGTCAATACCATAGTCTTTTCCATTCCACTACCACTTTAAATCTTTTTCTTGATGTGTAACCCAATACCCCTCTTTTGCCCCTTGGAAATATCTTCATGTAACTATTGATACTTTTTCTCATTTTATTTGGGCTACTCCTCAGAAAGGAGAAGCCACCAAACATGTTGTTAATCATTGTATTCAAACATTTGCTGTCATGGGCCTACCTTCTACATTAAAAACAGACAATGGCCCTGCATATTGTAGTCGCTCCTTTGCTGAATTTTGTGACAAATGGCAAATTAAACATCTTTTTGACATACCTTATAACTCTACAGGACAGTCCATAGTGGAGCGAGCAAATTTTACATTAAAATCTGCTTTGGATAAACATAAACAAACAGGAGGGATTCCTATAGGTCTCCCTGGTAAACAGGAATGGTTGAATAAAGTTCTGTTTACTCTGAATCATCTTAATATCACAAATTTATCAACTCCGGTAGATAATCATTTTGGAAGTAGAATAAGTCATCCCCAGCTACAGGTAATGTATAGATTATTGCCTAATCCCAAATGGCATGGACCTGTTCCCTTACTGACATGGGCAAGGGGGTATGCTGCTGTGCTTATGCCAACAGGTCCGGTGTGGATCCCTGCTCGGTGTGTGAAACTGTGGAAGGATGGCGTGGCACCAAGGACTGAAAAACCCGATCCCGAACTTCTCCCTCAGCCTGCAGAACCCTCAGCAGTATCGGGACCGATCACCTCATCAGAAACATCAAGTGACCTGGGGGCAGATTAAGGCCCTCTCTGCTCAATCTACAAAATTGCTACAGGAAAAGGACATGCTGCAGACACCAGAGAACTTTTTGGTAGCGGCATTTGCTTGTTTAAATGCCAATTCTGTAACTATTGTAATGTGTATTCTTTTTATGTGTCTTTTTCCTCCTAGCGTGGCTACAGTGACTTTGCAAGATGGAATTCCAGAGCAAGGACTTTGGGAACAAAATTCCTATATATGGGATGTGCAAAATATCTCTCGATTAGTAAACAAGACTGATTGTTGGATCTGCATGCACGTTCCCCCGCATGCCAAAGGAGGACTTTTAATATATGCTATTCCTTTTAATGAAACCGGATGGAAACAACATCCTCGGATCCCCGGAACGCTACAAGGAGAAAATGTTCATTATACTATTTTAGCCATTGGTAGCAGACTTCAAGAAGTAGCGGCATATTGTTGGGAATTCATCAACCATACTAGGAAGGCATCTGTTGATGTTGGAAAGTATCCCTATTGTAACATGACATTTGTTCTTAACACCACTATTGAGAGATATAATTCCTTTTTGAATGCCACTATAATGGAACATCTTCATAATTTTGCCTCTTATGGCTGTACATACCAATTAATTGGGTGTCCAGTAATGGTAAGGGGAGGGTGTCCGACAAGTACGACCATTGGAGGTCTCCCTTTATGTAATTTGGTAAGATCTATGATCAGACAATTAGCAGGGGATGATAATCAAACAACTAACACATTAGGTAATGTTTGGATGTTATGTGGTAGGCGAGCATATCAACGTATCCCTGCATGGTGGTCCGATTGTTGTACCTTGGGATATATTGCTCCCTCTGTAATGATATCTGATCATCGACCTGAAGGACGGTTATGGAATCGTAGAAATATAGATGTTCAAAATCCCATTAATCATTACACTGAGACCATGTTAGCAAGGGGTGTTCTTCCTCCTTTAGGAGTAATGATGAATTATAGAGATTTACATATCTTATGAAATTGGACTACTGCTTTATTTAATGCTACTATCAAATCCTTAAAATTGATAAATGAAGAAATGTCGCAAATTCGAGAGGTAGTTTTACAAAATCGTTATGCTTAGATATTATTTTAGCAGCCCAGGGTGGTGTATGTACTTTAATCCATTCACATTGTTGTATATATATCACTGATCATAAAGCAAATATTTCAGCCACAATTAGCACATGGAAAACATGACTGCAGATAATCCAATTGGTTCCACTATTCCACAGTCACTGTGGGAGTGGTTATGGTCTTGGCTCCCAGATTTTGGATGGGTGCAACAAATAATGCCCATTATTATTTTAGTTATCATTGCCTTAATTTGCTGTTGCTGTTGCGTGCAATGTTTGCCTGGTTTGTTGACGGTATTTCGTCCAAGAATTCGGCCCTCCAGATCTGAAGTTATGTATGCATACAAATTATTTAAAAATAAAGAATAAAATAAAAAGGAGGACATGTGGGGATGATTGCTTTCTCAGTAGTTGGCAAACCACGCTGAGGAATGCAAACATCAGCACAATGATCCTTAAAGACCCTTCCTCAGGACATGAGGTTTGTCACGTAAGCAGATCACATTGTTTGCAACAGGAAAACATGAACTGTCCATGCACTGTCCACATGGATAGCATACCCTATAGCCTGAGCTTTGTTTAGCCAATCAACTACAAAGTGAACTTTGATCAATGAATCAGCTTCTGCCACGAAGACTATACAGAACAATAAAAGGGGGCTCCCAGAAGCTGTTCTGTGTGCCTTCCCATTAACTTTCTTCCTGCCTATGCGTCTTTCTTCATCACAACAATATAGGTGTCCTAGAGGGCAATTACTTAAATATGAGTCAGCAGTATGCAGCAGCTTGCAAAAAAGCCACCACAGCCCCTTTTTGCATTAACAGAGGGATAGAATCAAGATGACATGAAATGTTAGTACCACTTTTTAATAGCTTGATAAGATCACACTTGGAATATTGCATCATTTGATCGCCACTAACTTCAGTGTAGAACCTTAATTCTTTTACCACGGAATTGTATTTTGATGGATAGGGCCCAGTGTTCAAGTCTGCCAAGAACCTATTGAATCTTGAGTTTATCTTCCATAATGTTAACTAGTCCCCCTAGCTTGGTGTGATCTACAAACTTGATAAGTTCCCCTTCTATTCCCTCATCTAGATCGTTTGTGATTATTATTAGATTGCTTATTAATTATTATTCATCCTTGGTCATTCTGACCCTCTCCTTAGCCCTACAGCAGACAATTCACCTTTTTTAAAAAAATCAAATTTTATTGATTTTTTCTCCCCCCCCCCCGCCATTCACCCGCATATTTTATGAACAGATTATTGGCCAAATCATATGTTATACAATTTATCATATCCAAATACATTTTACTTAGTTACAATTTCTGCCAAAATCATCTTTTTCCATATTTTTCAATCATATCTTAATATTTCTATGTTTATTTATATGAACATCTTCATTCGCCCTCAAATTCTAATTTCTCTATTTTTACTCATATTTATTCTTTTTTACTTTTTAATAATTCATTCTTTATCCTAATACATTTACACATGTTCGGGGTTGCTTTTCTACCATTTCATCTTTTTTATTGTACAGCAATCTTTCTTCTAGTTCTCTTCCGTCTCCTTCCCTTCTTTTATCCTTCCTACTTTTTTCTTTCCTCCTCTCCTACTCCTTCCCTACTTCCCCTTCCTTTCTCCCACTCCTCCTCTCTTTTTCCCTATCTAACCTTCTCTCCTACTCTTATTTTCCCCCCCTTCCTTCTTCCCCTCTTCCCTTCCTTTCATCCCTCTACTCCTTCTTTTGTCTCTTTCTATTGCTGTATTCATTTTTAATTTACTATTTTCCACTATGGTGTCCAGGCAACCCTGGCTTTTCCTCGATTTATTAAATATATTTCTCAAAATTCCCCCCCTCTTTTTAATTATTAACAATATATTTCAACTTATTCCATTTTTACCTTAAAGCCTTTGCTGAGTTGGCCTTCAATCCTTAAACTATTTTACCTTTAACAATATCTTTTTTCTATTTTACTTCTTACTTGTATTTCATTTCATTCTTACTTACATCATTTACTAACATTTCAATTTTGTTCAATTTTACATTTCAATTTTTCATCTTAATTTCAATTAATTCCTTTGTTCGTCTCCATCTTCAACACACTCTTCTTTACCATCCACTATTATTTCTCTCCAATCTATACATCTTCAGACAACAAAACATATAACCCATTCTGTCTTTCATATTACATTTACTGTTCTATTTTACATTAAACAGCATCTTTCTTCTTTTTTTGCTTCTTGACCACATTTCATTCATCCTTACTTATATCCCTTTTACAATAATCTATATTTTTCTTCTAACTTACTTTTTACATACAGTTTCTACTACTAATATCCTCTTAAATCAACATACTGATATGTTAATTTCCTTTCTACTATTCCTTTTTAACCATTTTTATCTTTCCACAATTCCATTTCTTGATAATTTCCTCCATTTCTCCCATTCTCTTATCTTCTTCTTTTTCTTATATCTCCCTTTCTGCTTCCTTTCTCTAATTTTTACTCTTTTAATTTTCCCTCTCAATATTTCCCCATTTCCTTCTCTTCTTTTTTGAGAGAATTCCCCCTTATCCATTTTCATACTTTCACTGTCAATCCCAGTGTAATCATGTATCTTTATTTTCAATCATTTTCTTTTCAATATTGTCTTCTTGCTTCTCTTGCTTTCCGTTCATATTTTTCTTTCATTTTTTTACCTTCTAACCAGTCCTCCGCTTCTTTATTAAGCGCTTCTTAAACGCTTCTCTTATCTTTTGAAACATCTCCCTTAGTTTCTCATATTCATCCTCCCAATTCTCCACGTTATCAATTTAAAGGACAAGAATTTTTAAATTTATTATTTTCGTTTACATAAATTCAAATTCAAGTCCATATAGTGTCTCTTTCTTCTTTTTTCTTTCCAAATAGTATCCAATTCAAATATAGTCTTTGTTCTTTCCACTTCTTTTGAAATCGTGCTGCAGCTGTTTAAGCAAACACTCCTCCAAAATCTTCTCATGATGGTCTAAATAAACTTAGTGCAATACTTTCTTTTCACCAATAGATGGCTCTCTCCAATTCACAAATCCCCCAACAACAAAGTATCAATTGTAAATCCACAAAAATAATTTACTTCCTCTTCTCCAAATTAAGTCCTTTTGTTGTTTAAAGAATATTTCTCTGTTTTCTTTTTCTTATCTTATTTTTAATTTCTTCCAAGTCCAATTTTAAATCCAGGTGGAAGGTTCTTTAGGGCTTTAGTTTTAAAGTTCCTCTTTTTTTCCCCCACTTGAGTTCCTGAGTGTTAATTACGCGTTGGGACTTCTTTCAAGCTTTACAATTTTTTTTCTTCTTACCTGTGAGTTGGTCAATCACTCACCCGGTAACAATACTCTGTTCAATCTCCATTCCTGCACTTCCTCTTCTTGTTTGTGGCCGCTCCGGCTTTTGACAGCTCCATGGCTGCCTTCCTTCGCCGCTGGGTCGGAAACTAATGCCGGCACTTCAGGGAACTTGCTCTTTCCCTATCTGTGCCAGCCTGTGTCTCCTTTCTTGTCTGTCCCTATAGGACAGCTATGATCCCTAGGGATCCCCAAAATCAGCTGGGATATCGGTGTTCTCCCGGAGATCCAGAATCCACACCATACCGCCCAATGCTGGCCTCGCCCTTCACCAGACAATTCACCTTAACAAACTCTAATGTCACCTTGGAGAGAGGATATTGTAATAATGCTTTTGGGGTGTGGTCGAAGTTATAGAAATAGTCACTCCTGGGCAGGTGTTCTCTCCTTTTGATATCTTCTGTGCTAACCCCCTTCCTGAGTAAGTGCTTATTCTGGGCTATAGAGGAGATTGTATATTTTATATCAGCAGATAGATCAGTCCCTGTGAATTTCTGTTACTGTAATTTTAATATGCTATGTAAACCTCATTTTAATATATCAAGAATATGCATGGAATCACTCTACCTACTGGTCAGAAGTAATGTTTAGATACAGTTTTAATAAACCCCAAACAACATGGCTAATCAGGATTAAAATATTTTGAAAATTTGATCTCAAAATTTACATGCTACTTTACAATCAGTACATATTACTTGGGGCATCCTCCAGTCATGTAAGAGATTTGAGCTGCACTACACACTGATCTTTAGCACATTTATATAAAACAAAAATACATTTTAATTAGCAGAATGATTGCTATGGATTTAAAAATCATTAACTTTTGTATTCCAAACTTTTCTTTGTCTGTAGAGACAATTAATACTCTAAATATATAAACAGGTATTAGAAATAGATTTATTTTCTTTCAAACAAACTGTGCATTAACTTTTTCCTAAATGTAAATTATTTCATTAGAATCAAAAGGACTTCCCTGGAAAGATACAGTTTTGCAGAAATAGATTCTTAAAATGTGCCAATTTCTTAGCTGAGGCAATTTGGTCTAGATGTTAAGAAATCAAGCTAGAAGCTATGAGAGCATGCATTTCCATTCTGCTTTAGGCACAAAACTACCTGATGACCTTGGGCCAGCCACTTTCTCTCAATCCTAGTAAAGAGGCAATGGTGAACCACTTCTGAAAAACCTTGCCAAGAAAACTGCAGGGACTTGTTCAGGCAGTTGCCAGGAGTCAATAACGACTCAGAGGTGCAAAAAAAAAAAGAAAGAAAGAAAGGAAAGAAAGAAAGAAAGAAAGAAAGAAAAAAAAACTTGATTATGCTTGCGCACCTATTATGATTGCCTAACCATCTATTTGAGCTAAGAAAACCCCAACTTTATATTCTCTTTCTGAGAAGGAGTCACTACAGATACACTCTCTCCAGTGGTGGAATTCAAATTGTTTTACTACAGGTTCTGTGGGCGTGGCTTTGTGGGTGTGGCAGGGAAAGGATACTGTAAAATCTCCATTCCCTCCCCACTCCAGGGGAAGGTTACTGCAAAATCTCCATTTCCTACCCACTCCAGGGGAAGGTTACTGCAAAATCTCCATTTCCTCCCCACTCCAGGGGAAGGTTACTGCAAAATCTCCATTTCCTCCCAATCAGCTGGGACTCGGGAGGCAGAGAATAGATGGGGTGGGGCCAGTCAGAGGTGGCATTTACTGGTTCTCCGAACTACTCAAAATTTCCGCTACTGGTTCTCCAGAACTGGTCAGAACCTGCTGAACTCCACCTCTGATTCTCTCAGTTAAAGGCTTTGAAGTCTGTCTTACCTCTTAAGACTTCAATTGCAGAAGCCAGGGACTTTCTAAAATATATAGACAATAAGACCAGTAATCTTGAGGCTTTCTTTAAAAAAAAAAAAAAAAACAAGTTTTATTGGGGTTTTTTCTTTTCTCCTCTCCCACCTTCACCCACATCTTTCTTTCTTTTTTTGAACAGAGTTGGTCGTTTCTTATCTTATACAATTAGTCAAATTCAAATACATTTTACTCAATTACAATTTTTGTCAATATCATCTTCCCCCCTTTCCTTTTTTTTTTGAATATACCTCAGTATTTCTATACTTGCATACATAAACACCTTCTTCATTTATCCCTAAATTCTAACTTTACTATTTGTACATATTTATCCTGTTTTATTCTTAAACAATTCATTCTTTTTCTTAATATATTTATATTTGTTTGTTCAGAGCTGTCTTTCTTCCATTTCATCTTTTTTTTATTGTACAACAATCTTTCTCCTCAAACCTAGCCTCTCCCTCTTCTCCTTCCAACTTTCTTTCCCCACCTTTTTCTTCTCTTCTCTACTTCCCCTTTGCTTCTCCTTCTCCTCCTCTCTTCCCCCCTGTCTTACCTTCTCTCCTACTCTACTTTCCCTTCCCTTCCTTCCTCCCTACTCTTCCGTCCCTCTCTCTCCTTCCTCCTCCCTTCCAATTCCTTCATCTCTCTCTCTATTGCTGTATTCATTTTCAATTTAATGTTTTCCATTGTGGAGTTCAGGCAGCCCTGATCCCTTATCTTTTTAATTATTAATGATATATTTCATCTTGTTTTCTTTTTTCCTTCAAATCTTTACTCAAACAACTTTCTAATCTCTTATCTTTTTTACTTTTACCAATATATTTTTTCTGCTTTACTTCTTTAAAGCATTTATTGCTTTACTATTCAAGTATAACATTTAAATCATTTTTATCATTTCAATTTCATTCAGTTTTACATTCAATTTCAATCATTAAATATATTTCTCAAAACATCTTAACAATAAATTTCCACTTATTCAAATATATATTTAAAAAGCGCATCTTAATCCTTTCTCATTTTACTCAATCCAATTAGTTCTTAAACTATTCTTAATTTCTCTTATTTTCTCTTTTTAATTATGTTTAAAATATATAGTTTGAAATATTCCAAAAAATACATTTCCCCCAACTGGTTTATTCATATTGTTAAAACTTATCATTCTATAAACCTCTAATATTATTGAGCATGTGACATTTATTACAGTTTTCCCTTTGTTTCTACTTTTCTTTTCCTTTTTGTATCTTTTCATTATTATAGCCGCTGGGTGATCATCCGTGGTTTTGGGGTGAAGTACCACCAGTACGCTGATGACACCCAGCTGTACATCTCCACCCTGGACCACCCCAATGATGCCCTTGAAGTGATGTCCCAGTGCCTGGAGGCTGTACGGATCTGGATGGGGAGGAACAGACTCAGGCTCAACCCATCCAAGACCGAGTGGCTGTGCTTTCCGACATCCCGATATAGTCAGTTGGTGCCATCACTGACTATTGGGGGCGAGTCATTGGCCCCCACGGAGAGGGCTCGCAACTTGGGGGTCCTCCTGGACTCACAGCTGTCTTTAGAAGAGCACTTGACGGCTGTGGCCGGGAGGGCGTTTTATCAGGTTCGCCTGATTCGCCAGTTGCGTCCCTTTCTGGATCGGGACTCATTAAATACGGTCATTCATGCTCTCATCACTTCCTGCCTGGACTACTGCAATGCTCTCTACATGGGGCTCCCCTTGAGGAGCACCCAGAGGCTCCAGCTGGTCCAGAATGCGGCCGCGTGGGTGGTTATGGGAGTGACAGGGCGCTCCCATGTGACCCCCCTCCTGCGCGAGCTGCACTGGCTCCTGGTGGTCTTCCGGGTGCGCTTCAAGGTTCTGGTTACCACCTTTAGAGCGCTCAATGGCTTAGGACCTGGTTATTTACGGGACCGCCTACTATCACAAGCAATCTCCCACTGGCAGGTATGCTCTCATAGAGAGGGGCTCCTCCAGGTGCCGTCAGCTAAACAATGTCGACTGGCAGCCCCCAGGGGGAGGGTCTTCTCTGTGGGGGCACCCACTATCTGGAACGAGCTCCCCCCAGAGATACGGAGGATCCCAGATCTACACACTTCAAGGTATTGGTTACCACCTTTAGAGCGCTCCATGGCTTAGGACTGGGGTATCTACGAGACCACCTTCTGCCAACAGTAGCCTCTCACCGACCAGTACTCTCCCATAGAGAGGGGCTCCTCAGGGTGCTGTCGGCCAAACAATGTTGACTGGCGGCCCCCAGGGGGAGAGCCTTCTCTGTGGGGGCACCCGCCATCTGGAACGAGCTCCCCCCGGAGATACGTAGGATCCCGGACCTGCACGCTTTCCACTGTGCCATCAAAACATTTCTTTTCCAGCAGGCCGGCCTGGCCTAAACTCTCTTTTAAACTTTTTAAACTTTTTAAAGTTTCTAAATTTTAAATTTTGTCTTATGAATTTGGGGGTTTTAAATTTCGTTCTGTAAATCTCAGTGTAATCATTTAAGTTTTTTATATTTTTCCTATTCCACCCTCTTTTCCTCCTTTGTTTCTTTACTTTTTGTCTATACATAATATTACAATTGTTTAATTTTCCATAGTCAGTCTCTTTGTCTTTGTCTTTTTCATTATCCCTCTCTCTTTCTTTTTCTCATTAGTCATTTCCTTTTCATCTTCAGTGCATTCTAGCTCTGTGTTTGCCTCCTCAGATGTTGATTTCCCATGCAAATTTATAATCATTTCCTTTATTTCCAAACACATCATCTTTATCAGTTCATTAAGTTCCTGTTCCATTTTATTCTTTCCGGGTTGAATTATTCTAGTTTTAAGCCGCTTTAAAAGGTCCCTCTTTTATAATCATCAAAGTCTATCCTCTTGTAGGCAAAACGTATCCTCCTTAGTTCTCGCCAGTTATCTCTTTAAAAGTTCAAGGTTTCATTTCTTCAAAGGTTTTCTCAAAGTAAACAATTCCATGTCATGCTCTTCCTTCTCCTGCAGATGTCTCTCTATAATCCACAGTTCCACTCAACTAATTAACAAATTGCCATTTTATTTGTAATCCATATCCATGTTTATCGAGTCATAAACAAGTAAAAAGCCAGTTTTCACCTCTTCTTTCACCTTTATATACCACCAATCAGTTTATAATCCAATCCCAATTGAATCCAAGTTCCAGATTTACATTTCCATTTGTCAATCACTTTTAATTCTTTATTCGGGTTCTTCTATGGTGCGCTTGTCATTTTCACTTTCTCTTTCCATCCACCATCTCTCTCCCCCCCCCCCGCTATTTAGCCGCAATTTCTACGCTGGGGTAATTTTAGTAATAGCTTAGTAGTTAAAAATATTTAGAATTTTCTTTTTATTGTCTGTGGGTTAGCCGATCACTCACCCAACACCAGCACTCTGTCCAAATCTTCCCTCCTGCACATCGCTTGCTCCAGAGACTCCAGCTTCATGGCGATTCACCCTGATTGCTTTCCCCTGTCACCGGCTTGGAGAGAGTTTCTCGGGCTATCCAAGGGACTTGCCTGTCCCTCTTTAGACACCAAGCTGCCTCTCTTTCTTCACTGTCCCTACAGGACAGCTTCAGTCCAAAGACCCCCAGGTGTCGGTTTGTCTGGCTGTTTTTTGCTGAGCTCATCGGAGCCCGGCATTTTCCCAGCCAGTCACGCTGTGCCGCTTCCGGATTTTCCGAATCTGACCATTTTTGAGGAATAGCATTGTGTGTGTGTGTGTGTGTGTGTGTGTGTGTCTCTATGGGAGATGGTCAAAAGAATTGTATTGAGAAACTGAAAAAATGATATTATTTCAGACATATAGTTAGGCTTTGGAAACACATGTCTTATCAATTCTGGAAAAGGCAATATTTTATTACTAATCAAATGATGAAGCAAGATTTCCTTTTTAAAGAATATGTTACAGTATTATTAGAATTATTTTTCTTTTTTATCTGATTATAATTACAAGGTATTTTTTGGTAAATCAGTCACTATCTATTAGTTTAACATGTATGTTAGTTCTTTGTTTCAATCTTAACCTTAAATCTTTTTTTTTTTTTTGCTTTTTTTTTCATTTCTTTCTTTTTTATCCTTCTTCCCTGGATTGTTTACTTTAATTTTTTTTTTTTACAGTTGTGGCTTATATTTTGGCTTATACTTTGTAATTTTCTAAAAAAATAAAATTTGGGAGTGGTGAACAAATACAAGAGCACTAGCACTTATATAAATCTCCTGGCATAGCAAACAATATATGAACATACTATTTGGGTAAATTATGCAGTAAACAATCTGTATATTAGCATAAAGTGGTAATAATCCCCTGCCTTGCACCTTTTATATTCTGGGTATTACGCATTTATTTCTCTTTCTCCAACATAGTCATGACATGGGGAAAAATCCTAAAAACATACATGTGCCTTGAAAGAAAAGGAACTGCTTGGGTTCTGGGAAAGAACCATTTCCTTCTGCGTTATTTCTCTGGGCCTCAGTTCTCCAACCCCCACCTTTATGCCACTTACAAATTTACTGTTTTCAGTCAGTCCATGAGTTTACAGTCCTTCATCAACTCTGATTTCAGTCAGTACAAAACATATACCCAAATGTTGCCCAAAGGAATCCCTGTTTTAATTTGTGCAGCAGAAAATTGCTTGCAATTTAAGTACATTCCTGCAAATGCCCCCCAGTGAATTGCAATTAAAAAATGAATTTCTGGCTAAAGAAGATGAGGTTTTTTTTTTTTTTTCAAAATAATTTCAAATCCAGATTAGTGAAATAAACACCCCAGGTCATCTTAGTTTGAATCAGACTGTTTGCAAAAAGCACATCAAAGCTTTATCAAGTACTGTTTTTGATCTAAACAGTTGTAAAAATGTATGAAGTAGAGTGACTGTCCAGATAGTTTGTTTTGGGAAATTCTTTTTCATTTGTCTGACACAGACTCTCCATTTTTAGTGTCACTTGTGAAAGATACCTTAGCCTGCCAAGAAAAACTGCCTTCACTTTTCAGAGATGATCCTTTATCCCTTTCATTCTATAAAGAATTTCCTAGTATATCTTCTAGTTTAACAAAATCCTCCAATTTATGAATGACTTCCAGTGATAATGATCTATTTAAGGGACTCCATCCTGATTGGTAAATATTTTTGTTATGTCTTCTGTCACAAAAATGACAGAACTCTCTTCCTTCTCTGATGCTGCATTGTGAAATTCTAGATGTCACAGTTGAGAGACTGCTCACTCTATGAAGCAATCTCAACATATGCAAATATATTTGGAAAAATGCCACACCAAAATCCAGTGGGTTTAGTCCATTTTACCTCTTGCCAGGACTGCAATTAGATCATTCATAATTTCACTTCAGAAGTCATTGCCTAACATATTTCGTCATCTTCTCCATGCCAAATGGTGACATCTTGTCCATGTTTCTTAGCTCAATTTTCTTCAGACAAAAAGCATGGCATTGTCTTAAAAACTCTCACACACATAAAGACTACCAGTTAGAAATCTGAAACGGGTGTTTTGTCATCAGTATGTAATGGCTCATCAAGTTTGTGGAGCTCTAACTGCTATTCTTCTACTGAATTTCCTAGGGGATATTGTACTACGTACATGATTAAGCAGTGTTGCACATTCACACAGTAACATCCAAATGATTTAAAGTGACACTTCCATAGCAGATGCAGCATGTAGATTCATGAATGTCTAATGACAATTGGCAATTTGGGATTTGAGAAATAATGGCTTTAGGGGTTGAGGAATCTGTCAACCTCATTTTCTCCCACATTCTGCTTTGGGCAAATTTAAATTTTGTCTAGTGCACTGTATGTGCATTCTGTTTCATATTATTTCTTCTGATTATTTAGAAGATTATTTAGAAGGCCTATATGCCACCTAATTCCAAAAAGTCTATATGGTTTACAGGGTTGCATATTGTATGCAAACAGTTTTCTCTAATATAATACTGTACACTTCTATACATAATTCTCCTGCATTCTGTGCAGCTTTTCCAAAAATTTGTATTTAAATAAACTGATGAATTGCATCAAAACTTTTGAGGAAATACACATTTCAAAAGATAATAAAGATTCAGTTCATGTACCAGATCAAAAATGTGGAATTAGATTCATTCAGTCTCAAATGTGAACTGAATTAAATTCTCTCTGTTCTCCAACTAGCAACATTGTTTCTCATTTAGAAATAGAAATAGAATCATAGGAATGGAAGGGCCCTAAGAGGTCTTCTGGTCCAACCCCCTGCCCAAGGCAGAAGTTCTTATTTCATCCTGGACCAATGGTTGTCCAGTCTTCTTAAGAACATCCAACAATGAGCAGCCACAATTCCAGGTGGCAAGCTGCACCATTGACTAATCATTTTCACTGTTAATACATTTCTCCTTAGTTCAAGATTGGATTTCCCTCTGACAAGCTCCCTTTCTTTGCTTCTTGTCCTGCCCTTAGATGCTTTGGAAAATAAACTGACCCTCTCTTCCCTGTGATAACCCTTCAAGGATTGGAAGATCAATCCTTCCAATTCCCCCCATCTTATTGTCATCTGCAAATTTGATGTCTGTCAGGGTAATGATGATTTAATAGCTGACCAGCTGCTGTAGTGTTGTAATGCTGTAATACTGAAATGATGATGCAATGAGAATAAGTCAGCAGAGTTATTTGACTGCCACCGCTTTAAGAGGCCCTGTGAAGGTGTTTCTCTCTCTCCGTGTGTGCTTCTGTGCTGTAGTTGATGATTGATTGCCTGACTTTGCCTAGTATGTGTGTGTATATTTTCCTTGTAGATAAACCACTATTTGAAAGTCAAACCTGTTTACTGTATTTTGCTCCTGGGTTGTCTCAAAATAGTCACACTGTGCTCACTCTGACAGGTTATGGGCCCAATCCAGAGAGAAGGCCAGAGTGACTAGAGAGACCAGAGAGAACAGAAACCCAGTGAGAGCTTGCTCTAGAGTCAGAGGAGTTGTGCATCGTGGTTTGTTAGTGGTTAGTGCTTGTAACTGGAAACAAGCAACATAGCTTCCGTCAGCGTAATAGAGGTTTCATGGTGTCTCGGCTGAATGAGACAAACTACTTCTTCTGGAGTGTTAAGATGGAGATGTACCTGTGAAGGGAGGAGCCCAACCCTAGTAGGGAAGATGGGGATTAATGTAAGAAAGCTGAAAAATCCCATCGTTTTCTGCCAACTAGATGGGTCAATAGTAGGAAGAGAGCCAGCTTCTTTTGCCACCGAGCCTCTACATATAGGCATCGGAAGCCACGAGGAAATGTTTACATTTATAGTGGCACCTGGCATGGAATGGCCGTTAGTTTTGGGCCTTGCATGGCTGAAAAAATGGAACCCCAAAATCAATTGGAAACAAGGCATCATAAAATTTCAGATGCACGTGACTTTTGCTGAGAATTCACATAAAGGAACTGAGGGGGCAGAGAACCAAGAAACAGCCATGTCTGGTCACGCCATGCCAACTGAGGGCATACCCACAGAGTACAAGGGTTTGGCTGAAGTTTTTAGTGAAAAAGCCTCAGACGAGCTCCCTCCCCACCGCACTACAGACTGTGCAATAGAAATCTTACCCGGTGCTAAACTCCCTAAACCCAAGATGTACAGCATGTCACTGAGGGAGTTGGAAGAGCTGAGAACATTTATTGAGAAAAACCTAGCAAGCCTGACCAAAAATTGCAGCTCCAGTGTTGTTTAGCTGGACATTTTGGGTTTGTGAAAACGTTACACTTGATTAAAAGACAATTTTGGCGGCCATCACTAAAAAAGGACATAGAAAGCTATGTAGCTAGCTGCCCCATTTGTGCAGCAGCAAAAGACGTCAGGGGAAAACACCAGGTCTATTGCAATTAGTAGCTGAGCCTTCAGCGCCATGGAGAGAGATTGCTATGGATTTCATTGCAGAATTGCCAAACAGTAAGGGAAATACTGTTATTTGGGTCATGACAGACCTGTTTTTAAAACAGGCACTGACTTATACCTTGCCAAAAGGTCCCAACTGCTAAAAGTTTAGCCAAATTATTCCTAATACACATTTATTGACTTCATGGAGCTCCACAAAGGATCATCTCTGACAGAGGGGTTCAATTCACCTCCAAATTTTGGAGGGCATTTTTGGACTTACTTGGTACTGGCCAAGGGTTGAGCTCTTCTCACCACCAGTCTACTAATGGAAATTCTGACATTTTGAACTCGGTGCTAGAACAATATTTAAGATGTTTTATTAATTTTCAACAGGATAACTGGACCAAACTTTTGCCTTTTGCTGAAGTTGCATTTAATAATGCTGTCCATTCAAGCACTGGTTTTACCCCTTTTAGAGTAGTGACAGGCCAGGATTTCAGTCCCATGCCTGAACTACCCACAGAAGAACCCACCATCCCCTCAATTAAGGAGTGGATGGATAATTTGCAAAACACATGGCCAGTGGTTAGATTAGCCTTAAAGGAAGCTAGAGAGGCTTTTAAAATTCAAGCTGACAAGAAAAGGATGGAACCCAAAACTTTTCATGTTGGAGACAGAGTATACTTATCTACAAAATTCCTGAAATCATTATAACCATCGAAGAAACTAGGGCCAAAGTTTATTGGACCTTTCCCCATCACTAGAGTCATCAATCCAGTAGCAGTTGAACTACTCCTTCCAAAGACACTCAGGCAAGTCCACCCAGTATTCCATATTAGTTTACTCAAGCGAGAAATAATCTCATCCCCTCAGACCACCAGCATCTACACCACCTGTTCCCATCATGACTGAAGGTGAACAACACTTTGAAATCAAGGAAATTCTTGACTCTAGGATCCACAGAGGGAAAATCCAATACTTAGTCACTTGGAAACATTTACCATCAGCACACAACGAATGGGTCGCTAAACACTATGTTAGGGTTCCAACTTTACTGAAAAATTTTCACTCCCAATACCCTAACAAACCTTGTTAATATACTATCATGAAATTTTGTTTATATTTGGTTTTTTTTACAGGTGGACCCTTTAGTTTTTTAAGGAGGGTAGCATGTCAGATTCCTAAGAGTGATACTGCCAATCAATTGGGAGAAGGGGGAGGCTTGGATTCGATTTACTAGCATTGCCTGTGTGAACAGATATTATACAACCTATATCCTGGTGCCAAAGAGCCCTGAGGTCCTCTTAATATGGAGGAATATTTATGATAGCCATGTGGGTTGTTTCACTTTAAAGGATAACGGTGTGAATACATGTTTGTTCGGGTTCTCAGGGAAACTAGTAAAGAAAATATCTTCACACTTGTGTATTGACTAAAATCTTCATTCTGACTTAAAGGGAGGGGTCTCTACTGCTTCAATCCTACTTGTCTTGCCTAAGGGTATTCAGATCTTGCTTTAACTGGGTTGCTATCACTTCTGCTTAATAAAAGGTTCCTTTTGAACTATCACGTTTCAAGAGTCTTTACTTTCTTAAATTGGAAGGAGTGGCAATCATTACAGTCTGTCTTATTTGGTTGCAGAGCCAAACCAGACAGTTATAGAGGTGCAGAAGACAGACTCAATAATTCCTCTGTAGAACTGAATCAGCAGCTCTTTGGGCAATTTGAGTTTTCTGAGTTGGTGCAGGAAGAACATTCTTTGTTGTGTTTTTTTGATGACGTTTTTGATGTTAGGTGTCCATGATGTTAGGAGAAAGCAGCCCCCACCTTCCTTAATAGCTCACAGAAGATGTCAGCATTTAAGAGATAAAGAGATATATTCATAGGCAAAACCTCGCTGCAACAGATCTGAACAAAGCCAGAATGGGATTAGCCCTCACTCAAGATGTTAATTTGTCTCTTTAGCTCTGCATTTTGTAGCCCAAATATGCCCACCCGCTTTCTGGAGAGCTTAAATGACCACTCTGTTAAAGGGTTTCACTTTATGAGCAAGAGTAACTTGGCTGCTGATAGTTATCCTTGTATTTTAACTATTTTAATTCCTCAATGTGCTCTGGCACCCTGCCTGATTTGTAATTCCAGATTGCAGGTATTGCTGAGGAAAAGGAAGGTATTCAGACAGAATGGTTTAAGTTTCCATGATGGCTGTGACTCATTGATCTTCAGTGTGTATTCCCCCATTTCTAATCTAATGACTGATATTTAGGGCAGCTTTTTGTAAGCAAAGAAGCTTTTTGTATTTTTGTACAGGTAATCCTTGACTTACAACAGTTCATTTAGTGACCAAAGTTACAATGGCACTGAAAAAAGTGGCCATTATGACCATTTTTCACACCTTCGGCCGTTGCAGCATCCCCACAATCATGAGAGGGCAGGTGAGGTGAAGCACCCCTCAACGTAAGTGACATTGAGTTGGCCACGCCCACTCAATCACATGCCCATCCAGCCATGCCCACCCAGCCAGTCATTAGGGCAAAGAAATGGTTGTTAAAAAATTTGCAGCCCACCATTGGTGGTCAGGTACAACTAGCTGATTTAGTTTAGTAAGAAAAATATCTGCAATGATTGTATTGAATGCTGAGCTGAAGTCTACAAAGAGGACCCATGCATAGGTCTTTGGAGATTCAAGATGTTGTAGGATGTAATGCAGAGTCATATTAACAGCAACATCTGTCGATCTATTTGCTCAGTGGCAAATTGCAAGGGGTCTAACAGTGGATACGTGATGGTTTTCAGGTGGGCCAGCACTAGCCTTTCAAAGGTTTTCATAACTACAGATATTAGAGTAACCGGTCTGAAGTCGTTCAGTTCCTTGATGGAGGGTTTCTTTGGCACTGGGATGATAGTAGAGTGTCTGAAGCAAGAAGGAACATAGCACATCTCTAATAATTTATTAAAGATGTGGGTGAAGATGGGGGCCAGTTGGTCAGCACAGGCTTTTAAGCAAGAAGGAGTTATCTTGTCTGGGCATGGTGCTTTTCCTGGCTTTTGTCTGTGAAATAGACCTTGCACCTCATTTTCTGTAATCAGAGATGGTGGGCCCAATGGGATGGGGTCAATTGTAGGAGGCTTGGCTATTGTTGGTGTGTCTGAGATGGGGATTATGGAGATAGGTAGCAGTAGTTTTCTCTCAAACCTACAGTAAAACACATTCAGGTCATCTGCCAGTTGTTGATTTCCATCAGCATGGGAAGGAGGTTTGCTGTAACCAGTGATATATTTAAGAGTTTTCCACATATATGCTGGTTCATCTGTTGAGAACTGATTCCTTAGCTTTTCAGAGTAGCTTCTTTTTGCTACTCTGATCTCCCTTGTTAATACGTTTCTGGTCTGATTGTACAACATTCTATCACCTTTTCTGTAGGCTTCCTCTTTGGTATGATGTAGCTGCTTAAGTTTAGCTGTGAACCAAGGTTTATTGTTACTATATTCACAGGTTTCTGGTTGGCACACATAGATCTTCACAAAAACTGACATATGATGTTACAGTATCTGTGAGTTCATCCAAGTCTGCAGAGGTATCTTCAAAAACATTCCAATCAGTGCAGTCAAGGCAAGCCTGTAGCTTTAGCTTTGCCTCCACAGTACAAGTCCTCACTGATTTAATTGTTGGTTTCATGGTTTTAAGTCTTTGTCTGTAAGCAGGTACTAGGTGAATCATGCAATGATCAGAGTGTCCCACAGCTGCTTGTGGTAAAAACCGATAAGCATCTTTTAATGTTGTGTAGCAATGGTCTAGAGAGTATTCTTACCTCTAGTGAGACAATTGTCATGCTGAAAATATTTTGGTAGCTCTTTCCTTAAGTTACATTTGTTGAAATCTCCTAAAATAATCAGAAATGAATCTGGGTATTTAACTTCAGCCCACATAATCTGGTCAGTTAGAGTTTGTAATGCATTGTTTACACAAGCTTGTGGAGAAACATACACAGCAATTAGGAGAAATGAGGAGAACTCTCAAGAATAAAATGGTTTGCAGTTGATAATTAATGTCTCTAAGTCCACATCACAGAATTTCTTTAGTATAGTTATATCTTGCAACCAGTGGCTGTTAATATATAAACATAAGCCTCCTGTCTTCTTTTTACCAGATGTTTCTGGAACTCTGTCTGCTCTTTGTATTTGAAACCCTGGGATATGCAGGCTGCTATCATCAATTGACTCATTTAGCCAGGTTTCAGTGAAGCAGAGAGCTGCTGAGTTGTAAAAATCAGAATTGCATTTATTTAAAAGAAGTATTTCATCCATTTTATTAGCGAGTGAGCGTAAATTAGTCAAAAAGAGTGAAAGAAGACTGGGTTTTATCCCACTTTTCCTTAGTCTATTCAAAATTCCCGCTTGCTTACCCCTTCTTCGCCTCAGGCGGCTCTTCCATTTGTTTATGTTTATCCATTGTTCAGAGGAATTATCTTTTCCAGGATTTTCCTGGAAAAGATCATTGATTGATCTATAGTTTCCTGGATGCACTTTCCCCTTGTTTGTAGATTAGAACCACATCAGCTCTTTTCCAGTCCTCTGGCAGTTCCCCTCTGCTCCAGGAGCTCTGAAAGGTTCTGTTCAGGGATTCCAAGATCACATCTGCCAGCTCCTTCAGAACCCTTGAATGTAAATCATCTGGTCCTGGCAATTTGAACTCATTCAAGTTAGATAGGTGTTCTCTTACCAATTCTTTGCCTGTTTTGACCTACATTCCTGCTCTGTGCTTGTTTTCCTTTTTGTGTAAGGATAGATGCAAAGAAGGAATTATGCAGTTCTACTTTTCCCTGCTGCCTGTCACTTTCTTGCCATCTTCTCTCAATGGATTAGCATTTCCTTGATTTTCTTCTTGTTCCTTGTGTTTTGAAAGAAACATCATTATTATTATATCTCCACTCCAGACCATCCCAACGATGCCTTGGAAGTGATGTCCCAGTGCCTGGAGGCCGTGCGGGTCTGGATGGGGAGAAACAGGCTTCGACTCAACCCTTCCAAGACCGAGTGGCTGTGGCTGCCGGCGTCCCGGTATAGCCAGCTGATGCCATCGCTGGTTATTGGGGGCGAATCATTGGCCCCCACCGAAAGGGCCCGCAACTTGGGCGTCCTCCTGGATGCACGGCTGTCTTTAGAAGGGCATATGACAGCCGTGGCCAGGGGGGCTTTTTATCAGGTTCGCCTGATACGCCAGTTGCGCCCCTTTCTGGATCGGGACTCCCTATGCACAGTCACTCAAGCACTCGTCACCTCTTGTCTGGACTATTGTAACGCTCTCTACATGGGGCTCCCCTTGGGGTATACCCGGAGGCTCCAACTGGTGCAGAATGCAGCCGCGCGGGGGATTATGGGAGCGACTGGGCGCTCCCATGTGACTCCTCTCCTGCACGAGCTGCATTGGCTTCCGGTGGACTTCCGAGTGCGCTTCAAGGTGTTGGTGATCATCTTTAAAGCGCTCCATGGTTTAGGGCCAGGGTACTTACGGGACCGCCTTCTGCCACCAATAGCCTCCCACCGGCCAGTTCGCTCCCACAGAGAGGGCCTCCTCAGGGTGCCGTCGGCTAGACAATGCCGGCTGGCGACCCCCAGGAGGAGAGCCTTCTCTGTGGTGGCACCTACCCTTTGGAACAATCTACCCCCAGAGATACGAGTGATCTCCGACCTCCAGACTTTTCGTCGGGCCCTAAAAACTCATCTCTTTCAGTTAGCCGGTCTCTCTTGATTTTATGATTTTATGGTTGGTTTTAAATTTTGATATGGATTTTAAATTGATAAATTTTAAACTATGGGCCAAATTTAATTATTTTAAATCTATTTTTAATCGTACTTTATGTATAAATGTTTTTATTTTGGCTGTTCACCGCCCTGAGTCCGAAAGGAGAAGGGTGGTATAGAAATTCGAATAATAAATAAAAAATAAATAAATTATTATTATTATTATTATTATTATTATTATTATTATTATTATTATTATTATTATTATTATTATTATTATTATTGGCATTTGCTGTAAGTCTAAGTTCATTCTGAACTCTTCTTGACTCTTTTCTTGCAGATTTGGGGTATTTGGTGGTATTCTGTTCTTGTTATACTTGTCCTTGACTCTCAATTTGTCAGAGAGCTCTTTATGTAACCATACTGATTACTGGAGTCTCTTATTTTTCTTTGTCTGGTATCATTCTTGTTTGGCCCCCATTCTCTCTCTTAGTTTGTTGAAGTCAGTTCTCTTAAAGTCTAAAACATTAGTCTGAATTTTTTCAGTTACCTATGCCTGCATTATGGTGAATTCTAGTATAACATGGTCACTCCTCTATAAAGTTCCTACAACTTCCCCTCCTTCAACCATTTTATCCGTATTAGTAAGATTAAGTCCAGAACAGTTGACCCTCTACTTCTTTCTTTTCCTTTTTGGGTGACAAAGTTGTCAACCAGGCACATAAGGAATCTCTTCAATCTCCCAGCTGCTGCAGAGGTGTTTTTTTATATATCTCCATATAATTTCCCAAACCAAAGGCCATCTTCCTATAATGAGTTGAACCCCTTTTTCCTAAATTGCCCAGATAAACTAAGAAGTGAGATGGAACATGCTGAAGAAATTTGGGCAAGAGGGAATGTTGTTTCTTAACATGCCAATCTCTGTCACTACAATATCAAATAAACCAGTTTTTCTTTCATTTTTAGCAATTTTAAGACATGTAGATTTCAACTTCTAGAATTCCCCAGCCAGCAAAGAAAATTCTGGCAATTAAAGTTCACACATCTTAAAATTGCTGAGATTGAGAAATAATGATATAAGCCTTTCATTTTAAGTTCTTCATTGGATGTTTTCATAGGGAATGTTCCATGACATCCTTGCCAATGTACTTCAGCTAGTTCTGGCAGAGGTGAAAACTCAAAAGCAAATATCTTCTTGCCTTTTTAGCCTACTTCATCAGTTTCTGGTCCTGCAGTTCCTTTGCACATTTGGCTTTCTATCTGCTGCTCATATGGCCTCTTCTATCTTTTCTGAAATGTCTTAATGCAGTCACAGTCTGAGGAATATTTATTGCAGAATATAGCTCACGGGACTTATTTTAAAACACTTATAAAGGTAAAGATTCCCCTCGCACATATGTGCTAGTCGTTCCCGACTCTAGGGGGCAGTGCTCATCTCCATTTCAAAGCCAAAGAGCCAGCACTGTCCGAAGATGTCTCTGTGGTCATGTGGCCGGCATGACTAAATGCCAAAGGCACACGGAACGCTGTTACCTTCCCACCAAAGGCGGTCCCTATTTTTCTACTTCCATTTTTTATGTGCTTTCGAACTGCTAAGTTGGCAGAAGCTGGGACAAGTAACGGGAGCTCATCCCATTACATGGCACTAGGGATTTGAACCGCTGAATTGCCGACCTCTCGATTGACAACCTCAGCATCTTAGCCACTGAACCACTGTGTTTCCAAAACACTTATATGACTGGACAATTTATCTCCTTCTAAAATGAGTAGCCTCAAATAATTTTAATTAACAGATGTCTCATAAATAACTATGAATGTAAGATTCAACCACAAGCAGTAACACAGTGTTCTGAGGCTCTACAACTTGAGCAGTAATATAACATTCCCTGTTGACTGAATAAATATAGAATATACAGTCATGCTTACTAAGAAATATTTAGATGGCACAAGCCTAAACTCATATTAAAGTTATTTCATAAATCAGCTTTTCCAGATTTTGAGAAATATTGCAGGAAATAAAGCACCCTTGCCCTAACATTTATTTCATATTAGTCTTATTGAGGTTATGCAGAATATTGCCAAAAAAGTGGGTGTGCTCTTCTTTCTTTCCAGAACAAAACAGGGTAGATTTTATAACATGCCTACATAAATAAATGAAGATCCAGGCAAATATTTATAGAGGCAGAGGTTCTGGTCCTAAGCAACTTACACTATTTGAGGCACTATCTGAGGGGCATAGAAAGACAAGATTAGTAGTGTATGACCCCTTGACTTCTCAGGTGGTTTGATATCAATCTATGTTCTGGCCTATGGGTATTCAACTTGGTCTGTATTTTTTTCTTACTTTTTGTTAGCAATCGCTCTGTAAAGATTCTATCTCTTGTGTGTGAGAAGATTCTGGCAGAGTTTCTTTGCAGAACTGCAGTATTCACCTTTACTACAAAGCTGAGCCTGACTCAGAAGTACTACTAAGGCTTTCTGTATTAATTAAATGATTTTCAGCCCTGAAAATGGTTCCTGAGAATTATTCTGAGGTTGCTGACATTCAAATTGCCAGTAAAATAAAATACCAGCACTCTTCAGTAGAGAATTCTTTTTTAGCTTCTTAATCATATTGTGCAAGCTTTCAGTTTCTAGTCTGTCTAATCAAATAAAATAACGTTGAATTTTGTGTCAACATAATAGATACATTGTCCTACTGATTCTGAAAACCTCCTACTGCAGGGTCAGAGAAGACATAATTATTTCCAGAATCCTAGGGATAAATTGCTGTGGTGATCAGCTACCATTCTGCAGCATGCAGCCTTAGATAGGTTTTACATGTATTTCATCCTTTGACTTGAAATGGATATCATTCTTTTTCATAGCTCCTGTCATTTCCCTATGACACTTCAGCAAGGAAAACAAAATCTGCCAAAAAAGATTAATTATGACAGTACTACTGTACATATATTGTTATTAACAACATCCACCTTCTACCTGGCTAGGTGGCTCAGTGGCTAAGATGCTGAGCTTGTCGATCAGAAAGGTCAGCATTTCGGCGGTTCAAATCCCTGGTATAGGTTTCCTGCGTGAGCAGGGGGTTGGACTAGATGACTGCCAAGGTCCCTTCCAACTCTGTTACTGTTATGTGGGATATTGGATGTGTGATGAGAAACTATCCAAAGCAGGAGATTCACAGGGACAGATTTGCCAAACTTTGTTTTTCTGTAACGCTAAGCCCACTCACCAAAAGTGTTGGAGTGAATTTACTACATTAACTTCAATGAATTTAAAACTAGTTCTGACCTAACCTTAGAGCTAATATCTTTTTAGACTGAAAAGCTAAACCATTGTTTCCTGCAGCAGAAGTGGGAGCTGCAGTTTGTAGGACAAATACTGCATTATCCAACACACAGAGAGTAAAAGTAAACACAGATTTTGCTGGGTTTACTTTTCCCTGGGAAGGAGATTAAGATTATTCTACCTTTCATCAATAGTGTTATACTTTTTTCCAATCAAAAATTCACAATGGAGTTTTTATGAAATAAAGTTATTTCAAACTGAGCCTTCCAGTAGGAAATTACCAAAAAATGTACTTTTGAAATCTTTCATAGCAGATATAAAACAGGACTCCTAGGTCTCTGTCTACTTTCTTAATTATTATCTTTTTTTTAAATGAGAGATTCATTCTATCTGTTTGTTCTAGTCTGTAATTGTGATTTGGGTTTTTCTGGTTTCAGGGTTGGAAGGATATAGTCTTTAATGTGTTTAAATAAATGATGATTACTCTGATAGTGATTTCTGAAGTTTCTGTATACATTTGTATTTGTCCATATACAGATATTTATATGCTCGCACTTTTTAGTAGAAAGATAGAACTAATAAAAGCTCTATTGATTTCAGTGGAGTTTGTCTAGA
This sequence comes from Pantherophis guttatus, assembly GCF_059756535.1. Taxonomy (NCBI): domain Eukaryota; kingdom Metazoa; phylum Chordata; class Lepidosauria; order Squamata; family Colubridae; genus Pantherophis; species Pantherophis guttatus. Next base: position 184,349,266 of record NC_142063.1, on the reverse strand, counting down.
ATAACTCACCACAGCCAACTCGCTATCAGACAACTCATCATGGCTAGCTTGCCGTAGGACAACTTGCTGAAGACGATTCAATGCTATAATTGTTTCATTCAGTTATCTTTATTATTGGTGACCACATTTTCTTTGAAATTATTCTAACTCTTATATTTCTACATTAATTTTTTTTTAGTATTATTGGCCAATGGCCATGGTTTCATTGAAATTAATTTAACTTTTGTATTTGTTGAATTGTTCCATGGCGAGTTGTCCCATGGTGAGTTGGTCACGGCAAGTTGTTCTGCAGTGAGTTGGCCACAGTGAATTGGCCATAGTGAGTTGGCCATGGAGAGTTGGCCACAGTGAGTTATCCCATTCCATCTCTAAGAACATTAAACCTGAATTCATTTCATGTATTTATCTATTTCCAGAAAGAATAATAAAAGAGAGCAGCCAGATTTCTGAGAGGTTAATGCTGTAAAAACAAACCTGGGTAGCAGAATTACTATTGGCATCAATGGATGGGTGTCCATGAGGTTGAAGGTTTTCTCTTAAGATACCTTTCAGATATAATATCACTAGCAGTAATGGTTTACCAGAAGCAAATTAGGTGTTTAAGGAAGGAGTTTTGAAAAATACAATGATTTTCCAGGGTTGCAAAATCATTGTAAGTGCACCTGATAAAAGCTATTCTGCAATTTATCAGTTAATTTATTAAGCTCATTATACTACTGATTTTCAAAACCTTCTTTAGTCTGAAGACTTACCCAAGGCTTCACCCGATGGGGTATTATTCTGCAGCTCTTGCTCAAATTATTTCATTTTAACTGTTTTGACTGAAGGTATTACAAGAATAAAGTAGTAATAACTGTGAAAGTCCATAATTTTGGAATAATTTTGTACCTATATATGGCAGGCAGTTGTCCATTAAGAGCTAGAAAAAATACCCTGTGGTGTTAATGAGAGAAAATCTACTCCAGTTCAGTAATGTTTTTATTCATTTTTCAAAAAATTAAATGGCATTAGAAAAATGCAAGGATGATGACATAAGGATAAAAAGGTACACTGCAGGAAAATTAATCTTGGCTAAAACTTATTTTAACAAAAAATCATTTCATTTTGATTAAATATCGTTTCTTCTCTAAAGTCTTTGTCTAATACTAACAATAATTTCTGTGTGGACTTATTCCCTAAAACGCTAGGTGTGAATGTAAAAAATATTTTCTTTTAGATATTGCTATATTTTGGTGAGAGAGCCTATAATAAATAATCCAAAAGTTTGGGGAGGCCCAAACTATTGAAAGCTGTTGTTTCAGCTGTTTCTGCTATAAACAAAAGTTCTCTAAGTCATTTCTCTCTTGATAAAGTGAGAGCAACCCCCAACATTGGTATGGCTGCCTGAGGCCAAACTAATTAGATCACAACTCACATCTGTGGAGCACAACAGGTCAGGGAGATAACCTGGAATGCACAATACCCCAGATTTCTTCCTGAGCATTTCCATTAAAAAAATCAGAATCAGATTGCAGGTGCTGGAAAAGTCCTCAGACTAAGAGTTAGGGAGAATCTCCTATTACTTCAAATAATAATGGATGTGTTTCATGTCTTAGTATGTAGGGAGGGTTCTTTTTTAATGCACTTGCATGATTTATGCCTCTAATAAAGATTCTACAGACTTCTTTTGATTATAGGATTAGAGGCTATATATAGAGGCTATAGAGTCAGGAATCCTAATGACCTGAGATGTTTCCCATACCAGACAACACACTGAGCTAGTCTACTGTATCTACTATAAAGCAATTGTCAAGAAGAAGTTGAAGAAATTAAGCAGTCTAATGAGAATTTGGAAAATAAAATGGGAGATGTCCAGAATAAGATGGAAAGAGCTGAGGCCGATGTGATAATGATACAATATAGAGACATGGAATTTGCTTTGAGAATAAGAGGCCTCAAAGAAAATAAGCAAGAGAATTTGAGAGAGATTTTTTCAGAAGCATTTGCACAGATAATGGGAGATCAAAAAGCAAATCTTGAATGGCAAATTGACAAAATTTACCGTGTCAATTCATGGGTTGCCAGACAGAAATATCTACCAAGAGACATTGTAGTTTATTTTACAACAAGGAGAATACGTAATAAAATCCTACAAGTCACCTTTAAAAATAAACTTCAAGTGCAGGGGCAGGAGGCTTTAATACTGAAAGAAATCCCCCCCAAAATGTTGAGAGCCAGAAGGGATTATGCCTTTCTGGTGGAAGAACTGAGAAACCATCAGATACAGTACAGATGGGAGGTTCCAGCTGGACTAGTGGTGAACTATTCAGGAGAGAGATATCGTCTTAACTCAGTGTGGAAGGCAAGAGATTTTTACACCAATGTACTAAAGGCTGGATGCCCACAGTTCCCAGAAGCTAGAAGGAAGACGGAAGCAGAGTGGGCAAGAAAGGGGGAGAAAGAAGAATTGTTGGCACAGGCCCAAAGGGGAGCTTTGATTACTCAAGAAGATTTAATACAATTTTCGACTACTGTTCAAGCCTTGGAGATAGAAGAACCTAAGGATCAAAGACAGACCCGAGCGGCAGCCAAGCGTCAAGAAGAATTAAGAGTGCAGCAACTTCAGATGATTCAAGAAACTACAAAAGCAGTGGGAGGAGCAAGGCCAAAAAGTAAAATGCATGGAGATTTCCAGCAGATGCTCCAAAAGCTTCAGGGGACCAAGAATGGCAACTAGATTTCTGACTTGGAATGTTAATGGCCTAAATTCACCACAAAAGAGGAGAAAAATATTTCATTATTTGAAACAGTTTAAAAGTGACATAATCTGTCTACAAGAGACTCATATTAGAAGCAAAGATCAAAAATATTTAATAAATGCAAGGTTAGGTATACATTTTGTTGCATCTGCTCCCAAGAAGAAGAATGGTATAGTTATATACCTAAAAAAAGACTTAATTGCCAAATTAATTGAAGCAGATGATCAAGGAAGATTTATAGCAATTGAACTTTTAATAAAAGGAGAAAAATACTTTTAATTGGAGTATATGCACTGAACCAACAACAGGAAAAATTTTATAAGCTTTTACATTCCAAGTTACTACAATGGGATTATAAATCATGTATTTTATTGGGTGATTGGAATGGAGTTATGGACACTAAAAAAGATAAGAAGGGGCTCTTGCAAAGTATCTCAATGCGTGCCAGATTGCCAAAGTCTTTTTTTGAAATGATGGATGGTATGGAGTTGAGAGATATCTGGTGAGAGAGGAACTCTGAAGAAAAAGACTTTACCTTTTTTTCCAATAGACATCAATCTTTCTCTAGGATTGATTTCATATTAATTACTAATTATCTTTTTTCTAGGGTGAAGAAGACGAAGATCTGCCCAAGAGTTTTAACGGATCACAGTCCAGTTTGGATGGAATTAGAGTATGGAATGGGATTTAAGAGGTCTTGGAGGTTAAATGAAAATCTGTTTAGATATGAGGAAAATGTAAAAGAATATAAAAAATTTATGAAAGAATTTTTCATTATAAATATGTATAAGGGTACATCTATGAAAATGGTTTGGGATGCAAGTAAAGCATACATGAGAGGTATCTTGATATATTTGAATAATAAACATAGACGTAAACAGGAAAGAAAAAGGAAGGACTTAGAAGAGGAAATTAAAAAAAAAGAACAGGCTTTGATATTGAATCCAGCAGACAAGAAAATAAAAGAGGCAATTAACTTACTGCGAGGGCAATTTAATATGCTAATGGCAGATCAGGCTGCAACTAATTTGCAATATGCTAAACACAATACTTTTTGCAATACTAATAAATCAGGGAGATGGTTAGCATATCTGTTAAGGAAAAACCAAAGTCATGGACCATAGAGAAAATAGAATATAAAGGTAAAGAGGTTTATCAGCAAAATATGATTAGAAAAGCATTTTTAGAATTTTATACGAGGTTGTATGCTAGTGATAAAATTCAAAGTATAGATATAGATAGATACTTACAGAAAGAGACTATTCCTATAATTACAAAAGAGCAAAGGGAGGGTCTAAATCAACCAATAACTTCCGAGGAGATTATGTTGGCAATTAAGCAGTTGAAAGTGGGTAAAGCCCCTGGGACGGATGGTTTCACGGCTGCTTATTATAAACACTTGCAGTTAGAAATGGTGGGACCACTCAAAGAATTATTTACTAACATACAATCTGGAGGAGATGTACCCCCATCCTGGAGGACAGGTTTTATTTCTCTGATTCCAAAGGAGGAGCAAGACCACACTCAGCCAAAAAATTATAGGCCTATATCACTTTTAAATACAGATTACAAGATTTTTGCTAAAATACTAACACATAGGTTAATGACAATCATGCAACAAATGATTCATAATGATCAAACTGGTTTTATAAATGGTAAACAAATGAAGAGTAATGTAAGGCAAGTTGTTAACCTATTAGAGTATTTGGGGAAGAACAACCAAATCCCTGCGGTGCTAATATTTCTTGATGCGGAGAAAGCATTTGATCAATTGAATTGGCATTTCTTATTGAAAATAATAGAAAAGATGCAGTTCGGAGAATATTTTACACAATCTATTAAGGCAATATATCAGAAACAAACAGCGCAAATAATAATTAATGGTAGTTTAACAGATACTTTTAATATAGAAAAAGGAACAAGACAAGGATGTCCTTTGTCTCCATTATTGTTTATCTTGACTTTGGAATTTTTGTTGAGTAAGATACGTGGGTCGGATAAAATAAATGGAATTAAAATTAGGCAGTATGACTACAGATTACAAGCATTCGCAGACGACTTGGTTGTTACTTTAACCCAACCATTACAGTCGGTTGTAGGTTTAATGGATATAATTAATCAATATGGACAAGTATCTGGATTTAAAATAAATGCAGGGAAAACGAAGATAATAACTAAAAACATGACTACAAATCAAAAAGATGAGTTAGAAAGACTAACAGGATTTGAAATAGTAAAAAAAGTTAAGTATTTAGGGGTTTATATTATGACGTCAAATGCGAAATTATTTAAGCATAATTATGATCCGTTGTGGCAAAAAATACAGAGAGAGATGGAAAATTGGAAAAAATTACAATTATCTTTGTTAGGAAGAATAGCAGCAGTAAAAATGAATGTTTTGCCTAAGTTTTTGTTTCTTTTTCAAATGATACCAATATTTTAAAAAGATGAAAATTTGAAGATATGGCAGAAGGGTATTAATAATTTTGTCTGGGCAGGGAAGAGACCGAGAATAAAACAAAAAATAATGCAGGATGTACGTGAAAGACATCTCAAAATGCCCAATTTAAGATTATATTATGAGGCAGCTGTTCTGTCAGCAATTAGTGACTGGATGAATTTAACAGAAGAAAGAATATTGAATATTGAGGGATATGATTTGGTTTATGGTTGGCATGCTTATTTATTATACGATAAGAAAGTGGACAAGACTTTTTTTTTATTTAAAAAAATACATCAAGAAAAAGAAATAGTCAAACAAATGATCACGACAGGAACTTTACATGATATTTACACTTTCTACGGTATGTAGACTTCAGTCAGATTTAACAAATATTAAACATAATCCTGGTTATATTTGACTTTTTGGGCGTTTGTTGTTCAACCAAACATACCATTTGTCCCAACATTGGAAATATACGGAGTCCTTTTGATCTCTCAATGCTTTAGTCAGTCTGTCGGCTTCCGCATAATCCAAAATTTTCTCCAAAATCAAGTCTTCAGCCGGCAGGTCTTTCCCCTTCCAATATTGGGCGAAACATATTCTTGCTGACGTGGTGATAAAAACACACAGACACCATATATTTGTGCCTATGTTGTCTGACCTAATGTTCAGTAGGTCGTACTCTGGTTTCAGAATTAGGTTATAACCTGTGATTTCCATGATCCATGCCTGTATGATTTTCCAGAATTCAGTCGTCCTGGAACAGGTCCACCACATGTGGAAATAGGTGCCAATCTCCCCACACTTCCAACAGTTTGGTGAGAGATTTGAATACATTTTAGAAAGACGAGCAGGTGGAAGGTGCCATCTATACAGCATCTTGTACACATTTTCTTTGTATGATGTTGCCCACAGGAATTTCATATGTTTAAGCCAGATTTCTTCCCATTTTGTCATATCAATTGGATAGCCAATATTTTTCCCCCAGGCAATCATAGAGTCTTTAACTATTTCATCCCCTATCCAATAGTCTATTAAAAGTTTATATATCCTTGATAACATTTTGTCCTCTTTTCCTAGAATGATATTGTCCAGATCATGCTAATTCCAATTAATACCATCTTGTTCCTTATCTTTTTTAAATTTCGAGCAAATTTGGGCATAAGCCCACCAATCCAGTTGTTTTCCCTGCAACTCCAACTCATTTCTTGATTTCAGACTACCATGGGGGTCCAAAAGTTCCCAGTAAGGGAGGTGATTTTCTTTGTTATATAGAGGCCTATACGTTATAGCTTCGAGTGGGACCAGCCAAGCGGGGATTGAAAAGTAAAATTTGCCCTTAATTTTCCTCCAGGACTCAATTAGAATATTCCTCACATAATGTCCTGCAAGGCACCTGTGCTTTGGAATTTTGTTTTGCCAAAGAAAATAATGCCAACCTTGATGTAGCCCCTCACCTTCCAGGATCAACAACCTCCTTCTTCTCAACAATATCCAATCCCTGATCCAGACTAAATTTGCGGCCTGATAGTATTCCCATTTTGGAACACCAAATCCTCCTCTTTCTTTAAGCTCTTGAAGCATTTTAAGTTTGATTCTGGGTTTTTTGTTTTGCCAAATGAATTTAAGGACATAGTAATTTAGTTTTTAAAAAAAATTATTATCCAATCTAGCTGGTGCTGTATAGAAAAGGTATATCCATTTCGGGAGTATGTAAGTTTTTATAATTGCTATTCTACCTAGTAGGGATATCTGCATGTTCTTCCACTTCTCTAGATCCTGACCTGTTCTCTTGAGAAGGTTCAGATAGTTGTCTTCTTTAATCGTAGAGTATTTGGCTGATATAATAATACCTAAATATTTTAGTTTATTTACAATTTGGAACCCCAAATTCGCTTCTAATTCTTTCCCTTGCTTTACTGTCAGATTTTTGGTAATAATTTTAGTTTTTTCCCTATTGACTTTTAATCCCGCCACTTTACCATATTTTTCTATTTCCTGGGTCAGACACGGTCCCGATATCAACGGATCTTCTAATATAAATACTAAATCATCAGCGTAAGCCTGCACCTTATATTGTTGATTTTGGATATAAAGACCTTTTATCCCCGTATTACGTCTAATTTCCCTCAGTAAGGGTTCTAATGACAAGATAAATAACAATGGGGAAAGCGGACATCCTTGTCTAGTTCCTTTCTCAATATCAATTTGACCGGATACATCACCATTAATTGAAATTTTAGCAGTCTGCTTCGAGTAAATTGCACGGATTGCCCGAATAAATCTTTCTCCAAATTGCATGTGTTGCAGTAAACCTATTAAAAAGCTCCAGTTCACACGATCAAAGGCCTTATGTGCATCCATGAATACCAGGGCCAGTTGTTTATCAATATGGGTTTCGTAGTATTCCAAAACATTCATAACTATTCTTACGTTGTCTCTAATCTGTCTGCCTAGTAAAAAGCCATTTTGGTCTTCATGTATAATTTTTTTTTTATTGCAAAAGTTTTACAATTACATTTTCACCCCTTTCCCCCCCCCTCAACCCACCCACCTTCCCAACCTCCCTAACCCTCCCTAACCCTCCCCTCCCCCCAGACTTCCACACAGTATACACATATCAAGTAAAAAAGAAACCCCCCTTTGTATAAAACTTATATAAAACTTGAACCCCTCCCTCCCCCTTATAATTTTCTTTTTTATCTTCATTACATTAACATATTTCTATCTTAATATATCATTTTCAAATGAAAGCTATTTGATACTTCCTAGTTTGGTATTTGTTCTGAACATAATCTATCCACTTTTTCCATTCCCATTCATAAGTCTCTTGTAAACAGTCTTTTAGATATGCTGAAATCTTCGCCATCTCTGCAAAACTGGCCATCTTCATAGTCCATTCCTCGATAGTGGGCAAAGCTTCATTTTTCCAGTATTTACCTATCAATAATCTTGCTGCTGTTATCATATACAATATCAACTTTATTTCACCCAATGTAAAACCCTTAACTATACCCAATAAAAACAGTTGTGGAGAAAATTGAATTTTTTTCTTTAAAACATTCTGCATAACGCACCAAATTTTTATCCAAAAAGCCTTAACTTTCCTACAAGTCCACCAAACATGATAATATGTAGCATCTAAACAGTCACATCTCCAACATTTTGGCTGAACATTAGGGTACATACACGACAATTTTTTGGGGTCTAAGTGCCATCTATAAAACATTTTATAGAAATTTTCCCTCAGATTTTGCAACTGTGTAAATTTAACGTTCTGAACCCAAATTTTTTCCCATGTTTCCAACATCACTGGTTCTTCAAAATTTTGAGCCCACTTAATCATACAATCTTTAACTAACTCTGTTTCTGAATCCCTTTCTAACAAAACATTATAAAGCCTTTTAATATGCATTGGACCTTTCTCTTTTATGTGTCTAACCAATTCTTCCTCATGCAACATAATACCAGTTTTTTGGTCCTCTTTCCATCTCAATTGCAATTGATTATATTGTAGCCAGGTTATATTAATCCCTTCAGCCAACAGTGTCTGTAGTGTCTTCAGCTGCCATCTGCCCGCATCTGTAAAAAGAACCTCTTTATATAAAAACCCCCCGAGTGACATTATATTTGTATTCCACAAAGTATGACCAAGATCCAGCCATAGCGGTATTTTATAATCCCATTTGAATCGGTGCTTCTTCCAAACTCTCATCAAAGAGTCTCTAAGTATATGGCTTTTAAATACTTTATCCACTTTGTTGTCATAGAATAAGTAAGCATGCCATCCAAATTCAAGATCAAAACTTTCTATATTCAATATTCCAGTCTTATTCCTTCCAAACCAATCACTTGTTAGAGTCAAAGCTGCTGCATCATAATATAACTGTAGGTTTGGAAGTTTAAGACCTCCCCTTTCTGGAACATCTTGCATAATTTTCAATTTCACTCTTGGTTTTTTCTCGTTCCAGACAAATTTATTCACTCCAGTTTGCCACACTTTCAGTTGTTTATCACTTTTAAGCACTGGAATCATTTGAAACAAAAAAAGAAATCTTGGCAAAATGTTCATCTTAACTGCTGCTATTCTTCCAAGTAGAGACAGCTGCAGTTTTTTCCAAGTCTCCATATCTTTTTGCAACTCTCGCCACAATACCTCATAATTATTTTGAAACAATTTCATGTTTGATTCTGCAACCTGAACTCCTAGATATTTTACCTTTGGTACAATCTCAAAACCTGCCCTCCTCTCAAGCTCGTGTTTACGATCTTGTGTCATATTTTTAACTATCATCTTAGTTTTTTTTTGATTCAGTCTAAAACCTGAAACTTTACTATAGTCTTGTATAATGTCCTTCATCAGGATTATTGATTCCATTGGCTGTGTTAGGGTAACAACCAGATCATCTGCAAATGCCTTTATTCTGTAATCCTCTTGCCTTATCATTATACCTTTCAAGATATTAGAGTCCCGTATTGTATTTAACAAGACTTCTAGTGTTAAAATAAATAAGAGTGGGGACAACGGACATCCCTGTCTTGTTCCTTTTTCAATTTTAAACTCTGTTGTCAAACTTCCATTAATAATAATCTGTGCCTTTTGCTCTTGATAAATTGCTGAAATCGCCTGTATAAATTGATCCCTAAAGTCCATCTTTTTTAAAGTCTTTAGTAGAAAATTCCAATCCACTCTATCAAAGGCCTTCTCTGCATCCAAGAAAACCAGCACTGCAGGGATCTGTTTATTCTTCTCAAGATATTCCAATAAATCTATTACTTGCCTTACATTGTCCTTCATGTATCTACCCTCGATAAATCCCGCTTGATCATCATGAATCACCTTTTGGATTACTGGCATCAACCTGTTGGCTAATACTTTTGCATAAATTTTGTAATCAGTATTCAGAAGAGATATTGGTCTATAATTCTCCGGTTTTTTAGGACCTGTTTGCTCTTTTGGTATCAGAGATATATAAGCTGTTGTCCATGATGGGGGTATTTTACCCCCTTGTTGAATATTACAAAATAGATCTCTGAGTTGTTCCACCATTTCTGCTTGCAAAGTTTTATAATACACTGCAGTCAAACCGTCCGTTCCAGGAGCTTTGGCTGTTTTTAATTGTTTAATTGCTACTAATATCTCCTCCTCTGTTATAGGATAATTCATTCTTTCCTTTTGCTGATCAGTAATTTTTGTAACTCTTGTATTAACTAAGTATTTTTCTATAAGTCCATTCTGCACATCCTCTTTAGCATATAGTTTGGTGTAATAGTCCACAAAAACTTTAATTAATTTTTGTTGAAAAATTTCTATCCCTCCAATATCAATACTATCAATAGTCCGTATACTCTGTTTTTTTCTCAATGTATAGGCCAACCATCTGCCCGGTTTATTGGCATTACAAAATGTATTATGCTTCGCATATTGTAAGTTTGTTGCAACTTGTTCCGCCATAAGCATTTGAAATTGGTCTTTCAAAATTTTTATAGCACCACGTATTCTTTCATCTGTTGGGTTTTTAATAAGTAACTGTTCTTTATTCTTTATTTCTGCTTCCAATTCAAGTCTTTTCTTTTGTCGATTCAATCTATGTTTAGAGTTCATATAAATAAGCACCCCTCTCATATAAGCTTTGCTTGCATCCCACACAATTTCAATTGGGGTACCTTTATTCAAATTTATTTCAAAAAATTCTTTCAGGTACTTTTTAAGTTCTATTATATTTTTTTCATATCTGAACAAGTTCTCATTTAATCTCCAAGAGCGTCTTTCAGTCTTGCCTATCTCAATTTCTATCCATACTGGGCTATGGTCAGTCAAAGTTCTTGGAAAAATCTTTGTTCTTTTTGTCTTGACAAGTAAATCATCTGACAACAAAATGAAGTCAATCCTAGAGAAGGATCTGTGTCTATCAGAGAAAAAAGTGCAGTCCAATTCTTTTGAATTATGTATTCTCCAAACATCTTTTAGTTCCATATCTTCTTTCATGTCGAAAAAGGTTCATGTATAAATTGATTAAGGAACCCTTTAAGTCTCTCTGCTAGAACTGCTGCGAATAATTTATAATCTGCGTTAAGGAGCGAGATGGGCCTATAGTTCTGAATCTGAGATAGGTCACTATCGTCCTTTGGCAAAAGAGTTATTAGTGCTTCTGTCCATGATTTCGGGGTCTGTCCCTCCCGAATCACCCCATTAAATAACTCAGTCATATGCGTACCTAGTATTTCCCGAAGTGCTTTGTAATATTCAATCGGTAAGCCATCTGTACCAGGAGTTTTCCCTGTCTTTTGTTTTCCCATGACCCTTTCGATTTCCCCCTCCGTAATTTCTTCATCCAATACTTCCCTAGATAAACCTGGTATTTTGGGTATGTCTGATTCCTCTAAGTATTTCTTTATTTCCTGCTCAGACTTATCTTCCTTACAATATAGGTTAGAATAAAATACCTGTGCAATTATTTTCTTCCATTCTTCCCCTGTAATCCAATTGCCTTTCCCATCTCTCAAGTTATGGATTCTATTCTTTTCCTTTTCTTTATTTAGACGGTAAGTGAGCCACCTCCCTTGTTTGTTTGCCCTTTCGAAGTATCTTTGCTTCATCCACCTTATTTTTTTCTCCAAATCCTGTTGATCTAATAAATTAATTTGGTGTCATGCTAATTTCAAGTTCATTTTAAGTCCTATATTGCTTGGATCCTGCTGTAACATAGCCTCACTTCTTACCAGGTCATCCAATAATTTATTACGCTCAGCCCTTTCCTTCTTTCGTTTCCCTGCCATATAGTTAATCACCAAACCACAAACACAGCCTTCGCTGTGTCCCATACATTGAAAAGGCTTGCATCCTCCCTGTTGTTTTCCTGAAAAAAGAACCCCATCTCTTTCTTTAAATGTTTTTAAAATAACTCATCTTTAAAAACTCTTATGTCCAGTCTCCACTTAGGCCTTATTTTCCGGCTTCCCCATGTTATCCAAAGAGGGTTGTGGTCTGCCCACTCATTGACGCCTATTTCTGCTTTCTGTATCCCCTGACTCAATTCCCCTGACAGCCACGCCGCATCTATCCGCGATCAAGATGAGTGCCTGGCGGAGAAGTATGTATATTGTTTATCATCTGGGTGCTTTTCCCTCCAAATGTCTCTGAGTCCAAATTCTTCTTGTATTTGATGCCAGATAGAAGGCAACCTTTTCTTTACCATATTCTTTCCCCCTTCCTGCTTCCTCTTTCCAGATGTATAATCTTTGCTTTTATCCTCTATAGCATTAAAGTCTCCCACTACACAGATATGTGGGTAATCATATTCAACCAATTTAGAGTGTAAGATCTGAAAAAAGGCTTTCTGATTTCCATTGGGTGCATATATACAAACCAATAAACATTTTTTATCACATATTTCTACCTCAACCATCAGCAGTCTCCCGTCTTCGTCTGCAAAAATCACCCTCGACTTTATATGTTTTTGTACATAAATAGCTACTCCTCTTTTTTTTGTTTCTGCTAGGGATGTATATAATTGACCCAGTTTATTATAATTCAATAAGTAGAGGTTATCTCTTTTTATATGTACCTCTTGGAGGCATACTGTATTCAAACGTGCTTTCATTAATTTAGTGAAAACCTTTTTCCTTTTATTTGGACTATTCAATCCATTGATATTAACAGACATTAGACGCATCTCTTCCCCCATCCCATCTTCCTTATTACCCTTACTTGCCTTCTGCTTGAGGTTTCTTTTTTGATTGTCTTGTTTCGACACCCCTCTCTACCTGAGTCTGAGTTTGTTCTTTCCCTTTCTTCCTTTCACCTACTTGTTCTATTTCCCTTCTCTCTTCCTCCTCTAGTACTTCTTCCGCGCTCTTGCTCTCTAACTCTTCTTCCACGTCTGATTCTGAGGGGTTCAAATGTCTAATAAAGAAGTCTCTAGCATCTCTAAGGTTGTCGATTCTCACCCTTTTTTCTGCCCAAGTAAATAATAGCCCTTCCGGGAGTAGCCACCTATATAATATTTTATGCTTTCTCAGTTGGGCCGTTAAAAAGTGATAATTGCGCCGTATTTCCCGAACCCGCCTAGGGAGTTGCCTTAAGAATATCAATTGTTTATCCTTATAAGTTACTGTTTTATCTCTGGCCTTCACAATCACATCTTCCCTAAGGGCTTTCTTAGATAGTCTGATATGAACCTCAGTCGGAAGTTTCTGTCTCCTGGCATAACTCGTGTGAACCTGAAACACATCATCTATATCCCTCAAAACCTCTTCCTTTGTGATCTCCAAAGTCCCAGCCAATATTTCTGCTACTATATCTCTTAACGGCTCCCCCCTTTCTTCCACCACATTTTGAATCCTCAGATAGAAAGATGATCGTTCCATTTCCAGAAAAATAATTTCCTCTTCGAGGACCCTGTTCACCGCTATTTGTTTCCTTTCCTCTCCATCTTGTCTTTCCTCACATCGTCCCATCCTCCTTTCAATGTCTTGTATTTTACTCTCCTGTTGCGTCAACACCCCCTGAACACCTTCCAAGCTCTCATTCAACATTTTGATATCATTTCTAACGGCTCCCAGCTCCCCTTTAATATCTGATGTTAAGTCCTCTAAATTTTTAGAAATAACTTCTTTTTTTTTTATTGCAAAAGTTTTACAATTACATTTTCACCCCTTTTCCCCCCACCACCACCCACCCCAAACTTCCCAACCTCCCTAACCCTCCCTAACCCTCCCCTCCCCCCAGACTTCCACACAATATACTCATATCCGATACAAAACCCCCCTTAGTATAAAACTTGTATAAAACTTGAACCCCTCCCTCCCCCTTATAATTTCTCTTTTTATCTTCATTACATTAAAATATTTCTAATACATTATTTTCAAGTAAAAGCTATTTGATACTTCCTAGTTTGATATTTGTTCTGAACATATTCTATCCACTTTTTCCATTCCCATTCATAAGTCTCTTGTGAACAATCTTTTAAGTATGCTGAAATCTTCGCCATCTCTGCAAAACTGGCCATCTTCAAAGTCCATTCCTCAATAGTGGGCAAAGCTTCGTTCTTCCAGTATTTACCTATCAACAATCTTGCTGCTGTTATCATATACAATATCAATTTTGTTTCACCCAATGTAAAACCCTTAACTATACCCAATAAAAACAATTGTGGAGAGAATTGAATTTTTTTCTTCAAAACATTCTGCATGACCCACCAAATTTTTATCCAAAAAGCCTTAACTTTCCTACAGGTCCACCAAACATGATAATATGTAGCATCCAAGCATTCACATCTCCAACATTTTGGCTGAACATTAGGGTACATACATGATAACTTTTTGGGGTCTAAGTGCCATCTATAAAACATTTTATAGAAATTTTCCCTCAAATTCTGCGACTGTGTAAATTTAACGTTCTGAACCCAAATTTTTTCCCATGTTTCCAACATCACTGGTTCTTCAAAATTTTGAGCCCACTTAATCATACAATCTTTAACTAGTTCGGTTTCTGAATCCCTTTCTAACAAAACATTATAAAGCCTTTTTTTTTAATTGAAAAAGTTTTCAAATACAAATTTTTCCCCCTTTTTTTCCCTCCCCCTCCCCCTCCCTAACCCCCCCTCCCCACCCATCCCCCCCGTGACTTCTTCGTAACAAAAAACCTAATTCATAACAGATTACTTACTCCCTCCTCTAAATACTGACCTTTACTTACTAAAAATATTATTAATATTATAACATCCACCTTTATCCATACATTTCAAGAAAGAAAGAAAGAAAGAAAGAAAAAAGACATTATACTATAACATTGTAAAATAACTTCTAATTTAGCATGATAGTATTATAACTCCCAATTTGGCAATAATCTGCCCCTTTTTTTTTCTTCTCCCAAACTTATATCTATATATTATTACAACAAATCAAAACCACCTTCTGCTTTAAAACTATACAATAAATCCTACTTTAACATTTAATCTTCTGTAACATTTCAAAGTGGCCTTCCCCATAAAATCTAATTTAACATTTATTCCACTCTATCCATTTCCTCCACTCCCCTAAATATATCACTTAAAAATCCCTTTTCTTAAACTAATCAATCTGCAACCTAGCTTATTCACCCACTGTCCTGCAAATTACCATACACAACAATTCTTAATATCTTTGATTCACTGCCCACGCTACTTAAAAATATATGTATATATATTCCATTATATCTAAATAAAAAAGAAAAGACAATGATTTTAAATTTATAGTCCATATAATATCTTCTTGAAAGTCTTTCCACTGGATTGTTAGGACCATCATCCATAATAGGGTAACATAGCTTGCTGATGCAACAGTTTATTCAAAATCTTCAATCATATCCGCCCCCATCAGTAGTAAATATCCTCTTATATGTATAAAAGTAAAAACAACCACCCGAGTGACATTATAATTATATTCCATATAGTAATAATTGTGGCTTTCATCAGGATTATTGATTCCCATCATCGTAGTGGGTAACAACCTGATCTTCTGCTTGCCCCCGCATAATTCTCTTGCCTTATGATTCAAGATAATTATAATATATTTATCAGCACAAAAAAGGAATTCCAAAGTGGATAATTCAAATCCATCAGTTTAAGGCTCTTTTCACATCCCAAGATTACGGCAATGCAGAGATCTGTCACTATCCTCAGGATAATATTGACCAATACGTCACCTCCTCTATATTTTCACATACTCATTCATTTTTTAAAGTCACTGGCTTCACTGTTGCTTGATTTAGAAATTTCTATTTTGATACAACCTATTTCTTTTTTTCTTTTCTTTTTGTGGGTTTGATTTCGATCCTGGTTTCCTTTCTACAGATTGTGTATCAACTAATCGGTTTTCATTCTGCTTTGTAGATTGGTCTTGTTGGTTTTGTTTTTGTGTCTCATGTTTCTTTTTTATCCCTTGTATATCCCCTAATTGGTTTCCATGCTTGTCCTTGACTTGATAAGTCATCATGTTAAAGTCAGATGCCACTTCTCTCAAATTTGTAGATAATCCAGCTGGGGTATCCGAAAAATCCAAAGGCAATTTATCTGGTACAGTCTCTGTAGTTCGATATTTTCCCTTTATTTCCAGCTCCTTCTGCTTATCCTGTATTATACCTGAAGATGTTAAGTTCCTTTTCAACCTATTTTGATAAAATTCTTCCGCTCTTTCAACAGTATTTAGCTGGTATCTTTCTCCTTGATATCTCAATATAATACCAACTGGGGCGTCCCACCTAAATGGGATATTTCTCTTTTTTAACTCAGCCACCAGAAAACCAAATTTCTTCCTTTCCGTTAATATCTTAGGTGGGAGTTCTTTGTAAATCCAAATCTTTCTTCCATACAATTGCAAATTAGAATTGAAGGAATTTTGCACAATATTATTCCTAATTTCTTTATTTGTAAAATAAATCACCACATCTCTAGGCAGTTGCCTTTGCTTGGCAATCCAGGAATTTATTCTGTAAACTCTGTCAATCCTACAAAACACGTCCTCAGGTTGAACCTTTAAAATCCCAGCTAGAATTTCAGAAGATATTTTCCTTAAATCATCTCTGTTATTTTCCTGCAAACCTCTCAGTCTTATCGCATATTCTGTAAAATTATATTGTACCATTAGAACTTCTCTTTCAATCCTCTGTTGCAGATTTTCTACGTTACCAGACTTTTGATCAGCCTCCATTTTAGGTTTTTCTTCTGAGCTATTATCCTGAGTGTTTATCAAATCATTTTCAATTTTTTGGATTCTATTGTCCAATTTATCTTGAGTTTCTTCCATTTTAGACTCTAGTAAATTAATATTTGTATCCAACTGTATCATAAATTCTGAAAAACCATTAACCACTTTTAAAATTTTTCGCTCCAAAAAATCAAACTTAGATTTCACCATATAAAGCCTTTTAATATGCATTGGACCTTTCTCTTTTATGTGTCTAACCAATTCTTCCTCATGCAACATAATACCAGTTTTTTGGTCCTCTTTCCATCTCAATTGCAATTGATTATATTGTAGCCAGGTTATATTAATCCCTTCAGCCAACAGTGTCTGTAGTGTCTTCAGCTGCCATCTGCCCGCATCTGTAAAAAGAACCTCTTTATATAAAAACCCCCCGAGTGACATTATATTTGTATTCCACAAAGTATGACCAAGATCCAGCCATAGCGGTATTTTATAATCCCATTTGAATTGGTGCTTCTTCCAAACTCTCATCAAAGAATCTCTAAGTATATGGCTTTTAAATACTTTGTCGACTTTGTTATCATAAAATAAGTAGGCATGCCATCCAAATTCAAGATCAAAACTTTCTACATTCAATATTCCAGACTTTTTCCTTCCAAACCAATCACTTGTTAGAGTCAAAGCTGCTGCATCATAATATAACTGTAGGTTTGGTAGTTTAAGACCTCCCCTTTCTGGAACATCTTGCATAATTTTCAATTTCACTCTCAGCTTTTTCTCGTTCCAGAACGTCTTGATTTTTAGTCATCACTTTGTACATTGCCTGCAGCATGTTTTGTAAGCTTGATAACGATGGTGGTTTCCCTGCAGCAACCATATCATCCAGTGACCTGGCAGACGAAGGCGATGAGGTGGGTGTAGCCGTGGTAGCCATAGCAGCGACCATAGGGAATGTCAAGACTTTTTTCCCAGTTTTTGTGGTTACCACTGATGTTGCCGTTGACATTTTGATTGAAAAGATTTTATCCGGTCAGTTCCAAAAAAAAAAAAAAGGGGGGTAATCAAGGGTAGACAAGATTTGAATTAATCAGGTGAGCAGTCTAATCAGTAATAGGGGTAGTATTCAATACATAGTTCAGAGAGGAAAGAAGAGTAAGGAGGAAAAAAAAATCCAAAAAATATTACTCGGCAGAATTCTTCTCTTACTGGAGTTGCTATACACAGGTTATAATAAAGATCTCCACTAGATGGGGGTATAGCACTACTCTGCACACACACTCTTTAATAAACACGTTGAGAGGAAAAGGGGGTGGGGAAAGGGTGATAGATTTCGAGCAAAAAGTATAGCTGTTTGTTCAGTCACAGGTTCTCCCAAATCCTCTATAGAAAATATAAAAAAGAAGCAGGGGGTCAACCCAAAATCAATCACACCCTCCACCAGATACAGCTCACAACTCGATCCTTTTCAAATATTCTATTCAGCCAGCACAGTTCAAAATTGGCTCCACAAGTAAGGAGTAGGACACACGTAGCCACTATCCCGTCTTTGCTCCAACCACACACAGGGCACTTTTCATAGATCACACCACCTCGGCATATCCAGTGGGGCTCTCAGAAGAGTCAAAACACCGTCTCCATTAGCTCTTATTTAATTGAAGGTGTAGGGCGCCTTGTCCGTCGCGATCAGGTTTCCCTTCCAATATGGGCAGTCATTGCTATGGAGCCGCCATTACTGGCGCTGCCTTCTCAGCCTGGGACAGGAGAGATTTGCTTTCGCATGCTGGGTTGCCACTCCTAACACACTCCTAGTTCCTCTCCGCTTGCGGCCGCCTCTCTGGGGCCACCAGAACAAAGCTGCCCAGGCTAGGAAGTTGGCAAGATCGTGACAGGAGCTAACTCCAAATCCATCTTGCTTGCACGATGACCGGAACCGGAAACCCAAGAAAGTGGATAAGACTTTTAAAAGTCATATATTAAGAAATGCTTTACTGGGATATGTGGTTGTGTTAACCCTTGCAGGACTATGAGGGGATGTGATATGAATGGGTTAGACATTTAACCATTTAACGGATTCTGCCATCTCTAGCTCATCCGGTTGGGGTGGTGCCCTCATAGGTTGGTTCCTTCTCCTCCTGCTCCATGGTCCTTTAGCAGTCTCTGGAGGTCCATGATGAGGTCTTCGTCTGTGACGGGTAGCTCCATGATTCTCAATACAGCCGCCTTGAGATCATTGTTTCTGAGTGGGGTGGTTCTGGTACCATTCTCTTCATCTCCCCTGCGTGGCTCTGCCCTGGATGGGGTGCATGGATCGTCCATCTGCTGAGGTGGTCTTCGGAATGGCTCCAGAGGGAGATAGTTGCGCAGCCATTTGTCTAGTGAGAGCTCTTGTGATTATTCTGTTCTTGTTTTCAGAATAAATGATTGATTCTGTCATTATTCAGAGTTATGGGGAACCATCCTCTGCTACCATTAATATAGTGATGGATCTAACCCAATAACTCACGAGACAGAGTAATGTCTTCCAGGAATTCTTTTATTGCAGGCCTAGATTGTTCCTAGGCCCATTCCTCTAACAGTAACTGACCTTTTGTCCTTCTCTTGCAGATACACATCTGGAACAACTGGATGGCCTCGTGGTGTGACCTCTTATACCCAGGGGGAGGAGTCAGAGGTAAGGTGGAGTGATGGGATATGTGGTGGTGTTAACCCTTGCAGGACTATGAGGGGTTAGACATTTAACCTGACAAGAGAATATAAGTGTAGAGCAAAAACAAGATGTGTTTACTTATAAAGAGCTTCTTAATAAGGAAGGAGGTATATTACAAATAAAATCTTTGAATCAATTAAGAGAAGAAAGGATAATTCAAACATGGTTTCAGTATGGACAGCTGCAAGCTAGATGGAGAGAAGATCAGAAAATTGGTATCTCGCAAAATGAGAACTTGGTAAAACAAATTAGAGACCAAAATCAAATGCATATAAAAAGGTTGTATAATGCATTGGTAGAAATAGATTCAGAAACAGAGCTAGTTTTTTTTTTTTTTTTTTTAATTTGATTTATATGCAGCCCTTCTCCGGAGACTCAGGGCGGCTTACAGTGCTTTAAGCAATAGCCTTCATACTTTTGTATATTTATACAAAGTCAGCTTATTGCCCCCACAACTGGGTCCTCATTTAACCTACCTTAGAAAGGATGGAAGGCTGAGTCAACCTTGAGCCTTGGAGAGATTCGAACCAGCAGTAAATTGCAGGCAGCTGTGTTAATAACAGGGTGCTTTAAACCACTGTAGTACCAAGTTAAGGATTGTATGATAAAATGGGCACAAAATATTGAAGAACCAATAATGATGGAAACGTGGGAAAAAATATGGATTAGAAATGTAAAGTTTACGCAAGCCCAAAACTTAAGAGAGAATTTTTATAAAATGTTTTATAGATGGCATCTAGATCCTAAAAAGCTAGCCTGTATGTATCCAAGTTTGCAACCTAAGTGTTGGAGAGGTGAATGTGATGATGCCACGTATTATCATATATGGTGGACATGTAAAAAAATTAAGGCATTTTGGATAAAAATATGGTGGATCATCCAAAACATTCTCAAAAAGAAGATTAAATTTACTCCACAGTTCTTTTTGTTAGGTATAATTACAGATTGTACAGTCATAGAGACTAAATTGATTTTAAATTTAATAACAGCAGCCAGACTTTTTTTTTATTGAAAAAGTTTTTCAAATACAAATTCCCCCCCCCTTTTCCCCCCTTCTCTCTAACCCCCCTCCCCTCCCCCTGTGACTTCTTCATAATAAAACCCAAATTCATAACAGATTATATAATACTTTACCATCCCCTTCCTCCATCCCCATATGCTGACCCTTTCTTTCTAATAAGATTATCATATCCCCCTTATACTATACATTTCAAAATGACATTCTACTATAACATTATATAATAACTCCTAATTTAGCATAATAATATTATTATATCTCCCAGTTTAGCGATTTCTGCTCATAATCTACCCTTTTCTACCCCCCATACATATATCTCTTAAGTCAAATCTTTTATGTATATTAATATAACATTTCAAAGCAACCTTCCGCTATAAAACTATATAATAAATCCTAATTTAACATTTATTCAGTACATAGTGTACCCATTTCCTTCACCCCATCGTTATATCTCTTAACTCAGATCTTTTACATATATTCATATCTAAACATAATATCCCTTTTCTTAGACTAAACAATCAATAAACTAACCTGTCTCCACACACTTTCCTACAAGACTACCATACTTAATAATTGTTAATATCTTTATTCTTCTGCCCACTCCACTAAAAAATAGTCCCTTATGTAAATAAAATCCTCTTAAAAAGACTTTAAGCTTGTAATCCATATAATATCTTCTGTAATGTCTTTCAGCTGTATTGTAAACTCCATCACCCATGTTAGGGTAACATCACATCCTAATTCCAACAGTATGTTCGGTATCTTCAATTACCATCTGCCCCCATCAATAACAAATATCTTCATAAAAAAAAAAACAAAAAAAAAACAACCATCCGAGTGACTTTATATTTGTATTCCATATAGTGTCTATAGAGGTGTCTTTCATCCAAATTATTAATTCCAACCACCGTAATAGGGTAACAGCCAGATCATCTGTGTGCTCCAATCCCATAACACTCTCGCCTTGTGGCTCAGCATAAGCGTAATATATTTATCAAAGAATCCAAAAAAAGATAGTTCCAATCCATTCAGTTTAAGGCCCTTTTCACATCCCAAAAGTACAGCACTGCAGAGATCTGTCACTCTCCTCAGGATAATATAAACCAATAGTTTGCCGATTATCTTTTCATATATTCAATCATCTCTTAAATAACTGGCATTACACTGTTGTTTAGTTTAAAAGTTTTTATTTTTGTGAGACCTGCTTCTTCTTTTCTTGACTTTTTGTGGGTTGGATCTCCATCCTGATTTCATTTCTGTAAATTGTATATCAACTATTTGGTTTTCATGCTGATCTATAACTTGATCTTGTTGGTTTTGCTTTTGTGGCTTAAATCTCCATTCTGGTTCTATAAATTGTATATCTGATTGATTTCCATGCTGGTTTGTGACTTGATAAGTCATTATATTAGAATCCAAAGCCGCCTCTCTTGTATTAAATAGTCCAGCTGAGACCTCTGAAGGAGAATCCAAAAGCGGCTCATCTGTAGAGACCTCTGTAACTTGTTGTTTCCTCATTACTTCCACCTCCTTCTGCTTATCTTGAATTTCTATCTCTTGTTGATTTTGTTTTTTGAGAACCTTGTAGTAAAATTCTTCTGCTTTTTCAACAGTATTTAGCTGATATCTTTCTCCTTGATATCTCAATATTATACTAACTGGAACGTCCCACCTGAATGAGATATTTTGTTTTTTTAGCTCAGTCACCAAAAGTCCAAATTTCTTTCTATCTTTTAACATCTTAGGTGGCAATTCTTTATATATCCAGATCTTTCTTCCATACAGTTGTGGAGTAGAATTAAAGGATTTTTGCACAATATCATTTCTTATTTCTTTATCTGTGAAGTAAATCACCACATCTCTAGGCAGTTGCCTTTGCTTTGCAATCCAAGAATTTACTCTATAGGCCTTGTCAATCTTACAAGATACCTCCTCAGGATGAACCTTTAAAATCCCAGCCAGAACTTGAGCAGATATTTTTCTTAGATCATCTCTATTATTTTCCTGTAGCCCTCTCATTCTGACCGCAAATTCTGTGAGCCTGTATTGCATCATTACAACTTCTTTTTCAATCCCTTGCTTTATATTTTCTGCATTGTAAGTCTCGTGACCAGCTTCCCTTTTAGACTTTACTTCTAAACTATTGTCTTGAATATTTCTCAAATCATTTTCAGTTCTTTGTATTTTATTGTCCAAATTATAAATCTTATCATCAACTTCCTCCATTTTAGACTCTAATAATTTGATATTTGTATCCATCTTTATAACAACTTCTGAAAAAGCATTAGTCACTGTTACAATCTTTCGTTGCAGATTATCATACTTTAGTTGTATCATTTCTTTAATTTCCTGCCTTAATTTTTCAAATTTCTGGTTCACAGTCTCGTGATATTTTGCCATTTCCTCCTGAAGAAATTCTTTTAAATTAAAACCATTCTGCTGAGTCTGTAAGCTCAGAACTTGTTCATATAATTGTAAATGGGGGAGCACCCCCCCCCACTGCTTGTTTGTCAGGCTTTATTAGTTTCAACGCCATCCTGCCACACAAAAAAGCTCTTTTTTTTAAAGAAAACTTTTCCCCAAACAAGATCAAATACAAATCTCCAAGAAAGAAACTTAAAATGGATATTTTCCTTCTAGATTCTAGCCGGCACTGTATATTTTGCTACTTTGTAGCTTATTACGGAAGGACTTTCACTTTCAGCTTTCTTCTCAAGCCTCAGCAGTCGCCATTTTAAACTTTTTTTCCCTTCATTTAGAAACACTTGTAAAATCATTAAAAATACTTGCGATTTAAGGTCCCAGGTTCAGATCTCACTCTCTTTAACTAAACCATCTGTTAGTTTTATTAGTTGGTCTGGTCCCAGCGCCTGGCTCTGCAAAAAGGCAAAGTTCTCCTGAAGCCCGGAGCAGCGGCGAGCGGAAATAGGGAGCCACAACCTGCTCGTCTCCAAGAGTAAAAAAAAAACTCTGGGGACTTCGCAGAGGGCTCTACCTGCCCTCGCCTGCTCTGACTCACATTTCCATCAGGAAATGGAGTTTTTCGAGCCGCCTTTCAGATGTAAAGGCGGCTCTTTACAGGCAGCGGGGCTGGCGGTCACGGAGGACCGTCTGGTGGCGACGGAAGCCAGACCGGAAGTGACCAGCAGCAGCCAGACTTTTGGTGGTGCAGTATTGGAAGAAGTCTACTATTGAAGAATGGACATTAAAAGAGATGGAAAAAATTTCGGCATACTTGAAGGACCATTCAAATGAAAGATATATATCGGAATGGAGAAGATGGATTGACTATATTCAAAACAAATACCGGTCTAAAAAGTTTCAAATAGCTTATGAATGAAACCAACATTTTCTTTTTCAATTATGTTTTGTTAGTTGAAAGGGGACTTAAAGAGCAAGAGGGAGTATGGAGCCTGCAGAAAGTTAGCATATTTTAGTTTATGTTTGTTAAATGTTATACCCTGTATTTGCTCTGGGAAGTCCGGGGTGGGTGGGTGGGGGGAGGAGGGTTGGAGGGAGAGGGGGGGTATGAGGGATGGGGGGTGGGTGGAGGAGGGAAGGCGGGAAGGAGGGGTGGGAAAAAATTGTTGTAATATTTGATAAAACTTTTTAATTAAAAAAAAAAGATTGAGCCACTTTGCTTCTTTCAAACCTAATGCTTTTCAATTTGCCAATGAACTGGGGGGAGGGAAATGGAATGTGGAGAATGTGTGCAGAGATCGTGAGAGCATGAAGCCAGCAAGGTTACCACTTCAGGTACTTGAGAAAGAGATGGACCATTCTTATAACAAAAGACTGTCTCATAATTGGACACCAGGAGTGGGGAGAAGGAGAAAGTATTGTTTAACAGAGCAAGCAATTGTGCGGGAAACCAGAGCAGGTTTTGTTTCTTCAGTACCAACATGCCATATCAAATAAAGTTTTATTTTTGGGAATTCAATTCTCTTGAGAATATTTCCTTGCTTTGGGTTCACTAATTGGACAGTTGACATTAAACCAGCTCTCATAACTCAACTCAGCCTATTCAGATAACTCTGAGAGAACTGTGACCTAGCAATATCTGGAACGCAGCAAAAAGCTGGTTCCACATCGAATCCTGGATCACTCCCTCCTTGAGAGGCACCAGTAGTCACTCAAGGAAATGCTGGGTGCAGCCAGTGGTAACCCGGTCCAAAGTGAGAGTGGAGAAGACAGATATGCCACCGGTGCATGAGGAGGAGATCATGGCTGGATCTATTTGTCCTGACCTGAAGGTGCGATGGCCAAGTGGAGTGGGGAAGGCAGTGGAGTTGGAGTTCCCCTTAGTTCTGTCTGGAGTTGCCATGACTCGAGGAAGTAAATGGAAGGCCTAGAGGGGTGCAGACTGGGAAGAGCCAGGGGAGTGGAAAGTCTGAACAGTGTGTTGTAGCCCATCTGTGTAGCAACTGCATGAGAGATTTGTCAGAATGGAGATGCAGGGAGCAGCACTGGTTAGTCCTAGGAGCAGGCTTGGGACAGGCCAAGCATCAACAGCTCCCTTCCCTTCTCCACCATAAAGAGTGTGGCTGGGAAGTATTGTCCAAGCTGCTGTTCCCTTCCCCTGGGGTTGCGGGGCAAGCCCAGGGAATCCCTGCAGCAGCAGGAGCCCAGGCTCAAGCAGCCTCCCAGGGAAGGGCTGCCACTGGGCTATGTGCTAGTTCAGGATGATTGGGAGCCCCAACATCTAAAAGCCATATTTGATCTATGAATGGAAAAACTATCCTGCTTCCTGAACCAGGCATGGAATTCTCTGGAGCAGTACGAGGCAATGTACCTTGACGAAGTTGCCCACGTGAACGTCATCATTTTGAACCTAGAGGATGAGGTGGCAGAATGGGTGATGTACCTCCACCACAAAGGAGCGCCCAAGCTGAGGAATGTGGCTGTCCTCCTGAATGAAATTCAAGCCAGGTTTTGAGACTCTGCCCAGGTCTGCCAACCAGAATCCGGGATCCATGTCATAAGGCAGGGGAACTGGCTGGTAGCCAAATACATTAGGGAGTTCTGCAGCCTGGCTGGGAAGCTGAGAGGGTGGCTGAAATGCTTACTGGTCTACCACTTCCGAGATGGACTAAATAAGGAGCTATACCAAAATTGTCTGCCCCAAGGAATTCCAGACAACCTCAGGGCATGGTACCAGCTGGCGATCACAGTGGAGCTAAATGTCAACTTGCAAAGCTTTCAAGTTGCCATGAGCAGGAGGGAGGGAGAACTGAAGTGAATTCCATACATTTTTCTGATTGCAATCAGAAGGAGGGTGTTAGGTTTCACAGCCAGCCAAAGTGGTTAATTGGAGAATGTGATTTATGACATGGCCAGTGGGGAGGGGAGAGACAGGGTCATAGGGGAACGTAAATCTACGTGGGGTCAGTCCTGATTGCATCCGAGTATTGCCAGAATGGTGTTCCAAATAAATCACTATATTTCCTTTGAAGTTTGGATCATGGCTCATGAATTAATTAGGGCATATTTCGGAAACTTGACACTAGACCTGTTGGAGTACCCGCAGCATGAAGCACATGAAGGTCACCCCAATGAGGTGGAGGAGAGATGTCTGCCAATATGCAAGGGATCAACAGCCCTTCCTGCCACCCCTAGGGAGAACCCATGGTGCCTGCCTGAAGCATGCTTCCAATGTGGAAAAGAGGGCTATGGAGCAGCCAACTGCCTGGCCCTGAAATTCATGTCAGTAGCAAGGATACTGGGCTAGCTGAAGGCCAAGAAGGCACCGAGATGGGAAAAGAGAAGATGGGGTGGCACAGCAGGTCATGGAGGTCTCTTCTCCCTCTATCGAAGGGGAGGGAACTCTGACCCCCAGAAACCCCAACCTGTTCTTCTATGAGAGCGACCGTGATCTGATGGTAAGTTGAACCATCACCCATTGACTCCCTGGGTGGAGATGCTAGTGCCCCACTCAAGGGCGAGAGGGGTCTTTATGGCCCTGGTAGACTCAGGTTACACCCGCTGCTTAGTTAACCTGTGAACTGTGGAAAAGATGGGACTGAGACTTAAAAAATTGAGGCAACCTATGAAGTTTGAGAAAGTTGATGGCTCCCTTACTGGGGGACTGCCAATCACGTGCCTAACCGAACCAGTAACCCTGAGATCAGAAAGCCACAAAGAAACTATATGTTTCAAAGTAGCCCCGAAAATAGCAGAGACAATGATATTGGGGTTGGCATGGCTGAAGAAGTGGAACCCAGACTGGAAAGACAATAACTGGCACTGGAAGAATAGAGCAGGCAGACTGCAACACATAGGGGGCAAAGTGCAGAGGCAGCGAAAGCTGGTGGGGAGGGGAAAGATAGAGCCTTTCAACTCATAAACTGAGGGTGGCCAAGGGGGACCAGTCATCTCAAAGGATACCTATCAAACGTGCCAACTAATGAATCCAACCAAAGCAAGCACAGCTGAGACGATCCAATCTCTTAATGCAAAACTATAATGAGTATACCATATCGACAAAGATGAGAGCAAAACCAGATCTGACTATTTCCTATGCAAATCCACATGGTTAAAGTTCAAGTTGTCATCCCCCCCATTAGGCCAGGTCATATTGGCCTAATGGAGACTTCTAGTATTGTTGTGAGAAAATTATTTTCAGCTGTCAGCCTTGGAAGCCATATTAGGCTGGAAGCTTCAATGTTGCCACCTCCTCATGTGAGGGAAAGTAGGAGGGGGGATTTAGGAGAGGGGAATTAGTAGACATAATAGGATTCTTCCTATCGGTCAAGGTCAGGGCGATCCAGCATCTGGAGGAGGAGTGGTCAGGGACTGGGTCGAGGGGGGACGGGGTTTGATTGGAGCATGTGATTGACTGGGGAGAAAGGGGATGGTTTTGGGAGCTTTGAATTACTGAAGGAAAGCCCGGGCTTTTCAGATTCGGGTGTCGAGATCCCCTCGACACCCTGACAAGTAATGGTGACAATGGAGCGCGGGGACACTCCGGACAGCAAAGAGGTGGGGCTAGAGACACTCAGGACACTCGGTTGGCAGGCCCTGCCCCGGTCTGGGCACCTGGGGTGTGGCAGCCACAGCAACAGGTTTGGGGCCCTCCCCCCATACAAGCCACGTTCGACAGCAGTGCAGATAGGGTATCCCTCTTCCTGAGCCAGGTACTCAGCTATATGGACCTATATGGTCGGCTCTACCCATCACAATGGGCCATGGTGGTTGCTATTACGACTGTCCTGACAGGTGAAGCAGCGGACTGGGTCGCCGACCTTCATAGCGACCACGCAAAGGAGTTAGCGGATGTGGGACTGTTCCTGGAGGCTTTAAGCTGCTGGTTCGAGGACCAATCAAGAACACAGTTGTTGGAAGGTGAGTTAGTAGCTATAAAACAGGGCAGGCGGCCTGTTAGACAGTACGTCAAGCCATTCCGTACAGTAGCTGGTCGCTTGCGGGCCTGGCCCGAGCGCCTGCTAGTGCATCAGTTCCGTTTAGGGCTAGATAGGGAACTGCGACAGGCGTGTGTTTACCGGGGACTGCAGCCTAAGCTGTCAGAGTGGTTCAGCGCAGCAGTGGACTTGGATGTAGGACTGCAGGAATTCCGTACACGGGGAGTCGGCAATTTCCCTCCTCTCCTGCGGCGGACCAGCGATAAACCATCAGGGCCCTGAGGGGCAGGTTCCTCTCCCCCTCGTTCCCTTGTTCCTGTTGGGAGAGGGTCGATCCGTTGCTTCCAATGTAATCAGCTGGGTCATCGGGCAGCCAACTGCCCCACGCCTCCTATTCCGCCTGTCGCTTCCCGGACTCCACCGTCAACTGGGAGGGGTCATGACCACGCCCGGTCCTTGTCGGAATGGTCCAGAGCAGTTACACCGACGCCCTCGCATGGTGCCCGCGTGATGAAATTGGAGTCGGGGAGTCGTCTCGGACAAGGGAACATTCCGGTGGCTTCGGACAGCAGCGAGGATGATGCTCCGGTGGATCCTATGGTGAGTGACCCGATACGTCCTTTTGTTATACCGGTTACCCTGAGACATCTTCAAACCTCAAGGGTAATCCAGCAGGACGCCCTAATTGATTCAGGTTGTACGCGATGTCTCATCCGAAAAGCAGTGGCCGTAGAGTTAGGCTTATGGGCGGCGAAGTTACAGGCTCCCATTCGCTTTGAACAAATGGATGGCTCTCTGTTGGGAGGGAAGCCAGCTACACAGGTGACCGAGCTAGTTCGTTTGGAGATAGGGGAACATTGGGAAACAATTCATTTTGTAATTGTTGACACCATGGTTGAACCCATCATACTAGGATTAGCGTGGTTGGATAAGTGGAGGCCCACCATCTGGTGGGAGGGTGGGTTCCGGAAGCTTCGGTTGAGTGTAGGACCAAAACCGGAACCCGAGGTCTGTCCTGGGCAGTTGAAGGAGCAGAGTGATGGTTTGGCCGAACCACCCCAGACAGGTTACCCTGATGTATATAAAGATTTGGTGGCTGTGTTTAACAAGGAGGAGTGTGAGGTACTACCTCCGCATAGGGGGCCCGATTGCGCTATAGAGTTAAAACCGGGTGTTAAATTACCAAAACCATGTATGTATGCCATGACTAAGCCAGAATTAGAAGAACTCAGACGATACATGGATAAGAACTTGGCCAGGGGCTTTATCCAGCCGAGTAGGTCACACATGGCTGCTCCTGTGTTGTTCCGGGAGAAAAAGGACGGGGGTTTACGGTTGTGTGTGGACTTTCGGGGATAAACGCTGTGTGTGTCGAGCACCTATACCCCCTTCCATTAATGAAAGACCTTTTGGCCACGTTATCAACCGGGAAAGTATTCACAAAATTAGACCTACGAGAAGCCTATTATAGGGTACGTATAAAACCCGGTGACGAATGGAAGACCACATTTAACTGCCCGTTAGGCAGTTATAAATTTCGAGTAATGCCGTTCGGTTTACAAGGTGCTCCGGCCGTGTTCATGCAAGTAATAAATGAGGTGTTGCATGAGCACCTGTATAGGGGTGTCCTTGTCTACCTGGATGATATCCTGATATACACCTGTACAATGGAAGAACATACGAAACTGGTACGACATGTATTGTCAAAACTCTTGAAAGCAAAATTGTTTGTAAAACTGTCGAAATGCGAATTCCACTGCATGAAGCTGGACTACTTAGGATATCGTATTTCAGGGGATGGGGTGGAAATGGACCTGAAGAAAGTAAGCGCAGTGTTGGATTGGCGTCCACCTATAACACGGAAACAGTTGCAGAGTTTCCTTGCTTTGTGAACTTCTATTGGCAGTTCATACCGGCGTTTGCTCAGATAGCTCTCCCACTAACTGATCTACTGTGAACGAAGTCGGCTGGTATGAAAGCGAGACCGGGACAGCTGTTGGTGTGGACTCCAGATTGCCAACAAGCTTTTGAGAACTTGAAAACGCTGTTTTCACAAGCACCAATACTACGACATCCGGATCCAACATTGCCGTTCGTTGTACAAGCAGATGCTAGTGACATCACTGTAGGAGCTGTGTTGTTGCAAAGAACTACAGAAGGGGGCCTGTACCCGTGCGCATACACTTCTCGCAAGTTGACGCCCACAGAGAGACGTTGGGCCATTTGGGAAAAAGAAGCGTTCACTGTGAGGTGGGCGCTACTTACATGGCGACACTTGTTGGAGGGCAGTGGTACGAAGTTCGAGGTGTGGACAGATCACAAGAACCTAGAAGCACTCCAAAGCCCCAGACGATTATCACCTAAACAAGTACGTTGGGCACAATACTTCCAAAGATTCAATTTTCAGCTGATGTATGTTCCAGGGGGAAAGAACTTTTTAGCAGATGCATTATCACGATTGCCTCAGTTTGAAAGCAAACGAGAAGAGGTTGTACAGGCGATGGTGCCAGGAAACCAACACGTGGCCCAAACGTCTCACACTGGTCCGTCTCCCTCATGGGATGATGATCTACGACGGGAACTAGCTACTGATCCTTGGTTGTTAGACCACAAGACTATATTAACCCATCAAAATTGTTTTGTTTTGATGGGAGAGAAATTGTACATTCCCGAGACACTGTGACAATCAGTGCTACATAGGTGTCATGATATGAAAACTGCTGGTCATTTTTTTTTTTAATTTGATTTATATGCCGCCCTTCTCCAGAGACTCAGGGCGGCTTACAATGTGCTCAGCAATAGCCTTCATCCTTTTGTATATTTATACAAAGTCAGCTTATTGCCCCCACAAACTGGGTCCTCATTTCACCTACCTTAGAAAGGATGGAAGGCTGAGTCAACCTTGAGCCTTGGCGAGATTCAAACCCTGCAGTAATTGCAGGCATCTGGTCTTAATAAGCTTAATAGCAGGGTGTCTTAAACCCCTGTACTACCAAGGCTCTTTTGGCTTCCTTAAAACATTACACCTAGTAAGACATCAGTTTTGGTGGCCACGGATGAGAAAGGATATTGAACAATATGTAAAAAGTTGCAAGGTGTATGCAATGGCCAAGCCTAGGCCGGGAAAGCCTCTTGGGCTATTGCAATCCGTAGCAGACCCAAATAGGCCTTGGGAGGAGATCGCTATGGACTTTATTGTGGATCTTCCGGATACCAATGGGAATACCGTTATATGGACCGTAGTAGATTTGTTCTCCAAGCAAGCCCATTTCATTCCTTGCCATGGTTTACTGTCCGCCCGAAAATTAGCAAAACTGTTCATATTACATATATATAGATTACACGGCGCGCCTCGACGTATTATTTCCGATAGGGGCGTTCAGTTTACCTCAAAGTTCTGGCATAATTTCTTAGAAACGATAGGTTTGACACAAGGATTAAGCTCGGGCTTTCATCCATGTACCAATGGGGCAGCAGAAAGAACAAATGCTATGGTAGAGCGATACTTACGTTGTTACATGTCCTACCAACAGTCTGATTGGTCGGAACTACTCCCTTTTGCCGAAATAGCATATAACAACTCTGTACATGGGAGTACAGGGATTACCCCATTTCAGGTCGTGTCGGGGAGGGACTTTTCTGCAATCCCCGAACTTGAGGTACAAAACCAAGAACAGGTATCTCCTGCCACTTGGGCTGCTCGCATTGGAAAGATGTGACCACAAGTAAAAGATGCGTTAAACAAAGCAGCAGAAACATATAAAATTCAAGCAGATAAAAAGAGAGCAGACCATAAACCATTCACGGTTGGGGAGCGAGTTTATTTGTCTACGAAATATCTCAAATTAAGGATACCTAGTCGTAAATTAGGCCCCAAATACCTTGGCCCTTTCCCTATTGTGAAAGTGATTAAGCCCGTTACAGTAGAGTTAAAACTACCACCGTTACTGGGCAAGGTCCATCCGTGTTCCACAGTAGCCTATTGAAGCCGGTAGACAGTGTTCGGGAGCAAGCAACAAAGCCTGGTCCGGTAGACGGTGAGCACTACGAGATAGATGAGATCTTAGATTCAAAACTTAGTAGGGGAAAACTAAAATACCTGGTCAGATGGAAAAGGATACTCGTATAATGATGCCTCCTGGGTTACCTCCTCTAATGTACGAGCTAACCGACTATTGAAACATTATCACCAACAATATCTACATAAACCGGGACCCTGGGGTACGTGTATAAAACCATGAGTTGTTATATAACATGTATCTTGTCTCTTCCAGGAGAATCCCTGGTAGGGGGAGCTGCCTGTTGAGATCCCCTCGACACCCTGACAAGTAATGGCAACAACGGAGCCTGAAACCAGACGGGATACCTGGCTACAGTGGCGGTGGGCTCCTGGGGGTGGTTTGGTGGGTTCACATTCATGCCGGTGGTGGGGGTGATGACGGCTGTATTAGGCGGTTGATCACGCTGCGGCCGGGATAGGCACTTTATTCTGGAAGTGCTGCTGCTCTGCTGCTAAACGCCGAATTGAAGAACGGTCTGGTTCACGCATGGGCAGTGCCGGCGAGACCCGGAAGAGCGTGTGGACGGGCTGTAATTGCTGGAGGGTTCATTGAGCCTGCAAAATCCAGCATGGCCACCCCAGTATTGTTTAAAGAAAAAAAAAGATGGTTCCTTAAGATTATGTGTCAATTTTCGGTTGGTCAATGCAATTTGCATACAAAATACCTACCCCCTCCCACTAATGAAAGACTTGCTGAACCACCTATCAAAAGGAAAAAAATTCACCAAGCTAGATCTAAGAGAAGCCTACTACCAAGTTCGCATAAAGGAGGGAGACGAATGGAAGACTGCTTTTAACTGCCCCTTGGGCAGCTTCCAATTCCGGGTCATGCCTTTTGGACTCCAGGGGCCCCCCGCGGTCTTCATGCAACTGATCAACAAAATTTTGCATGAGCATTTATATCAGGGGGTTCTTGTTTATCTCGATGACATCCTTATATTCAGTGAAAATATGGAAGACCACGTCAAGTTGGTCAGACAAGTGCTGAAAAAGCTACTAGCAGCCAAACTCTATGCAAAGTTGTCCACATGCAAGTTCCATAAGGAGGCCTTGGACTACCTGGGATACAGGGTGTTGAGTCAGGGGATCGAAATGGAACCAGGGAAGGTGAGGGCAGTACTGGACTGGCAGCCCCCACGCACCCGTAAGCAACTCCAGAGCTTCCTGGGGTTTGCAAACTTTTACAGACAATTCATCCCTTCCTTCGCTGAGGTTGCACTCCCTTTGACAGAACTGCTAAAAACTGGCCTGTCTCCCACCAAGCCAAAGTGGGAGGGCTAAGGCAGCCCTTAGCTTGGACAATGGACTACCAAAAATCCTTTGAACGGTTAAAATGCCTATTTGCGGTGGAGCCAATCCTACAGCATCCTGACCCAAATAAGTCCTTTGTGGTTCAGGCTGACGCAAGTGATGTGGTGGTGGTGGCTGTTCTACTACAAAGGGACCCCCAGAACAATCTAATGCCGTGTGCTTATGTATCAAGGAAGTTAAAAGACACTGAGCACAGATGGGCGGTATGGGAAAAGGAGGTGTTTGTGGTGCGATGGGCTCTCCTGTCCTGGAGACACTTCCTGGAGGGGGTGGAGGAGCCTTTTGACATTTGGACTGACCACAAGAATCTTGAGGCACTGAAGACCCCGAGGAAGCTTTCTCCAAAGCAGGTTCATTGGGCTCAATATTTCAAACGCTTTAACTTTAACCTGAAATATATCCTGGGGGGTAAGAACCTTCTGGCTGACGCTCTCTCCCGCAAACCCCAATTTGACAGCTGACGGGAAGAGATTGTTCACGCCATGATCTCAGAGACTCAGCCAGCTGCCCAGGCCTGCACCAGAGCGCAAACGCGCCAGGGTTCCAACTTCCCCGAAGACAAGTTGACAGCGAAGCTAAAGTGGAGCTCTCTAATGATTCCTGGTTCAAAGAAAACCAGGCGAACCTAATCCTAAGGGATGGGTTGGCGTGGAAGGGGAATAAACTTTATGTGCCCTGCAGCCTGTGGCTCGGTACTGAAGAGAAGTCATGATTCTTGCCTAGGGGGCCACTTTGGGTTTTTAAAAACCCTCCATTTGACTAGGAGGCAATTCTGGTGGCCAAAGATGAAAACTGAGATGGAAGACCATGTGAGGAGCTGTGCCACCTGCGCCACCATGAAATACTGACCAGGGAAGCCTCCTGGACTTCTCCAGGCTGTGGCTGAACCCACCAAGCCCTGGGAGGAGATTGCGATGGACTTCACTGCCTGCAGCAGACTACCCTCGGCCAAAAAACTGGCAAAGCTGTTTGTGAAACACATCTACAGGCTACATGGAGTCCCAAGAAGAAGAATATTGAACCGTGGGGTTCAGTTTACCGCTAAATTCTGGAGGGAATTTCTACGATCCATTGGGTCGTTCCAGGGACTTAGCTCGGCTTTTCACCTGTCGACTAACGGATTGGCTGAAAAATTGAACTCAATGGTGGAACAGTGCATTAGGTGTTATGTGAATTGTCAACAGGAGAACTGGGCAGACTTACTACCATTTGCAGAAGTCGCTTATAATAATGCAGTACACAGCAGTACTGGGTTGACCCCTTTTCAAATAACTATGGGCATGGATTTTGTGCCGATGCCTGAGTTGCCTAGAGAGCCACCCATTTCAATGTCCTTAACGGACTAGATGACCTCATTGAAAAAGGGTTGGGAGAATACTAAAAAAGCTTTAGCAGAGTCAGCGGAAAAATATAAGGCCCAGGCTGACAAACACCGGGATCTCCAACCATCTTTCCGAATAGGTAATAAGGTGTATTTGTCAACCAAGTACCTAAGATTGAGGGTGCCCAGCAAGAAGTTTGAACCCAAATTCATAGGTCCTTTTCCTATAGTGAAAGTGATTAACCTAGTGACTGTCCAACTTAGACTCCCTCACATATTAGGGAAAATACACCCCGTTTTCCACCGTAGCTTATTATTTTTTTTTATTGAAAAGTTTTTAAAAGTTTTACAGACATTTCCCCTTCCCCCTCCCTCCTCCCCTTCCAACCCTCCCCTTCCCCTCCCCCTCTCTCCCCCCCACTTCCCAGAGCAAAATACAGGGTATAACATTTGACAATCATAAGCTAACATAAGCTAATTATCTATAGCCTTCTATCCCCCTCTTGAACTTTTAACTCCCCTTTTACTAAACTAAATTTAAGTACTTTATAAAATCTCTTTGATCATTCATAAGCTATTTGAAATTTTTTAGTCCGATATTTGCCTTGAATATAATCAATCCATCTTCTCCATTCTAACATATATTTCTCATTTGAATGGTCCTTTAGATATGCTGAAATTTTCGCCATTTCTGCTAAATTTACTACTTTTAATGTCCATTCTTGAATAGTAGGTAAATCTTCCTTCTTCCAGTACTGCGCCACCAAGAGTCTTGCTGCAGTTATTAAGTTCAGAATCAAATTAGTCTCTATAGCCATACAATCTGTAATTATACCTAACAAAAACAACAGTGGAGTAAACTTTATCCTTTTTTTTTAATAT
Organism: Pantherophis guttatus; assembly: GCF_059756535.1. Lineage (NCBI taxonomy): Eukaryota > Metazoa > Chordata > Lepidosauria > Squamata > Colubridae > Pantherophis > Pantherophis guttatus. Next base: position 184,313,740 of record NC_142063.1, on the reverse strand, counting down.
TTTGAATAATCCACCATATTTTTTATCCAAAATGCTTTAACTTTTTTACAAGTCCACCAAACATGAAAATAGGTAGCATCAACACAATCACATCTCCAACATTTAGGTTGTAGGTTTGGGTACATACAAGATAGCTTTTTAGGATCCAAGTGCCATCTATAAAACATTTTATAAAAATTTTCTCTCAAGTTTTGAGCTTGTGTAAATTTTACATTTCTTACCCAGATCCTTTCCCATGTTTCCATCATTATTGGTTCCTCGAAATTTTGTGCCCATTTTATCATACAATCTTTAACTAACTCTGTCTCCGAGTCTATTTCTATCAATATATTATAAAACCTTTTTATGTGCATTTGACTCTGGTCCCTAATTTGTTTTATCAAATTTTCTTCACTTTGTGTAATACCAATTTTCTGGTCTTTTTTCCATCTATTCTGCAGCTGTACATACTGAAACCAGGTTTGAATTGCCCTTTCCTCTCTTAATACATTCAGAGGCTTTAACTGTAGTGCATTTCTTTCTGTAATCAGAAGTTCTTTATAAGTAATTACATCCTGTCTTTGTTCTATACTTATATTTTCTATCGCATGTCTAGGTACTGCCCACATGGGTATCTTGCCATTCAATTTATATTGGTATTTTTTCCAAACACGCAGGAGGGCATTCCTTAATATGTGACTTTTAAAAGTCCTATCCACCTTCTTCTCATAAACTAAGTAGGCATGCCAACCATATAGCAAATCATACCCTTAAATGTTCAGTATTCTTTCATCTGTTAAATTAATCCAATCACTAATTGCTGACAAAAAAGCTGCTTCATAGTACAATTTTAGATTGGGCAATTTCAAACCTCCTCTTTCACGTATATCCTGCATTATTTTTAATTTAACTCTCGGTCTCTTCCCTACACAAAGTTATTAATGCCTTTCTGCCATTCCTCCAGATTTGCATCCTTTTTAAGTATTGGTATCATTTGAAAGAGAAATAGAAACTTGGGCAGAACATTCATTTTAACTACTGCTATTCTTCCCAATAAAGACAGTTGTAATTTTTTCCATTTATCCATCTCTATCTGTATTTTATGCCATAACAATTCATAATTATACTTGTATAATTTCCCATTTGACGTTGTAATAAAGATTCCTAAGTACTTAACCTTTTTCACTATCTCGCATCCTGTTACTCTTTCCATTTCTTCTTTCTGATTTGTATTCATATTCTTAGCTATCATCTTTGTTTTCCCTATATTTATTTTAAACCCTGACACTTGACCATATTGCCTAATTATATCCATCAAACCTGTAACTGAATTTACTGGTTGAGTTAAAGCTACAACCAAATCATCTGCAAATGCTCGTAATCTATAATCATGTTGCCTGATCTTAATACCCTGTATGTTATCCGAGTCCGGTATTTTATTCAGCAATACTTCCAAAGTTAAAATAAACAATAGTGGCGACAAGGGACATCCCTGTCTTGTTCCTTTCTCAATTTTAAAGGTTTCTGTGAGACTACCATTAACTATTATTTGTGCTGTTTGTTTCTGGTATATTGCCTTAATAGATTGTATGAAATGCTCTCCCAACTGCATCTTTCACTAAAAACTGCCAATTCAATCGATCAAACACTTTCTCTGCATCCAAAAATATAAGCACTGCAGGGACTTGGTTGTTCTTCCCCAAATACTCCAGTATATTAACAATTTGTCTTACATTACTTTTCATTTGTCTCCCTTGTATAAATCCAGTTTGATCTTTATGAATCATTTGTTGCATAACTGTCATTAGTCTATTTGCCAAAATTTTTGCAAAGATCTTATAATCTATATTAAGCAATGATATGGGTCTGTAATTTTTGGGTTGACTATGATCTTGATCTTCTTTCGGAATCAGGGAAATAAAAGCTGTTCTCCAGGATGGTGGCACCTCTCCTCCCCGTTGTATTTTAGCAAATAACTCCTTAAGAAGTTCTACCATTTCTAATTGAAAATGTTTATAATACACTGCTGTCAAACCATCTGTGCCAGGAGCCTTTCCACTTTTTAATTGTTTAATTGCCAGAAGAATTTCCTCAGTGGTTATTAATACATTCAATCTTTCCCTTTGTTCATCAGTAATTGCAAGAATATTCTCCTTCTGCAAATATCTCTCTATATCATTACCTTGTATATTATCACCAGCATACAACCTCGTATAAAAATCTAAAAATGCTTTTTTAATCATATTCCGTTGATATACCTCTTTACCTTTATACTCTATTTTTTCTATTGTACGAGATTTTTGTTTTTTCCTTAACATATATGCTAACCACCTGCCTGGTTTATTTGCATTGCAAAAAGTATTATGTTTAGCATATTGCAAGTTCATTGCAACTTGATCTGACATCAGCATATTAAACTGTCCTTGCAATATTGTAATGGCTTCTTTTATATTCATGTCATCTGCTTTATCCACTAACACCTGTTCCTTCTTTTTTATTTCCTCTTCCAATTCCCTCCGTTTTTTCCCCTGTCTACGTCTGTAGGAATTATTCAAATTTATTAAAACTCCTCTCATATATGCTTTACTTGCATCCCATACCATTTCCACAGGTGTACCCTTATGCATATTTAAAACAAAAAAATCTTTCATTAACTTTTTACATTCTATCGCATTTGCCTCATATTGAAATAAGTTTTCATTCAGTCTCCAAGATCTCCTAGACCTCTCCCCAAACTCTAATTCCATCCACACCGGATTATGGTCTGTTAAAGTTCTTGGACATATCTTCGTCTTCTTTACCCTGGAAAGAAAATCATTTGTAATTAGTATAAAATCAATTCTAGAAAAAGATTGGTGCCTATCAGAAAAAAAAGTAAAATCCTGTTCTTTAAAATTTTGTTCACGCCATATATCGCTCAACTCCATATCATCCATCATGTCAAAAAAAGATTTAGGCAATTTAGCCCGTGTTTGAATATTTGGCAAAAGGGTCTTTTTGTCTTTTTTAGTGTCCAATACACCATTCCAATCATCCATCATTATACATGATTTGTAATCCATTTGTATTAATTTTTTATGCAAAAGTTTATAAAATTTCTCTTGTTGTTGATTAGGTGCATATACTCCCACTAAAAGTATTTTCTTCCCTTCTATTAATAATTCAATCATTATATATCTTCCTTGTGGATCTGCTTCAATTAATTTAGCCATTAAATCTGTTCTTAGGTATATAACTATACCATTTTTCTTCTCAGGAGCTGATGCAACAAAATGTTTGCCCAGTCTAACATTTATTAGGTATTTCTGATCAGTTGTTCTAACGTGTGTTTCTTGCAAACAAATTACATCATTTTTAAACTGTTTCAAATAATGAAATATTTTCTTCCTCTTTTGTGGTGAGTTTAAGCCATTAACATTCCAGGTCAAAAATTTATTTGCCATCCTTGGCCCCTGAAAGCTTATGGAGCACCAACTGGAAGTCCTCCTGGAATTTCCTCTTCGGTCTAGCTCCTCCCACAGCTTCCATATTTGTAATTGCAATTTCTTGGGTTATTATCTGACTTTGTTGCTTCTTTAATTCTTGTTCTTTATGTCTGGTTGCTACTCGGGTTTGTCTTTGATCCTTGGGGCCTTCCATTTTTTCAAATAAATCCAAAAGTTGAACATCCTCTGAAAATTGCAATAATTCTTGTTGAGTAGTCAAAACACCTCCTTGAGCTTGTGCCTGCATAATTTCCTTTTTCCCCCTTTCTGGCCTCTCCTGCTTCTTTCCTTCTTCTGACTTCTGGAGATGGTGGGTTTCCAGCCTTTAGTATGGTAGTGTAAAAGTCTCTTGCCTTCCAAACTGAGTTGAGACGATGTCTCTCACCCAAATAATTCACCACTAATCCGACTGGAGTTTCCCATCTGTACTGCAACTGACACCTTCTAAGTTCATCAACTAAAAATGCATAGTCCTTTCGAGATCTCAACATTCTGGGGGGAATTTCCTTCATTACTGAAACCTCCTGTCCTGCCACTTGAAGTTTCTTCTTATAAGAAACCTGTAAAACTCCATTTCTTGTTCTCCTTGTAACAAAGTAGATCACAATATCTCTTGGTAGTTGTCTCTGTCTGGCAATCCATGAATTAATGCGATAAATTTTGTCTATTTGCCAGTCACACTCTGCTTTAGATTCTCCAGTAAACTGAACAAGGGCTTCTGCAAAAATCTCTCTGAGATTTTCCTGGTTATTTTCTTTCAAGCCTCTAACCCTCACTGCCCATTCCATCACTCTGTATTGTGTCATTATGAGTTCTGCTTCCGCCTTTTCCATCTTATTTTGAGCCTCTCCCAATTTAGCTTCCACATTCAAATTAAACTGATCAATTTCATCCACCCTTTCTTCCAATGATGTAACATGACCCACCGGTCCCTTAAATGCTTCAACAATACCTTCTCTTATTGCATCATTTTGGGTTTGAATTATTTCTTTAATTTCAAGCAGTTCCTCAGGCACTTCTTTAATTTTTTCCTCAAAATGGAGTGTGATTTTTTTCTTCCAAATCAGTAGACAGTTTCTTTAAAGCTCCCTGAAGAACTTCTAGTGTCAGGGTTTGTGTATCTGGTGGGGCTAACAAAGAGTGCATTTTTTATGTTTGAGCTGGAGAAGTCCCCGCACTTTTAGTCACAACAGTTTTTATTTGCTTCGCAGCCATCTCCAGACTGCACTTTCCCATCAGCCACTCAGCAGAACCAACAGGTCTTCTTAATCTCAGTCCTTAATAATTATTATGGCTTATTGATAAGTCAATATTGTATTCTTTAATTTCCAATCCTCAAAATTCCCCCAACAAAGTCTTTTAAAATGTACTGACAGTGTTAACGAGCGTTAATGAGCATTAACAAGCACTTTCTCTTTTAACTTTCGTTTTCACGCCCTTAAGCAAATCAGCGCCATCTTTTTTAAGTTTTCTCCCTTCTCAAGCTCCGAAGGAAGTAGTAATTTATTAGAGTTAAAGTTTAGTACTTGCAGTTGTGGTTTCTCCTGTCTTTGCTCTGCCTGCTTTAAAATCCAATCGATGTAAAATCATTTAGTTCGCAGGGGTGGTCGCGGCGCCTTGTTCTGTTTGAGACAGAAACTTTCCGGATCCGGAGCTTCTTCAGGTGCGATAAGCTCCACTGTAGCTTATTGAAACCAGTCAGAGAATCTACCCACAGACCTTTGCCAGCTGCTCCACCCCCTCCTTTAGTAATACAAGGGGAGACTCATTATGAGATGAAGAAAATCCTGGACTCTAGACTCTACAGGGGTCGATTACAATATTTGGTGCACTGGAAAGGCTACCCTTTGGCTGAAGCTACTTGGGTTAAGAGTTGGGATGTGAAGGCTGATGCGCTCGTGAAACAGTTTCATGACAAATTTCCTGACAAACCAAAAGGTCCTGGGGAGGGGAAGGGGGTTAAAGGGATTGATGCTAAGCGTTAACTCCTTCTTTTGTGTTTTGTCTGTTTTATTTTTCAGGATGTGGTTCTTTCTGCAGGGGATGACGCCTGTCAGCCTTGGAAGCCATATTAGGCCAGAAGCTTCAATGCTGAAAGGAAACCTCCTCATGTGTGGGAAAATAGGAGATTTATGAGAGGGGAATTAGTAGACATAATAGGATTCTTCCTATCGGTCAAGGTCAAGGCAATCCAGCATCTGGAGGAGGAGTGGTCAGGGGCTGGGTCGAGGGGGAACGGAGTTTGATTGGAGCATGTGATCGACTGGGGAGAAAGGGGATGGTTTTGGGAGCTTTGAATTACTGAAGAAAAGCCCGGGCTTTTCAGATTTGGGATTTCCCAGATGTGCCAGTTTATCTATTTGAGTAAAGAGAACTTTGGAAAATGCCTGCTTCCGCTTCTTTACTGGGAGTTGGGGGTTTTCTGGAATGCTGACATCAGCTCTGGTAGACGCCTTGTAATGATTGCCTCTCCTTCCAACTTAGGAAAGTAAAGACTCTTGAAATGTGGTCGTTCAAAAGGAACCTTTTATTAAGCAGAAGTGAAAGCAATCAAATTAAAGCAAGATCTGAATACTCTTAGGCAAGACAAGTAGGATTAAAGCAGTAGAGACCCCTCCCTTTAAGTCAGAATACAGATTTTAGCCAATACACAAGTGTGAAGATGTTTTCTTTACTAGTTTCCCTGAGAACCCAAACAAACATGTATTCACACTGTTATCCTTTAAAGTGAAACAACCCACATGGCTATCATAAACATTCCTCCATGTTAAGAGGACCTCAGGGCTCCTTGGCACCAGGATATAGGTTGTATAATATCTGTTGACACAGGCAATGCTAGTAAATCGAATCCAAGCCTCCACCTTCTCCAATTGATTGGCAGTATCATTCTTAGGGATATGACATGCTACCCTCCTTAGAAAATGAAAGGGTCCACCTGTAAAAAAATCAGATATAAACAAAATTTCATGATAGTATATTAACAAGGTTTGTTAGGGTATTGGGAGTGAAATTTTCTCAGTAAGGTTGGAGCCCTAACATGGTGTTTAATGACCCATTCGTTGTGTGCTGATGGTCAATGTTTCCAATCGACTACTGTAGTATTGGATTTCCCTCTGTGGGTCCTAGAGTCAAGGATTTCAAAGTGTTGTTCACCTTCAGTCATGATGGGAATAGGTGGTGTAGTAGTCTGAGGGATATAGGCAAGTAGTCTGAGGGATGAGATTACTTCTCGCTTGAGTAAACTAATATGGAATACTGGGTGGACTTGCCTGAGTGCCTTTGGAAGGAGTAGTTCAACTGCTACTGGATTGATGACTCTAGTGATGGGTAAAGGTCCAATGAACTTTGACCCTAGTTTCTTCGATGGTTGTAATGATTTCAGGAATTTTGTAGATAAGTATACCGTATTTCCCGGCGTATAAGATGACTTTTTAACCCAGGAAAATCATCTCAAAAGTTGGGGGTCGTCTTATACGCCGGGTACCCGAATCTGAGTTGCTGGCGCTGACCGATGACACTTTGGGAGTGCCGGCAACATTGAGGGGAAGCTGTACTCCGAATTAGTTCCAACCTACAAGAGGTGCCAGGCAGTGCGGGGCCCACGAGAAAGGAACGCGTCTCCACTCTACCCCAGAATTCGGGTCACCTTCCTTCCTTTCCCAGCAGTCCACGGTGAAAGCGGCGCCGCGGTCGACCTGGGCCAGCGCCTTGCACATCTGGCTCTGCGTCTCCATTATGAGAAGCCCCATGCGACTTCGCATGTCTCCGCCCCAGTCGCGCAGCTCTCACAATCCGCTCACCGGAGGAGCCATGAAGTGCTCGCACCGCCTTGCCAGATCTTCCTCGTCCTCCTTTCCCCACAGCTTTTCCCGTTGTAATTGCTGCTGCTGCTACCGCCGAGGCTGCTCCTTCATCTCCGCCCACCGCACCAGACCCAGCCCGGCCAGCACCACTGTGGCTCCCGCAGTCCAAGCAGATCGGCGCCCGGGCTCGCAGGCGAAGGGTGGGAGTGCGCAGCGATCGACGCCGATCGCTGCCACCCACCATCGCCCCAACGGGAAGAACCGCCCAGCAGCGATTCCAAGGAGCCCAAAGCGAACATCCTGGAGCAGCGCAGGCCGGCCCGGAGGCTTAAACCCCGGGAGCCCAGGTGCCAAACCCCGCACAGCAGAAAAGACATGACAGCCGGTGCCCAGTTCCTTCTACAGCCATCCGGATCAGCACCCGGGCTCACAGGCGAAGGGTGGGAGTGCGCAGCGCACTTTCCTGGCTTGGCGCCGATCCGGACAGCTGCAGAAGGAACTGGGCACCGGCTGTCATGTCTTTTCTGCTGTGCGGGGTTCGGCACCTGGGCTCCTGGTGTTTAAGCCTCTGGGCCAGCCCGGGCTGCTCCAGGATGTTCGCTTCGGGCTCCTTGGAATCGCTGCCGGGCGGTTCTTCCCATTGGGGCGATGGTGAGTGGACTGCGGGAGCCACGGTGGACTCCTTCCCCATGAGGTATTGCTCTGCATTTCACCACCTCTTCCAGGCTCGCAGCCACCACCATCGCCCCAACGGGAAGAACCGCCCGGCAGCGATTCCAAGGAGCCCGAAGTGAACATCCTGGAGCAGCACGGGCTGGCCCAGAGGCTTAAACCCCAGGAGCCCAGGTGCCGAACCCCGCACAGCAGAAAAGACATGACAGCCGGTGCCCAGTTCCTTCTGCAGCCATCTGGATCGGTGCCAAGCCAGGAAAGTGCGCTGCGCACTCCCACCCTTCGCCTGCGAGCCTGGGTGCTGATCCGGATGGCTGCAGAAGGAACTGGGCATCGGCTGTCATGTCTTTTCTGCTGTGCGGGGTTTGGCACCTGGGCTCCCGGGGTTTAAGCCTCCGGGCCGGCCTGTGCTGCTCCAGGATGTTCGCTTCGGGCTCCTTGGAATCGCTGCTGGGCGGTTCTTCCCGTTGGAGCGATGGTGGGTGGCAGCAATCGGCGTCGATCGCTGCGCACTCCCACCCTTCGCCTGCGAGCCCGGGCACCGATCCGCTTGGACTGCGGGAGCCACGGCGGTGCTGGCCGGGCTGGGTCTGGTGCGGTGGGCAGAGATGAAGGAGCAGCCTCGGTGGTAGCAGCAGCAGCAATTACAACGGGAAAAGCTGTGGGGAAAGGAGGACGAGGAAGATCTGGCAAGGCGGTGCGAGCACTTCATGGCTCCTCCGGTGAGCGGATTGCGAGAGCTGCGCGACTGGGGCGGAGACATGCGAAGTCGCATGGAGCTTCTCATAATGGAGACGCAGAGCCAGGTGTGCAAGGCGCTGGCCCAGGTTGACCGCGGCGCCGCTTTCACCGTGGACCTCCTTGGAATCGCCTTGGAATGCTGGAACCAGCTGGTTGCTGAGCGGAGCTTCCCCCAGGCATCTAGGGGGATATTACCAACGCTCTGACTTCCCCAGACCAATGGGGCTCGCCATCACTGGGGGTCAGCTGGGGAAGTTGGAGCGTCGGTAATATCCCCCTAGATGCCTGGGAGAAGCTCCGCTCAGCAACCAGCTGGTTCCAGCATTCAGCAGCATGCAGCCTTGACTAGATCGGCACAGCTTCCTGTCAATGTTGTTGGCGCTTCCATAGCGTCATCAGTCAGTGCCAGCAATTCAGATTCATGAAGCTGTGCGGATCTCGACAAGGCTGCATGGGTGAAGGAAAAAAACCTGGTACAAAATAGCCCTCTTGCCACTACACGTAGCGTAGCCCATTACCTTTCTCTACAGTACAGCAACAATACATACAGTACAGCAACAGTACATACAGTATAGTAAACAAATATAACAGTCAAGACCCCATCATGGCTCCACCAGCAAGAAGAAAGAAATATGAAGCCAGTTTTAAACTTAAAGTTGTAAACTTTGCCATGGAACATAATAACTGTGCTGCTGCAAGACAATATGGAGTAACAGAAAAGATGGTTCGGGACTGGAAAGCAAATGTAAAAGCATTAAAGAGTATGCCAAGGGGTAAGTGTGCATTAAGAAGAGGCACCCCACATTGGCCAGAACTCGAAAAACATGTAGCAGACATGGTGAATGAGCATTGCCAAAACGGTTATGTAGTTACACGAAATAAAATACGTTTGTTTGCACTTCAGTGGGCCAAATCTAACCCAGATCACAGCAACAGATTTAAGGCCACTGTATCCTGGTGTACTAGATTCTTGGAAAGGCATAATTTGGTTCTGAGGCAAAAGACAAAAATTGCACAAAAATTACCTGCAGATCTTGATGCCAAAGTAAATAGTTTCCATCGATATGTAATAAAACAGCGCAAGAAACATGGCTATGCGTTAAGTAGTATCGGAAATATGGATGAAACTCCAATGAATTTTGATATGATTGGAAATAAAACTGTCCATCCAAAAGGTGAAAAAACAATTTTAATTAAAACAACAGGACATGAGAAGTCCAGTTTTACAGTGGTACTAGCATGCACAGCTGATGGCTCCAAACTGAGACCAATGATTATTTTTAAAAGAAAAACAATGCCGAAACTAAAGTTCCCTGTTGGTTGTTTTGTACATGTGAATGAAAAAGGCTGGATGGATGAAGAAGGGGTAAAGCTATGGCTTGATAATATATGGAGCAGGCGACCAGGTGGACTTATTCAAAAACGTAGTCTACTGGTGTGGGATATGTTCAGGGCTCATTTAACTCCCAGCACCAAGCAAAGGCTTGCAAGAATAAACACAAATGCGGCAGTTATTCCTGCAGGATTGACATCGTTGGTACAGCCACTGGATGTGTGCCTAAACAAGCCATTTAAAGATCGCATTCGAGAACAGTGGAATGAGTGGATGGTTAGCTGTGAAAAGTCATTCACAAAAGGAGGAAACATGCGTGCTCCACAGTTGGATGTTTTGTGCAAGTTTGTCATAAAAGCCTGGAATGATATTGATGCAGAAACAGTAATCAAGTCTTTCAAGAAGTGTGGCATATCAAATTCATTAGATGGTATGGAGGACGACTACTTGTGGCAAGATGAAGAGGAAGCCGAAGCTGAGACCACACCATCTGATACGGAATTAGATCCATATGATGACTGCCTTACAAATGTATCACAAGATGTCCTTGATGTACTTATGATATCAGATGACGAACAGGAGGATTTTGAAGGCTTTTAAAGGGAAACTGTCACGCCAGCAAAACCTGTAAAAATAGCTTGCAGTTATGATGGGTGTTACTGACTCGCCAGGGACTTGCCCGGCACTGGCTCTCTATTGTTTGTTATCTTCCTCCTATCATAATCAGTTCCAGTTTGGTTGACAGCTTAGAAAACAAACAGCATGGCAGCTCCCATGGGTTTATTGTCTTATCCTTCCTTTCAGCTTTAGAGTGAATTAGGAAAAGTTTAATCCAATTGCACTGTTTTATGTTGACATGTTTGATGACAAACAGCCTTATGTTTATAAGTGACAGTTTTCCTGCTAAGTACCTGCGTGTCATAAGCATTTGAATTAAAATTACCATATTGAAATCAAATCTGATGTTTTTTAATTTTTATTTGGTGTGCGTTGGAAGAGGGGTAGTCTTATACGGCGAGTATAGCCCAAACCCTATATTTTAACAGGAAAAGTAGGGGGTCGTCTTATACGCCCAGTCGTCTTATACGCCGGAAAATACGGTACTCTGTTTCCAACATGAAAAGGTTTGGGTTCCATCCTTTTCTTGTCAGCTTGAATTTTAAAAGCTTCTCTAGCTGTCAGATCCCTAAAAGTGATACTGCCATTCAAGTGAAGGAAGGGGGGACTTGGATGGCCTGTGTCATCAGATATTTTACAACCTATATCCTGGCGCCAAGGAAGCCTGAGATTCCCTTTACCTGCAGGAATTTATATGATAGCCATGTGGGTTGTCTCACTTTAAAGGGAAGTGGTGGGAATGCATGTGTGTTCGGGTTCTCAAAGGAAATAGTAAAGAAAACATCTTCACACTTGTGTATTGGCTGAAATCCGCATTCTGACCTAAAGGGAGGGGTCTCTACCACTTTAATCCTACTGCTTTGCCTAAGGGCATTCAGATTGTGCTTTAACTGGATGGTTTTCACTTCTGCTTAATAAAAGAATCCTTTTGAACAACTACGTTTCAAGAGTTCGTACTTTCTTAAGTTGGAAGGAGAGGCGATCCTTACAGAAAGCACAATCTGCAAAACGGTCAACCCAGAGAAGCAATCTTTGCTCTACTGAGGGGACCTTGCAAACCATGTCTGAACAAAGCAGAGAGCTGGGAGAAACCGATTGCTGGGGAGAGACAGCAACCGCCACCCAGTCGGATGCCTGCCTCGTGCGACCCATCGGAGAGGATGAGGTAACCCTGGAGAATCCTGAAAAGCCCCGCTGGTCAATTGGCATCGGGAAGAAAGATGGCTGGGATGAGAGAACCAGAGGAGTCACCCTCAACCGTGGCAACCGAAAACCGGGGTGGAAACTGGAACTAGAAGCCCTTACTGACCAGGGGGGGCTGACCGAAGCACCCCTGAGGGAGGACTATCTGAAGAGGCATGTAACCCAATTGGTGATGGAGACTTTGGAAAATCTTAACATCCGAAGGGAGCCAGGACAACAACCAAAGAGCACTGAAAGGGCAGCAGTCATGGATGATGCCAGGGGAGGCACCCCCCTCCTGGAGGCCGCCTATCGAGCGGATGGTGCAGCAGCTACGGGAGAAGACCCAGCAAACCCTCCCCCCCAGGCAGCACGCACACGGGCGCCCATTCCCAACCAACCCCGGGCTCCTCAGCTGGAAAGAGAAACTCCCCCTCTTGGGGTGAAGTTTGATGGGAATCCGCAACAATTAGGATTCTTTGTGGCACATGTGCTCACCTACATGCAAGAGTATGGGCGTGATTTCCAAACCCAAGGCTCCCGAGTGCGAGTTGTGACCCTAGCCCTAGAGGGTGCCGCAGCCAGATGGATGGTGACCCTACATAATGCCAACGCACCAGAACTGCGGAATTTCGACCATTTCATGATGGCCCTGCGACGTCGGTTCGAGGACCCACTGGCAGATCGCAAAGCACGTGACCGCATTAAGGTGGTGAGGCAGGGGCGACGGCCAGTAGCAGAGTATACCGAAGAATTCCGGGACCTCGCGTGTCGTGTGCACTGGCCGGAAGATATTTTGGTGAGCTGTTTCAAGGATGGACTGAGTGATGATCTATACAATGCCTGCGTGGCCCGAGGGACACCGAATGACCTACATGAATGGTATGTCACTGCCGAAGAAGCTGAGATCGATATGGCCAGAAACCAGTATCGAGCGGGGCGAGCATGGAAGAAATCCTCACCCCAATGGAAGCAAGAGCCCCACAAACCACAAACCGCATTCTCCCCGAGATCTTCAGCCTGTTTCAAGTGTGGAAAAGAAGGGCACCGAGCTGCAGAGTGTCGTTCGCAAACACCCGCCCGGAACCACCCACCAGGGGAGGGTCCTGGAAAACCGGGTCGGCATGGGAAGGAAACTGCCCTGAGGAGCAGGGAGACCATAGAAGTCCCATCCTCTCCCCTCTTTGGGGAAGAAACCCTGGCATCTGAACAGGAGGAATCACACTCGTTCGGAAGCGATCCAGATGATGAGCCACTGGTAAGCAAACCAATTAAACCGCTTACCCTCCCCTTAAGACTATTTATCCCAAACCAGGACAGGGAGATAAGTATCCCCACCCTAGTGGATTCGGGGTGCACCCGTTGTTTGATCAGCCCAACCTTAGTAGGGAAGTTAGGGATTAACGTAAGAAAGCTGAAAACCCCCATTGCTTTCTGCCAACTAGATGGGTCAATAGCAGGAGGGGAGCCGGCTTCTCTGGCCACCGTGCCTCTACATATAGGCATTGGAAGCCACAAGGAAAGGCTTACCTTTATAGTGGCACCTGGCATGGAATGGCCATTGGTTCTGGGCCTTGCGTGGCTAAAAAGATGGAACCCACAAATCAATTGGAAACAAGGCATCATAAAATTTCAGAGGAAGGTGACTTTTGCTGAGTATCCACATAAAGGACTTGAGGGGGCAGAGAATCGAGAAACGGCCATGCCTGGTCACGCCACACCAACTGAGGGCATACCCATAGAATACAAGGATTTAGCTGAGGTTTTTAGCGAAAAATAAAATACCTCCCGGGGGGGGAAAAACTTTCTGGCGGATGCGCTATCCAGAAAACCGCAATACATTCGTGCAAGGTCAGACGTAATCAAACCTATAGTACAAAACAGTCAACTAGCCGCTAAAGTAGTCACCAGATCCCAGAAAAAACAAGAAACAGTGACAGACAATGACATCACCCAAAATTTTAAACAAGCATTGGCCACTGATGAATGGTTTTTGAACAACAAATCCAGCTGTCTGATGAAAGAAGACTTGGCTTGGGTGGGGGGGAAGTTGTATGTCCCTGCAAGCCAAAGACTATGCTTAATGGTACGGTGCCATGACTCCAAATTAGCTGGACATTTTGGGTTTGTGAAAACTTTACACCTGATTAAAAGACAATTCTGGTGGCCATCACTAAAAAAGGACATAGAAAGCTATGTAGCTAGCTGCCCCATTTGTGCAGCAGCAAAAAGACGCCAGGGGAAATCCCCAGGTCTATTGCAGAAGGTAGCTGAACCTGCAGCGCCTTGGAGAGAGATTGCTATGGATTTCATCGTGGAATTGCCAAACAGTGAGGGAAATACTGTTATTTGGGTTGTGACAGACCTATTTTCAAAACAGGCACATTTTATACCCTGCCAAAAGATCCCAACTGCTAAAAGTTTAGCCAAATTATTCCTAATACACATTTATCGACTTCATGGTGCTCCACAAAGGATCATATCCGACAGAGGGGCTCAATTCACCTCCAACTTTTGGAGGGCGTTTTTGGGCTTACTTGGTACTGGCCAGGGGTTGAGCACCTCTTTTCATCCGTGTACTAATGGAAATTCTGAAATTTTGAACTCGGTACTAGAACAGTATTTAAGATGTTTCATTAATTTTCAACAGGATAACTGGACCGAACTTTTGCCTTTTGCTGAAGTTGCGTTTAATAATGCTGTACATTCAAGCACTGGTTTTACCCCTTTTAGAGTAGCAACAGGCCAGGATTTCAGCCCCATGCCTGAACTACCCACAGAAGAACCCACCATCCCCTCACTTAAGGAGTGGATGGATAATTTGCGAAACACGTGGCCAGTGGTTAGATTAGCCTTACAGGAAGCTAGAGAAGCTTTTAAGATTCAAGCTGACAAGAAAAGGATGGAACCCAAACCTTTTCATATTGGAGACAGAGTATACTTATCTACAAAATTCTTGAAATCATTACAACCATCAAAGAAACTAGGGCCAAAGTTCGTTGGACCTTTCCCCATCACTAGAATCATAAATCCAGTAGCAGTTGAACTACTTCTTCCAAAGACACTCAGGCAGATCCACCCAGTATTCCATATCAGTTTACTCAAACGAGAAGTAACCTCATCCCTCAGACCACCTGCATCTACACCATCTGTTCCCATCATGATTGAAGGTGAACAACACTTTGAAATCAAGGAAATCCTTGATTCTAGGATCCACAGAGGGAAAGTCCAATACTTAGTTGCTTGGAAACATTTACCATCAGCACACAATGAATGGGTCGCTAAACACCACGTTAGGGCTCCAACCTTGCTGAGAAAATTTCACTCCCAATACCCTAACAAACCTTGTTGATCTACTATCATGAAATCTTGAAATCTTGTGTATATTTGTTTTTGTTTTTTTTTACAGGTGGACCCTTTTGTTTTCTAAGGAGGGTAGCATGTCAGATCCCTAAAAGTGATACTGCCATTCAAGTGAAGGAAGGGGGGACTTGGATGGCCTGTGTCATCAGATATTTTACAACCTATATCCTGGCGCCAAGGAAGCCTGAGATTCCCTTTACCTGCAGGAATTTATATGATAGCCATGTGGGTTGTCTCACTTTAAAGGGAAGTGGTGGGAATGCATGTGTGTTCGGGTTCTCAAAGGAAATAGTAAAGAAAACATCTTCACACTTGTGTATTGGCTGAAATCCGCATTCTGACCTAAAGGGAGGGGTCTCTACCACTTTAATCCTACTGCTTTGCCTAAGGGCATTCAGATTGTGCTTTAACTGGATGGTTTTCACTTCTGCTTAATAAAAGAATCCTTTTGAACAACTACGTTTCAAGAGTTCGTACTTTCTTAAGTTGGAAGGAGAGGCGATCCTTACACTAGCTTCCTTTAAAGCTAGTCTAACCACTGGCCATGTGTTTTGCAAATTATCCATCCACTCCTTAAGTGAGGAGATGGTGGGTTCTTCTGTGGTAGTTCAGGCAGTGCTTGAATGTACAGCATTATTAAATGCAACTTCAGCAAAAGGCAAAAGTTCGGTCCAGTTATCCTGTTGAAAATTAATGAAACATCTTAAATATTGTTCTAACACCGTGTTCAAAATTTCAGAATTACCATTAGTACAAGAATGAAAGGATGTGCTCAACCCCTGGCCAGTACCAAGTAAACCCAAAAATGCCCTCCAAAAGTTTGGTTCCATCCTTTTCTTGTCAGCTTGAATTTTAAAAGCCTCTCTAGCTTCCTTTAAAGCTAGTCTAACCACTGGCCATGTGTTTTGCAAATTATCCATCCACTCCTTAAGGGAGGGGATAGTGGGTTCTTCTGTGGGTAGTGACTGAATGGGACTGAAATCCTGGCCTGTCACTACTCTAAAAGGGATAAAACCAGTGCTTGAATGTACAGCATTATTAAACGCAACTTCAGCAAAAGGCAAAAGTTCGGTCCAGTTATCCTGTTGAAAATTAATAAAACATCTTAAATATTGTTCTAGCACCGAGTTCAAAATTTCAGAATTTCCATTAGTAGACAGGTGGTGAGAGGAGCTCAACCCCTGGCCAGTACCAAGTAAGTCCAAAAATGCCCTCCAAAAGTTGGAGGTGAATTGAACCCCTCTGTCAGAGATGATCCTTTGTGGAGCTCCATGAAGTCAATAAATGTGTATTAGGAATAATTTGGCTAAACTTTTAGCAGTTGGGACCTTTTGGCAAGGTATAAAATGTTCCTGTTTTGAAAACAGGTCTGTCACGACCCAAATAACAGTATTTCCCTCACTGTTTGGCAATTCCACGATGAAATCCATAGCAATCTCTCTCCATGGTGCTGAAGGCTCAGCTACCTTCTACAATAGACCTGGTGTTTTCCCCTGATGTCTTTTTGCTGCTGCACAAATGGGGCAGCTAGCTACATAGCTTTCTATGTCCTTTTTTAGTGATGGCCACCAAAATTGTCTTTTAATCAGGTGTAAAGTTTTCACAAACCCAAAATGTCCAGCTAATTTGGAGTTGCACCTTACCATTAAGCATAGTCTTTGGCTGGCAGGAACAACTTCCCTCCCATCCAAGCTAAGTTTTCTTTCATCAGACAGCTGGATTTATGGTTCAAAAACCATTAATCGGTGGCCAATGCTTGTTTAAAAGTTTGGGTGGTGTCATTGTCCATCAATGTTTCTTTTCTTTTTTTAATTTTTTTTTATTTTTAAACAAACAAAACATAAAACATCCATCATCCATTACAATTGCAAACAGTGTGTCGATCGGTACAAATCCCTTGTGCTTCATTTTACAAATTATCTAATTTCTCATATTATCAACCTAATATCTATCTTTATATCATTATCCTCATTTGTCATTTATGTAGCAATGGCATTATCATTTCAAAAAAAAAATATTTTCACATATTATATTATAATATTCATTTTATATTTCATATTTCACTTCTATGTTTTAGTATCTAGCCATTGATAAAATAAATCCCATATCTTATAATATTGTTTATCTTCTTATTCTCTAATTTCAAATGTCAATTTACTCATTTCAGCGCATTCCATGATTTTCTTAATCATTTCATCTTGCGTGGTATTTTCTCGTTTTTCCAATTTTTAGTAAACACAATTCTAGCTACTGTCAATACATTCACAATCAAATATCTCAATTCTCTATTGTATGTTTCTGGCACAATTCCTAATAAAAAAAATCTCTGTTTAAAGTTTATGTGTTTTTTTGTCATTTTTTCCAACCATGTGTGGATTTTAATCCAGTATCTTTTAGCTTCTACACATATTCACCACATATGGTAATATGAGCCTGGTATCTGATGACATTTCCAACACTTTTCAAATTTGTTCTTGAACATCCTGGCAATTCTCGTCGGGGGTAGATGCCACCTGTAAAACATCATATACAAATTTTCCTTATATGCTGTTGACATTGTCATTTTATAATTTTGCAACCACAGTTTTTGCCATTTCTCTAAATCAATTCCATAACCAAAATTTTTCCCCCATGCTATCATTGTTTCTTTAACTTGTTCTTCTTCAATTTTACCTCTAATAAATAACCATACAATTTTTTAATTACATAGTCATCAGAAATATTTTTATAATATTTTTTAAAAAATTTATCTAAAGTCCGTCAATGTCTCTTGTTTTGCCTGGGATCTGGTAATTACTTTAGCAGCTAGTTGATTGTTTTGTACTATGGGTTTGATTACATTGGACTTTGCACTGTTGTATTGTGGTTTTCTGGAAAGCGCATCAGGCAGAAAGTCCCCCCCCCGAGAGGTATTTTAGAGTAAAACCAAACCATTTAAAGTACTGAGCCCATCGTACTTGTTTTGGGGAGAGTTTCCTTGGGGTCTTTAGGGCTTCTAGATTTTTATGATCAGTCCAGACTTCAAAAGGGGTCTTACTGCCTTCTAGGAAGTGTCTCCAGGTTAACAATGCCCAACAAACTGCATAAGCCTCTTTCTCCCAAATGGCCCACCTTTGCTCAGTCTCATTCAACTTTTTGGATGTGTAAGCGCATGGTTATAGTTGGTCTTGCTCATTTTTCTGAAGCAGGACCGCTCCTATCACCACATCACTGGCATCTGCTTGGTTTCTCCATTTCCGGGTGTTTTAGAATTGGTTCTGCCAAGAACAGCCGTTTAAGTTTTTCAAATGCTGCCTGGCATTCCATAGTCCAGTTCAATGGCTGCTTCGATTTAGGGCTGCCCTCCCCCCTCATTTTTAAGAGCTTGGTGATGGGGGGGGCAATTTGAGTTAAAGCAGGAATAAACTGGCGGTAAAAGTTGGCAAAACCCAGGAAGCTTTGTAACTGTTTATGCGTGTGTGGAGGTTCCCAATCAAGTAAAGCCTGCACTTTTTGAGGGTCCATTTCTATGCCCTGGTGTGAAATGCAGTACCCCAAATAGTCAATCTTCTCTTGGTGGAATTCATATTTAGAAAGTTTAGCATAAAGTTTGACAGAGCGGAGTTTGTTTAAAACTGCCCTGACTAGTTTTACATGTTCTGCTTTGGTCTCGGTATATATTAAAATGTCCTCCAAGTAGACCAGGACCTCTTTATACAAATGCTGATGTAGTACTTCATTTATTAACTGCATAAACACTGCAGGGGCTCCTTGTAACCCAAAGGGGAGCACCTTGAATTTGTAGCACCCAAGGGGGGGTGTTAAATGCCGTTTTCCACTCGTCCCCCTCCTTAATTTTGACATGGTAGTAAGCCTCCCTTACTTATTTTTTTCTTTGAAAAAAATTTCCCTTTAGCGAGGTGTGCTAGCATATCTTTCATAAGGGGGAAGGGATACATGTTCTCCACACTGGTCGCATTCAGAGTATGAAAATCAACACAGAGACATTTTGAGTCATCTTTTCTCTCTCTAAATAACACTGGAGCTGCGATTTTTGGTCGGGCTGGCTCGATGAAACCCCTTGCTAGGTTTTTCTCAATAAATGTTCTCAGCTCTTCCAACTCCCTCGGTGACATGCTATACATCTTGGGTTTAGGGAGTTTAGCACCAGGTAAGATTTCTATCGCACAGTTGGTGGCGTGGTGGGGAGGGAGCTCATCTGAGGCTTTTTCGCTAAAAACCTCAGCCAAATCCTTGTATTCTATGGGTATGCCCTCAGTTGGCATGACCAGACATGGCTGTTTATTGGTTCTCTGCCCCCTCAGTTCCTTTATATGGATTCTCAGCAAAAGTCACGTTCATCTGAAATTTTATGATGCCTTGTTTCCAATTGATTTTGGGGTTCCATTTTTTCAGCCATGCATAGCCCAGAACCAACGGTCATTCCATGTCAGGAGCCATTATAAATGTAAGCATTTCCTCGTGGCTTCCGATGCCTATATGTAGAGGCTCGGTGGCAAATGAAGCTGGCTCCCCTCCTGCTATTGACCCATCTAGTTGGCAGAAAGCGATGGGGTTTTTCAGCTTTCTTACGTTAATCCCCAACTTCCCTACTAGGGTTGGGCTGATCAAACAATGGGTGCACCCTGAGTCCACTAGAGCGGAGATATTTATCTCCCTGTCCTGGTTTGGGATAAATAGTCTTAAAGGAAGGGTAAGTAGTTTAATTGGTTTGCTTACCAGTGGTTCATCTTCTGGATTCCTCCTGCTGAGATGCCAGGGTTTCCTCCCCAAAGAGGGGGGAGATGGAAATTCTGCTCCTCAGGGCAGTCTCCTTCCCATGCTGGCCAGGTTTTGCAGGGTTCCCCCCTAGTGAGTGGCTCCCAGAGGGTGTTTGCGAACGACACTCTGCAGCTCGGTAGCCCTCTTTTCCACACTTGGAACAGGCTGAGGATTTTGGAGCGAATGCAGTTTGTGGTTTGAGGGACTCTTGCTTCCATTGGGGTGGGGATTTCTTCCATGCTCGCACGGCTCGGTACTGGTTTCTGGCCATATCGATCTCAGCTTCTTCGGCGGTGATGTACCACTCATGTAGGTGATTTGGTGTACCTCGGGCCACACAGGCATTGTATAGATCATCACTCAGCTGTCCTTGAAACAACACACTGAAATATCTTCCAGCCAGTTCACATGACACATGATGTCCCAGAATTCTTCAGTATACTCTGCTACCAGACGTCGTTCCTACCTCACCACCTTAATGTGGTTGTGTGCTTTGCGATCTGCTAGTGGGTCCTCAAACCATTGTCGCAGGGCCATCATGAAATGGTCGAAATTACGCAGTTCTGGTGCATCAGCGTTATGCAGGGTCACCATCCACCTGGCAGCAGCACCCTCTAGGGCTAGGGCCTCAACTCACACTTGGGATCCTTGGGTTTGGAAATCATGCCCATACTCTTGCATGTAGGTGAGCAAGCCAGATGGTTTGGGGGGAGGGGCTTCCTTGAAGGCAAGTGCAGCACCCCCCCCTTTGCCCAAGCAAAGTGGTTTGGCTTGCGTTTTGGAAGTTTCCAAGGTGAAGGGCAGCAGGGGAGGTGTGGAGATGGTGGGGAGATGGCACGAGTGCTCATGAAGTGGACCTGTGCTTGCTTTTTCAGCAATAAGCCTTCTGCCCTCCCGAGTGCCCCATGGCTTTCGGCTCATGGCCTGCCCAATGCCTCATGGCGCTGAAAAATGCCCTAATGTGCAGATGCTGTGCGCTGAGTAAAAATCATATTAACCACTTTAATTAAATATTTTAATTATATTTTACTTTGTAATTTTATTGCTTGTATCCTTATGATTTTTATTGACTGCTTCCAGGGGTAAAATGTAAAAATGTTTACTACTGGTTCTGTGGGTGTGGCTTGATGGGTGTGGCTTAGTGGTCATGTGGGCATGGCCAACTTGATGTCACTCACTGTTAGAGCCAAGAGCTGCACATTTTGAAGCTCATTTTGCCCTTCTGAAGCCCCCAATGCTTTGAGTTTCCCTCCATCACCCAAGCAAACATCGGAGTCTTCTCTTGCAGAAGCAGAATCCAGGCACAGAAATGGAAAAACAAGGTGGGGAATGGGGAGGAGAAGGTGTAATTAGCAGAATCCAGGCAAAGAAATGGAAAAATGGGGGGGGTGGAATGGGGAGGAGAAGGTGTAAGAAGACGTTTACTTAGATCACTGATGCTCCCAACAATGAGTTTAGCGGCGATGTAAGGAAATACCTTCCAGCTCTTGAAGATTGACTTTAAGCTGACAGCAAAAGTAGTGGTGGGGGGGGAGGCAACAGGGGCATGTGTGTTTGTGTGTGTGTGTGTATGTCCCTCCCTCCACAAGGACTTGGAGGCAGACGCTGCCCCTCTGAGGAAAAGAGGAGGCGGTGAAGCCCTGGCTGTCAACCTGGGAGAGAAGGAGGGCATGCTGGGAAGGGAGTACGCTGCTAGCTCCCTTCCCCGCAGCCCTGCGAAGCTTGCCTGCCTTCCACGTGGCCTTCTGCTTGCCTGCCTTCGCAAGCTGGTCACGGAAAGGCTGCATGGGAAGGCAGGGAATCATGGCAGGACTGTGGCCCATGGCCCGGTTCGGGGGCATGGCCAGCCACCAATTGCTACCGGTACGGCGAACTAGCCTCAATTTCCACTACCGGCCCTCCCGAACTGGTCTGAACTGGTAGCATTTCGCCCCTGACTGTTTCCTAATATGACTTGATTGCTTATTTGTACCCTATGACTATCATTAAGTGTTGGACCTTATGATTCTTGATGAATGTATCTTGTCTTTTTATGTACACTTAGAGCATATGCACCAAAGACAAATTCCTTGTGTACCCAATCACACTTGGCCAATAAAGAATTCTATTCTATTCTATTTTTTATTCAGTTTGACAGCTGACTGCACCCTACCCTCCAATACATGTGTTCGAAATGTTTTGTGGCTGGGTGGGATGAGAGTTGGCCATGGTCACCAGGCGTGGCTAGGGGGGTCATGTGACCAGGGAGAGTGCCGAGTTGGCCATGCCTACCAGGCATGGCTAGAGGTCATGTGATCAGGGGGGAGTGTCAAGTTGGCCACATCTACCCAGGCATTGCAGCTCCCAGTGTTTTTTTTTCTGTGAGAAATGGGTCCAACACTCAAATGGGTTTGAGTGTTAAAAGTTGCAGACACCTGGTCTAGACTGTGGTTGACCTGTTTTCAAAACAAGTGCACGTCAACCTCAGCCTGGAGATTGGCCAAAATGTTCATACAACACATCTACAAGCTGCATGGAGTCCCAAGGCATATCATTTCAGACCAGGGGGTGCAGTTTACAGAAAAGTTTTGGCAGGAGTTCCTAAAGCAAATAGGGTCAGCTCAGGGACTTAGTTCCATCTGAGCACCAATGGGGTGGTAGAATGAACTAATGGTGGAGCAATATCTATGTTACTATGTAAACTATCAGCAAACCAACTGGGTGGAGCTCCTACCTTTCACAGAAGTGGTTTATAGTAACTCAATGCATAGCAGTATTTTATTCACTCCTTTTAAAGTAACCATGGGAGTTGAATTTGTACCAATGCCAGAGTTTTCAAGGGAACCTCTTCCTTAGTAACAATAGCTGAATGGATGGATACCTTAAAAGCTGCTTGGGGAAATGGGCAGAAAGCCCTGAATTGCAAAACAGACAGGCAGATTGGAAGAGAGCCACTCAAAAGAAGTTTGGGGAGAGAGTTTACCTGTCTATGAAATACTTAAAGCTGGACCAACCTTGTAAGAAACTGGGTCCTGCGTACAAAGGTCTATTCCCAATTGTTCAAATCATAAACCCAGTTACAGTGGAATTAAGTTACCTAACATACTCAGGCGAGTCCACCCAGTGTTCCACTGTAGTTTATAGAAACCCTTCCAAGGCTCCGTTAAAGCCAGTCGAGGACAGGCCTCCACCTCCTGCGATGGTGGTGGTGATGGTGTGAAAACACTATGAGATAAAGAGGATACTGGACTCAAAATTACAGAAATTAAACTTGGGGAAATTACAATACTTAGTGCAGTTGAAAGGATATCCCTCAGCTGATGTGGAGAGGGTAGGTGCCCAAAATGTTAGTGCAGACAAGTTAGTAGAAAAGTTCCATGCAAAATACCCCAAGTGACCAAAGAGATTAGTGAAGGCCAGGACCATCTAAGCAACAATAATTAATCTGATTTAATATTTTCCAGGTGCCCTTTTCCTTCACGGGGTCCGCATGTCAAGATTGAATTGCTTTACTTCTTTCAAACCTAATGCTTTTCAACTTGCCAATGAACTGAGGGAAGGGAAATGGAATTTGGAGAATGTATGCAGAGATCATGAGAGCACGGAGCCAGCAAGGTTACGACTGCAGGTGCTTGAGAAAGAAATGGACTGTTTTTATAACAAAAGTCTCATAATTGGACAATGTGATCAACCAGGGGTGGGGAGAAGGAGAACGTATTGTTTAACAGGGCAAGCATTTGTGCGGGAAACCAGAGCTGGCATTGTTTCTTCAGTACCAACATGGTGTATTCAATAAAGCTTTATTTTTGGGAATTCAATTCTCCTGAGAGTGTTTCCTTGTTTTGGGTTCATTAATTGGACAGTTGACAGCAATCTTATCTTACACATAGGTTTTACCCTAGCCTTCCATATAATATAAGCACAAATAAAATCCATATAAATCCATATAAATCAAATAATGAAAAATGGCAGATGGAAACAATCTTGGTGAAAACAATTAAAAATAGCAATCAATTAAGGTAAATGGGCTCAAATTAATTGTCAGATTCCAAGTAATGCACCCATCATAAATTGAACTCTGAGGCAATCTCTTTCTTCAAAGAACAAATTTATTTAGATACACCATCTTGGCACTAACTGGTGGAAAGCCAGTACTGAAGTTCCCGCACTTTCCACCCCAATATAAGTATTAGTTTCTCAAATTTTCAAAACAAACTGTCACATTGTCCAATCCAGTTGAGAGCTGGTTATTTGGTGACTTCTCTCCTCCTCTTCCTCCAATCAGCCAGCTATTGGAATGTACTTGACCATCGGCTAGCTATGTTGTTTCGGCTGAAGGCTCTATCCTCCTTGGCTCTCCCCCCTTCAGCTCCAAACTGTGTCAACCTGAATTCATGTCAGAGTACCCAAGGATACAAACAACCCCACACCCGAATCAAATTCAGGTTTGACATTAATACATTAGAGCAGGGGTGTCAAACTCAATTTCATTGAGGGCCACATCAGGGTTTTGTTTGACCTCAGGAGAAAGTGTGGCCAGGGTGGGCATAGCCACCTTGACATCACTCATGTCAGGGGCACCTGTGGAGGCCCGAGCGCTCTTCCAGTGAAAACTGGTCACTTGGAAGAGGGTCAGGCCAGTGCTACTGTGCACTGCATTGTTGTACACTACTTCAGCAAATGGCAGCAACTCCACCCAGTCTGATTGCTGATAGTTGATGTAACATCTTAAATATCCTTTTATTAAGCAGAAGTGATAGCAACCAAGTTAAAGCAAGATCTGAATACCCTTAGGCAAGACAAGTAGGATTAAAGCAGTAGAGACCCCTCCCTTTAAGTCAGAATGCAAATTTTAGCCAATACACAAGTGTGAAGTTGTTTTCTTTACTAGTTTCCCTGAGAACCTGAACAAATATGTATTCACACCATTATCCTTTAAAGTGCAACAACCCACATGGCTCTCATAAACATTCCTTCATGTTAAGAGGATCTCAGGGCTCTTTGGCACCAGGATACAGGTTGTAAAATATCTGTTGACACAGGCAATGCTAGTAAATCGAATCCAAGTCTCCCCCTTCTTCCAATTGATTGGCAGTATCACTTTTAGGGATCTGACAGCGTTGCTCCATTCTGTGGCCCAGTTAGTGCTTGGATGAAACACCGAACTAAGCCCTTGTGAGGATCCAATGGCCCTCATGAACTCTCTCCAGAATTTAGTGGTAAATTGGACCCTCCAATCAGAGATGATTCTGCAGGGGACTCCATGCAACCTATATATATGCTTGATGAATAGGTTAGCCAGCTTCCATGCTGACAGGAGCCCTGGGCAAGCTACAAAATAGGCCCGTTTGGAGAACAAGTCTATGCTGGTCCAAATCACCATACTTCCCCCACTCTCAGGGAGTTCAACAATGAAATCCAAACCTATTGCCTCCCAGGGTCGAGACAGATCTGCCATTTGCTGAAGTAGCCCGGGGGGGTCTCCCCAACTTCGTCTTCATCACTGCGCAAGTGCCACAGCTCCTTACATAGTCCTCAATGTCTCTTTTCATCCCCAGCCACCAGAATTGTCTCCTGGCCATGTGCAGGGTCTTCAAGTAGCCAAAATGCCCTGCTTGTTTGGAGTCATGACTCTGTTGAAGGACCTGGAGCTGCAAGTTGTTGGGCACGTAAAATTTAGATCCCTTCCAGCCTAATCCATCCATGAGGGTTAGTATTCCTGGGTTGTCCCTGTGCCATGGGTCAGCTGGCAGTTTGTCGTTCAGCTTTTGGGTCATTCCCCCCATCCGTGGCTCTCCTTCAGGTGGCCTGGCCTCAGGTCAATGCTTGAGGAGGGGGTATCATTGTGTGAACTACCACTACCCACTTACTGTGGTATTGTGGCCTACATGACAGAGCATCACCTAAGAGGTTCCCCCCCCGGGATTTACTTCAGTTCAAAATTCAATCATTTGAAGTATTGTGCCCACCTGACCTGCTTTGGGGAGAGTTTGTGGGGTGTCTTTAGTGCCTCTAGATTTTTGTGATCAGTCCATACTTCGAACAGCATGGAGCCACCCTCAAGGAAGTGGCTCCAGGTCAGTAGGGCCCATTGGACTACATAAGCTTCCTTCTCCCACACTGCCCACCTCCTTTCAATCTCCATCAGTTTCTTGGAGGTGTACGTGCAGGGCTGTAAGTTGCCATCTGCATTTTTCTGGAGGAGGACCACTGTAATGGGCACATTGCTGATGTCGGCTTGGATCAAGAAAGGCTGGTATGGGTCAGGGTGCTTGAGGGTCGGCTCTTTGGTGAACAGTCCTTTCAGCTGCTCGAAGGCTCATTGGCATTCTAGGGTCCATTTTAGGGTTGACTCAGCCACGGTTTATGCGGACCCTTCCCCATCTTCAACAGCTCAATGATAAGCCGTACAATTTCGGTGAAGGTGGGGATGAATTGCCGTTAGAAGCTTGTGAACCCTAGGAAACTTTGCAGTTCCTTGCAAGTGCATTGAGGTTGCCAATCTAGTACTGCTTTTACTTTTCCTGGATCCATCTCTACTCCATCACTTGACACTTGGTAACCCAGGTAGTCTAGGAGGGTCTTGTGGAACTCACATTTTGACAGCTTTGCATATAGTTTTGCTGCCAGAAGCTTCTGTAACACCCACCGCACCAACTTCATGTGTTCCTCTAGGGTTTTGGTAAAGATGAGTATGTCATTCAGGTACATACGAACCCCTTTGTACAGGTGGTCATGCAGCACCTCATTTATCAGCTGCAAGAAGACGGCGGGTGCTCCCTGCAACCCAAATGACATCACTCTGAACTGAAAGCTACTGAGGGGGCAGTTGAAGGCAGTTTTCCACTCATCTTCTTCTTTGATCCACACTCTGTAGTATGCCCCTCATAGGTCCAGTTTGGTGAACACCTTCCCCTTAGCAAGGTTAACGTCGATGTACTTCCTTATCTCTTTCATCTCTTTTGGAGTCATGGAGTACATTTTTGGCTTGGGTAGTTTAGCCCCTGGCACGAACTCAATGGCACAGTCAGTGGGACAGTGAGGTGGCAGAATGCTAGCACTTCCTCACTGAATGCCTCTGTTAGGTCCTGGTATTCTCTAGGGATCTGGAAGGGTGCCTGGGAGTGGTTGTGAGGCAGCTGTAGCCATCTTATCTTGCTTAGTGCCGTCTCATGTTAGGGAGGTCTTATCTCTGGTGGGTGGACTTGGGGGTGTGTGAGGCCCTATCCCAATCTTCAGCTCTCGATAGCCATCCTTCCATGTGATGATGGGCACCCACTTGTCCAGCCACACCAACCCTCTCTCATTTTTGGTGCTACTATGAAGCTGAGGCACTCTCTGTGCTGACCCATTTCTAGTCTTATGGGTTCGGCAAGGAGCGTGGCAGGAACCCCACTGATTAACGACCCATCAACCTGCTCAAAACATATGGGTTGGGTCATTTACTTCATCCAGATCTACAGTTTTAGGACGGTGGGCAGGTTGATCAAACAGCTGGTGCAACCCATGTCGATTATCTCCTCTAGTTCCTTGTGGGCCCCGTCTTTGGTGCTGTTATCTTCAATTTTACGATGAAGGGGCAGATTGGTTCACTCACCATCGGGTCATCCTCACCTTCATCATCACTGTCATAGGTCTCCCTTAGCTGGGGAGGCAGAGACCTCTGCAGCCTGCCAAACAGATTTTCCTCCTTCCCTTCTCCTGCGTGGACTCCTTCTCTGCTTGGCTGGATCAGGAGTCTTCGCCTCTGGTTTGGGACATTTGCAGGGGGCTCCAGCTGCTCTATATGTCCCTCAGCTAGCTGTGGGGGGACCTCTTGCTACTCTGCCAACCTCTCAGTTGGCCAAGGGGGAGTTCCTCTCAGCCCCCTCCCCCTGCTTCATTTCCAGTGAGGAATTGTCTGCCAAGTGGGTGCCTTTTTGGTTGGGTCTACACGGGAGGCTGAGGCAGGTCTGAAGTGGAGGTCCAGCCACTGCCAGGCTGGTGGTCCCAGTCAGACGGTCCCGAGCCCTTTGGTGGGGAGCGTGGGCACCCAGGCGACAAACCTCCTCCCTTGTTGGGTTGCTCTAGCGGCTCTCCTAGGGTCAGATCAGGTGGCACCATCCTCCATTCATGGGCCCCGACTCACCCAAATGCTGCCAATTCGGGCCCTGGTGATCACTGCCAGAAGCTCCCATAAATCCTGCAAGGGCTTCATTTGGCCATGGAGGGGACTACTGGCCGAGTTGACGCTTCGGGAGCTGGCTCCCGATCAGTGACAGGCCTGCAAGTCAGTAGGGAGGAGGAGTAGGTGAGGGGGATGAAGCCCCTCCCTTGTTGGGCAGCATGGCCCTCCATTCCCCAAGCCTCAAGTTGTCTGAGTCCTGCTGTCCTGGGCTTTGGTGGCCACTTCATGTCAGACTACCCAAGGATACAAACAATCCCACACAGCAATCAAATTCAGGCTTGACATTAATACTTTAGAACAGGGGTGTCAAACTTGATTTCATTGAGGGCCACATCAGGGTTTTGTTTGACCTCAGGGGGAAGGGTGGGTGTGGCCAGGGTGGCTACGTTGACATCATTCATGTCAGGGAGACCTGTGGAGGCTTGAGTGCTCTTCCAGTGAAAATGGAGCTCAGGAGGGCTGCACGTGGCTCTCCCCAGCTCCGTTTTCGCTGGCAGAGGGTTGCAGGAGGCTGTCACAGCCAAAATCAGAGCTCAGGAGGGCTGCATGCAGCCCTCCCGAGCTCCGTTTTCACTGGCAGAGGCACTGTGGGCCAGTCCTTTGCTGTTTCCAGGGCAGCCCCACAGGCCAGATCTAAGCACCCTGCGGTCCGGATTCAGCCCTAGGGCCTTGAGTTTGACACCCCTGCTTTAGAGCAACTGGAAACAAACAAAGCAATTACTAAAAGCTAGCATGGGTTTGTTAAAAACAGATCATGCCCAACAAATTTCATTCTTTAATAAAGTGGCTAAGAGACCTTGTGGGCCAAATGCCTGGTCTCAAATTATCCTATTCAGACATATACCCAGCTCTCTGGTGAAGACTCTAGTGCTAGGAAAGGTGGAAGGAAAGAGAAGAAGATGACCAACAGCAAGATGGGTGAACTTAGTTATAGTAACAATGAGTGTTGGAAGAGCTGAAAGAGCTAGTTAGGGTAGAACATCATGGGGAAAATCCATCTATGTGGTTGCTGAGGGTGAACAATGATGTCACATAATCAAGCTATCACATAAAGGTAATAGAAACCTGCTGACCAATACAAAAGCAAAAATATAAGAAAGCCTAGAAGATTGAAATCAAGGGGGATTTTATCCAATTTCAGAAAAAAAATGTGGTAGGAAGACCTTTGTGCAATATGCTCTCCTTGAATCTGGCCTACTTCTTAAGGGGCATGAGCAGAAGACATTTTGAACAGAATTTCTGAAGATTTCTGAGACCAGGTCAAAATATATGGCAAAAAGTATGCTTTTGAATATGAGCTCATCAAGGATATCTACTCAAGAGCCTTAGTTTTAAGCAAATCTAAAATTGAAAAAAAAAAGCTTCACTTTCAAACCTAAGTGTACTTTCAGCAAAGGAACTGTTACCTGCAAATGTTTCCACAAATGGAATCCTTGCCTTCCTTGTAGTTTACATCAGCATTCATGTGCTTTTGCAATCACTATGATCTCCCTTGAGCCCATAAAGCTGGTCTTATCTTTAACTCATGATTCAAATAGATTTATAGTCTATTTGAGATTTTATAGACCACAAAATAACCAGTTCCTTTACTATTTAAGTCACCCAAAGGTCTTTATGTATCATCATCACTGTGCTTTCCCACCTACTTAATACTTCTTGGTGGAATGATAAAGAATCCATTTCCGTTTGGATAGATATGGGGGAAGTTTTTCTGGGAAACAAAATCTGAATTCCATTTAGATGTGATACTTTAGAAAAACTTGTGTACCCAAAACTACATTTTCTCACAACAAGTAATCATATTTTCATGTACTGGCTGTTTTCCTGACTGCAGCCAGATAAAGTACAAAGAGGGAGCTGTTGCAGCCTGCAAAATGTTGAGGAATCTGTAATTTAATTTCAGTATAAGTGAAATGATTGCTTTGTGCATTTTGTTCATTTCAGATTGATCAGAAAGCCTTCAGAAAGATAATCACCCCCATAAGATTGCTTCTGTTTTCAAGAGCAGATCACTTTATATATATTTTTTGATTTAACATAATTAGCAGTTACCTTATTTGGTACTTAATTTGCTTTAATACATTTGAATTAATAAATCATCATTATCTGAATGTAACTGTATTTAGTACTTATATAACATTAGAAATAAATTCCAGTGATTTAATATAATAGTTCTATTTAATTTAACTACTCCCCAAATGATAGATTAGTGCTTATCTAATCAGATTGTGGATATTTGGTATTGAACCATAGCTGCAACTAACAGTAATTTGTTGCATTATAATTGCTTAATTATAGAGGGGGAAAAATCTCAATCATTGTAAGAAATTTGACTTCTACTCCATTAGTTTTTGTTCCATCCAGTGCCTTGGGCAATCAGTTGATCCATTCTATAATGAGGGTTGACCAGGTGTGATGTGATTTTTGTATGTTGCTCAGGAAGTAGCACCTGATGATAGATTATTATATCTATCTAGATACTACTAAAACTCATATGCCTGTTTGTAACCTCCAGTTGGGCAAAATGGTGCATCATAGACAACTGTCAGACCTACCCCAGTCTGATCCCTTAGGGAAGTAAAACTCTCAACTCCATTTGGTTGAAGTGAAAAGTCACTTTTACTAAGAGATGCTGATTGCAGTAAAATCAAGCTGAATCTAAAATTCCTATGTGCCAATACAGAACTAAATCCCTGCTTTCCCCTTGTCCTCCTCCTATGGTCCATCTCTGTGTAACCAATCTGGCATCACCAAAAATGTTTTGGGAAGTGTTGAGGTGTTTGGTTTGGTGAAATTCCAATCTCAGGGCAAATGGCCTTGAAGATGCCAGCACAACAGCACAAATCAGATTCCAGAATGCTCTGTTCTTCCTCAACTTTCAATTTGCCCCTCCCAATTTTCCATAATAGAAATATAAACCTTTATTGCCCATTTGTTCCCTCCTCACATGCCTGATTGATGGCAGAATGCTGGCAAGGCGCCAAGCTGAAGCTGGTGGATCTGACAGGCAACATTTTTTACCAACAAACGTCAAATAAGTAAACTTATGGAATGCAACCAAAATCCGGGCCCCATGACTCACATGAGATTGAAATTTGGCAAATTGTGGCCACTTTAGTGATGCCACATTACCATCTTGCCACAGTTAGCCATGGTCACAGAATCATAAACTTCATTGCTCCCTGACAGCTTCCTACAAGTCAATGGGGAAACCAGCAAGAAGTTGGTGATCGAGATTACCCATGCTCCCTGTCAGCTTCTCACAAGCAAAGACACACACTCCTGTGCACTCTTCCTAACTCGCATTACAATCCCACACACCATCCCTGAGCCACTGGGCACATTCATACAATCCTAGCACATCCATGCACCCTTCCAACCGATGCCACACTCCCTTTTGCCCACCCTGCACAGCACCTCCCATAAATCTCCCCCTCCCCAGCCCATGTGTCATGGTCCTATCGGAGCCTGTTTCAGAGGAGGAGGAAGAAGAACCGGGGCCGTCCAATGGGGATGGCACATCTCCCTTGGAATGTTTGGAGAGGCCAGGGGCTGAGGACAATGCTGTCTCAGGCATTGGGAGAGGTGGTCAACCAGACAGAGAACTACCTGCAGTCATAAACACAGGGGAGGATCAACTATTGATAGGCAGTGGTGCTGAGAGCAGCAGATCCCCTCTGATGAAGAACAGCTGCCTGCCTCCCCTACTTGATCCAAGGGCACAGCGAGCAGAGCATAGGCAAACTCAGAGAAGGGCTGTGAGGCTACTCAGGAGAAGGTCGCCCCACCCCTCTTCACAAGGAACACCTGGAGTAGATTCAAATCCTGATCCCCTTGGGAGATTGACTTAAGGAGCAGCCATGGAGATTTAGTCTTTGCCAGAAACAATTGTTTGTTTTGGCTTACACTTCCCCAGCTTTGACGCATGCCTTTTGCCTTGCCTAGCCTCCAGGACTGCCTTTTGCCTTGTACCTTCCCTTTCCCCCGAGGACTGCCTTTTGTCTCATGACTTGACTTTGCCTTGTGGACTACAGTTCACCTCATGGACTCGCTTAGCTGGGTGGGGTGGACTGGACTTGGGATCCTGGAACTGACCCTGTGAGTGTGGTTCTGCTCTGTGAACTTTCTTTGTTATATGTGGGCTGTTGTTTGAGGGATTGAAAGTGGCTGCCTTCAGGGTAGTGTGGGGTGGAGCCTTACTGGTTGTTGGAGGGCTGTTTGTTGGAACATTTACTTAGAGCAATAAAGAACTCTCCTTGCCTTGACCACCTAGGTCATAACACCATGTGGCAGCTCTCAACTCTCAGCCCTGCACACCCACCCTAACCTTCATAGTATCCCTACACACCCTGACCTGTGCCATGCTCCCATATGGCCTCCCAGACCTATATGGCACCTCTAACACACCCCCATGTGCCTGACCCACACTTCACTTCTCATACACCTTTGTGTATCTTTCCTGACCCATGTCGCAACTCCATGTGCCTCCTTAACCCATGCAGCACCTCACATGAACATACACCACCACACCTATCCTGTGGGCTCTCCTTGATCCACATGGAACCTCTCCTGCTTCTCTGCACACCTCTAGCGTACACTTTCTGACTCTCACCATACCCCCATGCACCCTCTCTGACCCACACAGCACCTATTATTTTTAATTAAATCAATGGGGAAGCCAGGAAGTCTAAATTCAATGTAGCAGGAAGGAAAAAGGAGGGAGGGAGGGAGGGTGGGAGGAAGGGAAGGAGGGAAAGAGGGAGGAAGGGAGGGAGGGAGGGAGGGAGGGAGGGAGGGAGATTTCCAATGCTCCCTGCCAGCTTCACATAAGGAAGTTGGAATTCACTGCCAGTGCCACCTGTGATCATTCTGTTTCTCTGTTTAAATAAGGAAATATCTCTGAAACAATAACTCAATGGGTCATGGGTTGTCTGGTTATCATTATATTTTTATTCTGCCTATTTATTCATTGATGATTGATTGATTGATTGATTGATTGATTGATTGATTGATAACTCAAGGTAGGAAACATAGGTAATACCTAATATTCCTCCCTAACCCTAACCCTAACCCTAACCCACAACAACCCTATGAGGTGGATTAGGTTGAGAGAAAGTGTGATCAGCCCAAAGTCATCCATCCAGCTTTCATTATTAGTATGGAAGTGGAGTATAACATAAAAGTAACCTTTAATTGGAGCTTAAGTTAATAAGTAAGTTGAATAAATAGATAAATAAATATGAGTTTTGTCTTTGATATATCTGTGTATTTATAGATAACACTTTTGCACATTGTTGCTGTGTTAAGTTTAAAAATGTGAACTATTTTCCAAGGATCTTGCCCAATAACCACAGACATGGATTATCTTAGTTTCAAAGGTATTTATTTACACCATTTCTTTATCTTTCAGGTACACATCTGGAACTGGCTGATGGGTCCCTGTGCAAGAGCTTATATACTGCGAGGGCGGAGTCAAGGTAAGGGGGGTCATGGGAAGGGCTAGGTGAGGGAGGAGGGGTCAACCCATGTGTTGATATGTACAGAGTTAGTCATTTACTCATAACAAATCCCCCTCTAAATGACTAACGTTTGGAGTTGATTCTGTATAAGGCATAGCTACTCCTAGTTTTGATGTCAGGTATGTGTGTTGTTTGCTCGGTAATGGTTTTGTCAGAATGTCTGCGGCCTGTTTAGAAGTTTCACAATGTACGGCTCTGATGAAACCTATGTCTGATAACTATCTGACGTGCTTGTGCTTGATGTCAATGTGTCTGGATCTTTGACCTACTGCGTCCGCGTTGGAAATGTCTATGGCTGCTTTATTGTCCTCGTGAATTGTTATTGGATAAACTGGTTCAGTCCATATGTCGGAAAGCAGATCATCGAACCACACTAAATTGTTAGCCGCTTTTGACAGGCAGATGTACTCTACTTCCGCTGTGGATGTGGCAACCAGATTCTGTTTACTGGTGTACCAATGTACTGGGCAATTATTGATGAGAAATATGTAACCAGAGGTGCTTTTTCTGCTTTTGGTGTCACCTGCCCAGTCAGCGTCCGCATAGCAGGTCAGCATGGGTTCTTTGGACTTGGACGGTTCCAGACATAGATATGCGTCTATGCTATATTTCAGGTATCTAATTATTCGTTTTACACCTTCCCAGTGGTATACCTTGGGTTCACTGACATGTCTGGATAACAGGTTAACTGCTAAGCTGATATCTGGCCTTGTCCAATTGGCAATATATAGGAGGGATCCAATGACGGATCTATACAGAGTGTTGTCCTTAAATGGCTCCCCCTCTTCGTGCATATGTTTCAGGAAGTCTGTTTGCATGGGTGTTTCACATGGTTTAGCATCCTTCATGTTACACCTGTGTATAAGTTCTAATATTTTTTCCTTTTGCAATACCCTGAACCCATTCTCTGTTTTCTCGATTTGCACCCCTAAATATTTGTTGACTCTCCCTAGGGTCTTGAGTGTGAAGTGTTTCCCCAGTTCTTTGGCAAATTCATCGCATTTTCGTTTGTGTTGTCCTAAGTATAGAATGTCGTCTACGTAAATGAGTGTGTACTCGACTGATGTGCCCTCCCTCTTGACGAAGAGGCAGAGGTCCACTGAGGTGGCGGTGAAGCCCATGTCCCTGAGTGTTTTGGCTAGACACTCATACCATCTTTTTCCCGACTGCCTTAACCCGTACAGGCTTTTGTTTAGTAGCCAAGTGTCTCCCTTTTTCGTGTCCTTCCCTGGGGGTGCCCTGACATATATTTCTTTGTCTAGCTTTGCATGGAGGTAGGCAGTTTGAACGTCGAATTGATACACTTCTAGGCCTAAGACGGATGCTATTACTAGGGTGCTTTTGACACTTTCTGCCCTAACTGTAGGTGAATAGGTATCCGTGTAGTCATCTGGATACCTCTGTGCGAACCCCTGAGCCACGAGCCTAGCCTTGTAGAGAGTCTTTTTGTCTTTGAGTTCCTTAATTTTGAAAACCCATTTTGTACCTATGAGTGTTTTGTCGGCTGGGACCTTAGAGGGGGTGTACACGTTTAGTTCCCTTAGGCTAGCCATCTCCTTTTCCATAGCCTGTTCCCACCTATTTCTCTCTTCTTGTGGTAGGCTGATTATCTCCTCGTATGAGTTGGGGGTCACTTTATTTGGGTGTATGGACATGACATAATCCTCAAATCTCTTTGGCATTCTATTTCTGTTGTGTCTTATGGGCCTGTTTGGTCGTGCATCGGTGTTGTGCATGTATTTGGCTTCTTTCTCTGTGACTGCATCTACCTTAATGATGGGATGGTCTTCCTTCCACCCTTTGGTGACTATCTCATGGTGTCTCGGTTTTTGCCTTTCTTGTGTATCTGTTTCTAATGTGGTATGTTTGCTCTCATCCCTTAATTTGTCTGTGTCTTCCTATCTGATGAGTGTCTCATTGAGATGTATCTTTGACCAGTTGGTGTTCTCATGGAACACTGTGGTCCTGGATATGATGAACCTATTATCCCTGTCTATGAATCTGTACCCTTTTGTGCCTGGTTCATACCCCATGAACCTTAATCTCTTTGAGACCTTGTCTCCTTTTCGCCTCAGCTGTTTGGGGATATGTACATCCGCCGTGACCCCAAATATGTGCAAGTGTGTAATTTTTGGCTTTCGGTTGTACATCACCTTGTAAGGTGTTTTCTCTACTACTACTCTACTACCAAAGCCTATTCAGTGTGTAGTTTGAGTAGGTGAGTGCTTCTGCCCAGAATGGCTGTCCTAACCCTGCATCCTCTAGAGCGCATCTCACCATTGTTTGTAGGACTCCATTCCTTTTTTCTACGACTCCATTCTGGAACGCGGAAAAAGGAGAAGTCATGTAATGTATTATCCCGTGCATCTTTAACCAGTTCGAGAAGTCCCTTGACAGGTACTCAGACCCCCTATCCGTCATTATTTGTCTTATTTTTGTATTGTGCTGCGTCTCCACTCTCTTGTAAAATTCCTTAAATTTTTGAAATACCTCACTCTTATGATTAATGGTATACACAAAGCCATAGCGGCTGTAGACATCTACTATTGTCAGAAAATATATCTTTTTGTATTTTATAGAGGGCTTCATGGGGCCCACAATGTCCATGTGTACCAGGTGGAAGATGGAGTTGGTGGTGCAGGTGGCCTTCCTAGGTCTAGGTTTGGTCTTTAGCTTAGAGGATTTACATACGGAGCACTCTAAGTAGTTTTTACAACTTTTTATTTTCAAGTCATTGGTACATTCTGTCATTTTTTGGATGACTGGGAAGCTGGCATGGCCCAACTTTCTTTTTTTTTTTTTATTGAGTTTTAAACAGAGATATAAAGACAATACAAAAAATACAAAGACATTACAAAGACAAACAAGTTCCCACCACCAACCTGCCCACACCAAACTTTACATATATGTTTTGATCATCATCAGAATATATATTGCTTTATAAGTTAATATATAAGTAATACTTTGTCAATTTGGATGTTTTAGATTGGAAATAATCTTGCATCTCCTCTTAATTTATTTATTTCCAGTTTTATTTTTTCTACCCTATTTTCTTTCATCTATATTTGTACTGATTTTCTTTTCTAGCCATTGATACCACTGGTGCCATACAAGATAGAATTCACTTTCTTCTTTATCTTGGAGTTCTAGTGTCAGTCTATCCATTTCGGCACATTCTGTTATCTTCGAGATTAGTTTGTCTTTGGTTGGGAGTTGATCTGATTTCCAATTTTGCGCAAACAGTAACCGTGCTGCTGTCAAGATGTGTATGATGAGGTATTTTGTCTCTTTGTTGTGTTGTGTTGTTATCATTCCAAATAAAAAAAATTCTGGAGTGTTTTCTACTTGCTGGTTTATTATTTCTTCAATAATTTCCTTTGTGTCCTTCCAGTATTGTTGGGCCTTTGTACATTTCCACCAGGCATGGTAGTATGTTCCCTTTTTTGTTTTGCACTTCCAACAGCGTGGGGAGGTGTTTGGATATATTTTGGCTAGTCTGGCTGGTGTTAGGTGCCATCTGTAAAACATTTTTATGATGTTTTCTTTGTAGGGTATGGCTCTTGTCATTTTGATGTTCTGTTTCCACAATTTCTCCCAGTTTGCCAGTTGGATGTTGTGCCCTATGTCCCTGGCCCATCTTATCATATTTTCTTTTACTGTTTCTTCCAGTAATTTATATCTAAGTAAGTAGTTATATAATTTGGTTATCATTTTTTGTTCTGGGCCTTGTAAAATCTTATCTAATTCATTCAAATTATTCGAGATTCCATATTGCTTTTTGTCTGCTATGTGTCTTGAGTGTATTTGAGTGTAGGGCCACCAATCGATATTTATGCCGGAGTTTTGGAGTTGCTGTCTTGAAATGAGTTCGCCTTCATGATTCAGTAAGTCTTGGTACCTCATCATTTTTCCTATTTCGAGAGTGTTCGGGTATATCAATGCTTCCATCGGGGACCACCATTTTGGTATTTTAGTATAGTGAGTTCTCTTAATATCCTGCCAGATCTTGAATAATGAAGCTCGAATTATATGACATTGGAAGTGCATGTGTCTTTTATCCGATCCGTCCCATAAGAAAGCGTGCCATCCTCTTATTAAGTCAAAGCCTTCTAAATATAAAGTTCTTTTGTTGTCGAGTTCCATCCATTCTTTAATCCAGGTCAATCCTGATGCCTTATAGTAGAGTTCCCAATCTGGTGTTGCTAGACCTCCTTTGTCCCGTGAATCCTGTAGGGCTTTGATTTTAATTCTGGCCTTCTTTCCCTGCCATATGTAGTTCATTGTTGTTTTGTTGAGGTTCTTAAAGAAATCTCTTCCGGGGTGTATTGGTATCACTTGATATAAATATAGTACTCTTGGTAATATATTCATTTTTATTGAGGCAATTCTGCCCATCAGTGAGAGTTGTAATCTACTCCAAATTTCTAAGTCTTTTTTGATTTGTTTTAACAATTTGGTATAAATTTTCTTTAATTGTAGTTGCTTTTGCTGTCAGCCAAATACCTAGGTATTTTATTTTCTTTACTATTTGAAGTCCTAATTCTTGTTCTAATTTCAACTGTTGTGTTTGGGTCATATTCTTCGTCAATACTTTCGTCTTCTGCTTATTTATTTTGAGGCCCGCAACTTCCCCGTATTCCTCTATCATTGTCATCAACCTGGTTCCAGATCGTATTGGGTTTTCCAATATGAAGATCACATCGTCTGCAAAGGCAAGTAATTTATACTCCTCTCCCCGAATCTTAAGGCCTTCTACGTCTTCTTCCTTCCTGATTTCCGTTAGTAAAACTTCCAGTGCGATTATAAATAATAGAGGTGACATGGGGCAACCTTGTTGTACGCCTTTCTGAATGTCAAAAGTTTGTGTCATGTCACCATTTATTGCAATTTTGGCTGTTTGACAGGAGTAAATCTTTCTTATCAATTTAAGGAATTTCTCTCCGCAATTCATTAATTCAAGTTGTGATATAAGAAAGGACCAATTTAAATTATCAAAGGCCTTCTGGGCGTCGAGAGATATTAAAGCTATTTCCTTATCTATTTTCTTATCGTAGTATTCCAGTATATCTATGATCGTTCTCAAATTATTTTTAATCTGCCTCCTGGGTATGAAGCCGTTTTGGTCTGTATGTATGTATTTATGAATTATTGTTTTAAGTCTCTGCGCTAATATTGACATGAATAGTTTGTAATCTACATTGAGTAATGAAATGGGTCTGTAATTCCTAACTTGGGTCCGGTCTAAATCTTCTTTGTGTATTAACGTAATAATGGTTTCTGTCCATGATTTTGGGATTTCAGCTGTCAATAATTCTGCATTGAAGACTTGTAGCAATATTTCGTCTATTTCTTGTTGGGAGTGTTTATAAAATTCAGTAGGAATTCCATCTGGTCCTGGAGTTTTATTGTTCTTTTGTTTTTTACGAGCTTCAGTCAATTCAGTCATTGTTATGGGACGGTTCAGGGTCTCTCTATGTTCTTCTTCAAATTGTGTAATATTCACTTTACTAAGATATTTTCGAATTTGGTCTTCCGGGACATCTTCCTGCCGATAGAGATTCTGAAAGAATGTTTTGGCTATCTTTTTCTTATCTACGTGTGTATGGAATAAAGTTCCTGATTCGTCCTGGAGTTGGTGTATAATTCTTTTGTCTGTTTGCTTTTTTAATTTATGGGCTAACCAGCGTCCAGTTTTATTTGCGTGTTCAAAGTTGGTCTGTTTTGCCATTTTTATTTTTTGTGCCAAATCAGCTTTTGTAGTCAAATTCAATTTGTGTTTAGCGTTTAGGTGGAAGATGGAGTTGGTGGTGCAGGTGGCCTTCCTAGGTCTAGGTTTGGTCTTTAGCTTAGAGGATTTACATACGGAGCACTCTAAGTAGTTTTTACAACTTTTTATTTTCAAGTCATTGGTACATTCTGTCATTTTTTGGATGACTGGGAAGCTGGCATGGCCCAACTTTCTATGTAGCAAGTGGGCACAGTCATCGTGAATGGGTTTGCCAATTAACAACTTCCCTCTGTGTGTTGTGATTGTGTTTGTCTTTGGTGGAGTCATCTTCCCTGTCCCCCTCTATCTCGACTTGGGCATTGGCTTTGTCCTCTGTGTTTTCTAGTTGGGCGATTATGCGGGTCTGGCTATTCCTCTTAGGATGGAGGTATGTTAGTCCTCCATCAATGACTATGTTGCCGATGCTTTCCCTGCCCTTGGTCATGTAAGCCTTTCCTTCCTTGAAGGTGGTCTCTATGCCCATGTCCTTGCTGAGTTTAAGCGTTGCTAAAATATTGTGGGGTATTTCAGGTATGAGCAATACCCCCTCTATCTTGCCTATCCCGCTTATGAATGTATTTCCTTTCCCTGTTACTAGGATTTTGTTTTGATTGGCCACCTTAATGTGGTAGTTCTCCTCTGTAAATGAAGTCAGTATCTTTCTGTCATGAGTAGTGTGGTTGGTGGCTCCCGAATCAATGAGCCATGCTTCTCCCTCTCTTGTTTGTGTCTGTGTGTGTGTGTTTTCCCCGATCCCATACATGGATCCTGATCGGCTCTCCCTGGAGCTGTCCCTATTTCCTCTTCTGTCCCTTGGGTTGGGGGAGTCCCTGCGCCTATATCTGTTCTCAGATGGGGATCTATCAGGGAGTCCTGGCTTCCTACCTTCCGTTTCCATGTGGTAGGTGTGGTCTCTCCCCCTCGAATTTTTGGGACAATCCCGTTTATAGTGGCTCTTGGAACCACAGGTGAAACATTCTGGGTAGTCTTGGTTCCTGGTTTGGAACTCAACCCTCTTTGTTGGTTTGCTGTCCCTGTGGCTGATGGAACGGTCCCTCCTTAAGCTGTCTTCTGCAATTATTCTGTTTGTCAGTGACTCAAGTGTGAGGTGGCCTAGGCTTATGCTATCCAGCTGCATTATGAAGTTATCCCAGCTGGAGTCCAGGGAGTTGATGACAATGCTCTTCATACTCTGCTCTGATATATCTTCCCCCCTTTGTATCAACTCAGCCCTTGTGGCATTCAGGTTTAGTATGTGTTCACCCATGGGAGTCCCTGCCTTATGTCTAGCTGAGTGGAATTCCCTGGATATCTTGGCTGTGGTGGCAGCGCTCTTACTGTAGAACAAGTTAAATATTTTCTGCTGTATTTCGGATACAGTCAGGTAATGGCTGAGGCTGGGGTATATGCTTGGTGAAATACTTGCTATGACTATATAGTAAGCCCTGTGGTGCAAGCAGTCTATTTCTAATGTCCATGGTTTTGTGGGGGGGTCATCAATTAAAAACAACATGTTCTCCCTTAAAAATAAAACCTGGAGTTGATGATTCCACTGCATAAGGTTTGATCCATCTAATTTAAGAGTGGGAAAGTCAATTGGTAAATTTACTGAGCTGTGTGGCAAATTACTCACAGTCTGTTGCTGTCCATGGTATCTCAGGTGAGGGAATTCACAATATGGCTTGGGGATGCTGTTTGTGACTCTGTATGGACTTGTATTTATGTTCTCCTCTTCTCTTCTTACAGGAGCCAATTGAGCATGCACGAAGCCTATTTCGCGTCTGTAGTCGATGGGTGAGTAGCTGGCTGTTGCTGCTCTTAGGCCTCGGCCTAGGCCTACAGTTGGGGGTCCGGACTCACCCCTGGGGTATCCGGCTTCGTCCCTGGAGGCAGGCATCCATCGATGGGCGGCTGGATCCCTGCTGGAAGCTGGAGAGAGGCGAGGAGGTTGTAAGTAGAGGACTTCTGGAATTCGGCGGCGCAGCGGCGGCGGTGGCGACGGCAGTGGCGAGAGGTCCCGATTCCTGGTCGCTGGTCCCTGGACGTGTGAGGAAGCCTGGCGGAGGTCGCATGGAGGGTGAGTAGCCGGTGCGCCCCCCTTCCCTCGGGTCTCGTGTTGCCGGTGCGGTGGGTGGTGAGTTCGAGTCCTGCCATCTGCATGTCTCGTGTGCGATTGGTGCTTGGCGATCGCCCTCGTGGTGTGTGGTCCTCGGGTGGAGGAGCTGGGGTGATGCATCATCACCGATGGCCCCCTCGTAGTCCCTCGGCTCGCGATTGTGGCTGGCGCGTGGGGGTTGCGTGCAGGGCCGGTTGCTGTTGCTGGGGCCTCAGGTGTCTTTCTGGCTTCGAGCTCGGCAGGTGAGCTCCTGATGTCTTGGCATCTCCCTTCTGGGATGTTTTTGGTTGTTCCCCCATTTGTCTTGGGGTTTCTTTCGTTTCGCGCCATTAAATTTGAATCCTGGCTCCCCATTGGTCGGCGGCTGTCCCAAGATGGCCGCCGGGAGCATGGCGCAAAACTGGAGTCGTTTAAGTCCTGGGTCCCTGCCAGGGGGTATCTTTCCCTTACCGGTCTAGCAGTTTCATAGTTTCGTTCCTGGGGGCTCATCGCTGCTCCGTGGTCATCTAGCAGGTCCCGAAGTTTCGCGAGAAGCTCCCTCTTGCTGATGGAGGCCTCCATCATTTTTTGTATGATCTCTTTCAGCTCATCTCTCTCGGGCGATTCATTCCTGGCGTGCCTGGCTGCATTTTCTCTTGGCCTCATGCTTCTGTTTGCCTGGTCCAGGTCTCCCACTTCTATGGCAATTGGAATTCTGGCTGTGGCGCTTTCGGATTCCTGCAGCTCTGCCATTAGTCTGGTGATGGACCTTGTGTTCATTCTTCCTTCCATCTTAGGTATTATTCCTGGTTATTGGGCATAACCATCCTCTGCTACCAATCTGTGAACTATTTTCCAAGGATCTTGCCCAATAACCACAGACACGGATTATCTTAGTTTCAAGGGTATTTATTTACACCATTTCTTTATCTTTCAGGTACATATCTGGAACTGGCTGGTGGGTCCCTGTGCACGGGTTTATATACTGCGAGGGCGGAGTCAAGGTAAGGAGGGGTCATGGGAAGGGCTAGGTGAGGGAGAAGGAGTCAACCCATGCGTTGATATGTACAGAGTTAGTCATTTACTCATAACAAAAAATGCCAAAATAAACTTTTGGATTTTTCTTGTCTTTTTTTTTTTACTTGATTTATGTGTATATTTAAGAGAGGAAGTGCTGTTGTCCTGTTGTGAGTTTTTCAGAAAAGGTTTTGATGCTGATTTTAGAGCAGTATTTCATAAGCATGGGACTGGGCTGCAGTATTCATGATTTAAAAATGCTTTGTTTAATTAAAATAAAAATAAATAGCTCCATAGTGAACAGTACAATTTATTTTGGATAACTATATTCTGTTCTTTCAAGAGACTTGGTTACTCCTACTGCTGCCTCTGACTGATAAAGTTGGTGCTAATGAAAATAATTTAAGCAGTTAGCTCTCTGTGTGTTGCCTGAGTACTATGTGACTCAAAGGTGTGGTACTATAATTTGTTGTAATTTTTCAAAAATATTTTAAAATAATCTCTTTTGCTAATTTTTCTGAAAATTGGCTAATTGCTAACAATCTGGATACCTGGATACCTAGATGAAGCTGTCTATCTAGACCCGCTCCAGTCCGGCTTCCGGCCTGGGCAACAGCACGGAAACGGCATTGGTCGCGTTGGTGGATGATCTCTGGAGGGCTCGGGATAGGGGTTGTTCCTCTATCCTGGTCCTGTTAGATCTCTCAGCGGCTTTTGATACCATCGACCATGGTATCATGTTGCGCCGGTTGAAAGGGCTGGGGGTGGGGGGCACCATTCTGCGGTGGTTCTCCTCCTACCTCTCTGACCGGTCGCAATCTGTGTTGACAGGGAGGCAGCGGTCGACCCCGAGGCGCCTTGCTTGTGGGGTGTCACAAGGGTCGGTCCTCTCGCCCCTTCTGTTCAACATTTATGTAAAGCCGCTGGGTGAGATCATCCGTGGCTTTGGGGTGGAGTTCCATCAGTACGCTGATGACACTCAGATGTACATCTCCACCCCAGGCCACCCCAACGATGCCCTTGAAGTGATGTCCCAGTGCCTGGAGGCCGTGCGGGCCTGGATGGGGA
The DNA here is from genome assembly GCF_059756535.1 of Pantherophis guttatus. Taxonomy (NCBI): domain Eukaryota; kingdom Metazoa; phylum Chordata; class Lepidosauria; order Squamata; family Colubridae; genus Pantherophis; species Pantherophis guttatus. The sequence continues at coordinate 184,270,191 of NC_142063.1, read as the reverse complement.
GAAACAGGCTCCGACTCAACCCTTCCAAGACCGAGTGGCTGTGGCTTCCGGCGTCCCGATATAGCCAGCTGGTGCCATCGCTGGCTATTGGGGGCAAATCACTGGCCCCCACGGAGAGGGCTCGCAACTTAGGCGTCCTCCTGGATGCACGGCTGTCTTTAGAAGAGCACATGACGGCCGTGGCCAGGGGGGCTTTTTATCAGGTTCGTCTGATATGCCAGTTGCGCCCCTTTCTGGATCGGGACTCCCTACGCATGGTCACTCAAGCACTCGTCACTTCCTGCCTGGACTACTGCAATGCTCTCTACATGGGGCTCCCCTTGGGGTGCACCCGGAGGCTACAGTTAGTCCAGAATGTGGACGCGCGGGGGATTATGGGAGCGACGGGGCGCTCACATATGACACCTCTCCTGCGCTAGCTGCACTGGCTTCCTGTGGTCTTCCGGGTGCGCTTCAAGGTGTTGGTGACCACCTTTAAAGCGCTCCATGGCTTAGGGACGGGGTATCTGCGAGACCGCCTTCTGCCGCCAATAGCCTCCCACCGACCGGTTCGCTCGCACAGAGAGGGCCTCCTCAGGGTGCCGTCGGCCAGACAGTGCCAGCTGGCGACTCCCAGGGAGAGAGCCTTCTCTGTGGCAGCACCTGCCCTCTGGAATGACCTACCCCCTGAGATACGCACGATATCAGACCTCCGGATTTTTCGTCAGGCCCTGAAAACACACCTATTCCATCTAGCCGGGCTGGCTTGATCCCATCCTCTCAGTTTTAATTGAATTTGGTTTTAATTGGGTTGTTTTTAAATCTTGGGCCGAAATTATTTAATTGTTTTTTAAACTGTTTTTAAATTTTATATGCAATGTTTTATCTCGGCTGTACACCGCCCTGAGTCCTGCAGGAGAAGGGCGGTATAGAAATAAAAATAATAAATAAATAAATAAATAAATAAATAAATAAATAAATAAATAAATAAATAAATAAATAAATAAATAAATCAGCACAAACTCTAAACTCCATCTAGTGGTGATGAATGAAAAACAAGAGATCAAAGGACTCATAGCAAAGGTTGGAATACTCAAAATGTTTTAAATTTTGCTCTAGTGAAATATTCAATTGACTTATTCTGAATCAAAAACAAAATACATTGTATATACACCACTGTGGGTTTTTAAGAAGAGGCTGGACAGCCATTTGTTCAGAGTGGCATAGGATCTTCTACCATGGGTAGGCAGGTGGGCTTGAAGACCTCCAAGGTCACTTCCAACCCTATTATTCTATGTTCTTTCCCCCCCCCGATTTTATTGATTTAAAAAAAAAACATACACACAGAAAAAAAAAACGCACATATGGGTACAAATAAAACATATACAACATATATAACATTTAAACGTGATGACTTCTTTCTTAAGACAGTACATCGGTAAGATATATTTTTCAATATATACTCCGACCTCTCACCTTATATAACAATATTATTTTTGTTTAGGTTTCTTTGTACTCTGTTGTGTCTCATTTGGTACAGGATTTGGTTCAAGTCTTTTTGGATCGTCTTTTTGTTTGATTTTTCTTCAGCCATTGATACCACTTTTGCCAAACCAGATAGTAGTCTGATTCTTCCTTTCCTTGGATTTCTTTAGTGAGTTTGTCCATCTCAGCACATTCCATTACTTTCGATATTATTCTCTCTTGTGTTGGGATTTCTTCCGATTTCCAATTTTGTGCAAAGATGATTCTTGCTGCGGTCAAAATGTGTGTAATTAAATATATTGTTTCTTTTTCATAATTATTTGTAAATATACCTAATAAATATGTTTCCGGTTTTAATGGTATTTTTTGTGCTGTTATTTCTTCCAGTTGGATTTTGATTTTATTCCAAAATTGTTTTGCTTTCGGGCACAACCACCACATGTGGTAGTATGTCCCTTTTTGTATTTTACATTTCCAACAGAGAGGAGAAGTATTGGGAAACATTTTTGAGATCCGTGCCGGGGGGAGATGCCATCTGTAAAACAACTTGTAAGCATTTTCTTTATATGGTACTGATAACATCAATTTACTGTTAATTTTCCATAATTTCTCCCTTTTACTTAGTTCAATACTGTATCCGAAGTTTTTCGCCCATGAGATCATATTCTCTTTTACTATTTCCTCTTCTAGCTTATATGTCAGTAGAAAGTTGTAAAGTTGTAAATTTTTGTTATTAGTTTCTCATTTGGGCCCAATAGTATTCTATCCAGTCCATTTAATTCTTTTTGAATTCCATATTTTTCCATGTCTGTTTTGTATCTGGATTTTAATTGTAGGTAAGGCCACTACTCAATTTCCACACCTTGTATTTTTAGTTCATCTCTCGTTTTTAATTTTCCTTCATTGTTTAAAAGATCCTGATATGTTTTCATTTTGTTTATGTCCATTATGTTTGGATATATTTGTGCTGCCATTGTTGAAATCCACCGTGGGGATTCTATCATAATGGTTCTTCCTAATTTCAATCCAGATCTTTAACAAAGTGTCTCTCACAATATGTCTATGGAATTGTTCATGCTTTTTAGGTTTCTCTTCCCATAGGTATGCATGCCATCCTTTCGTCAGGTCAAAGCCTTCTAATGTTAGTGTGCGTCTATTTTTGAGTTTGATCCAGTCTTTAATCCATGTTAGTGATGATGCTTTGTGGTAAGTCTGCCAGTCTGGGAGTCCCATTCCTCCTCGTTCTCGTTTGTCCTGTAAATGCTTTAATTTAACTCTTGCCTTTTTCCCTTGCCAAATATACTTTAATATCATCTTGTCCAAATCTTTGAAGTAAATTTTGCCTGGATTTATTGGTATCACCCGAAATAAGTACAGCATCCTTGGCAGAATAATCATTTTAATTGAGGCGATTTTACCTAGAAATGATAGCTGAAGTTTAGTCCAAAATTCTAAACCTTTTTCTATTTGTTTGGCCAATTTAATATAATTATCTTCCTTAAGTGTTGAGATTCTATTGGTAAGCCACACCCCTAGGTATTTCACTTTCTTTACTTTTTGTATCCCTAGCATATTTTCCAATTCTTTTTCTTGATTTTTGGTGAGGTTCTTTGTTAACATTTTTGTTTTTTGTTTGTTGATTTTCAGGCCCGCTACTACCCCATATTGTTGTATTTTTGTCAATAATTTTGATCCTGATTGTAGTGGTTTTTCTAGGATGAGTACTATATCATCCGCAAAAGCTTGCAGTTTATATTCCTGGTTCTTTATCTTTAATCCCGTTATTTCTTTATCTTCTCTAATTTCTTCCAGTAATATTTCCAGTGTTAGTATAAACAATATGGGGGATAGGGGGCATTCTTGCCTCACTCCTTTCTTTATATCAAATTGTTCTGTTGTCTCTCCATTAATCAATATTTTTGCAGTTTGGGTGTTGTATATCCTTTTGATCATCTTAACGAATCTTTCTCCAAATTTCATCCTTTCCAATTGTGCAATTAAAAATGTCCCCATCAAGATTATCAAATGCTTTTTGTGCGTCCAGGAAAATTAAAGCTAGCTGTTTAGCTGGTCGTTGTTTGTAGTATTCAAGAATATCAATAATTATCCTTGTATTGTTTTGGATTTGTCGTCCAGGGATTAAGCCATTTTGATCTGGATGTATGTAGTACTTAATGAAATTTTTCAGTCTCTGTGTTTTGATGGATGTGAATAGTTTATAGTCCACATTGAGAAGGAATATTGGTCTGTAATTTTTAATTGCAGCAGGATCCAAATCTTGTTTTGGTATTAATGTGATTATTGTTTCATTCCATGATTGTGGGATTTCAGCTTCCAATAGTGCGTCATTGAATACTTGTATTAGGATGTCGTCTAGTGATTGCTGGAATGTCTTATAAAACTTGAATGGTATACCATCTGTTCCCAGTGTCTTATTGTTTTTTTGTTTCTTTCTTGTTTCTTTTAATTCTGACATGGAAATCGGTCTATTCAATAATTCAATATGATCTTCTTTTAATTCCTGTATATTTATTTTGCTTAAATATTCTATAGTACCTTCTCGATTTTCTTCTTTTGCGTTTTGGAAAAATTTCCTTGCAATTTGTTTTTTATCCTCATTATTATGATGTATTTGTCCATCTTCATCTTTTAATTGCAATATCATTTTCTTCTCTTTTTCTTTTTTCAATTTGTAGGCCAGCCACTGTCCAGTTTTATTTGCATGTTCAAATTGATTTTGTTTAGCCATTTTAATTTTCCTTGCTATCTCCGTTGTTGTGTTTAAGTTTATTTTATGTCTTGTAAGGTTTATTTTCTCTTTGATTTCTTGATTATGTGGCTCTATTTGTAGTTTTGATTCATATTGTTGCAGCTGTGTCGCTAGATTCTCTTTTGTTTGTTGCGTGTCTTTATTTATTTATTTATTTATTTTGCTGTATAACCAATTGTGAGGCCTCTGATATATGCTTTGGTTGTAACCCACAAATTTTGAAGACTAGTGTGTTCTTTAACATTAATTTGAAAAAATATTTTCAGTTCTCTTTGGATCATTTCCACGTATTGTTTATCCTTTATGATGTCTTTATCCATCATCCATCTTTTCTGTGTTTGGTGACCCTTCCATGTTATTTCAATTGGACTGTGATCTGCCCATGTGTTTGTTGTGATTTCTATTTGTTTAATGTTTAATCTGAGCTCTGCTGTCATCCAAGCATGTCGATTCTGGACCAAGATTGGTGTGGATTCGAATAGAATGTGAATTGTTTTTTATTGTAGTTGATTTCCCTCGAAGCATCTTGTAATTGAAATTCTTGTACCATATCGTGAATTGTATCTGGAAGTGTTTTTTTCCTAGATTTATTTTGTTTACTACTTCAATAATCTTTCTCTGCATTTATGATTGCACTGTAGTCTCCGATGAGACATATATTTTGGTAATCCAATTCCTTGATTATATTGTGTATTTTTTTGAAGTAATCAGTTTGGCTTCCATTCGGCGCGTAGAGTGACACTAATAGTATAGTTTTTGTTCCTGTTTTGATCTCAACCATCAGGGTCCTACCCTCCTCATCTGCAAATATTTGTTTTGCTTGTATGTAATTTTTAATATACATTGCAATGCCTTTCTTTTTTTGTTCTGTTAGTGCAGTATGGTGTTCCCAAACGTTTATTTTCTAATAATCTTTGATATTGTTTTTTGATGTGAGCTTCTTGTAGTGTTATAATATCTGTCTTCAATTTCTGTAAGTTTTTAAATATGCGAGTTCTCTTAGATGGAATATTTAGGCCATTTATGTTAATTGATATCAGACTTAGTTCCTTCTCCATTCTGATCTTCTATCTCCTTACTGTCCTGAGTCTTCTTGTGTTTTTTGCAATAATTTGTATTTTTTCCCTTGCTCCCTCTCTTTCCCTCTTCTCTTTCTCCCTTCTTGTTCTTCCTTCTCGTTCCCTCTGTACTTCCTCCACTGGGTCCTCCTTATTTGTTAAGTCTTGTTGAACTTCTGATTCTTGTTCCTCTTCTAGTACAAAATGCGTATCGAAAAGCTGTTGTGCCTTTTCTAAAGTGTCAAGTCTGTGTTTTTTGTCTTGCCATGAAATAAGAATTCCCTCGGGCGTCAACCACCAGAACATTATTTTGTGATTGTTCAATTCTGTAGTTAGAAAGTTGTAATTTTTCCTTGTTTCTCTTATTCTTCTCGGTATTTGTTTTAATGTTATTATTTCTTTGCCTTTGTAAGTAATTGGTTCTTCTCTCATTATTTTATATATTTCTTCTTTCACCAATTTCCTTGTGAATCTAATATGTATCTCTTTGGGTAATTTGTTTCTTCGGGCGTAATTTGTGAATACTCTATAGATTTAGTCAATTTCTTTATTAATTTCCTCCTTGTTTTTTGGGGTGCCTCCGCTAAGATCCCCACCATTAAGTCTCTCAGATTCTCTTCTCTATTTTCTGTGATGTTTTGGAATCTTAGGTAGAAGGATGCCTTCTCCATTTCTAAGTATGAAATTGAATCTTCCATTTCTTTATTCAATGCTATTTGGTCATTTTCCATGTCGTCCAATTTTTTCTCTGCTTGGTCCATTTTTGTTTCAATGTTTTGAATCTGTTGTTCATTTTTTGCGATGTTTTGTTGAATCTTTTCCATCTTATCGTCCATTTTTTTAAAGTTATCCTTTATTTCTCCTACGTCTGATTTTAATTCTTCGTGGTTCTTCCTGCTTTCTTCATGATTATTAGCTATTGATTCCTGTGTTTTATTCATCCCCTGTATCATCGCCAGGACTGAATGTATATTTTGAATATTGAAAGTTTGGGGAGTTTTCTCTTTTTCTGTTTTCTAGCATTGTGTCTATCATTTTCTGTTGTATCGGTGATGCAGTGGTTGATGTTTGGTTGGAAATTATCCTTTTACCTGTTTTTACTGTCGCGGATGGACCGGTGGTTGTCATCTTAATTTTCTGTTTAAGAGCTTCCCAAATTTTCATACACAGTCTATGTTATGGAGTAGGATTTCTTGTTGATAAGTTATTTATATGGTTTATGTAAGTTATAGGAACTAAATATGCTTATTAAACTTTCAGATCAAATCAATATTCTGAAGTTCACTTTGCAATATCATTATATAGGGATCGGAAAAAAACTTAAATGGGGAGTAGGGAAAAAATCAAATATTTCAGCAAATCATGTGTCTATTTCTATATTTCTATATTAAATCCTCTATTAAATTCTTGGTTATATATGTATTAAATCTTACCAGTATCAAACATCTATTCTTATTCTAAACAGTGCTATATATATGGTTACTATTAATAAACACAAAGTATATGTTTTAAATATTCTAGAACACTCTGTTTCAGTTTATCAATATAGTAATGTACCTATGACTTAGATTTATAATAAGTTATATCACAAAGAAAGGAAAGGAAGAGAATAAAAATAAACTATTTGTTATAGTGCTGTTTTCTATTCAAATCTTATATTATTATCAATCTATTTACTAAAGCCGGATACTATTCTATCTTTCTTCCTTATGTAGCTATAGGTAAATATATACTCTTTTCTTATTTCTGTATATTTATTAATTCAATTTGCTTAAAATATGCATTTAAATTTAAAGATTATAATACAATATACTATAAATATAGAAAGTTAGAAGAGGATAGAGGAAATTTGATTAATTAAATTTCAAAGGTTGTATTTAGCTTCCCGAATCGTAGTCGTTGTATCTCTCAATTAGTCTTGCATATTCTAATTTTTCAAGTTTCACCTGTATATATAGACAATTAATATACTGAGTTATACTTTTGGCTTTATAGTCTTCCCCCCACTATCTTGGCATCTTTGGAAGAACTGTTAAAATTTACAATAAATGAACTACTTACTATGTATTGAACATTAGCTTGAAATGACTAATTTGTTTCCTTATAACACTGAATATTAATGTCAGGGTTCCAAGTAACACCCCCAATGAAAGAAGACTCTGAGGCTAGAAGTTCCTCAAAGTTCCATTTTATTAGAGATGTCATATTGGCACATCTAGGAAAACCTAAATCTGAAAGCTTCCAGGTTTTCTCCACCCAAAAGAAAGTCCAAGTCCCTTCCCCTGCACTCACATGTCCATCACATGGTCCAATCAATGCACCATCCCAACTGGAGATGCCTCCCAGTCACGCCACTCCAGGTGCAGGGCAGAATGTCCTTGAATGTTATTATGGCTAGGTATCTCCCCAGCTCTATACAATCCTCCCTCCCAGTTTCCCACAGCACTAAATGTGGCAGCCCTGAAGATCCAAAGAAAAAGATAGCTTCCAGGGCCGACAATTAACCTTTTTGTTAGACTTTGAAAGCCTAATATTTCAGACATGCTAGGGTGTATCAACCCCCCCGCCCGAAAAAAAGCTTGTGTGTGTGTGTGTGTATTATATATGTTCTATCTATCTATCTATCTATCTATCCACACACATACATATATACACACAAACATACATACAAACACACACGCACACATATGTTAAGGTAAGGGTAAAGGTTCCCCTCGCACATATGCACTAGTCGTTCCTGACTCTAGGGGGCGGTGCTCATCTCCGTTTCAAAGCCAAAGAGCCAGCGCTGTCCGAAGACATCTCCGTGGTCATGTGGCCGGCATGACTAAATGCCAAAGGCACACAGAACACTGTTGCCTTCCCACCAAAGGTGGTCCCTATTTTTCTACTTGCATTTTTTACATGCTTTTGAACTGTTGATTGGCAGAAGCTGGGACAAGTAACGGGAGCTCACCCCATTACGCAGCACTAGAGATTCAAAACGCTGAACTGCCGACCTTATGATCAACGAGCTCAATGTCTTAGCCACTGAGCCACCAGGTCCCTTATATATATGTTAGTGCATATATAATATGTACATACACATATGTATATGTATATCTATAAATGTATAATATATATATAAAATAACAGTACATATACAAACAGACAGATGATACAGAGATAAATATATTATATAGAGGACATTAGTCCAACTTTATGCAAGATTTAGTTTCTTTGAGTCTGTCTTGCTCCTTCGGCAACTTCAATTTAACCCTGTTTTGAAGTTCCTAGCACAATTATCTCCCCTATACTGATCCAATTAAGATCTCTGTGACAACAAGGAATGAAATTCATTTTCTTAATATGAATACTTTCTGTTTATATATATGTTTTATTTGTAATTTTCCTTTAACAGCCATACATATTTTGTGAACAGTGTATTGACTGGGTCAATATACGTTTTACACAGGGGTGAAATGCTCCCGGTTCGGACCGGCTCAGGTGAGTAGGTAGTGATGGCGGCGGGCAGTTTGGAGAACCGGTAGCAAAAATCCCTGCCCCCGCCCCCCATGCCCAGCTGAGCCCCGCGATCATCAGAGCCTTTTTTTTTAAAAAATTGATTTATATGCCGCCCTTCTCCGGAGACTCAGGGCGACTTACAATGCGCTAAGCAATAGCCTTCATTTTTTTGTATATTTATACAAAGTCAGCTTATTGCCCCCACAACTGGGTCCTCAATTTACCTACCTTAGAAAGGATGGAAGGCTGAGTCAACCTTGAGCCTTGACGAGATTCGAACCTGCAGTAATTGCAGGCAGCTGTTCTTAATAACAGGGTGCTTTAGACCACTGTACTACCAAGGCTTTTTCCTTTTAAATGGCTCTGACCAGCCAAGCTCTGACATCCCAGATGAGTTGCCTGCTAATCAGGCAACTCAGCTTGGATCGCCAGAGCCATGTAAAAGAAAAAAAAGTTTCTTTTTTTCTCCCCCCCCCCAGCCTCCAGCTTGCTTACCTTAGCTGCTGATCACATGATGATCACAATCCATGCATCAGCAAGCAACTGAATCTCCCTGCTTGCAATCAAGCTCATCGGTGAGCAGCTCTTTCTGCCTTCCTAGACTTGTGGACTTCAACTCCCAGCAAAGCTGGCTGAGGAATTCTGGGAGTTGAAGTCCACAAGTCTTAAAGTTGCCAAGGTTGGAGACCCCTGTTCTATTGGGTAAGTTTTTTTCCCCTTTGGGAGCTTTAAAAAAAATAGTTAATTTGGGGGTTTTTTAGTTGTTCTTTTTTTAGACCTAGCCATTTAAAGTTTAGGAAGTTTTAAATTTAGTTGCTTTTATATAAAAATAAAAATAAAATAATATAATATTTGTGCAGCTTTCTGAGATTTAGTGTGTTTCTGTAGTGTTTCACTCTAACTACACAAACACACAAAATCTCACAAAGCTGTATGTGGAATTTTGTGTGTGTAAAGTGTGAAAGTTGTTTTTTTGGGCTTTTTGTGGCTGTGTGAGGTTCCTGCTTGTTGCGGGGCCATTTTGAGTCTAGCACAGCTGCTTTTACATTGTGGGTGAGCCAGTTGTGTTGTGTTGTGTTTTGTAGGTTAAAAAAGGGCAAAGAAGTGACATTGACTTGGCCATGCCCATCCAGTCACTTTACCACCAAGCCCCACCCACTAATTAAGCCCCGCCCACAGAACCAGTAGCAAAAAATTTTAGATTTCACCCCTGGTTTTACACAATGCTAACAATAATAATACAATTAAATATACATAATCATAGTCTTTCAACTTCTAATTTACTTTCTGAAATTTGAAAAAGTGGTAGTTCACAATATGTGTCCAGGTCATCCCATTTTACCTTTGAAAAATATGACTTTTCCAGAAAGAACTCATGAGAGATTGTAATTTAATCAGGGTAGAAAAGATAAGGTAAAAGGGAGTCAACTTCAGTGAATATGCCACATGAATGACCTGAGTATACGTTTGTCCTCTTTGATTTAAGAGAAGAAAAATACAACTGCATTTCTTCATAAATGAAACCTTTTGTTTGACATTATTTAATATTGACTAGACAGCATACCTAGGCCTTCTTTCCAATCACATAATCCTTTGTCCATTTCTTCATCTTAAGAGGACATTTTCTAAGATTTGGTAGAAACTGGTAAGTCAGCCTCTGTAAGGCCTGGATTTTTCTTCTGCTGTGAAAAAACAAAATGGCTTAGAGTGACGATAGATATGTTTTAAATATATGGTGGAAAATATTTTAGAATCATACCTTCAGTACTTCCGAAGCATTTCTCTTCAACAAATTTTCCTCTAATTTAAAATCTGCCTTATTCTTGAATTTACGGCCCTTTTCTATTTGTATTTAATCTTGGCACAAATATGCTCTGGCAACCTTATTTTTCTGCCATCTCCCCATCATGTTGCCTTCAACTCATCTAGAACTGAAGCCTCTGTAAGGCCTGGCCTCTCCCCCTTATTCAAGAAAGTAAAGACTCTTGAAATTTGGAATTTCAAAAGGAACCTTTTATTGAAAAGGGGTGATACCAAAGCAGGCTCTGAGGTCCCTCAGGGCATGCAACTAGAATAAAAGAAAGTAAAGACCCCTCCCAACAATCCGATGTGGATTCAGCCAATCCGCAGATGTGAAGATGTTATTGTACTGACCACTCTGAAAAAGAGATAAGAGAACTTTCTCAGGGCTATCTTCTGCTGATGCAGTCCACATGGCCCACCCTCCCCTTACATTCCCCAAGAGGTGAGAAACTGACAGGCAGTTATGGAGCCAGACAACAATTATGAATCAGATTAAAAGTTATACAAGAATGCAAGGCAGGATATGGGATACATAGAAAGGAAAAGAAAGTAAATGTAGCAAGTATAAGATTCTGCCCACCACTATCCCTTTCCTCAGAAGAATGGCAGATACATGGATCTGACAGAATCTTTCAGGCTGTTCTGCTACAAACAGGATTTCTCCCCTTTATGAATTGAAGCTTCCCACATTGTCAGTTTTGTCTGGATTATAATGCAATGTGTTGTTTAACAGATTCCTGCATTACAGAAATCCAAAAATAGATTATAATTAATCAGTCAGTATAATTGATTAAATAATATTTAAGATGAATAGTGGGCAGGGAAATCTAATAATAAGCTTCTGATAATTTATGGGGAATTCAACACAAAAACTGTTTGAAGCTAATATGCAAAGTAATCAAATATGTAGTTATGAATAATAATTCATTTCAATGACAGAAGAATAGAAATGAAATTGGAAAGCAACAAAATTTGAAAAGTTATTTGCTTCAATGGAACATACACAAACTTCTATTGTAGTTGAACAGAGCAGAAAAACTAAAGTTTGCCGTAACTTTAAGATAAAGAAACATTTGTTTTAACAATATGAAAGGAAGATGTTCATGCTAGGAGGAAGATGTTAGTACTGATAGAGCAAAAAAATATTTTAATAAGATGACATTTTATTCTAGTAATACTGATTAGGTAAATTTTAAACTAAAGGACCTATAAAAAAGGATAGAAAGGCAGCCCCAGTGCAACCATCCATCCAAAGCAATTTGCCAACTTCGGGTGAATAAACATATTTTGAATCTCCACTGATTATCTGGTGATTTCTGTTAATTTTTTTGGGTTGAGAATGAACAGAGAAAAGGAGAGAGTCTCATCCTTCTGACAATGGAAATAGCTTTAGATAAAACCAGGCTATAGCCAAAATGTATATTTCATCAAAAAGGATCGAGTAGCTATTTCTGCTTAAGTTGATATAGGTTTTAATAGTGCCTCAATTCCTAATTTATAACATTTCAACATTTACATTTCAGTAACTTCTTGTAAGGTAGAATGAGAAGGAAGGTTTTTAAGAGAAGCTATGGAATGATCCCAAAAACATCAAATAGGGAGCTAGAGAAGAACCCTAAACCTGCCATCTAGCCCTCTGTTAAAATTTACTTCCTTATCTTCAATCCTTGTTCCTGTTCCATATAAATGAGAGAGAATGATGGATGGGTTTCTGTTTCTCTTGGCTAGCAGGAGGAAAGAGACTTGAAGAGAAAGGAATCTACCAGTCCCTTATCTTAAACAGCCCTGCACAATATAAATATTTAAATATTGTTTTAAATGTAAGCCAGAAATCTCAAATATTCAAAGACACTGCTCAACAACAAAATTGCATGTGAGTTTTGTTTTGGAAGGAAAATCTCTACAATTTTATTCTGCAGAAAAGCTATGACTGTTAGATGTGGGACAAAAAGTGAGTAGAACTAAGCTCTGATAGAATGAATTTCCTCTCTGTACCCAAGTATTTCCATTCTGTGAGGACTTCAGCCTTCACAGAAGGACCTATCTTTCACACACAACTTCAAGCACTGATTGAAGATTACATTATATGAGAGATAATCCAAAGTATCCTTTGTTATCATCTGAGTCTTAGGTTAGATACCAGTAACAGATTCTTTTTCATGTTCCTGGATAATTAAATCTCCCCAGGGTGAAAGAATGCTTCATTAACAGGCTTTAACTATCAGTGACTCCAATGGCAACCAGTTTCACTGAGACTTCTGTGAAGGAGTTCTCAAAGGGAAAGGATGGTAGTGCAGGTTCATCGCCAAAGAGTTCCTGCTCTTCCTCTGCAACTTCGGAGAAAACTCTTCTAATATCTTTTTAGAAATCTACAGCTGCTATCTTACCAGAACATTCCTAGTAGCTAGGAGAACTAACATTTATCCCAAAGCAACCTTCAATTCTGTTAAATCTACTGCATTGCATATCTCAAGACTTATATAACTTGCAATGCATTGTTGATCCCATGCTCATTTATATTTATTCTTAAACAATAGTTACCTGAACCACTTTCCTTTAATTACAAAATATAAGGTAAAGGTAAAGTTTCCCCTCGCACATATGCACTAGTCGTTCCCGACTCAAGAGGGCGGAGCTCATCTCCGTTTCAAAGCCAAAGAGTCAGTGCTATCCGAACACGTCTCCGTGGTCATGTGGTCATGACTAAATGCCAAAGACACACAGAACACTGTTACCTTCCCACCAAAGGTGGTCCCTATTTTTCTACTTGCATTTTTTATGTGCTTTCGAACTGCTAGGTTGGCAGAAGCTGGGACAAGTAACGGGAGCTCACTCCATTACGTGGCACCAGGGATTCGAACCACTGAACTGCTGACCTTTCGATTGACAAGCTCAGTGTCTTAGCCACTGAGCCACTGCATCCCTTTATATAGTAAATATATATTTTATACATATTTATATTTATATTTACCTTTATATAGTAGTTTCTTAATTATATTATGCTATTGGTTAATTCAAACCTGGTTAATCTAATTGTAGAATGGCAGACTAGAAGAAATGGGGTAAAACTTGTCTTCTCAAATTAACAGTTATACAGGTAGTCCTTTACTTATGACCACAACTGAGTCCAAAATTTCTGTTGTTAAGTGAGACATTTGTTAAGTGATTTTTGGCCCATTTTATGACTTTTCTTGCCACAGTTGTTAAGTGAATCACTGCAGTTGATAAGTTAATAACCTGGTTAAGTGAATATGGCTTTCCCTTTGATTTTGCTTGTCAGAAGATTGCAACAGGTGATTACATGATCCTGGGACACAGCAAAGGTCATAAATATGAACCAGTTGCAAAGCATCTGAATTTTAATCACATGATCATGGGGATGCTGCAAAGGTCATAACTATGAAAAATGGTAATAAGTCACATTTTTCAGTGCTATTGTAAATTTGAGTGGTCGCTAAATGCATTGTTGTAAGTTGAGGACTACCTGTAGTCAGGTAGACAATTAGATGTCATCAGATTTGCTATCATAATATAAATAACACCAGTTAGATAAATGTTTAACCATAATACAATATTATAGTTAAGATATGGACAATAAACGTGTATGGGAAATGTCAATTGGGAATTGGGAGAGATGAAATCTAGCACTCTGAGGAGTGGCAAGAAGTTTTGAAAAAGATACTGGTGGCATCTGCTTTCATATTATCCCAGTACTGTGTTTAATAGTCAGTTGCAGTTGGGAGATACTTTTGTCTGCACTTTCATAGCAGAGGCAAGAGTAATACAAGGCCAGAAGGTCAAGCAAACTTCTTAGGAGGAAACTCCTGTGCAGTCTGTGCACCATGTATTTCAAGATAGGAACACGAAAAATTTCAGAGATTACCTGAATCTTTATTTTACCTTATCTTTTCAAAATGAATAGTCTGTAAAATGTATCCCAGTGATGTATCTTTTTCATCAGCATATTCATACTTTCTGAGCAGCTCCATTGTCAGAAAATAAGCATTTGCAGAAAGCAGCAGCTTGTCAGACCTCTGAACTTTCACATTCATAACATAACATTTTTTCGAATTTTTCGTTATGGAATTAGTTCCTACTATTTAAAATCAGTGCCTTACTGCCTTAGTTGTTTGGCAACCAGACCATTTGACTTGAAATACTGAGCCAGAAGTAGTAGTTTCTTCTATTTATCTTTCTGAGAAGCTAACTACAAAGCCATGTTTTGTCTATTTCAATAATATTTTTCATATAGTCTTTTAACTAAGCAGGAATCCTTTGGTTGCTGACTTGAAAAGTTTTAAATTTTTGAGTAAATCTACAACATGAACAAACTGATAAAAGCACGGTTCTATTCATCATCAGAGTGCATCTTCATAAGACTGCAGACCATAGATCTTGCAATCTTCTGTGAATGTGAAATGGCACATTTTAAATACAAATTACATCTTCTGTTTATTGAAATAAAAGCATCATATTGCATGGAAACTTGTTGTTTAACACATGATAGTATGCATTGGGCAACATTTTCTGAACACAGGCTGTGCTTCATTATTTTTCTTTCTTTTTTCCTGTGCCTCTCCAAATTGTAAGGGGTGTTATTAACAAATAGACCCAAATATGTTTGCACATTGACAGCATCTTCTTTGAGAGACAGAATTTAAAGTGAAAAATTGATCTGCTTAGTGCCATGGAAATTTAATTTACTGTACCTAATTTGAACCATTTAGAAACATCTTCTCCTCCCCCCAGGAAGCTACAGAAAACCAGATATTTCTGTTCTAGGGAGCCACAAAATGGAAACTGGGAGGCTACTTTTACGCCATGGGCTGCAGGTTGCCTATTATGTGCACTTTCTTTTTAGCAATAACAGAGGTTGAGAAACAGTTATTTTTCAGTGTATAGATTTCAGACACAAAGAGAATGGTATGGACAATTTTAATTTGCACAGTCTCAAGTTTAACACAACAACCCCGCCCCCCCCCCCAAAACTCTATCTCTGGTAAGAACTTTTGCCAAATACACAAAAGGAGCTTCCTTCCTTCCAAACTCCTGAAGATGCTTGTCCTCATCAGTCATCGTATAGTTGGGTGGAGTGGTAAGAGTGAGTGAGAAAAAAACATAGTTTAATCACTACTTCTCATCTCTGAAGGAAGTAGAAGTTTTATCTACTTATCTATTTTTTCTTCTAGTAATACATAAAACTATAAATATGCAAAGTATACAAATTTCCCACTTATGCAAGTGGGAAAACATCAATTCCAAATTCTCCTTCTCACTTAAAAAAGAAGATGAAAGGGGCAGACTCCCCTGATTCTCTATGATTTTGCTTGCAGGGGGTTTTGTCAGTGAATCATGAATCAATGATTATTGAATAATCATGAATCAGTTATTATTACAGTGGAGACTAACTTAATTCAAACATCACAAGACTCTTAATAAGAGGTAAGAAAAAGGGCAGAATGATATCAAGGGTGTCATGACTGCATCCCTGTTCTCCAGGGTGGGAACCATGAAGGGAATCCCCTGGTATTAATAGAGCATACTCCCAGGGAACATGCATGTCTACAAAGACAATACAGGTAGTATTGACATACAACTATTTGTTTAGCAATCGTTCAAAGTTATGACAGTCATCACCCCCATTTTCATATGTTTCCAATTAGTGCTTGGCAACCAGCTCACATTTACAACCAATTGCAGCATCCTGCAGCTTTGTGATCATGATTTGCAATCTTTTTTGTCAGTTTCAAGAAGAATGGGTTCACATAACCATGATGATTTGCTTAATGACCATCGTAAAAATTGTCATAAAATAAGATCTGACTCAACTTATGACTATAACAACTTGAAAATTTCTGACCCAATTGTGGTTGTAAATTGAGGACTATTTCTATGTATGTTACTGTATATGGCTG
Source organism: Pantherophis guttatus (assembly GCF_059756535.1). Taxonomy (NCBI): domain Eukaryota; kingdom Metazoa; phylum Chordata; class Lepidosauria; order Squamata; family Colubridae; genus Pantherophis; species Pantherophis guttatus. The sequence goes on along the minus strand of NC_142063.1, from coordinate 184,253,677 downwards.
CAATTACCAGAGATGTACATGAGCCAAAACGCTTGTTATTTCTTAACAGCACACTGCTAGCCGGAAAAAAAAACATAACAGCATCCTGTTTATTCATTGCTTCATTAGCACATGTTTAAGTCTGCATTCTATCTCATATACAAACATACATAAACTTTCAACTTTCCCTGCTATCTAATAATAATGAGTTTCCTTTCTTGCAAGAGGCTTCCACCATTTCTCTTTTCAGAAACTGATTTTATTAAGGCTGCCAAGTAGTACTTCTTCAAGCCTTTGAGAACTGAAGGCTGCAACAATTGTTTATAGAAAAATAATCCTTTCATTTACACATCAATCAATCACTATGGTTTTCCTTTTTTGTAATGGTATTATCCTACAATCAAATTGCTATCAGTTTGACAGGAATTATAAACATTCCTCATATTTTCACTACAAGTATCCTATGTGCACAGAAAACAATCTGGTTATATATCACCATGTGTGGTTAAATTGTTGTGATATATTCAGAAATGAATTTTAGTTGGTAAACTTTATGTAAAGAATTAAGGTCAAGGAGATTCTTTTTTCATAGCTGTTACTTTAAAAAAATAAGCTTTTCTTACACGAGCAAAACATTCCAAGTTCTTACACTCACACTCCTCTTAGGTCATTCACAGGACAATCTTTTCTCTATGGAATCAGAAGTCTAAAGAATCTTGGCTGTGGCATGAACTCACCAGCAGCCTTAAAAAAGTCACGTCCTCTCAGTTCTAGGGCCTCTTTGGAATATTACTCCCCTGTCTTAGGAGGAAAAAGGTTATCAACTTTTTTGGTGGCTCCAACCCTTAATTGTGTGTAAGGTGAACCACAACTCCAGTAGTACCTTCAAACTAGCATGTTGTTGACTGGGACTCCTCCTGCTTCATCATCAGCACTTCTAGATTAGGAGGGTAAATTCCTCCTTACTTTACTGCATGAGAGTAACCATTGCTTTCTTTTTTTCTTGCTTTCACTCCATCTCTTTACAGTTTTGCCCAAGAAACGGTATGAAACATGCCTTAATACAAAGCTGAGATTGACTAAATTATTTATGACAACTTTTGACAATGAAGTCTGCAGTATCAAGTTTCTCCTGTATTTGTAACTTTGGGTAAAATATATGAAATATATGTACATTGTTAAAGAAAACCATATTTTTTGTTTTCCTCCAAACAATGTCTTCCCAATTCTCCAAAAAGGCAAACACATTAGCAAATGGAAAGTAATACAGAGTCAAGTTGCATGTGTGATTAAGTGCAGAACCTTTCATCTTCTGAAAATGAAATGTTTGGGTATATTGCCTTAGTCACTTGACCCCATTATTTGAGAGATAAAATTGTAGTGGGAACAGCGGTTACTTGGAAGCCCATACTTAGTGGAATGGGGTATTAATAGAGGCCATAAGAAAGTGTCACTCAACCACGGATGGGAGAGAATAATAGGTGATGATTTGCTTATGATAATAAAGTGATCATACTTCCCTTGTTTTTTGTATTGAAAATACACCCCTGCCTTCTTGGTTTTTTCCTGGGAAGGCGAACAGTATGTATTGAACTCTGGCTCCATCCTATCTGGGCTCAAGCAAACTGTTGCCTATTCTCCATCTTCCCTCATAGAAGCTCTGATTTATAGAGTGCAATGTGGTGACAGCTTTAGTAAAAAGCTGTTGGTTTCCAAAGACCTTCTAATACCCAAGCTGATTGGGCTTTTCTACATCACAGGTTTTCTTCCTGACACCCAGCATGTATTGAATGCATACAACATGTATTGAAAAATCTGAATATTTAGTGGGTTTATGCATGCCAACAATTAATTTTCTTTGTCTTCTGCACATTTGGAGTGCAAGTTAGAGGATTTTTTCCCTTCAGAATCTGAGGCAGCTCAGGAACAGGATCCTTTTTGAGATCAGATTCTCCTGCTGATCAGCAGAACCAACTAAATAGTCCTGCCTATCAAACATGCTGAAGCTGGAAGGAATGAAAACAAGTGTCAAGAAAAACTGTGCCATTGGGAAGGATTCTAAGTCTAAGGAATTTCTCTATCTTCTGATGAAGAAGGTTCTAGCATGTGAAATTAGACTGAGGCCACTCAACTGTCTACAGAATGCCTTTTTTGATGCCAGCCCTAACTCAACAGTCTAAGCAAGCACAACTGACAGATCATGTCTTATTTTCCCATTTCCCCCATCCCATTCCCCCTCTCTCCCAGCCATCATTGAAAGGAAAGAATACAAATAAATCATACTCCACCACTTGGTGTGCTCTCCATCAAAGGATTTGCTGCCTGGCTTCAGCATGGGATACATCATTAACCACCACATAAATGGTGCTACATTTTTAATCATTGCCTGGCTTAATGTCAATATAATGTGTCCTATGTACAATCCCAGGTTCCCCTCTTTATCTTTTTCCTTTTCCTTTTTTTTTTTTTATACAAGTTATATTTTGGCTGGAACAAAAAAAGTATTGCTTCACTGAAAGGATTTAGAGAAACCTGCAGGAGAGTATTTGTTAAAGAAGAAACTGCCTATTGGATATTAGAGTCTAATGAAATTTGTCTTTGTTGCATTTGGCCCGTTTCTTTTTTACTTTTTGTACAAAGTCAGGCTTATTAAAATTCACAGTGAGCCCAGTACAAAAGCTCTATCTTAGGATCTATAGGCCTGCTTATTAATGCAGAATGTTTGATTCAAAATTGTCCAGGGCAGGACAATTTTAGAAGACTTTCCTTTTTGTTTGGGGTAAAAAAAGAAAACATGCTGATCATTATCTTTTTCAGTTGTTTAAGCAGCAATTGAAACAAGTATATTTGGTGACTCAGCAGAGGCTAGGCTAGAAGAGACTCTGACTGGGAAGAAGTACCACAAGCAAGAAGTCACCAGCATTGCCCTGCAGTGCTCTGTCTGAGGCTACCTCAAGGCAATGGAAGCCCAGGGTCCATGGTTAAGAAGCTCCAGCATCTGGAACCTGTCAGTGTTCTCAAAGTTCAACTCTGCAGGGGAAAGTCTTTTATCGTGCACACTTTTTCTGTGTCAGCATTCCAGAAAAACCCCAACTCCAAGTAAAGACGCGGAAGCAAGCATTTTCCAAAGTTTTCTTTACTAGAATAGGCAAACTGGCACATCTGGGAAAATCCAAATCTGAAAAGCCCAGGTTTTCCTTCAGTAAGCTGCTGGGGGAGGGGGCATGGCTGTTGAGCTGCTTGCTGTGCTGGAGGGAGGGGGGCATTCCAGCCAGCTGCTGGATTAGTCCCCCCTGTGGTGCCAGGATCGTTGGGCCATAGGTGGGGGCCCATGGGGATCCCTAGAAGCTTGGAACAGACGGTGCGGGATACCACTGGCACTGGACCCATCCCTGGCTGGGATAAAACCCCTTCCGGGCGGTATATTCTCAGCAGGAGGTAGCGCGAAGGCAGGCTGGTAAGGGCCCCCAAAAGGGTTTTTTTGCAATCCGTATGCCTGCTGCGCCTGGTGCTCCACTGCTGCAGGATGGCCATGCTGCGCTAATCCTCTTGTTTCACCCCTGGCCGGATAAGGGCGGGTCTGCACCCTACTAATCCCCCCTCTATGTCCTGGATCAGGGAAGGTGAATGTAGGTTGCGCTAGCCTCCATCTCACCTCAAGGGGTTGGGAAGAGGGTGCGTAACTCCCCACTTCCATCCACTCAAAACACTCAGGGAGCCCAGTTAAGGACTGGCTTCACATTGGGTGCAGCCAGTCCCAGTCCTGGGAGTCTTCGGATCCCACAGCAGTCCCCATCCTCCAGTCTGGCTCACGGGGCGACTTCATTTCCCCTCCTGGAGCTGGGTCAGACTGGCAACTCTTCCAGAAATCTGACGCCTTGGGCCGAGCTCCCAGCCCAGAGGAAGGGCTTCCTCTGCAACCTCCATGGCTCACCCCATTTCTTCAGAAGGAGAAAGCAAGGGGTTGGCAATTCCTTGAGCATCCGCCCCCCCGGCAGGCCCCTCTCCGATTTCTCCTTTCTCCTCCATCTTCACTGAGTCTTTGCACCACCCAGGGTTTAGGTAAATGCTGGGGCTCAGCACCCTCGACAGCCCCCTTATGGGGTGCTGTTAGGTTTTTAAAAGTGATTCGGGTTAATGTCAGCGTTCCAGAAAAACCCCAACTACAAGTAAAGATGCGGAAGCAAGCATTTTTCAAAGTTCTCTCTTTTTTTTTTATTGCAAAAGTTTTACATTTTCACCCCTTTTCCCCCCCCAACACCCACCCCAAACTTCCCAACCTCCCTAACCCTCCCTAACCCTCCCCTCCCCCCCGGACTTCCACACAATATAGTCATATCAAATAAAGAAACCCCCCTTAATATAAAACTTGTATAAAACTTGAGCCCCTCCCTCCCCCTTATAATTTTTTTTTCCCCTTTCATTACATTAAAATATTTCTAATACATTATTTTCAAATGAAAGCTATTTGGTACTTCCTAGTTTGATATTTGTTCTGGATATATTCTATCCACTTTTTCCATTCCCATTCATAAGTCTCTTGTGAACAGTCTTTTAAGTATGCTGAAATCTTCGCCATCTCTGCAAAACTGGCCATCTTCAAAGTCCATTCCTCAATAGTGGGCAAAGCTTCATTTTTCCAGTATTTACCTATCAACAATCTTGCTGCTGTTATCATATACAATATCAGTTTTGTTTCACCCAATGTAAAACCCTTAACTATACCCAATAAAAACAGTTGTGGAGAAAATTGAATTTTTTTCTTCAAAACATTCTGCATGACCCACCAAATTTTTATCCAAAAAGCCTTAACTTTCCTACAGGTCCACCAAACATGATAATATGTGGCATCTAAACAATCACATCTCCAACATTTTGGTTGAACATTAGGGTACATACACGACAACTTTTTGGGATCTAAATGCCATCTATAAAACATTTTATAGAAATTTTCCCTCAAATTCTGCGACTGTGTAAATTTAACATTCTGAACCCAAATTTTTTCCAACATCACTGATTCTTCAAAATTTTGTGCCCACTTAATCATACAGTCTTTAACTAATTCAGTTTCTGAATCCCTTTCTAGCAAAACATTATAAAGCCTTTTGATATGCATTGGACCTTTCTCTTTTATATGTCTAACCAATTCTTCCTCATGCAACATAATACCAGTTTTTTGGTCCTCTTTCCATCTCGATTGTAATTGATTATATTGTAACCAAGTTAAATTAATCCCTTCAGCCAACAATGTCTGTAGTGTCTTCAGCTGCCATCTACCCACATCTGTAAAAAGAACCTCTTTGTATAAAAACCCCCCGAGTGACATTATATTTGTATTCCACATAATATGACCAAGATCCAGCCATAGCGGTATTTTATAATCCCATTTGGATTGGTGCTTCATTCACTCCAGTTTGCCACACTTTCAATTGTTTATCACTTTTAAGCACCGGAATCATTTGGAACAAAAAAAGAAATCTTGGCAAAATGTTCATCTTAACTGCTGCTATTCTTCCAAGTAGAGACAGCTGCAGTTTTTTCCAAGTCTCCATGTCTTTCTGCACCTCTCACCACAACACCTCATAATTATTTTGAAACAATTTCATGTTTGATTCTGCAACCTGAACTCCTAGATATTTTACCTTAGGTACAATCTCAAAACCTGCCCTCCTTTCAAGCTCGTGTTTATGATCTTGTGTCATGTTTTTAACTATCATTTTCGTCTTTTTTGGATTCAGTCTAAAACCTGAAACTTTACCATAGTCTTGTATAATGTCCTTCATCAGGATGATTGATTCCATTGGTCGTGCTAGGGTAACAACCAGATCGTCTGCAAATGCCTTTATTCTGTAATCCTCTTGCCTTATCATTATACCTTTCAAGATATTAGAGTCCCATATTGTGTTTAGCAAGACTTCTAGTGTTAAAATAAATAAGAGTGGGGACAACGGACATCCTTGTCTTGTTCCTTTTTCAATTTTAAACTCTGTTGTCAAACTTCCATTAATGATAATCTGTGCCTTTTGCTCTTGATAAATTGCTGAGATCGCCTGTACAAATTGATCCCCAAAGTTCATCTTTTTTAAAGTCTTTAGTAGAAAATTCCAATCCACTCTATCAAAGGCCTTCTCTGCATCCAAAAAAACCAGCACTGCAGGGATCTGTTTATTCTTCTCAAGATATTCCAATAAATCTATTACTTGCCTTACATTATCCTTCATGTATCTGCCCTCAATAAATCCCGCTTGATCATCATGAATCACCTTTTGAATTACTGGCATCAACCTGTTGGCTAATACCTTCGCATAAATTTTATAGTCTGTATTCAGAAGAGAAATTGGTCTATAATTCTTTGGTTTTTTAGGACCGGCTTGCTCTTTTGGTATCAGAGATATAAAGGCTGTTGTCCATGATGGGGGTATTTTGCCCCCTTGTTGAATATTACAAAATAAATCTCTGAGTTGTTCCACCATTTCAGCTTGCAAAGTTTTATAATACACTGCTGTCAAACCATCTGTTCCAGGAGCTTTAGCTGTTTTTAATTGTTTAATTGCTACTATTATCTCCTCCTCTGTTATAGGATAATTCATTCTTTCCTTTTGTTGATCAGTAATTTTTGTAACTCTTTTATCATCTAGGTATTTTTCTATAAGTCCATTCTGCACCTCCTCTTTAGCGTATAGTTTAGAATAATAGTCCACAAAAGCTTCTTTAATTAATTTTTGTTGAAAAATTTCTTTCCCTCCAATATCAATACTATCAATAGTCCGTATACTCTGTTTTTTCCTCAGTGTGTAGGCCAACCATCTGCCCGGTTTGTTAGCATTGCAAAATGTATTATGCTTCGCATATTGTAAGTTTGTTGCAACTTGTTCCGCCATAAGCATTTGAAATTGGTCTTTCAAGAGTTTTATAGCACCACGTGTTCTTTCATCTGTTGGATTTTTAATAAGTAGCTGTTCTTTATTCTTTATTTCTACTTCCAGTTCAGATCTTTTCTTTTGTCGAATCAGTCTATGTTTAGAGTTCATGTGAATAAGCACCCCTCTCATATATGCTTTGCTTGCATCCCACACAATTTCTATTGGGGTACCTTTATTCAAATTTATTTCAAAAAATTCTTTCAGGTGTTTCTTAAGTTCTATTGTATTTTTTTCATACCTGAACAAGTTCTCATTTAGTCTCCAAGAGCGTCTCTCAGTCTTATCTATCTCAATTTCTATCCATACTGGGCTATGGTCAGTCAAAGTTCTTGGAAAAATCTTTATTCTTTTTGTCTTAACAAGTAGATCATCTGACAACAAAATGAAATCAATCCTAGAGAAGGATCTATGTCTATCTGAGAAGAAAGTATAATCCAGTTCTTTTGGGTTGTGTATTCTCCAAATATCTTTTAATTCCAAATCTTCTTTCATATCGAAAAAAGTCTGAGGTAACCTAATCCTGGACTTCGCCAAACTCCTTTTATCTAATTTAGAGTCAATTACTCCATTCCAATCTCCCATGATTAAAATAGATCTATAGTCCCATTGCAGTATTTTGGTATGTAACATTTTATAAAAGTGATCCTGTTGTTGATTGGGAGCATAAATTCTGATCAAAAGAATTTGGCTATTTGTTGTACGTAATTCAATTGCTACAAACCTACCATCTTCATCTGCTTCTATAATTTTAGCCATAAATTTTTTATTTACATAAATAACCACCCCATTCTTTTTTTGTAACGTTGAAGATATAAAATGTGTTCCTAATTTGGAGTTTATCAAATATTTTTGATCTTGAACTGTAATATGCGTTTCTTGTAAACAAATTATATCATTATTAAATTGTTTCAAATATGCAAATAATTTCTTCCTTTTCTATGCTGAATTAAGCCCATTCACATTCCAAGATAAACACTTAAGCGTCATCTTTATCTTTCTGGAGCAAAGAGTAGAATAACCGAATATCTTCCGAAATTTCGGTCTCGTTCCTCCCATGGCTCCAGTCTCTTGAGTAATAGTCTTAGCTCCCTTCTTATCTTGTCTTTCCTGTTTTTGCTTTTCTTTAAGTTGCTTAGATTTAGCTCGAGTTATACGTTGATCCTTAACTTCAATCATCCAAACCGGGTCCAAGATTGGAGAAGATTCCAGCAAAGGCTCATCCAGAAAACCTCCTTCAGCGCCTTGCGTTTCTGGTTCCTGCTTAGAGTGTTCTTGCAGTTCTTGTTGAAGTTGCTTCTCATCACTCCCCTTGATCTCCAACACTGTGGACGTACGTGGAGATGGTGTTCTTTCTTTAAGAATAGTAGTGTAAAAATGCTCCGCCTTCTCCACAGTATTCAGTCGATATCTTTCTCCCTTGTATCTCAGAATTATGCCAGTTGGGGCGTCCCACCGAAATGGTATCTGTTGATTTTGTAATTCTTTAACCAGAAAGCCAAAGTCTTTTCTAGTTTTCAACATCTTAGGTGGTAATTCTTTGTACACTCCAATTTGTGAGCCCCCCACTTGCACAGAGGTGTAAAAGGATTTTTGCAGGATGTCATTTCTTATTGCTCTATCTGTAAAATATATGACCACATCTCTAGGCAATTGTCTTTGTCTGGCCACCCAAGAATTCACTCTGTAAATTTTATCAATTTTGTGAAAAACCAGATCAGGATTAATTTTTAAAATTTCAGCCAAAGCCTCAGAGCAGATCTGTCTCAAATCCTGTCTATCATCTTCTCGAATTCCTCGAAGACGTATAGCGAATTCCATTGCCCTAAATTGTAACATAACAATTTTGTTTTCAACTCTCTGCACTTTATCATCTACATCAGAAATTTTATAATCATTATCTTTCATCTTAACATTGACTTCTTGTCACTGCGTTATTTTATTTACCAGCTGAGCTCATTATTTCTGGACTGTCAGACTCTCCGTAGCTTTGCCAACTTCTTATCAGTAAGCTACGTGTTTCCGTATCCACCAACATTCCTTCACTTGCTTCACACACTCTTTCCTTTGTTCTCTTTCCAGCAAGGTCCGGCTAAGAGATAGCCGGCCCGAATTACTTTCAAAAATGTAACAATTAACTTTTCTTAGTTAGTGAGGTGTTTTATTTTCTTTATAACAAATAAATGAGTTTTATTAGAAACCTTCCTCACGTTTCTTTTCAAAATATTACAACAAGGAATAAGCCTCGATTCATCTACTCTAAACCAGGGTAATTAGTCCCAGAGCCAAACATGGGATTAATAAATGCCCTGACACTTCTGATTTAAATTCTTCAACTTTGGAGTCAACTTTGATAATAAATTCTGCCAGGCCAGACGCCACTTCTGATATTTTTTTGGTCACCTTATTTTGATTCTGTTCCACCATATCTTTAATTTCATTAATTTCCTGCGTAATTTCCTGTTGAAACTTTTGAAGTTTGTCATCTATTTCCTGTTGGGATTTTTGAAATTTATCATCCAAAATTTTTGAAATAAATTCTTTTAAATCTCCCACATCAAAATCTTTTTTCTGAGTCTGTATCTGTTGTGCAGTGGGAAGCTGCGTTTCATGCTTATGTGTGGGGGATCCCCCCCCTGTTGCCTTCACTTCCTGCTTCTTTGAGGCCATCCTGCCACGTAAGCTAGTTTTTCTAAAAAAAAGAAGTTCTTCTTCCTTTCCCACCTCCACAAAGATTTCTGAAAAAGTCCCCCAGATTTAGTCAGATGAGGAGAAATAGAACAAAATCAGGGGAGGAATTTTTCTCTTATTTCTCTTATTACGAATGAAGCAACTTTGTAGCAACTTTAAAAACTTTGTAACAAGGCAAGATAGGTTTGCTAATCCACACTCGCAGGCTTGTTAACTCTAAAACTGAGCGCCATATTTTTTCAGTTCACTTTCACTCATCCACATTTTGTCTCAGATTAAAAAACCAACAAAACTCTAATACTTGCGATTCTGAGTTTCTGGGTTCAAGTAATTTTCACTGATTATTGAGGCTGGTTCCTTGCGCTTTGAAGTTTCCTGCAGCCGGCTTGTTCTGCGAAAGCAGACTTGTCCCACGCCGCCCGGAGGTTCAGCAGGTTGAACGGGAGCCGCTCCTGTTCCCTCCCCAGAAACACTTCCCTGGGGGGTTACAGGGGCTCGACCTGTGCCCTGCGATCTCTTCTTCAAAAATCCTAAGGAATTTGAAGTTTTCAAGCCGCTTCTCAGTCGCGAAGCGGCTCTACAGGTGGCGGGGCTGGCGGCGCTTCAAAAGGCACCGCCGTCGCCGAAGACGAGGAAACCGGAAGTCCAAAGTTCTCTTTACTAGAATAGGCAAACTGTCACATCTGAGAAAACCCAAATTTGAAAAGCCCAGGTTTTCCTTCAGTAAGTCAAAGCTCCCAAAACCATCCCCCTTTCCCCTCAGTTGGTCACATGCTCTAATCAACGTCTGGTCCATCTCGATCCAGCCCCCTGACCATTCCTTCTCCAGATGCTGGATCACCCTGACCTTGACTGACAGGAAGAATGCCATTATGTCTACTAATAACCCCTCCCCTTAATCCCCCCTCCTACTTTCCCACACATGAGAAGGTGGCAGCATTGGAGCTTCCGGCCTAATATGGCTTCCAAAGCTGACATTCTGTGTGTGTATTTGAGTTATGTTCAGAGCAGGAACTGCAGAACCCAATTCTGATTTGGAAAAATAACCAGTCCAGTTATGAAACTGGTATATGCCAGGGCAAAGAGAAGTGTGTACAAACCCTAGAAATTAGTTGAGTACTTTACGGAAAGAGATCTCATCCTTTATCCAGGATAATTGTACTCCTGAACTTTTATCACCCCAATGGCTTGAACTGCTACTTTAGCACTGAAACTAAAACTTCCTGCTACTTTTGGTTCTGTAACTTCATGATGATAATTTGATGACTAAGTTGCAGATAAAAAAGTAAACAGTATGATAGATCTAAGATTACAAAGGGGTAGCAGTTTATAAAACATAAATCAAATTTTGCAAAAAAATTAATTATTTAGTGCATTTAGTTAATTATTTAGAATTTTAATGCAAATTCTAGATGGGCTAAAGTGAACATGCTTGACCATCAATAGCAGGCATCTAGCAGATTGCAATAATCCATTCTTCTCCTTGTATGTAACAAAATAACCTCATATAGTCTTTAACATAAGTTATATCCACCTATGATGAATCTGCTGTATTCTAGAACTGTTGCTGCATATGAAATCTGAACCTTCAGTTATTGGCTCAAGACTCAGTTTCAAACTGTAGTAAAAGCTACAGGTATCAACTCTTCCCTGGTCTAATTGGAGCAGATCAGACAATTCCATTGGGTTCCAAATTGTAACAGACGTCATCAGAGCACAGGTGCTTAAGAGCAATGTGGAATGTGGAACTGAAGAAGCTTCTTGGATGAGAAGCGACACATTTTCAGGGGGGGGGAACCCCTAAGAAAGTCCATTGCCTTTTGAAAAACACCTTTGAGACAACTATGACCTGGATTATTGAGATTCTCCATAGACAATATGGAATTAACAATTCTACTCTGAAGCACTGTGGAGATAAAAATAGAAAAGATATATTTTAACTACGGAAGACATAGATTTAAATAATACACATTTTTATTATTCCAGTAGATGGTGCTCTCTGTATTAGCTATGGAGATTAGGTTGAAGCAAAAGGGAATTTATGACTATATGGAAATAACAGGATTTGAGGAAAGTGCATGTCAGGAGGACACACAAATGGAGCATAGTTTCTTTGCTTCCATTAAGAGTCTCAGGTTAATTGTTGCTTGGCTTAATTTACTCATGATCCAAAAATGATTTTGTCAATTGTTACTGAATTATGTATTTAGAAAATTGCATTTTCAAAATGTCAAAATTTTAATTTATTGGTTTTGTTTAGTGTGGATCAAAGTAATATTGCTAAAGTATTGTCTTAATCAAATATTGGTAATAATAAAAATGAACTTTCTTGTTTCCCTTTTTTGTATTTTGGGAGGGGAGTATTCTGTTATTGCAATGCTATGACAGTGCACCAGCAGGAATTTCACACTCAGTTCAGTTATTCCAAAACAGATTAGAAGTAATCTAATCTAAATCAGGGTAATTAATAAATTAATATAATGAACAGGTTCAGTAAAATGATAAACCAATCATTCAGTATTTTTTTCCTCATCCATAACCTTTTCCGGAAATGTGATCTTAAGAAAATCTCTGCAAAAAAATAAAATGCTTTTCCTAAAGACTTTAATTTTAGAAAACTCAGCACAGAAGATATCTTTATTTACAGTGCTTTCAGAAATTATTCAGACCCTCTTCACTTTTGTCAATTTTGTTATGCTGCAGCCTGATTCTACAGTTGTTGAAAATCATTTTTTTCTCATTAATCTACGCTCATAATGACAATGTGAAAGCAGAATTTTAGAAATGTTGTTAGGTCTGTTTCTTTTGAATAGTTTGCATCATTCCATCAGTACATTCCAGTCATAAATTTCATCCCACAAAATTTTGGTTATGGCAACTGTCACTGCGTTATTTTATTTACCAGCTGAGCTCATCATTTCTGGACTATCAGACTTTCCGTACCTTGCCAAGAATTGTTATCAAAAACTACTACGCATGTCCATCCACCCACATTCCTTCACTTGCTTCTCACACTTTTTCCTTTGTTCTCTTGCCACGGGTGCCGGTTGCTGAAAGGCAGCTGGCCCAAATTACTTCCAAAATGTAACAATTAACTTTTCTTAGTTAGTGAGGTGTTTTATTTTCTTTATAACAAATAAATGAGTTTTATTAGAAACCTTTCCTCGCGTTTCTTTTCAGATTATTACAACTTGGAATAAGCCACGATTCATCTCCTCTAATCTAAATCAGGGTAATTAGTCCCAGAGCCAAACATGGGATTAATAAATGCCCTGACATCTGATAGCACGAGGACGGTTTGATTTATGGCTTTTTCCTTGTTTTGTTACTTTTGATAAGAGCGCATAGGCAATTAGTTTTTAGCTACTGAGGTACGCTAATTATATTGCTGAGATGCCGAAACAGAAGAAAAAAGGCAAAATGAAACTAAGACCACTCTTCGTAAATGATTTGATTGATCTTTCCAACGAAGAGGTGGCAGAAAGGAGGTTTCCAGATTTCCAGCCCCTTACTTCAGCCACACGCCTGGAACAAGAAGCCGTGGGAACAGAAATGGAGACAGATAAGACAGAAGCTGTTTTTGAAGATGATGATTTATGACTGAGGTCAGTAACATTTTCTTCTGGTCTTCCAAGCTCTGAAAAAGTCTTCCCAGAACCTTCTGAATTTGTAACGCTCGATGCAAGGCTAAAGCAAACTGTTGAGCAAAATTCCTCCCACACAGAGAGAGAAACAATTCATTATTCTCCTCGAAGCTCTAAGCTCACCCTGGATGAGCTGGCTATGAAAGCCTATCGTGACCGTATAAAACTCTATGAACAGCAGCTATCCCAGGCAAAAATGGCTATATCTATGCTTGAGCAAGATATGGGAGATAACTTAAATTTTTCAAAAAGTGCCATATTGCCTTCTTCTCCGGAGCCAAAGACACTCCCCCTGGTGGATTTTGTGTCAGGCCAATTAAGGCAAAGAGCACTGCATACGTCACATGAAAGTCTCCCTGATCAAGTTACACACGTCTTACATAACCACTCCTACTCTAAAGCATACAATCCCACGTATGCAAAGCTGCCCGAAGCTAAAGGTGCAGCACCATCTGCTGGCAAAAGTAATTTACTTCAAGAAGCTGAAATGCCACAAGTGTTTCCACAGGCCCAAACTCAAACACCCCCTGGCGGTGTTGGTGTCTTTTTAGATGGAACACAATTAAACTTTATGCAGCAAAGGAAAATGACTGCATCTCCAGCAGGTCATGCCAATATTGCAGATCAAGCACAAATGGCAACTGGAATACAGCAGATTCCAGTGCATCAGCCACAGCAGCTACAAATGCCTGCATATGTGCCACAGCCACAAGTGCAAATAGGGCCACCTCCTGGCCCACCTCCAATGGCACAACCAAAATCATTTTTAGGTCCACAACAGGCACAGCAAATACCTCTGCCAGCACAGCCAGCATATCAAGTGCAGGCTCCTTACCAGGCATTTTCTGTCTCTCCACTAACTGGTGAGTCAAAACTAAAAATGTCAGGACACAATTACAAAGCCTGGGTCAGTGAGATTACACTATTGCTTCTTAGAGAGGGCACGCACTGTATGGTATTTAACCCACCTGCTCCACCTTGGACTTATGCAATAAGAGATTTAGAGATAAGGGCTCGCACAACATTATTGATGTCCATAGATACTGAACTGCAGGTCACTTTTCCACCAAATACAACAGCCCGACAAATTTGGGCTGAATTGGAAAATTGCTACAGGCCTATCTCAATTGAATCTTCATGTTTACTCATGTCTGAACTCCTCGGTTCGAGATTGAAACCTGGTGAACAAATTGGAGGACATTTGACCAAACTGAAAGGTCTGAGAACAGAATTGAGAGAAAGAGGCCATAACATTGAAGATATTCAAATGATCAGCATCATTATTAACTCTTTGAATTATGAATGGAAAGATGCTGTTACAAAGATTAACCAAGTCCCAATTGCTCAACGCACAGTGGACAATGTCTGTAGACTTTTGATTGAAGAAGAGGTATTCATGTTGGCCACGCCACACTTGAGAGGACCACCCGCATCAAGAGCTCCAGCTAGGCGCCCCTTCCGAGGAAGGATCTACGCTCCAAGGATGCCAAGATGCTACACCTGCGATCGTGTGGGACATGCCACCTGGGATTGTCCCCAACGAGTTCCAGCTCCCGTCACGCACCAGCCCAGAGGAACAGATTCCAGAGGCAGAGGCAGAGGCGGAAGACAAGGTCGTCGTGGTCCCCGGCGTGATCCACAAACTCCACTCGCCACATTGGCTTTAACCAATGATCCACAACCTCAACCAGAGTACGACAGACGACTCCTGTGGACTTTGGACAGTGGTGCAGCATTGCATGTTACCTACAGAAAGGAACTTTTCACAGAGATGCACGAGCCTGAACCAGAACTACGTGAACTTTATTCTTTTTCAAATCATCCTTGTCAGGTCAAAGGAAAAGGAACTGTTTATGTTGAAGAGCTCGATGCATTCATTCCTGATGTTTATTACATACCAACAGCAACCAGTAATTTGCTTAGTCAGTGTCACTTGTCTAGAATGTTAAAGTTCCAAGTTCACCACCTTGAAAAAGCAAGTTACATAGTTAAAGATGGAGATATTGTTGCTGAAACCATATTAATTGGTGGTGTTTATTACTTAAAGCCAAAGCCTAAACCAAAAACACAGGCAAGTATGCAAACTCCAAAAAGGGAATGCACAGGCCCAGATAGAGATGCTCCAGAGAGAGATCCTGTTGCTACCCCTAAGGCTCCTAAAGCCAACAAAAATAGAATTGGTAAACAGGTTGCTCAGAGCAAGCCTGAGGTTCCGCATAAAAATGTTAATGTTGAGAATTCACTAACTGGTAAACCTTTGCATTCCAGGTGTATCCACAAATGGCATAGAAGATTGGGGCATGCCAGTTTCCGTGTTCTTAGGAAGATGCCGGAGTTCGCAAAAGGTTTGGATCTAAAGGGGTGTAAGGTGTTTTTGGATTGTGCTGTATGCAAAAAGGCCAAATCCAAAGCAGCAGCCATTCCCAAATGCGCTACATGCCTGTCAACACGCATTTTTGATTTGGTTCACATTGACATAGTTGGTCCTTTCCCGCCATCATTTGGTGGTAGAAAATATTTTCTAACAATTGTTGATAATTACTCTAGATATGGATATGTGTATCCTATGAAAGAAAAATCAGAGACCTTTCAGATCTTTAAAGACTTTGCAACCCTTGTTTCTACCCAACACCAAGTTCGCATCGCCAGAATCCAGAGTGATCGTGGTGCCGAATTCATGTCTCAGCGTTTCCAGGACTGGATGCGTAAGAATGGAATTCTTCATCAGACTTCGCCCCCTGACATACCGGCTCACAACAGACAAGGGGTACTGCAAACCATGATGCGTTGTCTCCTAGAAGACGCCAACCTTGGTAAGATATACTGGGGTGAAGCTATCAGTACGCAAATTACATTGTAAACCGTACTTGGAGCAGTGTAACAAATCAGACTCCTTTCTTCATGTTGTATGGCTACAAGCCCGATCTTAAAAACATCCATATTTTTGGTTCATATGCTATGGTGAACATTCCCTTAGCTCAAAGAAGAAAAGGAAGTCCAGCAGCAAAGAGACTGAGATTTATGGGTATTGATGATAACTCAAAATGGAGCAGATTTATTGACTCTAAACATGCAATTGTGATTTCCCAATCTGCTAATTTTGAGGAAGATATTGACTGGTCCAGGATTCATTCCAATGATCCTGGAGTTTATTTTCCTAGAGATGATACTGCTAATGCTACGCAGATTGATGATCAAGATTCCACTGGTTCTTCTCAACCCGATGTTCCGTCTTCGCAAGCCGTGGATGCTGATGCTAGCGACGAAAGTGAGGACGAGGACGAAGCAGAAGAAGATTGGACAGTTGTTCCGAGATGTTCCAAGAGGGCCACAAAAGGGATCCCTCCACAACGATATTCTTGGCAACTGACAAAAGCACCCTTGCCTTTGATTTACAATGTCACACTTCCACCTGATAATTTCACGCAAATCAAGCAGCTCCCTGATTCAGAGCAAGACAAATGGTATGAAGCAATGCAGGTTGAAATGGACAGTCTAAAGAAACTTAAAGTATTTACACCTGCAAAACCTCCAGCAAACAAAAAGGTCATTGGCACTCGATGGGTCTACAGAATCAAAAAGAAACCAAATGGTGAGTCACTGTACAAAGCCAGACTTGTAGCTCAGGGTTTCACTCAACGTTATCCTGAGGACTACACAAATACTTACTCACCGACAGTCAGAACTGAGAGTGTAAAAATTGCTTTAGCAACTGCAACTATCCTTGGTTTAGAAGTTTTCCAGTTTGATGTTGACACGGCTTATCTACATGCAGACCTAGACGAAGAGATCTACGTGAAAAGTCCTCCAGGATTCCGACAGCAAGAAGGGGATACCTGGTTCCTAAACAAAAGTCTTTATGGTCTGAAACAATCTGGTTTAATGTGGTATTTATGTCTTACTGACAAACTAAATTCAATGGGCTTTATTAAGTCCGAAACTGTTGAGTGCGTGTTCACAAAAAGATCTAACAATGCATATGAGATAGTTCTTGTTTATGTTGATGATATTGTTTATATTGGTCCAAATAAGCAAATGAGTGAAATTTTTGCCAAAGCTTTGCAGAGATACTTCACATTGAAATCATTAGGTCATATTAGCACTTATTTAGGTGTTCAGATTGAAAAAACACAGAAGGGGTTTAGTCTTTCACAAGAGGATAAAATTGAACAAATTTTGCATCATTGCAACATGAAGGATGCTAACACAACAAAGACACCCATGCAAACAGATTTTCACAACTTGACACAAGAAGAAAGTCCTGAGTTCGAGGATCAAACACTTTATCATTCAGTCATTGGGTCACTATTGTACATTAGTAGTTGGACCAGACTCGACATTGCACTTAGTGTTAATCTCTTATCTCGACACGTAGGTAAGGCAAAACAGTTTCATTGGACATGTATTAAGAAATTATTGAGATACCTAAAATACACTAAACACATGAAATTATTGTTAGAACCAACACATACTGATTATGCAGAATTATGTTGTTATGCAGATTCTGATTGGGCAAGTGATAAGAAATCACGTAAAAGTACTTCAGGTTATATGATGTTCTTAAATGGATGTCCTGTTTATTGGCAAGTACGTAACCAGAATTTTGTTTCTTGTTCATCTACTGAAGCTGAATATGCTTGTGTTTCAGATGCATGTAATTCCCTAACTTGGTTTGATGCTTTAGTCACAGATATCTGGACACACCCGATCCGACCGATCACCGTGATGGAAGACAATGAATCAGTGATTTATATTTCTGAATCTCATTTTACAGGTTCTAGGTCCAGACACATTGACATCCGTTATCAAAACATAAAACATTTAGTGAAAAAAGGTTTTGTCAAAATGCAATATGTATCTACACATGATCAAATTGCTGATATGCTCAACAAACCACTTCCAGCAGCTCAACACGAGTATCTGCGAAAGAAGATGTGCCTTATTTGATGATGTACTGATATTCGCTCAACTGGCAAAGAAGGGGAATGTCACTGCGTTATTTTATTTACCAGCTGAGCTCATCATTTCTGGACTATCAGACTTTCCGTACCTTGCCAAGAATTGTTATCAAAAGCTACTACGCATGTCCATCCACCCACATTCCTTCACTTGCTTCTCACACTTTTTCCTTTGTTCTCTTGCCACGGGTGCCGGTTGCTGAAAGGCAGCTGGCCCAAATTACTTCCAAAATGTAACAATTAACTTTTCTTAGTTAGTGAGGTGTTTTATTTTCTTTATAACAAATAAATGAGTTTTATTAGAAACCTTTCCTCGCGTTTCTTTTCAGATTATTGCAACTTGGAATAAGCCACGATTCATCTCCTCTAATCTAAATCAGGGTAATTAGTCCCAGAGCCAAACATGGGATTAATAAATGCCCTGACAAATATCTAGAATATAGAATAACAGAGTTGGAAGAGACCTTGGAGGTCTTCTAGTCCAACCCCCTGCTCAGGCAGGAAACCCTATAGCACTTCAGACAAATGGTTGTCCAATCTCTTCTTAAAACATAAAAAAGTGTTGGAACATTCATAACTTATGGAAGCAAGTTGTTCCACTGATTAATTGTTCTGTCAGGAAATTTCTTCTTAGTTCTAGGTTACTTCTCTCCTTGATTTCCACCCATTGCTTCTTGTCCTGCCCTCAGGTGCTTTGGAGAATAGCTTGACTCCCTCTTCTTTGTGGCAACCCCCCAGATAGCAACCCACTGCTATTATGTCACCCCATTCCTTCTTTTCACTAAACTAGACATACACCAATTCCAGCAACTGTTCTTTGTTTTAGCCTCCAGTCCCCTAATCATCTTTGTTATTCTTCTTTGCACTCTTTCTAGAGTCTCAAATTCTTTTTTACATTTACATTTTTTTACATAATATTGGATGCAGTATTCCAAGTGTGGTCTTATCAAGGCATTATAGAGTGGTAGTAACACTTCATGTGATCTTATTTCTTTTTTAAAAAAAGTTTTTTATTTTTCATAAACACATTTACACGTACAGCCATTTCCATCATTTTTCATTCATCTTTTCTTTTAACTTTCATTTTTCATTTTTACTTTTTCGGGGCTGCTCTTTTACCCTTTACCTTTACTCCAACCTTTCTTCTTCTCCTCCCCTTCTCTTCCCCTGTTTCTCCTCCTACTTCCTTCATTCTTCCTCTCCTTCTCATTCCTACTTCCCCTTCTCTTCCCCCACTCCTCTCTTCTTCCCCCTTTCTAACCTTCTCCTCTACTCCTCTTTTCCCTCCCTCTTCTTCCTCTCTTTTTCCATTTCTTCTTTCTCCTCTTCTCTTCTCTCCTCTTTTTTGCCTTCCTCTCTCTCTACTCCTTCCTCTCTTTCCTGTTGTTTCCCTTTTCAGTTCAATCTAAAGTGGTATTCGAGCAGCCCCAATTTCCTAATTATCTTTATTCTCATTTAAATTTCTTATTCAATTAATATTTATTTTTATTTCCTTATTTGCGTACATTTTTATAATATCTCACTTTTTTCCCTTTTACCCACCCCCCACCCCCTTTCTTCTTTTACTTGGCATCATCTGGGTATCTATTTTTCCAATTGTTTTCTCCCATCTATTCTCTATCTATTTTATCTCTATGTCCTTTTTCATATTTCTTTTCTAACCAATCATAAAATTTATCCAATGTCTTGAAATACATCGACTCCTCTTTATCTTTTATTCTCAATGTTATTCATTTCTGCACATTTTAAAATTTTCTTTATAATAACTCCTTCCAATGGAATTTTATCCGCTTTCCAGTTTTGTGCAAATACAATTCTAGCCGCTGTTATTATATGAATAATCAAATATGTATCTTCTTTGCTATAATTCTCTGGTAAAATTCCCAATAAGAATATCTCTGGTTTTAACTCTATATGTTGCTGTAACATTCCCTCTAACCATGTTTGTATTTTCACCCAATATTGTTTTGCTTCTTTACATGATAGTATGATCCTGGCAACTGGTGACATTTCCAACACTTAGCTGATTTATCTTTAAACATCTTAGCTAATCTTTCTGGTGGCATATGCCATCTATAAAACATTTTATACAGGTTTTCTTTATAGGCTGTTGCCATTGTTAATTTATAATTTCTTTCCCAAAGTTGTTGCCATTTGTCCAATTCTTTTTTTTTTATTTACACTTTATTGATTTTTTTTTACATAGATAAAATATAATAACAATTCTGTTTGACATCGGTTTCGCAGTGTTTGTACATAAATATATGAAAAATATCTGGTGTCATTTATACTATACATTTCTATTTAATTTCTACACCTTCCTTGATTCTATCATTTATCCATTCGTACCATCTTCCCCACACAGTATCATAATCTGAATTTTCATCATTATTTATCTCGTGCATTAATTTACTTATCTCTGCACACTCTAATATTTTGCTAATTATAAGGTTGTCTGGTGGTAGGTCTTTCTTTTTCCAGTATTGGGCGTACGCCAGTCTGGCAGCTGTAGTTATGTGTATTAGGAGGTGGACCTTTTCCTTTCCATACCCTTTCTTTACCATTCCCAGGAGAAATATTTCTGGATTCAAATCGATTTCTTCTTTAATTATGTCTTTCAACCATCTCCGAATTTTGCTCCAGTATCTTTTTGCTTTGGGGCATGTCCACCACATATGAAAGAAGGTGCCCTGACCATGGCCACATTTCCAACAATTTGGGTGCACATTGGGGAACATCTTTGCTAATCTCGCAGGTGCTAAATGCCACCTATGGAGCATTTTGTAATGGTTTTCCTTGTACATGGCTGCTCTAGTTAATTTATAGTTTTTGTTCCACGCCTCTTCCCATTCGTTAAAGTTTAAGCTGTGCCCAATATTTCTCTCCCATACTCTCAATTGGTTTCTGATTGTGTCCTCATCCCTGTCTTCATCTAATAAGTAATTATATAGCTTAGCCAAAGCTTTTTTCCCTGGTCCCATCAAAATTTTGTCTAATCCGTTGTATCCTAATTCTAAGCCATACTCATCCTTATCTTTCTGGTATCTTGATTTTATTTGCAGATAGGTCCACCAATCTAGGGTTATACCTTGGTCTCTCAGGGCATCATTTGATTTAAGGTTTCCCCCTCCGTCGACGATGTCTTTGTATCTGCACAGTTTCTCCATTCCCCACCTATTGGGGTAAATCAATGCCTCTACCGTGGAGAGCCATTTTGGGACTTTTGTATAATATCTCTGCCTAATCCCCGCCCAGGTTTGTATTAGGGAGTCCCTAATTTTATGTCTGTGGAAGTAGGTTTTCTTTTTCTTATCTTTGTCCCATAGATACACATGCCACTCTCTCTGTAAGTCATGGCCTTCTAACATTAGGATTCTCTTGTTCTCCAAAGTGATCCATTCCCTTATCCATATCAACTTGGCTGCTCTGTAATACGTTTCCCAATTCGGGAGTCCGAATCCTCCCATATTCCTTTTTTCCTGTAAGATTTTAAGTGAGATCCTCGATTTTTCCCCTCCCATACAAATTCCCTAATGTTCTTATTTAATTCTAAAAAAATTTTTTTCTCTAAATTCACTGGTAAATTTTGATATAGAAATAGGATCCTGGGGAGGATGTTCATCTTAATTGCCGCAATTTTGCCTATAAGTGACAATTTAATCTTTTTCCATCTATCCAAATCTTGTTTTAATTTATTAATTAATGGAATATAATTATCTTCTTTTAGAGACGAACACCTTTTGGTTAACCAAATTCCTAAGTATTTTATTTTTGGAACGACCTGTAGACCCAAAGTTCCTTCTATCTCTTTCTTCTGCGTCTCAGTTACATTCTTAGTTAATATTTTAGTTTTAGATTTGTTCAATTTAAAGCCAGCCACCTCTCCATATTTACCCAATTCCTCTAATACTTTTTGTCCAGATATTAATGGGTCTTCAAGTATTAGCGCCACGTCATCCGCAAAAGCTTGCATTTTATAAATCTCTTTTCTGATTTTTAGGCCTTTGATTTCCTCGTTATTTCTAATCTTTCGTAGCAAAACTTCTAAAGCCATTTGTCCAATTCTATAGTGTATCCAAAATTCTTTGCCCATGCTATCATTGTTTTTTTTTACTTCTTCATCTTCTAGTCTAATACGCAATAAATAATTATATAATTTCTTAATCATTTTCTCATATTTCATCCAGTTCTGATTTCCCCAAGTTAAAGCCATATTGTCTACGATCACTTTTAGGGATCTGACATGCTACCCTCCTTAGAAAGCGAAAGGGTCCACCTGAAAAAAAAACAAATATGCACAAGATTTCATGACAGTATATTAACAAGGTTTGTTATGGTATTGGGAGTAAGTATTTCTCAGTAAGATTGGAGCCCTAATGTGGTTGTTAGCGACCCATTCATTGTGTGCTGATGGTAAAGTTTCCAAGCAACTAAGTATTGGATTTTCCCTCTGTGGATCCTAGAATCAAGGATTTCCTTGATTTCAAAGTGTTGTTCACCTTCAATCATGATGGGCACAGATGGTGTAGATGCAGGTGGTCTGAGGGATGAGATTACTTCTCACTTGAGTAAACTAATATGGAATACTGGGTGGACTTGCCTGAGTGTCTTTGGAAGGAGTAGTTCAACTGCTACTGGATTGATGATTCTAGTGATGGGGAAAGGTCCAAAGAACTTTAGCCCTAGTTTTTTCGATGGTTGTAATGATTTCAGGAATTTTGTAGATAAGTATACTCTGTTTCCAACATGAAAAGGTTTGGGTTCCATCCTTTTCTTGTCAGCTTGAATTTTAAAAGCTTCTCTAGCTTCCTTTAAAGCTAGTCTAACCACTGGCCACGTGTTTTGCAAATTATCCATCCACTCCTTAAGTGAGGGGATGGTGGGTTCTTCTGTGGGTAGTTCAGGCATGGGGCTGAAATCCTGGCCTGTCGCTACTCTAAAAGGGGTAAAACCAGTGCTTGAATGGACAGCATTATTAAACGCAACTTCAGCAAAAGGTAAAAGTTCGGTCCAGTTATTCTGTCGAAAATTAATGAAACATCCTAAATATTGTTCTAATACCGAGTTCAAAATTTCAGAATTTCCATTAGTAGCCAGATGATATGCCGAGCTCAATCCCTGGCCACTACCAAGTAAGTCCAAAAATGCCCTCCAAAAGTTGGAGGTGAATTGAACCCCTCTGTCGGAGATGATCCTTTGTGGAGCACCATGAAGTCGATAAAATGTGTATTAGGAATAATTTGGCTAAACTTTTAGCAGTTGGGATCTTTTGGCAGGGTATAAAATGTGCCTGTTTTGAAAACAGGTCTGTCAGGACCCAAATAACAGTATTTCCCTCACTGTTTGGCAATTCTACAATGAAATCCATAGCAATCTCTCTGAAGGTTCAGCTACCTTCTGCAATAGATCTGGGGATTTCCCCTGACATCTTTTTGCTGCTGCACAAATGGGGCAGCTAGCTACATAGCTTTCTATGTCCTTTTTTAGTGATGGCCACCAAAATTGTCTTTTAATCAGGTGTAAAGTTTTCACAAACCCAAAATGTCCAGCTAATTTGGAGTCGTGGCACCTTACCATTAACCATAGTCTTTGGCTGGCAGGAACATACAACTTCTCCCCCACCCAAGCCAAGTCTTCTTTCATCAGACAGCTGGATTTGTTGTTCAAAACCATTCATCAGTGGTCAATGCTTGTTTAAAATTTTGGGTAGTGTCATTGCCCGTCAATGTCTCTTGTTTTGCCTGGGATCTGGTGACTACTTTAGCAGCTAGTTGATTGTTTTGTACTATGGGTTTGATTATGTCTGGCTTTGCAGTTTTCTATTGCGGTTTTCTGGATAGCGCATCCGCCAGAAAGTCCCCCCCCCCGGAAGATATTTTAGAGTAAAATCAAACTGTTTAAAGTACTGAGCCCATCATACTTGTTTTGGGGAGAGTTGCCTTTGGTCTTTAGGGCTTCTAGATTTTTATGATCAGTCCAGACTTCAAAAGGAGTCTTACTACCTTCTCGGAAGTGCCTCCAGGTTAACAATGCCCAACAAACTGCATAAGCCTCTATCTCCCAAATGGTCCACCTTTGCTCAGTCTCATTCAACTTTTTGGATGTGTAAGCACATGGTTGTAGTTGGTCTTGCTCATTCTTCTGAAGCAGGACTGCTCCTATTGCCACATCACTGGCATCTGCTTGTATGACAAATGGTTTCTCCGTGTCTGGGTGTTTTAGAATTGGTTCTGCCAAGAACAACCGTTTAAGTTTTTCAAATGCTGCCTGGCATTCCATAGTCCAGTTCAATGGCTGCTTTGGTTTAGGGTTGTCCTCCCCCTTCGTTTTTAAGAACTTGGTGATGGGGAGGGCAATCTGAGCGAAAGCAGAGATAAACTGGTGGTAAAAGTTGGCAAAACC
This sequence comes from Pantherophis guttatus, assembly GCF_059756535.1. Lineage (NCBI taxonomy): Eukaryota > Metazoa > Chordata > Lepidosauria > Squamata > Colubridae > Pantherophis > Pantherophis guttatus. The sequence goes on along the minus strand of NC_142063.1, from coordinate 184,229,083 downwards.
CAGGAAGCTCTGTAACTGTTTACGCGTGCGTGGAGGGTTCCAATCAAGTACAGCCTGCACTTTTAGAGGATCCATCTCAACCCCCTGGTGTGAAATGCGGTACCCCAAATAGTCAATTTTCTCTTGGTGGAACTCACATTTGGAAAGTTTTGCATAAAGTTTGGCAGAGCGGAGTTCTGCTTTGGTTTTGGTATAGATTAGAATGTCATCCAAATAGACCAGGACCCCCTTATATAAATGCTGATGCAGACTTCCAGCGGCGACGACATTGTGAGCTGGGTGAGGAAACGGCAGCTGCCATCTCTGGAACCCAAATATTCTTTAATAGAAGCTCTTTACGAGCTTTTCCGATCCCGTAGAGATGGGGAAACAAGAGGGGAAGTCTTAAAGCCCCTGGACACAGTGCTAGCATCGGAGGGGAAACAAGACAAACTCCTCAAATCTATCGGAGAAGAAGTCCGCCCCTTGGGCAGACAGGAGCAATGGCGGCCATCTAGAGCGAAGCCAAAAGTGGAAAGCGGTTTTGAGTGGCAGAGCAGAGCGGAGAATCCCCAGAAGTGACGAGATGAGGAGGAACGCGGAGGAGAAGGGGCGCGATCTGACAATTCAACCCGTGGCAGCGATTTACAAGAGGAGCGCATAAGCCAGGACAGAGCAGCAGCAAGAGGAAGTATAACCTAGTGGAGTGACTAAGCTGTATTGAAATGAGGGATTCTAAGACTCTGAAAAGCAGCCGAGTGGTGGAGGAATAAGTACAAAAGAAGAAGACAAATAAATAAGCAACAGAACTCTGAGATTTAAGGCGAATTGAAAGAACGCTAAGTTGCTTATTGGTGCCATTGGTGACTGCAATGATAAGACTAAGATGGAAGGGGAGAAATGTGGATTTGAATGGAAAGCAGGAGTAGCCATATCTAAGCCACTGAAGAGTTTGGACTAAAAACGCTTAGTATGACTAAAAGTCTCTATCTGCCAATAGTTTGGGCACGCTGTATATATTGTATATATTGTATAGATAGCAAGTAAACAGAAATTCTAAAGTGATAGAAGAAGTACTCATTACAATTTATAATCTGTATAACTTACAATTCACAATTCATTTATTTATCAATTTACTTTAATTTACTTAATTTATAAGCTTTAAATATAGAGTGTGTTGTGATTTTATAGAATCTGGAAAAATAGGAAGGGGATTGAATGAAATATAACTAAGACTCTTTGATTGACATTGCAAAATAAGAGGTCATAATTGATTGAATATTAATTAATTATTGATTTAGTAAAGCTGGCTGTTTAGTAAATAATCATTACGGGATTAAAGTGTGATTAAAGTGTGATAGTTTATAAGAATAGAAGTAAACCTAGCTGAAGAATTTAAAGAAACAGAGGATAGAAAATCAATGTCTAAGAATTATATGTTAGCCTGGGAAAACTTCTCTCGAGCATTAAAGATGTCAACAACATCTACTATAATGAAAACAGAGAAAAAACCAGTGGTAAATACTACAATAGTGGTGGCATCATCACTACAACAAAAAACACTAGATAGTATGGTAGGAAAAGAAAAGGAGAAAGAAAAAACGGAAATGACTTTAAATGCTATGCAAAGTATGTTTTCGATGATACAGGAAACGTTATTAAAAACACAAGAAAAGATGGCAGAGAACCAGGAAGAAATGAGATCACTCCACACAGAAATTAAAAATGAAATTGGAGAAGTTAGGGGGGATATTAAAAATATGAATGATAGAATTGGAGACATACAACAATCAATAATTGAAAATGAACAAAGAATTAGGAAAGCAGAAGCTAAAATAGATTCAGTAGAGACGAAAGTAGAGGCAATGGAACAGAAAACTGCTCAAATAAATAAGGAACTGTCCGACTCCTTAGCAATTCTCGAGATGGAAAAAGCTTCATATTTTCTGCGGTTCCAAAATATATCAGAAGAGAAAGATGAAGACCTTGGTGGGAAAATGGCAGAGATAATAGCAGAAATAACAGAAAAAGATAAGCTGGATATAAAGGGACAAATAGACGAAACCTATTGTGTCCATACAAATTACATAAGAAGACACCGTCTGGCAAGAGAAGTACACGTTAAATTCTCAAAAAGATCAATTAGGGATGCGGTATATATGAAATCCAGAGAAGGGACGTTGACATATAAAGGCAAAGAAATTATAGTCCTAAAACAAATACCCCGAAGAATTAGGAATCAGAGACAACAATACCAATTCCTAACAAACCAGTTGAATAGACACAAAATAGCCTTTAGATGGCTAACACCGGAAGGGATCCTGGCTACCTTGGAAGATAAAAAATACAAAATAGATACACTAGAGAAAGCAAGAGAGTTTTATGATTCACACTTCAATCAGGAAGTTGACCAAGAAAGTAAAGAAGAAATAGAAAGCAGAAGTCAAGAAGAAGCTCAAATAGAGGCAATACAAGAGAAGTAAGTAAGGACAAGCCAAGAAAAAGAAAGAGAGGAGAGAGAAGGTGCGAGGACGAAAACGCGGATGGAAACAAGACATACAAAAAAACAGCTACATTAGACAATGGAAGAGGCCTTGAAACTTTTTTCTGTAAATATTAACGGCTTGAATGCACCAAAAAAAAGATCCCAAATTTTTACAAAACTACAAAAAATAGGAGCGGATGTGACCTGTCTTCAGGAAGTACATATAAAAAAAAGACACCAAAAAATCTTAGAAAATTCCAAACTAGGGAAATTATATACATCTTTGACTTCAAAAAAGAATAGGGGAGTGGCGGTTTATGTTAAAGATTGGATCCTTTCGAAATTAATATATGCAGACGAAGATGGCAGAACAGTCATGACTGAATTAATATTGAAAAATAGGAAAATACTGCTAGTAGTAATATATGCACCGAACCAAAATCAACATGAATTTATTAAGGGCATACATAATAAAATAGTTGAGCTGGAATACGAAGATATCTGCTTAATTGGTGACTATAATGTGATAGTAGATGTGAAAAAGGACTATAAAGCAAGTAAAAAGAACAAGAGAAAAAAAGAGACTCTTCCTAAAGAATTTTTCGACATGGCCATGGAACTAAATTTGAGAGATGTTTGGAGGGAAACTCATGAAAATCAGAACCAATTCACTTTCTATTCTCACCCTCACCAATCCTGGTCCAGGATTAACATGGCTTGGATGACCACGAATATCAGAAATGGGGTGGATAAAATAGAGATAAAAGTGAATCAATGGGCAGACCACAACCCAATACTGGTAAATTGGAAAGGAGTTAAAAGGTTCAGAAGATGGACAATGAATCAAAGAATTTGCAAACAAAAAGAATTTAAAGAAATGTTAGAAAATGAATTAGATTTGTTCTTTAAAACAAACAAGAAAGAGGATACCTCTATTCAGAATACCTGGGACGCGGCAAAAGCATATATAAGGGGCTTGACTATAGCATATACAGGAAAAAAGAACAAAGAAAGAAAACAACAGCTAAATAAATTCCAGGAAAAATTTAAAAATATAGAACATAAACTCCAACAATACCCCCAGAATAAAAAGATAAAGGAAGAGTGGAAAGCAATAAAACATAATTTAAATTTGATGAACCAAAAAGAACTAGCACAGAAAATAAAAATGGCCAAGCAGAATTATTTCGAATTTGCGAATAAAACAGGAAGATGGTTGGCCTATAGATTGAAAAAAGACAGAGATAAAAGAATGATATACCAACTTAGAGATTCAAATGGGGAAATCCATTATAGCAGGAAAGAGAAAAAAGAAATCATTCAGCCATTCTATGCCAACTTATACAAACAAGAAGAAGTAGAAGTAGAAAAGATAAAACAATACATACGAAGATCGGATATGCCCCACATCACAGACGAACAAAGAGAAATGTTAAATAGACCAATAACTATGTTGGAATTGGATACAGCACTGAAAAAACTAAAAAATAACAAAACTCTGGGACCTGATGGACTACCGGGGGAATTATATAAGACAGTGCAAGAAACAATAGGAGAGATCATGCTGGAGGTATATAACGAGGCCTTAGAGAAGGCAAAAATCCCACGGACCTGGATGGAAGCAATAATTACCATCATACCTAAAAAGGACACTGACCTCCAATTAATTCAGAATTACAGACCGATATCTTTACTAAACATAGATTACAAAGTGTTCACCATAATTATAATGGAAAGACTTTAAAAAGTATTGAACAACTACATTCATTTGGACCAAAATGGATTCCTACTGGGCCGCCAAATTAAGAACAATATGAGAGTGATAATAAATGCACTTGAATATTATGAAGCCCACCCAGAGAAACAATCTGCGCTGGTTTTCCTTGATGCCCAAAAAGCATTCGATAATTTAAATTGGAAATTCCTAAAAGAACAGTTAAAGAGTATGCAATTTGGACCAAATCTGGAAAATATTATAGAAAAAATATACACGAAACAAACAGCGAAGGTAATTTTGAATGATGATATGACAGATCAATTTGACATAACAAAAGGTGTCAGACAAGGCTGTCCACTTTCCCCTCTACTGTATATCCTATCCTTGGAGATCTTGTTAAAAAAAATTAGGGAGGACCAAGAAATTAAAGGATTAAAAGTGAGATGAGAAGAATACAAGACCTAGGCTTTTGCCGACGATCTTGTACTCATAGCAGAAGAACCACTAGAAGTAGTACCAAAACTTCTTAAGAAAATAGAAGATTATGGAGAGGTGGCTGGTTTAAAGATAAATAGAAATAAATCAAAATTACTAGTTAAAAATCTGACGAAAACTCAGGAGATAGAATTGGAGAATAGTATACAAATTCAAGTGACTAATAAAATTAAATATTTAGGTATTTGGCTGTCACCAAGAACCTCCTCTATTAAAAAAAAATTATGATAAACTAATAATACAGATTAAAAAAAACCTGGACAATTGGAAAAACCTACAAATCTCATTTATGGGAAGAATCTCCACTATCAAAATGAATACACTACTAAAACTGTTGTATTTGTTCCAGGTTGCACCAATTAAATTAGAAAAAAACTTTTTTGTGAGCTTAAACAAGATCATTTCTAAATTTATATGGTCCACGAATAAAATTAAAATTACTCCAGGACTCCAAGGAAAGAGGAGGAACAGCACTCCCAGATTGGGAACTTTATTACCAAGCGGCAGGACTAGTATGGGTTAAAGATTGGATGGAGTTGAATAACAGTAGAATATTAACTACTGAAGGCCATGACTTACAAACGGGCTGGTATTCCTTTTTATGGGATGAAAAGTACAAGTCACATACCTACTTTAAAAGACATACACTCAGAAATGCTCTATTACTAACTTGGTTAAAAATTAAAAAACAACAACATACAAAAATCCCGATTTGGTTTTCACCTTCAGAAGCGCTAAAACACCCAAACCTAAGAGACCTAACCCAAAAATATAATTAGATATAAAGACCTAATTGACTATCAAAGAAAACTGAAATCCAAACAACAATTGGAAACAGAGTTAAATAGAGAAATTGATTGGTGGACCTTCTCACAGATACAATCAAAACATAAGGAATACATAAAAACATATGAAATAGGTAAAGAAAAACAGGAACTAGATAAAATTATATTAGATTCTGGAGATAAATTAATCAGTAAAATTTACAAATTTCTGTTGAGATATAAGATGGAGGAGGAAATAGTTAAAAATACGATGATCAAATGGATGCAAAACTTTAAATACTCAATAGAATTGGAGAGATGGGAAGAATTCTGGCAAATGAATACAAAAACAACATTGGCGGTGGCATACAAGGAGAACCAGCTAAAAATGTTTTACAGGTGGCATATGTCACCTACAAGATTGGCCAAAATAAACCCGAAAAACAGTTCAGCATGTTGGAAATGCAAGAATCCAAAAGGCACCTTTTATCACCTATGGTGGACATGCCCGGCGGCAAAGAAATTTTGGTCCAATATTAAGAAATGGCTAGAACAAATCACCAAACTACAAATAGATAAGAAAGCCGAAACTTTTCTGTTAGGAATTTTCACAAAATTCTACCCCAAAGAAATAAAATACTTGTTAATACATATTTTAACAGCAGCAAGGATAATATATGCCAAAAACTGGAAATTGGAAAAAACCCCAGCGGAAGAAGAAATGATAGATAAAATCACACAGTGTGCCAAAATGGACAGGCTGACAAAAGAGCTAAAGGAAAAAGAAGACACTGAATTTTATAAAGTCTGGAATAAATGGCATAGGGCTACTATGGAAGAAATATAACTAGAAGTCAGATAGAATAGAAGTACAAGTGTGCATATAACTACTTCCTTATGGGCAAATAAACCTACAGAGAGAAACTCAGAAAGCGAAGGTATAATCTAAACATATAATATACAGATTATTAAAGCAGAAGTCTTAGAGAGCAGAAGAGAGGAGAGAGAAAAAAGGCAATAAGAAACTATTAAGTTAAGATTTAAGGGAATAAGTATAACTGTATTACTTGAAAGACCATTACGAAACAAACGCTTCAAATGATTGGTTATTTATAATGTATTTTTATGTTTTTGTCATATATGTTTTATGTGTTTTATATCTGTTTTAATAAAGTTTATAATTTTTTTAAAAAATAAATAAATGGTGATGCAGCACTTCATTTATTAACTGCATAAACACTACAGGGGCTCCTTGCAACCCAAAGGGGAGCACCTGGAATTGGTAGCAGCCAAGGGGGGTGTTAAATGCCATTTTCCATTCATCCCCCTCCTTAATTCTGACATGTAGTAAGCCTCCCTTAAGTCCAGCTTTGAAAATTTTTTCCCTTTAATGAGGTGTGCTAGCATATCTTTCATAAGGAGGAGGGGATACATGTTCTTCACACTGATTGAATTCAGGGTACGAAAATCAACGCAGAGATGTTTTGAGCCATCTTCTTTCTCTCTAAATAGTACTGGGGCTGCGATTTTTGGGTGGGCTGGCTCGATGAAACCCCTTGCTAGGTTTTTCTCAATAAATGTTCTCAGCTCTTCCAACTCCCTCGGTGACATGCTGTACATCTTGGGTTTAGGGAGTTTCGCGCCGGGTAAGATTTCTATCGCACAGTTAGTGGCACGGTGGGGGGGAGCTCATCTGAGGCTTTTTCACTAAAAACCTCAGCCAAATTCTTGTATTCTATGGGTATGCCTTCAGTTGGTATGGCGTGACCAGGCATGGCTGTTTCTCGATTCTCTGACCCTTCCGTTCCTTTATGTGGATTCTCAGCAAAAGTCACATTCATCTGAAATTTTATGATGCCTTGTTTCCAATTGATTTTGGGGTTCCATTTTTTCAGCCATGCAAGGCCCAGAACCAACAGCCATTCCATGCCAGGAGCCACTATAAATGTAAGCATTTCCTTGTGGCTTCTGATGCCTATATGTAGAGGCTCAGTAGCAAAAGAAGCTGGCTCCCCTCCTGCTATGGACCTATCTAGTTGGCAGAAAGCGATGGGGTTTTTCAGCTTTCTTACGTTAATCCCTAACTTCCCTATTAGGGTTGGGCTTATCAAACAACGGGTGCACCCTGAATCCACTAGAGTGGAGATATTTATCTCCCTGTTCCTGGTTTGGGATAAATAGTCTTAAGGGGAGGGTAAGCGGTTTAATTGGTTTGCTTACCAGTGGTTCATCATCTGGATCGCTTCCGAATGAGTGTGATTCCTACTGTTCAGATGCCAGGGTTTCCTCCCCAAAAGGGGGAGGAGATGGGACTTCTGCTCCTCAGGGCAGTCTCCTTCCCACGCCGGCCCGGTTTTGCAGGGTTCTCCCCCGGTGGGTGGTTACAGGCGGGTGTTTGCGAACAACACTCTGCAGCTCAGTGCCCCTCTTTTCCACACTTGAAACAGGCTGAAGCTCTCGGAGAGAATGCGGTTTGTGGTTTGAGTGGCTCTTGCTTCCATTGGAATAGGGATTTCTTCCATGCTCACCCCGCTCGATACTGGTTTCTGGCCATATTGATCTCAGCTTCTTCGGCGGTGACGTACCATTCATGTAGGTGATTCAGTGCACCTCGGGCCATGCAGGCATTGTATAGATCATCACTCAGCCCGTTTTTGAAACAGCTCACCAAAATATCTTCTGGACAGTGCACACGACACGCGAGGTCCTGGAATTCTTCAGTTTACTCTGCTACTGGCCATCGCCCCTGTCTCACCACCTTAATGCGGTTGCGTGGTTTGCAATCCGCTAGTGGGTCCTCAAACCGATGTCACAGGGCCATCATGAAAAGGTCAAAATCCTGCAGTTCTGGTGCATTGGCGTTATGCAGGGTCACCATCCATCTGGCAGCGGCACCCTCTAGGGCTAGTGTCACAAATCGCATTCAGGAGCCTTGGGTTTGGAAATCATGCCCGTACTCTTGCATGTAGGTGAGCACGTGTGCCACAAAGAATCCTAATTGCTGCGGATTCCCATCAAACTTCACCCCAAGGGGGGGAATTTCTCTTTCCAGTTGCGGGCCTCGAGGCTGGTTGGGAATGGGCACTGGTGTGTGTGCAGCCTGGGGGGGGGAGGGTTTACTGGGTCTTCTCCCACTGCTGCTGCACCATCTGCTCGATAGGCAGGCTCCAGGAGGGGGGTGCCTCCCGTGGCATCATCCGTGACTGCTGCCCTTTCCACGCCCTTGGGTTGTTGTCCTGGCTCCCTTCAGATGTTGAGGTTTTCCAAAGTTTCCATCACCAATTGGGTTATATGCCTCTTCAGATAATCCTCCCCCAGTGGTGCTTCGGTCAGTCCCCCCTGGTCAGCAAGGGCTTCTAGTTCCAGTTTCCACCCTGGTGTTCACGGATGAGGGTGACTCCTCTGGATCTCTCATCCCAGCTATCTTTCTTCCTGATTGACCAGCGGGGCTTTTCAGGATTCTCCAGGGTTACCTCATCCTCTCCGATGGGGTGTACGAAACAGGCATCTGACTGGGTGGCAGTTAATGTTTCCCCCCAGCAATCTGTTTCTCCCATTTCTCTGCTTCGTTCCGACATTGTTTGCAAGGTCCCTTCAGTAGAGCAAAGATTGCTTCTCTGGGTTGACCGTTTTGCAGATCTTGCTTTCTGTAAGGATCACCTCTCCTTCTAACTTAAGAAAGTGAGAACTCTGGAAACGTGGTTGTTCAAAAGGATTTCTTTTATTAAGCAGAAGTGACAGCCATCCAGTTAAAACAAGATCTGAATATCCTTAGGCAAGACAGTAGGATTAAAGTGGTAGAGGCCCCTTCCTTTAAGTCAGAATGCAGATTTTAGCCAATACACAAGTGTGAAGATGTTTTCTTTACTAGTTTCTCTGAGAACCCGAACAAACATGCATTCCCACCATTATCCTTTAAAGTGAAACAACCCACTTGGCTATCATAAAAATTCCTCCAGGTAAAGGGGATCTCAGGGCTCTTTGGTGCCAGGATATAGGTTGTAAAATATCTGTTGACACAGGCAATGCTAATAAATCGAATCCAAGTGTCCCCCCCTCCTCCGATTGAATGGCAGTATCACTTTTAGGGATCTGACAAATACAGTCATTTATTAGGAGTACCATTTCGACAATATTCGGATGCAGTTAGAACTAATCCCACGTAGATTTATGTTCCCCTATGACCCTGTCTCTCCCCTCCTCCCTGGCCATGTCATAAATCACATTCTCCAATTAACCACTTTGGCTGGCTATGAAATCCAACACCCTTCTTCTGATTGTGAAAGAAAGCATGTATGGAATGTAGCTTCAGTTAGGGAAATCTATCAGCTCTATCAGTTCTCCCTCCCTCCTGCTCATGACAACTTGACAGCTTTGCAAGTTGACATTCGGCTCCCCACACTTCCCGAGGGTGACCTGCGCAAAGCAAAACAATTTGATCATGCAGCACCTCATTTATTAATTGCATGAACACCACTGGGGCTCCCTGCAGTCCAAAAGGCATCACTTTGAATTGGAAGCTCCCTAGGGGACAGTTGAACGCTGTTTTCCACTCATCTCCCTCCCTGATGTGTACTCAGTAGTATGCTTCTCTGAAGTTTAGTTTGGTGAAGACTTTTCCTTTGGGCAGGTGAGATAGCATGTCTTTCATGAGGGGGAGGGGATATAGATTGTGTACACACACGGCATTACTTTCTCGAAAGTCCACATACAATCTCATAGTTCCATCTTTTTTTTTCTTTGAAGAGGACTGGCGCCGCGACTCTTGGTTTGGCTGGCTTGATGAACCCTCTTTCTAGGTTTTTGTCTATGTAATTGTGCATTTCTTGCATTTCCTGGGATGTCATGGCATACAGTTTGGGCTTGGGTAGTTTTGCCCCGGGGATGATTTTGATGGCGCAATCTGCCTCGCGGTGGGGAGGCAGGACATTGCACTCGGCCTCGCTGAATACTTCTGCAAGGTCCTGATATTCCCTCAGGATCTGTTCAGTCTCTGGGTTTTGTCGGATGTGGCTGCCAGTTGTTCTGGTGTGCTCTTTTGGAGGGTTCCCTACATTGGCAGTGTTTCTGCTCGCTGGTGTGGGAGGGGTTGGGGCCCCCTTGCTATTCTCAGTCTGCGGGTACCCCCTTGCCACCAGATGGTCAGTCCCCACTTGTCTAGCCAGGAGAGTCCCAGTATGACCTGTCATTTTGGGGGCTATTACGAATTGAATTACTTCCCAGTGATCCGCTAGCTGTAGCCTCACTGGTTCGGTCAGGTGAGTGACATAGGTTCCTCCATTTGGGATCCATCAACCTGTTTGAACCGGATTGGGTGGGTCAGTCTTTTTGCTATGATCCCCAGTTTCAGAATTGTGGTTAGGTTGATCAAGCATCTAGTGCAACCTGAGTCTATCAGGGCTTGAAAGGCCCCCTGGGTCCCCGTTTTTGGGGCTGTGAGGGTATTGGGAAAATGAAAGAGTGGACTGGTCCCCTCACCATTGGGTCATTTTTGCCCTTGTCCTTGCTATCATAGGATTCTGGCAACTGGTCATCATTGCCTGGTGTTCCCCCCCTTCGGCTGGGTGGGGAGGGACCTCTTCAGTCTGGAGGACCCTCCGGGACATGTTGGTGGCTAGTTTGGGGCCTCGTTCCAGCTGTGTCCTGGGTGGTGGCTCTGGCCTAGGCCTTGGGGCTGGAGTTGTGCACACAGATGCCGTGTGGCCCTTCCCTCCACATCTGTAGCACTTCAGCAGGCTTTGGGGGAGGGCTGGTTTTGGGGGTCTGCCGTGGTGCTGTGGTTCCCCATTGGCTGGGTGGTTTCAGGTCGGGTTGCCCCCTCTCTTTCGTGTCAGGTGCTCTCTCATGTTGTTGGCGCGCAATCCACTGTCGACTTTTCTTGCTACTTGGAACCACCTATCAAACCACCTGGTTTGATTGTCCAAGCTTGTTCTGAAAAAGTGCACTAGCAACCGCTCTGGCAAAGTGGATAGCCTCCCAATGACTCTCCTAAATTCACGGATGTGCTCTTTAATGGAATGGCCCCTCTGCTTTAGATAGCTGAGCTCATCCTCTGCATACAGGTCTTCCTCTGCCTCCTTGAATCTGGCCTCTAGCAGTCGTAGGAAGTCATCTACATCTTGCAGTTGGGGGGCTCTCCTCTTGTGGAGGGCTGCTAGCCATTCCCTTGCTTCCCCCTCTAGCCCCTCTGTGATGGTATTCACCATGGCTCTGGGGGATGGGTATAGGTGTCCATAACATTCTAGGTGGATCTCAGCTGAGTCAAGTAATAGAGCTAGCTGGTCTGAGTCCCCATCAAACTTTCCTCTGAATAATAATAATAATAATAATAATAATAATAATAATAATAATAATAATAATAATAATAATAATAATAATAATAATAATAATAATAATTTTATTTCTATACCGCCCTTCTCCCGAAGGACTCAGGGCGGTGTACAGCCTATTTAAAAACACAGACAAAACAATGATATAAAATTTAAAATAATTAAATAAGTGGCTCAAATTTAAAACCCCAATAAATTTAAATACCCCAATTTAAAACTATTGTGTTGATAGTCCGGCCTGGCGGAACAACAGGGTCTTCAATGCACAGCGAAACACCCGGAGGTCGGAGATCTTACGAATTTCCGGGGGCAGTTCATTCCACAGGGCTGGGGCTCCCACAGAGAAGGCCCTCCCCCTGGGCGTCGCCAGCCGACATAACTTGGCTGATGGCACCCTGAGGAGACCCTCTCTGTGGGAACGAACTGGTTGGTGGGAGGCTATTGGTGGCAGAAGACGGTCTCGGAGATACCCGGGTCCTATGCCATGGAGCGCTTTAAAGGTGGTAACCAACACCTTGAATCGCACCCGGAAGACCACCGGGAGCCAGTGCAGCTCGCGCAGGAGGGGTGTCACATGGGCATAACGGGTTGCGCCCATAACCACCCGCACGGCCGCATTCTGGACCAGTTGGAGCCTCCTAGTGCTCTTCAAGGGGAGCCCCATGTAGAGAGCATTACAATAGTCCAACCGGGAAGTAACAAGGGCATGAGTGACCGTGCGCAAGGCGTCCCGATCCAGAAAGGGCTGCAACTGGCGAATCAGGCGAACCTGATAAAAGGCCCCCCTGGCCACGGCCGTCATATGCTCTTCTAAAGACAGCCGCGCGTCCAGGAGGACACCCAGATTGCGAGCCCTCTCCGTGGGGGGCAAAGATTCACCCCCAATAGTCAGCGATGGCACCTGCACCTGAACTGGGGCAGTTCATTCAGCACTGCTCCTCTCTCCCCCTGTTGGCCTCTGTATGCTTGCATTTGATGTAGCTGGCCCTCTTCCTCAGCTCTAGTTTGGAGGGAGAGAGGGGTTTGTCTGCCCTGGGTAGCCTGCCTGCTGCATGGAAAAGACACTGGTTGCAGCCTCCTTCTGATGGGTGGAGAAGGAGGGCTGTGTTCCTGTCTGCTTCTCCTCACTTCAAAGGGATCCAGTGCTCCTTCCCTCTCCTTTGGCCTGCACGACGGTCCCTCATCAGGAAGGGTGGCCTGGTCAAATTCCTCCCTTGGCTGCTCTCTGGAACTCCCCAGGGGCTTTGGGAGCCTGGCTTGTTTCCAGTCCAACCTCCACTCCACTCCTTCCAGCTCGCTCAGAGGCTTCCCCTTTTCCTGGGCATTGGGGTGGGAAAACTCAACCTCAGCTGCTTTAGGGATTAACTCCCACCAATACTCATCTTTTCTTGCTTCCGCCACTGGAGTAGGCACCTCAGCTTTGATGTCTGAGGGAGGCTGCACTCTGGCTGCAATTAGGCTCTCTTCAAATAGCCCATCTTCGGCCATGGTTGCCTGATTTTCCCTCCCAGCACCCCAGATATTGGGGAGCAATTGGAGAGTCCAGGATTCAGGAAACCTGGTAATCTTGATAGATTTTAAAATTAATTCTAACTGTCTGTGAAGTTTCCGAAAGATGCCCTAATTAATTCATGAGTCATGAGCCAAACTTCAAAAGAAATACAGTCATTTATTAGGAGGACCATTTCGGCAATATTCGGATGCAGTTAGAAATAATCCCATGTAGATTTACGTTCCCCTATGACCCTGTCTCTCCCCTCCTCCCTGGCCATGTCATAAATCACATTCTCCAATTAACCACTTTGGCTGGCTGTGAAATCCAACACTCTACTTCTGATTGCGGAAAGAAAGCATATATGGAATGTAGCTTCAGTTAGGGAAATCAATCAGCTCTATCAGTTCTCCCTCCCTCCTGCTCATGGCAACTTGAAAGCTTTGCAAGTTGACATTGGGCCTAAAACAGAGCCTTGGAGTGCCCCAATGCATACTCCCTCCATAGAGATGCAGTTTCATTGAGGACTACAGGTTGAGTGCAGTTGATCAGCCAGTTACAAATCCATCTGATGGTGATGCTCTCTAACCCACATTTTTCTATTTTATCAAGTAGTAGGTTGTGCTCTACTTTATCAAATGCCTTATTGAAGTCCAAGTAAATTATATCCACAGCATTCCTATGGTCCACTAATTTTGTCACTTTGTCAAAGAATGCAATAAGCTTTTTCTGGTGTGATCTAATTTTGACACACCCACGTTGGCTTTTGGTTATGACTTTTTTGCCTCTAGGTGTTCGCTGATTCATTGTTTGATTATCTTTTCCAGAATCTTCCCAGGTATTGAGGTCATGCTTCTAGGTCTGTACTTTCCTGGATCTATTTTTCCCCCTTTTTTTGAAGATGGGAACTACATCAGCTCTTTTCCAGTCCTCTGGTAATTCCCCAGTGCTCCAGGATCTTTGAAAGATATAGTTCAGTGGTTCTGAGATCACGTCTGCCAGTTCCATCTGGATAACTGCTTTCATGTACTAATACTTGAAGGTCATGTCAAGCCTGCCCCAGCCAGGTCTCCCCTTTAGGAAAGAAAGACCCTTGACTCAATGTGATTTGAAGTGATTGGTTCTTTTACTAAAGGATGCTAGATACTGTAAAGTCAGGCTAGAACTAAATTTCCCACACGAAAGCATGCAGACTTCCCCCCCACCCTTCAACCATCTCCAACCAAAGGGCGGTGTCAACCCTGGAGCCAATTTATTTGGTGTCTTCAGCAGTGGCTGGACAAGCTGTGAGAACAGGAGGGGGAAGGTAGAGATAGCAAAAGGATTGTAACCAAGATAAAATTCTTTCCTCTGAGAACCAAGGACGTTCCCATCAAGTGCAAGAAGGCAGGATGTGAGGCCAGATGAACTTTGGATGGTGATCTGATTGGCCCATGTGATGGACTGCATGGGAAGGGGGAGGAAAAATATACTTTTAACTAAGGGGAAACCTGAGTAGGCTTTAGAGTCAGGTTTCCCTAGATGTGCCAATGTGACATGCCTAATAAATCTATACTTTGACGAATATGCTTGCCTCGGAGTTTTGATTCTATTGGGATCAAAATCATTAACTTGACTCTCTCATTAAAATGATCAAACAGCTCCTTGTGCTTGCGGGGCCATTTTCCGGGGTCCTGAGCTCCGGTCGCATTCTCAAGCTACTGGGTAGCCCAAAGTTTCAGGAAAGATGGAGAGAAGGCCAGAGGAGAAGTCCTCTGATACTGGTGGGACCGCAACCACTGGAGGAGCAACAGGAGACAGTTCAGGGACCATTTGCAGGAGCATCTGCTACCCCTCAGTAGCTGCGGTGGCTAAAGTGGCGGCAGCAGAGACCGAGCTCCGGCAGGGCACTTGACCCAAAGAACAAGCATCCTGGCTGCTAACTCAAGTGGAGCCTCCCCAGTGGGGTGACGGAGTGGGACTGTCAGCCCCCCAAAGTTGGTTAGGGGCTTGACACACCCAGCGCCATACAGAGCCAAGTTGAACATAGTGAGTGGGTCAGCATTCCAAGAGCCCCCGATCACCTCGGCCCAGGCAGAACACACCACGGTCTTCGAGTGGAGAGTTATGAGGCCCTTTGAGCTCAGTGAATCCAGGGAGTGGGGCCTCCCACCACCTTCAAAAAGCTGGTCTGAGAGATTTGGTCATTTTAGCATCCAAGCAGCCAGTTTGGCTGTGTGCTAGCCCAACCAAAGTTCACCTTCCCCGGCATGGAGAACGTGACAGTCCCGAGCGGCATTTCCACCTCTTTTCACTCAGTGCAAAGGCCTCAATCACACCTAGGCCTTCTCCGCCAGGATGAAGTCTACCAGGATGACAGCTCAGCTGGGAGCCAACCCCAGCCAGCAGCCAGGGCCACGGGAGTTCAGAGGTAAGCCACAGGTCTCCCAAGGCCAGGTAGCCCTCCTTGCCAACCATCCCTTCAGCTGCCTCCTGTGGACCAGTTCCCCACTGGATGGGCATTCTATCCCAGTCACTGCCAACAGATATCACTGCCCACTCCTCAGCCAGCTCCAGCACCACTGCCTGCACCTCTAGTCACCCCTCCCCATGCTTCAGAGCCATCTTTGATGGGACTCCTGGAAAACTGGCATATTTCCTGAACCGGATCTGGTCCCAACTCAACCCTACAGGGATCAGTACCAGTCTGACCAGGAGATGATTTTGGCCATTGCCAACAACATGGATGGGGAAGCGGCCGAATGGATAGCCCAACTGCATGATGAGGGAGCCCCTGAGCTGGACAACACTGATGAATTCCTGCAGCTGCTAAGGACCTGATTCGAAGACACTGCCCAGGGACAAGAGGCAGAGGCTGAAATCAAAGACCTAAAACAGAGAGGCAGGCCCACAAAGGAACTTATATGGGAATTCTGAAGAGTGGCAGGAAAGCTAAGGGACTGACCAGAACGCTTCTTTGTCCACCACTTCAAGGAGGCTCTGGACCAGAACCTTCGGCAAGCCTGTGCCTTCTGAGGTGTCCCCAAGCACATACAGGAGTGGTATCAAACGGCAGTGGCTATGGACCAAGAAGTCCACCCGCACTGGAAATCCACACCAGAGAAAAAACCTGGGCTGCCCCCAGGTGCCCAAGGAGTATAGGGATCTGGTGGATGCAGCGAGCACGAAGGCAATGCCCTCCCCCCCCCAGCCAACTGCATGATAGAATTCATGCCAGGAGCTAAGCTGTCTAAGCCGAAGATGTATACCATGACTCCCAGAGAGATGGATGAGTTGAGAAAGTACATCAACACCAACCTGGGAAGGGGCTTTATCTAGCCAGCCAAATCTAGGGTGGATTTACTTTTTAAAGAAAAGAAAGATGGGGGGATTAGGGTCTGCATGGATTTTCATGAAATCAACACCATGTGGCTGGAAAACACATACCCCCTACCCCTTATGAAGGACATGCTAAGCCACCTGGCAAAGGATAAGGTGTTCACCAAGCTATACTTAAGGGAGGCATACTACTGGGTGCAAATCAAAGAGGGAGATGAATGCCTTCAACTGCCCGCTAGTCAACTTCTAAATTAAAGTCATGCCATTCAGACTACAGGGAGCTCCCACCATCTTCATGCAGTTGATCAATGAGGTGCTGCATGAGCACCTCTACATGGGGAGTCTTAGTCTATCTGAATGACATTCTCACATTCAGCGAGATGGTGGAGGAGCACATCAAGTTAGTGTGCCAAGTCTTGAAAAAACTCCTAGCAGTTTTTATACAGTATATGAAGCTGTCAAAATGCAAATTCCACCAGACCTCCCTAGACTACCTGGGCTATTGAGTGTCAAACAAGGGAATTGAGATGGACCTGGGAAAAGTGAAAGTGGTACTGGACTGGCTGTCCCCACGTACCCGCAAGCAGTTCATTCCAGCCTGTGGTGAAGTTGCCTTGCCCCTCACAAAGCTACTGAAAATGGGGGGGAGGCACCCCAAAACTGCAGCTGAGCCAATCATTGGTTGGATCCCTGGACTGCCAGCGAGCATTCAAAAAACTGAAAAGGCTCTTCATGGAGGAACCCATCCTTCAGCACCCTGACCCAAGCGGCCATTTGTTGTCCAAGCTGATGCCAGCAACGTGGATGTGGTGGTGGTGCTCTTGCAGCAAAACCCCCTGCCAGCTGCAACCCTGTGCATATGTGTCCAAAAAACTCACAGACACCGAGAGGCAGTGGGCAGTGTGGGAGAAGGAAGCCTACGCAGTCAGATATGCTCTCCTGGTGACACTTTCTGGAGGGAAGTAAGGTGCCATTTGAGGTTTGGACTGATCACAAGAACCTCAAGGCCCTAACGATCCCCTGAAAGCTCTCTCCCAAACAAGTCTGCTGGGTGCAGTACTTCAAGTGATTCAATTTTGAGCTGAAGTACACCCCAGGGGGAAGAACCTGCTCGTGGATGCCTTGTCAAGAAAACCACAATTTTGGACTTCCGGTCTGGCTTCCGTCACCACCAGACGGTCCTCCGTGACCGCCAGCCCCGTTGCCTGTAAAGAGCCGCCTTTACATCTGAAAGGCAGCTCGAAAAACTCCATTTCCTGATGGAAATGTGAGCCAGAGCAGGCAAGGGCAGGTAGAGCCCTCTGCGAAGTCCCCAGAGTTTTTTTTTTACTCTTGGGGACGAGCAGGTTGTGGCTCCCTATTTCTGCTCACCGCTGCTCCGGGCTTCGGGAGAACTCTGCCTTTTTGCAGAGCCAGGCGCTGGGACCGGACCAACCAATAAAACTAACAGATGGTTTAGTTAAAGAGAGCGAGATTTGAACCTGGGACCCTAAATTGCAAGTATTTTTAATGATTTTCAAAGCGTTTCTAATTGAAGGGAAAAAAAGTTTAAAATGGCGACTGCTGAGGCTTGAGAAGAAAGCCGAAAGTGAAAGTCCTTCTGTAATAAGCTACAAAGTAGCGAAATATACAGTGCCGGCTAGAATCTAGAAGGAAAATATACATTTTAAGTTTCTTTTTTCTTGGAGATTTGTATTTGATCTTGTTTGGGGAAAAGTTTTCTTTAAAAAAAGAGCTTTTTTGTGTGGCAGGATGGCGTTGAAACTAATAAAGCCTGACAAACAAGCAGTGGGGGGGGATGCTCCCCCATTTACAATTATGTGAACAAGTTCTGAGCTTACAGACTCAGCAGAATGATTTTAATTTAAAAGAATTTCTTCAGGAGGAAATGGCAAAATATCACGAGACTGTGAACCAGAAATTTGAAAAATTAAGGCAGGAAATTAAAGAAATGATACAACTAAAGTATGATAATCTGCAACGAAAGATTGTAACAGTGACTAATGCCTTTTCAGAAGTTGTTATAAAGATGGATACAAATATCAAATTATTAGAGTCTAAAATGGAGGAAGTTGATGATAAGATTTATAATTTGGACAATAAAATACAAAGAATTGAAAATGATTTGATAAATATTCAAGATAATAGTTTAGAAGTAAAGTCTAAAAAGGAAGCTGGTCACGAGACTTACAATGCAGAAGATATAAAGCAAGGGATTGAAAAAGAAGTTGTAATGATGCAATACAGGCTCACAGAATTTGCGGTCAGAATGAGAGGGTTACAGGAAAATAATAGAGATGATCTAAGAAAAATATCTGCTCAAGTTCTGGCTGGGATTTTAAAGGTTCATCCTGAGGAGGTATCTTGTAAGATTGACAAGGCCTATAGAGTAAATTCTTGGATTGCAAAGCAAAGGCAATTGCCTAGAGATGTGGTGATTTACTTTACAGATAAAGAAACAAGAAATGATATTGTGCAAAAATCCTTTAATTCTACTCCACAACTGTATGGAAGAAAGATCTGGATATATAAAGAATTGCCGCCTAAGATGTTAAAAGATAGAAAGAAATTTGGACTTTTGGTGACTGAGCTAAAAAAACAAAATATCTCATTCAGGTGGGACGTTCCAGTTGGTATAATATTGAGATATCAAGGAGAAAGCTATCAGCTAAATACTGTTGAAAAAGCGGAAGGATTTTACTACAAGGTTCTCAAAAAGCAAAATCAACAAGAGATAGAAATTCAAGATAAGCAGAAGGAGGTGGAAGTAATGAGGAAACAACAAGTTACAGAGGTCTCTACAGATGAGCCACTTCTGGATTCTCCTTCAGAGGTCTCAGCTGGACTATCTAATACAAGAGAGGCAGCTTTGGATTCTAATGTAATGACTTATCAAGTTACAAACCAGCATGGAAATCAATCAGTTGATATACAATTTATAGAACCAGAATGGAGATTTAAGCCACAAAAGCAAAACCAACAAGATCAAGTTATAGATCAGCATGAAAACCAAATAGTTGATATACAATTTACAGAAAGGAAATTAGGATGGAGATCCAACCCACAAAAAGTCAAGAAAAGAAGAAGCAGGTCTCACAAAAACAAAAACTTTTAAACTAAACAACAGTGTAATGCCAGTTATTTAAGAGATGATTGAATATATGAAAAGATAATCGGCAAAGTATTGGTTTATATTATTTTGAGGAGAGTGACAGACCTCTGCAGTGCTGTACTTTTGGGATGTGAAAAGGGCCTTAAACTGAATGGATTGGAACTATCTTTTTTTGGATTCTTTGATAAATATACTACGTTTATGCTGAGCCACAAGGCAAGAGTGTTATGGAATTGGGGCATGCAGATGATCTGGTTGTTACCCTATTATGGTGGTTGGAATTAATAATTTGGATAAAAGACACCTCTACAGACACTATATGGAATACAAATATAAAGTCACTCGGGTGGTTGATGTTTTTTTTTTATGAAGATATTTGCTATTGATGGGGGCAGATGGTAATTGAAGATACCGAACATACTGTTGGAATTAGGATGTGATGTTACCCTAACATGGGTGATGGAGTTTACAATCCAGCTGAAAGTCATTACAGAAGATATTATATGGATTACAAGCCTAAAGTCTTTTTAAGAGGATTTTATTTACATAAGGGAATATTCTTTAGTGGAGTGGGCAGAAGAATAAAGATATTAAGAATTATTAAGTATGGTAGTCTTGTAGGAAAGTGGGTGGAGACAGGTTAGTTTATTGATTGATCTAAGAAAAGGGATATTATGTTTAGATATGAATATATGTAAAAGATTTGAGTTAAGAGATATAACGATGGGGGTGAAGGAAATGGGTAGACTATGAATTGAATAAATGTTTTTTTTTATTGCAAAAGTTTTACAATTACATTTTCGCCCCATTCCCCCCCCCTCAACCCACCCCAAACTCCCCAACCTCATCCTCCCTAACCCTCCCTAACCCTCCCGTTCCCCCGGACTTCCACAGAATATGCTCACATCAAACCCCCCCGCTTTATATAAAACTTGAACCCCTCCATCCCCCCTATAATTTTTCATCTTCACTAAATTAAAATATTTCTATCTTAATATAACATAACATTTTCAATTAAAAACTATTTGATACTTCCTGGTTTGATATTTGTTCTGCACATAATCTATCCACTTTTTCCATTCCCATTCATAAGTCTCTTGTGAACAATCTTTTAAATATGCTGAAATCTTCGCCATCTCTGCAAAACTGGCCATCTTCAAAGTCCATTCCTCGATAGTGGGCAGAGCTTCATTTTTCCAATATTTACCTATCAGTAATCTCGCTGCTGTTATCATATACAATATCAACTTTGTTTCACCCAATGTAAAACCCTTAACTATACCCAGTAAAAACAATTGTGGAGAAAATTGAATTTTTTTCTTCAAAACATTCTGCATAACCCACCAAATTTTTATCCAAAAAGCCTTAACTTCCTTACAAGTCCACCAGACATGATAATATGTAGCATCTAAACAATCACATCTCCAACATTTTGGCTGAACATTAGGGTACATGCATGACAATTTCTTAGGATCTAAATGCCATCTATAAAACATTTTATAGAAATTTTCCCTCAAATTGTGTAAATTTAACATTCTGAACCCAAATTTTTCCCATGTTTCCAACATCACTGGTTCTTCAAAATTTTGTGCCCACTTAATCATACAATCTTTAACCAATTCAGTTTCTGAATCCCTTTCTAACAAGACATTATAAAGCCTTTTAATATGCATTGAACCTTTCTCTTTTATATGTCTAACCAATTCTTCCTCATGCAACATAATACCAGTTTTTTGGTCCTCTTTCCATCTCAGTTGAAGTTGATTATACTGTAACCAAGTTAAGTTAATCCCTTCGTCCAACAGTGTCTCTAATGTCTTCAACTGCCATCTGCCCGCATCTGTAGAAAGAACCTCTTTGTATAAACCCCCCCCCGAGTGACATTATATTTGTATTCCAAATAATATGACCAAGATCCAGCCATAGCGGTATTTTATAATCCCATTTGAGTCGGTGCTTCTTCCAAACTCTCATCAAGGAGTCTCTAAGTATGTGGCTTTTAAATACTTTATCCACTTTATTTTCATAAAATAAATAAGCATGCCATCCAAATTCAAGTTCAAAACTTTCTATATTCAATATTCCAGTCTTTTTCCTTCCAAACCAATCACTTGCTTGAGATAGAGCAAGGTTTGGAAGTTTAAGACCTCCCCGTTCTGGAACATCTTGCATAATTTTCAATTTCACTCTCGGTTTTTTCTCATTCCAAACAAACTTATTCACTCCACTTTGCCACTCTTTCAACTGTTTATCGCTTTTAAGCACCGGAATCATTTGAAACAAAAAAAGAAATCTTGGCAAAATATTCATCTTAACTGCTGCTATTCTTCCAAGTAGAGACAGCTGCAGTTTTTTCCAAGTCTCCATATCTTTCTGCACCTCTCGCCACAACACCTCATAATTATTTTGAAACAGTTTCATATTTGATTCTGCAACCTGAACTCCTAGATATTTTACCTTTGGTACAATCTCAAAACCTGCCCTCCTTTCAAGTTCGTGTTTACGATCTTGTGTCATATTTTTAACTATCATCTTAGTTTTTTTCTGGTTCAGTCTAAAACCTGAAACTATGCCATAGTCTTGTATAATGTCTTTCATCTGGATTATTGATTCCATCGGCTGTGTTAGGGTAACAACCAGATCATCTGCAAATGCCTTTATTCTGTAGTCCTCTTGCCTTATCACTATACCTTTCAAGATATTAGAGTCCCGTATTGTATTCAACAAGACTTCTAGTGTTAAAATAAATAGCAATGGGGATAACGGACATCCCTGTCTTGTTCCTTTTTCAATTTTAAAATCTGTTGTCAAACTTCCATTAATAATAATCTGTGCCTTTTGCTCTTGATAAATTGCTGAAACCGCCTGTATAAATTGGTCCCCAAAGTCCGTCTTTTTTAAAGTCTTTAATAGAAAATTCCAGTCCACTCTATCAAAGGCCTTTTCCGCATCCAAAAAGACCAGCACTGCAGGTACCTGTTTATTCCTCTCAAGATATTCCAATAAATCTATTACTTGCCTTACATTGTCCTTCATGTATCTGCCCTCAATAAATCCTGCTTGATCATCATGAATCACCTCTTGGATTACTGGCATCAACCTGTTGGCTAGTACTTTTGCGTAAATTTTATAATCATTATTCAAAAGAGATATTGGTCGATAGTTCTCCGGTTTTTTAGGACCTACTTGCTCTTTTGGTATCAAAGAAATATAAGATGTTGTCCATGATGGGGGTATTTTACCCCCTTGTTGAATGTTGCAAAATAAGTCTCTGAGTTGTTCCACCATTTCTGCTTGCAAAGTTTTATAATACACTGCAGTCAAACCATCCGTTCCAGGAGCTTTGGCTGTTTTTAATTGTTTAATTGCTGCTATTATCTCCTCCTCTGTTATAGGATAATTCATTCTTTCCTTTTGTTGATTAGTAATTTTTGTGACTCTTTTATTATCTAAATATTTTTCTATAAGTCCATTCTGCATATCATCTTTAGCATATAGTTTGGTATAATAATCTACAAAAGCTTCTTTAATTAATTTTTGTTGAAAGATTTCTTTCCCTCCAATATCAATACTATCAATAGTCCGTATACTCTGCTTCTTCCTTAATGTATAGGCCAACCATCTGCCCGGTTTATTGGCGTTGCAAAATGTGTTGTGCCTCGCGTATTGTAAATTTGTTGCAACTTGTTCTGCCATAAACATTTGGAATTGATCTTTCAAAAGTTTTATAGCACCACGTGTTCTTTCATCTGTTGGATTTTTAATAAGTAGCTGTTCTTTATTCTTTATTTCTGCTTCCAGTTCAGATCTTTTCTTTTGTCGATTCAGTTTATGTTTAGAATTCATATGAATGAGTACCCCTCTCATATAAGCTTTACTCGCATCCCACACAATTTCAATTGGGGTACCCTTATTCAAGTTTATTTCAAAAAATTCTTTCAGCTGCTTTTTAAGTTCTGTTATGTTTTTTTCATATCTGAACAAGTTTTCATTTAGTCTCCATGATCGTCTCTCAATCTTACCCGTCTCAATTTCTATCCATACTGGGCTATGGTCGGTCAAAGTTCTTGGGAAAATCTTTGTTCTTTTTGTCTTAACAAGTAGATCATCTGATAACAAAATAAAATCAATCCTAGAGAAGGATCTATGTCTATCAGAAAAAAAAGTATAGTCCAATTCTTTTGGGTTATATATTCTCCAAATATCTTTTAATTCCAAATCTTCTTTCATATCAAAAAAAGGTCTGTGGTAATCTAATCCTTGATTTCGCCAGGCTCTTTTTATCTAATTTGGAATCAATTACTCCATTCCAATCTCCCATAATTAAAATAGATCTATAATCCCATTGCAGTATTTTGGTGTGTAAAGTTTTATAAAAATGATCCTGTTGTTGGTTAGGAGCATAAATTCCAATCAGAAGAATTTGGCCATTTACTGTAAGCAATTCAATTGCTATAAACCTACCATCTTCATCTGCTTCTATAATTTTAGCTGTCAGTCTTTTATTTACATAAATGACCACACCATTCTTTTTTTTGCAAAGTTGAGGCTATATAATGTGTTCCTAATTTTGAATTTATCAAATATTTTTGGTCTTGAGTTCTAATATGAGTTTCTTGTAAACAAATTATATCATTATTAAATTGTCTCAAATATGTAAATAACTTCTTCCTTTTCTGTAGTGAGTTGAGCCCGTTCACGTTCCAAGATAAACACTTAATTGTCATCTTCATCTTTTTGAAGCGACGAGCACAATAGCCGAAGATCTTCCGAAATCTTCGGTTTTGCTCCCCCCATGGCTTCACTTTCTTGTGTAGTACTCTTGGCTCCCTTTTTGTATTGTCTTTCCTGTTGTTGCTTTTCTTTAAGTTGCTTAGATTTTGCATGAGTTATACGCTGGTCTTTAACTTCAACCATCCGAGCCGGGTCCAGAATTGGAGAAGATTCTAACAGGTGCTCCTCCAGAAAACCTCCTGTAGCACCCTGCATTTCCACTGGCTCCGCCTGCTTAGACTGTTCTTCCATCTCTTGCTGAGGTTGTTTCTTATCACTCTCTTTAATCTCCAGCACTGTAGATGTACGTGGAGATGGTAATCTCTCTTTGAGAACACTAGAGTAAAAATGTTCCGCCTTCTCAACAGTGTTCAACCGATGTCTTTCTCCATTGTATTTCAAAATTATACAAGTTGGGGCATCCCACCGGAATGGTACCTGTTGTTTTTTCAGTTCGTTCACTAGGAAACCAAAATCTTTTCTATCTTTTAACATTTTAGGTGGCAGTTCTTTATAAACTCCAATTTGAGCTCCCTCCACTTGCACGGAGAAAAGAAAAGATTTTTGCAAAATATCATTTCTTATTGTTCTGTCTGTAAAATATATCACCACATCTCTAGGCAATTGTCTTTGTCTTGCCACCCAGGAATTCACTCTGTAAATTTTGTCTATTTTATAAAAAACCACTTCAGGATTAATTTTTAATAATACAGCCAAAGCATCAGCACAGATCTGTCTCAGGTCCTGTCTGTCATTCTCCCTGAGCCTTATAGCGAATTCCATGGCCCTGAATTGCATCATTGTAATTTCGTTTTCAACTCTCTGCATTTTGTCATCAACATCAGAAATTTTATAGTCAGTATCCTTAATTTTAACATTGACTTCTGATTTAAATTCTTCCAATTTAGAATCCACTTTAATAATAATTTCTGACAGACCAGACACCACATTCGATATTTTTTTAGTCACCTAAATGTTAAATTAGGATTTATTATATAGCTTCATAGCGGAAGGTTGCTTTGAAATGTTATATTAATATACATAAAAGATTTGATTTAAGAGATATATGTATGGGGGGTAGAAAAAGGGTAGATTATGAGCAGAAATCGCTAAACTGGGAGATATAATAATATTATTATGCTAAATTAGGAGTTATTATATAATGTTATAGTAGAATGTCATTTTGACATGTATAGTATAAGGGGGACATGATAATCTTATTAGAAAGAAAGGGTCAGCATATGGGGATGGAGTAAGGGGATGGTAAAGTATTATATAATCTGTTATGAATTTGGGTTTTATTATGAAGAAGTCACAGGGGGAGGGGAGGGGGAGGGGGGTTAGGGAGGAGGGGGGGAAAGGGGGGAAAATTTGTATTTGAAAAACTTTTTCAATAAAAAAAAAGAAAGAAAACCACAATTTAACAGCTGCCTGGAGGAGGTCATTCATGCCATCATTCCCTCTTCCCAGCCAGCAGCCCAAGTCACCACTAGAGGCCAAGCGAGAAGCCGGGATGACCCCAGGGGAGACCAAATGACGACAGCACTGAAGTCTGCACTTCCAGCCGACCCGTGATTTGGTGATAATAGGGACACCTTGACAGTAAGGGATGGACTGGCCTGGAAAGGGTCCAAGCTATATGTCCCCACCAGCCTGAGGCTCTAAATCTTACAGCGCAGCCACGACTCCAAGCTAGTAGGCCATTTTGGATTCCTCAAGACCCTGCTTCTTACCAGGAGACAGTTCTGGTGGCTAAGGATGAAGGCAGATGTGGGGGATTACGTAAAGAGCTGCGCCACATATGCAACCAGGAAGAAGAGACCGGGAAGACCCCCCAGGCTCCTTCAGCAAGTGACAGACCCACGCCATCCCTGGGAGGAAATAGCCATGGACTTTATAGTTGAACTCCCAGAGAGCAGAAGGAACACAGTCATTTGGATCGTGATTGACCTATTCTCAAAGCCAGCCCACTTCACTGCCTGCTCAGGGTTGCCCTCAGCTAGAAAGCTAGCCAAGATGTTTATAAAGCAAGTGTACCAGCTGCACGGAGTGCCCCGCAGAGTCATCTCTGACCACAGGGTCCAATTCACTGTAAAGTTCTGGAGAGAGTTTTTGAGGTTGATAGGATTGACCCAGGGGCTTAGTTCAGCTTTTCATCCTAGTACGAATGGGGTGGCTAAATATACAAACGCCATTGTGGAGCAGTACTTAAGATGCTATGTGGACTATCAGCAATCCAGCTGGGCAGACTTGCTGTCCTTCACAGAAGTGGCTTACAACAACACAATGCACAGTAGCACTGGACTGACCCCTTTCCAGGTCCCTTGTTTTCTCCCCCACCCCCAGCTATTGATGGCAGGATGCTGATGAGGCTTGGAGATGAAGATGGCAGAACTGACAGTTTACCCTGTTTTTTCCCTAAACTTTGAGTGTTAGTGTATAGGCATGTGAGTCCATTATGGGTCTTGGACAGGGGTGAAATGTTCCCGGTTCCGACCGGCTCGGGCGGGTAGGTAGCGATGGTAGCGGGCAATTCAGAGAACTGGTAGCAAAATCCCTGCCCCCGCCCCCCATGCCGCGCAATCATCAGAGGCTTTTTTCCTTTTAAATGCCTCTGACGATCCAAGCTCTGACGATCCAAGCTCTGACGATCCCAGCTGAGTTGCCTGCCAATCAGGCAACTCAACTTGGATCATCAGAGCCATTTAAAAGAAAAAAACTTTTTCAATCCAAGCTCTGATGATCCCAGCTGAGTTGCCTGCTAATCAGGCAACTCAGCTGGGATCGTCAGAGCCATTTAAAAGAAAAAAACTTTTTTCTTTTAAATGGCTCTGACGATCCAAGCTCTGACGATCCCAGCTGAGTTGCCTGCCGATCAGGCAACTCAGCTGGGATCGTCAGAGCCATTTAAAAGAAAAAAAGTTCTTTTCTTTTAAATGGCTCTGACGATCCAAGCTCTGACGATCCCAGCTGAGTTGCCTGATCGGCAAGGGTTTTTTAAAAACCCTCTGACGATCAGGCAACTCAGCTGGGATCGTCAGAGCCTTTTGAAAGCATTTTTTACATGGTTTTACATGTAAAAAATGGTTTTAAAAGTAAAAAAAAATGGCCATGCCCACCCAGTCACATTACCCCCACCACCAAGCCACGCCCACAGAATCGGTAGTAACAAATTTTACATTTCACCACTGGTCTTGGGTATGTTTTTGCAGCATGATGTGGTTACATGACAGTGATTTCTGATGTCCTTTGCTATCTTTCTGGCAAAAAATGCTCAGTCAAATGAATGGTTTCACTTAAGAATTGCTGCAAAAAAAAAAAAAAAAGCTGGGAAATTACTTTTGGTCACATGAATTTACAACTGTAATGATTTATGACCATAATTTCAGGCTCAATTCAGTCATTAGTCGAGTACTACCTTTATTCCCTTTGGGATTGCTTTGGGTGCAAAATCAGAACTGGATTGATCTGTTTGAAAATGGCATAAATGGTAGTTTTTGTAGAAGACTTTATTCTGAAATGCATTCCAGATTATGAGTTTCTGGATGGTAGAAGCCAACTCTTCTGGAGTCACACATTCTTATTATGGTAGGATTTGCTTTATTTCCATTTTTTGTAGCACTTAATGTTTTTCTCAGCTTCAAAGATGACATAATAGAAATGGAAATAATTGCTTTGAGAAGCATACTGAACACATAAATGTTTATAAACTTATATCTGTTTTCCATTTTAGCATTGTAATTGTTGCAGGGGGGAAAAAACTGGAAATACTCCAAAGTGAAAACTTTTATAAAGTACACATGGACCAAACCTTTTCAATTTTGAGTAATAATTTTGCTTTAGATAGCATGGATCCAGGGGTGAAATGCTCCCGGTTCGGACCGGCTCGGGCAAGTAGGTAGCGGAGATTGAGGCTAGTTCGCCGAACCGGGAGGAATGGCTGGCTGGCCATGCCACGGCCTGCACTCCTGCCATGCTTGCTTGCCTTCCATGCTGGCTTTCTGGCATCCCAGTGGCCACCTTGTGAAGGCAGGCAAGCAGAAGCCCACGTGGAAGGCAGGCAAGATGGCAGGGCTGTGGGGAAGGAGCTAGCACCTTATTGCCCCCCCCCGAAGTACCATCGCAGCGAACAAAACAACCTCATTGCACTGTGCCTCCTTCTGCAGCCAAATGCACCCAGCCATGCGTGCCCTTTCCTCAAATGGGCTGTGCATGGAGCACTTGGAGAGCGAGTGAGCAAGAGATCTCTCCAACCTCTGTTTGTGTGTGTATGTGAGGGAGGGAGGGAGCGATCTGAAGCCGAGGCACCCAAACTTCTGGCAGCGGCGGGGGCGGCTTCTGAGCAGCCCTGAGTCAGCCAGCTCCACCTGACCTACCTGCTGAGTCTTGCCATTCTCCTCGCCCCCCACCCCACCCCACTCAAGCAGCGGCAGGCTCTGCGGGACAACAGGACCTCTCATTTTCCCCACAGCATGGCATACACTTGCTACCTCTGCTTGTCTGCTTGCAAACAATGATCTTCTCTGCTTCTCTCAGGATGCTGGTGCGGGCACCATGGATGCATAGCTTGTTAGGGCTGAGCAGGGAAGCTGCTGCTTCAGTGGGGTGGGGGTGGAGGCGAGGAGAACAGCAAGACTCAGTGAGTAGGTCAGGTGGATCTGGCTGACTCAGGGCTGCTCAGAAGCCGCCCCTGCTGCTGCCAGAAGTTTGGGTGCCTTGGCTTCAGATCATTCCCTCCCTCCCTCCCTCACAAACACACACACACACACACACACAAAGAGAGGTTGGAGAGCTGTTTTGCTCTCTCTCTCTCCAAGCGCCCCATGCACAGCCCATTTGAGGAAAGGGAAAGCAAGGCTGGGCACGTTTGGCTGTAGGAGGAGGCCCAGGTGGAAGGCGGCTTTTTCAGCAGCATCCCCCTCCCTCTTTGGATTGCCCTGAAAGGGGGAGGCTCTGCCTTTGCAGAAATGGGATGGACGGTTTGTATGGAGGATTGGTGGGGGGGGATGTGCGGCCCTCCGGGATGAAGAGCAGGGCAAGAGAAGGCTCCGAGGTTCACCTGGGCAGTCAAGCCAGAGGGAAACTCAAAGCATTGGGGGCTTCAGAAAGGCAGAATGTGCTTTTGTGCAGCTCCTGGCTTCTGTGACATTCTGTGAAAGACAGAATGTGCTTCTGTGTCAGAATGTGGAGCTCCTGGCTCTAATGGTGGGTGACGTGAATGATGTCAAACTGGCCACGCCCACCCAGTCACATGACCACCAAGCTATGCCCACCAAGCCATGCCCACAGAACCGGTAGCAAAAAAATTTAGATTTCACCCCTGGCTGGATCCCCATTAGTTTTAAATATTTATTTCTATGCTGGACCCCAGTCATACCTCCTTACTGTGATTGACAGTGGGATTGGTATTTCATCTAATAACATCCAACTTTTCTTCCTTTTCAGATGATAAACTGAGTTGCAGAATGGGCTTTAATAAAAGCCAGTGGCTGATGATTTCCAAAGCAGTTCTGCATAGATAGAAAGGACCTTGATGGAGCTCTTGATAATTTACAGGAATAATGCTATACTGATCACATATCAAATGATAGTAACCAAACTCAGGCAAAGAATATACCAGCACACTGGAAAAAAATACATAATTCAAGATAAAACATAAGCAAAATAACCTCACCTCTCTTAGTATTTATGAAGGCCCCAGATAAATCCCTTCTCTAGCTGTATTTCTTTTCTTGCCCAAATTATCTTTTCTTCTGATCAACTGCTCCATTCAAACAAACAGCAAAGAAACCTATGACTCCTTCTATTTTCCAAGCATGTTTCCAGCTTAGATAAGACACAATGTCAGGTCCACTATCTTGGCATCACGTTGGCATCATGCCATTAAAAGACTAGGGAAGGGATGGGTGGGGGACAAATGGGCTGTAAAATTCTATGCATTTTTGAGTGGGAATTCAGGAGGAGGGATGACAGCTGACAGCAGATCAATGTGGAAACAGTTCGTCTTAAGGCATCCTCAAGGCTGTTTGCCCCAAGTGTGGAAAGTTACCAACCCAAACATCTCAGCATTCCCAAAACACCCCAATGGCATCACATTGGCTGGATTTGGACTGATCATGGGGGAAGGGGGACAGGACTGTAGGAATTAGTTTTGTGTTAATGCATGGAAAACTCAGATTCCACCTCACTTTACTGCAACCAGCATCTCTTAGTAAGATTACCATTCACTTCAATCAAATGGAGTGGAGAGCTTTTCTTCCCTAAGGGATCAGACTGGGGCTTGTCTGACATTAGACAGAATCTGCAATTGTGGTCAACCCAGAGAGGACATCACCTCTATTGTGGAGACAGTGCACACAATGTTGGCTCATCAGAAAGAGATTGAATGCTGGGGAGGAGACTTCATCCAGACCTCCTCTGGGACTGGATCTCTCCAAGTCGACAGGAGAGGCGGAAAGCTACGATGATCGACTGAGATCCAGGTGGCCCCTAGGTAACAGGAGAAAGGAAGATTGGGAAGAGAGATCCATGGGATGACTTTCAGTCATGGAAGCTGCGGCAGCCACTGACGGGAATGAGTGGAGCTAGGAGAACTGAAGAAAGAAGAGGAGATGAGCGGAGAGCATGGCCAAGCCAACTGGATGATGGAGCAAGCCATAAAGTTCATGTGAGAGGCTTTCTAAAACCTCAAGGCCCTTGCCTGAGCAGCACAACCCGATGGCCAGCTACCTCCAGCCACAGCGACATTTGACACTGCTGACAGCACTGGAGCCAGCTCCACAGCAGTGATAACCCTCATGGCCCCAGCACCTGGGGTGGGCAGATCAACTCACCCCTTCATAGGATTAGCACCGGTGAGAAAGAGGAGCTATAAGACTCCACCACTGGCATGAAATTTAACAGGGATCCCTAGCAACTGGGGTTCTTCTTAGCCCAGGTTTGGATCTACATGCAGGATATGGTCCAGAGATAATTATGGAAGGCAGCAAAGTGAGATGTGTCACCATGCCCTAGAAGGGACCACAGCACAATGGATGATCGCCCTTCACAATAATGATGCTCCAGAGCTGAGAAACTTCAACTGATTCTTTTTTTTTTATTGCAAAAGTTTTACAATTACATTTTCTCCCCTTTTCCCCCCCACCACCACCCACCCCAAACTTCCAAACCTCCCTAACCCTCCCTAACCCTCCCCTCCCCCCAGACTTCCACACAATATACTCATATCCGATACAAAACCCCCCTTAGTATAAAACTTGTATAAAACTTGAACCCCTCCCTCCCCCTTATAATTTCTCTTTTTATCTTCATTACATTAAAAAATTTCTAATACATTATTTTCAAGTAAAAGCTAATTGATACTTCCTAGTTTGATATTTGTTCTGAACATATTCTATCCACTTTTTCCATTCCCATTCATAAGTCTCTTGTGAACAATCTTTTAAGTATGCTGAAATCTTCGCCATCTCTGCAAAACTGGCCATCTTCAAAGTCCATTCCTCAATAGTGGGCAAGGCTTCATTCTTCCAGTATTTACCTATCAACAATCTTGCTGCTGTTATCATATACAATATCAATTTTGTTTCACCCAATGTAAAACCCTTAACTATACCCAATAAAAACAATTGTGGAGAGAATTGAATTTTTTTCTTCAAAACATTCTGCATGACCCACCAAATTTTTATCCAAAAAGCCTTAACTTTCCTACAGGTCCACCAAACATGGTAATATGTAGCATCCAAACATTCACATCTCCAACATTTTGGCTGAACATTAGGGTACATACATGATAACTTTTTGGGGTCTAAGTGCCATCTATAAAACATTTTATAGAAATTTTCCCTCAAATTCTGCGACTGTGTAAATTTAACGTTCTGAACCCAAATTTTTTCCCATGTTTCCAACATCACTGGTTCTTCAAAATTTTGAGCCCACTTAATCATACAATCTTTAACTAGTTCGGTTTCTGAATCCCTTTCTAACAAAACATTATAAAGCCTTTTAATATGCATTGGACCTTTCTCTTTTATGTGTCTAACCAATTCTTCCTCGTGCAACATAATACCAGTTTTTTGGTCCTCTTTCCATCTCAATTGCAATTGGTTATATTGTAGCCAGGTTACATTAATCCCTTCAGCCAACAGTGTCTGTAGTGTCTTCAGCTGCCATCTGCCCGCATCTGTAAAAAGAACCTCTTTATATAAACCCCCCCCCCCCGAGTGACATTATATTTGTATTCCACAAAGTATGACCAAGATCCAGCCATAGCGGTATTTTATAATCCCATTTGAATCGGTGCTTCTTCCAAACTCTCATCAAAGAGTCTCTAAGTATATGGCTTTTAAATACTTTGTCGACTTTGTTATCATAAAATAAGTAGGCATGCCATCCAAATTCAAGATCAAAACTTTCTACATTCAATATTCCAGTCTTTTTCCTTCCAAACCAATCACTTGTTAGAGTCAAAGCTGCTGCATCATAATATAGCTGTAGGTTTGGTAGTTTAAGACCTCCCCTTTCTGGAACATCTTGCATAATTTTCAATTTCACTCTCGGCTTTTTCTCGTTCCAGACAAACTTATTCACTCCACCTTGCCACACTTTCAATTGTTTATCACTTTTAAGCACCGGAATCATTTGAAACAAAAAAAGAAATCTTGGCAAAATGTTCATCTTAACTGCTGCTATTCTTCCAAGTAGAGACAGTTGCAGTTTTTTCCAAGTCTCCATATCTTTCTGCACCTCTCGCCACAACACCTCATAATTATTTTGAAACAATTTCATATTTGATTCTGCAACCTGGACTCCTAGATATTTTACCCTTGGTACAACCTCAAAACCTGCCCTCCTTTCAAGCTCGTGTTTACGATCTTGTGTCATATTTTTAACTATCATCTTAGTCTTTTTGTGATTCAATCTAAAACCTGAAACTTTACCATAATCTTGTATAATGTCCTTCATCAGGATTATTGATTCCATTGGCTGTGTTAGGGTAACAACTAGATCGTCTGCAAATGCCTTTATTCTGTAATCCTCTTGCCTTATCGTTATACCTTTCAAGATATTAGAGTCCCGTATTGTATTTAACAAGACTTCTAGTGTTAAAATAAATAAAAGTGGGGACAGCGGACATCCCTGTCTTGTTCCTTTTTCAATTTTAAACTCTGTTGTCAAGCTTCCGTTAATAATAATCTGTGCCTTTTGCTCTTGATAAATTGCTGAAATCGCCTGTACAAATTGATCCCCAAAGTTCATCTTTTTTAAAGTCTTTAGTAGAAAATTCCAATCCACTCTATCAAAGGCCTTCTCTGCATCCAAGAAAACCAGCACTGCAGGGATCTGTTTGTTCTTCTCAAGATATTCCAATAGATCTATTACTTGCCTTACATTGTCCTTCATGTATCTACCCTCAATAAATCCCGCTTGGTCGTCATGAATCACCTTTTGAATTACTGGCATCAACCTGTTGGCTAATACTTTTGCATAAATTTTATAGTCGGAGTTCAAAAGAGATATTGGTCTATAATTCTCCGGTTTTTTTAGGACCGGCTTGCTCTTTTGGTATCAAAGATATGTAAGCTGTTGTCCATGATGGGGGTATTTTACCCCCTTGTTGAATATTGCAAAATAAATCTCTAAGTTGTTCCACCATTTCGACTTGCAAAGTTTTATAATAGACTACAGTCAAGCCATCCGTACCAGGAGCTTTAGCTGTTTTTAATTGTTTAATTGCTACTATTATCTCTTCCACTGTTATAGGATAATTCATTCTTTCCTTTTGTTGGTCAGTAATTTTTATAACTCTTTTATCATCTAGATATTTTTCTATAAGTCCATTCTGCACATCCTCTTTAGCATATAAATTAGTATAATAATCCACAAAAGCTTCTTTAATTAATTTTTGTTGAAAAATTTCTTTCCCTCCAATATCAATACTATCAATAGTCCGTATACTCTGTTTTTTCCTCAATGTATAGGCCAACCATCTGCCCGGTTTATTAGCGTTACAAAATGTATTATGCTTCGCATATTGTAAGTTTGTTGCAACTTGTTCCGCCATAAGCATTTGAAATTGGTCTTTCAGAAGTTTTATAGCACAACATATTCTTTCATCTGTTGGATTTTTAATAAGTAACTGTTCTTTATTCTTTATTTCTGCTTCCAATTCAGATCTTTTCTTTTGTCGAATCAGTCTATGTTTAGAGTTCATATAGATAAGCACCCCTCTCATGTAAGCTTTACTTGCATCCCAGACAATTTCTATTGGGGTGCCTTTATTCAAATTTATTTCAAAAAATTCTTTCAAGTGCTTTTTAAGTTCTATTATATTTTTTTCATATCTGAACAAGTTCTCATTTAATCTCCAAGAGCGTCTCTCAGTCTTGCCTATCTCAATTTCTATCCATACTGGGCTATGGTCAGTCAAAGTTCTTGGAAAAATCTTTATTCTTTTTGTCTTAACAAGTAGATCATCTGACAACAAAATGAAATCAATCCTAGAGAAGGATCTATGTCTATCTGAAAAAAAAGTGTAGTCCAATTCTTTTGGATTGTGTATTCTCCAAATATCTTTTAATTCCAAATCTTCTTTCATATCAAAAAAGGTCTGTGGTAGCCTAATCCTAGACTTCGCCAAACTCTTTTTATCTAATTTGGAGTCAATTACTCCATTCCAGTCTCCCATGATTAAAATAGATCTATAATCCCATTGCAGTATTTTAGTATGTAACATTTTGTAGAAGTGATCCTGTTGTTGATTGGGAGCATAAATTCCAATCAGAAGAATTTGGCCGTTTGTTGTAGATAATTCAATTGCTACAAACCTACCATCTTCATCTGCTTCTATAACTTTAGCCGAAAGTTTTTTATTTACATAAATAACCACACCATTCTTTTTTTGCAAAGTTGAAGATATAAAATGCGTTCCTAATTTGGAGTTTATCAAATATTTTTGATCTTGAACTGTAATATGCGTTTCTTGTAGACAAATTATATCATTATTAAATTGTTTCAAATATGCAAATAATTTCTTCCTTTTCTGTGCTGAATTCAACCCATTCACATTCCAAGATAAACACTTAATCGTCATCTTTATCTTTCTGGAGCAAAGAGCAGAATAACCGAATGTCTTCCAGAATCTTCGGTCCTGCTCCCCCCATGGCTCCAGTCTCTTGTGTAGTACTCTTAGCTCCCTTTTTATCTTGTCTTTCCTGTTGTTGCTTTTCTTTAAGTTGCTTAGACTTAGCTCGAGTTATACGCTGATCCTTAAATTCAACCATCTGAACCGGGTCCAAAATTGGAGAAGATTCCAGCAAAGGCTCATCCAGAAAACCCCCTTCAGTGCCCTGCGTTTCCTCTGGTGGCTGCTTAGACTGTTCTTGAAATTCTTGTTGAAGTTGCTTCTTATCACTCTCCTTAATCTCCAGAACTGTGGATGTACGCGGAGATGGTGTTCTTTCTTTAAAAATAGTAGTGTAAAAATGCTCCGCCTTCTCCACAGTGTTCAAGCGATATCTTTCTCCCTTGTATCTCAAAATTATACCAGTTGGGGCATCCCACCGAAATGGTATCTGTTGGTTTTGCAGTTCTTTAACAAGAAAGCCAAAGTCCTTTCTGGTTTTCAACATTTTAGGTGGTAACTCTTTATAGACTCCAATTTGTGAGCCCCCCACTTGTACAGAAGTATGAAAGGATTTTTGCAGGATGTCATTCCTTATTGCTCTATCTGTAAAATATATGACCACATCTCTAGGCAGTTGTCTTTGTCTGGCCACCCAAGAATTCACTCTGTAAATTTTATCTATTTTGTAAAAAACCACATCAGGATTAATTTTTAAAATCACAGCCAAGGCCTCAGAGCAGACCTGTCTCAAATCCTGTCTGTCATCTTCTCGAATTCCTCGAAGCCGTATAGCGAATTCCATTGCCCTGAATTGCATCATAACCATTTCGTTCTCGACTTTCTGCATTTTATCATCCACATCAGAAATCTTATAGTCATTATCTTTCATCTTGACATTAACTTCTGATTTAAATTCTTCCACTTTAGAATCAACTTTGATAATAAATTCTGCCAGGCCAGACGCAACTTCTGATATTTTTTTGGTCACCTTATTTTGATTCTGTTTCACCATATCTTTAACTTCATTAATTTCCTGCATAATTTCCTAAACTTCAACTGATTCTTGACAGAACTTGCAAGTGATTTAAGGACACCCTGGACAACTGCAAAGCTAGAGATCACATCAAGACCATCAGCCAGGGACAGAGAAGGGTGGCTGAGTACCCTCAGGAGATTCACGACCTGGCTTCCAGGCTCACTGCCTGGCTGCAAGACAACCTGATTGGCTGTTTCAAAGGACACTATGATTGCCTGGGGGAAGAACCTCGGATTTTCTCCAAATCTGGATAAATGGGAGAAGATATGGAATAGGAATATGAAACTTACTTTGTCAACCCCCTACAAGGAAAATATTTATAAAGTGGTCTATTGTTGGCATATCCCCCCAGCAAGAATTGCAAGAATGTTCCCGGGAGTTTCTCCAGCATGCTGGAAGTGTGGGAATGGTTATGTTGTGGCCCCGCCCTCTGAGCCTATCCCATCGGAGGAAGAAAGCTCCGAGCATGAGGAAGAGGAGTCAGCCAGGCCTCCCTCTCCAGGCCCCTCCCCTCTGGCACTGTCTCAGGTGCCGGCCGAGGGAGAGGAGATTAGCCGGGAGACAGGTGTCTCGGATGAGAGTGAAGGAGAGACATCATTCCTGGACGCACGCCACCGAAGGCGTGATAAACGATTGCAGCAGCTCAGGAGGCATGCTAGGAATTAGAACTGAGTCACTGGACCACACCCCAGAGACTATATAATAGAGGGTGGTGGCCAGTGATCCCTGTGACGAACAAAAATAAACCTTGGATAGTCACTAAAGCATCGTCCGAACTGCTGAGAGGAATATTTATTTCTGTTGGACTCTTGTACGCTGAGTATATTATCTTTCTGTTTCTGTGGAAATAAAAGCACTTGGCAGACGGTGTGTATATCGCTGCCAAATTGGAGATAAAGACCTGGGTGTGTGCCAACTGCTTCCTTAACCCTCGGCTGGCTATGTTTGTGTGTGTGTGTGGACAGGGACAGATCATCTTGTTCGTCACCACATACTCCATCGTTAACCCATGATGGACCAACAGCTGCAGCAGCAGTTACAGCAGATGCTGGAGGCCAATCAGCTTCTGCAACAGCAAGTAGCACAGCTAACTGCCCAACTTGCTTTGGGAAATGCTCCTGCAGCTCCACCTCCTCCCCCTCCCCGTCCGAGATGCCCAGTGAATGTGCCAGATAGGTTTTCTGGGCAGCAGGAGATGTTCCCGGCCTTCTTGGGGCAATGCCAACTGTTCATGGCGATGAGGCTGGAGGATTTTCCGGATGACCGGGCTCGGGTGGCATTTGTTATCAGCTCCCTCTCTGGCACTGCCGCCCGATGGGCCACGCCCCTGTTGCTGCAAGATAGCCCCTTGCTCCTGGACTATCAGGGCCTTTTGCAATACCTGCGCACCATGTTTGAGGACCCCCTCCGGGTGCAGACGGCAGCGAGGTGCATCAAGGACCTCCGCCAAGGCAAGCGCCCCCTGCAGGGGGGAGTTCCGACTGCTAGGCCAGGATTCGGCTTGGAATGAGGTGGCGCTGATGGATGCCTTCCAGGACGGCCTCTCCGACGAGATGCAGGACGAGCTGGTTCGTGTGGAGGCGCCACAGACCCTTGACGCACTGGTGACCCAATGCCTGCGCATCGACGCCCGCCTGCAACGGCGACAGCCCTGTCGGGCTCTTCCGGAACCACCGACAGCGTCGGCACCCCCGAGTTTCGCACCGACAGCGCTCCGGACCGCACCGCATTTTGTGGCGACGGCTGAGGAGCCCATGGAGCTCGGAGCAGCCAGACCTCAACTGACAGCCCAGGAGCGGATGCGGAGACACCAAGGGGGGTTGTGCCTCTATTGCGGCGAGGCTGGACATTTTGCTGCCTCGTGTCCCCGGAAGTGGAGTGGACCGCTCAAGCCTGTTCCGGAGTCTCGGCGTGACCAGCCGGGAAACGGGCCAGGCCTGGCCTAGGGGAAACTCTGGGTCAGGCACGTGACCATGCCCCACCGGAGTCGGCGGCTGTGGACTGTGAGCCCCCTCGGCACCTGATTTTGAACACCCGGGTGTTGTTGGCTAACTGGTCGGAGGGGCTCCAGGCGCACGCGCTGGTGGACTCGGGGGCCATCACGAACTTTATGGACCAGGCCTTTGTGGCCCATTACAAAGTCCCCTTGGTTCCAGTGGACCCTCCATTGAGGGTTGAGACTATCGATGGGCGGGAACTCGTGGCAGGGCCCATCAAATTCGCTACCCAGCCCTTGCGCCTCGCCATTGGGAACCACGAGGAGGCGATCCAGTTTTACGTAACGGCGGATCTGCACTTTCCCTTGGTCCTGGGGATGGCCTGGCTTCGGGCGCACGACCCTCAGGTGGCATGGTTGAGAAACGCCATCTCATTCCCGAGCCTGCAGTGTGTCGACCACCTTCACCACACCTGTGCCAGCCAGGACGTTTCTGCCCTGAACGTCTCCTTGCCTCCGGAGCTGATGCCCTTCGCCGACGTGTTCAGTGAGAAGGAGGTGGACCGCTTGCCCCCGCACCGACCCTACGACTGCGCGGTGGACCTGATGCCCAACGTGCCCCTGCCCTCGGGACGCCTGTACTCCATGTCGGAGCCCGAGCTGGCCACCTTACGGGACTTTCTGGAAAAGAACCTGGCCCGTGGGTTCATCCGGCCTTCGACCTCCCCGCTCTCGGCCCCGGTCCTCTTTGTTAAAAAGAAGACGGGGGACTTACGCCTGTGTTGCGACTACCGGCGCTTGAATGCCATCACAGTGCGAAATTGCTACCCCCTGCCGCTGATCCCGGAGCTGATGGAGAGGTTGCGGGAGGCCTCGATCTTCACTAAGCTCGATCTCTGAGGGGCCTACAACCTGGTGCGCGTGTGAGAGGGGGACGAGTGGAAGATGGCGTTCAGCACTCGGTACGGACACTTCGAGTATACCGTCATGCCGTTCGGGTTGACCAACGCCCCCACGGTCTTCCAGCACTTGATGAACGATGTGTTCCGGGACATGCTGGATCGGTTCGTGGTGATCTACTTGGATGACATTTTGATCTATTCCCGGACCCCGGAAAGTCGCCTCCAGCATGTCCGCCAGGTCCTGCAGCGCCTGCGGGAGCACCAGCTCTATGCGAAGTTGGAGAAATGCTACTTCTTCCAGACTTCCATAGAGTTCCTCGGGCACATCATCACCCCTGAGGGCATCGCGATGGACCCGCGCAAAGTGGAGGCCTTGTGCAGTTGGGAACCCCCACGTCGGGTGAAGGACGTCCAGCGTCTGTTGGGATTCGCCAACTACTATCGGACCTTCATCCCGGGCTTCGCCACCCTGACCTTGCCGTTGACCCAGCTCCTTTGGAAGAAGGTCCCATTCCAGTGGGGGCCCCCGCAGCAGCAGGCCTTCGAGGTCCTCAAGCAGGCCTTCGTCACGGAGCCAGTCCTGAGGCACCCCAATCCACACCGTCTGTTCGTGGTTGAGACGGACGCGTCCAACATGGCGATTGGGGCGGTGCTGCTACAGGCTCCGGTGGATGGCGGCACTCTTTTTCCCTGCGCTTACTACTCATGGAAACTCAACCCTTCCGAGCGCAACTACACCATCTGGGAAAAGGAGTTGCTGGCTATCAAGTCCGCGTTCAAGGCTTGGCGACATCACCTCGAGGGGGCCCGACACCAGGTGGAGGTGCGGACGGACCATCGGAACCTGGAGCACCTCACCACGGCCAGGAAGTTGAACCAGCGGCAGATCCGGTGGTCGTTGTTTTTCGCCCGGTTCAACTTCCACGTCACATACATTCTGAGCAACCTCAACCAGAGGGCAGACGCGCTATCCTGTAAGCCAGAATACTTTTGCCCCAAGGACTCCCTTTCCCCCTGGATGGTGCTGCCAGCGGACTCCTTGGCCGCGGTCCAGGAACCGGTGGACCTGCGGGCTCAGGTGCTGGAAGCGTAGCGACGGGACGACTGGTCGCAGCAGCAGAGAGCGGACATCGGCCCCGCGTCCCCATGGACCGTGGAGGAGGGATTGCTCAGGCACTGGGGTCAGCTGTACATGCCCACGAGTCCACTCCGAGCCCTCGTCATGAACCAGTGCCATGACAACCCCGTGGCGGGGCACTTCGGCTTCTTTAAGACTTTGAACTTAGTGACGCGGACTTTTTGGTGGCCTCGGGTACGGCACGACGTGCACACCTACGTGAGGTCCTGTGTGACATGCTGACAGGCCAAAGCCGCATCCAGCCCCCCTCCTGGACTCCTCCAGCCGCTGCCGACACCGGAGAGACCGTGGGGAGCCATCTCCATGGACTTCCTGACAGACCTGCCCCTGTCCGCTACATTCACGACCATCCTCGTGGTGGTGGATGCGCTCACGAAGATGGCACATTTCATCCCGTGCCGCGGCCTGCCCTCGGCCCGCACCACGGCTCGCCTGTTCCTGCAACACATCTTCCGCCTCCACGGCCTGCCGGACCGGGTGGTTTCGGACTGCGCGGCCCAGTTCACGGCCCGCTTCTGGAAAAGCCTGATGGCCGCGCTGGAGGTTCAGGTGTGCCTGTCGTCGTCGCACCATCCGGAGACTGACGGGGGCACGGAGAAGGTCATCGGCATACTGGAGCAGTACCTCTGCTTTTTTGTCAACCAGCAGCAGGACAACTGGGCCGAGTACCTTCCCCTGGCGGAGTTCACCTTTAACAACTCCCAACACACCTCCACCCAGATGACCCCGTTCCATGCCAACGTCGGATACCATCCACGGCTTTTCCCGTTGACCATCATGGACTCCCCTGTTCCCGAGACCCGGGACTTCCTCTCGGAGCTGCAGGCGGTGCAGCAACTGATGCGGCGGCAGCTGATCCGGGCGAAAGAGGATTATAAACGATTTGCCGATCGTGCCCGCCGGGCGGCGCCACCGCTGGAAGTAGGAGATAGGGTGTGGCTGTCCACGAAACACCTCCCCACGGACCGGCCGGTGAGGAAACTGGCCCACCGCTTTATCGGTCCCTTCCCTATCGAGGCGGTCATCAACCCGGTGGCCTACCGGTTGACTCTACCCCGCTCCATGCGGCTCCACCCCGTTTATCATCGGTCCCTCCTGGTCCCTGAGGCCCCCGCGAGCCATCTCCACCGCCCGCCGACGCCTGCCCCCCCAGCCGCAGCCATACGAGGTGGACAATATCCGGGACTCCCGTTGGCTGAAGGGGCGCTTCCAATACCTCATCGCCTGGAAGGGGTACAGGGCCGAGGATTTCACCTGGGTGGACGCATCTGCCGTTCAGGCCCCTGACCTGGTGCGAGCTTTCCACGAACAGTTCCCGTCCCGACCCCATCCCGACCGTCAGACCCGGGGGAAGGGCCCTGCGGTGGGGGACAGTGTTGTGGCCCTGCCCTCTGAGCCTATCCCATCGGAGGAAGAAAGCTCCGAGCATGAGGAAGAGGAGTCAGCCAGGCCTCCCTCTCCAGGCCCCTCCCCTCTGGCACTGTCTCAGGTGCCGGCCGAGGGAGAGGAGATTAGCCAGGAGACAGGTGTCTCGGATGAGAGTGAAGGAGAGACATCATTCCTGGACGTACGCCACCGAAGGCGTGATAAACGATTGCAGCAGCTCAGGAGGCGTGCTAGGGATTAGAACTGAGTCACTGGACCACACCCCAGAGACTATATAATAGAGGGTGGTGGCCAGTGATCCCTGTGACGAACAAAAATAAACCTTGGATAGTCACTAAAGCATCGTCCGAAACTGCCGAGAGGAATATTTATTTCTGTTGGACTCTTGTACGCTGAGTATATTATCTTTCTGTTTCTGTGGAAATAAAAGC
Organism: Pantherophis guttatus; assembly: GCF_059756535.1. Lineage (NCBI taxonomy): Eukaryota > Metazoa > Chordata > Lepidosauria > Squamata > Colubridae > Pantherophis > Pantherophis guttatus. The sequence goes on along the minus strand of NC_142063.1, from coordinate 184,186,668 downwards.
ACTTGGCAGACTGTGTGTATATCGCTGCCAAGTTGGAGATAAAGACCTGGGTGTGTGCCAACTGCTTCCTTAACCCTCGGCTGGCTGTGTTTGTGTGTGTGTGTGGACGGGGACAGATCAGGTTATGGGACATACTACCACCAATGGTGGACGTGCCCCAAAGCAGGCAAATATTGGTCCAAGGTTCGGAACTGGATAGTGGAAATTACAGGATATAATATAAAGCTGAAACCAGAGATTTTTTTATTAGGAATGAAACCAGACAAAATAACTAAGGAAAAATGGTACTTTATCCTCCACATCACTACTGCAGCTAGGATACTAGATGCGCAAGAATGGAAAAATGAATTAATACCCACAGAAAATAAATTGATTTGGAAAATTACAGAATGCACAGAGGCAGACCGGTTAACGAAATTACTTAGGAACCAAAAAGATTCTGATTATTTCAAATGTTGGAATTTATGGTATAATTGGGTGAAAGAAAAGAGTGGGAAATGAAATGGATTGTATTAGTGGTATAGGCGCAGATTTGTGTGTTAGTTGCAATAACCTTGTATATATATATATATATGTAAAGTATTGTATTTTTAAAAATGAAAATAAACTTTGTTAAAAAAAAAAGAAATGGAACCCTTATGTGAACTGGAGGAAGGAGCTGCTTAAAATCCAGCAGGCCAAACCAAAAGGAAAGTCAGGAGGGGATTGTAAGACAGGAGGTGGGGATGTAATGCAGGAGAGAAAAAAGACCAACCCTCAAATTCCCCAGGAGTACTGGGACTTGTGGGATGTGTTTAGTGAAAAGGGCTCAGATGAGCTCCTACACCACTGGCCAACTGACTGTCCATAGAAATCCTGCCCAGAGCTAAACTGCCTAAGCTCAAGCTATATTCAATGACTCCAAGGGAACTGGAGACTTTAAAATAAGAGGTCGTGTTTACCTAGCCACTAAATACTTGCAGTCCAGACAACCCTCCAAAAAGTTGGGACTCAAATATGTTGGTCCCTTCCCTATTATTAACCCAGTGACTGTTGAACTGGAACTATCGAAATCCCTTTGACAGATTCATCCAATCTTTCATTGAAGCCTCCTTAAACCTGAAATCCTCTCCCCATTACAGTCAACACTACCACCACACCACCTGAACCTCTCATGATTGAGGTATAACAGCATTTTGAAGTTAAAGACATATAAGACTCCTATAGAGGAGGAAAATTCCAGTACTTGGTTGCATGGAAACCTTCCCCTCCTCCGAAACCGAATGGGTGGACACCAAGCATATTAAAGCAGCCAAAGTCATAAAATATTTCTATAATCAATATCCTTACAGTCATTTCTTAATTGTGTATATTTTCCTGTTTTCTTCCCTCCTTTTTTCTCTCCTTTGCAGACTAATGTCCTTGTTAAGGTGGTGTGTGTGTAACATGTCAGGTCCACCATCTTCAGCTTAGCATCATGCTGCATCCTGCCATCAAAGGACTTGGGGGGAGAGATAGGGGGCAACAAATGGGCTGTAAAATTGTATGCATTTTTGGGTGGTGTCAAGATTCACACTTTCATCTACATTTTTCCTTCACTCGCAGCTTGACAATAACAGGGAGGGGGGTGGATGGAATGCGAGGGAGGGAGAATGGTATTCAAGCATCCATCTGTACCATGGGGCATGGATGACATCACAAGGACACATCAAGCAGGTGTCTTGGTGTGGCTAGCTGTTTGCCCATAACAAAATGAACAGGAGTGATTGGTGGACATTTTGGATTATGGGTGGCCCTTTTGAAAAAAGGGCAATTAACTATGCTTGCTTTTGCATGGGAAACCCATGGCTGGTTTCGCTTCTTCTGTGCTGATGTAGTTTGTTCAAGTAAAGTTTTATACTCTTGGTAAAATGATGTCCGAGGAATTCCTTTTTCTAGATTCGTGAACTGGACAGTTGACAGGTGGGAATTCAGGAGGGGGAATGACAGCTGAAGAAAAGCAGATCAACATGGAACCAGTTAGTGCCAAGCATCCTCAAGGCCATTTGCCCTGAGTGTGGAAAATTATCAATTCAAACACCTCAGTGTTCCCAAAACATCCCAACAGCATTGCATTGGCTTGATTCGGATTAATCATGGAGGTGAGAGACAGGACTGAAGGAAATAGTTTTGTGTCGATATGCAGGAAACTCAGATTCTGCCTGATTTTACTGCAACCAGGTACTCTGAAGTACCTTTCAGTTCAACCAAATGGAATCAAGGGTTTTTCTTTTCTAAGGGGCAGGTCTGACACACAAAGGCATTCTCAGAAACAAAGAAGATGCTGAAATTTGTCTTTTTGCACCATGTCTATTTTAAAATGTCAAATGTTCCCAGGAGGTTCATGTTGGATCATGTTAAAGAAGACTTTTCATTTCTCCAAACATCAAAATGTCTTCTCCCATTATTCTTTTAATTGCTGTTGCTGATTAAAGATTTGATGAAACAGCCTTTCTCCATTCATGTTCTGAAACTCTGAATCCATCCCAGAAACCATTCACTATTCTAGATTATTCAATAATAGATTGATTTGCTCAACATGGTCTGGATGAAGCAAGATTTTCTCATTGCTTTTTAAAGAATATCTCTTAAAAGACATGAGGGCACACATATAAATCATACACAAGTATATACAAAAGCATATGAGATATGACCATAATGGACCATTACTGTTGCACGTCGCAACAGTTGTTAAGTGAAGCATCTTAACTAATGACCCCCCCATCTGTTATGTCCGGACGGCACGTACGGGCAGCCAATAGAGCAGCCGATTGGTCCGTGTGCCGGCAAGCAGCCAGCAGGAAATTGGCGGCTCCTGATTGGCCCAGCTACTGACAGCTGGGTATAAAAGAGCTGTCAGTGCCTCAAATCGCCGCTGGCTCTCCAAGGTAGTTAGCTAAGCAGAGCGAGTCACTGTTAGCTGTTATTGTTAACCAATAAACATTTGTGAAGTGTTTATCCTGCCTCGCCTCCCTTCTTAAGCCTTTGTTCAGCAAATAGAACAACTGGCAACGTTGGATGGGATTACCCTGAGGTGGCAGGTCGAGCGAAGCCACTTAAAAGAGCTGAAGCACTGAGCTGAGCCACAGCGACGAGACGTCGCAAATACTAAGGTCAGATGCTGTTCTCCTGGAACATGTCCACCCTATCTACATTTGTGCCTTTCAACCAGGCAGTGGAGACCTGGGACTCTTTCTTAGACCGTTTTAATTGTTTCCTGGCCGCAAATGACTACAAAAGTCTGCCAGGGGATAGGAAGTTAGCTGTTTTCCTCAGTGTCTGTGGACATGATATGTTTGAGACAGCTAGGGCACTATTGACACCTCAGACAGTCCACGATGTGCCCTGGGAGACATTGTTAGCCATTTTAAAGGGCCACTATGCACCTTTACCCTCAAGAGTTGCTAGATGCTTTGCATTTCAGCACCACATTCAGGCAGAAGGGGAAACTATTAGTCAATACGTGGCAGCATTAAGGGCACTGCCTTGTATTGTGACTTTAGGGACTACCTAGAAGATATCCTTTTGGACCAGCTAATATGTGGGGTCAAGGATATCCGATTACAGCGTTGCCTATTAGCTAGAACGAATATTATGTTGCAAACTGCAATAAATGAAGCTAGAGCCTCCAAATTATCTGTTAAATCAGCCACAGAGATAAGGAAGAACCTCAGCCCACAAGTTGCCCAGAAAACTACCATGGTTCACTATGATGAGGCTGAGGTCGAGTCTGACCAGCTGTCAGAGGACGAGGAGGACGTAAGTCACCTCAAAATGCCTCAAAAGAAAGGTGGGAATTTTGAAGGGAATAGGACTCAAGCCCCATGTGCAAGGTGCGGAGGGAATCATTCCCGTTCCGCATGCAGGTTCAAGAATGCTGACTGCAGGTGATGTGGGAAAAAAGGCCACCTTGCCAGGGTCTGTAAGGCTAGCCAGCCAGCTAATGATAATAATAACAATAATAAGTTTTTCAAGACCCAGCCGGAATTACCAACCCCAGAATAGGCAGTGTAGGCTTGAGGAAGAATGTTTTACTATTTATAGGGGTGCCTGCCACCCTGAGACAATTATAGGTCAGGCAAAGTCGGACTTGAGGGAAAAAAAATTCCTTACAGTTCTCATAGAGGGTAAACCTTGTAAAATGGAATTGGACACTGGCTCTTCCGTGTCAATAATTTCTTGGAGCACTCTTAAACGACTAGTGCCCTCGATGGCAAAGAGGCGTTTAGCCTCTTGTACATTCTGGCTTTGTGATTACCAAGGTAATCACATTCCAGTTTTAGGATCAGGGAGATTTAGGATCAAATACAAGAGTTTCAATGGCCACCTTAAATTAAACAGGGTAGCTCACCCCTACCCTGTTTATTGGGATTAGAATGATTTGACGCTTTAGGATTGGCTATTACCGGTATTCATGCAACTACATCTGATGTATTCTCTGACTTGTTCAGATAATTCTCAGATGTATTTAGTGAGGGTCTTGGCAAATATACCGGTACACCCATCTCATTTAATTTGGATCCCAAAATCGCCCCTATATGGCTTAAGCCACGTAGAGTGCCTTTTGCACTCTGTGCTCAAGTCGATAAAGAGATTGATAAATTGTTAGCGCAGGGCATCTTGGAACAGGTGGATCATGCCCGATGGGAGACGCCAATTGTCATTCCGATCAAATCTGATGGCTCTATCCGCATCTGCGCGGATTACAAAGCAACCATCAATAAGGCACTACAAGCTCACCCCTACCCTGTTCTGGTGGTACAGCACCTGCTCCATTCGTTGGGCCATGGCTCAATTTTTGCAAAGTTAGATATGGCGCAAGCCTATCAGCAATTGGAGGTGGACACCACCACCGCAGAGGCACAGACAATTGTCACCCACCGAGGTGCATTCCGTTGTAGACTATTGCAATTTGGGGTCTGTGTCGCCCCTGGCATTTTTCAATGCCTCATGGAAAGGCTACTGCATGGATTGCCAGGAGTAATTCCTTACTTCGACGACGTTTTCGTCTCTGTCATGACAGAAGCTGACCTAGCCAGCAGTCTTTGTGCCGTGTTATCCCGTTTCCGGCAAGCAGGACTCAAACTCAAGCCCAACAAATGCAAATTGGGAGTGTCTCAGGTGGAGTTTTTGGGCTACCTCATTGATGCTGCCGGCCTGCACCCAACACCTGAGAAGGTGCAAGCAATTCAAAATGCCCCACCGCCTACCGGCCGATCCGAACTACAAGCCTTCCTGGGGCTTTTGAACTTTTATAACATGTTCTTGCATCACAAGGCAACGGTCACCAAGTCACTCCACCACCTTCTTGATAAAGCGACACCTTGGACCTGGGGACGCAAGAAGGCCAATGCTTTCCGAGCTGTAAAAAGCTACTCACATCGGACTCTGTTTTAGTACAGTATGACAGCTCTTTTATACTCAGCTGTCAGTAGCTGGGCCAATCAGGAGCCGCCAATTTCCCACCAGCTGCTTGCCGGCACACGGACCAATTGGCTGCTCTATTGGCCGCCCATGCTTGCCGTCCAGACGTAACACCATCCCTGCTTTCTCCAATCATGAAATAAATGCTTGGGGTGTTGTGGAGAATGGGGAGCCTCTGGGAAGGAGGCACTTGGAGGTCTAACATAGGACCAGGCCCACCTGCCCTGGCCCTCCCAAGGCCTCCCCCAGCCAAGACATCATGTGCAATGCTTCCCCCCTTCAGTCCCCACAGGCCTTTTCCCACTCCTTCCAGTCCCCCCAGGCCTTAGGCTTGATTCCCACCCTACTAGGCCAAATCCTCTTCTCCTCATTTACCTTTTGAAGATCGCCAAGACCTTCCAGAGCACTGGAATGGATTACTTCTTTGTAACGGCATAGTGCAGTTCTAGAAATGGATACCATTTTGTCCTACCCATAAAATGGAAGCCACTTTCAGGTCGCTGCTGTGTGGTCAGAGACAAACTGCTTCATTTTGCTGTCTTAACAATGTCTCCACAGCACTACTGAAACTTTCAGTAGAGTTCAGAAACTTCTGCATCACTGTGTAGTACTCATTAAGGCAACAAAATGAAGGAGTTTTTCTAGCGGCTCCATTTTGTGCTGCCCACAAGTGAAAGGCACAGAAAGGCAGCCATGTTAGGGTTGCTGCTGCATGGTCAGCAGACAATCTGCCTTGTTTTGCTACCTTAACAAGGTCTGCACAGCACTGCAAAAGCTTTCTGCAACATTCAGAAGCTTCTGCAGCAATATGTAGATCTTGTTAAGGCAGCAAAACAAAGCAATTTGTCTGACAGCTGCCATTTTATCCCTGCCCACAAACAGGTAGGACAAAATGGCAGTCACTTCCATGCAGCCCTGAGACACATGACCTGCTCTTCTTCCTCAACATGCGGTCCAGAGAGTTTCACAAGGTAAGTGTGATGGTGGTGATGGGCATGTGAGGAGCAGACTCAAACATTGTGCAGTCATTTCAGGATGGGATGGGATGAGAGGTTCAGGTGCTGCAGCATCCCTGTGGTCAGTCATAAGGGCAAATGAGTGCAGGGGGGCTGCAGCCATTGTAACTTTGAGACAGGGCCATATGTAATTTTGGGGTGTCTTGGGGTTACCTTGTTCCTAAACTTTTACATGGCATTTTGAATTGAATTTTCATTATGTATTTTGGACATTCTAATGAAATTCTAATGAGCCATAGAGAAAAACATATCTGCAACAATATTTGCCTTGGGTAAAAAAATACATTTCTTTAGAAGAGGGGGCTTTTCTGTGAATTATTACAAAATGGAATGAATTGTCCAACTGAAATATTTCATATCTGAAATAAGCAGAATTTCACACGGTTTGGTCAGTCGATGAAAAAGGTGAATCTATCACCGCCATGCACAATGCAAACCTTTCACAGGCATTTAGGTTGGGATTTGATTATATCTCTCAAATGATGTTCGGTTAATTTCACACCCTTTTTTCTATTACTTTAAATTGATGATTGATCTTTTCTGATAAAGTACAAGCCCATTATTAAGTAATGGGTTAACAACAATTTGCTAATGGATAGAGATAAGTCTGCAAAAATGGAATGATTTTCTTTCTGTAACAGATTAACTAGTTATTTGAAAGATGGATCCCCTGAATTACTGCATGATGTATCATCTCTACAATATAATACAATAACTGTATCATATAGCAATATTATGCCAGATGAATACAAAAACCCCCATCTCTCACTAAATAAAATAATTGCTGTAAATAATGCACACAAAGCCAAATTCAGTACTCCCAATAAATAATGCAAATTAACAAAAAAGATATATACAGTACGTAAGGGTGATTGCTTGATATTGATAAATTTTCACTTTTGTATTTACTACTCATGTTTGTATTTGTGAAGGATTCTGCATTTTTGCAAGAAACAAAAGATTTATAAAAAGTATTTAAAAGATTTTATGCACCCCACCCATCCCAAAAAATAATTTTTAGCGCTGTACAGATGCTGATTAAGTTTCTCCTCCAGGATCTGTGAGAACAAGATCAAAACATCCATACACACATATACAAAAGTGGTGGGGTTTGTATAGTAATGCTATGACTGGCATCTCACCTGTTTCAACCCTCACCTGCAAATGCCATCAACTGGACTCAACCGTCTGAATGCTCCCTTCACACTCTAGGATTTAACGTTTTTCCACTTGTGTGAAGAAAGCAAGAAGAAAGAGGCATCACATATTTTTACTTTGTAGGTAAAAAAGCAGCTTGATGTCACCTACACAAAGACACAGACAAACATATTTACTATACAAGTAGTCCTTGACTTATGACCATTTGTTTAACAACTATTCACATTTACAACAGCTACAGAACAGGAGCATTACTGCTTATAAAGCACTCTCCTACCATTGTGATGTTCTTCCATCATGTTCAAAGAGGACCTTGACATCTAACAGGTTGTGGGCTGTCCACGATGTGTCTGCATGTGGTTGATAAGGCCTATATGGGCACTAAATATTCTGCCACATGTCAGGCAGACATGTGTGGACACCATTGTTGCAACATTTGCAGCTCTGGCTTTGTGGAGTACTTGCTTCTCTTGTGCTATGGTTGTTCTTCTGTCCTCAGATGTCTGGCAGCTTTGGTGGATCAGCATGTGCCATGTCGATTGATCTTCTGCCAGGGTTTCCCAGGAGGTGGTGTCAATATCCAGGGACTTGAAGGAGGCTTTCAACATGTCTTTCTATCACTTCCTTTATCCTCCATGCGATCGCTTTCCTTGAGACAGCGCACCATAGAGGAGCTATTTAGGGATGTGATGGTCTGGCATCCTTGCAACATGGCCTGCTGAGCGTGTCTGGGCTTTCATCAGCAGGGTGTGAACTGATGGCAGGCCTGCTCTGGAGAGGACTTCTGTGTCTGGCACCTTGTCCTGCCACCGGATCCTCAGAATTCTATGGAGGCAGGTCATGTGGAAGTGGTTCAATTGCCTAGCGTGCCTCCTGTATATAGTCCAAGTCTCATTGGCATACATCAGGATAGTTAGCACTACTCCTCGGTAGATTTTGAGCTTTGTAGCAAGGCTTATTCCATGGCAGTCCCACACGTTGGTCAGTAGTCTGCCAAATGCAGAGCTTGCCTTGGCGATTCTGCAGTTAACCTCAATGTCAATTGTCACTGCATGGGAGAGGGTGCTGCCAAGGTATGTAAATTGGTCCACTACTTGCAGCTTTTGTCCCTTCACTGTGATGGTGTTGGGCTTTTGGAGCTGGCTGATGCATCACTTTGGTCTTCTTTATGTTGATGAGGAAGCTGAAGTTGCTGCATGCTGCTGCATATTTGTCCATACTGGCTTGCATTTCCTGCTCTGATCCAGCATTCAGGGCACAGTTGTCAGCAAAGAGGAGGTCACGTAGCACAGTCTCCTTTATCTTGGTAATGGCCTAGAGTCTTCGCAGGTTGAACAGTTTTCCATTGGTTCTGTATCTCAGGCTAACTCCCAAGGAACTGTTCTGGAAGGTGCCAGACAGCATGGCTGAAAACATTATGCTGAACAAGATTGGTGCCAACATGCACCATTGCTTGACACTGTTTATAACAGGAAAGGCCCATGAAGCTTCTCCGTCGTCCAGAACATGAGCTGTCCTACCATCATGGAATTGACATACCATCAGGATGAATCTATCAGGGCACTCAAACTTCAACATGATGTGCCACAGACTTTCATGACTGACAGTGTCAAAAGCCTTAGTGAGATCCACAAAGGTGGTGTACAATTCATGATTTTGCTCTTGACACTTCTCTTGGAGCTGTCGGGCTGTGAAGATCATGTCCACAGTGCCACGCTCTGTGTCTCGGGTAATAAATCCTGTTCCAGGTGGTCAATCAGGCAGTTCAGCAACACTCGTGCAAGGATCTTGCCAGCAATCAAAAGCAGTAATATTCCTCTATGATTATCACAAACTTGTGGATTCCCTTTCCTCTTGCAGAGGTGTACAGTGGATGCATCTTTTAGTTCCTGAGGAATGGATCATTGATTCCAGAAAGACTGGAACTGCTAAGTGAGTTTGTTGACAAGCACTACACCGCCATCCTTATAGACCTCCACTGGGATTGCATCAGATCCTGGCGCTTTGCCACTGGACAGCTGGCTGATGGCCTGTAAGGTTTCAGTCTTTGATGGTGGAGCGTCCAGGCTGTGGTTGATATCCACCTGGGGCATTCTGTCGATCACCTCATTGTTGATGGAAGATGGGTGGTTCAATATGGATTGGAACTGCTCATCCCATCGCTGTAGAATCAGAGTCTTCGCAGTGATGAGAATTGTGCCATCTGAGTCCAATAGGGGGAGCTCCCTGAGGTTGAGGTCCATACAAGGATCTGAGTGCTTTGTTTAGCATCGTTTCTATCAGCAAACATCTGAATTCTCCAGCGTGCTGCTTGGAGAATCCAAAGCTGTGGCTCAGTTTATTCATTCAGTCAAGCTGAAGAGACTACTTTTAGGTTTGCTCTAGCAAATAGACAACTTTTCCACGCTTTGGATTCTTCAATCTACATTTTCTGAGGAGCTATCAGTTCTGTTGCAATTGAGGAGGTGTTTCTTTTCCTTGTGTATTGTGGACTTTGATCGGTATCTCCAGTGAGTGATCACTTCCTCCTCAGCTTCCGGTGGTGGGTGAGTCACCTCTGGGGCTCCAGGCTGACTCCCCCTGCCTAGAATTGTTTAAGGCAGCGTTTTCAGAGCTCTGTCCCTTCCAGAACATCTCTGTATCTCTGATATTGTTGCCGGTGTGTGTGCTGGTTCTCCGGCTTGCCGGCACAACCACCATCACCATCTAGCTCCTCTCTCACCTCGGGCGGCTCCAGAGTCACTGCCAGCATACAGGGCGTACTCTGTGATATTTATTGCTGGCTTCGCTGCGCTGGGAGTACTTCTTAGTGTTTGTGTGCTTTGGCTCGACCGCGGAGGAGCTAGAGAATGGTTTTCCCACTCTCGCACCATTTTGAACACCAATGGCCGACCGCGGAGGTGCTAAGGGACTTTTGCCTTTCCTGCACCTAATTTCGAAGGACTCATCGAGCTGTATTGACACAGAGGAACGGACTGAGTTCCTGTGCTGTTTTCTTGGGGGCAATTAGTGAAGTGGGTAATCTTTTTGTTTGTTTGTTTGTTTTTTAAATTTTTATTACATATATAAACACACAAAAACACATACACATACACATACAAATGTGACAAATACGACATTAATAACATAAATGACATCTAAACGTAGTGTCTGATTTTATCCGACATCAATAACCTAAATTCCTCAATATATATTCCTTCCTCTCGCCTTATATAACGATATTATTTTTTAATCTTTAATTATGCGTTGTTATATCTTATTTGGTACAGAATTTTGTTTTACTCTTTTAGGATCCTCTTTTGGTTTTGTTTTTCCCCTCTAACCATTGATACCACCTTTGCCAAACCAGGTAGTAGTCAGATTCTTCCTTTCCTTGAATTTCCTTGGTGAGTCTGTCCATCTCAGCACATTCCATGACTTCAAATATTATTCTATCTTGTGTTGGGACTTTTTCCAATTTCCAATTTTGTGCATAAGTGATCCTTGAGGCAGTCAAAATATATGTGATCAAGTATATTGTTTCTCTGTCGTAATTACTTGTAAATATGCCTAATAAATATGTTTCCGGTCTTAGTGGTACTTTTTGGGCTGTTATTTGTTTCAATTGGGTTTTGATATTATTCCAGAATTGTTTGGCTTTGGGACACGACCACCACATGTGGTAGTATGTCCCTTTTTGTGCTTTGCATTTCCAGCAGAGTGAAGATGTATTGGGGAACATTTTGGAGATTCGTGCCGGTGGAAGATGCCATCTATAAAACATCTTGTAAATATTTTCTTTGTACGGTACTGATAAGGTTAATTTACTGTTAATTTTCCATAGTTTTTCCCATTTGTTTAATTCTATAGGGTATCCAAAGTTCATCACCCACGTAATCATATTTTCCTTGACTATCTCCTCCTCTAATTTATATGCCAGTAAGAAATTATAGATTTTTGTTATTAATTTCTCATTGGGGCCCAATAAGATTTTGTCCAGTTGGTTTAGTTCTTTTTGGATTCCAAATTTCTCCATATCTGTTTTGTGTCTGGATTGTAATTGTAAGTATGGCCACCAATCCATTTCAAGTCCTTGAGTTCTTAGTTGTTCTATTGTTTTTAGTTTTCCTTCTTCTTCTCCTGATATGTTTTCATTTTATTTGGGTCCATTGTATTTGGGTAGATTTGTGCTTCCATTGTAGAGATCCAACGTGGTATCTTATCATAGTGAATCTTTCTGATTTCGTTCCAGGTTTTGATCAGGGTATTTCTCACAATGTGTCTACGGAATTGTTCTTGTTTTGTGGGTTTGTCTTCCCATAAGTATGCATGCCATCCCTTTGTCAAGTCGAAACCTTCCAATGTTAATGTTCGTCTATTTTTCAATTCAATCCAATCCTTTACCCATGTTAATACTGACGCTTTGTAATAAATCTGCCAATCGGGAAGTCCCAGTCCTCCTCTATCTCGTTTATCCTGTAAATGCTTTAATTTGATTCTTGCCTTTTTTTTCTGCCATATGTATTTTAGTATCATCCTGTCCAAATCTTTAAAGTATGTTCTGCCCAGGTTTACTGGAATCACCCTGAATAGGTACAGCACTCTTGGTAGAATATTCATTTTGATAGTGGCAATTTTACCTTAAAAAGATAACTGGAGTTTTGTCCACTTTTCCAAGTCTTTTTCTACTTGTTTAGCCAGTTTAGTATAATTATCTTCCTTCAGCGTCTATATTTTGTTGGTAAGCCATACCTCTAGATATTTGACCTTTTTTGTTGTTTGCATTCCTAGCATATTTTCCAACTCTTTTTCTTGGTGTTTGGTGAGGTTCTTTGTTAAAATTTTAGTTTTTTGTTTGTTGATTTTCAAGCCCGCCACTTCTCCATATTGCTGTATTTTAGTCAGTAGACTTAATCCCGATTGTAGTGGTTTTTCTAATATAAGTACTATGTCATCGGCGAAGGCTTGCAATTTGTATTCCTGATTTTTTATTTTTAATCCCATTATTTCTGTATCCTTTCTGATTTCTTCTAATAGTATTTCCAAAGTTAATATAAACAATAGGGGGGATAGGGGGCATCCTTGTCTTACCCCTCTTTTTATATCAAATTGTCCTGTTGTCTCACCATTAATTAATATTTTTGCAGTTTGGGTACTGTATATCCTTTTAATCATCTTTACAAATCTTTCTCCAAATTTCATCTTTTCCAGTTGTGCAATGAGAAATGTCCAATTAAGGTTATCAAACGCTTTTTGAGCGTCCAGGAAGATTAAGGCTAGCTGTTTGTCCAGTCTTTGCTCGTAGAATTCAAGGGTGTCCATAATTGTTTTTGTGTTATTTTGGATTTGTCGTCCGGGGATGAAGCTATTTTGGTCGGGATGTATATAATGTTTGATAAAGGTTTTCAGTCTCTGTGTTATGATGGATGTATATAGTTTGTAATCTACGTTGAGGAGGGAAATTGGTCTGTAATTTTTGATTTCAGTGGGGTCCGAATCTTGTTTTGGGATTAATGTAATTATTGTCTCGTTCCATGAATGTGGGGTTTCAGCTTCCAAAAGTGCGTCGTTGAATACTTGTAGTAGGATACCATCTAGCGATTGTTGGAAAGTCTTATAGAACTCCACTGGTATGCTGTCTGTTCCCGGTGTCTTATTGTTTTTTTTGTTTCTTCCTTGTTTCTATTAATTCTAACATAGAAATCGGTCTGTTCAGTAATTCGATGTGATCTTGTTTTAATTCCTGTATTTTTCGTTTATTTAGGTATTCTCTCGTATCCTTCTCTCGAATTTCTTCTTCTGCGTATAAGTTTTGGAAGAATTCCTTTGCAATTCGTTTTTTATCTTCATTATTCTGGTATAAACATCCGTCCTTGTCTTTTAATTGCATTATTATCTTCTTTTCTTTTTCAGTCTTCAATTTGTAAGCTAACCACTGTCCAGTTTTATTTGCATGCTCAAATTGATTTTGTTTGGTCATTTTTATTTTCCTTGCTATCTCTGCTGTTGTGCTCAAATTCAATTGGTGTCTTATAAGGTTTATTTTCTCTTTGGTTTCTTGGTTATGCGGGTGTTCCTGTAGATCTAATTCATATTGTTGTAATGTTGTCAATAAGCTTTGTTTTATTCGTTGTTTATCTTTGTTCTTTTGTGTGGTATAGGCAATTGTTAGGCCTCTGATGTATGCCTTAGTTGTGTCCCATAAGTTTTGCAGACTGGTGTGTTCTTTAACATTTATTTGGAAAAATAATTTCAGTTCCTTTTGGATCATTTCCACATATTGCTTATCATTCATAGGGTCTCTATCCATCACCCATCTTCTCCTCGGTTGGTGGCCCTTCCATATTATTTCAATCGGGCTGTGGTCTGCCCATGTATTAGTTGCTATTTCTATTTTTTTGATGTCTGCTCTAAGTTCTGCTGTCATCCAGGCCATGTCAATTCTGGACCACGACTGGTGCGGGTTTGAGTAGAATGTAAATTGTAGTTTATCGTAGTTAATTTCCCTCCAGGCGTCCTTTAATTGAAACTCTTGTGCCATATCGTAGAATGTCTCCGGGAGTACTTTCTTCCTAGATTTATTTCGTTTGCTGGTCCGATAGTCTTTCTCTGTATTTACAATTGCATTGTAGTCTCCAATGAGACATATGTTTGAGTAGTCCAGTTCTTTGATTCTATTGTGGATCCTTTTGAAGTAATCACTTTGCGTTCCGTTCGGTGCATAGAGTGACACTAGTAAAAAAAAATTTGTTCCTGTTTCGATTTCGACCATCAGCGTCCTGCCCTCCTCATCAGCATATATTTGTTTTGCTTGTATATGGTTTTGAATATACATTGCTATACCTTTCTTTTTTTGTTCAGATAATACTGTATAAAGTGTTCCTAGATGTTTATTTTCTAATAATCTACATTGTTGATTCTTGATATGAACTTCTTGTAGTGTGATAATGTCCATATTCAATTTTTGTAAATTCCTGAATGTGTGTGATCTCTTAGATTGAGTGTTGAGGCCATTTATGTTTATTGATATTAATCTTATTTCTTTCTCCATACCAATCTTCTATGTCCTTGTTGTCCTGAGTTTCCTAGTGTTTTTTCCAGTAGTTCATATTTTTTCCCTTGCCCCCTCTCTTTCCATCCTTTCTTTCTCTCCCCTTGTTCTTCCTTCCTGCTGAACTTCTTCCAAATGGTCCTCCTGATTTACAAATTCTCGCTGTGTTTCGGATTCTTGTTCCTCTTCTAAGATGAAATTGCTGTCAAAAAACTGTTGTGCCTTCTGTAGCGTGTCAAGTCTATGTTTTTTGTCTTGCCAAGATACAAGAATTCCCTCAGGTGTTAACCAGCGGAACATTATTTTGTGGTTATTTAATTCTGTTGTCAACAAGCTGTAATTTTTTCTTGTTTCTCTTATTCTTCTTGGTATTTGTTTTAGTGTAATTATTTCTTTGCCCTTATAGGTGATTGGTTCCTCTCTCATTATTTCGTATATTTCCTCTTTCACAGATTTTCTTGCAAACCGAATGTGGATCTCTTTAGGTAACTTATTCCTTCGGGCATGAAGTGGGTAATTTTTTCCTCCCACACCTTGTATGCTGGTGATTCATCCACAACCATTTGGTGACTGGAATTTCTGCTGTCATTCAGCAATTTGACAACTGCCTGGCATATCTGCCGTAGTATACAGCCATTGTCTGTTGGGGGTATTAATTGAGGGTTGCGCTGAGGACATCTTCGATTCTCACCCTCCCCACCCATCTCCTTTAATAATAATAATAATAATAATAATAATAATAATAATAATAATAATAATAATAATAATAATAATACTCTGGCCATTTGGATTGCCTTTCCAGCATCATTCAAATTACCTTGCTGGACTTTACCATCTGACCAATCAGCTTCATAACATGGCTGAGTCGGATCTGTCATCAGACCTTGAACAGGCCTATACCCCCCCAAGGCCCATACGCATGAGAAGCATGCATCCAAAGGGACCAAAAAACCACAACAAACATGCCTCTGGCATGTCTAGGCCTTCAAGTTCCCAGGCCTCAAAGCAGTTGTCTGCCAATGACAAGGATGCACAAAGGAGGCATCGGGCCTTAGAAAGGCAATTCGCCTTGGCCCAGCAGAAGGCCCAGACCTCTGGCCATCAGTGGTTGGCCACATCTGATGCATCCGCCCCTGCATCTACTACGGGCCCTCAGACCTTGCCAGAAGGGTCCCAGAGTCAGGATTCAGGAGCGGTCATCCCTCAGCGAGCAGAAATTGCATGCTCTCACAAGGAACCAGTTTCTCTGCTGGTTCACTTGGGGGCGGAAACTTCCACCCAACCATCTGCAAGGCATTCCACACTGGAAGCAACATTTACCCCCACCGCTTCAGGGGAAGGGCTACAGCCAGGTCTGCCATTCAACATCCAGACCCTGGTTATCGAGACAATCTTCAGATTTATAGCAGCTGGAGCTCATCAGGGCGCTCCCTTGTCTGGTGTTGTGGCCCCGCCCTCTGAGCCTGTCCCATCGGGGGAAGAAAGCTCCGAGCATGAGGAAGAGGAGTCAGCCAGGCCTCCCTCTCCAGGCCCCTCCCCTCTGGCATTGTCTCAAGTGCCAGTCGAGGGAGAGGAGACAGCTGATTCAAGTCAAAGTGATAATGAAACATCATTCCTGGACGCACGCCTCCGAAGGCGTGATAAACGTTTGCAGCAGCTTGGGAGGCGTGCTAGGGATTAGCACTGAGTCACTGGACCACACCCCAGAGACTATATAATAGAGGGTAGTGGTCAAAGGATCCTTGTGACGAACAAAGCAAAACCTTGGACAGTCACTAAAGCCTCGTCCGGAACTGCTGGAAGGAATATTATTTCTGTTTGGACTTTCTTGAACGTTCGTATCTTATCTGTCTGTTTGTGAAAATAAAGTCCCTTGGCAGACGGTGTGTCTATCGCTGCCAAGTGGGGAGATAAGAACTGGGTGCGTTCCAAAGTGTTTCCTTAACCCTCGACTGGCTGTGTGTGTGTGTGTGGGTACGGGGACAGATCATCTTGTTCGTCACCCCATACTCCATCGTTAACCCACGATGGACCAACAGCTGCAGCAGCAGTTACAGCAGATACTGCAGGCCAATCAGCTTCTGCAACAGCAAGTAGCACAGCTAACTGCCCAACTTGCTTTGGGAAATGCTCCTGCAGCTCCACCTCCTCCTCCTCCCCGTCCGAGATGCCCAGTGAACGTGCCAGATAGGTTCTCTGGGCAGCAGGAGATGTTTCCGGCCTTCTTGGGACAATGCCAACTGTTTATGGCAATGAGGCCGGAGGATTTTCCGGATGACCGGGCTCGGGTGGCATTTGTTATCAGCTCCCTCTCTGGCACTGCCGCCCGATGGGCCACGCCCCTGTTGTTGCAAGATAGCCCCTTGCTCCTGGACTTTCAGGGCTTTTTACAACACCTGCGCACCATGTTTGAGGATCCCCTCCGGGTGCAGACGGCAGCGAGGCGCATCAAGGACCTCCGCCAAGGCAAGCGCCCCCTGCAGGACTATATTGCAGAGTTCCGACTGCTAGGCCAGGATTCGGCTTGGAATGAGGTGGCGCTGATGGACGCCTTCCAGGACGGCCTTTCCGATGAGATGCAGGACGAGCTGGTTCGTGTGGAGGCGCCACTAACTCTCGACGCACTGGTGACCCAATGCCTGCGCATCGACGCCCGCCTGCAACGGCGACGGCCCCGTCGGGCTCTTCCGGAACCACCGACAGCGTCGGCACCCCCGCGTTTCGCACCGACAGCGCTCCGGACCGCACAGCGTTTTGTGGCGACGGCTGAGGAGCCCATGGAGCTCGGAGCAGCCAGACCTCAACTGACGGCCCAGGAGCGGATGCGGAGACGTCAAGGAGGGTTGTGCCTCTATTGCGGCGAGGCGGGACATTTTGCCGCCTCGTGTCCCCGGAAGCGGAGTGGACCGCTCAAGCCTGTTCCGGAGTCTCGACGCGACCAGCCGGGAAACGGGCCAGGCCTGGCCTAGGGGAAACTCTGGGTCAGGCACGTGACCATGCCCCGCCGGAGTCGGCGGCTGTGGACTGTGAGCCCCCTCGGCACCTGATTTTGAACACCCGGGTGTTGTTGGCTAACCGGTCGGAGGGGCTCCAGGCGCACGCGCTGGTGGACTCGGGGGCCACCACGAACTTTATGGACCAGGCCTTTGTGGCCCATTACAAAGTCCCCTTGGTTCCAGTGGACCCTCCGTTGAGGGTTGAAACTATAGATGGGCGGGAACTCGTGGCGGGGCCCATCAAAACCGCTACCCAGCCCTTGCGCCTCACCATTGGAAACCACGAGGAGGCGATCCAGTTTTACATAACGGCGGATCTGCACTTTCCCTTGGTCCTGGGGATGGCCTGGCTTCGGGCGCACGACCCTCAGGTGGCGTGGTCGAGAAACGCCATCTCGTTCCCGAGCCTGCAGTGTGTCGACCACCTTCGCCACACCTGCGCCGGCCAGGACGTCTCTGCCCCAAACGCCTCCTTGCCTCCGGAGCTGACGCCCTTCGCCGACGTGTTCAGCGAGAAGGAGGCGGACCGCTTGCCCCCGCACCGACCCCACGACTGTGCAGTGGACCTAATGCCCAACGCGCCCCTGCCCTCGGGACGCCTGTACTCCATGTCGGAGCCCGAGCTGGCCGCCTTACGGGACTTTCTGGAAAAGAACCTGGCCCGTGGGTTCATCCGGCCTTCGACCTCCCCGCTCTCGGCCCCGGTCCTCTTCGTTAAAAAGAAGACGGGGGACTTGCGCCTGTGTTGCAACTACCGGCGCTTGAACGCCATCACAGTGCGAAATCGCTACCCCCTGCCGCTGATCCCGGAGCTTATGGAGAGGTTGCGGGAGGCCTCGATCTTCACTAAGCTCGATCTCCGAGGGGCCTACAACCTGGTGCGCGTGAGAGAGGGGGACGAGTGGAAGACGGCGTTCGGCACTCGGTACGGACACTTCGAGTATACCGTCATGCCGTTCGGATTGACCAACGCCCCCGCGGTCTTCCAGCACTTGATGAACGATGTGTTCCGGGACATGCTGGATCGGTTCGTGGTGATCTACTTGGATGACATTTTGATCTATTCCCGGACCCCGGAAAGTCGCCTCCAGCATGTCCGCCAGGTCCTGCAGCGCCTGCGGGAGCACCAGCTCTATGCGAAGTTGGAGAAATGCTACTTCTTCCAGACTTCCATAGAGTTCCTTGGGCACATCATCACCCCCGAGGGCATCGCGATGGACCCGCGCAAGTTGGAGGCCTTGCGCAGTTGGGAACCCCCGCGTCGGGTGAAGGACGTCCAGCATCTGTTGGGATTCGCCAACTACTATCGGACCTTCATTCCGGGCTTCGCCACCCTGACCTTGCCGTTGACCCAGCTCCTTCGGAAGAAGGTCCCGTTCCAGTGGGGGCCCCCGCAGCAGCAGGCCTTCGAGGTCCTCAAGCAGGCCTTCCTCACGGAGCCAGTCCTGAGGCACCCCAATCCACACCGTCCGTTCGTGGTGGAGACGGACGCGTCCAACGTGGCGATTGGGGCGGTGCTGCTACAGGCTCCGGTGGATGGCGGCACTCTTTTTCCCTGCGCATACTACTCCCGGAAACTCAACCCTTCCGAGCGCAACTACACCATCTGGGAAAAGGAGTTGCTGGCCATCAAGGCCGCGTTCGAGGCTTGGCGACATCACCTCGAGGGGGCCCGACACCAGGTGGAGGTGCGGACGGACCATCGGAACCTGGAGCACCTCACCACGGCCAGGAAGTTGAACCAGCGGCAGATCCGGTGGTCGTTGTTTTTCGCCCGGTTCAACTTCCACGTCACATACATTCCGAGCAACCTCAACCAGAGGGCGGACGCGCTATCCCGTAAGCCGGAATACTTTTGCCCCAAGGACTCCCTTCCCCCCCGGACGGTGCTGTCAGCGGACTCCTTGGCCGCGGTCCAGGAACCGGTGGACCTGCGGGCTCAGGTGCTGGAAACGCAGCGACAGGATGACTGGTCGCAGCAGCGGAGAGCGGAGGTCGGTCCCGCGTCCCCATGGACCGTGGAGGAGGGCTTGCTCAGACACCGGGGTCGGCTGTACGTGCCCACGAGTCCGCTCCGAGCCCTCGTCATGAACCAGTGCCATGACAACCCCGCGGCGGGGCACTTCGGCTTCTTTAAGACTTTGAACTTGGTGACGCGGACTTTTTGGTGGCCTCGGGTACGGCACGACGTGCACGCCTACGTGACGTCCTGTGTGACATGCCGACAGGCCAAAGCCGCGTCCGGTCCCCCTCCCGGACTCCTCCAGCCGCTGCCGACACCGGAGAGACCGTGGGGAGCCATCTCCATGGACTTCCTGACAGACCTGCCCCTGTCCGCTACGTACACGACCGTCCTCGTGGTGGTGGATGCGCTCACGAAGATGGCACATTTCATCCCGTGCCGCGGCCTGCCCTCGGCCCGCACCACGGCTCGCTTGTTCCTGCAACATATCTTCCGCCTCCACGGCCTGCCGGACCGGGTGGTTTCGGACCGCGGGGCCCAGTTCACGGCCCGCTTCTGGAAAAGCCTGATGGCTGCGCTGGAGGTGCAGGTGTGCCTGTCGTCGTCACATCATCCGGAGACTGACGGGGGCACGGAGAAGGTCATCGGCATACTGGAGCAGTACCTCCGCTGTTTTGTCAACCAGCAGCAGGACAACTGGGCCGAGTACCTTCCCCTGGCGGAGTTCGCTTTTAATAACTCCCAACACACCTCCACCCAGATGACCCCGTTCCATGCCAATGTCGGATACCATCCACGGCTTTTCCCGTTGACCATCATGGATTCCCCTGTTCCCGAGACCCGGGACTTCCTCTCAGAGCTGCAGGCGGTGCAGCAACTGGTGCGGCGGCAGCTGATCCGGGCGAAAGAGGATTATAAACGGTTCGCCGATCGCGCCCACCGGGCGACACCACCGCTGGAAGTAGGAGATCGGGTGTGGTTGTCCACGAAACACCTCCCCACGGACCGGCCGGTACGGAAACTGGCCCAACGCTTTTTCGGTCCCTTCCCTATCGAGGCGGTCATCAATCCGGTGGCCTACCGGTTGACTCTACCCCGCTCCATGCGGCTCCACCCTGTTTTTCATCGGTCCCTCCTGGTCCCTGAGGCCCCCGCGAGCCATCTCCGCCGCCCGCCGACGCCTGCCCCCCCAGCCGCAGCCGACGAGGACGACGCCTCGACGTACGAGGTGGACAGTATCCGGGACTCCCGTTGGCTGAAGGGGCGCTTCCAATACCTCATCGCCTGGAAGGGGTACGGGCCCGAGGATTTCACCTGGGTGGACGCGTCTGCCGTTCAGGCCCCTGACCTGGTGCGGGCTTTCCACGAACAGTTCCCGTCCTGACCCCATCCCGACCGTCAGACCCGGGGGAAGGGCCCTGCGGTGGGGGATAGTGTTGTGGCCCCGCCCTCTGAGCCTGTCCCATCGGAGGAAGAAAGCTCCGAGCATGAGGAAGAGGAGTCAGCCAGGCCTCCCTCTCCAGGCCCCTCCCCTCTGGCATTGTCTCAAGTGCCAGTCGAGGGAGAGGAGACAGCTGATTCAAGTCAAAGTGATAATGAAACATCATTCCTGGACGCACGCCTCCGAAGGCGTGATAAACGTTTGCAGCAGCTTGGGAGGCGTGCTAGGGATTAGCACTGAGTCACTGGACCACACCCCAGAGATTATATAATAGAGGGTAGTGGTCAAAGGATCCTTGTGACGAACAAAGCAAAACCTTGGACAGTCACTAAAGCCTCGTCCGGAACTGCTGGAAGGAATATTATTTCTGTTTGGACTTTCTTGAACGTTCGTATCTTATCTGTCTGTTTGTGAAAATAAAGTCCCTTGGCAGACGGTGTGTCTATCGCTGCCAAGTGGGGAGATAAGAACTGGGTGCGTTCCAAAGTGTTTCCTTAACCCTCGACTGGCTGTGTGTGTGTGTGTGGGTACGGGGACAGATCATCTGGTTTACAGGCAGCTACTCATTCACATGCCTCAGTGCATGTGGATCATGATCCAGACTACCCATACCAACAGGATTCCATCCATAGCGAGGATTCCTTGTTAGATGATGAAGACCACAGGGAAATGGAGTTTTCCGATGACGAAGGAATCTTACCAGACAGACCACCTCTTACCAGACTCTTCTGACCATCCCTCTTTAAGTCCTTATTGCATAAGGCCAAGGTAACAACTAATCTGGTGTCATCGGTGGGCCAATCTGACCCACAAGATACTTCTCACCCGCATGACGAGCTGTTCACAGTTCCAAAAGCGGAACAGGAGTTTATACCCTGTCCACAACTTTTCTCTGAAGTTGTTCAATGTCCATGGGGCAAACCAGGTTCCCTAGCCACACTGAACAGTCACGACAAAAAGATTTATTGCTCAGCTCTAAATCTCCAGGAGTTGCTTCAACTGCCTTCAGTGGATACCCCTGTAGTCCATTTGATCTCCTCCACTGTGTTATCCAATGACATCGCTGATGGACTATGGGCTGAGGACAGAAAGGCGGAACTCCTGGATTCACGGTTGACTTTTGAAGATCATGTTACAACCGTGACCAGGGGGGCATTTGCCCGGATTCGTCTGGTGCGCCAGTTGCGCCCCTACCTGGACCGTGATGCCCTACACACAGTCACCCATGCGCTCGTCACCACCCAAATCGACTACTGCAATGCTCTCTACATGGGGCTGCCCGTGAAGACCATTTGGAGGCTTCAGCTGATGCAGAATGCGGTCGCATGGGTAGTAATGGGAGTGTCCCGACACTCTCATGTTACACCTCTCCTGCGGGACCTGCATTGGCTACCAGTTGCCCTCCGGGTGAGATTCAAAGTGCTGGTAATTACCTATAAAGCCCTACATGGCTTAGGCCCGGAGTATCTGGTGGACCATCTGTGGCCAGCGACAGCTCCCCATCGCACGGTGCATTCCCACAGGGAGGGCCTCCTTGGGGTGCCATCAGCCAGACAATGTCAGCTGGTGACCCCTAGGGAGCGGGCCTTCTCTGTGGGCGCACCTACCCTGTGGAATCAGCTCCCCCTGGAGCTCCGGGTGGCCCCTAACATTCCCTCTTTCCGCCATGACCTTAAAACATGGTTATTTCGCCTGGCTGGTTTGGACTGAGGGGGTTTTAAAGGGGATTTTAATGGTCTTTTTATAATCTTATTGGGTATTTTTAACACTGATTTTGCTTGTTTTATTGTTGTGAGCTGCCCTGAGTCCTTTTGGAGATAGGGCAGCATACAAATTTAAATAATAAATAAATAAATAAATGAGAGCTTCCACTACCTCCTCCCATTTGCTGTTATATTGGGGCATCCAGGATAAGGCGTCGGCTAGAAAGTTTTTCCCAGCCGGAACATACTTTAGATGAAATGAGAATTGCTGGAAGTACTGCACCCACCTTACCTGTTTTGGGGACAACCTTCCTGGTGTTTGGAGGGTTTCCAGATTCTTATGATCTGTCCACACCTCAAATGGATGTGGAGCACCCTCAAGAAGATGTCGCCAGGTCAGGAGTGCCCACCGTATGGCAAACGCTTCTTTCTCCCAGATTGCCCACCTTCGTTCGTATATGCACAAGGCTGCAATTGGCCTTGGGTGTTTTTTTGTAAGAGAACAGTCCCTACAGTTATGTCACTGGCATCTACCTGCACTAAAAAGGCTTGTCTGGGATTGGGGTGTTTGAGGACTGGTTCACGGGCAAAAAGGCCCTTCAGTTCCTCAAAAGCCCATTGACATTCAGTAGTCCACCGTAACGATTGCCCTGGTCTTGGTCTTGCTATCACGGGTTTGGTCCGCAGGGGCAAAGCCATCTTAGCAAAGGAGAGAACAAACTGCTGATAGAAATTGGCAAACCCAAGGAAGCTCTGTAACTGTTTTCGAGTCCTCGGGGCTTGACATTCTAACACTGCCTGGATTTTCCTGGGATCCATTTCAACTCCTTTCCCCAATATCCCAGATAATCCAATCTTGTTTGGTGAAACTCGCATTTTGATAGTTTCACGAATAATTTGGCTGCTAGTAATACTTGATGAACCAAATGGATGAGCTCATCCATCATTTGGGTATAGATCAAAATGTCATCCCAGATAATCCAGGAAATCACTCTGGCCATGCCCGCAACCGGACGGCAGTCTTCCTGAATTCTCAAATGTACTCTTTTGCGGGTCAGCCTTTCTGCCTGAGTGCTATGAGCTCCCCCTCCACTACCTGTGTACATGTCTCATCCTCAAACCTGGAGTGGACAGCCTCCAGGAACAGGCCCATGTCCACTAGTTCTCGTGCATGGTCGCTGTGCAGGCCAGCCACCCAATCCGCTGCCTCCCCCGTCAGTACTGCTGCAATAGCCACCACCATTGCCAACTGGGATGGGTAATACTGTCCGTATAAGTCCATGCAGCTTATGACTTGACTGAGGAAGAGAGCCACCTGGTCAGAACTACCATCGAATGTGGCCTGGATCACCAGTGGACCCCAGAAACCCTGCCACAATGGGGCTTGGTCTGGTGTTCTAGCCACACCAGAAGCCCTCATATTCCCCCTCACCTGGCCCAGGTGGCCACCCTGAGGCCCCTGGTTGGGCCCCTGCTCCACCATCGTCTTCTGTGGGGCTTGCTCAGTACTCCTAACAACCTCTCCCATAGATGACCCCTGATCCCTTGGCACTGGCCGTTCAGGAGGCTGACTAGGTGTGTGGTCCATTCGAAACTTTGGACTAGCAAGATGGAATCGAGTTGCTGAGCTGGGTCAGCAACTGACCCATAGCAATGCTCCTTGCTATGATGCTGGAGGTTCCAACCCTGTGGCCCAAGGTTGCCAAGACGGAGCATCATGGAAACTGGCTTCCCCAAACCATTCCCGCAGAATGTCCATGGTGTTGGGGCCGGGGCCGGTGGAATAGCTCCACTCTCCCTCCTCATCTTCCATCCAATGTCTCTCCCTCCACCCCTGGAAAGAAGGTCCTGCATGAGGGGGCATTGGCATCCTAGACCCTGCAATGCCTGTGAGAGCAGAACTATGCCACCATTCTCCTGTGGCTGTCTGTCCAGGCTTAGCTCTCTGGCCTGGTTGGCTTTCCTCTGGGCACTCAGCACTCCTGGTTTGATGGACCTTCAGCCTCACAACTGGTTGGTCAGAGCCCTCCTGCACTGCCTCTTCCACTGGCCCTTCCTCTGCCACCTCCTCCACCACTGCAGTCTCTATCTCCGTCCCTTCTGGGGACGTCCCCTCTGCCATGCTCCAAGCCTTGATGTAGATATATGAAGATGAAGAAAGTGCTGACTTTCTCTCGGCTTTCTGCTCTGGGTCTGTGCGATTCAGATAAAAGACCAGCAGATGGTGATAGTTGCAAAGCTTTAATTTTTTTTTTTAAAATTGATTTATATGCCACCCTTCTCCGGAGACTCAGGGTGGCTTACAATGCGTTAAGCAATAGCCTTCATACTTTTGTATATTTATACAAAGTCAGCTTATTGCCCCCACAAACTGGGTCCTCATTTTACCTACCTTAGAAAGGATGGAAGGCTGAGTCAACCTTGAGCCTGGTGAGATTCGAACTTACAGTAATTGCAGACAGCTGGTGTTAATCACAATGCTTTTAGTCTGCTGAGCCACCAGGCCCTTGCAATTGCTGAACAAAGCCAACAGGCAGGACAAGGTGAGTAATCAGGTCAAAGTCAGGTCAGGTCAAAGTCAGGTCAAAGTCAGGTCAAAGTCAGCGCTGAGAGCAACCACCTCTCAGCGCTATTTATTCACTTAGGTCTGGTTAGCCAGTGTCCGGTGTTCGAAGCCACCCCCCCCATCAGCTGTCCATCGGGTCTTTTGTAATTCCCGCCCTTCTGCAGCTCTCCAGTGCTTTGAAATGTCATCAGAAGCTGCCAATCCATGCCGGGAGCCGGGGACCTCTCCACAGTTGTTGGTGGCCTCTTGCTGCTTTGCTGATAGCCTCTCGATCCTCGATCCTCTCGCCTCCTTGATTGGCCTCCCACCACTGTCCCAGCCTCTTTACAGGTAGCTGTAGCAGCGTCTCCCACTCTCCTCCCCCCAAGTGTGCCAAGTCCTGGCCAGGGCTCGACACCCAAATTAGTAAAAAAAAATAGAAGTTTGGTTAGGACTTAAAACAAACAAGGAAAAGACCAAGATATTGACAAAGAACTTTACAAATAAACAGAAAAACGAATTGATGGAAAAGATGAGCATGCAGATAACTAAAAAAGTTAATTTTCTATCTATAAAAGAAGATAACTATACTAAATTAATGAAGCAAATAAAGATGGATTTGGACAAATGTAAAAATTTACAACTCTCCCTGATCAGAAGAATAGCCACAATTAAAATTAATATTCTACCAAAAAATTATTCTTATTTCAAGTAATTCTGATGAAGTAAGGGAAAAACCTTTTTGAAGATCTAAATAGATTGATAACAAAACTTATCTGGCAAAGGAAAAAAGCAAGAATCAAATTAAAATTGCTACAGGACACTAAAAATATGGGAGGATTTGGGTTACCAGACTGGGAGTTATACTATCAAGCTTTAGTGCTTACATGGCTAAAGGAGTAGATAAACCTAAAGAATAAAAGGATGTTGACGATAGAAGGACATAACTTACAATTGGGATGGCACACATTTATATGGGATGGGAAAAGCAAAACACATAGCTACTTCCAAAGATACCAGGTTAGAAATGCTCTGTTGCTAGTATGGGAAAAAATTAAACAGAATCACTACATGAAAATACCAGTCTGGCTATCCACAATAGAAGCACTAATATACCATAACATATATAGGGTATATATGTCTGGATAAAATAGTAAGATATAAAGATATATTAAATGAACAAGGGAAATTAAAAATGAAAGAGGAACTAAAAAATCGGAATCGATTTGGACTTTACATGCCAATACAAATTGCCTTATATGCAAATACAGATGAGATGTAAGAAGGATACAGATAAATATGAATATTACAGTGAACCACAACAATTGGATAAGATACTGCAGGGGACAGATGAAAAACTGATGAAGTTTTATAATTACCTATTGAGCTTTAAAATGGAAGAAGAATCAGTAAAGGAAACTATGATAACATGGGCAAAAAACTTTGGGTACACTATAGAACTAGATAATTGGCAAAAACTGTGGGAAAGAAACTATAGATTAACAATGTCAGCATCATATAAAGAAAATCTGTACAAACTGTTCTGTAGATGGCATCTGCCACCAGCAAGATTGGCAAAAATGTTTCCAAACAGGTTACCAGAGTGTTGGAAATGCAAACAGGCACAGGGATCTTATTATCACATGTGATGGACCTGTCTATTGGTGGAAAAATATTGGGCAAATATAAAAGAGTGGTTAGAGGAGATGGTAACATAACAAATAGACCTAAAACCAGAACTATTTTTATTAGGCATACTAACAGGGAAATACAATAAAAGAATTCAATATTTAATGTTACATGTAATAACAGCAGCTAGAATTATGTATGCACAAAATTGGAAAAATGGAAGTATACCTACAGAGGAAATGGTAATAAAGAAAATATTAGAATGTGCCGAGAAGGACAGGTTAATGATGGAAATTAAAGACAAAGGAGAAACAGAGTATTACTTAATATGGGATCTATGGTACAATTGATTAGATAATAGATGCAAAGTTTAGAAAATTAATGATGAAAGATGATCAACACACTAGAAATAAATAGGAGCTTCCGGTTGGCACCGCAGGGACACAGACAGGGAAATGGCGAGCTCTGCAGAGCTTCGCCAAAACCCTGTCTGCTAAGCTGCCGCCGACAGGTCTGCGGACCTCCCATCTTGCAGGGACAGGGGGACAAGAAGGGACCCCTTGGGCAGCTGAGAGGAACGGACAGGTTCCTCGGGGCCGGAGGCTTTCCCTTAATGCTGGCGGCAGTGGAACGACAGCCATGGCGGCTGTCCCGAAACTGCGGCAACCGGGAACAAAGATTGTACTGGAGGAGAGGAGGAGAAGTGGAGAAGAATAGAGAGCGAGTATCTCGAAGCCGGGTGAGTGACACCAACCCAGGCAAAACAACACATATATTTGGATTTTTTAAAAAAGACCCCAAACTTCAAATAGCGGCTACAGAGCCATGGGGCTTGAAGATAGAAAAGAAAAGAAAAAAAATGGAAATGAAGACCTGAAATAGACTTTGCTTTATTAAATTTGGCTTGGAAGAATTGGCTTTTAACAACTCAGTAAATTGACTTTGCTTTTATTTTGAACGGACTGGAGAAATGTCTCTTTGGGAGTTTACACATTTGAAAGTTAATGAAGCTAATGAAGACAGACAGATGGATGGCTACAAAATTGCCATGGAGTCTGCAGTGACTAAGCAGGAAAGTGGATTGAAGATATTTTTCTTTCCGTTTGAAAAAGAAACATTTTAAATGGCTTTTTACTTTGGATTACCTTGAAATTAACATTAGATCTATGGACTTTGGAGATTTCTATTCTGTCCCAGATGATTTTAAGAAGAAAGAAGGAATATTTTGGACATTTGACAATGGAAATTAACAAGCTTAGCAAAAAAAATTAGGTATGGCGCAGGAAAAAAAAGACAGGAAGTTGATGCACCACACATGGAACAGACATTATAAAAGCATTAAAGGCACATACAGAATTTTTTAATTCGAACAGATGAACTTTGAAATGGAACATTTATGAACAGATAGAAAAAGGAAGAAAAGGAGGAAATAAAGTAATAAATTTTAAATGTAACTAAACTGAAATGTAAAGATCAAAAACCTAAAGGTATATATGATTTTTGGATAAAAACAGAAAGGCTTCTGGAGTAATAAAAATAGAAAATAAGAGATGGCAATTAAAATAGAGGATGATATACAGGTGGTTAAAAACAATAAAGAAGAGTATATATTACTGTGAGACAAATTTACTGCTTGATGTAATATGTTTTAATTTTAATTTGTAGACAAATGTTAGATTGATGATTATGCTGGATTAAGGCTTTATTGAACAAACTATCAGACACACAGATATTAGCGACAAATTGTGATTTAATTTAATATATGCTGGAAATGATGATTATTATGAAATATATTGAGAATTAATTTTAAAGACTGTGCTGGAAACTGACATAAAATAGATAATTATATGTTAAGGGGAAGTTAAAATAAGAGGGATGGATACCAACTAGATAAGAGTTTGAGACTCAGAGGAAATATGTTGGAAACTAGTTAAAATGCTGGAAATCAGCCAAATAATTATAGGAGAGTTGGAGGAGACTATGCTGGAAATCAGCCAAACAAGAGTGGGAGTCCTGGAGGAGACTATGCTAGAAATCAGCCAAACAATGGAGGGAGTATAGGAGGAGACTGTGCTGGAAATCAGCCAAACATAATATGCTGGAAATCAGCCAATAACGATGGTAGGCTTGGAGGAGACTATATTGAAATTAGCCAAAATAGTTGGTGCTCTGGAGAAAAATATGCTGGGAATCAGCCAAACAGAATACATTGGATAATAGCCAAATAATAGAGGGAGGTATGGAAGAAAATATGCTGGAAATTAGACTAAATAAAACATGTTTTTGTGATAAATATGTGTAACATGAAAAGTGAAAAGTGATGAAATAGATGATAAGTGGGATAAAATCAAAGATAAATTGATAAAGTTTAAGATATTAAGAATCAAGGAAAGGGTCAAGAGATTAAGAATTAAATAGAACTTTTGTTTTATAAAGTGTAATAAAAATGGAGTGGTATGGAATTTGAAATTAAGATTTGTGGTGATAAAATTGTAAGGTAAATAATTAGAATAAGAGGTTAGAATATTGTTTAAAAAAATTTTATGCTGATGGTAAAAGATATAAGATGAAGAAGAACAAGATATAATTAAGATTGACATATAGATATAAAAATGAGTGAAAGTTAATTTGAAATTAAAATTGTATTGATATAATTTGTTTAGATGAAGATGTTAAAATTTATGTTAAAACTTGTTTTTTTATGTTTTGAATTTTTATTTGTAAAAGATGTAATGGGAAATTGTGAATGGAGCTTGTTAAAGAAATGTAAGCGTGGTAACCATCTATGACCGGATCGAGACTCTGCTCTTGAAAGTTATATTTTATGTTTAAGTTTGAAAAAAAAAAATACAAAAAAAAACAAAAACAAACTAGAAATAAATACAGGTACTATATAAAGCTATATAGAAGAATATGTATTGTAAGCAATATTACTACCACACTGTACAAAATTGTAAAGTGAAATATATAGAATGATAAATGTATACACAATTATGTTAGAACCATGGAAACAATAGACATAAGTATATTGTATAATATCAAGTTTCTTTTTTTCCCCTACGGACTATACGATATGAATAAGAGGAAAAATGGTTGTAATTAGAATGTATAACATAATGTATATTTAAAAAGGTGTTGATACAACCTGTATATCACTGTTGCAAAATTGAAATTGTGATATAAAATGAAGAAAAATGTAAAATGTAAAAACTTGACAGAGAAAGATATTGAAGGATATCAGAAGAAATTGGATAAATTTTGCAATGGTGGGAAAAGACCTAGATTAGTGAAGAAAATGTGGTATCAAAATCAAAAGGAAGGTGGATTGGGAATCCCCAAACTACTCAAATATTATTGGGCTTATGCTATTCGGACTGTGGTAAAAATATTTAAAGGTGAAGATAGTCATTGGAGAGATTTAGAATTAAAAGACATCAAGAAATTTGGCTCAACATGGTTTTTAGATAAAGCAAAATCAAAATGTGTAATTAATAGCTATTGGTTAAAGGGACTGAGTAAAATTTGGAATAAATTTGTTAAAATTTTAATTCCAGATATAATTTTCTTAGGGAAGACAATTGAAAATTGGCCGATTAAAACTAATATAAGTCGTGATAGGGTAATGGAAGATGAAAATATACAAATCATAATAGATTGGTTAAAAACTTCAGAAAATGAAAGGAGGAAAAAAGAAATCATTGAAAAATTGGGTTTAGGCTGGTTTGAAAAAATACAGATAGAAAAATGGACTAAGAAAGTAAGGGACAATTGTTCGATAAGTAGAAGTAAAACTGAATTTGAACATTTAGTATTCCAAATTATGAAAGATGAAATTAGGCTAAAGGGACTCGTTAGTAAGATATATAAGATTATAAATTTTGATGGAAAACCACAAAGGGTGATGAAGATGAATAGGGAAAAAGAACTTAATATTAAAATATCAGATTTAGATTGGAATGTGAATTGGAAGAGTAGAATTATGAAGACTTTATCTGTAAGGATTAAAGAGCATAATTATAAGGTTGTTTGGAAATGGTATTTGACTCCATTAAGATTGTCATTGATGGATAACAAAATTAGTAAACAATGTTGGAGATGTGATATGGAATTAGGGACTTATGAACATATGTGGTACAAATGTGATAAAGTTAAAAAGTTTTGGCAACAATTGGAGAAAATGATATTTGAAATGATGGGGAAAGCAATAATATTGAGACCAGAAACTATATTACTGTTGATAATTAAGGAAACAGAACCAACAAAATATGAGAAAGAATTGATTAGAATTATGATTATAATGGGTAGAATTATAATAGCCAGATATTGGAAATTAGATGTGAATTTTAGAATAGAAGAATGGTATTGTGAAATGTGGAAATTAGCTTTAAATGATAAAATGACATGCGATATTAAAATTAGAAATGATGACTATAAAGAAGATATTTTCTGGAAAATTTGGAAACCATTTGTGGACTATGCGCTGGGAAAATTGGATGCTTCGGTACCTGTACCCCGAGAACGTGGATTTTGGCGATCATGAGGATATATCCGAAGAACCAAATCTTCCTTTTTTATGTATAGCACAGGGTGAAGTATTTTTTTTTATTGAAAAAGTTTTTCAAATACAAATTTTTCCCCCTTTTTTCCCCCCTCCTCCCTAACCCCCCCTCCCCCTCCCCTCCCCCTGTGGCTTCTCCAAAATAAAACCCAAATTAATAACAGATTATATAATACTTTACCATCCTTTTACTCCACCCCCCATATGCTAACCCTTTCTTTCTAACAATATTATTATATCCCCCCTATACTATACATTTCAAAGCAACATTCAGCTGTAAAATTATATAATGAATCCTAATTTGGCAATTTCAACTCATAATCTACCCATTTCCTCCTCCCTCATATATATATCTCTTAATTCAAGTCTTTTACGTTTATTAATATTAATATAACATAACATCCCTTTTCCTAAACTGAACAATCAGTAAGCTAACCCAACTCCACCCACTTTCCTACAGGCCTACCATACATAATATTTTTAATATCTTTGTTCTTCTGCCCACACCACTAAAAGGATATTTCCATATGTAAATAAAATCCTCAAATGACTTTAAGCTTGTAATCCATGTGATATCTTCTATAATGTCTTTCAACTGGATTGTTAATTCGATCACCCATGTTAGGGTAACATCAAATTCTAATTCCAACAGTATGTTCAGTATCTTCAATTACCATCTGCCCCCATCAACAATAAATGTTTTCATATATAAAAAAACCACCCGAGTGACTTTATATTTATATTCCATATAGTGTCTTCTGTAATGTCTTTCATCTAGATTATTAATTCCAACCACCGTGTAAGGGTAACAACCAGATCTTCTGCATGCTCCAATCCCATAGTTCTCTTGCCTTATAGCTCAGCATAAACGTAATCCATTTGTCAAAGAGTCCAAAATAGAAAGTTCCAATCCACTCAATTAAAGGCCATCTTCCACATCCCAAAAGCACAGCATTGCAGAGCTCTGTCATTCTCCTCAAAATAGTATAAACCAACACTTTGCCTCAACTATATTTTCATGTATTTAATCGTCTCTTAAGTAACTGGCATTAGACTGTTGTTTAGTCTAAAATTTTTTAGTTTTGTAGAACCTGCTTCTTCTTTTCTTAACTTTTTGTGGTTTAGATCTCCATCCTGGTTGCCTTTCTAGGACTTGTATATCAGCTGATTGATTTCCATGCTGGTCTGTAACTTGATAAGTCATCACATTAGAATCCAAAGCCGCCTCTCTTGTATTTATAGGTAATCCAACTATAACCTCTGAAGGAGAGTCCAAAAGCGGCTCATCCAGAACAACCTCTGTAACTTGTTGTTTTTCCATTACCTCCACCTCCATCTGCTTAGCCTGAATTTCAATCTCTTGTTGATTTTGCTTTTCTTTATTCCCCTCATGTGTTATACATGGAGATGTTGAATCCATTTTAAGAACCTTGTAGTAAAATTCTTCCGCTTTTTCAACAGTATTTAGTTGATATCTTTCTCCTTGATATCTCAATATTATACCAACTGTAGCATCCCACCTAAATGGGATGTTTTGTTTCTTTAGCTCAGTCACCAAAAATCCAAAATCCTTTCTATCTTTTAACATCTTGGGCGGCAGCTCTTTAAATATCCAAATCTTCCTTCCATGCATTTCAAGAGTAGAGTTAAAAGACTTTTGCACAATATCATTTCTTATTTCTTTATCAGTAAAGTAAATCACCACATCTCTAGGCAGCTGCTTTTGCTTTGCCACCCAAGAATTAGCTCTGTAAGCCTTATCAATCTTGCAGGATACCTCTTCAGAACTAACCTTTAAAATCACAGCCAGAACTTCAGCAGACATCTTTCTCAAATCTTCTCTTTTATTTTCCTGTATTCCCCTAATTCTGACCGCAAATTCCATGAGTCTGAATTGCATCATTGTGGCTTCATTTTCAATCCTTTGTTTTATATTATCTGCATTATAAGTCTTGTAGTCAGCTTCCTTTATTTTTTTAAACTCTACTTCTGAGCTTTTTTCTTGAATCATTATTAAATCATTTTCAATTCTTTGTATTTTATTATCCAAATTATAAATCTTATCATCAACTTCCTTCATTTTAGACTCTATTTCTGAATTTATAACTTTATCCATCTTCATAATTGCTTCTAAGAAACTTTTCATATGTTGCTTCAGAATATCATACTTTTGTTGAACCAACTCTTTATTTTCCTGTCTAAGTTTTTCAAGGTTCTGATTCACAACCTTATCATGTCTTGCCATCTCCTCCAATACAAATTCCTTTAGGTCTGTAAAGCCATTCTTCTGCATCTGCAAGCTTACAACTTGTTCATGTGGTTTATAAATTGGGGAGCCCCCCCCCAGAGCTTGGTTGTCTGGCTTTGTCAGTTTTAATGCCATCCTGCCCCACAAACAGATTTTTTTTCCCCTTTATAGAGAAAGACTTCTCTCCAAGAAATATCAGTATCAAGTCTCTAAGAAGAAAGAGGCATGAAATAAAAATTTTTCTCTTGACTTCTAGCCAGCACTATTGTTTCAGTTACTTTGTAACCTATTAAACTATTCAAACGGAAGGACTTTCGCTTTCGACTTTCTTCTCAAGCCTCAGCCAGTCGCCATTTTAAGCTTTCTTTTTTCCCCCTTTCACTCTTCTTTACTTTTAAAATCAGTCTTAGGGTTGTTAAAAATACTTGCAATTTGGGATCCCGGATCCGGATTTCATCCTACTTGTTCAGACGATCTGTTAATTTCATTAGTTGGTTTGGTCCCATCGCCTGGCTCTGCAAACCGCAGAGTTCTCCCGAAGCCCGGAGCAGCGGTGAGCGAAAATAGGGAGCCTCATCCTGCTTCCTCCCCAGAAGTAAAAAAGAACTCTGGGGACTTCGCAGAGGGCTCTACCTGCCCTTGCCAGCTCTGTCTCACATTTCCTTAAGGAAATGGAGTTTTTCGAGCCACCTTTCAGCTGTAAAGGCGGCTCTTTACGGGCAACGGGGCTGGCGGTCTCAAAGGACCATCTGGTAGTGACAGAAGCCAAACCGGAAGCCCGGGTGAAGTATTGTATATGTTGTTTGTAATGTTATTTTAATAATAAAATATAAAAAAAATAAAAATAAAATGAAGAAAAATGTACAATAAATATTTTTTTAAAAAAACTGATCAGATTAAACATTATTATTACATTCAATCAATTTATGAAATTCCCAAAACAATACACATCTATATTAGGTTACAGTATATCATTATTCAATTATTTCACCTATTTCTCATTATTACTTTCATTTTATCAAATAAAAATGTAATACATTAATATTCCCTTTATTTCTATCACTTATTCTAGCCCTTAATCTTACCACCCTATATTAAAAAGCTTTTTCTTTCTTTCCTGTCTAACTTCTAATCATGTCATCTGCTTACAAAAAGAGAAACAGAAAAGAAAAAGAATAGAGAGGGAGAGATAGGGAAAGACAATTCAGAAAAGGAATCATCCATCCATCATCTCTTGCCTGCTTTGTACTTTAATTGCTATATTTTAAAAGAAAGAGGGGTAGAAGGCAAAGCAAGTCAAAACAACAATAAAGAAAGGAAAAAAATCATCTATCCATTGTCTTTTGCCCGCTTCGATACTTCAATTGCTGTTTTTTTTTTTAACTTGCTTCCCCATTCCTCTCTTAAGTCTCCATCTATATCTATTTCTTGGATGTCCAATTTAAGTGTTCCTCCCACCTCTACCCTCTTATTTATTTATTTATTTATTAATCAAATTTCTATACCGCCCTACTCCCGAAGGACTCAGGGCGGTGAACAGCCAAGATAAAATACAGATAATACAAATATTAAAAATCTCTTAAAATTATTAAATATTTTGGCCGAAACACAGATTAAAACACCCAATTTATAAAATCATGAATTAAAAATTTAAAAGAGGAGAGTTAGGCCAGGCCAGCCTGCTGAAATAAAAAAGTTTTGAGAGCACGACGAAACGTGCGCAGGTCCGGGATCCTCCGTATCTCTGCTGGGAGCTCGTTCCAGATGGTAGGTGCCCCCACAGAGAAGGCTCTCCCCCTGGGGGCCGCCAGTCAACACTGTTTGGCCGACGGCACCCTGAGGAGCCCCTCTCTATGGGAGCGTACTGGTCGGTGAGAGGCTATTGGTAGCAGTAGGCGGTCTCGTAAATACCCCGGTCCGATGCCATGGAGCGCTATAAAGGTGGTAACCAAAACCTTGAAGCGCACCCGGAAGACCACTGGAAGCCAGTGCAGCTCGCGCAGGAGGGGCATAACCACCCGCGCGGCCGCATTCTGGACCAGTTGGAGCCTCCGGATGCTCCTCAAGGGGAGCCCCATGTAGAGAGCATTGCAGTAGTCCAGACGGGAAGTAACGAGAGCATGAGTGACCGTATTTAACGAGTCCCGATCTAGAAAGGGACGCAACTGGCGAATCAGGCAGACCTGATAAAAAGTCCCCCTGGCCACGGCCGTCATGTGCTCTTCTAAAGACAGCCGTGAGTCCAGGACGACACCCAAGTTGCGAACCCTCTCCGTGGGGGCCAATGATTCGCCCCCAATAGTCAGTGATGGCACTAACTGACTATATCGGGATGTCGGAAACCACAGCCACTCGGTCTTGGAAGGGTTGAGCCTGAGTCTGTTTCTCCCCATCCAGATCTGCATGGCCTCCAGGCACCGGGACATCACTTCAAGGGCATCATTGGGGTGGTCCGGTCTTCCACTGCCTATTTTCTAAAATTTTTACCAAGGCCCCTGCCTCCATTTCAAACATATTGTCAGCCTCTATGATGCTTGCTTGCTATCAGCTGCCATAGTAATGGGGGGGGAGAAATATAGTATTTGGGTGGGGAAGCGAGCTGGTGGAGGTGTCTTGTGATGTGACCGAAAAGGGAGGAAAAGGGAGGGATGCTCTCATCGTCTTCTGCGCAGCTAAATGGACTTGTTGATAGCCAGTCAAGATCAACCATTCTGGCATACCAGATGGATGGGGCCATCTGAAGATGCACCTCACATGACACCATGGGGGGCTGGGGATTGGACATTCAGTCAGGGAGCTTGGGGGGAGGGATTTGAGAATACTTTCAATATGTAATTTTCATGCCTTTAGCCTCAAATCTTGCTTTTCTTTCGTTGCTATCAGTTCATACTCAGTAAAAGTACCTTTCTCTACAAACATGGAGTTGGGTTTTTCTTTCTTGAGTTTTGAATGGAGGCACACCTGACACATATCTTTCAACTCTCTTAATATGTTTTCCCCCTGGTTTAATTCATCAATCATTATTATTTTTGTTATAATCTCCTCCTTGTCTTCTTCCTTCTTTATTTCTTCTTTTGACTCTTCCCTTTCCTGGGCATCTCGGTCTGTTGTCATCATCCCTTGTATAGTGTTTTCCATTTTTTCCATAATATCCTTAAATCCTTTGTCCATAATGTCTTTTATATTTTGATAAAGTAAATCCATCTCCTGGACAATTCCACTCATTTCTCCTTCTTCAATATCTTATTTTATTTTTTAAGAAAGTTGATTTTTGTCCAACAGTCCAAGAATTATTTATTTAGTCTTTAAACTATCCTTCAAGGAGTACACTAGTCCCAATTCTTTATATCTCATAAGTTAACACTCGGTTCCATTCAAGTAGTCCCAGAGGTTATCAAGAAACCTTTTATATCCTCTTTGCAAATTCAATCCTCTAATATAGTGTTCAAGTGTCTCTTTACTTAAATCACTTCCTTGTAGTTTCCTCTTTTGTCAGCAGGTGGCACTCTCTGTTTAAATTTCAGTTTACTAGTCCATTGTCATTTGGGTTGTACAACAAATATAAAAGCAGAGTAAGTTTTTTATATAGATAATTCAAATGTTTAAAAATACCTTACCAGTAGCGCTTCTTCCCAGTTTATTTATTTCATAATCTGTTGTTTATTCTCCTACAGCTTTCTTTTCTGGTTAGGTATTTTTTTTCAAAATGTCCCAAAATGCTTAGGTGCCACTTTAACACTCAATTCTGGGCAAATAGTTCTGAGCTATTTCTTGGGGTTCAATTTAAGACAAAAGAGAAATCCTCTCCCCCAGTTCCACCACGGCTCACCTTCTCTCCAGCACCAATCTTAACAGTTATTCTTCAGTTGTCCCAGCTTTGTAGTGGCCGTCTTTAGGCTTCTTCTTCTTCTTCTTGCTGTGGCTGAGAGGGAAAAAAAATCCGGGCCAGACAGGATAGCTGTGATTCTCCCCAACCTCACAGAGTGCTCCTCTTTCACCACCCTTCAGGGCGGCTTAGGCTCCCTCCAGAGCCCACAAACATGAAGAATTCAGCACAGGGAAAGGAGACCCATTCCTCTATGTCTGTATCGCTGTGACATCAACTGGAAGTCTTGAAGACATTTTGCTTCTCATCCAAGAAGCTTCTTCAGTTCTGACTAAATGGTGGAGAATGGAATGGTTTCTATTCCTTGCAGTCATCTGGTCCATTAGCACTTTTTCTGAGTCATTGGGGCCACTTGGAGATTTATCTGTGATCTCAGGGACATCTGAATAGTGCAAATGGGTGTAGAACTTTCTTGGAACTGCTAAAAGGACTTTATTGTAAACAGGAGATAAGTGGTGTCATGTTGTGGCTTGCTGGTGGCCAGCAGAGCTGGCAGCAGAATCAGACAGTGAGGAGATTGGAGAGGAACTTGGGCCAGTCCTGGGGGCTGGGGAAAGCTCGGACAAGGGCCCTGCATCGGAAGCAGAGAGGGAGAGACAGCAGCGAGGCAGAGGAATAGCTGGAGCCTATTCCCAGTGTGCGCATGAGCAGAGTTGCCAGAAGACAAGAACAATTAAGAAAGCAGGGTAGACTCGGGAGTAAGGCCGCACCTTACTCCCATAGGACATAAAAGAGGAACGAACGGGATATGGGCTTTTGCAGGAAGTAATTAGTTCATCTCGTTTCAAGATTGGAAAGTTCTGTTCATGACTCTAATAGACTCGGTGCCAAATTTGGCCTTGCTCTGCATTTGGAAATAGGTTCTCTGGCAGTGTTCCAAGTGAAATAAGGTGGGGGGGATTGATAAACATTCCTCTGAAAGACTGTTTGCCAAAGCCTTGTTGACTGTGAATGAATGAAATTCACAGTCGTGTTAATAAAAGAGGTTTTACCAGGATTAAGACTTTGCTTCATGCTTTCTAAGGAAGCCTAGGTCAGAACATGTCATATCCCTTCACCTCTGTTGAGAGGGGGCTGTTCAATTTTAATGTAGATGGCTCCTTTGTAGATGGTCTCTTAATGTAGATGGTCTCTTTCAAACCAGCAGTTATTTGCAATGAGTTTTCAGAGCATCTACTATTTAATCTCTCTATAGATCACCTTCAGAAGTTCCTATATAGTTCACTTTCAGAAGTTCCTCAACTGATAAATGTTCTATATATGCAGCAGTAACATAGAAGCAAGATTCTGGTGCTGTCATCATATTGGAACAAACATTATGGTGCTTCTTTAGAAGCCCTATAACCAGTATAGGTTTTGAACAGAAAATAGGGTTGCCCTGGGTGAATTGTTTGTCAGGGTTCCAAGTAACATACCCACAGCAAACAAAACTCTGATTCAAGGTTAAATATACAAAAATATTTAAGCTACTGCTTGTTACATTTCCTATTACTAGCAGAAGACTACAAGACTATTTCAGCAGTGAAAAACTGAATTCCAAATAGCATTGTAGCTAATGATAGTTGAAACATTTATTGCTACAGTGCCCTATTTCAATGAATTTTTTGACATCTGGTAAGAATTTCTATCTGTGTCACAGGAGCTACATGATTTGTAGTACACTTCTATACTAGCAACTTTTATCTCATATTTTATATCCTTACATGGACTCTTTCAATATTCTCCATTCTCAATGGAGTTCCATGTTTATGTAAATGTTCCTTACCTATAATATGCACACACTCACACTCTCTCTCATACACACACAGGGGCCAAATCCAGCCTACCATGTATTTTTATATTGTCCACATACTAAGAATAGACTGGGAGGTGGCAGAGCCTCAGTCAAATTCCCAGGGCAAGGATGTGGCTAATGGTCAAAAGCAGGGTTTCCTGGGTGATCAATGATAGCAGCCTTGCTGGAGGGCCGACCCCATGCAATGGCTGTCATATTCCTTTGGTTGCAGACCTGGCAGTTAGCCTGGTGAGTTACAGAAAACATTTGCCATCCCTCTGCCAGACAAACATGGGTATCACTTGGGAACTCTTAAAGATATTAGAGTAGAATTCTAGAGTGGCAAGAAAGTGTAAGAGTAGCAGGGGAGATAACTATTACTTTTGTAAGAGTTAACACTGGTAGAAATTTATTATCATCTGTAATATGTTTTGTGATTCATATCAGAATTTGCAGAGAGAGAACAAGATAGCCTGAAACAGCATGACATGCTTTGGCAGCACATTAGCCTGCAGGCAGTTTCCTAATCACAGTAACCATTTGCATAATATAGCTGCACTTAATCCAGTACTGAGTAATTGTAACCATAGATCATGGAACTCATTCCACTGGCACAGCTTGAGAAGAAATAAAGAAATCATTTTAGGTTTGCAAATTGAAACTTCCCATATTGATATTGAATGTAATGGTGGTGAAAAATATGTTTATGAACATCCAAATGTACTGGAGATAGATGCAGTGGGAGCATAATTTCACCACAGTATATTATAAGAAATGGAAGATGGAAAATACCTTTTTGCAACTGGGAACATTTTAATGTTGCTGCTTTGGATAATTCTGTGAAATAAGATCTATACCCTGGTTCCTGTGGCTGAATCAATAACAAATATAAAAGGACATTTATTCATTCAGATTAATCTAGTTCTGAAGTTAATTTAATTTAATTTCCTGTATTAAATAATTGGATTGATCATACACAACAGGCAAACTTGGCAAAGTAAATCAGAGAAGAAGATAACTGCTGCTTTAAAACAGCAAGCCCCCTCCAGTAAATGAATCTTTGCTTGAGCAGCTTATCATGTATTTCCCCTTCTGATAGCAAATAAAGGAAAACATTCTGTCCTCCCACTCACAGAGGTCAACTATGTATACAAATGTGTATCTTTATATATGATGACCCACATTCTTGCTGGGGAAAAACCAGTGCAGTGGATACAGCTTTAGAACGTTGCCAGCCAGGCTCCAGACTGAACAGATTGTACCATAATTCTTTTATCCAGTCTGAACCAATGTTGTTGTTTTGCCAAGAGCTAGTGCGGGTAGGGAGCCTTCATTCCTCAGCTCTCTTTTGGGAAGGTGGATCACAGCACTGAGTGGGGATGGCAAACCCAAGGGGACTTCTTTCCCCATAGAGTCATCAGTATGGAAGTGTAATATTTACAAACTAATTAGATTTGGCTGGGTTATCATTGCACTGAAAGATGATAAGTGCAAATAAATTAAGGTGGTTAAAATAATGAGTTTCTAAATAATTTTAATTAAGTAATTTTGATTAAATTAAGTAATTTTGATTAAGTAATTTTGATATTGAACTTCACGGGAAAAAAGAGGCAGTTTCCAGGACAAACTCTTCAAATGGTTCTGTTTCAGAACGAAATCCCAAGTGGAGACTAGTTATTTTGGGTGTAATATTAGAGTTATACCATATTCCTTACCCACAATATTGTGCAAAATGAAAAATGAATTTACCAACAATGGTAAACTGAGGTAAGGAAAATCGCAGTGAATAGTTCATATATCCACCAGGATTAAATTATCTTTCTTATGAGTTTAAATTTTTATAGATTGGAGACTAAAAGAACTTCAAATTTTAATTACATGGCTTGGATTT
Organism: Pantherophis guttatus; assembly: GCF_059756535.1. Lineage (NCBI taxonomy): Eukaryota > Metazoa > Chordata > Lepidosauria > Squamata > Colubridae > Pantherophis > Pantherophis guttatus. The sequence goes on along the minus strand of NC_142063.1, from coordinate 184,145,388 downwards.
TTTAAAATTACATTCACCTGTGGGTGTCACTGCGTTGTTTTATTTACCAGCTGAGCTCATTATTTCTGGACTGTCAGACTCTCCGTAGCTTGCCAACTTCTTATCAGTAAGCTACGTGTTTCCGTATCCACCCACATTCCTTCTCACACTCTTCCTTTGTTCTCTTTCCAGCAAGGTCCGGCTGACATAGCCGGCAAGAATTATTTTCAAAAATGTAGCAATTAACTTTTCTTAGTTAGTGAGGTGTTTTATTTTCTTTATAACAAATAAATGAGTTTTATTAGAAACCTTCCTCGCGTTTCTTTTCAGATTATTGCAAACAAGGATAAGCCTCGATTCATCTCCTCCTCTAAACCAGGGTAATTAGTCCCAGAGCCAAACATGGGATTAATAAATGCCCTGACATTCTGGTAGCAGAGGATGGTTTGATTTATGGCTTTTTTCCTTGTTTTGTTATTTCTGATAAGAGCGCATAGGCAATTAGTTTTTAGCTACTGAGGTACGCTAATTATATTGCTGAGATGCCGAAACAGAAGTAAAACAAATACAAAATGTATTTTGCTGAGAAGGTGGCAGAAAGGAGGTTTCCAGATTTCCAGCCCCTTACTACAGCCACACGCCTGGAACAAGAAAAAGCCGTGGGAACAGAAATGGAGACAGATAAGACAGAAGCTGTTTTTGAAGATGATGATTTACGACTGAGGTCAGTAACATTTTCTTCTGATCTTCCAAGCTCTGAAAAAGTCTTCCCAAAACCTTCTGAATTTGTAATGCTCGATGCAAGGCCAAAGCACACTGCTGAGCAAAATTCCTCCCACGCAGAGAGAGAAACAATTCATTATTCTCCTCGAAGCTCTAAGCTCACCCTGGATGAGCTGGCTGTGAAAGCCTATCGTGACCGTATAAAACTCTATGAACAGCAGCTAGCCCAGGCAAAAATGGCTATATCTATGCTTGAGCAAGATAAGGGAGATAACTTAAATTTTTCAAAAAGCGCCATATTGTCTTCTTGCTCAGAGCCAAAGACACTCCCCCTGGTGGATTCTGTGTCAGGCCAATTAAGACAGAGGGCACTGCATACGTCACATGAAAGTCTCCCTGATCAAATTACACATGTCTTACATAACCACTCCTACTCAAAAGCATACAATGCCCCATATGCAAAGCTGCCCGAAGCTAAAGGTGCAGCGCCATCTGCTGGCAAAAGTAATTTACTACAAGAAGCTGAAATGCCACAAGTGTTTCCACAGGCCCAAACTCAAACACCCCCTGGCGGTGTTGGTGTCTTTTTAGATGGAACACAGCAAAGGCAAATGACTGCATCTCCAGCAGGTCATGCCAATATTGCAGCTCAAGCACAAATGGCAACTGGAATACAGCAGATTCCAGTGCATCAGCCACAGCAGCTACAAATGCCTGCATATGTGCCCCAGCCACAAGTGCAAAGAGGGCCACCTCCTGGCCCACCTCCAATGGCACAACCAAGACCATTTTTAGGTCCACAACAGGCACAGCAAATACCACAGGCATTTCTGCCAGCACAGCCAGCATATCAAATGCAGGCTCCTCACCAGGCATTTTCTGTCTCTCCACTAACTGGTGAGTCAAAACTAAAAATGTCTGAACTCCACGGTTCGAGATTGAAACCTGGTGAACAAATTGGAAGACACTTGACCAAACTGAAAGGTCTGAGAACAGAATTGAGAGAAAGAGGCCATAACATTGAAGATATTCAAATGATCAGCATCATCATTAACTCTTTGAACTATGAATGGAAAGATGCTGTTACAAAAATTAACCAAGTCCCAATTGCTCAGCGCACAGTGGACAATGTTTGTAGACTTTTGATTGAAGAAGAGGCATTCATGTTGGCCACGCCACACTTGAGAGGACCACCCGCATCAAGAGCTCCAGCTAGACACCCCTTCCGAGGAAGGACCTACGCTCCAAGGATGCCAAGATGCAACACCTGCAATCGTGTGGGACATGCCACCCGGGATTGTCCCCAACGAGTTCCAGCTCCTGTCACATACCAGCCCAGAGGAACAGATTCCAGAGGCAGAGGCAGAGGTGGAAGACAAGGTCGTCGTGGTCCCCGGCGTGATCCACAAACTCCACTCGCCACATTGGCTTTAACCAATGATCCACAACCTCAACCAGAGTACGACAGACGACTCCTGTGGACTTTGGACAGTGGTGCAGCATTGCATGTTACCTACAGAAAGGAACTCTTCACAGAAATGCACGAGCCTGAACCAGAACTACATGAACTTTATTCTTTTTCAAATCATCCTTGTCAGGTCAAAGGAAAAGGAACTGTTTATGTTGAAGAGCTCGATGCATTCATTCCTGATGTTTATTACATACCAACAGCAACCAGTAATTTGCTTAGTCAGTGTCACTTGTCTAGAATGTTAAAGTTCCAAGTTCACCACCTTGAAAAAGCAAGTTACATAGTTAAAGATGGAGATATTGTTGCTGAAACCATATTAATTGGTGGTGTTTATTACTTAAAGCCAAAGCCTAAAACCCAAACACAGGCAAGTATGCAAACTCCAAAAAGGGAACACACAGGCCCAGAGAGAGATGCTCCAGAGAGAGATCCTGTTGCTATTCCTAAGGCTCCTAAAGCCAACAAAAATAGAATTGGTAAACAGGTTGCTCAGAGCAAGCCTGAGGTTCCGCATAAAAATGTTAATGTTGAGAATTCACTAACAGGTAAACCTTTGCATTCCAGGTGTATCCACAAATGGCATAGAAGATTGGGGCATGCCAGTTTCCGTGTTCTTAGGAAGATGCCGGAGTTCGCAAAAGGTTTGGATCTAAAGGGGTGTAAGGTGTTTTTGGATTGTGCTGTATGCAAGAAGGCCAAATCCAAAGCAGCAGCCATTCCCAAACGCGCTACACGCCTGTCAACACGCATTTTTGATTTGGTTCACATTGACATAGTTGGTCCATTCCCGCCATCATTTGGTGGTAGAAAATATTTTCTAACAATTGTTGATAATTACTCTAGATATGGATATGTATATCCTATGAAAGAAAAATCAGAGACCTTTCAGATCTTTAAAGACTTTGCAACCCTTGTTTCTACCCAACACCAAGTTCGCATCGCCAGAATCCAGAGTGATCGTGGTGCCGAGTTCATGTCTCAGCGTTTCCAGGACTGGATGCGTAAGAATAGAATTATTCATCAGACTTCGGCCCCTGACACATCGGCTCACAACAGACAAGGGGTACTGCAAACCATGATGCGTTGTCTCCTAGAAGACGCCAACCTTGGTAAGATATACTGGGGTGAAGCTATCAGTACGCAAATTACATTGTAAACCGTACTTGGAGCAGTGTAACAAATCAGACTCCTTTCTTCATGTTGTATGGCTACAAGCCCGATCTTAAAAACATCCATATTTTTGGTTCATATGCTATGGTGAACATTCCCTTAGCTCAAAGAAGAAAAGGAAGTCCAGCAGCAAAGAGACTGAGATTTATGGGTATTGATGATAACTCAAAATGGAGCAAATTTATTGACTCTAAACATGCAATTGTGATTTCCCAATCTGCTAATTTTGAAGAAGATATTGACTGGTCCAGGATTCATTCCAATGATCCTGGAGTTTATTTTCCTAGAGATGATACTGCTGATGCCACGCAGATTGATGATCAAGATTCTACTGGTTCTTCTCAACCCGATGTTCCGTCTTTGCAAGCCGCAGATGCTGACGCTAGCAACGAAAGTGAGGACGTGGACGAAGAAGAAGAAGACTGGACAGTTGTTCCAAGACGTTCCAAGAGGGCCACAAAAGGGATCCCTCCACAACGATATTCTTGGCAACTGACAAAAGCACCCTTGCCTTTGATTTGCAATGTCACACTTCCACCTGATAATTTCACACAAATCAAGCAGCTCCCTGATTCAGAGCAAGACAAATGGTATGAAGCAATGCAGGCTGAAATGGACAGTCTAAAGAAACTTAAAGTATTTACACCTGCAAAACCTCCAGCAAACAAAAAGGTCATTGGCACTCGATGGGTCTACAGAATCAAAAAGAAACCAAATGGTGAGTCATTGTACAAGGCCAGACTTGTAGCTCAGGGTTTCGCTCAACGTTATCCTGAGGACTACACAAATACTTACTCACCGACAGTCAGAACTGAGAGTGTAAAAATTGCTTTAGCAACTGCAACTATCCTTGGTTTAGAAGTTTTCCAGTTTGATGTTGACACGGCTTATCTACATGCAGACCTAGACGAAGAGATCTATGTGAGAAGTCCTCCAGGATTCCGACAGCAAGAAGGGGATACCTGGTTCCTAAACAAAAGTCTTTATGGTCTGAAACAATCTGGTTTAATGTGGTATTTATGTCTTACTGACAAACTAAATTCAATGGGCTTTATTAAGTCCGAAACTGATGAGTGCGTGTTCACAAAAAGATCTAACAATGCGTATGAGATAGTTCTTGTTTATGTTGATGATATTGTTTATATTGGTCCAAATAAGCAAATGAGTGAAATTTTTGCCAAAGCTTTGCAGAGATACTTCACATTGAAATCATTAGGTCACATTAGCACTTATTTAGGTGTTCAGATTGAAAAAACACAGAAGGGGTTTAGTCTTTCACAAGAAGATAAAATTGAACAAATTTTGCATCATTGCAACATGAAAGATGCTAACACAACAAAGACACCCATGCAAACAGACTTTCACAACTTGACACAAGAAGAAAGTCCTGAGTTCGAGGATCAAACACTTTATCGTTCAGTCATTGGGTCACTATTGTACATTAGTAGTTGGACCAGACCCGACATCGCACTTAGTGTTAATCTCTTGTCACGACACGTAGGTAAGGCAAAACAGTTTCATTGGACATGTATTAAGAAATTATTGAGATACCTAAAATACACTAAACACATGAAGTTATTGTTAGAACCAACACATACTGATTATGCAGAATTATGTTGTTATGCAGATTCTGATTGGGCAAGTGATAAGAAATCACGTAAAAGTACTTCAGGTTATATGATGTTCTTAAATGGATGTCCTGTTTATTGGCAAGTACGTAAACAGAATTTTGTTTCTTGTTCATCTACTGAAGCTGAATATGCTTGTGTTTCAGATGCATGTAATTCTCTAACTTGGTTTGATGCTTTAGTCACAGATATCTGGACACACCCGATCCGACCGATCACCGTGATGGAAGACAATGAATCGGTGGTTTATATTTCTGAATCTCATTTCACAGGTTCTAGGTCCAGACACATTGACATTCGTTACCAAAACATAAAGCATTTAGTGAAAAAAGGTTTTGTCAAAATGCAATATGTATCTACACATGATCAAATTGCTGATATGCTCAACAAACCACTTCCAGCAGCTCAACACGAGTATCTGCGAAAGAAGATGTGCCTTATTTGATGATGTACTGATATTCGCTCAACTGGCAAAGAAGGGGAATGTCACTGCGTTGTTTTATTTACCAGCTGAGCTCATTATTTCTGGACTGTCAGACTCTCCGTAGCTTGCCAACTTCTTATCAGTAAGCTACGTGTTTCCGTATCCACCCACATTCCTTCTCACACTCTTCCTTTGTTCTCTTTCCAGCAAGGTCCGGCTGACATAGCCGGCAAGAATTATTTTCAAAAATGTAGCAATTAACTTTTCTTAGTTAGTGAGGTGTTTTATTTTCTTTATAACAAATAAATGAGTTTTATTAGAAACCTTCCTCGCGTTTCTTTTCAGATTATTGCAAACAAGGATAAGCCTCGATTCATCTCCTCCTCTAAACAAGGTTAATTAGTCCCAGAGCCAAACATGGGATTAATAAATGCCCTGACAGTGGGAAGCTAGCCTGCTCCTAGAATGAAATATTTTGAGAAATATTAAAAATGGCAGGATAAAATATTTCCCATAAAAGAGAAATAAAAATCTTTTTTTTTCAAATGTTTTATTTTTTATAAAAATATCAAATCAATGCGTGAACAGTGTGGCATCTGGGTGTCATACATTCTGATACAAATAAAATTAATCAGATTAATCATAATTATTACATTCAATCAGCTTATGTATTTCTAATAATAATACACATTCATATTAGGTTACAGTCTATCATTATTCAATTATCCCACATTTTCTCTTGTTATTACTTTCATTTTATGATTATAAAAATGTATACACTAATATTCCCCCTTCTCTTATTTCTATCACTTATTCTAGCTTTTAACCATATCACATTTTATTAAAAGACTTTTTCTTTCTCTCCTATCTTCTTTTTTTTTTTATTGAAAAGTTTTAGAATGTTTTACAAACAGATTTTTCCCCCTCCTCCCCCCACCCATTCCCTTCTCCCTCCCCCCCCGCCGACTTCCCAGAGCAAAATACAGGGTATCGCATTTAACAAACATAATCTAACATAAACAAACTAACCAGAAGCTCTTAATTCCCCCTTACTCTTTAACTCCCCCATAGGTAGCAAAATGTCAGAATAAGAAGAAAAATCATCTAAATATTTCATTCATAAGCTATTTGCAACTTTTTAGTCCCATATTTGTTTTGTATATAGTCAATCCATCTTCTCCATTCCAGTACATATCTTTCATTCGAATGATCCTTCAAATATGCAGAGATTTTAGCCATCTCCGCCAAGTTAGCTATTTTTAATGTCCATTCTTCAATAGTAGGTAATTCTTCCTTCTTCCAATATTGCGCCACCAAAAGCCTAGCTGCAGTTATTAAATTCAAAATCAGATGAGTCTCTATAACTGTACAATCTACAGTTATGCCCAATAAAAACAACTGTGGAGTAAATTTTATCTTCCTTTTAAGAATATTTTGTATAATCCACCATATCTTAATCCTAAAGTGACCAGACGTCCCGCTTTTGGCAGGACAGTCCCGATTTTTAGCAATTTGTCCCGCGTCCTGCGGCGTTTTAAAAAAGTCCCGATTTTTCATTCTGCCTCCTGAGTCCCGGCTGCCTCCTGAGTCCCAGCTGATGGCTAGAGGAAAAAAAACTGTTTAAACTCTTGCCGCGGGGCTTCAAAGGGCCGACCTACAGCTGATCAGTGTTAAAAGAAAACAAATGAGTAGACCCATGCCTGCAAAAATAGAAAAAACAGCCCCATACAGCTTCCGCATAGGTTAATTGGCTGCAAAGAGTTCCTGGAGCAGATTTTTTTTCCCCTAGCTATGCTGAAAAAGCGAAAGCGAAAGTAAAGCTGCAACGTGACAAAATCAGGCAGAGAGAGATTTCTTTTTCTTTTTCCTCACCAAAAAAGGTAGGTGCAAAACTGCAAAAAATGGGAAATTTAGGGCAAAAGAGGAGAGTTCAAGATTTTAAAACACAAAAGAAAAAAAGCTCTATTTAATTAGGGAATTGTAATAATTGAGATACTATTAATAATTGTATATTGTGTTGAAAGCAGAAATGGTTAAGTTGTGGTTGGAGGAATATATGGGGGAAATTACTTGGTTTATTATTATTGGTAAATATAATTAATTGATTTGTAAGAAATTAGATTGCATGGAAATAATTGGAATATTCATGTTCATATTGATTAATATACAAAAAAGATAGTTATATAACTAATTGATTTATATTAAAATGTTGAATTTGTATTAAACAACTGTATTACATAATTACATAATTAACCATGTGAGGATGGATATAAAAATAGATGACAATGGGAAGGGGTATAATATAGAATAGAAGGGAAAAATTGAATTTGATTAAGATTAGAGATGAGGATGAAGGGTAATATTGGTTTTTTTAAAAAATAGATGAGGAATAAATATGGCAAAAAGGAAATATAGAAATTGTAAATTTAATTGAAATGACTAAACACTGTTTAAATTTGTGAACCAGCCAAATATTCTGTTCAAAGAAAATACATTGTATGTTTGTATGTGTGTTTCTAATTATTGCTATTTATTCATATTTGTTATCTTTTATTCTTTAAAGTTTAACAATTCATTCTTTATCTTAATATCTTTATATTTGCTTGGGGTTGGCTTTCTTCCCTTTCATCTTTTTTATTGTACAGCAATCTTTCTCCTCAAACCTACCACCTCTCTCTTTTCTTTCCTTCTTACTTTCTCTTCCCCCCACCCTCTTTTTCTCCTCTCTACTGCCTCTTCCTTTCTCCTTCTCCTCCTCTCTTCCTCCCTCTCTTACCCTCACTCCTACTCTAATTTCCCTTCCTTCATCCCTCTCTATTGCTGTATCCTTTAATGCATATGGACTACTCAGAGGGCTGAAAAAGTTATTTTTGATTGGTCCTCGCACTTTTGACGAGTCCTCAAACTTACGACTGTCCTCACATTTTACATTTTTGCCCTATCTTGTCATCATGGTGAAGAGAAGCAGTTGTGAAATGAGTGACATGGTTGTTAAGAATGCTGCACAGGCATAAATGTGAGGATGGTCATAAGTGTGAGGACCAGTCAAAAGTGCGAGGACCTGTCAGAAATAACTTTTTTCAGCCCTCTGAGTAGTCCCTATACACATAATCATGGCCACCCGGTCACATGACCAGCTAGCCACGCCCACCAGTCACATGACCTCCAAGCCATGCCCACAAAATAAGCCACACCCACAATGGTGTCCCTCTTTACCAATGTTAAAATCTGGTCACCTTACTTAATCCAAAATGCCTTAATTTTCTTACATGTCCACCAGATATGAAAATACGTTGCATCATCACATTTACATCTCCAACACGTAGATTGTAAACTCGGGTACATACAAGCTAACTTTTTGGGATCTAAATGCCATCTATAAAACATTTTGTAAAAATTTTCTCTCAGGTTTTGGGCTTGAGTAAATTTTACATTTCTAACCCATATTTTCTCCCATACATCCATGGTTATTGATTCCCCAAAGTTTTGTGCCCATTTTATCATACATTCCTTCACTAACTCAGTTTTTGAATCTATTTCTATCAGAGCATTATACAGCCTTTTAATATGCATTGGACTTTGATCCCTGATTTGTTTTATTAAATTTTCTTCATTTTGCAAAATACCAATTTTCTGATCTTCTTTCCATCTAGTATACAACTGTCCATACTGTAACCAAGTTTGAATTTTCCTTTCTTCCTTTAATACCTCTAAAGACTTTAATTGCAATGTGCCTCTTTCCAAGATAAGAAGCTCTTTATAAGTAATCACATCTTGTTTCTGTTCCACACTTATATTCTCTATCATATGTCTAGGTATTGTCCATATAGGTAATTTATTATTTAATTTATATTGATACTTTTTCCATAGACTTAATAATGCATTTCTTAATATATGACTTTTAAAATTCTTATTCACCTTTCTATCATATAGTAAATATGCATGCCATCCATATAACAAATCATACCCTTCAATATTCAATATTCTCTCTTCTGTTGAGTTAATCCAATCACTAATTACTGAGAGCACAGCTGCCTCGTAATATGATCTTAAATTAGGCATTTTGAGACCTCCTCTTTCACGTGTATCTTGCATTATTTGTTGTTTTATTCTCGGTCTCTTCCCTGCCCACACAAAATTAGTAATACCCTTCTGCCATTCATTCAAGTTTCCATCTTTTTTCAGTATTGGTATCATTTAGAAAAGAAATAAGAACTTTGGTAAAATATTCATCTTCACTGCAACTATCCTTCCCAGCAGTGATAATTGCAATTTTTTCCAATTTTCCATATCTTTCTGTATTTTTTGCCACAACAATTCATAGTTATACTTATATAGTTTCGCATTGGATGTCGTAATATACACCCCTAAATACTTAACCTTCTTTACTGATTCAAATCCTGTTATTCTTTTTATTTCTTCTTTTTGACTTGTAACCATATTTTTAATTATTATCTTCGTTTTCCCTGCATTAATTTTAAATCCAGATACGTGTCCATATTGATTAATTATATCCATTTAACCTGTAACCGATTTTATTGGTTGGGTCAGAGTCACAACCAGGTCGTCTGCGAATGCCTGTACCCTGTAATCCTCATGCCTAATTTTAATTCCCCTTATTTTATCTGAGCCACGTATTTTATTCAACAAAACTTCCAAAGTCAGAATAAACAATAATGGAGATAAAGGACATCCTTGTCTTGTTCCCTTTTCTATATTGAAAGTTTCCGTTAAACTACCATTAATTATTACTTGTGCCATTTGTTGCTGGTATATTGCCTTAATAGATTGTATAAAATACTCTCCAAACTGCATCTTTTCAATTATTTTCAATAAAAAATTCCAATTCAATCGATCAAACGCTTTCTCCGCATCTAAGAATATAAGCACCGCAGGGACCTGGTTGTTTTTTCCCAAATTTGTCTTACATTACTCTTCATATATCACCTATTAATGAAACCGGTTTGATCATTGTGAATCATTTGTTGCATAACTGGCATCAACCTATTTGCCAATATTTTAGTAAAGATTTTATAATCTGTATTTAACAGTGATATAGGCCTATAGTTTTTTGGTTGAGTGTGATCTTGATCCTCCTTTGGGATCAAGGAAATAAATGCTGTTCTCCAAGAAGGAGGCACTTGTCCTCCGGTGTGTATTTTATTAAATAGTTCTTTAAGTGGTTCCACCATTTCTGCCTGCAAATTTTTATAATAAACCGCTGTCAGTCCATCCGTCCCAGGGGCTTTTCCCACCTTCAGTTGCTTAATTGCTAAAACAATTTCTTCAACAGTTATCAATTGATTCAAACCTTCCCTTTGCTCTTCTGAAATTATAGAAATATTCTCTCTCTGTAAATATTTGTCTATATCTGTACCTTGAATCTTATCACTAGTATACAACTTCGTATAGAATTCTGAAAATGTTTTTTTAAACATATTTTGCTGATACACCTCTTTACCCTTATATTCTATTTTCTCTATCGTACGTAGCTTTTGTTATTTCCTAAGTAAATATGCCAACCATCTGCCTGATTTGTTCGCATTACAAAAAGAATTATGTTTGGCATATTGCAACTTAGTTGCCACCTGATCTGCCATCAACATATTAAATTGCCCTCGCAATAAATTAATTGCTTCATTTGTTTTCTTGTCAGTTGGATTTAAAATGAATACTTGCTCTTTATTTTTTATTTCTTTTTCTAGCTCCTTCCGTTTCCTTTCCTGTTTACGTCTATATTTATTATTCATGTATATTAGAATACCTCTCATATATGCTTTACTTGCATCCCAAACCGTCTCCATAGGTGTACCTTTATGCATATTCATAACAAAAAATTCTTTCATAAATTGTTTGCATTCTTTCACGTTTCCCTCATATCTAAACAAATTTTCATTCAGCCTCCAGGACTTCCTGGGTCCCTTTTCATATTCTAATTCCATCCAAACCGGACTATGATCTGTTAATGTTCTTGGACATATTTTCGTTTTCTTCACCCTAGAAAGAAAATCATTAGAAATTAATATAAAGTCAATCCTAGAAAATGACTGATGTCTATCAGAAAAAAAGGTAAAATCTTTCTCTTCTCCATTCCTCTCACGCCAAATATCTCTCAGCTCCATATCCTCCATCATATCAAAAAAGGATTTAGGCAATCTGGCATGTGTTTGGATATTTTGCAAAGATCTTTTTTTGTCCTTTTTAATATCCATAACTCCATTCCAATCTCCCATCATTATATGTGTTTTGTAATCCCAATGTGTTAATTTAGCATGTAAAGTCTTATAGAAACTTTCTTGTTGCTAATTTGGTGCATATATTCCAATTAATAATGTTTTTTTCCCTTCTATTAAAATTTCAATTGCAATATATCTTCCTTGCACATCTGCTTCAATTAATTTAGCTGGTAAACCTTTTTTTAGGTATATAACTATACCATTTTTCTTTTCCAGTGCAGATGCTACAAAATGTGTACCCAACCTTGCATTTATTAAATATTTTTGATCTTGCATTCTAATATGTGTCTCTTGTAAGCATATAATGTCATTTTTATACTGCTTCAGGTAATAAAATATTTTCCTCCTCTTTTGTGGTGAATTTAATCCATTGACATTCCAAGTTAAAAATTTACTTGCCATCTTTGGCAATTTGAAGCTTTTCAAGCATTAGCTGAAGGTCATCTTTCACTTTGATCTTTGGCCTTGCCCCTCCCCCTGCTTCTGATTTTGTAGTTTCTTGTGCTTTCATCTGGATTTGCTGCACCTTTAATTCCTCTTGGCGTTTCGTTGCTGCTTAAGTCTGTCTTTGATCCTTTGGTTCCTCTATTTTGCCAAATAATTCCATGTCTTGGGCAGAGCTCGTAAATTGTAATAAATCTTCTTCAACAATCGAGGCCCCTCCTTGAGCCTGTATCTGAGCCTGCATAATTTCTTTCGCTCCCTTTCTTGCTTCCTCTGTTTCCTTTCTTCTTCTGATTTCTTGAGAAGATGAACCTCCAGCCTTTAATACATTAAAATGAAAATCTCTTGCCTTTCATACTGTATTAAGATGAAATCTCTGTCCTGAGTAATCCACCACCAATCCAGTTGGAATCTCCCATCTGTACTGTATCTGACGCTTTCTAAGTTCATCCACCAAAAAAGCATAGTCCTTCCTTGCTCTCAACATTTTGGGAGGGATTTCTTTCAATGTTAAAACCTCCTGCCCTGCCACTTGAAGTTTATTTTTATAAGAAGCCTGCAATATCATATTTCTTAGCCTCCTTGTTGTAAAGTAAATTACAATGTCTCTTGGTAAATTTCTCTGCCTGGCCATCCATGAGTTAACACAATAAATTTTATCAATTTGCCAATCCAAATCCTCCTTTCTTTCTTTCTTCAGTTATCTGTACAAAGGCTTCTGCAAAGATCTCTCTCAAATTCTCTTGAGTATTTTCTTTCAGACCTCTTTCAATCTATATTGTATCATCATCACCTCTGTGTCTGCTTTTTCTATCTGTGTCTGAACCTCTCCCATTTTATTCTCCAAATTCACATTTGATTGATTAATTTCCTCTAATCTTTCATCTAACCCTTCAATGTGGCTTGCCAAACCTTTAAATGCAAAAATAATGTCTCCTCTAATTTCCTTATTTTGAGCTTGAATTACATCTTTAATTTCTGTCATTTCTCCAGTTACTTCATTCATTTTATCAGTCACCTCTTTCATTTTTTCATCAAAAGCAGAAGTAATTTTTCCTTCTAAAGTGAAGGCTTGCAACTTTAAGGCTTGCTGCAAGGCTTCCAGGGTTAAAACTTGTGGTTCTAAAAGGCGAAAGATTTATACGATCTGAAGAGAAACCAGACTTCTGGTTGGTGACTTGCAGCGACAGGGTGTTGAGTGAGTGCTTGCTGCTCCTCAACACCTCTTTTCACCATGTTCTAGGGATCCCTTGGGGGGCGCGGGACCCGGAGAGTCCTGCGGACAAAAGAGGAAGCCAGGCGAGTGGGAACGTGGGGTGCGACCACCTCTCGCTGGACCGGGCGGCTCTGTCGATCCAACGCGGTGAGCTGGCTATTGATGGCGGGCTTGAAGCCGCAATAGCCAACAAAAGACGGGAAGCTAAGAAGAAGATCGGAGGTGCCGTGGCAGATTTAAAACCCTTTTCCCTATACCTGAAGTGATCGAGCGCTGAGAGAGGAGTTCGGTGGAGTCGGGAGAGGAGTGCTCGGATTGGTGAGAGGTGGCGACGAAGAGGATAGAGCAGATTGTATTCGCGGAGACCCAACAAGCTGGCGAGCGGACGAGAGAAATGGAGGGAGTGGATTGCGTTTGTAAAGAGCCCCGGCGGATGCGGTGAGAGGGAAGAGAAAGAAAGAAAAGATTATCGGTGTGGCTGGTTTTGTGTCTTTTGAATGAGTGGAGAGGAAGCAGGAGAAACATAGTGATTAGCTTATTGAAACCTTCAGCGAAACAGGAAGTGCGCCCATTGAACCGGAAGAGAGAAACAGCAGAGGACGAACAAGAAGACGTTCTAGCAGAAAGATTTACCATCGAGGTGCGTCGGAGCCCACCAGAGCGGCGAGCTGAAGATTTATAATCTATAATCTTGTAAATACTATAAACAATATACTTACTGTCAGCCTCAGCTTTCCTGCTTTAGCTGCCATAAGAAAGGGGGAGGGATTAGGTATGGAGCAAAGGGGGGGAAGAGAGCAGGAGGGGGTTTGTCTTTGTAGGAGGGGACTTTGTGGGAATCGAAACTGGATTTCAGAAGGGGATGGCTAACCAACTGTCTCGACATTCCTGATGGATGACGCTGCCAGACGTGTTGCCACCTGACCTTTGGAAGACCTTTAGATTGGCTGAGAAAATATAAACACGAGGGGGGGAAGAAGCTTAGTAGATGCATTTCGCGCGTTTTGGTCACTTCCAGCTTTTCACTGGGGTGTTAATCTTTTCATATTCAGTAAAAGTACCAAATTCTTCAAAATGCTTGAGTTTGGGGTTTTCTTTCCTGGATACTGAAGGAAGCATACCTGACATTAAGCTGGAAGTCATCTCAGTCATCCCGGACAAAACCCGAGGGGACTGAAAATCCAAAGTATGTCAGATCGAGGGAGTGATGAAGAAGGGAAGATGGGGGCAGCGAGTTCAACCGCCCTCCAGTCGGAAAGAGAAACTGCAGAATGGCTGGAAAAACTCCATTTGGAACCGGAGGAGGCCAGATGGTCAAAAGGTGTGGGGAGACTGCCGGACTGGGGGGAGAACCCCCGGGGAGTGACGACTTCCAGACCCCGAAAAAGGGAGGCAGTGTGGATGCAAAAGCAGAAAAAACCGTGAGTCTTTTGAAACTCCTGTGGAGAAGGGGGAAGCAGACCTCAGGGGGGAGGCCGAAGAGACAGCCTGCGGGGGAGAGGAAGAGTTTGAGGAGGGAACATCCCAGGCTTCGGCAGCTCGAGGAAGAGATGCAGCCGGCCAGAGAACCCCAGCCCTGCAGGGCCCCCCCCCCCCGCAGACGTAAAAAGCCAAAAATCCCCCCCCTTCCTGGGAAGTTTGATGGAAATCCTAAAACCTTGGGATTTTTCCTGACCCAAGTGTGGAACCACATGCAGGATTGGGGGGAGGACTACGAAACGGATGCGGCTAAAGTCAGAAGCGTTGCGAATGCCCTAGAGGGAGTGGCGGCTGAGTGGATGGTAGTTCTCCACAATAACAACTCCCTCCTGCTGAGAAATTACAACCAGTTCATGAGGGCCCTTAGAAGACGTTTTGAAGACCATTTAGCTGAACGAAAGGCGAGACTCAGAATGAAGAGCATTCAGCAGGGTCGGAGGCCGGTGGCAGAGTATATCCAAGAGTTTCGTGAACTGGCACCTTATATGACAGGCTGGTCAGAAATGGCGCTTTTGGAGAGTTTCAAGGATGGACTGAATGATGAGATATATCGAGATTGCAGGAGCATGGGGGTCCCCGATGATTTGGATAGATGGTACATAGTAGCTGAGGATGTGGAGATTGAGCTGAAACGGAGCGAACTCCGAGGAAGGCGGATGGGGGACCAGTCATCCTCTTTCTACCGTAAGGGGGCGGCCAAGATGACTGGCGGGAAGACCGAATTCAAACCCAAGGTAGCAGCGCCAGTAATGTTCCGCGAAAAGAAAGATGGATCCTTCAGATTAGTTGTTGATTATAGAAACATGAACGCCATTTGCGTGGAAAATGTCTATCCCCTCCCACTTATGAAGGACATGTTGGCCCATTTAGGAAAGGGAAAATTTTTTACCAAACTTGATTTAAGAGAGGCATACTACCGAGTGAGAATAAAAGAGGGAGATGAATGGAAGACAGCATTTAATTGCCCACTGGGGTGTTTCCAATTTAGAGTACTCCCTTTTGGACTACAGGGGGCCCCGGCCGTATTCATGCAGTTGATCAACGAAGTGTTGCATGAGCATCTATATAAGGGGGTGTTGGTCTATTTGGACGATATTCTAATTTATTCTGACAACATGGCCGACCATATAAGATTGGTTCGAGCGGTCTTGAATAAACTCAGAGCAGCTGAACTCTATGCCAAACTTTCTAAATGTGAATTCCATCAAGACAAAATCGACTATCTTGGATATCGTATATCGCATGAGGGAATAGAGATGGACCCGGAAAAGGTCCGGGCAGTAATGGAATGGGCCGCACCACGCACCCGTAAACAGTTACAGAGTTTCTTAGGGTTTGCTAACTTTTATAGACAATTTATCCCCTCTTTCGCAAAAATCGCACTGCCAATTACAAACTTGCTCTTTTGAAGGAAGGAAGGAAGCATACCTGACACTTACACTTATATGTATTCTCCCCCATCCTCCTTTTGAGTATCTGTGACTTTAATATTTAAACTCTGTTCTTTATATCATTTTATAACTGTCATTAACTAGACTAGTTGATTGTTAGGTACTAAGCACTGATTACAAATAAGAATTTAGATTTGTATTTAATTAATTAACTTATTATATTGTATATTATACCCACAGTAACTTATTTATATCAAAACTTTTTATTGAGACCTGAATTTAGAATTTATTAATTTATCAATTCATTGTTATTAACTTATCTAATATAGAATAATTATCTCTACTGGTAGCATTTAGCAACTTATTTATATTAATACTTTATATTAAGATTTGAATTTAGAACTTATTAATTGATTAATTTATTGTTATTACCACTTAACTTAACTAGAGAAGACTTATATAATCAGTGATTGTTGTTTGCTGGAAACGTTTACCTATCCTACTATAGTAAGTTAGAAATTTAGAAATTAAGCATTAACTGGAATCTATTGAGAGCGTATTGAGAACCAATATAGGAGCCAAATAAGGATTTAAGAAAGTATCCCAGAGAAAACGTGGCAAGTGCCACTGGATGATAATTTGGAGAAAGATAGAGGAGATAATAAGAGATCAGAAATCGGTTTTGAAAGAAATGGCAAGTTTGACATCAATAATTGCAAAAACCGGTAAAAAAGTGCCATCTATCCCCACCTTAGCAATGTCTTCCCCAGCCATCCAGAAATCAGTAGAAGGTCTCCAGAAAACAGACAAACCCCCTGTAACCCCTACGTTGCAAACGGTACAATAGTCTCTGCTATCAATACAAGAAACTATGCTTGCGATGCAAGAGAAACTTTTGAACAGTCACTCCGAACTAAAATCAGACATCCAAGCTCTTGACTTCAAAATGAATGAGATCCAAACTGCTATTGCCAGCAATGAAAATAGAATTCAAAAAGCAGAACAAAGGATTGAAAAAAATGAGAAAAAACTGGATACAGTGGACCAAACGCTGTCAGCACAGAATAAAGAAACAGAAGATGCCTTGATACAACTTGAGATGGATAAGGCCTCGTTTTACCTGCGATTCCAAAATATCTTGGAAGATAAGGAAGAGGACTTAGGAGATAAGATGGCTGAGCTGATCGCAGAGACCCTTCAGCAAGACAAGCAGGACATAATTCGAGAGATTGATGAGGTGTACAGAGTCCAAACGAATTACATAAGAAGAAATAGACTCCCTAGAGAGGTCCATGTTCGCTTTGCTAGAAAAAAAGTTAGAGACATTCTGTACAATATAGCCCGGGAGGAAAAAATTATCTATGGGGGAAAAGAAGTGAATATTTTGAAACAAATTCCAAGGAGAGTGAGGGAAAGGAGGAAAAACTATAGATTCTTGACAAACCAATTAAACAGGAGAAGCATAATATTTAGGTGGCTTTTGCCAGAAGGAATGCTAATTTCTTGGCAAGGGAGGAAAATTAGAATTGACTGTTTAAGCGATGCTCAAGAGTTCCTAGACCAACTAAGGGGAGGAGAAGAGGAACAAACCAGTAAGGAGGAAAACGAGATAGTAAATACAGAAGAAGAGACATCCCAAGAACAAATCACAAGGGAAGACATAGAAGAGGAGAAGAAAAAGGAAGACACAGAAGAAAAAGGGAAAAAATCTAGACCAGTGAGAGCAGTAACTTTAAAAGGTAAATAAGAACAAGAGACCAGAAACCAATTACAGGAATGAACGATACTAAGATCATATCGCTGAACGTGAATGGCTTAAATGATTATAAAAAAAGAAGGATAATATTGTCGAAACTGGTGAAACAAAACCCCGATATAATTTGCATTCAAGAGGTCCATATAAAAAAAGATGAAGCCAACTATCTAAATTATTCTAAATTTGGTAAAGTATTTTTTTCATTAGCCGAGAAAAGAAAAAGGGGGGTCGCTATCTATGTCAAGAAAGGAATAGAGGCAGAATGTAAATATAAAGATGAAAAAGGGAGAATACTTATAGTAGAAATAACGAGAGGCAATTCTAAGGTGTTATTGGTAGGGGTCTATGCGACTGGCACTAGGGCCTTGTTGAAGACTGTTTATTATTGGTTGAGAATAATCGAGATGGAGGAAGGGAGGTTACCAAAATTAGCGCTAATGGAGCAGATTATCTCAAGTAATAAAAATAACTGGTTATCAAGAGTTCTGAAGCAGGTATCTAGCTCTGGTATCCCTTTAAATTGGCAGCAGTACGACTATAGGCAGATCCGAAATTGGATTGCACAGAGATTTAAGGACATAAGTGCCCAATCGGATATTGCACAGGTGACAGCAGTAAAAGTTTGCCCCTGGTTATCAGCCAATAAACAAATCTTCAAAATAGAAAAATATTTAGCTGTGCCTTTGTTTCCCGTCCTGAGAAGATTCTTTACAAAACTGAGGTTGGACCAACTTGGAACAAATATGCTCTGGGGTAGATATAGGGGTATTCCTGTAAGGGAAAGGGTCTGTCTATGTGGGACGGGGGAAGTCGAAACAACGTCCCACGTAATTTTTGATTGCCCCCTATATTCAGACCTGAGGGAACATCAACTGGGCAGGATCTTTTATACCAGCACCCCTAAGTCTAAAGAGCACTTTTTGCGATATTGTTTGTTAGGTTCCAACTTGCAGTTGGTAAAATGGATTGCTAAATTTGTGGTAAAGTTGATGGGAAGGAGGACAAAGTTGGTGCAGCAAAATGCGGTAGATTGTAAGAATGATCACTTGATCTAACAATGTAATTTTAAGAGCAGTTAACACTGATTGGGTAGATGCAGGGGCGACATTATAATATAAATTTAATTATATTTAAATAGTACTTTAAATTATTGTATTTTATCCCGATTTTATTTTAGATCGTATTTTATTCTAATTGTATTTTAATTGCGAGTTATTCCAATCTTACTTAATTTGTTTTACCAAACCTTTGTAATGATTTGTCTTTGTAATTCTGCACTTGATACGGCCCAAAGGGCTAATCAATAAATAAAATTGAATTGAATTGGTAGGGGTCTATGCCCCGAATAAAAAACAAGGGAAATTCTACCAGAAACTCCATGAACAGCTGGCAAAATGGGCACACATTGAAATATGTATGCTAGGAGATTTTAATGGAATTGTGGATCCAAAGTACGATTACAAGTGTGACATAACTAAAAAGAATAAAAGATCTCCCTTACCAAAGACCTTTTTTGATTTGGTGGACGAGATAAATTTAACAGACATGTGGCGTACTTTACACCCCCAGGATAGACAATTTACTTTTTATTCAATGCCACAGAACTCTTGGTCCAGAATAGATATGGTTTGGGCTACCAGAAAATTGGCTCTAGAAATTAAAAAGGTTAACATGTGCACGAATACTTGGGCAGACCATAAGCTCCTTGAAATCAGTTGGCTCCATGACACCAAGAAAATACACCAGAGATGGAGTTTAAGGATTAATTTGTTAAATGAAAAAGAGTTTACACTCAAATTGAATGAAGAAGTCAAACGCTTCTTCATAGAAAATGGGAATCGAGAGACAGCCAAAGAAATTGTGTGGGACACTATGAAGGCTTATGTGAGAGGGGTAGCCATCTCATATACCGCCTTCAAAAATAAGGGAAAAAGAAAGATTAGAGAAGAACTCACTCAAAAGCTATTACAAGTTGATGAGGAACTCCAGCAATGCCCGGGAGATGAGGCGATTAAACAACAGTGGTTGATGATGAGACATAGATTGAACTTATTGGACCAGGAGGAGATGGCGCAAAAAATAAAAAGATCCAAGCATTATTGTTTTGAGAACGCTAACAAGTCGGGGAGATGGCTGGCGTATAAATTAAAGAAAGAGAAGGAAAAAAACCAAATATTAGTGTTAGAAGACCCTCAGGGTAACCTGCTGACGAAGGAAGAAGATAAATTAGAAAGCATAAGAAAATTTTATGAATGTTTATACAAAAATGAAGGAATTGAGTTAACTAAGGTAGAACAGTATTTGTTGGAAGCCAAAGTACCTCCAATTTCCGAAGAAGAAAAGGAAATGTTAAATGAAAAGATCACTTTAGAGGAGCTAAAAACTGCCCTATCTAAAATAAAGAAGAACAAAACCCCAGGCCCAGATGGTCTCCCCGGGGAATTATATCAAAAATTCGATGATGTCCTGAAATTAGAATTGCTAGAAATACTAAATGATGCTCTTGCTGGTATAACAATCCCAGACTCTTGGAGGGAAGCGTATTTGACGCTCATACCGAAAGAAGGTGCCGACCCGAAGCAGATATCAAATTATAGACCCATCTCATTGCTGAATGCAGATTACAAATTATTTATGAATATAATTGCGGAGAGGCTCAAAAAAATTTTAAATCGATGGATACATAAAGATCAAAATGGTTTTCTCCCAGGGAGACAGATTAGAGATAATTTGAGAACAGTCCTTAACACCATAGAATATTATGAACAACACCCTGAAAAACAGCTGGCCTTAATGTTCGTCGATGCCCAAAAGGCATTCGACAATTTGAATTGGACCTTTATGATAAACCAAATTGACCTAATGGGATTCGGAACCAACTTTAGGAAGATGATAGAGAATATTTACCAAAATCAGAGGGCAAACATATTAGTGAATGGAGACAGAACCCAGGTATTTCAGATCCAAAAAGGAGTGAGGCAGGGATGCCCCCTATCGCCCTTACTTTATATCCTGGCGCTAGAGGTGCTACTTAGAAAGATTAGAGCTAATAAAGATATTAAAGGTTTAAAGATTAGGAAGGAAACATTCAAAATCCAAGCTTTTGCGGACGACGTTGCCCTCATAATAGAAGATCCATTAGAAACCGGTTTAAAATTAATGCAGGAAATACAGGATTATGGAGAAGTGGCGGGCCTTAAACTCAATAAGAACAAAACTAAAATAATAGTGAAAAATATGACAGATCTACAAAAGAAAGAATTAGAAGATTTATTAGGCCTCCAGGCAGTTAAGAAAATAAAATATTTGGGAATATGGATTACTGCAAGATTCTCCTCACTAAAAGATGATAACTATACCCCCCTATTGCAGAAAACTTATCAAGACCTTGATAGATGGAAAAGGCTCAAATTGTCCCTGATTGGCAAAATTGCAGCGATCAAAATGAACATCCTACCTAAAATTTTGTTTCTATTCCAAAATATTCCGATACCACTAGATAAAAAATTCTTTTTGGACTTGAACAAACATATTAGGAACTTTCTGTGGGAGGGCAAGAAATCGAGGATTTCTTTTAAGACACTTCAAGGGAAAAGAAATCTGGGAGGGTTTGGGCTCCCTGACTGGGAACTATATCAGAAGGCGGCAAAAATAATCTGGATAAAGGAGTGGATCAAGCTACAAGACGGGAGAATTTTGACACTAGAAGGACATGATCTCCTTGAAGGATGGCATGCTCATCTGTGGGATACAAAGAATAGGAGGAAAACTTATTTTCATAAACATAAAATTAGGGAGACACTTATCCGTACGTGGGAGGAAATTAGACAGAGGATCTACACCAAGGTACCTAGCTGGTTGTCTATTATGGAAGCTTTAGTGGCCCCCAACAGGAGAGATGATTATAAATTGGGCACATATAAGGACATTTTGGATGAAGAAGGGAAGCTCAAACCTTTGGATCTATTGAGGGACCAGGGGTTCAACTTGGATTGGTGGAACTACCTCCAGATAAATTCC
The DNA here is from genome assembly GCF_059756535.1 of Pantherophis guttatus. Classification (NCBI taxonomy): domain Eukaryota; kingdom Metazoa; phylum Chordata; class Lepidosauria; order Squamata; family Colubridae; genus Pantherophis; species Pantherophis guttatus. The sequence continues at coordinate 184,123,451 of NC_142063.1, read as the reverse complement.
AGATTTCAAAAAGATAGAGACAAATTTGGTATTGAAGCGAAACACGGACATTTTGATAAAATTATTTGGGGAACAGACAAGAAAATGCTAACGAAAATCTACAATTTCCTATTAGATGAGGATAGAGCAGAGACCATAGCAAAAAATCAGTTAAGCATTTGGGGAAAAAAATTTAGGATATAGACTTAATTTTAACGACTGGGAGATGGCCTGGAATAGGAATTACAAAATAACGAAATCGGCAACATTCAGAGAAAACCACTATAAAATGTTACACAGATGGTACCTAGCCCCGGCTAGGTTAGCGAAAATATTCCCAAATCTCCCAGCCACATGTTGGAAATGTGGAAAAATGGTCGGCACCTTCTATCATCTATGGTGGACCTGCCCTGAGACCAAAAAGTTCTGGTTAAAGATCCGACTCTGGCTCTCTGAAATAACGGGACAGGAGATAGCCCTAGCCCCAGAATCATTCCTCTTGGGTATGACTGAAGACGGCCTCAATAATAACAAAACACAACTCATAATTCAGATTACAACCGCGGCTAGATTAGCCTTTGCAAAACTCTGGAAAAATAAATCTACACCCTCAGAAGAAATATTAATAAATAAAATTCTAGAGTGCGCAGAAATGGCAAAATTGACGAGCGAGTTAAAAAATGAGGAGAATTCTAAATATTATGAAGTATGGGGAAATTGGTATAACTGGTTGAAGAACAAAATAAAAGTATGATCACAAGATATGACTTGTTATGCACTTGAATTGGACTTAATTGCGTAGAACATTGTATAGCTAAAGATGAACGTATTCAACATATGATGCACCAAATTGTATAAACACTGTACCTCTGATCAAGATAGAGATTGTATACTATTTTTATATTTTGGAAAAATTCAATAAAGTATTTAAAAAAAAAACTTGTGGTTCTACTGGAACTGTCAGAGATTGCGGTTTGGGTGGTAGAACAGGAGAACTCAGTAATTTTGGCCTCAGCAGTCTTTATTTGTTTGAAAGCCATTTTCCAATTTTCAGTTCCAAATTAAAACTTTTACAACAGCCAGAACAAAGTCCCAGAAATTAGCTCAATTTCCAATTAGTTTCCAGTCCTCAGTAAGTTTGAATTTATCTAAAGTCCAATTTAATTCTTCTTTCTTTTAAAACAAATTCCGTTTATTGTCAGCAAAGACTGTCAGCGCAGATGAATACTTTACATTAATTTTCATTACCACACCCAATTAAGCCTCGGCGCCATTTCCTTTCACTTTCTTCCCACAGCAATCAAGAAGGAAGTGTTCAATACACAGGAGTTAAAGTTAAATACTTGCAGTTAGAGTCCCTCCTGACTTCACTCTGCCTGCTTTTGTATCCAGAATATTGTTAAATTGTTGCAGGGATGGTTCTGCTAAAAGCAGAAGCGTCCCGGGTCCGGAGCTTGTGTCAGGCTTCCAGGGAGCTCTCACCCTTCACACCCCAAGAATTGTTCCTGGGGCTCTTGGGGAGCTCTACCCAAGCCTGGCTGCTCTCTTTCCCCTCTTTTCCCGAGAGGAAAATTTCCAAGCCACTAGACAGCTGATTTTCGCGGTTCTAGCGGCTTTGATGAGATCGCGGGGCTAGCGCTCCGAAGGGAGTTGCCATCGACGACGCGGTGCCACCGGAAGTCTCTCCTAACTTCTAATGTCACCTATCTAAAAAAAGGAAAAGAAAGAGAGGGAAAAGGAAAAACAACTCAGAACAAGAACAAAAACAAGAAATCATCCATCCATCATCTCTTGCCCACTTCACTACTTTAATTACTATGCTTTAAAAGAAAGAGAGGAAAAAGGAAAAGCAAATCAAAACAACAATAAAAAAGAAAATAATCTAACCATCGTCTCTTGTCCGCTTTGATATTTTAATTGCTATGCTTTTCTTTTTTACTTGCCTCCCAAATTCCTCTCTTAAATCTTTGTATCTATCTATGTCTATTTCTTGGATGTTCAATCTAGGTATTCCTCCCGCCTCTACCCTCTTTCACTGCCTAATTTCTAAAATTTCTACCCAGGCCCCTGTCTCCCTTTCAAACATATCTTTCAACTCTCTTAGTATATTTCCTTCCTTCCTTCATCAATCACTATTATTTCCATTGTTGTTTTCTCTTTGTCTTCTTTCTTCTTCATTTCTTCTGTTGACTCCTCCCTTTTCTGGGCATCTTGGTCTTTGCTCATCATCCCTCATATGCAGTGGTGATTTAAGTAATTTAACAACCGGTTCTCTGCCCTAATGATTTCTTCCAACAAGCCAAAGGGGTATGAACTGGCTGAATCCCACCACTGCTGGTATGGTATTTTCCATTTTTTCCATGATCTCCTTAAATCCTTTTTCAATTATGTCTTTTGTATTTTGGAAAAGTAAATCCATCTCCTCCAAAATTCCACTCATTTCTTCCTTATTAAATATCTTATTTTGTTTTTAAAAATTCAGTTTTTATCCAGAAGTCCAAGAACTATTTATTCAGTCTTTATGTTAACCTTCAAGAAGTGCACCAGTCCCAGTTCTTTATATTCCATAGGTTAACAGTCAACTCCATTTAAGTAATCTAAGAGGTTATCAAAAGCCCCTTCCAGACTTGTAATTTTCCCTTTCATCAACTGGTGGCACTCTCAGCTTAAATTTCAATATCGCCACATTTCCAGTGTTCTTTTAGTTATAGAAGAATTATAAAAGCAGAATAAGTTTTGTGAATAAATGATTCCAGCATTTTAACTTGCCTTCCCAGTACCACATCTTCCCACTTAGGAGTCCAATTTTCTATATGTATTATTTATTTATTAGTTTGATTTACAGTATATGCCGCCCTTCTCTGGAGACTCAGGGTGGCTTACAATGCTTTTAAGCAATAGCCTTCATACTTTTGTATATACCTGCTTAGTAGGGCTTTTGGGCCCCCCCTAAGCGGTGTTCTATTTTATACAAAGTCAGCTTATTGCCCCCACAAACCAGGTCCTCATTTTACCTACCTCGGAAGGATGGAAGGCTGAGTCAACATTGAGCCTGGTGAGAATTGAACTCGCAGTAATTGCAGGCAGCTGGCAGCTAAATACTACTTTAACTACTTTTTTTTGATATATATATCAAAATTTCAAAGTTTAGGAAATTTCATAGGAAGGAAATAGAATTGAACTTGGGATTCCAAATCGTTAAAAAAATACGGTATTTAGGCATTCTACTATCTGCTAAGTGTTTGACAATTGAGGATAATTATTTGAAACTTCTCCAACCAATGGAACAAGACTTAGAGAAGTGGAAGAAGTTGCAGGTCTCTCTGTTAGGTAGGATTGCGGTCATAAAATCTTATATTCTCCCAAAATGGATTTACTTATTTTAATTCCGTTGACAGTTGCAAAACAAAATGGCAGCTCAGAGCTGAAACTCCAAGGCTAGGAGGGAGATGTTTCGACATTTTCAAGAGTGTGGGGGTCAATTGACCATCCACAGACCCCCCTCCCAGCAAGCTGAGGTATTTTCGGCTCAATAGAGCTGTGGATGGAGCCCAAGGATAAAACCCGAGCCAAGCCCGAAGATCAGCTGTTTGTCAGTAAAAAGACTGAGGGCAGTGGGGAGAATGTCAACATCAAAGCCTGGCTGTCATGACCGGGTCAACCACTGAGTCTAATACAGCTGATGAAATGGTTGGCGAGACGGTGGCAACAGCAACTCTGGATAGGGTGTTGATAATGATGCCTGGGCTAACAGGCGCTGCATGTAGCAACACGGCGGCGATGATGTCTATGGCAAGGGGGGTTACCACAATGGCGAGGGGAATGGCGCTAATGGCAGCAATGGCGATGGCAACACCAGGAGGCTGCAAGGAAGCCCTCGTTGTTAATAGAGGAGAGGGCAATGCTGCAAAGGCTATAAATGTTAGGATCCCTTTAACCTCTAGGGATCTGTTGCACTCCTCTTTCTTGAAACTCTGAGGACTTATTAAACTAATTGAACTAAGTAGCCTGAGCAAGGTGATGGATAGGGACTGAGGATTACAAACAGGAGATGATGACTTACTCTCCCCCTCAACTGTCCCTCTCTCCTTTATCAGATCTAGATCTATTACGACCACTCAGCGTTAACTTGCAATCTTAGATCGATCTGCAGCTTTATTTACCACCTATTCCCCAAGATTACCCTGATTATTTAACCCTAAATACTTTGTCCAGTGGCTCTGCCTTACTTTTTTGATCTAATCCTCGGCCATTACTGGTATCAGGACTGGAGGAGATACAGGACTGGAGGAGATACAGAGAGTCTTGGAGTATGGGGAGATAGACCATCTTCTCTTTGTTTGTTTCAAATGGTTTGGTCGCTGTGAGAGGACGTCCCTTTGAGACCTCTATCCCCACCTCCTTTGGATGGACTTACTACAACCACAAGACTTCCCATCGTCGTGAGATGGAGATGATGTTCCGATGTATTGACATTTGTAACATACTGGTCTCCCTTTTACATCTATTTCCTCCCTTATTTTAAATTACCTGTCTTAACCATCTCTAACACTCTTAGAAGAAAATGATCCTTCATCTCCTTCAACTCGCTCCTATCTTTGATGTATTCAACTGCGGAGCTCCTTGCACTGCGAGATTCTCCCCTCTCGCATGTCTCCCCTCTCGCAGTTATCAAGGGCCGCCCTTGAGGACGGGTTTTGGAACTCTGAGAGGTGGTTTGCAAAAAACCGACGGCTTTGGGGGTTTTTAGATAAATCTTTAAGTTCTATTTTAAGAGGTTCTGGGAGGGATTGTGGGAATGGATCTGGGGGGATCCATAAATCCACTGAAAGGGGTAATGGGTCTGATAATCATGGTGGGGAGGATGGGGACAGAAATCTGACAAGGATGCAGGGGGATGAAGCGATGGGCATTAGTATAGTAAGTGGGAGGGGCAGATATGATGGCTGCAGGGGGCCATATTATGTTTCGGGAGTGCGCACTCGTTATTTATGAGCGATTGCCCACTCCGACCCCCAAAGCAATGCTCGTTTCCTGGGTTGTTCAGAGTCTCAGACCCTGGGTCTACGGCTGATGTTATGTAATGCCAGGTCAGTGGCAAATAAAGCCCCCCTCATTCATGATCTTATTTCAGAGGGGGGTGCTGACCTGGCAGGGATTATGGAGACCTGGTTAGGCCAGGAGGGAGGAGTTCCCCTTGTGGAAATGTGCCCGCCAGGTTTCCGTGCATTCCATCAGCCAAGGACTCAGGGAAGGGGTGGGGGAGTGGCAGCAATCATTAGAGAAAGTCTTTGCCCGAGGGAGGCCACTGTTCCTCAGATAGCCGGATGTGAGTCCCTCCTTGTGAAGTGGGGTCAGGGGATTCAGATGGGCCTACTGATTGCGTACCTGGCTCCCTGCCACGTAACAGCGGTCCTGCCTGAGCTGCTCGACATTATAGCCGGGGTGGCGGTGGAAACCCCCAGACTTATTGTTATGGGGGATTTTAACCTGCCATCCGCTGGTGAGATGTCGGAGACAGCTCGGGAGTTCATGGCTTCAATGACGGCCATGGACCTGACCCAGGTAGTTCAAGTCCCCACCCCTTGGGGAATCACACTCTGGACTTGATTTTTGTCTCTGATCAGTGGCTGAATGATCTAAGAATAGGGGATATAGACATCAAGCCCTTGTCATGGTCTGATCATTCTCTCCTTCACATGGACTTTCAAGTCACTTCCACCCACCGCAGGGAGATGGAACCAACCAAATGGTTCCGTCCCAGGCACCTGATGGACCCCGAAAGGTTCCTGATGGAACTTGGGCCATTTCCTGAGACTCTGGCTCACAACTCGACTGAGGACCTGGTGGTCGCCTGGGACAGGGCGGCTACTGGGGCCTTGGACCGCGTTGTGCCTTTGCGGCCTCTGACCCGATGCCAATCTCGTCTAGCTCCTTGGTTTTCTGAGGAGCTGAGAGAGATGAAGTGTCGGAAAAGACGCCTGGAGAGCGATTGGAGGACAAGCCGATCTGAATCTGACCGAACACAGGTGAGATCTTATATTAAGACCTACCTAGTGGCGATAAGAGCGGCGAAGTCTAGCTACTTCTCCGCTCTTATTGCATCTGCAGAGAACCGCCCAGCTGCGTTGTTTAGGGTGACCCGCTCCCTACTTCAGGTGGGGGTACGGGAAGATCCCTTAAAGGGTCGAGCTGAGGATTTTGTACAATTCCTGCATGATAAAGTCGCTCAGATTCGAGAAGGCCTGGACTCCAATTGGGTAGATCCAGGGGAGGAGACGGGGGCAGGTCTTGAGAGTGTTATCTGGGAAGAGTTTGACTCTGTGGCTCCTGAGGACGTGGACAGGATTCTGGGCAAGCTTAACACTGCCACATGTTTATTGGACCCGTGTCCCTCCTGGTTGGTACTGGCCTCCCGGGAGGTTACACGAGGCTGGCTCCAGGGGATTATAAATGCTTCTCTGAGTGAGGGTGTCTTTCCCGCCGCCTTGAAAGAGGCGGTTGTGAAGCCCCTCCTCAAGAAGCCTTCCCTGGACCCGGCTATATTATCAAATTATTGTCCAGTCTCCAATCTTCGCTTTGTTGCGAAGGTTGTTGAGAGTGTGGTGGCGCAACAACTACCCCGATAACTGGATGAAGTTGTCTATCTGGATCCGTTCCAGTTGGGCTTCAGGTCACGATACAGCACGGAAACGGCATTGGTCGCATTGGTGGATGATCTCTGGAGGGCTCGGGACAGAGGTTGCTCCTCTATCCTGGTCCTATTAGATCTCTCAGCGGCTTTTGATACCATCAATCATGGTATCTTACTGCACCGGCTGGAGGGGTTAGGAATAGGGGGCACCGTGCTTCGGTGGTTCTCCTCCTTCCTCTCTGACCGTTCACAGTTTGTGTTGGCAGGGGGGGCAGAGGTCGACCTCGAGGCACCTTATTTGTGGGGTGCCGCAAGGGTCAGTCCTCTCACCCCTTCTGTTCAACATTTGTGTAAAACCACTAGGCGAGATTATCCGTGGTTTTGGGGTGAGTGTTCATCAGTATGCTGATGACACACAGCTATACATCTCCACCCAGACCACCCCAATGATGCCCTTGCTGTGATGTCCCATTGCCTGGAGGCCGTGCGGATCTGGATGGGGAGAAACAAGCTCAGACTCAACCCCTCCAAGACCAAGTGGCTGTGGCTTCCGGCGTCCCAGTATAGTCAGCTGGTACCATCACTGACAATAGGGGATGAGATCTTGCTCCCCACAGAGAGGGCCCACAACTTGGGTGTCCTCCTGGATTCACGGTTATCTTTAGAAGATCATTTGACGGCCGTGGCCAGGGGTGCCTTTTATCAGGTTCGCCTGATCCGCCAGTTGCGTCCCTTTCTGGATCGGGACGCCTTGCGCATGGTCGCTCATGCCCTAGTTACATCCCGTATGGACTACTGTAATGCTCTCTACATGGGGCTCCCCTTGAAAAGCACCCGGAGGCTCCAACTGGTCCAGAACGTAGCCGCGCAGGTGATTATGGGCGCAGCTCGTTACACCCATGTAACACCTCTCCTACGCGAGCTGCACTGGCTCCCGGTGGTCTTCCGGGTGCGATTCAAGGTGTTAGTTATCACCTTTAAAGCGCTCCATGGCTTAGGACCTGGATACCTACAAGACCGTCTTTTGCCACCAATAGCTTCCCACTGACCAGTTCGTTCTCACAGGGAGGGACTACTCAGGGTACTGTCAGTCAAATTATGTTGACTGGCGACTCCCAGGGGGAGGGCCTTCTCTGTGGGGGCTCCAACCCTTTGGAATGAACTGCCCCCGGAGATACGGAATATCCCTGATCTCCGTGCTTTCCGCCGTGCCCTCAAGACCCTGATGTTCCAACGGGCGGGGCTAAACATACGAACATGTGAATGTTTTTTTAAATGTTATCTAATTCTGGGTTTTATTTAATTGACCAAACTAAGTAATAATTTTAATTAGCAATTTTATGATGTTTGTGTGTCTATATTTTTCTTGACTGTACACCGCCTTGAGTCCTACGGGAGAAAGGCGGTATAGAAATATAATAAATAAATAAATAAATAAATAAATAAATAAATAAATACACAGCCCCAGCTAGATTGGACAATAAATTTTTTAAACAATTAAACCAATGTGTTCTCAAATATATTTGGCAGAATAAAAAACCTAGAATTAAACTTAAAATGCTCCAAGAGGTGAAGGGTAGAGGGGGATTCGGTTTGCCTAAATGGGAGTATTATTACCAGGCTGCAAATTTAGTTTGGGTAAGGGACTGGATCTTGTTGAGAAGGAGATGGCTGTTGGTTCTGGAAGGTTTGGGGCTGCAACAGGTTTGGCACTATTTCCTTTGGCAAGAGAGGTCTAAAAAACACACGTGCTTTACAGGTCATTATTTGAGGAATATTCTAATCGCAACATGGAGGAAAATTAAAGACAAATTTTATTCTTTGACCCCCCCTCCTGGCTGGTCCCGCTAGAAGCCATGACATATACCCCGCTATATAATAAAGAAAAACATCTACCTTATTGTGAGCTGCTTGATAGTCAAGGCTGATTAAAAACAAGAACCGAACTAGCTCTGCAGGGAACGGAAGTGGATTGGTGGGCTTATGCTCAAATTAACTCCAAATATAAAAAAGATAAGGAGCAAGGAGGTATTGATAGGACCCTGCAGGAGCTAGATAAGATTATATTAGGGAAGGAGGAAAAAATGTTAGCTAAGATTTACATTTTTTTAATAATCTGCTGGATAGGTGATGAGATCGTCAAAGACTTGATGATTGCCTGGGGGAGGAATATTGGCCATTCAATCGATTTGGCGAAATGGGAAGAAATTTGGTCTAGACAATTGAAATTTTTGATGGCAACTACTTATAAGGAAAATTTGTGCAAGATGGTATACAGGTGGCACCTTCCTCCCACCCAACTATCCAAAATGTTTCCTGGACTCTCCCCAAATTGTTGGAAGTGTGGGAAGCTAGGTACCTATTTCCATGTATGGTGGACTTGCCCCAGAATAACTGAATTTTGGAAACTCATTCAGAGGTGGTTGTTAGAAATTACTGGTTACAAACTACAACTGAAACCTGAATTTTACTTATTAAACATCAGGCCAGATAAAATAGGCACTAGTAAATGGTATCTGATTGTTTATATCACAACTGCGGCTAGAATATGCCTCGCCCAAAATTGGAAGGGTAAAGATCTACCATCTGAAGATATAATTATAGGGAAAATCATGGAATGTGCAGAAGCTGATAGGCTAAGTAAAACTTTAAGAGATCAAAAAGACTCTGCATATTTCCAGTGCTGGGACCTATGGTATGCTTGGTTAGATAATAGAATAAAAAGAGGACAATGCTAGATTAGACTTTTATTTTTTATCTGTTTATTTAGATTGAATGTTATGTACTGTGTAGTGTTCTCACCGTGATCTGTTTGTTGATAAATCTTCTGTTTGTACTTTTTTAAAGAAATAAAATTTAATAAAAATAAAATAAAATAATTTTTTTTCAAAGTTTATTATTTTCTCTCCTTCACCGGTCTGGTGGTCTGGTGGTTTCTCAAAATGCCTAGATGCCACTTTAACCGATAGTTCTGAGCAGATAGTTCTAAATTGTTCCTTGGGGTTAGATTTAAGGTGAAAGAAAATCCTCTCTCCCAGTTCCACTCACTGCTTCGCTCCAGCATCAGTCTTAGATGTTCATTGGCTGTCCCATCTTTGTGGTGGCCATCTTTAGTCTGCCTCTTCTTCCTGCCATGGCTGAGAGGGAGAAAGAACCCCAGGGCCGATAGGAGAGCTGCGACTCTCCTCGACCTCTCAGGATGCCTTTCTTTGCTTCACCGCCCTACAGGGCAGCTTTGGCTCTTCTTGGAGCCCACCAACATGGAGAAGTTAGCACAGGGAATACGGAGACCCGTTCCCTGTGTCTGTATCACTGCGACATCAAGCAGAAGTCTCCAGAAATAAAAATCTTAAAGGAGACAGAAACTCAGAGCCACAACTCCATCCCCCCAACAGATATTTTGTGCCCATTGAGAAAGATTGGGCCAACCTATTTACAAAACAATAGAGTTTTAGCTCCAGGGTGATGGGATTAAGACATGACCCTTCAGGACATAAAAGGATTAACCCATTACCATCTAGCAGCAGAGCTCACCACATTGGTGAGCACATAAGGATATTGCATCACCCTCCAAACTTCAACCAAACGTAGCTCAGACAACCTACAGAGCCAGCTATGACCCCTAGAACAGTCAATAGAATACATGTTCTTTCACAGGAACAGGAAGTTCAAGTGCAAAGCCCAAGAGAAGGTATAAAAGCCACCCATTCTCAACTCCATGTGGTCAGCTACCCAGAATCACATGTGCTTGGTGGTTCTGCTTCATCAATTAATGGACCCTCTTTCCAATCAGTCTCCAGCTTCTATTTTGTCTCCAGTGCCTTTCTCCTGGCTTGGAACTGAATCAGATGGATATTTCTTCCAACACGCCTTTCAAAATTCTAGAATATCTTTTTTTGTTTGCCAAACCAGTAAAAATAATATTTTTCTTTCTTCATTTTGCAATTATTATAAACAAAACTTTTCATGGTATTTGCAGTGTTAGCATTTTGCTTTCTGCTCACGGCTTTTAAATTTCTCCTTTGTTTAAAATTTGGCTCCTTAGAGCTCCTTACATCAAAATATTATCTCATCTCTGCAATTTTCAGTTTTTACAATTGCTTTCAGATTTTTTCCCTATAATACAGATAGTGCAGGTTCTCCCCCTGAAATTGATACCCAATAGCAATCCAATTTTGATCTTGCTTTTAAAAATGTATTAATCTCATAAAACTTTGCTACAATGTTTCTATTAAAGATACATGATGAGATACATGATGCAGACTTTAAAACGGCCAGCTTCTTTATCTTAGATATTTCTGTGAAATAGTAGATAAGGCACTACCACAAAGTAAAACAAATCTTATCCCATCTCTACCTTACCTGTTTCTGTTTAAAGCAATATATTGTAACCAATCCTGTTTTTAATCTTAAGCAAACCATTTCTGAGTGACTAGGTAAACAAAGTAAGATAATAATTAAGAGGCTGTGTGATAGCATTTGGGAATTTTTGCCTTCCTTGCTTCTTAATAAATGTTTCTGCTTCACAGCTGTGTTATTGTCAGGGGTAAATGCCTTGCCTCAGATCCAGGGCTAGAGGCAGGGGGGCTGGACAAGCCAACCCCCAAGGTCCACCCTAACCCAATGACCCCTCCTTACCTTAGCCACGCCCAGGGGATACTTAAGGGTCAGCCATGCGGTCCTGGTTTAGTTCCAGATCTGTACCTGCAATGATAAGATGCCTTGTAAATAAAGACTATTGATTAAAGAATCCTTGCATGTTGGAGTTATTGGGCACGATCCTTGAACACCCTTAACAATATGGTAGCAGAGGATGGTTAAATAGCCCAACCCTAATACTCCAGGACATGCCAGGGAGCTCCATGCAAAGGACCACGACGGACAGGGTGAATACCAGGGCATTCACCAAGAAGATGGCAGAACGGCCTGCCCAACCTGAAGCCAAGCAAGGAGAGGCACCCGAAATGAGCGACCTACTCCACCACCCATGTACCCTGACCAGACGCGGCGAGGGGTGGGGTGGGAGGAACACGAGAGCCCAACGAGAGAGAAGCACGACCTAAAGGAAAAACTCTTGAAGCTAATAGACTTGGCACAAAGCAACACTGACCTCATCGCAGAACTCCGAAGCCTGGTCAAAGGCTCCGAAGCAGCGAGTGAGGAAGATGAAGACGAGTCGGACTACAGCGACAAAGACGCAGTAAGAAAAAACTGCCCCCACCAGAAGCCCACTGAAAAGGCCGAAAAAGAATTTGCGCCCTTTTCACGGTGGCCATCTTGGGAGGTGACATCACCAAAGATGGCCGACCAACCACCAATAGATTCCCGAGATTTAAATCTCATGGCAGGAATCGGGGCCTACTCGAGAGTAACCACTCAAAACTACCGCAATGGCCAAGAAAGCCCAAAACCAAAACCCACGAGCTCGCCTACCGATCCCAAGGTCGACAGGGCAATAGAACTGATCAAAGCGACCCTAGGGGACGAAATGAAATTACCGGACACCCGATCTGGCACCAGGCCGAAGCGCAGAGGGAACACCAGCACGAGAGGGACCAGCACCGATGCCCACCCAGGGGAGCAGATCGCCGCCACGCAAACCCACGCTACCCACGACTCCTGGGAGGCCCACCCATGGGAACGGAGCACCAAGGGCGATGGGAATACACACCTGATCGGCGACCGGGACCAGGTCCAGGATCCGCGGGACCGTCAGCAGGCAGGGGACGGCCATCGGCGGGCAGGGGACTCGGCCCGACACCCGGAGGCAGCATCCACGCGAGGCTGGGCCATCCAGGACCATTCGCAGCCCCAGCGGGACTTCCGACCTTCGTCGACGACTCTCACTGCTTCCCGGGGATCCAGACGGCGATCTGAGGCGACTACGACCAAGCGAGGCCGGCCAAAGTGGAACCGAAGGCCCATCCGGAAGATTGGGGCCTTCACCCGGGAGCAGCAGGAACGAACTCCTCACTCCATGGCGGCTGGGCTGAAATGAACTTCAGGCATGTGCAGTGCCTCCCTGCAAGAGAAACGGAACGAGACATAGAGCTAGACCGACGCAGACACATAGAAGCAAGTCAATTCTGACTTGCCACAGTCATCCCCCTGCCTTATTGCGAGTATCCTTATGTGAGAAACCATGGACAGCGACACAATGTAAGTAATTTAAACTACAATTCAGGGACTTTGCCAAGTGACTTTCCCAAACTAAGGCTAGATGGGGAGAATTTCCTGGACTGGAACCAGCAGCTCCAAGTCGCCCTGCTGAAGGAAGACTTATTATCCATAGTCACTGATCCCCCAGAAAAACCTTGGACTTTTGAATTAGATTGCACCCACCATAAAGCTTATTACATTGTTATTGCTAGCATTACCCCCAGCATTTACCCTAGCATTAGCCACCACTTAACTGCTCTAGAGGTAATACAGAGGATGCACAAACTATTTTACTGCCAAAGCGTGGCAAGCACCACCAGACTATCCAGAGAGTTATATGCCACCAAACACAAGGCAGGGACCCCAATGAGCGAGCATTTGCTGTCTTTAAATGTCACCAGGGCCCAACTGACACAAAGGGGGGATGTCATTAGTGAGAGGACCATGATAAGTATCATAGTGAATTCCCTGGACCCCAGCTGGGACATTTTCATCACACAGATAGACAACCTCGGATCAGGGAAACTCACACTGGAATTACTAACAAGCAAACTCATAGCTGAAGACAGCATTAGGAAAGACCGCTCACTAAGCCGTAGGGAGCAGAGACCCGGGAGAAGGGCTGAGACACAGAGCAGGAGTCACAGCAACACAGAGTGCTATATATGTGGTTCAAGGAACCACTACAAAAGGGACTGCCCTAAGAACGTAGGGGACAGGGACAGGTCACACCGGAAGGACAGACCTGAACAAAGGGCGAGGTACAGCGACAGGCGCTCACCAGAGGACAGGCACAGGCGCAGGGACTCCCCTAGCCCTAGGGACAGAAGAAATTACAGAGACAGTTCCAGGGAGAGCCAGACTGGGTCACTGTATGGGCTAGGAGACCAAGAAAAACACAACAATCAGGACAGGAAGGAGGGCACATGGCTATGGACTCGGGAGCCACAAACCACACCACATATGACCAGAGCTCACTAACATCATTCACAAAAGAGAATTTTATAATAAAAGTGGCTAACCAGAACAATGTGCAAGTGACAGGGAAAGGTAACACACACGTGCCAGGGATAGGGATGATAGGGACGCTAAAGCTGAGCAAGGACAACAATGTCGAGGTGACATTCAAAGAAGGAAGGGCACATGTAACTAGAGGGGGCAAAAGCATAGGAAGAACAGTGATCAGTGGAGACCTGCCATTTTTCCACCCAGTCAGGGACACACAACCCAAGGTAAACAATCACCGGAGGGCAAAACCCAACAACCCAAACAACACAAATGAGGAAGTAGAGGGGGTCAGTTAAGCACATAACACTAGCGACTCAAGTGAGCAGGCGATACCCAGGAAGGAGAAGCCAGTGATAGGGAAATTAATGCATGACAACTGTGCATACCTATTACATAGAAGACTAGGGCACATCAGTTTCCCTGTGGTACAGAAGATGATGGAATGCTCCGAAGGTGTAAAAATAAAAAATTGTGAGAACTATCTCGAGTGTTCTATTTGTAAAAGCTCAAAATTAAGAACCAAACCCAGGCCCAAAAAGTCAGTACGCACAACCAATTCAATTTTCCAACTCATACACATGGACCTAGTGGGGCCACTAAGACCCTCCATCAAGTACAGGAAGAGGTTCTTCCTGACCATAGTGGATGATTTCAGCCGCTATGGCTTCGTGTACACCCTGAAGCACAAAAATGAGGTATTCCAAAAGTTTAAGGAATTCTATGCAAGGGTGGAAACACAGCATAACACTAGGATCAGACAAATAATGACAGACCGGGGATCTGAATTTTTGTCAAGCGACTTCTCGCGATGGCTAAAGGCACGCGGGATAGTCCATTACACGTCTTTGCCGTTCTCCACCTTCCAAAATGGCGTTGTAGAACGGAAAATGGAACACTGCAGACCATGATGAGGTGCGCGCTAGAGGATGCCGGTTTAGGGCAGCATTTCTGGTCAGAAGCACTCATCTATTCAAACTACACGTTAAACAGGCTGTGGTCCAGCATACTGAATAAAACTCCATATGAATTGATGTACCAAAGGAAACCACAGGTGTCACACTTACATATATTCGGGGTCACAGCCGATGTGCACATCCCCAAGCAATTGAGACATAAGGGAGACAAAGTATCCAGAAGGTTGAGGTTCATGGGATATGAACCAGGGACGAAGGGATACAGATTCATAGACAGCAATAACAGATTTGTGGTATCACGAATAGCTGTCTTCCATGAGAATGCCAACTGGTCCAAGATACACCTCAACGAGGTGTCCCTTAGCAAGGACGGACCAGGAGATGACCAAAAGGTGATAGGGCACAACACAGGAAAGGCCACAGAGCAGGAAAAGGGCAAACCCAAGAGGCAGGAAGTGCAAGTGAAGGAATGGAAAGAGCGCCACCCATGCATTAAAGTGGACTCACTCACAGAGAAAGAAGCTAGGTACCTACATGACACCGAGACACCCCCTGCCAGGCCAGTCAGGGCAAACAGGGGCAAAGAACCAAAAAGGTTAGGGGACTACGTGTTGTCCCTCCACACTAACCAACTAACTCCCAACACATATGAGGATGTGCTGAAGTTACCAGAGGGAGAAAGAACAAAATGGGAACAAGCTATGGAAAGGGAAATGAGCAGCCTGAGGGAACTAAATGTATACACTCCCTCTAAAGTCCCAGCAGATAAAACACCCATAGGCACCAGGTGGGTCTGCAAAGTTAAAACATTAGAGGGAAACAAAGTCCTCTACAAAGCTAGACTGGTGGCACAAGGGTTTGCTCAAAAATATCCTGATGATTATACTGAGACATACTCCCCCACAGTCAGGGCTGAAAGCATAAAATGTGCGTTGGTAATTGCATCACTACTTGGGCTAGAAGTACACCAGTTCGATGTACAAACCGCTTACCTACACACTGAGCTCGACAAGGAGATATATGTAAGAGCGCCACCTAGCCACAGTACCAGGAAGGGGGAAACCTGGGTCCTGAACAGAAGCCTGTATGGACTCAAACAATCAGGGAAATGCTGGTACGAATGCCTGACCAAGACTCTGAAATCCATGGGGTTCTCAGCCACCTCGGCCGACAACTGCTTCTTCACTAAGAAGTCAGGCAACTCTCTCGAATATGTCTTAATATACGTGGACGACATACTGTATATTGGCGATCAGTCTAGCAAATGCAATGACTTCGCCAATGAACTGGGGAAACACTTCTCACTGAAGATATTGGGTAAAGTGGACAAATATTTGGGGGTACAGATTACAAAGACTGACAAAGGCTTCCAACTATCACAGAAAGACAAATGCAATATGACAAACGCCAAAACGTGTGAGACACCAATGCAACCAGACTTCATAAAGGACATGTACAATGAGGCTGGGGCATTCAAAGACAATACATTATACAGATCCACCATAGGCTTTCTATTATACATTGAGAACTGGACAAGGCCCGACATCGCCCTGCCAGTTAACTTGCTATCTCGACATGTAGGTAACCCCACCGTATACCACCGGGAAGCCATCAAGAGGGTATTAAGATACCTAAAGCATAGCGCCGACGCCTGCCTATCACTAGAGCCCGAGAACGCAACAAGACCCACACTCACATGCTACGCTGATGCTGACTGGGCTGGGGACGTGAAAAGTAGGACGAGCACCTCAGGTTACGTATTCTTCCTCAACAACAGCCCAGTACATTGGTACACGGGCAAACAGGACCTGGTGGCCACATCCACAACAGAGGCCGAATACATATGTTTGTCCAAAGCTGCCAACAACCTGGTCTGGTTTGATGACCTGCTCACGGACATATGGGCTGAACCCAACTACCCAATTACCATACATGAGGACAATAAAGCCGCTGTGGAAATATCAAGGGCTGAAGCAGTTGGTCAGAGGTCGAGGCATATCGACATAAAGTATAAACACGTTAGACAGTTCGCAAGCATAGGATTCATAAGGGTTATACACTGTGATACAGAAGAACAGACAGCAGACATTTTAACAAAACCATTGCAAAATAAACAGCATACATATCTAACATCCAAATTGGGTGCCCTCTCAAAAACAACATCCCAGGTACACACCATCCAAGGGCACCTCAGCCAGGCATTTAGAGGGGGTTTTGTCAGGGGTAAATGCCTTGCCTCAGATCCAGAGCTAGAGGCAGGGGGGCTGGACAAGCCAACCCCCAAGGTCCACCCTAACCCAATGACCCCTCCTTACCTTAGCCACACCCAGGGGATACTTAAGGGTCAGCCATGCGGTCCTGGTTCAGTTCCAGATCTGTACCTGCAATGATAAGATGCCTTGTAAATAAAGACTACTGATTAAAGAATCCTTGCATGTTGGAGTTATTGGGCGCGATCCTTGAACATCCTTAACAGTTATGTTTGAAATAATGAAGTCCTGACACAATGCTCCTGCCTTCTCCCAAAGGTGCCCTGACAATTACATCAACTCAGCAAAAGGCTGGCTTTAACCTCAATTGATTCAGCGCTATAGTTCACAGAGGATGATAAATGTGACATTCAATAAACATTACTGAATTGGGGTCCTACCTGAGGGAGGCAACATTGCAGAATAACAGTCTCTGGCAAATGACAGAGCTCTTTTTGTGCCAGAAAAGCAAGCAGGGAACAAAGTGAGCATGGAACTAGAAGGGGAGCAATAGGAAAGACAACTGGAGATACCAAAGAAAAACAGAGTGGAAAAAAGTTGTTTCTTTACATTCTGCAATGGGGCAAGAAAGACTTAGAAGAAGAGGAACTGGAAGAATGCTTTGTTCAATAATGGAATTTTTTCTCGTATGGTATAAAATGTTTATCAATTTATATAATTAATATGTAAAGATTACATTAATATATAATGTATATCATTTTATAGTTGTGGTAGCTATTTAAAAGTAAAGGTAAAGGTTCCCTGTCCAGTCATGTACAACTCTAGGGCATAGTGCTCATCTCTGTTTCTTGGCCAAGGGAGCTATCATTGTCCAAAGACATTTTCTATGGTCATGTGGCCAGCATGGCTATATGCCAAATGCACATGGAATGTTGTTACCTTCTCATCAAAGTGGTGCCTATTTATCTACTGGCATTTGCATGCTTTCGAACTGCTAGGTGGACAGGACCTGGGGCAGGGACAAGAGCTCACCCAGTTGTGCAGTGCTCAGGTCTTGAACTCAGCTCGCCATCTTACAAGCTCAGTATCTTTAACCACTGAGCCATCACACCCCGTTTAAAAGTAAGGCCCACTGAAAATAACACTTGAAACCAAAGCATGTGGTTAAATGGACAGCTGCTCAGTATGTATGTTTGTATGTTTGAAAAACCCTTCACTTTGTTATCCCTAATTCATCCTCATACTGTTCTTTTAGCAATGGATACCAATAGACGAAGATATGGACTAAAGCAGGATTTCCCAAACTGTGAGGTCTTCCTCCCTTGGGTAAGTACAGACAGAGGCCAGGGGAGTTGGAAGAACCTTTTAATTGTACATTGTAAAATAAATTCACCCTTCCCAAAGTTTCATTGTATTGTTTTCCTTGTTCATTTGTGAGGTTTTTGGATGTTTGGATTTTTAGAGGACATGTGTGCATTTAGATTATACTAAAGGGAAATATGAAAGCAATTTTTTTTGCAACTAAAAATAATGGAATTGAAGGAGAGGTCCAAGCATTGAATGGGGTCCAACCATTGAAGTTGGGAGAGACCAACTTACTCCAAAGGGAGCAAATGACTATTTGTAGGTTGATGTTGTCATCACACAAAGGCTGGGACTTATATACTTGCATCAAATGTTTATCATGCAAGTACACAATCATAGTATTTGCATCATCTTGATGTCACTGGGTTTATGGATACCTCTTTGGACTCAG
Organism: Pantherophis guttatus; assembly: GCF_059756535.1. NCBI lineage: Eukaryota > Metazoa > Chordata > Lepidosauria > Squamata > Colubridae > Pantherophis > Pantherophis guttatus. Next base: position 184,104,791 of record NC_142063.1, on the reverse strand, counting down.
CATACAGTTGTATAACCAGATAGTTGATACTACCTAGTTATACAACTTGATTTTTATTATTGCAATTGCTCTGTTTATTTAGTTAAACTACAGTTCATGAATAATGACTTGAGTGTAAACTCTAATGAACATTATAGAATTTATTTTTGAGTAGAGAGCAGTAAGATCTTTAGTAGGTACCTAAGCAAAGTGGTTTGTGCTGTACCCTTAGGCACCTAGTTACTGAAGTAATCCAATTTTTATTTAGAAAACCGAGTTCCTCCACCATCATATTCAGATTAAAGCACCAAAGCAGCCTGAAGCATTTCAGTGGAAAAGGGTCCTTGGCACAAGGCACATGATTGCTTTACTCTGGCACTCTATAGGGAGCAGCATTGCGGTTTGTGGTCTGGCTTCCAAAGGCCACTTCAACTGAAGCTCTTCTCTGAAGTTCTGCATAGCCCTAATCTTTATACTTTCATCCAAAATATTTTTTTTAATCCCACCTTTATTATTTTTATAAATAACTCAAAATGGTGAATATAATACTAATACTCCTTCCTCCTCCTATTTTATGCACAACAATGGAGCTGTGTGAGGTGAATTGAGCTGGAGAGAGAAGACTGGCCCAAAGTCACCCAGTTGGGTTTCATGTCTAAAGTGGGACTCACACTCTCCTGGTTTTTACCTTAAGTACAGTATAACCCGTAAAATCATAAAAGGAACAATACAGCAGATACTAAAGAGCTGAAACAGATTACCAGTGAAACTTGAAACATGGCTTCTTTGGCCTTTTGGCTAAGATCAGTTTTAACTCATAAAATTCGAATTTAAAGTGGCAAAAATATTCAGAATGTAAACCTGTAAGCAGCATCACAAACCTCTGTAAAATACCTATGTTTTAACTCTTTCATTAAAAGAACTGGAACTTCACCCACTGTTACACAAATGGGCCACCTCGGTCTTTCTGGATTGAGATGCAGACAGCAACTATATTCAGGACAAATGTTCAAAAATATCAATTATCTTGAACCCTCAGAGAGAAGAAACAGGGAAAAGCCAGCCAAGGCAATTGCTGTTGGATTTGGCACTTACAGGCTACATATCAGCATCGAAGTAAGTCTTCTCAGAATTAAGCCCGCCCATCTTTCAATAGAAGCAACATTGACATGATCTGGATATCATTAGAACTACATTATTGCCTTAGAGAGACTATTGCTCCTTCTGGAAGATAAATCTCAGCTGACTAGTGTATCTGGGACCCCAGGAATGCAAGCATAATAGCTGCTATCTCCAAACCCCAGTTAGTGCAATGTATCTTTAAAGGATGTTTCAGTTTATAGATTGGTTTCCTGTGTAGATGGAGCAGAAATCATTTCTACCATAGAAAATGTCTGATATTTTTATTACCAACCTATTCTCTCTTACATTTTATTAGTGTAATCTTTTCAAAGACAATTGGATAGGGATCTGGCAGTGATCCTGAGAGGCGCCTTTCCTTTCCCTGAATCATTGAAATTCTACCCTATGCCCAGGCACCCTTACATTGCTACAGTGGGTCTTTTGTTAGCTTTGCCCATAACAACTAAAGTAATTTACTGTGTGTGTGTGTGTGTGTGTGTGTGTGTGTGTTTGTGCATGCGCATGCACATGCACATGCACATGTGTAAGTATCTGTGCAGAAGCTATTTTCCATTGCAGACATGTCTGGCCTTGATCAATAATCCACAGATCACTTATTCAAAGTTGGGCATTTGACATATCCTTTTTTAAAGTTTAATTTAAAGCTTATCCACAGAATTTCTCAGTTATGAAAAACAAAAATATATCAATCAGGGTTTTTTTTAACATAAAGGCAATTTAAACAATTCCTTTCACATGCTTTATAAATCTTTCAAAGTGTCATCCTCTTCTACAGTTCTGTTAGCTATGAAGTTTGGATTAAGAGTTAGAGTTAGGGTTAGGAAAGCTCAGTTACTGTTACTGCTACAGAAAACCCTATGGATATAAAGTTACATGATCCTCCTTCCAGTAGTTTTCAGAAGCTGTGAAACACACAGGATGCACAAAGACTCATCATTTCCCAGTTAAGAACCAGAGGACATTCCTCACTGAGAAATACTCATTTGGCTTCTCCCCTAACTGCAGTCAATGAGATGAAATATTGATGGTTTCATTCTGAGAGGACACGTAGAGGCCAGGGTGGATCTCTCCATGCCCTTTCTTACATGTTTGGGTGTTACTTACCTAAACTGTTTTTTAAAAAAGCAACTTCATTCCAATTACCAAACAATAATAGAGATATTGCTAAGACTTAAATTCCATTTTCATTCATAATTTTTAAAAAATTGATACCAATAAGTTATGAGGAGACCAATTGATGCCAATCCTTTGTAATAATTTCTCCTAAGTACAGTATCTAAATCACCTGAACAAATATAAAGCACAATAAGTTATGGAAGCTATTTTTGCCATTGTCAGAGTTAATGACAACTTATCAGATTTATCAAATCTAAAATTCCACTGTACGAAATTTATTAATTCAAATTGCAGTTGGGATACATCATTCTGCAAAATCTTAAATTTAACAGACTTCATTTTTAATGGTCTTTAGATGCAGTGGACAAAATCTAACATTTTTTTATTTTACCATGTGTGAAATATATAAAATTGGAAAATTCTCACTTAGATTTAATAGATATTCAGTGTTAAACAGATATCATTTCCCTCCATTAATTCATTAATTCAAGGGCTTACGGTATCTGGATTCTTCAGAAAAATAAGAAAATCATCAACAAAAGACTCATGACATGATTTTTTTCTATATTTAAGATTATTATTATTATTATTATTATTATTATTATTATTATTATTATTATTATTATTATTATTATTATTATTATTATTGAATTTGTATACCGCCCTTCTCCCTAAGGACTCAGGGCGGTGTACAGCCACATAAAAACATAGACTACAAATATTAAAATACCATTAAAAGATATATATAAATTTGGCCCCATAATTAAAAACAGAACAAACCAATTAAAACATTTAAAAAGTGTTAGGCCAGCCCGGCTTGCTGGAAAAAGAAAGTTTTAAGGGCATGGCGGAAGGCACCAAGGTCTTGGATTCTCCTTATTTCTGGGGGCAACTGATTCCAGAGGGTAGGTGCCCCCACAGAGAAGGCCCTCCCCCTGGGGGGGTCACCAGCCTACATTGTTTGGCTGATGGCACCCCGAGGAGGCCCTCTCTATGGGAGCGCACAGGTCGATGGGAGGCCATCGGTAGCAGCAGGCGCTCTCGAAGATAATTAGGTCCTATGCCATGGAGCGCTTTAAAGGTGATAACCAACACCTTGAAGCGCACCCGGAAGACCACTGGGAGCCAGTGCAGCTCACGCAGGAGAGGTGTTATATGGGATATCTTGAATATATGCGAGGTGTTATATGGGAGATCTTGAATATTCCTATTTTTCTTATATTTTTTCTCCATACTGCCCAAACAAAATGAATGAGAATGAGCATCCCTATTTGGTATTATTTATTTATTTGATTTATGTGCCACTGATCTCATCTGTGTGGTTTACAGACATGAAAACTGGTGGACATTAAAATGATGAAACAATATCAACAATAGAAGATGGGGAGGAAGAAAGCATGAAATACACACAGAGACTTTTCTTAATCCAATAATCACTTCCAGAGTGATACAATGGCCCCAAGCCAACTGGCAGAGCCAGGTCTTTAGGACCTTATAGAACAGCGGTTCTCAACCTGGGGGTCGCGACCCCTTTGGGGGTCGAACGGCCATTTCACAGGGGTCGCCAAAGCCCTCTCTTGCCCCCTCCCATGCCTTGACTCACCCTCACCCTCTGCCTCTGTTGGAGGGCTGCGTATCCCAGCGTGCAATGTGGTGCCCCACACTTTAGCAAAGAGAGCGGAGAGAGGTTGCGTGTGGGTGTGCGAGCACGTGACTAGAAAACATTCTAGTGCAGGAAAAGTCCTGGGGAGTTCAGGGACTTCCTGCTGCTGCTGCTGCCGTCGCCACCGATACCTGCAGCTGCAAGAGCCCAACAGAAAAAGTTTGGGTAAGTTCAGGGATTCCCTGCCGCCACCGCGCTGCCTATGCCTCAGTGGTGGGTTGCTCCCGGTTTGCACCGGTTCTGGTAATAAAAAAATTTAATAGTTCAGAGAACCAGTAATAAGATTGGCTGGCCACGCCCCCGAACCGGTTCCCGGCCTGGTCGCCGGTCGCTTACCCCGCCCACTCCCAATCTATTGCTGCCTCCTGAGTCCCAGCTGATGGCTAGAGGGAAAAAAAACTGTTTAAATTCTTGCCACGGGGCTTCAAAAGGCCGCCCTATAGCTGATCAGTGTTAAAAGAAAACAAATGAGTAGACCGGTGCCTGCAAAAATAGAAAAAACAGCCCTTTCAGCTTCAGTATAGGTTAATTAGCACAAGTTGATTAGATCGGCCTCCCGACTCTCAGCTGATTTGCTCTCAGCTGTTTTGTGCAGGGCTCTGTTCTGTTGCTAGCTGCAAAGAGGTAAATTGGTGAAGCAGATTTTTTTCCCCCTAGCTATGCTGAAAAAGCGAAACTGAAAGTAAAGCAGGGTCTTTGCTGCAACATGACAAAATGAGGCAAAGAGAGATTTCTTTTTCTTTTTCCTCACCAAAAAAGGTAGGTGCAAAACTGCAAACAATGGGAAATTTAGGGCAAAAGAGGAGGTTCAAGATTTTAAAACACAAAAGAAAAAAAGCTCTATTTAACTAGGGAATTGTAATAGTTGAGATACTATTAATTATATATTGTGTTGAAAGCAGAAATGGTTAAGTTGTGGTTTGGAGGAATATATGGGGGAAATTATTTGGTTTATTATTATTGGTAAATATAATTAATTGATTTGTAAGAAATTGGATTGCATGGAAATAATTGGAATATTCATGTTCATATTGATTAATATACAAAAAAGATAGTTATATAACTAATTGATTTATATTAAAATGTTGAATTTATATTAAACAACTGTATTACATAATTACATAATTAACCAATGTGAGGATGGATATAAAAATAATGACAATGTGAAGGGGTATAATGTAGAATAGAAGGGAAAAATTGAATTTGATTAAGATTAGAGATGAGGATGAAGGGTAATATTGGTTTTTTTTAAAAAATAGATGAGGAATAAATATGGCAAAAAGGAAATATAGAAATTGTAAATTTAATTGAAATGACTAAACACTGTTTAAATTTGTGAACCGGCCAAAAACTCTGTTCAAAGAAAATACATTGTATGTTTGTATGTGTGTTTCTAATTATTGCTATTTATTCATATTTGTTCTCTTTTATACTTTAAAGTTTAACAATTCATTCTTTATCTTAATATCTTTATATTTGTTTGGGGTTGGTTTTCTTCCCTTTCATCTTTTTTATTGTACAGCAATTTTTCTCCTCAAACCTACCACCTCTTTCTTTTCTTTCCTTCTTATTTTCTCTTCCTCCTTCTTCTTCTCCTCCCTACTTCCTCTTCCTTTCTTCTTTTCCTCCTCTCTTCCTCCCTCTTTTACCCTCCCTCTTACTCTAATTTCCCATCCCTTCCTTCCTCCCTTCTCTTCCTTCCCTCTTCCATCTCTCTTCTCCTTCCTTCATCCCTCTCTATTGCTGTACTCATTTTCAATTTTATATTTTCCACTATGGAGTCCAGGCAACCCCGGTATTAGAACAACTGATCAGAAATACCTAATAAATGCTAGATTGGGCAAACACTTTGTTGCATCAGCTCCTGAGAAAAAAAATGGTATAGTTATATACCTAAGAACAGATTTAAAGGCTAAATTAATTGAAGCAGATTCACAAGGAAGATATATAATGATTGAACTATTAATAGAAGGGAAGAAAATACTTTTAGTGGGAGTATATGCACCTAATCAGCGACAAGAGAAATTTTATAAACTTTTGCATAAAAAATTAATACAAATGGATTACAAATCATGCATAATGATGGGTGATTGGAATGGTGTATTGGACACCAAAAAAGACAAAAAGACTCTTTTGCCAAATGTTCAAACACGGGCTAAATTGCCTAAATCTTTTTTTTGACATGATGGATGATATGGAGTTGAGAGATATATGGCATGAAAGAAATTTTAAAGAACAGGATTTTACTTTTTTTTCTGATAGGCACCAATCTTTTTCTAGAATTGATTTTATACTAATTACAAATGATTCTCTTTCCAGGGTAAAGAAGACGAAGATTTGTCCAAGAACCTTAACAGACCATAATCCATGTGGATGGAACTAGAGTCTGGGGAGGGGTCCAGGAGATTCTGGAGATTGAATGAAAACTTGTTTCGATATGAGGCAAATGTGATAGAATGTAAAAAGTTAATGAAAGAATTTTTTGTTTTCAATATGCATAAGGGTACACCTGTGGAAATGGTATGGGATGCAAGTAAAGCATATATGAGAGGAGTTTTAATAAATTTGAATAATTCTTACAGACGTAGACAGGGGAAAAAACGGAGGGAATTGGAAGAGGAAATAAAAAAGAAAGAACAGGCGTTAGTGGATAAACCAGATGACAAAAATATAAAAGAAGCCATTAGAATATTGAGAGGACAGTTTAATATGTTGATGTCAGATCAAGTTGCAACGAACTTGCAACATGCTAAACATAATACTTTTTGTAATGCAAATAAACCAGGCAGGTGGTTAGCATATATGTTAAGGAAAAAACAAAAATCTCGTACAATAGAAAAAATAGAGTATAAAGGTAAAGAGGTATATCAACAGAATATGATTAAGAAAGCATTTTTAGATTTTTATACGAGGTTATATGCTGGTGATAATATACAAGGTAATGATATAGAGAGATATTTGCAGAAGGAAAATATTCTTGCAATTACTGAGGAACAAAGGGAAAGATTGAATGTATTAATAACCACTGAGGAAATTCTTTTGGCAATTAAACAGTTAAAAAGTGGAAAGGCTCCTGGTACAGATGGTTTGACAGCAGTGTACTATAAAAATTTTCAATTAGAAATGGTAGAACCTCTTAAGGAGTTATTTGTTAAAATACAACAGGGAGGAGAAATGCCTCCATCCTGGAGAACAGCTTTTATTTCCCTGATTCTGAAAGAAGATCAAGATCATAGTCAACCCAAAAATTACAGACCCATATCATTGCTTAATATAGATTATAAGATCTTTGCAAAAATTTTGGCAAATAGACTAATGTCAGTTATGCAACAAGTGATTCATAAAGATCAAACTGGATTTATACAAGGGAGACAAATGAAAAGCAATGTAAGACAAATAGTTAATATACTGGAGTATTTGGGGAAGAACAACCAAGTCCCTGCAGTGCTTATGTTTTTGGATGCAGAGAAAACGTTTGATCGATTGAATTGGCAGTTTTTATTGAAAGTAGCACAAAAGGTGCAGTTGGGAGAGCATTTCATACAGTCTATTAAGGCAATATATCAGAAACAGACAGCACAAATAATAGTTAATGGTAGTCTCACAGAAATGTTTCAAATTGAGAAAGGAACAAGACAGGGATGTCCCTTGTCTAGGCTTCCGGTTTGCTTCTCGTAGCCGCCAGATGGTCCCTTGGGACCGCCAGCCCCTTCGCCTGTAAAGAGCCGCCTTTACAACGGAAAGGCGGCTCGAAAAACTCCATTTCCAGGAGGAAATGTGAGATAGAGCAGGTGAGTGTAGGTAGAGCTTTCCGCGAAGCCCCCAGAGGTTTTTTTTTACTCTTGGGGGCGAGCGGATGAGGCTCCCTATATCACTTGCCGTTTGCTCCGGGCGTTAGGAGACCTCTGCATTTTTGCCGAGCAAGGCTACGAAAACAAGCTTTTCAAGATAACTAACAGATTAAGCAAAGAGGATGAGATCTGGACTTGGACCTGTGACCCTAAATTGCAAGTATTTATATTTATTTTGCAAAGGATATTGAACAAAGTAAAAAAGAACTTTTAAAATGGCGACTGCCGAAATTTGAGCAGGGAAGCTGAAAAGGGAAAGTCCTTCTGTTTCTTATTAAGCCACAAAGTAGCGGAGTAAATACTTTTGGCTACAATTGAAGAAAAAGCTCCACTTTTGTGTTTTCTCTTTCCTGGAGATTTGATTTGATATTGATCTCGTTTGGAAAGAAGCTTTTTTCTCTTTACTTTGCTTCTTTTTTCTTTTCTAAAAAAGTTTGCCTGTGTGGAAATATGGCGTTTAGGCTTACAAAGCCGGACAAACAAGCAGTGGGGGGGGGTTCCCCCATCCACAAACTATATGAACAAGTTCTTAACTTACAGTCTCAGAAAAATGATTTTAATATAATTGAATTTCTCCTGGAGGAGATTGTAAGAAAGGATGAGATTATGAATCAGAACTTTGAGAAATTTAAGCAGGAAATTAAAGAATTGGTGCAATTAAAGTTTGATATTTTGCAATGAAAGATTATAAAAATGGCTAATGGTTTCTCAGAATTTATGATCAAGTTGGATACAAATATTAATCTATTAGAGTCTAAAATGGAAGAAACTGAGGACAATTTGGAAAATAAAATAGAAAAAATTGAAAATGATTTGATAAACATTCAAGACAATAGTTTAGAAGAAAAACCTAAAATGGAAGCTGATCCAAAGATTTGTAATGTAGAAAACATACAACAATGGATTGAAAAGGAAGTTTTAATGATGCAATATAATTTTACTGAATATGCGATTAGACTGAGAGGATTACAGGAAAATAACAGAGATGACTTAAGGAAAATATCTTCTGAAGTTCTGGCTGGGATTTTAAAGGTTCAACCTGAGGAGGTATTTTGTAGGATCGATAGAGTTTATAGAATAAACTCCTGGATTGCAAAGCAAAGGCAATTGCCTAGAGATGTGGTGATTTATTTTACAGATAAAGAAATAAGAAATAATATTGTGCAAAAATCTTTCAAGTCTACTTTGCAATTGTTTGGAAGAAAGATTTGGATATATAAAGAACTACCGCCTAAGATGTTATTGGAAAGAAAGAAATTTGGTTTTCTGGTGGCTGAGCTTAAAAAAAGAAATATCTTATTCAGATGGAATGCTCCAGTTGGTATAATATTGAGATATCAAGGAGAAAGATATCAATTAAATACTGTTGAAAAAGGGGAAGAATTTTATCAAAAAATTTTAAAAATGAACTTAACATCTTTATGCACAACACAAGACAAGCAGAAGGAGTTAGAAATAAAGGAAAAATATCGAGTTACAGAGGCCTTTGTAGATGAATTGCCTTTGGATTCTTCAGACACCTCAGCTGGACTATTTATAAATAAGAGAGAAGTGGCATTGGATTCTAACGTGATGACTCACCAAGTCACAGACAACCATGGAAATCAACTAATTGATACACAACTTATAGAAAAGAAATATGAGTCACAAAAGCAAAACCAACAAGATCAAGTCATAAATCAGAATGAAAACCGATCAGTTGATATACAACTTGCAGAAAGGAAATTAGGATGGAGATCAAACCCACAAAAAGAAAGGAAAAAAAGAAACAGGTCTCACAAAAATAAAAATTTCTAAATTAAGCAACAGCGAAGCCAGTTATTTTTAAAAATACATGACTGAATATATGAAAAGATGGTTGAGGCGAAGTAGTGGTTAATATTATCCTGAGGAGAGTGACAGACCTCTGCAATGCCGTAATTTTGGGATGTGAAAAGGGCCTTAAATTGTTGGATTGGAATTATCTATTTCTGGTTTTCTTTTTATTGATCAACGTATTGCCGAGCTATAAGGCAAGAGAGTTATGCTGGGGCATGCAGAAGATCTGGCTGTTATCCCATTACGATGATGGGAATTAATAATCCTGAAAAAAGCCACTATTACAGATATTATATGGAATACAATTATAAAGTCACTCGGGTGGTTGTTTTCTTTTTTTATATATACGAAGATATTCATTATTGATGGGGGCAGATGATAACTGAGGATTTTGAATATTCGGTTGCAACTGGGATGTTATGTTACCCTAATATGGATGATGGAGTCAGCAATCCAGTGGAAAGACATCAAAGAAGATATTATATGGATTATAAGTTTAAAGTCATTGATTTTATCTATATAAGGGAATATTTTTTAGTAGGATGGGCAGAAGAACAAAGATATTAAGAATTGTTGTGTATGGTAATTTTGTAGGAAGTGGGTGGAGACAGGCTAGTGTAGACTAAGAAAAGGGATGTTTAAGAGATATACTTATGGGAGTGGAGGAAATGGATAGAGCAGAACAAATGTAAAATTAGAATTTATGGGGAAGGCTGCTTTGAAATGTTATATTAATATACACAAAAGATTAAATGTTAAAGTAGGATTTATTATATAGTTTTAAAGTGGAAGGTTGTTTTGAAATGTTATATTAATATACAGACATAAGTATGGGGGAGGAGAAAAAAGGGCAGATTATTGCTAAATTGGGAGTCATAATAATATTACTGTGTTAAATCAGAAGTTATTATACAGTGTTATAGTAGAATGTTATTTTGAAGTGCATGGTAAGAGGGGGAAGTAATAATATTAATAATATCATTAGAAGTAAGGGTCAGTATCTGGAGGAGGAGGGAGTAAGGGGATGGTAAAATATTATATAATCTGTTATGTATTAGGTTTTTATTTTGAAGAAGTCACAGGGGTGGTGGGGTGGTGAGGGGGGGTTAGGGAGGGGGGGAAGGGGGAAAATTTGTAATTGAAAACTTTTTCAATAAAAAAATAAAAGACAGGGATGTCCCTTGTCTTAGTTTATTCTAACTTTGGAAGTATTGCTGAACAAAACGGGACTCGGATAATATACAGGGTATTAAGATCAGGCAACATGATTATAAATTACGAGCATTTGCAGATGATCTGGTTGTAACTTTAATCCAACCAATAAGTTCAGTTACAGGTTTGATGGAGATAATTAGGCAATATGGTCAAGTGTCAGGGTTTAAAATAAATATAGGGAAAACAAAGATGATAGCTAAGAATATGAATACAAATCAAAAAGAAGAAATGGAAAGAGTAACAGGATGCGAGATAGTGAAAAAGGTTAAGTACTTAGGAATTGTTATCACAACGTCAAATGGGAAATTATACAAACATAATTATGAATTGTTATGGCATAAAATACAGACAGAGATGGATAAATGGAAAAAATTACAACTGTCTTTGTTGGGAAGAATAGCAGTAGTTAAAATGAATGTTCTGCCCAAGTTTCTATTTCTTTTTCAAATGATACCAATACTTAAAAAGGATGCAAATCTGGAGGAATGGCAGAAAGGCATTAATAACTTTGTGTAGGGAAGAGACCGAGAGTTAAATTAAAAATAATGCAGATATACGTGAAAGAGGAGGTTTGAAATTGCCCAATCTAAAATTGTATTATGAAGCAGCTGTTTTGTCAGCAATTAGTGATTGGATTAATTTAACAGATGAAAGAATACTGAACATTGAAGGGTATGATTTGTTATATGGTTGGCATGCCTATTTAGTTTATGAGAAGAAGGTGGATAGGACTTTTAAAAGTCATATATTAAGGAATGCCCTCCTGTTAAGGATGTTCAAGGATCGCGCCCAATAACTCCAACAAGCAGGTATTCATCAAATCAAGTAGTATTTATTAACAAGGCATCTTATCATTACAGGTACAGATCTGGAACTGGAACAGGACCGCATGGCTGACCCTTAAGTACCCCCTGGGCGTGGCTAAGGTAAGGAGGGGTTATTGGGTTAGGGTGGACCTTGGGGGTTGGCTTGTCCAGCCCCCCTGCCTCTAGCCCTGGGTCTGAGGCAAGGCATTTATTCCTGACAAAACCCCCTCTAAATGCCTGGCCGAGATGCTCTTGGATGGTGTGTACCTGGGATGTCGTTTTTGAGAGGACACCCAATTTTGATGTCAGATATGTATGCTGTTTGTTTTGCAATGGTTTTGTTAGAATGTCCGCTGTCTGTTCTTCTGTGTCACAATGTATAACTCTTATGAATCCGATGCTTGCGAACTGTCTAACGTGTTTATACTTTATGTCGATATGCCTTGACCTCTGACCAACTGCTTCAGCCTTTGATATTTCCACAGCAGCTTTATTGTCCTCGTGTATGGTGATAGGGTAGTTGGGTTCGGCCCATATGTCCATGAGCAGGTCATCAAACCAGACCAGGTTGTTGGCAGCTTTGGACAAGCATATGTATTCAGCCTCTGTTGTGGATGTAGCTACCAGGTCCTGTTTGCCTGTGTACCAGTGTACTGGGCTGTTGTTGAGGAAGAATACGTAACCTGAAGTGCTCTTCCTGCTTTTCACGTCCCCAGCCCAGTCAGCATCAGCGTAACATGTGAGTGTGGGTCTTGTGGTTTCCTTTGGTACATCAACTCATATGGAGTTTTATTCAGTACGCTGGACCATAGCCTGTTCAAAGTGTAGTTTGAATAAATGAGTGCTTCTGACCAGAAATGCTGCCCTAAGCCGGCACCCCCGGTCTGTCATTATTTGTCTGATCCTGGTGTTATGCTGTGTTTCCACCCTTGCATAGAATTCCTTAAACTTTTGGAATACCTCGTTTTTGTGCCTTAGAGTGTACACGAAGCCATAGCGGCTGAAATCATCGACTATGGTCAGGAAGAACCTCTTCCTGTATTTGATGGAGGGCCTTAGTGGCCCCACTAGGTCCATATGTATGAGTTGGAAAATTGAATTGGTTGTGCGTACTGACTTTTTGGGCCTGGGTTTGGTTCTTAATTTGGAGCTTTTACAAATAGAACACTCGAGATAGTTCTCACAATTCTTTATTTTTACACCTTCGGAGCACTCCATCATTTTCTGCACCACAGGGAAGCTAATGTGCCCTAGTCTTCTGTGTAGCAGGTGTGCACAGTTGTCATGCATTAGCTTCCCTATCGCTGGCTTTTCCTTCCTGGGTGTCTCCTGCTCACTTGAGTCACTTGTGGTGTGTGTGTGGCTAACCCCCTCTACTTCCTCACTTGTGTTGTCTGGGTTGTCGGGTTTTACCTTCTGGTGGTTGTTTACCTTGGGTTGTGTGTCTCTGACTGGGTGGAAGAATGACAGGTCCCCACTGATCACTGTTTTCCCTATGCTTTTGCCCCCTCTAGTTACATGTGCCTTTCCTTCTTTGAATGTCACCTCGACATTGTTGTCCTTGCTCAGTTTTAGAGTGGCAAGGATATTATAGGGTATATTTGGCACTAATAGCACCCCTTGTATTATCCCTACCCCTGGCACGTATGCGTTACCTTTCCCTGTCACTTGCACATTGTTCTGGTTAGCCACTTTTATTATAAAGTTTTCTTCTGTGAATGAGGTTAGTGAGTTACGGTCATATGTGGTGTGGTTTGTGGCTCCTGAGTCCAGTAGCCATGTGCCTTCCTTCCTGTCCTGACCTTTGTGTTGTTCTTGATCTCCCAGTCCATACAGTGACCCAGTCTGGCTCTCCCTGGAGCTGTCCCTGTGATTTCTTCTGTCCCTGGGGCTAGGGGAGTCTCTGCGCCTGTGTCTGTCCTCTGGCGAGCGTCTGTCACTGTATCTTGCCCTTTGTTCTGGTCTGTCCCTTCGGTGTGACCTGTCCCTGTCCCCTGCATTTCTAGGGCAGTCCCTTTTGTAATGGTTTTTTGACCCACATATGTAGCACTCTGTGTTACTGTGGCTCCTACCCTGTGGCTCAGTCCTTCTGCTGGGTCTCTGCTCCCTGCGGCTTAGTGAGCGGTCTTTCCTGATGCTGTCTTCAGCTATGAGTTTGCTTGTTAGTAATTCCAGTGTGAGTTTCCCTGACCCTAGGTTGTCTATCTGTGTGATGAAGGTGTCCCAGCTGGGGTCCAGGGAATTCACAATAATGCTTATCATGGTTCTCTCACTTATGAGCTCCCCCCTCTAGGTCAGCTGGGCCCTGGTGGCATTTAGGGACAATAAATGCTCGCTCATTGGGGTCCCTGCTTTGAGTTTGGTGGCGTAGAACTCTCTGGATAGTCTAGTGGTGCTTGCTACGCTTTGACAGTAAAATAGTTTGTGCATTCTCTGTATTACCTCTAGAGCAGTCAAGTGGTGGCTAATGCTAGGGTAAATGCTGGGGGTAATGCTAGCAATAACAATATAATATGCTTTATGGTGAGTGCAATCTAATTCAAAAGTCCAGGGTTTTTCTGGGGGATCAGTGACTAGGGATAATAGGTCTTCCTTCAGCAGGGTGACTTGGAGCTGCTGGTTCCAGTCCAGGAAATTCTCTCCATCTAGTCTTAGTTTGGGAAAGTCACTTGGCAAAGTCCCTGAATTGTAAGTTAAATTACTTACATTGTGTCGCTGTCCATGGTTCCTTACGTAAGGATACTCGCAATAAGGCAGGGGAACGACTGTGGCAAGTCTGAACTGACTTGCTTCTATGTGCTTGCGTCGGTATAGCTCTATGTCTCGCTCCGTTTCTCTTGCAGGGAGGCATTGCGCATGCATGAAGTTCATTCCTGTCCAGCCGCCGTGGAGTGAGGAGCTTGTCTCGGCAGCTCCCGGGTGAAGGCCCCAATCTTCCAGATGGGCCTTCGGTTCTTCCTTGGTCGGCCTCGCTTGGTCGAAATCGTCGCAGATTGCCATCTGGAGCCTCGGGAAGCGGTGAGGGTCGCCGGGGAAGGTCGGAAGTCCCGCTGGGGCCGCAAATGGTCCCGGATGGCCCGGCCTCACGTGGGTGTCGGCTCTGGGTGTCGGGCTGAGTCCCCTGCCCGCCGATGGACGTCCCCTGCCTGCGGATGGTCCCGCGAGTCCTGGATCTGGTCCCGGTCGTCGGTCCGGTGAGTGGTCCCATTGCCCTCGGTGCCCTGTTCCTATGGGTGGGCTCCCTGGGAGTCCTGGGTAGTGCTGGGTCTGCGCGGTGGCAATCTGCTCCCCTGGGTGGGCACCGGTGCTGGCCCTCCTCGCGTTAGGGTCCCCTTTGCGCTTTGGCCTGGCACCGGGGTGTTTGTCCGGTAACTTCATTTTGTCCCCTAGGGCCGCGGTGATTAGTTCGATTGCTTTGTTGACCTCGGGCTCGGTAGGCGGGCCCGTAGGTTTGGGCTTTGGGCTTTCCTGTTTGTTGTGGTAGTTTTGGGTGGCTACTTTGGAGTAGGCCCCGATTCCTGCCATGAGATTTAAATCTCGGGAATCTATTGGTGGTTGGTCGGCCATCTTTGGTGACGTCACCTCCCAAGATGGCCACCGCAAAAAGGGCACAAATTCTTCTTCGGCCTTTTCGGTGGGTTTCTGGTGGGGGCAGTCCTTTCTTACCGTGTCTTCATCGCTGTAGTCGGACTCGTCTTCATCTTCCTCACTCGCTGCTTCGCAGCCTTTGACCAGGCTTCGGAGTTCCGCGATGAGGTTGGTGTTGCTTTGTGACGAGTCTATCAGCCTCAGAAGTTTTCCTTTCAGGTCGTGCATTTCTCCTGTTGGGCTCTCGTGTTCCTTCCACCCCTCGTCGCATCTGGTCGGGGTGTATGGGTGGTGGAGTAGGCCGCTCATTTCGGGTGCCTCTCCTTGCGTGGCTTCGGGTTGGGCAGGCTGTTCTGCCATCTTCTTGGTGAATGCCCTGATATTCACCCTGTCTGTCGTGGTCCTTTGCATGTTCTGGAGTGTTAGAATTGGGCTGTTAAACCATCCTCTGCTACCATATTGTTAAGGATGTTCAAGGATCGCGCCCAATAACTCCAACAAGCAGGTATTCATCAAATCAAGTAGTATTTATTAACAAGGCATCTTATCATTACAGGTACAGATCTGGAACTGGAACAGGACTGCATGGCTGACCCTTAAGTACCCCCTGGGCGTGGCTAAGGTAAGGAGGGGTTATTGGGTTAGGGTGGACCTTGGGGGTTGGCTTGTCCAGCCCCCCTGCCTCTAGCCCTGGGTCTGAGGCAAGGCATTTATTCCTGACACCTCCTGCGTGTTTGGAAAAAATACCAATATAATTTGAATGGCAAGATACCCATGTGGGCAGTACCTAGACATGCAATAGAAAATATAAGTATAGAACAAAGACAGGATGTAATTACTTATAAAGAACTTTTGTTTACAGAAAGAAATGTACTACAGTTAAAGCCTCTGAATGTACTAAGAGAGGAAAGGGCAATTCAAACCTGGTTTCAGTATGTACAGCTGCAGAATAGATGGAAAAAAGATCAGAAAATTGGTATTATACAAAGTGAAGAAAATTTGATAAAACAAATTAGGGATCAGAGTAGAATGCATATAAAAAGGTTGTATAATATTTTGATAGAAATAGATTCGGAGACAGAGTTAGTTAAAGATTGTATGATAAAATGGGCACAAAATTTTGAGGAACCAATAATGATGGAAACATGGGAAAGGATCTGGGTAAGAAATGTAAAATTTACACAAGCTCAAAACTTGAGAGAAAATTTTTATAAAATGTTTTATAGATGGCACTTGGATCCTAAAAAGCTAGCTTGTATGTACCCAAACCTACAACCTAAATGTTGGAGATGTGATTGTGTTGATGCTACCTATTTTCATGTTTGGTGGACTTGTAAAAATGTTAAAGCATTTTGGATAAAAAATATGGTGGATTATTCAAAATATTCTAAAAAAAAGGATAAAGTTTACTCCACAGTTGTTTTTGTTAGGTATAATTACAGATTGTACGGCTATAGAGACTAATTTGATTTTGAACTTAATAACTGCAGCAAGACTCTTGGTGGCGCAGTAATGGAAGAAGGAAGATTTACCTACTATTCAAGAATGGACATTAAAAGTAGTAAATTTAGCAGAAATGGTGAAAATTTCAGCATATCTATAGGACCACTCAAATGAGAAATATATGTTAGAATGGAAAAGATGGATTGATTATATTCAAGGCAAATATCGGACTAAAAAATTTCAAATAGCTTATGAATGATTAGACAGATTTTATAAAGTACTTAAATTTAGTTTAGTAAAAGGGGAGTTAAAAGTTCAAGAGGGGGACAGGAGGCTATAGATAATTAGCTTATGTTAGCTTATGATTGTCAAATGTTATACCCTGTATTTTGCTCTGGGAAGTGGGGGGGGGAGGGAGGAAAGGGGGGGTTGGAAGGGGAGGAGGGAGGGGGAGGGGGAAATGTCTGTAAAATTTTTAAAAACTTTTCAATAAAAAAAAAAGAAACCACTTTTTTCAGCCCTCTGGGTAGTCCTTTTGTGCATATGGACTACTCAGAGGGCTGAAAATTATTTTTGACTGGCCCTCGCACTTTTGACCAGTCCTCGAACTTACAACTGTCCTCACATTTTACATTTTTCTCCCTATCTTGTCACCATGGCGAAGAGAAGCAATTGTGAAATGAGTGACACGGTTGTTAAGAATGCTACAATGGGCATAAATGATAACCAGTCATAAGTACGAGGACCGGTCAAAAGTGCAAGGACCTGTCAGAAATCACTTTTTTCAGCCCTCTGGGTAGTCCTTTTGTGCATATGGACTACTCAGAGGGCTGAAAAAGTTATTTTTGACTGGTCCTCGCACTTTTGACCAGTCCTCGAACTCATGACTGTCCTCACATTTTACGTTTTTCTCTCTATCTTGTCACCATGGTGAAGAGAAGCAATTGTGAAATGAGTGACATGGTTGTTAAGAATGCTGCACGGGCATAAATGTGAGGATAGTCATAAGTGTGAGGACCAGGCAAAAGTGTGAGGACCTGTCAGAAATGACTTTTTTCAGCCCTCTGAGTAGTCCCTATACACATAATCATGGCCACCCGGTCACATGACCAGCTAGCCACGCCCACCCAGTCACATGACATCCAAGCCACGCCCACAGAACCGGTAGTAAAAAATTTTAGAACCCACCCCTGGTTGGGGGTCACCACAACATGAGGAACTGTATTAAAGGGTCATGGCATTAGGAAGGTTGAGAACCACTGTTATAGAAGATCAACAGGGTAGGCATAGATCTCACATCATGGGGTTAGGTGGGTACAGCAGAGCTGTGGCAGAAAAGGTTCTTCTCCTGAGTTTCATCAGCCAAAATTCCTTGACCAACATGGTCTGCAGCATATCCTTCTGCAAGAATGGGAGGGGTGGGATACTCTCATTAGGGTGAGTCAATTCTTCAGATAGCCTGTCCCCATGCCATGAAGGGCCTTAAAGGTAATAGCCAACACCTTGAGTTGCACTCCAAAGAAAACCCACAGTCAATGCAGCTTGCGGAATGGTAATATAACATGGGCCACCTTAGAGGATCCAAGAACTGCCCACACTGCTGCATTCTGCACCATTTGTAGCTTCCAAATACTCTACAAGAGTAGCTCCATGTAGCACACATTTGCATAGTCCAGGTGTGAGATGACCAGGGCTTAAAGGACTGAGCTCAGGGACTTCCAATCCAAGAAAGGAATCCATATTTATTTGGAAATATTTCACTACCTGATCCACTAATTGGTAGTTTTTATTAATTTATTACAATAGTGCTAATTAATTAGTGAGAAAACATTTCTCAGCTGGAATTAAGGATACAGTTTCCTAGAATTGCTTATTAAAGAGGTGCCTCAATTGGAAAGGGTTACTATTGGAACAGGGCCTTTCCCCCATCACCACCATCCATAGAAAGAAACCTGTGGAATGGGGGGATAGTAATGAATGCAACTCGATGGCAATTTGTTATTCCTTACAATTATAAATCCAACATTCCTCTACTTCATGCCAACATTCTCTCTAATGTAACACAAGATTAAGGTTCTCTAGTCAAAACCAGACTCTGTGTCTGTGTGTGCACGTGCATGCATACACATATGTAAGTGTGTGTGCAATAGTATTTCTTAACATGGTATAATTGGTTGAGATTAGAAAAGAGAAGAAATATAGAATATTATATGAGAAAGTTAAAACAGGTATTATAGGTAGTCATCAACATACTTACAACCTCTCATTTAGCAACCATTCAACGTTATAACACCATTGAAAAAAGTGACCGCAATCTCCTTATTCCTCAGATCGTATCTTGCTTCCAGGCTGCTTTTGACCTGCTTGTTCTTTAGCTGACCTTGTCTTAGGTTCTTCATGTTACTCAAATCTCCACGTACTTTTTTGATCTTCAATTCTAACCGAATTTTCCACTTAGGCTTCCCCTTCTTGCCTCTTTGGTTCTTTTGTATTTTCAACCCCAGTTCTTTGGTGGTTATGACAGCTGCTGCATACATCAGTTGGTTTGTTTCGGCTAATGTAGTGGTTCAAATAGTTTGCACAGCCTCATTGACCTTTTTTAGTACATTTCTCAATTCTTTCCGGTTCACTTGGTTCAGCTTTGGCAAACGTGTTCTTTCAGCATCTTCCATTTGGTGCTTTATTTTTCCAGCTAATTGAGCACTATCTGTTGGTGTTTGTTCTTTGGTGCTTCCTTGTTCTTTATCTTCATCCATTTCAGTATCCTCTTCTTCCCTTTCTTCCTCAATTTGCTTTTGAGTCTGGAAATCATTCTTGATGTTACTCTTCTTTGTTGTTGTACTCAGACCATTAATTGCTTTCTCTTCTATTGCTATTAATACTTCTGTAGTGAAAAATTTGTGGTTTAGGATTACACGTCGTTGGTCCATTAACCTTTGTTCACTGGTGTCACAGTCCGTATGGTTCATCTTCCAAATCTGATACATTCTTTTTTGAAATCCATGTTTTGCTGGCTCAGACTGATAGTAAGCTTCCATAATAGAGGTGTTTTCTTCCCTGGTCCAGATTTTTCGCTTTTTGGGTTTTTCTTCCAGTAGCTTGTCAGCTCCATGCCCTGGTTGCCTAGCAGAGGGAGTTGAGCCCTGTAACTCATTATGCGTAGAATGCCCAGGAGCCATAGCATCCAACGGAACCCTTGTTAATCCGGGCGACGGTTCAGCCGGCATAAATTTCATTTTTTCTGTATTCACCATGTTTGAATGGGTTGTGGAGCAGATTTTGTCTGGCCCTTCACCTAAGGTCTGTCTGATATGGTTGCACCTGTTCAGCATAGCCCTTAGGATCACTAGAGCACGCAAGCCCCTCCACCACGACAAGGTAGAGCTCCTCGGAGGGGTTATTATTATTATTATTATTATTATTATTATTATTATTATATCCTAATCTTTACATATTTGAACGTGTCTTTAGTTCATACTGACAATCTTATGGACACAACATAAGATTAAGGTTCTCCAGTCAATTAAAGATATCTTGTCATTTTGTACTTTGAGGAAAGCTGGCATCAGCCCAAATTCACTCACATTTTATTATTTTACAAGTACCCTATTATTTGATGGCCTCATTTTTCACTAGCAGGGCTCCACTTCTCTTTCAGTGTGCAGTAGCATGTGATATTAGGAAACATTTTATTTTTCTAATCATCTGGTATTTTTAAACCTATTCTTTCCCTCAGATTTCTCTGTGAGCATGCAGTTAGCATAATGGAGTAAATACTGGGCTGGACTTATGTCTGAATGGGCATTCTTGTGAGATGAAATATCTAAAGGACACAAATTTCATCATATGTAAACTCTGCAAATCTCAGATCTAGTTGCTTGTACTTATAGCATAGTTATATGACATATATAGTATGAATCCAGTTGGGAGGTCTGCCTGATGTCAGAAAAGTAGCAAGCATTAGAGGAGGTCAGTTTTGAGAAGATGTCCAAGCCTCTGAGTCCCACAGAAGCCCTTTCTCTTCTGCAAATACTTTTTCCTGCATCACTTCTCAGTTGACCTGCCAAGTATGGGAGCAAGGGAACTGTGCCAAGTGACCTCTCCGTAGAACTGCCACTTGGGTTAAAAAATTAAGAGGGTTAGGAAAATTATAAAGAGAGAGATTTGCTAAAGTTTGGGGGTGGGACAAAAGCATTGCAGTGCAGAGTTTCCTTGAGAACCTGGCAGGTCTCTAGCCTTCCGGTATGCTCCTAGGCCATTTCAGAGCAGAAATCCATTTGCTTATTGGATTATTATATTTCTGCAATAGCCTGACTCTGTTACAGCATATTAAAAGAAATTGTTTGTGTCATTTATTTAATTGGGGAAGGAGGCTTTTAAAAGTGATTTTCTAACAAGTATTCAAATAAGCTTCTAGGGTTTTTTGCATTTCATTGAATTTGATGTCAGTAAAATGGAGTCAATCTCTTGAAGTTAATTTGAATAATGCCATGAAGCAGATGTGTTCTGTGGTGCACAGACAACTTTTAATTTCAATTCCAAAGCCACTGATGCTGCAACAGATCAGATCTTATTAATTACAGAGTAAGAGCTGACATGGCAGAACAAGGCATAACACAATCATACATCATGAGAACTATAGTAAAGATTTGTATCATGTGAAGAAGGGCAAGAGCGCCATGATCATATTGGATCCAATTTGATAGGGAATGTAAGCAATTGTCTTGGTAATATTAAGTATTTTTGAGAAACACAAGAGAACATTATAGCACAGTGAAGAAAGTTAGCACCCACCCCTCTTAGAAGAATGAAATATTCTAGGAAATATTAAAAAGGCAGAGTATTATATTTCCCTGGATAAGAAAAGGAGAAACATGTTTTTAAAGACAAAGCAGCTCCCTGCTTCCCACTTCAGCTCCAGGGTGATAGGATTAAGACATGGCCCTCAGGACATGATAGGATTAGCCCTCTACCCATCTAACAGCATGGTTCACTGCATTGCAAAATTACCTAGAGACATTACATCAACCCACAGTTCAACCAGACTTATCTCAGACAAACTCCTAGGATTTGCACATGACCTCTACAGCAACCAATGGGATACCTGCCCTTACACAGGAAAGAAAGCTCCAAGGTAGGGCCCAAGAGAGGGTATAAATCTCAATCTCTCTATATCTCTCTCTCTCCCCTGCCCTCTCTCTTCCATGTGCTCAACTGCCCAGGACCTCAAACCATGTAGTCCTGTTCACCATTAAACCATCTTTCCAAACAGCCTCTATGTTTCCAGTGTCTTCCTCCCCACTTGGAACTGAACCCAGATGGACATTTTTTCCAACAACAGAAAACTACCCAGCAAAGATGGGAAAGAAAAAGAACATAAACACATCAAGGAAGCCCTCAGAATGTGTGGCTATCTCAAGTGGGCCTTCATCAAATCTCAAAAAAGACCCTATAGGGGTTCCTCTGTAATAGACAATGATGAGAACAAATGAAGCAATGTTGTCAATCCATACATTGCAGGCATATCAGTAAAGATCAGGAGGATCTTCAGCCAACATAACATATGTGCCCACTTCAAACCCAAGAATACACTAAGGCAGAAGCTTGTCCACGCCAAGGATAAAACACCCAGATAGAAACTGAGTAATGTGGTATATGCAGTATAATGCAGTGAGGCATGTGCAGATCTGTACATTGGAGAAACAAAACAACTACTTCATAAACACATGGCATAACATAGAACAAGTACATTAGGACTAGATTCAACAGTCTATCTGCATTTAAACGACACAAGCCATTCTTTTGAGGACAACAAAGTCCATATTTGGGATAGAGAGGATCGCTGGTTTGAAAGAGGGGATAAAGAGGCCATTTATGTCAAAATTGAACAACCCTCTCTCAATGGGGGTGGGGGGGAGTAGGGATACGACATCATTTATCTCCAATCTACATCACAGTCCTTTTGACAGTTCCAAGAAGGCTCCACACCAATTTGCACAACTCAGGTGATCCTGATGACACTGATAAACCTCCAGGTGACCTTAACAACCTGCTAAAAGAATGCAAATGATCAATTGTCTGCAAGGAATATAAATTCTTCCATTCCCCACCAGCCAGCCAGAGCTGAAGAAGCTTCTTGCATGAGAAGCAAAACATCTTCAAAGAAAAACCAGAAAGTTCAGTTGCCTCTAGAAAAAAAAAAAAGCACCTTTGGGACAACCATGACCTGGATGACTGAGAATCTCCATAGACACAGAAAATTACATTAAAACCGCCAGATCTGTGCTACAAAAATCCAGGTAACAACCAATTGGCAAGAGAATTTTCTTTGTCTTATTCACCTACTATCTAGTGCACACTAAGATTTTACAATCCACATCTGCTGGTCCTAGCCTACCTATGTACCCTTAGAAGCAATTAAAATAGCTGCTTTTCCATAGACTGATATAGAAACTAATACCAATTACAAGATTTTCAACAGTAGCAAGCTGATAGTTAATCTGGGGTGCAGAGGTAGATCTGCCTCTCCCAATATAGAAGCTGTATAGTCACAGAAAACCCTGGCATTTCAGATTGACTCTCTATATAGTCTAACTTTCTAAGGATTTGTTCACAGTCCTTAATAGTATTTATAGACTGCTCTTTAATGAAAATTTAAAAATATCTTACAAAACTAAATTTCAAGAAAGATATCCACAGTAAAGCTATAAAGATTCTTATGATACCTGAAAATTATTATATGGTAAGTTTTCATGGGCTAGAGTTCATGATGTTTGACCTACTGCTCATGCAAATTAATTGTTGACTGGTCATAGGTCACTTTTTTCAGTGCCATTGTAAATCTGAATGGCCCTAAACGAAAGGCTGTAAATTGAGGACCACCTTTATGTATGATTGTGATTATCCTTGGCTAATCATTATTGCTAGGTTTCATTTTTCATATTGGAATACTAAAACTATCAATAACACCAGAAAAACAGATGAATTCTCTCCTATTTCTTGCTGTCTGTTCTTCAAATTTCTTTTTTTCTAAAGTAATTTAAAAGTAAAGGCAAAGACTTCTTGAGTTGAACTTGATTTCAGATGATTTCATGAATATTCCCAAATAGTTGGCTCGCCTTGGGACAATTCAGCAAATATAAAAGTTAAATTAATTTTGACAGAACCGTGGCCAATAATAATAAAATAAAGAAAGCCAATCCAGAAATACAAGTTACAATAATTCCTAGACCCATTGGACATTGCTCTCTTCCATGATGTCTTTTTGACTTCCTAATTGGTTTACAATTCTGAGATCCAAGAATTAACTGTTAACTCGATGTCACTCATGGTAAGGTGGGGCAGCGCAGGCGGGCTGAAGCAGCAGTGGCGATGGCCGGAGCCTTAGACTTAACTTTGTGCAGCAACAGCAATGGTGATTCTCCGACGCCTCATCTCTTGCTGGGTCTCACTGCCCAACAGTCAGGAGTTTTTAAAAAGATTTTTGCAGCAGAAAACAGTGGGTGGCTACTTCCGGCCTTTCTTGATGCAGCTGGGCATGACTCCACCTTGAGACACTGGCCTGCCACCACTGCCTCTTTGCCGGTGTGAATGGGAGGTGCCACTTTTTTGCTGGCATGAATGGCCTACAGCTGCTTCCTCTTTGCCAGTGTGAACGGCCTGCAGCCGCCACTTCTTTGCCAGCCAAAACTGCTGCCCCTGCCACCTCGGTTTGGCCTGGCAAAGAGGCGGTGGTAGCAGGCTGTTCACGCCAGCCAAGAGGTGAAGGAAGGCTCACCAGGCAGACAGGGAGCTGGGCCACGTGGGAGGTAGCAGAGAATGGGAAAGGAAGGCTCATCAGGGAGCTGGGCTGGGGTGAAGGCAGGCAAATGGGCTGGGCCACAGGAGCTGCATGGTGATCTGTCCCCGTACCCACACACACACCCACACAGCCAGTCGAGGGTTAAGGAAACACTTTGGAACACACCCAGGTCTTATCTCCGACTTGGCAGCGATAGACACACCGTCTGCCAAGGGTCTTTATTTTCACAAACAGACAGATAAGATACGAACGTTCAAGAAAGTCCAAACAGAAATAATATTCCTCCCAGCAGTTCTGGACGAGGCTTTAGTGACTCCAAGGTTTTGCTTTGTTCGTCACAAGGATCCTTTGACCACTACCCTCTATTATATAGTCTCTGGGGTGTGGTCCAGTGACTCAGTGCTAATCCCTAGCACGCCTCCCAAGCTGCTGCAAACGTTTATCACGCCTTCGGAGGCGTGCATCCAGGAATGATGTTTCATTATCACTTTGACTCGAATCAGCTGTCTCCTCTCCCTCGACTGGCACTTGAGACAATGCCAGAGGGGAGGGGCCTGGAGAGGGAGGCCTGGCTGACTCCTCTTCCTCATGCTCGGAGCTTTCTTCCTCCGATGGGACAGGCTCAGAGGGCGGGGCCACAACACTATCCCCCACCGCAGGGCCCTTCCCCCGGGTCTGACGGTCGGGATGGGGTCGGGACGGGAACTGTTCGTGGAAAGCCCGCACCAGGTCAGGGGCCTGAACGGCAGACGCGTCCACCCAGGTGAAATCCTCGGGCCCGTACCCCTTCCAGGCGATGAGGTATTGGAAGCGCCCCTTCAGCCAACGGGAGTCCCGGATACTGTCCACCTCGTACGTCGAGGCGTCGTCCTCGTCGGCTGCGGCTGGGGGGACAGGCGTCGGCGGGCGGCGGAGATGGCTCGCGGGGGCCTCAGGGACCAAGAGGGACCGATGAAAAACAGGGTGGAGCCGCATGGAGCGGGGTAGAGTCAACCGGTAGGCCACCGGATTGATGACCGCCTCAATAGGGAAGGGACCGATAAAGCGTTGGGCCAGTTTCCTCACCGGCCGGTCCGTGGGGAGGTGTTTCGTGGACAACCACACCCGATCTCCTACTTCCAGCGGGGGCGTCTCCCGGCGGGCGCGATCGGCGAACCGTTTATAATCCTCTTTCGCCCGGATCAGCTGCCGCCGCACCAGTTGCTGCACCGCCTGCAGCTCCGAGAGGAAGTCCCGGGTCTCGGGAACAGGGGAGTCCATGATGGTCAACGGGAAAAGCCGTGGATGGTATCCGACGTTGGCATGGAACGGGGTCATCTGGGTGGAGGTGTGTTGGGAGTTATTAAAGGCGAACTCCGCCAGGGGAAGGTACTCGGCCCAGTTGTCCTGCTGCTGGTTGACAAAACAGCGGAGGTACTGCTCCAGTATGCCGATGACCTTCTCCGTGCCCCCGTCAGTCTCCGGATGGTGCGACGACGACAGGCACACCTGCACCTCCAGCGCGGCCATCAGGCTTTTCCAGAAGCGGGCCGTGAACTGGGCCCCGCGGTCCGAAACCACCCGGTCCGGCAGGCCGTGGAGGCGGAAGATATGTTGCAGGAACAGGCGAGCCGTGGTGCGGGCCGAGGGCAGGCCGCGGCACGGGATGAAATGTGCCATCTTCGTGAGCGCATCCACCACCACGAGGACGGTCGTGTACGTAGCGGACAGGGGCAGGTCTGTCAGGAAGTCCATGGAGATGGCTCCCCACGGTCTCTCCGGTGTCGGCAGCGGCTGGAGGAGTCCGGGAGGGGGACCGGACGCGGCTTTGGCCTGTCGGCACGTCACACAGGACGTCACGTAGGCGTGCACATCGTGCCGTACCCGAGGCCACCAAAAAGTCCGCGTCACCAGGTTCAAAGTCTTAAAGAAGCCGAAGTGCCCCGCCGCGGGGTTGTCATGGCACTGGTTCATGACGAGGGCTCGGAGCGGACTCGTGGGCACGTACAGCCGACCCCGGTGTCTGAGCAAGCCCTCCTCCACGGTCCATGGGGACGCGGGACCGACGTCCGCTCTCCGCTGCTGCGACCAGTCATCCTGTCGCTGCGCTTCCAGCACCTGAGCCCGCAGGTCCACCGGTTCCTGGACCGCGGCCAAGGAGTCCGCTGGCAGCACCGTCCGGGGGGGAAGGGAGTCCTTGGGGCAAAAGTATTCCGGCTTACGGGATAGCGCGTCCGCCCTCTGGTTGAGGTTGCTCGGAATGTATGTGACGTGGAAGTTGAACCGGGCGAAAAACAACGACCACCGGATCTGCCGCTGGTTCAACTTCCTGGCCGTGGTGAGGTGCTCCAGGTTCCGATGGTCCGTCCGCACCTCCACCTGGTGTCGGGCCCCCTCGAGGTGATGTCGCCAAGCCTCGAACGCGGCCTTGATGGCCAGCAACTCCTTTTCCCAGATGGTGTAGTTGCGCTCGGAAGGGTTGAGTTTCCGGGAGTAGTATGCGCAGGGAAAAAGAGTGCCGCCATCCACCGGAGCCTGTAGCAGCACCGCCCCAATCGCCACGTTGGACGCGTCCGTCTCCACCACGAACGGACGGTGTGGATTGGGGTGCCTCAGGACTGGCTCCGTGAGGAAGGCCTGCTTGAGGACCTCGAAGGCCTGCTGCTGCGGGGGCCCCCACTGGAACGGGACCTTCTTCCGAAGGAGCTGGGTCAACGGCAAGGTCAGGGTGGCGAAGCCTGGAATGAAGGTCCGATAGTAGTTGGCGAATCCCAACAGACGCTGGACGTCCTTCACCCGACGTGGGGGTTCCCAACTGCGCAAGGCCTCCACCTTGCGCGGGTCCATCGCGATGCCCTTGGGGGTGATGATGTGCCCGAGGAACTCTATGGAAGTCTGGAAGAAGTAGCATTTCTCCAACTTCGCATAGAGCTGGTGCTCCCGCAGGCGCTGCAGGACCTGGCGGACATGCTGGAGGTGACTTTCCAGGGTCCGGGAATAGATCAAAATGTCATCCAAGTAGATCACCACGAACCGATCCAGCATGTCCCGGAACACATCGTTCATCAAGTGCTGGAAGACCGCGGGGGCGTTGGTCAATCCGAACGGCATGACGGTATACTCGAAGTGTCCGTACCGAGTGCCGAACGCCGTCTTCCACTCGTCCCCCTCTCTCACGCGCACCAGGTTGTAGGCCCCTCGGAGATCGAGCTTAGTGAAGATCGAGGCCTCCCGCAACCTCTCCATAAGCTCCGGGATCAGCGGCAGGGGGTAGCGATTTCGCACTGTGATGGCGTTCAAGCGCCGGTAGTCGCAACACAGGCGCAAGTCCCCCGTCTTCTTTTTAACGAAGAGGACCGGGGCCGAGAGCGGGGAGGTCGAAGGCCGGATGAACCCACGGGCCAGGTTCT
Organism: Pantherophis guttatus; assembly: GCF_059756535.1. NCBI lineage: Eukaryota > Metazoa > Chordata > Lepidosauria > Squamata > Colubridae > Pantherophis > Pantherophis guttatus. The sequence goes on along the minus strand of NC_142063.1, from coordinate 184,076,979 downwards.
TTTCCAGAAAGTCCCGTAAGGCGGCCAGCTCGGGCTCCGACATGGAGTACAGGCGTCCCGAGGGCAGGGGCGCGTTGGGCATTAGGTCCACCGCACAGTCGTAGGGTCGGTGCGGGGGCAAGCGGTCCGCCTCCTTCTAGCTGAACACGTCGGCGAAGGGCGTCAGCTCCGGAGGCAAGGAGGCGTTTGGGGCAGAGACGTCCTGGCCGGCGCAGGTGTGGCGAAGGTGGTCGACACACTGCAGGCTCGGGAACGAGATGGCGTTTCTCGACCACGCCACCTGAGGGTCGTGCGCCCGAAGCCAGGCCATCCCCAGGACCAAGGGAAAGTGCAGATCCGCCGTTACGTAAAACTGGATCGCCTCCTCGTGGTTTCCAATGGCGAGGCGCAAGGGCTGGGTAGCGGTTTTGATGGGTCCCGCCACGAGTTCCCGCCCATCTATAGTTTCGACCCTCAACGGAGGGTCCACTGGAACCAAGGGGACTTTGTAATGGGCCACAAAGGCCTGGTCCATAAAGTTCGTGGTGGCCCCCGAGTCCACCAGCGCGTGCGCCTGGGGCCCCTCCGACCGGTTAGCCAACAACACCCGGGTGTTCAAAATCAGGTGCCGAGGGGGCTCACAGTCCACAGCCGCTGACTCCGGCGGGGCATGGTCACGTGCCTGACCCAGAGTTTCCCCTAGGCCAGGCCTGGCCCGTTTCCCGGCTGGTCGCGTCGAGACTCCGGAACAGGCTTGAGCGGTCCACTCCGCTTCCGGGGACACGAGGCGGCAAAATGTCCCGCCTCGCCGCAATAGAGGCACAACCCCCCTTGACGTCTCCGCATCCGCTCCTGGGCCGTCAGTTGAGGTCTGGCTGCTCCGAGCTCCATGGGCTCCTCAGCCGTCGCCACAAAACGCTGTGCGGTCCGGAGCGCTGTCGGTGCGAAACGCGGGGGTGCCGACGCTGTCGGTGGTTCCGGAAGAGCCCGACGGGGCCGTCGCCGTTGCAGGCGGGCGTCGATGCGCAGGCATTGGGTCACCAGCGCGTCGAGGGTCGGTGGCGCCTCCACACGAACCAGCTCGTCCTGCATCTCGTCGGAAAGGCCGTCCTGGAAAGCGTCCATCAGCGCCACCTCATTCCAAGCCGAATCCTGGCCTAGCAGTCGGAACTCTGCAATATAGTCCTGCAGGGGGCGCTTGCCTTGGCGAAGGTCCTTGATGCGCCTCGCTGCCGTCTGCACCCGGAGGGGGTCCTCAAACATGGTGCGCAGGTGTTGTAAAAAGCCCTGAAAGTCCAGGAGCAAGGGGCTATCTTGCAACAACAGGGGCGTGGCCCATCGGGCGGCAGTGCCAGAGAGGGAGCTGATAACAAATGCCACCCGAGCCCGGTCATCCGGAAAATCCTCCGGCCTCATCGCCATAAACAGTTGGCATTGTCCCAAGAAGGCCGGAAACATCTCCTGCTGCCCAGAAAACCTATCTGGCACGTTCACTGGGCATCTCGGACGGGGAGGGGGAGGAGGTGGAGCTGCAGGAGCATTTCCCAAAGCAAGTTGGGCAGTTAGCTGTGCTACTTGCTGTTGCAGAAGCTGATTGGCCTCCAGCATCTGCTGTATCTGCTGCTGCAGCTGTTGGTCCATCGTGGGTTAACGATGGAGTATGGGGTGACGAACAAGATGATCTGTCCCCGTACCCACACACACACCCACACAGCCAGTCGAGGGTTAAGGAAACACTTTGGAACGCACCCAGGTCTTATCTCCGACTTGGCAGCGATAGACACACCGTCTGCCAAGGGTCTTTATTTTCACAAACAGACAGATAAGATACGAACGTTCAAGAAAGTCCAAACAGAAATAATATTCCTCCCAGCAGTTCTGGACGAGGCTTTAGTGACTCCAAGGTTTTGCTTTGTTCGTCACAAGGATCCTTTGACCACTACCCTCTATTATATAGTCTCTGGGGTGTGGTCCAGTGACTCAGTGCTAATCCCTAGCACGCCTCCCAAGCTGCTGCAAACGTTTATCACGCCTTCGGAGGCGTGCGTCCAGGAATGATGTTTCATTATCACTTTGACTCGAATCAGCTGTCTCCTCTCCCTCGACTGGCACTTGAGACAATGCCAGAGGGGAGGGGCCTGGAGAGGGAGGCCTGGCTGACTCCTCTTCCTCATGCTCGGAGCTTTCTTCCTCCGATGGGACAGGCTCAGAGGGCGGGGCCACAACACATGGTCGAGGCAAGCAAGGTAGTGAGTGAGGGAGCCAGAGAGCAGCAGCAGCTATGCCGCGGCCAAGGCGGGTGAGGTGAGATAAGGAGTGGCTGGGACTCCTGGGAGGGGCAGGGCTGGGCCAGCCAGTGGTGGGATTAGCTGGTTCTCTGAACTGTGCAAAAAGTTAACCGGTTCGCCCGAACCAGAGCAAACCGGCTGAATTCCACCTCTGAACTAGGGGAAGTTGAAAGGTGGAATGGAATGCTGAGGTTTTGTGCATGAATCATGACAGCCTGGAAACCATCAAGGTCATGATTGCAGATGCCTGAGAGGGAAGTGGATTATTCCCATAACAAAAGGACATCTCATAATTGGACAATGTGAACATTCAGGGGAGGGGAGAAAGGGAAGTTATTGATTAACTAAGCAAGTCTTTGCACGGGAAAACCAGAGCTGGTTTTGATTCTTCAGTGCCAAAATGGTGTATCCAATAAAGTTTTACTTTTGGAAATTCAAAGATCCTGAGAGTGTCTACTTGTTTTAGGTCTGCTAGTCAGATGGTTGACAGAACCTACTTTCTGTCAATATCTGTTCATGTCCCAGGCCTATGGGGTCAATTGGGCAGGGACTTTCAAGCTATGTTTTCCATAATACATGGCCTTCATATTACAAAATGCCTTCCCTCTAAAAGTAAGGTAAATCGACAGGGTTGGCCTTCTGGAAGCTACTTGAAATTGAGCTGTTTTGGAGGGCAGTTTGGGAATAAATGTTTGCTATTGCACTTTAGGACCTAAGCATTATTGTATGATGGTATCTTCCTTTGGTTATTTCGTTAATATTTTTATTTTGTTTGGGTACTTTGATACTAAATGCCAAGAATCTTGCTTTAATTCCCTAATGTAGAAATAAAATTCCCACCCGTATAGAAAGTTGAGATGGAGAACTCTTCATCGGCTACATTAAAAACAAGAGGCTCCCTGTTTTGGGCATCAGAGCATGGATGAAGGGATTCTATTTTTTTAAAAAAATTTTATTATATTTTTATTGTTAAAGAATAACAGAAAGGGAAAAAAAATCAATACAAAAAATCAATAGTAAGAAAAGAAATTTTTCCCCCCAATGTGCTATACAAACGGAAAGGAAGTTTTAGGAAATTGAAGTCTTCAATTCTTCCAGAAATCTCTTTGATAAGGTACTGGTGCCGATTCATCCAATCTCCCAAGTGCAAAGTCCACAAATGGTTGCCAAGTGTTCCAAAAAACATTTTCTTTATATATACCACTTCTAATTTTAATATCACAAGTCAATTTATCATTTAATGCAAATTTCCATGTTTCATTGTACCATTCTTCTAATTTTAAGTCAACATTTAATTTCCAATATCTAGCAATTATAATTCTCCCCATTATAACCAAAATCCTCACCAATTCTCTTTCTCCAGTTGTTAATGTTGTTTCATTCATTATTAATAATAATATGGTTTCCAATTTCAATTTGACCCTCTTCTTAATTATTTCAAATATTTCATTTTCTATCCTAGACTAAAAAAGTTCAACCCCATTACATTTACACCACATATGAGCATATGTCCCGAGTTCCACTTTACATCTCCAACACATTTTATCCACTTTATTATCCATTTGAAAAAGTCTTATTGGGGTCAAATACCACTTCCAAATGACTTTATAGTTATGTTCTTTAATCCTTATTGATAATGTCCTCATTATTCTACTAACCCAGTTCATATTCCAATTTTGATCAGAAATTTCAATACCCAGTTCTTTTACCCAATTCTCTTTCATTACCCTTTGTGAATTATTATCAAAGTTAATAATTTTATAAATTTTACTAATTCTCAGCAATATCAATAACATTTAATACTCTTCTAACTAAATCACACATATAACGCCCTTTTTCATCTATTAGGACACCTATTTCTCTTTTTTCTTTTTTATCTTTCGCCATTCTTGCTAATAATTTTGAATTTTTATTACCATATTCAAAAAATTCTCTTTTTAAATAGCTTAATTTTTTTTAACTATTTCTGTATCTTCCGCTATTTGTTTATTTTTCAATTTTTTTAAGTTCCTCCCATAATTTCCTATCTTTAGTCTCTAGAAATCTATTTTCCAGTTCTTTTATCAATTTCTTCTTTTCCTCTATTTTTACTTTATAATTCTTATACTTCCTACTTGATAATTTAATACTTTCTCCTCTAAAAATTGCTTTCATTGTGTCCCAAACTGTTCCATAATTGACTTTCCCATTATCATTCCAATCCCAATTTTCTTCCCATTTCTTAAGAATACGATACTTATCTTCCTCGTTTTTATACAATTTTTCATCATATCTCCAACAGTTTTCTTTTTTCTCCAAAAACATATCTAATTCTAGTAACAATTCTGCGTGGTCAGTCTTTAAATATTCCAACATCCATATTATCCATGTTATCCATCAGATTCTTGGATACAAAAATATAGTCAATTCTTGAATATGAATTAAATACCTTTGAGTGAAAAGTATACATTCTTTCATTACCTTTAATTTCCCTCCAAACATCTACTACACCATTTTGCAACATCCAATTATCAAGTATCCCCATTTTTCTTATTCCACCATATCGGGTAGGATTGGTACTATCCATCTGGTTTCTAATTAAATTAAAGTCACCAGCAATAATTACCTTCCCTACCCTTTCAGTTTGCAACAAATTGGTAATCTTATTCAAAAAATCTTTTTGATTCACATTTGGTACATATAAATTAACTAATGTTATTTTTTCCTCGTTAATACATCCTGTTATTATCAAATATCGTCCATCAATATCTGCTATTACTTTGTTTTTTTCAAATTGGACTCTATTTGATATTAATGTTGCAACACCTCTAGATTTTGAGGACCCAAAAGCTTTTTCATAAACCTGCATCCCTTTTAAATACATCCTGTTTATATCCTCAGATTTCTGATGAGTTTCTTGCATAAAAAGTATGTCAGGAGAATCTCTTTTAATCTTAAATTCTAAACGTCTTCTCTTAATCTGATTCCCAGTACCTTTAACATTCCAAGTCATTACCTTAATTACCCCCATTAATATTTTTAATTTTAACTATTCTCTCTTTTTCCTTTCCGTGACCCAAAACCCAAACAAATATATATATAGACAACACATAACATAAAATAATAATAATAAAATAATAATAATATAAACATGCAAACAACATAAAACAAAAACTAACATAACACACAACCACATAAAATCTTCATCTCCCACCGTCTTCATTAAGACACGCCTCGTTTCCAAGAGTGGGGGAGAGGGGACCCTGTCCATCAGCTGGGTCGTCTCTTCATTGGCATAATTCTGGTTTCAATTGAACAACTACAGGTTCTTCATCCCCGCACTCGGGCTCATCTTCCCTTTTATGTTCAGAGTCCAATGTAATCATCCTTTCCACTCCTTCACCAGTAAGATCTCGACTTTTCTTCTGTACCTCCGCCAAGGATGGAGAAATATCTTTCGTTGGTTTTCTTTTCCTCTTTGGTTTTGGACCTAAACCTCCGACCGCCCCTCCTTCTTCCTCTGGTGTTGATGTATATATTTCTTTTTTTTTTATTGTAAAAGTTTTACAATTACATTTTCACCCCATTTTCACCCCCCTAACCCACCCCAAACTCCCCAACCCACCCTCCCTAACCCCCCCTAACCCTCCCCTCCCCCCGGACTTCCATAGAATATACCCCATCATTATCCCCTTTATATAAAAACCTTGAGCCCCCCCAACCCCCATATCATTTTTCATCTTCACATAGTTCAAATATTTCTATCTTAATATAATATAATACTATCAATGAAAAGCTATTTGATACTTCCTAGTTTGATATTTGTTCTGCACATAATCTATCCACTTTTTCCATTCACATTCATAAGTCTCTTGTGAGCGGTCTTTTAAATATGCTGAAATCTTCGCCATCTCAGCGAAACTGGCCATCTTCAAAGTCCATTCTTCAACAGTGGGCAAAGCTTCATTTTTCCAATATTTGCCTATCAACAATCTCGCTGCTGTAATCATATACAAAATCAACTTTGTTTCATCCACTGTAAAACCCTTAGCTATACCCAATAGAAACAATTGTGGAGAAAATTGAATTTTTTTCTTTAAAACATTCTGCATGACCCACCAAATTTTTATCCAAAAAGCCTTAACTTTCTTACAGGTCCACCAAATATGATAATATGTAGCATCTGTACAATCACACCTCCAACATTTTGGCTGAACATTAGGGTACATACCCGACAATTTCTTAGGATCTAAATGCCATCTATAAAACATTTTGTAAAAGTTTTCCCTCAAATTCTGCGACTGTGTAAATTTAACATTCTGAACCCAAATTTTTTCCCATGTTTCCAACATCACTGGTTCTTCAAAATTTTGTGCCCACTTAATCATACAGTCTTTAACTAATTCAGTTTCTGAATCCCTTTCTAACAAAACATTATAAAGCCTTTTAATATGCATTGGACCTTTCTCTTTTATATGTCTAACCAGCTCTTCCTCATGCAACATAATACCAGTTTTTTGGTCCTCTTTCCATCTCAATTGTAGTTGGTTATATTGAAACCAAGTTAAGTTAATCCCTTCATCCAACAGTGTCTGTAATGTCTTCAACTGCCATCTGCCCGCATCTGTAAAAAGAACCTCTTTGTATAAACCCCCCCCCGAGTGACATTATATTTGTATTCCACATAATATGACCAAGATCCAGCCATAGCGGTATTTTATAATCCCATTTGAATCGGTGCTTCTTCCAAACTCTCATCAAAGAGTCTCTAAGTATATGGCTTTTGAATACTTTATCCACTTTGTTGTCATAAAATAAGTAAGCATGCCATCCAAATTCAAGATCAAAACTTTCTATATTCAGTATTCCAGTCTTTTTCCTTCCAAACCAATCACTTGCTAAGGTCAAAGCTGCTGCTTCATAATATAACTGTAGGTTTGGAAGTTTAAGACCTCCCCTTTCTGGAACATCTTGCATAATTTTCAATTTCACTCTCGGTTTTTTCTCGTTCCAGACAAACTTATTCACTCCAGTTTGCCAGACTTTCAGTTGTTTATCACTTTTAAGCACCGGAATCATTTGCAACAAAAAAAGAAATCTTGGCAAAATGTTCATCTTAACTGCTGCTATTCTCCCAAGTAAAGACAGCTGCAGTTTTTTCCACGTCTCCATATCTTTCTGTACAACTCGCCACAGTACTTCGTAGTTATTTTGAAACAATTTAATATTTGATTCTGCAACCTGAACTCCTAGATATTTAACCTTTGGTACAATCTCAAAACCTGCCTTGTTTTCAAGTTTATGTCGTCGATCTTGTGTCATATTTTTAACTATCATCTTAGTTTTTTTCTGATTCAATCTAAAACCTGATACTGTACCATAATCTTGTATAATGTCTTTCATCTGGATTATTGATTCCATCGGCTGTGTTAGGGTAACAACCAGATCATCTGCAAATGCCCTTATTCTGTAATCCTCTTGCCTTATCACTATACCTTTCAAGTTATTCGAATCCCGTATTGTGTTCAACAAGACTTCTAGTGTTAAAATAAATAACAATGGGGATAACGGACAGCCTTGTCTGGTCCCTTTTTCAATATTGAACTCTGATGTCAAACTTCCATTAATAATAATCTGTGTCTTTTGCTCTTGGTAAATTGCTGAGACCGCCTGTATAAATTGGTCTCCAAATCCCATTTTTCTTAAAGTCTTTAGTAGAAAATTCCAGTCTACTCTATCAAAGGCCTTCTCCGCATCCAAGAAAACCAGCACTGCAGAGATCTGTTTATTCTTCTCAAGATATTCCAATAAATCTATAACTTGCCTTACATTGTCCTTCATGTATCTGCCCTCTATAAATCCCGCTTGGTCATCGTGAATCACCTCTTGAATTACTGGCATCAATCTGTTGGCTAATACTTTTGCATAAATTTTATATTTTATATTTTAAATTTTATATTATATTTTTAAAAGAGATATTGGTCTGTAATTTTCCGGTTTTTTAGGACCTACTTGTTCTTTTGGTATCAAAGTAATATATGCTGATTTCCATGATGGGGGTATTTTACCCCCTTGTTGTATATTGCAAAATAAATCTCTAAGTTGTTCCACCATTTCTGCTTGTAAAGTTTTATAATACACTGCAGTCAATCCATCTGTTCCAGGAGCTTTAGCTGTTTTCAATTGTTTAATTGCTGCGATTATTTCCTCGACTGTTATAGGGTAATTCATTCTTTCTTTTTGTTGGCTAGTAATTTTTGAGACTCTTTTCTCTTCTAAATATTTTTCTATAAGTCCATTCTGTATATCATCTTTAGCATATAATTTAGTGTAGTAGTCTACAAAGACTTCTTTAATCAGTTTTTGTTGAGAAATTTCTTTCCCTCCAACATCAATACTCTCAATAGTCCGTATACTCTGCTTCTTCCTTAAGGTGTAAGCCAACCATCTCGCCGGTTTGTTAGCATTATAAAACATATTATGCTTCGCATATTGTAGATTTGTTGCAGCTTGCTCCGCCAAGAGCATTTGAAATTGATCTTTCAAAAGTTTTATAGCACCACGTATTCTTTCATCTGTTGGGTTTTTAATGAGTAACTGTTCCTTATTCTTTATTTCTGCTTCCAATTCGAGTCTTTTCTTTTGTCGGTTCTGTTTATGTTTAGAGTTCATATAAATGAGTACCCCTCTCATATACGCTTTGCTCGCATCCCATACAATTTCAATTGGGGTACCCTTATTCAAGTTCATTTCAAAAAATTCTTTCATCTGTTTTTTAAGTTCTGTTATATTTTTTTCATATCTGAACAAATTTTCATTTAATCTCCATGACCTTCTCTCAGTCTTTCCCATCTCAATTTCTATCCATACAGAACTATGATCAGTTAAAGTTCTTGGAAATATCTTTGTTCTTTTTGTTTTAACAAGTAAATCATCTGATAACAAGATAAAGTCAATCCTGGAAAAAGATCTATGTCTATCAGAGAAAAAAGTATAGTCCAATTCTTTTGGGTTATAAATTCTCCAAATATCTTTTAATTCCAAATCTTCTTTCATATCAAAAAAAGTCTGTGGTAGTCTAATCCTTAATTTCGCCAAATTCTTTTTATCTAGTTTAGAATCAATTACTCCATTCCAATCTCCCATTATTAAAATAGATCTGTAATCCCATTGCAATATTTTATTATGTAAAGTCTTATAAAAATGATCCTGTTGTTGGTTCGGAGCATAAATTCCAATCAAAAGAATTTGGCCATTTACTGTGTGCAATTCAATTGCGATAAACCTACCACCTTCATCTGCTTCTATAATTTTAGCGGACAATCTTTTATTTACATAAATAACCACACCATTCTTTTTTTCCGAGGTTGAAGCTATAAAATGTGTTCCTAATTTAGAGTTTATCAAATATTTGTGATCTTGAGTTCGAATATGAGTTTCTTGTAAACAAATTATGTCATTATTAAATTGTCTCAAATATGTAAATAACTTCTTCCTTTTTTGTGGTGGATTTAATCCGTTAACATTCCAAGATAAGAGCCTAATTGTCATCTTGACCTTTCTGAAGCGATGAGCTGCCTTGCCTAGCTTCTTCTGAGGTCTTCGGCCTTGCTCCCCCCATAGCTTCACTTTGTGTGGTGCTTTTAGCTCCCCTTTTATATTGACTTTCTTGTTGTTGTTTTTCTTTTATTTGCTTGGAAATTGCACGAGTTATACGCTGGTCCTTAACTTCAGGCATCCGAGCTAGATCCAGAGCAGCATCTCTTGTTGACAAAATTGGGGAAGGTTCTAACAGGGATTCCTCCATAAGGCCTCCTCCTCCTACAGCACCCTGCATTTCCACTAGTTCCATCTGCTTGGACTGTTGTTCCCTCTCATGCTGAGATTGCTTTTCCTTATCACTTTTTATCTCCAACAGTGTAGATGTACGTGGGGATGATGATCTTTCTTTAAGAATATTATAGTAAAAATATTCCGCCTTCTGAAAAGTATTCAATCGGTGTCTCTCTTGCTTTTGCAATTCATTCACTAAGAACCTATACTCTTTTCGATCTTTTAACATCTTAGGTGGTAATTCCTTGTAAACTCCAATTTGAGCTCCCTCCACTTGCACAGAGGAAAGAAAGGATCTTTGCAAAATATCATTTCTTATTCTTCTGTCATTAAAATATATCACCACATCTCTGGGCAAATTTCTTTGTCTAGCCACCCATGAGTTCACTCTGTAAATTTTGTCTATTTTATAGACCACATCTGCTGGATCAATTTTTAACAATACAGCCAGGGCATCAGAACAAATCTGTCTCAAATCTTGCCTATCATTCTCTTTTATTCCTCGAAGCCTAATAGCGAATTCCATGGATCGAAACTGTATCATTGTAATTTCATTTTCAACTCTCTGCACTTTATTATCCACATCAACAATTTTAAAATCAGTATCCTTCATTTTAACATTAACTTCTGATTTGAATTCTTCCAATTTGGAATCCACTTTAGTAATGGTTTCTGCCAAATCAGAAACCACATTTGACAATTTATCAGACACCTTGTCATAATTCTCTTTCATTGCCTCTTTAAATTCATTAATTTCCTTCTTCATTTCCTGTTGTGATTTTTGAAATTTATCATCCAGAGCCTGGGTAATAAAATCTTTTAAACTTTGAACATCAAAGTCCTTTCCCTCACTCTGCTGACTGGGAGGGGGCTGCTGTTCCAGTTTGTGAGTGGGAGATCCCTCCCCTGCAGCCTTTCCTTCCTGTTTCTTTGAAGCCATTCTGCCACGTAAATTAACTTTTCTGAAAAAAGGAAATCTTTTTTTTTTCCTTTGCACCTCCACAAAGTCCTTTGAAAAAGTCCCCCAGATTTAATCAAATTAGAAATTAAATAAGCTGAAGCAAGCTCAGGTTTGTTTTAAAAGGAATTTTTCTTCCACTCTTCTCTGTTCGCTTGCTACAAGCAGTGCTACAATGTAACTTATTGAAATAGCTTTGCGAGATCACTCTCCCTTTCAGCTCGTTAATGCTGGAATGGCGCCATTTTTTCGAGCCGTTTCCACTCACTCTAACTTTTTCCCAAATCAGAAGTTCAAAAGAGGAGAAATACTTGCAGTTTCTTGGTTTAGGGGTTGAGGTTGTTTTATAGCAAAATTATTTTCCCATCAGTTTAAATGTTTGCTGCAGCCGGCTTGCTCTGACAGGCAGAGTCATCCCACGCCGTCCGGAGTCTCCACAAGTTGAAAGGGAGCCGCGCCCGTTTCCTCCCCAGTAGCAGACTTCTGGGGGTTCACAGGGGCTCGACCTGCCTCTTGCTTCACTCTTCTCCTCAAATCCTCAGGATTTTGGAGTTTTCAAGTCGCTCCCCTCACTCGGAGCGGCTCTACAGGCGGCGGGGCTGGCGGTCCTTCAAAAGCGACCGTCTTCGCCGGTGGCAGACAAACCCGGAAGTCTTGATGTATATATTTCAATTCCACCCATTTTGAGTAATTGTGATCTTAATTCACTTTGTTCTTCCTCTTTTTCCAAAAAGCCAAGCTCATGAAGGTATTGGACCACATCCGTTTCTATTGTAAATATATGCATTCTATTTTTATAGAAAAATTTCATTCGCTGTGGTGGTCTCCAATTATACTTAATACCTTTATCTCTTAATATTTTAGTAATTGGCTTCAGATAATATCTCCACGATCTTTCCTCTCTTGAGATATCTTGAAAGACTTGGACCTGTTTTCCCTCAAGCTTCAGCACAGCATCACCATTTTCTCTAATTTTTGCCATTACTTGTAATTTATCATTAACACTTGCAAATCTCACCAAAACATTTCTTATTATTTCACGTTATCTTCTAAATCCAATTCGATAGACACTTATCAAATCTGTAGTTGTAAAATTTTTATCCAATCCAAGTTCATTAAGCCATTTCAAAACACGTTGTTTAACATTGTCCACTTTTTCTTCCACTATGCCTCTTATAACAATGTTGGACTCCCTAGCTTCTTCTTCCAGAATACATATTCTTCTATCCTGTTTTTCATTTTTAAAAAAGATTTCAGTTATTTGCTTATCAATTTTTTTGTTTGCACTTGTAGTTGATCTACATTATCTTTTATCACTGTTACTTCTGCTGTATATTTAGCAAAATTAACATTAATTTCTTGAACAATTTGTTCCAGATGATTGGATCTTTCTTTCTTTTCTTCATCCATTTTTAAATGTATTTTTTGAAATTCTGTATCCATTATTTCAATTTTATCACTTAATTTGTTTAATGCCAACACAATTTGAGCTGAGTCAATACTAGCTTGAGAAGTCTGTTTGACCTTAGATTGCACCGATTCATCTTTAGATGGATCCATCTTAATAACTCCTATAATTTTTGACCAAATATTTCTATAACTTTATTCACAGTTCAAAATCAATGGGTCATCAACTTGTATTTAAGATGTTGAATTATTGTAGAGGAAAGTCTTTAATCATCAATTCTGTACCACAGATACTCAGAAGGGTCTTTTCAGAAGGACTTGGGCTTATTTTACTTTCACTTTAAGGAGCCAGAGATGACAAATAAAGCATTAAAGAGTCCCAAATTTAAAAAAGTTGAAAGTCCAAGTTATTGAAGGCTTGCTTACAATTGCTTCTTGCGCCAGAGGCAGTGTAAAATACAAACAGTGAAATTCCTGTAGTCACATTAATCAAGATCAGTTACACTCCTCAGCGCCATTTTGCCCGCTGCGAACTTCAAACAGCAAACATGCTTTAGATTATTTTAAAACTTTTAATTTTTAGTCCACAATTTTCACAGCGTCTTCAAAAAAAAGGATAATTGCTTTCAAATTTTCAGACGATCCCACAAACAAGCCATTTAAATATTCAGCTATTCAAAAAAAAAAAAGGTTCCTGTTCTCCACGTTTATATCGACTCCAACATTCAGGCAGCTCTCATATACCTTATTTTTATCTTATTCAAACATAGCCATAAAACTTAATTTGCTGCCCTTCGCCCTGCGGACGTTTTTTGCGGATCCAGCCCACAATTAAATTCTAATTTATTGTTTTTCAGACCTCTTTAAATCATCGTTTCGCCATTTCATCACCCCCTCTACTCACTTTTATTCCCCAAAGGGAAAGCACTTTTTAAAAAAGCCTCAATTAAAAGCAGTTCAGGGTGGCTTACCACATCAATCTTAATCCAACCAAAACAGGAACTCTTCAATAACACATTTAGTTGTTATCGGACTTTAAAAATGCTGTTTATTTTATTTTCATCCGCTTTCAATTTTCCATATGCCGCAGAGAGACGAAGACAATGTCTTCTAAGCCATAGCCATGGACACGCCCCCGATGAAGGGATTCTATTAAAGACATCACTGTTTCTCACTTTTGTCCTCAGATTCCTCACAATTTCTGGGAGTGGAAATCTCTAGCACTTGATTAATGCCCTTTAGTTCCATTGACCAAAGTAGAATATATTATTAGAAATTGAACTATCTTGTCAATCTTTAAAGAGTTTTAATTTATTCAGCAGATGCAAAAGACATTTCTCTGGTCATAAGAGAACAGATAGTAAGTTCTAAGGTTCAAAGATTACAAACTATTGTTTATTCTACTTAAATTTATTTTCAAAACAGGATAACTCCCATAGGATTGTTTATCTAGAAAGTAAATGCTCTCATTGTCTCTTTAATTTTTCCCCACTATGTAGGATGAATAATAACATACACACACAAAAAGAATATTGCACCATTCATTCCTTGTTGCACAGAGAAAATAAAGCTGAGCATTAATTTGAATTCAAGATTTCTTGAAAATCACAAAACTTGTTTGCAAGTAAAAGAATGAGATGTTAAGTCAACTCATGACTTGGTTCCTGAGAATTTGCACTACAAATAAACATTATTCATGTTTCCAGTAATCTATTCTAATGTATATGACTTGCTAAGGACTTTCATAGATGTCATTAATTAAAACCACAAATCATAAATCATAAATAATGATAAAGAAGATAAAGAAATATAGCTTGATTTCAATGTTTACTTCAGGCATGATAGTAATCTTGTTGAACCAATGGGAGAGGAGAATAAAATATCTAGTTAGCATCCTTACTAAAAGTTTAAATTGTGCCAATGAGACAAGGATTACTAAAGGAAATAATGTAATAAAATTATTCTAAAAAGTAACCAATAAGAAAGTTTAACATTTTAAAACATATAGTGTGGTTAGTCATTATTTAATTTAAAGTATAATGCAGAAGTTATGATCAGTTATTGGACCCTGAGCATTTTTCAGGATAGGTGAAACTGGATAGGAAAAAGAACAGGGGAGAAAATGTTCTTTAAGAATAAGCTATATGCAGTCCAAGTAGATAATCTTTGTTAATAGCCAGAATCCAGCAATGTTGACTATATATAAACCCATTCTAATTGATGACCTATCTCTGGAGATCCTGACTAGAAACATTTCCCCCATGACATTCTTCTACTACCAGAAAGAAAAGGAGATTTCTTTGTACCTATTTATTTCCCATTGTCTCCCAAAATCTGCTCTGGACAATAAGGATTCTATGGAACAGATGGCCTTCAGGGAGAAGAGACAGTGCATAAAATTTGCCTCCTTCATTCTAACCAGTAGGGAATCATACGTCAGCAAACGGTAATTAAGAATCCTATGGTTTGAGTGTTCTTAACTTTTTTGTAGACTTTGTGGCCATCCAGCAAAAGTGATCAGTTTAATTCTTGCAAAAAGCCTTATGGCTATAATTTATTTGAATACGTTACAGTTAACTTTACATTTTTATTTTATAGAAACATCTGGGTACTTCAAGGTCATGTAGTCCAATCCCTGCTCAGTGTAAGAACTTCTAAGGCTTCTCTGAAAAAAGGCCCTCCAGCCTCTCGCTAAAGACCTCTAGCAAAGTAGAACTCACTGCTTTATGTGGCAGCCTGTTCTACTGGCTGACAAATCATACAATCAAGAAGTTTTTCCTGATGTCTAACCAGAACACATTTCTGTTGTCTTTTAACTTTCCATTATTATAATTTATTTATGTATTGTTATTTATTAAATTTATTAGCCATCCATCTTAACACAGAGCAACTTCTATTCTGGTTCTGGCTTCTGAGTGAATAAAGAATGAACCCCATGTTACCTCTTCTGTATGATAACCTTTCAAGGAGAACTTCTCTGTAGACCAATGAACTTCTCTTTGTACTTTCAACTCACTAGTTCTGGTGTTGCCCTCTGAGATAATATTTTTCATAAATGGGGGTGAGAGCAGTGGTGGGATTCAAGTAATTTAACAACCGGTTCTTCCTAATGTGGCTGGGTGGGTGTGGCTGGGTGGCCATGGCTGGGTGGGGGTCATGTGACTGAGTGGGCATGGCCAACTCGATGTCACTCATGGCAAGGTGGGGTGGTGCAGGTGGGCTGAAGCGGCGGTGGTGGTGATGGCTGGAGCAGTGCGGGAACAAAGCACCCTTGTACTTGCCTTTATGTAGCAACAGCATTCCACCTTCATCGTGGTACATTTGCACTCAAGGCAGCCCTCGCCTGCCACCACTTCAGGCTCAGAGCTTTAACCCGCATCTGGGAAGCTGAGAGAAGCCGCATCTGGGAAGCTGAGAGAAGCGGCCAGGTGTGATTTCCCAGTGTCTCATCTCTTGCTGGGTCTTGCTGCCTGACAGTCAGAGGTTTTTAAAAGAGTTTTGCAGCAGGAAATGGCAGGGGGCTACTTCCGGCCTTTGTTGGTGCCTCGGTTGCTCAGGGAGACATGCAACCTGGTCTCTTCCCCAAGACACTGGCCTCCTGCAGCCACCACAGCAGCCGCATTGCCTGCCCACTGGTCTGAACTGCATTGCGGCTGACCCTGCTGCTGTTGCTAGGGGCAAGCCCACATTGTGGCTCCGCATCATAATGGGCTCCAGGAGGAGGAGGGGACCCCATCTCCCCCATTGTGAAGCACACTAAATTTCATTGTGCTGTGCAAGGCACTGAGCAGGCCCCTTCAGCCATGAGGCAACAACAGCAGTGGCCATGGGCAGTTCTGGCCAGTGGGCCGGCAATGAGGTGGCGGCAATGGCGACATGCCATTCAGGCCGGCAATGAAGTAGTGGTGGCGGCAGCATGAATGATGTTCAGGATGGCAATGAGGTGGCGGCGGCAGGGAGTTCGGGTCAGTGGGTAGGCAATGAGGAGGAGGAGGAGGCAACAGGCAATTCAGGACAGTGGACAGGCAATGAGGTGGCAGTGGTGGCAGCGGGCAGTTCAGGCCAGTGGGCAGGCAATGAGGAGGAGGAGGCGGTGGCAATCACAGCAGGCCAGTGTCTCGGGGTGGAGATTAGGTTGCTTCCCGAGTGATCGAGTCATGCCCAGCTGCACCAACAAAAATCGGAAGTAGCCAACCACAGTTTCCTACTGCAAAAATCTTAAAAATCTGGGCCTTGTGAGAGGCAGCGGAGATCCACAAAGGAAGGCCCACCAGGTAGGGAGCTAAGCCATGTGGGAGGCAGTGGAGATTGGCGAAGAAAGGCTCACCAGGCAGGGAAATGTTTTCTAAATCAAAGTTCCTATCACCATCCTCCAATAATACAGCAACAATGGAGAGGACCTATACAATACCAAACAAAATGTAGAATGATTATTGCTTTCAGTTCTCCATATAAGCAACTTCTGCTCTGCTAACTGTTGGAAAGCCTTTCATGTGCTCACTTTAATCAAGTCATGTAGTCAAGAACTGATCCAAGTTAGAAGAGTTAAGACGTTTAAAGCGAGCAAGTTATAGAAAAGGAATATCATTTTCTATCTATCTGTTATTTCTCTATGTTAGTTTATCCGGCGCAAATACTATTGAATGGAACAACAATCAAAGCAAATCGGACTGAACCTACAATCTCTAGTAATGTAGCTGAGGTGTAACAATGTTTATTATGTTCTTATATCTTTTATTACTAATTGTGTAAACACAACTAATTTTGAAGTTCAAAATAGAATTGTTAAAGGATATATAAGTAAAAAAAAAAATAGCAGAGTATGAATTAAACCTAGAGGCAAAATAATGTGTGCATATATACACTGGTTGGGATCACAAAAATAGAACCTAAAGTCAAGCATTTACAAGCATGAGTATCATTCATACAAAAATATTTTTAAAACTTCAACAAAGAAATCATGGTTTTAATTAAAATTGATTTCCCCATTTTCTTTATTCCTTCTGGATTAAAATAATTTCTCTTCATCTATAAAAATTAAGTGCCAAGGACATAGCTATCACTTTTATATGCATACACCTTTAGATTGGAATGATTGAAAAAATGTGGACAAACAGAAATTAGCACAAGCACCTGGCAAACAGCTAATGCTCCAGTTTTTGTTACATAATATGAAAAGTTTTTAAATTCCTGTTGCACAGACATTCTTGACAAGAATTGAGTTGAACAATTTACATTTGTAGAGTACTGCGGGAATGGTATACTGTGCCACCTTGTTTCTGTCCTATGGTTTTGCCTTTAGCTCAGTATTTGTTTACATATGTTTGTTTACATAAACATAAAGTCTCAGTCAACCAGGCAAAAGTGTCTGAAGGTTGAATTATGGCAGGCAAAGGTGTCTGAAGGTTGAATTACAGCAACTAGACAAATTTAGTTAGTGTTAGCTTTAACATAAATCATTGTGAAATGGAAAAAGATCCAAGAGTACTGCTGGTTTCACTGTATGTTTGCTGTGTTCTGAGGGCTGTATCCTTCAGAAAACCTCAAGTCTACAGAAAACTACCTAAAAACCATTGCCACATAGTATTTACCAAATTTCATGCTTGACATCTAGCAATATTTAACGTATCAAACCCTTCAGTAAATAAATTCTTTGGCAACTGTATTTCATGTTTCCTTGTTTATCTTTGTAACCTGCCAAAATCAAAACAAGATGCAAAAAACCCAAATTAAATAAAAGCTTCATTGATGCTTCAAGTGAACACAAAGTTCTAAGCAATGCCGCCCTTCTGCTTCTAAAAAGTAACTGCTAGAAAGTTTAGGGGACAGGCTCCAAGCTGTGAAAAAAAGAATTTCATTGCTGTTATGGCTCACTCATTTGAAGGGCATCACCTCTGCAACAAGAAACACCTGATGAAAGCAGAGTGTGGTCAAGTTGAATTGGCACCTAAGTTCTGGAGGCTTAAAACATTTTTTTTAACACTGAATTTTAGTTTCCTCATTTAAGTGAAATGTAAAATGTATTAAAATACTTTTTGCTATTGGATGTAGCTCTAATTTATTCATTTTAATTGTAATTATCCATTTAACAAAACTGGAAAGAATGGTGTGGTGATTTTCTTAATTTATATAAACTAGCCCTTGCTGTTAGAGATCCTTTTATTACTGGCCAGGTAGGAAACCATAAAGTGCTTCTAATGTAAAGCATGTTATATAGCTTTCTCAGGTTAGTTGATGTTTACATTTAATTTCTTCAGCATTGTTTAAAAGGTTTACATTTCTATTTTTTATGCCAGACAAATTCAGTTCTCACAGATATATTTCATAATAAAAAGACATGAGAAAGCAGAGTTAGAAAAACCTGTGGCTTACATTGTTCTCTAAATCACCAGGCTGCTACATATCTCTTGAGTTAATTAACAGAATAACAGTTGGAAGGGACCTTGTAGGTCATCTAGTCATGTATTCATTAGATTATCCTCCCTCTCTTTCTCCCTCCCTCCCCTCTCTTAGATTGAATGCTTAGATTGAAAGCTCCATAATACATCAATCAATAAGATGTTTTCCCCTCAATCCCAGGAAACCCATTTTTTACAACTTCATTCCTGTAACTTACCATTTGTCCCAATATATGTTGTGACATTGGCCTATCCCTCAGTGAAGTCTTATCCCTGCATATGGGGCAGACATGGAGCAAAGGATTCCAAGAGCTTCTGTGCGGGCACCTATGCCTTCTTTAGTGTTATTGAGGAGGACCTTATTCCCTACCCATTTGGATGGCTGGGAGAAGCATCTGTCCTTGGTTAAATAGCTTCTATGCCCTCTCGAATCTGCCCTGCACTCAGGACCACCTGCTGTTTCAAATAATTAGCTCCCAATGGATCAAAAGAGCTTGTGGGGTGTTCATAGAAAATATTTACCTTGAGAGGAGGGGGACTTCTAGCAAGGATTTAAATTTTCTTCAGTGAAAGGAATTTAAAAGATTGTGATAATTTCAAAAGTGTGCCTAGTCAGAATCAGTGGGGAGATGGATGATATAAGGGAAACAAGAACTGTAATTTAGTGGCCAGTGTGAGGACAGCCTTCAAGTGTTCACACTGTTTAATTTTCTCTCCCGCCACCCCTGGCAAAACACTATGAAATGCAAAGGTGTAAACTATTTTCAATGCTTTTAACCAGCGGTGGTATTCACTTACCTTCGCTACAGGTTCGCAAACGGGAGCACACATGCCACCTCCACACAAGCATAGGACCTTCTGCATATGCGCAGAGCATCAGAAATGGAACGTGATTATGTCCGGGTGGGTGGGCGGAGCGTCCCGCAGCCACCGCTACCAGTTCGCCCGACCAGATAGAACCGGCTGAATAGCACCACTGATCTTAACCCCAAATTTCCAAGAGTTGGGAAAATGAAAGGACTACAGTAGATATTAGGAAAGCCTCTATATACACCACTAAATAAATGCACAATAGATGTTATGATGATCCATCCAATTCACTGCAATGACCCTTTGTAGAATAAGACTGTACTGGTGCAAAGATGTTAACAGAATCATAGAATTGGAAGGGACCTGGAGGTCTTCTAGTCCAATCCACTGCTAAAAAATCCTCCAGTGATGGACCACCCACAACTTTTAGAGACAAGCCATTTCACTGATTGATTGTTCTAACTGTCAGTACATTTCTTATTAATTAATTAACATTAATTGACCATACAGCAAATTTAGCTCAATAGTTTAGCTATTATACACAAGGCTGCTCTTCTGGTTAATTTTTTTAACCAAAAAAAACATAGGAATTATACTTTTGAAATATGGTAAAGCCGAGTAGGATTGTGTGATAGTGCTTGTCTATCCTGAGCAAGTGAAGACAGATTCCAGGGGATTGAGCAGATGAAACCTACTAGAATAGGACAACAGTCATGAAGGTGGTCTCTGCAAGGTGGTACACTAAGAGCATGGCAAGACATAAAAGACGCCCTGGTCAACCACTGTACCCAGCCCATCTCCAACTGTCTCTACTCTTATCCTGCTATTGGAGCAAGATGGAATCTGGGAGTGACTGAGCAGCCCTCTTTAGGACCGCACTGCTCACCGCCGTAGTAAGAGGAAGGGGCTAGAAAAGGTGCCCTAAACATTGTTGCTTCATAGAACCCTGGCCAGCTTGCCATGGCTTGGGGGGATCCCATTTCATGCAATCGAATAACATAACTTCAAAAAAAAATGTAAGGTGACACCACTCACCATAGGCACATGGAACATGCGTACACTTCAAGACAACCCCTTAGCAAATTGACCAGAAAGAAGAACAGCCCTGGTCTCCAGAGAGCTCGCAAGATTTAACATCGATATTGCGGCCCTGTGTGAAACTCGTCTAGCCAACGAAGGTCAGTTCACAGAAACATTTTTCTGGTGTGCACGCAGCAGTAACAAACGCCGTAAATCTGGAGTTGGCTTTTTGATTAAGAATCATCTTGTCTGCAAACTTGCCAGTCTTCCCAAAGGAGCATGAATAACCGACTCATGACACTGCATCTCCCACTACCAAGAGGAAAACAAGCCACATTGATCAGCGCCTACACACCCACAATGACGAATCCGGATGAAGTAAAGGATAAGTTTTATGAAGATCTGGATGCTCTACTTTCATCTGTGAAGCGCACCAACAGGCTGATTCTACTTGGTGATTTCAATGCAAGAGTAGGATCTGATCACTCTGTCTGGGATGGCATCATTGGAAAAAAATGGACTCGGCAAATGTAACAACAATGACCTATTACTACTGAAAACATGTGCAGCTCACAGTCTGATCATCAGCAATACCATATTTTGCCTGCCCACTCACAAAAGGCTGTCCTGGATGTACCCGTGCTCCAAACACTGGCATCTTATTGATGATGTCATTGTGTGGAGGAAAGACAGACAGGATGTAAGGGTAACCAAGGCCATGCTGAGTGCTGGCTGTTGGATTGACTTAGACTCCAAATTAAGCTTTCACATCAAGCCAAAGAGACATCCACAGGGAAACAAAGCTGTGATGAAATGAATCAACATCAGCAAACTGAGGAACCCCAATACAGCAGCTTCACTAGCAGAAGATTTTGACAACCAATTCTCAGAGCTGCAATTAGAGGGAAATGCTGAGAAGGACTGGGAACACTTTCAGGATATTGTGCACTCTTCAGCACTAAAGGTTCTTGGACCCTCACACAGGAAACAGCAGAACTGGTTTGACAAAAACGACGAAGAGATGAAGGCCCTATTTGCTGAAAAGCACCGTCTTCACCATGCTTATCAGAATGAACTGTCGTCAACAGCTAAGAAAAATGCCTTCAACAACACTTGCAGGACCGTACAGAGCAAGCTTCGTAACATGCAGGTACTCCTGGTTGAGTACCAAAGCAGATGAAATTCAGATGTCTGCTGATAGAAACGATGCTAAATGGTTCTACGAAGCCCTCAGATCCTTGTACAGCCCTCAGGGAGCTCCCCACTATTGGACTCAGATGGTACAATTCTCATCACTGAGAAGACTGATTCTACAGCGATGGGCTGAGCACTTCCAATCTGAGGCGATCGACAGAATGCCCCAGGTGGATATCAATCACAGCCTGGATGCCCCACCATCAAATACTGAAATCCTACAGACCATCAGCCAACTGTCCAGTGGCAAGGCCCCATGATCTGACACGATCCCAGTGAAGGTCTGTAAGGATGGCAGTGTAGTGCTTGTCAACAAACTCACTCAGCAGTTCCAGTCTTTCTGGAATCAATGATCCATTTCTCAGGAACTGAAAGATGTGTCCATTGTACACCTCTGCAAGAGGAAAGGGAATCAAGTCTGCGATAAACATAGAGGAATATCACTGCTTTCCATTGCAGGCAAGATTCTTGCACAAGTGTTGCTGAACTGCCTGACTGACCACCTGGAACAGGGTTTATTACCTGAGACACAGTGCGGTTTTCACAAAGAGTGTGGCAAGTGGACATGATCTTCGCAGCCCGACAGCTCCAAGACAAGTGTCAAGAGCAGAATTGTGAATTGTACACTACCATTGTAGATCTCACTTAGTGTGGAATTGGGATCGTAGAAACACCCAGGAGCATAGAAGAGTCCAGAGGAAGATGCATGAATAAATGTCTTAAATGTATTTATTCATATAATAAAGCATATTAACTACGTACAAAGGCTGTCTTGGTATTCATTATAGGATAGGGGGCACACAGTGTGTGTGACTACCCTGATCAGAGATCAAGTCTCATGGGGAACAAACGCGAAAAGAGAGAGCAAGGTAGAGAAGGTTGGAGGGGGTTTTATACTCAGGGTAAGCCTCTCCTTTCCACATAGGGGTGGAGGCACTCTCTGCCTCCACTGGTGTCTATATGACACATGTGCCAATGGATTGCAAATACTTGACAGTTCCCCTCCTTGCGAGCCAATGGCATGCAAACACACTAATGCAATGCACAACAGATTTTACCCTGTGAGACATAACTTTTTACACAGATCTTTGTGCCTATCCGCTGGTAGAGGTTTTGTGAAAATGTCAGCTGTT
Organism: Pantherophis guttatus; assembly: GCF_059756535.1. Taxonomy (NCBI): domain Eukaryota; kingdom Metazoa; phylum Chordata; class Lepidosauria; order Squamata; family Colubridae; genus Pantherophis; species Pantherophis guttatus. The sequence goes on along the minus strand of NC_142063.1, from coordinate 184,053,980 downwards.
TGATGTTTGGTCTGACAGTGCATTAAAGATATAAACCCCATCTCTACTAGTTGTCTAACATTTTGATAACGGATATCAATATGTCTGGACCTTTTCTCCACTGCATAGGCTTTGGCAATGCCTATGGCCCCAGTGTTGTCTTCTATAATTTGGATGGGCAAAGTCGGTGGTGTCCAGATGTAGAGATTAAGGCATCAAACCATATCAGATCGTTCCCTGCCTCTGATAGGCATGCAAATTCAGCGGTGGAGCACAAAACAAATTTCTGTTGCCCCACATGCCAATGGATGGGTGCCCCATTTAACAGTACCAAGAAGCCCGAAGTATTCCTACGTGTCTTGGTATCTCCGGCCCAGTCCGCATCCGCAAAGCATTCTAATTGGGCCTTGTCTCTATCCTCAGGTTCCAAGTGAAGCACGTAATCTGCTGTGGTCTTGAGATACCTTAATAGCTTTTTAATGGTCAACCAGTGGAACTGGGTAGGATGTTCCACTTGTCTGGATAGCAGGTTCACGGCCAGGGCAATGTCTGGACGGCTCCAATTACTTATATATAATAATGAGCCGACCACTGACCTAAATAGAGTATTATTTTGGAACTCTGGACTATCCTTGTGTGCCAATCCATAATAGTCGGTCTGCATTGGGATAGCAGTTGGCTTGCTATCTTCCATTTTACATTTCACCAAAAGTTCCTCTATCTTCTCCTTTTGGGAGAGAGCAAAACCTTTTGGTGTAATGATGATTTGTACCCCTAGGTACTTGTCCACATATCCTAAAGACTTTAGAGTGAACCTTTTTTGTAGGATCCTGGCAAATATATTACATCCCCCCTTGTCAGGCCCTATATATAAAAGGTCATCGACATACAGCAGGACTTTCTCCAGCCCCCCTTTGGTATCCCTTGTGAAGGTACATTTATCAGCTAGAGATGGATGGAAACCCAGTGATTTGAGTGTTGTAGTCAGGCATTTGTACCACATTCTGCCTGATTGTTTGAGGCCATACAAACTTTTCTTTAGAAGCCAGGTGTGGCCTTCCTGCTGCTGGAATCCAGGGGCACCTCTGACGTAATTTTTTTGTTTTAGATGTGTGTGTAAATAAGCAGTTTGCACGTCGAATTGAAAAATGTGTTCCCCATGTGCTACTGCGGTGACCAAAGCAGCTCTCACACTTTCCGCTCTCACGATGGGGGAATATGTTTCATCAAAGTCCTGTAAGTAGAGCTGTGCGTAGCCTTGTACTACTAGCCAGGCCTTATAAAGGAGTTTGTTGTTGGGCATTGGCTTGACCTTGTAGACCCAATGGGTGCCAATTGCCTTCCTCTGTTTGGGGACTTCCATGGGGATGAAGACTTTCAATTTTTTGAGACTGTCCATTTTCCACTCCATTGCCACCCTCCACCTGCGCTGTTCTTCCTCGGGAAGCCGAAGGACATCTGTGTATGTTTTAGGGGCCATGGTAATGCTGTTGACCAAGGCAACACAGCCAATGTCCAACCCTTTATTGGAGCGTTTTGACCGTCTGGGGAATTGCCACTCACCATCATCACTGTCATCCGGAGCATCGGTGTCAGAATTGGAGCTGCCGGATGCATCTTTCCAATCGAAATGAGGCAGACCTCTGTCCCAGGCACTGCAAAGATATGGATGTTTGGTGAGACAGGAGGTGTGAAGTCATCCAGGGATTGCTTGTCCGAATCGTCAGAGTCAGGTAGGGATTCATCACCATCCGGATCTTCGCTGGTCTGTCGTTTGGAGTATGTTGGTTCATCCTCTTTAGGTGGTGCTGGTAGTTCAGTGTCATTTTTAATAGGGGAATAACTGGGTTCATTGGAATGAATTTTTGACCAATTTGACCCCTCCTCAAAGGAAGCTGATCTTGAGACAATGACAAGGTTATTTTTGTCTACAAATCTAGAGGCCTTGCTGCCGGTTGCATAACCTATAAATCTGAGCCTCCTAGATGCCTTGCCCCCCTTTCTTCTGAGGTGCTTGGGAATATGGACCCAGGCATAGGAACCAAAAATTCTCAGGTGTGAGAGGCTAGGTTGCCTTCCATGGACCAGGAAGTATGGGGTTTGGTCAATGGCACTACTCCATGTCCTGTTGACTAGATAATTAGCCATTTTGACCGCTTCTGCCCAAAAAACTTGGCTCATGTCGGCATCTGCAAGTAAGCAGTTCATGACATTCTGCAGCATGCCATTTCTCCTTTCTACAATGCCATCTCCCGAAGGAGTTTGAGGCGATGATTTAAAATTGATGATATCTCTCTCCTTCATCCAGTTTTCAAAATTCCTGGATGTAAACTCAGTCCCCCTATCGCTCTGCACCTGAGCGATGCACACTTTGTGTTGCGTTTGGATCTGGTTGTAAAGATGTTTGAAGTTGGTAAAGACTTCAGTTTTGTCCTTTAAAATAAATACTGGCCATAACGAGACTAATCATTGACTACCGTTAAAAAATAACGCCCCTTGCCAAGGGAGGGTCTAAAAGGACCAACCAAATCCATGTGTACCAGCTGATAAGGGTACCTTGCACATTGGGAAGAGACCTTAGGTATAGCAGCAGTTTTTGATTTTGCTGCCTTACAGATGGCACATTCCAAATAGGTATTACAATTCTTTATCTTAAGCCCATTGGAAAAATCTTGCATTTTCCTAATAACCAAGAAGCTGGCATGGCTAAGCCTGCGGTGTAATATATGTGCACAATCTATATGTGAAAGTTTACCCATGCACACTTTGTCAACCTTATGTATCTTATCATTACAAGTCTTGGTCTGTGCAGTAATGATAGTAGGCACTGGATTAATGGTCACCTTAGACTTCCTCAGGGTTGGCTGAGGAGTTGTGATCTTAATGGGCTCAGCCTTAATGGCTTTGGATGTCCTAGGAGCTGGTTTAGGAGCTTCATTGGGAGTAGGTCCAGCATCCTTGAGTTTGGAGAACCTGGGGGCTGGCACAGGAGCTTTCTGCTGTGCCCTCTTATTAGGTGTCTTGTGCCTTTTGACCTTTGCTTTTGGGGAAAAATAAGGCAAATTGTTGATTTTTACAATATCGCCAACAACATCCCCACGTTCAAAAATATAACCTCCACCCTTCTCAAATACCAGTTTTACATTTTTATCCTCAGTCAATTTTAAAATACTTTAAAGGTTGTTCTTGATTGAGGGAACATACAGTGTCCCCGTAACATCTCCTATACCAGGCACATTGATCACGCCTTCCCCAGTTACCTCTGCCTTGTCCCCAGTGGCAACTTTTACTGAGGACTTGAGTGGGTGTAAAATCTTAAATCGTTGCTTCTTGTTAGCTATATGCGTTGATGCACCTGAATCAAGAAGCCACAGCCCCTCAGCATCCTTTACCTGGGAGGTGGGATTGTCACTTGCGACACTACAGAATTGGTGTCCTTTATGACCACCTCCCCCTCTTCCACAGCCTCTTTTATTTTTATTATGCTTAGGCCCAGCTGTGTTGGCCCTAGAGTGAGGGCACTCCCTTTTAAAATGACCTTGCATGCCACAGTCAAAGCAGGTGGGAAGGGTATTAATCCTTTCACTTGTGTCCTGGCGCCTCCTCTGAGACCTAGGCCTGTAATATGCCTCCTTCATTTCTTGTTCTTCCTCATCTCTGCGCCTTAAATCTTCCTCAATAAAGCGACCAGAAAAGTATTCTATATTTCTTTGTTCCCTAGAAACCCCTTCTAGAGAAATAATGAAGGGACTCCAGGATTTATCTAGGGAGTTCAACATTACACTAATTAAAGTGGATTCAGGAACAGGCTCCCCCCTCTGTATAAGCTCATCCCTCATGGCTTTAAGCATTGCCAAATGTTTCCCCATCTTGACACCAGGTTTGAGTTTATAATTGTGAAAAATTCTTGACAATCTGCTGGTTGCAGCCATATTGTCATTATGGAACAAATTATATAGGGCAGTCCAAACTTCCTGAGCTGTGAGGCCATCTGAAAGACTGCCATAAAGAGCTGTGTCTATAGAACTTAACAGGGTTGTGTAAGCTCTTTTATGCAGGAACTCGATTTCAGGGCTCCAAGGTAATGGAAGTGGTCTTTTGATCATGTCCAGAGTATTTTCTCTTAAGAGAATTATCTGAATCTCTTTACACCATTTTTTAAAATTCTGACCACTTAAATGTAATTTTTCAAAATTATTTGGCAAAGTTACAAAATTATTGCCATTAAACTGCATGGGGAGTTGTTCAAAGGGCTGAAAAGAGCCTGTTGTGAATGGCATTGGGATCCCTAAGCCTGGGGTCGATTGCGTAGGTCTGGCTCCTTCTTGTAGTCTTTCTGTAGTTTGAAGCAACTGGGCACGTGCAGGAAATGGAGCATGCTCCAAAGCCTTTTCTTGTTGGAGCTCTGATCTCCCTCTCTGGGTTCTGAAGTCAAGTCTGGCTGAAGCCTCAGCATAGGCCCGAAAATCAGCTGTGTGGCGGGGAAACCTTGGAGGAGTGGGAAGAAGGCCTGGAGATCTTTCTGGAGACTGGAGGCCCATCAGATAAGGTCTATGGGCTGGATTGGCGTGAAAATGTCTCTGGATCTCCTCTTCTCCATCAGAGGAGCAGGATTGCAGCTCCGGATCATCCCAGCAGCACTGGAAATGTGTGGAGGCCTCAGTGTGGGCCTCCGTGAAGCATTCAGCGAATGGTAAGTGCCTCTGCAGTGGGGGGTGGAAGGCTGCAGGCCCATCTGGGTTCCTCCGGGGGTGGGAAGCTGGGTTTGGGATCCTTCTTAAGTGGGCAGCTGGGGTGGCTGGTGGGTGACACTTAGGCTTTTGACAAACTTCATGTTGAAGTTTGGGTGCCCTAATAGATTCATCCTGATGGTATGTCACTTCCATGAAGGTATGACGGCTCATGTTCTGCATGATGGAGCAGCTTCAGAGGCCTTTCCTGTTACAAACGGCATTAAGCAAGGGTGCATGTTGGCACCAACCTTGTTCAGCATAATGTTTTCAGCCATGCTGTCAGACGCCTTCCAGAACAGTTCCAAGTTGTGCAAATATAATTCTGGTTGCAGTCAATACATATAAAATCAAATATGTATTCCCCTTGTTATACTGTTTCAGGAGTGGGTTCTACTTACCTTTACTACCGGTTCGCAATGGGGCCGAGCGCTCATGCATGCACAGAAGCATTTTGATGACCTCAGGGTTGGTGGGTGGAGCCTCCTTCTGGTTTTACTACCGGTTCTATAGAACCAGTGCAAACTGGGGACAACCCACCACTGCCCTGTTCCCCCCAAAATAAGACATTCCCTGATAATAAGCCCAATCGGGCTTTTGAGCGTATGGCAATAAGCTCAAGCACTTATTTCAGGGTTCAAAAAAATATAAGGCAGGGTCTTATTTTTGGGGAAACACAGTAGTTCTGGTTTTAAATCAATATGTTGCTTTACCATTTTTCCAACCATGTATGTATTTTTCTCCAATATTTTTTTGCTTTTGGGCATGTCTACTACATATGATAATACGAACCAGGTATCTGATGGCATTTCCAACATTTAGCAGACATATCCTTAAACATCTTTGCCAACCTTGAGGGTGGAAAATGCCATCTATAAAACATTATAATTAAGGATTTTCTTTATATGCAGTTGACATCGTTAATTTATAATTTTTATCCCACAGTTTCTGCCATTTATCTAACTGTATTGTATAATCAAATTGTTAGGTGTTTTGTGCCAGCCATGGCAGTTCCTTAAAAGGCCACCAGATGGGAGCAAAGAGGGACTTTTGATCCCACTAGTGGGTCAAGGGGCTCCAGCTCCTGCAGCCTCATTGGTAAGGGAGGAGCCATGGGCCCCTATAAGAACCCCTGCACAGGGACTGTTTTTTTTTTTCTTGTTCTAACTTCTTACAGGAATGATCCATGGGCTCAACCCAGGCATGGATGCCTCCATGCCAGAGAACCCATTTTACTTTACTTCTAAATAAAGACTTAATTTGATTACATCCTTGCATGCTGCCTTTTCTTGAAAGCACCCTCAACGAACCATCGATCTTCGTGAGATCCCTCACAAAGTGGTAGTAGAGGATGGTTGGAGGCAACGCTTCCAAGACAGCAGAAGCAAGATGTCTGGAGGTTCCAGCAAGAACCTCCAAGAGATGGATGGCAGGAGATCCCCGATTGTGATCAGAAGTCTTCAATCAAGGATGGCGACCCTGCATCCAGTCCCTGATGCGAGCTTTGGTCCAGAGGAGGGTACAGATGATCTCTATGCCCCCAGAGGACTCAGCGGAACGCAAGGGACCCCTTCGCACGCTTCCCTGCAACTGCAAGCCACAGTGGAAGGCCAGCAGTCCGCCCAGGACTGCCAGGATACTGGGGAGGCGGCCAGGGACCAGGCCACCCCCAGCATAGACCAGCTCACTGGCAAAGAATGCAGAGAACTGCTATGAACGCTCCTAGCAACCCAAAGGACACCAGGAGCCCAGCCATGTGGGACACCAGCGCAGGGGGCCTCTGGACACCGGGTAAGTCTTTCCCCAGTGTCCAGGAGGCCCCCTAACATGGCGCCAACCACCCTGGGGGCCCCCGGGGCCCCAGAACTTTTGGCGGGAAAATTCACGCCAAATCATGACGTGCAGCTTCCGGGGCCAACCGGAAGCAACATGGCGGCCCCCAGGCTACCTACTGCAGCGAGGCTTGGTGGGCCTCAGCTAGGCCATGAGGCCCAGCAACCGATGGCAGCCAGCCAAAGCAGCATGCAAACTGCTTGGCCCCCCCACAAGCAAGCCTCGAAGTCTGCCCAGCCACACCTGCTGCAGCGGGCATCAGGCCCACAATCCAAGTCCTGGTCGCGGCCCTGGAGGCCACGATGACCACGACCTCAACCTCGGGGGCAGCCAGCCTCCCTCACTACCCCCAGGAGACCAACGAGGGGGGGCATCCAGTCCGGAGCCCCCAGGCATGACCCAGGCCTCCAGAGAGTCCCAAAAGAAACCCTGGGGGCCCCAGCCTTCCCAACACCCCCACCGACGCAACGGAGGACTCACCTCAATGACTTCATGGGGCCTCCAGCCGAGCCTCCCACCTCCCAAGATGGCTGCCTCCTCCGGAGTCTTCAGGACCAGCGGTGGGCCCCTCCAGTCGATCCTCAGCAGTTTCGGGCTTTTCCGGCCCCATCCTGCAGCCTTCATCCCCTGGTAAGTGTTCCAGTACCAGGGGGGCTTCCAGGAGACTCTTCAGAGCTCCACAGGCCTGGGCCCAGGCCTGGCCCTGAAGCACAGAGGGAGAGGTCCGTTCCTGTCGGCTCCTGGGCTGGAATGAGTTCTGAGCATGCTCAGTTCACTCCAGCTGAAAAAGAGAAAAATAATCGGAGAAAAATACCTACACTCGCCAGCAAAGGGATCCCTCTCCCATTTACTTCAATGGAACCAAAGCAGATGTACCAAGGACAGTAGAACGGACAGGTATTTTCTGCTCCTGCTTATTCCTTTTCTTCAATACTCCCGAATAGCTTTGAGAAACTACATCTGGGGGGTGACAATTTTAACATGGAATAAAGAGATACAAGTATGTCTCTTAAAAGAGGGGACCCTAGAAATGGTTCTAGACCCCCCACCTTTCCCTTGGGGGCCTCAAGAAGAGTGGTACCACAGGAAAGCCTATACCACTCTACTGAGCTCACTGGATGCTAAATTGTACCCCAGAATTCCAGATGGGCTCACAGCTGGTGAGATTTGGGGGTTGTTATATAGCCTATTCAATAGTGATAGCTTGGGCTCCACCACAAGACTCACAACAGAATTCTATAACACCAAGCTGAAATTTGGGGATAGCATGGCTGAGCACCTGGGAAAGTTGAAGACACTCAGGGCAAAGCTGGTGCTCAGGGACTACCCCATGATTGAGGCCAACATGATCGCTGTCATTCTGGCATCCCTGGACAAAAGTTGGGGAAATTTTATTGTCTCACTAGAGGGAACCAGAAAGGAAGCCATGACTCTGTCCTACCTCACAGGGAGGCTCAATGAGGAAGACAGGAGGCATAGAGATGCAGGAGAGTACACCAGGGCCACAACTCATTGCATCAACAGAGGGCACCAGAGTTCAGAGCAGGTTAACGCTCTACCCAAGTGTTTCATCTGTGGCTCTGAGGAGCATCTGAAGAAGGACTGCCCCCATTACCAGCAAGGACCTAAACTTGGTTCCAATCAAGGAAGGGGCAGGGGGCAGAGAAGGGGGCCTGGTGGGGGCAAAGGTGGTGCTAAGGGCAATTTTGTGTGTACTACTTACCTCACCCCCACCACACGGGCTGATGGACCTACTGGCCTCTGGTTACTGGACTCTGGGGCTTCATCTCACACTGCTAACATGAAGCAAGGTTTTAAGAGGTTAAGGAGAATTAACTTCTCTGTCAAGGTTGCCAATGGTAACAATGCTTTGGTTGTTGGGGAGGGCACTGTCTCTGTACCAGGACTGGGCAATGTTGAAGGTGTGTTACATGCTCCCTCTATCGCCAATAACCTGTTGAGTATAACCAAGTAATGTGATGATGGCAGGGTGGAGGTATTGTTTCGCAAAGGGGGAGGTCATGTCACTCGAGACAAAAGGGTCATTGGGAGTGTTACCATTATAAATGGTTTGCCATATTTCTCCCCCGAGTACCCAGCCACAGGAGACAGCTCACAGGGTGCCACCTCAGAAGGGGCCTGCACGCAGAGAGAGAGAAAGGCTCCACAGCCAGCCTCACGGCCTTCCAAGGCCAGTGCGGGCAAGAAACCCGATCCTCAGCAGGCACCTAAGGCAGATAAGCCCAAAAAACAGCCTAAGGTCCCAGCACCGCCCAAGGCAACCAGAGCCAAGGGGGTGTCAGTGGGAAAGCCGCTCCATACTAAATGTGCCCACCTCTTACATCGGAGGTTAGGCCATGCGAGCTTCCCAGTGGTTAAAAAGATGGGGGAATTCGCTGAGGGGATTCACCTCCAGGATTGTGAGGTGTTTCTGGACTGTGCCATCTGTAAGAGGGCAAAGAGGAAGGCCGCTCCAATACCTAAGGTGTCACTGCGTAAAACCCAATACCCATATCAATTAATACATGTTGATTTGGTTGGGCCATTTACACCGTCCCTAGGAAAGAGGCAGTATTTCCTCACTGCCGTTGATTTCTTGAGGTACAGCCATGTGTATACCCTCACAGAAAAGTCTGAAGCCTTTGATGCCATAAAATCATTGTACAATTACATGGAAACTCAGTACAAGACAAAGATCGCGCAGCTGCAGAGTGAACGTGGGGCCGAGTTCATGTCCCGAAAATTCCAGGACTGGATAAGGCACAAGGGCATACACCATTTTCGTACAGCACCCTTTTCTCCTGCGCAGAACTGCATTGTAGAAAAATGAAATGGCATTCTGCAGACTATGGTGCGCAGCCTGATTGTGGATGCTGCGGTTGCGGAATCGTACTGGGCGGAGGCGGTACACTACACCAACTACACCCTGAACCGCACCTGGAGCAGCGTTGTGAACCAGACCCCATATTTTCTGGTCCACGGTAGGAAGCTAAGTTTGGGACACTTGCGTGTGTTTGGCTCCTATGGTTGGGTGCACATCCCCAAGCAGCTGTGGAAGAAGGGGAGATCCGTCTCCCAGAGACTGAGGTTCTTGGGCTATGCCCCTGGCTCCAAGGCCTACCGGTTCCTGGGAGAAGGGGGCAGGACTGTGACTTCCCAATCTGCCTCCTTCGAAGAGGACTCCAATTGGACCCAGATCCACTCAAATGATCTGGGCCCATACATCAACCGGCCTAGCAAAGCCGCACCAACCACGACACCGCCTGAGACAACCACAGACTCTGCCACCGACGAGAGCGAGGAACAGGATGAAGAGGTCAGCCTATCTGGTCCAGATGGGGAGGATGAGCCATCTAGTCCTGAGGGAGAAGACATGCCATCTTCACCTGACTCTTCACTTCCGGCGACGCTTCAGAGGCCCATGATGCCCAACACCTGGGACCGAGGGCCTCCACATCCCGGTCATGAACAGCTAGTCAGCAAGGAACCTGCGGAAGAAAAGAGCAGTGAGTGGCAGGAGGTCAGAAGGTCAAAGTGGTCCAACAAGGGCGTCCCACCAAAGAGGATTGACATTGGGCATGTTACATCTGTCAACAGCATTGTGGTCACCCCAAATACTTTCTCTGACATCCAGGAGCTGCCTATTGAAGAACAGGAAAAGTGGCAACTCGCGATGGAACAGGAAATGGAGAGCCTGAGAAAGCTCAAGGTCTTCACCCCCGGGCAACCACCAAAGGAGAAGAAGGTCATTGGCACAAGGTGGGTTTTCAAGGCCAAACCACTTGCCAATGACCACTACCTGTACAAGGCCCGCTTGGTGGCACAGGGGTTCGCCCAACGCTACATGGAGGACTACACAGAGACCTACTCTCCAACTGTGCAGGCAGAAAGCGTCAAGGCCGCCCTCATAACTGCAGCCGCTCTGGGAAAGGAAGTCTACCAATTCGACATCCAGACTCCATGTCAACTTGGACCGGCAGATCTACGTGAGGGCCCCTCCTGGTTACCAGCAGGAGCGGGGAAACACATGGTCACTCCAAAAAGGATTATATGGCCTCAAGCAGTCGGGAAACTCTGGTACGACTGCCTCAAAAAGGGTTTAGAGAGAATTGGCTTCAGGGCATCTCATGCAGATGAGTGTGTGTTTTTACACGTGATACCAAAGGTAATACAGAATGGGTTTTAGTCTACGTGGCTGTCCTCCTATACGTAGGGCCTGATGAATTTGCCAAGGCCCTGGGGGAAAAGTTTACCCTGAAGTCCTTGGGGTGGGTTGACAGGTATCTGGGTGTACATATCTTGGCCACTAAAAAAGGATTTGCATTATCCCAGAAAGAAAAAATTGAGGAGTTGTTGGTCAAATGCAAAATGGCAGAATCTAACCCAATGTGTAGCCCCATACAAAGTGATTACTATGGCCACGATCACAAAGACAGCCCTGACTTCACAGACAACAAATTATATAGATCTGTGATTGGCTCCTTGCTATACATTAGCAATTGGAGCAGGCCTGACATAGCTTTAGCTGTAAATCTATTGTCCAGGCACGTGGAAAACCCAAAGGACTTTCACTGGAATACTGTCAAGAGAGTACTCAGGTACCTCAGGGGCACGGCCGATGCCCTCCTTATGCTGGAGCCAGAGAAGGGGAAACCAGCCCAGCTCTCCGCTTTCTCGGACGCAGATTGGGCTGGTGACACCAAGAGTAGACGGAGCACCTCTGGTTTCCTCATACTGCTAAATGGCTGTCCTATCCATTGGCATGTTAGGCAGCAAAAATTTGTTTCTTGCTCCACGGCCGAGGCAGAATATGCCAGCCTATCAGACACTGCAAATGACTTGATTTGGTTCAATGCTCTGATAACGAGCATCTGGGCACCTCCTACTCTGCCCATCCAAATTCAGGAAGATAACACAGCTGCAATTGGAATCTCTGGGGCATATGCGGTGGGCTCTAGATCCCGCCACATAGACATCCGCTACAAGAATGTCAGGCAGCTTGTCAGAATGGGGTTTATACATATCAAACACTGTAATACAACCGACCAGTTAGCTGACCTGTTCACAAAACCTGTGCCCATTGACCGACACAACCTTCTGTGTAAACATTTATATTTGGTCCTGTAAACAACATATCTGCATGTCTATGACACCTGCTCGCCCTCTCACTCATATTCACCGTCACCTGTCATTGGCTGGCAAGAAGGGGAATTGTTAGGTGTTTTGTGCCAGCCATGGCAGTTCCTTAAAAGGCCACCAGATGGGAGCAAAGAAGAACTTTTGATCCCACTGGTGGGTCAAGGGGCTCCAGCTCCTGCAGCCTCATTGGTAAGGGAGGAGCCATGGGCCCCTATAAGAACCCCTGCACAGGGACTGTTTTTTTCTCTTGTTCTAACTTCTTACAGGAATGATCCATGGGCTCAACCCAGGCATGGATGCTTCCATGCCAGGGAACCCATTTTACTCTACTTCTAAATAAAGACTTAATTTGATTACATCCTTGCATGCTGCCTTTTCTTGAAAGCACCCTCAACGAACCATCGATCTTCATGAGATCCCTCACACAAAATTTTTAGCCCATACTATCCCTGTCTCCAGGGGTGAAATGCTCCCGGTTTGAACCAGATCGTCTGATCCGGTAGTGATGGCGGCAGGTGGTTCAGAGAACCGATAGCAAAAATCCCTGTGCCCCCCACCCACCATGCCCAGCTGAGCCGCACGATCATCAGAGGCTTTTTTTTTTTACTTTTAAAAGCATTTTGTCTACAACCTCTTCCAACGAAAAAATGCTTTTAAAAGTAAAAAAAAAAGCCTCTGATGATCACGAAGCTCACCTGGGATCGTCAAAGGCTTTTCAAAGCATTTTTTTCTGCAACCTCTTGGCCAAAGAGATGGTTAAAAAAATGCTTTGAAAAGTCTCTAACAATCCCAGCTGAGTAGCCTGATTGGCAGAGAGGCTTTTCAAAGCATTTTTTAGAAAGCCTCTCTGATGATCCCAGCTGAGTTGCCTAATCGGCAGAGGCTTTTCAAAGAATTAGAAAAAATGCTTTGAAAAGTTTTTTTTTTAAAAAAAAAAGTTGGTCACGCCCACCCAGTCACATTACCCACCACCACCACCAAGCCACGCCCACAGAACCGGTAGTAATAGATTTTACATTTCACCCCTGCTTGTCTCCTTTATTTGCTCGTCTTCCATCTTAATACTTAATAAGTAGCTATATATTTTCTTTATTAGTTTTTGATCTGTCCCTGTTAGTATTTGATCTAATTCTGTTAATTCTTTATAAAAACCATACATTTTAGCATCCTTCTCATATCGAGATTGTATCTGCACTTATGGCCACCATGCTATGTCAATCCCTTGACTACTCAGTTATTCCTTAGTTTTGAGTTCCCCCTTTTCATTCAAGGTATCTTTATATCTGGTAATGTTTTCCATATTGAAAACATTTGGGTGGATCAATGCCTCCATTGTGGAAAGCCAGACTGATATTTTCAAATAGTGTTGTTCTTTAATTTTTAACCATACTGATAATAATGCATTTCAGATATAATGTCTTTGGAAATAACTATGTAGTTTATTTTTCCCATACCATAAAAAGGCATGCCAACCCAGTTGGAGGTCATGTCCCTCCAAAGTCAATAATCTTTTGTGCCTCAAACCAATCCATTCTTTCACCCATCTAAGTATAAAGGTCTGATAATACAACTCCCAATCTGGCAGCCCAAAGCCCCCTCTGTTTTTAGAATCTTGCAGCATTTTCAAACTTATCATTGATTTTTTCCTTTTCCAAATATAGTATATCTTAATATTGCTTTATTTAATTCTTCAAAATATTTTTTCCAGCTTTATCGGTATTGTTTGAAATAGATTTAATAGTCTCAGTAAGATATTCATTTTTATAGTACCTATTCAGGGGTGGGTTTCAAAACCTATCGCTACTGGTTCGCTCATGGGTGCATGCACGCTCATGCTCGCATGTGACACTTCTGCGCATGCGCAGAAGCGTCCAACCGGTTGGGCAGAGCCTCCTGCCGCTACTGGTTTGCCCAATCCGGGGCAAACCGATAACAACACCCACCACTGTACCTATTCTTCCTGTCAATCACAGTTGCAAGGTTTTCCACTTCTCCAAGTCTGTTTTAATTTGTTGAGTCAGTTTATAGTAATTATCTTCTTTAATGGTTGCACATCTGCCATTAATTGGATTCCTAGTTATTTAACTTTCTTGACTATCTGAATATCTATCCTCTTCATTAACTCTTTTTTCTGTGTATCTGTAAGATTTTTGACTAAAATTTTAGTTTGTTCTTTATTTATTTTCAGTCCTGCAACTTCACTGTATTCTTCTATTTTTTAAATTAATTTGGGTCACATTTCTTGTGGATCTTCCAGGATGAAAACCAAATAATCTGCAAATGCCTGTAGCTTGTATTTTTCCTTTTTTATTTCTATACCTTTAATTTCTTGTCTAATATTTCTATTTAACACTTCCAGTGTCAATATGAATAGTAAAGGGGATAGTGGACATCCTTGTCTTGTGCCTTTTTTTATATTAAAGTTCTCTGTTATATCTCCATTTACCATCACCTTTGCTGTTTGCTTATGATATATTGCCTTAATCATGTTGATGAATCTCTCACCAAAGTCCATAAATTTTAGTTGTAGTAACATAAATTGCCAACTTATGTTATCAAATGTTTTCTGTGCATCTAAGAAAATCAACGTCATTTGTTTTCCAGGCTGTGCTTCATAGTATTCCAGTGTGTTTAAGATTATTATTATTATTTATTATTATTAATCATATTTCTATGCCGCCCACTCTCCGAGGACTCTGGGTGGCTTACAACAATCGATACTAAATAGCATATTGCCCCCAACAATCTGGGTTCTCATTTTACCCACCTCGGAAGGATGGAAGGCTGAGTCAACCTTGAGCCGGTGAGATTTGATCTGCTGATCTGCTGAACTAGCAGTCAGCTGAAGTAGCTGCAGTACAGCACTCTAACCACTGCACCACCTCATATTATTAAGATATCGTAATATCATTCTCATATTACTTTTAATCTGTCTCTTAGGTAAAAATCCATTCTGATCTGAATGTATAAATTCATTCAAAAACCCTTTTAATCTCTCTGCTATTATTGAAGCATATATTTTATAATTAACATTCAATAAAGATATATGTCTATAGTTTTTTATCTGCATTAAATCTGAATCTTCTTTTGATATAGGGTAATATTTGCTTCCATCCACAAATTTGGTACCTTCGCTTCTAACAATACTTCATTATAGACTTCCAACATTAATGGGCCTAAAGTATCTTGCAAATATTTAAAAAGTTCTGCTGGTAGCCCATCTGGTCCTGGTGTTTTGTTATTCTTTTGCCTCTTAATCATTTCTGTTAATTCCATCATTGGAATTTGCTTTTTTAACATGGCTTTCACTGTTAACATGATATTTGCTTTTTTAACATGGCTTTCACTGTTTCTGGTAGTTCAGCTTTTTCCAAATATTATTTTATTCTCTCTTCTGGAATTTTCTCCTGGTCATGCAGCTTTTCATAATAATCTTGAATTATTATTATTATTATTTTGTTATCATTTTGGCAGTGGAGAGCTCCTTTCTCATCTGCCAATCAATGTATCAGTTTCTTCTCTTTCTCTTTTTTCAATTTATATGCCAACCATTTTCCTGATTTAATCACATTTTCAAAGAAATTCTGTTTAGCACTTTTATTTTTTTGTGCCAATTCTTCTTTATCAAGTAGATTCAGAGTAGGTTTTATTAATTCCATTTGATTTTTTAAAATTCTTTTTTGTGGTTCTTTCTATAGTTCTAATTCTAGTCTTTTGTGTTCTTCTTCTAGTGTCTTTTGGTTTTGTTTCTTTTTCTTATTTTGCTTTTAAATTTTAAATTATAGCTAATCCCCAGATATACGCCTTAGCAGTATCTGATACATTTTGCAATGAAGTCTCATCTTTCCTATTCTCTTTAAAAAAGAAGTCCAATTCTTTTTCCATAGTTTGAATAAATTCCTTATCCTTTAGTATTGATTGATTCAATGCCCATCTCGATTTTCTCTTTGTCCTTTCCACTTAACTTTTATTGATTGTGGTCGGCCCAAACACTTGTTTCTATTTCTATTTCTTGCACATTGGATTTTAACTCTAGCGACATCCATATCATATCTGTATCTAGTCCATAATTTTTATTTTGAATGAATAGCTTTCCTTGCAAGTCAATTGGTTTGGACAAAACTCAGCAGCATTTTTTCATGCGGCTGTTGATAAAAATAGGATCGCCAACATGATCGCCAACGTCCGATGATGGATATGGCACAAGAAGAAGTTTTCCTTGCAAGTGAACATTCATGGATCTCTTTGAATTGAAATTATTTTCTCGTATCATCATGAAATAAAATTAATCTGCTATGTATTTCAACATAGAATTACAGAGTTGAAAGGGGCCACTTTGGCCATCAAGCTCAACCTACTGTATTGTTCAAACAGGAACCCATGGCAAAGGCTTTTTAGCTTCCATCTAAAGGGGGAACCCACTATGTGGTGGATAATTGTGCCACAGTGCACTTGCTGCCAATATTTTTTTTTCTAACATTCAATTGGGACTTGCCTTCTTGTAACTTGCAACCTAAATTATGTGTCTTGCTTTCAGGGATGATGCAAAGCCAATCTTGGCTTTCTTGTCAAGTGTTATTTCAAGTACTTACGTAATGGTATCATAACTCCCTCCTTTCCGAGGCTCAACATTCCCAATCCTTTGCTACTCTTTTCCAAATCTCTTCTAAGTTTCAGCAGTCTTCTTAAAATATGATGTCCATTATGAGCACAGTACTTGAGATGGAGCTTGATCAATGTAGAATGAAATGACACTACACTTTTTCATGATTTAAAAAATGTACTAGGTCTGCCTAAATTGCATTTTATTTTTAACAGTCTTGTTAAATTCATGACAAATATTAAGTTTGTAATCAATGATTTTTCCAGGTTCTGTCATTGGCCCATTGTATATGTGATTTCTGTTTCCTAATTTGTCCCTATTAAATTTCATTGTATTATTTTCAGCTCATTTCTCTCACTTATCAAGATAATTTTGCATTTTATTTCTAACTTCTAAAATATTAATCAAACAGTACTGTATCATCTGAAAATTTCACAAGCATTCTCCCAATCTCTTCATCGAACTCATTAGTAAAAATGCTGAAGACTATAGAGCTCAGGACTGTGGCAATTCATACAACTCCTCTCTTCAGTTTGATGAGAAATTGTTGATGAACATGGTATTATTTCTGAGCCAGTTAATTATTTACTTGGTTGCCATTCAATCTAGCTTCTACTTTAACTGCTTGCTAATCAGAATATATGGTACTTTATCAGATGATTTTGTGGAAATTAAAACATTGTACATACAGTATTCCCACCTCTTAACAAATCAAAGAATAAGATCCAAGTAATTTGGTAATCACTGCATTGTTTTCACGATGCTCACAAATCAGTCACTTTGTTCCTGTCAAATGGCTTTTCAGCCATTTTTTAATTAAGCAAAAATCAAGATGGAAAAAAGTATGAGGACAGTATCACATGCTTATTCCAAAATTTGGTGATTTAGTTCAAGACATATTTCAACTTCCTAAATAACATTTTTCAAGCTCTTCTTTTATCTTACTTGTCTGTTCATAACTAATCAGAGAGTGATTTTAAAAATTATAGTTTATATAAGTAGTAGAAATGCTATACTATGAATTTGGAATAGATACAAACCAAGGCTATGCCTGAAAATATTTTTGTTGACCTTAGCTCTAGAACCATTTTACAGAAAAGAAAAAGTGGGTGATGATTAACATATCAAGATTTGCTAGTACATGAAAATGGGAAACTTAAGAAATCAAGAGACAACTGACACAGATGGGTTTAGTTTTCAATGGTTGCCATATGCACAAGTAAGACAAATAATGAATATAGATTTAAAAAGTGTCAGCAATAGAATGTGATAAAATGGACTTTGAAAATGAATGACATGTAGTCTTCAACCTAGGATTGCAGTGGAGCTTGCTGATTATGGTTGCAAGTGATGCCAACTGTTAAGTGAGACATCCTTGCTTATGACCCCCATTCCCTGCTCTCCTTGATGCCACCATTAAATGAACATGTAGGCCGTTAAATGGGCACAAGGTACCTCATGAGAGGGAGAGGCCCTGGGAGGTCTGCCACCCAGCTGCATCCATTAAAGAGGCAGGCAAGCAGCAAAAAGTTTACAAAGTCAAAAACAGCCCAGCATGGGGGAAGAGCCCAGCAAGATTAGGGCCCAGCACGATGTTTCAATGCCAGAGGGACTTCCAAACAAGTCTCTGAGTTTCGTTGGTGAAGCCGTGTTTGTGGGCTGGGCCTCTGTCCTGATCAGCTGGCCATCAGGAGACTGCAAACTTCTAGACTTTGGGGAAATCAACTGCCTACATGCAAAGGCAGAAGCTTCAAGAGGAGCTTCTCAAAACCTTTTCCTTACTTAACCCCCCCCCAAGAAACTCCCATTTATTCAATAAAGAAAAAAGAAAAAAAAGCTAGAGGGGGGGGGAAAGACTTTTGATCTTTCTCCCCCCACCACCACCCAATGAAATGCTGAGACTAAACTTTCCACTTCTGTCTTCAGAACTTTCTGAGCTGAATTTTTTCTTCAGTTCCTCAATGCAAAAAGTGAATGTTGTTAAAAGGTCTGAAGTTCACATTGTCTTACAGTTTAAAAGATTTTTTAAAGACAATGTTATATCATTAGTATTTGACATCAGAAAAATTGTCTAAGGCAGGGGTGTCAAACTCAAGACCAGTGGGCCAGATGTGGCCCACGGGGGGTGCTTAGATATGGCCCGTGGGGCTGGCATGGAAATATCAAAGGACCAGCCCACAATGCCTCTGCCGATCAAAACGGGCCACGTGCTTACCCCCCGACACACATGGCCCATATTTGGTCTCCCTGGTCTCCAGCAGCACTCTGCTGGCTGAAAACGGACCACGCAGAGGCCCCATGTGCCCCCCATGCAGCTCATTTTCGGCCAGGAAAGTGCTGCAGAAGGACTGGATTGGGCTGGATTACAATTATGTGGCCTCAAGTAAGTGCCTGATCTGGATAGAAACAAGCAACAACTATGTTAACATTACAGTTAATGCCAGATTTTACATACTGTAGGTCCATTTAATCTACAATCAACAATCTATAATTGACAGCCATTTCTATTTACTATCCTGGAAATTTACCTCTACTGTTGTAACATGTATTGTCATGTTATTTATGCTATTGTATTTTTCTTATTAGTTGAACAATAAAAATAAATAGTATATATAACTTTTCTGCCTGGAAAAGCAATTTATTATTAAACAATGGGGTATAAATTTAGAAATAAAAACTTTAGCAGAGTATGAAGAATAAGTAATAAATGTTTGCCAGTAATATCTGGTAGAAGAGATAGGAAAATGGTTATAGTAAAGGACTGTAGAAAGAAAGAAGGGAAAAAATGCATCTTGAGCCTGTGTCAAACACCCACACTGGCCACACCCACCATGACCACACCCACTCCCGGCCACAAATGAGGGGATAAACTGCTAGTAGAAATTGGCAAAACCAGGAAGCTTTGCAATTGCCTCCTAGTGCTGGGAGGGGCCCTGTCAGGACAGCCTCCTTTCATTATCCAAGAAAGGAAAACCCCGACTTCATTTTCATAGAGAATGGATAAGAACTGAATGCAGTCAAAGAAAAGCAAGGTCTGAAGCAAAAGCACGAAAATCACATATAGAAAGCATCCCCCCCAACTGTCCAGCGTAAATCATCCAATCCATAGGTTCTCCAGAGGTCATGTGGGAGCAAACGTCTGGCAGTGTCATCCTCTTGCTATGCCACGACCATTGACCTTGAGACGTTATCAGCTTCAAAGAAAATGCTGCAGCAAAGAATTACTTTCCTTTCCTCCAGCTTGTTTCCCCCTCCCAAGAATTCCAATAGCTCCCCCCTTCCCCCATTTCATGGCAGCCGAGCAAGTAAGCAATGAAAGAGTGGAGGCTGACAGGCCCACTCTAGTACTGCATTTATGTTTTCTGGGTCCATTTCCACTCCTTCATTTGATATGTGGTAATCCAGGTAATCAATTTTATCTTGGTGAAATTCACACTTGGAAAGCTTTGCATACAGTTCAGCAGCTCAGAGCCTTTTATAGACCACCCACACCAATTTCACCTGTTCCTCCATAGTTTCAGTATATATTAAAATGTCACCCAAATACACCAACATACCTTTGTACAAGTAGTTATGCAGCACATTGATCAGTTGCATGAACACCGTGGGGGCTCCTTGTAGACCAAATGGGAGTACCTGGAATTGGAAACACCCCAGAAGGCAATTAAATGCAGTTTTCCATTCATTGCCCTCCTTGATCCGAACCCGGAATTAAGCTTCCCACAAGTCTAACTTAATGAAGATTTTTCTTTTGGCTAAATGCACTAACATGTCCTTCATCAGTGGCAGTGGATAAACATTTTCTATGCATACTGCGTTTATTCCTCTATAGTCAATGCATAGACATAGAGTCTCATCTTTCTTCTCCCAGAAGAAAACAGGGGCTGCCACTCTTGACCTTGCTGGTTGAATAAATCCATGTTTAAGTGTATTGTTTATGAAGGTGTGAAGCTCTCCTATGGGAAGCTATTTGAGTCTCAGTCCCAGCTTTCCAATGACTTCAGGGCTAACCACACACCTAGTGCAGCCCGAGTCCAATAAAGCCAACATCCTCCCTGGGTCCCTGAGGAGGGCACCACTAATTCCACAGGAATGGTTATAGGGGCCAGTTGACTTACCAGTGGGTCATCATTGCTGTTGCTTTTAGTCTCACCCAAGCTGGTCAGAGCTCCCATCCCTTCAGATCCAGGAGGGGTGAACTCTACAACCTCCACACCTTTCAGTGCTGTCTCCTGGGTCCTTGGAGCTGGCTTCATTGCCTTCTTCCCTGCAGTTGTTGTGGTACTGAGGTTGGGCTTGTTGGATCAGCATGCTGCTTGGTGCCTCTTCTTCCCACATCTGAAACACATCATGGACCTCAGTTTAGGTTTGGCATCACTTTTTGTGGTCCTGGGGTACTCTTTACATGTGGAAGAGAAGGACTTGCCCCATCCACCAATTCCCAACATTGGTCCTAGGCAAAGTCGATATCCACTTCACTCACCTACACATACCAGTGTTGTAGAGTGCATAGGGCCCCACATGAGAGTCAGGTGTGGTAGACATTGTCATTGAAGTCATCTTTGAAGCAGTCAATGAGGATGTCTTTGGGCCATGTGGCTAGCCAGCATGCTGACTCTCAGAACTCCTGTGGGTATGCAGCCACTGACCATTGCCCTTGGATGATGGTCTTCATCTGGGTCTGAGCCTTGTGCTCTACCAGTGGGTTCTCAGACTGTTGGTGAAGGGCTGCCATAAAGTGGTCATAGTTCTGCAGTGGGGGAGTGTTATCATTGTGGGGAGAGATCATCCACTCAGCAGCTGCACCTTCCAGAGCCATGATCACCCATCTTATTCAGGCTTCTGACATCCCCAGTTTGTCCCCATACACATGCATGTAGTTTCAAACTTGCACCAGGAAGAACCCCAGTTGCTCAGGTTTCCCCCAAACTTTACCCCCAAGGCTGGGACCTTTGGGTTCCAGTGCCTTTGAGGAGCAGCCCCTGCAGGTGGAGTGGCTTGTGCAGCACTCTAACACAACCAGTTCAGGTAGAGGGGGTTTGACTCCCACCATAGTAGCTCCATCCATGGCCTGGCCTGGGGTGACCCAGGAACCCTGGGTAGCCATCCGTGTGAGGGTTTCCCAGGCTCTTTGACGCCCCCTAACCTGTAGTATCAGGAACAGACCCTGGTTCAGCATGGCTTCCTCTGAGCTTCCTTCTGGGGGGGTCTTCCCTCTGCCTCATGCCCCTTGTCCATCTGAGCCTTATAGCTTCTCATTGAGGTTCAGCTCCTCTTGCCATCCTGACTGGTCTCGAGCATGATCTGGTCTAGGGGGGAGTGGGCTATAGTTCTAGTTTCCTCCAGCTCACTCCCATGCTTGGACATTGGATGCTCAGTCCCCACGCTAGACTATTGTCTCCAGATTGACCATTAAAGCAGATCTTGCCTAATGTCAGGGCTGCCTCCATCCAATTCCTAGGAAAGAAAAACCCTTGGCTACATAGATTCACAGAAAATGTACTTTTACTAGGAGAAAACTGAATGTAACAAGTTTCAGGCAAGATCTGAGGCAAAAGCATGCGTAGCAGAAAATTGAAATAAACCATAGAGCCCAAGCCCCCACTGGTAGCTAGGCAACCAGAGGGCAAACACCAGTCAGGAAATGTGTGGAGAAAGTCTTTGATTCAAGTGTATCGTCACTGGCTGTTGCATACCAAAGCTAGAAGAAATGACCTTGGAGAGATAAGCAAAGCCCATACTGTAGTTGCAAAGCTGCACTGACCCCTCCCCCCATTTCCATGGCAGCAAGCAGCAGGCTGGCTGACAGGCAATGGTGTTCTCCAAGTACTACTATGGCCACTATCAAGCCTTTTTTTTTTGTCTTTTTATTGACAGTTATTAAGTCTGGTGTGTTATGCAGCAGGTGCCTGTCTGTTTGAATTCTAAAGTCCCAGATCACTTTAGCTTCTTTATTTTCTATTACATTCTCTATTTTATTTAGTATTAAAATTTATTGTTTTAAATTTTATTTCCTGCCCATCTCATTTCAAAGCAACTCTTACAGTATTACCTAGCTGTTAATCTATCTGATTTGGGCTGACCTTTCAAAAAGTTTCAGAAATTAGATTCTGAATCTTGAAAAAATCAGGATTCTTTACTTATACAATAATAAGCCATAATAAAGCTAAACCATAATTTAGACTAAAAGAATAAGGATGATACCCTTTGAGATAAAGTCAAGATGGTTTACCTTTGAATGCAGCCATGGTCAAAATCAAAATTAGCCATGAGGTGACATGGCAGAAACACTGCTCACATGCAATTTCTCAAAGGGCAGTTAGTCAATTATTTCCATTGAAGAAGATCTCATTCTTTTAGACTTAAATGCTTGATTTTTATACCTTCTTAAATCCCAATGAATTGTTTTCCTTCCATGGACGAATTTTTCAAGGACTAAACAGGTAAGGTAAACATTAGTTAATAGGTCACTTTAGGCAGGAAAGGTGCTCAGGGGAATATTACCCAAATCCTTTGATCCTAAGAAGAGCACCATTAAATGAAATGTATGATATCAGGTAGTTTTTTTTAAAACTGCAATCGTGCATAAAGTACATATATATTTATTAGAAGCATAACTTATACACTAAAATGCATACCATTAAATTCAGTTAACTCGTATCTTTATATCATATTTGATTTGACTAAAAGGGACACCATTAAGAATTACCAAAGAAGTAAGCTTAGACTGGGAAATCAAAAACCATCTTGGAAAAGAGCAGGGTTCGTGTATCTGCCATTCTTCGTGGAAGAAGGGGGGGATTTGGATTTGTCACATTTAGTTCTCTTTCCTATCTATCCTAAGTATCCTATTTCCTGTCTGTTTCTCTTTGTATAAACTTTAACCTGATTTATAACCATTGCCTTGTGCCAGAAATGCCTGGAGAATTCTCACCTCTTAGGAAATGAGAGGGGAGGGGGGGCAGTGGTGGGTTGCTACAAATTCGCCCCTGTTCAGGCGAACCACTAGCGGCAGCAGTGGGGGGCTCTGCCCACCTGCCCAGACATCATCAAAAACACTCTGCGCATGTGCAGAAGTGCCACACGCTTGCAAAGTGCGCCTGTGCGCCCACACGCCCCCAATAGCAAACTGGTAGCGAAGAAAATTGAAACCAACTCCTTGGGGTGGGGAGGCATGTGGATTGCAAGATAGCCCTGAGAAGCTATTCTTATCTGCTTCTCAGAGAGGCCAGTACAATATCATCTTCACACCGACGGAATGGTGGGAATCCACATTGGATGGTGGGGTGGGGTTCCTAATTCCCTTTATCCTGGACTGTATGCCCTGAGGGACCTCAGAACCTGCTTTGAATTTTGACTTGTTTTCATCTCTTTTCAATAAAAGGTTTCTTTTGAAATACAAAGTTTTCAAGAGTTCGTACTTTCTTGGAAGTGGGGAGAGGCTGGTCCTTACATAAAGCAGGCTCTGCAATAGTGGTCAACCCAGAGAGGAAATCCCCCCCTTAATTTCCACTCTACTGAGCGGGCCCTACAACAATGTCCAAATGAAGCAGTGAGCAAGGGGAAACCGAGTGCTGGAGAGAAACCTCAACAACTACGCAGCCAGACACCAGCTCCATATGTTCCATCGAGGACATCAAAGTTGTCCTTGCAAGCTCCATGAAGCCCTGATGGTCGATCAGCGTAGTAAAGAGAGTTAGCTGGGATGGAAGAGCCAAGGGGTGACCCATGGCAGCCATAAGCCCGGGTGGAAAATGGAGATGGAGGTCCTTTCAGTTCAGGAATAGCTGACCGAGGAACCACTGGTGGATGATCGACTGAAGCTGTACATCAACCATATCATGATGGAAACCCTGGAAAATCTCAACATTCGAGGCGAACAGGTTCACCAACAAAAGAGAGTGGGCGGACCAGCAGCCAAGGAAGTTTGAGCCATCACACCTGACCCAGCCATGGCTGACCAAGCAGATGATCAAGCCGGCAGAGCAGCAGCCGCATCAGATATCCAACTTCCTGCCATCCCAGCCCAGGCAATCATCCTCAGCTAACCCAGGGGGCCACAACTAGAGAGAAAGGCCCCCCTTGGGGGTAAGATTTGACGGAGACCTGGCCGGCTGAGCCGACTGACCAGAAGATATCCTAGTCCCGTGATGGCGAACCTATAGTGGCACGCGGAGCTATATCTGTGGGCACACGAATGTTGCCCTAGCTCAGTTCCAGTGTGCATGCGCAGGCTGGGCAGCTGATTTTCGGGCCTTCTGGGTCCACTGGAAATTTGGAAACAGGTCATTTCTGGCCTCCGAAGGGCCTCCGGGGGTGTGGGGAAGGCCGTTTTTGCCCTCCCCAGGCTCCAAGAAACCCTACGGAGCCTGGGGAAGATGAAAAACGGGCCTACCGGGCCCACCAGGCCATCACATGTCAAAAGCGGGGGGAGCGCCTGGTGGTCATGTGTGCATGTATGGGGGGTGGGATGCATTGAATTATAGGTGTGGGCATGCACATGCACAACAACCCCATGCTCCCCCTGCTTTTGGCACGTGACGGCAAAAAGGTTAGCCATCACTGTCCTAGTCTGCTGGTTCAAAGATGGACTCAACGATGACCTGTACACTGCTTGCCTTGCCCATGGCACCCCTAACCACCTGCATGAATGGTACCTCATGGCAGAGGAGGCAGAGATTGACATGACCCGAAACCAGTACCGCACTGGCAGGGCTTGGAGAAGATTCCCCACCTCAGGGAAAGCGAGAGCCATTCAAACCCCAAACCGCCATGGCGCTGAGGCCATCAGGTTGCTTTAAGTGTGGGAAGGAGGGGCACCGTGCAGTGGAATGTTGGTCAAAAACCCCGCCAGAAAGCCTGATCACCCATCAGGGGAGAAGCCTGCAAAAACCACTCCCCACCCAAGGAAAAGAAACCACGCTGAGAAGCCAAGAGGCCGTGGAGTTCCATTCCCCTCCAAAATCAGAGGGAGGAACTCCAGCGCCCCAGGAGGACCTGAGCCAGTCCAAAAGTGATCCGGAAGATGATCTGCTGGTAAGCAACCCAATCAAACTGCTCACCCTACCCTTAAGACTTTTTATCCCCAGCTGAGGGAAAGGGAAGGAAGTAGCAGCATTGCTGGACTCGGGGTGCACCCAATGCCTAATTAGCCCAACCCTGGCAGGGAGACTGGGAATTCACCTAAGGAAAATGAAAACCCCCATTGCTTTTTGACAGGTAGATGGAACTGTAGCAGGGGGGGAGGGTGGGGAGCCAGCCATTTTTGCCACAGAACCATTGCAAATGGTTGAAGTGGTACATCAACTGGATCATGATGGAAACCCTGGAAAATCTCAACATTCGAGGCAAACAGGATCACCAACAAAGGAGAGTGGGCGGACCAGCAGCCAAGGAAGCTCAAGCCATCACCCCTGACCCAGCTGTGGCTTACCAAGCAGACGACCAAGCCGGCAGAGTAACAGGTATCCAAAAAACATGTAAAAGCCCCCCCCCCCCACTGTTAAGGAAATTCCACCTGAAATACCCCCACAAACCATCCTAAATTTTAATGTATTATATGTTTTATGTCTTTCTAGGTGGATTTTCCATTTTTCTGAGGAGGGCAATATGTCGGATCCGTGTTATCTGGCGTTCTTCGTGGAAGAAGGGGGGGATTTGGATTTGTCACATTTAGTTCTCTTTCCTATGTATCCTAAGTATCCTATTTCCTGCCTGGTTCTCTTTGTATAAACTTTAACCTGATTTATAACAGTTGCTTGGCGCCAGAAATGCCTGGAGAATTCTTACCTCTTGGGAAATGAGAGGGGAGGGAGGGACGTGTGGATTGCAAGATGGTCCTGAGAAGCTCTTCTTATCTGCTTCTCAGAGAGGTCGGTACAACCAATCCACCTTCACACCGGTGGATTGGTGGGAATCTACATCGGACGGCGTGGAGTGGTTCCTAATTCCCTTTATCCTGGATTGTATGTCCTGAGGGACCTCAGAGCCTGCTTTGAATTTTAACTTGTTTTCATCTCTTTTCAATAGAAGGTTTCTTTTGAAATACAAAATTTTCAAGAGTTCGTACTTTCTTGGAAGGGGGGAGAGGCTGGTCTTTACAAGCAGTGACAAATGACCTCTATCTTGTTGACACACGTGCAAAAGAAATTACTATATGAAGTCACCTTGACTTTAAGTAGATTTTCCATTTTTTGTTACTCTTCATTTTCTCATCATTTCTGCTGCTTCGCACAAAACTCTCATATATCATTCACATTCAACTAATCTAAATCTTTTTGTGAGTGTGGTTATGCCCTAATAGAAATAATAGAAGTCATTTGGTGTCCTCTTTTGTAGCACATAATTATATCAGCACAGAAAAGAGCCAAGTAATTTGGGAATACCTATTTTATTCTGATTCCAATATCAACCTGGGAGCATAACAAATAATAAAGACAGTATCACCTCTGAGGGTATGCTTTCAGCCCCAGTGAATAACCATAGCCACCTTCCACATATCTGGGATACAGCACAAGGCAAGGTTCTGGATTCCATTCTTCTTTTCTACCACTCCTACATTCCTCTGTGTCCGCCTTTCACCTAGTCTGTCTGTACCTTTGCTTCCCAACCATTTTGCCCTCTTTTCATTCCTGATTCATAAACATATTACAATCCTTCCTGCAAATTTTTGACATTCCTAGAGAATGGTATATACTGTTTCTAATTGCTGATTGTATCTGGAAGAGAATCAAAACTGTTTTATACTCTACTGGACCCCTTGAATCATTCAGAGGACAGTGAGGTGATTGTTTTAAGTGTGTATGTGTGTGAGAGAGGGAGGGAAGGAGGGAGGGAGGGAGGGAGAGAGAGAGAGAGAGAGATTCTACTACTGGTATAAAACTGACAGACATGAGATCTTGGGGTGGGGTGGAGACAAAGAACAAGTGATAGGTCAGAAAGAAAGCCATTAGACTGTACAAAAAGGATGGGATGGGATGGGATGGAAGCATGGATTTCACAAACTTTTTAGGTGAGAAATGGGAGTGGCAAGCAATATGCAAGACAGCTTGCCAAGTTTGTTGAGTTTTTGAGGCCACCTATTACTGGGCTAATAGTGAAATTTAGTGGTTCAAGAAATGCATAATATTGTTTGAAATATTAGTCAAACATTTGTCATTCCGTGAAATGCATTGTTGTATATATTGTTGTTGAATTGGTTGTTGCTTTTATTGTGTTTTAGCTTGGAAGCCTTTGGTGGAAAGGAAGTGCTGAAATTAAATTTCATGTCAGTTGAAATCTAACTTTATTTCCATTAAACATAAATGTGTGAGGGTCTTTGTGTTTTGTCAGTGATGTTCTGGTGTCTTCCCTTTCATCTGAAGCTCCTAGAAAGTCAGAATCATTCTACTAGATAGTTATTTCAAATGATAATTTTAAAGCCTGCCTTGGGGGACTGTCTGTCTTGAAGCAGGAAAAAAATTATAGCATGCTATCTGTTTCCTCTTTCCCTTATTTTTCACAGAGAATCATTACTTTGTAGCCAAATAGGAACTGGCATCCTCTTCAAGACACATCCTCTCCAGATCTGTCTTTGAGTTCATTTAAAAAAGAAAAGAATGGTAATCTGCCAACCAACCACCCCCACTTCTGA
Organism: Pantherophis guttatus; assembly: GCF_059756535.1. Taxonomy (NCBI): domain Eukaryota; kingdom Metazoa; phylum Chordata; class Lepidosauria; order Squamata; family Colubridae; genus Pantherophis; species Pantherophis guttatus. Next base: position 184,026,064 of record NC_142063.1, on the reverse strand, counting down.
CCACATGATTTTTGAACATCTGATTTCAGGCAAATTGAGCGAAAGGACAGTAGCTGGTCATAAAATAGGTAATCTGTCATCGTAAGTCAGAGTGGACTCTGCTGGCATTAAATGCACAATATAATGAAAGCCACACTGAGTCCGACATATATTGTATAACAAATATGGAAGAAAAATTAAAAAATTCCATCATCTTGCTTCATTGTTTATGAAAAGATGATTCCCAATGTGTTTAAATATCAGTGCCCTAAAGAACAGTGCTATCCACCCATAGCTTCAGATCATAAATTAACAACTGAATCATTTGTTTGCTATTCAATAGATCTCAGAAATTCTTCCTATTCTCTTCTCTTCTACCCTGTCATCCTTGTATTAGAAATACAAAATGGAGGAGCCACGGAGGATAAAATTTCAGATTAGGTTTTATTATCCAAGCCATACATTCTTTTTTCTAGCAAGATTGGAACAATTAGCACTGATATTGCTATACTTTATCTCAGTGGTATTCTTAGGTGACCTAACAGTAACTTGTAACCTAGATATTTCCATCTACTATTATGCTGAACTACTTTTTTAAGGGAGGGAGGGAGGGAAGGAGGGAGGGAAGAAGGGAGAGATCAAACTATTTTTCTACTATAGAGGAAAGTAAAAAAGTTATGACCCAAGATTAATCTGTATAAGGACTTCATAAGGATTCAAAATAATGTGCAAATTTTCTCACTGTACATAAAGAATCTGACATTATTCTTTCCAAACCATTTACTTTGTATTTCTGGGGGAAAAGGCATTCTTCACCAGTTAAAATCAATAGCGATCACTAGACTAAATTCACTGAGATTTTATGCACTTGCTTATTTCTGAAAGATTAATCATGGATCCAGTTTAAAAAATGATCACTCAGGTGCTTTCTGTCAGCTGTCAAAAGAGCCCCAGGCTCTCATAATGCCAGACATTCTTACAATGAGCAATGAAATGATTTTGAAGCGTGAATGAAGGTATATAATCAAAGGCTGGAAAGATTAGAGGTGCATGTGAAGAAACACCAAATCTCCATATCAATGGTGCATGAACAGAATAGTAAGAGAAGAAAAATTACCAGAAGGAAGATAAATCATCATGTATTGCTGGATTTTAAAAAGTAAAAATTAACCTGCTGCAAGTATACTTCAGCCTCTGACTTTTGTGCAGGATGAGGTGCTAGAGGAACACTGTATAAAGGTTCATATTTCAGAGTGCTCATAATAAGCATCCTGCTTTAACAGAATGCTAGAAGTTAAGGAACATTTTTTCAAACATTAGAAAAGATGGCAGGACTCAAAAGATTAATAATACTCTAGAAAGGTTGTTGGCAGTAGATTTTTACTTGCTTTCATCTAGAGCCCCATCCTGTTTGGGTGCAGGTTAATGCAGCCAACAATACAAGTAGTCTTTGACTTATGACCACAATTGAGCCCAAACTTTCTGTTGTTAAATAAGACATTTGTGAAGTGAGTTTTGCCCCATTTTAGCAGTTTTCTTGCCTCAGTTGTTAAGTGAATCATAGCAGTTGATAAATTAGTAACACGGTTGTTAATCTGGCTTCCGCATTGATTTTGCTTGTTAGAAGGTCGCAAAAAGTGATCACATGCAAAAGGTAATCACATCATATTTAAGCAATGATCTTAAATGTGAGCCAGTTGCCAAGCATCTGAATTTTGATCACATGATCATGATGCTGGAAAGGTCGTTTAGTGTGAAAAATAGTCATAAGTCACTTTTTTCACTGCCTTTGTAACTTTGAACAGTCACTAAACGAACTGTTGTAAATCAAGAACTATCTGTATACTATATATTATGTGAAATGCTAAGAGTCTTTTATAAGCAGCTCCTCATTCATCTGTGTGCTCCCCTCAAGATTAATTCAGGGCAAGCCAGCTAGCTGAGTGATCCAGTGGCAAATGCATCTCACAAAGACTGGGAAGAATGTTTTTGGAAAACGACTGCCTCAATTTATCAGGAGGACTTTAAACTAAAATTGAGGGGGGAGGATGACCAATCTTTAGGATCTCCAGGACCTAATTCCAAGCAAAAATCCCTAGAAAACAAGTCAAATAATGAAGTAAGGAGGGATGGGAAGGAAGACAAACTCAAAAACCAAATAGGAGGCATAGGAAGCATACCGAGAGTCAGACATAAAGATCTCAAATGCCTATATACAAATGCACAAAGTTTGGAGAACAAACAGGGTGAACTTGAACTATTAATATATGAAGGTAGAAATGATATAGTTGGAATTACAGAAACTTGGTGGCATGAAACCCACGATTGGAACATGCTGATAAAAGGATACAAACTGTTCAAAAAAAAGTTTTATAAGATGATATATGATTAGTATTTAACACAAGATAAGTTATCTAAGATGTATAAAGGTGTGTCAAATTGAATGCTGGAAGTGTAAAAATAAAGAAGGGGCCTTTTATTATCTATGGTGGACATGTGATAAAGCAAAAAAAAATTGGAGTATGATTCATATTTTAATTTTAAAAATTGAACATGGAGATAAAAATGAAATCACAACTTTTCTTTTTGGGTTTAATGGAAAAAGAACTAAAGAAAAAAATTGGAACTTTCTTATTATATATGTTGACAGCAGCAAGACTATTGTATGCACAAAAATGGAAGGACACTTTGATTCCTATTATGGATGAATGGTTGAAGAAGTTGATAGAATTGGCTGAAAAGGCAAATTGACCACTTTGATTAAAGAAAAGAACATAAGTACTTTTGTTTCCACATGGAGACTGCTTCTGAACTTCGTGCTTGAGGTGGAGAAGAATGAAACTCTGACTTTGGGTTTTATGGATTAGACTGACAGATCTTTATAGAAATGGCTTGTTCATATTATTATGAAAAAAGCAAAGAGTTGTGATTTGATGTTAATACCTTATTTTACTGTAACAGAGAGAGTTGGAAGTCAATTATTCTTTTTTTCCCCTTATCTTTCCTCACTTCTCCGTCCTCTTTCCCTCCCCACTGCTTTCCTATTTACTTTGTATTGTGTATTTTACATTACTTTATAACTCAATAAAAATGTTAATGGTTACAAAAAAACCAGACCCCATAAAAGAGGAGGTGGAGTTGCACTGTATGTAAAAGGACCACTATATTGCTACAGAAATGCATGAAACCAAAGACGAAAACTTCCTATATGGGTCAATATAAAAGAAAAAAAAGAATGACATTGCCATAGGTGTATACTTTTTTATAAAAGGTTTTTTTTTTATTTTATAGACAAACAAACATACAATACATAATCAATCATTCAGTGTATCATCTGAGTACATCTTTTGTGTCTTCTTCTTACTCCTCCAATCTTTATCGTATCTTGATATTATCATTTAATTTCTCCCCCATTTAATACATATTATCTATCCTATATATATCTCTTCTCTAACCAATGGTAAAATTGCCCCCATATCTTAAAATATTCTGATTCCTCTCTTTCTTTAACAACGTCAATCTACTCATTTCTGCACAATCCAATATTTTCTTAATTACTTCTCCCTCTGTAGGGATTATCTCTGCTTTCCATCTTTGTCCAAATGCTATCCTCGATGCAGTTATAACATGTATAATCAAATATATATTTTCTTTACTAAATTTTTCTGGTAAGATACCCAATAGGAACAGTTCAGGTTTTAAATTTTAATTACATTTGGGGTTGCTCTTCTACCCTCTCTTTTCCCTCTTTTCACAACAAGCCTTCTTCTCCTTCTTCTTTCCCCTCCCTCCTCCTCTCCTTTCTTCCTCTTCCTCCCCTACTTCCCCTTCCTCTCCCTCACTACTCCCCTCTTTTCTCTCTTTCTCACCTTCTCTCCTGCTCTTGTCCCCTATCCTTTCTTCCTCTCCTTCCCCTTTCTTCCATTCCTCTCGCTCCCTCTCCTCCTCTCTCCCTCTCCTCTTTCCTTTCTTTCTCCTTTGTTGTGCAATATTCCCCTTATTTGGTATCCAAGCAACTCCAATTTTCTAATAATATATACTTTCTTTTCAATTTCTTTCCCATTTTACCCAATCTATCGTCATAATTGTACATTTATATTTATAACCTTCTTTCTTCCCCCCCCCCATCCCTTTTCCATTTACTCTGGTGTCATCTGAGTTTTTATTTCTTTTTGATCTTATCCCTCATTTAACTTTCTATTATCTATATCATTTATCTATCAACTTTTATTCATATTTCTTTTCTATCCATACGTAGAATCTTTCCCACGTCTTGAAATATACCGATTCCTCTTTATCTTTTATTCTTAGAGTCAATCTGTTCATTTCCGCACAGTCTAAAATCTTTTTTATTACTTCAGCTTCTGACGGAATTTTCCAATTTTGTGCAAATACAATTCTTGCTGCTATTATTATGTGTATAATTAAGTATACTTCTTTGCTATATTTTTCTGGCAGAATACCCAATAGAAAAATCTCTGGTTTTAATTCTATAGGTTTATGTAACATTTCCTCTAACCATATCTGTATTCTAGACCAATAGTTTTTTGCTTCCGTACATGACCACCACATATGATAATATGATCCCGGCAAATGTAAACATTTCCAGCATTTAGCTGATTTATCTTTAAACATTTTTGCTAGTCATTCTGGTGGCATATGCCATCTATAAAACATTTTATATAATTTTTCTTTATATGCAGTTGCGATAGTCAATTTATAATATGATCCCGGCAACTATCCTTTCCCATAGTTGTTGCCATTTCTCTGATTCTATTGCATAACCAAAGTTTTTTGCCCATGTTATCATTGTCTCTTTTACTTCTTCATTTTCTAATCTAATCTGCAGTAGATAATTATTCAATCTTTTAATCATTTTTCATCCTTTCCAGTCATTATCTGATCCAACTCTGATTCCTCCAAATTAAAAACATAATGTTTCAAATCTTTATCATATCTTGATTGTATCTGCACTCGTGTATATCAATCAATCTCAATCCCTTGTTTTTCTAAATCTTGTTTCTGTTTTAGTTCTCCCTTCTCTGTTAAAATGTCCTTATCTCTAACAATATTGTCCATGTTTACCCTATCTGGATGTGTCAATGCTTCTATTGTTGAAAGCCACATTGGTATTTCCATATAATGTTTCTCTTTCACTCTCTCCCATATTGTTAACAAGCTGTTTCTTAAACAGTGTCTCTGGAAGTATCCATGTATCCTATTTTTTCCATACCATAAGAAAGTATGCCAGACTAGTTGCAAATCATGTCCTTCCAAAGTCAATAGCCTTGTATTTCTCAATAGAATCCATTCTTTAACCCAAGTTAACATCGCCGCTTGATGATAAAGTTCCCAATTTGGTAGATCAAAACTTCCTCTAGTCCTAGCGTCTTGAAGCAGTTTAATATTAATATTTTATTCAAACTTTCAAAATATTTTTTCTCCAGCTTTATCGGAATTGTTTGAAAAAAGAACAAAATTCTTGGTAATACATTCACTTTGATTAGCACTATTCTTCCCATTCACAATAGTTGTAGATTTTTCCATTTTTCCAAGTCTATTTCAATTTGATTTCTCAGTTTATAGTAGTTATCTTCCTTCATTGTGATACTTCTTGAGGTTAATTGGATGCCCAAGTATTTCACTTTCTTCACTTTGAATATCTAATTTCTCCATTAATTGCTTTTTTTGTTTTTCTCTCTTATTTTTAACTATAATTTTTGTTTTATCTTTATTTATTTTCAATCCAGCTACTTCTCCATACTCCTCTATTTGCTTCATTAGCTTTGGGCCCATTTCTATCGGTTCCTCCATAATAAATACTAAGTCATCCGCAAATGCTTGTAGCTTGTATTCTTCTCTTTTAATTTTCATTCCTTTTATTTCTTTATCTTGCTTTATTTTTCTGTTTAAAATTTCTAACGTCAAGATAAATAACAATGGAGATAACAGACATCCTTGTCTAACTCCTTTTCTGATATCTACTTTCTCTGTCATTTCACCATTTTGCCGATTGGTCTTTATATATAGTCTTAACCATATTAATGAATCTATCACCGAAGTCCATCTTTTGTAATTGTATAGTCATAAATTGCCAATTCACATTGTCAAGTGCTTTCTGCTCATCTAAAAATAACAATGCCATTTGTTTCTCTGAATGTACCTCATAATATTCCAATGTATCCAATATAATTCGTATATTGTCTCTAATTTGCCTTTTAGGCAAAAAACCATTTTGGTCTGAATGTATGAGTTCATTTAGTAACCTTTTCAATCTTTCCGCCACAATTGATGCAAATATTTTGTAATCTGCATTTAATAGTGAAATTGGTCTATAATTCTTTATTTGTTGTAAATCTGTTTCTTCTTTTGGTATAAGAGTTATATATGCCTCCATCCATGAGTTCGGCATCTTGGCTTCTATTAATAAGACATTAAATACTTGTAACATTGTATCACTTAGTACTTCTTGCAATTTTTTATATAGCTCTGCTGGTAATCTATCTGGTCCCGGGGTTTTTCCATTTTTCTGCCTTTTAATTCCTTCCACCAATTCCATTATTGATATTCTTTCTTCTAATGCTTTTTTGAATTTTTCTGGTATTTTGGGAGTCATTGCTTTTTCCACATATTGTTCTATTTTCTCTTCTGATATCTGTTCTTGTTGATATAATTTCTTATAATATTCCTCAATTATTTTTTTCTTTTCCTCATTTTGATGACATAACTTCCCATTTGATCTAGTAATTGAGTTACCAGTTTCCTTTCTTTTTCCTTTTATATGCCAGCCATCTTCCTGGTTTATTTGCATTTTCAAAAAAAATTGCTTTGTTGATTTTATTTTCCTTGCCAAGTCTTCATTCTCAATTAAATTCAGTTTATGTTTTTCCAAGTCCATTAAATTTTCAATTTTTTTTGTCTTGTGGGATTTTTTTTGCAATTCTTTCTCTAATTTCTTATACTCCTCTTCCAATTTCTTTTGAGTTTGTCTATTCTGTTTATTCCCCTCCCTGTATAAGTCATTATCAAGCCCCTTATATATGCTTTACTAGTATCCCATACGTTTTGTATGGGATACTAGTAAATTTGTTCTTTTCTGTTTTCTTTAAAGAAAAAAGTCATTTTTTTTCCGTATATTGTATAAAGTTTTTCTCATTTAATAAGCTTTGATTTAATGTCCATCTCATTCTTTTTCTTTGTCCTTTCCATATCATCATTATTGGATTGTGATCTGCCCATATATTTGCTTCTATTTCAATCTTGTCTATCTTGGATATTAAATCTGTCCACATCTTATCTATTTTTGATCATGACATATGTCTATTTGAATAAAATGTGTACTGTTTTTCCATTACGTTTCTTTTTCTCCAAGCATCTTGCAGGCTTAGTTCATCTACCATTGTATAGAATGCTTTTGGAAGTGTCTTCCTTGGTTTTTTTATTCACTTTTGTAGATTTATAGTCTAACTCATTATCAACAATCACATTAAAAAGGGCGTTGGTCCTACCTGATATGCCCGTTCTCTCCCGCGGGAGGGAACGGCAGGCAGCGCTGGGTAGGCTCAGTCAGTAGACCAATCAGGACCGGGTCTGCAATGATGTTTAGCCCCGCCCTTCCTGCTGCTCTCTCCAGTTTATCGGCGAGGTAATCACTGCAGACTGTTGTGTGTCTCCTGCTGATAGAAAGAAAAGGTAAGTACGACCCACCCCGCCCCGATACCCAAAGGCTCAGCCCCAATAGGGAGGGGGCTGCCTGCCGTTCCCTCCCGCGGGAGAGAACGGGCGTATCAGGTAGGACCAACGCCCTTTCTCCTCCCTGGTTGGGAACGGCAGGCAGCGCTGGGACATACCAAAGCTTGATGTCCAACGGGAGGGCAGTGCCAGGGCGAGCCTCAGATCAGGAAACATGAACCCGTTGCAGGACCCGTCTGCCGAACGCCGCATCAGCCGACGCGTAGACGTCCAGATGGTAGTGTCTAATAAATGGTGTCGGGGTAGACCAAGTCGCCGCCTTGCAGACTTCTTCCAAGGACGCTTGAGTCGCCCATGCAGCGGAGGTGGCTGCACTCCTGGTGGAATGTGCGGTCACCCTGTTGGGGACCGCAAGTGATTGTGACTCGTAGGAGAAGGCAATTGTGGCACGGATCCACCGGCCCAAGGTTGGAGCAGAAACCTTGGTTCCCATTGTGGTAGGTTGGAACGAGACGAACAAAGCCTCGGTTTTATGAAAGGAGACAGAGCGAGAAATGTAGATCCGTAAGGCCCTGCGGACGTCGAGCTTGTGCCACATTTCCTCGAGCCGGTGAGACAGGCAAGGACAAAAATTGGGTAAGGCGATTTCCTGCGAACAATGGTACATAGAATTTACTTTGGGAAGGAACGTGGGGTCCAAACGGAGGACTACCTTGTCGTGATGGAAAACACATAAGTCTTGTCGGATCGACAAAGCGGCCAGTTCAGAGATGCGATGGGCGGAGGTCACCGCCACCAAAAACGCCACTTTAAAGGAGAGAAATTTCAAGGAAGTCGTCCGGAGAGGTTCGAAGGGTGATTGAGTGAGGGAGGACAAAACCTTTGAGAGATCCCAGGTAGGGAAACGGTGAATGACCGGGGGGCTCAGGTTGGAAGCGCCCTGCAGAAATTGGCGGATTAAGGGATCCTTGGTAACAGTTGTCAAAGAAGCACATGCGGAGACGGAAGCCAAGGCCGCGACTTGTCGCTTCAGAGTAGAAGGGGCAAGGCCGGAGTCAAAGCCGTCCTGGAGAAACCCGATGACGTGCTCCACCGAAGGCGAAGTCGGAGAAACCTGGCAGGCCGAGCACCATGATGAAAATGAGCGCCAGGTAGACTCGTAAATACGAGCAGTGGAAGGGCACCGCGCGGCCTGGATGGTTCTAATGGCAGCAGGAGGAATGTTGGCCCTCGTCAAGAATCCCCGCTCAGTCTCCAGGCGGTTAGTTGTAGCCATTGGAGCTCGGGATGGACCAGAGCCCCCTGCAGAAGGCAAATTCAATTGTCCGGTATTCGCCACAGACTGGCCGTGGATAGGGAGACCAGGTCTGAGAACCAGGGCCGGCGAGGCCAGTGTGGAGCTATGAGGATCAGCTCTGACTTCTCCGCTAGGAGTTTCCTGAGGACCCTGGCGAGGAGCTTCTGCTCCTGGGGACGGAAATCTGGAAAGGAAACGTGGAACCTGATGGTTGATGTGGGAAGCGAACAAGTCCACCTCGGGGCAGCCAAAGCGGTTAGAAAGGTCCAGGAAGAGATCAGGGTGAAGCTGCCATTTGGAATGGTCCACTAAATTGCGACTAAGAGAATCTGCCTGAATGTTAGACTTGCCAGAAATGTGAGAAGCCCGTAGAGAGGCTAAATGAGACTCGGCCCAGAGGCCTAGTTGTAGGGATTCGTGAAAAAGGGCCCGAGAGTGGGTACCACCCTGTCTGTTAACATGGGCCTTGGCGGAGATGTTATCGGTTAACACGAGCACGTGCTTACCTCGAAGCAAAGGAAGAAAATGACGTAAAGCGAGGAAAATCGCCTGTAGTTCCAGAAGGTTAATAGAAAAATCCCTCTCCACCTCAGTCCAAAGACCCTGAACCATATGGGAATCTAAGTGCGCACCCCAGCCGGAAAGGCTCGCATCGGTAGTAAGAACCGACCGATGAGGTTCTCTAAACAAGGTATCATTGGCAATTGCCGAAGAAGACCACCACCCTAAGGAGTCCAAAACCTTCAAAGGGAGGGAAACCTTGCGCAACGAGGAAACGGAGAGAGATCGGTGAAAGGGGAGGAGGAACCATTGAAGGCGCCTGCTATGCAAACGGGACCAAGGGACGATGTCTAAGGAGGACACCATTTTACCCAGAAGACGAGAAAGGGCAAGAACGGACATAGGCCGGCCTTCCAAACATTGAGAAGCCAGGTCAGATAAGCTGGACTGGCGTGACGGTGAGAGGAACACCATGGATGAAACAGTGTCTATGACAGCCCCTAAATGCTGGATACGGGTCAAGGGGGTCAGAGAACTCTTGGCCCAATTGATTAGGAAACCATGAGCTTCAAATAAACAGATAGAAGTAGAAACATCCTGCTGAGCCCTGGGAAGGGAGGAGGAAAGAATAAGAATATCATTCAGGTAAAATAAAATATGAATGGGGAGGGACCGGATATGAGCGACAAGGGCCGCCATCAACTTAGTAAAGACTCTGGGCGCAGAGGAAAGGCCAAAGGGGAGAGCCCTATATTGATAATGAGAGCCCCTAAAATAAAAGCGGAGGAATTTGCGGTGGGGTGGAAAAATGGGAACATGCAAATAGGCCTCGGTTAAGTCAACCGAGGCAAGGAAATCACCCTCATGAATGCACTCCAAGATGGTGTGAAGAGAGTGCATTTTGAACCGGTGGTACGTTATGAACCGGTTCAAAGATTTCAGGTCCAGGATGGCACGCCAGCCCCCCGAGGACTTGGGGACAAGAAAGAGACGGGAGTAGAAGCCGGACCTGCGTTCCGTCGGAGGAACAATTTCGATGGCCTTGATCTGAAGAAGGTGAGCTACAGCAGCCTCCATACAGGCACGGGAAGGGGGGTCATGAGAAAGGGAACAAGGAACGAAAACCCGAGGAGGAGGTGAACAAAACTCCAAACGAAGACCCTCCCGAATTGTAGAACGAACCCAAACATCAGAGGTAGTGGCATCCCAGGAACTGGAAAAAAAGGAAAGACGGCCCCCGACCAGGAAGTCTGGAGGCCGCTTAACGAGGTTTGCGGAAGGGGCGACCTCTGCCGCCACGGAAAGACCTTCTTGGGGGGGAATCTAGGATGGGATCTGACCTGAAAGTCTTGATTCTGCATTCCTCTGGAGGAGAAGCTGCGAGAGGAGCGGTTGTAGGAGGAGCCACTGTCAGATGGACGAAAGGACTGGGCCCGATAATAAGGCTGGTGATGAAAGTCCGACCTACGAGAAACTACTGGAAAAACTTTCTTGTGATCCCTGGTTTCAACCAAAATAGGGTCGAGGGCGGAGCCGAATAGGTTGTTACCCTCGTATGGAAAAGCTGCCAGATGCCATTTACTCCTGGCATCGGCTTGCCAGTGGCAGAGCCAGAGGAGCCTCCTGGAAGAGACAGAAGACCCAATGGCCTTGGCTGAGAAACGAGCCATGTTGAGGGTTGCGTTAGCCGAAAATTCCATTGCGGCTAGTATTTTATTAATGTCTTGATGAGAGCGTGTGTCTGAGGCTGGAAGGCGATCCTGCAGCTGCTTCAACCACAAAATGGATGCCCTGTTGAAGAAAGATGCCGCCGAAGCAGTTCTTACTGCCCATGCAGAGGCTTGATGACCTTTGATCAGAGTCCGCTCGGCACGTTTATCCTCAGGGCGCAAGGACTCATCAGGAGGACCAGCAAGATGGGTAGAAGATGCCAAGGCTACGACTGGTGCATCCACAACCGGCACCTGTAATAAGTCAGAAAAGTCAGTAGGAATAGCATATAACTTTTTGTCTTGAGAATTGGGCAAGGGGCCAGTGCCCGGAGAAGCCCATTGTCTCTTCACCACATCGGAGAACAATTTTGGTGCAGGCAAGGTATCCACTCTGCTAGGCTGTTCTGAAAAGAGAGAAGCAGATGGATCATCAGTGGTGGAAGCCGCTCCCTGGGAGGCGGGAGCAGGTAACATTTTGGTGACAGAAAGAGCCTTAAAAAGTAAGGAGTGAAATAGGTGGGGCTTGAAAAGGCCTATGAAAGCCGGTTGATCGGGTTCTAGACCTTCGTCGTCAGACCATTCTTGGTCCAGGGCAAGGTCCTCAGCGGACAGAGAGACCTGGCTAGCAGAAGTTGGGGAGGAAGGTCTGTCCAGATGGGGTGAAGCCTCTCTCCTGTGAGAAAAACTGCTGACTTCACTGGCGTAGTCCGCGACATCCGACTCTGCACACTGGTTGAGGCCCTCAGAAATCCCCTGGCGTATGGCTGATGCAATGAGGGAAGCCAGGGCAGGGGAAATAGTGGAGGGTAAAGAGTCAGGATTAGCAGGGGGGAGGGGGGGAGGGTAGAAGAAGGTGGTGGAGGAGGAGGAGGTGGAGGAGGGGGTCGGCAGACAGATGAAGCTGCAGCCCCCTGAGCTTGGATATCAGTGTTAGGAAAATGGCCCTCATGGGGCAGAGTGGCAAACAAAATGGCTGCTGCACTGGAAGAGGGAGAAACCCCCATTTCAAGCCGGTCCGGTGAAAGGGAAGCCCTGTGCGTGGCCTGGGGCTGGGCATGGAGATGAGCAGCCTCGGAAATAGGTTCCTGAAGGGAGGCCTGAGAGGGATGAACCACAACCTCTTTGGCGGCTTGAAGCTGCGCTTTCTGAACGGCCCGTTCCAACGCCCTATGCCTGCGCTGTTCATCCTTCCGGGACTGCGCTGTTTTAGGCAGAGAGGCAGAAGACACCTTAGTCTTTTTCTGGCTCTTCTGATGCCCTGAAGTACCCTCCCCCGGATCGCTGTTATGGCGCTTCCTCGAACTATGGAAGACAGTCCCACGGCCAGCTCTAGATGAACGGGAATCCGCCATTTTGAAAACAAGCTTTGGCGCCAAGGGTAAAATGGAGGGAGGCCCCAGTACTCACTGCGCTCCTCACACGGGAGAAAAACAAACCAGCCGCTGACAGGTCGTGTAATTCGGGCTGCTAAGTGCCTCACGAAGGGCTGCTAAGCAAAGGCTTGAAGTTGCAGCCAAATTGTCACCAAAGGCAGGAGGAGGCGAGTGCGGTGCAGGACAGGGCTACGGAGCGAACTCGTGGGCCCAGCCTGATCAAGTGCCAGCCAGCAGCCTGAAAATGCTAGCGGCCATCCAGGAAACAGGAGAGAGGTTCCAAGCCGAAAGGCTGCTCGATCGCCCCTTTAGCTCTTAAAAGAACTGTTGGATGATTTTTTTTTTGTAGAGACAAGCAGGAGACTAAACTGGAGAGAGCAGCAGGAAGGGCGGGGCTAAACGTCATTGCAGACCCGGTCCTGATTGGTCTACTGACTGAGCCTACCCAGCGCTGCCTGCCATTCCCAACCAGGGAGGAGAATATCCTATTATGCAAATATCCTCATATTCATGTTCTAGTATTTTCCTGTGTAGTTTCACATAAAATTCTTCTTGATTTTCATTCGGAGCATATATACCCACAAGTAATATTTTTTGGTAGTTCATTACAATTTCTACCATTAATACTCTTCCTTCCTCATCCTCAAATATTTGTTTGGATTGGATTGTCTGTTTAATGTAATATACTACTCCTCTTTTGCTTTGAGAAGCCAGTGTTGTGTACAATGTCCCCAATTTTATTCGCTCCAAAAGCTTTTTATGTTGTTTTCTAATATGTACTTCTTGTAAGCATATAATTTCTAATTTTAACTTCTCTAATTTGTTGAATATTTTTCTTCTTTTTATTGCCAAGTTTAGTCCATTTATATTCAAAGATATTATTTTAATTTCTTCTTCCATTTCTTATTTATTTACTTGTTTTGTCGATCTAGTCGTTCTTATCTCTCATTGTTCTTTAACTTCTTTTGCCCTTGCTCCTTCTCTTAACACTCTCTCACTTTGTTCTCTCATTGTCTCCCTTGGCTGTTCTTTCTTCTCCTCCTGTTGTCCATCCCCCTTTTCATCTCTCAATCTTTCTTCCTCTTGAACATCTATGTGTTGTTTATAAAATAACTCTGCTTTCTCTATTGAGTCTAATCTGTATCTTTGTTCTTGCCAATTCACCAATATTCCTTCTGGAATCAACCATCTACAATTTATTCCTCTCTTTATCAAACATTTCATAAAAAATTGATATTCTTTTCTCAGGTCTCATACTCTTCTTGGAATTTGTTTCAGTGCCACTGCTTCTCTCTCTTTGTGCTTTATCGTCGTGTTAATCATTTGTAATATCTCTGTTTTCAATGTTTTCTTAGTAAATCTGACGTGAATTTCTCTAGGCAAATTATTTCTCATCGCATATCTTGTGTGCACTCTATATATCTCGTCGATCCCATTTAATATCCTTTCCTTACTTTCTCCCATTGCTTCTGCTAATATCTCTGCAATTTTCTCTGCTAAATTTTCTCCCTTTTCTTCTTCAATATTTTGGAATCTTAAGTAATAATCAGCTTTATCCATTTCCAGAATTATAATTGTTTTTTCCTGATTTTTATCAGTAATTGTAAGTCTATAGTCCATCTCTTCAACTTTTTTCTCCGTTGCTTCTGCTTTTTCTTCCATTTGCTGCAATCGTTGTTCATTTTTTCCTATCATCTCTTTAACTTCTTTCAATTCTCCTTCCATTTTTTCCATGTTTCCTTTCATTTTTCCCATTCTCCCATCTACCTTGTCTAATCTTGTCTTGAGATCTTCATATATAGTCTGTAGCATATTTTTTAATTCTGTGTTATTTTTCTCTTGCTGTGATGCAGCTTCTGTTGTCTTTTGCCCTGTGGTGCCCAAATTCAAATTCCAGATCTGCTCCCAAATCAATCAGATTCTTCAGGCTCTTGATACCCTAATCCACATAGGCTTAACCATATAAAAAGAAAAGGTAGAAAGACTATGAAAAACTATCAAAAAAGCCAAAAACGAAAAAAGAAAAAAAGAAAAAAGGAGAAAAGGAGAAGGCAAGTCAGAACAAAATAAAAAATCCACCAATAAAAAATTCCAAAACCAAGATATTCGCTCAAAATGTCCAACCAAACAATAAAAAAATAGAAAAAGTATAAGATATAGTCTTAAAAAAAACGAAAAGAAAATGGAAAAAGCAAAAACCCTTCCAATCACAAAATAATAATAATAATAATAAATTAAATCCAGGAAACAAAGACCTCTACAAAAGAAAAAAAAATTGGTACACAACAAAAGAATAGAAAAAAAGGGCAAGTCAGAGAAGACAAAATAATATTCCAAATGTTCCAAATAACACTATTGCAAAGTCTTCCAAAATTTAAATCCAGTAGGCAAGAGGGGGAAAAAAGGAAAAAAAGAAAAGAAAACAGAAAACAGACAGCCCAGCCTTTCCCTCTTCTGTTATAAAATCACAAGACCACTTCTTATCAAAAACTTCTTGCCAGTTTCCAAAATATTTTCCAAGGTCAGTCCACTCTCATCTTCTCCTTCATTCAATACATCTATTTAGTTTTTTCTGTCACCACTAGATGGCACTGCCGTTCACTTAAAATAGTCTTTAAAATCTTAAAAATATTCGTTTACTTTCCTTCTTTCCATTTTGGACTCCCAGTCACAAAACTCAAATCTTTAAAGTACAGTTCATTCACCTCTTTGTCCAATCCGCTTTCAATTCATTTAATTTAATTTTTCAGCTTTCATTAATCAGTCTGTATTAATGGCTTCTGCCCCTTCGCCGCTATTCCGGAAGTGGGTAGGTAACCTTATTCCACTCCCTCCCCTCTCCTCTTTGCCAAGTCTCTCAAGTAAAATAGTTTTAAAAGTTCAGGAGTTAAATATATAAGGGAATCTTGTTTCCAAAACAACAGTTTCTCACCCAGATGATCACCTCATTCTTTTTTCTTTCTCTTCTTGTGTGTGGCCGCCCTGGCTTTTGACAGCTCCTAATGGCTGTCTTCCCTTGCTGCTGGGTCGGAGGCTAATGCTGGCACTTCAGGGAACTTGTGACTTCCCTGTTCGTACTAGGCTGTGCAGGGGTGGGTTCTAAATTTTTTTACTACCGGTTCTGTGGGCGTGGCTTATTTTGTGGGCATGGCTTGATGGTCATGTGACAATTATTTAGGATTTAGCAGAGGTACTGGTCTACCAGGCTTTTTACTGCTTGCAGAGCTGTACCAATTTACCCATTTATTTTTTGCAGGCAGTGGTCTACTCATGTATTTTTGCAGGCACTGATCTACTCATGTATTTTTGCAGGCACTGGTCTACTCATTTGTTTTCTTTTTACACTGATCAGCTGTAGGGCGGCCCTTTGAAGCCCAGCGGCAAGAGTTTAAACAGTTTTTTTCCCTCTAGCCATCAGCTGGGACTCAAGAGGCAGCAATAGATTGGGGGTGGGGCCAAATAAAAGGTAAGAATAATGCGGGGGGTGGGTGGGGGGCGCGGGGGTGAGTGGGGGGCTGTGGAGGGGCAGAACCGGTTTGGTGATGTCATCGTCACCGCTACTGGCTCGGGAGAACCGGGCCGAACTGAGAGGAACCCACCACTGAGCCTGTCCCTCCATTCTTTACTGTCCCTACAGGACAGCTATGATCCCTGGGGATCCCCTGAAGCGGCTGAGATATCAGTGGTTTCCCGGGCCCCGGAATTTGCCATATCGCTGCGGTGCTGGCCACACACCCTCTTCTAAAGAGTCTCTTTTCCAGGGTTTATTTTCTTTGGGGTTAGGTTCTAGATAAAAAGAGAATCACCTCACCCAGTTCCAATCACCATTCGTTTACACTGCTCCAGCACATTCTTTGTTTCTTCGGTTGCCCCAGCTTCATGGCAGCCATAATTGGCACTTTAACATATCCAATGGTACATCTGCCTTTCCATGTAAAAGGGAGTTTAGTCAGTGCTATACTCCCACAAAAAAACATAAACTTTGAGGTGGTTCCTTTTAATTCATTATAGGGTAACAATAGACCTTCTTCCAGCATTCTAAATTTCATGTAGGATGGTGAATAGTTTCCATAAATGTCAACACACTGATTATACAAAAATTCCATTGTACTTGTTATGGCCTTTTGATTATAACTATATCAAAGGTACAATTACACCTTAGGTATTTACCTAAGGGTATTCCATCATCCAAGGTGGATCTAATACAAATTCCAACATCTACTGTAGTGTCAATCAGTGTTAGTGGTGTCTGCACCTGTGAATACTCATGGTCAGGTCCAGTATGGAAACATAGCTGTTGTCATGATATTGGATAATTAGACAATGCATCAAAAATCTCCATCCCTACCTTCCCCCATAGAGTAACAACCACTATTATCATTATTAGCTTCATATTTTTAATGGACTAGTCTCCCTATCCAGGGCATATATCTTGTATCTTACCCTTAGACTTCAGTACTTTCAACCGATAGTTAGGAACTTACATCCACTCTGTCTTCTTCCATTTGTCTACAGCACCACAGCATAAATTTACACCATTCCACTATTTCTTTTTTCAATATAATCAACAACACAATATAAAAGTTTATTACCTCCAGCCAAATGAGTAACTCAACCTACCAATGTTCCATTAACTAAGAGTATATGTTTTTAAAGGTTAATTTAAGAGGATTTGATTGGTCAAATTGCACTGTCCATTCAGAAGGTGAGTCCACTGGTCCCTTTAACTCTGGAACAGTGTGTCCAACCTTTTTCCTTTGTTCTCATAGCCGATTCAGTGGTCATAGCACCTGGTATGGCCCTTCCCAAACAGGCTGCAACTTCTCCTTCCACAACTTTATTAGGACCCAATCACCACTCTTATAGTCATGTACTTGAAAGTCAAGAGACCTTAACAGAGAAAAACACTGGGACAGTCCTTCTATATATTTTTTAAGAAAAACATCTTTCAATTCTATCCTAGGCATTCCCACACTCCCAGTATAAGGTAATCTGAGCATCATCTCATATGGTGAAATAGACATCTTTCTAGGGGTCATTCTAATCTGTAAAAGAGCTAAAGGCAAACATTTCATCCAGGGTACCTGCAGTTCCAACATTAATTTTTTAAATGAATTTTTTAGGGTTTGGTTCATTTGTTCCACCTTACCACTCGATTTTGTATATCGAGCTATGTGATATTGCCAATCAATTCCCAATTGTTCCATTACATTTTTCAACACTTGGGCAGTAAAGTGTGCATCTCTATCACTATCAATAGTCTCAACCACACTATACCTAGGTATTATCTGCTCCAATATTATTTTCACAGTCATTTGAGCATGTCCTTGCACATGGAAAAGCTTCAACCCATCCAGTCAAGTGGTCTACTATTACCAACAAGAACTTCATGTTCCCACTGCTGGCATCTCACAAAATTGCTTCATTGGGAAATGTGACTGATGACACACTTTGGGGGAAGGGGGAAGCAGGGTCAGAGCCAAAATGCAAATTAAGTGAGGTCAGAGTTGGCTTCACTTGGATTGTGCTGACATGAAGCTCCTAATAAATAACTGGATTTCTTTGGAAGCTTGGCTTGAGGCCAAGATTTGATTAGGGCATCAGTTGGAACCCTGACAGTGAGATTGCTGATGAATCTATAGTTGCATAAGGAACTCTCTGACAAACTGAAAGGCAAAAGGATAAGTATTTAAAAAATGGAAAGAGGGACACATAACTAAGGCAGAATATCATCATATAGCCCAAATCTGCAAAGATGAAGTCAGGAAATCTTAGGCTCAGAATAAACTAAGACTTGCAACAAATGTGAAAAATAATTTTAAAAAAGTTTCTTTCAACATGTAAAAAATAAGAAAAAAGTGAAGGAAACAGTTGGTCCATTACAGGGAGAAGATGGTAAAGAGATAATGAGCAGCAGGGAGAAACTGGAATGGCTTAATTCATTCATTGCACCTGTCTTTACTCAGAAGGAGAAAAACAGTCCAAACTATCAAAAGCAGTACCGCAAAAGACAGATTAGGAACACAAGTCAAAATAGGGAGAAAAACCACCTGTTTACTCTATATGAGTTCAAATCCCCAGGACTAGATGGATTATATCCCAGGGTTCTGAAAAATCTGGCTGACATGATTTCTGAATCACTGAACCATGTATTTCAAAGATCCTGGAATATCGGGTACCGACCAGAAGACTGCTGATGTGGTTCCCACCTTCAAAAAAGTGGGAAAAATACATTCAGGAAACTACAGACTAATCAGCCTGTTATCAATACCTTGGAAGATCCTGAAAAGATAATCAAGCAATGGATCTGTGAACATCTAGAAACAAGCAACGTTATAATGAGAAGCCAACATGGGTTTGTCAAAAATAGATCACGCCAAACAAATCTTATTTCATTCTTTGACAAAATGACTAAATTAGTGAACCGGTGAAACACTGTGAACATTGGACTTCAGTAAGGCATTTGACAAAGTAGACCGCAACCAATTGGAAAAGATAATAAAAAAAACCAGATCTGCCAACACCTAGAAACGAGTAAAGTAATAACTAGCAGTCAGCACGGGTTTGTTAAAAACAGATCATGCCAAACCAATCTTATTTCATTCTTCAACATAGTGACTAAATTAGTAGACCAGCAAAATACTGTCAACATAATATACTTAGACTTCAGCAAGGCATTTGACAAAGTAGACCACAACCTACTTCTTCGTAAGCTAGAAAAAAGTGGGATAGATAGCTTCACCACCAGATGGATTCACAACTGGCTGAAAAACCATATTCAACGAGTAGTCCTTAATGGGTCTAAGTCTATATGGAGAGAAGTAAGCAGTGGGGTGCCACAAGGTTCTATTTTAGGCCCAGTACTCTTCAATATCATCATAAACAATTATTCTCGTCGGGGGTAAATGCCACCTGTAAAACATCTTATACAGATTCTCCTTATATGCTGTAGACATTTCATTTAATAATTCTGCAACCACAATTTTTGCCACTTCTCTAAATCAATCCCATGGCCAAAATTCCCCCCCCATGCTATCATTGTTTCTTTAACTTGTTCCTCTTCCAATTTTACGTCTAATAAATAACCATACAATTTTTAAATTACATAATCATCAGAACCCATTAAAATCTTGTCTAGATTATTCAAGACGTTATAGAAACCTTCTTGTTTAGAACCTTCTAAATTCAATAATCTATTATTTCTTAATGTTACCCATTCTTTAATCCACATCAAACTTGTTGCTTGGTAATAAAGTTCCCAATTAGGTAAACCAAAAACCCCTCTCATTCTAGCATCTTGTAACAACTTTAATTTTATCCTCGCCTTCTTTCCCTGCCAAATATATTTTAACACCATTTTATTCAATTCTTCAAAGAAGTCTTTCCCCAATCTAATTGGAATTGTCTGAAACAAATATAAAATTCTAGGCAAAATATTCATCTTAATAGTTGATAACCTTCCAATCAAAGAAAGCTGTAAATTTTCCCATTTCACCAAATCTGTCCCTATCTGTTGTTTAAGTTTATTATAATTATTTTCTTTAAGCATGCTGCATCTTCATTCATAACTTCTAGAAGTGGGAGCTCAAAGATTCCTGCAATGTCTTATAATATTCCGCTGGCAAACCACCTGGCCCTGGTGCCTTTCCATTCTTTTGTTTCTTAATTGCTTCAGTTAGTTCCATCATTGTTATGTTTCCCTCTAGCATCTCCTCAATATCTTTAGGAATCCTAGGTAAATTTGCATTTTGAAGATATCGTGTCACATTTCCCTCCTCTATCTTTTCTTTCTCATACAATTGTCTATAGTAGTCCTGTATAATTTTTTTTTCTTCTCTTTATTTCCAAATTTACTTTGTCCTTGGTCATCAATTAATTGTATTATTTTTCTGGATTCTCACTCTTTTTTCAATTTATATGCTAATCATCTTCCTGGTTTATTAGCATTCTCAAAGTAGTTCTGTTTGGTGCTTCTGATTTTTTGAGCTAGTTCGTCTTTCTCCAATAAGTCCATTTTATGTTTTATTGTATCCATTTTCACTTTAATGTCTTTTTATGTGAATATTTTTGAAGCTCTTTTTCAAATCTCTTATAATCCTCTTCCAATATTTTGTATGCTTGTCTTTTCTTCGCATTTCTCTTCCTTGTATAGTCCATTATCAAACCTCTAGCATAGGCCTTCATCGTAAACCAAAGATTTTGCGTAGAAGTATCTTCTTTCCTATTCTCCTTAAAAAAGTACACCAATTCTTTCTCCATTTTCTGTACAAAGTCCTTTTCTTTTAATATATATTATTTAAAGTCCATCTAAATCTTCTCCTTTGTCCTTTTCATTTCACTGTCACTGGATTATGATCTGCCCAGGTATTTGCTTCGATCTCAATTTGTTCTATGTTTAAGGTCAATTCCATTGTTGTCCATATCATATCTAATCTAGACCAAGATGAATGTCTGTCAGAATAAAAAGTATATTGTCTATTTTTTCCATTTCTATCTCTCCATGCAACTTTTAAGTTTATTTCCTCAGTCATCTTAAAAAAAGATTTCAGTAGTATCTTTCTACTATGTCTTATTGTTTTATGTGTTTTATAGTCCAAGACTCCAGCCACTATACCATTAAAATCTCCCATCATACAAATATTATCATATTCCAATTCAATTATTTTCGTGTGCAATTTTCTATAAAAGTCACTTTGAATATTATTTGGAGCATATATTGCTACTAAAAGAATTTTCATATTGTTATCCATTATCTCCACCATCAGAATTCTTCCTTCTTCGTCTACATATATTTGCTCAGCTGGTATTGTGTTTCTAATATATAAAACCACTCCTCATTTTTTACATTCTTGCAATGATGTGAAGATTTCCCCTAATTTTGTTTTTTGTTTTTTATTAAAAAGTTTTACAAGACAGAAAACATTTTTACAAATTTCCCCCCCTCTCCCTCTACCCCCTCCCCCCTCCCCCTCCCCCCTCCCCCCGAACTTCCCAGAGCAAAATACAGGGTATAGCATTTATCAATCATAAGCTAAACTAAACTAACAATCTATAAGTTCCCAGTTCCCTAGAACCTTGACTCCCCTTGTACAATTCAGATACATTTCTGACATTCTAGTCAATCATAAGCTATTTGGTATTTCCTAGTCTGATATTTATTTTGAATATAATCAATCCATCTTCTCCACTCCAGTATATATCTTTCTTGTGTATGATCCTTCAAGTACGCCGAAATTTTCGCCATCTCTGCAAAATTTGCCACTTTTAATGTCCATTCTTCAATAGTAGGTAAACATTTCTTCTTCCAATATTGTGCTACCAAAAGCCTAGCTGCTGTTATCAAGTTTAAAATCAATTTAGTCTCTATAGCTGTACAATCTGTAATTATGCCCAGCAAAAACAATTGTGGAGTAAATTTTAACCTTTTTTTCATAATATTTTGCATAATCCACCAAATTTTTATCCAAAATGCCTTAACTTTTTTACAAGTCCACCATATATGAAAATACGTTGCATCCTCCAACTCACATCTCCAACATTGAGCTTGCATATCTGGGTACATACTCGCTAGTTTTTTTGGGTCTAAATGCCATCTATAAAACATTTTGTAAAAATTTTCTCTTAAGTTTTGTGCTTGTGTAAATTTAACATTTCTAACCCATATTTTTTCCCAAGTTTCCAACATTATAGGTTCCTGAATATTCTGTGCCCATTTAATCATACAGTTTTTAACCAATTCCGTTTCCGAATCTATTTCTATCAAGACATTATATAACCTTTTAATATACGAGTGCCCTTGGTCTCTGATTTGTTTTACCAAGTTTTCTTCATTTTGCATGATTCCAAATTTCTGGTCTTCCTTCCATCTAGCTTGCAGTTGCCCATACTGAAACCATGTAAAGGTTCTCCCTTCTTCTCTCAATATATTTAATGATTTCAATTGTAATTTTCCCCTCTCCATAAAAAGAAGTTCTTTATAAGTAATCACCTCTTGTTTTTGTTCTATGCTTATATTCTCTATCGCGTGTCTAGGAATTGCCCATACAGGTATTTTATAATTCAACTTATACTGATACTTTTTCCAGACACACAACAAAGCATTTCTAACTATATGACTTTTAAATGTCTTGTCCACTTTCTCATCATACAATAAATAAGCATGCCATCCATATAACAAGTCGTACCATTCTATATTCAGTATTCTTTCTTCACTTAAATTAAACCAATCACTAATAGTTGAAAGAACAGCTGCCTCATAATATAATCTTAAATTAGGCATTTTAAGACCCCCTCTTTCATATATATCCTGTATTACTTTTAACTTTACCCTGGGTCTTTTACCCGCCCATACAAAATTATTAATACCTTTCTGCCATTCCTTGAAATTTACATCTTTTTTAAGTATTGGTATCATTTGAAACAAAAATAAAAATCTTGGCAAAACATTCATTTTTATTGCTGCTATTCTTCCCAATAAAGATAATTGTAACTTTTTCCAATTTTCCATTTCTTTCTGTACTTTATGCCATAACACTTCATAATTATTTTTATATAGTTTCACATTTGTAGCTGTAATGAACACTCCCAAATATCTCACCTTTTTTACTATTTCAAAACCCGTTATTCTTTCTAACTCTTCTTTTTGTTGTATAGTCATATTTTTTGTTATTATCTTTGTCTTTCATTGATTTACTTTAAATCCTGATACTTTTCCGTATTGATCAAGTATATCCCTCAAATATATCACCGAATGTGTTGGTTGTGATAGAGTAACAACCAGGTCATCTGCAAATGCTCTTAATCTATATGTCAGCGTTCCAAATTAGGCTCTTTTCCAGCGCTGACATGATTGGAATGAATGAAAGAGAAGAAGCGTTGATTTATTGCTGAGATGAACTTTTACCTAGTTTTCTGCATACAGCAGATAGTGTTACCTGGGTGATGGAGGGAGGGGGGCAAATTCCTGTGAAAGAACGTGCTGGGACGAAGAGATGAATCTGCATGATGGCCAATGGGACATTGGGGTTGGAGAGCGGAAGGGGAGGGTGTTGGAAGGAGGGGCCAGTTTGGCTGCAAAAGAGTTCAGAAATGTCGTTCTCTATTCTAAATTTTAAAAAAAGATTCATTAGAGACTTTGCGTTTGAAAATGAAGCTTATTTAAGATAGCAACGAAACCTGACACTATAATCTTGCTGTCTTATTTTAATTCCCTTGATTTCACTTGAACTATGTATTTTATTCAATAATAGTTCTAAAGTTAAAATAAACAATAGTGGAGATAATGGACACCCCTGCCTTGTCCCTTTTTCAATTTTAAAAATTTCTGTTAAACTACCAACTATTATTTGCTGTTTGTTGTTGATATATTGCTTTAATTGATTGTAAAATATTCCCCAAATTGCATCCTTTCTATTACTTTAAGTAGAAATTTCCAATTCAATCGCTCAAATGCTTTCTCAGCATCCAAGAAAAAAAGTGCTGCAGGGACCTGGTTGTTTCTCTCCAGATATTCCAATAAGTCAACAATTTGTCTAACGTTACATCTCATTTGTCTCCCTTTTATAAATCCTGACTGGTCATTATGAATCATTTGCTGCATAACTATCATTAATCTATTTGCTAATATTTTAGCAAAAATCTTATAATCAATGTTTAAAAGCGATATTGGCCTATAATTTTCTGGTTTGTTACAATCTTGATCTTCCTTTGGTATCAATGAAATAAAAGCTGTTCTCCATGAGGGAGGCACTTCCCCTCCAGACAAAATTTTATTAAATAAATCCCTAAGTAGTTCCACCATTTTTACTTGTAAATTTTTATAATAAACAGCTGTCAAACCATCTGTCCCTGGGGCTTTACCCGTTTTTAACTCTTTGATTACTGAAGAAATTTCCTCAGAAGTTATAAGTTGATTCAATCCTTCCTGTTGCTCCAATGTAAGTGCAACAATATTCTGCTCCTGTATGTATCTCTCTATATCTATATCTTGAATTTAGTCACTAGTATATAACTTTGTATAAAACTCTAAAAAAGCTTTCTTAATCAAATTCTGTTGATATACATCTTTACCTCTATATTCAATCTTAGCAATTAATCGTGATTTCTGTTTTTTCCTTATTAGATAAGCCAACCATCTACCTGGCTTATTAGCATTGCAAAACGTATTATGCTTAGCATATTGTAAGTTAGTAGCCACCTGGTCTGCTATCAACATTTTAAACTGCCCTTGTAATATATTTATGGCTTCTTTTGTTCTCTTGTCTTGTGGATTTAGTATAAGTAGTTGCTCTTTCTTTTTTATTTCTTCCTCTAAATCTTTCTGCTTTTTCTGCTGTCTAAGTCTGTGTCTAGTATTCATATCTATTAAAATTCCCCTCATATATGCTTTACTTGCATCCCATACCATCTCCATAGATGTACCCTTATGCATATTCATAACAAAAAATTCTTTCATATATCTTTTGCACTCCTTCACATTTTTTTCATATCTAAACAAATTCTCATTTAACCTCCATGACTGCCTATCTCTCTTTTCCTAATCTAATTCCACCCAAACCGGGCTATGATCAGACAATATTCTTGAACATGTCTTTGTCTTCTTTACCCTAGAAAGAAAATCATTAGTAATTAATATAAAGTCAATCCTAGAGAAGGATTGATTTCTGTCAGAGAAAAAAGTAAAATCTTTTTCTTCATTATTCCGCTCACGCCAAATGTCTCTCAACTCCAAATCTTCCATCATATCAAAAAAAGCTTTAGGGAGTTTTGCACGACTTGAAATATTTTGAGAAAGGCTTTTCTTGTCTTTTCGAGTGTCCAATACTCCATTCCAATCTCCCATTAATATAGACGATTTATAATCCCATTGTATCATTTTGGCATGTAAGAGTTTATAAAATTTTTCTTGTTGTTGGTTAGGAGCATATATTCCAACCACAAGCGTTTTCTTTCCTTCTACTAAAAGGTCAATTGCTATATATCTTCCTTGATCATCCGCTTCAATTAATTTAGCAGATAGATCTTTCTTTAAGTAGATGACTATACCATTTTTCTTTTCCGGAGCCGATGCAACAAAATGTATACCTGGAAGGATCTGCGCACCTTCCGCCGCGCTGTGAAGACTTTTTTATTCCATCAAGCGGGCTTGGCCTAATCTCCTCCCTCTTTTAATATGTAAATTTTAATCTGTTTTTAAATTATTGGGGTGTTTTAATCTGTCTGGGCCAAAATGATTTAATTTGATTTTATCTGGTTTTAAATTTTGTGTATTTATGTATTTTATTGCTTGGCTGTTCACCGCCCTGAGTCCTTCGGGAGTAGGGCGGTATACAAATCAAAAAATAAATAAATAAATAAATAAAATACCTAGTCTTGAATTTGTCAAATATTTTTGATCTGATATTCTAATATGTGTTTCTTGCAAGCATATTACATCATTTTTAAATTGTTTGAGATAATGAAATATCTTCTTTCTTTTTTGTGGTGAATTTAATCCATTTACATTCCAGGTCAGAAATCTAGTCGCCATTCTTAGCTCCTTGAAGCTTTTAGAGCATCAGCTGGAGGTCTTCCTTCATCTGCCTCTTTGGCCTAGCTCCTCCCACAGCTTCTGTTTTAGTAATTTCTTGAGTTGTCACCTGAATTTGTTGCCTTTTTGATTCCAATTCTTTACGTTTCGTGACTGCTCGGGTCTGTCTTTGCTCCTTTACTTCCTCCAAATTTATCAGAGGTTCCCAAACCTGAACAGCATCCAAAGATTGCCCATCCTTAATTGCTGCGCCAGCTTCAGCTTGCAAATGTTTCTCTTCTGTCTCCCATTTCTTGGCCATCTCTACCTCCTTTCTCCTCATTTCTGGCGATGGTGGACATCCCGTCTTCAATACATTAATATAGAAATCTTTCGCCTTCCAAACTGTATTAAGACGGTATCTTTGTCCTGAAAGATAATTAATCTTTGTCCTGAAAGACAATTAATCCTGTTGGAACATCCCATCTGAACTGCATCTGCTGATTTTTTAATTCATCCACCAAAAAAGCAAAATCCTTTCTATTTCTTAACATTTTGGGAGGAATTTCTTTCAGTATTATAAGCTCTTGGCCTGCAACTTCCACTTTGTTCTTGTAAACTGCTCGTAAGATTGCATTTCTGACACTTCTAGTTGTAAAGTAAATCACCACATCTCTTGGCAACTGTTTCTGTCTAGCAATCCAGGAATTAACCTGATACATTTTATCAATCTGAAGTGCAAGATCTTCTGGCTGGTCTCCAATCAAGGGTGCCAAGGCTTCTGGAATAATCTCTCTTAAATTCTCTAAATTACTTTCCTTCAATCCTCTCACTCTCACTGCAAATTCCATCATTCTGTATTGTAAAAGAGTCATTTCTTCATCTGCCCTTTCTGATTTATTCTGAATTTCTTCCACTTTATTTTCCAAGTTCAAATTAGCTTGACTTATTTCCTCAACCTTCTCATCCAGCTGAACCATATTTTTTGCTAAACCTTGAAACGCAAACACAATATCCTCTCTTATCTCCTTGTTGCGAACCTCAATAACTTCTGTAACTTCCTTAAATTTATCTTCCATAACAAAGGTCTGCTCCTTTAAGGATTCTTTCAAAGTTTCTGTGATAGATTCCTTCAATGATTTTTGCAGCATTTCCAAATTAAATGTTTGCGCTTGTGTTTGTATTTGTGGCTCAGCCAGAAGTTGAAGTTTCTTAGAAGCCATTTCTTTCTTTCTTTCTTTCTTTCTTTCTTTCTTTCTTTCTTTCTTTCTTTCTTTCTTTCTTTCTTTCTTTCTTTCTTTCTTTCTTTCTTTTTCTTTTTACAGCAGAGAAGAAAGCTCAGCAATTTTAATTTATGTAGTTTAATTTGGCAAATCAATTCTTTATCTTTCCCAGTTAACAATAAAGTCTTTAGAATCCAGCCACCTTGAACAATGCTGGATGTTAACAGCTTTAACGAGAGTTAACTTTCACTTTCACACCCTATTAAGCACAAGCGCCGTTTTCTTCACTCCTTTAGTCAACTTCAAAAAGTGGCAATTAAGCATGGAATTAAGGGTTTGTTACAGTTTGTTACTTGCAATTGTCTGCTCTCCTGTCTTCACTCCGTTTGCATAGATAGTCAACTTAAATCTCTGTGAAGATTGCAGAAGCGGTCATGACGTTTTTTTCTGCTCAAAGCAGAAGCGCCCTGGATCTCGGAGTATTCACCAGATTTCCTGGGGAGCTCTCACCCTTCTAGCCCCCAAAACTATTTCAGGGACTTTCGGGGAGCTCTACCCCCATCCGATTACTCTCCTTTCCCTCTTCTCCCGGGGGAAAGGTTTTCCAGCTGCCAGACACTGATTTGCGCTGTCAAGGTGGCTTTACAAGATTGCAGGGCTGGCGCTCTGAGAGAGAGCATCCAGCAACGTCGGCGGTGCCACCGGAAGCCAAGATTTTCCCTAATTTTGAATGTACCAATAATTGTTCATGTTGTTTTTTAATATATACTTCTTGTAGGCAAATTATATCAAATTTTAATTTTCCTAATTTGTGAAATATCTTTCTTCTTTTAACAACTGAATTAAGTCCATTTATGTTTATTGAAATCAATTTTCTCTCTTCCATATTCATACTTTATATGCGGGCTTTACTGCTCCAGTTGATCTTAATTCACGCTGTTCTTTGTGTTCCACAATCCCTCCTACTGCGCCTTCTGCTTTTTCAATCATTGCTAGTTCCTCTTCTTGGAATTCTACTGGCACTACTGTCGTTTGAAATTCCATTTCCATTTCCATTTCCTTCTCTTTTAAAAAATTCTGCATGAAATGCTCTCGCTTTGTCTATTGTATCTATTCTGTATCTTTGAAGTTGCCACGTTAACACTAATCCCTCTGGTACCAGCCATCTGTAGCTCACTACTTTTTGAAGTAATATTTTAGTCAAAAATTGATATTCTCTCATCTCTCTCACTTTTCTTGGTATTTGCTTCAAAACCACTATTTCTTTCTCCTTATACTTCAACGTTTTTTCTCTGGCAATCTGCAGTGCTTTGATTGATTTCTTACTAAATCTTATATGCACCTCTCGTGGTAACTTATTACGCATTGCATATCTAGTATAGACTCAATATATCTCATCCACACCATCCATCATCTTCTCCTTAGTAATTTCTAATGCTTCAGCCAACATTCCTATCATTATTTCTGCCAAATTATCTCCTTTCTTTTCTTCCACATTTTGAAATCTGAGATAAAATTCTGATTTGTCCATCTCCCAACCAATTAGTCCACTCCTGTCACGTTCAACTTCTTCCAATCTGTTGTCTATATCTTTAATTTTTTCCTCCTTTTGCTCCTCATTTTTCTCAAGCTTTTACAGTCTCTCTTCATATTTCAACATCATTTGCTGTATACTCGCAACTTTTTCATCTGTCTTGAGTTGTTGTTGTTCCATCCTCTGGACTGTTTGAAAAATCATCTGAAATGTCATATCTTTCTCCCTCTCTTTTTTTTATCCTTCTCCTGCTGAAGCTTCGTCTGAATTGATCACTGTCCTCTAGATGGTGACAAGGAGGGTGTAGTTGAAGCAGATCCAACTGTCGCTACTTTTCTACTCATTCTGTCCAGTAGTCACGAAAGGCCAAGAACAAAAAAGAAAAAGTCCAAAAAAGTAAAGAATGTAAAAGAAAAGAGGGAAAAAGAAAAAAATAAACAATTTTTCAGGTTCTTCAAAACCTTAATCGACAACTTCTGCCGGCACCGCCGACATTGCTGGATGCTCTTTCTTGGAGCGCCAGCCCTGTGATCTTGTTAGCCGTTCTGACAGCGTAAATCAGCTGTCCGATGGCTGGAAAATCTTTCCCTCGGGAGAAGAGGGAAAGGAGAGCAATCAGATGGGGCAGAGCTCCCAGAAAGCCCCTGAAATAGCTTTGGGGGCTAGGAGGGTGAGAGCTCCCCAGGAAATCCGGTGAAACTCCGAGATCCAGGGCGCTTCTGTTTTAAGCAGAAAAAAACGTCGCAACTGTCTCTGCGATCTTTATTGAGATCTAAGTTGTTTATCCACACAGACGGAGTGAAGACATGAGAGCAGATAATCGCAAGTAACAAGCTCTTAATTCCATGCTTAAATTCTTACTTTGAAGTTGATTGAAGCAAGGAAGAAGATGGCGCTTAATAGGGCGCGAAAGTGAAACTTAACTCTCTTTGAAGTTGTTAACATCCAGCATTGTTCAAGGTGGTTGGAGAAAAAGAAAAGAGAAATGGCTGGTTTTGTTGAAAATCTTGAAGATTCACTATCACAAACATCACTAAAGACACAAATACTGATTGGGGATCTTTTTAAAGAAATATTAGAATCATTTACCTCTGTGATAGTGGAGAGAATTGAAGGACTTTTTAAAAAGGATTTTATTCAAGTTCGAGACAAAGAGACAAGTGAAGACATTATATCAGAATTGCAGATGTCAAATAACAGCGAATTGCAGAACGAAGAGGTGAAGGAAATTCAGTTCAATATGCCTCTGGGAAATGGAATGGATGTTTTTCAAACTAAGAAGGAAAGGTTGAGGGGTTTGAAGGAGCGTAATCAGGAAATACTGTCTGAGATTTCCCCAAAGGCTTTGTTTTAGTCAATTGGAAAATTGTCAGGAGGTGTTGGGATTCTTAATATAAGAAAGAAGATTCGAAGTGGAACTTTACAATTTTTATATCCAAAATGGATTCTTAATCGCAGTTAAGGAGATGTGTTCACTGAGAGGAACTATTTTGCGAAGAGAACAAGATGAAGGTGGAGGAATAAGACTGAAAAAGAGAGTTCGCAAAAAAGTTAGGAAAAAATGGAGATGGAAAAATTACAAACTTTTTGTTGGGGGAGGATAGTAACAGAAATGAATGATTATATCTGCATTTAGGGATATGATTTGTTTTGAAAAGTTATACTATACTGAAAATGAATGATTTACTTATATTTAGGGATATGATTTGTCTAGAAAAGTTACATTAAATAATGTTATGTTTATATTGTTATGGATTACTGACCAAACTTTTATCATTGTCTTGAAGTATATTAATACTAAAGTTATATGTCAAGGAATGTTTTGTTGAAGAATATATATATGCTTTTGGGTTAAAAATGGTGCAAGGGTTGAGGGAAGGTTTTTATAATATTTTTTAAAGATTCAAATAGTAAAGATGTTATTTGATTATACATAATGGATTTGTAGAGAACAAGATGAATAAGTTTGTACAAAGTTATTAAGCAAGGAATGTTTCCAGGCAGAATTAATATAAGTTTGTGGGGCAAAAAGTAAAAATAAGGTTTTCTACAATACATTTTATTCAAGATTGGTTAAAATATTTTGCTAATGTGTTAATATATGAAAGGGTTGGAGATGTGATGGTTAATTGTATCTGGGTTTTGATTGTGTAATGCTGGAAGAAAGAAGACTCGCTTATTATTGAAGAACGGATAAGATGCTATATCCTGTATTTGCTCTGGAAAGTCCGGGGTGGGGAGGTTGGGGTAGGAGGAGGGAGGAGTGAAGGGAAAACATGAGTAAAGAATCTGGAGAGATTCTTGGAGTTTATGTAACTGTTTTTTTTTAAAAAAGAGATTGTTAATTTGTAAATGTGATTATACAATCCATATATGGAAAGATGGCAAACGGTCTACGTTTTTCTTGTAAAAATGTTTTTTGTTTTGTAAAACTCTTTAATAAAAAAAAACCCTTAATCCACTTTGAGAGAGAAACAAAGGAAAGAAAATAAAAAAAATTGAGTAATCCCACTGACAATAAAAATACACTAAAGGAAGGTCAAATTCAAAAAAGGAGAAATAGAAATAAAACAGAGGAAGACCAAATAGCCAACTAGTGAGGAAAATAAAAATCAAGAATCAATCTTCAGGCTCTGGTACACCTTAATCCAACTCGATTATATAAGAACAAAGAAAAGAAAGTCCATCAGAAATATTTAAGCAGGGGAAGTGTACAGAGAGTTATCATTTAACAGGAACAAAAAGAAAAACAAAATAATAAAAAATAAAAGAGAATTTCAGTTTCTTCTGCAGTATTTCTGCCCAAGCATTAACAAATCTCTCTCCTTTGCCTCAGACTCCTACTTCTGATAGTTCCCGAAGAGCACCTGAATAAACAAAGCAGATAGTTCCAAACTCTCTCAGATATCTTCCAACAATCTTATTAGCAAGAAAGTTCAGAGTCCTTGGGTCATAGCAACAATGTTATACAATTGTTTCAACTTGCTGCTTTAATAGAAGAGAATAACTATCACAGTCAAAACAAGACTGTGAGGTCCAAGAAGGACTGTCCAGCAGCGGGGCTTTCAGCAGCGATCCTGGAGCCCAGGAATCCTCCATCCATTCCATCGTGACTTCAGCTCTCCCCCCCCCCACACACACACAGAGGGGTGCCACAAGGTTCTATCTTAGGCCCAGTACTCTTCAATATCATCATAAACAACATAGATGAGGTAATAGAAGGGGAATTCATCAAATTTTGCTGATGATATTAAACTGGCAGGAATAGCTAACACTCAAGAAGAAAGGCTCAAGATCCAGATGGATCTTGACAGACTTGAATACTGGGCCCTATCTAACAAAATGAAATTCAATGTAGAGAAAAATAAAGTCTTACACTTAGGTAAGAAAAACCAAAAGCACACATATAAACTGGGGGAAATCGGGCTTAATAGTAGTGACTGTGAGAGGGATCTTGGAGTCTTTGTGGACAATCAGCTAAATATGAGCCAGTAGTGTGCAGTGGCAGCTAAAAAAGCCAATGCAATCCTAAATTGCATTAACAATTTAATTTAATTAACAGTTAAAAACCCCAGAGGGGCTTTTTATCAGGTTTGCCTGATACGCCAGTTGCACCCCTTTCTGGATCGGGACTCCCTACGCACGGTCACTCAAGCACTCATCACTTCCTGCCTGGACTACTGCAATGCTCTCTACATGGGGCTCCCCTTGGGGTGCACCCGGAGGCTGCAGTTAGTCCAGAATGCGGCCGCGTGGGGGATTATGGGAGCGACGGGGCGCTCACATATGACACCTCTCCTGCGCGAGCTGCACTGGCTTCCTGTGGTCTTCCGGGTGCGCTTCAAGGTGTTGGTGACCACCTTTAAAGCGCTCCATGGCTTAGGGCCGGGGTATCTGCGAGACCGCCTTCTGCCGCCAATAGCCTCCCACCGACCGGTTCGCTCGCACAGAGAGGGCCTCCACAGGGTGCCGTCGGCCAGACAGTGCCGGCTGGCAACCCCCAGGGGGAGAGCCTTCTCTATGGCAGCACCTGCCCTCTGGAATGACCTACTCCCTGAGATACGCACGATATCAGACCTCTGGACTTTTCGTCGGGCCCTGAAAACATACTTATTCCATCTAGCCGGGCTGGCTTGATCCCATCCTCTCAGTTTTAATTGAATTCGGTTTTAATTGGGTTGTTTTAAATTTTTGGGCCGAAATTATTTAATTGTTTTTTAAACTGTTTTTAAATTTTATATGCTATGTTTTATCTTGGCTGTACACCGCCCTGAGTCCCGCAGGAGAAGGGCGGTATAAAAATAAAATAAAATAAAATAAATAAATAAATAAAATAAAAATACAATCAAGATCAAGTGAGGTACTAATGCCACTCTATAAAGCCCTAGTAAGACCACACCTAGAGCACTACATCCAGTTTTGGTCACCACACTATAAAAAAGATGTTGAGACTCTAGAAAAAGTGCAAAGGAGAGCAACCAGGATGATTAGGGGACTGGAGACTAAAATATATGAAGAACGGTTACATGAACTGGGCATGGCTAGTCTAGTGAAGTGAAGTATATACTTTTGTATATACAAAAGTATGAAGGCTATTGCTTTATGCATTGTCATCTGCCCTGAGTCTCCAGAGAAGGGCGGCATATAAATCAAACCAATAAAATAAAATAAAATAAGGACCAGGGGAGACATGATAGCAGTGTTCCAATATTTGAGGGGCTACCATAGAGAGGAGGAGATCAAGCTGTTTTCCAAAGCACCTGAAGGCGAGACAAGGAATAATGGATGGAAACTGACCAAGGAGAGATTCAACCTAGAAGTGAGGAGGAACTTTCTGACATTGGTTGATTGAGAACAATCAACCAATGGAACAGCTTGCCTTCGGAAGTTGTGGGAGCTTCATCACTTGAGACTTTCAAGAAAAGATTGCACTGCCATTTGTCAGAAATGGTATAGGGACTCCTACTTGAGCAGGGGGTTGGACTAGATGACCTATAAGGCGGGGTGAAATCCAGCAGGTTCTGACAGGTTCTGGAGAACCGGTAGCGGAAATTTTGAGTTCGGAGAACTGGTAGTGGAAATTTTGAGTAGTTCGGAGAACCAGCAAATACCACCTCTGGCTGGCCCCAGAGTGGGATGGGAATGGAGATTTTGCAATATCCTTCCCCCAGGAGTGGAGAGAGAATGGAGATTTTGCAGTATCCTTCCCCTGGAGTGGGGTGGGAATGGAGATTTTGTAATATCCTTCCCCTGCCACGCCCACCAAGCCATGCCCACCAAGCCAAACCACACCCACCAAGCCATGCCCACAGAACCGGTAGTAAAAAAAATTGGATTTCATCACTGCTATAAGGTCCTTTCCAACTCTGTTAATCTGTTAAAACTTCTTGGTAAGATAGGGTGGGATAGATAGCATTAGCACCAGATGGATTTGTAACTGCCTGACAAATCGTAAATGAGTAGTTCTTAATGGTACTATGTCTACATAGAAGGAAGTAAGCAGGGGTATCACAAGGTTCTGCTTAGGCCCAGTACTCTTCAATATCTTCATAAACAATTTAGATGAGGGAATAGAAGGGGAACTTAGCAAATTTGTGGATGATACTAAGCTGGCAGGAATAACCAACCCCCTAGATGATAGGCTCAAGATCCAGATGGATCTTGACAGACTTGAACACTGGGCCCTATCTAACCATACTCAATGAATAGTCCTCAATGGAACTACATCTACCGTATATGAAAGGAAGCATACAGGGGTATTCCAAGGTCTGTCTTAGCCAAAAAAGCCAATGCGGTGCTAGGCTGCATCAACAGAGGATAGTATCAGGGTCACATTAAGTGCTATTACCACTTTATACTGCTTTGGTAAGACCACACTTGAATATTATATCCAGTTTTGATCATATACAAAATGATATTGAGATTCTAGAAAGAGTACAGAGAAGAGCAACAAAAATAATTAGGGACCTAGAGGCTAAACCATATGAAGAACGCTTGCAGGAATTGTGTATGTCTAGTCTAGTGAAACAAAGGGGTGATATGATAGTAAATGTTCCAATATTTGAGGATGTGACAGGGAAGAGGGGGTCAACTTATTCTCCAAAGCATCTGAAGGCAGAACAAGAAGCAATGGATGGAAACTAATGAAAGAGAGAAGTAACCTAGAACTAAGGAGAAATTTGCTGACAGAGAGAACAATTAACCAGTGGAAAGGCTTACCTCAAGAAGTTGTGGGTGCTCTATCACTAGAGGTTTTTTTAAGAAGAGTTTGGTCAGCCATTTGTCCAGAATGGCATAAGATCTCCTAGTTGGGCCAGAAGTTGGACTAGAAGACCTCCAATGTCCCTTCCAACTCTCTTATTCTGAATTTTGTTATTCTGTTATCCATCTTTGTATATTATCAGTCTGTATTACTTTGGAGGAACTGTTTAATATTGTCAAATCTGCTCAAAAATACTTATAAGATTGATGCCATGTATGTTGTAACTGAAGAAATATTTTTCCATTATTTCATGGGAAGACAAAATACAGCCTACAAGAACTTTTAAATAATATTCAAAGTTTGCATTACTTAAGTAGAACAAAAACTCAGTAATATGCTACCAGATAATTTTAAGGCTGCTACACCATCAAAGCTTCCACTCTTCAATCCCACACAAGCAATCAAAACTGATCTGAATTTATCCTCATTTCTCCCAACCTCAACATACAAAGCATATGCATCAGGTATCTCACTGACTAACTGGAGAATGCAAAAAAACCCCAAACCCCATTTTTCTGTTCCATCAGCTATCACATAAAGATAAAGGTTTCCCCTGTCCAGTCAGGTCCAATGATAGGGGGCGGTGCTCATCTCCGTTTTAGCCGAGGGAGCCAGTGTTGTCTAAAGACAATTTCATGGGCATATGACTAGCATGACTATAGGCCGAAGCACACGGAATGTTGTTACCTTTCCATCAAAGTGATACCTACATTTCTACTCACATTTGCATACTTTTGAACTGCTAGGAGGGGAGGAGCTGGAGCAAGTAGCAGGAGCTCATCTGTCATGCAATATTTGGGGCTCGAACCATGGCTGTCCACTTTCCAGCATCTTTCCAGCATCTTTAATCTAGTGAGCCATCACACCCTCAAGTTATCATATCCTGGAGCAATTAAAATTACTTCCATTCCTTACAAATGGGAAATAAAATTGCTAGAATCCTTCCCCATTTTTAATATATATTTTCTGCATTTATATAGTATAGGTAGTCCTCGAGTTACAAATGCAATGGAGCCTGCCCATTCCATTCATAACCCAAGAATTCATAGGAATGAATTGCATAACTTGAATGCGATCACTCCCCGCTTTTGCCCACGCATTTGCTAATCGAATGTGCGGCTTGTTAAGTGCACTTGAGGTATCGGGGGGGGGGAGGCCATGGGGGGGCTAGCAATAGAATAGGCCACCTGCTTCAGACTACCCAAGGCCTCCCCTGACCCACTGAGATACTTCATTCCCCCACCCTGGGGACCCCACAATTTTTCTCCCCACCCTCCATCCTGCCACACTGGGTAACTTACCTTATGAAGATCTGTCTCCTCTCCAGCCTCTCTGTTTCTTTGCCTGGTCCCTCCTTTCTCATCAGCAAAGCACTAGATGAAGGCTTCAGCAATAAAAAATGAGGCTTGGAGGACCGCATGCGCCCTTCCGGACCTCCTTTCTTGCCACTAAACCGCTTGAGGATTGCGTCCCTGTAGGCTTTGGCAGCCCTTTGCAAAAAGTCTTTGCCAGTAGGAACAGAGCTTCAGAAGGACATGCATGCCCTTCCGGACTTCCTTTCTCACCACTGAAGCACTTCATGAAGCCTTTGGTGCTGAAAAAATGAGGCATGGAGGGCCGCACACACCCTTCCGGGCCTCCTTTCTCACTGCCAAACTGCTTGATGAAGACTTTGGTGATGAAAAATGAGGCACAAAGTACCGTGTGTGCCCTTCTGGCCCTCCTTTCTGCCTCAAACTGCTTGAGGATTGCGTCCCTGTAGGCTTTGGCAGCCCTTTGCAAAAAGCCTTTGCTAGAAGGAACAGAGCTTCAGAGGGATGAACCCACCCTTCCCAAGCTTCACTGGTGCTGACAAAGGCTTGTTGCAAAGGGCTGCCAAAGCCTACAGAGATGCAATTTCCCTGGAGACTTCAGCAAGGAAACGGCAAACAGAGGGAAGGACTGAAGAACTGAAACCTTCCCTCCATTTGCAAATGCCCAGGCTTCAATTCACAGAGAATAGAGGCCTAAAGTGTGAGATCACATGAGATCAGTAGCATGTGATCTCGTGCTACTGATCTCGCATGTTCTCGTGGTACATTAGACCTCTGTTCTTTGCGAATGCATTGAAAGCCTGAAGCAACTAAGCAGGCAAAGAAATTGTGACAGAAGAGGAGATATTCGCAAAGTGAGTCTCCACAAGCTCAATGCCTATGAAGACCTGGAGGGGGTGGGGAGAGGGAATAGGCAGGGCAAATGTTGCAGACATCTGTAAAAGATCATTTTTGTACTGGTTTTGAATAAGTTGGCATAGAACCAGGAAAAAAACCCTGTATTATTAATACCTAATAATTAAGTGTTGTTTGAAAATGCTATAATTTGTTTCTCAACCTTGGCAAATTTAAGACATTGAAATGTGTTTGAATATTAGTAGCTTGGATTGATAGACTGCTGGTTTGAGCTCCGAGATGGTAATTTGGTTGCAAAAGTTTCATCACTATTCAAGGAAACATCATCAGTGCGTTTTGAATTGTCAGTCCAGTGTTGCAAAAGAAAAGATTGTTTTTGTACTTGACTTTAATTCAAGTCAATTCAAAATGCATCAACAATGTCTCCTCAAATGGTGATGAAACATTTGCAACCAAATTGCCAAGAGTGGAGCTCAAACCAACAACCTAAATTTAAGACATGCAATTTCAGCTCCCAGAATTCCCCAGCAATCTTGCTGAGGGTTGAAGTCCACATATCTTAAAGTTGCCAAGGTTGAGAAACACTGTCCTAAAGGCTTCCTCAGGATATCATCAGAGCAAAATGGCAGGGCATGTAATCAAAGGAGCAGGAGTTGCATTTTTCCTCTCTGCTCAAATATCAAATGCTGCTGGACTGCCTGAGTATAGATTGTGTGTTTATATGGCTTTGTGTACTTCTACATTTTAATGTAATTGGCACTTGAGCCAATGATAGGATGTACAGCTTCCAAACGTATACACAATAAATGCAGCTAAATAATTGAAGTCAGTCAAGAAGAAATTCCCAAAACTTTCTGACAGAGTTTGATGCTGAAGGACTTCCAGGGAAGTTTGTGATTCTGATGCTATTATTTTAAAAAAATCTGTTTGCTACATAAACAATATTATTAAACATGCAGCCTGATCCCGTAATCTATCACCATTTTCACATTTTTCCCAAATAAACTAATATGACTACATATTAGTTAATGGAATACATTAGCCTTCATCTTTCAATGAATTACAGTTCTTTACATTGATTTTTTTTTCCCAAGTAAAAAAATGGTGTTAGACTAGGTCAAAGGAGAAAACGAGGAAAATATTGCAACTTTTGTACTGCAGCTTTAAAGGCTTTCACACAATAATAATTACAATGCCATTGGGGAAAAACAGGATGCAGCTGGGGTAATGGCAGCAGGAAACTTAATGAGAAACCCATAAACTTGAAAAATATGCACTACTGCATGAGTTTGCAGTGCAAACTCCTTTTTTAAATCTAAGTTTGACTGATGAACTTCACATGCTTCCAGAGCTGAGAAATGCAGAACAAGCAGCTGACTTTTGCATAATGGAGATAACCAAAACTTGATAGCTGTACCCATGGCTAGAGGTGGGGCACCAGCCAGGAAATCCCCCTGTTGAGACAAAGGGCCAATGGGTTGCCTAAGAGGAGGCAGCAACTACTCCTTATAAACATAATGTTGCCTCCACACAATTGGCTGGGCATTTCTTTCTCCTCCAGGGAACATGTCGGAGAGGGTGGAGTTCCTTTAGTTTTTCTTCAGCATCTTTTTCAATTAAGAAAAAGGAGGGGGAATGTTGCCTCTGTCTAACAAGGGGAAAGTATTTGTTGGATGTTTTAACATAAAAGCTCTTATCCACAGGAAGATGATCATGTAGAGATGAAGCAAATAGTATTTACTCCCCAGATGGAAACTACTCCAAACTGTTTGGAAAGATCTAGTGGTAAATAGGAAAGAAGGAAACAGTTACCAAACATTTTCCATAATGCTACTTTCTGCATTACACAATCTATGAGTGCAATTTTCTCACATTCATATAAATGTTAGCATTTATACTACTAAGACAAGGTCTATGTTATTTCTGGGTCCCAATTATTGATCAATCCTTGCTCCACACAGGAATAGATACTGAAGGAAAAACAAGTCTGGAGATGAGCTTGCACATGGTGACTATCTTTAGCAGATAGTATCCTGAAGAGCTGCCTTACAGCAGCTGAATTCATTTAGCACAGCCCATTTTGAGAAGTACAGGCCATGCAAGGGGCTTTCTTTGACCTACTGGGGACAAAGCATAGAGCCTTCTCAAGGAGCTGGCCACTTTACAGCAATTCCTTTCTTCCCCTATAGCTCAAGTTCAATTTCAATTGCCTTACAGTATCACCTAGACATTTTTTTTTCTTTGCACTCACATGACTATGAAATTATTAAATGTTGTGTTGTCAGATCCCTAAAAGTGATACTGCCATTCAGTTGGAGGAGACTTGCCTGTGTTAACAGATATTTTACAACCTATATCCTGGCGCCAAAGAGCCTGAGATCCTCTTTACCTGGAGGAATTTTTATGATAGCCATGTGGGTTGTTTCACTTTAAAGGATAACGGTGTGAATGCATGGTTGTTCAGGTTTTCAGGGAAACTGGGAAAGAAAGCATCTTTACACTTGTGTATTGGCTAAATTCTGCATTCTGACTTAATGGGAGGGGTCTCTACTGCTTTAATCCTACTTGTCTTGCCTAAGGGTATTCAGATCTTGCTTTAAGTGGGTGGCTATCACTTCTGCTTAATAAAAGAATCCTTTTGAACAACCACGTTTCAAGAGTTCTTCCTTTCTTAAATTGGAAGGAGAGGCAATCCTTACACAAAGCAAGATCTGCAAAATGGTCAACCCAGAGAAACAATCTTCACTCTACTGAGGGGACCTTGCAAACCATGTCTGAATGAAGCAGAGAACTGGGAGAAGCTGATTGCTGGGGAGAGACATCAACCGCCACCCAGTCAGATGCCTCTTTTGTACACCTCATCGGAGAGGATGAGGTAACCCTGGAGAATCCTGAAAAGCCCCGCTGGTCAGTTGGCATCAGGAAGAAAGATAGCTGGGATGAGAGAACCAGAGGAGTCACCCTCAGCCGTGGCAACTGAAAACCAGGGTGGAAACTGGAACTAGAAGCCCTTGCTGACTAGGGGCACTGATCGAAGCATCACTGAGGGAGGATTATCTGAAGAGGCATATAACCCAATTGGTGATGGAAGCTTTGGAAAATCTCAACATCTGAAGGGAGCCAGGACAACAACCAAAGGGCACGGAAAGGGCAGCAGTTGTGGATGATGCCACGGGAGGCACCCACCTTCTGGAGCCTGCCTATCAAGCGGATGGCACAGCAGCAGCAGGAGAAGACCCAGCAAACCCTCCCTCCCAGGCAGCATGCACACCTGCGCCCATTCCCAACCAGCCCCGAGTCCCACAACTGGAAAGAGAAACTCCCTCCCTTGGGGTGAAGTTTGATGGGAATCTGCAACAATTAGGATTCTTTGTGACACATGTGCTAACCTACATGCAAGAGTACAGGCGTGATTTCCAAACCCAAGGATCCCGAGTGCGAGTTGTGACCCTAGTCCTAGAGGGTGCACTGCCAGATGGATGGTGACCCTGTATAATGCCAACACACCAGAATTGTGGGATTTCAACCGTTTCATGATGGCCCTGCGACGCCAGTTTAGCAGATCGCAAAGCACGCAACCACATTAAGGTGGTGAGATAGGGGCGACGGCCAGTAGCAGAGTATACTGAAGAATTCGGGGACCTTGCATGTCGTCTGCACTGGCCAGAAGATATTTTGGTGAGCTGTTTCAAGGACGGGCTGAGTGATGATCTATACAATGCCTGCATGGCCTGAGGTGCACTGAATCACCTACATGAATGGTACGTCACCGCTGAAGAAGCTGAGATCGATATGGCCAGAAACCAGTATCGAGCGGGGCGAGCATGGAAGAAATCCCCACCCCAATGGAAAGAGTCACTCAAACCACAAACTGCATTCTCTCTGAGAGCTTCAGCCTGTTTCAAGTGTGGAAAAGAGGGGCATCGAGCTGCAGAGTGTCGTTCGCAAACACTCGCCTGTAACCACCCACCGGGGGAGAACCCTGCAAAACCGGGCCGGCGTGGGAAGGAGACTGCCCTGAGGAGCAGAAGTCCCATCTCCTCCCCCTTTTGGGGAGGAAACCCTGGCATCTGAACAGTAGGAATCACACTCATTCGGAAGCGATCCAGATGATGAACCACTGGTAAGCAAACCAATTAAACCGCTTACCCTCCCCTTCAGACTATTTATCCCAAACCAAGACAGGGAGATAAATATCTCCACTCTAGTGGATTCAGGGTGCACCCATTGTTTGATAAACCCAACCCTAATAGGAAAGTTAGGGATTAACGTAAGAAAACTGAAAAACCCCATCGCTTTCTGCCAACTAGATGGGTCCATAGCAGGAGGGGAGCCAGCTTCTTTTGCTACTGAGCCTCTACATATAGGCATCAGAAGCCACAAGGAAATGCTTACATTTATAGTGGCTCCTGGCATGGAATGGCCGTTGGTTCTGGGCCTTGCATGGCTGAAAAAATGGAACCCCAAAATCAATTGGAAACAAGGCATCATAAAATTTCAGATGAATGTGACTTTTGCTGAGAATCCACATAAAGGAACTGAGGGGCAGGGAATCAAGAAACAGCCATGCCTGGTCATGCTATACCAACTGAGGGCATACCCATAGAATACAAGGATTTGGCTAAGGCTTTTAGCGAAAACGCCTCAGACGAGCTCCCCCACTACCGCGCCACCGACTGTGTGATAGAAACCTTACCCGGTGCTAAACTCCCTAAAGCCAAGATGTACAGCATGTCACCGAGGGAGTTGGAAGAGCTGAGAACATTTATTGAGAAGAACCTAGCAAGGGGTTTCATCGAGCCAGCCTGACCAAAAATTGCAGCTCCAGTGTTGTTTAGAGAAAAGAAAGATGGCTCAAAACGTCTCTGTGTTGATTTTA
The DNA here is from genome assembly GCF_059756535.1 of Pantherophis guttatus. Lineage (NCBI taxonomy): Eukaryota > Metazoa > Chordata > Lepidosauria > Squamata > Colubridae > Pantherophis > Pantherophis guttatus. The sequence continues at coordinate 183,983,937 of NC_142063.1, read as the reverse complement.
GAAATCTAAATACGATCAGTGTGGAGAACATGTATCCCCTCCCCCTTATGAAAGATATGCTAGCACACCTCACTAAAGGGAAACATTTTTCAAAGCTAGACTTAAGGGAGGCTTACTACCATGTCAGAATTAAGGAGGGGGAAGAGTGGAAAATGGCATTTAACACCCCCCTTGGGTGCTACCAATTCAAGGTGCTCCCCTTTGGGTTACAAGAAGCTCCTGCAGTCTTTATGCAGTTAATAAATGAAGTGCTACATCAGCATTTATATAAGGGGGTCCTGGTCTACTTGGAGGACATTTTAATATATACCGAGACCAAAGCAGAACATGTAAAACTAGTTAAAAACTAGCGGTTTTAAACAAACTCCTCTCTGCCAAACTTTATGCTAAATTTTCTAAATGTGAATTCCACCAAGAGAAGATTGACTATTTGGGGTACCGCATTTCACACCAGGGCGTAGAAATGGACCCTCTAAAAAGTGCAGGCTGTACTTGATTGGGAACCTCCACGCACGCGTAAACAGTTGCAAAGCTTCCTGGGTGTCAGCTTTGGAAGCCATATTAAGCCGGAAGCTTCAATGCTGCCACCTCCTCATGTGTGGGAAAGTAGGAGGGGGGATTTAGGAGAGGGGGTTAGTAGACATAATAGCATTCTTCCTGTCGGTCATGGTCAGGGCGATCCAGAATCTGGAGAAGGAGTGGTCAGGGGGCTGAGTTGAGATGGAATGGACGTTGATTGGAGCACATGATCGACTGGGGAGAAAGGGGATGGTTTTGGGAGCTTTGACTTACTGAAGGAAAACCTGAGCTTTTCAGATTGGGGATTTCCCAGACGTGCAGGTTACCTATTCTAGTAAAGAGAATTTTGGAAAATGCTTGCTTCCGTGTTGGAGTTTTCCTGGAACGTTGACATTATCCCGAATTTCCCTTAAACCCTAACAGCACCCCGAAAGGGGGCTGTCGGGGGTGCTGACCCCCAGCATCTACCTAAACCCTGGGTGTTGCAAAGACTCAGTGAAGACGGAGGAGAAAGGAGAGAGCGGAGAAGGGACCACCGGGGGATCGGGTGCTCAAGGAATTACTGACCCCTTGCTTTCTCCCTCTGAAGAAATGGGACGGGCCATGGAGGCTGCAGAGGAAGCCTTTCAGCTCGGGGCTCAGCCCAAGGCATCAGAGTCCTGGAAGAGTTGCCAGTCCGAACCAGCTACAGGAATGGATTGAAGTCGCCCAGCGAGCAAGACTGGAGAATGGGGATGGCTGTGGGATCCGGCGACTCCTGGGACTGGGACCGGCCGCACCTAATGCAGAGCCAGTCCTTAACTGGACTCCCTGAGTGGTTTGAGTGGATGGAAGTGGGGAGTTATGCACCCTCTTCCCAACCCTTTGAGGTGAGATGGCGGCTAGCGCAACCTACATTCACTTTCCCCAGTCTGGGACATGGAGGGGGGGTTAGTAGGGCGCAGCCCCCCCCCCGGCCAGGACCACAATGGGAGGATTGGTGCATGGCCATCCTGCAGCAGTGGAACACCAGGCACAGCCGGCTTACGGTATGCAAAACCCCCTGTTTGGGGCCCCTTGTCAGCCTGCCTTCTTGTTACCTCCTGCAGAGAGCATACCGGCTGGATGGGGGTTTTATCCTGGCCAGGGATGGGTCCAGTGCCAGTGGTATCCTGCGCCGTCTGTTCCAAGCTTCCAGGGATCCCCCTGGCCTCCTTCCTATGCCTCAACGATCCTGGCGTTGAGGGGGGGCTAATCCAGTAGCCGGTTGGACTGCTGCCCCTCCAACAAGTATCTCAGCAGCCAGGCCCCCTCCCCCAGCAGCTGACGACACAACCCCCCCTTTCCAGCCCCGCAGCAAATTCTAGCCCAACCAGCTGCGGCCGGGGCCCCTCCACCCGCGAGGCCAATGCCACCCCATTTCAGAGTAACCTTTGACGGGACGCCAGCCAAGTTAGCTTACTTCCTCAGCAGGGTCTGGGCTCACGTGGATCAGTATGGGGACCTATACGAATCAGAACGGGACATAGTTTCGGCAATCTCAGATGGGATGAATGAGGAGGAGGCCTCTGAATGGATAGCCCAGCTGCACAACGAGGGCGCTGCAGAACTGAATGATGCCGATTGATTTATCACACTACTCCGTTCCCGATTTGATGACCCAGACTGCGTAAATGAAAGCGAAGCCACGCTAAAGATCACGAAGCAAGGTAATCAACCTATAAAAGACTTTGTATGGGACTTTAGACGAATTGCAGGGAATCTGGGCTATTGGCCTGACCGCATACTCCTACATTACTTTAAAGAAGCTATTGATCCAGAAGTCAGAAAAGCCTGTGGGATCCAGAGGTTGCCTGAGCGTCTCCATGACTGGTATACCATGTCTATTGCTATAGACAGAGAAATCCACCCCCCCCAGCAAAATCCCAGCAGAGCAGCCACCTCGCAGAGCGTTATCTAGGAAGCCCATTTCAAAGGCTACTAATTTCACCCCCCCTCAGCTGGGGGGGGGCAATTAAGTGCTATCACTGCGGACAAACAGGACATCGAGCTTCTCAGTGCCTGGCCCCTGCCCCAGTTCCAAGGCAGGAGGGCTGCAAGGAAGGCCTCAGACACCAGCTGCTTTGCCAGACAAGCTGTTGAAATTCCCCTCCCCACTGAAGAGAGCGAGAACTCTCTGGAAAAGGAAGCCCCTCTCGGCATGGCTAGCGGTGACGAAGACCCGATGGTGAGTGCACCCATCCCCCCCTTCTCAATTAAAGTAAAACTGGTGCTGCCAGAAACAGGAAAACAAGCAGAACTCCCAGCAATAATAGACACTGGCTGTACCAGATGTCTAATTGGCCTTAAAATTGTAGAACAATTGGGGATCAAGACAACAACCTTAAAGCACCCAATTAAATTTCACCAGGTGGATGGAACATTAATTGGGGGAGTCCTTGCCACCCATATTACCGAGCTGATTAAGCTAGAGATGGGGAAACATCATGAACTCATACAGTTTATAGTAACCCCCAAAATGTCAGAATCTATCATACTAGGCTTGGCTGGACAAATGGGGCCCCACCATCACATGGATGATGGACACCGAAAAATCAGAATAGCAGCTGGCCCATCACCCCCTACCCCTCACCCCAAACAGCAACCTACCCATAATGGCCAGGGGCCAGAGACAGCAGCAGCTTGTTCAGACATGCCTCCAGGCGAACACCAGATCCCTAAAGTATATGCAGACTTAGCCGAAGCTTTCAATGAAGAAGAATGTAACCTCCTCCCCCCTCATTGGCCCACAGAAAGCACCATCGAATTACAACCGGGGGCTAAATTGCCAAAACCTAGAACGTACTCCATGACACCTGCTGAGATGACCGAGTTGAGGAAGTACATTGACACCAACCTAGCCAGAGGGTTCATTGAACCTGTGAAATCCAGGATGGCCGCCCCAGTACTGTTTAAAGAAAAAAAAGATGGTACATTGAGATTGTGCATTGATTTTAGAGGTGTGAACAGCATTTGCATACAAAATACCTACCCCTCCCACTGATGAAGGACTTGCTGAACCACCTATCAAAAGGCAAGATTTTCACCAAGCTAGATCTAAGAGAAGCCTACTACCAAGTTTGCATAAAGGAGGGAGACAAATGGAAGACTGCTTTTAACTGCCCCTTGGGCAGCTTCCAATTCCGGGTCATGCCTTTTGGACTCCAGGGGCCCCCCGCAGTCTTCATGCAACTGATTAACGAAATTTTGCATGAGCATTTATATCAGGGGGTTCTTGTTTAACTCGATGACATTCTTATATTCAGTGAAAATATGGAAGACCACGTCAAATTGGTCAGACAAAAAACTCCTAGCAGCCAAACTTTATGCAAAATTGTCCAAATGCGAGTTCCATAAGGAGGCCTTGGACTACCTGGGATACAGGGTGTTGAGTCAGGGGATCGAAATGGACCCAGAGAAAGTGAGGGCAGTGCTGGACTGGCAGCTCCCACATATCCGTAAGCAACTCCAGAGCTTCTAGCCAGCCCCTAGCTTGGCCATTGGCATGCCAAAAATCCTTTGAATGGTTAAAACGCCTATTTGTGGTGGAGCCAATCCTACAGCATCCTGACCCAAATAAGCCCTTCGTGGTTTAGGCGGATGCAAGTGATGTTGCGGTGGCTGCTGTTCTACTGCAAAGGGACTCCCGAAACAATCTAATGCCATGCGCTTATGTATTGCTTAGCACATTGTAAGCCACCCTGAGTCTCCGGAGAAGGGCGGCATATAAATCAAATTAAAAAAAAAAGTTAACGGACACTGAGCGCTGAGGGCGGTATGGGAGAAAGAGGCATTTGCGGTTTGGTGGGCTCTCCTGTCCTGGAGACACTTCCTGGAGGGGGTTGAGGAACCTTTTGAGGTTTGGACTGACAAGAATCTCGAAGCACTGAAGACCCCGAGGAAACTTTCTCCCAAGCAGGTTCATTGGGCTCAATATTTCAAACGATTTAACTTTAACCGGAAATACATCCCGGGGGCAAAAAACCTTTTGGCTGATGCTCTCTCCCGTAAGCCCCCGTTTGACAACCGATGGGAAGAGATAGTTCATGCTATGACCTCAGAGACTCAGCCAGCCACCCAAACCCGCACCAGAGTGCAAACACGCCAAGGTTCCAACCCCGCCAAAGACAAGTTGACAACGGAGCTAAAAGCGGTGCTCTCCACTGATTCCTGGTTCAAGGAAAACCACCAATTCCACCAAGATAAAATTGACTATTTGGGGTACCGCATTTCACACCAGGAGGTTGAGATGGATCCTCTAAAAGTGCAGGCTGTACTTGATTGGGACCCTCCACTCACACGTAAACAGTTACAAAGCTTCCTGGGTTTTGCCAACTTTTACTGCCAATTTATCCCCGCTTTCACTCAGATTGCCCTCCCCATCACCAAGCTCTTAAAAACGAAGGGGGAGGACAACCCTAAACCAAAGCAGCTGTTGAACTGGACTATGGAATGCCAGGTGGCATTTGAAAAACTTAAACGGCTGTTCTCGGCAGAACCAATTCTAAAACACCCGGACATGGAGAAACCATTTGTTATACAAGTAGATGCCAGTGATGTGGCAATAGGAGCGGTCCTGCTTCAGAAGAATGAGCAAGACCAACTACAACCATGTGCTTACACATCCAAAAAGTTGAATGAGACTGAGCAAAGGTGGGCCATTTGGGAGAAAGAGGCTTATGCAGTTTGTTGGGCATTGTTAACCTGGAGGCACTTCCTAGAAGGCAGTAAGACCCCTTTTGAAGTCTGGACTGATCATAAAAATCTAGAAGCCCTAAAGACCCCAAGGAAACTCTCCCCAAAACAAATACGATGGGCTCAGTACTTTAAATGGTTTGATTTTACTCTAAAATACCTCCCGGGGGGGGACTTTCTGGCGGATGTGCTAGCCAGAAAACTGCAATACAATAGTGCAAAGTCAGACGTAATCAAACCCATAGTACAAAACAATCAACTAGCCGCTAAAGTAGTCACCAGATCCCAGGCAAAACAAGAAACATTGATGGGCAATGACATCACCCAAACTTTTAAACAAGCATTGGCCACTGATGAATGGTTTTTGAACAACAAATCCAGCTGTCTGATGAAAGATGAAAGAAGACTTGGCTTGGGTGGGAGGGAAGTTGTATATTCCTGCCAGCCAAAGACTATGCTTAATGGTAAGGTGCCACGACTCCAAATTAGCTGGACATTTTGGGTTTGTGAAAACTTTACACCTGATTAAAAGACAATTTTGGTGGCCATCACTATAAAAGGACATAGAAAGCTATGTAGCTAGCTGCCCCATTTGTGCAGCAGCAAAAAGACACCAGGGGAAATCCCCGGGTCTATTGCAGAAGGTAGCTGAACCTTCAGCGCCTTGGAGAGAGATTGCTATGGATTTCATTGTGGAATTGCCAAACAGTGAGGGAAATACTGTTATTTGGGTCCTGACAGACCTGTTTTCAAAACAGACACATTTTATACCCTGCCAAAAGATCCCAACTGCTAAAAGTTTAGCCAAATTATTCCTAATACACATTTATCGACTTCATGGAGCTCCACAAAGGATAATCTCTGACAGAGGGGTTCAATTCACCTCTAAATTTTGGAGGGCATTTTTGGACCTACTTGGCCAGGGGTTGAGCTCTTCCCATCATCCAGCTACTAACGGCAATTCTGAAATTTTGAACTCGGTATTAGAACAATATTTAAGATGTTTCATTAATTTTCAACAGGATAACTGGACCGAACTTTTGCCTTTTGCTGAAGTTGCGTTTAATAATGCTGTACATTCAAGCACTGGTTTTATCCCTTTTAGAATAGTGACAGGCCAGGATTTCAGCCCCATGCCTGAACTACCCACAGAAGAACCCACCATCCCCTCACTTAAGGAGTGGATGGATAATTTGCAAAACACGTGGCCAGTGGTTAGATTAGCCTTACAGGAAGCTAGAGAAGCTTTTAAGATTCAAGCTGACAAGAAAAGGATGGAACCCAAACCTTTTCATGTTGGAGACAGAGTATACTTATCTACAAAATTCCTGAAATCATTACAACCATCGAAGAAACTAGGGCCAAAGTTCATTGGACCTTTCCCCATCACTAGAATCATCAATCCAGTAGCAGTTGAACTACTCCTTCCAAAGACACTCAGACAAGTCCACCCAGTATTCCATATCAGTTTACTCAAGCGAGAAGTAATCTCATCCCTCAGACCCTGCAGATCTACACCACCTGTTCCCATCATGATTGAAGGTGAACAACACTTTGAAATCAAGGAAATCCTTGATTCTAGAATCCACAGAGGGAAAATCCAATACTTAGTTGCTTGGAAACATTTACCATCAGCACACAATGAATGGGTCGCTAAACACCATGTTAGGGCTCCAATCTTACTGAGAAAATTTCACTCCCAATACCCTAACAAACTTTGTTAATATACTATCATGAAATCTTGTGTATATTTGATTTTTTTACAGGTGGACCCTTTCGTTTTCTAAGGAGGGTAGCATGTCAGATCCCTAAAAGTGATACTGCCATTCAATTGGAGGAATGGGGAGACTTGGACTCGATTTACTAGCATTGCCTATGTCAACAGATATTTTACAATTTATATCCTGGCACCAGAGAGCCCTGAGATCCTCTTTACCTGGAGGAATTTTTATGATAGCCATGTGGGTTGTTTCATTTTAAAGGATAACAGTGTGAATCATGGTTGTTCGGGTTCTCAGGGAAACTGGGAAAGAAAGCATCTTTACACTTGTGTATTGGCTAAAATCTGCATTCTGACTTAAAGGGAGGGGTCTCTACTGCTTTAATCCTACTTGTCTTGCCTAAGGGTATTCAGATCTTGCTTTAAGTGGGTGGCTATCACTTCTGCTTAATAAAAGAATCCTTTTGAACAACCACGTTTCAAGAGTTCTTCCTTTCTTAAGTTGGAAGGAGAGGCAATCCTTTTCTGTCACCCAAATGCACTGTGAATGAAAAGTTCTCTCTTCTGCAACAAAGAATGGGGTTAATCTTTATAACCAATTTTCAAATGGAAAAAATGGAAAAAAATATAAATCCTAAGGTTTCAATCAACCAACTTATTGAAGCAAAAATGCTGGACTCTCAATGGAGTTATTAGTGATTCTTAAGGGCAATGATAGTCCATGATCCTGAAAGTTTGCAGAATTGTAGTTTGCAAATGACTACCTTCTCAAATTTACAATTTTGCAGCTGAAAAAGAAATGTTTCACCAGACCCAAAGTCCAAAATGTCAGACAATAGATAATAGGGTAACCCATCCGTGGCTTTGGGGTGAAGTACCATCAGTACGCTGATGACATCCAGCTGTACATCTCTACCCCAGGCCACCCCAACGATGCCCTTGAAGTGAGGTCGCAGTGCCTGGAGGCTGTGTGGATCTGGATGGGGAGGAACAGGCTCAAGCTCAACCCTTCCAAGACTGAGTGGCTGTGGTTCCCGGCATCCCGATATAGTCAGTTGACTCCATCACTGACTATCGGGGGCGAGTCTTTGGTCCCTGCGGAGAGGACGCGCAATCTGGGAGTCCTCCTGGATACGCAGCTGTCCTTGGAGGAACATCTGACAGCTGTAGCCAGGGGGACCTTCTGTCAGGTTCGCCTGATTTGCCAGTTGTGGCCCTTTCTTGATCAGGATTCCCTGTGCACAGTCACCCATGCCCTCGTCACCTCGCGCCTGGACTACTGCAACGCTCTCTACATGGGGCTCCCCTAGAGGAGCACCCGGAGGCTCCAACTGGCCCAGAATGCGGCTGCGCGGGTAATAACGGGAGCCGCCTGGCGCTCCCACATAACACTGCTCCTGCGTGAGCTGCACTGGCTCCCAGTGGTCTTCCGGGTGCGCTTCAAGGTGTTGGTTACCACCTTTAAAGCACTCCATGGCATAGGACCTAGTTATCTTCAAGACCGCCTGCTGCTACTGATGACCTCCCACCGACCTGTGTGCTCTCACAGAGAGGGCCTCCTCAGGGTGCCATCAGCCAAACAATGTAGGCTGGTGACCCCCAGGGGGAGGGCCTTCTCTGTAGGCGTACCTACCCTCTGGAATCAGCTGCCCCCAGAGATAAGGAGAATCCAAGACCTCGGTGCCTTCCGCCGTGCCCTTAAAACTTTCTTTTTTCAGCAAGCCAGGCTGGCTTAACATATTTTTTAACATATTTTTAATTTTTTAATTGGTTTGTTATCTTAAATTGGGGCCAAATTAATATATATCCTTTGAATTGTTTTTAATGTTTGTATTGTATGTTTTTATTTGGCTGTACACCGCCCTAAGTCCCTCGGGAGAAGGTGCGGTATATAAATTCGAAATAAAATAAAATAAAATAAATAAATAGAGCTCTGTGTAATATTCTTGGGCTATTTTCATTTTATCCTCTTCTTTGTTCTGTAGGTTTCCCTTTGTGAAATTGTGATCATTCAATTGTTGAATGATCCGCATTTCATGTTCTTTCTTTAATTTATAGGCCAACAATCTGCCCATCTTGTTTGCATTCTCAAAATAATATTGTTTAGATTGTCTAAGTTTATTTGCCGTTTCCTCCTGGTCTAATATATTCATTTTATGCTTCAGTACTGTCAATTTCTCTTTAACCATTTTGTCTTCTGGGCTTAGTTGGAGTTTCTTTTCCGTGTTTCCAATTTGTTCCTGGAGAATGTTATCTGCCTTCGATTTTTCTTTGTTTTTACGTGCATTGTATATTATTGTTATCCCCCTTAAGTAAGCTTTTATCATATCCCATAGATTAGTTAGGGAGGTATGTTGCTTTTTGTTTTCTTTAAAAAATAATCTCAGTTCTCCCGTTATCTTTTCTATATATTCCTTCTCTCTTAAAACTTGAAGATTTAGTCTCCATCTCCTGTCTTCTTTCTTTTTGGGACCCTCCATTTTACTTCCAGGGGATTATGATCTGCCCATATGTTAGGATTAATTTCTACTGTTTCAATTTCCAATCCCAATTCTTTGTTTGCCCATAACATATCTATTCTGGACCATGATGTTTGGGGGTTAGAATAGAAAGTCTACTTTCTCTCATTTGGATGTAAAGTCCTCCAGATATCTGTTAAATTTAGTCCTATCATATTGAAATTTTTTAAAGGTAATCTGTTCCTTTTTTTTTCTATTGTCTTTGCCACATTTATGTAAATGTGACTATGTAAATGTGACTATGCAAATATTTCTGTATTCCCTTTTAATTATCTGTTCATGTAATTTTTTATAATATTCTCCCTGATTTTTGTTGGGTGCATAAATGACTACTAATAATATTGGTACATTTCCTCTCTTTATTTCCATCATTAATGTTCTTCCTTTGGGATCTACGTATTTTTGTTCAGCGACAATCCCTCCCTTAATGTATATTGCAACCCCCCCTTTTTTTCCCGCTAGTGCTGTGTATACTTTCCCTAATTTACTATATTCCAGGTATCTTTCATCTTGTTTCCGTATGTGAACCTCCTGAAGGCATATTATATCAATGTTTTGTTTGGCTAGTTTTGTGAACATCTGTCTCCTCTTTTTAATCTCGTTCAATCCGTTTACATTAATCGATAATAATTTCCAATCTTCCATTTTTGGGGGGTTTCCCAACAAGAGTTAGTATTTATTCACCCTTGTGACTCTTTTTGTGTCTCTGTTCTCTCTTTCTTCTGTGTCTTTCTTCTCCAAAGGTCCTTCTTTAGGGTCTCGTTGGTAAGTGGTATCTTCTTCCTGGGTTATCGTCTCTGCTTCTTCCTTGCTACTTTGTTCTTCTTCCATTCCTATCAGTTGGTCTAGGAAGTCTTGCACTGTCACTAGACTGTCTATCTTTATTTTTTTTCTTTGCCACGTGATTAGCATTCCTTCTGGCAGTGTCCATCTAAATAGGATATTTCTTTTATTTAGTTGCATAGCAAGGAAGCGGTAGTCTCTTCGTAGCTCCCTTACTCTCCTGGGGACTTGTTTCAATGTTTTGACCTCTTTCCCTTTGTACATCATCGGTTCTTCTCTGGTTATATTGTATAGGATATCATGGACTTTTTTCCTGGTAAATCTAATGTGGATCTCTCTTGGTAACTTATGTCTTCTGGCATGATTTGTCTGGACTTGGTATACCTCATCCAATTCTGTTATTATTTCTTGCTTGTCCCTCTGTAGGGCTTCTGCAATCATTGGCATGCGGCGAAGAGCAGGTTGAGGGTTTTTTTTTGTTAAATTGTCTGTTAAAATTTTAAGGGGTTCTGGGAGGGAGGGGGTGACCATGTGAATGGACCTGGGGGGGTCCTTACAAATCAGCAAGTCAGCCTGTTGGAAGGTCATGGCAGGGGGGATGGGGAGGGGGGATGGATGGGGTACAAGGGGGCGAGGGTCATCTTGTCACCGTGGTAGTTGGGAGGGTGCAGAGGGCCTTATGGGATCAGAGGGACGCGCCCCCGCTATTTACAGGCAGTGGCGCGCTCCGGCCCTTTTAGCTCTTCTTGCTCCCGGGGGGGGGGTTGGATGTGTGGAATCTGGGACTCCGACTGGTGTATGTTAATGCCAGATCCATTGTGAACAAGGCCCCCCTCGTGCAAGATCTTATTGATGAGGGGGGCGCGGACCTGGCTTGCATCACGGAGACCTGGTTGGGACCGGAGGCAGGGGTTCCTCTTTCCGATTTACGCCCGCCAGATTTCCATGTGCTACACCAGCCGCAACTCCACGGAAGTGGTGGGGGAGTGGCGGTTGTTATTAGGGAAAGTCTTAGTCCTAAAGAGGTCACTGTCCCTCAGATAGGCAGATGTGAATCCCTATTGTTGAAATGGAACCCTGGAGTACAGTCGGGTTTGTTGATTACGTACCTGTCTCCCGGCTGCGTATCTTTGGCCCTGCCTGCACTGCTCGAGGTCATTGCTGAACTGACGGTTGAGCTCCCCAACCTGATAGTTGTGGGAGATTTTAATCTCCCGTCAGCCGGCGAGACATCTGAGTTGGTTTGGAAGTTCATGGCCTCCATGACGACCATGGACCTGACTTAACTTGTACAGGGCCCAACTCACAATGGTGGATATACACTTGACCTGATTTTTATCTCTGGGCAGTGGATTAATGCTCGAGATAAGGGGGTACTATCTATTCAACCCCTGTCATGGACCGATCATTCCCTTCTTAAACTAGACTTTCCATCCGCCAACACTCACCACTGGGAGACAGAACCGACTCATTGGTTCTGTCCCAGGCGCCTGATGGACCCTGATAGGTTCCTGACGGAGCTTGGGACATGTCCCATGTCCCTATCCCACGATTCGCCAGAGGCCCTGGTTGACGCCTGGGAATGGGCTACCGCCAGGGCACTGGATCGAATCGCCCCTTTGCGGCCTCTCCTTCGACAGGGATCCCGGGTAGCTCCATGGTTTACTGAGGAGCTCAGGGAGATGAACAGTCGGAAGAGATGCCTAGAGGGCTGTTGGAGATCTTCCCATTCTGAAACTGATCGAACACAGTTAAGAACCTATATTAGGTCTTATCTTGTGGTGATGGAAGCGACGAAATGTGATTATTTTGCCGCTCTCATTGCATCTGCAGAGAATCGCCCAGCAGCCTTGTTCCGAGTGACCCGCTCTCTCCTTAATTAGGGAGCGAGGGAGGATCCCTTGCAGGGCAGTGCTGAGGATTTTGTTCAATTCCTGCAAGACAAAATCGCTCAGATCCGGATGGGTTTAGACTCTGACTGGACAGGGTCTGACGAGGAGATGGGAGCAAGTCTTGAAGGTAATATCTGCGCCAGTTGCGACCTTTCCTAGATAGGGATGCCCTCCATACAGTCACTCATGCTCTCGTTATCTCTCGTCTGGACTACTGCAATACCCTCTACATGGGGCTGCCCTTGGGGTGTACCCGGAGGCTCCAACTAGTCCAGAATGCGGCTGCGCGGGTTGTTACGGGAGCTTCCCATTACTCCCGTGTTACACCTCTCCTGCATGAGCTGCACTGGCTGCTGCTGGTCCTTCGGATCCGCTTCAAGGTGCTGGTGCTTACCTATAAAGCCCTTAATGGCATGGGCCCAGAGTACTTGCAGGACCACTTCCTACCGGCCTCCCACCGCCCAGTGCACTTATATAGGACTGCCCTCCTCCGGGTGCCATCAGCCAGACAATGTCGGCTGGGGGCGCCCAGGATGAGGGCGTTCTCTGTGGCTGCACTGACCCTCTGGAACGAGTTACCCACTGGGCTCTGGATGGCCCCTGACCTCTGCTCTTTCCGCAGTGACCTGAAGACATGGCTTTTTCAGCAAATCTTCTGATCTGTTTGGGAGCTATAGTTTTAATTTGGGGATTTTAATTGGATTTTTAGCATTATTTATTGTTTTGTTTTATTGCTGTGAGCCGCCCCAAGTCCTTCAGGAGAAGGGCGGCATATAAATATTATCAAATAAATAAATAAGTAAATAAATTTCCACCATTAACTGTCCCAGATCTTCCTCTTTCCCTTCGCTTACATTCTGAAATCTCAGGTAAAATGCCGTCCGATCCATTTCCAATTGTATGATGGAATCTTCAAGTTCTCTGTTCTGGGCCATCAGTTTTTGGCCTACCTATTCCAGTTTCCTTTCATTTTGTTCCACTTTGGTTTCTACATTCTTTATTTTTTGTTCATTTTTGTGGATTGAATCTTGGATGTCATTCATTTTGCTGTCCAAAATCTGGATATCTGTTTTCAGTTCATTATGATTACTGGACAGTTTTTCCTGCATCTTCACCATCCTCTCCTGTATTAATATTAAGGTGGTTTGCATGGCCTGCATCGTTGGAATTACAATAGATTTTTCCATCTTTGTCTGTCCTTCTGTTGACCGTTGAGTTGAGGGGGATGCCATGATAATTGTTGGATTTGATTTAGTTTTCTTTCCCATCTTTAACATTGTTGTGGAAAATCTTGTCATTTCTTTCAGTATTCTTCTCTGATCTCCCACAATCCTATCTATATTTTTTCAAGAAGCCGGCCTTGGATCCAACTGTTTTGAGTCATTTTCGTCCGGTCTCCAACCTCCGCTTTCTAGCGAAGGTTGTCGAGAGTGTGGTGGCACGTCACCTCCCGCTGGCTCTGGATGGAGCAGATTACCTTGACCCATACCAATCGGGTTTCAGGCCCAGGTACAGCATGGAGACGGCATTGGTCGTGCTGGTGGATGATCTCTGGAGGGCTCGAGACAGAGATTATTCCTCTGTTCTGGTCCTATTAGATCTTTCGGCGGTTTTTGATACTGTCGACCACGGTATCTTGTTGCGGCGCCTCGAGGGGCTGGGAGTGGGAGGCACCATTTTATGGTGGTTCTCCTCCTACCTCTCGGGTCAAACGCAAGCGGTGTTGGCAGAGGGGCAGAGATCGAACTTGAGGCCCCTCACTTGTGGGGTGCCCCAGGGGTCGGTTCTCTCGCCCCTTCTGTTCAACATCTATATGAAACCGCTGGGGGAGATCATCCGTGGTTTCGGGGTGAGGTACCACCAGTACGCTGACGATACTCAGCTCTTTATATCCACCCCGAACCAACCCAGTGATGCCCTCGGTGTGATGGCCCGATGCCTGGAAGTGGTACGGGTCTGGATGGGAAGGAACAGGCTTCGGCTCAACCCTGCCAAGACCGAGTGGCTGTGGGTACCGGCATCTCGGTCCAAAGGAGAGGTTCCATCGTTGGCTATAGGGGGTGAAGTATTACCCCCTGTAGACAGGGCACGCAACTTTGGTGTCCTCCTGGACTCACGGTTGAGTTTAGAAGACATATAACGACCGTGACCAGGGGGGCATACGCCCAGATCCATCTGGTGCACCACTTGCGCCCCTACTTGGACCGAGATGCCCTACGCACAGTTACTCATGCGCTAGTCACCTCCCGTATTGACTACTGTAATGTTCTCTACATGGGGCTGCCCTTGAGGACCACTCGGAGGCTTCAGCTGGTACAAAATGCAGCCACACGGGTTATGATGGGAGAATCCCGATACTCCCATGCAACACCTGTCCTGCACAACTTGCATTGGTTGCCTGTTGCCCTCCGGGTGAGATTCAAGGTGCTGGTGATGATCTATAAAGCCCTACATGGCTTAGGCCCAGGATATTTGGCAGACCACCTGCAGCCTGCAACAACTTCCCATCGCCCGGTTTGCACCCATAGGGAGGGCCTGCTCAGGGTGCCGTCGGCTAGACAATGTTGGCTGGCGGCCCCCAGGGGTAGAGCCTTCTCTGTGGGCGCGCCCACCCTCTGGAATCAACTCCCCTTGGGGCTCTGGCTGGCCCCTGACCTTTGCATTTTCCGCCGCGAATTAAAAACTTGGTTATTCAAGTCCCCTGGCCTGGACTGATGGGGTTTTATATGGGTTTTTAACTTTTATCTGGTTTAATTAGGTATTTTAACTTTGTACTGTGGTTATTGTGGATTTTATTGATATGAGCCGTCCTGAGTCTGTTGGACATAGGGCGGCATATAAATAAAATAAATAAATAAATAAATAAATAAATAAATAAATAAATAAATAAATAAATACTTATGTTAGTCTATAATGTCCGACTAATGATCTTCCAGTATTTTAATCAATAGAGACTGGTATCTATTAACTTATGCCTTATATTTTCTTATCTCTTCTATTCTTATATTTTATATATTCTAAAATGACATATATTCACTAATTAAGTTAGTCAGAGTAGTCTTAAAGGTAATCTTAAATTTCTATGCAATAACGTCTATATTTAAACATATAAAGAATAGATTAAATCAATATCAGAATCTATGTTTCAATTGATATTCAATTAATATTCTAATAGATTATAGAGTTTATATTTAGTAGATTATACTTAATTAATAATTAACAATTAGCTTACTTCTCAAGTATTCACAAATTAATTAATTAATCACTCAACAAGTAGTATAGGAAAGGGGGAGGGGGGTTAGGAGAATATATATAAAAAAGAGTAATTTATCTTAATAAGTATATTACAAGACACTATTCAGAGGTTATTCCACACTGTTATATTAAAGTTCTTTTCAAGATTCATACAACAACGACTTCCGGTTTGGTTCCCGTCGTCGCCAGACGGTCTTTTTTCGGAACGCCAGGCCCGTCGCCTGTAAAGAGCCGCTTCGAGAAAGGAGAAGCAGCTCGGAAAACTCCGAATTCCAAAGGAATTGAGAGGAGAGCCAGCGAGGACAGGTAGAGCCCCTGTGAAGCCCCCAGATTGCTTTTTTCCGCTTCTGGGGAGGAAACAGGCGAGGCTCCCTATCCAGCTCGCCGAGGCTCTGGACCTCGGGGACAATTCTACACTTTGTAGAACTAGACGGCGTGACCAACCTTACTAGCGAAAACAAAGAGAATTTTCTAAACGAACAGGGTGAAATCGGGACTTGAACTTCAAAACAGCAAGTATTTGTGCTAGCCCTGTGATTAAATTTAAGTGAAAGATTGTATGCCTCCTGAAAATGGCGCCCGGCTTCAGCGCTAGGGAAAGCTGAAAGCAAAAGTGGATTTGCATAGTTATTTCAATACGCTACAAAGTAACATTGTTTGCAACAAGCGAAGAGAAAGGGAAATTCTTTTAAAGTAAGCCTGATTCTGACTTAATTTTATCTTTAACTTGACCAAACCTGGGGGAATTTTTTAGAGGATTTTGTGGAAGAAGAAAGGGAAAAAAGACTTCCTTCTTTGAAAAAGTTAGATTACGTGGCAGAATGGCCTCAAAACAGACCAAGCAAGAAGCGAAGGCGGCAGGGGGGGGATCCCCCACGCACAAGCCGCAACAACAGCCTCCTAGCCAGCAGAGCCAGAAAAAGGAGATTGATCTTGAAAACTTAAAAGAAGACTTATGTATGGGAGTGGAAGAAGTGGATAGACTATGTGCAGAATAAATATCAAACTAGGAAATATCAGATAGCTTTTAGCTGAATGTATTATGTAGGGATAGATTAATTAAATTCTATGAAGATATAAACAGTACACAGGGGGTGGAGGGGTTCAAGTTTCATAAAATGTGATTTTGATTTGGATTTCATTCTGAGGAAGTCCTGGGGGGAGGGGAGGGTTAGGGAGGGCTTGGGGGGGGGAATTGGGGAGAAAATGTATTTGTAAAACTTTTTAAATAAAAAAAAAGATTCATACAACAACCTTTTCATAAGTCTTCGGGTCCTTGTGCTGTTCCAGCTACAGTTCTTAGATTTCTAATGTCTTTATAAATTATTTTCAATGTTCTTCTGTCACCACTCTGTCCTCTTGGTTTCTGTTCGAATATTAGTTCAAGTATAAGTCCAGCTGTCTTATAATAGTCCTTTCTTTCTTTCACAGTTCTTTCATAGTTCTAATATTCAATTCTCTTTCTCTATTTATATTCTACAATGGCGGCTCTTTCTGGTTCTTTTCTTTTCGATCCCAGTCTTATCTCCTTCTATCTCTCTGCAACGCCAGCACTCCCTCCTGTTTGCTATTCACTCACAGATTTCACCAACTTTTCCTCTCCATGCCTCTGCTCTACCAAAAGCGTTGTTTCTCTTCGATGTCGTCTTGTCAGTTGAAATTATTCTGTTGATTCAAACAAATTAAAAATTATAGACCGATTTCCCTCTTAAACACAGACTATAAAATTTTCATGAACATAATTGCAGAAAGACTGAAAAGGATACTAAATTTCATTATATACCCGGATCAGAATGGCTTCCTACCAGATAGACAAATAAGAAATAACATAAGAATAGTTGTGGATACCCTTGAATATTATGAAGCCCATCCGGAAAAACAAATGGCCCTTGTATTCCTAGACACGCAAAAAGCTTTCGACAATCTTAATTGGCAATTTATGATTGAGCAAATTAAAATAATGAAATTCGGAACTAATTTTGAGAAAATGATAGTAACAATTTACAAAATACAAAGGGGAAAAATAATAATAAATGGGGATATGATGAATACATTTCAAATTAAGAAAAGTATAAGACAAGGGTGCCCACTGTCACCATTGTTATTCATTTTGACATTAGAAACCTTATTAAATAGAATTAGAAAAAACAGTGAAATAAAAGGCTTAAAGATTAGGAAAGAGGAATACAAGGCACAGGATTTAGCGGATGATGTAGTACTCATTATAGAGGAACCCTTAGAAACAGGCCCAAGATTATTGGGGGAAATAGGAAGGTATGGGGAGGTAGCTGGATTTAAATTGAATAAAGGTTGGTGAAAAATTTAACAGAAATTCAGAAGAATGAATTAGAAAAGGAATTAGACTTACAAATAGTAAAAAAAATTAAATATTTAGGGATATTGATATTAGCGAGATGCTCAGCTTTAAAAGAAGACAACTATATATCTCTGGTTCAAAAAATAAAACAGGACATGGAAAAATGGGGGAAACTGCAATTATCACTTTTGGGCAGGATAGTATCGATAAAGATGAATATCCTGCCCAAAATATTATATCTATTCCAAACGATACCCGTTATCTTGGACAAATTTTTTTTTACAGAAATTAATAAAATTATTAGGAAATTAATTTGGGCCAGAAAAAAAGCAAGAATTAAATTACGATCATTACAAGATAATAGAAGCAGGGGAGGCTTTGGACTCCCAATGTGGGAAATATATTACAAAGCGGCCACCCTAGTATGGATAAGGGAATGGGTTAACTTAAGAAATAAAAGAATCTTAATTCTGGAAGGACACGACCTACAAAAAGGGTGGCACGCCTTCCTGTGGGATAAAAAGAAAAAGACTAAAACGTATTTCCATAGACATAAGATAAGAGAAGCACTAATACAAGTATGGGAGGAAATTAGAAGAAAACAATATACGAAAATCCCGAACTGGCTATCGACGATGGAAGCCATGATATACCCAAATACATTAGAGATCAATAAAATGATTAGCTATAAAGAGCTTTTAGACAACCAAGGAAACCTCAAAAGTAACCAATACCTAGGTGAGCAGGGAATACATATTGACTGGTGGCCATATTTGCAGATCCAATCTAGATACAAAAAGGATATAGAAGAATTTGGTATTGAGATAGAAACAAATAGATTAGACAAATTATTGATAGGCCCGGGGGAAAAAAAAATTATCCAGACTATATAATTATTTATTAGAGTTTGACAGGGCGGAAGAGGTAGTAAAAGAGCCAATGATAGCATGGGCCAAAAATATTGGACATAATATAAATTTGGATGAATGGGAAACGATTTAGAATAGAAACTATAAATTAACAAAAGCGGCAACATACAAAGAAAACCAATATAAAATGTTAGACAGATGGCACCTAGCACCCACGAGATTAGCAAAAATTCATCCAAATGTAAGCCCCAAATGTTGGAAGTGTGGATATCACCAATTCTTTTCATATGTGGTTGTCCTGTCCCGAAGCGAAGAGGTATTGGAGAAAAATACAAAATTGGCTACAAGAATCAACTAATGAAAAAATTGAATTGATACCTGAAACATTTCTCCTGGGAATACTAAAGACTATGGAAAAAAAATAAGATATTTAATTATACATATACTCACTACAGCAAGAATAGCATATGCCCAATATTGGAAAAGAAAGGATACATCACCAGAGGAACTCATTATTCAAAGAGTTTTAGAATGTGCCGAAATGAACAAATTAACATTAGAACTAAAAGAAAAAGAGGATACAGAATACTATACGGTGTGGGATGATTGGTACAGGTGGATTGATAATCGAATAAAAAATAGATGAAAGTTAATACAAATTTTAAGATACATTTGGAACTATGAAACATAAAAGAAGAATTGATCTAATCTGTGTAGAAAAGTAACACTGTCCGACTGTATTGTATTATAATAAATTTCAATAAAAATATTATTTAAAAAAACAGCATTCATGGGCTTCAATTGCTAGCATGAAACTTCTGTGTCTTTCTCTGAGGTGAGCTTCCAATGGCTTCCGATGGGGCCTGCTCTGGATGCGAAGGTTCATGGGAAATAACATATGATTTCTCTCTCTTTATCTGTGACATACTGAACATAAGCCTCACTTTCTGTTAGAATAAAATATCGTTTTCTATGAAGGCAAATTGGCATCACACTGACAATCTTGTTCCAAGAAATGCAGAGGGCAATTATATCTATATTTACATCGCCAAAGTCTTTGCCCAAGTCCCCAGCCTCCAGTGGCAGAGAGAGCATTTGGACTCAAGGGACATGAATTCATGATTCAATAACCCATGAGAAGTTGATTTGGATAAGGATGGAGAAACATTTTATTTAGTTTATATTTTTAAGCAAGTGCTGAAGTTGCAGAGGGGAAGAGGCTAGTCTAGCACCTCTCTCCATCTGTTGGCTATGAAGACTCACAAGCATATCTATAGATTAAAAAAGAACAAATTGCTTCTTAATAATCATTTTTGATTAAGTTCGTTTCCTAGATAGGCATGAACTCTTCTTTATCAATTAAGGAAATCAAAAACAAAAGCAAAAAAACAAGAGGAAAAGGAAAGAGATGTCATCTATGCACATTTGTTTGAGGATCAGAATATGAATGGACAAGGCTTGGTTTGAACAATAAACCTGTTATGTCAGTAGCTCTGTTAAGGTATGAAAGAAAGGTTTCAATATATTACACCAATTTTACTTCTTTTCATCCTTTCATGGTCAACTATTTGATCTTCATCCTTTCAGTGCTGCCATTGATACAGTGAAATGCTGTGGACATAGTACCGTATTTTTTGGAGTATAAGACGCACTGGAGTATAAGACGCAGCTTAGTTTTTGGGGAGGAAAATAGGAAAAAAAATCTGCCTACCAGATATTCATCTGGCTAGTGTCCTTAGCCTGGTCAGCTTCAGCACATTAGTTTGCTGGGTTTTTATCCCATTTGGGGATAAAAAACAGCTTCTAAGGCACAGCTGAGAGGAAGCAGCAATGAGAAAAGCAGGCAAAGCGGGGGGGAGGGGGGAGATCGCTTCACTCAGCTAGCACCTAGTTAGGGCTGAAAAAAAGCTTCTAAAGAACAGCTGAGAGTTGGAGCAAAGCATGGCGATCGCTTCACTCACTAGCGTCTCTTTAAAGCAGAGAGTCAAGAGAGCAGGCAAAGCTGGGAAGATTGCTCGCTAGTGCCTTGTTAGCACCTCATTAGAGCTGAAAAAAAGCTTCGAAAAAGCTACATTAGGAGTATAAGATGCACCCAAATTTTCAGCCTCTTTTAGGGGGGAAAAAGGTGTGTCTTATATTCTGAAAAATACAATATATTTAGACCAGCAAGGAATTTGACAAAGTAGACCTGTCAACGGTCCAACTAGCAAACCAAAGAAAAGTAGAGACTATCAGGTACTTTTAAATCCCAAAAGCAAAACTTTATTGGATACACCATTTTGGTGCTGAAGAATCAGAATCAACTCTGTTTTTTTCCAGTGCAATGCTTGTATAGTTAAACAATAGCTTCTCCTTCTCCCCATCCCTGTTTGGTCACACTGTCCAATTATGAATTGTCTGTTTGTTTTGAGAACAGTTCATTTCCCTGTCAGACATCTGCATCAATGTCCTTGGTGGGACCTTAGCTCTCATGGTCCGTCTCTGGAGCTTCTGCATTCTTTCACACTTCCCTCATCACAGTTTCTTTGGCAAGTTGAATAGCGATAAGACCTAAATGTTTCAAAATCAGTTCAATCATGACAAGACCACAACCTACTTCTTGGTAAGCTAGAAAAATGTGGGATAGATAACACCACCACCAAATGGATTTGTAACTGGCTGATAAACAATAGTCAACAAGTAGTCCTTAATGGCACTACATCTACCATGTAGTACTCTTCAATATCTTCATAAATGACTTAGATGAGGGAATAGAAGGGGAACTCATCAAATTTGCAGAGCTGGCAAGCTGGCAAGAATAGCCAAAGCCCCAGAAGACAAGCTCAGGATCCAAAAAGATCTTGACAGACTTGAACAATGGGCCCTATCCAACAACATGAAATTTAATGTGGAGAAAAGCAAGATTTTACACCTGGGCAGGAAAAACCAAGTGTATAAGTGCAGATTAGGCAAAACCTGGCTCAAAAATAGCAACTGTCAGAGAGGCCCTGGAGTCTTAGTGGACAATCACTTCAACATGAGTTAGCAGTGTGTGGCAGCATCCAAAAAAGCTAATACAATCCTTGGTTGTATAAACAGAGGCATAGAATCTAAATCACATGAAGTATTAGTACCACTTTATAAAGCCTTAGTAAGGCCACACCTGGAATACTGCATCCAGTTTTTGTCACCACATTACAAAAAAGATGTTGAGAGTTTGGAAAAAGTGCAAAGAAGAGCAACTAATATGATTAAAGGCCTTGAGATTAAAACATATGAAAAACGCTTGCAGTATTTGGGTTTGGCTAGTCTAGAGAAAAGCAGAAGTAGGGGGGACATGATAGTAGTATTCCAGTATTTGAGAGGCTGCCACAAAGAGGAGCGGGTAGAGGTGGGTATTGTATAAGGTAACAACTGGTTCGCCCAGAACCAAAAATGTGAGCATACACAGCATCCAACACATGGCGATTATATAGGATGGGATAGCGCTGGGGCAGGTGGGCGGGCCCAGATGCTAGTCGGAACTACCGGTTCACCCGAACCAGTCTGAACTGGCAGCAGCCCACCTCTGGGAGGGGGTCAATTTATTTTCCAAAGCACCAGAGGGCAGGACAAGAAACAATGATTGGAAACTAATCAAAAAGAGAAGCAACCTGGAATTAAGGAAAAATTTCCTAACAGTGAGGACAATTAATCTGTGGAACAGCTTGCCTTCAGACATTGTGGTGCTTCATCACTGGAGGTTTTGGACTGGAGGTCACTTGTCTGAAATGGTATAAGATCTCATGCTTGAGCAAGTGGCTGGACTAGAAGACCTCCAACGTTCCTTCCAGCTCTCTTCTGATTCCGATACTTTTAAATCAGCGTACTTTTAATCCATTGTTTTAAATACTGTTCCCCTGCTGCTTTATCAGAAGCCTCAATACCTGAATATATATATATATATATATAGCAATATATATATATATATAGCAATAGCACTTACTTATATACCACTTTACAGCCCTCTCTAAGCAGTTTACATATTGCCCCCAACAATTTGGGTCCATTTTACTCACCTGGGAAGGATGGAAGGCTGAGTCAACCTTGAGCCTGGTGGGATCTGAACTGCCAAATTGAAAGCAGCCGACAATCAGCAGAAGTAGCCTGCAGTACTGCACTCTAACCACTGCACCACCACTGCACCACCAAAAAGCTGGAAAAGAGTTCAGAACATGGGAAGAAGGAAGAGATATCCGCCACAACACAAGCCAGTTCCAAGCCCACAAAACAGTTGAAAATCAACAAGTTACCTAATGAGCAGACAGCCAACTCCTGTAAGTCTCTCTCTCAGCCTTAACAATGTCATGCTACTGAAATGTAATTTAATTGTTTTTCTTTGTTCAAAAACAGAATACAGAATAGAGATAGGGGCTTCCTGCCGTGACATCATTGAGGAGAGTGTGAGGAAACAGGGCGTCATTTCTGGAACCCAAAAAACTCTCTGTTAGCTCTTTTAGGGCATTCTCGATCCTGTAGGGATCGGGAAATAAAAGGGGAAGTTCCGAAGCCCCCGGGCGACACACTATCACCAGGGAGGACGAAGGACAAATCCCTTTAAAGCTGGTGGAGAGGAAGTCGGCCTTTAAGGCGGATAGGAGCGATGGCGGCCGTCTAGAGGGAAGCAAAGAGTGAAGATAGCAGTTTTGAGTGGCAGATCAAAATAGACCCAGAAGGAGGAATCGGAAAATACGGAGAAGCACGTAGTGAGGTGGACGCAAAAAGGACGGATTAACAAGCAGCGGCAGATTAAAGGGGAAGCGCCGCAGGAGAGAAAAGAGAACAGCACGAGGGAAGGAGGAACCCAGGCAGTGAGTCAGCAGAATTAGAGGAGTGACAGAGTTAAGACCCTGAGACGGAGACGGAGACGGAGAGACGGAGACGGAGAGAATTGGAGAAGGCGAAAAACCAGAGAAATTAAATAATTCTAAAAGGTAAAGAAGAAATTAAGGAACTTTTGAAAAATTTGTGGGATTTAAAGTGTGATTGGTGACTGTAACGGACTTAAGGAGAGAGACTGAGACTGGAAAGAGGACTGACGTTATTGCACAATAGAAAATAACTACAATTACAACTAGAAGCAAGATTGAAGAAGGGAAGGAGCATCAAATAACAACAAGGAAAGAATAAAACATATACTCTTATTCCTATATACAAAAATATATACATAAACAGTAAAGTAAGGGGAAAAAAAAGAATTGTATTACAGTTATAATTATTTATTGCATTGTGAATTTATAAAGTTTGAAAAGGTGGAACATTAAAGAGGATAAGAAATTAAAGAAGAAAAGATAATTATTAATTTTATAATTACGGATAATAAAAGAAAAGAAAAGAAAATTAACTATAATTACATTGATTGAAAATATTGTAAAGTAACAACTGAGAATTTGCAAGATAATAATTAATTATATTGTGATATTGTTAGAGTGTCATAGTGCTATGCTATAGTGTATATTTACATAAATAAAATAACTGAAAACATATATAAGATAAAGATAAAGGTGTGTGTATCTAAAATTGTGTTGAATAAGCAAAAGATAGAGAAAAAAGTATAAGTACATCCCCCAAAAAATAAAATGGGGAGAAAGATCAACGATTAATATTTATATGTTAGTGTGGGAAAACGTCACACGAGCATTAAAAATGTCAACTATAACCACTATAGTGAAAACAGGAAAAAAAACCAACTGTAAATCCTACAACAACAGTGGTATCACCACTACAGCAAAGAACAATAGACAACATGATAGGAAAAGAAAAAGAAAAGCCGGAAATGACACTAAATGCTATGCAGAATATGTTTCAAATGATTCAAGAAATGCTATTAAAAACACAAGAAAAAGTGGCGGATAATCACGAAGAAATGAGAATGTTTTATGCAGAAATCAAAAACGAAATAGGAGAAGTAAAAGAGGACATTAAAAATATGAATGATAAAATTGGGGATATCTAACAAGTAGAGACAAAAGTGGAGGCAATGGAACAAAAAGCTTTTCAGCTAAATAAGAAATTGTCTGAATCAATAGCGATGCTTGAGATGGAGAAAGCTTCATACTTCTTGCACTTTCAAAATATAATAGAAGAAAAAGATGAAGATTTGGGAGAAAAAACTACGGAGATAGTGTCAAAAATAATACAAAGAGACAAGTCAGAAATAAAAGGACAATTGGACGAAATATACCAGGTACATACTAATTACATAAGAAGACAACAATTGGCAAGGGAAGTGCATGTTAGATTCTCAAAACGAACAATTAGAGATGAAGTATACAGAATACAGAAAATCAAGAGAAGAAACTTTGACATATAAGGGTAAGGAAATCATAATTTTAAAACAAATACCTCGAAGAATTAGAAACCAACACCAACAATACCAGTTCTTAACAACCCAACTGATCAGATATAAAATAATGTTTAGATGGCTAACACCGGATGGGATTTTAATCACATGGCAAGACTAAAAGTATAAAGTAGACATACTAGAGAAAGCAAGAGAATTCTATAACTTGCACTTTACACAGAAAGAGGAACAGGAAAGTAAAGAAGAAACAGAAAGTAGAAGCCAGGAGGAAGAGCAAATAGAAGAAGCGGAACGAGAGAAAGAAGTAAGAAAGAGTCAAGAAAAAGAATGAGTGGAAAGAGAAGGTGCAAAAGCAAAAAGACGGATGGAGACAAGACACACCAAAAAACAGCTACACTAGGCAATGGAAGAGGCACTCAAACTTCTCTCGGTAAACATAAATGAATTAAACGCACCGAAGAAAAGAACGCAAACATTTACAAAACTACAAAAATTAGAAGCAGATGTGATATGCCTCCAGGAGGTACATATCAAAAAAGGATACCAAAAAATATTAGAAAACCCAAAATTAGGAAAACTATATACATCTCTGATGCAAAAAAAAAAAAAGAGAGAGAGTGAGACAGAGAGAGAGAGAGAGGAGTAGCGGTTTATGTAAAAGAAAGGATAGAATCGAAATTAATATATGCGGATGAGGAAGGAAGAACTGTGATGGTCGAGTTAGAAGTAGAAAAGAAAAAATCACTATTAGTAGTAATATATGCCCCTAACCAAAATTAACAGGAATTTTTTAAAGGAATACACAAAAAAATATTAGAATTAGAATATGAAAATATCTGCCTAATTGGAGATTATAACGCTATAGTAGATGCCAAAAAAGATTACAAAAGTGGTAAGAAAAAGAAGAAAAAGAAAGAAACACTTCCAAAAGAATTTTTCAATATGGCCGCGGAAATAAATCTGAGAGCTGCCAATAATTTCAACATCAGACAAAGAAATATGTATAAAACATACCTGGACAATTACATAAACATTAAATAATATGAATACAACATTGGGGATTGATCATCAAGTGATAACTTGAGAATGATGCCCATAGAGTTTCTGAATTAGATCCATTAAACATTAAACCACAGTAATCCATTATAGCAAAATAGCAAACTATTGCATTTAGACTGATTACCTGAAAAACCACAAGTTGCTCCTGGATATGAAGTAGTAGATAATTGTATTAAATAAGGGCCATCCACAGGACTCAGTTTCAGTTTGTTTCAACTACAAATATGAATGGATAATTATATGGGATTTGGCTATTCAGTCATAATGAAGGACATTGTTTTACAGGGATATTACTCCCAACAAGGAAGCACAAACAGTTGACATGTATGCAGAGAATAGAAGTAAACATAATTCCCATTTTTCCACTTAGGTGTTCTATAAACATTTGAAAACAGGGATAGCAATAAAAGCAGCCAATCATCACCCACAAAACAGAGGCGAATGAATCATGTGTGGTCAATATTTGAAGACAGGCAGCTGAAGAAGTAGAGCACTGAAAAAGAACAAGGTTACAGAGAGCTAAATGCTTTTTGTATGATGTTTAATCTTTGGTGACCCCATTTCACTATTTAAATTTTCTGTTCGTGTAGTAAAATAAGAAAAAACCCTTTGTCAAAAGGACCACACCCCATAATTAAGTGGGACAAATGCTAAGAACAATATTTGGGTCATAATCCTGAAATAATAAATAAGCATATATGTACTTAGTAAAGTACATATGGCAAGAGACCCAGTTTGGTATAGTAGTGAAGGCATCAGACTAGAAATTAGGAGACTCTGAGTTCTAGTTCTGCCTTGGGCACAAAACCAGCTAGGTGACCCTGGGCCAGTCACGTTTTCTTAGCTAGGAAGGAGGCAATAGCAAAGCTCTTCTAAAAAATCTTGCTAAGAAAAATGCAGGGATTTGTCTAAGAAGTCTCTGAGTATCAGACATGATTAAATGAACACTGGGCACATGAACACTGGGGAATTACCTGAGAATTGGAAAAGAGCTGATGTGGTTCCCATCTTCAAGAGAGAGGAAAAAACAGACCCAGGAAACTATACACCAATCTCACTGTCAGAAAATGTCTCCTTATTTCCAGGTTAAATCTCTCCTTTTTAGTTTCCATTCATTATTCCTTGTCTGGCCTACAGGTGCTTTGGAATATAGCTTGACCCCTTCTTCTCTGTGGCAGCCCCTCAGATATTGGAAGACTGCTATCGTGTCTCCCCTGGTCATTCTCTTTACTAGACTAGCCATGCCCATGGACAAAAATACATGCATGGTTGGAAAAAATGATAAAGCAACATATTGATTTAAAGCCAGAAATATTTTTGTTGGGAATTCTACTGGATACAGTAAATATAATAAGGGGAATACATATTTGATCTTTCATGTATTAACTGCAGCCAGAATTGTATTTGCACAACAATGGAAAAGTAAAAGAGACCCTTCAGATGAAAATGTGATTTAAAAAATATTAGAATGTGCATAAAGGAATAGATTAACACTTGCAATTAAGGAAAAGGAACAAACTGAATATTTTATGATATGGGATTTATTTTATCAATGATTAGATAACACAAACAGAAATTAGAAACATGGAAATATAAGAAAAAGATTAATGAAATAAAGAGAGATTTAGCATACAGGGGGGAGATTCAAAAACTTTCCACACGGTGCTTAAAAAACAACCTGCACCTGAACATCAGCAAGACCAAGGAGATGGTGTTGGACTTCCGGAGGAAGAGAGAGGAACCTGCCCCAATTTACATTGAAGGGGGCTGTGTTGACAGAGTTTCCTCCTTTAAATTCCTGGGAGTCCATCTTAGTGAAGACCTCACCTGGAAAAACAACACGATCCAGGTGTCCAGGAAGGCCCAACAGACACTCCATTTCCTTGCTTAGGGTCTTGTGTAAAAACAGGATGGAACAACCACTGATGACCTCTTTTTACTGCAATAGAAAACGTCCTCACTTATTGCAGCACAGTATGGCATGCTGATCTGACAGCCGCAGATAGAAAAACATTACAGAGGGTGGTGAGCACAGCACAAAACATCGTGGGCTATCCCCTGATACCACTAGATGAGATCGCTAGGGCTCGTTGCCTTAGAAAGAGTTAGGAAAATTCTCAGGGACGACTCTCGCCCTGGTCATCACTTCTTTACCCTCCTACCATTGGGAAGGAGATATAGCAGTATAGCCAGCCGCACAAACAGGCTGAAGAACAGTTTTTATGCGTGGGCTGTCAGACTCCTGAATGAGAAATAATATCATAACTATGTAGTATGATGGGCTGCAGGGCCAGCGCAATGTGTAACATGTTCACATTGGTGCAATAGGACTGGGTGTTTTGTTAATATGATTTATTGGGTTAGGGATTTTATGTCGTCACTGTGAGTTGTATTGTGTTGAGGGGGGTGCACTGAGGGAGCTCAACCAATCTCATTGTACATATGTTGTGCACTGACAATAAAAATTTGAATTTGAATTCGGCCTTTCCCCATAGTTTGTATTATTAACCCTGTCATGGTGGAATTGGAACTCCCTAAGTCATTATGGCAAGTCCACCCCATTTTCCATTGTAGTTTACTGAAGCCTGAAGTCACCTTTGACCTTTGTCCGGCTACTACCCCTGTTCCGCCCCCTATTATGGTAGAGGGCGAACAACATTTTGAAGTTCAAGAAATTCTAGATTTCAGGAAATATCAGGGAGCCACTTAGTACCTGGTGGCTTGGAAACACCTCCCCTTCTCACACAATGAATGGGTTCACAAAAAATATGTGCATGCCCCTAAATTAGTATGTACTGTATATTTCATCAATTGTACCCTGAAAAACCTCACTGATTTTATGTTTTGTCTCCCTTTCCCTCTTTTTGTTTTCTTTCAGGTGGACTTCCGTTTTTCTAGGAGGGCAGCATGAGAGATCCCAGATATTTCTATTGGGACACTGGCATTCTGGTGGGAGGGAGGGGGGAGGATTGGAGATATCTCTATATGAAGTTTCTGTTTCTGTTTCCTGAATTACTGTGCTGATCTCTATATGAAGTTTCTGTTTCCTGCATTGCTGTACTGTGGGAGGAGTTTGGTTAGCACTGCTTTAAATTGCTGTTTTTAAGTGGGAAGTTTTCGTTCCTGCCTACATCTCTTGCTATCACAAACCTTTCAATAAAAACTCCTTTTGGAACGACTTCAGTTTCAAGAGTCCTGCTTTCTTGGGAAGATTGGAGAGGCAAGGCCTTACAATACTAACTCTTCATGTGATCTTGGTACTATCCCTGTGTTGATGCAGCCTAGCTGCATTGGCTTTTTTGGCAGTTTCAACACACTGCTGGGTCATGTTGAATTTTATTGGAAAGAGTCCAATGTTCAAGTCTGTCAAGATCCTTCTGCATCTTGAGCCTAACTTCTAAAGTATTTTCTATTCCAGCCAGGTTGGTGTCGTCTGCAAATCTGATGAGTTCCCTTCTATTCTTTCATTTAAATCGTTTATGAATATGTGGAAGAGTACTGGGCCTAAGACTGAACTTTAGGGTACCCACTACATGCCAAAATCCCAGGAGCTACATCAGAAAATAAATTCTGATTTATGAAACAGGGAATATATATTTGTTAATGAATAAAGTAGAAGTGTACCTGCCTACAGTACTGTTGAAAAGGCAGATGGATTTTCCATGAGCTAACAGCTCCTTATATAAACTGTGTGATACTGTATTTAGATGCTGTAGAATTCTTCTGCAATAAAACATTTGAGGAAAAGTACTTTAATAATACTTCATACGTTTCAATACTGTTGTTGACTGATGAGATTTGTTTTTATTTGATTTTCATGTAATCTAAATTGTAGAATAATAGATTATAACGTTCATTATAACCATCTTTCAACTCTGTTGTTATGTTTATTATTCTGTTTCTGTAGTTATAATTTCTTTTTTTTTTATTAAAAAAGTTTTCAAATACAAGTTTTTCCCCCTTTCCCCCCCATCCCCTCCCTCCCCCCCTCCCCCCCTGTGACTTCTTCATAACAAAAAACCAACTTCATAACAGATTACTTACTCCCTCCTCTAAATACTGACCTTTACTTACTAGAAATATTATTAATATTATAACATCCCCTTTTAACCATACATTTCAAAAAAAGAGAAAAAAAAAGAAAAAAGAAAAAAGAAAAAGAGAAAGAGAAAAGATTCTACTATGACATTATATGATGACTTCTAATTTAACATATTTTTATAACCCCCAATTTAACAATAATCTGCCCTTTTTCTCCTTTCAAACTTTTATCTATATATTATTTTACAACATTTCAAAACCACCTTCCGCTTTAAAAATATATAGTAAATCCTGCTTTAACATTTAATCTTTTGTGTATATTAATATAACATTTTAAAGCGGCCTGCCCCATAAATCCTAATTTAACATTTATTCAACTCTGTCCATTTCCTCCACTCCCCTAAATATATCACTTAAACATCCCATTTCTTAAACTAATCAGTCTGTAAACTAGCTTATTCACCCACTTTCCTGCAAAATTGCCATACACAACAATTCTTAATATCTTGAATCACTACCCACTCTGCTTAAAAATATATATATATATATATATATATATATATATATATATATATATATATATATATATATATATATATATACGTATATATTCCAATATATCTAAATAGAAAAGAAAAGACAATGACTTTAAGTTTATAGTCCATATAATATCTTCTTTGAAGTCTTTCCACTGGATTATTAAGACCATCATCCATAATAGGGTAACATAGCTTCCTGATGCAACAGTTTGTTCAAAATCTTCAATCATATCTGCCCCCATCAGTAGTAAATATCCTCATATATATATAAAAGTAAAAGCAACCACCCGAGTGACATTATAGTTATATTCCATATAGTTGTAATTGTGGCTTTCATCAGGATTATTGATTCCCATCATCCTAGTGAGTAACAACCAGATTTTCTGCATGCCCCAACGTAACTCTCTTGCCTTGTAACTCAAGATAGTTATAATATATTTATCAGTACAAAAAAAAAAAAAATCCAAAATAGATGATTCAAATCCAACAGTTTAAGGCTCTTTTCACATCCCAGAATTACGGCAATGCAGAGGTCTGTCACTGTCCTCAGGATAATATTAACCAATACTTCGCCTCCACTATCTTTTCACATATTCATACATTTTTTAAAGTCACTGGCTTCACTGTTGCTTAGTTTAGAAATTTCTATTTTTGTACGACCTATTTCTTTTTTTCTTGTGGGTTTAATTTCCATCCTGGTTTCCTTTCTACAGATTGTATATCAACTAATCGGTTTTCATTCTGCTTTATAGGTTGATCTTGTTGGTTTTGTTTTTGTATCTCGTGTTTCTTTTTTGTCCCTTGTATATCATCTGGTTGGTATCCATACTTGTCTTTGACTTGATAAGTCATCCCGTTAGAGTCAGATGGCACTTCTCTCAAATTTGTAAATAATCCGGCTGGGGTATCCAAAAAATCCAAAGGCAATTTATCTGGTACAGTCTCTGTAATTCGATATTTTCCCTTTATTTCCAACTCCTTCTGCTTATCCTGTATTGTGCCTAAAGATGTTAAATTCATTTTCAAAATGTTTTGATAAAATTCTTCCGCTCTTTCAACAGTATTTAACTGGTATCTTTCTCCTTGATATCTCAATATGATACCAATTGGGACGTCCCACCTAAATGGAATATTTCTTTTTTTT
This sequence comes from Pantherophis guttatus, assembly GCF_059756535.1. Taxonomy (NCBI): domain Eukaryota; kingdom Metazoa; phylum Chordata; class Lepidosauria; order Squamata; family Colubridae; genus Pantherophis; species Pantherophis guttatus. Next base: position 183,952,245 of record NC_142063.1, on the reverse strand, counting down.
AACTCAGTCACCAAAAAACCAAATTTCTTCCTTTCCGTTAATATGGTTTTAAATTTTTGATATGGATTTTAAATTGATAAATTTTAAACTATGGGCCAAATTTAATTATTTTAAATCTATTTTTAATCGTATTTATGTATAAATGTTTTTATTTTGGCTGTTCACCACCCTGAGTCCGAAAGGAGAAGGGCGGTATAGAAATTCGAATAATAAAATAAAAATAAAATAAAATATCTTAGGTGGGAGTTCTTTGTAAATCCAAATCTTTCTTCCATACAATTGCAAATTAGAATTGAAGGAATTTTGCACAATGTTATTCCTAATTTCTTTATCTGTAAAATAAATCACCACATCTCTAGGCAATCGCCTTTGCTTTGCAATCCAGGAGTTTATTCTGTAAACTCTGTCAATCCTACAAAACACTTCCTCAGGTTGAACCTTTAAAATCCCAGCTAGAATTTCAGAAGATATTTTCCTTAAATCATCTCTGTTATTTTCCTGCAAACCTCTCAGTCTTATTGCATATTCAGTGAAATTATATTGTACCATTAAAACCTCTCTTTCAATCCTCTGTTGCAAATTTTCTACATTGCCAGTCTTTTGATCAGCCTCCATTTTAGGTTTTTCTTCTGAGCTATTATCTTGAATATTTATCAAATCATTTTCAATTTTTTGAATTCTATTGTCCAAATTATCTTGAGTTTCTTCCATTTTAGACTCTAGTAACTTAGTATTTGCATCCAACTGTATCATAAATTCTGAAAAGCCATTAGCCATTTTTAAAATTTTTCGCTCCAAAAAATCAAACTTAGATTTCACCAATTCTTTAATTTCCTGCTTAAATTTTTCAAGGTGCTGATTCACAATCTCATCCCTTCTTACAATCTCCTCTAAGAGAAATTCTATTATATTAAAATCAGGTTTCTGAGACTGGAGACTTAAAACTTGTTCCTTTAGCTTGTTAGTGGGGGAATCCCCCCCCACTACTTGTTTGTCTAACTTTATAAGTCTCAGTGCCATGTTTCCGCCCAGGCAAGCTTTGTAAAAAAAAAAAAAAAGACTTCTTTCCAACCAGAAGCAATATCCAATCCCCAGGAAAAAAAGAGAGAGAAAAAGAACACGGGAGCGAAGTTTTGTCTACAATTGTAGCCAGTGGTATTTATTCCGCTACATTGTAATAATAGAGAACGGAAGGACTTTCCCTTTCAGCCTCTTCTCAAGCCTCGGCAGACGCCATTTTAAAAGTCCTTTTTTTTCCCTCTTTCCTTTCCCCTTTTCTCTTGAATAGTTTTTATAAAATAAATAAAATACTTGCAATTCTGTATCACAGGTCCAGCTCACATTTTCTTTAATCAATCTGTTAAATTCGCAGGCTTGCTCTTGTCGCTTGGCTCTGCATATAGCAGAGGTCTCCCAAAGCCCGGAGCAGCGGCTGGGGATATGGGGAAGCTCATCCGCTCCGTCCCAAAAGTAAAAGAAAAACTTTTGGGACTATGCAGAGAGTTCTACCCACCCCAGCCGGCTCTATCTCCGTTTCCTCATGGAAACGGAGTTTTTTCGAGCCGTCATTCCGTTGTGAAGGCGGCTCTAACAGGCAGTGGAAGCTGACGATCCCAAAGGAACATCTGGCGGCGGCCAGCAGCAAACCGGAAGAGCTAGTTATAATTTCTGTTTAGATATTCAGCTATATCAAATTAGTGTGTGCAACATTTACAGGGACTGTTTTTATCGATAAGGTTGACTCAGCCTTCCATCCTTCCGAGGTAGGTAAATTGAGGACCCGGATTGTGGGGGCAATAAACTGACTTTGTAGAAACACCGTGTCGAGTCCTACCGGAGCTCGCCATCGATGGGGGGTGTGGGAGACGAAGGAGTGGAGATAAGCAGCCGCAGCGAACACACAAACAGTTCCTGGATAGCAGCATTCAGGGTGATGATTGATGACGTTGCCGGGCCTCTCTGATTCTGCTGTCCTCGCTGCTCTGGTGCTCGCAGCTGTTACTGTTAAGGAAGTGGGGGGGGTGCTTGATTGATAATCACCGGATGTATGTTTAAGGGGCTGAGTTTTTGTTAAATAGCGCTGTGGTGTGATTACACCCAGCGCTGACTTTGAACCAAAACACCGACTTGTACTTTACTTTTGACTGCAAGCTTATCATTGCCAAAGTAAGCCCTGATTCTCTGTGCGTTACTGGTGATTATTTCCTATCGCAGTTCTGAACGAACGACAAGCCGAGAGAAAGTCAGCGCTTGGTTCCTTTTCGCAAGAGGTGAGGAGTCCCTGTGGCTTTGCAGCAAAGGGGGATATGGCAGAAGGGACGGCCTTGGAAGAGCAGGAGTGTGGTGGAGATGTGGAGGGGGAGGAACCACTGATAGAGGAGGTGAAGGAGAGTGTGGAACAGTTGGCAGTGAAACCAAAAGTCAAGCAAACCAAGAGTGCCCCGCCCCGACCGGAGGAGGAGAGTTTTCCAGGACAACGGGCTCGGACGGGGGATTGGTGGCACAGCTCTGTTCTCCTCGGGCCGCGGATGCTAACGCCCCCTCGCTTGGGAGCGTCTTTCCAGGGCTGGAGGGAAAGACGATGGACTGAGGAGGATGAAGGGGATTGGGGGTATCCTGCCTCATCCGGTCCCAGCACCATGGATATGCTACGTGAGCGTTTTGGGGAATCTGGATTTCGTGACGCCCCATCCTGGCAGCCCTGGGTTGCAGGGCTGGAGCCTCCAGGTTCTTCTTGGCAGGATACAGGGGTGACCGCTTCGGAGACCCAATTCCGGCTCACAAGCCCTAAATTGAGGATGGAGCGGACCTCTAGACGATCCATGGACCAACCCCCTCCAGAACAAGACCAAGGTGCCTCGTCGGGAGACCTTGGAGCCGGTCCTGAGCCCCAACCAATGCAATTGGCAGGGGGCTTACCTGTTGGGGGTCGCGGGGCGACGAGGGACCGACCTAGGCAGGACAGGAGAGCGACTGGAGCAGCGAGGACCCCAGGCCCCATGCCTTGGCCTCCGGGGGGCCCGCCGGGGCTGTGGGTCCTGCAGGCCGTTTGGGGACTGCCTGCCCTGCAGACTTCCTTTGACGGAAGCCCTGAACGAGTGGCTCTTTTCTTAAGCCAGGTGATAAGCCATATGGACCAATATGGACAGTGGTATCCCTCCCAGTGGGCTATGGTGGTTGCTGTTACGGGGGTCCTGACGGGAGAAGCGGCTGAGTGGGTGGCAGGCCTCCATGCTAAACATGCAAGGGAACTCGTGGACATGGGACGATTTCTGGAGGCTCTTCGTACCAGATTTGAAGACGAAACAAGCGCCCAGGTTGCAGAGGGGGATTTGTTTGCGCTTAAGCAACGGGGCGTGCCAGCAAAGGAATATGTACAGGAGTTCCGAAAGATTGTGGCTCGGTTGGTGGGGTGGCCAGAACGTCTTCTGGTGCACCAATTCCATAAAGGACTAGACCGTGATTTACGGCAAGCCTGTGTGTACCGGGGCTTGCCCCCCAAGTTGAGTGTGTGGTACAAGGCAGCCATCGAATTGGACATCGGTCTCCGAGAATTCCGTATTCGGGGTGAAGGGGTTGCAAGTCAAGGAAAACGACCAGCAGAACGCACACAAACACCCAAGGAGACTAAACCGAATGCTGGCTCCGGCTTGGGGGAAAGGATCCAGCGGCCTGCGTTTCGTTGCTTCAGATGTAATCACCTTGGTCATCGAGCAGCCGACTGTCCTCATCCCATGCCCCGCAACTCAGACCAAAACTCCCCTCCTAGAGCTGTGTTGAGAGGCAGAGGCCGACCATCATCCGAACGGTCCCAAATGACTCGAACATCCTGTATGGAGAGGGATCCCCTGGCTACAGATACTAAGAAAGTGGTGGCGGAAAAATTCCCGATTGTGGCTGGGGATAGTGATGATGACGATGAGGACCCACACGACCCGATGGTGAGCGACCCCATCCGACCTTTTGTGGTACCAGTCGTACTCCGAAACCCACGGGCAACCACTGGACGCCGATATGAGGCATTGATTGATTCAGGGTGTACTCGTTGTTTAATTCGTAGGGCAATAGTTGACGAACTTGGGCTGCGGGTTGTGCGGTTGAGAACCCCTATTACCTTTGAACAAATGGATGGTTCATTGCTGGGAGGGGCACCAGTGACTCATATAACAGAAAAGGTGCACCTCGATATTGGGGAGCACACCGAAACTATTCGGTTTATTATAGTGGAAAAAATGTTAGAACCAGTGATTTTAGGATTAGCATGGTTGGACAAGTGGGCTCCTACAATATGGTGGGAAGGGGTTTTTTGCAAACTTCGATTACCGTTGGGACCTCCCCCTACCAAGGAGGAAAAGGAGCCAGCAGGGGGAATAGAAGCAGAGAGCCCACCAGCAGACACGACGTATCCTAATGTGTATAGGGATCTCGCTAGAGTCTTTAGTGAGGAGGAATGTGAGACCCTGCCCCCTCACCGGCCTACGGATTGCAGTATTGAGTTAATACCTGGGGCGAAGCTACCCAAGCCCCGGATGTATTCAATGACACAACCCGAACTAAAAGAATTACGAAAATATATAGACAAGAACTTGGCCCGGGGTTTTATCACACCTAGTCGATCAAAGATGGCTGCCCCTGTCCTGTTTCGTGGGAAGAAAGATGGGGGTTTACGCTTATGCGTTGACTTCAGAGATCTCAATGCAGTGTGTGTGGAACCCCTCTATCCACTTCCCTTAATGAAGGACCTGTTAGCTGCCCTAGCCACCGGTCGTATCTTTACGAAACTCAACCTACGCGAAGCGTATTATAAGATGAGAATCAAACTAGGGGATGAGTGGAAAACAACATTCAATTGTCCCTTGGGAAGCTATCAGTTCCAGGTCATGCCGTTCGGACTACAGGGCGCCCCTGCGGTGTTCATGCAGTTCATCAATGAAGTGCTGCATGAACATCTGTACAGGGGTGTCCTTGTATATTTGGATGACATCTTAATTTACACGCAAACTGAAGAGGAACATATATCTCTGGTCCGACAGGTCTTAGACAAATTATTAGCTGCTAAGCTGTACGTGAAACTATCCAAATGTGAGTTTCACAAAAAGAGGATAGATTATCTAGGCTATAGAATATCAGAAAGCGGGATAGAGATGGATCCCAGAAAAGTCCAGGCAGTGCTTGAATGGCAGGCCCCTAGAACCAGAAAGCAATTACAGAGCTTTCTAGGCTTTGCAAACTTCTATCGGCAGTTCATTCCCAGATTTGCTGAAATAGTCCTACCACTAACGGATCTGTTACGGACCAAACCGGCCACGGCTAAACCAAAGCCGGGACAAGCGTTGACGTGGTCGTCAGCGTGTCAAATGGCTTTCGAGCAGTTAAAAACACTCTTTGCTCAAGAACCAGTACTCAAGCATCCAGACCCAACGCAGGCATTCATAATCCAGGCAGATGCTAGCGACGTGGCTGTAGGAGCAGTACTCCTACAAAGAACACAGCAGGGAGGGTTACAACCTTGTGCCTATACGTCTAAAAAGTTAACCACGACAGAGCGGGCATGGGCGATCTGGGAAAAAGAGGCCTTCGCGGTCCGTTGGGCGTTGATGACATGGCGACATCTCTTGGAGGGGGCATCTCATCCTTTTGAGGTATGGACGGACCATAAAAACTTAGAAGCCTTACAAACGCCCAGGCGACTATCTCCCAAACAGATAAGGTGGGCACAATATTTTCAGCGTTTCTCTTTCCGGTTGCGGTATGTTCCTGCTGGGAAAAACTTCCTGGCTGATGCGCTGTCCCGGATGCCACAATATAATAGCAAGCGAGAGGAAGTGATAGAACCTCTAATTGCACCTTCCCAAACCCTATTAAGACTTACAGAAGTAGATGGTCACTTACGTACCGAGTTTAAAACAGCTTTACAACAGGATCAATGGGTAATCCAAAACCTCTCTATGGTTAGCTATAATGATGGAATAGCGTGGAGGGAGAATAGAATATATGTTCCAGAACGTTTACGGAACGTAGTGTTATGCAGGTGCCATGATGCCAAATCAGCAGGCCATTTTGGGTATTTAAAAACTCTACACCTTGTGAGGAGGCAATTCTGGTGGCCACGAACGCGTAAGGACATAGAAACATACGTAAAAGGTTGCACAACATGTGCAACCGCCAAACCCTGGTCTGGACGACCGTTAGGACTATTACAGACAGTCGCGAATCCTAGCAGGCCTTGGGAAGAGATCGCTATGGATTTCATAGTCGATCTCCCCCCTAGCCATGGCCACACTGTAATTTGGACGGTGGTAGATCTGTTTTCGAAACAGGCCCACTTTGTGCCATGTAAAAGCATACCATCCGCGCGACAATTAACCGAACTCTTTTTGCAACATATCTATCGTCTCCATGGAGCACCTAAGAGGATTATATCCGACCGCGGTGTTCAATTCACCTCTAAGTTTTGGAGACGATTTGTCCGTTTAATTGGGTCCTCTCAAGGGTTAAGTTCAGCATTCCACCCGAGCACTAACGGGGCGGCTGAACGGGCCAATGCCATGGTTGAAAGATATATCAGATGCTACGTTTCGTACCAGCAGACGAATTGGTCAGGACTCCTGCCTTTCGCCGAAGTGGCATATAACAACATACCCCACCGCAGTACTGGGTTCTCCCCTTTCCAAGTAATATATGGCCGAGAGTTTTCAGCCATTCCAGAGTTAGATCCCCCTATGACAGACGGTGACACGCCACGCGGTTGGGCCGATAAAATTAGTCATGTATGGCCAAGTGTAAAAACAGCATTACAAAAGGCAGCAGACGAGTACAAAAAATATGCAGACAAGAAAAGAGCTGATCCAAAACCATTCCGGATAGGAGACAAAGTATACTTATCTACGAAATACCTTAAACTCCGACTGCCCAGTAAAAAATTAGGACCTAAATATATAGGACCATTTCCCATAACACAAGTCATCAATCCCGTAACCGTAGCTCTTAAACTTCCCCCTCTGTTCAGTAGGATACATCCCGTATTCCATAGCAGTTTGGTGAAACCGGTGATGATAGAAAGGCCAGGTACCTCGACTACTCCACCGGGTCCCGTGCACACCAACCAATATGAGATAGACCGAATATTGGATTCCAGGGTTCGTAGGGGGATGTTACAATATCTTGTGCGGTGGAAAGGATACCCTGTAACACAGGCCTCGTGGGTGGCAGCACCCGATGTTCACGCTGCCCGATTGATACAACGGTTCCATCGGAAATACCCAGACAAACCTAATGCAGGATCGTAACAGTGACTAACATTTGTATGCTTTCTATTTATAGGTGAGCTCCTGGTAGGGGGGGCCGCCTGTCGAGTCCTACCGGAGCTCGCCATCGATGGAGTGTGTGGGAGACGAAGGAGTGGAGATAAGCAGCCGCAGCGAACACACAAACAGTTCCTGGATAGCAGCATTCAGGGTGATGATTGATGACGTTGCCGGGCCTCTCCGATTCTGCTGTCCTCGCTGCTCTGGTGCTCGCAGCTGTTACTGTTAAGGGAGTGGGGGGGTGCTTGATTGATAATCACCGGATGTATGTTTAAGGGGCTGAGTTTTTGTTAAATAGCGCTGTGGTGTGATTACACCCAGCGCTGACTTTGAACCAAAACACCGACTTGTACTTTACTTTTGACTGCAAGCTTATCATTGCCAAAGTAAGCCCTGATTCTCTGTGCGTTACTGGTGATTATTTCCTATCGCAGTTCTGAACGAACGACAAGCCGAGACACCGCTTATGGAGGGCCAAAAGCCCTAATAAGCAGGTATATACAAAAGAATGAAGGCTATTGCTATAAGTGCATTGTAAACTGCCCTGAGTCTTCGGAGGAGGGCGGCATATAAATTGAACTAAGAAAGAAAGAAAGAAAGAAAGAAAGAAAGAAAGAAAGAAAGAAAGAAAGGAAGGAAGGAAGGAAGGAAGGAAGGAAGAAAGAAAGAAAGAAAGAAAGAAAGAAAGAAAGAAAGAAAGAAAGAAAGAAAGAAAGAAAGAAAGAAAGAAAGAAAGAAAATCTGCAGCTAAAGCTAACATTTACAGTATACCGTATTTTCCGGCGTATAAGATGACTTTTTAACCCAGGAAAATCATCTCAAAAGTCGGGGGTCGTCTTATACGCCGGGTACCCGAATCTGAGTTGCTGGCGCTGACCGATGACACTTTGGGAGCGCCGGCAACATTGAGGGGAAGCTGTACTCCGAATTAGTTCCAACCTACAAGAGGTGCCAGGCAGTGCGGGGCCCATGAGAAAGGAACGCGTCCCCACTCTACCCCGGAATTCGGGTCACCTTCCTTCCTTTCCCAGCAGTCCACGGTGAAAGCGGCGCCGCGGTCGACCTGGGCCAGCACCTTGCACACCTGGCTCTGCGTCTCCATTATGAGAAGCCTCATGTGACTTCGCATGTCTCCGCCCCAGTCGCGCAGCTCTCGCAATCCGCTCACCGGAGGAGCCATGAAGTGCTGGCACCGCCTTGCCAGATCTTCCTCGTCCTCCTTTCCCCACAGCTTTTCCCATTGTAATTGCTGCTGCTGCTACCGCCGAGGCTGCTCCTTCATCTCCGCCCACCGCACCAGACCCAGCCCGGCCAGCACCGCCATGGCTCCCGCAGTCCAAGCGGATCGGCGCCCGGGCTCGCAGGCGAAGGGTGGGAGTGCGCTGCGATCAACGCCGATCGCTGCCACCCACCATCGCCCCAACGGGAAGAACCGCCCAGCAGCGATTCCAAGGAGCCCGAAGCGAACATCCTGGAGCAGCGCAGGCCGGCCCGGAGGCTTAAACCCCGGGAGCCCAGGTGCCAAACCCCGCACAGCAGAAAAGACATGACAGCCGGTGCCCAGTTCCTTCTGCAGCCATCCAGATCAGCGCCCGGGCTCGCAGGCAAAGGGTGGGAGTGCGCAGCGCACTTTCCTGGCTTGGCGCTGATCCGGACGGCTGCAGAAGGAACTGGGCACCGGCTGTCATGTCTTTTCTGCTGTGCAGGGTTCGGCACCTGGGCTCCTGGGGTTTAAGCCTCTGGGCTGGCCCGTGCTGCTCCAGGATGTTCGCTTCGGGCTCCTTGGAATCGCTGCTGGGTGGTTCTTCCCATTGGGACGATGGTGGGTGGCTGCGAGCCTGGAAGAGGTGGTGAAATGCAGAGCAATACCTCGTGTGGAAGGAGTCCACCGTGGCTCCTGCAGTCCACTCACCATCGCCCCAACGGGAAGAACCGCCCAGCAGCGATTCCAAGGAGCCTGAAGCGAGCATCCTGGAGCAGCGCCCGGGCTCGCAGGCGAAGGGTGGGAGTGCACAGCGCACTTTCCTGGCTTGGCGCCGATCCGGACGGCTGCAGAAGGAACTGGGCACCGGCAGTCATGTCTTTTCTGCTGTGCGGGGTTTGGCACCTGGGCTCCCGGGGTTTAAGCCTCCGGGCCGGCCTGCGCTGCTCCAGGATGTTCGCTTCAGGCTCCTTGGAATCGCTGCTGGGCGGTTCTTCCCGTTGGGGCGATGGTGGGTGGCAGCGATCGGCGTCGATCGCTGCGCACTCCCACCCTTCACCTGCAAGCCCGGGCGCTGATCCGCTTGGACTGCAGGAGCCACAGCGGTGCTGGCCGGGCTGGGTCTGGTGCGGTGGGTGGAGATGAAGGAGCAGCCTCGGTGGCAGCAGCAGCAGCAATTACAACCGGAAAAGCCATGGGGAAAGGAGGATGAGGAAGATCTGGCAAGGCGGTGCCAGCACTTCATGTCTCCTCCGGTGAGCGGATTGCGAGAGCTGCGCAATTGGGGCGGAGACATGCGAAGTCGCATGGAGCTTCTCATAATGGAGACGCAGAGCCAGGTGTGCAAGGTGCTGGCCCAGGTCGACCCCGGCACCACTTTCACCGTGGACCTCCTTGGAATGCTGGAACCAGCTGGTTGCTGCGCGGAGCTTCCCCCAGGCATCCAGGGAGATATTACCGATGCTCTGACTTCCCCAGACCGGTGGAGCTCGCCATCAGTGGGGGTCAGCTGGGGAAGTCGGAGCGTCGGTAATACCCCCCTAGATGCCTGGGAGAAGCTCCGCTCAGCAGCCAGCTGGTTCCAGCATTCAGCAGCATGCAGCCTTGACTAGATCGGCACAGCTTCCTGTCAATGTTGTTGGCGCTTCCATAGCGTCATCAGTCAGTGCCAGCAATTCAGATTCATGAAGCTGTGCGGATCTCGACAAGGCTGCATGGGTGAAGGAAAAAAACCTGGTACAAAATAGCCCTCTTGCCACTACACGTAGCGTAGCCCATTACCTTTCTCTACAGTACAGCAACAATACATACAGTACAGCAACAGTACATACAGTATAGTATACAAATATAACAGTCAAGACCCCATCATGGCTCCACCAGCAAGAAGAAAGAAATATGAAGCCAGTTTTAAACTTAAAGTTGTAAACTTTGCCATGGAACATAATAACTGTGCTGCTGCAAGACAATATGGAGTAACAGAAAAGATGGTTCGGGACTGGAAAGCAAAAGCGTTAAAGAGTATGCCAAGGGGTAAGTGTGCATTAAGAAGAGGCACCCCATATTGGCCAGAACTCGAAAAACATGTAGCAGACATGGTGAATGAGCATCGCCAAAACGGTTATGTAGTGACACGAAATAAAATACGTTTGTTTGCACTTCAGTGGGCCAAATCTAACCCAGATCACAGCAACAGATTTAAGGCCACTGTATCCTGGTGTACTAGATTCTTGGAAAGGCATAAGCATTTGAATTAAAATTACCGTATTGAAATCAAATCTGATGTTTTTTAATTTTTATTTGGTGTGCGTTGGAAGAGGAGTAGTCTTATACGGCGAGTATAGCCCAAACCCTATATTTTAACAGGAAAAGTAGGGGGTCGTCTTATACGCCCAGTCGTCTTATACGCCGGAAAATACGGTAATCGTTTCCCAGAATGGTTATTTAAATGCCACTGCAATCTAACTATGAAGAAGATTATAGCCCAATATAAGTAACATTATTTCTAACAATATGAGCCATCCAACAATGGAACTAACTTCTTAGAGGAACAATGGATTTAAGCAGTCTCTGCAAAGCTATCTGTCAGCATTCATTTGAATGGATTCTTATCCTGAGCTTCCTATATAATTACACTCAACCTATGATTTTGTAAACCTTTTTTTCAAGTTCATTTCAGTGAGATAGAGCCTCTTCTTAAAAATATATAGTTCAAAATATTATTACATTTTGACTCTTGGAAACCCACGTGTGTCAATGTAATAGTTGAATGACTTTCTAGGATGAAGAATTTATCTTTGGAATAAGGAAGGGATACAAGGTTGTTATGCACAGAGATGTTGGGATTGTGAGGGAGAGCTGGATATTTTTCTCTGACCTTCCCAAATATTCTGGGCAGCCAAATGTGATGACCTTCAATTTTCTCAAACAAGAACAAAAGAAGGCCAGTACTCTTCAACATCTTCATTTATGAAGATGAAGGGACCTTAGATGAGGGGATATAAGGAGAACTCATCAAATTTGCAGATGACACTAAGCAGGGTGGAATAGCCAACACTTTAGAAGATAGACCTGAGGTACATATTTGAACACTGGGCCCTGTACAACAAAAATACAATTCAGTGGTGAGCAAAGTAAGGTCTTACACTTAGGTAGGAAAAACCAAAGGCACAGGTATAGAATAGGTGGTACCTGGCTCAATAGTAGTGACCATGAGAGGGGTCTAATTGTACTAGTAGACAATCAAGTATGAGCCAGTGCTGTGCTGAAACTGCCCAAAAAGCCAATGCAGTGCTAGGCTGCATCCACAGAGGGATAGTATCAAGATCACATGAAGTGACAGTACCACTTTATATTGCACTGGTAAGACCACACTCCAAATACTGCATCCAGTTCTAGTCACCATGATACAGAAACATGTTGAAACTTTACAAAAAGTTCAGAGAAGAGCAACAAAGATGATAAGAGATCTAGAGGCTAAACTGTACAATGAATAATTGTGGAAACTAGGTATAGCTAGCCTATTGAAGGGAAGGATTAGTGATGATATGATAGTTGTTTTCCAGTACTTGAAGGGCTGTCATAAAGAAGAGGGTGTTTGAGTGCTCCTTCAATGGAGGTTTTCAAGAAGACACTAGACAGCCATTTCTATGGCTTGATATAGGGTCTCCTACTTTAGCAGGGGGTTAGAATAGAAGACCTCCAAGATTCCTTCCAACCCTGTTATTCTGTTTTATGTTTAAATTGTCCTCCCTCAGTGTCAGATCCCCAGAGTTTCTGGATGCTCATTGCTCTACATCAGACATGTCAAACACAAGGCCGGCAGGCCAGATCTAGCCCACAATGTGGTTAGATATGGCCCACAGGATCATCCTGGAGACAGCGAGGGGCTGGCTTCTGCTGCCTCAGCTCTGGCCAACCCCACTGTGGGCATGTGCACAGGAGATGGGGCCGAGGTGGTGGTAACAGCCCCTTGCTATCTCCAGGATGGCCCTGTGGGCCACATCTAAGACTACCTTCTGAGTCAGATGGCCACCGTGAAGTTGTAGATCAGCACTGCATCTGTCACCAGCGCTACCATGGCCCACGCACTAGCCCTGCCTCACAGCCCAGAGCACTTCCCTTTCATCGAGACAACCCCACCCCTATGTGGAAAAGCTATGGCCAGCAGTGGCATGGCCATCGACAGCACTGCCAAATTCTCCCCCTCCCCTCATCCCTTCCTTGGTGTGGAGGGAGGGAGGGAGAAAGATGAGAATGAGAAGAAGGCAGGAAGAAAGGAGGGAGGGAAAGAAGAAGAAAGGAAGGAAGGAAGGAAGGAAGGAAGGAAGGAAGGAAGGAAGGAAGGAAGGAAGGAAGGAAATTGGACTGAGAAGGAGGGTCTGAGGGAAGTCCTGCCTTAGCACTTTGCCACCCTGCAGCCTTTTCATCATCCCCTTGCCCCCTCCTCCTGGCCTCGGTGGTCTCCCATCTATTGCTTTGCTTACAAATCTGGGTCTCCTTGCATGGAGAGGGAGTGGGCCTCCCTCTGACCCACGCACTTTGCTCTCTCACACCCACTATGAGCAACCTGGCTAAGGAGAGTAAGCACAGTAGCAGAAGCCTCGAAGAGGAGGTAAGTGCAGCTGGGTGCCCCCTCTGGGAAGTGAGGCTGTGCTGTGGGGTCCCGATGCCCCAGGAGCTTGAGAGTTGGGCTAGGCACTTGCCCTCCACTGCCCAGGGCTCTCGGCAGTCCATGCCACCATCTGGGGGTCCTCATGGCCTGAGAGGGACAGCAAGGCTCCTCTGGTGGACTAAGCTTGCCCTCGTCTCACCTTCCTCTGCTGGAGACCTCCAGAACTCTGAGGCAGGTAGATTCCTCAAAGAATAGCTTTATTGGAAATATCAAATTGGCACATATCTGATGAAAACCAACACTGAAGGGCCCCTTGGTTTTCATCTAATTAAAAGTAAGTGTTTTCCCCCCAATCCCAAACAATCAATCACATGGCCCAATCAATGCAGCGTCCACTGGTCTGGTGACATCACTCCTTCCTCCGCCCAGGTGTGAGAATGTCCTTGGTTCCCAGGAGAAAGTATTTTGACTACACATCCCCAACTATCTCTAATCCCCCCACCCTATCCCTCGCTTCAGCCAGGTCAGCTTCAGGGTTGACAGTCATTGTGACCTCTTTTTGCACTCTGTTCTGTCCCAGCTCCGGATTTCTGAGGATATTGACACACACCAATGGTCCTTATCAAATTTATTAAGTAACAAGAAACGTTACGTTACGTTACGTAAACAAGACCGGCAAAGGTTGGTAACCAGCCCAGAAAACAAGATATGATAAACCAAAATACTCTGATCATAAATACGAGTTGTTTCCAGCAAGAAAGCACTAGCTGCGTGCGACTTAAATAGGCTAAGGGAGTGGCCAATTATCCTCAAGCCCTACTCTCGAGTAGAGCTCCTCCTCCTGAGTAGCCACTCCTGCCTTTTGGCAGCCCTGCATGCTCGAGCATTGAGAGGCTCCTCCACTTCGCTCTCTCCACTTGAAGGAACCTCTGGAGGTTCTGAAGGCCCTGGCTGAGTCTCTGCCTCTGGCACCACAACCTCTTCAGCCTCCTTGCTGTCCAACGCGAGCGCTGGCTGCGCAGGCTGCTGGCGCAACACCACACCACCCTCCTCTTCGTCGGGATCAGCCATGATCCACGCAGGCTGCTGGCGGGCCACAACACACTCCTAAACCATGGAGCTGTATCTGCTCCATAAACCATAACAGGAGATTACTTTAATAAAAAATAATCGTACTTTCTGCAAATAGCTCGTACTGTATATGTATTGAAACATGCATCATCTAATTTGTATTTTTTGAGCTGCAGTAGCTTTTATTTTAATGTAATTTTCATGTAGATGAACTAACCTGCAGCATAGTAGTGCCTTTTAGTGATAATTACTTCTGGAATTTTCTCCAGGTCTATATCACAGAAATAGGATAAACAGATTATATATTTATAAATGTTAAGAAGGCAAGAAGTTTATGTGACAGCTAAATAAAACAGATCTTTTTCACAATCCTCAAATGTGACTTGAGATGTTCACAATCTGCAGTGTTTCACATAATCTAGTATACCCCAGGAGTTCAAATGCATTTGTGAAATTCCTGCTTTGAACCGTTAGCATCAAATGTTGAGTCCTAGCATGGTCTAAGTGGCCACAGGAAACCCATACATTCCATGTAGAGCAGAGATGTCAAACTCAATTTCATTGAGGGCTGCATCAGCATTATGGTTGCCCTCAAAGAACCAGTAGTTGAGTTGGCACAACTAGGTGGGAGTGGCTGAGTGGACGTGGGTGGCTCAATGCCGCTCACTGAGCGCAGCTGACTCAGGACAGCTGGGTCAGGATGGAACAAGTCACACTGGCTAAATTGACATGGGGACAATTCAGTGCCCCACAAGCTCCTTGCCTCCCCAAACTGCTGGCAGCCAAGCACATGCGTGCACACACACACACACACACCACATTCCAACTTTGGGGACTTTTATCCACAGAGGAAGGAGAGGGCCTTCTCCCCAAGCCCAGGCATGATTGGCAGTTTGTAAGCTCGGATATGGATAAAAGTCTCCAAGCTTGGAATGGGGTATGTGTATGTGCATGTGCAGCATGCCAAAGGACATTCTTCTCCCAATCTCAGACATTGTTGGCATTTCCCTGTCTGGTGCCCCCTCCCAGAAAAGCAGGAGATGGAGGCCGATGCTGCTGTGTGTGGAAGCGCAAAAGTAAGCAGGAAGCACTTTCTTCCGAGTCCAACTTCTGCCTTGAGAGTTCTCTGGAGAGCAAGAAGAGATGGCAGGGGAGCAGCTTTCCCTGGTCCTGCATGAGGGAGGCTTGCCCTTCTCGAAAGGGAAGAACCCATTATCTTGGCAGTGGTTGTGATGAGTAAAAACTTTCCTAAAGTCAAACTCACAATTAGGAAGTGATCAAAAAGTCAAACTTCTCTGGCAGGGCACGGACAGGTGGCATGTAAACAAGGAGGCTTGTAAAGAACTCATCTGAGCAAACCTAATTTCTTGGTTACTTTGTTTGTTACATTTACTTTAAATAGTTGCTGCATGGTTTGTGGTTCCTTCTTAGACAAATGTTTGATTATTGTTATTGAGAGGGAAAATCACTGATTTTTCCATGCATACATTCTAGGGCTTACTGGATACCACTGCATGCTTAGCAATAAGATTAAAAAGAAATAGATCAAATGTAATGCAATTGCAGTATCAGCCTATAGCATGAAAAACAAGAACCTGTTATCTGAGCTTCAGTAAGCCAGCTCCTTACAGTATACTATTTGGGATATAAAGTTAGGATCTTTAACTGACATTTTTGCCCAATACCGTGCTAACTAGAAGTCCTTGGGCATTTTCAGGAAGCAAATGGCAAAATGTCCATCCCATTAGGGTGCAAATTCCTTGCCTTTTGTATGTGCACCAGTGGTGGGTTGCTCCCAGTTCACCCCAGTTCGGGCAGCAGCGGCGGGAGGCTCTGCCCACCCGCCCAGACATCATCAAAAATACTGTGCACATGAACAGAAGTGCCACATGCTACTGATAGCGAACTGATAGCGCTGGGATTTGAAACCCACTATTGATGTGCACCATTTGTACTTTTAATGAAAACTCTAGATTCTGCAGATGCCACTGTGCTGATGAAAGAAGTTGTACTTTTAATACATTAGAATACTCTCTTCTGGAAATCTGTGTTATGGGATATATAATACTGAATCCTAATGACTGAAAATGAGGGGACAAGGGGATAGATGGAGAACTCATCAAATGTGCAGATGACACCAAGCTAGCAAGAATAGCCAACACTCCGAAGATAGTTTTAAGATACAGGATCTTGACAAGACTTGAACATTGGGCGCTATCTAACAAAATGAAATTCAATGGTGAAAAAAGTAAAATTCTACGTTTAGGCAAGAAAAACAAAATGCACAGGTACAGTATATGTGGTACCTTGCTCAATAGTAGTAACTGTGAGAGGGATTTTAGAGTCCTAGTGGACAACCATTTAAATATGAACCATTTGGCAGTTGCAGTGTGCAGCAACTGCCAAAAAAGCCAACACAGTTCTTGGCTGCATAAACAGAGGGATAGAATCAAGATTATGTGAAGTGTTAATACCATTTTATAATGCCTTGGTAAGGCCACACTTGGAATACTACATCCAGTTTTGGTCACCACGATGTAAAAAAGATGTGGACTCTAGAAAGAGTGCAGAGAAGAGCAATGAAGATGGATTAGGGGACAGGAGGCTAAAACATATAAAGAATGGTTGCTGGAATTGGGTATGTCTAGTTTGATGAAAAGAAGAACTAGGGGTGACATGATAGCAGTGTTCTGATATCTCAGAGGTTGCCACAAAGAGGGGATCAAACTATTCTCCTAAGCACCTGAGGGCAGGACAAGAAGCAATGGGTGGAAATTAATCAGGGAGAGAAGCAACCTAGAATTAAGGAGAAATTTCCTGACAGTTAGAGCAATTAATCAGTGGAACAACGTTTCAGAAATTGTGAGTACTCTAACACTGGAAGTTTTAAAGAATATATTAGATAACCATTTGTTTGAAGTGGTGTAGGGTTTCCTGCCTAAGCAGGGGGTTGGACTAGAAGACCTTCAAGGTCCCTTCCAACTCTGTTATTTTGTTTTCCCAAAAAACTTAACTTAACCAAATAGAACATTATAAAATACCAAAGGAATAATCTTGTTATCAATTGCAGCAAAAAGAGTAAGATATACTTCGTGTATCTATGTACTGTATATTTAGTGGCAGATCAAGAAACAGAAAGCTGTAAACTTTCAGAATGCATTGCAACCATGGAAAGAGAACAGGGTGGCCTGTGGCCAATTTCTGTTATGATAGCCCTTCTGATGAAATAAATGACTTTTTCCTGCTGTGGAGCAAAACAAGTCCCATGAAAGGAAACCTCAGCAGGATTTTCCTTTCTTCTACAGTCATAGCTTGGAGGGATCACTTGGAGGTAGGCTACTCAGCACTTGACATCTGTCCATTGTGCCCACAGAAGCAGCCCCAGCCCCAGCAAGTGGAATCCATGGCTTGGGCCATTGGTCAGTTTTCAATGGTAGAGTATGGTTGAAAGGGAAGAGAGCTTGTGCAAACTGAAGGGTCAGTCCAGGACATCCCCTCAGCAATAAAAGTCTACAGGGCAAAGGTGATAGCTGCTATCACCTATGGCGCCCCCCTCTGGGTCCAATCCAACATCTCCTCTCGAGTCTGTCCACAGCCAGTTCCTATGCCGTTTGATTGGAGTCCCTCCCTGCGTAAGTAATGCCGCAATTCGTTTGGAACTGGGCATATCCTCACTTGCTACAATCTTGTGGAAATGTGCAATTGGCTATTGGTTGTCCCTGTGGATCAGACTCCCAGGCTATTACCTAGGCCAATGCCTATGGCGGGACCCTTTTCATAGTCCCTGGGCCCATAATATCCATACAAAACTTTTGAAGATCGGGATTTCCCCCATTGAAGCTTTTATTTTAGGCCCTGATGCTGCCAAATTGTTGATTTTTCAATGGCTGGACGACATTGATAGACAATTAAATCTGGCAAACGGATCGGGAACATGCTCACCGTTTTCCCTTGGTATTGTTCCCCCGCCTCACCCTCCGCCTTATTTCTCTGCGTTACACTCTATCAAACATAGACTCGCATTTATGAAGGCACGATTTAATGTGATCCCCTCGAATGTCCTCGACAGTAGGCTCTCGGGGGGAGTAAAATCCATCTATTGTACATGTGATGGCCGATCCCCGGAATCTCTGTTCCACATTACATTCGTATGTCCCCACTACTGAGACATAAGATCAAGATTCATTTCTCCTATTTCCCAGAGATTCCCTGGTTCACCTGATCTGTTCAGCCTTTATCTCCTACTCCAGGACACAGACCCCAATATAACTCCAAAGGTGGCAAAAAATTTTGCTGCAGTCATGGATGAAAAAAAACGGGGGAAGAGACGGGTAACCCCTATGGCAGAGGATCACTAGTATTGACAGTACAGATTGTATCTGAGGCAGTAGATGGTGTACTGTCACATGATCTATCTATATTTGTAAAATATACTCCCCTTCTATGTGTATTTTAAATTTGGTCTCTGACCGCAATAAAAAGCTTACTTACTATCATGGGTCAGTCCAGGGGCTGAGGCTTAGCAGAACCAGTTCATAGAAGATTCAGGAGAAAGATATGATCAGCTCCGTTTATTGCCCTCAAAGCTTCCTAATCCAGAAGCACACAAAATATACAACAAGAGATCATACCTAGAGAAAAGTTCACATTTTTTGTGACAATTGCTGCTACTTTTCAAAGTAGTTTTTAATGTAAACAAATATACTGTGACACTCCTGAATTGTCCAAAGAGTAAAGGCTTCCAAAAATTCTGAATTCCTTGGTGAAATCTGGATTCTGATATCAAGGCACTCTTCAGTCACCACTCTCATATTTTGCTGTAAGTCTATGTGTAATTCAATATTATTTGCTGTTCACTTACATTTCTTTATGTAAAAAATCTTTTTAAAACATATATACCATCTTCCAAACCCAGGTTATCCCAGAGTAGCTTACAA
Organism: Pantherophis guttatus; assembly: GCF_059756535.1. Taxonomy (NCBI): domain Eukaryota; kingdom Metazoa; phylum Chordata; class Lepidosauria; order Squamata; family Colubridae; genus Pantherophis; species Pantherophis guttatus. The sequence continues at coordinate 183,933,117 of NC_142063.1, read as the reverse complement.
CATAATGACAACAAAAAGGTATCTTACACGAGGAGACAAAACTTTCTTAACATGTTGTCTGTTTATTAAATATTTTTAGGATCAGAAAAAGAACACAAATGGATTACAGAGACCAATTATATTCGGAAGCATACGCATGCATACACACTCATGCCCATGCACAATAAGTCTATGTGATTGTGACAAGAAAATTGCTGGTAAAAACTGGAGAAAATTGCTGGTAAAAACCCTGTTCATCAATATTTTGAATTCGTAAACCAGTTGATCAGGTGCGTCACAAGCAGGCTACTGTAAGCCAGCAGTCCCCAACCTTTCTGGCTCGGCAGACTGGTTAAGAGGATGGTTTCGTGTGCACAATGTGCCACTTTCACAAATGCATCTTTGCACATGTATGCCCACCACTTCCATGCCAAGTTCCCAATGGGTTGCAGTCCACCACTGGGCTGAGGAACTAGTGGTTGGGGACCCCTGCTATAACCCTTCTGTAGTGTTCTCTATGAAACTATAGTGGAATCACCAGGAATACTTGCTATTGACTCAAAAAAGAATTTAAAATTAAATATCAGATGAATCTGTCCCCCTGGCCCCCCTCCCCACAAGTAGCATACTGTATTGCTTGCATCTTATTTTCCAAGATAGCATTTGAAAAATAACTTACAAATAGGAGGATGAGGCACTGAAAGAAACAAACAGACAAAGGTCATGAAACATAATAACATGCAATAATGAATATTTAAAAATATATATTACAACTATGTTGTCACAAAATTTGAAGACCAACTTAAAATACATATAATTTTCATTTGTTATGCAATCTACTTTCAATAGTAAACTGAATAGAAAACGGAATGAATCTAATATTAAAACTACAGTATTTTATACTCTCACAATCTTAACCAAATTCATAGTTAAATATATTTATCTGCCAGTATAACTGCAAAATATCTGTTTTTATATATATATATACTGTAAAATGCATATCGTGTAGTCAAGGTTCAGTAACTAGGGAAATCTGCTTCCTCAGCAATGTCTTTTGCAAAGCAATGATCACTTAGCATTTTGCTCCAAAGCAGAGTACTCAGTTTCTGAAACCTTGGAAGTATCAATCAGCTTTGTAAGGCCAGTTTTAGCTGAGTATTTAAAGATAAATGCCTTCATGAGTTCATACTTGTAGTTTTGATTGATAAAGCTATAGAGGATGGGATTGATGCAACAATGAACCAGAGAGAAGCACTGAGTAACGTGAAGAGCTGCATAAAGGAAGTTCTCCATTTGGCAACTGAAGGGTATAAAATGGAAGGCCAACAAGAAGTCAAGCAAGACAACTATGTGGTATGGCAGCCAACAGACAAGAAATACAAGGACATAGGTAAAAATAATTTTCACATTACTCTTCCTCTCTTGATCATTAGAGGCCAATACAGCTGCGGCTAAAAGACTATTGGAAATAGCAATGAGAGGAAAAGGAATGACAAAACCTAAAATAACAGAGGTTAGCTCTATGCCAGCTAGCCACTCCTTCGCAGTCTCCTCTGGATAGACAGGACGACAATAGGTTTCATTGTTGGAGGAAACCATCTTAAGGTAATATGTATCAGGAAGGGCTGCAAAGAAGGCAAAGAGCCATACCAAGATGCAAATGCAACAACGGAGTCTCTTCTTTTTAACACTGCTGGCAGGTTGGAAGTATGCAACTGAGAGGTACCGATCCACACTCATACATGTCAGGAAGAAGATGCTGCCATATAGATTGATGGAGAACACAAGATGAGCTATCTTGCATGAGATTTCCCCCATGTTCCACTGGCTGTGTTGAACAAAGGAGACTGCCCAGATGGGAAGAGTGATGATCACACAAAGGTCAGCAACAGCAAGGTTGAAGATGTATAAGTGAGTTTCATAGCCAGTAATTTTTGTTTGAAAATTCATCCAGACAACCACAAAATTGGCTACTAAGCCAATCATAAAAATAAAGATATACAAAAAGGAGAGGGTATAGAGCAGAGCACTTTTGTTAAGCACATTTGGGCACAACAAGGAGTCCACAGTGATACACTCTCCATTGTTGCAGGTTACATTGGTTTCATTGAGAGTCTCCACTTCCAGAAGGTTGAATATTGGAGGCATGTCAATAGTATTCATTGCAGATGATTTTTCATGAAATGAGTCTGAAAAAAAGAGCAAAAAAGACAACAGGAGCAATTTAGTTGAATAGACATTACTTGCAGTTGCCTTTATATCAAATAACTTATGAATTCCACAAAAGTACTGCAAGTTTTGGCTAGGCAGAATTTTATACATACCATTGTGTAAATAATTTTAATTTCAACAAACTGCAGATATGGAATAAGGAAGACCCAAAACTGTAAGCTGTACAAAAAGGAAACAACACTAATAGTCCTATTCTTATCAGGAAAAGTAAGGTTAAAAGACATTCTGGAAAGGTTTGTTTTGTTTTGTTTTCAAATTCCCAGCCTCGTCTACAGCCTTTCGACTTTCTTGTTTGGACTTTTCGTTTTTGAATTTTGAGCAAGATAATCATAAACTTCTTTTCTGTTGTGCCTCCTTAGGCATCACTCTTATGTATACCTGATTTCACTCCAAAACCTCTTGTAAGCATTTACCCATAAGTTTTAGTATTCAAACAATAGAAATATATGAGTCTCCTTTTTTGTTTGTTTTGAATTAGTTGGAGGAAAGCAGAGACAACAGACATGCAGAAGTGGCGGTCTCCTGAATAATCTAATTAAAAAACCCTAAACATGCAGAGAATAGCAACCAGAGGGGGAAAAAAGCGAATGGGGGGAAAAGGCTGAACTTGGAGAAGAGAAATATTGGAAATCAAACATTTATTTGGAGAACAGCACAGATGACCGCCTGAGCAGCGGCACCCGCAGCAGCAGCTGAGAGCAGCGCGACAGACCAGCTAAACAGAGCAGAGTGCGCATCAGTGGTGGGTTCCTCCTGGTTCAGCCCGGTTCTGCCGATATGATGTCACCGAACTGGTTCTGCCCCCCGCCTCCCCCGTGTTATTCTTACCTTTTATTTGGCCGTACCCCCAAACTATTGCTGCCTCCTGAGTCCCAGCTGATCAGCTAGAAGGAAAAAAACTGTTTAAACTCTTGCCGCGGGGCTTCAAAGGGCCGCCCTACAGCTGATCAGTGTTAAAAGGCAGTGTGGCGGTAGACCGGTGCCTCCAAAAACAAATGAGTAGACCGGAGAAGGGCGGCATATAAATAAATAAAAAAAAAAATGGGTAGACCAGTGCCTCTAAAAACAAATGAGTAGACCGGTGCCTGCAAAAACAAATAGGTAGACCGGTGCCTCCAAAAACAAATGAGTAGACCAGTACAACTCTGCAAGCAGTTAAAAGCTTGGTAGACCAGTACCTCTGCTAAATCCTAAAGAATTGTCACATGACCATCAAGCCACGCCCACAAAATAAGCCATGCCCACAGAACCGGTAGTAAAAAAATTTAGAACCCACTCCTGGTGCGCACATCAGCATATTGTACCTGAAAACTCCGGCAGTGGCCAGGCAACCAAAAGGGCAAGAAAGCAGGGAGGAAAAGGATAAGTACAAAACACTTGATAGGGAGGAAAGGGATAAACTTTCAAGGCAGGATTTGTTGACCCTGAAGTTTTCATATCTGTAACCATATTTTATTGTAGCCTTTGTCTATTTCTTCTTAGTTTTTTAGGTTTGCAAGTAAAGGAACTTAATGATATTTCAGGCTCACCACTCTTTAACTGTTGAAAGGGGGTTACTTAGATAAATGGGGAATGTTATGTCTAGGTGGCATTCCTTCCCATGGGAACAGAGAAGATGCCTGCAGCTGGAGGAAGGTGGAGTTTGGAGTCACCAGACTGATGGACTGAGAATTGATTGGAGATTGTGACTCAGGGTGGAAGTTTCAAACTTTTGCTTTTTATTGGGTGTAATTCCGGATCCTGGCCAAAGTCGGAATTACACCAAGTCCTTGCCAATTTGTTATGTTCCTAATAAACAGATTTTGATGGAAAATGGATGCCTTGGACTTTATTTCATGGGACATGTTACTTGGAAGCTTGACAGGGTTAAGAGCAAAGCATCTAGAAACAGCCTGAGATTTCCAACAAAAAAGACGTGGATATTACTTCATAAAAGGCCAAGAACTCTTGTAAATTAATTTTTTAAAATCTCTGAATTCCTTTTTTCAAAAAAAAATTTTCAAATTCTTTTTTCAACTGTTCAATTTTTTTTTCAAATTTTAATATTTTTTCAATTCTTAAATATTGTTTTAATTGTAATTTTTTTCCATTTTATTTTTTTTTCAATTTTCAAATTCTTTTTCAATTTTAAAAAATATTTTTAAAAAATTTGATTTCTTTTTTCAAATACAAATTGAAAAAGGTTCTTATTTTAATTCTTTAGAAATTTTTTAATTCTTAACCATCTAAGAGAAAAAAATAATAAACTACAGAAAAAGAGACAGACACTTCAAGTCTCTTGACTTGAAGGAATTCTTGACAAGGAATTCTTGTAAACCCAAACTAAACAAGTAGACTACACCAAAATAAAACACAATAGGGAGCAAACAGTTTCTAAAACAAATGACCTCATATATGAATGTAAAGAAGAAAACTGATACAACCAAATTGAACACAATATGAAACAGCTTTTGTAAAAAATGACCCCACATATGTATTTAAAGAGCAAGACCAATGGAAACATGTCACTTTTAGAAGAAAACAACAACCAAGAGCAAAGCCCCCTAGCCCACTCCAATGAAGCCTTCTGAAACTGAAACTTTCATACCTCCCCCGGAAGAAAATATGCAGACACCCACCAAAGAGCATTCATCAATAGTTTCTAAAAGAGGCACAACCCAGCATTCCTGTAACAGGAAGAAAAGTATTGCAGACTTCCCTAAGAAAAAAAAGGCAAATATTGATGATAGGAGATTCAGTTCTTAGGGGAACAGAAATTATAGTTTTCAGACCAGGCAGCCAATCCCGGGAGGTATATTGTCTCCCTGGAGCAAAAATGAAAGATATAACTGAGTGCCTTACTAAAATAATCAACCCCACGGATTATTACCCCTTTCTTCTCCTATACATGGGGACCAATGACACAACAATTAATCTGAAAAGAATAACAAGAGATTACGAACAGCTAGAGAATAAAGTTAAAGAATTAGGAACATAAATAGTGTTCCCATCTATACAGTACTTCCAACGAAAGGCCAACTTCCAATGAGGGAGCAAAAGGTTTTAGAAATGAACCACTGGCTTAAAAACTGGTGTTATCAACAGAATTTGGCTTCCTAGACCATGGTCTGCATAACCTACATGAAAGGCTACTGGCAAAGAATGGACTGCACCTCACAAGAACTGGAAAGAATATATTCAGAAAGTGACTGATCTTATCAAAAGGGCTTTAGACTAAAATTGAGGGGGGGCAACCTTCACAATCTTTAAAACCTATTTCCAAGCAAAAACCACTAGACAACCAATCATATAAGGAGGTAGGGGAGTAAAGAGAAAGAATTTTTAAAAATGAAGTAGATAGGAAAGGACAGAAATCCCAGTTACAAAGTAGGAGATATAAGAAACATACAAAAGACCAGTAAAGGACTCAAATGCCTATATTCTAAGGCTCAAAGTTTAAGGAAAAAAAACAGGGTGAACTTGAAGTATTGGTACACGAAGGTAGATATTATATAGTTGCCATTACTAAAATTTGGTGGGATGAAACTCATGACTGGAATGTAATGATTGAAGGATACAAACTACTGTGTTTCAATTGGATTGATCCAGAGCTTTTTTATTGGCTACAGAGGCCTTTCTTGAAGGCCTCTGATGGCTAAACAAGGCCGGTGTGTGTGTGTGTGTGTGTGTGTGTGTGTGTACCACATGCATCAATCCTGAGCCCATTTCTTGGCTGCAGAGGCCTTTCCTGAAAACAGAGGCTGGGGCTAGTGTGTGCGAGCGGCAGCAAGTGGCTGCAGAAGTGGGCCGACAAAGCAAGGAAGGTGTATGGGTGTGTGAGGCTTGGCTGCAACTGTCTGAAGGTAAGCAGCTCAATTCCCCCATCCCCACCCTCACTTGATTTTTACCTGTGCACCTTGCCTCTGTGCAACCAGGTACAATGGATTGGGCAGGATCATAACTAGGGATTATTTTGGGGGGTAGGGCTTATATTGGGTACACATGTAAAAATCAAGCTAGGGCTTATTTTTGGGATAGGTCTTATTTTCAGAGAAACACAGTATTCAAAAGAAATGGACCTAACAAAAGAGGAGGTGGAGTTGCATGATATATAAAAGATCACTACACTTCTACAGAAATACACAAAACCAAGGATGAAGACTTCCTAGAATCCATATGGGTTAATATAAAATGGAAGAAATGACATTGTCACCCAACCAAGCAGAAGAAATAGATGAACTTTTTGCTAATCAATTAACAAATGTATGTAGGAAACATACCACAGTAGTAATGGGAAGCTTTAACTACCCTGATATCAACTGGGAGGCAAACTCTGCAGCGAGTGGGCAATTGAATAGATTCCTAACCAACTTAGCTGACAACTTTGTCATCCAAAAGGTAGAGGAGGGAACTAGAGGAAAAGCTATACTGGACCTATAGTAATTCTTATTAACAGAGAAGAAATGATAGAGGAAGTTGAACTTCACAGAACCTTGGGTGAAAGTGACCACATCATACTGCAATTCAATATAAGGCAAACACAAGCAATGGAATATAATCCAATGAGTGTCTTAAACTTTAAAAGAGCTGATTTTAACAAACTCAAATAGACCCTAAGAAAAATTCCATGGATAAAAATCCTAAAGGGGAAAACAACTCAAGAAGCATGGGAAAAATATGATCATAAAAGCCCAGTCCAACACTATGCCACTGAAAAAGAAAACAAGAAATCCAAGAAGAAACCAGCATGGTTGCACAAAGATCTCTTTGACAAAAACGGAAGACACAGCTGCCATTCTTTTTTTTTTTGAATTTTTTTTATTTTAGATTAAAAATAAAAAAATTAAAAAAAACACAACAATAATATAATAATATCATCCTCACAAACAATTATAAACAGCATCTCAATCGGTTAAAATCATTTCGTGCTTACAATTCTCCAAATCTCCTCATATAGCAATTATTCTTTACTTAAACTAAAGATAAATATTTAAACATTTCATATATGCTATCTTATCTCCATACTTTATCAAACTATTGATAAAATATCTCCCATATCAAATAGTATTGTATCTTCCTGTTCTCTTATTTCAAATGTCAATCTACTCATTTCAGCACAATCCAACATTTTCATAATAATTTCTTCATCGGTAATTATCTTCTCTCCTTTCCAGTTTTTGGCAAATACAATTCTGGCCGCTGTTAAAATGTTCACAATTAAGTATTGTAATTCTTTATTAAATGTCTCTGGTAAAATTCCTAATAAAAATATTTCTGGTTTAAAGTCAATATGTCTCTTTGTCATTTTTTCTAACCACGTATGTATTTTAATCCAAAATCTCCTTGCTTCCACGCATGTCCACCACATATGGTAATACGATCCTGGAGTTTGATGACACTTCCAACATTTCTCCAATTTATTCTTAAACATCCTAGCTATTCTTGTTGGGGGTAGATGCCACCTGTAAAACATCTTATACAAATTCTCTTTATATGCTGTTGACATTGTCATTTTATAATTATGTGACCACAATTTTTGTCATTTCTCTAAATCAATACTATAACCAAAATTTTTTCCCCATGCTATCATTGATTCTTTAACTTGTTCTTCTTCCAGTTTTGTTTCAAGTAAATATCCATATAGCTTTTTAATTATATGGTCATCTGAACCCATTAATATCTTGTCTAAACCAGTCAAAACACTATAAATACCTTCTTGTTTAAAGTCTTCTCGATATCTGGAAAGTCTTCTCGATATCTGGAAAGTATTTGCATGTATGAAAACCAATCTATCTTAATTCCCTGATCTTCTAAGTTTTGTTTCAATTTAAGTTCACCCTTTTCATCCAATAATTCATTATATCTAATAATTTGTTCCCCTTCAAATACCACTGGATAAGAAAAAGCTTCAGTTGTAGATACCCAGACTGGAATCTTCAGATAATGGTATTTTTTGATCTTTTCCCACAATGGATCAATCACAATTCAGACAAAATTCTTTCTTTTCCTTTTTTAAACAAAATACAGTCCCAAAAATCAATGCTCTTCTCTTCTCATTCAGTCCAGCCTCAGTCTTAAAAAAAACAATTAGTTTAAAAAGTTCCAATCAGCAATCGGGTTTCAAATAGTCTATTTCAAAATAAATTCGCCGCTAAACTTCCTTTAGATAATCATCCACTCACTCATCCCTTAAGGTGAACTTGTCAGTCAAAATAAAGCTCTCTCACCAGATCGGATAGCTGTCGTTCCTCTTTCTTCCTCCGAAGCTGCCCCAGCCTTGGCAGCCGCAATGGCTGCTTTCCCGCAGCCAGAAGAAGGGCCTTCCTGGATCAATCAGGGACTTTGCGATGTCCCTGAGATCGACAGGAGGTGCCCTCCACTACCACAGTCAAACCTAGACTGTGGGGTCCTAACTGGACCGTCTGGCAGTGGGGCTATCGATTCTGGAGCCCCAAAATTGCGTGTCCGTTTCGCTGCGGCGTCAACTTCCGGTCCTCGACACTGCTTGTAGCATTCGTTTCCCGGAGGCTGAAGATGTGTGTGATGTATGAAAGGAAAACATCCACCGATAGCAGAGTTGAGAGTAGAATCAACAGCCACTTTATTGAGCATCAGACATAGTTTATATAGTTTCTAAGTTTCTCAGTTCTCACCTACTATGCGTGTTACTTTATTATTGGTTAACAAATCTCCAAGGCACAATAATTGGTTAGTAATTACATCATTGGTTTTCATGAGAAAATGCATGTATTCACACACGATAGCTACACAAGATACACTGAAAGCGGCAAATGTTACAGGTTATACATTGTTTCACCCTGTGTCCTTGTACATGCTAGAAACACTGCTCAAAGATGAGAATTGCTGATGTTTGCAATTTCGTGTAACTGCAGTTCCAAAAACCATACAGATGAACATTGTAATAACCCTACAACTGCTGCCATTTTTTTTTTCTCTCAAAGCATTGAGAGATCAAAAGGACTCCGTATATTTCCAATGTTGGGACAAATGATACGTTTGGTTGAACAACAGACGCCCAAAAAGTCAAGTATAACCAGGATTATGTTTAATATATGTTAAATCTGACTGAAACCTACATACCGTAGAAAGTGTAAATATCATGTAAAGTTCCTGTCGCGATCATTTGTTTGACTATTTCTTTTTTTTGATGTATTGTTTTAAATAAATAAATAAAAATAAAAAAAAGACACTGCTGCCATTCTGAGTGGTCCACTGTCACCCTGCTGAGGCAGTCTGTCTGCACATTCTGTGTCCCAGAAATGTGCTCTGCCCTCAAAGACTGAAGGTGCGTCTCTGTCCAGAGGCCCAGATGTTCTGCCTCTGTCAAGAGGGATCTGGAATGAGTCCCCCCCTTATTGATTGATGTGGGCTTTGGCTGTCATGTTGTCTGTTAATACCAGAACATGTCGCCCGACTTTGGTGTCCTTGAAGCTTCTGAGGGCCAGATGTACTGCCCTGAGCTCCAGCCAATTGATCTTGTGGGTCAAGTCAACCTGGTTCCACCAGCCCTGGGCTATCAGTGACTGGCAGTGGGCTCCCCAGCAGTAGAGGCTGGCATCCATCATGATGGTCAGACGGTGGGGCTCCTTGAACAGGCATCCCTTGGTGATAGCCTGGATGTTCTGTCCCCTCCCACGAGTACCCTTGCAGAAGCTCAAATAGCCCGGCAGTAACAAACGCAGGCTAAAGAGATTGAAGCTGGCCCTTTAATAAACAGTTCAGTAATTACCAGGCAATGTTCCAGAGGACTTGGCAGACGGCCAGCAGGCTAATGCAGACTCCTTTTCAAAACTCAAAACTAGCAGTTCTAAACTCCAAAACACCAACAAATTGTTCACCATGCCTTTCCGGCCCAGCCACACCCTTTTTATACTTTGTAGGGTGTGGCCCTATGCCTCCTGACCACACCTCTTGGGACGTGGCAATAGCTGTTCTCTACGACGTCTCCTACATCTCTCTCTTGCATCCAATAGGGGCTCCCTCTCCTTGTTACCGGCCTCTTGTTTCCTCCTCAATTTGGCTGGGGTCCAGAGGCATGTCAGCAACTGTCAGTTCTTGCTGACTCACCAGTGAAGACGGCCCCTCCATCACATAGCTCGTGCCAACTTCTTCCACCTCATCCTCCGAATCAGCATGCAATGATAAATCAATCTCCGGGGCCGGAGTCACAACACTGGGACATCCACCACCGAAAAGACTGCAGCACCCTTTGAGCCTGACCTGTGAGTTGCTCCTGCCGGATCTTTCATAGGGCAGGAGGAACCTTTGGAGCGCTCTGGCGTGTAGCCGTGCCCACAGGATGATGGAAATGAACGACATCATTTTGCCCAGGAGCTGAGACAAGAGTGCCAGGTCCAAGGGTACTGTGCCCTTGGACCTGACGCGCCTTGCCAATTGTTGCAAGCTGTCTTGCCTCTCTGGTGAAAGAGAGAGGCCATACATACGGATGTGTCTATTATGGCTCCCAAATGGAGCAATCTGGTGGTTGGAGAAAAATTACTTTTCTTGGTGTTGATCGAAAAGCCATGATGCTGTAGTACCTGTATCCTGGTCTGTAGGTCTGCCTCTGCTTGATGAGGACTGGTTCAGAATGTCATCCAGATAACACTGGACTCTGATTGGTATCGATCGAAGATAGGCCGCCAAAGCTGCTAGTAGCTTTGTGAAGGCCCTTGATGCTGATGACAGGCCAAATGGCATGGCTTTGTACCGGTAGTGCCTAAGAAAAATGAAGGAACTGCCTGTGGGCAGCCCTGATTGGTATATGGAGATATGCCTCTGTCAAGTCTATGGAAGTCGCCCTCACGTATACTCCCCAGTATTGACTGGAGAGACTGCATCTTGAAGCGCTTGTATTCCAAACACTTGTTCAGATGCTTCAGACCTAAAATTGCTCTCCACCCCCCGGAGCTCTTCTGGATTACAAATAATATTGAATAAAATCCCTGTCCCTGCTGTTCCTGAGGGATAGGCTGAATTGCCTGGATGTCCAGCAGATGCTGAATTGCTGTTTCCATCAGGCCTCTTTTGGATGCATCCCCGGAGACGAGGCATCCAATAAAAAGTTTTGGGGTGGTGGTGGTGAGAAATTCCAGAGTCAAACCTGAACTCACCGTGCTGAGGACCCACTTGTCTGATGTTGTAGCCTCCCACTGATGGACATGGAGGCTGAGTCGGCCGCTGATTGGTGGGATGGCCCTGAAGTCATTTCAAGTGACGATAGGGGCGACTTCCTACCCCACAGAAGGGCTGCTTCCCCTGAAACAGTTGGCAATTCTGAAACTCTGACCTATCTGGTTGTCTGTTCTGCCTACCAGTCTCTGAAACTGGTGGTAATCGAGTCCCATGTCTGGGGCTCGAAAGGTCTGCCTCCTAAAATATGGTGAGGGGCGCTGGTCGCCCCGCCTGTAAAGGTAAGGTATGGTCTCGCCCTTGCCTTTGGTCTCTACAAGGATGGGTTCCAGGGCATCCCCAAACAATTTGTTGTGAAAGGAGCTGAAGCCAACTTCCATTTATTCTTATTGTCAGATCATCAATGCCTAAGCCATAGCAAGTGCCGGGCTGTAACCGAGGAGGCTATAGACCTAGATGCAAACTTTGCTGCATTCAGAGTGGCATCAGCTGAAAACTCAGCTGCAACTACCAACTTGTTGATATCTTGATGTATCCTAATATCTTCTGGGGGGGAATCCTTTCCTGCATCTGGCAAAGCCAGAGCAAGGAAGCCCTATTAAAAAATGAAGTCGACGTGGTGGCCTTAACTGCCCAGGCAGCCGCCTGGTGGGCCTTGTGCAAGGTCAATTCCGTTTTCTTATCATCTGCCTTTAAACAATCAATTGCATCCGCTGGTACGAGTGCAACAGATGTCAAGGCAGCCACCGGTTTATCCACTGTAGGAATCTGCAAGGCTTCAGAGAGGTCTGCAGCAACATTGTAGAGCTTCCTCTCTGACCTTGACGGAGGAAGACCCGCTCCTGGATTCCACTGCCTCTGGACTATGTCCAGAAAGAGCTTGGGTGATGGGATTACCTCTGCCTCAACAGTTGGCTCTGAAAAGAGCAAATGACCAGAATCCCCAGGATTCGGGGTTGAGTCTAGAACTGGATCAGACTCCAAATTTGTTATGGCTGTGGCCTTACGTAGCAAGGACTTGAGCAAGTCCGGTTTAAAGAGACCTGTGAAAGGTGATGGATCCAGGTTCATCCCCTCATCCTCCGAATAGACCATAAACTCTTCCTCCTCAGCTGAGGAGTCACCACTCCTAATGGATCCGTATCTGGATCTGTCCCAGTCGAGCTTCAGGCCCGGGTACAGCACGGAAACGGCATTGGTCGCATTGGTTGATGATCTCTGGAGGGCTCGGGACAGGGGGTGCTCCTCTGTCCTGGTCCTGTTAGATCTCTCAGCGGCTTTTGATACCATCGACCATGGTATCATGGTGCACCGGTTGGAAGAGTTAGGGGTAGGAGGCACTGTGTTGCGGTGGTTCTCCTCCTTTCTCTCTGACCGGTTGCAGTCTGTGTTGACAGGGGGACAGAGGTCGACCCCGAGGCCCCTCATATGTGGGGTGCCGCAAGGGTCGGTCCTCTCGCCTCTCCTGTTCAACATTTATGTGAAGCCGCTGGGCGAGATCATCCGTGGTTTCGGGGTGGAGTACCATCAGTACGCTGACGACACCCAGCTGTACATCTCCACCCCGGATCACCCCAACGATGCCCTTGAAGTGATGTCCCGGTGCCTGGAGGCCGTACAGATCTGGATGGGGAGGAACAGGCTCAGGCTCAACCCATCCAAGACCGAGTGGCTGTGGTTTCCGACGTCCCGATATAGTCAACTGACGCCATCACTGACTATTGGGGGCGAATCATTGGCCCCCACGGAGAGGGCTCGCAACTTGGGCGTCCTCCTGGACTCACGGCTGTCTTTAGAAGAGCACTTGACAGCCGTGACCGGGAGGATTTTTTATCAGGTTTGCCTGATTCGCCAGTTGCGTCCCTTTCTGGATTGGGACTCATTACGCACGGTCACTCATGCCCTTGTCACCTCCCGCCTGGACTATTGTAATGCTCTCTACATGGGGCTCCCCTTGAGGAGCACCCGGAGGCTCCAACTGGCGCAGAGTGCGGCCGCGCGGGTGGTAATGGGAGAGACATGGCGCTCCCATGTAACACCTCTCCTGTGCGAGCTGCACTGGCTCCCGGTGGTCTTCCGGGTGCGCTTCAAGGTTTTGGTTACCACCTTTAAAGCACTCCATGGCTTAGGACCTGGTTATTTACGGGACCGCCTACTACCACCAATAGCCTCCCACTGGCCAGTATGCTCTCATAGAGAGGGACTCCTCCGGGTGCCGTCAGCCAAACAGTGTCGACTGGCGGCCCCTAGGGGGAGAGCCTTCTCTGTGGGGGCACCTACCATCTGGAATGAGCTCCCCCCGGAGATACGGAGGATCCCGGATCTGCGCTCCTTCCGCCGTGCTGTGAAGACCTTTTTATTCCATCAGGCGGGCTTGGCCTAATTTCTTCCCTTTTTAAATATGTAAATTTTAATCTGTTTTTAAATTATTGGGGTGTTTTAATCTGTCTGGGCCAAAATGATTTAATTTGATTTTATCTGGTTTTTAAATTTTTTGTATTTATGTATTTTATTGTTGGCTGTTCACCGCCCTGAGTCCTTCGGGAGTAGGGCGGTATACAAATCAAATAAACCTAAACCTAAACCTAAACCTAAACCTAATGGAAACAGCTAGAGAGTGAAGACTCTGAGGAGCCAACCAGGCGTCTTGAGGCATGGTTTGCAGTTGTTGGGGGTGGTAATAGGAAACTCCCTGGGGAGGATGATTCCTTTGCTGCAAGCCTACAGCTATTCCCTGTGTAATAGCTTGGGAAATAATCAATTTCAAATGTTCAGGTAATTCAGAACCAGTTTGGTCCTCTGGGTGGATCCTCGCCGTAGTAGGAATAAAGGTAGCCTCAGGCATAGCTCTGGGAAGAGGGAGTAGGTCCTCTGTTCCTGCTAGGGCGAACTGGGATTTGCAAGAAAAAAGGCTTCAGCCCTATCCATTACTTCTCCTAAAGTTGGAGAACACGACTCTCTGGAGCCATCTGGTGACCAGGCGCAATAAGAAACTGGCTCCAAAAGACCTGAATCATTAGTAGGATCCAATGGCCATCCTTCCTGAGGGCGGAAAAATTCTGCTCCTCCCTTGGGGGAACCTCCCCAATCCAGACTTTTCTTAGCCTTGTGGATCTTGGCCATTTCTTTTTCAATCGCCATTTGGCGTCCTTTTCAGCCATTTTGGAGCCTCTGCCACTCAAAGTGGCTGCTGTATGGCTCCACCAATCTCTGGCTTGAGGCACCCTGCCTCTGGGTCGGGGAAGCTCTAGGGCAAGCCCTACTGTCCTCTGTCTGAGGCTGACAGCTGGTGGAAGGTGTCCGAGATGCCATTTTCCACCATGTCGATAGGCAGACTGGCCCGCAATGGGCTGCTACTGCCACGGCTCAAATCTGTGCTCTCATGTGCTCCCAGCACTTCACAGTGTGCCCAGATGAAACTGGGTAGTGACTGAGTCCCTCTCCGCCTTCCCGGCGGGAATGCCTGGCCTCGCCTTGGAATTGAGCCCAATTTATTTATTTTATTTATTTATTTTATTTATTAAATTTAAAAAGCCTCTTACTGCTGATCACGACTGGCAGGGACCTCGGCTGAATGGAAGCTGGAAAAAAAGGCAGCTAATCAGTGGACTGGTTAGCTGCCTGATCGCTGAGAGCGATCTGCCAATAATCAAAGATTTCTTCCCTTTATTTTGCTTAGAAATGGGAGAATCCGGAATCGAAGGCAAAGCTCGCTCATTCCACACGTCTCTTCTGCGCTGAAGACTGAGCCGAACTGGGGAATCACCAGACGAGGGAGGAGTGACCATAAAAGGAAATAAAGATCACATGCTCAGTCTCCAGGCAGAAGAAGAACAGAGCAATACCCATTCCTGGATTCTCTCGATCCAGCTCCAGGGAGAAAAAGGATAAGTCCAAATGAAAAGAGGGACACTTAACTAAGGCAAAATATCAGCAGATAGCCCGAATCTGGCCAAGATGAAATCAGGAAAACAAACGCTCAGAATAAACAAAGATTTGCAACAAAAATCAAAGATAATTTTTAAAATTTTCTTTCAACATAGAAATAATAAGAAAAAAGTCAAGGAAACAGTTGGTTTCCTTGAGCGAGAGAAAATGGCAAGGAAGTAACAGAGAAAGCAAAGCTGCTTAATTCATTCTTTGCATCAGTCTTCACGCAAAAAAACCCCAACAACAAAAAACTATAGCCCAACATACCAAAAACGTAACTGTAAAACAGACTAGAAATAAAAATTAAAATAAGCAAAAAAATGGTAAGAGCACAGCTGTCTGATTATTTTTCTTCTTTTCCTTCTAAGTTTTTTATTTTATTATTTTTTATAAAAATGTCAAATCAGTGTGGCACCTGGGTGCCATACATTCCAATACAAATGAAACTGATCAAACATTATTATTACATTCAATCAACTTATGTATTTCTAATAACAATACACATCTATGTTAGGTTACAGTCTATCATTAGTCCATTGAGTGGTGGCTCAAGTCAATGAGCCCCCCCCCCAACTAGTTAGCATGTTTGGAAATGTCCGCCTTGGAGGATGACTGGAAATTACTAACATTCATCTACTGGCGGTTTAGTGACCTGCTTACTTACATAAGTAGGGAGGTTGCCATCAACCATTTGGGAATTGTGGGTGCTGACAAGAGGCCGAATAGCATAGCGTCGGAGTAAAGCAATGGCAGCCATAGTAGCATACCCCTGGTCGAACATGAGAGGAAGGCCGAGACTCCCCACATCCAAAGTGATCACCTACCATGTGACCCTTGGGATTCCAATCATCTTTCCTGCCAGAAAGTTAGGCTGAAATCAAACGCCAGCTCAGGTCCGGAAGAACCCTCTTCGAGAAGAAGGTGAGAGGTGATGGGAGAGTAGTCTGAATTTGATCA
The DNA here is from genome assembly GCF_059756535.1 of Pantherophis guttatus. Classification (NCBI taxonomy): domain Eukaryota; kingdom Metazoa; phylum Chordata; class Lepidosauria; order Squamata; family Colubridae; genus Pantherophis; species Pantherophis guttatus. Next base: position 183,916,887 of record NC_142063.1, on the reverse strand, counting down.
GCTGCTCTCACCTCTATCGTCGATGACAGTCAGCACCAGGTAAGCACTTCCCTAACAAGGTAGAACCCTGAAGGGGTCCCCAGGCCAACTGCCACTTACCTGTAATCGTCGGCGGCCAATGGCAAGCGAGGACCAAGGACAGGTTGTCAGTAAGGAAGTGGTAGATGAGGCCACAAACATGTGTCACACTGAGAGTGGCCTCAGCCTAGCCCCAGCAGTGTACCTAAGATCGCCAACTCCCTGATGTGAAGCCTACTTAAATTAAGGCGTAGCCCTCAAGAGGGATCTCAGTAAGGGGGGGAAGGGGGGCTGGCAGTGAGGGTGTAACAGGCCAAGTGGCTGACCATGTGCCCTGATAAGTTAGCTACTGCCCTCCTGTCTACATGGCCATCCAGTGTTTGTAGGATGGCAGCGGGGTCCCTGGCTACCATATGTAGCCCCATTCCCTGCCAGGGAACGGTGGTGCCACCCCCGAATGGGCTCCAACTCTGGAGAATGGCCAGGAAGCGAATGGTCGATGTGGAATCTGCCGTCAGTTCCAAAACTGTCTATATGCAGAATGTGTTGCCTTCCGGGAAGTGCCTGGAGGTTGTGTTTGATCGCAGGCAGGCTGTGGCCCAGGCCCTGTAGAGAGTGGACTTAACCAGGACAAGACAAAGGGTCCGGAGGTTGATGGGACAGAGGCCCTGACAATATTCACAAACCATGGGAAACTGTATTGTCTCCGAAGTGGGAGATCCACAGACTGGAGGAAACCTGTGGCAGAAGACTATGAAAGTCTCCACATGAGCCTTGTGGTGTGGTTGCCAAGTGTGGCTTGTGACAGTGTCTAGCTGTCAGATCTACTATGTTGTAGCCCTGTAGGAGTACTACGGGCAATCGATTAAGGAATTAAGCTTCAGGAGACCAGCTAAACCTGGCTCTGCTCCTGGCTCTGCCAGGCCCCACTACTGTGGGGGAAAAGTTGTGGCAGGAGTGACTAGATCTCCCTGAAAGATCAGATACACTGCTTTATCTGTTGGTTAAAGGAGACCAGATCTGCCAAGGCAGAAGTTGTATGTGAAAGCCTTGTTGCCTATCGCCACCTAGTGGCCCTGAGCCGTGTTGATGAAGGGGGACACCAGGGTCCTGAAGGGGATGTGACCCCTCCCATGGTCTTGTCACCTCAGCTGCCGTTTTAGGTGGGAATAGAACTCACAGTCTTAACTACTCAGCCCTGCAGCTCGAGGATGCCATGCCAGCCGAGGGAACAGCTGCATGAAAAAAGCTTGAGGAAGAGCAGAGCGCTGATGGCTGGTAGAGGGCTACGCTCAATACTAGACTAACTTGCGCCTATGAACTACTCTCGCTCATGTCCTGTCCCCAGCCCTGTAAGTGCAGTAAACACCCCTCTCAAGCTGCTGCGAGGCAGACTGGCTCGTAATGAGCAACCGCCGCTTGCTTCCAATGGCGCCAGGACCGCCCCGGTGTTATCACCAGGAAGACTAGTTGACAAGATGCAGCCGACGTAGCAGCTAAAAAAGGCGCAAATATTCCCGCCGTTTTACTTTTGAATTTATGTAGGCTGGCAAGCTCTGTGCATTCTCAGTTCGGCTCTAATGGCGCAAATTGCCTCCATCATGTTACACCTGAGGAAACCGGCAACCTGGCTCGAAAAGAGTTCTCCTGCCACAGTTACCATAGCACTGGGCGCAGCAGGCACTTACCTCCTGTTACAAAGTGGACTGGCTCTGAGGGAGCCAGTCTGCTACGCTGCATCTGCTACGCTGCGGCTGTAATGGGCACGGCACTTTCGCCACGTTGCGCTCCAGTAAAATGCAGCTTTGCTCGCAAGGAGCTCTCCCACACAGTTGTCATAGCGCTGGGGGCGTCAGCCACTCACTTTCTGTTACAAGGCGGACTGGCTCTAAGGAAGCTCTCCCGCCACGGCTGTAATGGTGCAGGGTGCTTACGCCACGTTGCGCTCCAACTGCCTTCTACTCTCCTGCCACAGTTGTCATAGCGCTGGGTGCGTCAGATGCTTACTTTCAGTGACAAGGCGGACTGGCTCGAAAAGAGCTCTCCCGCCATGGCTGTAATGGCACAGGGCACTTCCGCCACATTGCGCTCCAGTAGAAGGCAGCCTGGCTCGCAAGGAGCTCTCCTGCCGCCGCTCCAATGCCGCTGGGCATATCTGCCACATTACCTCATGAGATGGGCAGACTGGCTCGTCAGAGCTCTCCTGCCTCGGTCACTATAGCGCTGAGCACTGTTGCCACTGCATCTTCGGCGAGTGAGGCAGACTGGCTCAAAAAACGCTCCTGCCGCAGCAATGACTGCGCTGAGCTCTCCCATGCTCGATGAGCTGTAAGGGAAGGTTCCTGTCATGGATGTAATGTAGCCGAGCGCTGTTGCCGCTGTCCTCCTGTAGAAGTAGGCAGCCCGGCTCTCCAAGAGCTCTCCTGCTGTGGCTAAGATGATGCCGAGCTCAGCAGCCATTTTCCACATGTAAATCAGGCAGACTGGCTTGTCATTAGCGCTCCTGCTGCGGCTCTTCTGGCACAATAAGCTCTCACCGCAATCAGTGTGTCTGGACGAACCAGACAGTGACTGAGCCCTTTCTACCTTCGCAGACAATTGCCAGGGGTTGACCATAACAGGCAAGACCCCCTCCACTAAGGGCAGGACTGGCAGGGGCCTTGGCTGCTCGTTAAGCCGGCATGAAGGAGTACCAGCGGACTGGTAACCTCCCGGATCGCTCCCTAGCGATCACCGAGCCTTGCTCGGTAAGAAAAATAAGGACTTTCCGTCGTTTGGTGTGAAGGAATTCCAGGAATGGGTGAGCCTCTTTTTCTCAGTCTCAACTCGCTGGAAGACCGAGTCGAACTGGGGAGCACCCAGGCAGGGGAGGCGTGGCCACAAAAAATTGACTTGGTCTCCAAGCAGAGTATTATCCATTCCTGGATGATCTTCCCCGCCACAATGGAGAAGCTCCTTTATATCCTCTTTGCAAATTCAATCCTCTAATATAATATTCAAATGTTTCTTTGGTTGAATCACTTTCTTGTAGTTTCCCTTTTTGTCAGCAGGTGGCACTCTCCACTTAAAATTTCAGTTTAGTAGTCCATCATTGTTTTGATTATACAACAAATGTAAAAGCAGAATAAGATATATATATATAATTAATTACAATATTTAAAAATACCTTCCCAGTACCGCTTCTTCCCAGTTTAGGAGTCAATTTTATGTTTATATTAAAACTGTCATTTATTCTCCTGCATCTTTCATTTCCAGTTAGGTATTTCTTCAGAGCACTCCAAAATGCTTAGGCGCCGCTTTAATAAATAGTTCTTGGCAAATGGTTCTGAATTATTTCTTGAGGTTAAATTTAAAACAAAAGAAAAATCCTCTCCCCCAGTTCCACCACAGCTCACCATGTGCCATAGGTTCACCATCACAGATATAGGATCTCTTGCTTGAGCAGGAGGCTGGACTAGAAGACCTCCAAGATCCCTTCCAGCTATATTCCAATTCTTTATTGGCAAAGTGTGATTGGACACAAAAGGAATTTGTCTTGGTGCATATGCTCTCGGTATACATAAAATAAAAGATACATTCGTCAAGAATCATAAGGTACAACACTTAATGATAGTCATATGGAAACAGTCAATATAAATCTTAAGGATACCAGCAACAAGGTTAAAGTCATACAGTCATAAGTGGGAGGAGGTGGGTGATAGGAACGATGAGAAGATTAATAGTAATGCAGACTTAGTAACGGGTTTGAAAGTGTTGAGGGAATTATTTGTTTAGCAGAGTGATGGTGTTTGGGAAAATAATAATAATAATAGTAATAGTAATAGTAATAATAATAATAATAATAATAATAATAATAATAATAATAATAATAATAATAATAATAATAATAATAATTTTATTTCTATACCGCCCTTCTCCCGAAGGACTCAGGGTGGTGTACAGCCAATTTAAAAACACAAGACACAACAATGATTAAAAATTAAAATAATTAAATAGATTTGGCCGATTTAAAACCCCCAAAATTTAAAATATCCCAATTTAAAATTATTATGTTGATAGCCCGGCCTGGCGGAACAACAGGGTCTTCAATGCGCAGCGAAATACCCGGAGGTCGGAGATCTTACATATCTCAGGGGGCAGTTCATTCCAAGGGCTGGGGCTCCCACAGAGAAGGCCCTCCCCCTGGATGTCGCCAGCTGACATAACTTGGCTGATGGCACCCTGAGGAGACCCTCTCTGTGGGAACGGACTGGTCGGTGGGAGGCTATTGGTGGCAGAAGATGGTCTCGAAGGTACCCGGGTCCTATGCCATGGAGCGTTTTAAAGGTGGTAACCAACACCTTGAATCGCACCCGGAAGACCACTGGGAGCCAGTGCAGCTCGCGCAGGAGGGGTGTCATGCAGGCACAACGAGTTGCGCCCATAACCACCCGCGCGGCTGCATTCTGGACCAGTTGGAGCCTCCGAGTGCTCTTCAAGGGGAGCCCCATGTAGAGAGCATTACAATAGTCCAGCCGGGAGGTGACAAGGGCATGAGTGACCGTGCGCAAGGCGTCCCGGTCCAGAAAGGGCTGCAACTGGCGGATCAGGCGAACCTGATAAAAGGCCCCCCTGGCCACGGCCGTCATATGCTCTTCTAAAAACAGCCGTGTGTCCAGGAGGACACCCAGATTGCAAGCCCTCAATAGTCAGCGATGGCACCCGCTGACTATATCGGGACGCCGGCAGCCACAGCCACTCGGTCTTGGACGGGTTGAGTCTGAGCCTGTTCCTCCCCATCTAGACCCGCACGGCCTCCAGGCAGCGAGACATCACATCAAGGGCATCGTTGGGGTGGTCTGGGGTGGAAAAACTGTTCTTGTGTCTAATTGTTCTGGTGTACAGTGCTCTATAGCGTCATTTTGATGCGAGGGGTCTGTAAATATTTTCACAGCCCTCTTTTTGACTCATGCAGTATACAGGTCCTCGGTTTGTTAAAAACAGGTCATGCCAAACCAATCTTATTTCATTCTTTGACAATGTTGACTAAATTAGTAGACCAGTGAAATGTTATGGTCATAATGTACTTAAGACTTCAGCAAAGCATTCAACAAAGTAGACCACAACCTACTTCTTGATAAACTAGAAAAATGTGGGATAGACAGCATCAGCACTAGATGGATTTGTAATTGGCTGACAAACCATACTCAACAAGTGGACCTTAATGGTACTACATCCACATGGAGGGAAGTAAGCAGTGGAGTACTACAATTCCGTCTTAGGCCCAATACGCTTCAATATATTCGTAAATGAATTAGATGAAGTTTTTTTAAAAAGAATTAAACAAATTTTGGCCCACTAAATTTAAAACACCCCAACTAAAATCAATTAACAATTAAAAATATCTAAGGCGGGGAGGTTAAGCCAGCCCGGCTTGATGAAATAAAAAAGTTTTAAGGGCACGGCAAAAAGCACGGAGATCTGGGATCCTATGTATCTCCGGGGGCAGGTTGTTCCAAAGGACAGGTGCTGCCACAGAGAAGGCTCTCCCCCTGGGGGTCGCCACCCGACATTGTCTGGCCGACGGCACCCTGAGGAGTCCCTCTCTGGGGGAGCATACTGGCCGGTGGGAGGCTATCGGTGGCAGAAGGCAGTCCCGTAAGTACCCAGGCCCTAAGCCAAACACAGATTAGATAAAACCTGGCTCAAAAACTGTCAGAGGGACCTTGGAGTCCTAGTGGATGATCATGTAGATGAGGTAGCAGTGTGTGGTGGCAGCAGCCAAAAAAGTTAATGTAATCCTTGGTTGTATAAACAGAGGCATACAATCAAAAGCATGTGAAGTATTAGTACCGCTTTATAAATGCTTAGTAAGACCACACTTGGAATACTATATCCAGTTTTTGTCACCACATCACAAAAAAGATGTTGGGACTTTGGAAAAAGTGCAAAGTACAGAAACTAAGATAAGGGCCTGGAGACTAAAACATACGAAGAACGATTGCAGGAATAGAAGGACTGGGGGTGACATTATAGCAGTGTTCTAGTATTTGAGGGGCTGCCACAAAGAAGATGGATCAACTTATCTTCCAAAGCAACAGACAGCAAGACAAGAAACAATGGATGGAAACTAATCAAGGAGTGAATCAACTAGGAATTAAGGAGAAACTTCCTAACAGTGGAGACAATTAACCAGTGGAACAACTTGCCTTCAGAAGTTGTGAGTTCTATACTGGATGCTTTTAAGAAATGATTGGACAGACACCTATCTGAAATAGTACAGGGCTCCTGCTTGAGCAGGGGGTGAACTAGAAGACCTCCAAGGTCTCTTCCAATTATATTCTGATTCAATTTCTGGATTCTCCCATCCAAGTACTTAGCTTTTTGAAATAGTCAGGATTAGTTTAAGTTCAAAGTAACTTTGAACTTAATCATCTATGTAGATTGACCTAATCCTCCTTGACAAGTTGCTTTGCTTTCCATGCTACTGTAATACGTCAATATGTCAACTAAAGCTCTAACAATATGAGGTGACTGTTTGATATGGCCATTCACCAGCAGCAATCTAGAAACAAGCAAAGCTAGAAGCCAGGATAGGTTTATTAAAAACAGATCATATCAGACAAACATTATTGCATTATTTGACAATGTGACTAGATTAGTGGATCAGGGAAATGTAGTTTACTTAGACTTCAGTAAGGTATTTGGCAAAGTAGAGTATGGTATTTGACAAAGTAGGCTACAGCCTACTTCTTGGTAAAATAGAAAAATGTGGGATACACAGCATTACCACCAGATGGATTAGCAACTGTCTAACCAACCACACTCAGCATGTAGTCCTCAATAAAACCACATTGACATGGAGGGAAGCATGCAGCAGAGTACCTCAGGATTCTGTCTTAGACCCAGTGCTCTTCAATAACTTCATAAATGATTTAGACAAGGGGATAGATGGGGAACTCATCAAATTTCCAGATGACACCAAGCTGGGGGGAACTGCCAACATTTTGGAAGATAGACTCAAGATTTAGAAAGATCTTAGCAGACTAGAGCATTGGACTCTAACTAACAAGATGCAGTTCAGTGATGAGAAAAGGTAGGTCCTGCACCTAGGCAGGAAAAATCAAATCCACAGATATAGAATAGATGGTACCTGGCTCAATACCAGTAACTGTGAGAGGGATCTGGGTAACCTAGAGATGACCACTTAAGTATGAGCCAGCGGTGTGCTGCAGCTGCCAAAAAAGCCAATGCAGTTCTAGACTGCATCAACAGGGGAATAGCACCAAGATCACAAGAAGTAATTAATACCACTGTATACTGCGCTAGGGAGACCAAACATGGAATACTGCATCCAAATTCTGGTCATCACAATACAAAAAAATGCTGAGGTCTTAGAAAGAGTGCAGAAAAGAGCAATGAAGATGATAAAGGGTTTAGAGAGTAAACCATATGATGAATGGTTAAGGCAACTAGGTATGTCTAGCCTAATAAAGAGAAGGATTGGGGTCACATGATAGCTGCCTTCTAGTACTTGAAGGGTTATCACAAAGAGTGTGGTCGACTTATTTTTCAAAGCACCCAAGAGCAGGACAAGAAGTAACAGGTAGAAGATCATCAAAGAGAGATCCAACCTAAAATGAAGGAGAAATTTTCTTTTTTTCTCTCTTAATATTTTTATTAGTTTATCAAAATATAAAAGTACAAAAAAATGAAAATAAGGGGAAAATAAGGGAGGAAAAGGGGAAGAGAAAAAAAATGTAAGGTAAAGGAGAAAAGAAAAGCATTGGCTTCCGACTCCTTTTGGTGCAGTAGAATAAAGTAGTAACATAAAACCTCACCTATTTAGTTTTATATGGCAATATATACTAGCCATTTCTAGAACAACAAATCTATCTAATCAGCAAAAGCCAAAATCAAAGTTTCATTTTTTCCACTTCAAGCATGAAGTCCAAAAGCAGTTTCCAAGTATTGTAGATACCGCTTTGTGTTGTTTTCTAATCAAAGCTGTCAATTTAGCCATCTTTACTAACTCCATCAACTTTTGCAGCCATTCATCCTTTGTGGGAATTAACGTCTAAAAGAAAAGTCTCTGGTTTTATCTTTATGTTCACATTAAAAATCTTCTGTATTAAGATGTGAATCCTACTCCTATATGTATTTGCTTTCTCACATGTCCACCATAAATGATAAAAAGTTTCTTTATATTTATATTTCCAACATTCATTTGAGATGCTTTTATACATTGTTGACAATTTGTCCGGTGTTATATACCAATGATACATCATCTTATAAACATTTTTTAAAATTATAATTCAATGTGAACTTTAGACCTTTCATCCACATATTTTTTCCATTGTTTCAAGCATCATATTATATTCAAGTTCTTTGCCCACTGAATCATAGAATTCTTCTATTCATTCACCAAATTCTATTTCGATAACTTTACTTTATTGATTAGCCCATGGGCCATATCAAAGTGCTACATCTTCTACCTCTGCGGAGACATCCAATATAGGGTATATAATGGAACGGACATTGTCTTACCTGAACATCCCTTCTATGCGTGCTGCTGGAGAATCCAAAGCGTGGGTTATTCTTCGTCTATTAGCCAGAGACTGAGTGTGTATTTCTTTAAGTTTCCTCGGTCACGCCTCCTCTGCTAGGCTGAGCCTCAGTTTGTTCACGAAGGTGGAGATGGTGAGAGCAGCGAAAGAGAGCCATCTGGTTCCACAAGCAGAAGCCTAACAGGGTGGGTTGGATTCTCCAGCAGCGCGCATAGAAGGGACGTTTAAGTAAGACAATGTCCGTTCTCCAGCGCGCTGCTTGGAGAATCCAAAGCTTGGATATACCCAAGCTAGTACTATGAAGGGAGGGAGGCTGACTGCTGCCGGGTGGCCGAAGTTGAACGGACCGTTTGCAGTACACGCTGTCCAAAGGACACCTCAGCTGAGGAAAAGGAGTTGACCTTATAATGGCGGATGAATGGTGTTAATGTAGTCCAGGTGGCCACCCTGCAAATTTCATTAACAAAAACTTGTGTGGCCCATGCCATGGTGGTAGAGGCGCTTCTCATTGAGTGGGCCAAAATTCTGCCTGGTAGAGGTTTGTTTTTGAGTGCATACGCTTTAGAAATGCACGCCTTTGACCAGTGTCCAATTGTAGAGGAAGAGATTTTCGTGCCCATTGATGCCAGGAGGAAAGCGACAAATAGAGCTTCTGATCTTCGAAAAGGTACAGTCCGTTTAATGTACCTGCGGAGGGCCCTCCTAACGTCCAAGGTATGCCATTATTCTTCCAAATGATGCCTCGGGTCCGGGCAGAGATCTGGTAGCACCAGTTCCTGGGCGTGATGATATAAATTTACCATGGGCAGAAAAGAGGGATCCATCTACAGGATCACTTTGTTGGAATGGAAGATATAGAGATCTTCCCTCACAGACAGGGCAGCTATTTCTGAAACATGTCTTGCAGAGGTTATCGCCACCAGGAAGGCGCCTTTGAGACTCAGAAGACTAAGACTAATGGAACCCAATGGTTTGAAGAGGGAGAACATAAGTGTTTGAAGAACCAGGGAAAGGTCCCATGTTGGATACCGATGGACAACTGGGGGTCGGAGGTTGGCTGCCCCTTTCAGAAAACTTCGAATCCTTGAGTTCTGGGTAAGAGGCAGTCATCGTCACTGGACAGGGCTGTGTTTAAGGCGACCTGCCTGCAAAGCGTGTTTGGGGCAAGACCTTTGTCAAAGCTGTCTTGTAAAAATTCAAGAATTTCAGACACCGATGCCGTAATTGGGTTGATGTGTGTCCTGGAACACCACGAACAGAATGACCTCCAGGTGGTGTTGTAGATCCGGTTCATTGATGTGCGTCTAGAAGCCTGAATAGTGTTTATCACCTGCCCCAAGAGATTGTCCTTCCTTAGGAGGATCCTCTCAAGTGCCAGATGGTCAACTGGAGCCACTGAGGCTCTGGATGCAGAATGACCCCCTAGCTGAGAGAGATCTGGTCCCAGGAAATCTCCAGGGACGATCTACAAACAGGCTGACTAGGTCCACGTACCAAGGATGCCGCAGCCAATGTGGGTGACTAGCAGGACATCTGCTATCTCTGCTAACACCTTGCGAATCACTCTTGGGATAAGCGGAAGGGGTGGGAAGGCATAGAGAAGGCCTGGAGGCCAGGGGCAGCAGAGAGCGTTGCACCCTTCGGCCCCGGGACACGGGAACCAGGCAAAGAAGCGTGGTAATTGAATGTTGTTCGGGTGCAAAAATAGGTCAAGAATCAGACGTCCGCACCTGTGCAACAACTCGCAGAAGAGAGAGGGATGGAGGCGCCACTCCGATTGATCTGAGTCCTGCTCAATCTGCTTGGATATTGGTTGATCTGGAAATGTGCTCTGCCTTGAGAGAGATCGTGTGTCTCTCCGCCCAGAATAGTAACTTTGCTGACTTGTCCATGAGTGGCTTGGATCGAGTTCCCCCCTCGCGGTTCACATTCGCTTTTGTGGTGACATTGTCCGTTAAGACTAGCACATGGTGGCCTGCAATGGCGGACTGGAAGTGGCATAGGGCAAGGTGTTGCCCGCAGCTCCAACCAGTTGATATTGTTTTGTAAATCCGCCAGAGACCAACGTCCTTGGGCTACTCTGGAGAGGAGATGAGTGCCCCAGGCAAGCAGGCTCGCATCTGTTGTGACAGTGATGCACTGGGGCTCTTGGAAAATGCATCCTTTTTTTTTTTTATTGCAAAAGTTTTACAATTACATTTTCACCCCTTTCCCCCCCCCACCACCCCCCAAACTTCCCAACCTCCCTAACCCTCCCTAACCCTCCCCTCCCCCCAGACTTCCCTATAATATACTCATAACTCCTAAAAAAAAAAACCCTTAATATGACACTTATGTATAAACTTGAACCCCTCCCTCCCCTGTATGATTTTTTTTTTACCTCATTACATTAAAATATTTCTAAAACATTATTTTCAAGTAAAGGCTATTTGATACTTTCTAGTTTGATATTTGTTCTGAACATATTCTATCCATCTTTTCCATTCCCATTCATAAGTCTCTTGTGAACAATCTTTTAAGTATGCTGAAATCTTCGCCATCTCTGCAAAACTGGCCATCTTCAAAGTCCATTCCTCAATAGTGGGCAAAGCTTCATTTTTCCAGTATTTACCTATCAACAATCTTGCTGCTGTTATCAGATACAGTATCAGTTTTGTTTCACCCGATGTAAAACCCTTAACTATACCCAATAAAAACAATTGTGGAGAGAATTGAATTTTTTTCTTCAACACATTCTGCATGACCCACCAAATTTTTATCCAAAAAGCCTTAACTTTCCTACAGGTCCACCAAACATGATAATACGTAGCATCCAAACATTCACATTCACTCCAACATTGGAGATGTGAAAATGCATCCTTTCTTGACGGCTGTCGAGTTCCACCAGCGGAAGGACAGGCAGTCTGTCGCTGGGAGCAGTACCTTTGCCCTGGAGTTGCTGCGACATGACTTCTGGTATGGTAGAAAATACCACTGTAATGGCTGGGCATGGAACCGTGCCCACGGGATGATTGCAATGCACAAGATCATTTTTCCGAGCAATTGAGACAGGAGGATCAGAGACACCAACCAGGGAGAAAGAATCTGTGTTACTAGGGTGCGTATGATGAGACATCGATCCAGAGATAATAGGACTTGACTTCTGACGGAGTCTATCACTGCTCCTAGATGGAGAGGCCGTAACTGGGTTTTCTCCAGGTTCAGGGAAAGCCATGTTGCTGTAATGTTTGAGTCACTGTAGCCAGATCCTCCATAGCTTGTGTCCAAGGACAGAATGTCGTCCAAGTAGCAAAGCACTCTGACGGGTATCTGCCTGAGAGAGGCGGCTACCATTGCTAATGATTTTGTGAAGGTCCTGGGGGCCGATTGTTAAGGATATTGTTGTTGCGTTACCAACCAGCAGAGTGTAGAGCACAGAGAAAGGTTGCTGAGAGCAATGAATAACAGATGTGCAAACTGGTTTATCAAAAGTTTTCTTTATAGTGAAAAAACAATCTCAGTGTCTTTAAATCAATCCAAGTCTTTGCCAGTTAAATCAGTCCAGTGATACAAAAATCTTCTTACCACACAAACAGTAGTTGGTTAGAATAACAAACTCACTCTGGTTCACAAACCACGATAGCAGATCCATCCAACGATGATAGCACAATGATAGCAACTCCACACACTATGGTAGCATATCATCAACTGAATACGTTACAGTACCTTTCTTTTTTTTTATTGAAAAGTTTTTATTTTATAAACAAGCATACATACAATATATAATCAATCAATCAGTGTATCATCTGAATACATCTTTTTTCCTCTTACTCCTCCAATATTTATCATATCTTGATATTATCATTTCATTTGTTGTAACATTTTCCCCACATTTACTTTTATATTTGTACCTTTATCTCAACAATTTTATCCCAACCTAACCCTCCCCCCCTCCGACTTCCCAGAGCAAAAAAGGGTATAACATTTAACAAGCAAAAGCTAAAATATACTAACCTACTACGAAGTTTAAAACTCCCTCACACTCTTTAACTCCTCTTTTACAAGTTCGTCAACCTCCCTTTTGTTAATTCTCAAAATCAATTGGGTTAAATTCTTTCTTCCTGAATATAAAAGCCTTTTTCTTGGTATGTAATCCAATAACTTTAACAATATTACAAGCATTAACAAACACTGATAAGTTTCATTTTCATCCCTCAAACACCTTTCTTTTTCAACATTGCTCCCTAGTAAGATTCTAAATTAAACATTTGTCCTCTTTATTCCTTCATAAACTAATTATCAATTTCTAACTATTCAGCATTAAAAATTCTAAATTAAACATTTTAAAACTTTAAACATTTTATCACCTATATCTTTTAAAATAGTATAATCTTATATTAAACATTTTAAAAACCTCTTAATGCATCAAGAAGACCTTCTTAATTCATTTCTCAAAATATAAATTTCAAAACCTTCAGGAAACTATCCCTTAAATTTTTAATTAACCATTTCTATATTTTTTCCAGTCCTTCTTCCTCAATCAACATTGCTCCCTAATAAAGTTCTAAATTAGACATTTATCCTCTTTAATCCTTCATAAAATTAAACATTTTAAAACTTTAAATATTTTAGCTCATATACCTTCTTAAAATACTATAATCTTATGTTAAACATTTTAAAAATTTCTTAATACATCAATAAGACATTAAGTCATTTCTCAAAATATAAATTTCAAGCCCTTCAGAAAGATATCCCTCAAATTTTTAATTAGCCATTTTAATACCTCGATAACTCTTAAAAAGCTATCATTTTTACCTCAATAACTCTTAAAAAGCTATCATTTTTATATCCAAAACCAATTGTAATAACACACTTCCTTTATATTATCTTAGAATAAATTTAATTAAGCTTCTCAACCTATTGCCAAAATCCTTCCCAAAAAAGATTAATCTTCAGTTCTTTCCTTCTTTCTGTATTGTTACAGTACCTTTCTTAAATACGTTTACAACTAGTGATTATCTAATTATAGCATGACTCAGCATTACAATGAATCAGCAGTAAAACTTTAAAGTCACACAATACATGTCCATGTTAAAGTCACAGAACACATATATTGCCTGGACAACTTGTTAGGCTCAAACCATATCCTAACACCGATGAAAGGCCGAATGGCATGGCCCAATATTGGAAATGCCGATTGGCATACTTGAAACACAAGAACCTTCGATGGGATGTCTGAATTGGAACATGAAGGTAGGCCTCCTTGAGGCCTATTGAGGTCATCAAATCCCCTTGTCGGATGCAACCCAAGATGACTTGAGGGATTGCATTTTGAATTGGTGGTACACTATTAATTTGTTCATTTCCTTGAGGTCCAAAATCCCCATCCAGCCCCCAGAACTTTTTGGAACCAGGAAAAAGATGGAGTAAAAGCCGGTCCCTTGTTCTGTGGGAACCGGCTCGATTGCGGAGATTTCCAGCAAGTATTGGATCTCTGCGTTCACTAACCTCCTTTTGTCCGGGTTGGCAAAAACCGGAGATTGAATGAAGTGGTTGGGAGAGCTGGAGCAGAATTCCAAGTTGAGGCCCAGCCTGTTTGAAGGACCCAAGCGTCTGTCATGGACAGTTCTCATTGGCGCTGAAAGTGATGGAACCGGCCGCCGATCGGGTAGGCAGATTGGTAGTCACTTGCCTCTTCTGAAGGGCCTGTTGCCTGTCCCTCTAAATGGGCGCTTGGCCGAAGGTTGGCGTCTACCTCGATTTGTGAATGTAGACCTATCAGAAGGCTGGTCAAACCCTTGGGAGTAGGGTCTGTGAGGATAGGACCCGCTAGATCTGTTCTCAGTCTGAAAGTTTGAGTATAAGGTAAATACCTGCGATCAGGCCATCTGTAAGAGGAAGGCATAATCTTGCACTTATCCTTGTCTTCCACCAATATCTGTTCCAGTGCCTCTCCAAAAAGGCTGGATCCTTTGTATGGCGCCAACGCAAGCTTCCACTTGGATTTCATATCTGCCCTCCAATGACGTAACCAGAGGAGGCGGCGAGAGGTTACGGTGGACGCCAGGGCACACGAAGCAAATTTCGCTGCATCCAAAGATGCATCTGTGGAATACTCTGTGGCTGCCACCAATTTATTGACGTCCTGGTGGAGCCTGATGTCATCAGGTGGAATAAGTTCTTGAAGTTGACACAGCCAGATCAACAATGCCCGATTAAAAAAGGAAGCCAATGTAGCGGCTTTAATGGCCCAAGCGGCTGCTTAGTGGGTCTTACGGAAGGCGAGCTCCGCCTTTCTGTCCTCAGTCCTCAAGCCATCCGCTACTTCATTTGAGGACAGTAGAGGAAGTCAAGCTAGCCACTGGGGCATCTACAGGAGGCAGGTGAAGCAAACCTTGGAAATTTGGGGCTGAACAATAAAGCTTCTTGTTGTGACCATTTGGTGCCAGTAGGGAACTGGGTTATACCCATGGTCTTTGAACCACTTCCATGAAAAGTTGTGGGCAAGGAATAAACTCCTGCTCGGCCTTAGGAACTGTGAACAGTTCATCATGCGGATGAGACACCCCTTGTTGGATAGATTGGGCATCTGATACAATATTAGTTGTGACTTTGGCCTTATGTAGTAAGGACTTAAAAGATAGACCGGCGGAAGAGACCCGTAACCGTTGGTCTATCTGGTAACATTCCTTTATCATCAGAAAATTCCATATCACAGTGATGATCATCATCAAACAAGGAATTCTCACTATGGATGGAGTCCTGTTGGCAGGAGTAATCATTATCATGCTTCCCATATGCTGGGCCATGTGACTGAGAAACGGCTTGTAATGAAGAAAGCTGAGCTCCATGGTGAGCTCCAGCTGCCATAATCCTAGATATTGTCTCCGAAACGAGGGTCTGGATGTCCAATGTCAGGGCCGGCTGCAGACCCTCCCCAGTGTGGAGCTCTGCAGCAGTGGGAATAAAGGTCGCCTCAGGGGCAGATCATTTCACAGATGGGTGGGTGGAAGTTTCAACCCAACTGTGCGGGCAAAATGGTAGAACCTCCTATAGAAATCCCAGGCTCGGCCTGTTGGGGGGTGACAGCTCCTGAGGAACGCCCTTGAAAGCCCTCTGATGAAGACTGGAGGCTCCTGGTAGGGGCCAGGACCGATGGTTCTGATGTAGATGCCACCTGAGTGCCGGAAGACTGGGTTTTCTGTTGGACCAAGGCAAATTGCCTCTCTAAGGCATTGTGCTGCCTCTTAGCGTCCTTGTCATCAGCCGATGACCGTTTCGAGGGCCGGGAAGTAGGAGGCCTGGTTATGGCTGCAGTATGTTTGGTGGGTTTCCTGGCACTTTTAGAAGCCGGCTTTGAATGCTTATGAGTTTTTTTGGGGGGCGGGGGCTGTAGGCCTCCTCAATGTCAGAGGAGATATCAGAATCTGTCATAATACTGCTTGATCGATGAGGATGACCAGAGGATGGCCAGAAGTGGTAGAGGTAATGATGCTGTTGAGGCAATCCAAGAAGCAGAAGAAGCAAGTGTTTTTTTTAAAAGAGGTGTGGGTCCGAGTTAAATGATCAGGTTGCGCTCTCAGCGCAGCCCCCGTTGACCCGCAGTACACCTGAGCAAGAAATCCGGTGCTCCAAGCAGAAAAAGTCTCCAAGCAGAAAAGCCTCAGTCAGCCCCCAGCCGCTGTTTGCTGGTGTCAGAGAAAGTGCCCAATATGGCTTTTCCAGCTAGATAATAGAGTCCTTGAGGTGCGGGAGTAAATTTACCCTCTAAGCGCCGCTTTGCAGTAGCCCCCAATTCCAAGCACAAGAACAGACTGTTCCTCTGGGCCACTTCGGCTCGGTAATTGCTGCAATTGAGGCGCGAGAGTTAAATTGTCCCTCAGCACTTCCGCGGTTCGGCCATTTGACAGGAAAAAAATGGAGCGAGCGTGGGAAATCGCTCTCCAGCGCCTCCGCGGTCTTCGAGCCAGTTGAAAAGCATGCAAGTATTAAAGAGAACTCCCAGTGCAGCGAAGCCAGAAATTATGACACAGAGTGTGCCACAGCTTACCAGGCAGTGACTCCGGAGCTGCCTGAAGAATTGAGGAGCTTCGATGATGGTGGTGGCAGTCGTGCTGGCAAGCCGGGGAACCAGCTCACCCACCGGCGGCAACTTTAAACTGAAATGGACAGAGCTCTGAGACGCTGCCCACTAATTCAGGGCAGTAGTAGCCGGCCTGGAGCCCCAGGAACGACTCACCCACCGCCGGCAGCTGAGAAGCGAACTTTGCCTTGCAGAATACACTGCTGCAGCCTCCTCAATCCACAAAAATTATTCAGCTCCTTAGACAAAGGGAAAGTATTGAAGAATCCAAAGTGTGACTTCCTGTGGCACCGTAGGCCCCGAAGACGCTCCTTTTTGAGTGCCAGCCCCGCGATCTTGTAAAGCCACTAGAACAGCGCAAATCAGCTGTCTAGCGGCTTGAAAACTTTCTCCCCGGGAAAAGGGGAGGAAGAGAGAAGACAGGCATAGGTAGAGCTCCCCAAGGAGCCCCAGGAACAATTCTGGGGCTCGAAGGGTGAGAGCTCCCTGGAAGCCCGACAGAGCTCCGGATCCGGGATGTTTCTGCTTTAAGCAGAAGACGCCGCGGCCACCCCTGCAAACAACTCTTGGAATAAACATCATTCGGAAGCAGGCTGAGCAAACTCAGGAGAGATCAGATTTGCAAGTACTGAACTTTAACTCCAAATGTGTATTACTTCCTTCTGACTCATTAAGGGGAGAAAGTGAAACCAAGATGGCGACTGAGCTTTAATGGGGCGTGAAAGCAAAAGTTAAAAAGGAAAGCTTCGTTTAGCGCTGGTAGCCCCTGTTCAAAATTAGAGATTTTTTGCTTTAAAAAAAAAAAGAGGATTAAAGGCTAAAAAGACTACAGCAGTGATTTTTTTTAAAAAAAGGATTGATATTATTTAAAGACTGGGAATTTTTGGATTTGGTGGATTTGTTGTTCTGGCTGCTGAATAAACTCAAATTGGAAACTAAAAATGGCTTCAAAACAAATAAAGACTTTTGTCCCCCAAAGTGCTGGGAGCTTGCCAGCTCAAATGTCTAAATTGCAATCTCTCTCAGTTCCAACGGAACCACCAATATTAACACTTGAAATGTTGCAGGAAGCCCTTAAAACACAAGCCTCTGTTACAGAAAAAAAAATTACTTCGGTGTTTGAGGATAAAATTCGAGATGTTGCTGAGGAGATAGTTCAAATTAAAGAGATTATTCAAAAACAAAATCAAGAAATTAGAGAAGATATTATCATGGCAGTTCAAGGTCTGGCAGGCCATATTGAAGCAATAGATCAAAAAGTGGAAGAAATTAAGCAGTCTAATGAGAACTTGGAAAATAAAATGGGAGAGGTCCAGAATAAGATGGAAAGAGCAGAGGCCGATGTGATAATGATACAATATAGAGATACGGAATTTGCTTTGAGAATAGGAGGCCTCAAAGAAAATAAGCAAGAGAATTTGAGAGAGATCTTTTCAGAAGCATTTGCACAGATAATGGGAGATCAAAAAGCAAATCTTCAATGGCAAATTGACAACATTTACTGTGTCAATTCATGGGTTGCCAGACAGAAACATCTACCAAGAGACATTGTAGTCTGTTTTAAAAGAAGGAGAATACGCAATGAAATTTTACAAGTTACTTTTAAAAATAAACTTCAAGTGCAGGGGCAGGAGGTTTTAATACTGAAAGAAATCCCCCCCAAAATGTTGAGAGCCAGAAGGGATTATGCCTTTCTGGTGGAAGAACTGAGAAACCGTCAGATACAGTACAGATGGGAGGTTCCAGCTGGACTAGTGGTGAACTATTCAGGAGAGAGATAGCATCTTAACTCAGTGTGCAAGGCAAGAGATTTTTACACCAATGTACTAAAGGCTGGATGCCCACAGTCCCCAGAAGCTAGAAGGAAGATGGAAGCAGAGGGGGCAAGAAAGGGGGAGAAGGAAGAATCACTGGCACAGGCCCAAAGGGGAGCTTTGATTACTCAAGAAGATTTAATACAACTTTCAACTACTGCTCAAGCTTTGGAGGTATTTGACAAAATAGAAGAACCTAAGGATCAAAGACAGACCTGAGCAGCAGCCAAGCGTCAAGAAGAATTAAGATTACAGCAACTACAGATGATTCAAGAAACTACAAAAACAGAAGCAGTGGGAGGAGCAAGGCCAAAAAGTAAAATGCATGGAGATTTCCAGCAGATGCTCCAAAAGCTTCAGGAGGCCAAGAATGGCAACTAGATTTCTGACTTGGAATGTTAATGGCTTAAATTCACCACAAAAGAGGAGAAAAATATTTCATTATTTGAAACAGTTTAAAAATGACGTAATCTGTTTACAAGAGACTCATATTAGAAGTAAAGATCAAAAATATTTAATAAATGCAAGGTTAGGTATACATTTTGTTGCATCTGCTCCCGAGAAGAAGAATGGTATAGTTATATACCTAAAAAAAGACTTAATTGCCAAATTAATTGAAGCAGATGATCAAGGAAGATTTATAGCAATTGAACTTTTAATAAAAGGAGAAAAAATACTTTTAATTGGAGTATATGCACCGAACCAACAACAGGAAAATTTTTATAAACGTTTACATTCCAAGTTACTACAATGGGATTACAAATCATGCATTTTATTGGGCGATTGGAATGGAGTTTTGGACACTAAAAAAGATAAGAAGGGGCTTTTGCAAAATATCTCAACGTGTGCTAGATTGCCAAAATCATTTTTTGAAATGATGAATGATATGGGGTTGAGAGATATCTGGAGAGAGAGGAACTCTGAAGAAAAAGACTTTACTTTTTTCTCTGATAGACATCAATCTTTCTCTAGGATTGATTTCATATTAATTACTAATGATCTTTTTTCCAGGGTGAAGAAGACGAAGATCTGCCCAAGAGTTTTAACGGATCATAGTCCAGTTTGGATGGAATTAGAGTATGGAATGGGATTAAAGAGGTCTTGGAGGTTAAATGAAAATCTGTTTAGATATGAGGAAAATGTAAAAGAATGTAAAAAATTTATGAAAGAATTTTTTATTATAAATATGCATAAGGGTACATCTATGGAAATGGTTTGGGATGCAAGTAAAGCATATATGAGAGGTATTTTGATATATTTGAATAATAAACATAGACGTAAACAGGAAAAAAAAGGAGGACTTAGAAGAGGAAATTAAAAAAAAAGAACAAGCTTTGATATTGAACCCAGCAGACAAGAAAATAAAAGAGGCAATTAACTTACTGCGAGGGCAATTTAATATGCTAATGGCAGATCAGGTCGCAACTAATTTGCAATATGCTAAACATAATACTTTTTGCAATGATAATAAACCAGGGAGGTGGTTAGCATATCTGTTAAGGAAAAAACAAAAGTCACGGACCATAGAGAAAATAGAATATAAAGGTAAAGAGGTTTATCAGCAAAACATGATTAAAAAAGCATTTTTAGAATTTTATATGAGGTTGTATGCTAGTGATAAAATTCAAAGTATAGATGTAGATACTTACAGAAAGAGAATATTTCTATAATTACAAGAGAGCAAAGGGAGGGTTTAAATCAACCAATAACTTCCGAAGAGATCATGCTTGCAATTAAGCAGTTGAAAGTGGGTAAAGCCTCTGGGACAGATGGTTTGACAGCTGCTTATTATAAACACTTGCAGTTAGAAATGGTGGGACCACTCAAAGAGTTATTTACCAACATACAATCTGGAGGAGATGTACCCCCATCCTGGAGGACAGCTTTTATTTCTCTGATTCCAAAGGAGGAGCAAGACCACACTCAGCCAAAAAATTATAGGCCTATATCACTTTTAAATAGAGATTACAAGATTTTTGCTAAAATACTAGCAAATAGGTTAATGACAGTTATGCAACAAATGATTCATAATGATCAAACTGGTTTTATAAATGGTAGACAAATGAAGAGTAATGTAAGGCAAGTTGTTAACCTATTAGAGTATTTGGGGAAGAACAACCAAATCCCTGCGGTGCTAATATTTTTTGATGCGGAGAAAGCATTTGATCGATTGAATTGGCATTTCTTATTGAAAATAATAGAAAAGATGCAGTTCGGAGAATATTTTACACAATCTATTAAGGCAATATATCAGAAACAAACAGCGCAAATAATAATTAATGGTAGTTTAACAGATACTTTTAATATAGAAAAGGGAACAAGACAAGGATGTCCTTTGTCTCCATTATTGTTCATCTTGACTTTGGAATTTTTGTTGAGTAAGATACGTGGGTCGGACAAAATAAATGGAATTAAAATTAGGCAGTATGATTACAGAGTACGAGCATTTGCAGATGATTTGGTTGTTACTTTAACCCAACCATTACAGTCGGTTGTAGGTTTAATGGATATAATTAAGCAATATGGGCAAGTATCTGGATTTAAAATAAATGCAGGGAAAATGAAGATAATAACTAAAAACATGACTACAAATCAAAAAGATGAATTAGAAAGATTAACAGGATTTTAAATAGTAAAAAAAGTTAAGTATTTGGGGGTTTGTATTATGACATCAAATGCGAAACTATTCACGCATAATTATGATCCGTTGTGGCAAAAAAATACAGAGAGAGATTGAAAACTGGAAAAAATTACAATTATCCTTGTTAGGAAGAATAGCAGCAGTAAAAATGAATGTTTTGCCTAGGTTTTTTTTTTTTTTTCAAATGATACCAATATTTAAAAAAGATGAGAATTTGAAGATATGGCAGAAGGGTATTAATAATTTTGTCTGGGCAGGGAAGAGACCGAGAATAAAACAAAAAATAATGCAGGATATACGTGAAAGAGGAGGTCTCAAAATGCCCAACCTAAGACTATATTATGAGGCAGCTGCTCTGTCAGCAATTAGTGACTGGATGAATTTAACAGAAGAAAGAATATTGAGGGATATGATTTGGTATACGGTTGGCATGCTTATTTATTATATGATAAGAAAGTGGATAAGGCTTTTAAAAGTCACATATTAAGGAATGCTTTATTGCGTGTCTGGAAAAAGTATCAGTATAAATTAAACTATAAGTTATCAATGTGGGCAATACCCAGATACGCGATAGAGAATATAAGTGTAGAGCAAAAACAAGATGTGATTACTTATAAAGAGCTTCTTAATAAGGAAGGAGGTATACTATAATTAAAATCTTTGAATCAACTAAGAGAAGAAAAGATAATTCAAACATGGTTTCAATATGTACAGTTGCAAGCTAGATGGAGAGAAGATCAGAAAATTGGGACGGGGAAAAAATTGTTGTAATATTTGATAAAACTTTTTAATAATAAAAAAAAAAGAATCCAAAGTGTGAGAAATTCGCTATTGCCAGAGCAATAAAAAGCAGTCTCTTCAGCTCGACTTGAGTGAATAAACTGAGGCTCAGCTGAGCAGAGGAGGTGTGACCGAGGAAATTTAAAGAAATACACACTCAGTCTCTGGCTAATAGATGAAGAATAACCCACGCTTTGGATTCTCCAAGCAGCGCGCTGGAGAATCTTCCATATCTGACCATTGTGTCAAACTGTTCAAATCTTGCTCACGTAAATATCTCCCTAAGATGTTTTGGCAGTTGTAACTTTAAATAGCCGTCTATTTGAAAACTACGTTTGTATTTGTTCAACCGTTTCAAGCTACCAACCTTACTAAGGATAGTTATATCATTTTGCGCTTCTATATCCTTGATTCTTTGGGCAGCTCTTTTTTTAGCTTGTTCCTGTTATGCAAGATCACAGCTACTTACAAAATTAATCAGTTTAGTGATCCAAGAGATTTGTGATTGTGATTTTATCTGCTCTAGTAAGCATAACTTGGGGGAGTCTATCAGTCTCCATTTCATTGATTTTGTGCCAGTAATTATTTGCTGATTTTGGATAGTGCATGAATTGTATAAATTCCCAATTCAGCTCTAACTGCTGCAGTAGATGTCCTTAGATCTACACCCAAAATACATCTCAAGTGCTAGGACTGTGTTTGTTCTAATAC
Source organism: Pantherophis guttatus (assembly GCF_059756535.1). Lineage (NCBI taxonomy): Eukaryota > Metazoa > Chordata > Lepidosauria > Squamata > Colubridae > Pantherophis > Pantherophis guttatus. The sequence continues at coordinate 183,894,315 of NC_142063.1, read as the reverse complement.
TGTGGTCGAGTATAGACCCCAAACATTTGCTCCATACAAAAGAATAGGGGGTAACCTTAGCTTTATATACTTTAATTAATGGGGCTAGAGACCCTGGGTACCTGTGATTTTTTAATTTAAGCAATAAATTCAAACAAGTATTTGCTCTAAGTGTACTCCGTTGATGATGGTAAACCAAAGATCCAGTCTTGGAAAAACTTAAGCCTAAATATACAAAGGTGTTAACCTGTTCAATTGGTTCACCATCTATTTGCTATCTATGTCTCTGATGATGTTTTTCAAACACCATGATTTTTTATTTAGATTTACTAATGGTTAGGGAGTTATCCTTGCAATAGGAGCTAAATCTTCTTAATAGCCTATGTAATCCTATTTGTGAATACGATAATAAAATCATATCAGCATATAGCAAGACGTTATAGTATGTATTTAGGATATTTGGCATATGTACTATGAGATCCTTCATTAACCCTGCTAAATCACTGATGTATAAATTAAATAATAATGGACCCAAGATATACCCTTGTCTTATTCCTTTTATTTGTGTGAATCCTATTAGTCAGAGTCTTAATTCTTCTGCAAAGATATGATTTTCCTCTACCCAGATTTCAATTCTATTCAAAAGGAACCTAGCATATATTTTTGCTACAATGTCAATCAGACTGATGGGCCTATAATTACTAGAATCCTTTTTATTCCTCTACAGGTTCCGTGGAAGCAAACAAACATTGATAATGATTCTCCCAGTCCTCAGCAGAGATTGGTATATCAAATGCAAATCTCCATTCCTTTAGGACTCCTGCTACAGAGTGCCAAAATATTACTGAGTTATGACTTTTAGCAGCCAACTCAAGTTCTGACGAATTTGAAATGGCAACACTTTTTTAATTTTATGAATTTTTGCTATTCTCTTCTTATATGCAGCATCTCATCTTGTATATGAGTGGTAGGACTCCTCTGAGTGAGTCTCATGGCTGCCTTCAATTTCTTTTTCAACAACTGGCATTCAAAATCAAACCAACGAGATCTACCCGCTCGAAAACTTTTGGCATGGAGTTTAATTATTAGATGTTTCTTTAGCATATTGCAGAGATTAAAAAGAAATATCAGCAACTTGGAGTAAGATCCTATGTCTCTGTAGAACTAACCTCTCCTCTGTGTCTTCATCTTGGAGCCCCTGATCCCTGTGAGCTATCAGTGAATTAAGAGTACATTTTGAATCATGGGCTTTGCTATTTGCTTCCTTGTCTAATTTAGAGATGTAATTTCCCATTAGAGACTTTAATTCTTCAAACTTTTTGTTTGCTTCCAAGAGCTGGTCAAATATGGCAATAACTGTTTGTGCTGTCAGGAGGCAATTCTTGGCAACCAAATCCAAGTCTCCTTTAAAATTGTTCTTAGTATTGTTCTCCCCTCTGTCTCCTAATGGAGCCTCATTTTCCAGAGAAAGATAATCGTCATCATCCCACTCCAGCAAGGAATAGGGCTTATTTACTGAGGTTATGAGGGAGGAAGAACAAAAAAAACAAAAAAAAAAGATGACGACTTACTTGCAGAGTCCATTATTTGAAATAAGTCCTTTATCTTTGGTTGTCTGGTTGTCATTACCACCATGTTGTGTTTGGAGTTTCCTCCCAACTGTATTTCCAATTTATGTCTCCTTTTAAGTTTTCTTTTCAAGACCCCTTTTGCTTTTGCTGGTGGCCTTTGTTTCTGCATCCTTGGGTGGTTTAATTTTTAAAAAAAAAAAAACATACTCCCACAGCATCAGCAAATGCTGATAAATTCTGTAACTTGTAATCTAAAACCTAAATGCTACATAATCCTAAATCTAAAAACATAAAATTACTACACCTAATAAAATAAAACTAACTTAACTAATTTATAGATAACATTAAATAAAAAATAAACTATTTTACATCCATATAAAAGAAGCTATAAGAGGATAAGGAGCTCACTAAAAAGGCTGTCACACAACAGCCATCTTGCCTCTATATATCTCTTTAGAAGCAAAGGAATTCAACTTTTTGACCCAATATAGTTTCATGGTATTGTTACATTAAAGAGTCTTGCCTTAGCTTTTCCTGCTCATTTTAGCAGAAAAGGCAAAATAGCAGCAATCAATCAAATACTAGACCCGTGATGGCGAACCTATGGCACGCGTGCCACAGGTGGCACGCGGAGCCATATTAGTGGGCACGCCAGCTCAGCTCTGGGGCGCATGCGCGCACCGGCCAGCTGATTTTCGGGACTTCTGGGCCCACCAGAAGTAGGGAAACAGGCTGTTTCCTGCCTCTGGAGGGCCTGGGGGGGGGGAAGGCCCGTTTTTTTTCTTACCTGGCTCCAGATCCTCTCTGTGTATCTGGGAACGGCGAAAACAGCCTTTCCCACTTCCTTGGAGGACCTACGGAGGCTCAAAGCGCCCATTTCCCCACTCCTGGTGGGACAGGAAGTGACGTTTTTTCCTGTCCCCAGCCTCCAGAGACTCCTAGAGAGGCTCCTACAGACTCCTAGAGAGGTTGGAGTTGGAGTTAGTGAAAGTAATTTTCACGTAATTTTAGTAATTTTCAAGTCCAGCGTGTTTCCTCCTGTGTGAGTGGGGCCCTGAATTAACTGGGTCAGGTCCATGGCCGTCATGGAAGCCATGAACTCCCGCTGAGTTGATTGCTGAGTTGATTGCTGATTGAATCGTTCTGTGAACTAGGATTAATTGCAGATTGTATTTATTGGACATAAATACATGTTTGTTTATTTATTCAATTTCTATAGCTGCCCATCTCGACCTAATTTACCCTACTTCAACTTTACAATGTATTTATATTGTATTTTAAACTGATCAATTTAGTCAGTGAATGTATTTTAAAATATACTTCCACCCAATTCAAACTTGAATATCTTGTAATAAAATCTTGTAATTTTTAAAACCAGCACCCAACTCTAACTCATCTATTTTGTAAGGTGAGTAGAATTGCACACAATTCCCAAGTTTTCAGCACAGCTCTTCAAATAAATAAGTAAATAAAGTGTGGTGACTTCAAATGTGCTTTTTGGTATTATTGGTTCTTTCCAAGGAGCAAAAGTAGAAATAGGAGAAGGCTGTGTTTGGACCAAACTCTGCCACAATCTAGTAGAAACTGTACATTTGCACAGCTTAGCAATTGGACTGTTCACTTATTTCATGAGGTTCAATTATCCTCAGATGTAAGTGTACTCAGGAGAAAACCGAGAGTAGGAGCAATAAGAAAATAAGTGACTTGTGAGGAGAAGGATCCACAGTCTTGTCCTCATGCTTTTTTTGTCCTTAAATTTGGTGAAGGGGTTGCTTGCTTTCATATGAATTTGGCCCTGAAACAATTCACTTGGTTTTCTGCCCTCTAGCCTTCTTTTTTGGGTTATACATCAGGCTCAGGACCTTGGACAGAAGCCATAGTGAATATTCAACATGAATAACTGTACCAAATCAATCTATCTATCTAGATCAACCTATCTAGATCAACCTAAAATTTCTTTAGCTAAAAAGGCTGCTGCTGTCCCTGGAGTTCTACTTTGAGTAGTCTATCTCTTTCTCTAGTAAAAAAAGAACTAATAATTGTATACATCTGAAGGTTCCAGGAGAAACAATGCTTTTTTAAAGGAAAACTTGAAGAACACATATGTCTAAAAAAGTGTTATTTTTCTGTTCAAATAGAAAATGATCTAACTTAATGCTGTAATTATTAGAGGTTGGAATGGATTTCTCAAGAAAAGTCTTATCAGACTAAATTTACCTCTTTACTAAAAAGCAAGAAACTTATTTGATAGATTATAGGAATGCTGCTGACATAATACACATTTCATAAAGGATCCCATGACATTCCTATCAACAATCTAATTATCTATGCATTGAATGGCATAAAAACAAAGTAAATATATTACTGGCTCAAAAATCATATCCAAAGAATGCTCATCAATAGTTCCTCATCACACTAAAAGAAGGCATTGATCAGGGTACCACACTCTGGAGCCTCTACTTATCAAATAATTTTATTAATGGCTTAGGTTAGAAGAATGTTTATCAATCTTACACATAACAGTACATTCCATGGACAATCCATATCCTAGATAAAAGAAGTAAAATACAAAACTATCTTGATAGGGTAGAGCAATAGCTTGAGAACACCAAAATGAAATTTAACAAAGATGAATATAGGGTTGTTCATTTAAGAAATAAATAAAACATACATGTATAGTGAATAGGAGATATCTAGCTTTACAATAGCAATTGTAAAAAAAAAGACCAATTAAAGATTATCAAGTGATTAGAAATTAAGTCCCACAAATAAAGATTGAAGGAGTTGGGCATATTTAGCCTTGAAAAGACATGTTATAATCTATAAAAGATTATAGGCATATTATAAACACAAGAAAGAAATGGCCCAGGTCTGTTCTCTATCATCTCAAAGGGCAGGACACTCAATAGAGTTCAGCACATTCCAGTTGAATGTTAAGAAAAACATTAATTCCTGCATTGAACAGGTAGTAGATTTAGTTGACCTAAATTGACCCTTACAATTCTATTATTCTACTTGCTTGTATACAGCTTTAACATCTGGGGAAATGAAAGGCATAGAGGGGGGAATTCAGTTAATTTTATTACACTAGACAAAAAATATTCTACATAGATGTTAATATTTTTGGTTATCTTAAAAGTTACATCCCAAGGTTTGATTTCCTCATATTCTATGCTTTTAGTATTTGTAAGTACTCTTTTTTCCCTTTGATATTCTATTTATTTTAAATCTAATTTAATATTTAAATATTTATTTTAAATCTAATTTAATATTTAAAATGGAATATGGATGCATATTTGTTTGATTTATCATTTTTCCTTTGATTTGCACAAACTGATTTAGTGCAACTGGCAGTACTAGGTTGTTATCACAATTGAAATAGAAACTGAAAAGAAATCATCCAATTTAATCAAGCACATTAACACTTAACTTGGTTTAATGTGGAATCAACAGATCATTACACTTGAAGTGTTCTTTAAAAGCATCTCATTCCTCCTAATATAAGAGAACTGCAGAATGAATGTTCTTCAGAATGTTTTTCTGAACAAATGTGTTCGGAAAAGACCTCAGGCTGATCAACAGTGCCAGCAGGAGCAACACTCAGTGAAATCAATAATTCAATGAATTTCTATGTTTTAGTAAACTATGTGCCTCTCTTCTCATCACTGGAGAAGAGAAACCTTTGAAAGATGGGAATATAAACTGGTTTGGGCTCATCTCAAAAACAGCAAAAAAAAAAAAAAAAAGAAAAAGAAAAAAGAAAAAGTCAGTGATCCAGCTAAACAGAATGCAATGCAACTCCTGGGGGACTGGGAGGTTCACATTACCACTACATCTCCCTGTGTTGCCTAGCCTGCTTTAATTTAAGACATACTTGAACATTTAAATCTACAAATCTGGTTTGCATGCCAGTGAAAAATGTCCACAGCCAGAAAAATGATATTCTGATTGTCAGGGGGATTAGCTATCAACATGTGAGATCAGGGACAGTCATTACGGAAGCAGAATTCTAGTCTGGTTATTGTCCGGGATTGTTCAAGTAATCAGAGCTGGGTATTTGGCTGGGGCAGTGAGGCCTGATCTATTTTCTTTTCTGTGTCCAAGTTCCTTTTTAAAAAGAAAGTTGGGAGAAAATGATAGAAGGTGCTGGTGTATGGTTGCTTTTAAAGGAACGAAAGAGCTGAATAGCCGAAAAGTCAGGTTGCTGAATTATCATGTCAGGATCTCTAAAGAAAGTTAGGTAAAGGTAAAGGTTCCCCTGCACATGCGTGCTAGTTGTTTCCGGCTCTAAGGGCTCATCTCCGTTTCTAAGCCAAAGAGCCAGCACTGTCGGAAGATGTCTCTGTGGTCATGTGAAGCATGACTAAACACTGAAGGTGCACGGAGTGCTGTTATCTTCCCACCAAAGTGGTCCCTATTTTTTAACTTGCATTTTTTACGTGCTTTCAAACTGCTAGATTGGCAGAACCTGGGACAAGTAACGGGAGCTCACTCCGTTACATGGCGCTAGGGATTCGAACCTCTGAACTGCTGACCTTCTGATCAACAAGCTCAATGTCTTATCCACTGTGTCCCTTAAAGAAAGTTACATACCTATTTTTTTCATCTTCCTTGATTCTCTTCTCTTCACACATCAATCCTTGCTGGCTCATAATGTTATTTTCTACCTTACCTGTTTCTTTCCCTCTTCTTTTTCTATAGAGATAGATTATACTACTGATTTTGGCAGTGGTTTGCACTCCAAGCTTGTTTTAATTTAGTTTCTGAACATTTCATTACCGACTAGGTAACATAATCAACAGGATTTTCTTGTCCTATTCTCCTTAATTTATAAATGTCTTGTGTGCCAGTGTGGTCAGTTGGTCATTTGATTGTTTGGAGCGATATTTAAATTCTGAGCAGCTGACTGGTTCTCTTGTTGATTGGTTGTTCGAATGGTCTGGTTTCTTATACATTCATCTGTTGATCTAGATCAATATGCTTGTTAATTGCTCCTTTGGTAGAATACCAGGTTTCAATAAATTCATGTGTGTGGCAGGTGTTAGCATGGTCAATTATTTTTGTTCCTTCCCACTAGTATCTTTTCTATCAATTAAACTAGTGTCTTTATTATCAATATTGTTTGAGATCAGAGATTTTTAGTCATGCCGTTTAACTGCTAGTTGATGTTCATGAACCCTTGTTTTCAACTGCCTTCCTGCTTGTCCCATATAGAATTGCTTGCAATCGTTGCAATTGGTTTTGTATACTATGTTGCTGTTGTCTTCCTTCTGTATTTTGTCTTTGATTTTAGATAGCTCTTTTCTGAGTGTAAATGTGGGTTTCTGAGCTATCATTATTCCCAGGGGTTACAGTATTCTGGCAGCCATTATACTACTGAGCAGGGCCAGGTTTCAAAACCCATCGCTACTGGTTTGCGCATGTGTGTGTGTGACGCTTCTGCACATGTGCAGCATCCAGGCGGGTGGGCAGAACCTCCCGCCACCGGTTCGCCCAATCTTTCAATCCCTCTTCTACGGCTCCCTGTCACCAGTCGGCTCCACAATTGATAAGACTTTCGGTTAGGACAGGTAGAGGAAAAAGAACGCCGCACTAGGAGGAGACTCTATGGTGGGGGGAACCAGACTTCCGGTAGGCTCCAGAATTGAATGGGAGGCTTCTGGTTAGGACCTTTGTGACTCTGAGTGTTTAAGGTTGCCGACCTCTGGCCTAGAGGCTACTGCCCTCACCAAATTGTATACATAACTCACCTTGTCATCTTAACATGTTATTAAAGGGTAGGGATGGCCTGATCAGATAATATCTGACTAACGAATTTAAAATACTTCTGGAATATTCTTTTTAGATTACAGAACTTTATCCTGACAACTTCAAACTTCATTCTAAACATTATTCATTTTCAATGTTATGCAAAATGCTGCATTTCAGAAAGGAATATACATACCATTATTTCTGCATTCTGTACTAAATGCAGAGATATATCTAGCTCAATTGACTGCACACACAAATATTTCATATGGGACATGCTTGACAAATGCCTCACAAAATATTTGTTGATGCAATAACAGTAATTAGATAGTCCAGTATTTGGCACATAAAAATAATCTTTCAAAATGGTATTGGGACAGCTCCTAACTCAAAATGCAATTGGGATAGCTTTTGTTATTATAGGAATACAGAAGCTTTTAAATTGCTCCAAATTCTTAACTGATGGAAGAAGAAAGATATAATGAGAAAAGCAGGACAAAAATATTGGTCAAGAGGTGATGTAAATGATATGAGTTCTGTCAAAGTAAACATTAAGTATCACTGGTTTTAAATATGCAGAGTTGGGCACACTTTGTTCAATTAATGCCATAAATGAATTTTAACTGCCATTTAATTTTGACTGGTTTTCAGTAATATTTTTAATATTTGAAATTTCAGAATATATCATAAACAGAGTGGATCTGTTCAATTCACTATCACAAAATCATTTTTTTAAACATAAGATAATAATTTTGAAATATCCTGGTTTATCTGCTCTTTTTGTACCTTTGAATTAAAAGCAATAATATTTTAGCAGAGAAGCAGCACTGGGTTTATTGTATGATAATTGTGGAGAAATCAAAAGTAATCATAGCATCATTTGCTTTTGCACCCAGAGGTTGCACTAATGAATCATCTTGGAAAAAAGTCTCACAAAGGAGATTACAAAATATAGTCCAGCACACCCTGCATCATATTAAGTCTCTTTGAGAATTCTACCATGCTGCAAACACAAACAACTTAGCTAAACAGCAAGCCAGAGAACTGCTCAGTATCTTCTAAATAAACAAGCATGCACAAAGCCAAAGTATTAACTATGAACCTCTGAAGTTAGTTTCAACACTTTTTGCTCTCAAAGCAATCAAACTAACTGCATCCAGATTTTGGTTCTGCAAATGAAAATAACAAGAGAGCTGAGTCCCAAATGATACCATTAAGACAATATTATAAAATATTTATAGGCAGTGCTTCCTGCTATTAATAAATGGCATTAATGTTTTAAAATAGTGGTGCTCCTCCATTCTTTGTCATTAACTATAATTAATATCCTGATGGTTTAAAACTATATATTAGCTTGTAGAAGAAAAACTATTATGAAAATCATGTGACATTTTTAATGCATTTCATTTTTATATAGCTTATTAATTGTAGCTCAGAAGGCTAACAGAAGCATTTGAAGTATGCTGTGTATGAATGAACTCCCTCTTTTTCCACAGAAAAAAAGGCTGTTCCAGAGATCAGTAACTCAGAATATCTGCTGATAGCAAGTTCAGCAGAGAGGAACATTGCTCTGGGTAACTTTCTTCTTGTACAAATCACTTGTTCTACAAACTTAGCAACTGCATCCATACTATTAAAGAAACCCAACATTCCCATAACTAACCCTTGTAATTTTGTAGAATAAAATATTTTGGGGAATATCCCCAAATAGTTTCAACATACCATAAACCCTTTAATGAGCTGCTCTATTCCCTTTAAAAATTGTCATTATTCTGCTTTTAACAACTAACAGAGTAACTTTACAATTCAAATTACTGCTCCAGATTGCATGGGAAACTGTTTATTGCTCTTTCTACTCCTGATATGATTGAATGCTTTGTCAGCAAGGAGTACCTGTCCCAACAGGTGACCATGCAAATCTGGATCATCTTTTTTGGTAGATAGATATTGGGGGTTCTCTTAAGCAATATTGAAAGGCATAGGCGGCTCCTCACTTGTCAAGTTTAAATGTATGTTTGGTTTGACATCAACTCCACCATCTTTAGTAGTACCGTACTTCTTGGCAGTACTGCCTGGGATTTCAGGATTGGTGGAGCTGATTTCCTGCAATTTGACTAAACTATTGATCACTGACATAACTGCTGTTAAGAAAGTGCCTGGAACAGGCCAAATTTGCACAAAGAATCGAAAGATATTTGTTATGGCTGCCTTCTCTATCAGATTCCTTTATTTAACATCCAGTGACAATTCAAGAAAGCTTGGTCAAAAAAACTTGGTCAAAAGTTTTAGTGCATTTAATGTGCACGATTCCTCAATATGTGGGCTTAGCAATGAAGCTGGGAAGCCTGGCCAAATGCAATGGTACTTAAGTAAATCCTATTCTAACAAGAGTTATAGGATCATTCATTTAACAGTGCACCCCGCTGAAATCGTAACTCCAAAAGCATGCTTGCATTCCACAGCACTATAAAGTCTGAATTAACGCAAGTGCTGTAATTTACATGGGATCAGGCTGCAGAATTGCGGTTGGTCTGAGTAAGGAATAGGTGGTTTAAGATACTGAAAGACGACAGAAAGAACTTGAAAAGCAATAAATGTGCCCATAAGTTGTCTGTAGAGCTAAATGAAGAGTAAATGAATTAATAAGATCTCTTGAAAAGGACGATTCAGACAAGTCTGGATATTTGAGCAAGTCATGGCATTCGCCCCGGGACAAGCAAAGGCGCCGCTTCTACTGTCACGGGAACCTTATGGAAGAATGGGGGCTTAAGGGCTAAGAGGGGGGGTCTCTTTCCGGAAACGGGACTTCTTCCTCCCGACAGTGGTGACCAAGACTGGACTCTGAAATGGGTCGCGTCCAACACTTACAAAAGACCACGAAAGTGGATCCGGCGAAAAGTTGACCTCTCCTCCCCAGATACAAAAGCAGCCATGAAAGCTGGCCTCCTGGGAGGCTTTTGTTCGCTCGCCCGCCCAAAGCCTTGAGCCTCTGCCCCCCTCCGCCGAGACGGTTGGCGCAGCTTCGCCCTACTTCGCCGCCCCGGCCCTTTGGCTGAGCCAGCACGCTTCTTGCCCTGGAGAGCCGAACAATTGTCTTACCGCGAGGTCGCTTTTTCCCTTCCTTTCGAGCGCAGAGAGTTGCTTCTCCTCTCGCGGGCGGTTTGGCAAGCGACTGCCTCCTTTGACCCGCTCCCCCCGCCAGTTATATAGGACTCGCTTCGAAGAGGCGCCTGTAGATGGCAGCTCAGCTAATCAGCTCCTCCTGCTGCCGCCGCCCAGGAGCTTGTACTGAACAGCGCCGAAGCGGCGAATTGCGTTTTCCCCTGATATCTACGTGCGGGCCACGATCACCTACATCCTGTCCCCTGGATAGGAAAATCCCAGCTAAACTTTCCCAAAGCTTCCAAGGATCCCGGATCACCTCTCCGCAGGGCTCTTCCATGCCCCGGCCTGCCCGCTCTGAAGTGCGCGGTTGCAGAGCCTCACTGTGCCCCGGGACGTTGCGCCTCTAGGCCCGGGTGCAACTCGCTAGGGACTACCGAGGCTTGCACCCTGCTTCGGTTATCCTCGCAGAGGCAGCCATCACTGGAGTCTACAGAAAAGCAGGTCAGCATCAGAGTTAACAGAGTTGGATGGGACAAGTTTGCAGTCCCTGTTACTGGGTCCTTTCCTGCCACAGAATTGAGGCTGGTGACTGATGTCTTACTGACTGTTTTAATACGGATCATTTAAGGAAAGCTATTGTGCATTTCTTCGGCTTATTTTTTCCCCTCCCATCAAAGGCTTTTCTGGGTTGGAATCTTAAAGCAGTTGACTTCCATTATAAATCGCCAGGAAACAATTTACCACTTTAGAAACCCTATTTTGGATTTTAGGCCTTCCTCCAACTTGGTCCCACTTTAGTTCGGTGTTTTGTCCAAACTGATCTTATCAGAGGTCCTGATCAGTCCGCTGCTTTCACTCAATCTTTCCATGAGCCGGTCTTGGAGAACTTGATTTCCCCTGATGACCTCCCTCTTCCTGCTTGCTCTTCACACCTTCCTGGCTGGTGCATCCACCTATGGATAGTAATGAGCAGAAAGAACACTGCCCATCCAGTTTTGCCATTCCTTTCCAACTGGTTCAAAAAAGGAAGAAAAAGCTAACAAAAAATTCCTGCAGGATACATGTTTTAGAAAGATACTAAGAACATGGAGTGAGAACAGGCAGAAGTTCTCTCCTTGTCACTCAAACACTTCAATCATTCTGTGCTTCACATAATGCTTTGCCTTACAAATAATTAACTAATTCATTCTTAATCTTGCATGTCCTCCCTCAGTTTGGTTATCCAACTTTCTATCCCTCTCATTTCCCATTTTTCTCCTCCTTTTCAAAGCATGCATTTTGTATTCCAATGTTTTGTTTTATTAACAGACAAAAAGCTTTAGTTAGCCCTTCTCCAGTAGCTTTTCCCTGCTACAAATCACTAAGTAGATTTTTACTGTGTCAAATTATAAATAACACAGTTGGATGATTATATAGTCAAGTTAGTGTCAACTCTTAGCACTACAGGTAGTCCTTGATTTACAACAGTTCATTTAGTGACCTTTCAAAGTTACAATGGCACTGAAAAAAGTGTCATGACTATTTTTCATACTCATGACCATTGCAGCATCTCCATGATCATGTGATTTACATTCAGATGCTTGACAACTGGTTCATATTTATGACAGATGAGGTGTCCTGGGGTCATGTGATCACATTTTACAAGTTTATGACAAGCACAGTCAATGGGGAAGTCAGATTCACTTACCAACCATGTTACTAACTTAATAACTGCAGTGATTCACTTAACAAATGTAGCAAGAAAAGTCATAAAATGGGGCAAACTCACTTAACAAATTTCTCAGCAATATAAATAATGCACTCAGTTGTGGGCATAAGTCAAGGACTACCTGTATCTAGATCTTCTCCATGATTTGTCCACAAGCTTGCCTTCAAGTGCCCCAGTAATGTACCAATGATATATCTTTACTGCTATAATTAAATCTATCTACCTTACTACAGGTTGTCCTCTTCTGTTTCCTTTCACTTTTCAACCAGTAAGATTTCTCTAGAGAGCTAGGTGTCTACATAATATGATATTTGAGCCTGGTCATTTGTGCTTGAAAAGAGAACTCTAGATTTATTTTTTAGATACTTATCTTCTTCCTATACTTTGACTTTGTAATTAGTAACCTTCATTATGTTCTGTTTTGGCCTATTAACGGTGTATGTGAGTGAGAAAGAAAAAAAATTGTGAATGAAACAGCTGGGTGGAATGGGCATGGCTCAAATTGCTTTGGCAAAGAATTACTGGAACCTTTGAGAATGTTATGGCAGCAATGCAAGAAAACAAAATGTTACTATGATCCAAAACTGTAAAGAAAAAAAAATTACCCTGTACTAAATTTGGAATACTTCATCCCCTCAAAATGATCTGCAAGTTGAAAGGTAGTTTCATTTTCCTAAATGTTTGATCTAGAGTTGGGAACACGTTAGGAACAACAACAGTTAGGACTGCTGTTCCATCTGCAGGGAGAGAGTGACTATTGTTGGCCTTTGACATCCAGCCGCTGTGAGAGAATGGCTGTGGCCATCCGCCTGCACTGCAACTATCTGATCTGGTCGCCCCATCACTGTGAGAGAGTGAAGGGGCCCCAGCTTCATCCTGGCCAGCCTTTTTTGCCACCTCTCACCTCAATGACTATCCTTAAATATCGCTGACATCCAGGGTTCCCCTTTTCCATCTCATCATACTTGTATGGCTTATACCTTGGCAGATTTGCTCGCGCTGCGAGATGCCCCCCTCTTGCGGCGATGGCTTTCCACTTTATCAAAGGCCTACCTTAAGGACGGGCTTTGGAGCCCTGAGAGGTGGCATGTTTTAAAGCGGGGATTGAGGGGTTTTTTAATTAGGGTTTTTAATAATTTTTTAAGGGGAACTGGGAGGGTGACCAAAGGGGATGGGTGGGGGGTAATCCACCTAGGTCAGGGCCCAGCCCGGCACAGGGTAATGGTCTGGAGGGCGCAGGACGAGGGATTGGGGATATCATCAGCACGGTGGATGGGAGGGGCAGATATGGTGAGAGCAGAGGACCTTATCTTGTGTCAGGGGTGCGCACTCGCTACTTGAGAGCGATTGTGCGCCCCGGTCCTCAAGGCTCCTCTCGGATACTAGGTGGCACAGTTATTCAGGACCTGGGCCTCCGGCTGATGCTGTGCAACGCCAGGTACGTGGTAAATAAGCCCCCCCTCATTTACGATCTTAGTCAAGAGGGGGGAGGGGACCTGGCAGGTATTACGGAGACCTGGTTGGGCCCGGAGGGAGGGGTCCCTCTGGTTGAGATGTGCCCACCAGGCTTCAGAGCATTCCATCAGCCGAGGGCCCAGGGGAGGGGAGGGGGGGTGGCGGTTATTATTAAAGAAGGTCTTGGTCCGAGGGAGACCACTGTGCCACAGATTGCCGGATGTGAGTCTCTCTTTGTGAGATGGGGTCATGGGGTTCAGATGGGCTTGCTGCTTACCTGGCTCCCTGCTGCGTGGCAACGGCCCTGCCCGAGCTACTCGACGTGATAGCCACGGTGGCAGTTGATACATCCAGGCTTATGGTCATGGGTGATTTCAACTTGCCGTCCGTTGGTGAAACTTCGGAGATGGCTCGGGAGTTCATGGCTTCCATGACGGCCATGGACCTGACCCAGTTAGTTCATGGCCCTACTCACAGGGGGGGACACACGCTGGACCTGATTTTTGTCTCTGGCCAGTGGTTGAGTGGTCTTACTATAGGGGATATAGACATGAAACCCTTGTCATGGTCAGATCACTCACTCCTTCGTTTGGACCTTCGAACCTTACACCCCGCCGCAGGGAGGCGGACCCAATTAGATGGGTCCGCCCCAGGCGCCTGATGGATCCTGATAGGTTCCAGACGGAGCTTGGGCCAATTCCTGAAGATCTGGCACACGACTCGGCTGAGGACCTGGTAGCTGCCTGGGATCGGGCAGCTGGTGGGGCCTTGGATCGAGTCGTGCCTTTGCGGCCTCTGACGCGGTGTCGATCCCTCGTGGCCCCTTGGTTTACCGAGGAGCTGAGGGAGATGAAATGCCGGAAAAGACGCCTAGAGAGCGGTTGGAGGGCCAGTCGCGCTGAATCTGACCGAATACTGGTAAGGTCGCATATTAAGACCTACCTAGTGGCGATGAAGATGGCAAAGTTTAATTACTTTTCCGCCTCTATTGCGTCATCAGGGAATCGTCCGGCCACCCTGTTCAGGGTAACCCGCTCCTGCTCCATCTGGGAGCGCGGGAGGATCCCTTGGAAGGCAGGGCGGAGGATTTCAGACAATACCTATATGACAAAATCGCTCATATCCAGGGGGATTTGGACTCTGACTGGGTAGATCAGGGCAGGGTGATGAGGAATAGTCTTGAGAATGTTATCTGGGAGGAGTTTGATGCTGTGACTCCCGATGATGTGAACAGGATTTTGGGGAGACTTAGTGCGGCCACATGTTTACTGGACCCGTGTCCCTCCTGGTTGGTACTGGCCTCCCGGGAGGTTACACGAGGCTGGCTCCAGGGTGTTATCAACGCTTCATTGAGTGAGGGTCACTTCCCCGCCGCCTTGAAAGAGGCGGTGGTGAGGCCTCTCCTCAAGAAGCCGTCCCTGGATCCGGCAATATTGGCCAACTACAGTCCTGTCTCCAGCCTTCGCTTCATGGCGAAGGTTGTTGAGAGTGTGGTCGCGCGACAGTTTCCGCAATTCCTGGAGGAAACATCCTATCTAGATCCGTTCCAGTCGGGTTTCAGGCCCGGGCACAGCACGGAAACAGCATTGGTTGCGTTGGTTGATGATCTCTGGAGATTCAGACGTGGAAATGGGGCTCTTTGGAGCCCCGCGAAAATCCCGTCCATCAAGCCCCCGCCAATAGGTCTGCGGACCTCCCCTGTCCTGTAGGGACAGGGGATAAAGAGGGACCTCCTCGGACGGCCAAGAGGAATGAGCAGGTTCCTCGAGGCCGGAGGATAACCCTCTACGCCGGTGGCGGTGGGAGAGGCAGCATGGCGGCTGCCCCAAAGCCGCAGCAGCCAGGACAAGCGAAGTGCAGGAGGAGACGCAGGAGCAAGCTGTTTGAATGCCGGGTGAGTAGGATTAGCCCAGGCGGGAACAGCTTTCAAATATTTGGGACTAACAATGCCCTGGCCCTAACAGCGGCTACGAATTATTTGGGCTAAAAATTTAAAATAATTAACAACAAGAAGAGAAGACCCTTTAAAGGACGATAATACCTACTATCTGCTTTTGGAATTAAATTTCTGAGTATTAATAAGAATTGTTGATAGATTTAATAATTATAGAAAACTTTTTTTTCCCCAAAATGGCTAAAAATATTGTTGTTTTATAGAAAGTAAGGAAATGTAGATATCTGAATATTACAAAGAACTATTTATAGATGATGATTTCTAAAGCGAGGAATATTATTATAGAAAAATGTGGATACTTTGAAAGAAATTTCTTAAAAATTTTTTTTTATTAATCATGGTTTAAAATGCTGTAAGCTATAAGAAATATGAAGATTATGAATGAATCTTTGATTACTAATAAGAATAACTGCTAGATTTAACAATTACAGAAAACTCTCTTTAAAACGGTTAAAAATATTATTCTTTATAGAAAATAAGAAAATGTGAATGAAGCTTTGAATATTGTTAAGAACTACTTATACATGCTCATTTTTAAAGTGAGAAACGTTATTAATAGAAAAAATGTGAATACTTTGAAAGAATTCTTTAAAAAATACTAATAAGTGTTTTAATGGTTATAGAAAATGGATTTGAAAGTTGTTTAAAATGTTGTTTTTCTATAGCAAATAAGAGAATGGGAATGAATTCTTGAATAATAATAAAATTTGTTTATAGATTCTATAACTATGGTGAATTGGCCTATAAATGGTTTAAAATGTTTTATAGAGAAAAGTGAAAAACAAATAGGAAATGGGAGAATTAATAATTCGGGAGAGAGTAGGAGAGAAGATATATTTCAAAATGTATTACTATTTTAAATTGCTAAAGAAGTATGATTTTGGGAATGAGATGATTAAAATTAAATTGTGAATTTGTTAAATATAAGGTTAGGAGTGGAGGGAAGCATCCCCGGAAAACAACTGAAAAGCTGTTATCCAGCAAAAAATAAACCTAGGAGGAGTGAAGGGGAAAATGTTGGAAGCAGTTAAAACTAACTGTGATCCAGCCAATAAATAAGGTTAGGAGTGAAGGAAAGCATTTCTGGAAACTAGCTAATTATTATTATTATTATTTATTAAATTTTTATACCGCCCTTCTCCCGAAGGACTCAGGGTGGTGTACAGCCATATTAAAACAACATATACCCACACAATTTAAAAACAGTTTAAAATATATTAAAAATTTGGCCCTTATATTAAAAACAACAAACACCCAATTAAAATTCATTTTCTAAGCCAGCCCGGCCTGTTAAACTGCAATCCAGCTAAAAATAAACTTAGGAGGAATGAAAGAGATACTTTTGAAGAACGGATATTGACTTTAAAATGTCTTTCAGAGAGGAATGAAATATTTTATATTGGTTATTAGATGTGTTCTAAAAGAAACATTGACTTGATTTGGGTCTTTGAAACAGAAAATACATGAAATACTGATTGTTAAAATGATAAATGAATACTATAAAGTGCTGTTTGGATTTGAAGTTTAAGAGTTAGGGTGACTACATAACAGAAACTTAAATGTTAGAACAAGATGCTAGATTGAATGATAAAAATTGGGTTTAGATTTGGGGTTTTTTTTTTTTTTTTTGGTTATTTTTTGTTTGTCTTAAGATGTTAATGGATGAAATTGGGAATTTATACCTATGTTATACCGGGCCAAACTCTTGCTCTAAAAAGATGTTGTTTTATGTTTTAAAAATAAATAAAAAGTTTTAAAAAAAAATTCTGGTGATGGAGCACCCACAATTTCTGGAGGCAGGCTGTTCCACTGATTAATTGTTCTCACTGACAGGAAATTCCTCCTTAATTCTAGGTTGGATCTCTCTTTGTTAAGCTTCCATCTGTTACTTCTTGTCATAGAGGCTTTCAACTTCAATGGGATGTATCAATTCATTTCAAAATCCATAAATATTCAGGCCTTAGTTTGCAGCAAATGATGAAATTCTGATTTCCTGATAGTGAGAATAAATCAATCGAATGTATTGCCTCCCAGAGTTGTGGGTGCTCCATTGCTGGAAGTCTTCAAGAAAAGCCATTTGTCTGATGAATTAGGTCTCCTGCCTTGAGCATGGGGTTAAATTAAATTTCCAATGTCCCCTCCAGTCCTGTGATTCTAAGTAATAGATGAACGGTTGATCCTACCATCATAAAGACTCCCTAAAATATGTCTAGAGGAACAGCAGATTTCAAATCCTCAAAGGTATTCCTGGCTAACCCGGCTGTCAGAAATATTGAACCGATATGGCGTAGGGTTCCCGTTGTGTGACACACTGAATCAAGTTAAACAACGGATTAAAGATATACATGGGCAAATGGACATGGCAACCCTTTCAACTAATCATTCCCTTAAACTGCTGACAGCAGTTAAAACAACTTTCACTCTGGAAAAGTATTTACATTTAGAAATGCCATCAGTGGAGAGACAGTTATTTGTTAAGTTTAGATTCGAACTTCTAGATACCAACGTTAGATTCGGCCGCTATCGGAAAATCCCGTATGACAAAAGAATATGCATATGTGGGGTAAATGTCGTGGAGGACACGGCGCATATAATATTCGAATGTAGTCTCTATCAAGAAGTAAGAAAACAATATCTGTCCCGAATTATAAATAAATTTCCCCACTGGAATATAACCCAAAAATTAGCATTTCTGTTGAGGGCTGACTCTCCTCCCCTGGTAAGAGCGATCACTCGATACCTTAAAAGAATGACAGCAATACGAGCCAGTTATATCAAAAAACATTTTATCGATTGTAAGGAAGATGAGCTCAGTTAGAGAGGAGCTATCCTATTTGGGTTATCTAGTCTTGGCAACTTAGCTATTGAAATTTGATATTGTAAAATTTTAATGTCATCTATCATATATTTTTAGATTGCTATTTTTGTAACTGTTTATCTTTTTCCCTTTTTCTTTTCTGTTTTGTTTGAAAAGGCCTTCGGGCTATTCAATAAACTATACTATACCATAAAAGGGCAAACTTCTAACAGAAGTGTACAATATTTTTCAGGAGTGGTGGCAGAAACCAGAAGAAGGAGGAAATTTAATTACTGTAAAACAAAAATTCAGAAAACATTTTGTTATGTTTTCTTTCTATCAGATTCATAATTCGTTTTGGAGGAAACTTGTAGGTTACACACCAAGCTTTGTTAGGCTGCCAATTATGTATTCCTGTTCTAGAAAATTAAGGTTCATGTTTGTGTAACACCAATATAGAATCAGTGCTAAGAGTAGCAAGCAACAAAGGTGCTTAGCTTCCAGGTCCTTGGATGCAACACCACCAGGAGATCCAGGACATGGAAGCTAAACAGATTAGTCCTTGGATGGGACACCACCAGAAGATTCAGAACTTGGAAGATAAGCAAATTAGTCTTCGAATGGAACTTTTCCCCACCCCAACAAGAAAGAACTTTTCAGAAGAGCTGGGCAAATTTAAAATTGAAGAGATCCAGTGGTTAAAAGGGGGGGGGAGGGAGGAAAGGGTGTAGGGACCCCCTTCCCCTTAGAGAATACTCTGTTTTTATATACACCTGGGCAAGAAATGAGGGACAACAACGCAGACACACACACCTCCTCTTCCCCCTCTATGCTAATGAGAAAGGGCCAGAGATAAACTTTTCAGAGGAGGGAGAGAGCAGAGGAGGATGTTCTCCCTTGCCACTGGCATTTGACGAGTTGTCTGCATGGCGAATTGTTCTGCGTGGCGAGTCGACCAGGGCAAGTAATCCCATGGCAAATTGGGGGAGAAGCGACCGGGGAATGGTGCAGAGCGTCCAGAGTGTGGGGGACTGCAGTGGGGTGGCCATGATGAGGTAGCTGTGGTGAGTTGTCCTAGACTCGCCTACCACCTTTCCAGTGTCCCAACTGGAAAGAAAAATACCATTCATTCTAGTTGCAGTTTTCTCCAAAGCAGATAGAAGATGTAATCTGGAAATGGTCCCACTGAGCATTTAGCCAGTTGTCATGATGTACAAAGGAAGATGCTGCATGTTTGTTTCTCCAGTATTAAAAGGTAGAGAGCTTTGATTTGGGTTGAGTGAGAATTTGCAAGCAACCCCTTACACTCCATAGATGTGAGAGAGCATTTGGAATATTTCAGTTCCACAAAAAGTAAAGCACATACTTTGCAGGTAAAAGCTGTGAATTCTATATCTTATAAAAGGCTTAAATTGAATTCTGAAAAGGAAACTAGATATTACAAGTGTTGCTACTACAAATAATTGGTTCTGAAGAAGAGAGATGAAATTTTTGAAAATAAGCTACTATTTATCCTCATGTTTCATTTATCTTTGCGCAGGAGCCAAATCCAAATGATAATTCAGTCACTTCTTTTAATTATCTTGATATTGCTGTAAGGCAAAGACAAGCAATCTTCAGCATCTCTTTCTAGAAGGACAAACGGAAAAGAACAGGCAAATCATTTTTCAGAATTTCTTAATGCCTTCAGCATAATTAGAAATCTTTCCTATGTAACTAATTATCATAGATGATCCTACTTTTAATACATTCTCCCCATCACAGTCTTTGCCCTCTAAATAAAAGTGTGACCTTTGGATGTCATTGCTACCTTCATAATCTTCTGTCACTGACATAATTTATCTGAAAAGGCAATGGACTGTGACAGAACACCATAAAGGAGGATCCTGAGTGAGCATGAAATTCTGTCATCAGCAGTTACTGCGCTTAGCTAAGAAAATTTTTAGAGTAACCTATTTATAGTATAATTGTTTTATAAGAGTTCATTGCCATTCAAAATTGTTTAGGAAAGAAGCCTCAACAGTAAACAGTTGTGTAGGATCAGAAAGGCCCAGCTAAACCAAATCTTTTTAGATTATTGGGTCTAAAACTTCAGTTGTAGATTTTCTCAGAATTATAGTCATTCACAGATAATTTGGAGGAACATTGTAATGCCTGGATATGGCAGGTAGTGAATGGAATAATAGTTCCACACTCCAAGCAACTTTGCAATGATACCCAATGATATATTTCAATTCCAGGTCCAGTTCTAGCCATCATTTTTAAGAAAGACATTAGCAATCTGAAACATACCTAAAGTAGAATAACCACATTTATAAAGGTCTGGAAGGAAAAACATAAGGAATATTTGGAGGCATTGAGTATGATTAGTTTGAACATGATGGCTGTGCTGAGACACAATAGTTCTCAAATGTCTGAAAGGTTGCCTTGTAAAAGATGAAGCAGAATTATTCAGAGCTGCTCCAGAAGACAAAGTAGTAAATTTCAGTTGAAGATGGGAGAATAACATCCCTAGCAATAGGAGTTTTTTAACAATGAAATAATACGCTTTTGCAGGGATAAATTGTCTTTGCTGCAAATGTTAAACAGAAGCTAGATGGCCATCTCTTGGAGATATTGTGGTAGTGAATTCCTACAGTGTCGGGCATTCAACGAGCTGATTTCAAACATATCTTGCAATCTCTAATTGAAGAAGGCTGGTTTTATGATTAACAGAAGTGACTAATGTCCCCTTGTGGAAACAATGTGTACATAATAAGGCCTCTACTGAGGAAACTCTCCAGGAGATATGTACAATTGTAAATCAATACCAAGCATTCCTTTTCTGGGATGGTAACCATGGAACGTGGTGCTTCATAGCTCCAGCACACTTACCGTATTTTTTTTTTTATTGCAAAAGTTTTACAATTACATTTTCACCCTTTTTTCACCCCCCCACCTCCCTCCCCAAACTTCCCGTCCTCCCTAACCCTCCCTAACCCTCCCCCCCCAGACTTCCCTATTATGTACTCATAACTAATAACACTGATATATATACCTGAACCCATCCCTCCCCCTATATAATTTTCCCTCTTTGTCTCTTTACATTAAGATATTTCTAATACATTGTTTTCAAATAAAAGCTATTTGATACTTTCTAGTTTGATATTTGTTCTGAACATATTCTATCCACCTTTTCCATTCCCATTCATAAGTCTCTTGTGAACAATCTTTTAAATATGCTGAAATCTTCGCCATCTCTGCAAAACTGGCCATCTTCGAAGTCCATTCCTCGATAGTAGGCAAAACTTCATTCTTCCAATATTTACCTATCAACAATCTTGCTGCTGTTATCATATACAATATCAATTTTGTTTCACCCAATGTAAAACCCTTAACTATGCCCAATAAAAACAGTTGTGGAGAAAATTGAATTTTTTTCTTCAATACATTCTGCATGACCCACCAAATTTTTATCCAAAAAGCCTTAACTTTCCTACAGGTCCACCAAACATGATAATACGTAGCATCCAAACATTCACATCTCCAACATTTTGGCTGAACATTAGGGTACATACATGACAACTTTTTAGGATCTAAATGCCATCTATAAAACATTTTATAAAAATTTTCCCTCAGATTCTGCGACTGTGTAAATTTAACATTCTGAACCCAAATTTTTTCCCATGTTTCCAACATCACTGGTTCTTCAAAATTTTGTGCCCACTTAATCATACAATCTTTAACTAATTCAGTTTCTGAATCCCTTTCTAGCAAAACATTATAAAGCCTTTTAATATGCATTGGACCTTTCTCTCTTATATGTCTAACCAATTCTTCCTCATGCAACATAATACCAGTTTTTTGGTCCTCTTTCCATCTCAATTGTAATTGATTATATTGTAACCAGGTTAAATTAATCCCTTCGTCCAACAGTGTCTGCAATGTCTTCAGCTGCCATCTGCCCGCATCTGTAAAAAGAACCTCTTTGTATAAAAACCCCCCGAGTGACATTATATTTGTATTCCACAAGATATGACCAAGATCCAGCCATAACGGTATTTTATAATCCCATTTGAGTCGGTGCTTCTTCCAAACTCTCATCAAAGAGTCTCTAAGTATATGACTTTTAAATACTTTATCAACTTTGTCATCATAAAATAGGTAAGCATGCCATCCAAATTCAAGATCAAAACTTTCTGCGTTCAATATTCCAGCCTTTTTACTTCCAAACCAATCACTTGTTAAAGTTAAAGCTGCTGCATCATAATATAACTGTAGGTTTGGAAGTTTAAGGCCTCCTCTTTCTGGAACATCTTGCATAATTTTCAATTTCACTCTCGGCTTTTTCTCGTTCCAGACAAACTTATTAAGTCCAGTTTGCCAAACTTTCAGTTGTTTATCACTTTTAAGCACCGGAAGGACTTCCGGTTTGCGAGCTTCGGCGACGGCGGTGACTTTTTAAAGACCGCCAGCCCCGCCGCCTGTAGAGCCGCCCCGCGAACGAGGAGCGGCTCGAAAACTCCGAAATCTCGAAGATTGCAGGAGCAGAGACAGCAGGGTACAGGTTGAGCCCCTGTAACCCCCCCAGGGAATTGCTTCTGGGGGTGAAAACAGGTGTGGCTCCCTTCCAACCTGCGGAGACTCCGGGCGGCGTGGGACGATTCTGCCTTCAGCAGAACAAGCCGGCAGCAGCAAACTTTTAAAGTGAGAGGAACTAATTTTAACAAACAGCGGAAATATCAACTTGAATCCAGAAACTTGAAAATTGCAAGTATTAGTGCTTTGTTGACTTTTTAAATCAAAAGAGAAAGTGAGCGAGTGAAAGTGATTTGAAAAAATATGGCGTCCAGCGTTTGAGTTAACGAGCTAGTGAAAGTGGATTTGTGAAGCCTCCCTGCTTTGCTACAAAGTTGTAAAATTGCTACAAAGTTGCTCTATCTAAAGAAAAAATTTCTTTTGCTAAAATTTGACTTTGCTTTACTTTAGTTCCACCTGATTAAATCTGGGGGACTTTTTTAGAAGTTTCTGTGGAAGAGGGAAAGGAAAAAGAACTTCCCTCTTCAGAAAAACTAGCTTACGTGGCACGATGGCTTCAAAGAAGCAGGAAGGGAAGGCATCAGGGGGGGGATCCCCCACACATAAACATCAAACGCAACTTCCCCCTGCTCAACAGTTACAAACTCAGAAAAAAGAATTTGATGTGGCAGATTTAAAAGAATTTATTTCTAAAACTTTGGATGACAAATTTCAAGAATCACAACAGGAGATAGATGATAAACTTCAAAAATCACATCAGGAATTTTTGCAGGAAATTAATGAAGTTAAAGACATGGTGAAACAGAATCAAATTATGGTGACCAAAAAAATATCAGAAGTGGCGTCTGGCCTGGCAGATTTTATTGGGAAAGTTGATTTTAAAGTTGAAGAATTTAAATCAGAAGTTAATGTTAGGATGAAAGACAATGACTATAAAATTGATGAAGTTGACAATAAAATGCAGAGAATTGAAGATGAGATTGTTATGATACAATTCCGGGCGATGGAATTTGCCATACAGCTTCGGGGAATTCGAGAGGAGGAAAGACAGGACTTGAGACAAGTGTGCTCTGAAGCCCTGGCTAAGATTTTACAAGTTAATCCTGATTTGGTATTTCATAAAATAGATAAAATTTACAGAGTGAACTCTTGGGTGGCCAGGCAAAGACAATTGCCCAGAGATGTGGTCATATACTTTACTGAGAGAGAAATTAGAAATGATATCCTGCAAAAATCTTTTCACACTTCTGTACAAGTGGGGGGCTCACGGCTTGTAATTTTTAAAGAATTACCTCCTAAAATGCTGAAAGCTAGAAAAGAATTTGGTTTTCTTGTTAAGGAATTGAAAAATTTACAGATACCCTTCCGGTGGGATGCACCAGCTGGGGTAATTTTTAGATATAAGGGAGAAGGATATCGGTTGAATACCGTGGAGAAGGCACAACACTTTTACAGTACTATTCTTAAGGAGAGAACACCATCTCCACGTACATCTACAGTTTTGGAGATTAAGGAGAGTGAAGAGAGGCAATTGAAAGAACAGTCTAAGCAGGAATTAGAAAACGTGCAAGGTGCAGAAGGAGGTTTTCTGAGTGAGCCCTTGCTGGATTCTTCTCCAATTTTGGATTTGATTCAGTTGACTGAAGTTAAAGACCAACGTATAACTAGAGCTCAATCTAAGCTACTTAAACAAAAGCTACAACAACAACAGGAAAGACAAGACAAGAAGGTGGTTAAGAGTACTCTACAAGAGTGTGGAGCTATGGGAGGAGCGAGATCGAAGCTCTCGGATGAACTTCAAATATTTTGCTCTGCGCTCCAGAAAGAGGCTAATGACCTTTAAGTGTTTATCTTGGAATGTTAATGGGTTGAATTCAGCACAGAAAAGGAAGAAATTATTTACATATTTGAAAGAATTTAATAATGATATAATATGTTTACAAGAAACGCATATCACAACTCAAGATCAAAAATATTTGATAAACTCAAAACTAGGAGCACATTATATATCTTCAACTTCGCAGAAAAAGAATGGTGTGGTTATTTATGTAAATAAAAAATTAACAGCAAAAGTTATAGAAGCAGATCAAGATGGTAGGTTTGTAGCAATTGAATTGCTCACAGCAAATGGTCAAATTCTTTTGATTGGAATTTATGCTCCCAACCAACAACAGGATTATTTTTACAAGATGTTACATACTAAAATATTGCAATGGGACTACAGATCTATTTTAATCATGGGAGATTGGAATGGAGTAATTGATTCTAAATTAGATAAAAAGAGCTTGGCAAAGTCTAGAATTAGATTACCACAGACCTTTTTTGATATGAAAGAAGATATGGAACTAAAAGATGTTTGGAGAATACATAATCCAAATGAATTGGATTACACTTTCTTTTCTGATAGACATAGATCCTTTTCTAGGATTGATTTTATCTTGTTGTCAAATGATCTACTTGTTAAGACAAAAAGAACAAAGATTTTTCCAAGAACTTTGACTGACCATAGTCCTGTATGGATAGAAATCGAGATGGATAAGGTTGAGAGACGTTCTTGGAGATTAAATGAGAACTTGTTTAGATATGAAAAAAATATAATAGAACTTAAAAAGCATTTGAAAGAATTTTTTGAAATAAATTTGAATAAAGGTACCCCAGTTGAAATTGTTTGGGACGCAAGTAAAGCTTATATGAGAGGGGTACTTATCTACATGAATTCTAAACATAGACTGTTCCGACAAAAGAAAAGATCTGAGTTGGAAATGGAAATAAAGAATAAAGAACAGTTACTTATTAAAAACCCAACAGATGAAAGAATACGAAGTGCTATAAAACTTTTGAAAGACCAATTCCAAATGCTTATGGCGGAACAAGTTGCAACAAGCTTACAATACGCGAAGCATAATACATTTTGCAATGCTAATAAACCGGGCAGATGGTTGGCCTACACATTGAGGAAAAAACAAAGTATACGGACTATTGACAGTATTGATATTGGAGGGAAAGAAATCTTTCAACAAAAATTAATTAAAGAAGCTTTTGTGGATTATTATACTAAACTATATGCTAAAGAAGAGGTGCAGAATGGACTTATAGAAAAATATTTAAAGGATAAGAGAGTTACAAAAATTACTGATCAACAAAAGGAAAGAATGAATTATCTTATAACAGAGGAGGAGATAACAGCAGCAATTAAACAGCTAAAAACAGCCAAAGCTCCTGGCACGGATGGTTTGACTGCAGTGTATTACAAAACTTTACAAGCTGAAATGGTGGGACAACTTAGAGATTTATTTTGCAATATTCAACAAGGGGGTAAAATACCCCCATCTTGGACAACTGCTTATATATCTTTGATACCAAAGGAACAAGTTGGTCCTAAAAAACCAGAGAACTACAGACCAATATCTCTTTTGAACACAGACTATAAAATTTATGCGAAGGTATTAGCCAACAGGTTGATGCCAGTAATCCAAAAGGTGATTCATGAGGACCAAGCGGGATTTATTGAGGGCAGATACATGAAGGACAATGTAAGGCAAGTAATAGACTTATTGGAATATCTTGATAAGAATAAACAGATTTCTGCAGTGCTGGTTTTTTTGGATGCGGAGAAGGCCTTTGATAGAGTGGATTGGAATTTTCTACTAAAGACTTTAAAAAAGATGGGCTTTGGGGACCAATTTATACAGGCGATCTCAGCAATTTATCAAGAGCAAAAAGCACAGATTATTATTAATGGAAGTTTGACGACAGAGTTTAAAATTGAAAAAGGAACAAGACAGGGATGTCCGTTGTCCCCACTCTTATTTATTTTAACATTGGAAGTCTTGCTAAATACAATACGGGACTCAAAAATTTTGAAAGGTATAATGATAAGGCAAGAGGATTATAGAATAAAGGCATTTGCAGATGATCTGGTGGTTACCCTATCACAACCAATGGAATCAACAATCCTGATGAACGACATTATACAAGACTATGGTAGAGTTTCAGGTTTTAGACTGAATTCAAAAAAGACTAAAATGATAGTCAAAAATATGACACAAGATCGTAAACATGAGCTTGAAAGGAGGGCAGGTTTTGAAATTGTACCTAAGGTAAAATATCTTGGAGTTCAGGTTGCAGAATCAAATATGAAATTGTTTCAAAATAACTATGAGGTGTTGTGGCGAGAGGTTCAGAAAGACATGGAGACTTGGAAAAAGCTGCAACTGTCTTTACTTGGAAGAATAGCAGCAGTTAAGATGAACATTTTGCCAAGATTTCTGTTTTTGTTTCAAATGATTCCGGTGCTTAAAAGTGATAAACAACTGAAAGTTTGGCAAACTGGACTTAATAAGTTTGTCTGGAACGAGAAAAAGCCGAGAGTGAAATTGAAAATTATGCAAGATGTTCCAGAAAGAGGAGGCCTTAAACTTCCAAACCTACAGTTATATTATGATGCAGCAGCTTTAACTTTAACAAGTGATTGGTTTGGAAGTAAAAAGGCTGGAATATTGAATGCAGAAAGTTTTGATCTTGAATTTGGATGGCATGCTTACCTATTTTATGATGACAAAGTTGATAAAGTAGCACACTTACCGTATTTTTCGGAGTATAAGACACACCTTTTCCCCCCTCTAAAAGGGGGTGAAAATTTAGGTGCATCTTATACACCAAATGTAGCCCCACCCACCCACTGGCCCCCACCCTTTGGCCTCTGCCTCCCAGCAGTTACCTCCTTGCAGCAAGCAGCAAGAAGAAACAGCTCCTTTCAGCTTCAGCAAAACCTAATTAGCACAAGTTGATTAGATCGGCCTCCCGACTCTCAGCTGTTTTGCTCTCAGCTGTTTTGCGCAGGCCTCTGCTGCTTGCTGCAAGGAGGTAGATTGCTGGATTAGATTTTTTTTCCCCTTGTGCTAATCAAGCTATACTGAAAATGAAAATGAAAATAAAGCAGGCTGTTTGCTGTTTGCTGCAATGAGGCAAAATTGCTGGGAGGCAGAGGCAGATTTCTTTTTCTTGTTTTCCTAACCAAAAAAGGTAGGTGCGTCTTATAGTCCAGTGCATTTTATACTCCAAAAAATACGGTATATGATACTGATTTTCGGAATGCATTTCAGTGAGGCTTTCAGACAGACACTTATCCTCATTTTGTGGATTTAGAAAGAGACTAAAGCAAAAAAAACAAAAACAAAAAACCCCCCACACTTTTTAGTTAGTTTAAACATGACAATAATTGATAGCTTCCTGGTTCCTAGATGCTACATGGGCATCCGTTTTTGGATAGCATATAACTTTGTACTTATTTCATTATATTTTTGAAGCATATAGCAATAGGCATTGTCCAATCTTTTTGGTGCTAATCACTTGCTAAGATAAAACATTTCTTACTATCTGCAAATATTTATAACCAGGAATTACATACTGTGTGGGGAAGATAATGTGATTAAATATTTCAGCACTTTCTGCAGCAAAACCAGGTCACCTGTCTGATTTGATACATGAAATAAGATCATTCTCTTATTCATATTGCTAATTCATTGCATTATGAACACCGCATTGCATTATGTTACAAGGAATATAGTTTTTGTTTAGAATTTGGTCAGAGAATTGAGGTGATCTTTTAAGAAATTCATGTAAATGTAGTGAGTGACCCCACTGATTACTGCTGGAAACATGATGAAATCAAATGTTAATGTTAGTTAAGGGTATCAGAAATAAAAATTTAAAGAAAGGTTTTAAATCAGGAATGTACTTCAGTGATTTGCATTTAAGGTATACGTCCAAACATAGATCAATAACCCCTTGTTTTACTCTCAGTTTTACTATGTCCAAAGAAAATGTGAACCATGTTTGTAGACATTCATTTTGACATGGAGCTTAGAAAGTATGAATGCCTGAAAAGATTTAAACAATCAGTTATTCTGTGATCAAAAGAAATACTTGGGCATAGTGGACTGACTTATATTAGGCAAACTTCTAGTGAATCCTCCAATAATGAAAAGAATTCTGTATCCCAAAGGCAGGGCCTAATATTTTGTTCAGTGATTTTAGGCAGACAAATTAAATACTGATTTACTGGTGTTTCACAAATCACTGAAGGTCACACTCCACTTTGTTAATTAAAGTACTTAATATTCATATGCGTATCAATCAAGAGCAAAACCTCAAAGGCCAGAATGTCATTATAATATAGAACTGCTATTGGAAAGCAATGGGACTGTTATTACCCATGTTCGCTCTAGGAAATCCTCATGGGTATGTATCATTGGAGATTCATTCTTACTCTCAATTTCAGAGAGCTAAAAAGCCCCGTTCAACTTTATGGCTGTCCATTAAGGGCCAGTGTGCAACATACACACACCCAGCCACTCAGGCCTGAGGTTATGTGCAAAGTTTCACATATATGGGGCAGGGGTGAAATGCTCCCGGTTCGGACCGGCTCGGGCGAGTAGGTAGCACTGATGGTGGGCAGTTCGGAGAACCGGTAGCAAAAATCCCTGCCCCCGCCCCCCATGCCCAGCTGAGCCACGCGATCATCAGAGCCTTTTTTTCCTTTTAAATGGCTCTGACGAGCCAAGCTCTGACGATCCCAGCTGAGTTGCCTGCTAATCAGTTAACTCAGCTTGGATTGTCAGACTTATTTAAAAGAAAAAAAGTTTCTTCCACCCCCCACCCCCCAGCCTCCAGCTTGCTTACCTTAGCTGCTGGCCTTGCTTCGCTTGCTGTAATACCTGCAATCCATTGCATCAGCAAGCAACTCTCCCTGCCTGCAATCAAGCTCATTGGTGAGCAGCTCTATCTGCACTTGTGGACTTCAACTCCCAGCAAAGCTGGCTGAGGAATTCTGGGACTTGAAGTCCACAAGTCTTAAAATTGCCAAGGTTGGGGACCCCTGTTCTATTGGGTAAGTTTTTTCCCCCTTTGGGAGCTTTAAAAAAAATAGTTAATTGGGGGTTTTTTTAGTTCTTTTTTTAGACCTAGCCATTTAAAGTTTAGGAAGTTTTAAATTTAGCTGCTTTTATATAAAAATAAATTAAAATAAAATAATATTTGTGCAGCTTTCTGAGATTTAGTGTGTTTCTGTAGTATTTCACTCTAACTACACAAACACACAAAATCTCACGAAATTGTATGTGGAATTTTGTGTGTGTAAAGTGTGAAAGTTGTGTTTTTTGGGCTTTTTGTGGCTGTGTGAGGTTCCTGCTTGTTGCAGGGGCCATTTTGGGTCTAGCACAGCTGCTTTTACATTGTGGGTGAGCCAGTTGTGTTGTGTTGTGTTGTGTTTTGTAGGTTAAAAAAGGGCAAAGAAGTGACATTGACTTGGCCACACCCACCCAGTCAGCTTACCACCAAGCTCCGCCCACTAATTAAGCCACGCCCACAGAACCGGTAGCAAAAAAATTTAGATTTCACCCCTGATATGGGGGCTTCAGCAAAGGGAGAGGAGGCAGCAGCAGTAATGCCCTTACTGGCTCCTTTCACCCAACTCCTCATAGGAGTTGGAGGCCTACTTTTAGAAGGCCACATGCCCTGAAGAGAAACCTCTCTGAACCAAAGCATTTTTGGAAGGCTTGGTGAAACGTCCTGGAGCTACACTCCAAACAGCTGCTGTGAAATCATTTATTGTACTTTATTGCTCTGATAGAACGTAAGCAACAGATAATTAATGTATTAATCAAATTTATATATTGTCCATCTCACTGTATATATGTGACTCTGATTATGTTAACTGTACAACGAAAACAAAAGGAAAAGAACCAGCTAAAGATCAGAAGAAAATAAGGAAACTCCAGGGCCACTCCCTGAAATTAAAGAGAAGATTAAGGATTCCAAAGAAATTCAACAAAGTGCTAGGTCCTGAACTGGCTCTAGGAGTAGTTAATTTTTCAGAAGAGACTAACTGTTAATCTGTTAATACTATGATATATGTTTATCAATTCCCATTGGGCAAGGATAAGAGAGAAACACTGGGCAGTTGGAATAAAATGTCACTTTGGACCAAATAATCCCACTTTTGCCATAGCCAGCAACTAAACAAACAACAGTGGGTACCAGGATCTCCCACTCATGTTTCATTTCAAATCTCTTAGCAAACATACTGAATGAGTAACAGAAGTGACCATTCACAGTTATGGTGGTGCTAACAAAGGGACTTACAACTGGTCCTCAAATCTATGACAGTCATGGCCCCATTGGAGCCTGAGTCCGAGGAGGAGGATGAGACAGAGCTAGGGCCACAGTTATACTCCAAGTGGTCCTGCAGTCCCAGGGAACTCTTCCTGTGACAAGGACTCTCTGAAACCAGATTCCTTGAACTATGGCTGCGCTCAGAACTGTGCTGCTCTCAGGGTGGATAAAAATCACTGGTTTTTTTAAAAAATCCAAAAAATCAGATTTTTTGATTTAAATTGGATTTTTTTGATTTTTATCGAATTTATTTTAATAAAAAACTTTTGGGGTAAAAATCTATCGTAAGATAGTTTTCTATTTAAGATACATAAATAATTTAGTTTATTTAGCATGAAATGGAGCT
This sequence comes from Pantherophis guttatus, assembly GCF_059756535.1. NCBI lineage: Eukaryota > Metazoa > Chordata > Lepidosauria > Squamata > Colubridae > Pantherophis > Pantherophis guttatus. The sequence continues at coordinate 183,862,959 of NC_142063.1, read as the reverse complement.
TAGTTATGTAGCATGAGGCTGTATATTCTGCAACACTGGGACTATCGGTGAGTCATCAGTGGGTCAAAGGAGTAGCAGAGATGACAAGTGCTCTTTAAAAATTATGATTTAAATTGAGTTGATTTAAATCAAGCCTTTTTACTAGTGATTTAAATCATGATTTAAATTGTGATTTAAATTAACTCGATTTAAATCAAATCCACCCTGGCTACTCCTCCAGACTAATAGAGACCAGGACCTATTGGAGGTGTGTGTTTAGAGGTTGGCTCTTGGACTTGCAGTGGGACTTTTGGGGGAAAGTTGGAACTATAAAGGGGAGTTAAGCTTTTGTTTTGGCTGTGTTGTTTTTGTGCCTAGTCCTGGGTCATCACATTCTATTCCCAACCTCATTTGTACCATTTCTCCCATGATACATAATACTCCGAGTCTGTCATTCCTTTCAATTCCAATGTTAGTTTGTCCATTTCAGCGCAGTCATAAATTTTTTAAATTATTTGATCCTCGGAGGGCGTCTTTACATTTTTCCAACATTGCGCAAAAGCCAATCTCGCCGCTGTTTTATATGTAGAATCATATGTCATGTCTTCTTATTGTAGGTTTTTCCCATTATTCCCAGGAGGTATAGTTCCGGTACAAATTCCAGTTGAGCACCTGTTATTTCTTGCAACCAATTTTTTATTTTTTTCCAGTATTTTTTTGATTCTGGACACAGCCACCATGAATGGTAGAAGGTACCCTGCTTCTGTTCACATTTCCAACAATTTGGGGCCAAATTTGGGTATATTTTTGCCAATCTTGAGGGAGCCAAATGCCAGCGGTAAAACATTTTATATTGCTTTTCTTTATATTTTACTGATCTTGTTAATTTATCATTTTTGTTCCAAATTATTTCCCATTTCTCTAATTCAATATTGTGCCCTACATTTTTTTGCCCATGTTATCATCGCTCTCTCCACTATTTTCTCTGCTTTATCAAATTCCAAAAAATATTTATACAATTTAGTTATTAATTTTTCATCTGGGCCAATCAGTAATTTATCTAAATATTGTGGAACCAGTTCAATACCATACTCCTCTTTGTCTTTTCAATACTGCGATTTTATTTGTAGGTAAGGACACCAATCAATAATAATTCCCTGTTTCTCCAAATCTTGTCTACTTTTTAAATTTCCTTGAGAATCTAAAATTTCATAATATTTGACCATTTTGTTTATATCCGTAACGTTTGGGTGTATCATTGCCTCCATTGTCGACACCCAGCCAGGTATTTTCATATAATATTTTTTTTTTAGTTTCTTGCCATATTAGCATTAAGGCCTCATATTTTGTGGTGAAAAAAATATGAATGGAATTTATTTTCTTTATCCCATAGAAAGGCATGCCACCCTTTTTGTAAATCATGTCCTTGCAGTATAAGTAATCTTTTATTTCTTAAATTTGTCCACTCCTTAATCCAGGTTAAAATTGCTGCTTTATAATAGAGAGTTGCCAATCTGGAAGCCTTAGATCACCTCTGCTTCTATTATCCTGAAGGTCTGTTAATTTTATTCGTGGTTTTCTGCCAGCCCATATAAATTTCATTGTAATTTGGTTCAATTCTATAAAAAATTTCCTGTCTAATTTTATGAGTACGGTCTGGAAAAGATATAACAATTTTGGCAAAACATTCATTTTGATGGTTGCAATTCAGCCCAACATAGATAATTGTAATGCACCCCATCTTTCTAAATCCAAATTTATTTGCTGTATAAATTTTGTGTAATCATCTTCTTTTATTGAGGAGCATCTCGCCATCAACCATATTCCTAAATATTTAATTTTTTTTACACTTTGTAATCCTAATTTCCCTTCTAATTCTTTTTCTTGTTGTCCTGTCATATTTTTAACTATCATTTTCATTTTTGTCTTGTTGATTTTAAGGCCTGATATTTCTCCATATTTTTCTATCTCCCTTATTAATATTGGCCCTGTCTCTTTTGGATCTTCAATGAAAAACACCAAATCATCTGCGAATGCCTTTAATTTATATTCTTGTCTCTTAATTTTAGTCCCCTTAATCTCTGTATTTGCCCTGATCTTTTTCAAAAATGACTAATGTCAGAATAAAAAGCAGAGGTGATAATGGGCATCCTTGGCAAACTCCTTTTTTTATCTCGAATGGTTTTGTAATTTCTCCATTAATTATAACATTTGCTTTTTGGGTGGAATAAAATTGTTTCGATCATCTGTTCAAATTTAGTACCAAATTTCATTTCTTTAATTTGTTTTATCATGTATGTCCAATTTAAATTATCAAAGGCTTTCTGCGCATACAGAAAAATAAGGACTATTTGTTTCTCTGGATGCGCCTCATAATATTCTAATATATTCAAAACTGTCCTTGTATTATCTTTAATTTGCCTCATTGGGAGAAAGCCATTCTGACCGGAGTGGATAATTCCATTCAATATTTTTTTCATCCTTCCTGACATAATGGTCATAAAGAACTTGTAGTCAGTATTCAAAAGAGAAATTGGTCTATAGTTTTGAATCTGGGTTGGGTCGGTACCTTCTTTCATGATGACTGTAATATATGCCTCTCTCCATGAGATGGGCATTTTTGCTTCCAACAGTACCTCACTGTACAAATCCAAGAGTATCGGTTCCAATATTTTCCCCATCTTTTTGTAAAATTCACCTGGTAGCCCATCAAGTCCTGGAGTTTTATTATTTTTTTGTCTATGGATTGCTTCCTTTAATTCTTCCAAAGAGATCTATTTAACCCCATCCTTTCCTCTTCCTCTAACCTGGGCATACCTTCCTCTTGTAAATAAGTATTTATTTTTTCCATCTCCACTTCCTCTTGATTATACAAGTTTTCAAAATATTCTAATGTAATCCTTCTAATTTCTTCCTCGCTATTTTGTAAATTGCCCACCTCATCCTGTAATTTGTAAATTATCCTGCTTTCTCTTTCTTTTTTAAGTTTATATGCCAGCCACCTCCCTGGTTTATTTGCATTTTCAAATTGATATTGTGTCATATATTTAATCTTTTTAATATGGTCTATTTGTTCAATTAAATTTAGTTCATGTTTAACTGATATTAATTCTTCTTTAATCTAGAGGCCACCTAGATTTAATTGAAAATTATTTTCTGAATACTCTAATTTCTTCAATAGTATATCCTGCTATTGCTTTTTTCCATTGTTCCTCATCTCTGTATATGCTAATGTTATTCCTCTTGTAAATGCCTTTAGTGTATCCCATAAGTTCTGCAATGATGTATATTTTTTATTTACGTTGAGGAATAAAATCAGCTCTTTTTCTATTTTCTCTAAATATTCCTTTTCCTGTAATATTTGCGTATTTAGAGTCCATCTCCTAGGTTTCCTTTTTTTGGCCTTTCCAGGTTATTCTCAGAGGGTTATGGTCTGCCCAATCATTGGGGAGAATCTTTATATTTTCAATTTCTTTAATTATTTCTTTATTTGCCCATACCATATCTATTCTTGAAAAGGAATTGTGTGGATTAGAATAGAAAGTAAACTTTTTTTCTTTGGAATTTAATAACCTCCATACATCATTCAGATTCAGTTCTTCAGCCATATTAAAAAAAGTTTTCGGCAGTACATTCCTTTTTTTGTTTTTGTTTTAATTGCAAATATAATCATTTCTATTATTCTATTATAATCACCCACTATACATATATTTTGATAGTCTGCCTCAATAATCATATCATGCAGTTTCCTATAAAATTCTTTCTGTTTTTTGTTGGGAGCGTAAATATTAATAACATCTTAGTTTCTCCTCTTATCACTCAGTCAAAAAATCCTTTGGGATCCTCATAGATTACTTTAGCTATTATTTCTTTTCTGATATATACCACTACCCCCTTTTCCTTTTTTCTGTTAGTGCTGCAAACAAGTTCCCTAATTTGTTGAATTCCAGGTATTTCTTATTTTGTTTTCTAATATGTATGTGCCTCTTGAAGACATATGATATCTACATTCTGTTTCACTAATTTTGAAAGTATCTTTTTCCTTTTTATCTGATTGTTCAATCCATTTATGTTTATTGATAATAGTTGGGTTCTTTTCTCTATTTTCTTATTTGTCTGCCGGTCTCTGATTTCTGGTTGTCCTAGTAGTTCTTTGTGGTCTGATCCTAATTTCCTTTCCTTCATCCTGGTTTTCCATTGTCACCCTAGTTCTTTCTTCCATTTCCTCACTTCCAGATCCTTGTATTTGTTCTTCAAGGGATAGTCTTTGTACTAGCTATCTCCAATTGCTCTCTACTGCTTGAGCTTTTCTCCACCCCTGTCAATCGATCGAATGATCGATGTGATCGAATAGTTCTTGGGCTTTGTCTAAATTGTCAGTTTTATTTTTTTTTCCCCTGCCAAGTTATTATCATTCCTTCTGGGATGATCTACCTAAATAAAATTTTCTTTATATTCAGTAGTGATGCCAAGAACCTATAATCCCTCCTTTGTTCTCGTATCCGTCTAGGAATCTGCTTTAGTGTTATAATTTCTGTCCCTTTATAGAATATTGGTTCTTCTCTTGTAGTTTTGTATACATCCTCACAGATCTTTTTGCATGCAAATCTAATATGTACCACTCTTGGGAAGTGGTGACGTCTTGCATAATTAGTTTGAACTCGGTATATTTCTTCAAATTCATTCCTAATCTCTCTTTTATCCCTCTGCAGGGCTTCAGCAATCAGTTCCACCATTATCTCCCCTAAATTCTCTTCTTTTGTTTCAACTACATTCTGAAACCTCAAATAAAAAGAGGCTCGGTCCATCTCGAGATCTATCAGAGAATTTTCAAAATCCTTATTTACTGCCATTAGTTTTTGGTCTACCTGTTCTAATTTTTTTTCAGTTTGTTCTGTTTTCATTTCGACTGATTTAATTCTTTGTTCATTTTTTTGCATTGCCTGTTGAATTGAATCCATTTTGGTATCTAATGTTTATCTATCCAATTTCAGGTCACCATGATTTTTAAACATTGTCTCTTGAAGTTTCATCATAGTGTACTGTATTGTAACCAATGTAGATTGCATCATTTGAACAGATGGATTAGTATTAGATTTTTCCACTGGGAGCATCATGTCTATTGTTTTCTGGCTTGACAGGGAGACAGTCACCACCGTCAGATTTGATGCCACCTTTTTCCCTGTTCTTAAAGTTGTGGTGGTAATGCTAGTCATTTCTTTTAGAATTCTATAATGTATCATCCCCCTTTCTTTTCTTCGACACTCTCTTACTTCTTCTTCTTCTTGATGTCTTTACTTCCACCAATAAGGTCCAATTAGGCTCAGTCACTCCCTTTTGTCTCCACTTTTCTCACTAAAATCACCAATGTTCTCTCTGGCATCGCTTTCTCCCGATCTCCAAATCTTTCCGTCTGATTCGTCTCTTCCTTCTGTATTATTCCTTGTCTCTCGTATACTTCTTCGTCACCCCTTAATTTACGATTTAATCTGTCTCTTTTCCAATCTCCAATGGTTCTATTAAATCCCAAAATGTAAATTTTTCTGTTTCTTTCACCATTATTCTACACTCTCCCACTTTCAATATCACACTTATAATCTCTTATTTCCTTTTTGCTTTCCTCTCTCGGCAGTTTCCTTTTTGATGAGTCACAGCTCGCCTCTGTCAGTCGCCATTAATTTTCTATCAGAGATTTTCAAGTTTGCTAAGTAGTTTCCAGATTTACCTACTTTGACAGATTCAATCACCACATTGAATGTCGTGGAAGTATTTCTCACTGACAAAAATAGACACAGTTTGTTAATAATATTTCCTTTCAATCCTCTTGTGGGCTGACACGGCCTTGGGTCTGCCATATTGAATGATATGATTGAACGTCTTCTCGCTGGGTTAAAGTGGGCTTCCCTTGCTTTAGCGGGCGGTTGCACACCGTCTCGCCAAGCTCCGGGATTCTCCTCTACTTTGTGCAGCTCTTCAAGCTCCGCACGCCTTCGAAGGGTCCCCAAATGCGGAAAAATCAGAAGAAAAGAACAGAGCTCGTCCTTTTCCCTCTGCGCCACCTCAACAGCTCCACCAGCAGCCCATTTCTTTTCTTTTATGTACACTGAGAGCATATGCACCAAGACAAATTCCTTGTGTGACCAATCAGACTTGGCCAATAAAAAAGTCTAGTCTAGGACTTCCGGGTTGGCTCCGCAGCGCCATTGACGGTCTTTTTAGACTGCCGACCCCGCGATCCCGTTGAGCCGTTCTGACAGCGTTAATCAGCTGTCAAACGGCTTGAAAATCTCCCCTTCGGGAAAAGAAGGGGAGGAGAGCAGGTGGGTGAGGGTAGAGCTCCCCGAAAACCCCTGGATTAATTCCAGGGGTTAGGAGGGTGAGAGCTCCCCGTTCAGCCCACTGAAGCTCCGGATCCGGGGGGACTCTGTTTTTTTTACAGAGCTAGGCGTTGCGTCCAATTTCTGCTGTCAAACAGAAGATTAAATGATTTCAAAAAACCAGGCGGAACAGAAGCAGGAGGACAAGCTTTTTGCAAGTATAACACTTAACTCCGGGGATACAATGTTTCTAATTGGTTTTTCTGAGCTGGAAGTAAAGATGGCGTTTCTTTGTTGCGATTTTAAAAGTGAAAGTTAGAAAGGAAAGTCTTCGCTAATAGACTCGTGCTCAGAGACTGGCTTTAAGTTGTTGGAATAGATTTTGAAGAGCGGTTTGGGAAAAGATTATTTCGTTTGGTGATTTATAAAGAAATTGCTGAAAGCTGCTCAAAAGGATGGCTTTGACTTTATGATTTTATGGTTGTGGGAAGAAAGAAAATCTTTTTTAAAAATAAAATGGCTTCTAAGAAAGAAGATCCTGAAAGTGCTGGAAGCTATTTGGAGGTGTCAGAAATGGAACAGTTGTCTGATTTACAGAGCTATAAGGATTTTGATGCAGAATTTACAGAATTTATAAAAGAAGCCATGAATAATCATACTGCAGCTATAAGTAATCAAATAGCAATTCTTTTTTTTTTATTGCAAAAGTTTTACAATTACATTTTCACCCCTTTTTTCACCCCCCCACCTCCCTCCCCAAACTTCCCGTCCTCCCTAACCCTCCCTAACCCTCCCCCCCCAGACTTCCCTATTATGTACTCATAACTAATAACACTAATATATAAACCTGAACCCATCCCTCCCCCTATATAATTTTTCCTCTTTGTCTCTTTACATTAAGATATTTCTAATACATTATTTTCAAATAAAAGCTATTTGATACTTTCTAGTTTGGTATTTGTTCTGAACATATTCTATCCACCTTTTCCATTCCCATTCATAAGTCTCTTGTGAACAATCTTTTAAATATGCTGAGATCTTCGCCATCTCTGCAAAACTTGCCATCTTCAAAGTCCATTCCTCGATAGTAGGCAAAACTTCATTCTTCCAATATTTACCTATCAACAATCTTGCTGCTGTTATCATATACAATATTAGTTTTATTTCACCCCGTGTAAAACCCTTAACTATACCCAATAAAAACAATTGTGGAGAAAATTGAATTTTTTTCTTCAAAACATTCTGCATGACCCACCATATTTTTATCCAAAAAGCCTTAACTTTCCTACAGGTCCACCAAACATGATAATACGTAGCATCCAAACATTCGCATCTCCAACATTTTGGCTGAACATTTGGGTACATACATGACAACTTTTTAGGATCTAAATGCCATCTATAAAACATTTTATAAAAATTTTCCCTCAGATTCTGCGACTGTGTAAATTTAACATTCTGAACCCAAATTTTTTCCCATGTTTCCAACATCACTGGTTCTTCAAAATTTTGTGCCCACTTAATCATACAATCTTTAACTAATTCAGTTTCTGAGTCCCTTTCTAGCAAAACATTATAAAGCCTTTTAATATGCATTGGACCTTTCTCTCTTATATGTCTAACCAATTCTTCCTCATGCAACATAATACCAGTTTTTTGGTCCTCTTTCCATCTCAATTGTAATTGATTATATTGTAACCAGGTTAAATTAATCCCTTCGTCCAACAGTGTCTGCAATGTCTTCAGCTGCCATCTGCCCGCATCTGTAAAAAGAACCTCTTTGTATAAAAACCCCCCGAGTGACATTATATTTGTATTCCACAAGATATGACCAAGATCCAGCCATAACGGTATTTTATAATCCCATTTGAGTCGGTGCTTCTTCCAAACTCTCATCAAAGAGTCTCTAAGTATATGACTTTTAAATACTTTATCAACTTTGTCATCATAAAATAGGTAAGCATGCCATCCAAATTCAAGATCAAAACTTTCTGCGTTCAATATTCCAGCCTTTTTACTTCCAAACCAATCACTTGTTAAAGTTAAAGCTGCTGCATCATAATATAACTGTAGGTTTGGAAGTTTAAGGCCTCCTCTTTCTGGAACATCTTGCATAATTTTCAATTTCACTCTCGGCTTTTTCTCGTTCCAGACAAACTTATTAAGTCCAGTTTGCCAAACTTTCAGTTGTTTATCACTTTTAAGCACCGGAATCATTTGAAACAAAAACAGAAATCTTGGCAAAATGTTCATCTTAACTGCTGCTATTCTTCCAAGTAAAGACAGTTGCAGCTTTTTCCAAGTCTCCATGTCTTTCTGGACCTCTCGCCACAACACCTCATAATTATTTTGAAACAATTTCATGTTTGATTCTGCAACCTGAACTCCAAGATATTTTACCTTAGGTACAATTTCGAGACCTGCCCTCCTTTCAAGCTCATGTTTACGATCTTGTGTCATATTTTTGACTATCATTTTAGTCTTTTTTGAATTCAGTCTAAAACCTGAAACTCTACCATAGTCTTGTATAATGTCGTTCATCAGGATTGTTGATTCCATTGGTTGTGATAGGGTAACCACCAGATCATCTGCAAATGCCTTTATTCTATAATCCTCTTGCCTTATCATTATGCCTTTCAAAATTTTAGAGTCCCGTATTGTATTTAGCAAGACTTCCAATGTTAAAATAAATAAAAGTGGGGACAACGGACATCCCTGTCTTGTTCCTTTTTCAATTTTAAACTCTGTCGTCAGACTTCCATTAATAATAATCTGTGCTTTTTGCTCTTGATAAATTGCTGAGATCGCCTGTATAAATTGGTCCCCAAAGCCCATCTTTTTTAAAGTCTTTAGTAGAAAATTCCAATCCACTCTATCAAAGGCCTTCTCCGCATCCAAAAAAACCAGCACTGCAGAAATCTGTTTATTCTTATCAAGATATTCCAATAAGTCTATTACTTGCCTTACATTGTCCTTCATATATCTGCCCTCAATAAATCCCGCTTGGTCCTCATGAATCACCTTTTGGATTACTGGCATCAACCTGTTGGCTAATACCTTCGCATAAATTTTATAGTCTGTATTCAAAAGAGATATTGGTCTGTAGTTCTCTGGTTTTTTAGGACCAACTTGTTCTTTTGGTATCAAAGATATATAAGCAGTTGTCCAAGATGGGGGTATTTTACCCCCTTGTTGAATATTGCAAAATAAATCTCTAAGTTGTCCCACCATTTCAGCTTGTAAAGTTTTGTAATACACTGCAGTCAAACCATCCGTGCCAGGAGCTTTGGCTGTTTTTAGCTGTTTAATTGCTGCTGTTATCTCCTCCTCTGTTATAGGATAATTCATTCTTTCCTTTTGTTGATCAGTAATTTTTGTAACTCTCTTATCCTTTAAATATTTTTCTATAAGTCCATTCTGCACCTCTTCTTTGGCATATAGTTTAGTATAATAATCCACAAAAGCTTCTTTAATTAGTTTTTGTTGAAAGATTTCTTTCCCTCCAATATCAATACTATCAATAGTCCGTATACTTTGTTTTTTCCTCAATGTGTAAGCCAACCATCTGCCCGGTTTGTTAGCGTTGCAAAATGTATTATGCTTCGCGTATTGTAAGCTTGTTGCAACTTGTTCCGCCATAAGCATTTGAAATTGGTCTTTCAAAAGTTTTATAGCACTTCGTATTCTTTCATCTGTTGGGTTTTTAATAAGTAACTGTTCTTTATTCTTTATTTCCATTTCCAACTCAGATCTTTTCTTTTGTCGGAACAGTCTATGTTTAGAATTCATGTAGATAAGTACCCCTCTCATATAAGCTTTACTTGCGTCCCAAACAATTTCAATTGGGGTACCTTTATTCAAATTTATTTCAAAAAATTCTTTCAAATGCTTTTTAAGTTCTATTGTATTTTTTTCATATCTAAACAAGTTCTCATTTAATCTCCAAGAACGTCTCTCAACCTTATCCATCTCAATTTCTATCCATACAGGGCTATGGTCAGTCAGAGTTCTTGGAAAAATCTTTGTTCTTTTTGTCTTAACAAGTAGATCATTTGACAACAGGATAAAATCAATCCTAGAAAAGGATCTATGTCTATCAGAAAAGAAAGTGTAATCCAATTCATTTGGATTATGTATTCTCCAAACATCTTTTAGTTCCATATCTTCTTTCATATCAAAAAAAGTCTGTGGTAGTCTAATTCTAGACTTTGCCAAGCTCTTTTTATCTAGTTTAGAATCAATTACTCCATTCCAGTCTCCCATAATTAAAATAGATCTGTAGTCCCATTGCAATATTTTAGTATGTAACATCTTATAAAAATAATCCTGTTGTTGGTTGGGAGCATAAATTCCAATCAAAAGAATTTGGCCATTTGCTGTGAGCAATTCAATTGCTACAAACCTACCATCTTGATCTGCTTCTATAACTTTCGCTGTTAATTTTTTATTTACATAAATAACCACACCATTCTTTTTCTGCGAAGTTGAAGATATATAATGTGCTCCTAGTTTTGAGTTTATCAAATATTTTTGATCTTGAGTTGTGATATGCGTTTCTTGTAAACATATTATATCATTATTAAATTGTTTCAAATATGTAAATAATTTCTTCCTTTTCTGTGCTGAATTCAACCCATTGACATTCCAAGATAGACACTTAAAGGTCATCAGCCTCTTTCTGGAGCGCAGAGCAAAATATTTGAAGTTCATCCGAGAGCTTCGATCTCGCTCCTCCCATAGCTCCACTCTCTTGTACGGTACTCTTAACTGCCTTCTTGTCTTGTCTTTCCTGTTGTTGTTGTTGCTTTTGTTTAAGTAGCTTGGATTGAGCTCTAGTTATACGTTGATCTTTAACTTCAGTCAACTGAATCAAATCCAAAATTGGAGAAGAATCCAACAAGGGCTCACTCAGAAAACCTCCTTCTGCACCTTGCACGTTTTCTAATTCCTGCTTAGACTGTTCTTTCAATTGCCTCTCTTCACTCTCCTTAATCTCCAAAACTGTAGATGTACGTGGAGATGGTGTTCTTTCCTTAAGAATAGTACTGTAAAAGTGTTGTGCCTTCTCCACGGTATTCAACCGATATCCTTCTCCCTTATATCTAAAAATTATCCCAGCTGGTGCGTCCCACCGGAAGGGTATCTGTAAATTTTTCAATTCTTTAACAAGAAAACCAAATTCTTTTCTAGCTTTCAGCATTTTAGGAGGTAATTCTTTAAAAATTTCAAGTCGTGAGCCCCCCACTTGTACAGAAGTGTGAAAAGATTTTTGCAGGATATCATTTCTAATTTCTCTCTCAGTAAAGTATATGACCACATCTCTGGGCAGTTGTCTTTGTCTGGCCACCCAAGAGTTCACTCTGTAAATTTTATCTATTTTATGAAATACCAAATCAGGATTAGCTTGTAAAATCTTAGCCAAGGCTTCAGAGCAAACCTGTCTCAAGTCCTGTCTCTCCTCCTCTCGAATTCCCCGAAGCCGTATGGCAAATTCCATCGCCCGGAATTGTATCATTACAATCTCATCTTCAATTCTCTGCATTTTATTGTCAACTTCATCAATTTTATAATCATTATCTTTCATCTTAACATTAACTTCTGATTTAAATTCTTCAACTTTAAAATCAACTTTCCCAATAAATTCTGCCAGGCCAGACGCCACTTCTGATATTTTTTTGGTCACCTTATTTTGATTCTGTTTCACCATGTCTTTAACTTCATTAATTTCCTGCATAAATTCCTGATGTGATTTTTGAAGTTTATCATCTATCTCCTGTTGAGATTTTTGAAATTTGTCATCCAGAATTTTAGAAATAAATTCTTTTAAATCTCCCACATCAAATTCTTTTTTCTGAGTTTGTAGCTGTTGAGCAGGGGGAAGTTGCGTTTGATGTTTGTGTGTGGGGGATCCCCCCCCTAATGCCTTCCCTTCCTGCTTCTTTGAAGCCATCCTGGCTCGTGATCTAGTTTTTCTAAAGAGGGAAGTTCCTTTTCCTTTCCCTCCTGCATAAAGACTTCTAAAAAAGTCCCCCAGATTTGATCAAATAAGGGTTAAAATAAAGCAAAGTCCAATATTGAAAAGGGAAAAAATTTCCCAGTTGTTTCTCTTATAACAAGCAAGGCAGCTTAGTAGCAACTTGGAAACTTTGTAACAAAACAAAGTAACTTCACCAATCCACACTCGCTGGCTCGTTAACTCTGAAGCTAGGCGCCATGTTTTTTCAAAGCACTTTCACTCACTCGCATTTTCTCAGATTGAAAAGTCAACAAAGTGCTAATACTTGCGTTTCCAAATTTCAGGATTCAGGTAGTTTCGCTGTTTATTAAAACTGGTTCTTTCGCTTTAAGTTTCCTGCAGCCGGCTTGTTCTGCAAAGGCAGAATCGTCCCACGTCGCCCGGAGTTCCAGCAGGTTGGGAGGGAGCCACGCCTGTTCTCTCCCCAGAAACTTCCCTGGGGGGTTACAGGGGCTCAACCTGTGCCCTGCGATCTCTCCTTCTTCAATCCTGTGGATTTAGAAGTTTTCGAGCCGCTTCTTCGTCTCGAAGCGGCTCTACAGGCGGCGGGGCTGGCGGAGCTTCAAAGAGCGCCGCCGTCGCCGAAGACAAGGAAACCGGAAGTCCAAAATAGCAATTCTTAAAGGGATAACAAGAGAAATGACTGAGGAGACAAAAATAAGTACGGAGCATGATGACAACTCAGGAGATATTCTGATTGCAGCAGAGAAGGTGGAAGAATCTTCTCAAGAATTTTCGAGCTTATTCTCTGCTCTTTTTGAAAAAATTGATAGAATCTTTCAAAATTACAACTTGGTTTGGAAAAAAGTAGTAAATGATCAGACTTTTAAAGTTTTAGAAGATGAAGGAGATTTGCCAGTGGCATTTACACATTTAATAAAAAAGAAACAACTGAACTTTTTTTCACAAACTCTTGACAAACTTTGGTCCTACAGACGAAGGAATGAACTGATTTATATAAGCAAGAAGAGGCGATTTGGGGGCTCTAAATCAGAGGAAATTTTCTTAAAAAGGGGACAATTTTCGCAGTTACATCAACCTCAAATCAAAATGAAAAACCTCCTCAAAATAGAAGTAGGAGGGATGCAGAAAGACTGGAAAAAATATAAAAAGAAAGCAAGAATGGAAGATTAACCTTTTCTTTTGGCTTTGCAGTTGTTCTACTCATGGTTAAAAATGATTATGTTTTAGGTGTTATAACTACTGAGGGGGGAAAAGCATAAAGTTAAATATTGATTTTTAAATATGATGCATTAATGGTTGAATGTAAGATTAATCCTTTTTGGTTTTCTAGTTTATGTATTCATGGTTAATTATATTGATGATTATCTTTTAAAATTCTAAAAGTTGGAGGGAGGAATAATGAAGGGGGAAAATTTAGGAACTTACTCATGGTTAAAAATGATTATGTTTTAGGTGTTATAACTACTGAGGGGGAAAAGTATAAAGTTAAATATTGATTTTTAAATATGATGCATTAATGGTTGAATGTAAGATTAATCCTTTTTGATTTTCTAGTTTATGTATTAATGGTTAATTATGTTGATGATTATCTTTTAAAATTCTAAAAGTTGGAGGGAGGAATAATGAAGGGGGAAAATTTAGGAACCTTAAAAAATGTAGAAATTTAACTACTGAATATCTAAGGTTTATTTTTTGTTATGAGATTTTAAAATATCTGAACTTTGAGAAAAGTAGGAGGGGGGAAAATGTTTTTGCAAATGAATTGAATACTTTACTGATATATTAAGAGAATTTTTAAGGTTTGAATGTTTAATATTTGTTAATGGCTTTAAAACTCTTAGAGTTATTGGATTATACGCTACTTTGAGTCTATAAAAAGGGAGGTTGATGAAATTGTAAAAGGGGAGTTAAGGGGTATTGGGAGTTATTAAATCTTACAGTTAGCTAGTTTATTTTAGTGAATGTTTGGTGAAACCTATGCCCTGTTTTCTGTTCTGGGAAGTCGGGGGTGGGGGGTGGTGAGGAGGGGTTGAAGATTGAGTTTACCAAGGATTGATTTTCTTTTTCTTTTTCTCGATGATAGTTTGAATGATTGTTTATATTGTATACTTGTTTGATCAGAAAATAAAAACTTTTTTATTAAAAAAAAAAAAAGTCTAGTCTAGTCTAGTCTAGTCTAGTCTAGTCTAGTCTAGTCTAGCCTAGCCTAGCCTAGCCTAGCCTAGCCTAGCCTAGCCTAGCCCTAGCCCTAGCCCTAGCCCTAGCCCTAGCCCTAGCCCTAGCCCTAGCCCAAGCCAATGAGCCTTCGGCCCGAGGACTTCCCCACTGACCGGGATAAGGTGGGGTTAGGGCTCAAACAGCTAACAGGCGGTTGAGAGAGTTGCGGCAGGGGCATGGTGTTGTGACCCTGACTCCTGAGCCTGTCCTAACAGAGGAAGAGGACTCAGAAGGTGATGGGGAGGAACTGATAAGGCCTCCCTCTCCAGGACCCTCCTCTCTGGCAATGCCTCAGGTTCCATCCGAAGGCCAAGAGGAACAGCCTGGGATATGCTAGGAGGAAAGCATATCAGAACAACAACAGATAGGGAGCGAGGATGATGAATCCTGGCTTGATCCCAGGCAGCGTCAGAGGGAGAAGCGTGCACAGCAACGAAAGAGGCATGGGAGGAGGGCCAGAGATTGAGCTGAGTCACTGAGCCACACCCCACAAGGAATAAAAGTGGGTGTGATTGCTCTTCAGGCTTTGTGACGGTCAAAGTTAAAAACCTGAGAGTCACATCGCATTACCTGAAATCTGGTTTGTGCATATTTGGATTAGACCTTGGCTAACTCTTGCTTCGTGGATTACTTTTTGCTACTGAACCGGACTGAGGATAAACTCTCTCTTGCTTACTGTGAGTGAAAACTGACTTGGCAGGCATTTCATAGTTTCATTTCAAAACTCTTATCTGCAAGGGTTTCTAGTCTGATTGCTTAATAAAATCTTGGCAGGCGTGCCTGGTTGTGTGTTTGCCTGTGTGGGGAAGGGGGACAGAACACATGGCTTGTTCACTGACTATATTGCTGACTTCCGCATGGTCTGCCAGGACCTGCAATGGAATGAGGTGGCGCATATGCACCAGTTCCAGGAAGGTCTTTCGTTGGAGCTCCTGAATGAGTTGGTACACACTGAATGCCCTCGCACACTGCAGGAGCTCATGTACCTATGCCTCTGCATCAATGCAAGGCTTCAGCAGTGACGGGCATGACAATGAACTGAGGCCATGCCTGCACCTGTTAAGGCAGTGCTGCTGTCGTTTCCGCCACATTGAGTATACTGCCATGCCGTTCGGATTGATCAACACGCTTTGCGTGTTCATGCATTTCATGCATGATGTTTTCCAGTATCTGTTGGACCAGTTCGTGGTTGTCTACCTGGACAACATTGTCATCTATTCATCCTCCCTGGGGGAGCACTGGGACCATGTCCAGCACGTCTTGCAGTGCCTTTGAGCGAACCACCTCTTCACCAAGCGGGAGAAGTGTCAGTTTACACAGATCACCATTGCATCTCATCAGAGAAGGTAGAGATGGACCAGGAGAAAGTGGAGGTGCTGCAGCAATGGCAGCCCCTGCCACGGGTGAAGGATGTGCAACTTCTGTTGGGGTTTGTCAACTATTATCAAACTTTTGTTCCCCATTTTGCCACCCTTACGTCCCCTTGTCCACTTTACTCAAGAAAGGAGTAGTTTCGGTGGCATGTAGAGGAGCAAGGGGCCTTCTAAGCCATCAAGGCCACCTTTGCCTCCGAGCCAATTCTCAAGTATCCTGATTCATTGCTGTTGTTTGTCGTGGAGATGGATACGTTGGATGTAGCCATTGGGTTCGTGCTCCTCCAAGCCTATGCTCTGTGAGGCCTGGAAGCCATCTTTTGTTTTAGGTCTTCAGACCTGCCACGTTTACTACTGTGGGAAACTGGGAGGGGGGATTGTTTTGGAGCATGGGTGTTGTATAGTCATAATAACATTCCTTTCTCAAGAAGTCAAGGCCAAGTTGCCCTGCACCTGGAAGGCTGGACCTGGGAGACATCACCAGTGGGTATGATGCTTGATTGGACCATATGATGGACTTGTGGGTGTTGGGCAAGGACTTAAACTTTTCTTTGGGTGGGGAAAACCTGGAAGCTTTCAGATTCGGGTTTTCCCAGATGTGCCAATATGACATCTCTAATAAAATGTAACTTTGAGGAAACTCAAAACTCAAGAAAGAAGTTTTATTTCTTTGGACGTGTTACTTAGAACCCTGACATGCTCCTCATGGGACCTTGTTCCCATGTGCCTATTATTACAGGAAGCTGTCAGCGGCAGAATGGAATTATACGATCTGGGACAAGGAGCTGTCAGCGGTCACCAATACCACTTAATTGAACTATATTTACATGGAAGGAAGGAAGAAACTTTGGAGTACCCCAAAGTTCTGTTTTAGATCTAGTACTCTTCAATATCTTTATAAACAATTTAGATGTAGGAATAGACT
This sequence comes from Pantherophis guttatus, assembly GCF_059756535.1. Lineage (NCBI taxonomy): Eukaryota > Metazoa > Chordata > Lepidosauria > Squamata > Colubridae > Pantherophis > Pantherophis guttatus. The sequence goes on along the minus strand of NC_142063.1, from coordinate 183,846,171 downwards.
CATTAAATTTGCAGGCAACACCAACTGGCAGGAGTAGATAACAGCCCAGAAGATAGGCTCAAGATCCAGATGGATCTTGACAGACCTGAATACTGGGCCCTATCTAACAAAATGAAATGTAATATAGAGAAAAGTAAGGTTTTACACTTAGGCAAGACAAACCAAATCGACAGGTACAGATTAATTGAAACTTGGCTTAATAGCAGTAACTGTGCAAGGATCGTGGAGTTCTAGTATACAATCCCTTAAATATGAGTCAACAGTGTGCTGCAGCCACCAAGAAAGCTAACACAATCCTAGGTTACATTAACAGAGGGACAGAATCAGTGGTGGGATTCAATTTTTTTTACTATCAGTTCTGTGGGCTTGGCTTGGTGGGGTCATGTGACTGAGTGGGCGTAGCCAGTTCAGTGTCACTCATGGCAAGGTGGGGCAGCACCTTGCTGTGAGTGACATTGAGTTGGCCATGCCCACTCAGTCACATGACTGATGCTGCAGAGACAGGGCGATTTCCTATGTACCTCACCACCACCACCCCCGCCACCCTTGGGCTGACAAAATAAAAGCCTACCTGCTGAGCAGCCCGGACTGGAAAATGCATGGCTAGGGTGGAGGAGCGGTCCTCCTTAACAAGCTCCAAACTGTTGCTGGATTTTGTTTTGGGGTGGTTTTTTTTTTTTTTCTGTCAGAAGCCCATCAGAGATAGACTTTTTCTATGGAACAATTTCTCCACCGACAAATCTTACTGTACCTTGTTGTGGTGCTACTTGTTGCTGCTGCAGGCGCTGCTGTGGCGATCGGGATGCCCAAGTAAAGAACCACACTGGCTCAGGGCGACTGTGAGGAGCAAGCGGGGAAGCCAAGGCGCTCACCCCATAGCGGCCAATTACGTGTGCTCTCACTCCCATGTGCGCTTTCCCACTGCAGTTCGGTGTCAGATCCCTAAAAGTGATAGTGCCATTCAATTGGAGGAGGGGGGACACTTGAATTCGATTCCCTAGCATTGCCTGTGTCAACATATACTTTACAATCTATATCCTGGTGCCAAAGAGCCCTGAGATCTCCTTTACCTGCAGGAATTTTTATGATAGCCATGTGGGTTGTCTCACTTTAAAGTAGATGGTGGGAATGCATGTTTGTTCGGGTTCTCATAGGAAATAGTAAAGAAAACATCTTCATACTTGTGTATTGCCTAAAATCTGCATTCTGACTTAAAGGGAGGGGTCTCTACCACTTTAATCCTACTGCTTTGCCTAAGGGTATTCAGATCTTGCTTTAGTTGGATGGCTGTCACTTCTGCTTAATAAAAGAATCCTTTTGAACCACCACATTTCAAGAGTTCGTACTTTCTTAAGTTGGAAGGAGAGGCGATCCTTACATTCGGCTCTCCCGGAGTGTGCAAGGAGTGTGAAGGGAGGCAGACACCACGCAGATGCGTTTTAAAAGTCAGAGAACTTTGTCCAAGACTTCTCATCTATTCAGAGGCTACACCTCTCCCAACGATGAGTTTGGTGGTGATCTAATGATACGTCTTCCAGCTCTTCAAGATCCTCATGGAAGAAGCCAAGAGCAAAAAGCAAAAGTAGCAGTGGCGAGGGCGACGGGCATGTGACGTGTCCGTCTGCGGTCCCGTCCCGGGTGACAGCCAGGGCTTCGCCGTCTCTTTTCCTCAGAGGCGTGGTGTCTGCCTCCCTTCACACTCCTTGCAGAGGGACACACGCCCTTGTCGCCCCCACTGCCGCTACTTTTGCTCTCAGCTTCTCGGCTTCTTCCGTGGGGGCGCTCTTAAAGTCGATCTTGAAGAGCTGAAAGATGTTTCGTTCTCATCTGAATACATGAGAAGTCTTGGGCAAATTTCTTCCAAAGTTCGGCCAAGTCTTCTCCTCCTCCTTGGTCTTAATCTTTGTGAGCAAACACACATACACTTCATGGCACCAGGACCTTCTGTGAGGAGACAGTGCATGCCCATGCACCATCTCCTTGCAGAAGGTTCCAGCGCCGTGAAGTGTGTGTGACTGTGCATGTTTGCTCTGTGTGTATGTTTGAGGCCAAGAAGGAGGAGAATTGTTGGCTGAACTTTTCTGCCTCCCTCTCTTCTGACACTGGCCAGGCAGGTGAGCAGCATTGTGTGGGATAAGTGCCCTCCCACCCAGTGTGGCCATGCAGCTTCCCGGCCAGGCAGGTGAGCCTCTTCCTGGCTAACATGACCATGCAGGCTTCCAGTCAGCGGGGAGAGCATTCTCCCAGCCAGCGCAGCCATGTGACCTCCCGGCCAGCTGTGGCCAGCCAGAGGTGATATTTGCTGATTCTCCGAACTAGTTAAAATTTCTGCTACCAGTTCACCTGAACCGGTCCGAACCGGCTGAATCCCACTTCTGGACAGAATCAAGATCATGTGAAGTGTTAATACCTCTTTATATGGCCTTGGTATGATCATATTTGGAATACTGCACCCAGTTTTGGTTACCACAATATAAAAAAGATGTTGAGACTCTGGAAAGAGTGCAGAGAAGAGCAACAAAGACGATTAGGGGGGCGGAGGCTAAAACATTGAAGAACAGTTGCCTGGGGCAACATGATAGCAGTGTTCCAATATTTGAGGGGCTGCCACAAAGAAGGATCAACCTATTCTTCAAAGCACTAGAAGGCAAGACAAGAAGCAATGGGTGGAAAAGGAAAGAAGCAACTTAGAACTAAGGAAAAATTTCCTGACAGAACAATCAACCAGTGGAACAGCTTGTCTTCAAATATTGTGCATTCTCAGTCATTGGTGGCTTTTAAGAAGAGACTGGATAGCCATTTGTCTGAAATGGTATAGGTCTCCTGCTCAAGTAGACGGTTTGACTAGATGACCTCCAAGTTCCTATTCCAACTCTGATGATGTTCTATGTTCTACAAGTCCTGGAGACTTTGGGGGCACTTGGCAATGTGTCTTTCAGAGATGTGCAGCAGCAGATCCTTCCTGACAGCACAACATTTGGCAGCAGTGATTTTATTGAGTTTTTAAAAAAATGCTGGTGAGCTGCAAATGCTCCTTGGCACATTTTATGTAGCCCTCAGGCCATATGTTGTGTGAAATGAGCAACAAAGCTGCAGGCAGGCTTACACTGAACCCATTATTCTATTCTATTTCTCTGATACTGTTTATAAAATAGAAGGAACAGCTGTGTGCTATGCAGAGTTCTGAAGCAGTAGATTTATGCTGCTTGAAATAAAGAATTGTTTCATTATTAATCAAATACAATTATTTCATATAATTGTTTTTTTAGGTTAATATTCTTTAGGTTAACATTCTAGATGTTCAAGACTCCGTGTGTGTGTGTGTGTGTGTGTGTGTGTGTGTGTGTGTGTGTGTGTATACAACGTCAGTTAGTGCAAAATGACTACTGGCATAAGCCTGATGATGGCAGATGGGATTCTGCCGAAACGTCGCTTCTACCCTTTTAGGGATATATCCACAATTACACGGGAAGAAACCCGAAATATTAACTATACACACACACACACACACACACACACACATATATATATTGTTTGTTGAAAATAAATATGCTTAAATTAATTATTTAGTAACACTGATTTCCTCAGACATTCTGCCTTATGCATTTAGGCAAAAACAGTATATTTTCTATTAGTGTTATAATTCAGAAAAGCAGTGCTACTTCCTAACATTAGTTCAGAAAGTACAGAGCCAAGAATAATTTTAGGGTATTTTATAGAGTCAGCCATCAGGAAGCAAAATGAAGGCTAAATCCATTATCTCAATATTGTTACATGATTCTCATAAAAACAACTTAGATGTACTGCTGAAATACATTAAGGACAATGGATTTTTTTTCTTTTTTTGGCAATATAAGAGTTTCTACAGATCAACCTTAGTTTAAAAAAAAAACTATTAAAAACAATATATACAACATGTGATGGAGGGCTTTGATTATGTCAAATGCAAGTAACCAAAACCAAGAGTTGAGCTCAGGGTTAGAACGTTTAGGCAGAGACCCTTGGCCGCACCTCCTTTGCCCACAGCCACCCACCTCAGCCCATTTACAGCCAGCTTTCCTCTTCTGCTGGTCCTCTCCAGCCATTCTCCACAGCCAGTGGGCCCCTGGCCCTCCACTCCTGGCCCTTTATCCCTGCCCATTCACCAAAACACCATTTGACCCGGGCCTTTGGCTGTATGGAACAAATGGCTCCCAGCCAATTGGGTAGCAGGCAGAAGCAATGGTGCTGCGGGAGCAGTGTGCGATGGGCGATTGCAGGGGCTGTTGGAGGGGGCAGCATGCGATGCAAGATACTGCAGCTATCAGCTCCAATGAAAGAGGAGAGGAGGAACAAGGCCGGTGGCTTCTGGTGTAGCAGGGTGGGGTTGAGGGTTGTGCAGGCAAATGGCAATGCTGGTGTGACTTCTGGCATTGTGGGGAGACTGGGGGGGGGGTTGTGCAGATGAGCGGAAAGGCTGGCACGGGCTAGGGCAGTGGCTCTCAACCTTCCTAATGCTGCGACCCTTTAATACAGTTCCTTATGTTGTGGTGACCCCCAACAATAAAATTATTCCTAAAACCATTGAAAATATGTGTTTTCCGATGGTCTTAGGCGACCCCTGTGAAAGGGTCATTCGACCCCCAAAGGGGTCCCGACCCACAGGTTGAGAACCACTGGGCTAGGGCTAGGTGAGTGGCAAGGCTGGTATGGCTTCTGGCGTTGCGGGCAGGGGGCTGGGGTGGTGTCATGAAAAGCAAGGCTGGTACAGCTTCTGGAGTTGCAGGGAGTGGCTGGAGGGGGTCACAGATGAGCAACAAGACAGGCATGGCTTCTACAATTGCAGGGAGGCTAGGGAGGGCACAGCAGGTGAACAGAGGTGGCACGTGCTTGAGGGCAACTGAACTGCCTGTTAGGTGCCAGGCTGGAGTGGCAATGGTGGGGCTCCCTCAAGCTGTGTGCCACTTTTATTTGCCGGCCCCCCCCCAACCCAGTGCAATTGCAGAAGCCGCGCCAGCCTTGTTGTTTGCCTGCATGATCCCCCCCAGCCTCCCTGAAATTGTAGAAGCAGCACTGGCCTTTCCGCTCATCTGCACAACCCCCCCCAATCTCCTGCAATGCCAGAATCTGCACTGGCCTTGCTGCTCATCTGCGTGACTCCCTCAGGCCCCCAACACCAGAAGCCATGCTGGCCTTGCTTCTCCTCCCCTCTTTCATTGCAGCTGACTGAGTTGAGAGCCAAGCTGTTTTTGTAAAGCCCCCTTGAGGCATCTCTCCCTCCCTTCCTGGTCCCCACCAATACACTCTTCCTTATTTTCTCCTCCCAGTGGTCCCAGCAGATGCTACTCCTGCCACCACTGTCCTTCCCTCCAGTCCTCGTGACAGATCTGCAAAGCCCCAAAACTTGCGGAACAGCCGCAATACTTTAAAAAAAATTTTTTGCGTCACATGCTGCCCCCTCAACAGCCCCTGTGATCACACAGCGCCCATCACACAGTGCCCCTGCAGCACCATTGCTTCTGCCTGCCACCCAATTTGCTGGTGGCTATTTGTCCCATGCAGCCAAAGTCAAACTGTGTTTGGGCGAATGGGCAGGGACGAAGGGCCAGGAGCCCATTGGCCATGGAGAATGGCTGGGGGAGGGAAAGCAGAGGAAGAAAGCTGGCTGTAAATGGGCTGAGGTGGGTAGTGTTTCATGTGGAGTGCTTAAAATGCTATACAAGCCATCATTGTGCAGAAGCCATCTTGTTAGAGAGTGTAAAATACAACAGGAACTGGAAATACATCACAGGAACAATAGAGATTAATCCTAGAGTAGCAATGTGATACAGGAAACAACTACACTAGAGAGGCGTGATAAAGCTGCATATAAGGTAGACGTAACACCTATAATATCTTCCCCTTTTCATTTTAATAACAAACAACATCGAAAAATTTCAGATGAGAACAAGTACGAATACTTCCTACCGGTTAAGTCTATTGAATGGTTGTGAACGTCTGCCACTACAGGTGAAGATTAGTTCTCTAAAAGCTTCTCTGACCTTGCTGAGGTTTCTGGGCTCTTCTCACCACTTACTGGTGTTCAGCATTTGACTGCTGTCAGGTATATTGGCTTGCTTAGGACTGTCATTAACTTTGGTCTGTGGCATCAACACTGTGCATTCCCTATTGTCAGTGGGTAAGTGTAGCGCGGTAATACCAGGTGAGTTGGGCCCGTCCACTGGATATGGAGAGTCAGGCTGCTCAGCCACACACAAATCCACACAATTGTGACAATAGAGAGTTCTCTCAATGTCCACTAGATAGGAGCGTGGTGCCACCTGTTGTAAACAAATACCCATTTTCCATGACCTGGCAGTGGTCTCATATGGATTTGTTTCCCAATATTCAATTCTGGCAAATCTCTGGCTGATCTGTCATATCTGGCCTTGAATACTTGTCTTTTAAGTCATAACTTTTCTGGGACCCCTTGTATCACAGAGGGCTCAAGCAGCTCATTTGCCACTGGTAAGGAGGTCTTTAGTCTCCTTGACATCAGTCTCTGTGCCAGACTACTGTCCATGCCCTCAGTTTGAGTATTTCTCCAATGTAGAATAGCTTTCCATGGGTCTTTACAATCACTATGTGCTTTCTTGCAAATTCTTAACAATCTTCACAGCTGATTCAGCTTTGCCATTAGCTTGTGGATGACATGATGAGGTAGTCACATGCTCAAACGGCAGCAAATTTCCTAAATTGTAGGCTTGTGAACTGAGGGCCATTATCAGAAATCACTTTATATGGTTGGCCATGACATGCAAACTGAGCCTTGCATCTCTTAATGGTAGTTTCAGCTGAGCAGTCAGGAAGAAGTTCAATCTCCCAAAAGTCTGAATAATAATCAACTAATATTAGGTACTCTTTTCCTGCATAGTTGAACAAATCTGTACTGACGATCTGCCAAGGACATGAAGGTATCTCATGTGACACCATGTTGTTTTTTTGTTGCAAATGTGCATATTCATTGCAAGTGAGACAATTTCTAACAAAAGTCTTTGATTTCGCCTTGCATGTTAGGCCAGTAAAGAGTGTCACGAGCTTGCCTGTAGCATGCCTCACCCCCAATGTGGCTTGAGTATATGCGCAATAACGTCTCTGCTCAGTGACTTTGGCACTATGACTCTTGGACTCTTGTACAAGATACCATTTTGTACGCTGATCTCATCTCTGAATATTCCCTCACAATTACAGGAACTGCCTCCTTCTCATCTGGCCACCCACTCAGAACGATAGCCTTCAGTGCCTGTAAAGCTGCATCAGTGTCTGCGTGCTGCCTGAGTTGACGTAGCTGCTGATTTGTGACATTAAGATAGTCTGCTTGATTGACTTTGGCAAAGATGGTTTGTTCCTGTTGCAACAAATAAACCATATGATGCTCATGCTCTTCTTCAGGTGTCACCTGATCTGACATAGCCCTGCTCAGGGTATCACTGATATACATTTCACGTCCTGGCTTGTAGACAACATTGAGGTTGTAATGCTGCAAGATAAGCATCATGCTCTGCAAACGCAAGCACACAAAAGCGGCTTCTTAAATATGGCTATTAGCGACTTGTGATCAGTTTCAGCTGTGATTGTATCCCGGCCATAAAGATAATGATGGAAACGCTGGCAGGCAAATACAATACTTAAACATTCCTTTTCGATTTGAGCTTAATTTAACTCAGCAGATGGACACATATGCAACCTTCTTGCAATAGGCAACATCCTAGGCCATTTTTGCTTGAGTCACTTTTAATTGTAACAGGCTTTGTGACATCATAGTATTTTAATACTGGGGCAACAGTGACCAAACATTTTATCTCCTGTAGTACATGGTCATACTTGGGAAGCCAGTGCCAGACCGCATCTTTGTCCAGAAGATGTCTCAATGGCTGACACACCTCAGATAGGTGCAGCAGGAATTTTGCTAAGTATGTGACAAAACCGATAAATCTCTGCACCAGTTTGGCATTGTCCATAATGGTGGCATGTCCATAGTGGCTCTAATCTTATTTGGGTCAGCTATTAAGCCTTGTGAGGACAAGATATGTCCATGTAAATGGACTTCTTGCACCTTGAACTACAATTTGTTTGCACTGAGCATCAGCCTCACCTGCCTACACTGATATAGTAGTGCTATCAGCTTCTCATCATGGTCATGCTCAGCTTCATCATCTGTTTCACCACAGCCAACGATGAGAATGTCATCAGCTATTGGCTCAATTCCACTGAACCCACTTAATAGTTCATGCTGCTTTGTTGATACTCTTCTGGTGCTATAAAGGCTCCAAAGGGTAGTTTGAGCCATCTCTTTCTGCCCCAAGGAGTCCAGAACGTGGTCATGTAGTGGTCATTTTTTCATCCAGTTTGCACTGTAAAAAGGCATCTTTGGCATCAACAAGTGTAAAAATCCATGCTTTGGGTAGTTTGTGCAATAAGTTGGCATTAAATAGTGTGACCATTTCAGGACCATATTCAGATGCTTGAGATCAATGCAGATTCTGATCTTCTCAGGCCTCCTAATAATAACCATGTTGCTTATCCATTCGGTAGGCTCAGATACTGAAGTAATATGTCCTTCAGCTTCATACTTGTCCAGTTGTGCTTTGACCTGCGGCTTGATGGCTATAGGCACATTGTGTGAGGCACTTTGTACTGGAGAAATGGTAGGATCAAGTTCAAAATAAACCTCTCCTGGAACAGATGCTATGGGGCCCTCAAACACCTCATTGTAGACTCGAATTTGCTGTTTTGTCAGTGGCCTCGCCAGGGGTTTGGAGGGGTGAATTGCAACATTGTGTAATTCTGCCAGAATGGTGTACTGCATCAAACCCAGATGCTGACATGTTGATCCTGACAATAGCGGTGTCTGATCGGCTTCCACAATCTCAGATTCAAGTTTGTGAATACCCTCACATATTCTGCATTCTGTTTGGAAAAGTCCCAATGATTCCATTAGTTCCCCTGAATATAACTTCAGTTTGATGCTACTAGGCCAAAATGGTATCTCAGGTGCTAGTTTCATTTTGTCCTTTAAACTCATGACATCACGTTGCGCCCAAGTCCAGCTGGAAAGATTGAATTATATTGTTAAATCTGAGATTTATGAACCATTTTTTGCTCTTAGAGTGTACCGCACCAATGCATTCTTTTATATAAACCACATCAGTGATAAACAAGTATGTATCCTCAAGGTCTGACATTTGCTCAATTGTGTGCAGCTTTCTCACTTCCATTTTACTTGAGAGACACACTCCTGCAAATGATTTGTTCTCCCATTAGGCTGTGGAGTGGGTCAGAAGTGGGATGATCCAGCCTGTCTGGCTAATCACTGAGTCGGATTATCTTGGCCACGCCTCCTTAGGCCTCCATTACTTCCAGTTTATTCGACTCAGTGGTTCTGACCAGTCGCTTCGCTGAGTCTCTCACTTCTGACCGATTTGAGATCGTGGAATTGCAGTTTGGGGCTCGTGGGCAAAGGTTTTTCAGTTTAATCTGGAAACGCTGCCACAGCACTATTGCTGCCTCTGTTGCCTCTAGGACACCTCTGAGGACCGTGAGTTAACTATCTGACTTCAGCCCCCTCCGATCAGCGCTGTGCATGCGGGCCATTTCAGTTTCGGCTGAAAACGCCGCCGCCGCGCTCTACTGGCCGCCGCCGCCTCAGCGCTCATCAGCTGAGGGGCGGAGAGAGCGAAAGTGCGCCGCGGAGCCGAGCACTCCGTTCCTGCTGCTCTTGCCGTCGCCGCCCTTTCCCAGCGCTCAGGGAAGGCGGCGCTTTGTATTGGTATCTCTCGGCTTGGCGTGGGAGGCTCTTATTTTGCTTCCTCGCCATTTCTGCAGCCGCCTTTTTTTGCCGCCGCTATTGCTGCCGCCGCCGTTTCTGCAGGTGCCATTTCTACAGTCGCCATCGTTGCCACCACCATTTCTGTTGCCGCTGCCTGCTTGATTGCCTTCTGGGGCCTGCCATTGACAGACTGCTCCATCGGTGAGCAATTCGCTGGCTTTCATTGCTGCTTAGGTGTCCTTTATCACACCTTGCTGCGATACGTATTTTTACATGGTACTTGGTACATAAAGGTCTGGTGAGAATGTATTTGGCCTTTTACTTGTGCTTCAATTGGGTCTTTGGCAGCCATTTTGACTAGCCCTGGTTATCTATGCAAGGCAGCCATTTTATCTTCAAGCATGTGACCTTCTTCGTGCTGTCAGTTTATGTCAGTTACAGTGGCCATTTTGATTGGGCTATGTCTTCTACCTGGCAACGATTTTAAGGTTCAAAGTTGGAATAGTTTTCTGACTACCTTACGTTTTAAGCATTGGATTGATGTTGATGATATTGCCCTTTATTATTATTATTAACAACAATAATAATGATGATGCTTTATTATTTGTTTCATTTATGTACAGATTTCTGCTGTATTTCAGTTTGAACATCACCATCATCTTGCAAGACCGACTCTGGCCGCAAAATCAGGACATGTTAAAAAATCTCATCAGCATTGTTCTGATCTGCCTGACCAGGCACATAGAACAAAGCCAGCTCCGGTCACGGGTCTAGATCTGGAGGTCTCGGACGAGGTTGATTTGACCAGGGCCCTATCCCCAGAAAGACAGGACAATCTATCCTCAGGCTCTCATGGTTCCCCAATTAGGCAAAAGGGGGATCCCTTTGATTGCTCCATCTCCGCTCAGGATCCTCCAGCAACTAAACAACCTAAGTCAGACCTGGAGAACCTTCCTGAGTCAGTACAATTGCTAATTGCCAGGGCCATCTCTCATGGTATTTAAGCGGGTATCAGGGAGCACCACTCTACTTCCCTAGTGTCTGAAAGCCTTCACTCGAGGAGATCTTGAGTTTTCCCTGACACCAGTCTCACTGGGTCCCCTGACCATTCTCCAACCAGATCTAGGGGCAGTGTTGACATCGACCTAGAGGACGAACCTCAGAGGGAAGTGGGTCTATCCGATGACGAATCCACTGCTCCAGACGTGCCTGCATTTATGGGGTTATTCCCTCAGGGACTTTTTAAGTCTCTTCTTCACAAGGCCAAAATCACTTCGGGCCTGATTGACCTGGTCTCTGAGACTGCAACCTCTTCCGCATCCACTAGTCAGGGCATATTTTCTGAACCAGTCGCGGAGCAAATCTTTGTTCCTGCGCCAAAACTCTTTACTGATGTGGTTCATAAACAATGGACTAACCCTACTTCTCTCCCTACTCCCAGTGGCTACGACCGCCGTAACTACAACATGGACCCTTCCCTGACCAACCTTTTGCAGGTTCCTGTTGTCGATGGTCCAGTGGCGGCACTATCCTCCTCATCTCCTTTCATCTCGGGGGACGCTTCGGAGGGCCTCAAGCCGGAACACCGTAAGTTTGATTCATCGTTCAAGAAAACTCACCAGGCCTCAGCATGGGCAATCCAGGCGGCCACGGCGGCCTCGTTCTTCTCCCGGTCATCATTGTTATGGCTCCAACAACTACAATCCCGCTTGCCAGCTCAGGATTCCAGAGTCCACCAGGACTTAAATAAGATTATTGCCGCCATTCAATTTGCTTCAGATGCTACCCTAAATGCGGCCAAATATGCCTCGCGGGCTATGGCCTCTTCTGTTACTTCCCGCCGCCTTTTATGGCTGAGACCTTGGCACGCTGACCTCAAGGCCAAGTGGCGCCTGGCATCTACACCATATTCAGGGACTAAATTATTTGGTGATCCCCTTGAACCATTATTAGTGGATGATAGGGATAAAAGGAAGGTCTTACCTTCTATCACTAGAAGAGCTGATCGTCGAGCTACCCACTACTACTGTAGGCAAACGGCTTGCAATTTTCCACAGGAGGGTACCAGTCAGAGGGCATACTCCCAGGGATCCTTTCGTTCCCAGGACAGGGGTTCCTTTCGGGATAAACCCAAATCCTTCGCTCCACCGAAGCGGCCCTTTCGTGGAGCTGGCGGACGCCAGTTCCGCCGCCAAAAATGATTCGCCCTTGAAGGCTCCCATTGGGGGAAGGCTGAGCCTGTTTCTCACCGAATGGGCTCGCAGTACAACCGACCAATGGGTTCTTCATACGATAGAATTCGGCCTCCCGTTGGAGTTCCTCTCCAGCCCCCCGAGCCACTTCGTACCTTGTCCTGTCTCCAATTCCCCCAGCAAGTGATGCCTCATGGAGCTTGCCATTCAACACCTTCTGGAGATCAACGCGGTGGAAGAAGTTCCACGCGATCAATGGAGACAGGGAGTTTACTCGATCCTTTTCATGGTACCGAAGTGCTCTGGGGCTGGAGGGCGATTCTAAATCTAAAATCCCTGAACACTAACTTAGTGTACCGCAAATTCAAAATGAGTACACTGAAATCTATTCTAGAGGGGATACGGCCCGGAGACTTCCTAGCCTCCATCGATCTCTCCGAAGCGTACCTTTATATTCCCATAGCACCGGCTCACTGGCAGTACCTTCGGTTCAGCTATGCGGGGCGCCACCTACAATACCCTTCCGTTTGGTCTGGCATCTGCACCACGCAGCTTCACCAAGATCCTAGCAGCCCTTGTGGCCCACCTAAGATCAGTCCCTGTTCGAATCCAGGCTTATCTGGACGGTATTTTAATACAAGCTTCGTCCCTCCAGAAAGCCAGAGCCGATGTACATCTGACATTGCAGATATTGCAGGATCATGGGTTCCTAGTCAACAGATCCAAGAGTCGGTTGGAACCCCAAACCCGCCTGACTCATCTAGGGGCGATCATAGACACCCAGGCGGGACAGGTATTCCTTTCAAGAGACAGGAAAGACAGCCTCGGGTCCCTGATTCGGCAACTCTTGCGAGAACCAATAGTACCCAAACTAGACCTATAACGCCTCCTGGAGAAACTAGTGTCCTGCACAGATATAGTCCCCTGGGCCCGGCTCCACGCCCGCAGCCTTCAATGGCTGTTACTCCCACATCAACGAAAGATGATTGCCACCTCCTGATCCAGGATCAGGATCCCTCTATCGGTGCGCCGATCCTTGCACTGGTGGCTATCCCCGGCCCTGGACAAAGGGTGCATCTTTTTGGACGTGCAACCTCTGATTATGAAAACAGACGCCAGTCTGACCGGCTGGGGCGCGCACCTGGGTCTCCAGGTGGCTCAAGGGCATTGGTCTCTGACAGAAGAGCGGTCCAGTATCAATCTGCTGGAATTCAGAGCCATTTGCCTGGCCCTTCAGACCTTTCATCGGACTGTCCAGGGACATCATCTGTTAGTTCTTACAGACAACCTGTCGGCGAAAGCCCACGTAAATCGCCAAGGGGGAACAAGGTCCAGGACCTTGATGCGGGAGGCCCTCCTGTTGGGGAGGTGGGCAGAATCCCACCTTCTTTCTCTCCGGGCGGATCACATCGCAGGAAAAGACAACCTACAGGCAGACTATCTCAGCCGCACCACAATAGATGCATCGGAATGGCGTCTCAACCCCGAGCTATTTCAGGACCTTTGTCTTCGATTCGGCCGACCGCAGGTGGACCTATTTGCATCCCCGGAGAACACCCAGTTACGACGGTTCTTCACCCGCTACCCATCGCCGGGGGCAGAGAACACGAATGCGCTCCGCTGCCCCTGGCCCCGGGAACTTCTTTATGCTTTCCTGCCGCTTCCACTAATCCCGCGGGTACTTCGCAAGATCATAGCCGAGCAGGCGGACGTCATCTTCGTTGCCCCTTATTGGCCAAGAAGACCGTGATTCTCCGACCTCGTGGCCCTCTCAACAATGCACCCCTGGCGATTTCCCCCGGAGAAGGTGTCCCTCAGCCAGGGGGCAATCGACCATCCAGAGCCCCAGTGGCTCAACCTAACCGCTTGGCTCTTGAAGGGCTCCTCCTAAGGGAGGCACTGTACTCTGAGGATGTCATCCGGGTGATGCAGGCTGACAAAAAGGAGTCCACCATCAGACTGTACAACATCACATGGAAGGTATTTATCTTGTGGTACTCCGCGCGCGAAATTAATCCGTTGTCAGCTTCTGTCCCACAGGTGCTGGAGTTTCTCCATGATGGCTATAGCAAGGGACTGGCGCATAACATCCTCAAGCGCCATGTTGCAGCTCTCGCCACGGTGTTATCGCCCAGGGATGGCGTACCTCTGTCTCACCACCTTTCCATCCGGAGGTTTCTGCGTGGGGTCCGAAACCTTCGTCCACCTGTGGTCCACCGATACCCCACATGGGACTTGCCGCACGTATTGAAGGCTTTGACTGGCCCACCCTTTGAACCTCTCCGTACTTCCACCCTTAGGTTCCTTACCATGAGAGTAGCTTTCCTGGTGGCTGTAACTCACCGCATTTCAGAGCTCGCAGCTCTATCTGTCAGGCCAGATTTATGTGTGATACACCCGGATAGGGTAATACTCCGATTGGACCCTGCCTTTGTACCAAAAATTAACTCCCGATTCCATCGTGAGCAGGAGGTTATCCTTCCTAATTTTTGCCCGAACCCCACCCATCCCCTAGAGCACAAATGGCGCACCCTCGATGTTCGCAGGGCTATAAAGATATATATCTCTCGGACTGCATCCTCAAGACGCTCCGAAGCCCTCTTTGTTTCTTTTCAACCTGCATTGCTGGGATCCAAGGTCTCCTAGGTCACCATAGGGCGTTGGATCCGAGCTTGTATTGCCAAAGCTTACGAATCACGATCTCTCCCCGTTCCACATCATATTACTGCTCACTCCACGCGGAGTGCAGCTACCACTGCTGCTTGGGCCATGCAGGCCTCCCTCGAGGAAATTTGCCGCGCTGCTACCTGGACTATTCCTGTTCCATTCATCAAACATTACTGTTTGGACATCTTCGCCTCAGCTGAGGCAGCTTTCGGCAGGAGGGTTCTCCAACAGGTACACCTGGCACCTCGACTTCCTCCATCGCAGACTTCCCACCCGAAGGACTGACAAGCTTGGGTATGTCCCACTTCTGACCCACTCCGCAGCCTAGTGGGAGAAGAGGCGTTGGACTTACCGTGAACGCTCTTTCTCCAGAGGATGCGGAGTGGGTCAGCCCCTCCCATCTATGATTACGCTTGTGCTTTCTTTTGGCTAGAGACTGTTTTGCAGATCTGCCTTCGTCGAACAAACTGGAAGTAATGGAGGCCTAAGGAGGCGTGGCCAAGATAATCCGACTCAGTGATTGGCCAGACAGGCTGGATCATCCCACTTCTGACCCACTCCGCATCCTCTGGAGAAAGAGCGTTCACGGTAAGTCCAACGCCTCGTCTCCCACATGCTCTGCAAATTCTCTCATATGCAGGATACTGCTCTTTCTCTCCTACATGCACACTGTCACAGTAGTTACATAATACTGGATTACTTCCAGATGAGTTGTGTAGATGAATTTTGTACTGGCACTTGTAGTGGTGGTTCTTTATGTTTAGATGTTGTTTGGTGGCTGCATTGACACTGTCAATCTGTTTATCCTGCTCTAGAGCTCTCAACCGTTTGTAAGTTCTGTGATACGACATATCTCCAGAGGTGGTCTGCTGCCGGTTTGGACCAGTTTGGGTGAACCAGTAGTTCTGACCAGCGGCTGGGCCTACCCTCCAGCCCCAGCGCTATCCTGTCCTGTATAATCATCATGTTTTTGAAGCTGCATGTGCTCACATTTTCGATGCTGGATGAACCGGTTGTTATATTATGTGACGCCCACCCCTGCATATCTCAATCACTGTTTGTAAGCTTAAATTATGTTCCCCCAAAGGGCGTTTGTGTGTGCTTTCACTAGTGATACACAGAACTATTTTAGCACAAATGAGTTCATCTCTCAGAGAGCCATACTCACAGCTTGCAGCTTTTTTTCTTAGCCATGTGACAAACTGTCTATTGTTTCACCTTCTTCTTGTTTACAGCTGCCAAATATATATCTTTCATATATGACATTTTTAGAAGCGTCTAGAATGGCTTTAGTATCACTCTTTGGCTCCTCTGTAAGGGTTAAATTATGCTTGTAAACATGGAAGCATTCACTGCCCATCAACAACAGTGAGGACAATTAACCAGTGGAACAGCTTGCTTCCAGAACTCCTGAGTGCTCCATCACTGGATGTTTTTAAGAAGAGTCTAGACCTGTGATGGCGAACCTATGGCATGCATAGGAGCCATATCTTCGGGTACGCAAGCCGTTGCCCTAGCTCAGCTCCAGCACTCATGTACGCGCCGGCCAGCTGATTTTCAGATGGCCCCTCCCATGCCTCCCCTCCCATGCGGCCCATTTTGGATGCCAGGTAAGTACAGGGCTCGCTCAGAGGCTCTGGGAAAGTATTTTTGGCCCCCGGAGGGCCTTGGCGGGGGAAGGCAGTTTTTGCCCTTCCTAGCCTTCAGGAAAGCTTCTGAAACCTGGGGAGGGGGAGAAACGGGCTTACCGGGCCCACCGGAAGTCAGGAAATGGGCCGTTTCCGGCCTCCAGAGGGGCTCCGGGGGGGAGGGGGAAGGCTGTTTTCACCCTCCGGAGGCTTCAGGTAGGCCTGTTAGGCCCAAAATGGGGCTTGGGGGGTTGTGCGCACATGCACGGGGAGTCGTGCGCACATGTGGGGTGCAGGAGGCACTGGATTATGGGTGTGGGCACGCACACACACATCCCACACTCCACCCCCCCCCCCCGCTTTTGGAACTCAATGGCAAAAAGGTTAGCCATCACTAGTCTAGACAGTCACTTATCTAAAATGATATAGGTTCTCCTGCTTGAGCACGGGAGTGGACTAGAAGACCTCCAAAGTCCCTTCCAGCTCATTCTATTCTATTCTATGCATAATTAGAAACACAACTTGGCAAACACTCTGTGCCAACCTCTACTCACTTTTTGCAGGTCCCAGTTTACTGAATTCACAGTCTTCCTGTAAAGTGCCTTAACCACTGCACTAAACTAACTCTTTATCTATATGGATTTTATTGGATCCAATAAATTGCACTGCTGATATAAAAGATACATAAACACTGAATACAGATAAGTGGTATATGGTAGCTTCTCCATGGATCAATATCTGACATGCCTTTCAATAAAACATTTTAATGAAATTTTTCTTTAAAATAATTCATATTTATTGTTAAATAGATTACAACAGCTTGAACTACAAATTGCAAGTAAAGATTAGTGTAGTGGAAGACCAAAGAATATCCAATATTTAGACTAGATACTATGATATCATTCTGAAGCAGCTGATTTAAGGAAATAGCATTCTAACCATTATTAAAGACTTATATACTTTTCTTTTGTTTCTCTAGAATTAGAAATTTATAATGCAACTCCAACTCCAGGCTTTAATTTCATTAGAAATCCAATATTAAAATGTGAATTGTAATAATTTTTCTCAAACCTGGCCACCATTGGCATTGAAGTCGTTGTTTTTTATAATTTAACTGGAGGAAATCCTTCCTGCTGTTTCCCCTCTTCCCAATCCCAATAAAATATAAAAAAACAGGACAGGTGCTAGTTTCTCAATGGTTTTAGCAAATTAACCACAAAGATTGGCCTCTAGTCTAGATTCTTGGTCTGTATTGTGACAATAACACATGGAAATTGTGTCCATTTTAAAGGCAGCAGGTGTTAGAACAATGAGTGGCTACCTCCTTTGCATCTGGACCAGAAAAGCTGTTTCAGTGTTTACAAGAAATAGGAACATAACAAACATCCTGACAGTGGAACAGAAACACACAGTTGTTATTCTTTTTTTTCCATTTTTCTCACACAGAAAGTTTTATTGTATAAATAAAAGCAGACTTGTTTGGAAGGAGGAGGAAACAATATTCATTTCCATATGGAAGTAAAAGCAATTTAGAGAGAAGGCATTCTCTTGTCAGATTAATTTGTTTTTTCCCTGCTTGGTTCACCCTAGATAATTCACCCTTTGACTATTCAATGGGAGTCTTTGATGTAATTCAATCAAGCCAGTGGATAGAAACCACATTTGAACCTAATGTTACACTAGTGCATCATTTCTCCCTCCAAAATGAAAAATACTGCCTGCTACAAATAAATTTAAAAAATATTCAGGACAAGCAAAGTGTAAAAGATTAGATTAGATTAGATTAACAGAGTTGGAAGGGATCTTGTAGGTCATCTAATCCACCCCCCCCAAGCAGGAGACCCTACACCATTTCTAACAAATGGCAGTCTAATCTCTTCCTGAAAGCCTCCAGTGATGAAGCTCCCGCAACTTCCGAAGGCAAGCTGTTCCATTGGTTGATTGTTCTCACTGTTAGAAAATTTCAGTTTCCATCCTTAATCCTAGTCTGGCCTTCATAAAACCATTCTTCATAAATGGTTCTTAGGCTGCTGCTTTTAAATGTCAGATCAGCCTGCAATAAGGTTTGTATAACCGAGACCTGGCTGGGCCCAGAGGGAGGCGTTCCCCTCGTAGAAATGTGCCCAGTGGGTTATTGAGCATGGGCCAGGGAGGGCGTGTGGCTGTTATTATTAGAGAACCTCTAGTAACCTCCAGGGGCACTGCTCCATAAGTGCCCTGCTGTGAGACTCTTTTTCTTAGCTTGGACTCAAGGGATCAGGTGGGATTGCTGCTGCTGTACCAGCCTCCCTGCTACATCGCAGCTTCCCTACCCGGGCTCCTGGACCTGACCACAGGGCTGGTGGTGGAATTCCCCAGGCTTATAGTTCTGGGGGATTTCAACCTGCCCTCCCTGGGGTCGGGGTCAGAGGTAGTCCAAGATTTCATGGAAACCATGACTTCCATGGGCCTGCCCCAGGTCATCCAGGGCCCGACTAGGAATAGTGGTCACACACCCGATTTGGTATTCTTTTTTATTGCAAAAGTTTTACAATTACATTTTCACCCTTTTTTTTTTCACCCCCCCACCTCCCTCCCCAAACTTCCCGTCCTCCCTAACCCTCCCTACCCCTCCCCCCCCAGACTTCCCTATTATGTACTCATAACTAATAACACTGATATATATACCTGAACCCATCCCTCCCCCTATATAACTTTCCCTCTTTGTCTCTTTACATTAAGATACTTCTAATACATTGTTTTCAAATAAAAGCTATTTGATACTTTCTAGTTTGATATTTGTTCTGAACATATTCTATCCACCTTTTCCATTCCCGTTCATAAGTCTCTTGTGAACAATCTTTTAAATATGCTGAAATCTTCCCCATCTCTGCAAAACTGGCCATCTTCGAAGTCCATTCCTCGATAGTAGGCAAAACTTCATTCTTCCAATATTTACCTATCAACAATCTTGCTGCTGTTATCATATACAATATCAATTTTGTTTCACCCAATGTAAAACCCTTAACTATGCCCAATAAAAACAGTTGTGGAGAAAATTGAATTTTTTTCTTCAATACATTCTGCATGACCCACCAAATTTTTATCCAAAAAGCCTTAACTTTCCTACAGGTCCACCAAACATGATAATACGTAGCATCCAAACATTCACATCTCCAACATTTTGGCTGAACATTAGGGTACATACATGACAACTTTTTAGGATCTAAATGCCATCTATAAAACATTTTATAAAAATTTTCCCTCAGATTCTGCGACTGTGTAAATTTAACATTCTGAACCCAAATTTTTTCCCATGTTTCCAACATCACTGGTTCTTCAAAATTTTGTGCCCACTTAATCATGCAATCTTTAACTAATTCCGTTTCTGAATCCCTTTCTAGCAAAACATTATAAAGCCTTTTAATATGCATTGGACCTTTCTCTCTTATATGTCTAACCAATTCTTCCTCATGCAACATAATACCAGTTTTTTGGTCCTCTTTCCATCTCAATTGTAATTGATTATATTGTAACCAGGTTAAATTAATCCCTTCGTCCAACAGTGTCTGCAATGTCTTCAGCTGCCATCTGCCCGCATCTGTAAAAAGAACCTCTTTGTATAAAACCCCCCCGAGTGACATTATATTTGTATTCCACAAGATATGACCAAGATCCAGCCATAACGGTATTTTATAATCCCATTTGAGTCGGTGCTTCTTCCAAACTCTCATCAAAGAGTCTCTAAGTATATGACTTTTAAATACTTTATCAACTTTGTCATCATAAAATAGGTAAGCATGCCATCCAAATTCAAGATCAAAACTTTCTGCGTTCAATATTCCAGCCTTTTTACTTCCAAACCAATCACTTGTTAAAGTTAAAGCTGCTGCATCATAATATAACTGTAGGTTTGGAAGTTTAAGGCCTCCTCTTTCTGGAACATCTTGCATAATTTTCAATTTCACTCTCGGCTTTTTCTCGTTCCAGACAAACTTATTAAGTCCAGTTTGCCAAACTTTCAGTTGTTTATCACTTTTAAGCACCGGAATCATTTGAAACAAAAACAGAAATCTTGGCAAAATGTTCATCTTAACTGCTGCTATTCTTCCAAGTAAAGACAGTTGCAGCTTTTTCCAAGTCTCCATGTCTTTCTGGACCTCTCGCCACAACACCTCATAATTATTTGGTATTCTTGTTGAAGCAGTCCTTGGTCCCCTTGTCATGGTCAGATCACAGTTCAGTGGCAATGAGTTTCTCAAGAACTGTACCCCCTGCAGGGAGGCATGACCTATTAGTTTGGTCCTATTAGACACACCCAGTCTAGTCGACCAGTGTGGTTGCTGGTCCGGTGTTATCTGGGAACTTCTCAGGAGGTGACAGGCAGGTGGACTCTGGTGGTGATTAATGCTTCCCTACAAGATGGGCAGTGCCCCAGCATTTTAAGGAGGCTGTGGTCTGCCCTCTTCTTAAGAAGCCATCGCTGGACTCCACCCGGTTGGATAATTTCCGACCTGTCTCCAGTTTTCCCTTTTTGGGGAAGGCTGTTGAGAAGGTGCTTGCACGGCAGCTCCAGAGGTTTCTGGATGATCTCAACCTCTACCAGTCAAGATTTAGGCCTGGATTTGGGACAAAAATGGCATTGGTTGCACTTTTGGATGATCTCTGGCAGGAGCGGGATGAGGGTAGTACATCCATCTTTGCTCTGCTTGACCTCTCGGCAGCTTTCAATACCATTGACCATGGTATTCTCCTGGAGTGGCTTCAGGGGATGGGAGTGGGAGGCCTTGTGCTACCCTGGTTCACTTCCTTCCTCTGCGGCCGCTCTCAGTCAGTGTTGATAGGAGGGGAGAGAGCCAGCCCTCACCCACTGCTTTGCAGGGTTCCACAGGGCTCGGTATTCTCTCCGCTCCTGTTCAACATTTATATGAAGCCACTGGGTGAGATCATCCATCACCATGGACTGAGATATCACCAATATGCTGATGATACTCAACTGTATGTCTTGGCCCATGGTGAGTTAAGTGATGCCATGTCCTCCCTCTTGCAGTATCGAATCCTTCCCAAGGACCTGTGGTCAGCAGATGTGTATGTTTGATGGTATTATCAAATACAGGTATCATCGCAAGATGTAAGCTATTCCAAATAAAGCTGCTTTTTGCAATTAACTGGTGGTGATATTGTCAGTTCCTGTGGTGTTCACATGGTGCTCCAGATGTTTATTATATACTTATTATTTTGCAAGCTGCATTATTCTCTAGATCTGATTGGGTGTGTGTGTGTATAAGGCGCTGCAAAAGCAGAAAGGATTTGACAGCTTCCTCCTACTCCCTGCCTCCCACCAAATCAGATATAATGATGCCCATTTCTTAATAGTTTTAGGAAATGACCCCTGATTATCTCAGCCCAATGTCTCCATGGAACTGTTCTTCAGCTACTAATTTAAAACCCTCTCACAAAGCTAAGGACCCCTTCTCTCAAATAACATCTCAAGGGCCACCCTCCCCCATGCTGATTCAAGGGAAGGAAGATGGAAGGGAAGGAAAAAGGAAGGAAAGAAGGGAGGGAGGGGGAGGGGAAGGGAAGGGAAGGAAGGAAGGAAAGCAAGAGAGAGAGAAAGGAAGGAAGGAAGGGAAAGAAAGGAAGGAAAGAAAGAAAAAGAAAAAAGAAAGGAAAGAGAAAGAAAGAAAGAAAGAAAGAAAGAAAGAAAGAAAGAAAGAAAGAAAGAAGAAAGAAAGAAAGAAAGAAAGAAAGAAAGAAAGAAAGAAAGAAAAAAGAAAGAAAGAAAGAAAGAAAGAAAGAAAGAAAGAAAGAAAGAAAGAAAGAAAGAAAGAAAGAAGAAAGAAAAAGAAAGAAAGAAAGAAAGAAAAAGAATCTGTTATCAATAGCATATGCTGGCATTCAAGGGATGGCTAATTGATTTGTGGACAGAGT
Organism: Pantherophis guttatus; assembly: GCF_059756535.1. Classification (NCBI taxonomy): domain Eukaryota; kingdom Metazoa; phylum Chordata; class Lepidosauria; order Squamata; family Colubridae; genus Pantherophis; species Pantherophis guttatus. The sequence goes on along the minus strand of NC_142063.1, from coordinate 183,823,984 downwards.
TGCTGGATTGGATGTTTTGGATATTTAGCAATGATGTCAGAACAAGACAACTTCCAGGCAGGTAGGCAGGCCTTGCCATTGTTACTAAAGAATCAGATGCTGATTCTTGGTGCAGAATCATTGAGATAGAGATGTGTCCCCAGGGATCACTACTGCTCCCTTTGCTTTAGTGAATGGTATTCTTCCACCATTGCTATCATGGAAATGATCATGGGTGCTATTAGGAGGGAGAAGAATACTCAGTCAAATTATGCAGTAAGGGTTATTTGACACATTTTTCTACATTCAGTAGGAAAACTTGCTAGGAAAGCATCTTTAATTGTATTTTAACCTATTGAAAGTGTAGTGGGTATTCTTTTTCTATTCAAACTATATATTTAAACTATATATTAAAACCTGTCAGATTGTAGGTTGCAGAAAGTATTAAGCATTGCAAATGTTCCCATTATTTTGGTTTAGTTTCCAACATACTGATATTTAATTTTTAATGTTCTATTAAAATAACCTTAACCTCTTAATTAAACCTTGACATTGCTGTGGTGTTAATTTTTTTTTTTTGTAAACAAGTTTTATTAAATTTTTTCTATAGTTCTTTATCACAAATTCATCATTTTTCACCATGTCTTGTTATTTCATCTCTTTTCTCTCCCCCCTCCCAGTACATTTTACATATTTCCAATTTCGGCCATAATATTCTTTTTCCATATTTCTTAATCTTATCTTAATCTCTTATTTCTTAATCTTAATCTCATATTTCTTAATCTTATCTTAATCTCTTCTTAATACAATACATAAACAATATCACTATCCGCCCATTAATTCCTAATTTCTTACATCAATTAATTATCTTATTTCTCCATTTACAGAATATATTTCTCAAAATCCCCATCCCACTTTTTAACTATACGCAATATATTTCATCATATTCAATTCTTACATTGAAACCCATTAACTTAATTGACCATCTACATCCTATCTTAATCTCTTCTTAATACAATACATAAACACTATCCACCCTTAATTCCTAATTTCGTACAATAACATCAATTAATTATCTTATTTCTTCATTTACAGCATATATTTTTCAAAATCATTTGCATTCAATTCCTTTTCCTTCAATATTATTTTCTTGCTTCTCATTTATGCTCTCTTTTTCCTGTTCTGTGTGTTCCAGAAAAAAATCTGACTTTTTATTACCCTTTAGTGATTCATGCATGTTTTTAAACATCTCAATTAATTCCTCACACATCTAAGACTCCATATTGTCAATTTAAAAAATAATTAAAAGTTTTAGTTTATATTTAATTAAAATTTTAAAGTCCATATAGTCTCTTTTTAATTCCAAATAGAATCTAATTCAAATTTTATCCAATCCACTCCAAGTTAAGGCTTTGTTTTCTTCCACAACCATTGACAGTCGAAACCAAGCAGTTCAGAAAAACAGATACTCCTTAAAAGTACTCAGTTTCCAAATTATTTTTTATTAGTCAAGGTCACAGCTGTTATTTTCTCTTCTATTTTACAACCACTATTGCAGTACTCTCTTTCTGGCAGCAGATGTCTCTCTCAAATCCACAATATTCTCAGACCAACTAAGTATCAAAGCTGTCAAAAATATTTTAAATCCACAAAAAGAGTACTGTTCCTTGGATTTCTTTTTCTTTTATTATTTTTAGTTTCTCCAAATTCAATTTTAAATCCAGTTATGAAATTTTCTTTCTTGGGCTTTGGTATTTTAACTTCTTCTTTGTTCTTCTCCTTCAAATGCCAAAACTATCAAAAATATTTTTAATCCACATAAGAAGTACTTTCCCTCGGGTTTCTTTTTCTTTTATTATTTTTAATTTCTCCATATCCAATTTTAAACCCAGTTGTAAAATTTTCTTTCTTGGGCTTTGGTATTTTAGCCTCCTCTTTGTTCTTCTCCCTCCATTAACTTTCCCAAGTGCCAATTAGCCGCTCATTTCCGCTCCAGGACACCTTTTAAAGTTATTAAAAAAATTCTTTTTACCTGTGAGTTGGCCAATCACTCACCTGGTACCAGCACTCCGTTCAGACACCACTACTGCACAAAAAACTTAGTCCGGTTGCCTCAGCTTCAGAGCAGTCATTTTTCAATGGCCACCACCCCTGCCGCTGGTTTGAAGAGCAGCCTCTGACCTTTTGAGGAACTTGCCTGTTCCTTTTGGTCATCGGAGGCACCTCTCCTTATTCACCTTCCCTACAGGATGGTTCCAGTCCAAAAAACCCCTGACAGCGGTTTGTCCGGCAGTATTTTCATGGAGCCTGCTATTTTTCCAGCCAGTCTTGCTGCAACGATTCTGGTTTCTCTGGTGTTAATTTATTGTGAATATATACATTGATCTTGGAAATATTAAATCAAATTGTTTTCTAAATTTTCTGCTAATAAATTACCTGACCAAGAGTTGAAGGTCTAGGTTCAATATTACTTATCCTAAACATCTGGTATAGGTTAATTGCCATGTTGCAATGTTTTCAGGATCAGACTCAATAAAATCTAGTAAGAGTTAAAGGTTAGAATATTTCTCCTTTATTTACATTAGGCATTCTATATTCACTGAATATTCACAGATAGAAGCAAGGAAAAGGGTACGTGCAGCTCCTTATATATACAATGGGTGGAACTAGGTGTGGGAGTGGTGAATTATGAATACATTAAGAAGTGAAGAATAAATTAACCCCTGATACCCCGTTCATATGCTATTTACACATTAGAGAATAAGGCATTTACATGTGACAAATCCCCCTCTAAATGCCGGTTCGTAATGCTACACCAATTACATTCAGATTCAGGACAATACAAAACATATAACTTGGAAGTTAAGTATTTATGCTGCTTAGAAGGTAAAGGCTTTGTCAGTATGTCAGCCAATTGTTCTGATGTTTCACAATGTACTGCTTTAATAAATCCATCCTGAGATAATTGTCTCACATGTTTAAATTTTATATCTATATGTCTGGACCTTTGTCCAATGGCGTCAGATCTAGATATTTCAATAGCTGCTTTATTGTCTTCATGCATAACAAAAGGTAAGGTAGGTTTTTTCCAAACATCTGAAATTAAGTCATTAAACCATACAAGGTTATTTGCAGCTTTAGATAAACAAACATATTCCGCTTCTGTCGTTGAAGTGGCCACTAATTCTTGTTTGCCAGTGTACCAGTAAACTGGACAGTCATTTAAGAGGAATATATAACCGGATGTACTTTTTCTACATGAGGTGTCTCCAGCCCAATCCGCATCCGCGTAACGTGAGGTTTGGTTCTTTATTGTTATTAGGTTCTAACACCAGACAAAAGTCTAATGTATTTTTCAAATATCTCAGTATCCTTTTAACAGCTTCCCAATGGTACATTGTTGGTTTGCTGACATGTCTGGATAATAAATTGAGGGGTAAAGCGATATCAGGTCTTGTCCAATTAGAGATATAAAGGAGTAATCCTATGACTGATCTATAAAACGTGTTATCTTTGAATTCAGGGGATGATTCATCATTATTTCTTAAGAAGTCAGTTTGCATAGGAGTATCACAAGGTTTGGCATCACTTAGATTGCATTTGTTTAAGAGCTCTATGATCTTATCTCTCTGAGTAAGTTTGAATCCTCTTTTAGTCTTATTAATTTGGACACCAAGATACTTATTTACTTTGCCTAAAGATTTCAATGAGAAATGTTCATTTAGCTTAGTTACAAAAGTTTCTCTCCTCTCTTTATGTTTACCTATGTATAAAATGTTACAATATTTTGAGGATCAGACTCAATAATGAATTCAAAAGTAATTTCTTCAGTTAAAGAAGTATTTATTCATAATAGGCATTCTACTTATTCTGTCAGATTTACAGTGAGAAGCAAGCATGAGGTAAAAGCACTCTCTATTTATATCAAAGGGGAGGAGTCAAGGATGAGGGTGATTACATATGAATACATTAATGGAGGAGGAATAAGTTAACTCTTAATATCCTGTACATATATACATATCTCTTGTTATAGAATAAGGCATTTACTTATGACAAATCCCCCTCTAAATGCCGATTCGATATATAACAATGATTGCATTCGGATTCAGAAATATATAGTACTTGTAATTTTGAGGTCAAGTATTTGTGTTGTTTAGAAGGTAAAGGTTTAGTTAATATATCAGCTATTTGTTCTGAGGTTTCGCAGTGGATTGCTTTAATGAATCCATCCTGAGATAATTGTCTCACGTGTTTAAATTTGATATCTATATGTCTGGACCTTTGACCAATGGCGTCAGATCTTGATATTTCAATAGCTGCCTTATTATCTTCATGTATGACAAATGGTAGTATTGGATTTTTCCAGATATCAGATAATAAATCATTAAACCACACTAAATTATTTGAGGCTTTAGATAAACAGACGTATTCTGCCTCTGTTGTGGAAGTCGCTACTAAATCTTGCTTCCCAGTGTACCAGAATATTGGACAATCATTTAAAAATAATACATAACCTGAGGTGCTCTTTCTACATTTGATGTCACCTGCCCAGTCTGCATCTGCGTAACTGGTGATAATAGGCTCTTTAACATTATTGGGTTCTAAGAGTAGGCAGAAATCTATGCTGTGCTTTAGATATCTTAGTATTCGTTTAACTGCTTCCCAATGATACATGAGTGGTTTACTTACATGTCTAGATAATAGATTAAGTGGTAGAGCTATATCAGGCCTGGTCCAATTAGATATATACAAGAGAGAACCAATAATTGATCTATACAATGTATTGTTCTCGAATTCAGGAGAAGATTCATCCATATTCCTTAGAAAATCAGTCTGCATAGGAGTATCACAGGGTTTGGCATCTCTTAAATTGCATTTTTCCAGAAGTTCTATAATTTTATCTCTCTGAGATAATCTGAATCCCTTTCTTGTCTTATTGATTTGAACTCCAAGGTATTTGTTTACCTTTCCTAGCGACTTTAAAGAGAAATGTTCACTTAGCTTGGATACAAATAAGTCTTTCTTTTCTTTATGTTTGCCTATATACAAAATATCATCCACATAGATTAACACAAATTCTAATGATTCACCTTCCCTTCTAACAAAAAAACAATTGTCTGCAGTTGTGGCTTTGAAATCCATATTTTTAAGCACGCTGACTAGACATTCATACCAACGCTTGCCGGATTGTTTTAATCCGTACAAGCTTTTGTTAAGTAACCAGGTCTCATCTCTGTTTGTACATTGGCTATGAGGTGCCCTTACATATATCTCTTTATCGAGTTTTGCATGTAAGTATGCAGTCTGTACGTCATATTGGAAGACATCAAGGTTGAGTATAGCTGCTATGACCAAAGCTGTCTTAACACTTTCAGTTCTTACAGTGGGAGAGTATGTGTCAGTGTAATCCTCAGGATATTTTTGAGTGTAACCTTGTGCGACTAATCTAGCTTTATATAATTTATTACCCTCTTCTAAATCTTTAATTTTGAATATCCATCTGGTGCCTATAATTGTCTTGTCCTTAGGTGCAGGGACTGGTGTGAATACACCTAATTCATGCAAGCTGTTCATTTCTCTTGTTATGGCTGATTCCCATTTTTCTCTCTCCTCCATGGGAAGTTTCAACACTTCCTCGTATGTGTTAGGTGTTGGTATCTCGTCATTCATACACATTATATAATCCTTATACTTATTAGGTAATTGGTTTCTGTTGCACCTGATTGTTCTTATTGGTATGCTCTCATTATCGTGTAGATATCTTGCTTCCTTTTTGGTTAATGAATCTGTTTTTATCCTGGTATGGTTACCTGTCCATGTTTTGTTTTTGTCATCATGTGTGTTATGTTCATGTTTCTCTCTCTCTATTCTGTCTTGTTGTTTAATGTTTGATTTCGTATTTTGGATTATCTCGTTAAGATGTATCTTAGACCAGTTGGCCTGTTCATGAAACACTGCTGTTCTTGAGACTATGAATTTGTTATTACTGTCAATGAATCTATATCCTTTTGTGCCTGTTTCGTATCCCATGAATCTGAGCCTTCTGGATACGTTATCTCCCTTACGTCTTAATTGTTTTGGTATGTGTACGTCTGCTGTAACTCCAAATATGTGCATGTGTGATATTTTTGGTTTCCTATTGTACATCACTTCATATGGTGTTTTATTTAGGATGCTAGACCAGGTCCTATTTTGGGTATAGTTTGAATATAGTAATGCTTCTGACCAGAATTGTTTTCCTAAACCAGCATCTTCTAATGTACATCTAATCATGGTTTGCAGTGTCGAGTTCTTTCGTTCTGCTGTACCATTCTGAAAAGAAGAAAATGGGCTAGACGTGAAGTGTAGCATCCCTTTGTCTTTTATCCATTGTGAGAATTCTTTTGACATGAATTCGGATCCCCTATCTGTCATGATTTGTTTTATTTTGATATTGTGTTGTGTTTCTACACGTTTGTAAAATTCTTTGAATTTTTGGAAAGTTTCATCTTTGTGTTTTAAAGTATAAACAAATCCATAACGGCTATAGTCGTCTACAATAGTTAGGAAATATCTTTTTTTGTATGTGATGGATGGTGTTAATGGGCCAACCAGATCCATATGTACCAGATCAAAAATTTGGTTAGAGGTTCTTGTTGCCCTCTTTGGTTTTGGGTTAGTTCTGAGTTTTGAGGATTTACATACTGAGCATTCCAAATAGTTTTTACAATCCTTTATTTTAACGCCATCAGCATGTTCAATCATTTTTTGTATTACAGGGAAACTTGCATGTCCCAATTTTCTATGCAACATGTGTGCACATTCATCATGAATTGGTTTGCCTATATTGGGCCTTCTGTTATTGTGTGTATCACTAGTGGGTGTGTCTTTGTGATTATAGTGTGTTTTGGGTTCTTCATTGTCATTGATGTTATTATGTTCACTGTCTATGTTAATGTCGTCATCAGTGTTTGCATTAATGTTATGCAACCATTTATCTTCTGTCACAAGAAAGGGTAGTCCCCCTTCGATAATCACACTATTCAATTTAGTCCCATCCCTTTCTAGTATTGCTTTTCCTCCAGAGAAGATTATATTTATGTTGAAATCTTGGCTTAATTTCACTGCACTAAGTATGTTATGTGATATTTCTGGTATCAACAATACCCCCTCTATTTTACCTAAACCAGGTATATTTACATTTCCTTTCCCTATGACTTGAACATTTTCTTGATTGGCTACTCTTATCATAAATTTATCATTTGTGAATGAAGACAGTATTTTCTTGTTATTTGTTGTATGATTGGTCGCCCCTGAATCTATGAGCCAAGCATTATTTTTTGAATTTTGTGTGATGACATTGTTATGTTTATCTAATCCATTTAATGATCCTGATTTTCTATCCCTTGAATTATCTCTATCCTTTCTGTGTTCTCTGTAGTTTGGGGAGTCCCTATATCTGTATCTATCAATAGATAATTGCCTGTCTTGATATCTACCCCTATAATCACGGTTTTGTCTTTCCCTATGAAACATGGGGCAATCTCCCTTAGAGTGTTTTCTGGATCCACAATTGTAACATTCAATTGTTTTTTGGTGATTCTCTTGAAAGGCTACTCTTTTTGCCTGTCTGTGTTCTGTGTATGCATTGTATCGACTTTTCCTCAAATTATCTTCAGCTATTAACTTATTTGACAGACTTTCTATGGATAAGTATCCTAGATTGATTGAGTCTAAGTGTGATATGTAGTTATCCCATGATGAATCTAATGAGTTAAGGATAACGCTTTTCATTGTCTGTTCTGATATTATTTCTCCTCTTAGATGTAATTCTGCTCTGATTTTGTTTAAGGATATTAAATGTTCACTTATGGTGATTCCAGATCTTAATTTGGCTGAAAAGAAATCTTTAGACATTCTAGTGGTTGTTGCTACACTTTCACTATGAAACAATTTAAACATGCATTGAATTATTTCTGAAACAGTAAGATTATGCTTAATACTGTAGTACATGGCAGGTGATATGCTAGAAATTATTAAATAGAATGCTCTGTGATGCAGGCAGTCTATTTTTAGATTCCAAGGTCTTTTGGGAGGATTGGTTATAAAAAATAATAAATTTTCTTTCATAAAGACAACCTGAATTTGTTGACACCATTCCTGTAAGTTGATGCCATCAATTCTAAGTTTTGGGAAATCATTAGGTAGATTCCCAATATTATTATTCCCACTACTTACAACTGTGGGTAGCCCATGGTCCTGTAGATGTTGAAAATTGCAGAATGGTGTGGGTATTCTGCTGATGAGCTTGAGAGGTTCTCCTTCTTCATAAAGTTCATTGTAGTTCTCTGTGTTCATCTGCGCATGCGCGTTGGTCATTTCTCTGCTGAAGCCGCTGGGAGAGGTTCTCTTTGCTGTAGCTCCCTCGTAGTGCTCTCCTTCTGATGATTCGGTCTCCGGCTCGATCTTGGGTGTTCTGCTGGCAGCTGTGGTTCGTCTCTTCTCTTTGGAGCTTTTTCGCTTGGGGTACTTTGTTCTTTGGATCGTTTGCGGTGTGGGGGAAAGTTCGCAGGGCCCTCTGGGTTCAGGCATCGTCATCATCGTTGTCCGGATCGAGTCGTGCAGGCTTAGAGGTGTCTGTTTATTTCTTCGTCTCTTTTGTATTTTTGTATTATGGGCTTTCATCGATTCTTTTGAAATTGTTAGATTTGAGCTAAATGTTTTAAATAGTTTTCTCATGGGCATTTCGATTTCTAGTTCGGTGGAGGATTCTTCTGTATCTGTTTCTGATTCTTCAGAAGAATAAGTATATTTTTTGTTATTTTTTGTGTTTTTTCGCGCCAGAGTTTTTGAATGGTGCATTCTGATTGGTTCAGCCGTGTTCATTTCTGTTGCCGGTTGAAGAAAAGATGGCTGCCTTTCAAAATTTTGAGCGGGACTTCTGGTCTTGCTTCTGGTCATTTTTTCTTTCGTTGTAGGTTCGCTCACCATTTTTGTATTTTCGGGTTTGGCTTTTTCAATGTCTTTTTCTCTCGCTGCTCCGTTTTCTTCCAAGAAGCCTCGGAGTTCCGCGATGAGTTTGTGGTCATCTTTTTGACTTTTTATTAGCCTCAGTATCTCCGATCTGAGGTCTTTGTCTTTTATTTCGTTCTCTTCTTGCTTGTCAGTTTCATCTGCTGTTTCTTCGATGTCTGTGGTGTTATCTTCAGATTCTTTGATTGTTATATTTATTGGTTCGTCGATCATTTCTTGATCTGTTTTTGTTTCTTTATCATTTGCCCTGGTATTGGGTCTTTCTTTTTTATTCTTGAGGTTTTCTTTCTTAGGCATATTGTATTTTATTGAGTCAGTTTAACCATCGACTGCTACCAGTTTGTTACAATATTTTGAGGATCAGACTCAATAATGAATTCAAAAGTAATTTCTTCAGTTAAAGAAGTATTTATTCATAATAGGCATTCTACTTATTCTGTCAGATTTACAGTGAGAAGCAAGCATGAGGTAAAAGCACTCTCTATTTATATCAAAGGGGAGGAGTCAAGGATGAGGGTGATTACATATGAATACATTAATGGAGGAGGAATAAGTTAACTCTTAATATCCTGTACATATATACATATCTCTTGTTATAGAATAAGGCATTTACTTATGACATAAAATGTCATCCACATAGATCAATACAAATTCCATATAATCATCACCTTTTTTAACAAAGAAACAGTTATCAGCAGTAGTAGCATTGAAATCCATAGTTTTAAGTACTTTTACTAAACAATCATACCATCGTTTACCAGATTGTTTTAACCCGTATAAACTCTTGTTTAACAACCAAGTCTCATTCTTATTTGTGTATTGACTGTGAGGTGCTCTTACATATATTTCCTTGTCTAGTTTTGCGTGCAGATACGCAGTCTGTATGTCATATTGGAATACATCGAGATTGAGTGCTGATGCTACTACTAGAGCTGTTTTGACACTCTCAGTTCTTACTGTGGGGGAATATGTATCAGTATAGTCCTCCGGGTATTTCTGTGCATAACCTTGTGCAACTAGTCTAGCTTTATATAAAGTGTTGCCTCCTTCTAAGTTTTTAATTTTATATATCCACCTAGTACCAATAATTGTTTTGCCTTTTGGTGCAATTGCAGGTGTAAATACGTTTAATCCTTGTAAACTTTCCATCTCTTTCTTCATTGCTAATTCCCATTTTTCTTTTTCTTTGTGAGGAAGTTTTAACACTTCTTCATAAGTATTAGGTGTCGTTGATTCACCTCCCATATGCATTATGTAATCCTTGTATTTATTTGGCATTTGATTTCTGGTGTTTCTAATTGTTTTTACAGGTTTACTATTATTATCATGCAAATATCTTGCTTCCTTTTTTGTTAGTGTGTCTGTCTTTATTTTGTGTTGGCTATTTGTCCATGTTTTGGTTTTGTTTCTATGTTTGTTGTCATTTTGCTTTTCTACAGTTCCTTTCCCTTGAGATTCTGTACCTTTGTTGTTACTTGGAAATATTTCATTAAGATGTATTTTAGACCAGTTGGCCTGCTCATGGAACACAGCTGTTCTGGAAACTATAAATTTGTTATTATTATCAATGAATCTGTATCCTTTAGTGCCTGTCTCATACCCCATAAATCTGAGCCTTCTGGACACATTTTCTCCCTTTCTTCTTAATTGCTTAGGTATGTGTACGTCTGCAGTGACTCCAAATATGTGCATGTGTGCCAATTTTGGTTTCCTATTATACATCACTTCGTATGGTGTCTTATTTACAATGCTGGACCAGGTTCTATTCTGTGTGTAATTGGAATAATGTAGGGCTTCTGACCAGAATTGTTTGCTTAAGCCAGCATCTTCCAATGTGCATCTAATCATGGTTTGTAATGTTGAGTTTTTTCTCTCTGCAATTCCGTTCTGAAACGCAGAAAAAGGGCTAGTTGTGTAATGTAACATTCCTCTGTCCTTCAGCCATTGGGAGAATTCTTTAGACATGAATTCACATCCCCTATCTGTCATGATTTGTTTTATTTTGATATTATGCTGTGTTTCTATGCGTTTGTAAAATTCTTTAAATTTCTGGAAAGTTTCATCTTTGTGTTTTAATGTATAAACAAATCCATAGCGACTATAATCGTCCACTGTGGTTAAGAAGTAACGTTTTCTGTAAGTGATTGATGGAGTTAGTGGACCAACTAAGTCCATGTGTACTAAATCAAAAATTTTGTTGGTTGACCTAGTTGATTTCCTTGGTCTGGGGCTTGTTTTTAGTTTTGTAGATTTACATACTGAGCATTCCAAATAGTTTTCACAATTTTTTATTTTAACACCTTCTGCGTGTTCAGTCATTTTTTGTACTACAGGAAAGCTGGCATGTCCTAACTTCCTATGTAAAATATGAGCACACTCATCATGAATTGGCTTACCTATTTTTGGTTTTTTTTCATTATTTGCATCTTTGTGATCATGAGATATTTTACATTCATCATTGTCACTGTTGCTAATGTTTTCATCATCTACTTCAATACAATCTTCCATATTTGAATCAATGTTGTGCAACCATTTTTCTTTTGTTATTAAATAAGGTAGGCCCCCTTTTACCATTACAGTGCCTATGTCTATTTTATTTCTCTCCAATGTCGCTTTTCCTTTAGAAAAAACAATGTTAATATCAGAATCCCTGCTTAGTTTTATGGCGCTTAGTATGTTATGAGGTATTTCGGGTATTAGTAATACCCCCTCTATTTTTCCTAGGCCAGGTAAGGTTACATTCCCTCTACCTAATACTTGAACCTTTTCTTGGTTAGCTACCTTTATTACAAATTTATCTTCTACAAATGAAGATAATATATTTTTGTTATTGGTGGTGTGATTAGTTGCTCCAGAATCAATAAGCCAATTATTGTTCTCAGTCTGTTGTATGTTAATGTTGTCTTGTTTATTTAATCCATTCAGTGAACCAGATTTTCTATCCTTTGAATTATCTCTGCCCCCTCTATTCTCTTTGTAATTTGGTGGGCTTCTATATCTATGTCTATCAATGGAAGACTGTCTATAATTGTATTTGTTTCTGTATTCTGACCTATGTCTTTCTTTTGAAGTTTTGGGACAATCTCTTCTATTGTGTTCCCTGGATCCACAGTTGTGGCACCTAAATGTTTCATTATATTTTTCTTGAAAAGCTACTCTCCTATATGATTTGTGTTCTATGTGATTGTTAGAGCGATTCCTCCTCGAGTTGTCTTCTGCTATTAACTTATTGGATAGACTTTCTATGGATAAGTATCCTAGATTGATTGTGTCTAAATGTGACATATAATTATCCCATGATGGGTCAAGTGAATTGATGATAACACTTTTCATTGTTTGGTCTGAAATCACCTCCCCCCTTAAATGCAGTTCAGCTCTTATTTTGTTCAAAGATATTAAGTGTTCACTTATGGAAACTCCTGGTTTTATCCTAGATGAAAAGAATTCTTTAGACATCCTTGTGGTAGTAGCTACACTGTCACTGTGAAATAAATTGAACATGCATTGAATAATTTCTGAAACAGTCAGATTTTGCTTAATGCTGTGATACATAGCAGGAGATACGCTAGAAATTAATAAGAAAAATGCTCTATGGTGTAAACAGTCTAATTTTAGAGTCCAAGGTCTTTTAGGGGGACTAGTGATAAAAAACAGTAAGTTTTCTTTCATAAAGACAACCTGGAGTTGCTGATACCATTCTTGTAAATTAATGCCATCTATCCTCAGCTTTGGGAAGTCATTGGGCAAATTTCCGACATTATTAGGTCCATTACTTACAACCTGAGGTAGTCCGTGTTCTCGCAAATGCTGAAAGTTACAAAACGGCGTGGGGATGCTCGCGACGAGCCTGCACGGTCTTCTCAGCAAGTCATGTCTTCCTGGACCGTCTGCGTAGTCTTGCGCATGCGCGTTGTCCATTTCGTTCCTGGAGTCGTCGTGAGAGGTTCTCGTCGTTGCGGCTCGCTCGCTCTGTTCCTCCTCAGACGAATCAGTCTCTGGCTTGATCTTGGGAGTTCTGACGATGGCAGCTGCTCTTCCTCTCCTTTTGAGAGCGTTGGTGCTTGCTTCGGTCTGTGGCGTGGGACGGTATCGGCAGGGCTCTCTGGGTTCGGGCGTCGGCGTTCTCGTAGTCAGGATGGGAGCGTGTAGGTTTTGAGGCATTGGCTTGCTCGCTTGCTTCTTAGTTAGCTTTTTGGTAATTTTTAATTTTGGCCCAAATGCAGCAAAAAGCGTTTTCATCGCTGATTTTATCTGATTGTCTGTTGAATCACCTTCACTTTCCGATTCTGATTCTACTGAGGTGTTTGAATTTTCTTTTTCGTTTTCGTTGTCTGGTAATGTTTTTCGCGCCAGAAATTTTGAATCGAGTTTTCTGATTGGCTCTGCTTCGCTCACCCTGGAGGTCTGTTGAAACCAAGATGGCTGCCATTCAAAATTTTGCGCGGGATCACCGTTTTTCTTCTTCATAGTAATTTTTTCTGTAGTCATATCACTCACTATTTTTGAGTCTTTTGGTTTTTCGGTAGTGATGTGCTTCTCTCTCGCTGCTCCGCTGTTCTTCAGCATATCTTGGAGTTTCGCGATGAGGCTTTCATCATTCTTCTGGCTCTTTAATATTTTTAATATCTCTGACCTGAGTTCGTTGTTTTCTATTTTGATTTCCTCCCGATCATTATTTTCATTTATTGTTTCTTCGTCTTCAGTGGTGTATTCTTCGGATTCTCTCGAAATTGCGTTTGTGGATTCGTCGATTATTTCTTGGTCCGTTTCCATTTCTTTGCTGTATGCCCTGGTGTTGGGCCTATCTCTTTTAGACATTCTTTTTTTAAATTTTTCTATTGAGTCAATTAACCATCCTCTGCTACCAGCTTGTTGCAATGTTTTCAGGATCAGACTCAATAAAATCTAGTAAGAGTTAAAGGTTAGAATATTTCTCCTTTATTTACATTAGGCATTCTATATTCACTGAATATTCACAGATAGAAGCAAGGAAAAGGGTACGTGCAGCTCCTTATATATACAATGGGTGGAGCTAGGTGTGGGAGTGGTGAATTATGAATACATTAAGAAGTGAAGAATAAATTAACCCCTGATACCCCGTTCATATGCTATTTACACATTAGAGAATAAGGCATTTACATGTGACATGCCAATTGTATTGTATGTATGTATATACCGTATTATTCGCACTATAAGATGCACTCCCCCCCCCAAAAAAAAGTGGATGGAAATGTCTGTGCGTCTTATAGAGTGAATATTGTGGCAGGGGGGTAGGAGGTTGGTGCGCCATCGGCGGCGCCAGGGAACGCTGGAGCCTTCACTGCAGAGCAGCTAATCGGCAGTTGGATCAGCTTCCTGGAATACCGCTGATCAGCTGTTCTAGGCACTGGGGATTGCTGCTGCTGCTTCCACTCGCTGCCATTTGCCGCCACCATTCACCGCCGCCACCAATAGAATGCCAACGGCAGCAATAGATGGTGGCGGTGATTGGTGGCAAGCGGTGGCAGTGGTGATTGGCGGCGATCCCCGCCGCTTAGAACAGCTGATCAACAGTATTCTGGGATGCCAATCCAACCACCAATCAGCTGCTCAGCAGTGAAGGCTCCAGTGTTCCCCAGCAGTGGCAGCAGCTCAGCTCAGTTGACCAGTGGTGGGCACAACATAGTGGAGCCCTGACGAGCCACGTGCTGGGGCTACGATAATGTGCTGAAGCTGACCAGGCTATTTGCTGTAAGGATGCTAGCCAGATGAATAGCAGATGGATGCTGGGAAGCAGAGGCATTTTTTTTTTTTCTTGTTTTCCTCCTCTAAACTAATGTGCTTCTTATGGTCCGGTGCATCTTATAGTGCAAAAAATACAGTATATGCCTTGTTCCCTCTCTACAGTATATAAAGATAGTGTTTCCCCACTGAGTGTCATATGATGCCAAAGTCATTTTAATTTAGATGTCTTTGTTTTCCAAAATACTCTAATTGGCATATTATAATGTCTAATTGCTTTGATGTGGCAAATAAAGATCCAATTCTAGACCTTTATAGATAGCAGCCAGTCATCACAAACGTAAGCTGCAGATTCATTACAGGATAAGGTTAATAACTCATGGGATAAGTAATGAGATGGTCTCAGGAATCAATATTTGAAAACATGCTGAAGAACAGCCAATAGTATATTTCCAGAACAGGAACTATTTCTCATTTATGTTACATAAATGGTGTCAGCCAGATCTCCTGTGTGTGGTTTCAGCTTGTTTGCCCTTGGCTGCCATGGAAATGGGGAGGAGGGATTTGGCATTTGGGGTGAGGAAGTGAGTTGGTGTGAAGTGTTCCCATGAGAATTGGAAGGGAGGTTTGCCACTCATTAACTGAGTGGAGATATTTGGACTTTTCCAAGGCCAACCATCCTGGGCTTCCAGAGGCATATGACATATGTTGAAGAGTTCCCGTAACATTATATATTGGATGCTGATTGGTCTTCCTGGGCTGGACCCTGGGGGGATGGATTTGGGGTGACTTTCAATGTGTAACTTTCAAGCGGATTTTCCCCATATCTTGCCTTGTTTTTGCTGCTATCAGTTCATTCTTAGTAAAAGTACCTCTTCTCTAAATCTATGGAGTCAGGGGTTTTCTTATTTAGGATTTGAACAGAGGCAGACTTGACATTAGGCAAAGATCCCAAATTGCTGGGATTCTTCCTAGCTCAAGTCTGAAATTATGTGCAGGAGTATGGGGGCAAATTGGGTTCAGAAACTGCCAAAGTGAGATGTGTAACCATAGCCCTGGAAGGAGCTACAGCAAAGTAGATGGCTTCTCTTCACAACAACCCCCCCCCCAACTGTGAAACTATGACCAATTTATGGCAGCCCTCCGCCAGCAGTTTGAGGACCCTCTAGCAGAGCACAAAGCCAGAACGCAGATGAAGACCATCTCCCAGAGGTTGCGGTCAGTGGCAGAATATACCCAGAAGTTCTGTGAGGTGCATGTCGACTGACCACATGGCCATAGGAGATCTTGAATGAATGTTTCAAAGATGGGTTCAATGATGAAGTCTCATGGGGGTGCCCTGGGGATCTGCAGTGGTGGTACATGCAGGGTGACAATATGGAAATAGACCAGGGGTGAAATCCAGCAGGTTCTGACAGGTTCTGGAGAACCGATAGCGGAAATTATGAGTAGTTCAGAGAATCGGCAAATGCCACCTCTGGCTGGCCCCAGAGTGGGGTGGGAATGGAGATTTTGCAGTATCCTTCCCCTGCCATGCCCACCAAACCACACCACACCCACCAAGCCACACCCACAGTACCGGTAGTAAAAAAAAATTGGATTTTACCACTGAAATACTAGGACAGCTGTGGTTGGAGTAAATTATTACCCCCTTCTCGCAAAGAATCCCTGAGAGTGAGCAAAGGAGGGGCAGTGCCTAAGCAGTAGTCCACAGCCTGTTTCAAGTGTGGAAAAGAAGTGTATCAAGCAGCCGACTGCTGCTCTGCCAAACCTAGCCCCAAACCTGCAGGTAGGAATGTTGAGAAACCACCACCGAGTCTCTGTGAGACAGTCCTGAAAGGGATGAAGGTCGTCGAGTTTGCCCCTCTTGCCTAGGAGGGTCTAGGAGCTCCGACTCCACTGGAGGAGAGGAATCCAGCTCTGATGATGACTCCTTGTTCAGTTGGCATGTGATCCCCATGACCATCCTGGTGGAATTGGTGGTGTCCTCATCAGGCACCACCAACTCCAGACCTAAAAAAAAAACCAGACCTAAAAAAAAGAAGCCTGGGAGTTGCATTGTACATATGAAATCACTAAACTCCTACAGAAATACACAGCATCAAGGGTGAAAGCCTTCTCAAATGTATTTGGATGAAAATTAAAGGACATTTCTATAGATGTATACTACAAGGTTAGCCAACCAAGTAGAGGAAATTGATGACTTTTTGTTAATCAGTTAACTAAGATGTGTAAAAACACACCACAGTAATAATGTGGGACATTAAAACTATCCTAACTTCAACTGGGAAACAAACTCTGAACCAAGTGGGAAACAGGTTTCTGACATGCCTAGCTGACAACTTTGTCACCCAAAAGTTAGTGGAGGAAACTGGAAAGTCAACTACACTGTACTTAATTCTTATCAATAGGGATTCAATGATAGAAGGGGTAGAAGTTGTGGGAATTCTGGGGGACAGTGATGATGTCATACTAGTATTCAACATAATGCAAGCACAGATAATTGAACCAAGACAATGCAGGCACAGATAATTGAACCACGTTGTAGACTTTAAGAGAGCTGACTTCAACCAACTAAGAGAGAGGTTAGGAAAATTCCATGGATACTAAAGAGAAAAACAATTCAAGATGCTTGGGAAACTTTGGAAAATTAGATCATAAATGTCCAATCAAACACAATACCACAGAGAAACAAAAACAAGTGATCCTAGAAAACAATCCAGCTTGGCTGCATAAAGAACTCTCTGACAAACTGAGCAAAAACTTTCACAGGACCTGGAGTACAGGGGAACTGCCAGTGGCCTGGAAAAGAGCTGATGTAGTTCCAATCTACAAAAAGGGGAAAAATGGATCCAGGAAGCTATAGATCAATTAGCTTGACATCATTAAAAAGGAAAATCCTGGAAAAGGATAAACAATAAATTTGTAAGCATCTAGAAATGAACAAAGTGATTATCAGAAGCCAGTATAGGTTTGTTAAAAACAGATCATGCCAGACAAATTTTATGCTTTCTTTGTTTGTTTATTTGTGTTAGAAGCATCACAAGTAAAATAAGGCAAACTATATGACATAACATTTAAAATATAAACTACTAGATTAAAATATGTATGAATTAAATAGATGTTGGCCAAAAATTAGACAGATCTTGCCTTCTTTGATAAAAGTGACTAATTTAGTGGATCAGGGAAACACGTGGATATAGTATCCTTAGACCTCAGTAAGTAATTTGACAATTACTTACCTCTAGATAAGATGGGAAAATGTGGGTTAGAAAGCATCACCACCAGATGGATTTGCAACTGATTGACTAACCACACTTAATGTGTAGTCATCAATGGAACTACATCTACATCAGTGGTGGTATTCAAACATTTTACTACTGGCTCTGTGGGCATGGCTTATTTTGTGGCCATGGCTTGGTGGTCATGTGACTGGGTGTGGCTTAATGGTCATGTGACTGGGTGGGCATGGCTTGGTGGTCATGCTCTCTAAAGGGCAGACTTTGCTAGAGAATCCTAGTGAATCCGGGTCTTGAATCAATGGTATTATGCCGGGATTGTATGGACACCTGATGGCCCTGGTTAAATTTCTAAAGGACAGGTAGTCCTCGATTTACAACCACAATTGAGACTAAAATTTATGTTGCTAAGTGAGACAGTTGTTAAGTGAGTTTTGCCCCATTTTACAACTTTTCTTGCCATGGTTGTTAAGTAAACGGTTGCAGTTGTTAAGTCAGTAACACAGCTGTTAAGTGAATCTGGATCCCCATTGACTTTGCTTATCAGAAGGTTGTAAAATGTTCAAACCACTCCTGGACACTGCAGTGATTGTGTACAGGTAGTCCTTGACTCACAACAGTTCATTTAGTGACCATTCAAAGTTACAACACTGAAAAAAGTGACTTATGACCAGTTTTCACACTTATGACCATTGTAGCATCCCGTAGTCACACGATCAAAATTCCAATGCTTGGCAACTGAGTGATATTTTGGATGGTTCCAGCATCCCGAGGTCATGTGATCACCTTTTCTGACAAGCAAAGTCAATGGGGAAGCCAGATTCTCTTGACAATCGTGTTACTAAATTAACAACTGCAGTGATTCACTTAACAAATGTAGCAAGAAGGTCATAAAATGGGGCAAAACTCACTTCACTGTCTCACTTAGTTACAGAAATTTTGGACACCATTGTCATAAATCAAAGATTACCTGTATCAAGATATACTACCGGTACATAAAATTTCAGATTCTGTATATTGCACCAAATCCTAGGACTTTCTTTCTCATCATATCCAACAACCAATTACTGTATTCGGAACAAACTTTAAAGTTGCCTTTGAACTCAAATGCAGCCAAGAATGCAGACCTAGAATTGTGTCTCCCAAACCTCCATTAGATCTGCTCTTTGCATTCATTTTAAGTTAAGCATTTCTTCCTTACTGAGGCTGAAGTTACTGTTCCTACAATCATCTCCCACGTTTGAGAATAAACTTATACACAATTAAGTACCATATTTTCCGGCGTATAAGACGACTTTTTAACACATGAAAATCTTTCCAAAAGTCGGGTGTCGTCTTATACGCCGGGTGTCGTTCTCCTGTAACCAGGCAGACCAGCCCAAAAGGCTCTGACGAGCCTTAAATGGCTCTGACAAGCCAAGCTCTGACGATCCCAGCTGAGTTGCCTGCTAATCAGACAATTCAGCTTGGCTCGCCCAGAGCCATGTAAAAGGAAAAAAGTTTTCCCCCTTCAGATTGCTTACCTTAGCTGCTAGTTGCAATGCTTGCCTTGCTTCGCTTGCCTGCAATCCATTCCATCAGCAAGCAACTCCGTGCCTGCAATCAAGCAGGCAGGGAGTTGTGGACTTCAACTCCCAGAATTCCTCAGCCAGCAAAGCAAAGCTGGCTGAGGAATTCTGGGAGTTGAAGTCTACAAGTCTTAAAGTTGCCAAGGTTGGAGACCCCTGTTCTATTGGGTAAGTTTTTTTCCCCTTTGGGAACTTTAAAAAAAATAGTTAATTGGGTTTTTTTTAGTTGTTCTTTTTTAGACCTAGCCATTTAAAGTTTAGGAAGTTTTAAATTTAGCTTTCATATAAAAATTAAAATAAAATAAAATAATATTTGTGCAGCTTTCTGAGATTTAGTGTGTTTCTGTAGTGTTTCACTCAAACTACACAAACACAAAATCTCACAAAGCTGTATGTGGAATTTTGTGTGAGTAAAGTGTGCAAGTTGGGTTTTTGGGCTTTTTGTGGCTGTGTGAGGTTCCTGCTTGTTGCAGGGGCCATTTTGGGTCTAGCACAGTTGCTTTTACATTGTGGGTGAGCCAGTTGTGTTGTGTTGTGTATGTGTAAAGTATGAAAGTTGTTTTTTGGGGGGGCTTTTTGTGGCTGTGTGAGGTTCCTGCTTGTTGCAGGGGCCATTTTAGGTCTAGCACAGCTGCTTTTACATTGTGCGTGAGCCAGTTGATGTTTTTCAATTTTTATTTGGTGTGCGTTGGAAGAGGGGTAGTCTTATATGGCGAGTATAGCCCAAACCCTATATTTTAACAGGAAAAGTCGGGGTTGTCTTATACGCCCAGTCATCTTATATGCCGGAAAATACGGTAGTTAACTTCCTTCAAACTGCTTTAGGTCCTCTCAAGGCACATTATCTTTTTTTGCACTGTACTGCAAATTTAAGTTCTTAGCATTTTGTGTTTATTCTAGGGATGCTTCAGGGAGGGGGCCAACCCTGGTGCTGCTTCTGGGGGCGCTGGACCTCTCGATCCTGGAGGGAGGGAGGCAAAAGAACACTTACCATCCGGGGACTGGTAGTGAGGTGAGGTAACTCTCCAAGAACCGGCGGCGGGTAATACATAAGCAGCGGCCGAGTGTAGCGTTTCAAATCCCGGTGAGAGCCAAACGACCCAGGGGACAGTGGGTCCAGTTTGTTGGCTCGCTGCCTCGGCGGCTCTCCAGGCCAGCAGCCTTCCTCCCTGGCCTGACAGCGGAGCGCAGCAACGGCCAAGCACCGGTGCTTTCACCGCTCTTTGGTTTGTGGTGCTGCCCAGCACGTGCTGGTCCTTCACCTGCTGCTACCCTTGCCTCACCTGCCAGCGCCGGCGCCGGTCTGCCCGGGTAGAAGTCCCACTGCAGCGGGACAGGGCATCTGCACAGCTGCTTCAGGCCCCTGCCTCCCAGTCACGGTGGGAGCAGCAGCGGCAGGGGTGAGGGCTCAGCACTTTTTCCAGTGGCAGGAAAAAGTTCTGAGGGGGAATCCTCGCTCACCTTTCGCCCACCACTTGGATTCACCACCGCCCCCATACCGCTTGGAGCTCCAGGCAACGGCAAGCTCTCAGCACTTTTTAAAAGGCAAAAAAAGGCTCCAATGATCACAGCTGTACCGCATGATCGTCGGAGCTTCTTTTTTTACTTTTTAAAGCATTTTTTACTACCTATTCGCCCAAACCGGTAGTAAAAAATGCCTAAAAAGTAAAAAAAAAAAAAAAAAAGTTCCGACGATCAGCTGAGCGATGCGCAATCGTCAGAACTTTTTTTTTCTAAAGCATTTTTAACTACCAGTTCCGGAGAACTGGTAATAAAAAAAATGCTTAAAAAGTTCCGACGATCGCACATCACTCAGCTGATCATTGGAACTTTCCACCCCCCCCCATTTTTTACTACCAGTTCGGGCAAACCAGTCCAAACCGGTAGCTTCTATTAAAGCGAGGGTCCAGCAGTCATGACAGGGTTAACATGGAGTTCCGGTACGGACTGAGTCTGCAATTTGTGAAGCTCCTCCCACTTCCTCTGGCTTCCCAGATTTCAGACTTAGTCATTCTGAACAGACTGTTTTAGGCTGAGCTACCAAATTTAATTTTTAAATAATTTGGTTGTTTAAAGTTGAGCTCTGCTCATTCCAGCGAGAAAGGCTAATGCCTGAGACCGCTGAGGGCTGCTTTAGCAGTTTGGGGTCAGGATCTCCTAGCTTGGCTGGTTGAGATTCTCCCTTCCCAGCGAGAACGGCTCAGGTCGGAGCCCGCTGAAGGCTGCTATTTATAGCAGCAGGTCTGCCGACTGGCAGACCCTGAATCGG
The DNA here is from genome assembly GCF_059756535.1 of Pantherophis guttatus. Taxonomy (NCBI): domain Eukaryota; kingdom Metazoa; phylum Chordata; class Lepidosauria; order Squamata; family Colubridae; genus Pantherophis; species Pantherophis guttatus. Next base: position 183,802,196 of record NC_142063.1, on the reverse strand, counting down.
CATCCCTGGGGGGAGGCTCCCTCACACTCTTGTAGCGGCGGCAGTTTTTTCAAGCCCTCAACCGCGGAGACGCCGGAGCGCCGTGCACACGGCTGCTGAACAGCAAATCAACAGCTGGTAAGACTGTTCTTATTGGCCTCGGAGTGGATAGCAGGGGAGCTGGTGGAGCATTTTTGGCGGCCGCCATTTTGTTTTCAATCTTGCGGCCGCCATTTTGAAATTCATTGTGTGCCGGCTGCCATTTTGTTTGAGGGCAGGCAGCCATTTTATTTGCCTCATTGTCAGCCGGCGGCCATTTTGTTTGAGGGCAGGTGGCCATTTTATTTGCCTCATTGTCAGCCGGCGGTCATTTTGTTTGAGGGCAGGCGGCCATTTTATTTTGCCTCATTGTCAGCCGGAGGCCATTTTGTTTGTCTTTTTGTGCCGGTGGCCATTTTGGAAGCGTGTTTTAGATAAATTTCAGCACTTTTAAGCCAGATGGCTTCCAGGTCTTCTACTCGCCCTTCTAAAAGGGCAGCAGCTACCCAGTTGTCATCATATACTTCTGGTCCCTCTGAACCGGGACCTTCAAAGAGGGGCAGAGCTGCATCTTCTAAAGCCCCTGCTACCCAGAAGGCTTCCAAAGCCAGCGAGAAAGCTGTGGCCCAGAGACATAAGTCCCTTGAAAGGGCGATTGAAAAGGCTATTCAGGTGGCCACCAGAATGGAGATTCCACAGTCCTCCCCTATTAATGCTCTACCTTCTGGGTCTTGTACAACTCCAATTCAGTCAGTGCCTGCTGCCTGGTCCCCGGATGGGGATATAGCTCTTCCTTCTCAGGCTGAGGCCAGCGCTCATTTATTTGGGATCCTTCAGGCTTCTCCTCCACCTCCTCATATATTTCCTGTGGTCAAGGTGATCCCCCCCCCTCAGGTGGTTCACCAAGCTCCTATTTTAACACAGGAACAAGGGGATTCCCTGTCTCCTCATTGTGATCTGGTTAGCCAGGCTGAAACCCCACTGCCTGCAGGGGAATCTCTTCCTATCTGTTCCACTGATCTAGCAACTCTTATCCAAGCAGCAGTGCAGCACGGCATTGCTGCAGAAATGCAGCACAGAACTAGTTCTTGGGTTTCAGACCAGGTCAGGTTTCAAGGGGCCCTTCAATCGCAGGGGTCTGCAGAATTGGTTCAGGCTCAAGACCATGTCGACATCAGATCTTCTGCCATCAGGGTTCTGCAACTGGAGAGGAGCTGGGAGAGCCTGGCTTATCTGATGATGAGGACCTTTCTCCTGACCAGCCTTCTTTCATTGGTTTATTTAAACCTCAGGTATTCAGATCACTCCTTCATAAGGCCAAACTCACCACTGGTCTGGGTCTCCCCCAACAGAAGTCTTGCTCGTCAGGACCAGGAGGAGTTCCCTCTTCCTCCTTGTTTGAGGAACCTACCGTTGAAGTTGAGGAAATTCCAGGTCCTAAGATGTTTAGGGATGTTATTACCCGGCAACGATCAACCCCTGTTTCTGGTCCCAATCCGAATTCTGTAGATAGACGTCTCTATAACATTGATGCTAATATTTCTTCCATTTTGCAGGTTCCTGCAGTGGACCCTCCTATTGTTGCCTTGTCGACATCTTCAGTTCTCACGGGTCCTCCCGAGGAGGGTCTTCGTCCCGAGGACAAGCACCTGGAACACTCCTTAACTAAGGCCCACCAGGCAGCGGCTTGGGGCATTAAAGCGTCTTCAGCTGCCTCTTTCTTCAACAGGGCTACTCCGATGTGGGTTAAGCAATTGCAGGATCGCTTGCCAGTCTCTGATACCAGGGCTCACCAGGATGTTAATAAAATCATAGCGGGTCTGGAGTATTCGGCGGACGCCACACTTAACGCCTCCAGGTTTGCCGCCAAATCCATTGGTTCTAATGTCACTTCACGCCGTATTCTCTGGCTTCGCCAGTGGCAACCTGATGCCAAAAACAAATGGCGTCTGGCTTCTTCTCCTTTCTCAGGGAATTTACTATTTGGTCATCCTCTTGAGCCCTTGCTTATCAAATCCAAAGATAAACGGAAGGTCCTTCCTAGTTTGTCCTGTAGGATGGATGTACGTTCTTCTTCTTCTTCTTCCTTTCGTCCCTTTCGAGGTTCGCCTTCGGGCCTCTCATCTTCTAGATCTCAGAGATTCCCTTTCCCTAGACAGGATAGGTTCCAGGACAGACAATCTGGCCCTGGGTTTAGAGGTCAGGGCCGCAAGTCCTTTCGAGGAGGGTGAGGCCACTCCTCCCACAAATACCGTTGACGGTTCGTTCGACCCTCCCATAGGGGGCCGCCTGGCACTCTTTGCCAGCCAGTGGGAGGCGTCGACATCGGATGCTTGGGTCAGGGAGACAGTTTCTCAGGGTCTCTCTCTGGAGTTCCTCTCTGCCCCTCCGTCGAGATTTCTCCGATGCCCTCTATCCAGGGATCGATCACAGCGGCGTCTGTTGACATCGGCGATAGACCACCTTTTGCAAATTCAGGCCATAGAGCTAGTTCCTCAGGATCAATTGGGCCAAGGCTTTTACTTTCATCTGTTCTTAGTACAGAAATCCTCAGGGGGCTGGAGAGCCATTCTAGACCTGAAGTCATTGAACCGTCAAATCGCCTATCGACAGTTCAAGATGTAGTCCCTCCAGACCATCCTGGAATCTGTCAAGGCAAGGGACATCCTTACTTCTATCGACCTGACGGAGGCCTATCTCCATGTCCCAATTCATTTAGCTTTCCGCAAATTTCTCCGCTTCTGCCATGCGTCCCGTCACTACCAATATAGGGCTCTCCCATTCGGACTTTCCTCGGCTCCCCGAGTGTTCACCAAATTGATGGCAGCACTAGCGGCCCTTCTCCGAGCAATTCCCATCCGGATTCAGTTCTACTTGGACGATCTCTTGATCCAGTCCAGCTCAGAGCATCTAGCGTTGCAGGACCTGAACACAACCATTCAGGTCCTGAGGAACCACGGGTTCTCCATCAACGAGGCCAAGAGCCATCTGGTACCGACAACTTGCATTCAACATCTAGGGGCAGTGATAGATACCATCCAGAGCAGGGTTTTCTTTTCCCAGGAGTGTCAGACCAGTTTGCGGTCACTGATCAGTCAGGCCTCCTCAGGTCAGCCTGTTCCCTTACGGATTCTGTCCCAGCTCCTAGGGAAGATGGTATCGTGTATAGTCATTGTACCGTGGGCTCGTCTTCATTTCAGGGCTCTCCAGTGGTTTCTACTCCCGTTCCAACGGGCTCACAGGAGCTCCTCAGATCTTCTATTCGTGTTCCCTCCAAAGTCCTTCTTTCGTTTCACTGGTGGGTGTCCCCAGCTCTAGCCCATGGTCGCTGTTTCAGGGAGTCCCACTTGATAGTGCTCACCACAGATGCCAGCCTTTATGGCTGGGGGCACACCTGAGAACTCACTTTGCTCAAGGTCGTTGGTCTCAGGACGACCTTTCCAAAGGCATCAACTGGCTGGAACTCCGGGCCATCTTCCTGGCTCTTCAAGCCTTTCAGGACAAGGTTGTTGTGACTCTGACCTCCGAGGCCGACTTATCGGAGGGAGAAAGCTCCGAACATGAAGGAGAGGAGTTGGCCAGGACCTCTCCAGGACCATCCTCTCTGGCAATGCCTCAGGTGTCTCCCGAAGGAGAAGAGATTGGCCAGGAGCCAGGTATCTCCTCGCAGTCAGACAGTGACGGAGATAAGTCTTGGCTGGATCCACGCCAGCATCGGAGAGACAAGCGCACGCAGCAGAAAAGGAGGCGTGCCAGAGATTAAGCTGAGTCACTGGACCACACCCCACAGGGGATAAAAGAGGATGAGGTGGCCATTCAGACTGTGTTTTTTTTTTCTTTTATTATTTTTAACATTTTATATTTTAAATTACTAACATTACAAACAACATATACAATATTTCACCCTGTGCTATACATAAGAAAGGAAGATTTGGTTCTTCAGATATATCCTCATGATCGCCAAAATCCACGTTCTCGGGGTACAGGTACCGAAGCATCCAATTTTCCCAGCGCATAGTCCACAAATGGTTTCCAAATTTTCCAGAAAATGTCTTCTTTATAGTCACCATTTCTAATTTTAATATCACATGTCATTTTATCATTTAAAGCTAATTTCCACATTTCACAATACCATTCTTCTATTCTAAAATTCACATCTAATTTCCAATATCTGGCTATTATAATTCTACCCATTATAATCATAATTCTAATCAATTCTTTCTCATATTTTGTTGGTTCTATTTCCTTAATTATCAACAGTAATATAGTTTCTGGTCTCAATATTATTGCTTTCCCCATCATTTCAAATATCATTTCCTCCAATTGTTGCCAGACTCTGTGACGGACAAAACTAAACTACTAGCGAGTCACATTGTATCTTCAGAAACAACGTTATCTGCCTTGGATTTAATACGGACTGGACTTGACAATTCTTGAACTGTGTGTATCTTGTTTGGGTTTATCTGACGGAGGAACAACCCCTCCCTTTATGAGTAAAGTTCTTGACAAGCAGCTACTGGGTTGCTACCAATCCTCTTATCGAAAGAATTTGTTGTCTGCCAGTTTAATTTAACCCCTGGCTGTCTGTTTGTGTGTGTGTGTGAGACGGGGACAGAACATCTTGTCCGTCACCTGAAATTTAAACCAACTTTTAACCAAGATGGACCAACAGCTGCAGCAGCAGCTACAGCAGCTGCAAGCTGATAATCAGCTCCTGCAGCAACAAGTTGCACAGTTAACTGCCCAACTTGCTTTGGGGAATGCTCCTGCAGCTCTCCCTCCCCCCGTCCTCCTCCCTGTCGGAGATGTCCAGTGAACGTGCCAGATAGGTTTTCTGGGCAGCCGGAGATGTTCCCGGCCTTCATGGGACAATGCCAATTATTCATGACCATGAGACCAGAGGATTTTCCGGATGAGCGGGCTCGGGTGGCATTCGTGATTAGCTTCCTTTCTGGCTCTGCCGCCTGATGGGCCACGCCCCTGTTGCTTCAAAATAGCCCATTGCTCTTGGACTATCAGGGCTTTTTGCAACACCTGCGCGTTATATATGAGGACCCCCTTCGGATTCAGACAGCAGCTAGGCGCATTAAGGACCTCCGTCAAGGGAAGCGCCCCCTGCAGGACTATATCGCTGAATTCCGACTTCTAGGCCAGGACTCTGCTTGGAATGAGGCGGCGCTGATAGACGCCTTCCAGGACGGCCTCTCAGACGAGCTGCAGGACGAACTGGTTCAGGTGGAGGTGCCTCAGACCCTCGACGCTCTGGTGACCCAATGCCTGCATATCGACGCCCGCCTCCAACTGCGACAGCCTCATCGGCCCCTTCAGGAACCACCGGCAGCTTCTGCACCCCCACATCCCGCACCGACAGCGCCCTGGGCCACCCCGCGTTTTTTTTTATCTTAAAAAAGTTTTTATTTTTTATAAACAAACAAACATACAATTCTTAATCAATCATACAGTGTATCATCTGAGTACATCTTTTGTATCTTTTTGTTATTCCGCCAGTATTTGTCATATCTTAATTTTATCATTTCATTTATTGTAACATTCCCCCCAAATTTCTTACTTTTCTATTAATACATTTATCTATCTTTTTATTTTAGTAAAAAAGTTTTTTCAACAACAATTTTATCCTCAACCATCCTTCAACCCCCCCTCCCCACTCCCCCCCGACTTCCCAGAGCAAAAACAGGGTATAACATTTAACAAACATAAGCTAAAATAAACTAACTTACTACAAGATTCAAAACTCCCTCACACTCTTTAACTCCCCTTTTAAAGATTATTCATCAACCTTCCTTTTATAAATTCTCTTATCACATTTCGCATTTATTACTAAAATCCTTTCCATACCTTCTTATCAATAAGACATTCTACAAAATACAAGTTTCAACACTTTTTTTAAAAAAACCTATCCATTAAATTTTAAGTTAACCATTTTAATACTTCAATAACTTTTAGAAAGCTATCCAATTTTAATTAAGCCTTTTTACTTCAATGAGACAGTAAACTTTTCAGATTTATTACTAAAATCCTCCTCAAAAGAAATTAATCTTCTCTTATCACATTTCACAATTGTTGCTAGGATCCTTTCCCTACCTTCTTATCAATAAGACATTCTTCATTGTTTCAAAACTTTTTTTTTAAAAAAACTATCCATTAACTTTTAAGTTAACCATTTTAATACTTCAATAAGTTTCAAAAAGCTATCCAATTCTAATTAAGCCTTTTTACTTCGATAAAACAATAATTATTACTAAAATCCTCCTCAAAAGAAATTAATCTTCCATTCTTCCTTTCTTTCTATATTTTTTCCAGTCCTTCTTCTTCAGTAATACTTTCTTCTTCAGCATTGCTCCTCCCCCTGCTTTTATTTTTGAAAATTTTTGAATTTTGATTTGAGGTTGATGTATCTTGAAAACTCGTTCTCTTCTTGGAATTATTTCCTCTGGTTTGAAACCCCCATTTCGATTCTTCCTGCTTATATAATCAATCAGTTCATTCCTCTGTCTGTAAGACCAAGAATTGTCACAATAAAATTTTTCGGTTTGCAGTAAAAAGTCTACTTGTTGCTTTTCAATTAGTTGCATGGAAGCCTCTGCCAAAACTTCTGTTTCCGCTGAACCAACTTCCATCTCAATCCTGACAGCCGCTTTTTTATCCTCCAAAATCACATTATTCTGGTTAATTTCATCATCTTTTCCAGCCAGCAAATCATTGTTATTCTCCAAGTTATGTTTTTGAAAAATTCTATCAATTGATTCAAGAAGGCAGAAGTAAAAGAGTTTAAAAGTTCTTTTTTTTTAATTGCAAAAGTTTTACAATTACATTTTCACCCCTTTTTCCCCCCCCACCTCCCCCCAAACTTCCCAACCTCCCTAACCCTCCCTAACCCTCCCCTCCCCCCAGACTTCCCTATAATATACTCATAACTGATAAAACACACACACACACACACACACACACAAAAAAAACCCCCTAGTATGACACTTATGTGTAAACTTGAACCCCTCCCTCCCCTGTATAATTTTTCTTTTTACCTCATTTCATTAAAATATTTCTAATACATTATTTTCAAATAAAAGCTATTGGATACTTTCTAGTTTGATATTTGTTCTGAACATATTCTATCCACCTTTTCCATTCCCATTCATAAGTCTCTTGTGAACAATCTTTTAAGTATGCTGAAATCTTCGCCATCTCTGCAAAACTGGCCATCTTCAAAGTCCATTCTTCAATAGTGGGCAAAGCTTCATTTTTCCAATATTTACCTATCAACAATCTTGCTGCTGTTATCATATACAATATCAATTTTGTTTCACCCGATGTAAAACCCTTAACTATACCCAATAAAAACAATTGTGGAGAGAATTGAATTTTTTTCTTCAAAACATTCTGCATGACCCACCAAATTTTTATCCAAAAAGCCTTAACTTTCCTACAGGTCCACCAAACATGATAATACGTAGCATCCAAACATTCGCATCTCCAAAATTTTGGCTGAACATTAGGGTACATACATGACAACTTTTTGGGATCTAAATGCCATCTATAAAACATTTTATAAAAATTTTCCCTCAGATTCTGCGACTGTGTAAATTTAACATTCTGAACCCAAATTTTTTCCCATGTTTCCAACATCACTGGTTCTTCAAAATTTTGTGCCCAATTAATCATACAATCTTTAACTAATTCAGTTTCTGAGTCCCTTTCTAGCAAAACATTATAAAGCCTTTTGATATGCATTGGATCTTTCTCTTTTATATGTCTAACCAATTCTTCCTCATGCAACATAATACCAGTTTTTTGGTCCTGTTTCCATCTCAATTGTAATTGATTATATTGTAACCAAGTTAGATTAATCCCTTCGTCCAACAGTGTCTGCAATGTCTTCAACTGCCATCTGCCCGCATCTGTAAAAAGAACCTCTTTGTATAAAAACCCCCCGAGTGACATTATATTTGTATTCCACAAAGTATGACCAAGATCCAGCCATAGCGGTATTTTATAATCCCATTTGAGTCGGTGCTTCTTCCAAACTCTCATCAACGAGTCTCTAAGTATATGACTTTTAAATACTTTATCAACTTTGTCATCATAAAATAAGTAAGCATGCCATCCAAATTCAAGATCAAAACTTTCTACATTCAATATTCCAGCCTTTTTACTTCCAAACCAATCACTTGTTAAAGTTAAAGCTGCTGCATCATAATATAACTGTAGGTTTGGAAGTTTAAGACCTCCTCTTTCTGGAACATCTTGCATAATTTTCAATTTCACTCTCGGCTTTTTCTCGTTCCAGACAAACTTATTGAGTCCAGTTTGCCAGATTTTCAATTGTTTATCACTTTTAAGCACCGGAATCATTTGAAACAAAAAAAGAAATCTTGGCAAAATGTTCATCTTAACTGCTGCTATTCTTCCAAGTAGAGACAGCTGCAGTTTTTTCCAAGTCTCCATGTCTTTCTGCACCTCTCGCCACAACACCTCATAGTTATTTTGAAACAATTTCATGTTTGATTCTGCAACCTGAACTCCTAGATATTTTACCTTAGGTACAGTCTCAAAACCTGCCCTCCTTTCAAGCTCATGTTTGCGATCTTGTGTCATATTTTTAGCTATCATTTTAGTCTTTTTTGGATTCAGTCTAAAACCTGAAACTTTACCATAGTCTTGTATAATGTCCTTCATCAAGATTATTGATTCCATTGGTTGTGATAGGGTAACAACTAGATCATCTGCAAATGCCTTTATTCTGTAATCCTCTTGCCTAATCATTATACCTTTCAAAATATTAGAGTCCCGTATTGTATTTAGCAAGACTTCTAATGTTAGAATAAATAAAAGTGGGGACAACGGACATCCCTGTCTTGTTCCTTTTTCAATTTTAAACTCTGTTGTCAAACTTCCATTAATAATGATCTGTGCCTTTTGCTCTTGGTAAATTGCTGAAATCGCCTGTATAAATTGATCCCCAAAATCCATCTTTTTTAAAGTCTTTAGTAGAAAATTCCAATCCACTCTATCAAAGGCCTTCTCTGCATCCAGAAAGACCAGCACTGCAGGAATCTGTTTATTCTTCTCAAGATATTCCAATAAATCTATTACTTGCCTTACATTATCCTTCATGTGTCTGCCCTCAATAAATCCCACTTGATCATCATGAATCACCTTTTGGATTACTGGCATCAACCTGTTGGCTAATACTTTCGCATAGATTTTATAATCTGTATTCAAAAGAGATATTGGTCTATAATTCTCTGGTTTTTTAGGACCGGCTTGTTCTTTTGGTATCAAAGATATATAAGCAGTTGTCCATGATGGGGGTATTTTACCCCCTTGTTGAATATTGCAAAATAAATCTCTGAGTTGTCCCACCATTTCAGCTTGCAAAGTTTTATAATACACTGCGGTCAAACCATCCGTGCCAGGAGCTTTGGCTGTTTTTAACTGTTTAATTGCTACTATTATCTCCTCCTCTGTTATAGGATAATTCATTCTTTCCTTTTGTTGATCAGTAATTTTTGTAACTCTTTTATCGTTTAAATATTTTTCTATAAGTCCATTCTGCACCTCCTCTTTGGCATATAGTTTGGTATAATAGTCCACAAAAGCTTCTTTAATTAATTTTTGTTGAAAGATTTCTTTCCCTCCATTATCAATACTATCAATAGTCCGTATACTTTGTTTTTTCCTCAATGTGTAAGCCAACCATCTGCCCGGTTTATTAGCGTTACAAAATGTATTATGCTTCGCATATTGTAAATTTGTTGCAACTTGTTCCGCCATAAGCATTTGAAATTGGTCTTTCAAAAGTTTTATAGCACTGCGTATTCTTTCATCTGTTGGATTTTTAATAAGTAACTGTTCTTTATTCTTTATTTCTATTTCCAGTTCAGATCTTTTCTTTTGTCGAAACAGTCTATGTTTAGAGTTCATGTAGATAAGTACCCCTCTCATATAAGCTTTACTTGCGTCCCACACAATTTCAATTGGGGTACCTTTATTCAAATTTATTTCAAAAAATTCTTTCAAATGCTTTTTAAGTTCTGTTGTATTTTTTTCGTATCTAAACAAGTTCTCATTTAATCTCCAAGAACGTCTCTCAACCTTATCCATCTCAATTTCTATCCATACTGGGCTATGGTCAGTCAAAGTTCTTGGAAAAATCCTTGTTCTTTTTGTCTTAACAAGTAAGTCATCTGTCAACAAAATGAAGTCAATCCTAGAGAAGGATCTGTGTCTGTCAGAAAAAAAAGTGTAGTCCAATTCTTTTGGATTATGTATTCTCCAAACATCTTTTAGTTCCATATCTTCTTTCATGTCAAAAAAGGTCTGTGGTAATCTGATCCTAGACTTTGCCAAACTCTTTTTATCTAATTTAGAATCAATTACTCCATTCCAGTCTCCCATAATTAAAATAGATCTGTAGTCCCATTGCAATATTTTAGTATGTAACATCTTATAGAAATGGTCCTGTTGTTGATTGGGAGCATAAATTCCAATCAGAAGAATTTGGCCATTTGCTGTAAGCAATTCAATTGCTACGAACCTACCATCTTCATCTGCTTTTATAACTTTAGCTGTTAACTTTTTATTTACATAAATAACCACACCATTCTTTTTTTGCGAAGTTGAAGATATAAAATGTGTTCCTAGTTTGGAGTTTATTAAATATTTTTGATCTTGAGTTGTGATATGCGTTTCTTGTAAAGAAATTATATCATTATTAAATTGTTTCAAATATGTAAATAATTTCTTCCTTTTCTGTGCTGAATTCAACCCATTAACATTCCAAGATAAACACTTAAACGTCATCTCCATCTTTCTGGAGCAAAGAGCAGAATAATCGAAGGTCATCCGAAAGCTTCGATCTCGCTCCCCCCATGGCTCCAGTCTCTTGTGCAGTACTCTTAACTGCCTTCTTGTCTTGTCTTTCCTGTTGTTCTTGTTGCTTTTGTTTAAGTAACTTAGATTGAGCTCGAGTTATACGTTGATCCTTAACTTCAATCATCCGGACCGGGTCCAAGATTGGAGAAGATTCCAGCAAAGGCTCATCCAGAAAACCTCCTTCTGCGCCTTGCATTTCCTCTAATTCCTGCTTAGACTGTTCTTGCAGTTCTCGTTGAGGTTGCTTCTCTTCACTCTCCTTAATCTCCAAAACTGTAGATGTACGTGGAGATGGTGTTCTTTCCTTAAGGATAGTAGTGTAAAAGTGCTCTGCCTTCTCCACGGTATTCAAGCGATATCTTTCTCCCTTGTATCTGAAAATTATACCAACTGGGGCGTCCCACCGAAATGGTATCTGTAAATTCTGCAATTCCTTAACAAGAAAGCCAAATTCTTTTCTAGCTTTCAGCATTTTAGGAGGTAATTCTTTATAAATTCCAATTCGTGAGCCCCCCACTTGCACAGAAGTGTAAAAGGATTTTTGCAGGATGTCATTTCTTATTTCTCTATCTGTAAAATATATGACCACATCTCTGGGCAATTGTCTTTGTCTGGCCACCCAAGAATTCACTCTGTAAATTTTATCTATTTTGTGAAAAACCACATCAGGATTAACTTGTAGAATCTTGGCCAGGGCCTCAGAACAAACTTGTCTCAAATCCTGTCTTTCCTCTTCTCGAATTCCTCGAAGCCGTATGGCAAACTCCATTGCCCTGAATTGTACCATCACAATCTCATTTTCAACTCTTTGCATTTTATTGTCAACATCAGCAATTTTATAATCGTTGTCTTTCATCTTAACATTAACTTCTGATTTAAGTTCTTCAACTTTAGAATCAACTTTCATAATAAATTCTGCCAGGCCAGACGCCACTTCTGATATTTTTTTGGTCACCTTGTTTTGATTCTGTTTCACCATATCTTTAACTTCATTAATTTCCTGCATAAATTCCTGATGTGATTTTTGAAGTTTATCATCTATCTCCTGTTGAGATTTTTGAAATTTATCATCCAAAGTTTTAGAAATAAATTCTTTTAAATCTCCCACATCAAAATCTTTTTTCTGAGTCTGTATCTGTTGTACTGGGGGAGGCTGTGCTTTATGTGTGGGAGATCCACCTCCTGTTGCCTTCGCTTCCTGCTTCTTTGAGGCCATCCTGCCACATAGGCTGGTTTTACTAAAAAAGGAAGTTCTTCTTCCTCTCCCACCTCCACAAAGACTTCTGAAAAAGTCCCCCAGGTTCAATCAAATAAAAACCAAAGTAAAGCAAAGTCCAGTATTGAAAAAGGAGAAATTTCTCTGTTATTCTCTTGTTACAAGCGAAGCAACTTTGTAGCAACTTGGTAACTTTGTAACAAAGCAAGATAACTTCACCAATCCACACTTGCTGACTCGTTAACTCTAATGCTGAGCGCCATATTTTTTCAAATCACTTTCACTCATTCGCATTTTTTCTTAAATTAAAAAGTCAACAAAGCGCTAATACTTGCAATTCCAAGTTTCAGGGTTCAAGCGTATGTCCGCTGCTTGTTAAAGTTGGTTCCTTTCGCTTTAAATGTTTACTGCAGCCGGCTTGTTCTGCAGAAGCAGAATCGTCCCACGCCGCCCGGAGTCTCAGCAGGTTGGGAGGGAGCCGCGCCTGTTTCCTCCCCAGAAACAATTCCCTGGGGGGTTACAGGGGCTCGACCTGTGCCCTGCTATCTCTCCTCCAACAATCCTCAGGATTTTGAAGTTTTCGAGTCGCTTCTCGATCGCGAAGCGGCTCTACAGGCGGCGGGGCTGGCGGAGCTTCAAAAGGCACCGCCGCCGCCGAAGGCTAGCAAACCGGAAGTCCAAGAGTTTAAAAGTTCTTGAAAAACCTTTACAGTCACAACTTGTGAGTTTGCTGACTCACCAGACAATGATCCTCCAGCCCTAATGTCAGCCATATTTCAATCTTCACTTTATATTTATTCAGCTATCAGGTCAATAAGAACAGCCAGACCTCACCTGATGGCCCAGGAGCGGATGCGGAGACGCCAAGGGGGATTGTGCCTCTATTGCGGAGAGGCTGGACATTTTGCCGCCTCGTGTCCCAGGAAGCGAAGTGGGGCGCTCAAGCCTTCTTCTGGTATCTCGGTGTGACCAGCCAGGAAATGGGGCAGGCCTGGCCTAGGGGAAACCCTGGGACAGGCACGTAGCCATGCCCCACTGGAGTCGGCGGCTGTGGACTGTGAGCCCCCTCGGCACCTGATTCTGGACACCCAGGTTTTGTTGGCCAACCGGTTGGAGGGGCTTCAGGCGCATGCGCTGGTGGACTCAGGGGCCACAACGAACTTCATGGACCAGGCCTTTGTGGCCCATTTTAAGGTCCCCTTGTTTCGGGTGGACCCTCCGTTATGGGTCGAGACTATCGATGGGCGGGAACTCGTGGCGGGGCCCATCAAATTCGCTACCCAGCCCTTGCGCCTCGCCATTGGGGCACACGAGGAGGCAATCCAGTTCTATGTGACGGCAGACCTTCATTTCCCATTGGTCCTGGGGATGGCCTGGCTTCGGGCCCATGATACTCAGGTGGCATGGTCAAGAAACGCCATCTCGTTCCCGAGCCTGCAGTGTGTCGACCACCTCCGCCACACCTGTGCCAGCCAGGACGTCTCCACCCCGGCCGTCTCCTTGCCTCCTGAGCTGACGCCCTTCGCCGATATGTTCAGCGAAAAGGAGGCGGACTGATTACCCCCGCACCGACCCTACGACTGCCCGGTGGACCTGCTGCCCAATGCGCCACTGCCCGCGGGATGCCTGTATTCCATGTCGGAGCCCGAGTTGGCTGCCCTACGGGACTTTTTGGACAAGAACCTGGCCCAAGGGTTCATTCGGCCTTCGTCCTCTCCTCTCTCGGCCCCGGTCCTCTTTGTGAAGAAGAAGACGGGGGACTTACGCCTGTGATGTGATTACCGGCGCTTGAATGCCATCATGGTGCGAAATCGCTATCCCCTGCCGCTCATCCCGGAGCTGATGGAGAGGTTGCGGGAGGCCTCGATCTTCACCAAGCTCGATCTCCGAGGGGCCTACAACCTGGTGCACGTGCGAGAGGGGGACGAGTGGAAAGCGGCGTTTGGAACCCAATACGACCACTTCGAGTATACCGTCATGCTGTTTGGGTTGACCAACGCCCCCGCAGTCTTCCAGCACCTGATGAATGACGTGTTCCGGGACATGTTGGACCGGTTTGTGGTGATCTACCTGGACGATATTTTGATTTATTCCCGGACCCAGGAAAGCCACCTCCAGCATGTCCGCCAGGTTCTGCAGTGCCTGCGGGAGCAGCAACTCTATGCGAAGTTGGAGAAATGTTTCTTCTTCCAGACTTCCATAGAGTTCCTCGGCCACATCATCTCCCCCAAAGGCATCGCTATGGACCCGCGCAAGGTGGAGGCCTTGTGCAGTTGGGAACCCCCTCGTCGGGTGAAGGACGTCCAGCATCTGCTGGGGTTCGCCAACTACTACCGGACCTTCATCCCGGGCTTCGCCACCCTGATCTTGCCGCTGACCCAACTCCTTCGGAAGAAGGTCCTGTTCCAGTGGGGGCCCTCCCAGCAGCAGGCATTCGAGATCCTTAAGCGAGCCTTCGTCACGGAGCCTGTCCTGAGGCATCCCAATCCACATCGCCTGTTCGTGGTCGAGACGGATGCGTCCAATGTGGCGATTGGGGTGGTGCTGCTACAGGCCCCGGTGGATGGCGGTACTCTTTTTCCCTATGATTATTACTCACGGAAACTCAATCCTTCCGAGCGCAACTACACCATCTGGGAAAAGGAGTTGCTGGCTATCAAGGCCGTGTTTGAGACTTGGCAGCATCACCTTGAGGGGGCCCGACACCAGGTGGAGGTGCGGACGGACCATTGGAATCTTGAGCACCTCATGGCGGCCAGGAAGTTGAACCAGCGGCAGATATGGTGGTCGTTGTTTTTTGCCCAGTTCAACTTCCACGTCACCTACATTCCGAGTAGCCACAACCAGAGAGCAGATGCTCTATCTCGGAAGCCGGAGTACTTTTGCCCTAAGGACTCCCTTCCCCCACGGCAGTGCTGCCGGCGGTATCCTTGGCCACGGTCCAGGAACTGAGGGACTTGCGGGCTCAGGTGCTGGAAGCGCAGCGCCGGGATGACTGGTCGCAGCAGCGGAAAGCGGAAGTCGGCCCCGCATCCCCATGGACTTTGGAGGAGGCTTACTGAAGCACCAGAGCCGGTTGTACGTGCCCTCAAGTCCGCTCTGAGCCCTCGTCATGAACCGGTGCCATGACAACCCTGCGGCGGGAAACTTCAGCTTCTTTAAAACCCTAAACCTGGTGACACGGACTTTTTGGTGGCCTCAGGTACGGCACGACATGCACGCGTATGTGACGTCCTGTGTGACGTGCCGACAGGCCAAAGCCGCGTCCGGGCCACCTCCTGGACTCCTCCAGCCGCTGCCGACACCGGAGAGACCGTGGGGAGCCATCTACATGGACTTCCTGACGGACCTGCCACCGTCCGCTACGTTTACGACCGTCCTCGTGGTGGTGGATATGCTCACAAAAATGGCACATTTTATCCCGTGCCGTGGACTGCCATCGGCCGCACCACAGCCCGTCTGTTCCTGCAACACATCTTCCGCCTCCACGGCCTGCCGGACAGGGTGGTTTCGGACCAAAGGGCCCAATTCACGGCCCGCTTCTGGAAAAGCCTGATGGCCGCGTTGGAGGTGCAGGTGTGCCTGTCGTCGGCGCATCATCTGGAGACTGACGGGGGAACGGAGAAGGTCATCGGCATCCTAGAACAGTACCTCCGCTGTTTTGTAAACCAGCAGCAGGACAATTGGGCCGAGTACGTTCCCCTGGCGGAATTCGCCTTTAACAACAACTAACACACCTCCACCCAGATGATCCCGTTCCATGCCAACGTAGGATACCATCCACGGCTTTTCCCTTTGTCGATCTTGGATTCCCCTGTTCCCGAGACCTAGGACTTCCTATCGGAACTGCAGGCAGTGCAGCAACTGGTGCGTCGGCAGCTGATCCGGGCGAAAGAGGACTATAAATGGGTCGCCGACCGCTCTCGACGGGCAATGCCACCGCTGGACGTTGGAGATCGGGTGTGGCTGTCCACAAAACACCTCCCCACGGACCGGCCTGTGAAGAAACTGGACCACCGCTTTATCGGTCCCTTCCCCGTCGAGGCGATCATCAGCCCGGTGGCCTACCGGTTGACTCTACCACGCTCCATGTGGCTCCACCCTGTTTTCCATTGGTCCCTCCTGGTTTCTGAGGCCCCATCGTGCCATCTCCGATGCCTGACGATGCCTGCCCCCCCAGCCACAGTCGACGAGGACGATTCCATTACATACGAGGTGGACGGCATCCGGGACTCCCGTTGGCTGAAGGGGTGTTTTCAATATCTCATCGCTTGGAAGGGATATGGGCCCGAGGATTTCTCCTGAGTGGATGCTTCTTCTGTTCAGGCCCCTGACTTGGTACGGGCCTTTCACGACCAGTTCCCGTCCCGACCACCTCCCGACCGTCAGACTCGGGGGAAGGGCCCTGCGATGGGGGATAGTGTTGTGACTCCGACCCCCGAGGCCAACTTATCGGAGGGAGAAGGCTCTGAACATGAAGGAGAGGAGTTGGCCAGGCCTCCCTCTCCAGGACCCTCCTCTCTGGCAATGCCTCAGGCATCTCCCGAAGGAGAAGAGATTGGCCAGGAGCCAGGTATCTCCTCGCAGTCGGACAGTGATGGAGATAAGTCTTGGCTGGATCCACGCCAGCGTCGGAGAGACATCTGACGGAGGAACAACCCCTCCCTTTATGAGTAAAGTTCTTGGCAAGCAGCTACTGGGTTGCTGCCAATCCTCTTATCGAAATAATTTGTTGTCTGCCAGTTTTATTTAACCCCTGGCTGTCTGTTTGTGTGCGTGTGTGAGACGGGGACAGAACAAGGGTTCAGGGTGCTCATGTTCTGGTCAGGACAGACAACGTGGCCACAAAGGCACACGTGAATCGTCTGGGGGAACGCAGTCTCGACGTCTGATGGAGGAAGCCGAGCGTCTGGGTCTTTGGTCGGAGAAACATCTGTCCTCCATCAGAGCCTCTCACATCTCCGGAGCAGCAAATGTGAGGGCAGACCTGCTCAGCAGGACCACGGTGGACCAAGGTGAATGGCATCTCCTACCGTCCATCTTTCGGAAGATCACGCTTCGGTTCGGCGCCCCAGCAGTCGACCTCTTCGCATCCAGCGAGAATCATCAGACGAGCAGATTCTTCTCCCGATTTCCAACACCGGGAGCAGAGGCGGTCGACGCTGTACGGAGCCCTTGGCCCACGGGGCTTCTTTACGCCTTTCCACCTCTGGCAATCATCCCCAAGGTCATCCGAAAATTGTTGACCGAGGAAGCCAAATTGATTCTCATTGCCCCTTACTGGCCTCGACGTCCTTGGTTCGTGGACCTGGTGGCTCTCTCAGTGGCATCTCCCTGGCGTCTTCCTCTAGACGAGAGAACTCTCAGTCAGGGGCCCTTCCTTCATCCAGACATTGCTTGGCTTCAGTTGACCACATGGAGGTTAAGCGGCAGGTCCTTCGGGCATGCAACCTCTCGTCCGGCATCATAGCTACCCTTCAGGCTTCATGGCGGGATTCTACCAACCGCATCTACAACTCTACTTGGCTATCCTTCTGCCGCTGGTGCTCGTCGTGACTTCGTGGTGATGGAGGCGTCTGTGGAGCAGGTCTTGGAATTTTTGCAGATCAGTCTGGTATCAGGTTTGTCGCCCAACACTCTTCGGAGACAGGTATCGGCCCTTTCGACAATTCTGTCCTGTGGGTCTTTGCCCCTTTCCAGACGTCCCTTGATTAGACAATTCCTCAGGGGGGCTACCAACCTACGCCCTCCCGTTCTGCATAGGTACCCTACATGGGATCTTCCCAAGATTCTTTCCGCACTCACCCGGGCTCCCTTTGAACCCCTGAGGTCCATGGGTTTACGTTATTTATCATATAAGGTTTAATTTTTGATTGCCATAACCTCAGCCCACAGAATATCGGAGCTGGCAGCCCTTTCCACTAGGCCTGACCTTTGCATCTTCCATACGGACCGGGTGGTCCTGTGCCTGGATCCTTCGTTCATCCCTAATATTAACTCCATATTCCATAGGGCCCTGGAGTTGGTCCTCCCCAATTTCTCTCCATCTCCATCTCATCACCAGGAACGGACCTGGCATACTCTAGATGTCCGTAGGGCCGTTAGGATTTATCTTAAGAGGACCTCTTTCTTCAGGCGTTCGGAGAGCCTCTTCGTCTCCTTTCAGCCAGCTACCCTGGGTCAGAGGGTTTCTTCCCCGATAGTGGGTCGTTGGCTTAGGGCTACCATTGCCTCGGCTTATGAAGTCCAGTCCCTTCCTGTGCCTGTACGCATCACGGCCCATTCTACCCGTAGCGCGGCCACTTCGGCCGCCTGGGCTACCCAGGCCTCATTGGAGGAAATTTGCAGGGTGGCTACCTGGTCTTCGCCTTCCCCGTTCATCTGCCACTATATGTTGGACACCGTTGGTGAAACGTCGGAGATGGCTCGGGAGTTCATGGCTTCCATGACGGCCATGGACCTGACCCAGTCAGTTCATGGCCCCACTCACAGGGGGGGACACATGCTGGACCTGATTTTTGTCTCTGGCCAGTGGTTGAGTGGTCTTATTATAGGGGATATAGACATGAAACCCTTGTCATGGTCAGATCACTCACTCCTTCGTCTGGACCTTCGAACCGCTACACCCCGCCGCAGGGAGGCGGACCCAATTAGATGGATCTGCCCCAGGCGCCTGATGGATCCTGATAGGTTCCAGACGGAGCTTGGGCCAATTCCTGAAGATCTGGCACACGACTCGGCCGAGGACCTGGTAGCTGCCTGGGATTGGGCGGCTGGTGGGGCCTTGGATCGAGTCGTGCCTTTGCGGCCTCTGACGCGGTGTCGATCCCTCGCGGCTCCTTGGTTCACCGAGGAGCTGAGGGAGATGAAATGCCGGAAAAGACGCCTAGAGAGCGGTTGGAGGGCCAGTCTCGCTGAATCTGACCGAACACTGGTAAGGTCGCATATTAAGACCTACCTAGTGGCGATAAAGACAGCAAAGTTTAACTACTTTTCCGCCTCTATTGCGTCATCAGGGAATCGTCCGGCCGCCCTGTTCAGGGTAACCCGCTCCCTGCTCCATCCGGGAGCACGGGAGGATCCCTTGGAAGGCAGGGCGGAGGATTTCGGACAATACCTGTATAACAAAATCGCTCAGATCCGGGGGGATTTGGACTCTGACTGGGTAGATCAGGGCAGGGTGACGAGGAATAGTCTTGAGAATGTTACCTGGGAGGAGTTTGATGCTGTGACTCCCGATGATGTGGACAGGATTTTGGAGAGACTTAGTGCGGCCACATGTTTACTGGACCCGTGTTCCTCCTGGTTGGTACTGGCCTCCCGGGAGGTTACATGAGGCTGGCTCCAGGGTGTTATCAACGCTTCGTTGAGTGAGGGTCACTTCCCGGCCACCTTGAAAGAAGCGGTGGTGAGGCCTCTCCTCAAGAAGCCGTCCCTGGATCCGGCAATATTGGCCAACTATCGTCCTGTCTCCAACCTTCGCTTCCTGGCGAAGGTTGTTGAGAGTGTGGTCGCGCGACAGTTTCCATAATTCTTGGAGGAAACATCCTATCTAGATCCATTCCAGTCGGGTTTCAGGCCTGGACACAGCACGGAAACGGCATTGGTCGCGTTGGTTGATGATCTCTGGAGGGCTTGGGACAGGGGTTGTTCCTCTGTTCTGGTCCTGTTAGACCTCTCAGCGGCTTTTGATACCATCGACCATGGTATCATGCTGCACCGGTTGGAAGAGTTGGGGATGGGGGGGCACCATATTACGGTGGTTCTCCTCCTTTCTCTCCGACCGGTCGCAGTTCGTGTTGGCAGGGAGGCAGAGGTCGACCTCAAGGCCTCTTATATGTGGAGTGCGTCACGGGTCGGTCCTCTCGCCCCTCCTGTTCAACATTTATGTGAAGCCGCTGGGCGAGATCATCCGTGGCTTTGGGGTGAGATACCACCAGTACGCTGATGACACCCAGCTGTACATCTCCACCCCAGGCCACCCCAACGATGCCCTTGAAGTGATGTCCCAGTGCCTGAAGGCTGTGCGGATCTGGATGGGGAGGAACAGGCTCAGGCTCAACCCTTCCAAGACTGAGTGGCTGTGGCTCCCGGCATCCCGATATAGTCAGTTGACTCCATCACTGACTATTGGGGGCGAGTCGTTGGCCCCCACAGAGAGGGCTCCCAATCTGGGAGTCCTCCTGGATAGGCAGCTGTCCTTGGAGGAACATCTGACGGCTGTAACCAGGGGGACCTTTTGTCAGGTTCGCCTGATCCGCCAGTTGCGGCCCTTTCTTGATCGGGATTCGTTGTGCACAGTCACTCATGCCCTCGTCACCTCTCGCCTTGACTACTGCAACGCTCTCTACATGGGGCTCCCCTTGAGGAGCACCCGGAGGCTCCAACTGGTCCAGAACGCAGCAGCGCGGGTAGTGACGGGAGCAGCATGGCGCTCCCATGTAACACTGCTCCTGCGCGAGCTGCACTGGCTCCCAGTGGTCTTCCGGGTGCGCTTCAAGGTGTTGGTTATCACCTTTAAAGCGCTCCATGGCATAGGGCCTAGCTATCTTCGAGACCGCCTGCTGCCACCGACGACCTCCCATCGACCCGTGCGCTCCCACAGAGAGGGCCTCCTCGGGGTGCCATCAGCCAAACAGTGCAGGCTGGTGACCCCCAGGGGTAGGGCCTTCTCTGTGGGGGCACCTACCCTCTGGAATCAATTGCCTCCAGAGATAAGGAGAATCCAAGACCTCAGTGCCTTCCGCCGTGCCCTTAAAACCTTCCTTTTCCAGCAAGCCGGGCTGGCCTAATTTTTTAAGTGTTTTTAAGTGTTTTGTTTATTGTTTTTAATTAATGGGGCCAAATTTATATATATATATTTTAACTGTATTTTAATATTTGTACTTGATGTTTTTACTTGGCTGTTCACCGTCCTGAGTCCTCAGGGAGAAGGGCGGTATACAAATTCAAAATAAAATAAAATAAAATAAAATCTATGCTTCGGTGGAGGCAGCTTTTGGCCGCCGGGTGTTGCAACTGTTTTCTTGGAGGGGTAGCTACTTTGGACCGGGCGGATCCCTCCCAATAGGGGGTTCTGCTTTGGCATGTTCCTGTCATGACTGCTGGACCCTCGCTTTAGTAGAATGGACATTGTCTTACCTGAACGTCCTTTCTGTGTAGCAGAGGGTCCAGCAGTCATTCTCACCCTTTCTCCCGGTCCTCATGCCAGGGTCTGGGTGTTTCTAATGTTGTTTTTCTCAGCTCAGCTTCACAGTCTGCAACATCTCCTTCGTCTGAAATCTGGGAAGCCAGAGGAAGTGGGAGGAGCTTCACAAATTGCAGACTCAGTCCGTACCGGAACTCCATGTTAACCCTGTCATGATTGCTGGATTCTCTGCTACGCAGAAAGGACGTTCAGGTAAGACAACGTCCAATTTCATTCCTGTTCTGGGCTCTTTATTTGTTCCAATTGTTCAAAGAATTTAAAAGGATCACCCATAGAAAAATATTAAGAAAATATCTGGTCAGGCCACAAAATAATGCTGGTTTATTCTTAATATGAAGCATCTGGACTGTAAAGAGGTTTCCACTTGGAAAAACACAAAATTACTAAGCTTGCACAGAGAACACATCAGTGAAAAAATAATGGGTTTAAACATACAAAGAACAAAATAAAAAGCAATCTTATACAATATTTCTAGCTCAGACTTTTACCAGTTCTATTAACAAAGCCGTTGGACACAAACCATATTTTCTAGATTTTCCCTTTGGAACTTTAATGAATATGTCTACTTAATTCTGATATTGCTGAGGAAATGAATCATAGGGCTGGATCATAGGCTGGAAGGGATTTTGGAGATTTTCTAATCCAAAACCCTCTGCAAGTCAGGGATCCTTATACCACCATCCTGGACAAATGATTTTCCAATCTTTTTTGAAAGCCTCCAGCAATAGGGCACACACAGCTCTGAGAGGTAGGCTGTTCCATTGATTAATTGTTTTCAGTGTCAAGAAATTCCACCTTATTTCCAGGTTGGATTTTCTTCTGATGAGGTTCAACTCATTGCTTTTTGTCTTGTACTCAAGTGCTATGAAGAATAAATCCATAGTCCTTCTTCCCTGGAACAGCCCTTCATGAATTGGAAGACTGCTATCAGGTCTTCTCTTCATTAGACTAAACATACCTAGTTCCCTTAGCCATTCATAATACAATTTAGCTTTCAGACCCCTTATCATCCCTATTGCTTGTCAGGGTTCCAATTAACACCCCCAACCAAATAAGACTCCAAGGCAGGCAGTTCCTCAAAGATTCATTTTATTAGAGATGTTATATTGGCACATCTGGGAAAACCCGAATCTGAAAGCTCCCAGGTTTTCCTCACCAAAAAGAAAGTCAAAGTCCCTTCCCCTGCACCCACATGTCCATCACATGGTCCAATTAATCCACTGTCCCAACTGGAGCTGCCTCCCAGTCAGGCCACTCCAGGTGCAGGCTGAATGTCCTTGACTCTCAGAGAAAAGGATATTGTTATGGTTAAATAACTCTACTAACTCCATGCAGCCCCCCTTTCACTTTCCCACAGCACTAAGTGTGGCCTCCAGAGCTGACAGGCTGCTCCCCACTTCAACCAATGATTGTGCCCTGCAACAAGAGGAATATACAGTAGGAGGTTAATTCAGTCAGTCCCTAACCCCCCCCCCCCGACAACTCTGGCTTATCAGGGAACTTATGGAATTGCTTTACTAGCCTATCTGCTGTTACATCCCAGCTCTTAACCCAGGTAGCTTCAGACAAAGGATATCCTTTCCAATGAACTAAACATTGCAATTGCCCCCTTTGTAATGTAGAGTCTAAAATTCACTTAACCTCAGAATAGGTCTCTTCTTGCACCACTATGGGCTTGGGCGCCTGTCGGATCTGTGGCCTCAATCTTGAACTGATTGCAGGCTTTAGCAAGATGCAGTGAAAGACTGGATGCACTTTCCCTAATATGCGTGGGAAGTTAAGCTGAACTGTCACTGGTTTAATTACTTTCACTATCGGAAAAGACCCTAAGAATTTAGGTCCCAGCTTCTTACTAGGTAATTTCAACTTAATGTATTTGATTGATAGGTAAACTCAATCTCCCACATGGAAGGGGGTTTGGAGAGATTAGTGTTTGTCAGCTTGTTTTTTATATGCTTCAGCGGCTTCCGCCAGCACTTTTTTGGTGTTTTCCCAGATGTTCTTTAACGACTACATCCATTCAGCTAGAGTCATGGAGGAGGATGGTTCTCTTGGCAGCTCAGACATGGGGACTAAGGCTATGCCGCTGGTGACTTGAAAGGGGGCCATTCTGTTACTGCTATGCATTGTGTTGTTGTAAGCTACTTCTACGAAAGGCAGCAGGTCCGCTCAATTTTCCTGCTGGTAATCCACATAACATCTTATATATTGTTCCACCATTATGTTTGCTTGTCCCGCAGCTCCTTTCGTACTCGGATGAAAAGCCAAGCTAAGCCCCTGGATCGATCCAACAGATTTCAGGAACTCCCTCCAGAACCTGGTGGTGAACTGAACATCTCGATCTGAGATCACCCAGCGGGGCACTCCATGCAGCCGATATATCTGCTTGATGAACATTTTAGCCAGCTTTTTGGCTGAAGGTAATCCCAAGCAAGCAGTGAAGTGGGCTTGTTTAGAAAACAAGTCGATTACCATCCAAATGACTGTATTTCCTCCACTCTCTGGGAGGTTGACTATAAAGTCCATGGCGATCTCCTCCCAGGGTCTACTTGTTGGAGGAGTCCGGGAGGTTTCCCAGGTTTCATCTTCATGGCAGCGCAGGTGGCACAGCTTTTTACATAGTCCTCCACATTGGATTTCATCTTCGGCCACCAGAACTGCCTTTGGGCCAGGTGAACGGTTTTTAGGAAGCCGAAATGGCCGGCCAGTCGTGAGCCGTTGCTGCACTGTAAAACTTGCAGCCTCAAGCTGCTGGGGAGATATAGTTTGGACCCCTTCCAAGCTAGCTAATTTCTCATGGTTAAAATGTCTTTGTTTTCTTTAAACCATTGGTCAGCTGGGAGCACAGCTTTGAGCGTGGCTGTCAGTTTCTCCCGCATGGGATCGGTCTGGCATTTGGCTTGTCCCCTGTTGGTGACTTGCACTGCTTGTTGTGAGGGGGGGATGATGGCATGGACGACTTCCTCCGAATATCGATATGAGGCTTTCTTGATAATGCATCAGCTAGCAGATTCCCCCCCACTCCCCTGGGATGTACTTTAGTTCAAAGTTAAACCACCGGAAATACTGTGCCCAGCAGACTTGCTTTGTGGAGAGTTTCTGAGAGGTCTTTAGGGCTGTGATCAGTCCAGACCTCAAAAGGCACCTTGCTCCCCTCCAGGAAGTGTCTCCAGGAGAGGAGAGCCAGCGGACTGCGTAGCCTCCTTCTCCCAAATTGCCCACCTCCTCTGTGTCAGTGACTTTTTTAGACACATATTGCAAGGCAAGAGCTGACCCTGTGGGTCTTTCTGTAGGAGTACTGCTGCCACTGCCATGTTGCTGGCGTCAGCTTGGATGATGAATGGCCTCTCAGGTCGGGATATTGGAGAAATGGCTACTTGGCAAAGAGCCGCTTCAATTTTTCAAATGCTCTTTGGCAATCCAGTGACCAGGCCAGTGGTTGCGTCAGGCACGGTTTCATAGTCGGGGGCCCTGCCTTTAATAGCTCCATTAGGGGCAGGGCTAGTTCTGCAAATGGTGGAATGAATTGTCTATAGAAGTTTGCAAACCCCAGGAAGCTTTGGAGTTGTTTGCAGGTGTGTAGGGGTTGCCAATCTAGCACTGCTTTCACTTTCCCTGGGTCCATCTCAACTCCTTGGTAGCCCAGGTAGGAGCTCAAACAGCATTACTTTAAATTGGAAGCTGCCCAGCGGGCAGTTGAATGCAGTTTTCCATTCGTCCCCCTCCCTAATCCATATCCGATAATAGGCTTCACTTAGATCTAGTTTGGTGAACACTTTGCCCTTCATCAGATGGCTTAGCATATCTTTCACTAGGAGGAGGGGATAGGTGTTCTCCACGCATACGGCATTAATTCCACAAAAATCAAGATAGAGTCCTGTCTTTTGTCTCCTTGAACAGTAGGGGGCTGCCACTCTGGATTTGACGGGCTGAATGAAACCCCTTGCTAAATTGGCATCTATGTATTTTCTCAATCAGCCATTTCTTTTGGGGTCATGGTGTACAACGACGAATCTGCATACAGACGGGAGGTTGAACAACTAGCCTTGTGGTGCAACCAGAACAATCTTGAACTAAATACACTCAAAACTGTAGAAATGGTGGTAGATTTTAGGAGAAACCCTCCTATACTACCACGTCTTACAATACTAAACAACATAGTATCAACAGTAGAGTCCTTCAAGTTTCTAGGTTCTATCATATCTCAAGATTTAAAATGGACACCTAACATCAAAAACATCATCAAAAGAACACAACAAAGAATGTTCTTTCTGCGCCAACTCAGAAATCTTAAACTGCCCAAAGTTGCTGATTCAGTTCTACAGAGGAATTATTGAGTCTGTCATCTGTACCTCTATAACTGTCTGGTTTGGTTCTGCAACCCAACAAGACAGACACAGACTTCAGAGGATAATTAGAACAGCAGAAAAAACGATTGCTACCAACCTGCCTTTCATTGAGGACCTGTATACTGCGCAAGTCAAAAAGTGGGCTGTGAAAATATCTATAGACCCCTCACATCCTGGACATAAATTGTTTCAACTTTTACCCTCAAAATGACGCTATAGGGCTCTGCACACTAGAACAAAAAGACACAAGGACAGTTTTTTCCCGAATGCTATCATTCTGCTAAACAATTAATTTCCCACAACACTGTCAAATTAACTAAGACTGTATTACGATTCTTCTTCTCATCCTTACTAGTATCTATTTCTTGCCACTTGTGCTATATCCATGTTGCTTGTATCTTTATAATTTTTATTGTTTCCTAGTATGATTTGATTGCTTATTAGTATCCTAAGTGTTGTATCTTATGATTCTTGACAAATATGTGTGTGTGTGTGTGTGTGTGTGTGTATGTATACAGTGAGCATATGCACCAAAGACAAATTCCTTGTATGTCCAATCACACTTGGCCAATAAAGAATTCTATTCTATGTCTTTCATTCTGGGGAGGGGGTAGGTGTTCTCCATGCATACAGCATTAATTTTGCGAAAATTGACACAGAGCTGTCTTTTTTCTCCTTGAACAGTTCAGGGGCCGCCACTCTGGATTTGGCAGTCTGAATGAAACCCCTAGCTAAATTTGCGTCAATGTATTTTCTCAATTCAGCCATTTCTTTTGGGGTCATGGAGTACATCTTCGGCTTTGACAACTTGGCTCCTGGCACAAATTCAATTGTGCAGTCTGTGGGGCGGTGAGGGGGGAAGAAGTTGCAGTCCTGCTCGCTAAAGACATCTGCCAAGCCTCGGTACTCTTTGGGCACCTGTGGGCAGCTGGGGAGTTCATTTGTGGCAGCTGTCATGCTTTCCGGCAGGCTGAGGCTGCCAGAGTTGGCTGCCTTTTGACAGTTGTCTGGCTGGATGGGCAGCAGTGGGCCAATGCCTATTCTTAGTTTTCTGTATCTATCTTCCCACGTGATGGTCGGGCCCCAATTGTCCGGCCATGCAAAACCCAGAATGATTGATTCAATCATGTTGGGGGCTACAACAAATCGAATGAGCTCCTGGTGGCACCCCATCTCTAGTCTAATGAGTTCCGTGACTAGAGGGACAGGGGCTCCTCCTATTAGTGTCCCATCAACTTGCTCAAAGTGGATGGGATGCATTAGAGGTCTCATGCCTATTTTATGTTGCTGGACTATGAAGAGGCTGCTGAGGCATCTGGTGCAGCCATTGTCCATGACGGCCTCTACGTCCCCTTGGACTTCAGTCTCTGGCACTATAATCTGGATTTTTACTGTGAAGGGGCGGACGGCTTCACTTACCATCGGGTCTTCTTCACCGCTACTCCCACTGGCAGAGCCTGGTTTTTTTTCTAAAGCTGGAGTTTCCTCGAATCCGGCTGGGAGGAGAGGAACCTCAACGGCTTGTCAGGTGATTCTCCCCTTGTCTGGTGGGTTTCTTGGGGTTCTTCTTCCCTAGGGTGCCAATGGGGTCTGGAATTGAGGGACTGGGGCGGGTGCCAGGCATTCAGATGCTCGGTGGCCATGTTGCCTTCATGGGAAGCACTTGATCGTCCCTGGCAGTGCTGCGTGGCTTCAGCCAGCTTCGCTGGGCTCAGAGACCCAAGGTCCTCTTGACTGCCTTTTCCAGGGTAGGCTTCTGATGTGGGTGGATTTCTAGGTCCATTGCCACAGCTATATTGTACCAGTCCTGTATATGGTCTGGAACTCCTCTGATGCTGCAAGCTTGCCGGAGGTCCTTGTCTAGGGTCTCTTTGAAATTGTCAGGGCATTTATTAATCCCATGTTTGGCTCTGGGACTAATTACCCTGGTTTAGAGGAGATGTATCGTGGCTTATTCCAAGTTGCAATATTCTGAAAAGAAACGCGAGGAAGGTTTCTAATAAAACTCATTTATTTGTTATAAAGAAAATAAAACACCTCACTAACTAAGAAAAGTAAATTGTTACATCTTGGAAGTAATTTGGGCCAGCTGCCTTTCAGCAACCGGCACCCGTGGCAAGAGAACAAAGGAAAGAGTGTGTAAAGGAATGTGGGTGGATGGACATGCGTAGTAGCTTACTGATAAGGATTCTTGGCAAGGTACGGAAAGTCTGATAGTCCAGAAATGATGAGTTCAGATGGCAAATAAAATAACGCAGTGACATTCCCCTTCTTTGCCAGTTGAGCGAATATCAGTAGACCATCAAATAAGGCACATCTTCTTTCGCAGATACTCGTGTTGAGCTGCTGGAAGTGGTTTGTTGAGCATATCAGCAATTTGATCATGTGTAGATACATATTGCATTTTGACAAAACCTTTTTTCACTAAATGTTTTATGTTTTGATAACGGATGTCAATGTGTCTGGACCTAGAACCTGTAAAATGCGATTCAGAAATATAAACCACCGATTCATTGTCGTCCATCATGGTGATCGGTCGGATCGGGTGTGTCCAGATATCTGTGACTAAAGCATCAAACCAGGTTAGGGAATTACATGCATCAGAAACACAAGCATATTCAGCTTCAGTAGATGAACAAGAAACAAAATTCTGTTTACGTACTTGCCAATAAACAGGACATCCATTTAAGAACATCATATAACCTGAAGTACTTTTACGTGATTTCTTATCACTTGCCCAATCAGAATCTGCATAACAATATAATTCTGCATAATCAGTGTGTGTTGGTTCTAACAATAACTTCATGTGTTTGGTGTATTTTAGGTATCTCAGTAATTTCTTAATACATGTCCAATGAAACTGTTTTGCCTTACCTACGTGTCGAGATAAGAGATTAACACTAAGTGCAATGTCGGGTCTGGTCCAACTACTAATGTACAATAGTGACCCAATGACTGAACGGTAAAGTGTTTGATCCTCGAACTCAGGACTTTCTTCTTGTGTCAAGTTGTGAAAATTGTTTGCATGGGTGTCTTTGTTGTGTTAGCGTCTTTCATGTTGCAATGATGCAAAACTTGTTCAATTTTATCTTCTTGTGAAAGACTAAACCCCTTCTGTGTTTTTTTTAATCTGAACACCTAAATAAGTGCTAATGTGACCTAATGATTTCAATGTGAAGTATCTCTGCAAAGCTTTGGCAAAAATTTCACTCATTTGCTTATTTGGACCAATATAAACAATATCATCAACATAAACAAGAACTATCTCATATGCATTGTTAGATCTTTTTGTGAACACGCACTCATCAGTTTCGGACTTAATAAAGCCCATTGAATTTAGTTTGTCAGTAAGACATAAATACCACATTAAACCAGATTGTTTCAGACCATGAAGACTTTTGTTTAGAAACCAGGTATCCCCTTCTTGCTGTCGGAATCCTGGAGGACTTTTCATGTAGATCTCTTCGTCTAGGTCTGCATGCAGATAAGCCGTGTCAACATCAAACTGGAAAACTTCTAAACCAAGGATAGTTGCAGTTGCTAAAGCAATTTTTACACTCTCAGTTCTGACTGTCGGTGAGTAAGTATTTGTGTAGTCCTCAGGATAACGTTGAGCGAAACCCTGAGCTACAAGTCTGGCTTTGTACAATGACTCACCATTTGGTTTCTTTTTGATTCTGTAGACCCATCGAGTGCCAATGATCTTTTTGTTTGCTGAAGGTTTTGCAGGTGTAAATACTTTGAGTTTCTTTAGACTATCCATTTCAACCTGCATTGCATCATACCATTTGTCTTGCTCTGAATCAGGGAGCTGCTTGATTTGTGCAAAATTATCAGGTGGAAGTGTAACATTGCAAATCAAAGACAAGGGTGCTTTTGTCAGTTGCCAAGAATATCGTTGTGGAGGGATTCCTTTTGTGACCCTCTTGGAACGTCTCGGAACAACTGTCCAGTCTTCTTCTGCTTCGTCCTCGTCCTCACTTTCGTCACTAGCGTCAGCATCCGCGGCTTGCGAAGACGGAACATCGGGTTGAGAAGAATCAGTGGAATCTTGATCATCAATCTGCGTGGCATCAGCAGTATCATCTCTAGGAAAATAAACTCCAGGATCATTGGAATGAATCCTGGACCAGTCAATATCTTCCTCAAAATTAGCAGATTGGGAAATCACAATTGCATGTTTAGAGTCAATAAATCTGCTCCATTTTGAATTATCATCAATACCCATAAATCTCAGTCTCTTTGCTGCTGGACTTCCTTTTCTTCTTTGAGCTAAGGGAACGTTCACCATAGCGTATGAACCAAAAATATGAATGTTTTTAAGATCGGGCTTGTAGCCATACAACATGAAGAAAGGAGTCTGATTTGTTACACTGCTCCAAGTACGGTTGACAATGTAATTTGCATACTTGATAGCTTCACCCCAGTATATCATATCAAGGTTGGCGTCTTCTAGGAGACACCGCATCATGGTTTGCAGTACCTCTCCGTTGTGAGCCGGTGTGCCAGGGGGCGAAGTCTGATGAATAATTCCATTCTTACGCATCCAGTCCTGGAAACGCTGAGACATGAATTCGGCACCACGATCACTCTGGATTCTGGCGATGCGAACTTGGTGTTGGGTAGAAACAAGGGTTGCAAAGTCTTTAAAGATCTGAAAAGTCTCTGATTTTTCTTTCATAGGATATACATATCCATATCTAGAGTAATTATCAACAATTGTTAGAAAATATTTTCTACCACCAAATGATGGTGGGAAAAGACCAACTATGTCAATGTGAACCAAATCAAAAATGCGTGTTGACAGGCGTGTAGCGCGTTTGGGAATGGCTGCTGCTTTGGATTTGGCCTTTTTGCATACAGCACAACCCAAAAACACCTTACACCCCTTTAGATCCAAACCTTTTGCGAACTCCAGCATCTTCCTAAGAACACGGAAACTGGCATGCCCCAATCTTCTATGCCATTTATGGATACACCTGGAATGCAAAGGTTTACCAGTTAGTGAATTCTCAACATTAACATTTTTATGCGGAACCTCAGGCTTGCTCTGAGCAACCTGTTTACCAATTCTATTTTTGTTGGCTTTAGGAGCCTTTGGAATAGCAACAGGATCTCTCTCTGGAGCATCTCTCTCTGGGCCTGTGCCTTCCCCTTTTGGAGTTTGCATACTTGCCTGTGTTTGTGTTTTAGGCTTTGGCTTTAAGTAATAAACACCACCAATTAATATGGTTTCAGCAACAATATCTCCATCTTTAACTATGTAACTTGCTTTTTCAAGGTGGTGAACTTGGAACTTTAACATTCTAGACAAGTGACACTGACTAAGCAAATTACTGGTTACTGTTGGTATGTAATAAACATCAGGAATGAATGCATCGAGCTCTTCAACATAAACAGTTCCTTTTCCTTTGACCTGACAAGGATGATTGGAAAAAGAGTAAAGTTCACGTAGTTCTGGTTCAGGCTCGTGCATCTCTGTGAAAAGTTCCTTTCTGTAGGTAACATGCAATGCTGCACCACTGTCCAAAGTCCACAGGAGTCGTCTGTCGTACTCTGGTTGAGGTTGTGGATCATTGGTTAAAGCCAACGTGGCGAGTGGAGTTTGTGGATCACGCCGGGGACCACGACGACCTTGTCTTCCGCCTCTGCCTCTGGAGTCTGTTCCTCTGGGCTGGTACATGACGGGAGCTGGAACTCGTTGGGGACAATCCCGGGTGGCATGTCCCACACGATTGCAGGTGTAGCATCTTGGCATCCTTGGAGCATAGGTCCTTCCTCAGAAGGGGCGCCTAGCTGGAGATTTTGATGCGGGTGGTCCTCTCAAATGTGGTGTGGCTAGCATGAATGCCTCTTCTTCAATTAAAAGTCTACAGACATTGTCCACTGTGCGTTGAGCAATTGGGACTTGGTTATTTTTTGTAACAGCATCTTTCCATTCATAATTCAAAGAGTTAATAATGATGCTGATCATTTGAATATCTTCAATGTTATGGCCTCTTTCTCTCAATTCTGTTCTCAGACCTTTCAATTTGGTCATATGTCCTCCAATTTGTTCACTGGGTTTCAATCTCGAACCGTGGAGTTCAGACATTTTTAGTTTTGACTTAGTGGAGAGACAGAAAATGCCTGGTAAGGAGACTGCACTTGGTATGCTGGCTGTGCTGGCAGAAATGCCTGTGGTATTTGCTGTGCCTGTTGTGGACCTAAAATGGTCTTGGTTGTGCCATTGGAGGTGGGCCAGGAGGTGGCCCTCTTTGCACTTGTGGCTGGGGCACATATGCAGGCATTTGTAGCTGCTGTGGCTGATGCACTGGAATCTGCTGTATTCCAGTTGCCATTTGTGCTTGAGCTGCAATATTGGCATGACCTGCTGGAGATGCAATCATTTGCCTTTGCTGCATAAAGCATGCCTGTGTTCCATCTAAAAGGACACCAACACCACCAGGGGGTGTTGGAGTTTGAGCCCGTGGAAACACTTGTGGCATTTCAGCTTCCTGTAGTAAATTACTTTCGCCAGCAGATGGTGCTGCACCTTTAGCTTCGGGCAGCTTTGCATACCTGGCATTGTATGCTTTAGAGTAGGAGTGGTTATGTAAGACATGTGTAACTTGATCAGGGAGACTTTCATGTGACGTATGCAGTGCTCTTTGCCTTAATTGGCCTGACACAAAATCCACCAGGGGGAGTGTCTTTGGCTGCGGAGAAGAAGGCAATATGGCGCTTTTTGAAAATCTTAAATTATCTCCCTTATCTTGCTCAAGCATAGATATACCATTTTTGCCTGGGATAGCTGCTGTTCATAGAGTTTTATACGGTCACGAAAGGCTTTCATAGCCAGCTCATCCAGGGTGAGCTTAGAGCTTCGAGGAGAATAATGAATTGTTTCTCTCTCTGCGTGGGAGGAATTTTGCTCAGCAGTTTGCTTTAGCCTTGCACCGAGCGTTACAAATTCAGAAGGTTCTGGGAAGACTTTTTCAGAGCTTGGAAGATCAGAAGAAAATGTTACTGACCTCAGTCGTAAATCATCATCTTCAAAAATGGCTTCTGTCTTATCTCCCTCCATTTCTGTTCCCACGGCTTCTTCTCGTTCCAGGCGTGTGGCTGTAGTAAGGGGCTGGAAATCTGGAAAACTCCTTTCTGCCACCTTCTCAGCAAAATACATTTTGTATTTGTTTTTCTTCTGTTTCGGCATCTTAGCAAAGATAATTAGCGTACCTCAGTAGCTAAAAACTAATTGCCTATGCGCTCTTATCAGAAATAACAAAACAAGGAAAAAAGCCATAAATCAAACCGTCAGAGCTGCTACCAGATGTCAGGGCATTTATTAATCCCATGTTTGGCTCTGGGACTAATTACCCTGGTTTAGAGGAGATATATCGTGGCTTATTCCAAGTTGCAATATTCTGAAAAGAAACGCGAGGAAGGTTTCTAATAAAACTCATTTATTTGTTATAAAGAAAATAAAACACCTCACTAACTAAGAAAAGTAAATTGTTACATCTTGGAAGTAATTTGGGCCAGCTGCCTTTCAGCAACCGGCACCCGTGGCAAGAGAGCAAAGGAAAGAGTGTGTAAAGGAATGTGGGTGGATGGACATGCGTAGTAGCTTACTGATAAGGATTCTTGGCAAGGTACGGAAAGTCTGATAGTCCAGAAATGATGAGTTCAGCTGGCAAATAAAATAACGCAGTGACAGAAATGTTGGACGATAAGGTGTTCAGGCCAGTCCCTCAATTTTCTGGCCAACCTCTGAAACTCCCAGACAAGTCCTTGGGGGGTTGGCCCACTTGCTTCAGGGCTTTGATTTGGGCTTCAGCCTCCTGCCTATGGGCCGTATCTTCGAATTGGGCCCAGAGCAGCTTCACAAATTCATCAGCATTGTTTAGTTCTCCTTCATCGTGTAGCTGGGCTATCTAATCCGCAAATGTAGTTGTAATATTTTCCTCCATCTTCCCTGAGTCTTTACGCCACCCAAATATCGGGTCAGCGCTCAGGGCTCAGGACCCCGGACAGCACTCCACTAAGTGGGGAGCTGGGTTGAGGTTTTTAAAGAAGATTTGGGTTAATGTCAGGGTTCCATGTAACACCCCCAACCAAGTAAGACTCCGAGGGAGGCAGTTCCTCAAAGATCCATTTTATTAGAGATGTCATCTTGGCACATCTGGGAAAACCCGAATCTGAAAGCTCCCGGGTTTTCCCCATCCAAAAGAAAGTCCCTTCCCCTGCACCCACATGTCCATCACATGGTCCAATCAATCTACTATCCCAACTGGAGATGCCTCCCAGTCAAGCCAATCCAGATGCAGGCTGAATGACCTT
The DNA here is from genome assembly GCF_059756535.1 of Pantherophis guttatus. Lineage (NCBI taxonomy): Eukaryota > Metazoa > Chordata > Lepidosauria > Squamata > Colubridae > Pantherophis > Pantherophis guttatus. The sequence continues at coordinate 183,768,190 of NC_142063.1, read as the reverse complement.
GATTCTCAGAGAAAAGAATGTTGTTGTGGCTAAATAACTCTACCAACTCCATGCAACCCCCCTCCCACTTTCCCATGGCACTAAGTGTGGCAGCCCTGAAGATCAAAAAAAGAAAAGATGGCCTCCATGGCTGACATTGCTCTTGTCTGAACACTTTCTAGGTCTCAGCAACTTTTTTTTCTATTGTGTGACCAGAACTGCACATAGTATTCCCAATGTGGTCTCACCAGTGCAGTATTAAGCGATACTATCACTTCTTGTGAGCTTGTTGCTATTCCTTTGTAGATGCAGCCTAGGACTACATTGGCTTTTTTGGCAGCTGTAACACACTGCCGTATCACATTTAAGCAGTGGTCCAACAGGACAGCAAAATCGCTTTCAGAGGAACTACTGTTGAGTCAGGTACTGCCTATTCTATACCTGTACATCTTTTTTCTCCTGCCTAAGTGCAGGAACTTACTTTTCTCACCACTGAACTACATCTTATTGGCTAGTGCCCAATGCTCAAATCTATCAATACTTCTGAATCTATTTTTCAAAGTATTAGAACTCTCCCTAGTTTAGTGACACCTACAAATTTGATGAGCACCTTTGAATCCCCGCATCTAGATCATTTATGAAGTGCTAAAGAGCACTCAGCCCAAGACCAAACCTTGAGGTACTCCACTATATGCTTCCCTTCAGGTAGATGTAGAATTTGCAATTCATCTAGTGGTAGTGGAATCAACTTTGATTCTCTTTTCAGCTTTATTCCCAACTTCTTCCTTAAAAAAGATGCTATAAGTTGACAGTTAACATGTTACAAACAAAATTGGTAGATATTGTGCCAATAGGCAATATTTCTTCAAAAGAAATAGAGGATCTGAAAAGGGGGCAGTCTAGCAGGACCACCAGATTCTGTAACAACTTTGTTACAAAGGAAGGCAGAATTACTTGCTGCCGCATTGGGAGGAGTGCCTCTTGGACCCAACCAGTGTGCCCTGTGTAAAGAAGAGGGACACTGGCAGCGGGACTGCCCATGGCGATTGGGATTCTGGGCTAGAGGAGGAGGTAGGGCATTGCCTCCTCCCGCCATGAGAGGAAACGAAATGAGAGGAAGAGACAGAGGAGGTTATGGGATAAGAGGACAAGGGAGGTGCCCCCCCCAAGAGACGGGGGAGTTGATTGGATTAGCGGAGATGGACTGGACTGAATGACAGGACCAGGCTTAAAGGACCCACCCCCAGAGCCCCTGGTTTCAGTAAAGGTGGGAAAGAAGGATATGACTTTCTTGTTGGATACTGGGGCAAGTTGGTCAGTAATTAATAAACCGATAGCCCCCCCTTTGGGGTCTCAAGTAAAAAAATTCAGGGAGTGTCAGGAAAAGTGCTTGGAAGGCCTATACTACTCCCCAGGCCTTCGGCTGATGCTATGCAACGCCAGGTCCGTAGTAAATAAAGCCCCCCTCATTTGTGACCTTATTCAGGAGGGGGGTGCGGACCTGGCGGGTATTACGGAGACCTGGTTGGGCCAGGAAGAGGGAGCCCCCCCTTGTTGATATGTGCCCACCAGGTTTCCGTGCTTTCCATCAGCCAAGGTCACAGGGGAGGGGTGGAGGGGTAGTGGTTGTTATTAACGAAGGTCTTGGACCGAGGGAGGCCACTGTTCCTCAGACGGCTGGATGTGAGTCCCTCCTTGTGAAGTGGGGTCATAGGGTGCAGTTGGGCTTGCTAGTCACGTACCTGGCTCCCTGCCACGTGGCAACAGCCCTGCCTGAGCTGCTTGATGTTATAGCCGTGGTGGCAGTTGATACCCCCAGGCTTATGGTCATGGGGGATTTTAACCTGTCATCAGTCGGCGAGACATCTGAGGTGGCTCGGGAGTTCATGGCTTCCATGACAGCTATGGACCTGACCCAGTTAATTTATGGCATTGGGAAGCTGTAAAACCCGACATCTCTGATAATTGTCAACAATGTGTTACACAGGGACTTCCGGTTTGCAAGCTTCGGCGACGGCGGTGATTTTTTAAAGACCGCCAGCCCCGCCGCCTGTAGAGCCGCCCCGCGAACGAGGAGCGGCTCGAAAACTCCAAAATCTTGAAGATTGTAGGAGCAGAGACAGCAGGGCACAGGTTGAGCCCCTGTAACCCCCCCAGGGAATTGCTTCTGGGGGTGAAAACAGGTGCGGCTCCCTCCCAACCTGCGGAGACTCCGGGCGGCGTGGGATGATTCTGCCTTCAGCAGAACAAGCCGGCAGCAGCAAACTTTTAAAGTGAAAGGAACTAACCCTAACAAACAGCGGAAATATCAACTTGAATCCAGAAACTTGAAAATTGCAAGTATTAGTGCTTTGTTGACTTTTTAAATCAAAAGAGAAAGTGAGCGAGTGAAAGTGATTTGAAAAAATATGGCGCCCAGCATTTGAGTTAACGAGCTAGTGAAAGTGGATTTGTGAAGCCTTCCTGCTTTGCTACAAAGTTGTAAAGCTGCTACAAAGTTGCTCTATCTAAAGAAAAAAATTCTTTTTCTAAAATTTGACTTTGCTTTACTTCAGTTTCACTTGATTAAATCTGGGGGACTTTTTTAGAAGTTTCTGTGGAAGAGGGAAAGGAAAAAGAACTTCCCTCTTCAGAAAAACTAGCTTACGTGGCACGATGGCTTCAAAGAAGCAGGAAGGGAAGGCAACAGGGGGGGGATCCCCCATACATAAACAAGAAACGCAGCTTCCCTCTGCACAGCAGTTACAGACCCAGAAAAAAGAATTTGATGTGGGAGATTTAAAACAATTTATTTCTAAAACTCTGGATGATAAATTTCTAAAATCTCAACAGGAAATAGATGATAAACTTCAAAAATCACATCAGGAATTTATGCAGGAAATTAATGAAGTTAAAGATATGGTGAAACAGAATCAAAATAAGGTGACCAAAAAAATATCAGAAGTGGCGTCTGGCCTGGCAGAATTTATTGGGAAAGTTGATTTTAAAGTTGAAGAATTTAAATCAGAAGTTAATGTCAAGATGAAAGACAATGATTATAAAATTGATGAAGTTGACAATAAAATGCAGAGAATTGAAGATGAGATTGTTATGATACAATTCCGGGCGATGGAATTCGCCATACGGCTTCGGGGAATTCGAGAGGGGGAGAGACAGGATTTGAGACAAGTTTGTTCTGAAGCCTTGGCCAAGATTTTACAAGTTAATTCTGATGTGGTATTTCACAAAATAGATAAAATTTACAGAGTGAACTCTTGGGTGGCCAGACAAAGACAACTGCCTAGAGATGTGGTCATATACTTTACAGATAGAGAAATTAGAAATGATATCCTGCAAAAATCTTTTCATACTTCTGTACAAGTGGGGGGTTCACGACTTGAAATCTTTAAAGAATTACCTCCTAAAATGTTGAAAGCCAGAAAAGAATTTGGTTTTCTTGTTACGGAATTGAAAAATTTACAGATACCCTTCCGGTGGGATGCACCAGCTGGGATAATTTTTAGATATAAGGGAGAAGGATATCGGTTGAATACCGTGGAGAAGGCACAACACTTTTACACTACTATTCTTAAGGAAAGAACACCATCTCCACGTACATCCACAGTTTTGGAGATTAAAGAGAGTGAAGAGAGGCAATTGCAAGAACAGTCCAAGCAGGAATTAGAAGTAGTGCAAGGTGCAGAAGGAGGTTTTTTGAGTGAGCCCCTGTTTGATTCTTCTCCAATTTTGGACTTGATTCAGTTGACTGAAGTTAAAGATCAACGTATAACTAGAGCTCAATCTAAGCTACTTAAACAAAAGCAACAACAACAACAGGAAAGACAAGACAAGAAGGCAGTTAAGAGTACTGTACAAGAGAGTGGAGCTATGGGAGGAGCGATATCGAAGCTCTCGGATGAACTTCAAGCATATTGCTCTGTGCTCCAGAAAGAGGCTGATGACCTTTAAGTGTTTATCTTGGAATGTCAATGGGTTGAATTCAGCACAGAAAAGGAAGAAACTATTTACATATTTGAAACAATTTAATAATGATATAATATGTTTACAAGAAATGCATATTACAACTCAAGATCAAAAATATTTGATAAACTCAAAATTAGGAGCACATTTTATATCTTCAACTTCGCAGAAAAAGAATGGTGTGGTTATTTATGTAAATAAAAAGTTAACAGCTAAAGTTATAGAAGCAGATCAAGATGGTAGGTTTGTAGCAATTGAATTGATTACAGCAAATGGCCAAATTCTTTTGATTGGAATTTATGCTCCCAATCAACAACAGGACTATTTTTATAAGATGTTACATACTAAAATATTGCAATGGGACTATAGATCTATTTTAATTATGGGAGACTGGAATGGAGTAATTGATTCTAAACTAGATAAAAAGAGTTTGGCAAAGTCTAGAATTAGACTACCACAGACTTTTTTTGATATGAAAGAAGATATGGAACTAAAAGATGTTTGGAGAATACATAACCCAAAAGAATTGGATTACACTTTCTTTTCTGATAGACATAGATCCTTTTCTAGGATTGATTTTATCCTGTTGTCAAATGATCTACTTGTTAAGACAAAAAGAACAAAGATTTTTCCAAGAACTTTGACTGACCATAGCCCTGTATGGATAGAAATTGAGATGGATAAGGTTGAGAGATGTTCTTGGAGATTAAATGAGAACTTGTTTAGATATGAAAAAAATACAATAGAACTTAAAAAGCATTTGAAAGAATTTTTTGAAATAAATTTGAATAAAGGTACCCCAATTGAAATTGTTTGGGACGCAAGTAAAGCTTATATGAGAGGGGTACTTATCTACATGAACTCTAAACATAGACTGTTCCGACAAAAGAAAAGATCTGAATTGGAAACGGAAATAAAGAATAAAGAACAGTTACTTATTAAAAACCCAACAGATGAAAGAATACGAAGTGCTATAAAACTTTTGAAAGACCAATTTCAAATGCTTATGGCGGAACAAGTTGCAACAAACTTACAATATGCGAAGCATAATACATTTTGCAACGCTAACAAACCGGGCAGATGGTTGGCTTACACATTGAGGAAAAAACAAAGTATACGGACTATTGATAGTATTGATATTGGAGGGAAAGAAATTACTCAACAAAAATTAATTAAAGAAGCTTTTGTGGACTATTATACCAAACTATATGCCAAAGAGGAGGTGCAGAATGGACTTATAGAAAAATATTTAAATGATAAGAGAGTTACAAAAATTACTGATCAACAAAAGGAAAGAATGAATTATCCTATAACAGAGGAGGAGATAATAGCAGCAATTAAACAGTTAAAAACAGCCAAAGCTCCTGGCACGGATGGTTTGACCGCAGTGTATTACAAAACTTTACAAGCTGAAATGGTGGGACAACTTAGAGATTTATTTTGCAATATTCAACAAGGGGGTAAAATACCCCCATCATGGACAACTGCTTATATATCTCTGATACCAAAAGAACAAGCTGGTCCTAAAAAACCAGAGAATTATAGAGCAATATCTCTTTTGAATACAGACTATAAAATCTATGCGAAAGTATTAGCCAACAGGTTGATGCCAGTAATTCAAAAGGTGATTCATGAGGATCAAGCGGGATTTATTGAGGGCAGATATATGAAGGACAATGTAAGGCAAGTAATAGATTTATTGGAATATCTTGAGAAGAATAAACAGATTCCTGCAGTGCTGGTTTTTTTGGATGCAGAGAAGGCCTTTGATAGAGTGGATTGGAATTTTCTACTAAAGACTTTAAAAAAGATGGACTTTGGGGACCAATTTATACAGGCGATTTCAGCAATTTATCAAGAGCAAAAGGCACAGATTATTATTAATGGAAGTCTGACGACAGAGTTTAAAATTGAAAAGGGAACAAGACAGGGATGTCCGTTGTCCCCATTTTTATTTATTTTAACATTGGAAGTCTTGCTAAATACAATACGGGACTCTAAAATTTTGAAAGGCATAATGATAAGGCAAGAGGATTATAGAATAAAGGCATTTGCAGATGATCTGGTTGTTACCCTATCACAACCAATGGAATCAACAATCCTGATGAAGGACATTATACAAGACTATGGTAGAGTTTCAGGTTTTAGACTGAATTCAAAAAAGACCAAAATGATAGTTAAAAATATGACACAAGATCGTAAACATGAGCTTGAACGGAGGGCAGGTTTTGAAATTGTACCTAAGGTAAAATATCTTGGAGTTCAGGTTGCAGAATCAAACATGAAATTGTTTCAAAATAATTATGAGGTGTTGTGGCGAGAGGTTCAGAAAGATATGGAGATTTGGAAAAAGCTGCAACTGTCTTTACTTGGAAGAATAGCAGCAGTTAAGATGAATATTTTGCCAAGATTTCTGTTTTTGTTTCAAATGATTCCGGTGCTTAAAAGTGATAAACAACTGAAAGTTTGGCAGTCTGGTGTGAATAAGTTTGTCTGGAACGAGAAGAAGCCGAGAGTGAAATTGAAAATTATGCAAGATGTTCCAGAAAGAGGAGGCCTTAAACTCCCAAACCTACAGTTATATTATGATGCAGCAGCTTTAACTTTAACAAGTGATTGGTTTGGAAGTAAAAAGACTGGAATATTGAATGCAGAAAGTTTTGATCTTGAATTTGGATGGCATGCTTATTTATTTTATGACGACAAAGTAGATAAAGTATTTAAAAGTCATATACTTAGAGACTCTTTGATGAGAGTTTGGAAGAAGCACCGACTCAAATGGGATTATAAAATACCGCTATGGCTGGATCTTGGTCATACTTTGTGGAATACAAATATAATGTCACTCGGGGGGTTTTTATATAAAGAGGTTCTTTTTATAGATGCGGGCAGATGGCAGCTGAAGACATTACAGACACTGTTGGATGAAGGGTTTAATTTAACTTGGTTACAATATAATCAATTACAACTGAGATGGAAAGAGGATCAAAAAACTGGTATTATGTTGCATGAGGAAGAATTGGTTAGACATATAAGAGAGAAAGGTCCAATGCATATTAAAAGGCTTTATAATGTTTTGTTAGAAAGAGATTCAGAAACGGAATTAGTTAAAGATTGTATGATTAAGTGGGCACAGAATTTTGAAGAACCAGTGATGCTGGAAACTTGGGAAAAAATTTGGGTACAGAATGTTAAATTTACACAGTCGCAAAACCTGAGAGAAAATTTTTATAAAATGTTTTATAGATGGCATTTAGATCCTAAAAAGTTGTCATGTATGTACCCTAATGTTCAGCCAAAATGTTGGAGATGTGAATGTTCAGATGCTACGTATTATCATGTTTGGTGGACCTGCAGGAAAGTTAAGGCTTTTTGGATAAAAATTTGGTGGGTCATGCAGAATGTTTTGAGGAAAAAAATTCAATTTTCTCCACAGTTGTTTTTATTGGGTATAGTTAAGGGTTTTACACGGGGTGAAATAAAATTGATATTGTATATGATAACAGCAAGATTGTTGATAGGTAAATATTGGAAGAATGAAGCTTTGCCCACTATCGAGGAATGGACTTTGAAGATGGCTAGTTTTGCAGAGATGGCGAAGATTTCAGCATATTTAAAAGACTGTTCACAAGAGACTTATGAATGGGAATGGAAAAGGTGGATAGAATATGTTCAGAACAAATACCAAACTAGAAAGTATCAAATAGCTTTTATTTGAAAATAATGTATTAGAAATATTTTAAAGAGACAAAGTGGAAAAATTATACAGGGGGAGGGATGGGTTCAAGCTTATATATCAGTGTTATTAGTTATGAGTACATAATAGGGAAGTCTGGGGGGGGAGGGTTAGGGAGGGTTAGGGAGGATGGGAAGTTTGGGGAGGGAGGTGGGGGGGTGAAAAAAGGGGTGAAAATGTAATTGTAAAACTTTTGCAATAAAAAAAAAAAACAATGTGTTACACAGGCGAAGCAAGATCTGGCCACTGTGACTACGTTAATCTATCACACCCAAGCCCCAAAAGATTGTAAGCCCATGGGAAGGACATGTCAGAGAAATGGAACCATGTATACGTTGTGTATTCTAGGAAGTAAGGAGATCTGTTACAAACCTGAAACTCCGGAAAAGTTGAATGTCACCTTGTATACAGGGTTTGGACAACTTTATGGTGAGAAAATAGAAGGCCGATATGCATATGTGAATCATGCCGCTGTCCTTAGACAGGAAAGTGAGAAAATAATATTGGAATTTGATGTGTGTATGGCTATAGATAAACCAGGCCGACCAGGTAAAGTGGGATGTGGATCTGACTCTTGGAAACATACATACAAACACGACCATAAATATCTGTGTAGCACCGATAACACCTGGATTACAGCCAGACATGAGGAATGGCTACCCTGCGCAGGTTCAGTGAAATGTGCAGGATGGGAATGTGTGTGTGACTATACAGGAGGTGGATACCAGGGGTGTGCGGGATTGGGCGAATTCACAAGAGTCAAAAACAGTAACCGGGTTAGGTTAGAAGTACTCAGAACCCATTCACTTTTAAAAGCCATTGGGTTTGGAATTGATGGAACAGGCCAGGACCCTTTGACTTACCTAACCATAATAATGGAGAAGATTCATGAAGGGCAAATTAGAACTTTGGGCTGGTCTGTATATGATAATCTAAGGAAATTGGATAATGATCCACTCTCTATAAGTACAAAGGTTAACAATATGTTTGTAGAACTGGCAGAAGTAGTGGCTAAACACTGACAGTAAGGAACTGTTTTGTGTGCGGTGGTACGAATATGGGCGAACAATGGCCGTGGGAAGCCTTGGAAGCAAGCCCTGAAGTTTTCAATAATATGTCTCAGGCAGGGAATATTTCCGCCAGAACTCGCCTTTCTGGTATTGTATGGACATTATCAACTAACCTAGTGGGGCGAAATTGTTTTGTGAGGAATCAAACTGAGCCCGTGGGAGACCTCATCTAGGATACTGGGATCAGGAGTATAAAAGCTGGATCTCTCCTGGTAATAGGACAGAGCCTAGTAAATTTAATATTACCTTATTTTACTATCTTAATAGTACCTTGGAGGAATGGGTTGCCCCAGACAACATGTACTGGATATGTGGCAACTTGGCATATGAAAAACTACCTTGGAACTGGTCAGGGTCTTGTGTATTAGGATGGATTAAGCCATCCTTCTTCCTTTTGCCTATTCAGTCGAGACAAGTGTTTGGTGTTCCTGTGTATGACATAGTGGGGTTACAGAGACGCAGAAGGGATGTAAATACAGCCTTCTCTAATTTTCCATGTAAAGAGTTGGCAGAATATGAAAAAACCAACACTTGGAACTCTGAGCGAATAGTATGCACATACGGACAGGCCACTTGGGCGGAGGATGGCTCATACGGATACAGAACCCCTATTTATATGCTGAACAGGATTATCAGTTACAGGCAGTCCTAGACCTGGCTGGTCAAAGGATAGACAAGGCCTTGAACATATTGTCTGAAACCACAGATAAAGTAAGGACAGCTGTATATCAAAATAGGTTGGCTCTGGATTACATCTTGACTAAGGAAGGAGGGGTGTGTGGAAAATTTAACCTATCTAATTGTTGCTTACAAATTGATGAAACAGGGAAAGTAATTAAGCAATTAACCACTGAAATGAGACAGCTCACCCACAATGCTGACCAGGAATGGAACAGATTTAATTTCAAAGAAATCTTTAGTGGCTGGTTCCCTAAACTGCCAGGATTACAAGCGATCGTGGCATTAATAGGTTTAATTGCGACCGGATGTATCATCTTACCATGTGTTCTGCCTGTTTTTGTTAAAAATATGTCAAATAGTTTGTCTTTATTGGCAAAAAGGGAAGCAGTCACCCAGGTCATGGCCATGTGGGAATATCAGAGAATTATTGACACTGACAATTATGAAATTCCTCTTGAGAAGTCAGAAGAGTTCCAGAGGGGGGAATAAAGTATACTGATGGGATTAAGTCCTTGCTCGCAATGCCTATGTGTCTATGTGACATTGTTGAATGAGAGGACTGATGGGATTAAGCCCCCGCTCATGGTATACGTGACATCTCACCTGTGCTGAGATATCCCGGCAGGACCAAGGAAGTGGGCATGTCATATCCATAAATGGTAATCGTGTACATCCGGAAATGAATATACTGACTGAAAAGAGTATGTAACCTTGTATGTAACAACCCTTTGGGGTTCAGACTTTGCTGAGTTATCACTGCCGAACCTTGTGCAATAAATCTTTCCTTTCGATAAAGAGCTGGTGTGGTCTCTTTTCTGTAACACTGGGACTCATATTTGCATCTAGTATCATGCAAATTTCTAAAGGGTGGAATTTGCATTATGACATTGTGGGAAGAAAAATCCAGTCTGGTTCCAAGCAGGGAGAAAGACGCTGGAAACCCAGTCTTTCTGAATGGATACAAAATCTGCATTCCTAAAGGTCAGCGTCTTCAAGCTTCTTAGTTTGAAGCTGTTTTCCTATGTCCGGGGCTGCTTTCTGCCTTTGTTTTTCCCTATTTCTCCTTTGGGAAAAAATAATATTCTGCCTCTTTTAATATTCCCCAAAATATTTAATTCTCTCGTGGGGGGGGCTTCCCAGAACACACATTTTGTCATTTCCCCATTGGTTTTCCTCCCAAATACTCCATTATTACATTTCTGTCCTTGCACAATTTCCTATTCATTATTTTCCCCAGAGTAGTCCCTAAATATTTAGTCACTTATAACCAAGAGTTACCTTCACCACTTATCATATGCTTTATTTCTTTGCGAATGTTCCAGCTGCCAAGATAGTATCTGATTTAGCCTGATCTAGACGACTGAAAAGCGGAGAGAATATACCTGAGAGGATAATATTGTTAGTGCTACCAATTAAAATATATTGCTCAATCAAATTCTATAGGAAGGGCAATTGCACAACGAATACCCCCCATCTAGAACCTTGTATTCTATCGCCGCGACCACAGCAAAAGGAAATAGTTTGTGAAGAAGGCAACGATCTCCCTGCCCCCCACCTCCCTCCGCCACCGCCGCTTCTATAGCAACCGCCCGGGCAGAAGAAAAGCAGAGGAGCCGAAGCGTGGTTTTGGTCTCGGCAGCTAGTCGCTAAGGAGGCCGCGCGGGGAGAGCACCGTTGTGCAACTGCAGGAGAAGCAGCCTTCAGACGTGGAAGTGGGGCGTGATTCACGTGGCCCCGAGGCGGAGGCAAGAGCTCGCCTAGCGGCACACGCGCCGCTGTCGTTAAGGGCCTCTGCTACTGGGGCTCTGCATGCCCGCTGCTACAGCTAGAAGGCTCATTTCCTCGTCTTTTACCCGGCAGCATTTTTCTCCCAGTTTAAACAACGGATACATAGACAGACAACTTTTCCTGACTCCTTTTCCAACAGGCTTTAAGAAAACCGAATCGGAGCAGAAAGCTAAACGCAAGGGAAGGTGACAAAAGACAATGTCGCATAAGTAAGTAAAAAGCAAAATAGTACACTTTTGCAAAAAGCAATGACGCATAAGTAAGTACAAAATAAAACAGTACACTTTTGTTAAATATATAGTGCCGGTTCATGGGTGTCAATTTAGGTCAGTTCTGGTCCCTGTTACAGCTTCTACGAAGTTAACGTTGTGGGATGATGAATGAGCAGGAAACGATCACGGAAAATAGGAATAGGTTTGGTTTCACTTTAGTATCTAGATGTAAATACCTTTAATATTGCGTTGCTTGCCTATTTATGTCACTCTTATAACTACAATTTAATAACTAATTTGTTCCTGGCGAGGGTTTACTGCAAACAAACATGGTGAGATGAACTCTCATTTTCCATGTTTTTATCCCATTCGCGTCTGCCTATCTGGCCTCTTCTCACATTTCATTCACTCCTTAGATTGAAAAATGAGTGTTTCAGACGAATACTCTGTTTTGAAAAACAATATACAGTTTTAGAAATTCAAAATATTCCAGCTGCATTACAGGATGAGTTCTATTTTGTTTTTTTAATGGTGAAACAATCATTTTGGGACAGTTTTTTAATAATAGAAAGCTGTATGGTATTTTCTCTTCAAGAAATAATGGGTGCAGTTTATAAAATCTAATTTGGCTCCTAGCCAGTATGGTTTATAACTCATATTTTATTGGCAACATGAAAGGTTTTAAGAGATTTTTACCCTCTATTTTAATGAGGCATATATCATGATCCTTTATGATAATAGTTCATAAGGATCATAGTTCTCTGCAATATTTTTTTCACAGGAACAAAACAATATAGAATGTGATTGCAATCTGCATGTATTGTGAATGTGTAAATCACACATTTATTTTTCTTGTATGAATAACCTTTTAAATAAATTGTACAGTTTTACATGATTTGTACGGAAAAGGTTCCCATGCTCCAGAAAACGATCTCTGAATTTTAGTTCAGTATTGTGCAACTTTCATTCATGCACACTAGTTCCATGCAGGATAGCCATAAATAGGATAGCCATAAATAGGATAGCCATAAAATGTAAAATTTCTGTTGGAGCTGTGATGGCCAAGGCTAATAAATTGGCCCTTATTGATTTAAAGTGTTAGAAAGTATAGAAATAATCTCCCTTTCATATGATTTGGTCCCAGATCAAATTGAAATTGCCTAGACTGACTTGCAACAAAGGATCTTGTTGGCTGAAAAAAAGGTATAAGCAGTGGTGGGATTAAAATAATTTAACAACTGGTTGTCTGCCCTAATGACCCGGTGGGTAGGCGTGGTTGGGTGGTCATGTGACTGGGTAGGCATGGCCAACTTGACATCACTCAAGTCAAGGGACACCTTGCCTTGCCTGACCTTGCCACGCCCAGCCCCGCTTCTCCCCTCCCCTCCCAGCCACTCCTTGTCACACCACTCTCTCCCTCCCTCCCTCCCTCTTGCCTAAGAAGGCCAGGGCAAGTACTGCCAAGAAAATGGCAGAGAGCTATCCAAATAATCACCAGATATAAAAACTGACTTGAATGCATAAAAAAACCCCAAATCATAAATATGCAGATCACACATACATGTGCACTTTGCACATCTCAGTTTATTCTGAGCTTTAACTTTCTAACATTTCTGTAGTAGTGTATATATACTCTTCTTTAGATCTACCCCATCTATATGCACAGTATATAGCAGTGGTTCTCAACCTGTGGGTCGGGACCCCTTTGGGGCTCGAATGACCCTTTCACAGGGGTCGCCTAAGACCATCGGAAAATACATATTTTCAATGGTCTTAGGAACAATTTTATGGTTGGGGGTCACCACAACATGAGGAACTGTATTAAAGGGTCGCGACATTAGGAAGGTTGAGAACCACTGGTATATAGGAATACACAAAATGTTACCTATTATCCAGACCAAACAGTCATTTGTATGAATAACTTATTGTATAATTTGCTATTCACTTCTGTCTGTCTTTGATTGTTCTTCATTTTGAGATATAAATATTTTACATGCAAGAACTGACTAGGTTTACACAATGTGCTAAACTATAAATATTTTGTTTGGTTTTGGCTCAGTATGTTGTATGAGCTTAATCATTGTCGTCTGGGCTCGCTCAAAATTGTAGCCTAGTATCAATGGTGAGTATAATCAATACAGGGTGAAGAAATTGTAACCAGGAATTCATACTGAACACAGCAGGATTGATTTCTCAGAATGCTCAATTCAGCTATTTTATTATTATGCAAGAGTACAGCCTTGCATCAGTTCAGTAGGTAAACTGATGCTGAAACAACAGTGTAAATTAGAATCATAGACACAGAAAGGCTAGTGAGGCGGTCAAATCCAACACCCTGCCCATTAACCACAAAAATCCAAATTAAACATCCCATGTATTTAGTCCAACTGACCATATCAGATGCATATATCACATGAAGGGTGGCCTTCATGTAATTGCTTTCATTGTTGAACCACTCTTTCTGTCAGGAAATTTTTTAATGTTCACCTGGAATCTGCCTTCTTGTACATATACAAGTCTTGCATTAAGGAATAAAAATAAATAAACACCTCTATGTGATATATTTGAAAAATGCCATCATATCCCCCTTCTAAAACCTAAGTAGTATTTAAGTGTTGTGAGTTCATATCTGACCTCTAATACAGAAATTCTGTAGCTGTGCCTTTTAGAAAAATTCTATTTATTTGCTTTATATCTTGTAACATCTACCCTAAGAGCCATTTTTGTGAAGAGGCAAAGTCTCAGGCAACTTAAGTTATTTCATGAAAGCTCTGGTGACACTTTCTCTCAGGGAATGCCATATTCTTCCTGGAAGAACACCATATTTAATGAAAATTTATAAGTGAACTTGTGGCATTCCAGTTTGCATTTGAATCAAAGTACATGTGCTTCTGATTTATTATTATTATATACTTTATTCATTAAACATGAAACTCACTCAACTGAACATTCAAGAATGCATCACAAATACCATTGACTGGTGCTAATGGTTGATACGGGTTGCTGCCAGCATCCTAGGTATCAACCAAGTAACTTCTTAAGATGTACGATGTTCCAAGTAGCAAAGTTTTTTGCAGTTCTGCTGGTGTTATTGCAGGAAGCTGCAATTTCTTGATGTATTTTATACAATTCTTGGACATGGTACCAAGTGCCCCGATAACAATGGGTATCACTGTTACATGTTTCATCCATAATCGCATAGTTTCGATGGCCAGGTTGTGACATTTTGTGATTTTTTCCAGTTCTTTTTCTTCAACTCTGGTGTCTCCTGGTAATGGCGATATCAATAAATTGTATGCTTTGGTTTTTGACAACTGTGATATCTTGCGGGTTGTGTTCCAAATGACAATCCGTCTGTATTCAAAATATTTATTTTGAATATTATATATTATTTATAATAAATTATTATTATTAATTGAATTTATATTGCCACCTATTCGCCCATGGCGACTCAAGGCGGCTTACAGAATATAAAACCACATTTAAAACAAGATAAAAATAATCAAAGAGATGGGATTCCCGATGGTACTCCAGTGTCCCATTCCACTAATCTTGTGGGAAATTGCAGTTCTGCTGGGATTTGGAGAGTCACTGCACCACCAATCCCAACTTCAATTAAAAACTCAGAGGCAAGCATTTCTCAATGTTCCATTTATTAGAGTAGGTATACTGGCACATCTGGGAAAACCCAAATCTGAGAGTTCCCGGTTTTCCCTCAGTAAATCAAAACCCCAAATCCAGCCCTGCACCCATCAGTCTGTCACATGGCCCAATCACCATCCGTCCCAACCTGAGCCATCCCTGCAACCACTCCTCCTCCAGATGAAGAAACACCATGACCTTGACCGAAGGGAAGAATGCTATTATGTCTAACTACAATCACTCTACTGAATTCCCCTTCCTACTTTCCCAGGCGTAAGACGTTGGCAGCGTGGAAGCTTCTGGTGTTAATATGGCTTCCAAAGCTGACATTACCTTTCAATCCTGTGATTTCGATATTTCCTACTTAGTTTCCCAACCTCTTTTCTGAGGGAGGCCAGAAATTATAATTGGGGCCTTCTGTAAGCAGATCTGCTCTTGCCCCTGAGCCACAATCCTTCATTTTGGAAATATTGTTAAGTGTCCTCTAGACAGTAGCAGTAGAGGGTGGAAAATACCTTCTAAACAATAGAAATGGGGGAAATGAATATATATGCCCAAATTTTAATTAGATCAAACTTTTTAATCCACTAATAGAATATTGCTGTTAAATTATTTTATTTACAGAAATGTTTTGGAATTTGTTCCTGGAACTTCAGATCTTTTGCATAACTGCATGTTTAATTTTGCTATTTATGAAGCAGCTTTGATTTTTTTTACTGGTTCTTCCTAAGAGTGAATTTGATTTAATCACTGATCAAGAAAACTAAATCATGATTTATTCCCAGTCAGAAGCATTGTGTAATTGTCATTTTCAGTAAAATTGCTTTCTTTTTGGTGTAACCTGAATATACATTCTTCAGTATTTACACAGAACGTAAAAGTTGGAAGTAGATGCAAGAAATATATCAATCTCTGTTTAAACAGTTGAAGCGAACAGTTCTTACAACATTTTTTTCCCCTAAGGTCCAACCAAAATCTGCTTCCTTGTAATTTCATTGTTTCTTGTCCTGCCTTTTGGAAAAACTCTGAACAATCTTGCCCCATCTTTTGCATGACAGCCTTCTAGATATATGAAGACAGTTCTCTTTTTTCAGCATATCAGTGTCACCAATCATTCTTCGTAATCTGTTTAGAGGTCTCTTGGTTGGTTTTTCCTAGATTTGATTTTCTCTATCAGTTTGATAGTACATTTTCTAAAATGTGCCCAGATATTTTAGATGTAGTCTGATCATCATAGAATAAACAGGAAGATGTCTTCTCTTGATCTTGACATTGTATTTCTGTTGATACAGTCTAGAATTATTGCTTTGTTTGCATCATCAGCAGTGGTGGGTTTCTACCAGTTCGCCCTGGTTTAGGCAAACCGATAGTGGTGGTGGGAGGCTCCGCCCACCCACCCAGACGTCATCACGGATGCTCTGCGCTGTGCGTGAGCTAAGCGAGCGTGCACACGCTCACAGTTCTGAACCGGTAGCGAAGGTAAGTGGAACCCACTACTGATCACCAGCCTGTTTTATTTTATTTTATTTTAATTAACATTTATATAGCTCATCTTATTCCAAATTCTGGGCGGTCCCAAATCTGATTGCGTACCTGGCTCCCTGCCACGTAACAGCGGTCCTGCCTGAGCTGCTCGACATTATAGCCGGGGTGGCGGTGGAAACCCCCAGACTTATTGTTATGGGGGATTTTAACCTGCCATCCCCTGGTGAGATGTCGGAGACGGCTCGGGAGTTCATGGCTTCCATGATGACCATGGACCTGACCCAGGTAGTTCAAGGCCCCACCCACTTGGGGAATCACACTCTGGACTTGATTTTTGTCTCTGATCAGTGGCTGAATGATCTAAGAATAGGGGATATAGACATCAAGCCCTTGTCATGGTCTGATCATTCTCTCCTTCACATGGACTTTCAAGTCACTTCCACCCACCGTAGGGAGACGGAACCAACCAAATGGTTCCGTCCCAGGCGCCTGATGGACCC
This sequence comes from Pantherophis guttatus, assembly GCF_059756535.1. NCBI lineage: Eukaryota > Metazoa > Chordata > Lepidosauria > Squamata > Colubridae > Pantherophis > Pantherophis guttatus. The sequence continues at coordinate 183,751,137 of NC_142063.1, read as the reverse complement.
CGAAAGGTTCCTGATGGAGCTTGGGCCATTTCCTGAGACTCTGGCTCACAACTCGACTGAGGACCTGGTGATCGCCTGGGACAGGGCGGCTACTGGGGCCTTGGACCGCGTTGTGCCTTTGCGGCCTCTGACCCGATGCCGATCTCATCTAGCTCCTTGGTTTTCTGAGGAGCTGAGAGAGATGAAGCGTCGGAAAAGACACCTGGAGAGCGATTGGAGGACAAGCCGATCTGAATCTGACTGAACACAGGTGAGATCTTATATTAAGACCTACCTAGTGGCGATAAGAGCGGCGAAGTCTAGCTACTTCTCCGCTCTTATTGCATCTGCAGAGAACCGCCCAGCTGCGCTGTTTAGGGTGACCCGCTCCCTACTTCAGGTGGGGGTACGGGAAGATCCCTTAAAGGCATGATAAAGTCGCTCAGATTCGGGAAGGCCTGGACTCCGATTGGGTAGATCCAGGGGAGAAGACGGGGGCAGGTCTTGAGAGCGTTATCTGGGAAGAGTTTGACTCTGTGGCTCCTGAGGACGTGGACAGGATTCTGGGCAAGCTTAAAGCTGTCACATGTTTATTGGACCCGTGTCCCTCCTGGTTGGTACTGGCCTCCCGGGAGGTTACACGAGGCTGGCTCCAGGGGATTATAAATGCTTCTCTGAGTGAGGGTGTCTTTCCCGCCGCCTTGAAAGAGGCGGTTGTGAAGCCCCTCCTCAAGAAGCCTTCCCTGGACCCGGCTATATTATCAAATTATCGTCCAGTCTCCAATCTTCGCTTTGTTGCGAAGGTTGTTGAGAGTGTGGTGGGGTGACAACTACCCCGATACCTGGATGAAGTTGTCTATCTGGATCTGTTCCAGTCGGGCTTCAGGTCACGATACAGCATGGAAACGGCATTGGTCGCATTGGTGGATGATCTCTGGAGGGCTCGGGACAGAGGTTGCTCCTCTATCCTGGTCCTATTAGATCTCTCAGTGGCTTTTGATACCATCGACCATGGTATCTTACTGCACCGGCTGGAGTGGTTAGGAACAGGGAGCACCGTGCTTCGGTGGTTCTCCTCCTTCCTCTCTGACCGTTCGCAGTTTGTGTTGGCAGGGGGGCAGAGGTCGACCTCGAGGCACCTTATTTGTGGGGTGCCGCAAGGGTCAGTCCTCTCACCCCTTCTGTTCAACATTTATGTAAAACCGCTAGGCGAGATCATCCATGGTTTTGGGGTGAGTGTTCATCAGTATGCTGATGACACACAGCTGTACATCTCCACCCCAGACCACCCCAATGATGCCCTTGCTGTGATGTCCCGTTGCCTGGAGGCCGTGCGAATCTGGATGGGGAGAAACAAGCTCAGACTCAACCCCTCCAAGACCGAGTGGCTGTGGCTTCCGGCGTCCCGGTATAGTCAGCTGGTACCATCACTGACAATAGGGAATGAGATCTTGCTTCCCACAGAGAGGGCCCGCAACTTGGGTGTCCTCCTGGATTCACGGTTATCTTTAGAAGATCATTTGACGGCCGTGGCCAGGGGTGCCTTTTATCAGGTTCGCCTGATCCACCAGTTGCGTCCCTTTCTGGATCGGGACGCCTTGCGCACGGTCACTCATGCCCTAGTTACCTCCCGTATGGACTACTGTAATGCTCTCTACATGGGGCTCCCCTTGAAAAGCACCCGGAGGCTCCAACTGGTCCAGAACGTAGCCGCGCGGGTGATTATGGGCGCAGCTCGTTATGCCCATGTAACACCTCTCCTACGCGAGCTGCACTGGCTCCCGGTGGTCTTCTGGGTGCGATTCAAGGTGTTAGTTATCACCTTTAAAGCGCTCCATGGCTTAGGACCTGGGTACCTACGAGACCGTCTTTTGCCACCAATAGCCACCCACCGACCAGTTCGTTCTCACAGGGAGGGACTACTCAGGGTACCGTCAGTCAAATTATGTCGACTGGTGACTCCCAGGGGGAGGGCCTTCTCTGTGGGGGCTCCAACCCTTTGAAATGAACTGCCCCCGGAGATACGGAATATCCCTGATCTCCGTGCTTTCCGCCGTGCCCTCAAGACCCTGATGTTCCAACAGGCGGGGCTAAACATACGAACATGTGAATGATTTTTTTAAATGTTATCTAATTCTGGGTTTTATTTAATTGACCAAACTAAGTAATAATTTTAATTAGCAATTTTATGATGTTTGTGTGTCTATATTTTTCTTGACTGTACACCGCCTTGAGTCCTATGGGAGAAAGGCGGTATAGAAATATAATAAATAAATAAATAAATAATAAATGAACAAAAACAATATCAGTAATAAAATAACATAAAAACCATATTAAAACTATTATAAATATTTTTGGTTCATGTTCAGTTTATAACCAACCAATACACCCAGGTGCTTTTTATATAGAGAGATAGTCATAACTTGACTACGGTAATTGGGAATCTTACAGATGTTTTGTCAAAAGCTTTGCTGAAGTCAAAATATTCTATGTCAACCACATTCAAATAAATTAATCACTATCCAAAAAAAAACATTATTTGGCGTGACAAAGCCATTTTTGATAAAACCATGCTAGCTCCTGCCAAACAATACATTCTTTTCTAAATGCTCACAGGTTGAGTACACAACTTTTGTAATTGCAGGACTTGTCGTAAATACTTGGGGTTATCGTGTAACTTTGAACAGTCACTAAGTGAACTGTCCTAACCAGGGTGGATTTGATTTAAATCGAGTTGATTTAAATCACAATTTAAATCATGATTTAAATCACTAGTAAAAAGGCTCGATTTAAATCAACTCGATTTAAATCATAATTTTTAAAGAGCAACTGTCATCTCTGCTACTCCTTTGACCCACTGTTGACTCACCGATAGTCCCAGTGTTGCAGAATATACAGCCTCATGCTACATAACTAAGCTCCATTTCATGCTGAATAAACTAAATTATTTATGTATCTTAAATAGAAAACTATCTTACAATAGATTTTTACCCCAAAAGTTTTTTATTAAAATAAATTTGATAAAAATCAAAAAAATCTGATTTAAATAAAAAAAAATCTGATTTAAATTAAAAAAATCTGATTTTTTTGATTTTTTTAAAAAAATCATTGATTTTTATCCACCCTGGTCCTAACTCAAGGATTACCTGTATTCTTGAATACTCCTCCAAACAAAATAAATATAGCCACAAAAAATAAATTTGCTGAATTAGAATATTCCCTCATGTATCTATTATTGTTAGCCTTTTTAAGATGGTTACTAAAGTTTGGCTCTAGATTGTACTATTCCTATAGTTTCAAATTTCGTGTTTTTCTCATAACTGACTGGCATCTTCTCCAAACTGATGAGATAAATAATTCCTACATATAGAAAACAAGATATGAAGAAATTATAATGCACCATCTTTCATAATGTTTCCTCCTATACTTTTGAAAACTAGGGAGAAAAATTTTTCTTAAGGGGTTTTCTTTTCTGAAAAATGAGAATAAGGACCCTTTCTTGGAAACAATATGGATGTTGTGTGATAGCGCCTCCTTTGTGGGTGTTGTTTTAATCCTCAATCTAGTTTATAGCCCTGGATTTGGAGGACTAGAAGACTTTCAAGATCTTCAAACTAGAAGATCTCCAAGGTCCCTTCCAATTCTGTTATTCCCTGTTGATATATCTATACTAGGGGTGTCAAACTAAAGGCCCAGGGGCTGGATCCAGTCCGTGGGTGTTTAGATCTGGCCCATGAGCCTGTCCTGGAAACAGTGAAGGACCGGTCCATGGTATCTCTGCCAGTGAAAAGGGAGCTCGGGAGGATCCTCCTGAGCTCCATTTTCACTGGCAGAGGGCTGCAGGAGGCCGTCATGGCCCCAAATGGAGCCTCAATGAGTGACATCAAGCTGTATAGATCAGAGGTGTCAAACTCGATTTTGTGTTTGACCTTACAGGGGGGGGCGTGAGGTATTGCCAGGGGATCACCCTGGCCATGCCTCACACCCCCTCAAGGTCAAATATAAAATCGAGTTTGACACCTCTGATCTATACAAATAAACTGCTATCATTCTTAGAATGTTTTAAATCTTTAAAGCAAAAGCCTTGTCTGTTACTAAGGTGGACAGTCAAATAGTACCTTGCTCATTTTTTACAGCTTGGTATTTTATGATGCTTCTCATCCATCTCAGACCCAAAGTGCTTAGATTTTTAGGCCAGGCAAATTTAGCTAATCACTGTCACCAATGAGTCAAAGATGTAGAGATCCAGAAGAAAAAACAGAAAAATATCAGAGAAAAATATATATTTAATTCTGCCAAAATAAAAATGAGAAATTCTGAGAAATTCTGAAAAAAAAACCTTGAAATATTTTCCCTTTTGGTTTGAGCAAATGCTTTCAAAACAAGCTCCTACTTTTGCAAAAATAGTCATAAAACGTGTTTTGAATAAAAGGATCTATAGCATTTTAAGATGATGCATGTATTTATTTTAGACATATACAACATTCAAAATCCTGTCAATAGCAGCTGATGTTCATCACAGCAGATCCCATTTTCTGTCTTCTTGAGGTGGATGAAATGCAACTGCATAACACTTTATCAGGAGGTAGTGACCACTGGAGATGGCAGTGGGTGGTAGAAGTCAACTGAGTTGTTCACCAATCAGACAACTCATAAATTTATAACAAATCCTGGAGTTGAGGGCAGTAGAAAATGATATATCTAGGTATGAGAATGAACAAGCAGAAGGACCTATAGAAAAAAGTTGGTCAAAGAAAAACTGGGGGAAAAATAGTAAATTACTCAAGGCAAGCACAGAGTTGACTGAACTCTCTCCCAAGAGCCATAGAAATAAGAGCCAGAGGAAGGGACTTGACAAGAAACATATAGGAAATAAATTTGGCCTCTTGGCTGCATCTGACTGTAATACCTATGGCAAAAAGCACAAAGGAGGATTATCAGAAAAATTGCTGAAAGTGTATACATTAATCTCCTAGAAATGCCATCATTGCTAATTTACTTGAGAATTGATACAATCTTTTTTATTGTGTTATTTATTTATATACATTTGTATGCTACACACTCCAAAGGTTTTAAGCAGTTTACAATTTCTTAATACCCCAAAACACAGCAGATCAGATGTTATTTATTCATCATTGATACCATCCTTTTCTTTGTAAAAATAATGTAGTTGGCTAACAACACTTTTTTGTAATAATTTTACCAGAGTTACAGTATAAAGTATAACAGTAAAAGACTCACACAAGTTAAAAGAAATATAACAGATAAAAAGAAAAATGTAATAAAATGGAAAAAAGAAAATAAAAAAGATATATAAGACTCCCCTTTTTGGGACTTCCGGCGGTGACATCAGCGTGTTTGGAACGAGAGAACGGGGCTCCGATTTAGGCACTATTGATCCTGGAGAGATCAATAGAAAAAAGAGGAGTCTTCAAGGACCTTGGGGGGGAAAGCTATCGTCCCAAAGGTTCAGGAGAAACCTCTTAATTCCGGTGGGGAAAAAACCAGCCATTTTGGCTGGCCCGAAGCACTGACAACTGAGGAGTAGGAAGCGAAAATTGAAACACTAGATTGCAACAGTACGAGAAACGAGGGGAAAAAAATATATCGAGTGAGGTACAGTTATTTAGTGGAAGAAGGAAGCAGAGAGATCGAGGCTCCAAAGCAAGCGGCAGATCGACAGCCAGATAAAAGCTGCGACGGAAAGGGAGAAGAGCGGAAGAAGGAACTTTGACAGGTAGTGACTGTGCGAAAGGAGAAAGTGTGGTGGAAAAGAGGAAACTCAAACGGATATATTTTGACTTTGACTTGAAAGAGGTGTGGATTACAGAATAAGCAGATCGAGTGGAGGAAGGTGATTTGGAGTAAAATTGTGAGATTGACGAAAGCCTTTAGAGAGCGGAAGAGATAACGAGCGATGGAAGAAAGGAGGAACTTTGACAGGTAGTGACTGCGAAAGGCGAGAGAGTGGCGGAAAGGAGAGAGCGGCGGAGACGAGGAAGAAACTTTTAACAGACACATTTGGATTTTGACTTGAAAGAGGTATGGATTACAAAATAAACAGATTTGCTGGAAGATGGTGTTTTGGATTAGATCTGTAAGATTGACGGAAGCCATTAAGGATCGGACAGTGAGAGTGAGTGGTGGAACTGGAACGGCGATTGGGGAAGTGGTGATCTTAATGGAACTATAGATAGAATAGGCTTGGAAAACAACGAATTTTGAACTTGCTACTTAAAAGTGTTGAATCTGGACATTTAGATACTTGGACATTTCAGGTGAGAGACATTAAAATTATACTTCGAAGGAGTTGAAAAATAGAACTGTTCAGATGATCAAGCAGAAAATGACGCAAGAGTGAAAGAGGATTATAAGAGAGAAGAATAATGAATTATATACATAATTGATTAATTTGAGTAGAATTATTAATTATCAATAATTGATGACTTGACTATTGATGGGTAATTAGTGCTCAACGACTGAGACAAGTTGGATTATTGATATTGTTATTAATTGCAGTAATACCTAATTTTACTTACTTATTATTAGCGTTGACTATATATATGGCGTTAACTATATTAGGAACAAAGTAATGAACTTTTAGAATCTTAAATTTTTCCCTCACTTCCCTCCTTTTACTTCCCTTCTCCTTTATATAAGTGTATAAGTGTATATATAAGAGTGTATATATAAGTTAAAACTTATAAAACCCTAAATAGTATATAGAAAGATATATAGTAACATATATTGTTTTAGAGAGTGGTTACGTATTTACTAGAGTGATAAGAGTATTTATACAGATAAATTTACAATATTATAAATATAGATTGTCATACAAGGACTTGCATGATATAGAGTAAAGTCAAATACTAGTATAGGCAACAAACTTAAAGATATCAAAAGTAAGCCATTGTATGAAATTTTGGGAAAATCTGCAACAAAGAGTAAAAATGACAAGCACAGGTACAACCACCATAAGCAAATAAATAAGAAAATATCCTCGAACCAGACATCTCTTACAGCATCCCCAGCACAGCAAAGGTAGATAGAAACCATGCTGGGAGCAGATAAAGAAAAGGCAGGCTCCACTTCCAGTATACAAAACATTCAATCAGTATTGGCAATGATTCAGGAAGCAATGAACAAGACACAAGAATCTATCGCGAACAACCACGAGGAAACAAAAAGGAAATCACGAGGATCCGAAATCGGATGTGGGAGAAATAAAAGACAATATAAAGAAAATGGATGACAAAATAGAAAAAATCCAACAGAATATTGTCAAGAATGAGCAAAGGATCCAAAAGGTAGAATCAAGAATGGAACAAACAGACAAGAAGATAGAGACGTTGGAACAAAAGCAGATATCAACAAACAGGGAACTGGAAGAATCGATTACATATCTGGAAATGGAGAAGGCATCTTTTTATCTTAGGTTCCAGAACATAACGGAAAGTAAAGATGAAGACCTAGGAGAGATAATGGCCGAGATCCTGGCAGAAACAACACAGAGAGATAAGGAGGATATGAGGAGGGACATTGACGAGGTCTATAGGGTGCATACAAATTATGCGCGCAGGCACAAACTGCCAAAGGAAGTGCACGTCAGATTCACCAAAAAAACAATAAGGGAAGAAATCTACAAAAAGATGAGAAACAAAGCAATTTTGTACAAAGGGAAGGAGATAATAACACTCAAACAAATTCCAAGACGAGTAAGGGACCAGAGGAAAAACTACAATTTTCTCACATCACAGTTAAACAAATATAAAGTAATGTTTTGTTGGCTGATACCGGAGGCCATCCTAATCTCTTGGCAAGAGAAGAAATTCAGGATAGACAACTTGGAAAAAGCCCAGGAGTTTTTTGAACACCATTTCGTCTTGGAGGAAGACCAAGATAGTAGAGAGGAACTGGAGAATAAAAGCCAAGAAGAACATCCCACAGAAGAAACAGAAGGAGAACAAGAGGAAAAGAGAAGATTGGAAAGAGAAAGAATGGAGAGAGAGGGAGTGAGAGAAAAAACACAAAGTAGTAACAAGAAACACAAGAAGACTAAGGACGATGAATAGATAAGAACAAAAATGGAACAGGAAATAAAAATGATTTCAATTAACATAAACGGACTAAATGCGCCAGCCAAGAGAATCCAGACATTTAGAAAATTACAAAAATTGGAGATGGACATTATAAATTTACAGGAAGTCCATATCAAAAAACAACACCAAAAGATGCTAGAGAATCCAAGACTAGGAAATTTATATACTTCATTAGCAGAACAAAAAAAGAGAGGAGTTGCAGTTTATATCAAAAAAACATCTGAAAACAAAACAAATATACACGGACGAAGATGGAAGGGTCTTAATGATTTAGATACAAACAGAATAAAAAACAATATTACTGATTTCGATCTATGCACCAAATGGAAACCAAAATGATTTTTTAAAAAATATACATGATATAGTAAAAGATTTGGAATATGAGAATATTTGTATTATAGGTGACTTCAATGCAATCACGGACATGAAAAAAGATTATCAGAGTAATAAGAAAAATAAAACTAAGAAAACGACACTTCCAGATACGTTTAAAGAGATGATACAGGAACTATGTCACCAAGATGTATGGAGAGAGGCGAATAAACAGAAAAAACAGTATACATTCTATTCTAGCCCACATCAATCATGGTCTAGAATAGATATGGTTTGGATGACAACAGAACTCAGAAAAGAAGTAGAAGAGGTAGAAATAATGACTAATACCTGGGCAGACCATAATACATGGGCAGACCATAATTAAAAGTAATATGGAAAGGACAAAGGAGAAGGAAAAGATGGATGATGAACAAGGAAATACTAAAGGTTAAAGAATACGTACAGATGATGGAAAAAAGAAATGAATATATTCTTCAAGATAAACACAACAGAGCAAACCTCACTTCAAAATTTATGGCACACGGCGAAAGCATACATAAGAGGCCTGACAATTGCATACATGGTAAAGAAAAATAAAGATAAACAACAAATACGAGATAACCTGTTATTTCGTATTTGTTAAATACGTATCTCGTATCTGAGCTTAAAAAATATGAATTCGATTTACAGAAGGAACCACAAAATAAAATGATCAAAGGAAAAATAAATTTGATAAAGCACAAAATTAATTTGATTACACAAACAGAAATAGCAAGAAAAATTAAATCAGCAAAACAAAATCACTTTGAGCATGCAAACAAAACAAGACAAAGGTTGTCTTATAAATTAAAAAAAGAAAAGGAGAAAAAAACTACACCAACTACAAGATGACACAGGAGAAATACATTATAGAAACGAGGATAAAAGTATCGAAAACCTTTTTTCAAAAATTATATAAGCAAGAGGAGATATTGGAAGAAGATATCAAACAATATTTAAATAAATCAGACATAAAAGGACTAGAAGAATCACATAGGGAACTATTGAACAGGCCAATTAACATGATAGAACTAATAGAGGCAAGAAAAAAACAGAAAAATAATAAAACTCCAGGACCAGACGGCATACCGGCAGAATTCTACAAGACATGCCAGCACCCAATAGATGAAATTTTACTTGAAACCTTTAATGATGCACTCCTGAAAGCCACAATTCCCAAATCTTGGACCAAAGCTATTATTACACTTATTCCAAAAGAGGAGACAGATCAAACACAAATCAAAAATTATAGACTGATATCATTATTAAACGTAGATTACAAATTATTTACACTGATTATCGTAGAAAGACTAAAAAAAGTAATAAATGAATACATCCACCCTGATCAGAACGGCTTCCTCCCAAAAAGACAAATAAAAAACAATATGAGATTAATAATTGACATACTGGAATACTATGAAAAAAATTCTGATAAATAAATGGCATTAATTTTCTTGGATGCACAGAAGGCCTTTGACAATCTAAATTGGAAATTTCTCATACTACAATTGGAAAATATGAAATTCGGCAATAAATTTGTAAACATGATAAAGAAAATTTACTCTTCCCAAACCGCAAAAATAACAATAAATGGAGATATGACGGAACAATTCACAATATCAAAAGGAGTGAGACGGGTGTCCTCTATCCCCCTTGTTCTTCATATTATCTTTAGAGACATTACTAAATGAAATTAGAAAAGACAAAGAAATTAAAGGATTGAAAGTTAAAACAGAGGAGTATAAACTTCAAGCTTTCGCCAATGGTATGGTTTTTATTATAGAGCATCCAACATTAACAGGACCTAAACTACTAGCAAGAATAGAAGAATATGGGAGAATAGCTGGACTTAAAATTAACAAGCAAAAAACAAAGGCATTAATGAAAAATCTAACAAAACAGCAAGAGAAGGAATAAAATGGGGATACAAATGACAAAAAAGGTAAAATACTTAGGAATATGGCTTACTAACAAAGGATCATCTATTAGAGAAGATAATTATAACAAACTAACAAGTCAGATAAGAAAGGATTTAGAAATTTGGAGTAAATTATAATTATCATTCCTTGGAAAGATAGCCTCAATTAAAATGAACGTGTTACCCAGAATGCTATACCTATTTCAAGTGATTCCGATAAAACTGGGGAAGAACTTTTTTAAACATTTCAACAAATTGATCGCAAACTACATCTGGCAGGGAAAGAAAGCAAGGATCAAAATAAAATACTTACAAGATACAAGGGAGAGAGGAGGACTAGCATTACCGGACTGGGAAACATACTATAAAGCATCTTCACTGATTTGGATTAAGGACTGGATTAAAAACAAAAGAATACTGACATTAGAAGGATTTGATCTACAAAGAGGATGGCATGCCTTCCTGTGGGTGGGAAAAAATAGGCAACATGGATACTTTCAAAGACATATTATCAGAGAAGCATTGTTCCAGACCTGGCAGGGGATAAAAAGGACTCACTACGATAAAATTCTGGAATAGCTATCTACTACGGAGGCTCAGATATACCCTAATGCTATGGATACTGCCAAAATGAAAACCTATAAAGACCTGCTGAACAACCAAGGCGAATTAAGATCAAGACAATAGCTGAAAGAACTGGGTACAGACATTTATTGGTGGCCATGCATGCAAATAAAATCTAGATATAGGACAGATTCAGCACAATTTAGATTTCAAAAAAGACCATATGAATTAGATAAAATTTTACAGGGAACAGACGACAAATTGATTAAAAAAATTTATAATTACCTACTAAGATTTAAATTAGAAGAAGTGGTCAAAGAAAACATGATAATTTGGGCGAAAAATTTCTGATATAATATTGAGTTAGGAAAATGAGAAAAATTATGGAATACAAATTATAAACTAACAATGTCTGTACCCTATAAAACATGTACAAAATGTTTTATAGGTGGCACCTTCCGCCTGCCAGAGTAGCAAACACCTCCCCAATATGCTGGAAATGCAAACACCAAAAAAGAACCTATTATCACATGTGGTGGTCCTGCCAGAAAGCAAAACAATTTTGGCAAACAATTAGAATATATATAGAAGAAACTATAAAATAAAAAATAGAAATGAGGCCAGAAATCTTATTAGGAATAATTACCGGACAATATGAAAAAGAAATAAAATATTTAATCATCCACATATTGACAGCTGCACAAATAGTCTTTGCCCAAAATTGGAAAAATAATGATATACCAACGGAAGATAATGTGATTAGTAAAATTATGGAATGTGCGGAAATGGACAAGCTTACAAAAGAGATACAACAAAAGGATGAAACGGATTACTATTTGGTTTGGGAGAAATGGTACAATTGGTTGGAGGAGAAAAAGGAAAAAAGATATGGAAATAAACGAGATGATATTTTATTTATTTATTTATTTATTTATTTTAAATTTATATACCGCCCTTCTCCCTGAGGACTCAGGGCGGTGTACAGCCAGAATTAAAAAACATAAAATACAAATATTAAAAAACAATTAAAATATATATAAATTTGGCCCAAAATTAAAAATACAAACCAATTAAAACATTTAAAATTTCTTCTTAAGCCAGCCCGGCTTGCTAGAAAAAGTGGGTTTTAAGGGCACGGCGGAAGGCACTAAGGTCTTGGATTCTCCTTATCTCTGGGGGCAACTGAACATATAAATTATGGATAGGAAATTAGGTACCAACTTAGGTTAATAGTAAATCAAACATGTAGATGAAGAGATCACATAGAGACGAGGTATTAGGAATATAGGTTCCTTCCGGGTAGCAGACCAATATGGCGACTCTTTATTGAATGCCAAGGACGAAGGGGTGATGTCCGGAATTTTCGAGGGTGTTGGGGGGCCAGCTGACCATCTTACAACCCCCGTCCAGCAAGCTGAAGCATAGCCGGCTCGATTGAGCCATAGATGGAGCCGGAAGAACACCCGGCCGCCGTGGAGATAGTTAGGGATGGCGCGGCGGGCGGTAAACGGTGGCGAACGTTGAAACCGAGGCCCAGCTGACTGTCATTAATCAAACAGCTGCGGGGCTGGAGCGGTTGAGGCAACGGTCAGTGATGTTGCTGTGGCGGCGCAGGCAGCGCCGCCGGCGGTGCCTGGGCTGCCGTAAACTTGATTTCCTGCTTACTGGGCGCTGTGGGCGGCGACGCGGAGGCGGCGGCCATGGCTACAGAGGCGGAGCTGACTAAAATGACACTTGCAACGGCAATGATGACAGCAACAGCAGCAGCAACACCAGGAGGCTAGGCTATGAGGATGCCCTCTCTAGACGATGGAGAGGGCTTTGCTGCAAGCAGTTACCCCCCCCTCGATGTAATGAGGAGGGGGCCTGGACATTCCCCCCATTTTTGAAATACTAGGGGAGATATTTTCAACTTAATCACCAGAATGGCCCTATCTGAAAGAGCATGGTAGTGGTGGGGGCTGAGAACTGAAGACATGATTTTTTGATTTTTATTTTATTTTGATCTTCCCCTGACTGTTTCTCCCCCCCCCCTTATTAGACCTAGGCCTAGTTTGGCCATTCAGCAAAAAACTTGCAGCTGTTCGATCAACTTATAGCCTTTATTTTAAATATCTTTTCCTCCTTGACTATCCTAGTTATCCTGATTATTTGATTTCATCTCTTCCACCTGGATGCTCCACTTTGCTTTTTTCGACCTTATCTTTGGATTTTTGCTGGTATCAGAAAGGGAGGAAGCATAGACATCGAGAGTCCTGAACAATTTATTTGTAATATTTATACAAGTGGATGGGACGGACCATCTTCTCCCTTGTCTCTGTAACTCTGGACTGGTCGCCATGAGAGGGCGGTCATTGAGAATCTCATCCCCCTTTTTTGACTAACTTATTTTAATCACAAGACTTTCCCATCACTGTAAGAGGGAGATGGTATTCCGATGTTCTATTATATTAGCTTCCTTGTACAATTATCTACTTTACCCTTTTTGTCTTAACCATCTGTTTTAAACCATCTTTAACACCTTAAGAAGAAAATGACCTTTCATCGCCTCCAAATCTATCTCACCTCTGATGTATTCAATAACAGAGCTCCTAACACTGCGAGATTCCCCCCTCTCGCAAGTTTGGCCCTCCCAGTTATCTAGGGCCGCCCTCGAGGACGGGTTTTGGAACCCCGAGAGGTGGTATGCTAAGAACCGGAAGCTTTGGGGTTTTTTAGATAGTTTTTCAAATTCTATTTTAAGGGGATCTGGGAGGAGGGTGGTTTCCAATGTAAATAATGAGGCTGGGGGGCCTCCCGGGAGGGGGGTGGGTTGTATGGGTTCAGGGATTAATCCACAAGGGACGGGATCTAGTCCATCTGAAGAGCACGGCGGAGGAGATGCAGAATCCAGGGCCAAGGAGAGGGTTAGAGCTTGTGCTGTTGATAGACATTACATCAGTACTGTAGGTGGGAGGGGCAGATATGGCGGGAGTAGGGGGCCACATCAAGTTGCGGGAGTGCGCGCTCGCTGTCTTCAAGCGGTGGCACGCTCCGGCCCCCAGTGCTCTTCTCGTTCCCCAGGTGGCACAGAACCTCAGGCCCTGGGCCTTTGGCTGATGCTATGCAATGCCAGGTCCGTGGTAAATAAAGCCCCCCTCATTTGTGATCTTGTTCAGGAGGGGGGAGCGGACCTGGTGGGTATTATGGAGAGCTGGTTGGGCCAGGAGGGGGGAGTCCCTCTCGTAGAGATGTGCCCACCCGGTTTCCAGGCATTTCATCAGCCAAGGTCACAGGGAAGGGGCGGGGGGGTGGCAGTTATCATTAAAGAGGTTCTTGGTCCGAGGGAGGCCACTGTTCCTCAGACGGCCGGATGTGAGTCCCTCCTTGTGAAGTGGGGTCATGGGGTGCAGATGGGCCTGCTGGTTACGTACCTGGCTCCCTGCCACGTGGCAGCGGCCTTGCCTGAGCTACTCAACGTTATAGCCGCGGTGGCGATTGATACCCCTAGGCTTATGGTCATGGGGGACTTCAACCTGCCATCCGTCGGTGAGGCGTCTGAGGTGGCTCAGGAGTTCATGGCTTCCATGATGGCCATGGACCTGACCCAATTAGTTTATGGCCCTACTCACACGGGGGGAAACACGCTGGACCTGGTTTTTGTCTCTGGTCAGTGGCTGAGTGGTCTCGAGATAGGGGATATAGCGATCGAGCCCTTGTCATGGTGAGATCACTCCCTCCTTCGCTTTGACTTTCGAACCGCCACACCCCGCCGCAGGGAGGTGGAACCGATGAGGTGGTTCCGTCCCAGGCGCCTGATGGACCCGGATAGGTTCCAGACGGAGCTTGGGCCATTTCCTGAGGCTCTGGCACATGGCTCGACTGAAGATCTAGTGGCTGCCTGGGATTGGGCGGCCGCTGGAGCTTTGGACCGGGTCGTGCCTTTGCGGCCTCTAACCCGGCATCGATCTCACCTGGCTCCCTGGTTCACCGAGGAGCTGAGGGAGATGAAACGCCGGAAAAGATGCCTGGAGAGCAGTTGGAGGGCCAGTCGTTCTGAATCTGACCGAACACTGGTAAGGTCTCATATTAAGACCTACCTAGTGGCAATAAAAGCGGCAAAGTGTAACTATTTTTCCGCTCTTATTGCGTCATCAGATAATCGCCCGGCCGCCCTGTTTAGGGTGACCCGCTCCCTGCTCCACCAGGAAGCGCGGGAGGACCCCTTGGAGGGTAGAGCCGAGGACTTTGTACAATATTTGTATGACAAAATCGCTCAGATTCGGGAAAATTTGGACTCTGACTGGGTAGATTCGGGAGGGAGGATGGAGGCAAGTCTTGAGAATATTATCTGGGAAGAGTTTGATTCTGTGACTCCGGAAAACGTGGACAAGATACTGGGCAGACTGAGCACGGCCACATGTTTATTGGACCCGTGTCCCTCCTGGCTGGTGCTGGCCTTTCGGGAGGTTACACGAGGCTGGCTCCAGGGGATTATAAATGCTTCCTTGAGAGAGGGTGCCTTCCCCGCCGCCTTGAAAGAGGCGGTGGTGAAGCCTCTCCTCAAGAAGCCTTCCCTGGACCCAGCAGTGTTGGCTAATTACCGTCCAGTCTCCAACCTTCGCTTCGTTGCGAAGGTTGTTGAGAGTGTGGTAGCGCGATAGCTTCCTCAGTACTTGGATGAATCGTCTTATCTAGATCCGTTCCAGTCGGGCTTCAGGCCTGGATACAGCACGGAAACGGCATTGGTCGCATTGGTAGATGATCTCTGGAGGGCCCAGGACAGGGGTTGCTCCTCTGTCCTGGTCCTATTAGACCTCTCAGCAGCTTTTGATACCATCGACCATGGTATCATGCTGCACCGGTTGGAAGGGTTAGGGGTGGGGGGCACCGTGTTGCGGTGGTTCTCCTCCTTTCTCTCTGATCGGTCGCAGTCTCTGTTGACGGGGGGCAGAGGTCAACCCCGAGGCCCCTTGTATGTGGGGTGCCACGGGGCGGTCCTCTCGCCTCTCCTGTTCAACATTTATGTGAAGCCGCTGGGTGAGATCATCCGTGGTTTGGGGGTGAAGTATCATCAGTATGCTGATGATACTCAGCTATACATCTCCACCCCGGACCACCCCAATGATGCCCTTAAAGTGATGTCCCAGTGCCTGGAGGCTGTACGGATCTGGATGGGGAGGAACAGACTCAGGCTCAACCCATCCAAGACCGAGTGGCTGTGGTTTCCGACATCCCGATATAGTCAATTGGTGCCATCACTGACTATTGGGGATGAGTCATTGCCCCCCACGGAGAGGGTTCACAACTTAGGCGTCCTCTTGGACTCACGGTTGTCTTTAAAAGAACACTTGACGGCTGTGGCCGGGAGGTCTTTTTATCAGGTTCGCCTGATTCGCCAGTTGCGTCCCTTTCTGGATCGGGACTCGTTAAATACGGTCACTCATGCCCTCGTCACTTCACGCTTGGACTACTGTAATGCTCTCTACATGGGGCTCCCCTTGAGGAGCACCCGGAGGCTCCAGCTGGTCCAGAATGCGGCCGCGCGGGTAGTTATGGGAGCAGCATGGCGCTCCCATGTGGCTCCCCTCCTGCGCGAGCTGCACTGGCTCCCTGTGGTCTTCCGGGTGCGCTTCAAGGTCTTAGTTACCACCTTTAGAGCACTCCATGGCTTAGGACCGGGGTACTTACGAGAACGCCTTCTACCACCAATAGCCTCTCACCGTCCAGTACGCTCCCATAGAGAGGGGCTTCTCAGGGTGCCGTCAGCCAAACAGTGTCGACTGGCGGCCCCCAGGGGAAGAGCCTTTTCTGTGGGGGCACCCACCATCTGGAACGAGCTCCCCCCAGAGATACAGAAGATTCCGGATCTGCGCACTTTCCGCCGTGCCCTTAAAACATTCCTGTTTCAGCAGGCCGGCTTGGCCTAACTTTCCCTTTATATTGCTTTCGATTTTATTTTATTTAATTAACATTTGTATTACATGTATTTTTTATCGTTCGCTGTTCACCGCCTTGAGTCCCTCAGGAATAGGGCGGTATATAAATTTAATAATTAAATAATTAAATAAATAAATAGGTATAAGAGATATGTTAGAATAAGAAAGAGAGAACGTATTATTTTGAATATAGTTTACCGTTTCGACAAGTTTGAAAAGAAGATGTAAAGATGGATTTTTGTTTATTTGTGTGTTGTGTTGCTGTTTGTATGTTTGTTTGTATTATTCTCTTTGTTGTTTTTAAAAAAATGTTTAATAAAATATATTTTTAAAAAAAGACTCCACTTTTTTCAGACAAGTTTAAACAATTTCAGTAACTTAAAAACCTTCTCTAGTACTTCAGTAAAAAAAAGGCGGAAAAAATCTTCTTCCCATATCACATACTTAATCAACAATCAAATTGTAAAACTCATCATTCGGGTCTAATCAGCAAAAGTCTATTAAGAGCTATCAGAAATATAGTAGTAACGTATATTTTAACCTTAATCAAATAAATCCTTTTTGTGTTTCAAGTTGCTGCAGTGGTTAGAATGCAGTATTGCAGACTAACTCACTGCTTATTGCCAGAAATTTGATCCTCACTGGTTCAAAGTTGACTCAGCCTTCCTTCTGGACCCAGATTGTTGGAGGCAGTATGCTGACTCTAAACTGCTTAGAGAGGGCTGTAAAGCACTGTGAAGTGGTATATAAGTCTTAAGTGCTATTGCTATTATCATTTTCTCTACAAATGGTTCTCTGTCAGGTCCCATAGAAAGCTATTGGGATGCTGCCATTCTGTTGGGAGGCTTGAGGTAGAATCTTTCGCACGCTTTCATTTGCTTTATATGGGACCTTGAGGGAAATAAGGAGGGAGAATGAAATGTGGTTGGAGCCATCTGCGCTATCTCAGTGAAGGAGAAAGTGACATCGAAGTGGCTTGGAGAATGACAGATAGCACCTTCTGTGCCTGAGGTTTTCAAAACATCTTCTCCACCTGAAATTGGCTTGATGTTGAACTGGATATTGGGAGTGGCTTTCTTTGCAGTAGTTTAATTTAGCGTTTTGAGCGGGAAACCTCAGATCCTATCTAGACCTCTTTTGCTATCCCTGTCTTTCAATAAAAGTTCCTTTTGAAATGCTAAGTGCTTCAAGAGTTCTGTTTTTCTTGAGCAGACTGGTGAGGTGGGACCTTACATTAAGCAGGATCTGCAATTTGGTCAACTCCGAGAGGTGCCAGCCCACGATGTCTACCAAGGCAGTGATCAGGAAGATGCTGAGTGTTGGGGAGATACTTCAACAAAAACCCAATATGACGAAACCCTCGGATCATGGGTTGAGGAAAACCTTGCCTCCTGCTACGCCACAAAACCGCGCTGGTCTATTGGCCTGAGGAAGAAGGAAGACGGATGAAGAGACCAGGAGAGTCACCTTCACCCAGGGCACCCGGCAGCAAGGGTGGAAGCGAAAGCTGGAGACCCTATATGATGACTATAAGATGGAGGGGTCCACAGCCCAATCGGATCAACTCATTCAGCAAACCATGAGCCCCATGAGAGAAACCATGGTATTCGGATTCAGGGGGATGCCACATGTGCTGGAGTTGAGGAGACAGCACCAGAGGAAGCCACAGGAGAACAAGTGGAATTCCCAATGGCAGGGACATCTACCAAGGCTGCAGGGACTGAAGAGGCTGTCGTCACCCCAGCAAACCTGCCACAAAGGGGGGCCAGCCCAGGGCACACCAGCCTAAGGGGAGTAGAGGCCGTGATAGAGGTACAGAGGCTGGCTGTACCAGATTCCTGATCAGCCTCCTCATAGTCCAGCAGCTAGGGATAGGTACGAGACCCCTAGCGCACCCCATGCATTTTAAGCAAGTCGATGGGATGCTAATAGGCAGCGCCCCTGCCACCTTGGTAACAGAACTTGTTAGACTTGAGATGGGGCGCCGAGAGCTCATACAATTTGTTGCAGCCCCAAGATAACTGTGTCAATCATATTGGGTCTCACTTGGCTAGACAAATGGGGACCGACCATTCCGTGGGAAGACAGCTACCAAAAGCTAAGAATAGGAATCGGCCCACTGCCGCCCATTAAACCAGATAGATGCCAAAGGGCAATGAAGCCCAGCAGCCCCAGCAAGTGGGAAAGCGCAGCTACTGCAGACGGACTTCCTAGGACAAACTGACAGCCTCACTGAAAGCAATGTTCCCAGCCGACCAATGGTTCACAGCTAATAAAGATGTCTTGACCATGAGAAATGGGTTATTTTGGAAGGGGTCCAAACTGAATGTCCCCACCAGCTTGATGCTTGAAGTCTTATAGTGCAGCCATGGCTCATGATTGGCAGGCCATTTTGGCTTTTTGAAAACTCTGCACCTGGCCAGAAGACAGTTTTGGTAGCCAAACATGAAGGCCAACACAGAGGATTACGTAAAGATCTGTGCCACCTGCGCAACAAGTGGCTAACCCCAGCCGGCCCTGGGAGGAAATCGCAATGGACTTTATAGTCAAGCTCCCAGAGAGTGGAGGAAATACAGTCAAGCCCACTTTACTGCTTACTCAGGATTACCCTCAGCCAAGAAACTGGCAAAAATATTTATCAAGCAGATTTAACAGCTGCACAGAGTGCCCTGCTGGGTAATCTCAGACTGAGGCATCTAATTCACCACTAAGTGCAGGGAGTTCCTGAAATTGGTTGGGTCTACTCAGGGACTTAACTCTTCTTTCCATCTGATTACAAAAGGAACCGCGGAACGAGCAAAGGCAATGATGAAGCAATATATAAGATGTTACGTGGATTATCAGCAAGAGAACTAGGCGGACCTTCTGCCGTTTGCAGAAGTAGCTTACAACAATGCAGTACACCGCAGCACTGGCTTGACCCCCTTTCAGGTCACCAGTGGCATTGATTTTGTCCCCATGCCCAAGCTGCCAAAAGAACCACCTTCATCCATGACTCTAACTGAGTGGATGGAGTTGCTAAAGAAGGGATGGGAAAACAAAAAAGCACTGGCAGAAGCCGCTGAGGTGTATAAAAAACAAGCAGACAAACACTGATCTCTCCAGCCCGACTTCTGTGTAGGAGATCGGGTTTACCTATCAACCAAATACATTAAATTGAAACTGCCCAGTAAAAAACGGGGACCTAAGTTTCTAGGACCTTTCCCAGTAGTGAAAGGGATTAACCCAGTGACAGTTCACCTTAACCTCCCACACATACTAGAGAAAGTGCATTCTGTCTTTCATTTAGCAAACTTAGCAGTTTGCTAAATCCAGTGGTCGGGTCAAGATTAAGGCTACAAACCTGCCCGGCGCCCAAGTGGTGCAAGGGGAGACCGATTATGAGGTTAAGAAAATTCTAGACTCTAGATTGTATAGAGATTGATTACAGTATTTAGTTCATTGGAAAGGGTACCCTTTGTCCGGAGCTACTTGGATTAAAAGATGGGATGGAAAGGCAAAGATATTAGTGAAACAATTCCATGATAAATTCCCTGATAAGACAAAGGGTCCCCCTGGGGGGGGGAGAGGTGGTTAAGGAATATTAAATTAACCCCCTATGTTCCTCTCATTGCAGGACACAGTCATCGGTTGAGTGGGGGCAGCCTATTAGCCCTGGGGCCCATCTTTTTCTTTGGATCTTCAGCTGCCACACTTAGTGCTGTGGGAAACTGGGAGGGGGGGATTGCATGGAGTTGCAGAGATATCTACCCATAATAACATTCCTTTCTCTGAGAGTCAAGGACATTTGGCCTTGCATCTGGAGTGGCGTTACTAGGAGGCATCTCCAGTTGGGATGGTGCATTGATTGGACCATGTGATGGATATGTGGGTGCAGGGGAAGGGATTTTCTTTTGGGTGGGGAAAACCTGGAAGCTTTCAGATTCGGGTTTTCCCAGATGTGCCAATATGACATCTCTAATAGAGTGGAACTTTGAGGAACTTTTAGCCTCGGGGTCTTCTTTCCTTGGGGGTGTTACTTGGAACCCTGACACTGTCAGCTCCAGGTGATTTGGGGCAACTTACATTAAAAAAGTAGGAACAATTTAAAAAAGAAACAGATCATGAATATCCAGAAGACAAGTTTTATTTAACAATTCAGATAGTCCTTGACTTAGAACCAGTCACTTAGTGACCGTTTAAAGTTGTGATGAATCCCTAAAAAAGGGACTTATGATCTGGAACCAACCGTCAGGTCCCTCTCCCATAATTATTTTGGGCCCATGCCAACTGGCCTGTATTCCAGTCATGTGATTATGTTTCTGCAGGAAACTGACATTTACTGCCAGTTTCTAGCAAAAATTGGCCATTGTGGACAATAGGTTTGCATCACGATCACATTTTCTCTATAACATTTGCTTAATGGCTACCACAAAAGTCATAATATTGGGTGAGATCTTGTGATGATCTCTTTAATGACCTCCATGGCCGTAATTCTGATTTCAGTTACCATCATAAATCAAGAATTACCTATAAACCTGCCAATAAGCACCATTCTGCCCCAAAGCCTGGAAAAAGTAATGTTTTCGGTGACTTTCTGGATGTCTTCAGACTGGGAACCATATGGATTATGGGGAGATGCTGCAAATAACAAGGCATGTGGGTTCTAGAAGATGACACCTATTTTACTAAAGGGATCTGAAGCACACAACTCTGCTTGATTTCTCTAAATAAACAGAAATTAGAAGCATGTGGCTCCTCAAATTGCCAGGCCCTGTGCTATAGAGGTTTTATAGGTTTTGTTTTGTTTATCTATTTATTTATTTTCCTTCCTTTACTACTTTAAAAGTACATCAAGGCAGCAAATATGCATAATACAGGTAGTCCTCAATTTATGACCAGTTGCTTAGCAATGGCTCAAAGTGACAACAGATCCCCCACAAACTACTTACATCTTGATTTTGCATGTGTGATAGATAGACAGATACACATACACACACACACACACACAATCATGTAATATCATTTTGGGTGCTTGCCAACTCAACTTCGCGACTGCAGCAACCTGCAACCATGTGGCCATGATTTTTGACAGTTTTTTTGCACTTCCAGTGTTTACCTCCTTTTTCTGACAAAAAGCGCCTATTGGATAAAATTGATTTTCTTAATAATTGCCACAAAAGTCATAAAACTGACTTTTCTTACCTAAGTGTAGGACTTTACTTTTCTCTACATTGAATTTCATTTTGTTAGATACGGCCTAGTGTTCAAGTTTGTCAAGATCCATCTGGATCTTAAGCCTATCTTCTAGGACAGTGATGGCTAACCTTTTTGCCATCGCATGCCAGGATGGGGAGGCGGGGGTCGCACACGCCTGTGCCCACACCCATAATTCTATACATCCAATCCCCGTGCATGCATGTGCGACCCCCCTACCCCCGCTCCTGGCATGCGATGGCCCGGTAGGCCCATTTTTCTTTCTCACCTGGTTCCAGGGCCTCTCTAGGAGTCTGGGGAAGGCAAAAACAGCCTTCCTCTACCACCCCAGAGGTCCTCCAGAGGCTGAAAACTGCCCATTTAATAACTTCCGTTGGGACCGGAACGCCCATTATTTGCTGTCCCCAGCCTCCAGGGCATCTCTAGGAGTCTGGGAAGGACGAAAATGTCCTTCTCCACCTCTCCCGGAGGTCCTCCAGAGGCCAAAAATGGCCAGTTTGACAACTTCTGATGCCGGAAGGAGCTAAGTTCACATGCCCACTGATATGGCTATGCGTGCCACCTGTGACACACGTGTCATAGGTTCGCCATCACTGTTCTAGAGTGTTAGCTATTCCCGCCAGTTTAGTAGCATCTGCAAATTTGGTAAATTCCCCTTCTATTCCCTCATCTAAGTCGTTTATGAAGATATTGAAGATTACCAGGCCTAAGATGGAACCTTGTGGCACCCCACTGCTTGCTTCTGTCCATGTAGACCTAGGTCCAATAAGGACTACTCGTTGAGTACAGTTTGTCAGCCAGTTGCGAATCCATCTGGTGATGAAACTATCTATCCCAGTTTTTTCTAGTTTAGAAAGTAGGTTGTGGTCTACTTTGTCTAATGCCTTGCTAAAGTCTATTATGTCCACAATATTTCACTGGTCTACTAATTTAGTCACTATGTTGAAGAATACAATAAGATTGGTTTGGCATGATCTGTTTTTAACAAACCCATGCTGGCTGCTAGTTATTACTTTACTCATTTCTAGGTGTTGGCAGATCTGTTTTTTTATTATCTTTTCCAGTATCTTCCCAGGTATTGATGTTAGGCTGGTTGGTCTGTAGTTTCCTGGGTCTTTCTTTAAATCCTTAAACTAGGCATTCTTTAAATGTTAGAATCTTAAAACTTTAGCTAGATTTGAGCCCCCAAATTTTAAATTTTAAACAATCTGTTAGAACATCTGTATCCCAAATTGGACGTTTTTCCCTTTTAAAAATCTCTGGTAAAACCCTCTACACTTTCACTCTCAATTTTTTGTAAACCTACTCATGGAAGAAGAAACTGATACTATTGTGATATGCAGAACATGTTCCATGTATATACTTATGTCCATAGAATACCTAAACTACATATGTACCAAATGTAAATTAATCAAGTTACTAGAAGAAAAAGTAAAGGGTCTAGAGGAAACTAACCACTCTGAAACTTGACCTACAAAATGAGAAACCCCAAACCTTGCATAAAGAATATGGCCAAACTGAACATAATAATGACCAAATAACTTTTAAAAGAGTTGACCCCTTAGAGGAAAAAGACAGATGGAAACATGTTACTCATAGAAAGAACACAAACCTAGTACAAAACCCCTGTCCAAACCAACCCACTCTGAAGCAGCCCCACTGGTGCTAAGCAATCGATATCATGGACTCTCACTAGAAGAAAACATGCATAGAGAAGAAGCACCATCAAATGTCCCTAAAAAAGTAGCACCACCAAATGTGATAGATAGAAAAACACCACAAACCTCCCTAGAAAAAAAAAGGCAAGTGTTGGTGATAGGAGATTCAATTCTGAAGGGAACAGAACCTGCCGTCTGTAGACCAGACCAGAGAGGTATGTTGTCTCCCTGGAGAATCAAAGATGTGGCTGAGAACTTAACCAAAATAATAAAACCAACAGACTATTACCTCTTTCTACTACTACATGTAGGTACGAATGACACAAAAAAGGACTTGAAAACAATATTGAATGATTATGAGCAGCTAGGCAAGAAAGTCAAGGACTTAGGTGCAGAAGTAGTTTTTTCATCTGTACTGCCAATGAAAGGATAACATCCGGCAAGAGAACAAAGAATTCTAGAAGTGAACCACTGGCTAAAGGCTTGGTGTTGCCAAAAAACTTTTGGATTCCTGGACCATGGTCTGCACCACATCCATGATGGGCTTTTGGCAAGGGATGGGTTGCACCTCACAAAGAGGTGCAGTCGTTTTTTGAAAATGACTGGCTCAACTTATCAGGAGGGTTTTAAACTAAAATTGAGGGGGGAGG
Organism: Pantherophis guttatus; assembly: GCF_059756535.1. Taxonomy (NCBI): domain Eukaryota; kingdom Metazoa; phylum Chordata; class Lepidosauria; order Squamata; family Colubridae; genus Pantherophis; species Pantherophis guttatus. The sequence goes on along the minus strand of NC_142063.1, from coordinate 183,726,801 downwards.
GTAACCAGTCTTTAGGATCTCCAGGACTTAATTCCAAACAAAAACCCCTAGAAAGCAAGACAAATAACAAAGTAAGGAGGGATGGGAAGGAAGACGAACTCAAATACCAAATAGAAGACATAGGAAGCATACCCAGAGTCAGGCATAAAGACCTCAAGTGCCTATATACAAATGCACAAAGTTTGGGGAACAAACTGTGAACTTGAACTATTAATTCACGAAGGTAGATATGACATAGTAGGAATAAGAGAAACTTGTTGGGACGAAACCCAGGACTGGAACATGCTGATAGAAGGATACAAACTCTTCAAAAAACCCAGACTCCATAAAAGGAGGTGGAGTTGCACTGTATGCAAAGGACCACTATATTGCTATAGAATTGCACAAAACCAAAGACGAAAACCTCCTAGAATGCATATGGGTCAACATAAAAGACAGAAAGAATAACGTGACCATAGGTGTATACTGTAGGCCCGTGATGGCGAACCTATGGCACGTGTGCCACAGGTGGCATGTAGCGCTCTCTCTGTAGGCATGCAAGCCGTTGCCCCAGTTCAGCATGCCGGGGATAGGGGTCCTTCAGGCATTCTCCCTCCTCTCTCTCTCTCTCTCTCTCTCCCCTCTCTCTTTCTCTTTCTCTCTCTCTCTCCCTCCCTCCCTCCCACTCTTTCTCTCTCATTCTCTTTCTCCCCCTCTCTCTTTCTCTCTCTCTCCCACTCATTCTCTATCATTCTCTCTCTCTCATCTCTCTTTCTCTCCCCCCATTGTCTCTCTCATTCTGATTCTCTCTCTGATTCTCTCTTTCATTTTGTCTCTCTCTCTCCGATTATTTCATTCTCTGTCTCTTTCTCTCTCATTCTGATTCTCTCTCATCCTGATTCTGTCTCCCCCCATTCTCTCTCTCTCTCATTCTGATTTTCTCTCTGATTCTCTTTCATTCTGTCTCTCTCTCTGTGATTCTTTCATTCTCTGTCTCTTTCTCATTCTGATTCTCTCATTCTGATTTTCTCTCATTCTCTCTCTCTGATTCTCTCTCTCTCTTTCCCTCTCATTCTCTGTCTTTCATTCTGTCTCTTTCTCTCTCAAACACACACCCACACCCTCTCTTTCTCTCTCTCATCTCTCTTTCTCTCTCATTCTCTTTGATTCTCTCTCTCATTCTCTCTCATCTCTCTCCCACTCATTCTGTCTCATTCTCTCTCTTTCATTCTGTCTTTCTCATTCTGTCTTTCTCATTTTCTCTGATTCTCTTTCTCTCTTTCTCTCCCACTTTCTCTCATTGTCTCTCTCTCACACTTTCATTCTCTCTTTCATTCCCTTTCTCTCCCCTCTCTCTCTCATCTCTCCCCCTTTCCTTCTCTCTCTCACACTCTTTCTCATCTCTCTCTTTCTCATTCTCTCTCTTTTTCATTCTCTCTCTCTCTCTCTCTCTCTCTCTCTCTCTCTCTCTCTCTCTCTGATTCTCTCATTCTCTTTCATTTCATGGACCAGCCAGTGTCTTGGGGCTGAGAGGAAGTCAAGCATCTCCCTGAGAGACCGAGGTGCATGGAGCAACAACAAGGGCCAGAAGAAACGGCTGTGAGATCCAACAAGAGATGAAGCTTTGCTCCCACTCTGGAATATGGAGCGAATCTCCATCCCTCCCACCTTCCCTTGCCAGGCCAGGCGAGGACTGACTGGGAAGGGAGGGTGAGGGGTGGGGACAGCCACTGGTGGGTTCAGCCAACAGGAAGCTACAGCAGGGAAAAGAAACAGCCCAGGGTTCCCACCACCTGTTGCTTCTGCCCACCTACAGAGCCGCCACCCCCCTCCTTGCACCATTACATCATTCTGGCCGATGAGAGCTGCACTGCAAAGTTGCAAGTTGCATGAACCTCCCTCTACAGTGGAGATTTACAGCCCCACTGTGAGCTGCCTGGCCATATTCCCATATTCCAGAGATCTAGTCACAGGACTAGCCATTGCTCAGCCCGGAGCAGCTCCTCCACCCGGGTGCGCCGCAGACCATCAAAATTTTCTTGCGGACCACCGGTGGCTTAAAACAATGCTGTGCATAGCTGCACTGGTTGACCCTTTTCCAAATTACCAGTGGCGTGGAATTTGTCCTCATGCCTGAACTGCCCAGAGAACCCCCCCTCTTCTGTGTCTTTGACAGAATGGATGGAGTCTCTGAAAAAGGGGTAGGAGAATACTAAAAAACCGCTGGCAGACGCTGCAGATGAATATAAAAAGCAGGCAGACAAACACCGTTCTCTTCAACCCTCCTTCCCTGTGGGAGAGAAAGTAATTTTTAGGTCCCTTTCCAATAGTTTAGAATGTTTTATATAATTCTGCGGGTAGTCCATCTGGGCCTGGTGTTTTTCCATTTTTTTTTAATTGCCTCTGTCAATTACATTATTGATACTCTTTCTTCTAATATTTCTTTATATAGTTCAGGTATTTTAGGTAAATCAGATTTCTCTAAAAATTGTTTTATCTTTCCATCAGGTTTTCCCAGATGTGTCAATATCTCTAATAAAATGGAACTTTGAGGAAACTCAAGCCTTTGAGTATTCTTTTGTTGGGGTTGTTACTTGGAACCTTGAGACTTAATCCTGAAAGAGATTAAAATGGGTTCAGATAATTGCTTTCCTCCAGGATCCCCTGGAGTTGTTGACCACCTTCTTAATTCTTTTTTTAAAAAAAAATAATGTTGGAGGCTGGACCATAATTTTCCAGAATCATTGGATTCAGTGACTACTTCTTGAAGAGGGGGTGTATGACTGTCTCCTTTGAAGCCAAATGGAACTATCTCCTCTGTCAAAGAATTAATCAAAAGATAGTATCAGATTTAATAGCCATAGTTCCATAAATCATGAATTCATGAAGTGTAGAATTTTATATAATCTGATAAGTACATTTAATTGAATTGAACTGAATTAGAATGGGATTTACTTCAAACTGACATCTATAAGATTTTGTTGTTAATTGTATGTTTAATGCATTAAATGCTTTAAGAACTAACATGTTTTTCCTCTTCCTGTTAGCACTTACAATAAAATATGGGCAGAAGCCCAAGAATCTCTCAACTGCTTGTTGCAAAAGGAGATTGAAGAGAAGTCCCCAAAGCCACTGAAAGACCGCCTGTTAATTTTTCAGATGCTTGCTACTTTCTACATCAAATATGTGCAGATATTTCACAACTTAGAATCAGCTTATGACCAGATTGTTCACCCACAAAAGCGCTTAATTATTCGTCAAGTGCTGGATGGTGTAATGGGTCGTATCTTGGAATTGAAGAATGAAATGGTAGAATTGGAATACTCAGAATACCATTACTTTGATGACATTTTACAGGATCTTAAATTATCCCCTGTAAGTATATTTCAGAAATGCCTATTTTCTTGCGTCCATCCAGTCCCAATATAGTGCAGCTTTTGTTTTTTTTACTGTTTTGTTTTGTTTTGTTTTGTTTTGTTTATTTATTTAAATTTATTTAAAAATCAGAGTTTTTTATCAATGTTCAATTTCACCTGAGAAGATCATATAGAAAAACATCAGAATCTCACAGTTCTATAGTTGTTTGTGCTTCCAATTCTTGCAGTGCAAAATTTATATGATTTTCACCTCAGAAATACAGAGACCTAGATCAATATTTTTGTTATGATAAACGATAATTTCCAGAGGTTTTTTTTTTTAGAAATTCAGATTATAGTATTACTCTAAATGTATATATAGAGTATGTACTCTGGTATATAGTGTAGAATATATGCTCTAGTATATAGAGTATATACTCTAGTATATATTCTATTATATAAACAGACATATTACCATATAGAAAAATAATTATCAGAGGAGGCATATGTTCTTTCCATTTTTATTTCCACTTATCTTTTTAATAGAACAATTGTTGGTCTGTTCTGATACAGCTGTTTTAAGCTACTTTCATTTTGAAGTAATTTTGGAGCAGATGTTTGTTTAGCCGTTTGAAATCTAAATATGATTGTATCCCCGTTTGGGTGGAGGGATCACTAAAAAAGATTTTGGGAAGTTAGAATGAAATAAAACTTTCAGATGATTGTGCAAGCATTCCATATTGTTTAAAAGTTAGACCCTCAGAATAGTTCTAACATCTTCCACTCAGCAGCTTAGAGATGAAAATTGGATTTAGATTGTGGTTTCCTGCATGAGTCAGCCCAGAGATACCTGGGACAAATCCATGGTTTTCCTAGAGCCCATGAATTTTTGAATTCTCCTGCCATGCAGTCAGACGCCAAACTAACAGACATGTCTTTGTTCACACATCAACATAGTCACAGCTGTCATCAGTTCTCCACTCTTAGTCCTGCTTTTTTAATCATCCTGCCAGGGTTTCTTCTAACATCTCTTCCTTGTTATTGCAGTTCAGCATTGACACTGCCTTCAATTTTTAGCCACCCTTTTTTGTTTTCTGCTTGCTTAATCATTGTCTCAGCCTTTCCTTCCTAATTTTTCAGTACATCAGTGTCCGCTCTCAGTCTTCATGGATCAGCAAGACTGTGAATGAACATAAACATAGACATAGAACAGGGGTGTCAAACTCAATTTCATTGAAGGCCGCATCAGGATTCTGCTTGACTTCAGGCGGTCATGGCTGATTGGGTGAGCATGCTTGGGTGGGTGCAGCCAGCTCATTTCTCGTGTTGGGAGGCACCTGTGGTGTCCATTGTCTCCAGCAGAGGAAAGCAAGATCAGGATGAGCACCAAGCCCTTGTCCACCAGAGGAGCCTCGCCATTCTTCTCAGGCCATGCGGAGGATCCCGGACTGTGGTGTGGGTTGCTGGAGTCCTGGGCTGTGGAGGGCAAGCTCCCATTCCAGCCCTTGAGATCCCAGGGCATGGGACCCCACAGCCCAGCCCAGCTCCACTTCCCCAAGGGGGGCACCTGGCTGTGCTTACCTCCTCCTTGATGCTGCTGCTGCTGTGCTCACTTTACTTGGCCAGGTTATTCATGGTGTGTGTGTGATAGGGCAAGGTGTGTGGGTCAAAGAGAGGCCTACTCCCTCTCCTTGCAAGGAGACCCTGCTTTGTAACCTCAGCTAGGATGGGAGACTACCAGGAAAGGAGGGGGCAAGGGGATGGCAAAAGGGCAGCAGGACTGCTGGTGGCCAAGTGCTAAGACACAACTTCCCTCAGACCCTCCTCCCTCCCCTCCTTCCTTCCTTCCTATCTTCCTTCCTTTTTTTCTTCCCTCCTTCTCATTCCCATCTTCCTTCCTTCCTTCTGGGCATTCAATGCAAGATCCCCGGATCATACAGCCAAAGATATTTGAAAGAAATATGCATTACGACACCCCCGAAGTTAGAAGATTTGATCCTGTTCCTGCACAGTTCATCAGAGTCTACCCAGAAAGATGGTCTCCAGCAGGGATTGGGATGTGATTAGAAGTCCTTGGGTGTGACTGGACTGATGTGAAGTCCACTGTGGAAACACTGAAGCCCACATTGAAGAGTGAGGAGATGAGCACTCAGTTTTTCACTGATGAAGAACCATCACAGATTGTAGTGATGGTTGTGTGGAGAATGGAGATTTCCAGGTCCCAATAGGATTTAATTGCAACTTTGATCTTCCTGAAGAGTTTTGTAGTTGGACACATGACACATATACAGGATTTACATGGGCTTTTCATTCTAGAAATACCTGGACTAGCCATTTAGAACCAGGCAACGGGGCCTACCCAGATGGCAAGAGTTATTTAAGGTTGCAAAGTAGCGCAAGAATGTTTTGGTACCAGCTCTCTGGATGTAGTGGGACTATGCTACAGGTGCTGCGGGAGGCAACGCATGAAAACAAACCACTGTGGATCATCAGGGAAGACCAAGGGGAGGAGTGGAGAGAAGGCCAGATTCTTCTGCCTAGTTACGATACAGAATATCAGATAGTATTTGAAGGCACCATAAACAATGGGCATTCAGGAGACATTGCCATTGATGACATCCAAATAGGCACTGATACTTCTTTGGAGAACTGCATGGAACCTATTGCAGCTTTCCCTGGAGAACATACATTTGAAATTTCAGGGGGCACCCTTCTGCCAGGGAGCGAGTCCACAGTGGACTTAGTGTCAGTGCAGCCCATTCCATCCTACTGGTATTATGTTATGGCCGCAGGAGGTGCTGTTCTGGTGCTGGTCTCTGTTGCGCTGGCCCTTGTGCTCCACTACCACCGGTTCCACTATGTGGCCAAGAAGAGTGATCACTCCATCACCTACAAGACCTTCCACTATGCCAACGGGGCCCCTCTGGCTGTGGAGCCGACTTTAACAATAAAACTAGAGCAAGATCGCAGCTCACATTGCTGAGAATGGAATAGGAACACAATCATTTTAAACAAAACAAAACCAGACTTCAGATATGTTGCCTCAATTTTGCACTTTTCTCCTTGCCCAGCATATATCTGAACTCAAGATATCTCTTCCGCTTGGCGCCACAGGGATCCAGACAGGGAAATGGCGAGCTCCGCAAAGCTCTGCCAAAACCCCGTCTGCCAAGCTGCCGCCGACAGGTCTTTGGACCTCCCCTGTCTTGAAGGGACAGGGGGACAAGAAGGGACCCCTTGGGTGGCTGAGAGGAACAGGCAGGTTCCTCAGGGCTGGAGGCTTTCCCTTCACGCCGGTGGCAGTGGAACGACAGCCATGGCTGTCCCGAAACCGCGACAACCGGGAACAAAGATCGTGCTGGAGGAGAGGAGGAGAAGCGGAGAGCGGAGCAGGGAGTTTGAAAGCCGGGTGAGTTGACTTCTGCCCAGGTGAGAACTGCCTGTAAATGCTGGACTACAAAAAGTGTGCCCCAGCCTTAACAGCGGCTGAGAAACATCGGGGCAAAAAGACTCAAATGAATGGTGGAGAAAAGACCTGTTGACAGATAGCGTTCATTATAGACTTTTTGGAAATGATTTTATTACAGATTTGGTTTTCTTTTTTTATTTTTCTGGCTATTTTTTGTGGCTAAACGAGATTGGATTACGTTTGAGAGAGAGGCAGGAGAAGAGGAAATAAATATGCTTTTAAAAGAAAAGATGGCTGCCAGCTGAAAAATGAAAATGTAAATTCCAGACTGCTTGTTACTTGAAAGAGAAACTTTGTTGCTTGTTACTTAAAGTGGATTATTTTGAGAAAAATTTCAAGAGGCTGGAGTTTGGACATATAATCTGTGTATTGGAGGATATTGAAGACCAGAAAGAAGAAACTAAATGGAATAATGAAAACTGATTTATTAAGCATGGCAACAAGAGAAAAAGGGTGTGGCAACAGAAGAAGAACATGATGATACCATATATGGAATAGTCAATTCAGAATTAACTCTATAGAATTTACAATTTTGAGGACATTGAAATGGAAAATAAATATACTCAGATAGATTGGAGAAGGAAAAAAAATGGAATATAAAGTAACAAGATAACAAAATACTATAGTTTGAATTAAATGGATGTAATGGTGTCTGGGAGTTTGATCTTTGAATAATTTTAGGAGATACCTTCCTTCTTCTCTGGGCTCTCTCTCAATTCTATTTTATTTTTTTTCTTTCTTTCTTTTTTTTTGTCCCTTTCCCCCTCTCTATTTTTTCAAATTCTCTTTTCAATTTCTTTTCTTATATTTCTATTCTCTTTCCTATTTTTATTCTTGTTTTTTTCTTTTGTTTTTATTTTAACTATTATTAATATTGTTACTATTCTCTCTCTTTTTTCACTATTATTTTTATCTAAGTTGATTTTATGAATATACAACAATTTGACTTGGAAAAAATGAGTATAAATGATTGAAAATTATGATTTTTGGATGTTTTAATACTTTTTTAAACTTGGAATTTTTAAGCTCTATTTACAGATCCAATAATTTAGAAGAAAATGTTCTCTAAGGTGCTGGATATTAAGAAGAATTAATTACTGACTTAATAATTACAAAAAATTGATTTTAAAGTGATTTAAAATGTTGCTATTCACTGGAAATAAATATGGCACGGGAGAAAGCCTAGGAGAGAATAGGAGCTAAGATATTTGTCGATATACTTTTTTATTTTTAACCAGTTAAAGACATGGAGGAGAATGGATTTAAAAATGAATATGAGTAATATATTGTGAATTAATTTAAAGTTAAATAATTGAATAAGAGATGTAGAAATGGAGGAAAACATAAAGCTGGACAATAATTAAAATAAAATGTTATGAATTAGTTAAACAAATGAAGTTAGGAGTTGAGGGAAACATGATTCTGGAGAACAGTGAAAGTAAAGCTATGATCTAGTGTTACAAATAAGGTAGGAGTGGAGGAAAGCATCATACTGGAGAACAGTTAAGGCAAAACTGGGAACCAGTTAAAAATAAAAACAAGAGTTAGGAGTGGAGGAAAGCACGGGCTGGAAAACAACCAAAGTAAAGCTGTGAACCAGCCATTAGAGTTAGGAGTGGAGGGAAGCATACGCTAGGTAACAGTTAAAGCAAAACTGTGAACTAGCCAAAAAATAAAAAGTTAGGAGTGGAGGAAAATATACCTGGAGAGCAACTGAAATATAGTTGTGAACCAGTTAAAAATAGAGGTTGGAAAGGAGGGAAGCATTGCTGGGAAGGAACTATTTGAGTTGCGAATCAGTTTCATAATAGATTTAGGAGGATTGAAAGAGATAACGGTATGCAGTTAAAATTATACAGTGAACCAGCTCAAATAAGTAAGGTCAGGAGTGGGAGGAGACAATACTGGAGAATAGTTAAACCAAACTGTGAACCAGTTAAATAAATAGAGATAGAAGTGGCGGAAAACACTTGGGAAATAGCTATTATGAATCAGTTAAATATTAGATTTTAAAATAAAGTATTTTGGGAGTGACAAATTTTAGATGGAAATGTTGATTGATTTAGAAACAATTAAGAGAGGAGGAAAATATTCTTTGTCAAGATTATGGATACTAGTTGCCATTTAAAAGAGGTACAATATAGACTCGATGTAATGGGTTTTAGAAATGAGGAATATATATGAAATATTGATTGTTAAAATGATAAAGATTTGGAATGATGTCTATTTGGAAATAATTGTTTAGAATTTTGGGTGACATAGTGGAATGTTCAAAATCTAAATGTTTAGAATAAGATTTCTTTTTCTTTCTTTTTCTTTTTCTTTTTAAAGAGGTAAATGGATAAAATTTGGAACAAAATTGGTTGAGGGAATGTGAGTAATTGTATTTACTTGATACCGGATCAAATCCTTGCTCTAAAAAGATGTATTTTATGTTTCATGTTTTAAAAAATAAAAAAAACTTTAAAAAAAAAAAGATATCTCTTCCCCCGATTCCTTGTTCTTTGACAACTCTTAAACTATAATGCTGCATCTTGGAAGAGACTCAGTTCCCCTGTCTCTTTGGAAGCGAATGCTCCTTCATTTCTATTTCCAAAGACTTGATTTTGGATTTTATCCAGTAGACACCTTGCAAGGAAGCTCAAGAGCAAGTCATGTTGACTTCTGGTTTGGCGTCACGGCAGACAGTCGGGGAAATAGCGGGCTCTGATGAGTCCCATGAAAACCCCGGTGTCAGCCTTGGAAGCCATATTAGGCCGGAAGCTTCAATGCTGCCACCTCCTCATCTGTGGGAAAGTAGGAGGGGGGATTTAGGAGAAGGGAGTTAGTAGACATAATAGCGTTCTTCCTATCGGTCAAGGTCAGGGTGAGCCAGCATCTGGAGGAGGAATGGTCAGGGGCTGGCTTGAGGTGGAACGGACGATGATTGGAGCATGTGACCAAAAGGGGAGAAAGGGGTTGGTTTTGGGAGCTTTGTATTATTGAAGGAAAGCCCGGGTTTTTCAGATTCGGGATTTCCCAGATGTGCCAGTTTACCTATTGCTAGTAAAGAGAGCTTTGGAAAATGCCTGCTTCAGTGTCTTTACTGGGAGTCAGGGGTTTTCTGGAACACTGACACCCAGCTGCCGAACCGCCGCCTATGGGTCTTCGGACCGGATCCGTCCTGCAGGGACGGGGGAGAAGGAGGGGCACCTCGGACGACCAAGAGGAACAGGCAAGTTCCTCGGAGGTCAGAGGGAATCCACTGTGAGTCGGCGGCGGGGGGAGGCAACCATGGCGGCTGCCACGAAGCTGTGACAACCGGGCTAAGAATAGTGCTGGAGGAAAGGGGAGTGAAACGGAGCTCTTTGAAGCTGGGTGAGTGACAACAAACCCAGGCTTGTAACAACGTGTGGAGCAATATTATTACTTAGAAGACCCCTAGCCTAAAATAGCGGCTGTGGAACAAAGGGGCTTTGGAAAGTTTTAAATTGCAACTTTAAAGAGACAAAGACCCGAGAAACAACTAATTTTTGTATAGAACTAAAGGAATTAATTAATGAGACTGGTAAAAAGACTGGATATTTTAATTCGAATTGGATTCTAAAAAAGAAGATTTGGTACTTTTAAAATTAAAAGAAGAATTGCACAATATGGATGCTTGCATGACTAATGGAAAATGTGGATTGTAGAGAGACACCATCTGGTTTAAAAAGAAACTTTGTAACTTTTTTTTTTGTTGTTGTTATGGAAAATTCTGAGTTCTACAGATAAAAGCCATGGGACTTTGTGGAGGAGTCTTTTTTTCCTGTCTGCAGACAGCTGAATTTTGGTGAAAAGAAAAGGAACTATAATGGAACTCCTATAGTTGAAATAACAATAATTAAAAATTGGCACAGGAACAAAAGAAGGAATAAGCGCAGCCCAAGAGAGGGAGATTTGATACATTCTATCCAGAATAAAAATAAAAAAAAGATTTAATATGATTTATGGAGGACAAAACTGAAAATTTTGAAAATGGAAGGAATATATGTTTGCAGGCAAGGAAATGAAGAAGTAAGATAAATGCAACTGGAAAAAAAAGATTTAAACAATGTGATTTAAAATAAAATAATGTAAAGGTGGATTGTAATAATAAAAAGGTTTTTTTATAGAAATTAAGAATGTTAAATGGGATTTTTTTTGTAAAAGGAATTGATGAATATATTTAAAGATATGTTTGAAGCAAGAACCATGTTTTAATGTTAAATTGTTATGAAAAAGAATAAGGATAAATATGATTAATTTAAAATGTTAAAAGGAATTTATAAATACATTTAAAGGTATGACTTAAGCAAGAACTATGTCTCAATGTTAAATTGTCATGGAAAAGGATAAGGATAAATATGATTATCTGAAAATAAGCAATGTATAGATGGATGAGAACAATAAAGAAAGGACTAAGAAGGGATCAATAGTTAAACCAACTATGATTATGCTGTGTTTAACAGCCAAAAAATAAAAATAGATATGCTGTGTAACAGCCAGAAAAAAGGGCTATGCTGTATTTATCAGCCAAACAAAAATGACGATGCTGTGTAACAGCCAGAAAACAAAAATGACTATGCTGTGTTTAACAGCCAAACAAAAATGGTTATGCTGTGTAACAGCCAAAACAAAAATGGATATGCTGTGTAATGGCCAAGAAACAAAAATGAATATGCTGTGTTTAACAGCCAAAAATAAAATGGTTATGCTGTGTTTAACAGCCAAGAAATGAAAATGATTGGTTTAACAACAAAGATAAAGATAAAGATGCTGGGTTGTATAGCAAAAATAAAATGTGGTGGGATAGCCAAAATAAGGATGAGTATGTTAATAATTAAAATGAAATGAATAAGTTAGGTTTAATAACAGAAATAGAGATTATAAATGTTGAGCTCAATAGTAAGAATAAAATGATTGTGTTGGAATTTAATATTTTATGAATGTTTATAATAATTGTATGATTTATACTTTAAAAATGAATCCATCTAAGCAAATGAAAGAGAAAAAGGGAATGATAATTGGTTAAGATTTAAGATTTAAGTAACGGGTTTTTGGGGATAATGGCATAGTTAAACAATAGATTTGAGGGAAATAATTGAGTAAAATATTAAGTTGTATTAATTGAAAATTAAGATTTATTAGTGATTTGTATGAATTTGTGACCGGATCAAGAGCTTTGTTTTGAAAAGATGTGTTTTATGTTTGTTTTAAAAATAATAAAAAACTTTTTTTTTAAAAAAAGAGCAAGTTGTGAGGGGTATGCAAGAGAATAGATGTGTGTGCTTGTATATCTTCCTTCCTTCCTTCCTTCCTTCCTTCCTTCCTTCCTTCCTTCCTTCCCTCCCTCCCTCCCTCCCTCCCTCCCTCCCTTCCCTGCTTCTCATTCCCATCTCCTTCCTTCCTCCTTTTTTTTGGAGTGCTTGTTTCTTTTTTTCACCTATTACTGCTTCAATGATGTTTGCTCAAGGGATTATGGACTGCAAATCCCCCCCCCCACAACCTGCCACCAATTTCACCGCGCTCTGCTCCCCCAGCTCCTGCCCCCAGCCCTGTGGAAGGCTGCAAGAAGCTTCCATCCCAGCTTCTCTTATCTCTCCCGTTCTTTTCCTCCTCAAAGTCACAGTGCGGGGCTGCAAGGGCGGAAATCCCTGTGCGCGTGCACACACACACACATAAATGTGCACGAATGGGCAGAGGTTTCCCATTTTTTAAAGACAAGTTTTATTAAAAAAAATTTTTACATACGTATTTTATGAACAGAGTATTGACCGGGTCACATCTTTTACAACTTATAACATATTTATATATTGATTTTTATAATCTCTTCCAGTTTCCTTTTTTGTTTTTTCCAGATATAATTTATATATTTCATTTTCTGCCATAATATTCTTTTTTCTCTATTTTTATCTTATCTTAATTTCTTCTTAATACTTAATATATAAACAGTATCACCATCCGCCCTGTCTTAGCATTGCTTCAATTAATTATCTTATTTCTCCATTTATAAAATATATTTCTTATAATCCCAATCACATTTTTTAGTTATAAACAATAAACTTCATCCTATTCAGTTCTTAAATTGAAGCCTTTTAACTTAATTGATCTTCCACATCTTATCTCTTCTTAATACATAATAAGCAATATCACTCTCCGCCCTTAATTCCTGACTTCTATTATAGCATCCATTAATTATTTTATTTCCTCATTTGCAAGATATTATTTCAAAATTCCCATCACACTTTTTTCAGTTTTGCATCCTAATTTCAGTTCATAATTGAACCTAGTTACCACTTCATATTTCATCTGCTGTTCCATTTTACAATAAACAATAAACATCATATTTACTTTTTACATTCACAATTACTATTATTAATAGAGTTCCCTTAGATCTACTAATATATATATATTAATTCCCTTCCTCCTTTCCACTATTCTTCCCCTTTTAGCCATTTTCTCCTGGTTTCACCAGAATTCCACTTCTTAATGATTTTCTCCTTTCATCCTATTCTCTTTTCTTCTTCTTTTTTTATTTTTACATTTATTATATCTTTTCTCCTGAACCCTTTCTCTAACTTTTGAGTCCATCACTCGCATAATTCGCCCCCTGCTGTTACCCAATCTTTTCCCATTTCCTTCTCTTCCCTTAGATTGCTTTTTTGTTTGGAAAATATTTCCCCCTGTCCATTCTTTTTTTGCCACTATAAATCCCAGTGTAATCATCTAACATTTTGCCTTCAATTCTTTTTCCTTCAATATCATTTTCTTGTTTCTCATTTATATTCTCTTTTTCCTGTTTTGTGTGCTCTAACAAAGTTTCTGACTTTTTATTGTCCTTTATTGATTCATGCATGTTTTTAAGCATCTCAATTAATTCTTCACACATCCAAGACTCCATTATATTAGTTTAAAAGATTATTTCCACTTATATTTAATTAAAATTTTAGTCCATATAGTCTCTTTTTTATTTCTAGATAATATCCAGTACAAATGTTTGTCCAATCCACTCCAACTTAAAGCTTTATTATTGTCCACCTCCTTTAGAAGTCGAGACCAAGCAATTTAAAACAAAACAAATACTCCTTAAAATTTCTCACAGTTCTTGTAGTGATCAAGGTCATTGTTGTAATTTCCTTGAATTTTCAAGTCCATCGTTGTAGTGCTTTCTTTCCACCAGCAGATGTCTCTCTCCAATCCATATTTCTCAGAATAACGAAGTATCCAGTTTACAAAAGTATTTTAAATCCACATAGAAAATACTTTCTCTCAAATTGCTTTTCCTTTTATTGTTTTTAATTTTTCCAAATTCAGTTTTAAATCCAGTTGTAAAATTTCCTTTCTTGGGCTTTAATATGTTAACCTCCTCTTTGTTCTTACTTCATACTTCAAAACTGTCAAAATTCTTTCAAATCTTCATTAAAAAATACTTTCCCGTGGGTTTCCTTTTCTTATATTGGTTTTAATTTCTCCAAGTCCAATTTTAAATCCAAATATAAGATTTTCTTTTCTGGGCTTTAATGCTTTGACTTCCTCTTTGTTCTTTTCCCTCCATTAAAATTCCCAAGTGCCAATTAACCGCTTGCTTCCTTGCTAGGATCTTTTAAAGTTTTTTAAAAAAGAAATTCCCTTTTTTACCTATGAGTTGGCCAATCACTCACCCGGTACCTGTACTCTGTCCTGCACAAAATCTTATTCCAGTTGCCCTAGCTTCAAAGCGGTCATTTTTAATGGCTGTCGTCCCCGCCGCCAGATCGAAGAGCTGCCTCCGATCTTCTGAAGAATTGGCCTGTTCCTCTTGGTCGTCCGAGGCACCTCTCCTTCTTCACCGTCCGTACAAGATGGTTCCGGTCCAAAGACTCCCCAACAGCGGTTTGTCTGGCTTGATTTTTGCCGGGCTCATTGGAGCCTGCTAATTTCCAGCCAGTCTCACCACAAAGCTTCCGGTTTCTCCTCAGAGGCTTCCCATTTTGACACCTCTCCCCTGTCGCTGTCTCTGTTGTCTCCCCCCTTGTAGCCCTGTGCTTTGACATATATTTTTTCCAGGGGCTATATATTATTATATACTCTCAAAAACAATTACAGAATAAAAGAAATAGTAGAATAATAATAGAAAGAATAATAGAAAACATTTGTTATTTAGCAATGACAAATTAGTATTAGCAATACTAATCCAAACACTGAGCCCTTTGTTTATAAGTTAGGAAGGAAGGAAATTACTATATGCATAACCAACAAAGTTTGTAAAAATATGTTTCTCTTCAACAGGATAACATTGAAATCCCTATCCCAAGGTACTTTATCAAGGAGAAAATTAAAGTATTAAAAGAGAGAGAGGGAATCCTTGCTCAGATCATGTTAGATGCCGGAATGTATGAAGATGAACCTGTAAGTATATCTATATAATAAAGTGAGGGATACAGGCAATCCTCATTTAGCAACCATTTGTTCAGTGACCATTCATATTCATCATCACAGTGATGATGAACACGGGGACTTTATGAGCAATCCTCAAAGTTGCAATCATCACCGTGTCTTGGTAGTCACATGATTGCAATTTTGGCACTTTGCAACTGGCTTGAACTTACAACAATTGCAGCAACTTCCTTGCCAGTTTTTCTCAAGCAAAGTCAATGGGGAAGCCAGTAGAGCAGGTCACAAATTGCTCCTCTGCTTTTTCTCCTAGGGAGCCCCCATGCAGCAGAGTAAGTGCAGATCCTAAAAGACAGGCAGTTGCCTTCTTGGCTACACTTGGACCACAGTATCCACCATTCCACAGCACCTGCCCACCCATACTATGGGGCCCATCCCCACTCACTAATGCCATCTACCTGCATTCATACTGCAGCACCCAGCTGCATTGCAGCTCCCACTCCCCACACAGCTGATTCTCACTTAACAATTGCAATGAGAACTGCTGGAATTGATTGCTAAGCAATGCAGTTATGTGATATCACACTTTATAATATCTTTGGTTGGGAGGGGGAAGTCTGAATACCATAATGATTTAATTAAAGATAATATGTCATGATGATCAAAATTATGGGACTAGGCAGAAATTATTTCCTTAATGAATATTTGTAACGCCCTTATACCAAATGTGTATACATATCCCTACCAGTACAAAGCTTTAACTAGTGTCTTTTGTTCTTTAAACTTCTCAACTTTTTCTTTGATGGGAGCTCCATTCAATCATAAATTGTTTGGTCTTCCTGTGAATTTACTCATTCCTCTTTCATGTTTATTTCCAGTGCGATCCTCATTATTTCTATATAATCAAATCACTTCACTATACTTTGTTCATACCAAGCACTCGCTTCTGTGTTCAGTAACCATACATTTCTTGATCCTTTCATTTCTTTTACTACCTATACTCCAAGTAAAACATTCTCACTCCATACAACTTTTATGTTTCTCTTGACAGCTATCATCCCATGTAAAAAGTGGGACAGAAGCACAAGTTTATGCAGGTATTTTTGTTTCTTTGAAAATAATATATTTCTCATACCAGTCCACATACAGCCTTGTCCACATACATCTTTGTACATTTTAGCATTTCTTCATGCATTTTTCCACTTTTAGAAAACATTCTTCCAAGGTGTACAAATTCATCTACGTGTTCTAATTATTACCAGGGACTTGATGAAAAACAAAAACATTATCTTGTTTTGCACACATGCTTATTATACATGGATTTCCCAAATGTTGTTCAGGTTTCCCTGTTGACCTTATCTCTTTGTTTTTACATTCACTAACTTTCCTTTTGTATAGGAGAACAGTAACAGCATTCTTCTGATCAGCAGGCATAGATACAGTTTTCACATACATATTACATGAATCACACAGCAATTTCATAACTAAGCCACATTTATTTTTCCTGTTTTCATCATCCATGCCTATGTCCTTATCACAGAATTTATGCCATCATTTTCATCTATTGTTTCCTGGGTATTAACATTTATTAGTTTCAGTTCTATTTTCATCATATCACTGTCGTTTCCATACAGTCTCGAAAATACTCCTTTCATCATTTCCTCACTTATTCCAGATCTTTCCATTCAATCTGCATAGGCTCTTTTTCTTTCACTTTCAAAGCAACCTTTTATTTCCATCTAAATTACTCTGCATTTCCTCTGCATCTTTCAGAATTAACTATTTCTTGTTCTCTTTAACTATATTCTTGGCAACAATCTTTTTTTCTCCATACAAATTATTAAGGATGTACAACTATTTGGATCTGCAGTGGGAAAGGGGCTTCATAGGGATATGGGCACACTTTGCTAATTCTGTTAGCAGCTCCTTAAATAAGTCTTGACTTTTCATGGACTTTTCCTTAATGGAGATAACTAGGGGATAAGTGGCAATGCTGTAATGTAAGAAGAAGTGTGTGTGTTTAAGGAAGCACCAACATAAGCAGCAAGTATGCCCAGGTGCCCTTTGAAGCATTTTCTACTTTACATCCAAATAGCTGTGCATCATTATACACTATACAGTATCTAGAATGGGAGATCCTGTTCATAGTTACTTATGTCTTAGTTATTCTAGGTTGCATTATTGCAATACACACAACATAGGACTGTCATTGAAGACCATCCAGAAACTACAAGTAGTCCAGAATGTAGCTGAGCCAGTAGTTTGGGGCATTCCTGGGCATGGCCATATGACACATTATTCTGTGACCTGTGCTGGCTTCCTACAGGGTTCTGAATATAATTCAAGGTATTGATTATCACCTAAAAAGACTTATATGGTACAGAGTCAGATTATTTCCAGGAACGCCTTGTTCAGTGTTGTTTGCCCATCCTGCATGCTCTAATAAGGTGGGCATACTCTAGATTCCTCCGTAAAACAATGTAATCTTATGGGACTTTGGAGGAATGGTCTTTACTATGATAGCATCTGCCCTTTGGAATAATCTCCTGACATATAGTTGGTCCTATGCATGCCTTTTAAAAGGTAGTGAAAACATGCCTTTTTTCCTCAGGCATTCAAATCAGGATGATAAATAACCTTGTCTGCAAAGGGCCTAATACATTTTAGTACCCAGTTGCCAAATAATTGTTATATTTGGTTTTAGCTGGTATTATTTACTTTGGTTTTGGTTTTTTTGTTCTTTGGTCCACTATATACCATCCGGAATCATGTTGTTCAAGTTGGGTAGCCATACAAGAGCTCAGTCAATCTATTCCTTCAAGGACAGAACATTGAGAGTATAAAGAAGCATTCTAGACCCATTCCCCCCCCCACACACAAAGTAGGAAGAGGTAAATAATATATTTGGAATTATTCTGAGGTCAAAATGATAACTGTCAACAGGATTGATGTGGTGCGCTTACTTGAAATAACGATTGAGTTTTCTCTTAAACTTCCTTTTTATATTACAGAAAAAACCTGTGAAGGTCATGCTTTTAGAAGAAGCCGTTAGAGTAATTCAGATAGCTGAGCGAGCTCGACAGGGCCGACTCAGGGCTACATTCATGAAGCAAATCTTTCTTGAAGAAAAGAGAGAACGATTAGCCAGGCTTCAGGGTTCAAAAGGTCCAGATGTTGAAACTGCTGCAATGTGCATTCAAAGGGTAAAGCATACATACAAATATGTTCCATTGAAAAGTGGCTTTTTATTCAATTTCGTTTGAATGTGCTATCTATGGAGAATGTTCATATCTGTTTTTATATTATTGTTTGCCTTCATTTAATTAAACAAAGAAAAGAAAAAACAAAACAAATACGTATTTACTTCTCATACATATGTGTATAAAATATGATACAATGGTTTCAGGAAAGGATTATTGTATTTCATTGTAATAATTGATAGATACATATTTTAAGCAGTTTGTTCTTAAGTTGTAATGTCAGGTCTTTAATCCTCTAAATCAGTGGTCCCCAACCTTTTTGGCTGTACAGACTGGTGGGGAGGGGAGGGGACGGGTTCACGCTCTCAATCTAATCCTGTGCATGCACAAATGAAGCTTCATGCGCTGACCCATCATTTCTGCAGCCCTTATCCCAACGGGCCATGGACTAGGAATTGGGGACCCTTGCTCTAAGTAATTGGAAACTTTAAGTTATCTTTTCCAAACTGAAGCATTATTAGCAATAAAAAGGGTACTGACCATCCATTTCAATAGTCTAAGTGACATTTTCCATATAACAGGTAAGTAGTTAAAAGACTGTGAACTATGTTTGTGGTCTGCCAGCAGCCTGTGGAGCTGGCAGCAGAGTTGGACAGTGAGGAGGCTGGGGAGGAACATGGGCCAGTCCTTGAATCTGGGGAAGGCTCAGACGAGGGCTCTGCATCAGAGGCAGAGATGGGGCCAGGGCCATCTGGGAATTATGTGCGGACTCCAGAGCCTCCAGAGTAGGACATCAGAGAGGCAGAGGAACAGGGGGAGCCTGTTCCTAGTGCGCACATGCGCAGAGTTGCCAGAAGGCAAGAACAGTTAAAACAAAAGGGACGACTCAGGAGTAAGGCTTAGAGATGATTGGCCCCTCCCATAAGACATAAAGGAAGAGCAAAGGCACGTGGGCCTTTGCAAGAAGCAACATTGTGGATGGTGTCGTTTTGTACTTTGAAGCTCCATTTTTGACTCTGTTTCTGTGTGGCCTTGCCAAGATAATTCCCAATTAGGTCTTTGGCAGTGTGTCAAAGAAGATAAAGGTGGGTATTTACCAGCCTTATCCGAAAGACTGTGGCAGATTCTTGGTGATTCAGCACGTGCTGTGAATGAAAGGAATTCACAGCCGTTAAAGTAAAAAAAGGGGGTTTTGGGACTAGTTGTGTGCTTTTTACAATATCAGGAAGCCTAGGTCAGAACAAACTACTTACCTTACTGTGTTTCCCCCAAAATAAGATCTACCCCCAAAATAAGCCCTAGTTTGATTTTTAAGTGTGCGCCTAATATAAACTCTACCCCAAAAATAAGCCCTAGTGAAGGGGGGTGGCATGGCCAGTACAGGAGGTGGTGAGTGCACGCGGGCTGTTGGTGTCTGGCAGCCTACAATAGCACAGGTGAGTTGATTACCTGTCCAAGGAGCAGGCAGAGGCGAGGTGGAGGCACGCAATCTGGACGTGCTGTGCGGGCCTCGGGGAAACCAAGAGTCAGTGGGCCGGAGTGGCAGGTGGCCATGGGAGACTCGTTTTCGCATGGCGGCACTGGCAGCAGATGGAGGCAGAGGCGCGGGGGAAGGCAGATGATCCAGACGCGTTGCTTGGGCTGCAGGAAAGCTAAGAGTTGGTGGGCCAGAGCAGGTGGGCGGCCACGGGAGACTCATCTTTGCTTCTCTCCCCTTGCCTGCGGTCCATGCAACAGGTTGGAATTGTCTGCCTTCTGCCTCGCGCATGAAGACAAGCCTCCTGCGGCTGCATGCCCACTGCAGCCCACTGACTTTCAGCTTTCACGTAGCACATCCAGATTGTCTGCCTCCACCCACCCCCATGCCTCCGTAAGCCTCCCAGAGTGCACCAACCAAGAGACCAGTGGGCTGCAGCTGCTGCTGGATACCATCGGTCCCTGCACGCTTGCCGCCTCTTGTGCGCACGCCAGGGCAGGACGCCCAGCTGGGCTGATCACCCTGAAATCATGTTTCCCCAAAAATAAGCCTTAGTGTTTATTTTGGAGCCCAAAAAATATAAGACCAGGTCTTATTTTCGGGGAAACACAGTACCTGTTATACCTGGGTGGGAGGGAATTAAACAATAGTTTTAATGAGGCATTATTCTCACTGCACTTGCAGTAACACAGTGAATTACACATTCCTTTTCTACTTTTTGAATATACACCCAAAATTTAGTACCTCAAAATATATCCATAATTCAAGATTGAGAAAATCAAAATTGACAAATGTATAATTGTGTTTTCAGAGCTGTCTTCAAAATTGAAGAATCCCGTAAAAATTAATAGAGTAATGTTCTGAGTTTTTTCCAAAAATATTTATGAGAATTCCACACAAAATCTAAACTAACCTGGAAATTACACTAATTTTTAGAATATTTTGTCAGGGCGCAATCAGCCCCGTTACCTTCCTGGGGTAATTGCCTGGATCGTGGCATTTTCCTTGTGTATACTTTTGAAAAATAAAACCGGAATACATCTTCTAATTAAACTCATATTTATTTGTTATAAAGAAAATAAAACATCTAACTGATCTAATTAGTTACATTTTGAAAAAGTTTGTGCCGGCTATTTCTCAGCCGGACCTTTCTGGGCAAGAGAACAAAGGAAAAAATGTGAAGAAGGAATGTGGGTGGATATGCGCAGTTATAGCTTACTGATAAGGATTCTTGGCAAGCTACGGAAAGTCTGACAGTCCAGAAGTAATGAGCTCAGCTGGTAAATAAAAAAAAGGCAGTGACATGTTTACTATATCTCTCAAAAGGAAACCTATTATTACTGGTTCGTTGCACAGTCAACCAGATGTTTAAACTGGATTTGAAATTTTTATCAACCTGTTGAGTCCTTTCCAAGGTCCTGGGATAGGCAGATGTTGATGTTTGATGGTGTTAAAGGTATCATTGCAGGATGTTCTGATTAAAGTTGCCTTTTGCAATTGAGGAATGGTAATTTTGTCAATGCCGATGGTGTTCAAATGGTGCTCCAATTGTTTTGGGCCAAGGGGTACTATTACTATTGGTACTACCTTTGCTTTCTTTTGCCACAGACATTCTATTTCTATTTGCAGATCTTTGTATTTTGTTATCTTCTCCTTTCTCTTCTGTTCTCTTATCTCTAGGTACTGCCATGTCCACTATCCAGACATTTTTATCTGTCTTATTGATAGTTGTTAAGTCTGGGATATTATGTGGCAG
The DNA here is from genome assembly GCF_059756535.1 of Pantherophis guttatus. NCBI lineage: Eukaryota > Metazoa > Chordata > Lepidosauria > Squamata > Colubridae > Pantherophis > Pantherophis guttatus. The sequence goes on along the minus strand of NC_142063.1, from coordinate 183,705,191 downwards.
ATGCTTGTCATAACATTTTGAATTCTAAAATCTCAGGGCACTTTACCTTCTTCATTTTCTACTACTCTCTCTTATTTTAATAGTTGTTCACCTGGTCAGCTGGTACAAGAAGATCGCACTATGAACAATGGCATGACAAACAAGCAATAATGGTCCATTGGAAGATCTACAAGAAATACCATTTGCCTGCAAGCAAGAGCAGTTTTTGCTTGCAGGCAAATGGTATTTCTTGTAGATCTTCCAATACACCATTATTGCTAATTTGTCATGCCATTGTCTGTAGTCAGTTAGTGCAATCTTCTTGTAACAGCTGATCAGGTGAAGAACTGTTTCTTTAGCTTCTTTGCAGAAGAATCACTTGCTGTCTGTTGCTATCTTCTCAGTTCCAGCTTTGTGTGCATTTGTTCTAATGGCCTGGTGTGTAGCCAGAATTGGCCGCTTTGTCTAATTCCTTCAACTTACCTGCTCTTAATCATTGACAGGACTTGTTATCTATATTCCCTGCTTTTTCTAAATATACATGTAATGTAATAGTTTGTGTTCCCATGCCTTTTTTCTGTTCTTCATTTAGTCTTTCTTGTAGGCCAGTTTGGTCTCTCCAGTACTCAGTAGGCTTAATTTTCAAGAGGAAAAGAGTTGCAGTTGAGTTAAGTCAATTTCAAGCTAAGGGTGAAATTCTTCAGAGTAATTGGAGTCATGCCATAAGCAGCTTGTAATCAATTTAAATGAGTTCAGGAAGTAGATCTCAATAACCATTAATGGAGCCAATAATCAGAACAAGATTTCTAACACAATGTCTTCAAATGTGATTGAATATGAAAATATTTTTGAAAAATGTTTAATAATTCAAATCATTCCATTTACCAGATATACTCGAGTATAAGCTGACCCGAATATAAGCCAAGGCACCCAATTTTACCACAAAAAACTGGGAAAACTTATTGACTCGAGTATAAGCCTAAGGTGGGAAATGCAGCAGCTCCTGGTAAATTTCAAAAATAAAAATAGATACCAATAAAATTACATTAATTGAGGCATCAGTAGGTTAAATGTTTTTGAATATTTATTTCAAAGAAAAACAGTAAACTATCTCTGTAAGTGGAAAAGAGGGTAAACAAAAACAATATGGTATCAAAGTGTCTTCTGAAGCCACATCTAGTGCCAGGGTTTGTGTTCTTTCTTTCTTTCTTTCTTTCTTTCTTTCTTTCTTTCTTTCTTTCTTTCTTTCTTTCTTTCTTTCTTTCTTTCTTTCTTTTTCTCCCTCTCTCTCTCCCTTCCTCTTCCTTCTTTCTTTCTCTTTCTTGTCTCTCCCTCTCTTTTTTCTTTTTCTTTCTCTTTCTCTTTCTTTCTTTCTTCTCTTGCCCTTTTAGTCTCTTGACACTTCTCCAAAATGCACTCCCAAGAAGCCACATCTCTCTCCCTCTCCCTCTCTCTCTCTCACACACACACAGAGGTTGGATTGGATATCTCTCTCCCACCCTCCTTCCCTCTCTGCCTTAGGCTTAGAAAGTCTGCCAGTGCTGTTCCTCATTTGGCAATGCCACCCCCCCCATTCCCCCATTGCCTTCCCCAAACACCTCCCCCGCTTGCAAATGGGAAATGCCTAGAATGCAATAAAGCCCACCAGTTCACCTCCTGCTGGCAGGCTGGCTAATGGGATGAGAGGAGAGGCTCGCCCTTTGCCTGGCTTCCCTCCTCCTGCAGTCTCCTCAGTGCTCGCTCGTGTTCCCCCTCCCCAGTCTAGCATGATTGCAGGTGGAGCCACATTGCCTTTTGCAAGCCCGCTGTCGGAGAAGCCAGTGAGGGCTGGCTTTTTGCATAGTTTTGTCCAGCTGTCAGGGGAGCATGGCTTCCTCCCCAGGCCCCCGTACCCCCCCCAACAGCCAGACAGTGGCCTTGGAAAGGGAAATGTGAGCTTCTGCATGCATCATAAACGAGCCCGTCTCTCTCTCTCTCTCTCTCTCTCTCTCACTTTTTCAGCATAAACAAATGTGCTGAAAAACTCGGCTTATACACGAGTATATACAGTATATTTTTATCAATTCTTTTACTATCCTGTTTTTTTAATTCAGTATATTATAGTTTAAAGAAAAAGGAAATGGCTTCTGAACTAATGTTCTTTTCTTTATACATTATAAGAATCAGAATCAAAATAGAGCTGCAAGGGACCTTGGAGGTCTTCTAGTCCAGCCCCCTGCTCAAGCAGGAGATCCTATACCAGTGATGGCTAACCTATTGCCATTGTGTACCAGGAGGGGGGAGGCTCTGGAGGCTGGGGACAGCAAAAAACGCCGCTTCCTGTCAAACCGGAAGTTGGGAAACGGGCCGTTTCTGCCCTCCAGAGGGCCTTCAGAGGGGTGGAAAAGGCCATTTTCACCCTTCCCAGACTCAGAGAGGCTCTGGAGCCAGGTGAGAGAGAAAAACGGGCCTTCCCCACCACCTCCCAGACCCTCCAGAGGCAGGAAGCAGGGCTGTTTCCCTACTTCTGGGGGGCCCAGAAGGCCTGAAAATCAGCTGGCCAGCGCACGCTGAGCTCATGTGCCCACTGATATGGTGGCACGTGTGCCATAAGTTCATCATCACGGTCCTATACCATTTCAGACAAGTGACTGTAGAGTCTCTTAAAAACTTCCAGTGATGAAGCACCCACAAAGTTTGAAGGCAAGCTGTTCTACTGGTTAATTGTCCTTGCTGTTAGGAAGTTTCTCCTTAATTCCAGGTTTCTTCTCTCCTTGATTAGTTTCCATCCTTGTTTCTTGTCCTGCCCTCTGGTTCTTTGGAAAATAAATTGACCCCCTCCTCTTTGTGGCAGCCTCTCACATACTGGAATACTGCTATTATGTCCCCCCTAGTCCTTCTTTTCTCTAGACTAGCCAAATCCAAATTCTATAACCATTCTTAATATGTTTTAGTCTCAAGGCCTTAAATCATATTAATTGCTCTTCTTTGCACTTTTTCCAAAGTCTCAACATCTTTTTTCTAATGTGGTGACCAAAACTGAATGCAGTATACCAGGTGCGGTCTTACTAAGGCTTTATAAAGCAGTACTAATACTTAACGTGGTTTTGATTCTATGCCTCTGTTTATACAATCAAGGATTGTATTAGCTTTTTTGGTTGCTGCTGCACACTGCTGACTCATGTTTAAGTGATCACCCACTATGACTCCAAGGTCCCTCTTACAGTTATTGTTTTTGAGCTTGGTTCCACCTAATCTGTACTTGTACCTTTGGTTTTTCCTGCCCAGGTATAAAACCTTGGTTTTTTCCAATTAAATTTCATGTTGGATAGGGCCCATTGTTCAAGTCTGTCAAGATCTTTTTGGATCCTGAGCTTGTCTTCTAGGGTATTGGCTATTCCTGCCAGCTTACCATTATCTTCAAATCTGATGAGTTACCCTTCTATTTCCTCATCTAAGTCATCTATGAAGATATTGAAAAGGGACTAAGACAGAACCTTGTGGTACCCCACTGCATACTTCTCTATATAGATGTTTAGTTTAGTTCAGTTTATTGATTAGCCCATAGGCCATATAAAAAAACAAGAGTTCCAAACACAAATTATTATTAAAATCCTATAAAAACAATTTAAAATGAAATTGGAATAAAATACAATAATTTAATATATAGATAAATAAAATAAAATAACATTATATTCCAGTATCACCCCTACAATCTTCCCCAATTAGTCCAGCATATGCCGATCTCAACTGAACCATTTTACTCAAGTACTGTGCTGTATTAAATGTTGTTTTCAAATTCTGGTCTCACATAAGGTAAGTTGTTTTAATATGGGGTTCCCAATGGATCATTCGTTTAGTATATGAACTAAGATACTTGTTTCTCACTCTCTTATACAGGCAACAATCAAATAGTATGTGAGCCAGGTCTTCTACCTCTGCTGCTCTGCAAATGCAGATGCATTCATTATATGATATAGAATGGAATCTCCCATATCTGACCATTGTGTCAAGCTGTTCTAATCTCGCTTGCTTAAATATCTCCCTAAAATGTTTTGGCAATTGTAACTTTAAATAGCTGTCTATTTGAAAAGTACATTTATATTTACTCAGCCATTTCAAGTTACCAGCATTACTAAGGATAGCTATATCATTTTGTGCTTCTATATCCATGATTCTTTGAGCAACTCTTTTTAGCTTGTTCTCCTGTTACACTAGAGACAGGAAGGCCACAGCTTCTTACAAAATTTGTCAGTTTAGTAATCCAAGAGGTTTGTAGTTGTGAATTTATCTGCTCTAATAAACATAACTTGGGGAGTCTATCTTAGACTTAGACTTACACTTAGACTAACTTTATTGTCACTTTGAGTGTACATTAATCGGCATACATTAAAATGAAATGTCGTTGCATACAGCTCTCAAAGGTCTCCACCTCCAATATACACTACATAAACATGACAAAATAAGTAGGTAAATAAAAACAGAAGTATGCATATACCCCAGTGGTGGGTTTCAAATTTTTTTACTACCGGTTCTGTGGGTGTGGCTTGGTGAGCGTGGCAGGGGAAGGATACTGTAAAATCTCCATTCTCACCCCACTCCAGGAGAAGAATACTGTAAAATCTCCATTCCGTCCCCAATCTAGGGGAAGGTTACTGCAAAATCCCCATTTCTTCCTGATCAGCTGGAACTTGGGAGGCAGAGAATAGATGGGGGCGGGGCCAGTCAGAATTTTTACTACTGGTTCTCTGAACTACTTAAAATTTCCACTACCAGTTCTCCAGAACTGGTCAGAACCTGCTGGAACCTTCTCAGCTGTCCTTACCATTCTCTGAATGGACTTTCTTTCTGAGGCACTGCAGCCACCAAACCAAACATTGATGCAGTTTGTTAAAGCGCTCTCAATCATGCTTCTGTAAAAAATGGCCAGGACAGAAGGAGAAAGATGTGCTCTCCTCATCCAATGCAGGAAATGCAGACCCTGATTTGCTTACTTCACTAAGGATGATGTGTGGAGAGACCAGTTCAGATTGTTAGTTATCTACACTCCCAGATACTTAATACTGTTGACCACCTCTACAGCTGCATACTTGATATTGAGTAGAATATGACCATGCTGACTCTTTCTAAAAACTATGATGATTTTTATTAACATTTAGAACTAGGTTACTAGTCTCCATTTCAGTGATTTTGTGCCAGTAGTTAAATGCTCTGATTTTAAGTGCATGAATTGTATAAATTCCCAATTCAGCTCTAACTGCTGCAGCAAATGTCCTTAGAGCTACACCCAAAATACATGTCAGGTGCTGGGACTGTGTTTGTTCTAATACTGTGATTGAGTATAGACCCCAAACATCTACTCCATAACATAGGGGTAACCTTAGCTTTATATAGCAATAGCACTTAGACTTACCGTATTTTCCGGCGTATAAGACGACTTTTTAACACATGAAAATCTTCTCAAAAGTCGGGGGTCGTCTTATACGCCGGGTGTAGTTCTCCTGTAACCAGGCAGACCAGCCCGAAAGGCTCTGACGAGCCTTAAATGGCTCTGGCGATCCCAGCTCTGGCGATCCCAGCTGAGTTCCCTGCAACTCAGCTGGGATCGCCAGAAACCACGTAAAAGGGAAAAAGTTTTTTCCCTTTTACTCTGAGGATCCCAGCTCTGACGATCCCAGCTGAGTTCCCTGCAACTCAGCTGGGATGGCCAGAAACCACGTAAAAGGAAAAAAGTTTTTTCCTTTTTACTCTGAGGATCCCAGCTCTGACGATCCCAGCTGAGTTCCCTGCAACTCAGCTGGGATGGCCAGAGCCATGTAAAAGGGAAAAAGTTTTCCCCCTCCAGCTTGCTTACCTCAGCTGCTAATCGCAACGCTTGCCTTGCTTTGCTTGCTTGAATCTATTCAGGCAAGCAAGCAACTCCCTGCCTGCAATCAAGCAAGGAGTTAGTTGTGGACTTCAACTCCCAGAATTCCTCAGCCAGCAAAGCTGGCTGAGGAATTCTGGGAGTTGAAGTCTACAAGTCTTAAAGTTGCCAAGGTTGGAGACCCCTGTTCTATTGGGTAAGATTTTTCCCCTTTGGGAGCTTTAAAAAAAATAGTCAATTGGGGTTTTTTTAGTTGTTCTTTTTTAGACCTAGCCATTTAGGAAGCCGTTTAGGAAGTTTTAAATTTAGCTTTCATATAAAAATAAAAATAAAATAAAATAAAATAATATTTGTGCAGCTTTCTGAGATTTAGTGTGTTTCTGTAGTGTTTCACTCCAACTACACAAACACACAAAATCTCACAAAGCTGTATGTGGAATTTTGTGTGTGTAAAGTGTGAAAGTTGGTTTTTTGGACTTTTTATGGCTGTGTGAGGTTCCTGCTTGTTGCAGGGGCCATTTTGGGTCTAGCACAGCTGCTTTTACATTGTGGGTGAGCCAGTTGTGTTGTGTTGTGTGTGTTTAGAGTGTGAAAGTTTTTTGGGGGGGCTTTTTGTGGCTGTGTGAGGTTCCTGCTTGTTACAGGGGCCATTTTGGGTCTAGCACAGCTGCTTTTACATTGTAGGTGAGCCAGTTGATGTTTTTTAATTTTTATTTGGTGTGCATTGGAAGAGGGGCAGTCTTATATGGCAAGTATAGCCCAAACCCTATATTTTAACAGGAAAAGTTGGGGGTCGTCTTATATGCCCAGTCGTCTTATACGCCGGAAAATACGGTACCATATTTTTCGGACTATAAGACGCACTGGTATATAAGATGCACAAAGATTTTGAAGAGATAAGTAAGAAAAAAAAGTTTTTGCTCTCCCCAGCCCCCAGGAGCACTTTGTCCCAAACCCTCTGGGCATCCCGTTTTTCACAAAAAAACGTGTGCAGAGCAGTGGTGAAATGTAAAATTTGTTACTACCAGTTCTGTGGGTGTGGCTTGGTGGTGGTGGTGGTAATATGACTGAGTGGGCGTGGCCAACTTTTTTTAAAAATTTATTTTTAAAACCATTTTTTCTACAACCTCTTCGGCTGAAAAGGTTGTAAAAAAAATGCTTTTAAAGTCTCTGACGATCCCAGCTAACTTGCCTGATTGGCAGAGGCTTTTTTTTTTAAAGCCTCTGACGATCCCAGCTGACTTGCCTGATTGGCAAAGGCTTTTTTTCCTTTTAAAAACATTTTTTCTATAACCTCTTCAGCCAAAGAGGTTGTAGAAAAAACGCTTTTTAAAGCCTCTGATGATCCCAGCTGAGCCACGCGATCATCAGAGGCTTTTTTTTTTTTTTTACTTTTAAAAGCATTTTTTCGGCCAAAGAGGTTGTAGAAAAAAATGCTCTTAAAAATTAAAAAAAAGCCTCTGATGATTGCGCAGCTCAGTTGGGCAATGGGGGGGGGCAGGGATTTTTGCTACCGGTTCTCCGAACCACCCGCCTCCATCGCTATTGGATCGGGCGATCCGGTCCGAACCGGGAGCATTTCACCCCTGGTGCAGAGGGTTTGGGAGGCCTGCATAGTGCTCCTGGGGACTGGAAAGGGCCAAAACACGATGCGTGGAGGGTTTGTGAGGCCAAAAATGGGCCTGTTTTTTGCAAAAACAGCATTTTTCCCTCCCCAGCCCCCAGGAGCACTATGCAGGCCCCCCAAATCCTCTGTGTGCCCCATTTTTCAAAAGAATGAGACACGCGGGGCAGGGCTTCGGGAGGCCAAAAAGGGCTGTATTCGGTGTATAAGACGCAACAACATTTCCCCCGTCTTTTAGGGGAATACACACACACACACACACACACACACACACATATATACATATACATACATATACATACATACATACATACATACATACATACATACAAACACACTGCTCAAAAAAAGAAAGGGAACACAAGCAGAAGACATCCGAGTTCTGAATGAATGAAATAGCCTTATTAAATACTTTGTTCTTTACATACAGTAGTTTGTACACTGCTCAAACAACTAAAGGGAACACAAAACTACTGTATGTAACGAACAAAGTATTTAATAAGGCTATTTCATTCATTCAGATCTCGGATGTCTTCTGCTTGTGTTCCCTTTCTTTTTTTGAGCAATAAATATAAATATAAATATAAATATTATATATATATATATATATATATATATATACACATATACATATACATATATATATATATACATATATATATACATATATATATATATATATATACATATATATATATATACATATATATATATATATATATATATATATATATATATATATATATATACATATATATATATATATATATACATATATATATATATATATTTGTTTTCTGAGGTTTTCGCGGGTGTTTGTATGTAGGTCTTTGGTTATTCGGGTTTTCTCCCGCGTAAAATTGGAGGTTTCTTGGCAACGTTTCGACGAAGTCTCATTCGTCATCTTCAGGCTGGTGTTCTCGGCTTCGTGCTTCTAGTCTCCCAATGGGCAGCAGAGTGTTTGCTGGCTGCCAGAAAAAAAGCCTAGAAACTAGTGGATTGTGATTTCACTGAACTAGGGCTGCATAAAAATCTTGGTTTATGTAGGAAGAACCTGGCTAAAGAGAAATACATATATACATACATACATACATACATACATACATACATACATACATACATTGCAGTATATACTGCATTACAGTGCTTTACATTCCTCTCTAAGCAGTTTACAGAGTCAGCATTTGGGTCCTCATTTTACCCACCTTGGAAGGATGGAAGGCTGAGTCAACCTTGAGCCTGGTGAGATTCAAACTGCCAAATTGCAGGCAGCCGGCAGTCAGCAGAAGTAGCCTGCATTGCTGCACTCTAACCACTGCTCCACTGTGGTTTAATTAATGGGGATAGGAACCCTGGGTACCTGTGATTCTTTAAGCAGTAAATTCAAACGAGCTTTTGCTCTTAAGTGTACTCCGTTGATGAGTGCAAAACAAAGATCCAGTCTTGGAAAAAGTTATGCCTAAATATACAAAGGTTCAATTATATATAAATAATAAAATATAAATTAAATATAATTCAATTAAATATACCTGTTCAATTGGTTCACCATCTAATTGCCATTGTCTCTGATGATATTTTTCAAACACCATATTTTTTAATTTAGATTTACTAATAGTTAGAAAGTTATCCTGGAAATAGGAGCTAAATCTTCTTAATAGCCTATACAGCCCCACCTGTGAATATGATAATAAAATATCATCAGCATAGAGCAAGATGTTACAATATGTATTTAGGATCATCAGCATATGTTCCATGGGATCCTTCATTAACCTTGGCAAATCATTGATGTATAAACTAAATAAGTTTAGTTTATACATCCAGCTGATGTGCAATGCCAGGTCCGTGGTAAATAAAGTCCCCCTCATTTACGACCTTATGCAGGAGGGTGGAGTGGACCTGGCGGGTATTACGGAGACCTGGCTGGGTCCGGAGAGGGCTACCCCTTGTTGAAATGTGCCCACTGGGTTTCCGTGCATTCCATCAGCCGAGGGCCCAGGGTAGGGGCGGAGGGGTGGCGGCTATTATTAAAGAAGGTCTTGGTCCAAGGGAGGCCACTGTACCTCAGATAGCAGGATGTGAGTCCCTCCTTGTGAAGTGGGGTCGTGGGGTGCAGATGAGCTTGCTGATTGCGAACCTGGCTCCCTGCCATGTAGCGGCGGCCCTGCCCGACCTGCTCAACGTAATAGCCAGAGTGGCGGTGGATATCCCCAGACTTATGGTCATGGGGGATTTCAACCTGCCATCCAACAGTGAAATGTCAGAGACAGCCCGGGAGTTCATGACTTCCATGACGGCCATGGATCTGACCCAGTTAGTTCAAGGCCCTACTCACACGGGGGGACACACTCTGGACCTGATTTTTGTCTCTGGTCAGTGATCTAGAAACAGGATACAGTCACCAAGCCCTTGTCATGGTCAGATCATTCACTCCTTCGACTAGACTTTCGAGCCGCTACCCTCTGCCGCAGGGAGACGGAACTGACCAGGTGATTCCGTCCCAGACGTCTGATGGATCCGGATAGGTTCCTGACGGAGCTTGGGCCATTCCCTGAGGCTCTGGCTCACAACTCAACTGAAGAACTGGTGGCCGCCTGAGATAGGGCAGCCGCTGGAGCATTGGACCGCGTCGTGCCTTTGCGGCCTCTGACCCGGTGCCGATCTCAATTGGCTCCCTGGTTTTCCAAGGAGCTGAGGGAGATGAAGCGCCAGAAAAGACGTCTGGAGAGCGACTGGAGGGCCAGCCGCTCCGAATCTGACCGAACACTGGTGAGGTCTCATATTAAGATCTACCTAGTGACGATAAGAGCAATTGTGCAATTCCTGCATGACAAAGTCACTCAGATTCGGGAAGGCCAGGACTCCGATTGGGTAGATTCAGATGGGGTGACGGAGGTGGTCTTGAGAGTGTTATCTGGGACGGGTTTGACCTTGTGACTCCCGAGGACGTGGACAGGATTCTGGGTAGGCTTAGCGCTGCCACATGTTTATTGGACCCGTGTCCCTCCTGGTTGGGGCTGGCCTCCTGGGCGATTACACGAGGCTAGCTCCAGGGGATTATTAACGCTTCTTTGAGTGAGGGTTTTTTTTTTTTTAATTTGATTTATATACCACCCTTCTCCGGAGACTCAGGGCGGCTTACAATGCGTTAAGCAATAGCTTTCATACTTTTGTTTATCCCTCTTTCAGGGAGGGAGGGTTTCTTCCCTCCCTCCCTAAAAGAGGTGGTGGTGAGGCCCCTCCTCAAGAAACCTTCCCTGGACCCGGCTGTATTAGCGAACTATCGTCCAGTCTCCAACCTTCGCTTTGTGGCGAAGGTTCTTGAGAGTGTGGTGGCGCAACAACTCCCCCAGTACCTGGATGAAGCTGTCTATCTACATCCGTACCAGTCGGGCTTCAGGCCTGGGTACAGCATGGAAACGGCATTGGTCGCATTGGTTGATGATCTCTGGAGGGCTCCGGACAGGGGTTGTTCCTCTGTCCTGGTCCTATTAGACTTCTCAGTGGCTTTTGATACCATCGACCATGGTATCATGCTGCACCGATTGGAGGGGTTGGGAGTAGGGGGCACAGTGTTGCAGTGGTTCTCCTCCTTCCTCTCTGACCGTACGCAGTTTGTGTTGGCAGGGGGACAGAGGTCGACCTCGAGGCGCCTTGTTTGTGGGGTGCCACAAGGGTCGGTCCTCTCACCCCTTCTGTTCAACATTTATGTGAAGCCGCTGGGTGTGATCATCCGTGGTTTTGGGGTGAAGTTCCTTCAGTATGCTGATGATACTCAGCTGTACATCTCCACCCCGGACCACCCCAATAATGTCCTTGACATGATGTCCCGGTACCTGGAGGACGTGTGGATCTGGATGGGGAGAAACAAGCTCAGACTCAACCCTTCCAAGACCACTGGGAACATCAGATTGAGAAAGTTTTAGAGAATGAGAAACTCAAGATCTTGTGGGACGTTAGGATTCAGACTGACAGGCACTTGGTCCACAACACACCTGACATAACAATAGTTGAAAAGAAAAAAGTATGGTTCATTGACATTGCAATACCTGGTGATGCACGGATTGAAGATAAGCAGCAAGAAAAAATCACAAAGTACCTTGCAAATTGAAGTTGAGTGACCATGGAAAAAGAAATCATGTGTTGTCCCGATTGTAATTGGAGTCCTTGGAGCAATACCCAAAGGGCTACCCCGCTATTTAGAAATTCTAAATTTGCCGGACTTGAACATTTTGACTCTACAAAAAACCACCTTACTCGGAACAGCTTACATCCTCCGACGATACCTTAACAGTTCCTAGGTCCTTGGTTAGGACTCGAGCTGCTGAGCTATTAACCAGCCTCAAAGGCTGTGAATCTCACTAAAGATTAACCAATAATAATAATATTGGAGCTGAGATATACCCTTGTCTTACCCCTTTATTTGTGTGAATATTGTTAGTCAGAGCCCTATTAACCCCATACCACACTTTCAAACAGGTATTTGTGTAAAGGACTTTAGTCTAGGTTTTATTTTAAGAGATGCCAATTTACTCCATAGTACTTTTCTGTTTAGAATATCAAATGCTGTTGTGAGGTCTGTAAAAGCAGCAAACGGGTCTCCTCTTATAGGCAAATTTGGCAATTAGTTCAAGACAAAGCAGTTATCGATAGTAGGTTGGCTTTGTCTAAAATCTGATTGTCCTTCTGCGAAGATATGATTTTCCTCTACCCAGATTGGAATTCTATTCAAAAGGAATCTAGCATATATTTTTGGTATAATGTCAATCAGATTGATGGGCCTCTAATTATTAGGATCCTTTTTATTCCCTTTTTTGTATATGGGGACTATTGCCATCTTCCACCCATCTGGTATATGCCAGGTGTTATTTATATATGTAAAAAGACTTGCCAGTACTGGGCCCCACCAATCAGGGAATTTCTTAAATAATTCTGCTAGTAGAAAATTCTCAACTGAGGCTTTATTACTCTTCAGACTTTTAATGATGGATTGTATTTCTTTTACCGAAACTGGTGGTCAAGGGAAGGAGTTCTGGGGAATGCTAAACCACTGCTTAAAGACAATTTCTCTACAGGTTCCATGGAAGCAAACAAATATTGATAGTAATTTTCCCAGTCCTCAGCAGAGATTGGTATATCAAATGCAAACCTCTGTTCCTTTAGGACTCCTGCTACACAGTGCCAAAATATTACTGATATTTTAAAAAGAGATATTCTCTTTTTATATACAGCATCTCAGCTTGTATATGAGTGGTAGGACTCCTCTGAGCAAGTCTCATGGCTCCCTTCAATTTATTTTTCAACAACCGGCATTCAAAATCAAACCAGTGAGATCTACCTGCTTGAAAACTTTTGGCAGGGGGTTTAGTTATTAAATGTTTCTTCAGCATATTGTAGAAATTAAAGAATGCTTTGGAGGCTGACAGCCAGTCAGCAGTAGATGACTGGATTGTTCTGGCCCAGTTTACAGAATTCTCTGTTTTAAGCCTGTCTGATACTGCCTTTGTATCAACTCTAGCCCAAATTAATCTTTTATTTTGGGTCACCTCTAAGTTTTTAGTGAGCCATCTGTCAGCAGTGTTATATGATCATAGATCTGAACGACCTTGTAACGTCACCCTTACAGGCTGATACACAAAAGAGATCTAGCACACTACTTGAGTGGGCTAAGTGGTATGAGTAAGGGTATATGTAGTTATTATCCTTACCTCCCAAAATTTGAAGATTACCTTTAAAAATTAAAGAGACTAGGAGCAGACCAGCAGTGTTACTTTTGTTATCTATCGAAAACCACTGAGGATGATTATCAAGATATTCCTTTGGGAATCCTTTCTTTTGAGCAAACTCATGCAGAGATGGACCTAATTTAGCATTAAAATCCCCAAGCAATATAATTACGGCTTGAGGATACAGTATGGATATATAATCTAGTATGACTGTCAGGTCCCCATAGATCCCTATGGGGACATTGCCATTCTGGCGAGGAGGGCCAGGATGCTCCTTTACAATCTTTTCCTGTTTCTGGTCTTTCTGTCACTTTGATATGCCTTCTTGGGAAAGGGAGGGGGAGGGATAGGCCTGGGGCCATCTGTTTTGTCTCAGCTCTGAAGGAACGGGCAAAGAAGTGCCTTAGAACAACTTCTTATTGCCTTCTCAGCTTGAGTTCTCACACCAACCTCAAACCTGTGAATTGGCTTGCCTCGGATTGGACATAGGGGAGGTGTTTCTGCAACCTTTAATGATTCTGAGTGGGAATTTCAGATCCTGCCTTACTCTTCATGCTATCACTATCATCCAATACAAGTTTCCTTTTGAAATGTTACTTGTTTCAAGAGTTCTGCTTTCTTGAGTAGAGACAAGAGGCAAGTCCTTACAATGACTTCTAAACATGTCGAATAGTCAGAATTCTAGTATAGGGATGTGTTTGGAAGAATGTATACATTTATCAATATTAATTCAAACTCCTCATTAAATAGTTTCTCCCCCTGCCATTGCAATTCTTGCTTAATAAAAATACATAGTCCACCCAGAGGGTCACCCCTTATTTTTTATTTTTCAGGCGGGGGAAGCCCATTCGCTACACTGCTACACCCCACCACAGGGAGGCGGAGCCTACAAGATGGGTCCGCCCCAGGCGCCTGATGGATTCTGATAGATTCCAGACGGAGCTTGGGCCATTTCCTGAGGATCTAGCACATGACTCGGTCGAGGACCTGGTGGCGGCCTGGGATCGGGCCGCTATTGGGGCCTTAGATCGAGTCGTGCCTTTGCGGCCTCTGACCCGGTGCCGATCCCTTGTGGCTCCTTGGTTCATTGAGGAACTGAGGGAGATGAAGCACCGGAAAAGACACCTGGAGAGTGGTTGGAGGGTCAGTCTCGCTGAATCTGATCGAACACTGGTAAGGTTGCATATTAAGACCTACCTAGTGGCGATAAAAGCGGCAAAGTTTAACTACTTTTCCGCTCTTATTGCGTCATCAGAGAATCGTCCGGCGGCCCTGTTCAGGGTGACCCGCTCCCTGCTTCAACCGGGAGTGCGAGAGGACCCCCTGGAGGGCAGGGCTGAGGATTTTGGACGATATCTGTATGACAAAATCACTCAGATCCGGGGGGATTTGGACTCTGACTGGGTAGATCCGGGCAGGATGATGAGGAACAGTCTTGAGAACGTCATCTGGGAAGAGTTTGACTCTGTGACTCCGGATGACGTGGACAGGATGTTGGGGAGACTCAATGCGACCACATGTTTACTGGACCCGTGTCCCTCCTGGTTAGTACTGGCTTCCCAGGAGGTTAAACGAGGCTGGCTCCAGGGAATTATCAACGCTTCGTTGAGTGAGGGTCACTTCCCCCTGCCTTGAAAGAGTCGGTGGTGAGGCCTCTCCTCAAGAAGCCCTCCCTGGACCCGGCAGTATTGGCCAACTATCGTCCTGTCTCCAACCTTCGCTTTGTGGCGAAGATTGTTGAGAGTGTGGTCGCACGACAGTTTCCACAATTCCTGGAGGAAACGTCGTATCTAGATCCATTCCAGTCGGGTTTCAGGCCTGGGCACAGCATGGAAACAGCATTGGTTGCGTTGGTTGATGATCTCTGGAGGGCTCGGGACAGGGGTTGCTCCTCTGTTCTAGCCCTGTTAGACCTCTCAGCGGCTTTTGATACCATCGACCATGGTATCATGCTGCACCGGTTGGAAGAGTTGGGGATGGGGGGCACCGTGTTACGGTGGTTCTCCTCCTTTCTCTCTGACCGGTCGCAGTTTGTGTTGGCAGGGGGGCAGAGGTCGACCTCGAGGCCTCTCATTTGTGGAGTACCTCAGGGGTCGGTCCTCTCGCCCCTTCTGTTCAACATTTATGTGAAGCTCATCCGTGGGTGAGATCATCCGTGGCTTTGGGGTGAGATACCACCAGTACGCTGATGACACCCAGCTGTACATCTCCACCCCAGGCCACCCCAACGATGCCCTTGAAGTGATGTCTCAGTGCCTGGAGGCTGTGCGGATCTGGATGGGGAGGAACAGGCTCAAGCTCAACCCTTCCAAGACTGAGTGGCTGTGGTTCCCGGCATCCCGATATAGTCAGCTGACTCCATCGCTGACTATTGGGGACGAGTCTTTGGCCCCCGCGGAGAGGGCGCGCAACCTGGGTGTCCTCCTGGATACGCAGCTGTCTTTGGAGGAACATCTGACGGCTGTGGCCAGGGGGACCTTTTGTCAGGTTCGCCTGATTCACCAGTTGCGTCCTTTCTTGATCGGGATTCCGTGTGCACAGACACTCACGCCCTTGTCACCTCTCGCCTGGACTACTGTAACGCTCTCTACTTGGGGCTCCCCTTGAGGAGCACCCGGAGGCTCCAACTGGTCCAGAATGCGGCCGCATGGGTAGTTGCGGGAGCTGCATGGCGCTCTCACATAACACCGCTCCTGCGTGAGCTGCACTGGCTCCCAGTGGTCTTCCGGGTGCACTTCAAGGTGTTGGTTACCACCTTTAAAGCGCTCCATGGCATAGGACCTAGTTACCTTTGAGACCGCCTGCTGCCACCGACGACCTCCCATTGACCCATACGCTCCCACAGAGAGGGCCTCCTCGGGGTGCCATCAGCCAAACAATGTAGGCTGGTGACCCCCAGGGGGAGGGCCTTCTCTGTGGGGGCACCTACCCTCTGGAATCAGTTGCCCCCAGAAATAAGGAGAATCCAAGACCTCGGTGCCTTCCGCCGCGCCCTTAAAACTTTCTTATTTCAGCAAGCCGGGCTGGCTTAACAAATTCTTTTAATAATTTTAATTGGTTTTGTCTTTTTAAATTTGGGGCCAAATAGAGATATTTCTTTTAATTATTTTTAATGTTTGTATTACATGTTTTTATCTGGCTGTACACCGCCCTGAATCCTCAGGGAGAAGGGCGGTATATAAATTTGAAATAAAATAAAAAAAAATAAAAAATCCTGAAAGCCCTGAAGTTGTACTAATTCATCCTCTTCAATTAACCAGGTTTCCTGGATGACTATTACATCAAATTTAGATAAGAAACTCACTAGTTCACTAGTAGTAAACCACTTCTTTCCAGCCAGCTATGTTCCAAGTCAAATTTCTAAAGGATTCCCGTAAGCAAGCTATTCCGACTGGGTTGGTTGACTAGGGAATAAGAGTACTAAATGCCAACTTGCTTTTGGAGCTGGATTAATATTGACTATACTTCAGTGGTAAAATCTAAAATTTGTTACTACCAGTTCTGTGGGCGTGGTTTGGTGTGTGTGTGGGGGGGTGTAATGTGACTGGATCAGCCGAAGAGGTTGTTAAAAAATGCTTTTAAAAGCCTCTGACGATCCCAGCTGACTTGCCTGATCGGCAGAGGCTTTTTTTCTTTTAAAAACCTCTTAGTTCTCTTTTTTATTATCCTTATTTTGTTCTATCCTTGGGTTAGGATGGGTTCTTTGCTTAGATGGGTTCTTTGCTTAGCCATTAATATTTTAGAATTTTCAGGATTGAAATCAGCCTCCCTTGCTGTCTTGGATCTCTGTCCAGGCTTTAACAGAGGCTGGATTTGGATGGTATAAAACACCCATATTGGCCAAATAGCATATTTGCTTAAAAAGGTTTCAAGCCTGAATAACATCGAAGGAAGAACAACCTGCCTAAAGATTAACAATATTCTTTTCCAACCATGTATGCCAGAGAGCCAAGAAATCTCTGTTAATTCGTTAAGAGTATATCCTACAGCAGGGGTCACCAACCTTTTGGACCTCAGAGACCACTAAATTCATAATTTTAAATCCCGCAGACCACTAATATGATCTGCCTAATGACCGGCTGGGTGGTCATGGCTAGGTGGTCATGTGACTGGGTGGGCATGGCCAACTTGATGTCACTTGCATTGAGGAGTGCTTGCCGGCCTCTACTCGCCCCTCCCCTCCCAGCCACTCCTCGCCTGCCTGCTAGGGCTCCTTAGGGCCCCAACAGGAAGCAGTTGTTGGAGCTAAGCAGCCACCACGAGAAAAAGTTGGCAAAACAGCTAGCTCAGTTCAAATTGGATCTGGCCGAGAAGGAGGCTCAGCAGAAGCACCTCACTGAGGACTATGAGCATAGGCTTTCCAAGCAAAGGGAAGACCTGCTGGAGTGCGATGTCAGGTACTGGCGCCTTGGAGGCTCAGCAGGCTGAGATCGTCAGCCAGTTCCAGGCCATGAGGCAATCCCACTGGAACAAGGGTCTCTGGCTCTTCGCCACCAGCAGCGCTTCCCTCTAGCCTTTGCCCAAAGCCCCGCACCAGGAGGCTGAAACAGACCCTGAGTTGGAATTCCTACCCCCCCTCCGATCCACACAAAAAGATGCCAAAGAGGGAGACACTCTGCAGCAACACAAATGTTCATTGCACATATTCTGCCCAGGGGCCGTAGTTTGAGGACCCCTGATTTAGTGCAATATAAAAAATGCAAATAATTTTTCTGCGGACCACCAAAATTTTCTCACGGACCACCAGTAGTCCACGGACCACCAGTTGGTGACCACTGCCCTACAGTGTAAAAGGTGGGAGAGTTCAGTATTACTTGTCTCTTATGCCACCTGCCCCTGTTCAAAGAAATATCAGCAACTTGGAGTAGAATCCTGTGTCTCCGTAGAATTAGCCTCTCCTCCTTGTCTTCTCCATCTTGAAGCCCCCAATCCATGTAACTATCCGTGAATTAAGAGTAATTTTTGGAGCATGGGCTTTGCTATTTGCTTCCTTATCTAATTTAGAGATATAGTTTCCTATTAGAGACTTTAATTCTTTGTTTGCTTCCAAGAGCTGATCAAATATAATAATAACTGTTTGTGCTGTCAGGAGGCAATTCTTGGCAACCAAATCCAAGACTCCTTTAAAATTGCTCTTAGTATTATCTTTGTTCTCCCCACTGTCTCCTCATTTTCCAGAGAAAGGCAGTTATCCTCCTCCCACTCCAGTAAGGAACAGGGCTTATTTACAGAGGTTATGAAGAGGGAAAAGCAAAATAAGAAAACTTACTTGAAGTGTCCATTATCTGAAATAAGTCCTTTATCTTTGGTTGTCTTGGTGGTGTTGCCATCATGCTGTGTTTAGGGTTTCCTCCTGACTATATTTCCAATTTATGCCTCCTTTTATTTATTTTTTTTCAAGTCCCTTTTTGCTTTTACTGTTAGATTTTGTTTCTGCATTGTTGGATGGTTTAATTTTTTTAAAAACATACTCCCATTTCATCGGTGAATGTTTGAAGCTGATAAGTTCTGGAAGTCGTAGTTTAAAACCTAATCCTATCTAATCTTAAATCTAAAAACCTAATAAAAGAAAAATAACTTTATTAGTTTATAGTTAATATTAGATAAAAAATAAAGTATTTTACAACCATATAAAAGCAGCTAAAATAAGAGGATAGGGAGTTCACTAAAAAGCCTGTCACACCCATGTAGATGTAGTACTATTAAAGATTACTTGTTGAGTATGGTTTGTCAACAAGTTACAAATCCATCTGATGGTGATGGTGTCTATCCCACATTTTTCTAGTTTACCAAGAAGTAGGTTGTGGTCTACTTTGTTGAATGCTTTGCTGAAGTCTAAGTCCACAACATTTTGCTGGTCTACTAATTTAGTCACTTTGTCAAAGAATAAAATAAGATTGGTTTGGCATCATCGGTTTTTAACAAACTCATGTTAGTTTTTAGTTATACCTTTATTTGTTTTCAGATGTTCACAGATCTGTTTTTTTATTATTATTTTCCAGTATCCTCTCAGGTATTGATGTTAGGCTAAGTTTCCTGGGTGTGTTTTTTTCCCCTTCTTTGAAGATGGGAACCAAGTCAGCTACTTTCCAATCCTCTGATAGTTCCCCAGTACTCCAAGATGTTTTGATATAATGGTTCTGAGATAACATCTGCCAGCTCCTTCAGAACTCAAGGATATAATCCATCAGACCCTGGTGATTTATACTCATCAAGATCAGACAGGTGTTCTCTTACCATTTTCTTGTTTATTTTAATTTTTATTTCTAGTCTATCTTTTACATTTATGTTTTTGGTAGGTTGGGCTATAGCAGTGTTGAAATCTAAAATTTGTTACTACTGGTTCTGTAGGCGTGGCTTGGTGGTGGGGGTAATGTGACTGGGTGGGCGTGTCCAATTTTTTTTTCTTTTAAAACCATTTTTTCTACAACCTCTTTGGCGAAGAGAAAAAATGCTTTCAAAAGGCTCTGACGATCCCAGCTGAGTTGCCTGATCGGCAGAGGCTTTTTTTCTTTTAAAAGCCTCTGCCAATCAGGCAACTCAGTTTGGATCGTCAGAGGCATTTAAAAGAAAAAAAAGCCTCTGCCAATCAGGCAACTCAGTTTGGATCGTCAGAGGCATTTAAAAGAAAAAAAAACCTCTGCCGATCAGGTAACTCAGCTGGGATCATCAGCTGACGATCCCTTTGACTATCCCAGCTGAGCCACACAATCATCAGAGGCTTTTTCATTTAACTTTTAAAAGCATTTTTTCGGCCGAAGAGGTTGTAGAAAAAATGCTTTTAAAAATTAAAAGAAAAAGCCTCTGATGATTGTGCAGCTCAGCTGAGAATGGGGGGGGGGGGAGGCAGGGATTTTTGCTACCGGTTCTCCGAACCACCCGCCTCCATCGCTACCGGATCAGGTGATCCGGTCCAAACCTGGAGCATTTCACCCCTGGGCTATAGTTTCTTTTTGTGTGATGAGTTAAGCAGCTCTGCTTTCTCTCTACTGTCTGTTACTTCCTTGCCATCTTCTCTCTTTAGTGTACCAACTATTTCCTTGACTTTTTTCTTTTATATGTTAAAATAAACTTTTTTATTATCTTTGACTTTTTTGTAACTCTTTGTTCATTGTGAGCCTTTGCTTTCATGACTTATTTTTGCAGATTTGGGGTATCTGCTGATATTCTGCTTTAGTTATGTGTCCTTCTTTCCATTTTTTTGTACTTATCCTTTTTGTGTTTCAGTTTATCAGAGAGATCTTTGTGCAACCATGCTGGTTTCTTCTTGGATTTCTTGTTTTTGTTTTTTAGTGGTATTATGTGGGACTGGGCTTTTATGAACATATTTTTCAGAATTTCCCACGTTTCTTGAGTTGTTTTCCCCTTAAAATTTTTATCCATGACAATCAGCTTTTTAAAGTTTAAGACACTGGTTGGATTATATTCTATTGCTTGTTTTTGCATTATATTGAATTCCAGTATGATGTGTTCACTGTCACCCAAGGTTCTGGCAAGGTTCTATCACTTCTTCCCTATTAGTAAGAATTAGGACCAGTATAGTTTTTCCTCTAGTTCCTTCCTCTATCTTTTGGATGACAAAGTTGTCAGCTAAGTTGGTTAGGAATCTGTTCGATCTCCCACTTGCTGCAGAATTTGTCTCCCAGTTGATATCAGGGTAGTTAAAAGTCTCCCATTACTGCTGTGATATGTTTCCTACGTACATCTCTTAATAGATTGAGAAAGAGTTCATCTATTTCTTCTGCTTGGTTGGGTGGCCTGTAGTATATGCCTATAGGAATGTCATTTTTTCCCCTTTCATATTTACCCATATGGATTCTAAGAGGTTTTCATCCTTGGTTTTGTGTATTTCAGTAGAGATGTAGTAATCTTTTATATATAATGCAACTCCTCTTTTGTTAGGCCTGTTTCTTTTGAATAGTTTGTATCCTTCCATCAGTACATTCCAGTCATGATTTTCATCCCACCATGTTTCAGTAATGGAAACTATATCATATCTACCTTCATGTACTAATACTTCAAATTCACCTGGTTTATTCCCTAAACTTTTTTTTTTATTGCAAAAGTTTTACAATTACATTTTCACCCCTTTCCCCCCCCCCTCAACCCACCCCAACCTTCCCAACCTCCCTAACCCACCCCTCCCCCCGGACTTCCACACAGTGTACTCATATCAAGTAAAAAAAAAAAAAACCTTTGTATAAAACTTATATAAAACTTGAACCCCACCCTCCCCCTTATAATTTTCTTTTTTATCTTCATTACATTAACATATTTCTATCTTGATATATCATTTTCAAATGAAAGCTATTTGATACTTCCTAGTTTGGTATTTGTTCTGAACATAATCTATCCACTTTTTCCATTCCCATTCATAAATCTCTTGTGAACAGTCTTTTAGATATGCTGAAATCTTCGCCATCTCTGCAAAACTGGCCATCTTCAAAGTCCATTCCTCGATAGTGGGCAAAGCTTCATTTTTCCAGTATTTACCTATCAATAATCTCGCTGCTGTTATCATGTACAATATCAACTTTGTTTCACCCAATGTAAAACCCTTAACTATACCCAATAAAAACAGTTGTGGAGAAAATTGAATTTTTTTCTTTAAAACATTCTGCATAACCCACCAAATTTTTATCCAAAAAGCCTTAACTTTCCTACAAGTCCACCAAACATGATAATATGTAGCATTAAACAGTCACATCTCCAACATTTTGGCTGAACATTAGGGTACATACACGACAATTTTTTGGGGTCTAAGTGCCATCTATAAAACATTTTATAAAAATTTTCCCTCAGATTCTGCGACTGTGTAAATTTTACATTCTGAACCCAAATTTTTTCCCATGTTTCCAACATCACTGGTTCTTCAAAATTTTGTGCCCACTTAATCATACAATCTTTAACTAATTCAGTTTCTGAATCCCTTTCTAACAGAACATTATAAAGCCTTTTAATATGCATTGGACCTTTCTCTTTTATATGTCTAACCAATTCTTCCTCATGCAACATAATACTAGTTTTTTGGTCCTCTTTCCATCTCAATTGTAATTGATTATATTGTAGCCAAGTTAAATTAATCCCTTCAGCCAACAGTGTCTGTAGTGTTTTCAGCTGCCATCTGCCCGCATCTGTGAAAAGAACCTCTTTGTATAAAAACCCCCCGAGTGACATTATATTTGTATTCCACAAAGTATGACCAAGATCCAGCCATAGCGGTATTTTATAATCCCATTTGAGTCGGTGCTTCTTCCAAACTCTCATCA
Organism: Pantherophis guttatus; assembly: GCF_059756535.1. Classification (NCBI taxonomy): domain Eukaryota; kingdom Metazoa; phylum Chordata; class Lepidosauria; order Squamata; family Colubridae; genus Pantherophis; species Pantherophis guttatus. Next base: position 183,682,751 of record NC_142063.1, on the reverse strand, counting down.
AAGAGTCTCTAAGTATATGGCTTTTAAATACTTTATCCACTTTGTTGTCATAAAATAAGTAAGCATGCCATCCAAATTCAAGATCAAAACTTTCTATATTCAATATTCCAGTCTTTTTCCTTCCAAACCAATCACTTGTTAGAGTCAAAGCTGCTGCATCATAATATAACTGTAGGTTTGGAAGTTTAAGACCTCCCCTTTCTGGAACATCTTGCATAATTTTCAATTTCACTCTCGGTTCCCTAAACTTTGAGTGTTAGTTTATAGGCATTTGAGTCCTTTACTGGTCTTTTGTATGTTTCTTATATCTTTTACTTTGTAACTAGAATTTACATTCCTTTCCATCACCCTCTACTTCATTATGTTTTTCTTTTTTTCTTTGTTCTTTCTCTTTACTTTCTTCCTCCTTATGTGATTGGTTATTTAGTGTGTTTGGGGGGGATTAGGTTGTATAGGTTGTGAAGATTGCTCCCCTCCCCCCTCAATTTTAATTTAAAGACATTTTGATAAGATGAGCCAGTCATTTTCCAAATATATTCTTTCCAGTTCTTGTGAGGTGCAGTTCATCCCTTGCCAGTAGCCCTTCATCTAGGTCAGGGGTGTCAAACTCTGTTGTAAATCAGAGGTCCAGGCTTTTGCTCTGTTCCAAGATATCTCTCCCGCCTTTGTAGAGAGCTTTATTTTTATACAGTTTTACACAATCAGATAAAAGACTGGACAGTAACAGTATTCTAATTGGATAGAAAATATTCACCCCCCTCTCAAGATGCCATCCTCTCTAGGTAAAATGATCTCATCCAAATCTGAGCCAAAAATGAAGTAAGCAGGCAAGATTCATGGAGCATGAGCCAGCAGTGTGCTGCTAAAGCCTGGCACCATGACCTTTGACCTACTGACCTACAAAACTCGATTTCATTGAGGGCCACATCAGGGTTGTGTTTGACCTTGGAGGGCCAGGGTGGATGTGGTCAGGGTGGGTGTGGCCATTGTGGGTATGGGCGTGGCCATGGTGGCATTTGACACAGGCTCAAGGTGCATTTTTTCCCCTTTGTATTCAAAACAGCTATTCCAGACAAAGGGAGATTTACTTTCTGGCACAAATTCAATAATGTAGAGATTAAAGACATGTAGAGTCCCCAGCTGATATGGCTTGACTCTTTTATATAGGAGCAGATCTGAATATGTGCATAATATTGTCAGAACAGAGATGTTCAAAAGCCTAATGTGAGTTAAGACAACCTAAACAACATCCAGGGTATTATATTTATACTTACTGGGTTAAATGATAAATTAACATTTAGAACCTTAAAATATTTTTAAACAAAACAGTTCATTTCTCTTTAATTCATCTATATCTCCTTTTTTGTCTTCTTCGTGTATTAATCCTTCTGCCTTATTTATTGTACACTCTTTGTTATTGCTTGGGAAATATCAACTCAGGTTTCCCTTTTCCCTGTTTATTTATTTATTTATTTATTTTTCATATTTGTATACCGCCCTACTCCCGAAGGACTCAGGGCGGTGAACAGCCATAATAAATACAAATACATATAGAAGTTAAAAACTATTAAGAAACAGATTAAGTAATTTAGGCTCAAAGATTAAAAACATCCAAATTTATCTAAAGAGATTTAAAAACCCAATTTAAAAGCCAGTTTAAAAGCCAATTAAAAAGGGAGAGTTAGGCCAGACCAGCTTGTTGGAATAGAAATGTTTTCAGGGCACGGCGGAATATGCGTAAGTCTTGGATGTTTCGTAACTCCGGGGGAAGCCCGTTCCAGATGGTAGGTGCCCCCACAGAAAAGGCTCTCCCCCTGGGGGCCGTCGGTCGACATTGTTTGGCCGACGGCACCCTGAGGAGTCCCTCTCTATGGGAGCGAACTGGTCGGTGAGAGGCTATTGGTGGCAGGAGGCGGTCTCGTAAGTACCCTGGTCCTGAGCCATGGAGCGCTCTAAAGATAGTAACCAAAACCTTGAAGCGCACCCGGAAGACCACTGGGAGCCAGTGCAGCTCGCGCAGGAGGGGGGTTACATTAGAGCGCCACATTGCTCCCATCACCACCCGCGCGGCCACATTCTGGACCAGTTGGAGTCTTCGGGTGCTTCTCAAGGGGGAGCCCCATGTAGAGAGCATTACAATAATCCAGGCGTGAGGTGACAAGGGCGTGAGTGACCGTGTGTAACGAGCCCCGATCCAGAAAGGGATGCAACTGGCGAATCAGGCGAACCTGATAAAAAGTCCTCCTGGCTACGGCTGTCATATGCTCTTCAAAAGAATGTTGAATCTGTCCTTTGAAATATTAACTAACTCTATGTTAGTTACTTTAGCTGATCCTCCCATTTTTAATTTTTAATAGAGTTCTTTGAAAAATATTAAAATTTTATTCCAGATATCCATTGTAAAGAGGAACAGTGTACAACACAACAAAATCATCATAATATATTGGTAAATGTCTAGAAAGATTCAGAAAATATGCATGCTGTGTGGAAACATTTCCAGGTCCATTTGGACTACAACTGGATGCACAATTAAATCTCACTGACTTCAATGAGTTTTATGCATACCTGACAAAAGCTGCCTTCTATCTGCCAGATTTGCACACTATCCAGTCATAATATGATTTGATTTTGACTCTGTGTGTTCTGTAAATTCAGCCATTTGTGCTTTACACAGTAAATCACAATTTAGAAATAACTACTGGACATTTTCACATGACATATTACATTTTAAAAAAATCTTATAGTTTGTGCATACTACCATATCCTACATCCAATCATGTTCTATATTTTAAGTTTTTAGGCTCACTATATTGTTTACAAACCATTATGGCAGAGATAACACAATCCAGTTGTAAGTCAAAACCAAGCAAATTACATTACATTACATTACATAAGTGAGCAAACTCTTTGGATTAGGCCTGTTCCATATTTTTAACTGGATGATACCAGGAATCATGTGTAAAGCAGCTAATCAGAAGGAAGATAGAGTGCATGGGGCTGAGAAAGAAACATAAAACGCGTCCCCTGTGGCCCGTTTTCAGTCACCAGACTGCTGTAGGAGGCATGGGGGCCAAAAATGGATCAAAAACAGCCCCCCTGCGACCCATTTTTGGCCGCCAGACTACTGTAGGGGACCAAAACAGCCCCCCGTGGCCCATTTTTGGCTGCCAGAGTGCTGTAGGAGGACATGGGGGGGCGAAAATGGGCCAAAAATGCCCCCCGTGACCCATTTTCCGCTGGCAGACTGCTATAGTAGACTGTGGGGCCTGAAAACGGGCTGAAAACGCCTCCCTGTGATCTATTTTTGGCCGCCAGAAGGCAGTGGGGGCCAAAAATGGCCCCACGGTCCCTTCATGTAGACCCCCCGCAACCCGTTTTGGCCAGCAGAGGCACCGCGGACCAGTCCTTTGTTATTTCCAGGCCAGATTTAAGCACCGAATCCAGCCTGCGGGCCTTGAGTTTGACACCCCTGATCTAGGTAATGCTGATTGTGGTATAGGAAGCTGAAGTTCTGTTGACAACACCAGTTTTTAAGCCAGTAGTTTGTTTCTAAAATCCTTTGCTCCCTCATTGGATGTTGGTCTTTTGTTGGAAGTATAGATGAAAACGCCACTTCTGCTCCTAATTCTTTAACTTTCTTCCCTAGCTGTTATCTCTTGTTATTGTTTTCAGATTCATTGTTGTGTCATTGGTCCCCACATGTAGGAGAAGACAGGGGTAGTAATCCATGGGGTTGATTATTTTAGTAAGGTACTCAGTTACATCTTCTATTTTTGCTCCAAAGACACTATATACCTCCCTAGATTGTCTGCGTAGTCTGCAGTCAATAGTTTCTGTTCCCCTAAGAATTGAATCTACTATCACCAATATTCACCTTTTTTTTTCCTAGGGAAGTCTGAAATACTTTTCTTCCTATTGCAGGAATGCTGGGTTGTGCCTCTTTTTTTGGAACTATTGATGAAATGCTCTTTTGTGAGTGTCTATATATTTTCATCCAGGAGGAGGCTATGAAAGCGATTGTTGAGTTCCAGAGGGGCTTCACTGGAGTGGGCTAGAATAGATAGTAGGGACTTTGGTCTTGGTTGTTTTCTTATAAGAATGACATGTTTCCATTGGTCTTGCTCTTTAGGTACATATTTATGCTTATTTTTTATGGAAGCAGTTTGTTCCCTATTGTGTTCAATTTGGGTGTATTACGTCTATAAAATTTTATGAAAGGAAATGGAAATGCTATAATAGGAATGGTTTAAAAATAAGTCTGCAAATGTCAAAAGAATCAACTTAGGATAGTCTCCAAATTATTTTATACCATATACTGAGAAAGAAAGAGGGATATTAGTCCTATTCTGTTTACATAATTTATACAATCTATTTTCAATTTCTTGTTTATTGTTTTCCCTTGTTGCAGTAAAAGAAACTAAGAAGGGCAATTAAAAACCTTTTGATTTTACACTGCAGATTTGGCGTGGACATACCCAGTGGAAGAAAACTTTGAAAATTAGAGAAGAAGAAATGGTATTTCTAGGCATGGTAAATCTTTAAATGTTTTTTTATTTGAATAATAATTAAATTTAACTCTTTTGATTAATATAAAATGAGTGTTGAAAAGGTATACTATGCAAGACAGTTGTTAAGAGCAAATCTTTATGCAAAAAAAGACAACATGTTGATACTGGAAATTTCTGCATCTGAATCAAATAAGAGTGGGACCCAGAAAACAGAGTGGCAGTAATGAATCTGGCAAGGTTCTTGGCCCATCTGGCTTTAAAAAAACCCTGACATATTAAGTGCCCTTATTTATATAATAAATCATCTTCATGTGAATCCACATAGGCTTCCTTAAAAGCCATAAATGTTGGCTGACTTAACACTTTATTTCAAATGTGCCCAACTACCTAGGAAAAAAGACAGTATGGTGGTATATGGTGAAGGTGCTAGACTAGGATTAGGAAGACCCAAACTCTTGTGTATTCTTAGCTTCAGGGATTAATTTTGTGACAGAGTCAATTGTGCTTTCTCAGCCAAAATCTACTTTACAGGGATATTGTTGTGAGGAAAACTGGAAGGAGAAAGTATAATGTAGGCTACCTTAAACAAAACATAGGATATTAACCAAATAAATATACAGACAAATACGGTATGGCATTTATATGGGAATTAGAAAGAGTAAGAAGAAGCAACATTATCTATTTGCCTTCTGCTAAGCAGATGTTGCATCTACCAAGGCAGCCATTTTATGAAAAAAACCATTGTTGATCAGGAATCTGATGAATTTGATGATTGCTCTTAAGTTAAGATGTGAGGCTAAAGTTCAGGCCTCAGTAGTCCTTTGAGGTCACGGAAAGTCCCTAAGGAAACCACAGGCATGTGATCAGAATCGCAGAAGATGTGCTTGACTATTTTTATAATTTCTATATTTCTATACCTTATCTGTTGTGTGCCAGCTTCCTCATATGTAACTAAGTGCAAGCAAAGAAATGTATAAATATCTGCCTCACACTGTGTTCAGCATTCCTTCTTAGGAAGGACCCATCTTTATTCAGCTGAATAAGCACATTGGCTTATCAGTACACATACCTGGATTCTTATCTGTCTTTATTTTATTGAACCACATCTGTCAATCTGCATAACACCATGGCATGCTGTCAAAATTTTAAATAATGTCCCCTAACCCAGAAAAAAATACAGGAGGATAACAGGAGATGGATTTAAAAGACATACTACTTCTACTACTAAAAGGTAGCTGAAGGGAGAGCAGAAGATGGTCAACTGTATATAAATATCTTCTATCAACATGCAGGAGTAGTTTCTATGCATGAAGTTTGATTTTTTTTTCATCCTCAACCCTAGAAAGTGTGATGACCTTAAATAAAGGAATATAATAATCAGCACTGCTTTGTTAAGTCTTTGTAAGTTACCTAATGTTATGCACTATACAACTATAAATAAAAGAGAAGTGGAGTTGTATTATATATGAAAAATAACTACACCTCTATAGAATGCAAAAATGAAAACGTTCTTCAATGCATTTTGGTTAATATAAAAGGAAAAAAGAATGATATTGCCATACGTGTATACTACAGACCACCAAATCAGAATAAATAGATAAAATTTTGCTAATCAGCTAGCTAAAGTGTTCAGGAAGAACACTACGATAGTAATAGGGACTTTCACTTGCCATCAACTGGGAGACAAACTGCACCAAGTGAGAGATCAAACAGATTCCTGATGAACCTAGCAGAAAACTTTATCATCCAAAAAGTAGAGGAGGGAACTAGAGGGTCAGCTGTACTTCATTTAATTCTTACTAATATGGATGAAATGATAAAAGATGTCTATGCCCAGTCTAACACAATACCACTGAGAAACAAAAACCAAGAATCAAATGTCAAAAATAATGTAAAAAGTTTCTTTCAAGTTTCTTTCAAAATATAAAAAATAAGATGAAAGTTAAGGAAACAATCAGTCTACTGAAGGGAGAAGGTGGCATGGAAGTAACGGGCAGCAGAAAGGGGAACTGCTTTCTGCTGCCCATTACCTCCATGCCACCTTTCAACATATAAAAACAAGATTAAAATCAAGGAAACAATCAGTCCACTAAAGGGAGAAGGTGGCAATGGGCAACAGAAATGGGAACTGCTTAATTCATTCTTTGTATCTGTCTTTACACAAAATGAAAATATAATCCAACCTCACAAAAATAGTACTGTAAAAGACAGATTTGTGATGACTCCCTCAGATGCTTCCCCAAATACCTCTCCACATGTCAGCTCGGAGGAAGATGAAGCAGTTCCAGGAACATCAAGAGGGGAGTTGGTCAGTGGCTCCAAGCAGCCGGCTGAGAGTGATTTGGCTGAAGCACAGCTGCAGCAGGACAGCCCTGAGGCTTCAGGTGGGGAAAGCATGCAGCTGCAGCCTGTCAGCGATGAGGAAGAGGAACTGCCTTCTGCACTGATCCAAGAACACGTAGGGCAGAGAAAAGGCAGGAGCAACAAAGGTCAGCCAGATTACTCACGAGGAGGCAGCCTCACCCTTCTTGATGGGCTACACAAGAAATTGGCTATTTAGCACAGCAGGAGATGATGTTGATGTTGGGAACAGCGTGTTTGTTTTCTTGCTGTGTGTTCTTGCCTTGAACTTTGGATCATGTCTTTTCAGCTGTTTGCCTTGCCTTGCCTTTGCCTGTGGATTTGCCTTTGCCTTGAGGACAAGTGTTGGCTTCATTTGAATAGTTTGTGAAACTCATTGAGGTTGAGCTGGTGCCATCTAGGGAATACCAATTCAGGCTCAGAAGCCTTAATAAAGATGCCTTGAACCCATGGTGTGTGAGGGAAGGACAGCACAAGATTAGGAATGCAAGTGAAAATTAGGAATACAAGTCAAAATAGGCAAGAAAATAGTAAGAAACCACCTAACCCCATTTCTCTTCTGCTTTTCTTAATGCTGTGGTGCTGCAATGTTTCCTGACCCTTCTGAACAAAGTCTGGATGCAGCTTCTTTTGTGTGCAGTGGGGAGGTTGCTTATGAAGCTGAGGATCTGGTCTGTGTGGGTAGGTTTGTACTAGACACAGGTTTCCAGTTCTCCTTTTCTAGTCTCCTAATGTCAATGTCGCGGAATGGGAATTTTTGCCCATTTCCTCTTCATGTGTGAATTTAATCCCCGGGGGTATGTTGTTGAGTAGGTGGTGTGTTTCTTTAACGTGGGACCATTTGATGATGAGGAAGATGTCATTGATGTAGCATGTTCAGAATTTTAGTTAAATGGTGGATAGGGCTTTGAGTTTTTGCATGACTACTTCTGCTATTAGGCCTGATATGGGTGATCCCACTGGGTGCCTTGAACTTGCTTATAGATTTTCCCATTGCAATATGTATTGAGAGGCATAGGTCCAGAGATTTCATGGTGGTTTCTGTGAACATGGGATGTTCAATGTCAATTGAGCTGAAGAGTGCAGTGACATTGAAGGAGACCACAATTTCTTCCTTGTTGATCTTGGTGTGCTTGATGAGTTGGAGAAATTGTTCTGGGGAATTTATTGAGTAGGCTGAGTTGTTGACTAAGTGTCTGAGTTTCCTCTGCAGGGTTTTTGCTAATTTGTATGTTGGTGTACAAACTAGCAAAAACCTTGCAGAGGAAACTCAGACTCTTAGTTAATGCAGCACACAACAGCATCAAGAAAAGCAAAAGAGAAACAGCTGCTTGACATCTTTCTATGCAACGGCTATCCGAAGAACTTTGTATTCAGACAAAGCACCCAAACCACAATGCACCACACAGCCAACCCACATGCAAAAACTAACCCTATCATACACAAAAGGGGTGTCGGAAATGACAGCCAGAATTCTCCAGCCCCTAGGAATAGTAATAGCCCACAAACCCACAGCACATTCCTCTAGGAACCAAAGACAAGATACAGAAGGATGAAAGACACAATGTAATTTATGATATTAACTGTAACAGTTGCAACCAATTCTATGTGGTACAAATATCACAATTAAAAATCAGAATACATGAACACCAGCTGTCAGTCAAATGCCAGGATCCCAAATCCCTAATCTCTACCCACACTGACACCAAACAGCATCAATTTGATTAGAACAACACTAGAATCATTGGCCATGCTATCACCCGCCACATGTATGAGTTCATTGAAGCCTGGAATTTCACAGGCAATTCCATCAACAGACACATAGACCTATAACCAGCCTATGAACTCCTCAGAATTCAACTGAGGAGTCAACCAGCAACAGCACCAACCCTCAACCAATTCATGCAACTAGCACTTCACCTCCCAGTGACCCTCACCTGACATGACCTCCCCATCATCATAACAAGACACTCACCTGATGTAAACCACACCTGACCCAGCACAAGACCCTCACCTGATGTGACCTCCCCATCACAAGATTTACCACACAAAGCCTTTATAAGCAGAAGAACACCAACACAAACATCCCCTAACTCTGCTGAAGATGTTACTTAGCCTGGCAATAAAACATTTGGAAACCAACCCACAAGCTCGGAGAATCAACCTCCACCCTCAACTCTATAATATACATTGGAAGACTTAGATGGTACGGGCACATTGTACACAGTAAAGAAGACTTGGTGGCAAGAACAGCCAGGCATCTGGACCCCGATGGCCAGCAATCCCATAGAAGAAATGAATGGATCATATCAAGGAGAACATGAAATATGTGGCCATTGCTTCTGATGGAGATAACTTTGCCAACAAGCGGTCCCTGCCATAACGTGGGAATAATTCTAGGAAGAAGAAGCCTCTATAGTATACATTAAAATAGTACTGACTAATTTGAATAGTTTATCAACACCTAATATCTCCCAAATGTTCTCCCAGACCTACATTTTTACTTCTTCACGGAAGCTACTAGAAAAGAGGGAGGCAAGTTATTTCATAAGAGAAGGCCCTGCTATAGGATCTCTGTAAATGGAACTTTCTTGGAAATGGGACCTTCAGCAGGGTCTCTCTTCCAGATTTTGTTGGATGGGCAGATTATTAAATATAATCTAATCTCTTAGATAGTTTCAATATAAGAAAGATGGGTTTTTATAAGAAATACCAGAAATTTTGTGTTAGAGGTGGCAGATCCCCAAAACAAAATTAGAAATTAAGACGCTTCGCTTGAAATAAACTCAGACTTGCCACAGTGACATTGAAATTATCAGAAAGGGAAAGATAATACTGTGCCTGATTTATAAATCAGCATTGGAAGGTACACATGTAGTTCCAACCATCCTGATGGAATCAGTTATAAAATATCACCATGATTGAACGATATAGATAAAATGTACCGGTGTTGAATCCTCTTTTTTGTATGAAAATTGTCTATTAAATGACAATATGGAAAAGGAGGAAAATGAAGATGATGTATAAATTGCTTGGTTTATGTCTGCTGAGCATATGAAGCTGTTTTACACAGAATCAGCCATATGAGGCTGTCTGCGTTAACTGACAACAATTTATTAAAGTCTCAGATAAAAATATTTCCTAGCCTTGAAATAGATACTACTAATTGAATGTATGATTCTTTGCGTGCAAACCTATCTTCTACTATTGATCTATGAATGCCATATGAATAGAAAGGCAGATCTAAATCAAAGTAATGTATAAGGAACTATGATGGCACAATGATTAGAATGCAGTATTGCAGACTGACACTGCTCACTGCCAGGAGTTCATTTCTGATTGGCTCAAGATTGACTCAGCCTTCCATCATTCCAAGATCGGTAAAATGAGCCAGATTGTTGGGGGCTCTATGTTGACTGTAAACCCCTTAGATAGTGCTATAAAGCACTATGAAGTGGTATATAAGTCTAAATGCTATTGTTATAGTAGTAAAAGAATTCTGCTATATATCATAGTAACTAACTTTGATTTGAGTTCTGTCACATGCAGTATACTGTACGAGTTATCAGTATAGCCGCCCTGAGAGGGGCGGCATATAAATTAAATTAAATTAAATTAAATTAAATTAAAGTAAAGTAAAGTAAAGTAAAGTAAAGTAAAGTAAAGTAAAGTAAAGTAAAGTAAAGTAAAGTAAAGTAAAGTAAAGTATTATTTTCAGAATCTTAATATAAAGAGTTCCCAAGTGAGAAACTAATGTAGAATATGAAATCATTCCTAATTGAAACACTGAAGGTAAAACAAGAAATGGAATAGGAGAAATAAAACCAGCAATCTTCTAAGTATTTGTCATCTATTATCCTGATCAAGACACCTAAATGGTCACATTAAAGCAAGTTGTTATATCCACTTCAGGCTGCATATAGCATCAACAAAGCTGAATTAGTTTCCTCTGATGTTAATAATAAAATAACTATGTTAATAAAACTGGAAATACAACATATGCAATATCTGTTTTTCAGATCCCACCACCCCATTTCCAGAGACCTAGTGCTTCGTTATTACGTGCCCAGAAAGTTGATACTTTAAGGTGTGAAATTCAGGAGAAATATGAATCAGACTTCCAGAAAGCTCTAGTAAGCATCAAAGAGCGAGTGAAAGAAATTGAAGGACCAGACATCAAAGAAACCCTCCAAGACCAGATCCGCCAGTGGTTTATTGAATGCCGGTGAGATACCATTCTTTCTTTCCTTAACCTCTCCCTATCTGTAACCACACTTATCATAAGAGTCTGTAAACATCATTTCTTCAAGACGGTTGGAATCAAGACTGCTTCAGTACAGAGAACAGTTTTAAACAAACCAAAAAAATATGGAAATCACAATTTGAATCATTATCATTTCTGTTATCACTGTTACCACAGATTCATGGATTTGGAGTACAATATCATATATTGTTGGAGTTCTTATGCAGAAATGTGTAACAGCTTATCTTTACTTATAAATAGAGTTGTCTTGCACAAAACTTTTTGTAAAGAGGTCAGTACAGTAATCTGTTTCCTTCAGTATGTTGATAATTGTCATTGATACTGATATTTACCAACAAATATTAATTTGTAGATTAGTTTACAATATAGCTAGAACTGACTAAATAATAATTTCAGAATATTTTCAGGGAATTGTGTTTAATTAAAAAGGAAAATAAACAGACCCAAGAAACTATAGACTGATTAGCCTAACATCAATACCTGGGAAGATACTGGAAAAAATAATTAAAAAACAGATATTTGAACATCTAGAAACAAGTAAAGTTATAACTAGAAGCCAGCACGGGTTTGTTAAAAACAGATCATGCCAAACCAATCTTATTTCATTCTTTGACAAAGTGACTAAATCAGTAGACCAGCAAAATACTGTGGACATAGTATATTTAGAATTCAGCAAGGCATTTGACAAAGTAGACCACAACCTACATCTTGATTTAGAAAAATGTGAGATAGACAGCATCACCACCAGATGGATTTATAACTGGCTGACAAACTATTCAATGAGTAGTTCTTAATGGTACTACATCTCCCTCGTTGTAACCTAAGATGTATACTATCTGTGATCTTCTTGCGCTGCGAGATTCCCCCCTCTCACAGATCTGGCCCTCCACATTATCGAGGGCCTACCTCAAGGACGGGTTTTGGGACCCAGAGAGGTGGCATGTGAAAACCAGGGGGTTGAGGGTTTTTTTATCAAATTTTTTAGTTAAACTTTTAAGGGGTCCCAGGGAGGGGGAGGGTTGAATTAGAACTCGGGTTGTGGGTTTGGGGGAAAACCCACAAGGGGGAGGGTCGGGTCTGGCCTCAAAGTGCGGCGAGGGGGGTGGGGGACCTGGGGTCGAGGGGGGGGTCAGAGCTCATCTGGATAGTGTTTCAAACATCAATACTGTGGGTGGGAGGGGTAGATATGGCGGGAGCAGAGGGCCATATCGTGTTAGGGAAGCGCGCACTCGCTGTTTACGAGCGATGGCGTGCTCCGGCCCCCAAGGCTCCACCCGTTCCCCAGGTTGCATAGACCCTCAGGGCCCAGGCCTTCGGCTGATGTTATGCAATGCCAGGTCCGTAGTAAATAAAGCCCCCTTCATTTGTGATCTTATTCAGGAGGGGGGTGCGGACCTGGCAGGTATTACGGAGACCTGGTTGGGCCAGGAGGGGGGGTTCCCCTCATTGAAATGTGCCCACCAGGTTTCCGCGCATTCCATCAGCCAAGGTCACGGGAGGGGTGGGGGGGTAGCGGTTATCATTAAAGATGGTCTGAGATCGAGGGAGGCCACTGTTCCTCAGACAGCCGGCTGTGAATCCCTCCTTGTGAAATGGGGTCACGGGGTTCAGAGGGGTTTGCTGATCACGTACCTGGCTCCCTGCCACATGGCAGCAGCCCTGCCTGAGCTACTCAATGTCATCGCCGCGGTGGCGGTTGATACCCCTAGGTTTATGGTCATGGGGGATTTCAACCTGCCGTCCGTGGGTGAGACGTCTGAGGTGGCTCAGGAGTTCATGGCTTCCATGACGGCCATGGACCTGACCCAGTTAATTCATGGCCCTACCCACACGGGGGAAACATGCTGGATCTGGTTTTTGTCTCTGGACAGTGGTTGAGTGATCTTGAGATAGGGGATATAGTCATCGAGCCCTTGTCATGGTCTGATCACTCTCTCCTTCGTCTCAACCTTCGAACCGCTGCACCCCGTCGCAGGGAGGCGGAGCCGGTAAGATGGTTCCGTCCCAGGCGCCTGATGGAGCCTGATAGGTTCCAGATAGAGCTTGGGCCATTTCCTGAGGCTCTGGCACACGCCTCGACTGGAGACCTAGTGGCCCCCTGGGATAGGGTGGCCGCTGGAGCTCTGGACCAGGTCGTGACTTTGCGGCCTCTGACCCGGCGCCAATCTCATTTGGCTCCTTGGTTCACTGAGGAGCTGAGGGAGTTGAAGCACCGGAAAAGATGCCTAGAGAGTAGTTGGAGGGCCAGTCTTTCTGAATCGGACCGGACACTGGTAAGATTTCATATTAGGAATTACCTAGTGGCGATAAAAGCAGCGAAATATAGCTATTTTGCTGCTCTTGTTGCGTCATCAGATAACTGCCCGGCCACCCTGTTTAGGGTGACCCGCTCCCTGCTCCACCAGGAAGCACGGGAGGACCCCTTGGAGGGTAGAGCCGAGGATTTTGTTCATTATCTGCATGACAAAATCACTCAGATCCGGGAAGATCTGGACTCCGACTGGGTAGACTCAGGGGGAGGGACTGGGGCAGGTCTTGAGAATGTTATCTGGGATGAGTTTGATCCTGTGACCCCTGAGGACATGGACAGGATTCTGGGCAGATTGAACGCGACCACTTGTTTATTGGACCCGTGTCCCTCCTGGTTAGTGCTGGCTTCCCGGGAGGTGATGCAAGGCTGGCTCCAGGAGATTATAAATGCTTCGTTGGGTGAGGGTGACTTCCCCGCCGCCTTGAAAGAGGCGGTGGTGAGGCCTCTCCTCAAGAAGCCTTCCCTGGACCCAGCAATGTTGGTTAATTATCGTCCGGTCTCCAATCTTCGTTTTGTGGCGAAGGTTGTCGAGAGTGTGGTTGCGCAACAGCTCCCCCAGCACCTGGATGAAACGACGTATCTGGATCCGTTCCAGTTGGGCTTCAGGCCCGGGTACAGCACGGAAACGGCATTGGTCGCATTGGTAGATGATCTCTGGAGGGCTCGGGACAGGGGGTGCTCCTCTGTCCTGGTTCTGTTTGACCTCTCAGCGGCTTTTGATACTATCGACCATGGTATCATGCTGCACCGGTTGGAAGAGTTAGGGGTGGGGGGCACTGTACTGCGGTGGTTCTCCTCCTTTCTGTCTGACCGGTTGCAGTCTGTGTTGGCAGGGGGGCAGAGGTCGACCCCAGGGCCCCTTATATGTGGGGTGCCACAAGGGTCAGTCCCCTTTTGTTCAACATTTATGTAAAGCCGCTGGGTGAGACCATCCGTGGTTTTGGGGTGAAGTACCACCAGTACGCTGATGACACCCAGCTGTACATCTCCACCCCAGACCACCCCAACGATGCCCTTGAAGTGATGTCCTGGTGTCTGGAGGCCGTGCGGATCTGGATGGGGAGGAACAGGCTCAGACTCAACCCATCCAAGACTGAGTGGCTGTGGTTTCTGACATCCCGATATAGTCAGTTGATGCCATCGCTGACTATTGGGGGCGAATCGCTGGCCCCCACAGAGAGGGCTCACAACTTGGGCGTCCTCCTAGATTCACGGCTGTCATTAGAAGAGCATTTGACGGCCATGACCGGGAGGATTTTTCATCAGGTTCACCTGATTCGCCAGTTGCGTCCTTTTCTGGATCGGGACTCCCTATACACAGTCACTCATGCCCTCGTCACTTCCCGCCTGGACTATTGTAACGCTCTCTACATGGGGCTCCCCTTGAGGAGCACCTGGAGGCTCCAACTAGCGCAGAATGCGGCCGCGCGGGAGGTTATGGGAGCAACATGGCGCTCCCATGTGACACCTCTCCTGTGCGAGCTGCACTGGCTCCCAGTGGTCTTCCGGGTGTGCTTCAAGGTTTTGGTTACCACCTTTAGAGCGGTCCATGGCTTAGGACCTGCTTATTTACGGGACCGCCTACTACCACAAACAGCCTCCCACCGGCCGGTACGCTCTCATAGAGGGGGACTCCTCCGGGTGCCGTCAGCCAAAAAATGTCGACTGGCGGCCCGTAGGGGGAGGGCCTTCTCTGTGGGGGCACCTACTGTCTGGAATGAGCTCCCCCCGGAGATACGAAGGATCCCGGACCTGCGCACCTTCCACCGCGCTGTGAAGACCTCTTTATTCCACCAGGCGGGCTTGGCCTAATCCTTTCCCTCTTTTTTAATATGTAAATTTTAATTTGTTTTAAATTATTGGGGTGTTTTAATTTGTCAGGGCCAAAATTATTTAATTCGATTTTATCTGTTTTTTAAAATTTTTTGTATCTATGTATTTTATTGTTTGGCTGTTCACCGCCCTGAGTCCTTCGGGAGTAGGGCGGTATACAAATCAAATAAATAATAATAAATAATAATAATGGAGGGAAGTAAGCAGTGGGGTGCCACAAGGTTCTGTCTTAGGCCCAGTACCGTTCACTATCTTCATAAATGACTTAAATACGGGAATAGAAGGGGAACTCATCAAATTTGCAGATGACACTAACCTGGCAGGAATAGCCAACACCCCAGAAGACAAGCTCAGAATCCAAAAAGATCTTGACAGACTAGAACAATGGGCCCTATCCAACAAAGTGAAATTTAATGTAGAAAAAAGTAATGTTTTACACCAGGACAGAAAAAACCAAAGGTACGAGTACAGATTAGGCAAAACCTGCCTCAAAAACAGTAACTGTGAGTGGTACCTTGGAGTCCTAGTGTACGATTAGTTAAACATGAGTCAGCAGTGTGTGGCGGCAGCCAAAAAAGCTAATACAATCCTTGGTTATATAAACAGAGGCATAGAATCAAAATCACGTGAAGTATTATTGCTGCTTTATAAAGCCTTAGTAAGATCACTGTCAGGTCTCCTATTAGAATGCTGTCATTCTGAATTGGGGGGAGAACCGTGGGTGGAATGGTTTGCATGCTTTCACTTTTGCTGTAACTGCTTGGGAATTGAGGGGGGAGAAGTGGCCAACTGCAGTGACTCCCTCTCTGCTGGTTCCAACCAGGTATTCAAAGTCACAACATGCCGAGGACAACTTCTTCTCACCATCCAGTATCAGAGTTTCTCATAATATGTTTGTGGTATTTTATTGGCTACAGATGGACATGGGCTATTGGGGAGGGGGTTGAGGGGCGAAATTAGCCTAATGCTTTATGCCTGAATTTTAGACTCTGCCTGACTCTTCTGCCATCACTAATTCTCAGTCAAAGTTCCTTTTGAAATATAAACTGTTTCAAGAGTTTTACTTTCTTGAGAAGGTAGCTGAGGCAGGTCTTTACATTAGGCAGAGTCTGAAATCTGATACTGCATTCAGTTTTGGTCACCACATTACAAAAAAGATGTTGAGACTCTGGAAAAAGTACAAAGAAGAGCAACTAAGATTATTAAAGACCTGGAGACTAAAACATATGAAGAACAGTTGCAGGATTTGGGTTTGGCTCGTCTAGAGAAAAGAAGAATTAGGGAGGACATGATAGCAGCATTCTAGTATTTGAGAAGCTGCCACAAAGAGGAGCGGGCCAGATTATTTTCCAAAGAACCCCAGAGGGCAGGACAAAAAACAATGGATGGAAAACTAATCAAGGAAAGAAGTAACTTGGAATTAAGGAGAAACTTCTTAACAGTGAGGACAACTAACCAGTGGAACAGTTTGCCTTCAGAAGTTGTCAGTGCTTCATCACTGGAGATTTTTAAGAAGAGACTGGACAGTCACTTGTCTGAAATGGTATAGGATCTCCTGCTTGAGCAGGAGGCTGAACTAGAAGACCTCCAAGGTCTCTCCCAACTCTGTTCTGTTCTGATTCTGATTCATTGTATTTGATACTAATTGAGAATAATGAGATACAGATTTTTTTTGTATTTTCAATTAAACTTCACTTTGGCCCTCTTGGAAAAACTTTGTCCATCATCAGGTTAGGTTGTCTGGCTTTCACTAAGGCTACCTTTTCCTTCTATTCATTCATGAGAGAGTTTAGTTTCCCACAATAGCAATAGCACTTAGACTTATTTACTGCTCCATAGTGCTTTACAGCACTGTCTGAGTGGTTTACAAATGTCAAGATATTGCCTCCAACAATCTGGGTCCTCATTTTACCAGCCTTGGAAGGATATAGATGATATAGTACTCTATCCATAGTCTGTGTGCATGTGTGCATATAATCTTACATTATTTCTTGCACAGTCTAACTTGACAAAACTATTTTTCTTTTTTTTTTATTTAAAAAGTTCTAACAATCATTATATCAATTTCCCCCCCTCCCACCCACCCCTGTCCCCCCTCTCCCCTC
This sequence comes from Pantherophis guttatus, assembly GCF_059756535.1. Taxonomy (NCBI): domain Eukaryota; kingdom Metazoa; phylum Chordata; class Lepidosauria; order Squamata; family Colubridae; genus Pantherophis; species Pantherophis guttatus. The sequence goes on along the minus strand of NC_142063.1, from coordinate 183,665,369 downwards.
TCCCTCCAACCCCCCAACACCCACCCACCCCCGGACTTCCCAGAGCAAAAACAGGGTATAACATAACAAACTTAAGCTAAAATAAGCTAACTTTCTGTGGTCTCCAAACTCCCTCTTACTCTTTAACTCCCCTTTCAATTAACTAAACATATTCAAAAAGGAAATATAGATTTCATTCATAAGCTATTTGAAACTTTTTAGTCCGATATTTGTTTTGAATATAGTCAATCCATCTTCTCCATTCCAGTATATATCTTTCATTTGAATGGTCCTTCAAATACGCTGAAATTTTAGCCATCTCTGCTAAATTCACTACTTTTAGTGTCCATTCTTCAATAGTCGGCAAGTCTTCCTTCTTCCAGTACTGTGCCACCAAGAGTCTGGCTGCTGTTATTAAATTTAAAATCAACTTAGTCTCTATAACAGTACAATCTGTAATTATGCCTAACAAAAAGAACTGTGGAGTAAATTTTATCTTCTTTTTGAGAATATTTTGAATAATCCACCATATTTTTATCCAAAATGCCTTAATTTTTTTTACATGTCCACCATATATGATAATACGTGGCATCATCACATTCACATCTCCAACACTTAGGTTGCACACTTGGATACATACAGGCTAGCTTTTTAGGATCTAGATGCCATCTATAAAACATTTTATAAAAATTCTCTCTTAAATTTTGGGCTTGCGTGAACTTCACATTTCTAACCCATTTTTTTCCCCATGTTTCCATCATTATTGGTTCTTCAATATTTTGTGCCCACTTTATCATACAGTCCTTAACTAACTCCGTTTCTGAATCTATTTCTACCAAAGCATTATACAACCTTTTTATGTGCATTTGACTTTGATTTCTAATCTGTTTTACCAAATTCTTCTCATTTTGCAGAAAACCAATTTTCTGATCTTCTCTCCATCTAGCTTGCAACTGTACATATTGAAACCATGTTCGAATTGTCCTTTCTTCTCTTAGTTGATTCAAAGATTTTAATTGTAATATACCTCTTTCCTTGTTAAGAAGCTCTTTATATGTAATCACATCCTGCCTTTGCTCTACACTTATATTCTCTATCGCATGTCTGGGTATTGCCCACAATGGTAACTTCTCGTTTAGTTTATACTTATACTTTTTCCAGACACGCAATAGAGCATTCCTTAATATATGACTTTTAAAAGTTTTATCCACTTTCTTATCATATAATAAATAAGCATGCCACCCGTAAACCAAATCATATCCCTCAATATTCAATATTCTTTCTTCTGTTAAATTCATCCAATCACTCATTGCTGATAGGACAGCTGCCTCATAATATAGTCTTAAGTTAGGCTTTTTGAGACCTCCTCTTTCACGTATATCCTGCATTATTTTTTGTTTTATTCTCGGTCTCTTCCCTGCCCAAACAAAATTATTAATACCCTTCTGCCATATCTTCAAATTCTCATCTTTTTTAAGTATTGGTATCATTTGAAAAAGAAACAAAAACTTAAGCAAAACATTCATTTTTACTGCTGCTATTCTTCCTAACAAGGATAATGTAATTTTTTCTAACTTTCCATCTCTCTCTGTATTTTTTGCCACAAAGGATCATAGTTATGCGTGAATAGTTTCGCATTTGATGTCATAATATAAACCCCCAAATACTTAACTTTTTTAACTATTTCAAATCCTGTTAATCTTTCTAATTCCTCTTTTTGATTTGTAGTCATGTTTTTAGTTATTATCTTCATTTTCCCTGCATTTATTTTAAATCCAGATACCTGTCCATATTGATTAATTATATCCATTAGACCTACAACCGACTGTAATGGTTGGGTTAAAGTAACAACCAAGTCGTCTGCGAATGCTCGTAATCTATAGTCATACTGCCTAATCTTAATTCCACTTATTTTGTCCGACCCACGTATCTTACTTAACAAAAATTCCAAAGTCAAGATAAACAATAATGGAGACAAAGGACATCCTTGTCTTGTTCCTTTTTCTATGTTAAAAGTATCTGTTAAACTACCATTAATTATTATTTGCGCTGTTTGTTTCTGATACATTTGTGAAATGTTCTCCAAACTGCATCTTTTCTATTATTTTCAATAAAAATTGCCAATTCAATCGATCAAATACTTTCTCTGCATCAAGAAATATCAGCACTGCAGGGATTTGGTTGTTCTTCCCCAAACACTCCAATAGGTTAACAACTTTCCTTACATTACTCTTCATTTGTCTACCATTTATAAAACCAGTTTGATCATTATGAATCATTTGTTGCATGACTGTCATTAACCTATTTGCTAATATTTTAGCAAAAATCTTGTAATCTGTATTTAAGAATGATATAGGCCTATAATTTTTTGGCTGAGTGTGGTCTTGCTCCTCCTTTGGAATCAGAGAAATAAAAGCTATCCTTCAGGATGGGGGTACATCTCCTCCAGATTGTATGTTAGTAAATAATTCTTTGAGTGGTCCCACCATTTCTAACTGCAAATGTTTATAATAAGCAGCTGTCAAACCATCTGTCCCAGAGGCTTTACCCACTTTCAACTGCTTAATTGCCAACATAATCTCCTCAGTGGTTATTGGTTGATTTAAACCCTCCCTTTGCTCTTTTGTAATTGTAGGAATATTCTCTTTCTGTAAATATCTATCTATTTCTGTACCTTGAATTTTATCACTAGCATACAACCTCATATAAAATTCTAAAAATGCTTTTTTAATCATATTTTGCTGATAAACCTCTTTACCTTTATATTCTATTTTCTCTATAGTCCGTGAGTTTTGTTTTTTCCTTAACAAATATGCTAACCACCTCCCTGGTTTATTAGCATTACAAAAAATATTATGTTTAGCATATTGCAAATTAGTTGCGACCTGATCTTCCATTAACATATTAAATTGCCCTCGCAATAAAATAATTTATTTGATTTTTATCTGCTGGATTCAATATCAAAGCTTGTTCTTTTTTTCTAATTTCCTCTTCTAAGTCCTTCCTTTTTTTTCCTGTTTGCGTCTATATTTATTATTCAAATATATCAAAATACCTCTCATATATGCTTTACTTGCATCCCAAACCATTTCCATAGATGTACCCTTATGCATATTTATAATAAAGAATTCTTTCATAAATTTTTTACATTCTTTTACATTTTCCTCATATCTAAACAGATTTTCATTTAACCTCCAAGACCTCTTAGATCCCCTTCCATACTCTAATTCCATCCAAACTGGACTATGATCCATTAAAACTCTTGGACAAATCTTCGTCTTCCTCACCCTGGAAAAGAGATCATTTGTAATTAATATAAAATCAATCCTGGAGAAAGATTGATGTCTATCAGAAAAAAAGGTAAAGTCTTTTTCTTTGGGGTTTCTCTCCCGCCAGATATCTCTCAGCTCCATATCCTCCATCATTTCAAAAAACGATTTTGGCAATCTGGCACGCGTTGAAATGTTCTGCAAGAGCCCCTTCTTATCTTTTTTAGTGTCCATAACTCCATTCCAATCACCCAATAAAATACATGATTTATAATCCCATTGTAGTAACTTGGAATGTAAAAGCTTATAAAATTTTTCCTGTTGTTGGTTCGGTGCGTAGACTCCAATTAAAAGTATTTTTTCTCCTTTTATTAAAAGTTCAATTGCTATAAATCTTCCTTGATCATCTGCTTCAATTAATTTGGCAATTAAGTCTTTTTTTAGGGATATAACTATACCATTCTTCTTCTCGGGAGCAGATGCAACAAAATGTATACCTAACCTTGCATTTATTAAGTACTTTTGATCTTTACTTCTAATATGAGTCTCTTGTAAACAAATTACATCATTTTTAAACTGTTTCAAATAATGAAATATTTTTCTCCTCTTTTGTGGTGAATTTAAGCCATTAACATTCCAGGTCAAAAATCTAGTTGCCATTCTTGGCCCCCTGAAGCATTTGGAGCATATGTTGGAAATCTCCATGCATTTTACTTTTTGGCCTTGCTCCTCCCTTCTGTTTTTGTAGTATCTTGAATCATTTGAAGCTGCTGCACTCTTAATTCTTCTTGATGCTTGGCTGCCGCTCGGGTCTGTCTTTGATCCTTAGGTTCTTCTATCTCCAAAGCTTGAACAGTAGTCGAAAATTGTATTAGTTCTTCTTGAATAATCAAGTCACCCTTTTGGGCCTCTGTCAACAATTCTTCTTTCTCCCCCTTTCTTGCCCCCTCTATTTCTGTCTTCCTTCTAGCTTCCTGGGGTTGTGGGCATCCAGCCTTTAATACATTGGTATAGAAATCTCTTGCCTTCCATACTGAATTGAGACGATATCTTTCTCCTGAATAATTCACCACTAGACCAGCTGGAACTTCCCATCTATACTGTATCTGACGGTTTCTCAGTTCTTCCACCAGAAAGGCATAATCCTTTCTGGCTCTCAACATTTTGGGGGGAATTTATTTCAATGTTAAAACCTCCTGCCCCTGCACTTGAAGTTTATTTTTAAAAGTGACTTGTAGGATTTCATTGAGTAGTCTCTTTGTTGTAAAATAAACTACAATGTCTCTTGGTAGATGTTTCTGTCTGGCCACCCATGAATTGACACGATAAATTTTGTCAATTTGCCATTCAAAATTTGCTTTTTGATCTCCCATTATCTGTGCAAATGCTTCTGAAAAGATCTCTCTCAAATTCTCTTGCTTATTTTCCTTGAGGCCTCTTATTTTCAGAGCAAATTCCATGTCTCTATATTGTATCATCACATCAGCCTCTGCTCTTTCCATCTTGTCCTGGACCTCCCCCATTTTATTTTCCAAGTTCTCATTAGACTGCTTAATTTCTTCCACTTTTTCATCTATTGCTTCAATATGTCCTGCCAATCCTTGTACTGCCATGATAATATCTTCTCTAATTTCTTGGTTTCATTTTTGAATAGTCTCTTTGACTTGAGCTATCTCTTCAGCAACCTCTCGAGTTTGCTCCTGAAACATTGAAGCAATTTTTTTTTTTTGTAACAGAGGCTTGTGTTTTGAGGGCTTCCTGCAACATTTCAAATGTTAATATTGTTGGTTCCATTGGAACAGAAAGAGATTGCAATCTGGACGTTTGAGCTGGCGAAGTCCCAGCACTTTTGGGGACAATAGCCTTAATTTGTTTTGAAGCCATTTTTAGTTTCCAATTTAAATTTAATCAGCTGCCAGAACGGTAAATCCACCAAATCCAGAAATCAATCTTTAAATAATATCAATCCTTTTTTAAAAAATCACTGCTGTAATCTTTGATCTTCTCCTTTTTTTTAAAGCACAAATCTCTAATTTTGAACAGGGGCTGCCAACACTAAAAAGAAACTTCCTTTTTAACTTTTGCTTTCACGCCCCATTAAAGCTCAATTGCCATCTTGGTTTCACTTTCTCCCCTTAATAAGTCAGAAGGAAGTAATACACATTTAGAGTTAAAGTTCAGTACTTGCAGATCTAATCTCTCCTGAATTGGCTCAGCCTGCTTCCGAATGATGTTTATTCCAAGCGTTGTTTGCAGGGGTGGTCGCGGCGTCTTCTGCTTAAAGCAGAAACGTCCCGGATCCGGAGCTCTGTCGGGCTTCCAGGAAGCTCTCACCCTTCGAGCCCCAGAATTGTTCCTGGGGCTTCTTGGGGAGCTCTACCTACGCCCATCTGCTCTCTTCCTCCCCTTTTCCCGGGGAGAAAGTTTCCAAGCCGCTAGGCAGCTGATTTGCGCTGTTCTAGTGGCTTAATGAGATTGCAGGGCTGGCGCTCAAAAGAGCATCCTCGGCGCCTGCGGTGCCACCAGAAGTTCACTGACTGTTGTCCTTATTCTCTTCCAGAGAAACATGAAACACTAGGCTAATGACAGGATTCAACAAACCAAATTTAATTCAATACTGTTGTGAACTCATTAGAGTTTTCTTCCAGGGCTCCCTATTCAAAGAGCTGCAGGAAAACTTTCAAATAGGTAGGAATGTAGGCCTCATATCTAGGACACCATCTCATACTTCTTCATCCTTCAGGCTGTTGTGGGTCTCAGCAAAGCTCTCAGGTGTTAACACTGCTATCAGATTCATTGCTTAAAGCACACTTTCATATTTCTGATATTCCACTGCAAAATGATTAAATTCTGGAAAGCAAGGCTACCTGTGACACTTCAGTGTGACAGCAACTTTGCTTCTGCACTGCAGCAGCAGGTGCCACTGCAGGGAGCTCAGTATGGTAGTGGTGGCAGCAACCCCTGCTGGAGTCCAGAAGAAAAGAACTTGTGAGGCAGTGGAGCAGGAGCTGCTCCACTACCGGCATTATTGCCACTTTTGGCGCTACCACTGCTATTGTCACAACTCTCCGCCTCCTGCCATTGCCCAAAGCTGACTCCTAAGCAGAGAGAGACCAATTTAGTACTTGGATGAGAAGACAATCAGGAAATCTCAAGTTTAGCCAAACTAAGAAATTGATAATAACAGCATGTGGCAAAAACTTATATTCTGCTTATATTAAGCAGTATATTGAAAACCCTAAAAAGTAATTGTATCACAATACTCATGGGGGACTTCAATGCAAAAGTGGGAGAAGGAAGTGATGCTCCTGTACTTGGAAACTTTGGCTTAGGAACCAGAAATGGTAGAGGTGACAGATTTATAGACTTCTACAAGCAATATATAAGCAATATGTGATGAATACTTTTTTCAAGTTACCAAAAAGATGCATTTACACTTGGAAATCACCGGCAGATACACGAAATAATATAGTAAGTAACCAAATTGACTATTTTACAATAAACAAAGGATTTAGAAACTCAGTAAAATCAGCAAAGACATACCCAGGCACAGATGTACCATCCGATCATAATTTACTACTTGCCGAAGTCCAGCTGAAACTAAAAAAGATGAAAAACCCGAATCCTCCTAAACCAAGAATTGACAGTGACTTAAACATGGAGAGAAGATAAAAGAACTAGAAATTCATTTAAGAGAAACCAACAACCTAAATTATTATTATTATTATTATTATTATTATTATTATTATTATTATTATTATTATTATTATTATTATTATTATTATTATTATTATTTATTGGTTAATCTTTAGTGAGATTCACAGCCTTTGAGGCTGGTTAATAGCTCAGCAGCTCGAGTCCTAACCAAGGACCTAGGAACTGTTAAGGTATCGTCGGAGGATGTAAGCTGTTCCGAGTAAGGTGGTTTTTCGTAGAGTCAAAATGTTCAAGTCCAGCAAATTTAGAATTTCTAAATAGTGGGGTAACCCTTTGGGTATTGCTCCGAGGGCTCCAATTACAATCGGGACAACACACGATTTCTTTTTCCACAGTCGCTCAACTTCAATTTGTAAGTCCCGGTACTTTGTGATTTTTTCTTGCTGCTTATCTTCAATTCGTGCATCACCAGGTATTGCAATGTCAATGAACCATACTTTTTTCTTTTCAACTATTGTTATGTCAGGTGTGTTGTGGACCAAGTGCCTGTCAGTCTGAATCCTAAAGTCCCACAAGATCTTGAGTTTCTCATTCTCTAAAACTTTCTCAACCTGATGTTCCCAGGGGTTTTTGCTGTACTCAAATCCAAACTTCTGGCACAATTTCCAGTGAATGATTTTAGCAACACGGTCATGGCGTTGTAGGTAGTCAGTTTGTGAAATTTTGCTGCACCCACTGATCAGGTGGTCGACTGTCTCATCTTTCTCATTGCAGAGGCGGCATTTGCTGTTGGTGGTAACATGTTGAATTTTTGCCTTCATACAGTTTGTGGCTAGGGCTTGTTCTTGAGCTGCCAAAATAAAGCTTTCAGTTTCTTTTTTCAGTACTCCTGATCTTAACCAGTTCCAAGTTAGTTTCTGGTCAGCTTTGCCTTCAATACTTTTCAAGTATTGGCCATGCAGAGCTTTGTGTTTCCAATTTTCAGCTCGCTGCTCAATTACTTCTTTCTTATATTCTGCTTTTGTTTTAGTTGTCTTTAAAAGGCCTCCATTATTTACTTCCTTAATCATTGGTTCTTCACTTTTCTGGATGTAATCATTCAAGCTGCATTTTTCTTCTTCCACAGTCTGCTTTACTTGTAGGAGTCCTCGACCACCCTCTGCTCTTGGTAAATATAATCGGTCAACATCACTTTTAGGGTGCAAGGCATGATTCATTGTCATAAGCTTCCTTGTTTTTCTGTCCAAATTGTCTAACTCCATCTGGGTCCAGTCAATTATTCCTGCAGAGTATCTAATCACAGGTATAGCCCAGGTATTTATGGCTTTTAGGATGTTTCCTCCACTCAATTTGGACATTAATATCTTACGAATTCGCCGAATGTACTTGGCTGAAGTTAATTCCTTGACTTTATTATGCATTAAGTCAGAGGCTTCTAAAATCCCCAAGTACTTGTAGCCTTCTTCTGATTTTATTGCCTTTATCATTTCTTCATTCTCTAGTTCTATTCCATCCTCTTTTATGATCTTGCCTGCTTTGGTTGCTATTGTTGCACATTTGTCAATTCCAAACTGCATACCAATGTCTTGGCTGAATTCTTTTGTGTTTTCAATTAATAAATTCAGTTCAGCTTTTGTTTTACCAAACAGCTTCAAATCATCCATGTACATCAAGTGCGAGATTTTCAGTCCTTTCTTTGCAAGTTCGTATCCACAGTTCATCTTCTTCAAAATGATTGGTAGCATTGAGAGTATAAAAAGTAGGGGTGAAAGGGAATGTCAGGTATGCTTCCTTCAGTATCCAGGAAAGAAAACCCCAAACTTAAGCATTTTGAAGAATCTGGTACTTTTACTGAATATGAAAAGATTAACATCCCAGTGAAAAGCTGGAAGTGATCAAAACGCGCGAAATGCATCTACTAAGCTTCTTCCCCCCCCTCGTGTTTATAGTTTCTCAGCCAATCTAAAGGTCTTCCAAAGGTCAGGTGGCAACACGTCTGGCAGCGTCATCCATCAGGAATGTCGAGACAGTTGGTCGGCCATCCCCTTCTGAAATCCAGTTTCGATTCCCACGAAGTCCCCTCCTACAAAGACAAACCCCCTCCTGCTCTCTTCCCCCCCTTTGCTCCATACCTAATCCCTCCCCGTTTCTTATGGCAGATAAAGCAGGAAAGCTGAGGCTGACATTCGGCCCCTCTTGCAGAAGAGACGTTAGTCCTAATTAAAAGGAAAAAGAGAAAGAGAAACAGAATATATACAATGATCAAGGTTTATCAGGGTATTTGGCATAGAACTGTTGTACTTTCTTGGGAGCTCGGACATCCCGTTTATTTACCCATTCAGCCTGAGATAGTGGAAAATGTTTCCAGGCAATCAGATATTGGACTTTACCATGGTGTTTTCTAGAGTCCAAGATTTCCTTAACCTCAAAATGTTGCTCCCCTTCTACGAGGATGGGAATTGGAGGGTTGCTATGATCAACCCTTAGGGGAGATGAGTGTTCAGGTTTCAATAAACTAACATGAAATACAGGATGTATCCGTCTCAAGGTTTTTGGTAATTCTAATTCAACTGTCACTGGATTTATCAGTCTGATCACACGGAATGGTCCTACATACTTAGGCCCCAGCTTTTTAGACCTCTGGGTGGTTTGTAAGTATTTGGTAGACAAATAGACTTTATCCCCCACTTTGTAAATGTGAGCTGGGGACCTTTTCTTATCGGCTTGTGCCTTATGAGCTCGGTGTGCCTCATCTAATGCCTTCCGAGTCACTGTCCAGGTGCTCCTTAATTGTTCTATCCAATCTATCAAAGAGGGATTTTGGGGATCATCTTGAGGTAACTCGGGAATGGGTACAAAATCCTGGCCCGATGCAACCTTAAAAGGGGTGAATCCGGTGCTACTATGCACAGAATTGTTATACGCCACTTCTGCAAATGGCAACAAGTCTACCCAATTGTCTTGTTGGTAATTCACGTAACATCTAAGGTATTGTTCGAGTACCCCATTGGTTCTTTCACAAGCACCATTTGTCTGAGGGTGGTGACTGGAACTCAACCCCTGTGCGGAGCCTATCAATCTTAAAAATTCTCTCCAGAAACTGGAAGTAAATTGCACACCCCTATCAGAAATTATTCTTTTCGGAGACCCATGTAGTCGGTAAATCTGCCGAATAAATAACTTTGCGAGGGTTTTTGCTGAAGGGATCTTTGAGCAAGGTATGAAATGTACTTGTTTAGAAAACAAATCAGTTACTACCCAAATGACAGTGCAGCCCTCACTGTCGGGTAAGTCCACCACAAAATCCATAGATATTTCCTTCCATGGGGCGTTCGGTCTAGCCACACTTTGCAGTAATCCAGGGGATTTTCCTGGAGGTCTTTTAGCCGAGGCACATACTGGACAGCTAGCCACATATGTCTGTATGTCCTTTTTTAGTGCAGGCCACCAAAACTGTCTCTTAACAAGATGTAAAGTTTTGACAAACGCAAAGTGTCCTGCGGCTTTGGCATCATGCGCATATTTCAATACGGTTGGTCTTAATGTGGTCGGAACATACAATTTCGATCCAACCCAACCTAGTCCATCGCGAAGTGTGCATTCATTCGAGTGGATTTTAAACCACTCGTCAGCTTTTAGTGCTTCTCGTAACTTTTCGAGTAAATCCCCTGAGAGTTCTGGATCGGTTTTACTCTGCGCTCTGGTAGTGACAGGTGTTGCCAATTGCGTTAAGGGGATCATTGGTTGAACCAGTTCCTTCTTTATGCTGTTGTACTGTGGCAATCTGGAAAGTGCGTCTGCCATGAAATTTTTTCCCCCAGGAAGGTAACGTAAAGTGAAATTGAAACGCTTGAAATGTTGGGCCCAGCGTGCCTGTTTGGGTGACAATTTGCGTGGTGTTTTTAATGCTTCTAGATTCTTATGGTCAGTCCACACCTCGAAAGGATGTTTTGCCCCTTCCAAAAATTGTCTCCATGTTAACAGCGCCCATCTAACTGCAAACGCTTCCTTCTCCCATATGGCCCATCTCCTTTCTGTTTCAGATAGTTTACGGGATGTGTAAGCACAGGGTTGTAATATTCCATTCTCATTCTTTTGCAAGAGTATCGCTCCTACGGCAACGTCGCTAGCATCCGCTTGTATTACAAAAGGTTGTTCTATGTCGGGGTGTTTGAGCACAGGTTCAGCTGCAAACAGCCGTTTCAGTTTTTCGAAAGCGGCCTGACAGTCCATAGTCCATTCTAGTGGTTTCGAGGGTTTGGGTTTTATTTCCCCTTTTGTTTTGAGCAAGTTTGTAATTGGCAGTGCGATTTTTGCGAAAGAGGGGATAAATTGTCTATAAAAGTTAGCAAACCCTAAGAAACTCTGTAACTGTTTACGGGTGCGTGGTGCGGCCCATTCCATTACTGCCCGGACCTTTTCCGGGTCCATCTCTATTCCCTCATGCGATATACGATATCCAAGATAGTCGATTTTGTCTTGATGGAATTCACATTTAGAAAGTTTGGCATAGAGTTCAGCTGCTCTGAGTTTATTCAAGACCGCTCGAACCAATCTTATATGGTCGGCCATGTTGTCAGAATAAATTAGAATATCGTCCAAATAGACCAACACCCCCTTATATAGATGCTCATGCAACACTTCGTTGATCAACTGCATGAATACGGCCGGGGCCCCCTGTAGTCCAAAAGGGAGTACTCTAAATTGGAAACACCCCAGTGGGCAATTAAATGCTGTCTTCCATTCATCTCCCTCTTTTATTCTCACTCGGTAGTATGCCTCTCTTAAATCAAGTTTGGTAAAAAAAATTTCCCTTTCCTAAATGGGCCAACATGTCCTTCATAAGTGGGAGGGGATAGACATTTTCCACGCAAATGGCGTTCATGTTTCTATAATCAACAACTAATCTGAAGGATCCATCTTTCTTTTCGCGGAACATTACTGGCGCTGCTACCTTGGGTTTGGCTCGTTCGATAAATCCCCGTTCTAAGTTTTTGTCAATAAAATTCCGCAATTCCTCCAATTCTCGAGGTGTCATGGGGTATATTTTTGGTTTGGGAAGCTTCACCCCTGGGAGTATTTCAATGGTGCAGTCAGTGGCCCTGTGGGGAGGCAGATTATCAGAAGCTTTTTCACTAAACACTTCCTTGAGGTCCCAATATTCCTTCGGAATTTTCTCTTCTCCCTCAATATAGTTAATGGCTACTGTGGCCCCTTCTGGTCTTATGTCGTCCCTTAGGGAGGGGCCTTTCCATGCCAGGGGCTACAATAAAGCTGAGCTTTTCTATATGATTCCCCAACTGTAGTTCGAGGGGTTCGGTCATAAAACTAGCTGGGGCCCCCCCTGCAATCGACCCATCTAATTGACAAAATGCAATGGGTCTTTTTAAAGTTTTCAGTCTCAGTCCCATTTCCTCCACTACTTTGGGGCTAATTATGCACCTAGTGCACCCCGAGTCCAACAGGGCTAACAATTGCGCGTGAGTTCCTGTGGAGGGCACCCTTACTTCTACGGGGATGAGTAAGGGTTCTTCCGTGTGACTCACCCGTTCATCGGTGTCCGAGTCGGAGTCTGTCTCGCTGTCGTCATCGTTGGTCGGAGTTCCCAACTCACGCTGGTTCCGGGGAGTGAACTCAACGACTTCTCCTTTCAGGGCGGTGCCGCGGGTTTTGGCGGGTATTTTATCACTTTTCTTTTGGCTGGCCCCGGTGGCTTTTGGCGGTGGTTTGGAGAAGCATTCGGCCGCCCGGTGACCCTCCTTCCCACATTTGAAACAGGTGAAGGGCTTTGACTTGGGTTTGAATTCGGTCTTCCCGCCAGTCATCTTGGCCGCCCCCTTACGGTAGAGAGAGGATGACTGGTCCCCCATCCGCTTTCCTCGGAGTTCGCTCCGTTTCAGCTCGATCTCCACATCCTCAGCTACTATGTACCATCTATCCAAATCATCGGGGACCCCCATGCTCCTGCAATCTCGATATATCTCATCATTCAATCCATCCTTGAAACTCTCCAAAAGCGCCATTTCTGACCAGCCTGTCATATAAGGTGCCAGTTCACGAAACTCTTGGATATACTCTGCCACCGGCCTCCGGCCCTGCTGAATGCTCTTCATTCTGAGTCTCGCCTTTCGTTCAGCTAAATGGTCTTCAAAACGTCTTCTAAGGGCCCTCATGAACTGGTTGTAATTTCTCAGCAGGAGGGAGTTGTTATTGTGGAGAACTACCATCCACTCAGCCGCCACTCCCTCTAGGGCATTCGCAACGCTTCTGACTTTAGCCGCATCCGTTTCGTAGTCCTCCCCCCAATCCTGCATGTGGTTCCACACTTGGGTCAGGAAAAATCCCAAGGTTTTAGGATTTCCATCAAACTTTCCAGGAAGGGGGGGGATTTTTGGCTTTTTACGTCTGCGGGGGGGGGCCTGCAGGGCTGGGGTTCTCTGGCCGGCTGCATCTCTTCCTCGAGATGCCGAAGCCTGGGATGTTCCCTCCTCAAACTCTTCCTCTCCCCCGCAGGCTGTCTCTTCTGCCTCCCCCCTGGGGTCTGCTTCCCCCTTCTCCACAGGAGTTTCAAAAGACTCACGGTTTTTTCTGCTTTCTTCCACATCACGGATAAGCTGCAAGGCTTGATCTATCATGAGACGTTCCTTCTGCTGTTGCATCCACACTGCCTCTCTTTTTCGGGGTCTGGAAGTCGTCACTCCCCGGGGATTCTCCCCCCAGTCCGGCAGTCTGCCCACACCTTTGGACCATCTAGCTTCCTCCGGTTCCAAACGGAGTTTTTCCAGCCATTCTGCAGTTTCTCTTTCCGACTGGAGGGCGGTTGAACTCGCTGCCCCCATCTTCCCTTCGTCATCACTCCCTCGATCTGACATACTTTGGATTTTCAGTCCCCTCGGGTTTTGTCCGGGATGACTGAGATGACTTCCAGCTTAATGTCAGGTATGCTTCCTTCAGTATCCAGGAAAGAAAACCCCAAACTTAAGCATTTTGAAGAATCTGGTACTTTTACTGAATATGAAAAGATTAACATCCCAGTGAAAAGCTGGAAGTGATCAAAAAGCGCAAAATGCATCTACTAAGCTTCTTCCCCCCCCTCGTGTTTATAGTTTCTCAGCCAATCTAAAGGTCTTCCAAAGGTCAGGTGGCAACACGTCTGGCAGCGTCATCCATCAGGAATGTCGAGACAGTTGGTCGGCCATCCCCTTCTGAAATCCAGTTTCGATTCCCACGAAGTCCCCTCCTACAAAGACAAACCCCCTCCTGCTCTCTTCCCCCCCTTTGCTCCATACCTAATCCCTCCCCGTTTCTTATGGCAGCTAAAGCAGGAAAGCTGAGGCTGACAGGGAATCGCCCTGGAAAATGCCTCGTTTAATTTCAACTTCACCCAGTTCTTCTTCATTAGCCATAAGTTTTGTTTTCCAGAGGTTCTTTAATATTATTATTATTATTATTATTATTATTATTATTATTTATTATTATTAATTGAATTTGTATACCGCCCTACTCCCGAAAGACTCAGGGCGGTGAACAGCCAAATAAAATACATATAATACAAATGTTAAAAAACCATTAAAATACAATTAAATAATTGGCCCGGAAAACAAAATTTAAAACACCCCAAATTCATAAGACAAATTTAAAATTTAAATTTTTTTAAAAATTTTTAAAAACAATTGAAAAGAGAGGTTAGGCCATAATGAAGATGTAGAAGTGAACTGGAATAAATTTAAAAATGCAATAGTAGAGGTAACAAACTCAAAACAAAGAGAGAGGTACCACAAGAAACAACAGTGGATAATGGATGAAATTCTTCATCTCATGGATGAAAGACACTCTTATAAAAATAAAACAAAGAAAAATACAATGAATTGCAGAAAACAATTAGAAGAAAAATTCTACTCGCAAAAGAAAAGTGGTTTGCAAAGAGATGCAAAGAAATAGAAGAGACAGAACATATTCATGATAATTTCAATTTACACAAAAAAGTGAAAGAATTAGCAGGTGTCTGCAAAAAGAAAACCAACAACTTAGTTGACAAGGAGGGGAAAATCATCTTGGATGAGGATGAAAAACTAAAAAGATGGAAGGAATATATTGAAGAACTTTTTGAGGACACTAGGTATGATATTGATATGTGAAGTATAACAACTGGACCAAACATCACTATGGGGGAGGTTGAACACACAATAAAAATAGCAAAAATAAGAAAAGCCACAGGACCTGATGATATCCCAGAAGAAAGTTTAAAATTGCTGGAAGACAATGGGAAGAAATTTTTACTGCAGCTCTTCAATTGAATATATGAAACAGGAAAGATACCAAATGATTGGCTAAAGTCAACCTTTGTGACAATCCCCAAAAAATAAATGCAAAGAAGTGTACCGAATACAGAACAATAAGCTTAATGAGTCATGCCCTGAAAATCTTCCTGAGAATAATTCACACAAGAATATACAACAAAATTGAGGAGTGTCTAAGTAACACACAATTTGGTTTCAGAAACAATCTTGGTACACAGGATGCCCTATTCAGCATTCAAATTCTTGTATAGCACTGTAGAGATGTCAGTCACAGTGTTTACATGTGCTTCATCGATTTTGAAAAAAAGTTTGGTAAAATAAGACACAGCAAGCTATTACAAATCCTGAAACAAGTGGGGCTAGATGACAAAGATATCCAAATCATAAAGAATCTATATTGGCATCAGGTAGCAAATGTGAGACTAGGCCAAAAATACTCAGATGATGCAGAAATACGAAGAGAGGTCAGACAGGGCTGTATTCTGTCTCCGCTGTTATTTAATATCTACTCTGAGTCAAATTTTCAACGAAGCACTGGAAAACATTGATGCTGGCCTCAAAGTAAATGGTGTTCAGATCAACAGTTTAAGATATGCTGATGATACAGTTCTGCTTGCCAGTAAGTATGAAGACCGTCAGCTCCTCATCAACAGAGTCTCAGGAAAAATCTGAAAAAAGGCTTGAAGCTTAATACCTCAAAAACCAAGATCATGGTCGTCAACAAACAACCCATTAATTTACCACTGATAAATTTGTAAGGAATACCATTAGAAAAAGTTGAAAGGATCACGTACCTCGGTTTTAATTTACATGAAAGCTGAGACATGATCAGTGAAGTAAAGACAAAGATAGAGAAAACTCGAACAGCATTCTTCAAAATGAAAAAGGTCTTCTGCAGTCACGACATAAACCTAAGACTGAAACTCAGGCTTGTCAAATGTTACATCTTTTCTATCCTGCTCTACGGAGTAGAGAGTTAGTCTCTGACAGAAAACCACTTGTGGCTGTCCTTGGTTGACCATCTGACAGCCGTGACAAGGGGGGCTTTGCACAGGTTCGCCTGGTGCGCCAGTTGCGCCCTTTTCTAGACAGGGATGCCCTTCGTACAGTCACCCATGCTCTCGTCATTTCTCGTTTGCATTACTGCAATGCCCTCTACATGGGGCTGCCCTTGTAGTGCACCCGGAGGCTCCAACTGGTCCAGAATGCGGCCGCGCGGGTTGTTACGGGGGCTTCCCATTACTTCCGTGTTACACTTCTCCTGCACGAGCTGCACTGGTTACCGGTGGTCCTTCGGATCTGCTTCAAGGTGCTAATACTTAACCTATAAAGCCCTTCATGGCATGGGCCCAGGGTACTTGCAGGATCACCTTCTCCCTGCCTCCAACCGCCCAGTGCGCTCACATAGGATTGCCCTCCTCCGGGTGCCATTGGCCAGACAACGTCGGCTGATGGCACCCAGGATGAGGGCGTTCTCTGTGGGCGCACTGACCTTCTGGAATGGCTTACCCACGGGCCTCCGGATGGCCCCCGACCTCTGCTCTTTCCGCGGTGACCTGAAGACATGGCTTTTCCAACAAATTTGCTGACCTGATGGGAGCTTTTAACTTCATTCTGGGGCATTTTAATTGAGTATTTTAGTTGTAATTTTACTGTTTTATTGTTTTGTCTTTGTGAGGCGCCCCGAGTCCTTCAGGAGAAGGGCGGCATATAAGTATAAATAAACTAAACTAAACTAAAGTAATTGACTTGGTTCTCATGACATTTTAAATAGATCAGTTTAAGACATACCCTGGTCATTCCTGGCTCAGGATCCACTTAATACAAATTTATCCCATATTAGTTTTGGTTACAGGTAGTCCTTGACTTACAACTATTTGTTTAGTAAATGTTTGAAGTCCAGGAAAATGGAAATCCATACAAGAAAAAATCAGCAGCAGAAAATATTAGCTGTTTGGCATTAACTCAAGCTTTTCCCTTTAATCTGCATGATTGATCTATTACACTAACAATTCTATAAAAAGAAGATAAAATTAATTTAGCATGATATGTTTGTGACAAACCCATGCTGTCTTCTATTAATTGCATGATGCCTATGCAAGAGCTCACAAACATGCCGCTTAATAAGACCTTGTCCAGTAAAGACTTCAAGCTGACAGTCCTATTATTTCCCCAATTCTGCTTCTTCCTCTTTTTAAAAAAGTGATGACATTTGCTTTCCTCTAATCTCTTAGGGCTCTACCAGTCTTCCAGGAGTTCTCAGAGATAATAAACAATGATTCTAGTATTATCTGCTAGCTAATTCAGTACCCCAGGATGTGATCCAACTGGCCCTAAAAAATTGAATTCATTTAAATTAGCTTAGTTCTCTCGTATCGTTGCCTATTCGAAGCTGTAGTTTCCCCCTTTCCCTAGGATCATAGCTATGTCAGATATGCAAAATAGGAGTTAAATGTTCTTCCTTCACATTATCACTGATTATTAGTTCACCACTTTCTCCTCCTGATGTACTTTATATTCTGTGGCTTTTCTTTTATTTCTAAGGAAAATGCAAACCTCATGCAAACCTCAGCTTTAGTCCTTGTGAAAGTGTTCCTACTTTTTCTTATAGAAGAAACTGTCTTATATTCTTGTTTGCTTAAATTGCCTTCTTCGCATTTCCTGTATATATCCCCTTTTCTCTTCAGCATGTTAGAGCGCTTTGCATGTATCCCCACTAGCTACTGGGATTTCCCCATTTTTTTATCCTTGTAAGAACCATTGCTCCTTCAGTATCTTATTTTTATTTTTAAAAATCATTTCTTCCTGAACATATTTCTTCTTCACAATTTCAAATCTTTGGATCCAAACCTATCTTCTTTTGGACATTAAATCATACAGTATTCACTTTTCTGCATTAAGATGTCTATTTCTCTGTTTCTTCTCCTTGTCCAGTGCATATTTTGAGACTTATTTTTCCCCCAATTTTTTTAAAATTTTATTTTACAATTATTAATTATTTTTTATTATTTGTTATTTTTGGATCACTTAATCCAGCCTATTACTTTGATATTTACATGTTCATTATTGGATGCATGTTCCTTTCAGACCCAGCACCAGGCATTGCACTATTTCCTGGGCTTCAGCCTCCCCTATAAGATACAGTGTATAGCTCCCTGGATCAGATTATCAAGATGCCATTCAAAGAAGTTTTTCTTAGTTCTTGTGAGATGTAGCTCTTCTCTTACCAACAATTCCTTGCCTCAGAAATGCATTCAATTAACATAGAATTCAGACTATTCCCATTGGCACCATTTGTGTAATAAGTTGTTTTTCATTATTTTCACCCATTATGCTACCTGATGTTTAGCCTTTCCACCCTCCCTTTTTTAATTAAAGGAGCATTAATTTTAAAAGGAACATGAATTCTGTCCAGTGCCAGGAACAATCTCTAGAGACACATTGGTACATGCTGGCACCACATTGGGAACTGCAAAAACAAATATTGGTTTAGATAACAAATTCCTAAGTCAAGAGAAAGAAGCAGGATAAGCACTGTAAAAAAAGTAATAGGAAGTAAGAAGAAATATATAATTATCATTTTAGACATAGTATTTATTAAATTTGAAACCAACAAATATCTTTCATGTTTGCTTTTTCTTACAGTTGTAAAACTCTTTTCATACAATATAAATCAATAGACAAAGGAAAAAATGTAATTATACCCTACTTTATAGAATATTGTTGGATTTACATAAAAAATAACAGAGTTGGAAGGGACCTTAGAGATCTTCTTTGTGGCAGCTGCTCAGATATGGAAATACTGCTATCATATCACACCTACTCCCTTTCACTAGGCTAGACATACCCAATTTCTGCAACCAGCCCCCTAAACATCTTTGTTGCTCTTTTCTGCACACAACATCTTTTTTATAATATGGTGACTAAAACTGGATACAGTATTCTAAATGTGTTCTTACTAAGTCTTTATAAAGCACTTGTATATAAGAGTACTGGGACTAAAACAGAACCTTGGGCTGCCCCACTGCTTACTTTCCCCCATGTACAGTAGATGTAGTTTCATTCAGGACTATACACTGAGTGTGATTTGTCAACCAGTTAAAAATCTATCTAGTGGTGATGCTGTCTATCCCACAATGTTTTAGCTTGCCAAGAAGTAGGTTGTGGTCTATTTTGTCAAATGCCTTAATGAAATCTAAGTATGGTATATTCACTGCATTTCACTCTGTACTGTATTTCACTGATCAAATGACCTTATGATCAAAGACCTTAAAATATCTTCTGTGCTGTAGAAAAAGTTGCATACTTAAATGTGTGCTGAATATTTATCAATTTCTGACATTAATGAAAAAAAAGCTGGAATGGAAGAAATCAGCTTAGAAGTAGAGTCTAAAATGAAGGAAGTTGATTACAAGATCTATAATGTGGATAATAAAATGCAAAGGATTGAAAATGAAGTGACAATGATGCAATTTAAATTTATGGAATTTGCTGTAAGACTGAGGGGGATAAAGGAAAACAACAGAGATTTGAGAAGGATTTGTGCTGATGCTTTGGCTGTGATGTTAAAGGTTAGCCCTGAAGAGGTTTTGTCCAAAATTGACAAGATTTACAGAGTGAATTCTTGGGTGGCAAGGCAAAGGCAATTGCCCAGAGATGTAGTGATATACTTTACAGATAAAAGAATAAGAAGTGACATTTTGCAAAAGTCTTTTGTTTCTACCTTACAAGTGGATGGAAGGTAGATTGGGATTTATAAAGAGTTGCCGCCTAAGATGCTAAAAGATAGAAAAGATTTTGGATTTTTGGTGACTGAACTAAAGAAACAACAAATTCCATATAGATGGGATGCTCCAGTTGGCATAAGATTGACGTATCAAGGAGAAAGATATCGATTAAATACTGTTGAAAAAGCGGAAGAATTTTATCGTAATGTTTTTAAAATTGGCCCAACATCTCCATGTATATTTTCAGCGTCAGGAATACAGGAGGGAGATAAAGAAAAGCAAATTGAACAAGAGATTGAAGCCCAGTGGAAGCAGATGGAGGTGGAGCCAATGGAAATACAAGGAACCAAAGGGGGCTTTTTGGATGACCCGCTTTCGGATCATCCTTTAAAGGTTATAGGTGGACCACCTAAAAATACAAGAGAAGTGGCTTTGGGTCTTGATCTGATGTCCTACAAAGTTAAAGATCAGCATATAACTCGAACAGCATACAAACAAATTCCAGAAAAACAACAACAGCAGAGGTTCAAACCAGCACAAGGCAAGAAAAGAAGTAGGTTCCACAAAATTTTAGACCAATATCTCTTTTGAATATGGATTTAATTTTTTTTTTTTTTGTAAAGTTATTAGCCAACAGATCAATGCCAGTTATTCAAGAACTGACTCATGTTTAAGCAGGATTTATAGAAGGCAGATATATGAAAGAAAATGTGAGGCAAATCATAGATTTATTGGACTATCTTGAGAAGAATAAACAGATCCCTGCAATGCTGCTGTTTTAGGATGTGGAGAAGGCCTGTAATTGAGTGAATTGGAACTTTCTATTATAGATTTTAAGAAAGATGCATTATGTGTACGTTGAAGGGAATAGTCATGAGGCAAGAGGACTATGGTCAAGGGCATTTGCAGTTGATCTGGTTGTTATTCTAACATGGTCGATGGAATTAATAATCTAGATGAAAGACTTTACAGAAGATATCATATGGAATATAAATATAAAGTCACTCGGTGGGTTTTATATATAAAAGTACTCTTCAATGATGGGGGCAGATGACAACTAAAGACACTAAATACACTGTTGGAAGAAGGACTTGATGTGATTGTTTAGATTTCATAAATTATTATATATGGCAGACCTGCGGGAAAGTGAGTGAAACAAAATTGATATGGTATATGGTGATAGGCTAGGTTACTGATTGTTTAATACAGGAAAAGGGATGTTATGTTTATTATTGAAGAATGGACTCTGAAGGTGGCCAGTTTCACAGAAATGGTGAAGTTATCAACATATAATTGGAACCCTCGCACATGCCCAAGATGGCGACTCCCGATGGAGCTCCGGTTTTACGGGGGTAATGTCCTGACAGTTGGGGGTCCTTAGGGCCAATTACCCATCTATGGCCCATGGTGTGTTGAGAGGGCTGATTTGCCGATCCGATGGGAGCATTTTCGGCTCCGGAAGACCTTCTAGGAGAGCGGTTTTGTGGCTTCGATCTCTGAAACAGCTTATAATGAGACGGGCGGTGTTGGTGGGATTTGAGTCAGCGAATTTGGGCCGATAGCTTCATGACAGCCGGCCCTACATTCATCAGAGGCTGCCGGATGGATGGCAATATACGGCTGCGATGACTGTCTGGCACCCTGGGCTGACTTCGTTAGACACTTGGCAAGATTGGAGGTTGCCTGCAGAGGCCGGCGGTGGGCGAAATCGGTGCGAAGGAGGCCGATGGTGGTGGCAGTTTAAAATTCCAAAATGGCGCCCGAAATAGCAGTTACAGTTGGCAGTTACAGGCAGCAAAAACCAAAGCAATTTAGAGACCAAAGAGGCCTCAGAAAGGAGAATAGGGACCTTTCTTATTTATTTTCAACTGATCTCCTGGGCAATGGAAAGATGCTGATCCTTCCATTGTCGGGCCAGCTCTGGATTACCATCCCAGAGGCCTTCCCCCTCTCTTTCTATAGGGGGGTGGGGGTTAAACCTTCATGCATAAAAGACCTAAAGAAAGTTAAGGAGATTAGAAATGATTGTTATATCTATCATGGGGGCTTTGCTTCTACAAAGTGACTGCCTTATTCCATCTCCCCTCCTGTATTTTTATCTCCTATCGCCCTTTTATGACCGGATATTCGGCTTTTTGTGAATCATTTGCTATCCAGGTTTGTTGTTTCCTGTATATCAGGATGAGAATTTCCTTACTTTTATTTCATCTGAGTTTCCCTGGATTTTCGCCTACTATATATATTTCCCACAGACTATCCGTATCTCTAATCTCAAGGATTGGCTATTCCATCTATGCCTAGGTACAACATTGAAAGAACAGGACTATAGCTGCTGTTTTTCTCCCTTATATCTGGTTGCCGTGAGAGGATGATCGATGTTCACATCTGAGTTCAAAATGGCTCTTTCTACCACTGATATGAGAGTTCAGCGAGACTAAAATGACTTGTACCTCTAATTGATACTCTCTCCACAGGACCCTGGATAACTAGGACATGCCTACCAGCTATAGACTATCTAGCTACAAAATGTACTCATTGGGAGAACTCCTCAAACTGCGAGATGCCCCCCTCTCGCAGGTCTGGCCCTCTTCTTTATCGAGGGCCTATCTCGATGATGGACTTTGGAGTCCGGAGAGATGGCATACAGCAAAAAGAGGGTTATGGGGATTTTTAGGGAAATTTCTTAATAAGATTTTAAGGGATTCTGGGAGGGGGGTAGGTTGGGTGGGTTCGGGGGAAGACCCGCGGGGGAGGGTATCTGGGCCAGCCGTAGGGCGTGGCATGGGAGGTGTGAACTCTGGGATCAAGGAGATGATTAGAACTTACAATACAGATGCCCATAACATCGATACTGTAGGTGGGAGGGGCAGATATGGCGGGAGCAGGGGGCCACATCATCCTACGGGAGTGCGTCCTCGCTGTTTACAAGCGGTGGCGCACTCCGACCCTCAAAGCTCTTCTCGTTCCCCAGGTTGTATGGAACCTCGGGCCCCAGGCCTTCGGCTGATGCTGTGCAACGCCAGGTCCGTGGTAAATAAAGCCCCCCTCATTTGTGATCTTATTCAGGAGGGGGGTGCGGACCTTGCGGGTATTACGGAGACCTGGTTGGGCCAGGAAGGGGGAGCCCCCCTTGTTGATATGTGCCCACCAGGTTTCCGTGCTTTCCATCAGCCAAGGTCTCAGGGGAGGGGCGGAGGGGTGGCGGTTGTTATTAAAGAGGGTCTTGGACCAAGGGAGGCCATTGTTCCTCAGACGGCTGGATGTGAGTCCCTTCTTGTGAAGTGGGGTCATAGGGTGCAGTTGGGCTTGCTAGTCACGTACCTGGCTCCCTGCCATGTGGCAGCAGCCCTGCCTGAGCTGCTTGATGTTATAGCCGCGGTGGCTGTTGACACCCCCAGGCTTATGGTCATGGGGGATTTTAACCTGTCATCAGTTGGCGAGACATCTGAGGTGGCTCGGGAGTTCATGGCTTCCATGACGGCTATGGACCTGACCCAGTTAATTTATGGCTCTACTCACATGGGGGGACACACACTGGACCTTGTTTTTGTCTCTGGACAGTGGTTGAGTGATCTCGAGATAGGGGATATAGTGATTGAACCCTTGTCATGGTCAGATCACTCCCTCCTTCGCCTGGACCTTCGAACCGCCACACCCCGCCGCAGGGAGGCGGAACCGACCAGGTGGTTCCGCCCCAGGCGCCTGATGGATCCTGAGAGATTCCAGATGGAGCTTGGGCCATTTCCTGAGGTTCTAGCACACGACTCGGCTGAGGACTTAGTGGCCGCCTGGGATAGGGTGGCGGCTGATGCTTTAGACCGAGTCGTGCCTTTGCGGCCTCTGACCCGGCGCCGGTCTCACCTGGCTCCTTGGTATACAGAGGAGCTGAGGGAGATGAAGCGCCAGAAAAGACGCCCAGAGAGCAGTTGGAGAGCTAGTCGTTCTGAATCCGACCGAACACTGGTAAGATCTCATATTAAGAATTACCTAGTGGCGATAAGAGTAGAGAAGAATAACTACTTTTCTAATCTTATTGCGTCATCAGATAATCGCCCAGCCGCCCTGTTTAGGGTGACCCGCTCTCTGCTCCATCAAGACACGCGGGAAGACCCCTTGGAGGGTAGAGCTGAGGATTTTGTACAATATCTGTATGACAAAATTGCTCAGATTCGTGAACAGCTAGACTCTGACTGGATTGATCCAGAGGAGATGACAGGGGCAGGTCCTGAGAATATTATTTGGGAAGAGTTTGATCCTGTGACTCCCGAAAGCATGGACAGGATACTGAACAGACTAAATGCGACCACATGTTTATTGGACCCGTGTCCATCCTGGTTGGTACTGGCCTCCCAGGAGGTGACGCGAGGCTGGCTCCAGGAGATTATAAATGCTTCTTTGAGTGAGGGTGTCTTTCCCACCGTCTTGAAAGAGGCGGTGGTGAGGCCCCTCCTCAAGAAGCCCTCCCTGGATCCAGCTGTATTAGCAAATTATCGTCCTGTCTCCAACCTTCGCTTTGTTGCAAAGGTTGTTGAGAGTGTGGTTGCACGACAACTGCCTCAGTACCTGGATGAATCGAATTATCTAGATCCGTTCCAGTCGGGATTCAGGCCCGGGTACAGCACAGAGACAGCATTGGTCGCATTGGTTGATGATCTCTGGAGGTTGCTCCTCAGTCCTGGTCCTATTAGACCTCTCAGCGGCTTTTGATACCATCGATCATGATATCATGCTGCACCGGTTGGAAGGGTTGGGGGTGGGGGGCACTGTTCTACAGTGGTTCTCCTCCTTTCTCTCTGACCGGTCGCAGTCTGTGTTGACAGGGGGGCAGAGGTCGACCCCGAGGCCCCTTATATGTGGGGTGCCACAAGGATCGGTCCTCTCGCCTCTCCTGTTCAACATTTATGTGAAGCCGCTGGGTGAGATCATCCGTGGTTTTGGGGTGAAGTACCATCAGTACGCTGATGACACCCAGCTGTACATCTCCACCCCAGACCACCCAATGATGCCCTCGAGGTGATGTCCCGGTGCCTGGAGGCCGTACGGATCTGGATGGGGAGGAACAAACTCAGACTCAACCCATCCAAGACCGAGTGGCTGTGGTTTCCGTCGTCCCGATATAGTCAGTTGGCGCCATCTCTGACTATTGGGGGCGAGTCGTTGGCCCCCACAGATGGGGTTCGCAACTTGGGCATCCTCCTGGACTCACGGCTGTCTTTTGAAGAGCATATGACGGCCGTAGCCAGGAGGACTTTTTATCAGGTTCGCCTGATTCCCCAGTTGCATCCCTTTCTGGATCGGGACTCGTTACGCATGGTCACTCACGCCCTTGTCACCTCACGCCTGGATTATTGTAATGCTCTCTAAATGGGGCTCCCCTTGAGAAACACCCGAAGGCTCCAACTGGTCCAGAATGCGGCCGCGCGGGTGGTAATGGGAGCAATGTGGCGCTCTCATGTAACCCCCCTCCTGCGCGAGCTGCACTGGCTCCCAGTGGTCTTCCGGGTGCGCTTCAAGGTTTTGGTTACTATCTTTAGAGCGCTCCATGGCTCAGGACTAGGGTACTTACGAGACCGCCTCCTGCCACCAATAGCCTCTCACCGACCAGTTCGCTCCCATAGAGAGGGACTCCTCAGGGTGCCATCGGCCAAACAATGTCGACTGACGGCCCCCAGGGGGAGAGCCTTTTCTGTGGGGGCACCTACCATCTGGAACGGGCTTCCCCCGGAGTTACGAAACATCCAAGACTTACGCATATTCCACCATGCCCTGAAAACATTTCTATTCCAACAAGCTGGTCTGGCCTAACTCTCCCTTTTTAATTGGCTTTTAAACTGGCTTTTAAATTGGGTTTTAAACCTCTTTAGATAAATTTGGATGTTTTTTAATCTTTGAGCCTAAATTACTTAATCTGTTTCTAAATAGTTTTTAACTTCTATATGTATTTGTATTTATTATGGCTGTTCACCGCCCTGAGTCCTTCGGGAGTAGGGCGGTATACAAATATGAAAAATAAATAAATAAATAAAAATATATAAAAGACCGGACACAAGAGATCTATGTAAGGGAGTGGAGGACATAGATAGATTATGTATAGAATATATACTAAACTAGGAAGTACCAGATAATTTTTAGTTGAATGTTGTGTAGAAAGGTATAGTTTACAGGGGATAGTATACTAGAATGTCAGGAAGAAATGTATATCACACAGGGGGTAGAGTAGATGGGCGGTAAAGTATTATATAATATGATTTGGATTTGGATTTCATCCTGGGGAAGCCATGGGGGGAGGGGAGGGCAAGGGAGGGCTAGGGAGAGAAAGAGGGGGGGGAAGGGGGGAAAATTTGTATTTGTAAAACTTTTTCAATAAAAAAAAAAAGCTTGATGACTTTGGAGGGGATCATTTGGAATCCTCCAGATTCGTTTTATATACTTGATAATTTAGAGTAAATCCATGTCATAAAACTAGACATATACAGCCAATGGAACTCAAGTGCCAAGTCACAAGGAACAATGAAAACACATTGTGCTAACTTTACTACTGAGTTGAAATGTATTATATTAAAAGTTACATAGTTTATATATTTGCTCTTTTATGCTAAGTATTGGTTATAGTTAAGGACCATAGAATTTAACATAATTAAATAATTTTAAAAAATTGCATTGCAGTCTTATTATAAAAAATGGAAAGAGGGATACAAAACTAAGGCAGAATCCTGGCATATAGCCCAAATCTGCAAAGATGAAGTCAAGAAAACGAAGGCTCAGATTGAATTAAAATTTCCAATAAATGCCAATAATAATAATAATAATAATAATAATAATAATAATAATAATAATAATAATAATAATAATAATAGTAAAACATTTCTCAACATATAAAAAACAAGAAAAAAATCAAATAAATAATTGGTCCACTAATGGGGCAAGCATCAGGGAGAAAGCAGAACTGCTTAATTCTTTCTTTTCTGTCTTCATCCAAAAACAAAAAATAGCCCAACCTGGGTCCTATCCAGTGGTGGGATTCAAATAATTTAACAACCACTTCTTTGCCTTAATGACTGGCTGGGTAGGCATGGCTGGGTGGTCATGTGACTGGGCAGACATGGCCAACTCAACATCACTCACGTCGAGGGGTGCCTTGCCTTGCCACGCCTCTCCTTGCCACACCCTGCCCTGCCTCACCCCTCCCCTCCCAGCCACTCCTTGTCTTGCCTGACTTCTCCCTCTCCTTGACTTACGACCAAAATTGAGCCCAAAATTTATGTTGTTTAGTGAGAAATATATTAAGTGGATTTTGCTCCATTTCAACGACTTTCCTCGCCACATTTGTTAAGTGAATCAGTGCAGTTATTAAGTTAGTAATACAGCTGTTAAGGGAATCTGGCCTCCTCATTGACTTTGCTTGTCAGAAGGTTGCAAAAGGGAATAACATGACCCTGGGAGACTACAACCATCATAAATTGAATAAACTGGCTGACAAACTGTACTCAACGAGTAGTCCTTAACGGGTCTATGTCTACATGGAGGAAAGTAAGCAGTGGGGTGCCACGAGGTTCCATCTTAGGCCCAGTATTCTTCAATATCTTCATAAACGACTTAGATGAAGGAATTGAAGGGGAATTTACCAAATTTGCAGATGATACTAAGCTGGCAGGAATAGCTAACACCTTAGAAGATAGGCTCGAGATCCAGATGGATCTTGACAGGGCCCTATCTAACGAAATGAAATTCAACATAGAGAAAAGTAAAGTCTTACACTTAGGCAAGAAAAATCAAAAGTACATATATGGGTGAAACCAGGCTTAATAGCAGTAACTGTGAGAGGGATCTTGGAGTCTTAGTGGACAACCAGTTAAATATGAGTCAGCAGTGTGCGGCAGCTGCCAAAAAAGCCAACACAATCCTAAATTTCATTAACAGAGGGATACAATCAAGATCAAGTGAGGTACTAATACCACTCTATAAAGCCTTAATAAGACCACACCTAGAATACCGCATCCAGTTTTAGTCACCACACTATAGAAAAGATGTCGAAACTCTAGTAAAAGTGCAGAGAAGAGCAACCAGGATGATTAGGGGACTGGAGACTAAAACATATGAAGAATGGTTACAGGAATTGGGCATGGCTAGTGTAGTGAAGAGAAGGACCAGGGGAGACATGATAGCAGTGTTCCAATATTTGAGGGGCTGCCACAGAGAGGAAGGAGTCAAACTATTTTCCAAGGCACCTGGAGGCCAGACAAGGAATAATGGATGGAAACTGATCAAGGAGAGATTCAACCTAGAAATAAGGAGAAATTATCTGACAATGAGAACAATCAACCAATGCTTTCCTTCAGACATTGTGAGAGTTTCATCACTGGAGACTTTCAAGAAGAGACTGGACTGTCATTAGTCAGAAATGGTGTAGGGTTTCCTGCTTGAGTGGGGGTGTTGGACTAGATGACCTACAAGGTCCCTTCCAACTCTGTAAATCTGTTAAAATTATCAAGGAGTGGTCTAACCTAGAAGCATGGAAAAATTTTCTGACAATGGGACAGCTTGCTTCCCAAAGTTATGGGTTTTCCATCTCTGGTGGTTTTTAAGAAGAGATTGATTGGAGAGTCCAAAATGGTATAGGGTCTCCTGTTTGAGCAAAGGATTGGTCTGTAAAACCTGCAAGATCCCTTCCAACTCTGTTATTCTGTCTAATCTAACCTATATACAAAGCAAGCATAATCATCTGTAATTCACCTTTGATGCCAGAAACTGGTTTTTCAGAAAGCCACTTGTAATCTTTTAACTAAATGCCAAATTTAATTTGGGTATTACATGTCATACCTTTTAGCAGTATCTCTGTATACAAATATTATGTTTCCTGTAATGTCAAAAATATGTTCAAGAAAAACCTGAAATCAACTTTAAGAAGAAAAAAAGAATGTCATTTGTTTATTAATTGTAAAATAATTTTACTATAGTAAAATTTAAAAAAGGAAATACATTGCTGTTAGATATGGTATAGACTGAGGTAGGAACCAATCAGTGGTCCCGCAGTCAGCGCGGGAAAAACAAGCACGCATCAGTGGCTGAAGCCGCAGAAAGCTCCCTTTAAAAGGAGCTGCTGCGGCTCGGTTTGCATTGCTGTTACTGGAGCTAAATAAAGCGTTTGAATAGGCTACGAGTGTCCTGCTTCTTTTCTCCGCCCATTATTCAACACTTTTTTTTTAAATTTGATTTATATGCCGCCCTTCTCTGGAGACTCAGGGCAGCTTACAATGCGTTAAGCAATAGCCTTCATACTTTTGTATATTTATACAAAGTCAGCTTATTGCCCCCACAAACTGGGTCCTCATTTAACCTACCTTAGAAAGGATGGAACTGAGTCAACCTTGAGCCTGGTAAGATTCGAACCTGCAGAAATAGCAGGCAGCTGTGTTAATTACAGGGTGCATTAAACCACTGTACTACCAAGGCTCCTGGCAACACTGGCGACAAAGGTGGGATCTGAAGAACAATAGGATACCAATGGCTGAACAAAGACACCACATGGCAATCATGGGCCATTGATTTCAGAATCAACAAGTTGACACAAGATGTCTTCCATTATACCCACCGTTCCATTCAACCCTGCAGGAGAAGATTGGGATTCCTACATGGACTGTTTCCACATGTTCCTGGAAGCAAACGACCTGCTGAGCCTGTCCGAACAGAGAAAGAGGGCTCTATCTATCTATCTATCTATCTATCTATCTATCTATCTATCTATCTATCTATCTATCTTTCTTTCTATCTATCTATCTATCTATCTATCTATCTATCTATCTATCTATCTATCTATTTATTTTATTTCTATACCGCCCTTTTCCCGAGGGACTCAGGGCGTTGTACAGCCTGATTAAAAGCACAAAGACAGACAAAATTTAAAAATAATTAAAATTATTAAATAATTGGCTCAATTATAAAACCCCCAAATTTAAAATCCCATATTTAAAACCAATTAAAAATCTTTACATTGATAGCCCGGCCTGGCGGAACAACAAGGTTTTGAGGGCACAGTGAAATACACGGAGATTGGAGATCTTACGCATTTCTGGGGGCAATTCATTCCAAAGGGCAGGGGCTCCCACAGAGAAGGCCCTCCCCCTGGGTGTCGCCAGCCGACATAATTTGGCCGATGGCACCCTGAGGAGACCCTCTCTGTGGGAGCGGACTGGCCGGTGGGAGGCTACTGGTGGCAGAAGACGGTCTCGAAGGTACCCAGGTCCAATGCCATGGAGCGCTTTAAAGGTGGCAACCAACACCTTGAATCGCACCCAGAAGACCACTGGGAGCCAGTGCAGCTCGCGCAGGAGGGGTGTCACGTGGGCACAACGAGTTGCGCCCATAACCACCCGTGCGGCTGCATTCTGGACCAGTTGGAGCCTCCGGGTGCTTTTCAAGGGGAGCCCCATGTAGAGAGCATTACAGTAGTCCAGTCGGGAGGTGACAAGGGCATGAGTGACTGTGCGCAAGGCGTCACGATCCAGAAAGGGCTGTAACTGGCGAACCAGGTGAACCTGATAAAAAGCCCCCCTGGCCAAGGCCGTCATATGTTCTTCTAAAGACAGCCGTGCGTCCAGGAGGACGCCCAGATTGCGAGCCCTCTCTGTGGGAGGTAAAGACTCACCCCCAATAGTCAGCGATGGCACCAGCTGACTATATCGCGATGCTGGGAACCACAGCAACTCAGTCTTGGAGAGGTTGAGTCTGAGCCTATTTCTCCCCATCCAGACCTGCACGGCCTCCAGGCAGCGAGACATCACATCAAGAGCATCGTTGGGGTGGTCTGGGGTGGAGATGTACAGCTGAGTATCATCAGCGTACAGGTGGACTCTCACCCCAAAACCACAGATGATCTCACCCAGCAGCTTCACATAAATGTTGAACAGAAGGGGCGAGAGGACCGACCCCTGCAGCACTCCCCATGCGAGGCGCCTCGAAGTCGACCTCTGCCCCCCTGTCAACTGTGAGCGGTCGGAGAGAAAGGAGAACCATCGCAAAATGGTGCCCCCTATTCCTAACCCCCTCAACCACTGCAGCATGATACCATGGTCGATGGTATCAAAAGCCGCTGAGAGATCTAACAGGACCAGGACAGAGGAACAACCCCTGTCCCGAGCCCTCCAGAGATCATCCACCAACGCGACGAATGCCGTTTCTGTGCTGTACCCCTGCCTGAAGCCCGACTGGTATGGGTCCAGATAGATAGCTTCACCCAGGTGCCTGGGCAGTTGTCGGGCCACCACACTCTCAACAACCTTCACCACAAAACGAAGGTTGGAGACCGGACGGTAGTTGGCTAATTCAGCCGGGTCCAGGGAAGGCTTCTTGAGGAGAGGCCTCACCACTGCCTCTTTCAAGGCAGCGGGAAAGGCACCCTCACTCAGAGAAGCACTTATAATCCCCTGTAGCCAGCCTCGTAACCTCCTGTAACCTCCCAGGAAGCCAGTACCAACCAGGAGGGACACGGGTCCAATAAACATGTGGCGGCACTAATCCTACCCAGAACCCTGTCCACATCCTCGGGAGCCACAGGATCAAACTCCTCCCAGATAATGTTCTCAAGACCTACCCTCGCCTCCTCCCCTGGACTCACCCAGTCGGAGTCCAAGCCTTCCCAAATCTGAGCGACTTGTATCATGCAGGAATTGCACAAAATCCTCAGCTCGACCCTGCAAGGGATCTTCCCGCACTCCCCCCGGATGAAGGGAGTGGGTCACCCTAAACAGAGCGGCTGGGCGGTTCTCTGCAGATGCGATAAGAGCAGAAAAATAGTTAGATTTTGCCGCTTTTATCGCCACTAGGTAGGTCTTGATATAAGATCTCACCAGTGTCCGGTCGGAATCGGATTGACTAGTCCTCCAAATGCTCTCTAGGCGTCTTTTCCGACGCTTCATCTCTCAGCTCCTCGGAGAATCAAGGAGCCAATTGAGGTCGGCATCGGGTCAGAGGCCGCAAAGGCACAACGCGGTCCAAAGCCCTGGCGGCTGCACTCTCCCAGGCGGCCACCAGGTCTTCGGTCGAGTCGTTTGCCAGGGTCTCAGGAAATGGCCCAAGCTCCATCAGGAACCTTTCGGGATCCATCAGGCACCTGGGACGGAACCATTTGATCGGCTCCATCTCCCTGCGGCGGGGGGAAGTGGCAGGAAAGTCCAAGCGAAGAAGAGAATGATCTGTCCATGACAAGGGTTTAATGTCTAAATCCCCTCTACCAAGATCATTCAACCACTGACCAGAGACGAAAATCAACTCCAGAGTGTGTCCCCCTGTGTGAGTGGGGCCCTGAACTAATTGGGTCAGGTCCATGGCCGCCATGGAAGCCATGAACTCCTGAGCCATCTCTGACACCTCACCTGCAGATGGCAGGTTGAAATCCCCCATGACAATAAGTCTGGGGGTATCAACCGCCACCCTGGCAATATCGTCGATCAGCTCGGGCAGGGTCGCCGCCATGTGGCAGGGAGCCAGGTACGTAGTCAGCAAACCCATCTGCCTCCCATGGCCCCACTTCATGAGGAGGGACTCACATCCAGCTATCTGAGGAACAGTGGTCTCCCTCGGACTAAGACTTTCCCTAATAATCGCCGCCACTCCCCCACCCCTCCCCTGAGCCCTTGGCTGGTGAAATGCACGGAAACCTGGTGGGCACATTTCAACGAGGGGAACCCCCCCTCGTGGCCCAACCAGGTCTCCGTAATACCTGCCAGGTCTGCACCCCCCTCCAAAATAAGATCACAAATGAGGGGGGCTTTGTTAACAACCAACCTGGCATTACATAACATCAGCCGCAGACCCAGGTCCTGAGGCTCTTCCTCTTCCTCACCCACTGTGGAGCTGCCATTTTTAAAATGGCAAAAACCCTCACCCCACTGGCAGAGTTAAAAACCATGACCTGGCTGGCACTGGAAAGAATAGTAAGGGCACATTATGCTCCGCAGGCATCTTCACTCATGTGGGGACACAAATTCTACCAGCGAGACCAAAAAGAAGCGAATTTGACCAAAGAGACCAAAAAGAAGCAAATTCCATCAGCGAATTTGTCGCAAACCTATGAGAAATAACGACCGCCAATGAATTCTCCAATATGGATGAAACCACAAGGGACCGTCTACTGTTGGGGCTACGCGACCTCACCCTACAAAGCCGGTTACTAGCAAAGCCCAGAGTCACATTCCACGAAGCCATGGAAGAAGCGACAGCAACCGAGGCTTCACAAAAATCTGCAGCGGCGGTGAAAAAAATGAATAAACTGCCGCAAGCAAGAGAAGCCACCACCGATCACTATGAGGGCGCGGGGACGGACTCTGAGGATGGAGACAAGGAAGAGATACACCAACTCCGTTCAGACCGGAAGGTGAGAAACCCAGAGAAGGAGAGAAAAGGATTCTGGTGTGCCAGATGCGAGGGAAACCACCCCAGGACGGAATACAGGTTCCGAGATGCCATATGCCAGCAATGCAAGAGAAAAGGGCACATTGCAAGAGCTCGCAGAGCACCCCATCTGGTTTCCTTCAGACCCCAGAAATCCAGCCCTCCACATCGTTCCAAGAATTCCTAGACGAATGGCCGAAAGCATCCGTTCAGAAGAAACCGACACAGTGAGGACACCTTCTCTGAGAGAGGGGAAATGCACCAGACAATAATAGTGGGACATTTGAGCACAGGAAAGGTGAAGAAAATGGCAGCGAACATACACATCGAAGGGAGACCATGCAAGATGGAGATCAACTCGGGGTCCTACCTTTCCATGGTTTCCTGGACGACAATCAAGAATTTGGTACCGGGAATCACAACCCGCACACTCAAGCCGCAGAGACTGATACTGAAGGACTATCAGGGAAACCGAATTCCAGGTCATTTCAACATAACTTTTAAAAATTTCAAAGGACAACTTCCCCTTACGATAGTAGATCGGGACCGACCTAGCCTGCTGGGTTTGGAATAGGTCGAACCCCTAGGTCTAGCAATGACAGGAATCAACTGAATTGAAGATGACAACTGGGAAGACGACCTCCTGATGGAATTTGTGGACGTTTTCGACAGAAAATTGGGCAAGTACACTGGTACCCCTATCTCTTTTAACTTAGACCCCAAGGTTGCCCCTGTCCGGATAAAGCCCAGGAGGGTCCCATTTGCTCTACGGCCCAAAATAGATGAGCAACTGGATAAACTCATTGCTCAGGGGGTTTCGGAGCCAACTGATCATGCCAATTGGGAAACCCCCATAGTAACCCCCATGAAGCCAGATGGATCTGTGCAGAGACTATAAATGTACCTTAAATAAAGCCTTAAAGCAGAGTGCATATCCTGTACCTGTTGTGCAACACCTATTACATTCCCTGGGCCGAGAAAAAATATTCGCCAAACTCGACCTGGCTTAGGCGAATCAACAGCTACCTGTGGATGATGCCATGGGAGAGGCCCAAACTATTGTCACACATAGAGGGGCATTCAAATGCCAAAGGTTGCAGTTTGGAGTAAGCGTGGTCCCGGGACTGTTCCAGAGTCTAATGGAGTGCCTCCTACAGGGTATCGAAGGGGTAGTCTCATACTTCGACAATGTCCTTATATCAGCAATTAACAAGGATCAATTATGACAAAGACTAAGGACAGTGTTAAGACACTTTCAGGATGTGGGGCTAAAAGTAAAGAAGGATAAATGCCAACTGGCGGTAGAAAAAGTAGAATTCCTAGATTATTTGGTTGATGGTTCTGGCATACACCCCACCGCAGGCAAGCTGAAAGCAATCCAGGAAGTCCCAACCCTTACCAACAAGACAGATCTCCAAGCATTCCTGGGGTTATTAAATTTTTATAACATTTTCCTGCCACAGAAAGTGACGATTTATTTTATTTATTTTATTTTATTAGATTTCTATACCGCCCTTCTCCCGAAGGACTCAGGGCGGTGAACAGCCAAAGGATAAAACACAAGAATACAAAATTTAAAATAAATTAAAACAGATTAAACAATTTGGCTCAATTTTAAAAATATCCCATAATTAAACAAATTAAAATTAGTATTTAAAATTTAAATTTTAAAATTTTAAAAAGGAGAAGATTTAGGCCAGGCCAGCTTGATGGAATAAAAACGTTTTAAGCGCGCGGCGGAAGGTGCGCAGGTCGGGGATCCTCCGTATCTCCGGGGGGAGCTCGTTCCAGACTGTAGGTGCCCCCACAGAGAAGGCTCTCCCCCTGGGGGCCGCCAGTCGACATTGTTTGGCCGACGGCACCCGGAGGAGCCCCTCTCTATGGGAGCGTGCTGGTCGGTGGGAGGCTATTGGTGGTAGCAGGCGGTCCCGTAAATAACCAGGTCCTAAGCCATGGAGCGCTTTAAAGGTGGTAACCAGAACCTTGAAGCGCACTCGGAAGACCACCGGGAGCCAGTGCAGCTCGCGCAGGAGAGGTGTTACATGGGAGCTCCACGTTGCTCCCATAACCACCCGCGCGGCCGCACTCTGCGCCAGTTGGAGCCTCCGAGTGCACCTCAAGGGGAGCCCCATGTAGAGAGCGTTACAATAGTCCAGACGAGAGGTGACGAGGGCATGAGTGACCGTGTGTAGGGAGTCCCGATCTAGAAAGGGACGCAACTGGCGAATCAGGCGAACCTGATGAAAAATCCTCCCGGTCACGGCCGTCAAGTGCTCTTCTAGAGACAGCCGTGAATCCAGGAGGATGCCCAAGTTGCGAGCCCTTTCCGTGGGGGCCAATGATTCGCCCCCAATAGTCAGTGATGGTGCCAGCTGACTATATCGGGACGTCGGAAACCACAGCCACTCAGTCTTGGATGGGTTTATTTATTTGTTTATTTATTTATTATTCGAATTTCTATACCGCCCTTCTTTCAGACTCAGGGCGGTGAACAGCCAAAATAAAAACATTTATACATAAATACGATTAAAAATAGATTTAAAATAATTAAATTTGGCCCATAGTTTAAAATTTATCAATTTAAAATCCATATCAAAATTTAAAACCAACCATAAAATCATAAAATCAAGAGAGACCGGCTAACTGAAAGAGATGAGTTTTTAGGGCCCGACGAAAGGTCCGGAGGTCGGAGATCACTCGTATCTCTGGGGGTAGATTGTTCCAAAGGGTAGGTGCCACCACAGAGAAGGCTCTCCTCCTGGGGGTCGCCAGCCGGCATTGTCTAGCCGACGGCACCCTGAGGAGGCCCTCTCTGTGGGAGCGAACTGGCCGGTGGGAGGCTATTGGTGGCAGAAGGCGGTCCTGTAAGTACCCTGGCCCTAAGCCATGGAGCGCTTTAAAGGTGATCACCAACACCTTGAAGCGCACCCGGAAGTCCACCGGAAGCCAATGCAGCTTGCGCAGGAGAGGAGTCACATGGGAGCGCCCAGTCGCTCCCATAATCCCCCGCGCGGCCGCATTCTGCACCAGTTGAGCCTGAGCCTGTTCCTCCCCATCCAGATCCGTACGGCCTCCAGGCACCGGGACATCACTTCAAGGGCATCGTTGGGGTGGTCCGGGGTGGAGATGTACAGCTGAGTGTCGTCAGCGTACTGGTGGTACTTCACCCCGAAACCACGGATGATCTCGCCCAGCGGCTTTACATAAATGTTGAACAAAAGGGGCGAGAGAACCGATCCCTGCGGCACCCCACATATGAGGGGCCTCGGGGTCGATCTCTGCCCCCCTGTCAACACAGACTGCGACCGGTCGGAGAGAAAGGAGGAGAACCACCGTAAAACGGTGCCTCCCACCCCCAACTCTTCCAACCGGTGCAGCATGATACCATGGTCGATGGTATCAAAAGCCGCTGAGAGATCTAACAGGACCAAGACAGAGGAGCAACCCCTGTCCCGAGCCCTCCAGAGATCATCAACCAACGCGACCAATGCCGTTTCCGTGCTGTACCCAGGCCTGAAGCCCAACTGGAATGGATCTAGATACGACGTTTCATCCAGGTACTGGGGAAACTGTCGTGCAACCACACTCTCGACAACCTTCGCAACGAAGCGAAGGTTGGAGACTGGACGATAATTAGCCAATACTGCCGGGTCCAGGGAAGGCTTCTTGAGGAGAGGCCTCACCACCACCTCCTTCAAGGCGGCGGGGAAGGCACCCTCACCCAATGAAGCATTTATAATCCCCTGGAGCCAGCCTCGCGTCACCTCCTGGGAAGCCAGTACTAACCAGGAGGGACACGGGTCCAACAAACATGTGGTTGCATTCAGTCTGCCCAGAATCTTGTCCACGTCATCTGGGGTCACAGGATCAAACTCGTCCCAGATAACCTTCTCAAGACCTGCCCCCGTCACCCTCGCTGGATCTACCCAGTCGGAGTCCAGACCTTCCCGAATCTGAGTGATTTTGTCATGCAGATATTGTACAAAGTCCTCGGCTCTTCCCTCCAAGGGGTCCTCCCGCGCTTCCTGGTGGAGCAGGGAGCGGGTCACCCTAAACAGGGCGGCCGGACGATTATCTGATGACGCAATAAGAGCAGCACAATGAGTACATTTTGCTGCTTTTATCGCCACTAGGTAATTCTTAATATGAGATCTTACCAGTGTCCGGTCCGATTCAGAAAGACTAGCCCTCCAACTGCTCTCTAGGCGTCTTTTCCGGCGCTTCATCTCCCTCAGCTCCTCAGTGAACCAAGGAGCCAGGTGAGTACGGCGCCGGGTCAGAGGCCGCAAAGGCACGACTCGATCCAGAGCTCCAGCGGCCGCTCTATCCCAAGCGGCCACTAGGTCTCCAGTCGAGGCGTGTGCAAGATCCTCGGGGATTGGCGATTGCCGAACCGCTAACACCAGCTACTCGATAAGAAGGCAGATTGAACATAGGGACAGAAAGAAGCGAGCGCATTTAGTCAAATAAAAAACCTATTAACATCCGACAGTGTTCTTATCCAGTATAACGAAAACCTACTACTAAGAGTGACGTGTGACGCTTCACATTTTGGAA
Organism: Pantherophis guttatus; assembly: GCF_059756535.1. NCBI lineage: Eukaryota > Metazoa > Chordata > Lepidosauria > Squamata > Colubridae > Pantherophis > Pantherophis guttatus. The sequence continues at coordinate 183,627,491 of NC_142063.1, read as the reverse complement.
TAGGGGCCATACTAAGCCATTGCATGCCGAACGGAAGAGAAGCCCGCATTGCTTTTTACTCCAAAATTCTATCCAAAACGGAAAGAAACTACAGCCAGCTGGACAAAGAAGCGCTGGCTGCAGTTGCTGGAATCAAAAGATTTCACAAATACGTCTACAGCAGGAAATTTGAAATGATAACCGACCACAAACCACTTCTGGGAATCATTGCAGGAGACCGACCCACACCGCACGTATTGTCACCAAGAATGATGAGATGGACAGAATTCCTCGCCGCATAAAACTACCAGATGCTCTACAGACCCAGGAAAATGATCGAGCATGCCAATGCACTCAGCAGATGCCCGCTACCAGAACCAGTGGAAGACCCAGCTCTGGTGACAACCATATTTCTGATAGAGACTCTCGCGAGCACACTGATCACAGCAGCAGATATCACGAGAGCTACTGCGAAAGACAGGACATTGGCGCATATTATGAACTGGGTATGGAGGGAATGGCCAGAAACAGCAGTAGATGAAGAATTCAAGCCTTTTAAAACATGCCAACTTGAACTATCAGGACTGAAGGGGTGCCTGTTATGGGGGGATAGAGGAATTATACCGAAAATAATACAGAGAGACATCCTAGAGACACTACATGAAGAACACCCAGGGATAGTTAAGATGAAAGCACTAGCTAGGAGCTAGATTTGGTGGCCAGGGATGGACAAGGAGATAGAGACATGGGTAGTGACATGTACGCCATGCCGGGAATCATGGCCAACACCACACACATCACCCATACACGACTGGGAAAGCCCAAAGACACCACGGTCCCGCATACACATAGATTTCGCAGGGCCATGTCTTGGAAACACATTCCTAATCACATTCAATGCATATTCTAAATGGCTGGAGGTTAACATAATGACATTGACCACTACAGAAGCTTTCATAAAAGTATTGAGGAGACTATTCGCAACACACAAGTTACCAGATATAGTAGTCTCTGATAATGGGCCACAATTTATCGCAAACCAATTTGAAATATTTCTGACAACCCAGGGAATAAGACATGCACTATCCGTGCCTGGACACCCGTTGACAAATGGGCAGGCGGAACGGATGGTGAAAACAACAAAAGAGACATTAGCCAGGATGGGACCTGGGGAAATTCAAGCAAAAATAGATAAACTATTAAGCATACAACATATAACACCGAGTGCAACCACCCACAAAAGTCCAATGGAGTTATTAATGGGAAGGAAATTGAGATCCCAGCTGGACAGATTACACCCCCAATACAATGCAGAAACCCCTGTAGATTCTACAAGCAAGTGTAGATCATTCCAGGTGGGGGATAGAATATACGCAAAGAATTATACCGGGAGCCCTCTATGGGTACCCGCATAAATAACTCAAATCACAGGCCCGTTATCCTATTGGGTAGAGATAGAGGATGGCCGAGGGTGGAAGAGACACATAGACCAGCTCCGAGGCCAGATAACAAGGAAGGAACACGATACACAGGCAGAGGCCTCAGAGCGAGAGCAAAGACACCACCAAGAAATAACAGAAGTAGACCAGGCCCTAGACACTACCAGACCAAACACACAGCAACTAGACTCAAACCTGAATAGAGTTTGCAACCACTTATCTGAGGTCCCTCGACAAGTTCCCAGAAGTCGAAGACTCTTCACAGACACTCTCTGAGGACGAGGCAGTAATAATCCAAAAAGAAAGGGCTGCGCCGCCAGACGGGTTTGAGATGGTTCCAGGAGTTCCTACAGGAGAGACAACAGATCCAACCTTTCCAGCCGGAGCCACCAAGTCAACTGAGTCGCGCAGGTCAGGTCGCACCCACAAGCAGCCCACCTACTTACAGGATTACTTTGCTTGAATGAATCCTGATTGGGAATGCTATTCTAGAGGGGAGGGGTGTTAGATATTGAATAGACTGACATAGGAACCAATCAGTGGTCCCGGAGCCAGCGTGGGAAAAACAAGCGCAAGTCAGTGGCTGAAGCCATGGACAGCTCCCTTTAAAAGGAGCTGCCGCAGCTCAGTTTACGTTGCTATTACTGGAACTAAATAAAGCGTTTGAATTGGCTACGAGTGTCCTGCTTCTTCTCTCCGCCCACTATTCAACAATTGCTGTATAAGATAATTGCCCCTAAGCAGGATCTACTTTTCCAGTTCTTTAAAAATTATAGGCAGGGAAAATTTGACAAAGCCATTGTTCTTAGATTGGAGGAATGTGATTGCTCCGGTCAAGTCTGTCAACAAGAGGTCATTGAGAAATACAGTTAATTCTTGATATTCCTGGTAGTATGTTCTATAAAGTTGCTGTAAACACTGAATTAGCAGATACTGAACCATTATTCCTACTGTATGTGAAATATCAGACACTTGTTTGCAGCCTGAGAGCTGAAAGAAGACAGCACAGGATCACCTAGTTTGACCTCAGCTGGGAAAGTGCACATTGGGTGACTCAGATTTTTAACCATTCTACACACGTCTGCAAATTACTGTGTGAAAGCACTGTTTTGGGGGTTACAAATAAATTTTAGCAAGTAATTTGCAAATATGGAATTCAACAAATATGATGATTAATTTTGTAGAAATTAAGATTATCATCAGTGAATTTCTCAAGTGAATGGAACAAACACATTTTCATTACATTAGGTAATACTGTGATACAGCATTTGTAACTTGACATTTCTGAGCATAATTGTTATTGTTATCAAAAATCTGTAAAAATCAATTACTATAAATTAACATGTAGCATTTTAAAATGTTTTAGGTTATTAAATGTGGGGGTGTGAGCTTGGTTGATTTTTTGCAGGTTTCATTACCGAACTTGGTAACATTGTCAGTGCTAGTAGGGTTTGGTGTTTCCTCTTATTTTATATACTAATGGCTTGCCCTGCCAATGTTGGTGGGAATGGTCTTAGATGTTGTTTAGGAATTATCCTTTTTTTTTTTTTTTGAGGGGATCAAAAGACCCAACAACCCCAGAAGAGAAAACCGGAAGCATCTACAACATATAGTGTAATGACTGCAGCAACCATTATGTAGGGGAAGGCAGAAGACTAGCAGAGCACATCCATAAACATCAATTAACAGTCAGATGGAATGATGAAAATTCCTTAATTTCACAACACATGGAAAAACTTAACCATAGTTTCAACTGGGAAACTGAGCATCATGGACCAAGCCAAATCCAAAAATGCTAAGAGAATTCTTGGAAGCCTGGCACTCAGACAGATTGGCCATCAACAGGCACATAAACATCTACATACCAATCAAAAGAGACAATCAAAAAGCCAAAGTGAAAAACTTCCTCACCAGCAATCGGCACCCAAATGAGCAGAGATTAACACCAAGATTAACATTAGACCAACAATCAAGAAGCAAACAATACCCGATCAAGGAATTGCCAAACAAGCTGACAGTAAATAACATCCCAGACAAGGAATTACTAATACCACTCCCCCTAGTACAAGCCACTAGTATATAAAATTAGATCAAACCCCACACCTTACTGATGATATTACCTAGTTTGGTGATGAAACGTCTGCCAGAAAACAACCAAGCTCAGAGAGCACTAAAGACTCCATAGTTCAACCCTGAGCTACAAATATCCTCTTCTATTAGTTATCAAGTACATTTAATTTTATATTTTATCCTATTCAAACAGGCACATTACAGGAAAATTTCCTGATTATCCTGATGAAGAACAAGGTGGCTCAGCAGTTCTTTTCTCAGAAAAAACACCAGAAGAGGTAGAGTTTATTTCAGTATAAATGTATATGGTTTTTACTGTCCTTTTAAAAAACAAATAAGTGATTCATGACTTAGGTATCCTGAAGCAAATTGCTACTGATTTCCTTTATTTCAATGTTATAGTGCCGTGATAGCGAACCTATGGCACATGTGCCACCTAGCCATAATGGTGGGCAAGTGAGATTAGCTCTGGCGTGCACGCACACACCGGCCACCTGATTTTCGGGCCTTCTTGTTGTGATCCGCCAGCAGCCTGCAGAGCTGGCAGTGGAGTCGAACAGCAATGAGGCTGAGGAAGAACATGGGCCAGTTCTGGAGCCTGGTGAAGGCCCGGATGAGGGCTCTGCGTCAGAGGCAGAGGTGGGGCCAGGGCCATCGGGGAGTGAGGTGAGGACTCCAGAGCCTCCAGAGACTGATAAGAGTGAGGCAGAGGAACAGGAGGAGCCTGTTCCTAATGTATGCATGAGAAGAGCTGCCAGAAGGCAAGAACAGCTCAAGCAAAGAGGACAACTCGGGAGTAGGGCCAAGAGATGATTGGCCCCTCCCATAAGGCTTAAAACAGACCAGTAACGGCGTTTGGGCTTTGCCAGAAAACAACGTTGGTAACTTCGTCGTCTTCTTCATCTATGTCTTGTATTTATGTTTGTATTTGTGACTTCTGAACGTTTGCCAAGAAAGGTCTTTGGCAGTTTGCCTAATTGGACCAAGATTTGCGATAGGACTGAGGAATTTGTGTTGGGAGGAATTTGCTTTAATTTAGTTGAACGACACTGGGAATGAAGTAATTCTCAGCTGTTCGAATAAAGTTTGTTTTTTTACTGACTGATTTTCCTACTACTTACTTGGGCCTAGGTCACAACACTTCTGGGCCCACTAGAAATAGAGAAACAGGCTGTTGTTTCCTGTCTCCGGAGGGCCTCGGGGGGGAGGGAGGCCTGTTTTTCTCTCTCCCCAGGCTCCACAGCCTTGCTAGGAGCTTGGGGAGGGCAAAAACAGTCTTCCCCACCCCACCCCCCTGAAGCTCTCCAGAGGCCAGAAATGGCCTGTTTACCAACTTCCGGTGGGACGTGTGCGCGTGACCACCCCTCCCCCCCGCTCCTGGCACACGATGGCAAAATGGTTAGCCATCACTGTTATAGTGCATTAATTTTTTGTTATACATTGAATATTATAATAATGAATTACCATAGTTTTCGGAGTATAAGATGCACCTTTCCCCCCCCTAAAAGGGGGTGAAAATTTAGGTGCGTCTTATACACCAAATGTAGCTCCGCTCACCCACTGGCCCCCACCCTTTGGCCTCTGCCTCGCAGCAGTTACCTCCTTGCAAACAAACAGCAAGAAAAAACAGCTCCTTTCAGCTTCAGCACAGCCTAATTAGCACAAGTTGATTGGATTGGCCTCCCGACTTTCAGCTGATTTGCTCTCAGCTGTTTTGCACAAGGCTCTGCTTTTTGCTCCAAAGAGGTAAATTGCTGGAGCAGATTTTTTTTTCCTTGTGCTAATCAAGCTATGCTGAAAACGAAACTGAAAGTAAAGCAGGCTGTTTGCTGTTTGCTGCAACAAGGCAAAATTGCTCAGAGGCAGAGGGAGATTTCTTTTTCTTCTTTTCCTCACCAAAAAAGATAGGTGTGTCTTATACTCCGGTGCGTCTTGTACTCCAAAAAATACAGTATACTTGTAGCAGAGAATCATGAGATGGGGAGCAAATAAATTTGATAAATAAATTGATATTTAATCAATAAAAAACAAAATGACCTGATATAAATAATTAGTTCATTAATTATAGCAATTTCTGTCACTCTAAAAGGTGATAGTGGGCTTTGCATACATTTGAACACATCCTCAAAGGCCTCAATCTGGACATCAAGCAAAGTGAAACGGTGTGCTTTGTCTCTGTCAACAGTATATAAAATGTTGATTGAAGTTATTTATTCATTAGATTTGTACTCACTGCTATCTACCCATCCTCAGAAGTTTTATTATATAGTATTGCAAACAACAACAATAAAAACTGTAAGATATCTCTCCAAATTTATTTTTAAAAGCTCACTGAATCTAACTTCCAGCAGGAGGGAAGAGAAATTGATCTGTAACACATAGATCCCTACTATGAAGAAGTGCTTGAAAAGCCTTTCCTCCTCTTCCCAGCACATTTAAAGTAAAATAGGGAACAATAATTAATAGGATGACCCCTAAGATCATCTTATTTGTCTTCTTATATACAGTACTACCTTTAAGATGTTTTTAAAATGTAAACAGATGTGATTCTTTCTGTCAGGTTGCTGCTGAGCTAGCTGCTAAAGCAGAAGAAGAACAGAAAAAGAAAGGGAAAAAGGGGAAAAAGGAAAAAAAAGAAAAGGGCAAATCGAAGAAGAAAGGAAATGAGATAGAAGAAAAGAAACCAAAGAAGAAAGATGAGGCAAGTCACTCTGAATCAGAAATAATTATATAAATCCAGAAAAAAGATGGTAAAAACAATATTCTCTAATAGAGTTTTGAGATTATTTTATTTTGTTTTGTTATATTGTAATTTTATGGATACATGTATCTCTCTGATCAGTCTGAAAGAGGAGAATCATGAAGAGCTAGTTGAAGGTTAGACGTTCTTTATCACCCTTCTGAAACTTTCTGTGCTATAATACATGTTGCTAAAGGGTTCAAACTCAGTGTAGCTCGTCTCCTCCAATCCTGAGTATGTAGTATTACTATATGTAGGGGTGGGTTTGTATGTGTTGCATATGTGTATAGGTATGTATGTGTATAATATGGAACATGATGCAATGTTTTTAACTATTTATACCCATTCCTTACCTTCAGAACACTATAAGTTCTTAAGGGTTCAACCAAGCCAATTCCAGATCTGACACAGCTTTTCTAATATCTGATTGCTTTGTGTGCATAAAAAGGTTGAAAATAATATATGAGAGTTTATAAGTCACATTTCTTAGGGTTGCCAGGTGTCCACTATTTGAGTGGACAGTCCACTTTTTTCACATTATGTTCACTATTTTTTTTCACAAAATAGTGGACATTTTTTTTATTCAAAAGCTTTATGATGAAATGGTATGTAATCTAAAGCTGTACAGTCTAAGAGAATAAGGATAGGAGAATCGCGTTTTATCTTTTTTTTCATAAGTCAGAATGAGACAAAGATCGAATGCTCATTGCAATAATCATATTTTACACAACAGCGCAAAAAATGCATTAAAGCAGTTATCTTTTGATATTGAAAATGTAGTGCTGAAGGTTTTTGCTGAATTTTCGAATTCTGCAAAGAAACGAGAAGAGTTGAAATCATTTTTTGAGTTTTGCGAGTCAGAATTCCATGAAGTTTTGCGCCATGTTCCAACACGTTGGTTAAGTTTGTTTAAAGCGGTCGAAAGACTTCTTTTAAACTGGATACCTCTAAAATCGTATTTTATTTCTCTTGGATCTGATGAGTGCCATAAGGTTATCTGGAACCTTATTTCGGATCAGGAAAATGAACTCGCAAAGGACGATGAACCAACAATTTCAGAATTGTATTTATATTTCATGCACTTCTTCATGTCAATAATGCAAGACACCCTACTGAAGCTGGAAAGCAAGAAAATTCTTGCATGTGATCTTCACATTATCATGTGTAAGCTGCGTGATTCTTTGCAAAAAAAAATACGATGAGCAGTTTTTTGGAATGAAAGTTTTATTTGCCTTACGTAAAAAACATTTGCCTGAGAATGCCGTGCAAAAGTTCAAGAAAGAAGCCATCAACGTGTATCAAAGAGCCATTGCGTACCTAGAAAAGTGGTATAATTTCACTGATTCACTATATGAGACGCTAAGTTGTTTCAATCTAATTGATCGCAATAATCCTCCAACTTTAGAAGAAATGACGAACATCTGGTTATTATCACCATGGCGAGAAGAACTTCCACCCAATACTCTCTTCGATGAAATTTCTGCCTTAGAAGAAGTTTATGTTCATCTGCAGGGCGATTCATCCCTTGATAAGTGGACGTACTTTTTTAAGAAAGAGCCAGCTCCGAGTTTACTGAAACTGTTCCAGTATTGTGCATCAATTCCGGTATCAAATGCAAACGTTGAACGAATTTTCAGCATCATGGGAAATTTGTGAACTGACAAACGTAACCGACTGCTTGTATCAGTTCGAAGTGAACTTTGTATATTTTTTAATATTTCTCAACGTTGTACTGAAATTAAAGAATTATTCCTTAAACACAAAGAATTGATCAAAGCTGCGCAGTCAAATAAAAAATACACACGACAACAAAGTAAAATGTAATTTAATATTTTACATATTATTATAATATATTTGATGTTTTGAATTTTAAGTAAAGTTTTGAAGTGATTATTTTAATATGTGTTAAAATGTTTGTAAGAAAATATATAATTTAATTGTAATTTTTTTTTTACTACTTAACACACACACACACACACACACACACACACACCGCTTGTCCACTATTTTTTGGAAGCAGACCTGGCAACCCTACATTTCTTTAACATGTTATAAGAAGCAGGTTTGATATGCAGTGTTCATGCATATTCTAAATAGTTTGAATTGTAAGAATGAAACAGACAATACAAATGAAGAATAGACTAATAGTAATGTATGGCTTAATTAAATTCCATGGATATGAAATTTAAGAGTTTTGTTTTAACTAATGTATGTTCAGGTTCGATTCTAAACAATTTGTTCTCAAAAACTTAACCAGAATTTTGACATGATGAGAGAATAATAGTTTAAACATTTCCAGAAGAAAAACATATCACAGAAGAAAACAACTGGAGTGAGTGTGATATAGTAATTAGGTGGATTATCCAGGTACATTTCCACTAAGCCACAATTACTGTGGCTTACTGTGGCTTTTGAGCCAGGCCTTTTCAACAAATCACAGGATTGTTTTGAAGATCACACCTCTTGTTTTGAAGATCAAACAAGAGGTGACTGCCTTGAGCACCTTAGAGAACAGGTTAACTGTAAATGTAATTAATAAATAAACTTGAAAGTCTCTGAAGCACTCCAAGAATTTGCTAAATCTTGCTATTAAAGTTTTCAGGTTTCATGGGCACGTGTAACTTACTTGAGGCTTTTGTGCAGCTTCTTCTATGCTCCTCCTAATACATTAAAACTAAAACATGGACTGATGCTGGTTTATCACCATAATAAATATTTGATTTGATAAAACAAGTCTGTATAAGGTGGGATAGAATGAAAAAAAAAAGAAAAATCAACATATGATGCCAAAAAACTAAGCTGAGGAGCATATTTTCTGCTTTAATGGCTAGGGAAGTTTCAGGAGCAGCTACCTCATCTCAGTTCTCTCTCACTTGGCCAGTTTGATCACATTAAAATTAAGAAAAAAAATTGTATATTTGTCTTATTTGAGCCTCAAGAGTACCGAAAAATTCATCCGGTGCAGAAATGAGAACCATTTATATCATTCTCCTATTCCTTTTATCAGATTGGCAGAATCTCTGAAAATTTATACAGATAAAAGTTTGTTTTTTTTTAATTTGATTTATATGCCGCCCTCTCTGGAGACTCAGGGCGGCTTACAATGCGTTAAGCAATAGCCTTCATACTTTTGTATATTTTATACAAAGTCAGCTTATTGCCCGACAAACTGGGTCCTCAATTTACCTACCTTAGAAAGGATGGAAGGCTGAGTCAACCTTGAGCCTGGGCAGATTCGAACTTGCAGTAATTGCAGGCAGCTGAATGTTAATAACAGGCTATTAGTCTGCTGCGCCACCAGGCTCTCTTTTTCTGCATTTAAATTCTATTAGTATGGTAGAATTTAATTTAATAAAATAAAAATTTTAATTGTATTATAATGATTATATTATATTACCATAATTACCCTGTTTCCCCCAAAATAAGACATCCTCTGATAATAAGCCCAATCAGGCTTTTGAGCATATGGCAATAAGGCCAAGCGCTTATTTCAGGGTTCAAAAAAATATGAGACGGGGTTTTATTTTTGGGGAAACATGGTATTTATTTGATATAATTATTACATTTAATTTAATTTAATAATTTATGCTAAGGGGCACAATGGCTCAGTGGTTAAAGACACTAACCTTGTCAGCTGGAAATCTGGCAGCCCGGGTTTGAGACTCGAATACCATGCAATAGGGTAAGCTCCCATTCCGTTTCTGCCCAGCTCCTACTCACCTAGCAGTTTGAAAGCTTGCAAATGCGAGTAGATTAATAGATACCTCTTTGGTGAGAAGGTAACAGAATTCTGTGATCCTTTGGCATATAGCCATGACCACATGACCATGGAAAATGTCTTTCGATAACGCTGGCCAAGAATTGGAGATGAGCACTGTACGCTAGAGTCAGATATGGCTGGACAGAGAAACTTTATTTTTTAGTATGATTTAGAAACAGTATCAACATATCTATTTATAAATAAAACAGAATAAATAAGATTTTAAGTATTACTAATAAAAATGTTACAGAGGCTTTTCTTTAAGTCAGCTAATATAAATATGCAATGAGATGAATAAGCATTGGGATTCTTCCGTATCTTTTTAGAAATTCTGGGACGGAGCTATTGGGGACAGTGGTTCTATCAGCCACTCCAACTTGTTACCTTCATCTACTTGGTTGCAGTTAATAGAAGCAGGACAGGCTAGACATTGCTATATCAATGCTATTTCAAACAATAGGAAGTCTGATGCTTTTCACTTATTAGCAAAATCTGCTGGCTATGTGAATTTTCTAGTTAATACTCCAGTAACAGTGAGATCCCTGATTGCAGTTTCCTGCACACATTTAAACACAGAAAATGTAAGTACCTTTAGGAGAAGGACAGAGAGACAGCTCAGGAAAAAACCAATCTGCTTACAACCATACACATAAAGATTTTACCCCATATCCAAATATTATACCCAAATATTCAATGAAATATTCAATGAACTTAATGAAATACAGAATAAAGAGAGCAAGAGATTAAAGTATATCAGAATGCCTGGAATTAGAGAAGAAGTAAAATCTCATTCATGCAAATGTAGGGATCAATAATAACAACTGTTCTTTAAAACCAAGATTTGCAGTTTGAATCTGAAAATTTATTTACAACTGTGTTCCAAAATCAGTTCTAGCAAGATTTTATATTATTTATTAAGGAAGAAGAGGAAGGTTGGAAAATGTCCCCAAGTAATTTTCTCCCAATAATGGAAGAAGGAAACAACAAATACAAAGGCAAGTAGAGAGAAACTGAAACAGCTTTGAATATTTAGGCAGTTTATGTTTTTTGTGTGCTTTTTATTAAATTAAATTTTGTTAAATTAAATATATGGGTGCCTAAGACTGAAAACATGCCTCTTCTGCTTGGCTGAATCAAAAAGAAATTGTAAAGTCAATGTTAACTTTAAGAGATGACATAAAACAAATTTCACTGGTCCATTTTTAATCAGATATGTAAACAATAATCCCCAAATATAGATAGTAGAAATTGAAAATTAGTTTCCAAAGATGAGACAAATGCTTTGCTATAATTTTTTTAAAAGCATTTCAAAAGCATTTTGAATTTTTTAAATAGCATTTCAAAAGTTTACGTTTCAAATGTATGTCTGGGGATTTCATAGATTTTTACAGGATGGTATTACATAGTATTGCTTCATCAAAAGATTCAGTTTATCTGTAGACTTCATGGTAAAGAAGGAGCTAATTTTGTGGGATTTAAATGAAAGGCGATGTGTGCTAATAATCATGGTTTTATTAAATACTTGGACAGCAATACTGTAGAAATTTCCAGTTGATAGATATAACCCTTAGAGATTATGCACAGCTATAAAAGCCCATAAAATTTCATGGGAGGCTTGTATTATCAATGTTGTGACCAAGGCCTAAGTAGTGATTTGATGTCTTTGGCAACCTGCCAAAGGCTTTTCTTGGCAAAACTCCCACAAAGTTCAAGAGACGCTGACAAGAAGCACAGGAATCAACATTGCTTTTCTACAAAGAACCCAATGGCTCGTTGCTGCTCTTTTAAGCCTTATGAGAGTGACCTTCTTCTGGCCTTACTCCCATCTTCTGGTCTTACTCCCAAGTTGTCCTTTTTTCTTCAGCTGCTCTTGCCTTCTGGCAGCTCTTTGCATGCGTGCACTAGGAACAGGCACCTCCTGTTCCTCTGCCTCTCTGCTGTCCGCCTCTGGAGGCTCTGGAGTCCGCACATCGCTCCCAGATGGCTCTGGCCCCATCTCTGCCTCTGACACAGAGCCCTCATCTGAGCCTTCCCCTGACTCCAGGACTGGCCCATTGTCCTCCCCAGCCTTCTCACTGTCCGACTCTGTTGCCAGGTCCGCAGACTGCTGGCGGACCATAACAACCAATTAAGAGAATGCCAGTATAGTTTGTTTTTTTGAATTTAGATAGGAATATCAAAAGATGCTTTCACATATCTCTGTTGTAATGGAAAGGGAGATAGAGACATGAGAAATATCACATTTCTCAAAAGGCCTTATAGGAGAATGCTTGTTTTTCACCTGCCAGTCAAAGGATCCATCAGTAAATTCAATTACTAGTTGTCTATGGAGTATTATATAACAAAGAAACAGTACAGTTATCATCATCAACATCATCAACATGTTAGTTTGAATCAGTGGTGGGATTCAAATTTTTTTACTACCGATTCTGTGGGCGTGGCTAGATGGTGATGTGACTGATGGGTGTGGCTAGGTGGCCATTTGACTGGGTGGGCATGGCTAGGTGGCCATGTGACTGGGTGAGCGTGGCTAGGTGGTCACAATCCTAGTTTCCTCTACAAAGATTCCCCCATCCGGACCTTTTGCAATCCCCCAAAGGGTCAAAGGAAACCAGATTCCATACAGCTCTGAACCCTTAAGGCAAACCAAATACAAGTGGTCCTCACTTAATGGCCGATTGCTTAGCAAGTGTTCACCCGTGCCGGTATCACCCCTCCATCAGCTCGGCCACCCGCCAGCCTGTGCCCTTTGGCCTTACGTTAGTGAGCAGAAGTACGCAGCAGCTAGATTCTGCAAGTAGTGGTGGGGCTGGGTGGGTGTGGTCAGCCATAATTTCTACTACCGGTTCACCCGAACCAGCCAGGACCAGCTGAATCCCACCACTGGTTTGAGTATATAATTATATAATTAACTGGGGGAAATTCAAAATAACTTACATGCATAGTAAAATTAGAATGTGTAACCCACCTACAAATATGCACTTTTAATTAGATTACAGTTACATTTATTGGAGATGGCCTATACATTTTGCCCACCTAATGCAGCTTTCACTTCAAAAATGTTTTCCTATCCTTATCTACTTTCAAATATCCGAACTCTTTGCAGAAACAGGATATAGACTCTACAGCAGGTATTGCTTAACCTGTAGCCATAATTGAACTTTAAAACTTCATTAATTACAGTTAATTTTCCATTTCAAAAAATCATTAAAATTTGATTAATGTAATGAATTCAGTTACCAGAACCAGAACTACAATTTTTGTTATGCTATAAGACTTATTAAAAAAAAAAAAGGCAAGCACCCATTCTCTTCTCACTCTTTATCTTTTCTTGGGTGACAGATATTTGGAAGAACAGAGACGAGAAATGGAACTTTTCACAGGAGTATGATCCAGAACTAATCAAAGAAGAAAAAAGGAAAGAAGTGGAAGAAGAGATCAGAATTCAGGTGACTTCATCCTAGTAGGCCATTTAAAAGAGAAAAAAATGGCTGTAGTCAAAGAGGATTCCTATATAAAAGTAAAACTTATCCGGAATATGTAATTTAATAATTTATAATTTAATATCAGCCTGCCTTTATCTTTGAAACCTGTGCTACAAATGATTGAAATGATGGTCTCTGGAAGTTCCTTGTTTTACAGAAAAAATCAGATGGCCCCTATATAAATATAAAATCTATATACATTTGATAAACAAACAAACAAACAAAGTAAGCTTTGATATGAGTTGCTGACATCATGAAAATTTTTCATTCTTTCCAATTCCTTCTGATAATCATGTTACTTATCTAAAGTAGTAAAAGAATGTTTCAATTCTAGATTTTTAAAGACCCTGAATAGACTTTTCTTTATAATTATAATCATAATATTTAGTATTTAGTAGCATAATTTGTTGTATATGCATAATTTCTGGTCTGCTCTGCCATGAGAATGAGTTCATAGTATCTTTGATTGGTAGACTGAAATACAGTAGTATACTGTTTAGGCTGCAGATTTGTGTTCTTATGTATATATTGTAATCCTCTACAAAGTTTCTGGAAAGTGCAGCATTTTTGCCATTTAGCATAACTGATCTTAGCTGACCACATGAAAGTTAATGAGGGTCAGACCTGGTCAATTCCTGGATGAGAATCCACCAGGAAATTCCAAGACGGTGAAGTTGAAAAAACATTCAAGCCACCTAGTATGTTTCTGGCAGAAGTTTCAAAGCAGATTTTGAAATGTATGAATCAGATTCTGAATTATTGTAGCACAACAGCTTTCTTACATGTGTTCTGTAATCCACTTTGTGTCAACTCTAGAATTATGAATTCCATCTTTCCTGCTGGATCAATATTTTCGGCTCGCTTGCAGAAAAGGGATTGTGGAGCACTAAGTGATCTGATTGTGGAGCACTAAGTGATCTGTGTGTGTGTGTGTGTGTGTGTGTGTGTGTGTGTGTGTGTGTGTGTGTGTGTGATAGGCAGTAGTTTAAGGAAGTATATTTTATGAGTAGTGTGCATGAGTGTGTGAAAGCGTACATAGAGGACCACATATATGCAATATATTACTTATTTGGAACCCGATGTGGTCTTCAAGCCAAAAAATTGATACATGTGATTTTTATCATCAAGGTGCTAGAAACTCCTAAGAGCCCAGGCTTCAGCCCTGGATGGTGACACAGTACATTTAATGCTGCAATCTAAGATTCACATAAAGCATGATATTTATTTATTCCATATCTGTCTCACCATTAGCCAAGCAACTCTTGGTATCCTTCTGGATACCAAAAGAGATGGGGCCAATCTGATTTCTACTGGGAGACTCTTGCAGACAATTGGAGTTGCCATTGAAAAGCGGCCCCTCCTAGCCTCAAGTCTCTTTATTTCCTGAAAGTGGGGAATTAAGATTAACTTCTCTTAAAGTCACCAGATTGATCAAGCCAGTTCTACAAATACCTATCTGCCTTTATAAGCATGGGTCAGTTATGGCTTTATAAGTCAAATATACACTTTAAATTGTACACAGAAACTAACTAGTTATCAATGCAATACATAGAGGTAACCTGCACTCAGCATCAGGGGACCAGTTAGCATAGGTCTGCTGCACTGTGAGCTAACTACAGTTTCCTAATATTCTTTAAAGGCAGTCCTATATAGAATACCTTGTATTGGCATTGAATTATTATAGCCAAATGAGTAGCAGTGCAGTAGTAATGACTTCCAGATCAAGTTATTGTCTCTCTAGTCACAGCTTCCATTTGCTTGAGCAGGAGCCAAGAGTCCAAAAAGCTTTCCAAATTGCAAAATTGCTTCTTTCCCTTTGCTTGTCCATCCAGAGTTTGTTTATTTACTTGTTTGTTTAAAAGGCTTATATGGCTACCCATCTAAAAACTTAACTCCGGGCAGCTCACAACAACAATAAAACCCAGAACCATAAAAACTGTAAAAACAAAACAATTATCCCTTTGGGATGCCCTATAATCAACTCGATACATTCTCATTCTGCCCCTGTACCTAGGTAATAATCCATGTCTTGATGGCCTTCTAAAAAACTAAAAGGATAGGGGCCTGCCAAATCCACAGGACAGGTGTTCCATAAAGTAGGTGTAGCCACAGCAGAGGTACGCTAGATCCCATTAGATGGCAAGATTTAAGAACAGGGACTTGGAACATGCCTACTCTATCCAATTTATTTTATTTTGGAGGGAAGGTTATTACAGGCATAATTCTCCCTCCAAAAAAAAAGTAATAAAATTGAATGTTTGTATATATGAGTGTTTATCCTTGGCATAACATTTATATTTTCTGGTTGCAGATTTTTTTTTAGCACAGAATTTCTTATTACCTCTATGTATGTGCTCATACAGGTTGATGAGTTAATGCGCCAGGAACTGAAGAATCTAAAATTAGCTGTGGATAGAGAGACAGAGAAAACTGGGGGAAAAGGGAAAAAAGGAAAGGTAACTATTTAGTATGGATTTAGTATAATATTGTATAAAAAGTTGGGAACATAAAATAAATGTGAACAAAATAAAAGTGCTTCTTATTATTTGTATGAAGACATAGTTCATCAAAGAGAGTTGTACTCAAATGAAAATTTTTGCCATATGTGGAAGTACTACCTTTGCAAAGTATTTTTGCAAAGTATACTTTGCAAAGTATAAAGCAGGACAAGAAGCAATGGATGGAAACAAATCAAGAAGAGTACCAATTTAGAAATAAGAAGAAATTTCCTGTCTTAGAACAATTAATCAGTGGAACAGCTTGCCTTCAGAAGTTGTGGGTGCTCTATCACTGGAGGTTTTTTAAAGAAGAGATTGGACGACCACTTTTTTGAAATGGTATAGGGTCTCCTTCTTAAGCAAGGAGTTGGACTAGAGAATCTTCAAGGTCCCTTCCAACTCTGCTAATCTGTTATTTCTGTTTATGATCTTCAGAAAAAGAAAAAAGGGAAAACAGGTGGAAGAAAGAAAAAGTCAAAGAAGGATAAAGATCTGACATCTGATCGGTAAAGTTGCAGTTGCTCTTCTGAGATTCACACTGATAAGTCTTTAGATTCATTAACTCAAATTTGTTGGCTATTATGGAGAATCTAACACGGATTGTTTTTAAACTTCTAATAATGCAGAAAGAAATTTAGATAAAGACAGTCCAATTTGCATAAAGTTTATTTTAGATTAAATGTACAATAGTTTGTGAGAGTTCTTCATATGTATCAAATATGCATCAAATATTAAATTTTATTCTGTATAGTAGATGTGAAACATTTAGTAGTTTCAGATGTGTATCTGAGTTTTCCATCTATGTTTAAGGTACTTGAAATAGTATATGGTATACAATATCCTTCTATAAGAACTATACATTTTCTCTTTTATTCCCATGGTCTAACTGCAGACTAGAATTTAGAATGGGTAATTTTAAGCCAGCCTCCTTTCTTTGTTGTCCTGCGTGATCTTTGTGCCAAATGGGATATTGGTTAGCTGCGTAAGAATTATTGCCCGAAAGCATCACTGTTATTTCCCTTTGAATTTTCTAAAATATCTAAATGGTAGGGTCAAATGTTAAATTAAATTTTCTACCAAAAAAACCCCCCTGCTGATATGTAAAATGTTAGTAGAGCCTTAGCCCTTGCCCATTGCATCAGTATTTACAACATTACCTATAAGTACATAAAAATACTCGTATAGATCACTTTCACAAATAATTCAGTGCTATATGCTTATACTTTATTCCAGGAAAAGACATTATGTCAGAGTTGGTTCTAGAAGTCTGTAATTCACAAACTCTTTCTAAAAAGCAAAATAAACAGTTCAGAAACTTAGATTGGCACTGAAATGCAGTAGTATATTAAGAATAGCCCTGAAATAATATGAAAATATGCATGTGGCAGAATCACATATGTATTTAAAAACTTTATTCCGTGTGTAAGAAATAATTATTGATTATAATTATAATTTGGATTCTGCTGCTTAACCCACAGTTCTGAACTAACATGCATAGGATTGCTCTATATATAAGACTTTAGTGCTTCATTTTTCAAAACAGATAGTCCTCAATTTACAATAGTTCATTTAGTGACTGTTCAAAGTTACAACGGCACTGAAAAAAAGTGATTTATGACCGTTTTTACACTTACAACTAATGCAGCATCCCATTGTCACATGATCAAAATTCAGACAATTGGCAATTGACTCATATCATAGTTACAGTGTTCCAAGGTCATGTTGACCATTGCAACTTTCTGACAAGCAAAGTCTAATTGGGAAGCCAGATTCACTTAACAAACATATTATTAATTTAACAACTGCAATGGTTCACTTAATAACTATGACAAGGAAGATCATAAAATGGGGCAAAATTCAATTAACAACCATCTCAATTAGGAACAGAAATGTTGGGCTCAAGTGTGGTTGTAAGTCGAGGATTACCTTATGCTACAATAATACTAAATAAATATGTCTGATTTCATAGTATTTATGCACCAACAGATGAAAAATATGGCAGTTACAGTAAATACGCAATGGCAAACTTTCATTAACATCATGAATGAACTACTATTAAACCTAAAAATATTTTTAGGCAAGAACATTTAAAAGAGACCTCTAATAAATGAGAGAAAATACATGCTTTTGTTCTAATAGAAGAATATAGTAGTTCAGGGTTGAACTGTGGAGTCCTTGATGCTCTCTGAGTTTGGTTGTTTGCTTGAAGATATTTCATTACTTGACTAGGCAACATCATCAGTGCTAATTCTATTGAAATACCTGCAGAGACCATCAAGAATATGCATTTGTCTACAGACATGTTTGTGTAGCTTACTCTTTATTTCTGTATAGGACCATTGATTCTCTTTACCAAGAGCTGGTAGAAGAAGGAATATTAATAAGAAGTAAAAAAGTAAAACTCAGTGATTATGTTGGTAAAGTATAAACTTTATATGTTACTACGGACTATGTATTTATTTTGGAATTGCATTCATGCAATGTATTATATTGGATTTAAACATTTGTGACAGAATTGGGATTGGATAAATGAACTACAACACCAGTCATTTTAATTTCAGTTAAAAGTTATTGAGAATCAACATTTTGATGACACAGATTAAAATGCAGATTAAAACAAATTCAGATGACCATCTCTTCAGGACTTTGGCGGCAGTTTACACATTTTAGTAAATTGTTCTTCCTGACAGTAACAGCAGATCCGAAACAGAATTAATAAACTGATACATTATTTGTGGTCTTAACTTAAATATTTGGTAATCTGTAGTAGTAATAATAATACAAAATTCCAAAGGGAAATTTTTAAAATACTTGCCAGTAACTTGGCCACCCCACTTTCACAGCTATTCATTAAATAGAAGTAGAAAAACTTGAAAAGCCCAGAGGAGTAGCAGCACCAGGACAGACAGAATGTTCCTCACATGTTGCTGAGTGATCTTTAAACATATCTAGAATCTGATTTGCCACATAGGGTAAGTTTTACTCAGTTCTTTCTTGTATTGATGCAACAACAATTGAATATTCCAATAGAGCGTATTTCTGAGTGAATGTAGAATAGATGATAGCAGGAACAGCACAAACATGTACACACTTAAGTGTTCAGCACTTATTATTGTAGTGGCATTCCTATCTCCAAATTTTAAGTACAATAGTCTAAAAATTAATGCTCACAAAAACTTTCCATACTTTGGAGGAGAATTACAATTATAAACTTATTATGTAGGGTATGTTGAGTGCCTTCTGATTCTATAATTCATCACTATTGGTTAACCTCAGTACTGAGCTCTTTCTCAAATGAATATGCAATTTTATGCTGCATTTTGGTTGTGTTTCTGTGTTTTATCATTTTATTTACATATGAAGAGAATTAATGCACTGTGTTTTAGATTTTTTAATTAGCATTCCATGATAAAATAGGGCCTTCAAATTTAATTCAAAAAATGTAGTATCTTCAATCTTTTAAAGCAATACTGCCTTCCACGGGATGCAGCAGTTATGTAATCCCAGGTAAGAACATAGTTTAAAGGATATGCCTTAGTTGAAAGGATATGCCATGTTGGTGCTCCCATGTGCACCAAAATATATTTTCAGAATCACAAATGAAACAGCAGTCCCAATAGGCAGTTTAAATTTAGTGGTTATACTTATGGTTGCCTTGACAAGTCTCTGAATTTTATAGATGGTCTCACATTTCATCTGAGATAAGAGTAGTTCATACTACAAGTAATCCTCACTTAAAAACAGTAATTGGGACTGGGAGCTCCATTGCTATGTGATGTCAAATAGGAGATAGAATAGCAGGGTTGGAAGGGACCTTCTAGTCCAACCCCTGCTTGAGCAGGAAATCCTATAACGTTCTGGGTAAATGGGTGTCCAATCTCTTTTTGAAAACTTCCACCCACAACTTCTGGAGGCAGGCTATTCTAATGATTGATTGCTCTCAATCTCAGGAAATTTCGTCATGGTTCTAGGCTGGAACCAAAAGATAGGTTCAAGACTCAGAAGGCTCTCGACACACTTGAACGTTGGGCCCTATCTAACAAAATAAAATTCAATGCAGAGAAAAATAAGATTTTACATTTAGACAAGAAATACCAACAGAATAGGTGGAACCTGGCTCTATAGCAGTAACTGTGAGAGGGATTTTGCAGTCCTAGTTGGCAATCATTTAAATATAAGCCAGCGGCGTGCTGCTGCTACCAAAACAACCAATGCAATCCTAGGCTGCATTAACAGGGATAGCATCAAGATCACATGAAATATTAGTATTGCTTTATAATGCATTAGTAAGAACACACTTGAAATAGTACATTCAGTTTTGGTTGCCACAATATAAAAAAGATGTTGAGACTCTGGAAAGAGTGCAGAAAAGAGCAACAAAGATTATTAGGGGCCTTGAGGCTAAAACATATGAAGAACAATTGCAGGAATTGGGTATGACTAATCTAGTGAAAAGAAGGACCAGGGTGATAGCAGTGTTCCGATATTTGAGGGGCTGCCACAAAAAAGAGGGGGTCCACCTATTTACCAAAGCACCAGTAGGCAGGACAAGAAGCAGCAATGGATGGAAACTAATCTAGGAGAAAACCAACCTAGAACTAAGGAGAAATTTCCTGACAGTGAGAACTATTAACCAGTGGAACAGCTTGCCTTCAGAATTTGAGGGTGCTCCATCACTGGAGGTTTTTAAGAAGAGATTGGACAGTCATTTGTCTAGAATGGTATAGGGCAGGGATCCCCAACCTCTGTACCTTGGCCCACAACTGGGCCATGGCCTATTTGGAATTGGGCACCATGAATGCCTGGCCAGAGTGCACACATGCAGCTCAACTTGTGCAAGTGGTGGGCTGGTGGGCAATCGAGCTCGTGCGTGCCAGCCCACCTCTCATGCAGGTTGAGCTGTGTACGTGCCAGCCTGACACTTGTGTGGCCCAATTCCCCTCTCCCCCTCCCTCAGCCAGGCCACCAAGCCTCAAAGGCACTGATATAGGGTCTCCTGTTTATGCAGTGGGTTGGATTAGAAGATCTCCAAGGTACCTTCCAACTCTGTTATTAAGTATTCCTCATTCAGTGCCATCATAATCTTAAATAGTTGCTGAATGACTGGACCTTAAGTAAGCGCTACCTATCTTATTTACAGTTCATCATGGAAGTTTAGAATCTATGTTTGTTTCTCATTCATGTTAAGAATGCATTCCAACTAAGTGGTGGGTTGCTACCGGTTCGCACCGGTTCAAAAGAACCGGTAGCGGTAGCTTGGGCTGGGTCGCTGAACCACTAGTGATCGCTGGCTGGCCACACCCCTGAATCGGTCCCCGCTTGCTGGCCCTGGCTGCCCGATGCTCACTTGCCCCACCCCACCCTCCACCCAGTCACTCCTCACTTCTACTGCGTGGGTCCTTGCTTGCAGCTTGCCTGCCTGAAGCACTGTGCTCCAACTGCCAGGCAGGTCTGCAAGTCGCGCCCTACCTAGCTGCCCCTGCCTCTCCCCCACTGTCCCAGCCTGCCATCCCTACTCTCTTCCCCGCTGCCTGTAGCCCTGCCATGCTTCCCTGCCTTCCACGAGGCCTTCCTGGCAGTCCCTGTGGCGAGCCCCGCTTGCGAAGGCCTTCCCTATTTCCTTCCCAGGTGGCCGCGACAAGTTTGTCTGCCTTCCACGCTGCCTTCCCGGCATCCCCATGGCCAGCTTGTGAAGGCAGGCAAGCGGGCCTGGCCACGAGGACCGCTGGGAAGGCAGGCAAGCATGGCAGGGCCGCCCGGCTGTGGGGAAGGGAACTAGCAGCCTACATCCTTTCCCATAGCCCTGCCATGCTTGCCTGCCTTCCACGTTGCCTTCCCAGTGTCCCCGTGGCCAGCTTACCACCCACCCCCACCCATTTTACCTTTCTTTAATGTGCCCAATTCCCTCCCTAAACCTCAGGAGGCGGCTGCTCCCATCATCACAGCCTGTAGAGGAAGCATCCTCTGCGCCGCAAAGCCCTCGTGGCGGCGGCAGGAGAGGGAAAAGAAGAAAAAAGGCTCAGCCTCTGAAGCTTCTCGAAGGAGACCTCCTTGTGTGTGTGTTTGGTGGGCTGAGGCGAGCCAGGTGAAGGCAGCCTGGCTGCAATTGGCCCCTTTCCTTCTCCTGCCACTGAACCTCCTCCCCTAAAACAGATGCGACGTGGATTGTTTTTGGGTTTTTTTTTAGATTGTTCCCCTAGGCCAAGGGTCTCCAACCTTGGCAACTTTAAGATTTGTGGACTTCAACTCCCAGAGTTCCTCAGCCAGCTTTGCTGACTGGGAACTCTGGGAATTGAAATCCACAAGTCTAAAAGTTGCCAAGGTTGGGGACCCCTGGCCTAGACCACTTTAGGAGCAAACTGGTGGGTTTTGCTGACGTTTCAGGAGGAAGGGAAGGGAGGGAAGGAAGGAGGGAGGGAGAGAGAGAGAGAAAGAAAAAGAGAAAGAACGAAAGAAAGAAGGAAAGAGGAAGGGGGGAGAGAGAGACAGAGAAGAAAGAAAGAGAAAGAAAGAAAAAGAAAGAAAGAGGAAAGGAGATACAAGAAAGAAAGAGAGGAAAGAAAGAAAGAGGAAGGGAGGGAGAAAAGAGAGACAAAGAAAGAAAGAAAGAGACAAAGAAAGAGAAAGAAGGAAAGAGAAAGGGAGGGAGAGAGGAAAGAAAGAAAGAGAAAGGAAGGAAGGGAGAGAAAGACAGACAAGAAAGAAAAGAAAGAAAGAAAAAGGGAGAGAGAAAAGAGAGAAAGAAAAAGATAGAGGAAGGAGGGGAGAGAGAGAAAAGAGAAAGAGAGAAAAAGAGACAAAGGAAGGAAGGAAGAAAGAAAGAGGAAGGAAGGGAGAGGGAGAGAGAGAGAGAGAAAAGAGAAAGAGAGAAAAAGAGACAAAGGAAGGAAGGAAGAAAGAAAGAGGAAGGAAGGGAGAGGGAGAGAGAGAGAGAGAGAGAGAGAAAGAAGCGAAAGGAAGGACCACAAACCCTGGCACTAGATGTGGCTTCAGAAGACGCTTTGAAACAGGACAGCAATCTAGGGCTGGGAGGGACCTTGGAGGCCATCTAGTCCAACCCCCTGCTCCAGCAGGAAACCTTATATCGTCTGGATTATTTTGATGCCTCTAACAGGAAAATTGCCAGAAAGGAGAAGGTGTTTACTAGGACAATGCTGCCATGCAGAGGAAGGCAGAGATAGTCCTTTACTCATGACCACAATTGAGTCCAAAATTTTGGTTCCTAAGCAAGAGTGTTGTTAAGTAAGTTTCATCACATTTTACTCAATCCATGACCTCTCCTGGGTCTAACAGTCATGTGCAAGCTAGGGAAGAACATCTGAAGGTGTGTATAATGTTCTAAATGTACAGAAGTTATAGTTAAATGTGCAGCAGAAAGTGGACTCTGGGTGCGTTTTTCCAAATGTAGTAAGTGAGGTTGAATGTGTATAGTTTTAGAAGAGCTGTGTGAGTGTATATAGTAGATAATGTATCTTTTTGTGTGCCTATGCACACTCTATACTATGTAATATGTATGTAAACATATGGCATATATACATAGGATTAAATAGTATATTTTGGATGTTAAATAGTAGTAAATAAATAGACAGGGAAATTGTATCTCGTTGAGGCCTTTGAGGCAAGGGGAGGCCAGGCACCCTAACCCTAACACTTGACCTGAGTGACATCAAGTTGGCCTCGCCCACCCAGTCACATGACCAACCAGCCATGACTAACCAGTCACATGATCACCCAGCTATGCCCACCCAGTCACATGAACATCCGGTAACATACGCCCACATTCACATGACCACCAAGCTACGCCCACCATCACATGACCACCAAGCCACGCCACCATCACATGACCACCAAGCCACACCCACAAAATAAGCCATGCCCACAGAACCAGGGTTGAAAATGTTCTATTTATGTTCCCTAACAGTTTCTACTTGTTTCTACTTAAGTAGACCACTGCTTAAGTATGAGCCAGCAGTGGGCTACAGCTGTCAAAAAAGCAAATGCAGTCCTAGTCTGCATCAACAGAGGGACAGCATCAAGATCATAAGAAGTAATAATACACTCTTATACTGCAATAGTGAGGCCACATTTGGAATACTGCATCCAGTTCTGGTCACCACGATACAAAAAAGACGCTGAGCCCCTAGAAAGAGTGCAAAGAAGGGCATCAAAGATGATAAGGGCTCTGGAGGTTAAATCATATGAATATTTGAGGGAGTTAGGCATGTCTAGCCTATTGAAGAGAAGGACTTTGGGTGACAGGATAGCTGTCTTCCAATACTTGGGGGACAATTACAAGAGAAAATTAACTTATTCCCCAAAGCATCAGATGGCAGGACAAGAAGTATGGGTGGAGGCTTGTTAAAGAGAGATTGAAACCAAAAGCAAGGGGACAGTGAGAACAATTAATCAATGGAATAACTTGCCTCTTGGAGTTGTGGGTGCTTCATTACTAGTGGTTTTCAAAAATGGACTAGACAGTTATTAGACTGGGATAATATAAGGTTTCCTTCCTTGAGCAGGAGTTTGGACTAGGTTCTTTCCAAATCTATGATTCAATGTTCTACAGTATATTCTACTTTTTGAAACTAAGCTGTTTGTATGGTGCATTTGTTTTTTCCTTGTAGGTGAATACAGCTATCTGGGAACTACACTTAGACAGGTGGATGTAGAACCAATGCCTTCTCTTACAGATGTGAAGCAACTTATAGTCCTGTATGGAATATTGCCATTAGGTAAGTTCACAGGAGAACTAGCCAAAGGGCAGAATACCATGCTTGGGTTCCTCACAGTTTTATATTTTTATCAGCCATGACAATGTTTGATTTATTTCTTTTGAAATAATTTAATACGGTTCTTATCTCTTAAAGTATTTTCAGCTAAGATAAAATAATTGTCTAATTTAAAAAGTTTTAACTACAGCACCACTCTTTTTATAATTTTATTTCTATCATAACAGTTTGGCAGGTGCAGCATATACAAAAAAGCCATTTGGGGAAAACAACAAATTAAGTCTCCAATATTTAAATGAAATTTGAAGGAAAGCTGAGATTTTAATGTAACTTTGATAAGCCAGCTAACTTTCCACCCTTTCTTTTTATTTAGTTTAAAAAAAGATATACTTCTAGAAAAGATTATATCAATAAGTAGACAAAGAAAATTTCTCAAGTTATACAATTGGTATGTTCAATATACATTAATAAATTATAAAACATGCCAAACAAAGTACATTGAATTCTATTTATGACAGATAGAGATATAAAATATAAAACTTTGAGCTTAGGGCCATATCCTCAATATATTATTATTTATAAATACCAAGCTATTATTTATAAATACTTTGGAGAAGGCTTTAATGCTGGGAAAGATAGAAGGAAAAAGAAGAGGAAAACCACCATCAAGTTGGATAGACTGAATTACAGTGGTGGTGGGGGTGCTGTTGGAATTGCTGAAGGACGAAATAGGGACTGATCATCATGGAAAAAAATCTATGTGGTCTCTTAAAAATCAATTTGATGGCATGTAACCAATCAATCAGAAAAAAGAGAAAAGAGAATTTTAAAAAAGAAAAGGGTAAAACTAAATATAGAAAAATATTTAATTTCAGACTTCCCCCTTTGTTCTTTGACTGATTTATGGTACTTATTAATGTAAACTTCAGAAACCATACTTTAAATGTATATATTTCCCTTGCTGCATGATAATGTAATATATTGAGAAACTATTTTTACTTCAATTTAATTAAACTACTGGCCTTTGAGGTTCTGGCCATTACACCATTCCTATAGCCATATGATTATGATCCTGGTGCTTGGCAACCAAGTCACCCTAAGTAAGTTGCAAACCACCCACCCACGCTGCAGTCATATAATCGCCAATTTGCAATCTTCTCTACAGGCTTCTCACAAGCAAAGTCAAAGGGAAGCTGGCAGGGAAGATTGCATGTCACTTCAGTAAGTCCCCCTAGCCTCCCTGCACTCGCACGGCATGGCATTGCTTCCCCTGGCCTCTCTCCACTTGTCTGACACCCTGTTTTCTCTGGCCCTGTTTTCCTTGGCCTCCTTTCTTGCATATGGCACAGAGTCCTGCTCCCCTCAGACTCCATTCTCAGATCCTTTACTGAGCCTCTCCCACCCCCTGCAGCTTCCCTCATAGCACCCTCGTGTTGCTTACCTGGGATTCTCCCTGCTTCCTTCTTAGTGATCTGCACATCTTGGAGTTACAATGGCAACAAAGACTGCCAAAGATTCTTGCTAAGTGATGCAGTCACATAATATTTCACTTTTCAACTGAATCACTTAGTGACAGCAATGCCAAATTCCATGGCTGTTGTAACTTGAGTAGTACTGTAAATATACTGTTAGTTTTGCAATTGCTGCATAGTCTCCAAGTTTAAGTTACCAATCAAATATTTTTTTTTTAATTTGATTTATATGCCACCCTTCTCCAGAGACTCAGGGTGGCTTACAATGTGCTCAGCAATAGCCTTCATCCTTTTGTATATTTATACAAAGTCAGCTTATTGCCCCCACAACTGGGTGCTCAATTTACCTACCTTAGAAAGGATGGAAGGCTGAGTCAACCTTGAGCCTTGGCGAGATTCAAACCTGCAGTAATTGCAGGCAGCTGGTCTTAATAACCAGCTTAATAACAGGGTGCCTTAGACCACTGTACTACCAAGGCTCTTTTTCAAAATTTTCCAATTTTGAACAAACTTCCTGACAAGCTTCCTGAAGTTTGTCAGGAAATCACATTGTGAAGCTCACATTTAACACAATAACAGGAAGGGACCTTGGAGGTCTTCTAATCCAACTCCCTGCATAAGCAGGAGACCCTCTACCATTCCAGACAAGTGGCTGTTCATCCTCTTCTTAAAAGCCTCCAGTGATGGAGGACCCACAACTTCTGAAGCAAGCCTTTCCACTGGTTAATTGTTCTCATTGTTAGGAAATTTCTCCTTAGTTCTAGGTTGGTTCTCTCCTTCATTAGTTTCCATCCATTGCTTCCTGCCCTGCATTCTAGTGCTTTGGAGAATAAGTTAATTCCCTTTTCTTTGTGGCATTCCCTCAGATATTGGAACACTGCTATCGTGTCACCCCCTGGTCGTTCTTTTCACTAGACTAGACATACCCAATACCTGCAACTGTTCTTCATATGTTTTATCTTTGTTGCTCTTCTCTGCATTCTTTCCAGAGTCTCAACAACTTTTTTATATTGTAACCAAAACTGGATGCAATATTCCAAGTGTCAACCCTTCTTAAGTATTATGTCATTCCACACCCTGTTTAGACCTTAAAGAGGTGGCTTGAACAAAGTTAGCTTAGGATTCACTTAATTTAAACCAAAAAATACTAGTTTTTGCTAGGTCATTGAAAAGAAAGGCTTGAATTTTAGTTATTTAGAAAAAATATATTTTTAAAAAGCTTGCTTCATCTCCAGCCCAGAAATGAAAGTTCTCTTTTGATCCATTCTGTTGCCAAGCCTTTGTCAGTCCCATTAGTTGGTTTTTCCCATGTCCAGCACTTAGACATTACATTTTGGGCTATTAGAAAGAAGCTTTCTTTAAACATATATTTTGAACAATTTTATCATTGTACTAATTTTATTCTATAGGTTCTCAATCTGTCCATGAGAAAGCTCCTCTAGTGAAAACCTTGCTCTTGGTTGGCCCTGTAGGAGTAGGAAAAAAAATGCTTATTCATGCTCTGTGCACGGAAACAGGAGCCAACCTGTTCAATTTATCTGCGGCAAATATTTCTGGTAAATATCCTGGCAAGGCTGGTCTTCAGTTGATGCTACATATGGTTTTTAAGGTAGGGTCCAGAAATTCCATTAATATTCACCTACAATAATAATGTTCAAGATTTTAGTAGACAATAGATAATTGATTATGCACTACTTCTATTTAATTATGAGAATGAATAATTATAACAATGAAAATCCAGACTATTAAAATAGTTTGTTAGCACTCAGTGTTTCCTGTCTTTCCAAAAATTTTTTACAGTAATGTATACATTTTGAAATCTTCTTTTCTTTGACTGATTTAATCTTCAATCCTATAGACATTGGGCAATAAAGATTTGTGGTTTTCCAGATGGTAAGAACATTTTGACCTCAGAAATCTTGTTTTGGCTCCTGTGGAAAACTGAGAATAGTTGCTTTTATGCTGCTAACAAAGAAAAATGAACTGCAAGACAGCCTCTGGCACTTCTGCAAACCAGTTACTAATCTATGACAGATTAAGAGCTAGGCTCAATTAATTGCACTCATGTGTTTCAGTGGAAGTAAGTTATATAGGAAAAATGGGGAGGGAAGAATGTCTGGGAAAATAAAAAATGTGAGGAGGGGAATGCTTCCTTGCTTTTGTCTTGGGGATAGCAGTGTTCCAATATTTGAGGGGCTGCCACAAAGAAGAGGGGGTTCACCTATTTGCCAAAGCACCAGAAGACAGGACAAGAAGCAGCAATGGATGGAAACTAATCTAGGAGAAAACCAACCTAGAACTAAGGAGAAATTTTCTGACAGTGAGAACAATCAACCAATGGGACAGCTTGCCTTCAGAAGTTGTGGGAGCTTCATTGCTGGAAGCTTTCAAAAAGAGACTGAGCTGCCATTTGTCAGAAATGGTGTAGGGTCTCCTGCTTGGGCAGGGGGCTGGACTAGATGACCTACAAGATCCCTACCAACTCATTCTATTCTACTCTACTCTACTCTATACACTTGCAAGAAAACAACATTCATCCTTTCTACAATGATATTATAGAGGGGTGTATATTGATCACTAAAAGAAAAATATTGTCTTTAAAAAGAATTCCCAAAGACTTTCATATTGCCAACCCTCAGGGGGTGGGATTTAGCACCATCCCTTCTCACACATGATTCATTCACATGATTCTGCACACAGAAATAAACACAAAGATTGTGAGGTCCAAGCCATAAAATGCTTTATACAGAATATCGAAAAGGCAAGTTGGAAGGGACCTTGGAGGTCTTCTATTCCAACCCCCTGCTCTAGCAGGGGATATTATACCATTTTGGACAAATGGCTATCCAATCTTTTCTTGAAAATATCCAGTGATGGAGCACCCATAAATTCTGGAGGCAAGCTTTTAATTTACTCATTGACAGTAAGTTTCTCTTTAATTCTAGGCTGGATCTCTCTTTGTTAAGCTTCCATCCATTGCTTCTTGTCCTTCTTGTTCTAAAACACCTTCTGGTGTTGACCCCCTCTTCTTAGTGGCAGTGCCTTAAATATTGGAGCACTGCTATCGTGTCTTCGCTAGTCCTTCTTTTCACTAGACTAGAACATACTCAATTCCTGCAACCGTTAATCATACGCTTTATCCCTAATCATATTTGTTGCTCTTCTCTGCACTCATTTAGAGCCTCAATATCTTTTTTGCATTGTGGTGGCCAAAACTGGGTACGGTATTCTTAATATGGTTTTACCAGTGCAATATAAAGCTATACTAAAACTTCACATGATCTTGATACTTGATATTAACCTATTCTATACCTGTACATTTGTTTTTTCTTGCATAAGTTTCAAACTTTTTTCTATATTTTTAATAGGTAACGACTATCTCTGCATTATAGCTAGAAACTTTCTGGTGACCATTGCCATAGGTCTCAATTAGCACACTTAATGTATCACACAAAACAATTTGTCACATTATTGGAATTTACACTATTCTAATTGGTATTTCTATGGAAAATACAATAATTGTTTCCATCTCCAAGTATAAATTTTATGTTTATTAATGAAATAAAAGTTTAAAAGAATATAATAAATTCAGTTTATTTTTAACAAAGTCAGAGCATTTTATTTTACATAAAGAAAAATAAAAACAAAAAAATTTAAATATCATTCCTATCTACTATATAGATAGATCACATAAATGTTTAAAATAAATAGATAGATAGATAGATAGATAGATAGATAGATAGATGATAGATAGATAGATAGATAGATAGATAGATAGATAGATAGATAGATAGATAGATAGATAGATAAGGGAAGGAGGAAGGGAGGAAGGAAGGGAAGAAGGAAGGACAAGCTGGAGGATAAACCCATACCCAAAGTGTATTTGCTGCCTTAATCATCATCATCATCAGAGTTGGAAGGGACCTTGAAGGTCTACTAGTTCAACCCCCTGCTCAGGCAGGAGACCCTCAACCAGTGGAACAGTTGAGAATATATATCCTATATTCTGTTGTAATTCTTCAAAATTAGCCTTTTCTTTTTTGAGCTTTTCTGAAGGAGGGAACTGAATATTCCTTTTCTCCATTTAGTGCACAAAGCAATGTCTAAAACTCGAATGGCAAATGCATATATGTTAGCCTCAACTGTATGCATGATGATTTCACATTAATTGAATTTTGGCTCACATTAAATGCAATCTGGTATCAATTTGTAATCTGTACTAATTCAAATATCGCACTATTCAAACTTGCACTAATCACAATCTTCCTGTATCAGTGGCTTCCTGCCAAATCTATTATGGCTGGTTAATAAATGAGCAGTTACGGCTTCCTGCCTGGCTCCGCAGCTTTGAAGACGCTCTTTTTTGAGCGCCCGTTCTCTGGTTCCGTAAAAGCCCCAGAACAGCCGAAAAACTGCTGTCTGGAGGCTTGGAACCCTCTCCCCGGGCAAAGGGGAGAGAGAAGAGTCGACAGGCGGGGGTAGAGCCCCCCCAAGTGCGCTAGGAGAAATCCTGGGGCGCAAAGGGTGTGGGCTCCCTATTGAAGCCTGTCAAGCCACTCCGGACCAGAAACGACTCCGCTGAAGCGGAGCTAGAAGCTGCGACCAGAATCTGCAGAAAAATCAACAGGGGGGATTTTTAACATCTTTACTTCGATCGCAGATGGAGCAAATCAGGAGAAAACAAAAGGAAATTTGCAAGTAACACTTTAACTCCGCTTTAATATGCAGAAAATGGTGCCTGAGGGCAGGAGGAAGAAACTACCAGGGGAAGCGCTCGTTAAGGCTTGTTAACACTTTACAGCTACTGGATTACACCCTAAGAGAAAGTTTTAAAGGGGAAGCGTCCATGGAAAGAATTTGGTATTGAGGAAAAGAATTTGGTTCTGATTTTAACTAAAATCTGGTCTTTATACTGTGTGGAAAAAAGTTGAATTGTTGTCCTGATAGCTGGATAAATACAAAGTAGCTGAAATATGGCTGACAACAGGGCTGGTGAATCAGCAAATTCCCAAGCCGTGACTGTCCAGGCTTTTCAAGAACTTCTAGACTTTTTTACTTCAGCCCTGCTGAATACAATCGAAAGGGCTTTTTCAAAAAATAGCTTGGGAAATTATAAGCAGGAAATTATTCAGAAGAATTTGTTTTTGGAAGATCAGGAAATGGACAGGATTAAGAGATTGGCTGGTACAGCTGAAACAAAGGATTTGGTGGACGTTTCCATTCCAATGACAGAAAAGCAACAAATGGTTTCTTTATTGCAAGCTGGCAATCTTTATGGCAACAAATTTTGGCTATATGGACAAAGAAATGGATTG
This sequence comes from Pantherophis guttatus, assembly GCF_059756535.1. Taxonomy (NCBI): domain Eukaryota; kingdom Metazoa; phylum Chordata; class Lepidosauria; order Squamata; family Colubridae; genus Pantherophis; species Pantherophis guttatus. The sequence continues at coordinate 183,596,004 of NC_142063.1, read as the reverse complement.
AATGATTATACAAACCAGAAGAGACGAGATGAGGATTTTAAGTTAGAAAATCTGACTTCAAGAAGAGGGCGAGTATTTCAGAAACACCAACCTCAAATCACTATTTTAAAAGTTTCCAAAATAAAACTGGGGGGATTGTTGAAAGAATTTATTAAAAAAAAGGATTGGAAAAAATACAAAAAGAAGTGAAGAACAGAAGATTAAGAGAGATATTCTCCTGTGGATTTTGAAATTGGCAATGGGCAAATATGTGTTTTAATGGTAATAAAAGATTTTTAAAATGTTTAACATAAGGTTATATTATTCTACAAGATATATGAGATAAATTGTATAAGCTTTTAGGATGTCTAACCCTTTGAAGCGAAGAGGATTAATGTTAAACTCAGAATTTTATTGTAAACTGATAATTAGTTTTGGATAGTTAAGGGTTGTTCTTTTAAAAAGTTAGAAGTATTAAGACGGTTAATTGAAAAATTGAAAGATACCCTCCTACAGATTCTGAAATTTATATTTGGTAAATAAGTGTTTTAAAGGTATTAAGAGATTTTTAAAATGCTTAACATTAGACTATATTATTTTAAAAGATATATGAGATAAAATGTGCAAGATTTTAAGACGAAAATTTTTTTTCTGGTATAGAAATGGAATTTATTCATGATTTTTATTGTTTGTAAGACTGCTAAAGTATCGGATTATGCATTAAGAAAAAGGTTTTTTTTTTTTTTTCCTATATAAGTAGGAAGAATGAATTTAAGTTAATTGGTACTGAGAATTTATAAAAGGGAGGTTGTTGAATTGGAGCAAAGGGAGTTAAAGAACATGTGGGAGCTTTGAACTTTATAATTTGTTAGTTTATTTTAGCATATGTTTGTTAGATGCTATACCCTGTGTTTGCTCTGGGAAGTCAGGGGTGGGGTGGGGAGGGGGGGATAAGGGAGTGGGGGGAAGTGATGATTAGAGAAATGTCTTAGCAGAAGAAAGTGTATTCTAGAATATAGGAGTTGCTCAGATACTAAAGGAGGAAAATATTTCACAGCAAAGAAGTTAGAAAGGAGAGAGGAGGAGGGGGTAGGAAGAGGAGAGGGAGGGAGAGGAATGGAAGAAAGGAGAGGAGGAAGGGAAGGGAAGGGGACAGGAGTAGGAGTGAAGACGAGAAGGGGGAAAAGAAGAGAGAAGTGGGGGAAAGGGAAAGGAAATAGGATGAGGTGGGAGAAGAGGTAGGAGGGAAGAGGAGGGAGGGAAGGAGGAGGAGAAGAAGGTTGGTTGTGGAATGAGGGAAGAAGGAGAAGAGCAACTCCGAATATAATTAAAATGTTTTATTTTAATGCTTTCTTTAAGGGAAACATATATATGGAGGATTTCTTATGTATAAGAAAATGTATAATTTATGTGGGGAAGGGGAAGGGTGGGGGGGAGAAAATTGTTTGTATTTCTTATAAAACTTTTTAATAAAAAAAATAAAAATAAAAAAAATAAATAAATGAGCAGTTACATTCTGGACCAACAATTCAGGTAATCATTGCTTTACAACCATTCGTTCAGCAATTGTTCAAAGTTACAACACCACTGAATTATGATAGTTACTTCTTGAAATTACGGCCATTCCAGCACCCCAATGGTCACGTCAACCAAAAATGGACATTTGGCAGACTACCCACATTTACACAGCTGTTCTGACCCAGCTCCCCAAACACGACAAACCCTCTGAAATTAAATCAATGATTAGGAGCGTCAGCAGCCCCACAAAAAAAATCTCTCTCACCGCAGGCTAACAAGTCTGTCCAGCAGGGAGATGAATAGTTGTCTGCCACATCTATTCATTTCCTCCCCCTGCCTTTTATCCCCAGAGCTAGGGTGAGGCTTTGCTAGCAATGGTGGCTCTTCTGTCCCAAGGACCGGCCTGTAGATTTCCATTGCTCTCCTCTGCCTTCTGTGCATCCACGCATCAGGCACTGGTGCCAGGTGTTCCTCCTCTTCCTCATCAGCCACTCCAGACCTGGGAGCTGTTGACTCTCCATCTAAGGGCTGATGGACAGCCCAGGCTCCGCCTCTGTCTCTCTCTCTGACAGCTCCATTTCCTCCTCCCATTCGGAGGTCTCAGATTGCCTTGATGCTGACCGTGACTCCCACGCCGCCTCCTCCTCTGATTCAGCTGCTGGAGGCGGCGGAGGCCAAGAGGCCACAACAACAGCATATGCTTCAACTCCCCCCATTTCTGGTCTTTTGGCTGCCCTGCACTTCAGTCATCCCACCTGAGGTGTGCCTCAGCAACAGGAGAAAAAAGACAAGCAGGTCATCTTAACACAGCTGAAAGGATATAGGTTAACACTACTATCTTTGAGAAATCTAACTTTCCTTATATGAAGACTAGAACTCAAATAGTTCGAAACTGATGTGTACAGTATTATTAATTAAGAAATTTAAGTGGAAAAGATTTATAAATAGCAGGACAGTTATACCTATACATAATCATTTCATTTCAGAGGGTGATACTATACTACTCAATTTTTAACCAAAATAAAAACAAGATAAAAAGTTTTGCTAACACACATTAAAGCCTAATGTGAACCATCACCCAAAATACAATCTAGATCAGAGGTGTCACTCGCGTCATCACATCGTCGTCACGTGACAAATCACAACTTTCCCCCCTTCGCTAAACGGGTGGGTGTGGCCAGCATGTGACACATCCAGCCTGTGGGCCACTCCATGATAGTTGAAGAAAATATTTTTCAATTATTTTGAAATACCTTAACTATCTTAACTTAAAGTGGTAAGGCTAAGGAGCCATCTGCTGGTGACTAAAAAAAATTAACAACATAGCTCTGCTAATAAAAAATCAGTTATAAATTGATTACATAGTTCATTTATTCATAGATACTACCTATTCATGGTTCATTCAAATGAAGTATTCATAGCATATAATACATGGTCTGTTACATATTCGCTAGCAATTTCAATTAGATACCAATGAATTATATGTGTCTTTGTTGGTTAAAAAAAAGAAATAGTCATCTGACCACATTTAGATATGCTGCACTAAATAATATTCTTTGCTGTATAGATAAATCTGTTCCTTCACAGACATTCATATTAAAATATTATCAGAAAGTTAGTATAAATAAGTTGAGATTTGTCCCTGTTTTCTTCATATTACCAATTGCTAATTTAACTGCAAACCACAAGAGCTTTTTTCCTTCTGTTCCAGAAAAACAAAATGAGACTAATATTCTAGCATCTGCAATTAAGTATCTTGGTAGTATTGTACAGCAGATGATTTCTTGCAGAGAAAAATATGTATACTTCAAAAGCTCCTCAGAAGTCATATTATTAACAAAGAAATGTCTCCCAAGGAGTATGTTCATAGCATTCAATTGATTTCTGCTGGGGATATTTAAATAATTGAAGAATTAATAACTGAATTTATTCTCTACAGTTAAATTTTCTGTACTTTCTGTATATTAATCTTCTTTCAGTAACAGTGCTATTGAAGTCCCTAATTATATTGGATTATTTTTCAAACACTGTCTTGATATATCTACAAATTGATATTTATGAAGTCTATTATATCATTTCCATTTGGGCAATAAGAATCATGCAGAAAAACAATAATGACAACAGTTTCTTATGTCCATTCCCTGTGTCTTTCATTTGCTTTGTTTAAATTGGCATATTTTCAGAATAAGATTTATTTTAGGATTTGGTATATTATTATTTGCTGCTTTTATATCCAATCCCAGATTTTCTGTAGGACTCTAGTGATTTTTATTTAGATTTCCCTTTATTTTATCCTCACCATATCCCTATGATGTAGGTTGGACTAAGGGAAAGTGACTAACCTACCCAGTGTGTTTCAATGCTACTCTAGCTATGTTAAACGTTCTATCTTACAGAATTAAAACATACAGTAGAATAGGGTTGGAAGGGCCCTTGGAGGTCTTCAGGTTCAATCCACTGCTCAAAGCAGGACATTCTGGATAAATGGTTGTACAAACGTTTCTTAAAAACCTCAAGTGATGAAGCACCCACAACTCTGAGAGGCAAGCTGTTCCATTGGTTAATTGCTGTCACTGTCACAAAATTTCTCCTTAGTTCCAGGTAGGATTTCTCTTTAATTAGATTCCAGATGTTACTTCTTGTCCTGCCTTCAGGTGCTTTAGACAATAGGTTGACCCCTTCTTCTCTGCGACAGCCCCTCAAACATTGAAAGACTACTATCATTTCACCCCTAGTTTTCTCTTCATTAATACCTAATTCATCATATGGTTTAGCCTCCAGACCCCTTAATCCTCTTTGTTGCTCTTCTCTACACACTTTCTAGGATCTCAACATATTTTTTGTATCATGGTGACCAGAACGCAAGGCAATATTCCAAGTGTGGTCTCATCAGTTCAGTATAAAACAGTACTGTCACTCCACATGATCTTGAAACTATCCCTTTGTTGATGCAACCTATGACTGAATTAACTGTTTTGGCAGCTGCAGCTGAGGGTGTTATCTAAATATAGAAGATCTAAGCCTTTCTCTGTAAGCTGCTTCTTCTCTGCAAACATCAGGCAGGGCAATGCCAGCTAGGTCAGTAGTCACCAACCGGTGGTCTGCAGACCACTGGTGGTCCGCGAGAAAATTTTGGTGGTCCACAGAGAAATCTTTGCATTTCTCTCAAGGAGCCCAGCTGAAGTTTCCCGCACTGCTTGCGTTTCAGCGCTTTGACTTCCAGGGACAGAATGGGGTGCTTCAGGCACTTAGCTTGGCCACCTGTTAACAGAGAGAAGCAGCCGGAGTCAACCCAGTTTTGCTGTCCACTGCGGACGCTAGATCAGCCCCCTGCAAACTCTCGTCTCTTGAGGAGCCCAGCCAAAGTTTCCCGCACCGCTTCAACGAATGCTCCTCAAGAGACAAAAGTTTGCCGGGGCCGATCTAGCATCCACAATGGACAGCAAAGCTGGGGTTGACTCCGGCTGCTTCTCTATGCTGTAGTGCTTCCTGGATGCCATTTACTGCTCCGAGCCCCAAGCACTCCAAGCCCCAAGTGCCACTTCAGCACCATTATCTCGTTCCAGCCAGTGAGGGCTGTGCTCATTTTTGCATGTTGCACCACCTGCAAAGTTGCACATTGCACATGCCACCCCCTATGGTGGAGATTTCCAGCCCCGCTACGGGCCGGTCCCATATTCCAAAGTTGTGGTAGTCACAGGACTAACCCTTTGGTCACCCCGGAGCAGCTCCTCCACCTGGGTGCACCGGCTTTCAGCAGCTCCCTGGCAAGCCAGTGCACCAGGGTGGAGGAGCTGCTCTGGGATGATCAAAGGGCCAGTCCTATGACTACCACAGCTCTGGAATATGGAACTGACTTTCCCACCAATATCAGCAAGCCACCGTCAGTCTGGCTGTCTTTGTTTTCATTCACTCAGGATGACCAAGCTTCTTGAGAGAAGGAACACAAAAGATGTTTTCAGGCTTTGTGCCTGAACCAGGTGCTTTCTCTCGGGCCTCCCACCCGGAGGCCTTGCAGAAGCAGGTAGGCCCGAAAGGCGGCTGAGCCTCCCCTCCCCCAGTGGTTCGCAGGATTTAAAATTATGAACTTGGTGGTCTCTGAGGTCCAAAAGGTTGGGGACCCCTGAGCTAGGTGGTGGATCTTATCTAGAGGGGTAGGTTTAAGGCATCCAGTAATAATTCTGCTAGCTTCATTCAGAGCAACATCTACTTTTCCAGCATGTGCTGATTTATACCAGACTGGGCAAGCATATTCGCCGGAGGAACAGCAAAAGCTAGAGCTGTTGTCTTAAGGACTCTTGGTTTGGCATTTCAGGTACAGCTCATTAATTTATTTTCTTTTTTTGAAAAAGTTCTTTATTTTTTATTTTTCTCATAACTCATAACTGTCCCAGTCAATATCTCGTCCAATTCTGATTTTCCAAATTAAAACCATATTGTTTCAAATCTTTATCATATCTTGATTTTATTTGCAGTCGTGTATACCAATCTGTCTCAATCCCTTGTTTTTCTAGTTCTTGTTTCTGTTTTAGTTATCCCTTCTCTGTTAAAATATCCTTATATCTCACAATATTTTTCATGTTAATCATATTTGGATGTGTCAAAGCTTCTACTGTTGAAAGCCACATTGGTATCTTCATATAATGTCTTTCTTTCACTCTTTCCCATGTTGTTAGCAAACCATCCCTTATGTAATGTCTCTGAAAATACCCATGTATCCTATTTTTCCCATACCAAAGAAAAACGTGCCACCCTAGTTGCAAATCATGTCCTTTCAGAGTCAATATTCTCATATTTCTCAATAAAATCCATTCTTTAACCCAGTTAACGTCGCCACTTGATAATATAGTTCCCAATTTGGTAGATCAAGTTTGGTAGATCAAGTAGATCTAGTTCTAGAATCTTGAAGCAGTTTAATTCTTGCTTTTTTTCCCTTGCCATATATATTTCCACATCCTTTTGTTCAAATTCTCAAAATATTTTTTCTCCAATTTTATCAGTATTGTTTTGGGGGAAAAAACAAGATTCTTGGTAGTATATTCATTTTAATTAACACTATTCTTCCCGTTAGTGATAATTGCAAATTTTTCCATTTCTCCAAGTCTATTTCAGTTTGATTTCTCAGTTTATAATAATTATCTTCCTTCACCGTTATACACCTTGAAGTTAATTGAATACCCAAATATTTCACTTTCTTCACTATTTGAACATCTAACTTCTCCATTAGTTGCTTTTTTTGTTTTTCTCTCATATTTTTAACTATGATTTTTGTCTTGTCTTTATTAATTTTCAATCCCGCTACTTCTCCATATTCCTCTATTTGCTCAATTAACTTTGGACCTGTTTCTGTTGGTTCTTCCATGATAAACACTAAATCATCCACAAAGGCTTGTAGTTTGTATTCTTTTTTTTTATTTTCATTCCTTTTATTTCTTTATCTTGTCTTATCTTTCTGTTTAAAATTTCTAATGTCAATATGAATAGCAATGGAAATAATGGACATCCTTGTCCCTTTTCTAATTTCTGTCATTTCACCATTCGCAATCACGTTTGCCGATTGGCCTTTATATATAGTTTTAATCATATTTATAAACCTATCCCCGAAGTCCATCATTTGCAAATGTGTAGTCATAAATTGCCAGTTCATATTATCAAACGCTTTCTGCGCATCCAAAAATAACAAAGCCATTTGCTTTTCTGGATGTGCTTCATAGTATTCCAGTGTGTGTAATATAATTCGAATATTATCCCTAATCTGTCTTTTAGGTAGAAAACCATTCTGATCCGGATGTATAAATTCATTTAATACTCTCTTCAATCTTTCAGCCATAATTGATGCAAAATTTTACTAATCCTCATTTAATAATGAGATTCATCTATAGTTCTTTATTTGTTATAGATCCGATTCTTCTTTTGGTATAAGAGTTACATATGCTTCCATCCACGAATTCAGAATTTTGGCTTTTAATAATAAATCATTAAATACTTGTAATATTACATTGCTTAATACATCTTGCAACATTTTGTATAGTTCTGCTGGCAATCCATCTGGTCCTAGTGTTTTACCATTCTTTTGTTTCTTAATTCCCTCCATCAATTCCATCATCAATATTCTTTCTTCTAACAACTTTTTAAATTCTTCTTCAATTGCTCTCTTTCCTTCTGCCACCATCTCTTGCTGGTATAAACTTTTATAATATTTCTCAATTATTTTTTTCTTTTCCTCATTTTGATAGCATATTCTTCCATCTTGATCTAATAATTGATTCATCTTTTTTTCCTCATCTTATAGGGAAAGGGGGATTGATGTATTAAATGTTTGTCTGTCTTAAAAAAATAAAAAAAAATATTTTTTTAAAAAAATCCTGCTTAGTATCTTTTCTTTGTCCTCTTCCATTGCCTCTGCTAATATTTCTGCAATTTTTCTGCTAAATTCTCTTCTTTTTCTTTTTCAGTGTTCTGAAATCTTAAATAATAATCAGCTTTATCCATTTCAAGAGTTATAATTGTCCTTTCCTGATTCTTATCACTGGTTGCAAATCTATAATCCATCTCCTCCACTTTTTTCTCTTTTGCTTCTGCTTTTTCTTCCACTATCTTCAGTCGTTGTTCATTTTTCCCTATCATCTCTTTAACTTCCCTCAATTCTCCATCCATTTTTTTCAATTTTCTCATCTACTTTGTTTATTCTTTCCTTGAGGTCTTCATATATGACCTGCAGCATATTTTTAAATTCCATATTAGTTTTCTCTTGCTGTGTTATAGTTTCAGCTGTTTTTTGTCCCATGGAGCTAGTTGCTGTTGATATTGATGTTGAAGATAGATGTTGTGTTGTTTTCTTCATTTTGTTCTTTAAATTCAAACCACCCAATTTGTAATCCAAATGATTTGACTTTAAAATTCAAATTTGCCTCTTAATTACTTCCAGGTTTAAAATCAAAGTCCAATCCACAATCAAAATCTTCAGGTTCTTGTTACCCTAATCCACAAAGTGGAGAAAAAAGAGTTATAACAAAAAGTTCAAAGTACAGATTTGAAAATCAGAAAGAGCCAGGAAAGTCAAAAATATAAAAAGAACAAAATAAAAATATATCTATCACCAAAAAAGAGTGTTAAGAATAATAAGAAGAGAAAAGAAAAAAAGGGGGAAAAAAGAGATCTAAAATTTCCAAGGAGAGAGGAAAAAAGTTAATCTCCAAAAATTTAATTTCAAAGAGAAGGGGAAAAAATCCAATTTTAAAAAAGGACCAAATACAAAAATCCACCATTCCACAATTTATAAATTCACAAAACAGCGGTAGGCAGTTCAGTTTTTAGCTGTAAATTTCTTTTCCTTTTTTCTTCTCTGCTACAAAATCACCAGACCATTTCTTATCAGAGTTCTCAAAACATTGTTCAAGGTCATTCCATTCTTGTCTTCTTCTTTGTTCAATTTAATTGTTGAATTTTCTCTAACACCACTCGATGGCACTACAATTTACTCCCAATTATCCCAATTACCTTAAGTTATATGCAGTCCAATTTTTTAGTTTTTCAGATACAAATCTCGGGATTTGTAAATTCAGAGTTCATTCATACATCAAACTTGGCACAAAAAAAAACACTCTGCCCAATCTGCTTTTTATTCATTAAAACTCAATTTTCAAACTTTGTCAATTACCTTCATTAATGGCTTCCGCTTTTTTGTTGCTACTGCCGGAGGACGGGAGATAGCCTGGTATCCACTTCTCCCCTCTCCTCTTTTGCCGTTCTCTCTCAAGTAAAGTTTTTTAAAGTCACCTAGTAATTTTTTTTTACAAAAGGAATCTTATTTACAAGACAGCAATTTGTTCTCACCCAGATGTTTCACCTTGCTTTCTTCTTTTCTTGTTCCGTGTGGCCATCCCAGCTTATGACAGCTCCCTGGCTGTCTTCCCAGCAGCTGGGTCGAAGGCTATTTGCCAGAACTTCAGGGAATTTGCGATTTCCCTGTTCGTACCAGCTTGTGCCTCCATTCTTCACCGTCTCTACAAGACAGCTATGACCCTGAAGTACCCCCAAACAGCGCTATCTTCAGCGCTGATATCAGCGCTATTGATCTGTCCCCGTACCCACACACACACACACAGCCAGTCGAGGGTTAAGGAAACACTTTGGAACGCACCCAGTTCTTATCTCCCCACTTGGCAGCGATAGACACACCGTCTGCCAAGGGACTTTATTTTCACAAACAGACAGATAAGATACGAACGTTCAAGAAAGTCCAAACAGAAATAATATTCCTCCCAGCACTTCCGGACGAGGCTTTAGTGACTGTCCAAGGTTTTGCTTTGTTCGTCACAAGGATCCTTTGACCACTACCCTCTATTATATAGTCTCTGGGGTGTGGTCCAGTGACTCAGTGCTAATCCCTAGCACGCCTCCCAAGCTGCTGCAAACGTTTATCACGCCTTCGGAGGCGTGCGTCCAGGAATGATGTTTCATTATCACTTTGACTCGAATCAGCTGTCTCCTCTCCCTCGACTGGCACTTGAGACAATGCCAGAGGGGAGGGGCCTGGAGAGGGAGGCCTGGCTGACTCCTCTTCCTCATGCTCGGAGCTTTCTTCCTCCGATGGGACAGGCTCAGAGGGCGGGGCCACAACACTATCCCCCACCGCAGGGCCCTTCCCCCGGGTCTGACGGTCGGGATGGGGTCGGGACGGGAACTGTTCGTGGAAAGCCCGCACCAGGTCAGGGGCCTGAACGGCAGACGCGTCCACCCAGGTGAAATCCTCGGGCCCGTACCCCTTCCAGGCGATGAGGTATTGGAAGCGCCCCTTCAGCCAACGGGAGTCCCGGATACTGTCCACCTCGTACGTCGAGGCGTCGTCCTCGTCGGCTGCGGCTGGGGGGGCAGGCGTCGGCGGGCGGCGGAGATGGCTCGCGGGGGCCTCAGGGACCAGGAGGGACCGATGAAAAACAGGGTGGAGCCGCATGGAGCGGGGTAGAGTCAACCGGTAGGCCACCGGATTGATGACCGCCTCGATAGGGAAGGGACCGATAAAGCGTTGGGCCAGTTTCCGTACCGGCCGGTCCGTGAGGAGGTGTTTCGTGGACAACCACACCCGATCTCCTACTTCCAGCGGTGGTGACGCCCGGCGGGCGCGATCGGCGAACCGTTTATAATCCTCTTTCGCCCGGATCAGCTGCCGCCGCACCAGTTGCTGCACCGCCTGCAGCTCTGAGAGGAAGTCCCGGGTCTCGGGAACAGGGGAATCCATGATGGTCAACGGGAAAAGCCGTGGATGGTATCCGACATTGGCATGGAACGGGGTCATCTGGGTGGAGGTGTGTTGGGAGTTATTAAAAGCGAACTCCGCCAGGGGAAGGTACTCGGCCCAGTTGTCCTGCTGCTGGTTGACAAAACAGCGGAGGTACTGCTCCAGTATGCCGATGACCTTCTCCGTGCCCCCGTCAGTCTCCGGATGATGTGACGACGACAGGCACACCTGCACCTCCAGCGCAGCCATCAGGCTTTTCCAGAAGCGGGCCGTGAACTGGGCCCCGCGGTCCGAAACCACCCGGTCCGGCAGGCCGTGGAGGCGGAAGATATGTTGCAGGAACAAGCGAGCCGTGGTGCGGGCCGAGGGCAGGCCGCGGCACGGGATGAAATGTGCCATCTTCGTGAGCGCATCCACCACCACGAGGACGGTCGTGTACGTAGCGGACAGGGGCAGGTCTGTCAGGAAGTCCATGGAGATGGCTCCCCACGGTCTCTCCGGTGTCGGCAGCGGCTGGAGGAGTCCGGGAGGGGGACCGGACGCGGCTTTGGCCTGTCGGCACGTCACACAGGACGTCACGTAGGCGTGCACGTCGTGCCGTACCCGAGGCCACCAAAAAGTCCGCGTCACCAAGTTCAAAGTCTTAAAGAAGCCGAAGTGCCCCGCCGCGGGGTTGTCATGGCACTGGTTCATGACGAGGGCTCGGAGCGGACTCGTGGGCACGTACAGCCGACCCCGGTGTCTGAGCAAGCCCTCCTCCACGGTCCATGGGGACGCGGGACCGACGTCCGCTCTCCGCTGCTGCGACCAGTCATCCTGTCGCTGCGCTTCCAGCACCTGAGCCCGCAGGTCCACCGGTTCCTGGACCGCGGCCAAGGAGTCCGCTGGCAGCACCGTCCGGGGGGAAAGGGAGTCCTTGGGGCAAAAGTATTCCGGCTTACGGGATAGCGCGTCCGCCCTCTGGTTGAGGTTGCTCGGAATGTATGTGACGTGGAAGTTGAACCGGGCGAAAAACAACGACCACCGGATCTGCCGCTGGTTCAACTTCCTGGCCCTGGTGAGGTGCTCCAGGTTCCGATGGTCCGTCCGCACCTCCACCTGGTGTCGGGCCCCCTCGAGGTGATGTCGCCAAGCCTCGAACGCGGCCTTGATGGCCAGCAACTCCTTTTCCCAGATGGTGTAGTTGCGCTCGGAAGGGTTGAGTTTCCGGGAGTAGTATGCGCAGGGAAAAAGAGTGCCGCCATCCACCGGAGCCTGTAGCAGCACCGCCCCAATCGCCACGTTGGACGCGTCCGTCTCCACCACGAACGGACGGTGTGGATTGGGGTGCCTCAGGACTGGCTCCGTGAGGAAGGCCTGCTTGAGGACCTCGAAGGCCTGCTGCTGTGGGGGCCCCCACTGGAACGGGACCTTCTTCCGAAGGAGCTGGGTCAACGGCAAGGTCAGGGTGGCGAAGCCCGGGATGAAGGTCCGATAGTAGTTGGCGAATCCCAACAGACGCTGGACGTCCTTCACCCGACGCGGGGGTTCCCAACTGCGCAAGGCCTCCACCTTGCGCGGGTCCATCGCGATGCCCTCGGGGGTGATGATGTGCCCGAGGAACTCTATGGAAGTCTGGAAGAAGTAGCATTTCTCCAACTTCGCATAGAGCTGGTGCTCCCGCAGGCGCTGCAGGACCTGGCGGACATGCTGGAGGTGACTTTCCGGGGTCCGGGAATAGATCAAAATGTCATCCAAGTAGATCACCACGAACCGATCCAGCATGTCCCGGAACACATCGTTCATCAAGTGCTGGAAGACCGCGGGGGCGTTGGTCAATCCGAACGGCATGACGGTATACTCGAAGTGTCCGTACCGAGTGCCGAACGCCGTCTTCCACTCGTCCCCCTCTCTCACGCGCACCAGGTTGTAGGCCCCTCGGAGATCGAGCTTAGTGAAGATCGAGGCCTCCCGCAACCTCTCCATAAGCTCCGGGATCAGCGGCAGGGGGTAGCGATTTCGCACTGTGATGGCGTTCAAGCGCCGGTAGTCGCAACACAGGCGCAAGTCCCCCGTCTTCTTTTTAACGAAGAGGACCGGGGCCGAGAGCGGGGAGGTCGAAGGCCGGATGAACCCACGGGCCAGGTTCTTTTCCAGAAAGTCCCGTAAGGCGGCCAGCTCGGGCTCCGACATAGAGTACAGGCGTCCCGAGGGCAGGGGCGCGTTGGGCATTAGGTCCACCGCACAGTCGTAGGGTCGGTGCGGGGGCAAGCGGTCCGCCTCCTTCTCGCTGAACACGTCGGCGAAGGGCGTCAGCTCCGGAGGCAAGGAGGCGTTTGGGGCAGAGACGTCCTGGCCGGCGCAGGTGTGGCGAAGGTGGTCGACACACTGCAGGCTCGGGAACGAGATGGCGTTTCTCGACCACGCCACCTGAGGGTCGTGCGCCCGAAGCCAGGCCATCCCCAGGACCAAGGGAAAGTGCAGATCCGCCGTTACGTAAAACTGGATCGCCTCCTCGTGGTTTCCAATGGCGAGGCGCAAGGGCTGGGTAGCGGTTTTGATGGGTCCCGCCACGAGTTCCCGCCCATCTATAGTTTCGACCCTCAACGGAGGGTCCACTGGAACCAAGGGGACTTTGTAATGGGCCACAAAGGCCTGGTCCATAAAGTTCGTGGTGGCCCCCGAGTCCACCAGCGCGTGCGCCTGGAGCCCCTCCGACCGGTTAGCCAACAACACCCGGGTGTTCAAAATCAGGTGCCGAGGGGGCTCACAGTCCACAGCCGCCGACTCCGGCGGGGCATGGTCACGTGCCTGACCCAGAGTTTCCCCTAGGCCAGGCCTGGCCCGTTTCCCGGCTGGTCGCGTCGAGACTCCGGAACAGGCTTGAGCGGTCCACTCCGCTTCCGGGGACACGAGGCGGCAAAATGTCCCGCCTCGCCGCAATAGAGGCACAACCCCCCTTGACGTCTCCGCATCCGCTCCTGGGCCGTCAGTTGAGGTCTGGCTGCTCCGAGCTCCATGGGCTCCTCAGCCGTCGCCACAAAACGCTGTGCGGTCCGGAGCGCTGTCGGTGCGAAACGCGGGGGTGCCGACGCTGTCGGTGGTTCCGGAAGAGCCCGACGGGGCCGTCGCCGTTGCAGGCGGGCGTCGATGCGCAGGCATTGGGTCACCAGCGCGTCGAGGGTCAGTGGCGCCTCCACACGAACCAGCTCGTCCTGCATCTCGTCGGAAAGGCCGTCCTGGAAAGCGTCCATCAGCGCCACCTCATTCCAAGCCGAATCCTGGCCTAGCAGTCGGAACTCTGCAATATAGTCCTGCAGGGGGCGCTTGCCTTGGCGGAGGTCCTTGATGCGCCTCGCTGCCGTCTGCACCCGGAGGGGGTCCTCAAACATGGTGCGCAGGTGTTGTAAAAAGCCCTGAAAGTCCAGGAGCAAGGGGCTATCTTGCAACAACAGGGGCGTGGCCCATCGGGCGGCAGTGCCAGAGAGGGAGCTGATAACAAATGCCACCCGAGCCCGGTCATCCGGAAAATCCTCCGGCCTCATCGCCATAAACAGTTGGCATTGTCCCAAGAAGGCCGGAAACATCTCCTGCTGCCCAGAAAACCTATCTGGCACGTTCACTGGGCATCTCGGACGGGGAGGGGGAGGAGGTGGAGCTGCAGGAGCATTTCCCAAAGCAAGTTGGGCAGTTAGCTGTGCTACTTGCTGTTGCAGAAGCTGATTGGCCTCCAGCATCTGCTGTATCTGCTGCTGCAGCTGTTGGTCCATCGTGGGTTAACGATGGAGTATGGGGTGACGAACAAGATGATCTGTCCCCGTACCCACACACACACACACAGCCAGTCGAGGGTTAAGGAAACACTTTGGAACGCACCCAGTTCTTATCTCCCCACTTGGCAGCGATAGACACACCGTCTGCCAAGGGACTTTATTTTCACAAACAGACAGATAAGATACGAACGTTCAAGAAAGTCCAAACAGAAATAATATTCCTCCCAGCACTTCCGGACGAGGCTTTAGTGACTGTCCAAGGTTTTGCTTTGTTCGTCACAAGGATCCTTTGACCACTACCCTCTATTATATAGTCTCTGGGGTGTGGTCCAGTGACTCAGTGCTAATCCCTAGCACGCCTCCCAAGCTGCTGCAAACGTTTATCACGCCTTCGGAGGCGTGCGTCCAGGAATGATGTTTCATTATCACTTTGACTCGAATCAGCTGTCTCCTCTCCCTCGACTGGCACTTGAGACAATGCCAGAGGGGAGGGGCCTGGAGAGGGAGGCCTGGCTGACTCCTCTTCCTCATGCTCGGAGCTTTCTTCCTCCGATGGGACAGGCTCAGAGGGCGGGGCCACAACAGCTATCTTCAGAGCCCCAAAATTTCATGCTGAATCACTGCGGTGCTGTCCACGCCCCACCTCATTAATTTCCTGAGAATGTTTTTTCATCCACTGACTTTAGTTTAGTGTTGGTACAAGGCTGCTTATATGTTAGGGCCCTATCTAGAGTGACCCCTAAATATTTAGGGCTATGGCAATGCTCCAATAACATCCCTTTCTATATAATATGCAGCTTCCTAGCAGCCTGCTTATTGCAAAGATGGAAGGTACATACCTGAGTTTTTGCTGGATTTGGTCTTAACTGGTTATCACAATAGTATTGATTCAGCTTTACCATGGCTTCGTTAAATGTTGCTCAACCTCCTCAAATGTTTTTCCTGTACAGCTATTGCTCAATTGTCAGCATACATAGAGTTGTTAGTACTTTCAGGGAGTGGCTGATCATTGGTGTAAATATTAAAATGAGTTGGAGCCAATCAGTGGTGGGATTCAAAAAATTTTTTACTACTGGTTCTGTGGGTGTGGCTTGCTTGGTGTGGCATGGCTTGGTCATGTGACCGGGTGGGCGTTGCTTGGCGGTCATGTGACGGTGGGCATGGCTCTGGTCATGTGATGGTGGGCGTGTCTGTGACGTGACTGGGTGGGCGTGGCTTGGTGGTCATGTGACTGGGTGGCATGTCTGGGTCATGTGACTGGGTGGGAGTGGCCAACTTGACATCACTCATGTCAAAGGGCACCTTGCCTGGCCTCTCCTCAAAGGCCTTAACGAGATACAATTTCCCTGTCTATTTATTTACTGAACATCCAAAATATACTATTTAATCCTATGTATATATGCCATATGTGTACATACATATTATAGTATAGAGTGTGTATAGGCATACAAAAAGATACATTATCTACTATATATACTATATGTGTATGTACACACACACACACACACACACACACACACACCTCTTCTAAAACTATACACATTCAACCTCACTTACTGCATTTGGAGAAACACACTCAGAGTCCACTTTCTGCCACACATTTAACTATAACTTCTGTACATTAGAACATTACACATGCCTCCAGATGTTCTTCCCTAGCATGCACATGACTGTTAGAGCCAGGAGATGTCATGGATTGAGTAAAATGTTAACAACATTCTTGCTTAGCAACCAAAATTTTGGGCTCAATTGTGGTCATACGTCAAGGATTATCTCTGCCTTCCTCTGCATGGCAGCCTTGTCCTAGTAAACTCCTTCTCCTTTCTGGCAATTTTCCTCTCTGTTAGAGGCACCAAAATAATCCAGATAATGTAAGGTTTTCTGCTGCAGCAGGGGGTTGGATTAGATAACCTCTGAGATGCCTTCCAGCCCTGCTGTTTCAAAGCGTCTTCTGAAGACACATCTAGTGCCAGAGTTTGTGGTGCTTCCTTCCTCTTCTTTCTCTCTCTCTCTCCCTTCCTTCCTTCCTCTTTCTTTCTCCTTTCTCTTTTTCTTTCTTTTTCTTTCTTTCTTTGTCTCTTTCTTTCTCTCTCTCTCTCCCTTCCTTCCTTCCTCTTTCTTTCTTTCTCCTTTCTCTTTTTCTTTCTTTTTCTTTCTTTCTTTGTCTCTTTCTTTCTTGTCTCTCTCTCCCTCTTTCTTTCTCTTTCTTTCTTTGTGTCTTTGTCTCTTTCTTTCTTGTCTCTCTCTCTCTCTCTCTCTCTCTCTCTCTCTCTCTCTCTCTCAAACACACACACACACACACACACACACACACACACATCTGGTCTGGGCACATAGCTCTTCATGACAGAGCCCTTCCCGGGGAACAAAGCATGGCTTGGACGAACTGATCCAGTGAGCTGCAGAGCAGCAGCAGCGGGAGAAGGAAGAAAGCAAGTGGTGGCAGCAGCAGTGATCTGGGAGGGCAGGCAGATGTCCTGGGGCTGCCCACACACACTGCAGTGGAGCAGCAGTCTCAGCCCCAGCGGTGCGGCGGGTGAAAGAAGAAATCAAGCAGCAGCGGTGCTCCAGGAGGGAGGGCAGATGTCCCAGGACTGCCCATGCGCACAGTGTCTCCCCCAAGGGCTGTCCACCCATCCGCTGCACAGCCCAGAAATGGCGCATCCCCGTCTACTACCATGATGGGGGTCTACTACCCCCGTCATGGGCTGGAAGCAGGCAGAGGGACCCAAGGCAGAGGGGAAGGTAAGCAGATGGCAGTCACCCAAAGGCCCTGCAGAAGCCAAGCACGCCAGGCCCAAAAGGCGAGTGAGCCTCACTACGTCCCCCCGAGACAGCTCTTCAGCTGAGTGCAGTGAGTCTCCCTCCCCCACTGCCAGCGTCGGCCTTACATTCTAGATCTTCCACGCGCCTCCGCTGGTCTAAATACCATGCCCTTCAGATCCCAACAAAGCCAGCACGCGGCTGCCTGTGAAGGTAAGGCTGACAGCGGGTGGCCCTTGGGGGAGATGCTGTGCTTGAGCCAAGACTGCTACTCAACTGCATGTGCAGCCACGGGACATCTGCCTGCCCTCCCGGAGCTGGGCAGGCCGGTCCAAAAGCGGTGCGTTTCCTGTCACAGGCTGGATACGTGACCCGATCTCAGAAGGCAAGTGGGCATGGGGGACTGCAGAGAAGGCCGTGTGGAAGGCAGGCAAGCATGGCAGGGCCACGTGGAAGGGAATAGGCTGCTAGCTCCCTTCCCCGCAGCCGGACAGCCCCAACATGCTTGCCTGCCTTTCATGCGGCCTTCCTGGCAGTCCCCATGGCTAGGTCCACTTGCCTGCCTTTGCAAGCTGGCCACGGGGATGCCAGGAAGGCTCTGTGGAAGGCAAGCAAGTCGGGGACATCTGGCTGCGGGCCGCGGGGAAGGCAGTAGGGGAGGCAAACTGGGACGGGTGGGGGACAGGGACAGCTAGCTAGGCCACGACTCGCAGGCTTACCTGACAGGCAGATCAGTGCCACTCAGTTGGGACACAGCACTTTAGGCAGGCAAGCTGCAGAGCAGAGACTGTGCGCAAGCAAGGATCCACACAGTAGAAGTGAGGAGTGACTGGGCGGGGTGGGCAAGTGAGCATTGAGCAAGCGTTGGGCGGGCAGGGCGAGCAAGTGTCGAGTGGGCAGGCAGGGTGAGCAAGCGGTAACAGGTTTGTGGGTTTTGCCAGTCAACGATCACTACCGGTTCAGCAACCCAGGACAAATGTCCGCTACCGGTTCATGCGAACCGGTGCGAACCAGCTGAATACCACCTCTGAAGCCAATACATTATCTTGTAGTAAGCCATTCCTTAGGATCCTCCATCTACTTGGCCTTCTCTGGAACTCCACAAAAAACATATGGTTCTGAAGCAGATTTCTGATGATATTTGTGAATTTAAAATCTTTGGTCATATCAAAAACTTTCTGCTTCAGTCTTCTAAGTTTGATAGTATCATATGCAGCGGTGAGATCTATAAATACAGTTCCTGTTACATTGCCCTTTTGGAATTCATCTTCAATATACTGGGTTAGATTTGGGATCTCTGTGATGCAACTTTTTTCCAGGTGAAATCCAGTCTGCTGCAGTGTGACAAGGAGTTCTACAGCTACAGTGAGGCGATGTTGTATTATTCTTTCAAAGATTTTATAGGTATGTCACAAGAAAGAAATTGGCAGTAGTTTTTAGGGCTATTGGCCTCTTTAAGTGCTTTTAAAACTGCTACAGTCTTAGCCTGTCACCAGATGCTAGGAATCTCACATTCTTCCAAGCATTCATTAAACATTTCTAGTAGCCACTGTCTTGCTTTCAGTCCAATTGCTTTAATCTGTTCAATAAGGATGTCATCCAAATCAACAGCTCTCTATGACCTACTCTTCCTTATAGTCTCTCAGTTCTTCCGTAATAAACGGAGACAATAGGTTAGTCCTTTCCTCCTCCTCATTTCTACTGATCTTAATCTTGTGTTTTGATGACCTTTGATCTGGGTTACTCTTCTTAAGAAGCTGACTGGCTATTTGGTCTGCAGTCATGTTGGCATGACTAGCACAAGTTGGATCATTATTTAGGTGACTCTAATTTCCACACTTTGTGGTTACTTGTGCTCATGTTCAGTTCCTCTATTGTTTTAATCCAGCTATCTCTCTTAGTTTCAGCTATAGAAATAATTAGCTGCTGTCCTGCATTTGCTGTGTCTTCTGCCATAGGATCAGCCTCAAAAGAGTAAGATACTTCTGCAATTTGTCCTTTATTTTTGCTGTAAAGCTTGAATAATAGTGAGCTTTGCAGCCCCTTGGGACTGATAGCCAAGAACATTTTTAATGGATTCCACAAATTTGTTGTAATAGCTCAGTTTAGCTATTAATTGAGTAACAGCACTGTCTAATAGTCTCTGAAATTTAGGCCAGTCAGCTTCTTTTGAAGTTAAGTCTACATCTAAAGGGGATATTGTGAAGTTGAATTACAGCAGTTACCTGCCATATAATTGGTCAGTGCTGGGGATTTGGGATAGGTGGGCAAACTACTTTGATACATTGCTGGATTATGGTCTCTCACAAATATCAAGTTTATTCCCTGTGCCATTTTCCACTGTTAAATGAAACTGGTAATTTGTTGTCATGTAAAAGGGTCAAGTTATTCAAATCCGCCCACTGTATCACAACCTCCCCATTTCTGTTGTCATCAGATTACCCCCAGATTGCCGTGACTATTAAGTCTCCAATAACAAAATTTATTTTATCCTTATTAAATATTTTACATTCATCACCCTTGATTTCAGTTAGTGGTGGTTTATACACTGAAATGACCATGCAGTTGTTCAGCTCTAGAGTTTTCTATAATTTCTATATTATTTATTTCTGATATTGTTGTGGACTGAA
Source organism: Pantherophis guttatus (assembly GCF_059756535.1). Taxonomy (NCBI): domain Eukaryota; kingdom Metazoa; phylum Chordata; class Lepidosauria; order Squamata; family Colubridae; genus Pantherophis; species Pantherophis guttatus. The sequence continues at coordinate 183,576,121 of NC_142063.1, read as the reverse complement.
CCTGGATACCACAAAAACTGCATATTCATACTGTCGGTGGGGCCTCTCTGCTACAAGCTACATGCTCTATATTTTAGGTCTTTTCTGATAGTTGTTTCCTGTATACACAGGACATTGCTGTTTTACTTTTGGCACAAGTCCTGCAACAGTTCTGCAACAAACCTTAACGTTTACTGAAATATTAGTCATCTATGGACATAAAAAGGTCCTTTTTAGTATACACATAGTTTCACTATGTGGGTGGGAATGAGCACCTCACTACATTTTGGATGCCTTTGGATTGAAAGGATTAGCCAGCTATAAACTGTTGTCCAGTGGATGCCTGAATGTGTTAACAGCACACATTCTTCAGGGAGGCTCCTTTCATATCCCCTGTTAGTTACATTTATGTATGTTAGTTACATAATTGTTAGATGAATTTTGCAGATTAGTAATATACATTGGCCTTGTCTAAAACTGTAAATTATAAATTGTACAGAGTCAAGGAACTGTTTAAGTCCAGTCATTGGTAATTAAAACGTACCTCGGTTTTAATTTACATGAAAGCTGGGGCATGATCAGTGAAGTAAAGACAAGGATAGAGAAAGTTCGAACAGCATTCTTCAAAATGAAAAAGGTTTTCTGCAGTCACGACATAAGCCTAAGACTGAAAATCAGGCTTGTCAGATGTTACATCTTTTCTATCCTGCTCTACGGAGTAGAGAGTTGGTCTCTGACAGATAACCACTTGAAGAAACTAGAAGCATTTGAAATGTGGATTTACAGACGGCTGTTACGTATAAGCTGGGTTAACAAAATCACAAATGAGAAGGTGATAAGCCGCCTGGGAAAGCAAAGGGAAATCATCAAAGCCATTAAAAAGCTAAAGTTAGAATATTTTAGACATGTGATGCGACACCCAGAAAAATATGGCATCCTTCACGTAATCCTCCAGGAAAAGATTGAAGATAAATGAGGTCCAGGCAGAAGAAGAACATCATGGCTTCAAAACCTAAGGGACTGGTTTGGACAAAACTCAACAGCACTTTTTCATTTCTGTTAACAAAAATAGGATTGCCAACATGATCGCCAACGTCCGATGATGGATATGGCAGAAAAAGAAGTCATTGGTAAAATGAAAATGAAAGCTTTGATGATCCACAAGTATAATCAATGTGCATTTGAAGTGACCACTAAAAATATATTCAAGGCCACTAAAATGAATGAACTTGACATGTATTTCATTTAGGATGTGCAATGCACCCTAAGGACTTAATCACACATGACACACATTTATGATGAAGGTTAATTATCATGATTATCTCTAAACTTTCCTCATGTGTGAACACATCCTAAGGATACATATTATTCCCCTGTAAAGCTAATGACATATACATTAATTTTAAAGGATTTAGAATATACCTGTAACATCACATAAAAGTTGCATTTTGAATGATGGTGATGATGACAAAAACAAAACAGTATTTGCATAGATTATTTAACAATGAATTGTTGATGTGCCCAGCTGAGAATTTTCTTATTCAAAAGTTAGAGGAGGGATCTAGAGGGTCTCCTATAGTGGAGTTAATTCCTACTAATAAGGAAGAAATGATTAAAAGAATGGAAGTTGTAGGAACTTTGCAGGAGAATGATCATATCATACCAGAATACAGAATAACAGAGTTGGAAGGGACCTTGGACAAATGGTTATCCAGTTTCTTCTTGAAAACCTCCAGTGGTGAGTATCCACAACTTCAGGAGGCAAGCTGTTCCACTGATTAATTATTTTCACTGACAAGAAATTTCTCCTTAATTCTAGGTTGGATCTCTCTTTGTTAAGTTTCCATCCATTTCTTTTTGTTTATCCTCAGTTGATACTTCTTCTCTGTGACAGCCCCTCAAAAATGTCACCCCTACTCCCTCTCTTAATTAGACTCGACATACTCAGTTCCCACATTTGGGAACTGTTTATCCTATGCTTTTGTCACTGCGTTATTTTATTTACCAGCTGAGCTCATTATTTCTGGACTGTCAGACTCTCCATAGCTTTGCCAACTTCTTATCAGTAAGCTACGTGTTTCCGTATCCACCCACATTCCATTCCTTCACTTGCTTCTCACTCTCTTTCCTTTGTTCTCTTGCCAGAGGTCCGGCTCAGATAGCCGGCAAGAATTACTTTCAAAAATGTAACAATTAACTTTTCTTAGATAGTGAGGTGTTTTATTTTCTTTATAACAAATAAATGAGTTTTATTAGAAACCTTTTCCTCACGTTTCTTTTCAGATTATTGCAACTTGGAATAAGCCTCGATTCATCTCCTCCTCTAAACCAGGGTAATTAGTCCCAGAGCCAAACATGGGATTAATAAATGCCCTGACATCTGGTAGCTCGGACGGTTTGATTTATGGCTTTTTCCTTGTTTTGTTACTTCTGATAAGAGCGCATAGGCAATTAGTTTTTAGCTACTGAGGTACGCTAATTATATTGCTGAGATGCCGAAACAGAAGTAAAACAAATACAAAATGTATTTTGCTGAGAAGGTGGCAGAAAGGAGGTTTCCAGATTTCCAGCCCCTTACTACAGCCACATGCCTGGAACGAGAAAAAGCCGTGGGAACAGAAATGGAGACAGATAAGACAGAAGCTGTTTTTGAAGATGATGATTTACGACTGAGGTCAGTAACATTTTCTTCTGATCTTCCAAGCTCTGAAAAAGTCTTCCCAGAACCTTCTGAATTTGTAATGCTCGATGCAAGGCCAAAGCACACACCACGCAGAGAGAGAAACAATTCATTATTCTCCTCGAAGCTCTAAGCTCACCCTGGATGAGCTGGCCATGAAAGCCTTTCGTGACCGTATAAAACTCTATGAACAGCAGCTATCCCAGGCAAAAATGGCTATATCTATGCTTGAGCAAGATAAGGGAGATAACTTAAATTTTTCAAAAAGCGCCATATTGTCTTCTTGCTCAGAGCCAAAGACACTCCCCCTGGTGGATTCTGTGTCAGGCCAATTAAGGCAAAGAGCACTGCATACGTCACATGAAAGTCTCCCTGATCAAGTTACACATGTCTTACATAACCACTCCTACTCTAAAGCATACAATGCCCCGTATGCAAAGCTGCCCGAAGCTAAAGGTGCAGCACCATCTGCTGGCGAAAGTAATTTACTACAGGAAGCTGAAATGCCACAAGTGTTTCCACAGGCCCAAACTCAAACACCCCCTGGCGGTGTTGGTGTCTTTTTAGATGGAACACAATTAAACTTAATGAAGCAAAGGCAAATGACTGCATCTCCAGCAGGTCATGCCAATATTGCAGCTCAAGCACAAATGGCAACTGGAATACAGCAGGTTCCAGTGCATCAGCCACAGCAGCTACAAATGCCTGCATATGTGCCCCAGCCACAAGTGCAAATAGGGCCACCTCCTGGCCCACCTCCAATGGCACAACCAAGACCATTTTTAGGTCCACAACAGGCACAGCAAATACCACAGGCATTCCTGCCAGCACAGCCAGCATACCAAGTGCAGGCTCCTTACCAGGCATTCTCTGTCTCTCCACTAACTGGTGAGTCAAAACTAAAAATGTCTGAACTCCACGGTTCGAGATTGAAACCTGGTGAACAAATTGGAGGACATTTGACCAAACTGAAAGGTCTGAGAACAGAATTGAGAGAAAGAGGCCATAACATTGAAGATATTCAAATGATCAGCATCATTATTAACTCTTTGAATTATGGATGGAAAGATACTGTTACAAAAATTAACCAAGTCCCGATTGCTCAACGCACAGTGGACAATGTCTGTAGACTTTTAATTGAAGAAGAGGCATTCATGTTGGCCACGCCACACTTGAGAGGACCACCCGCATCAAGAGCTCCAGCTAAGAGCCCCTTCCGAGGAAGGACCTACGCTCCAAGGACGCCAAGATGCTACACCTGCAATCGTGTGGGACATGCCACCCGGGATTGTCCCCAACGAGTTCCAGCTCCTGTCACATACCAGCCCAGAGGAACAGATTCCAGAGGCAGAGGCAGAGGCGGAAGACAAGGTCGTCGTGGTCCCCGGCGTGATCCACAAACTCCACTCGCCACATTGGCTTTAACCAATGATCCACAACCTCAACCAGAGTACGACAGACGACTCCTGTGGACTTTGGACAGTGGTGCAGCATTGCATGTTACCTACAGAAAGGAACTTTTCACAGAAATGCACGAGCCTGAACCAGAACTACGTGAACTTTATTCTTTTTCAAATCATCCTTGTCAGGTCAAAGGAAAAGGAACTGTTTATGTTGAAGAGCTCGATGCATTCATTCCTGATGTTTATTACATACCAACAGCAACCAGTAATTTGCTTAGTCAGTGTCACTTGTCTAGAATGTTAAAGTTCCAAGTTCACCACCTTGAAAAAGCAAGTTACATAGTTAAAGATGGAGATATTGTTGCTGAAACCATATTAATTGGTGGTGTTTATTACTTAAAGCCAAAGCCTAAACCACAAACACAGGCAAGTATGCAAACTCCAAAAAGGGAACACACAGGCCCAGAGAGAGATGCTCCAGAGAGAGATCCTGTTGCTATTCCTAAGGCTCCTAAAGCCAACAAAAATAGAATTGGTAAACAGGTTGCTCAGAGCAAGCCTGAGGTTCCGCATAAAAATGTTAATGTTGAGAATTCACTAACAGGTAAACCTTTGCATTCCAGGTGTATCCATAAATGGCATAGAAGATTGGGGCATGCCAGTTTCCGTGTTCTTAGGAAGATGCCGGAGTTCACAAAAGGTTTGGATCTAAAGGGGTGTAAGGTGTTTTTGGATTGTGCTGTATGCAAGAAGGCCAAATCCAAAGCAGCAGCCATTCCCAAACGCGCTACACGCCTGTCAACACGCATTTTTGATTTGGTTCACATTGACATAGTTGGTCCTTTCCCGCCATCATTTGGTGGTAGAAAATATTTTCTAACAATTGTTGATAATTACTCTAGATATGGATATGTATATCCTATGAAAGAAAAATCAGAGACTTTTCAGATCTTTAAAGACTTTGCAACCCTTGTTTCTACCCAACACCAAGTTCGCATCGCCAGAATCCAGAGTGATCGTGGTGCCGAGTTCATGTCTCAGCGTTTCCAGGACTGGATGCGTAAGAATAGAATTATTCATCAGACATCGGCCCCTGACACATCGACTCACAACGGAGAGGTACTGCAAACCATGATGCGTTGTCTCCTAGAAGACGCCAACCTTGATATGATATACTGGGGTGAAGCTATCAAGTATGCAAATTACATTGTCAATCGTACTTGGAGCAGTGTAACAAATCAGACTCCTTTCTTCATGTTGTATGGCTACAAGCCTGATCTTAAAAACATTCATATTTTTGGTTCATATGCTATGGTGAACATTCCCTTAGCTCAAAGAAGAAAAGGAGGTCCAACAGCAAAGAGACTGAGATTTATGGGTATTGATGATAACTCAAAATGGAGCAAATTTATTGACTCTAAACATGCAATTGTGATTTCTCAATCTGCTAATTTTGAAGAAGATATTGACTGGTCCAGGATTCATTCCAATGATCCTGGAGTTTATTTTCCCAGAGATGATACTGCTGATGCCACGCAGATTGATGATCAAGATTCCACTAGTTCTTCTCAACCCGATGTTCCGTCTTCGCAAGCCGCGGATGCTGACGCTAGCGACGAAAGTGAGGCCGAGGATGAAGCAGAAGAAGACTGGACAGTTGTTCCGAGACGTTCCAAGAGGGCCACAAAAGGGATCCCTCCACAACGATATTCTTGGCAACTGACAAAAGCACCCTTGCCTTTGATTTGCAATGTTACACTTCCACCTGATAATTTCACGCAAATCAAGCAGCTCCCTGATTCAGAGCAAGACAAATGGTATGAAGCAATGCAGGTTGAAATGGACAGTCTAAAGAAACTTAAAAGTATTTACACCTGCAAGACCTCCAGCAAACAAAAAGGTCATTGGCACTCGATGGGTCTACAGAATCAAAAAGAAACCAAATGGTGAGTCACTGTACAAAGCCAGACTTGTTGCTCAGGGTTTCGCTCAACGTTATCCTGAGGACTACACAAATACTTACTCACCGACAGTCAGAACTGAGAGTGTAAAAATTGCTTTAGCAACTGCAACTATCCTTGGTTTAGAAGTTTTCCAGTTTGATGTTGACACGGCTTATCTACATGCAGATCTAGACGAAGAGATCTATGTGAAAAGTCCTCCAGGATTCCGACAGCAAGAAGGGGATACCTGGTTCCTAAACAAAAGTCTCTATGGTCTGAAACAATCTGGTTTAATGTGGTACTTATGTCTTACTGACAAACTAAATTCAATGGGCTTTATTAAGTCCGAAACTGATGAGTGCGTGTTCACAAAAAGATCTAACAACACATATGAGATAGTTCTTGTTTATGTTGATGATATTGTTTATATTGGTCCAAATAAGCAAATGAGTGAAATTTTTGCCAAAGCTTTGCAGAAATACTTCACATTGAAATCATTAGGTCACATTAGCACTTATTTAGGTGTTCAGATTGAAAAAACACAGAAGGGGTTTAGTCTTTCACAAGAAGATAAAATTGAACAAATTTTGCATCATTGCAACATGAAAGATGCTAACACAACAAAGACACCCATGCTAACAGATTTTCACAACTTGACACAAGAAGAAAGTCCTGAGTTCGAGGATCAAACACTTTATCGTTCAGTCATTGGGTCACTGTTATACATTAGTAGTTGGACCAGACCCGACATTGCACTTAGCGTTAATCTCTTATCTCGACACGTAGGTAAGGCAAAACAGTTTCATTGGACATGTATTAAGAAATTATTGAGATACCTAAAATACACTAAACACATGAAGTTATTGTTAGAACCAACACATACTGATTATGCAGAATTATGTTGTTATGCAGATTCTGATTGGGCAAGTGATAAGAAATCACGTAAAAGTACTTCAGGTTATATGATGTTCTTAAATGGATGTCCTGTTTATTGGCAAGTACGTAAACAGAATTTTGTTTCTTGTTCATCTACTGAAGCTGAATATGCTTGTGTTTCAGATGCATGTAATTCTCTAACTTGGTTTGATGCTTTAGTCACAGATATCTGGACACACCCGATCCGACCGATCACCGTGATGGAAGACAATGAATCAGTGGTTTATATTTCTGAATCTCATTTTACAGGTTCTAGGTCCAGACACATTGACATCCGTTACCAAAACATAAAACATTTAGTGAAAAAAGGTTTTGTTAAAATGCAATATGTATCTACACATGATCAAATTGCTGATATGCTCAACAAACCACTTCCAGCAGCTCAACACGAGTATCTGCGTGAGAAGATGTGCCTTATTTGATGATGTACTGATATTCGCTCAACTGGCAAAGAAGGGGAATGTCACTGCGTTATTTTATTTACCAGCTGAGCTCATTATTTCTGGACTGTCAGACTCTCCGTAGCTTTGCCAACTTCTTATCAGTAAGCTACATGTTTCCGTATCCACCCACATTCCATTCCTTCACTTGCTTCTCACTCTCTTTCCTTTGTTCTCTTGCCAGAGGTCCGGCTCAGATAGCCTGCAAGAATTACTTTCAAAAATGTAACAATTAACTTTTCTTAGATAGTGAGGTGTTTTATTTTCTTTATAACAAATAAATGAGTTTTATTAGAAACCTTTTCCTCGCGTTTCTTTTCAGATTATTGCAACTTGGAATAAGCCTCGATTCATCTCCTCCTCTAAACCAGGGTAATTAGTCCCAGAGCCAAACATGGGATTAATAAATGCCCTGACAGCTTTAGCCTCCAGTTCTCTAATTATCATTTTGTTCTTCTCTGCACTCTTTCTGGAATCTCAGTATCTTTTTTTTGGGGGGGGGGGATTTTGTACCAAAATTGGATGCAGTATTTCAAGTGTGATCTTACCAGTGCAGCATGAAGTGTGAAGTGATACTAACACTTCATATGATCTTGATACTATCCCTCTGTTGATACAGCCTAGGATTTCATTGGCTAGTTTGGTAGCTGCAGCACACTGCTGGCTCATACTTAAGTGATTATCCAGTAGGACTCATAGTTCCCTCTCACAGCTACTGCAATTGAGATAGGTATCACCTATTTTATACCTATACATTTATTTTTTCTTGCCTAAGTGTAAGATCCTTAGTTTTCCCATAACTGAATTTTGTTGGATAGGGCCCAGTGTTCAAGTCTGTTAAGATCCTTCTGGATCTTGAGCTTATCTTCTAAAGTGTTGGCTTTTCCCCCAGCTTCGTATCATCTGCAGATCTGATGAATTCCCCTGCTCTCTCCTCATCTAAATTGTTTATGAAGGTGTTGAAGAATACTAGCCTAAATCAGAACCTTGGGGTTTCCAACTGCATGTCATCCCCACCCCCAATGTAGATAGCAATAGCAATAATACTTATATACCTCTTCATAGTGCTTTACAGCCCTCTCTAAGCGGTTTATAGTCAGCATATTGCCCCCAACAATCTGGATCCTCATTTTACTGACCTCAGAAGGATGGAAGGCCAGATGTAGTTCCATTAAGGATTACACATTGAGTGTTGTTGGTCAACCAACTACGAATCCATCTGATCATGGATTAGAACTAGTTTATGCTGTCTATCCCGTATTTTCCATTCTTACAAAGAGGTAGCCTATGTTCTGCTTCATCAAATGCCTTACTGAAGTCCAAATATACTATGCCTACAGTGTTTCTCTGGTCCACCAATTTACTCATTTTATCAAAGAATGCAGTCAGGTTTGTCTAACATGATCTGCTTTTATAAACCAGTGTGGCTTTGCTTGTTTCTAAGTGTTCACAGATCCATTGCTTGATATTTTTTCCAGAAACTTCCCAGGTATTGATGTCAGGCTGATTGGTCTGTAGTTTCCTGAATCCATATTTTTCCCCTTCTTGAAGATTGGAACTGCATCAGCTCTTTTACAGTCCTCTGGTATTTGCCCATGCTCCAATACCTCAGAAAGATTCTGTTCAATGGTTCTGAGATCATCTGCCAACTCCTTCAGAACCCTGGGATGTAAAACATCTGGTCCTGGCAATTTGAACTTCTCTAGGGTGAATAGGTATTCTCTTGCCAAGTTCTTGCCTATTTTGGCCTATATTCCTGCTGTGTCTCCTCCAGTGCTGTTTTTGGTAGGTTGGAATATTTTTTTCCTTTTGCATGAAGACAAATTCAAAAAAGGATATAAGCAGTTCCTTTTTACTCCCTGTTACCTGTCACCTCCTTGTCATGTTTTCCTATTAGTGGACCGATCATTTCCTTAACTTTTTTCCTGTTTTTTACTTGTTGAACAAAACTTTTTTTTATTTTTGTACATTTGTTACAAGCTTTAGATCATTCTAAACCTTAGCTTTCCTGACTTGGTCTTTGCAGATTTGGGCTATTTGCTGGAATTCTGTTTTACCTATGTGTCCCTCTTTCCATTTTTTGGGACTTGTCCTTTTTCTCTGCCAGTTTATCAGAAAGGTTTTTATATAAACATGCTGATTTCATCTGGGATCTCTTTATTTTTCTTTCTCAGTGGTATTGTGCTACATTGGGCTTTTATTTTCAGAGCTTCCCAACCATATTTTCCTCTTTAAGATTTCTATCCATGGAATCCTTCCTAAGCTTCCTCTAATTTTTTTAAAATCAGATTTCTTAAAGTCTTAGGCACTCATTTGTCTTCATCCTATCATTTGTGCCTGCAATATTCCAATTCCACTATATATACTCCACTGTTGAGGTCAAATTTGAAATATTGCATCCAGTCTGGTCACCAAAATGCAAAACAAATGCAGAAGTCCTAAAAAGAGTATAGAGAATAGTAATAAAGATGGTAAGAAGTCTGAAGGCTAAATCCTATGAAGAACGGGTAAAGGAATTAAGTATGTTTAGCATAACGAATGAAGAGAAGACTGAGGGAAGACATGATAGCAGTTTCCAGTTCATGAAGTGGTGCCACATGGAAGAGGCCATCAATTTATTCTCCATAAGATAGGTATGTTTAGCTTAATGAATGAATGAAGAGAAGACTGAGGGTAGGCCAAGAAGCAATAGATCTTCAGGGGAAGATCTAACCTGGAAATAAGAAGGAATTTCCTGATAATGAGAACTATTAAGCAGTGGAACAGCTTTCCTCCCAGAATTGTGAATGCTCCATTGCTGAAGAAAAGGTTGGACAACTATTTGTCCAAAATGGTTTATGGAACCCTGCCTTGGGCAAGGGGTTGACTTGAAGACTCCAAGGTCCCTCTAATTCTATGATTCTATGATATAAAAACTTACTATTGCCATTATCTGGGTTGGAATTCGACTATCCTAAATAAAATAGATTCCTTGTTATTGTGCTTACCAAAATTATTTTACTAAACCAAGATCAACCTCTTTACCCTGTCCAACTTTCTTTTTTATTAAAGGTTTTAATTACAGTAGTAAAATCTAATACAAACTTAAAGAATGAAAAATAGGGGACAAAAAGGAAAAGGTGCAAAAATTAGAAAAAGATAGAAAATAGAAATACAAAAAGAAAAGTAAAAACATAATTGAGAGAAAAAAAATATATCAAGAAGTGACTTCCAATCTTCATTTCAACTATAAACAATTTTTGTAATTCTCAGTTCCCTCTAGTGTTCAATTTTTAAAATTGTTTATCTTTATTTTGTCTTAACAAAATCCAAAATATCTATTTCGCATGGGAAATATTTATTATCAATTCCAAAATCTTATTCCAAGTTGATCTGGATCCTTAAGCCATATATAATTTTCTCGGAACAAATTCTTATTTAGCTTTTTATGTTTATTTTAGTTTTTTTTAAAAAAAAAATCTTAAACTTATGATTCGAATGTTCTTTCATTATGGATTGAGGGAAAAGTCACCCAGTGTTTTCAGACTTGTTGATCCCAAGATCTCTAATAGTTGAAAAGCAGTTAACAAGCAATTTCCAAATGTGATTTAGAAAAGAAAGTTTGTGAATTTACTATCCTTTGAAAGATGTTGACTATGGTTGTGAGAAGGTCAGCTATTTCTGCTGTCTCTCGGTGCTGAAAACCCACCATGGACTGCTATTCTGTGATCTCACAAAAAACATCTCTTCAAAACACATTCTCCCATCCTCTCCTTTTCTGCAAAGGTTTTGAAGTGATGGTCTACTCACCGGCTCTTTGTTCACAATGGTAATTAATTGCTTTTCACAGAGCCGTCTGCCATTTTCTACCAAATTCAACTTTCTTATCTCTCCTTTCAATTTCATTAGAAATTATGACCTTACTGACATTGCTGTCTGGGTCAGTGAAGCTACTGAATCCACTTTGCAACCACATTTCTTACAGCTGAGGGATTCCTATTAATTTTTGTGGTCAAAATTGATCTATGCATGCAAAGAGTATCTTTTTTTCCATTTGTTGAGAAGATTTATTATCGATGGAGGAGGTCAACATTTCATGGTGTTTGGAAACAGAGTGGAAGGTAGAGGTGAAGATGAATAAAATTTATCTTCTAAATTTTCTGATCTTATTCTTAATACCTTGATGGTCACAGAAAGTGACAGCATCTAGCAAATCTTGAAAAAAATTAAGCAACGTCAGAACACGAGTTCTTAGTGCTCTTGGTTGTTTGCTTGCAGGCATGTCAAGCCTATGATGTTGCTTAGTTGGGTAGTGAAATGTAATGAAATGTCTGCAAGCAAAGAGCACCAAGATCTTACATTAACCCTGAATTACAGACATTCCTTTCTATTGGGAGGTCAGAACTGGTTAGTAGTTGGCTGGGAGACCATCAGAAGATTAGGTTGGAAAATTAAAAAATAGGCAAACCACCTCCTTATTTGAAAAAACCTTTTTTTAATCTCTTAGGTTGCCAGACAGTTACAGCCTTCAGTTATATGGATTGGAGATACAGAAAAAACATTCTACAGAAAGGTACCTAAAACTGAAAAAGAGGTAAATCCTTTTTTATATATATATGGTACAAGCAAACAGACAGCATAGCACATTAATTGGTAATTTTTCATTCATTTACTTATTTATTTGTTTATGGTTTTAGAGCACACAACATAAATTAGTCATAAATCTATTGCATGGATATTATATAATAATAAATACAAACCAGATTATTTTTATAGTTAGAAATATATATCCTTATTGAAGAAATGTAAGTAATTTTTGATTAACACAGAATTTTTCACTAGGCACAATAGAAACAAGACCAGATCAGTTTTAACAACAAATAAGAAGTCAAAGCAAATTTAAATTGTCACATGTTTAAGAGAATGAATTATAATTACTGAAAAGGCTGGCATTATTAATTTTGTAACACTGTGCTATGATCAGATTTTAAAATTAATCATTGAATCACAATGAGTTTAAAATATGTGAGTTGCCTATTATGCAACTATGTTTTTATTATTTTTAATTCTATTAAAAATTAATTAAATTAATTTTTAATTTTATTATTTCTTAATTCTCTTAATTATTTTTAATTCATATCTGTGATAAACTGCCAATCGGTAGTCAAAAAGCAGTCTTGATCCAAAGTGTTATCATTTGCTCTAAATTTAAGAAATTATTTTAAAAACAGTTCCAAGGTTTAATATCTAAAAAATCATTCTTTGAAAAATGACAGAAATATTTAAATTGAATATATTATTGCTGCCCTCTGCTGGCTAAAATGTTTGCCACACTGATAAAAAGTTGCTTGTTAAGTTTCTTCACAATCTGTGTGTTTTTGTAGCAGTATATATTGATGTTTTGATATATTTTGTAAACCTTATATCCAAAACTGCAAAAGACACTTAAGCTTATATTATGGCAGATGCTACACTTAAATGAAATACAATCCATCACTACATTTTTTATTATCTTCTTGCAGATTCATAGAATTCATAGATATCTGAAGGTATTTACTTTTGTTTAAAGTTCTTTTGCAGTTTTACATACAAAGGTTATAAAAGCAGAATACAGAATAGATGGCCACTAATACTTTTGGGTCCAACAGATATTAATAAATGACAATTTTCATGGGGAAATTCATTATATATATATAAATAATATAAATATATGAAGCTGAATATAAATATATAAATTGCAAATACAATTTATGTATACATATATAGTAGAAGTTAAATCTAGAAGTTAAGATGATCTTTGGTTGTAATGCCGTTTTGCCTCTTTCCACAACTCTGGCACTGCATCTTTCTGTAAAAGAAAATTCATCAGAAAATTTTGAAGAGGTTGATCCTCAAAACATTTATAATATGAACCTGGCAATCCATCCTATAATACACACATCATGTGTGCATATTATTAATTATATTGCTTAACTTGATTTAAACAAATGACGTGTGTGAAATCTACCACTGCATATTTCCTTTGTTACTGTGAAATCAAATAAGTTTGTTTTGGAATGCATAGCTCTAAATAAAAATCCTATATATCATGCTTGATCAAGTTTAAGCCTGCATATATTTGTGTTTGTTCTGGAAGATGGAACCTAAACGTTTGAAAAAACAACTTCCCAAAATTTTGAAAACTCTAAAAATTGAAGATCGAATTTTAATCATTGGAACCACTAACCGGCCATTTGATGCAGACATCAAACCCTTCTGCAAAGTTTATAAGAAAATAATTTTGGTGCCACGGCCAGACTATGCTTCAAGATTTGGCAAGTATATGAAAATAGAACTAGTTCATGCAAAGATACCTCAAAATTTTAAAAAGTATTTATGCATTAAGTTTGCTACTCGAAAATTCATTACTGAATTTCAAACATACACACACACACACAGATGCACACACATATATACACACACACACACACACAGATGCACACACATATACACACACACACACAGAGATGCACACACATATACACACACCCACATATATACGTATATACCTATAATATACATATACATATACATAATAATAGTCTTTCAGCTTCTAAGATTTGCATATACATTGTAGTTACAATGTATTATATTTGTAGCAGTATACATAGTAGTGTTTTCCCAATTTCTACTTTCTTCCTCTTAATTCTAACCCCTAATACAATTCCCATATTAAAAAATATTATGTATCTATCCATCATCTCTTATTCTTTATTTTTTAAGTATACATAATAATAGTCTTAACTTCTAACATTTACTTATACACAGGGGTGAAATGTAAAATTTGTTACTACCGGTTCTGTGGGCGTGGCTTGGTGGTGGTGGTGGGTAATGTGACTGGGTGGGCATGGCCAACTTTTTTTTTTTAACTTTTCAAAGCATTTTTTCTAATGCTTTGAAAAGCCTCTGCCGATCAGTCAACTCAGCTGGGATTGTGAGAGACTTTTCAAAGCATTTTTTTACCACCTCTTCAGCCAAGAGGTTGCAGAAAAAAATGCTTTGAAAAGCCTCTGATGATCCCAGCTGAGCCACGTGATCATCAGAGGCTTTTTTTTTTTACTTTTAAAAGCATTTTTTTTGTCAGAAGAGGTTGTAGAAAAAATGCTTTTAAAAGTAAAAAAAAAAAAGCCTCTGATGATCGTGCGGCTCAGCTGGACATTGGGGGGGGATTTTTGCTACCGGTTCTCCCCGCCCCCATCGCTACCGGATCAAGCGATCCGGTCCGAACCGGGAGCATTTCACCCCTGCTTATACATAGTAATTATAGTAATTTATATCATGTAACAGTATGCATAATAACATTTTCCCAATTTTTAGTTTCTAGCTCTATTTTCAAATCTTTAATAAAACAAATCCCATATTAAGATGTATTCTGTATTTATCCATCATCTCTTGCCCTTTTTAGTATTTCAACTTTTATTGACTTTTTGATCAATCTCCCTTGCTCCTCCCTTGGGATCTTGTATTCCTCTACATTACTCATGTTTAATCTAAATATTTTCTCTGCCTCTTGTTGTCTGCTCTCTAAAATACCCATCAGTACCTCTTTTGTCTCTGCTAAGGGATCTTTCTCTTTGCTCTCTTCTACACTTTGGCCTCTTGAAAAATATCTTTATTTTTTCTATATTTCTCTTCTATAGCTTTATTTACTTGTGTCATTTGTTGATTTCTCTCCTTCCTTCTTTCTTCTACTCCTTCTGAATTCTCCTCTATTATCTGAATTTTTTCTTCATCTTCCATTATCATTTGCTGGAAGTATCCTGGTCTCATATCCGTATTGTGCATCAGTTCCATCATTACCCTATGATTCCTTATCATAGTTTCCTTGTGATCTTGAAGCATTAATAGTATTTCCATTTGGGGTATATTTGTTCTTCCTTGTTGTAACATTTTACTTTATTTTTGTGAGCTAAAAGTTATTCAGTAATCCATCCAAGTCCCAATGTCCCAAGTGTTCAAAAACGTCACAAAGTCAATGTTAGAAGAATTTGCTCAGTCCCTGAACTGTTCCTCAAAGTCCACAATGGTTGTAATCCTCAAAGTTTACTGTTTTGCTCCCTCTGGGTTATTCAAATATGTAAGTCTTGTTTAATTTTTCTTCTTTTGCCTCATAAAGTATTCTATCAAATAGTATTTGTAATCCAGAATGGCCCACCAAATTTCCCCATAACTCATTAATTCACAGAATCAGGTGTTTGGTTTCAAGGGCAATTCCTATCATTTATAATCCACATTACTTAAAAAAATTTCAAAAGGCTTACCAGTTAATCCTAAACTGCCAAAAAAACCCAAGTAAATAGAACAGGAAAAACAAAAAGACAGCCTTCCAGATGTTGTTTGCCTTTCATTTTGTTTCTTTTTTTATGACTTGACTTTCTTTTTTATCAACTCTAACTTTTTTCTTTTTCAAGGTCCTTTCCAGCCATATAACAATATAATACTGTGATGGTGAACCTATGGCATGTGTGCCAGACATGGCACACAGAGCCCTCTCTGTGGGCATGCGCGCAGTCACCCCAACCCAGCTCCAATAACGTTTCTCTCAATAGCGTTTCACTCAATCAGTTCCAACTTCTCATGAAAAAAAAGGTCTCACGACGTTGGAATTGATTGAGTTAACTTTTTCACTCCCACGCTTCACAATGGGAGAGATGAGATCCCATCCTCCTCCTGCAGCCCATTACGATGTGGAGCCACAATGTGACCCTGTGTTGGCTCGGCTTGGCAAAAAAAAAGCAGTTTCTTTTTCTGCAGAGCTGCTGGTGTTGGGATGCCCCGCCTTCCTGCTGACCAGCTGGGTTTGTTCAGGCAATTAGCTTGGAAACCTATTAGCTCCACCCCACCCTCCACCTCAGCGAGTGGCGTGCAAAAGTTCAGCTTGGTTCTCGAGAGACGGAGTTTTCAGGGGGCCGATTTAGCACCCAGGCTGGCTACAACACAAACATTCATTCTCGCCTTTGAGTTTCCTAGCTACAATGGGCAGCAAAGCTAGGTTTGTTCCCCTGCGTCAGTCCAGCAGACAAAACAGGAAAAGGGGGCAGAGAGAAACAGTCCTGTTGCCAAGGTATGCGCAGGTCAGAGGGGGGCAGAAATTCCAACTTCAGCCTCCTGGTGTGGCACAGGGCTTTGGGCGAAAGCTGTGGGGAAGCACTGCTGGCTCGCTCACACTCTCTCCCTCCCCAGTCTAGCTTAACGCAGGTGGCAGCGCAGCTCACATTGCCCTTTCCAAGCCCGCTGCCAGTGAAGCTGGGCACCGGTGAGGACTGGCTTTTTGCCTAGCTTTCTCCGGCTGTCAGGGGGGAATGGACAGGGCCTGGGGAGGAAGCCTGCGTCAAGCTAAACTGGGAAAGCTGGCTGCAAGAGGAAGAGAAGCCGGGTGAGCCAGACACAGACGTTTTCCAGGTCCCCTCATTCCAGAAGCAGCAACCTTGTACTCTCCCCTCTCTGCTAGCCCCCTTCTTCACATGGAATTGCCCAGCAGTGGGAACGGAGAGGGAGAAGGGGGCGGCATTCCTATGTGCTCCCATTTCTGTGTGCCCCTCAATGTAGTGGCCACCACTGCTCCCTTCTCCCTCTCTGTTCCCGCTGCTGGGCGATCCCGTGTGAAGAAAGGAACAGCAGCGTTCGCACATAGAAACGGCAGCACGCAGGAACACCGCCCCTTTCTCCCTCTCCGTGCCCTGTTCTGGGCGATCTTGTGTGAAGAAGGGGACTAGCAGAGAGGAGAGAGTGTGAGGTTGCTGCTTCTGGGATGAGGGGACCCGGGAAGCGTCTGGTTCCACCTCACCCGGCTTCTCTTTCTCTCAGCCAGCTTTCCCAGTGTAGTTTGATGCAGGCTTTCTCCCCAGACCCCCATCTGTTTCCCCCCCAACAGCTGAACAAAGCTAGGCAAATGGCCATCCCTCACTGCTGCCCAGATTCGCCAACAGCGGGCTTGGAAAGGGCAATGTGAGCTGCGCTGTCACCTGAGTCAAGCTAGAGTGGGGAAGGAGAACGTAAGCGAGCACTGAGCAGACCGCGGAGGAGGGAAGCCAGGCAAAGGGACGAGCAAGGGGTATCCGCAGCATACCGGGCCTGCCAGACTTTCTAAGCCTGCCTAAAGCAGGGAGGGAGGGAGGAAGAGAGAGAGATCTGATCTAACCTCTGTATGTGAGTGTGTGTGTGTGTGTGAGAGAGAGAGAGAGAGATCCAATCCAATCTCGGAGAGTTATATCAGGGCTGGTGGTGGTGTGCACTCTCTCTCTCATATCTCTCTCTCTCACACACACACACACACACACGCCAGTGGTGAAATTCATTTTTTTTTACTACCGGCTCTGTGGGCGTGGCTTGGTGGGCATGGCTTGCTGGGTGTGGCAGGGGAAGGATATTGCAAAATCTCCATTCCCACCCCACTCTGGGGCCAGCCAGAGGCGGTATTTGTCGGTTCTCCAAACTACTCAAAATTTCCACTACCGGTTCTCCAAACTACTCAGAATTTCTGCTACCGGTTCTCCAGAACCTGTCAGAACCTGCTGGATTTCACCCCTGATGTGCACACACAAAAACAGGTTGGATCTTTCTTTCTTTCCTCTTGCCCTCCCCCCCCTACCAGAGACCCCTGGATTCCCTCTCCAACCCTGCCTGTCTCATACAGGCATCACCCACATGAGTGACGTAGAGTTGGCCATACCCACTCAGTCACATGACACACACCCCAGCCACAGTTGTTAAATTATTTGAATCCCACCACTGGTAGTAAAACCTTATTATTCAGTTAAATTGTCATGTTGGCACTTTGCGATAAATAAATGGATTTTGGGGTGCAGTTTGGGCACTCAGTCCCTAAAAAGTTCACTATCACTGATATAGTATCTTCTTTGGTCAGTAGATGGCATCCCAACTAATTTTCAATACCAAGACGAGGCTAACAGCTGATTGTCAAAGTTCAATAAAAAGAGAGAAAATAACCATTTTTCTTTATACAATTTTTCTTTGTACAATTCATCTTTTGTATACAATTTTCCAGTCTTCTATCTATACAAGCCAATATTTCCACCATGTCTTTGTGCAGTTCCAGGATAAGGTACTTAATGTCTTTGTTATTTTGAGTTATTAACTCCATTTCGTTTAGGTCTCCTCAATCATCCGTTCAGAAACCAGACCTCCTAATCAAGTTTATTTGTCTCATCAATGTCCAATCAAATCAGTTAGTTACTTCAGGGATCCTCCATTCCTCAAGTCATTTTTGTATATTCAATAGTATTTAGGGGTCCAGACACCAATTCTTTTTTTTAATATTCCAGTCTCCAGCAGTTAGAAAGTAAATACACATCATTCAACAGTTATTTTCCTCCATTTCAATATTTACTCCCATTGTCCGGTGCGCTCACACAGAGCGGGCCTCCTCAGGGTGCCGTCAGCCAGACAATGTCGGCTGGTGGCCCCCAGGGGAAGAGCGTTCTCTGTGGGAGCGCCAACCCTCTGGAATGGGCTGCCCACTGGCCTCAGGACAGCCCCTGACCTCCTCTCCTTCTGCCGTGAATTGAAGACGTGGCTTTTTCACCAAATGGGCTGAATCCGTAGGGGTGATTTTTAATAATTTTGA
Source organism: Pantherophis guttatus (assembly GCF_059756535.1). NCBI lineage: Eukaryota > Metazoa > Chordata > Lepidosauria > Squamata > Colubridae > Pantherophis > Pantherophis guttatus. The sequence goes on along the minus strand of NC_142063.1, from coordinate 183,557,135 downwards.
TTAAATTTTTAATTAACTTTAACTAACGTTAAATTGACTTTGATGTTTATGTAATTTTTTTGTTCCTTCTTGTAAGCCGCCCTGAGTCCTTCGGGAGAAGGGGGGCATATAAATTACATAAATAAATAAATAAATAAAATAAATACTCCCGAGTCACAAAAGTTTACTATCATCAGCAGATGGCACTCTTTATTTCACTCTACTCTCTGCTTTTATTGTGACTCTGCTGCTATTCTACTTTTATTTTGACACACCCAGTTTATTTCTCTTGCTTAGTTTATCTTAAAGTTCCGTTATTTGAAGAAAAGGTAGGTTTATAGTTCCAGCATCTTAATATGCCTTCTTAATATCATGCCTTTTATTTTGGGAATTCCATTTCTCACTTAATTTTTTTTTTAAACAGATAGTTACTTCTTAAAATTTCCAATATGCTTTTTTTTCACAATAGTTGCACACCGCTGTAGCAAATTGTTCCAAAGGTATTCCCCTTAAATTTTTTGTGGGGTCAAACTTCAGCTGTAAATCTTTTCTTGCCCAGACGAAACACCATTCAGCATTTCTCTACTCCTGCACCAACTTATCGTTCTGACTGTTCCCCGGCTTCATGGCAGCCATTTTGACTGCTGCTGCTCCTAGTCTTCGGATGAGGGGATTTTCCAAGTCAGGGAGGGGAAATGCGGCTCCCCTCAACCTGCATTGGCTGATGTAATTGCTATGCCTATTCATTGGCTGACCTTGTTACCATGTCTTCCCAGTCATGAATATTCTGACACTCCTCCCTTCATGACTGAAAGAGACATAAAACCAATTAACTTAATAGTCTCCCCATGGTGCACTCCACCCAATGGCTTGGTCATTATGTCTGTCAAATTGTACTCTGAAGAACAGTGAAGCAAGCTAATCAATTTATATTTTATGGCTTCCCTGGCATTACAATGTTTTTTTAAAAAAATAATATTTATTGAATTTTAAAACATTAAAATACGTAATACAAAAAAATAGAAAAGAGCAAGAAATAGAAAACTATAACACACAACAAAAACAGACAGACAAAAACAAACACATTGAAGCTTAAACACTAATAACAGCTTTTCTACATCGGTATCTCTATCCTAATTAACTTCTATACACAAATTCTATCTATCACTATCTTAATTTACATCCTTATCTAAGTTATACTAACTTCTATTCACATTTCGGTTTTGTGACATAATATTGCTTACATTTTAGCTTTACTCTCCAGCCAGGAATACCATCTATTCCAAATTAAATAATACTCTGTGTCTTCCCTTTCTTTAATTTCCATGGATAATCTGTCATTTCTACGCATTCGTATATTTTTTTAAATTATAATTTGGTCTGGGGGGGATATCCAGTTGTTTCCAATTCTGTGCTATGACGATCCTACTCGCAGTTAGTATATGTAATATGATATATTGTAAAATTTTTTCCATTTTCCCTTCCAAAATACCCAGGAGGAATAGTACCCATTTTTCTTTCTATCTTCCGCCCAGTTATCTCTTCCAGCCATTTTTTTATCTTCCACCAAAATTTACTAATATTAGGGCAGGTCCACCACATGTGGACCACATCCCTTGGTTATGGCCACACCTCCAACATTCCGGGGACCTGTTTGGGAACATCCTAGCCAATCTCGCTGTGGCAGGTGCCATCGGTAAAACATCTTGTAAAGATTCTCCTTGTAAGCAGCTGACATTGTTAGCCTGTTGTTTCTTTCCCATAATTTATCCCATTAATCCAAATGAAAGTTGTATCCAAAATTTCTTGCCCCGCTAATCATTGTTTCCTTCACAGTTTCTTCTTCCATTTTAAATTTTAACAGGAAATTATACATTTTTGTGATCATTTTTTGCCCCGTCCTAATAATATCTTATCCAATTCCAATTGTTTTCTGTATATACCATATTGTTCTCTCTTTTTTATATTTTGTCCTAATTTGCAGATATGGCCACCAGTCAATTTTTATTCCTTGTTTTTTTTAGATCCTGTTCTGTTTTTAAATTTCCAAGTTCATCTAATAGTTCCAAATATCTTACAATTTTATTTAGGTTCAGGACATTGGGATAAATTATGGCCTCCATCGTCAATATCCAAACTGGAACTTTCATATAATAGTTTTTTCTTATGGTATCCCAAATGTTTATCAGAGCATTTCGCACCAGATGTCTCTGGAAATATGTATGTGTATTGATTTTCCCTTCCCAGAGAAATGCATGCCATCCCAATTGAAGGTCATGGCCTTCCAGTATTAATATAGGGTAGAGCTGAGGACTTTGTACAATATCTGTATGACAAAATCGCTCAGATTCGGGAAAATTTGGACTCTGACTGGGTAGATTCGGGAGGGAGGATGGAGGCAAGTCTTGAGAATATTATCTGGGAAGAATTTGATTCTGTGACTCTGGAAAACGTGGACAAGATACTGGGCAGACTGAGCGCGGCCACATGTTTATTGGACCCGTGTCCCTCCTGGCTGGTGCTGGCCTCTCGGGAGGTTACACGAGGCTGGCTCCAGGGGATTATAAATGCTTCCTTGAGAGAGGGTGCCTTCCCCGCCACCTTGAAGGAGGCGGTGGTGAGGCCTCTCCTCAAGAAGCCTTCCCTGGACCCAGCAGTGTTGGCTAATTACCGTCCAGTCTCCAACCTTCGCTTCATTGCGAAGGTTGTTGAGAGTGTGGTAGCGCGACAGCTTCCTCAGTACTTGGATGAATCGGCTTATCTAGATCCGTTCCAGTCGGGCTTCAGGCCTGGATACAGCACGGAAACGGCATTGGTCGCATTGGTAGATGATCTCTGGAGGGCCCGGGACAGGGGTTGTTCCTCTGTCCTGGTCCTATTAGACCTCTCAGCAGCTTTTGATACCATCGACCATGGTATCATGCTGCACCGGTTGGAAGGGTTAGGGGTGGGGGGCACCGTGTTGCTGTGGTTCTCCTCCTTTCTCTCTGATCGGTCGCAGTCTGTGTTGACAGGGGGGCAGAGGTCGACCCCGAGGCCCCTTGTATGTGGGGTGCCACAGGGGTTGGTTCTCTCACCCCTTCTGTTTAACATTTATGTGAAGCCGCTGGGTGAGATCATCCGTGGTTTTGGGGTGAAATATCATCAGTATGCTGATGATACTCAGCTATACATCTCCACCCCGGACCACCCCAATGATGCCCTTAAAGTGATGTCCCAGTGCCTGGAGGCTGTACAGATCTGGATGGGGAGGAACAGACTCAGGCTCAATCCAGCCAAGACCGAGTGGCTGTGGTTTCCGACGTCCCGATATAGTCAATTGGTGCCATCACTGACTATTGGGGATGAGTCATTGCCCCCCACGGAGAGGGTTCGCAACTTAGGCGTCCTCTTGGACTCACGGCTGTCTTTAGAAGAACACTTGATGGCTGTGGCCGGGAGGTCTTTTTATCAGGTTCGCCTGATTCGCCAGTTGCGTCCCTTTCTGGATCGGGACTCGTTAAATACGGTCACTCATGCCCTCGTCACTTCACGCCTGGACTACTGTAATGCTCTCTACATGGGGCTCCCCTTGAAGAGCACCCGGAGGCTCCAGCTGGTCCAGAATGCGGCCGCGCGGGTAGTTATGGGAGCAGCATGGCGCTCCCATGTGGCTCCCCTCCTGCGCGAGCTGCACTGGCTCCCTGTGGTCTTCCGGGTGCGCTTCAAGGTCTTAGTTACCACCTTTAGAGCGCTCCATGGCTTAGGTCCGGGGTACTTACGAGACCGCCTTCTGCCACCAATAGCCTCTCACCGCCCAGTACGCTCCCATAGAGAGGGGCTTCTCAGGGTGCCGTCAGCCAAACAGTGTCGACTGGCGGCCCCCAGGGGGAGAGCCTTTTCTGTGAGGGCACCCACCATCTGGAACGAGCTCCCCCCAGAGATACAGAAGATTCCGGATCTGCGCACTTTCCGCCGTGCCCTCAAAACATTCTTGTTTCAGCAGGCCGGCCTGGCCTAACTTTCCCTTTATATTGCTTTTTTGATTTTATTTTAAACTGGGATGTCTTGAATTATCTAGGACCAGAGTGTTTAGTATATTTTAATTGGTTTTTTTATTAACGTTTGTATTACATGTATTTTTATCGTTCGCTGTTCACCGCCCTGAGTCCCTTAGGAATAGGGCGGTATATAAATTTAATAAATAAATAAATAAATATTCTCTTGTTTCTTAGTTGTACCCAATCTTTTAACCAAGTTGTTGCCGCCGCCTGATAATATAATTCCCAACCTAGAAGAAAAGGGAAAAGTTCTTTTTAAAGTGATTTTGATCTGTTCCCTCTCCTTAGAGACTTGATTAAAGCTGGGGAAATTTTTGAGAGGATTCTGTGGTGAAAAGGGAGGGAAGACTTCCTTCTTAGAAAGAGTCAGACTGCGTGGCAGAATGGCTTCAAAGCAGACAAAGCCAGCCACTAAAGCTGCAGGGGGGGGGGATCCCCCACCCACAAGTCACAAGAGCAGCTATTAAGTTTGCAGACTCAGAGCCAAGCACAGGAGACTGGTTTTAAAGATTGGAAGGAATTTATTGCTGTGGCTCTGATGAATCAAAATGAAGTTTTGGACCAGAAATTTGAAAAATCTCAACAGCAAATTAAGGAGGTGGTTCAAGAAAAATATGACAAGATGAAGCGTGACATACTGATAGTTGTGACTGGCTTGTCAGAAGTAGTTGTCCAGATTGATAAAAAAGTGGAAGAACTTAGTTCAGAAGTAGAATCTAAAATGAAGGAAGCTGATTATAAAATTTCTAATGTTGACAATAAAACGCAAAGGATTGAAAATGAAGTGACAATGATGCAATTTAGATTGATGGAGTTTGCTGTAAGACTGAGAGGAATAAAAGAAAACAACAGAGAAGATTTGAGAAGGGTTTGTGCTGATGCCCTGGCTGTGATGCTAAAGGTTAATCCTGAGGAGATTTTGTGCAAGATGGACAAGGTCTATAGAGTGAATTCTTGGGTGGCAAGGGAAAGGCAATTGCCTAGAGATGTGGTGATCTACTTTACAGATAGAAGAATAAGAAATGACATTTTGCAAAAGTCTTTTGTTTCTACTATTCAAGTGGATGGAAGGGAGATTGGGATTTACAAAGAGTTGCCGCCTAAGATGCTAAGAGATAGAAAGGACTTTGGATTTTTGGTGATTGAATTAAAGAAACAACAAATTCCATTCAGATGGGATGCTCCAGTTGGCATAATATTGAGGTATCAAGGAGAGAGATATCGATTAAATACTGTTGAAAAAGCGGAAGAATTTTACTTCAATGTTTTTAAAACTGGCGCAACATCTCCATGTACATCCTCAGTGTTAGGTATAGAGGAGGGTGAGAAAGAGAAGCAATTTGAACAAGAGCTTGAAGAGCAGCGGAAACAGATGGAGGTGGAGGCAATGGAAACTCAAGGAGCAACAGGGTTTTTTTTTGGATGAGCTGTTGCTGGATCTTCCTTTAGAGGCTATAGGTGGACCACCCAAAAATACAAGAGAAGTGGCAGTGGATCTCGAGTTGATGTCGTATAAAGCTAAAGACCAGCGTAAAACTCGAGCAGCTTATAAACAAATTCTAGAGAAACAACAACAGCAGAGGTCTAAGCTACCACAAGATAAGAAGGGAGACAATGGTAAAACACAAAAATCCGAAGCTATGGGAGGAGCTAAACTGAAGACTACCAGTCTGGAACAGAAACTTCAGCAAATGCTCTTAACGCTTCAGGAGACTACAAATGACAATTAAGTTTTTATCCTGGAATGTGAATGGATTGAACTCACCACAGAAAAGAAGGAAAATATTTCATTATTTGAGACAATTTAATAATGGTGTTATTTGTTTACAAGAAACTCATATTAGAATACAAGATCAAAAATATTTGATAAATTCTAGATTAGGAGCACAGTTCATAGCCTCAAATCTGGAGAAGAAGAATGGTGTAGTGATTTATATAAATAAAAGATTGCCAGCTAAAATTATAGAAGCAGATGACTGTGGAAGATATATAGCAATTGAACTTTATACATATAATGGTCCAATTTTGGTGATTGGAATTTATGCTCCTAATCAGCAACAAGAAAATTTTTATAAAATATTGTACTCTAAAATATTACAATGGGACTATAGATCTATTTTACTTATGGGAGATTGGAATGGAGTAATAGATCCCAAAATAGATAAAAAGCGTTTGGCAAAGTCATGTGTTAAATTACCACAGATCTTTTTTGATATGAAAGAAGATTTGGAATTGAAAGATATACGGAGAGTGCATAACCCAAAAGAATTGGACTTTACTTTTTTCTCAGACAGACATAGATCCTTCTCTAGGATTGATTTTATCCTACTTACCGCTGATTTACTTTTAAAAACAAAGAAAACAAAGATATTTCTGAGGACTTTAACTGACCATAGCCCGGTATGGATAGAAATAGAAATCGGAAAGAATGAGAGAAGATCATGGAGAGTAAATGAAAACTTGTTTAGATATGAAAAGAATGTAAATGAACTTAAAAAACAAATGAAGGAATTTTTTGAAATGAACTTGAATAAGGGTACCCCTATTGAAATTGTTTGGGACGCGAGCAAGGCGTATATGCGGGGGGTACTGATCTATATGAATTCTAAACATAAATCAAATCGACAAAGAAAAAGATTAGAATTGGAAGGAGGGATAAAGAAAAAAGAACAGTTACTCATAAAAAATCCAACAGATGAAAAATTACAAGGAATTATAAAACTTTTGAAAGACCAATTTCAAATGTTCACAGCGGAACAAGGAGCAACTAATTTACAATTTGCGAAACATAATACATTTTGCAACGCTAATAAACCGGGCAGGTGGTTAGCTTACACACTGAGGAAACAATAGAGTACTCGGACTATTGGCAGTATTGAGTATGGAGGGAAGGAAGTTTTTCAACAAAGACTAATTAAAGAAGCCTTCTTAGATTATTATACCAAACTATATGCCAAAAACGATATACAGAATGAACTTATAAATAAATATCTAGAAGAAAGGAGAGTTATAAAAATTTCTAGTGATCAAAAGGAAAGACCGAGCTTACCAATAACAGCTGAGGAGATTATTGTTGCTATTAAACAACTGAAAACAGCTAAAGCTCCAGGAACAGATGGTTTAACTGCAGTGAATTATAAAACTTTACAAGTAGAAATGATTGAACATCTTAAAGACTTATTTTGTAGCATACAACATCCTTCATGGAAAGCAGCTTTTGTTTCATTGATACCGAAAGAGGAAGCAGGTTCTACAAAACCGGGAAAATTTTAGACCAATATCTCTCCTGAATACGGATTATAAAATTTTTGCAAAAGTATTAGCCAACAGATTAATGCCAGTTATTCAAGAGGTGATTCATCATGATCAAGCAGGATTTATAGAAGGCAGATACATGAAGGATAATGTGAGGCAAATTATAGATTTATTGGAATATCTTGAGAAGAATAAACAGATCTCTGCAGTGCTGGTGTTTTTGGATGCGGAGAAGGCCTTTGATCGAGTGAACTGGAACTTTCTATTAAAGACTTTAAGAAAAATGGACTTTGGGGATCAGTTTGTGCAGGCGGTTTCAGCAATTTATCAAGAGCAAACAGCACAAATTATCATTAATGGAAGCTTAACTACAAATTTCAGTATAGAAAAAGGCACAAGACAAGGTTGTCCGTTATCCCCGTTGTTGTTTATCTTAACTCTAGAAGTCTTGTTGAACACAATACGGGACTCGAGCACTTTGAATGGAATAGTTATAAGGCAAGAGGATTACAGAACAAGGGCATTTGCAGATGATCTGGTTGTTACCCTAACACGGCCGATGGAATCAATAATTCAGATGAAAGACATTATAGAAGAATATGGTATGGTATCAGGATTTAGACTGAATCAGAAAAAAACCAAGATGATAGTTAAAAATATGACAGAAGATCAAAAGAAGGAACTTGAAAGGAAGGCAGGCTTTGAAATAGTACCAAAGGTGAGATATCTAGGAGTCCAAGTTGCAGATTTAAATATAAAACTGTTCCAAAATAATTATGAGGTGTTGTGGCGAAAGGTACAAAAGGATATGGAAACTTGGAAAAAACTGCAGCTGTCCTTACTTGGAAGAATAGCAGCAGTTAAAATGAATGTTCTACCTAGATTTTTATTTTTGTTTCAAATGATTCTGGTGCTTAAAGGTGATAAACAGCTGATGGAATGGCAAAAAGGAGTGAATAAGTTTGTTTGGAATGAGAAAAAGCCAAGAATTAAATTGAAAATTATGCAAGATGTTCGTGAAAGGGGTGGCCTTAAACTTCCAAACCTATGACTGTATTATGAAGCAGCAGCGTTGACACAAGCAAGTGATTGGTTTGGAAGGACAAACACTGGAATATTGAATATAGAGAGTTATGATCTTGAACTTGGTTGGCATGCATATTTATTTTATGAAAATAAAGTGGATAAACTATTCAACAGCCATATACTTAGAAACTCCTTGATGAGAGTATGGAAGAAGCACCAGTTCAAATGGGATTATAAAATACCGTTGTGGTTGGATCTTGGTCATATTATATGGAATACAAACATAAAGTCACTCGGGGGGGGTTTATACAAAGAAGTACTTTTTAATGATGGGGGCAGATGGCAACTAAAGACATTAAATAAACTGTTGGAAGAAGGGATTAATTTAACTTCGTTACAGTATAATCAACTTCAACTGAGATGGAGAGAAGATCAAAAAACTGGTTTAATGTTGCATGAAGAAGAATTGGTAAGACAGATAAAAGAGAAAGGCCCAATGCATATTAAGAGGGTTTATAACGTTTTGTTAGAAAGAGATTCAGAAAATGAATTGGTTAAAGATTGTATGATAAAATGGGCGCAAAACTTTGCAGAACCAGTTATGATGGAAACATGGGAAAAAATATGGGTTCAGAATGTTAAATTTACGCAGTCACAGAACTTGAGGGAAAATTTTTATAAAATGTTTTATAGGTGGCATTTAGATCCTAAGAAATTGTCGTGCATGTATCCTAATGTTCAACCAAAATGTTGGAGATGTGATTGTTTAGATGCTACATATTATCATATATGGTGGACTTGCAAGAAAGTGAAGGCATTCTGGATAAAAATTTGGTGGGTTATGCAAAATGTTCTGAAGAAAAAACTCCAATTTTCTCCTCAATTGTTTTTATTGGGCATAGTTAAGGACTTTTCAAGGGGTGAAACAAAATTGATATTGTATATGGTGACAGCAGCTAGGTTACTGATTGATCAATATTGGAAAAGGGATGTTATGCCTACTATTGAAGAATGGACTTTGAAGGTGGCCAGTTTTGCAGAAATGGCGAAGATATCAGCATACTTAAAAGACCGGACTCAAGAGACCTATGCATGGGAGTGGAAGAAATGGATAGATTATGTGCAGAATAAATATCAAACTAGGAAGTACCAGATAGCTTTTAGTTGAATGTTGTGTAGAAATGTATAGTATATAGGGGTAGAATAGTTTAATGTCATGTAGAAATGTATAGTACACAGGGGGTAGAATAGATGGGTGGTAAAGTATGATATAATATGATGTGGATCTGGATTTCACCTTGGGGAAGTCATGGGAGGAGGGGAGGGGTAGGGAGGGAAAGGGGGGCGGAATGGGAAAATTTGTACCTGTAAAACTTTTTCAATATATATATATATATATATATATATATATATATATATATATATATATATATATATATATATATATATATATATATATATATATATATATATATATATATAATTCCCAACCGGGTTGGCCTTTGGTTCTGGAGTCTTGCAGATGTTTACGTTTTATCTGGGCTTTTTTCCCCAGCCAAATGAATTTACCTATCATTCTATTTAAATGTTCAAAAAATGGTTTCCCTAATCTAATTGTATCGATTGAAACAAATATAGCAATTTGGGTAATACATTCATATTTATTACAGCTATTCTCCATACTAAAGACAGCTGTAGTTTGGCCCATATATCCAAATCTTTTTGTAATTGTTGAATTAATTTATCGTAATTAATTTATTTTAGTTGCTATTTCTATTTCATCTATATTTTTACTTAATTCCAAATCTGTCCAAATCATATCTATTCTGGACCATGAATCATGTTGGTTAGAATAAAAAGTATATTTTTGTGTATGTGTGGATTTCGTTCTCTCCAGATGTCTTTTAGATTCAGCTCTTGCACCATATCAAAAAAAGTGGTCAGCAGTATCCTCCTCTGTTTTTTATTTTTCTTCCCCGATCTATAATCTTGTTTTGTATCTACGACCGCATTAAAGTCCTCCAATGAACAAATATTTTCAATTTCCAATTCCATTATTCTTTTATGTAATTTATAATAAGATTCCCCATCTAATATTTGGTATGTAGATAGCCACCAATAACATTTTTTTCTGTCTTATTATTATCTCAATTAATAAAATTCTGCCTTCCCCACCTGCATAAATTTGTTTCGGTTGTAGCCAATCTTTAATGTATAAAATTACTCTCTTTTTTTGTGGTGCAAGAGCCGAATATAATTTTCCTAATTTAGGGGCTTCTAGTACATGTCCTTGTTGCTTTTTAACATGGGTTTCTTGTAGATATCTGAATTGTGTTTTTGTAGTCTAGATAGAATCTGTCTCTTTTTGGCTGGAGAGTTTAAACCATTTATATTAATCGAAATTAAGTTAATTTCTTCTTCCATTTTACCTTCTACTAATGGCCCTGGTTCCTTTCCTTAGTCTCGTTTCTGTTTGTGTCCTCGACTTTGTCCCTGTTCTTTCCCTCTGTTCTCTTTCAATCCTCCTATGATTCCAATTCCTACTTCTTCTTCCTGACTCTTATATTCTATCTCCTCTCCACTCTCCCTCTCTTCATCTATTGCTATATACTGGTCGTAAAATTCCTGAGCCTTCTCTAGTGTATCCAACCAAATCTTTTTGTCTTGCCAGGTCACTAATAGGCCTTCTGGGATAAACCAACAAAACATTATTTTATATTTGATAAGTTGGGAGGAGAGAAAGTGGTAGCCTTTGCTCCCTTATCCTTCTGGGTACTTGTTTGAGAGTCAGAATCTCTTTCCCTTTGTACGTCATCGTTGTATCTCTCGTTCTTCTATAGATTTCATCCTTAATTGTTTCTTTAGTAAATCAAATGTGTACCTCACGTGGCAATTTATTTTGCCGTGCATAATTAGTATGCACCCTATACAATTCGTCAATACCATTCTGCAGCTCACTCTTGTTCATCTTTAGATTGTCTGCCAACAACTCTATCATAAGATTCAGGAGGTCTTCTTCCATATTTTCTGGTATATTCTGAAATCTTAAATAGAACACGGCCTTGTCCATTTCAAGAAAGGTTATTGCCTCTTCAAGTTCTCAATTCATTGCCCTCAATTTCCTTTCTGTCTCCTCCAATTTTTTTTCTGTCTGTTCCATTCTTTCTTCCACTTTATCTCTGTTTGTTCTTGACAATTGTCTCTCGTATTTCTTCCATTCTGTCATCCAGTTTCCTTATGTCACCTTTCACTTCGCCCATGTCGTTCTTTAGTTCTTCATAGTTCTTTCCAATAGATTCCTGGGTCTTGAGAAGAACCTCCTGAATCATATTCAGAGTTGTCTGCATACTTTGCATATTCATTGCCTTTCCTGCCTTTTCTCCTCCCAACATGTCTCCTATCAGTTTTTGTCCTGCTGGAGAGGCAGTCATTTGTATAACTTTTTTTGCAGTTTTAGTTACTGATGTTGTACTTGTCATATCCAATTTCCCAAAGATCTTCTTCCACAAGAACATAAAAAATCTATTTCCTTTCTTCTCCTGAGACTATCTTTCCTAGTTTCTTTTGATTATTAAATGCTCCTTTTTTTATGATCTTGTCCACTTAATTTACCATCAATTTTGTTTCTTTAAAATTCATTAAATAAAGTACTCAAGTAATTAATTAATATAATTGATTCTATCTTCCCTTAATCTCAACGGTTATTATTACTCTAACTTAAATTAACAATACCTAAACAAACAATAATATATAACCTCAGTATAAAGAAAGGGTATTAGGTAGAAAGGCCAGACAATTAATATGTTTATCTATTTATATATAATATATTATCTTAATGTTTTCAAAAATTAAATAAGTAATACTAGATAATAACAATAACTAAATAGACAAAAGTATATTACTTCAAGCTAAAGAAAAAAAATATAAATAAAGAGGCCAGACAATTTGTTACGGTCTTTCCTCTTAAACAATAGATTAACAAAATTACTTAATTATTTTCAAGAGTCAATTGAATAGTAGACATTAACAATAAAAAAAGAGAAAAAAACAGGGAAAGTCTAGAGATATACCATGGTATTTGTTTCTAAATATAAATATACAATATACATAACTTCCTATTAATTTCTTCCAGTCTCCTCCTTTGCACTGTCCCAACCTCTTCCGTTTGCTACTTTCCAAGTCCTTTCTCCAAAAGGTCTGCTCCTATTAATCTGCACTGTCACTGTAGCTGTCAATCCACACTCCAATCCTCATCGTTACAATTGTTATATCCGCACTCTCCGATCTTTCACTTCCAGTCCCAGTATATACAGTCACAGTCCTTACTGCAGTTTTCAACTTTCTTCCTCTCTTTTCCTTTCAACTCCTCTAAACTCCTTCTTTTCTCTTTTCCACCTCCTTCTCAATACTTCACTTCACCGCCGCCGCGCCACTTTTTCTGTCTTCGGAGACTTCCTTGTCACACCTTTTAGTTTCCACTGAATTAGGGAATTAACCCAATAACTCTCTGTTCCATCTTTGTTCACCGATGTATCAAGCTGTTTTCTTGCTTCCTTCACCATTCACATGGGCCGTCTCGCCTCCAGATCCGACCATTGCAGCCAGTCTCTTCCATGCCGAAATTTAAGGGGTTCTTCCATAATGGGGTATTGCGCAACTCCCCGTTACCCCAAGAATTCCCCCTCTACCAAGCCGACCTCTCCAGGGTCTGCTCTTGCCGGTACCGACTTCCAGACACAAAAATTCGGTCCAAGGTAGCGGAGCTCTGTTTCTCAGACTGCAACACTGTGACGTCATCCCGGAATCCTGGCATTACAATATTTAATGTCCACATGTTTACTTCTATTCTTTACTCTGTTGCCATTTTAATGCAGGCAGCATTATCTTCATATACCGTTACAACTTCATTTACCTTTACATTTAAATCCTGTAACAGCTGTATATACCAGGTTACCTCTGAACAGAGTTCAGACAAAGCAATAAATTCTGCCTCCACAGTTGAAATGGTGACAGTTGTTTGCTTCCTGGACTTCCAACCAATTAAAGCCCCTCCAAACGATACTAGAATCCCAGAATTGGACTTTCTGGTTTTTACAACATTTGCATAATCACTATCAACATAGCATTTCAATTTTAATCCTTTGGATTTTTTTGTATTTGAAGACCCAAATTCACAGTTCCCTTCAAAAACTTGAGAATCCTTTTACTGTGATACATCCTTTGCAATGAAACAAAGATCATCCACAAATGCTAATAGTTGACAATCCCCACCTTGTAACTTTCCAGTGTATATGCAACCATCAGCCTTGCAACTCTTGAACCCAAGACCCTTCAGTGCCTTATCTAGACAGATATTCCAATTCCTGTCCGACTGCTTCAGGCCATAAATGGCCTTGTTCAATTTATACGTCGTGTTAGGCTTTTTACTTTCATACCCTGGTGCTTGAACCATGTAAATTAATTCTGTATTGAGGAGTGCTGTGGTTATGTCCAAATGCCAAATTTTATGGCCATGTGCCGCTGCCAACATTAGTACGAGTCTGATGCTTTCACTCTTTACTGTTGGCGCGAATACCTCCTCATAGTGCACATTTTTCAACTGTGAAAAACCTTGTGCCACTAACCTTGCTTTATACTGGACCTCATTATTGGTCAGTACTTTCTTCTTATACCCACTTGCATCCTACAGCTTTGCTACCCTGTGGCAAAGTCGTAGATGAGAACACGTTATGTTCACCCATGGATTTCATTTCTTTGTCCATGGCTTCTTTCCAGTTTATTTGTTAAATTTAAGCCAATACTTCCTTATAGTTTCTTAGCTCATACCACACATTACACACTTTAACTTTATTAGCAGAATACTTCTCAGGTGGAATCCCCTTGTTCCATCACTCTGACCTGCGTGGCATTGACTGCTCCTGTGTTTTAACCCTCTCTTGCTTCATATCTTTTTCAGCTTCTTCAGTTTCTCCTCCCTGAATGCTGCCACTGTCACTAAGTGAGTTACCGTCACTAAGTGGATCACCATCACTAAGTGAATCATTCCAAAAATTTGCATCAATTCTTTTCCAATTTTGCTCTGCAAAACTAGCTGACCTGGAAATCACTATTCTTTTGCTCCCATCACTAAAGTGATAGTTTTTTGAAGCTGGTTCATAGCCCATAAACCTGAGCTTTCTAGACTTTTGTTGTCATTTCTTCTGATTGCTTTTGAAATATGCACCCACGCATTACTTCCCAAAACTCTTAAATGTGCCAGAGATGGCTTTCTCCCATATAGCACTGCATATGGAGTATCATTAATGGAGGAAAAGATCAGCAGACAGGTTCACACACACACTGGTTTCATTTTCTCTTTTCTCTGCACACCCTAAGACACTAAGACACACCCTGGCTCCAGTCTGTCTCAGCTCCCAATTGGCTGACTTAGTTGCTATGCCTATTCATTGGCTGATCTTGTTACCATGTCTTCCTAGTCATGAATATTCTGACATATAAACCCACCTCCATTTCCATCACTCATCCCAGGTCTGCCTCTTATGTCAGTGAGGCAGATCTGGGATTATGTAAACAAAAATATTGCATTGTAGTGCCTACAAAATGTAAACTGTACTCAAAAGACTATAAGGATAGTTGTAATACTTTTGCCTAGGAGATAATCTACATGACTAGCTTATCCCAAAGTAAGTATGATCCATTGCCCCACTTCTTGTAGGTAAGAATGTGCAATCTTATTTTCCAAGAAGTAGGGAGGCAATCTCCACCCCTCTTTTTCTGCTATGCATCAAAACACTGTTTTGTGCTGTCCAGTTTGCACCTACCTTTTTTTAATGTTCATTGATGAAACAGTGAAAATGTGGACTATTTTTTAGTCAGACGAAATTGAAAGCAATTCTGTCACTTTCTCCTTCTACCTGAAGTGACAGGAAAACTGTGTTTTTTGCTTATAAAGAAGCAGGGTAATCCACCATTCTGGGGCTCTGGCTCATGTAGTTAAGATTACCCACTGTAACATCTGCTCCTTAATGCTACCTTAATAGATATTGGTTTGATCCAGCATAGAACTGTACAACCTGAGGCTCCAGGATCACTTTAAAACCTACTTATAAAAGTGGAATACGTTAAGCTTCTTTTCCTGCAAAGTAATTCTGGTAATCCAGGCTCAGGGTTGACTCAGCCTTCCATCCTTTCTAAGGTAGGTAAATTGAGGACACAGTTTGTGGGGGCAATAAGCTGACTTTGTATAAATATACAAAAGTATGAAGGCTATTGCTTAACGCATTGTAAGCCGCCCTGAGTCTCCGGAGAAGGGCAGCATATAAATCAAATTAAAAAAAAATAATCATGTGAATTCATACACTATCATATATAATCTAACACACACACACACACACACACACACACACACACACACACACACAAATGCAATCCATAGCTTCTGGTTCAGATGTTGCAGTCAAATTGTAAGTAGTTTTATGTTAGAAAGGGAGCACTGTTGCATACATATTGACTAATCATGTTAATTTTAACCTAATGTAATTTAAATATAAATTTATTTATTTATTATCATTTTTTTGCTTTAATTTATATGCTGCCCTTCTCCGGAGACTCAGGGCGGCTTACAATGCGTTGAGCAATAGCCTTCATACTTTTGTATATTTATACAAAGTCAGCTTATTGCCCCCACAATCTGGGTCCTCATTTCACTACCTTTGAAAGGATGGAAGGCTGAGTCAACCTTGAGCCTGGTGAGATTTGAACTTGCAGTAATTGCAAGCAGCAGATGTTAATAACAGTGTTTTACTCCACTGTACTACAGGCTCTAAATGTTTTGCAGCGACATTGCCCTCTTCTTGGAGGGAGATCCTTGTATGCCATGCAAAGATAAATAAAAATTATTTTCTTTAGATTCAATAAAAATGATGTAAGGGTTCAATTGGGAGAAGGGGGGGCCTTGAATTCGATTTATTAGCATTGCCTGTGTCAACAGATATTTTACAACCTATATCCTGGTGCTGCAGCACCCTGAGATCTCCTTACCTTTGTGGAATGTTTATGACTGCCATGTGGGCTGTTTTACTTTAAAGGATAACGGAGGATAGTAATGGGAATGCATGTTTATCCAGTTCTCAGGGCAGCTGATAAAGAAAACATCTTCAAACTTGTGTATTGGCTAAAATCTGCATTCTGGCTAAAGGGAGGGGTCTCTACTGCTTTAATCCTACTTGTCTTGCCTAAGGGTATTCAGACATTGCTTTGAATCTATCGCTGTCACTTCTGCTTAATAAAAGGTTCCTTTTGAAATACTCCATTTCAAGAGTTTTCACTTTCTTAAGTCGAGGGAGAGACAACCCTTACAGAAAACAACGTCTGTAAAATGGTCAACCCAGAGAAGCAATCTTCGCTCTACTGAGGGGACCTTGCAAACCATGTCCGAATGAAGCAGGGAACAGGGAGAAGCCGAATGTTTGGGGAAGACATCAACCATCACCCAGCCAGATGCCTGTTTCATACACCCCATCGGAGAGGATGAGATAAAACCCTGGAGAATCCTGAAAAGCCCTGCTGATCAATTGGCATCGGGAAAAAAGATAGCTGGGATGAGAGAACCAGAGGAGTCACCCTCAGCCATGGCAACCGAAAACCAGGGTGGAAACTGGAGTTAGAAGCCCTTGCTGACCAGGGGGAACTAACCGAAGTACCGCTGAGGGAAGAGGCATATAACCCAATTGGTGATGGAAACTTTGGAAAATCTCAACATCCGAGGGGAACCAGAATGACAGCCAAGGAGTCCTGAAAAGGCAGCAGCTGCAGATGATGCCAGGGGGGGCATCCCCCCTGTGGAGGCCACCAGTCGAGCAGATGGTGCAGCAGTAGCGGCAGAAGACCTCGCAAACCCTCCCGTCTGGGCAGCACGCACACTGGCACCCATTCCCAACCCAGCCCAGAGCCCCAAGATTGATATGGCCAGAAACCTGTACTGAGCGGGGTGAGTGTAGAAGAAATCCCCACCGCAATAGAAGCAAGAGCCCCTAAAAGTATTCAGACATTGCTTTGAATCTATTGCTGTCACTTCTGCTTAATAAAAGGTTCCTTTTGAAATACTCCACTTCAAAAGTTTTCACTTTCTTAAGTTAGAGGAAGAGACTATAGTCAATTTTTTCTTGGTGGAATTCACATTTAGAAAGTTTAGCATAAAGTTTGGCAGAGCAAAGTTTGTTTAAGACAGCCCTGACTAGTTTTACATATTAAAATGTCGTTCAAGTAGACCAGGGCCCCCTTATACAAATGCTCGTGTAGCACTTCATTTATTAATTGCATAAACACTGCAGGGGTGCACCAAAGGGAGCACTTTGAATTGTTAGCACCCACGGGGGGTGTTAAATGCCATTTTCTACTTTTCCTCCTCCTTAATTCTGATAAGGTAGTAAGCCTCCCTTAAATCCAGCTTTGAAAAAAATTTCCCTTTAGCGAGGTGTGCTAGCATATCTTTCATAAGGGGGAGGGGATACATGTTCTCCACACTGATTGCATTTAAATTTCTAAAATCAACACAGACGTTTTGAGCCATCTTTCTTTTCTCTAAATAACACTGGAGCTGCAATTTTTGGTCAGGCTGTTTCGATGAAACCCCTTGCTAGGTTTTTCTCAATAAATGCTCTCAGTTCTTCCAGCTCCCTCGGGACATGCTGTACATCTTGGTTTAGGGAATTTAGCGCCAGGTAAGATTTCTATCGCACAGTCAGTGGCATAGTGTGTGTGGGGGAGCTCATCCGAGGCTTTTTCGCTAAAAACCTCAGCCAAATCCTTGTATTCTACGGGTATGCCCTTAGTTGGCATGGCGTGGCCAGGCATGGCTGTTTCTCGGTGCTCTCCCCCTCAGTTTCTTTATGTGGATTCTCGGCAAAAGTCATGTGCATCTGAAATTTTATGATGCCTTGCTTCCAATTAATTTTGGGGTTCCATTTTATCAGCCATGCAAGGCCCAAGACTAATGGCCATTCCATCCCAGATGCCACTATAAATGTAAGTATTTCCTCATGGCTCCTGATGCCTATTGGTAGATCCTCGGTGGCAAAAGAAGCTGGTTCCCCCCCCCCGCTATTGACCCATCTAGTTGGCACGAAGCGATGGGGTTTTTCAGCTTTCTTATGTTAATCCTCAACTTCCCTACTAGGGTTGGGCTGTTCAAACAGCGGGTGAACCCTGAGTCCACTAGAGCGGAGATATTTATCTCCCTGTCCCAATTTGGGAGAAATAGTCTTAAGGGGAGGGTAAGCGGTTTAATTAGTTTGCTTACCAGTGGTTCATCTTCTGGATT
The DNA here is from genome assembly GCF_059756535.1 of Pantherophis guttatus. Classification (NCBI taxonomy): domain Eukaryota; kingdom Metazoa; phylum Chordata; class Lepidosauria; order Squamata; family Colubridae; genus Pantherophis; species Pantherophis guttatus. The sequence goes on along the minus strand of NC_142063.1, from coordinate 183,538,514 downwards.
GCTTCCTAATGAGTGTGATTCCTCCTGCTGAGATGCCAGAGTTTCCTCTCCAAAGAGCGGGGGGGATGGAAATTCTACGATCTCCCTGCTGCTCAGGGCAGTCTCCTTCCCACGCTGGGCAGGTTTTGCAAGTCCCACCCCCCCAGCAGGCGTTCTGGTTTCCGGACAGGTGTTTGTGAACGACACTCTGCAGCTCGGTGTCCCTCTTTCCACACTTGAAATAGGCTGAGGATTTCGGAGAAAATGCGGTTTGTGGTATGAGGGGCTCTTGCTTCCATTGGGGTGGGGATTTCTTCCACACTCACCCCACTTGGTACTGGTTTCTGGCCATATCAATCTCGGCTTCTTTGGCACTGAGGTACCACTCATGTAGGTGATTCAGTGCGCTTCGGGCCACCGAGGCATTGTATAGATCATTACTCAGCCCATCCTTGAAACAGGTCACCAAAATATACTCTGGCCAGTTCACATGACACGGAATTTTTCCATATACTCTGCTACTGGCCGTCGTCCCTGCTTCACCACCTTAGTGTGGTCGCATGCTTTGCGATCTGCGAGGGGGTCCTCGAACCGTCGTTACAGGGCCATCAAAATCCCACAGTTCTGGTGCATCGGCATTATGCAGGGTCACCACCCAGCTGGCAGCGGTTCCCTCCAGGGCTAGGGTCACAACTCGCACTCAGGATTCTTGGGTTTGGAAATCACGCCCATACTCTTGCATTTAGGTGAGCACGTTTGCCACAAAGAATCCTAATTGTTGTGGATCTCCCTCAAACTTCACCCTAAGGGGGGACTTCTGGTGGTGACGTCATCGTGGAGAGGGTGAGGAAATGGGGCACCATTTCTGGAACCCAAAAACTCTCTGTTAGAAGCTCTTTCAGGGCATTCTCAATCCTGTAGGGATCGGGAAACAAAAGGGGAAGCTCCGAAGCCCCCAGGCGACATGCTATCGCCAGGGAGGATAAAGGAGACACCCTTTAAAGCTGGTGGAGAGAAAGTTGCCCTTTAAGGAAGATAGGAGCGATGGCGGCCGTGCAGAGGGAAGCAAAGAATGAAGACAGCAGTTTCGAGTGGCAGATCGAAATAGACCCAGAAGGAGGAATCGGAAAATATGGAGAAGTGCGGAGTGACGTGGGTGCAAAAAAGTCAGACTAACAAGCGGCAGTGGATTAAAGGGGAAGCGCAGCAGGAGAGAAAAGAGAACAGCGCAAGGGAAGGAGGATCCCGGGGAGTCAGTCAGCAGAATAGGAGGAGTGACAGAGTTAAGACCCCGAGACAGAGATGGAGACGGAAACGGAAAGAATTGGAGAGGGCGTAAAACCAGAGAAACTAAATAATTCTAAACGGTAAAGAAGAAAGTAAGGAACTTTTGAAAAATTTGTGGGACTTAAAAGTGTGATTGATGACTGTAACGGACTTAAGGAGAGAGACTAAGACTGGAAAGAGGACTGACATTATTGCACGATAGAAAATAACCACAATCACAACTAGAAGCAAGATTGGAGAAGGGAAGGAGCATCAAACAACAACAAAGAAAGAATAAAACATATACTCTTATTCCTATATACAAAAATATATACATAAACAGTAAAGTAAGGGGGGGGAAAGGGATTGTATTACAGTTATAATTATTTATTGCATTGTGAATTTATAAAGTTTGAAAAGGCGGAATGTAATAGAGGATAAGAAATTAAAGAAGAACAGATACATATTAATTTTAGAATAATGGAATAGAAAAGAAAAGTTAATTAACTATAACTACATTGATTGGAAATGTTGTAAAGTAATAATTGAGAATTTGCAAGATAATAATTATATTGTGATATTGTTAGAGTGTCATAGTGCTATATTCCTGGCTTCTCCGGGGCTTTTTTGAGGCTCCTGGGGACTCTGGAGTATGGTGGGAGCCATGGTGGAAGCTGCGCCGGTGCTGGCAGTGGGCGCGGGGCTGTCGGCGGCCGCTGGACGATGGCGGAGGCGAGGGGGTGGCAGCTGGCTGCTACCGAAGAGGAAGGTATGGTGAGAGGCTGCTGGCTTCTATCTTGGAACCCTAGACCTGCTAGGGGGCAGCTTATTTCTGCTGGCCCATTTTCCATCTCCCTCCGTTGCCTTCCGTGTGTCATCTATCCCCCGGGTTTACTATTCTGCCTTCTAGACTGGCTCTATTCCACCTATGCCCTTGATGGTATGGAGAATGGACAATTCTGATGTGGATTCTGAGCGAGTCCGGTTTCAACTGCCGTTTCCCTACCAGAGTGGATAGACTATCGAATCTCTCCATAGCCAACTCCATCTTGGCTATCCATCGTGAGAGGATGGCCTGGAGAGAGCACCTTCTGAGTTTTTGTTGAAATGGCACGAGACTTCTTCCACTGTCGTGAGAGGACAGCGGAGTCCAGTTTTCCCATGTCTTGAGTAGCTGCCTCTCCATTCCCTAGGACGATTAGACTATTCTATGGAACCTCAGCCAGATGATGTTTCACCCTTTCCCGGTTCTTGGATGCACTCGGCCGCCGAACTCCTTGCACTGCGAGACTCCCCCCTCTTGCAGGCCAGGCCCTCCACGTTATCGAGGGCCTACCTTGATGATGGATTTTGGAATCCCGAGAGATGGCATGCAGCGAAGAGGGGGTTGAGGGGTTTTTTATTTAAATTTTTAAAGAAAATTTTAAGCGGACCCGGGAGGAAGGGAGGGGGTTGTAAAAGTGGACCTGGGGGGGTCCAGATAGCTACTGAGCGGGGTGATAGGTTGATTGGCTGCAGCAGAGGGGTCAGGAAAGAAAATTTATCCGGGGAGCAGGGGGATAACAAGAAGGGCAATGCAATTGAAATAATGAGTGGGAGGGGCAGGTATGACGGGCGCAGGGGACCATATGTGTCGGGAGTGCACATACGCTGTTTACGAGCAATTGCGCACTCCGGCCCCCAATGCACGACTCGTGGCCTGGGTTGTGCAGAGTCTCAGGCCCAGGGTCCACGGCTGATGTTGTGTAATGCCAGGTCGGTTGTTAATAAAGCCCCCCTCATCTGTGATCTTATATTGGAGGGGGGTGCGGACCTGGCAGGTATTACAGAGACCTGGTTGGGCCAAGAGGGGGGGTCCCCCTCGTTGAAATGTGCCCACCAGGTTTCCGTGCATTTCATCAGCCAAGGGCCCAGGGGAGGGGTGGGGGAGTGGCGGTGATTATTAGGGAGAGTCTTTGTCCGAGGGAGACCACTGTTCCTCAGATAGCCGGATGTGAGTCCCTCTTTGTGAAATTGGGCCGTGGGGTGCAGATGGGTTTGCTGACTGCGTACCTGGCTCCCTGCCACATGGCAGCGACCCTACCCGAGGTACTCGAGCTACTTGCCGGGGTGGCGGTGGATACCCCCAGACTTATTGTCATGGGGGATTTCAACCTTCCATCCGCGGGTGAGGCGTCAGAGGTGGTTCGGGAGTTCATGGCTTCCATGACGGCCATGGACCTGACCCAGTTAGTTCAAGGCCCCACTCACATAGGGGGACACACTCTGGACTTGATTTTCATCTCTGGTCAGTGGTTGAATGATCTTGGTAAAGGGGACTTAGATATTAAACCCTTGTCATGGACAGATCATTCGCTCCTTCACTTGGACTTTCCTACCGCTTCCCCCTGCCGCAGGGAGACGGAACCGACCAAATGGTTCTGTCCCAGGCACCTGATGGATCCAGAAAGGTTCCTGACGGAGCTTGGGCCATTTCCTGAGCCTCTGACACACGACTCGACTGAAGAGCTGGTGGCCGCCTGGGAGAGTGCAGCCGCCGGAGCTTTGGACCATGTCGTGCCTTTGCGGCCTCTGACCCGATGCCGATCTCAATTGGCTCCTTGGTTCTCTGAGGAGCTGAGAGAGATGAAGCGTCAGAAAAGACGCCTAGAGAGCATTTGGAGGACTAGTCATTCTGATTCTGACCGGACACAGGTGAGGTCTTATATCAAGACCTACCTAGTGGTGATAAAAGCGATGAAATCTAACCATTTTTCCGCTCTTACCGCATCTGCAGAGAACCGCCCAGCCGCCCTGTTTAGGGTGACCCACTCCCTTCTTCGGGGGGGGGGTGCGGGAAGATCCCTTGCAGGGTCGAGCTGAGGATTTTGTGCAATTCCTGCACGATAAAGTCACTCGGATTCGGGAAGGCTTGGACTCCGACTGGGTGAGTCCGGGGGAGGAGACGAGGGTAGGTCTTGAGAATATTACCTGGGAGGAGTTTGATCCTGTGGCTCCCGAGGATGTGGACAGGGTTCTGGGTAGGATTAGTGCCGCCACATGTTTATTGGACCCGTGTCCCTCCTGGTTGGTACTGGCCTCCCGGGAGGTTACACGAGGCTGGCTCCAGGGGATTATAACTGCTTCTCTGAGTGAGGGTGCCTTTCCCGCTGCCTTGAAAGAGGCAGTGGTGAGGCCCCTCCTCAAGAAGCCTTCCCTGGACCCGGCTGAATTAGCTAACTACCGTCCGGTCTCGAACCTTCGTTTTGTGGCGAAGGTTGTTGAGAGTGTGGTGGCACGACAACTGCCCAGGCACCTGGATGAAGCTATCTATCTAGACCCATACCAGTCGGGCTTCAGGCAGGGGCACAGCACAGAAACGGCATTCGTCGCGTTGGTGGATGATCTCTGGAGGGCTCGGGACAGGGGTTGCTCCTCTGTCCTAGACCTATTAGATCTCTCAGCGGCTTTTGATACATCAACCATGGTATCATGCTGCAGCGGTTGAGAGGGTTAGGAATAGGGGGCACCGTTATGCGGTGGTTCTCCTCCTTCCTCTCCGACCGCTCGCAGTTCGTGTTGGCAGGGGGGCAGAGGTCGACCTCGAGGCGTCTCGCATGAGGAGTGCCACAAGGGTTGGTCCTCTCGCCTCTTCTGTTCAACATTTGTGTGAAGCCGCTGGGTGAGATCATCCGTGGTTTTGGGGTGAAGTGTCATCTGTACGCTGATGATACTCAGCTGTACATCTCCACCCCAGACCACCCCAACGATGCTCTTGATGTGATGTCTTGCTGCCTGGAGGCCGTGCGGGTCTGGATGGGGAGGAACAGGCTCAGACTCAACCCGTCCAAGACCGAGTGGCTGTGGCTGCTGGCGTCCCGATATAGTCAGCAGGTGCCATTGCTGACTATTGGGGGTGAATCTTTACCCCCCACAGAGAGGGCTCGCAATCTGGGTGTCCTCCTGGATGCACGGCTGTCTTTAGAAGAGCATATGACGGCCGTGGCCATGGGGCCTTTTATCAGGTTCGCCTGATCCGCCAGTTGCAGCCCTTTCTGGACCGGGACGCCTTGCGCACGGTCACTCATGCCCTTGTCACCTCCCGGCTGGACTATTGTAATGCTCTCTACATGGGGTTCCCCTTGAAGAGCACTCGGAGGCTCCAACTGGTCCAGAATGCGGCCGCGCGGGTGGTTATGGGCGCAACTCGTTGTGCCCGCATGACACCCCTCCTGCGCGAGCTGCACTGGCTCCCAGTGGTCTTCCAGGTGCGATTCAAGGTGTTGATTACCACCTTTAAAGCACTCCATGGCATAGGACCCGGGTACCTTCGAGACCGTCTTCTGCCACCAATAGCCTCCCACCGACCAGTCCGCTCCCACAGAGAGGGACTCCTCAGGGTGCCATCAGCCAAGTTATGTCGGCTGGCGACACCCAGGGGGAGGGCCTTCTCTGTGGGAGCCCCAGCCCTGTGGAATGAACTGCCCCCAGAAATACGTAAGATCTCCGACCTCCGGGTGTTTCGCTGCGCACTGAAGACCCTGTTGTTCCGCCAGGCCGGGCTATCAACATAATAATTTTAAATTGGGGTATTTTAAATTTCTGGGTTTTTAAACCGGCCAAATCTATTTAATTATTTTAATTTTTAATCATTGTTGTGTCTTGTGTTTTTAAATTGGCTGTACACCGCCCTGAGTCCTTCGGGAGAAGGGCGGTATAGAAATAAAATTATTATTATTATTATTATTATTATTATTATTATTATTATTATTATTATTATTATTATTATTATATTATTATTATTATTATTATTATAATGTATATTTGCATAAATAGATAAATTGAGAATAACTGGAAACATATATAAGATAAAGATAAAGGTGTGTGTATCTAAAATTGTGTTGAATAAGCAAAAGGTAGAGAAAAAAATCTAAGTATATAAAAAAAACGGGAAGAAAGATCAACGATTAATATTTATATGTTAGTGTGGGAAAACTTCACATGAGCATTAAAAATGTCAACTATAACCACTATAGCGAAAACAGGAAAAAAAAACCAACTGTAAATCCTACAACAGTGGCATCACCACTACAGCAAAGAACAATAGACATGATAGGAAAAGAAAAAGAAAAGCCAGAAACGACACTAAATGCTATGCAGAATATGTTTCAAATGATTCAAGAAATGCTATTAAAAACACACACAAAAAATGGCAGATAATCACGAAGAAATGGGAATGTTTCATGCAGAAATCAAAAACGAAATAGGAGAAGTAAAAGAGGACATTAAAAATATGAATGATAAAATTGGGGATATCCAACAAACAATAACAGAAAACAAACAAAGAATTAAAAAAGCAGAAACAAAAATAGACCAAGTAGAGACAAAAGTGGAGGAATGGAGCAAAAAGCTTTTCAACTAAATAAGGAATTTTCTGACTCAATAGCAATGCTTGAAATGGAGAAAGCTTCATACTTCTTGCGCTTTCAAAATATAATAGAAGAAAAAGATGAAGATCTGGGAGAAAAAATGGAGATAGTGTCAGAAATAATACAAAGAGACAAGTCAGAAATAAAAGGATAGTTGGACGAAATATACTGGGTACATACTAATTACATAAGAAGACATCGACTGGCGAGGGAAGTACATGTTAGATTCTCAAAATAAACAATTAGAGATGAAGTATACAGAAAATCAAGAGAAGAAACTTTGACATATAAGGGTAAAGAAATCATAATTTTAAAACAAATACCTCGAAGAATTAGAAACCAACGCCAACAATATCAGTTCTTAACAACCCAACTGATCGGATATAAAATAATATTTAAATGGCTCACACCGGATGGGATTTTAATCACATGGCAAGACAAAAAGTATAAAGTAGACACACTAGAGAAAGCAAGAGAATTCTATAACTTGCACCTTACACAGGAAGAGGAACAGGAAAGTAAAAAAGAAACAGAAAGTAGAAGCCAGGAGGAAGAGCAAATAGAAGAAGCGAAGCAAGAGAGAGAAGAAAGAGTCAAGAAAAAGAACGAGAGGAAAGAGAAGGTGCGAAAGCAAAAAAACGGATGGAGACAAAACACACCAATAAACAGCTACACTAGGCAATGGAAGAGGCAATTAAACTTCTCTCAGTAAACATAAATGGATTAAACGCACTGAAGAAAAGAATGCAAACATTTACAAAACTATGAAAATTAGAAGCAGATGTGATATGCCTCCAGGGGATATATATCAAAAAAGGATACCAAAAAATATTAGAAAACCGAAAATTAGGAAAACTATATACATCTCTGATGCAAAAAAAAAAAAAGAGAGAGAGAGAGAGGAGTAACGGTTTATGTAAAAGAAAGGATAGAATCGAAATTAATATATGCAGACGAGGAAGGAAGAACTGTGATGCTTAAGTTAGAAGTAGAAAAGAAATAATCACTATTAGTAGTAATATATGCCCCTAACCAAAATCAACAGGAATTTTTTTAAAGGAATGAATTAAAATATGAAAATATCTGCCTAATTGGAGATTATAACGCTATAGTAGATGCCAAAAAAGATTACAAAAGTGGTAAGAAAAATAAAAAAAAGAAAGAAACACTTCCAAAAGAATTCTTCAATATGGCCGCGGAAATAAATCTAAGAGATGTTTGGAGGGAAACACATGAAGATGAGAATCAATATACATTTTACTCTCATCCACACCAATCCTGGTCTAGAATCGATATGGCTTGGATGACTGCAGATATTAGGACAGGGGTAGAAACAATACAGATAGGAGTAAATGAATGGGCAGATCACAACCCAATACTCATAAAATGGAAGGGGGGAAAAAGATTTAGGAGATGGACAATGAATAAAAAAATACGTAAAGAAAAAGGATTTAAACAAATGCTAGAAAAGGAATTACAATCATTTTTTAAGATAAATAAAAGAGAGGATACTTCCTTACAGAATACTTGGGATACAACAAAAGCATACATAAGAGGACTGACGATTGCATATATAGAGAAGAAAAATAAAGAGAGGAGACAACAGGTAGACAAACTATATGAAGAATTAAAAAACACAGAATATAAACTACAAAAAGATCCCCAAAATTAAAAAAATAAAAGAGGAATGGAATATAATCAAACATAAATTAAATTTGATAAATCAAAAAGAAAAGCCCAGAAAATAAAAATGGCAAAACAAAACTATTTTGAGTTTGCGAATAAAACAGGCAGATGGTTGGCATATAAATTGAAAAAAGAAAAAGATAAAAGAATAATATACCAACTCAGAGACGAAAAGGGGGAAATTCAATATAGAAGAGAAGCTAAAAAGGAAAATATTCAGACATTCTTTTCAAATTTATACAAACAAGAAGTAGAGGAGGACAAAGAAAAACAATACATAGAAGGATCAGAAATGGCAACAATTACAGAAGAACAAAGAGAAATATTAAACGGACCGATAACTAAACTTGAATTTGAATTGGCACTGAAAAAACAATAAAACACCAGGGCCAGATGGGCTACTGGTGGAATTATACAAAAACGTACAGGAAATATTGGGAGAAACCATGTTAGAACTATATAATGAGGCTTTGGAGAAGGCAAAAATTCCGACAACCTGGACAGAGGCAATAATTACTATCATACCCAAAGAAGATATGGACCACCAGTTAATTCAAAATTACAGACCAATCTCCTTGCTAAATACAGATTACAAGATATTTGCAGTAATTATAGCTGAAAGAATTAAAAAAGTATTAAATAATCATATACACTTGGGCCAAAATGGATTTCTGCCAGGCCGACAAATCAAGAATAATATGAGAATAATAATAAACACATTAGAGTATTACGAATCACACCCGGAAAAACAAGCTTCACTGGTTTTCCTTGATGCCCAAAAAGCATTTGATAATCTAAATTGGAAATTTCTAATGGGGCAATTAAAAATTATGCAATTCGGGACAAAATTTGAAAAAATTCAATTTATACAAAACAAATGTCAAGAATAATTATGAATGATGATACCATAGACCAATTCAGCATAACAAAAGAGGTTAGGCAGGGATGCCCACTCTCTCCACTATTGTATAACTTAACATTGGAGATCCTTTTAAAAAAAGTCAGGGAAGACCAAGAAATTAAAGGGCTAAGGATAAGGAGAGAAGAACACAAGGTTCAGGCCTTTGCTGACGATCTTGTGTTTATAGTAGAAGAACCACTAGAGTCAGCACCAAAACTGTTTAAGAAATTAGAAGAATTTGGAGAAGAGGCAGGATTAAAAATAAATCAAAATTAATCAAAATTAATAACAAAAAATCTCAAAGGAACAAGAAAAAGAGTTGGAGAACATTATACAAATTCAAATAACTAAGAAAATAAAATACCTGGCTATCGGCAAGAGGTTCGTCAATAAAAGAAAACAATTACGATAAATTAATAACATAGATAAAGATTTAGACAATTGGAGAAATTTACAGATATCACTAATGGGAAGGATCTCTACCATTAAAATGGATATTTTATTTATTTATTTATTTATTTATTTATTTATTTATTTATTTATTATTTAAATTTCTATACCGCCCTTCTCCTTTCGGACTCAGGGCGGTGAACAGCCAAAACATTTGTACACAAAAGTTAAAATAGTTTTAAAATAATTAAATAAAGTTTGGCCCATAATTTAAAACATTTCAATTAAAATCAGTATCAATTTTAAAAACCAAGATCCGTTCCAGTCCGGTTTCAGGCCCGGGCACAGCACAGAAACGGCATTGGTTGCATTGGTAGATGATCTCTGGAGGGCTCGGGACAGGGGTTGCTCCTCTGTTCTGGCCCTGTTAGACCTCTCAGCGGCTTTTGATACCATCGACCGTGGTATCATGCTGCACCGGTTGGAAGAGTTGGGGATGGGGGGCACTGTGTTACAGTGGTTCTCCTCCTTTCTCTCAGACCATTCGCAGTTCGTGTTGGCAGGTGGGCAGAGGTTGACCTCGAGGCCTCATATGTGGAGTACCTCAGGGCCCCTTCTGTTCAACATTTATGTGAAGCCGCTGGGCGAGATCATCCATGGCTTTGGGGTGAAGTACCATCAGTACGCTGATGACACCCAGCTGTACATTGCCACCCCAGGCCACCCCAACGATGCCCTTGAAGTGATGTCCCAGTGCCTGGAGGCTGTGCGGATCTGGATGGGGAGGAACAAGCTCAAGCTCAACCCTTCCAAGACTGAGTGGCTGTGGTTCCCGGCATCCTGATATAGTCAGTTGACTCCATCACTGACTATCGGGGGTGAGTCTTTATACAAATTTAAAAATAAAATAAAATAAAATAAATAAATATAAAATCAGGCCAGCCCGGCTAACTGAAAGAAATAGGTTTTAAGGGCCCAACGAAAAGTCCGGAGGTCTGGGATCACTCGTATCTCTGGGGGTAGATTGTTCCAGAGGGTAGGCGCCACCACAGAGAAGGCTCTCCCCTGGGGAGCAATGCCAGCAGACATTGTCTGGCTGACGGCACCCTGAGGAGGCCCTCTCTGTGAAAGCGAACTGGCCGGTGGGAGGCAATTGGTGGCAGAAGGCGGTCCCGTAAGAACCCCGGCCCTAAGCCATGGAGCGCTTTAAAGGTGATCACCAACACCTTGAAGCACACCCGGAAGTCCACCGGAAGCCAATGCAGCTCGCGCAGGAGAGGAGTCACATGGGAGCACCCCGTCGCTCCCATAATTCCCTGCGTGGCCGCATTCTGCACCAGTTGGAGCCTCCGGGTGCACCCCAAGGGGAGCCCCATGTAGAGAGCGTTACAGTAATCCAGACGAGAAATGACGAGTGCTTGAGTGACCATGCGTAAGGAGTCCCGATCTAGAAAGGGGTGCAACTGGAGTATCAGGCGAACCTGATAGAAGGGGCCACAGCCGTCATATGCTTTTCTAAAGACAGCCGTGCGTCCAGGAGGACGCCCAAGTTGCGGGCCCTTTCCGTGGGGGCCAGTGATTCGCCCCCAATAACCAGCGATGCTGCCAGCTGGCTATACCGGGACGCCGGCAGCCACAGCCACTCAGTCTTGGAAGGGTTGAGTTGAAACCTGTTTCTCCCCATCCAGACCCGCACGGCCTCAAGGCACTGGGACATCACTTCCAAGGCATCATTGGGATGGTCTGGGGTGGAGATGTACAGCTGAGTATCATCAGGGTACTGATGGAACTCCACCCCAAAACCACGGATGATCTCACCCAGCAGCTTCACATAAATGTTGAACAGGAGGGGCGAGAGGACTGACCCTTGTGGCACCCCACAAACAAGGCGCCTCGGAGTCAACCACTGCCACCCTGTCAACACAGATTGCGACCGGTCGGAGAGATAGGAGGAGAACCACCACAAAACAGTGCCTCCCACTCCCAGTCCCTCCAGCCGGCGCAACATGATACCATGGTCAATGGTATCAAAAGCCGCTGAGAGATCTAACAGGACCAGGATAGAGGAATAACCCCTGCCCCGGGCCCTCCAGAGATCATCCACCAACACGACCAATGCCGTTTCCGTGCTGTACCCAGGCCTGAAACCGGACTGGAGAGGATCTAAATAGACAGCTTCATCCAGGTACTGGGGAAGCTGTCGCGCCACCACACTCTCAACAACCTTCGCAATAAAACGAAGGTTGGAGACTGGACGATAGTTAGCCAAAACAGCCGGATCCAGGGAGGGCTTCTTGAGGAGGGGTCTCACAACTGCCTCTTTCAAGGCGGCCGGCAGGATACCCTCACTCAAAGAAGCATTAATAATCCCCTGGAGCCAACCTCGTGTAACCTCCTGGGAAGCCAGCACCAACCAGGAGGGACACGGGTCAATAAACATGTGGTCGCGTTCAGCCGTCCCAAGATCCTGTCCACGTCCTCGGGAGCCACAGGATCGAACTCCTCCCAGATAACTTTCTCAAGGCCTGCCTCAGTCATCTTGTCTGAACTAACCCAGTCAGCGGCCAAGTCTTCCTGAATCCGAGTTATTTTATCATGCAGATACTGTACAAAGTCCTCAGCTCGGCCCTGCAAGGGGTCATCCCGTGCTCCCAGATGGAGGAGGGAGCGGGTCACCCTAAACAGGGCGGCTGGGCGATTATCTGATGACGCGATAAGAGCGGCAAAATAGCTAGATTTCGCCGCTTTTATCGCCACTAAGTAGGTCTTAATATGGGACCTTACCAGTGTCAAGTCGGATTCGGATCGGCTGGCCCTCCAACCACTCTCTAGGCGTCTTTTCCAGCGCTTCATCTCCCTCAGCTCCTTGGAGAACCAAGGAGCTAAGTGAGTTTGGTGCCGGGTCAGAGGCCGCAAAGGCACGACACGGTCCAAAGCCCCGGTGGCCGCACTATCCCAGGCAGCCACCAGGTCTTCAGCCGAGTCGTGAGCCAGGATCTCAGGAAATGGCCCAAGTTCCCTCTGGAACCTATCAGGATCCATCAGGTGCCTGGGGCAGAACCACCTGGTCGGCTCCACCTCCCTGCGACGGGGTGCGGCGGTCAGAACGTCAAGTCGAAGGAGCAAGTGGTCAGACCATGACAAGGGTTCAATGCCTATATCCCCTGTATCAAGGCCACTCAACCACTGACCAGAGATAAAAACTAAGTCCAGAGTGTGTCCACCTATGTGAGTAGGGCCATGAATTACTTGAGTCAGGTCCATGGCCGTCATGGAAGCCATGAACTCCCGAGCTACCTTAAGACATTTCACCGATAGATGGCAGGTTAAAATCCCCCATGACCAAAAGTCTGGGGGTATCAGCTGCCACCTCGGCTATGACGTTGAGGAGCTCGGGCAGGGTCGTTGCCACATAGCAGGGAGCCAGGTACGTGATCAACAAACCCATCTGCACCCCACGACCCCACTTCACAAAAAGGGACTCACATCCGGCTATCTGAGGTACAGTGGTTTCCCTTGGATCAAGACCCCCGCCTCTGCCCTGAGCTCTCGGCTGATGAAATGCACGGAAGCCTGGTGGGCACATATCCACGAGGGAAACCCCCCCCCCCATGACCCAACCAGGTCTCCGTAATACCTGCCAAGTCCGCTCCCCCCTCCTGAATAAGGTCACAAATAAGGGGGGGCTTATTTACTACGGACCTGGCATTACATAACAACAGCCGGAAACTCGGGCCCTGAGACTCTGAGCAACCCGGGGAATGGGGAGAGGGGCATGCAAATGCTTGAAGTTTTACCAAAACTTTTATTTTTATTTCAGGTTATACCAATAAAATTGGAAAAAAACTTTTTTGAAACATTGAATAAAATAACATCCAAATTTATATGGCAGGAGAAGTGCCCACGAAATAAACTTAAATTACTACAGGACACAAAAGACAGAGGAGGAACAGCACTCCCAGAATGGGAAATTTTATTATCAAGCGGCTGGTTTATCCTGGTTAAAAGAATGGATGGAATTAAAAAATAATAGAATACTAACAATTGAAGGACATGAAATACAAGTGGGTTGGCATTCATTTCTCTAGGATGGAAAACACAAAACATATGCCTATTTCAAAAGACATATAATAAGGAATGCGCTTCTACAAACCTGGTTAAAAATTAAAAAACAGCACCACACAAAATTACCGATCTGGCTCTCACCATTAGAAGCAGTAAGACATCCAAATTTAACCAAATTTTAAAAAGTAATAAGATATAAAGATCTAATAGAACAACAAGGAAAACTGAAACCAAAACAAGAGTTGGAATCGGATTTAAATAGAGAAATCAGGTAGGAGGATTAATGCTAGAAATATTCAGTGAAGCACTACAGGAGACAAATATACCCAAAACATGGACAGAAGCACTAATTACACTTATATACAAGGAAGATTCAGACCAGCAATTAGTACAAAATTACAGGCCTATCTCTTTATTGAATTCTAATTATAAAACATATATGTCAGTAATTGCTGAAAGGTTAAAAATGATTCTAAATAAACATATGCATCCAGATCAAAATGCATTTTTGCCAGGATGACAAATTAAAAATAACACACGTACTATAATTGATATATTAGAGTTCTATGAAGCACACCCAGAGAAACAATTTTCACTGGTTTTCCTTGATGCCCAAAAAGCTTTCGATAATTTGAATTGGAGATTTATGATACAACAAATAAAGAATATGGAATTCGGGTCTAAATTTGAAAAATGATTGAAAAAATATATTCAAAACAAACTGCAAGAGTAATTATGAATCAAGATATGACAGACAGATTTGAGATAACAAAAGGAGTAAGGCAAGGATGCCCACTTTCCCCACTTCTCTTTATACTATCACTGGAGCCACTCTTAAAAAAAATTAGGGAAGTCCGAGAGATAAAAGGATTGACGATTAAAAATGAGTACAAATTGCAAGCCTTTGCAGACGATATGGTCTTTATAATTGAGGAACCTCTAAAATCAGGCCTCAAATTGATTAATCAAGTTGAAGAATTCGGTATAGTGACAGGTTTAAAAATTAATAGAAATAAATCCAAATTGTTAACCAAAAATCTCACAAAAAAACAAGAGATAGAATTAGAAAAAAGTATGAATATTCAGATAACAAAAAAAAGTAAAATATTTAAGGATTTGGTTAACAGCAAGAGGCTTTTCAATCAAAAAAGAAAACTGATAAATTAATACTGCAAATTGGAAAAGATTTGGAAAATTGGAAAAATCTACAAATTTCATGGCTGGGAAGAGTGGCGGCAATAAAAATGAATATCCTGCCCAAAATCTTATTCCTCTTCCAGGTTATACCGATAAAAATAGAAAAAAGTTTTTTTTGATTTACTAAACAGATTGACCTCAAAATTTATATGGCAAGGGAGAAAACCTAGAATTAGATTAAAAACATTACAAGACACCAGGGACAGAGGGGGAGTGGCATTACCGGATTGGGAGATTTATTATCAAGCAGCATGCCTAACATGGTTAAAGGAATGGATGGAGTTGGAAAATAAAAGAATTCTAGTAATAGAAGGACACGATCTACAGGCAGAGTGGCATACCTTTTTATGGGGTGAAAAACATAAATCCCATGGATACTTTAGAAGGCATATAATTAGAAATTCATTATTAGTAATTTGGAATAAAATCAAAAAGCAACACTACACAAGAATACCGTTTTGGATTTCTCCCAATGAAACAATTACACACCCAAATTTAATAAATTGAACCAAAATAATTAGATACAGGGACAGATTAAATGATTTGGGAGAATTAAAAACAAAACAACAACTGGAACAGGATTTGAAGAGGGAAGTTGAATGGTGGATGTACTTACAAATAAGATCAAAATTTATAGAAGATACAAAGACGGATCAGGTACAATTAGAGCAAAACGAATTGGATAAAATTCTATATAGGAGGGAACAAAAATTAATTAGTAAAATATATAAATTTTTATTACGGTATAAAATGGAAGAGGAAATAGTGAAAGATACTATGATTAAATGGGCAAGGAATTGCAATCATGTAATAGAAATAGAGAAGTGGGAAAAGATGTGGAGAACAAATATGAAATTGACAATATCAACGGCATACAAGGAAAACCAGATGAAAATGTTTCATAGATGGCACTTTCCACCAGCTAGAATAGTGAAGATGTTCCCTAGTAATTCACCGAAATGCTGGAAATGTAAGAATAATTATGGAACATATTATCATCTCTGGTGGACCTGCCCAGTGGCAAAGAAATTCTGGGTGAAAGTTAAAAAGTGGATAGAGGAAATAACTCAGAATTCAATAAAGGGAGAATCTGAGCAATTTTTACTAGGGATTTCTATAGAAAATTATACCAAGGAAATATATTATTTGATACTACATATATTGACAGCAGCCTGCAAAGCCTATGCGCAAAATTGGAAGAAGGAAAATCCACCATCAGAAGATTTAATTAGGAAAATTTTAGATTGCACAAAGATGGACAAATTAACAAAGCTCGAGAAAGAGGAAACAGAATATTACAAAGTGTGGTGTAGATGGTATGAATGGTTGGAAAATAAGAAAAATGAAAAAGAGGAATAAAGAGGAGAGGGGGGAAAAAGTGTTGAAGATCAATGTATAGGGTAGACGAAATAAAGAAAGTGGAAAATAAGTATTGAATAAGATATGGTTAAAATATGTGTAAATAGATGTATTTAGAAAGAAAGGATCATTTCGAAATAGCTGTAAGAAAAAGTTATATATATATATATATATATATATATATATATATATATATATATATATATATAAATGTGTGTTTGTGTCTTGTTTTAATGTACTCAAAAAAATTTAAATAAAATAAATAAATAGAGAAATCGACTGGTGGACTTACACACAAATCCAATCTAAATATAAGGAACATACAAAAACATATGAAATTCAAAGAGAGAAACAAGAATTAGACAAAATTATATTAGAGTCAGAAGAAAAGCTAATTAGCAAAACTTATAAATTTTTACTATTTACTATTTATAATATAAAATGGAGGAAGAAATAGTGAAGAATACAATGATCAAATGGGCGCAAAATTTTAATTATACAATAGATTTGAAGAAGTGGGAAACAATGTGGCAAGTGAATGCAAAATTAACACTATCGGCGGCATACAAGGAAAATCAGCTGAAGATGTTTTACAGATGGCATCTGTCATCGACAAGATTTGCAAAAATACACCCAAACAATAGTGCAACATGTTGGAAATGTAAGAAATCCTAAGGAACATATCATTTATGGTGGTGGACGTGTCCAGCAGCAAAAAAAAATTGGGCAAATATTAAGAAATGGATAGAACAAATAACAGATCAACAAATAGAAAGGAAGCCAGAAATATTCTTCTTAGGAATTTTTACAAAACCATATTCCAAAGAAATAAAATATTTGATGCTACACATCTTAACAGCAGCACGAATAACATATGCAAAACATTGGAAGCAGGAAAGAACTCCAACTGAGGAAAAACTGATAGCTAAGATTTTAGAATGCGCTGAGATAGACAGATTAACAAAAGAAATTAAGGAAAAAAGAGACAGATTATTATAGAATATGGAATAAATGGTATAATTGGCTCAAGACTAGAAATAATAATAATTATAAGGAGAGAAATTAGAAGTACAAAATATATACATAACAAATGTATGGAGTGGAATAAAAATGTATATAACATGAATGTAGAAATGTATAATATTAAAGATATAATTAAAGTATATAGATCTCTATGGGGGGGAGGAAAAAAAATGAGGGGAAGAAGGAGTAATAGATTAAGATATAGAGGAAGAAGAACAAAGCAACAGATGGAAGACCACTATGAAATAATGCTTAAAAGTGATAAGCTACTTATATGTTGTATGTTGTATAAATGTCATATATGTGTTATAATAAAATTATACAATTAAAAAAAAACAAGGGAGGAAGTTCCTCTTTCTAGTTGTGGGGCTCAGGACTGGTTGGGAATGGGTGCCAGTGTGCGTGCTGCCCAGACAGGAGGATTTGCTGGGTCTTCTGCCGCTGCTGCTGCGCCATCTGCTCAATTAGCAGCCTCCAGAGTTGGGGTGCCCCCCCCCAGCATCATCCGCGCTGCTGCCCTTTCAGCGCTCCTTGGCTGTCGTTCTGGTTCCCCTCGGATGTTGAGATTTTCCAAATTTTCCATCACCAATTGGATTATATGCCTCTTCAGACGATCCTCCTTCAGCAGTGCTTCGGTTAGTTCCCCCTAGTCAGCAAGGGCTTCTAGCTCCAGTTTCCACCCCGGTTTTCGGTTACCGTGGCTGAGGGTGACTCCTCTGGTTCTCTCATCCCAGCTATCTTTCTTCCTGATGCCAATTGACCAGCGGGGCTTTTCGGGATTCTCCAGGGTTTTACCTCATCCTTTCCGATGGGGTGTACGAAACAGGCATCTGGCTGGGTGATGGTTGATGTCTCCCCCCAGCATTCAGCTTCTCCCTGTTCCCTGCTTCATTCGGACATGGTTTGCAAGGTCCCCTCAGTAGAGCGAAGATTGCTTCTCTGGGTTGACCGTTTTGCAGACGTTGCTTTCTGTAAGAGTTGCCTCTCCCTCTGATTTAAGAAAGTGAAAACTCTTGAAATGGAGTATTTCAAAAGGAACCTTTTATTAAGCAGAAGGGACAGCAATGAAGTCAAAACAATATCCTTAGGCAAGACAAGTAGGATTAAAGCAGTAGAGACCCCTCCCTTTAGCCAGAATGCAGATTTTAGCCAATAAACAAGTGTGAAGATGTTTTCTTTACCAGCTGCCCTGAGAACCGGATAAGCATGCATTCCCATTGCTATCCTCCATTATCCTTTAAAGTGAAACAGCCCACATGGCCGTCATAAACATTCCCCAAAGGTAAGGAGATCTCAGGGCGCTACTGCGCCAATATATAGTTTGTAAAATATCTGTTGACACAGGCAATGCTAATAAATGGAATCCAAGCCCCCCCCCCTTCTTCCAATTGAATGGCAGTATCACTTTTAGGGATCTGACAAATTACCTCCTTCATGAAGAAAATACATCTTAGCAAAGGAAGGGTCTTAGTCATATTAATTTTCACATCAAGTATATTTTAGTATATATTTTATATACTATAATATAGTATATATTTTAGTATATATATTCACATCAAGTATTTATTTTAGTTGCAGAAACTATTTTAAAAGTGATGCCATTTGATCCCAAATGAGAATGGCTACAGTCAGAGCAGACCTAAACTATCAGATGAACTACTGAGATTATTTTTCAGGGAAAGAAGCTTAATGTATCCTACTTTTTAAGTGGGTTTTAAAAGTGGATTGATTCTGTATGAATTGTAGTTGGCTATCAAATCACTCTGACCTTCCTGAAAAATATGCGGATATCAAAAATTTTAATAGTTTTAAAATGAGACCATTTGTAAAATCAAATAGTTAAAAATAATTAAGCTGTTTTGCTTATCACCTACTACTATGATTATTATTCGGCCTTCTAACTGTTGATTTCTTTGCTTTTAACAGTTTTATGGAAACACTTCATTCAGCAAAATGGAGGGTTTCTCTCCAAACAACTAAATATCAGTTGCCTGGCACAGGTTTCTGATGGTTATGCTCAGGGACCCATTCTCCGAGCAGTTCAAGCAGTCCTAACTGAAAGACGCCGAATGCAGCTAAGTAAGAAGCCACTGACTGCTGTTGAATTCCTAACTTGCCTAGCAAGACAGGATCCAGTGTACAAAGAAGAGGAAGAAACATTTAAGGTTAAGAAATTTGCCTTTTTTGTCTGTGGAGGAGTAAGTAGTATTCAGAACGTTGCTGCTTTTGCTCAATACATTCAGAAGTGTGTTTTCTAATGAATTGTATTTATACGATCTGAAGAGAAACCAGAGTATGTGGGAACCAGCAAAGATCTGAAAGACCTGACTTTTCCTAAGAGTAGAATAGAATTAATATCTTCTCCTCAGCACTCCTACAGGACAGGTATAATAAAACTCCAGTAGCTGAGCGAATGTGTACATGTGGCAGTGGGGAAGTTGAAGATAACTTACATGTCCTAGTTTGCAGCAAGTTCTATAGGATTATCAGATCAACGTACATTCTTTCATTATTAGAGAGATTTCTAGGGAGGTCAAATAATTGATCTTCCTAGGGGGAAAAAACTTTTTTTTAGGAAAAAAAATTAGGGGCTTAGACAATTTAGAACTAAACCAACTTCCGTCTGACCTAAGTGTAGGACATAAAATTATCTGCTACAATGTCCTACCTGTTAATACTTCAGCTTCTAACTCAGTCTTAGATTCATCAAGTTTCGATTTTCCATGCAAGATTGTAATCATTTCCTTTTATTTCCAAGCACATCATCTTCATCATTTCCTTAAATTCCTGTGCCATTTTATTCTTTCTGGGTTGATATTGTTCCAATTTAAATCCACATTATAATCCTCCTTTTTTAATCATCAAAGTCTAATTGCTTGTAGACACACAAATCCTCCTTAGTTCTCGCAGCTTATCATTTTAAAAGTTCAGGGTTTTATTTTTTTTCTCACTGCTTCAAAGTTTTCCCTCAGAACAGAAAGTTTATTGTCATACTCTCATTTCTCCTGGAGATGTCTCTCTACAATCCACAATTCCACTGAGCCAGTTAAAAAATATCCATTTTGTTTGTAATTTAAAAAGGGAAAAAGGAAAGTTTTCTCATTTCTTCTTTATCTTTTATATCCAACCAATCTGTTTATAATCCAATCCAAATCTGAAAAGTCCAAATTCCAGCTTAACATTTTCATTCATATTCAACTTTAAATCTTTAGTCGGGCTCTCCTATAGAGTGCTTGTCACTTCCATATTTTTTCTCTATCAGCTGTCTCCCCCATCGCTATTTAGACGCTATTTCCATGCCAGGGTAATTCTAAAATTTTCCAATTTTTCTTTTATTACCTGTGAGTTGGCCAATCACTCACTCAGTACCAGTACTTTGTCCAAATCTTCACTCCTGCACAATGCTTATTCTGGATGCTCTGGCTTCATGGTGATTCACACTGATCGCTGCCCCCCATCGCCGGATCGAAGAGTTTTCTCGGGCTTTCTGAGGAACTTGCCTGTTCCTCTGTAGCTACCAAGCTGCCTCTCCTTCTTCACTGTCCCTACAGGACAGATCCGGTCCGAAGACCCCCCGGTGACAGTTCGTTTGGCTGGGTTTCGCTTCCAGAAACTTCAGCAACAGAGTGGTCAATGCCTGGAATGTACTACCTGACTCTGTGGTCTCTTCCCCAAACCCCCACAACTTTAACCTTAGACTGTCTACGGTTGACCTCACCCCATTTCTAAGAGATCTGTAAGGGGTGTGCATAAGTGCACCAACGTGCCTACCATCCCTGTCCTAATGTCCCTTTTTATTCATATCCATTTCATGTATTCATAATCATGTTTATATTTTATCTGTTATCTTATATATGCTGGACAAATAAATTAAATAAATAAAAAAATAAATTTCTACATGAACCATCTTCTTCAGGATTCAAATCCAGCTACCACTCATGCAATAGCAAAATTATGTGCTGCTGCAATGATAATAAAGAAAAAAATGCCTACAGATTCTTATTCATATTATTACTACTTCTTTACTACTATTAGTAGTAAAAATTATTACTAATAATAATTTTTAGAGAATGTGCTTATTTTAATGTTTAACTTTTGTGCTGGTCTGTGACCATAATAAAGATTGATTCTGATTCTAATGAATTGGAATCAATTTCATCTCATTCCAACAACATAGATTATTAAACAGTCAGGAAGTCAGAATTCAGAACAGAGCTAGAAGGGAACTTGGAGGTCTTCCACTTTAGCCCTTGCTCAATCTGGAGTTCCTGTACCATTCCAGACAAATGGCTATGCAAAAACTCTTCTTAAAACCTCCAGTAATGGAGCACCTCCAAGCCATTTCACTAATTGATAGTTCTAACTGACAGGATATCTCTCCTTATTCTAAGGATATCTCTCCTTGATAAATTTCCATCTGGTACTTCTTGTCCTGCCCTCAGTTACTTTGGAGAATAGGTTGACCCCTCTTCTCTGTCCCCTCAAATACTGGAATACTGCTAACATGTCACCCCTACTTCTCTTTGTTAGACTAGACGGCAGTATTGCAGTATTCAAAATGTGGTCTTAACAAATCAGTATGAAGTGGTAAAAAAACACTTGACCTTGATATTATCCCTCTGTTGATGCAGCCTAGGATCTCATTGGGTTTTTTTGGTAGCTGCAGCACACTGCTGGCTCATATTTAAGTGTTTGTCTACTAGGACATCGAAAAACCTTTCACAATTACTTCTGTCAAACCAGATATCACCCATTCTGTATCTGTGCATTTGTTTTTTCTTGCCTATGTGTAAGACCTTACATTTCTCACCACCGACTTGCATTTTGTTGGCTGGTGCCCAATGTTCGTCTGTCCAGATCCTTCTGGATCTTGAGCCTGTCTTATAAATTGTTGGCTATTTCCCCCAGCTTGATGTTGTCTGAAAATCCTCTTCTATCCAATCATCTAAATCATTTATGATGTTGAAGAATACTGGGCCTAAGACAGAATCTTGGATTCAGTTCAGTGGTGGGATTCAAATAATTTAACAACCAGTTCTCCGCTCTAATGACCAGCTGGGTAGTCATGGCTAGGTGGTCATGGGACTGGGTGGTAATGGCCAACTTGACGTTACTCATGTCGAGAGGTGCTTCACCTTGCGGAGACTCTCGTGACCGTGGGGATGCTGCAACGTAAGTGTGAAAAACAGTCATAAATCACTTTTTTCAGTGCCGTTGTAACTTTGAATAGTCACTAAATGAACTATTGTAAGTCAAGGATTACCAGAATAAAAATACAAAAAGCTTCTTTACTTGCAAAAGCTGCCATAAATACTAATCATTAGATTAGAAATGGAGGAATACACACTGAAGATCAATGACAGTCACAGTCATCATGGAAACCTAAACCAGTCTGAATACAGTACCTTCCTTTTCATCAGCAATACTTGCAACCCAGAGTTACAAATCAGGCAGGGTGATTTAACTATTTTAATTCCTTGAGGAATTAAAATAGTTAAAATGCAACAATAACTATCAGCAGCCAACTCTTGCTCATAAAGTGAAACCCTTTAGCAGAGATGTCATTTAAGCTCTCCAGAAAGTGGGTGGGCATACTTGGGCCCACCCAAGCTAAAGAGACAAATTAACAAAGTATATAGGGGACCCAGGTTCAAGTCTCTGCCCTCCCAAGCTTGTCAGGATCACAATAAAATTAGTACATGCCACAGATATCTAAATAAACTTCAAGACTGTGTTAGAAGAAATATTCATCTGGTTCAGTTCCAAGCTGGGAGAAACACACTGGAAACTTGGAGGCTGATTGGAAAGATGGTTTAATGATGAAGCAGAACCACATGAGTGGTTCCACATGGGTGATTCTGTTGCAGCTGACCACATGGAGTTGAGAGTAAGGGGTTTTTATACCTTCTCTTGGGCTTTGAACTTGAGCTTCTTGTTCCTGTGCAAGAACGTGTATTCTATTGACTGTTGTCAGACTCCCATGGGGCCATGTACCTGGCTCTGTAGGTTGTCTGAGAAGTTTGGTTGAAGTTTGGACTCTCTGAGATGATATAATGAAGAGACATGTGTCCTGAAAGGGTGTTGGGCAATTCCTATTGTGTCTTTATGTCTTTTCTCCTGTTTTGGATCTTGAGTGAGGGCTAATCCCATTCTGCCTTTGTTCAGACCTTGCTGCAGGAAATTTTTGCCTTATGAATAGAGCTATCTATCTCTTTATCTCTTAAGTGCTGACATCTGATGTGGGCTATTAAGGAAGGTGGTGACTGCTCTCTCCCTCTAAGAAAACATGTTTCTCCATTTCTCATCCAGGGAAATATACTCTTCCTTTTTAATATTTCTCAAAATATTTAATTCTTCTAGGAGAGGATTGGATGCTAACTTTCTACAATTAGTGCCATGTTACTAAGCCTTATTATCATGAGAGAAAACTAAAATGAATTGGAAGGAGGATCTTACTATCAGTAAGCAATCATGTGCCTTGACCACTCCGAAGCAATGCAAGAGACTCCTGTCCCAAAGGTACTTTTTCAAGAGGCAACTGGACTTTCTGGAAACCAAGAAAATTCAGTTGCCTCTTGAAAAAAGCACCTTTGGGACAACCATGACCTAGATGACTGAAAAATCCCCATAGACCAGAGACTCCTGTGCTCAGTGAACTGACAGAACACCCTTTCCCACCCAGGAGAAGCAATCCTTAGATCCATTTGCACCACTTAAAAGATGCCAGCTGGTCTCACCTCACAATATATCCTAAGGAAATCATCCAGATTTAAGGAAAGATCACATGCCCCCAGAAATGCAGAAAAAAAATCAGACAGAGTGCCAAGCTTGCATCCTGCCTCTCAGCCATTTCTTCTATGGCTATGCCAACCCTTATGTAAATAGCTCTGAATCTAACCAGTCCCTCTTCCCAAACCCCAGAATAAAAGTACCAGCAAAGGAAAAAAAAGAACTCCAGAGAAGCCACTCAGGTTATAGAAAGTCTGGGCGTATGCCAAGAACCATTAATGGCTGTTACAATGTAACAAAGCTTAACCCAGAGGCAGTTTCTGAAAACACTTAAGCAGGGCAATAATAAAGATAGGGAGAGTCCTTTATTTCTCTCAACAAATGTTCCAGCAAATGACCCTCCAATGACTGGTAATGCTCCACCTGAAGGGAGCCACCCTCAGCCTCTATAGTACAAATAAAGCCCACAGAGTAGGAGCATGCTCATAGGGCAAGGTCCAGGGTTCCATATCCCGTCCACAAGACAGAGTCCAGGCACAAGACAACAGCAGTCTTTTTTTTTAATTATTATTATTATTTTATTTATTTCTTTACAACAAAATATTTATTCATACACAGATCGCGACGGGAGCTTTACAGAATATATTAACTTCAGTCAAGATATACAAATAATAAAAAAGAAAAAAAAACTACACTAGCCTTATCCTTTTTTTTATTCTATTATTCAACCAAGTATACCATTGGTCCCAGCATTGAAAATATACGGAGTCCTTTTGATCTCTCAAAATTTTTGTTAATCTGTCAGCTTCCGCATATTCGATAATTTTTCCCAAAATCAAATCTTCAGCCGGTAGGTCTTTCCCCTTCCAATGTTGAGCAAAACATATTCTTGCTGCGGTTGTGATATATGTAATCAAACACCATATATTCGTGCCTATCTTATCTGGCCTAATATTTAATAGATAGTATTCTGGTTTCAATTGTAATTTATATCCCGTGATTTCTAATATCCACCTCTGTAT
Source organism: Pantherophis guttatus (assembly GCF_059756535.1). Lineage (NCBI taxonomy): Eukaryota > Metazoa > Chordata > Lepidosauria > Squamata > Colubridae > Pantherophis > Pantherophis guttatus. The sequence continues at coordinate 183,513,489 of NC_142063.1, read as the reverse complement.
AGATCTCCAAAATTTGATTGCCTTAGGGAAAGTCCACCATACATGATAATAAGTACCTATCTCCCCACACTTCCAACAATTTGGAGAGAGTCCTGGAAACATTTTGGCTATTCGAACAGGAGGGAGATGCCATCTATACACCATCTTATACAAGTTTTCTTTATAAGTAGTTGCCATCAGAAATTTCAATTGTTTCGTCCAAATTTCTTCCCATTTTATCAATTCAATTGAGTAACCAATATTTCTCCCCCAGGCAATCATTGAGTCTTTAACAATCTCATCCCCTATCCAATAAGTTATTAAGAATTTATAGATCTTAGATAATATTCTTTTCTCCTTTCCTAATATAATATTATCTATTTCTTGCTGGGTCATGTCTATACCACTTTTTTCCTTGTCTTTCTTATATTTAGAGCTAATCTGGGCATAGGACCACCAATCCAATCTTATTCCTTGAAGCTCTAACTCAATTCTTGTTTTTAAGCAGCCTTCGGCATCCAACAGTTCCCAATAGGATAGGTGTTTTTCTCTATTATAAAGCGAGCTATATGTTATAGCTTCTAACGGGACCAACCAAGAAGGAGTCGAAAAGTAGAGTTTACCCTTAACTTTCCTCCATGTATCAATTAGAATATTCCTTACATAATGTCCTGCAAAACTCATATGTTTTTTAACCTTATCTTGCCAAAGAAAATAGTGCCAACCCTGTTGTAACCCCAAACCTTCCAGAATCAACAACCGTCTTCTTCTCAGCAGAATCCATTCCCTTACCCAAACTAAATTTGCAGCCTGATAATAATATTCCCATTTTGGTAAGCCAAATCCCCCTCTTTCTTTCACCTCTTGAAGCATTTTAAGTTTAATTCTGGGCTTTTTGTTTTGCCAGATAAATTTAACAACACATTGATTTAACTTTTTGAAAAAAGTATTGTCTAGTCTAGCTGGTGCTGTATAAAATAAATATGTCCATTTTGGGAGGATATAGGATTTTATAATCGCGATCCTACCTAATAAAGACGTCTGAAGGTTCTTCCATTTCTCTAAATCCTGTTCTGTTCGCTGGAGTAATTTCAAATAATTATCTTCTTTAATTGTTGTGCATTTGGCTGATAATATAATACCTAGGTATCGTAATTTATTAACAATTTGGAATCCCAAATTCACTTCTAATTCTTTCCCCTGCTTTATTGTCAATTTTTTAGTAATAACCTTAGTTTTTTCCTTATTTATTTTTAAACCCGCTACATTTCCATATTTTCCTAATTCATTAATCAAATTTGGACCCGATAAAGTGGGGTCTTCCAATATGAATACTAGGTCATCAGCCTATGCTTGTACCTTATATTGTTGGTTTTTAATATGCAATCCTTTTATCCCCAAATTACGCCTAATTTCCCTCAATAAAGGTTCTAATGTTAAAATAAATAGCAACGGAGAAAGCGGGCACCCCTGTCTAGTTCCTTTCTCAATATAGATTTGTTCAGAAGCATCTCCATTAATTAGAATCTTAGCGGACTGCTTCGAATAAATTGAACAAATTGCCTGAATAAACCTTTCCCCAAATTGCATATGTTGTAATAAACCCACTAAAAAACTCCAACTAACTCGATCAAAGGCCTTTTGCGCATCCACAAAGACCAAAGCCAATTGTTTATCAATATGGGTTTCATAATGTTCCAAGACGTTCATAATTATTCTCACGTTATCTCTAATCTGCCTGCAAGGAAGGAAACCGTTTTGATCTTCATGTATAAATTGACTTAGGAAACCTTTTAGCCTTTCTGCTAGCACTGCCGCAAATAGTTTGTAATCTGCATTAAGAAGCAAAATAGGTCTATAATTCTGGATCAGGGATAAGTTGCTGCTTTCCTTCGGCAAGAGGGTTATTAATGCTTCTGACCAGGAATTCGGAATCTATCCCTCCCGGATTACCCCATTAAATAGTTCTGTCATATAGGGATTTAGGACTTCCCAAAGTGCCTTGTAATATTCTATTGGGAGGCCATCTGTACCAGGAGTCTTTCCTGTTTTTTGTTTTCCCATAACCCCTTCAATTTCCCCTTCGGTTATCTCCCTGTCCAATATTTCCCTAGACATGTCCAATATTTTGGGTAGATCAGATTCTTCTAAATATTTCTTTATTTCCTGCTCAGATTTATCCTCTTTTCTATATAAATCGGAATAAAATTCCTGCGCTATTCTTTTCTTTCCTTCTTCCCCTGTAATCCATTCACCATTCCCATCTCCCAAGTTATGAATTCTATTCCTTTCCTTTTCTTTTTTTAATCGGTATGTAAGCCATATTCCCTGTTTATTTGCGTTTTCAAATTGCCATTGTTTCATCCACCTAATTTTTTTTCTAAGTCCTCTTGGTCTAATAAGTTAATTTGATGTCGTACTAATTTCAAATTCATATTGAGTTCTCTATTGTTTGGGTCCTGTTGCAACATAGCCTCACTTTTGGTCAAATCTTCTAATAATTTATCTCGTTTAGCCCTCTCCTTCTTCCGTTTTCCCGCTATATAGTTTATCACTACACCCCGAAACACTGCTTTAGCTGTTTCCCAAACATTTAAAAAATTCACATCTTCCTTATTATTTTCCTGGAAAAAAAAAACCCATCTCCTTCTTTAAATAACTTAAAAATTGTTCATCTTTGAGGACCCTTACATCCATTCTCCACCTGGGCTTTGTTTTCAAGCCTCCCCATGTTATCCATAGTGGATTATGGTCTGCCCACTCATTAATGCCTATTTCTACTTTCTGTGTTCCCTGCCTCAGTTCCCCCGACATCCAAACCGCATCTATCCGCGACCAAGATGAGTGCCTGGCGGAGAAATATGTGTACTGTCTATCTTTCGGGTGTTTTTCCCTCCAAATATCTCTAAGTCCAAATTCCTCTTGTATTTGATGGCAAATAGTAGGCAATCTTTTCTTTGCTGATCTCTTTTTTCCCTCCTGATTCTTATTTCCAGATATATAATCTTTATCCTTATCATCTATGGCGTTGAAATCCCCCACTATACAAATATGTGAGTAATCAAGTTCTACCAATTTACTATAAAGATTCTGAAAAAAAGCTTTTTGATTCCCATTAGGTGCATAAATACAAACCAATATTTATTTATTTATTTATTTATTAGATTTTTATACCGCCCCCTCTCCCGAAGGACTCGGGGCGGTGAACAGCCAAAATTAAAAAACATACAATATAAACAATTAAAATACGTTTAAAACAGAATTAAATCCAAAATGGCTCCCCAATTTAAAACGCCTTACCCATGCCCCTATAAATAAGACGAATTTAAAATTTAAAAATTTAAAATTTCCACATTTAAAAAGGGGGAAGATTTAGGCCAGGCCAGCTTGATAAAATAGAAAAGTCTTAAGCGCGCGGCGGAAGGTGCGCAGATCCGGGATCCTACGTATCTCTGGGGGGAGCTCATTCCAAATCGTAGGTGCCCCCACAGAGAAGGCTCTCCCCCTAGGGGCCGACAGCCGACATTGTTTGGCCGACGGCACCCGGAGGAGCCCCTCTCTATGGGAGCGTACTGGCCGGTGGGAGGCTATTGGTGGTAGCAGGCGGTCCCGTAAATAACCAGGTCCTAAGCCATGGAGCGCTTTAAAGGTGATAACCAGAACCTTGAAGCGCACTCGGAAGACCATCGGGAGCCAGTGCAGCTCGCGCAGGAGAGGTGTTACATGGGAACTCCATGTCGCTCCCATCACCACCCGCGCGGCCGCACTCTGCGCCAGTTGGAGCCTCCGAGTGCACCTCAAGGGGAGCCCCATGTAGAGAGTGTTGCAGTAGTCCAGACGAGAAGTAACAAGGGCATGAGTGACTGTGTGTAGGGAGTCCCGATCTAGATAGGGACGCAACTGGCGGATCAGGCGAACCTGATGAAAAATCCTCCCGGACACGGCCGTCACATGCTCTTCTAACGACAGCCGTGAATCCAGGAGGACACCCACGTTGCGAGCCCTATCCGTGGGGGCCAATGATTCGCTCCCAATAGTCAGCGATGGCACTAGCTGACTATATCGGGACGTCGGAAACCACAGCCACTCGGTCTTGGATGGGTTGAGCCTGAGCCTGTTCCTCCCCATCCAGATCCGTACGGCCTCCAGGCACTGGGACATCACTTCAAGGGCATCGTTGGGGTGGTCCGGGGTGGAGATGTACAGCTGGGTGTCATCCGCGTACTGATGGTACTTCACCCCAAAACCACGGATGATCTCACCCAGCGGCTTTACATAAATGTTGAACAAAAGGGGCGAGAGGACCGATCCCTGCGGCACCCCACATATGAGGGGCCTCGGGGTCGACTTCTGCCCCCCTGTCAACACAGACTGCGACCGATCAGAGAGAAAGGAGGAGAACCACCTTAGTACGGTGCCTCCCACCCCCAACTCTTCCAACCGGTACAGCATGATACCATGGTCGATGGTATCAAAAGCCACTGAGAGATCTAACAGGACCAGGACAGAGGAGCAGCCCCTGTCCCGTGCTGTACCCAGGCCTGAAACCCGACTGGAACGGATCCAGATACGAAGCTTCATCCAGGTACTGGGGAAGCTGTCCCGCAACCACACTCTCAACAACCTTCGCCACAAAACAAAGGTTGGAGACTGGACGATAATTAGCCAATATTGCCGGGTCCAGGGAAGGCTTCTTGAGGAGGGGCCTCACCACCGCCTCCTTAAGGGCGGCGGGGAAGACACCCTCACCCAATGAAGCATTTATAATCCCCTGGAGCCAGCCTCGCGTCACCTCCCGGGAAGCCAACACTAACCAGGAGGGACACGGGTCCAACAAACATGTGGTCGCGTTCAATCTACCCAGAATCCTGTCCACGTCATCTGGGGTCACAGGATCAAACTCATCCCAGATAACAGTCTCAAGACCTGCCTCCGTCACTCTCGCTGGATCTACCCAGTCAGAGTCCAGACCTTCCCGAATCTGAGTGATTTTGTCATACAGATATTGAACAAAGTCCTCGGCTCTTCCCTCCAAGGGGTCCTCCCGCGCTTCCTGGTGGAGCAGGGAGCGGGTCACCCTAAACAGGGCAGCCGGGCGATTATCTGATGACGCAATAAGACCAGCAAAATGCGTACATTTTGCTGCTTTTATCGCCACTAGGTAAGTCCTAATATGGGATCTTACCAGTGTCCGGTCCGATTCAGAAAGACTAGCTCTCCAACTACTCTCTAGGCGTCTTTTCTGGCGCTTCATCTCCCTCAGCTCCTCGGTAAACCAAGGAGCCAGGTGAGATCCGCGCCAGGTCAGAGGCCGCAAAGGCACGACTCGATCCAGGGCCCCAGCAGCCGCCCTATCCCAGGCGGCCACTAGGTCTCCAGTCGAGGCGTGAGCCAGAACCTCAGGAATTGGCCCAAGCTCCGTCTGGAACCTATCGGGTTCCATCAGGCGCCTGGGGCGGTACCATCTTATCGGTTCCGCCTCCCTGCAGCGGGGTGCCGCGGTACGAAGGTCAAGGCGAAGGAGAGAGTGATCCGACCATGACAAGGGCTCGATGACTACATCCCCTATCTCAAGATCACTCAACCACTGTCCAGAGACAAAAACCAAGTCCAGTGTGTTTCCCCCCATGTGCGTAGGGTCATGAATTAGCTGGGTCAGGTCCATGGCCGTCATGGAAGCCATGAACTCCCGAGCCACCTCAGACGTCTCACCCACGGACAGCAGGTTGAAATCCCCCATGACCATAAGTCTGGGGGTATCAACCGCCACCGCGGCGATAACGTTGAGTAGCTCAGGCAGGGTTGCTGCCACGTAGCAGGGAGCCAGGTACGTGATCAGCAAGCCCATCTGAACCCCATGGCCCCACTTCACAAGGAGGGACTCACTCAAAATATGCTTTTTTTCCCATAAATTTCTACTTCAATTATCAAAAGTCTCCCTTCTTCATCTGCAAAAATTAGTCTCGAGTTTATATGCTTTTGAACATAAATCGCTACTCCTCTTTTTTTAGTTTCTGCTAGAGATGTATATAATTGACCCAATTTGGTATAATTCAATAAATAGAGATGATCTCTTTTTACGTGTACTTCTTGAAGGCATATAATATTCAAACGTGCTTTTATTAATTTATTAAAGATCTTTTTTCTCTTGTTCGGACTATTCAGCCCATTAATCTTAACTGACAATAATCGAATTTCCTCCCCCATCCCTTCTCTCTTCTGTTGCCCTTACTTGCCTTCTACTTGAAGTTTCTTTTTTGTTTGTCTTGTTTCTCTCTGATTTAGTCCCTCGGCTCCTATTTCTGCCTGTATCTGCGTCTGTCCTTTTCCTTTCTTTCTCCCACCTAGCTGTTCTGGTTCCCCTCTCTCTTCCTCCTCTAATAATTCTTCCCCACTCTTCCCCTCTGACTCTTCTCCCACCTCCGCTTCTAAAGGGTTCAAATGTCTTATAAAAAATTCTCTAGCATCTCTAAGGTTATCAATTCTCACTTTTTTGTCAGCCCAAGTAAATTGTAACCCTTCCGGTAATAACCACCTGTATAGTACTTTGTGTTTTCTTAATTGAGTGGTTAAGAAATGATAGTTTCGTCGTATTTCCTGTACCCGTCTGGGGAGTTGCTTCAATATTATCAATTGTTTGTCCTTATATGTCACCGTTTTGTCTCTGGACTTCAAAATCACTTCTTCCCTAAGAGCTTTTTTTGATAGTCTAACATGAACCTCTGTCGGAAGTCTCTGAGGGTTGGGGTGACTTCCTCCCAAGTAGTCTTGCAGCCCTTCTCTGAGCTTGCCTACACCCCGCTCTCTTTGCCCTTGGATCAGTGGAGTAGGCAGCTATTCCTCATCAGAGGAGATATGCTGCCTATCAGTACCACTGCCTGTCAGCAGCTGATCATCCCAATGTCTGTGCAGGCAGGCAGGTGTCCATTTGGTTGACCATCTCCCCCAATGCCAGAGGGGCCCGGGACAGCATTTTCCTCAGCCCCTGGCCTCTCCAAACATCTCCAAGGGAGATGTGCCATTCCTGTTGGATGTCCCAGTTCCAACTGCTCCTCCTCTGAACAAAGGCCCAATGGGGCCAAGACACTAATCCACACACAGGTCATCCTCCCCCAGGACCCTGTGGACTAGGGTGTTCCAGGTACTTGTAGAATATAGAAGCCATGCACAGTCCTTGGCATTCACCCATATAAAGTCCTCCAGTCCATAGCCCTTCAAAGCCACCAGATACTGGAGGCTCATCCAATGTGAATCTCAAATGCTGTTCACCTCATACTCCTGAGGTCCCTCATACTCCTGAGGTCCCATACGGTCACAGGACCCAGTGCAGTGGGACGATGGAACCATTGACACAGGCACTAGTAATGACCAGTGTAACACCAGATAGATCCTCATATTTCAAGGCAATGTTAGCCGGAAGGTGACAGGATTGATCACAGCTTCGACAGGAAATGGGCCTAGATAATGTTGATTCAGTTTTGAGATGGTTGACTCAAAGGCAGGTGCCACAGGGAAAGCCAAACCTGATCTCCTACAGTTAGCAGAGGAACATCTGTGTGGTGATGGTCAGCAAACTTCAGTAACTTGGTGCACAGCCCAAAGCTCTTGGAGGAAAACATTCACCACAGGCACAGGAGAGTCTGGTGGGGCTAAGGGAAAGAGGTGCAGGTGAAAACCGTAACTGGTGAAGAACAGGGTCACTTGGGTAGAGGTGTGTTGCAAATTGTATGCAAACTCAGCCAACACTAGCATGTCCACCCAGTTGTCCTCCTGTTGATTCACGAAGCACCAGAAATATTGCTCAAGGATGGTATTCATTCTTTTACTATACCCTTCAGCAGTGGTGAAATTAAAAAAATTTCCCTACCGGTTTTGTGGGTGTGGCTTGGGAGGGGTCCCAAGAAAAAAAAATTAAAAACAAGTTAAAACAATTAAATCAATTGGCCGAAAATTCTAATAAAACAACCCATTAAAAAAGTAAAAATATTATTATTATTTAGGCCAGCCCTGCTTGTTGGAATAGTAATGTTTTTAGGCCACGGCGAAAGGTACGCAGGTCGGTGATCCTACAAATCTCCAGGGGCAGCTCATTCCAGAGGGTAGGGGCCCCCACAGAGAATGCACTTCTCTGAGAATGCACTTCACTTAGCAATAGCCTTCATTTGTATATACCTGTTTATTAGGGCTTTTGGCCCCCCATAAGCAGTGTTTCTACAAAGTCAGCTTATTGCCCCCACAATCCGGGTTCTCAATTTACCTACCTCGGAAGGATGGAAGGCTGAGTCAACCTTGAGCCTGGTGAGATTTGAACTCGCACTAATTGCAGGCAGCTGGCAGCTAAGTGCTACATAACAGCACTTGGTCCGCTGCACCACCAAGTGTCTCTCTATCCAAACTCATAAAGGAAGTCTTGGAAGATGCGCTTGCTCTTATCCAGGAGCAGACACACACACACACACACACACACACGCTCAGAAGGCACGCCCAACTTTCAGCACCGCAGATTCCAAGAAAGAATTCCGATAAAGTTCCTGACAGAATTCAGAAGTTCAGAATATCAGTGGCTGACCAACAGTGAGACGAATAGTTGTCTGCCACACCTATTCGCCTCCGCCCCCTGCCTTTTATCCCCAGAACTAGGGTGGGGCTTAGCTAACAGCGATGGCTCTTCCGTCCCAAGGACCACCCCATAGCTTCCTGCTGCTCTCCTCTGCCTTCTGTTCATCTGTGCATCAGGCAGCAGACATAGTTGTCCGTCCTCTTCCTCATCAGCCATCTCCAGACTCAGCCATCTAGGGGCTGATGGATAGCCCAGGCTCTGCCTCTGTCTCTATCTCTGACAGCTCCATTCCCTCTTCCCCCTCGGAGCTCTCCGGTTGCCTTTATGCTGGTCTCAACTTCCTCTCCGTCTTCTCATCTGATTCAGCAGCTGGAGGGGCCAGTGGTCAACAGGCCACAACAGTGGGCTTGATTATTTTAGTAAGTTGACAGAACTTATTGTGTGTTTTTATTGGCTGTCTTTTCAAATTTCAAAGAGAAATCTCAAATCTTGGGAATGAGGTTGATCACAAAGATAGCCACAGAATCAGATATACTGTAACTGCTTCAGTAATACAGCTAGGTGCTAATGGTAATGAGTCACTTCAAGCAAATGATTGTTCCCATCCTTTAATAACATTCTTGGGGGAATTCAGAGAATGATAAGGTACCTCAAATTAAGGAGAAATGTACTAACAGAACAATTAACCAGTGGAACAGTTTGCCTTCAGAAGTTGTCGGTGCTTCATTACTGGAGGGTTTTCAGAAGAGACTGGACAGCCACTTGTCTGAAATGGTATAGGATCTCCTGCCTGAGCAGGGGGCTGGACTAGAAGACTTCCAATGTCCCTTTCAGCTCTATTCTGATTGATTGGCCTAATATTCTAGAAATGAGCTGCTCTCAAAGCAATGTTATGCATGTATTTTCAGGCTTTATAAAAATATTTCTATCTAATTTTCTAGGTTTGGTATGCAAAGACTCCTCTAGGAAAAGCACGAATCAAGTCACTGACAGAGAAGGAAGATACTGGAAAGGGGAAAGGAAAAGGAAAAGAAAAAGACAAGGGAAAAGAAAAGGATAAGGGGAAGAAGAAGGAAGGCAAAAAGACCAAAAAATAAAAATGGTCTTAATAGTCATTGTAGTTATAATGTAAAGGAGAACCTTTTCTTGGAATGCAAGTTTTCTACTTGATACCAGTAAACAGTTCATATGTAAAAGTACTCTTTGAAAAACATAGAACAAAATGTGTATGACATTTAAGTTCCTTTAAACCACTGTATTTTTCTTTTATTATTTAAGCTATTTTAAAGTTACTTAGTTAGTATGATTTATCAGTTTTAAAAATCTAGTAATTGAAAATCTGTCTACAAATTTTAAGTCACATATTTTACAGTATTTATGCTTATGAGTTTTGTCCAGTGAGTGAGAACAATATCTATTCAAATCAATCCATATATAACTTAGAAGTGGTTTATTTCTTCTTTTCCTGGTTGGACATGAGAACTATGTAATAACCTGTTCCAATGGTAATCTGCATGTATCCTCTGTCCAGGTAGTTCAAAAGAAATGGGATAGGTTTTTCCTTAGCCCTACAGGGAGTTGCAGGCTTGTGCATAGAAGACGACTATATATTTATAACTTACAAAATTTGTAAAACACTGATAAATTATTGTTTCCAATAAATTTTTTAGAATTTAAAAGATTTATTTTTGGGAGTTATTTTAAAATACTGTTAGCTGCTGAATGATATTGGCCCTTGGATGAACTTTTCTGAGAATATATTTTCAGGTATATATGCCCTGCTGAGACTGGTGCATAACATAGGGGTCTTCCTGAACTCTCCATTCCTAGTGGCAGCAATGGCCATGAAAGCCTTTCACAGATTCAGCTTGTGCACCAGTTGCACACATTTCTGGAACAAGAGACCCGCCTCACAATCACTCATCGTATGGTCATCTTCAAGTTGGATTATTACAATATTGTCCAAATGAGGCTGCCCTTAAAGATCACCCAGAAATTATAGGTGATCCCAAATGTGCAGGGCAAGCAGTGATGAGCATGCCCTGATATGTGCACTGCATTGGTTTCCATTTGGGTTTGAAGTCATTTCAAGATGCTGATTATGATCTATAAACTCTTACATTGCATAGGGCCTACTATCTGAGGGACCACTTGTCTATTTGCTCCAACACAGCTCGGTTGCTTCTGGTCATATCAATTAAATCAAATCCTCAACCCCTGAACTGTGGCCCACTACCAGGGCAAGCACCTTCCATTCAAGTGCTCTCTGCTCACACAAGTGGAATTTCGAGCACAAGTGCCCTCCATTCACACGCAAAGCTCCATTTGTGTGAGTGGAGAGTGCAAGCACTCACCCTAGTGTGGGTTCTACTTACCTTTAGTATGGTTCGCAACGAGATCACTTGTGCGCATGCGCAGATCACCGATGATGACATCCAGGGTGGTGGAAGGGGCCTCCCGCCAGTTTTACTACCGGTTCTTGTGAACCAGTCCAAACCAGGGGCAACCCACCACTGCCTCACACCAATGGATCTGTGTACGTGTGGACCTGCCATTCACACACACCCTTCCACACCGGACCAGGCCACCAAGATGGAATGGTTGGGCACTGCTGAATTAAATGATGCTCTCTAATGATCTGCAGGAAGCAGACCTTCTCTTCTCCCACCTTTGGAACAACATCTCCCCTCATATATTGCTTGTGCTCTGTGCCATGTTGTACATTGTTTTCAAATTGTGAAGCTGCCAGGGTTATTTGGAGTTGGGCAGCCTAAAAATTTGACAAATAAATAAATATTACACTTGATCTTAGACAAAAAGCAATAAATGTTTTCATATATTAATGGTAATAGTATTAAAAATGCTTGAATTATGCTATTAGGAAAGAGGTTAATATGGTAGCAACACAAGAATATATTGATCCTTATGGACATTTATTATTATTAATCTAGCATATTAGATTGTGATTTAATTCTTATTAATTTTATTTAGCCTATAAAATGATTCTGATTTATTTCATAGATGTTTTGCAAAATTGTATAATTAATATATAATCATTTAATTCTAGGAAATTACATCGATCTATTGATGTATCAGAGTAAGTATAAGAAGATTTCTCCTAAAAATATAGTTATAATCAAAATTAGAAGGTGCTCTAGGCTTATACACAAAAGTTTAATTTGATAGATGTGTAGTGTAAATTTCATTTTAGGATTTATTTTTTTATATTCACAGAATGTGTTCCATACTAGATTATTTTAATTTCCTCTTTATTAATTAGAATATGTTTTAGATTCTTCTGTTCATCTTATTGTTATATCTGATCATCTGAATCCTTCAATTTAAAAAGTTTAAATCTGCCCAAGATAAGTGGTATTTTAACACTTGTTACAAAAGGAGGGATTTTTAAGTTAAAGAAGAAATTTTGGTTAAAGAAAGCTGCAGAAGATCCTATGGAGCTGGCCTATCATGCAGTTGTATTAGCCAAGTTACAGATGGGAAATTTTTATGATGACCAGGTAGCTTTTTCATTGAATAGATTAAACCATTGGGAGTCTGATGAAAAAGCTGGTATGTTGTTGACACATCAATTAAAGCAACATCAACAGAGCCTAATTTCTAAAATAATTATTGTATTAGAATGTAGAACAATAGGATTGGAAGGGACCTTGGAGGTCTTCTAGTCCAACTCCCTGCTCAATCAGGAGAAACCTATATGATTAACAATTATTAATTACTAATTATTAATAATCATTAGCAATTAACTTTTTTTCTAAATCATCATATACTTTGTATGACAACATACAAACATCATATAGTTTGTATGATAATAGGAAGCCAATTCTTGAATCATATATATATTCAATTTTTATCATAGGATAATATTGATATTACTTGATTCTAACAGTTTGTGCAAATTGATTAACCTCCTGGTCCTAGAATGGTATGAAGTGTTTGCAGATTTCCTGGACTCTGTACTATTGGAAGTTTATAATGAATCTTTTAAAAGGTTAGTATACAGCCTCTTTCATTTTATGAAGCTTAAATAAAATTGATTTTAAAACCAGATAAAAATCCTAAATTCAGGTTTACTTCATTAATGTGGATACTGAGGCTCCGATTCTTTTACTTCATTGGCTAGATAGTGGCAGAAATTTTATTACATAGAATCCAACCATTCCAGTAAGGAAAAATGGTGAAGATTTACATTTATTAATAATTATACTGGAAGTAGCTAAAGACAGATTGGACTCTGAATTCTTTCAATGCAAAAAAAACCCCTTTGGTTTGGTGCAGATTAATTGTTTAAAGCAACTGATGATCAGATACAGTGTTTCCAGATATTTTGTTCATTGGATTGAGACATATTATTTGCAACCTTGTATGAGAGCCATGACAGATCAAGCTATTTCAAATTCCTTTGAGTTACAATGTGGTACTTGGCAGGTATGTCCATTTTTGTACTTGTTTTATAATTTGATCCTTGAACCTTTAACAGCCTTTAGGTTTAATGGGTATTATCTCAGCAGGGAGCTAATGCAGATTACTTTTATATGCCAATTATGTATTAACAATTTTGGATAAGTACTTTTCTGTCTAATTTCATACACATAGTATAGTATTTTGAAAAGTACTCTACACTGAACAAACAGTTGAAAATGAACTCGGTTAAACTGTTTATGGGCTTTAGGCCCAAATCCTTTTGACAAATGTGATCAACAGAATCATTGTGGCATTTGATTCCTGTGGGCCTTATACCAAGCTTTGCTGCTTTTGAGAAACATTCAGTGAAAGGGAATTTTAGGAGGGAAATGAAGTCTAATTATTTTCAGTAGGAATTCTAAAAGACAAAGCTATTTTTAATAGGGGGTGTGATGACTTAATGGTTTAAAATGTTGAGCTTGTCAGCTGGAAAATTGACAGCTTGGGTTCAAGAACCAAGTGCTGCGCAACAGGTGAGCTCCTATTACTTGCTCTAGCTCATGCCCACCTAGCAGTTTGAAAACATGCAAATACAAGTAGATAAGTAGGTAACACTTCAGTGGGAAAGTAACAGCGTTCTGTGCGCCTCAGCATATAGTCATGCTGGCCATCTGACCAAGGAAATGTCCTTGGAAAGTGCTGGATCCCTTGGCTAAGAAATGGAGGTGAGCACCATTCCCTGGAGTCAGACACGACTGGAGAGGGGAAACCTTTACCTTTAATTGTTTTAATAAGTATGAATTTACTTATATTTCCTTGATTCATTTTCTATTTATTATTCATTTATTCATTTTCTATCTTTTTTTATAAAAAAATTTAGCAACAGTTTATGTTAGTGGTTGTCATTTACATGTAACACATATAACACATTTTCATATATAGAATTCTTTCATGTATGAAAAACAAGTATCCTTCCTATTATATTCAAATGAATGATCACCAACACAAAATTTTGTGTGATTTGCATTGAAGCCAAGAATACAAAATAACAGAATTGAAAGGGACTTGGAGGTCTTCTAGTCCAACCCCCTACTTGAGCAGGAGTCCCTATACCCATGATGGTGAACCAATGGCACGCGTGTCACAGGTGGCACATGGAGCCATATCAGTGGGCACGCGAGCTCAGCTCCAGCGCACATGTGCGCATTGGCCAGCTGATTTTCGGGCCTTCCAGGCCAACCAGAAGTCAGGAAACAGGCTGTTTCTGGCCTCTGGAGGGCCTCCGGGGGGCGGTGGGGAAGGCCGTTTTTGCCCTCCCCAGGCTTCTAGAAAGCCTTTGGAGCCTGGGGAGGGCGAAAAATGGGCCTATTGGGCCCACTGTGCCATCATGTGCCACAAGCGGGGGCAGTGCAGGTGGAACACGCGCGCATGCATGGGGGGGCATAGAATTATGGGTGTGGGCACGCACATGCGCGACCCCCCCCACGCTGCCCACGCTTTTGGCACACGATGGCAAAAAGGTTAGCCATCACTGCCCTATACCTTTCCAAGGTTAAGACTGTAGCACTCTGGTTGCATTGTTTAATTTTTTTCACCTTTCTACAATCTGTGACATCTAAACATCTGCTCAAGGTAGTCCTAATTTTAGTGGCTGGTTGTTCCCAAATAATATAAAGAAAACTTTAAGACAACAAATTTGATGTGATGAAATGTGATGTGTGAAATGGGAATCAGCAACAGGGTGAGAAAATCATAAAACCCTGAAATTGTATTATAAGCCAGATTTTAAAATTTGACTTCCAATTTGCATATCGAAAATTATGTGCTCCAAGAATAAACCCAGAATAAATTACTTCATGTTTAAATACAAATCCCAAAAGATTCAAAGATCCCAAAAAAGTATAAAATATCCAAAAGATATTTTATACACAGAAATTATTGTGAGGACATAATTTATAATTTTAGCCAGGCTAAAATTATTGATGATAATATATAATTATTTTCATAATTGCAGACTCAAATTCATTTTACTGTTTTTTCTGTTTTAAATTCAGTGTAAGTCTGTCTGTGCATGTATAAAAAAAAGCTGACCTGATTTTCTAATATCCATTGAAATCAGTTCATATATTTACTAAAAGCAATGATATTTGAACTCTTAATGTTCCTCTTGGTGAAATGCCTGCACAAAGCAGTACCTAGCCATGGGCATGGTGGGAGAGGAAAGAGAACTGCCAATCAAACTTGTAGCTGGAATTAAATGCGTACCTGTCTCCCAGCTGCGTATCAACAGCCCTGCCCGGGCTGCTCGACGCCCTATTGGGGCTGGTGGTGGAGTTTCCCAACTTATTGTGCTGGGGGACTTCAATCTGCCATCCCTGAGTGGGGCGTTGGGGGTGGCTCGGGAGTTCATGGCCTCCATGGCGGCCATGGACCTGACTCAAATTGTTCAGGGCCCAACACATGAGGGGGGCCACACGCCCGATCTTGTTTTTGTCTCAGAGCAGTGGTGGGTGGAGTTCGGTGGGGGACTGACTGCTATTGATCCCCTGTCATGGACTGACCACCATCTTCTCCAGTTGGGCTTCCAGTACACCACCCCTCCTCGCTGGGAAGTGGAACCGACCATCTGGTTCCGCCCCAGGCGCCTGATGGACCCGGAGAGGTTCCAGACGGAGCTTGGGATGATGCCTCTATCTCTCTCCCACGCCCCGGTCACAACCCTGGTGGATGCCTGGGATGAGGCCGCTGCCGGGGCTCTGGACCAGGTCGTGCCTTTGCGGCCTCTAACTCGTCGCAGATCCTGGTTGGCTCCTTGGTTTACCGAGGAGCTCCGGGGGATGAAGTGATGTAGGAGAGGCCTAGAGAGCAGTTGGAGGGCCAGTCGTTCCGAATCTGACCGGTCACAATTGAGATCATTTACACGGGCCTATTTGGTGGAATTGGCGATGGTGAAACGTCGCTATTTCTCCGATGTCATCGCATCCGCAGAGAATTGCCCGGCTGCCCTGTTTCAGGTGTCCCGCTCCCTCTTGAATCAGAGGGCGGGGGAAGACCCAATGCGAGGGCGAGCTGAGGAGTTTGGCCAGTATCTGCAGGACAAGATCGCTCAGATTCGGGACGGCTTGGACTCTGACTGGACAGGGTCAGACGGTGAGGAAGTGGCGGGTCTTGTGCTTTGGGAAGAGTTTGATCCTGTTATCCCAGAGGAGGTGGACAGGATCATGGGGAAGTTGAGTGCGGCCACATGTGTACTGGACCCATGCCCCTCCTGGCTGGTTTATTCAGCTCGGGAGGTGACACGTGGATGGATCCAGGCAGTGATAGCTGCTTCTTTAGAGGAGGGAAGCTTTCCTGCCACCTTGAAGGGGGCGGTGGTGAGGCCCCTCTTCAAGAAGCCTGCCCTGGATCCAGCTGTTTAGAGCAACTTTCATCCGGTCTCCAACCTTCGCTTTCTTGCAAAGGTTGTCGAGACTGTGGTGGCATGTCAGCTCCCAGTGGCCCTGGATGAAGTGGAGTACCTTGATCCGTACCAATCGGGTTTCAGGCCCAGATGCAGCACGGAGACTGCATTGGTTGCACTGGTGGATGATCTCTGGAGGGCTCGGGATAGAGGTCATTCCTCTGTTCTGGTCCTATTAGATCTTTCGGCGGCTTTCGATACCATCGACCATGGTATCCTGCTGCGGCGCCTCGAGGGGTTGGGAGTGGGAGGCACCATTTTACGGTGGTTCTCCTCTTACCTCTCGGGTCGGACGCAAGCTGTGTTGGCAGGAGGGCAGAGATTGACCATGAGGCCTCTCAGGTGTGGGGTGCCTCAGGGGTCAGTTCTCTCACCCCTTCTGTTCAACATTTATATGAAACCGCTGGGGGAGATCACCCGTGGTTTCGGGGTGAGGTATCATCAGTATGCTGATGATACCCAGCTTTTTATATCCACCCCGAACCAGCCCAGTGATGCCCTCGATGTGATGTCCCGGTGCCTGGAAGCGGTACGGATCTGGATGGGGAGGAACAGGCTTCGGCTCAACCCTGCCAAGACTGAGTGGCTGTGGATACTGGCATCTCAGTTCGAAGGTGAGATTCCATCGCTGACTATAGGGGGTGAAATTTTTCCCCCTGTAGACAGGGCACGCAACTTGGGTGTCCTCCCGGATTCACGGTTGAGTTTAGAAGATCATATAACAACCGTAACCAGGGGGGCATTCGTCTGGTCCGCCAGTTGCGCCCCTATTTGGACCGAGATGCCCTATGCACAGTTACTCATGCGCTAGTTACCTCCCGCGTTGACTACTGTAATGCTCTCTACATGGGGCTGCCCTTGAGGACCACTCAGAGGCTTCAACTGGTACAGAATGTGGCCACGCGGGTTGTGATCGGGAGAGTCCCGATACTCCCATGTTACACCCCTCCTGCGCGACTTGCATTGATTGCCGGTTGCCCTCCGGGTGAGATTCAAGGTGCTGGTGATGACCTATAAAGTCCTAGATGGCTTAGGCCCAGGATATTGGGGGACCATCTGCTGCCAGTAACAGCTGCCCATCGCCCGGTGCGTTCTCACAGGGAGGGCCTGCTCCGGGTGCCGTCAGCTAGACAGTGTCGGCTGGCGACCCCTAGGGGTAGAGCTTTCTCTGTGGGCATGCCCACCCTTTGGAATCAACTCCCCCTGGGGCTCCTGACCTTCGCACCTTCCGCCGCGAATTAAAAACATGGTTGTTCACATTGCCCAGCCTGGACTGAGAGGGTTTTTAGATTTTGGGGGTTTTAATATAAATTATATACGTACATTATGTATTTTATAATTTTAACTGGTTTGTTTTATTGTTGTGAGCCGCCCTAAGCCCTCAGAGATAGGGTGGCATATAAATTTTATTAATAAATACATACATACATACATACATACATACATACATACATACATACATACTAGTGATGGGTTGCTACCAGTTTGCACTGGTTCAGGAGAACCAGTAGCGGTAACTTGGGCTGGGTTGCTGAACTGCTAGTGATTGCTGGCTGGCCACGCCCCGAACCAGTCCCCGCTTGCTGGCCCTGGCTGCCCAATGCTTGCTTGCCCCGCCTCCTCCACCCAGTCACTCCTTACTTCTACTGCGTGGGTCCTTGCTTGCAGCTTGCCTGCCTGAAGCACTGCACCCCAACTGAGCAGTCCTGATCTGCCTGCCAGATAAGTCTGAGTTGCGGTCTACCTAGCTGCCCCTGCCCCCCACCATCCCAGCCTGCCTCCCATACTCCCTTCCCCGCTGCCCGTAGCCCTGCCATGCTTCCCTGCCTTCCATGTGGCCTTCCCAGCGGTCCCTGTGGTGAGCCCCACTTGAGAAGGCCTTCCCTATTTCCTTCCCGGGTGGCCCCGACAAGCTTGCCTGCCTTCCACATGGCCTTCCCGGTGTTCCCGTTGCCAGCATGTGAAGGCAGACAAGCAGGCCTGGCCACGGGGACCGCCAGGAAGGCAGGCAAGCATGGCAAGCATGTAGGGAAGGGAGCTAGCAGCCTACTTTCTTCCCCACAGCCCTGCCATGCTTGCCTGCCTTCCACACTGCCTTCCCGGCATCCCTGTGGCCAGCTTGTGAAGGCAGGCAAGCAGGAGTCCATGTGGAAGGCAGGCAAGCATGGCAGGGCTGTGGGGAAGGGAGCTAGCAGCCTACATCCTTCCCCATAGCCCTGCCATGCTTGCCTGCTTTCCACACTGCCTTCCCGGTGTCCCCATGGCCAGCTTGCCACCCACCCCCACCCTGCTTACCTTTCTTTAATGCGCCCCACTTCCCCAAATCTTGGGAGGCAGCCACTCCCATCATCACGGCTTGTGGAGGAAACTTCCACTGCGCCACAAAGCCCTTGCAGTGGCGGCAGGAGGGGGAAAAGAAGAAAAAAAGCCTCGGCTTCTGAAGCCTCTCAAAGGAGACCTCCTTGTGTGTGTGTTTGGTGGTCTGAGGTAAGCCAGGCAAAGGCAGCCTGGATGCCCAGGGAACCATGCCGGCTGCGATTGGCCCCTTCTCTTCTGCTGCCACTGCCGCCTCTTCCTTCTCTCTGCTAACAGAAGTCAGAGATGAAAAGACAGTTGCTTCACAGCGCATTTCTCCGTGTTTCCATCCCAAGTCAGCTGCAGCTGCCCTTCCATCTGCTGTTCCCATGCTTGTGGCAGATGGGAGAGTGGCTGTGGCTGAATTGGGATATAAAAGTGGAGAAATGTGCAGTGAAGCAACTGCCTTTTCCTCTCCGACTTCTTTTAGCAGAGAGAAGGAAGAGGCGGCCGCGGAAGGAAAGGGGCCGATCGCAGCCGGCGTGATTCCCTGGGCAGCCGGGCTGCCTTTTTGCCTGGCTCACCTCAGCCAGCCAAACACACACACAAGGAGGTCTCCTTCGAGAGGCTTCAGAGGCTGAGTCTTTTTTTTCTTCATTTCCCCCTCCTGCCACTACCTCGAGAGCTTTGCGGCATGGAGGATGCTTCCTTCACAGGCTGCAAATGGCCACTTCCCGAGGTTTGGGGAGGGAAGCGGAGCATGTTAAAGAAAGGTAAAAGGGAAGTGGGGTGGTGGGGGGGGGGAGAGAGAGAGAAACAGGCTGTCGGAGGCTGGAGGCCCCTTTTTTTCATTCATTCCATGTTCCTCCATGCAAAAAAAAAAAAAAAAGCCCGATGTGATTTGGAGCTGAATGTCATTGGAAGCAATGCTGTCAGCCTGGAACATTTCATTTCAGTCTTTAACTGGGTGATGAATTGAACCTCCTCCCCTAAAACATGTGGCGTGAATTGTTTTGTTTGGGTTTTTTAGCAAGTTGGATTGTTCCCCTAGGCCAGGGGTCTCCAACCTTGGCAATTTTTAGACTTGTGGACTTCAACGCCCAGAGTTCCCAGACAGGGAAATTGTATCTCGTTGAGGCCTTTGAGATGAGACCTTTGAGGTGAGGAGAGGCCAGGCACCCTAACTCTAACCCTTGACCTGAGTGATGTCAAGTTGGCCTCGCCCACCCAGTCACATGACCAACCAGCCATGCCCACCCAGTCACATGATCACCCAGCTACGCCCATCCAGTAGTTCGCCTCTCGAGCCCTCACCTTGTCTGTCACTTCCCGTCGTCTCCTCTGGCTTCGCCACTGGAGGGCTGACATCAAATTAAGTAGCGGCTGGCATCTGCGCCGTTTAAAGGCTCCAACCTCTTTGGTGAGGCGCTGGATCCTATCCTCATTGAGGATAAAGATAAATGCAAAGTGATGCCCTCTTCGTATAGACGGGCGGGCCGGAATCATGAACACCCAGTCACATACACCCAGTCACATGACCAAGCCACGCCCACCATCACATGACCAAGCCACGCCCACCATCACATGACCATCAAGCACACCCACAAAATAAGCTGCGTGAAATTAGTGTCTTGTCTACTTGTATAATAGGGGTTGCCTTATTACAGTAGAGGAATGAAGTTTTAATGCATGTCCCATTCCTTTTGTTCTTTGGATCAAGGTTAAGAATAAGGACACATTATAGCTCACAGCTTTTCAAAGCAGCTTTTGAATTCTGTATGCAGATGAATTCCATTTTGGCTTTTTATTTTATTTTTAATGTAAACTCTCTCGAACAAGACAGAGAAGCCCTGCATCAATAAGCAGGGCACAGTCTTGTCCTCTTTCCCAATACTCATCCTTTGTGAGCCACTCAAGACTTCAGTTGAGCATCTCAAAGCCCAATGAATCGCAGGCTTGAGCATTCCCTTCACAGACTCCTGAGTGGGCTCATTGTTTAAATGCCCATTAAGAACACCAAATATGCCTTTTTTCTCAAACAAATACAAAACGCTCTAATACAAAGTAAAACTGACTGTTCTATTAATGTTCATCTTTCATCAGGTAGTTTATAAAAGGATGGAAATTTTATAATTGACTTTTCTGCCAGTAGCAAATGTCATTTTTCCTTAATCCTTCATAATTCACTAAGGTGTTTCAACTGCCTCCAAGGCTCCCACCACAACAGTACTTACAAATTAGCACACTTTTTCGCTTTTCATTAAACACAATACAGAAATCTTCTCATATTAGGGTTTCTCGCCTCATTATTGAAAGTACTAGTACTTTGGAACTTCTGGTAGCAAATTATAATGTGCTCAGCTAGTGTCTATTGTAAAATATGCACTTCAAAAACTATCACATACTTGTTCCTCTTTAAGCACTGGAAAAATTGAAGTGTATTCTGAAAAGCTTTGTGGAGTCTGTCTAGCTTTGCAAATCATTGCTATGCTATGCCGAGCTCTCTTTCATTTTCTACAGACACTGTGCCATTATTGTTCTTTAAAAAATCAAAATGGATTGTTTCTTGCTGTGATGAAAAATTACTTAAGATAACAGGCCATATGAAAACCCCAAATCATTTTGGGCTCTTCTCTTTACAGTATTATTTGCCTCGTACATTTCTGGCACTATGCTATCTCCTGAATTGACCACCTTGCCTAGTGAGCAGGTGATATTTCAGAAATTTCCCATATAGTCTATTTTGATCTTCACCTGGAGAAAGGAAGGATGCAGTTGATTCTGTAAAGATGGCATCCACCTAGCAGCCATAAGTCTGTCAGAACCATTGCAGCAGACAAAGAGAAAAACATTAAGTGTGGCTTTAGCTAAATGCTCAGCTGGTATTTCCTTTAAACATAACACGTTGCTAGAGTTCACATGGGAAATAAACCTTGCTAGCAGTATATTCCTGCTAGCGAGGTTTTTTTCAAAACCAAAAGAACAAGCAAACTCTGGTGATATTCCAATATTTGTCAAAAGAAAATAGCATGTGCTTCCACTATCTTGTCACAGTTTCAATAACCCTCTTCCTGGATTCCATTTTCTCTCACTCAACAAATTATTTCTAAAGGAAGACCCACTAGCACAGCCTTCCTTCCTGAGTGGCTAGTTGAAGTGTTTGCAAAGTTCTCCAATGTTTGACTCACAAAACTTCATTAAGGGTGAAGGGGAAAGGCCTCTGATAGACAAGTTGCTACTGAGATTTTGAGAGGTAAAGGTGCTTTATGCTTAACCTGCATGGTGGCTATTTCATGTCATTGCTAAGAAACAGTGTTAGAAACCAGAATATCTTGCAGAATTATTTTAGGTATCTCTTCTTTAAGAAGAAGCCTTCTCTCAGGATCTGGTAACATCACTGCCGAAAGGCACTTTCTGCTTTTTATTTAGTTACTAAATTGCTGGCTACTGAATCTCTCAGCAGATTAGAGTAACACATTCTAATTAAAACAATTAAAAGCAACATTAAAAACAATTGAAAGCTGACTTTAAAAAGTATCTCTTAAAGGATTTTTTTAAAAAAATAATTTTTATTCAACATTTACATCTTTAACATCCTTGTTACATTTTTACAACTTTCCGATACCGGCATCTTTGATAATATCTATAACCAACTATATATACATACATTTTATATATTACTTATTAATTTCTATATTCACTACAATCTATTACACAATAACTATTTCGTTCCTCTATCATATCTTCTCTTATGTTTATACATTTATACATTAATTTTGGATTGTTTCTCCAACCAGTTATACCATCTATTCCATGTCTCATAATAAATCGTTTCCTCTCGGTCCTTTAATTCCATTGTTAATTTATCTGCTTCTGCACATTCTAGCACCTTTTTTATGATCATCGTATTTGATGGAGCAAATCTTTGTTTCCAATTTTGTGCAAATGAAATTTTGGCAGCCGTAATTATGTGAAGTATAAGGTAATAAATTTCTTTCCTAATCTTCTCTTTTATAATTCCCAATAAAAATAGTTCGGGTTTCATAGCAATTTTTTCTCCTGTCATTTCCTCTAACCATTTTTGGATTTTTAATCAATATGCCTTTGCTTTGGGGCATGTCCACCACATGTGGAAATATGTCCCATGTTGATGATTGCATTTCCAGCAATTTGGTGCATTTTGGGGGGATATCTTGGCCAATCTCGCCAGGAGTAAATGCCACCTATAAAACATTTTGTAAATATTTTCTTTATAGGCGGCCGACAACATCATCTTATAATTTGTTCCCCATAATTTTTCCCAATACTCTAATTCAATATTATACCCAAAGTTTTTTGCCCAAATTATCATTGTTTCCTTTACCGTTTCCTCCTCCATTTTGAATTGAAGGAGGCATTTATATATTTTGGTAATTATTTTCTCATCGGTCCATTTCTTTTGTCCATTTTGTCCATTTCTTGGTCAGTTTGGAATCTATATACTTCTAAATCTTTTTTATATTTTGTTTGTAGTTTTAAATAGGGCCACCAATCAATTTTAATTCCTTCATCCAATAATTTTTGTCTAGATTTCAAATTTCCTAATCCATCTAACAATTCCTTATATGTTACTATTTTGTTAAGATCAATTAAATTAGGGTAGACCAAGGCTTCCATTGTCGATACCCATTTTGGGATTTTTGGATAAAAGTTCCTTTTAATTTTCATCCAAGTTTCCAATAGTACTTCCCTCATTTGATGCCTCTGGAAATACTTGTAGGCTTTGTCTTTTCCATCCCAAATAAAGGCATGCCAACCTTTCTGCAAGTCATGGCCCTCAATTGTTAAAATTCTTTCATTCTTTAGATTTATCCATTACCCTGAGCCATGACATTACTTCCTCCCTTTTCCAGCACCTTAAAACAACAGGACACAAAATTGACTTTGAAGGAACCAAATTAATCTCCAAAACTGAACTGTTATCTTGAAAGCAAGATTTCTTATTTTTACTTTACTCCCTGGTTTTAAAAAACTTTAATTGAAGAAAAACGGCAAAAGTGGAGAGGGGAGGGAGCAGATGTATGGCTACCTCCCCACTTCCGGGAACAGCAGTAAAAAAGTGGAGGCCATAAATAAAAACAATATTAAACAAGCTTGAAAATCAATTTGAAAATAGAAAGCAGATTGGACAGAGTGGTTTTTTGCTAAAATTAATGTACGAATGAATTTTGAAATCCTGAAATTTATATTTGAAAGATTTAAATTGATACAGATTAACAGAGTTGAAAGGGACCTTGTAGGTCATCTAGTCCAACCCCGTTCAGCAGACCCTACACCATTTTTCACAAATGGCAGTCCAGTCTCTTCTTGAAAGCTTCCAGTGATGAAGCTCCCACAACTTCTGAAGGCAAGCTGTTCCATTGGTTGATTGTTCTGTCAGAAAAATTCTTCTTATTTACAGGTTGAATCTCTCCTTGTTCAGTTTCCATCCATTATTCCTTGTCTGGCCTTCAGGTACTTTAAAAAATAGCTTGACCCCCTCCTGTCTGTGGCATCCCCTCAAATATTGGAAGGATGAGCTCCCCACAGCCTGGGACCATGCATCCACAGGTGTGGGGTCTGAGGTGCTGCCAGGACCCCCTCTCCAGAATTGATCATGCAGAGGAAGCATTGGGTTGGTGCCTATCCTCAGGTTCCGACACCCACCCTCCCACCAGATAGTTGGACCTCACTTGTCCAACCAAGCTAACCCTAATATCATCGAATCAGTCATTTTTGGGATTACGATGAATCAGATGAGTTCCCAATGCTGGGCCAATTCCATTTTCACTGGGTCTCTTATGTGGGTGGCATGTGCCACCCTGCAAAGAACCATCCACTTGCTCGAATCTCATGGGTTGGGACATCTTCTTTACCCTCACTCCTAATTTGGCAGTGGCCTCCAGGGTAATGAGGCACTGGATACCTCTGGAATCTATCAGTACCTCATAGATGCCACAGGAACCCGACCTCTGAGCCATACATATCATTGGAACAATGAAGGGGCAAATGGCATCACTTACCATTGGGTCACCGTCTCCTTCGTTGTCACCGTCATAGCCAGTCAGGCATGGTTCCCCTTCCATTGTCACTCTCCCTTCATCCGCTGGTGATGTTGGGGTCATCACAGCCTGCTGCGCCCCCCCTGGATTTCTCAGGGTTTTGGGGGGGCAGCTTCTTTGGTCTTACTGTCCCTGGGACCCTGGCCTTGGCTTAAGGAGTACGGGATGGGCATTCAGCTGCATGGTGGCCTGGTTGACTGCACCGGAAGCACAGGATTGGTGGCCAAGTGGGTGTAGATCTCTCTAGTGGGGTCACTCTGGAGGCGCAGGGTGTGGTCTAGGCTCATGTTGAAGTGGTGCACCAGCAGTCATTCTGGCCACCCCCGTAATTTACTGACAATCCAGTGGAACTGGGCACATATAGTCTGCCACCAGCCAACCTTTCTATTTCAAATCCAGGATCTGCCTGCTGGGCCCTTGAATTGCTCATGCAGCACCTCCAGGAACAAGTCAGCATTTCCCAGTTCTCAGGTGTGTTTGCTGTGGTGATCCTCCACCCACTTGGTGGCCTTGCCCTCTAACATGGCTGTCATCGCCATGACCATGGCCCACTGGAATGGGTAGAGGTGGGCATGCTGGTCCAGGTAGTTGATAACTTGACTTAAGAAGAGGGCCAACTGATCAGGATTTCCATCAAATGTGGCCCTCAAAAGCGGTGGCTCCCATGATGGAAGAGGGGCTTGCCAAAACTCCCCAGGCCACCCCGGACCCCATGGAGTCTGGTTAGCTCCCCTGGCCACTGGCTGCTGCTGGACAGAAGTGGGATGACCAGCTGAGGGGGCATCCATTGAAGTCCACTATCCACCAGTCTCATTGCCTCACCTTGGGGTTGAGGCATCCACAGAACTCCCATCAAGGAGGAGCCCGGTACTGGTACCTTCCCTGGTTGGGGCTCCTGAGATCTTCTGTGACCCCCATCTAGCTGGAGCTTTGGTCCAGCCAAGCAGAACGGGTGGGTGGCCCCACCGGCTATCACCTAGATTGCGACCGGGCCTTCCTGGTGGCTGATGCTTCCCCCTACAACTCCCAATGTTGCCAGGACCCAATATCATGAAAACTGTCCTGCCAAACCACTCCCGAAGCAGTTCCATTGTTCAGCTCCATTCCCATCATCGTCCCTATCATGATACTGCCATTTCTGTGGGGAGGGGGGCCTGGATCATTTATTCACTTTTTTAAAAAATAAATTTTAATTAAACATTTTTTTTATTTTAGAACCCTCTGATTCATGGTCCATCTCCCTCTCTTTTTTGTTCTTCCCTTCCATTTCACTATTAGAGGATTATGGTCCACCCATATATTTGATGTTATTTCTACCTCCGCTATGTTTTTACCCAATTCCAAATCCATCCATACCATATCAATCCTGGACCATGAATTATGCGGGTTGGAAAAGTATATTGACTTTTCTGTGAGTATAGTTCTCTCCAGATATCTTTTAAGTTCAGTTCTTGCATCATTTCGAATAAGGTATTTGGCAATGTTTTCCTTTTCGTCTTATTTTTTTTACCAGCTGTATAATCTTTTTTGGGATTTACTACCGCATTAAAATCTCCTAATAAGCATACATTCTCCAATTCTAATTCTACAATTTTCTCATGCAATTTATGATAGTATTCCCTCTTATTAGTGTTTGGTGCATAAATAACTGCCAATAATGTTCATTTTTGCCTTATTGTTAGTTCAATTAATAGTTCTCCCTTCTTCATCTGCATAAATCTGTCTCGGTTTTAGCCATTCTTTTATGTATACCGCAATACCCCTCTTCTTTTTTTGTGCCAGAGCCAAATAAAGTTTCCCTATTTTAGGAGATTCTAGGATGCCACCTTGCTGTTTTTTGATGTGTACTTCCTGTAGACATGTGATATCCATATTTTGTTTTTGGAGTTTAGAGAATACTTGCTTTCTTTTAACCAGAGAGTTCAGCCCATTTATATTGATTGACATTAACTTAATTTCTTTTTCCATATTCTTATTTTTTTGGTGTTCCTAGTTCCTCTTCTCGGTCTTATCTCCTGTTGCATCCTCGTCCTCGCCCCCTCTCTTTCCTGATGTTCTCTTTCCGTCCTCTATCCTGCTTCTTGGTCCAACTCCTTTTCTTCCAATTGTTGTTCTTCCTGGCTTTTACTATCTGTCTCTTCTCCACTATTCTGTTCCTCATCTGTTACTAGGTAGCTCTTGTAGTACTTCTGGGCTTTGTCCAGTGTATCAATTCTGATTTTTTTTATCCTGCCAAGATACCAGCATACCCTCCGAGATAAGCTACTGAAACATTATCTTATACTTGACAAGATGTGAAGAGATAAAGTGGTAGTTCTGCCTTTGTTCTCTGATTCTTCTGGGTACCTGCTTGAGGGTTAGGATTTCTCTCCCCTTGTAGATCTCAAGTCCTTCTATAAATTTCATCCCTGATTTTTTTTTTTTTTTTTGAAACCTCACATTCGGGTTGCACAGATCGGGTTGCACAGATCCTCATGGCCCGGGCCTTCGGCTGATGTTATGCAATGCCAGGTCCGTGGTAAACAAAGCCCCCCTCATTTGTGATCTTGTTCAGGAGGGGGGAGCGGACCTGGCGGGTATCATGGAGACCTGGTTGGGCCAGGAGGGGGGTCCCCCTCGTTGAAATGTGCCCACCTGGTTTCCATGCATTTCATCAGCCGAGGTCACAGGGTAGGGGCGGGGGGGTGGCAGTTGTTATAAAAGAAGGTCTTGGTCCCCTGCTATGTGGCGGCGGCCCTGCCCGAACTGTTCAACATTATAGCCGGGGTGGTGGTTGACACCCCCAGGCTTATGGTCATGGGGGATTTTAACCTGCCATCTGTCGGTGAAACGTCTGAGACAGCTCGGGAGTTCATGGCTTCCATGATGGCTATGGACCTGATCCAGTTAGTTCATGGCCCTACTCACATGGGGGGGAAACACTCTGGACTTGGTTTTTGTCTCTGGTCAGTGGCTGAGTGATCTCAATATAGGGGATATAGTGATTGAGCCCTTGTCATGGTCGGATCACTCTCTCCTTTGCTTTGACCTTCGAACCGCTACATCCCGCTGCAGGGAGGCGGAACTGATGAGGTGGTTCCACCTCAGGCGCCTGATGGATCCAGATAGGTTCCAGATGGAGCTTGGGCCATTCCCTGAGGCTCTGGCTCACGACTCAACTGAAGGCCTCGTGGCTGCCTGGGATAGGGCGGCTGCTGGAGCTTTGGATCGGGTCGTGCTTTTGTGGCCTCTGACCCGGTGCCGATCCCACTTGGCTCCCTGGTTTACTGAGGAGCTGAGGGAGATGAAGCGCTGGAAAAGACGCCTGGAGTGCGGTTGGAGGGCCAGCCTTTCAGAATCCGATCGAACTGGTGAGGTATCATATTAAGACCTACCTAGTGGCGATAAAAGCGGCAAAATTTAACTATTTTTCTGCTCTTATTGCGTCATCAGATAACCGCCTGGCCGCCCTGTTTAGGGTGACCCGCGCCCTGCTCCATCTGGGAGCGCAGGAGGACCCCTTGGAGGACTTTGTGCAGTATCTGTATGAGAAAATCGCTCAAATTCGGGAAGACTTGGACTCTGACTGGGTAGATTCGGGAGGGGTGATGGAAGCAGGTCTTGAGAATGTTATATGGGAGGAGTTTGACCCTGTAACTCCCAGAGACGTGGACAGGATTCTGGGTAGACTTAGTGAGACCACATGTTTATTGGATCCGTGTCCCTCCTGGTTGGTGCTGGCTTCTCGGGAGGTTACACGAGGCTGGTTCCAGGAGATTATTAATGCTTCACTGAGTGAGGGTGGCTTTCCCGCCACCTTGAAAGAGGCGTGGTGAGGCCTCTCTTTAAGAAGCCTTCCCTGGACCTGGCAGTGTTAGTAAATTATCGTCCAGTCTCCAACCTTCGCTTTGTGGCGAAGGTTGTTGAGAGTGTGGTGGCGCAATAGCTTCCCCAGTACCTGGATGAAATGGTTTATCTAGATCCATTCCAGTCAGGCTTCAGACCTGGGTACAGCACGGAAACGGCATTGGTCGCGTTGGTTGATGATTTCTGGAGGGCTCGGGACAGGGGCTGTTCCTCTGTCCTGGTCCTATTAAACCTCTCAGTAACTTTTGATACCATCGACCATGGTATCATGCTGTGCCGGTTGGGAGAGTTGGGGTTGGGGGACACCGTGTTGCGGTGGTTCTCCTCCTTTCTCTCTGACCGGTCGCAGTTAGTGGGGCAGGGGGGCAGAGGTCAACCCCAAGGCGCCTTGTGTGCAAGATGCCACAAGGGTCGGTCCTCTCGCCCCTTCTGTTCAACATTTATGTGAAGCTGCTGGGGAGATCATCCATGGTTTCGGGGTGAAGTACCACCAGCACGCTGATGACACTCAGCTGTACATCTCCACCCCGGGCCACCCCAATGATGCCCCTGAAGTGATGTCCTGGTGCCTGGAGGCCGTGCGGATCTGGATGGGGAGAAACAGACTCAGGCTCAACCCATCCAAGACCGAGTGGCTGTGGTTTCCGGCATCCCGATATAGCCAGTTGGTGCTATCACTGACTATTGGGGGCGAGTCATTGGCCCCCACAGAGAGGGCTCGCAACTTGGGTGTCCTCCTGGATACACGGCTGTCTTTAGAAGAACATCTGACGGCTGTGGCCAGGAGGACTTTCTATCAGGTTCGCCTGATTCGCCAGTTGTGTCCCTTTCTGGATCGGGACTCCTTATGCACAGTCACTCATGCCCTCGTCACTTCCCGCCTGGACTACTGTAATGCTCTCTACATGGGGCTCCCCTTGAGGAGCACCCAGAGGCTCCAACTGGTCCAGAATGTGGCCGTGCGAGTGGTTATGGGAGCGACATGGCGCTCCCATGTAACACCTCTCCTGCGTGAGCTGCACTGGCTCCTGGTGGTCTTCCGGGTGCGCTTCAAGGTATTGGTTACCACCTTTAGAGCGCTCCATGGCTTAGGAGCTGGGTACCTATGAGACCACCTTCTGCCACCGGTAGCCTCTCACCGGCCAGTACGCTCCCACAGAGAGGGGCTCCTCAGGGTGCTGTCAGTCAAACAGTGTTGACTGGCAGCCCCCAGGGGGAGAGCCTTCTCTGTGGGGGAACCTGCCCTTGGAACGAGCTCCCCCCGGAGATACGGAGGATCCCAGATTTACGCACTTTCCGCCGTGCCCTCAAGACTTCTTTATTCCAACAAGCTGGGCTGGCCTAACTCTCTCTAATTGCTTAATTTTAATTTGCTTTTAAAAAAAGGGGTGTTTTAATTAGTATGAGCCAAATTTGTTTAATATGTTTTAAATTTTGTATTGTATGTGTTTTATCTTTGGCTGTTCACTGCCCTGAGTCCTTCAGGAGAAGGGCGGTATATAAATCCAAATAAACCTAAACCTAAACCTAAACGTGTACTTCCCGTGATGTCGTACGTAATTAGTGTGAACTCTGTAGATTTTGTCAATGCCATTCTGTATTTCATGTTTATTCATCTGTAACGTGTCAGCCAACATTTCTGTCATGAGGTTCCCTAGATCTTCCTCTTATTCTCTGTTATATTTTGAAATCGCAAATAAAAAGAAGATTTTTCCAATTCTAGATGTATTATTGCCTCCTCCAGGTTTCTGTTTGCTGCCATCAATCTTTCTTCCGTTACTTCCAATTTCCTTTCCGTTTGCTCTGTTCTTACCTCCACTGTCTTTATTCTCTGTTCATTTTTGGCTCCTGTATTTTTCCCATTCTGTCGTCTAATTTCCGCATATCTTCCTTCACTTCACCCATATCACTCTTCATTTCCTCATGGTTCTTACCTGTTGACTCTTGCGTTTTCAGCATCTCTTCCTGGATCATATTCAACGTTGACTGCATAGTCTGTAGGCTTAGTGAGGATCCTGCTTTCTCATCACCCAATTGATTATTTCTCATCACCCAATCACTCCTATTGATCTCTGCCCCGATGGGGAGGGTGTTATCGGCGTATTTTTCTTTGCAGTTTTTGTGATTGTCATTGTGCTTTCATAATTAAACCCTTAAACAACTTCTTCCACAGTACCATAAATCGCCTATTCCTTATTTTCTCAGAAGTCTCCTGCTCTTATAGAAGTTTCTCCTACTCTACACATTCATCATATGTCATATTATCCTGCCTTAAACTTCTATATATTACTCCGTAGTATAATACAAATATGATCTAAAATTAATAATTAATTAATTAGTTAATGGTTTATATTATAATCCCACAATTCTTAATCTAAGTACATTTACAGATGTGCAATCATATAGATTATAGTAAATAGAAATTATATCATTGTGTTGAGTATATATTCCAAATTTCTTACAAACTCAGGAAGCTATAAAATGTTAACTATATAAAACTTAAAGTTCTGTTCAATGGTCACAAAAATATTACCTCTTAATCTATTTAAAAGTTTATCTATTTATAAATATATCCAGTATATATAAGTATATGTAGTTATAAAATCAATATAGTAAATAGATTAAATAATAGCTATATTAAATATTCACAGTTGGTTGCTGATATATCCAATCCAAAGTTCTTCACAGTTTTCACCAAAGTTCTTTACACCTAAATCTCACTGTTTCTTCTGCACATTCTCCATCCTCCAAATGCAAGATGTCAGCTACCCTCTAGTTTGCACAGTCACTGTCACTTCTCTTCACTCCCAGAATATCCATGTCTCCGTCTCTATCAGAAGTTCTTTTTTTTTTTGTATTCATCCTTTCTGAACCGCTCACCACAGTAGCCAGTGTCTCCAAATAATTAGCCAGATTCAGTCTCTGATATTCAGTCAAAATACACAATTCTCGGGCACAGCGCTCATTTGAATCGTCAATCACACCCTCCTCTCCTTCTGCTGTATGTACTAATTCTGTCTTCTCATGATTCCGCTCTCACCACTAAGGTGCCACTTTTCCCACCTTAGAGACTCTCGTCTATCAACTTGTAGGTTTTACCAGTTTAGAGAAGTAACCCAGTAACTCACTTTGCCTTGTCACTCTCCACGGATATTCCTCGCTGTTTCCCACTCTTTGCTTCCTCCACCATTCGATCAGGCCATCACGCCTCCGGACAAGGCCATAACAGCCGGTCTCTTCCACGCCGGATTCAAGGGGTTCCTCCTGCTGCAACAGGGATTGCTCTTCTCCCTGTCACCCCCAGAGTATCCCCTCTATAACACCGACCCCTCCAGGGTCTAGCTTCGCCTCTACCGGCCTCCAGACACAAAAATTCGGACAAAGAAAGCAGAGCCCCATTCTCCTGTACCGCACTACCTTGATGTCACCTCGGAAGTCCTAGATCATTTATTCACTTAGTGCCCTCTTCCTGTTTCCTACATATCCTGTAATCCCTTAGTTTATAACCCTAATTCTGAGACCTATCTGCCCTGTGCTTTGATTTACCTTTGGGAAATATGTAATGGGGGAGGGCCATCTGTTTTGTCTCTGCTCTAAAGCCTCCTGAAAGAAGTGCCTGGGAACAGATCCTTATTGCCTTCCCAGGACGACTATTTTCACAACATACTCACACCTGTGGATTGGCTCACTCAACATTGGACTGAGGGGAGGGGTTTCTAACTCCTTTATCCTAATGGAATTGCATAAGGGGAACTTAGTTCTTGCTTTGCTTTTGTATTGCAATCTCTTCCTTTCAATAAAAGCTTCCTTTTGAAATGGTGCTGTTTCAAGAGTTTGTGCTTTCTTGAATTGGGAGGAGAGGCAGGACCTTACAGTAACCCTCCGACAGGCGTGTCTCCCACCACGTCAAATGGCTGCCAGACAGACTTTGTATTCAGCAAGTGGCCTGCACTAACAGATTTACAGAGTTATAAGGAACCTTATAGGTCATCTAGTCCAACCCCATGCCCAGCATACCCTACACCATTTTTGACAGATGGCAATGCAGTCTCTTCTTGAAAGTTTCCAGTGATGAAGCTCCCACAACTTCTGAAGGCAAGCTGTTCCATTGGTTGATTGTTCTCACTGTCAGATATTTTCTTCTTATTTACAGGTTGACTCTCTCCTTGTTCAGTTTCCATCCATTATTCCTTGTCTGGCCTTCAGGTAGTTTGAAAAGTAGCTTGACCCCCCTCCTCTTTATGACAGCTCCTCAAATATTGGAAGATTGCTATCATGTCTCCACTGGTCCTACTCTTCATTAGACTAGCCATGCCCAGTTCCTGCAACCATTCATCATATGTATTAGCCTCCATTCCCTGAATCACCTTGGTTGCTCTTCTCTGCACTCTTTCTAAAGTCTCAACATTCTTTTTACAGTGTAGTGGCCAAAACTGGATGCAGTACTCTAGGTGTGGTCTTACTAAGGCTGTAAGGTCTTGCATCTCCAATCTTCCCAACAAAGCAGGTCTCTTAAATCTGCAGTGGTTCCAAAAAGAGCTTTTATTGGAAGGTTTGTAACAACAAGAGATCTAGGCAAGAACTGAAGCTTCTCACTTAAAACCAGCTATTTAAAGCAATGCTAACCAAACCCCTTCCACATCATCGCAGGGAAACAGAAACTTCAGATAGAGATTAGCACAGTAATGCAGGAAACAGAACAGAAACTTCATGTACAGACCACTCCATTCCTCCCCCCACTTCCTCCCCAAAAAATGCCAGGTGGGTGAGGTTTGGCAATATTTTCTCTATAAGACACACAGACATTTCCACCCACTTTTTTTGGGGGGGAAGTGCATCTTATAGTGCGAAAAATACTGTAGTTTGGACCCTACCCAAGCCAATCCATCTTGGATAGAACAGACATTTTTGTGGGCATTAAACCAGGCATTTTCCTTCAAAGCAACTTTGAAAGGTGCTGCTATGGTCCCAATCACTGGTGGTTTTCCTTTCTTTCTTTTTTTAATTATTATTTTATTAGTTTTAAAAGTAAAACAATGGACATTGCTCAATGTCTCTGGTTTCTAACATTTACGTCAAAATCAAGTTAATAAGTAATCTATTCCTTGCTCTATATACAAATTTACATATCTCCTACTTCATTATATATCAAGTATACAGTATTTTACTTCCTAACCAATTATGCATGCATTTAATAAACCAATATTACATTCACAAGTTCAATATACATTGATATATTAATATACATTGATACATGTATATGTAAATATACATATATATAAATATACATTTCCAGACATTCGTTATCCCTTGTTTTTGGCATTCTTCCTCTTATCTAACCAATTATTAAAATTTATTCCAGACTTCATAGTATTTTGATTCACTTTTGTCTTTGAGCTCTAATGTAAGTCTGTCCATTTCTGCACAGCTGTAAATTGTGTATATTACTTCTTCTTCTGAAGTTATTTCTTTACACTTCCATTTTTGAGCAAATGCTAGTCTTGCCACGGTAAGTATAGTAAATAGGTTGAATTTTTGTCATATTTGTCATCTGTCATGCCCAGTAAGAAAAATTCTGGCTTTTTTAGCTGTTTAATTGCTACTATTATCTCCTCCTCTGTTATAGGATAATTCATTCTTTCCTTTTGTTGATCAGTAATTTTTGTAACTCTTTTATCGTTTAAATATTTTTCTATAAGTCCATTCTGCACCTCCTCTTTAGCATATAGTTTGGTATAATAGTCCACAAAAGCTTCTTTAATTAATTTTTGTTGAAAAATTTCTTTCCCTCCAATATCAATACTATCAATAGTCCGTATACTTTGTTTTTTCCTCAACGTGTAAGCCAACCATCTGCCCGGTTTATTAGCGTTACAAAATGTATTGTGCTTCGCATATTGTAAGTTTGTTGCAACTTGTTCCGCCATAAGCATTTGGAATTGGTCTTTCAAAAGTTTTATAGCACCACATATTCTTTCATCTGTTGGGTTTTTAATAAGTAACTGTTCTTTATTCTTTATTTCTATTTCCAGTTCAAATCTTTTCTTTTGTCGAAACAATCTATGTTTAGAGTTCATGTTGATAAGTACCCCTCTCATATAAGCTTTACTTGCGTCCCACACAATTTCAATTGGGGTACCTTTATTCAAATTTATTTCGAAAAATTCTTTCAGATGCTTTTTAAGTTCTGTTGTATTTTTTTCGTATCTGAACAAGTTCTCATTTAATCTCCAAGAGCATCTTTCAGTTTTGCCTATCTCAATTTCTATCCATACTGGGCTATGGTCAGTCAAAGTTCTTGGAAAGATCTTTGTTCTTTTTGTCTTAACAAGTAAGTCATCTGTCAACAAAATGAAGTCAATCCTAGAGAAGGATCTGTGTCTGTCAGAAAAAAAAGTGTAGTCCAGTTCTTTTGAATTATGTATTCTCCAAACATCTTTTAGTTCCATATCTTCTTTCATGTCAAAAAAAGTCTGTGGTAATCTGATCCTAGACTTTGCCAAACTCTTTTTATCTAATTTAGAATCAATTACTCCATTCCAGTCTCCCATAATTAAAATAGATCTATAATCCCATTGCAATATTTTAGTATGTAACATCTTATAAAAATAGTCCTGTTGTTGATTGGGAGCATAAATTCCAATCAAAAGAATTTGACCATTTGCTGTGAACAATTCAATTGCTACAAACCTACCATCTTCATCTGCTTCTATAACTTTAGCTGTTAACTTTTTATTTACATAAATAACCACACCATTCTTTTTTTGCGAAGTTGAAGATATAAAATGTGTTCCTAGTTTGGAGTTTATCAAATATTTTTGATCTTGAGTTGTGATATGCGTTTCTTGTAAACAAATTATATCATTATTAAATTGTTTCAAATATGTAAATAATTTCTTCCTTTTCTGTGCTGAATTCAACCCATTAACATTCCAAGATAAACACTTAAACATCATCTCCCTCTTTCTGGAGCAAAGAGCAAAATAATTGAAGATCATCCGAAAGCTTCGATCTCGCTCCTCCCATGGCTCCAATCTCTTGTGCAGTACTCTTAACTGCCTCCTTGTCTTGTCTTTCCTGTTGTTGTTGTTGCTTTTGTTTAAGTAACTTGGATTGAGCTCGAGTTATACGTTGGTCCTTAACTTCAATCATAGAAGTCGGGTCGAAGATTGGAGAAGATTCCAGCAAAGGCTCATCCAAAAAACCTCCTTCTGCTCCTTGCATTTCCTCTAATTCCTGCTTAGACTGTTCTTGCAATTCTCGTTGAGGTTGCTTCTCTTCACTCTCCTTAATCTCCAAAACTGTAGATGTACGTGGAGATGGTGTTCTTTCCTTAAGAATAGTAGTGTAAAAGTGCTGTGCCTTCTCCACGGTATTCAAACGATATCTTTCTCCCTTATATCTGAAAATTATACCAACTGGGGCGTCCCACCGGAAAGGTATCTGTAAATTTTGCAGTTCCTTAACAAGAAAGCCAAATTCTTTGAAAGTCTGGCAAACTGGACTTAATAAGTTTGTGTGGCACGAGAAAAAGCCGAGAGTGAAATTGAAAATTATGCAAGATGTTCCAGAAAGAGGAGGCCTTAAACTTCCAAACCTACAGTTATATTATGATGCAGCAGCTTTAACTTTAACAAGTGATTGGTTTGGAAATAAAAAGGCTGGAATATTGAATGCAGAAAGTTTTGATCTTGAATTTGGATGGCATGCTTACCTATTTTATGATGACAAAGTTGATAAAGTATTTAAAAGTCATATACTTAGAGACTCTTTGATGCGAGTTTGGAAGAAGCACCGACTCAAATGGGATTATAAAATACCGCTATGGCTGGATCTTGGTCATACCTTGTGGAATACAAATATAATGTCACTCGGGGGGTTTTTATACAAAGAGGTTCTTTTTACAGATGCGGGCAGATGGCAGCTGAAGACATTGCAGACACTGTTGGACGAAGGGATTAATTTAACCTGGTTACAATATAATCAATTACAATTGAGATGGAAAGAGGACCAAAAAACTGGTATTATGTTGCACGAGGAAGAACGGGTTAGACATATAAAAGAGAAAGGTCCAATGCATATCAAAAGGCTTTATAATGTTTTGTTAGAAAGGGATTCGGAAACTGAATTAGTTAAAGATTGTATGATTAAGTGGGCACAAAATTTTGAAGAACCAGTGATGTTGGAAACATGGGAAAAAATTTGGGTTCAGAATGTTAAATTTACACAGTCGCAGAACCTGAGGGAAAATTTTTATAAAATGTTTTATAGATGGCATTTAGATCCTAAAAAGTTGTCATGTATGTACCCTAATGTTCAGCCAAAATGTTGGAGATGTGAATGTTTGGATGCTACGTATTATCATGTTTGGTGGACCTGTAGGAAAGTTAAGGCCTTTTGGATAAAAATTTGGTGGGTCATGCAGAATGTTTTGAAGAAAAAAATTCAATTCTCTCCACAACTGTTTTTATTGGGTATAGTTAAGGGTTTTACATCGGGTGAAACAAAATTGATATTGTATATGATAACAGCAGCAAGATTGTTGATAGGTAAATATTGGAAAAATGAAGCTTTGCCCACTATTGAGGAATGGACTTTGAAGATGGCCAGTTTTGCAGAGATGGCGAAGATTTCAGCATACTTAAAAGATTGTTCACAAGAGACTTATGAATGGGAATGGAAAAGGTGGATAGAATATGTTCAGAACAAATATCAAACTAGAAAGTATCAAATAGCTTTTATTTGAAAATAATGTATTAGAAATATTTTAAGGTAATGAGGGCAAAAAGAAAAACCATACAGGGGAGGGAGGGGTTCAAGTTTTTTTTTTTACATAAGTGTCATATTAAGGGTTTTTTTTGTGTGTTTTTTTTTTATCTTTTTTTTATCAGTTATGAGTATAGGGAAGTCTGGGGGGAGGGGAGGGTTAGGGAGGGTTAGGGAGGTTGGGAAGTTTGGGGGTGGTGGTGGGGGGGGGATAAAGGGGTGAAAATGTAATTGTAAAACTTTTGCAATAAAAAAAAAAAGAAAAGAAAAATTCTGGCTTAACTTCTATTTTAAACATTAACATCTCTTCTAACCAGCTCCTTATTTGTTGCCAGAAACTTTTGGCTTTTAAGCACTCCCACCACATATGGTAATATGACCCTAGTTCCACCTCACATTTCCAACAAATTGGGGACTAATTCTTGCCAATCTTGTGGGTGGGAATTTACTAATTTTTGCCAATCTTGTGGGTGGGAAGTGCCACCTGTGGTCTTAATCCAAATATCTAAAAGTGCCCTCCTAATATAATGCCTTTGGAAGTACTGATGAACCTTATACTTCTCTTCCCAGATGATAGCGTGCCACCCTATTTGAAGTTCATGTCCTTCTAGTGTCAACAGTCTTCTATTTTTGAGGTGTTGCCAATCACTTACCCAAACCAGGGCTGCAGCTTGCCGATATTTCTCTCAATTTGGAAGACCAAATCCTCCTCTTTCTTTTGCATCTTGTAATATTTTTAATTTAATTCTTGGCTTTTTGCCCTGCCATATAAATTTTGCTATAATTCTATTCAAATTTGTAAAGAAATCTTTTTTGAGCCAGATTGGTATACATTGAAATAAATATAAAATTTTGGGTAGCACATTCATCTTAATCATAGCAACCCTCCCCATAAAGGAGAGTTTCAATCTTCCCCTCTTTCTAAATCAATTTTAATTTGCTCAATTAGTCTATCATAATTTTCCTCTTTAAAGGTCATGCATCTTGATATCAATTGAATCCCTAGATATCTAAATTTTTTTAATTATCTGGATATCAATTTTTCCCACTATATCTTTTTGCTCCTCCATCATGTTTTTTACTAACATTTTTGTTTTGTCCTTATTTATCTTTAAGCCGGCTACCTCCCCATATTCCTCCAGTACTTCCATTAGCCGTACGCCCGATTGTATTGGCCCTTCAATAATAAAGACGAGATCGTCTACGAACGCTTACAATTTAAAAATTTCATTTCTGATCTTCAAACCTTTAATTTGGATATCTTCTCAAATTACTCTATTCAATGCTTCTAACAATAAAATAAACAGTAGGGGTGATAGTGGACATCCCTGCCTTGTACCTTTCTGGATTTGGAAGTTCTTTGTTGTTTCCCCATTAATTACCACTTTTGCTTCTTGTTCCAAGTAAATTGCTCTGCACATCCTTATAAATTTTTCCCCAAATTGCATATACTTTAATTGATTTAAAATGAATTCCCATTTAACATTATCAAATGTTTTCTGTGCACCAGTAAATATTAGTACCATCTGTTTTTCATTGTGAGGCTCATAATATTCCATAATATCTAATATAATCCTAATGTTATTTCTTATATATCGTCTGGACAGAAAGCCATTTTGATCAGAGTGGATAAAATTTTCTAAGAATTTTTAAAATCTTTTGGCCATAATTATCATGAAAATTTTGTAGTCTGAATTCAATAAAGATATTGGTCTATAATTTTTTACATATGTCAGGTCAGAATTTTCCTTTGGCGACTTCCGGTTTGCTGTTCGTCGCTGCCAGACGTTCCTTTGGGATCGTCAGCTTCCACTGCCTGTCAGAGCCGCCTTCACAACGGAATGGCGGCTCGAAAAAACTCCGTTTCCATGAGGAAACGGAGATAGAGCCGGCAGGGGTGGGTAGAACTCTCCGCGGAGTCCCAAAAGTTTTTTTTTTACTTTTGGGACGGAGCGGATGAGATGCCCCATATCCCCAGCTGCTGCTCCGGGCTTTGGGAGACCTCTGCTAATGCAGAGCCAGGCGTCAAAAGCAAGCCTGCTAATTTAACAGATTACTCAAAGAAAATGTGAGCTGGACCTGTAATACTGAACCGCAAGTATTTTACTTTTCTTTTAAAAATTACTTAAGAGAAAGGAGGAGAAGAAAGAGGGGAAAAAAAAAGCCTTTTAAAATGGCGTCTGCCGCGGCTGGAGGAGAGGCTGAAAGGGAAAGTCCTTCCGTTTTCTATTATTACAATGTAGCGGAATAAATACCACTGGCTACATTTGTAGACAAAACTTCGCTCCTGTGTTTTTTTCTCTCTTTTTCCCTTGGAGACTTGATATTGTTGTTGATTGGAAAGAAGTCTTTTTTTTTTCTTGTTTTTTTTTTTAACAAAGCCTGCCTGGGCGGAAACATGGCATTGAGACTTACAAAGTCAGACAAACAAATAGGGGGGGGATTCCCCCACCAACAATTTAAAGGAACAAGTTTTAACTCTTCAGTCTCAGAAACCTGATTTTAATATAATAGAATTTCTCTTAGAGGAGATTGAAAGAAGGGAGGAGATTGTGAATCAGCAACT
The DNA here is from genome assembly GCF_059756535.1 of Pantherophis guttatus. NCBI lineage: Eukaryota > Metazoa > Chordata > Lepidosauria > Squamata > Colubridae > Pantherophis > Pantherophis guttatus. Next base: position 183,473,515 of record NC_142063.1, on the reverse strand, counting down.
TGAAAAATTTAAGCAGGAAATTAAAGAATTGGTGAAATCTAAGTTTGATTTTTTGGAGAAAAAATTCTCAAAAGTGGCTAATGGTTTTTCAGAATTTATGATACAGTTGGACACAAATACTAACTTACTAGAGTCTAAAATGGAAGAAATTCAAGATAAATTGGACAATAGAACTCCAAAAATTGAAAATGATTTGATAAACACCCAGGATAATAGCTCAGAAGAACAACCTAAAATGGATGCTGATCAAAAGTTTGGTAATGTAGAAAATTTGCAACAAAAGATTGAAAAAGAGATTCTAATGGTACAATATAATTTCACAGAATATGCGATAAGATTAAGAGGTTTGCAGGAAAATAATAGAGACGATTTAAGGAAAATATCTTCTGAAATTCTAGCTGGGATTCTAAAGGTTCAACCTGAGGAAGTGTTTTGTAGGATCGACAGAGTTTATCGAATTAACTCCTGGATTGCCAAGCAAAGGCAATTGCCTAGAGATGTGGTGATTTATTTTACAGATAAAGAAATTAGGAATAATATCGTGCAAAATTCCTTCAATTCTAATTTGCAATTGTATGGAAGAAAGATTTGGATTTACAAGGAACTCCCACCTAAGATATTAATGGAAAGGAAGAAATTTGGTTTTCTGGTGAATGAGTTAAAAAAGAGAAATATCCCATTTAGGTGGGATGCCCCAGTTGGTATTATATTCAGATATCAAGGAGAAAGATACCAGCTAAATACTGTTGAAAGAGCGGAAGAATTTTATCAAAATAGGTTGAAAACGAACTTAACATCTTCAGGTATAATACAGGATAAGCAGAAGGAGCTGGAAATAAAGGTAAAATATCGAATTAGAGAGACTGTACCAGATGAATTGCCTTTGGATTTATCGGACACCCCAGCTGGACTATCTACAAATTTGAGAGAAGTGGCATCTAACCTTAATGTGATGACTTATCAAGGCAAGGATAAGCATGGAAATCAATTAGGGGATACACAAGGGACAAAAAAGAAATATGAGTCACAAAAACAAGACCAACAAGACCAATCTACAAAGCAGAATGTAAACCGACCAGATGATACACAATTTGTAGAAAGGAAACCAGGATGGAAACCAAACCCACAAAAAGAAAAGAAAAAAAGAAATAGGTTGCATAAAAATAGAAATTTCTAAATTAAGCAACAGTGAAGCCAGTGACTTTAAAATATGAATGATTATGTGTAAACATAGAAGAGGCGACGTATTGGTTAATATCATCCTGAGGATTGTGGCAGATCTCTGCATGGCCGTAATCTGGGGACGTGAAAAGAGCCTTAAACTGATGGATTTGAATTATCCACTTTGGAATTTCTTTTTGTGTTGATAAACATATTATAATTATCTTGAATCACAAGGCAAGAGAATTATGCTGGGGCATGCAGAAGATCGGGTTGTTACCCACTACGATGATGGGAATCAATAATCCTGATGAAATCCACAATTATTACTATTTGGAATATAATTATAATGTCACTCGGGTGGTTGTTTTTACCTTTATACATATAAGAAGATATTTACTACTGATGGGGGCAGATATGATTGAAGATTCTGAATAAACTGTTGCACCAGCAAGTTATGTTACCCTATTATGGATGTTGGTTCTACCAATCTAGTGGAAAGACCTCAAAGAAGATATTATATGGACTATAAATTTAAAGTTATTGTCTTTTCTTTTTTTTATCTAGATATAATGGAATATATAGACATATATTTTTAAGTAGTGTGGGCAGTGAATCAAAGATATTAAGAATTGTTGTGTATGGTAATTTTGCATGATAGTGGGTGAATAAGCTAGTTAGTAGATTGATTAGTCTAAGAAAAGGGATTTTCAAGTGATATATTTAGGGGAGTGGAGGAAATGGATAGAGTGGAATAAATGTTAAACTAGATTTTATGGGGAAGGCTGCTTTGAAACGTTACAGTAATATATATAGAAGATTAAATGTTAAAGTAGGATTTATCGTATAGTTTTAAAGTGGAAGGAGGTCTTGAATTGTTGTAATAATATATAGATACAAGCTTGGGAGAGGTGAAAAAGGGCAGATTATTGCCAAATTGGGAGTTATAATACTATTATGCTAAATTAGAAGTTATTCTATAATGTTATAGTATAATGTCTTTTTTCCCCCTTTCTTTTCTCTTTTCTGAAATGTATGGATAAAGGGGGATGTTATAATATTAATAATATTTTTAGTAAGTAAAGGTCAATATTTAGAGGAGGGAGTAAGTAATCTGTTATGAATTAGGTTTTTTTTTTGTCATGAAGAAGTCACAGGGGGGGATGGGTGGGGAGGGGGGTTAGGGAGGGGGAGGGAGAGGGGGAAAAAAAGGGGGGGGAAATTTGTACTTGAAGAATTTTCCTTTGGGATTAGAGTAATTGTCGCTTCTTTCCATGTGGTTGGAACTTTTGCCTCATTTAAAACATCAATATAAACTTCTAACAAAATAGGGCTTAATATTTCCTGATGATTTTTGTATATCTCTGACGGTAATCCGTCGGCACCTGGGGCTTTATTTATCTTTTGCTTCTTGATTGCCTCTAATATTTCTAATGATGTTACCTCTTTATTTAATATCTCCTTATTTTCTTCCGGGACTTTGGGCAATCCCGTTTTCTGAAAATATTGCCAAATTTTATCTTCCCCTATCTCTTCTTTGTCTTCATATAATTTTTTTAAAAACTCATAAACTACCGTTTTCTTCTCTTCGCTTTGGTACATTAATTCTCCCTCATCATTGTGTAGTTTGCTAATCCATCTTGTATCCCTCTGTTTCTGCAATCTATATGCTAGCCACTGTCCCGGCTTATTCTCAAAATTTTTTTGTTTGATTCCTTTTATTTGCTGGGCCAGCCCCTCCTCAATAATATTTAGTTTATGTTTAATTTCTCCTAATTGCCGTTTTAGCTCTTGTTTTTGTGGCTCTTTCTGCAATCCCTTCTCAACTCTATTCAATTCTCTTTCTTGACTTTTTTGTCTTTGTTTCTTTTCCTTGGCCATATACTCTATCACAACTCCTTTCATAAAGGCTTTTGCAGTATCCCAAAGATTTTGGTTGTTTGTATCCTTTTTTTTTTTTGTCTTGGAAGAATAAGCCCCTTTTTTTCATTCATTCTCAATTTGAACTCATTTTGATTTAAGATTGCCTTTTTCAACGTCCATTTTTCATCTTTTGCCCTCTCCATTTAATTCCAATTGGATTATGATAGGCCCATGTATTTGTGTCGATTTCCGAATCAAGTTCTAATGATACCTCTGCTATGTCAATGTTATGCAATGTCCTGGACCATGTATTATGTCTGCCTGAGTAGAAAGTGCATTGTTTCTCTTTCCCATTCCTTTCTCTCCAATTATCTTTGATACCTAGCTCCTCAACCATTCAAAAAACATGATGGGCAAAATACTTGCGGTTCAATATTACAGGTCCAGCTCACATTTTCTTTGAGTAGTCTGTTAAATTTGCAGGCTTGCTTTTGACGCCTGGCTCTGCATCAGCAGAGGTCTCCCAAAGCCCGGAGCGGCAGCTGGGGATACGAGGCATCTCATCCGCTCCATCCCAAAAGTAAAAAAAAAACTTTTGGGACTCCGCAGAGAGTTCTACCCACCCCTGCCGGCTCTATCTCCGTTTCCTCATGGAAACAGAGTTTTTTCGAGCCGCCATTCCGTTGTGAAGGCGGCTCTAACAGGCGATGGAAGCTGACAATCCCAAAGGAACGTCTGGCAGCGACAAACAGCAACCCGGAAGTTTACTACTGATGGGGGCAGATATGATTGAAGATCCTGAATAAACTGTTGCACCAGCAAGCTATGTTACCCGATTATGGATGTTGGTTCTACCAATCCAGTGGAAAGACCTCAAAGAAGATACTATATGGATTATAAATTTAAAGTCATTGTCTTTTCTTCTTTTTTATTTAGATATAATGGAAAATATAGATATATATTCTTAAGTAGTGTGGGCAGTGAATCAAAGATGTTAAGAAATGTTGTGTATGGCAATTTTGCATGATAGTGGGTGAATAAGCTAGTTAGTAGATTGATTAGTCTAAGAAAAGGGATTTTTAAGTGTTATATTTAGGGGAGTGGAGGAAATGGATAGAGTGGAATAAATGTTAAACTAGATTTTATGGGGAAGGCCGCTTTGAAATGTTATAGTAATATATATAGAAGGTTAAATGTTAAAGTAGGACTTATCGTATAGTTTTAAAGTGGAGAAGTTATTCTATAATGTCATAGTATAATGTCTTTTTTTTTTTCCTTTCTTTTCTCTTTTTTGATATGTATGGATAAAGGGGGATGTTATAATATTAATAATATTTTTAGTAAGTAAAGGTCAATATCTAGAGGAGGGAGTAAGTAATCTGTTATGAATTAGGGTTTTTTTTGTTATGAAGAAGTCACAGGGGGGGATGGGTGGGGAGGGGGGGTTAGGGAGGGGGAGGGAGAGGGGGAAAAAAAAGGGGGGGAAATTTGTATTTGAAAACTTTTTCAATAAAAAAAAAACCATGATGGGCAATATCTTTCTAGTGCTTTTCCTCCTTTTGTCACTCTTATAATCTAGATCTCTATCTACTATTGCGTTGAGATCTCCGATTATACAAATGTTATCATATTCCAATTCTTCAATCATATTATATAGTTTTTTATAGAATGTCATTTGGCCCTCATTCGGCGCATATACTCCCACTAAAATTATTTTCTTCCCTTTTAATATTATCTCTATTATTAATATTCTGCCCTCCTCATCTTTACATATCTGTTTTGCTGAGATTCCTTCTTTGATATATATCGCAATTCCTCTTTTTTTGTTGTTGAGATAGAGCTGTAAATATATTCCCCAGTTTAGGACATTTTAAAACCTGTTGATGTGACTCCTTTATATGTGTTTCCTGAAACACTATTATATCTAAATACATCTTACTCAATTTGTTAAAGTAATTTTTCCTCTTAATAGGAGAATTTAAGCCATTAACATTTACTGATAGAAGCGTTATTCCCACTTGTACATCGCTACTTCTGTCTGGATCTTGTCACCCTCCTCTGTCTAATTTCTTTGTATTCTTTGTGTTTTCTTTCATCATCATATCCTTCTGTATCCATTCTTCCTTCCTTCCCATTTCCTCTTTCCTTTGTTGAGGCTTCTGACACCTCTAGTGTCTGTTCTTTTGCTTCACCTTCTTCTCTTATTTATCTTTCCTCTAATTCATTATCATTACCGAAATTTTGCCTATAAAATTCCTCCGCTGTATCTATTATATCAAGGCTAAGTCTTTTTTCTTGTCAGGTTACCATAATACCCTCTGGTATCAACCATCTAAAGTTAATGTTTAATTGTGTTAGTTTGGAAGTTAGAGTTTGGTATGGCCTTCTTAGTTCTCTCACTCTCCTAGGAACTTGTTTTAGAACCACCAGTTGTCTCCCTCTATGCTCCAATGGATCATCCCTTGTCCTGTGCAGTATTTCATCACGAATCGACTTCTTCACAAACCTAATATGCACTTCCTTCGGTAGATTATTCCTCCTTGCATAATTCGTATAAATTCTATAGATCTCGTCCATTTCGTTCGCCATTTCCTCTTTGCCAATTCCTAAAGCTCCCACCAGGAAGTCCGCCATCATGTCTGGTAAATCTTCACCTTTATTTTCCTTCACATTTTGAAAGCGCAAATAGTGGTCTGCTTTTTCCTTCTCTAACTGGATAACTCAGTTCGAGATCCTTATTGGCTTGTATTAGTTTCATGTTCATTTCATCCACACGTTTTTCTTCCCTTCCTATTCTGTCTTCCATCTCCTATTTTCCATCTCTCTTCAAGATTTGCTCTTGAAAGCATTCGAATTTATCATCTGTTGATTTTATCTTTTCTTTGAGTTCTCCAATATCGTTCCTCACTTCTTCTCTCTCTCTTTTCAGATCTTTGTGGTTTTTTAATATTACATCTTGCATGGATTACAGTATTAATTGTAAGTCCTTAAATGAGTTGGATCTTTCTATTTGCCTTACTTCTTCTAATGATCTTTGTCCTACTGGGCTCAGCTCCATTGTCATAGTTTGGGCTGCCTGTCTTCTTCCTGTGCTGATCCTCGTTAAGTTCGGTATACTCATCATCTCTACAGCCAACTTAAACCAACCTCCCCACTTATTTATAATCCTCTTGCTGCCCTCCAGTACTCCCTATTTCTTAATTTATTCCTTTCCTATTTATCACCAGATCTATCTTATTTCTATATCTATTATACACTCTCTTAACACACTAAGACCAATAACTTGTAATTTCTGAGTACTTGTATCAATCCACGATTCAAAGTTATCAATCTACCACATCAATCAATATTCAAAATTCATTAGCAGTAACATACATGAATCCTCATCTGTAGCATTAATACCATTAATATTAATATCAATGACATCATCAACAATTAATACGAATAATAATAAGAGCACTTTCCAGTATATATTAAAATAACAAGTTATACAGTTATAAATATTACTACTACTACGATTATGTTCACTATAGCTTATGAATTGATTAGTAGCAAACTGTTTCTCACAGTTCTTTTTTTTCTTTTTTCTTCTTTCTTAAATATACTTTCCTTTAATCAGTCCTTCTTACAAACCTTCTTACAATAGTCTCTTTCCCTCTGCAAGACTTCCTATTTCTCCTTAGTCAGCAAACATTTCCTTGCCTCCTACTGCATTACTCAGCATTTCAAAGTCTCTTCATAATGTCAGTAACCTCCAAGTTGTCGACTCTTTACTCTTCATCTCTGCCTTCTAGTTGTCAGTTTTTGTCTCCAAGATAGTAGTAATCAGAAAGTAATCCTTCTTTGTCAACCCAATCTGTCCAAGTGCAGAGATCCCTTTCACACCCACACTTGCCTTCACCACTGTCTTTTGAAGGAGACTGCATATGTCCTCCTTCACTCTGGGGCCTCTTTCTTTCTCTACTCTTTTAGAAATCCTCCAAGTCTATCTTCCACCCGGATCACTTCTTCGAGATTGCCAGAAATGCTTTTTACCAGATTGGTCTTGCCATTGTCCTGCTAGTTCACAACTGTCGTTGTCCAACTGCCCGCTGTTATTACCTTTCAGCCACCATTACAGGCTGCCTCCTTTCCCTGATCAGCTTCTCCAAGGCTTCCTTGCCATCCGCTATCTCGGCCGCCGCCGAGAGCTATGCTACAAAGCGCCTCTCTCTTCCGATCCCCCTTCAAGGAATCTGGGACTCCACAAAGTCCGCCAATCGAAAAGAATTCGCTGTAAAAGCAATTCTCTTTAACAGAGATTCACTTTCCACAGCTTTCCTCCTTGACAGCTGTACCCCCCCCCCCGGTGGTTTCCCTTTCTCTTGTGCTCTCGTGGTTACTTGAGCTGCTAACTGGTGCAATGGGAGCATCGGTTTCACTACTACTACTTTACAGCTATTGTATTGAGGCATTCTTGACAAAACATCCACCAGGAAACCCCCCACCCCCCAGTAAGTAGTGCAATGTAAAGTTGAAATTTTGAAAGAATTGGGCCCATCATGCCTCTTTAGGAGAGAGGTTTTGAGGTGTTCTCGGGGCTTCTAATTTTTTTTTTAAAAAAACAATATGTTTTATTTGCAGTTTTCTTTTCACACCATACATATTTTGTGGACAGTGTATTGACTGGATCAAGTCATTTCTAAACAATGCTAACAATAATAATATAAATAAGTATGTGTAATCCTAATCTTCTAACTTCAACAATACTATTCTCTCCTCATAATCCTTTATCATTTTTCCCATTAATTCATTTAAACATAGATAACATTCCTTTGCGCCATGTATTTGTTATCCTCTACTAAATTACTATTATTTAATATTTTAAAAATTACTCATTATTCCATCATAACTTTAATATTCCAATTTGGCCATTAGCAAAATGCCTAGATAGTTGCATATTTGTTTTTTCTTCCAATTCACTGTCTTGATTTTTTGTGAGATTTTTTGTTATTATTTTTGTTTTATTTTTATTAATTTTAAGCCCCGCTGCCTCGGTGAATTCTTCTACTTTTTGAATTAATTTAGGTCCAGATTCTAATGGTTCTTCTAATATGAATACTAAGTCATCTGTGAATGCTTGGATTTTGCACTCTTCTTTTTTAATTTTTAAGCCTTTTATATCTTGAACCGCTCTAATTTTTATCAAAAGTGTTTCTAAGGTTAGGACAAATAAAAGAGGAGAAAGCTGGCATCCTTGTCTTATGCCTTTTGTTATGTCAAATTTTTCTGTAATGTCATAGTTCATTATTGCTTTAGCTGTTTGGTTAGTATAAATTTTTTCTACCATCTTTTCAAATTTCCCCCCAATTTTCATATTTTTAGTTGTGTAACAATAAATTTCCAATTTGAATTGTCAAATGCTTTTTGGGCATCTAGGAAAACCAGTGCAGCTTGTTTTTCAGGGTGTGCTTCATAATATTCTAGAGTATTCATTATAATTCTCATATTGCTTTTTATCTGTTGTCCTGGTAAGAAGCCATTTTGATCTCTGTGGATGTGTTCATTCAAGATTCTTTTAATTCTTTCTGATATTATCTGTGCAAATATTTTATAATCCATATTTAATATTGAAATGGGTCTATAGTTTTTAACATGTTGATGATTTATATCCTCTTTTGGAATAAGGTAATAAATGCTTCTGTCCGTGTTATTGGTAATTTGGCCTCCTCAAGAGCTTCATTGAATATTTCTAATATTATCCATTCTAATATTTCTTGTGTATTTTTATATAACTCGACAGGGATTCCTTCTGGGCCTGGTGATTTGTTGTTGTTGTTGTTTTTCAATGCAACCCCTAATTCTGTCGTGGTTATTGCTCCAGTTAGCATCTCTCTTTGCTCTTCTGTGATTTTATTCATATTCAATGTCTCTACGGCTTCTGGTTTGACTTCCGTCGCTGTCAGACGGTCCCTTGGGACCGCCAGCCCCGTCGCCTGTAAAGAGCCGCCTTTACAGCTGAAAGGCGGCTCGAAAAACTCCATTTCCATAAGGAAATGTGAGATAGAGCAGGCGAGGGCAGGTAGAGCCCTCTGCGAAGTCCCCAGAGTTTTTTTTTTACTCTTGGGGACGAAGCAGGATGAGGCTCCCTATTTCCTTCGCCGCTGCTCCGGGCTTCAGGAGACCTCTGTCTTTTGCAGAGCCAAGCGACGAGATCAAACCTTTCAATGAAAAACAACAGATTGTTTAATTAAAGAGGATGAGATCTGGACTTGGGACCCTAAATTGCAAGTATTTTCAACGATTTTATAAGCGTTTCTAAGTGAAGGAAAAAAAAGCTTAAAATGGCGACCGCTGAGGCTTGAGAAGTAGCCAAAAGTGAAAGTCCTTCCGTAATAAGTTACAAAGTAGCGGAACAAACAGTGCTGGCTAGAATAGAGAAAAGAAAAATTTCTATTCTAAGTTTCTTTTTTTCTTGGAGATTTGATATTGATCTTGTTTGGAGAGAAGTCCTCCTTCTTTAAAAAGAGTTTGTCTGTGTGGCAGGATGACGTTAAAATTAACAAAGCCAGACAAACAAGCAGCGGGGGGGGGGTTCCCCCCATTTACAATTATGTGAACAAGTTTCGAGTTTACAGACTCAGAAGAATGGTTTTAATTTAAAAGAACTTGTTTTGAAGGAAATGGCAAGACATGACGAGATTGTGAACCAGAATTTTGAAAAATTTAGGCAGGAAATTAAAGAATTCATACAATTAAAGTATGATAACTTACAATGAAAGATTGTAACAGTGACTAATGCTTTTTCAGAAATAGTTATAAAGATGGATACAAATATCAAGTTATTAGAGTCTAAAATGGAGGAAGTTGATGATAAGATTTATAATTTGAATAATAAAATGCAAAGAATGGAAAATGATTTGATAAATATTCAAGACAATAGCTCTGAAGTAAAGTCTAAAAAGGAAGCTGATCACGAGACTTACAATGCAGAAAATATAAAACAAGGGAAACAACAACAAAAAGAAGTTACAATGATGCAATATAGGCTCACAGAATTTGCGATTAGAATGAGAGGGTTACAGGAAAATAATAGAGATGATTTAAGAAAAATATCTGCTGAAGTTCTGGCCGGGATTTTAAAGGTTCATCCAGAGGAGGTATCTTGTAAGATCGACAAGGCCTATAGAGTAAATTCTTGGATTGCAAAGCAAAGGCAATTGCCTAGAGATGTGGTGATTTATTTTACAGATAAAGAAATAAGAAATGATATTGTGCAAAAATCTTTTAATTCCACTCTACAATTGTATGGAAGAAAGATCTGGATATATAAAGAGTTGCCGCCCAAGATATTAAAAGATAGAAAGAAATTCGGATTTTTGGTGACTGAGCTAAAGAAACAAAACATCTCATTTAGGTGGGATGTCCCAGTTGGCATAATATTGAGATATCAAGGAGAAAGATACCAACTAAATACTGTTGAAAAAGCAGAAGAATTTTACTATAAGGTTCTTAAAATGGGTTCAACATCTTCAGGTATAATACATGAGTGGAATAAAGAAAAGCAAAATCAACAAGAGATAGAAATTCAGGATAAGCAGAAGGAGATGGAAGTAATGGAAAAACAACAAGTTACAGAGGACTTTGTAGATGAGCCGCTTCTGGATTCTCCTTTAGAGGTTACAGCTGGACTATTTATAAATACAAGAGAGGCGGCTTTGGATTCTAATGTGATGATTTATCAAGTTACAGACCAGCATAGAAATCAATCAGTTGACATACAACTCATAGAAAAGAAACCAGAATGCAGATTTAAGCCACAAAAGCAAAACCAACAAGATCAAGTTATAGATCAGCATGAAAACCAAATAGTTGATACACAATTTATAGAAAGGAAATCAGGATGGAGATCTAACCCACAAAAAGTCAAGAAAAGAAGAAGCAGGTCTTACAAAAACAAAAACTTTTAAACTAAACAACAGTGTAATGCCAGTTATTTAAGAGATGATTGAATATATGAAAAGATAACTGAGGCAAAGTATTGATTTATATTATCCTGAGGAGAGTGACAGACCTCTGCAGTGCTGTACTTTTGGGATGTGAAAAGGGCCTTAAACTGAATGGATTGGAATTATCTATTTTGGATTCTTTGATAAATGTATTACGTTTATGCTGAGCTACAAGGCAAGAGAGTTATGGGATTGGGGCACGCAGAAGATCTGGTTGTTACCCTATTACGGTGGTTGGAATTAATAATTTAGATGAAAGACACTACTATAGACACTATATGGAATACAAATATAAAGTCACTCGGGTGGTTGCTTTTTATATATCAAGACATCTATTGTTGATGGGGGCAGATGGTAATTGAAGATACCGAACATACTGTTGGAATTAGGATGTGATGTTACCCTAATATGGGTGATGGAGTTAACAATCCAGCTGAAAGACACTACAGAAGATATTATATGGATTACAAGTTTAAAGTCATTTGAGGATTTTATTTATATAAGGGAATACTTCTTAGTGGTGTGGGCAGAAGAATAAAGATATTAAGAACTATTATGTATGGTAGTCCTGTAGGAAAGTGGGTGGAGATAGGTTAGCTTATTGATTGTTTAGTTGAAGAAAAGGGATATTATGTTTAGATATGAATATATGTAAAAGATTTGAGTTAAGAGATATATCTATGGGGGTAGAGGAAATGGGCAGACTATGAGTTGAATAAATGTTAAATTAGGATTTATTATATAGTTTTATAGTGGAAGGTTGCTAATATTAATATACAAAAAAGATTTGATTTAAGAGATATATGTATGGGGGAGGAGTAAAAGAGTAGATCATGAGTAGAAATTGTTAAATTGGGGGATATAATAATATTACTATGCTAAATTAGGAGTTATTGTATAATGTTATAGTAGAATGTTATTTTGAAATGTATAGTATAAGGGGGATATAATAATATTATTAGAAAGAAAGGGTCAGCATATAGGGGATGGAGCAAGGGGATGGTAAAGTATTATATAATCTGTTATGAATTTGGGTTTTACTTTGAAGAAGCCACAGGGGGAGGGGAGGGCGAGGGGGGGTTAGGGAGGAGGGGGGGGGAAAGGGGGAAAAATTTGTATTTGAAAAACTTTTTCAATAAAAAAAATGTCTCTATGTATTGTTTAATTTTATCCTCTGCTATATCATCTTGAGAATATAACTTTGTAAAGAAATTTTATATTATTTACTTTTTTTCTTTCCTTCTGTACTGTATCATCCCTGTTTCATCTTGTAACTGATGTAGTATTCTTTTTTCTTTTTCTTTTTTAAATTTATATGCTAACCAACGTCTTGTTTTGTTTGCATGCTCAAAATTTTTTTGTCTTGCCTACTGAATTTTCTGTGCCATTTCTTCTTGTATAGTCAAGTTAAGTTTGTGTTTTATGTAGTCTCTTTTTTTTTTAATCTTACTATTTTGGGGCTCTTTCTGTAGTTCAAATTCTGCTTTTTAAGTTCTTCCTGTAGCTTTTGTAAGTCCACATATATAAGCTTTTGTGGTGTCCCATAGGTTTTGTAATGATGTGTCTTCTTTTTTATTTACCGTAAAAAAATAATATCAATTCTCTTTCTAGCATTTGTCTATATTTTTTATCTTTAAATAAGTTTTGGTTCATTGTCCACCTCTTTTTCTTTTTCTGCCCTTTCCATTTTATTTTTAGCGGGTTATGGTCTGCCCAATCGTTGGTTTCTATTTCTATTTCTTCTATCCTGTTTCGCAGTTCTGGTGTCATCCACGCCATGTCAATCCTTGACCAGGACTGGTGTGGATATGAGTAAAATGTATACTGGCTATTTGTCCCATGTGCTTCTCTCCATGCATCCTGCAGATTAAGTTCTGATATCATTTCAAAAAATGATTTTGGTAATATGTTTTTCTTCTTATTTTTCTTATTGCTTTTATAGTCTTTTTTAACATCCACTTTTGCATTAAAATCCCTGATTGTGCATATATTTTCATATTTCATGTTTTGTTTATCATTTTTAATTAATGGGGCCAAATTTATATATACTTTTAATTGTATTTTAATATTTGTATTTGATGTTTTTACTTGGCTGTTCACTGCCCTGAGTCCTCAGGGAGAAGGGCGGTATACAAATTCAAAATAAAATAAATAAAAAAAATAAATTCCATTTCTGTTATTTTATTGACTAAAGCATTAAAACAGGAATATTAAGGATCCTGACGTGAAGTGTATAAGGACTAAAAATGGAACTTAGAAAAGCAGAGAAAATCAATACCTTTTACTGAAATTTTACCTGGGAGATTGGATAACATTATAACTTTCACAACTATATAACTGGATTTTTATAACTGAGAATACTGAAAACATTGACAAAAGTGACAAAAGGAACTAAAGAACGGTACAAGAGACGCCATCTAGTGGAATCCATTAATGGACCATATGTTAGAATAGAAAAAAAATAGAAAGCAAGACTAATGCAACATTGTAATGTACTGACATAAGCAGGGATTAAACAAAAGGAAGAAATGGTGTCAAATAAGACAGAAGTTTTATAAATATAGGAACAATGGAAATTAACAAACTAATATAATTAAGCTATAACAATAAGTAATTATATCGAGACAGTAATTGTGTCAGCACTTCAAGCTGCATTTACTCTAGTGCTGACATAAGAAGGAGAAGCGGAGGCATCTGGAAAGGGACGTTTGACTTTTCACCTACTTATTTTCCCTGGAGATAATATCCCCTAGGAGATGGGATGGGAGGGGGGAAATTCCTTTGAGCTGGAGCAGTAGATTAGGGGTAGAATGACTTGGAAGATGGCCAATGAGTGCAGGGGAGTGGGGAACGGAAAGGGAGGGTTTTGGGTCTGGAAGTCAGTGTTGGCTTCGATGGAGTCGGATTTAGAATGTCGTGCTTAATAAATAGGAGTTTTTCTTCAAAGACTTTGTTTGAAATGCAATTTATTTGAGATGACCTCGAAACCTGACAGAAAGCCAACACTCCTTTCCAAGCCAAACTGACTGACCTCCAGATCTCCAGCTCCCTGCCAGATGTATGGAGTGAGTGGAGAAGAAGTCCGGATGCCATGGCGGAAAGCAAACTGTCCGAAGAGAGTTTAATTCAGGCAACTGGAAAAGAGCCAATCTTGATCCCAGCCAGTTTGGATGCTATGGAGCTTCAACCCCTCCCTCCTCCAGCGAAGCTGCAAGACAGCCAAGGTCAGACGATCGTGCCACAAACCAAGAAAAAAAAAGATGATATTGGTGGGCTTTGCCAAAATCCGCAGGGGCTGAGTTTCCCTTTCCGAACGCACAAGGGAAGGGGAAACCCCTGAGTGAATTGGGGAGGACAGACTGGCTATGGGACTGGCAGCAAGCCAGGCACCAAAAAGCTTCAGGGAAGCCACTCGAGAGCCCCATAGACGAATTGAAGGAGAAATTTGACCGTGCCATCATTTGGGAGGAGGGGCCATCGTGCAGGCCAAAGGAGAAGGGGAAACCAATTTGGTCTGCTGAACCAAAAGTCCGTAGACTGAAGCACAGCCCTCCCCCCTCCCATAGCAGAAGGAGAGGAAGCCCAAAGATGCATCTATGAGTTCCCCCCTTACACAGCAAGCAGAGCAGCCTAGATAGGACATCACCTCCCTACCCTAGAAGGAGAGATGAGGAAGAGGACCAGTGGCACCGAAGGCAGGCTTACAGAGTCCCGCAGTGGGAGGAGAGGGCAGCGAGGGAGGACCCACCCCATTTCAGAGGGAAGTTCGATGTCAATCCAGACCAGCTAGCGCAATTCCTCGACACAGCTGAGATCTACATTGAGCGCTATGGACACCTCTACCCATTTCCCAGAGCCCTAGTGAGTGCCATTTCAGAAGAGTTGGAGGGAGAAGCAAGGAGGTGGTCAGCAGCCCTCTACAAGAACAGGGTCCCCCAATTGCAAGACACAGATGGGTTCTTACAACTACTACGAGCCCAGTTCGAGGAGGCAGAGGAGGACCCCTATGTGGAGGATCTCAGGAACCTAATGCAGAAAGGGAGGCCCATCAGAGAGCATATCTGTGAATTCAAGAGAGTCATTGGGACCTAACCTCCCTTACCTGAGCGACTACTGGTGTATTTCTTTAGAACAAGCCTAGACAAGTGAATCGCCCAAGTGACCGCTTATCAGGACATCCCGAACCGACTCTCTGAATGGTTCCGAGTAGCGATAAAAGTTGACAGAGGGTTGCGGGCCAACGACATGTCAAAGCAACTAGATGGAAAGCAGAGAGGCCAACCGGACCAGGGACCACCCAGTAGATGAGAAACCACAGCACCACAGCCTACCCAGAGGCCAGTCGCCCCACGGAGCCCACTGAGGTGCTACAGGTGTGGGGGAATTGGTCACCTAGCAGCAGCGTGTGGAACCCCAAGGCCGAGGTCAGACCCACCGCCCAAGGCATGACCGGAACGAGGGCCCAAGTGCGCCACCAACGTGCCACGGAAAATCCCTCAGGGTCCAGAAGTCTTCGCCCACCTAACCAAAACAAGGGGGATCCCAGATGATGGAAATCAATCCCCCGAATCGTAGGACAGCGAGGACGAGGGTGAAGACGACCCAATGGTGAGTGGACCCATCCACCCTTTTCTCTTCCCTATACGCCTAACGGCCCCAAAAACAGGGACCCAAGGGACTTTCCAAGCCCTAATAGATTCGGGCTGCACGAGGTGCCTGATTAACCTACCCACAGTCCTAAAATTGGGGATCCGAGTCAAAAAGCTCAACCACCAATCCAATTTGAACAAGTTGATGGATCTCTAGTGGGGGGAACTTACGCCACACACCTGACCGAACCAGTGAAGCTGGAGCTAGCAGATCACTGGGAAACGATTCGGTTCATAATAGCCCCCAAAATGACCGATCCAGTCATACTGGGACTCTCTTGGCTAGACAAATGGGGCCCCATCATCTGGTGGCAAGAGGGAACCCGCAGGCTGAGGATAGCAAAGGGCCCCCAACCCCTGCCGCTCCAACCAGACGAGACTCCCCCCACGCAGGGGCCCCAATCCCTCCCGCCACAGCAAGGGAAGATGCCACCGATACAAGGGTCCCTCCCTAAGGGTACACCAGAGCAACTGGCGGCCGCATCTGACAGCTCCCATGAGACAGAACAAATCCCAGAGGAGTACCAAGACCTTGCAGAGGTGTTTAGCGAGGCCGAGTGTGATGTTCTGCCCCCCCACCACGAGGCCGATTGCACCATCGAGATCATCCCTGGGGCGAAACTACCTAAACCTAAATTGTATGCAATGACGCCCCGTGAAATGCAAGAAATGCGGAACTACATAGACAAAAACCTACAAAGGGGTTTCACTGAGCCAGCCAAACCACGGGTCGCGGCACCGGTCCTCTTCAAAGAGAAGAAAGACGGCTCTATGCGCCTGGTGGTTGATTTTAGAGTTATCAACGCTGTCTGCGTACACAACTTATACCCCCTTCCCCTCATGAAAGACATGCTAGCCCACCTGGCCAAAGGAAAAATTTTCACCAAACTAGACCTCCGCGAAGCCTACTACCGGGTACGCATCAGGGAAGGAGATGAGTGGAAAACAGCATTCAACTGCCCCCTAGGGAGTTTCCAATTTAAGGTGATGCCATTTGGACTGCAGGGAGCCCCAGCGGTGTTCATGCAATTGATAAATGAGGTTCCACATGAGCACCTCTATAAGGGGGTCCTCGTCTACCTAGATGACATTCTCATTTACACGGAAACCATAGACGAACACATACCCCTCGTCCGCCAAGTGCTGGAAAAACTGCTGCTAAGGGCAAACCTATATGTCAAGCTATCAAAATGCGAGTTCCACAAGTCACGGCTAGACTACTTAGGCTACCGAGTGTCAAATGAGGGGATAGAAATGGACCCAGCCAAAGTACAATCAGTCCTAAACTGGCAACCCCCTCGCACCTGCAGACAACTGCAAAGCTTCCTGGGGTTCGCGAACTTCTACAGACAATTCATCCTCTCTTTTGCAAGAATTGTCAAACCTCTGATGGACCTCCTAAAAACAGGGAGTCCAGCAACAAAACCCCACCCAGGACAACCTCTACAGTGGGACCTGGCCTGGCAACAGGCATTCGAAACACTAAAAGAAATGTTTGCAAAGGAACCGGTCTTAAAGCATCCTGACTCCGAACAACCCTTCGTCATCCAAGCAGATGCCAGCGATGTGGCAGCGGGGGCTGTGCTACTCCAAAATAACAGCCAAGGGAATCTACAACCTTGTGCCTACACATCCCGCAAACTCACTGACACAGACAATGGGCGGTGTGGGAAAAGGAAGCGTTCGCAGTGAGATGGGTGCTGTTGACCTGGCGACACCTGGTAGAAGGAGGCCAGGGACTGTTCGAAGTTTGGACTGACCATAAGAATCTGGAGGCCCTCAGGACACCATGGAAGTTGTTGCCCAGGCAAGTCCGGTGGGCCCAATACTTCAATCATTTCAACTTCGAGCTGAAGCACATCCCAGGGGGGAAAACTTTCTGGCTGATGCCCTCTCCCGAATGCCCCAATACAACAGTGAGCAAGAGCAGGTAGTGAATGCCATCATCCCCTCTGCCCAAGGAGTAGGTCAAGTAGTCACCAGACGGCAATATCGCGACCAGCATGGCCAATTAGCAAGTGACTTAACAACAAGACTCAAAACGGAGACATTGGTGGACCCCTGGTTCCGAAACAATCAACATCTCTTGACAAAAAGAGATGACCTAGCATGGAAGGGGACAAAACTCTATGTTCCAGAGACTCTACGCACCTGTTGTGGCTCCGTTGCCTGAGCCTGGGCTATTGACAGATGCAGACTCTGAGAGTGAGGGAGAGAAGTTGGCAAGGCCTCCCTCTCCAGGACCCTCCTCTCTGGCAATGCCTCTGGAGGACACCGAAGGCCAAGAGATAGGCCCAGAGCCAAGCATGTCCCCGCAGCCACAGGTGGACAGCTACGAAGGAGATAAGTGCTGGCTGGATCCTCGACAGCGGCGCAGGGAGAAGCGTGTGCAGCAGAGGGGAAGGCATGCCAGAGATTAGCTGAGTCACTGGACCACACCCCACAGGGTATAAATGTGGGTGTGGTGGCCGGTTCAGTTTGTGACAAGCAAAAACTAGAAATAATCCATGATCTCTGCATTACTGGACTTCTGCCTGCCTTGTCGGACTGCATTTGGACTAATCCTTGTATTGCTGAAACTTTGCTGGCTTTATCGGAATGCTATCTTTGTTTTGTGTGAGTAAATTGGCAGCTAGCCACTGGGTTGCTGCCAGCTTTATCTTCAAAGACTTTGTTGTGTGGCTTATTAACTCCGGGCCATCTGTGGGGGTGCATGTGTGGGACGGGGACAGAATAGCACCCTGGTCCTCAAGAGGAGCCACGACGTTAAACCAGTGGGGCATTTCAGCTTCCTAAAGGCTCTGCACTTAGTACGAAGACAGTTTTGGTGGCCCCACATGAGAAAAGACATAGACAGTTATGTAAAAAGTTGTACCATCTGTGCCACGATGAAAAAATGACCAGAAAGACCTCCCAGGCTGCTGCAGCCAGTAGCTGAACCGACAAGGCCATGAGAGGAGATTGCAATGGACTTCATAGTAGAACTGCCAAGGAGTGGTTGAAACACAGTGATCTGGACTGTAATAGACTTATTCTCCAAACAGGCACATTTCATACCCTGCAGTGGGCTACCCTCAGCCCACCAGGTTGTCCAAACTGTTCCTGAAACACATCTAGCGCCTGCATGGAGTACCCAGAAGAATCTTCTCTGAGGTGTCCAGTTCACAGCAAAATTCTGGAGGGAACTCCTACGGTCCATAGGGTCATCCCAAGGCCTCAGATCAGCGTTTCACCCAAGCACCAATGGGGGCGGGCGGAGAGACTGAATGCCATGATAGAGCAATACCTGTGGTGCTATGTCGACTACCAACAGTATAATTGGGCGGACCTCCTATCTTTTGCGGAGGTCGCGTATAATAATGCTGTCCACAGTAGCACAGGACTAACCCCATTTAAGGTAGTGAGTGGTATGGATTTTGTCCCCATGCCAGAGTACCCAAGCGAGTCCCCTTCCTCAGTCAGTTTGACCGATTGGATGGAAATGTTGAAAGAAACCTGGGAGAGGTTTCTTTCAACATTTGAAAGGCATTAGCCGAGGTAGCACAATCCTATAAGAAACAAGCAGATAAGCACCGAACTCCCCAAAGACCATTCCAAGTGGGAGAGAAGGTCTACCTCTCCACCAAGTATTTGAGACTCAGACTCCCGAGCAGGAAACTGGGCCTGAAATTTATAGGACCATTCCCTATAGTAAAAGTAATCAACCCAGTTATAGTACAACTGCAGCTGCCCCGACTACTAGGGAGGATACACCCCATTTTCCACAGTAGCCTCCTGAAACCTGTGGTGGGGTCAACTTTAAAGCTGGTGCCACGTGACCCCCCCGGGCCCCTGGTCATTGGGGGCCACACTCACTATGAGGTACAGCGAATTCTCGATTTAAGGTGGCACAGGGATCACCTCCAATACTTAATCAAGTGGAAGGGTTATCCCTTGTCAGAGGCTTCCTGGGTGAAAAGCAGAAACATCCAAGCTGACCGCCTTATAGCCAAGTTCCATGCAGAACACCCGGGCAAGGCGGGAGGGGAAGGGGCACACACCACTGGACAGGGTAACGGTATTTAACTTGTTGTTTGTCTTACACAGGCCACCCTGGAAAAATGAAGGGGGAGGGGCCGGATATCAGCACTTCAAGTTGCATTTACTCTAGTGCTGACATAAGGAGAAGCGGAGGCGTCTGGAAAGGGACGTTTGACTTTTCACCTACTTATTTTCCCTGGAGATAATATCCCCTAGGAGATGGGATGGGAGGGGGGAAATTCCTTTGAGCTGGAGCAGTAGATTAGGGATAGAATGACTTGGAAGATGGCCAATGAGTGCAGGGGAGTGGGGAACGGAAAGGGAGGGTTTTGGGTCTGGAAGTCAGTGTTGGCTTCGATGGAGTCGGATTTAGAATGTCATGCTTAATAAATAGGAGTTTTTCTTTCAAGACTTTGTTTGAAATGCAATTTATTTGAGACGACCTCGAAACCTGACAAATTGCAGTTTACTGTAAAACCATAGTTATAGCTGTTTACATAAATCTATTTACAACTGTATGTATGTATGTATGTATGTATGTATGTATGTATGTATGTATATCTATTGACTGATATTTATTTACATATAGACCTGTGTTAAAATCTTACGGCATAAGGAGAATACATTTATATTACAGCTATAATATATTAAGTATATTAAATAGTAGTATTGTATAGCACTGGTATAAGATAAGAAATAATTTTATATACACAGTCCATATATTTGCATATTGTTAAGACTAACTAACTGTATATTTGTAAAGTGTATCCATAAATTAAGTTAGGAGTGTTGGAACTGATAACTAACCTAAATTTTGAAAGCAACTAAACTAACAACTAACTAAACAACAACTAACTAACTAGCAACTAACTAAAATTGTATGTTATTATGGAGAAATATTTGCCTAGTGATAAAAATGACAAGTACAACTACCATAACTAAAATAGGGGAAAAAACAGTGCCAAACCCAACATCCACAACATCATCACCCTTGAACCAAAGATCAATACAGACTATGCTGGGAAAAGAGAAGTCAGGTTTGGCATTGAGTGTTCAGAGTATGCAGGCTACATTGCAAATGATTCAAGAAGCAATGACTAAAACACAAGAGGCGATAGCAGATAATCATGAAGAAATGAAAACATATCATAAAGAAATTAAGACTGAAATTGGAGAAATGAAAGGAGACATTAAAAATATGAATGATAAAATAGGGAATATCCAACAAGCTATCATAGAAAATGAGCAGAGGATAAAAACAGTAGAAACAAAAAAGGATCAAGTAGACCATAAAATGGAGACAATGGAGCAGAGGTGTATGCTAGCGAATAGAGAATTAGCAGAATCGATCGCCTTCCTTGAGATGGAAAAGGCATCTTATTATTTAAGATATCAAAATATCACGAAAGAAAAGGAGGAAGACCTAGGTGAAAAAATGGCAGAGATTCTCGCAGAGACACTACAGAAGGTCAAACAAAAAGTAAGAAGACATAGATGAAGTATATAGAGTGCATACAAATTATGCATGAGGGCACAGATTAGCTAAAGAAATACACGTAAGGTACTCGCTGTTCTCCTCACTCCCACCCCCACTCCACTCAAGCAGCGGCTTCCCTGCTCAGCCCCAACAAGCTATGCATTCATGGTGCCCGCACCAGCATCCTGAGAGAAGCAGAGAAGATCATCGCTTGCAAGCAGAGATAGCAAGTGTATGCTGTGCCATGGGAAAAATGAGAGGCCCTGCTGTCCCGCAGGGCCTGCCACTGCTTGAGGGGGTGGGGGGGTGAGGAGAACGGCGAGACTCAGGGAGTAGGTCAGGTGGAGCTGGCTGACTCAGGGCTGCTCAGAAGCCGTCCCCGCCGCTGCCAGAAATTTGGGTGCCTCGGCTTCAGATCGCTCCCTCCCTCCCTCACACACACACACACACAAACAGAGGTTGGAGAGCTCTCTTGCTTGCTCACTCTCCAAGCACCCTATGCATAGCCCATTTGAGGAAAGGGCACGCACAGCTGGGCACGTTTGGCTGCAGGAGGAGGCACGGTGCAATGAGGTTGTTTTGTTCATCACAGTGATGCTTTGGGAGGGTAGGCAGACATCTGCAGCTGACAACTATAATGAATATGTCCACCTGCCCTCCCGAAGCACCACTGCAGTGAACAAAACAACCCCATTGCTATGGATGCATAGCTTGTCGGGGCTGAGCAGGGAAGCTGCTGCTTGAGTCGGGGGAAGGGAGTAAGCTGCTAGCTCCTTTCCCGCAGCCCTGCCATGCTTGCCTGCCTTCCACGAGGGCTTCAGCTTGCCTGCCTTCGCAAGCTGTCCACTGGGACACCAGGAAGGCAGTGTGGAAGGCAGGAAAGCATGGTAGGGCTACAGGGAAGGAGCTAGCAGCTTATTCCCTTCCCTGAAACCCTGCCATGCTTACCTGCCTTCCATGCTGCCTTCCCAGCGTCCCGGTGGACAGCTTGCGAAGGCAGGCAAGTTGAAGCCCAGGTGGAAGGCAGACAAGCATGGCAGGGCTACAGGGAAGATTACAATTTGAAGGTTGTCAGCAAATACACACAGAACTCGGCCAGTGAAAGATCATAATCATAATCATAATCATAATTTTATTTATATACTGCCCTTCTCCCGAAGGACTCGGGGCAGTGTACAGCCAGAATTAAAATATAAATATACAATATCATAGTTAAAATTAATTAAAATCATTAAATAGTTTTGGCCGAATTTTAAAACCCAAAATTAAAATCCAATTTAAAATCATTCAGTTAGACAGCCCCGCCTGTCGGAACAGTAGGGTCTTGAGGGCATAGCAAAAGACCCGGAGGTCAGAGATGTTATGAATATCTGGAGGCAATTCATTCCAAAGGGCAGGAGCTCCGACAGAGAAGGCTCTCCTCCTGGGTATTGCCAGCTCACATAACTTGGCCGATGGTACCCTGAGGAGTCCCTCTCTGTGGGAGCGAACTGGTCGGTGGGAGGCTGTTGGTGGCAGAAGGCGGTCCCGTAGATATCCTGGTCCTATGCCATGGAGCGCTTCAAAGGTGGTGACCACTGGGAGCCAGTGAAGACCACTGGGAGCCAGTGCAGCTCGCGCAGGAGAGGTGTTACATGGGCGTAACGAGTTGCGCGGCCGCATTCTGGACCAGTTGGAGCCTCCGAGTGCTCTTCAAGGGGAGCCCCATGTAGAGAGCATTACAATAGTCCAGACGGGAGGTGACGAGGGCGTGAGTGACCATGCGCAAGGCGTCCCAGTCCAGAAAGGGACGCAACTGGTGGATCAGGCGAACCTGATAAAAAGCTCCCCTGGCTACGGCCATCATATGCTCTTCTAAAGACAGCCGTGAGTCCAGGAGGACACCCAGATTGCGGGCCCTCTCTGTGGGGGGCAAAGATTCACCCCCAATAGTCAGCGATGGCACCAGCTGACTATACCGCGACACCGGGAGACACAGCCACTCAGCCTTGGAAGGGTTGAGCTTGAGCCTATTTCTCCCCATCCAGACCCGCACGGCCTCCAGGCAGCGGGACATCACATCAAGGGCATCATTGGGGTGGTTTGGGATGGAAATGTACAGCTAGGTGTCATCAGCGTACTGGTGGACTCTAACCCCAAAACCACAGATGATCTCACCCAGCGGCTTCACATAAATGTCGAACAGAAGGGGCGAGAGGACCAACCCCTGCAGCACCCCCCAAGCGAGGCGCCTCGAGGTAGACCTCTGCTCCCCTTCCAATGCAAACTGTGAGTGGTCGGAGAGGTAGGAGGAGAATCACCGTAACACGGTGCCTCCAATTCCATACCCCTCAACCGTTGCAGCATGATACCATGGTCGATGGTATCAAAAGCCACTGAGAGATCTAATAGGACCAGGATAGAGGAGCAACCTCTGTCCCGAGCCCTCCAGAGATCATCCACCAATGCGACCAATGCCGTTTCTGTGCTGTATCGTGACCTGAAGCCCGACTGGAACGGATCCAGATAGACAACTTCATCCAGGTGTCGGGGTAGTTGTCGCGCCACCACACTCTCAACAACCTTCGCCACAAAACGAAGGTTGGAGACCGGACGGTAATTTGCTAATACAGCCGGGTCCAGGGAGGGCTTCTTGAGGAGGGGCCTCACCACCACCTCTTTCAAGGCAGCGGGAAAGGCACTCTCACTCAACGAAGCATTTATAATCCCCTGGAGCCAGCCTCGTGTAACCTCCCGGGAGGCCAGTACCAACCAGAAGGGATACGGGTCCAATAAACGTGGCAGCACTAAGTCTACCCAGAATCCTGTCCATATCCTCGGGAGCCACGGGGTCAAACTCTTCCCAGATAATATTCTCAAGACTCACCCCCGTCTCCCTCCCCGGACTCACCCAGTTGGAGTCCAAGCCTTCCCAAATCTGAGCGACTTTATCATGCAGGAATTGCACAAAATCCTCAGCTCGACCCTGCAAGGGATCTTCCTGCACTCCCACCCGAAAGAGGGAGTGGGTCACCCTAAACAGAGCAGCTGGGCGGTTCTCTGCAAATGTGATAAGAGTGGAAAAATAGTTAGATTTTGCCGCTTTTATTGCCACTAAGTAGGTCTTGATATAAGACTTCACCTGTGTCTGGTCAGATTCGGATTGACTAGTCCTCCAAACACTCTCTAGGCGTCTTTTCCGACGCTTCATCTCTCTCAGCTCCTTGGAGAACCAAGGAGCCAATTGAGATTGGCATCAGGTCAGAGGCCGCAAAGGCACGACGTGGTCCAAAGCCCCTGCGGCTGCACTATCCCAGGCGGCCACCAGGTCTTCAGTCGAGTTGTGTGCCAGAGTCTCAGGAAACGGTCAGTGCCTGATGGATAAGGTGATCACTGTGATCACTGTGCATTTTCAGGGCAGCAATAAGACTTGGGAAGAGTTCCACTTCCCAACACACACACACATACATTTACATTTAGTGAAAAGTGAAAAGATCACCCCCAGGGCAGCCACATCTCTTCACTAACCTGCTTTCCAGCTCTGATCTCTGCCACATGCAGGGCAAGAAAAGTAGTCAGTGAGACTAGGGTAAGAAAAAAAAGTTCAGACCTTTCAGCTTCTCACGGAAAAAAAAAAAAGATCTTGCAAAGTTGGCAGGTCTGAACTTTTTTTTTTTATCGTAGTCCCACAGACTACTTTTCTAGTCCTGCACACAGTTGTGGAGAACGGAGCTGGAAACAGATTAGTGAAGGGATGTTGCTGCCCTGGAGGGTGAGGGTTTGGCATGGGTGGCCTGGCTTAAGGGCCCTCAGGTAAGTCAGTGCAGAGCACATGGGGCAGCTCCACACCCACTATTTTGCTTTGTCCTCCACCCCCACCCCCACCCCCACCTTGCTTCATTTTTCTTCGTTCTTCACCACTTCTTCTCCTTGCTCGACACCATAATGGAGCAGGAGCTGAGTGACACATTGATGCATCAGCCACAAGGTTAGTTGATTGGGGGGTGGGGTGGAGGATAAAGCAAGGTGGGAGGTGCGGAGTTGCCACCCAGGGTCAAACTGGTTGGATGAAACCCTGAGCAAGGTTTTTGTTGATGAACATGTGGAGTTCATCTAATTCCCTAGGAGTCATCAAATAGAGCTTTAATTTCAGCAGTTTGGCCCCCAGAATAATTTCAATGGCACAGTCTGTTGGCTGATGGAGAGGGAGCTCATTGAATTTCTTTTCACTTGAAACTTCCCTCAGGTCCCAGTACTCTATTGGGATGTCCAGCAGTGGTCCCCTCTGCATTGCTGTTCCCACCACTTGATGCAAAACTCCCTTGATTAAATGTTTCCTCTGGGTGGCCAGTAGTGGTCTCTCTTGCATTGCAGCTCCTGCATTCTCATGTAAAACTCCCTTAGCTAGGCATTCTTGGCTGTGCTGGGATTTTCCACCTGGTGGGAATTTCAACAGTCCCTTTCTCCAGTCCACTCAGGGGTCCCATCGCTTCAACCAGGCCAATCCCAGGACCAGGGGTCTTTCCATACTTGGGGCGACTATAAAACTTAAAGACTCTGAGTGACCCCCATCTGCATTCCCAAGGGTTTGGTAGCAAATATGGTGAGAATACCCTCTGCAACTGAGCTATCCAGCTGGCAGAAGGCAATTGGCATTTTGAGCCTCCTCAAGTGAATCCTCAGTTTCTCCACCAGAGCGGGACTTACAAGGCATCTCATAAGTAACTGGCATTGCACTGTTGTTTAGTTTAGAAGTTTTTATATTTGTGAGACCTACTTCTTCTTTTCTTGACTTTTTGTGGGTTGGATCTCCATCCTAAATTCCTTTCTGTAGGTTGTGTATCAACTATTTGGTTTTGCTGATGTATAACTTGATCCTGTTGGGTTTGCTTTTGTGGCTGAGATCTTTCTGGTTCTGTAAATTGTATATCAACTGAATGAGTTCCATGCTGGTTTGTGGCTTGACAAATCATTGCATTAAGGTCCGGAACCGCCTCTCTTATATTAAATAATCCAGCTGAGACCTCTGAAAGAGAATCCAAGAGCGGCTCATCTGTGGAGACCTCTTTAACTTGTTGTTTCTTCATTGTCTCCATCTCCTTCTGCTTTTCTTGAATTTCTGTCTCTTGTTGATTTTGCTTTTTAAGTACCTTATAATAAAATTCTTCCGCTTTTTCAACAGTATTTAACTGATATCTTACTCCTTGATATCTCAGTATTATACCCACTGGGATATCCCACCTGAATAAAATATTTTGTCTTCTTAACTCAGACACCAAGAGTCCAAATTTCTTTCTATCTCTTACCATTTTAGGCGGCAATTCCTTATATATCCACATTTTTCTCCCATTCAGTTGTAAAGTAGAATTAAAAGATTTTTGCACAATATCATTTCTTATCTCTTTATCTGTAAAATAAATCACCACATCTCTAGGCAGTTGCCTTTGCTTTGCAATCCAGGAATTCACTCTATAAGCCTTATTAATTTTACTAAATACCTCCTCAGGATGAACCTTTAAGATCCCAGCCAAAACTTGAGCAGATGTTTTTCTTAAATCATCACTGTTATTTTCCTGTAAGCCTCTGATTCTGATTGCAAATTCTGTAATCCTGTATTGCAGCATTACAACCTCTCTTTCAATTCCTTGCTTTATATCTTCTGCATTATAAGTCTCGTGACCAGCTTCCTCTTTAGACTTTAGTTCTGAGCTATTATCTCGAATATTTATTAAGTCCTTTTCAATTCTTAATATTTTATTGTCCAAATTATCAATTTTCTCCATTTTAGACTCTAGCAATTTAATATTTGTATCCAACTTTATAACAATTTCTGAAAAACCATTAGCCACTGTTACAATCTTTTGTTGCAAATTGTCATACTTTTGTTGTATCATTTCTTTAATTTCCTGCCTTAAATTTTCAAATTTCTGGTTCACAGTCTCATAATATTTTGCCATTTCCTCCTGAATAAATTCTTTTAAATTAGAACCATTCTGCAGAGTCTGTAGGCTCAGAGCTTGTTCAAACAGTTGTAAGTGGGGGAGCACCCCCCCTTCTTGTCTATCAGATTTAATTAGTAACACCATCCTTCCAACAAACTCTTCTTTTTTACCCGCCAAACAAGATCAAGTACAAATCTCCAAGAAGAGAGGAACTTAAAATAACTATTTTTCTTTCAAATTGTAGCCAGCACTATATATTCCGCTACTTTGTATCTGTTATGGAAGGACTCTTACTTTCAGCTTTCTTCTACTTCCCAAGCCTCAGCGGCCATTTTAAAGCTTTTTTTTCTTCTCTTTCACTTTAAAATGCTTGTAAGTTTATTAGGGATACTTGCGATTTAGGGTCCCAAGTCCAAGTCTCATCTTTTTTAATAAGTCCATCTGTTAGATTCATTAGTTAATCCGGTTCCAGCGCCTAGCTCTGCAAAAAAAAAGCAGAGTGCACTCGATGCCCGGAGCAGCGGCGAGGGACAATAGGGAGCTCGAACCTGCTCGTCCCCAAGAGTTAAAAAAAAACTCTGGGGACTTTGCAGATGGCTCTACCCACCCCCGCCCGCTCAGACTCACATTTCCATCAGGAAATGGAGTTTTTCGAGCCGCCTTTCAGATGTAAAGGCGGCTCTTTTACAGGCAATGGGGCGGTGGTCACGGAGGACCGTCTGGCGGCGCCGGAAGCCAGACAGGAAGCCCCCCAGAGAAGGCTTCTTAAGGAGGGGCCTCACTACTGCCTCTTTCAAGGCAGGCAGCAGGAAACCCTCCCTCAGAGAAGCTTTTATAATCCTCTGGAGCCAGCTTCACGTAACCTCCTGGGTAGCCAGTACCAGCCAGGAGGGACACGGGTCCAGTAAACATGTGGTTGCGTTTAACCTCCCCAGAATCCTGTCCACGTCCTCAGGAGTCACAGGATCAAACTCGTCCCAGATAACATTCTCAAGACCCGCCTCAGCCACCCCACCAGAATCTACCCAGTCAGAGTCCAGGCCTTCCCGAATCTGAGCGATTTTATCGTGCAGATACTGTGCGAAATCCTCAGCCTGCCCTTTGAAGGGGTCCTCCCGTGCTCCCTGATGTAGGAGGGAGCGGGTCACTCTAAACAAGGTGGCTGGGCGATTATCTGCCGATGCAATAAGAGCAGAAAAGTAATCACACTTTGCCACTTTTATCGCCACTAAATAGGTCTTAATGTGAGACCTAATTAGTGTTTGATCGGATTCGGAATGACTGGCCCTCCAACCACTCTCTAGTCATCTTTTCTGGCGCTTCATCTCCCTCAGCTCCTCGGTGAACCAAGGAGCTGGGCAGGTGTGGCGCCGGGTCAGAGGCCGCAAAGGCACGACACGATCCAAAGCCCTGGCGGCTGTCCTATCCCAGGCGGCCACCAGATCTTCAGTTGAGTCGTGAGCCAAAGCCTCAGGAAGTGGCCCAAGCTCCCTCTGGAATCTCTCCGGATCCATCAGGTACCTGGGCGGAACCACCTAATCGGTTCCATCTCCCTGCGGTGGGGTGCAGCGGTCAGAAAGTCCAGCCTCAGGAGAGAATGGTCAGACCATGACAGGGGCTCAATAGCTATATCCCCTATATCCTGGCCATTCAACCACTGACCAGAGACAAAAACCAAGTCCAGAGTGTGTCCTCCCGTGTGAGTAGGGCTATGAATTAGTTGTGTCAGGTCCAAGGCCATCATGGAAGCCATGAACTCCCGGGCCACCTCAGACGCCTCACCGGCCGACGGCAGGTTGAAGTCCCCCATGACCACCAGTCTGGGGGTATCAACCGCCATTCTGGCAATAACATTGAGAAGCTTGGGCAGGGCCGCTGTCACATAGCAGGGAGCCAGGTACATGATCAGCAGGCCCACCTGCATCCCATGGCCCCACTTCACCAGGAGAGACTCACATCCGGCTATCTGTGGTACAGTGGTCTCCCTCGGATCAAGACCTTCCTTTATGACAACCCCCACCCCCACCCCTGCCCTGGGCCCTTGGCTGATGAAATGCTCGGAAACCTGGTGGGCACATTTCTATGAGGGGGACCCCCCTCTTGGCCCAATCAGGTCTCTGTAATACCCGCCAGGTCCGCTCCCCCCTCCTGAATTAATTCGCACATGCGGGGGGTCTTATTAACCACGGACCTGGCATTGCACAGCATCAGCCTAAGGCCTGGGCTCTGAAGCTCTGGACAACCCGGGGAACGAGAGGAGCCCTGGGGGCCGAGGCACGCCACCGCTTGAAGACAGCGGGTGCATGCCCCCCTAACATGATATGGTCCCCTGCTCCCGCCCTATCTGCCCCTCCCAACCATGGTGTCGAGCCTCGGTTGGGTCTCGCCATCACTAGGGAGGACGACGAGGAGAGGGCAAGCTGTTGGACTCTCCGGTGGCGTGTCATCAGCTGTTTGAGAAGTCTTTACCACCCGCACACAAAACGAAGCAAACTCTTTCATCGGAGATGGGGGGGGCATGGTGTTTGCAGATGACGCTGCCTTGTGCTGTAACAGAGGCGCGCTCCTCCTACAGGCCAGCTTGAGGAAGGAGGGATGATGTTGACTGTTTGATTGTTAATTGATTTATTGTGTTCCTTCTTCAGGCCAGCTAGGGGAAGGAGGGGTGATGTTAACTGTTTAATTGCCACTTGATTTATTGCTGTGTATATAAAAGGCGCTACACTGCAATTGCGTGTAGCGCTAACTTTAAACCTTGTTTCCGGCTTGTGCCTTTCTCCTGCCTGTGTTTGCTGTGCTGAACCTAATTAAAGGATTGCAACTGCTTTATTCCGTTCTGGTGTTGGCTTGTTTCCAGTGCAGTTGGGTGGACTGGCCCAGAGAAAGTTAGCGCTACACCCCACCACTCACCAATTTCAACTGCCTACGTTTCCTAGCTGCAGTCCGGCGAGAAAGGCTGTCGGTGATGGCAGAAGGGACGGCGCTGGGTGATTCGGAGTTGGAGGTCCCTCTAGAGGCTGACGTGGAGGAGGTGGTTGTGGAAGAGGAGAAGCTACAAACTGCAACCCCTCATCAACCGGTAGTCAGACCCAAGCTGTGCCAGCCACGTGAGGAGGACTGTGTGGAGACGGCTGGTGCGCAGAGTCAAGGGCTAGACCCTTGGGGACAGGTTTCCAGTGGGGGCTGGTGGCCTAGTTCTACTCATACCGGGCCCCAATGGCCATCTACCCCCCCATTGGGTCCGTCATTTAGAGGTTGGCGGGAGAGACGTTGGACAGACGAGGAAGAGGCGGATTGGGGCTATGATAATACAGGGCCTGAATCCAAGTGCTATGGATGCCATAAGAGATCGGTTTGGAGAAGGGAGTTTCCGGGACGCCCCGTCTTGGCAACCCTGGGCCGCTGGGGCGGAACCGTTACAAGGCAAGTCTTGGCAGGATGAGGGCCTTTCCAGGCCAGAGGCTCGGTTTCGCATCGCTAGCCCCAAATTCCGAAGGGAACAGGAAACAGGAAAAGGAAAGGGCCAATTTGAAGACCGGGACTACCACCTGCCTAAGAGGGAGGATAGCACCAGGGGCTCCGAACAGCCATCGACCAGAAGAGAGGTAGGAGCTGGAAGGTGGGCACAACGTCCTGTGGGGGAACGGAGGCCCGTTGGAGATCTGAGGAGAGATGGGGAGAACAGACCGCCTGTACCACCCCCAGCATGGATCCCGGTTCCTGGGATGTGGGCACCACCTCCAATCTGGGGCCCTCCTGCACTGCAAGCCACCTTTGACGGGAGCCCAGACCGTGTGGCGTTGTTCTTAAGCCAGGTGGTTAGTCATCTAGACCAGTATGGTCGCTGGTATTCATCACAATGGGCCATGGTGGTAGCCATTACAGCTGTGTTAACCGGTGATGCAGCAGACTGGGTGGCGGGATTACATCGCAACCATGCTAGAGAACTAGTGGACGTGGGTAGGTTCTTGGAAGCTCTCCGGTCTGCTTTTGAGGATGACTCCAGTGTACAAATTGCGGAAGGAGATCTTGTAGCCCTCAAACAGCGGGGTGTTCCTGCAAAGGATTATGTACGTGATTTCCGGAAAATTGCTAGTCGCTTAAGGGACTGGCCTGAACGGATGCTAGTCCAGCAATTTCGGATGGGGCTGGATCGTGAGTTACGTCAAGCCTGTGCGTACCGAGGCCTGGCTCCGCGCCTGGCTGTTTGGTTTAAAGCCGCTATTGAACTGGACATTACACTCCGGGAGTTTAGGCCTCGGTCGGAAGTTAATGTGGGACAGAGACGGGTTCCCACGGAGAGGGCCTCAGAAAAACTGCCAACCACGCGGGTTCAAGTACCTCCGCCCAGCAGCGTCCTACCTGAAAGGTCTCAGTGACTGGTGTTTCGTTGTTTTCGCTGCAATCAGATAGGACACAGAGCGGCTGAATGTCCTGTACCTCCGGTACGAGTACAAACCCGAAAGCCGGTACGGGGGTAGCGACCAGAGGCCGACCATGGCAGCCACAAGAACGTACCCAAGCACTTCAAGGACCAAAGTCCGTCGTAGATCATCAGGTTCGTGATATTACACCAACCACTGTGGCGGGGAGATTCCCGGTGGTGTCAGGGGACAGTGATGACAACGAGCCGGAGGACCCTATGGTGAGCAAAACTGTGTTCCCTTTTGTCATACCTGTGGTGCTGAGGAATCCCCGAAGCACAACGGGTTTTCAGTATGGTGCTTTAATAGACACTGGATGTACCCGTTGTCTGGTGCGGAGAAGTGTGGTGGATGCTCTGGGCCTACAGATAAAAACGCTAAAAGTTCCTGTGAAGTTCGAACAGATGGACGGGTCATTATTGGGGGGGGGCGCCTGCTAACCACGTAACTGAACAAGTGTTGTTGGTGATAGGTGAACATCAAGAGTCCATCCAGTTTATTGTGGTTGAAAAAATGATAGAGCCAGTTATTCTGGGTCTCACATGGTTAGATAAATGGCAACCTCACATCTGGTGGGAGGAAGGTTATCGTAAGCTTAGAATCCCTTTGGGACCTGCTGTCCCATCCCCTACTTCTTCAGTGGGACAGTCGAATGAGGGACAGGACAATAGCTGTGCCTCCACAGAGGTGTTGCTTACACCGGACTTTCCTATTGTTTACCAAGACCTTTCAGCCGTGTTTAGTGAAGAGGAATGCGAAGTACTACCCCCCCCATCGGACTACGGATTGCGCTATCGAGTTGGTGCCTGGGGCTAAGTTACCGAAACCTCGGATGTATTCCATGACCCAACAAGAATTATCCGAGTTACGACAATATATCGACAAAAATTTAGCTCGAGGTTTCATCGTCCCTAGTAGATCTAGGATGGCTGCCCCAGTCTTCTTCAGGGAGAAGAAGGACGGTGGGGTTCGGTTATGTGTTGACTTCCGAGATTTGAATGGAGTATGTATAGAACATCTATACCCCCTTCCGCTTATGAAGGATTTGTTAGCTGCGCTATCTACAGGACGGGTATTTACAAAACTCGATTTACGGGAAGCGTACTACCGAGTACGTATCAAACAGGGCGATGAATGGAAGACCATGTTTAACTGCCCTCTTGGTAGCTACCAATATAGAGTTATGCCGTTTGGACTTCAAGGCGCTCCAGCGGTGTTCATGCAGCTTATCAATGAAGTTTTGCATGAACATTTGTATAGAGGAGTTCTTGTTTATTTAGATGACATTCTAATATATACGCGCACCTTGGAAGAACACGTTGTGTTAGTCCGTCAGGTTTTAGAGAAGTTGTTAGTGGCTAAACTGTTTATAAAGCTTTCGAAATGTGAGTTCCATAAGTCGAAGATAGATTACCTCGGGTACAGGATCTCAAGCGATGGGATAGAAATGGATCCACGTAAAGTCCAAGCTATAGTTGAGTGGCAAGCACCGAAAACCAGGAAACAACTCCAAAGTTTCCTTGGTTTCGCGAATTTCTATCGCCAATTCGTCCCTGCATTTGCCGCTATAGCACTACCATTAACAGACCTGTTACGCACTAAATCTCCTGTGATAAAACCAAGACCAAACCAGTTATTGCAGTGGACAGCTCAATGTCAAAGTGCGTTTGAACAGTTGAAATATCTTTTTACCAGAGAACCGGTACTTAAACACCCTGATCTGTCTCGTGAATTCATCGTTCAAGCCGATGCTAGCGACGTTGCTGTGGGAGCTGTGTTGCTGCAAAAAGATGAACAGGATAGGATACGCCCTTGTGCTTATACCTCACGTAAATTAAACACCACAGAGCGAGGGTGGGCGATCTGGGAAAAGGAGGCCTTCGCTGTCCGTTGGGCTCTACTTATGTGGCGTCACATCCTGGAAGGGGCTACTATCCCATTTGAGGTATGGACAGACCATAAAAATTTAGAGGCATTACAAACACCTAGACGTCTGTCTCCAAAACAACTACGCTGGGCACAATATTTTCGAAGATTCAATTTCAGACTCAAATATGTGCCAGCAGGAAAGAACTTCCTCGCCGATGCACTTTCTCGTATGCCACAATATAACAGTAAGCGCGAGGAAGTAGTGGAATCTCTTATACCACCTATTGAGAGTGGGCATGCGGTTGCGGCGGTGTTACGGAAAGAAGCGTCCTTCTTAACGAATCTTCAGATAGCTATCAGCCAGGATACGTGGGTAAATCAAAACCAAACGTCAGTAATCTTACGAGATGGATTAGGGTGGAATGGGGATCGTTTATACATTCCAGAACCGCTTCGAACTACAGTTTTAAGACGGTGCCATGATGCCAAACCAGCAGGTCATTACAGTCTCCTTAAAACACTTCACCTGATTAGACGTCAATTTTGGTGGCCACGAATGCGTGGTGAAATTGAACATTATGTTAAATCGTGCCCCACATGCGCGGCAGCAAAACCATGGTCAGGAAAACCACTCGGTCGATTACAATCGGTGGCTGATCCTAGTCGTCCGTGGGAGGAAGTGGCGATGGATTTTATAGTGGACCTACCGCCCAGCAATGGACATACCGTTATTTGGACAGTAGTAGACCTATTTTCAAAGCAGGCGCATTTTATACCCTGTCGGGGTTTACCATCTGCCCGACGATTGACAGACATGTTTATACAACATATCTACCGCCTTCACGGGGTCCCGAAGCATATTATATCAGATCGGGGTGTCCAGTTCACCGCCCAGTTTTGGAGATCTTTCATTCACAGGATAGGGTCCACTCAAGGATTAAGTTCAGCCTTCCATCCCAGTACAAATGGAGCAGCTGAATGGGCTAATGCCGCTGTGGAACGATATCTATGTTGCTACGTTTCGTATCAGCAAACTGATTGGTCTGCCTTACTCCCGTTCGCTGAAGTCGCGTACAACAATATCAGCCACCGTAGCACGGGATTTTCTCCTTTCCAAATCATCTATGGAAGAGAATTCCCTGCCATACCTGAGGTAGAACCTCCAGCTACAGGGGTATCTACACATTCCGGTTGGGCCGACAAGATCCGACAAACGTGGCCAGCGGTAAAAACGGCGCTTCAAAAAGCAGCAAATGAATACAAACTTTATGTTGATAAAAAAAGAGGCGACCCAAAACCGTTTTCTGTAGGGGATCACGTGTATCTATCGACAAAATACTTGAAATTACGATTACCTAGTAGGAAACTAGGTCCCAAATACATAGGTCCTTTTCCTATAATACGTGTGATCAACCCTGTCACTGTCATGCTTAAGCTACCTTCACTGTTAGGAAAAATACATCCTGTTTTTCATAGCAGCCTCCTTAAACCTGTCAAAGAGGAAAGGCCCACACATCAGCCTGTTTCCCCGGGACCGAGTCATTCAGATCAATATGAGATTGATAAAGTATTGGATTCACGTCTACGTAGAGGCAGGTTACAGTACTTAGTACAGTGGGAGGGTTATCCACTAGCACAAGCATCTTGGGTAGCAGCTCCAGACGTTCATGCCGACCGGTTGCTCTGTCGGTATCATCGTAAATATCCAAATAAACCAGGTCCCAGTGGGTAGAACGGTTGCTATGCTAACATCTTTATTTTATTTCCTGCAGGTAGACTCCTGGTAGAGAGGAGCCGCCTGTCGAGCCTCGGTTGGGTCTCGCCATCACTAGGGAGGACGACGAGGAGAGGGCAAGCTGTTGGACTCTCGGGGGCATGTCATCAGCTGTTTGAGAAGTCTTTACCACCCGCACACAAAACGAAGCAAACTCTTTCATCGGAGATGGAGGGGGCATGGTGTTTGCAGATGACGCTGCCTTGTGCTGTAACAGAGGCGTGCTCCTCCTACAGGCCAGCTTGAGGAAGGAGGGATGATGTTGACTGTTTGATTGTTAATTGATTTATTGTGCTCCTCCTTCAGGCCAGCTAGGGGAAGGAGGGGTGATGTTAACTGTTTAATTGCCACTTGATTTATTGCTGTGTATATAAAAGGCGCTACACTGCAATTGCGTGTAGCGCTAACTTTAAACCTTGTTTCCGGCTTGTGCCTTTCTCCTGCCTGTGTTTGCTGTGCTGAACCTAATTAAAGGATTGCAACTGCTTTATTCCGTTCTGGTGTTGGCTTGTTTCCAGTGCAGTTGGGTGGACTGGCCGAGACATGGTCCTGATGGAATCGCCCTCTTCCCTACCCGCACTAAGCCCCTCCACACCCGGCTCCACACCTCCCAGTTCATGCCCCTGTGCCAAGCCTGACCTATCACCTTCCCTCCCCACCCCCCTCCCCAAGCCTCTTAAAAGTTTACACAAGGACAATTTTAAAAAACCCATCAGCCCTCTCTTTGTGGCATGCCACCTCTCGGGATTCCAAAATCCGTCATCAAGGTAGGCCCTTGATAACGTGGAGGGCCAAGCCTGCGAGAGGGGGGAATCTCGCAGACCAAGAAGCTCCGCTGCTGAGTACATCTTGCCGCAGGGATGGAGTGACCATCTCCTAAAGGGTCCATACAGAAAAGTCCAAGGGAGAACATAAGAAGACGGGAGCCACAAAAGAATTCAAGACCCGGTCCACTGTTCTCTCACAACAGAGGCCAAGTCCATCTCCAGGTCGACACAGTCCAGGGGGGGGGAGGGATAAGTCCCACTGCCCTCTCACAGCGGCTTGGCCCGATGGTCTGCCCCCTCTATTGGTGAGATGGAAGTAATGGTCCAACGTGAGCAATATATAAAGCACCCATAATATAGGTCCAAAATCCGTCCTCTCATGGCAGATTCAATGGTCCATCCCTCTGCCAGCAAGGTGTAAAGTGCAGGTGCAGAATGATGGTACTGTCAGCGTTCCAAATTAGGCTCTCTTCCAGCGCTGACATGAATGAAATGAAGCAGAGAGCAGAAGCGTTGATATATTGCTGAGATGAACTTTTACCTAGTTTTCTGCATACAACAGATAGTGTTACCTGGGTGACGGAGGGTGGGGGGCAAATTCCTGTGAAAAGAACGTGCCGGGACAAAGAGATGGATCTGCATGATGGCCAATGGGACATTGGGGTTGGAGAGCGGAAGAGGAGGTTGTTGGAAGGAGGGGCCGGTTTGGCTGCAACCAGAGTTCAGGCATGTCGGGTTTTTTCTATTTTTAAATAAAAGAGATTCATTAGAGACTTTGCGTTTGAGAATGAAGTTTATTTAAGATAGCACCGAAGCCTGACAGACAGCCAAACTCCCTCAAAGCCAGGCTGGCTGAGTTTAAATCATCCCGTTCCCTCCCAGACGTATGGTCGGACTGGAGATTGTCCCCCGACATTATGGCTGAAGCGAAGCTCTCGGAGGAAAGCCTGCTTCAAGCAACGAGTGGAGGAGAAGCGGTCGTGATCCCAGCCAGTTTGGAAAGTACGAAGGCTCAACTCTCCCCGCCTTCCCCCTTGGCAAAACTTCAAACAAAGAAGCGTAAACCAGATAAGTACCCAGGGACTGTGCCAAAAGCCTCCAAGGCTGAATTTCTCTTTCGAAACGTGAAAGACAAGGGAAAACCCCTAAGTGAATTGGGCTGGGCATCCTGGCTATGGGAATGGGAACAAGCCAGAAAACAAACTAAGCACCAAGAAATTCTAAGGAAGCCACTCAAAAGCCCCATAGATGAGTTGAAAGAGAAATTTGACCATGCCACCCTTCAGGGGGAGGGGCCATCCTGCAGACCCAAAGAAAAGAGAGAACCAGTCTGGGCTGTTGACCCGAGAGGCCGTAGGCCAAGGCACAGCCCTTCCCCCCTCCACAGCAGGAGGAGGAGGAGCCCAACGATGCATCCATGGGTCCCCCCCTCCCAGAAAGCAGCAAAGCCTAGATGAGGCAGCACCTCCCTACCCCAGGATGAGAGACAAGGCAGAGGACTATCAACACCAAGGCCGGCCCTACAGAGCTCAGCACAGAGAGGAGAGGGCAGAGAGGGAGGAGCCACCCCAGTTCAGAGGGAAGTTCGATGGTGACCCAGACAACCTCGCCCAATTCCTCGATTCAGCTGAGATATACATAGAGCGTTTTGGACACCTCTACCCTTTCCCCAGAGCCCTAGTGAATGCCATTTCGGAAGGGCTGGAGGGAGAAGCAAAGAGGTGGTCAGCATCCCTCTATAAAAACAGGCCCCCCCCAGCTGCAAGATGCGGATGGGTTCTTGCAACTATTGAGAGCCCGTTATGAAGAGGAGGAGGAGGACCCCTATGTGGAAGACGAGCTCAGAAACCTAATGCAGAAGGGGAAGCCCATCAGATAGCATATCCGTGAATTCAGGAGAGTCATTGGGACACTGCCTCCCCTACCAGAGCGATTGCTGGTGTATTTTTTTAGAACAAGCCTAGATAAGAGAATTTCCCAAGTGACTGCTTATCGTGACATCCCAAACCGACTCTCTGAATGGTTCCGGGTAGCGATAAAAGTCGACAGAGGGTTGCAGGCGAGCGACACGTCGAAACCACCAGAGGGAAAGGAGAGAGGCCGACCAGACCAGGGGCCACTCAACAGACGGGAAACCCCAACATCACAGCCCTCCCACAGACCAACTGCCCCAAGGAGCTCACTGAAATGCTACCGATGTGGGGGGAGCGGCCACATAGCAGCAAGATGTGGAACGCCTAGACTGGGACCAGCTCCACCGCCCAAAGCACGACCGGAACGAGGGCCCAAGCACGCTACCCATGTACCGCGGGAAACCCCCCAAATCCCGGAGTTTTTTGCTCACCTGACCGAAACCAGAGGAACCCTAGATGAGGGAGATCAGTTCCCCGAACCCTACGACACGGAGGACGAAGGCGAAGACGACCCGATGGTGAGTGGACCTGTCCATCCTTTTCTTTTCTCCATACGCCTGACAGCCCCCAAAACAGGGGCCCAAGAGACTTTCCAAGCCCTAATAGACTCTGGTAGCACACGGTGCCTAATCAACCTACCCACAGTTCTGAAATTGGGAATCCGAGCTAAACAGCTCAAACAACCAATTCGTTTTGAGCAAGTTGATGGGTCCCTAGTGGGGGGAGCGTATGCCACACACTTGACTGAACCCATGAGACTAGAACTAGCAAATCACTGGGAGACGATCCGCTTCATAATAGCCCCCAAGATGACAGAACCAGTCATATTGGGACTCTCGTGGCTGGACAAATGGGGCCCAATCATCTGGTGGCAAGAGGGGACCCGCAGGCTGAGAATAGCAAAGGGCCCCCAACCCCTGCCGCCCCGACCAGAAGAATTCCCTCCCATGCTGAGACCCCAAAGCAGCCCTCCACCACAAAACAAAACACCACCAACACAAGGGTCCCTCCCAGAAGGTACAGTAAAGCAATTGGCAGTCGCACCCACCACCGCTTGTAATGCAGATCAGATCCCAGGGGAGTACCAAGACCTTGCAGAAGTATTCAGCGAAGCCGACTGTGACATTCTGCCCTCCCACCGCGAGACTGATTGTGCCATCGAGATTATCCCAGGAGCGAAACTACCCAAACCTAAAATGTATGCCATGACGCCCCGAGAAATGCAGGAAATGCGGGACTACATAGACAAAAACTTACAAAGGGGATTTATTGAGCCAGTAAAACCAAGGGTAGTGGCGCCGGTCATGTTTAAAGAGAAAAAGGATGGCTCCATGAGACTGGTGGTCGACTTTCAAAGTATCAACGCTGTTTGTGTACACAACTTGTACCCCCTCCCCCTCATGAAAGACATGCTAGCCCACCTAGCTAAAGGGAAGATTTTCACCAAACTAGACCTTCGAGAAGCTTATTACCGAGTATGCATAAAGGCAGGAGATGAATGGAAAACAGCATTCAACTGCCCCCTGGGTAGTTTCCAGTTTAAAGTAATGCCCTTTGGGTTGCAAGGAGCCCCGGCAGTATTCATGCAGTTAATAAATGAAGTCTTACATGAACACCTTTACAAAGGGGTCCTCGTCTACCTTGACGATATTCTTATCTACACGGAGACCATAGACGAACATATACCCCTCGTCAGCCAAGTACTGAAAAAACTGCTAAGGGCAAACCTATATGTCAAACTGTCAAAATGCGATTTCCACCAATCACGGCTAGACTACCTGGACTATCGAGTATCAAACGAGGGGATAGAAATGGACCCAGCCAAGGTCCAATCAGTGCTACAATGGCAGCCCCCTCGCACCCGCAGACAACTGCAAAGTTTTCTAGGCTTTGCGAACTTCTACAGACAATTCATCCCCTCGTTCGCGAAGATTGCCAAACCTTTGACGGACCTCCTAAAGACAGGAAGCTCAGTGATGAAACCTCGCCCGGGACAACCCCTACAGTGGGACCTGACCTGCCAACAGGCATTCGAGACGCAGAAAGGACTATTCGCGAAAGAACCTGTCTTAAAACACCCTGATCCGGAACAGCCTTTTGTCATCCAAGCAGATGCAAGTGATGTGGCAGTAGGAGCCGTGTTACTCCAAAAGAACAACCAAGATGATCTACAACCCTGCGCCTACACCTCCCGCAAACTCACTGATACAGAGAGGCGATGGGCGGCGTGGGAGAAGGAAGCGTTCGCAGTAAGATGGGCCTTGTTGACCTGGCGGCACCTACTAGAGGGAGGCCAGAAACCATTTGAAGTCTGGACTGCTCATAAAAACCTAAAGGCCCTAAAAACCCCACGGAAACTGTCGCCCAGGCAAGTACGGTGGGTACAATACTTCAATCGTTTCAATTTCGAGCTTAAGCACATCCCAGGAGGGAAAAATTTCCTGGCTGACGCCCTCTCCTGGATGCCCCAATACAACAGTGAGCGGGAGCAGGTAGTGAATGCTATCATCCCCTCCACCCAAGCTGCGGCTCAAGTGATCACCAGACGGCAACAACGTGACCAGCAAGGCCAACTTGCAAGTGACTTAACTGCAAATTTAAAAAATGAAACGCTGACAGACCCCTGGTATCGGGACAATCAACATCTCTTGACAAAAAGAGATGACCTAGCATGGAGGGGGACAAAGCTCTATGTCCCACAGACTTTACGCATCCTGATTCTCAAAAGGAGCCACGACGTTAAACCAGCGGGACACTTTGGGTTCCTAAAGACTCTGCACCTAGTATGAAGGCAGTTCTGGTGGCCCCACATGAGAAAGGACGTAGACAGTTATGTAAAAAGCTGCACCATTTGTGCCACGATGAAGACAAGACCAGGGTGCCCGCCTGGATTGTTGCAACCAGTAGCTGAGCCAACAAGACCATGGGAGGAAATTGCAATGGACTTTATAGTAGACCTACCGAGGAGCAGTGGAAATACAGTGATCTGGACTGTAGTAGACTTATTCTCCAAACAGGCACACTTCATTCCTTGTAGTGGACTGCCTTCAGCCTGCCAGTTATCCAAACTGTTCCTGAAACACATCTACCGCCTACATGGAGTCCCCAGGAGAATCATCTCCGACCGAGGGGTCCAGTTCACAGCAAAGAGGGAGTTTCTACGGTCCATAGGGTCATCCCAAGGGCTCAGCTCAGCATTTCACCCGAGCACCAATGGGGGGGCAGAAAGACTGAACGCTATGATAGAATAGTATTTAAGATGCTACGTCGACTACCAGCAGTCCAATTGGGCAGACCTCCTATCTTTTGCGGAGGTTGCATATAATAATGCTGTCCACAGCAGCACGGGGCTAACCCCATTCAAAATAGTGAGTGGCATGGATTTTGTCCCCATGCCAGAGTACCCGAGGGAGCCCCCTTCCTCAGTCAGTTTGACCGACTGGATGGCAATGTTGAGAGAAACTTGGGAGAATGTTAAGAGGGCGCTGGCAAAGGCGGCTCAATCTTATAAGGAACAAGCAGACAAGCACCGAACTCCCCAAAGACCATTTCAGTTGGGAGAGAAAGTTTACCTTTCCACCAAGTACTTGAGACTTAGACTCCCAAGCAAGAAATTGGGCCCAAAATTTATAGGACCATTTCCTATAATAAAAATAATCAACCCCATTACAGTGCAATTGCAGTTGCCACGGCTTTTGGGGAAAATTCACCCCGTTTTTCACAGTAGCCTTCTAAAACCCGTAGTGGGGTCTACTTTAAGGCCGATGCCACATGAACCCCCTGGGCCCCTGGTTGTTGGGGGCCAAACGCATTACGAAGTGCAGCGAATTCTTGATTCAAGATGGCACAGGGGGCGCCTCCAGTACTTAATTAAATGGAAGGGTTACCCATTGTCAGAGGCTTCCTGGGTGAAGAGCGCAAACATCCAAGCTGACCGCCTTATAGCAAAATTCCATGCAGACCACCCGGGAAAGCCAGGAGGGGGGGGTGCGCAGCCAAGGAGGGGCTAATGATACTTATCTTGTTGTGTTTTTCCCTATGGGGTAGGTTATGTCGCAGAAGTGAAGGGAGAGGGGCCGGATGTCAGCGTTCCAAATTAGGCTCTCTTCCAGCGCTGACATGAATGAAATGAAGCAGAGAGCAAAAGCATTGATATATTGCTGAGATGAACTTTTACCTAGTTTTCTGCATACAATAGATAGTGTTACCTGGGTGACGGAGGGTGGGGGCCACATTCCTGTGAAAAGAACGTGCTGGGACGAAGAGATGGATCTACATGATAGCCAATGGGACATTGGGGTTGGAGAGCGGAAGAGGAGGGTGTTGGAAGGAGGGGCCGGTTTGGCTGCAACCAGAGTTCAGGCATGTCAGGTTTTTTCTATTCTTAAATAAAAGAGATTCATTAGAGACTTTGTGTTTGAGAATGAAGTTTATTTAAGATAGCATAGAAGCCTGACAGGTACAACATAAACAATGCAGCACCCAGGATATAAATCCCCAAACCGCCCTCTCACGGCGGTTAGTCCGATGGTCATTCCCCTGCCAGCAGGTACAAAGTGCAAAGTGCAAAATAGCTAATGCCATCTCAGCTCAGCTCATCCTCTCATGGTGGTTAGGCTATTGGCCAGTCCCCTCAGCTGGTGGGATGGAGTCATATGCCAGCTCCTGTTCAGATGATATTAGTCCTCCACACAATTAGGGGAAGGGCTCAGGTGGAATGAACAAACTATTTGTGTCAGTGAGGTGAAGAAGAAAGAGGGTGCAAGTCCGAGAAGGGCGTGTTCCAAGGGGGGAGAGATGGAGAGAGGGGGGGATTGAGCTTTAGTCCCCCCAGCCCCCAAGGGCACTCTAAGACACCCAAACGGAGCCCCCCCTCAATATCACGCCCAGTTGAGCTTCCGGTTTGGTTTCCGTCACCGTCGGATGGTCCTTTGAGACCGCCAGCCCTGTCGCCCGTAAAGAGCCGCCTTTACAGCTGAAAGGCGGCTCGAAAAACTCCATTTCCTTAAGGAAATGTGAGATAGAGCAGGCAAGGGCAGGTAGAGCCCTCTGCGAAGTCCCCAGAGTTCTTTTTTTACTCTTGGGGACGAAGCAGGATGAGGCTCCCTATTTTCCTCGCTGCTGCTCCGGGCTTCGGGAGAACTCTGCTCTTTGCAGAGCTAGGCGATGGGACCAAGCCATTTACTGAAAACTAATAGATTGTTTAAACAAATAGGATGAAATCCGGATTTTGGACCCTAAATCGCAAGTATTTCTAACAATTTTATAAGAGATTTTAAAAAGCGAAAAAAAGAGGGGAAAAAAAGTTTAAAATGGCGACTGACTGAGGCTTGAGAAGAAGAAAGCTGAAAGCGAAACTCCTTCCGCCTGAATAGCTTAACAAGTTACAAAGTAGCAGAAATAATAGCACTGGCTAGAATTGAAAAGAAAAATCTTTATGTTTCTTCCTTCTTGGAGACTTGATATTGATACTGTTTGGAGAGAAGTCTTTTTATTTAAAAAAAGAGTTTGTCTGTGTGGCAGGATGGCGTTAAAAATGACAAAGCCAGACAAACAAGCAGTGGGGGGGGGGCTCCCCCATTTACAAACCATATGAACAAGTTTTGAACTTGCAGAATCAGAAGAATGGTTTTAAAGAATTTGTTTTGGAGGAGATGGCAAGACATGATGATATTGTGAACCAGAATCTTGAAAAATTTAGGCAGGAAATTAAAGAGTAAATATGCCAATTTGAAACAACAGTTTGTAACAGCTTTGAAAACTTTTTCAGAAATAGTTAAAAAGATGGACAAAGATATTAATTTAGAATTAGAGTCTAAAATGAAGGAAGCTGATCATAAGATTTATAATTTGGACAATAAAATACAAAGAATTGAAAATGACTTGATAAATATTCAAGACATGAGCTCAGAAGTAAAGTCTAAAAAGCAAGCTAACCACGAGACTTATAATGCAGATAATATAAAACAAAGGATTGAAAAAGAAATTACAATGATGCAATACAGGTCCATGGAATTTGCGGTCAGAATTAGGGGAATACAGGAAGATAAAAGAGAAGATTTGAGAAAGATGTCTGCTGAAGTTCTGGCTTTGATTTTAAAGGTTAGTCCTGAAGAGGTATCCTGTAAGATTGATAAGGAAGAATTTTACTACAAGGTTCTCAAACCCACACTGATGATCAGGCATGACCACGGACCAGAAGCCAGACCACAGCTGCATCATTAGCCACTTTAAACCCCTCCAATCCATACATGAAGCAGACTGACACCCAACATGAAGAGATGGCACGGCCACAAACACGAAGCCATACAACAGCAACACAGCTCACCAGCTCAAATCCCCCTGATACTCAGACTA
This sequence comes from Pantherophis guttatus, assembly GCF_059756535.1. NCBI lineage: Eukaryota > Metazoa > Chordata > Lepidosauria > Squamata > Colubridae > Pantherophis > Pantherophis guttatus. The sequence goes on along the minus strand of NC_142063.1, from coordinate 183,429,332 downwards.
ACACGAGTACAACCAAGCCCCCACCCAAACAGAACACACACCCATCCAATCAGAGCACAGCCAACCCCCCATCCAATCAGAGCACAGCCAAACCCCCAACCAATCAGAACACACCTCCACCCAATCAGAACACAGCCAAGCTCCCACCCAATCAGTTCACACCCCCACTGGCAGTTAAAAGGAAGAAACAGCTGCGATCACACACATTGCTCCTAGAAGCACGAAGCCGAGAACACCAGCCTGAAGATGACGAATGAGACTTCGTCGAAACGTTGCCAAGACACCTCCAATTTTACGTGGGAGAAAACCCGAATAACCAAAGACCTACATACAAACACCTGCGAAAACCTCAGAATATATATGTGTGTGTGTGTGTGTGTGTGTGTGTATTCCTGAGGAGCGCCGTGGTTCACAAAGTTAGGACACTGGGCTGACAATGGGCAGGCTTGTGTTTGAAATAGGATTGCTGACATAGGATGGGGTGAGCACCTATCACACACTCCAGCTCCTGCCGACCCAGCAGTTTGAAAGCAGGCAACCATGAGTAGATACACAGGTACCACTTTGGTGGGCAAAGGAGCCCCCACCTGGGCATCCTCCTGGCAATGGTGATGTCACCATTCAATCCTTTCAACCTGAAAGTGCTTCGGTGCTTCTGACATGAATGTAGTAGTAGTATCTATATCCTTTTTTCTCCTCAACATTGTAAAGAGTTCTCCAGGAATCTATACTGGCTGTTTTAGATTTTTTCCCCTAATTGTCCTTCTGTAGATTTTGTATGCCTGTGTCTTAAATATCCTGTTTAATATAATTCCCCATCCTTTCTGAACATTTTCTCTTTAAAGCATTTCAAACCATTGCATCTGACCTATCTTCCCTCAGAGTTCATCAAAATCCATTGTTCTTAAATCCAGGATGCAAATTTACTCTTCACAATTTTTCCTTCTCCAAATATTGCAAATCCAAGGATTACATAATATATTTCCCGAAGGTGTTAATCACCTTCAACATGTTCCTGACTGTTAATTAGGATCACAACTACCCTATCAGACTCCTTTGTTGTTTCTTTCCCTTCTGAAAACTGAAGCTACGATTGAAAGAGATGGGCATTTTTGGGACTTCTGATTGTTAGCAGTTACATTTCTAGCAGATGTCAGAAGAACTGAAAATTTCCCTTTCTTGCTGTTGCACACCACTTTAAAAGACTGGTCACCTAATACAGAAAGGCCTTAGGTATATCTTCTGCCTCCAATAGCCTGTAATAAACTTTATCTCCTTTTATTCTTCCTGAATACTTTAAACAGGATTTCTGTGCTGTGACTCCTGAATTTCTATTTAGATATATTTTTCCTTTTGCCTCACCCTTTTTCTTGAATGAATTGTTCCTTTTGAATAAATTGCAGACTTCCAGTACTATGTGGCAATCATGAGTATCATCCCCCCAAGTTTCAGTGATGCCTATCACATCCTGTTTGTTTCCTGGGTTAGGATTGCTAATTCTTCCTGTTTATTTCTCACAAATGTTGCAGAAACATCTGGCATCTCTATTCAGCTTTATCTGAAAAGTCAGTAATACCGATTTTCTCACTCCTTTTCTGGCTAAAAGTAATACGAACACAACTCAAATATTTAGAAAATTTCCACGAATAAATTTCTTTTAAAAAGATAGCATGTTATTTTGCTTATGTGTGCCATCCAAACTTCATTCCATCCAGTGCTTGAATAAAATCTTGCTTCTTAGCTTATACCCCCTCCAATGCAATTAAATTAAATTAAATATAAAAATTCTGAGTCAGAGTGAAGAAAAATAATACTGTGCAGCATCTTTAGTTACCTGTGCTACCAACTCACTCACAACCTACTGGAAGATTTGACCTTGATCTATATATGTCAACCATTTCATCAGCTGCGACATCAACATTTCAGAGCAAAGCAGTAGTCATTTTGATTTATTTAGACAAGCTTATCACATTAAGTTACTTACGCTAAAACATTGCTGTAGCCTGTCTAAGCCTCCTTTGTTTGCCAGAAGATAATTTAAGCAGTGAATGCAAAATAATACTGGAAGATAGGAAGTGTCTCGCTTGCTCTTCAGAGTTTTGTCCACTTTCATTCTCAGGAGATGCTCCAAATTCTCTGTGCTCAGAAGTAAATTCTTAGTTATGTTTACTGATGAAGATTTGATAGAAATCAGACTTCCATACTTTGGAGAAGTTGCCAATATATTTATCAGCCAATGGAAAAGACAAGAGAAAGTGTTCTACATTCAGAGAAAGTTGTAGCTAGAGTCTTATGACCTAGGATAAAAAAAAAACTTACACAAGAACATGATCTATAATAGTACTAATAATATTCTATTCTGCCTATTATCAACTCTGGTTCTGAAACTTAGTACATGATTTGGTAATAAGGGAGCTTTCACATTATAATCCATATTATCTATCACTGTAACACATGCAGAAGGAGAGGTGATTGTGTAAATGATTATGGAATTCAAGATAATTGCACAATTTAGAATTATATATAGACCACAGAATCATGGGGCTGGAAGGGACCTTGAAGATTTTCTGGTCCAATTCCCTGCCCAAGCCAGGAGACCTTACTGCATCCCAGACAAATAAGTATCCAATCTTTTTTGAAGACTTCCAGCAATGGAGCAAGCCCAGCTACGGGAACAATTAATTGTTCCATTGATTAATTGTTCTCACTGTCAGAAACTTTCACCTTAGTTCCAGATTGGATCTCTCTGTCAGGCTCCAAGTAATGCACCCATTACAAATCAAATTCCGAGGCACTGCTTTTCCTCAAAGAACAAATTTATTTAGATACACCATCTTGGCGCTACTGGTGAAAAGCCAGTATTAAAGTTTCTGGGCTTTTCACCCCAATATAAGTTTCAGTTTCTCAAGTTTCCAAAACAATTGGTCACATTGTCCAACCAAGATGAGAGCTGGTTGCTTGGTGACTTCTCTCCTCCTCTGGTCAGTGAGCCATTGGAATGTGCATGACTCATCGGCTAGTTATGCTGTGGTGGCTGAAGGCTCCATCCTCCTCCAGCTCAAAACTGTGTCAAACTGAATTAACGTTAGAACACCCCAGTATACAAACAATCCCACACCCAAGTAAAATTCAGGTTTGACAGGCTGTCCCCCACTAACGGAAGGAATGCCCCTGCAAGAGACAAAGCATCGTGGGGTTAGTCAATGCCACTAGCCCCCTCTCCCTCCCCCTGGAGGTCCCTTCGGTTTATGAGGGAATTTATCATGGAACTGCTTTACCAATCTATCTCCACTCACTTTCCAGCTCTTTACCCAAGTGGCCTCAGAAAGTGGATACCCCTTCCAATAAATTAAGTATTATTTGCACTCTGAAGATCCTCTTTATCTCATAGTGAATCTGACCTTCGATTACCATGGGTTTAGGGAGTGCCTGACCCACCGGCCAGAGTTGCGAGTTCATTGCTGGTTTCAGTAGACTGCAGTGGAATACCAGATGCACCTTCCCCAGCAATCGGGGAAATTGAAGTTATACCATGACCAGGTTAATAACTTTCACTATTGGGAGCCATCCTAGGAATTTTGGAGAGAGTTTCTTAGAGGCAAAATTTAATCTCAGGTATTTCATGGACAGATAAACCCTATCTCCGACCTTAAATTCCAGCTGGGTAGACTGGTGCTTATCATCCTGTTTCTTATATGCCTCTGCTGCCTCATTTATGGCCTTCTTTGTATTTTCCCATGCTTCCTTTCATGACTCCATCCATTCAGTTAGCGATATGGAGGAGGTGGTTCCTTTGGAAGCTCTGCCATGGGGATAAACTCTACGCTGCTGGTCACTTGGAAAGGGGTTATGCCAGTGCTATTGTGCACTGCATTGTTATATGCCACTTCTGCAAACGGCAGCAACTCTGCAGAGTCTGATTGCTGATAGTTGACATAACACCTTATGTATTGTTCCACCATGGCGTTATCTCTCTCTATGGATCCATTAGTGCTAGGATGAAATGCCAAACTAAGCCCTTGCGAGGATCCAATGGCCCTCATGAACTCTCTCCAGAACCTAGTGGTGAATTGAACACCCCCCTCCCTGATCGGAGATAACTCTGCGGGGGACTCCATGCAACCTGTATATGTGCTTAATGAATAATTTAGCCAACTTCTGCACTGACGGGAGCCCCGGGCAAGCCACAAAATGGGCTTGTTTGGAAAATAAGTTTACAATGGTCCAAATGACTGTACTACCCCCATTCTAGGGGAGTTCAACAATGAAGTCCATTGCTATCTCCTCCCAGGTTGAGATGGATTGGCCACTTGCTGGAGCAACCCGGGGGTGGGGGGGTGTCTATCTGGCCTCATCATCATTGCCAAGGTGGCACAGTGGTTAGAGTGCAGTACTGCAGGCTCCTTCAGCTGACTGCTGGCTGCAGTTCGGCAGTTCAAATCTCACCAGCTCAAGGTAGACTCAGCCTTCCATCCTTCTGAGGTGGGTAAAATGAGGACCCAGATTGTTGGGGGCAATATGTTGACTTTGTAAACCACTTAGAGAGAACTGTAAAGGCATATGAAGTGGTATATAAGTCTAAGTGCTATTGCTATTACTATTGCTATTGTGCAGATGGCACAGCTCTGCACATAGTCCTCAATGTCTTTTTTCATCCTCAGCCACCAGAATTGTCTCCTGGCCAGGTGCAGGGTCTTCAGGTAACCAAAATGCCTTGGTTCTTTGGCATCATGACTCTGTTGAAGGATTTGACATCACAAACTGCTGGGCACATACAACTTAGATCCCTTCCAACCTAGTCCATCCTTAAGGGTTAGTATTCCCAGATGGTCAGCCGGCAACTCATCTTTAAGGTTTTGGGTCATCCCCCCCACACACCCCACTCCGTCCATGGGTCTCCTTCGGGTGGCCTGGCCTCGGGTTAACGTTTGCAACACCTGTTGAGGAGGGATTACCATTGCTTGAAAACCTCTTCTTGCTTGCTGTGGTACTGTGGTTTACACGACAGACTGTCAGTTAAGAGGTTTTCCCCCTCATGATGTACTTCAGTTCAAAGTTGTATTGCTTTGTGCCCAGCAGATTTGTTTTCGGAAGAGTTTATGGGGTGTCTTTAGTGCCTCCAGGTTTTTGTGATCAGTCCATACTTCAAAAGGCAGGGAACCACCCTCGAGGAAGTGTCTCCAGGTCAGCAGGGCCCATCAGATCACATAGGCATCCTTCTCCGCACTTCCCATCTCTGTTCAGTATCTGTTCTGCCCCAGCTTCGGATTCCCAGAGAATGTGACACATACCAAGCTTCGCAAACACTGTTTAATTTCAAACAAACCCCTTTCAAAAATGCAGGCTTCCCATGCAAAGGGTCCTTATCAAAGTTATTAAGAACAAAGTCTGACAAAGGTTGGCAACCAGCCCAGAAAATCAGATATGAGAAGTCGCTCGCTCTCCAAGATGCTCTGTAGTAATGAGATGTTGTTTCTAGCAAGAAAGCACTAGCGTGCGACTTAAATAGGCTAAGGGAGTGGCCAATTATCCTCAAGCCCTACTCTCAAGTAGACCTCCTCCTCCTGAGTAGCCACTCCTGCCTTTTGGCAGCCCTGCATGCCCAAGCATTGAGGAGAGGCTCCTCCACTTTGCTCTCTCCACTGGAAGGCGCCTCTGGAGGTTCTGAAGGGCCTGGCTGAGTCTCTGCCTCTGGCATCATATCCTCTTTGGCCTCCTCACTGTCCGACGCGTGACACACCAGCCTCCTCCTCATCAGGATCAGCCACAATCCGCGCAGGCCGCTGGCGGGCCACAACAGTATCTATCAGTTTTTTGAAGGTGTATGCGCAGGGCTGTAGATTGCCCTCTGCATTTTCCTGGAGGAGGACTGCTGCGATGGCTACATTGCTGGCATTGACTTGGATCACGAAAGGCTGATCTGAGTCAGAGTGCCCAAGGGTTGGCTCTTTGGTGAACAATCCTTTCAGCTTCTCGAAGGTGCATTGGCATTCTAGTGTCCATTGTAGGGGTTGACTTGTTTGCAGCTGTTGCGGGCCCTTCCCTGTCTTCAACAGTTTGGTGATAGGCCAGGCAATTTCAGCAAAGGTGGGGATGAATTGCCAATAGAAGTTGGCGAACCCCAGGAAGCTTTGCAATTGCTTGTGCATGCTGGGGGGCTGCCAATCTAGTACCACTTTTACTTTGCCTAGAACCATCTCTACTCCCTCTCCCGACACTTACCAGATAGTCTAGGTGGGTCTTATGGAATTCACACTTCGACAGCTTGATGTAGAATCTGGCCACCAGACGTTTCTTTAACACCTGGCGCACCAGCTTCACATGTTTCTTTAGGGTTTTGGTAAAGATGAGAATATCATCCAGGTACATGAGTACCCTTTTGTACAGATGTTAGTGCAGCACCTCGTTTATCAGCTGCATGAAGATGGCATCCTGTAGTCCAAATGGCATCACCTTAAACTGGAAGCTACCAAGGGGGCAGTTGAAGACAGTTTTCCACTCATCTCCTTCTTTGATTCACACTTGGTAGTACACCTCTTGTAAGTCCAGTTTGGTGAACACCTTCCCCTTTGCCAGGTGGGCCAACGTAAGGGAAAGTGGGTAGTTGTTCTCCACACATATGGCATTAATTCCCCTGAAATCAATGCACAGTCTCATTGATCCATCCTTTTTCTCTTTAAAGAGGACTGGGGCTGCCATCTTGGACTTCGCTGGATGGATAAATCCGTGGGCTAGATTGGCTTCTATGTACCTCCTCAGCCCCTTCATATTATTCGGGGTCATGGAGTACATCTTCGGCTTGGGTAGTTTAGCTCCCGGCATGAACTTGATTGCGCAATCAGTGGGGCAGTGAGGAGGAAGCATGTTGGCATCCTCCTCGCTGAATGCCTCTGCTAGGTCCCAGTATTCTCTGGGGATTTGGGGGGTGCCGGGGAGCAGGTGCAAGGTGGTAGTGGCTTCTTCATCCTGTTTGGCCTTGGCCCATGGTTGAGCGATCTCAACTCCGGCTGTCAGACTTGTGGGGTGAGGTCCTATTCATAGCCTCACCTCTTGGTAGCCATCCTTCCACGTGATGGTAGGGACCCACTTGTCCAGCCAAGCCAATCCTAGGATCATCGCCTCTCTCATTTTTGGTGCCACGATGAACCAGAGGTGCTTTTTGTGCTGACCCATTTCCAGCTTAACGAGCTCAGTAAGAAGTGTGGTAGGGGCCCCTCTGATTAGCCTCCCATCAACTTGTTTAAATCATATGGGTTGGGTCATCTTCTTCGTCTGGATCCCTAGCCTTAGGACAGTGGGCAGGTTAATCAAGAAGTGGGTACAGCCCATGTTGATTATCGCCTGTAGCTCCTCCTGGGCCCCTGTCTTTGGCACTATTATCTTCGCTTTTACGGTGAAGGAGCAGATGGGTTAACTCACCATCAGCTCGTTCTCACCCTTGTCGTCAGTGTCCTAGGTCGCTGGCTCCCTCTCTCTATCAGCTGGGGGAGTTGAGATCCCCACTGCTTGGTGGGTGATTTTCCTCTTTCCCTCCTCTTATGCAACTATCAGCTCCACATGGTTGAGTTGGGAAGTTTCGCCTCTGGTGTGGGACTGCAGGAGGGTTTTCTGGTTGTTCCTCAGCTGGCTGTGGAGGCCTTGGCCGCTCCTCCATGGTGGGTTCAGTGATGGGCTGTTGACCAAGCAGATGTCTCTTTTGTTGGTTCTCAATGCATACCTGAACAGGCAGAGGGACTGGTGCAGGAGGCAAGGGCCTGGTTGAGATGGGGTCCCCTCCCATCTGGATCCAACCTCCGCTGGGATGGAGTTCCCATTTAGGAGGCTTCCAGCCCCTCGGTGGGGGGAGGCTGGGAAGGGTGAACAATGCACCTTCCCCCTCACTAGATGGCTCCGATGCTTCCCTTGGCAAGGGGAGGGTCCCCCTGCCGAGCCTGTCAGAACACCCTAGGATACAAACAATCCCACACCCAAGTAAAATTCAGGCTTGACACTCTCTTTAACATGATTCCACCCATTGCTTCTTGTCCTGCCCTCAGGTTCTTTGGAGAATAAGTCAACACCCTCCTCCCTTTGACAGTTCCTCAAGTACCAGAAGACAGCTATCATGTCACCATTAATCCTTTTCTTCAATAGGTTAGACATACCTAGTGTCAGATCCCTAAAAGTGATACTTCCATTCAACTGGGAGAAGGGGGAGACTTAGATTCAATTTACTAGCATTTCCTGTGTCAACAGATACTTTACAACCTATATCCTGGTGTCAAAGAGCCCTGAGATCCCTTTAACGTTGAGGAATGTTTATGACAGCCATGTGGGCTGTTTCACTTTAAAGAAAAAAGGAGAAATGATGTGAATACATACTTATCCAGGTTCTCAGGGCAGCTGGTAAAGAAAACATCTTCACACTTGTTTATTGGCTAAAATCTGCATTCTGGCTTAAGGGAGGGGTCTTTACTGCTTTAATCCTATTTGTCTTGCTTAAGGGTATTCAGACCTTGCTTTGAATTCATTGCTGTCACTCCTACTTAATAAAAGGTTTCTTTTGAAGTACTCCATTTCAAGAGTTTTTACTTTCTTAAGTTGGGAGGAGAGACAATCCTTACAGAAAGCAAGGTCTGCAAAATGGTCAACCCAGAGAAGCAATCTTCGCTCTACTGAGGGGACCTTGCAAACCATGTCTGAACGAAGCAGAGAACTGGGAGAAGCCAAATGCTGGGGGGGGGGGGGCAAGGCATCAACCTCCAGTCAGATGCCTGTTTCGTACACCACATCGGAGAGGATCAGGTAACCCTGAAAAGCCCCACTGGTCAATTGGCATCGGGAAGAAAGACAGCTGGGATGAGAGAACCAGAGGAGTCATCCTCAGCTGTGGCAACCGAAAACCGAGGTGGAAACTGGAACTAGAAGCCCTTGCTGACCAGGGGGAACTAACCGAAGCACTACTGAGGGAGGATTGTCTGAAGAGGCATATAACCCAATTGGTGATGGAAACTTTGGAAAATCTCAACATCCAAGGGGAGCTAAGATGACAACCAAATTTCCATCCCAAGTCAGCCACCTTCCCATCTATCACAAGCATTGCCTTCCCAACAGCAGATGGGAGGGCAGTTGCAGCTGACTTGGGATGGAAACATGGAGAAATGCACGGCAAAGCAACTGCCTTTCCTCTCCGACTTCTGTTAGCAGAGAGAAAGAAGAGGCAGCAGTGGCAGCAGAAGGAAATCACAGCGGATTACAGCTGGTGTGGTTCCCCAGCTCCCTTTGCCTGGCTCACCTCAGCCTGCCAAACACACACAAAAGGAGGTCTCCTTCAAGAGGCTTCAGAGGCCGAGCTTTTTTTCCCCCTTTACCTCGAGGGCTTCGCGGTGTGGAGGACGCTTCCTCCTCAGGCCATGAGCGGCCATGAGATTTGGGGAGGAAAGTGGAGCGCATTAAGGAAAACTAAAAAGGAAGCAGGGTGGGGGCGGGAGAGACGGGCTGCCTTTAATTTGCTTTGCATGATGCTGATGCAGAACGGTGGAGCAAGAGTGAGCTGCTGTTTAGTGTAATCCTGGGGAGGGGAAAGAGAAAACATCCCTGAGCGGACGTGGCGTTTCGGTGAGACCTTGCTGGAATTCTGCGGGGTAAGGGCAGCAGTAGCAGCAGCAGCAGCCAAGGCGATGGGTGCTGTTTGTTGTTCCTCACCATGCTGTAAAAAGCAACCCTTGCCCCAAAGAGGTAGTGCTCCGACGAAAATAAGAGGCATACCTGGCATCCAGAACTGGAGATGGCCGCTTCAGCATCTGTCGGAGGCTGGAGGCTCTTTTTTTTCTGTTTGCTCCATGTTCCTCCTTCATGCAAAAAAGAAAGAAAGAAAAGAAAAAAGCCCAATCTCATCTGGAAGTAAATGTCATTGGAAGCAATGCTGTCAGCCTGGAGCTTTTCATTTTAGTCTTTAACTGGGCAATGAATTGAACGTCCTCCCCTAAAACAGATGCAATGTGGATTGTTCTCTGGGAGTTCTCTGGGAGTTGAAGTCCACAAATCTAAAAGTTGCCAAGGTTAGAGACCCCTGCACTAAACCATTTTAGGAGCAAAGTGGTGGGTTTTGCTGGCATTTCAGTATGAAGGGAAAGGAGGGAGGGAGAGAGAGAGAGAAAGAAAAAAGAGAGAAAGAAAGAAAGAAAGAAAGAAAGAAAGAGAAAGAGGCAAAGAAAGAAAGAGAAAGAAGGAAAGAGGAAGGGAGAGAGAGAGAAAAGAGAGAGAAAAAAGAAAGAAAAAAGAAAGAAAAAGACAAAGAACGAAAAAGAGAAAGAAAGAAAGAGGAAGGGAGAGACAAGAAAGAAAGAAAAAGAAAGAAAGAAAAAAAGAAAGGAAGGAAGAGGAAGGAAGGGAGAGAGAGAGAAGAGAGAGAGGCAAAGAAAGAAAGAGAAAGAGAAAGAAGGAAAGGAAGGGAGAGAGAGAGACAAGAAAGAAAGAAAGAAAGAAAGAAAGAAAGAAAGAAAGAAAGAAAGAAAGAAAGAAAGAAAGAGGAAAGAAAGAAGTGGGAAAGAGAGAGAGAGAGAGAGAGAGAGAGAAGAGGAAAGAAGGACCACAAACCCTGGCACTAGACGTGGTTTCAGAAGACACTTTGAAACAGGACAGCAATCTAGGACTGGAAGGGACCTTGGAGGCCATCTAGTCCAACCCCTTGCTCAAGCAGGAAACCTTATATCGTCTGGATTATTTTGATGCCTCTAACAGAGAGGAAAATTGCCAGAAAGGAGAAGGAGTCTACTAGGACAAGGCTGCCATGCAGAGGAAGGCAGAGATAATCCTTGAGTCATGATCACAATTGAGCCCAACATTTTGGTTGCTAAGCAAGAGCGTTGTTAAGTGAGTTTCACCACATTTTACTCAATCCATGACCTCTCCTGGTTCTAACAGTCATGTGCAAGCTAGGGAAGAACATCTGAAGGTGTGTGTAATGTTCTAAATGTACAGAAGTTGTAGTTAAATGTGTGGCAGAAAGTGGACTCTGGGTGTGTTTTTCCAAATGTAGTAAGTGCGGTTGAATGTGTATAGTTTAGAAGTGAGTGTGTGTGTACATACACATACAGTATATATAGTAGATAATGTATCTTTTTGTGTGCCTATGCACACTCTCTATTATGTAATATATATGTACACATATGGCATATGTGGATTAAATAGTATATTTTGGATGTTAAATAGTAGTAAATAAATAGACAGGGAAATTGTATCTTGTTGAGGCCTTTGAGGCGAGGAGAGGCCAGGCACCCTAACCCTAACCCTTGACCTGAGTGACGTCAAGCTGGCCTTGCCCACCCAGTCATATGACCAACCAGCCATGCCCACTAACTCACATGATCACCCAGCTATGCCCACCCAGTCACATGAATACAAAGCCACGACCACCCAGTCACACGACCACCCAGTAACATACGCCGAGTCACAGGACCATCAAGCCATGCCTAGTCACATGATCAAGCCACACCCACAAAATAAGCCACGCCCACAGAACCAGTAGTAAAAAATTTTGGAACCTACCACTGGTTCAAATTGCCAGGACCTGATGGATTACACCCCAGAGTACTGAAGGAACTGGCAGAAGAGATATTGGAAACACTAAACCATATGTTTCAAAGATCCTGGAGAACTGGAGAAATACCAGAAGACTGGAAAAGAACAGATGTGGTTCCCATCTTTAAGAAAGTGGGGGGCCTTCTGGTTTGGCTTTGCAGCAGTATGGTCGATGGATAGCAGAGCTCTGTGAATCCCGTCCGTTTCTTCATCATTGGGGGCCCTAAGGGGCTAAAGTCACCCTGGAGGGGTGTCAGCCTCCGTTCTTTCATTGCTTACTTACTCGGCTGTCATGAAACGGGGGGAGGGGGGAAGTGAACTGGAGAAGAAGGAAGAGGGAAAACTTTGCTGCAGCATTTTCTTTGAAGCTGATAACCTCTCAAGGTCAACGGTCATGGCATAGCCAGAGGATGACACTGCCAGATGTTTGCACCCACATGACCCCTGGAGAACTTGTGGATTGGATGATTTATGCTGGACAATTGGGGGGGATGCTTTCTATATGTGATTTTCGCGCCTTTGCTTCAGACCTTGCTTTTCTTTGGTTGCATTCAGTTCTCACTCAGTAAAAGTACCTTTCCCTATAAAAATGGAGTTGGGGTTTTTCTTTCTTGAGTGTTGAAAGGAGACATGCCTGACAATAAATAAGGTCGTTTTAACAGCCATCCTGGAAAACTACCGAGGGGGCTGAACAAACAATGTCTGATCAAGACAGCGACCAGGACCAGATGGGAGCTGCTGGCTCAGCAGCTTTGTCCTCCCACCCAGGCGGGGAAGCCTCAGACTGGATGGCTAATTTACAGCTGGAAGAAGAACTGGAGCAAGCCAGATGGTCGCTGGGAGTCGGGAGTCTACCGGAGCTGGAGAAGACCCCCCACGGAGTAACAAGCACCAGACCCCAAAAGGGAGAATCTGCCTGGATGCAGGAGCAGAAAGAAAGCCTCCTGGTCACACAGGCCCTGCAACTTTTGAGAGAAGCTGAGGAGAGCCGTAGAAGCCAGGAAAGGTATACCTACCCTGCTGAGAAGGGGGGGGGAAACGCCCCAGGGATGAACCGGAGGCTGCTGCTTGTGGGGGAGAGAGAGAGCAAACTGGGGAAGGAACAGTTCAAGCCTCCGGAACTCAAGCGGGTGATGCAGCAGCCCAGGGGCCCCCAGCAAGACAGGCACCACCCCAGAGTCAAAGAAAGCCAAAATTTCCCCTGATATCAGAAAGATTCGGAGGAGACCCAAAGAAATTGGGATTTTTCCTGACCCAAGTGTGGAACCATATGCAGGACTGGGGGGAGGACTTCCTCTCAGATGCCGCACGCGTGAGTGCATTACCAAAGCCGTAGAGTGGGTAGCAAATGAATGGATGGTGGGACTCCACAATAACAACTCCCCCTTGCTGAGAAATTATGATCAATTCATGACAGCCCTCAGAACGCGGTTTGAGGACCCCTTAGCTGAGCGAAAAGCGAGAATCAGAATGAAGGGCATTCACGAGGGCCGGAGATTGGTGGCGGAGTACACCCAGGAGTTCTGTGAGTTGGCACCCTACATGAGAGGGTGGTCAGAAGTGGCCCTACTAGAGAATTATAAAGATGGATTGAATGGGCATGTCTACAAAAATTGCCATTCACGGGGGGGGGGGGGGCTGACAACCTGCAGAGCTGGTATGTGTTGGCAGTGGATGTGGAGATCGACCTGGCCCGAAGCCGTCTCCGTGGTGGGCACGCTTGGGATCAGCCACCCTCCTCATTCCACAAGGGGGTGCCAAAGGCAGCAGTGGGGAAGGCAGGGCCCAAGCCAAAATCCTCCACATGTTTCAAATGTGGGAAAGAGGGCACCGAGCCACTGAGTGCTTTTCCAAGCCAGCGCCCAAGGCGACCTCTGCCAGAGGAAAGAAGGCTGATAAAGCACCCGCGAAAGCCCGCGAGACTGCCCTAAAAGGAGAAGTCGTTGAGTTCGCTCCCCTGAAACTGGGTGAGTTATGAACTCCGACCATCGCTGACGACAGCAAGACCAACACCGATTCCGACGACGATGACTGATAAGTCAGAAAGGGGGCTCCATGACCATCCCAGTAGAACTAAGGGTACCATCCACTGGGGCCCATGGCCAGATGCCAGCCCTCCTAGATTCTGGATGCACCAGGTGCGTAATCAGCCCAGACGTGGTTGAACAGATGGGCCTAAGACTAAAAGCAATGAAAAGGCCCATCACATTCTGTCAGCTAGACGGATCTGTGGCAGGAGGGGGCCCAGCACATTTTGTGACTGAGCCAATTGAGATGCAAATGGGGGATCACCTGGAGACTCTTAGTTTTATTGTGGCCCCAGGCATGGAATGGCCCCTCATACTTGGACTGCCTTGGCTCCGTAAATGGAACCCGCGCATAAACTGGAAAACGGGAGTTTTGCGCATCCACTCCAAAAAAGTAGGGAAGAAAGGGAAGGAACCCCACTTTGTGGATGGAGTGGGAAATGAGGGGGTGGCAACGGCAACAGACCACATTGTGGGGGAGGAAAAGATCCCAAAGGAGTACTGGGACCTCCGGGAGGTGTTCAGCAAGAAGGCATCAGACGTGCTGCCCCCCCACTGGCCAACTGACTGTACCATTGAAATACTTCCTGGAGTAAAACTCCCTCAGCCAAAAATCTACCCCATGACCCCCCGGGAGCTGGGGGAATTTTGAGACTTTATTGACAAAAATTTAAAATGGGGTTTTATCCAACCGGCTAGGCCGCAGGTGGCAGCACCAGTACTTTTCCGGGAGAAGAAGGACATTTGCACCCACATGACCCCTGAAGAACTTGTGGATTGGATGATTTATGCTGGACAGTTGGGGGGCATGCTTTCTATATGTGATTTTCGCACCTTTGCTTCAGACCTTGCTTTTCTTTGGTTGCATTCAGTTCTCACTCAGAAAGGGGGAAAAAACAGATCCAGGAAACTGCAGACCAATCAGCCTGACATCAATACCTGGGAAGATCCCAGAAAAGATAATCAAGCAACAGATTTGCAAACAACTACAAAAAAAGCAAAGCTATAACCAGTAGCCAACATGGATTTGTCAAAAACAGGTCATGTCAAACAAATCTTATTTCATTATTTGACAAAGTGATTAAAATAGTGGACCAGTGAAATGCAGTCGACATAATATACTTGGACTTCAGTAAGCCATTTGACAAAGTTGATCACAACCTACTTCTTAGTAAGCTAGAAAAATGTGGGATAGACTCCCAAAAGTGCTTTTTCCAAGAGGAAAGTGGATTTTTTATGTTTTTCTTTGAAGATATTTTGCTGATATTTTGAATGAGAAATCCAAGAAGCTTCTTCAGTGCTGGATGGATGGTAGAGAATGGTTTATACTCCTTCAGACAGCTGGACATTTTCATTCTTTTATCAAGTTGTTAAGGCAACTTGGAGGTTTATTTGTGTCATTGGGGTCACCTGAGTGGTGCAAATGGGTGTGGAGCCTTCTTGGAACTGTTGAAAAAACTTTGTTGTAGACTGGAGATAGATGATGTCATATTTCTCCTCCTCTGTTGAGAGAAGGCTGTTCAATTTTGACATAGATAGCCTCTCTAACCCCTCTTTTAAACCAGTGGACCTCTCTGTCCAAAATGTGGACTTTGCTATCTTCAAAAAAGTGGCCTTTGTTTTTTAAATGAAGATGGACTGCTGAATCTAGTCCTGATGGGTTTGTTCTCCTATGTTGTACCATGTGTTTATGAGTGGTTGTTTTGTTTTCCCAATGTACAGATGTGCACATGGCTCACTTCATTGTACTGCATATACCACGTTGCTCAGTTTGTGTCTGGGTTGGGGTAGACAAGCTTCTGCCTTAATGTATTCTTGGGTTTGAAGTGTGCACATATGTTGGGTTGGCTGAAGTTCCTCCTGAGCTTTTCTGATATTCCTGCAATTTATGGAATGACAACATTGCTTCATTTATTATTCTCTTCATTGTCTGTTATGGAGGAGCTCCAGTGGTGGTATTCAGCTGGTTATATCTGGTTTGGGCAAACCAGTAGTGGCAGCTGTGGGAGGCTCCGCCTACCCAACCGGATGTCATCACATCCCATTTTTGATTCTCTGTGCATGTGTGGAAGGCTCTGTGCATGCATGGAGGCACCCATGTGCTCACTCACATTTGCAAACCAGTAGCGAAGGTAAGTAAATACCACCCCTGAGGAGTTCTTGTTGGGTCTTTTTTGAGATTTGATGAAAACCCACTTGGGATAGCCACATGTTCTGAGAGCTTCTTTGATAAGACTACATTTAGAATACTGCATCCAGTTTTGGTCACCCAAATACAAAAAAAATGTTGAGACTTTGGTAAGAATTCAGAGAAGATCAACAAAAATGATTAGGGTCCTAGAAGCTAAAACATTCAAAGAAAGATAGTAGGAACTGGGTATACCTAATCTAGTGAAAAAACCAGAGGTGACATGATAGCAGTCTTCAAATACTTGAAGGGCTGCCACAAGGCAGAGGGGGCCAACTTATTTACTGAAGCACCTACAGGCAGGCCAAGAAACAATGGATGGAAACTAACCAAGAAGAAAAGCAATCTAGAATTAACCTAAAGGTGCTTTTTCAGGAGGCAACTGGACTTTCTTGTTTCTTCTTTTGAAGACATTTTGCTTCTCATCCAAGAAGCTTCTTCAGCTCTGACAGGAAAGTCCAGCTTTGACAGGAAAGCTGGGTAGCCTCCTGAAAAAACACCTTTCGGACAACCATGACCTGGATGACTGAGAATCTCTACAGATTTTTAGCTATACAATTTGGGATGAACACCCTTTGAATGGTGTGGGATTGGGAATGGATTTCCAGAGGAAGAATTGCAGACTACAGGAACCAGGAGCACTACCCAGGTGACCCTGAGGACACAGTTAAACTTCCAAATGCTTCAATGGCCCTCTAAAAGGATGCAAATTACCAACTGTCTGCAAAGAATATAAATCCTTCCATTCCCCACTATCCTGAGAAAGAAGGCTTAAGAAGCCTTTTCTAAGATAAGTAGTGAGGGGGGAACTGCTGTGCCACATGATTTATATTCGCTAGAAAGCAGAATTTCCTGCTTTCTAGCGAATATAAATTGCGTGGCACAGCTGATCATCGGAAATACTGATTCGTCCAATACCGGTAGCTTTTATTACTACTGGTTCACCCAAACCAGTCCAAATCGGTAGCATTTCATCCCTGGAACATCCCTAACAGTGAGAACAATTAACCAGTGGAACAATTACCTTTGGAAATTGTGGGTGCCCCAACACTCGGAGGCAATGGCAAGGAAGTGACAGGCAGCAGCAAAAAAGTAGAGCTGTTTAACTCATGTTTTCATGCAAAAAGAAAAAATAACACAACCTACCACTTCAGACAAATGGTTATCCAATCTCTTCTTAAAAATTTCCAGTGTTGGAGCATTTACAACTTCTGGAGGCAAGTTGTTCCACAGATTAATTATTCTAACTGTCAGGAAATTTCTCCTTAGTTCTAAGTTGCTTCTCTCAATTGGTTTCCACCCATTGCTTCTTGTCCTACCCTCAGGTGCTTTGGAGAATAGCTTGACTCCCTCTTCTTTGTGGCAGCCCCTGAGATATTGGAACACTGCTATCATGTCACCCCTAGTCCTTCTAGACATACCCAATTCCAGCAACCGTTCTTTATAAGTTTTAGCCTCCTGTCCCCTAATCATCTTTATTGCTCTTCTCTGCACTCTTTCTAGAGTCTCAACATCTTTTTTATATCATGGTGACCAAAACTGGATGCAGTATTCCAAGTGTGGCCTTACCAAGGCATTATAAAATGGTATTAACACTTCACATGATCTTGATTCTATCCTTCTGTTTATGTAGCCTAGAACTGTGTTGGCTTTTTTGGCAGTTGCTGCACACCGCTGGCTCATATTTAAATGGTTATCCACTACGACTCCAAGATCCCTCTCACAGTTACTACTATTGAGCAAGGTACCACATATACTGTACCTGTGAATTTTGTTTTTCTTGCCTAAACATAGAACCTTACTTTTTTCACCATTGAATTTCATTTTGTTAGATAGGGCACAATGTTCAAGTCTGTCAAGATCCTTCTGTATCTTAAGCCTATCTTCTGGAGTGTTGGCTATTCCTGCTAGATTGGTATCATCTACAAATTTGATCTATCCCTTCGTCCAAATCATTGATGAAGATGTTGAAGAGTACTGGGCCTAAAGCAGAGCCTTGGAAGTATACCCCGCTGCATACTTCCCTCCATGTAGATGCAGTTCCATTGAGGACTACACATTGAGTATGGTTGGTCAGCCAGTTACGAATCCATCTGATGGTGATGCTGTCTAACCCACATTTTTCTATTTTATCAAGTAGTAGGTTATGGTCTGCTTTATCAAATGCGTTACTGAAGTCCAAATAAATTATATTGACAGCATTTCTCTGGTCCACTAATTTTGTCACTTTGTCAAAGAATGCAATAAGATTAGTCTGGCATGATCTGTTTTTGACAAACCCATGTTGGCTTTTGGTTATTACTTTGTTTCTTTCTTAGATGTTTGCTGATTCATTGCTTGATTATCTTTTCCAGAATCTTCCATGGTATTGAGTTCAGGCTGTTAGGTCTGTAGTTTCTTGGATCTATTTTTTTTCCTTTTTTTGAAGATGGGAACTGCATCAGCTGTTTTCCAGTCCTCTGGCAGTTTCCCGGTGCTCCAGTTTCCCGGTGCTCCAGGATAGTTCAGTGGTTCTGAGATCTTGTCTGCCAGTTTCTTCAGAACCTTGGGGTATAATCCATCTGGTCCTAGTGATTTGAACTCATTTAAGGTGGACAGGTGCTCACTTACCGTTTTCTTCCCTATTTTAACTTGTGTTCCTAATCTGTATTTTGTGGTGCTGTTTTTGATAGGTTTAACTGTTTTTTCCCTTTGTGCAAAGACAGATGCAAAAAATGAGTTAAGTAGTTCTGCTTTCTCCTTGTTGCTTGTCACCTTGCCACTATCTCCCAGCAATGGATCAATTGTTTCCTTTACTTTTTTCTTGTTTTTAACATGTTGAAAGAAGCTTCTTTTGTTATTTTTTACTTTTGTCACAAGTCTTTGTTCATTGTGAGCCTTAGCTTTCCTCACTTCATCTTTGCAGGCTCAGGCTATTTGCTGATATTATGCCTTAGTTATGTGCCCCTCTTTCCACTTTTTATACTTGTCCTTTTTCTTTCAATCTGTCAGAGAGTTCTTTATGCAGCCATGCTGGTTTCTTTTGACAGCTGTTATTTTTCTTCTTCATTGGTATTGTGCTAGACTAGGCTTTTATAATCTCACTTTTCAAAATTTCCCAAGCTTCTTTAGTTATTTTCCCCTTGAGGAGTCTTATCCATGGAATTCTTCCCAAGCTCTCTCTAAATTTATTGAAATTAGCTCTCTCTCTCTTTTTTTTTATTGAAAAGTTTTACAAAAAGTTTACATATTCCCCCCCCTTCCCTACCCCAACCTCCCCCCTCCCCCCTCCTCTTCCCAGAACAAATTACAGGGTATAACCTTCAACAATCATGATCAATCCTAGTCTAAATAATTATAACATTCCACATCTCTTGTTCCTTCAATTCCCTAATTACCCGCCTAGCTTAATTACTTAGACACATCAAATATCTATATAATCATTCATAACCTATCTGCAATTTCTTATTCTGATATTTATTTTGAATATAATTTATCCATCTTCTCCAGTCTCTTAAATATCTTTCATTTGAATGATCCTTCAAGTACGCCGAAATTTTTGCCATTTCCGCTAGGTTTGTAACTTTCATTGTCCACTCTTGGATTGTAGGTAAATCTTGCTTCTTCCAATATTGTGCCACCAACAGTCTTGCTGCAGTTATTAAGTTCAAAATCAATTTAGTCTCTATAACTGTACAATCCATAACTATACCCAGCAGAAACAGCTGTGGTGTAAATTTCAACCTCTTTTTAAGAATATTTTGTAAAATCCACCAAATTTTTATCCAAAACGCTTTAACCTTTTTACATGTCCACCAAATGTGAAAATAAGTGGCATCCTCACAATTACATCTCCAACATTTTGGTTGTACATTCGGATACATACGAGATAACTTTTTTGGATCTAGATGCCATCTATAAAACATTTTATAAAAGTTCTCCCTTAAATTTTGCGCTTTGGTAAATTTCACATTTGTCACCCATATTTTTTCCCAAGTTTCCATCATTATTGGCTGTTCAAAATTCTGCGCCCATTTTATCATACAGGAAATTAGCTCTCTTAAAGTCCAAGACTCTAGTTTGACTTTGTTATATTGCTTGTGCTTGCATAATGTTGAATTTCAATACTGCATGATCACTCCCACCCCCCACCCCCCAAGGTTCCTGTAGCTTCAACACCTTCTATTATTTCATCTCTTAGTGAGAATTAAGTCCAATATGACTGAGTCCCCTTGTTTCCTTCTCTACTTTTTGGGAAACAAAGTTGTCTGCTAGGTTTGTTAGGAACCTGTTGGATCTTCCACTTGGTGCAGAGTCTGCCTCCCAGTTGATGTCAGGGTAGTTAAAATCCCCCATTACTATTGTGATGTGCGTCCTACATACCTTAGTTAACTAACTAGCAAAAAGTTCATCTATTTCCTGTGTTTGGTTGGGTGGCCTATAATATACACCTATGGCAATGTCATCCCCCCCCTTTAATATTGACCCAAATGCATTCAAGACAGTTTTCATCATTGTTGTGCTCTATTTCTGTAGAGATGTAGTTATTTCTTATATATAGTGCAATTCCACCTCCTCTTTTATTTGGTCTATTTCTTTTAAATAATTTAAATCCCTCTAGCTGTATGTTCCGTTTGTGGATTTCATCCCACCAAGTTTCCGTAATGGCAACAATATCATATCTGCCTTCATTTACTTGAATTTCTAATTCAACCTGTTTCTTCCCCATACTCTGTGCATTGATGTATAGACATTTGAGTCCATTTTGACTGACTTCGTGTTTACTGTCTACATAATCTGTTGTGCCTGACTTCCCCTACTTTCTTACCACCTGTTTGATTAGTGCACATGGTATGGCACTCACAATTGACAGCAAGATTGATAATCTTACCCGCACAAATATCTATATTACATGCACCGATAACCCTATTAATTTTAGATTGCTAGGGAGAGAAATGTTCTGTATCAATTAATTCTCTGTCCCTGCTTTTCAGTTTAAATGTTTATCCAGAAAATCTGTGAATTTAATGCCAAGTAACTCAATCCCTTTCTTTGATGGAGGCAAACCATCTCTTTTGTACAGTTTTTCATTGGACCAGTTGCAGACATATGACTAATATAACCAAAGCCTTCCCTTTTACACCACTCCTAAGCCACACATTAAACTCTGCTACACACTGGCCTTTCCCTTTTTGTTCCTTATATACTGATAAAACCTCTAAAAAGCTATGCCTACAGCCTATACTACTATGTTCATGTCCCAAGCTTTGGAAATCATTCTGACCCTCACTCTGGAAATCAATGACTCTCACCTGATGTGTCCTCATCATCACAAAACCTACTGACCACACAAAGCCCTTATAAACAGAGGAACACTGACACTGACATCCCCTAAACTTGCTGAAGATGTTACCTAGCCTGCAAGCTAAATGTTTGGAAACCAACCCACAAGTTCAAAGAACAAACCTCCACCCTCATCCATCACATGAGAAGTGAAATGTCTTCAAAGAAAAACCAGAAAGTCCAGTTGCCTCTTGAAAAAAGCACCTTTGGGACAATCATGACCTGGATGACTGAGAATCTCCACAGACAAAGACAGGATTGGGTTTTTCTGGCCAGTCCACTTTCATCTTTGCACTAAATCAAGAATGTCCATAGAGTTTAAGCACTTATAGGACTCAGCCTGCTGAAAAGTCTAGAGCTATTAGGAAATCCATCTTAGCACAGATGTATGCATTCCTTTTGGGAGACAGCAAGAGAATAGCATCAGCCGAAAAAATGCTTTTAAAAGTAAAAAAAAAAGTCTCTGATGATCGTGTGGCTCAGCTGGGATCGTCAGAGCCTTTTAAAAGCATTTTTAACAACCTCTTCCACTGAAGAGGTTGTAGAAAAAATGCTTTTAAAAGTTAAAAAAAAAAGTTGGCCACGCCCACCTAGTCACATTACCCCCTCCCACCAAGCCAGACCCACAGAACCGGTAGTAACAAATTTTACATTTCACCACTGATGTACTGTATATGATTTCAGAAGAATATTTAAGATGAGCATAATTTTTATAGCAAGCTGCTGTTTGTAATAATCTTAGCATATAAACTTAACATTTCTATAAGATTTATTTTGCAAATCTTTTTGTATACTTTTCTATTTATTGCTTTATAGCTTTTTTTTTTTTTGCAGATCTATTAGAAAAATATAAATAATACAAATAATACATCATATAGTAAGTTAGAAACCTTTGGATAAAAGCATTTCCAATGAAATACCAAACTTAGATAAAAGGTCAATGATGATGGAATTAATAAACTGGCTAGAATTTGATTTTACATGGCTAATAATGTGTGGAAATACTGTGTAATATATGTGTATTGGTTTATAAAAGAAGCCTATATTTCCCAGTCCTGCAGGGTTTTGAGATCCGGGAAGACCCTCAAATGGTATTTTATGCTTAAATATCACACCAGAGAACCAGTTGAGGATGAATTTTATACAGTAAGATACAATGTATTTTCCTTAGCTCAGCAGCAACCACTCATTCACTAGCAGGGAGAGTATTGGAAGTATTACACTTGAACACATATACAATTCACCATGAGGAACAAGCAGAGGTAGTCAGGAGTTGGAGTGTGAATGATGATGATAAGTTGTCAGTGATGGTAGCAAAGAATGGATGGTGAAGGCCAGGTGTTGCATATCCAGGAAGTTGAAGAGTTCTGATTGGCTGTTAGAATGCCGTTGTTCTCATTGGTTGTTTCATTGACAGCTCTGCTATATAAGGAGCTGTCAAGAGCGGGATGTTGATTCTGAGGTAATTGCCTTGTTACTGAATAAAGTGCTGTTGATTACGAGCCGAGTCCGGCCTGTCAGTTATCCGACTGGGATGAAATAGTGGCGACGAGGAAGGTTGGAACCCTGTGAAGGTGTCACAGGTGAGTGATTCTGTTCTACCCCTCGCTGGCCAGCAGATTGTGCGGGCTGATTACATAGCACAGGGAGAGGCAAATGGCGGCTTCACAACATTTCGCCCCTTTCAATCCAGCGACAGAGTCTTGGGAGGCGTTTGTAGCCCGATTTGATTGCTTCCTGATTGCCAATGACTACCGTGAATTGTCTAGCGAAAGAAAACGGGCATACTTTCTAAGGTTCTGTGGGCCTGAAATGTTTGAGACTGCAATGACTCTAATGGCTCCACAGTCTGTGCATGTGGGGACCTGGGAGGATTTCATGGCCAAGTTAAAAAAACATTATGCTCCCGCCCCCTCCAGAATTGCCCGCCGTCAACATTTTTATCATCGGGACCAAGCTGAGGGGGAGTCCATTAGCCAGTATGTGGCAGCCCTGCGTAAAGCGGCTAGGCATTGTCAATTTGTGGACTTAGACGATTACCTGTTAGATCGATTGGTTAGTGGCGTGAGAGATGAGAACCTTAAAAGACGCTTAATTGCCAAACCAGAGCTGTCTTTCCAGGAAGCTCTGGATGAAGCCTGTGCCGCTGAACTAGCCTCTCTCTCGTTGGCGGATTTGCCCAGGGGTCACTGTCAACCCGCGAACAAAAGTGAACCAGTGCATTTTAACGAGGCAGAATCCAGTGACGACGACTTTCCCGGGTCAGACAGCGAGGTGGATCGCATCGCGGAAGCGCAGCTTACTGTGAAACAAGCGCAAGGGGACTGCCGGAGCTGCGGGGGTCGTCACCTCAGATCCGTGTGCCATTTCAAAGGAGCAACCTGCCACCGGTGTGGACGTCTGGGCCACATCACGCGGGTGTGCAGGTCACTAAAACCGGCGGAGCTGCCAAAGCCCTCCAAGGGGGATAGACGGGGCCCTGGCAGACGGGGGGCATGACAAAATGACACCACAGGCTGGGGCCGTGAGCCTGGTGGAGTTAACTGGGTGCATCTAGGGGTGGCTACTCGCCCTAAAATTAACTTATCTGTCAATATTGAGGGCTCTCCATGCCTTATGGAAGTGGACACGGGATCGGCCAATTCTATTGTGTCTTGGAGCACGATTAAGTGGTTGGTGCCTCATATCGCTAAACGCCGCCTGAACCCCTGTCACCTGAAATTAAGAGACTATCAGGGAAACGAAATATCCGTAGTGGAGTGTGGACAGTTCCGGGTTCAATTTAAAGATTTTGCTGGTCGTCTACCATTGGTCATAGTAGAGGCCCCATTGCCGAGTTTACTAGGTTTAAATTGGTTCCAGGCATTGGGGCTCCAGATCCAAGGGGTGAATGCTATACATCCATCAGATTTGGATACGCTTGTGCAGGAATTCCCGATGGCAAGTTAAGCTGCTATAAGGGCACCCCTGTCTCGTTTAGCCTGGATCCACGCATTCCCCCCCACCATTTGAAACCTCGACGGGTTCCTTTTGCACTGCGGGAGAGGGTGGATGCAGAATTGGATAAACTGATTGCACAAGGGGTGTTGGAGCCTGTGGAATTTGCCAGTTGGGAGACACCTATTGTAACACCTATTAAACAGGACGGCTCAGTCCGCATCTGTGCAGACTACCGGGCGACCTTGAATAAGGTCATGCTTATCCAGTACCTGTGGCGCAGCATCTGTTGCACTCCCTGGGCCAGGGGTCGGTCTTTGCCAAGCTTGACCTGGCCCAGGCATACCGACAGTTACAAGTTGATGACCAAACAGCTGAAGCACAGACTATTGTGACCCACCGGGGGGCGTTCCGGTGTCGCCGGTTGCAGTTTGGGGTTAGTGTTGCCCCGGGGATTTTCCAGAGCATGATGGAACGGATGCTGCAGGGAATCCCCGGGGTCATACTGTATTTTGACGACGTGCTAGTTGCGGCAACTAGCACGCCTGAACTAATGGATAGATTGCGACAGGTTCTCCGGAAATTCAGCGACGCCGGTCTCAAAGTCAACAAATCCAAATGTAAAGTGGTGGTGCGGCAGGTGGAATTCTTGGGATTCCTAATAGATAGTTCTGGGATTCACCCAACGGTGGCTAAGACAGCAGCTATTATGGATGCTCCAATCCCTAGTTGCAAAGCTGAGTTACAATCCTTCCTCAGCCTGTTAAATTTTTACGCTGTATTTATTCCGCATAAAGCGACAATCACAGAGCCACTCCACCACCTGTTAGACCGAAAGGCAAGTTGGAAATGGGGTGCTAAGGAAGCCGCTGCGTTCCGCGCTGTGAAGCGCCTCCTGGTATATAACGCAGTACTCACACAGTTCTCTGCCCACCTCCCATTAACGCTAGCTTGCGACGCATCCCAGTATGGGGTGGGGGCGGTATTAAGCCACAAATTGCCTTCAGGCCGGGAACTGCCCATTGCATATTTCTCTAAAACACTGGCCCCAGCTGAGCGGAATTATTCTCAGCTGGATAAGGAGGCCCTTGCGTTGGTGGCTGGGGTTAAACGTTTTCACCACTACCTGTACGGCCGGTCTTTTGTCTTGTACACTGATCATAAGCCCCTATTGGGCATTCTTGCAGGTGACCGGCAAGCACCTCCGATTTTATCCCCCGGCCTGACTCGCTACTCTGTATTCTTGGCATCGTACTCATACTCTTTGGTTCACCGCCCGGGAAAGGACATCGCCCACGCAGATGCCTTGAGCCGTTTCCCCGTCCTGGACCTTCTTTCTGATCCCATTCCTGTTTCCACTGTTTTTCTAATTGAGGATTCGCCGCTGTTGGTCACCACGGTGGAAGTTGGCCGTCTCTCCGCGAAAGACTATATATTGTCCCAGGTGCTCGAGTGGATGGACAGGGGGTGGCCGCAAGGACCATTCGCACCGGAATTCCAGCCCTACGCTACGAAGAGACTCGAACTGTCCACCCAGGCCGGCTGTTTGCTATGAGGACACCGGGTGGTGATTCCCCCGCCCCTCAGAAACTCATTGCTATGCCAATTGCATAGGGGACACCCGGGGGTGGTGCTATATGTGGTGGCCGCTCCTAGATTGGGATATCACAATGTGGGTCGCTAACTGCCCACAGTGTCAGGAGCAAATGCCTATGCCAGCTAAAGAATATCCTGGGGAATGGGAGAAGCCAGGTGGGCCGTGGTCTCGCTTGCACATTGATCTCGCTGGCCCATTACAGGGCCAATCATTCTTGGTGGTGGCAGACGCATTCTCCAAGTGGGTTGAGGTTGTCCCTATGTGCTCCACTACTGCAGAGGCCGTCATTAGGGCGTTACGCCGTATGTTCGTCACACATGGGTTGCCGGATGTGATTGTATCTGATAACGGGCCCCAATTTACAGCTGCTGAGTTCGAGGGGTTCCTGGCACACCGGGGTGTCCGTCACTGTCTGATACCACCGTTCCATCCGTCTAGTAATGGATGTGCGGAACGCACCGTAAGGTCGGCGAAGGAGGCCCTAAAGAAGATAGGTCAGGGCTCTTGGGATGACCGGGTGGAGGAGTTCCTAATGGCACAGCATACTACGCCTTGCCAATTAACAAATAAGAGCCCGGCCGAGCTTTTAATGGGCCGTAAGCTCCGCACGACCCTGGATAGGTTACACCCCACATATGGACATGGCTGTCCTTTAGATTCTTGTAGGAGGTTTAAACCCTTCCTCATAGGAGACCTAGTATATGCCAGGAAATATGGAGGCCTGCCTTTATGGGTGGCTGGGACAGTAGTCGGGATAGCGGGGCCACGTTCCTACTATATAGAGGTAGACGAGGGGAGGACGTGGAAGCGGCATATAGACCAGTTGAGGGCACGGAAACAGCTATCAGACTACTGGAGCGGTGTGGACAACCAAAGTATCCGGAAAGACAGCACAGTTGCGGGGGCCGATACTCAGGATACTTTCAGAGCACCATCCCCAACACATAGTGAATCAGGGGGCTTACCTGCACCGACTAGTAGCTGAGAATCCAGGGAAGTTGGGGGTAGGAATAGGAGACATTCCGAGGACACTCAGGCACAGAGGGAGCAGTCAAAACCACCGCCAAATCTGGTGGAAGGGGTGGCACCCAGGCGATCCGGAAGGATTCGCTGACGGCCGGCATATTTGAGTGATTATGCATGCGATTGATGCCAGCGCATGCTCATGCTTGGTGGGAAGGAATGTTGCATATCCAGGAAGTTGAAGAGTTCTGATTGGCTGTTAGAATGCCATTGTTCTCATTGGTTGTTTCGTTGACACCTCTGCTATATAAGGAGCTGTCAAGCGTGGGATGTTGATTCTGAGGTAATTGCCTTGTTACTGAATAAAGTGCTGTTGATTATGAGCCGAGTCCGGCCTGTCAGTTATCCAACTGGGATGAAATACCAGGTAAGTCAGAAGAAGTAGATGTAGTGGCTAGGGGGAGAACATAGATGGTTGTGGGGTGGGAATTGGATGGAACTGGTGAAAGCAAAAGGAAGAGCCAACAGGCAAGAAAAGGGGGTTGGGTGAGATCTTGCTCCATCACAGCCTAGCACCTCCCTTGTCAAAGACGCTGCTGCCATAATATCTTGCTATTCACAGAACAAAATGTCTTGCTTCTGGACTTCGCTCCATTACTAAATTTATGCTACCTGTCCATCCTTTGATTCAAAGCAATGCAAGCATTAACAAATGTTCTTCCTATTGTTAATTATCCCAGCTATACTCTGAATCACTTGCCTATTGCTATTGCTATTGTGGATGTGCCATTTGTTTTTGGCAAAGGAACTAGGCCTTGTTACCATCCCTTTGAGGAACTGAGAAAAATATTTGATAATCAGGGCACTGCAGAGGCAGGGAGGATAGTTCTTTTTGTGCTGCTTTCTCTGTCCTTTCTACTACATCCTATTTGTCATCTCCTAAGTTAAAATAATGTAAAGTATACATAGAAAAAGAACCAGCATAGAAATAATTTAAGAGGGGAAAGATACAGATCCCACCACAGTTGCACATATAGCTAGCTCCTACACCCCTTGAGAAGTCAGAGTGAGCAGGTGCTGCAAAAATCCCTGACTTGCTTCAATAACTGCAGTGGGGCAAAAACTAGTGAATGAACTAATTTTCCCCAAATGAAATAGTAGAGACCTTTTCTGTCTCCTCTTTCTTGGAGAAAACCTGGAGATAAATTCACGTGCAAAGAGTGGGTAAATGCAGTGACAGGCATCAAAGGAAACAACATGCTCCTGAAGAGGGCAAAAATTGAGACAGGAGGCTGGCTAGTAACCAAAGGGGAGACTCCGGGGTGAAGTTAAGATGGAGGAAGGCAGCAACGGCTGTAAAGAGCCCTTCCAAAAGTAAATTAGGTTTTTCTTATATATATAGATTAAAACAAATGGTAGCCACACTATATGTGCTTTTGTAAAAGTCCGGTATAGATTAAAAATAGATTAAAATGAGTTAAAAATATAAAAATAAGTATTTTTATATTTTTAACTCATTTTAATCTATTTTTAATCTATACCGGACTTTTACAAAAGCACATATAGTGTGGCTACCATTTGTTTTAGATACATTTTAACAACACTACAAGCCAGAATTTTTAAGAATGGGGAAAAGGAGAAAGAGACAGCACTCTGCAACAGAGTTCATCCAAGCCCTTGAAGATCCATAAAAATAGAAGATTATCCTGCAAACAGACAGTCTGTTCCAGTAAGTAACTCATCTTCAGTCGCCTTATCAGATAAATTTAATTTATGTGATTTATTGGAATGGGACTTACAAACCGAACTTGAAAGCAAACAGCATGTAGAACTTTCCTCTCTCTCTCTCTCTCCAAGGTTCCCCTCCTTGGAACTCAGCAGCAGCCTTCCTTGCACAGGAGGGAGATGTAATAAATTTAAAGGGGGGAAATGTGATAGATTTCCACTCTAGACAATGTTTGCTTACAGCTCAAACTGTAAACTCAATCTATGAACTTTCATCAACTGTCATAAATAAGGTTGACTGCCTGAAAGAATCTTTTGCAAAGTTTGTTAGGAGCCATCCAAATACTGCAGAAGGACTTGGGAGGACAACCACAGATAGATATGGGATGGCTAATTCAGAAAATGAAACTAGAGAAAGCCCTTGTCTTCCTTCCAAAAACATGAACACTCAAAGAAAACACTCAATCAGAGAGATGACCAATATAACTACAGTCTGCAGACTAACCACATTACCTTGCAAATTTATGACAACAGAGTAAATAGAAGGCATTGGAGTGATAGAGAAGCTGTTAGGCTGTCCCTGAGCCAGTTGCTCCGCTGTGAATTCACTCTGATAGATCTACCTCACGCAGAGTGGCTGCCAGAGAGACTGCAATGTATGAGAATTCTCCTATCGTTTAAGCAGCCCATAATTCCCTCTATGCTCTTTAGAATGAAGCCCTTTTTGAGCACCTTTTCGATATTTCCAATACGGGTCTTTTGCTCAGACAAAGTGTGCCCACTCCTGAAACAGCGTCACAAAGAGGGAACTGTTGCTTTAAATCCAGGCTACAACAGCCCTCACACTGCTAAGACTGAGGCTGTTGCAGCTGAATTGATTCTGAGAAGGCAAAGGAGTGATATACAAACTGTGTTACCCACAGCTGCACAAACTGCTGAGGATGTGCCAGAAGAAATGCTGATTGACCTATTCAGTGCATGTGGCTTTTCAAATTGACAAAATTTATAGGGTCAATTCCTGGTTGGCAAGACAAAGGCAGCTACCAAGAGATGTGGTGATTTATTTTACAACTAGGAGAATCAGAAATGATATCTTGCAAGCTTCATACAAGAATAAGATTCAAGTGTCTGGACAGGAATTGGTGGTTTTGAAAGAGATTCCCCCTAAAATGTTAAGAGGCAGAAAGGACTTTGGTTTTTTGGTGAATGAATTGAGAAACCGGCAAATGCAGTACAGATGGGATGTTCCATATGGCTTAATAGTGACCCACGGTGGGGAAAGATATCGTTTAAACACAGTTTGGAAGGCAAAGGACTTTTATGTCAATGTCTTAAAGGCTGGACACCCACCCTCACCAGGGGGGGAGCAGAAAACAAATGGAGATGATACAACAAGAGAAAGATGGAAGTCAGATACAAACTTATGCTGAAGCTGCAGCTGGAGGAATCAATCTGGAAGAAGATCCATTGCAGAGTGAAGGTCCACCACCAACTCTTGAGCCACTTAAGAAGATAGTGTTACCAAGAGAACAACAACTGACAAGAGCAACTTATAAAAAACAACTGATGCAACAGTCTCAAGACTTAACTCAAGAAATCCAAAAAACAGAAGCAGTGGGCTGGGCTAGGCTGAAGAATAAGATGGCAACTAATTTTTTATCCTGGAACGTCAACGGTTTAAATTCACCACAAAAAAAGAAAAAAAGTATTTCACTACTTGAAACAATTTAAGAACAATGTTATTTGCTTGCAAGAAATGCATATTAAATTTTAAGATCAAAAATATTTGATAAATTCGAGACTAGGTACACATTTTGTGGCATCAGCACCAGAGAAGAAAAATGGACTAGTCATATATGTCACAAGAGGATTATCAGCTAATTTAGTTGAGGCAAATGCTCAAGGCAGATATATTGCAATTGAACTATTAACACAGAACGGGAAAATGCTTTTAATTGGAATATATGCACCTAATCAACAGCAAGAATTTTTTTTTAAATTTTTACATATCAAAATTATACAATGGGATTATACATCTTTAATGTTGATGGGTGATTGGAATGGTGTAATAGACACACAGAAAGATTTAAAAAAAGCTTATCTAAGACATCTACATGTGCTAAACTGCCTAAATCTTTTTTTGATATATTGGAAGATATGGAATTGAGAGATATTTGGCGAGAAAGGAATGCTGTGGAAAGAGACTTTACTTTTTTTTCCGATAGACATCAATCCTTTTCTAGGATTGATTTTATATTAACTACAAATGATTTCTTTTCCAGGGTGAAGAAGACGAAAATATGCCCAAGAACGTTAACTGATCATAGTCCGATATGGGTGGAGTTGGAACAGGAGAGGGGAGAAAGGAGGTCTTGGAGGTTAAATGAAAATTTATTTAGATATGAAGAAAATGTGAAAGAGCTTAAAAAACAAATGAAAGAATTTTTTGTTAACAATATGCATAAAGGTACCTCCATGGAAATGGTATGGGATGCAAGTAAGGCCTACATGAGGGGAACGTTAATTTATCTGAATAATAAATATAGATTAAAACAACAAAAGAAGCGGAAAGAGATAGAGGAGGAAATAAAAAAGAAAGAACAATTACTTATATCTAATCCAGGAGACAAAAAGGTAAAAGAGGCAATAAATATTTTACGAGAGCAATTTAATATGCTAATGGCTGATCAAGTGGCAACTAGTTTGCAATATGCTAAACATAATACATTTTGCAATGCCAATAAGCCAGGTAGATGGTTGGCCTACATGATGAGGAAAAAACAAAAATCATGAGCTATTGGTAAGATAGAATTTAGAGGTAAGGAAGTTTATCAACAGAGTATGATTAAAAAGGCATTTTTGGATTTTTACACAAAGTTATATGCTGGTGATCCAATTCAAGGTATAGATATAGATAAATATTTAAAGAAAGAGGATATTCCTGAATTAACGCTAGAACAGAGGGAAAGATTGAATCAGCCAATAACTTCTGAGGAAATTATTGGAGCAATTAAACAGTTAAAAGTAGGTAAAGCTCCGGGAACAGATGGACTAACAGCTGTTTACTATAAGAAGTTACAGTCTGAAATGGTAGAACTGCTTAAAGCTTTATTTTGTAAAATTCAATTAGGAGGAGGAGTTCCACCGTCTTGGAGAACAGCTTTTGTCACATTGATTCCGAAGGAAGATCAAAATTGTACAAAACCGGAAAACTTTAGGCCAATTTCATTGTTGAATACTGATCACAAGGTTTTTGCTAAGATATTAGCTAATAGACTAATGTCAGTTATGCAACAAACAATTCATAATGATCAATCAGGGTTTATAAAAGGGAGACAAATGAAATATAATGTTAGGCAAATTGTAAACTTATTGGAATATTTGGAAAAAAACAACCAAGTCTCTGCAGCGTTCATATTTCTGGACGCAGAGAAAGCATTTGATTGACTGAATTGGCAATTTTTGTTTAAAATAATAGAAAAAATGCACTTTGGGGAATATTTTATACAATCAATTAGAGCAATATACCAGGAGCAAACAGCACAAATAATAGTTAACGGAGGTTTAACAGAGGCTTTTAAAATTGAGAAAGGAACAAGGCAGGGTTGTCCCCTATCTCCATTGTTGTTTATTTTGACTTTGGAAGTGTTGTTGAATAAGATACGTGATTCTAATAAATTGAAGGGAATTGTAATTAGGCAACAAGATTACAGATTAACAGCGTTTGCAGATGACTTGGTTGTTACTTTATCTCAACCTATAGAGTCGGTTCCACACATATTGGATATAATAGCTCAATATGGAAAGGTATCAGGATTTAAAGTTAACCAACATAAGACAAAGATGATAACTAAAAATATGTCCATATCTCAAAGAGAAGACTTAGGAAGATTAACGGGGTTTGAAATAGTTAAAAAGGTCAAATATTTAGGAGTATATATTGCAGCCTCAAACACAAAATTATATAAAAATAACTATGAAGTTCTTTGGCAAAAAGTGCAGAAAGAAATGGAGAATTGGAAAAAGTTACAATTATCTCTACTAGGAAGAATAGCAACAATTAAAATGAATGTGCTACCTACGTTTTTATTTTTGTTCCAAATGATACCAGTGCTTAAGAAAGATGGGAACTTGAAAGAATGGCAGAAAGGGGTTAATACTTTTATTTGGGCTGGGAAAAAACCAAGAATAAAATTGAAAATTATACAAGATGTACGTGAGCGAGGAGGTCTTAAAATGCCTAATTTAAGATTGTACTATGAAGCAGCAGTTTTGTCACAAATTAGTGATTGGTTTAACCTAACTGAAGGGAGAATCTTAAATTTGGAGGGTTATGATCTGTTATATGGATGGCATGCTTACTTGTTATATGAAAAGAAAGTGGATAAAGTGTTTAAAGCTCATATACTTAGAAATGCTTTGTTGAGGGTTTGGAAGAAGTATCAATATAAGCTAAACTATAAGGTACCTATATGGGCAAATCCTAGACATGCAATAGAAAATATAAGTATAGAACAAAAACAGGAGGTGATTACTTATAAAGATCTCCTTGTTATGGAAAGGGGTAAACTGCAATTGAAATCTTTAGAGATATTGAAAGGAGAAGGTATAATTTATACTTGGTTTCAGTATGGTCAGCTTCAAGCTAGATGGAAGGAAGATCAAAAAATTGGTTTTATGCAACATGAGGAAAACTTGGTAAAGCAGATTAGAGATCAAAGTCAAATGCATATTAAAAGGTTGTACAATGCATTATTGGAAATAGATTCAGAAACGGAATTGGTTAAGGATTGTATGATAAAATGGGCACAAAATTTTCAGGAACCAGTGATGATGGATACATGGGAAAAGATATGGGTTAGAAATGTCAAATTTACACAAGCACAAAACTTAAGGGAAAATTTTTATAAAATGTTTTACAGATGGCATTTAGATCCTAAAAAGTTATCATGTATGTATCCTAATGTGAAAGCTAAATGTTGGAGATGTGACTGTGATGATGCAACCTATTATCATATATGGTGGACTTGTAAGAAAATCAAAGCATTTTGGATAAAGATTTGGTGGGTGATGCAGAATATCCTGAAAAGAAGATTGAAATTTACTCCGCAATGGTTTTTATTAGGTATAACAATGGATTGTACAGTATTAGAGACTAAATTGATTTTGAACCTAATAACAGCAGCAAGACTGTTGATAGCGCAATATTGGAAGAAAGACTTTTTGCCTACTATTGAGGAGTGGATATTGAAAGTTGCTAATTTAGCTGAAATGGCAAAAATTTCAGCATATTTGAAGGATTATACTCAAGAAAGATATATGTTGGAATGGAGCAGATGGATTGATTATATTCAAAATAAGTATCAGACTAGAAAATATCAAATAGCTTATGAGTGAATGTTAAATCTTAAAGTTATGTTGCTTATGGTGGAGTTAAGGGTTAAGGGGGGGTTTGTTAGTTTAATTGTTAATTGAAATACCTTGTATTTTGCTCTGGGAAGTCGGGGGGGTTGGTGGGGGCGGGTGGGTGGGAAAAGGGGTTGGGGAAAATTGTTGTTTTTCTTTAAAACACTTTTCAATAAAAAAAAAAACAATCTACAGCAAAGCCTCTATTTAATCTGGCACCACTTAATCACTCAACCTTGTGACAATACATTTAACCAACAATCTGCCTTTACCTCAATAGTAAAAAAAGGCAGTGTCACACAGGCTGACAGTTGGGTAACTGCACTGACTGACCAGACTCTAAGATACAGCTGAAAGACAAAGGGCTTCATTGCACAGTGCCCCCTAAACCGACAAACACTAAGGATATAATCCAGCTTCCATCCTCACTTGATTTAGAAATTCCCACAACATCTTCTGTTAGGTGTCTTGTGCCAGCCATGGCAGTTTCTTCAAAGGCCACCAGATGGGAGCAAAGAGGCACCTTTGATCCCACTGGTGGGTCAAGGGGCTCCAGCCCCTGCAGCCCCATTGGGGAGAGTTAATGGCCCTCCAGCCCCCTCACACACATGGGTAAGGGAGGGGCCAGGGGCCCCTATAAGAACCCCTGCACAGGGGCTGCTCCCTGCTTTCCCTGCTCTTGTTCTACTCTCCTATGGGACTGGCCCATGGGCTCAATCCAGGCATGGATGCCTCCATGCCTGGGAACTTATTTTACTCTACTTTTACTTCTAAATAAAGACTTAATTTGATTGCATCCTTGCGTGCTGACCTTTTCTTGGAAGCGCCCTCAATGAACCATTGTTCTTCGTGAGATCCCACACAAGGTGGTAGCAGAGGATGGTTTGAGGCAGTGCTTCCAAGCCAGCAGAAGCAAGATGCCAGGAGGTTCCAGCAAGAACCCCCAAGAGATGGATGGCAGGACTTTCCAGGGTTATGACCAGGAGTCTCCAAGCAAGGTTGGCAGCCCTGCATCCGGTCCCTGAAACGAGTTTCGATCCAGAGGAGGGTACAGATGATCTCTATGCCCCCAGAGGACCCAGAAGAATACAAGGGACCCCTTCACATGCTTCCTTGCAGCTGCAAGCCACAGAGGAAGGCATGGAAGACCAGCAGTCCACGCAGGACTGCCAGGACACCGGGGAGGTGGCCAGAGACCAGGCCACCCCCAGCGTAGACCAGCTCACTGGTGAAGAATGCAGAGAGCTGCTACGAATGCTCCTAGCAACCTGAGGGACACCAGGAGCCCAGCCATGTGAGACATCAGCACAGGGGACCTCTGACACCGGGTAAGTCCTTCCCCAGCGCCCAGGAGGCTCCCCAACATGGTGCTGGCCACCCTGGGGGGCCCCCGGGGCCCTGGAGCTTTTGGCGGGAAAATTTCTGCCAAACCATGACCTGCAGCTTCCGGAGCAAACCGGAAGCAACATGGCGGCCCCTAGGCTACCTACTCCAGCGAGGCTCTATAGGCCTCAGCTAGGCCATGAGGCCCAGTAACCAATGGCAGCCAGCCGAGGCAGCATGCAAACTGCTCGCCCCTCCCCCCACCGGCAAGCCTCGAAGTCTGCCCAGCCGCTCCTGCTGCAGTGGGCATCAGAGCTGCAATCCAAGTCCTGGTCGCAGCCCTGGAGGCCACGATGACCACGGCCTCAACCTCAGGGGCAGCCAGCCTCCCTCAACACCCCCAGGGAACCAGTGAGGGGGGGCGCCCACTCTGGAGCCCCCCAGCCAGGACCCATGCCTCCAGAGAGCCCCAGAAGAACCCCTGGGGGCCCCAGCCTTCCCAACACCCACACTGAGGCAACGGAGAACTCACCTGGATGACTTCAGGGGGCCTCCAGCCGAGCCTCCCACCTCCCAAGATGGCTGCCTCCTCCGGAGTCTTCAGGACCAGCAGTGGGCCCCTCCAGACGATCCTCAGCATTTTTGGGCTTTTCTGGCCCCATCCTGCAACCTTCACCCTCTGGTAAGTGTTCCAGTACCAGGGGGGCTTCCAGAAGACTCTTCAGAGCTCCACAGGCCCGGGCCCAGGCCTGGCTCTGAAGCGCAGAGGGAGAGATCCGCTCCTGT
Organism: Pantherophis guttatus; assembly: GCF_059756535.1. NCBI lineage: Eukaryota > Metazoa > Chordata > Lepidosauria > Squamata > Colubridae > Pantherophis > Pantherophis guttatus. The sequence goes on along the minus strand of NC_142063.1, from coordinate 183,393,496 downwards.
GAGCTCCTGGGCTGGAATGAGTTCTGGGCATGCTCAGTTGGCCCCATCTGAAAAGGAGAAAAATAATCAGAGAAAAATACCTACACTCGCCAGCAGAGGGATCCCTCTCCCATTTACTTCAATGGAACCAAAGCAAAGATACCATGGACAGCAAAATACATCAGCATTTTCTGCCCCAGCTGTGTCTGTTCTCCCAAATAACTTTCAGAAACTACATCTGGGAGGGGAAAATTGTAACATATGGAATAAAGAGATACAGGTATGTCTCTTAAAAGAGGGGACCCTAGAAATGGTTTTAGACCCCCCACCTTTCCCTTGGGGACCTCAAGAAGAGTGGTACCACAGGAGCGCCTATACCACTCTACTGAGCTCACTGGATGCTAAATTGTACCCTAGCATTCCAGATGGGCTCACAGCTGGTGAAATTTGGGGGTTGTTATATAGCTTATTTAATAGTGATAGCTTGGGCTCCACCATAAGACTCACAATGGAGTTCTATAACACCAAGCTAAAATTTGGGGCTAGCATGGCTGAGCACCTGGGAAAGTTGAAGGCACTCAGGACAAAGCTGGTGCTCAGGGACTACCCCGTGACTGAGGCCAACATGATCGCTGTCATTCTGGCATCCCTGGACAAAAGTTGGGGCAATTTTATTGTCTCACTAGAGGGAACCAGAAAGGAAGCCATGACTCTGTCCTACCTCACAGGGAGGCTCAATGAGGAAGACAGGAGGCGTAGAGATGCGGGAGAGTACACCAGGGCCACAACTCATCGCATCAACAGAAGGCACCAGAGTTCAGAGCAGGTTAACACTCTACCCAAGTGTTTCATCTGTGGCTCTGAGGTGCATCTGAAGAAGGACTGCCCCCATTACCAGCAAGGACCTAAGCATGGTTCCAATCAAGGAAGAGGCAGGGGGCAGAGAAGGGGGCCTGGCGGGGGGAAAGGTGGTGTTAAGGGCAATTTTGTGTATACTAGTTACCTCACCCCCGCCACACGGGCTGATGGCCCTACTGGCCTCTGGTTACTGGACTCTGGGGCTTCATCTCACACATTGCTAACATGAAGCAAGGTTTTAAGAGGTTAAGGAAAATTAACTCCTCTGTCAAGGTTGCCAATGGTAACAATGCTTTGGTTGTTGGGGAGGGCACTGTCTCTGTACCAGGGCTGGGCAATGTTGAAGGTGTGTTACATGCTCCCTCTATCGCCAATAACCTGTTGAGTATAACCAAGTTATGTGATGATGGCAGGGTGGAGGTATTGTTTCGCAAAGGGGGAGGTCATGTCACTCAAGACAAAAGGGTCATTGGGAGTGTTACCATTATAAATGGTTTGCCATATTTCTCCCCCGAGAATATTTCTACCCAGCCACAGGAGACAGCTCACAGGGTGCCACCCCAGAAGGGGCCTGTGTGCAGAGAGAGAGGAAGGCTCCACAGCCAGCTACCAGGCTGTCAAAGATGCACAAGACTGAGGCAGTTGCGCCCACGCCACCTCAACCAGCACCACAGCCTTCCAAGGCCAATGCGGGCAAGAAACCGAAGCCTCAGCAGGCACCTAAGGCAGGTAAGCCCAAAGAAGGGTCTAAGGTCCCAGCACTGCCCAAGGCAACCAGAGCCAAGGGGGTGTCAGTGGGAAAGCCGCTCCATACTAAATGTGCCCACTTCTTACATCGGAGGTTAGGCTATGCAAGCTTCCCAGTGGTTAAAAAGATGGCGGAATTCGCTGAGGGGATTCACCTCCAGGATTGTGAGATGTTTCTGGACTGTGCCATCTGTAAGAGGGCAAAGAGGAAGGCCGCCCCAATACCTAAGGAAGCGATGGCTAACCTTTTTGCCGTCACGTGCCAAAAGCCGGGGGAGCATGGGGGGAGTTGCATGTGTGTGTGCCCACACCCATAATTCAATACTCCCTGCCCCCCCGTGCATGCGCACGTGACACCCCCATGCTCCCCACGCTTTTGGCATGCAATGGCACAGTGGGCCCGGTAGGTTGTTCTTTGCCCTCCCCAGGCTCCAGAGGCTTTCTAGAAGGCTGAGGATGGTGAAAACAGCCTTCCCCACCTCCCCAGAGGCGCTCCAGAGGCCAGAAACAGCCTGTTTCCTGATTTCTGGTGGGCCCGGAAGGCCCGAAAATCAGCTGGCTGGCACATGCATGTGAGCAGGAGCTGAGCTAAGGCACAGCGCGTGTGCCCACCGATATGACTCTGCGTGCCACCTGTGGCACGCGTGCCATAGGTTCGCTATCACGGACTTAAGGTGTCACTACGTAAAACCCAATACCCATATCAATTAATACATGTTGATTTGGTTGGGCCATTTACACCGTCCCTAGGGAAAAGGCAGTATTTCCTCACTGCCATCGATGATTTCTCGAGGTACAGCCATGTGTATACCCTCACAGAAAAGTCTGAAGCCTTTGATGCCATAAAATCACTGTACAACTACGTGGAAACTCAGTACAAGACAAAGATCGTGCAGCTACAGAGTGACCGTGTGGCCGAGTTCATGTCCCGAAAATTCCAAGACTGGATAAGGCACAAGGGCATACACCATTTTTGTACAGCACCCTTTTCTCCTGCGCAGAACAGCGTTGTAGAAAAATGAAATGGCATTCTGCAGACTATGGTGCGCAGCCTGATTGTGGATGCTGCGGTTGCGGAATCGTACTGGGCAGAGGCGGTACACTACACCAACTACACCCTGAACCGCACCTGGAGCAGCGTTGTGAACCAGACCCCATATTTTCTGGTCCACGGTAGGAAGCCAAGTTTGGGACACTTGCGTGTGTTTGGCTCCTACGCTTGGGTGCACATCCCCAAGCAGCTGTGGAAGAAGGGGAGATCCGTCTCCCAGAGACTGAGGTTCTTGGACTATGCCCCTGGCTCCAAGACCTACCAATTCCTGGGAGAAGGGGGCAGGACTGTGACCTCCCAATCTGCCTCCTTCGAAGAGGACTCCAATTGGACCCAGATCCAGTCAAATGATCTGGGTTCATACATTAACTGGCCCAGCAAAGCTGCACCAACCATGACACCACCTGAGACAACCACAGACCCTGCCACCGACGAGAGCGAGGAACAGGATGAAGAGGTCAGCCTACCTGGTCCAGATGAGGAGGATGAGCCGTCCAGTCCTGAGGGGGAAGACACGCCATCTCCAGCTGACTCTTCGCCTCCAGCAATGCTCCAGAGGCCCATGATGCCCAATGCCTGGGACTGAGGGCCTCCACATCCCGGTCGTGAACAGCCAGTTTGCGAAGAACCCGCAGAAGAAAAGGGTGGTGAGTGGCAGGAGGTCAGAAGGTCAAAGCGGTCCAACAAGGGGGTCCCACCTATGAGAACTGACATTGCGCACATCGCGTCCATCAACAGCGTCATGGTCACCCCAAAGACTTTCTTTGACATCCAGGAGCTGCCCATTGAAGAACAGGAGAAGTGGCAGCTCGCGATGGAACAGGAAATGGAAAGCCTGAGAAAGCTCAAGGTCTTCACCCCTGGGCAACCACTAAAAGAGAAGAAGGTCATTGGCACAACGTGGGTTTTCAAGGCCAAACCACTTGCCAATGGCCGCTACCTGTACAAGGCCCACTTGGTAGCACAGGGTTTCGCCCAATGCTACATGGAAGACTACATAGAGACCTACTCTCCAACTGTCTGGGCAGAAAGCATCAAGGTCGCCCTCGTAACTGCAGCCTCTCTGGGAAAGGAAGTCTACCAATTCGACATCCAGACGGCCTACCTCCACGTCAACTTGGACCGGCAGATCTACGTGAGGGCCCCTCCTGGTTACCAGCAGGAGGGGGGAAACACATGGTTACTCCAAAAGGGATTATATGGCCTCAAGCAGTCGGGGAAACTCTGGTACGACTGTCTCAAAAATTGGCTTCAGAGCATCCCATGCCGATGAGTGCGTTTTTACATGTGACACCAAAAGTGACATAGAATGGGTGTTGGTTTACGTGGATGACCTCCTATACGTAGGGCCTGGCAAGGAAAGGTGTGACGAATTTGCCAAGGCCCTGGGGGGAAAATTTACCCTAAAGTCCTTGGGGCGGGTTGACAGGTACCTGGGTGTACATAACTTGGCCACTAAAAAGGGATTTGCATTATCCCAGAAAGAAAAAATTGAAGAGTTGTTGGCCAAATGTAAAATGGCGGAGTCTAACCCAACGCGTAGCCCTATACAAAGTGATTACTATGGCCACGATCACAAAGTCAGCCCTAACTTCACAGACAACAAATTATATAGATTTGTGATTGGCTCCTTGCTATACATTAGCAATTGGAGCAGGCCTGACATAGCTTTAGCTGTAAATCTATTGTCCAGGCACATGGAAAACCCAAAGGAATTCCACTGGAATGCTGTCAAGAGGGTACTTAGGTACCTCAGGGGCACGGCCGATGCCCTCCTTATGCTGAAGCCAGAGAAGGGGAAGCCGGCTCAGCTCTCCGCTTACTCGGACGCAGACTGGGCTGGTGACACCAAGAGTAGACAGAGCACCACTGATTTCCTCATACTGCTAAATGGCTGTCCTATCCATTGGCATGTTAGGCAGCAAAAATTTGTTTCTTGCTCCACGGCCGAGGCAGAATATGCCAGACTATCAGACACTGCAAATGACTTGATTTGGTTCAATGCTCTGGTAACGAGCATCTGGGCACCTCCTACTCTGCCCATTGAAATTCAGGAAGATAATACGGCCGCAATTGGGATCTCCGGGGCATACGCGGTGGGCTCTAGGTCCCGCCACATAGACATCCATTACAAGAATGTCAGGCAGCTTGCCAGAATGGGGTTTGTACACATCAAACATTGTAACACTACCGACCAGTTAGCTGACCTGTTCACAAAACCTGTGCCCATTGACCGACACAACCTTCTGTGTAAGCATTTGTGTTTGGTCCTGTAAACGATGCATCTGTATGTCTATAACACCTGCTCACCCTCTCAGACATATTCACCGTCACCTGTCATTGGCTGGCAAGAAGGGGAATTGTTAGGTGTTTTGTGCCAGCCATGGCAGTTTCTTCAAAGGCCACCAGATGGGAGCAAAGAGGCACCTTTGATCCCACTGGTGGGTCAAGGGGCTCCAGCCCCCGCAGCCCCATTGGGGAGAGTTAATGGCCCTCCAGCCCCCTCACACACATGTGTAAGGGATGGGCCAGGGGCCCCTATAAGAACCCCTGCACAGGGGCTGCTCCCTGCTTTCCCTGCTCTTGTTCTACTCTCCTATGGGACTGACCCATGGGACTGCCTCCATGCCTGGGAACTTATTTTACTCTACTTTTACTTCTAAATAAAGACTTAATTTGATTACATCCTTGCGTGCTGACCTTTTCTTGGAAGCGCCCTCAACGAACCATCGTTCTTCGTGAGATCCCTCACATCTTCTCACAATATATTCTATATGTGGCTAGAAAATAGGAATCAAGACAACAAATACAGTCTGATGGTCATTATTATCGCTAAGGTGTACTGAGACCTCCAAAAAGAGGTCGACTTTATCTCTAGACACACAAAAGAGATCCAGTACACTGCTTGAATTGGCCAAGTGGTATATGTAAGGATACATGTAATTCTTATCCTTACCTCCCAGAATTTGGAGATTACCCTTAAAAATTAAAGAGACTAGGAGCAGGCCAACAGCATTACTTTTGTGGTCTCTTGGGAGCCACTGAGGTGGTTATCAAAAAACTCCCCTGGGACTCCCTTCTTCTGGGCAAGCTCATAATCTTTTCCTGAACTTTCAATAGGGCATCTCTTAACATTCACCTACTTTGAAAGTAGGTATGTGATTTATTTTTCCCATCCCAAAGAAAGCCATGCCAACCAAGCTGGAGGTCATGGCCTTCTATCATTAGTATTCATTTATTTTTAAGTTGTAATCAAACTTTAAGCCACGCTAGGGATGCCAATGGTAATAAAGTTCCCATTCTGGTAAACCGAAACCTCCTTTTTTCTTGCTATCTTGCAGTAATTTGAATTTGATACATGGTTTTTCCCGACTATATAAATTTTGATGTCATTTTATTGAATTATTCAAAAAAAAAAATTCCCTAATTTTATTGGTACCATTTTAAATAGATAAAGTAACTTGGGTAATATATTCATTTTGATTGTCAAAATTCTGCCAATTAATGATATTGGTAATTTAGTCCAGTTGTCCAAATCTTTTTGTATTTGTAATGTAAGTGTATCATAATTATCCCTCTTTATCATACTACATTTTTCCGATAGCCAAATTCCTAAATATTTAATGTTCTTTGCTCTCGAGATTCTCAGCTTCTCCTCTAGTTCTTCATTCTGTCTGTTAATTAAATTCCTAGTCAATATTTTAGTTTTGTCTTTATTCATTTTAAATCCTGCTACCATGCCAAATTGGTTTATATCTTGTAATAAAGTAGGTCCAGATTCTAAAGGTTCCTCAATAATGAATGCCAAATCATCTGCAAATGCTTGGACAAAGTTCTGTCATTTCAATCTGGTCAGAATTTGAGTTGGCTACCAGAAGTCACAACTCAGTAATATTTTGGTACTCTGTAGCAGGTGACCTAAGGGACACGGTGGCTCAGTGGCTAAGACACTGAGCTTGTCGATCGAAAGGTCGGCAGTTCAGTGGTTTGAATCCGTAGTGCTGTGTAACGGGGTGAGCTCCCATTACTTGTCCCAGCTTTTGCCATCCTAGCAGTTCGAAAGCATGTAAAAAATGCAAGTAGGGACCACCTTCGGTGGGAAGGTAACAGCGTTCCGTGCGCCTTTGGCATTGAGTCATACCAACCACATGACCATGGAGACGTCTTTGGACAGCGCTGGCTCTTCAAATTTGAAATGGAGAGGAGCACCGCCCCCTAGAGTCAGAAATGACTAGCACATATGTGCGAGGGGAACCTTTACTTTTACCTTAGCAGGTGTCCTGAAGGAACGGAAATCTGCATTTGACATACCAATCTCTGCTGAGGACTGGGAGAATTATTACAAGTGTTTGTTTGCCTCCACAGAACCTGCAGAGAAACCGTCTCTAAGCAGTGATCTAGTAAATCCTAGAACTCCCCTCCACCTTGGCCAATAGTCTCGGAAAAGGAGATACAATCCATCATTAAAAGCTTAAAGAGCAATAAAGCCCCAGGTGAGGATTTTTTACCAGCAGAATTATTCAAGAAATTTCCCAATTGGTGGGGCCCAGTATTGGCAGGTCTTTTTACACATATAAATAACACCTGCCATATACCAGATGGGTGGAAGATGGCAATAGTTGTCCCCATATATAAAAAAGGAAATAAAAAGGATCCTAGTAATTATAGGCCTATTAGCCTGATTGGCATTGCAGCAAAAATATATGCTAGGTTCCTTTTGAACAGAATTGAAATCTGGGTAGAGGAAAACAATATCCTCACAGAAGAACAAGCAGGTTTTAGACAAAGCTGATCTACTATTGATAACTGCTTTGTCTTGAACCATCTAATTGCCAAATATGCCTATAAGAGGAGACCCCTGTTTGCTGCTTTTATAGACCTTACAGCAGCATTTGATATGGTAAACAGAGAAGTACTATGGAGTAAACTGACATCTCTTAAAATAGAATCTAGACTGCTGGGTTTGATTAAAGCCCTTTATACAAGTACCCGTTTGAAGGTATGGTATGGGGTTAATGGGGCTCTGACTAACAGGATTCACACAAGTAAAGGGATAAGGCAAGGGTGTGTCCTGGCCCCATTATTATTTAGTTTATATATCAATGACTTGCCAGGTTAATGAAGGATCCCATGGTACACATGCTGATGATCCTAAGTACTTACTGTAACAGATTTTATTATCATATTCACTAGTAGGATTACGTAAGCTATTAAGAAGATTCAACTCTTGCCAGGATAACTCTCTAATCGTTAGTAAATCTAAATCGAAAATAATGGTGTTTGGAAAACAGAATCAGAGACATAGGTGGCAATTAGACGGTGAACCAATTGAACAGGTTAACACCTTTGTATATTTAGGCATAAACTTTTCCAGGACTGGATCTTGGGCTTGCCATCATCAATGGAGTACACTCAGAGCAAACACTGGTTTGGGCTAGGGACCCTGGGTAACAATGGTGCTTAAACTAAAGAACCATAGTTACCCAGGGTCCCTAGCCCCATTAATTAAAGTATACAAAGCTAAGGTTACCCTTATGCTCTTGTATGGAGCAGAGGTTTGGGGTCTATATTCAATCACAGGCCCAGAATAAACACAATCCCAGCATTTGAGACCTATTTTGGGTATAGATACAAGAACATCTGCTGCAGCAGTTAGAGCTGAACTGGGAATTCATACAATTCATGCACTATCCAAAATTAGAGCATATAACTACTGGTGCAAAGTTAATGAAATGGAGACTGATAGACTCCCCAAGTTATGTCTACTAGAGCAAATAAAATTACAATCACAAATCTCCTGGATCACCAAACTAACTAATAGGAGCCTTGGTGGTGCAGCGGACTAAAGTGCTGTTAAGTAGCACTTAGCTGCCAGCTGCCTGCAATTATTGCAAGTTCAAATCTCACCAGGCTCAAGGTTGACTCAGCCTTTCATCCATTTACCTACCAGGTAAAATGAGGACCCGGATTGTGGAGGCAATAAACTGACTTTGTATAAAAAAGAACATCGCTTGGGGGTGGGGGCAAAAGCCCTACTAAGCAGGTATATACAAAAGTATGAAGGCTATTGCTTAATGCATTGTAAGCTGCCCTGAGTCTCTGGAAAAGGGCGGCATATAAATTGAACCAATAAATAAATACATTTTGTAAGAAGCTGTGGCCTTCCTGTCTCTTGCATAACAGGAGAACAATTCAAAAAAAGAGCTGCCCAAAGAATTAAGGATATAGAAGCACAAAATGATATAGCTATCCATAGTAAGGAAATGGCTGAACAAATACAAACATAGTTTTCAAGTAGACAACTATTTGAAGTTACAACTGCCAAAACATCTTAAGGAGATATTTACTTGAGCGAGATTCGAGCAGCTTGACACAATGGTCAGATATGGGAGATTCCATTCTATACCCTACAATGAGCATCTCTGCATTTGTGGAAGGCAGAGGTAGAAGACCTGGCTCACATCCTATTTGACTGTTGCTTGTATAAGGGGGTGAGAAACAGATACCTTGGTCCATATACCAAACGAATGACCCATTGGGATCACAATATCAAAACAACTTACTTTATGTGAGGCCAGAACCTGAAAATAACATTTAACACAACACAGTACTTAAACAAAATGATTCGGTTGAGATCTGCATACAATGGGACTGATTGGGGTAGATTGTAAGAGTGACACCAAAATATAATTTTATGTCATTTTATTCTATTTTATATACTGTCTTTATGTATTAAATTATATTGTATCTTATCCTATAACTATTGTATTTTACCCTACTCTTATTTTAAATTGTTTGTATAAGATTTTATTGGCAATATGTGTTTGCACCTTGTGCTTTGATATGGCCTATAGGCTAATCAAAGCTATCATTTTAAACTGTATTTTATTTCAATTTCATTTTAAATCGTATTTTATTCCAATTTCATTTTAAATTGTATTTTATCCAATTCCATTTTAAATTGTTTTAATCAGATTTTAGTAATAATTTGTGTCTGGAACTCTGACTTTGATATGGCCCAAGGGCTAATCAATAAAGTAAGTAAGTAACCAAAGGGGAGGGGGTTATTTTATGTATTTATAATACACATCCTGTTTTTCATACCACAAGTATCACTTCTTCCACCTGATTTTCTCTATTCTTCGTCTTGTGTCTGTTCAGTGTCCCCTCATCATTCGCGCTGCAGGCTATGTCACTCTCGTAAGACAGAAAAGGCTACCGTCATTGCCCCTCATCCCACTGAGGGTGGCTGCCCAGGCGCAGCAAAATGAGCGGCCAAAGGAAAGTGTTTCATGCTCCTTTTGTCGACAGCTACGTCCAAAAACCTGCCAGGGAAGGGCTTTGAAGAGCCATTCTGTCGGGCTTCTAGGAACCCAGTTAGAAAATCGTCTACCTGGGTAACTGGAATTCCACCGCAGTGAGCTTCCAGTTAATGCCGAGGTTGAGGCGACGAGGTAGAGGCATATAAAATGAACCACCCTTTATACAGGCTCCGCCCCGCTATCCTCTGCGGCTCGGACGGAAAGAGTACTTCAAGAGTTGACTGCCTTGAATGGCTTTGGCTGCAAAGAGGAGAAAAGAGAACCCGAAACCCAATGTTTTGCTTCATGTTCTTTTCTTGGTTCAGAGCCTTGGGATGGCGCAAATCCCCAAGGAAGGGCTCTTTTTCCCCTCATTGGCGCAAGTGTCACCAACTTGTAGCGAGACGGTGTAAAACTCGGACAGTGGTTCTACGGGAAGGGATGCAGAGGGCAGTAATTAGCAGAAAACCGGCCCCCGCTTTCTGCCTGTTGCGCGTTGCTCTTGTTTTCTTCCAATTAGCGAGACAATGCTGTCGAGAGCACACGAAGCAGTAGGGCAAGAAGAACCGAGATTTAAAATCTCACTTCACGGCGATGTTTTGTGAAATATGGTTGCAATACGGCCATTTCCACCAAGAAGTTGACAGTTTTGCGACACGCTTTGGTCCCCAGGCTAGCCAGTCTGCTAGAGGTCTCCAGAAAACCATGTAGGAAAGTGCTGCTATCCACCGTGCGAACAGGCAGAAACCTCTGCCTACTGAAATGGGATGAGTGGTTCTTGCAACCTCAGCTCTGCTCGACCAGCAAGCCTATTAAAGTTGACAGTAGTAGCAGGCCAGGGAAGAGCATGTTTTACCCCCCAATACGTGACAGGGGGACGGAATAAATTGAAGGGATTCCTTTTTCTTTTTCGTCTTCCCAAAGGAGAAAATGAGTGCGAACGAGCCGCGGTCTCATTCCCAAAAGTGGACAGCCGCACTTCCTGCCGCTCTTTTTCGCAAGCAAGCCTTGGGGAAAACGCAGTGCAACCTAGCAGCAGCTTGGATCTATTAGGCCCAAGATACCTGCTGCGGCGAATTGCACGCCATCTTTGGCGGCACTTTTCATCCCCAGCCTCCTCAGTTGGTGTCCTTGAAGCACTTTGGAATCTTAGCCACTGAAGATATTTAAATCTCGGTAAGTCCAGCTACCTTGCACTCGTTTCTCCTGTGGAGCGGATTTCTATTGAAACGGTTGTCCTGGGGGTGGACCGCGCATGCTTTCTCCCCACGGAACCGCAAACAATGACCGCTGAGCTACTCTTTCGCACTCGAGGCCCGGTGAAACCCGTTGCCCGGCCTTGGCTCTCAGAATCTGGCCAGCTCCGAAACTCCTAAACCTTCCCCACCCTCATATAAAACCCGCTGGGGCTGAAACGAGCGCTTCGAAGTCAAGAGGGCTGTCTGGTTAACGAGCGTGGCTGCTCAGGGCCCTTCCGACCAAACGGAACCTGTAAAACAACCCAAGGCAGACTACGGCGGCGGTATTTTTCCTTTCTCTTTTCAAGTCCTAATGAAGCTGCTGCATGAACATTTCCAATCCCCCATGGCTTTAAATAAAATCAGAAGATAATCAGAAGCTGTGGAAGAGCGAGTAAAGGGAGTATTTACGGGCGGAAGCTGCGCAAAGAGGTAGTGGCTGCGACTTCTATTGATGTCTAAAATGATGGATAACGCGAGAATGGCAAATATACTATTTGTCTAATGGCTCTGCAATTAAATTCCCCTGTAAATGACCCATGCCTCATTTCATCCTAATCTATGGAATTTTGATTGAATTCATCAGCTCTAATTGAAAAATACTGCACGTTAATGTGTGCTTTGCACATTCCTAACTAGAGTGGTTTTAATGATCCCTCAGCTCTCTGCCCCGCAAAGCCTGGAGACTTTTAGAGAAAAAATGTGGAAGACTGGATTCCTCCCCTGGCTGTGGTGATGATAGACATACACACACACACTTCTGTGTAACCACTTTTTCTGTAAGGAGATACTGCCCATCAGTGATGGACAGACTCTTAACTCGAAATTTTTAATTAAATACACGTAGTCTCTCTGCCTCACCCATGCTTTATTGGCTTCAATACAACAGGGATGTTTTTGGAAGCAAATAAGTTTTTGTGATGTGTTTTTTTTAAAAAAGCAATGCTACTTCTTCAGCCTCCTAGCCTCTTACATCTTGAGTTTTGGAAGGCTTTCTGAGGCAAAGAGGGAGTTTCCCGGTCCGCCTTGCAAAGAAAATTCCCGCCCCTGGAGGAATGGCCGGGAATCCGACAAGACTCCTTCCTTCAGAACGAATTTTGTTAGGATTAGACCGTCTAATCCTAGGGAACAGTCCCCTACGGGTATCAAACTGATGGCCCACGGGCCCGATGCATCACGCTCAGGCCACGCCCATCCCAGCTCCGCGAATGGGAAAAACATCACGAAATGTCATGTATGGGCAACCTGACACCGTGAGTTTGACGGAGTGTCATTTAGGGCTTGTGAAATGGCTTCCCATTTTAGATTTAATGATTTAAAATTGTATGTATTATGTTTTCTGCCAAATAAATGATCCCATCACATCCCCCAAATGAAAATGATGACCAGTTCTCCTATCTCTCCCCCATTAATAGGACTTCAGGAAAGTCATAGATATGTAAATCATAAATTGGTCCTAAAACTCATTATTACAATCATGAACATTTAAAAGTCTGTGCAGGTCAGAAAAAATACTACCTGAATAATGTGTATTCTTCACCCAGCCAGGCACCCTACCACCTAGTGCAGAGTGCTGAATCCTGGAGCAGATTTTTGCCTCAGGATCCTAGCCCAGCCCTTCATTCTCTCTTTCTAACATCATCATCTTTTATCTAAAACTTGGCTGGTGTTCTTAGAAACCAGAAGGCAAACATCTTGTTGAATACCAAGGAAAGCTGAACATCAAAAGATGTATACTGTTGTCACAAGTCCTGCATTGGTGAAGGAAGAAGCCAACATGGTATAGTAGTTAAGGGGTAAGTTAAATAGTTAAGGACAGGAAGACCTTGGTTCAAGTCTACTGTTAGCAAACAAGTTATAACAGTTCAGCTGGTGACCACTCAAAGTTACAACATCACTGAAAAAAGTGACTTATGACTGTTTTTCACTCTTATGACCGTTGCAGCATCCCCATTGTCATATGATCAGAATTCAGATGCTTGGCAAGTGACTCATTTTAAGATGGTTGCAGTGTAAAAGAATGCAAAAAATTTCTGAAAGAATTTTTTACTATAAATATGCATAAGGGTACATCTATGGAAATGGTTTGGGATGCAAGCAAAGCATATATGAGAGGTATTTTGATATATTTGAATAATAAACATAGACGTAAATAGGAGAAAAAAAGGAAGGACTTAGAAGAGGAAATTAAAAAAAAAAGAACAAGCTTTGATATTGAACCCAGCAGACAAGAAAATAAAAGAGGCAATTAACTTACTGCGAGGGCAATTTAATATGCTAATGGCAGATCAGGTCGCAACTAATTTGCAATATGCTAAACATAATACTTTTTGCAATGCTAATAAACCAGGGAGATGGTTAGCATATCTGTTAAGGAAAAAACAAAAGTCACGGACCATAGAGAAAATAGAATATAAAGGTAAAGAGGTTTATCAGCAAAACATGATTAAAAAAGCATTTTTAGAATTTTACATGAGGTTGTATACTAGTGATAAAATTCAAAGTATAGATGTAGATAGATACTTACAGAAAGAGAATATTCCTATAATTACAAGACAGCAAAGGGAGGGTTTAAATCAACCAATAACCTCTGAAGAGATCATGCTTGCAATTAAGCAGTTGAAAGTGGGTAAAGCCCCTGGGACAGATGGTTTGACTGCTGCTTATTATAAACACTTGCAGTTAGAAATGGTGGGACCACTTAAAGATTTATTTACCAACATACAATCTGGAGGAGACGTACCCTCATCCTGGAGGACAGCTTTTATCTCTTTGATTCCAAAGGAGGAGCAAGACCACACTCAGCCAAAAAAATTATAGGCCTATATCACTTTTAAATACAGATTACAAGATTTTTGCTAAAATACTAGCAAATAGGTTAATGACAGTCATGCAACAAATGATTCATAATGATCAAACTGGTTTATAAATGGTAGACAAATGAAGAGTAATGTAAGGCAAGTGGTTAACCTATTGGAGTATCTGGGGAAGAACAACCAAATCCCTGCGGTGCTAATTTTTCTCGATGCAGAGAAAGCATTTGATCGATTAAATTGGCATTTCTTATTGAAAATAATAGAAAAGATGCAATTTGGAGAATATTTTACACAATCTATTAAGGCAATATATCAGAAACAAACAGTGCAAATAGTAATTAATGGTAGTTTAATAGATGCTTTTAATATAGAAAAAGGAACAAGACAAGGATGTCCTTTGTCTCCATTATTGTTTATCTTGACTTTGGAATTTTTGTTGAGTAAGATACGTGGGTCGGACAAAATAAATGGAATTAAAATTAGACAGTATGATTACAGAGTACGAGCATTCGCAGATGATTTGGTTTAACCCAACCATTACAGTCGGTTGTAGGTTTAATGGATATAATTAAGCAATATGGGCAAGTATCTGGATTTAAAATAAATGCAGGGAAAATGAAGATAATAACTAAAAACATGACTACAAATAAAAAAGAGGAATTAGAAAGATTAACAGGATTTGAAATAGTTAAAAAAGTTAAGTATTTGGGGGTTTATATTATGACATCAAATGCGAAACTATTCACGCATAACTATGATCTGTTGTGGCAAAAAATACAGAGAGAGATGGAAAGTTGGAAAAAATTACAGTTATCCTTGTTAGGAAGAATAGCAGCAGTAAAAATGAATGTTTTGCCTAAGTTTTTGTTTCTTTTTCAAATGATACCAATACTTAAAAAAGATGAAAATCTGAAGATATGGCAGAAGGGTATTAATAATTTTGTCTGGGCAGGGAAGAGACCGAGAATAAAACAAAAAATAATGCAGGATATACGTGAAAGAGGAGGTCTCAAAATGCCCAATTTAAGACTATATTATGAGGCAGCTGCCCTATCAGCAATGAGTGAATGGATAAACTCAACAGAAGAAAGAATATTGAATATTGAGGGATATGATTTGGTTTATGGGTGGCATGCTTATTTACTATGTGATAAGAAAGTGGATAAGATTTTTAAAAGTCATATATTAAGGAATTCTTTATTGCGTGTCTGGAAAAAGTATAAGTATAAATTAAATGAGAAGTTACCAATGTGGGCAATACCCAGACACGCGATAGAGAATATAAATGTAGAGCAAAAACAAGATGTGATCACATACGAAGAGCTTCTTAACAAGGAAAAAGGTATATTACAATTAAAATCTTTGAATCAACTAAGAGAAGAAAGGATAATTCAAACATGGTTTCAGTATGTACAGTTGCAAGCTAGAAAATTGGTATTTTGCAAAATGGGGAGAATTTGGTAAAACAGATTAGAGATCAAAGTCAAATGCATATAAAAAGGCTGTATAATGTATTGGTAGAAATAGATTCAGAAATGGGGTTAGTTAAGGATTGTATGATAACGTGGGCACAAAATATTGAAGAACCAATAATGATGGATACGTGGGAAAAAAATATGGGTTAGAAATGTGAAGTTTACGCAAACCCAAAACTTAAGAGAGAATTTTTATAAAATGTTTTATAGATGGCATCTAGATCCTAAAAAGCTAGCCTGTATGTATCCAAGTGTGCAACCTAAGTGTTGGAGATGCGAATGTGATGATGCCACGTATTATCATATATGGTGGACATGTAAAAAAAATTAAGGCATTTTGGATAAAAATATGGTGGATTATTCAAAATATTCTCAAAAAGAAGATAAAATTTACTCCACAGTTCTTTTTGTTAGTTATAATTACAGATTGTACTGTTATAGAGACTAAGTTGATTTTAAATTTAATAACAGCAGCCAGACTTTTGGTGGCACAGTATTGGAAGAAGGAAGACTTGCCTACTATTGAAGAATGGACATTAAAAGTAGTGAATTTAGCAGAGATGGCTAAAATTTCAGCGTATTTGAAGGATCATTCAAATGAAAGATATATATCGGAATGGAGAAGATGGATTGACTATATTCAAAACAAATATCGGACTAAAATGTTTCAAATAGCTTATGAATGAAACCAACTATTTCTTTTTGAATTATGTTTTGTTAGTGGAAAGGAGAGTTAAAGAGCAAGAGGGAATTAAGAGTTTACAGAAAATTAGCATATTTTAGTTTATGTTTGTTAAATGTTATACCCTATATTTGCTCTGGGAAGTCTGGGGTGGGGGGAGGGGGGTTGGAGGGAGAGGTGGGAGGGTGGAGGGTGGAGGAGGGAGGTGGGGAGGAGGGATGGGGAGAAAAATTGTTGTAATATTTGATAAAACTTTTTAATAATAATAATAAAAAAAAAATCAGAAGCTGCAGACTAAGACACACCCTGGCTCCAGTCTGTCTCAGCTCCCAATTGGCTGACTTAGTTACTATGCCTATTCATTGGCTGACCTTGTTACCATGTCTTCCCAGTCATGAATATTCTAACAGCACAGCAACAAAGCCCTCTGAAGCAGCCCGGCCTGGTGCTACATGGGCCACAACCGGGACTCCACCCCAGCAACCCATCTTCAGGCTACCTCCAGCAGACCAGATCCCTCCCAGGTGGGCATTTTACCCATCAGGGATGGGTGCAATATCAGTGGATGCCTGCCCCAGTCCTACAGCCTGCAGCCGCCCATCAAGCAGTTCACTTCCAGCCACCAGTCATGGCCAAGCAGCCAATACCGGCCCAGCCACCGCTGCATCTCCAGCAACCAGTCGTGGTCCCACAGCAGGTTCTGGCCCAGCAGCCAGCACCAGCCCAGCAGCCCATGCCAGCTGAGCAACTAGTCCTGCCAGCCACTCCCCCTCCCTGGTTCAGAGCGACATTTCACGGAACCCCAGGAAGACTAGCCTACTTCCTCAATCGAATCTGGGCTTACATCGACCAATATGGAAATCAATACCCATCGGATAGGGAATTGATTTAGCTATTGCAGATGGCATGAATGGGAGAAGCAGCAGAGGAAGAAGTCATCCACACCATCATTCCCCCAGCTGCACAAGTCTCCACCAGGGGCCAAAGCAAATGACAATCCAACCCCAGCCGGGACAAGCTGACAGCGGCACTGAAAGCACTCCCAGCTGACCCATGGTTCATAGATAATAGGGATATCCTGACCATGAGAAATGGACTGGCTTGGTAGGGTTTGAAACTTTATGTCCCCACCAACTTGAGACTGGAAGTACTACAGCACAGCCACAATTCCAGACTGGCCAGCCATTTTGGATTCTTAAAAATCCTGCATTTGGCCAGGAGGCAGTTTTGGTGGCCAAAAATGAAAACTGATGTGGAGGACTACGTGAAAAGCTGTGCCACCTGTGCTGCCATGAAAATGAGGCCAGGGAAACCTCCTGGGCTCCTCCAGTAAGTAGCCAGCCCCAGCCGACCCTGGGAGGAGATTGCAATGGTCGAACTCCCAGAGAGTGGAGGGAATCCAGTCATTTGGACAGTAATCCACTTATTTTCAAAGCAAGCCCACTTCACAGCCTGTTACGGTTTGCCATCAGTGAAAAAACTGGCAAAGATGTTCATCAAACAGATTTACCGGCTGAACAGAATACCCCGCCGGATCATTCACGGCTAAGTTTTGGAGACAGTTTCTGAGATCAGCCGGATCCACACAAGGACTTAGCTCGGCTTTCCATCTGAGTACGAATGGAGCTGTGAAACGAGCGAACGCAATGGTGGAACAATATATACGATGCTATCTGGATTACCAAGAGAACTGGGCGGACCTGCTGCCATTTGCAGAAGTGGCTTACAACAGCGCCATGCATAGCAGCACCTGATTAACCCTTTTCCAGATCACCAGTGGCATGAACTTTGCCCATGCCCGAACTGTCCAGAAAACCCCCTCATGACCCTGACTGAGTGGATGGAGTCACTGAGAAAGGGCTGGGAGAACACTCAAAAAGTGCTACGGGAAGCCACTGAGGCATATAAAAAACAAGCAGTTAAACACCAATCTCTTCAACCTCCCTTCCATGTGGGAGATTGGGTTTATCTATCTACCAAATACATAAGACTAAAGTTACCTAGTAAGAAGCTGGGACCTAAATTTTTAGGTCCATTCCCAATAGTGAAAGTAATTAACCCAGTGACAATTCAACTTAACCTCCTCTGCATTCTAGGAAAAGTGTATCCCATTTTTCACTGCAGTCTGCTGAAGCCAGCCATAGGGTCCAGATTAAGACTGCAGACTCAACCACCCCCCAAGCCTATGGTGATACAAGGGGAAACCCATTATGCAGTAAAAAAGATTTTAGACTCCAGATTGTATAGGGGGTCAATTGCAATATTTAGTACATTGGAAGGGGTACCATTTGTCTGAATCTATTTGGATTAAGAGCTGGGATGTGAAAGCAGACAGGCTAGTAAAGCAATTCCATGATAAATACCCTGATAAACCAAAGGGCTCCCCTTGGGTGGGGGGGAAGGTGCTTAATCCTTTGAAGTAACCCCTTGTATTACTCTTGTTGCAGGACACGATCTTCTGATGGGGGGGTGGGTGGCCTGTCAGGCCTGGAAGCCATCTTTTTCATTGGGCCTTCAGGCCTGCCACATTTCCTACTGTGGGAAATTGGGAGGGGGGATTGTATAGAGCATGGTTGATATATATTTATTTATTTATTTTATTTGTTTCCATTTCTATACCGCCCTTCTCCAAATAGGACTCAGGGCGGTGAACAGCCAAAGTAAAAAGCAGAGCATACAAAATTTAAAAAACAGTATTAAAATAATTAAATATTTTGGCCGTAAATTAAAACAACCCAATTTAAAATCAATTTAAAATTTAACTCAAGCCGGCCCAGCTAGTTGAAATAAATAGGTTTTCAGGGCCCGACGAAAAATCCGGAGGTCTGTTATTGTACGTAACTCTGGGGGGAGGTTGTTCCAGAGGGTGGGCACCGTCACAGAGAAGGCTCTCCCCCTGGTGGTCGCCAGCCGACATTGTCTGGCGGACAGCACCCTGAGGAGGCCCACTCTGTGCGAGCGTACTGGCCGGTGGGAGGCTATTGGTGGCAGAAGGCGGTCTCGTAAGTACCCCGGCCCTAAGCCATGGAGCGCTTTAAAGGTGGTCACCAACACCTTGAAGCGCACCCGGAAGACCACCGGGAGCCAGTGCAGCTCGCGCAGGAGAGGTGTCACATGGGAGCGCCTCGTCGCCCCCATAATCCCCCGCGCGGCCGCGTTCTGGACCAGCTGGAGCCTCCGGGTGCACCCCAGGGGGAGCCCCATGTAGAGAGCATTGCAGTAGTCCAGGCGGGAAGTGACTAGTGCCTGAGTGACTGTGCGTAGAGAGTCCCGATCTAGAAAGGGACGCAACTGGCGAATCAGGCGAACCTTATAAAAAGTCCTCCTGGCCATGGCCGTCATATGCTCTTCTAAAGACAGCCGTGAGTCCAGGAGGACGCCCAAGTTGCGAACCCCATGTGTGGGGCCCTCCCGCCCCTTAAAATCCCTTAAAAATCTATCAAAAAGTTTCCCTAAAAAAACCCTCAATCCCCTTTTGTGGCATGCCACCTCTCGGGGTGCCAAAGCCCGTCATAAAGGTAGGCCCTTGATAAAGTGGAGGGCCACACCTGCGAGAGGGGGGAGTCTCACAGAATAAGAAGTTCTGTTGGCGAATACATCTAATCAATCAGTTAATTAATTAATCAGGGGGAAGTCCACCATAGTCATAATAACATTCCTTTCTCAGAAAGTCAAGGACATCTTGCCCTGCACCTGGAGGGCTGGAACTGGGAGGCATCTCCAGTTGGGATGGTGCTTTGATTGGACCATGTGATGGACATGTGGGTGCTGGGCAGGGACTTGGACTTTTCTTTGGGTGAGAAAAACCTGGAAGCTTTCAGATTTGGGTTTTCCCAGATGTGCCAATATGATATCTCTAATAAAATGGAACTTTGAAGGGGACTTCCGGTTTGCTGCTTGTCCCCGCTGGACGCTCCTTCGGGATCGTCGAACCCACTGCCTGTAAGAGCCGCCTTTTTCAGCGGAATGGCAGCTCGAAAAAACTCCGTTTCCATTAGGAAACGGAGATAGAGCCGGCTGGGGTGGGTAGAGTCCTCTGCCTAATCCCAAAAGTTTTTTATTTACTTTTGGGAGGGAGCGGAAGAGACTCCCCGTATCCCCAGCCGATGCTCCGGGCTCTGGGAAATCTCTGCTACACGCAGAGCTAGGGGGCAGAAGCAAGCCTGTAAATCTGTCAAATAAATTAATTAAAGAAGATATGAGCTGGACCTCTGATCCTGAAGCGCAAGTATTCTTTTTATTCTATTTTGCCTAAGAAGTGAAGTGAAGGGAAAAAAGTTTTTTTTTAAATGGCGATTGCTGCTGCGGCTTGAAGAGAGGCTGAAAGGGAAACTCCTTCCGTTTTCAATTACAAAGTAGCGGAATGAATACTTTTGGCTGTAACTGAAGGCAAAACCTCACTCTCACTTTTGTTTTTTTTTTCCTGTTTTTTTCCTTGGGGATCTGATATTGATCTTGGTTGGAAAAAAGTTTTTTTTTTCTCTTTTCCAGTAAATTTTGTCTGTGTGGAAAAATGGCACTGAGACTTATAAAGCTAGACAAACAGGCAGTGGGGGGGGATTCCCCCATTAATAAATTACATCAACAAGTTTTAACTCTCCAGTCTCAGAAACCTGACTTTAATATAATAGAATTTCTTCTTGAGGAGATTGTAAGAAGGGATGAGATTGTGAATCAGCAACTTGAAAAATTTAAGTTGGAAATCAAAGAAATTGGTGAATTGGTGAAATCTAAGTTTGGCTTTTTGGATCGAAAGATTTTAAAAACAGCTAATGGCTTAGCAGACTTTGTGATTCAGTTGGAAGCAAATACTAAATTATTAGAGTCTAAAATGAAAGAAACTGAGGAGAATTTGGATGACAAGATCCAAAAAATTAAAAAGGATTTGGCAAACACTCAGGATAATAGTTCAGAAGACAAACTTAAAATGGAGGCTGATCAAAAGACTGGTAATGAAGAAAATGTACAACAGAGGATTGAAAGAGAAGTTTTAATGATCCAACACAATTTTACAGAATATGCAATTAGACTGAGAGGTCTGCAGGAAAATGACAGAGATGATTTAAGGAAGATATCTTCTGAAATTCTGGCTGGGATTTTAAAGGTTCAACCTGATGAAGTGTTTTGCAGGATTGACAGAATTTATAGAATAAACTCCTGGTTGGCAAAACAAAGGCAATTGCCTAGAGATGTGGTGATTTATTTTACAGACAAAGAAATTAGAAATAATATTGTGCAGAATTCTTATGATTCTACTTTGCAATTTCGTGGAAGAAAGATTTGGATTTTTAAGGAACTCCCGCCCAAGATGTTAATGGAGAGGAAGAAATTTGGTTTTCTAGTGAATGAGTTAAAAAAAAGGAATATTCTATTTAGGTGGGACGTCCCAGTTGGTTTAATATTGAGACACCAAGGAGTAAGATACCAACTGAATACTGTCGAAAAAGCGGAAGAATTTTATCAAAAAAATTTAAAAATAAATTTAACATCTTTA
Source organism: Pantherophis guttatus (assembly GCF_059756535.1). Classification (NCBI taxonomy): domain Eukaryota; kingdom Metazoa; phylum Chordata; class Lepidosauria; order Squamata; family Colubridae; genus Pantherophis; species Pantherophis guttatus. The sequence continues at coordinate 183,371,855 of NC_142063.1, read as the reverse complement.
GGCATAACACAGGACAAGCAAAAGGAGTTGGAAATAAAGGGAAAACATCAAATTACAGAGGTTGTGGTAGATAAACTGTCTTCGGACTCCTTGGATATCCCAGCTGGACTGTCTATAAATTTGAGAGCAGTGTCATCTGATTCTAATGTGATGAATTATCAAGTTACAGACAAGTGCGTAAATCAACCAGTTGATATACAAGTGATGGAAAAGACATATGAGATAATAAAACAAAACCAACAAGATCAATTTACAAAGCAGAATGACAACCGATCAGCTGATACACAACTTGTAGGAAGGAAATCTGGATGGAAATGCAACCCGCAAAAGAAAAAGAAAAGAAACAGATTTCGTAGAAATAGTAGTTTCTAAACCAAGCAACAGTGAAGCCAGGGATTTTAAAAAATAAATGAATATGTGAAAAGATATTGGAGGCGAATTATCGTTTAATACTATCTTGAGGAAAGTGGCAGATCTCTGCAATGCCGTGATTTTGGGATGTGGAAAGAGCCTTACATTGTTGGATTTGAACTATCTATTTTGGATTTCTTTTACCGATAAATATATTATAACTATTTTGAGTTACAAGGCAAGAGAGTCATGCTGGGGCATGCAGAAGATCTGGCTGTTACCCACTAAGATGATGGGAATTTATAATCCTGATGAAAACCACAATTACAATTATATGGAATATAATTATAATGTCACTCGGGTGGTTGTTTTTACTTTTATATATACATGAGGATATTCATTATTGATGGGGGCAGAAGATGACTGAAGATTTTGAATAAACTGTTGCACCAGGATGCTATGTTACCCTATTATGGATGATGGATTTAACAATCTAGTGGAAAGACATCAAAGAAGATACTAAATGAATTATAAATTTAAAGTTATTGTCTTTTCTCTTTTTATAAAATGGAATGTATATATAGACATATGTATATTTTAGCAGAGTGGGCAGTGGATTATATTTAGAATTGTAGTGTATGGTAATCTTGCAGGAAACTGGGTTGAAATAGGCTAGTTTAGTGATTGATTAGTTTAAGAAAAAGGATTTTTAAGTCATATATTTTGGGGAGTGGAAGAATTGGATAGAACTGAATAAATGTTAAATTTGGAGAAGGCTGCTTTGAAATGTTATATTAATATATATATAAAAGATTAAAGGTTATGTTGTTGTAATAATAATAATATTTTATAAGTTTGGGGGAGGAGAAAAAGGGTAGATTATTGCGAAAAGCGGAGAAAAGCGGAGTTATAAGAATATTATGCTAAGGGTCAGTACTTTGAGGAGTGAGTAAGGGCATGGTAAAATATTATGTAATTAATTATGAATTAGCTTATTGTTGTGAAGAAGAAGTCACAGGGGGGGATGGGTGGTGAGGGGGGGTTAGGGAAGAAGGGGGGAAAGGGGGGAAAACTTGTATTTGAAAACTTTTTCAATAAAAAAAAAAGGAACTTTGAAGAACTTCAAGCCTTGGAGTCTTCTTTCATTGGGGATGTTACTTGGAACCCCGACAACTACTTTATAAATCCTTAGTAAGACCACACCTGTAATACTGCATTCAGTTTTGGTCATCACATTACAAAAAATGTTGAAACTTTTGGAAAAGTACAAGAGCATCTAAGATGATTAAGGATCTGGATACCAAAACCTATGAAGAATGGTTCTAGAGAAAAGAAGAGCTAGGGTGACATTTTGGCTGTTAAAGAATCCCAATTATTTAAACAGTGACATATGTACAGTATCCCCAAGGGACTTTGAAAATCTTGAAATCTGGCCCTGTGATATAAGAAATCATAATGATTGTGATAACTGAACTGCAATAGTAGTACTACAGTAAACTTCCTATGTCAGCACTGAATGGGAAATCCATTTTCAGAGTTAAAAGCAGCTCTGAAAGAGATCTTGCTCTTCCAACTGAACTTGTCTGGAGCCTTTGAGTGTGGCTGAGTTGTTCTAGAATTATGATCTTCATGCAATAGCTATCACACTCAGCAATATGAACATCCACCTTCCCTTGCTGCTCATGATCTGAACATGGAACAAGAAGATCTCCAAGGTCCCTTCCAGATTCTATTCTATTCTATTCTATTCTATTCTATTCTATTCTATTCTATTCTATTCTATTCTATTCTATTCTATTCTATTCTATTCTATTCTATTCTATGAGTCTAACAGGGATCTAACAGGAGCCTTAGTGGAGCAGCGGACTAAAGAGCTGTTAAATAGCACTTAGCTGCCAACTGCCTGCAATTACTGCAAGTTCAAATCTCACCAGGCTCAAGGTTGACTCAACCTTCCATCCTTTCGAGGTAGGTAAAATGAGGACCCGGATTGTGGGGGCAATAAACTGACTTTGTATAAAAAAGAACACTGCTTACGGGGGGGGGGCAAAACCCTACTAAGCAGGTATATACAAAACTATGAAGGCTATTGGTTAACGCATTGTAAGCTGCCCCGAGTCTCCGGAGAAGGGCGGCATATAAATCGAACCAATAAATAAAGAAAGAAAGAAAATAAAGAAATAACAGATTAACAGAGTTGGAAGGGACTTTGTAGGTCATCTAGTACAACCCCCTCCTGCCCAAACAGGAGACCCTACACCACTTCTGACAGATAGCAGTCCAATCTCTTCTTGAAAGCTTCCAATGATGAAGCTCCCACAACTTCTGAAGTCAAGCTGTTCCATTGGTTGATTGCTTTCTCTGTCAGAAAAGTTCTCCTTATTTCCAGGTTAAATCTCTCCTTGGTCAGTTTCCATCCATTATTCCTTGTCTGGCCTTCAGGTGCTTTGGAAAATAGCTTGACCCCCCTCCTCTCTGTGATAGCCCCTCAAATATTTGAACACTGCTATTATGTCTCCTCTGTTCCTTCTCTTCACTAGACTAGCCATGCCCAGTTCCTGCAACTGTTCATCTTTGTTTTAGCCTCCAGTCCCCTAATCATCTTGGTTGCTATTCTCTGCACTCTTTCTAGAATGCAGAGAAACTTTTTAATAGCGTGGTAACCAAAACTGGATGCAGTATTTAAGGTGTGGTCTTACTAAGGCTTTATAGAGTGGTATTAGTACCTCACTTGATCTTGATTGTATCCCTCTGTTAATGCAATTTAGGATTGCATTGGCTGCAAACTGTTAGCCCATATTTAATTGTCCACTAAGTCCACTAAGACTCCAAGATTCCTTTCACAGTTACTGATGTTAAGCCTGGTTTCACTCAGACTATATGTGCACTTTTGGTTTTTCTTGCCTAAGTGTAAGACTTTACTTTTCTCTACATTGAATTTCATTTTGTTAGATTGGGCCCAGTGTTAAAATGTGTTGAGATCCGTCTGGATCTTGAGCCTATCATCTAGGGTGGGGGTCGGCAACCTGTGGCTCCAGAGCCGCATGCGGAGGGATAAAAGAGGGATAAAAGAGGCAGAGGGATAAAAGAGTTGTCACCCTGGCATGGCAGTGGCATGGCTGGAGCCTTTGTGTGGGAGCGAAGAGCCCCTGCATTTGCCTTTGAGTGACAACAGCATTCCGCCTTCATCATGGTACATTTGCTGTTGCCACCAGCAAAGAGGGTTGGGAAAGAACAGCGGGGGTGGATCTTGCAGGGTGGGGGCCATCCCCCAAGCCTGGCCTTCCTCCTCCCTTGTTAGCAGGGCCAAGACAAAGAAGGGGGCGATGTGGGGAAGCGTTCCCTTCCCCCGCCAAGCGCCAAGCACAACAGTCCAGTGGGAGGGGGAGATGGCCTGGCAGAAGCACCCTCATTGGTGAGTTGGATAGCGGAGAGGTGTGGCCCGGCTCTCCAGATGCAAGCTGCCATCTTTGAAACATGCCGCTTTCTGTTGCCTGTGCCTTCCCCGATCTCAGCTCCTTTGCCCCAGCGAGAGCTACGTTTTTGCTCGCTTTCTGTTGCCTGTGTCTTCCCTGGGCAGTGATGGCTGGGGCCATGGGGGAGGGGGCAGCAGAGGTGTCAGGGCTGCTTCCCCCCTCAATAATGTGAGCCCGTGCGCTCACATAGAGAGGGCCTACTTGAGGTCCCGTTGGCCAAACAATGTCGGCTGACAGCCCCTAGGGAGCGAGCCTTCTCTGTGGGCGCACCTACCCTCTGGAATCAGCTCCCCTTGGAGCTCCGGGTAGCCCCCGACCTTCGCTCCTTCTGCCGTGACCTTAAAACATGGCTGTTTCGCCAAGCTGGCCTGGACAGAATGGGGTTTTAATGTGAATTTTAGTTTTTATTGTTGAATTTTAATTGGACTTGTTGTTGTTTATTGCTGTGAGCCGCCCTGAGTCCTTGTGGAGAAAGGGTGGCATATAAGTCCGATAATAAATAAATGAATAAAAATAAATAAGCTGGGCCTCGAGGAACATGGAGAGTTGTGGGTGAGCGCCAGAGGGTCAGAAGAAGCACTCCAACATCGCTCCAACATTTGTTTCCAGTGTACACTACTCTGTCCCAAAGTAGGATTGAGTGGGTTAAAGGCAGTGGTGAAATTAATTTTTTTTACTACCGGTTCTGTGGGTGTGGCTTGGTGGGCGTGGCTTGGTGGCTGGGCGTGGCTGGGTGGTCATGTGAGTGGCTAGGCATGGCCAACTCAATGTCACTCCCACCCAGTCACATGACACCACCCCCAGCCACACCTACTCAGGTTTTCTGGCTCCCTGTGGGAAATGGGTCATGTGACTGAGTGGGCATGGCCAACTTGATTGGTGTCACCCTTAGGAAATTTCTCCTTAGTCCAAGTCACAAAATAGCACAATAAAATAGCACTGTTCCAATATTTAGAATAGAATAGAATAACAGAGTTGGAAAGACTGTGGAGGTCTTCTAGTCCAACCCCCTGCTTAGGCAGGAAACCCTACACCACTTCAGACAAATGATTATCCAATCTCTTCTTTAAAACTTCCAGTGTTGGAGCATTTACAACTTCTGGAGGCAAGTTGTTCCACTGATTAATTGTTCTGTCAGGAAATTTGAGGAACTCCTACAAAAATGAAGGATTAATCTATTTTCCAAAGCACCAAAAGGCACAACAAGAAACAATGGATGGAAACTAACCAAAGAGAGAAGCAACCTAGGACTGAGGAGAAATTTCCTAAGAGTGAGACCAATTAACCAATGGAATAGCTTGCCTTCAGAAGTTGTGGATGCTCCATCACTAGAGGCTTTCAAAAAGAGTGAGGGAAGTACACCCCAAAAGGACAGTGCCAGGAACCACTAAAACAATGCAGAAAACTTAAAACAGCCATTCCCCTTTTTTAAAAAAGGCAACCCCAAAGCAAACGCAGCAGCTGAGAGGGAAACTAAGAACAGCTGCTCAGGCTAATTGAAAGCCTGGGCATGCTGCCAAAAGCCATTAACCCTTCCAACTCTATTATTCTATGTTCTCTATGTTCTAAATTGGGTGCTTCAAAGCAGAAGTAATAGAGCTGGCTGGACCACACATGCATTAAATTCACAGCCTGTATGATCAAGCTGCATCATTGTCCCCTCCTGTATCTTTTCCCCCAGGAAGAAACAAGAAGTAGCCAACACTGCAGCAGCTATAAAAGGTCTTGGGAAACTCCAGGGAGTATCAGCTGATCACAGAAGTGTTACTTAATACTCTTTATAATGAAAATGTTTGTGATCTTGTCCTTCTTCCTGAAGGGAAGAGGTTAGATGAGTGATTGATGGGTTTCCCTGCCCTAATTCTGTCAGTTTCTGTTGTTTATTGACTTGATTCAGCATGTATCGGCTGCATTCCAACTGCAACTGTTAAGTGGAGCTATTAACTGAAGGGGGAGAGGGTGGGGGAACCTCTCTTGCACTATACTTTTAACCAGTTCTTCGAACTGCCTAAACAATTTACTAACAGTTTGGGCAAACTGGTGAAAGCAGCTGAATTTCACCTGTGGTTGAAGGGAGCAGAGTGAAGGGGGAAAGGAAGGGGGAAGCCCAGCTGTCTTTCTTTTGGCAGGGGGCAGGGGGAAGACACAATACCCCCTCCATGGCCTTCCTGTTGCTCTCGCAGCACTTGCGCAGCACACTCGTCCGTGGCAACAGCAGCGGCGGCAGCAGCGGTGGTGGCTCACTTTCGCCTCCTATATGTCAGTTGCTGTGATGCCCTGCCTCCCAGCTGATCGTTGGTGCACTGCTAGTCTGCCATCCTCGGTGGTTGCCAAAGTGGCAGTGGCAGCAGCAGCACTGGAGCATCCAGCTTGCATGGGTTCAAGACTTGCGTGAGGCAGGCGAGAGGCCTGTAGCCGCCAAGCATGGGGGTCACGCCTTGATGTAAGGATGAGATTCCGCAGTTGCCAACGTGCTCCTTGATTCCCCTGCACCTGATCTGCTTTGGAGATGCTGTGGCTCCTGTCACTCCATTCGTGCATTGGCTCATCCTGGAGTACTGGATGAGTGTAATGATTTGTCTCTATCTGTGCCTCTATCTCCCCGGACCTTGCCAGGCACACAGGAATTGTTCATGTGCCTGATTTGTCCCAGATAAGTGGCTTTGCACCTGCATTGGCAAGTTACATTATTCTGTCTGTTCTTTTGCAAACACACACACACACACACACACACACATACACACACACAGAGAGAGAGAGAGAGAGAGAGAGAGACATACAGAGATTCAATAAGGAAGATTTGTCTTTTATAGCCAAATACATATTCTTGAAGCAACTTGCTCTTGCACATGGATACAGAATGGCTGGGAAGGGGGCTGCTTTACAAACATGCACTCACTTGTTGTGTGTGTGGTTTTTTTTAGGGTTCTTAGAGCAGATATTTCACATCTGTTCTCTCTCTCCGGAGATTCCTACCACCAGTGGTGAAATTCAAAAATTTTCCCTACTGATTCTGTGGACGTGGCTTGGTGGACATGGCTTTGTGGTCATGTGACTGGGGTGGGTGTGGCTTGGCGGTCATGTGACTGGGTGGGCATGTGACTGGGTGGGCGTGGCTTGGCGGTCATGTGACTGGGTGGGTGTGGCTTGGTGGTCATGTGACTGGGGTGGGCATGGCTTGGCGGTCATGTGACTGGGATGGGCGTGGCTTGGCGGTCATGTGACTGGGATGGGTGTGGCTTGGTGGTCATGTGACCATGAAAACCAACTATCACACTTTACACAAAAATAACACAAAAGCTACACAACATGGCTTAGGACCTGGTTACTTACAGAACCGCATTCTGCCACTGTTTTCCTCCCACCGACTGACACGCTCCCACAGAGAGGGCCTCCTCAGGGTGCCATCGGCCAAACAATGTCGACTGGTGACCCCCAGGGGGAGAGCCTTCTCTGTGGGGGCTCCTGTCCTATGGAATGAATTGCCCCCGGACATATGAAGGATCCCCGACCTCTGCGCCTTCCGTCGTGCTCTGAAAACCCTATTATTTCAGCAAGCCAGTCTGATGGGATAAATGATTTTAAATTGGGTTTTAAAGTGGTTTAATATGGTTTTAATTGGAAGTTTTAATTTTGGCCAAAGATTGAATTGTTTTAATATGTTTTTTAAATTTTGTCTTGTATGTTGTTTTATCATGGTTGTTCACCGCCCTGAGTCCTTCGGTATACAAATATAATAAAAACTAAAAAAAAAACCTAAACTAACTCTCACACAATGCAAAAGCAGCTGGACTTCACACAAAATGGCCCCTGCAACAAGCAGGAACCTCACAGAATCACAGTGAGCTCAAAAACAAACTATCACACTTTACACAAAAATACCAGTTCGGGCAATAGGTAGTGAAAAGAGGTTTTAAAAAGTAAAAAAAAAGTTCCAAGGATCACGCAGCACACCTGATTGATCTTTTTTTACTTTTTAAAAACATTTTTTACTACCTATTGCCTGATCCAGTAGTAAAAAAATGCTTTAAAAAAGTTCCGTGGATCAGCTGTGCCTCACGATTTTCAGAACTTTTACTTTTTAAAGCATTTCTTTACTACCAGTTTGTGTGTACCAGTAGCATTTTCACTACTGGTTCGGATGAACCACCCCAAACGGGTAGCATTTCACCCCTGTCCACCACCAGCACCAGTTCAGGGGTTCCTTCTCTCCCCCAGTGTTTGCATGTGTGTGTGTGTGTGTGTGTGTGTGTGTGTGTGTGAGAGAGAGAGAGAGAGAGAGAGAGACCTGGGTAGGTGTGGCTGGGGGGGTGTCATGTGACTTGGTGGGAGTGATATTGAGTTGGCCATGCCCATCCAGGCTTTGCGGTTCCCAGTGTTTTGTTTTCTGTGGGAAATGGGTCCAAGCTGCTTTTTGAGTATTTAAGGATTGCAGACCCCTGATTAGGGTGTTGGCTATTCCTGCCAGCTTAGTATCATCCACAAATTTGGTAAATTCCCATTTTATTCCCTCATCTAAGTCGTTTATGAAGATATTGAATACTGGGTCTAAGATGATATGTCATATGATATGAACCCAAACAAAAGGATCAGCTCCATTCCAGATACACTCTGATGCCAGCAAATCTCAGAACCACTTATTTAAATCATTAGTTCTGATGTCACCACTCACTCATTCTTGATTTATAACTGCATATGGATTTTTCTCCAGAACATTGCAATAGTTTGATGTTACTAATACTTTGCCTTCCCAAGAATAGAAGAGAAAAGGCCCTTTTTATTAATAAAAGAGTTTTTCCAGGATTTAATAAATCACAAAGGAAATACATTTTTCCTAATCTGGTGTTTTGTACATAAAATTATTTTCTAAAGGTAAAAGGGATTCAATCATTCACTGATTTGTAAATCAAACCATCAAGTTTCTTTCACACAAAATCAAAGTAAGGCAAAGGTGCTTTTAAGGCGCAAGATACCATTTTAAAAATAGCTTCAATGTGGCTTTGCTTCTTTATGGGGAATAGCTGGGATTCAAGGCCAGAAGAGCTATTGCTTTATATCTAGAACATCTAGTCCTTGCCACTCCATAGGGTATCAAAGTAGTAAAAGGACTTTTCAGAGAACCTAAGCAGCTACAATTTACTCAAGCTTTTCTCCAAGATCATGAAGGGCAAGACTGATGGGGTGGTTAGGGGTAGCTCTGATGAAATGTCAGTGAGATACAGATGGAAAACCAAGTCTAGAGATTGCAGGGGGTAAGGATGTGGATTGTTGTGGAAGAAAGAAAACAGCTGTGGTCCTTTCTCTTGTGCTGAATTATTTGCCTTCTTCAAGCGCATCTTTTCCAGAAATGTGGGTGGGAGGTATAGTAATTGCTTTGCTTTTCAGCTTCCAAAAATTCAACCATGAAACACACTGTATAAAGTGAAATGTGTTCTGAAATTAACTGAGTTTAGTTTAATTAATTAATTAATAATTAATATAATGTATTATTAATTTATAATTAATGTATAATTCATCTTTCCTTTAGGAGCAAAAGTGTCAGGATAAATAGTGCTCCTCTTCTATTTTTCCGATAACAAGCCTATGAGATACAATGGATTGAGAGGTGGGGGGGCAAGGTTACTTAAGGAGGTTCTGTGAGTTTCAGTGAGGGTGGACTAGAATTTTGGTTTGCCCACTCCCAGATTATAACCATTAACACCACTCTGAAATCAGCAAAACTTTAAATATATTTTTGTCAATGCAAGTTCTGGCAATTTTATGAAGGGAGGTATTGCCTCCTTCCACTCTGAGGCATACTACTGCCCTCTTTCCCTGCAAAAAGTGAATTAAAAAACAAGAATAACTGCAGACTTACTGAATGGACTCTAAATCAACGTCTGTAACAAATTCATTGTGCTGAATGGCCCTTTGAATGGAACTATTAAAAATTCATTGCCTTTTGTTTTGCCCTTTGGCAAAATCCCATTGCTTGTTGGTTCCTCACACACAGTTAAGTAGGAATTACATTTGGTTGCAGAATAAGAAATGTGTTAAGTTCTACTGTAAACAGGCACATAGTACAATTAGCTGCCTTAGCCACCTGAACAATTTAATGAATCCAATATCAATTAGAAATCGTAGTTCATCTTAATTTTTCCTTCCCCATTTAAAGCAAGGAAAATGTTCATATATATATATATATATATATATATATATATATATATATATATATATATATATATATGTAGGTCTTTGGTTATTCGGGTCTTCTCCCACGTAAAATTGGAAGTGTCTTGGCGACGTTTCGACGAAGTCTCATTCGTCATCTTCAGGCTGGTGTTCTCGGCTTCGTGCTTCCAGGAGCAATGTGAGATCGCAGCTGTCTCTTCCTTTTAACTGCTAGTGGAGGTGTGAGCTGATTGGGTGGGAACTTGGCTGTGTTCTGATTGGGTGGAGGTGTGTTCTGATTGGTTAGGGGCTTGGCTGTGCTCTGATTGGCTGGGGTTGTGTTCTGTTTGGGTGGGGGCTTGGTTGTGCTCAGCTTAGTCTGAGTTGCAGGGGGATTTGAGCTGGTGAGCTGCGTTGTTGTTGTTTGGCTTCGTGTTTGTGGCCGTGCGAGCTCTTCATGGTGGGTGTCAGTCTGCTTCATGTATGGATTGGAGGGGTTTAAAGTGGCTAATGATGCAGCTGCGGTCTGGCTTCTGGTCCTTGGTCGTGGCTCATTATCAGTGTGGGTTTGAGTCTGCTTTCTGCGTGGATGTGTGGTGGTGACATCAGGTGTAGCACTCGTGAGTGTGGGTCTGGTGTCATTCGTCGTGTTAGGGACTCGTTTGTCAATAAGGGCGGGTTTCCAAATGGCTGGTAGGCGGGAGGTATCGTCTCGTTTGTTCATGCTGTGTGGGCGTTTTTCTATCTCAATGGCTTCTCTGATTATTCTGTTGTTAAAGTGTTCAGTTTTGGCGATAGTTCTGGTCTTTTTAAAGTCAATATCATGTCCTGTGGCTTTAAGGTGTTGGACCAGGGAAGAAGTTGGTTCCTCTTTTCTGACTGAGTTCTTGTGTTCTTCTATGCGTGCACTTATTCGTCTGTTGGTTTGTCCGATGTATGTGGTGGGGCAGGCGGTGCATGGGATTTCATATACTCCTTGATTTTCTAACTCAATTTTGTCTTTGGGGTTCCTTAGGATGGTGGATATTTTTCGGTTTGTGCAGAATGCTGTCTTGATGTTATGTTTGTGGAGGATTTTGCTTATTCTGTCTGTGGTGCCTTTTATGTATGGGAGGAGGGCCTTGCCGTTTTCTTGTTCTCTGTCTTGGATTTTAGTGGGGGTTTCTTTTTGGATTAGGTTGGTGATCTTATTTCTTTGGAATCCATTGGATGTGAGTACGTTAGTGAGGGTGTGTAGTTCGGTTTTTAGGTGTTGTTCGTCAGCTAAGCGTTTTGTTCTGGAAATGAGTGTCTTGGCTACAGAGTTGATCTGGGCAGGGTGGTGGTGTGAGAGTGCGTGCAGATAGCGGTTTGTGTGTGTTTTCTTCTGGTATATAGTGTGTCCTAGGGAGCCATTGGATTTTCTGTAGACTAAGACATCCAGGAAGGGAAGTTGGTTGTTCACTTCTGTTTCCATGGTGAACTGTATTTTGGGGTGTAGGCTGTTGAGGTGTGTGAGGAAGTTGTCCAGTTTTTCTTTCCCATGTGGCCAGATTATGAAGGTGTCGTCCACATATCTGAGCCAGAGTTTGGGTTTGTGATCGGATTTTTCTAGGGCTTGGGTTTCAAAGTATTCCATATAGAGGTTGGCAATGACAGGTGAGAGGGGTGATCCCATGGGTGCTCCTTCTGTTTGTTTGTATTTCTGTCCATTATAGATGAAGTATGTGTTGGATAGGCAGTGGTTGGTCAGATCTAAGATGTGCTTGGGGGGGTTATATTTGTTTTGGATAACTGTCAAGGCTTCTTTGATTGGTACTTGGGTGAAGAGGGATATGACATCAAAGCTCACGAGTAGGTCACTGGGCTGTAAGTTTTGTTGCTTTATGATGTCTATGAACTGGAATGAGTTTTTTACGTATGAGGTGATGGATTCTGCATAGGGCTGTAGTTGTTTGGCGAGAAATTTGGCTAGGTTTTGTAGAGGTGAGCCTATGGAGCTGACTATGGGTCTAAGTGGGGTTCCTTCTTTGTGTATCTTGGGGAGACCATAAAGCTTAGGGCATCTGGATGATTTCTCTCTGGGTATGATTCTTTGCTGAATCTCTTCGCTGATGGGGGAGGCTTTTATTTTGGATCTGGTGGTTTTTTCCAGGTAGGTGGTGGGGTCTGTGTTTAGGGGTTTGTATATGGAGTCTTGGAGTAGGTTGAATCCCCTCCACCCTCACAGCCACACATGAAACAAACAGTGCATAACATCTTAGATAGGATCCTCACCAAAGCCGAAACCAATGTCCTTTCCAAAGGATTCAACTTTGCAGTCGCTCCCAAAAGCATCCCCACTGAAACCATTATATGCGGAGTTGAAACCAGCCTGACCAAAATCAACCCCGACGATGCAAACAGAATCAGACTCGAAATCACCAAAGAGGAACAGACAGCACTACTTAACCTGAAAGAAGACACCAGCATAATAATCCTACCAGCAGACAAGGGCAATGCCACGGTGGTTATGAACACATCTGACTACCAAACCAAATTAACCAACCTACCCAGAGAGAAATCATCCAGATGCCCTAAGCTTTATGGTCTCCCCAAGATACACAAAGAAGGAACCCCACTTAGACCCATAGTCAGCTCCATAGGCTCACCTCTACAAAACCTAGCCAAATTTCTCGCCAAACAACTACAGCCCTATGCAGAATCCATCACCTCATACGTAAAAAACTCATTCCAGTTCATAGACATCATAAAGCAACAAAACTTACAGCCCAGTGACCTACTCGTGAGCTTTGATGTCATATCCCTCTTCACCCAAGTACCAATCAAAGAAGCCTTGACAGTTATCCAAAACAAATATACCCCCCCCCAAGCACATCTTAGATCTGACCAACCACTGCCTATCCAACACATACTTCATCTATAATGGACAGAAATACAAACAAACAGAAGGAGCACCCATGGGATCACCCCTCTCACCTGTCATTGCCAACCTCTATATGGAATACTTTGAAACCCAAGCCCTAGAAAAATCCGATCACAAACCCAAACTCTGGCTCAGATATGTGGACGACACCTTCATAATCTGGCCACATGGGAAAGAAAAACTGGACAACTTCCTCACACACCTCAACAGCCTACACCCCAAAATACAGTTCACCATGGAAACAGAAGTGAACAACCAACTTCCCTTCCTGGATGTCTTAGTCTACAGAAAATCCAATGGCTCCCTAGGACACACTATATACCAGAAGAAAACACACACAAACCGCTATCTGCACGCACTCTCACACCACCACCCTGCCCAGATCAACTCTGTAGCCAAGACACTCATTTCCAGAACAAAACGCTTAGCTGACGAACAACACCTAAAAACCGAACTACACACCCTCACTAACGTACTCACATCCAATGGATTCCAAAGAAATAAGATCACCAACCTAATCCAAAAAGAAACCCCCACTAAAATCCAAGACAGAGAACAAGAAAACGGCAAGGCCCTCCTCCCATACATAAAAGGCACCACAGACAGAATAAGCAAAATCCTCCACAAACATAACATCAAGACAGCATTCTGCACAAACCGAAAAATATCCACCATCCTAAGGAACCCCAAAGACAAAATTGAGTTAGAAAATCAAGGAGTATATGAAATCCCATGCACCGCCTGCCCCACCACATACATCGGACAAACCAACAGACGAATAAGTGCACGCATAGAAGAACACAAGAACTCAGTCAGAAAAGAGGAACCAACTTCTTCCCTGGTCCAACACCTTAAAGCCACAGGACATGATATTGACTTTAAAAAGACCAGAACTATCGCCAAAACTGAACACTTTAACAACAGAATAATCAGAGAAGCCATTGAGATAGAAAAACGCCCACACAGCATGAACAAACGAGACGATACCTCCCGCCTACCAGCCATTTGGAAACCCGCCCTTATTGACAAACGAGTCCCTAACACGACGAATGACACCAGACCCACACTCACGAGTGCCACACCTGATGTCACCACCACACATCCATGCAGAAAGCAGACTCAAACCCACACTGATAATGAGCCACGACCAAGGACCAGAAGCCAGACCGCAGCTGCATCATTAGCCACTTTAAACCCCTCCAATCCATACATGAAGCAGACTGACACCCACCATGAAGAGCTCGCACGGCCACAAACACGAAGCCAAACAACAACAACGCAGCTCACCAGCTCAAATCCCCCTGCAACTCAGACTAAGCTGAGCACAACCAAGCCCCCACCCAAACAGAACACAACCCCAGCCAATCAGAGCACAGCCAAGCCCCTAACCAATCAGAACACACCTCCACCCAATCAGAACACAGCCAAGTTCCCACCCAATCAGCTCACACCTCCACTAGCAGTTAAAAGGAAGAGACAGCTGCGATCTCACATTGCTCCTGGAAGCACGAAGCCGAGAACACCAGCCTGAAGATGACGAATGAGACTTCGTCGAAACGTCGCCAAGACACTTCCAATTTTACGTGGGAGAAGACCCGAATAACCAAAGACCTACATACAAACACCCGCGAAAACCTGAGAAAACAAATATATATATATATATATATATATATATATATATATATATATATATATATATATATATATATATATATACGTGTGTGTGTGTGTGTATGTATATGTATATGTATATAACAAAGCAATTTAAAAATTAAATTTTACAGATGTATTAGACAGTTATGAATTCACATGTATCACAAAGGAAAAGATCTGACATTTGTGTGATTATCTTACAAGAAACATCTGTCCATTTCAATACAGCAACCAATAAGGGAGTCAATGTGTTATGGCTCTTTGTCGAGAGTGGCAGGTGTGGGTGAAGGCACAGAGGAGAGGGAGACCTTGTTATCAATTCTTCAGCAGCAAGGCATCTTTCCCTCATTCAACCACTTACTCCAGTTCTGATGTCAAAATTCTAGCAATAAATCAGATAATTACTTTGTGATTGAAGTCATCTTCACAAATATAGTACCTATGCTTCATGGGTCCCCAGCCTTATGGTTTGCTTGGGCCAGATTGAGTGAAGATGTATTGTTTTGCACCACATACAAAATGTATAATATAGTTGGAAGTTATAAATCACATAATGTTAAAAGTTTAAGATATTGTGGGACCGCCTCACTAACTGCTCAGGGCTGCATATGACCAGGCCGTGGGTTGGACACACCTGCTATATTTGAATAAAAATTAGCTGGCTAGCATTGCTCTTTTACAATGAGCTTTCATTGAAGAAGTAGACCACGGAATAATTGCTCAGCTTGGGTGTATTGAGATTTCTCAATATTGGTCAACTTATCAGATACTCTAGAGGGCACTGTTGAACCTTGTCATACCCTCATCTCCTTTCTGTCCTTCCATCTTTTCATATACCACCCACATTATCTTCCCCAGCTTGGATTTTCCTACTACAAATAATGCATCAATATCAGAACTACATCTTTAATGTGAGCTGGCAGGGCTAGACCATATTTTCTTAGCTTGCAGTGTGTCAGGAACTGAGTGTGGTGAATTCTAGAAGGAAGAAAATAATGTGGTTTGCAGGCAGCATATACATGTTCACACTTTTTCTTCTGTCCATGTTATATGGGGTAGAAGAGCAGGGCATCCTTAGATACCTTATGATTCTTGACGAATGTATATTTTCTTTTATGTACACTGCACCAAGACTGTGCAGTGCACATATGCATATGCACCAAGACTGTGTGTCCAATCACTCTTGGCCAATAAAGAATTCTATTCTATTCTATTCTATTCTATTCTATTCTATTCTATTCTATTCTATTCTATTCTATTCTATTCTATTCTATTCTATTCTATTCTATTCTATTCTATTCTATTCGCCATCCATAAGTACATACACTGAACAGGCCTGATGAGTAAATATAAATATACATCATTAGAGTTATTTTTTAATGCAAAGAAATAATTCTATACTTGCAGCATTTCAAGAAATTAAAGATTTTTTTTTCAAAAACCACATTTATTGGGAAAAACTATTGAGGTACAAATTCAGAGGGAACAGTGATATAAAAGACTTAACACTCTAGGTTGTACTTGTTGGTTAAAAAAAATCAAATAAAGAAGTCAGAAAATAAAACCAGGGACTTCAATTGGAACCGATCCTTGACTCTTTTAAACACACTTTAAATAAAGAGATTACTATTGGCGAAATTGAAAGAGCTATTAAGAAGCAAGCAGGGGGAAACACCCCTGGGCCTGATGGTCTCCCAAGTGAATTATACAAAGGTATAATTGACTTGCTGAGTCCTCAACTAAAGGATGTATTTAACGAGGCCTTAACAGATGCCAAGATACCTCAATCCTGGAGGGAAGTTTATATTTCGTTGATCTCAAAGCCCAACTTGGACCGATCACTAATTCAGAACTACAGACCAATCTCGCTCTTAAATGTCGATTATAAGATCTTTACGACAGTACTAGCAGAAGACTCAAAATATTTCTTTCCCATTTCATCCATCAGGACCAAAATGGCTTTCTACCTTATAGACAACTTCGACACAATGTAAGAGTAATTTTAAATGTAATGGAGTATTATGAAAGGTATTCAGACAAAGATATGGCAATGGTATTCGTAGACGCCCAAAAGGCCTTTGATAGGGTCAACTGGAATTTTATTACACAACAATTAAAAATTATGGAATTTGGCTCTAAATTTATAAATGCAATTCAGGCTATATATACTAAACAGTCAGCCAGGTTGCTATTTAATGGAACAATCTCCGATGAGATTAAAATCTCCAAAGGTACTAGACAGGGTTGCCCTCTCTCACCGTTATTATTTGTTTTAACTTTGGAACCACTTCTCAATATAATCAGGCAAGATAAGGATATTAGAGGCCTAAGGATTAGGGGAGAAGAATACAAGCTCCAAGCGTTCGCTGATGATCTTGTATTCATCTTGGAAGACCCTCTAACTTCAGGTCCGATACTGCTAAGGAGAATTGAAGAATATGGAGAAGTAGCAGGATTAAAAATTAACAAAGATAAAACTAAAATGATATCCAAAAACTTAACAGAGATGCAGGAAGCCATAGGACTTAAATTTACTAAGAAGGTAAAATATCTAGGGATTTGGCTGACAAACAAATGCTCTAATATTAAAGAGACCAATTACTTCAAACTATTGGCTGATACAGTAGAGGACCTAGTAGATGGAAGAATATACAGCTTTCACTTTTGGACAGGGTTGCTGCAATCAAAGCCCATACCCTCCCATGGTGGATTTTTCTATTTCAAATGGCTCCTGTAAATTTGGATAAAAATTTCTTTAGGAAATTGGATCAGGCAATAAGCAAATTTATCTGGCAAGGGAAAAAACCACGAATTAAGAGAAAAATGCTACAGGAACACAAAACGAGGGGGGGGCTTGGGGCTCCCAAATTGGGAGTTATATTACCAAGCCTCGTCCCTTCTTTGGATAAGAGACTGGGTATCCCTTTCGAAAAAACGCATATTAACGATTGAGGGATTTGATCTTCACCAAGGCTGGCTCAGCTTTGAGAAAAACAAATCTAAATATTTTACTAACCACTATATTAGAAGAATTTTAATAAAAATATGGGAAAAGGTGAAGAAACAAACTTATACCCCAGTTCCTAAATGGGTGGTCCCATTGGAGATGGCAACCTACCCGACGGTTTATAATATAAAAAGAAATTGGACCTACAACATCCTGATGGATGGAGGAGGGAACTTAATATTTATTTATTTATTTATTTATTTATTTAATCATATTTGTATACCGCCCTACTCCCAGAGGACTCAGGGCGGTGAACAGCCAAGATAAAAATACAAAAAACATACAAAAGTTAAAAGCTATTAAAAATAAATTAAATAATTTGGGCTCAAGAAACAAATTTAAAACATCCAATTTGTATAAAACATTTAAAACCCAATTTAAAAGGGAGAGTTAGGCCAGACCACCCTGTTGGAATAAAAACATTTTTAGGACTCAGCGGAAGGTGCGTAAGTCTTGGATCCTCCGTATCTCCAGGGGGAGCTCGTTCCAGATGGCAGGTGCCCCCACAGAGAAGGCTCTCCCCCTGGGGGCCACCAGTCGACATTGTTTGGCCGACGGCACCCTGAGGAGCCCCTCTCTGTGGGAGCAAACTGGTCGGTGAGAGGCTACTGGTGGCAGAAGGCGGTCTCGTAAGTACCCTGGTCCTGAGCCATGGAGCGCTCTAAAGGTGGTAACCAAAACCTTGAAGCGCACCCGGAAGACCACTGGGAGCCAGTGCAGCTCGCGCAGGAGGGGAGTCACATGGGAGTGCCACGTCGCTCCCATCACCACCCGCGCAGCCACATTCTGGACCAGTTGGAGCCTCTGGGTGTTCCTCAAGGGGAGCCCATGTAGAGAGCATTGCAGTAGTCCAGGCGTGAGGTGACAAGGGCGTGAGTGACTGTGCATAATGAGTCCCAATCCAGAAAGGGACGCAACTGGCGAATCAGGCGAACCTGATAAAAAGTCCTCCTGGCCACGGCCGTCATATGCTCTTCTAAAGACAGCCGTGAGTCCAGGAGGACGCCCAAGTTGCGAACCCCATCCGTGGGGCCCAACGACTCGCCCCCAATAGTCAGTGATGGTGCCAACTATCGGGACGTCGGAAACCACAGCCACTCGGTCTTGGATGGATTGAGCCTGAGTCTGTTCCTCCCCATCCAGATCCGTACGGCCTCTAGGCACTGGGACATCACTTCGAGGGCATCATTGGGGTGGTCTGGGGTGGAGATGTACAGCTGGGTATCATCAGCGTACTGATGGTACTTCACTCCAAAACCACGGATGATCTCACCCAGCGGCTTCACATAAATGTTGAACAGAAGGGGCGAGAGGACCGATCCTTGTGGCACCCCACATACAAGGGGCCTCGGGGTCGACCTCTGCCCCCCTGTCAACACAGACTGCGACCGGTCGGAGAGAAAGGAGGAGAACCACCGTAAAACGGTGCCCCCCACCCCCACCCCTTCCAACCGGTGCAGTATGATACCATGGTCGATGGTATCAAAAGCCGCTGAGAGGTCTAATAGGACCAGGACAGAGGAGCAACCCCTGTCCTGAGCACTCCAGAGATCATCAACCAATGCGACCAATGCCGTCTCTGTGCTGTACCCGGGCCTAAAGCCCGACTGGAATGGGTCTAGATAGATCGATTCATCCAGGTACTGAGGCAGATGTCGCGCAACCACACTCTCAACAACCTTCGCAACAAAGTGAAGGTTGGAGACAGGACGGTAATTTGCTAACACAGCCGGGTCCAGGGAGGGCTTCTTGAGGAGGGGCCTCACCACCGCTTCTTTCAGGGCGGTGGGAAAGACACCCTCACTCAAAGAAGCATTTATAATCCCCTGGAGCCAGCCTCATGTAACCTCCCGGGAGGCCAGCACCAGCCAGGAGGGACACGGGTCCAATAAACATGTGGCCACATTCAGTCTGCTCAGTATCCTGTCCACGCTTTCGGGAGTCATAGGATCAAACTCTTCCCATGTAATATTCTCAGGACCTGCCCCTGTCATCTCCCCTGGATCTACCCAGTCAGAGTCCAGCTGTTCCCGAATCTGAGCGATTTTGTCATACAGATATTGTACAAAGTCCTCAGCTCTACCCTCCAAGGGGTCCTCCCGCGCCCATTGATGGAGCAGGGAGCAGGTCACCCTAAACAGGGCAGCTGGGAGATTATCTGATGATGCAATAAGAGCGGAAAAGTAATTACTCTTCTCCACTCTTATCGCCACTAGGTAATTCTTAATATGAGATCTTACCAGTGTCCGGTCGGATTCAGAACAACTAGCCCTCCAACTGCTCTCTAGGCGTCTTTTCCAATGCTTCATCTCCCTCAGCTCCTCAGTATACCAAGGAGCCAGGTGAGACCAGCGCCGGGTCAGAGGCCGCAAAGGCATGACTCGGTCCAAAGCCCCAGCAGCCGCCCTATCCCAGGTGGCTACTAAGTCCTCAGCTGAGTCGTGTGCCAGAACCTCAGGAAATGGCCCAAGCTCCATCTGGAACCTATCAGGATCCATCAGGCGCCTGGGGCGGAACCACCTGGTCGGTTCTGCCTCCCTGCAGCGGGGTATGGCGGTTCAAAGGTCCAGGCGAAGGAGGGAGTGATCTGACCATGACAAGGGTTCAATCGCTATATCCCCTATCTCAAGATCACTCAACCACTGTCCAGAGACAAAAACCAGGTCCAGTGTGTGTCCCCCCATGTGAGTAGGGCCATAGATTAACTGGGTCAGGTCCATGGCCGTCATGGAAGCCATGAACTCCCGAGCCGCCTCAGACGTCTCGCCGACTGATGGCAGGTTAAAATCCCCCATGACCATAAGCCTGGGGGTGTCAACCGCCACCGCAGCTATAACATCGAGCAGCTCGGGCAGGGCTGCTGCCATGTGGCAGGGAGCCAGGTACGTGACTAGCAAGCCCAACTGCACCCTATGACCCCACTTCACAAGGAGGGACTCACATCCAGCCGTCTGAGGAACAGTGGCCTCCCTCGGTCCAAGTCCCTCATTAATGACAACCGCCACCCCCCCGCCCCTCCCCTGTGACCTTGGCTGATGGAATGCACAGAAACCGGGTGGGCACATATCAACAAGGGGGGCTCCCCCCTCCTGGCCCAACCAGGTCTCCGTAATACCTGCCAGGTCCGCACCCCCCTCCTGAATAAGGTCACAAATGAGGGGGGCTTTATTTACCACAGACCTGGCGTTGCACAGCATCAGCCGAAGGCCTGGGGCCCGAGGGTCCGTGCAACCTGGGGAACGAGAAGAGCTTTGGGGGCCGGAGCGTGCCACCGCTTGCAACCAGCGAGGATGCACTCCCACCAAATGATGTGGCCCCCTGCTCCCGCCATATCTGCCCCTCCCACCTACAGTATCAATGGCATGGCCATCTGCATCATAAGCTCTAACCCCCTCCTTGACCCCTGAGCCCGCACCTCCCAATATCAAGAAAGGAACTTCAAATAAAAGGAATAGATATAGATTGGTGGTCATATGCTCAAATTCAAGCTAGATTCAGAAAAGACAAACAAGAGTACGGTATTTACCAAACGACACAACCACTAGATAGACTCCTTCTGGGTGTTGAAACAAAATTTATATCTAAGACCTATAATCTTTTGTTATCAAGCTATACAGCTGAGGAGATAGTAAAAGATACGATGATTGCCTGGGGGAGAAACTTAGGAAGACCGATGCAACTTGAAGAATGGCAGGGAATATGCAATAGATCAATGAAATTGACATTATCAGCGGCATTTAAGGAGAATTTTTATAAAATGATCTATAGGTGGTACCTCCCACCAGATAGGATAGCTAAAATGTTCCCTGGATCCTCGGATAAATGTTGGAAGTGTAATTCGGCCAGGGGTACTTTCTTTCACCCGTGGTGGACCTGCCCTCAGATCAGGAAATTTTGGGAAAAGATTCAAAAATGGTTGAACAAGATAACAGGTGCAAGTTTCCGCCTAACTCCAGATTCTTACTTACTTGGAATCAAACTAAAAGACGTGAGCAAACAAGACTGGCGCTTATTCATCCATATTACAACAGCTGCGAGAATGGCACTTGCCCAGCATTGGAAAAATGTAAATACACCATCAGATCAACTTATAATAAACAAGATATTGAATTGTGCCGAATTGGACAAATTAACGTATATCCTAAGAGAGAAAAAAGAATCCATATACTACAGCAACTGGGAACGCTGGTATTTATGGCTAAAGAGGAGGACAAACATAGAATAAATAACATAGTATTAAATATATACTTAGTTGTAATGAGATAGCGTTTGGTATTTAAAATAGTCAACGCTATTTGAACAAAAGGATTTACCGGGATGTAACTATGAATAAGTATTTGGGGGTTCGATACGACCTCCGGTTAGTCCTTCTTTGTGGTTGTCTTTATGTGTTGTGTTGTGTACCCATATATAACTTATATTTGTTTGAAAATTACACTATATGTTTTTTTATCTGTAAATAATTAATAAAGATCTATTTTTTTAAAAAAAAGAAATTAAAGAATTTTTTTTCAAAAACCACATTTATTGGGAAAAACTATTGAGGTACAAATTCAGAGGGAACAGTGATATAAAAGACGTAACACTCTAAGTTGTACTTGTTGGTAAAAAAAAATCAAATAAAGAAGTCAGAAAATAAAACTATTCCCAGTTTCTGCATGCTGTCACTGTTACTTGGAAACAGGAAAAAAAAGTTTAAATATATAATGCCGAGGTTTATAATAATTTATACATTTAGGGTTTTTTTTTAAGCTGGTTTGAAAATTTCATAAAGAAAATTTTGATATTGGCAGCCTTAGGCTTTTGATTGTGATACATATTACAGCACATTTCTATTATTGTGGGTTGCAGTTATCAGTAATTTGATCCCTCGACTTTTCCATTCCTTTTCACTAATTCTATTTTTAAACAATGTTTACTTATATTGAATATGCACTCTGGTTCGCAAGTGTTGTGCTCTTTCCAATCTCAAAACAAAATTCAATCCTCACACTTCCAAAATGCAACTTTATATTGACAGGGCATGCTGATGCTAGAGCATAGGTATCTTCAGCTTTCTTACTATCAGGGCATTTCAGAACTGTGAGGAAGAGTTAATTGTTCTGAGGTGCTCTGAAAATCATTGTCAATTCTGCAACACCAGTAGAGGCACTATTGAACGCTCACTCAGGATTGTGAATTTTGTACTGGGAATGGATATTGTTGTATCACTGAAAGTGTCTGCTGTGCAGTATTTTGTTAGAACAATACAGATCAGAGTAGGACATTGTGTAAACCCTTTTGCCAGAAAAATAACAGAGAAATGTCTGATGCCCTTGGGGCACAAAAGTTTATTTTGCTATCTGGAAGTTGAGTCGTAACAATTGGATGTCTTTTCTTTTTTGGTTTGAAATGTTTCGCTGCTTATTCAAATGGCTCCTTCAGTGGAGATAAGCAGTGAAACATTTCAAACCCAAAAAAGGAAAGAAATCCAGTTGCCATGACTCATCTCCCAGACACCTCTACCTGGATGACTGAGAATCTTCATGGACATATTTAATTTGCTATGCATTACCACACCAATACTTTTTCACCTAAGTAAGCAGGAAGGTACTGTATGCTTTTATTTGCTTTCTATAACGTGTCATGATCTTTTGCCCCTATTGTTTACATTATTTTCCATATATCCAGGTCTACATACTAGGTAAATGCCTGTGAACTTAAATAATAAGAACATTCCATGAATCCAATGAAGTGGGCTTTAGATTATGCTACAGTAAATCAATTAATTCGTAAAGCATTAAAGTTAAGAATGAAGTGTTTTGAACTCAGTGTCACTTCAACATCTCCCAATATGGAGAAATGAGATTTGGATGATACCTTCATTTTATGACAGTCTTGACTAAAAGCCAGTATGTATCAGACAGAAGTTGAATTTCTAATCTAAAAAATCTAGAAAATAATGTGGATATCATGGTGGCATAAAGTATGAAATGTGATCTGTGATGCTAAACTTAATATCAACACAACCTGTTTCCTGCAGCCATCTCTGAAAGCCTTGATATGTGCACAGCTGACACTACAGAGATCAAGTAAGTTTCTGTCAATTGTTTCTGCTCATTAATCCCTTATTTTTAATAATAAGTTTGCCACTGGTTTATGTAAATGTATTCAAGAAGTTAAATAGCAGAGAACACAATTATTCTTTACCTGGGCTACATTTCCAGTTACTATTATAACAATGTAATTTTCAGAGGTGGGAAGGAGTTGGGTTTATATATTCAGTACTACTGCAGTTCTTCCAAATATATTTTCCTTTGTGGTAAAAGGTTGAACAAATTGATGTCATCAAAGCCATAAATATATTAGTAGGATTAATGTAGTCTCCTAGAAGATATATAGAAGGACCATAGTTATTGAATGCTTTCAGACATGAACACAGTCATTAGCAGAGTGTGTATAACTTGCAGAGTGTCATCAGTCTTGCAAAGTCTGAAATAAGAATTTGGCCGCATGAAAATAGGAATGCATAAAGAATACATCTGTAAGCATAAAGATCAGGCTCCAAACCAATATCTTGCCTGTATTTGAATAGTTAAGACTTTTCTGTATACTGCAGCTTATTTTAACTCTTCAGTGTTTAAGTATGTAATGTGGATATTCATTACATCTGTACAAAATTGAAAGTATTATTCCAGTTAAATGTCAAATGGGGGACTCATCTGAAAATATTTTGTAATTCCAACTAAATCTCTATGTTTTCTGTTTTAATATTAATTCAGGGTTATTTTTGAGGGAGTATTTAATAATCGGTATATTTTAGATTTAATTAAATATTTATACTTTGAAATAAATGGCCTAGGTTTGTTACATGCACTAATCTTAAAATGAAGAACACACAATACCAGATCTCTAGCTGGACTCTCCAGATGGTTAGCTTTGGTTTCCATAAGATGTTTAGAACTTCTACTGGATTTTTCTCTGGATTTCACACCAAACGATCATCTACAATTGATATTGTGATTTTTAATATGCTTGTAGTAAAGTGCTTATGCAAAACTGGGTCCCAGTGCAAAATATCATTTGCAGGTTTTCAACCTTTCAGTGGCCCTGGTTTACGATCCCATTTGCCATGATGATACCTAGGTACTTCAGGAAGACCGACAAGCAATGAAAGCCACAGCAAATGCTCCCTCCTCAGCCACCACTGTTTCCCAACTTTGCTTCTGCCTTTGTGCATCACATGGGCCTCTGTCACCGAAAAAGCTTTGGCCATTCTCAGCTCCATCCTTTCGTGAATTTGCTCAACCCCCCCTTTTTTTTCCAGGCCAGGTGAGCAATTGAGGAGGCAGAAATCTAGGCCCGCACAAGCGCCCCCCCCACCACCGCGCCCGCGCTCACATTTGGAAGCCAGCAAGACTAGCCACGTCATGCCTAAAAGGGGGGAGGGTGTAAGGCCCCTGTATCCATGCCTAAACTGCCACTAATGATCCGGTAGTAGCCATCTCTTCTCTGATCCGATCTCCTGCTACCACTCAAGGTCAAAACAAATACCGCTGTTGGTTTTTTTATAAATTCCGCGATGGAAGAGCTATCCTCATTGAATCTCTGAAAAATTCCCCAAAGGTGGCGGCTTTGTCGTGGGAAATGGCCCCGCGCATCTTTGGCCGCGATGCCTCAGCGCTCGTCTCTGGCTTGTTTCAGTCTCAAATGCCATCCCGTGGGCGCACACCTAGCTGCCTGGCGCGGCTTTGCCTCTCCTGTTCCGAGTCTCTGCCCAGCGAACGGAGCTGAGCAGCGACCTCGCTACCTTCCTTGAGCCTGAAATCTCGATGTTCCACTGCCACCTTGCAATTCAGTCTGGTCTCCCACCCAGGCGTGCGGCTTTCGATTGGCCTGGCCCGCTGGAAGAGTCGCAAAAGGGTGGCAGCCTCTCGAGAAGCGGAATAGGCGGGCCCCTCTTTGTCTTCTCCCCTCCAGACCCCTTTTCTCTCTGCTGCCCTACTCGCGCTCCGGTGGAAGGAGACGGGCTGCACACTTGCAGCCCGCGGGCTACAAGTCCCAGGCTGGGACGGAAGCGGAACTGCAGCTTTAAGAAGAGCTCTGCTGCCTTTGATCTGCACCAGAACGCAGCGCTTCCTCTGCTGAGAGAGGTAGATTAAAACCACCATAATCACAGCCCGCACCTAGCAGGCTACAGAGCGGAGGAAAGAACGCTTCACTTTCTCACCTGGAGGTCCCTTTGAGATATCAAATGCTGCGGATAGTTGAGTCTCTTTCAGAGCAAGCCAATGGTCCTTGGCCTCCTGCCTCGAGAGAGGGCGAAGCTTGACCAGTGGCCCTTCGCAATCCTAGGAAAAATCACATGCTCTACAAACACTTGCACAGGAACGCATTTCATCCTGTACTGGATAACAGAAGAGTTACACAATACTGTATAACACACGGTCCAATTTCAGCAGGGGATTATTTATGTGCACATCTAAATTAATTTATCAAGGTTAATTTTTCTGGATTAAATGCTAGTCCCTATCCCCGCCTTCTTCCTGCAGCCCTACCAGTAATATAAATTAAATGCCCATTTTCATCTAAGTTTTTATTGCGGTAGTAATCGCACCTTCACAAATTCACCTCTCAGGCAAGACAGTTGGCGCTTCAGGAATGAATGCCGGCATCTTCAGGGTGCACTCTTGGAAGCAGAGCCGGGGGGCAACCGGGGCCGGGCGAGGGGTGGGGGAAGGCTGTCTGTCTGCCTTCTGCAAAAGGAGATCATTTCCGTCGCTATGTGGTCACTAAACCAAAGAGGAATGGGTCGAGTCCCACTCCTGCTCTCTCGTTCGCTCTCCATCTCTCTCTCTTTTTTCTCACCCCCCTCTCCCCCTTCCCGTGACTGAGAGGGTTTCATTTCTTTCATTGAGCACAACGTGCTCAAGTTTTCTCGTTTGGCTGGAAACTACTCAACTACTACAAGAGCATCATTCTGTCCTTCGGGTACAAAGTTGAATTTCAATTGAAAACAATTGCCTAGCTTTTTATATTTTTACAATATATAAATATTAGGATAAAAATCATCACCATCATGTCATAATTAAGATAAAAATTGGGAGAAACAGTAGTGGAAAGAAATCAGGCATCAAACGACTCCACCCCAGCCATTAAGTGAAATGCCAAAAAGAAACTTTTGGTTCAAATTTAAGACAGGCATTATTGAGTCAAAAGCAAAATCACCTCCATTCTGATTCTAAATGAGCAAATAAAAATTTCGAGATGAGAAGGGCAAGAAAGCGTTTTAAAACACCAGTACATAAAATGTCTCTGTTCTCTTAATTAAGTACAGACAATCCGAAGGTCTCTAATTTCATAAACTTCCATTTAAAAAACCCCTCAGAACTTTAACTTGTTGACAGCCTTATTGACAATCTTCTCTGGGCGGGCAAGATAAACCCCAGCAACGGTAGACACCCCTTTCTTTCAACGCGGAAAATGGGTAGTTTGAAAAGTTTATTTATTTTAGTTCATCCGCCCTTCCTCCGCCCCCGGCCGGATCTTTAAGGAAAAGCTAAATGTTGCTCACATTTAAAAGCAAAAAAATCTTTCAAGTTAGACCAATGCAAATGAAACCTTTAAATGTTTCGTTTTTGCTTTTGTTTTGAGTGCCATTCCTCTTTAAATAAGCCACTTGATCATTGCCTGGGAATCTCTATTAATCGAATGGGTTTGCCTTTTTGCCAAGTCCTTTATCATTATTTATGGGCTCTAGATTGTTTCAAAGTTCCCTTGACGTTCGATTTACAAGTTTGGGGCTCTTTTCTTTTCCCTGTCCTGCCTTTTGTTCTCAAGAAAGACATCGTGTTGGAAGGGCTTTGAAAAGCCAAACACGAGAGGCCTGCCCGTGAAAAAGGAGCAGACTCGGTCCTTTTTAATTCGTCCGGGCTAGTGAATGACTCTTTGACATAATTGCAGAAGCCATTTCAAAGCTGAGGATGGTGTGTGTGTGTGTGTGTGTGGGTGTGCCTTCCATTAAAGCTGCCCAAGACAACTCTATGGGGGGGACGGGACTTTTCGAAGCGGATTCTCTCCCCCATCATCTCTTCGAAAGGGTGAATAAAATAGTTCATTGGGAAAGGGGGAAAGGAAGGAAGGAAAAGAAAGAGAGGGGAAAAAACAGAAGCGGGAGGGAGGGAGAGACGAGGCTTCCATCTGTTTGCTCCTCACAAATCGATGCCTCCGTTGGGTTGGGAGAACATTTCCTTTTACATAAGAACTCTTCGCGAAACCCGCGGCATGTTTTTTCGCGAAAGAAGGCAGGGGCGGCAGAAGGCAGGTTTCTTCGCGAAACTCTTCGCGAAACCTCGGCAGGGGCGGCAGGACTTGTAGATAAACTTGGACGGAAAATTTTTTTTTCGCGCCAAGCCCCTCCAACAAGCTCCCCGAGATCCTTGAGCCTGCGGTCAACTGCTACTTCAAGGAGGGGATAGTCACTCCGTCCCGAAGGAACCCGACATTCCAAACTCCTCGTTCCCTCAGCTTGTCGACGCGAACCGCCTCGCAGCAAAGGTGGGAACGATTCTCAAGCCTGGAGACGAAGCAACAGCGCAGCTAAGCCCGAAGATCGCGCCGCTTGATCGGGGTCAGCCATCGAGGTGGCCCTTTGCCGCAGGATAAGGAGGCGTGCGGGAAATGTTAGGGACCAGGGTCCGAGGAAACCCGAGTTTTGAATTTGGGTTCTGGTTCCCTCAAGACCCGAGACGGGAAGAGGAGCCAAATTAATCAGGGAATGAAGGTCGAGCCTCCTCCTGTACTTCTAAAAGCAGACGGCTCCTCCTTTCTCCCTCCCCCAGAGCCCCCTTTCTGCCTAGCCATAAATCTCCCCGAGGAATGGAGTGGGAAACAGGCGCGGGGGAGGGGTGACTTAGCGATACTTTTCTGGCATTCAGCACTGCAAAAGGGGTCTGGGATCGATGTTGCCTAATCGTTACAACCCTTGCTCGGCGTCAGAATCATCCAGCGGGCGGCAATAGTTAAATAGTATGACCAACGATCAAACTAAGCTCTCCAAAAATAGGTAGTGGGTCTTTCCAGAAACGCTATCCAATCTATTTTCCCCTTCCCAAACTGGCAATCATCATACAAGGGGAGCATAAGGAAATGGGGAAACCTATTTTGAGGGGAGTGCTGGGAACGGAGAGGGGAGGAGGGGATTAAGGTTTTATACCCTGCGAAACTGCCAGGCTTAATAGAAATGAAGAAGGGAGTGTGAGAGAGGAACTGAGTTCAAATCCAGACAACAGACATCATGTTATCTGCCTGCCCGGGCTTACTGTTCCCTGCTGCTGCTGCCCTGTCTCTGGAGCTGAAAGGTCCCTGCTCAATCCTTCACTCCTTTTTCAGCCACAGGAATTGCATGTTGTCCTCGCAAAGGCTGCTAAGAGGAGGGACCGAAGTGTGGGGAAGGTACGCGGTTTTTCAAATAGCTTCTGGTCTTTTGTGGGAAAACGCAAAACGTGTAGCGAAAAGGGGCAGAAATGTGGATGAAGGAGACAGAAGACAGAGAACGGCTGGATCTACAAAGGTTTGGATCGATACGTTCATAAATATCGATTAGTCTTTATTTTCCAATTAACTACTCTTGTAAAGAAATTCCCATTACCCATGTAACGACCCTCATTTCTCTCTGATCGTTATCTTGTTAGGGTCTCCAAAAGGCATTCTCCCCAGTGGAGGTCATTAAATTTTAGTAGCAATTGCAGACTCGGGTAGGAAGGTTTTCTGGCTAAGTACAGTCGTCCTCCCATCTAGACGACAACAAGTTCCTCCAAATATCGCCAAACTTTTGACTTCAGGCAAGTGGTGCCTACAGTTCCCGTGTAAGATTTCTTACGTCACTGCCGCTGACCCTTAAATCATTTTTTCCAAGAGCCAAAAGAACCCCTCTGACGAAGGAGAGAGGAAACCAGTGAGGCGCGCGCCGCGGAGCGGGTGGGGTCGAATACTGCTAATCCATCTCCCTGAGTTCTGGCGCCCCCGATCCTCCTGATCATTCCAAGCTCCAGCCTTCCGCGGGCAGAAGAAGCGTTCGGAAAGGATCAGAGGAGGATGTCTGGGGGCGGGGGATAAAGCCGGCACGGAACTGAACGGACCCAAAGTCTCAAGCTGAGGAATCGGATGGAGCGCTCGGAACCAGCTGCTGAGTGTCAGGAGTTGAGATCCCAGCCCATCTTTGCCTGTTGCTCACCCTCAGGGACAGATGAAGACCCGGGCCTTGGCCTTCCGGTGGCTGTGCCTCAGGTCACAGAACAGCCTAGAGTTGAAACAGGGAGGCTCGTTTCCTCGCGGGTGCACCAGGTCTACCGAGCGCTGTGTCCCAGTCAGGGCAAGAGACAAGCAAAGCATGGGCGGCAAACTGCACCCCCGTTCTTGCATGCATCCGCACTGCACGAGCGCGGAAAGCTTCCCATCAAGCCAAGCTTCAGAGGATGCGCCATCAGATTGCCGGACTCGGCTCCCTTTCCGCGGACCGGAGGAGGGGCGGAGTTAAAACCTCTTCGCCTCCGCCGCACATTTCTCTTCCCTTCCCTCTCCCTCACACTTCCTGGCCAATGAAGAGGGAGAGAGGCAGCCACGTGGGTCCGGAAAGGTTCCGAGCCTGGCAAAACGTGAATGAGAAAGAAGAGCGCGATTCAAAGGTACCGCCGACACCCAGGAGTGGGAGCGCGCGCGCTTCGCGTCTGACTCTCCGAGGGCCCCAAGAGAGAGCGAGCGTCGAGGGACGGAAAGAAGGCAGGCAGGCCTTTCTGGGGAAGTGTCTCGGGTCGGATTGGATCACAGCTCAGGGCAACTCGACCCCATGTCTCCCTGCCGCGGCCAGGGAGACCCAACTTTGACTCTCTGTTGCCCAGTCCAGGCAGTCCCCTACTCCCGCCGCTGCCGCCGCCACTCCCGGTCGTCCTCGTCCCCGGCCAGCACCTGGCCCTAAATCTACTGGGCCGTCCCAGTCTGCTTCTTGTCTCGCGCGCCTCCTTGGCCTGTAGCGCCTCTATGAGTGCAGCTTTTCAGCCGTCGCTCATGATGATGCCGCGCCCTTTGGGAAGCAGCACTGCCTTCAGCATAGACTCGCTCATCGGCAGCCCACCTCAGCCCAGCCCGGGCCACTTCGTCTACACAGGCTACCCTATGTTCATGCCCTACAGACCAGTAGTCCTGCCGCCGCCTCCACCACCACCGGCCGCCATGCCCCAGGCCACTCTGCCGCCCTCACACCCTCACCATCACCAGATTCCTAGCCTACCCACGAGTTTTTGCTCCAGTCTAGCACAGGGCATGGCTTTAACTTCCACCCTCATGGCCAACCTGCCGGGCACATTCTCGGCTTCCCCGCAGCACCAAGAGGCGGCGAGAAAGTTTGCACCACAAGCTCTCCAGGGCAGTTTTGACAAGGTGGATGCCATTCAGGCAGAAGCTGAAGACGGCAAGGCATTCTTGGCCAAGGAGGGCTCACTACTGGCCTTCTCTGCCTCCGAAGCAGCGCAGGCTTCTCTCGGTAAGTACCTCGGCTACTTGTCTCGACGTGCCTCGACGTGCTGCAGACCCTTGGCTACAAAACTAGCCCTGGCCGAGGAAGCCAAAGTGAAGCAGAGTGGGGGTGTCGATTATCTTGTCTTCAGATGACCCAGGTCATATAATTCTAACCAGAAAGGCAGCCTGGAAATTTGAAATGCGTATACTTTATGAATGTATCCGTGCCTTCTTGCGAATATTTGCATTTCTCTTAGTGTTCCACGCAATTCTCATGGACAGCAAATTAAAACCTCAAGGACGCGGGGTGGGGAGAAATGGGGACTATTCATATAGGGTGTGCATATGTTGCTATTATTCTATTGCTGTAATTCTATTATTTGAGGCGTTTAGTATACCGTCCGTGAAACATGAAGACGGGAATGTTTCGGTATTTAACTTAACATTTATGTAACATAATATAATATGAATGTTATTCCTTCCTTAATGGCTGCTCTTAGGATTTCGAGGACAAAGGCAGGGGAAAGGGGGAAGGTTAAGCAATAGATCATTGAGGGATCGTCCCTCCTAATCGACTCCTTGCATACAATTAGAAGTTTGTGAAGAGACTTGGGACGTTTAGAAAATGCAATTTGGAGTTAGTAAGCCAAAGAGCAAGGCAGTGACACTTTAGCCTGGCGAATTGCCTTCTTAAGTCCCTTGCTTAAGAAAAGAATGAGCAAGTTTTGAGAATGAGCAAACAAACAAACAAAAAAAATTGGCATGCACCAGGATGGGTGAACCCAACTCCCTTTCCCATTTTGCATGCCATTTTGACCTTCTGCTTCCCGCTTGTCGATCTACGGGCGCAAATAACCATTCAAAGAACACTGCCATCTGCGATGAATTTGCTGACAACGAAGAGTCTTGTGGCATCCGAAAGGTGTAAGGGTTGGTGGAAGCAGACACTTCCGGGAAACCTGACGGACTTCAGCCCGCAAAGCTTGTGCTTTCGTTATTTCCATGCCTCTGCCCTAAAACTGTGTTTCTGGTTATCCACCGAAAAATAACTTTTAACGTTATTGAGTTTCTCCTCAGAGCACCAGGGAAAATGGTTCTCGGTCCCTCTGCCCCATCCCTGGCTCGTCCCCATTCTCCTTTTACCCATCCCTCAGGTTGCACGGAGGAGGAGGAGGAGGAGGAGGAGGAGGAGGAGGAGGAGGAGGAGGAGGAGGAGGAGGAGGAGGAGGAGGAGGAGGAGGAGGAGGAGGAGGAGGAGGATGTTCTTGGGAATGCTGGCAAAAAGCTGGGTGAAACATAGAAACAGATGCTGTTTTTGGCTTTCCTCCAGGCACCACACGAGCTGTCTCGGGAAAAGAAGACGCCAAAGCCGAGGACGATTCGAAAGGCAAAGAGGAAAGTTTCTCGCTGGACAGCGATCTCGATTATAGCTCCGACGACAATCTGCCGGGCCAATCGACGCACAAGGAAGACGATGCTGGCAACGGCCTGGAGGAGAGCAGTCAGAGCTCGGCGAACCCAAACAGTACCACCTCAACGGGAAAAAACCGCCGGCGGCGAACGGCCTTCACCAGCGAGCAGCTGCTGGAACTGGAAAAGGAATTCCACTGCAAGAAATATCTTTCTCTGACCGAGCGATCCCAGATTGCACATGCCCTCAAACTCAGCGAAGTTCAGGTCAAAATCTGGTTCCAAAACAGGAGGGCCAAGTGGAAACGGGTGAAGGCGGGCAATGCCAATTCTAAGACCGGGGAGCCGTCCCGAAACCCCAAGATTGTGGTGCCTATCCCAGTCCACGTTAGCCGGTTCGCAATCCGGAGCCAACATCAGCAACTGGAGCAGGCCAGGCCGTGAGCGGGGACAAATCTGACCGAGGTTTTCCCCCCAGCCCCGATCTTTTCCTGTCCTCACGCGCACAATCATCCTCTCCGCCCCTCCCCGTCCCTCCGCCCCCCCTTCCGAAATTGGGGCATAATAGAGAATTTTTCACTCACCAAGTGAAGAAACCGCCAACCAAACTAACTAGGCCACGCTGAAATGCATTCATAAACCATCCGTCAGAAAACTCGTGTCATTTTGCCAGAAGGAGTATCAAAAGACTTGGAGGAACTATTTACATATTTATGAGACTGTCCAACTTTGTATATAAAGCTCTGGATCTCAGCTGCTGCATTTTGACTGTGACGAGACCAATTAGCAGTGAGGTGAAGTCTGACATTCCAAAAGTACATTTTATTGTTAAAAATTTCAACGTCTCTTCTCCTCCCACTATTATTCTCCTTCCCCAATTCCTTTAAATGAAAGAAGGGGAAGAAAACTACCAGTTTAACTTGTACAGCTGCTGCTGCTGCTTCTTCCTCTTCTTTCCTTTCCGGTCCACACTCCTCCTTCTCCTCTCCATTTTTTCAAGGGGGGAGCGATAGAGAAGCAAATGAGATATTTTTCCGGTGCGCCTCCGTTTTTTATCCCCTTATTCTAAGTCATGTTTCTCCTCACTCTTTTGTTTAAATGCACGAGTTTTTTCTATTGTGTTGAATTAATTTATTTCAAATGTAGTTTACTTTTTTAAGTTATACAAATGAAACAAAACATAATGATGTTGTGAATAAAATGCCCAAATGAGAAAGAGAAAAATAGACAAGACCGAGCACCTCTTCTGTATGAAGTTCTAAGTCCCGAAACCCCAGGATTGTGGAACTCCATCGGCAGGTTCCTCTTTAGTGCCGATCCCGTCCACAGCCCCGTTTCCCGTTTAAAGAGGCGACGGGTTCAGCTGAGGACGGGGATGGGTGGATAGGCAATAAGAGGGTGAGCGCCTGATGAAGAAACAAGCCTGACGTTGCTCACAATAGCTGCAAACAGTGCCCGAAAGCTTAACCAAGGGGTTGCCATGCGCCAGGACCCCCAGTTTGGGCCCTGGTAGAGTAGTGGGTGATGACCCTACCTCTTTTGGCAAGCGGAGGCGGGAGGCGGGAGAGGCACTGGGTGTCCTGGTCTTCAGGTTTAGTGGTCTGCGATGTTCAGGTCAGAGAGGAGACCCTCCATTTCTTGACGGAAAAGGAAAGGCTCCTGCTGAGTTTTTTCTTTCTTGGCATAGGTTTGATCAGGCCAGCTCAACGTGCCAGCAATTCTACCTTTCCGGATTAATTCCGGACAAGATCGTTGGAAACGAGAAGGGACAGGAAGGGAAGGGGGCAGAACAAACCGATTGTGAGGGCTTCTCACGATCTAGATCCAAACGCTTGATTCCGACGTTGCTCCAACTGTAGGAAGGTAAAAAAAAGGAGGAGGAGGAGTTTCAGTAGAAGTTTCAACACATTGCCACAAAAAATTGAATGCGGTGCGGTCCCCACCGCCATCACCACCTCGAAACAGTGTTGCTTCCGTTACTTTTCACCCAGTAACAATATGCAGGCCAACATGCAGGCCACCTTCTGCAAATAGGTATGCCCAATTCCTTTCCTCGCTCTTCTCTAGCTACGAAAATTACTGGCTAAAAATAGGCTAGGGCTGGACGGCAGACTTATGCAGAAGAGGCAAGAAGAGGCAGGCGGCTCCCTGTCCAAGTCAAACCTGGGGGAAACTGGAAGCGACCCCGAAGAGTTTCTGCCGCTTGCCTGCTAATTAACAACTGGCAGCGAACAAGATTGAAAAACCCTTTCAACCCAACCCATTCACTTGGCGAAACAGAAATAAATATACCCATCAATGTGACTGGGAAGATCTGAGATGTCTCAGATTGCCGCGGGGTCTGCACCAGTACTCCGGGGTGCCTGCGTCCGACCGGCCTGACGACGTACCAAGTCGGAACAAGCAGTGTGGCTCAGTCAGCCGCCTGCTCGCTTTTAGGTGCTGCTGCTTTCCAGATTTCGAAGAAAAGGAGAATTGCGTTTTGAACAAGTGCGACTGCACAGAGCCGCTGCCCGACATAAGGACCGTTTCTCTTGAACACGTTAAAGAGGGCCTCTTCGGACTCTGGGCCCACCTTCCGTTGAGCCTGCTGCTCCCCCAAAGCCTTGGAGAGCCTGCTTCACTATAATGCTAACCGTCCTAAAAGCCGCTGCTGCCTCTGAGTGAAGAGTCCCATTTGAGCAGAAAAGGGCAGTTTCAACATCTTCCAAAAAGTTAGAGATGGCAAGGAAGGCGGGCGCTTGCAAAACCTTTCCTAGGATTTCTCAGTTGCCTTCTGGTTAGAGCCTTTGCCTTCATCTGCAAACAGTGTCCATAAAGGGGTCCCTGTCTGCCACAGTTTTCTATGCGAGAGGGAACAGAGAGACATCCGGCGGGAGGGAAAGGGCCCAAGCGCGTGCACACCTGGTGGATAGGCGATTTCTTCTTCTCACACTATAATTTGAACAGAGTAGGGAGGGAGAATGGTCGCTTCCCGCAGGGTCAGGAAAAGCCCTAAGCGGGACCCCCGAGGCCGAGGCGGGAGCCAAGAAGATAAACAAGCGAGGGGGGGGGGGCTGATAGATGCCACCATTTACCATTGCAGCTTTCATTTGGCTGCCTAATGAGTCAGATCACAGGGAGAGAGAAAAATTGTCAATCGCCCAGACCCTAATGAATTTTTT
This sequence comes from Pantherophis guttatus, assembly GCF_059756535.1. NCBI lineage: Eukaryota > Metazoa > Chordata > Lepidosauria > Squamata > Colubridae > Pantherophis > Pantherophis guttatus. The sequence continues at coordinate 183,336,245 of NC_142063.1, read as the reverse complement.
TGCAAATTGTAATCAAGCCAGGCCGTCTCAGCTCGCTGATTAATGAGACCCAAGAGGCTTGGCCGGCACCTCCGCTTTTTATTCCATCCCAGCCTCCCTGCACTAAATTAACAGCAACTTGTCTGCGCTTCAAATTAACTCCCAATGATTAATTCTGATGGGGGGGCCTGAAGAATAGCTTGCGTTAATAGACACTGGCCTCTGATGCTGTTTGAAATTAATATACTTCCCCCCTCTGGCTGCCTGCTTTAATCCAGAGTTGGCTTTGACATCCCTATATTTGTTGTTATAATAAATCTCACTTACATCTGCACATCAAATCATTACAAAGCCCACGGTCCCATCCCAGAAAGCTGGGGCTGCATTGAAAAAACAGTCGGGAAAGTTGGACTGGGATTTGCCTGTTTTGCACTTAACAATAAATCCCTGCTTACATTAACAGGAGTGTATTGTAGATCTGATGAGGAATAATACACTCACACACACAATCTGTGTATGAATTTTAAACGTTCTCTCTCTCTCTCTCTTTTTTTTAAAGGGTGAAAGTAGCCATTTCTTTCTTTTGGGGGGACAATTAAGATGATAATCGTGGGAGGTTGATTCGTTTCTTGTCCCGAGAGGAAACTATTGTAGAAGCTCAAACTAGAAAAAACAAAAAGGATGTTCTGTTTCTCGCCACCGCGAAGGGCAGCGGGGCGGGGGCCGAGGCAGAAGAAAACGTCTAGAGCCCTTCGCTTAGAGGCTTGGTCACCTAGGTTTCCTCCACATGCTGAACAAGGGGCCTCGCCAAGTCTGCCCCTGCAAACGGTCTACTATTCTTCTCCCGGCAGGGAATCCGCCTCCACTTCCAGGTTCGGTGGCCGTTTCCAAATCCCACCCACTCCAGCGAATTTTCAGAGAGCGGCCCAGGACGCGTGCGAGCGATCCAGGAACCTTTCTCTCTCCCTCCTTTCTCGCTCCGCAGAAGGGTCGCGTCTCTCTTCCATCTTGCTTCTGTTTGTATTGACTTAATTGGCTTAATTATTTCTGCCGTGATTGGCAAGCTAGCTTATCTTTTTAAGCGACCCTCCTGCCCCAGGGATCTGCCAATGATCCTTTGTCAGAGTGAAGGCGGATTGCTTTGGCAGACCCATAAATTGCATAAGAAAACCTTTGCAATGGAGAGCAGTGGAGAGAAATCTGGGAATGACCCGATCTGGCTTCTATTTGGTGGGAGGCCTTTTGGCAGCCTAGCAATATGGTCTCTTTAATTAAAACCCACCCCAACTGTACAGCAGAAAAACGGCGCTGTGCCAAAGGAAGTTATAAACGGGTAAACTTGTTGTCTCCACATATTTCTACTCCAATTTATAATCGAAAACGATAGAATTGTTAGCCGTGAAACTCTAAAGGCAGACCAAAACATGAAAAACTTTTCAAAAAGCTTTCGTTGCCAAAAGTGTCAGGAAAACAGTCCCTTTGGGAATTGAGTAGAGGGAAAATAGAGGAAATGGAAGAATCGTATTCTCTTCCTTGCATAAAGTTATCGGAGGAAGCGTTGGGTCCCTCTTGACCAAGAGGGACCCAACGCTTCCTCCGATAACTTTATGATTTTGTGCCCGAGAAGCCAGGCCAGAACCAGTCCACCAACTCTCCATAGCGTGAGAACTAGAAGAGCGCAAGACTGCATCTGGAAGGACAAAGCCCGGGAGAAGGCAGCAATCATGTGGAGGAAGGAGAGGAGAGGACGTTGGCCGGGGGATCCGCGCAGCAGTTGTTTCATTGAGAGTCGAAAGCAGAAAGATTTACTTCTGTGCTTTAGACTTAACAGCTATTTTGAGTTTTGAATGAACGCCTCTACTAGAATTCTGCCGTCAGGAACTGGGGGCCCTCTAGTCATAATTTGGATCCGAGATGTGAACACCGGAGCCGTTTTCACCTAGCGGCCGCTTCCAACCAACTGATCTCTCTACTTTCCCATGGCAAAATCTTTACTTCTACAACTGGTAGTCCTGTTTGGAGTCCGAGCATTCAGCTCAACTCGAGAAAGCTAAGCAGCACCGAGCCTTGTTAGCACCCGGGTGAGGGACCTCGTGGAAATCCATGGCTCGCGCAGCAAAAGATCTCCCGAAGGCGGGGAAGCCCATACGGATTACTGCCAGTAAAACGGCGCGGATGCGTCCCAGAGTTCCACCAGAAGGCGGTTTTCCTTCTCAGGGTTAATGCAGCTATTATCTTTGTCCCTCGCCACCAAAGGCTGCGCCGAGAAAGGTTCCCGTTAGGCGGTCTCGCCAGTTTCCTTAACGGCTGGCTAGTTCCACGACACCATTGCACATCCTTCTGCCTGCAGCTTAGCAATATGGGCCTCCCAAGGTTGGCCGACCACGGGCTTCTGAACTCGCTGGGTTTCTGGAGGGCTTTCGGAAGAGTATCCACAGCCAGATCAATCTTCATCTTCATCAATCTAAACAGGAGAAATACGAGAGGCATAACTTGAACATGAAGGCAAATCAAACTGTCATAGTAATAAAGTACCTGAAACATTGACCCGCAAAAGCAACACCATATGTATGGAGACAACTTGCATGAATTATAAATTACATCATTAGAATTGATTGCCTATTTTAACCATCCCAAAACACATGTTGAAGTGCTCCCTGCCTACTAGATTCTGCTTAACATTTCAGGCTTGCCAGCCAGAGATGCTTCTCCAAAGAGACCAGGCATGGCCGTGGAGACAAAAAGATACTAATGGCAAGATAATTTACAAGCCAGTGTCAGGTTTTCAGAGATTTGAAAAGCTAGGAATTTGGCATATTTGGCACTTCTTATACTTGGTTGAAGTATGCTTGGTTGAACTGGGCCCCTTGCAGGAACCCAAGCAGTCTGGTGAGTCACATAGAGCACTGGAGCATATTTGGTCCACCCTAAAGCAAAACCAATTTACTTATTAAGCACAATGTTTTAACTTTTTGAAAATCAAAAATAGTAAAAATGAAGTAACTTATGTTTTTTTCATGCTTTGCCTTTCTGGCCTTGAAAATATACACAATAAACAGAATACCAATACATAAAATACAATTAAAATACACATACCATTCAAATTAAAAGCTCAGCCATATATTAAATGCAATTGAGATAATGTAATAATTCTCACAGGCTTGTTATATTAAATTATAAGAACTCAGAAAATATTCTGTAAACGTATGAAGAAAATATAATTTTAATGCTATTATTTTTATGAAGGGAGGTCAAAGTGCCTAAGGCCCACAAAAATTGCAATGCAGGCTTGTCATAAAAAATGAAACTCTATCTAGCTGCACCTAGACTTCCCTAACCGGAGCTTGTTGGTTGGGCCAATTTGTTCAACTCATTTATTATTCATACTGCACTTTCCCTGCATGGGACTGAGTAAGTTATTCATGGCAAAATCATTTTAAAGTTTCTCAAAACTGCTCTACTCAAGTACAGACAAGCAGGAATATCTGAACCTCAAAAGTTCCATCCAGTTTCAAATGCAAGTGCTATTTCCACTGCTTAGCTTGTCTTGCTGTTGCTCTGGTATGCAGTCAAGTCAAGGGACAAATGGGATATGATGCCTTGAATCTCAAGCTATAAATATGAAACTCTCTTTTTTGCAATTCATCAAGTTAACTTTACCCCTCCTCTCCAAGAGAGCAAATGTTGCTGTCCTTCCAAAATAAAGAACATACATCATATGTTTTTTTAAACAAAAGTCACAAAAATGCACTAAGCCATTTCAATTCCTCCCCAAATATCTTATAATATTCTTCTATGACCAAATATTAACAGTTCCTGGCCTGATAAGGAAAATCAGTAAGTCTGCCCAGTATCCATCATAACAGCTGAAGGTCTAATATAGCCATACATGTTAGCCATATTTCAGAGATGAATGCATCTGTACTGAACTCCCATCCAAATTAAGGAGAACAAGCCTTAGGAGCAACTGCAGATACTCAGAACCTATTCAGGATATTCTAACAGTATGTGTACTAATTAGCAAGCTCATTATAAAATCCTGGGCTTAAGGCAGCATGTTCTTCAAATATCTTAATTTTTAATAGTAATATTAAGTCCAGGGTATACACAACTCAAAAAGTAAATTAGGTCATTCCCCAAATGTTTTCTACTGCACTGACTCCTCCCCAACTCTTCCCAACAAGAGGCAAAACAAAGGGAAACCATTTTGGAGAAAATTCTGGGGGGGGGGGGGGCGGTGGGAGGAGGAGAAAGAGAAGAGCAAAAGCTAACTGGATCCTAAAGAATGGAGTCTGCCTCTTCTGTGGTTGCTTTTTCTCCCCTGCTGGGCCCTGACCATAGAACACTCTAATCTATTTATTTCAATCCACTTCATCCTCTCTCATGCTTTTGTTATTGTTCCAGCCCCTGGCTTTGTGGTATGACCAGGAATCTTTTATAAGCCTCTTCCCCTCTTGTTTGAGGTCCCTGTTGCTGCTTGAATTACAATGGATAAAACAGGATTACACTGACCTGATCCTATTAAACTCTGCCAACTGATCTGCACTGACCCACCCCCCAAGTGCCCATCACAAACTTACTTAAAACTTTTCTCCAGTCATGTATGCACAGAGAAGTGGGAAACCGAAAACTGAGATGAGGCTGATAAAAGCCAATAGTGATGGAGATTTCTTTTTCACATCAGTGTAAAAAGTTTTTCTTTCTTGGTTAGAGATTCTTCCAATTGATGCATCTTTATTTATGCTTGTCTACATTGAGTAGTCTCATTCCTGTCAGTGTGATTAGATTATGAGACAGTGAGCAAGCTACTGACCAAAAAGCTAAATTAGCTTAGCTAAGTTAAGGAGATATTATTTTTTTTAAAAAAATAGATCTTTATTAATTATTTACAAATAAAAAAACATATAATGTAATTTTCAAACAGATATACTGTAAGTTATATATAGGTACACAACACAACACATAAAGACAACCACAAAGAAGGACTAATCGGAGGTCATATCGAACCCCCAGATACTTATTCAAAGTTACATCCTGGTAAATCCTTTTGTTCAAATAGCGTTGACTATTTTAAATACCAAACGCTATCTCATTACAACTAAGTATATATTTAATACTATGTTATTTATTCTATGTTTGTCCTCTTCTTTAGCCATATATACCAGCATTCCCAGTTACTGTAGTATATGGATTCTTTTTTCTCTCTTAGGATATATGTTAATTTGTCCAGTTCGGCGCAATTCAATATCTTATTTATTATAAATTGATCTGATGGTGTATTTACATTTTTCCAATGCTGGGCAAGTGCCATTCTCGCTGCTGTTGTAATATGGATGAATAAGCGCCAGTCTTGTTTGCCCACATCTTTTAGTTTGATTCCAAGTAAATAAGAATCTGGAGTTAGGGGGAAACTTGCACCTGTTATCTCGTTCAACCATTTTTGAATCTTTTCCCAAAATTTCCTGATCTGAGGGCAGGTCCACTACTGGTGAAAGAAAGTACCCCTGGCCGAATTACACTTCCAACATTTATCTGAGGATCCAGGGAACATTTTAGCTATCCTATCTGGTGGGAGGTACCACCTATAGATCATTTTATAAAAATTCTCCTTAAATGCCGCTGATAATGTCAATTTCATTGATCTATTGCATATTCCCTGCCATTCTTCAAGTTGCATCGGTCTTCCTAAGTTTCTCCCCCAGGCAATCATCGTATCTTTTACCATCTCCTCAGCTGTATAGCTTGATAACAAAAGATTATAGGTCTTAGATATAAATTTTGTTTCAACACCAAGAAGGAGTCTATCCAGCGATTGTGTCGTTTGGTAGATACCATACTCTTGTTTGTTTTTTCTGAATCTGGCTTGAATTTGGGCATATGACCACCAATCTATATCTATTCCTTTTACTTGAAGTTCCTTTCTTGATATTAAGTTCCCTCCTCCATCCATCAGGATATTGTAGGTCCAATTTCTTTTTATATTATAAACAGTTGGGTAGGTTGCCATCTCCCATGGGACCACCCATTTAGGAACTTGGATATAAGCTTGTTTCTTCACCTTTTCTCATATTTTTATTAAAATTCTTCTAATATAGTGGTTAGTAAAATATTTAGATTGTTTTCCTTGTTGTGCCCACAAAGCTAAATGCCAGCCTTGGTGAAGATCAAATCCCTCAACCGTTAATATGCATTTTCTCGAAAGGGATATCCAGGCTCTTATCCAAAGAAGGGACGAGGCTTGGTAATATAACTCCCAATTTGGGAGCCCCAAGCCCCCCCTCGTTTTGTGTTCCTGTAGCATTTTTCTCTTAATTCGTGGTTTTTTCCCTTGCCAGATAAATTTGCTTATTGCCTGATCCAATTTCCTAAAGAAATTTTTATCCAAATTTACAGGAGCCGTTTGAAATAGAAAAATCCACCGTGGGAGGGTATGGGCTTTGATTGCAGCAACCCTGCCCCAAAGTGAAAGCTGTATATTCTTCCATCTATCTAGGTCCTCTACTCTATCAGCCAATAGTTTAAAGTAATTGGTCTCTTTAATATTAGAGCATTTGTTTGTCAGCCAAATCCCTAAGGAGATATTATTTTGAAATTTTCTTTTCCCCTCCAAATACTAGTTTAAAGTATGAATTTTGTGTATGTTCAAAAGTCATAGATAAATTAAGTGATTACAGCTATTGGTTATATAATATGATTGCAGGATATTTCTGTCCACTTCAGTATGGCAGTAAGGCTGCTCTCATTCCAAAAGAATATGTTCTCTGGTATCATCCCACACAATTCAAGGTTTCTCTGGGCAATTTATTATTTATTTAAAATATTTAAATATATTGCCTGTATACACAGGACATCAAGGACTGTAGAATACAAAAGAATTATCAAAGATTAAAATAAAATAAAATATTTTAAGATAAAGCAATATTAACACATTATATTATCAAATGTCAAGGGAATTATTTTTTTAAAAAATCTCTTTAGCATGAAATAAAATATAGCAAAGGAGATGCTTATTTATTTTTTAGAGGAAAGTTAAGACTCCAGAGAGTGGATGATCCTACAGCAAAGAAAAGTTCCTTTTCTATGTTAAGAAAATATCTTCTGATGATTATTTTATTATTCTAAGAACGTATTGTATATATAGATTAGGAATGTGCAGTATATGGCTGCCAAAGTCAAATACTGTGCTTTTGAGCAACTTAAAACAGCCAAAGAAAACAAGCAAAAGAACAGTTCAAATTAAAAGGCATTTTCTCCAGATGGAAACTCCATTAAACCAAACCCAATGTCCCAGAAGGTAATTAGGTTTTTAAAGAATTTCTGAAGACCAACAAGGCTGGGGCCAGCTGTATTTTAGGGGAACTTAAAAAGCAGTTGCTATGTCACCAAGACTCAGGAGGTCCCATCAGGAAACATTGTTTTAGAGGAAAGGATCAAATTATTATTTGAGTGTGCATGATGGGCAGATATCACTGTGTCACAAAAAACTCAATCCTGAGTCATGTAGGGGTTTATATGTGATAACTAGACATCAGTTGCACTGGCCAATGTAGGGAGTCAGGGAAGTCACAAAGTAATGGTATGATATACACTGCTCAAAAAACTAAAGGGAACACAAGCAGAAGACATCCGAGATCTGAATGAATGAAATAGCCTTATTAAATACTTTGTTCGTTACATACAGTAGTTTTGTGTTCCGTTTAGTTTTTTGAGCAGTGTATAAACTAATGTATGTAAAGAACAAAGTATTTAATAAGGTTATTTCATTCATTCAGATCTCAGATGTCTTCTGCTTGTGTTCCCTTTATTTTTTTGAGCAGTATATTATGTGGGCATGCCAAAGTTATGCTCTATTTTAGGCCACTGTATTTTAAAGCAATTCTAGCTTTCAGATGGTCAGCTTCTTGTAGAGCATATTGCAGAAACTCAGTCAGGAGGTGACTCTGGCATAAGTGATAGTAAGCAGGGCCTATCAAACTAGATACAGACACAGAAGACAAAGTTGTACAAAGGTCATCTTAGCCTGAGAATGGGCAACCTTGTCCATGAGCAAAGATGAGAAAGATCCAGTTTTTGGCACACAGGGCCCCACAAATCCATAGTTACTTAGCCTTGCTGGAGTTGAGCCAAACCCTGTTCTTCCCCATCTAGAACCTCAGGCACTGGAATAGAATTTTGACAGCTTCATACAATTTTCATCGGATTATGATCTTCCCAAATATTGGGTTCTATTTCTATCTCTTGTACACATGCTTTCAGTTCTGATGTCATCCATACCATATCTATTCTGGACCAAGATTTGTGCATGTTTGAATAGAATGAATATTGATTTTTCTTAGGATGTGTCTCTCTCCATACATCTTGCATTCCTAATTCTTCCATCTTTTTAAAAAAGGGATTTGGAAGTGTTTTCCTGGCGTTTTTACCTATTTTACTGCTCATATAATCAAATTCTGTATCCACAATTGCATTAAAGTCTCCTACCACCTAGATATTTTCATATTCCAATTCTATGATTTTCTTGTGTAGTTTCCCATAAAACTCATCTTGCTTATTATTAGTTGCCTATATCCCAACCAACAGTATTTACTTTTGATTTATTGTTACCTCCACCATCAGTATTCTCCTTCATCTGCAAAAATTTGTTTAGCCTTTATTGTTTCTTTAATGTATAGAGCCACCCCTCTTTTCTTTTGCTGTGCTAATGAAGAATATAGTTTCCCAATTTTGGGGTATTCTAATAGCTTACTGTCTTGTTTTTTAATATAAACTTCTTGCAGGCAGATTAAATGTAATTTTAGTTTCTCTAATTTATTGAAAATTCTTTTTCTCTTCATTGGTGAATTTAGTCTATTTATATTAATTGATAGTAATTTTGTTTCTTCTTCCATTGTTTACTTAGAGATAGGTTTTGTTGTCCTAGTTTATATTTCTCTCTGTGAAAATATTAAATGGGATCGATGAAATATTCAGAGTGCATACAAGATATGCAATGAGAAACAAATTGCTGAGAGAGGTGCATGTAAGATTCACAAAGAAAGCAATAAAAACAGAGATATTACAGATAACAAGAAACACCCCAATGAAATATAAAGATAAAGAGATAGTAGAGCTGAAACAAATACCGAGAAGAGTAAGGGACCTGAGGAAAGATTATCAATTTTTGACAAAGTGTTTAATCAAAAAAGGAATTAGTTTCAGGTGGTTAATACCAGAAGGAATATTGGTGAATTGGCAAGAACAAAGACATAGACTAGATTCTATAGAGAAAGCGGAATTATTTTGTGAGCAATTCTGGGGACCATAAGATGATGGAAGATTGGGAGAGCCAAGAGAGACCGGATACCAAGAAAAAGCCGTGAAAGAAAAAGAAGAAAAAACAAGAAAAAGGACAAAAGAAGAAGAAGAAAAAGCAATAAGAGAAGGAACACGGTCAAAAGATGCAAAAGAACAAAGAGAGATAAGAGCGGCAAAAGCGACAAAAACCAGCAATAAGTAAATCATGGAAGAAGAAATAAAAGCAATATCAATAAACATAAAGGGATTAAATTCGGCGATAAAAAGGAATAGAATTTTCAATAATTTATATAAACTTAAAATGGACATTATATGTTTACAAGAAGTTCATATTAGAAAACAACATAAAAAACTATTGGAGTACTCGAAATTGGGAGAATTATTTACTTCATTGACACATCAAAGTAAGAGACGGGTAGTGTTATATGTAAAAAAAACATTAGAACCCAAGCAAATATTTGTTGATGAAGAAGGGAGGATCCTTATGGTGGAAATAACAATGAATTATAAACAAATACTCATGGTAGTGATATATGCACCAAATGATAACCAAGAAGAATTTTTTGGGAAATTGCACAGAAAAATAATAGAACTTGAAAATGAAAATAGTTGTATAATGGATGACTTTAATGCGGTAATAGATGCTGATTTGGATTACAAAATGACGAAGATAAACAAGAAACCTAGGAAAAACTCTTCCAAAAACCTTTTTTACAATGGTAAAGGAACTAAGCATACAAGATACTTGGAGGAAAGGACACTCAAAGGAAAAGCAATACACTCTTTTTTTTTTATTGCAAAAGTTTTACAATTACATTTTCACCCCTTTCCCCCACCCCAAACTTCCCAACCTTCCTAACCCTCCCTAACCCTCCCCTCCCCACAGACTTCCCTATAATATACTCATACTCATAATCATAAAGAACCCTAATATAACACTTATATATAAACTTAAACCCCTCCCTCCCCTGTATAATTTTTCTCTTTACCTCATTACATTAAAAAATTTCCAATACATTATTTTCAAATAAAAGCTATTTGATACTTTCTAGTTTGATATTTGTTCTGAATGTATTCTATCCACCTTTTCCATTCCCACTCATAAGTCTCTTGTGAACAGTCTTTTAAATATGCTGAAATCTTTGCCATCTCTGCAAAACTAGCCATCTTCAAAGTCCATTCCTCAATAGTGGGCAAGGCTTCATTCTTCCAATATTTACCTATCAACAATCTTGCTGCTGTTATCATATACAATATCAATTTTGTTTCACCCAATGTAAAACCCTTAACTATACCCAATAAAAACAGTTGTGGAGAAAATTGAATTTTTTTCTTCAAAACATTCTGCATGACCCACCAAATTTTTATCCAAAAAGCCTTAACTTTCCTACAGGTCCACCAAACATGATAATACGCAGCATCCAAACATTCACATCTCCAACATTTTGGCTGAACATTAGGGTACATACATGACAACTTTTTGGGATCTAAATGCCATCTATAAAACATTTTGTAGAAATTTTCCCTCAGATTCTGCGACTGTGTAAATTTAACATTCTGAACCCAAATTTTTTCCCATGTTTCCAGCATCACTGGTTCTTCAAAATTCTGTGCCCACTTAATCATACAGTCTTTAACTAATTCGGTTTCTGAATCTCTTTCTAGCAAAACATTATAAAGCCTTTTGATATGCATTGGACCTTTCTCTCTTATATGTCTAACCAATTCTTCCTCATGCAACATAATACCAGTTTTTTGGTCCTCTTTCCATCTCAATTGTAATTGATTATATTGTAGCCAAGTTAAATCAATCCCTTCGTCCAACAGTGTCTGCAATGTCTTCAGCTGCCATCTGCCCGCATCTGTAAAAAGAACCTCTTTATATAAAAACCCCCCGAGTGACATTATATTTGTATTCCACAAAGTATGACCAAGATCCAGCCATAGCGGTATTTTATAATCCCATTTAAGTCGATGCTTCTTCCAAACTCTCATCAAAGAGTCCCTAAGTATATGACTCTTAAATACTTTATCAACTTTATCATCATAAAATAAGTAAGCATGCCATCCAAATTCAAGATCAAAACTTTCTGCATTCAGTATTCCAGCCTTTTTACTTCCAAACCAATCACTTGTTAAGGTTAAAGCTGCTGCATCATAATATAGCTGTAGGTTTGGAAGTTTAAGACCTCCTCTTTCTGGAACATCTTGCATAATTTTCAATTTCACTCTCGGCTTCTTCTCGTTCCAGACGAACTTATTCACTCCAAATTGCCAAACTTTCGATTGTTTATCACTTCTAAGCACCGGAATCATTTGAAACAAAAAAAGAAATCTTGGCAAAATATTCATCTTAACTGCTGCTATTCTTCCAAGTAGAGACAGCTGCAGTTTTTTCCAAGTCTCCATATCTTTCTGCACCTCTCGCCACAACACCTCATAGTTATTTTGAAACAATTTCATGTTTGATTCTGCAACCTGAACTCCTAGATATTTTACCTTAGGTACAGTCTCAAAACCTGCCCTCCTTTCAAGCTCATGTTTACGATCTTGTGTCATGTTTTTAGCTATCATTTTAGTCTTTTTTGGATTCAATCTAAAACCTGAAACTTTACCATAGTCTTGTATAATGTCCTTCATCAAGATTATTGATTCCATTGGTTGTGATAGGGTAACAACCAGATCATCTGCAAATGCCTTTATTCTGTAATCCTCTTGCCTAATCTTTATACCTTTCAAGATATTAGAGTCCCGTATTGTATTTAGCAAGACTTCTAGTGTTAAAATAAATAAAAGTGGGGACAACGGACATTCCTGTCTTGTTCCTTTTTCAATTTTAAACTCTGTTGTCAGACTTCCATTAATAATGATCTGTGCCTTTTGCTCTTGATAAATTGCCGAAATCGCCTGTATAAATTGATCCCCAAAGTCCATCTTTTTCAAAGTCTTTAATAGAAAATTCCAATCCACTCTGTCAAAGGCCTTCTCTGCATCCAAAAAGACCAGCACTGCAGAGATCTGTTTATTCTTCTCAAGATATTCCAATAAATCTATTACTTGCCTTACATTGTCCTTCATATATCTGCCCTCGATAAATCCCGCTTGATCATCATGAATCACCTTCTGAATTACTGGCATCAACCTGTTGGCTAGTACTTTCGCAAAAATTTTATAATCTGTATTCAAAAGAGATATTGGTCTATAGTTCTCTGGTTTTTTAGGACCGATTTGTTCTTTTGGTATCAAAGATATGTAAGCTGTTGTCCATGATGGGGGTATTTTACCCCCTTGCTGAATATTGCAAAATAAGTCTCTAAGTTGTTCCACCATTTCAACTTGCAAAGTTTTATAATACACTGCAGTCAAGCCATCCGTGCCAGGAGCTTTGGCTGTTTTTAACTGTTTGATTGCTACTATTATCTCCTCCTCTGTTATAGGATAATTCATTCTTTCCTTTTGTTGATCAGTAATTTTTGTAACTCTTTTATCGTTTAAATATTTTTCTATAAGTCCATTCTGCACCTCCTCTTTAGCATATAATTTAGTATAATAGTCCACAAAAGCTTCTTTAATTAATTTTTGTTGAAAGATTTCTTTCCCTCCAATATCAATACTATCAATAGTCCGTATACTTTGTTTTTTCCTCAATGTGTAAGCCAACCATCTGCCCGGTTTATTAGCGTTACAAAATGTGTTATGCTTCGCATATTGTAAGTTTGTTGCAACTTGTTCCGCCATAAGCATTTGAAATTGGTCTTTCAAAAGTTTTATAGCACTACGTATTCTTTCATCTGTTGGATTTTTAATAAGTACCTGTCCTTTATTCTTTATTTCTATTTCCAGTTCAGATCTTTTCTTTTGTCGGAACAGTCTATGTTTAGAGTTCATGTAGATAAGTACCCCTCTCATATAAGCTTTACTTGCATCCCACACAATTTCAATTGGGGTACCTTTATTCAAATTTATTTCAAAAAATTCTTTCAAATGCTTTTTAAGTTCTGGTGTATTTTTTTCATATCTAAACAAATTCTCATTTAATCTCCAAGAACGTCTCTCAACCTTGTCCATCTCAATTTCTATCCATACTGGGCTATGGTCAGTCAAAGTTCTTGGAAAAATCTTTGTTCTTTTTGTCTTAACAAGTAAATCATCTGTCAACAAAATAAAGTCAATCCTAGAGAAGGATCTGTGTCTGTCAGAAAAAAAAGTATAGTCCAGTTCTTTTGGATTATGTATTCTCCAAACATCTTTTAGTTCCATATCTTCTTTCATGTCAAAAAAGGTCTGTGGTAATCTGATTCTAGACTTTGCCAAACTCTTTTTATCTAATTTAGAATCGATTACTCCATTCCAGTCTCCCATAATTAAAATAGATCTGTAATCCCATTGCAATATTTTAGTATGTAACATCTTATAGAAATAGTCCTGTTGTTGATTGGGAGCATAAATCCCAATCAGAAGAATTTGGCCATTTGCGGTAGACAATTCAATTGCTACAAACCTACCATCTTCATCTGTTTCTATAACTTTAGCTGTTAACTTTTTATTTACATAAATTACCACACCATTCTTTTTTTGCGAAGTTGAAGATATAAAATGTGTTCCTAGTTTGGAGTTTATCAAATATTTTTGATCTTGAGTTGTGATATGCGTTTCTTGTAAACAAATTATATCATTATTAAATTGTTTCAAATATGTAAATAATTTCTTCCTTTTCTGTGCTGAATTCAACCCATTAACATTCCAGGATAAACACTTAAGCATCATCAGCCTCTTTCTGGAGCAAAGAGCAAAATAATTGAAGATCATCCGAAAGCTTCGATCTCGCTCCTCCCATAGCTCCAATCTCTTGTGCAGTACTCTTATCTGCCTCCTTGTCTTGTCTTTCCTGTTGTTGTTGTTGCTTTTGTTTAAGTAACTTAGCTTGAGCTCGAGTTATACGTTGATCCTTAACTTCAATCATCCGAACCGGGTCCAAGATTGGAGAAGATTCCAGCAAGGGCTCATCCAGAAAACCTCCTTCTGCACCTTGCACTTCTTCTAATTCCTGCTTAGACTGTTCTTGCAGTTCTCGTTGAGGTTGCTTCTCTTCACTCTCTTTAATCTCCAAAACTGTAGATGTACGTGGAGATGGTGTTCTTTCCTTGAGAATAGTAGTGTAGAAGTGCTGTGCCTTCTCCACGGTATTCAAACGGTATCTTTCTCCCTTGTATCTGAAAATTATGCCAACTGGTGCGTCCCACCGGAAAGATATCTGTAAATTTTGCAATTCCTTAACGAGAAAACCAAATTCTTTTCTAGCTTTCAGCATTTTAGGAGGTAATTCTTTATAAATTCCAATTCGTGAGCCCCCCACTTGTATGGAAGTGTAAAAGGATTTTTGCAGGATATCATTTCTTATTTCTCTATCTGTAAAATATATGACTACATCTCTAGGTAATTGTCTTTGTCTGGCCACCCAAGAGTTCACTCTGTAAATTTTGTCTATTTTGTGAAAAACCACATCTGGGTTAACTTGTAAAATCTTAGCCAGGGCCTCAGAACAGACTTGTCTCAAATCCTGTCTTTCCTCCTCTCGAATTCCTCGAAGCCGTATAGCAAACTCCATTGCCCTGAATTGTATCATGACAATCTCGTCTTCAACTCTCTGCATTTTATTGTCAACATCAGCAATTTTATAATCATTGTCTTTCATCTTAACATTAACTTGTGATTTAAATTCTTCAACTTTAAAATCAACTTTCCCAATAAATTCTGCCAGGCCAGATGCCACTTCTGATATTTTTTTGGTCACCTTGTTTTGATTCTGTTTCACCATATCTTTAACTTCATTAATTTCCTGCATAAATTCCTGGTGTGATTTTTGAAGTTTATCATCTGTCCCCTGATGTGATTTTTGAAGTTTATCATCTATCTCCTGTTGAGATTTTTGAAATTTATCATCCAAAGTTTTAGAAATAAATTCTTTTAAATCTCCCACATCAAATTCTTTTTTCTGAGTCTGTAACTGCTGAGCAGGGGGAAGTTGCGTTTCATGTTTACGTGTGGGGGATCCCCCCCTGTTGCCTTCCCTTCCTGCTTCTTTGAAGCCATCCTGCCACGTGATCTAGTTTTTCTAAAGAGGGAAGTTCCTTTTCCTTTCCCTCCTGCACAAAGACTTCTAAAAAAGTCCCCCAGATTTGATCAAATAAAGGTTGAAGTAAAGCAAAGTCAAATTTTGAAAGGGAGAAATTTTCCAATTGTTTCTCTTATAACAAGCAAGGCAACTTTGTAGCAACTTGGAAACTTTGTAACAAAGCAAGATAACTTCACCAATCCACACTCGCTGGCTCGTTAACTCTGAGGCTAAACACCATGTTTTTTCTAAGCACTTTCACTCATTCGCGTTTTCTCAGATTGAAAAGTCAACAAAGCGCTGATACTTGCATTTCCAAGATTCAGGATTCAGATAGTTTCACTGTTGATTAAAGCTGGTTCTTTCGCTTTAAGTTTCCTGCAGCCGGCTTGTTCTGCAAAGGCAGAATCGTCCCACGTCGCCCGGAGTTTCAGCAGGTTGGGAGGGAGCCACGCCTGTTCTCTCCCCAGAAACTTCCCTGGGGGGTTACAGGGGCTCGACCTGTGCCCTGCGATCTCTCCTTCTTCAATCCTACGGATTTAGAAGTTTTCGAGCCGCTTCCTCGTCTCGGAGCGGCTATACGGGCGGCGGGGCTGGCGGAGCTTCAAAGGGCGCCGCCGTCGCCGAAGACGGGGAAACCGGAAGTCCGAAAAGCAATACACTCTTTACTCAAATAGGCACATGTCATGGTCTAGAATAGATATGATATGGATGTCAACACTTATTATTTATTTATTTATTTATTGATTTGATTTGATTTCTATACCGCCCTACTCCCGAAGGACTCAGGGTGGTGCACAGCCAAACAATAAAACACATACATACAAAATCAATTGTTAATCATTATTGTACATTATTAATCAATGTACAAGAAGTAAATATTGAAGCAAGTATATGGGCAGATCACAATCTGATCACAATTATATGGAAGGACAAAGAAAAAAATCGAGATGGACTTTGAATCAAACAATATTAAACGAAAAAGAATTTCAACAATTCATGGAGAAGGAGTTGGTCTTTTTTTTTAAAGGAAAATAAAAAAGAAGACACTTCACTTCACAAAACATATGGGACACAGTGAAAGCATATATTAGAGGGCTGGCAATGACATATCTGGGCAAAAAAACAAAAAGAAAAGGCAAGCACAAAAAAGCTGGAAGAGGAGTATAAAAACTACAAAATAAAAGGATTAAAAAACAAATGGAACTGAAAAAACATGAAATGAATTTAATTAAAAAAGAGGACCTGACAGGTAAAATAAAGGCTTCTAAACAGAACTTTTTTGAAAATTCAAACAAGCCAGACAGATGGTTGGCATATAAAATGAAAAAAGAGAGGGAAAAAATTAATTAATCAATTAATGGACGAGAAAGGAACTATATGTTATAGAAATGAAGAAAAGAAAAATAATAATTCAAAATTACTATGAGAGATTCTATAAACAAAGACAATATCTGGAGAGAAAATAAAACAATATTTAGAAAACTCTGAATTACCTAATCCGAAAAATATAAGGAGGCATTGGAGGAAAGAATAACGATGATGGAACTAACAGAGGGAATTAAAAAACAAAAGAATGGGAAAACACCGGGCCCAGCAGAGTTATATAAAGCACTTTTACAAGATGTAATAAGTAATGTAATGTTGGAGGTAATAAGTAATGAAATGTAATGATCTTCTAGTAAAAGCAAAGATGCCAGATTCATGGATGGAGGCCTATATCACTCTCATACCTAAAGGTTGTTAAATGAAAGTATACATACAAATCAAAATGATTTCTTACCTAAGAGACAGATTAGAGATAATATGAGAACAATCCTGAACACTTTGGAATATTATGAGGCACACTCAGAAAAACAAATGGCAATGATGTTCCTGGACGCCCAGAAAGCATTTGATAATGTAAATTGGCAATTTATGATAAAGCAATTACAGATAATGGACTTTGGGGTGAGATCTATAAATATAATAAAAACAATTTATAATAATCAGCAAAGGTGATGATAAATGGAGATATGACAGGAAAGGTAAATATAATGAAAGGAACAAGGCAGGGATGTTCCTTATCCCCATTACTGTTTGTGTTGACACTAGAGGTATTACATAGAAATATAAGACAAAATGAAGAAATAAAAGGAATGAAAGTTAAAAAAGAAGAATACAAATTGCAAGCATTTACAGATGACTTAGTATTTATTTTAGAGGAGCCACAACTATTAGGACTTAAACTAATAGAACAAATAGAAGAATATGGAGAGGTGGCAGGGTTGAAAATAAATAAATAAATAAACAAAAATATTGGTGAAAAACATTACAGAGAAACAGAAAAGAGACTTAATGGAAAAATTAGATATTCAGGTTACTAAGAAGGTAAAATATTTAGGAATTTAACTAACTGCAAGATGTGTAACGATTAAAGAGGATAATTATTATAAATTGAAAAAACAAATTGAGATGGACTTGGAGAGATGGAAATATTTGCAATTATCACTAATGGGAAGGATAGGGATAATTAAGATGAATATATTATCAAGATTGTTGTTTTTATTTCAAACAATACCGACAAAAGTAGAAAAGAAATACTTTGAATATCTTAATAAAATAGTAATGAAATTTATATGGCAAGGGAAAAAAGCAAGAATCAACAAGATGCAAGACTTCGGGGAGGATTTGGGCTACCAAATTGAGAACTATATTATCAGGCAGCAGTGTTATCATGGATGAGAGAATGGATCGAATTAAGAAATACAGATTATTAATTTTGGAGGAACATGATCTACAATTGGGATGGCATACTTTTTTATGGTATGGCAAAAATAAGATGCACAGCTATTTTCAAAGACATTATGTAAGAAACGCTTTATTATTAGTTTGGGAGAAAGTGAGAGATAAATATTATTTGAAAATACCAACATGATTATCAACAATGGAAGCATTAATGCATCCAAATATTAATATGGGAAATATTGTTAGATATAAAAATATTATCAGAAAAGGGGGAACTGAAAACGAAACAAGAAATAGAAGAACAAGGGATTGAAATGGACTGGTATACACAATTGCAAATAACAAGATATGAAAAAGATGCTAAACTATATGGTTTTTATTTGGAGATGACAGAACTGGATGAGATACTCACAGGAACAGAAGAGAGAATGATTAAAAAACTGTATAACTATTTACTTAGTATTAAATTAGAAGAGGAACAGGTAAAAGAAACAATGATACCCTGGGCTAAAAATTTTGGATATACAATTGAGTTAGACAAATGGCAGCAATTATGGGAAAGAAACTATAAATTAACAATGTCCACAGCATATAAGGAGAATCAGTATAAAATGTTTTATAGATGGCACATGGCATCAGAAAAATTGGCAAAAATGTTTAAAGTTAAATCAGCTAAATGTTGGAAATGCTATCAGATACCAGGATCGCATTATCATATGTAGTGGACATGTCCAGAAGCGAGAAACTATTGGGTAAAAATTCGAACATGGTTAGAGGAAATGATACAGCAACATATTGATTTAAAACCTGAACTGTTCCTATTGGGTATCTTACCAGAGAAATATAGTAAAGAAAATATATATCTGATTATACATGTAATAATTGCAGCGAGGATTGTATCTGCACAAAATTGGAAAGCAGAAAAATCCCTATAGAGGGAGAAGTAATTAAGAAAATATTGGAATGTATAGAAATGAATAGATTAACATTGGCAATTAAGAGAAAGGAAGAATCAGAGTATTACAGGATATGGGGGCAATACTATCAATGGATAGAGAAGAGATATTATAAAAATTAATATAAATGCAAGAAATTTGGAAAAAATGTTGTAATAAATTAAATTTAAATTTAAAAGTAAGATAGAAATGTAGTAAGAAAATGATGGTAAAGGAGGAATATGATGACACAAAAATATGTACTCAGATGACAAACTTCAACTGTTTCATGACAGCCCTGAGACAGAGATTTGAGGAACTCCTTGCCGACTGCAAGGCTAGAGACCGCATAAAGCACAAGCAGACAAGAAACGAACTGAACCTAAACCTTTCCACCAAGTTTCTAAAATCTTTGCAGCAATCTAAAAAGTTGGGTCCTAAATATATTGGGCCTTTCCCCATACTTCGTATCATTAAACCTGTCACGGTAGAATTACAACTCCCTAAGTCAGGGGTGAAATGTAAAAATGTTTGCTACCAGTTCTGTGGGTGTGGCTTGGTGGGCATGGCTTGGTGGTCATGTGACTGGGTGGGCGTTGCTGCCCCACAGCAGCGGGAAACGGCAGGCAGCCCTCTCTGTCTCTCATCTCTCTCTTTCTCTCATCTTTCTCTTTCTCCCTCTCTCTTTCTCCCTCTCTCGTTTGTGTGTGTGTGTGTGTGTGTGCGCGCACGTGTGTTCCCTCTTGAACCATTTCCCAAAACAAGTGAGGGTTGGGTTTGTTTGAGGTTTTTTTGCTGATGTTGTTTCCTTCTTTGGGTGCTTTTTACCATATGATTTAAATCAAGAGTCATTTCAGGTTCCCAGATAATTTTTTAAAAAATTTGATTTATATGCTGCCCTTCTCCGGAGACTCAAGCCGGCTTACAATGCGCTAAGCAATATTTATTTATTTATTAAACTTCTATAACGCCCTTCTCCCGAAGGACTCAGGGCGGTGTACAGCCATATTAAAACAAACATATACTCACAAAATTTAAAAACAATTTAAAATAAATATATAAATTTGGCCCTTATGTAAAAGCTACAAACACCCAATTTAAAATTCATTTTCTAAGCCAGCCTGGCATGTTGGAACAAAAGAGTCTTAAGGGCACGGCGAAAGGTACGTAGGTCGGGGATCATGCAAACCTCCAGGGACAGTTCATTCCAGAGGGCAGGTGCCCCCACAGAGAAGGCTCTCCCGCTGGGTGTCACCAGTCGACATTGTTTGGCCAACGGCACCCTAAGGAGTCCCTCTCTGTTGGCTGGTGGGAGGCTATCGGTGGCAGAAGGCGATCTCGTATATACCCAGGTCCTAAGCCATGGAGCGCTTTAAAGGTGGTGACCAGCACCTTGAATCACACCCGGAAGACCACCGGGAGCCAGTGCAGCTCGTGCAGGAGAGATGTTACATGGGTGTGCCGTGTCGCCCCCATAAGCACCCGCGCGGCCGCATTCTGGACCAGTTGGAGCCTCCGAGTGCTCTTCAAGGGGGATCCCCATGTAGAGAGCATTACAGTAGTCCAGATGGAATGTGACGAGGGCATGAGTGACCGTGCGCAAGGCGTAAATGAAGCTCTTTTGTCTCCTGCTGTGGTTCCCTGTTGGCTGGCTGCCCCCCCTCGCCCTTCCCTCCCCCTCACTTCTTGCCTGTCCTGAGAAGAGAAGGGCAACAGTGGCAGATGGAGACTCACTCCGTATTCCAGAGTGGAAGCAAAGCGCCCCTCTACTTGCCACTTTTTTCAGCCCTTGTTGGGAGATACATGACTTTTCTCTGTGCCTAGACACTGGCTGGGCTGCCCGGCTACAGCTAATGCTCCACATTTTAATGGGCTCCAGGAGGAGGAGGAGGAGATACCATCTTCCCCATTGTGCAGTGCGCTAAGTTTACATGCAAAAGCAGCAAGCAGCCATGGAGGCGGCGAGAGGAATATGGGGAGTTTCTCTGCCCCGAGACACCGGCTGGGGTGCGTCTCCACTCGCTTCCACTCTGGAATATGGAGTGAGTCTTCATCTGCCACCATCACCCTTCTCTTCTCAGGACAGTCAAGGAGTGAGGGGGAAGGAAGGGGGAGGAGGAGGTGCAGCCAGCCGACAGGGAACCACAGCAGGGGGATGAAAGAGCTTCATTTATCTGGGAACCTGAAATGACTCTTGATTATTTATATGGTAAAAAGCACCCAAAGAAGAAAGAACAACATCAGCAAAAAAACAAAAAAAACAAAACAAAAACAAAACCCCCCAACCCTTGCCTGTTTTTGGAAATGGTTCAAGAGGGAACATGCACACATGTGTGCACGCACACACACACAAAAAAAAACGAGAGAGGGAGAAAGAGAGAGGGAGAAAGAGAGAGATGAGAGGCCAGAAAAAAGGCAAGTAGAGGGGCGCTTCGCTCCTGCTCTGGAATAGGGAGTGAGTCTCCATCCGCTGTAGTCGCCCTTTTCTTCTCAGGGCAGGTGAAGAGTGAGGGGGAGGGGAGGAACCACCCAGTGGTGGGATCTTCTGACAGGGAGCATTGGTAAGGCTGACAGCCACAGCCCCGCCCTCCCAGAACACCACCGCCATCTCCGCCACCCTTCTCAGCCCCAGAGCAGCAGCTGTGTCTCCACCAAGGGCCGCCTGCCCACCCAGTGGCCAGGCCGGGCTGGATGCTGACCTCAGAAGGCAAGCAAGCATGGGGGACTGCCAGGAAGGCAGCATGGAAGGCAGGCAAGCATGGGAGGGCTGCAGGGAAGGGAGTAGGCTCCTAGCTCCCTTCCCTGCAGCCCTGCCATGCTTGCCTGCCTTCCACATGGCCTTCCGCTTGCCTGCCTTCACAAGCTGGCCATGGGGATGCTGGGAAGGCTGTGTGGAGGGCAGGGAAGCATGGCAAGGGCTGTGGGCCGTAGACTGGTTCAGGGGCATGGCCAGCCAGTGATTGCTACCGGTTCAGTGAACCAGCCCCAATCTCCGCTACCGGTTCTCCCAAATCGGCCTGAACCGGTAGCATTTCACCTCTGCCCTAAGTCATTATGGCTAGTTCACCCCGTTTTTCATTGTACCTTATTGAAGCATGAATTCACCTCTGATCTTAGTCTGGCTACTACCCCTGTTCCACCCCCTATTATGGTAGAGGGTGAACACCATTTTGAGGTTCAGGAAATTCTTGACTCTAGGAAATTCCATGGGACCACTCAGTACCTAGTGGCTTGGAAACACCTCCCCTTCTCCCACAATGAATGGGTTCACAAAAAAGATGTGCATGTCCCTAAATTAGTATGTATATTTCATCAATTGTACCCTGACAAACCTCAGTGATTTTGTTTCTTTTGTCTCCCCTTCCCTCTTTTGTTTTCTTTCAGGTGGACTTCCTGTTTTTCTAGAGTGGCAGCATGTTAGGTGGCATTTTGGTGGGAGGAAGGGAGGGGAGGAAGGGAGTGGTCTGTATATGAAGTTTCTGTTTCTGTTTCCAGTTTCTGTTTCTGTTTCCTGCATTACTGTGCTAATTTCTATATGAAGTTTCTGTTTCTGTTTCCCTGCAATGATGTAGTGTGGGAAGGGTTTGGTTAGTATTGCTTTAAATAGCTGGTTTTATGTCAGAAGCTTCAGTTCTTGCCTAGATCTCTTGTTATCACAAACCTTCCAATAAAAGCTCCTTTTGGAACAACTGCAGTTTTAAGAGTTCTGCTTTCTTTGGAAGATTGGAGAGGCAAGATCTTACAAATAGCTAACTTTTGTAATAGCAGCTTGTCCATCTGGTGTTTTTCTTCCTTGCAAACAGTCTTTCTTTAAATGAATGTTATCACCACAAATGAAACACCTCTGGTGTTGCTGTCCTGTTTCTTGCTTTTTAGAAAACCTTTGCTGGGCTGTAATTCGATCTCTGCAGACATCCTGTATGTTGGTTTTCTCTCTCTGCTCCTTGGGTCCCCACCTGAGGAATTTTTCCTTGTGGCTTTTTCTAAAATGGCGTTTGTTTTCTTCAGAAATCAAACAGGCTTTAAGGGCTTCCATTCATAAGTCCTGTTCTGGTTTGCACTCAAAAACAGCTGAAACAATATTCCACGTTTCATCAAGACTATTTAACACCAACAGCACCTTCTGAGATTCAGGAATCTGCATTCCACGCTGTTCCAATTCAATAAATAAAGTCTGCATATGCAACAAATGCCTCTCCACACTCTCTTGTGGTAGCAACCAGGCTCTGTATAATTGTCTTGATAATTGCACAATATTGCATGCTGATGCACTCACATACACACTTCTCAATTTCAGCCAAACCTCTTTTACAGTTTTTAAATCAGCTACATTCAAGAATTGTTCATCTTCTAAACTTAAGATGATATAGGCCAGTGCCTTATTATAGGCCAGTGCCTTATCATACTGCCTTTGATATGCTGCTGCTAATGGTGCCTGGGGTGGATTAATAACAATATCCCAGAGTTCCTTAGCCTTCAGGAAGCATTCCATTTTTGCAGCCCAAGTAATATAATTCTTCTGTCCCAATCGAGGCAGAGAGCTCTCCTTGAACTCAACAGCCATTCTGCAAGCCTTCTCAGCCTTGTTCTCTTTTCCTTATGACACAGGCTGTCCTTCAGCTTAATTACAGTTCAGTCTTACTTTGTGCTTGATGTGCTCTGGGCCCATAACCTGTTAGAGTTTGCAGCAATCCAACCAGCACACAAGTAAATAATTCAGCAGGATTAATGTATAAAAGAAACTTCTTTATATACAGTAATATAAATCATGATGAATGTATACAATACCCATGCAGCAGAAGCCAGAACCAGAACTCAGAATCCAGAACAATTTGCCCTGTTTGTTTCCTAAACTTTGAGCCGGGGTGAAATGTAAAATTTGTTACTACCGGTTCTGTGGGCATGGCTTGGTGGTGGGGGTAATGTGACTGGATGGGCATGGCCAACTTTTTTTTTTTGACTTTTCAAAGCATTTTTTCTATGCTTTGAAATTGTCAGAGAGGTATTTTTAAAAAAAATACCTCTCTGCTGATCAGGCAACTTAGCTGGGATCGTCAGAGACTTTTCAAAGCATTTTTTTACCACCTCTTCGGCCAAGAGGTTGCAGAAAAAAATGCTTTGAAAAGCCTCTGATGATTCCAGCTGAGCCGCGTGATCATCAGAGGCTTTTTTTTTTTACTTTGAAAAGCATTTTTTCATCGGAAGAGGTTGTAGAAAAAATGCTTTTCAAAGTAAAAAAAAGAGCCTCTGATGATCATGTGGCTCAGCTGGGCATGGGGGGAGGGCGTAGGGATTTTTGCTACCAGTTCTCCAAACCACCCGCCACCATCGCTACCAGATCAGGTGATCCGGTCCGAACCAGGAGCATTTCACCCCTGCTTTGAGCGTTAGTGTATAGGCATTTGAGTCCTTTATGGGTCTTTGGGTATGTTTCTTATACTGTATCGCCTACTTTGTAACTGTGATTTCCACCCTTTCCTCTCTACTTCATTGTTGTTGTTTAATTTCTTCTTTCTCTTTACTCCATTCCTCCTTATGTCATTGGTTATCTAGTAGTTTTTGCTTGGAATTTGGTTCTAAAGGTCATGAAAATTGCCTCCCCTCCCCCTCAATTTTAATTTAAAGTCCTTTTGATAAGATGAGCCAGTCATTTTTTGAATATATTGTTTCCAGTTCTTGTGAGGTGCAGTGCATCCCTTGTCAGAGGCCCTTCATATAGGTAATGCAGACCATGGATTAGGAAGCTGAAGTCCTGTTGACGACACCAGTTTTTAAGCCAGTGTTTATTTCTAAAATTCTTTGCTCCCTCATTGTATGTTGGCCTTTTGTTGGAAGTATAGATGAAATCACCACTCATGCTCCTAATTCTTTAACTTTCTTCCCTAGCTGTTCATAATCTATTGTTATTATTTTCAGATTCATTGTTTTGTCATTGGTCCCCACATGTAGGAGAAGAAAAAGATAGTAATCTGTGGAGTTGATTATTTTAGTAAGGTACTCGGTTACATTTTTTTATTTTTGCTCCAGGAGGCAATATACGTCCCTAGATTGATTGCCCGGTCTGCAGACTATAGTTTCTGTTCCCCTAAGAATTGAATCTACTATCACCAATATTTGTTGTTTTTCCCCTAGGAAAGTATGGAATACTTTTTTTCCTGTTGCAGGAATGCTGGGTTGTGCCTCTTTTTAAGAAACTATTAATGAATGCTTTTTTGTGAGTGTCTGTATATTTTCTTCCAGGGGAAGGCTATGAAAGTGACTGTTCAGTTCCAGAGGGGTTTCATTGGAGTGGGCTATGGTAGATAATAAGGGTTTTACTTTTGGTTGTTGTTTTCTTCTAAAAGTGACATGTTTCCATCAGTCTTGCTCTTTAGGTAGATATGTAGGTTCATTTTTTACAAAACCTGTTTGTTCCCTATTGTGTTTGATTTGGGTATATCCATTTTCTTCTTTATGTTCATATATGGAGTCATCATTTTTAGAAGCTTTTTGCTCCGTATTGTGTTTTATTTTGGTGTAGTCTTCTTGTTTAGGTTGGGATTTCCCACTTTATTGATTGAGTTTCAGAGTAGCTAGAGTTGCCTCTAGACCCTTTACTTTTTCTTCTAGTAATTCAAGTAGTTTACATTTGATACATACATAGTTTTAGTCTTTTGTGGGCATAAGTTGAAACATATGGCACACATTGAAAGTCACTATAGTGTCAGTCTCTATTGCCATGACTTTATTGCTTTGTTTGCTAAAAAATTAAAACTTCCTAAAAATTAAATATTTTCCCTATTGCAAAGTGTTAGTTTACAAAAGTTCTTGACTTTTTGTTCCCTGGCTTGAAAAATTCATCATTGCCTTCCCTGTTTAAAGTACCCATCACTTTTTCTGTGGGTTTCCCCCCCCCCACTTAGATCATTAAGAATTTAAAACTTTCTAAAGAATTAAAATAAGTAAGCTGTTTTTAAAAATGTTTAGTTGAAAAAATAAATTGAAAAAATTGAAAGAGGAATTTTAAAATTAAAAAACATTTAAAAATTGAAAAAAGAATTTAAAATTAATGCTATTTAAGAGTTGAAAAAGATTAAAATTTGAACAAAGAATTTAAAAATTGAAAAAAGAAATTAAAAAATGTGAAAAGGAATTTTTCTTAAAAAAAGAAATTCAGATATTTTAAAATTTAAGAATTTACAAGAGTTCTTGGTTCTTTATGAAATAATGTGAACTCCTTTTTTAAAAAAAAATAGTCTCAGACTATTTTCTAGGAGTTGCTTTGCTCTTAACCCTCTACTCCCTCCGTTGAAAGTTTGTCCTCTCGGTCCACAAGTGTTTTGTAGTTATCTTTTTTCCCTGCTTTCTTGCCTTTAGGTTACCTGGCCACAGGTATGATGTGCTGATATGGCCAGTTTGTTTAGGTGGTCCACTACACTGCTCTCAGATTGTGATGACCTGGGGCTGGGCACGAAAACAACACAGCCAGAGAAAAGGTTTAACTCCCTTTTATTGGAGTTAAGCCTCCAACTCCCCCCCCCAAGTTCCCACAGTTCACTGTAAGTCCAAGAGCAATGCTCTAAACACACACACACACATCTCCACTAGTTCCTGGCTGCTGTGAGTCCAGAGAAGTACCCAGTTCTGAGAGCAAACACAGTTCAGGAAATTTGGTTCCAGGGAGTCCTTGTCATGGCCAGGCCAGGCAAAGCAAGGCAAGTCGAATCCAGACAAAGCAAGACTAAGAGCAGTAAGGCAACGTGACAACATGTTGTCAACTACAAGCATGGCTGGTAGTCTCTTTAAATCTTATTCCTTAGGTGAGTCTTGTGATGAGGGTCTGAACCATCGGTTCACCCTGCACTGATCCCACCTCCTCTCCACTCTCTGTGCTCGAGGATTGGGTGGGGGAGGCAATCACTCCACACCAGAGCTCTAGCACTCATATGCTCCACTGCCTACTCTTTCCCTCTCCTCCTCCCTCCCTTAGTTGTCCTGCTCCCTCTTTCTGTCGCCGGCCACCTGTCCAAGGCCTGAGGGACCCGGGACTATCTTGTCCTGATCCCCCGATCACTCCTCCGGGATCATAGAGGCCCCACCATTCTCCTCCATTGGCCCCAGCTCCATCTCGTCCTTCTCCTCAGACCCAGGCTCTGATGGGGCCATGACACAGATGCTGCTCGTCTGTTGCACTGCTCTCAGCCATTGCTGTGGGTGCTGCTGCTCAGTTGGTCCTCTGCGCTGCTCTTAGCCACTACTGGTCCACCACACTGCTCTTAGTTGCTGTTCAACTAAATATCCCTCCTCTTTCTGCTATTTAAAGTGTCCTCTTAAGGGCCAGAAATGACAGGCCCCAGCACAGACTCTGCTAATTAGTATAGATTTTGGATTTTCAATTGATCCTCATGATACACGGATTTTCAATTGATTACTTTAGGAGATCCTCATACCATATACAAAAAAGAGGATTCTCTCTCTTTCCTTCCTTTTCTAAACAGTGTGCAATTGTAATATGTCCAGCCCAGTTCTTTCTCTAGCCACAGTCATGCAGAGGGAGGGGGAGGGAGGGAGGGAGAGAGAGAGGGGGGGAAGATTTGCAAAGAAAGATTAAATAAAACCATAAAACATTTTCATTTGGCACTTTTCGGAATGCATAAATTGAATTCTGTTAGAGATCTGCACTATAAACAAATGGGCAAGCGCAATTTGAGATGAACAAAATGAAATTTCATTAAGAGGTGCATCACATATGCAATGACACAATGTACTACATCAAACAATATAGTTTCAGCATACAATATAATCCAAGCAAGATCTAAAAGAAGGTGATTTCCACTGTCATGATATGGAAGCTTGCTTTCAAGATACCCAGTCATAAACGGAAAAAATTGGACCTCATGTAGTTTCAGTCAAAAAATTCCTTGTAGTAGTTATCACATTTTCAAGTAGAATAGTTGTAAGATACTAAATTGAAAAGGTGACAGAAGATTTCTGCTCACTCAATCATTGCTTTTGGAAATTATGCTGCAGTTGAAAAGGTACATTGAAAGTTTCTTCTGCAGATTTAAAGTAGGAGTGAGCCACTGTTGCCATCAAGCATAATTTCTATCATCTGTTGTAATTATCCATGTTGTCTGTTTCGACCAGTCAGTTTTAGCATCTTCTAGAGTCAGACAAGCATTGGTGTGTCAACAGAGTGGTAATGAGGACAGACTATATATTGTCTCAGTAAAGATCAAGTAATGTTAGAAAGTGCTGTGTGTTACTAGTAGGGAAATGGCCTAGATTTAAATGGAGTTGGAATTAAAACATCTGCAGGCTATATATTGCCTATACTTGTCTTAAAACATATGAACTGAAGAGAAGAGATAAAAATAGTTGAAGCAATTATTTCAGAGTAACGTAAACAGAGTAGGAGAAGGACAGTTTAATTAAATGGTGTACATATCTCTGGAGAACTGGAAGGATTTTCACTAACAATGCTGTTTGTGGAACATCTCCATGGATTTTATTGTAGAATTGCCTGAAAGTGGGGGGAACACAGTTATTTGGATGGTTACTGATTTGTTTTCTAAACAAGTGCATTTCGTTCCATGTTCCAAGATCCCTTCCTCAAAAACACTGGCGAAAATGTTTGCCCACCATGTGTACAGGTTACATGGCTCTCCAAAATGTATAATCTCTGACAGGGGTGTTCAATTTACCTCCCATTTTTGGAAAGAGTTCCTGGCGTTAATAGGCACTGCCCAGGGATTAAGCTCCACCCACCAACCTCAGACAAATGGGGCTTGTGAGAGAACCAATTCCATACTGGAACAATATCTGAGATGTTATATAAATTATCAACAAGATAACTGGGCAGATTTATTGCCGTTTGCAGAGATGGCCTATAATAACTCCATACATAGCAGCACAGGGTTCACCCCTTTCAAGGTGGCCACTGGCCAAGATTTTGTGCCAATTCCAGAGCTGCCCCAAGAAAATCCTCAAAACCCCTCTGATTGATTGGATCGAACAGCTACGTGGCACTTGGTCAGTAACTCGTAAGGCACGCGATGAAGCGCATCTTGTTCATAAAGCCCAGGCTGATAAGAAAAGGGGTCAGACACAGGTTTATAAAGTTGGAGATATGGTTTACCTTTCCACCAAATATTTGCAAACTACCCAAAAGTTTAAAAAGCTGGGACCCAAATATGTGGGCCCTTTTCCGGTAGTTCAGATCATTAACCCAGTTATGGTACAATTGGAGTTGCCGAAAAATTTAAGATGAATTCATCCAGTATTCCATGTCATCTTACTGAAACTGGAACATTCGTCCCCTTTACATCCAGACCAAGAACTTCCTCCTGTCCCCATTCTGATTGAAGGAGAACAACATTTTGAGGTCAAAGAGATTTTGGATTCCAGGAAGCATCATGGTAAGGTGCAGTATTTGGTAGCCTGGAAACATTTCCCACTATCTCAAGCTGAATGGGTAAATAAACGAGATGTTCGAGCGCCAAAGCAAGTGCAATTGTTTCACACCAAATATCCTGATAAGCCTTGATGTCTGTATATATTGTATGTCTATCTCCCTCTTATCTTACAGGAACAATGCCTCTTCTGAAGGGGGGGCTGAATGTCAGCCTCCTCTCTTTCGATGTTTACTTGCTTGGCTGCCATGGAAACAGGGGAGGGGGAGCTAGGGGGATTCTTGGGGGAGGGAAGCATGCTGGAGGAAAACGAAAGTGAATCTTTGCTGCAGTTCTCTCTTTGAAGTTGATATGTTTCAAGGTCAACGGTCGGGGCATACCAGAAGGATGACACTGCCAGATGTGTACTCCCACATGACCCCTGGAGGACCTGTGGATTGGATGATTTACGCTGGACAGTGGGGAGTGGATGCTTTCTATATGTGATTTTCGCACCTATGCTTCAGTTCTTGCTTTTCTATGGTTGCATTCAGTTCATATTCAGTAAAAATACCTTTCTTCAATGAAAATGGAGTTGGGGTTTTTCTTTCTTGAGTATTGAAAGGAGGCACACCTGACAGCTACCTTCAGATGACCACTAAAGTACTTTAGAGTTAGTGCAATTTCTCCTGTAACTTTCCCACTGATTGGAAAAGAGAATGGGCCAGAAAAAAAATCTGATTAATCAAATGATTAAATGTAGTATATCCTATCTTTTTATCAACTAAATATGTCTCTCTGTGATATACAATAAGCATGAAATAAAAGAAAGTAAACTAAAACACAGTTTAAAACTATTAGTACATAAATAATACATTAATGTAACAAGAAACAACCACCCAATTTAATTATAGACAAATTTGTATATCCAGGTCCTGCAGGAATTAAAATACATTAGTCCACAGGTGGAAGGATGATACCAAAAGGACTACCTTAACCTCTTTTGTAGAGTTCCACATTCTTGGATTTAACTATGAAAAGTTAAGCTAAAGGACTGAAAAAAGGGAAATGGAACAGAACAGACTCAGTAAGTCATTTTATGTCAGAAGCAAGACATATATTACAGTTTTTGTACAGTAATGGCGATAAGATACCATTACTCTTATCTATCTACACAGGTTCCCCGCACCACCCGAAGCTCCTTTTTTAAGATGAGAAGAACAGGGGTAAAGACAGTATCACATTTCTGAGAAGCTTATCTATGTACTATATATGATATGGATGGATAATGGATATGAAGTATGTCAGTGCTGCCTTCCTGCTTTGCCCCATTGCTGCTTTTTCTTATCTTGTAACTACTTGGCATACCTTTCACTATGAATGCAGTTGAAGGCTCTTTCTTTCTAAATGACAAAGTCTGGACAAGTCTGACATTAAGTCAACTCTGCATGGTCCACCTGGAAAATTGCATCTACCACACAGATTGTGCAAGAAATGTTAGATCATGAAGGGGAGCAGATGGTGACCTGGGGGAATGCTGCTTTGAACCAAGAGACAGTGAGGAGTACCCTGGGCTAGAAGTGGATAACTCCCTAGAAGCAGGCACCTGACCAAAAGCCCAATGGAGAACCAGAGTCGGAAGACTGGAGGATTGGGATAAACCTTTCCCTGTAGTAATTCTTAACTGAGGGAGCTGATCCCAAACCTGGTGTTCCACTGAGGCATGTAAGCCTGTGATGATGAACCAGACCAGTGGTGGGATTCAAAAATTTTTTCTATCGGTTCTGTGGGCATGGCTTGGTGGGCATGGCTTGGTCGTCATGTGACTGGGTGGGCGTGGACAACTCAATGTCACTCATATTGATGGGTGCTTTGCCTCACCTGGCCTCTCATGACAATGAGGATGTTGCAATGGTTGTAAGTGTGAAAAACAGTCATAAATCACTTTTTTCAGTGCCATTGTAACTTTGAATGGTCACTAAATGAACTGTTGTAAGTCAAGGATTATCTGTACAAAAATACAAAAACCTTCTTTGTTTGCAAAAAGCTGCCCTAAATACCAATCATTAGATTAGAAATACCTGCAAGCCAAGTTACAAATCAGGCAGGGTGCCAGAGTACCTTGAGGAATTAAACAGTTAAAATGTTAGCTATCAGTTAAAATGATAGCTATCAACAGCCAACTCTTGCTCATAAAGTGAAACCCTTTAGCAGAGGGGTCATTTAAGCTCTCCAGAAAGAGCACAACCAGGAGAAGCAATCCATTTGCAGATATCCTAAGGAAATCATCCAGATTTACGGAAATATCACATGCACCCCAGAAAGGCAGAAAAAAAATCAGTGCCAAGCTTGCATCCTGCCTCTTGGAAGTACACCCCAAAAAGACAGTGCCAAGAACCACTAAAGCAGTGAAGGAAGACCCCCTCCCCAGATAGAAAAAGCATTTGAGATAAGCCTGACTACAATTAACAGTAGAATGAAGCAAAAGAGAAAACACAGTAGCTGTTGCTTGTTAAACCAATTACCAGAACAAATAGACACAGGAACTAGCCAGATTTCTCAACCCTGCTTCTTTTCAGGAACAGAGATTAATCTTTTTCCTTCCAAACAAAGCTGAATAGGGAAAATTATCCCATCAATAAACACAGGATTAACATCACCAAGCACAGAATTAAACTTCACCAAAAACCAGTTTTAGACCAAAAGTCAGAAAGGGTATGTAAACTCATGTTTGAAAGTCAAACTTTCTAGCTAGCCAAGAAGCCTTGCTGAATG
Organism: Pantherophis guttatus; assembly: GCF_059756535.1. NCBI lineage: Eukaryota > Metazoa > Chordata > Lepidosauria > Squamata > Colubridae > Pantherophis > Pantherophis guttatus. The sequence continues at coordinate 183,304,050 of NC_142063.1, read as the reverse complement.
TCACTCATCTTGGTTCCTTGTCATTAAAAGCTTCTTTCTGGCAGCTCTGCTTCGTTATTCAATTATTTCTTCAAAGTGTTGATCATTGCATCCTGGCTGGAAGAACTCCAACAGGGGAGTATTTCCTCCCAACAGCAGCGTAAAAAGCTTAAAACAACCCTTCCCCTTTAAGAAAGTCAAAGAAAAAAAGAAAAAAAAGTACCAGCAAAGGAAAAAAAAAAAAACCTCTGGAGATACTCAGGCGGCAGTAAGTCTAGGCGTACTACCAAGAATGTAATAAGGGTTAAGGGAGAGGCAGTTTCTGTAAGCAGGGCAATAAAGATTAGGGTAGATACAACACCAGAATGTTGTAATTCCTTATAAAATTAATCCTGTAAAGTGGGAAAAAACAAAAACAAAAGGAGATTTCTTCTAACAACCGGTTCTCCGAACTGCTTAGAAAATTAACTACTGGTTCTAGCGAACCGGTGCAAACCAGTAGAATCCCACCTCTCAACCAGACCTCCAATGCAATGGGGCTTGAGCAGGTGATCGATTTTTTGAGGGAGACCTTCAACAAGCTGAGAGCTCAGGACCTTCTGGAATGACCAGATCCACCACAGACCAGGATAGCAGCAGCCCAGCCAGGAGTTTCCTGACTGGCTCCATCACCGACCCAAGCTACCCTCCTGGAGAGAGGGGATTGGTGGCAATGGGGTTAGGAGTGAAATTCAATGGGGATGTGAAACAGCTGGCCTTCTTCTTCACCCAAGTGTGGAATTACATGGAAGAGTATGGGCCAAACCTACAGAATGACCTGGCCAGAGTGTGGTGCATCACCATGGCCTTCAAGGGAGAAGCCACAGAGTGTCTGGTGGCCCTCCATGATGACAATGCTGTGGAATTGTGCCATTTTGACAGATTCATGGGTTCCTTGAAGAAGCAGTTCAAAGATCCACTCACCAATTGTAAGGCCTGGATCAGGTTCAAACCCTCAAGTAAGGAAGACATTGCAGCCTACATTCAAGAGTTCCAAAGCTTGGCCAGCAAACAGACAGATTGGTCCCAGGACAAGAACCCTCAAAACCAGGGAAACAAAACCCCAGCCCTCACCACCTGGATGCTTTTGGTACAGCAAAAAAGGTCATTGAGTGCTGATTGCCAAGCCTTGGCACTGACCTCCTCATGGGAGCCCAAAAGGGATGGAAAGGGGCCCATCAAGTCCAAAGAGACAGTGCTCAGAGGAATGGAGGTTGTAGCAATGGTGAGGGAACTCTGACCAAAGACCCCAAGGCCGGAACAGAGAACAACAGCGGAGGAGATGGCGACCCACTGGTAAGTTGCACCATAACACCAGTAATTATCTGAGTAGAACTAATGGTGACTTCCTCAGGGCACAAAGGCACTACTCTACTGGACTCTGGGTGCACTAGGTGCCTAGTCAGCACTGGCATAGTGGAGAAATTGGGAATGCATTTCAGGGAACCAAGATCCCAATAACATTCTCTCATTCTCTCAGAGAAGGAGAGGATGACCTGATGGTAAATAGTCCCATCATCCCTATGATGACCAGAGTGGAGATTGTGGTGTTCTCCTCAGGAGTAAAGGGGGTTCTTATGGTCCTTTTGGACTTGGGATGCACAAGGTGTATGATTAGCCTCCAGTAGCTGAGAAGGTGGGGATGAGACTGAGGAAACTGAGGCAGCCCATGGCATTTTCCCAGTTGGATGGCTCAATAACAGGCAGAGTGCCAGTGACCTGCCTGGCTGAGCCAGTGGAATTCAAAGCTGGGGCCCGAATAGAAACTATTCACGTCATTGTAGTGTCCAGGATGACCGAGCCCATGGTCCTGGGGTTAGCGTGGTGGAAAAAGTAAAACCTGACCTTGAATTGGGACAGAAGTGGCAGGTGAGAATGGAAGCAAGAGACCAGCAGTGGCTAGTGGAAGTGTTACGCTCCATCCGCATGTCTGCAGCCAGGAAAGTAAAAGTGGAAGCTGCCAGTAAAGGGAGGCAGTGAGCTGGAGCTCCTGATTCCACAGGAATACAGTGACTTAGTTGAGGTCTTTAGCAAAAAGAAATCAGACATGCTCCCACAGACCCACGGATTGTGTGATTGAGTTCATGCTGGGAGCCAAATTACCCAAACTGATGACACCCAGGGAGATGGTAGAACTCTGGGAATTTATAGACAAGAAAATATGTACCCCCTCCCACTTATTATTTTTTTTGTAAAAGTTTTTTTATTTTTTACACAAACACACAAACAAACATACAATGCATTTTTTCTGAACAGAGTATTGGCTGAGTCATATATTTATACAATTTTTGGTCATCTCCAACACAATTTATATATTTCACTTTTTGTCATAATAATCTTTCTCTCTAATTTTTATTAAGCAATGTTACCCTTCGCCTTAATCTCTAATCTTAATCAAATTCAAATTTTCTCTTCCCCCCCTCCAAGTTAAAACCCTTAACTTTAAGGTCTCACAACATAATGTAATTCCCCATATTTCCCTAAATTCCCTTATTCTAATCACAAATATTTTTCTTTGTCAACTTTTCCAAATATTACAATCCAATATTTTACTAAAAGTCACTTAAATATATAGCATTACAATCATTCATTTCTTTTCTATTGCTTTTTCAAATATTTATATGATCACTTCTTATTAAACAATAAACCAAATTACTTTGCACAGTATATTTTCTTAAATCTTAAATTCAAGTTTCAATTACTTTTTCAATTATATAAAATAATACTGCTTCAACAATATCTTCACGTCTAATTTCCGATTTTTTAGTTAAATTCCAAAATTACGATTAAAAATGTTCCAATTAATACAATTTCCATGGTTACAGTTAAAAATATTCCAAATATTACAATCTCATATATTAAACTTATTTGTGTTTCTAAAGCTTATTTCAATTCATTTATAAATCAAGGTAATTATCCATTGCTTTATACTTAATTTAAACAAAATTAATTTTCAGTTTAATTTCCAATATGCTAATTAATTTCATTATTACAATTAAATACATTCCAAGTATTACAATCTCAACTGTTTCATTTTCTAAAATTCATTATATCTAGAGATCTTACTTCAATTCATTTTTATTCTAAATATATACAACATATTTCTTTTTTCCCCTTTCAAGCAATTATTTCTTTCTCTCTTTCTCCCTTTCTCCCATTTTCTTTTTTTCTTCTTTTTCCCCATCTTTTTTCTGCATTTTAAAATCCTGAACTTTTCTGTTTTGCCCTGTATTTCTCATTACTCTCTATCCCCTTTTCTTCTTTTTTATTTTCCCACTGTTAATCCCAGTGTTTAAAAAATTTAAGTTTTTTATATTTTTCCTATTCCCCCTTTTTTCTCTCCTTGTCTCTTTCCACCTTTTCTATTTTTATCATTGTTAATCCCAATATAATCTTTAAAGTTCACCTCTATTGCTAAACTTATCTCTTTTCTCCCACTTTTCCTCTCCTTTTCATTATTATACCCACATGATCATTTAATTTTTCATAATCAATATCTTTTTCTTTGTCTTTGTCTTTATCATCAATCTCACTTCCTTGCTTCTCATTTGTAGTTTCTTTATCCACTTGATTGTGTTCTAACCTGATTTCTGGTTCATCAGGTTTAGGTTTTCAATGCAGCATTATAATCATTTCATTTAATTCTGTTTTCAGTGATATACGCATCATTTTAATCATTTTTATAAGTTCCTGCGCCATTTTATTATTTCTGGGTTGTTGTTATTCTAATTTTAAGTTTCGTTGTAATCCACCTTCTTTGATTATCAAAGTCAAGCAGCCTGCAGACAAACAAACCTTCCTTAAAAGTTCCCACTGCTCTTATCACTACAAAAGTCTTTCTCTTGTCTTCAAAATAAAAGTTCAATGTTGTAATGTTTTTTTCCGCCTATAGATGTCTCTCTCCAATCCACAATTCCAATCAGCAGCCTAAAAAAGTATCCATTTTGTTTAAGATCCACATTACCAATCTTTGCCAATTTTTCTCTTCTTCTTTTTTATTTTGTATTTCCCCTAGTCAATTTAAAATCCAAATCCAAATTCCAGAAGTTTTTTTTTTTAAACTTCTATTACAGGGCTTTTAAGTTTCACTTTGTTCTTTCTTCAATGATCAACAGAGATCTTTTTAAATTCTTTCCAATCTCCTTCACACCTATTATGGGTTTTTATTTCTTCTATTTTTTTAATTATCTCCACACATTTTAGTCCAAAAATCAATTTTCTTTTCGGGCTTTGCCACTTTAAACTTCCACTTTACTCTTCTTCCTTCATTGCCCCTATGCCCATTAACCACTGTTATTTTGCTGGGGCACCTTTAACAAATTTAAAAATCTTCCTTTTTTGCCTATGAGCTGACAATCACTCACCCGGCTTCAGTATTCCATTCAAATCACTGCTCCTGCTCAAAACATGGTCAGGTTTCCCCAGCTTAATGATGGCTGCAATGGCCGCTGCCCCCGCTGCCGAGTTTAAGAGTTTCCTGTGACCTCCGAGGAACTTGCCTGTTCCTCTTGGTTGTCAGAGGTGCCTCTCCTTCTTCTCCATCCCTACAGGACAGATCTGATCCAAAGACCCCTCAACAGCGGCTTGTCAGCCTGGAATTTCGCAAGGCTCATTGAAGCCCGCTATTCCCTGACTGTCTCACCACGATGCTTCCAGTCAAATCCCACCCCACCTCCCACTTATGAGGAACATGCTGAACTACTTGGCCTAGGGGAGGATCTTCACTAAGCTGGACTTGAGAGAGGCATACTACTGAGTGAGAATAAAGGAAGGAGAAAAATGGAAAATGATGTTTAATTGCCTCCTGGGCTGCTACCAGTTTCAGGTGATGCCATTTGGAGCACTTGCCATGTTCATGCAACTAATAAATGAAGTCCTGCATGAACACATGTATAAGATGGTCCTGATGTACCTGAACAATATACTGATATACACCAAGACCCCAGAAGAGCATGTGAAATTAGTCAGAGCGGTACTCTAAAAATTACGAAAGGCTTAGCTCTACACGAAATTGTCTAAGTATGACTTCCATAAAACCAGCCTGGACTATTTAGGGTATCAAATATCAAAAGAGGGAGTGGTGATGGACCCCAGCAAGGTGAAGGCAATATTAGAGTGGGAGCCCCCTTGAATCAGGAGATAGTTGTAGAGTTTCAGTGGGTTTGCAAATTTCTACTGCCAATTCATCACATTTGCTCAAACCCTGCTGATTACCAACTTGCTGAAAATGGGAGGGGGGTGAAGCCCAAACCTGGACAGCCACTGAATTGGTCCCTTGAATGCCAAGCCACCTTTGAGAATTTGAAGCACCTCTTCTCTGCAGAGTCGATCTTAAAGCACCCTGACCTGGATGAACTGTTTGTGATACAAATAGATGCTATTGATGTGGCTGTGGATGCAGTTCTGCTCCAAAAAGTGCAAAGGGGCCCCTGCAACTCTGTGCCTATATGTCCTGCAAGCTTTCTGAGACTGAGAGGCAATGGGCTATTTGGGAGAAGGAAGCCTATGTGGTCTGATGGGCTGTCCTAACCTGGAGGCAGTTTGTAGTCCCTAAAACCCCATTTGAAGTGTAAACTGACCACAAGAACTTGGAAGCATTGAATACACCTCAGAAGTTATCCCCTAAGCAGGTTTGGTGAGTGCAATACTTCAACTGCTTTAACTTTACCCTCTGCTACCTGTTGGGGAGGGAAAACTTTCTAGCAGACACTCTTTCCTGGATGTCACAATACAACAGTGCCTGAGAGAAGGTTGTTAACTCCATCATTCCATCTTCACAGCTCATGGCACCAGCCCACATGAGACAACAGAAAGGGTGATACCTGCAATCAGCTGAGGACCTATTGATGGATGCCTTGCGGGAGGCAAATGGTTTCAGCAGCACAAAACTGATCTGTCCCTAAAGGATGGGCTGGTATGGAACTGAACTGAAGTGTACATCCCAGTTAGCCAGAGGGCAATTATCCTGCAGCGGAGTCATAATGTGAGGGCAGCAGGACAGTTTGGAATTGTAAAGACTCTTCACCTAGCAAAAAGGCAGTTTTGCTGGCCAAAAATGAAAAGGGACATAGAGACATACATGGCCAGTTGCCTGAAGTACACCTCAATGTGACCAGGTGCCCCATGTGCCAACTAACCTCTACCTGTGTAATCTCCAGGACTGCTGCAGCCAGTGGCCAACTCTAATAGCCCTTGGGAAGAAATCTCTATGGACTTCATCATTGAACTGCCAGAGAGCACTGGAAATACTGCAATCTGGACTATTACTGACTTGTTTTCCAAACAGAATTCTCTTAGCCTGAGTCCTGGCCAAGCTACTTGTGCAGCACATATACTGACTGCATGGGGTCCCAAAGTGCACTATTTCAGAGTACAGTTCACATCAAAGTTTTGGCGGGAGTTCCTAAAGCTGGTAGGCTCCTCCTAGGGACTTAGCTTTCTCCATCATTTTCGCACTAATGGAGCCTGTGAACTAGGGATGAAATGCTACCGGTTTGCACCAGTTTGGGCAAACCGATAGTAATAAAAGCTACTGGTTTGGGCAAACCGGTAGTAAAAAAGAGCTACCGGTTCATCTAAACTGGTATTTCCAACAATCAGCTGTGCCACACGATTTATATACGCTAGAAAGCAGGCAATTTCCCCCTGCTGTTCTACTTACTTTCTTAAGCCTCCTTTTCCATGTGAAGTGCACATTTGGTGTGCACTGCACATGCTTGCGCATGGAGCGTGCATTTGGTGTGCAATGTGCATGCATGTGCAGTGCACATTTGGCACACACTGCACATGCACAAGCAGCAAACCGATGGTAAACCGAGGAGGATTTCACCACTGCTGTGCACACATGAATTCAGTCCTAGAGCAATACCTGTGGTGTTATGTGAATTATCAGCAAACCAATTGGGCCAAGCTTCTGCCATTTGAAGAAGTGGCATATAAGTTGGTGCAGAGTAGCATAGGGTTAACCACTTTCCAGGCAGCTACTGAAATAGAGTTTGTACCTATGCCAGAGCTCCCTCAAGAAAAGCTATCATCAATATAACTGGCTGAATGGATGGACACATTAAAAGCCACTTGGGTTACAGTCATTAGAGAAAGTGAGAGAAATGCAAAAGAGGCAGGCAGACAAAAAAAGGAAGAGATAGGGTGTACCTATCCACAAAGTCTTTAAACCTGAGGCAACCTTAGCTGAGGCCTAAGTACATACTTCCCAATTAGCACAATCATAAATCCAGTGGAATTAAAACTGCAAAAAAGCCTCAGGCACATTCACCCAGTGTTTCACTGTAGCCTTTTGAAAACTTTCTGCAGCTCAGGATTAAGACCTGCTATGGAACCACCCCTCCCACCATTTTAGTGAGAGGAGAGGAACACTTTGAAATTAAGGAAATCCTTGATTCCAGGAAACGTAAAGGGAAATTGCAGTATCTAGTGTTGTGGAAGGGATGTCCATTAGCAGATGCTGAATGGATAGCAGTGAAGGATGTTAGGACATTGAGACTCATTAGCAAGTTCCATGCTAAATATTGAAACTGACCTAGATAGGAGTGAGTCTAAGTCTCCTACATTGAAAGATCGGAGTTGGCTAGTAGAGTTGGTGGGTGCTTCTGGTGTGTAATTAGGGTGTAGTCGGTCTAATTTTGTTCTGAGTCTGTTCAGCTGGGCTTTTGTTCGTGGTGGTGCTAGAGGTTACGTTGGATTAATAGGAATTTATTGATTCGCATTTGCCAGTCACCTTGGCCCATTCGGGATAGTGCTTCTTTGGTTGATTGCACCATTATTTCTGCCTGCCCATTACTGGCGGGGTGGAATGGTGCAATCAGGGCATGGTGGATTCCCTGTTCCGCTAAGAATAGTTTGAATTGAGTGGCCATAAACTGAGGGTCGTTGTCGGAGACTAGAATGTCTGGTAGGCTGTGTGTGGAAAATAACTTTCTTAACACTTTGATGACCGCCTCCGCTGTTGTGGAGGTCATTAGAACTATTTCCAACCATTTTGATTATGCATGACTATTACCAGAAATGTTTGCCCATGGAAGGTCCCACCAAAATCTATGTGCACCCTTGACCAGAGGGCCCTTGGTGTTTCCCAGTCATGCACTGGGGCAGAGGGGGGTGCTGGTCTGGACTCCTGGCATTGTGCACATGTGGCTACTTACTTGGTAATATCCCTGTCCATGTTTGCCCACCAAATGTAACTTCTGGCCAATGCCTTTATCCTTACTATACTTGGATGACCTACATGTAGGACTTCTAATATTGCTCTCCTTAGCTTAGGGGGCACCCTCCAAACCCAGCCAAGCACTTGTACCAATGTTCTGTCCTTGGCTGAGTGTCCAGCTATGTCGGCTGCTGTAATCGGTCTGGTGGGTAACTCCTCAGTGAGGAGCACTGGTGCAAGGGGGCTGGGTTTTCCACAAAGGCTGGTAGCAGGCACCAGCTGAAGGTTTCGGTGTTCCCCAGGAACTTGCCAGGTCAGTGGATTAGGTGGTAATTGTAGGCGGCCAGGAAAATTGTCCATCTTGTCATTCAAGGTGACAATAAGGTTGGTGTGGGACAGTCTCCAGCAAGCAGACTGAGGAGCAATTTATGGTCAGTCACTAGTTCAAAATGTCTACCATATAGGTATTCGTGAAACCACTTCACCCCTGCAACCACAGCCTCTTTGTCCAACTGGCTGTAGTTCCTTTCGGCTGCCGATAAAGTTCTTGAATAGAATGCAATCAGTGCAGGGGTGGGTTCTAAATTTTTTTACTACCAGTTCTGTGGGCGTGGCTTATTTTGTGGGTGTGGCTTGGAGGTCATGTGACTAGGTGGGTGTGGCTAGCTGGTCAGAGTCATTTCTGGAAGGTCCTTGCACTTACGACCAGTCCTCGCACTTACGACCTGACTCATTTGTTTGCTTTTAACACTGATCAGCTGTAGGACGGCCCTTTGAAGCCCTGCGGCAAGAGTTTAAACAGTTTTTTCCCTCTAGTCATCAGCTGGGACTCAGGAGGCAGCAATAGATTGGGGGTGGGACCAAATAAAAGGTAAGAATAATGTGGGTGGGTGGGTGAGTGGGAGGGCGGGGGGGGGGAGAACCGGTTCGGTGACATCATATCGTCACCGCTACCGGCTCGGCCAAACCGGATTGAACTGGGAGGAACCCACCACTGAATCAGTGCCTTGGTTCTGTTTGGCATTCGGTGGCTGAGAATGGCTTTGATGCCAAACAGAGAAGTGTCACAAGTGAGGGTGACTGGGAGGGTCTTGCAAAACTGCAACAAAATGTTTTCCAACGATAAAAGCTTTTTAACCGCTGTGAATACGGTTTCTTCCTTTTGGCCACAGGTCCATCTAGTTTTTCTATCCAGAAGTCAGTGCAGCGATTCGGCCACAGTTGCCTTCTGCAGTAAAAAAGCGCTGTAAAAGTTTAATAGTCCCAGGAATGCCTGTAGTTCCATTTGGTTTCTGGGGGTGGGGACTTGTATTTCTCTGACTTTGTCATTTGTAGGGTGAAGTCCTGAGCCATCTATCAGGTAGCCTAAGAATTCTACCTGGGATAAAGCTATTTTACACTTTTTCCTTTTAACCTTATTACCCACTTCCTGGAATCTACTAAGGACTACCCTTAGTTAGTCAAGGAGCTGTTTGTTGTCATTAGAGAAATTAAAACATCATCAAAATATGGTATTACCCCTGGGATGCCCTGTAAGAGGCGTGCCATGATGCTTTGGAATAGTCCAAAGCATCATGGCATGCTTATGCCGAATTATGTGGCATTTAAAAGCTCCCCAGTGGGTAACTATTGTCTGAGCCTCTGCAGTGGCATTGTCCACTGGTAGCTGTTGGTAAGCTTGTGCCAAATCTAATTTTACGAATGTCTTTCTTTTTCCGAGAGAATGTAAAAGGTGCTGTATGACAGGTACCGGATAGGCACTCTGCTGTAACACCTTGTTGATTGTGCATTTGTAGTCCACGCAGATATGGACTGAGCCGTCTGGCTTAACAGGCATGACTATGGGTGTTTCCTACTTCGCATGGTCAACTGGTTTTAAAACCCCTTGGGCAATCAGCTTATCCAATTGGCTGTCAATTTTCGAGCATAAGGCAAATGGGACCCTGCGCAGCTTCATTCTTATGGGGTCAATTTTGGGGTTGAGGTTGAAAGAAATTGGTGTTCCATTATACTTGCCCAAACTTTTGTCGAACACCTCTGCGAATTCCTTGATCAGCTCCTCGATGCTGTCATTTCGGATGGCGTGGACACCAGTCACTTCTAGACCCAGGGATGTGAACCAGTCAAGTCCGAGCAGGCTTGGCAGGGCGCCACTTACTAGAGACAGTTCCAGCAGCCCTACAAATTCCTTGAAGGCTACTTAGAAAGTTCTGTGCCCTATGATGGGATGCAGTTTCCTTGATAGTCCTTCAGTTGAATATTCTGATGCCTATGTGTTTTTGGGCTCTGCGTATCATTCCTCACTTTGCCATGGCTTTCAGGGTTGCACTCTTCTGGGACCTGTCAGGTAGATCAGCTGGTTTGCATGGTAACTGGCTGGTTGACTGGCACAACAGACTCTTGCCAAATGCCCCTTCCTATCACATCTCTGGCAAATGGCATCTTTGAAATGGCAGGCTGACCTCAGGTGATTTCTGCTGCATCAAATGTATGCTGCCATTGTCCCCTCTGAAGCTTCTTTTCTTACCGATCGTAGGTGGCAGACCAAATTCTCCTCATCCATTGGTTCCTCCTGCTTGATGCTGCCTTGGTGAATGGTGGCATTTTGGAGCAAAACTGTAGGGTTGGCAGTTTTTTGAATGCCCGCCATAGATTTGATTGAATTTTCCTCAACTCTGGCTTCATCCAGTGCTGTCTGCAGTGTAAGGTTAGGCTTGGCCAGCAGCCATCTTTGGAGAGTTAGGTCCCTTACCCCATAGACTATTCAGTCCAGGAATATTTCATCAAAGTCTTGGAATTTGCAGTACAAGGCAGCCCTTCACAATGCTGTAACATATTTGTTAATTGACTCACCTTCTTCCTGGTTCTGGAGATTGAATTCATGCCGTCTGATGATCTTGGAATACATGGACGTGTAGTGCATGCAGAGGTTATTCTGTAGCGTTGTCCAAGGCATGGTCTGCACAGCTGTGGGTGCCACGAGTGCCTTGGCTACTTTGAATATTTCCAAGCTACAGTAGCTCAGAAAAAGTGCTCGCTTTCTGTTGTCAGAAAGTCCAAAGAGCCTCTAAGAAACACTCGAACCGGACTATGTAAGAGTCCCAGTTCTCTGTGGCTGGATTAAAATGATTGGGTGGTGCGTGCATAGTCATATTGAGAGGACCAATGCAGATTAGGCTGTGTTGATGGTCGGTGAGATTCCAGTGCCGTGGTAGCCAATCTTTGTTCACTGTCTTTGTTCGCTCCTGGCTGGGATCGCGATCAGTTCGTTTGCTTCTTCTCTTCAGATCCCACCTTCATCGCCAGTGTTGAGTAGTGGGTGGAGTGAAGAGGCAGAGATCATTGTATGACTTCAGTTCTTTATTGTTACAAAGAAACTCCAGCAAAGCCTGTCTGGCAGCTTGCCCTTTTATAGGGGCTGCCAGTCGGATCGACCAATCAGTTTAAACTATTCTTCCTGCCTGGACGGCAGACTTGAGTGAAGCCTTCCTTTCTTTAGCTTCACTCTATGTTTACTGAGTATTCAACATGAAACCTTCTGTACATTTGTTCTATCTTTCCAGGCTTATCTTTCTTCTGGAGAGTTGGCATGTCAAGGTTGACTCACAACCCACCTCTACTCTTTGCTTGACAACAGAGGCTAAGGGAGGGGAATGTTTGGAATGTATTCAAAGCTGGGGGAAAGGTGAGGAATTTATGTGAGTCTTTTGCAGCTTGAGAAAAAAGGCCATGTGGTGGGGACCTTCCGAAAGTGCAGGCTGTTTTCCCAAAACAAAACGAACATACTGGATTGGTGGACAATGGACACTGGGTGGCCCAAATGGGGAAAAGAGGAAATTAATTATGCTGTTTGCCACCCGAAAATCTCAAAGCTAGCTCTCAGCTCCGTCTGTCATCCAGACCGTGTCCACCAAGAAAGCATCAGAAGCAGCATCCTTTAACAATCTTTTATTCCAGATAAGCAGCAGCACAGCAAGAAGAACAAAATGGGACGGAACACACAGTTTAAGTCAGCGCTGCATGCAGCCGCCGTACAGCGCTATTTATATTTTTCCCCGCTCCCAAACCACCATCCGGCAAACTAACTTCAAAATTCCCCCCTCCCACATCAGCTGGTGAGTTCAGTGCTGCCCGGCGTCGCAGCTCTGATGTCATAGGACAGCGCCGGTAGGTTTCGCTGCATCGCCCGATTCTCCAGCTGCTGCATCGCCCGATTCTCCAGCTGCTGCACAGAGCTGATGCTGCTGTGCTGGGAGGCCAGGTGAGTGCCTCGTCCAGTCCCAAACACCCCAGCGTCCCTGAGATGGCGAGCCCTGGCCAGGGCTCGACAGGCGGCTCCCCTCTACCAGGGATCCACCTGTAGGAGGAAAAGGAGAGGTATTAATTACTGTGAATACAGTCCCTGCAGGCTGTGGTTTGTTGGGATACCTGCGATGGAACCTTCTTACCAGACGTGCAGCATGCACGTCTGATTGTGCTACCCAGGACGCCTGTGTTAAGGGATATCCTTTCCACCTTACTAAGTACTGGAGTCTGCCCCGACGATATCTAGAATCTAATATCTTATCTATTTCGTATTGGTTCGTATGTATAGGACCTGGTGGGCTGGGCGCATCGGTGGGTTTATCTACTACAGGTTTCAACAGACTACTGTGAAACACAGGATGTATTTTATCCAACAGCGAGGGTAACTTGAGGATTACTGTCACAGGGTTGATTACTCGGGTAATCGGGAAAGGTCCCAAGTATTTTGGACCTAGCTTCCTACTAGGCAACCTAAGCTTTAGATATTTGGTTGACAGGTATACTTCATCTCCTACTTGAAACGGCTTTGGGCCGGCCCTTCTTTTATCTATGTAGGACTTATATTCATCTGCCGCTTTCTGTAATGCTATTTTAACGTTGGGCCATATGCGGCGAATTTTCTCTGCCCAGCTACCAGGGGTGACCTCGCTGGTTGATGGAGGCTCTACCTCCGGTATGATTGGGAAATCTCGACTGTATACGACCTGAAAGGGGGAAAGGCCTGTGCTACGATGAATGATGTTATTATAAGCTACTTCTGCAAATGGGATAAGCCTGGACCAATCAGATTGCTGGTAAGAAACATAGCAATGAAGGTATTGCTCAACTGCAGCGTTAGCTCACTATGCTGCTCCATTAGTATTGGGGTGAAATGCAGAACTTAACCCCTGGGTGGAGCCTATACGCTGTATGAAGCACTTCCAAAATTTAGCAGTGAATTGGACTCTGCGGTCTGAAATAATCCGCTTAGGAACTCCATGGAGGCGGTAGATGTGTTGGAGAAACATGTCGGTTAGACGTCGTGCAGATGGTAATCCCTTACAGGGCACGAAATGAGCTTGCTTCGAGAACAAGTCCACCACTGTCCAGATCACATTATATCCATCGCTAGGGGGAAGATCAACTATAAAGTCCATAGCGATCTCTTCCCACGGCTTACTGGGATCAGCTACCGTCTGTAACAGTCCAATCGGTTTTCCTGACCATGGTTTAGCCGCCGCACAATTTGAACATCCTCTTACATATTTCTCGATTTGGCCGCGCATCTGCGGCCACCAAAATTGTCGTCTGACAAGATGAAGTGTTTTTAAATAGCCAGCCAGTTTTTAATCATGACAACGGCATAGAACATACGTTCTTGGCGACTCCGGAATGTACACTTTATCGCCTTTCCACGCTAACCCCTCCCGAATGGTAAGTAAGGCTCGGTTCTGTGTCAACCATTGATCATTGTCCAGTGCGGCCTTAAGTTCAGTCACAAAGGACCCCTCTGAATGAAGCACAGTTGACATATCATGTGACCCCTGACTGGGCGGTATAAGGGCTTCTACGACCTCCTCCCGTCTGCTATGGTATTGTGGCATTCGAGACAAGGCATCTGCAAGGCAATTTTTCCCAGCCGGTACATATTTCAATCGGAAGGAGAACCTATGGAAGTATTGCGACCATCGCACTTGTTTAGGGGACAACCGTCTCGGTTTTTGTAGGGCCTCCAGGTTCTTATGATCCGTCCAGACCTCAAACGGATGCGCTGCCCCCTCAAGAAGGTGACGCCATGTCATCAATGCCCATTTCACAGCGAAGGCCTCTTTCTCCCATATAGTCCATCCTCGTTCGGTGGGACTTAATTTGCGAGAGGTGTATGCACACGGTCGCAGACGACCTTGCCCGTCCTTTTGCAGAAGAACAGCCGCTACAGCTACGTCACTGGCGTCTACCTGAACGATGAACGCTAGTGTTGGATCAGGATGTTTAAGGACTGGTTCTTTAGTGAACAGATATTTCAATTGTTCGAACACTGTTTGACATGCTGTGGTCCAATGTAACGACTGGCCAGGCTTTGGTTTGGAGGTGTGCGGTTTGGTACGCAATAAGTCTGTTAGAGGCAATGCTATCATAGCAAATGCAGGGATAAATTGTCGATAAAAATTGGCAAAACCGAGGAAACTTTGGAGCTGTCTTCTAGTCCCTGGGGCTTGCCAGTCCATGATTGCCTGGACCTTTTGTGGGTCCATTTCCACACCCTCCGCCGATATCCGGTAACCCAGGTAGTCTATTCTTGTTTTGTGGAATTCACATTTTGACAATTTCACGAATAGTTTGGCCGCCAACAACTTTTGTAACACCTGACGCACCAACTTGACGTGTTCTTCCATGGTTTGGGTATATATTAATATATCGTCCAGGTACACCAGGACACCCCTGTACAGATGTTCATGCAGCACCTCATTGATGAGCTGCATAAAAACTGCAGGTGCGCCCTGGAGACCGAACCGCATGACTTGAAACTGGTAACTGCCGAGGGGACAGTTGAAAGTGGTTTTCCACTCATCCCCTGGCTTGATGCGAACCCGATAATATGCCTCTCGCAGATCCAATTTCGTTGAAAATACGCCCAGTTGCCAACATGGCTAAGAGGTCCTTCATCAAGGGGAGCGGGTACAAATGCTCCACACAAACCGCATTTAAGTCTCGGAAATTGACACATAAGCGCAACCCCCCATCTTTCTTCTCCCTGAAAAGGACAGGGGCTGCCATACGTGATCTACTGGGTTTAATGAACCCTCTAGCTAAGTTCTTATCGATGTATCGCCGTAGCTCTGCTATTTCCTCCTGGGTCATAGAGTACATTCTTGGTTTTGATAGTGTGGCCCCAGGCACCAATTCTATAGCACAGTCCGTAGGCTGATGGGAAGGTAAGACCTCACACTCCCTTCACTAAATATGAGTGCAAGATCCTCATAAACACTAGGGAAGTCTCTTTCCGCAGGGGGTACTGTCGTAGCACAGCCCACCCCGTTATGCCCCTCTGTAGAGGATACACGGGGGTCCCTAGCCACGTCAAGCGGCGCTGAATCAACAGCCAGCCACAGTTTCCGATACCCCCCTTCCCACCAGATGGTGGGTTGCCACTTATCTAACCAAGCTAATCCCAATATTATTGGTTCTAGCATCTTTTCAATGACTATAAAGCGGATCATCTCTCGGTGGTCTCCTATCTCCAAGTGAACCTTCTCTGTCACATGAGTAGCCGGTGCTCCCCCCAACAATGATCCATCCATCTGTTCAAATGTTATGGGAGCTTTTATCCGCCTCACCCACAACCCCAAGTCATCCACCACTGCTTGACCGATAAGGCACCGGGTACACCCCGAATCCACTAGGGCTCCATAACGAGACCCAGAAGTGGCCCGAGGGGTCCTTATCGTCACCGGTATCACAAAAGGGCAAATGGGATCGCTCACCATTGGATCTTCCAGGTCCTCATCGTCACTGTCCCCGTCCACCACAGGAAACTTCCCCACCACTGGGATTGCAGGACCCCTGGTCTGAGACTCCATGGCTGTCTTGGGGGCCTGGGCCACCTGGGATTTCTCGGGTGGCTGTCGTGTTCGCCCTCTTGACGCCGTTCCAGTGATCGGCCTCTGGGGTTGTGGCCGAGGTGTTGGTGACGGGCACTCCACTGCTCGGTGGCCCACCAGGTTACACCGGAAACATCGGAATCCGGGTCGCTGGGACCTCTCCGGTGGTTCCGAGAATACAGCCGGTCTAGGTTCTTTTATGCCTTGGGGCTTTTCTGCTGATCTGTCCCTCTGCCCTTTCCTCTGGTCTACACCACTCCCAGGCCAAACTCGGAACTCCCGGAGGCCAAGATCCAGTTCTATAGCAGCCTTAAACCATACTGCCAAACGTGGTGCCAGACCCCGGTATACACAGGCTTGTCGCAGTTCTCGGTCCAAGCCCATGTGGAATTGTTGGACCAACATCCGTTCTGGCCAGCCCACCAAGCGACTTGCAATCTTCCTGAAATCCCTTACATAGTCTTTAGCCGGAGCACCCCTCTGTTTAAGGGCAACCAGGTCACCCTCCGCCACCTGCACACTAGACTCATTCTCAAAGGTAGACCGGAGGGCCTCCAGAAATCTCTCAACATCAACCAGCTCCCTAGCATGGTTACTGTGCAGGCTAGCCACCCAATCAGCAGCGTCCCCAGTCAAGACCGCCGTTATGGCCACGACCATGGCCCATTGGGAAGGGTACCAGTGTCCATACTGGTCCAGATGACTTATTACCTGGCTGAGAAACAAATCCACTCAGTCTGGACTCCCATCGAAAGTGGCCTGCAAAGCAGGAGGGCCCCAAGTGGGTGGTGTCCACATGCCGGGAGCTGGGGCCCACATCTGCGGCGGGTCAGGTGGTCTTCTCGCCTCCACACCCCTTCGCTCAACGTGAGCCTGGCCTGCTGTCAGTCTTCGGAGGCCTCTCGCAGGGGCCCTCTCTTGTGCCCGGGGTTGCCGCTCCTGTTGGTGCTTCTGGCGCCGCATAACCACCTTGCCCGGAGAGGACTCCTGGTCCCATGCAGCCGTGCGGTCCTCTAGCTGGGTTGGGGCCTGCCCTTTCCTCAGCTTCGGGCTGGCCAGGCGGAAACGACCCCCTGAACTAAACATCCTGGTGTCCTGCCAGGATGACGCTTGCCCAGGTTCCAAACCAGTGGCCCACGGTTGCCATGAGGGGGCATCACGGAAGCTCGCCTCCCCAAAGCGGTCCTGGAGGGTATCCATAGCGCTGGGGCCGGTGTCATAACCCCATTCTCCCTCTTCTTCCTCTATCCACCGTCTCTCCCTCCAGCCCTGGAAGGCTGGACCCAAAAGGGGGGGGGGTTTTGGCAGTTTCAGTCCAGCAAAAGCAGAGCTGTGCCACCAGTCCCCTGTGGCTGTTTGTACAGGACGCCCTCTCTGCAGCTGGGCATCGTTCTGCTCTTCGCATTCCTCCTCCAGGGTCTGTCGTACCTTGGGCTTCACCACCAGCTGCTCAATAGGCTCCCCCTGGACCTCCTCCTCTACGAGCAGCTCGCCGCCGGCTGCCTCGGCTAACAGCTCCGGTTCCTCCTCCTCTGGCATCAACCCTTCCTCCATCCTCACGCCTCAGCAGCAGGCAAGAGCAGCAAAGATGGGAACAGAATAAGAGGTAGCGCTGACTTTCTCTCGGCTACGTCTGTCATCCAGACCGTGTCCACCAAGAAAGCATCAGAAGCAGCGTCCTTTAACAATCTTTTATTCCAGATAAGCAGCAGCACAGCAAGAAGAACAAAACGGGCTGGAACACACAGTTTAAGTCAGCGCTGCACGCAGCCGCCGTGCAGCACTATTTATATTTTTCCCCGCTCCCAAACCACCATCCGGCAAACTAACTTCAAAATTCCCCCCTCCCAATCAGCTGGTGAATTCAGTGCCGCCCAGCGTCGCAGCTCTGACGTCATAGGACAGCGCCGATAGGTTTCGGCTGCATCGCCCGATTCTTCAGCTGCTGCATCGCCCGATTCTCCAGCTGCTGCACAGAGCCGATGCCGCTGTGCCGGGAGGCCAGGTGAGCGCCTCGTCTGGTCCCAAACACCCCAGCATCCCTGAGATGGCGAGCCCTGGCCAGGGCTCGACACTAGCTTTGCTTCATCTGTGCCTTTATGAATCTATCAGTAAAGTTATACCCTTGGTAAAAAAATGTCCATGGAGTTGCTGCATATGCCAATGAGACGATTGAGATTGATGAAGTAAGCTGCAATTCACAAAAGTTTGTATCTTTCAATAAAGTTTGCTAGTTGGAAATGTACTATGAGATATCTACATGGCTCTCCTACAGAGGTTACTCCTATATATAATTATATAATATATAATTTCCCCATTTTGTCACATTAAAATTATAAATTAGTGGTTTATTTTGACTGGGCTCTGGGAGCCTGCCCAAGGTTTTGGATATATGTTCCTCCATGTCTTCCAGTTATGTACTCTTCTATTAAAGAAGATGTTGGAGTGGGATGACCTGGCTGAGGACACCCTGAGGTACACCTGTGTGAGGTGCGTGAGATGGATCCATCCCCCCCCCTCGTGGCCACAGCACTGCAAGCAACCAGATGGAAAGGGCAGCCAGCCAGCTGTGCAGGCTCTTAAGTAGGGTTTATTTTAGGGGTAGGGCTTATATTATACACACATGTAAAACATGCTATTTTTGGGATAGGTCTTATTTTAGGGGAAACAGGGTATTAATATTAACATTAAAATTGACTTAAAATGTTCCCTTCCTGGTAAGGAAGGGGCAAAATACATAAGGGCAGTGGTGGGATTCAGCCAGTTCTTACTGGTTCAGCTGGTAGTTAACTTTGTGTGCAGTTCAGCACACTGGCTGAATCACCATGCCCGGCCCCGGCTCATGGCTCGCCCCTCCCCTCCCAGCCACTCTTCGCCTTGCCTGGCCTCTCTGAGGCCATTTTGGCATTTTGGCATTCCTGTCGCCCTCAGCGCCCCCTGCCCCCCTCCAAGCAAGCGACATTGGTGCAGGCAAAACCCCAAGGCAGCTCTGACAAGGCACTCAGAGGGAGGAGCTGAAGCTACAAAACAGGCGGCCAAGCTAAGTGCCTGAAGCACCCCATCCCATCACCGGGAGTCCAGGTGCCTGAGTGGGTGGTGAGCGATGCCTCAGCTGGGCTCCTCGGCAGAAAATGGGCTTCGCAGGGAGCTGATCTATTGCCATCTCTACCCTAAGGAGGGTGGGGGCATCGTTGGGGCTCCTGCGAAGAGTGGCTCAGGCCCGGTCCCTGCGCAGCGCCATGATCCATGAGCTGCTGCTGGTGCTGCCTCTTCAAGGGTGGTTGCCTGCAGGTGGGTGCAGTGGCAGAGGGGCAACCCTTCATCCCTCCCTCTGCAGGCCCAGCCCAGTGCCCTTCCTCCTCCACTGCAAGTGTCCCCAGAGCTTCCACCATTCCTGCACATGAATGAGACCACTCCCCTGGCCCACATTTGCCACCTGGGCATGCTCTATGTCCACCTGCACAAGTTCATGGAGCAGTTTGCCGAGCATGGCCGGCCAAATGGCTGCCTGGTGGGGGGGGACATGGCAAGGTTCGGCTGCCTTTCAGGCTCGGCTTTTGCCTCCATGGGGCATCCAGGAAGGAGGCCCAAGAGAAAGTACCTGGTCTGGGCACACAGCACTTCAGTGTAGCACTCTTCGCCAAGGGTCACCTGCTCACCCACCTGCCAGCTGGGCGGAAGCAGCGCATTCCCCTGATCGTGGGCTGGGTGTGGAACATGAGATGGAGGGGAGGGCAAGTGGGCAGCAGCTTTCCCTGTGGAAACTGAGCCGGACCCAAAAGGCAGCTGAGCCTCGCCGTGTCCCCCCGAGGCAGTCCAGTTGAGCACAGCAGGCCCAGAGCGCATCTCCCACCCTCACCATCAGCCTTAACTTCATGGGCAGCCATGATGAGCAGAGCAGATTGAGAAGCAAGGATATTGGACCGCCGCAGCATTTCTGAGCTGCTGGGCCCTCTGCCCCTTATTGTGTGTCTGGAAAGCTCACCAAAGCTCCACATCTTGGTTTTGGTCATTAAAACCACCCCAGTCAAGCCATCACTCGCCAGCAGCGAAGATCCTGCCCACATGCCTATGCCACCGCTGCCACCCATCCCTATCAGCCCAGGCTTCAGCGACTTCATGGCAGCTGGGGAGAAAACCGTCACAATGTCACCCTCAGCCCTCTGCATCTCAGCCTCTCCATGAGGGAGGAGGCAATAGCTGCAAAGAGGTAAATTCCTGGAGCAAATTTTTTTCCCCCTAGCTATGCTGAAAAGCAAAATTGAAAGTAAGGAAGCAGGGTCTTTGCTGCAACGTGACAAAATGAGGCAGAGATATTTCTTTTTCTTTTTCCTCACCAAAAAAGGTAGGTGCAAAACTGCAAACAATGGGAAATTTAGGGCAAAAGAGGAGGTTCAAGATTTTAAAACACAAAAGAAAAAAAGCTCTATTTAACTAGGGAATTGTAATAATTGAGATACTATTAATTGTATATTGGGTTGAAAGCACAAATGGTTAAGTTGTGGTTTGGAGGAATATATGGGGGATATTATTTGGTTTATTATTATTGGTAAATATAATTAATTAATTTGTAAGAAATTGGATTGCATAGAAATAATTGGAATATTCATGTTCATATTGATTAATATACAAAAAAGATAGTTATATAACTAATTGATTTATATTAAAATGTTGAATTTGTATTAAACAACTGTATTACATAATTACATAATTAACCAATGTGAGGATGGATATAAAAATAGATGACAATGGGAAGGGGTATAATATAGAATAGAAGGGAAAAATTGAATTTGATTAAGATTAGAGATGAGGATAAAGAGTAATATTGGTTTTTTTAAAAAATAGATGAGGAATAAATATGGCAAAAAGAAAATATAGAAATTGTAAATTTAATTGAAATGACTAAACACTGGTTAAATTTGTGAACCGGCCAAATACTCTGTTCAAAGAAAATACATTGTATGTTTGTATGTGTGTTTCTAATTATTGCTATTTATTCATATTTGTTCTCTTTTATTCTTTAAAGTTTAACAATTCATTCTTTATCTTAATATCTTTATATTTGTTTGGGGTTGGTTTTCTTCCCTTTCATCTTTTTTATTGTACAGCAATCTTTCTCCTCAAACCTACCAGCTCTCTCTTTTCCTCCCTTACTTTCTCTTCCCCCCTCTTCTCCTTCATACTTTATTTAGTTATGCATCGATTTAGTTTATAAACCACTCTAATCAGAACCAATTCTGAATGACTTATAATTTCCCATTTTTGTAAAATCAGATTGAAATATATTAACTGCCAGGAACACCAGTGTTATTCATAACTGTTGTAATTGTCTCTTACCTTGGAATTCAGAGTTAGATAGGGGATGTTCACTAAGCTATCTAGAACAAGGGAAGCCATAACTTTCAGATTATGTTTATCAGATGGACAATGACTTCAGTGATACCATAGGCCCACTATGACATAAACCAAACTAGGGAAATTCTACAAAGTATAACTTCTGGAATTATTTTGAGCTCCTTTATCATCAATGACCATGGGAGCCACCTGTTTTTCTTCTCTGAAAGGAAGTAATTGTTGCACTGTGTGTGTGTGGTGCTTCTATCCCCTCCCCATAGAGGTGGGTTTTAACAGGTTCTGACCAGTTCTGGAGAACCGGTAGTGGAAATTTTGAGTAGTTCGGAGAACTAGTAAACACCACCTCTGATTGGTCCCGCCCCCTTCTATTCTCTGCCTCCTGAGTCCCAGCTGATCGGGAGGAAATGGGGATTTTGCAGTAACCTTCCCCTGGAGTGGGGAGGAAATGGAGATTTTACAGTATCCTTCCCCTGGAGTGGGATGGGAATGGAAATTTTACAGTATCCTTCCCCTGCCACACCCACCAAGCCATCCATGCCCATCAAGCCACACCCACAGAACTAGTAGTAAAAAATTTTGAAACCCACCACTGCCTCCCCATCCCTGGGTTGTCTATAGGTGTAGTGGCTGTGGGCTGCAGATGGCCTCCTCTAGGTCACATGGCCAGAAGGGAAAACAGAGGGTTTAGAATGGTACAGTCAACAGCATTCCAAACTTTGCTAGCTGTCTTTCCCAAGACAGATTACCCCTCATTTAGAATCCCTATCTTGCTTGGCTGGCTGCTCCTATTCCTCCAAATTTACTGTGGTTCTTTTCAATTTTCAAAGAGTTGCCCTGCAAATAGACAGAGACAGGCGGAGAAATTGAGTCCTGGGCTCTTTTCTATTATTTCTTTCAAACATTCCATTGGTTTGAAAAAAATAAAAAGCAATTCAGTCAATGTGTTCAAACTAGACAGGACAAGAAAAAAAAACAACAACCAAGAGGATGGGTGAAAGAGAACATGTTTTGCATGCAAAAATTCCTAGATTCATTCTCTAGCACCTTCTGATCTATGTAAAGATTCACTTGAATTGCAAATGTACCTTAATATAATTACTGGAACTTCCTTGCATATTATTGTTTGCAGCCTCATTCAGGAAGATTTCCTTGAAATTTGATTCTTCACTTTTTCATAGCTATTGTCTGGGAATCTAGACTATGAAAGAAGATCCAGTAAGGAAGAATGATATACTGAATAATTTTTGTTTTCAGCAGTGGCCAACCAGATGTTTCTCAGAATGTGAGTTGCAGCTTTGGTCTCCCAGCAACTTATATTCAGAAATCAGACCAGGGCTTCTGATTTCAGAGCTAGTACATAGCTATCATGAACAGAGAAGACTAGAAGGCAAGCTCAGGAACCCCCTCCCCCAAAGGGTTTGTTTCCTTTTTGTTTTGAACAAACATTAAGGACAACGGACAACTACTTCAAGTACTGAACATTCCAAGATGTTTAGATAATGCAAAAAAAAAATCATACTGCTATTTTACCATATTTTGCTTACTGTTGTCCAGATAATTGAACCTGGATTCAAATATTGCCTCTGAAATTCTGAGTATAGGTAATCCTTAACTTACAATCATTTGTTTAGTAACCATTCAAAGTTACAATAACACTGAAAAAAATGACTTTGATCATTTTCTCATTTATGATTGTTGCAGCATCTCCATGGTGATATGATCAAAATTCAGGTGCTTGGCAACAGACATGTATTTATGACAATTGCACTGTCCCAGGATTATGTGATCACCATTTGTAAACTTCTCACCCAGCTTCCAACTGAGTTAGCAGTCTGTTTCAGATAGCTCAAGTATCAACAGCATAAGTTTCTTTTTAATACAGTATTCCTCTTAATCTAGTATTTGTTTAGTAGTACAATAGATATTTATCAGTGGCTCTCCTGAGCTAACCTCTGCCTCAAATTGTAGTTGGGTTAACAACTTTTCTCTCATTTTCCAAAGGTCCATCTCTATAAACTTCCAAGAATAAACAATGTATCAAACAATAAATGTATAGCTTAAATACACCTTACTTTTTTGTTCCTACTTGGCTCTGAATCATATTGATGATACTGTCAGCTCGTGAAGCTTTCCTGACCTGCTCCCGAGTTGCCATAGGCAAGGGGATGGGAATTACACCTTGTAACTGCACCAAAGAATTCACACCTCAGTCAAAATAAGACACAACCTAGCCAGCTGAAGTCAAGGCCATCTCCACGGAGATCCACAATGGCTGGAGGGAGTGACTTCTATGACCCATGAAATTGTTTCATTGGGGAATGTGACTGATGACAAACTCTGGGGAGGGAAGGGGGGAAACAGGGTCAGAGGCAAGGTGTGAATTGGGTGAAGCCAGAGCTGGCTTCACCTAGGTATGGCCAACATGACGTTCCTAATAAACAACTGGATTTTTCTTGCTACATGGCTTGAGACTCTTCATTTTATTAGGGCATTGGTTGGAACACTGACATCAAGACAGCTCTCCCAAAACTAACAAAAAAAGACCGGGATTCCTGAGCCCCTGTCTTTCCATTTGCTCTCCAATACCTGGGGTGTGTGGAGAGAAACTCAGGCCACCATGGCGGAGGGTGGAATCTCTGCTCCTGGCAACCCAGAAGGAGGCATATCCTACTCCCATCCAGGGAACTCCAGGAACCAGCAGCCCAGTCGGAACCCAGGTGCAGCCCTCTCTGACTATGGAAACTAAGATGTCCGGGATGCCCGCCTCAGCTACCAAAGCAGAAAGAGATGAGTATTGGTGGAAAAAAGTTCACAAAGCAGGCAAGGCCAAATTCCCCCACCCTAGCTCCCACCATTTGGGGCAGCCCATAAGCGAACTAGGAAGACTGGAGTGGATGAAGGAATGGGAAGAGTTCAGAACCCAAAAATCCTTACTTGGGACGTTAGGTGAATCCTTGGAGCAATTGAGGGAGGAATTTGACCAAACCACCCTTTGTAACGAGGGCCAATTGTGCCGCCAAAAAGAAAGGGGGAAAGAGATGGGGGTACAACCAAACTTCCCAGATGGGAAGAGAAGCCAAATCCAACCCGCTAAGCTCCAATTAGCCAGCCCTATGTTTAAGCTGGAACTGACCACAGAGCAACCCAGGGCACCCATGTGCACCTACCTGCCAGAAATGGGAGGCAGACGAGAATGCAGCCCCCATTCTTCATCCGCCAGGAGTCTGAGACCAAAGCTGCCACCAGTGCCTCCCCGCGCCACAAGCTACCCACCCGAGAGGGGGGCAAACCCCGCCTCCACAAGTTAGAGCTGATGGAGACCGCCAAGTGCACTAAGCGCAGGCAGATGGAGCCCAACAAGATGAGGGAGGGACAGTGTTGAACGAGCTGCCCTGATTCAGGGGAAGTTTGATTGGGACACAGATAAGCTAGCTTGATCTGTGGGAGTCCATTTAGATCACTATGGACATCTCTACCCATCAGATAGAGCCATGGTGAACACCATTGCCATGGGATTAGAGGGAGAAGCAAATGAATAGCCATTCATTTGCTTCTCCCTCTAAAACCATGTCTCTTCTCCTATGGAGCAGCCCTCTATAGGAGAAGAGCCCTCCAACTGCAGGACGTTGATGAATTCCTGCAAGAGCTGGAAACTAGATTCAAGGAGATGGAGGAGGATCAGTATGTGACAGATGAGTTTCAGAATTTAAAGCAGAGAGGGCGACTCATTAAAGAACACATCTGTGAGTTCAGAAGAGTCATGGGAAAGCTACCGCCCTGGCTGGAGGAGCTACTAGTCCATTTTTGTCAGAGAAAGCCCAGACAAGCAAATTAGCCAAGCCACCATCTATCAGGACATTCCCAACTGACTCTCTGCCTGATTTTGAGTAGCCATAAAGATTGACTGCAGTTTGCATGCCAATGACATGCGAAGGCAACTGGGTCCCAAAGAGAGAGGACAACCAGATTGGAGACCACCTGGCTGATCGGATGCCGTGGTAGCCCAGCCAGCCCCAAGATCAACCCTTCCCTGATTCGAATGGAAGCATTGCAGAGAGACAGATGGGGAATAGCGGGCTCTGATGAGCCTTGCGAAATCCCAGGCTGACAAACCGCTGTTGGGGGGTCTTTGGACCAGATCTGTCCTGCAGGGATGGAGAAGGAGAGGCACCTCGGATGACCAAGAGGAACAGGCAAGTTCTTTGGAGGTCAGAGGAAACTCTTTGACTTGGCGGCGGGGGCGGCGGCCATTGCGGCTGTCATAAAGCTGGGGCAACCGGACCAAGTTTTGAGCAGGAGCGATGATTTGAACGGAGTATTGATGCTGGGTGAGGGATTGCCAGCTCATAGGCAAAAAAGAAATACTTTTAAATTCTTAAAAATTGCCCCAGTGAAATAACAGCAGCTAATGGGTGTGGAGGAAATGAAGTAAGAAGAATAAAGTGGAAGTTTAAAGTGGCAAAGCCCGAAATAAAACTTGACTTTTGGATTAAAATGTGTGGAGAGAATTAAAAAATTAGAAAGAAAAAAAAAACCCATAATAGATGTGAAGAGGATTGGGAAGAATTTAAATTTAAAAAGATTTTTATTGATGAAGAAAGAACAAAGGGAAACTTAAAATTAAAGCCCTGTAATAGAAGAATTTTTTTTTAAAAAAAGAAACTGGATTCGGAATTTGGACTTGGACACTAAATTGACTTCAGGAAATATAAAATTAAGAAGAAGATAAAAATTGGTAAAGATTGGTAACATGGATTTTAAACAAAATGGATACTTTCTTAGGCTGCTGATTGGAATTGTGGATTGGAGAGAGACATCTACAGGCGAAAAAAGAACATTACAATATTGAACTTTTATTTTGAAAAAACTTTTAACGTGATAAGAGCAGTGGGAACTTTTTAGGAGGATTTGTTTGTCTGCAAGCTGTTCAACCTTGACAATTAAAGAAGGAGGATTATAACAAAACTTAAAATTGGAATAACAACAACCCCGAAATAAAAAATGGTGCAGGAACTAATTGAAATGATTAAAAGGATGTGTATATCACTGAAAATGGAACTAAATGAAATGATTATAATGATGCATGAAAAACCTAAACCTGATGAACCAGAAACTATGTTAGAATACACTCAAGTGGATAAAGAAACTATGAATGAGAAGCAAGAAAGTGATATTGAAGACAAAGATAAAGATATTGACTATGAAAAATTAAATGATTATGTGGGAAGCAATAATGAAAAGGAGAGGAGGACTGGGAGAAAAGAGATAAGTTTATCAATAAAGGTGAACTTTGAAGATTACATTGGGATTAACAATGATAAAAATAGAGAGGGTGGAAAGAGACAAGGAGAGAGAAAGGGGGAATAGAAAAAATATAAAAAACTTAAATGATTACACTGGGATTAACAGTGGGAAAAAAAGAAAGAACAAAAAGGGGATAGAGAGCAATTGGAAATACAGGGCAAAATAGAATAGTTCAGGATTTTAAAATGCAGAAAAAAATATGGGGAAAAAGAAGAAAAAAAGAAAATGGGAGAAAGGGAGAAAGAAATAATTGATGGAAAGGGGAAAAAAGAACTATGTTGTATACATTTAGAATAAAAAATGAATTGAAGTAAGATCTCTAGATATAATGAATTTTAGAAAATGAAACAGTTGAGATTGTAATACTTGGAATGTATTTAATTGTAATAATGAAATTAATTAGAATATTGGAAATTAAGCTGAAAATTAATTTTGTTTAAATTAAGTACAAAGCAATGGATAATTACCTTGATTTATAAATGAATTGAAATAAGATTTAGAAAGACAAATAAATTCAATATGTGAGATTGTAATTTTTGGAATATTTTTAACTTTAACTAAGAATTGTAATATTTAAGATATTGTTGAAGAGATATAGAAAATATATATATTTGAAAAAGCAATCGAAAATTGGATTTATATAAAAAATAATGAGAAATGAAAAATAGAATTATAAATGAATTGAAGTAAGATTTGGAATGTTTTTAACTAGGGAATTCAGCTAAAGCACTGGAAATTATAATGTATTATGGAAAGTAATTTGGTTTATCACTTGGAAAAGAAATGAATGATTGTAATATTATATATCTAAGTGACTTCTAGTAAGATATTGGATTGTAATATTTGGATAAATTGACAAAGAAAAATATTTGTGATTGGAATAAAGGAATTTAGGGAAATACTGGAAATTATACTATGTTGTGAAAAGGATGTAATGGGGAAATATTTGATTTTAACTATTAGAAAAATGATTGATTTCAAATTTAAGGGTTTTAACTTGGAGAAAGTAAGGTTAAAACTTAGATTTGATTAAGATTAGAGATTAGGGCAAATGGTAATATTGGTTATTAAAAGAAACAAGGAAAAGAAAAGAAAAATTAGAGAGAAAGATTATTATGGCAAAAAGTGAAATATATAAATTGTGTTGGAGACAAATAAAAATTGTATAAATTTATGACTCAGCCAATACTCTGTTCAGAAAAAAGGCATTGCTTGTTTTATTTGTTTGTTTGTGTAAAAAATAAAAAAAACTTTTATTTTACAAAAAAAAAAAAAAAAGCAGCCCTATCCTCTCTCGAGGCCAGTTGAAATGCTACAGATGCGGAGAGATAGGCCACTTTGCATCGTCTTGCGTAACCCCAGCTCCAAAACCCAAGTCAGACCCAGCACCGAGGGTGCAACTGAGACAAGGGCCCAGGCATGCCACTGACAAGTCCCAAAAAGCCTTCCAGGCTGTAGAGGTCCCTCCCTACTCAGCCAAAGTGGGTGGAACTGCAGCTGATGATCACCAATCACTGGAACCCTATGACAGTGAGTACGAGGGGGAAAACGACCTGAAAGTGAATGAGCCCATCCACCCTTTCACCTTCCTGATATGCTTCATAGCCCCCAAAACAGGGACCCAGGGCACTTTTGAAGCCCTAATAGACTCAGGCTGCACCAGATGTTTGATTAACTTACCCATGGTACTGAAATTAGGGATTAGAGCAAAGAAATTGACCCATCTGATTAAGTTTGAGCAAGTCAATGGGTCCCTATTGGGGGGAGCCCACGCCACCCACCTGACCGAACCAGTGAGGCTAGAGCTAGTGGACCACTGGGAATCAATTCAATTCATAATAGCTCCCAAAATGACAGACATGGTCATACTATAGGGCTCTCTTGACTAGACAAGTGGGGCCCAACTATCTGGTGGAAAGGAGACAGCCGGAGGCTAAGAATAGCAAGAGGCCCCCAACCCCCTTTGCACCAGCAAATAGAGGCATTGCCCACACAGGAAACTCCTCCCAGGCCCCACCAGAACAACTGGCAGCCACTTCCAAACAAACCCCAGAGGTGGAACGGATCCCTAGAGAATACCAAGACCTCGCCAAAGTGTTCAGTGAAACCGAGTGTGATGTCGTACCCCCACACCATGCAACAGACTATGCCATCGAAATCATCCCCGAGGCCAAGTTTCCCAAACCCAAAGTGTATGCCATGGCCCCTGGGATATGCAAGAAATGCACAAATACATCGACAAAAACCTAGCAAGAAGGTTCATTGAGCCAGCCAAGCCACGTTTCGCAATCCCAGTCCTGTTTAAAGAAAAAAAAAAGGACTTCCGGTTTCCTTGTCTTCGGCGACGGCGGCGCTCTTTGAAGCTCCGCCAGCCCCGCCGCCTGTAGAGCCGCTTCGCGATCGAGAAGCGGCTCGAAAACTTCAAAATCCTGAGGATTGTTGGAGGAGAGATAGCAGGGCACAGGTCGAGCCCCTGTAACCCCCCAGGGAATTGTTTCTGGGGAGGAAACAGGCGCGGCTCCCTCCCAACCTGCTGAGACTCCGGGCGGCGTGGGACGATTCTGCTTCTGCAGAACAAGCCGGCTGCAGGAAACTTAAAGCGAAAGAACCAGTTTTAATAAACAGCGAAACTACCTGAATCCTGAAATTTGGAAACGCAATTATTAGCACTTTGTTGACTTTTCAATCTGAGAAAATGCGAATGAGTGAAAGTGCTTTGAAAAAAATGGCGCCTAGCTTCAGAGTTAACGAGCCAGCGAGTGTGGATTGGTGAAGTTACTTTGTTTTGCTACAAAGTTTCCAAGTTGCTACTAAGCTGCCTTGCTTGTTATAAGAGAAATAACTGGGAAATTTTTTCCCTTTTCAATATTGGACTTTGCTTTATTTTAACCCTTGTTTGATTAAATCTGGGGGACTTTTTTAGAAGTCTTTGTGCAGGAGGGAAAGGAAAAGGAACTTCCCTCTTTAGAAAAACTAGATCACGAGCCAGGATGGCTTCAAAGAAGCAGGAAGGGAAGGCATTAGGGGGGGGATCCCCCACACACAAACATCAAACGCAACTTCCCCCTGCTCAACAGCTACAAACCCAGAAAAAAGAATTTGATGTGGGAGATTTAAAAGAATTTATTTCTAAAACTCTGGATGACAAATTTCAAAAATCTCAACAGGGGATAGATGATAAACTTCAAAAATCACATCAGGAATTTATGCAGGAAATTAATGAAGTTAAAGACATGGTGAAACAGAATCAAAATAAGGTGACCAAAAAAATATCAGAAGTGGTGTCTGGCCTGGCAGAATTTATTGGGAAAGTTGATTTTAAAGTTGAAGAATTCAAATCAGAAGTTAATGTTAAGATGAAAGACAATGATTATAAAATTGATGAAGTTGACAATAAAATGCAGAGAATTGAAGATGAGATTGTTATGATACAATTCCGGGCGATGGAATTTGCCATACGGCTTCGGGGAATTCGAGAGGAGGAGAGACAGGACTTGAGACAGGTTTGCTCTGAAGCCTTGGCTAAGATTTTACAAGCTAATCCTGATTTGGTATTTCATAAAATAGATAAAATTTACAGAGTGAACTCTTGGGTGGCCAGACAAAGACAATTGCCTAGAGATGTGGTCATATACTTTACTGAGAGAGAAATTAGAAATGATATCCTGCAAAAATCTTTTCACACTTCTGTACAAGTGGGGGGCTCACGACTTGAAATTTTTAAAGAATTACCTCCCAAAATGCTGAAAGCTAGAAAAGAATTTGGTTTTCTTGTTAAGGAATTGAAAAATTTACAGATACCCTTCCGGTGGGACGCACCAGCTGGGATAATTTTTAGATATAAGGGAGAAGGATATCGGTTGAATACCGTGGAGAAGGCACAACACTTTTACAGTACTATTCTTAAGGAAAGAACACCATCTCCACGTACATCTACAGTTTTGGAGATTAAGGAGAGTGAAGAGAGGCAATTGAAAGAACAGTCTAAGCAGGAATTAGAAAACGTGCAAGGTGCAGAAGGAGGTTTTCTGAGTGAGCCCTTGTTGGATTCTTCTCCAATTTTGGATTTGATTCAGTTGACAGAAGTTAAAGATCAACGTATAACTAGAGCCCAATCCAAGCTACTTAAACAACAGCAACAACAACAACAGGAAAGACAAGACAAGAAGGCAGTTAAGAGTACCGTACAAGAGAGTGGAGCTATGGGAGGAGCGAGATCGAAGCTCTCGGATGAACTTCAAATATTTTGCTCTGTGCTCCAGAAAGAGGCTGATGACCTTTAAGTGTCTATCTTGGAATGTCAATGGGTTGAATTCAGCACAGAAAAGGAAGAAATTATTTACATATTTGAAACAATTTAATAATGATATAATATGTTTACAAGAAACGCATATCACAACTCAAGATCAAAAATATTTGATAAACTCAAAACTAGGAGCACATTATATATCTTCAACTTCGCAGAAAAAGAATGGTGTGGTTATTTATGTAAATAAAAAATTAACAGCGAAAGTTATAGAAGCAGATCAAGATGGTAGGTTTGTAGCAATTGAATTGCTCACAGCAAATGGTCAAATTCTTTTGATTGGAATCTATGCTCCCAACCAACAACAGGATTATTTTTATAAGATGTTACACACTAAAATATTGCAATGGGACTATAGATCTATTTTAATTATGGGAGACTGGAATGGAGTAATTGATTCTAAACTAGATAAAAAGAGCTTGGCAAAGTCTAGAATTAGACTACCACAGACTTTTTTTGATATGAAAGAAGATATGGAATTAAAAGATGTTTGGAGAATACATAATCCAAATGAACTGGACTACACTTTTTTCTCGGATAGACATAGATCTTTTTCTAGGATTGATTTTATCCTGTTGTCAAATGATCTACTTGTTAAGAAGATTTTTCCAAGAACTTTGACTGACCATAGCCCTGTATGGATAGAAATTGAGATGGATAAGGTTGAGAGACGTTCTTGGAGATTAAATGAGAACTTGTTTAGATATGAAAAAAATACAATAGAACTTAAAAAGCATTTGAAAGAATTTTTTGAAATAAATTTGAATAAAGGTACCCCAATTGAAATTGTTTGGGATGCAAGTAAAGCTTATATGAGAGGGGTACTCATCTACATGAATTCTAAACATAGACTGTTCCGACAAAAGAAAAGATTTGAGTTGGAAATGGAAATAAAGAATAAAGAACAGTTACTCATTAAAAATCCAACAGATGAAAGAATACGAAGTGCTATAAAACTTTTGAAAGACCAATTTCAAATGCTTATGGCGGAACAAGTTGCAACAAGTTTACAATACGCGAAGCATAATACATTTTGCAACGCTAACAAACCGGGCAGATGGTTGGCTTACACATTGAGGAAAAAACAAAGTATACGGACTATTGATAGTATTGATATTGGAGGGAAAGAAATCTTTCAACAAAAACTAATTAAAGAAGCTTTTGTGGATTATTATACTAAACTATATGCTAAAGAAGAGGTGCAGAATGGACTTATAGAAAAATATTTAAAGGATAAGAGAGTTACAAAAATTACTGATTAACAAAAGGAAAGAATGAATTATCCTATAACAGAGGAGGAGATAACAGCAGCAATTAAACAGCTAAAAACAGCCAAAGCTCCTGGCACGGATGGTTTGACCGCAGTGTATTACAAAACTTTACAAGCTGAAATGGTGGGACAACTTAGAGATTTATTCTGCAATATTCAACAAGGGGGCAAAATACCCCCATCTTGGACAACTGCTTATATATCTTTGATACCAAAAGAACAAGTTGGTCCTAAAAAACCAGAGAACTACAGACCAATATCTCTTTTGAACACAGACTATAAAATTTATGCGAAGGTATTAGCCAACAGGTTGATGCCAGTAATCCAAAAGGTGATTCATGCGGACCAAGCGGGATTTATTGAGGGCAGATATATGAAGGACAATGTAAGGCAAGTAATAGACTTATTGGAATATCTTGACAAGAATAAACAGATCTCTGCAATGCTGGTTTTTTTGGATGCGGAGAAGGCCTTTGATAGAGTGGATTGGAATTTTCTACTAAAGACTTTAAAAATGATGGGCTTTGGGGACCAATTTATACAGGCGATCTCAGCAATTTATCAAGAGCAAAAAGCACAGATTATTATTAATGGAAGTTTGACGACAGAGTTTAAAATTGAAAAAGGAACAAGACAGGGATGTCCGTTGTCCCCACTTTTATTTATTTTAACATTGGAAGTCTTGTTAAATACAATACGGGACTCAAAAATTTTGAAAGGCATAATGATAAGGCAAGAGGATTATAGAATAAAGGCATTTGCAGATGATCTGGTGGTTACCCTATCACAACCAATGGAATCAACAATCCTGATGAACGACATTATACAAGACTATGGTAGAGTTTCAGGCTTTAGACTGAATTCAAAAAAGACTAAAATGATAGTCAAAAATATGACACAAGATCATAAACATGAGCTTGAAAGGAGGGCAGGTTTTGAAATTGTACCTAAGGTAAAATATCTTGGAGTTCAGGTTGCAGAATCAAACATGAAATTGTTTCAAAATAACTATGAGGTGTTGTGGCGAGAGGTTCAGAAAGACATGGAGACTTGGAAAAAGCTGCAACTGTCTTTACTTGGAAGAATAGCAGCAGTTAAGATGAATATTTTGCCAAGATTTCTGTTTTTGTTTCAAATGATTCCGGTGCTTAAAAGTGATAAACAACTGAAAGTTTGGCAAACTGGACTTAATAAGTTTGTCTGGAACGAGAAAAAGCCGAGAGTGAAATTGAAAATTATGCAAGATGTTCCAGAAAGAGGAGGCCTTAAACTTCCAAACCTACAGTTATATTATGATGCAGCAGCTTTAACTTTAACAAGTGATTGGTTTGGAAGTAAAAAGGCTGGAATATTGAATGCAGAAAGTTTTGATCTTGAATTTGGATGGCATGCTTACCTATTTTATGATGACAAAGTTGACAAAGTATTTAAAAGTCATATACTTAGAGACTCTTTGATGAGAGTTTGGAAGAAGCACCGACTCAAATGGGATTATAAAATACTGCTATGGCTGGATCTTGGTCATACCTTGTGGAATACAAATATAATGTCACTCGGGGGGGTTTTATACAAAGAGGTTCTTTTTACAGATGCGGGCAGATGGCAGCTGAAGACATTGCAGACACTGTTGGACGAAGGGATTAATTTAACCTGGTTACAATATAATCAATTACAATTGAGATGGAAAGAGGACCAAAAAACTGGTATTATGTTGCATGAGGAAGAATTGGTTAGACATATAAGAGAGAAAGGTCCAATGCATATTAAAAGGCTTTATAATGTTTTGCTAGAAAGGGACTCAGAAACTGAATTAGTTAAAGATTGTATGATTAAGTGGGCACAAAATTTTGAAGAACCAGTGATGCTGGAAACATGGGAAAAAATTTGGGTTCAGAATGTTAAATTTACACAGTCGCAGAATCTGAGGGAAAATTTTTATAAAATGTTTTATAGATGGCATTTAGATCCTAAAAAGTTGTCATGTATGTACCCTAATGTTCAGCCAAAATGTTGGAGATGCGAATGCTTGGATGCTACGTATTATCATGTTTGGTGGACCTGCAGGAAAGTTAAGGCTTTTTGGATAAAAATATGGTGGGTCATGCAGAATGTTTTGAAGAAAAAAATTCAATTTTCTCCACAATTGTTTTTATTGGGTATAGTTAAGGGTTTTACACGGGGTGAAATAAAATTAATATTGCATATGATAACAGCAGCAAGATTGTTGATAGGTAAATATTGGAAGAATGAAGCTTTGCCTACTATTGAGGAATGGACTTTGAAGATGGCCAGTTTTGCAGAGATGGCGAAGATTTCAGCATATTTAAAAGATTGTTCACAAGAGACTTATGAATGGGAATGGAAAAGGTGGATAGAATATGTTCAGAACAAATACCAAACTAGAAAGTATCAAATAGCTTTTATTTGAAAATAATGTATTAGAAATATCTTAATGTAAAGAGACAAAGAGGGAAAATTATACAGGGGGAGGGACGGGTTCAGGTATATATATCAGTGTTATTAGTTATGAGTACATAATAGGGAAGTCTGGGGGGGAGGGTTAGGGAGGGTTAGGGAGGACGGGAAGTTTGGGGAGGGAGGTGGGGGGGGTGAAAAAAGGGGTGAAAATGTAATTGTAAAACTTTTGCAATAAAAAAAGAAAAAGAAAAAAAAGATGGGACTATGAGATTATGTGTGAACTTCCATGGGATAGGTGTGTGCATGCACACCTTATATCCCCTCCCCCTCATGAAGGACATGCTGTCTCACTTAGCCAAAGGCAAGGTCTTCACTAAACTAGACCTTAGAGAAGCATATTACCGAGTTCAAATCAGGGAGGGAGATGAATGGAAAACAGCTTTCCCCCAGGAAGCTTTCAATTCAAAGTAATGCCTTTTGGGCTGCAGGGCCTCCCAGAGGTGTTGATGCAGTTAATAAACAAAGTGCTGTATAAGGGACCTCTATAAGGGGGTCCTTGTCTACCTGGATGACATCCTCATCTTCACTGAACACCTTGGACTTCTGTCTTGTGGGAAATTTGTCCAGCATGTTCGTATTGCCTGTATTGTAAAAGTATCTGCATACACACCCGCACACAAAGAGACACATCATTCAGAATCAGACTGAGGCTATCCCCTTCACCTACCTCCATACAAAGCTTCTCCTAGGTTGTTTTTTACTCTGTGGCACTAAGGCCCAAGCAGTCATACCTCTTTGACAATTCCATGGAGGAGGGGACATCTCCCTCAGGCAAATCCCTCACTGAAGAAGTAGCAAAAAAGAGATCTCCAAACCCAAGCCCTGATTGTGATTCACAGCTGCCCAGTAAAAACTGGATATGCACTGGTGATCTCATGAGTAGGGCTCATTGTGTGTAATTTCAAAAATACTAAATATACTGGATTGCACAATGACTAACCTCAATTTGGCCTCAAAATCCCTGGATGAGGGAGGGGGAGAGAGGGGGGGAGGGAGGGAGGGAGGGAGAGAGAGAGAGAGAGAGAGAGAGAGAGAGGGAGGGAGGGAGAGAGAGAGAGAGAGAGAGAGCGCACTAGGGCAGGTTCAGTTATCAATCCTTGGAAATGGGCAGGAAAGGTTTTAAAGGAAAACCATGGCTGTGAAGAATTTTGGGGCTTGTGCTTGCTTGAAACCTGATTGTAAGCTCACAGAAATGACATCAAACCTCTGAAAATAATTGGCATAGAAAATTGGATACTGTAAATTTCTTTCTAGAACTTTTGCCCTGGTTGCTAGATCTTCATGAGTTGAAAGCTCTCCTTTTGGGAGCCACTGAAGGAATCCTTCTCTGCTGCCTCTATCAATGCATCAGAAGAAATTAAAAGCACCCATCAGGTCATAAATTTTTAATCTTTTGCCAATAAACTGTGTGTGCCACCAACATATTATGGCAAAAGGGGGGGATTGTAGAAAGTTAGCACCCACCCCTCTCCTAGAAGAATAAAATATTTTAGGAAATATTAAAAAGGCAGAATATTATATTTCCCTGGATGAGAAATTGAGAAACATGCTCTTGGAGACAGACACTCAGGCCCAGCTCCCTGCACCCAGCAGATATTTGGTGCACATTAAGACTGGGCCAGCTTGGGAGGAAATTGGAAGCATTACAGTGAGACCTGCTGGAAAAATAGCGGGCTCCAACAAACTCCATGAAAATCCAGCCAAACAAACCGCTGTCAGGGGGTCTTAGGATCAGAACCATCCTGTAGGGATGGTGAAGAAAAAGAGGTGCCTCGGACAACCAAGAGTTATTTGAAAGGTCAGAAGCTGCTCTTTGAACCAGTAACGGGGTGGCGGCCATTAAAAAATGACCGCTCTGAAGCTGGGGCAACTGGACTAAGTTTTTTGTGCAGTAGTGGTGTCTGAACAGAGTGCTGGTACCAGGTGAGTGATTGGCCAACTCACAGGTAAAAAAGAAAATTTTTAATAACTTTAAAAGGTGTCCTGGAGCGGAAATGAGTAGCTAATTGGCACTTGGGAAAGTTAATGGAGGGAGAAGAACAAAGAGGAGGTTAAAATACCAAAGCCCAGGAAAGAAAATTTTGCAACTGGATTTAAAATTGGATTTGGAGAAACTAAAAATAATAAAAGAAAAAGAAATCCAAGGAAAAGCTCTCTTTATGTGGATTTAAAATAATTTTGACAGCTTTGATACTTAGTTGATCTGAGAATATTGTAGATTTGAGAGAGACATCTGCTGGTGGAAAGAGAGTACTGCAATATTGGTTGGAAGATAGAAGAGAAAATAACAGCTGTGACCTTGACTAATAAAAGATAATTCAGAAACTGTGAGAACTTTTAAGAAGCATCTGTTTTTCTGAACTGCTTGGTTTCGACTCTCAACGGTTGTGGAAGATAACAAAGCTTTAAGTTGGAGTGGATTGGATAAATATTTGAATTGATTACTATTTGGAACTAAAGAGAGACTATGTGGACTTTAAAATTTTAATTAAATATAAATCAAAAGTTTTAACATTTTTTTAAGTTGACAATATGGAGTCTTGGATGTGTGAGGAATTAATTGAGATGTTTAAAAACATGTGTGAATCACTAAAGGGTAATAAAAAGTTAGAAATTTTGCTGGAACACACAGAACAGGAAAAAGAGCATAAATGAGGAGCAAGAAAATAATATTGAAGGAAAAGGAATTGAATCCAAAAAGCAATTAGATGATTTCACTGGGATTAACAGTGACAAAAAAAGAATGGATAGGGGAGAATATTTCCCCCAAAAGAATCAATCAAAGGGAAAAGAAGGAAAGAGTGGAAAGAGATTAGGAGAAAGCTTGGGAGAATTACTCGAGTAATATATCTAAAAGTGAGAAAAAGGATTCAGGAGAAAAGATATAATAAATACAAAAAGAAAAAAAGTTAAAAGAATGGGATAAAAGGAGGAAATTATTAAGAAGTGGAATTTTGGAGAGACCAAAAGAAAATAAAGAGGGGACAAATAGTGGAAAGGAGGAAGGAAAATAAGGTATATGTAAGGACCACCTTCTCCCCCCATTCCAAGAGAATACAAACTCTTGAGAACTTTGTATTTAAAAAAGAATCTTTTATTGAAAGGGATAAAAGCAAGTCAAAACTCAAAGCAGGCTCTGGGGTTTCTCAGGGCATGCAGTTCAGGATAAAGGAAATTTGGAACTCCTGCCCACCTTCCAATGTGGATTCCAACCAATCCGCCCGTGTGAATACTAATTGCATCAGCCTCTCTGAAAAACAGATATCAGAGTCATTTTACAATCCACTCATTCCCCCCCTTTCCCAAGGTGTGAGATTTCTGCAGGGATTCTTGGCGCCAGGCAATGGTTATAAATCAGGGTAAAGTTTATACAAAGAGGATCAGGCAAGAAATTGGATACTTAGCACACACAGGAAAAAAACTAAATGTGACACTCCAAATCCCACCCCCCTTCTTCCACGAAGAAAGGCAGATACATGGATCTGATATATTGCCCTCAGAAAAAAGGAAAATCCATTTAGAAAGACATAAAACATATAATACAGTAAGATTTAGGATAGTTTGTGTGGGTATTTCAGGTAGAATTTCCCTAACAGTGTGGGGACTTTTACATGTTTTTTGACTTCCCATTCATTCTGAGAGGATGGTAGGTGTTTCCATGCCACTAAATATTGTGTGGTGTGCGGGAGTAAAGGATGTCTTTGATTTCAAAATGTTCTCCTTCCACCATAATGGGGGTTGAAGGGTGGGCAAAGGGGGTCTGACTTTTGAAGTGATTTCTGGCTTGAGTAGGCTGCAGTGAAACACTGGATGAACCTGCCTATAAGTGTCTTAGGAAGGATGAGTTCTACCATAACAGGGTTTATGATACTGGTGATGGGGAATGAGCCAATGAATTTTAGTCCCAGTTTCTTAGACGGTTGTAAGGATTGTAGAAACTTTGTGGATAGATATACGTGGTTCCCAACTTTGAATGGTTTGGGTTCACAGCGTTTCTTGTCAGCTTGAATTTTAAAAGCTGCTCTAGCCTCTTGCAGAGCTAGTCTGATTACTGGCCAAGTGGTTTATAGGTTGTTTATCCATTCCTTCAGGGAGGGGATGTCAGGTTCCTTAGCTGGTAGCTCTGGCATGGGATTGAATTCTTGTCCTGTGGCTATCTGAAATGGGGTGAAGCCAGTGCTACTGTGTAAAGAGTTGTTGTAAGCTACTTCAGCAAAAGGTAACAGGTCAGTCCAATTGTCCTGTTGGTAGTTAATAAAACATCTTAAATATTGTTCCAATATGCCATTTGTTTTTTCAATCCCCTCATTTGTCTGGGGGTGGTGTGAAGAGGACAGCCCCAGCCTAATAGATTTTTAAAAGCCTGCCAAAATTTGGAGGTGAATTGGACACCCCTGTCTGAGATAATCTGTTGGGGAGCTCCATGGAGGCAATAAATGTGGACTAAAAACAGTTTTGCTAATGCCGTAGCTGTTGGAATCTTCTGGCAGGGTATGAAATGGACCTGTTTTGAAAAGAGGTCCATTACATCCCAAATAACTATGTTTCCCGTGCTATCAGACAGCTCCACTATAAAATCCATAGAAATCTCTCTCCAAGGTGCTGAAGGATCTGCTACAGTTTGTAAGACGCCATCTTACAAAACCAAGGAAACTTTGTAGTTGTTTATGGGTTTGAGGCAGCTACCAATCGATGACGGCTTTTACTTTAAGTGGATCCATCTCTATCCCCTCGTGGGACATTCTATATCCCAGGTATTAAATTCTTTCTTGGTGGAACTCTCATTTAGAGAGTAGCCTGGAGGCAGCCTGGAGTTTAGCAAGAACAGCTCGGACTGGTTTTATGTGTTCTGCTTTTGTTTCCATGTAAATAAGAATGTCATCAAGATAAATCAGGACCCCTTTGCATAAATGTTCATGGATCATCTCATTAATTAATTGCATAAACATGGCAGGGGGGGGCTTGTAATCTGAAAGGGAGTACCTTATATTGGTAGCACCCCAATGGGGTATTAAAAACAGTCTTCCACTCATCCCCTTCCCTAATTCTAATGCGGTAGTATGCTTCTCATAAATCCAGCTTTGAAAAGACTTCCTTTAGAGAGGTGAGCCAGCATGTCCTTCATGATGGGGAGTGGGTACATATTTTTTCACTGATCGTGTTTAGATTATGGTAGTCAATGCAGAGGCATAGAGAGCCATCTTTCTTTTCACGGAATAACACTGGGGCTGCTATTTTTGGTTGGGTGGGTTTGATGAAGCCCCTTTTTATTTTTTTGTCAATAAACACTCTGAGTTCGTCTAGTTCTCTGGGGGACATACAGTACATTTTTGGTTTTGGAAATTTAGCCCCTGGTAGGATCTCAATGGCACAGTCTGTGGCACGATGAAGTGGAAGTTCATCGGACACCTCCTCACTAAATACCTCAGCCAAATCCTGATATTCTTTGGGGATGTTAGTTGGTTCAGCAGGGTGGCTGGTCATTGCCGTTTCCCTGTTTTCCTTTCCTTCCTCTTTCATGTTCATGAAAGTTACATGCCCCTGGAATTTTAAGGTTCCTCTTTTCCAGTTTATTTTAGGGTTCCACTTCTGCAGCCACATTAGTCCTAGGACTAGTGGCCATTCCTTTCTTGGGGCTACTATGAATGTGATAGTCTCGCTACGATCCCCCAGCTTAATTTGTAATAATTCTGTGGCAAAATTGGCTGGCTCCCCCCCCCCCCCGGGCTACAGTTCCATCTAGTTGGCAAAAAGTGATGGGGGTTTTCATTTTCCTTAGATGAATTCCCAATCTCCCTGCCAGGGTCGGGCTAATTAGGCATTGGTGTACCCTGAGTCCAGCAATGCTGTTACTTCCTCCCATTTTCCTCGGCTGAGGATAAAAAGTCTTAGGGGTAGAATGAGAGATTTGATTGGGTTGCTTACCAGCGGGTCATTTTCCAGATTGCTTTCGGAGTGGCTCAGGTCCTCTCTGGGTGTCATAGATCCTTCTTCTGATTTTGGAGGGGAACAGAATTTCGCAACATCTCAGCTTCTCAATGCAGTTTCTTTTCCTTGGGGATGGGTGGGTTTTGCAGGCTTCCTCCCTGACAGGTGATCAGGCTTTCTGGCAGGGGTTTTTCACTGGCATTCTGCTGCTCGGTGCCCCTCCTTTCCACACTTAAAACAACCTGATGGCCTCAGTGCCATGGCGGTTTGGTGTTTGAATGGCTCCCGCTTCCCCTGGGGTGGGGATCTTCTCCAGGCCCTGCCAGTATGGTACTGGTTTTAGGTCATGTCAATCTCTGCCTCCTCTGCCATCAGGTACCATTCATGCAGGTGGTTAGGGGTGCCATGGGCCAGGCAGGCAGTGTACAGGCCGCCATTGAGTCCATCTTTGAACCAGCAGACTAGGATGTCTTCTGGCCAGTCGACTTGGCTGGCCAGGTCCCGGAATTCTTCGGTGTATTCAGCTACAGGATGGTGGCCTTGCTTAATGAGTCTGATGTGGTCGCGGGCTTTGTGATCGGCTAGGAGATCTTTGAAATGGTGGTACAGGGCTGTCATGAATTGATCGAAGTTTCGTAGCTCTGGAGCATCAGAGTTGTAGAGGCTCACCATCCATCTGGCCACTGCCCCTTCTAGGGCTAGGGTAATGACTCGCACTTGTGCCCCCTGGATTGGGAAATTCGGCCCATACTCTGAGGACTTGAGCCAGGAAAAATCCCAACTTTTGGGGGTCTCTGTCAAATATTACCCCCAAGGGAGGGGCCTTCCTCTCTAGCTGTGGGCCCCTGGGATTGGCCAAGGATGATTGCCTGGGCTGGGACAGTGGGAGGTTGGGTACCTGGCACAGCTGCTGCTCCACTGGCTTGGTCATCTGCTTGGTCAGCCATGGCTGGGTCAGGGTTGATGGCTTGAGTTTCCTTGGCTACTGGTCCACCCACTCTTCTTCATTGATGATCCTGTACACCTCGAACATTGAGATTTTCCAGGGCTTCCATCATGATACGGTTGATGTACTGCTTCAGTCGATCATCTGCCAGTGGTTCCTCGGTCAGCTCTTCCTGATTGGAGAGGGCCTCCAGCTCCCTTTTCCACCCAGGCTTTCGGCTGCCATGAGTGAGGGTTGCCCTCTTGGCTCTTCCATCCCAGCTGTCTTTTTTTCCTATGCCAATCGACCATCAGGGATTTATGGGACTTCCCAGGACAGCTTCAATGTCCTCGATGGGACATATGGAGCCAGTGTCTGGCTGGGTGGTTGTTGAGGTTTCTCCTCAGCACTTGGCTTCTCCTTGCTCACTGCTTCATTCAGACATTGTTTTAGGGTCCTGTCAGTAGAGTGGAAATTTAGGGGAAAAAAATTCTCTCTCCAGGTTGACCACTATTACAGAAGCTGCTTTATGTAAGGACCAGCTTCTCCTCCCCACCTTCCAATAGAGTATGAACTCTTGAGAACTTTGTATTTCAAAAGGAATCTTTTATTGAAAGGGATGAAAGCAAGTCAAAACTCAAAGCAGGCTCTTGGGTCCCTCAGGACATGCAGTTCAGGATAAAGGAAATTAGGAATCCCTGCCCACCTTCCGATGTGGATTCCAACCAATCCGCCCGTGTGAATGTGAATTGCATCAGCCTCTCTGAAAAACAGATACAAAGAGTTTCTTACGGTCATTTTACAATCCACTCGTTCCCCCCCTTTCCCAAAGTGTGAGATTTCTCCAGGGATTCCTGGCCCCAGGCAATGATTATAAATCAGGGTAAAGTTTATACAAAAAGGATTAGGCAAGAAATTGAATACTTAGGATACATAGGAAAAGAACTAAATGTGACACTCCAAACTTCCCCTTTCTTCCACAAAGAATGGCAGATACATGGATCTGACAGTATATATTAGTAGATTTAAGGGCACTGTATTAATATTATTAATTGTGGATGATCAATTAAATTAAAGAGTTTTAATGTAAGAAGTGAATATGATGATGTATATTGCTTATAGCAAAACAGAATAGCAGATGAAATATGAAATGGCAATTGGGTTTAATTATGAAGACAAGTTAAATTAAGAGACAAAATTGAAATGTTAAAAAGTGGGATGGGGATTTTGAAAAATATATGCTGTAAATGAAGAAATAAGACAATTAATTGATGTTATTGTAAAAAATTAGGAATTAAGGGCGGATAGTGATACTGTTTACTTATTATGTATTAAGAGTAAGATAAGATGTGGATGGTCAATTAAGTTAAAGGGTTTTAATGTAAGAATTGAATATGATGATGTATATTGTGTATAGTTAAAAAGAGGGATGGGGATTTTGAGAAATATATTCTGCAAAAGGAGACAGAAGATAATTAATTGATGTTATTGTAAGAAACTAGGAATTAAAGGGCAGATAGTGATGC
The DNA here is from genome assembly GCF_059756535.1 of Pantherophis guttatus. Classification (NCBI taxonomy): domain Eukaryota; kingdom Metazoa; phylum Chordata; class Lepidosauria; order Squamata; family Colubridae; genus Pantherophis; species Pantherophis guttatus. The sequence goes on along the minus strand of NC_142063.1, from coordinate 183,260,893 downwards.
GGTTTATGTATTATGTATTAGAAGAGATTAAGATAAGATACAGAAATATGGAAAAAGAATATTATGACTGAGATTGGAAATAAGTAAAATATATTTGGGGGGAAAAAGAGATGAAATAACAAGATATGGTGAAAAATGATGAATTTGTGATAAAGAAATATAAAAGGGATGAATATGGAAAAAGCATGAAGATTGGAATAGATAAAAATTAATATATATATAAGATGTATAAGATGTGACCCGGTCAACACTCTGTTCATAAAATATGTATGATGAAAGAAAAATGTTAATAAAACTTGTTTACAAAATCAAGGAACCTCTACAATCAGGCCCCAAATTGATTAAAATAGGAGACTTTAATGCAATTGTGGATGTCAAACTAGACTATAGATGCAGTTTAAAAAGTAAAAAAAAAATAGAAGGACACTCCCAAAAAGATTTTTCAAAATGACACAAGAAATAGGCATACAGGATATATGGAGAGAGTTAAATCCAAAGAAAACCCAATATACATTCTATTCGAACAGACACTAATCATGGTCTAGAATAGATATGATATGGATGTCACCAGAAATGAGAACAGATGTCCAAGAGGTTGATATAGAAACGAACATATGGGCAGATCATAACCCTGAAGAGCCTTGGTAGCACAGTGGACTAATGCACTGTTATTAACATCAGCTGCCTGCAATTACTGCAAGTTCAAATCTCACCAGGCTCAAAGTTGACTCAGCCTTCCATCCTTTCAAAGGTAGGTAAAATGAGGACCCATATTGTGGGGACAATAAGCTGATTTGTATTATTTATATTGTATAAATATAGGAAAGTATGAAGGCTACTGCTTAACACATTGTAAGCCGCCCTGAGTCTCCGGAGAAGGGCGGCATATAAATTAAAGCAAAAAAAAAAAAAAAAAAAAAAAACCCAATAAAAATTAGGTGGAAGGGACAAAGGAAGAAATTGAGATGGACACACTGAACCAAACCATATTAAAGGACAAGGAGTTTATACAAATAATGGAAAAAGAAATGGACTTCTTTTTTAAAGAAAATAGAAAAGAAGAAACATCATTACAAAATGTTTGGGACATGGCTAAATCATACATGCGAGGATTAGCCATAACATATATAGCAAGAAGAAACAAGAAAAAGAAATAACAGCAAAAACACTACAAGAAGAACTCAAAAAGCTGGAGATAGAATTGCAGAAAGATCTGCAAAAAAGTAATGTAAAAGAAAAAATGGAATTAATAAAACATAAATTAAATCTAATAGAAAAAGAAGAAATGGCACAAAAAATTAAAATGGCAAGACAAAACTTTATTGAAAATACAAATAAGCCAGGTATATGGTTAGTATACAAACTGAAAAAAGAGAAAGAGAAGAAAATGATACATAAATTGATAGATGAGAAGGGGATCCTTCACCATCAAAATGAAGATAAAAAGAAAATAATCCTGTGAGGACCATCTCCCCCCCCCACCCTTTCCAAGAAAGTACGAACTCTTGAACTTTGTATTTCAAAAGGAACCATTTATTGAAAGGGATGAGAGCAAGTCAAAACTCCCTCAGGGCATGCAGTTCAGGATAAAGGAATTTAGGAACCCCGTCCCCACCTTCCGATGTGGATTCCAACAAATCCGCCTGTGTGAATGTGAATTTCACCAGCCTCTCTGAGAAACAGATACGAAGAGTTTGTTAGGGTCATTTTACAATCCACTCGTTTCCCCACCTTCTCTTTCATTTCCCGAGGTGTGAGAATTCTCCAGGCATTCCTGGCGCAAGGTTATAAATCAGGATAAAGTTTATACAAAGAGGATCAGGCAAGAAATTGGATACTTAGGACACATAGGAAAAGAACTAAATGTGACAACTCCAAATCCCTCTCCTTCTTCCATGAAGAATGGCAGATACACGGATCTGACAAATCCAGGAATTCTATGGACTGTAATTCTATTACAGTCAAGAAAAAGTGTCAAATGATATAATGAAACAATACTTAGAAAAGGCTGCATTTGTTTATTTATTCATACCAACTGTCCCATATCTTAAAATACTGTGAGTCTTCCTTATCTTTCAATTTCAACGTTAGTCTATCCATTTCTGCACATGTGTAAATTTTTTGAATTATTTGCTTTTCCAATGGAAAAGAAGGTAAAGTCAAAATTTAGTAAGAAATTAAAAGTAATAATTATACACCGTCATTAAGGAAAAAAAGGGAAAATAAGTTTTTGTATATATGTGTACTTATATACATTATATTTACTTTATTTGTTGTTTGTTGATATTGTATTTTAAGGTTGTGAATGTTTTATACAATTGTATTTTTTTTAATCTAATAAAGTTTGTTTTTAAAACCAAAAAAAAAAAAAAAAGAAAGAAAGAAAAAGAAAAAGAAAAGGTTGCATTACACTAAATACCAGAAACAGTAAAAGTGATGTTAAACGAAAGAATAACAATGATGGAATTAACAGAAGTAATTAAAAAGCAAAAAAATAAATAAAACATCTGGATCAGATTGGCTTCCGGCAGGACTTTATAAACAGACGTCTTAGGCTTGTCAATGCTGGAGATCTATAATGATATGTTGTTAAGGGCCAATCTTCCCAAAACATGGGCAGATGTAAATATTACCTTAATACCAAAAGAAGACTCAGATTTACAGCAGATAAAAAACTATAGACCAATATCATTATTAAACATAGACTACCAAATATATGCCTCAATAGTAGCAGAGAGACTAAAAAGATTCCTGAACTAATTTATACACTCGGATCAGAATGGTTTCTTACCTAAAAGACAAATTAAAAATAATATGAGAATCATTTTGAATATATTGGAATACTCTGAAGTACACTCTGAAAAACAGCTAGTGCCAGTGGTGGAATGATGCTGGTTTAACAATCGATTCAGTAAGTGCACACTTTGTGCATGAACGTGTCTAAGGCGCTTGCACACAGCGCTGAAAACGAAGCATTTAGAAGCTCAGCTGCTTACCTTCTAAGTCAGCAAAGGTAAGTAGAACAGCAAGGAGGGGAATCAGTTCTGCTGTGCAATAGATATGAGCTACAAAGCAGGAAATAAAGGACAGGATAGAGTGGGGGCAGGTGGGTGGGGCCAACTGATCATCAGAGCTATCGGTTCACCCGAACCAGTCCGAACTGGCTGAATACCACCTCTGACTAGCACTGATCTTCTTAGGTGCTCAAAAAACTTTTGATAACCTGAATTGGCAATTCATGATATAACAATTAAAATGTATGGACTTTGGTGAAAATTTTATGAATATGATTAAGGCAATATATTCTAAACAAATGGCAAAAGTGATAGTAAATGGGGATATGACAGAAAATTTCAATGTCAGTAAGGGTGCAAGACAAGGATGTCCTCTGTCTTCCCTATTATTTATATTAACTTTGGAAGTCTGATTAGAAGGATCAGACAAGACTCAGATATAAAAGCCATGGAAATAAAAAAAGAAAATTACAAATTACAGGCGTTTGTGAATGATCTAGTATTTATCCTAGAAGAATCACTAGAAATGGGACCTAAACTAATAAAAAAAAAAAATAGAAGATTTTGGTGAAGTAGCAGGATTAAAAATAAACAAAGAAAAGACTAAGATGTCGGTAAAGAATCTTACAAATAAACAGGAAAATGAATTGATGGAAAAGATGGGCATTCAGATAATTAAAAAAGTAAAATATTTAGGAATTTGGTTAATGGTGAGATGTGCAACCATTAAAGAAGATAATTATTTTAATTTAATACAACAAATAAAGATAGACCTGGAAAAAATGGAAAAACTTACAGCTGTCAATGGTTGGAAAAATATCTACAATAAAAATGAACATTTTGCCGAAGTTATTATTTCTGTTTCAAACAATTCCAATAAAACTAGAAAAAAGTTTTTTGAGGATTTAAATAAATTGATTTTAAAGTTTATTTGGCAAGGGAAAAAGGAAGAATAAAATTGAAAATGCTACAAGAAGCTAAAAAATAGGGGGGGATTTGGGGTACCTGATTGGGAGTTGTACTACCAGGCCTCAGTGCTTACATGGGTGAAAGAATGGGTTAATTTGAGGAACAAAAGAATATTGACCTTAGAAGGACATGATTTACAATTGGAATGGCATGCAATTATGTAGTATGGGAAAAATAAAATACATTAATATTTTCAAAGACGTTATATTAGAAATGTTCTGCTTGTAGTATGGGAAAGAATCAAAGAGAAACATTACATGAAAATACCGGTCTGGCTATCCACGATGGAAGCACTAATACATCCAAATGTTCTTGAACTGGAAAAAATTCTATTGAATTTTAAAATGGAAAAAGAACAAGTAAAATAAACTATGATAGTATAGTCCAAAAATTTTGGATACATTACCATGTTTCCCTGAAAATAAGACTATGTCTTAAATTTTTTTGAACCCTGAAATAAGCGCTTGGTCTTATTGCCATGCACTCAAAAGCCCAATTGGGCTTATTATCAGGGAATGTCTTATTTTGGGGGAAATAGGGTACAATAAAAAAGAATTAGATAAATGACAAAAACTATAAATTGACGATGTCAACAGCCTACAAAGAAAATCTCTACAAAATATTTTCTAGGTGGCATTTGTCACCAGCAAGAATGGCAAAGATGTTCCAAAATATATCTTCCAGATGCTGGAAATGCAAACAGATTCCGGGTTCTTACTATCATATGTGGTGGACTTGTCCTATGGCAAAAAAAAATTGTTAAAAATAAAAATGTGGCTAGAAGAAATGATAACTAAAATAGAACTAAATAGAACTAGAACCAGAGATTTTCTTGTTGGGTATCCTACCGGAGATATATAACATACATACATACATACATACATACATACATACATACATACATACATAAAAAGTTAAAATCTCCGCTGTTTTCCCGCGTCATTAAAAGTCTGTTAGTTGAAATGCTTAAAATCCTGGCTAAAATCCCAATTTAAGATCCTCCAAAATCCCAACAAAACACTTTGTAACTAACACTTTAAAAGTTTTCTTTTTGACAACGTTTTGACAAGCTCTCTAACTTGTCATCATCGGGCTCCTACTTTCAGTTTAGAAGCTGTGGGTATGCTGCGAGATCGGAGTTGTCGCTTTTCTATGTTCGCTGCTGCTGACGTATGCTGGTTTATTTATTATTTATTTATTTATTTATTTATTTATTTATTTATTTATTTATTTATTTATTTATTTATTCAATTTATATGCCGCCCCTCTCTGAAGACCCAGGGCGGCTCACAATACACTAAAAAAATCACTATAAAAACACTTAAAAATTAAAAACATTAAAAACATTAAAACCCATTCACACCATTCATGGCTGGATCTCGTCAGATTGCAAAGCGAGATCAACGGCCCCAGGCCTGCCGGAAAAGCCAGGTCTTCACCGCTTTCTGGAAGGCCAATGGGGATGGTCTGGACCTCAGGAGGTAACTGGTTCCAGAGAGCTGGGGCAGCCATAGAGAAGGCCCTCCCTGCAGGCCCACCAGCCGGCATTGTTTAGCTGATGGGACCCAGAGGAGACCAACTCTGTGGGATCTTACCAGTCGCTGGGAGCTATGCGGTAGAAGGCGGTCTCGAAGATAACCTGGGCCTGAGTCATGTAGGGCTTTAAAGGTAATAACCAACACCTTGAATTGTGACTGGAGACCAATAGGGAGCCAGTGCAGCTCGCGAAAAATTGGTGTAATGTGGGTGTACCAAGGTGCACCCACGACAGCCCGTGCGGCTGCATTCTGGACCAACTGTAGTCTCCGAACACTTTTCAAGGGTAGCCCCATGTAGAGCGCATTGCAATAATCTAACCATGAGGTGATAAGGGCATGAGTGACTGTGAGGAGAGCCTCCTGATCCAAGTAGGGTCGCAATTGGTGCACCAGGCAAACCTGTGCAAAGGCCCCCCTAGCCACAGCTGACAGATGTTGCGCTAATCTTAGCTGTGAGTGTAGGAGGACACCCAAATTGCGAGCCCATTCTGAGGGGGACAATTTCTCCCCCCCCCCAGAACCAAGGATGGACAATCAACATAGACTTTAGGAGGCAATACCTACAGCCACTCGGTCTTGTCTGGGTTAAGTCTGAGCCTGTTGACTCCCATCCAGATCCTCACAGCCTCCAGGCACTGGCACATCACATTGACGCGGGATAGAGATATACAGCTGGGTATCATCAGCGTATTGCTGATACCTCACCCCGTATCGTTGGATGATCTCACCCAGCGGCTTCATGTAGATGTTAAATAGAAGGGGAGAGAGGACCGAGCTCTGAGGCACCCTGCAAATGAGGGGCCTAGGGGTCGACCTCTATCCTCCTACCAACACCGACTGTGACCGACCAGAGAGATAGGAGGAGAACCACCGTAACACGGTGCCTCCCACTCCCACCTCCCTTAGTCATCCCAGAAGGATACCACGGTCAATGGTATCAAAAGCCACTGAGAGGTCAAGTAACACCAAGATGGAGGAATGACTCCCATCTTGGGCTTGCCAGAGATCATCTATCAGCATGATCAAAGCAGTTTCTGTGCTGTAGCCAGGCCTGAAGCCAAACTGAAAAGGGTCTAGATAATCCATTTCCTCCAATGACCACAGGACCTGAAGTGCCACCACTTTCTCTACAACCTTTCCCACAAACGGTAGGTTGGAGACTGGATGAAAGTTCTTTAATTCTGCTGGATCCAGGGAAGGCTTCTTGAGGAGGGGCCTTACAACCGCTTCCTTTAACGGTTGCAGGAAGGCCCCTTCCCTCAAGGATGCGTTAACTAAAGCCTGGAGCCAGCCTTGTGTCATGTCCCTGCTGGCTGAAACCAGCCAGGAGGGGCATGGGTCCAACAAACAAGTGGAGGAACTCATCGCTCCTACAGCCTTGTCCACTTCCTCAGGAGTCACAGGCTCAAACTCATCCCACACAATAGGACTAAGACCTGCCCCCGTCATCTCGGTCAGAATTACCCAATCAGAGTCCAGGTCCATCCGAATCTGAGCGACTTTATCCGACAGAAACTGCGCAAGGGCTCCTCCACTCCCCCTACATTAAGGAGGGAGCAAGTCACCCTAAATAGGGCGGCTGAGCGCAAATCAGTGAATGCAATAAGTGCAGAAAAATGTGAATGTTTTGCTGCCCGTATCGGTTAGCCTGCAACTCTGTGTCCTGATTGGAGGGCAGCAGTTTTTTTTTCTCCTGCTTTATTATCCTAGTTGCAGCCTGACTGTGTGTTAAAGGCCCAGCTTTCTCTGGTTCCCTATTACTAATTGTCAACTGCAAAGAAGGAAGGATTTTGGTAGGCATCACAACACCGCTGATTGATCTCAGCCTATCTTCTGGCTCAGTTCTCTCTCTCTCCCTATTGCTAGCTATCATCTGCAAAGAGGGAAGGACTCTGGCAGGCATTACAACACCATTGGTTGCCTGTTGGGATCTCTGCCTATCTCTGATGTTAAAACTCGAGTTTCCCTCAGTGCAGGTCTCCAAATACTTGATAACCTAGAAGTGTCATCTCGTCTATTCATATTCTACAGCCTCTTTTCAATTTCAATAGCCTCCCTAATTATTCTCTTATTAAGATGTTCCTCTTTCACCACTGTTCTAGTATTGTTGAAGTCAATATTATGTCCTGTGGCCTTTATGTGTTGTACCAAGGTAGAAGTTCGCTCTTCTTAGTAGTTTTGTTTTTTGTCTATTAATTTTCAATCCTGCCACTTCGCCATATTGATCTATCTTCCTTAGTAAATTCAGTCCTGATTGTTTTGGTCGTTCTAAAATGAATACTACATCGTCCGCGAATGCTTGTAACTTATACTCCTGGTTTTTTGTTCTTAATCCTTTTATTTCATTGTCATTCCTAATTTCATTCAACAGTGGTTCCAATGCTAATATATATAATATAGGAGAGAGAGGACATCCTTGTCTCACTCCCTTGGATATTTTGAATTGGTCTGTTGTCTCTCCGTTTATCCATATTTTTGCAATTTGGTCTGAGTATATTGTTTTAATCATATTTAAAAATTTGTCGGCGGTTCCCATTTTTTCTAATTGCAGTATTAAGAATCCCCAATTAAGATTGTCGAACGCCTTCTGTGCGTCAAGGAAGAGTAAGGCCATCTTTTCGTTCGATTTTTGCTCATAATATTCCAGTATATTGATTATTGTTCTTGTGTTCTTGTTAATTTGCCTATTTGGAATGAATCCATTTTGATCTGGATGGATATAATTCACGATAATTCTCTTCATTCTCTGGGCCATGATTGATGTAAATAATTTATAATCTGCGTTTAGAAGTGATATAGGTCTGTAGTTTTTAGTTTGGGTGAGATCTGAGTCTTCTTTGGGTATCAGTGTAATGATTGTTTCAATCCATGATTTAGGAATTTTGGCTTCTAAGATTGCTTCATTCAGGACTTGTAATAAAATATCATCTATTGGCTGGTATTCGATTTTGTAAAATTCCGCTGGGATGCCGTCTGGACCTGGTGTTTTATTGTTGTTCAGCTTCTTCTTTGCTTCAATTAATTCTGACATCGATATTGGTCTGTTCAAGAGTTCTCTTTGAGTTTCCTTTATTTCTTGAATGTTGGCTTTATTTATATACACTTTCACTTTTTCCAATTGGATTTCTTCCTGTGCATATAGTTCCTGATAAAAATTTCTTACGATTCGCTTTTTTTCTTCATCCATGTGCTGCAATTGCCCTTGTTCATCTTGTAGTTGGTGTATTAATTTTTTTTCCTTTTCTTTCTTTAGTTTATAGGCCAACCAACGTCCTGTTTTATTTGCAAATTCGAATTGGTTTTGTTTTGCCATTTTGATTTTCCTAGCTATTTCTGTTGTTGTTATTAGGTTTATTTCATGTTTAATGAGATTTATTTTTCCCTTGATCTCTTTCTTGTCTGGTCTGTTCTGTAATTCTGCTTCCTGTTTTCTGAGCTCAATCAATAGATTGTTTCTTCTTTGCTGTTTCTCTCTGTTTTTCTTCGCCTTAAATGAGATTGTTAATCCTTTTATGTATGCTTTTGTAGTGTCCCATAGGACTTGCAATGATGTTTGTTCCCTATTGTTTATTTGGAAGAATATCTCCATCTCTTTCTTTATCATCTCTATATATTCTTTATCTTTAATGATCTCTCTATCCATCATCCATCGTCCTCTTTTTGGCTGGCCTTTCCAGACTATTGTTATAGGACTGTGGTCCGCCCATACATTCGGTGTGATTTCAATTTCTTTTATATTTTCTCTTAATTCTGCAGTCATCCAGGCCATGTCTAGTCTGGACCAGGACTGATGGGGATTTGAGTAATAAGTATACTGTTTTTTAGTTTTATTCAGTTCTCTCCAGGCATCCTTCAATTGTAACTCTTGAATCATGTCCTTAAAGGTATCAGGTAGTGTCTTTTTCCTAGATTTATTTTTTTTGTTACTTTGGTAGTCATAATCCATATCAACGATTGCATTGTAGTCCCCTATTATACATATATGTTCGTAGTTTAATTCTTTAATTTTATCATGTATCTTTTTGAAGTATTCTTTTTGGCTCCCGTTCGGGGCATATATTGATATCAATAACATATTTCGGGTCTCCATCTTAATGTCTATCATTAATATCCTGCCATCTTCATCTGTGTAAATTTGTTTTGCCTGGATATGGCTTTTAATGTATATTGCAATACCTCTTTTTTTTTGATCTGATAGTGAGGTGAATAATGTTCCAAGTTTTCTATTTTCTAGTAACTGTTGATGTTGTTTTTTGATATGTACTTCTTGTAGGTTGATAATATCTATGTCTAATTTTTGAAGTTTTCTGAAAGTGTGTGTTCTTTTGGTTGGTAGATTAAGCCCGTTTATATTGATTGAAATTAATTTCAACTCTCGTCCCATTTCCTTTAGTTTTTCTTTGTTAGTCTAAGTCTACTTGTGTTTCTTGTTACCATTTGTGTTTTCCCCCTAGCCCCTTCTCTCTCCATCTTCTCCCTTTCCCTAGACTCCTTCTCTTCCTTTTCTTTTTTTGTTTCCCCCATGGAGTGTTCCTGGTTTGCATTTTCTGAATCACGTCTAGTTTCCTGTTCCTCTTCTATTATAAAGTGAGTGTCAAAGAATTCTTGTGCCTTCTCTATCGTATCGATTTTATATTTTTTGTCGTCCCAATATATTAGGATTCCCTCCGGCACCAGCCAGCGGAACATTATTTTATGTTGGTTCAGTAGGGTTGTCAAGAAATTATAGTTTTTTCTGTACTCTCTTATTCTTCTTGGAACTTGTTTTAGGGTTATTATTTCTTTCCCTTGGTAGCAGGGTTTTCCCTCTCTCATGGATGTGTAAATCTCTTCTTTCACAGTTTTACGTGCGAATCTAACATGTATTTCTTTAGGTAGTTTGTTCCTACGAGCATAGTTTGTATGAACTCTATATATTTCATCAATTTCCCTACTAATATCGCTTTTTTCCTTCTGGGTAGCCTGTACTAATATATCTGTCATCAGGTCTCTTAGATCTTCTCCTTTTGTTTCTGCAATGTTTTGAAATCGTAAAAAGAATGATGCTTTTTCTAATTCTAAATGGGTAATTGACTCTTCGAGTTCTCTATTTAACTCCATTTGATTTTGTTCGATATTGTCCATCTTTTTCTCCGTTAGGACCATTTTAGCTTCCATGTTTTGAATTCGTTCTTCGTTTTTAACTATGTTTTGTTGTATTCTCTCGATCTTATCGTCCATTTTTTTAATATTATCATTTATTTGTCCTACCTCTGATTTCAATTCCTCATGGTTCTTTTTTGTTTCTTCATGATTATTCGCAATTGTTTCTTGGGTTTTGTTCATCCCCTCCTGAATCATAGCTAATATAGACTGTATGTTCTGTATGTTGTGTGCAGTGGGAGCTTTTTCTTTGTCTGTGGTTAGCATGTTGTTGTTAATTTTTTCCCTGATTTAGTTATTGTTAATGAGGATGTTGCCATCGTTGTCTTTTGTGTTATTTTTCCCCAAATTTTCATATACTAATTGGTTGGGGGTGGATGAAATGTCGTTATATAAGGATCAGGTTAATTAATTCGGAGGAGTTAGGGGGAAAATACAGTATTTTAACAATTCATTCTTCTATTCTTATCCCTAAACAATATAATGCAATTAATGCTTAAATACCAAGTAATCACAGTACTTAAATTCACTTTAAAATTAAACAATTTCTATATAACCTTTATATAATAAATCAATGGGATTTAAAATTCTCTATAGATCGTCTGAAGTATTCTATTAAGTTATATCACAGTTACCAGTACATGCTACCTATATTAATTATCACAATTATTATTCCTTAATGATATCTATAACAATCTCTATGCAATGTCTATATTAATATCTAGCTTCTGGTCAATACGCAGTATAATTCCACTTAATCAATATATTTTGTGCAATCTATATAGTTGTTTCAATAGGGTGGGAAACAATAAAACAATAAAAGAAAAAAAAAGTAATATTAAATCAATTCCTTAATGTATATTATAATAACTTCAAATTTGATATTAGTGTTCTTTAAGCAAAGTTAAGTAAGTTTTAAACTGGATTTTATAAAATAGATGGAATTTAGTAATTTAATATTTAAAGTTCTCAACTATATCACTCTCAGACCAATTGGGGTTGCTTCCTTCTCCTTTCCTTCTTCCTTCGTTCTTCAGTTCGCCTTCTTTTCACCCAACTGTCACAGTTCTATTTCAATGACCTCTATTAAATCCGTAAGTAAATCAATTGTTCCAATATTCCTGTGTAGCAAGTTGTATCTCCTTTGCCAACAGCGTCAATGTATCTAATGTCTCACTATGAGTCTCGTGTCTGTAGTTGAATTTATTGTTGTCGCTGGACACAAAGTGAAAGTTTTTTTCTCCAAATCCTCAGTCCGCCATTCGCTACTGTTCAGTTAGTTTCCTTCCGCTCACAACGATCTTAAATAGTCTCAGTTCTTTAAGTTCACTTTCTGCAATCTTTCTCTTAAATAATCCTTTTTTTTCTCTGTTAAGTCAAATTGTATTATTTTAAAGTTATAATCCACCGCTTACTTATAATCCTCTTTGTCTGTCACTCGTTCCTTTCGCCTGTCAAATCTGCGTTGTCACTGTGTGTATTGAGCTTCGCTCCGATCACTGTCTCTCGCCGCTTGCCTGACGATCTTGCTTGAGAAAGAATTAGAAGAGACATTAGGAATACAAACAACAACAAAAATAAAATATTTAGGAATCTGGCTCACCAATAAGGTATCATCCCTCAAAGAAGATAATTACATCAAATTGGCCAAACAAATCCAGAAGGACTTAGAGGTATGGAGTAAATTGAAATTATCACTACTAGGCAAAATCGCTTCAATTAAAATGACAATTCTACCAAAAATACTATATCTATTTAGAACAATACCGATAAACCCAGGAAAATCATATTTCAAAGACCTTGACAAAATGACATTAAAGTATATATGGCAAGGAAAAAGAGCCAGGATTAAATTGAAACACCTGCAGGACACCAAAGAAAGGGGTGGCCTGGGACTACCAGATTGGCAAACTTATTACACTGCAACAGCTTTAACTTGGATTAAGGATTGGATGACACTCAAAGATAAACGAACACTAGCACTAGAAGGATTTGACTTGTCAAAAGGCTGGCACGCATTTTTATGGGAGGAAAAGCCCAGACAACATGAACATTTCAGGAGACATTATATTAGAGGAGCATTGGCAAAAATTTGGACTGAAATAAGGAGAAAACACTACGACAAAATCCCAAGATGGCTATCAACCATGGAGGCCCAAATCTACCCGAACACAATGGACACAGACAAGATGAAAACCTATGACGAATTGTTGAACACAGAGGGAGATATGAAAACAAGAGAGGAACTGAGACAACAGGGCACGGATATTGATTGGTGGCCGTATTTACAGATAAAATCAAGATATAAAAGTGATATGGAAAAATTTGGAATCCAAAAAGAAAGAAATGAATTAGTTAAAATTATAATGCAATCAGACGACAAATTAATAACTAAAATATATAATTATCTACTAAAATACAAATTGGAAGAAGAAGTGGTGAAGGAAAATATGATTATTTGGGCTAAAAACTTTGGATATAATATTAACCTAGAGAATTGGGAAAAAATATGGAAAGTAAATACTAAGCTGACAATGTCCGTGCCCTACAAAGAAAATGCATACAAGATGTTTTATAGGTGGCATCTCCCCCCTGCACGATTGGCAAGGATGTTTCCCAACACTAATCAGAACTGTTGGAAGTGTAAAATACAGAAGGGGACCTACTACCACATGTGGTGGTCATGCCCAAAAGTCAAAAAATTTTGGAAAACAATTCAAAGTCAGCTGGAAGAAATTACCGCCCAAAAAGTACCCCTCAGACCGGAAACTTACCTATTAGGTATACTGACAAAGGACTATAAAAAAGAGACACAATACTTGATAATACACATCCTAACTGCAGCTAGAATCGTTTTCGCACAAATGTGGAAATTGGAAAACATGCCACCAGAAGAAAAAATAATACAAAAAACAATGGAATGTGCAGAAATGGATAAACTGACCAAAGAAATACAGGGGAAAGAAGATACAGACTTTTACTTAATTTGGCAAGAATGGTACAAATGGTTAGATAAAAAAGACACGAAATAAGAGAATACCACCCAATGATACAAAAATAAGGAAATAAAATGAAATATCGTTATATAAACATTGATACAAGATGAAAGACAATATATATAGATATATTGATAAATAATTACCGAAGTAACTCTATTTTCAAAGTTCAAGTTTTATGACTTGATTTCATTGTATAGTTAGTTTATGTTTAGTTATGTTTAGTTTGTTTAAACGTTTATGTCTGTATGTGTATGTTTGTTCACAATAAAAAATTAAAAAAAAAAAGAAGTTCGCTCTTCTTTTTTCACTGCGTTTTTGTGTTCTTCTAAATGCACACCTATTCGTCTATTTGTTTGTCCAATGTAAGATGACTGACAGGAGGCACATGGAACTTCGTATACCCCTTGATTTGGGAATATGGGAAAGCCATCCTGCCCTATATAAAAGGGACCACCAATAAAATTAGTAAGATATTACAGAAACACAAAATAAAAACAGTGTTCCACAGAGATAGAAAAATATCGATGATGTTAAGAAACCCCAAGGATAAAATTTAACTGGAAAATCAAGGGGTATACGAAGTACCATGTGCCTCCTGTCAGTCATCTTACATTGGATAGACGAATAGACTAATTGGGGAGGTGTGGAGTGCGGGCTTTGTTGCTGTGACATGAACACATGGCAAGACCTCAAACTCGGAGCTAAACCAAAGCCCGGGATATGGTATCACAGCCATCTGCTCAGGACATTACATCAAAAAACTCAGGATATCACAACACTAGAACTCAGGATGTTAACACACAGCCCATTACCCAGGTCGTTAAAACACAAAAGACTAATGGGCACACATCAAGGCCCCACCAACACAGGGTGTTATGAAACAGATGACTAATCTGCAAACATTAACTCCATCAACCAATCAAGATGTAACAACACAGGCAACCAACCCGCTCACAGCAACAAAGCCAGCACCCCACACCTCCCCACCAGTATTTATAGAGAGATGGCAGCTCCGATCATGCTTTCCTCGCACAAGCACGAAGCCGAAGACACCAGCCTGAAGATGACGAGTGAGACCTCGTCGAAACATCGCCAAGATACTCTCAATCTTACATGGGAAAAGACCCAAATACACCAAAACTTGCATACCTCTACCCGTGAACATCTACGAAAATAAATATCTTACCTTTATGAAGAGGAAACCTTCCTGCTGACCAGGACCTACGAGAAACTCAAATTCCAAAGAGCTACCATCTTATGTGACCTCACATTCCTACGCAACTGCCGAGACAAAAACGTGATCCCCACATGCTTCCAACTAAAATTCCATTCTAAAACCTCAGTCACCAAAAGGATCCTGAAAAGAACCAAATTAGCCCTAATCAGAAACGAACTCCACAGGAAAAGATTCCTACTAGACAAAACCAACAGGGACCTACTCACTCTTCACCTCAAACTCAGTAACAAAATCCACCCAGCACTCTGGGACAAATCCAAACAACTAGCCCTCTGGAGAGCCGAAACATAAACCTCCCACAAGACAGACACACACACCAACAACTCCACAGACTAGAAAAATGCCAGAAGCCCAACCCCTCTCCACAGCAACTCATGAAACAAACAGTACATAACATATCAGACAGGACCCTCCCATAGCAGAAACCAATGTCCTTTCCAAAAGATTCAACTTTGCAGTCGCCCCCAAACACATCCCCACTGAAAACATCATATGCAGAGTTGAAGCTAGCCTAACCAAAATCAACCCAGATGAAGCCAATAAAATCAGACTTGAAGTCACCAAAGTCCTCTGCTTCAGCAATCCACCCAGAAACAACTTACACAAAGAACAAAAAGCACTCACCAACTTGAGGAAAGACAATAACATAATCATTCTCCCAGCAGACAAAGGTAATGCCACAGTGGTGATGAACACACCTGACTACCAAGCTAAACTATCCAACCTACTCCAAGACCCCGTTTACAAACCTCTAAACAGAGACCCCACCACCTACCTGGAAAAAAACACCAAATTCAAAATAAAAGCCTCTCCCATCAGTGAAGAGATCCAGCAAAGAATCATCTCCAGAGAAAAATCATCCAGATGCCCCAAGCTCTATGGCCTCCACAAGATACACAAAGAAAGAACACCACACCGACCCATAGTCGGCTCTATAGGCTCACCTCTACAGAATCTTGCCAAATTTCTTGCCAAACAACTTCAGCCCTACGCAGAATCCATCACCTCACACGTACAAAATTCATTCCACTTCATAGAAACAATAAAGAAACAAAACCTACAACCCAGCGACCTACTCGTGATCTTCGATGTCATATCCCTCTTCACCCAAATACCTATTAAAAAAGAAGCATTGACAGCTATCCAAAACAAATACAACCCCCTCAAGCACATCCTAGATCTGACCAACCACTGCCTAACCAACACATACTTCATCCACAATGGTCAAAGATACAAACAGATAGAAGGAGCACCTATGGGATCACCCCTCTCACCCATCATCGCAAACTTATACATGGAACACTTTGAAACCAACGCTTTAGATAAATCTGAACCCAAACCTAAACTCTGGCTTAGATATGTAGATGACACTTTCGTAATTTGGCCACACAGAAAAGAAAAGAAAATCTCCAAAACTGAACACTTCAACAAGAGAATAATCATGGAAGCCATCGAAATAGAGAAACACCCCCATAACATGAATAAACATGACGATACCTCCCACCTACCGGACATCTGGAAACTAGCCCTAGTCAACAGAAGAGTCCCAGCCACAAAGATTAACACCGGACCCAAGATAACACATGACACCACCACCAATCAACCTCACCAGATTCAAACCCAAACCCATCCCATAGATGAAATACAACCACCACCCAGAAGCCAGACCACGGTGGCATCACCAACTGCTGCACCCTCCTCCGATCCCCACACAAAGCAAACTGACACATGCCATGAACACATGGCAAGACCTCAAACTCAGAGCCAAACCAAAGCCCGGGATGTGGCATCACAGCCATCAGCTCAGGACATTACATCAAAAAACTCAGGATATCACAACACTAGAACTCATGATGTCAACACACAGCCCATTACCTAGGTCGTTAAAACACAAAAGACTAATGGGCACACATCAAGGACCTCACCCACACAGGATGTTACGAAACAGCTGACTAATCTGCAAACATTAACTCCATCAATCAATCAAGATGTAACAACACAGGCAGACCCGAATACACCAAAACTTGCATATGAAAATTTCATTTTTGGGGTGGGGTAGGTGGGAGAGCCACAAAATAGTGACAACATACAATTCACATCTGCCATAGACATTCTATATTCAATAGATTCATAAACT
The DNA here is from genome assembly GCF_059756535.1 of Pantherophis guttatus. Taxonomy (NCBI): domain Eukaryota; kingdom Metazoa; phylum Chordata; class Lepidosauria; order Squamata; family Colubridae; genus Pantherophis; species Pantherophis guttatus. Next base: position 183,243,857 of record NC_142063.1, on the reverse strand, counting down.
TGCTACTAAGGCTGTGTTCTGGTCTTCACACATTCCCTACAAGGGTGGTTATGTACACTGCGACATTTTCATTTGCCCAATCTGGAGCAAATACTCTAGCCCAACTTTATTAATGAAAACTCTGTAAAATCTCATGCTGATCTGCTTCCCTGGAGCACTTACAACTGCAGGATAACAACTATGGTAAACTTTTAATTTTGTGTAAAACTCCATGGTGGAAAAAGGGGCTAGAATAAAGGTTTTTGGCCAATTGTGGGACCTCTAGGAAGGGATAGATAGATTTTGGTGTCAGGGTTCCAAGTAACATCCCCAACGAAAGAAGACTCCTAGAAGTTCTTCAAAGTTCTTAGGTCATCTTGGCACATCTGGGAAAACCCGAATCTGAAAGCTTCCAGGTTTTCCCACCCAAAAGAAAGTCCAAGTCCCTTCCCCTGTACCCACATGTCCATCATATGGTCCAATCAATGCACCATCCCAACTGGAGATGTCTCCCAGTCACGCCAGTCCAGGTGCAGGGCTGAATGTCCTTGACTCTCAGAGAAAAGTATGTTATTATGGCTATATATCTCTCCAACTCCATAGAATCCCCCCTCCCAGTTTCCCACAGCACTAAATGTGGCAGCCCTGAAGATCCAAAGAAAATATGGCTTCCAGGGCTGACATTTGGAAGAGAAATTGAGTTCCTGGGTTTGCTTGACTCATAATTTCTTGGTTTCTTTTTCTTTCTTTTTTTTAAAAAAAATTAAAAAAAATTTAAAATTAATTTTACAACAACACAACACAACATACAAAACACAAACACACAATATGTGTTTCTTTTTACGTATCAGTTTCGTTCCTCTTACTTTCTACTTTCTACATTTCCCATTTTTCTCATCCTTTATTATCTTTATCGTCCCTTTATTTCCAGTTTTATTCATTTACAGTATTTTACACATTTGTCACATCATTTATTCACTTTTACTTTCTCTAATCTCAAGCCAATTGTATCACTTAGTCCATACTTCATAATATTCTGTATCTTCTTTTTCTTTTATTTCTTTCATTAATTTATCCATCTCTGCACAGTCCAGGATTTCTTAATTGTTTCTTCCTCTGTTGGTACCTTTTCGTTTTTCCAGGACTGTGTGTAGACTATCCTTGCCACTGTAATTATATGCAAAATCAAATATCTAATTTCTTTACTGTAGGTTCTGTTCAATATCCCCAGTAAAAACGTCTCTGGTTTCAAGTCCACATTGTAACTAATTATCTCTTCTATCCAACTTCTACTTTTAGCCTAATATTTTTTCGCCTTAGGATATGTCCACCAGAGATGGTAATATGTTCCAGGGACTTTTTTACATTTCCAACAATTTGGAGAGTTGTTAGGAGACATTTTAGCAAGACGTACTGGTGTGAAATGCCATCTGTAGAACATTTTTAACTGGTTTTCTTGAATGCCGCTGATAGAATCAATTTAATGTTTATTTCCCATAATTTTTCCCATTTCTCCAATTCTATATTGTAGCCAAAATTTTTCACCCATCTAATCATGGTATCCTTAACTACCTCTTCTTCCATTTTATACCTCAGTAGATATTTGTATATATTACTAATAAATTTTATTTCTGTTCCATGAATAATTTTGTCCAATTCTTGCAGTTCCTTTCATATCTCATACATCTTTTTATCGCTTAGAAATTTAGATTGAACTTGTGCGAATGTCCACCAATCCATCACCCTACCAATATCTTGTTCCAGTTCCTGTTTTGTTTTCAAATCTCCCTGATCATTTACCAATTCCTTATATCTAATTATCTTATTTTTCTCCAGTAAATTTGAGTATATCAATGCTTCTGTTAGTGATAACTACATTGGAATTCTAGTATAGTGTTTTTGTTTCATTCTTTTCCAAATCTGTAGCAATGCATTCCTGATCAAGTGTGTTTGAAAATATTTATGCGATTTATATTTCTCATCCCACAGGAATGCATGCCACCTTGCTCTGCTAATTCCTTAACATTGGTTATGAGCCCAGGATACTGAGAGTTAGTGTGAATACACAGTACCATATACAGACAGCTGTTTTTGTGGTTTATTGTCCAACTGAAGATGGCACAAGAACAGTCAACCAGCATATCTCTGATAACCCGGTTGGATGGAACAAACTACGTTTCCTGGTCTATGAAGAAAGGGCTATGGGCTGTAGTTCATGATCCACCGGATGTAACTGCTTGGAATCCAGCAGATGATGAAGATGAAAAGTAGATAGCCAAATTTAACCGGGATAATGAAAGGGCTCTTTGTATAATCGGACTGACACTGAGTGACCAGCAGCTAGTCCATATTCGTGGTGAGGCGTCTGCTGCCAGGTATTGGGAGAATCTGAAGAGGATTTATGTTCGTGACAGTGTGGGTGCATACATACACCTTACACGTAAACTGTTTAGAGCTCATCTTCTGAAAGGTCGAGATATGTTAGCTCATTTGGAGTTTATGAAAAGAACTTTACAAGAGCTACATGAAAAGGAGCTGATTTTCTCAGAGCTTCATCAAGTCTATATCATTCTTTCTTCTTTGGATGAAAGTTATGATGATTATGTATCTTCACTGGAAGTCCTGTCCAGAGATGAACTGACATTGACTGGCATAACCGGAAGATTGTTAGAAGAATTCAGAAGAAGGCAAGATAACGACCAACTGAGAAAGAGACAACCTCAGGAAGAAAACCTGCCTTCAACTGCCTATACTGTTAGAAAATGTTTTTCTGAATACTGAATACTGGTAGTCAATAGAGAGCTAAAAAGGATGTTACTTTAGCTATATCCAGCTCAACTACAACTGTAAACCATGATTTGTGGGTAGTTGACAGTGGAGCATCACAGTCTATAACCAATAGTAAGGAAAGGTTTGTTAAAATGACCAAGAGTAAACAACATGTATTGTTGTTCCAATGGATGGAAAATGAAAGTATTTGGAGAAGGTACTGCATATTGTTCATGTATAAATGAGCATTTACCTATGTTATATATACCTAAGCTAAAATTTAACCTGTTTTCTGTTAAAGCATTGTTAAAAGCTGGGTTTGTAGTAACATTTAGGGGAGATAAATGTTTAATAGAAAAAGATGGTACAAGTGTTACTGCAAAGTTAGAGAATGATTTGTTTGTTCTAAATGATGATCCATTAATCATGGCTAGTGTGAACTCAGTTTATGATAATACAAAGCCACATGATGAATGCATTCATTTGCTACAAAGGCGTTTGGGACATGTAAACTTTAAAATGTTAAAGAAAACTGTTGAATTATCTGATGGGATAAAACTAAAACCTTGTAAACAATATTTAAACTGTAATGCTTGTAACCAAGGAAAGGGTAAGGTAACTCCTGCAAACATAATTAATGGGTTTACAACTAATGAACCTTTAGAGGTAGTGTTTGCAGATATTATTGGTCCTAAAAAACCTAGTTTAGGAGGAGCCTGTTATATATTGAGCATAATAGACCATTTTCCCTGTTATGGTTTCTGTTACCTTATGAAAACTAAAGCAGAAACATTCCAGCATTTTTCAAATTGGCTGAGGTTTGCTGAGAGGAAAAAGAAAAGCAAGGTTCTTTGCCTGGTAACTGACAATGGTACTGAGTTTACCAATAACAGATTTGTAACTATGTTACAGAAAGTTGGCATTGAACACAAGGGTTCTGCCCCTTATAGACCGCAACATAATGCGTATATTGAACACAGAGGGCAAACGTTACAGGCTATGGCTCGAACCATGTTAACTGATTCTGGTTTGCCTGAGACACTTTGGGGTGAGGCAATAATGTGTGCTAACCATGTCTTGAATAACGTAGTAAATTCAACAACTGGTGAATTACCATTCACATGTTGGCATGGTAGAAGACCAGAATTAAGTTATTTGCATACATTTGGAGCACCAGCATGGGTTCATATTCCCTCGCAATTGAGGCAAAAGGGGCAACATAGAGCAAAGAAGTTATTTTTTGTTGGTTATGAATCCAATCACAGGTCATATAGATTTGGGGCACCAGGTACCACTAGTGTGTACTGCAGTGCTAGTGCCAAGTTTCTGGAACATGTTGGTTGGAGTAAGTTTGAGCAGGAATCCAACAAGGTAAATGATAGTGTTATTGTGGATACTCCATTGTTTGCTGATAACCCTGATAATGAGATAATTGAGGAAGAACCTTCCATTACTGTAAAGGAGGAAGAGGTTATAGGGGAGGTAGAAGAGGAAATACCTATACCGAGTCTTGAGTTGCCTAGATGTTCAACTAGAGATAAACGTCCACCTGATAGGTATCAAGGAAGCGTAGTATGTCAGGTGAACATAGAGCCATCTAACTTTAATGAAATTGAACTGTATCCTGAAAAGGATCAGATAGTTTGGAAGAAAGTGATGGACAAAGAGTTGACATCATTGAAGGAGTTAGATGTGTATGAGAACGTTAGGCTACCACCAGGTGAGCATGCAATTGGTTGTAAGTGGGTTTATAAACTGAAAACTGGTGTGGATGGGACTCTTATCCATAAGGCAAGATTAGTTGCTCAAGGATTTGCTCAGTCAGATAAGGATTATGATGAAGTGTTTGCACCAAGTCTGAGGACGACTACTTTGTGAGAAGCATTAGTTTGGGCAGCTAAGAATAAATACAGGATAAATGATATAGATGTTGAAACTGCATATCTGCATGTGCCCTTACAACATACAATCTATATGAAGAAGCCACTAGGGTTAAAAACTGATGGGAAGACTGATTGCTGGAGACTGAAGAAAAGTCTTTATGGCTTAAAGCAATCAGGTTACGAGTGGAACAAATGTATAGTTAACGAGTTAGTTGCAATGGGTTTTGGAGCTGGTAAAACTGATCCATGTTTGTTCAAGAAAGAGAAAGATGGTTTAGTTTCTTTATTATTGCTATTTACTGATGATACAGCACTTATTACAAAATCTGAAAACGAAGCAACCAAAATTGTTTCTATGTTGCAAAAGAAGTTCAGAATTAGAAATTTGGGAGAAATTAAGCATTATCTGAGTCTTGATGTAGTTAAAACTAGTAAAGGTTACAAAATTTCACAAGCCAAGAAAGTTAGCCAATTACTGAAACGTTACAACATGGAACTCTGTAAGTCTGCTAAAACTCCAATGAGTCAGGATTTTAAACATAGTAATATACAAAGTCCTGCATTCGATAAGGGAATATATCAAACCTTAATAGGCAGTCTATCATAGGTCTAGGCCAGATATAGTGTGAACCAACTGGCTAGATATAATGCTGAACCTACTGAACGGCACTGGCAAGCTGCTAAGTGAATACTTAGGTATCTGAAACAAACAATGTATTACTCGTTATATTTAGAGCCTAGTAGTGACTTAGTTTTAACAGCATATGCTGATGCAAGTTTTGCAACTTACTCGTAAATCAACATCAGGTATAGTGGTAATGTTGGGTAATTGTTTAATAGGATGGAAATCTATTAGGCAAAAGCATCTTAGTTTATCAACTATGGAAGCCGAATGTTCATGTTTATCCTTGATATGCACTGAACTGATATATTATAAACAATTGTTAATTGATATAGGATTAAATGTGAATGATCCGTTTATAGTTTACGAAGATAATCAATCTGTAATTAACATGGCTACTAATTTAGCTGTAAGAACACGGTCTAAGCATACTGATTTGCAATATTTAAATGTTAGACAGTGTGTACAAAGTAAATTGATTCAGTTAGAATACTGCATGACTGAACACAATATTGCAGATCATTTTACAAAGGCTCAGGGTGCAGTTAAGCACAAATCGTGTTGTGATAATTATGGTTTAAGAATGTAAGGTATTATATATCATCCTACCCAAAGGGGAGAATGTTAGGAAATGATAGTTACCTAACTTGTTGGGTTGGCAATATATAAAACCCTCAATATAGCTTTAAGACTGTATTGCTGTATTGCATCATACTGTGTCCTGATTGGTTAGCTCTGTAGCCAATGTCCTTAAGAGGGAACTTGAAACATGGTTTGTTTCTCTCTGCTGACCCATTACTGCTCTTTGCTGAACATTACTGATTGTTACTGCTCTTTACTGTGTTTGCTTCTGTTTGCAACTGTTTATTGTGTATGACTACGACGACTGGTAAGAAGACTTTGTTATTGGAATATCCCTGGACTATTGTTTAACTATCTACTGCTTTATCTGTGTGTGACCTGGACTGTTTATTGGACTGTGCCTTATTACTATTTCCTACAAGTAAACACAACTCAGTGTATCTGTGTGTTGGCTGTGATTATTTGCAACTGCTCTCAGTTGCTTTCATGTGCACACCCTTGCTACTCTACGGTTGCTCTACGAATTCCTTAACAGAAGAGGAGAAAGAGGACACCCTTGCCTTGCCACCCTTTTGTTATATCAATTTTTTCTATCAACCCTCATTTATAACTACTCTTGGTTTCTTATTAATATTTGTATTAGTGTTTTGTGAGCTGCCACTTCTTCCTGAGTTGTTTAGCAACTATTTCTTTCTATGGAAAGACCTCTAAGTTAGATATTCCTTTATGCAGATGACATTAAGCTGGCAGGAATAGCTAATACCACAGAAAACAAGCTCAGGATCCAAAAAGATCTTGACAGACTTGAACAATGGGCCCTATACAACAACATGAAATTTAATGTGGAGAAAAGCAATGTTTTATTTACATCTGGGCAGGAAAAACCAAAGGTGCAAATACAGATTAAGCAAAACCTAGCTCAAAAATAGTAACTGTGAGAGGGACCTTGGAGTCCTAGTGCACGATCACTTAAACATGAGATAGCAGCATGCAACAGCAGCCAAAAAAGCTAATACAATCCTGGGTTGTATAAACAGAGGCATAGAATCAAAATCACATGAAGTATTAGTACTGCTTTATAAGGCCTTGGTAAGGCCACACCTGCAGTACTGCATCCAGTTTTGGTCACCACATTACAAAAAAAAATATTGAGACTATGGAAAAAGGGCAAAGAAGAGCAACTGTCAGATCCATGTATCTGCCATTCTTCGTGGAAATTGGAGGATTTGGAGTTATCACATTTAGTTCTTTTTCCTATGTGTCCTAAGTATCCTATTTCCTGCCTGGTCCTCTTTGTATAAACTGTAACCTGATTTATAACCATTGCCTGGCACCAGGAATGCCTGGAAAATTCTCACAATTTGGGAAATGAAAGGGGAGTGGGGGAACGAGTGGATTGCAAGATGACCCTGAGAAGCTCTTCTTATCTGTTTCTCAGAGAGACTGGTACAATTCAACTTCACACTGGCAGATTGGTCAGAATGTACATCGGATAGTGGGGAGGGGGTCCCTAATTTCCTTTATCCCAGCGGTTCTCAACCTGGGGGTCGCAACCCCTTTGGGGGCGAACGGCCATTTCACAGGGGTCGCCAAAGCCCTCTCTTTCCCCCCCCCACGCCTTCACTCACCCTCACCTTCTGCCTCTGTTGGATCGCCGGTCACCGTTCGTTTACCCCGCCCACTCCCAATCTATTGCTGTCTCCGGAGTCCCAGCTGATGGCTAGAGGGAAAAAAAACTTTAAATTCTTGCCGCGGGGCTTCAAAGAGCTAGCTGCAAAGAGGTAAATTCCTGGAGCAAATTTTTTTCCCCCTAGCTATGCTGAAAAGCGAAATTGAAAGTAAGGAAGCAGGGTCTTTGCTGCAACGTGACAAAATGAGGCAGAGAGATTTCTTTTTCTTTTTCCTTACCAAAAAAGGTAGGTGCAAAACTGCAAACAATGGGAAATTTAGGGCAAGAGGAGGTTCAAGATTTTAAAACACAAAAGAAAAAAAGCTCTATTTAACTAGGGAATTGTAATAATTGAGATACTATTAATTGTATATTGTGTTGAAAGCAGAAATGGTTAAGTTGTGGTTTGGAGGAATATATGGGGGAAATTATTTGGTTTATTATTATTGGTAAATATAATTAATTGATTTGTAAGAAATTGGATTGCATGGAAATAATTGGAATATTCATGTTCATATTGATTAATATACAAAAAAGATAATTATATAACTAATTGATTTATATTAAAATGTTGAATTTGTATTAAACAACTGTATTACATAATTAACCAATGTGAGGATGGATATAAAAATAGATGACAATGCGAAGGGGTATAATATAGAATAGAAGGGAAAAATTGAATTTGATTAAGATTAGAGATGAGGATGAAGGGTAATATTGGTTTTTTTTTTTTAAATAGATGAGGAATAAATATAAAAGGAAATATAGAAATTGTAAATTTAATTGAAATGACTAAATACTGTGTTGGAAGAAATATCCTTCTGGGTTCTGCTCCAAGTGGGGAAAAAGACACTGGAAACATGTTGACTGCTTGGAAAGATGGTTTAATGGTGGACAGGATCACATGGCTTGATGGGGCCCATTGTGTTAATTTCTATTGCTATTGTGTTGCAAATGTCCTTTGACAAAGGATTGACTTTCTGCCTCTGGCCCATTAACAAAGGGTGGGGGGCAGGAAGGTGGGAGCTGCTTTGTCTGTAAAATATTCTTCTCCATTTCTCATCCAGGGAAATATAATATTCTGCCTTTTTAATATTTCCCAAAATATTTCATTCTTCTAGGAAAGGGGTGGGTGCTAACCTCCTACAACTGTTTAAATTTGTGAACCGGCCAAATACTCTGTTCAAAGAAAATACATTGTATGTTTGTATGTGTGTTTCTAATTATTGCTATTTATTGCTATTTGTTCTCTTTTATTCTTTAAAGTTTAACAATTCATTCTTTATCTTAATATCTTAATATTTGTTTGGGGTTGACTTTCTTCCCTTTCATCTTTTTTATTGTACAGCAATCTTTCTCCTCAAACCTACCACCTCTGTCTTTTCTTTCTTACTTACTTTCTCTTCCCCCTCTTCTTCTTCTCCCTACTTCCTCTTTCTTTCTCCTTCTCCTCCTCTCTTCCTCCCTCTCTTACCTTCACTCCTACTCTAATTTCCCTTCCCTTCCTTCATCCCTCTCTATTGCTGTATCCTTTTATGCGTATGGACTACTCAGAGGGCTGAAAAAGTTATTTTTGACTGGTCCTCGCACTTTTGACCAGTCCTCGAACTTACGACTGTCCTCACAATTTACGTTTTTACCCTATCTTGTCACCATGGTGAAGAGAAGCAGTTGTGAAATGAGTGACACGGTTGTTAAGAATGCTACAATGGGCATAAATGATGACCAGTCATAACTGTGAAGACCGGTCAAAAGTGCGAGGACCTGTCAGAAATCACATTTTTCAGCCCTCTGGGTAGTCCTTTTGTGCACAGGGACTACTCAGAGGGCTGAAAAGTTATTTTTGACTGGTCCTCGCACTTTTGACTAGTCCTCGAATTTACGACTGTCCTCACATTTTACGTTTTTTGCCCTATCTTTTACCATGTTGAAGAGAAGCAGTTGTGAAATGAGTGACATGGTTGTTAAGAATGCTGCACAGGCATAAATGTGAGGATGGTCATAAGTGTGAGGACCAGTCAAAAGTGCGAGGACCTGTCAGAAATGACTTTTTTCATCCCTCTGAATAGTCCCTATACACATAGCCATGGCCACCCGGTCACATGACCTCCAAGACACACCCACAAAATAAGCCACGCCCACAGAACCGGTAGTAAAAAAATTTAGAACCCACCCCTGGTTGGGGGTCACCACAACATGAGGAACTGTATTAAAGGGTCGCGGCATTAGGAAGGTTGAGAACCACTGCTTTATCCTGAACTGCATGTCCTGAGGGACCCAGAGCCTGCTTTGAGTTTTGATTTGTTTTCACCCCTTTCAATAAAATGCTCCTTTTGAAATACAAAGTTCTCAAGAGTTCGTACTTTCTTGGAAGTGGGGGGGGGAGAAGCAACTGAGGTGATTAAAGACCTGGAGACTAAAACATATGAAGAATGGTTGCAGGATTTGGGTTTGGCTAGGCTAGAGAAAAGAATGACTTGGGGGGGGGCATGATAGCAGTATTCCAATATTTGAGAGGTTGCCACAAAAAGGAGGGGGTCAACTTGTTTTCCTAAGCACCAGATGGCAGGACAAGAAACAATGGATGGAGACTTCCGGGTTGCTGTTTGCCGCTGCCAGACGTTCCTTTGGGATCGTCAGCTTCCATCGCCTGTTAGAGCCGCCTTCACAACGGAATGGCGGCTCGAAAAAACTCCGTTTCCATGAGGAAACGGAGATAGAGCCGGCAGGGGTGGGTAGAACTCTCTGCGGAGTCCCAAAAGTTTTTTTTTTACTTTTGGGACGGAGCGGATGAGATGCCCCGTATTCCCAGCCGCCGCTCCGGGCTTTGGGAGACCTCTGCTGATGCAGAGCCAGGCGTCAAAAGCAAGCCTGCAAATTTAACAGACTACTCAAAGAAAATGTGAGCTGGACCTGTAATATTGAACTGCAAGTATTTTACTGATTTTTACTGAAAAAATTACTTAAGAGAGAGGAGGAAAAGAAAGAGGAAAAAAAAAAAAAGAAGCCTTTTAAAATGGCGTTGGCTGGAGGAGAGGCTGAAAGGGAAGTCTTTCCGTTTTCTATTACTACAATGTAGCGGAATAAATACCACTGGCTACATTTGTAGACAAAACTTTGCTCCTGTGTCTTTTTCTCTTTTTTTTTCCCTTGGAGACCTGATATTGTTGTTGATTGGAAAGAAGTCCCTTTTTTTTTCCTTGCTTTTTTTTTTTAACAAAGCCTGCCTGGGCGGAAACATGGCACTGAGACTCATAAAGTCAGATAAACAAGAAGGGGGGGGATCCCCCCACCAACAACTTAAAGGAACAAGTCTTAATTCTTCAGTCTCAGAAACCTGACTTTAATATAATAGAATTTTTTATAGAGGAGATTGAAAGAAGGGAGGAGATTGTGAATCAGCAATTTGAAAAATTTAAGCAGGAAATTAAAGAATTGGTGAAATCTAAGTTTGATTTTTTGGAGAAAAAACTCTCAAAAGTGGTTAATGGTTTTACAGGATTTATGAAACAGTTGGACGCAAATACTAATGTACTAGAGTCTAAAATGGAAGAAATTCAAGATAAATTGGACAATAGAATTCAAAAAATTGAAAATGATTTGACAAACACTCAGGATAATAGCTTAGAAGAAAAACCTAAAATGGATGCTGATCAAAAGTATGGTAATGTAGAAAATCTGCAACAGAAGATTGAAAAAGAGATTTTAATGGTACAATATAATTTTACAGAATATGCGATAAGATTAAGAGGTTTGCAGGAAAATAATAGAGATGATTTAAGGAAAATATCTTCTGAATTTCTAGCTGGGATTCTAAAGGTTCAACCTGACGAAGTGTTTTGTAGGATCGACAGAGTTTATCGAATTAACTCCTGGATTGCTAAGCAAAGGCAATGGCCTAGAGATGTGGTGATTTATTTTACAGATAAGGAGATTAGGAATAATATCGTTCAAAACTCCTTCAATTCTAATTTGCAATTGTATGGAAGAAAGATTTGGATTTACAAGGAACTTCCACCTAAGATATTGATGGAAAGGAAGAAATTTGGTTTTCTGGTGAATGAGTTAAAAAAGAGAAATATCTCCTACAGGTGGGACGCCCCAGTGGGTATTATATTTAGATACCAAGGAGAAAGATATCAGCTAAATACTGTTGAAAGAGCGGAAGAATTTTATCAAAATAGGTTGAAAATGAACTTAACATCTCCAGGTATAATACAGGATAAGCAGAAGGAGCCGGAAATAAAGGTAAAATATCGAATTACAGAGACTGTACCAGATGAATTGCCATTGGATTTATTGGATACCCCAGCTGGACTATCTACAAATTTGAGAGAAGAGGCATCTAATCCTAATGTGATGACTTATCAAGGCAAGGATAAACATGGAAACCAATTAGGGGATATACCAGGGATAAAAAAGAAATATGAGATACAAAAGCAAAACCAACAAGACCAATCTACAAAGCAGAATAAAAACCGACCAGATGATACACACTTTATAGAAAGGGAACCAGGATGGAAACCAAACCCACAAAAAGAAAAGAAAAAAAGAAATAGGTGGCATAAAAACAGAAATTTCTAATCAGGCAACAGTGAAGCCAGTGATTTTAAAATATGAACGATTATGGGTAAACACAGAAGAGGCGACGTATTGGTTAATATCATCCTGAGGTTTGTGGCAGATCTCTGCATGGCCGTAATCCGGGGACGTGAAACGAGCCTTAAACTGATGGATTTGAATTATCCATTTTGGAATTTCTTTTTGTGTTGATAAACATATTATATTATCTTGAATCACAAGGCAAGAGAATTATGCTGGGGCATGCAGAAGATCGGGTTGTTACCCACTACGATGATGGGAATTAATAATCCTGATGAAACCCACAATTATTACTATATGGAATATAATTATAATGTCACTCGGGTGGTTGTTTTTACTTTTATACATATAAGAAGATATTTACTACTGATGGGGGCAGATATGATTGAAGATCCTGAATAAACTGTTGCACCAGTAAGCTATGTTACCCGATTATGGATGTTGGTTTTACCAATCCAGTGGAAAGACCTCAAAGAAGATACTATATGGATTATAAATTTAAAGTCATTGTCTTTTCTTTTTTTTTATTTAGATATAATGGAAAATATAGACATATATTTTTAAGTAGTGTGGGCAGTGAATCAAAGATGTTAAGAAATGTTGTGTATGGCAATTTTGCATGATAGTGGGTGAATAAGCTATTTAGTAGATTGATTAGTCTAAGAAAAGGGATTTTTAAGTGTTATATTTAGGGGAGTGGAGGAAATGGATAGAGTGGAATAAATGTTAAACTAGATTTTATGGGGAAGGCCGCTTTGGAATGTTATAGTAATATATATAGAAGATTAAATGTTAAAGTAGGACTTATCGTATAGTTTTAAAGTGGAGAAGTTATTTTATAATGTCATAGTATAATGTCTTTTTTTTTTTCCTTTCTTTTCTCTTTTTTGATATGTATGGATAAAGGGGGATGTTATAATATTAATAATATTTTTAGTAAGTAAAGGTCAATATCTAGAGGAGGGAGTAAGTAATCTGTTATGAATTATGTTTTTTTTTTTGTTATGAAGAAGTCACAGGGGGGGATGGGTGGGGAGGGGGGTTAGGGAGGGGGAGGGAGAGGGGAAAAAAAGGGGGGGGGAATTTGTATTTGAAAACTTTTTCAATAAAAAAAAAAGAAACAATGGATGGAAACTAATCAAGGAGAGAAGCAATTTGGAATTAAGGAGAAACTTCCTAACAGTGAGGACAATTAACCAGTGGAATAGCTTGCCTTCAGAAGTTGTGGGTGCTTCATCACTGGAGGTTTTTAAGAAGAGACTGGACAGACACTTGTCTGAAATGGAATAGGATCTCGCTTGAGCAGGGGCAGTGGTGAAATCCAAATTTTTTTACTACTGGTTCTGTGGGCGTGGCTTGGTGGGCATGGCAGGGGAAGGATACTGCAAAATCTCCATTCCCTCCCCACTCCTGGGGGAAGGATGCTGCAAAATCTCCATTCCCTCCCCACTCCTGGGGGAAGGATATTGCAAAATCTCCATTCCCAGTTTTGCATGCCCTGGGAACAAGAACCACCACATCTAGATTTGGGCTTTCTACAAAGGACAGCCCATCTTCTTTAGACATGATGAAATGCTCAGGAAAATAAATAGGATTGCCTATCTGGAAAATGCTTTCAATTGATCTTTTTATAGAAATGTTGCCTAACATGTGACATCTGAAGATGTCTTAGAAGTTATAGAATTGTTTGATGTGGGTTAATACAAAACTGTATATGGTAGTCCTATAAAAGCAAACTGGGCAGCTCCTTATATTTCCTGGGGAGTAGGTAAAACTATCAAGGTTTTGCAATTGTTATTCTTATGAATTATGATTGTTACTTTTATTTGTTTGCTGCCCAGAGTGCTCTGGTGGAGTATAAAGTTTTGTTAAAATTATTTTTATTGAATCATTATTTCTGCTGAATATTAATTTTTAAAATTCTTTGTATTACTGTATGCATTTGAACACAATATTTTCTAGCTTTTCTACAAGTCCACCAAGCATGACTTTTCCCGTTTCCCACATTTCCAACATAGATTTGAAGTACCTATATGCATTCTAGAAAGTTTGACCAAAGGAATGGTGCAATTTATAAAAATTCTCCTTTGAATTGTAACATAATGTGAATTTCAATCCTTTCAGGGAATTTTTAGAAGAAGTTGAGACTTGATTATCAACCTCCCTGGGCTAGGAATCCTTAATTCCTGATTAGAATGGAGGAGACTAAATGGAGAAACTGCTAAATTGCTGTATTGGGAATGGCTTTGAAGGGCAGGAGGAAGAGCCACTGCCAGGGCAATAGTCAGATACATAGGACTTGAACTGGTTCCAAGAAACTAATTCTAAGAAAGAAAGAAAAATCTCAAGACAAGCACCTCTCTAGTTTAGAAGAAGATAAAGTAAAGGAAGGAGGAAAGCATATTCAGATTTTCAAGGTTCTGTTATTATAACTGTTACAAAAAAAGTAGTCCTAACGTATAAGGCATTGCTTTCTTAATTTGATCTACTTTCTAGGGGTTGACAATTGTCCTGAATAACCTATGTTGGCACAAAAAAAAATCAACACCTTGGCTCCATCTGGACTGTATAAGGATTCTGGGGGCAGGGTATCTGTCATTAGGGTAGACAGACTGGATCAGGGATAGTTTTTTTCACTAGTCTAGCTGGGAAGCCTGTGAGAAACAATATAACTGCAGTTCCCTCTGTTGCCTTCTTCAGCTAGCTTCCCAACATAAATGTTTCAAGTTCATCTATATCAATTAATTCCAGAGGGAATGTATAAAAATTAGGAGAGGATTATTTGTCCTTTTTTGTCCACAAATGCACTATTAAACAAATCACAAGCTTTGGATCTGAATATCTTTTATGGTCTGTGAGATTTCTTATAGTTTGCCAGTATGCATTCTCTTTCCCCAGGTAAGAAGAGCTAATATGAGGTTCACTAAGCTATTTTGTTTTGTTTTGTTGACACAATTATCTTCTGTCAAAAAACCAAAAATTAAATTTTGTCTGCTTTTGTTGATCCACATTTTATTTATTTATTTTTGTTTTTATTAAACATATTTCATCATTTTATATCATATTTGCAATTTTTACAGCATTCCAGCATCGATAATATTCATACATACATAACATACATAACATTCCTTGTTCTTCCTTTAACTATATAACATTGTCTTTAAATTTTAGTATTTCTCTTAAGTTTCCTTCAAATTTAATTTTTACTTCTGTTCTCTAGTACCACTTATCCCAGGCTAAATAATATTCCGTTTCACTTCTTTCTTTTAATTCCAATGTTAGCCTGTCCATCTTGCACAATCTGACACTTTTTTGATCACCATTCTCTCAGAGGGCGTGCTGTCCTGCTTCCAGTTTTGCCGCTGTTGTTACATGCAATATGATATATTGAATTTTCTTACTATAATTTGCTTTTATTATCCCTAGTAGAAATAATTCTGGTTTTAACTCAATTCTTTGACTCGTAATTTCTTCTAACCACTTTCTTATTCTGATCCAATACTTCCTGGTTTCTGGACATGACCATCACATATGGAAAAAAGTACCTTGATTATGTTTACATTTCCAGCATTCTGCAGATAGAAAACATTCTGGCCAATCTAGCTGGAGGTAAATGCCAGCGGTAAAACATTTTGTATAGATTTTCTTTATAAGCTGCTGACATTGTTAATTTATAATTTTTTCACCATAATTTTTCCCAATGTTCTAATTCAATATTATAACCGAAATACTTTGCCCAGGCTAACATAGTTTCTTTGACAGCTTCTCCTTCCATCTTAAATCCCAGGAAATAGTTATATGCTTTGGATATCATTTTTTCCTCCCTCCCCTGTATAATTTTATCGAGCTCTTGTTGTTCCTTGTAGAAGCCATATTTTTCTAGATCCTTTTTATATCTTGCCTGAATTAGCAGGTATGGCCACCAATCTATATCTATTCCTTTTTGTTTTAACTCTTGGTTTGGTTTGTTTTTAATGTTCCTTGGGCATGCAATAATTCTTTATACCTTACAATTTTATCTAAGTCTGGGTATATCGTTTGGTATATCATTTATTTATTTATTTATTTGTTTCAATTTCTATACCGCCCTTCTCCAAATAGGATTCAGGGCGGTGAACAGCCAAAGTAAAAAACAGGACATACAAAATTTAAAAACAGTTTAAAATAATTAGATATTTTGGCCGTAAATTAAAACAACCCAATTTAAAATCAATTTAAAATTTAACTCAAGCCAGCCCAGCTAGTTGAAATAAATAGGTTTTCAGGGCCCGACGAAAAATCCGGAGGTCTGTTATTGTACATATCTCTGGGGGGAGGTTGTTCCAGAGGGTGGGCGCCACAGAGAAGGCTCTCCCCCTGGGGGTCGCCAGCTGACATTGTCTGGCGGACGGCACCCTGAGGAGGCCCACTCTGTGCGAGCGTACTGGCCGGTGGAAGGCTATTGGTGGCAGAAGGCGGTCTCGTAGGTACCCCGACCCTAAGCCATGGAGCGCTTTAAAGGTGGTCACCAACACCTTGAAGCGCACCCGGAAGACCACCGGGAGCCAGTGCAGCTCGCGCAGGAGAGGTGTCACATGGGAGTGCCTCGTCGCCCCCATAATCCCCCACGCAGCCACGTTCTGGACCAGCTGGAGCCTCCGGGTGCACCCCAGGGGGAGCCCCATGTAGAGAGCATTGCAGTAGTCCAGGCGGGAAGTGACGAGTGCCTGAGTGACTGTGCGTAGGGAGTCCCGATCTAGAAAGGGGCGCAACTGGCGTATCAGGCGAACCTGATAAAAAGCCCCCCTGGCCACGGCCGTCAAATGATCTTCTAAAGACAGCCGTGCGTCCAGGAGGACGCCCAAGTTACAAATCCTCTCCGTGGGGGCGAGTGATTCGCCCCCAATAGCCAGTGATGGCGTCAGCTGGCTATATCGGGACGCCGGAAGCCACAGCCACTCGGTCTTGGAGGGGTTGAGTCGGAGCCTGTTTCTCCCCATCCAGGCCCGCACAGCTTCCAGGCACTGGGACATCACTTCAAGGGCATCGTTGGGGTGGCCTGGGGTGGAGATGTACAGCTGGGTGTCATCAACGTACTGATGGAACTCCACCCCGAAGCCACGGATGATCTCACCCAGCGGCTTTACATAAATGTTGAACAGAAGGGGCGAGAGGACCGACCCTTGTGGCACCCCACAAGCAAGGTGCCTCGGGGTCGACCGCTGCCCCCCTGTCAACACAGATTGCGACCGGTCAGAGAGGTAGGAGGAGAACCACCGCAGAATGGTGGCCCCCCCCCTCATCGCCTCCATAGTTGATAAACACACTGGTATTTTAGTATAATGATTTTTCTTTATTTTCCCCCATACATATATAAGAGCTTCTCTCACTTGGTACTCACTTTACTCTGAAAGTATGTGTGTACTTTACTTTTTCCTTCCCAAATGAATCCATGCCACCCTAGTTGCCACCTTCCTTAATCCGAACTCTATGGTAGGATATGGTGTAAGCCTAACAAGTTGTTCAGGCAATATATGTGTTCTATAACGTTAAATGTATTCTGTAACTTTAAGATGTAATGCTGAGTAATTGTACTGATGAGTCATTGTAACTGACTGCTGACTGAATGCTGACTGCAATTATCCTAATTGTACTGTTGAGTCATTGCACTGCTGATTTCACTTATCTTAAGTGGATAATTACTAGTGTAAACTGTATATAAGGAGAGAGCTGAGCTATAGTCATTGTTGCTTGACTTGCTGGTTGGAACTGTTACTGTCGTGTGTGAAGACGTGGATGGATATGCTACCATCGTGATTTGTTACCAGCGTTGAATTGCTGTTTATTACCTACTGCTGTCTGTATGGTAAGAGGATAACTGTAACTCTGTAACTTCAGACTGATTTGAATGGTTAAAGACTTGGATTGACTAAAAGACTATGCAATTGTTTTTCACTACAAAGTAAAAGCTTTGTTAAACCAGTTTGTATGTATTGTATTCATTGCTCTCAGTACCGTTTCTCTGTGCACTTACTCTGCTGGTTGGTAACACAACAATATCCTTAACACTCTATAATATGCCTCCAGCTTAGTAACAATCTTTCCTTTGCCAGGGAGGGCTAGCATATCCTTCATGAGGGGCAGGGGGTAACGTTTTCGATGCAAATTGCGTTAAAATTCTTTTTTTTTTTGAATTTTTTTTGAATTTTTAAACAAAACTTAAAACATAAAACAATTATCATCCATTACAATTACAGAAAGTGTATTGATCGGTTACAAATCTTTTGTGCTTAATCCTCTATCCAACATTTTCTTATTTAACAATTTATTACATTATTATTCTCATTTACCAATTATTTGACAGTAGCTTATCCTCCATAAGGGAAATAAACCCCTCTTTATATATTTTATTATTTTATCCATTTCATGTTTCATATTTCATCTCCATGCTTTCTTATCTAACCATTGATAAAATAAATCCCATATCAAATAATTTTGTTTATCTTCTTGTTCCCTAATTTCAAATGTCAATTTACTCATTTCAGCAGACTCCAAAATTTTCTTAATAACATCGTCATCCATAGGTATCTTCTCTCCTTTCCAGTTTTTAGCAAATACAATTCTAGCTGCCATTAAAACATTCACAATTAAATATCTCAATTCTCTATTGTCTGTTTCTGGTAAGATCCTTAATAAAAATATCTCTGGTTTAAAGTCAATGTGTTCCTTTATCATTTTTTCCAGCCATGTGTGGATTTTAGTCCAATATCTTTTGGCTTCTGCACATGTCCACCACATATGGTAATATGAACCTGGAGTCTGATGACACTTCCAACATTTCTCCGATTTATTCTTGTACATTCTGGCTATTCTCGCCGGGGGTAAATGCCACCTGTAAAACATCTTATACAAGTTTTCCTTATATGCTGTTGACATTGTCATTTTATAATTCTGCAACCACAGTTTTTCCCATTTCTCTAAATCAATCCCATGACCAACATTTTCCCCCATGCAATCATTGTTTCCTTAACTTGTTCTTCTGCCAATTTTACTTCTAATAAGTAACCATACAGTTTTTTAATTACATAGTCATCAGAACCTGTTAAAATTTTATTTAAATTCATGAAATTACTATAAAAACCCTCCATTCTAGAATCTTTATCATATCTAGACTGTATTTGCATATATGAAAACCAATCCATTTCAATCTCTTGTTCTTCTAGTTCTTGCTTTGACTTAAGTTCACCCTTTTCATTTAATAATTTACCATATCTGACAATTTGTTCCTTTCTAAATGTTAAAATATTAAATTTTATTATGGAGAATGGGAGAATTTGCAATTATCATTGATAGGGAGAATATCAACTATTAAAATGAATATATTGCCCAGACTCTTATATTTATTTCAGACAATTCCAATTAAGTTGGGGAAAAAATATTTTGAAGATTTAAATAAAATTGTGTTAAAATATATATGGCAGGGTAAAAAGGCAAGGATAAAATTAAAACTGTTGCAAGATGTTAGATTAAGAAGAGGTTTTGGTTTGCTGGATTGGGAATTATATTATCAAGCTTGTAATTTGATGTGGATTAAAGAATGGATAACGTTAAGGAATATTAGATTGTTGACGTTAGAAGTACATGATTTGTTGTTGGGCTGGCACGCTTTTATATGGTATAAACGTACAAAAATACAGGGTTATTTTAGAAGGCATATGATACGAGAATCTTTGTTATTAAATTGGGAGAAGATCAAACAATGTCATTACTTAAAAAATCCAGTCTGGCTATCTCCTATTGAAGCAGTCTCACACTCAATAACATTTAGAAAGGAACAAATTGCGTTCAAGTTCTGATAGTCAACCACCAGACGATAAAACCCATCCTTCTTCTCCCGGAATAGTACCGGGGTGGCTACATGTGGCCTAGCCGATTGGATGAAGCCACGTTTTTGGTTTTTATCAATAAAGTCCCGTAGTTCCGCCAACTCCCGGGGGGTCATGGGATAGATTTTTGGTTTAGGGAGTTTTACCCCAGGAAGGATTTCTATGCTACAGTCTGTAGGCCGGGGGGGTGGGGGCAGCACATCTGATGACTTTTCATTGAACACCTCCCAGAGGTCTCAGTACTCTTTTGGGATCTTTTCTTTCCCCACAATATGGTCCATTGCAGTCGCTACCCCCTCACTTGCCACTTTGGCCACGCGATAGGGGTCCTACCCTCTCTTCCCTTGTTGATTAGAGCGGATGTGCAACACACCCGTTTTCCAATTTATATGCGCGTTCCATTTTTGGAGCCAGGGCAACCCAAGTAGGAGGGGTCGTTCTATGCCAGGGGCCACAATAAAACTCAGAGTTTCTAGGTGATCCCCCATCTTCATCTCAATTGGTTTGGTTACAAAATAGGCTGGGTTCCCCCCCCAGCTACCATCCATCTAGCTGACAGAATCCGATAGGCCTTTTCATTGTTTTTAGTCTTAGGCCCATCTGTTCTACAATGTCCGGGCTGATGACACATCTGGTGCATCCTGGTGCATCCTGAATCTAGAAGGGCTAGCATCTTCCTGTGGGCCCCGGTGGATGGTACCTTTAGTTCTACTGGGATGGTCATGGGTCCCCCATTCTGACTTACCAGGAGGTCCTTGTTGGAATTGGTTTCGGTTTCACTGTCATCAGCGAGGGTCGGAGTTCCCAACTCACCCTGATTCAGGGGAGAGAACTCAATGACTTCTACCCCTTTTAGGGTGGCTTCACAGGATTTTGCAGGTGCTTTGTCAGCTTTTTTCCCTCCACTAAGGGTCGCCTTGGGTCCAGACTTAGCGAAACACTCAGCCGCTCGGTGCCCTTTCTTTCCACATCTGAAACATGCAGAGGACTTCGGCTTGGAACCTGCCAGTCCCACTGCAGCCTTTGGAGCCCCCTTGTGGGATGAGGAGGGTGGTTGGTTCCAGGTGCGCCCACCGTGGAAATGATCTCTGGCCAAGTCGATCTCCATGTCTGCGGCCAGCATGTACCAACTCTGCAGATCTTTAGGGGCCCCTCAGGAGCAGCAATCCTTGTAGACATCCTCATTTAGTCCATCTTTATAGCTCTCCAGTAGGGCTACTTCTGACCACTCTCTCATGTAGGGTGCCATCTCGCGGAACTCCTGGGTGTACTCTGCCATCGATCTCCACCCTGATATATGGACTTCATTCTAATTCTCGCCCTTTGCTCGGCTAACGGATCCTCAAAGCGCGTTCTGAGGGCTGCCATGAACTGGTCATAATTCCTCATCAGAGGGGAATCTTCATTATAGAGTCCCACCATCCACTCAGCTGCCACCCCCTCTAGGGCCCTGGTAATGCACCTCACGCATGCTGCATCTGAGGGGAAATCCTCCCCCCAGTCCTGCATATGGTTCCACACTTGGGTTAAAAAGAATCCCAGTCCTTTCAGATCTCCCCCATATTTTACTGATAGCAAGGGAATCTTGGGCTTGTTTCACCTCCGTGGCAAAGCCTGCCCAGCAGGGAGGCCCTGGACCGCAGCAGCTGCCTGAGTTCCAGAGGCCTGAGCTGTCTCTTCCCTGCCTTGGTCTCTCTCTTCCACACAAGCAGCAGCCTCCGTTTCATCCCCGGGGCATTCATCCTCCCCCCTGGCAGGCAGTCCATACCTTTCACGGGCTTTATGACTCTCAGCAGCCTCTCTCAGTAGTTGCAAAGCATGGGTGATCAGAAGATTTTCTTTCTGTTCTTGCTGCCAGGCAGAATCTCCGCTTCGGCTTCTGGTAGTTGTTACTCCTTGGGGGATCTTCTCCAGCTCTGGTAACCTCCCCATGCCCAGCGACCATTTGGCTCTCTCTGGCTTTTCCTCCAGCTGTAAATCAGCCATCCATTCCGAAGCCTCCCAGCTGTAAGTTGTGGAACCAGCAGCTCCCATCTGCTCATGGTCGCTGTCTTGGTCAGACATTCTTTGCTCAGCCCCCACGGTAGTTTTACGGGATGACTGTTAATTGCAGACCTTGCTTAATGTCAGGTGTGCCTCCTTTCAGTACTCAGGAAAGAAAAACCCCGACTACATTTTCATAGAGAAAGGTACTTTTACTGAGTATGAACTGAATGCAACCAAAGAAAAGCAAGGTCTGAGGCAATAGGCACAAAAATCACATATAGAAAGCATTCTTAAACTCTCCCCCCAATCATCCAGTCAGGATTATGCAATCCACATTTTCCCCCAGGGGTCATGTGGGGTGCAGCTTCTGATGGTGCCATCTTCCTGGTATGCCACAATGGTTGATCTTGAGTGGTTATCAGCACTCTTCCCAGCTGCAGAGAAAACGCTGAGGAAAACTTTCTCCCCACTTCTCCACCAGCTCACTTCCTCCCTCCCAGACATTCAAATACCTCCCCCTTCCCCCTGTTACAATGGCAGCCAAGCAAGCAAGCAATAAAAAGGCAAAGGCTGTAGTATCTATTGCTACTACACATTTCATTTCATTTCATTTCATTTCATTTTATTTAATTTGTATTCCGCCCTACTCCCGAAGGACTCAGGGCAGTGAACAGGCACAGAATAAAACACGTAAAATACAAAAATTAAGAGCAGAAGTAAAATCGAATTAAATCAATTTAGCCCAAGACAAATTTAAAATCCCAGGTTAAGAACAAATTAAAATTTACATTAAAATTTACATTAAAAAAGAATGGGAAAGGTTAGGCCAGACCAGCCTGGTGAAATAAAAAGGTCTTAAGAGCACGGCAGAAGGTGCTTAGATCCGGGATCCTCCGTATCTCTGGGGGGAGCTCGTTTCAGATAGTAGGTGCCCCCACAGAGAAGGCTCTCCCCCTGGGGGCCGCCAGACGACATTGTTTGGCCGATGGCACCCGGAGGAGTCCCTCTCTGTGAGAGCATACTGGCTGGTGGGAGGCCATTTGCGGCAGCAGGAGGTCCCGTAAATAACCAGGCCCTAAGCCATGGAGAGTTCTAAAGGTGGTAACCAAAACCTTGAAGCGCACACAACATAACAATTATGCTGTCAGGTTCACTGTTGAACAGAAATTGTTCCAACCAGATCTATTTAATGGCTTCAGAGATGCTATGTTCTAACCAGTCATTTCTTAGAAACCATTCTTGCTTGTCCAACTGCTATTTGTTAGGTAGAGATAATTAAAACAAAGGTCATTTCAGTGAAAGACCATTAGAGTAGTTCAGAATGTTACCTCAGCTTCAAAATAAATTGTATGAATGTAAGTTTACATGCAATACTTTGTTTATGAATAGTTTATTAAGAAAATTAACATGTTTGGGTTTAGGTCCATGACCAATATGAATCACAGTGAATCTATTTTGGCAATAGATTTGAGGCAGCTTTTATGAAATCAGAATAGTCTTTGAACATATTTTAAAAAAACCAAACTGAGATCCAGATCCAGGGATTCCACTGCATTTTAATTTTAGTTAACAGACAGCTATCACTGGTGCAATTTTTCTAATGAATGACTTGAAGTTAGTCTGGCCTTAACATATGCTAAACAGATTTTGCCTTCTATTTGTCTTTAGGATATATCAAAAGATTTGGGAACAGTGGACACAATGAATTTATTATATCAAGGTGGCCTATGATTTTCAGACCTGATGAATCTTTCAGGAACCTTCAACAATCATTTCATACCTTTAAATATCTGTTCCATAAATCACAAGACTTGTGAAATGCTTACTTATACATTCCTGGAAATAGATAATACTTTGAGGTGTACCTTGACATCAGCAATTATGGATTATCATAATTTAAAATAACATGGACAATTTGGTTGACATCAGAGCAAAAAGGTAAACAGGGTCCGTAAAAGAGTGTTTTTTTTTTTACTTTATTTCTTTTTTAAAGGATCTTCCATTCAGTGAGGAAAGCAATGATGTTGAAGCCAACGCTCTAGCTGAGGAATCATGTCAGAGACTGCGGCCACCCCATTCAAATCTCATTTAGAAGTTGCAGGAGGCCGTCACAGCCAAAAACAGAGCTCACGAGGGCTGTGCACCACCCTCCCAAGCTCTGTTTTTGCTGGCAGGAGGCCACTGCAGCTGCAAACGGAGCTCAGGAGCCTGTTTTTGCTGGCTGAACACTCAAGCCACCACAGGTGCCCCTGACACGAATGACATTGAGCTGGCCATGCCCACCCTGGCCATACCCACCCCAGCCTCCCGAGGTCAAACACAATCCTGATGCGGCCCTCAAAGAAATCGAGCTTGACACCCCTGCTCTAAAGCAACAGTATGTAAGTTGAAAAAAATAAACAAATTTATAGGGTATAACTAGGATGCTTCCATTTTAAAAAATGCAGTTAGGTCATGGTTGGAAGAGTATAAACAGTGAAAACTATGTTCTGTTAATTTTTTGCCTGCCTAGTTATAATAGTAAGTGGCATTTTGGAAAAACTTGTAGAGATGCTAAATATAAATCTATCAAAAGCATCACTATCAAATGATTGGGGGAAATTCCTTTTGTTGAAGGAACAAACCTCCGTAGTCTGAAATTCAGTTAAACAATCAAGACAAAACATTTAGCCTGATTAAGTAAACTAAAAAAAATCCTTTATACAGGTAGTCCTCGACTTACAACAGTTCATTTAGTGACCATTCAAAATTACAATGGCACTGAAAAATGTTACTTATGATTGTTTTTCATAGTTACAACCAATGCAGCAATCCCATGATCATGTAATCAAAATTCATATCCTTGGCAACTAGATATTTGACTTTTGCTGTGTCCCAGGGTCATGTGATCACCTTTTGCGACCTTCAGACAAGCAAAGTCAAAGGGGAAGCCAGATTCACTTAACAACCAGATTACTAATTTATCAACTGCAATGATTCAGTTAATATGGCAAGAAAAGTCATATAATGGGGCAAAACTGACTTAACAAATGTTTCACTTAACAGCAGAAATTTTGGGTTCAATTGTGGTCATAAGTTGAGGACTACCTGTATTTCCATGGTACATAAGGTGTGTGCATACAAAATAGAAATTGGATTTATCTTACAATTGGGTCTGTCACAATATTAAAATAATAGAAGACCAACCAGGATGCTTAGGGGACTGGAGACTAAAACATATGAAGAATGGTTACATGAACTGGACATGGCTAGTCTAGTGAAGAGAAGGACCAGGGGAGACATGATAGCAGCAATATTTGAGGGGCTGCCATAGAAAGGAAGGGGTCAGGCTATTTTCCAAGGCACCTGAAGGCCAAGGAATAATGGATGGAAACTGATCAAGGAGAGATTCAACCTAGAAATAAGGAGAAATTTTCTGACAGTAAGAACAATCAACCAATGGAATAGCTTGCCTTTGGAAGTTGTGGGAGCTTCAACACTGGAGGATTTTTTTTATTATTTGTTTTTTATTTTTAAATATCTATAAGTATTAAATACATGAACAGTGTGGCATCTGGGTATCATTAATTTTGATACCAAATAATAGTGATGATATTGACAATTTTGGTAACCTTAATTACATTGATCATACTCACATCATTATAATAACATTGTACATAATACAATCATCTTTCAACTTCTAGTCCTTTCATCTACATACTGATTTTAACATATTATATAGGAATATGCATAATGATATTTTCCCTATTTCTAATTTCTACCTCTATTCTATAGCTTAATAACACAGATCTTATATTAGTAGGTATTCTATTTCTATCCATCATCTCTTGTTTGTTTTAGTATTTCAATTCTTGTTGGGTTTTTTGGCATGTTTTCCATACTCCTCCCTTGGGATTTTGTATTAATTACATTAATCATACTCACATAATTATAGTAACATTATAAATATTACAATTAAAGTTGTTAACATTGTAATGTTTGCTCCACCATGTATATAATCCTTCATCATTTAATTATTCAATATTTTAATACACAATACTAATAACCATAATAACCTTAATAATGTTCTTTAAAGGTATATAATACAATCATCTTTCAACTTCTGATCCTTTCCTCTACATGCTAATTTTAAAACATTATATAAGAATATACATAATATTTTCCCTCTTTCTAATTCCTGCCTTTATTCTAAATCTTAATAACACAAATCTTATATTAGTAAATATTATATTTCTATCCATCATCTCTTGCTTGTTTTAGTATTTCAATTCTTATTGATTTTTTGGCATTTTTTTCCAAACCCCTCCTTTGGAATTTTATAACTCCATGCATCATTCATATTTGATCTAAATGTTTCCTCTGTCTCTACCTCTGCCTCTAACTGCCATACCTTCACTATGCCTATCAGTGTCTCTATCCTCACTTCAGGAATGTCTTTCTGCTTATCCAGTTCTATTTTTAATGTATAATTAAAGACTCACTGCAGCAATGTATGATGTATACTCTTAATGCATAATCAGCTTGATCTATTTCATCCATTTTGATTATCTCTTCCTTCTCATTGTCTTTTTGATTCATTTGTTGTTTAATCTGCTCTATCCTTTCCTCTCTTTTTCCTGTATTCTCCTCTATTTCCTGGGTTTCCTGTTTATTTTTCATTGTCATTTGCTGAACATTTTCTAATCTCACAACTATGTATCAAATCCTTTATCTCCCTGTAGTTCTTTGTTATAGTTTCAAAAATACTTTGAAACATCAATAACATTTCTTTTTGAAATATGCTTGTTTTTCTCTGTTGTAGCATTTTGTCTTATTTTAATAAGTCCAAAGATTACTCAATAATCTATCAAGGTTCTCTAACTCTTGGTTGTCTGTAACATCAAAAAGCCAATATGAAAACAATTCACCCAATCTCAGAATTATTCTTCAGGATGCACAACATTTATAGTTCTTTATGGTCCTCCACCAGTTAGTTTACTCCTTCCTAGTTTTCGAAAAAGTCTTTTTAAAAACTTTTTCCTTCTTTCACCACTTTGTGCAGTTATCAGACAACATTTATAATCTTAGATGATCCAACAAGATTTCCCTTATCTTCATCAGCCACATAGTCAGCTCTTTAATTTCAATGATAATTCCAGGTATTTGTAAACCACTCTACTTAGCAATCTTCAAAAGTCTCAAAATTTTTCCTCCCTAGCCATGAAACAAATAGGTATCAGACAGTATGCAAAAAGAAAAACAATCTTCCAGGTGTTGTTTATCTTCACTCTGTATTACAGATTATTTCATTCCCAGCCTTGTAAAAATATAGCATATTTTCTTTCACCAGTAGATGGCACCATTGCCTAAAATTTCAACATTGCACCCAATCTGACAGCTGAAAATCTATTCCGATTTTCTTCAAGCAATTTCTTTCAATTTCTTCCAGTAATCAACCAAATGTTTCCAGCATTTTAAAATGCCTTTTCAAAATATTGCCAATAAAATATTCAAGTCCAGTCTTTTTGTATTTTAAAATTTTATATTCTCTCTTAACTTTCACTTTTGATCGGATCTGTAACCTTTATTCATCGCTTTTTTACCCCTTTGGAGAGTCTACCTTTTCAGAGTTTCTTTTCTTTGGGGTTTGATCTCTAGTAAAGAAGTTGAAAATCATCTCATCTCATCCAGTTCAGTCCACTGTTCACAATGTGCTCCAGCACATTTCTTTCTTTGGTTGTCCCAACTTCATGGTGGCCATAATGGCCACCTCTCCTCTGCATTGTTGGATGGGAGGGTAAGACCACTCTCTGTGATCTGCAAGGCATCCCTCCTTTCTTCGTCACCCCTCCAAGGTGACTTTAGCCCTTTAAAGGCCCCTCAATGAGGAGGATTCAGCCTGGGTTTGTGGAACCACGCTCCCTACAACTATCCCGCAGTGATGCCAAACTGGAAGCATCACTGGAGGTTTTCAAGGGGAGATTGGACTCCCATTTGTCAGGGAGGGTTTCCTGCTTGGGCAGGGGCTTGGACTAGATGACCTACAAGGTCCCTTCCAACTCTGTTAATCTATGTAATCTATGTATAATGAAATATGTTTCGCATCTCTATTTATTATTTATTACACATATGATTATGGTACCAGTTGCAAATATGTATACCATTATTATTGTTGAAAGTGTAATGACTTAGATGAGAGAATAGAAGGGGAACTTACCAAATTTGAAGATGATACTAAGTTGGCAGGAATAGCTAACATCCTAGAAGGGGAACTTACTAAATTTGAAGATGATACTAAGTTGGCAGGAATAGCTAACATTCTAGAAAACAGGGTCAAGATCCAGATGGATCTTGACAGACTTGAACACTGGGCTCTATCTAACAAAATGAAATTCAATGTAGAGAAAAGTAAAGTCCTACACTTAGACAAGAAAACCACATAGTATACATATAGACTGGGGGAAACCAGGCTTAATAGCAGTAACTGTGAGAGGGATCTTGGAGTCTTAGTGGACAACCAGTTAAATATGACCCAGCAGTGTGCAGTGGCAGCCAAAAAAGCCAATGCAATCCTAAATTGCATTAACAGAGGGATACAATCAAGATCAAGTGAGGTACTAATACCACTCTATAAAGCCTTAGTAAGACCACACCTAGAATACTGCATACAGTTTTGGTCACCACACTATAAAAAGATGTTGAGACTATAAAAAGTGCAGAGAAGAGCAACCAGGATGATTAGGGGACTGGAGACTAAAACATATGAAGAACGGTTACATGAACTGGGCATGGCTAGTCTTGTGAAGAGAAGGACCAGGGGAGACCAGAGAGGAAGAGGTCAAGCTATTTTCCAAAGCACCTGTAGGCCAGACAAGGAATAATGGATGAAAACTTAGCAAGGACAGATTTAACCTGGAAATAAGGAGAACTTTTCTGACAGTAAGAACTATCAACCAATGGAACAGTTTGCCTTCCGAAGTTGTGGGAGCTTCATCACTTGAGACTTTCAAGAAGAAATTGGACTGCCATTTATCAGAAATGGTATAGGGTCTCCTGCTTGGGAGGGGGTTGGACTAGATGACCTACAAGGTCCCTTCCAACCCTGTTAATTTGTATCTATCTAAAGGAAAGTGTGTGGAAAACGGGGTTTCCTTCCCTTTTTCTGAAGGATCAATCTCAGTTTAAAAATAGTTTGAAAGGCTCCAAAAAGTATTGGCAAGTCATTTGTCAAGAATAGGTTACTTCCAGTATTATTTAATAAATGTGGTTTTAAAATTTCTGGTTTTTGGATTTATGGAGGGATATTTGTAGCTTTAGAAACTATATTGTGTCACCTGGAAGAGAAAACCAATATGTCATGGTCAAGTCAGGAATGAAAAAAATAAAAATAAAAACTACAAGCATATTGTCTTTATTGGAAAGAGATACAACCAATTTCTCTCCCTGAATTACTTTACAGTTTAAAAACTCAGGATAATGTACAGCTAATACAAAAAAATGGGAGTAAAGAAAGCACAAAGGAAACAATACAGACAAAAATATTTAATCAAATATGATCATATGAAACTAGTAAAATGAAATGTCATTTTAGTTACAGTACAAACAATATAAATAAGATTTTATGGAATCAATGTAAAATAAATTTGAATGAGGTAATAAAATCTAGCAAATGCTTTTTAAAAAATTGCACATAGTTGTTATCATTATTTATACATTATTTACAAAACCAAAGTGTCAGTTATTGACTAGGGAATTGCTATTTATAATTTATCTGCTCCCTTTCTGCTATTCTAATACATAACTGATACTTTTTAAAAATAAAATGTAAATGTATTGGGAAAACAGGACCAAATAATATTTGATCTACTAATAAGTCTAAATTACTATCACAGTGTTTTGAACAATGTTTTATAAAAGATCCAGAAACCATGCTCGGATCACACTAATCATTTTAATAGAAATTATAAGCAAATAGCTTTCAAAATTGTGAATCTGGAATGTCCTATTTTTAAATCAATAGATACTGTTGTTAAGAATGTATCTTCACATTTTTATATATATATATAAAAAAGCCCCACCAAGAAATTGAAGATGTGGTTTCATAAACCATTTCATTCATTCCAGATTTTTTTATGCTGTGTCTCTTACAACATAAGATTTCTTAAAAAGTAAATATAAGAAATTCACCCCCTTAGAAAATCATGCCCCTGGTTTTGTCTAGAAAACCAGTAATAATCTTAGCAATAAAAAAAATCTATATAGTTCCATGGAGAATAAAATCATTTCCAGAGAGACAAGACAAAAATTGGAGATCTGGAACAAATAGGAGGACTGTCAGCATTCCAGAAACTCCCCAACTCGAAGTAAAAACTCTGAGGCAGGCATTTCTCAAAGTTCCATTTTATTAGAGTAGGTATACTGGCACATCTGGGAAAACCCGAATCTGAGGGTTCCAGGTTTTCCCTCAGTAAATCAAAACCCCAAATCCAGCCCCTTCACCCATCAGTCTGTCACATGGTCTGTTAGGTGTTTTGTGCCAGCCATGGCAGTTTCTTAAAAGGCCATCAGATGGGAGCAAAGAGGCATCTTTGATCCCACTGGTGGGTCAAGGGGCTCCGGCCCCTGCAGCCCCATTGGGAAGAGTTAATGGCCTCTGGCCCCCTATACATTGGTAAGGGAGGGGCCAGGGGCCCCTATAAGAACCCCTGCACAGGGGCTGCTCTTTCTGCTCTTGTTCTACCTTCCTACAGGAATGATCCATGGGCTCAATCCAGGCATGGATGCCTCCATGCCAGGGAACTCATTTTACCTACTTTATTTCTAAATAAAGATTTAATTTGATTGCATCCTTGCATGCTGCCTTTTCTTGGAAGTGCCCTCAACGAACCATCGATCTTCGTGAGATCCCTCACATGGTCCAATCATCATCCATCGCAACTTGAGCCATCCCTGCAACCATTCCTCCTCTAGATGCATAAACACCATGACCTTGACCGAAGGGAAAAATGCTATTATGTCTAACTATATTCACTCTCCTAAATCCTTCCTTCTACTTTCCCAGGCGCATGGAGTTGGCAGCATAGAAGCTTCTGGTGCTAATATGGCTTCCAAACCTGACAGGCATCCCCCCTGATGGAAAAACCACGCTCTGGAAAATAAAATGAACAAAACACAAAAGAAGAGGGTTAACTCATTGTTCATAAAACCACTTAACCTCCTCTCCCCGCTTCCGGAGGACCCTTTGGTTTGTCAGGGAACTTATCGTGAAATGGTTTCACTAGTCTATCAGCTTTCAGATCCCAACTTTTGACCCATGTACCTTCTGACAAAGGGTATCCTTTCTAATGTACTAAATATTGTAACTGACCTCGTTGCAACCTAGAGTCAAGAACCTTCTTGACTTCGTAATGGGTTTCACCTTGTACTATCAAAGGAGGGGGGTGGAGCAGCTGGTAAAGGTCTCAAGGTAGAGCCAACTGCTGGTTTTAAAAAGCTGCTGTGAAATACGGGATGGATTTTCCCCAGGATTCAAGGGAGGTTAAGCTGGACTGTTACAGAGTTAATCACCTTCACTATAGGGAAGGGACCAATGAATTTTGGTCTGAATTTCTTGCTAAGTAGTCTCAATCTTAGTTGACCTTATCTCCTATTTGAAAAGGCGGCTGGAGAGACCTGTGTTTGTCTGCCTGGGTTTTATATATATCAGCTGCTTCTGCTAGGGCCTTCTTAGTATCCTCCCAACTCTTTTTCAAGGAAGTCATCCATTCTGTTAGGGACATGGAACTGGGTGGTTCTCTAGGCAATTCAGGCATAGGCACAAAATCCATGCCAGTAGTTATTCGAAAAGGAGTCGATCCTGTACTACTGTGTACTGCATTACTGTAAGCCACTTCTGCGAACAGTAATAACTCCGCCCAGTTTTCTTGTTGGTAATTTAATAACATCTAATGTATTGTTCCACCATGGTGTTCACTTTTTCAGTGGATCCATTAGTCGAAGGATGGAATGCTGAGCTAATCCCCTATGACAACCCAATGGACCTTAGGAACTCCTTCCATTTAATTTTAATATAGTTTTTATTGAATATAAATATTAAAAAAGACATACGTAACATATACACAACTAACATTTATACAACATATACACAAAAAGAATATAATTTCTTCTTAAGCATTTTTTCAGAGTGACGTTCTACACTTCTACTTATAATATATTCCTTCCAGAACTTAGCAGTAAATTGGACCCCTCAATCTGATATTATTCTCCGATGGACCCTATGTAGCCTGTAGATGTGCTTCATGAAAAGTTTCACCAGCTTTTTGGCTGAGGGTAGCCCGTTACAGGCAGTGAAGTGTGCTTGTTTGGAGAACAAATCAATGACAGACCAAATCACCGTGTTTACTCCGCTTTCTGGCAGTTTGACGATAAAGTCCATTGCAATCTCCTCCCATGGTTGCGTAGGTTCTGCCACTTGCTGAAGAAGACTAGGGGGTTTCCCCAGTCGGGATTTCATGGTGGCACAGGTAGCGCAGCTTCTAACATAGTCCTCTATGTTGGTTTTCATCTTTGGCCACCAGAACTGCCTTCTAACCAAATGGAGGGTTTTTAAGAACCCAAAGTGGCCCCCTAGTCGGGAGTCATGACTACATTTCAGCACTAGCAGTCTCATGGAGTGGGGCACATAAATCTTACTCCTTTTCCAAGCCAGTCCCTCCCACAACGTTAAGACCAATTGGTTTTCTTTGAACCAGGCATCGTCTGATAGTGCAGCTTTTAACTCTGCCATCAACTTGTCTTCAGGGAAGTTGGAATGGAGTCTGGTTTGTGCCCTAGTGCGTGCTTGGGCAGCTGGCTGAGCTTCGGAGATCATGGCATGTACTACCTCTTCTCATTGGCTGTCAAATTGGGGCTTCCTGGACAATGCATCAGACAGTAGGTTTCTTCCCCCAACCCCCAGATGTATTTTAGCTTGAAATTAAAGCGTTTAAAATGCTGAGCCCAGTGAACTTGTCTGGGGGGAAGTTTCTGAGGGGTCTTTAGTGCCTCGAGGTTTTTATGATCACTCCATATCTCGAAAGATTCCTTAACCCCCTCTAGGAAATGTCTCCACGATAGGAGAGCCCATCACACTGCAAAAGCTTCCTTCTCCCAAACCGCCCATCTGCGTTTCGTGTCTATTAGTTTTTTGGACACATACACACAAGGTATTAGTAGTTGTTTTTTTTTATTGAAAAGTTTTACAGAAAAAAAAAGATTTTTCCCCCAGTATTCCCCCCACCCTTTTCCCTCCCCGCATCCCACCCTCCCCCCCAGACTTCCCAGAGCAAAATACAGGGTATTTCAGTTAACAATCATAAGCTAAATTAACCTAGCTATCTATCTACAAAATCCCCCCCTGAAACTTTAACTCCGCTATAGGTAACATAATATTTCTAAAACTTAACATTCATTCGTAAGCTATTTGATATTTTCTTGTCTGATACTTATTTTGAGTATAATCAATCCATCTTTTCCATTCTGATACGTATCTTTCTTGTGTATAGTCCTTCAAATACGCTGAAATTTTCACCATTTCTGCTAAATTCGTTACTTTCAGTGTCCACTCTTCAATAGTAGGCAAAGAGTCCTTCTTTCAGTATTGCGCTACCAACAGCCTAGCTGCTGATATTAAATTTAAAATCAATTTAGTCTCTAATGCTGTACAGTCCGTCGTTATACCCAATAAAAACAATTGAGGAGTAAATTTCAACCTTTTTTTCAGAATATTCTGCATCACCCACCAAATTTTTATCCAGAATGCCTTGATTTTCTTACAAGTCCACCATATATGATAATAAGTTGCATCATCACATTCGTATCTCCAACATTTAGCTTGCAAGTTCAGATACATACAAGATAATTTTTTAGGATCTAAGTGCCATCTATAAAACATTTTATAAAAATTCTCTCTCAAATTTTGTGCTTGCGTAAACTTAACATTTTTAACCCAGATCTTTTCCCATGTTTCCATCATCACTGGTTCCTGAAAGTTTTGTGCCCACTTTATCATACAATCCTTAACCAATTCCGTTTCTGAATCTATTTCCAATAAAGCGTTATACAGCCTTTTAATATGCATTGACTTTGATCTCTAACCTGTTTTACCAGATTTTCCTCATTTTGCATGACACCAATTTTTTGATCTTCCCTCCATCTAGCTTGAAGCTGGCCATACTGAAACCAGGTATAGATTATCCCTTCTTCTTTCAATACATCTAAAGATTTCAATTGCAGTTTACCTCTTTCCACAAAAAGAAGCTCTTTATAAGTAATCACCTCCGTTTTTTGTTCTATACTTATATTTTCTTTTTTTCTTTTTCTTTTTAAATTTAAAACAAACTTTATTAAATTATCAAACAATTATAAAAACAAAACAATAATAAGATATTCATATACATAGATCATATATATTTGACATTTCATTTCTATTCTTTTACATATCTATATATATTCTTCTTCTCTACACATTATATATTTCTTAACCTAGTCCCATATTCATTTTCCTGACGGTGAAGTCGTTGTTGGTATTTATATGAAGTAAGCATGGAAATACCCTCTCAATTATCAGTTCTCAATTTAAAATTCACTATTAAAGAAAGGTAAAATTTAGTACTCATTAAGATTATCTATATGGTTTACTATGTATATCCTTATCCACTTTCTTTTTGCTTAATCCAATCGTACCACTTGTCCCATACCTTAAAATACTTTGAGCTTTCCTTATCCTTTAATTTCAGTGTTAGTTGATCTGATTCCGCACATGCATATATTTTTTGTATTATCTGCTGATCAGTTGGCAAATGATCGGTCTTCCAAACTTGTGCAATTGCTATTCTGGCCGCCGTAATTATATGATGTATCAAATATGTCATTTCTTTTCTGATATTTTGTTTATATATTCTTAATAAAAAAATCTCTGGGTCTAATTCTATTTCTTCTCCTGTAATTTGTGATATCCAAATTCTGATTTTCCCCCAGAATGCCTTAATTTTGGGACATAGCCACCATACATAATAATAAGTT
Organism: Pantherophis guttatus; assembly: GCF_059756535.1. Lineage (NCBI taxonomy): Eukaryota > Metazoa > Chordata > Lepidosauria > Squamata > Colubridae > Pantherophis > Pantherophis guttatus. Next base: position 183,208,859 of record NC_142063.1, on the reverse strand, counting down.
CCTCGGGCCTGTTTACATTTCCAACAATTCGGATCCAAATTAGGGTACATTTGTGCTAGCCTCGCGGGGGCAAGGTGCCACCTATACCACATTTTGTATTGGTTTTTCTTGTAGGTTACTGATTTCGTTATTTTGATGTTGTTTTCCCAAATCCTTTCCCATTCTTCTAGTTGAATATTTTTACCTATATTTCTAGTCCAGGCAACCATTTGTCCTTTAATTATATTCTCATTTAAGTCAATTTCTAATAAGTATTTATATATTTTGGATATTAATTTCCCTTCTTTCACTTCCAGAAATTTGTCTAGCCTATTAGGATTCACATCAATTCCTCTTTCGTCCCTGTCTTTCCTATATCTATTTTGTACTTGAAGGTAGAGCCACCAATCCAATTCCATTCCCACATCTCTGAGGTCCTGTGTGTTCTTAATAGTCCATTTGAATCTAATAGATCCCTATACCGTATAATTCTATGATAATTTATAGTATTGGGGTGCATAGCCACCTCCACTGTGGAAAACCACCCAGGGACCTTCGTGTAACATTTTTTCTTTGTCTCCAACCAGATGTCAATTAATGCTCTCCTAATTATATGATTATTAAAATGTTGGTATGTCTTGTTCCCGGAATTCCACAGGAAGGCGTGCCACCCCATCATTAAATCATGGCCTTCAAGTTTTAATAATCGTTGATTATCTAGGTTAACCCACTCTTTTATCCATATCAGGTCTGCTGCCTTATAGTATTTCTCCCACGCTGGGAAACCAAAACCTCCTCTAAGTTTATCATCCTGTAGTGTGCTCAAGCTTATCCTGGGTTTTTTGCCCTCCCATAAAAATTTAGACATAATTTTATTTAAGTTAATAAAGAATTTTCTCTCCAATTTCACTGGGATAGTCTGGAATAGGTAGAGGAGTCTAGGCAAGATGTTCATCTTCAGAGCCGCTATCCTTCCTAAAAATGAAATATTTAACTTTCCCCATCTTTCTAAATAGTTTTCAATTTGATGTATCATTCCATCGTAATTGTTTCCCTTTATATCCATATTCTTATTTGTCAGGTTTATTCCTAAATATTTAATTTTCTTAACTACTTTTAGCCCAGATTGTTTCTCTAATTCCTCTATTTGTTTCATTGTTAGGTTTTTGGTTAATATTTTAGTTTTATCCTTATTAATTTTCAAACCTGCGACTTTTCCAAATTTTTCAATTTCCTTCATTAGATTGGGTTCTGTTGAAAGTGGATCTTCTAAAAAGAACACAAGGTCATCCACGAAAGCTTGGACCTTGTATTCTTCTCCTTTTATTTTAAGCCCCCTTACATCTTCATTTGCTCTAATTTTCCGAAACAGGTTTTCTAGAGTTAATATAAATAATAGCGGCGAGAGAGGACACCCCTGCCTTACTCCCCTACCTATTTCAAAAGAATTTGTTGCTTCTCCGTTAATTAGTATTCTTGCCTTTTGTTTAGTATAAATTGACAAAATTAATTCTTCAAATTTCTCACCAAATTTCATATTTTTAATTTGTTGGGTCATAAAATTCCAATTGACTCAGTCAAATGCCTTCTGTGCGTCCAGAAAAATCAGGGCTACCTGTTTTTCCGGATGTTTTTCATAATATTCAATTACATTCATGACTGCCCATAAATTATTTCTAATTTGCCGGCCTGGTAAAAATCCATTCTAATCTGCATGTATCTTCCGGTTTAATATTGTTTTAATTCTTCTTCTTCTTTTTTTTATAATAAAAAAGTTTTTATTTTCTGATCAAACAAGTATACAATATAAACAATCATTCAAACTATCATCAAGAAAAAAATATCAATCCTTAGTAAACTCAATCTTCAACCCCTCCTCACCACCCCCCACCCCCGACTTCCCAGAACAAAAACAGGGCATAGGTTTCACCAAACATTCGCTAAAATAAACTAGCTAACTGCAAGATTTAATAGCTCCCAAGACCCCTTAACTCCCCTTTTACAATTTCATCAACCTGCCTTTTTATAGACTCAAAGTAGCGTATAATCCAATAACTCTAAGAATTTTAAAACCATTAACAAATATTAAGCATTCAAACCTTAAAAATTATCTTAATATATCAATAAAGTATTCAATTCATTTGCAAAAACATTTTCCCCCTCCTACTTTTCTCAAAGTTCAGATATTTTGAAATCTCATAACAAAAAATAAACCTTAGATATTCAATAGTTAAATTTCTACATTTTTTAAGTTTCTAAATTTTCCCCCTTCATTATTCCTCCCTCCAACTTTTAAAATTTTAAAACATAATCATCAACATAATTAACCATTAATACATAAACTAGAAAACCAAAAAGGATTAATCTTACATTCAACCATTAATGCATCGTATTTAAAAATCAATATTTAACTTTATACTTTTTCCCCCTCAGTAGTTATAACACCTAAAACATAATCATTTTTAACCATGAGTAGAACAACTGCAAAGCCAAAAGGAAAGATTAATCTTCCATTCTTGCTTTCTTTTTATATTTTTTCCAGTCTTTCTGCATCCCTCCTACTTCTATTTTGAGGAGGTTTTTCATTTTAGTTTGAGGTTGATGTAACTGCAAAGATTGTCCCCTTTTTGAGAAAATTTCCTCTGATTTAGAGCCCCCAAATCGCCTCTTCTTGCTTATATAAATCAGTTCATTCCTTCGTCTGTAGGACCAAAGATTGTCAAGAGTTTGTGAAAAAAAGTTCAGTTGTTTCTTTTCTATTAAATGTATAAATACCACTGGCAAATCTCCTTCATCTTCTGAAACTTCGAAAGTCTGGTCATTTACTACTTTCTTCCAAACCAAGTCGTAATTTTGAAAGATTCTATCAATTTTTTCAAAAAGAGCAGAGAATAAGCTCGAAAATTCTTGAGAAGATTCTTCCACCTTCTCTGCTGCAATCAGAATATTTCCTGAATTGTCATCATGCTCCGTACTTATTTTTGTCTCCTCAGTCATTTCTGTCGTTATCCCTTTAAGAATTGCTATTTGATTACTTATAGCTGCAGTATGATTATTCATGGCTTCTTTTATAAATTCTGTAAATTCTGCATCAAAATCCTTATAGCTCTGTAAATCAGACAACTGTTTCATTTCTGACACCTCCAAATAGCTTCCAGCACTTTCAAGATCTCCTTTCTTGGAAGCCATTTTATTTTAAAAAGATTTTCTTTCTTCCCACAACCATAAAATCATAAAGTCAGAGCCATCCTTTTGAGCAGCTTTCAGCAATTTCTTTATAAATCACCAAACGAGATAATCTTTTCCCAAACAGCTCTTCAAAATCTATTCCAGCAACTTAAAGCCAGTCTCTGAGCACGAGTCTATTAGCAAAGACTTTCCTTTCTAACTTTCACTTTTAAAATCGCAACAAAGAAACGCCATCTTTACTTCCAGCTCAGAAAATCCAATTAGAAACATTGTATCCCCGGAGTTAAGTATTATACTTGCAAAAAGCTTGTCCTCCTGCTTCTGTTCCGCCTGCTTTTTTTGAAATCATTTAATCTTCTGTTTGACAGCAGAAATTGGACGCAACGCCTAGCTCTGTAAAAAAAAACAGAGTCCCCCCGGATCCGGAGCTTCAGTGGGCTGAACGGGGAGCTCTCGCCCTCCTAACACCTGGAATTAATCCAGGGGTTTTCGGGGAGCTCTACCCTCACCCACCTGCTCTCCTCCCCTTCTTTTCCCGAAGGGGAGATTTTCAAGCCGTTTGACAGCTGATTAGCGCTGTCAAAACGGCTCAACGGGATCGCGGGGGCGGCGGTCTAAAAAGACCGTCCATGGTGTTGCGGAGCCAACCCGGAAGCTCAATATTGTTTTAATTCTGTTAGCCAATAAATTCATAAAAATTTTATAATCCGAATTTAATAATGAAATCGGTCTATAATTTTTAATCTGGGTGGTGTCTGCCTCTTCTTTTGGGATCAGTGAAATATAAGCTTCTCTCCAAGTATCTGGAATTTTTGCTTCCTTTAAAGCCTCATTATAAACTTCCAAGAGGATTGGGTTCAAGATTTCACCTAAACTTTAGTATAATTCTATTGGAATCCCGTCCGTTCCTGGAGTCTTATTAATTTTCTGTCCTTTAATTACCTCCTGTAATTCTTCTTTGGTAATCTCTCTATTTAACATCTCTCTATCCTCTTCCGTAATTACTGGGAGCCCTTCTTCTTCCAAATATTGTTTTATTTTCCCATTCGATACTTCCTCTTTGCTATATAATTCCTGGAAGTATTGAATTGCTATCTCTTTTTTCCTTTCAGTACCTTTTTGTAGATTGCCCTGTTTATCTTGTAATTGGTGTATAGTCCTTTTCTCGGTTTCTTTTCTTAATTTGTAGGCCATCCATCTCCCTGGCTTGTTCGCCTGCTCGAAATAATTTTGCTTTATATATTTCAAAGAATTAATAGTCTTTTCCTGTTCAAGCAGATTTAATTTGTGTTTGGCTGTTATCCAGTTAGTTTTTATTTTATCATCTCCTGGGTGGGTACCTAATTTTTCTTCCCAATTTTTAATTTCATCTTGTATGTTATTATACTCTCTTTCCTTTCCTTTTTTCCTTTTACTATTATAAGCAATAGTTATACCCCTAATATAGGCCTTTGTGGTGTCCCATAGGTTCTGTAGGGATGTCTGATCTTTATTGTTGTCTTTGAAAAACCATTCCTTTTCTAATTTACCAATATATTCCTTCTCTTTGATTGTCTGTACATTCATCATCCATCTGCCTTTTTTTTGGTGTTTGCCCTTTCCATTCTATTGATATTGGATTATGATCCGCCCACTCATTTATTCCAATATTTACCGCTTCAACTTCCTGGACTAAAATCTTAGAGATCCAAATCATATCGATCCTTGACCAGGACTTGTGTGGACTAGAATAGTAGGTGAATTTCTGCTCCTTTGGATTCTGAAACCTCCAAATATCTATCAAATTTAGCTCTTCTATTAAATTGAAAAATGTGTTAGGTAATAAATTTCTCTTCTTTTTGTTATTCTGATTGTTTTTATAGTCTTTTTTCAAATCTGCTATTGCATTCAAGTCCCCCAGTAAACAAATAGACTTGACATTTTGTTCAAATATTTTCCCATGTACTTTTTGGAAAAATTCTTTTTGACCATTACTTGGCGCATATAATACTACCAACAATACTTTCCTATTCTTAACATTTATTTCTAATAACAAAATTCTTCCATCCAAATCAGCATATAACAATTTACTTTCTACCTTCTCCTTAACATACACTGCTACCCCTCTTTTTTTTCCTCAGCTAAAGATGTATATACCTTTCCTAATTTTTTACATTGCAAATATTTTTCGTCCTGCTTTCTTATATGTGTTTCTTGTATGCATACTATGTCTAATTTTTGTCTGATTAATTTCTTGAATATCTGATGTCTTTTAACTGTTGAATTAAGTCCGTTAACATTTAATGAGATAATTTTTACATTCGAATCCATAGCCTACTCTGGATGTGTTTCCTATTACTTCTTGTCTTTCTTCTTCGCTTCATTCATTGCTCTCGTTATTACTCTTTCTTCTTCCAATTTCTCACTTTTTTCCTGCATCTCTTTTCTACTATTCCTCCCCTCAAAGGATCGATCTTGCTGTTCCGTGGTTCTCCTGGGTCTATTTCTCCCTTCCATTTCTTCTCTTCTGCCATTGGTTCTTTCTGTCTCGATCACTTGATCATATAAAGTTTGTGCTTTTTCTATGGTGTCCACTTTAATCTTTTTCCCTTGCCACGTTACCAGCATCCCTTCTGGTATAATCCATCTAAACAAGATTTGTTTTTTATTTAATATCAATGATAAAAATCCATACTCTCTCCTCCATTCTCTAATACGTCTCGGGATCTGTTTCAGCGTAACTATTTCTTTTTGTTTGTAATATATAGTTTCATCTTTCATTATTTTATAAATTGTGTCTCTCACTTTCTTTCTTGCAAATCTTACGTGGACCTCTCGGGGGAGTTTATGTTGTCTAGCATAGTTGGTGTGCACGCGGTATACCTCTTCAATTTCCTTCATTATTTCATCCTTATCCCATTGTAATACATTTACGAATATTTCTCCCATTACTTCACTTAGATCTTCATCTCTCTCTTCTTTAATATTTTGAAACCTCAGGTATAACTCTGCTTTTTCCACTTCAAGTCATGCCACCGTGCTTTCCAGTTCTTTATTGAGACAGTTCATTTTTCCATCTAATAGTTCTATTTTCTCCTCTACCTGTCCTGTTTTCCCTTCTATAGCTGTTATCCATTGTTCGTTCTTTAGAATCAATTCTTGGAATAAATCTACTTTTCCATCCAACTTTTGAATATCGTCCTTGACGGCATTTTTAACATTGTCTAAGTCCTTTCTAGTTTGTTCATAGTTCTTCACCATGCATTCCTGCATTTTTAACATTGTTTCCTGTATAGATACTAAAGTTGTCTGCACGGTCTGCATTGTCATAGTAGGAGTTTGTTTTTCAGTTGGAAACATAGTATCTAAGTTTTTTTGTGCTATTGGGGAAGCCGTCATTCCACTTGGTATTAAAATTGTTTTTTTCCCAGTTTTCCCTGTTGTTGTTATTGTTGATGTCATATCGTTCAAAAGTTTGTGTTGTTTTTCTAATATTTTGTCTATTCTTTCCCAAATCAGCATCCAATATTATTGTGTGTTGTTAATATATATAAATATCAATTTCCACTCTAATCTCGTGTAATTTGAACTAATTTGCTATCTGTTATAATCCTTATTTTACTCTAAAATTTATAGTTTAAAAAATATGAATAGAAATATGAATAGAAATATAGAAATATAAACTCTAAAATACTAGGTCACCGTCTGGTCTAATCTAATCAAATAGTCCTGATAATTAATTAATCTGACACTACTAAGATTTTAAAGAACTCACTTAACCATTTAAATAATAAATGAAGGGAAAAATAAGAGGGAAGGAGAACAAGAGAGCAATACAGTCTAAACAGTAATCAATTCATTAGTAAAAATTAATGCTCTTAATCTTCTATAATTATTCTGTTAAAGGTATATATGAATTTATAAAGTTTTTAAAATATAAAAGTTATGAGGTTATCTAATTATAAAATATTGCACTTATAAGATTGTTTCAAACAGTTGATTATAGCCACCAGATCCAATCACTGAGTTCAAATATCACTATCCAGTCTTAACTTATTCAGATTCACTCCTTATGTCCTTAATAATTTTCAAAATTTTAACAGGAGCTCTTCTTTATTTTTGTACTTTCCAATAGTCCAAAATGGTTGCCACAATCACAGTATCAGTCTATTTCTTCTTATCTGTCACTCTTCACTTTGTTTTGCCCCAATAATCTTCTCCTTTAGCGCAGTTCTCCATTCTTACTTTATCAGTCCAGCCCTCTGTCCTATGCTCTTTTCTCTTCCAACAAAAAAGGGAGAGCTTTAAACTTACTATCTCAAATCCTGAGAGTCCGGTTTCGCTGAGTCACTCTGGCAAGTCTTATTCTTTGCCTCTTGCTCCCTCTTTACGCCACTTCTTCTTTCTGCTGCGCTTCTGGGCCTTAAAGCTCATCCTCTTTTGTTGGTCCCTCGATGCTGAAAACAATTTTAACACTCGATCTCTGCTCTTGCCGCCAGATTTCACCGCTCTCACTTCCTTGTCTTCCTGTTCTTATACGCTCGGGACGTCAGGTCTCTGGATCTGCCGAATCGGCCTCCTTCTTCTATGTCTGAAATAAGGGCTCTCCTAGGTCCGATGCGAGATCGCACCTCTCCACACCGCGCCTCTGAAGTCGCCCTCTTTCTCCCGGTCCTCACCCGGACTGATCGCCCCCTTTACGTGCACCAAAACACAGAAAATCGCCACGAGAAAGTGGAGCTCTCCTTTCTCGTGCCGCTACAATCTACGCCTCCGCTGGAAGTTCCTATACTTATATTTTCTATTGCATGTCTGGGATTTGCCCATATAGGTATCTTATAGTTTAGCTTATATTGATACTTTTTCCAAACCCTCAACAACGCATTTCTAAGTATATGACCCTTAAACACTTTATCCACTTTTTTTTCATATAACAAATAAGCATGCCATCCATATAACAGATCATAGACTTCTATATTTAACATTCTCTCTTCAGTTAAATTAAACCAATCGCTAATTTGTGATAAAACAGCTGCTTCATAGTACAATCTTAAATTAGGCATTTTAAGATCTCCTCTCTCATGTACATCCTGTATAATTTTCAGTTTCACTCTTGGTTTCTTCCCTCCCCAAATAAAAGTATTAACCCCTTTCTGCCACTCCCTCAAGTTTCCATCTTTCTTAAGCACTGATATCATTTGAAACAAAAATAAGAACCTAGGTAATACATTCATTTTTATTACTGCTATCCTTCCCAGTAGAGATAATTGTAGCTTTTTCCAATTTTCCATTTCTTTCTGCACTTTTTGCCAAATAACTTCATAATTGTTTTTAAATAATTTCGTATTTGAGGCTGCAATATATACTCCTAGATATTTAACCTTTTTAACTATTTCAAACCCCGTTATTCTCCCTAAATCTTCTCTTTGAGATATGGACATATTTTTAGTTATAATCTTTGTCTTATGTTGATTTACTTTAAATCCAGATATCTTACCATATTGACCTATTATGTCCAACATATGTGGAGCTGATTCTATAGGTTGAGATAAAGTAACAACCAAGTCATCTGCAAACACTCTTAATCTATAATCTTGCTGTCTAATTACAATTCCTTTTATTTTATCAGAGTCACGTGTCTTATTCAACAAAACTTCTAAAGTTAAAATAAACAACAATGGAGACAAAGGACAGCCCTGCCTTGTACCTTTCTCAATTTTAAAAATGTCTGTTAAGCCTCCATTAACTATTATTTGTGCTGTTTGTTCCTGATATATTGCTCTAATTGATTTTTTTTTTTAATTTGATTTATATGCCGCCCTTCTCCAGAGACTCAGGGCGGCTTACAATGTGTTAAGCAATAGCCTTCATACTTTTGTATATTTATACAAAGTCAGCTTATTGCCCCCACAAACTGGGTCCACAATTTACCTACCTTAGAAAGGATGGAAGGCTGAGTCAAGCTTGAGCCTGGGGAGATTCGAACTAGCAGAAATTGCAGGCAGCTGAATGATAATAACAGGCTATTAGTCTGCTGCGCCACCAAAATACTCTCCAAAATGCATTTTTTCTATTATCTTAAACAAAAATTGCCAATTCAATCGATCAAATGCTTTCTCTGCATCCAAAAATATGAACGCTGCAGGGACCTGGTTGTTTTTTTCCAAATATTCCAATAAATTTACAATTTGTCTAACATTATATTTCATTTGCCTCCCTTTTATAAAACCTGATTGATCATTATGAATTGTTTGTTGCATAACTGGCATTAGTCTATTCGCTAATATCTTGGCAAAAACTTTATAGTCAGTGTTCAAAAGTGATATTGGCCTAAAATTTTCAGGTTTGGTAGAATTTTGATCTTCCTTCGGGATCAGTGAAACAAAAGCTGTTCTCCAAGAGGGTGGAACTCCTCCCCCTAATTGAATTTTACAAAATAAAACTTTAAGAGGTTCTACCATTTCAAACTGTAAGTTCTTGTAATAAACAGCTGTTAATCCATCTGTTCCCGGAGCTTTCCCTATTTTTAACTGCTTAATTGCTGCAATAATCTCCTCAGAAGTTATTGGCTGATTCAATCCTTCCCTCTGTTCTAACGTTAATTCAGGAATATTCTCTTCCTTTAAGTATCTATCTATATCTATGCCTTGTATTGAATCACTAGCATATAACTTTGTATAAAATTCTAAAAAAGCCTTTTTGATCATGTTCTGTTGATAAACTTCCTTACCTCTGAATTCTATCTTACCAATAACTCGTGATTTCTGTTTTTTCCTCAACACATAGGCCAACCACCTGCCTGGTTTATTAGCATTACAAAATGTATTGTGTTTAGCATATTGTAAACTAGTTGCCACTTGATCAGTCATTAACATATTAAATTGCTCTCGTAGTATATTTATTGTTTCTTTTACTTTCTTATCTCCTGGATTAAGTATAAGTAGTTGTTCTTTCTTTTTTATTTCCTCCTCTGTCTCTTTCTGCTTCTTTTGTTGTTTTAATCTATGTTTATTATTCATATGTATTAAAGTTCCTTTCATATAAGCCTTACTAGCATCCCAAACCATTTCCATAGAAGTACCCTTATGCATATTAATAGCAAAAAATTCTTTAATTTATTTTTTAAGCTCATTCACATTTTCTTCATATCTAAATAAATTTTCATTTAACCTCCAAGACCTCCTTTCTCCCCTCTCCTGTTCCATTTCCACCCAAACCGGACTATGATAGGTTAGAGTTCTTGGACATACCTTCGTCTTCTTCACCCTAGAAATAAAATCATTTGTAATTAGTATGAAATCAATCCTGGAGAAGGATGGATGTCTATCAGAAAAAAATGTAAAGTCTCTCTCCTCCACATTGCGTTCTCTCCAAATATCTCTCAATTCTATATCTTCCATCATATCAAAAAAGGATTTAGGTAATTTCGCACGTGTTGAGATCTTTGATAAACTTTTTTTATCTTTCTGTGTATCTATTATTCCATTCCAATCACCCATTAATATAAAAGATTTATAATCCCATTGTATTATTTTAGGTATTAGTTTGTTATGAGCATTCCTCTGCAGTAGGACAGCTGCGACCTCTACTGGCATCGGCCTGAACTATGACTATCGGTCTGAGTCAGGGTGTTGGAGAATCGGTTCTGCCACAAACTGCCATTTTAATTGTTCAAAGGATTTCTGGCAGTCCATTGTCCAAGCTAGGGGCTGGCTAGGCTTTGGCTTGGTTGGAGATGGACCGGTTTTTAGTAATTCCATCAAAGGGAGAACAACCTCGGCAAAGGAAGGGATGAATTATCTGAAAAAAATTTGCAAACCCCAGGAAGCTTTGAAGTTGCTTACGGGTTCATGGGGGTTGCAGTCTAGCACTGCCTTCACCTTTCCCGGGTCCATTTTGATTCCTTGATTAGACACCCGCTAACCCAGGTAGTCCAAGGACTCCTTATGGAACTTGCATTTCAATAGCAGCATAAAGTTTGGCTGCTAGGAGTTTTTTGAGTATCTGTCTAATTAGTTTGATGTGTTCTTCCATGTTCTCGCTTAATATAAGAGTGTCAGGACATTCCTGGACTCCCTTATACAGGTGCTCATGCAGCACCACATTGATCAGTTGCATGCACACTGCAGGGGCCCCTTGCAGCCCAAAAGGCATGACTCGGAATTGGAAGCTGCCCAGCAGGCAGTTAAACACCATTTTCCATTTGTCCCCCTCTCTTATGTGGACTCGGTAGTAGGCTTCCCTTAGAGCTAGCTTGGTGAAGATTTTGCCTTTTGATAAGTGGTTCAGCAAGTCTTTCATTAGGGGAAGGGGGTAGGTGTTTTGTATGCAAACAGCATTGATATTAAAAAAGTCAACACATATCTCAACCTCCCATCCTTCACTTTAAACAAGATGGGGGCTGCCACTTTTGATTTTGCAGTCTCTATGAATCCTCTGGCTAAGTTGGTATCGATGAACTACCTCAACTCGGTCATTTCAGCAGGCATCATGGAGTACATTCTGGGTTTTGGTAACTTGGCCCCAGGTTCTAATTCGATGGCACAGTCAGTGACTCAATAAGGGGGGAAGATATTACATTCCTCCTCACTAAATGCCTTGGCCAGGTTTTTATATTCCTTGGGAATTTGGGGCTCGGCTGGGGGAGCCTTCTGAAGCAGCTGTTGTGGCTTCTGGCATTTGGCTTCTATAATCTGGCAGTCTCTTGAGAGGAGGGATGGGGGGCAGTGGTCCGACTCCAATTATTATTTTCCGGTATCTGTCCTCCCATTTTATGGTGGGGGCCCATTTGTCAAGCCAAGCAGGGCCCAAAATGACAGATTCTGACATCTTTGGTGCTACTATAAATCATATAAGTTCATTTATTTATTTATTTATTGGTTCGATTTATATGCCGCCCTTCACCGGAGACTCAGGGCAGCTTACAATGCGTTAAGCAATAGCTTTCATACTTTTTGTATATACTTGCTTAGTAGGGCTTTTGGCCCCCCCTAAGTGGTGTTCTTTTTTATACAAAGTCAGCTTATTGCCCCCACAATCTGGGTCCTCATTTTACCTACCTCGGAAGGATGGAAGGCTGAGTCAACCTTGAGCCTGGTGAGATTTGAACTCGCAGTAATTGCAGGCAGCTGGCAGCTAAGTGCTATTTTAACAGCACTTTAGTCCACTGGCCCACCAAGGCTTCATGATGTCACCCAAATTTCAATCTAACCAGTTCAGTAATTTGGGTGGCCGGGACTTCATCAATTAATGTCCCATCCACCTGTTCAAACTCAATTGATCACTTTAAGGCTTTTGTTTTTATCCCTAATTGTTCAACAGTTGAAAGTCTAATTAAACATCTGGAACAGCCTGGAACAGCCTCTATTATTGCTGGTACTTCACCTTGCTCCCCACTCTCTGGCACCACCAGTTTCACTTTAATTGAAAAAGAGGGGATGGGTGAACTCACCATTGGGTTGTTTCCCCTGCTAGCCTCATCAGGAGGGGCTTCTTTGGCCAGAGGTTCCTCGCTCTATTCGATGGTGAGGAGAACCTCTAAGGCTTGCCTGGCAAATCAGCTGGTATCCGGGGGCTTTCTTGGAGCCCTTCTGCCTCGGGTGGCCGTAGCCGGACATTGTTGTGGAACTGGGGCAGGGGCTAGGCATTCAGAAGCTCGATGACCCATTTGTCCACAACAATAGCATTTAATTACCCCTGCAGGTTGAGAGGGAGGGACTTCAGCAGGCTTTGAAAGTGGATGTCTACTAATCCATTCCAATAATAGTACATCTTTATATTGTATTTTATATGATCCTGCATTTCTTACATTAAAAAAATCTCATCCATATTTCATTTCCATGTCTTTTTATCTAACCATTGGTAAAATAAATCCCATATCTTATAATATTGTTTATCTTCTTGTTCTCTAATTTCAAATGTCAATTTACTCATTTCTGCACATTCCATTATTTTCTTAATAACTTCGTCTTGCATTGGTATTTTCTCATTTTTCCAATTTTTGGCAAATACAATTCTAGCCGCTGTTAATACATTCACAATCAAATATCTCAATTCTCTATTATATGTTTCAGGTACAATCCCCAATAAAAAAATCTCTGGTTTAAAGTCTATGTGTTTTTGTGTAATTTTTTCAACCCATGTGTGGATTTTAGTCCAGTATCTTTTAGCTTCTGTATACATCCACCACATATGGTAATATAAGCCTGGTATCTGATGACATTTCCAACATTTTTCCGATTTATTCTTGAACATTCTCGTCGGGGGTAAGTGCCACCTGTAAAACATCTTATACAAATTTTCTTTATATACAGTTAACATTGTCATTTTGTAATTTTGTGACCACAAATTTTGCCATTTCTCTAACTCATTTCCATGTCCAAAATTTTTCCCCCAAGCAATAATTGTTTCTTTAACTTGTTCATCCTCCAATTTAACCTCTAATAGATATCCATACAATTTTAAAATTATGTTTTCATCAGTACCTGTTAAGATTTTATTTAAATTAGTTATAAATTTAATATTAGTTATAATTATTATAAAAACCTTCTGTCTTATAGTCTTTATCATGTCTAGACTGTATTTGCAAATAAGAAAACCAATTCATCTTTATACCTTGTACTTCTAATTCTTGCAAAGATTTAAGTTCACCCTTTTCATTGTAATTCACTATATCTAACAATTTGTTCCTTTCTATATGTTATTGAATATGAAAATGCTTCAATAGTTGATAACCAGACTGGAATTTTTAAATAATGTTGTTTTTTTACCTTCTCCCAGTTTAATAGCAAAGCCTCTCGTATGAAATGTCTTCTAAAATACCCCTGTGTTTTTGTTTCCTTGTACCATAAAAAGGCATGCCACCCCAGTAACAAATCATGCCTTTCTAAAGTCAATAATTTGGCATTTCTTAGTGTTATCCATTCCTTAGCCCACATCAAACTTGTCACTTGATAATATAGTTCCCAATTAGGCAAGCCAAAACCACCTCGTATTCTAGCATCTTGCAACAACTTTAGTTTTATCTTCACTTTCTTACCCTGCCAAATATATTTCAGCACTATTTTATTCAAATCTTCAAAATAATCTTTCTCCAATCTGATTGGAATTGTCTGGAACAAGTATAGGATTCTAGGCAGAATATTCATCTTAATCGTTGATATTCTCCCTATCAGTGATAGTTGTAGATTTCCCCACTTTGCCAAGTCAGTCTCTATCTGTTGCTTAAGTTTATTATAGTTATTCTCTTTGAGTGCACTGCATCTTGCTGTCAGATGTATCCCCAAGTATTTGACTTTATTTGTGACCTGCATCTTTGATGTTTCCACCAATTCTTCTTTTTGTTTTAACATATTTTTTGTCAGAATCTTCGTTTTATCTTTATTTATTTTCAAACCAGCAACTTTAGACCCATCCAAAGTCTCATACAAAGTCTTTTATGGGTCGATTACCTTGCTTCATCTTTTTTATTGTAGCCTCGTTCTTGTTGATCTGGTCAGGGTCATCGAATTGGGCCCAGAGCAGATCAACAAACCCTTCACCATCATTTAGTTCAGCCGCTCCCTCATTGTGCAGCTGGAGTATCCAATCCATCTCCTCTGAAATTGCAGATAGTAGGTCGTGATCATTTTCGTATTGTTCCTCATACTGATCTATATGGGCCCATATTCGGCTGAGGAAGTAAGCCAGTTTGGAAGGCTTACCATCAAAGGTGGCCCTAAAACAGGATGGAGGTGGTCTTGCAGGTGGATTAGACCCAAAAATGGGTGGCTGGGCTGAGAGCTGCTGGTGCACCCTGGAGGTGGTGGGGCGAGCGCAGGTGGCTGGGCTGGACCCTGCGGTGGAGCTACTGCTGATGGCTGGATTGCGGGCAGAGGAGGGACAGGGGCTGGTTCCTGCACTGCTTGTTGGGCTGCAGAGGATGTGGGGAGCTCCAGCCGGCTGCTGGATTATCCCCCACTGATGTGCTGGGATTGTTGGGGCAAATTGGGCCCATGGAGATCCCTGGAAAATTGGAGCAGAAGGTGCTGGTGACCACTGCACTGGACCCACCCCTGGCTGGGATAGAATCCCCAGCCTGGGGGGATACATTCTGCAGGGGGAAGCACAAAAGCAGGCTGGCGAGGGGGGACAGCAGGGGGCTTTGGCGGTCCCATGCCGGCTGTGGCTGCTGTCTCCCAAATGCTGCTTTGCCTGGCTGTGCGGAGCTGCTCCTCCTGTCATTCCTGGCTGGGTGCCTGCTGCCTGCTGGCCACTAATTCCTACACCAGGTCCTGGACCAGGAAAAGTGAAAGTGGATTGCGTTAAGCTCCATCTCACTTGAGAAAATTGTGTGTGTGTGGGCGACATAACTTCCCACTTCCATCCGTTCAAACCGCTCAGGGAGCCTGGTTAACAATTCGCTTTGAGACGGAGGCAACAGGTTCCAGTCTTGGGAATCCCCTGATCCCAAAGTTGTCACATCCTCCATTCTGGCTTGTGGGGCAACTTCATCGGGCTGGACACGGCACAGGCAGTCTCTCCTCCTGTCCTCTTTCTTTCTTTTTTTTCTTTAATCAAGTTTTATTAAATTTTTCTTTCACATACATATTTTATGAACAGAGTATTGACCGGGTAACATCTTATACAATTTATAACATAGTTATATATTCATTTTTATAATCTATTCCAATCTTCTTTTTTGTTTTTTCCAAATACAATTTACATATTTCAATTTCTGCCATAATATTATTTTTCCCTACTTTTTTATCTTATCATATCTTAATCTCTTCTTAATACATCTATATATATTAAAAAAGGACGTATGTATGTATGTATGTATGTATGTATGTATGTATGTATGATCCGGCATAACTCTGGAACGGCTCAAGCAACGGCTCGACTTACTCCCTGTAACAAATACTGTGAGGGTAGGGCACCCTTGGTGTGTGTGTGTGTGTGTGTGTGTGTGTGTGTGTGTTCCAGCATAACTTTGGAACGGCTCAAGCAATTTCAACCAAACTTGGTACACAGATGACTTACTCTCTGGAAACAAATTCTGTGGGGGTAAAACACCCCTCAGGGAGAGGGAGGGAGGGAGGGAAGGAGGGAGGGAGAGAGAGAGAGAGAGAGAGAGAGAGAGAATTCCAGCATAACTCTGGAACTGCTCAAGCAATTTCAACCAATCTTGGTACACAGATGACTTACTCTCTGGAAAAATATGCTGTGGGGGTAAGACACCCCTAACACCCCTTGGTATGTGTGTATGTCTCTCTCTCTGTGTGTGTGTTCCAGCATAACTCTGGAATGCCTGGGCTGCTGAAATGAAAAGGAATGAATTATATCTATAGTGTCAAATCACAGTACTTTTGACAGTGATAGTGTGCATTTTGTATTCAAGTTCTGTTAAGATACAGCCTGTTGTGACTTTAAATGGCTTCTAATGTACATCACAATGGAGTTGCCCATGGTAAGGGCTTCACAGTACTCCACAAGGGGGCTCCCTCTGGTAAGGGGAATTGGTTCTTAAACAAACAAACAAAAACCAACCCCCCTAGGCCCTCAGCTTCAAGCAGAGAGGACAAGTTGTCAGGGGAGGTGCCTGCTAATGCATATAATCACCTGTAGAATTTTTCCCAGGCTGTTGGCCAGGGCAGTTAGGTCTCTAATTCTCACCATAGTGAGCAATGGCTTTTCATGTCTAATGCAGGATTGGGATAAATAAATACCCAGGCAACGCTGGGTTATCAGCTAGTAATATATAAACAATATCATAATCCACCCTTCAAATCCTAATTTCTTAGCATTACTTCAATTAATTATCTTATTTCTCCATTTATAAAATATATTTCTCAAAATTCCCATCACATTTTTGGCTATAAATAATGTACTTCATCTTATTCAATTCTTACATTGAAACCCTTTAACCTAATTGACCTTCCACATCTTCTTATTACATAATAAGCAATATGACTATCTGTCCTTAATTCCTAATTTCTTATTATAGCATCAATTAATTATTTTATTTCATTATTTACAACATATTTTTTCAAAATCCCCATCACACTTTTTAACATTTTAATTTTGTCCCTTGATTTCAGTTATTTTCATAATTGAACCAAATTACCACTTCATATTTCATCTGCTGTTCCATTTTACAATAAACAATATACATCATCATATTTGCTTCTTACATTCACAATTATAATATTAATACAGTTCCCTTAGATCTACTAATATATACCTTATTTCCCTTCCTCCTTTCCACTATTCTTCCCCTTTTAACCATTTTCTCTTTGTCTCTCCAAAATTTCACTTCTTAGTAATTTTTTCCCTTCATCCCATTCTCTTACCTTCTTCTCCTTTTTTTATTTTTATATTTATTGTATCTTTTCTCCTGAATCCTTTCTCTAACTTTTGAGTCTATTACTCGCATAATTCTCCCTAAACTTTTATCTAATCTTTTCCATTTCCTTCTCTTCTGTTTGATTGATTCTTTTTTGGGGAATATTCCCCCCTATCCATTCTTTTTTTTTTTTGTCACTCTAAATCCCAGTGTAATGATCTAACGTTCTACCTTCAATTCCTTTTCCTTCAATATTATTTTCTTGCTTCTCATTTATATTCTCTTTTTACTGTTTTGTGTGTTCTAACAGTTTCTGACTTTTTATTGCCCTTTAATGATTCATGCATCTCAATTAATTCCTCACACATTCAAGACTCCATATTGTCAATTTAAAAAATTATTGATATTTTAACTTATATTTAATTAAGATTTAAGTCCATATAGTCTCCAGATAATATCCAGTTCAAATGATTGTCCAATTCACTCCAATTTAAAGCTTTGTTGTTTTTCACCTCCTTTAAAAGTCGAGACCAAGCAGTTTAAAAAGAAACAAATACTCTGTCAGGTATGCTTCCTTCAGTATCCAGGAAAGAAAACCCCAAACTCAAGCATTTTGAAGAATTTGGTACTTTTACTGAATATGAAAAGATTAACACCCCAGTGAAAAGCTGGAAGTGACCAAAACGCGCGAAATGCATCTACTAAGCTTCTTCCCCCCCTCGTGTTTATATTTTCTCAGCCAATCTAAAGGTCTTCCAAAGGTCAGGTGGCAACACGTCTGGCAGCGTCATCCATCAGGAATGTCGAGACAGTTGGTTAGCCATCCCCTTCTGAAATCCAGTTTCGATTCCCACGAAGTCCCCTCCTACAAAGACAAACCCCCTCCTGCTCTCTTCCCCCCCTTTGCTCCATACCTAATCCCTCCCCGTTTCTTATGGCAGCTAAAGCAGGAAAGCTGAGGCTGACATTCGGCCCCTCTTGCAGAAGAGACGTTAGTCCTAAATAAAAGGAAGAAAGAGAAAGAGAAACAGAATATATACAATGATCAAGGTTTATCAGGGTATTTGGCATAGAACTGTTGTACTTTCTTGGGAGCTCGGACATCCCGTTTATTTACCCATTCAGCCTGAGATAGTGGAAAATGTTTCCAGGCAATTAGATATTGGACTTTACCATGGTGTTTTCTAGAGTCCAAGATTTCCTTAACCTCAAAATGTTGCTCCCCTTCTATGAGGATGGGAATTGGAGGGTTGCTATGATCAACCCTTAGGGGAGATGAGTGTTCAGGTTTCAATAAACTAACATGAAATACAGGATGTATCCGTCTCAAGGTTTTTGGTAATTCTAATTCAACTGTCACTGGATTTATCAGTCTAATCACACGGAATGGTCCTACATACTTAGGCCCCAGCTTTTTAGACCTCTGGGTGGTTTGTAAGTATTTGGTAGACAAATAGACTTTATCCCCCACTTTGTAAATGTGAGCTGGGGACCTTTTCTTATCGGCTTGTGCCTTATGAGCTCGGTGTGCCTCATCTAATGCCTTCCGAGTCACTGTCCAGGTGCTCCTTAATTGTTCCATCCAATCTATCAAGGAGGGATTTTTGGGATCATCTTGAGGTAACTCGGGAATGGGTACAAAATCCTGGCCCGATGCAACCTTAAAAGGGGTGAATCCGGTGCTACTATGCACAGAATTGTTATACGCCACTTCTGCAAATGGCAACAAGTCTACCCAATTGTCCTGTTGGTAATTCACGTAACACCTAAGGTATTGTTCGAGCACCCCATTGGTTCTTTCACAAGCACCATTTGTCTGAGGGTGGTGACTGGAACTCAACCCCTGTGCGGAGCCTATCAATCTTAAAAATTCTCTCCAGAAACTGGAAGTAAATTGCACACCCCTATCAGAAATTATTCTTTTCGGAGACCCATGTAGTCGGTAAATCTGCCGAATAAATAATTTTGCGAGGGTTTTTGCTGAAGGGATCTTTGAGCAAGGTATGAAATGTACTTGTTTGGAAAACAAATCAGTTACTACCCAAATGACAGTGCAGCCCTCACTGTCGGGTAAGTCCACAACAAAATCCATAGATATTTCCTTCCATGGGGCGTTCGGTCTAGCCACACCTTGCAGTAATCCAGGGGATTTCCCTGGAGGTCTTTTAGCCGAGGCACATACTGGACAGCTAGCCACATATGCCTGTATGTCCTTTTTTAGTGCAGGCCACCAAAACTGTCTCTTAACAAGATGTAAAGTTTTGACAAACGCAAAGTGTCCTGCGGCTTTGGCATCATGCGCATATTTCAATACGGTTGGTCTTAATGTGGTCGGAACATACAATTTTGATCCAACCCAAGCTAGTCCGTCGCGAAGTGTGCATTCATTCGAGTGGATTTTAAACCACTCGTCAGTTTTTAGCGCTTCTCGTAACTTTTCGAGTAAATCCCCTGAGAGTTCTGGATCGGTTTTACTCTGCGCTCTGGTAGTGACAGGTGTTGCCAATTGCGTTAAGGGGATCATTGGTTGAACCAGTTCCTTCTTTATGCTGTTGTACTGTGGTAATCTGGAAAGTGCGTCCGCCATGAAATTTTTCCCCCCAGGAAGGTAACGTAAAGTGAAATTGAAACGCTTGAAATGTTGGGCCCAGCATGCCTGTTTGGGTGACAATTTGCGTGGTGTTTTTAATGCTTCTAGATTCTTATGGTCAGTCCACACCTCGAAAGGGTGTTTTGCCCCTTCTAAAAATTGTCTCCATGTTAACAGCGCCCATCTAACTGCAAACGCTTCCTTCTCCCATATGGCCCATCTCCTTTCTGTCTCAGATAGCTTACGGGATGTGTAAGCACAGGGTTGTAATATTCCATTCTCATTCTTTTGCAAGAGTATTGCTCCTACGGCAACGTCGCTAGCATCCGCTTGTACTACAAAAGGTTGTTCTATGTCGGGGTGTTTGAGCACAGGTTCAGCTGCAAACAACCGTTTCAGTTTTTCGAAAGCGGCCTGACAGTCCATAGTCCATTCTAGTGGTTTCGAGGGTTTGGGTTTTATTTCCCCTTTGGTTTTGAGCAAGTTTGTAATTGGCAGTGCGATTTTTGCGAAAGAGGGGATAAATTGTCTATAAAAGTTAGCAAACCCTAAGAAACTCTGTAACTGTTTACGGGTGCGTGGTGCGGCCCATTCCATTACTGCCCGGACCTTTTCCGGGTCCATCTCTATTCCCTCATGCGATATACGATATCCAAGATAGTCGATTTTGTCTTGATGGAATTCACATTTAGAAAGTTTGGCATAGAGTTCAGCTGCTCTGAGTTTATTCAAGACCGCTCGAACCAATCTTATATGGTCGGCCATGTTGTCAGAATAAATTAGAATATCGTCCAAATAGACCAACACCCCCTTATATAGATGCTCATGCAACACTTCGTTGATCAACTGCATGAATACGGCCGGGGCCCCCTGTAGTCCAAAAGGGAGTACTCTAAATTGGAAACACCCCAGTGGGCAATTAAATGCTGTCTTCCATTCATCTCCCTCTTTTATTCTCACTCAGTAGTATGCCTCTCTTAAATCAAGTTTGGTAAAAAATTTTCCCTTTCCTAAATGGGCCAACATGTCCTTCATAAGTGGGAGGGGATAGACATTTTCCACGCAAATGGCGTTCATGTTTCTATAATCAACAACTAATCTGAAGTATCCATCTTTCTTTTCGCGGAACATTACTGGCGCTGCTACCTTGGGTTTGGCTCGTTCGATAAATCCCCGTTCTAAGTTTTTGTCAATAAAATTCCGCAATTCCTCCAATTCTCGAGGTGTCGTGGGGTATATTTTTGGTTTGGGAAGCTTCACCCCTGGGAGTATTTCAATGGTGCAGTCAGTGGCCCTGTGGGGAGGCAGAGTATCAGACGCTTTTTCACTAAACACTTCCTTGAGGTCCCAATATTCCTTCGGAATTTTCTCTTCTCCCTCAATATAGTTAATGGCTACTGCGGCCCCTTCTGGTCTTATGTCATCCCTTAGGGAGGGGCCTTCCTTTTCCGGAGGTGGTTCTGCCGTACGGATGCGCAGGACCCCCGTTTTCCAATTTCCTCGTGGGTTCCATTTACGAAGCCAGGGCAGTCCTAGAATTAGGGGCCTTTCCATGCCAGGTGCTACGATAAAGCTGAGCTTTTCTATATGATTCCCCAACTGTAGTTCAAGGGGTTCGGTCATAAAACTAGCTGGGCCCCCTCCTGCAATCGACCCATCTAATTGACAAAATGCAATGGGTCTTTTTAAAGTTTTCAGTCTCAGTCCCATTTCCTCCACTACTTTGGGGCTAATTATGCACCTAGTGCACCCCGAGTCCAACAGGGCTAACAATTGCGCGTGAGTTCCTGTGGAGGGCACCCTTACTTCTACGGGGATGAGTAAGGGTTCTTCCGTGTGACTCACCCGTTCATCGGTGTCCGAGTCGGAGTCCGTCTCGCTGTCGTCATCGTTGGTCGGAGTTCCCAACTCACGCTGGTTCCGGGGAGTGAACTCAACGATTTCTCCTTTCAGGGCGGTGCCGCGGGTTTTGGCGGGTATTTTATCGCTTTTCTTTTGGCTGGCCCCGGTGGCTTTTGGCGGTGGTTTGGAGAAACATTCGGCCGCCCGGTGACCCTCCTTCCCACATTTGAAACAGGTGAAGGGCTTTGACTTGGGTTTGAATTCGGTCTTCCCGCCAGTCATCTTGGCCGCCCCCTTACGGTAGAAAGAGGATGACTGGTCCCCCATCCGCCTTCCTCGGAGTTCGCTCCGTTTCAGCTCGATCTCCACATCCTCAGCTACTATGTACCATCTATCCAAATCATCGGGGACCCCCATGCTCCTGCAATCTCGATATATCTCATCATTCAGTCCATCCTTGAAACTCTCCAAAAGCGCCATTTCTGACCAGCCTGTCATATAAGGTGCCAGTTCACGAAACTCTTGGATATACTCTGCCACCGGCCTCCGACCCTGCTGAATGCTCTTCATTCTGAGTCTCGCCTTTCGTTCAGCTAAATGGTCTTCAAAACGTCTTCTAAGGGCCCTCATGAACTGGTTGTAATTTCTCAGCAGGAGGGAGTTGTTATTGTGGAGAACTACCATCCACTCAGCCGCCACTCCCTCTAGGGCATTCGCAACGCTTCTGACTTTAGCCGCATCCGTTTCGTAGTCCTCCCCCCAATCCTGCATGTGGTTCCACACTTGGGTCAGGAAAAATCCCAAGGTTTTAGGATTTCCATCAAACTTCCCAGGAAGGGGGGGGGATTTTTGGCTTTTTACGTCTGCGGGGGGGCCCTGCAGGGCTGGGGTTCTCTGGCCGGCTGCATCTCTCCCTCGAGCTGCCGAAGCCTGGGATGTTCCCTCCTCAAACTCTTCCTCTCCCCCGCAGGCTGTCTCTTCGGCCTCCCCCCTGGGGTCTGCTTCCCCCTTCTCCACAGGAGTTTCAAAAGACTCACGTTTTTTTCTGCTTTCTTCCACATCACGGATAAGCTGCAAGGCTTGATCTATCATGAGACGTTCCTTCTGCTGTTGCATCCACACTGCCTCCCTTTTTCGGGGTCTGGAAGTCGTCACTCCCCGGGGGTTCTCCCCCCAGTCCGGCAGTCTCCCCACACCTTTTGACCATCTGGCCTCCTCCGGTTCCAAACGGAGTCTTTCCAGCCATTCTGCAGTTTCTCTTTCTGACTGGAGGGCGGTTGAACTCGCTGCCCCCATCTTCCCTTCTTCATCACTCCCTCGATCTGACATACTTTGGATTTTCAGTCCCCTCGGGTTTTGTCCGGGATGACTGAGATGTCTTCCAGCTTAATGTCAGGTATGCTTCCTTCAGTATCCAGGAAAGAAAACCCCAAACTCAAGCATTTTGAAGAATTTGGTACTTTTACTGAATATGAAAAGATTAACACCCCAGTGAAAAGCTGGAAGTGACCAAAACGCGCGAAATGCATCTACTAAGCTTCTCCCCCCCCTCGTGTTTATATTTTCTCAGCCAATCTAAAGGTCTTCCAAAGGTCAGGTGGCAACACGTCTGGCAGCGTCATCCATCAGGAATGTCGAGACAGTTGGTTAGCCATCCCCTTCTGAAATCCAGTTTCGATTCCCACGAAGTCCCCTCCTACAAAGACAAACCCCCTCCTGCTCTCTTCCCCCCCTTTGCTCTATACCTAATCCCTCCCCGTTTCTTATGGCAGCTAAAGCAGGAAAGCTGAGGCTGACATACTCCTTAAAGTTTCTCACAGTTCTCTTAGTGATCAACGTCACTGCTGTTATTTCCCTCAATTTTCAGGCCGGTCATTGTAGTGCTTTCTTTCCATCAGCAGATGTCTCTCTCCAATCCACAATTCTCAGAACAACAAAGTATCAAGCTTACAAAAGTATTTTAAATCCACATAGAAAATACTTTCTCTCAGCTTTCTTTTTCTTTTATTGTTTTTAATTTCTCCAAATTCAGTTTTAAATCCAGTTATAAAATTTCCTTTCTTTGGCTTTAATATTTTGACCTCTTCTTTGTTCTTCCTTCAAATGTCAAAACTGTCAAAAATAATTCAAATCCTCATTAAAAAGTGCTTAACCTCGGGTTTCTTTTTCTTGTATTAGTTTTAATTTCTCCAAATCCAATTTTAAATCCAAATATAAAGTTCTTTTTCGGGTTTTAGTACTTTAACTTCCTCCTTGTCCTTCTCCCTCCATTAAAATTCCCAAGTGCCAATTAGCTGCTTGTTTCCTCGCCAGGACATCTTTTAAACTTTTTTTTTTAATTTCCTTTTTTACCTATGAGTTGGCCAATCACTCACCCGGTACCAGTACTCCATTCAGACACTGCTCCAGCACAAAATCTTATTCCGGTTGCCCCAGCTTCAAAGCGGTTGCTTTTAATGGCCGCCACCCCCACTGCTGGTTCAAAGAGATGCTCTGACCTTTCGAGGAACTTGCCTGTTCCTCTTGGTTGTCCAAGGCACCTCTCCTTCTTCACCATCCCTACGGACGGTTCCGGTCTGAAGACCCCCCAAAAGTGGTTTGTCTGGCTGGATTTTCACGGGGCTCATCGGAGCCCGCTATTTTCTTTTTTCTTTTTTTAAAAAAGTTCTTTATTAGTAATTTAAGTTAAAAAAACAATGGACATGGTTTAACGTCTCTGGTTTTCACCATTATCATCAAATTTAAGCTAATACATAACATACTTCTTTATCTTTGTACATATTTACATTACTTTTTGCATGTCAAGTGTATAAATTAATTCCTCCTAAACAGCTACATCTATACTCAATATAATCATATCTTGCATACAAATTTAACATGCATTGACATGCCCATTTCTACATTCACTAATTGACATTCACTACACCTTCATCTTGGCATGCCTCCTCCTGTCTAACCATTCATAAAATTTAGTCCAGATTTCATAGTACGCTGATTCAGTTTTATCCTTGAGTTCCAAGGTAAGTCTGTCCATTTCTGCACAATTGAGGATTTTGATTAGCACTTCTTCTTCTGAGGAGATTTCTTTACTCTTTCATTTTTGGGCAAAGGCTGTTCTTGCTGCTTTTAATATATGTAATATTAGGTAGGTTGTGTTCTTGTTATATTTACCCTCTATAATACCTAATAGGAAGAATTCCGGTTTAACCTCTATTTTTAATATTAGAATCTCTTCTAGCCAACACCTTATTTGATGCCAAAATTGTTTGGCCTTTGAGCATTCCCACCACATGTGGTAGAAGGTCCCTGGGATCATCTCACATTTCCAACACATTGGAGGGTATTTTTTACTTATTCTTGCTTGTCTTGTGGGGGAGATGCCACCTATAAAACATCTTATATAAATTTTCTTTGTATAATGTTGCTAAAGTAACTTGTATGTTTCCCCCCACAAGTTCTGCCAATTATCCAAATCAATAATGTAGCCAAAATATTTACTCCAAATTATCATGGTCTCCTTTACTTGCTCTTCTAACATATCTTGTTCTAATAAATAGTGATATAACTTCCTTATGGCCTTTCCCCCAGTTTTATTTTATCCAGTTCTGTTGATTCTGTTTTTATACCCCATTCCTTCTTGTCCTTCATATATTTAGATTCAAGTTCAATTCCTTCCTCCTTTAAGTTATTCCTAGACTTCAAATGTCCTCTATCATTTAATACATCTTTATATGTGATGCCCTCTTCTAATTTAATACAATTTGGATGAGTAAGCATCTCTAATGTTGATATCCAGTTAGGGACTTCCATATAATTACCTCTTTTAGTCTTAATCCAAGTGTCCAAGTGTCCCCTCTG
Source organism: Pantherophis guttatus (assembly GCF_059756535.1). Taxonomy (NCBI): domain Eukaryota; kingdom Metazoa; phylum Chordata; class Lepidosauria; order Squamata; family Colubridae; genus Pantherophis; species Pantherophis guttatus. The sequence continues at coordinate 183,183,099 of NC_142063.1, read as the reverse complement.
ATGTAGTGCCTCTGGAAGTACTGATGAACTTTGTACTTCTCCTCCCAGAAAATAGCGTGCCATCTTATTTGTAAATTGTGGCCTTCCAGTGTCAGCAGTCTTCTATTTTTGAGATGTATCCAATCACTTACCCACACCAAGGTTGCTGCTTGGTAATATTTTTCTCAATTTGGAAGGCCGAATTCCTCTCTTTCTTTGGCATCCTGGAGTAATTTTAGTTTAATTCTAAGCTTTTTGCCCTGCCAAATAAATTTTGATATCATTTTGTTCAAATTTATAAAGAAATCCTTTTTTAGCCAAATTGATATACATTGGAATAGTTATAATATTTTAGGTAAAAAATTCATCTTAATAGTGGCAATCCTTCCCATGAAGGAGAGTTGTAACTTTTCTAAACCTTTCTAAATCAATTTTAATTTGTTCAATTAATTTATCATAATTGTCTCCTTTAAGTGTAATGCATCTTGAGGTCAATTGAATTCCTAGGTATCTAATTTTTTTGTTATTTGAATGTTTATTTTCTCTTCATTTTTTTTTTTTTTTTTTGCACTTCGGTCATATTTTTAACTAACATTTTCATTTTGTCTTTATTTATCTTTAGGCCTGATACTACCCGGTATTTTTCCAGTACTTCCATCAGCCTTACACGAGATTGCATGGGCTCTTCAATAATAAAGACAAGGTCATCTACGAAAGCCTGTACCTTGAAAGTTTCTTTCCTAATTTTTAAGCCTCTAATTTGTTTGTCCTCTCGTATTATTCTGGTCAAGATCTCTAATGATAATATAAACAATAGCGGCAATAGTGGACAACCTTGTCTTGTACCCTTTTGGATTTGAAAATTCTTCGTTGTTTCCCCATTAATTACAACATTAGCCTCTTGTTTGGCATAAATTGCTCCGCACATCCTTTTAAATTTTTCCCAAAATTCCATATAACTTAATTGGTTTAATATAAATTCCTATTTGACATTATCAAAGGCTTTCTGCGCATCAGCAAATATTAATACCATCTGCTTTTCGTTATGTATCTCATAATATTCTATAATGTCTAATATAGTCCTAAATTTATTCCTTATATACCTTCTGGGCAAGAAGCCATTTTGATCAGCATGGATAAAGTTCTCCAGGAATTTCTTTAGTCTTTCAGCCATAATTGTCATATTTTATAATCCGAATTCAATAGTGAGATTGGCCTATAATTTTTAATAAAAGTCAAAGCAGCATTTTCCTTGGGAACCAATGTAATTGTTGCTTTCTTCCACGAGGCTGGGATCATTGCCTCATTCAAAACTTCATTATATATCTCTAACAATATGGGGCTTAATATCTCTTGATGGTTTTTGTAGATTTCTGATGGCAATCCATCAGGGCCTGGTGTTTTATTAATTTTTTGTTTTTTATTGCCTCCAATAATTCTAATGGTGTTATATCATTGTTCAGCATATCCTTACATTCCACCGAGACTTTTGGCAATCCTGCTTTCTGAAGATAATGCAAAATCTTATCTTCACCTATCTTTTCCTTATCTTCATACAACTTTTTAAAAAACTCATAGGCCACGTTTCTCTTCCCTTCATTTTGGTGTATTAATTTGCTCTCATCATTATATAATTTACTGATCCATCTTTTATCTTTCTATTTTTTCAATCTATATGTCAGCCAGTGCTCTGGCTTATTTGCGTTCTCAAAGAAGTTTTGTTTAATACTTTTTATTTGCTGTGCCAATTTCTCCTTCTCGATAATATTCAATTTATGTTTGATTACATCTATTTGTTGTTTCAATTCATGGTTTTGTGGTTCCTTTTGTGATTTTTCTTCAGATCTACTAAGTTCCTGTTTTAAATTTTTCTGTCATTCCCTTTTTCTTTGGCCATATATGCTATTGCAATGCCTCTCATAAAGGCTTTTGCTGTGCCCATAAATTTTGATTATTTGTATCTTCTTTCTTTATTGTCTAGAAAAAATAGGTGGATTTGTTCATCCATCTTCAATTTAAATTCATTATGATTCAGAATTGCTCTTTTTAAACTTCGGCCTTTCCATTTAATTTTAATGGGATTATGGTCTGCCCCTGAATTTATATCAATGGTAATTTCCTCAATTTTCGAATTTAGTTCTGATGAGAGCCAAGCCATATCTAGACCACGACTGATGTCTACACGAATAATGTGTAAATTGTTTTTCCCCCATTTCTTTCTCTCCAGCTATCCTTAATACTCAGCTCTTCCACCATTTTAACGAACGTGTTGGGTAGGAAAGAAGGAGAGGCCACCACCTCCGCAACTGGTTCAAAGAGCTGCCTCTGACCTTTTGAGGAACTTGCCTGTTCCTCTTGGTCATCCAAGGCATATCTCCTTCTTCACTGTCCCTACAGGATGATTCCAGTCCGAAGACCCCCCAACAGTGGCTTGTCTGGCTGGATTTTTGTAGGGCTCGTCGGAGCCTGCTATTTTCCAGCCAGTCTCCCCGCAACGCTTCTGGTTTCTCCCTCCTGTCTTCTTTCTGAAGTGGGATCAGACTGGCAGCTTTTCCAGGAATCCGACTCCTTGAGCCAAGTGCCTAGCCTTCACATTTTCTCTGCAGCTTCAATGGCTCACACCACTTCTTTAGAAGGAGAATACCATGTCTTGATAAGTCTTCCGGTATCAATCCCACAGATCCCTCCATGATCTCCTCTTTCTCCTACATCTTCACTGAGTCGTCACACCACCTGAGGTTCAGGTTGATGATGGGGCGTAGCACCCCGGACAGTCACTTTTTGGGGTGCCGTTATTCATTTTAGAGATTCAGGTTAATGTCAGCATTCCAGAAAGTCCCAACTCCAAGTAAAAACTCCAAGGCAGGCATTTCTCAGAGTTTCAATTTATTAGAGTAGTTATACTGGCACATCTGGGAAAACCCAAATCTGAGGGTTCCATGTTTTCCCTCAGTAAATCAAAACCCCAAATCCAATTCCTTCACCCATCAGTCTGTCACATGGTTCAATCATCATCCATCCCAACTTGAGCCATCCCTGCAACCACTCCTCCTCTAGATGCATAAACACCATGATCTTGACCGAAGGGAAGAATGCTATTATGTCTAACTACATTCACTCTCCTATATCCCCCCTCCTATTTTCCCAGGCGCATGGAGTTGGCAGCGTGGAAGCTGGTGCTAATATGGCTTCCAAAGCAAGTCCTCCTGATCTTCAGCAACTCAAATCTCAAACCTGGGATTATATAGGTTTTTAGTAATCACAACTAGGGGAGAAATAGGTTTCACATAAAATATACATTTATGTTTCAAAACTGCTCCCAAAAAACCCTTGTAGTCAGTCTATATTCTGTTGAGATGAAATATCAGAGTGTTTTAATCTGGTATAAACATCATCAATATAACATGTTCTTTTTTAAAAAAAAAAATTATTGTGAAATATGATAATACAATTCAAACATTCCTGGTTCCGTGGCGTTAATACATATATACATGTTATTTACTTATTATTATTTACATGGTATTGCTTCCTTGCATTATATTTGGTTTGAAAGATATTACATATAATCATACACAATTCTTTATGATCATATATACATGTTATTTACTTATTGTTTACATATTCTTACATCCTTATTCAATTGCAGTTGATACTACAAGTAGTAATACTCAATTCTATATAATCATTGTTAATTGATTATTAAATTAAACTTTCTGCTCCTCGAGCTTCACTTTTTGTTTCTTTTCTCTATCCACTCATACCACATATCCCACACACTATAATATTCCGTATTCTCTCTATCGTTAATTTCTAGTGTTAGTTTATTCATTTCGGCACACTCCAATATTTTCCTGATTACATGTTCTTCGGGTGCTAATTTTTTCTCTTTCCAATATTGAGCGAAAGAAATTCTTGCAGCTGTCGTTATGTGTGTAATTAAGTACCTCTTCTTTTTTGCGTATTCTATTTTCAGGATTCCCAGGAGAAAGATTTTTGGCTCAAAGTCAATATTGTCTCCTATTATTTCCGTAATCCATTTCCAAATCATCCTCCAGAATTTTTTCGCTTGGGTACAGGTCCACCAACAATGGTAGTAAGTGCCTTGATGATGGCCGCATTTCCAGCAATTCAGACTCGTATTAGGATAAATTTTGGCGATCCTAGCTGGTGCTAAATGCCACCTATAGAATATCTTATATTGATTTTCCTTATAGGTTACTGCCCTGGTCATTTTAAGGTTGCTGTTCCAAATTGAGTCCCATTCATTTAAATTTATGTTTTGTCCGATGTTTTTGGCCCATGCTATCATTGGGTCCTTGACCACCTCCTCTACCATGTCGTAATCCAGCAGGTAATCGTATAATTTGGCTAGTATTTTATTATCAGTGCCCATCAAGATCTTATCGAATCCATTAGTGCCTGTCTCTATGCCAAATTCCTCCTTGTCCTTTTTACAACGGGATTTTATTTGTGCATATGGCCACCAATCTATAGGAATACCCTGTTCTTTCTTTCTTTCTTTCTTTCTTTCTTTCTTTCTTTCTTTCTTTCTTTCTTTCTTTCTTTCTTTCTTTCTTTCTTTCTTTCTTTCTTTCTTTCTTTCTTTTTAATTGGTTTTTATTGTGAAAATATAGAAATACAATTCTGCATTTTTCGGTTCCGTGGTTTTAAATTCTTTACATATTATTTACATAGTATTGTATCTTTGCTTGTATATGGTTTGGGTATTATTACAGGTAATTATATACAGTTAATTATATACAGTTATATACATATTGTTTACTTGTTATTTACGTAGATTGCAACCTTAGTTCAGCAATGTATATGGTAATAGTTAACTCTGTATGATCATTATTAATTAACCTTAATACTTCTCAAATTTCACTTTTTGTTTCTTTTCTCTATCCACTCGTACCACAACTCCCACACATTATAATACTCCGTGTTCTCTCTTTCGTTAAGTTCTAATGTTAGCTTGTTCATTTCAGCGCACTCTAATATTTTTCTGATTACTTGTTCTTCGGGTGGTGGTTTTTTCTCCTTCCAATACTGAGGGTAGGTTATTCTTGCCGCTGTCGTTATATGTGTAATTAGGTACTTCTTCTTTTTTTCGTATTCTGTTTTCAGGATTCCCAGGAGAAAGATCTTCGGTTCAAAATCAATATTTTCTTTTATTATTTCCATAAGCCATTTCCAGATCATTTTCCAAAATTTTTTCTTTTGGGGGCAGGTCCACCAGCAATGATAGTAGGTGCCTTGGTGATGGCCACATTTCCAACAATTGGGACTCATGTTGGGATATATTTTAGCTATCCTGGCCAGGGCTAGGTGCCACCTGTACAGCATCTTATATTGATTTTCCTTGTAGGTCACCGCCCTAGTCATTTTAAGGTTGCTATTCCAAATTGTGTCCCATTCATTTAGATTTATACTCTGTCCGATGTTTTTGGCCCATGCTATCATCTGTTCCTTAACCACCTCTTCCATCATATCGTATTCCAACAAGTAGTTGTATAATTTCACTAATATTTTGTTGTCTGTTCCCATCCATATCTTATCGAATCCGTTGGTACCTATCTCAATGCCAAACTCCTCCTTGTCCTTTTTGTACCATGACTTTATTTGTGCATACGGCCACCAATCAATGTGGATGCCCTGTTCTTCCAGTTCTTCATTTGTTTTAAGGTTTCCTCCCCCATCTAATAACTCTTTATATTTGACCATTTTCCCCAATTCCAATAAATTAGGATATATCATGGCCTCCATTGTGGAGAGCCATCTCGGGACTTTTGTATATTGTTTCCGTCTTATTTCACCCCATGTCTGTATTAATGTATCCCTTATTTTATGGCTATGAAAATATGTCCTTGCTCTTTTCCCTATGTCCCAGAGGAAGGCATGCCCGCCCCTCTGTAGATCATGCCCTTCCAAAATCAGGAGTCTTTTATTTTCCAGAGTTGCCCACTTCTTCAACCAGACCAAATTCGCTGCTTTGTGGTACATTTCCCATATTGGGAGTCTGAACCCACCTCTATCCTTTTTGTCTTGTAAATTTCTTATCGCAATCCTAGGTTTTTTCCCACCCCAAATAAATTTTCTTATGATAGAATTAAGTTCCGAGAAGAATTTTTTGTCCAATTTAATAGGGGCAGTTTGGAACAGGTATAGCAACTTTGGTAATACACTCATTTTTATTGCTGCGATCCTGCCTAAAAATGATACCTGGAGCTTTCCCCACTTTTCTAGGTCCTGTTTAATATTTCTAATTAAGGGCACGTAATTGTCTTCCTTAAGGGCCGAACACCTTGCCGATATCCCAGATATTTTACCTTCTTGGCTATTTGGAGCCCCATTGCTTCTTCAAGTGCTTTCTTTCGTTCCTCAGTCATATTTTTGGTTAGCAGTTTGGTTTTGGTTTTATTTAATTTAAGGCCGGCTACCTCTCCATATTTACCCAATTCTTCCAGTATTTTAACGCCTGTTTCTAATGGCTCCTCCATAATAAGGGCCACATCGTCAGCAAATGCCTGAGTCTTATACGTCTCCTTTCTAATTGTCAATCCCTTGATTCCATTATTGTCTCTAATCCTTTTTAATAGAACTTCTAGGGCTAATATATACAAAAGTGGTGACAAGGGACACCCTTGTCTCACCCCCTTTCTAATTTGGAAAGTTTTTGTCAATTCTCCATTAAGTAAAATGTTGGCTCTTTGTTTTTCATATATTGTGGTTATTGTATTTTCGAAATTTGGACCAAAATTCATCTTTTTAATCTGTTGTATCATAAAATCCCAATTCAAATTGTCGAAAGCCTTCTGGGCATCTAAAAAGACCAATGCTATTTCTTTATTCGGGTGTGCCTCATAATATTCCAGTATGTCTATTACTATCCTTGTATTATTTCTTATCTGTCTCCCAGGAAGGAATCCATTTTGGTTGCTATGTATCAAATTATTCAAGATTATCTTTAACCTTCCTGCTATAACACTCATATAGATTTTATAATCCGTACTGAGAAGTGAGATAGGTCTATAATTTTTTATCAATTTTTGATCTGCACCTTCTTTTTGGAGGAGTGTAATGTATGCCTCCCGCCATGATTCCGGTATTTTGGATTTTGTCAGGGCCTCATTGTAAATTTCTAGCAATTTTGGTAGAAGAATTTCCTCTAAATCTGGGTTTTTGTATAATTCTCCTGGGAATCGATCTGGGCCAAATGATTTGTTCTTTTTAAGTTTCGATATCACCATCTTTAACTCCGTCAATGTAATTTCTTTGTTAAGCATTTCTCTCTCATCCTCCCCTTTTAATGGGAGCGTTTCTTCCGATAGGTATTTATCCACCTTTTCTTTTGGAATTCCTTCCTCTTCATATAGAGTAGCGTAGTACTCTTGAATAATCTCTAATTTGTCTTCTTGTTTATTCACAATATGTCCCTCTGAATCTTCCAGTTTATATATAATCCCATTTTCTTTCTCTTTTTTTAACCTATAGGAGAGCCACCTGCCCGGTTTGTTTGCATTTTCAAAATAGTATTGTTTGGTCTGTTTTATCTTATACGCCAATTCCTCCTGATCTAGGATGTTTAATTTATGTCGTAGGATCATCCAATTTTCTTTAGCTGCCTCATTGCCTGGGTTTTGCTGTGCTATCTTCTCCGCTTTTCCTAATTCGTCCAACAGTTCCTTCTGTAACTTTCTTTTTTCTTTGCTTTTGTGTGACCCATAAGATATTGCCAGGCCTCTCAGGTACGCCTTCGTTGCATCCCATATTATTCCTCGGGCAGTTGGCTCCTTTTCATTCTCCTCAAAAATGGATTTTAGTTCTCCCTTTACTTTTGCAATATTTTGCTTATCTCTCAGGAATTGTAAATTTAGTCTCCATCTCTTATTTCCTCTTTTATAAAGGTTTTTCCATCTGATTTCTAGCGGGTTGTGGTCTGCCCAGACATTGGGTGTGATTTCTGCTGACATAATTTCCATCCCTATGTTCCTGCTTACCCACATCATGTCAATTCTTGACCATGATTTTTTAGCGTTAGAATAGAACGTATATTGTTTTTTATTTGGGTGTAGTGTTCGTCAGATGTCTACTAAATTAAATTCCTCTGCTAGATCAAAGAAGGTTTTTGGTAGGTTTTTCCTTTTCCTTTTTTTGTCTTTAATGCTTTTGTGGTCTTTGTCTGAATCTGCTACTCCATTAAAGTCGCCAATTATACAAATATTGCTATTATCCATTTCATTTATTCTTTCCCTTAATTTTTTATAAAATTCCCCCAAGTTTCCATTTGGGGCGTAGATAGTTATTAATAGTATTGAGGAATTGCCTCTCTTTATTTCCACTGCCACAATTCTGCCCTTGGGATCTGCATACTTTAATTCTGCTGCTATTTCTTTTTTAATATATAGTGCCACACACCCCTTTTTTTCTCAGCTAGGGAGGTAAAATTTTTTCCCAATTTGTTATACTCCAGATACTTTTCATCTTCTTTTTTTATATGGACCTCTTGGAGGCATATTATATCCGCATTTTCTTTAGATAATTTAATAAAAAAAAATTCCTCTTTTTATTATCATTCAAACCATTGACATTGATCTATATTAATTTCCAATCTTCCATCTCTTATATCCTTTGTGTTGTCTTAGTTCTTATTCTCTCGTGTAGTTCTTTGTGGCCTTTGCTTCTTCTTTGCCTCCTTACTTTCCTTATCCTCCGTCTCCTTCTCCTCTGGGGTTCCTTCTTTTGATCTCCTCTGCTGAGTAATTTCCTCGTCTTGTGTTGTTGCTTCCAATTCCTCCTTGCTGCTTTGGTCTTCTTCTGTCCCCCTTAGCTGATCCAAGAAGTCTTGAGCTGCTACCAGACTATCTATTTTGATTTTCTTTCCCTGCCACGTAATCAGCATGCCTTCCGGCAGTATCCATCTGAAGAGGATACTCCTCTTGTTCAACTGAATGGCCAGGAATCTGTAATCTCTTCTTGATTCCCTCACCCTCCTTGGGACTTGCTTTAATACGATGACTTCCTCTCATTTATACATCACCGGTTCTTCCCTCACCGCACTATAGAAGATGTCTTTAACTTTCTTCCATGCAAATCTTATGTGCACTTCTCTGGGCAGTTTGTTTCTCCTGGCGTAATTGGTCTGCACTCTGTACAGCTCATCCAATTATTTGATTATATTTTGTTTATCCTGTTGCAGAACCTCAGCTATTAATTCTGCCATCACTTGGCCCAGATCTTCTTCCTTATCTTCAGCGCAAATAGAAGGAGGCTCTGTCCATTTCCAATTGGTTAATTGAATCCTCCATCTCCCTATTCTGTGCCATCAGCTTCTGATCTACTATTTCTAAATTCCTTTCATTTTGCTCAATTTTAGATTCCATCTTATTTATCTTCTGTTCATTAATTTGTATTGACTCTTGTATGTCATTTGCTTTTTGGTCAATAACTCCAATATCTGTTTTCAGCTCGATGTGATTACTAGACATCTTCTCTTGCATCATAATCATAGTGTCTTGTATTGCTGTAAGTGTCGCTTGCATCGCTTGCATAGTAGGGATCATAGCTGATCTTTCTATTTTCGACAATCCTTCAGTCGATTTCTGGGAATACCCTGTTCTTTCAATTCTTCAATTGTTTTAAGGTTCCCTCCCCCATCTAATATCTCTTTATATTTAACCATTTTTCCCATTTCCAACACATTGGGATATATTATTGCCTCCATCGTGGAAAGCCATCTCTGAACTTTTGTGTATTGTTTTCATCTTATTTCACTCCATGTCAGCATTAGTATATCTCTTATTTTGTGTCTATGGAAGTATGTTCTAGTTCTTTTTCCTGTATCCCAAAGATAAGCGTGCCTTCCAAGGTCAGGAGTCTTTTATTTCCCAAGGTTGCCCACTCCTTCAACCATACTAAATTTGCTGCTTTGTAATAAGTCTCCCATATAGGGAGTCCGAAACCACCCCTATCCTTTTTGTCTTGCAAGTTTCTAATCACTATCCTTGGTTTCTTCCCCCCCCCCAAATAAATTTTCTAGTGATAGTATTAAGTTCCGAGAATTTTTTTTTTATCTAATTTGACTGGGACAGTTTGAAATAGATACAGCAACTTGGGTAGTACACTCATCTTTGTTGCTGCAATCCTGCCTAGGAATGATATCTGAAGTTTCCCCCATTTTTCTAAGTCCTGTTTAATATTCCTGATCAATGGCACATAATTATCTTCCTTAAGGGCTGAGCACCTTGCCGATATCCATACACCCAGATACTTTACCTTCTTAACTATTTGAAGCCCCATTGATTCTTCCAGTGCTGTCTTTTGGTCCTCAGTCATATTTTTGGCCAACAATTTAGTTTTGGATTTCTTTAATTTGAAACCTGCTACCTCTCCATACTTACCCAGTTCTTCCAGTATTTTAACGCCTGTTTCCAATGGCTCCTTCATAATTAGTGCTACATCATCAGCGAATGCCTGGGACTTATACGTCTCCTTCCTAATTGTCAGTGCCTTAATTTGATTGTTATCTCTAATCCTTCTTAGTAATACTTCTAAAGCTAATATGAACAGAAGTGGTGACAGAGGGCATCCTTGTCTCACTCCCTTTCTAATTTGGAAGGTTTTTGTCAATTCTCCATTTAATTAATTAATTAATTAATTTTATTTTATTTTATTTCTATACTGCCCTTCTCCTGCAGGACTCAGGGCGGTGTACAGCCGAGATAAAACATTGCATATAAAACTTAAAAACACTTTAAAAAACAATTTAATAATTTCGGCCCAAGATTTAAAACAACCCAATTAAAACCAAATTCAATTAAAACTGAGAGGATGGGATCAAGCCAGCCCAGCTAGATGAAATAAGTGTGTTTTCAGGGCCCGACGAAAAGTCCAGAGGTCTGATATCGTGCGTATCTCAGGGGGTAGGTCATTCCAGAGGGCAGGTGCTGCCACAGAGAAGGTTCTACCCCTGGGGGTCGCCAGCCGGCACTGTCTGGCCGACAGCACTCTGAGGAGATCCTCTCTGTGCGAGCGAACCGGTCGGTGGGAGGCTATTGGCAGCAGAAGGCGGTCTCGCAGATACCCCGGCCCTAAGCCATGGAGCACTTTAAAGGTGGTCACCAACACCTTGAAGTGCACCCGGAAGACCACAGGAAGCCAGTGCAGCTCGCGCAGGAGACGTGTCATATGTGGGCACCCCGTCGCTCCCATAATCCCCCATGCGGCCGCATTCTGGACTAACTGCAGCCTCCGGGTGCACCCCAAGGGGAGCCCCATGTAGAGAGCATTGCAGTAGTCCAGGTGGGAAGTGACGAGTGCTTGAGTGACCGTGCTTAGGGAGTCCCGATCCAGAAAGGGGCGCAACTGGCATATCAGGCGAACCTGATAAAAAGCCCCCCTGGCCACGGCCGTCATGTGCTCTTCTAAAGACAGCCATGCATCCAGCAGAACGCCTAAGTTGTGAGCCCTCTCCGTGGAGACCAGTGATTCACCCCCAATAGCCAGCAATGGCACCAGCTGGCTATATCGGGACGCCGGAATCCACAGCCACTCGGTCTTGGAAGGGTTGAGTCAGAGCCTGTTTCTCCCCATCCAGGCCCGCACGGCCTCCAGACACTGGGACATTACTTCAAGGGCATCGTTGCGGTGGCCTGGGGTGGAGATGTACAACTGAGTATCGTCAGCGTACTGATGGAACTCCACCCCAAAGCCAGGGATGATCTCACCCAGTGGCTTTACATAAATGTTGAACAGAAGGGGTGAGAGGACCGACCCTTGTGGCACCCCACAAGCAAGGCACCTCAGGGTCGACTGCTGCCCCCCTGTCAACACAGATTGTGACCTGTCAGAGAGGTAGGAGGAAAACCACCACAGAACGGTGCTCCCCACCCCAGCCCCTTCAACCGGTGCAACATGATACCATGGTCGATGGTATCAGAAGCCGCTGAGAGATCTAACAGGACCAGGATAGAGGAACAACCCCTATCCCGAGCCCTCCAGAGATCATCCACCAATGCGACCAATGCCGTTTCCATGCTGTGCCCAGGCCGGAAGCCGGACTGGAGCGGGTCTAGATAGACAGCTTCATCCAGATACTGGGGAAGCTGCCGCACCACCACACTCTCAACAACATTCGCAACGAAACGAAGGTTCGAGACTGGACGATAGTTAGCCAAAACAGCCGGATCCAGAGAGGGCTTCTTGAGGAGGGGCCTCACCACCGCTTCTTTCAAAGCAGCCGGCAGGACCCCCTCACTCAGAGAAGCGTTAACAATCCTCTGGAGCCAGCCTCGTGTAACCTCCCGGGAAGCCAGTACCAACCAGGAGGGACACGGGTCCAATAAACATGTGGTCGCGTTCAGCCGTCCCAGGATCCTGTCCACGTCCTCGGGAGCCACAAGATCAAACTCCTCCCAGATAACACTCTCAAGACCTGCCTCAGTCATCCCATCTGGACTTACCCAGTCAGAGGCCAGGCCTTCCCAAATCTGAGTGATCTTGTCATACAGATACTGCACAAAATCCTCAGCTCAACCCTGCAAGGGATCATCCCGCGCTTTCAGATGGAGGAGGGAGCGGGTCACCCTAAACAGGGCGGCTGGGCGATTATCTGATGACGCGATAAGAGCGGCAAAATAGCTAGATTTCGTCGCTTTTATTGCCACTAGGTAGGTCTTAATATGAGACCTCACCAGTGTTCGGTCGGATTCGGAGCGGCTGCTCCTCCAACTACTCTCCAGGCGTCTTTTCTGGCACTTCATCTCCCTCAGCTCCTCAGAGAACCAAGGAGCTAGGTGAGTTTGGTGCCGGGTCAGAGGCCGCAAAGGCACGACGCAGTCCAAAGCCCCGGCGGCCGCACTATCCCAGGCGGCCACCAGGTCTTCAGCCGAGTCATGAGCCAGAGTCTCAGGAAATGGCCCAAGCTCCATCTGGAACCTATCAGGATCCATCAGGCGCCTGGGGCAGAACCACCTGGTTGGTCCAACCTCCCTGCAGTGGGGTGCAGCGGTTAGAAAATGAAGTCGAAGGAGCGAGTGGTCAGACCATGACAAGGGTTCGATGACTATATCCCCTGTATCAAGGCCACTCAACCACTGACCAGAGACAAAAACTAAGTCCAGAGTGTGTCCACCCGTGTGAGTAGAGTCATGAATTAACTGAGTAAGGTCCATGGCCGTCATGGAAGCCATGAACTCTCGAGCCACCTCAGACGTTTCAACGATAGATGGCAGGTTGAAATCCCCCATGACTAAAAGTCTGGGGGTATCAACCGCCACCTCGGCTATGACGTTAAGCAGCTCGGGTAGGGCCGTTGCCACGTGGCAGGGAGCCAGGTACATGATCAACAAGCCCATCTGTACTCCATGGCCCCACTTCACAAAAAGGGACTCACATCCGGCTATCTGTGGAACAGTGGTCTCCCTCGGATCAAGAGAGAGACCACTAATAACCGCCACCCCCCGCCCCTGTCCTGAGCTCTCGGCTGATGGAATGCTCGGAAGCCTGATGGGCACATATCTACGAGGGGAACTCCCCCCTCCTGGCCCAACCAGGTCTCCGTGATACCTGCCAGGTCCACTCCACCCTCCTGAATAAGATCGCAAATGAGGGGGGCTTTATTTACCACTGACCTGGCATTGCACAACAGCAGCCGAAGGCTTGGGCCCTGAGAGTCTGAACAGCCTGGGGTGCGAGAAGGGCTATGGGGACCAGGGCGTGCCACTGCTCGAAGATAGCGAGTGCGCGCCCCCACCACATAAAATATTAGCCCTTTGTTTTTCATAAATTGTAGTTATCGTGTTTACAAAATTTGATCCGAATCCCATCTTATTGATTTGCTGTTTCATGAACTCCCAATTCAGGTTATCAAACGCCTTCTGGGCGTCTAAAAAGACCAGTGCTATTTCTTTATCTGGGTGTTCCTCGTTAATATTCAAGTACATCTAATACCATCCTTGTGTTGTTTCTTATCTGTCTCCCCGGGAGAAATCCGTTTTGGTCACTATGTATTAAATTGTTCAGAATTATCTTTAATCTTCCTGCTATGATGCTCATATAAATCTTATAATCCGTATTAAGGAGGGAGATTGGTCTAATTTTTAATCAATTTTGAGTCCGCTCCTTCTTTCTGGAGGAGTGTGATAAATGCCTCCCTCCATGATTCTGGTATTTTGGATTTTGTCAAGGCCTCATTATAAATTTCCAACAATTTTGGTAGGACTATGTGTAAATATATAAATAGTATATTATAGTTACAGTATTTGTAATTATTTCAATTAAACCAATCTGGTATTAGAAGGGGTATTGTTGAGATAAAATACCAGAGTGTTTTAATCTGGTATAAACATCATCAATATAACATGTTCTATTTAAACTAGATGTCCAATAATGCAATGTTCCACTCCCCCCTCCCACCTGATATAAAAGGTACTCACCTTCTCTTTTTCCTCACTTTCGTCTGTGTTTCAGTGATGTAATGTACTGAGATAGAATATTTAAGGATTGTCTTATTAGTTTAGTTATAAAATAAAACATATATACTGATTCTAATCATATGGAGTTGTTTGGCTTGATCATTTTTAATATAACATATTCTGCATCTCCACCTCAAACCAAAATGTTTGGAATTACTTTTTTAAAAAAACTGGATTGCAGAGATTGATCAACTAACCCTTCAGGTACTGATTTTTCCTTCCCTAAAAGGATTTCCAGAAAGAGTGAAGTTTGTCCCGTGTATGAATGGTTTCTAAACTCTGTACTTGCCCTTCAGGAGGTGTCTTCTCAAGCTGTGCTTTCCAGTCTGTTGTGTCTGACTATGAAGAGCTTGTTGCTCTATTTTAGTTAACCTTGGTTTTGTGTGTGTGTATGTGTGGTGTTCTTCTAGTGTCTAGTCTTCTACTTTTAGGTAGGAGGAAGGAAAAGCAGACAAGCAAATAATTTAGTTAGCAAAAACTGAACATTTCAGCAAACATTTTATAACTCTTCAAATGAAATAGTTTAAACAGAAGGAAGGGGGCACATAAAAATAGATAAGTAAGTAAGTAAGCTTTTATTGCAGTCAAAGACCAAATTAAAATACACATAGAAGGGGAGTATATTTTACAAATATAGATAGATCATGTGACAGTACACCATCTACTGCCTTAGATACAATCTGTACTAACAATACTAGTGATCCTCTGCCCTAGGGGTTACCCGTCTCTTCCCCCGTTTTTTTTCAGCCACGACTGCAGCAAAATTTTTTGCCATCTTTGGAGTTATTGTAAGGATCGCCTCTCCTTCCAACTTAAGAAAGTACGAACTCTTGAAACGTAGTTGTTCAAAAGGATTCTTTTATTAAGCAGAAGTGAAAACCATCCAGCTAAAGCACAATCTGAATGCCCTTAGGCAAAGCAGTAGGATTAAAGTGGTAGAGACCCCTCCCTTTAAGTCAGAATGCAGATTTCAGCCAATACACAAGTGTGAAGATGTTTTCTTTACTATTTCCTTTGAGAACCCAAACAAACATGCATTCCCATCACTACCCTTTAAAGTGAGACAACCCACATGGCTATCATAAAAATTCCTGCAGGTAAAGGGAATCTCAGGCTTCCTTGGCGCCAGGATAGAGGTTGTAAAATATCTGATGACACAGGCCATGCTAGTAAATCGAATCCAAGTCCCCCCTTCCTTCACTTGAATGGCAGTATCACTTTTAGGGATCTGACATGCTACCCTCCTTAGAAAACAAAAGGGTCCACCTGTAAAAAAAAAAAAACCAAATATACACAAGATTTCATGATAGTAGATCAACAAGGTTTGTTAGGGTATTGGGAGTGAAATTTTCTCAGTAAGATTGGAGCCCTAATGTGGTGTTTAGCGACCCATTCATTGTGTGCTGATGGCAAATGTTTCCAAGCAACTAAGTATTGGACTTTCCCTCTGTGGATCCTAGAATCAAGGATTTCCTTGATTTCAAAGTGTTGTTCACCTTCAATCATGATGGGAACAGGTGGTGTAGATGCAGGTGGTCTGAGGGATGAGATTACTTCTCGTTTGAGTAAACTGATATGGAATACTGGGTGGATCTGCCTGAGTGTCTTTGGAAGAAGTAGTTCAACTGCTACTGGATTGATGATTCTAGTGATGGGGAAAGGTCCAATGAACTTTGGCCCTAGTTTCTTTGATGGTTGTAATGATTTCAAGAATTTTGTAGATAAGTATACTCTGTCTCCAATATGAAAAGGTTTGGGTTCCATCCTTTCCTTGTCAGCTTGAATCTTAAAAGCTTCTCTAGCTTCCTGTAAGGCTAATCTAACCACTGGCCACGTGTTTTGCAAATTATCCATCCACTCCTTAAGTGAGGGGATGGTGGGTTCTTCTGTGGGTAGTTCAGACATGGGGCTGAAATCCTGGCCTGTTGCTACTCTAAAAAGGGTAAAACCAGTGCTTGAATGTACAGCATTATTAAACGCAACTTCAGCAAAAGGCAAAAGTTCGGTCCAGTTATCCTGTTGAAAATTATTTATTTA
Organism: Pantherophis guttatus; assembly: GCF_059756535.1. Lineage (NCBI taxonomy): Eukaryota > Metazoa > Chordata > Lepidosauria > Squamata > Colubridae > Pantherophis > Pantherophis guttatus. The sequence continues at coordinate 183,166,609 of NC_142063.1, read as the reverse complement.
TTTATTTATTTATTTATTTATTTATTTATTTATTTATTTATTAATTAATTATATTTCTATACCGCCTTTCTCCCGTAGGACTCAAGGCGGTGTACAGTCAAGAAAAATATAGACACACAAACATCATAAAATTGCTAATTAAAATTATTACTTAGTTTGGTCAATTAAATAAAACCCAGAATTAGATAACATTTAAAAAATCATTCACATGTTCATATGTTTAGCCCTGCCTGTTGGAACATCAGGGTCTTGAGGGCACGGCGGAAAGCACGGAGATCAGGGATATTCCGTATCTCTGGGGGCAGTTCATTCCAAAGGGTTGGAGCCCCCACAGAGAAGGCCCTCCCCCTGAGAGTCGCCAGTCAACATAATTTGACTGACGGTACCCTGAGTAGTCCCTCCCTGTGAGAACGAACTGGTCGGTGGGAGGCTATTGGTGGCAAAAGACGGTCTCGTAGGTACCCAGGTCCTAAGCCATGGAGCGCTTTAAAGGTGATAACTAACACCTTGAATCGCACCCGGAAGACCACCGGGAGCCAGTGCAGCTCGCGTAGGAGAGGTGTTACATGGGCGTAACGAGCTGCACCCATAATCACCCGTGCGGCTACGTTCTGGACCAGTTGGAGCCTCCGGGTGCTTTTCAAGGGGAGCCCCATGTAGAGAGCATTACAGTAGTCCATACGGGAGGTAACTAGGGCATGAGTCACCATGCGCAAGGCGTCCCGATCCAGAAAGGGACGCAACTGGCAGATCAGGCGAACCTGATAAAAGGCACCCCTGGCCACGGCCGTCAAATGATCTTCTAAAGATAACCGTGAATCCAGGAGGACACCCAAGTTGCGGGCCCTCTCTGTGGGGAGCAAGATCTCATCCCCTATTGTCAGTGATGGTACCAGCTGACTATACCGGGACGCCGGAAGCCACAGCCACTCGGTCTTGGAGGGGTTGAGTCTGAGCTTGTTTCTCCCCATCCAGATCCGCACGGCCTCCAGGCAACGGGACATCACAGCAAGGGCATCATTGGGGTGGTCTGGGGTGGAGATGTATAGCTGTGTGTCATCAGCATACTGATGAACACTCACCCCAAAACCACGGATGATCTCACCTAGCGGTTTTACATAAATGTTGAACAGAAGGGGTGAGAGGACTGACCCTTGCGGCACCCCACAAATAAGGTGCCTCGAGGTTGACCTCTGCCCCCCTGCCAACACAAACTGCGAACGGTCAGAGAGGAAGGAGGAGAACCACCGAAGCACGGTGCCCCCTATTCCTAACCCCTCCAGCCGGTGCAGTAAGATACCATGGTCGATGGTATCAAAAGCCGCTGAGAGATCTAATAGGACCAGGATAGAGGAGCAACCTCTGTCCCAAGCCCTCCAGAGATCATCCACCAATGCAACCAATGCCGTTTCTGTGCTGTATCGTGACCTGAAGCCCGACTGGAACGGATCCAGATAGACAACTTCATCCAGGTGTCGGGGTAGTTGTCGCGCCACCACACTCTCAACAACCTTCGCAACAAAGCGAAGATTGGAGACTGGACGATAATTTGATAATATAGCCGGGTCCAGGGAAGGCTTCTTGAGGAGGGGTTTCACAACCGCCTCTTTCAAGGTGGCGGGAAAGACACCCTCACTCAGAGAAGCATTTATAATCCCCAGGAGCCAGCCTCGTGTAACCTCCCGGGAGGCCAGTACCAACCAGAAGGGACACGGGTCCAATAAACATGTGGCAGCGTTAAGCTTGCCCAGAATCCTGTCCACGTCCTCAGGAGCCACAGAGTCAAACTCTTCCCAGATAACGCTCTCAAGACCTGCCCCCGTCTCCTCCCCTGGATCTACCCAATTGGAGTCCAGGCCTTCCCGAATCTGAGCGACTTTATCATGCAGGAATTGTACAAAATCCTCAGCTCAACCCTTTAAGGGATCTTCCCGTACCCCCACCTGAAGTAGGGAGCGGGTCACCCTAAACAGCGCAGCTGGGTGGTTCTCTGCAGATGCAATAAGAGCGGAGAAGTAGCTAGACTTCGCCGCTCTTATCGCCACTAGGTAGGTCTTAATATAAGATCTCACCTGTGTTCGGTCAGATTCAGATCGGCTTGTCCTCCAATCGCTCTCCAGGTGTCTTTTCCGATGCTTCATCTCTCTCAGCTCCTCAGAAAACCAAGGAGCTAGACGAGATCGGCATCGGGTCAGAGGCCGCAAAGGCACGACGTGGTCCAAGGCCCCAGTAGCCGCCCTGTCCCAGGCGACCACCAGGTCCTCAGTCGAGTCGTGAGCCAGAGTCTCAGGAAATGGCCCAAGCTCCATCAGGAACCTTTCGGGGTCCATCAGACGCCTGGGATGGAACCATTTGGTTGGTTCCGTCTCCCTGCGGTGGGTGGAAGTGACTTGAAAGTCCATGTGAAGGAGAGAATGATCAGACCATGACAAGGGCTTGATGTCTATATCCCCTATTCTTAGATCATTCAGCCACTGATCAGAGACAAAAATCAAGTCCAGAGTGTGATTCCCCAAGTGGGTGGGGCCTTGAACTACCTGGGTCAGGTCCATGGCCGTCATGGAAGCCATGAACTCCCGAGCCGTCTCCGACATCTCACCAGCAGATGGCAGGTTAAAATCCCCCATAACAATAAGTCTGGGGGTTTCCACCACCACCCCGGCTATAATGTCGAGCAGCTCAGGCAGGACCGCTGCTCCCTGGCAGGGAGCCTGGTACGCAATCAGTAGGCCCATCTGAATCCCCCGACCCCACTTCACAAGGAGGGACTCACATCCGGCTACCTGAGGAACAGTGGCCTCCCTCGGACAAAGACTTTCTCTAATGATTGCTGCCACTCCCCACCCCTTCCCTGAGTCCTTGGCTGATGGAATGCACGGAAACCTGGTGGGCACATTTCCACAAGGGGAACTCCTCCCTCCTAACCAGGTCTCCGTAATCCCTGCCAGGTCAGCACCCCCCTCTGAAATAAGATCATGAATGAGGGGGGCTTTATTTACCACTGACCTGGCATTACATAACATCAGCCGTAGACCCAGGGTCTGAGACTCTGAACAACCCGGGAAACGAGCAGTGCTGAAAATTAATGAAACATCTTAAATATTGTTCTAGTACCGAGTTCAAAATTTCAGAATTACCATTAGTACACGGATGAAAAGATGTGCTCAACCCCTGGCCAGTACCAGTAAGCTCAAAAACGCCCTCCAAAAGTTGGAGGTGAATTGAGCCCCTCTGTCGGAGATGATCCTTTGTGGAGCACCATGAAGTCGATAAATGTGTATTAGGAATAGTTTGGCTAAACTTTTAGCAGTTGGGATCTTTTGGCAGGGTATAAAATGTGCCTGTTCTGAAAATAGGTCTGTCACAACCCAGTGAGTATTTCCCTCACTGTTTGGCAATTCCACAATGAAATCCATAGTGATCTCTCTCCAAGGCGCTGCAGGTTCAGCTACTTTCTGCAATAGACCTGGGGATTTCCCCTGGCGTCTTTTAGCTGCTGCACAAATGGGGCAGCTAGCTACATAGCTTTCTATGTCCTTTTTTAGTGATGGCCACCAAAATTGTCTTTTAATCAGGTGTAAAGTTTTCACAAACCCAAAATGTCCAGCTAATTTGGAGTCATGGCACTGTACCATTAAGCATAGTCTTTGGCTTGCAGGGACATACAACTTCCCCCCCACCCAAGCCAAGTCTTCTTTCATCAGACAGCTGGATTTGTTGTTCAAAAACCATTCATCAGTGGCCAATGCTTGTTTAAAATTTTGGGTGATGTCATTGTCTGTCACTGTTTCTTGTTTTTCCTGGGATCTGGTGACTACTTTAGCGGCTAGTTGACTGTTTTGTTCTATAGGTTTGATTACGTCTGACCTTGCACGAATGTATTGCGGTTTTCTGGATAGCGCATCCGCCAGAAAGTTTTTCCCCCCTGGGAGGTATTTTAGAGTAAAATCAAACCGTTTAAAGTACTGAGCCCATTGTACTTGTTTTGGGGAGAGTTTCCTTGGGGTCTTTAGGGCTTCTAGATTTTTATGATCAGTCCAGACTTCAAAAGGGGTCTTACTGCCTTCTAGGAAGTGCCGCCAGGTTAACAATGCCCAACGAACTGCATACGCCTCTTTCTCCCAAATAGCCCACCTTTGCTCAGTCTCATTCAACTTTTTGGATGTGTAAGCACAGGGTTGTAGTTGGTCTTGCTCATTCTTCTGAAGCAGGACCGCTCCTATTGCCACATCGCTGGCATCTGCTTGTATGACAAATGGTTTCTCCGTGTCCGGGTGTTGTAGAATTGGTTCTGCTGAGAACAGCCATTTAAGTTTTTCAAATGCTGCCTGGCATTCCATAGTCCAGTTCAATGGTTGCTTTGGTTTAGGGTTGTCCTCCCCCTTTGTTTTTAAGAGCTTGGTGATGGGGAGGGCAATCTGAGCGAACGCAGGGATAAACTGGCGGTAAAAGTTGGCAAACCCCAGGAAGCTCTGTAACTGTTTACGTGTGCGTGGAGGGTCCCAATCAAGTACAGCCTGCACTTTTAGAGGATCCATCTCAACCCCCTGGTGTGAAATGCGGTATCCCAAATAGTCAATCTTCTCTTGATGGAATTCACATTTGGAAAGTTTGGCATAAAGTTTGGCAGCGCGGAGTTTGTTTAAAACTGCCCTGACTAGTTTTACATGTTCTGCTTTGGTCTCGGTATAGATTAAAATGTCGTCCAAATAGACCAGAACCCCCTTATATAAATGCTGATGCAGCACTTCATTTATTAACTGCATAAACACTGCAGGGGCTCCTTGTAACCCAAAGGGGAGCACCTTGAATTGGTAGCAGCCGAGGGGGGTGTTAAATGCCGTTTTCCACTCATCCCCTTCCTTAATTCTGACATGGTAGTAAGCCTCCCTTAAGTCCAGCTTTGAAAAATTTTTCCCTTTAGCGAGGTGTGCTAACATATCTTTCATAAGGGGGAGAGGATACACGTTCTGCACACTGATAGTATTAAGGTTTCGATAGTCAACACATAAGCGTTTTGAACCATCTTTTTTCTCTCTAAACAACACTGGGGCTGCAATTTTTGGTCGGGCTGGCTTGATGAAACCCCTTGCTAGGTTTTTCTCAATGAATGTTCTCAGCTCTTCCAACTCCCTCAGTGACATGCTGTACATCTTGGGTTTAGGGAGTTTCGCACCGGGTAAGATTTCTATTGCACAGTCAGTGGCACGGTGGGGCACTCATCTGAGGCTTTTTCGCTAAAAACCTCAGCTAAATCCTTGTATTCTATGGGTATGCCCTCAGTTGGTGTGGCATGACCAGGCATGGCTGTTTCTTGATTCTCTGCCCCCTCAAGTCCTTTATGTGGATACTCAGCAAAAGTCACCTTCCTCTGAAATTTTATGATGCCTTGTTTCCAATTGATTTGTGGGTTCCATCTTTTTAGCCACGCAAGGCCCAGAACCAACGGCCATTCCATGCCAGGTGCCACTATAAAGGTAAGCCTTTCCTCGTGGCTTCCAATGCCTATATGTAGAGGCACGGTGGCCAGAGAAGCTGGCTCCCCTCCTGCTATTGACCTATCTAGTTGGCAGAAAGCAATGGGGGTTTTCAGCTTTCTTACGTTAATCCCTAACTTCCCTACTAAGGTTGGGCTGATCAAACAACGGGTGCACCCCGAATCCACTAGGGTGGGGATACTTATCTCCCTGTCCTGGTTTGGGATAAATAGTCTTAAGGGGAGGGTAAGCGGTTTAATTGGTTTGCTTACCAGTGGCTCATCATCTGGATCACTTCCGAATGAGTGTGATTCCTCCTGTTCAGATGCCAGGGTTTCTTCCCCAAAGAGGGGAGGGGATGGGACTTCTACGGTCTCCCTGATCCTCAGGGCAGTCTTCTTCCCACGCCGACCCGGTTTTCCAGGGCCCTCCCCTGGTGGGTGGTTCCAGGCGGGTGTTTGCGAACGACACTCTGCAGCTCGATGCCCTTCTTTTCCACACTTGAAACAGGCTGAAGATTTCATGGAGAATGCAGTTTGTGGTTTGTGGGGCTCTTGCTTCCATTGGGGTGAGGATTTCTTCCATGCTCGCCCCGCTCGATACTGGTTTCTGGCCATATCGGTCTCAGCTTCTTCGGCGGTGACATACCATTCATGTAGGTCATTCAGTGCCCCTCGGGCCACACAGGCATTGTATAGATCATCACTCAGTCCGTCCTTGAAACAGCTCACCAAAATATCTTCCAGCCAGTGCACACGACACGCGAGGTCCCGGAATTCTTCAGTATACTCTGCTACTGGCCGTCGCCCCTGCTTCACCACCTTAATGCGGTCACGTGCTTTGCGATCTGCCAGTGGGTCCTCGAACCGACGTCGCAGGGCCATCATGAAATGGTCGAAATTCCACAGTTCTGGTGCGTTGGCATTATGTAGGGTCACCATCCATCTGGCTGTGGCACCCTCTAGGGCTAGGGTCACAACTCGCACTTGGGAGCCTTGGGTTTGGAAATCACGCCCATACTCTTGCATGTAGGTGAGCACATGTGCCACAAAGAATCCTAATTGTTGCGGATTCCCATCAAACTTCACCCCAAGAGGGGGAGTTTCTCTTTCCAGCTGAGGAGCCCGGGGTTGGTTGGGAATGGGCGCCGGTGTGCGTGCTGCCTGGGGGGGAGGGTTTGCTGGGTCTTCTCCCGCAGTTGCTGCACCATCTGCTCGATAAGCGGCCTCCAGGAGGGGGGTGCCTCCCCTGGCATCATCCATGACTGCTGCCCTTTCAGTGCTCTTTGGTTGTTGTCCTGGCTCCCTTCGGATGTTAAGATTTTCCAAAGTCTCCATCACCAATTGGGTTATATGCCTCTTCAGATAGTCCTCCCTCAGGGGTGCTTCGATCAGCCCCCCCTGGTCAGTAAGGGCTTCTAGTTCCAGTTTCCACCCCGGTTTTCGGTTGCCACGGTTGAGAGTGACTCCTCTGGTTCTCTCATCCCAGCCATCTTTCTTCCCAATGCCAATAGACCAGCGGGGCTTTTCAGGATTCTCCAGGGTTACCTCATCCTCTCCGATGGGTTGCACGAGACAGGCATCCGACTGGGTGGCGGTTGCTGTCTCTCCCCAGCAATCAGTTTCTCCCAGCTCTCTGCTTTATTCAGACATGGTTTGCAAGGTCCCCTCAGTAGAGCAAAGATTGCTTCTCTGGGTTGACCGTTTTGCAGATTGTGCTTTCTGTAAGGATCGCCTCTCCTTCCAACTTAAGAAAGTACAAACTCTTGAAACGTAGTTGTTCAAAAGGATTCTTTTATTAAGCAGAAGTGAAAACCATCCAGCTAAAGCACAATCTGAATGCCCTTAGGCAAAGCAGTAGGTTTAAAGTGGTAGAGACCCCTCCCTTTAGGTCAGAATGCAGATTTCAGCCAATACACAAGTGTGAAGATGTTTTCTTTACTATTTCCTTTGAGAACCCGAACAAACATGCATTCCCACCACTTCCCTTTAAAGTGAGACAACCCACATGGCTATCATATAAATTCCTGCAGGTAAAGGGAATCTCAGGCTTCCTTGGCGCCAGGATATAGGTTGTAAAATATCTGATGACACAGGCCATGCTAGTAAATCGAATCCAAGTCCCCCCTTCCTTCACTTGAATGGCAGTATCACTTTTAGGGATCTGACAGTTATATTGGGGTCTGTGTCCTGGAGTAGGAGATAAAGGCTGAACAGATCAGGTGAACCAGGGAATCTCTGGGAAATAGGAGAAATGAATCTTGATCTTATGTCTCGGTAGTGGGGACATACGAATGTAATGTGGAACAGAGATTCCAGGGATCGGCCATCACATGTACAATAGATGGATTTTACTCCCCCCGAGAGCCTACTGTGAGGACACTCAAGGGGATCACATTAAATTGTGCCTTCATAAATGCGAGCCTATGTTTGATAGAGTGTAACACGGAGAGATAAGGCAGAGGGTGAGGCAAGGGAACAATACCAAGGGAAAATGGTGAGCATGTTCCCGATCTGTTTGCCAGATTTAATTGTCTATCAATGTCGTCCAGCCATTGAAAAATCAATGATTTGGCAACATCAGGGCCTAAAGTAAAAGCTTCAATGGGGGAAATCCCGATCTTCAAAAGGTTTGTATGGATACTATGGGCCCAGGGACTATGAAAAGGGTCCCGCCATAGGCATTGGCCTAAGTAATAGCCTGGGAGTCTATTCCACAGGGACAATCAATAGCCAATTGCACGTTTCCACAAGATTGTAGCAAGTGAGGATATGCCCAGTTCCAAACAGATTGCGGCATTACTTATGCAGGGAGGGACTCCCATCAAACGACGTAGGAACTGGCTGTGGACAGACTCAAGAGAGGAGATGTTGGATTGGACCCATAGCGGGGAGCCATAGGTGATAGCAGCTATCATCTTTGCCCTGTAGACTTTTATTGCTGAGGGGATGTGATGAGCTCCCTCAGTATGAAAAAAGTGCACGAGGGCATGGGTGGAAATCTTAGCCTTATTACAGAGAGACTTAACCTGCGCAGGCCACTTGGTATTGGATTGAAAGAGGATACCTAGATATTGAAATCTGTGGACCTGTTCCACTGGGATGCGATCAGGTTTCAATGATAAATTTTCCTGCTTCTTGCAAAAACCATGATTTTAGACTTAGAATGGTTTATATGCAGTTGGTTAGCAGAGCAATAAGCAGAAAGGATTTTTAAGGCTCTACGTAGGCCCACCCGGGAAAATGAAAGTATTGCGGCATCGTCAGCGTAGAGCAGGAGCGGACATCTATAATCAGCTAATCTAGGGGCATGGATGTAGACCATGTGATCCGAAAATGCCTCTCTCCAGTCACTGATATATAAATTAAAGAGAAAGGGTACCAGTATACACCCCTGCCTAACCCCCTTGTTAACTGGGATAGCATTAGAGAGATCCCCCTGCGGGGTAAGGCGCACTTTTGCTTCTGTTCCATCGTGCAATAGATAAGCCAGAGTAATCTTTTGTCAATACCCCAGGCGGAAAGTTTGGCCCACAACTTAGCTCTAGGGATGCTGTCGAAGGCAGCCTTTAGATCTATAAAGGCAACGCAGAGACGACCCTTCCTGGGGGTAGAATATTTTATGGCAAGATGGTGGAGGATCAAAGCATGGTCAATTGTAGAGTGGTCTGGACAGAACCCCGCCTGCTCATAAGAAGACTGATGTTACGGAAGTTGCCAGGATCGGAGTGGGCACCTTTCTTATGTATTGGGATGATTATGCCACCCTTCCAGAGCTTGGGGATAAGGCCCATTTGGTTGATCGCATTGAATACCTCGGTAAGAACCGGGATCCACCAGTCCTTATAGGCTAGGATGGCTTCGGCTGGGATGAGATCCGGGCCGGGAGCTTTTTGAAGTTTGAGTTGTCCGATTAGCTTGGCAATCGTGGATGGTTCGACAGGAGGCCATCTGGGAAGGTGGTTAGGAAGAGAGGCTGAGATTGAAGAAACTGGCATGTCAGTGTCGTAAAAGACTCAGCGTAGAAAGAGTTCCCATGTAGTGGCAGAGATGGAATGAGTGAGCCTACTAGTTGGCCTCCTGTTTAACAGACTCCAGAAATCTCGAGGGCTGCTGGATTTCGCAGCCTCTAGTAATGCGTTCCACCTTAGCCGGTGCCAGTCTTGCTTAGCTCTTGAAAGGCCTAGCTTGTATGCCTTCTTGGCCTCGAAATAAGCGGGGGGGGGGGGGCGTCGATGAACCTGTTCGTTTGTGGGCAGAATATATAAATCTCATATGGTTCCTGGCTTGTTTGCACTGTGAGTTAAACCAAGGGGCTCCCTTCCTCCGGGAAACTCTACCAGGGATAAGGGTGGGGGGCTGAAAAGAGGCTATAAGACCGCTTAGACACTCAGTGAAGGTGGTCACTAGCACACCACGTGTGGCCTTGGTGCCGATTAAGGCTGACAAGGTATTGGCTGCTTCTTGATGATAAAAGCGTGCGTGGAAAAGGGCCAGAGACTTTGACCATTTCGGCAACATCGGGGAGCCTCTGGGATTAGAGTCTATTGAGACAATGTGAGCGGGATGGCCTTGAGGTCTATATAGCCATGCAACCATAATGAGAGGAAGGTGGTCACTGAAAATCCTGTCGTCTACTTTGAAGGAAGAAATGTATGGCAAAAAGGCTCTCGAAACCAAAGTATAGTCTATTGTGCTGTTGCCATTTTTGACCAAGTGGGTAAATTCCCTGGGGACATCCGGGGCACATCTGACATTAAGGGGGAAGAGGTCTAGTTTGACGGTAAGGAGAGCTAGACAGGTCCCCGCTTTGTCAACTTTCCGATCCTTGGAAACTCTCCCTTTCAGGGTATCCAGGGGATGGTCATCCCTGGCTGGGCCTGTCCATCAACAAGAGGCAACTAGGGTTTCCCAAGTCCCTGCAATGCGGGCGTTTAGATCCCCTGCCAGAAGAACCAGAGAATGAGGGAATCTAAGTATGATGGTAACGAGAAAGTCTTCCAGACCGGCCCACAGCTCATCCAAGTCCCAGTGAGAGCCCCCGGGAGGAAAGTAGACATTAAACACCAGGAGCGAGAGCTTCCCGACGGATATCAAATTTGCCTGGGCATAAGGGGGAAGAGAGTCCACAAGAGCCACGTTTGCGTGCAAATCCAGGGAGATACCTGTTGCAAGGCCGCCCTTCGAACGACTACCAAGCAGTGAGGGACGGGCTGGCAGGGATATGATTCAAAATCACATAGCGAAATGTCGTTGACCTCCCACGTTTCCTGAAATATGAGAATTTGAAAGTTTTTGAGGTAGTTCAAAAAGTCCAGGTTGGCTTTTTTGGACGCCCACCCTGCGATGTTCCAACTCATGATGGACCAAGGAAGAGTTGGAGAGTGGATCTTTGACTGTCATTTAGAAGCAACAGGGGGCTAGTGGAGGGACCGGGGGACAGTCAGACCGAAAAAAATCTGTTATCTTGCCTTGGTTTCCTTGCTTAGTTTTAGGGTCATTATTAGTTCTTGGAGAATTCTGATGGGAAGCCAGATTTGGACTGAGGTTGTCGTCCTGGTCTCGGTAGCGGCTTGAATGTCGTACAGGTAGAACTGTTGGGGGAGACAACTGTATGGTGTTGTTGTCATCAAAAGAAATGCAGCCGTTATGTGATTTGGTGATGATGATAGACGGGGAAAGAGGGGGAGCCTGAGGGGTCTGAAAGATCAAACCAGCTAGTTGCAGGGACTGAGAGTGTGGCATTTCGGGAGGCAAGATTCTTGGAGCAGAAGGGGAACAAGTGGTCAGAGATAAGGGGCCGAGTCCTGATAGGCCTTCAAAATCAGAGGTAGAGAGGGATTGATCTGGGAGCGCAACATTTCTAGTCCAGAGGTCGTCCTCCTGTTGTTGCTGGGTCACCAGTGGATTTGTGGAACTGGTAGCTGAAGCCCTCAAAAGGCTACCAGCTTCCGTGTGAAGGTCCTTGCGTTCTGTCCCCATCCGACGACAAGTGTCCACATTGATCGGTTTCCTCACAAGGGAGGATAGATGGGTATTTATAAAGCATCTCTGAGGGAAGACTCCAAAGTGAGTCAGATGGTTGCGAAGACCACATAAGAGCGAGGGGGTCTTGGATGAGCTGAATTTGAGAATCAGGCGTTTGTGGTGGGATGTGCTAGGAAGCCATTCCACAGAAAGCAGCTCATTGTTCAGGATGTGAGAATTGGATAAGAGCCTCAATGTGTCTAATATGGTTTTATGGTTGGTCCAGTCGTGCTTGTTAAAGTGAGAATGGGTCAGGTTCAGACATAGGTTGGCTGAGAGCAATTGGAGATTCATTAAAGGCGTCAGTCGTGGAGGGAGATGGCTATCCATTCGGGACGGGCCCAGTGCATGTCTGTTGGTTCTACATGAATGTGATGCTGAGGCCGACTTACTAAGGGATTCCACTTTGCCCTCCAGCACTCCAACAGAGGATGTCAAAAGGGTAATAGAGTCGGCCAGACAGAGACAGAACTGTTGCAAAAGCCAGATAGCTGAGGGCTGAACTGAGTTGGTTGGGGACAGCAAAGCAGTGAAACAGGGCAAGACAGAACTAGCATCTGATGGTGTCGGACAGTCCAGCAAAGAAGGTGTGTTGCAGAGTGAGGCAGCTGGGGATTCTGATTCTTCCAAAGGAGAGGTGGGCAGAGACTCCAGAGATATTAAATTTTGGAAGAATTCGTCCAAGGAAGTAATTGATATGTTTGGATCTTGGTTCAATTTCATGGTGTCAGTCTTTTTGATCTTAGGTAAGGGGCCCATTGTGTTTTCAAGGGAGGTCTCCACACAGGGGTCCCTCGGGGACAAGGAACGACGACATTTGTGTGGACTCATATCAGGGCAGCCAGTTGATCTCTTGGTGGAGGATATTGGGTGGTAATAAGGCCCAAAGCAGGTTAACGTTCTGATAGTAGATAAAACAGTCCCTGGCTTATAGGGTCCCCCGGTTAGAAACAAATCATATGGGTAAAGCTTCGACAGAGGTCAGCCCATATACATCAAAGCAGTCAGAGCAGTTAAAGCAGCTCATAGGGAATATTTGCCGAGTTGTTCGCAAGCAGTATGAGTAATGAAGGCAGGGCGCTGGGCCAGGCAATTAGGCCTAACCAACAAAGATATCAGAAGAATTGCAAAACCGGGCTCGTTGCCAGAGTAAAATGGGAGTTGCCGGGAGAGAGTTGAAAAATTAACTGGTATGCAATTTTGCATTAAAACTCCCCTGCAAGAATCGGGGGGTAAAAGCTGAAAGCATAGTTAAAAAGAAACTGCAATAAAAGACGTAATAAAAACTTAAAAGCCGAGCGAGAGAAGCATATATTCTACCATCTTGAAAAGCCGCCCCATAAAAATAGATATCGGAAAATTTTAGAATTATTTCAACTACAACTTCTATATAATTGCTCTCCAAGTGGGAATAAAATCAGAAATGTTTATTCAAACATCTGAATGCTAAAGAATTGGTTGTCATTCCTAAAAGAGCCTTGGTAGTACAGTGGTCTAAAGCACCCTGTTATTAAGACCAGCTGCCTGCAATTACTGCAGGTTCGAATCTCGCCAAGGCTCAAGGTTGACTCAGCCTTCCATCCTTTCTAAGGTAGGTAAATTGAGGACCCAGTTGTGGGGGCAATAAACTGACTTTGTATAAATATACAAAAGAATGAAGGCTATTGCTTAGCACATTGTAAGCTGCCCTGAGTCTCCGGAGAAGGGCGGCATATAAATCAAATTTAAAAAAAAATCAAATATCAGAGAATATTCTAATGCAAAGTTTTACTTATACTGTCTGTTCATTTTGCATTATGTTTTCTCCATCTTTCTGGGAAAAAAATGTCGTGCCAGGATTAAAGAATGTATTAAATCACAATTTAAAATAATTGGAGCTGTGACATAAGAATGATGTGTTTAACATAACAATGTACTATTTTGAAAAAGAAATGCATTTATACATTTTCAAGGATGTTCTACGAAGATCAAAGCACATTTATGCTTATTATAATAATAATAATAATATTATGGTTCATTGCAAGTCACCTAGATGTTCAGACTGGATTTGGCATTTTTATTCACTTCTTGGGTCCTTCCCGAGAACTTAGAATAGGCAGATGTTGATATTTGATGGTGTTAGAGGCATTATTAAGATTGTTATTATTAAGATTATTATTAAGATTATTAAAATAGTTATCATTACCACTATTAATTATCACACAGTCAGCCAGTTTTTCAGACTGGGTTTGGCATTTTGGTGTACCTATCGAGTCCTTACCAAGGACCTGGTATAGGCAGATTGATGATATTATAGAAATCATCGCAGGATGAAAGTGGTGCCAAGTAAAGCTGCCTTCTGAAATTGACTGATGGCAAATTTGTCAATGCCAATGGTGTTCAAGTGGTGCTCCAGTTGTTTTGGTATTGCACCCAAAGCGCCTATTACTATTGGTGCTACCCTTGCGTGCCTTTGCCAGAGTTGTTCTATTTCTATTTGTAGGTCTTTGTATTTTGTTATCTTTTCCAATTCTTTCTCTTCTATTCTGCTGTCTCCAAGCACTGCCACATCCCCATGTAGACTTTTTTGTCTTTCTTATCAACAATTGTTGTTGTTGTTGTGTTGTTGTTGTGTTGTTGTTATTATTTATTTATTTATTTATTTATTTATTTATTTATTTATTTATTTATTATTTTATTTATTTATTTATTTATTTATTTATTTATTTATTTATTTTCTTAGATTTCTATGCCGCCCTTCTCTGGTAGGACTCGGGGAAGCTCACAGAATAAAAAACATATAACAATAAATAGAACTAAAAACATCCAAATGTAAAAACCCCAACAACTAAAATCTCATAACAGATCAGGGAATTTGCTGAAAAAGCCATGTCTTCAGTTCGGCGCAGAAAGCGCGGAGGTCGGGGGTCGTCCGAAGCCCGGTGGGTAATTCATTCCAGAGGGTCAGTGTGGCCACCGAGAATGCCCTCATCCTGGGGGCCACCAGCTGACATTGTCTGGCCGATGGCACCCGGAGGAGGGCAGTCCTATGTGACCGCATTGGGTGGTGGGAGGCTGGTAGGAGGTGGTCCTGCAAGTACCCTGGGCCCATGCCATGTAGGGCTTTATAGGTCAAGACCAGCACCTTGAAGCGGATCTATTATTATTATTATTATTATTATTATTATTATTATTATTATTATTATTATTATTATTATTATTATCCAATCTAGATGCAGTGTGCAAAACATTGAACACCTCCTGGTGGTTTTCATATTGTTTTTAATGTAGTCACTGGGCATGTGGCCAAGTCTAGAACATCAGTAGAGCAAAAAGAAGAGGAATTGTGTTGGCCTTTTTTTTTTTTGCTTTTCAGGCAAAAAAGAAAATTGGAAGATTATTTTCAGCTGAAAAAATGGCTCGAGGAAGAAGAATTTATTCTTTCCCCATAGAAATGTCATCATATTGTTGAGCCCCCTGCAGCAACATTACAATAAAAACAGAAACCAACTGCAAATGTCTCAGTTCTGTTTATCTTCTGCTCTTAAAAAGAAATGCATCTGACACTGATTCATCTGACAGTAAAATCTACATCTTGTTTCCATGCAGCACTCACATTCCTAGAGATAGTTACATATCTATAGTACTAAGTATTTTTGTAAAACTATTTATAAAGACCTCCTTTATGTATTTTTGGATCTGTGCATATAAATGAGGCAGAAAGATATTCCTTATTATATATGAATATCCTGTTATAGAATTGCATTTGTGGTATATTAAGTCAGACATCTGTGCAAACACTACAAAGAAATTTGTAGGTCTTAAAAGACTAATTACTATAATAGTAGTAAAAGTTTTCATGGGTCAGAACCCATTTAATCAGATGCACTCACTGTGTAGTATCTGTCCAACTGTATTCTGTGAAATAGGCCATTTTCTCATGTTGCTTCCTCAAGCATGATTGAAGCCTAGATCTTGTTAATCTGTTCATGAGTGAAGAATTTTTCTGGTTTTATAGAAAGTTTTATAGAAAGCCTGATGAGCTAAGTTTACCAGATCTCCATTTTAAAATTTACAGTGATAGGCAAAATACTATCTCCATTGCAGCCATATTCCTTGTTTTGGATGAGAATTGCAGGTACTACATATAAGGAGGTAAAGTTGGAAAATATTTATATGGTATTTTTTTGATATTAGTAAAGTCCAAGTATTAATAGTAATTATAAAAGTAAATTAATAAAATTCAACACATTTTCTTTGGCTAAAATTATTACTTATATAAGCAAAGCTGATGTGCACTGGTATTATAACCTAATAGTTTAAAGTAGTTTATGTATTTAAGAAAGAGGTAATCGCACCATCCTTTATGCCATAAAATCTCTTTTATCCCTGATATCCTCCATTCGTTACACATTTAGTGAAGCCTTTCTCTCCTGATAGTGAATGGCTAGGCAATGTCTGTATAGTGTTGCTTAGATTCATTCCTACCATACACCCTTTGTAAAATACAGGTTAGAAATTCAGAGACCATGAGTTCTAGACTGCCTCAGACATAAAGCCTACATAAAGGAGAAACATGTTTCTAAAGACATAAACTCAGAGCTTCAGCTCCCTGTCCCATCCCCCTCCCAGCAGATATTTTGGTGCCAACCTATCTACAAGACAAAAAGCTGGGCCAGCTTATCTACAAAACCAAAGAGTGATAGATTTAGCCAGGGCCGGATTTAGATGAAAAGAGGCCCTAGGCTATTCCACTTATGAGGCCCTTTCACCAGTGGTGGGATTCAATTTTTTTAACAACAGGTTCTGTGGCCGTGGCTTAGTTGGGGGTGTGGCTTGGCAATCATGTGACTGGGTGGGCGTGGCTAGCTGGTCACGTGACTGTGTAGGCGTGGGTAGCTCATCATGTGACCGGGTGGGCATGGCTATGTGCATAGGGACTACTCAGAGGGCTGAAAAAGTCATTTCTGACTGGGCCTCGCACTTTTGACCGGTCCTCACACTTATGACCATTCTCACATTTATGCCCGTGCAGCTTTCTTAACAACCATGTCACTCATTTCACAACTGCTTCTCTTCACCATGGTGACAAGATAGGGCAAAAACGTAAAATGTGAGGACAGTCGTAAGTTCGAGGACTGGTCAAAAGTGCGAGGACCAGTCAGAAATAACTTTTTCAGCCCTCTGAGTAGTCCATATGCATAAAAGGATACAGCAATAGAGAGGGATGAAGGAAGGGAAGGGAAATTAGAGTAGGAGTGAGTGTAAGAGAGGGAGGAAGAGAGGAGGAGAAGGAGAAAGGAAGAGGAAGGGAGGAGAAGAAGAGGGGGAGGAAGAGAAAGTAAGAAGGAAAGAAAAGAGAGAGGTGGTAGGTTTGAGGAGAAAGATTGCTGTACAATAAAAAAGATGAAAGGGAAGAAAGCCAACCCCAAACAAATATAAAGATATTAAGATAAAGAATGAATTGTTAAACTTTAAAGAATAAAAGAGAACAAATATGAATAAATAACAATAATTAGAAACACACATACAAACATACAATGTATTTTCTTTGAACAGAGTATTTGGCCGGTTCACAAATTTAAACAGTGTTTACTCATTTCAATTAAATTTACAATTTCTATATTTCCTTTTTGCCATATTTATTCCTCATCTATTTTTGTAAAAAACCAATATTACCCTTCATCCTCATCTCTAATCTTAATCAAATTCAATTTTTCCCTTCTATTCTACATTATACCCCTTCCCATTGTCATCTATTTTTATATCCATCCTCACATTGGTTAATTATGTAATATTAGTTGTTTAATATAAATTCAACATTTTAATATAAATCAATTAGTTATATAACTACCTTTTTTGTATATTAATCAATATGAACATGAATATTCCAATTATTTCCATGCAATCCAATTTCTTACAAATCAATTAATTACATTTACCAATAATAATAAACCAAATAATTTCCCCCATATATTCCTCCAAACCACAACTTAACCATTTCTGCTTTCAGAAATATACAATTGTAATGCTCTCTACATGGGGCTCCCCTTGAAGAGCACTCGGAGGCTCCAGCTGGTCCAGAATGCGGCCGCGCGGGTGGTTATGGGCGCACCTCATTGTGCCCGCGTGACACCCCTCCTGCGCGAGCTGCACTGGCTCCCAGTGGTCTTCCGGGTGCGATTCAAGGTGTTGGTTACCACCTTTAAAGCGCTCCATGGCACAGGACCCGGGTACCTTTGAGACCGTCTTCTGCCACCAATAGCCTCCCACCGACCAGTCCGTTCCCACAGAGAGGGTCTCCTCAGGGTGCCATCAGCCAAGTTATGTCGGCTGGCGACACCCAGGGGGAGGGCCTTCTCTGTGGGAGCCCCAACCCTGTGGAATGAACTGCCCCCGGAAATACGTAAGATCTCCGACCTCCGGGTGTTCCGCTGCGCACTGAAGACCCTGTTGTTCCGCCAGGCAGGGCTGTCAATATAATAATTTTAAATTGGGGTATTTTAATTTTTGGGGTTTTAAATCGGCCAAATCTATTTAATTATTTTAATTTTTAATTATTGTTGTGTCTTGTGTTTTTAAATTGGCTGTACACTGCCCTGAGTCCTTCGGGAGAAGGGCTGTATAGAAATAAAATAATAATAATAATAATAATAATAATAATAATAATAATAATAATAATAATAATAATAATAATAATAATAATAATCATCTATATAATAATCTATTATTATTATTATTATTATTATTCCCTAGTTAAATAGAGCTTTTTTTCTTTTGTGTTTTAAAATCCTGAACTCTCCTCTTTTTCCCTAAATTTCCCATTGTTTGCACCTACCTTTTTTGGTGAGGAAAAAGAAAAGAATTCTGCCTGCCTAATTTTCCAACCTTGCAGCAACAGCAAAGCAGTTTCAGTTTCGTTTCTCAGCAATGCTAGGGGGAAAAAAATCAGCACTCTTTGCAAGGAAGCAGAAGAGCCCTGAGCAAAACAGCTGAGACAAATCAGCTGAGAGCCGGGAGGCCAATTAGCCTATGCTGAAGCTCCGTGGGCCAATAAAATTACAAAAAAAACACCGAACCCTTTGTTAAATTGCTGGCTCCCCCGCCCCTCGCCCACCACTATTTATTGGCAATAAATAGTGGTGCGGAGGGGCGGGGTAAGCCAGCAATTTAACAAAGGGTTCGGCTGCACCACTGGCTCTAGGGCGGCCCTTTGAAGCCCCGCGGCAAGAATTTGAAGGTTTTTTTTTCCTCTAGCCATCGGAGGCAGCAATAGACTGGGAGTGGGCGGGGTAAGCGAACAGCCGGCGATCCAACAGAGCAGAGAGTGAGGGTGAGTGAAGGCGTGGAAGCTGCTTTCTCCATCCTGCTCTCTTGTGTCCGGAGCCGGTGGGGAACCATGTGGCAGCCCACATGGATTCCAGGCAGCGGAACTCAGGCTAGGGAAGGTGTGGGCAATTGTGGCTCTTTTACAACCTGTAGCCTTCAACTCCCAGAATTCCTGAGACAGCCAAGCTGTCTCAGGAATTCTGGAAGTTGAAGTCCACAGGTTGTAAAAGAGCCACAATTGCCTACCCCTGGCTATGGTAGGCTGGCGCCGCACGGGTGGGAGACGAGGGGCAGGCGAGCCAGCAATTTAACAAAGGGTTCGGCCGAACCCCCTAGAACCCCCAGAATCCCACCACTGTGTAGGCCCCTCTTGATCTTGAGGCCCTAGGCTGAAGCCTAGTTAGCCTATAGGAAAATCCGGCCCTGGGATTAGCCCTCACTCAAGATCCAAACCAGGACAAAGCCATTACACCATAATAGGAATTGCCCAACACCCTTTCAGAACACATGCTTCTTCATTTCATCACCCAGTGCAGTTCAGCCTCCATGTTTCCAGAGTCTTTCTCCCCAGTTGGAACTGAACCCAGATGGACATTTCTTCCAACAATTTCTTGTGATCTTGATGGTATCCCTCTGTTGATGCAGCCTTGGACTGCATTGGCTTTTTTGGCAACTACAGCACAAGTGCTGCTCATATTTAAGTGATGGTCCATCTTATAAGCACTCTTTTCAGTCAGGTACTGCCTATCCTGTACCTGTGCATTTAATTTTTCCTGCCTAAGTGCAGGGCTTTACTTTTCTCATCATTGAACTGCATCTTGCTAGCTAGGCCCCAATGCTCAAGTCAAGATCTGTCAAGATCCTTCTGAATCTTGAGTCTATCCTTCAAAGTGTTAGCAATTCTCTCCAGACATTACCAAATGAGATGGTACACTAGTGGGTTATATCTAAAGGTATCCACCTACTGTTGGAATGGTTACAGCTAGTGGAATCAATTCCTTCTCCTGTAACTTCTCACATACCTCACACTTGCATGATCAGAGAATTAGGGGGAATTTTCTGGAAATGTGGAGCTCATTCACTCACACACTGCAGGGAGAAGGAACGGTGAATCCTGCAAGTAGAAGTTGGTCATGTAACATGGTCACAATGTTATTATGGTACCACAGCTACATTTAATTTGTATAAAAAACTTTGGAGAGCAAAAATCAATCTATTCCCGTCACTTGAAGTGCAATAAAGTGTGAGTATAGTGGAGGTGTGTATATAATTTATTTAATTAACCTCACTGTATCTCTGATATTAATAATTGGTCACTGAACGTAGCTTTCAGAAACATACCATTACAAAAATTAATGATTTTTCATTGAAACAAGAATATTGTTGCTTAAAACTATCTATTTGATCATAAAGTAAAAATTTGCTAAAATCTGATAAAAGAGAAAGGTTTTCACTAAATATTTAGTGGTATTAATGAACAAAACATGGGTGATTTGCAATTCTAAGGCTGTTGAGGATAAACTGGAATTTGAACAACTACAAAATCTGAGATGTTGCCTCTTGGTCCTTTACTTGACTAAGCTGAGGAGTCAATGATCGCCTGGACAATAACACCATAGATGACCTGATAGCAAAATACATCAACATAGTTGAAAGCTCAGAATGTTGTTCTATAACATGGAAGCTCTTCAGCAAGTCTTCTAGAATTTTGTAAAATAGTAGAGGAACATTAATAACAATGATCCTCATATTTTTGAATTGAATTGATATGCAGGATTTTAGTTTAAAAATTATTTGTTCACACTACTGCATATATCAAAAAAGTAATATAAAAATGTGAGAAAGAACCACTGACGAACATGATGAATGAAATCTAAGAGACAAATTGATACCACCAACATGGGAAGAAACATATGTAATTTTGATTTACAAAGAAGTGGATGATCCAGAAAAACTACAGTCATAGACCAATGCCTTTGTCAAATGTAGATTATAAAATGTTTAAAATAATACTAGTTGAACTAGAAATGTCTTGCAGACATAATATACATTGACCAAACAGGTTATATTCTGAAAAGGAACAATAAAAATAATAGTAGGTTAATAATTAACAGAAGAACATATCAAAGAAAAAAGAAAAAAATAGCAGTAATTTTTCTAGAAATAGAAAAAGTCTTTGACAACATCCACTCACCATTTTTTAAAATAGATCTTTATTAGTTATTTACAGATAAAAAAACATATAGTGTAATTTTCAAACAAATATAAGTTATATATGGGTATAGAACACAAGACATAAAGACAACCACAAAGAAGGACTAACCGGGGGCCGTATCGAACCCCCGAATACTTATTCATAGTTACATCCCAGTAAATCCTTTTGTTCAATTAGTGTTGACTATTTTAAATACCAAATGCTATCTCATTATAATTAAGTATATATTTAATACTATGTTATTTATTCAATATTTGTCCTCTTCTTTAGCCATAAATACCAGCGTTCCCAGTTGCTGTAGTATATGGATTCTTTTTTGTCTCTTTTTTTTTATTGAAAAAGTTTTTCAAATACAAATCCCCCCCCTTTTCCCCGCCTCCTCCCTAACCCCCGCCTCCTCCCTCCCCTCCCCCTGTGGCTTCTTAATGAAACCTGTTTTCACCAATTGCCTCACATGTTTGTTTTTGATATCAATATGGCACGATCTCTGGCTTACAGCATCGGCTTCCGATATGTTAATGGCAGCCATGTTGTCTTCATAGATATTTACAGGATGCATGGGCTGCCTCCATAAGCTTACCAGAAGATCGTCAAACCAAACTAGATTATTGGAAGCTTTGGACAAACTGACATACTCAGCTTCCGCTGTGGAAGTTGCAATTAACTTCTGCTTCCCAGAGTACCAATACACAGGGCTACTATTTAGGTATACAATGTACCCCAAAGTACTTTTTCTAGATCTAACATCCCCTGCCCAATCGGCATCCGAAAAACAACTCAATGTTAATTCTCTAGTTGCTTCTGGTTCCAATAACAATGAATAGTTCACAGTACCTTTTAAATATCTCAGGAGTCGTTTGATTCTGCTCCAATGGTACTGTGTGGGATGTTCAGAATGTCTAGATAACACATTTACACTTAGACTGATGTCCGGTCTAGTCCAATTTGCAATGTACAACAACAACCCAATCATGGACTTGTAAAGGGTCTTATCTTCAAACTCTGTGCTCTGAGTGTACATACTCTTAAGGAAGTCTGTTGCCATAGGAGTATCGCATGGCTTCGCCTCTACCATGCTACACTTTTTAAGCAATTCCTGAATTTTATCTTCCTGAGAGAGCCGAAACCCCTTCTCGGATTTTACGAATTGCACCCCTAAAAATTTGCTAATGTGACCTAATGGTTTTAAGGCGAAACTCTTACTTAGGTCCTCAGAGAACTTCTTATGCCTGTTCTCTGATCTGCAAATATATAAGATGTCATCAACGTACAACAGTGCCGTTTCCCTAATGCCCTGATCTTCCTTGACAAAAACACACTTGTCAGCCGACGATGGTAAAAAGCCCATCTCTCTCAGGCTTTTAGTAAGACACTCGTTCCATCGCTTACCAGATTGTTTCAAGCCATATAGGCTCTTGTTCAACAACCACACATCGTCTTCCTGATGGCTTACTCCCTGAGGAATCCTCACGTACAGCTCTTTGTCTAACTGGGCGTGCAGGTACGTGGTCAGAATGTCGAACTGATATACATGTTCGCCTCGCATGGTAGTGATAGTGAAAACTGTTCTCACGCTCTCAGGATGCACCGTGGGCGAGAAGGTGTCCTCATAATCATCAGGGAATCTCTGCGAGAATCCCTGTGCTACTAGTCTCGCTTTATAGATGAAACCCCCACCTTCAATGGGCTTTTGCTTGAAAAGCCACCTGGTGCCGATCACCCTCTTGTCCTTGGGCAATCTTGTTGGCATGAATACATCCAGCCTTTTCAGGCTGTCTAGTTCTGTATCCATGGCGGCCAGCCACTTCTGTCGTTCATGGTCAGGTAAGGCCAACACATCCTCATATCTATGAGGGGTGGCCAAAACCTGGTCGACTGAGGTAACAAAGTCTTTGTACCTCTTAGGTCTATTGCCTCTAGTAGCCCTAACTGGTCTGCGTTTAGGAGTGTCACTCACATCAGAGTCATCTGATGAGTCATCTACCTCATGACTATCACTATGCATCTCAGAAGCTGGGTGCCTATCCTTCCTGGCTACCCACATCTTACGCTTCAATACCCCTTTCAAGGGTGCCTGGGATGCATGCTTCCCAGAACCAGATGTATCCCTATCATCGGATAGGTTCTCCGATACATCCTCTGTTTGCCTACGACAACTACGGGAAGGGTTCCGAGTAAGAATCTCATTGGTATGGCTCTTACTCCAGTTGGCCCCTTCGTGAAAGGTGGCAGACCTTGATATCATCAATTTTCCATTAGGGTAGGCAAACCTAAATGCCTTGGAGCCCTGCTCGTAACCAACGAATCTCAGTTTAACAGAGATTCGGTCTCCCTTTCTCCTGAGCTCCTTCGGGACATGAACATCGGCCATCACTCCAAAAACGTGGAGGTGTGCCAAGCTATAACACCTCGTATGGAGTCTTCTGCACTACGCTAGACCACACACGGTTCAGGGTGTAATTCGCGTATCTAATAGCCTCTACCCACTACGCGAAGTTTAATGCAGCATCCTCTAGGGTGCACCGCATCATTGTTTGTAATACGTCACTGTGCTGTTCTATGACGCCATTTTGAAACTTAGAATAAGGCGCGGTGCGTAAGTGGACTATGCCCTTACTCCTCAACCAGCTGGAGAACTGCCTGGAATTAAATTCAGTCCCCCTGTCAGTTAAGATCTTAACTCTGACCTGGTGCTGGTTCTGGACTAAGTTACAAAATTCTTTAAACTTAGTCAATGTTTCGCTCTTGGACATTAAGGGAAAAACGAATCCAAATCTGCTATGGTCATCTACTATGGTAAGGAAGTACCATCTCTTACCCACGGAAGGTGCGAATGGACCCACCAAATCCATGTGGATGAGCTGAAATGGGTGTTTGGAGTACCTCTGAGACCTCTTAGGCGCAGATTTCACTTTCAACTTTGCACTCCTACAAATTGAACAATCTAGGAATGTGTTACAGTCATTGATCTTGGTTCCCCTTGAGTGTTTGGTTACCTTTTTCACTATAGGAAAACTCACATGACCTAACCTGCGATGCATCAAGTGAGCACATTCATTGTGCAATGGCTCTCCTATAGAAATTGCATTAGTATTTTCAGGTTCCCTATTATCTGACTCTAAGTTAAAATTTAAAAACTTTTTATTAACTTTACATTTGTCTTTACAAGGCTTCCTCTGGTGAAAGTCTTGATCCTCATCATCTAGTTCTAACTGTGATTCATTGTTACTACCAAATGAGATAGTATAATTGCTATCACTGCAGGTCTCAGCATTCATATTGGGGGAATAATAAGGCAAGCCACCTATCTTCAAAACCTCCCCAATCACACATTTGTTGTTCTTGATCACAGCTGTTCCTCCTGAGAACAGAATCTCCATTCTGGGGTTCTCACATATCCTCATTAGGCTTAGCAAGTTATGATCTATCTCGGGTACATACAATGCTCCACGAATCTCTCCTATCCCAGGGATATAAACATCTCCAATGCCAACAACATTCACCTTTTTACCGTTTGCAACTTTGACCATGGATTGATGCCTTCTCATATTAACAAACAACCTTCAGTCACTGACAACATGGTTACTGGCCCCACTGTCCATTAACCATAGTTGCTGTCGCTGTTTCTTCGTAAGCTCTGACTCAGTAGTTTCCACTATGCCTACAGAATCATCATTAAACCTGGGATTGTTCCCTTTGTTGCCCCTATTTGGCTTTTTACCCCTTCTGTGGTTAGGAACATCTCCACTTGGCTTTCTGCCGGGAGGAAATGACCTTCCTTTACATTTATTATCAGAAGGTGTCCTTGAGCATGCCCTAGCATTCACATTTTGTGGGCAATCCCTTCTATAATGTTCTTTTGAACCACAATTGAAGCATTCTCTGATAGTATATGCTCTATTTAAACTATCGGGCCTTCTTAAAGGTTTTTCCTTTTTGTGGAAAGCCGCCCTGCATTTTCGCAAGTTATCTTCTGCAATCAATTTGCCAGATAACACTTCTAAAGATAAGTTATTACAATCAACATTATCCAATTGCGATATAAAATTATCCCAGCTAGGATCAAGGGAATTGAGTATAACAGTAATGAGGGTTTGTTCAGACACTGTTTCCCCCCTCAACATCAATTCCTGCCTTAACCTGTTTAACTCACATAAGTGTTCATTAATATCTACTCCCGCCTTCAACCTTGCAGAATAGAACTCCCTATAAACTCTGTTTGTAACATGGGAGCTTTTTGAACAAAATAGCTTATGCAGTTTCACCCAAACTTCTGTTACGGTCAGGTTACAAGATATACTGGGATATAGTGCAGGGTCAATGGACATCAATAAAATACAAAAGGCCTTATGATGTAAAAGATCAACTTCTAAGGACCATGGTCTAGGTGGGGGTTTTAACAACAACGATAAAACATTCTCTTTCATTAAAATTACTTGAATACTCTTAACCCATTCCTTAAAATTTCCTCCACCCACACTTAAACTTTTAAAATTAGGAGGAAGAACCTGTACATCATTAAACATGGAAACAGACATTAATTGATGTTCTGGGTGTAGTCCGTCCTGGAGCGGGCAATAAAGCATTGGAATGGAAGCACACAACACAGTGTCTTCCATCTGGCATTCTGACGGTCGTTCCTCCCCAATGGGAGGGATTAAAACCTCACGTTGTGCGGATGCAAAGCTCATCCTGGTTTGATCACAAAAGCTTGAGGGTCCTCTCTGGTGCACATCTCTAGGAATTTTTGGACACGCTCCCAAATTCCTATCTTCAGTTGAGGCAGCCTCCGGAACCGTTCTGGATGTCGATGTCGTCACAGATGGATATATCCCACTCGTGGCGTGCGCTGAATTAGTTGCAGACATCAGGGGTAAGTTGGTACGTGCAGCTACTATTTGTTGAGCCGATGGCGCCTGCAAACCATTGCCTAAAATGGTTGCCAAAGTTTCTATCACACTTGCAACCTTATGCTCAACATGAGAGTCTCTTAAATTTTTAGCAGAAGTCATTGGCATCATCAAGGGAGCTAAAGTCTTTATGGCCTGATCTATGATGGCTTCAACAGCAGGTGGCGCAATATCAACTTGGCCATGCTGGTTTAACAAAGAAGCAGGAACATTCGAATCAGGCAGTCTGTTATCCCCCATTCTCCACTTATGGTCTGAGGTAGGGGTTTTAGGAAAAGATTGAAAGTCTCTTACCGATCCGGTGTTTTCTAGGACTTCAATCTTCTTTCCTTGCATGGCTGGATTCTTTAAGAATTCGCTAGAATCAGCAGTCAGGTTCTGACTTACTATGGGCAAACCTAAAAACTGAAGGATTGCCTTCCTAAATTCACCATCCACCTCTGAATTTGTTTTCAAGACCTGAAGTGGCGTTCTTCCAGTCTCTACTTCTTTAGGTGATGATGGTTTACTCGCTATCTTAGGCACTTCAGAAGTTAAGGCCTCTGCTCCAAAACCTACAGCTCCACTTTTCTCTAAATCAATTAAGGTTTGGGGTTTTTCAGCCAAAGCATTTTTGGCCTGAGCCCCAGACAGTCCACTTTTTGACTTCATGCTTTTTGCTGCTGCTGCTGCCCTAGTCAACATCTATTCAACTGCAGATCTTTCAGTCTAGCGCATTACCATATGAGTGTAAGTTCATTAAACCATCCTCTGCTACCAACTGTTAGGGAATGGGGTTGAGGGATACCCCGGACCATGAACCAGCTCATGAGCAAACACACTGGGACTGAAATAAATCTGACAGAGGCGTCTTGTGTAAAAATATAATTTACTTTAAAACATTTAAAAAGCACTATATCTTTATGAAAACACATTAAAAACAAAGTCTTATCTTGGTTATGTGAAGCAAGGCTATCTCCCTAGATTCCTCTCCACAATACCGAAACAGTTCACAAGAGAATAAAGCTAACATGACGATAAGCAGCTTCAGCGTCGATACATCATCGAGGCAGTAGAAGGGCAGCAGCACAAACTTCACAGCTAAAAGTCACCTGAAGTAAAAACAGTTCAAACAGCAAACGTAGCTTGAAGTTTGTGGGAGGAAGAATGTCCAGCAACAGCAGTCCCGATGATAGCTTGCGTGCTTCAAAACAGCAAAAGGCAAGCATCCATAGGAGTTTCTCTGCAACAGTGTCTGGAGTCCTTATCTATGCTTCTCCTCCCATCTGCGACGTTGCACTGAGCTCTGCTTGCAGCTTCCAGCAAGAACTCTTGCATCTAGACCTAAAACAGCATTAGGCCCGAGTAGCAAGCGAAAAAGTCTATGGGGAGTTAACCTGCAAATAACTAGGGCGGGGAAGGCTTGCAGGTAATTGCAAACAGGAGATGGGTTGATTAAAACCATACTGTTTGTGAGTAGGCAAGTAGCCACAGCAATCCTGGAAACACTCGTGACAGAGGAGTTTGATCCTGTGGCTCCTGAGGATGTGGACAGGATTCTGGGATGGCTGAACGCGACCACATGTTTATTGGACCCGTGTCCCTCCTGGTTGGTGCTGGCTTCCCAGGAGGTTACACGAGGCTGGCTCCAGAGGATTATTAATGCTTCCTTGAGCGAGGGTGTCCTGCCGGCCGCCTTGAAAGAGGCGGTGGTGAGGCCCCTCCTGAAGAAGCCCTCTCTGGGGACTTCCAGTTTGCTTCCCGTTGCCAACAGACGGTCCTTTCTCGGACCGCCAGCCCCGTTGCCTGTTAGAGCTGCTTCGGACAAGGAGAAGCGGCTCAGAAAATTCAGAATCCATTAGGAATTGTGAATAGAGCCGGCGAGAGTCAGGTAGAGCCCCTGTGAGCCCCCAGATAGCACCCTTTTGCTTCTGGGGAGGAAACAGGCACGGCTCCCTATTCAGGTTGCCGAGGCTCCGGACAGCGTGGACAATTCTACATATTGTAGAACAAGGCGGCGGGATCAACCTTTTTATCGAAAACAAAGCGATTCTCCAAATAAACAGGGTGGAACTGGAACTTGAACCACGAAACTGCAAGTATTTATACTAGCCCTGTGACTAATTTTAAAACTAAGACTGAAAGTCTCTTGAAAATGGTGCCCGGCTTCAGTGTTAACGAGAGCTGAAAGCAAGAGTGGATTTGCATAGCTATTTCAACTAGTAACAAAGTAGCATTGCCTGTAACAAGTGAAAGAAAAGGGAATCTCTTTTAAGACAAGCCTGATTCTGATCCAATTTCATCTTTAACTTGACTAAACCTGGGGGAATTTCTCAGAGGACTCTGTGGAGGAGGAAAGGGAAAAAAAATTCTTTTTTTGAAAAAGTTAGACTACGTGGCAGCATGGCTTCTAAGCAGACTAAACAGGATGTGAAGGCGGCAGGGGGGGATCCCCCACACATAAGCCTCAACAACAGCCTCCCAGCCAGCAGAGCCAGAAAAAAGAGATTGATCTTGAAAGCCTAAAGGATTTTATTGCTCAGGCTTTGATGAGGCAAGATGAATGTCTGGATGAGAAGTTTAAAAAGTCACAACAGGAAATTAAGCAGGAGATGAAAGAAATTAAAGAGGTGGTACAAGAAAAATATGAAAAGGTGACCAAAAATTAATGACTGTGGTGACTGGATTGTCAGAAGCAATTATTAAAACTGATGAAAAAGTGGAGGAACTTAGATTAGAAGTGGATGTCAAAATGAAGGAGGCTGATCAAAAAATCTCTAATGTTGACAATAAAGCGCAAAGACTGGAAAATGAGATAACAATGATGCAATTCAGGTCTATGGAATTTGCTATAAGGCTTAGAGGCTTAAAAGAGAATGATAGGGAAGATTTGAGAAAGATCTGTGCTGATGCATTAGCTGTGATGTTAAAGATTAGTTCTGAAGAGATTTTTTGTAAAATGGACAAGGTGTATAGAGTGAATTCTTGAGTGGCCAGACAAAGACAACTGCCTAGAGACGTGGTGATATATTTTACAGATAGAAAAATAAGAAATGATATCCTGCAAAAGTCCTTTGTCTCTGCTGTGCAAGTGGATGGAAAGGAAATTGGAGTTTATAAAGAATTGCCACCTAAGATGTTAAAAGACAGGAAGGACTTTGGATTTTTAGTGAATGAATTAAAAAAACAACAAATCCCATTTAGGTGGGATGCTCCAACTGGCATAATTTTGAGGTTTAAAGGAGAAAGAAACCAATTAAATACTCTTGAAAAGGCGGAAGAATTTTATTCTAACTTTTTCAAAGTGAGTTCACCATCCCCATGTACATCTTCTGTGTTGGAGACAAAGGAGAGTGACAAGGAGAAGCAATTTCAGCAAAAGATCGATGAGCAGTCTAAGCAGTTGGAATTGGAGGCAATGGAAATGCAGGGAGCTACAGGAGGATTTCTGGATGCACCCTTGATAGATCTTCCCTCAGAAATTGTAATTGAACCACCTAAGACTACAAGAGAAGTGGCTTTGGACCTAGCCCGGATGTGTGAAGCCAAAGATCAGCGCATAACTCGAGCAGTTGCTAAGCAAATTAAAGAAAAGCAACAACAGGAAAGGACCAAGCCACAGCAAGGCAAGAAAGGAGTTAAGGGCAATATACAAGAATGTGAAGCCATGGGAGGAGCAAAGCCGAAGACTACCAACTTGGAGAGCCTTCAGCATATCTTCTTATCGCTTCGAGAAGATTCAAATGACAATTAAGTTTTTATCTTGGAATGTGAACGGATTAAATTCACCACAGAAAAGGAAGAAATTATTTAATTACTTGAGACAATTTAACAACAATATTATTTGTTTACAAGAAACTCATATTCGAATACAAGATCAAAAATACCTGATAAACTCAAGATTAGGAACACAATTTATAGCCTCGAATTTGGAAAAAAAGAATGGTGTAGTGATTTATATAAATAAAAGACTGTCAGCTAAAATTATAGAAGCCGATGATTGTGGCAGGTTTATAGCAATTGAACTCTACACAGCAAATGGCCCAATTCTGGTGATTGGAATTTATGCTCCTAATCAATAGCAAGAAAATTTTTACAAAACTTTGCATTCCAAAATATTGCAATGGGATTATAGATCTATTATAATTATGGGAGATTGGAATGGAGTAATTGATTCTAAAATAGACAAAAAGAGTTTGGCAAAGTCAAGGATTAGATTACCACAGACTTTTTTTTGATATGAAAGAAGATTTGGAATTAAAAGATATTTGGAGAATACATAACCCAAAAGATTTGGACTTTACTTTCTTTTCAGATAGACACAGATCCTTCTCTAGGATTGACTTTATTTTACTATCATCTGATTTACTTGTTAAAACGAAAAGAACAAAGATTTTTCCAAGGACTTTAACCGACCATAGCCCGGTATGGATAGAAATTGAGATGGGAAGGAGTGAGAGAAGATCATGGAGAGTAAATGAAAATTTGTTCAGATATGAAAAGAATATAACAGAACTTAAAAAGCAGATGAAAGAATTTTTTGAAATGAATTTGAATAAGGGTACCCCTATTGAAATTGTGTGGGATGCGAGTAAGGCATATATGAGAGGGGTACTCATCCATATGAACTCTAAACACAAATTAAATCAACAAAAGAAAAGATCTGAAATGGAAGCAGAAATAAAGAATAAAGAACAGTTACTTATAAAAAACCCAACAGATGAAAGAATACGAGGAGCTATAAAACTTCTGAAAGATCAATTTCAAATGCTTATGGCAGAACAAACAGCAACAAATTTACAATTTGCGAAACACAATACATTTTGTAACGCTAACAAACCGGGCAGATGGTTGGCTTATACATTAAGGAAGAGGCAGAGCACACGGGTCATTGATAGTATTGATAGTGGAGGGAAGGAAATTTTTCAACAAAAATTAATCAAAAAAGTTTTTTTAGATTATTATACCAAATTATATGCTAAAGATGATATACAGAATGGACTTATAGAGAAATATTTAGAAAAAAGAAGAGTTACAAAAATTTCTAGTCAACAAAAGGAGAGAATGAACTATCCTATAACTGCTGAGGAGATTATTGCCGCAATTAAACAATTGAAAACAGCTAAAGCACCAGGGACGGATGGTTTAACTGCGGTGTATTACAAAACTTTACAAGCAGAAATGATTGAACATCTTAAAGATCTATTTTGTAGTATACAAAAAGGGGGTAAAATACCCCATCATGGAAAACAGCTTATATTTCATTGATACCGAAAGAGCAAATAGGTCCTAAAAAACCTGAGAATTTTAGACCAATATCTCTTCTGAATAATGATTATAAAATATTTACAAAAGTATTAGCCAACAGGTTGATGCCAGTTATTCAAGAGGTGATTCATTATGATCAAGCGGGATTTATAGAAGGCAGATATATGAAGGATAATGTAAGGCAAATTATAGATTTATTGGAATATCTTGAGAAGAATAAACAGATCCCTGCAGTGCTGGTCTTCTTGGATGCGGAGAAGGCCTTTGATAGAGTGGATTGGAACTTTCTATTAAAAACTTTAAGAAAGATGGACTTTGGGGATCAATTTATTCAGGCGGTTTCAGCAATTTATCAAGAACAAATGGCACAAATTATTATTAATGGAAGCTTGACAACAAATTTTAGTATTGAAAAAGGAACAAGACAAGGTTGTCCGTTATCCCCATTGTTATTTATTTTAACATTGGAAGTCTTGTTGAACACAATACGGGACTCGAGTACCTTGAAGGGAATAGTGATAAGGCAAGAGGATTACAGAATAAGGGCATTTGCAGACGATCTGGTTGTCACCCTAACACAACCGATTGAATCAACAATCCAGATGAAAGACATTATAGAACAATATGGTATGGTATCAGGATTTAGATTGAACCAGAAAAAATCTAAAATGATAGCTAAAAATATGACACAAGATCGAAAACAGGAACTTGAAAGTAAGGCAGGTTTTGAGATAGTACCAAAGGTTAAATATCTAGGAGTCCAGGTTGCAGAATCAAACATAAAACTGTTTCAAAATAATTATGAGGTGTTGTGGCGAGAGGTACAAAAAGATATGGAGACTTGGAAAAAACTGCAGCTGTCTTTACTTGGAAGAATAGCAGCAGTTAAGATGAACGTTTTGCCTAGATTCCTTTTTTTGTTTCAAATGATTCCGGTGCTTAAAAGTGATAAACAACTGAGAGAATGGCAAAGTGGAGTGAACAAGTTTGTATGGAATGAGAAAAACCCGAGAGTTAAGCTGAAAATTATGCAAGATGTCCCAGAAAGGGGAGGCCTTAAACTTCCAAACCTACAATTATACTATGAAGCAGCAGCTTTGACGCAAGCAAGTGATTGGTTTGGAAGGGAAAAGACTGGAATATTGAATATAGAAAGCTATGATCTCGAACTTGGTTGGCATGCATACTTATTTTATGAGAATAAAGTGGATAAAGTATTTAAAAGCCACATACTTAGAAACTCTTTGATGAGAGTTTGGAAGAAGCACCGACTCAAAGGGGATTATAAAATACCGCTATGGCTGGATCTTGGTCATATCTTGTGGAATACAAATATAATGTCACTTGGGGGTTTTTTATATAAAGACGTTCTTTTTACAGATGCGGGCAGATGGCAACTGAAGACATTAGAAACGCTGTTGGAAGAAGGGATTAATTTAACTTGGCTACAGTATAATCAACTTCAATTGAGATGGAAAGAGGACCAAAAAACTGGAATAATGATGTATGAAGAAGAATTGGTTAGACATATAAAAGAGAAAGGTCCAATGCATATTAAAAGGCTTTATAATGTTTTGCTAGAAAGGGATTCAGAAACTGAACTGGTTAAAGATTGTATGATAAAGTGGGCACAAAATTTTGCAGAACCAGTGATGTTGGAAACATGGGAAAAAATATGGGTTCAGAATGTTAAATTTACACAGTCGCAGAATTTGAGGGAAAACTTTTATAAGATGTTTTATAGGTGGCACTTAGATCCTAAGAAATTGTCATGCACGTATCCTAATGTTCAACCAAAATGTTGGAGATGTGATTGCTTAGATGCTACATACTATCATATATGGTGGACATGTAAGAAAGCAAAGGCTTTTTGGATAAAAATTTGGTGGGTTATGCAAAATGTTTTAAAGAAAAAAATTCTATTTTCTCCTCAATTGTTTTTAAATAAAATAGTTTTTATTGAATATAAATATTAAAAAAGACATACGTAACATATACACAACAAACATTTACACAACATATACACAAAAAAAGTATAGTTTCTTCTTAAGCGTTTTTTCAGAGTGACGTTCTACAATTCTACTTATAATATAATCCTTCACCTCTCTTTAGTCTAATAATATTTTTTTTATTACATATATATGTATCAATCGGTAATATATCCCCTATATTTTTTGTATATTTCTAATTTTTAACCAATTATACCAATTATTCCATATTTTATAATAATCTGATTCTTCTTTTTCTTGTAATTCTTTGGTTAGCCTATCCATTTCAGTGCATTCTAAAATTTTCCCTATTACTTCTGTTTCACTTGGTATTTTTTCTTGTTTCCAATTTCTTGCGTAGGTTATTCTTGCAGCAGTTAATATGTGGATTGTAAGATATTTGATATCCTTAGGGTATGATTTGTTGAATATTCCTAATAAAAATGTTTCTGGTTCTTTTTCAATCTGTGTTTTTGTTATTTGTTCCAACCATTTTTTAATGTTAGACCAAAATTTCTTTGCTGCCGGGCACGTCCACCATAAATGATAGAAAGTCCCTTGTGCCTTTTTGCACTTCCAACAAATTGGGCTATTTTTAGGTTGTATTTTTGCCAATCTGGTTGGAGACATATGCCACCGATAAAACATTTTCAGTTGATTTTCCTTGTACGCCGTTGCTTTCGTTAACTTTAGGTTTACCTGCCAGAACTTTTCCCATTTTTCCAAAGGTATTGTGTGTTTGATATTTTGAGCCCACTTGATCATCGTTTCTTTGACTGTCTCTTCTTCCAATTTATAGCGTAGGAGAAATTTATAAATTCTACTAATTAATTTATTTTCTGAATCTAATATAATTTTATCTATTTCTTGTTTTTGATTGTAAATTTCATATGTTTTTATATGTTCTCTATATTTGGATTGTATTTGAGTGTAAGTCCACCAGTCTATTTCTCTGTGTAAATCTGTCTCCAATTGTTGTTTTGTCTTTAGTTTGCCTTGATAATCAATTATATCTTTATACCTAATTATTTTTGTCTTATCTGTTAAATTTGGGTGCCTAATTGATTCAGCCGGTGCTAGCCAATTTGGTATCTTCATATAATGTTGTTTTTTAATTTTAAGCCAGGTTTGTAATAGTGAGTTCCTTATTGTATGTGTTTTAAAATATGAATGTGTTTTGTATTTCTCATCCCACATAAAGGAGTGCCAGCCAGTTTGAAGTTCGTGTCCCTCAATTGTTAAAATTCTAGAGTCCTTTAATTCTATCCAATCTTTGACCCACGATAGTACTGCTGCTTGATAGTATATCTCCCAGTCAGGGAGTGCAGCTCCACCTCTATCTTTTGTGTCCTGAAGCAGTTTTAATTTTATTCGTGGCCTTTTCCCTTGCCATATAAATTTAGATGTAATTTTATTCAGCTTTTCAAAAAACGATTTATCTAATTTAATTGGGGTAACCTGGAACAAATATAAAAATTTAGGTAGTATAGTCATTTTGATGGCCGAAATTCTTCCTAGGAATGAAATGTGTAAATTTTCCCATTTTTCTAAGTCTTTCTTTGTTTGTTCTAGTAATTTATCATAATTGTTTTCTTTAATTGCTGATGTTCTTGTAGATAAGCAGATTCCTAGATATTTTATTTTTTTTGTTGTTTGAATTTGTATGTTATCTATCAAATCTTTTGTTTGAATTTCCGTAAGGTTTTTAACAATTAGCTTCGATTTACTTTTATTGATTTTTAGTTTGGCCACTTCTCCAAATTCTTCTATTTTTTGGAACAAATTAGGTATAGATTCCATAGGATTTTCTGTCAAAAATACTAAGTCATCAGCAAAGGCTTGAACTTTGTATTCTTCTCTATTAATCCTTAAACCTTCTATTCCTTGGTCTTCTCTAATTTTTTTCAACAGGATTTCCAATGATAGAATATATAATAAGGGAGAAAGTGGACAGCCTTGTCTAACTCCTTTTGTTATATTAAATTTGTCTGTTATGTCATCATTCATAATTATCCTTGCTGATTGCTTGGTATAGATTTCTGCTATAATTTTCCCAAATTTTTCCCCAATTTGCATATTTTGTAGTTGTTCAATCATAAATTTCCAATTTTGGTTATCGAAGGCCTTTTGGGCGTCAAGAAAAACCAACGCTGCCTGCTTCTCCGGGTGTGATTCATAATATTCTAAAGCATTAAGTATTATTCTCATATTGTTCTTTACTTGGCGTCCCGGCAGAAATCCATTTTGGTCTGGGTGTATATATGTATTTAATACTAATTTAATCCTTTCTGCCAAGATTGCTGCAAATATTTTGTAATCGGCATTCAATAATGAAATAGGTCTATAGTTTTGTATTAACTGGAGATCTGTGTCTTCTTTTGGAATGATTGTTATTATG
Source organism: Pantherophis guttatus (assembly GCF_059756535.1). NCBI lineage: Eukaryota > Metazoa > Chordata > Lepidosauria > Squamata > Colubridae > Pantherophis > Pantherophis guttatus. Next base: position 183,131,040 of record NC_142063.1, on the reverse strand, counting down.
GCTTCCGTCCATGAATTTGGTATTTTGGCTTTCTCCATAGCTTCATTATATAATCGCAACATATTCTCTCCCAATACTTCTTGCATTGTTTTATATATTTCTACCGGTAATCCGTCGGGTCCCGGTGTTTTATTGTTTTTTTGCTTTTTCAGTACTTCATCTAATTCTAATTTAGTTATTGGCCTATTGAGAGTAATTCTTTGTTCTTCTGTGATTTTTGGCATTCCTGATTTTCCTATGTACTGTTTTATTTTATCTTCCTCTATTTTCCCCTGATTATATTGGTTCGCATAAAATTTCTTAATAATTTCTTTTTTGGTCTCTTTACTATGTTGAATTTCTCCTTTATCATCTTTCAATTGGTATATCATTCTTTTTTTCTGTTCTTTTTTCAATTTATAGGCTAGCCATCTGCCCGTTTTATTTGCGTGTTCGAAATAGTTTTGTTTCGCCATTTTTATTTTTTGGGCTAGTTCTATTTGGTTTATCAAATTCAATTTATGCTTAATCATTTCCCATTCTTCTCTTATTGTTTTGTTCTGGGGCTTTCCCTGGAGTTTTCGTTCTATTTGTTTTAGGCCTTTCTCTAAATTATCTAATTGTTTTTTCTTCTCTTTATTCTTTTTCCTCGTATATGCTATTACTAGGCCCCTTATGTATGCTTTTAAAGTATCCCATGTGTTTTGTAAAGAGGTTTCCTCTATTTTATTTATCTGAAAGAATATTTTTACTTCCTTTTCTAACATCAAATTAAATTCTTTTTCTTTACATAATCTTTGGTTCATTGTCCATCTCTTACGTCTTCTTTCCCCTTTCCAGTTTATGAATAGTGGATTGTGGTCTGCCCATTGGTTTGTGCCTATCTCAATTTTTTCTACTTCTATTTTGATATTTGGGGTCATCCATGCCATGTCCAGTCTTGACCAGGAGTTATGCGGATGGGAGTAAAAGGTGTATTGGGCCTCTTCTTCATGTGTTTCCCTCCATACGTCTGCCAAATGTAGTTCTTCAGCCATAGTAAAAAATTCTTTTGGAAGTATTTCTTTTTTCTTTTGTTTTTTTCCCCCAGTTTTGTAGTCTTTCTTTGCATTTACTATTGCATTATAATCCCCTATTACACAAATATCATCATATTCTAATTCTGCTAATTTTATATGTAGGTCTTTAAAAAAAAACTGTAGTTTTTGGTTAGGTGCATAAATCCCTACAATTAACATTTTCCTCTTTCCTATTTCTAATTCAACCATCACCACTCTACCTTGCTCATCGGTATAGACTAGTTTAGATTGTATTTTTTCTTTTACGTAAATCACTACTCCTTTAGTTTTTAGTTTTCCTAATTTGGGGTTTTCTAGGATTTTTTGATAATCTTTTTGAATACTTCTTGCAGACATATCACATCTGCTTCTAATTTTCATAATTTTGTGAAAATTTGATTCCTTTTCTTTGGGGCATTTAAGCCATTAATGTTTACCGAAAAGAGTTTGATCTGTTTGATCTGTTCATCCATTGCCTATTGTATCTGTTTTTTTGTGTTTCTTGTTTCCATCCGTTCCCTAGGTTTTGCACCTTCTCTCTGTTCTCTCTCTTTTTCTTGCCTCTGTCTTATTTTTTTTTCTTCATTTGTTTCTATTGGTTCTTCTTCTTGACTTTTACTATCTGTTTCCTCCTTGCTTCCCTGTTCTACTTCTAGTCTAAAATGTGTGTTATGAAATTCTCTTGCCTTTTCTAGAGTGTCTATTTTATATTTTTTGTCTTCCCACGTAATTAAGATCCCCTCTATTGGCAGCCATCTATACATTATCTTGTATTTAATCAGTAGTTGTGTTAAAAACTGATATTGTTGTCGTAGATTTCTTACTCTTCGGGGTATCTGTTTTAAAATTATAATTTCTTTTTCATTATAGATCACTGTTTCTTCTCTAGATTTCTTATAGGCTTCATCTCGGATTGATTTTTTAAAAAATTTAACATGGACTTCTCTCGCCAATCTGTATCTTCTTATATAATTTGTTTGTACACGGTAAGTTTCTTCCAATTGTCCTTTTATTTCTTCTAGTTCTTTTTGTATCATTCCTGCAATAATCTCCACCATCTTTCCTTCTAAATCCTCATTTTTTTCTTCTGGAACATTTTGAAAACGCAAGAAGTAGAGGCCTTTTCCATTTCGAGCATGGCCAAGGAATCTGACATTTCTTTGTTTAGTTGTAGGGTTTTTTGTTGCATTGCTTCTACTTTTAATTCCACATGATCTATTTTTGTTTCCATTTTCCTAATTCTTAATTCATTTTCTGCTATAGAATTTTGAATGCCCCCAATTTTATCCTTCATGGTCTTGATATCTTCCTTAACTTCTCCTAATTCATTTCTGATCTCTGCATGGAACGTTCTCATTTCTTCCTGATTTTCAGCTATTTTTTCTTGTGTTTGAAACAGTGTTTCCTGGATCTTTTGAAACATATCTTGTATTACATTAGGTGCCATTTCCAGTTTTTCTTTTTCTTTTTCTTTCCCCATCATGCTATCTATTGTTTTTTGTTGTGAGGGGGAAGGAGTCATTACTAACGTATTGGTTGTAGGTTTTTTCCCTGTCTTTGTTATGGTGGAAGTTGTAGACATTTTTAATATTCGTGTAAAGCTTTCCAACCTTAACATCAATTATTAAGTTATTCCTTAATATCTCTTTTCCCCTCCAAATACTACTTATACACCGCACAACTTATATATAGTTATATTATATTATATTGCCAGTTATCCCAATTGAGCAATTAATTCTTATTCACAGTATAAATCTATTTACTTATCAATCAAGATTTAAATTTAATTTTCTTAATTTTCTAATTAGCAATCTTTTCAATTACCCCCTTTTCAATCCATCTATCTCAGAAATACAATCAACTCATCTATTATTTTGTATAAAAATCAGTCTTTCATTTTAACAATAATTCCTTGTCTAACTACAATTTCACAATACAATTTATAGCTATAAAAATATTGTCAACTTATATATTTCTTTCAAATATTAAACTTATTAACTAATTAAACAGTTCAAAATTAATAATTCACTTAATTTTTATTTTCTTTAGTCCTTATTGTCTTCTTGCTTTACCTCTCTCAGTCTGTTCTTTCACAATCATAAAAAACGTGATCTGTGTCGTCTCAGTCTTTTTTTTTAATTTCTTCTCCCAGTAATCGGATCTCTGCATCAGTTTTCAAATCTTTTTTTTTAAACTTGAGTTCTTATTATCCAAAAGATTAATTTAAAGTACATAAATAAGTACGTAAAATATCCAAAGTTATTTGTAAATCCAGAGTTCGAAATCCAGACAGGTCTTCTGTATCCGTGAAATTCACCACTTAGTCCGGTATTTCAGTCTCTGCACTCGGTTCCAATGTTTGGGATTTGAATCAGTTATAATTCCCAAGTTCAAACGACTTGTCTATATCCACAGAGTCCACAGGCTGCTCCCTTTGATCAACTGTAAAAGTCCGCAGTCAAACCACTTCTAGCGCTATTTCTCCTTTTCTTATATTTGCTTAGTCATTCTATGGGTTTCTGTCTTCCGCGCTGTAGTTATTCCCCCTTTTTTCCTTCTCCTCTTGTATCGCCGCTGTTATAACTCACTTGTCTTCCTCTGATTCGATCGCGCGTCCCGTTTGCCGTCTCTATTGTAGGTGATCTATCTGACAGTCACTCGGATTTGCTTCCACTTTTTGCTTCGATCTAGGCGGGCGCCATCACTCCTGTCCGCCGATAAGGCCAACTTCTTCTCCACCAATTTAAGAGGTTGATCGCTCGTCCTCCCTGATGACAGCGCAACACCAGGGGGCTTCGCGAATTCCTCTTTCGTTTCCCGATCCCTCCAAGTTTGGGAATGCCCTTAAAGAGCAATTAATGAGGAAATTTGGGTTTCAGAGCATGAGCAATTTGGGAAACGGCGCCTCCGTTTCCTCACCCGTTCGTGATGACGTCACCACCGGAAGTCTCTCCTCAATTGTTTTTACTGGGTATAGTTAAGGGTTTTTCAGTGGGTGAAACAAAATTGATATTGTATATGGTAACAGCAGCGAGATTGTTGATAGGTCAATATTGGAAAAATGAAGCTATGCCTACTATTGAAGAATGGACTTTGAAGATGGCTAATTTTGCAGAGATGGAGAAGATTTCAGCATATTTAAAAGATCGAACTCAAGAGACTTATGTATGGGAGTGGAAAAAGTGGATAGACTATGTGCAGAATAAATATCAAATTGGGAAATATCAGATAGCTTTTAACTGAATGTATTATACAGGGATAGAATAATTAAATTTTGTGAAGATTTGAATAATATACAGGGGGTGGAGCGGTTCAAGTTTTATAAAATGTGATTTTGATTTGGATTATATTTTGCGGAAGTCCCGGGGGGAGGGGAGGGTTAGGGGGGATTAGGGAGGGTTAGGGGGGGGGAAATTGGGGTGAAAATGTATTTGTAAAACTTTTTCAATAAAAAAAAAAGAAGCCCTCTCTGGATCCAGCTGTTTTGGCTAATTATCGTCCAATCTCCAACCTTCATTTTATTGCGAAGGTTGTTGAGAGTGTGGTGGCGCAGCAGCTTCCACAGTACCTGGATGAAGCTGTCTATCTAGATCTGCTCCAGTCCGGCTTCCGGCCTGGGCACAGCACGGAAACGGCATTGGTCGCGTTGGTGGATGATCTCTGGAGGGCTCGGGATAGGGGTTGTTCCTCTATCCTGGTCCTGTTAGATCTCTCAGCGGCTTTTGATACCATAGACCATGGTATCATGTTGCACCGGTTGGAGGGGTTGGGAGTGGGGGGCATCGTTTTGCGATGGTTCTCCTCCTACCTCTCTGACCGGTTGCAATCTGTGTTGGCGGGGGGCAGCGGTCGACCCTGAGGTGCCTTGTCTGTGGGGTGCCGCAAGGGTCGGTCCTCTCGCCCCTTCTGTTCAACATTTATGTGAAGCCGCTGGGTGAAATCATCTGTGGCTTTGGGGTGGAGTTCCATCAGCACGCTGATGATACTCAGTTGTACATCTCCACCCCAGGCCACCCCAATGATGCCCTTGAAGTGATGTCCCAGTGCCTGGAGGCCGTGCGGGCCTGGATGGGGAGAAACAGGCTCTGACTCAACCCTTCCAAGACCGAGTGGCTGTGGCTTCCGGCGTCCCGATATAGCCAGCTGGTTCCATCGCTAGTTATTGGGGGCGAATCATTAGCCCCCACGGAAAGGGCTCGCAACTTGGGCATCCTTCTGGATACACGGCTGTCTTTAGAAGAGCATATGACGGCCATGGCCAGGGGAGCTTTTTATCAGGTTCGCCTGATACGCCAGTTGCATCCCTTTCTAGATCGGGACTCCCTACACACGGTCACTCAAGCACTCGTCACTTCCTGTCTGGACTACTGCAATGCTCTCTACATGGGGCTCCCCTTGGGGTGCACCCAGAGGCTCCAGTTGGTCCAGAATGCGGCCGCGCGGGGGATTATGGGAGCGACGGGGCGCTCACATATGACACCTCTCCTGCGCGAGCTGCACTGGCTTCCTGTGGTCTTCAGGGTGCGCTTCAAGGTGTTGGTGACCACCTTTAAAGCGCTCCATGGTTTAGGGCCAGGGTATTTACGAGACCACCTTCTGCCACCAATAGCCTCCCACCGGCCAGTACGCTCCCACAGAGAGGGATTCCTCAGGGTGCCGTCGGCTAGACAATGTCGGCTGGCGACCCCCAGGGGGAGAACCTTCTCTGTGGCAGCACCTGCTCTCTGGAACGACCTACCCCCAGTGATACACATGATACCAGACCTCCGGACTTTTCATCGGGCCCTGAAAACACATCTTTTTCACCTAGCTGGGCTGGATCGATCCCATCCCTTCGGTTTTAATTTGTAATTGGTTTTAATCCGGGTTGTTTTAAATGGATAGCCAAAATTATTTAATGTTTTTTAAAATTGCTTTTAAATTTTATATGTTATGTTTTACCATGGCTGTTCCCTGCCCTGAGTCCTGTTGGAGAAGGGCAGTATACAAATTAAATAAAAATAAAAATTAATTAATTAATTAATTAATATTCAACATCCCACCCCTCCTGGTAAAATCAACCAATCTTACATTACGTAATCACTTAAGTAGGTGAGCTTCCGATGGGTGTGACTGGACCTGCGCAGTTCCTTAGAATCGGCTTTGGTAACCTGAACATTCGGGCCTGCATCCGCTCGGGATTCTGCCTCTGGGAGCGCCTCGATGGATTTTCGAGGCGTGGCTGGTTCCACAGGCCTGGGTTCTTCGGAAGAATGATGGATCTCCCTCCTTCCTAGGCTGTTGTTGTTTTGTGTGTGTCCCCACCGCCCCCCTAAAGTTGGACTGTAGTGGAGTTCATGTTAGGGTACGATTGTCAGATTTTGTGAGTACCGGTTGCCGGTTGTTGAAGTGTTTCCAACTCCGGAGTTGGTCGATATGTCTATTCCAGATCTTACCATCATTTAATTCTACCCTGTAAGATCTTGGCCATGTAACTTGAGTTATTTTTGCTGGTACCCACTTTGGGTCACCTATGTAATTGTGGGCATACACTAAATTCCCCACTTCGATCGACTGATATTTACTGGTTGAATCTATGGGTAGATTCTATAGATCTCTGTACTATAATTACGTGCAGCCTGTCCAATTGAGATCTTATCTTCTGGCCCATTAACAATTCAGCTGGGCTTTTGTGTGTGGTTGCGTTAGGTGTAATGTGTTGGACTAAGAGTAGCTTATCTTTTCCTGCCACTCCCCTGGGCCCATTTGGGCCAGTGTTTCCTTTGTTGACCGGACCATCCTTTCGACCAATCCAATGCCCGGAGCTGCCGGGGCATGTCTGATCCCTTCGCTGGCTAGGAACATTTCAAACTGGTTGGCAGTGAACGTAATGTAAGATTGGTTGATTTTACCAGGAGGGGTGGGATGTTGAATATTAATTAATTAATTAAGGTGCTATCTTTGGCTGACAGTCTCTGCCGCTGTTATTGGGCTGGTTTCTAACTCCTCTTATCAGCAGGATGGATGTAGTTGGGGCCAGGTCTTCAACAAGGCCTGGCAGTGGGCATCAACTCAGGGCATCTGCGTGATCAATGGTTTTCCCTGGCTGATAGATAAGGTGGCATTTGTAGGTGGCCAGGAAGACAGTCCATCTCATCATTTGGGGAGACAAATAGTTTAGGGTTCATCAGTCACCTGCGAGGAGACCTAACAATGGCTTGTGGTTTGTAATTAGTTCAAATTCATGTCCATATTCATAGAAACATTTAATCCCTGCCATTGCCGCCAATGCCTCTTTATCCAGTTGACTGTAATTGCATTCGGCTTTTGAGAGTGTTTTTGAATAACAAGCTATTGGTGCCTCCATTCCGTTTGGTAGGCGGTGGCTGAGGACTGTTCCTATCCCAAAGGGTGATGCATCGCAAGTCAGTACTAAAGGCAGAGTCTCACTATATTGCATGAGGACGCTCTTAGAAGTTAATAGTTCTTTTACTGCTGCAAAAGCAGAAACTTCTTTATGTCCTCACTTCCATTCTGCAGACTTATCAAGCAATTGATACAATGGCTCCGCAACAGTTGCCTTCTGTGGTAAAAAAAATGTTCAATAGTTCAATAGTAAAAGTTCAATAGCCCTAGAAATGCTTGAAGTTCTGTTTTATTTGTCGGGGTGGGGGCTTCCTTAATTGCCTTGATTTTGCCCTTTGTGGGGTGGATGCCTGTTTCATCAATTAAGTATCCCAGAAATTCAACACTAGGTACTGCTATTTGGCATTTTTCCTTCTTTATCTTAAGACCAGCCTCTTGGAATCTACTGAAAACTCGTCTCAGTCTTTGTGTTAATTGTTCTTTGTTCTCAGCGGCCACGAGGACATCATCAAAGTACAACACCACCTCTGGAATGCCATGTAGGAGGTGCTCCATTAAGCATTGGAAAATTCCTGGGGCCACACTAACCCCAAATTGTAGTCTGTGACATTTAAAAGCTCCCCTGTGGGTCACAATGGTTTGTCCCTCTGCAGTAGCCTCATCTACTAGTAATTGTTGATACGCTTGGGCCAAATTGAATTTAGCAAAGATTTTTCCTTTTCCAAAAGAGTGCAACAGATGTTGTACTATTGGTACTGGGTCTGTTGTACTGCTTTGTTTATTGTTGCCTTATAGTCAGCGCATACATGAACTGACCCATCTGGTTTCACAGGTGTGACAATAGGTGTCTCCTACCTAGCGTGGTCGACCGGCTTCAAAACTCCCTGTGCAATTAATTTGTCTAATTGTCCATCCACCTTGGGCCGAAGGGGAATAGGAATTCACCTCGGTTTCAGTCTGACAGGGTTAATGCTAGGGTCTAAATTGAAAGATATAGGGGTCCCTGTATACTTGCCCAGGATTCCATCGAAAACATCCTTGCATTCTGACTGCAACTCTGCTTAATGACCCTAATGCAGTCATTAGGGTCCTCTCCTTGTAGGGAATGTATGATTAGTTCTATGCCGATGTCTTTAAACCATTCTACTCCAAGCAGTCTGGGCAGGTCTTTATCCACGATTGTTAGTGGCAGGTGGCCCTTGAATACCTTTAATTTGACAGGAAAAATCCTCTTCCCAGGACTGGGATGTTGTTTCCTTAATAATCCTTTAGTTTAATTTGTTGTGGCTCCAGTTGTTGTCTGGTTATTTCTGGGACTGCCTTCTTTATAGTTGCCCAGAATACTATGGAGATATAGGATCCACTATCTATCTCCATACTACATGGCTCTTTCCCAATCTGTACTGTGATGTGCATTTTTTTTTCTCTATAGGCATCAGAATGCCCTATTATTGTGTGTTCATCGTCCCTGTCTCTTTCGGTTCTGTTTCCTTCCCACCTGTAGTTTGAGTTTGGCACCCTCTGGAATCCTCTTTATAGTGGGTCACATTGCCTATTAGGAGGCTGCCTCTGATTGGAATATGCAGGCAGGCTCACTCTGCAAGCTTCTGCAATGTGCCCCCTCTTTTCGCACTGTTGGCATATGGTATCCTTAAACCTACATACTGACCTGGGGTGATTCCCTTTGCATCCTGCACACCATGGGGTTCTCTGTTGTGCCTCATTTTGCCTCAGGTTTCTCTCTGCTTTGAATCTATAGATATCTTCTTCTTCCTCCTCGCTTCTCTCTTCTTCACCCCCGTCTATGTATCTATAGTCAGCCCCCTGGAGGAATGGATGCTTCCTGACTTGGGGTTATCAGCCACTGGCTTATCAGAAAGTTCAGCTGCCCTCAGCTCTTCCAGTACCTCTTTTAAAGTGAGCGCTTTCTTGGTTACTAATTTCCTCTGCAGTCTCAGGTCTCTCATGCCCACAAGGACTCTGTCTAGTAGCATTTGATCTACCTTTTCAAATTTGCAACTGGCTGCTATATTCCTCAACTTGGTAATGTATTAATTAATGGTCTCACCTGGTTGTTGCTCTCTATGGTGAAACTCGAGTCAGTGGGCGAATGGTGATGCCATGGAGGCATAATGTTCCTCCAGTATTTCTTGTACAATAGTTCCTTCCATTCTGGCAGATAGTACAGGATAATAAAAACAAGGACAAATAGGCTGAAAAACAGCTTCTATCCCAGGGCAGTAACTATATTGAATTCTACTATATAGTGCAATATTAATGCAATATCGGTTTTCAATTCAATTGTATAGAATGTGAAGGATGTGTGTTTGTGTTTTATATTTATAATTATAATGTGCACTGAAGATGGCATTTAATTTTGTTGTACGAGGTGCAATGACAATAAAGTAAACTAAATGGCAATCCTCGGTGACAATGGTTTCATAAGCATGCAATAGCTGTACATTGTAGATCAGGGATGTCAAACTCAAGGCCTGTGGGCTGTATCCAGCTTGTGAGGTAGTTAAATCTGGCCCGCAGGCCCGACCTGGAAATAGCAAAGGACTGGCCCGCGGTGCCTCTGGCAGCCAAAACAGGCCGCAGGGGGGCAGCATGCCCCCCCGCACCTCTCTGCACCCCATTTTGGCTGGCAGGGTGCTGTAGGAGGCGTCCATCCCATCTTACCCACCAACCCACCAGCAGAGGGGAACTACAATGCTGATCCAGCCCTCGAAAAAATCCAGTTTGACATCCCTGTTGTAGATGAATGGGATTTTCTGTTTGGGTTTCATTTCCAGGCCCATCTAGTTCCCAGAGTTTTGTTTTGTTTTTAATAGTTGGCAACTTCTTTTTCTATAGGAATTGATAATTATAAATGCAAATTACTCTTTAATAGTTAAATACTTTTAATAATTAAATGGTGTATTGGAAAGATGTAACTTAAGTGTAAAATATTAATGATGCCCATAATATATCAATTTTTGCAGAATAAGTATGTTTTGTTTACTAGTAAAATTTGCTACTTTCTTATATGTATATGTAGTGAGCACAGTAATTTTAGTGGACAGCTGTAATAATGAAGAAACTGTTGCTGATGAAGTGAAAATAAAAATGGCCAAGTTAAGAAACAGTGAAATGATTAAACAATTGCCAATTGTTTTAGAAATAAATTTGTCCTTTTAAATTACTATTCAGTAGAGATTCTCAATCCATAAATTCAGTAGAGATCTCAATCCATACTTAGACATATTGTTTGATAATGAATTCTTTTCCTAATTGAAATCAAACTCTTTTGGAGTATTTGAAAAGTTTACAAACTATAAAATAAATCAGGGATATTTGGTGATTATTTCCTTAAAAGCTGGGGATAGTGTACTTGAAATATGCATATAGCATGTATATGTATATCTGTATATATAGAATATATACAGATATTCAAATTAGAATCAGGTATAATATATAGGAGAATGTTTGATTCAAAATGTGAATCACAAGATAGTGCAAATATAGACAAAAATAAAAAATCAAGAAGTAGAATTTGGACTTTCCTGAGTTTACCTGCTACTGCATAGTCTTACTGAAAAAATTACATTTTTAAACCACTTTGAACAAACCACAGATACATATAAATGTTGTGCAAACATCTAAAGAGATATTAATCTTGGTAATATTGAATGTATAACTGGAAATTATTTAACATATTAATACTCTTAAGATACATTCTTAAGATGAAAAGAAGACACTAAAATGTGTGTGTGTGCCTGTATGCACACATTCCCACACTAGTTTATGTACTACATTAGGTGCCTTCCTTTCACTTAAGAGTGCTGAGGGAGGGAGGGAGGGAGGGAGAGAGAAAGAGAGAGAGAGAGAGAGAGAGAGAGAGAGAGAGAGAGAGAGAGAGAGAGAGAGAGAGAGAGAGAGAGAGAGACAGACTTCTGGACTTCATTAACATAGATTAACTGGACTTCATTAATTCCTGGATGAAAAACCAACAGAGACTTCTGGTTGGTGAGACTTCCGGTTGGTGACTTGCAGCGACAGGGTGTGGAGTGAGTGCTTGCTGCTCCTCTTCACCTCTTTTCATCACGTTTTGGGGATCCCTTGGGGGGCGCAGGACCTGGAGAGCCCTGCGGACAAGAGGGGAAGCCAGGCGAGTGGGAAAGTGGGGCGCAACCACTTCTCGCTGGACCCGGCGGCTCTGTCAATCCAACGTGGTGAGCTGGCCGCTAATGGCCGGCCCGAAGCTGCAATAGCCGGCAAGTGACGGGGAGTTAAGAAGGAGATCGGAGGTGCGGTGTTAGCTCTAAAACCTTATTCCCATACCCTGGAGTGATCTAGCACCGAAAGAGGAGGTCGGTGCTGTCGGGAGAGGAGCGCTTTGATCCGATGTGAGGTGGCGACGGAGAGGGTAAAGCAGATTATAACTACAGAGACCCGACAACCCGACGAGCTGACGAGAGTCACAGAGGGAGCAGATTGTCTTTTTAAAGAGCTCCAGATGGTGCGGTGAGAAAGGAAAAGCAAAGGGAAAGTCTATTGGGGCGGTTGGGTTTTGTTTGGCGATCAAAGTGAAAAAGAAGAAGAAGAAATTTGCGACCTGCCTTTGAGAGCTCTAGAGAGTGTTGGAGAAACAGGAAGTGCGTCCATTGAAGTGGAAGACTGAAACAGCGGAGGACTGGCAAGGAGACGCTCTAGTCGTGAGTGTTTACCACTGAGAAGCGTTGGAACCTAGCCGAGCCGAGAGGCGAAGATTTAAAGCTGGGCGATCACCGTTTTACATCATAGATATACTTTTATTCATTTCCCTTCCTGCTCTTTCGAGTATCTGGGGCTTTAATACTCAGAACTTTGATTCTGTCCCTGATAAGTACCTTTAAAATTACCAAAAAAATCTACACTATACTATCAAGTAGACTATCTATCAAGTTAAGAAATATTGAACCCATAAAATCGATTAATTAATTAAGTATTGACCTTATTTAATAGTTATTGGATAAAACTTTATATTAGGATATAGACTTGTATTTATTGAATTGATTTGATATAATATTGATATTTTGTATATATTTATCTAAGTATATTTATTTTATCTATTTAATCTATTTAATCTTAAATATTTATTCCTATTGGTAATAGTTATTTCATTGATATTCACTTTATAGTAATATTGTATTCTATATTAAGGGCTAAACTTAGATATATAAGAATTATTGATAGAATTGATAAATTTTATTAATCAATCTATTAACGTAATTTATTAACTGCTCAACTTATTAACTTATTAATTCATTTACATTAACAAATTATATTAAGACTGCTCTTAGCCTTATAAGAACCCTATTTTTACATATTGCGGTTAGCTGCAACGTAGAATTATCGTATCATAGTAATCTTTAAATTAAGTTCTACCTGAATCATACTAAGAGATTAGTGGGAACTAATTAAGGAGTTTGGGACTTAAGATAGTGCCCCGGAGTAAAAGGTGGCAAGCGCCATTGGATGATTATTTGGAGAAAGATAGAAAATATAATTAGAGATCAAAAAGCACTTTTGAAAGAAATGGCAAGTTTGACATCAACAATCGCAAAAACCAATAAAAAAGTGCCATCCATCCCCACGTTAGCAATGTCATCTCCAGCCACCCAGAAATTAGTAGAAGGTCTACAGAAAACAGACAAACCCCCAGCAACTCCAACACTGCAGACGGTACAATCGTCTCTGTTAACAATACAAGAAACCATGCTTGCGATGCAAGAAAAACTTTTGAATAGCCATTCTGAATTGAAACTGGATATACATGGACTTGATGCTAAAATGAATGAGATTCAAATTTCGATCGCTAGTAACGAGAACAGAATTCAAAAAGCGGAACAAAGAATAGAAAAAAATGAGAAGAAACTGGACATGGTTGATCAAACCCTGTTGGCGCAGAATAAAGAAACGGAAGATGCCCTAATTCAACTCGAGATGGACAAGGCCTCATTTTACTTGCGATTCCAAAACATAGTGGAAGACAAAGAAGAGGACTTAGGAGATAAGATGGCTGAGTTGATTGCAGTGACTCTCCAACAGGATAAGCAAGAAATAATTCGAGAGATCGACGAAATCTATAGAGTCCAAACAAATTACGTGAGAAGGAATAGGCTTCCTAGAGAAGTTCATGTTCGGTTCGCTAGGAAAAAAGTGAGAGACATTTTGTATAATATTGCCAGGGAGGAAAAAATTATCTTTGGGGGAAAAGAAGTGAACATCTTAAAACAAATTCCAAGGAGAGTGAGGGAGAGGAGGAAAAACTATAGATTTTTGACAAACCAACTAAACAGGAGAAGTATAATATTTAGGTGGCTTTTGCCAGAAGGAATGCTTATTTCCTGGCAAGGGAGGAAAATCAAAATCGATTGTGTAAGCGATGCCCAAGACTTCCTAGAGCAATTAAGGGGAGGTGAAGAGGAACAAATTAGTAAGGAGGAAAACGAAATAGAAAATACGGAAGAAGAGACATCTCAAGAACAAATCACAACAGAAGATATAGAAGAGGAGAAGAAAAAGGAAGACACAGAAGAAAGGGGGAAAAAAATTAGACCAGTGAGAGAACAGTTACAGGAATGAACGATACTAAGATCTTATCATTAAATGTGAACGGTTTAAATGATTACAAAAAAAGGAGGATAGTATTGTCGAAATTGGCGAAACAAAATCCCGACATAATTTGTATCCAAGAGGTCCACATAAAAAAAAGAAGAAGCCAACTATTTAAATTATACTAAATTTGGTAAAGTATTCTTTTCATTAGCTGAGAAAAGAAAAAGGCGGGGTGGCTATCTATGTTAAGAAAGGAATAGAGGCAGAATGTAAATATAAAGATGAAAAAGGGAGAATACTTATAGTAGAAATAACGAGAGGTAATTCGAAGGTGTTATTGGTTGGGGTTTATGCCCCGAATAAAAAACAAGGGAAATTTTACCGGAAATTACATGAACAGCTGGCAAATTGGGCAAATTACGAAATATGTATGTTAGGGGACTTTAATGGAATAATAGATCCAAAATACGATTACAAATGTGATATAACTAAAAAGAATAAAAGATCTCCCTTACCAAAGTCCTTTTTTGATTTAGTGGACGAGATAAACCTAGTCGATATGTGGTGTATCCTACACCCCCATGACAGACAATTTACTTTCTATTCAATGCCACAAAACTCTTGGTCTAGAATAGATATGGTCTGGGCTACCAGAAAACTGGGCCTAGAAATTAAAAAGGTCAACATGTGCATAAATGCTTGGGCAGACCATAAGTTCCTTGAAATTAGCTGGCACCACGATACAAAGAAAATACAACAGAGATGGAGCCTAAGGACTAAGCTGCTATATGAAGAAGAGTTTATACTGAAGTTGAATGAAGAAGTCAAACGCTTCTTCATAGAAAATGGAAACCGAGAGACAGCCAAAGAAATTGTGTGGGACACTATGAAGGCATATGTGAGAGGGGTTGCCATCTCATATGCCGCCTTCAAAAACAAGGAAAAAAGAAAGGCTAGAGAAGAGCTCACTAATAAGTTATCGCAAGCTGAAGATAAACTCCAGCAATGCCCGGGAGATGAGGCGATCAAACAACAGTGGTCGATGACGAGACATAGATTGAATTTACTGGACCAAGAGGAAATGGCGCAAAAAATAAAAAGAACCAAGCATTATTGTTTTGAGAACGCTAACAAGTCAGGGAGATGGCTGGCATATAAACTAAAAAAAGAGAAGGAAAAAAATCAAATATTAGTATTAGAAGACTCCCAGGGTAATTTGCTGACGAAGGAAGAAGATAAATTGGAGAGTATAAGAAAGTTTTATGAAGGCTTATATAAAAGTGAAGGAATTGCGTCAAGCAAGGTAGAACAGTACCTGTTGGATGCTAATCTACCGTTAATCCCGGAAGAAGAAAAGGAAAGGTTAAATGAAAAGATCACTATAGAGGAATTAAATATGGCCCTTTCTAAAATAAAGAAGAATAAAACTCCAGGCCCAGATGGTCTTCCCGGGGAATTATACCAAAAATTTGATGACGCCCTAAAATTAGAGTTACTAGAAATACTGAATGAGGCTCTGGCGGGTATCACAATTCCAGATTCGTGGAGGGAAGCGTATTTGACGCTTATTTTGAAAGAGGGTGCCGACCCGAAACAGATATCCAACTACAGACCTATCTCATTGTTGAACGCAGATTATAAACTGTTCATGAATATAATTGCGGAAAGGTTCAAAAACATTTTAAATCGGTGGATACACAAAGATCAAAATGGCTTTCTCCCAGGGAGACAGATCAGAGATAATCTGAGAATAGTTTTAAACACCTTTGAATACTACGAACAACATCCTGAAAAACAGCTGGCCTTAATGTTTGTCGATGCCCAAAAGGCATTCGACAACTTGAATTGGACGTTTATGATAAATCAAATTGACCTAATGGGATTCGGTACTAACTTTAGGAAGATGATTGAGAATATCTATAAAAACCAGAGGGCAAATATACTAGTGAATGGAGACAGAACCCAATTGTTCCAGATTCAAAAAGGAGTGAGGCAGGGATGCCCCCTGTCTCCCTTATTATATATTTTGGCGCTAGAGGTGCTACTTAGAAAAATAAGAGCTAACAATGATATCAAAGGATTAAAGATTAGGAACGAATTATTCAAAACCCAAGCTTTTGCTGACGATGTAGCCCTCATAATGGAAGACCCATTAGAATCCGGTGGAAAATTAATGCAGGAAATACAGGAATATGGAGAGGTGGCGGGCCTTAAACTCAATAAGGATAAAACTAAACTATTAGTGAAAAACATGACAGACCTTCAAAAGGAAGAATTGGAAGATTTATTAGGCCTCCAGACAGTTAGGAAAATAAAATACTTGGGAATATGGATCACCGCAAGATTCTCCTCATTAAAAGATGATAACTATATCCCCCTTCTGCAGAAAACACACCAAGATCTTGAAAGATGGAAAAAGCTCAAATTGTCTCTGATTGGTAAAATTGCAGCGATTAAAATGAATATCCTACCAAAAATTTTGTTCCTATTCCAAAATATTCCGTTATCTTTAGATAAAAAATTCTTCTTGGACCTGAACAAACATATCAGGAATTTTCTGTGGGAGGGCAAGAAATCACGGATTTCTTTTAAGATACTCCAAGGGAAAAGGAATTTGGGAGGTTTTGGGCTCCCTGACTGGGAACTATACCAAAAGGCGGCAAAAATAATCTGGATTAAGGAGTGGATCAAGTTACAAGATAGGAGAACCCTGACCTTGGAAGGACATGACCTTCTAGAAGGATGGCACTCCTACCTTTGGGATATAAAGAACAAGAAAAAATCCTATTTTCATAAACATAAAATTAGGGAGACCCTTATTCACACGTGGGTCGAAATTAGACAGAAGATCTATACGAAAGTACCCAACTGGCTTTCCATCATGGAAGCGTTGGCGGCACCAAACAGGAGAGATGAGTACAAATGGGGTACATACAAGGATATCCTCGATGAAGAAGGGAAACTTAAATCATTGGATCTATTGAGAGATCAGGGCCTAAACTTGGATTGGTGGAACTATTTTCAGATCAACTCAAGATTCCAAAAAGACAGAGACAAATTTGGTATAGCAGCGAAATTTGGGAACTTTGACAAAATTATTTGGGGAACAGATAAGAAAATGTTATTGAAAATCTATAACTTTCTATTAGATGAATATAGGGCAGAGTCCATAGCAAGAAATCAACTGAACATCTGGGAAAAAAATCTAGGACATAGACTAAATTTTAATGATTGGGAGATAGCTTGGAATAGAAACTACAAAATAACTAAATCGACAACGTTTAGGGAAAATCATTACAAATTGTTACACAGGTGGTATCTAGCCCCAGCGAGGCTAGCCAAGATGTTTCCAAATCTCTCTCCCACATGTTGGAAATGTGGAAAAATGGTCGGCACCTTCTACCACCTATGGTGGACCTGCCCTGAGACTAAAAAGTTCTGGTCCAAAATCCGACACTGGCTCTGTGAAATAACGGGACAGGAGGTAGACCTAGCCCCAGAGCTTTTCCTCCTAGGCATAACCGAAGAAGGCTTTAATAACAACAAAACCCAACTGATAATCCAGATTATAACTGCGGCTAGATTAGCTTTCGCAAAATGCTGGAAAAACAAACTTATGCCCTCAGAAGAAACTCTAATAAATAAGATCCTAGAGTGCGCAGAAATGGCGAAACTGACAAGTGAGTTAAAAAACGAGGACAACTCAAAATATTATGACGTATGGGGTATTTGGTATCACTGGTTGAACAATAAGACGAAAACATGACTATAGAATTTGACTTGGCACATGTATTATAGTTGTATTGTATAAAATAATGTATAGTTAAGGATGAAGTCTTTTTAACTTTTGTTTCACTATATTGTATAAACACTGCACCTCCGAAAGGAGAGATAGATTGTATATTTTCTTTTTTGTTTTAGAAAACTCAATAAAGTATTTAAAAAAAAAAAAAAGAAAAGAAAAACCAACAGAAAGCCCCAGGTCTGTAAAGATGGCACTAGGCTGGAAAATTAAAATATTGGAAAAGACAATGACTAACCTCTTCCATATTGTTGCCAAAAAAAAACAACATAGATTTGTCAGTGTGGTCATCAAGGATCAGCTCAAGGTAGATTAATGATGAAGAATCACTTACGAAGTGATCGTCTAAAGATTTCCCAGTGTAGAAACACATAAACTATAGCAGGATAACAAGAAGGATGTCCTAAAGCTTGAATGTATCCCACAAAACTTCCTTAGAGAGTTTCAAAACTCCTCACCAACATTCAACACTTTCACTTAGGTCAAAATAATGATGTTAATCCAAACTTAACTATTACAATTCTTTAATTATAGGAATTATTCTGGGTTTGGGGTATATATTCTCAATAGAAATCTTAAATACTTCCATCAACTTAAGTTCCTTCCTTCCTACCCACCTGCCTACAATTTTTTAATGAAAATAAACTGATCCTTAGTGTTTCATACAAAAAGATTCAAAGTAATAATTAAAAAGTGATTTTAAAAAGTTAAATTTATGAAACTATTAAGAGAAGTATTTTTGATTGAGAAATCTTTTAATTTGGGAACATTTACAAAAGATGCTGTATAGACTGAAGAGGGTAATTTCATTCAGTCTTGGTGATAACTATAATTAAGAGGGAAAGTTCATGCTTGATAACTTTCTCAACAACCTAGGTTGTAACCTCGCCACTGAAATGATACTTTAGTGCAAGAGTGTCAAACCTGATCACATCACGGGCCATATCATGCTGTATCACAATGTTTTTTGCCTTTGCGGAGCTGGGGTAGGTATGGCCTGTGTGGACCATATCTAGCCCGCGGACTGCCAGTTTGACAGGCCTGCTTTAGTGTCACTTAAAAGAAGTCCAGTGCCTCTCTCAAAGACAGTAGATATTCTCTGTCCTTCCCCTGCAAATGGTGCAGGTATTCAAGAACATGTTAGCTAGCTTATATTGTGAATGGAAGATAATAGGTAGCGCTATCAAATATGAACTGTGAAGAAAAATATTTTAAACTAGTGTCTGTTTCATAGATAGCAGGCTCAAGGGAGCAACTAATAAAATATGTGGCTGAAGATTGCAATGCAAATTCCACCTCTTTTGTACTGCATTCATGACATCCCATGATAGTACATAAGGAGTACAGTTTACATTGTAACCATTTTGACAAACCTTGGCTTGCTGCAGACACCCTGCTATGCTTGAATATGTTCTAAAAGATTAACTTATATTCATGTTGTGAGATTGCCATCATAAAGAATTTCTATCCCTTTAAAATGCTGAGAAATGACTTCCGGTTGACATCGCAACAGAATGGACTGGAAAAGAGCGGGTTCCGATGAGCCGCATGAAATCCAGCTGGACGAACTGTTGCCGGGAGGCTTTCAAACCATAGCCGTCTTGTAGGGATGGTGAAGAAAGGAGAGGCATTTCATGGACTGCAAGGAATTGGCAATTTCCTTGCTGGAACAGAAACAGCTTTCCTGAAGTGGCCAATTTATGATGGTTGCTACGAAGTTGGGACAATCGGACTGAAGAATTGAGCAGGAGTGGCATTTGGGCAGAGTGCTAGAACTGGGTGAGATAACTGCCAATTTATATTAAGAAAAATGGAAATTGAAGTCTTAAAAGAATTATTGAACTTGGACTAGCGGCTATCTGGCATTTGAGGGAAAAAACACACACGCAGAAAAAAGAGTGGACTGTATTATAAAGAATCTAAGAGGAAGTCTTGGATTTGGAAAATTGGGAAAAGCAAAATATTTCAAAAAGGGAATAAATGATTTTCGGAAAAAAGACAACAATTTACAAGAGGTTTTTAAAAAATACTGAATATTTTGATAAACAATTGGATTTAATAGACTGGAAATGGAGAGTGCCATCTGCTGGAGAAAAGAAAAAGTACTGTGATGCTCTATTTAAATAGACAAAACAGAAAACAGCTGGAAATTTCGACCTTGGCCATAAACAAGAAGATAATTTGGACACTGTGAAAATATTTAAGGAGTGACTGTGTTTTTTATTAGGGTGTTGGTTTCATTTCCCTTCTCTTCTGGAAGATAGCTTCACAATTGGATTTGACTGTTGTTGAATTTGGACAATAATTAATAATCGAGAATATTTTGATTTTGAAGAACAAAGGAATATTTCAAGAAGAAAAGAAGAGGAGATATAAGAAAATTACATAGACTTTAAATTTTGGATAATTGCACAGATATATAATTGGAGGTATTAATAACTTTTTAAATTGTCACAAAATGGAGTTGTAGATGTATGAAGAGTTACTTTTGATGCTTAAAAGTATGTGTGAATCTTTAATAGGCAAAAAAGAAGTGGAAAATTCATTTAAATTTTCAGAAAAAGAAAATAAAGAGGAACTGGAAGAGGGAAATTTAGAAGAGAAACAAGAAATTAACAATGTTGAAGAGAAAGTGTTAAAAAATAGAAATCAGATAGAGAATATTATAGAAATCTTTGGGAATGTATAAGAGCAGAGAGGAAAGGGGGGAAATCTCTCCTAAAAAAGAAGCAGATAATAGGGAAAAAGGGAAATATCTGGAAGAGACAAGGGAAAACTATGGTGAGGGAAGTTCAAACAACACAACAAAAAAAATAATAAAAGGAAGCCAGAAGATGAAATGTAATATGTACAAAAAGAAAAAAAAGAGAGAATTGAGAAGTTAGAATGAGATAAAGGGTCGGGCAAAAACTACTAGAAAAGGGGATGCTAAAAAGACTGAGAGATGATGGTTAAAGAAGAAGGATGATGAGGCAAATGTTAGTAAATATATATTAATGAATGGGAATAGAAAATAGACAATATAATAACAATAGTGTTTTTGATAGTTTTTTACACTAGAATGGAATTTTAAATATTGAATTGGTAAGAGAGAAGAATTATAGAATATATTGTGATCTTAGTTAGATGAAAGCATTGAATGAAATGGGGGAAAATATGTGAGAATAATATGGTAGAAGTTGAAAAAACAAGATATGGCATAAAATGATTATATGTGATTATATGATAAAGATGAATGAATAGAACTTGTCTATGCTAAATTTTAACAGATTGAAAAGTGATAATAAGTAAGTTGACAATATTAATTTTGTTAACAATGTAAATTAAAATGAACATCTCAAATGCTAGCTGTAAAGAGAATAAGAATGTTGAAATCATGAAAGCGATTATTTCTTTAAAGAAGAAGGAACAGAATATGTCTGTGATAAGCTACAGCAGATGGAAAGGTGAAAAGTAATTTTATAATATTATTAATTTTGATAACAATGTAAATTAGGATGAATATTTTAATGCTAATGATTGGGAAGAAGGAATCAAAGGGACACTTCTGGAAATGAAGAAAGATGGTAAATAATTGGAGCAATTGTAATTGAGAAGAAATATAAGGCTTAAAGTGATGTTATTTCAATGTAAAACTGAAAATGATAAAAAATGATGTGGAAAAAAAATAATGTGGCAGAAGTTGAAACAATAAGAAATGGAGAAAAATGATTAATTTGTGATAAAGGATTAAGATATATTATAATGATGATTTTGATTATGTATAAGATGTATAAGATGTGACCCGGTCAGCATTATGTTCATAAAATATGTATGATGAAAGGGAAATTTTTTAATAAAACTTATTTTTTTAAAAAAAAATGCTGAGAAACACAATATATGAAAACAGAAAGCCAAGGAACAACATGCCAATAAATAAGTGATTCAACAGTTTCTTAATTTTTCAAGAAACAGTTCAAAATCTTTTTTTATCTTATCATTATATTTGTAATCCAATACTGTATTTCTCCAAATACTTTCCCTTCAAACAAAAAAATATAATGAAACTGTTCAATTGATCATTAAAAAATTGCTTATAACTTTTTCTATCTAGTATTAACAAATCTTCATTGTCTATAATACTATGTTTTTCTTTGCTCATACAAAGAAAGGAAAAACAAGAAATAGTTCAGTGCTATTTAAAATAATGAAATGATTATAATCTATAATTAAATGTTAAATTCTTCCCAAGTGAGCCTATTCAGCCAAATTGTTCTGGAATGCAAGAAGCCATATTCCCTTTAAAAGAATAATATCAAAGTAACTAGGACATGCCTCATTTTCTGCATTCTTTGCTTATAGACTTCAGTCTTCCTCCACTCAGAGTATACAGTGCCACAACAATAAGCAGTGGATATTTGTGCTTCTGGAAGGCAATATCCTGCCCTTCCAATCATATTTCATGACCATTTTTGTATAAACAAACATGTGCCATACTGTCAGATGCAGTCTCCATCAAAGGAATAAAAATCTGGCATTGTTTCCATGATTTATCATTATGATTTGTGATCCTTAGATCTCTGCAAATTATTTTACTCTCTGCAAATTATAAAAATTATCTGCAAATTATAAAAACTCTCTGCAATTTTACATTAATTGCAATTTATAAATTAACAAAAGTGTATGTACTTTAAAAAAATGCATATTTATGAACATTTAGAATTCTAATTCATTTCTTTATACTTTTAACCAAGGAATACAATGCAAAATCTGCTTAATTTAGGAAATGCACAGGAAAGATCCCAGCTAATTTTTCTTGGTGAAAATGACACAATATTAAAAAAAGAAGGCTTTTTATATAGTTATTCTCATGAATGTACATGAAATATATTTTATCTAGCAGCATTCATTATTCCTCTTTGCATTTCATGGCTATCTTTATTTTTTTTTATTTTGTTTTTCCACCAATGAGGCTGTAGTCAAATAATGCTCAGCAACTGATTTTCTCTCTTTGGACTGAAAAATTAAACAGATACTAAATTATGACAGTGAATTTAGAAAGGAAGGCTCCAAGTGCTTGAAAGAACTTGTCTGAGATAATATAATGCTTCTAAGAATATTGCAATCACATCCAAGCAATCACTGAAGCGTGCCATGTAACTACCTCCTCAGCTAATATGCCTTTTTCTCCATGATGACTAATCATGTTCTATTAAACAGCAGTAATGCTGGAAGAACTCAACTATATAAGTGTAATGAAGCCAGTATTCTCTCTGGGCAGATTAGCTACAACTGATTTGACACATACCATCATAGGAGCTTCAGACCTGACAAACTCTGTGCTTTCCTCTGATTTATGCCGTCAAGCTCTTTGGAAAAGAGAATGAAACCCAAATATTCAGTTTGGTAGAGATGAAATGTATGAATGCGCTTAACTGTCAGTTAAAGAAAGTTACCATTCCCCCCCTCCTTTTCCCTGTATTGTCTCTCTCCAGTAACTCTCATGCAATACTCCTAAAAATCCCACCTAGAGACATCCAGTAAAATGGTCCCCCGTCATGAGCTATTTCATTAGTATATCCATGATCCCTCTTTATCTTCTCCCATGTATATTTTTTTTCATTCAAAATCATTGTAAATATGGTTTCTATAATTCTTTTTCCTTGTGTATTAACACTCTCGGTGCTAATTAACAATATCCTGGTGGAAATGAAAAGAGGAAGAAGAGAAGCAATTTTAAAGAAACATTTAGATTTCCACTTTCAAGCTAATACAAGGTTGTAGAAGAAGGAGAAAAAGAACTAAATTGTTCAAATGATGGAAGGCATCCTTGCACTGGTGTTGTTCTTATTAGTATTCTTCTGGGATAAATTGGGAGTAGCCATAAGGATAAAGCGCTCATCCGGACAACTATACTGCAGGAGGATATCAATGCATTCTTGGCTTGTTGTTTGTCTCGCATAGGCTAAAACACTGTTTCCATGGGTATCGCGTGCCATAACATCAACACCATACTGTGGAAAGAATAGACAACATTTCAAGCCCTGCAATCACTTCTGAATAGCAGCAGACAGAAAAATCTATAAGAAAAAGACTTTTCATTAAATTAAGGCCCACTTTCTTATCTGAGGATTTTAAATCTGGGCTGCTTTTACCACATCCTTTGCTAAAGAACCCTGGAACTGCATTGCTGCTCCTATATCTTTGGTCTGAGTGAATTCATATCAAAATGACATGAGATCATATCTTAAGATCTGCACCAAAATCAGTCATAAGAGAATCCAAAATAGATTTGAGGGGTATCAGCAGGACTGTGTCTTTAATAAAAAATATCTCATATCAGGGTTTTCTTCTATTGGAAGCAAATGCAACAGCATCTGGCTATCTGATTCACTGACACTGGCAATTTGAAAATTTTTAGCAAGCTTGTTTTAAATTCATGTGGTACTTATTTACCCAAATTAAGAGCTGCACCAACACGACATTTCCTCTCCTGCAAGCCAAATGTAAAGCTGATCTCCCATCCCCTTCTCCACAGGTTTCATTCATTTCTTCACGTGTTCCATGTGCAAGAAGCAGGATGACAGTCCGCAAATCTTCCTCTGCAGTTGCTCGTAGTAGGTGCTGACCTAAAGAAAGGTCTAAACATTGCAATGGAGCAAGTTTTTGCTCATATTTGGCCCGGATCCACTGCTCTTTTTCTTCCCTAGGAAATAAATACATATTATAATTCAATATAAATCTTCATCATTTAGGCCAGTGGTGAAATCTAAAATTTGTTACTACCGGTTCTGTGGGTGTGGCTTGGTGGGGGGAAGGGTAATGTGACTGGGTGGGCGTGGCCAATTTTTTTTTTTTTTTACTTTTAAACCCATTTTTTCTACAACCTCTTCGGCGAATGCTTTCAAAAGGCTCTGACGATCCCAGCTGAGTTGCCTGATCGGCAGAGGATTTTTTTCTTTTTCCTTTCTTTTTTTTATTAAGGTTTTATAAGTTAAACAAAAACATGTAACAAAAATACATACAGACATGAATACATTAAGACAATACAAAAGAGGGGGAAAAAAACAAAAAAAACAAAAACAAACCAACACTAACTCAGTCCACTGACTGACTTCTGGAAGCTGTTGCATCAGTGGTTGTTTTCTATTTCACCTGTTTTTCACTGTACATATTTATATTTACTTATTTATTTATTTATTTATTTATTATTTTATTATTTATTATTCAAATTTCTATACCGCCCTTCTCCTTTCGGACTCAGGGCGGTGAACAGCCAAAATAAAAACATTTATACATAAAGTACGATTAAAAATAGATTTAAAATAATTAAATTTGGCCCATAGTTTAAAATTTATCAATTTAAAATCCATATCAAAATTTAAAACCAACCATAAAATCATAAAATCAAGAGAGACCGGCTAACTGAAAGAGATGAGTTTTTAGGGCCCGACAAAAAGTCCGGAGGTCGGAGATCACTCGTATCTCTGGGGGTAGATTGTTCCAAAGGGTAGGTGCCACCACAGAGAAGGCTCTCCTCCTGGGGGTCGGCAGCCGGCATTGTCTAGCCGACGGCACCCTGAGGAGGCCCTCTCTGTGGGAGCGAACTGGCCGGTGGGAGGCTATTGGTGGCAGAAGGCGGTCCCGTAAGTACCCTGGCCCTAAGCCATGGAGCGCTATAAAGGTGGTCACCAACACCTTGAAGTGCACCCGGAAGTCCACCAATGCAGCTCGTGCAGGAGAGGAGTCACGTGGGAGCGCCCAGTCGCTCCCATAATCCCCCGCGCAGCCGCATTCTGCACCAGTTGGAGCCTCTGGGTGTACCCCAAGGGGAGCCCCATGTAGAGAGCGTTACAATAGTCCAGACGAGAGGTGACGAGTGCTTGAGTGACTGTGCGTGGGGAGTCCCGATTCAGAAAGGGGCGCAACTGGCGTATCAGGCGACCCTGATAAAAAGCCCCCCTGGCCATGGCCGTCATATGCCCTTCTAAAGACAGCCGTGCGTCCAGGAGGATGCCCAAGTTGCAGGCCCTTTCCGTGGGGGCCAATGATTCGCCCCCAATAACCAGCGATGGCGTCAGCCACAGCCACAGCCACTCGGTCTTGGAAGGGTTGAGTCGAAGCCTGTTTCTCCCCATCCAGACCCGCACAGCCTCCAGGCACTGGGACATCACTTCCAAGGCATCGTTGGGATGGTCTGGGGTGGAGATGTACAGCTGAGTATCATCAGCGTACTGATGGAACTCCACCCCAAAACCATGGATGATCTCACCCAGCGGCTTCACATAAATGTTGAACAGGAGGGGCGAGAGGACCGACCCTTGTGGCACCCCACAAACAAGGCGCCTTGGGGTCGACCGCTGCCCCCCTGTCAACACGGATTGTGTCCGGTCGGAGAGATAGGAGGAGAACCACCGCAAAACGGTGCCCCCCACTCCCAGTCCCTCCAGCCGGCGCAACATGATACCATGGTCAATGGTATCAAAAGCCGCTGAGAGGTCTAACAGGACCAGGATAGAGGAATAACCCCTATCCCGAGCCCTCCAGAGATCATCCACCAATGCGACCAATGCCGGGAGCGGGTCACCCTGAACAGGGCGGCTGGGCGGTTATTTGATGACACGATAAGAGCGGCAAAATAGCTAGATTTCGCCGCTTTTATCGCCACTAGGTAGGTCTTAATATGAGACCTTACCAGTGTCAAGTCGGATTCGGAACGGCTGGCCCTCCAACCACTCTCTAGGCGTCTTTTCCGGCGCTTCATCTCTCTCAGTTCCTTGGAGAAGCAAGGAGCTAAGTGAGTTCGGTGCCGGGTCAGAGGTCGCAAAGGCACGACCCGGTCCAAAGCCCCGGCAGCCGCACTATCCCAGGCGGCCACCAGGTCATCAGCCGAGTCATGAGCTAGAGTTTCAGGAAATGGCCCAAGCTCCATCTGGAACCTATCAGGATCCATCAGGCACCTGGGGCAGAACCACCTGGTCGGCTCCGCCTCCCTGCGATGGGGTGCGGCGGTCAGAAAGTCAAGTCGAAGGAGCGAGTGGTCAGACCATGACAAGGGTTCAGTATCTATATCCCCTATATCAAGGCCACTCAACCACTGACCAGAGACAAAAACTAAGTCCAGAGTGTGTCCCCCCCATGTGAGTAGGGCCGTGAATTACTTGGGTCAGGTCCATGGCCGTCATGGAAGCCATGAACTCCCGAGCTACCTCAGAAGTTTCACCAATGGATGGCAAGTTGAAATCCCCCATGACCACAAGTCTGGGGGTATCAGCCGCCACCTCAGCTATAACATTGAGGAGTTCGGGCAGGGTCGTCGCCATGTGGCAGGGAGCCAGGTACGTGATCAACAGACCCATCTGCACCCCACGACCCCACTTCACGAAAAGGGACTCACATCTGGCTATCTGAGGCACAGTGGTCTCCCTCGGATCAAGACCCTCTCTTATAATGACCGCCACCCCCCCACCCCTGCCCTGAGCTCTCAGCTGATGAAATGCACGGAAGCCTGATGGGCACATCTCCACGAGGGGAACCCCCCCCTCATGGCCCAACCAGGTCTCCGTAATACTTGCCAGGTCCGCTCCCCCCTCCTGAATAAGATCACAAATGAGGGGGGCTTTATTTACTACGGACCTGGCATTACACAACATCAGCCGGAGACTTGGGCCCTGAGACTCTAAGCAGCCTGAGGAACGGGAAGAGCTAAGGGGACCGGGGCACGCAATCGCTCGGGGATAGCGAGCGCGTGCCCCCACCACATGATATGGCCCCCTGCTCCTGCCATACCTGCCCCTCCCACTCAGCGTATTGATGGAGAAGCCCTCAGTAGAGGGCATTCTAACAGTCCCCTTTCCCCCAGAGTCCGTACCCCCTATGGCACCATTAACAGCCAGACTGGCCTCCCTCCCCACCCCCCTCCCCAAACCCCTTAAAAATTTACATAAAAACAATTTTAAAAAACCCCTCAGCCCCCTCTTTGCGGCATGCCACCTCTCGGGATTCCAAAATCTGTCATCGAGGTAGGCCCTCGATAACGTGGAGGGCCAAGCCTGCGAGAGGGGGGAATCTCGCAGACCAAGAAGCTCCGCTGCTGTGTACATCTTGCCGCAGGGATGGGGTGACCGTCCCCTAAAGGGTCCATATAGAAAAGTCCAAGGGAGAACATAAAAAGACAGGAGCCACAAAAGGATTCAAGACCCAGTCCGCTGTTCTCTCACAACAGAGGCCAAGTCCGTCTCCAGGTCGACACAGTCCAAGGGGGGAGGAGGGATAAGTCATACCGCCCTCTCACAGCGGCTTGGCTCGATGGTCTGCCCCCTTTACTGGTGAGATGGAAGTAATGGTTCAACTTGCGCACTTGGCACCCATAATTTACACCTTTATGCATATCTAAGTCTTAAATTTATACTCTATTTTTAGATTTTGTTCTGTCTGAAAATATCAATTACATTTATATAACTTTCTAGAAATCATTCTAACTGTTTAAAAAGCATTATTTTATTAGTCCTAACTTTCCCTCTACCCAGGAGTACCATCTTTGCCAGACTAAATAGTAATTGGTATCGTCTTTCTCATGTAATTCCTTTGTAAGTCTGTCCATTTCTGCACATTCTGTTATTTTCGCAATTATTTTTTCTTCTGTTGGTAATTGTTTGGATTTCCAGTTTTGAGCGTACACTATACGTGCCGCTGTCAAGATATGAATAATAAGATATTTTATCTTTTTAGTATATTGTGGTGTGATCATTCCAAATAAAAAGAACTCCAGTTTCATTTTGATCTTCTGTTTGGTTATTTCTTCAATCATTGTCTTGATTTCTTGCCAGTAATGTTGCGCCCTTCTACAAGACCACCAGAGGTGATAATATGACCCCTTTTGTGACTTGCATTTCCAACACATTGGGGACAAATTTGGAAACATTTTAGCCAAGCGTGCCATCTGTAGAACATCTTGTAAAGGTTTTCTTTATACAGTATTGACATTGTCAGTTTATAGTTCTCTGTCCATAATTTGTCCCATTTGTCCAATTCTATGTTGTGTCCTATATTTCTTGCCCAGGTTATCATATTTTCTTTCACCGTTTCCTCCTCTAATTTATATTTTATTAAGTATCTGTAAATTTTAGTTATCATTTTCTCATCCGTACTTTTTAATATCTTGTCCAATTCATTTGGTTCAGTTTGAAATCCATATTGTGTCCGGTCTGCTATGTATCTTGACTCTATTTGAAAGTAAGGCCACCATTCAATAACTATACCCCGATTTTCCAATTCTTGTCTTGTATATAAGTTGCCTTCACTATTCAGTAATTCTTGATAACTCCTCATCTTTTCTATTTCTATGGTATTTGGGTAGATTAAGGCTTCCATAGTCAATAGCCATCGTGGGATTTTGGTGTAATGTTGCTTTCTGATTTCTTGCCACGTTTTATATAGTGAACCTCTTATAATGTGTCGCTGAAAGTACTCATGTTTCTTGTCTGTGCCTTCCCACAAAAAAAGCATGCCAGCCTCTATTCAAATCGAATCCCTCTAGATATAGCATTCTCTTGTTTTTTAGGTCAATGCATTCTCTAATCCAGTTTAGGGACGCTGCTTTGTAATATAGCTCCCAATCCGGTAGACCAAGTCCTCCCTTTTCCTGGGTATCCTGTAAACATTTTATTTTAATTCTGGCCTTCTTTCCTTGCCATATGCATTTCATTACTACCTTATTGAGGTTCTTGAAAAAATCTTTTCCTGGGCCAATTGGTATCACTTGGAAGAGATAAAGTAGTCTTGGTAATATGTTCATTTTTACTGATGCCATTCTACCCAAAAGTGACAGTTGTAATTTATTCCATATTTCCAAATCTTTTTTAATTTGTTTCGTCAATTTAATATAGTTATTCTCTCTAATCGTTGTTGCTTTTGTAGTGAGCCAAATTCCCAAGTATTTTACTTTCTTTGCAATTTGTATTCCTAATTCTTCTTCCAATTTTGTCTCTTGTATCTTAGTTAAGTTTTTAGTCAGAACTTTGGTTTTTTGTCTATTAATTTTAAGTCCCGCCACTCTGCCATATTCTTCTATCTTTGCTAATAACTTAATTCCTGATGTTTCTGGCTGTTCCACTATGAACATGACATGATCGGCGAAGGCTTGTAATTTGTATTCCTCCTTCTGTATCCTCAGGCCCTTTATTTCTTTTTCCTTCCTTACTTCATTTAATAAAACTTCCAGTGCTATAATAAACAATAGGGGAGATAGTGGGCATCCTTGCCTCACCCCTTTTTGTATGTCCATTTTTTCTGTCATGTCCCTGTTAATTGCAATTCTCACTGTCTGGGAGGAATATACTTTCTTGATCATTTTTAAAAATTTATCACCAAAATCCATAAACTCTAGTTGTGATATAAGAAAATTCCAATTCAAATTATCGAACGCCTTTTGGGCATCGAGAAAGATTAGGGCTACTTTTTTATCGATTTTTTGCTCATAATATTCTTTTTTTTTTTTTAAAAAAATAAACTTTATTATTAAAAAAAACATTTAAAAAACATACAAGTTTCTCTCAAACGAGAAACAAATTTACATATACAGTACATAAACTTCACCTATTGACTAATTTCCATAATTGTTCTCGTGTTATTTTTTATCTGTCTCCTCGGGATGAAGCCATTTTGATTGGAATGTATATAATTGTGTATTACTGTTTTCAATCTTTGTGCTATAACTGTCATAAATAATTTATAGTCGACGTTTAGTAGCGAAATCAGTCTATAGTTTTTGACCTGTGTCGGGTCCGTATCTTCTTTGGGGATAAGTGAGATAATAGTTTCAGCCCAGGATTTAGGGATTTCTGCTTCTAACAATGCATCATTAAAGACTTGAAGTAATAGTTCATCTATCGGGGACTGGCAGTTTTTGTAAAATTCTGTTGGGATTCTGTCTGGGCCTGGTACTTTGTTGTTCTTTTGTTTCTTCCGTGCTTCCGTTAACTCTATCATCGTGATCGGTTTATTTAATATGTCTCTGTGGGATTCCTCCAGTTTTGAAAGCTGAGTTGCCTGATCAGCAGAGGCTTTTTTTCTTTTAAATGCCTCTGACGATCCAAGCTGAGTTGCCTGATCAGCAGAGGCTTTTTTTAAAAAAAGCCTTTGACGATCCCAGCTGAATCGCACGATCATCAGAGGCTTTTTTTTTTTACTTTTAAAAGCATTTTTTCAGCCGAAGAGGTTGTACAAAAAATGCTTTTAAAAGTTAAAAAAAAGCCTCTAATGATTGTGTGGCTCAGCTGGGCATGGGAGGGGGGCAGGGATTTTTGCTACCAGTTCTCCGAACCATCCGCCTCCATCGCTACCGGATTGGGTGATCCGGTCCGAACCGGGAGCATTTCACCCCTGATGTAGGCCTATCCTCAGACTGACCTTTGAAATACATACACAATTTGACAGATTGGAATCAGGGCAGTTGTAATGTTTAGATTAAATATTAGAACTATTTTTAATCACATATAAACAGTTGTACCCCAACTCTTTTGTGTATTACCTAACACACCTAAACTAAAAATGTTAAAAAGTGTCATGGTAGCAGAGTCATTTTATGATTCAACTGTATCACTACATTGATATATTCCATGCATTGATATATTCAGCAGTATGACTGTTTTCTAGCAACAACTGCAGATACAGTAAGTATATTTTCTATGTTGCATCAATCATTTTATAAATCATGCTCTTAAATTATAAAAATGTAAAATTATACATATCTATTAATTTGTTAAATGTCAGCCAGATCTCAAGCATGGGTTTTCTCTTTGATGCATGTGTTGAGTGTTAAGCAACCTTGATGTCTTGAAGGAAGGACATCATGCCAAGTGAATGATGCGGGAGGGGGGTGGTTGGGCATAGGTGATGGTGATGGGATTAGGAAAAGCACGGGTAGGCAACATACGCACCAGTGGTGGGACTTAGAAGGGCTCATGTTGGGTCTTAGAAGGGCTCAAGTCAGATAGCAGCTAAAGACAGCAGAGTGTCGATGATGTCACAACCCTGCAACCACACCAACTGCACCAGCGGCAGATTCAAAACAAACGCCCTCCAGCTGGAAATGGTTATGGACACACACAGACCAGCAATTAGAATGCAGCAGGACTATAAAGAGGCACTAAGGGGCGGACACCCTCAGCACCGACTTTGTTTGTATTATGGTTCCGGTGTCGACTAGCAGCTGTTGTGTAGCAGGAAAATAAACCAGGTTTGGTGATTTGAGGAGTGGAGTTTTGTGTTTCCCGGGATTCTGCACCGGCAGCCTAGCAAAGCCGAGAGCATGCTTGCTATTGGCTGCCATAATAACGGGGAGGGGGGGCATGGCATTGGGGTTAGGGAAATGAGTTGGTGTGATGAAGGCACATGTGAACTAAAAGGGAGGTTTGTTCTCAAGAATTACTGCGCTGCTGAATGGAGTTGTTTACACCCAGTCAAGGCCAACTGTCCTAAAATTCCAGATGGACGAAAGTACCTGAAGATGTGCTCCACATGACACTATGCAGGACGTGGTTTGGACATTCAGCATGGGTCCCTGGGCGGAGGGATTTGGGGAAACTTTCAATATGTAACTTTTGCGCCTTTTCGATCAGCTTTCCTTTCACTGCTATCATTTCAGTACTTTCAGTAAAAGTACCTCTTCTCTACTTCAATGGAGCTGGGGGTTTTCTTTCTTTCTTTCTTTCTTTTTTTTATTTGATCTATATGCCGCCCTTCTCCGGAGACTCAGGGCGGCTTACAATGTGCTAAGCAATAGCCTTCATCCTTTTGTATATTTATACAAAGTCAGCTTATTGTCCCAACAACTGGGTCCTCAATTTACCTACCTTAGAAAGGATGGAAGGCTGAGTCAACCTTGAGCCTGGCGAGATTCGAACCTGCAGTAATTGCAGGCAGCTGGTCTTAATAACAGGGTGCTTTAGACCACTGTACTACCAAGGCTTCTTGGGTTTTGAACAGAGGCAGGCCTGACATTAAGCAAGATCTGCTTTATCAGCTAATCCAGAGACCTAGTCTACCAAGGGGGCTGAGCACACAATGTCAACCCACGGGAACAACCAGGAAGACTGGGGAGCCCTGGGGTCGACCTCCCACCAAATGCACAGCTGCTAGGAGGAGACAGAGTGGCTGGAGGAGCTGCAGCTCAAGGAGAAACCGGTCCGAGCCAGATGGTCACTAGGCATAGGATGTATGGAAGACCCAGAGGAGCACCCGCCAGGGGTGACTGTCGCCAGATGCTGGCAGGGAAATGATGCCTTGCAGGAAGCCAACAAAGAGGACATCTGGCTGACCAATGCTCTGCAACTTCTGCATGAAGCACTCGAGAGTCGGAGAGCTTGGAGGGGGGGCTTGCACAGAAGCATGACCTGCCAGCGCGTGAAGAAACTGGAGAGGCAGCGAGAGGAACCGGCATCTCTGCAACCCCAGCTGTGATTCCTGTAGCTCAGCAGGGGCAACTCCAGCTGCAACTGTCCCAGAAGCCACTGGTGCTGCAGCCCAGGCCCCCTCGGGGGGGGGGGCGCCATCCCCCAGAGGGGAAATTCCAAAGGTTCCTCAGCTGGGAGTAAAATACAGAGGGGATCCTAAAGCCCTGGGATTCTTCCTAGCTCAAATCTGGAATCACATGCAGGAGTATGGGGAAGATTTTGCTTCAGAGGCAGCCAAAGTGAGCTGTGTCACCATGGCCCTGGAAGGGACCGCAGCAGATTGGATGGTCACCCTTCACAACAATGATGCCCCCTAGTTGAGGGATTACAACCAGTTTATGGTGGTGCTCCATGTGCAGTTCAAGGACTCCCTAGCCAAACGTAAGACTAGGACCAGGATGAAGACCATAAGCCAGGGTCAGAGGTCAGTAGCAGAATACACACAGGAGTTTAACGAGTTGGTCTGCCACATGCATGCTGGTCTTCAGAGGCCCTGATGGAGTGCTACAAAGATGAGCTTAACAGTAAAATCTATCAGAGCTGTGTCTCCCAGGAGCCCCTTGAGACCTTCAACGCTGGTATATGTTGGCAGCCAGGGTGGAAATCGATCTGACTGAGGTGGAAACTGATCTTGGCACAATGGAAGCTGCAGCTCAGGGCCTTCCCCCTCTGCCCCAAAAGAGGCCCTGAGAGCTGCCAAAGGTGGGCCAGCAGCCAAAATGAGATCCACAGCATGCTTCAGGTGTTGGAAGGAGGGGCACTGAGCAGCTGATTGCCTCACCAAGCCACACTCCAAGCCAACAACTGCTGGGGGCAGGAAGCCCAAGAAGTAGCCAGCAAAGCACCACAAAACAGCGCTGAAAGGGGTGGAGGTCATTGAATTCACCCCTCCTGGCCAGGAGGAGCTGGGAACTCCAACTACCCTGGAGGAGAGTGAGACCAACTCCGACGACGTCCTCCTGGTAAGTCAGCATGTAGCCCCCATGACCATTCTAGTGGAGCTGCAGATACCTTCGTCTGGCGCCCAGGGGAAGATGCTAGCCCTTTTGGTGCACAAGATGTATAATTAGCCCCGAAGTGGTAGAGAAACTGAGACTGAGAACACTGAGGATGCCCATAGCATTTTTCCAGCTGGATGGGTCGATAGCTGGGGGAGGCCCAGCTCACTTTGTAACTGAACCAGTGGAGATGTGGATGGGGGATCACCGAGAGACACTGAGTTTCATTGTAACCCCTGGAATAGAGTGACCCCTCTTGCTTGGATTACCCTGGCTCCGAAAATGGAACCGTCATGTGAATTGGAGAAAGGGGCTTTTACGAATCCATTCCGCACAGCCAGGAAGAGGGAGAGGAAAAACCCCACCCAGAGCCAAGACTGCAAGAGAGTTAGGAGCTGCAGCGAGCAAGCACCTAGATGGTGAGGAGAAAATCCCAAAAGAAAATTGGGACCTCAGGGAGGAATGCAGCTGAATGAATCTAGCTGAATGCAGCTAGAGGGGCTTGGATGTGCTCCCACCCCATTACCCCATGGACTGCAGCATAGAAATCCTCTGGGGATGAAATACTCTAAGCCAAAGATCTACTCGATGACCCCATGAGGAGGAGCTGTGAGCCTTTATTGACAAAAATCTAAAGCAGGGCTTCATCTAACCTGCCAAGCTGCAGGTGGCCACCCCAGTATTGTTTCATGAAAGAAAAGATGGGTGTCTTTATTTATGCCTGGACTATAAAGGGCTTAACGTGGTGTGTGTGGAGAACGTTTATCCACTGCCCCTAATGAAGGAAATGTTGGCTCATCTGGCCAAAGGAAAAATCTTTACTAAGATGGACTTGAGAGAAGGTAATTACAGAGTCCACCCAGTTATCCCTTCCAAGCAACTGGCTGCCCTGGTGGACCTTGACCTTCCCAGTGACTTAAGTGAGGAGCTGAAAGGAGCATTGAAAAGTGATGACTGATTCCTGTTCCACTCAAACATGTGCACCATGCGAGGTGGCCTAGCATGGATTGGCGCTAAACTATATGTCCCCGCCAGTCTTAGGGGAACTGTGCTGCAACGGGCCCATGATTCGAAAGCTGCTGGACACTTTGACTTAGTGAAAACTTTACACCTAGTCAAATGGCAGTTCTGGTGGTCCTTGTTGAAAAAGGACATAGAAACCTACATGGCCAGCTGTCTTTCTTTCTTGGGTTTTGAACAGAGGCAGGCCTGACATTATGTTTCTATCCCATATTTTCTGTATTACCTATATGGACAGGTGTGCCTGTGTGTCTGTTTCCTTAGTATTTCCTCAAGCTTTCTGATTGGGCTGAAAAATATTTTAGATTAAAGTCCTTGATCAGTCCTGTGATCAAGCAGGGACCTGAATCTGGCATCCAGGTTTGAAGACTTTAAAAGCCATAAAATAAAAACAAAGATACTCACCAAAAATCTTACGAAAGGCCAAAATAAGAAATTAGAGGAGAAATTAGGAATTCAAATTGTAAAAAAGTAAAGTATCTGGGTATTTGGATAACGGCGAGAATATCTTCAATAAAGGAAGATAATTATTTGAAACTACTGCAGCAAATTTAAAAAGATTTAGAAGTTGGGCAAAATTACAAATATTATTGATTGGAAGAATTGTTACTATAAAGATGAATATCCTACCAAAAATTTTATATTTATTTCAAATGGTACCTATAAAATTGGGGAAAAGCTTTTTCGAAAAATTGAATAAAATTATTAGTAAGTTTATATGGTCGGGGGAAAAGCCCAGAATTAAATTAAAACTCTTACAAGACTCTAGAAATAAGAGTGTCTTTGGCCCCCAGACTGGGAACTTTATCATCAGGCTGCAGTAATATCATGGGTCAAAGAATGGATAAATTTAAAAAATGGAAGAATTCTAATGATTGAGGGGCATGATTTACAGAGGGGTTGGCACGCCTTTATTTGGGAGGGAAAGAATAAAGCCCACACATATTTCCAAAGACATCAGGTGAGAGAAGTATTGCTAGAAATTTGGATGAAGATTAAAATAAATTTTTACACAAAAGTACCAAGATGGATATTGATGATGGAAACCTTGGTCTACCCCAATTTAATTGACTTAAACAAAATAGTAACCTATAAAGAATTGCTAGATGGACAAGGAAATTTGAAATCCAAACAAGAACTATTAGAAGAAGGAATTAAAATTGATTGGTGGCCTTATTTACAGATCCAAACAAAATATAAAAAAGACTTAGAATTATATGATTTTCAAAATGGACAACAAGAAATAGATAAAATATTAACAGGGACAGATGAAAAGATAATTACCAAAATGTATAACTGTCTCCTCAAATTTAAAATGGAAGAGGAAACAGTGAAGGAAACAATGATAATTTGGATGAAAAATTTTGGATACAACATAGAATTGGAGTACTGGGAAAAAATATGGGGAACAAATTATAAAATGATGTTGTCGGCCACCTACAAAGAAAATATTTATAAAATGTTTTATAGGTGGCATTTACCCCTGGCGAGATTAGCCAAGATATCTCCAAACAATCCACTGCACTGTTGGAAATGTAATTATTCACAAGGGACATACTACCACATGTGGTGGACATGTCCCAAAGCAAGAGAATATTGGCTTAAAATTAAAAAAATGATTGGAGGAAATGACTGAAAAAAAATTGATATGAATCCTGAATTATTTTTCTTAGGGATTATAAAACAAAAAATGACCAAAGAAATTCAATACCTCATACTCCACAAAATTACTGCCGCCAGAATTTCATTTGCCCAAAACTGGAAACAACAACATGCTCCAACAAACATGATGATTATAAAAAAGGTGCTGGAGTGTGAAGAATCAAATAAACTAACAATGGAATTTAAGGACAGAGAGGAAATGATTTATTATGAAACATGGAACAGATGGTATGATTGGCTGGAAAAGGAATCTAATGGATAGTGTATAGCAAAAGAGAAGACATTATAATGAAATGTTATATTTAATGTGTAGTAGGTATGTACTGTATATAAAATGTATTGATTATATGAATAAGTATGTAACAAAAAAATGTGTATGTATATAGTTGGCTGAAAGATAAATTGGATATTACTAAAAATGCCGGTATTGGAAAGCTGTAAAAGTGTAACTAAGATTTTAAAAATGTAAATGTTGAATAAAAACAATTTTTAAAAAATAAAAGCCATAAAATAATGAGATGGAAGATTTCAACTATCCAATTATTTTTTGAAAAGTATTCTGCCAAAACCAAGTTGTTTTTGAATTGTGTTGCCAGTAATAGCTACTTTTCTTATCATAAAAGCTAGAATCAAAGAGCAGAACAAGAAGTAATAGATGGAAAAGAAAGATTCAACCTAGAATTAAGGATAAATTTCCTGACAGTGAGAATAATTAATCAATAGAATGGCTTGCCTCTAGAAGTTGTGGGTGCTGAATCACTGGAGGTTTTAAGAAGAGATGGGACAGCCATTTGTCTGGAATGGTATAGGGTCTCCTGATTGAGCAAGGGGTTGGACTAGAAGACCTCCAAGGTCCCTTCCAACTCTGTTACTGTTTACTCTGTAGCAGGGGTAATAATAGTGTTAACCATTCAGTAATGTCTGAGTTTTGGCAACTTTATAGGTAAGTGTTCTCCATGCACTCTTTGGCCGAAGAGGTTGTAGAAAAAATGCTTTTAAAAGCCTCTGACGATCCCAGCTGAGTTGCCTGATCATCAAAGGCTTTTAAAAGCATTTTTAAAAAGAACCTCTTCAGCTGAAGAGGTTGTAGAAAAAATGTTTTTAAAAGAAAAAAAGCCTCTGCCGATCAGGCAACTCAGCTTGGATTGTCAGAGGCTTTTAAAAGTATTTTTTCTACAATCTCTGAAGAGGTTGTAGAAAAAATGTTTTTAAAAGCCTTTGACTATCCCAGCTCAGCCACACGATCATCAGAGGCTTTTTTAAAAAAAAACTTTTAAAAGCATTTTTTTAGCCGAAGAGGTTGTAGAAAAAATGCTTTTAAAAATTAAAAAAAAAAGCCTCTGATGATCGTGCGGCTCAGCTGGGCATGGGGGTGGGGCAGGGATTTTTGCTACCGGTTCTCCGAACCACCTGCCTCCATCGCTACCAGATCGGATGATCCGGTCCGAACCGGGAGCATTTCACCCCTGCTTCAGATTATCTGGAGGGTGACCAAAAAATAATTCAAAAAGGAAGATACCCAAATCCTGCTGGGGCCTGGTCCTAAGGTGGAACAGGCTATGGATAGGACCTGGGGCCATGGTAAATGTGTCTCTGGGCATAGTTTGCCTAAGAGGGTCTTAAGTTCCCTATTTTTCATTCCACCCCATCCAAAGTTTTTTATTAGCAGCTTGACTTTTGAATTTTCTGAGGCACTTCTTACGGCTGAGTTTTAGCTGAAGGAAAAGAGGGGTGGGTGGGTGTGCGTGATGGCTTCCTACACTAGCTTTATTGACTTCTCCAATGAATTTGCATGCATGGCCAAAGTAGATCAAACATAGTCTTGTGATTTTTGGCTTCTAGTGATGTTTCTGGTTTTATATAATTCAGCATGTCTTTGGAGGTTGTATGGTAATATGCATGGTATATATACAATAATTTACTCCAGCAGCACAGTTCAAAGGCATCAAGTTGAAGGCTACCTGTTAGGAAAATCTTCCTAAACAGAAATATATGTAGATGAGTGGAACACTTTACCTATGGAGTTTGGGAGTTCTCCATTTCTGTGGGAGCTGGATTGAACATTCAATAAAAATATAAGAAAAATAAGATAACCACCACTTATGAATGGTTTAGCTGACTTTCCTATACACTGCAGAGGGTTGCAATTAGATTATCCTTAGTTTTATATAAGAATAGTAATGAATAATAAATCCAGATATCTGCAGTTGTCTTTCAAACTATGAAGTCCAAAAACATAACTTAAATTGTTTGGTTTTACCCTCAGAAAATACTTTCCAACCCTGTAGAAGCCTTCTCTTCAGAGAGATTATTATAGAACAGTATTGATTTGTTCTTTGGAAGAATAGTAATACCTAATTAGGCAGCTGATAGCAATATACAAAAAATAGCAATTTTTTGATTGACCCTAGTCAAGCAAGTCTTTCTGCTTTCTGTTTTCCACCCATAAATACCATTGTGATCTGTCCCCACTGCACTGATCTGTGATTCTTCTGGAATCTGCCTATTATTTGTCCATCCCTTCTTATCCATTCTTGGCACTACTGTATCCTGCATTTGGTTTAAACCCATTTTCCAAACTTGGAGCCTTGCACTTAATTATGAACATTATGTGTAGCCTAACAAATAGTTCTACTTCTTGTGAAGCAATCATAATGAATTGCCATTTCAGTGGAGACACCAACTAATAACATATTTCAGCTGGCTGCCTATTTTCTTTTCTATAGGCAAAATCACAGCATCGGAACTGAAGACCTTTGAGGTTTGGTTCTTGTGGCAAAATAGTCAAGGTTGTCCTACCAATAGCTGTTATTAAGTTACTTTTAAATTCATTTCTTTTGTAGACATGTTAAGAATCAAGAGCATTTTGCAAAGCACTGCTGGTCCTAAATCAGGCATACTTTGACTCTGAAAACTGAAATCATAGCTTTCTTGGGCTTATGAGTGTGACACTCATATTGTAGAATAATAAAAATCAAAATCTTTTAACAGAATGAAAAATGTACAATATATTAGTTTCCCAAGACAACAAATAATTACTGTATAGAAATCAATTTCAAGTAAATTTACTTTTGCACATATTTACTTTTGCACATCATTCATTATGGCAATCTCTTTAAAATGAAAGCAGCTTCAGGATCAAGCAATGAAGTATGGCAACTGATTTGGAGATTTGTTTCTTCAACTACAAAATCTTTTGAGCTTCTATAGTAGTGATAGTTGTTCTTCTAATAATGTAGTATCAGGTAAACTTTAATGTGTTTTAAATGCTTAGTAAATATATCTTTTACAGAAGAAATCTGGATTAATTTTGCATCACTATCTGATGAGTAGAGCATGAGCTTACTATAACCTCTCAACATGCAAACCTCTCCACCTTATGTACTTTCTGAAGTGATAAATGTGCTATACAAAGGAAAACAAAGGAATTTACTGTTCCCATACAATAAACATACTAAAACATTATTCCTACCTCTTGTATTAAAACAATTTAAGGATTTGCGGCAATTTTTGAAAACGTACTTAAATACTAAAAAACTCTGGGGTTTAAAATTAGTATGTCTTATAACCTGAGAGTTAGTTTGATATAATGGTTAAAAGAATTGGGCTAGAATTCAGGAGATTGTGAGTTTTAGTCTCCTGTCTTGGGCAAAAACTCAGTTGGGCGACATTTGGCCAGTCACTCTGTCAACCTTAGGAAGGAGGCAGTGGCAAGCTACTTCTGAAAATAAAATCCTTATATACCACTTCACAGTGCTTTACAGCCCTCTCTAAGCAGTTTACAGAGTCAGCATTTTGCCCCCAACAATCCGGGTCCTCATTTTGCTGACCTCAGAAGGATGGAAGGCTGAATCAACCTTGAGACCCTATGAGACCTGAACTGCCAAACTGCAGATAGCTGGCAGTCAGCAGAAGTAGCCTTCGAAAAGTAAGAAAATAGATATTGTACCTTTACAGGGAGGATACATGAGATGTGGGTGTGGCTTACTGATGATGGCTAACAAGCCAGAAATAGATCTATATAAGTCTCTCACCAGGCAGCAAAGGCCTGCTGGCTGCCAGAAAGGAAAAAGCCTAGAACCTGGACTACTGCATCCAGTTTTGGTCACGACATTACAAAAAAGATGTTGAGACTTTGGAAAAAGTGCAGAGAAGAGCAACTAAGACGATTAAAGGTCTGGAGACTAAAACATATGAAGAACAGTTGCAGGAATTGGGTTTGGCTAGTCTAGCGAAAAGAAGGACTAGGGATGACATGATAGCAGTATTCCAGTATTTGAGGGGCTGCCACAAAGAATAAGGGATCAAATTATTCTACAAAGCGACTTCCGGTTTCCTTGTCTTCGGCGGCGGCGGTGCCTTTTGAAGCTCCGCCAGCCCCGCCGCTTGTAGAGCCGCTTCGCGACTAAGAAGCGGCTCGAAAACTTCAAAAATCTCTAGGATTTTTGAAGAGAGATCGCAGGGCACAGGTTGAGCCCCTGCAACCCCCCCAGGGAATAGTTTCTGGGGAGGGAACAGGAGCGGCTCCCATTCAACCTGCTGGAACTCCGGGCGGCGTGGGACAAGTCTGCTTCTGCAGAACAAGCCGGCTACAGGAAACTTTAAACTGAAAGAAAAGGAACCAGCCTTAATAAGCAGCATACTGTTACTTGAACCCTGAAACTCGGAATCGCAAGTATTAGAGTTTTCTTGGCTTTTTAATCTGAATGAAAAAATGCGGATGAGTGAAAGTGAACTGTAAAAACATGGCGCTTAGCCTTAGAGTTAACGAGCTGGCGAGTGTGGATTGCTGAACTCATCTTGCTTTGTTACAAAGTTTCTAAACTGCTACGAAGTTGCTTCGCTTGCAACAAGAGAAATAAGAGAGAAATTTCTCCTTTTTCAATACTGGACTTTGCTTTACTTTGGTTCTTATTTGATTAAATCTGGGGGACTTTTTTAGAAGTCTTTGTGGAGGTGGGAGAGGAAGAAGAACTTCCCTTTTTAGTAAAACTAGCCTACGTGGCAGGATGGCCTCAAAGAAGCAGGAAGCGAAGGCAACAGGAGGTGGATCTCCTACACATAAAGCACAGCCTCCCCCAGTACAACAGATACAGACTCAGAAAAAAGATTTTGATGTGGGAGATTTAAAAGAATTTATTTCTAAAACTTTGGATGATAAATTTCAAAAATCTCAACAGGAGATAGATGATAAACTTCAAAAATCACATCAGGAATTTATGCAGGAAATTAATGAAGTTAAAGATATGGTGAAACAGAATCAAAACAAGGTGACCAAAAAAATATCAGAAGTGGCGTCTGGCCTGGCAGAATTTATTGTGAAAGTTGATTCTAAAGTTGAAGAACTTAAATCAGAAGTTAATGTTAAGATGAAAGACAATGATTATAAAATTGCTGATGTTGACAATAAAATGCAAAGAGTTGAAAATGAGATTGTAATGGTACAATTCAGGGCAATGGAGTTTGCTATATGGCTTCGAGGAATTCGAGAAGAGGAAAGACAGGATTTGAGACAGGTTTGTTCTGAGGCCCTGGCCAAGATTCTACAAGTTAATCCTGATGTGGTTTTTCACAAAATAGATAAAATTTACAGAGTAAATTCTTGGGTGGCCAGACAAAGACAATTGCCCAGAGATGTGGTCATATACTTTACAGATAGAGAAATAAGAAATGACATCCTGCAAAAATCTTTTTACACTTCTGTGCAAGTGGGGGGCTCACGAATTGGAATTTATAAAGAATTACCTCCTAAAATGCTGAAAACCAGAAAAGAATTTGGCTTTCTTGTTAAGGAATTGCAAAATCTACAGATACCATTTCGGTGGGACGCCCCAGTTGGTATAATTTTCAGATACAAGGGAGAAAGATATCGTTTGAATACCGTGGAGAAGGCAGAGCACTTTTACACTA
Source organism: Pantherophis guttatus (assembly GCF_059756535.1). NCBI lineage: Eukaryota > Metazoa > Chordata > Lepidosauria > Squamata > Colubridae > Pantherophis > Pantherophis guttatus. The sequence goes on along the minus strand of NC_142063.1, from coordinate 183,088,250 downwards.
CTATTCTTAAGGAAAGAACACCGTCCCCACGTACATCTACAGTTTTGGAGATTAAGGAGAGTGATGAGAAGCAACCTCAACGAGAACTGCAAGAACAGTCTAAGCAGGAATTAGAGGAAATGCAAGGCGCAGAAGGAGGTTTTCTGGATGAGCCTTTGCTGGAATCTTCTCCAATCTTGGACCCGGTTCGGATGATCGAAATTAAGGATCAACGTATAACTCGAGCTCAATCTAAGTTACTTAAACAAAAGCAACAACAACAGCAGGAAAGACAAGACAAGAAGGCAGTTAAGAGTACTGCACAAGAGACTGGAGCCATGGGGGGAGCAAGATCGAAGCTTTCGGATGACATTCGATTATTCTGCTCTTTGCTCCAGAAAGATGAAGATGACGTTTAAGTGTTTATCTTGGAATGTTAATGGGTTGAATTCAGCACAGAAAAGGAAGAAATTATTTACATATTTGAAACAATTTAATAACGATATAATTTGTTTACAAGAAACGCATATTACAACTCAAGATCAAAAATATTTGATAAACTCCAAACTAGGAACACATTTTATATCTTCAACTTCGCAAAAAAAGAATGGTGTGGTTATTTATGTAAATAAAAAGTTAACAGCTAAAGTTATAGAAGCACATGAAGATGGTAGGTTTGTAGCAATTGAATTGCTTACAGCAAATGGCCAAATTCTTTTGATTGGAATTTATGCTCCCAATCAACAACAGGACCATTTCTATAAGATGTTACATACTAAAATACTGCAATGGGACTACAGATCTATTTTAATTATGGGAGACTGGAATGGAGTAATTGATTCTAAATTAGATAAAAAGAGTTTGGCAAAGTCTAGGATCAGATTACCACAGACCTTTTTTGACATGAAAGAAGATATGGAACTAAAAGATGTTTGGAGAATACATAATCCAAAAGAATTGGACTATACTTTTTTTTCTGACAGACACAGATCCTTTTCTAGGATTGACTTCATTTTGTTGTCAGATGATTTACTTGTCAAGACAAAAAGAACAAAGATTTTTCCAAGAACTTTGACTGACCATAGCTCAGTATGGATAGAAATTGAGATGGATAAGGTTGAGAGACGTTCTTGGAGATTAAATGAGAACTTGTTTAGATATGAAAAAAACACAACAGAACTTAAAAAGCATTTGAAAGATTTTTTTTGAAATAAATTTGAATAAAGGTACTCCAATTGAAATTGTGTGGGACGCAAGTAAAGCTTATATGAGAGGGGTACTTATCTACATGAACTCTAAACATAGACTGTTTCGACAAAAGAAAAGATCTGAATTGGAAATAGAAATAAAGAATAAAGAACAGTTACTTATTAAAAATCCAACAGATGAAAGAATATGCAGTGCTATAAAACTTTTGAAAGACCAATTTCAAATGCTTATGGCGGAACAAGTTGCAACAAACTTACAATATGCGAAGCATAATACATTTTGTAACGCTAATAAACCGGGCAGATGGTTGGCTTACACATTGAGGAAAAAACAAAGTATACGGACTATTGATAGTATTGATATTGGAGGGAAAGAAATTTTTCAACAAAAATTAATTAAAGAAGCTTTTGTTGACTATTATACTAAACTATATGCCAAAGAGGAGGTGCAGAATGGACTTATAGAAAAATATTTAAATGATAAAAGAGTTACAAAAATTACTGATCAACAAAAGGAAAGAATGAATTATCCTATAACAGAGGAGGAGATAATAGTAGCAATTAAACAGTTAAAAACAGCCAAAGCTCCTGGCACGGATGGTTTGACAGCAGTGTATTACAAAACTTTGCAAGCTGAAATGGTGGAACAACTCAGAGATTTATTTTGCAATATTCAACAAGGGGGTAAAATACCCCCATCATGGACAACAGCTTACATATCTTTGATACCAAAAGAACAAGTCGGTCCTAAAAAACCAGAGAACTATAGACCAATATCTCTTTTGAATACAGATTATAAAATCTATGCGAAAGTATTAGCCAACAGGTTGATGCCAGTAATCCAAAAGGTGATTCATGATGATCAAGCGGGATTTATCGAGGGCAGACACATGAAGGATAATGTAAGGCAAGTAATAGATTTATTGGAATATCTTGAGAAGAATAAACAGATTCCTGCAGTGCTGGTCTTTTTGGATGCAGAGAAGGCCTTTGATAGAGTGGATTGGAATTTTCTACTAAAGACTTTAAAAAAGATGGATTTTGGGGATCAATTTATACAGGCGATTTCAGCAATTTACCAAGAGCAAAAGGCACAGATCATTATTAATGGAAGTTTGACAACAGAGTTTAAAATTGAAAAGGGAACAAGACAGGGATGTCCGTTGTCCCCACTTTTATTTATTCTAACACTAGAAGTCTTGCTAAATACAATATGGGACTCTAATATCTTGAAAGGTATAATGATTAGGCAAGAGGATTACAGAATAAAGGCATTTGCAGATGATCTGGTTGTTACCCTATCACAACCAATGGAATCAATAATCCTGATGAAGGACATTATACAAGACTATGGTAAAGTTTCAGGTTTTAGACTGAATCCAAAAAAGACTAAAATGATAGCTAAAAACATGACACAAGATCGTAAACATGAGCTTGAAAGGAGGGCAGGTTTTGAGACTGTACCTAAGGTAAAATATCTAGGAGTTCAGGTTGCAGAATCAAACATGAAATTGTTTCAAAATAACTATGAGGTGTTGTGGCGAGAGGTGCAGAAAGACATGGAGACTTGGAAAAAACTGCAGCTGTCTCTACTTGGAAGAATAGCGGCAGTTAAGATGAACATTTTGCCAAGATTTCTTTTTTTGTTTCAAATGATTCCGGTGCTTAAAGGTGATAAACAATTGAAAGTCTGGCAAACTGGACTCAATAAGTTTGTCTGGAACGAGAAAAAGCCGAGAGTGAAATTGAAAATTATGCAAGATGTTCCAGAAAGAGGAGGTCTTAAACTTCCAAACCTACAGTTATATTATGATGCAGCAGCTTTAACTTTAACAAGTGATTGGTTTGGAAGTAAAAAGGCTGGAATATTGAATGCAGAAAGTTTTGATCTTGAATTTGGATGGCATGCTTACTTATTTTATGATGACAAAGTTGATAAAGTATTTAAAAGTCATATACTTAGAGACTCTTTGATGAGAGTTTGGAAGAAGCATCGACTCAAATGGGATTATAAAATACCGCTATGGTTGGATCTTGGTCATACTTTGTGGAATACAAATATAATGTCACTCGGGGGGTTTTTATACAAAGAGGTTCTTTTTACAGATGCGGGCAGATGGCAGCTGAAGACATTGCAGACACTGTTGGACGAAGGGATTAATTTAACTTGGTTACAATATAATCAATTACAATTGAGATGGAAAGAGGACCAAAAAACTGGTATTATGTTGCACGAGGAAGAATTGGTTAGACATATAAGAGAGAAAGGTCCAATGCATATCAAAAGGCTTTATAATGTTTTGCTAGAAAGGGACTCAGAAACTGAATTAGTTAAAGACTGTATGATTAAGTGGGCACAAAATTTTGAAGAACCAGTGATGTTGGAAACATGGGAAAAAATTTGGGTTCAGAATGTTAAATTTACACAGTCGCAGAACCTGAGGGAAAATTTCTATAAAATGTTTTATAGATGGCATTTAGATCCCAAAAAGTTGTCATGTATGTACCCTAATGTTCAGCCAAAATGTTGGAGATGTGAATGTTTGGATGCTACGTATTATCATGTTTGGTGGACCTGTAGGAAAGTTAAGACTTTTTGGATAAAAATTTGGTGGGTCATGCAGAATGTTTTGAAGAAAAAAATTCAATTTTCTCCACAACTGTTTTTATTGGGTATAGTTAAGGGTTTTACATTGGGTGAAACAAAATTGATATTGTATATGATAACAGCAGCAAGATTGTTGATAGGTAAATACTGGAAGAATGAAGCTTTGCCCACTATCGAGGAATGGACTTTGAAGATGGCCAGTTTTGCAGAGATGGCGAAGATTTCAGCATACTTAAAAGATTGTTCACAAGAGACTTATGAATGGGAATGGAAAAGGTGGATAGAATATGTTCAGAACAAATATCAAACTAGAAAGTATCAAATAGCTTTTATTTGAAAATAATGTATTAGAAATATTTTAATGTAATGAGGTAAAGAGAAAAATTATACTGGGGAGGGAGGGGTTCAAGTTTACATATAAGTGTCATATTAAGGGTTTTGTTTTTTTTTCTGTGTTTTCTTTTTACCAGTTATGAGTATATTATAGGGAAGTCTGGGGGGAGGGGAGGGTTAGGGAGGGTTAGGGAGGTTGGGAAGTTTGGGGGTGGTGGTGGGGGGGAAGGGGTGAAAATGTAATTGTAAAACTTTTGCAATAAAAAAAAATTATTCTACAAAGCACCAGAGGGCAGGACAAGAAACAATGGTTGGAAACTAATCAAAGAGAGAAGCAACCTGGAATTAAGGAGAAACTTACTAACAGTGAGGACAATAAACCAATGGAACAGCTTGCCTTTAGAAATCGTGGGCGCTCCATCACTGGAGATTTTTAAGAAGAGACTAGACAGTCACTTATCTGAAATGGTATAAGCTCTCCTGCTTGAGCAGGGGGCTGGACTAGAAGACCTACAAGGTCCCTTCCAGCTTCTATTCTGTTCTGTTCTATTCTATTGTTGATATTATCTGTGTGTGACAAAAATAGGTATTCGTAATAGAACTTCCTTAAGAAACAGTACTATTTTCTTTATCTGTTTGTTATTTTATTTCTTTTTAAAAATACTTCATTATGTAAATGTGATTAATGTTAAAACATGATAAAGCAATTCAGTAATTCATAAAATAATAAAAACATAACTAAATCAACTAATAATGCTGCTCAATTGTTGTGGAATGATGAGACCAAACAACATTCCTGGGTCAGCCAGAGACAGTTTTATTGCGCAAGGTTCAGAGCCAGTTTTGTACCTGAAGCTTTGAACAAGGAGAGAACTCTGATACAACTGGTTTTATACATTTCTAAGACAAAGGATTCAGTGAGATCATACATTTTCCATATATGGTTAACATGAGATCATACATCCGATTTTCCCTATATGGTTACATACATTGGATAATATGTTCATCTAATTACTTAAACCATTAATTTTAGTTTATAAAATTATCTTAGCCACACAACTTTTCTTAAGTGCTTGTAGTTGTTAATGGGAGAGTTACTGCTGTCCTTGGGTAAATTTATTGAATTAAGTAACTCTTTGTAACATATAGGTCTTTGTGTCATTCACAGTGAGGTCACTCAGATGTTTTCCATATGGCGGTCCTTTCATGACATCTAGGTCTCAGAAGATATATTACCACTTAATGGGTTTAACTGTTTGTTAATATAATCTCCAACAAGCACTTTCCTCTCTTATAATAATGTGAATAGAGAGGTTCTCTCAGAGTTCATGTATCTAAGCACGTCTTCCCCTTATAATAATATGAATAGAGTCCCCCAGAGCCCATATATCTGACTCTGTATGATTCCTATTTTATTCACATTATTTCTTTTATCTACATTACAATCATTATAAATTGTCACCAGTAATTAAAAAATAGCATAATAAGGAATTTTTAATAGCCACCATCACTCCAGAATTCTTTGACTTCGATGAGCAATGAAAACAATATAGGGAAGGTTTCAGGAAGGCTTCCCTCAGGAAGAGGGAGGCCCAGTACTCTTAGGCCCAGTACTCTTCAATATCTTCATAAACAACTTAGATGAAGGAATAGAAGGGGAACTCACCAAATTTGCAGATGACAGCTGGCAGGAATAGCTAACACGCTAGAACAGTGATGGCTAACCTTTTTGCCATCGCGTGCCAGGAGAGGGGGGGCAGGGAAGGTTCGCACGCACGCTTGCCCACACCTATAATTCTATGTGCGCTGCCCTGCGCATGCGCACGCAACCCCCTCCCTCCCCGCTCCTGGCACGCGATGGCCCGGTAGGCCCGTTTTTCTTTCTCACCTGGCTCCAGATCCTCTCTATGCATCTGGGAAGGGTGAAAACAGCCTCTCTATGAGTCTCTGGAGGCTGGGGACAGCAAAAAACATCACTTCCTGTCCTACCGGAAGTTGGGAAATGGGCCGTTTCAGGCCTCTGGAGGGCCTCCGAGGGAGTGGAAAGGCTGTTTTCACCCTCCCCAGATGCATAGAGAGCATCTGCAGCCAGGTGAGAAAGAAAAAGGTGCTTTCCCCAACCCCCAACCCCCAGGCCCTCTGGAGGCAGGAAACAGCCTGTTTCACTACTTCTAGTGGGCCCAGAAGGCCCGAAAATCAGCTGGCTGGCGCACACATGCACGCCAGAGCTGAGCTGGCATGCCCACTGATATGGTTATGCATGCCACCTGTGGCACTCATGCCATAGGTTCACCATTACAGCCCTAGAAGTTAGGTTCAAGATCCAGATGGATCTTGACAGTCTTGAACACTGGGCCCTATCTAACAAAATGAAATTCAATGTAGAGAAAAGTAAAGTCTTACACTTAGGTAAGAAAAACCAAAAGCACACATATAAACTGGGGGAAACCAGGCTTAAGAGCAGTGACTGTGAGAGGGATCTTGGAGTATTAGTGGACAATCAGCTAAATATGAGCCAACTGTGTGCAGCGGCAGCTTAAAAAGCCAATGCAATTCTAAATTGCATTAACAGAGGGATACAATCAAGATCAAGCGAGGTACTAATACCACTCTATAAAGCCCTAATTTATTTATTTATTTATTTATTTAATTAAATTTCTATACCGCCCTTCTCCAATAGGACTCAGGGCGGTGCACAGCCTAAGTAAAAACAGAGCATACAAAATTTAAAAACAGTATTAAAATAATTAAATATTTTGGCCGTAATTAAAACAACCCAATTTAAAATCAATTTAAAATTTAGCTCAAGCCAGCCCACACCTACAGTACTGCATCCAGTTTTGGTCACCACACTATAAAAAGATGTTGAGATTCTAGGAAAAGTGCAGAGGAGAGCAACCAGGATGATTAGGGGACTGGAGACTAAAACATATGAAGAATGGTTAGAACTGGGCATGGCTAGACTAGTGAAGAGAAGGACCAGGGGAGACATGATAGCCATCTTCCAATACTTAAGGGGCTGCCACAGAGAGGAGGGGGTCAAGCTGTTTTCCAAATCACCTGTAGGCCAGACAAGGAATAATGGATGGAAACTGAACAAGGAGAGATTCAACCTAGAAATGAGGAGGAACTTTCTGACAGTGAGAATAATCAACCAATGGAACAGCTTGCCTTTGGAAGTTGTGGGAGCTTCATCACTTGAGACTTTCAAGAAAAGATTGGACTGCCATTTGTCAGATATGGTGTAGGGATTCCTGTTTGAGCAGGGGGTTGGACTAGATGACCTATAAGGTTCCTTCCAACTCTGTTAATCTGTTAATCTGAAGACATTGATCATGTCCCACATGAATGTCACCAAACTTCAGTCAGATGCTATTCCGAGTACAGAGGTATGCATAACAAAGGGAATTCTTATGATGGGGTCAGCAGCTGTCAGTGAAATGTATATAGAAATAATATACTGTCAAATAATAGTCTTATTCTCTTTGAGTCAGATTCTACTTTGAATCAATAAAAATCATGGACCAGTAGTTGCAGATCAGAAAAACCTCCATGGCTACTCTGTTAGTTTCTCAGTACAATGAGAAATGGAGGGTTAAATGATAAGTATGTAATAAACAATGAATATTAAGAAAAACAATATAATATTTTGTGAATCTAAATGTTACATTATGCAATTGCCATTAAACAACTGTCCAAATAAGAGCACACTGAAGACGTAGTGTTGGCTCACAGGCCTCAGCATTTTAACAGTCTATCTACATCAATGCAATACTTTCATTTTTAATTGATTATTAAATTGTCCTTCAGCATAAAATTCATGGAAAATACAGGAAGGCTAGAGTATGGACCAAAAGAAATAAGACTCATTTATGAAATGCTCAGTGACTTGGACCAGAGGTGGGTTGCCCCCGGTTCGGACCAGTTTGCAAGAACTGGTAGTAAAACCAGCGGGAGGCCCCACCCACTGCCCCGGATGTCATCATCAGCAATCTGCGCATGTGCAGAACCTTCTGTGCATGCACAGAAGCAAGGTGTGCACGTGAGCAAAGCAATCCCATTGCGAACCGGTAGTAAAGGTAAGTAGAACCCACCCCTGACTTGGACTGATAATAAGAAGTAAACACAGATGCAAAGCTGAGAGGTTTCTCATATCCCACTTGATTGTGATTTTGCCTTGTTTGAAAGAGACTGATAGTTCTCCTTATAAGAAAAATAGGTTACTCCCAAAAGGCAAGGGGAAAGGAGCACTGTGGACATTTCTTTTCCAGACTATATTTCTACTGCGTCCTTTCAACTGATGGATGAACTGACCAGTCTAATGTTTGACTGTCAGAGCCATGGCCCTGTTTTAAGCTGTAGAAAAGAATTTTGCCTTTCTTCACAAGAAAGTTTCTGGCATTGAGTTGGGAATGGGCAGAACTGAAAAGTGTGGCTGATCTTCACTCACAAAACCAAAAATTAGCATGACAACAATAAGAGCTGACTGAACATAGATACAGTTACTGAATGGGATATTTAAAGGGGAAAAAAACTGAAAGAAAAAAAACCCCCAAAGACAACAGAACGTATTTTGTCTCAAACATTTCCATATATGTTTCTCTTCCTATTCAAATCACTGACTCAAATCATTCTGACTCAAATCACAAATCAAAAAAATTTGTCTGAGGTAACCATCTCATTTCTGAAGTCACAGTTTATTTAGATCCAGATTCCCTTTTCTTCAAGGAAAGGTAGTCTATAAGTAAAATTGATAACTCTGGTTCACTTAACATCATTTCAATCCCCATGAAGTCCATGCTCAGATACTCTGTTAACTAATAAGCTAAAAAGAGCCTTGGTGGCGCAGCGGACTAAAGTGCTGTTAAATAGTACTTAGCTGCCAGCTGCCTGCAATTACTGCGAGTTCAAATCTCACCAGGCTCAAGGTTGACTCAGCCTTCCATCCTTCCGAGGTAGGTACAATGAGGACCCGGATTGTGGGGGCAATAAGCTGACTTTGTATAAAAAAGAATACCACTTAGGAGGGGCCAAAAGCCCTACTAAGCAGGTATATACAAAAGTATGAAGGCTATTGCTTAATGCATTGTAAGCTGCCCTGAGTCTCCGGAGAAGGGCGGCATATAAATTGAACCAATAAATAAATAAAGAACAATAAATAAATTAAAAAATGAATTATTACAGCAGGTGGCAATAAGGAGAAAGGAGCCAGTCAAATGCTTCATTTTAGCACGTAGTGATATACCTTAAATTAATTAGTTGGATAAAAGTAAAGGAAAATGTGGAGAAAAGCAACTAATTAGCAAAGGGCACTCCTTGTCTTTCTAAGCAAATTTTCCTGTACTAAAGTTAGTAACCTGTGATTGTCATGGTCCTAAGCAAATAAAAATCATGAAAACTATGGTTAGAATCAATGCACTTCCTAACAATCATAGCATAAGTTAACACAATGAATATGAATTTCTACCATTGTGATAGACCTTCAAGAAACTGGTTGCTTTTTCAAAGTTTTGTCAGTTAGCGGGACTAAAATATTGTTTCAAATAACTTTTTCCAAAATACATTTCCAAATGCACTTCATTTGAACAGTGAATGAAATTAGTGCTGTTTGAAGTAAGGTTTATTAAATTAATAAGAGGAAACACAATTTAGAAGACTAGGCAGTATTTTGTAAAATACCTGAAGACTGTTCTTTCTTTCAACCTGTTACTATGAGACTAAGCTTTGTTTATAACAAAGGACTGATATCACAGGATGCAAATCATCATGCTGCTGCTTCCTCTATACCAGAGAACTGATGATGCATTAAAGCCTGACGAAACAGCACCATCAATTTCCTGGCTTTAATATACATCTTTACCATCAATGAACTCTAAGCATTTTTAATCCAAATAATGGAAATAGGCCCTGTTTCCTTCTCTGCATAGAGGCTACACAAATATAGCCCCAAACCCTTTTGTTTATTAGCTTTTTTAAGATAACATCCAATTAACTTAAATGCCCTTTTCTGGCATTTGAACCGTCTTCACTGTAATCTGAAAAGAAACCAGAAAACTTGGATGGGGAGGAGAGGGCAAGAAAAATTATCACAAATAGCAAATATGCTTTTGACTATAATTTTGCTTCAGAACATGCTATGCCATCAGAGCATGATAAGAGTATAAATATTCAGCTGTGAGTTAGCATCCAGGCAGGAATTTTTAATATAGCATTACATTTTTTCAAAGCCAAGTTTTTAAACTGGTTGAAAATATCTACAGCATTCAGAAAAATATTGAACTTAATGTTCACTTTAGTCTTTTTTGTTTCCTCCCAAGTCCTTTTCTCTGATATAAATTCAAAATTGGTTTTAGTTTGGCAATTAGTCATCTTGGGCTTTTAGATACTTCAAAAACATACATTTGAGTGGACACACAATTTCTGGGGAGCAAATTTCAACAACCTTAAAAAATATTAGGTGAGATCCAATGGAGAGAAATCCTCGGGTCAAAGAATTGGAGAACTTCTCAGAAATAAGATGCTGAAGAATAATCAAATACCATACTAAAAAAAAAATAAATCAGGACAGCTTAGTAAAGTGCTGTGGATGTTGAAGGAAGCTTTCGACTGAACTAAACATTTTGTTTGATATTGTTATCTAGCTGAGCAGTCTATATCCTAAGATGGTTCAGTCACTTGCTCTCAACATTCTCACGCTTTTACATTTTAAGCAAACTCTTCCTCATTAGTTAGGACCAAATTTAGGGAAGCCAATCCCCTTGACGGTTGTTCAGTCTTCTGGAAAATGGAGCAATGAGCAATACCACTGAATAATTTTTGAGAGGCCGCAGCTTTAGCCAAGTTGATTTTCCAACAGATAACTGGGTACTTAAAATCTATAGCATCTCTCCCCCCAATGTTGTTTTCCTTTCCTGGCATTCTTTTATCCTTGAAACAAGATAGGATGTAGATAGGGCTGAAAGTGACTGTGACGATATTTTCAGGATCAGACTCAATAAATAAGTTGAGAATTATAAATTCAAATAAATCACTGTTTATTTACATAAGGCATTCTATATTCACTGAATATTCACAGATAGAAGCACAAAATGGACGTATGCAGCTCCTTATATATACAATGGGTGGAGCTAGATATGGGAGTGGTGAAATATGAATACATTAAGAGGTGAAGAATAAGTTAACCCCTGATACCCTGTTCATGTACTATTTACATAATGGAGAATAAGTCATTTACTTGTGACAAATCCCCCTCTAAATGCCGATTCGATATATTACAACAATTACAATCAGATTCAGAACAATATAAGACATGTAATTTAGAAGTCAAGTATTTATGTTGCTTAGACGGCAAAGGCTTTGTTAATATGTCAGCTATTTGCTCTGATGTTTCACAATGAACTGCTTTGATAAATCCATCTTGAGATAATTGTCTCACATGTTTAAACTTTATATCTATATGTCTGGACCTTTGTCCAATAGCATCAGACCTAGATATTTCGATAGCAGCTTTATTGTCTTCATGCATAATAAAGGGCAAAATGGGCTTCTTCCAAATATCAGAAAGTAAATCGTTAAACCATACAAGGTTATTTGCTGCCTTAGATAGACAAACATATTCTGCCTCTGTTGTTGAAGTGGCTACTAGATCTTGTTTGCCAGTATACCAGTAAACTGGACAACCGTTAAGGAAAAATAAATAACCAGATGTGCTTTTTCTACATGAGGTATCGCCAGCCCAATCCGCATCGGCATAACATGTGAGGATGGGCTCTTTGACAGTATTAGGTTCCAATAACAAACAGAAGTCTAAACTATTCTTCAAGTACCTTAATATCCTTTTGACAGCTTCCCAATGGTAAAGTGATGGTTTGCTAACATGTCTGGACAATAAGTTGAGAGGCAAAGCAATATCAGGTCTAGTCCAATTGGAGATATAAAGAAGTGAACCTATGACTGACCTGTAAAATGTATTGTCTTTGAATTCAGGGGATGATTCATCTGTATTCTTCAAAAAATCAGTTTGCATTGGAGTATCGCAAGGCTTAGCATTACTTAAATTACATTTATTCAAGAGCTCTATGATTTTGTCCTTTTGAGAAAGCTTAAATCCTCTTCTGGTTTTACTGATTTGAACACCAAGATACTTATTTACTTTACCCAAAGATTTCAATGAAAAATGTTCATTCAGTTTTGTTACAAATGCTTCTCTCCTTTCATTATGTTTACCTATGTACAAAATATCATCCACATAGATCAATACAAATTCTAGTGAATCATCCTCTTTTTTGACAAAGAAACAATTATCAGCAGTAGTGGCATTGAAATTCATAGTTTTGAGTACTTTTACTAAACAATCATACCATTGTTTACCAGATTGTTTCAACCCGTATAAACTTTTATTTAGTAACCAAGTTTCATTTTTGTTTGTGTACTGACTGTGGGGTGCCCTTACATATATTTCTTTATCTAATTTTGCATGTAAATACGCAGTCTGTATGTCGTATTGGAATACATCGAGGTTGAGTGCTGATGCTATAACCAGAGCTGTCTTGACACTCTCTGTTCTTACTGTGGGGGAGTAAGTATCTGTATAATCCTCGGGATATTTCTGTGCATAACCTTGTGCAACTAATCTAGCTTTGTATAGAGTATTGCCTCCCTCTAAATTTTTAATTTTATATATCCACCTAGTGCCAATGATGGTTTTGTCCTTTGGTGCAATTGTAGGTGTGAATACATTTAGCCCTCGTAAACTATCCATCTCTTTACTCATGGCTGATTCCCATTTTTTCTTTTCTTCAGGAGGAAGTTTTAACACTTCCTCATATGTGTTAGGTGTTGGTGATTCTCCATCCATATGCATTACATAATCTTTGTATTTGTTTGGCACTTGGTTTCTGCTACTTCTGATTGCTCTTTCTGGTTTTGTATCATTGTCATGCATATACCTCGCTTCCTTTTTAGTTAATGAATCTGTTCTTATTTTGTGTTGACTATTTGTCCATGTTTTGACTTTATTTTTATGCGTGTTGTTACTATGTTCTTCTCTATTCCCTTTTTCTTGGAGTTTAGTGCCTGGGTTGGTGTTTGGGAATATTTCATTAAGATGTATTCTAGACCAGTTGGCCTGTTCATGGAACACAGCTGTTCTGGAAACTATAAATTTGTTATTACTATCGATAAATCTGTATCCTTTTGTACCTGTCTCGTATCCCATAAATCTAAGTCTTCTGGATACGTTCTCACCTTTGCACCTCAATTGTTTAGGTATGTGTACGTCTGCAGTGACTCCAAATATGTGCATGTGTGCTAGTTTTGGTTTTCTGTTATACATCGCTTCATACGGTGTCTTATTTACAATACTGGACCAAGTTCTGTTTTGTGTGTAATTAGAATATTGTAGGGCTTCTGACCAGAATTGTTTACCTAAGCCAGCATCCTCTAATGTGCATCTAATCATGGTTTGTAATGTTGAGTTCTTTCTCTCTGCCACTCCGTTCTGGAACGCAGAAAATGGGCTAGATGTGTAATGTAACATTCCTTTGTCTTTCAGCCATTGGGAGAATTCCTTAGACATGAATTCACATCCCCTATCTGTCATGATTTGTTTTATTTTAATATTGTGTTGTGTTTCTATACGTTTGTAAAACTCCTTAAATTTCTGAAAGGTTTCATCTTTATGTTTTAATGTGTAAACAAATCCATAACGACTATAATCATCTACAATGGTTAGAAAGTAACGTTTTTTATAAGTAATTGATGGTGTTAATGGACCAACTAGATCCATGTGTACCAAATCAAAAATTTTGTTAGTTGATCTCGTTGACTTTCTAGGTCTGGGACTAGTTTTGAGTTTTGTAGATTTACATACTGAGCATTCCAAATAGTTTTCACAATTTTTTATTTTAACACCTTCTGCATGTTCAGTCATCTTTTGCACTACAGGAAAACTGGCATGTCCTAATTTCCTATGTAAGACATGAGCACACTCATCGTGAATTGGTTTACCTATTTTAGGTTTTTTTTCATTGTGTGTATCTTTGTGGTTATGAGTTACTTCATGTTCCTCATTGTCACTGTTACTATTGTCTCCATTATCTATTTCATTGTCATCTTCCATATTTGAATCAATGTTGTTTAACCATTTCTCCTTTGTCATTAAATAAGGTAGACCTCCTTTGATTATTACTGTGCCTATGTTTGTTCTGTTTTTCTCTAATGTTGCCTTTCCTTTTGAGAACACAATGTTAATGTCAGAATCTCTTCTTAGTTTTATTGCACTAAGTATGTTATGAGGTATCTCAGGTATTAGTAATACCCCCTCTACTTTTCCTAGGCCTGGTAAGATTACATTCCCTCTACCTATTACTTGAACCTTTTCTTGATTAGCTACTTTGATTACAAATTTATCTTCTACAAAAGAAGATAATATATTTTTATTATTTGTAGTGTGATTGGTTGCTCCAGAATCAATAAGCCAATTGTTGTTCTCTGGTTGTTGTATGTTAATGTTGTCATGTTTGTCTAGCCCATTCAGTGAACCAGACTTTCTATCCTTTGAATTGTCTCTGCCCCCTCTACGTTCTCTATAGTTGGGTGGACTTCTATACCTATGTCTATCAATGGAAGATTGTCTGTTGTTGTACCTATTTCTATATTCTGACCTGTGTCTTTCTCTTAGAATTTTAGGACAATCCCTCCTATTATGTTCTCTGGACCCACAATCGTGGCATCTAAATGGTTCATGATATCTTTCTTGAAATGCTACCTTTTTATATTGTTTGTGTTCTATGTGGTTGTTATAACGACTCCTCCTTGAATTGTCTTCAGCTATTAACTTGTTAGATAGACTTTATATGGATAAGTATCCTAGATTGATTGTGTCTAAATGTGACATATAATTATCCCATGATGGGTCAAGTGAGTTGATGATGACACTTTTCATCGTTTGATCTGAAATCACTTCCCCCCTTAAGTGCAGTTCTGCTCTAATTTTGTTTAAAGATATTAAATGTTCACTTATGGTAACCCCTGGCTTTATCCTAGAAGAGAAGAAATCTTTAGACATTCTTGTGGTAGTGGCTACACTTTCACTGTGAAATAAATTAAACATGCATTGAATAATTTCTGAGACAGTCAGATTTTGCTTAATACTGTGATACATGGTAGGAGATACACTGGAAATTAATAAGAAGAATGCTCTATGGTGTAGGCAATCTAACTTTAGAGTCCAAGGTCTTTTGGGGGGGTTAGTAATAAAAAAGAGTAAATTTTCTTTCATAAAGACAACCTGGAGCTGCTGATACCATTCTTGCAAATTAATGCCATCTATCCTCAGCTTTGGGAAGTCATTGGGTAAATTCCCAACATTGTTGGGTCCATTACTTACAACCGGAGGTAGTCCGTGGTCTTGCAAATGGTGAAAGTTGCAAAACGGCGTGGGGATGCTAGCGACGAGTTTGCATGATTCTCTCCACATCTCATGTCTTCCGAAGTTGTCTGCGTAGTCTTGCGCATGCGCGTTGCTCATTTCGTTCCTGGAGTCACCGTGAGAGGTTCTCGCTGCTGCAGCTCCCTCGCTCTGTTCTTCTCCCGATGAATCAGACTCCGGCTCGATCTTTGGAGTCCTGGTGATAGCGGGCGCTCGTTTTCTTTCGCTGAAGGTGCTGGTCCTTGGATTAGTCTGCGGCGTGGGGCGGTATCTGCAGGGCTCTCTGGGCTCAGGCGTCGGTGCTCTCACCGTCTGAATAGGAGCGGGTAGATTTTGAGGCGTTGACTCGCTTGCTTGTTTTTTTGTTGATCTTTTAGTGATCTTCAGTTTCGGTCCAAATGCTGCAAAAAGCGTTTTCATTGCTGACTTTACTTGCATGTCTATTGAATCTTCTTCGTTCTCTGTGTCTGATTCTTCTGAGGTATATATTTTTTTCTCTTTCATTTTTGCATCGGGTAAGGCTTTTCGTGCCAGATATTTTGAATCCTGCTTTCTGATTGGCTCTGCTTCGCTCATCTTAGGGGTCTGTTGAAACCAAGATGGCTGCCATTCGAAATTTTGCGCGGGATTGTTGGTTTTCTTCTTCGTTGCGTTTTCATCTGCAATCATATTACTCACTATTTTTGAGTCTTTTGATTTTTCAGTGGCGATGTGCTTCTCTTTCGCTGCTCCGTTGTTTTTTAGTATATCTTGGAGGTTCGCGACGAGACTTTCATCGCTCTTTTGGCTTTTTAAAAGTTTCAGTATCTCTGACCTGAGTTCGTTGTTTTCTATTTCGTTTTCTTCTTGGTCATCATCTTCATTTATTATTTCTTCATCGTCTGTGGTGTATTCTTCAGATTCTCTCGAAAATGCATTCGTGGACTCATCGATTATTTCTTGATCCGCTTCCATTTCTTTGCTGTATGCCCTGGTGTTGGGCCTATCTCTTTTAGACATGTTTAAGTTTTTATTGAGTCAATTCAACCATCCTCTGCTACCAGATTGTGACGATATTTTCAGGATCAGACTCAATAAATAAGTTGAGAATTATAAATTCAAATAAATCACTATTTATTTACATAAGGCATTCTATATTCACTGAATATTCACAGATAGAAGCACAAAATGGACGTATGCGGCTCCTTATATATACAATGGGTGGAGCTAGATATGGGAGTGGTGAAATATGAATACATTAAGAGGTGAAGAATAAGTTAACCCCTGATACCCTGTTCATGTACTATTTACATAATGGAGAATAAGGCATTTACTTGTGACAGTGACTGTGCCTAAATCATCAGTGGCCAACTTTTTAAACCATGATGCTTTCAGCAGTTTCTGCCCAAACCTTCCCTGCCAGAATTTGGAGCAGGCTGTTGGCTCCCCTCTGTGCAGGGAAATGATGGTTTGAATCCATTCTTTCCAAAGCACACATACCCAAATATGCACAAAAGATAAAGGATGAGAAAGAACAAGAGAGTGAACGTTGGAATCTGTAGAATTCATTACCTGCTGGTTCTGGTACTACCAACCTCTATCACATTTCCTCCATTGGATGGAGTCTCTTGAGGAGAAAAAGGTTATCCATTGCTTATTTCATCTTTAAACATTTCTTCATAATAAAAGGCCAATGTACCTGTAAAGTATTTCTGGGAAAGTTCTGCTAAGACTCCTTGTCTCAATTTGTCATACGCCAACTTTTTAGCCAACTTTACTGAAGCATTACGTTGAAAGTTCTTTTTGGATTCCATTCTGAATGGAAATATCTAAACAGAATCAACAGTGACAGTGAGAAAAAATTGTGAATGTTCCACTTATGTTACTGAATGTGATTAAGGGGGGGGGGTAATTAAATCTTAATTAATTAAAATTAAATCTTGACCTACCAATTGGAATAGAATAGAAGCTGGAAGGGACCTTGGAGGTGTTCTTGTTCAGCCCCCTGCTCAAGCAGGAGAACCTATACCATTTCAGATAAGTGACTGTCTAGTCTCTTCTTAAAAACCTCAAGTGATGAAGCACCCACGATTTCTAAATCTAAATCTAAAGCTGTTAATTGTCCTCATTGTTAGGAAGTTTCTCCTTCATTCCAGGTTACTTCTCTCTTTGGTTAGTTTTCAATCATTGTTTCTTGTCCTACCCTCTGATATGTCTAGTCTCTTCTTAAAAACCTCAAGTGATGAAGCACCCACAATTTCTAAATCTAAATCTAAAGCTGTTAATTGTCCTCATTGTTAGGAAGTTTCTCCTTCATTCCAGGTTACTTCTCTCTTTGGTTAGTTTCCAATCATTGTTTCTTGTCCTGCCCTCTGGTGCTTTGTAGAATAATTTGACTCCCTTTTCTTTGTGGCAGCCCCTCAAATACTGGAATACTATTATCATGTCTCCCCTAATTCTTCTTTTCTTTAGACTAGCCAAACCCAAATCCTGCAGCCATTCTTCACATGTTTTAGTCTCCAGGCCTTTGATCATCTTAGTTGCTTTTCTCTGAACTTTTTCCAGAGGTTCTAGGTTTCCAGGTTTCCACATCTTTTTTGTAGTATGGTGACCAAAATTGGTTGCAGTATTCCAGATGTGGTTTTACCAGGGTTTTATAAAGCAGTAATAATACTTCACATGATCTTGATTCTATATCTCTGTTTATAAAACCCAGGATTGTATTATCTTTTTTGGCTGCAGCTGCACACTGCTGGCTCATATTCAAGTGATCATCCACTAGGACTCCAAGATCCATCTCACAGTTCTTGTTTTTGAGCCAGATCTTGCATAATCTGTACTTATACCTTTGGTTTTTCCTGCCTAAATGTAAAACTTTGCTTTTCTCCACATTAAAATTCATTTTGTTGGATAGGGACCATTGTTTGTCAAGATCTTTTTGGATCCCAAGCTTGTCTTCAGGGGTGCTGGCTATTCCTGATTTAATATCATCTGCAAATTTGATAAGTTCCCCTTCTATTCCCTCATATAAGTCATTTATGAAGATATTGAAGAGTACTGGGCTTAAGGCGGAGCCTTGTGGTACTCCACTGCTTATTTCTCTCCATGTGGATGTAATACCATTAAGGACTACTTGTTGAATACAGTTTGTCAGCCAGCTACAAATCCATCTGGTGGTGATGTTGTCTATTCCACATTTTTCTAGTTTACCAAGAAGTAGGTTGTCAAATGCCTTACTAAAATCTAAGTATATTATGTCCACATTTCACTGGTCTACTAGTTTAGTCACTTTATCAAAGAATGAAATGAGATTGTTTTGGCATGATCTGTTTTTAACAAATCCATGCTGGCTACTAGTTATAACTTTATTTGCTTCTAGTTGTTTGCAGATCTGTTTCTTGATTATCTTTTCCAGGATCTTCCCAGGTATTGATATTAGACTGATTGGTCTGTAGTTTCCTAGGTCTGGTTTTTTCCCTTTCTTGAAGATGGGAACCACGTCAGCCCTTTCCCAATCCTCAGGTACTTCCTTGGTGCTCCAGGATTTTTGAAAGATATGGTACAATGGTTCTGAGATAACATCTGCCA
This sequence comes from Pantherophis guttatus, assembly GCF_059756535.1. NCBI lineage: Eukaryota > Metazoa > Chordata > Lepidosauria > Squamata > Colubridae > Pantherophis > Pantherophis guttatus. Next base: position 183,069,124 of record NC_142063.1, on the reverse strand, counting down.
GCTCCTTCAGAACACTGGGGTGTAATCTGTCAGGTCCCAGTGAATTATATTCATCAAGGTCAGATAGGTGTTCTCTTACCATTTTCTTGCTTATTTTAATTTTAATTTCTAGTTTGTCTTGTACAGTAGATTTTTTGTTACATTGGGCTATAGTTTCTTTTTGTGTGAAGACTGATGCAAAGAACAAGTTAAGCAGCTCTGTTTTCTCCCTACTGCCTGTTATTTCCTTGCCATCTTCTCTCTTTAGTGGACCTAAATTATGTAAATCTATTTCCATTCGATCCCTTGATAGGAGACTTCATAATCCAGGACCTGACTTTTACTTAATGCTGCAGGCCTTCTTAAGACACTCAGGAACACACTAGCTAGATTCCAGCACATTCTATGTTTGGTAGAGTTTAATAAATTAATACTTTGACGGAACAAGCTGCAAAGTGTCTAACTTTAGTTGCCTGGAATTTAATAGGAAAGAAAAAGTGAGATAATTCAGATTAGTGTTAATGACAGAATGACAGGGGAGGAGAGAGAACAAAGAGGGTGGGGTGGGGTGAGGAAGAGAAAGAAAGGGCTAGCAGCAAGGAATTTACCAAACTGCCTTCCTGCCTCAAAGAAACCAAGAACTACAGTGGGGTTATGGAAGGAGAGCTAGAAACAATATGCAGAGCAAATAGAGGGGGCTTCCTCTCACTCAGTATAGGAGAAGCCCCTACCCTTTTGCAAAGTGAGTAATTAGCAGATTGCTGCTTCCTTCATATGCATTCTTTCTCTCTTAGCCAGTGTTGCTAAGGGACACAAACCCTCTAGGGATGAAATACTTCCTAGCAAACAAGAGGATGCAGATAGCTAAGAAAAGATAAATAGATGCTTACTTCCTAATAGCTGAAAAATAGTAAGATGTTGGTCACTATAAACTGAACAAGTAAAAGGCCCAAGAATTCATGTGCACAGACTATGGCAAGATAAAGAATTCATATTTTGTTGGTCAAATCGCCAGGTATTTTATGAGATGTAAGAATGTAAAACATTAATTAAATAAAATCAACATATTAAACTTACTACTTTTTTAAATTACTGGTTTTTATCCTTCACCAAATTTGTGAAACACAACTCATCTAACAAAAATATTGTTCAAATGCCAGTTATTAATATTACAAAAATACATATAGTTTACATTTTAAACTATACATTTTGTTTACAATGGGTTTTGGGAAAATGTTGCTATTAACTATTTAGGGATCAGCTGCAAATTTTCAAAATATTTTAATTACCTTGTTTCAGAAATAATGATTAACAGAATAACAGAGTTCGAAGGGATCTTGGAGGTCTTCCAATCCCCTGCTCAAGCAGGAGATATTATACTATTTCAGACAAGTAGCTGTCCAGTCTCTTCTTAAAAGCCTCCAGTGATGGAGCACCCACAACATCTGAAGGCAAGCATTTCCACTGGTTAATTGTTCTCACTGTTAGGAAATATCTTCTTAAATCTAGGTTGCTTCTCTCTTTGATTAGTTTCCATCCATTGTTTCTTGTCTTGTGACTCCATCGTCATTCATCTAGCTAGCGTCCTTAGCAAACAGCCTGGTCAGCTTCAGCACATTAGTCACAATTCATGATTCAGCATGAGCAGCTGATTGGCAGGTGGATCGGCCTCCCAGAATACCCCCAATCAGCTGTTCCCAGAGGTGAACTTTAGCAACAGGTTCGCTGGTTGTGAGCACGCGCGCTACACTCGCACATGCCTCGTTGGGTTGGGGCAGATATGCAGTTTCAAAAATGCAGCTGATCATCACAGGGCACTCCAGTGAGTACAGCAGGGGAAGTGCAGAACTGGTCTGAAAAGGCAGCAACTGTTCCGGGTTGCCATTTTGGCCTCTGTGTCTTGCTTTTTCTGAAAGCTCTGTTTGAGAGGACATGCGGAGGCCAAAGGGTGGGGGCTGGCGGGTGGGCGGGACTAGTTTCAGTGTATAAGACGCACCCAAATTTTCACCCTCTTTTAGGGGGGGAAAAGTGTGTTTTATACACTGAAAAATATGGTATATATATATATATGTATATATATATGTGTGTGTGTGTGTGTGTGTGTGTGTGTATGTATATATACATACATGCATGGTATATATACATGTGTGTGTGTGTGTGTGTACACACACACACCCAGACCATATTATATATACATAAAATTGAGAGAGTAAGCCAAACACAAAGTCAATACCTATATACCTATACACCTATACACCTATATACCTATTTACCTATATACCTATATACTTATAGAATAGAATTCTTTATTGGCCAAGTGTGATTGGACACACAAGGAATTTGTCTTGGTGCATACGCTCTTAGTGTACATAAAAGAAAAGATACATTCGTCAAGAATCATAAGGTACAACACTTAATGATAGTCATAGGAAAATAGTCAATATAAATCTTAAGTATACCAGCAACAAGGTTATATATACACATTCCTTCCGGGTAGCAGACCAATATGGCGACTCTATATTCAACGCCGAGGATGAAGGGGCGATGTCTGGCATTTTCGAGGGTGTTGGGGGGCCAGCTGACCATCTTACAACCCCCGCCCAGCAAGCTGAAGCATAGCCGGCTCGATTGAGCCGTAGATGGAGCCGGAAGAACATCCAGCCACCGTGGAGATAGTTAGGGATAGTGCAGCGGGCGGTAAATGGCGGCGATCGTTGAAACCGGGGCCCAGCTGACTGTCACGAACCAAACGGCTGCGGGGCTGGAGCAGTTGAGGCAACAGTCGGCGATGTTGCTGTGGCGATGGTGGCGCCAGCGGCGCCGATGGCGGTGCCTGGGCTGCCAAAAACTTGATTTGCTGCGGACTGGGAGCTGCGGGCGACGATGCAGGGGTGGCGGCCATGGCTACGGAGGCGGAGCTGACTAAAATGACACTCGCAACGGCAATGATGACAGCAACGACAGCAGCAACACTGGGAGGCTAGGCTACGAAGATGCCCTCTCTAGACGATGGAGAGGGCTTTGCTGCAAGCAGTTACCCCCCCTCGATGTAATGGGGAGGGGGCCTGGACATTCCCCCCCCATTCTTTGAAGTATTAGGGGAGAGGTCTTCAACTTAATCACCTGAATGGCCCTATCTGAAAGAGCATGGTAGTGGTGGGGGCTGAGAACTGAAGACATGATTCTTTTTGGTCTTCCGTGACTGTTTCCCCCACCCCCTTCCTAGACCTAGGCCTAGTTTGGCCATTCAGCGAAAACTTGCAGCTTTTCGATCACCTTATAGCCTTTATTTTAAACATCTTTTCCTCCTTGACTATCCTGGTTATCCTGATTATTTGATTTCATCTCTTCCGCCTGGATGCTCCACCTTGCTTTTTCGACCTTATCTTCGGATTTTGCTGGTATCAGAAAAGGAGGAAGCATAGACATCGAGAGTCTTGAACAATTTATTTGTAATATTTATACAAGTGGATGGGATGGACCATCTTCTCCTTTGTCTCTGTAACTCTGGACTGGTCGCCGTGAGAGGGCGGTCATTGAGACTCTCATCCCCCTTTTTGACTAACTTATTTTAATCACAAGACTTCCCATTGCCATAAGAGGGAGATGGTATTCCGATGTTCTAGTATATTAGCTTCCTTGTACAACTATCTACTTTACCCTTTTTGTCTTAACCATCTGTTTTAAACCATCTTTAACACCTTAAGAAGAAAATGGCCTTTCATCGCCTCCAATTCTATCTCACCTCCGATGTATTCAATAACAGAGCTCCTAGCACTGCGAGATTCCCCCCTCTCACAAGTTTGGCCCTCCCAGTTATCTAGGGCTGCCCTCGAGGACGGGTTTTGGAACCCCGAGAGGTGGTATGCTAAGAACCGGAAGCTTTGGGGTTTTTTAGATAGTTTTTCAAATTCTATTTTAAGGGGATCTGGGAGGAGGGTGGTTTCCAATGTAAATAATGAGGCTGGGGGGCCTCCCAGGAGGGGGGTGGGTTGTATGGGTTCAGGGATTAACCCGCAAGGGACGGGGTCTAGTCCGGCTGAAGAGCGCGGCAGAGGAGATGCAGAATCCGGGGTCAAGGAGAGGGTTAGAGCTTGTGCTGTTGATAGACATTACATCAGTACTGTAGGTGGGAGGGGCAGATATGGCGGGAGTAGGGGGCCACATCAAGTTGCGGGAGTGCGCGCTCGCTGTCTTCTAGCGGTGGCACGCTCCGGCCCCCAATGCTCTTCTCGTTCCCCAGGTGGCACAGACCCTCAGGCCCTGGGCCTTCGGCTGATGCTATGCAATGCCAGGTCCGTGGTAAATAAAGCCCCCCTCATTTGTGATCTTGTTCAGGAGGGGGGAGCGGACCTGGGAGGTATTACGGAGACCTGGTTGGGCCAGGAGGGGGGTCCCTCTCGTAGACATGTGCCCACCCAGTTTCCGGGCATTTCATCAGCCAAGGTCACAGGGGAGGGGTGGGGGTGTGGCAGTTATCATTAAAGAGGGTCTTGGTCCGAGGGAGGCCACTGTTCCTCAGACGGCCGGATGTGAGTCCCTCCTTGTGAAGTGGGGTCATGGGGTGCAGATGGGCCTGCTGGTTACGTACCTGGCTCCCTGCCACGTGGCAGCGGCCTTGCCTGAACTACTCAACATTATAGCCGTGGTGGCGGTTGATACCCCTAGGCTTATGGTCATGGGGGATTTCAACCTGCCATCCGTCGGTGAGGCATCTGAGGTGGCTCAGGAGTTCATGGCTTCCATGACGGCCATGGACCTGACCCAATTAGTTCATGGCCCTACTCACACGGGGGGAAACACGCTGGACCTGGTTTTTGTCTCTGGTCAGTGGCTGAGTGGTCTCGAGATAGGGGATATAGCAATCGAGCCCTTGTCATGGTCAGATCACTCCCTCCTTCGCTTTGACCTTCGAACTGCCGCACCCTGCTGCAGGGAGGCGGAACCGATGAGGTGGTTCAGCCCCAGGCGCCTGATGGACCCGGATAGGTTCCAGACGGAGCTTGGGCCATTTCCTGAGGCTCTGGCACATGGCTCGACTGGAGACCTAGTGGCTGCCTGGGATAGGGCGGCCACTGGAGCTTTAGACCAGGTCGTGCCTTTGTGGCCTCTAACCCGGCGTCGATCTCACCTGGCTCCCTGGTTCACCGAGGAGCTGAGGGAGATGAAATGCTGGAAAAGATGCCTGGAGAGCAGTTGGAGGGCCAGCCATTCTGAATCTGACCGAACACTGGTAAGGTCTCATATTAAGACCTACCTGGTGGCAATAAAAGCGGCAAAATGTAACTATTTTTCCGCTCTTATTGCGTCATCAGATAATCGCCCGGCCGCCCTGTTTAGGGTGACCCGCTCCCTGCTCCACCAGAAAGCACGGGAGGACCCCTTGGAGGGTAGAGCCAAGGACTTTGTACAATATCTGTATGACAAAATCGGTCAGATTCGGGAAAATTTGGACTCTGACTGGGTAGATTCAGGAGGGAGGATGGAGGCAAGTCTTGAGAATATTACCTGGGAAGAGTTTGATTCTGTGACTCTGGAAAACGTGGACAAGATACTGGGCAGACTGAGCGCGGCCACATGTTTATTGGACCCGTGTCCCTCCTGGCTGGTGCTGGCCTCTCGGGAGGTTACACGAGGCTGGCTCCAGGGGATTATAAATGCTTCCTTGAGGGAGGGTGCCTTCCCCGCTGCCTTGAAAGAGGCGGTGGTGAAGCCTCTCCTCAAGAAGCTTTCCCTGGACCCAGCAGTGTTGGCTAATTACTGTCCAGTCTCCAACCTTCGCTTCGTTGCAAAGGTTGTTGAGAGTGTGATAGCACGACAGCTTCCTCAGTACTTGGATGAATCGGCTAATCTAGATCTGTTCCAGTAGGGCTTCAGGCCTGGATACAGCACGGAAATGGCATTGGTCGCATTGGTAGATGATCTCTGGAGGGCCCGGGACAGGGGTTGCTCCTCTATCCTTGTCCTATTAGACCTCTCAGCGGCTTTTGATACCATCAACCATGGTATCATGCTGCACCGGTTGGAAGAGCTAGGAGTGGGGGGCACCGTGTTGCGGTGGTTCTCCTCCTTTCTTTCTGATCGGTCGCAGTCCATGTTGACGGGGGCAGAGGTCGACCCCGAGGCCCCTTGTATGTGGGGTGCCACAGGGATCGGTTCTCTCGCCCCTTCTGTTCAACATTTATGTGAAGCCACTGGGTGAGATCATCCGTGGTTTTGGGGTGAAATATCATCAGTATGCTGATGATACTCAGCTATACATCTCCACCCCGGACCACCCCAATGATGCCCTTGAAGTGATGTCCCGGTGCCTGGAGGCTGTACAGATCTGGATGGGGAGGAACAGACTCAGGCTCAACCCATCCAAGACCGAGTGACTGTGGTTTTCGACGTCCCGATATAGTCAGTTGGTGCCATCACTGACTATTGGGGACGAGTCATTGCCCCCCATGGAGAGGGTTCGCAACTTAGGCGTCCTCTTGGACTCACGGCTGTCTTTAGAAGAGCACTTTACGGCTGTGGCCGGGAGGTCTTTTTATCAGGTTTGCCTAATTCGCCAGTTGCGTCCCTTTCTGGATCGGGACTCATTAAATATGGTCACTCATGCCCTCGTCACTTCACGCCTGGACTACTGTAATGCTCTCTACATGGGGCTCCCCTTGAGGAGCACCCAGAGGCTCCAGCTGGTCCAGAATGCGGCCACGCGGGTAGTTATGGGAGCAGCATGGTGCTCCCATGTGGCTCCACTCCTGCGCGAGCTGCACTGGCTCCCGGTGGTCATCCGGGTGCGCTTCAAGATCTTGGTTACCACCTTTAGAGCGCTCCATGGCTTAGGACCGGGGTACTTATGAGACTGCCTTCTGCCACCAATAGCCTCTCACCGCCCAGTACGCTCCCATAGAGAGGGGCTTCTCAGGTGCCGTCAGCCAAACAGTGTCGACTGGTGGCCCCCAGGGGGAGAGCCTTTTCTGTGAGGGCACCCACCATCTGGAACGAGCTCCCCACAGAGATACAGAAGATCCCGGATCTGCGCACTTTCCGCCGTGCCCTCAAAACATTCCTGTTTCAGCAGGCCGGCCTGGCCTAACTTTCCCTTTATATTGCTTCTGATTTTGTTTTAAACTGGGATGTCTTGAATTATCTAGGACCAGAGTGTTTAGTATATTTTAATTGGTTTTTTAATGTTTGTATTACATGTATTTTTATCTTTCGCTGTTCACCGCCCTGAGTCCCTCGGGAATAGGGCGGTATATAAATAAAATAAATAAATAAATAAATAAATAAATAAATAAATAAATATACATATATACAAACACACACACACACGCACACACACACACACACGCACGCACACACATATATATATTTCCTCAGCTGGGTATTTTCCTACATAAAATAAGATTTTCAAAATGCAGCCATAGCTCAGTGAAATCACATCCACTAGTTCTATGTTTTATCAGACAGCAAGCAAGCAGTTTGCTGCCTTTTGGGAGACTAATATAGATCTATTTTGGACTAATTAGTCCTCATCAGTTAGCCACACTCTCATCACATGTTTCCTCCCCGTAGAGGTCAAGTATTTGTAAACCAAGATTTTGGTTCTTTACATTTCCAGCATTCATTTGAAATACCTTTATATATTCTTGATAATTTATCTGGTGTTAAATACCAATGATATATCATCTTTTAATTTTTTTAAAAAAATTGTAATTTAATGTAAATTAAATTACATTAATTTGCCCACATATTCTCCCATTGTTCAAGCTTTATATCATATCCAAAATTCCTTGCCCACTGAATCATACAAGGCTTTACATATTCACTTTCCAAATTCAATAGCATTTTATAGACCTTAGCAACGATATGTTCATTACTATCACATAATTTTCACCCTCTTTTAGGTGGGAAAAAGTGTGTTTTATACACTGAAAAATATTATGTGTGTGTGTGTGTGTGTGTGTGTGTGTGTGTGTGTGTGTGTATAGGTCTTTGGTTATTCGGGTCTTCTCCCACGTAAAATTGGAAGTGTCTTGGCGACGTTTCGACGAAGTCTCATTCGTCATCTTCAGGCTGGTGTTCTCAGCTTCGTGCTTCCAGGAGCAATGTGAGATCGCAGCTGTCTCTTCCTTTTAACTGCTAGTGGAGGTGTGAGCTGATTGGGTGGGAACTTGGCTGTGTTCTGATTGGGTGGAAGTGTGTTCTGATTGGTTAGGGGCTTGGCTGTGCTCTGATTGGCTGGGGTTGTGTTCTGTTTGGGTGGGGGCTTGGTTGTGCTCAGCTTAGTCTGAGTTGCAGGGGGATTTGAGCTGGTGAGCTGCGTTGTTGTTGTTTGGCTTCGTGTTTGTGGCCGTGCGAGCTCTTCATGGTGGGTGTCAGTCTGCTTCATGTATGGATTGGAGGGGTTTAAAGTGGCTAATGATGCAGCTGCGGTCTGGCTTCTGGTCCTTGGTCGTGGCTCATTATCAGTGTGGGTTTGAGTCTGCTTCCTGCGTGGATGTGTGGTGGTGACATCAGGTGTGGCACTCGTGAGTGTGGGTCTGGTGTCATTCGTCGTGTTAGGGACTCGTTTGTCAATAAGGGCGGGTTTCCAAATGGCTGGTAGGCGGGAGGTATCGTCTCGTTTGTTCATGCTGTGTGGGCGTTTTTCTATCTCGATGGCTTCTCTGATTATTCTGTTGTTAAAGTGTTCAGTTTTGGCGATAGTTCTGGTCTTTTTAAAGTCAATATCATGTCCTGTGGCTTTAAGGTGTTGGACCAGGGAAGAAGTTGGTTCCTCTTTTCTGACTGAGTTCTTGTATTCTTCTATGCGTGCACTTATTCGTCTGTTGGTTTGTCCGATGTATGTGGTGGGGCAGGCGGTGCATGGGATTTCATATACTCCTTGATTTTCTAACTCAATTTTGTCTTTGGGGTTCCTTAGGATGGTGGATATTTTTTGGTTTGTGCAGAATGCTGTCTTGATGTTATGTTTGTGGAGGATTTTGCTTATTCTGTCTGTGGTGCTTTTTATGTATGGGAGGAGGGCCTTGCCGTTTTCTTCTCTGTCTTGGATTTTAGTGGGGGTTTCTTTTTGGATTAGGTTGGTGATCTTATTTCTTTGGAATCCATTGGATGTGAGTACGTTAGTGAGGGTGTGTAGTTCGGTTTTTAGGTGTTGTTCGTCAGCTAAGCGTTTTGTTCTGGAAATGAGTGTCTTGGCTACAGAGTTGATCTGGGCAGGGTGGTGGTGTGAGAGTGCGTGCAGATAGCGGTTTGTGTGTGTTTTCTTCTGGTATATAGTGTGTCCTAGGGAGCCATTGGATTTTCTGTAGACTAAGACATCCAGGAAGGGAAGTTGGTTGTTCACTTCTGTTTCCATGGTGAACTGTATTTTGGGGTGTAGGCTGTTGAGGTGTGTGAGGAAGTTGTCCAGTTTTTCTTTCCCACGTGGCCAGATTATGAAGGTGTCGTCCACATATCTGAGCCAGAGTTTGGGTTTGTGATCGGATTTTTCTAGGGCTTGGGTTTCAAAGTATTCCATATAGAGGTTGGCAATGACAGGTGAGAGGGGTGATCCCATGGGTGCTCCTTCTGTTTGTTTGTATTTCTGTCCATTATAGATGAAGTATGTGTTGGATAGGCAGTGGTTGGTCAGATCTAAGATGTGCTTGGGGGGGTTATATTTGTTTTGGATAACTGTCAAGGCTTCTTTGATTGGTACTTGGGTGAAGAGGGATATGACATCAAAGCTCACGAGTAGGTCACTGGGCTGTAAGTTTTGTTGCTTTATGATGTCTATGAACTGGAATGAGTTTTTTACGTATGAGGTGATGGATTCTGCATAGGGCTGTAGTTGTTTGGCGAGAAATTTGGCTAGGTTTTGTAGAGGTGAGCCTATGGAGCTGACTATGGGTCTAAGTGGGGTTCCTTCTTTGTGTATCTTGGGGAGACCATAAAGCTTAGGGCATCTGGATGATTTCTCTCTGGGTATGATTCTTTGCTGAATCTCTTCGCTGATGGGGGAGGCTTTTATTTTGGATCTGGTGGTTTTTTCCAGGTAGGTGGTGGGGTCTGTGTTTAGGGGTTTGTATATGGAGTCTTGGAGTAGGTTGGTTAATTTGGTTTGGTAGTCAGATGTGTTCATAACCACCGTGGCATTGCCCTTGTCTGCTGGTAGGATTATTATGCTGGTGTCTTCTTTCAGGTTAAGTAGTGCTGTCTGTTCCTCTTTGGGTAAGTTACTTTTGGGTGGCTTGCTGGTGCAGAGGATATTGGTGATTTCGAGTATGATTCTGTTTGCATCGTCGGGGTTGATTTTGGTCAGGCTGGTTTCAACTCCGCATATAATGGTTTCAGTGGGGATGCTTTTGGGAGCGACTGCAAAGTTGAATCCTTTGGAAAGGACATTGGTTTCGGCTTTGGTGAGGATCCTATCTGAGATGTTATGCACTGTTTGTTTCATGTGTGGCTGTGAGGGTGGAGGGGATTGTTTCTGGCGTTCTTGTAGTCTTCGGAGAGAGTAAGCCAAACACAAAGTCAATACCTATATACCTATACACCTATACACCTATACACCTATATACCTATATACCTATAGAATAGAATAGAATTCTTTTTGGCCAAGTGTGATTGGACACACAAGGAATTTGTCTTGGTGCATACGCGCTTGGTGTACATAAAAGAAAAGATACATTCGTCAAGAATCATAAGGTACAACACTTAATGAAAGTCATAGGAAAACAGTCAATATAAATCTTAAGGATACGAGCAACAAGGTTATATATACACATATATACATATATAAAGACACACGCACACACTCACACACACACATACACACACATGCACACGCACGCTCACACACACACACATATATCTCCTCAGCCGGGTATTCTCCTACATAAACCAAGATTTTCAAAATGCAGCCATAGCTCAGTGAAATCACATCCACCAGTTCTATGTTTTATCAGACAGCAAGCAAGCAGTTTGCTGCCTTTTGGGAGACTAATATAGATCTGTTTTGGACTAATTAGTCCTCATCAGTTAGCCACACTCTCATCACATGTTTCCTCCCCGTAGAGGTCAAGTATTTGTAAACCAAGATTTTGGTTCTTTACATTTCCAGCATTCATTTGAAATACCTTTATATATTCTTGATAACTTATCTGGTGTTAAATACCAAAATATGTTCATCACTATCACATAATAGGATTTCCTATTCATTTTTAATGGAGTCAAACCCATAGCTCTTTTTTTCTAATTTTAATCTTTCTTTCAGTTGTAAATATGTAAACCAGTGGCAGACATGAGTCTGATTTGACTTACAACCACAATGACTTATGATTGAAATGCTGGTGTTAGTTGTAATTATAAGTTGAGGTAACCACAATTGAGCCCAAAATTTCTGTTGCTAAGCAAAATAGTTGTTAAGTAAATTTTGCCTTATTTCTGCCTTTTTGTCATAATTTTTAAGTGAATTACTGTAGTTGTTAAGTTAGTAACACAGTTTTAAGTGAATCTGGCTTCCCTATTGACTTTGTTTGTCAGAGGTTTGCAAAAGATGGTCACGTGACCCTGGGACACTGCAACTGTCATAAATAAATGCCAATTGTGAGATGCCCATATTTTGATCACATGACCATGGGGATGCTATAGTGGTTGTGTGAAAAACAGTCATATTGTGTTTCCCCAAAAATAAGACCTATCCCGAAAATAAGACCTAGCTTGATTTTTACATGTGCCCCTAAAATAAGCCCTATTTAAGACCTCACCCACTCCATTGCACCTGATTGCCCGGGGTGGGGTGAGGCACATGGGTAAAAATCAAGCAAAGGTGGGGATGCACGCAGTGCCTCCTGGCTTCCGTTTCACCATCAGAAGCCTTCCAGAAAAGCCTCTGCAGCCGATAAAAGGGCTCCAGATTTGGTAACTGTCATGGAATTTGTGGAGAGGTTTAGAGGTTCTGATATGTTGGGCATCAACACATCCTGTTTCAGATGGCAGGAAGTCCTTCCAAGCAATTAAATATTGAATTTTCCATCTGTGTTTACAGAAATCTAAAATTTCTTCAACATTGAAATGTTGTTCCCTTTTGATTAGGATGGGATTGAAGGTGGTTTCATTGTGGGGCATAAAGAAGAGGTCATTGCCGGTTTTAATAGGCTACAGTGAAATACTGGATGGATGCATTTGAGAAATTTGGGTAGGTCCAACTGCACTGTTACTTCACTGATGATTTTACTAATTGGGAAAGGCCCAATGTATTTGAGACCTAATTTTTTCAAGTACTGTCTGCACTGGAAGTATTTGGTGGACAGATAGATTCTGTCGCCATTGTTAAAGTCTTTTGGCTTGGAACGCTTTTTGAAAGCTTCTTTTTTGTATGTTTCTCGAGCCTCTTCTCAGGTTTTGTGGATCATTGGCCAGGTGCTATGAAGTTCCACAGTTAGTTTGGAAAAGAGGTCAGTTATCACCAAAATTACTGTGTTTCCTGAGCTTTCTGGTAGCTCCACTATAAAGTCCATGGAAATTTCTTTTCAGCATGCTTGGGGCCTGGCTACTGGCTGCCAGAGGCCTGGGCTTTCCCCCTGGACACATTTTGGCTGATGAACAGATAGGGTAGCTAGCCACATAGTTCTCAATGTCCTTTTTCAAAGATGGCCACCAGAATTGGTGTTTCACTAGATGCAGGATTTTTATGAAGCCAAAATGCCTTGCTGTTTTTGAGTCATGGCTTCTTTGTAGGATCAGGGTGCACTAGCTATCTGGGATATACAATTTGGTACCCACCCAGGCTAAGCCATCCCGAATGGTGCATTCAGCCTTGCAGGTTCTGAACATGTCATCTTTTTCTAACACCCCTTTCACTGCTGTCAGTAACTCGGATTTGCAGGGTGGTTTTCATCTCTGCTTTTGTGATGGCGAGGCAACCAGTTTTTTGGAGGGTATGACCGATCTAATAATTTCATCTTTGAAATTATTTGAAACTTTGTTGTATTGGGGCAGTTGTGAGATGACATTGGCCAGAAAGTATTTTCCCCCTGGGAGATACCATAATGTGAAATTGAAGTGGTTGAAGTATTGGGCCCAATGGAGCTATTTGGAAGACAGCTTTCTAGAGCTTTTTAAGGCTTCTAGATTTTTTTGGTCAGTCCATATCTCGAACGGGCTCCCCCCACTTTGTAAAAAAAATGTCTCCACATTAGGAGCATTCACTGCATTGCATAGCTCTCTTTCACCCAAACCGCCCAGCTCTGCACTGCATCAGACAACCTTTTAGAACTGTAAGCGTAAGGCTGTAAAACCCCTTGGTCATTTTTCTGGAGTAGTACAGCACCAACTGCTACATCACTGGAATGAGCCTGAATGACAAATGGGGCGCTTCGGTCCAAATGTCTTAGTATGGGTTTGGCTGCAAATAGGCATTTAAGGCTTTTGAATGTGGCATAGCATTCCATTGTCCATTTTAAGGGTTCGCTTGGTTTGGGTTTTCCCTCCTCCTTTGTCTTTAAGAGGTTGGTGATGGGCAGAGCTATTTGGGAAAACAATGGGATGAATTTCTGGTAGAAATTTGCAAACCCAAGGAAACTTTGGAGTTGTTTTCTAGTGCAACATGGTGTGCTTGAACAGCCTGTACTAGTATAGCCAGTAGTTTCTCAGGGCCTATCTCCACCCCTTTGTGGGAGATGCGATAGCCAGGTAGTGTATTTTTTGCTTGTGAAATTTGCATTTGGAAAGTTTAGCATAAAGTTGAGTAGCACAAAGCTTCTTTAGTACAACTGTAACTAACTATATGTGCTCTGCCATAAGTTTCAGTGTAGATTAGAATGAACATTGGATCTTACCTGAATGTTCGATCTATGTGCGCTTCAGGAGAGTCCAAGCAATGGGTTCAAGTTTAGCTTGGTTGGCCAGAGACTGAGTTGAATTTGCCTAGCCACGCCTCTTTCTCCCATGAGCCTTCAGTGTTTCGACGAAGAGGTCTGTAGAAGACGTAGCAATGATGATAGAAGAATGTCCACTATAACTAGGTGTTGGATGCTGGACCGCTACCTTAGGGCGGGGTTGGACTCTCCTGCAGCGCACATAGATCGAACATTCAGGTAAGATCCAAAGTTCAATCTCCTGTGCGCTGCTTGGAGAGTCCAAGCAATGGGATATATCCAAGCAAAGTATCCCCAGGGCGGGAGTCCGAGCGCTCCAGGTGTCATTCTCCTGGTAGAACCTGCTGCAGGACTCTTCTGCCAAACAAAGCCTTGGCCAAGGCAAAAACGTCCAACTTGTAATTTCTGATAAAGGTAGTGGGAGAAGCCCAAGTTGCGGCCCTGCAAATCTTCAATATGGAAGCCTGAGTAGCCCAGGCTGCCGTGGTGGCAGCGCTACGAGTTGAATGCGCAGTGATGTTTCTGGGCACTGGAGTAGCTTGGTGTTCGTAAGCCATTGCGATGCAAGCTTTGATCCATCTCGCAATTGTAGATGGGGTAACTTTCTTGCCCATGGCAGTAGGCTGGAATGATACAAATAGTGCTTCAGACTTCCTGAATGATGCGGTCCTGTCAATATATTTGCGAAGTGCCCTACGAACGTTGAGCGTGTGCCAACGCCGTTCTCTAGGATGTGCTGGGTCAGGGCAAAAGTTAGGTAAAACCACCTCCTGTGCCCTGTGAAACCAAGAATTGACTTTTGGTACGAAAGTCGGGTCCAACCTGAGGACCACCCTGTCGAAGTAAAAGATGCATAAATCTCTATGTACCGACAGTGCCACCAGTTCGGAGATCCTCCTTGCAGACGTGATTGCTATCAAGAAGGCGACCTTGAAGGTAAGTATTTTGAGATTGGCGGATCCTAAAGGCTTGAACGGAGCAGACATGAGCGCTTGTAGGACGAGAGGCAAGTCCCAGGAAGGATACCTATGGACCGGAGGAGGCCGTAAATTAGCAACACCTCAAAGAAAACTCCTCACCTTGGGGTGTTGAGAGAGAGGGATAGGACCCTCTCCATGCAGAATAGTCGCTAAGGCGGCCACTTGTCTGCGGAGCGTGTTGGCAGTAAGTCCCTGTTTGAATCCTGAGTGAAGGAAACTCAAGACGTCCGGAAGGGAAGCTGTCCTGGGAGGAATGTGCGATTTTCGGCACCAGCTAGAGAACACTGACCAAGTGGTGTCGTAAATCCTGGTAGTAGACAGACGACAAGAGGCCTGGATGGCAGAAATGACTTCGCTCGAGAATCTGGAGTCCCTCAGGATTTCCCGCTCAATCGCCAGGCGGCCAGTTGGAGCCACTGGGGCTCGGGATGTTGCACTGCCCCCTGGCTTAGGACAATCCTGTCTGGCGGAATCCTCCACGGGCAGGACACTGACAGTGACACTAGGTCCGCAAACCATACCCTTCTGGGCCAGTGTGGAGCCACCAACAGAATTTCTGCCTGCTTGTCCAGAAGCTTCCGGATGACCCGTGGTAGTAGAGGTGTTGGAGGAAAGGCATATAGAAGGCCTTGAGGCCAGGGTGCTTCTGCTCCCGGCATCGGAAATCTGGAAAAGAACCGAAGTAGGTGAGTGTTCTTTGGTGTTGCAAATAGATCCACGCATGGTTGGCCGAACCTGCTTGTCAGTTGGTGAAACAGGTCTGGATAGAGATGCCATTCGGGTGGTCGACGGTTGTTCGACTCAACCAGTCCACCTGTTCATTGTGTGAGCCTGAAATATGTTCCGCCTGGAGGGAGAGCAGGTGTGATTCCACCCAGAGGCCGAGGCTCGCTGCTTCGGACATCAGGTCCTTGGACCGGGTGCCTCCCTGCCTGTTCACATGTGCCTTGGCAGTGACATTGTCGGTTAACAGCAACACGTACTGGTTGGTTAGCGAGAGATGGAAGTGACGTAGAGCTAGGTGGGCAGCTCTGAGTTCCAACCAATTTATGTCATGCAACAGATCCTGTGGTGACCATCTGCCCTGTGCCATCTGGGAACCCAGGTGAGTCCCCCAGCCGAATAGACTGGCATCTGAAGTTAGTGTTAGACGTGGCAGTTCCTTGAAGAGACAGCCTTTCTCTAGGGAAGGTGACATCCACCAGTTCAGGTAGTGGAGAACTTTTGGAGGCACTCTGACTCTTGTTGTGGAGTGACTGATACCTGCTCGTTGGCTCGGTAGGAGGAACCATTGTAAGGTCCGGGAATGTAACCTTGCCCAAGGAATGATGGCCAGACATGAAATCATTTTCCCTAGCAACTGGGACAATACTGTGAGGGAGACAGACCTGGCTGACCTGACCTGATGTATCAAGGCCCGTATGCTGACTAGATGTTCTGGTGATAGAAAGACCTGGCAACTGACTGTGTCTATCCGGGCACCTAAATGAAGGATAGAATGGGATGGAATTAACTCGCTCTTTTCTAGATTTACTGAAAACCCGTGAAGTTGCAGAGTCTGAATAGTCTCTGACAAATCCTGTCTCGCCTGCCTGATGGATGAAGATTGAATCAAAATGTCATCTAGGTAACATTGAAGCCTGATTGTGTGAGCCCGCAGATGGGCTGCCACCACGTCCAGCTTTGTGAACGTCCTGGGGGCAGAAGACAGGCCGAATGGAAGGGCCCTGTATTGGAAGTGTTGCCCTGCGTAACAGAATCTGAGATATTTCCTGTGTGAAATCCAAATTGGTATGTGCAGGTAGGCTTCCTTTAGATCTATGGATGTAAGCAGATCCCCCTGTCTGATGCAATTTAGAATAGAGGTTAAGGATTGCATCTTGAATCTCTTGTATTTGATGTGTTTGTTGAGTCTTTTTAGATCTAGTATTCCCTTGCAACCCCCCGATTTCTTGGGAACCAGAAAGAGGATCGAATAGAAACCGAGACCCTTCTGCGAGACAGGCACCAGTTCTATTGCCTGGATGGAAAGTAGATGAAGGATCTCGGCTTCCATCAGAGACCTCTTGGTGGCATCTCTGGGAAGAGTGCAAGAGATGAATCTCATTGGAGGGAGGGATGAAAACTCCAATGTGAGACCGAGCCGGACGGTTTGCAGAGCCCAGGCGTCGGTTGTGATGAGCTCCCATTGGGCTGAGAACCTCATGAGGCGGCCTCCCATGGGAACGTGTGACTGGGAGTCATTTGGACCTGCGGTAAGGTCTACCACCGGCCCCTCAAAAGGGTCTCCTAGACTGGGGTTGTCTAGACCTGTCCCTGAACTGAGCCCTATCCTGGGATCGGTCTGAAGTTGGGAGGTAAGTCCTCTGATAGGTTGGAGCGGAGTAATCACCCTCCGCCCCATGAAAGGGCTGCCTGCGATAATATGGAGAGTATCTCCTGTCTGTCCTCCTGTGAGACAGGGGAAGTACCTTCCTTTTATCCTTGGTCTCTACCAAAATGGGACCTAAAACCTCACCAAAAAGATTATTGCCCTGAAAAGGAGCAGACGCCAATTTCCATTTGGATTTCATATCAGCTTGCCAATGGCGAAGCCATAATAATCGTCTGGAAGTCACCTTAGATGCCAGGGCCCTGGAAGCGAACTTAGCCGCATTAAGGGTTGCATCTGCAGAGTATTCTGCTGCAGCAATTAATTAATGTCTTGGTGTAATCTGACATCTCCAGGGGGAGCCCTTGCCTGCATTTGACGCAGCCACAAGAGGGAGGTTCTATTAAAGAAGGAAGCTGCCGTGGCTGATCTGATCACCCAGGCAGCTGCTTGATGTGTCTTACAAACTGACATCTCAGCTTTCCTATCCTCGGTCTTCAGCCCTTCTGCAGAGTCTGAGGGGAGAATATTGGAAGATGCTAGATTGGCAAAGGGAGTATCTATTGTAGGCAACTTAAGCATGTCCTCTACCTCCTGTTCTACAGTGTACATCTTTTTGTCTAATCCGCTGGGATTAGACAAGGATCCAGGTTGAAGCCATTGCTTCTTAATAATGTCTATGAATAATCTGGGAGAAGGAACAACGTCCTGGGTAGTGACCGGTTCTGTAAATAATCGAGCATGGGGATCCTGCTCAGCCGAGCGGTCAGATGCCCCAGCCACAACCCCTAGATTGGCAGTGATTTTGGCCTTGTATAACAAGGTCTTGAACATGCTAGGGTTGAAAAGGCCAGTACCTCCGAGGTACTGGAATGACTCCCTGATCAGATGAGCCTTGTTCTGATATGGGAATAACCTCCTCAGCACTCTCAATTAATTCAGTTGGAGGATCTGTGGTAATATCTGGAGACCAATTCAATCTATCTTTGTTTGAAGCAGAAGGAGGTGTATCCTGAATTGGAGGGATATTAGGCTCTGGGTGAACAATGACAAGGCCTAGGCCTGAGGAGGCTTCTGCCTGCTTTTTTGCCTTTGCAAATTGTTTCTCTAAGCCTTTTTGCCTTCTTTCTGCATCCTTATCAACAGCTGTGGAAGAAGAGGCCTTGGATCTGGTGGAAGGCCCAGGCTGAGGCCCCATTGTCTTACTGTGATCTGAAGACTTAGCTCTCTTAGAAGCAGAAGAATGGGATGCAGTACTTTTGGAGTGAGAGGAGCTGTGATCCGCCATCTTGGAATGACAAGAAAAAAAGACAATTCAATCAGAAGAGCTTACTAGGACAATGATTATAATAATGATATTATTCCTCACTCCAGTATTGGTAAATATGGTGCCAAACTGACGCAATAGTGTGTAAGTGCAATTTTCCACTGCTGTTAGGTATTAGGCGTGAGACTGATCAATGACCAGCTCTAATAACGCTATGAGAGAAAAGCAGCAGTAATCAATGGTACGGGACAGACACAACAATCCCCAAACCACAAAAGGCAATAGCAGTAAATCAACCAGAATGCTACGCCCAAACTCACGTGCTCCTTGCTGTGTTTCCGATAAAGAAAGACTGCTAATTAGCGATCCCAGATGGTTTCTGAGGCATTTGAGGCTTTTCGCTGTGTTTCTGAGCTGTTAGGAGCCTAATTTGCCTTTAAAAGGATTGCCTCCGTTGTGCTGTTAATGGCGGCAATTAGGAACGGCCCCTGAGGCAAGAGATTAGCTCCGGAGCTAATTAGCTCCATGGAGCTCCTGGCGGTGGGAAACACTTCAGTCTGTTAGTGTTAAGTTTTAAGAGAAAAGGGAGAAAGCGGGCTTCTTCTGTGGCTGGCAGAATATTTTAAAGATTTTTAAAGAATTTTTCTAAGATGGAGAAATTAAAGCAAGTCTCTTTAGGCCGACTGAGTTGAAACACTGGAGGCTCATGGGAGAAAGAGGCGTGGCTAGGCAAATTCAACTCAGTCTCTGGCCAACCAAGCTAAACTTGAACCCATTGCTTGGACTCTCCAAGCAGCGCACAGGAGATTGTTCCCTAGGTAGACTCCTTTATACAGATGTTCATGCAGAACTTCATTAATTAGTTGCATGAAGATGGCAGGGGCACCCTGTAGACCAAAGAAATGCATGAAGAATTGGAAACATCCCAAAGGGCAATTGAAAGTGGCCTTCCATTTGTCTCCCTTTTTAATTCGTACTCTGTAGTATGCTTCTCATAGATCTAACTTTGTAAAGATTTTTCCCCTCACCAAGTGGACAAGCATGTCCTTCATCAACGGCAGGGCGTAGACATTCTCTCTCTCTCTTTTTTAAGACAAGTTTTATTAATTTTTTCTTTTACATACATATTTTATGAACAGAGTATTGACTGGGTCACATCTTTTACAACTTATGACATAATTATATGTTGATTTTTATGATCTATTCCAATCTCCTTTTTTGTTTTTTCCAAATACAATTTACATATTTAATTTTCTGCCATGATATTCTTTTTATCTACTTTTTAATCTTACCTTAATCTCTTCTTAATACATAATATATAAACAGTATCACCATCCGCCCTTCAAATCCTAATGTCTTAGCATTGCTTCAATTAATTATCTTATTTCTCCATTTATAAAATATATTTCTTATAATCCCCATCACATTTCGCAATATCACTATCCACCCTTAATTCCTGATTTCTATTATAGCATCAATTAATTATTTTGTTTCATCATTTACAACATATTATTTCAAAATCTCCATCACACTTTCCCTTCCTCCTTTCCACTATTCTTCCCTTTTTAACCATTTTCTCCTGGTCTCTCCAAAATTCCACTTTTCTCTTTTCATCCCATTTTCTTATCTTCTTTTTTATTTTTATATTTATTGTATCTTTTCTCCTGAATCCTTTTTCTAACTTTTGAGTCCATCACTCACATAATTTGCCCCCCGCTGTTACCTAATCTTTTCTCATTTCCTTCTCTTCCCTTAGATTGCTTTTTTAAAAGAAAATATTCCCCCGTCCATTCTTTTTTTGCCACTGTAAATCCCAGTGTAATCATCTAACTTTTTGCCTTCAATTCTTTTTCCTTCAATATTATTCTCTTGTTTCTCATTTATATTCTCTTTTTCCTGTTTTTTGTGCTCTAACAAAGTTTCTGACTTTTTATTGCCCTTAATACTCCTTAAGATTTCCCACAGCTCTTATGGTGATCAAGGTCACTGTTATAATTTCCTTGAATTCTTAGGTTAGTTGTTGTAATGCTCTCTTTCCACCAGCAGATGTCTCTCTCCAATCCACAATTCTCAGAACAACAAAGTATCCAGTTCACAAAAGTATTTTAAATCCACATAGAAGATACTTTCTCTCAAATTGCTTTTATCCTTTTATTGTTTTTAATTTCTCCAAAGTCAATTTTAAATCCAGTTATAAAATTTCCTTTCTTGGACTTTAATATTTTAACCTATTTATGTTATTTATTTATTTTATTAGATTTTTATACTGCTCTTCTTCCACTGGACTCAGGGCGGTGAACAGCCAAGAATAAAAACATCACATTCAAAATTTTAATTTTTTTTTAAAACTAATTAAACAAATTTTGGCCCAATAATTTAAAACACCCCAACTAAAATCAATTAACAATTAAAAATATCTAAGGGGGGGGGGTTAAGCCAGCCTGGTTTGATGAAATAAAAAAGTTTTAAGGGCACGGCGAAAAGCACGGAGATCTGGGATCCTACGTATCTCCGGGGGCAGGTCGTTCCAGAGGACAGGTGCTGCCACAGAGAAGGCCCTCTCCCTGGGGGTCGCCAGCCGATTTTGTCTGGCCGACAGCACCCTGAGGAATCCCTCTCTGTGGGAGCGTACTGGCCGGTGGGAGGCTATCGGTGGCAGAAGGCAGTCCCGTAAGTATCCAGGCCCTAAGCCATGGAGCGCTTTAAAGGTGGTAACCAACACCTTGAAGTGCACCCGGAAGACCACCGGGAGACAGTGCAGCTCGCGCTGGAGGGATGTCACATGGGAGCACCTCATCGCTCCCATAATCCCCTGCGCGGCCGCATTCTGTACCAGTTGGAGCCTCCGGGTTGGAGCCTCAAGGGGAGCCCCATGTAGAGAGCATTACAGTAGTCCAGGCGGGAGGTGACGAATGCCTGAGTGACCGTGCGTAAGGAGTCCCGATCCAGAAAGGGACACAACTGGCGAATCAGGCGAACCTGATAAAAAGCCCCCCTAGCCACAGCTGTCATATGTTCTTCTAAAGACAGCCGTGCATCCAGGAGGACACCCAAGTTGCGAGCCCTCTCCGTGGGGGCCAGTAACTTGCTCCCAATAGCCAGCGATGGCACCAGCTGACTATATCAGGATGCCGGAAGCCACAGCTACTTGGTCTTGGAAGGATTGAGTCGGAGCCTGTTTCTCCCCATCCAGACCCACACAGCCTCTAGGCACCAGGACATCACTTCAAGGGCATCATTGGGATGGCCTGGGGTGGAGATGTACAGCTGAGTATCATCAGCATACTGATGGAACTCCACCCCAAAACCACGGATGATCTCACCCAGCGGCTTCACATAAATGTTGAACAAGAGGGGTGAGAGGACCAACTCCTGGGGGACCCCACAAACAAGGCACCTCGGGGTCAACCTCTGCCCCCCTGCCAACACCGACTGTGACCAGTCAGAGAGATAGGAGAACCACCGTAAAACGGTGCTCCCCACCCCCACCCCCTCCAACCTGTGCAGAATGATACCATGGTCGATGGTATCAAAAGCCACTGAGAGGTCTAACAGGACTAGGATAGAGGAACAACCCCTATCCCGAGCCCTCCAGAGATCATCCACCAATGCGACCAATGTCGTTTCCGTGCTGTGCCCAGGCCTGAAGCTGGACTGGAGCGGATCTAGATAGACAGCTTCATCCAGGTACTGTGGAAGCTGTCGTGCCACCACACCCTCAACAACCTTTGCCACAAAGCGAAGGTTGGAGACTGGACGGTAGTTAGCCAAAACAGCCGGATCCAGAGAGGGCTTCTTGAGGAGGGGCCTCACCACCGCCTCTTTCAAGGTGGAAGGCAAAACTCACTCAAAGAAGCATTAATAATCCCCTGGAGCCAGCCTCGCGTAACCTCCCAGGAGGCCAGCACCAAGCAGGAGGGACACGGGTCCAATAAACATGTGGTCGCGTTCAGCTGTCCCAGAATCCTGTCCACGTCCTCGGGAGCCACAGGGTCAAACTCCTCCCAAATGACATTCTCAAGACCTGCCTCCATCATCCCACCTGAGCCTACCCAGTCAGAGACCAAGCCTTCCTGAATTTGAGCGATTCTATCGTGCAGATACTGCACAAAATCCTCAGCCCGACCCTGCAAGGGATCCTCTCACGCTCCCAGATGGAGAAGGGAGCAGGTCACCCTAAACAGGGCGGCTGGGCGATTTTCTGCAGATGCGATAAGGGTGGGAAAATAATTACATTTTGCCCCTTTATCGCCACTAGGTAGGTCTTAATGTGAGACCTCACCAGTGTTTGGTCAGATTCAGAATGGCTGGTCCTCCAACCGCTCTCCAGGTGTCTTTTCTGGTGCTTCATCTCCCTCAGCTCCTTGGAAAACCAAGAAGCCAAGTAAACTTGGCGATGGGTCAGAGGCCGCAAAGGCACGATTCGGTCCAAAGTGCCAGTGGCCGCCCTGTCCCAGGCAGCCACCAGCTCTTCAGCCAAGCCGTGAGTCAGAGCCTCAGTAAATGGCCCAAGCTCTGTCTGGAACCTATCAGGATCCATCAGGTGCCTGGGGCGGAACCACCTAGTTCCGCCTCCCTGCGGCAGGGTGTGGCGGTTAGAAAGTCAAGCCTAAGAAGGGAATGATCTGACCATGACAAGGGCTCAATCGCTATATCCCCTATCTCAAGATCATTCATCCACTGACCAGAGACAAAATTCAACTCCAGAGTGTGTCCTCCCATGTGAGTAGGGCCATGAATTAATTGGGTCAGATCCATGGCCGTCATGGAAGCCATGAACTCCTGGGCTGCCTCAGACGCTTCGCCGATAGATGGCAAGTTGAAGTCCCCCATGACCATAAGCCTGGGGGTCTCCACCGCCACCTCGGCAATCATGTTGAGAAGCTCAGGCAGGGCCACCGACACGTGGCAGGGAGCCAGGTATGTAATCAGCAAGCCCATCTGCCTCCTATGTCCCCACTTCACAAGGAGGGACTCACATCCGGCTATCTGAGGTACAGTGGCCTCCCTCGGAACAAGTCCTTCCTTTACAAGAACCACCACCACCCCGCCCCTCCCCTGGGACCTCGGCTGATGGAATGCATAGAAACCCAGTGGGCACATCTCAATGAGGGGAACCCCCCCTCCTGGTCCATCCAGGTCTCCATAATACCCACCAGGTCCGCACCCCCTCCTGAACCAGATCACAAATGAGGGGGGCTTTATTTACCACGGACCTGGTGTTGCACAACATCAACTGAAGGCCCGGGGCCTGAGGGCCTGCACAACCCGGGGAACGAGAAGAGCATTGGGGGGCCAGGGCATGCCACCGCTCGCAAACAGCAGGGGCGCGCCCCCACAACAGGATACGGCCTCCTGCTCCTGCCATATCTGCCCCTCCCACCCACAGTACTGATGGAAAAACCCTCATTGGTACAAACTCTAGACCTCCTCAACCCTCAATCCCGCACCCTCTAAGCCGTGCCCCCCAGCCCAACCAGACTCCCCTCCCCGTGGGTTTACCCCCAAACTCATCAAACAACCCTCCCCCCTCCCAGACCCCCTTAAAATACGAAATAGAAATTTAGCTAAAAAAACCCACAACCTCCTCCTCACTGCATGCCACCTCTCTGGGTTCCAAAGCTCCAAAGTTCATCGAGGTAGGTCTCCTCTTTGTTCTTCCTTCATACTTCAAAACTGTCAAAATTCTTTCAAATCTTCATTAAAAAGTACTTTCCCTCTGGTTTCCTTTTCTTATATTAGTTTTAGTTTCTCCTAATCCAATTTTAAATCTAAATGTAAAGTTTTCTTTTCTGGGCTTTAGTACTTTAACTTCCTCTTTGTTCTTCTCCCTCCATTAAAATTCCCAAGTGCCAATTAGCCACTCGTTTCCTCACCAGGATCTTTTAGAGTTTTTTTTTTTTAATTTCCTTTTTTACCTGTGAGTTGGCCAATCACTCACCTGGTACCAGTACTCCATCCAAACACTGCTCCTGCACAAAATCTTATTCTGGTTGCTCCAGCTGCAAAGTGATTGTTTTTAAAGGCCACTGCCCCCGCCGCCGGATTGAAGAGCTGCCTCCAACCTTACGAGGAACTTGCCTGTTCCTCTTGGTCATCCGAGGTACCTCTCCTTCTTCACCAGTTCCAGTCTGAAGACTCCCTGACAGCGGTTTGTCTGGCTGGATTTCGCCGGGCTCATCGAAGCCCACTAAGTTCCAGCCAGTCTTGCTGCGATACTTCTGGTTTCTCTAGGGGGTAGACATTCTCAATGTAAATAGTGTTTAACCCACAATAGTCCACGTATAGATGAAAGGATCCATCCTTCTTTTCTTGGAATAATACCATGGCAGCCATTTGCAATT
Organism: Pantherophis guttatus; assembly: GCF_059756535.1. Lineage (NCBI taxonomy): Eukaryota > Metazoa > Chordata > Lepidosauria > Squamata > Colubridae > Pantherophis > Pantherophis guttatus. Next base: position 183,044,321 of record NC_142063.1, on the reverse strand, counting down.
TGGCTGTCTGGATAAAGTCCTGTGCCAGGTTTTTGTTTATAAATGCCCAGAGCTCATCTAGCTCTCTTGGGGTCATGGAATACAATTTAGGCAATTTGACCCCTGATAGTATTTCTACCCAGCAATCAGTGGAGCAGTGGGATGGGAACTCATCCCTTTTCACTAAAAACTTCTTATAAATCCCAATATTCCTTGGGGATGTGGAAGTCTGCTTTTGCCCATTTTTGTGCCTCTGCAACACTTTCCCCTCTCACTTTCTTATCAAGTGGTGTAAGGCCGCGTGTGAACAGGCAGTTTTTGGCTCTCCCCTGGGTGACTTCTGCTAAATCTTTAATATTTGCCTTCTCCAGTTTATGTAGAGGTTCACTTCAGGAGCCATGCCAGACCCAGTACAAGAGATCTATCCTGCCTGATGCCACAGTTTAATAGGGCCCCATTTCATCTCTATTGGTTCAGTGACACATATTGCGGGAATGGGGGGCAGCCACTGAGCCATCCAATTGACAGAAAACCACAGTCACTTTGTTCCCTAAACTGCAATCCCAGTTTCTCCACTAAACCAGGATTTTTTTTATTGAAAAAGTTTTACAAATACAAATTTTCCCCCTCCCCCCCTTTCCCTCCCTAACCCTCCCTTACTCTCCCCTCCCCCCATGGCTTCCCCAGGATGAAATCCAAATCCAAATCACATTATATAATACTTTATCGCCCATCTACTCTACCCCCTGTGTACTATACATTTCTTCCTGACATTCTAGTATTCTAGTATTCTGTGCGAGCGAACCAGTCGGTGGGAGGCTATTGGCAGCAGAAGGCGGTCTCGCAGATATCCTGGCCCTAAGCCATGGAGCGCTTTAAAGGTGGTCACCAAAACCTTGAAGTGCACCCGGAAGACCACAGGAAGCCAGTGCAGCTCGCGCAGGAGAGGTGTCATATGGGAGCGCCCCGTTCCTCCCATAATCCCCTGCGCGGCCGCATTCTGGACTAACTGCAGCCTCCGGGTGCACCCCAAGGGGAGCCCCATGTAGAGAGCATTGCAGTAGCCCAGGCGGGAAATGACGAATGCTTGAGTGACCATGCGTAGGGAGTCCCGATCCAGAAAGAGGTGCAACTGGCGTATCAGGCGAACCTGATAAAAAGCCCCCCTGCCCACGGCCGTCATGTGCTCTTCTAAAGACAGCCGTGCATCCAAGAGGATGCCTAAGTCACGAGCCCTCTCCATGGGGGGCAGTGATTCACCCCCAATAGCCAGCGATGGCACCAGCTGGCTATATCGGGACGCCGGAAGCCACAGCCACTTGGTCTTGGAAGGGTTGAGTCGGAGCCTGTTTCTCCCCATCCAGGCCCACACGGCCTCCAGACACTGGGACATCACTTCAAGGGCATTGTTGGGGTGGCCTGGGGTGGAGATGTACAGCTGAGTATCGTCAGCGTACTGATGGAACTCCACCCCAAAGCCACGGATGATCTCACCCAGCGGCTTTACATAAATGTTGAACCGAAGGGGCGAGAGGACCGAACCTTGTGACACCCCACAAGCAAGGCACCTCGGGGTCGACCGCTGCCCCCCTGTCAACACAGATTGCGACCAGTCAGAGAGGTAGGAGGAGAACCACCGCAGAACGGTGTCCCCCACCCCCAGCCCCTTCAACCGGTGCAACATGATACCATGGTCGATGGTATAAAAAGCTGCTGAGAGATCTAACAGGACCAGGATAGAGGAACAACCCCTATCCCGAGCCCTCCAGAGATCATCCACCAACGCGACCAATGCCGTTTCCGTGCTGTGCCCAGGCCGGAAGCCGGACTGGAGCGGGTCTAGATAGACAGCTTCATCCAGCTACTGGGGAAGCTGTCGCGCCACCACACTCTCAACAACCTTCGCAACGAAACAAAGGTTGGAGACTGGACGATAGTTAGCCAAAACAGCCAGATCCAGAGAGGGCTTCTTGAGGAGGGGCCTCACCACCGCTTCTTTCAAAGCGGCCAGCAGGACCCCCTCATTCAGAGAAGCGTTAACAATCCTCTGGAGCCAGCCTCGTGTAACCTCCCGGGAAGCCAGTACCAACCAGGAGGGACACGGGTCCAATAAACATGTGGTCACGTTCAGCCATCCCAGGATCCTGTCCATGTCCTCGGGAGTCACAGGATCAAACTCCTCCCAGATAACACTCTCAAGACCTGCCTCAGTCATCCTGTCCGGACTTACCCAGTCAGAGGCCAGGCCTTCCCGAATCTGAGCGATCTTGTCATACAGATACTGCACAAAATCCTCAGCTCGACCCTGCAAGGGATCATCCCGCGCTTCCAGATGGAGGAGAGAGCAGGTCACCCTAAACAGGGTGGCTGGGCGATTATCTGATGACGTGATAAGAGCAGCAAAATAGCTAGATTTTGCCGCTTTTATCGCCACTAGGTAGGTCTTAATATGAGACCTCACCAGTGTTTGGTCGGATTCAGAGCGGCTGGTCCTCCAACTACTCTCCAGGCATCTTTTCTGGCGCTTCAGCTCCCTCAGCTCCTCGGAGAACCAAGGAGCTAGGTGAGTTCGGTGCCAGGTCAGAGGCCGCAAAGACACGACATGGTCCAAAGCCCCGGCGGCCGCACTATTCCAGGCGGCCACCAGGTCTTCAGCCGAGTCATGAGCCAGAGTCTCAGGAAATGGCCCAAGCTCCATCTGGAACCTATCAGGATCCATCAGGCGCCTTGGGCGGAACCACCTGGTCAGTCCTGCCTCCCTGCAGCGGGGTGCAGCAGTTAGAAAGTCCAGTCGAAGGAGCGAGTGGTCAGACCATGACAAGGGTTCGATGACTATATCTATCCCCTGTATCAAGGCCACTCGACCACTGACCAGAGACAAAAACTAAGTCCAGAGTGTGTCCACCCGTGTGAGTAGGGTCATGAATTAACTGAGTAAGGTCTATGGCTGTCATGGAAGCCATGAACTCTCGAGCCACCTCAGACATTTCACCGATAGATGGCAGGTTGAAATCCCCCATGACTAAAATTCTGGGGGTATCAACCGCCACCTCGGCTATGACGTTGAGCAGCTCAGGCAGGGCCGTTGCCACATGGCAGGGAGCCAGGTACGATATCTTGTTTTGGCTAAATTTCAGCATATTCTCCTCCATAACTCCAACTATTGTTTGTCTGATTTTCAGCATTTTAGCTGATTTCCAGCATTTTGGCTGATTTCCAGCATATTTTATTTGGCTGATTTCCAGCATCCTCCTCCCTACTCCAAACAATTGTTTGGCTGATTTCCAGCATCTTTTATTTAGGTTGATTTCCAGCATATTTTCCTCCACATCTCCACCTCTTATTTAGCTGATAACCAGCCTGTCTTATTTTAAGTGTTTTCTTTTCAAAATATTTGTCTATTAATCAACAATTTCCAAATATACTCTTCCAGGGTCTTTCCCACCTATTTCTTAATATTAATCATTCAACATATGTTAAATTCAATCCCAAATTATTACTTCCATCTGTGTGTTATTATATCATCCAATAATTATTTAATCATTAACAATTAGTCATATTTATCCTTCTCAACTTTTTACAGTTTAAAATTAAAACATGTTACATCAAATTATACTTTTTACAGAAATATCATTTTTGACCACCTTAACTTCATATTTCTATTTTAATTACCTTCTATTTTTTCTTATCTTTATTACATCATAGACACCTCCTGCTTTTATTTAAAACTCATTTAGACATTTAAACATTTAAGCATTGCCTTTTAATTTTATCAATTTTATTTCTTCATTTCCTTATCTGTCCATAATTATTTCAGTTCTTAATCAGTACTTCTGTGCTTAAAACTCTGTATATCATTGTAATTCTATTGTAGAATCTGTTCTCTGTAAAATCCATCAGCTTCCCCACTTTTGTTCCTGCACCACATCTTTTGTTGCTACACCAGTTAATTTAAGTTTTTTTTAATTCCATTGTATTTCTTCTGTTCTTGTTATCTTTTAGACAGAATAGGAGTCCCCAAAATCCAAAAATCCAAAGTTGTTTTCAATGTAATCCAAAGTAGCTAATCAAAATGGTTCCTTTTCAAGCAGAAGGCAAGTCTTTACAATCAACACTTTCGCTTAGTCACAGTTTCAGTCTCCATTTTAAAGCAATTATGTAACCATCCATTTGTCTAGCTTCATCTGGCTTTTAAAGGTGTCAATCACTTTTCTCTTTTCCGAAAAAATCTATCTGTTTCAATTTAGAAGCTCTTAATTTCCTAATTATATTTCATTAATAGTCAATTCTTTCCAATCAATCTTTGTAAAGTAAATCCCTTAATGGGCCTTTAACCCTTGTTATTTCGTTACAAAATCTTCAAGCCCCACAGATCTTCAGCCGCTGTTTAAGGCTAGGGGTCTTATTAGTAAACATTTAGTTTAGTTTAGTTTAGTTTATTTGATTTGTATACCGCCCTACTCCCGAAGGACTCAGGGCGGTGAACAGCCAACAATAAAATACATAAATACACAAAATTTAAAAACCCGATAAAATCAAATTAAATTATTTGGCCCAGACAAATTAAAATACCCCAATAATTTAAAAACAGATTAAAATTTACATATTTAAAAAGGGAAGAGATCAGGCCAAGCCCGCTTGATGGAATAAAAAGGTCTTCACAGCACGGTGGAAGGAGCACAGATCCGGGATCCTCCGTATCTCCGGGGGGAGCTCATTCCAGATGGTAGGTGCCCCCACAGAGAAGGCTCTCCCCCTAGGGGCCGCCAGTCGACACTGTTTGGCTGACGGCACCCGGAGGAGTCCCTCTCTATGAGAGCGTACTGGCCGGTGGGAGGCTATTGGTGGTAGTAGGCGGTCCCGTAAATTTATGCTCAAAGCGCTGTTTCTCGCCTGGGTCAGTGTCACTCACCCGGCTTCAAAGCACGTCGTTCTTCCTTCCTTCCTTTTGTGCATTTCTTTTCCCGGTTTGTCCTGGCTTCGTGGCAGCCGCCATGGCTGCCATCCCTCCGCCACCGACTCAGAGGGTTTCCTCCGGCCTCCGAGGAACTTGCCTGTTCCTCTTGCCCAAAGTGTCCCTCTCTTTCCCCTGTCCCTATAGGACAGGTTCTGTCCGCAGACCTGTCGGCGGCGGTTCGTCAGTCGGGGTTTTCGTGGGGCTCATCAGAGCCCACTATTTCCCTGACTTTATCGCCACGATGCCAAACCGGAAGTCCCCTCCAATTCCTTTTCCCAACCCTTTGTGAGATTTTTTGCTATTAATTTAGATTTATCCTTATTAATTTTTAGTACCAGTACCTCACCAAATTCTTCTATCTTTTGTATCAATTTAGAACCCGTTTCTAATGGATCTTCCAAAATAAATACCATGTCAGCGGCAAATGCTTGAGTCTTATATTCTTCCTTCCTAATTTTTAAGCCCCTTATTTCCTGATCTTCTCTGATTTTTGTTAAAAGGGTTTCAAGTGATAAAATAAATAGAAGAGGAGAAAGAGGACACCCTTGCCTAACCCCTTTTGTTATATCAATTTTATCTGTAACCCCTCATTTATAACCTGGCTGTTTGTTTGGAATATATTTTTCCCAACATTTTTTTGAATCTTTGCCCCAATTCCATATAATTTAATTGTGTTGTAATAAAGTTCCAATTCAAATTGTCAAAAGCCTTTTGGGTGTCAAGGAAAACCAGAGCAGCTTGCTTTTCTGGATGTCTTTCATAATATTCAAGAACGTTCATTACTATCCTCATGTTATTTTTAATTTGCTGTCCTGTCATAAAACCGTTTTGGTCTGAATGTATATAATTATTCAAAAAAATTTTTAATCTCTCCGTTATTATTGTTGCAAATATTTTATAATCTGTGTTCAACAAGGAAATTGGCCTACAGTTTTGGATTTGTTGTATATCAGTGGCTTCTTTGGGTATAAGAGTAATAATTGCCTCTGTCCAGGTTGCCGGAATTTTTGCTACTTCTATCGCCTCATTATAAGTCTCCAACATTATCCATTGTTGTACTCTTGTGTGTTTTTATATAGCTCAGTTGGAATCCCATCGGGCCTGGTACTCTTTTGTTTTTTCAAGGCTATTTCAAATTCATTTGTTGTTATTGGCCTATTTAACATTTCTCTTTGTTCTTCAGAAATTTTATTCATTTTGGCCGTTTCTATATAATGTTTAATTTTCCCATCTGCTATGTCTTCCTGCTTGTAAAGCTTTGCAAAGAGGTTTTGTATTATTTCCTTTTTTTCTTCCCTCCTACACTGTATTATACCACTTTCATCTTGTAGCTGTTGTATTATTCTCCTTCCTTTTTCTTTTCTTAATTTATATGCTAGCCATCGGCCTGTTTTATTCACATTCTGAAAATAATTTTGTTTCTCTATCCTAATTTTCTGTGCTATTTCTTTTTGTGTTATCAAATTAATCTTATGTTTCATGATGTTCCATTTTTCCATTATCTTTTTATTTTGTGGGTCCTTTTGTACTTCATATTCAATTTTTAAAAATTCTTCCTGTAAGCCTTCTAATTCTAATTCTAACTCTTTTCTTTATTTTTCTTAGAATTATATGCAATGGTCAATCCCCTTATATAAGTTTTTGTTGTGTCCCACAAGTTTTGTATCAAAGTATCTACTTTTTTATTTATTTGAAAAAAATATTTTCAATTCCTTCTCTAACATCTGTCTATATTTTTTATTTTTACACAAATTTTGATTCATTGTCCATCTTTTATTTGGTTTCTGGCCTTTCCATTTTAATGTAATTGGATTGTGATCAGCCCAATCATTTACTCCTATTTCAACTTCTTCTATTTCATTTTGAATTTCTGCTGTTGTCCAGGCCATATCGATCCTGGACCATGATTGATGTGGGTATGAATAAAATATATATTGTTTATGAATTCTATGTGTCTCTCTTCATATATCTCGCAGATTGAACTCAGATACTATATAAAAAAAGGCTCTTGGTAATACACTTTTCTTTTTATTATTTTTAATACTTTTGTAATCTTTCTCAACTTCCACTACAGAATTAAAATCCCCAATCATACAAATCCTTTCATAATCCAAGTCCAGTAATCTCTTATGTACCTTTTTAAAGAATTCTTGTTGATTTTTATTTGGTGCATAAATTACTATGAGTAGCATTTGTTTCTGTTCTATCTCCAATTCCACCATCAAAATTCTACCCTCATCGTCTGCGTATCTTAAGTTTGATTTTATTTTTTCCTTAACATATATGGCAATACCTCCTTTCTTTTTATCTGCTAAAATTGTGTATAATATTCCTAATTTTCTATTTTCTAATAGTTTTCTATATCCTTTTTGTATATGAACCTCTTGGAGGCTTAACTGCTTCTCCCATCTTCTACTAGATCTGTCTTCTTGTGTTTCTAGTCTCTCTTACTACCCTTCCTTTTGCTCCTTCTCTTTCTACCCTTTCTTTTTCTTGTTTCTTTTGTAAATCTTTCTCTGTTTCTACTTCTTTCAATTTCTCTTCCTCCTTGCTTCTAGCCTCTAATTCTTCTCTGCTCCCTTGGTCATCCCTCTGCACGAAATGGTGTTCATAAAATTCCTTTGCTTTTGGAAAGATTCCGGTTTGGCGTCATGGCGAGACAGTCTGGAAAATAGCAGGCTCTGATGAGTCCCACAAAAACCCCGGCTGCCGAACTGCCACCAATGGGTCTTTGGACTGAACCCATCTTGCAGGGATGGGGGAAGAAGAGGGGTGCCTCTGTGAGTCGGCGGCAGGGGGCGGCAGCCATGGTGGCTGCCACAAAGCTGGGACAACTGGGCAAGAAAAGTGCTGGAGGAAAGCGGAGAAAAATGGAGCTCTTTGAATGCCGGGTGAGTGACAACAGCTCAGGCTTGTAACAACGTTTGGAGCATTACTAATAATTAGAAGACCCCTAGCCTAAAACAGCGGCTATGCAACAATGGGGCTTTGGAAAATTTCTAAAAAACTACAACTTTAATATACCACCACCCCTTTCTTCTTCTTCTCTGCCAATGCTGTATAAAGTTTCCCTAACTTATTGTACTCTAAATATTTTTCATCTTGCTTTCAGATGTGTACCTCCTGAAGGCACACTATGTCTGTTTTTTGTTTAATTAGCTTTGTAAATATTTGTCTCCTTTTTCCCACTGTGTTTAGTCCATTAACATTTATTGATATTAATTTCAAATATTTTGTCTGTCTACCAGATATTAGTATCTGTTCGCCCTTGTAACTCTTTGGGTTCTTGTTTTAATACCTCTTATTTCTTGGCTTTTCCTTCTTTGCTTCTCTCTTCCTGGACTCCTCCTTTGGCTTCCTGATGTTGTATTGGTTCCTCTTCTTGACTTACGGACTCCATCTCCTCCTTACTATTCTGATCCTCTTCATTTCCCATCAGTTGGTCAAAAAAGTCCTGTGCTGTCACTAAGCTATCAATTTTAACCTTCTTGCTTTGCAATGAAACAAGCATTCCTTCCAGGAGTATCCACCTAAACAAGATGTTTCATTTGTTCAATTGTAAAGCCAAGAAACAATAGTCTTTATGTTGTTCTTGAACCCTTCTAGGGATTTGCTTCAATGTAATAATTTCCCTCTCCTTGTAGCTCATTGGTTCCTCTTGGGTGATATTATAAACTATATCCCAGATTTTTTGGGGGGCAAATCTAATATGGACCTCTCTGGGCAGTTTGTGATGTCTAGCATAATTTGTTTGGATTCGATACACTTCATCTAATTCATTCATAATTTCTTGCTTATCCCTTTGGAGAGATTCTGCTATAATGCCTGCCATTAACTGTCTTAAATCTTCATCCTTCATCCTTCAGCCTTTATCACATTTTGAAATCTTAAGTAGAACGATGCCCAGTCCATTTCTAATTGGATTAAGGAATCTTCGAGGTCTTTATTTATTGCCATCATTTTCTGATCTACCAGGTCTAAATTTTTTCCGGTTTGTTCTGTTTTGGCTTCTACTATTTTTATTCTTTGTTCATTCTTCTGAATTGCTTCCTGGATTGAGTTCATTTTATTATCCAATTTCTGGATATCAAATTTCATTTCTCCGTGATTGCTAAACATTGTTTCTTGCATCTTTACCATTGTCTCTTGGATCAATATCAGACTGGCTTGCATTGTTTGCATGTTTGGGGTCATGTTAATTTTTTCCACCTTTGATAACCCCTCTGTTGACTGTTGATTTTATGGGGAAGCCATCATTATCATTGAATTTGATGCAGTTTTTTCCCCTGCCTTTAAAGTAGTTGTTGTAAGACAGGTCATCTCTTTCAATACCCTACTTTGTTCTCCCAGTATTCTATAGATGTTTTTCCACACTGTCATCAACCATTTACTATCTGACTTTTATTTTTATCCCCCCCTCTTTTTCCCCTCCTTATGATATTATGTATTACGTGTTAAATAATCAATTCCACTAATGATAGCTATCTCTATTCTTAATCAACCTTAACAGATTATTCAACATAAGTATCAATATCAATAGTCTATGTAAATTAATCAAAATATACCAACAAAAGCTTTAAAATAAATCAATAAGCAGGTCTATATAGGTATAAGAGTAAAAATCAATAATCAAATAGTTAGTTTATATCTAAAGTTAATTCTACAAATTATCAAGGAGAAGAAGCAGCCTAAAGGTGGCTGCTATGAAGCTGGGGCAGCCGAGGAACACCTAAGACTGGTGCTGGAGTGGAGTTAGTGAACAGTGTCTGGAATTGGGTGAGAGGATTCTTTCTTATTTAAAACCTAACCTCAAAAGGAAATAATCCAGGAAAAGAGAGGCACACAACTATTTACTAAAGCAGCGATTAAGCACTTCGAGATATGACCTAGCTCTTGAGTGTTCTGGGGCCTCAGCTCTCATCCTCTGTGGAGAGGTTTGCATGACTCGGTCGGGTGAGGGACGAAAGTGACCTCTTCTGAATCTCAATTTCCTGTTTCCCCCTTCCCACCATATCATCCTGTCCCACTTGTCCAACCAGCCTAATCCCAGGATCACATCTGTCATTTTTGGGACGATCACAAGCTGACCCATCTCCAGCTTCACAGGCTCTGTTAAGTGGGTTACTGGGGCCCCTCCTATTAGTGAGTCATTGACTCATCCAAACCTCAAGGCCCTGGATAGCCTCCTTGCCCAGATTCCCAGCCCTAGCACTGTGGGTAGGGTTATTAAGCATTGGGTGCAGCCAATTGGATTGGCTGCACCCAATGGATTAAGGCCTCAAACTCAGTGGTGGGATTCAATCAGTTTGCATCTATTCACTAGAACTGGTTGTTAATTTTCTAAGCAGTTTGGAGAACCGGTTGTTGGAAGAAATCTCCTTTTCTTTTTTCCCACTTTATAGGGCTAATCCTGTAAAGAAGACCGGAAGGAAACATTCTGATGTTGTTTCTAGCCTAATCTTTATTGCCCTGCTTACAGAAACTAACCCTTATTACACTGTAACAGCTAATGGTTCTTGGCAGTAGCCCAGACTTACTGTTGCCTGAGCTTCTCCAGAGTTTTTTTTTTCTTTCTTTGCTGGGCTTGACTTTCTTAAAGGGGAAGGGTTGTTTTAAGCTTTTTACACTGCTGTTGGGAGGAAATACTCCCCTGTTGGAGTTCTTCCAGCTGGGATGCAACAATCAGCACTTTGAAGAAATAATTGAATAACAAAGCAGAGCTGCCAGAAAGAAGCTTTTAATGACAAGGAACCAAGATGAATGACATTCAGCAAGGCATCTTGGCTAGCTAGAAAAATTGACATTCTGAATGCTCTCTGGGTATAAAGATGCTTAAAGTATTACTTATTTTTTCTTTATTTCTTTTTCTTCTTTACTTTCTTATTTTTGGATTTCAGATTTTTATACAACTCCATTGGATTAAGGCACTCAAGACCCTGAAGAATTATTGATTTAATATTGATTTTTTTTGTTTTTTTCCCTTCTTTGTTTTTTGTTTCCTCTTCCATTCCTTTTTATTGAAAAGAGGACTTTTATATTTTTTATTACTATTAATTTTATTCTTTTTTATTTTACATCAATTTTTCTTCTTTCTTTTTTCTTTTTTTGATAACACTTAAAGGATTGGGGTTCTGGAAAAACTTGAAGAACTATTTTTCTTTTTTTTTCTTTTTTTCTTTTTTTTTCTTTTCTCCCTCCTTTATCTGGCTTTTTAAAAATTTTTTGTTTTTTGAAATATTTAACAAAATGAATAGAAAAGTAGTGACAGTGGGAGCGGCAGCGACTACACCATCCTCGTCACCATCTGGAAGTCAACGTACTATTCAAGCAATGTTACAACAGGAGAAAGAGAAAGAATCATTGACTAAAAACGATTATACAAACACTTCAAAGGATGGAACAACAACAACAAAGGATGGAACAACAACTATTGAAGACAGACGAAAAAGTCCAGAGGATGGAACAACAACTGCTTAAAACAGATGAAAAGGTGGTCAACATTCAACAAACAATGTCAAAATATGAAGAAAGACTGGCAAAATTAGAAGAAAAAGATGATCAAAAAGAAGAAAAAATGAAGGAAATAGAGAATAGATTGGGAGAGGTTGAACAGGAAACGACTGCTTTAATCAGATGGGAAATGGACAAAGCAGAATTTTTCTTAAGATTTCAAAACGTGGAAGAAGAAAAAGGGGAAAATCTGGCAGATGTTATGAATGGAATGCTAGCCAAGGCTTTAGAAGTTACCAAAGAGAAGATGATGGAAGGGATTGATGAGATTTATCGAGTTTATACTAGATATGCAATGCGTAATAAACTGCCAAGAGAAGTACATATAAGATTAGAAAGAAATCGATTAAAACATAAATTCTCCAGGCAGCCAGAGAAAAGACTTTGAAATATAAAGGGAAAGAAGTGACAGTTTTGAAACAAATACCAAGAAAAGTGAGAGAGTTGCGAAGAGGATACCAATTTTTGACAAAAAAATTAATGCAAAAAGGAATTAATTATAGATGGTTAATCCCAGAAGGATTAGTTTTGACATGGCAACTTCAAAGATACAGATTGAACACAATTAATAAAGCGAGAGCTTTTTTTGATGATTTTTTTAAAGAGAAAGAGGCTGAACTAGAAGTTGAAACCCAACCTGCAGTTGTCCCAATAAAATTCACAGAAGAAGAATTGGCAATGCTTGAATCAACAGAAGGTGCAGTCAGCGGGGTTGTGGAACATAAGGAACACTGTGAAGTTAGATCGACTAGAGCAACAAAACCTACATATAAAGTATGAATATGGAAGAAAGAAAATTAATTTCAATAAACGTAAATTGACTTAATTCGGCCAATAAAAGAAGAAAAGTATTTCATAAATTAGAGAAATTAAAATTTGATATAATTTGTCTACAGGAAGTACATATTAAAAAACAACATGAACAATTATTGATTCAACCAAAACTCAGAAAAACTTTTCTATCCCTGTCACAAAGCAAAAAGAGAGGAGTTGCTCTATATATCAGAAATACAATAACAGTAGAACAGAAGTATGCAGATTCAGAAGGTAGAATTCTGATGGTGGAAATAATTGATAACAACACGAAACTACTTCTGGTAGCAATATATGCTCCAAATAATAACCAAAGTGACTTTTATTGAAAATTACATAATAAAATAATTGAAATGGACTATGACTATGGACTATATGTATATTGTGACTTTAATGGAATTGTGGATGAAAAATTGGACTATAAAATACATAAAATAATAAGACATACTAGAAAGACACTACCGAGATCCTTCTTTAAAATGGTAGAGGAAATAAATCTGAAAGACATATGGAGGGAGAGAAATGGGCAAAACAGACAATATACTTTTTATTCTGATAGACATTCATCTTGGTCCAGATTTCTAAAGATGTTGAGGAGATGTTGGAAAGGAGCATAACGATGATGGAATTAATAGAGGCAATTAAGAAGCTGAAGAATGGAAAGGCACCAGGACCAGATGGTCTGCCGATTGAGTACTATAGGACGCTACAAGAATCCTTAAGTCTTCCGTTATTGGAAGTTATGAATGAAATAATGACAAAAAAGGAAATACCTAAATCATGGACTGAGGCTTATATCACATTGATTCATAAAGAAGTCACAGACCCACAACAAATCAAAAACTATAGGCCTATATCCTTGCTAAATTCAGATTATAAAATTTTTGCTTCAATATTGGCAGAAAGACTTAAGAGATATTTGAACAATTTTATACATTCAGATCAAAATGGATTCCTTCCCAAAAGACAAATTAGAGATAATATAAGAATAATTTTGGATACTTTAGAATATTATGAAGTGCATCCTGAAAAGCAGATGGCTTTGATATTTTTAGACACACAAAAAGCATTCGACAATGTGAACTGGTGATTTATGATGCTACAAATGGAAGAGATGGGTTTTGGTAGGAAATTTATTCAGGCAATTGAAGCTATATATTCTAAACAGACGGCGAAGGTTATGATCAATGGAGAATTGAGTGATTTTATTGAGATAGAAAAAGGTACTCGTCAAGGATGCCCATTGTCCCCATTGTTGCTTATATTGACACTGGAAGTTTTAAATAGAAATATTAGAGAAGAAAAAGAGGTAAAAGGTATGAATATTCAAAAAGAAGAATACAAACTACAAGCCTTTGCAGATGACCTGGTCTTTATTATTGAAGAACCACTAGCATCAACAAATAAAATGATAGAAAATATTGGAGAGTTTGGGGAAGTTGCTGGTTTGAAAATTAATAAAGAAAAGACAAAGATAATGACTAAAAATATGTTAAAATGTGTTAAATATGTTAAAATAACTGCTTCAAGTTATCTCCCTTCCTATGTTTCATCTGCCTCTCCCCGGGATTATTACTATTCTGCCTTTATGGATCGGCATATATTTCAGCTGTGCCCCTTAACTGTATGGAGAGTGGACAATCATATTGCGGGGCCGAAGGATCCGGTTTTTCATTGCTGTCTCACTATCAGAGGGGATAGACCATCGAAATTGCCATTGCCTTTCCATCCAGGCCAGCCACCATGAGAGGGTGACTTTGGATATTTACCCTCTGACTATGTCAAAATGGCACAAGATTCCTCCCACTGCCATGAGAGGACAGTGGAGTCCAGTCCATTCGCATCGAGTTTTGTCCTTCTGCTCCTGGACCTTTTAGACTATCTTACTGAACCCTGGTCAGATGTCACCTTCCATCGCCGGCTATTGATGTACTCAGCGGCCGAGCTTCTTGCATTGCGAGACTCCCCCCTCTCACAGATTTGGCCCTCCATACTATCGAGGGCCTACCTTGATGACAGGTTCTGGAACCCCGAGAGGTGGCATGCTGTGAGGAGGAGGTTGAGGGGTTTTTTAGAGAAGTTTTTAGCCAAAATTTTAAGGGGTCCAGGGGGGATGTGGGTTGTTTTGTGATGGGACCTGGGGGGGTCCTTACAGATGAGGGAGTTAGCCTGTCAGATGGCACCAGCGGCGATGGGGGGGGAGGGGGGCCGGACGGGGCAAGGTGGGATGAGGGTCACTTTATCACTGTGGTGGTAGGGAGATATGGTGGGGGAGGGAACAGAGGGCATAAGGACATCAGAGGGGCGCGTCCCCGCTGCTTGCAGCAGGTTCAGTGTTCTGGCCCTCGTGGTTTTGCCTGTACCCTTAGGGGGTTAGGAGTGAGGAACCCGGGACTCCGGCTGGTGTATGTTAATGCCAGGTCTGTTGTCAACAAGGCTCCCCTCGTGCGAGATCTGATTGACGAGGGGGGTGCGGACCTGGCTTGTATCACTGAGACCTGGTTGGGTGTGGAGGGAGGGGTTCCTCTCTCTGATCTATGTCCACCAGGTTTTCGTGTACTACACCAGCCGCGACTCCATGGGAGGGGTGGTGGGGTGGCAGTTGTTATTAGGGAAGGTCTTAGACCTAGGGAGGTCACTGTCCCTCAGATAGGTGGGTGTGAATCACTTCTGTTGAAGTGGGACCCTGGAGTGCAGTCGGCTCTGTTGATTACGTACCTGTCTCCCAGCTGCGTGTCTTCAGTCATGCCCGCACTGCTCAAAGTCTTAGCTGAACTGACGGTTGAGCTCCCCAACCTGATGGTTGTGAGAGACTTTAATCTCCTGTCAGCCGGTGAGACATCTGAGTTGGTCCGGGAGTTCATGGCCTCCATGACGGCCATGGACCTGACTCAAGTTGTACAGGGCCCAACTCACAGTGGTGGGCACACACTCAACCTGATTTTTATCTCTGGGCAGTGGATAAATGCTCGGGGTAGGGGTGAACTTTCCATCCAGCCCCTGTCATGGACTAACCATTCCCTCCTTAAACTGGATTTCCCATCCATCAACCCCAACCGCTGGGAGGCGGAACTGACTCATTGGTTCTGCCCCAGGTGCCTGATGGACCCAGATAGGTTCCTGACAGAGCTTGGGACATTTCCCACTGACCTATCCCGCGATTCTCCAGAGGCACTGGTGGATGCCTGGGAACAGGCCACCAGGGCACTGGATCGAATCGTCCCTTTGCGGCCTCTCCTCTGACAGGGATCCTGGGCAGCTCCATGGTTCTCCATGGAGCTGTGGGAGATGAAGCGTCGGAAGAGACGCCTAGAGGGCTGTTGGAGATCTTCCCATTCCGAATCTGATCGAACACAGTTAAGAACCCATATTAGGTCTTGACTTCCGGTTTGCTAGCCTCCGGTGAAGACGGTCCCTTTCTAAGGACCGCCAGCCCCGCCGTTTGTAGAGCCGCTTCGACTGTGAGAAGCAGCTTGAAAACTCCAGAATCTGAGGGATTTGAAGGAGAAGAGTGAGCAAGGCGCAGGTCGAGCCCCTGTGAGCCCCCAGAAGTTTGCTACTGGGGAGGAAACAGGTGCGGCTCCCTTTCAACTTGCGGAGACTCCGGACGGCATGGGACAACTCTGCTTGAGCAGAGCAAGCCGGCTGCAGCAAACACTTAAAACTGATTGAATCAACTTTACTAACTAGCAGACAAAACAACCTAAACCTTTAAACCAAGAAACTGCAAGTATCATTCCATTTTTTGTGACTTTCCGATCTAGTAAAAATTAGAGCAAGCGGAAGCGGCTTGAAAAGATGGCGCCGCTCCAGCGTTAACAAACTGAAAGGGAGAGTGATTTTGTGAAGTTATTTCAACAAGCTACAATGTTGCGCTGCTTGTAGCAAGAAAACAGGAGAAGAGGAGAAAAAATCCTTTTTAAAATAAGCCTGAGCTCGCTTTAGTTTAATTCTATTTTTAACTTGACTAAAACTGGGGGACTTTTTTAGAGGACTTTGTGGTGGAAAAGAAAAAAGGATTTCCTTTTTTAGAAAATCTAATCTACGTGGCAGAATGGCTTCTAAAAAACAGGAAGGCAAGGCAGCAGGGGGGGGATCCCCCACACACAAGCCTGAAGAGCAGAGTCAGAAAACAGATTTTGATTTTGAAAGTTTAAAAAAAATTATTACTCAGGCTCTGGATGATAATTTCCAAAAATCTCAACAGGAAATGGATGATAAATTCCAAAAATCTCAGCAGGAAATCAAGCAGGAAATTATTGAAATGAAAAAGTTGGTGAAAGAGAATTATGGCAAGGTGACTGATAAATTATCAAATGTGGTCTCTGGCTTGTCAGAAATTATTATTAAAGTGGACTCTAAATTGGAAGAATTTAAATCAAAAGTGAATGTCAAAATAAAGGATACTGATTTTAAAATTTCTGATGTGGATAATAAAATGCAGAGAGTCAAAAATGAAATTACGATGATGCAATTCCAGTCAATGGAATTTGCTATAAGACTTAGAGATATTAAGGAGAATGATCGACAAGATTTGAGACAGGTTTGTGCTGATGCTTTGGCTGTGTTGTTAAAAATCAATCCTGAAGAGATTTTTTACAAAATAGACAAAATTTACAGAGTGAACTCGTGGGTGGCCAGACAAAGACAACTGCCTAGAGATGTGGTGATATATTTTACAGATAGAAGAATGAGAAATGATATTTTGCAAAAATCTTTTCTTTCTTCTGTGCAAGTGGAGGGAACTCAAATTGGAATTTATAAAGAACTACCGCCAAAGATGCTGAAAGATAGAAAGGACTTTGGTTTTTTAGTAAATGAATTTAAAAAATTAGAGATTCCATTTCGGTGGGATGCTCCAACTGGTATAATCCTGAAGTACAATGGAGAAAGACAATGATTGAATACTGTTGCAAAGGCGGAAAATGTTTATTACACTGTTCTGGAGAGATCACCATCCCCACGTACATCCACTGTGTTGGAGAGTGATAAGTTGGAGAGTGATAAGGAGAAGCAATCTCAGCAAGAGTTGGGAGAGCAGCCTAAGCAGGTTGTATCAGAGCCAATGGAAGCACAGGGTGCTGCAGGAGGTTATCTGGAGGAGCCCCTGTTAGAACCTTCTCCAATTTTGACTACAAGAGAGGTGGCCTTGGACCTAGCTCGTATGGCTGAAGCCAAAGACCAGCGAATAACTCGTGCAGTTTCTAAACAACTCAAAGAAAAACAATTACAAGAAAGAGCTAAGGCACAACAATACAAAAAAGGAGTCAAGAGTACTACACAACAAAGTGAAGCCATGGGGGGAGCAAAGCCGAAGGTTTCGGAAGATATCCGGCAATTCTGCTCGTCGCTTCAAAAAGGTATACATGACGGTTAAGTTTTTATCTTGGAATGTGAATGGATTGAACTCACCACAGAAAAGGAAGAAGATATTTACATATTTGAGACAATTTAATAATGATATAATTTGTTTACAAGAAACTCATGTCAGAACACAAGATCAAAAATATTTGATAAATTCAAAATTAGGAACACATTTTATAGCTTTAAATTTGGAAAAAAAGAATGGTGTGGTTATTTACATAAATAAAAGACTATCAGCTAAACTTATAGAAGCAGATGAAGGTGGTAGGTTTGTAGCAATTGAACTGCACACTGTATATGGCCAAATTCTTGTGATTGGAATTTATGCTCCTAACCAACAACAGGATCACTTTTATAAAATTTTGCATACCAAAATATTGCAATGGGATTATAGCTCTATTTTGATTATGGGAGACTGGAATGGAGTGATTGATTCTAAACTAGATAAAAAGAGTCTGGCGAAGTCAAGGATTAGACTACCACAAACTTTTTTTGATATGAAAGAAGATTTGGAATTAAAAGATGTGTGGAGAATACATAACTCAAAAGATTTGGATTATACTTTTTTCTCTGATAGACATAGATCTTTTTCAAGGATTGATTTCATTTTATTATCAAATGATCTACTTGTTAAAACAAAAAGAACTAAAATCTTTCCAAGAACTCTATCTGATCATAGTCAGTATGGATAGAAATTGAGACTGGAAAGACTGAGAGAAGATCATGGAGATTAAATGAAAATTTGTTCAGATATGAAAAAAATATAATAGAACTTAAAAAGCAGATGAAAGAATTTTTTGAAATTAATTTGAATAAGGGTACCCCTATCGAAATTGTGTGGGATGCGAGCAAAGCGTATATGAGAGGGGTACTCATTCATATGAACTCTAAACACAAATTGAATAGACAAAAGAAAAGATTTGAAATCAAAGTAGAAATAAAGAAAAAAGAACAGTTACTTATTAAAAATCCAACAGATGAAAGAATACGTGGTGCTATAAAACTTTTGAAAGATCAATTTCAAATGCTTATGGCGGAACAAGCTGCAACAAATTTACAATATGCAAAGCATAATACATTTTGTAATGCCAATAAACCGGGCAGATGGCTGGCTTATACATTAAGGAAGAAGCAGAGTATGCGGACTATTGATTGTATTGATATTGGAGGGAAAGAAATTTCTCAACAAAAATTAATTAAAGAAGTTTTTGTAGATTATTATACTAAATTATACGCTACAGATGATATACAGAATGGACTTATAGAAAAATACTTAGAAAATAAAAGAGTCACAAAAATTAGTAACCAACAAAAGGAAAGAATGAATTATCCTATAACAGTTGAGGAGATAATTGCAGCAATTAAACAACTGAAAACAGCTAAAGCTCCTGGAACGGATGGCTTGACTGCAGTGTATTATAAAACTTTGCAAGCAGAAATGGTAGAACAACTTAGAGACTTATTCTGTAACATACAACAAGGGGGTAAAATACCCCCATCATGGAAAACAGCTTACATTTCTTTGATACCAAAAGAGCAAGTAGGTCCTAAAAAACCGGAGAATTACAGACCAATATCTCTTCTGAATAATGATTATAAAATTTATGCAAAAGTACTAGCCAACAGGTTGATGCCAGTAATTCAAGAGGTGATTCACGATGATCAAGCGGGATTTATAGAGGGTAGATATATGAAGGACAATGTAAGGCAAGTTATAGATTTATTGGAATATCTTGAGAAGAATAAACAGATCCCTGCAGTGCTGGTTTTCTTGGATGCGGAGAAGGCCTTTGATAGAGTGGACTGGAATTTTCTATTAAAGACTTTTAAAAAAATGGACTTTGGGGATCAATTTATACAGGCGGTTTCAGCAATTTATCAAGAGCAAAAGGCACAGATTATTATTAATGGAAGTTTGACAACAGACTTTAATATTGAAAAAGGAACAAGACAAGGTTGTCCGTTATCCCCATTGTTATTTATTTTAACACTAGAAGTCTTGTTGAATACAATACGGGACTCGAATATTTTGAAAGGTATAGTGATAAGGCAAGAGGACTACAGAATAAGGGCATTTGCAGATGATCTGGTTGTTACCCTAACACAGCCGATGGAATCAATAATCCAGATGAAAGACATTATACAAGATTATGGCACAGTATCAGGTTTTAGACTGAACCAGAAAAAAACTAAGATGATAGTTAAAAATATGACACAAAATCGAAAACACGAACTTGAAAGGAGGGCAGGTTTTAAGATTGTTCCAAAGGTTAAATATCTAGGAGTTCAGGTTGCAGAATCAAATATGAAACTGTTTCAAAATAATTATGAGGTGTTGTGGCGAGATGTACAGAAAGATATGGAGACTTGGAAAAAACTGCAGCTGTCTTTACTTGGAAGAATAGCAGCAGTTAAGATGAACATTTTGCCAAGATTTCTTTTTTTGTTTCAAATGATTCCGGTGCTTAAAAGTGATAAACAACTGAAAGAGTGGCAAAGTGGAGTGAATAAGTTTGTCTGGAACGAGAAAAAACCGAGAGTGAAATTGAAAATTATGCAAGATGTTCCAGAAAGGGGAGGTCTTAAACTTCCAAACCTACAGTTATATTATGAAGCAGCAGCTTTGACTCAAGCAAGCGAGTTTGCTTGCTTGGTTTGGAAGGAAAAAGACTGGAATATTGAATATAGAAAGTTTTGATCTTGAATTTGGATGGCATGCTTACTTGTTTTATGAAAACAAAGTGGATAAAGTATTCAAAAGCCATATACTTAGAGACTCTTTGATGAGAGTTTGGAAGAAGCACCGACTCAAATGGGATTATAAAATACCGCTATGGCTGGATCTTGGTCATATTATGTGGAATACAAATATAATGTCACTCGGGGGGGTTTTATATAAAGAGGTTCTTTTCACAGATGCGGGCAGATGGCAACTGAAGACATTAGAGACACTGTTGGACGAAGGGATTAATCTAACTTGGTTACAGTATAATCAACTTCAATTGAGATGGAAAGAGGACCAAAAAACTGGTATAATGGTACATGAGGAAGAATTGGTTAGACATATAAAAGAGAAAGGTCCAATGCATATTAAAAGGTTATATAATGTTTTGTTAGAAAGGGATTCAGAAACTGAATTGGTTAAAGATTGCATGATTAAGTGGGCACAGAATTTTGCAGAACCAGTGATGTTGGAAACATGGGAAAAAATATGGGTTCAGAATGTTAAATTTACACAATCGCAGAATTTGAGGGAAAATTTTTATAAAATGTTTTACAGATGGCATTTAGATCCCAAGAAATTATCCTGTATGTATCCTAATGTTCAGCCAAAATGTTGGAGATGTGATTGTTTAGACGCTACATATTACCATGTTTGGTGGAACTGTAAGAAAGTTAAGGCTTTTTGGATAAAAATATGGTGGGTTATGCAGAATGCTTTGAAGAAAAAAATTCAATTTTCTCCACAATTGTTTTTATTGGGTATAGTAAAGGGTTTTACATTGGATGAAACTAAGTTGATATTGTATATGATAACAGCAGCGAGATTATTGATAGGTAAATATTGGAAAAATGAAGCTTTGCCCACTATTGAAGAATGGACTTTGAAGATGGCCAGTTTTGCAGAGATGGCGAAGATTTCAGCATATTTAAAAGATCGCTCACAAGAGACTTACGAATGGGAATGGAAAAAATGGATAGATTATGTGCAGAACAAATATCAAACCAGGAAGCATCAAATAGCTTTTCATTGAAAGTATTATATAAAAATAGAAATGTATGAATTTTGTAAAGATGAAAAAATTATAAGGGGGTTTGAGGGGTTTAGGTTTTATAAAAAGGGGATTTTGATGGGATTATATTCTGTGGAAGTCAGGGGGAAGGGTTAGGGGGGTTGGGGGGTTAGGGTGGGGACTATGGGGTGGGTTGGGGGGGGAAATGGGGTGAAAATGTAATTGTAAAACTTTTGCAATAAAAAAAAAAGAACCCATATTAGGTCTTACCTTGTGGTGATGGAAGTGGCGAAACATGACTATTTCGCTTCTCTCATCGCGTCTGCAGAAAATCACCCAGCGGCCTTGTTCCAAGTGACCCTCTCTCTATTTAATCAGAGAGTGAGGGATGACCCCTTACAAGGAAGTGCTGAGGACTTTGCACAATTTCTGCAAGACAAAGTCGCTCAGATCTGGATGGGTTTAGACTCTGACTGGGCAGGATCCGACGAGGAGGTGGGAGCAAGTCTTGAAGGTAACATCTGGGTTGACTTTGACCCTGTTTCCATAGATGAAGTGGACAGGATTGGGGGCAGATTGGGGGCCTCCACATGTTTGTTGGACCCATGTCCCTCCTGGTTTGTTGCGGCAACCAGAGAGGTGACTGGACACTGGATCCAGGCAATTATCAACACTTCATTGAGGGATGGGGTCTTTCCTGCCATACTTAAGGAGGGGGTGGTTCATCCCCTTCTCAAGAATCCTGCTCTGGATCCGGCCTCCCTGAACAACTTTCGTCCCGTCTCCAACCTTTGCTTTATAGCAAAGGTTATTGAGTCTGTGGTGGCATACCAACTTCCACAATTCCTGGAGGAAACAGATTATCTAGACCCGTACCAATCGGGTTTCAGGCGCGGACACAGCACGGAAACGGCATTGGTTGCCCTGGTGAATGATCTCTGGCGGGCCTGGGATGGGGGTTATTCCTCCATTCTGGTGCTACTTGACCTCTCAGCGGCTTTCGATACCATCGACCATGGTATCCTACTGCGACAGTTCCGGGAATTGGGGGTGGGGGGCACTGTTTTACAGTGGTTCTCCTACCTCTCGGGCCATACGCAGTTTGTTTGGGCAGGGGAGTCAGATATCCTCCCCGAGGCCCCTCACTTGTGGGGTGCCACAGGGGTCGGTTCTCTCCCCCCTGCTCTTTAACATCTATGGGTGAGATTATTCGCAGCTTCGGGGTGAGGTGTCATTAATATGCTGATGATACCCAACTGTACATCTCCACCCTGGATCAACCCAGGGATGCCCTCTCCATGATGTCTAAGTGCCTGGAGGCGGTACGGGTCTGGATGGGCAGGAACAGGCTCAGACTCCACCCCTCCAAGACTGAGTGGCTGTGGTTACCGGCATCTCGTGATCTAGTATCACCATCACTTCCGATGGGGAGGGAGTTGCTTACTCCCTCTGAAAGGGTTCGTAATCTTGGTGTCCTCCTTGACTCATGGCTGTCCTTGGTGGATCATCTTAACTTTCCGGCCAAAATTTATATATATTTTTAAATGTTTTAATATTTGTATTCTATGTTTTTTATCTTGGCTGTACACCGCCCTGAGTCCTCAGGGAGAAGGGTGGTATATAAATTGGAAATTAAATTAAATTAAATTAAATTAAATCTGATGGCCGTGACAAGGGGGGCTTTTGCACAGTTTCGCCTGGTGCGCTAGTTACGCCCTTTCCTAGACAGGGATGCCCTCCGTACAGTCACTCATGCTCTCATCATTTCTCGGTTGGATTATTGCAATGCCGTCTACATGGGGCTGCCCTTGGGGTGCACCCGGAGGCTCCAGCTGGTCCAGAATGTGGCCGTGTGGGTTGTTACAGGAGCTTCCCGCTACTCCCGTGTAACACCTGTCCTGCGCGAGCTGCACTGGCTATCAGTGGCCCTTTGGATCTGCTTCAAGGTGCTGGTACTCACCTATAAAGCCCTTCATGGCATGGGCCCGGGGTACTTGCAGGACTACCTCCTACCGGCCTCCCACCGCCCAGTGCACTCACATAGGACTGCTCTCCTCTGGGTGCCATCGGCCAGACAGTGTCGGCTGGCGGCCCCCAGGATGAGGGCGTTCTCTGTGGCCGCACCGACCCTCTGGAATGGGTTACCCACCAGGCTCTGGATGGCCCCTGACTTCCTCATTTTCCACGCCGAGCTGAAGACATGGCTTTTTCAGCAAATTCCCTGATCTGCCGCGGGGTTTTTAATTGTCTGGGGATTTTAAATTGACTAATTTTAGTATTTGGATTGTTGTATTGTTTTTATTTTGTGAGCTGCCCCGAGTCCTATGGGAGAAGGACGGCATATAAATTTGAAAAATAAAAATAAAAAAATAAAATAAAAACAAAAAGAAGAATTGATGGAGATTTCAAAGATGCAGGTCACAAACAAGGTAAAATATTTGGGGATACAATTGACAACGAGGTGAGGTTCACTTAAAGAAAATAATTATAATAAGCTTAAGCAAGAGATAGGACAAGATTTGGTGAAATGGGGAAATTTGCAGCTATCCTTGATTGGTAGGATTGCAACTATTAAGATGAATACTTTACCTAGAATTTTGTATCTTTTTCAGACAATTCCAATAAAGTTGGGTAAGGAATTTTTTGTAGCTTTGAATAAAATGGTATTAAAATACATTTGGCAGGCAAAGAAGGCAAGAATAAAACTTAAGCTGTTACAAGATGCCAAAATGAGGGGTGGTTTTGGATTACCTAATTTTGAATTATATTACCAAGCAGCTAGTTTAATATGGATTAAAGAATGGATAACATTGAAAAACACTAGATTATTGAACTAGGAGGGACGTGATTTGTTGATCGGGTGGCATGCCTTTTTATGGCATAAAGGAACTAAAATACAGGGGTATTTTAGAAGACATCAGATACGTGAAGCTTTATTTTTGAATTGGGAGAGGATTAAAAAATATCATTACTTGAAGATTCCAGTCTGGGAATTGAAGCTTTTTCATATCCAGTGATATTCAAAGGGAAACAAATTGTTAGATACAGTGAATTATTGGATGAAAAGGGTGAATTTAAGTTAAAACAAGATCTAGAAAATCAGGGATTTAAGATGGACTGGTTTTCATATATGCAAATATTTTCCAGATATCGAGAAGATCTTAAACAAGAAGGTTTTTATAATGTTTTGACTATTTTAGATAAGATATTAATGGGTTCAGATGACCATGTAATTAAAAAGTTATATGGATATTTGCTAGAGGTAAAATTGGAAGAAGAACAAGTTAAAGAATCAGTGATAGCGTGGGGGAAAAATTTTGGTTATGGTATTGATTTAGAGAAATGGCAAAAATTGTGGTCACATAATTATAAAATGACAATGTCTATAGCATATAAGGATAATTTGTATAAGATGTTTTACAGGTGGCATTTACCCCTGACGAGGATAGCCAGAATGTTCAAGAACAAATCGGAGAAGTGCTGGAAGTGTCATCAGACTCCAGGATCTTATTACCATATGTGGTGGACATGTGTAGAAGCAAGGAGATTTTGGACTAAGATACACACGTGATTGGAAAAAATGACAAAGAGACATATTGACCTTAAACCAGATATATTTTTATTAGGGATCTTACCAGAGACATTTAATAAAGAATTGCAATATTTAATTGTGAATATTTTAACAGCAACTAGAATTGTATATGCAAAAAATTGGAAAGGAGAGAAGATAATTACTGATGAAGAAATTATTAAGAAAATGTTGGATTGTGCTGAAATGAGTAGATTGACATTTGAAATAAGAGAACAGGAAGATAAACAATATTATTTGATATGGGAGCTATTTTATCAATGGATAGACAATAAAGAATGTAGATGAAATGAAATGAAATTTGGATAAAATGTATAAACACTTGTTTTTTGTTAGAGGAAAGAACATTTGTCATAATTGAAATTTTGAAAATTTTGAGAGCACGAAATGATTTTAACTGATCGAAACACTGTCTGTAATTGTTTGGAAGAATGATGTTTTTATGTTATTTTTGTTTAAAAAAATAAAAAACTTTTTTTTTTAAAAAGAAAGAAAGAAAAATTGACATTCAAATGTGAGTTTACATACCCTTTCTGAATTTTGGTCTAAAACTGATTTTTGGTGAAATTTAATTCTGTGCTTGGTAACATTTAATCCTGTGTTTATTGATGGGATATTTTTCTCTATTCAGCTTTGTTTGGAAGGAAAAAGATTAATCTCTGTTCCTGAAAAGAAGCAGGGTTGAGAAATCTGGCTAGTTCTTGTGTATTTGTTCTGGTAGTTGGTTTAACAAGCAACAGCTACTGTGTTTGCTCTTTTGCTACATTCTAGTGCTAATTGCTTTCTTTGTAGTTAGGCTTATCTCAAGTGTTTACACTTGAGCTTTCCTGGGGTGTGAGCTCTAGCAATGAGCCAGACAAGACTTGTGTTTTAGTTTTAAAAGGATTTAAACTGTTGGGATTTAATTATTTGTATTGTGTTTGAATTTTTTCCTGCCTCATGGTTTCTTTTTCTATCTGGGGAGGGGGTCTTCCTTCACTGCTTTAGTGGTTCCTGGCACTGTCCTTTTGGGATGTACTTCCAAGAGGCAGAATGCAAGCTTGGCACTTATTTTTTTACTGCCTTTCTGGGGTGCATGTGATCTTTCCTTAAATCTGGATGTTTTCCTTAGGATATCTTATGAGGTGAGTGAGACCAGCTAGTATCTTTAAGTGGTGCAAGTGGATTTATGGATTGCTTCTCCTGGGTGTGCTCTTTCTGGAGAGCTTAAATGACCTCTCTGCTAAAGGGTTTCACTTTATGAGCAAGAGTTGGCTGTTGATAGTTATAATTGCATTTTAACTATTTTAATTCCTCAAGGTGCTCTGGCACCCTGCCTGATTTGTAACTGGGTTGCAGGTATTTCTAATCTAATGATTGGCATTTAGGGCAGCTTTTTGCAAGCAAAGCTTTTTGTATTTTTGTATAGGTAATCCTTGACTTACAACAGTTCATTTAGTGACCATTCAAAGTTACAATGGCACTGAAAAAAGTGACTTATGACCGTTTTTCACACTTATGACTGTTGCAGCATCCCCATGGTCATGAGAGGCCAGGCAAGGAGAAGCATCTGTCGACATGAGTGATGTCGAGTTGGCCACGTTGCATGAGGAGCATCCGAGGCAGAAAAGAGAAAGAGAGGAGGGGAGGAGAGAACAAACCAGGTGTGCCAGGAAACAGCAGAGGCAAGCTGATCCAGGTGAGTAAATGAGCCAGTGGCCAAACGGGATGCCTGGCATGCCAGGAGACAGTGGAGCCAAGTTAACCCAGGCGAGTGGACCCAGTGACCAGAAGGGGCATCAGACACAACAAGAAATGCCAGAGATGAGCTGATCTGGATGAATGGGAGAGCCAGTGACCAGAGGGGGGCATCAGACACACTGGAGGACAGTGGAAGCAGACTGAGCTGAGCAAGTAGAGGTGCCTGGGTGAACAACTAGAGCAGGTCAACAGAATAAAAGACCTTAGGATGCCAGGGCAGTGTTGAGAGTAGGGAGGAACCTAATTAGCTAAAAAGGAAAAAAAGGGACAGAGGGACCCGGGATACTAGTGGCCCTTTTGGGGATGGCACTACATTACTTTTTGGAAAAAAGGGTATTTTGATAGCAAATCAGTGAGCTGCATGATCATTACACACACACACACCTCAAAAAGAAAGTAACAATATTAAGGATTTAAATGAGCCTATGGAATACAGAGATTTGCAAATATAGGGGAAGACTATCTCAACTGCTTTTCTTTTTTGTGGAACGGGCAATAGCAACCTTTCTTGGCTCGGAGAATTTTTTAAAAGTCCTGGAGAACAAGACAGCAATTTTTACTATCAAGAGTATTTAACAGCTCATTTTAAAGGTTGTGTTCCTTCTGGGTCTCCCAGACTGAAAGACACTTCTGCTCCACTGAGGGCAGAAAGAGTTTTACCTGCCTTCTTTACATTTCCTTTCAGAAGTGTATGGCCCTGGACTCTCTTAAAGTTTACTTTGGGAGGATTCTGGGAGGGAGATTCTTATAATACTTTGAGGATCATGAAGGTTCAGAAGATACCTATTCTGATGTGGAATCACTACATCTTTGCTCTTTCTTATTTCTATACCTGATTTGCCTCTGGAGCTATATAGTCTTTTTCATTAGCCCTTTTTAAAAAAATAGGATATGGCCTTATTTCACTTGGTGAAACTAAATTTAATTAGCTATTTTTGACCCACTGTTGAAAATGGGCCTCTTTTTTATTGGCATAAAAGAGAAACCCAGAAATGAAGGATAGGGAGGTAAATAAAGATGGATTTGTAAAGCCCTAGCATTACTATTATAGTTCCTCTGTTCCCAAGCAAAGTCCTTATGTCTTTTAAGACATAAACAACTAAAGGGAACAGATAAACACCACTCTTCACATTTCTATATACATGATAGTTTTCCAAATAGATAAAATGCAAGAAAGCAGCAGCTATCATGCTACACTAAGATATTTACTCAATTTGGCCTAGACTTGCATTTTTTATTCTGGGAATATACATATTCTAGTTTATTTAGTAGATTTCACACAGTGATTAAATTGTATGGTAAATTTTACTTTACATGCTTAAATAGGTTCTAAAGGCTCCTAATTCTCCATTGCTAATCTACTGTTTTAGATGGAATATAATTCTATTTAATTCTATTTAAAACTGGTCAACACTCCTTTCAAGACAATTGCTACTATCATTGGTTCCACATTATTCTGCGTTTTGTACCTTGAATAATACATACAGTTACAGACACATTTTGAGAAAGTTTCAAACTACAACAGGTTCAGAGTAGGGTAATAAGGACAATTGGATATTATAGCAATAGCAAAAGCATTTAGACTTATATACTGCCCCATAGTGCTTTACAGCACTCTCTTAGTGGTTTACAATGTCAGCATATTGCCCCGAACAATTTGGGTCCTCATTTTACTGATCCTGGAAGGATGGAAGGCTGAGTCAACTTTGAGCCCCATCAGGATTGAATTCCAGGGTGTGGACAGAGTCAGTCCGCAATACTGTATTCTAACCATTGTCACTTATAAAGAGAGACTGGAGGAACTGAGATGAAAGCGTGAAAACAAAAGATTGATGGGGATATGATAGCTGAAATATTACACATAAGACTTTCTATCCTATATAGTAGGATATAGAGTATTAAATATTAAAACACCTCCTCCTAATGCTATTTATTAAACCATCTGTGTATGGTTTGCAAATTGCACAGTGGCAGATAGGACAGCACTCCAGAGGGTCAACGTCATTGCCCAGAGGACCATTGGTTGCCCTCTCCTCTCTTTGGAAGAGCTTTATAGCTCCTGCTGCCTTAAGAAAGTTCAAAACATTCTTAAAGATCCATCTCATCCTGGGCACCCTTTTTTGGAACTATTACCATCTGGCAGATGGTACAGGATAATAAAAACAAGGACAAATAGGCTGAAAAACAGCTTCTATCCTAGAGCAATAACCATATTGAATTCTATGGTATACTGCAATATCGGGTTTTCAATTTCAATTATATAGAATGTAAAGGATTTATGTTTGTGTTTTTATTTTTATAGTTATAATGTACACTGAAAACAGCATTTAATTTCATTGTACCATGTGCAATGACAATAAAGTAAACTAAACTAAACTAGAGGGATAGACTTAGTAGCTTAAATAGCTTTTTCCATATTTATGATTCTATCTTTTTTGTTTGGGTTAAATGTCAGTTTATTTAAGTTCATGTAATATAAAACTCCAAGTTATCCTTCCTGAACTTCTATTGTCTTCCCAGTATCAGGTATTGAAAAAAAAGAATACAAAATGGTATCAGTACACCAATAATACCTGGCCAGGTCTCTAAATGATCTCTCTAAGCAGTTTCACATACATTAAATTTCATAATAGATAATTCTTAGAGCATCTTATAAAACAAAACATTGAAAAAAATAATACGTCTCCAGCATCACCTTCTGGGAAGGACCAGAGCCATTACATAACACTATCCATTCTTTAGACAGAAGACATCAAGGTTTAGAGAGAGTTGAGGAGATTGAAAAGAATCATTAGTAGTTTACTTCTCCTGTTCCACTATCTCAGGGCTGTCAAACTCCCGGCCCATGGGATGGATGTGTCACAAGCGTGCCACACCCACGCTTAGCAAAGGGGGAAAAAGTCCCAATACATCATGTGACACCATCATGATGATATGAGTTTGACACCAGTGGTGGGTTTCTACCGGTTTAGTTGAACTGAACAGATGTCATCACAGACGCTCTGCGCATGTGCAGAAGGTTCTGCGCATGCACAGAACCGCCGCACGCTCACAGTTCCGAACCGATAGCGAAGGTAAGTGGAACCCACTATTGTTTGACACCCCAGAAATCTAATGACAACTGAATGGAATTGATTTTAATGATGAAGACAAAATAGAAAATAGCTTCAATGAAAAATCTCTAGCAAGATTATCCTGCATTTGCTCAAAGATTTTACCTCTCAAAGTTAAGTGCAAGAATGGATAATAATTTTAAAGGTTTTGACTAATAATCCCTCTAAGAAATTTCTCTCAAAGAAGTATTTAACTGTCCTGTAACTTTATAATGGCAGATTTAGTAAGCCACTTTTCTCTCATAATGGTGGACACATTTTTCAGATAAACTATCTAGCATCTATAGATAAAGAGACTGACTACCTGATTCTCATTACTCTGACTAAGAAGGTCATTTTCAACCTCTTGGCAAACTGAGACCATCTCTTCTTGCATTTTATAAAAATGATTATCTGCACTGGCAATTTTAGGAAAGAAAGTGATAATGGCAGCTTCTGCATCATTTTGGAATCATTTCACTCCTGGATAAAACATAAAAATGTGTCAAACACCAGACCTGGTCTGAATATTTTAAAAAAGCTATTGGTTCCTTAAAATGTCCAGCAGCCCCTTAACAGGAACTAGTGAATGAGCTACCACCACATGCCTAATTAATGACCCTGCCAGTCGCAGCTGGAAGAGCTGAGCTGGGGGTGATTAATTAAATTAGCTGGCAGAGGAAATTACACTGGAAAAGCCAAAGTTTGATTGCTCCATAATTAACCACAGTGCAAATAATATCTGCATCTATAACTTCCAGCAATGAGATCAGATGCCAATTGAATTTGGCACTGATTGAAGCTATAAATATCCTGCAGTGAAAAATGATAGGTTTATTCTGAAGGGAAAACTTACAAAAATGGATATAGGATGTAGTAGGCAACTTACAAGGAGACTTCTCAAGGATCAAGAATTTGTTTTAGTGAGCTCTTTCCCCCAGCTATTTAGCTTGCAGATAATTTTTAACATATTTTCAAATGATTTTCATACTATTTACACAGTAAAATAAACACATCTCAAAATGGTATTTGTTTCTAAAATCCCTTTCTTGTGGAATCAATAAACAAAGACAAATTAATTGAACATTTCAGCTTAACTCTCTTAACAGTATGGCTGTTTCCAAAAGGTGCAGTTTCTGATATCTTACATGCAAGTCTCTTGATATGTTGTTTACTAACCTGCCAATCCAAATAAAGAATCTACATAATCACAATAAAGGATTTCCTCAGTCCCAATAATTTGTACCAGAGGACCAAACTAGACATTACATGCAAACTGCTCAGGTAGGGGCATGGGGGAAATTTGTCCTCAAAGCAAATACCAACTCTTAAGGAGATTTTTCTCAGGAACACAGCAGGAGACAAAAGAGTTAAATTCTCTATCCATGCTTACTCTGACCTCATTAATTTTCAGTCTCCATAGCTGCTGCAGATTTATACTTTTTACAAACTGAAAATTGAGGACAAAGAAACATGTTATATCCAAAATCTACAGATTGGTTAACCAAAAATGCCAGGAAACAAAATTCATGTTTTCAGGTTATCTGGAGTTCTTCATCAGTTTATATGGTACAAATAGCATGAGATGAGAAAAGCAGAAGAATGGGAAAAGACATAGCAAAGCAAGTAATGAAATTTATTATTTAAAATCAGTATAAAAATGGAAACTGCAGAATGATTGTATCCATTGCTAGTAAGTACTGCAGAAATCAGATTACCCTTAATGTTCTGATAAGAAGCAACTGCTTATCACAGTTCTGAAAACAAAAGACCAACAATTTTTGAGTTCTTTTTCAATCTTGAGAGGTACAAAACTGCACACAAAACCCAAGTACAGGTAGTGCTCGACTTACAACAGTTTGTTTAATGACTGTTCAAAGTTACGTCACTGAAAAAATAACTTATGACCATTTTTCACAGTTATGATCTTTGCAGCATCCCCATGATCATGTGATCAAAATTCAGACACTTGGCAACTGGTTCATTTATGACTGTTGTTGGGTCCCAAGGTCATGTGATAATCTTTTGCAACCCTTCTGATAAGCAAGGTCAATGGAGAAACCAGATTCAGGACTTCCAGGAAGATGGCCAATTAAAATACACACCCGGCGAGTGATTTCTGAAGGGTTTTCCCCTGGGTTGTAGCTCTTCTGCTTTTCAGCTGAAGAGACTGGCATTCCTTCAGATTTTATGTCTCTCCCCACTCCCCCCCCACAACTCAGGGTGAGGCAAAGAACTTCCCCTCGGAACCCTCTAAATACATCTAGAAGCTGGCAAATGGCTTCTGGAGTTTGACTCCGAAGTTATCTGTGTGCCAAAAGCTGTTGGGAGGGGCTGCAATCTGTTTGAGGTTGCAGAAGTCACCATTTTGAAATTCACCTTTCAAACAGACAATAAGTTGTGCCTTTTTCTTCTTAATCACCTTCAAGGACTATTAATTTTTTTAAGTCAAAAAGAGGCTTTTTTTAGTCACAGCTTGCTATGCTTTCCTGAAGACTTGCACCATTTTAGGGATTTCTTTTTGTGTAAAAAAACAAGTAAGAAGGTTGCCAAGACAAGCCAAATAAGGAAGTATGGAGAAAAAAAAAAGTTGATGGAGAAATATAAAGATTGAAGAATGTGATCTTAGTTTATTATTATAGTAATTTGTAGCTTGGTCTTTGCTGTGGGTGGCTAAAACTTTTCTGATCCAAGATAGTGGAACAAAGTATTAGAGATATATTTTAAAGGTCTCTAAATAAAATCTGCCAATTTGTTGACTGTGCTCCAAGGATGATAAAAAATCCTATCAAATTATTTTTGAGATGCAAATATGTGAAGAATGTTACCAAATTACCAAGGCAACTTCATAAGTAACTGAAAATGCAGAGGAGTTCATTGAAATTTTGGAAGAACCTGTTATTAACTTTCACTATTATGATTTAAATATAAATCTCTCAATACAACTGAAAGAAGAGCGTCGAGAAAAAAGACAAACTTGTGTCTTTTTCTTTAAGGATATTAACAAGGTTGAGGATTCCATGATAAAAAGAGAGGCTTATAACTGCTTGATAAAACTTCCAGAGAAGAGAAGGGTTTTACTCCATGAAGATAAACTGGAAGGATTGACTTAATCGCAATGAGTTAACTGGGATTAGGATGGATCTTTCTTTGTTTGATATATATAACTGAAGGAAAAGCTTAATCCAAAATTTGAAAATGTAATTTATATACTAGGCAAATGTTACATATTGACGTACAGAGCACCATGCATGCCTGCCGCTGATTGGATAATCTAGCAGTGGGAAAAATAAACCAGTGTCAGTGGCTGGTAGACTGCTAGAGCTCTTTAAAAAGAGAGCCCTGACAACCTGCTGGAAAGTATTTTGCTGATTGCGGTCAGGAATTAAGGTGCTGAAACTTCTTTTGGCATCCCGCCTCTTCTTCTGCGCTCCCTATCTAACACTGGTGACGAAGGTGGGATTTGAAGAGGGCAAAGGGGACAAAAAGAACTGACCATCACCTCGTGGCAACCACAGCCATCTTATCGCAAGGAACGACCCTGCTTCGGCCAATCTAAGGATGAACAACCAAACCTTGCCCGCACCAGCCTTGTTCGACCTGCAGATGGAAGAATGGCATACATACATGGGCCGATTCCATATGTTCCTGGAAGCCAACAACTACCAAGACCTTCCAGACAACCAGAAAAGAGCCCTTTTCCTCACCTACTGTGTGTTGTGGCCCATATGCGGCCTGTGCGGCTGGTGGCTGATTCAGAGAGTGAGGAGGCTGGTGTGGTGCTGCGCTAGCAGCCTGTGCAGCTGGCACTCGAGTCGGACAATGAGGCTGGAGAAGATGTGGTGCCGGAGGCAAGGATTCAGCCAGGGCCTTTAGAACCTCCAGAAGCTCCCTTAAGTGAAGAGGACGAAGAGGAGGAGCCTCTTCTCAATGCACGGGCGCGCCGAGCTGACAAAAGGCAGAAGTGGCTCCTCAGGAGGAGGTCTCCTCAAGAGTAAGGCTTGGGGCTAATTGGCCACTCCCTAAGGAGGAACGCTGACTGAAGCTATTTTGCAGGGAACAACTTTGTTCACTCTCCTTCGTGCCTTAATCTTAGTTCTCTACAAATTGCTTCTGGGCTTTCTGTCAACCATAGTAAGATTAAGATTATTTTTGTAGGCTGTTAAGAAAGTTAATTAACAGCCTTTGTTTGAAAAAAAAAACAATGATTTAATTTAGTAAACTAAGGTTTGTACAGACTTTGTGTGTGCTGCGTTCTTTGGGGTCCGTAGCTGGGGTAGAACACTGTGGCATGAAGATCTACAAAATAGCCCAGACCCTTGCTTCACCCATGGACGTTGAATCTATAGCATGGTCAACCCTACAGAACATCCTGAAGGACCACTACGCCCCCACTGCAACCCCGATGGTGAGCCAAATTTTATCACCAGCAGCAAAGGGAAGGGGAGACGATAAATGACTTCATGGCAAAACTGTGAGAAATTGCAACCAAATGTGAATTTATTAACCCAGAGAAGATGATGAAGGATCGGGTCATCCTGGGAATGAGACCTAACCCTACAAAAGAAAATACTAATCCATAGGGGGGTCACGTTCAAGGACGTGGTTGAAGAAGCCAGAGCTGCTGAATCATCCGATAACTCCGCCACCAACATCCAAAAGACAAGCAGAGTGCATCACACACAAAGGAAACCAGATGTTATGGTCCACCAGCAGCCTGCGAAGCTGGCAGCAGAGTTGGACAGTGAAGAGGCTGGGGAAGACAATGGGCCAGTCTTGGAGTCAGGGGAAGGCCCAGACAAGGGCTCTACGTCAGAGGCAGAGATGGGCCAGGGCCATCTGGGAGCAATGCGTGGTCTCCGGAGCCTCCAGAGGAAGACAGCAGAGAGGGAGAGGAACAGGAGGAGCCTAGTGCATGCATGTGAAGAGCTGCCAGAAGGCAAGAGCAGCTAAAGCAAAAAGGACAACTCGGGAGGAAGGCCAGGAGATGATTGGCCCCTCCCATAAGGCTTAAAAGAGCAGCAATGGCTCTTGGTCTCTTTGTAGGAAAGTAACGTTGTTCCATTTGCTTTCCAGCCCAAAGTAGATGAGTAACTATACAAACTAATTGCCTAAGGGATGCTGGAGCCGATTGACCACCCAAGTGGGAGACCCCAATAGTCACCTGAATAAAGCCGGACAGGTGAATTTGCATCTGCACGGACTATAAATGCACATGGGAATGGGAAAATATTTGCTAAACTAGACTTAGCACAAGGATATCAGCAATTGCCAGTAGATGTCGCTACCATGGAAGCCCAAACCATTGTGACACACCGCGGGGCATTTAAATATAACTGCTTACAATTTGGGGTAAGTGTGGCCCCAGGACTGTTCCAGAGTATGATGGAACGCCTCCTACAGGGCATTCCAGGGGTGGTTCCCTACTTTGATGATGTCCTCATGTCCGGGAGGACAAAGAACAATTGATCGACAGATTGAAAGAGACCTTGGGGAGGTTCCAAAAGAAAGGTCTTAAAGTCAAAAAGGAGAAATGCAAAATTGGCGTGAAACAAGTCGAATTCTTGGGATATTTAATTGATGGTTCAGGGATCCAACCCACAGATAGTAAGATCAAGGCCATTAAAGAAGCCCAAGGAACAAAGCCAAACTCCAGGCTTTCCTGGGACTGCTAAAATTCTATAGTATTGTTTTTAAAACAGAAGGGCACTGTTGCTGAACCACTGCACAGATTACTAGGAAAGATGGCCAAGTGGACCTGGGGATGGAAGGAAGCCCAGGCATTCATTGTGGTTAAAGACTTACAGTATTATCCTCAGATAGTGTTCTCATCCAATATAATGAAACACTTCCCCTATCAGTGACTTGTGATGCTTCTCCTTTTGGAGTGGGAGCTGTCCTTAGCCACTGGTTACTCTGAGATGGCTCAAAGGCTCCCATTGCATTCTATTCAAAAATGTTATCAAGCTCTGAGAGGAACTCAAGCCAATTGGACAGGTAAGCCTTGGCTGCAGTGGCGTGAATAAACATTTTCATGAGTATTTGTACGGGAGGTCATTCGAACTCATCACTGACCACAAGCCCCTTTTGGGTCTCATTGCAGGGGATCGATAAACACTGAACTATATGTCCCCAAGAATGGCAAGGTGGTCATTTTTCCTGACAGCATACAACTATACGATTGTGTACCAGCTGGGGAAAAGCATCACCAATGCTGATGCACTCAGCAGGTGCCCCCTGCCAGAGCTTGTCGTGGATCTGGCCCCCATCACACAAGTATTACTCATAGACATTGGGACTGCCAGCCCAGGCACATCCAATGAAATAGCCAAGTACACGAAGAAGGATAAGACCTTGTCTAGAGTTTTGAACTGGGTGTTGAGGGGGTGGCCCTAAGGGAATTCCTAAGAGAGGAATTCAAAACATTCCAGATGAAACAATTTGAGTTGTCAACCCTAAAGGGATGCCTGTTATGGGGGGAGACAGTGATTGTCCCACAGGAATTAAGGAAACAAGTCCTGGAAACATTACACGTGGGTCACCCTGGGATTGTAAGAATGAAGGCATTGGCTTGAAGTTATATATGGTGGCCAAACCTGGATCGGGACATTACAGAGTGGGTGGCCACCTGCACTCTATGCCAGGAAATCCAGCCAGCCCCACACCGGGCACCTATCAGGGAGTGGGAAGTGCCTAAGGGACCATGGTCGAGAATTCACAGTGACTTCGCAGGGCCTATTGGGGGGACAAACCTTCCTAATTATGGTAGACGCTTATTCCAAATGGCTAGAGGTATTCACCATGCCCAATCTGACCATGGAAGCAACCATCCGGGCCCTATGGGAAATCTTTGCAACCCACAGGTTACCGGACATACTAGTCTCTGAGAATGGACCACAATTGACAACAAAAGCAATTGAAATGTTCCTGGCAGAACAAAGAATTGGGCATGTCCTGTTCGCCCCAGTCAGTCCGTCGAGTAACGGTCAAGCGGAACGAATGGTGCGACTAACCAAAGAGACACTAACCCGAATGGGCTCTGATAACTGGGAAGAAAAAATAGACAAATTCCTATTAGCCCAACATATTACTCTAGTGCAACCACTAAAAGAAGTCCGGCTGAGTTATTGATGGGACAGAAATTAAGATTGCAGTTAGATAGGCTGCACCCCCATTACCACCCCGAGTCACCCCTAGACTCGATCAGGGAGACCAGGGCATTCGAAAAGGGAGATCTAGTATTTGCCCAAAATTACACAGGGTATCCCAGTTGGGTGCGAGTTCGGGTCGTAGCTTTAATGGGCCCGAAGTAGTATCAAGTGGAACTCGAGGATGGCGGGGTGTAGAGAAGGCACATTGACCAACTCCGGAATAGACTGGGAGATTCCTGGTTGAGATGACCAGAAGACCCCAGGGTCCAACCAGACCCTGGCCATACTCAAGCACAAAATGAGTCTCCGCCCTGAAGAGCATACAAACCAGCATCCGGCAACTCATACAATAGAAAACCAGCCCAAATAACACCAAAACCCTAGACTCAAGCCCGATAGGAGAACGCAAACACTTATCTGAAGAAGGGGCAGTCCAGTGAAGTGATCCTGGAGCCAGAGAAGAGGAGCCAGGGTGGAGCCCTCCACACCCATGGGAGTGTTCCAGGAGGTTCCTCAAGAGCGGCAGCAGGCCGCCACCACTGGAACAAATGAACCGTGCAGGTCCAGTCACACCCTCAAGTGCCCCACCTACCTGCATGACTTGGATTTGGATCTGGATCTCAAATCCAAACCTGATTGGTTAGGCTCCATCTAGGAGGGGAGGGGTGTTATGTACTGACATATGGAACACCTATTTGCATGCCCGTTGCTGATTGGATAATCTAGCAGCAGGAAAAATAAACCGCTGGCAGTGGCTGGTAGACTGCTAGAGCTCTTTAAAAAAGAGAGCCCCAGTAACCTGCCGGAGAGTTTTTTGCTGATCGCAGTCAGGAATAAAGGTGTTGAACTTCTTTCAGCATCCCGCCTCTTCTTCTGCACCCCCCTCTAACAGCAAATGTTATTGAAAATGTATTTGAGAGTACCTGCATTAAGAGAAAGTTAAAGGAAATGATGTACCAGTTTAAAGAAAAATTATCTGTGTTAAAAATAATGTTTATAAAAGAAAAAAAATCTATAAGGGTAGTTTGGAGGGAGGGGATCTAAATGTAATACTGAAGTTTAAAGTTCGTATGTTAAGAAGTCAAAGTAAAAGATGTATTAGAAAGTTTTAACTTAAAAAATGTTTGAAAAAAGTTTAGTACTTTAAAAAAAGGTTGAAAAATGTTTCTGTAAGGTCAAAGAATTTGAAAGAATACAATGAATCTTGTTAATAAAAATATTGACAGTTTACAAAGATTAGGTGCAAATAGAAATACATACTATTTACATAGCAAGGAAGATAAAGCAGGACCGGTTAAATTGGTTATTTTATTCAACGAAGAAAATATATCTTCATTTGGATATCACTTCTGGATTTTGTGCTTGTGATGAAAAAAAATTGAAACTTTGACTTTCATTTTTGTTGATTAGAAAGATTTGTACATTTCTGAACATTTATAGAAATGGCTAGTTATATATTAATGTGTAAAAGCAAAAAGTTGAGGTTGGAGTGTTTTTATCTTGTACTGTGCTAAGAAGCCAATACCATTTTTTCTTTCTTTTTTCCCCCTTGTATCTCACACCCTCTTTTTCCTTCCCTTAATTTCTTATTTTTTTCTTTGCATTTTATATAATAAAACAAATTAAAAAATTAAAAGAAATGAGGAAGCCAGATTCACTTAATCAGGTTATTAACATCAACTGCAATGATTCACTTAACACTTTCGGCAAAAAAGGTTGTAAAGTGGGCAAAACTCAGTTAACAAAATTTTCACTTAGCAACATAAATTTTGGGCTCATGGTCGTAAATCCAGGACTACCTGTATATGTTGTATCAACCCTACAAGGTAGATCAGATAAAAAAACAGATTTCACATAGGTCTAAAACTATTTTTTAATAGAATGGTTATAGTAAAGGTATCTTGCATGTCTGAGTGTGCTTTCCCTCCCCCCTTCATGTGACTTAGGGATCACTGCCTTAGGTGTTTTTGTAAATATCTTCATATGAGTTTAAATCACATTTACTTGTTTGTTGTCTTGGTAATGGCTCTTCCTTTTCTCTGTCAAGGTCATCTTCTTCATTTCAGTAAGGCATTTAACAAAGTAGAGCACAACCTACTTCTTGGTAAGGAAGAAAAATGTGGAATAGACAACATCACCACCAGATGGATTTGTAGCTGCCTGACAAACCATACTCAATGAGTAGTCCTTAATGGTACTACATACACATGGAGAGAAGTAAATAGTGGGGTACCAACAAGGCTCTGTCTTAAGCCCATGTTCTGCCCCAGCTCCGGATTCCCAAGGATTGTGACACACACCAACGGTCCTTATCAAAGTTATAACGTACCAAGAATAAACAAAGTCCGGCAAAGGTTGGCAACCAACCCAGAAAACAAGATACGATAAGACACTCACTCTTCAAAAATGCTCTGTAATAATTACACATTGTTTCCAGCAAGAAATTACTAACTGCGTGCAACTTAAATAGACTAAGGGAGTGGCCAATTATCCTCAAACCTTACTCTCAAGGAGACCTCCTCCTCCTGAGTAGCCATTCCTGCCTTTTGGCAGCCCTGCGTGCTCGAGCATTGAGGAGAGGCTTCTCCACTTTGCTCTCTCCACTTGAAGGAGCCTCTGGAAGTTCTGAAGGCCCAGGCTGAGTCTCTGCCTCTGGCACCACATCCTCTTCAGCCTCCTCGCTGTCCAACGTGAGCACTGGCTGCGCAGGCTGCTGGCGCGACCCCACACCAGCCTCCTCATCGTTGGGATCAGCCATGATCCACGCAGGCCGCTGACGGGCCACAACAGCCCAGTACTCTTCAATATCTAGATAAATGACTTAGGGCTTCCGGTTTGCTGCTGGCCGCCGCTAGACGTTCCTTTGGGATCGTCAGCTTCCTTTGCCTGTCAGAGCCGCCTTCACAGCGGAATGGCGGCTCGAAAAAACTCCGTTTCCATGAGGAAATGGAGATAGAGCCGGCAGGGGTGGGTAGAACTCTCCGCAGAGTCCCAAAAGTTTTTTTTTTACTTTTGGGACGGAGCGGATGAGATGCCCCATATCCCCAGCCGCTGCTCCGGGCTTTGGGAGACCTCTGCCAATGCAGAGCCAGGCGTGAAGAGCAAGCCTGCAAATTTAACAGATTACTTAAAGAAAATGTGAGCTGGACCTGTAATATTGAAATGCAAGTATTTTACTTATCTTCTAAAAAAATTATTTAAGAGAAAAGAGGAAAGGAAAGGGGGAGAAAAAAAGCCTTTTAAAATGGCGTCTGCCGCGGCTGGAGAAGAGGCTGAAAGGAAAAGTCCTTCCGTTTTCT
The DNA here is from genome assembly GCF_059756535.1 of Pantherophis guttatus. Lineage (NCBI taxonomy): Eukaryota > Metazoa > Chordata > Lepidosauria > Squamata > Colubridae > Pantherophis > Pantherophis guttatus. Next base: position 183,004,093 of record NC_142063.1, on the reverse strand, counting down.
ATTAATACAATGTAGCGGAATAAACACCACTGGCTACATTTGTAGACAAAACTTCGCTCCTGTGTCTTTTTCTCTCTTTTTTTTCCCTGGAGACTTGACATTGTTATTGATTGGAAAGAAGTCTTTTTTCTTGTTTCTTTTTTTTTTTTCTTTTAACAAAGCTTGCCTGGGCGGAAATATGGCACTGAAACTTATAAAGTCAAACAAACAAGTAGTGGGGGGGGATTCCCCCACTAACGACTTAAAAGAACAAGTTTTAACTCTTCAATCCCAGAAACCTGATTTTAATATAATAGAATTTCTTTTAGAGGAGATTGTAAGAAGGGATGAGATTGTGAATCAGCATCTTGAAAAATTTAAGCAGGAAATTAAAGAATTGGTGAAATCTAAGTTTGATTTTTTGGAGCAAAAAATTTTAAAAGTGGCTAATGGTTTGTCAGAATTTATGATACAGTTGGCTACAAATACTAATTTACTAGAGTCTAAAATGGAAGAAATTCAAGATAAATTGGACAATAGAACTCAAAAAATTGAAAATGATTTGATAAACACTCAGGATAATAGCTCAGAAGAAAAACCTAAAATGGAGGCTGATCAAAAGTCTGGTAATGTAGAAAATCTGCAACAGAGGATTGAAAGAGAGGTTTTAATGGTACAATATAATTTCACAGAATATGTGATAAGACTGAGAGGTTTGCAGGAAGATAACAGAGATGATTTAAGGAAAATATCTTCTGAATTTCTAGCTGGGATTTTAAAGGTTCAACCTGAGGACGTGTTTTGTAGGATTGACAGAGTTTACAGAATAAATTCCTGGATTGCCAAGCAAAGGCAATTGCCTAGAGATGTAGTGATTTATTTTACAGACAAAGAAATTAGGAATAATATTGTGCAAAATTCCTTCAATTCTAATTTGCAACTGCATGGAAGAAAGATTTGGATTTACAAAGAACTCCCACCTAAGATATTAATGGAAAGGAAGAAATTTGCTTTTCTGGTGACTGAGTTAAAAAAGAGAAATATCCTATTCAGGTGGGACGCTCCAGTTGGTATCATATTGAGATATCAAGGAGAAAGATACCAGTTAAATACTGTTGAAAGAGCGGAAGAATTTTATCAAAACAGATTGAAAATGAACTTAACGTCTTCAGGTATAATACAGGATAAGCAGAAGGAGTTGGAAATAAAGGGAAAATATCGAGCTACAGAGACTGTACCAGATAAACTGCCTTTGGATTTTTCGGATACCCCAGCTGGATTATTTACAAATCGGAGAGAAGTGGCATCTGACTTTAATGTGATGACCTATCAAGTCAAGGACAAGCACGGAAACCAATTAGGGGATATACAAGGGCAAAAAAGAAAGATGAGACACAAAAACAAAACCAACAAGATCAATCTACAGAGCAGAATCAAAACCAACTAGTTGATATACAATCTGTAGAAAGGAAACCAGGATGGAAATCAAACCCGCAAAAAGAAAAGAAAAAAAGAAATAGGTTGCATAAAAATAGAAATTTCTAAATCAAGCAACAGTGAAGCCAGTGACTTTAAAAATGAATGAGTATGTGAAAATATAGAGGAGGCGACGTATTGGTCAATATTATCCTGAGGATGGTGACAGGCCTCTGCATTGCCGTAATTTTGGGATGTGAAAAGAGCCTCAAACTGATGGATTTTAATTATCTACTTTGGAACTCCTTTTCGTGCTGATAACTATATTATAATTATCTTGAATTATAAGGCAAAAGAGTCATACTGGGGCATGCAGAAGATCTGGTTGTTACCCACTATGATGATGGGAATTAATAATCCTGATGAAAGCCACAATTATTACTACATGGAATATAACTATAATGTCACTCGGGTGGTTGTTTTTACTTTCATATATATAAGAGGATATTTACTACTGATGGGGGTAGATATGATTGAAGATTTTGAATATACTGTTGCATCAGCAAGCTATGTTACCCTATTATGGATGATGGTTTTAATAATCCAGTGGAAAGACTTTAAAGAAGATATCATATGGATTATAAATTTAAAGTTATTGTCTTTTCTTTTTTACTTAGATATAATGGAATATATATACATATACTTTTAAGTAGAGTGGGCAATGAATTAAAGATATTAAGAATTGTTGTGTATGATAATTTTGCAGGACAGTGGGTGAATAAGCTAGTTTGCAGACTGATTAGTTTAAGAAAAGGGATTTTTAAGTGATATGCTTAGGGGAGTGGAGGGAATGGATAGAGTGGAATAAATGTTAAATTAGGTTTTACGGGGAGGGCCGCTTTGAAATGCTATAGTAATATATATAGATCAAATGTTAAAGTAGGATTTATTGTATAGCTTTAAAGTGGAAGGTGGTTTTGAATTGTTGTAATAATATATAGATACAAGCTTGGGAGAGGAGAAAAAGGGTAGATTATTGCCAAATTGGGAGTTATAATACTATTTTGCTAAATTAGAAGTTATTATACAATGTTATAGTATAATGTCTTTTTTTTTAATTATTATTCCTTTCTTGAAATGTATGGATAAAGGGGGATGTTATAATATTAATAATATTTTTAGTAAGTAAAGGTCAGTATTTAGAGGAGGGGGTAAGTAATCTGTTATGAATTAGGTTTTTTGTTATGAAGAAGTCACAGGGGGGGACGGGTGGGGAGGGGGGGTTAGGGAGGGGGAGGGGGAGGGGAAAAAAAGGGGAAATTTTTTTTTTTTGTAAGAATAGATAAATGACTTAGAGGAGAGAATAGCAGGGGAATCCATCAAATTTGCAGATGACATTAAACTGACAGGAATAGCCAACACCCCAGAAGACAAGCTCAGGATCCAAAAAGATCTTGAGAAACTTGAACAATGGGCCCTATCCAACAAAATGAATTTCAATGTGGAGAAAAGCAAAGCTTTACATTTAGGCAGGAAAAATCAAAGGTATAAGTACAGATTAGGTGAGACCTGGCTAAAACAGTAACTATAAGAGGGACATTGAAAACTTAGTGGATGATCACTTGAATATGAGCCAGCAGTGTGAAGCAGCTGCCAAAAAAAGCTAATACACTCCTGGGTTGTATAAACAGAGGCACAGAATCAAGATCATGTGAAGTATTAGTACCACTTTATAAAACCTTAGTAAGACTACACCTGGAATACTGCAACCAGTTTTGGTCCCCATACTACAAAAAAGATGTTGAGACTTTGGAAAAAGTTCAGAGAAGAACAACTAAGATGATCAAAGGCCCGGAGACTAAAACATATGAAGAACAGCTACAGGATTTGTGTTTGGCTAATCTAAAGAAAAGAAGAATTAGGGGTGACATGATAGCAGTACTTGAGGGGCTGCCACAAAGAAGAGGGGGTCAAATTATTTTTCAAAACACTAGCAGACAGGACAAGAACAATGGTTAGAAACTAATCAAAGAGAGAAGCAACCTGGAATTAAGGAGAAACTTCCTAACAGTGAGGACAATTAACCAGTGGAACAGCTTGCCTCCAGAAATTATGGGCACTCCATCACTGGAGGTTTTTAAGAAGAGATTAGTCAGTCACTTATCTGAAATGATATAGGTTCTCCTGCTTGAGCAAGGGGCTGGACTTGAAGACCTCCAAGGTCCCTTCCTGTTCTGTTCTGTTCTGCTCTGCTCTGCTCTGCTCTGCTCTGCTCTATTAATTTACAATAAAGTTCTGGCGAGAGTTCCTAAAACAAATAGCTCAGGGACTTAGTTCCATCCGAGCACCAGTGGGGTGACAGAACAAACTAATGCAATAGTAGAGCAATACCTATGCAGAGACTACCAAGCAATCCCAGAATGCCGCCTGGGCATTCATCAATCTTGTAATAATTAATATGGAATAGTTCCATACAAATGGTATGTTATTGTTATTTGAAGGAGAATGCACTCCTTTAGAAAACAATAAACAGGGCCCAGCTCACTCTTTGCCTTTCCCCTTCCACCATCTCCACTGCCAACCAGTCTTGAGACTGGCACTACTGGCCCCTGCCTCTGCCATTCCACAGTGTCTTTCTTCCCTCCTCCCCAGAGGAGGCAGCAACTGGATTTGCTTTGGGCCAGCACAGCTTTTTATGGCTAAGAAGGAAAGTGAGGCATATTCCAAACCCTCTTCTTAATCAGTATTAAAGGAATTGGAAGAGGCTTCCTCCCTCCCACCTTCTTCCCTTCCTGTCTCCCCTGACCATGACCAGCCTGGTAGCACTTGCCTACCTTCCCTCCCCACTCCCCAGCTCTGCTGCAAAGAGCCCTGCATCCCCCCATAACCAGCAGCCTCACTTTAGCTTAACCTTGAAAGCAAAGATGCAGACAGCAATAACAAGGACAGGCCAGGGACCCTTTATGGGAAAGGGGAAATCTTCCCCTTGAGTCCCTGAGGCATAATGGGAAAGGAAAGAAACTTAATCCATGGTCAGAGGAGTTCTTGTTTCACTCCTCAAAAAGTTCCTGGGATTTAATTTCTGCAACTTAAATTTGAAGGGATAGAAGTGGTCCCAAACACAGGCACTGCGTTCACACAATCACTTAACTGAATCATGAGTCCTTCCCGCATGAGGATTCCCATGTGATTCCTCCCCACATTCCCAGGAGTAGAGAAGAGGCTCAGCCTTCTCAGGCTCTGTGATTTTTGGCTTGCTTGCTCCCATCTCTTTGGGATACCCTGCATAGTAGTAGTGGGTTCCACTTACCTTCACTACCGGTTCGGAACCGGATGCGTGTGCACACACTTTGCTTGTGCATGGCCATTCTACACATGTGCAGAGCGTTCGTGATGTCATCTGGGCAGAGCCTCCCATTGCCGCCACTACTGGTTCGCCCGAACTGGGGCGAACCGGGGCGAACTGGTAGAAACCCACCACTGCTGGTTTCCTGAGTGCAGAGATCCAATTTTGGCTGGAGGCTATGAAGGTTATAGAATGCAACTCCAGGGCTAGGTGTGCTTGGCACTGCTTTCCTGATTTTGCTGGGCACAGAGAGGGATTGGCTCACTGCTGGGGCCCCTGCAGTAGCCTCAAGGCCAGGAAAGGGGGGGTGTTTCTTTCTAGCAACACCCATCAGTCCGTTTCTTGTGCAAATGACCAGTGGAGACAAGCAGCATGGATGGCTCTTTAAAAGAGGCACAGCTCTTCATGCAGCCCCCTCCCCTGAAATCAGGCACACAGAGGTGAGAGGGAGGTGGTGCAGGTCTGAAACTGAGTGGGGCACAAGGCTCCTCTACTGCCTGATTGACTGATGGCTACTTGTCCCATGGAGTGAAACGCCCAGGTCAAACCATCCCTTGCAGAATGAGCTGGGACAAAGGGCTGGGAGTGGAAGGCTGAGGAGCCATTGGCAGTGGAGAATTACTGGGGCAGCAGAAGAGGAAAGCTAGCTGTGATTTAGTGGTGCCAAATGTCCTAGACCCTTCAGGCTTGCACTTTCATCTTTTCATCAATATGTTCCTTGGGATTTTGTATATACTACTATATTTACAATGACAAGTATACTTGTATCTAAACTAATAACTGCATAATTTTCATTTTTTTTCTTTTGATCTGGGATAGACAAACAAAGGCCCATAGTTTACATATGGCCTTTCAATACACCCAGAGAGTGACATCAATATTTGCTAACAAATAAGGAAAATTCTAGCAGCATGACTGTGTTGTTGAGATAGTTTCAAAAATAGGGATTGATAGAGTTGGCCTCCCAGAAGTATCAAACACCCATTCCATCTTTCTTTCCTAAAATTAAAAAAAAGTTTGACATGTCATTTTAAAGGGGATGGGTATATATTTGTGAAATATTATCAGCTCTTCTAAGAAAGAATAGATCAAAAATCAATGACATGTAAGTCAATGCTACTTTTATTGGAACAGCTACAGTAAAGTAATAGGATCTTGCAAGTCTAAATGTGCTTCTTCCTCCCTCCCTTTGTATGAATTAGGGAGGGGTTTTTGTGAGACATTTATTCATGCTACTTTCTTAGGATGGGTTCAGACCCCTTTTATCTGATATTGCCTTGGTAGCAGCTCTTCCTTCTGTCCTTCAAGGCCATCCATCTTGCTCCTACAAATATTCAGGAAATAAACTCCATTTTGTCTCAGTTCCAATTACTGCCTTTTGTGCCAAAACCCATCACAACTATCACAATAATATTACTCTTGAAATGCAGCTGATAGAATATCTGTAATTAGCAATAACATTTAGACTTATATATAACTTCACAATGCTTTACAGCCCTCTCTAAGCGGTTTACAGAGTCAGCACATTGCTCCCTACAATCTGGGTCCTCGTTTTACCCAGCTTGAAAGAATTGAAGGCTGAGTTAACATTGAGCCTAGTGAGATTTGAACTGCCAAATTGCAGGCAGCTGGCAGTTAGAAGAAGTAGCCTGCAGTACTGCATTCTAACCACTGCACCACCACAGCTCAATTAGTAATATTATTTTTATTATACATTTATTATGCACCACTTTGATAAAAAGTTGCATGCCCCCAGCACTATTTTCTATTGTCTTCCAAATTTTGGATTAATTTTTCAGACAAAAGATGCTTTGTTTTCTGCCCCAATTGTCAAACATGTCAGGTATGTTTGATAAATCCCAACTGTCACTTGAGCTGCCGCTTTTTCCTTCTCAAGAAGAAGGAGCCCTAGGAGATAAGAGGGGATTCAAAAGGCAGGAACTTGGCTTGTTGGATTTCCTCATTTCGCTTATCCTGAGTTGTGTGTTGAGGAATTACTGGATGTAATTCAGCCATTAATGTTTATAACTTCTGTTTAAATCCTGGAGCCCAAGATGGAGAAAAAAAATCTACTGAGGTTTGTTTGCTGAATAACTGTTACTTTATAGCAACAAATAAAGGGTGTATGGAACTGTGCATTTCTGTCAATTTGCAGCAGTAAATTGTAAGGTGGGAAGTAAGATAGTATTAATTAAAACAATATTGGCTAATCTATATTCTAATATACCAATAATGGCAATGATACTCCTGGATATCATTGGCTAAAGTTCTCTAAATAGAGAAAGGAGCAAGAGAATCAAAATGAGAACAATAACAATAAATAGACTAAAAGGAAGGATGAGATAGGGAGAATAATTAGACGAACTGGGAAACTGAGAAATACAGATGCTTATATAAGGATTAGATGCTTATATAAGGGATTAGATGCTTATATAAGGGATTAGAAATAAGTGAAACTTTTAGCCTTTAAAGCTGAATGAGTAAACACCTGAGATAACCTTTTCATAACTATTGAATGCAGAAGGTCAAACATGCAGTTATGTTTTTGCACCTTATTAACCTTGACAGACATTGTACATAGGCCTGAAAAAAATTATTTGCTTAACTTTATTTACCTAAGTATACCAAAGAAGGCACAACAGTTTTATATCATTCTGGTTGAGCTGATGAAAACCTCTATTGTAACGTGATATCTGGAAGGCTATGATTTACTCGAAAGTAATAAGATACTACTTTACAGTGACCTTATATGTTTACTTATTCTAATCTACATCTTATTTACTAATAAGCTATTTGCTGTAATATACTCAAAGACAAGTTAATGAGGACAACTCAGCCATATGAGAGGCAGAATTACAATACTCAGTATAAATTAAGAAGGCTCCTTAACTAACTGAACTGCTAAAATATCCTATGTAAAATCTGGGTCCCACAGCAGCTATTTGATCCATGGAAGCGCAGCTGTCTAAACTTTATTGGTACTAAATGTCATGCTTGTACACAAATTGGATGTCTGTAAAACCCAAAGGTACATCTTGGTCTGTTAGTGCTATCGTATACAATCACTTTCTCCAATAAGATGTGAAAATTGAAATGGAAAATGTCAACAAACTCTGGCCACAGAAAGGGCTGGGGTATGCCTACTGACAAGCCACGGTGACAAAAATTTACTTTGAGTTGTAATTAGTGACACTGTCATTTTTGTTTGCTGCTGCCAATTAATTTAGTCTGTCAAACAGAAAAACAGCAACATTCACATGATAATTTATATATGGGGAGATGAGCTAGCAGAGCTGTAGCTACAGCCAACAGAATTCCCCTGGAGCACTTAAAAGATAAGATAAAGGGAATGGGGGTGTGCATGGGGGTAGGTGGGAAGAAAGTTAAACTGTCCTTGTTATAATTGTTAATGCTGATCGCTCAAGTAGAAGACAGGCTGATTAAAACTCCAAACGAGCCTCTAGCTCGCTTATATCTCAAAGTCCAAAATGATAGAATCAGAGGAGTTTATTCATACCATTAAACCCCAGAGAACTTAATTGAAAGAAGAGCATAGCCCGGACCTTGACAAGCGGGAGGTCACAGTAATTGCTGCCGGACATATTTAACATTAAGATAATCAGGCCATTAATTACCCTTTGGATCATTAAATCAGCCAGTTGCAAAATGAAATTTCTGCCTCTATTACTCACTTGAGAGACCACAGGGGTGGCTTTTAATTTATCAGTGAGCTTGTGATACAAAGGATCAGGCATGGGAAAGGGGGAGAGACTGGGGGTTTGCTTCAGCAGAAGCAGGAATATCAATCCGCCATGCTTGATGATTGTGGCAAATTAACTAGGTAAGATAACCTCAGCTTCTAAAGGCAGAAGCTAGAGGTATGTAAATAGATGAGGGCAGACCGGGAGATCAGAAGCTGCACACCACTTAGCAGGATAATAAAGGAAATCATCCTTGATTATCAGTGCTAATTTGGACACTGCCGGTAGCTTGTTATGTGTGTTCTGAGTAGCATTTAATTAATTCAATTGCTTGTTAATGAGGGAAGTGACATGTGGGGAGCAGATGCCACCCAATTGCAAATGGGGTCTGGTCAGCCCATCACAATAAAGTATTTTTGTTAAGGTTCTGTTCCCCCTTACCCCCACATCACAATCGGGTAAGGTATCAAGCATGGATGAGCATTCAGAAGGGACAGAACACTGACCTCATCAGGCAAAGATGGTAAGAAATACAGTCTGATAACAATGGAAATATAGGTATTAATGTTCCTAGAGTACTTACAGCCTTATGCCAGAAATTCAAGGCTAACGTGATTGTATCACTGATGATCTGATTTAACAAGGCAACAAAAGATTACCATACAACATACATCTGAGCTAGTATGTCTCAGTCACTATTCCGAATTAAAATACAGATATGCAAGCCCAATCTTAGAAAGCATTAGTTTCCTGCATGGTTTGGTCTCAAATGTTGCCCACTGCCTTTCACTAAGTAGCATCAAGGAGGGCTTGAGTCTACAAATCTGGGTAAATAAAGAGACTTTGCCTTCTTCAAATAATCTATGTACATCAACAGTAGCATTTTATTGAAGTATGGAGTCTTTAATAGCAGACAGATAGTACTTCTGTAGGAAGTTAGCACCCACCCCTTTCCTGGAAGAGTGAAATATTTTAGGAAATATGAAAAAGGCAGAATATTATATTTCCCTGGATGAGAAATATGAGAAGCATATTTTACAGACAAAGCAGCTCCCACCTTCCTGCCCCCCACTCTTTGTCAACGGGCCATTAAGGCTTGGGCCAGTCTATTCTACATAACAAAGATCTACCTCCTTCAGGCAGAGCCATAGTAGGAATTGTAGGAATCCAACAAAGATAGGATTAGCCCTCTACACAATAGCAGCAGAAACTCATCACATGTGACCTGGGAAGCATGTGACCTGGGAAGCACATATGACCATCAGCCAGCAAAGCTACCTAAGACCCCCACCCCCTGGGAGTCTGACAACCAATCAGGATACTCTTTCGGGGCCCTAAGAAATGCAGAGCCAGAGAGAGCATAAAAACCTGAGGATTTACTGTATCTGCCCCTTTTCTGTTCAGGAACTCAAGCCATGTGATCCTGTCCACCATTAAACCATCTTTCCAAGCAGTCTCCATGTTTCCAGTGTCTGTTTCCCCACTTGGAGCAGAACCTAGAAGGATGTTTCTTCCAACAATTGGCGAGCCAGTGGGACTCCAAGCTAACCTAACCAATGGACCAGGCCCAGGCAAGCCTCCCTTGCTAGCAGCAGACCCATTGAGTCTGTGGGTATGTTTTCATGGACCTTGGCCATTTGGAACTAGGTTTTAAAGGGGTTTTGAGTCTGAGCTCAAAGGCTGCTTGGAAAGAAGGTAAGTACCTCTAAATTTTAATTTTAAAGTATGGAAAAGCATGGGAAATTTGTGTATGCCTGCATGTGTGTGAGTGAAGGCCCTTCTCCCAATCACAGTTGGATCTTGCTTCCTCTGTGCATTTCCTAACCGCAGAAAGACTAACAGTCTGGAGAGCATGGGGGTTTTGCCAGAGCACAGGACCTTCTGTTAGGGAAGGAGGAAGTGTGTGTGTGGGATTCCACCTGGAAAACAGTCTGATTTCACCTCTTTGAGTGACCTCTAGCCGCACCTCTGCCTACTGCTAGCTCCACCAAGCCATGACCAGTAGGATAGAGAAAGCAAGAGGGGGTTGCCAAAATGTGGAACTTTGTGTTTAAAAGGAATGGAAGCCGAGCGAAAGCCAAGCGTGTGAAGGGGGGGGGTAATAAAACTGTAAAAGGGAATCCCGGTGTGTCCAGCCCAGACACGGAGATAGTGTGAGGAGGGGCCAGTACTCACAGCTGGGGTCAGCAGGTCCTCCCGGATCCCCTTTTTGGATCCGAAAACTTTGGCAAGTTCCCTACGGAAGGGGCCCGTACTTCGTAAGGGAATCGAAGTCCTTCCCAGAGCTTTTTCTCTGCAAACTTGAGGCGGGCCACCCGGCTAAGCCGAAGTGATCCTTCAGGTGAAAAGACAGGGTCATGGGTAGCGGTAGTTCGCGGGTGGCAGGAACCCCGATTGGAACAAGTGCTCGAGGCCTGGGACGCCAGGCGGATGCTCATTTTAAATGGCATGGATCGGAAACGAGCGGGAAAATTGTGTCAAAAGTGGGCTCTGCTAAGAGATAACACCGGGAGACAAATTTGGCTAAATAAAGGTACTTAAAAGAAAAGGGAAATATATAAATAGGAATGTTGGGGTTTTTTGTTTGTTTTGTTTGTTTGTTTGTCTCTCTGTCTTCTATGTAACCACGTGGTATGTTTCTTAAGATTTGTGCCTTCCCTAATTTAACTGAGATTTATGGTGGGAATGATCAGTGTATGTGTAAATCTCAGAGTTCTGTTTTCTTTTTGTCTTCCTTGTTTTATGTGTGTGTGTCTAAGTCTTTGTGCACCCTCGAGGTAATTGTAACTGTAAAATGTATCTGATCTCTAGAGACAAGAATTTTAAATTGTTAGAAAAAAAAAGAAAATAGGTTGAAACAATGAAAAATGGGAGAGAGAGAGAGAGAAAAGAAAGAGCCTTTGCCCTGTGTTTGTCTGGCCAACAACGACAGAGTAAGGAGACATTTTATTTCTGTTTTTTTTCTCCTTCCCTCTCTGTATCTTAAAGTAACAACTCAAGTTTATGAGGAAACATTTTAAGTTCATTTACAAGAAAAAAATCAGTCTTGCATTTATTGTATGTGTTTAAATGGGTTTGCCTGTTCATCTCTTTCCTGAAGCATATGAATCCAGTTTTTTTATCTGTTGTGTCTCCATTTTGTTGAAACTGCATTATCTGTTTAGTAACTGCAATACTGTTATGTTGTTTCTTTTCAAACTCTGCCTGCAAGCTATCTACACCCCCCCCCAGTCTCTAATCCTGTTACAATGCCTTTCCTGGGAAGATTACCCACAAAAGGGGGGAGGGGACCCTGTTCTCATGTCTTTCAGCCCTGCACAAAGGACTCTGCAACCTGTGGAAGCGGAGCATCACAGCAACCAGAGTGGAGCAGATCTTCCCAAACCTGACTGACCAGCCTTACCACCAAGCATGCTACCCAGCAGACATGAAAGAAAAGACCCTGAGATGTACAAGTAAAGACCAAAAGACTCTTTTCAATCCTCAGAAGACAGCTGGAAAAACTATGGGGGAGGGTGGAAATTCTTTCTTGTCTCATTTATATTGTAATCAGTTTATTGTAAGAATTGTATTTGGGAGTGATTGCCACAGCAAGTTATGTACACTCTAGATTTCTGTCTGGTGGAGAGGAGAAATATGCGCAAAATGTTTGTATTGCCTGTATTGTAAAAGTAGCTGCATACACATACTCGTGCATACACATGCACACACAGAGAGACACACTATTCAGAATTAGATTGAAACTATTTCCTTCACTTACCTCCACACAAAGCTTAGGTTGATTTTTGCTCCGTGGCACTAAAAGCCCAAGGAGTCATATCTCCCTGCTAATTCCATGGGGAAGGGGACAATCTCCCCCTCAGGCAATTCCCTCACTTGAAGAGATAGCAGAAAAAGTGATATCCAAAACCCAAGCCCTGACTGTGACTCACAAATGATGCTGCCCAGTTGCCCAGTAAAGGAAGATATATTGCACTGGTGGTCTCATGAGTAGAAATCCCAGGGTTCATTATGTGTAACACCAAAAAAAAAAAAAAAAGAAAAAAAGAATGGATATTGTACACTGGCTAACCTCAATTTGGACTCACAAATCCTGGATGCACCAAAGTAAGAGCTAGGGCAGGTTCAGTAACCAACCCATGAAATGGGCAGCCTGTAATTTAAAGGAAAATCATGGCTGTGAAAAATTTTGGGACATGTGCTTGCTTGAAACCTGACTGGAAGCTCACAGAAAGTAATATCTGAAGTCTGAAATTAATTGGCATGGAAAATTGGATTCTGTAAAATTCTTACCAAAACTTTTCTCCTGGCTGTTAGACCTTCATGGTTGAAAGCTTTCAAGAGCCACTGAAGGAATCCTTTTCTGTTGCCTCTATCAATGCCTTCCCCTTTGCATTAGAACAATTAAAAGCACCCATTAAGGCTCCCTGATCTGATCAATTTTAATCTTTTGCCAAGAATTTGTTTCAAAACTCACGTTTTGAAAAAAAAAAGTAGGGATTGTAGGGAGTTAGCACCCACCCCTTTTCTGGAAGAGTGAAATATTTTAGGAAATATTAAACACCATTAAACCATCTTTCCAAGCAGTCTCCATGTTTCCAGTGTCTGTTTCCCCACTTGGAGCAGAACCTAGAAGGATGTTTCTTCCAACACTTCCTCACCTGATTATTGGAATGAAGGCTGGACTGCAAAGTATAGCATCCAGCCAGTCTGCCTATATATGAAGGCAGACTTTCTTCAGCTAAACATTCTCCCAAATCTTTTGGGTATTTTTAATAACATTTGAACCTTAGAGGAAACATGGATGGATGGATGGATGGATGGATGGATTAGATTTGTGTCCTGCCATCTTGTCTAGAGATGACATGTCATAGAAATTATCACAAAATGACTGCCATTATGAGATTTCCACTCACAAAATGGTTGATGTAATACATGAACTGAATTATCAAAATGCAGAAAACTGGGGAAGCTTAAAGAGAAATTATTTACCCCACAAAATTGGATGTAAGTCAGACCCTACAAAAGTACACAACTTGAATCCATGATTTTTCTCTCTCATTATCATACCTTTCATTTCACATTCCTGTAATAAAATATCCAATCATTCCAGTCATCTATTTCTTTACTTTTACTTTATTTACTGTGAATACTGTGCAGTATCTTATTTGTGAATGTGTGCTTTTGATATTTAACTGACAGCTCACCATTCATTCATTCATTCATTCATTCATTCATTCATTCATTCAATTTCTATAGCCACTCACCTCAGTCAATGACTCTAGGCAGCTTACAATTCAAAAAAATATATTACATAAAACACTAAAATATTTTAAAGCAATAAAAACAATAAAAACACCCAAGAGAAATATACACAGCAGCTGAAATACTTGACCAGTTAGTAACACAGCCAGGAAACGGGGCTCTTAGCACATTCAGCACCCCAGGCTTGGGAACATGGCCAGGTTCTTAAGGGCCTTAAAAAACAGAGTTGTGGCAATTCTAATCTCTGAAGGAAGGATGTTCCATAGAGCAGAGACATTTCAGGGGGGTGGGGGAACAGCTTCTAGGCCCTGCCAGCCAGCTTTCTTTGGTAAATGGGATCTGCAGAGTGCACATTCTGCTAAATTGGGTTGGCCAGGTAGAAACTTGTTAGGAAATGGTTATTGCCTAATTGGTTGGCCAGGAAATATATAAGCCAACATTGTATGTTTGTATTATGTGAATGTATTATGTAGCTTTAAGAACTGTGCTGAGTCATTCTGCATCCTGATTGGCTGAGCTCTGTAGCCAATGTATTTAAGGAGAGCTAAATTATGGTTAGTGTGGACACTACACCATTTTTACCTGCTGCTATGCTGTAACTCTTTTTGATCTCTCTATGGTCAGTTGTTCGATCATGATTATTTATTTACTGCTTTCTGATATTTATTGAACTGTTTTTATATTGTTCCTGATTGTTCCTTGTATTTTTCTACAAACTGATAAGAAGATTTTATATTCCTGGATTGATTTTATATTGCACTTTATATGACTAAGACTTGGATTGCTAAAGGACTATGATTTTGCTTTTCCCTAAAAATAAAAAAGTAAAACCCAGTTTGTCTGTATGTTATTCACAATTACTCTCAAAATGTTTCTGTGCGTAAAACGGTACTCTGCTTTATAAACCACAACTTCGGGTGTAACTCAATAATATCCTTAACAAAAGTCTTAGAAAAAGGTGATCCCTCAAGTAATGCAGTTTCAAGCGATGTAGGAATTAAAGAAAACCACCAGCACTTGATTTGCACCTGGAGATACACCAGTAACCAATGCAGCTCATGCAGAGGTGATGTTACATGTGCCATATGTATGGTGCCAATTACTACCTGCACAGTGGCATTCTGCACCAGTTGAAGTTTCTGAATGCTCTTCAGGGGCAGCCCCCATATAGAGCATGTTACTATAGTCTAAACAAGCAGTTACATGAGTTAGTGTGATCAGGAAGAGATGTAAAGCTGGATGTCATCTGCATATTGATATCTCACCCCAAACCAATGGATTACCTCACCCAGCAGCCTCATGTAAATGTTGTCCCATTCTGTTTCCAAGGGGGAGCAGAATGTCAGAACTGCCATTATACATTGAGTTTTGCATTTACTAGCTGCCAGTCTGCCATGGACATGGAGGGAGGGAGTCAGATAAGAGTGGGGAAATAACTACGCATTGTGCCTTTCAAAAATACCATCTCAAGGTCAAAGCCCTGGGAATGGAATGCAATGGCTAACTAATCAGGCTGCTGTTGGAAAAAAAGTTACCAAGACAATCTATTGAAATATGATTAAACTATATGAGACTATCAAAGGGGAGGAACTGGTCAGGGAAAGTTAACTGGGAAAATCTGGTGTGTGAATCTTTAGTTCTGGCTTTACTATACTGTAATCCTCTTGTCTTTTAGTAAAAGTACACCTTTCACTACAAATGGAGTTCGGGGTCTTTCTTTGCTAAGAGACCAAGTCAGGGCAGGCCTGACACACATCACTTTTAAAGACAGAGCCCCCCACTACTGCCATTGACTCTACTATAAGGCTGGAGTCCAATGTAGAGCAAATGCAACCATGTAACCACCAAGGCTTCAATCAGACAAAGTAACAGGTTTTCTGAAATAATTTGTATGCTCCCTCTGGAACCCAATTGGGCCCATCAGTCACCTGGAGTGAGCCAATCCATAGGGTTGCCAGGTGTCCACTATTTGAGCGGACAGTCCACTTTTTTCACATTATGTTCACTATTTTTTTTCACAAAATAGTGGATATTTTTTTATTCAAAAGCTTTATGATGAAATGGTACGTTATCTAAAGCTGTACAGTCTAAGAGAATAAGGATAGGAGAATCGCGTTTTGTCTTTCTTTTCATGTCAGAATGAGACAAAGATCGAATGCTCATTACAATAATCACATTTTACACAACAGCGCAAAAATTGCATTAAAGCAGTTATCTTTTGATATCGAAAATGTAGTGCTGAAGGTTTTTGCCGAATTTTCGAATTCTGCGAAGAAACGAGAAGAGTTGAAATCATTTTTTGAGTTTTGCGAGTCAGAATTCCATGAAGTTTTGCGCCATGTTCTAACACATTGGTTAAGTTTGTTTAAAGCGGTCGAAAGACTTCTTTTAAACTGGATACCTCTAAAATCGTATTTTATTTCTCTTGGATCTGATGAGTGCCATAAGGTTATCTGGAACCTTATTTCGGATCAGGAAAATGAACTTGCAAAGGATGATGAACCAACAATTTCAGAATTATATTTATATTTCACGCACTTCTTCATGTCAATAATGCAAGACAACCTACTGAAGCTGGAAAGCAAGAAAATTCTTGCATGTGATCTTCACATTATCATGTGTAAGCTGTGTGATTCTTTGCAAAAAAAATATGATGAGCAGTTTTTTGGAATGAAAGTTTTATTTGCCTTACGCAAAAAACATTTGCCTGAGAATGCCGTGCAAAAGTTCAAGAAAGAAGCCATCAACGTGTATCAAAGAGCCATTGCGTACCTAGAAAAGTGGTATAATTTCACCGATTCAATATATGAGATGCTAAATTGTTTCAATCTAATTGATCGCAATAATCCTCCAACTTTAAAAGAAATGACGAACATCTGGTTATTATCACCATGGCGAGAAGAACTTCCACCCAATACTCTCTTCGATGAAATTTCTGCTTTAGAAGAAGTTTATGTTCATCTGCAGGGCAATTCATCCCTTGATAAATGGACCTACTTTTTCAAGAAAGAGCCAGCTCCGAGTTTACTGAAACTGTTCCAGTATTGTGCATCAATTCCGGTATCAAATGCAAACGTTGAATGAATTTTCAGCATCATGGGAAATTTGTGAACTGACAAACGTAACCGACTGCTTGTATCAGTTCGAAGTGAACTTTGTATATTTTTTAATATTTCTCAACGTTGTACTGAAATTAAAGAATTATTCCTTAAACACAAAGAATTGATCAAAGCTGCACAGTCAAATAAAAAATACACACGACAACAAAGTAAAATGTAATTTAATATTTTAAATATTATTATAATATATTTGATGTTTTGAATTTTAAGTAAAGTTTTGAAGTGATTATTTTAATACGTGTTAAAATGTTTGTAAGAAAATATATAATTTAATTGTATTTTTTTTTTTTTTTTTACTACTTAATCCCACCCCCACCCCCCACCCCCGCTTGTCCGCTATTTTTTGGAAGCAGACCTGGCAACCCTACAATCCAATGGTCTTGATTTCCCTGTGGAGGGGGGTGGGTGGGACATGAGAATTTGAGCTCACCAGTGAGTAATCTGTCCATAGCAGGGGAAAAATCAAGTCTCCCTCAAATACAGAACATGCTGCCATTGCTCCAACAGAAAAACTAGATCTATTGTATTATCACTGCTATGAGTTGGGCTCTGCATAATTTGGACCAGGCCCATGGCTGCCATTGTGACCACAAACCTGTCAGCTATCTCTGAACCTGCACCTAGGCATGGTGCAGGCAGGTTGAAATCCCCCAGGGAGCTCCACTGCCAGCCCAGCCATGAAATAAGATGCTCGGGCAGGCAGGTAGATTGGTATAATAGCAACAGTTCTAACTGACTTCTCCTGGTGACTAACTTAAGAAACAGTCTCTCATATCTGGCAATCAGTGGGGCAAGGAGCCTGGATACCTCCCATGTATCTTGGACAATCATAGCCACCCCACTTCCTGTACTCTGAGGTCTTAACTGGTATCGAATCTGGTAACTATCTGGGCAGATCTAAGTGAGCAGGAGTCCTGCCCTCTTGTCCCAGCTCTCTTGATCAGCCTTTTCCTCAACAATCAAGTTGTGGATTAAGATGCATTATTACAAACTGATCTAGGATTCACCAGCAGCAGCTGACAGCCCAGGGCCTTGAAGGCCTACCATCCAGGGTCCAGGGTTCAGTTTAAGAAACAGAATGTATCATAGGAGCAAGACATCTTTGGCTTGATTCTGATGAACAGTCCATTTCCTGACTCTCACCATAATTTCCTCTACCCAACACTAGTGGAATCTTATAGTCAGTTCCCATCCCTTCAGAGTCCTCCCCTTTCCCTGTTCATAGCAATACAGCTCCCGACCTGTGACTGCCACTTCACAGACATAACTCCTGAGTGGTCTTTGCTACCAAAGCAATTCTGCCTAACATTCAATATTATGGACAGTCCAAAAACCTATTCAGACTTCCAATTATAATCCAATAGCACTCAGTCTTCTCTCACTGGACTGCTAAGCAAATAACCACAGAAACTACTCCTCCCCTTCATGGCTGTCACCTGAGAAGGTGAGCTGACCAATTCACCAAACCCTCCAGCTAATATCAGCCCCAATGAATTTTTTTCCAGGGTGCATTTGTTTTCTTGACCAGAATACAATCACTGTGTACATGTATATGCTATGGTGCTCCTTATACTATAAAGTGCCAGGATCTGACTGACTTTTCATGAGTCTAGAAGCCAGGCAGGTTGGGCTTTGTTAAGCTTTGTATGGAAAACCAAAGGTTATATTATTCCATGGAATCTGCTACAATTATTATTACTATTATTATATTTATTTAAATTTATTGGCTGCCCTACTCCAATGGGCTCTGGGTGGTGTACAAAACTGGTAAAAAATATAAAAACAGATAAAAACATTAAACCAGATGGACATTTGGCCCTTATTTTTCCAATATTGAGAAAGATGGTTAAAAGACATTATATCCTTGAATCAAAAGTAGATAGTCCTTGATTTACAACCATTAATTTAGTCACCATTTGAAGTTACAATGGCACGGAAAAAAGTGACTTATGATCGTTTTTCACACTTACAACCATTGCAGCATCCTCGTGGTCACCTGATTTGGACACTTGGCAACTGGCAATTTGGACACTTGGCAATTCGGACACTTGGCAACTGACATATATTTATGACAGTTGCAATGTCCTGAAGTCATGGGATCACCTTTTGTGATTTTCTGACAAGCAAAATCAATGGGGAAGCCAGATTCACTTAAGAACTATGTTACTAACTTAACAACTGCAGTGATTCACTTAACAACTGTGGCAAGAAAAATTGTAAAATGGGGCAAAAAGTCACTTGTCAACTGTCTTGTTTGGCAGTGGAAATTTTGGGATCAGTTGTGGTCATGTCAAGGACTACCTGTATTTCAAAGTGTTGAAAATAACCCTACAGCAAAAAAATCTTAAATAGTCTTTTAGTTACAGATTGTTTTGTTCAGATTTGTCTATATTACCTACTATATGAATGCCATCTATACAAATGTCTGCTGGATATAAATATTGAAATAATATTTTAAATGTTGCATCTTTCCTTGCAATTAAAAATATAAGTAGTACAATAGGATCGTTTACATTGCCTCTATATATTTTCTCTTCCTATTTTTTATTTTGTTCTTTAGTATGGTTTTTTTCAATGTTTTACCTTAGTAAACATGAAAAAAAGAAGGGAGGAAATGTAACTGCATTACCTACCTCAAGATACCGGAGTGAATTGCTACTACTTTTCTGCTGAAACATAATTTATACATATACAAGTTCATATACAAATATATGAACTCAGTCAGCTTCAGAACGGCAGACATTTACATCAAAATCATGTAGATTGATCTTTTAGAAAAAGATGGTATTTTGGACATTTAGATATTGCTAAAAATACAAATATGCTTTGTATGCAGAATGCATGAAATGACCTCAAATCATATAACTAAACTAGTTCTAGATCCGAAGGAATAAGCACACATGTACCAAATCTTGTGTCAATTCCTGTAAACTCTCCAAAAGTGCTACATATTTTATCAAGGAAACTTCTGTCTGACTGCAACTGCTCATCAGACACTATTTCATTGCCACACCAGTCAAAATCAATTCTGTGGATAGCTGATTAAACTGTATCAATAACATGAAAAGGAAAAAAAAATCTTGATTAGACCCCTAATTTATTTAATTGTCATAACATTGATTAATTTTAATCTGACCTGCATTACAGAAAATTTAAGGGCACATATTCCATAGACTTTAAATGTAATATTGAATATACTTGGGAAAAATGTCAGCTGTTGTACAATCCATACTAAAAGATTTTCTCTCCCTCCCCCCACTTTCCTGGGAGTAATTAAAATATGCTTTTCTTGACTAATGATCCCTTATTTAGAAATGGGAAGTCAATATTCCTTCTGCAGCAGTCACCTTCAATTTGTAACACTGCTCTAGAAGTCTGAAAGACAGTTCTTTAGGTTGTTTGGTAATTGCTGAAGCCAATTGTTGAAGCTTTTAAACCTGTCCTAATCAAAGGTCCATAGGTAACCAACCATCGGACACCAGGTGGTTTTGCTTGTTCCAAAGTTTTGAAACTTCCCTGTCACACCTTGCCTTTCAGCCGCATTTTGCCTATTTTACAAATTTTCAATGTTTTGCCTTTGGTGTAAAAATCCTAAATATAAGATGTAGATAGCTTATTATTTTTTCGTATAGGAGATATTTGCTTAGAATTCGGAATAGCTTGTTTGTTGTTGTTGTTGTTTTGAGGATGATGATATTTTTATCTGGCCTTTTAAAATATATATTTTGGTCAACTGTGATCTTGTTCAGGAGAGGGGAGCGGACCTGGCGGGTATTATGGAGACCTGGTTGGGCCAGGAGGGGGGTCCCCCTCGTTGAGATGTGCCCACCCGGTTTCCGCGCATTCCATCAGCCGAGGACTCAGGGGAGGGGTGGGGGGGTGGCAGTTGTTATTAGAGAAGGTCTTGGTCCGAGGGAGGCCACTGTTCCTCAGACGGCTGGATGTGAGTCCCTCCTTGTGAAGTGGGGTCATGGGGTGCAGATGGGCGTGCTGGTTACATACCTGGCTCCCTGCCACGTTACGGCAGCCCTGCCCGAGCTGCTCAACGTTATAGCCGTGGTGGCGGTTGACACTCCCAGGCTTATGTCATGGGGGATTTTAACCTGCCATCCGTTGGTGAGGTGTCTGAGGTGGCTCGGGAGTTCACGGCTTCCATGACGGCCATGGACCTGACCCAGTTAGTTCATGGCCCTACTCACATGGGGGGAAACACGCTAGACCTGGTTTTTGTCTCTGGTCAGTGGTTGAGTGATCTTGAGATAGGGGATATAGTGATCGAGCCCTTGTCATGGTCAGATCACTCCCTCCTTTGCTTTGGCCTTCGAACCGCCACACCCCGCCGCAGAGAGGCGGAACCATTGAGGTGGTACCGCCCCAGGTGCCTGATGGATCCAGATAGGTTCCAGACGGAGCTTGGGCCATTTCCTGAGGCTCTGGCACATGGCTTGACTGAGGAGCTGGTGGCCGCCTGGGATAGGGCGGCCGCTGGAGCTTTGGATCAGGTCGTGCCTTTGCGGCCTCTGACCCAGTGTCGATCTCGCCTGGCTCCTTGGTTCACCGAGGAGCTGAGGGGGATGAAGCACCAGAAAAGATGCCTGGAGAGTGGTTGGAGGGCCAGCCATTCTGAATCTGACCGAACACTGGTAAAGTCTCATATTAAGACCTACCTTGTGGCGATAAAAGCGGTGAAGTATAACTATTTTGCCACTCTTATTGCATCATCAGATAATCGCCTGGCCGCCCTGTTTAGGGTGACCCGCTCCCTGCTCCACCAGGAAGCGCGGGAGGAACCCTTGGAGGGTAGAGCCGAGGATTTTGTACAGTATCTGTATGACAAAATCGCTCAGATTCGGGAACACCTGGACTCTGACTGGGTAGATTCAGGGGGGAGGACAGAGGCAGGTCTTGTGAGTATTATCTGGGGAGAGTTTGATTCTGTGACGCCCGAAGACGTGGACAGGATACTGGGCAGACTGAGCGCAGCCATGTTTACTGGACCCGTGTCCCTCCTGGTTGGTGCTGGCCTCTCGGGAGGTTACACAAGGCTGGCTCCAGGGGATTATAAATGCTTCTTTGAGTGAGGGTGTCTTCCCAGCCGCCTTGAAAGAGGTAGTGGTGAGGCCCCTCCTCAAGAAGCCTTCCCTGGACCCGGCAGTGTTGGCAAATTATCGTCCAGTCTCCAACCTTTGCTTCGTTGCGAAGGTTGTCGAGAGTGTGGTTGCACGACAACTCCCCCAGTACCTGGATGAAACGACGTATCTGGATCCGTTCCAGTCGGGCTTCAGGCCCGGGTACAGCACGGAAACGGCATTGGTCGCGTTGGTTGATGATCTCTGGAGGGCTCGGGACAGGGGGTGCTCCTCTGTCCTGGTCCTGTTAGATCTCTCAGCGGCTTTTGATACCATCGACCATGGTATCATGCTGCACCGGTTGGAAGAGTTAGGGGTGGGAGGCACTGTGTTGCGGTGGTTCTCCTCCTTTCTCTCTGACCAGTCGCAGTCTGTGTTGACAGGGGGACAGAGGTCGACCCCGAGGCCCCTCATATGTGGGGTGCCGCAAGGGTCGGTCCTCTCACCTCTCCTGTTCAACATTTATGTGAAGCCGCTGGGCGAGATCATCCGTGGTTTCAGGGTGGAGTACCATCAGTACGCTGATGACACCCAGCTGTACATCTCCACCCCGGATCACCCCAACGATGCCCTTGAAGTGATGTCCCAGTGCCTGGAGGCCGTATGGGTCTGGATGGGGAGGAACAGGCTCAGGCTCAACCCATCCAAGACCCAGTGGCTGTGGTTTCCGACGTCCCGATATAGCCAGTTGACGCCATCACTGACTATTGGGGGCGAATCATTGGCCCCCACGGAGAGGGCTCGCAACTTGGGCGTCCTCCTGGATTCACGGCTGTCTTTAGAAGAGCACTTGACGGCCGTGACCGGGAGGATTTTTTATCAGGTCCGCCTGATTCGCCAGTTGCGTCCCTTTCTGGATCGGGACTCGTTATGCACGGTCACTCATGCCCTCGTCACCTCCCGCCTGGACTACTGCAATGCTCTCTACATGGGGCTCCCCTTGAGGAGCACCCGGAGGCTCCAGCTGGTCCAGAACGCGTGTGGTTATGAAAGCAACGTGGCGCTCCCATGTGACCCCCCTCCTGCGCGAGCTGCACTGGCTCCCGATGGTCTTCCGGGTGCGCTTCAAGGTTTTGATTACCACCTTTAGAGCGCTCCATGACATCGGACCGGGGTATTTACGAGACCGCCTTCTGCTACCAATAGCCTCTCACCGACCAATATGCTCCCATAGAGAGGGGCTTCTCAGGGTGCCGTCGGCCAAACAGTGTCGACTGGCGGCCCCCAAGGGGAGAGCCTTCTCTGTGGGGGCACCTACCATCTGGAACGAGCTCCCCCCAGAGATATGGAGGATCCCGGACCTGCGCACGTTTCGTCGTGCTCTCAAAACTTTTTTATTTCAGCAGGCTGGCCTGGCCTAACTCTCCTCTTTTAAATTTTTAATTCGTGTGATTTTATAAATTGGGTGTTTTAATCTGTGTTTCGGCCAAAATATTTAATAATTTTAAGGGATTTTTTAATATTTGTATTATCTGTATTTTATGTTGGCTGTTCACCGCCCTGAGTCCTTCGGGAGTAGGGCGGTATAGAAATTTAATTAATAATAATAATAAATAATAATAAACTCCAGGTTGCAGAAGTATCTAATACTCCTGCCTCTTATTTTCTGCACAACAATCTTGTGAGGTGGGCAGACCCAAAGTCACCTAGCTGGATTTTATGCCTAAGGGAGGCCTCAAATTCATAATCTCCTGCTTTCTAACCTTACTCATTAAACCAAATTGGTTCTGTCTGAAAATATTTACTTCTTTTGACTGCTAAGTTATAACGTTGGTTTTCATATTGCAAAAAATAATTATTTCTGAACTTCTGAAGTACTGCATTAGCTTAAATTACAAAGATGAAATAGATTCCCATGAATCATCTAAGTCTGAGGTCAAGAAAAATACCTAATATAGTTTTCACTGAGTTAGGGTTACATCATGTAATATTTTGGCATTTCACAGTGACCAAGGAGAGACTTGCTGTTCTTTGCCTAGTCCAGCCATACATTTGACAAGATACTTAAGCATATAACAGAGCTGAGAAAAGGGATGTTTGGGAATAGAGATAATAAGCTGGAAAATGGGAGAAAAGTGAATTCAGAGAAATAAAAAAGGAAGAATTCTTCCATTTGAAATACTGTATTAACTGTATCTACTGTTATGCAACCTGATGATGCAAATAAAAAAGGAGCAGGTTTATATTGGAAAGCATATTTTGGTATTCCCTCCCCTCCTCCCCCTTGTACAGACTCCGCTTGAAATGTTGAATATGAGGCTAGAAAATTTTAATACTTACTTATTTAAAAACTTTCTAATATTAATTTATCTACAGAGAAGTATTGATTTGCACCTGTATTCCTATTACAGCCTTACAGTTGCAGATAACCTCCAACCCATAGTAATGGAACAAAACATTTGAAAATTTGCCAGAGACATAAACACCATTGTTTAAAGTAATTATTAACAAGATGTTTCTGAAAATATCATGTGGGTAGAATTAAATGTATTACTGAATAATCTGAGTTTAATAGCTAGCAAGACAAACTAGTTTATTCCCCAATCCCATTTCAGAAAATAGAGAGTATAGTATGTTTGTCTTATGTATCTATGGAGATTCTCAGTCATCCAGATCATGGCTGCCTTAAAGGTGCTTTTTCAGAAGGCAACCGGACTATGCTTTTCCTTGAGGACTTTTTGTTTCTCATCCAAGAAGTTTCTTCAGTTGAACTGAAGAAGCTACTTAGATGAGAAGCAAAACATCTCCAGAAAAACAAACTCCAGTTACCTTTTGAAAAAGCATTTTTGGGACTTTGTCTTAGGTTCTGTTTGTAACATTCACCAATTTTTACATGTTAAGGGGTTAAGGCAGAGGTCCGCAATTTACAGGCTGCAGCTCACTACTAGGCCATTCAGAACTGGGCCATGGAAGTGGTGGGCGAGTGCCGCACATCCCCACTTGCATGAGCAGCAGGCAAGTGTGTGCATGCATGCTCCATTTGTGAGAATAGCAGTTGCATATACTCACCACTCACCCAAACGGAGCTGCATGCAGACGTGTTTTCCCACTGCCCACACAGAACCATCCCCTGTTTCTCCCCACTCCCCCACTCCAGTCTGCAAAGCCAGAAAGGTTGGGTTAAGAGAGATGACATGTAGAATTAAAACTTTTAACCCTGTTCACATCATCCCAATTTAAAAAATAAACTGGATCCATCTTCATAATGGCAATAGCAGAAGCAATGGTGGAAGGAAGAAGAGAGAAATTATTTTTTCTTTGAATAGGAAATATAAAGCACAAAATCTACATTACATGTGAAGCAGGAACTGGGATTAACTATTTTAATTCATCCAATGCTTGAAGCAAGCTTCATCATTCTACTTTGTTCTAAAACCTTTAAACATTCTTCCTTTTAATTGAAATCTATTTGAAAAACTTAATTCTGGGTCATTTTAGACAAAAAGTGAAGTAGTAAGGAAATGCATACTAGCACACACATCTTATATATTTTGGTAGCTTTTAAAATTTAAACTATGGATCATTGATTTACCAAAATGGGACAGTTTTATAAATTATACATCAATGTCAAACATCTTTGTATGTTCTGACTTAGTACAGAAAACCCTTAGTATTAAGGGTTCATTTAGTATGTATTTTATGTAGAAATCAGTGGTGGGTTTCTACCAGTTCTCACTGGTTTGGGCGAACCAGCAGCGGTAATTTGGCCTAGATCGCTGAACCGGTAGCAACCACTGGCTGGTCATGCCCCGAACCAGTAGGCCGGTCACTGCTCGTTTACCCCACCCGCCTGCATGACTGCTGGGAAGTGGCTGACAAAGAGGTGGTGGCTGGGAGGCTTCTTGCAGTCGCATTAAAAAAGAAATAGCCTCCCAGCTGCAGCCGCATGTCTTAGGAGCAGTGATGGGATTCAGCCAGTTCTGGGTGGTTCGGATGAACTGGTAGTAACAATTCTGGCTGGCCCAGCCCCCCACCCCACACAGTCACTCTTCATCTTGCCTGCTCACCCAGCATAGCTGCTGCTGCTCTCTGTCTGGCCGCTTGCCTTGACCACATGGTCTCTGTGGGCCAGCCAGCTTGCCTGCCTTCGCCTTGGCCTCCCATGCAGCCCAGATCCCTGCTGAGCATTCATTCACCATTCTCTGCTGCCTCCGATGTGGCCCAGCTACCTGCCTGTCTGGTGAGCCTTCCTTTGCCTCTTTGTCGGCGCAAACAACCTGTTACAGGCTGAAATGGAGTGTCCCTGGCCCTGATCAATCCGTCCAGGCCCTGTCTAGGCCTTCCTAGGGATTCCCCGGCCTGTTACAGACCAAAATGGGCCTGATCCGTCCTCTCCACCCCATTTCCCATGGCTTTACTGTAAGAACGTGAGATGTAAGGAAAACAGCTTTCCCCATTTTAAAGTAGACTGATGGGATTAAGTCCCTGATCTCAATGCCTACGTGCCTACGTGACATTGTTGAACGAGAGGACTGATGGGATTAAGCCCCCGCTCATAGTATACATGACATCTCACCATTGCTGAACTACCCTGGTAGGACCAAGGAAGTGGGCATGTCATACCCATAAATGGTAATCATGTATACATCCGGAAATGAATATACTGACTGAAAAGAATATATAAACCTGTATGTAACAACCCCTCGGGGTTCAGACTTTGCTGAGCTATTGCTGCTGAACCTTGCACAATAAACCTTTCCTTTCGATAAAGAGCTGGTGTGGTCTCTTTTCTGTAACATTTTCTGCTGAGCCAGCCAGGAGTCACCAGGTGATTTTTCGCTCCAGACAACCAGGACCCTGCGGCGGTGGAGGGATCCCTTGCCCAGGTACCTCAAGGTGCCACAAAGTCATTTACTTCAGAGGGACGGGGCAGGGAGCCATCCACTGACGAGGGTACATCCAGCTACTCCAAGGACCCTTTGTGAGTAAAAGAAAGGAAGTCTGGATGAATCCTGAGTAGGACGTGAGAGGAAGATCTGCTGGCAGGTGAGTATACAACAGTGTTGGTTACCTACTCCACTTGAGGGTAGAAGAGGGTGCCTGATCACCGCCCTGGACTCGGGACGTTGATCCTAAAGAAGTCCGTGTAAGGTTTTGGTGTGGGTGGTTAAACCAGTGCAGTTCCTGAAGGTGACCGTTGAGTTCCGGTACCCCAGGTTACTGGTAGTGCGTTAGGAATGGGTGGAAAGAGTAGTGTCCCAAGGACACCGCTCCAATGTATATTAAATAATTTCCAGCAGGCTTTTAGTGGAGATTATGGGGATCCGAAAGCGGATAAGTTTACTTTGCAGAAATTATGCAAAGATAAGTGGCACACCTTTGGTGTAAGGTGGCCTTTGTCGGGGACTTTAGATCTCCGAATAATAGGTTTAGTACATTAGGCAATTACTGATCCTGGCACTGGTCATCCCGATCAATATCAATATATAGACCAGTGGCAAATAGCAGTAGAAAATAACCAAGAGTGGTTAAGAAAATGCAGGGCTGAGTGGATGCGTATGTGTGTGTGTTGTATACTTGAGAATAGTCAAAGAAAGAAATCCCTGTGTCAGAAAAGATCAAAAACTGTCTTAAGCGGGGGAATGGAGGAAGAAACTAGGCCCCTTCCATATGTACCCCTATATCTGCCCTTGCCTATGCAAGCACAAGGGGGAGCTGTGGTGGTTCATTCCAGAGGTCAATCAGTAAGGCCGAAGGAAAAGAAACAAATAAAGAAGGAGAAAAAGCAACTTTCTTCCTCTGAGTCAGAATCAAAGGAGGATTCCCCAGTGGCCCAACGAACCCATAGTAAGGGCAATCCACCCAATCTAGTTGCCCCATTAAGATAAGTGGGCCAGCAATTTATAGATGCTCAAGGTCAGCCCCGTATAGCCTCTATATTTCAATACACTTCTTTCACTACTATGGATCTATTAAATTGGAAACAACATTATGGCCCATTTAATCAAAAACCTAGAGAAGTTGTGGATCTGATTTAAACTATAATGCAGACCCATATGCCCACATGAAATGACATACACTAATTTCTGGGAACCCTTCTCATACCTGAGGACCGAGAAAAATGGAAGGTGGTCAGGGATAAAATCCTGAAGGAAAGATTCCCTAATGATAACGATCAAGCCCATCAAACTGAAAGAAGACATAGGGCTGCTGAAGTCAATCCACATTGGGATCCTAATGATGGACTTCCGTGCCCTCACCATAGAAGCGCTGATCAGGACAGGAAAAACCCCTGTCAATTTTTCAAAACCTGCTACGGTGTTGCAAAAGCCTGATGGAAGCCTGGAAAGTTTCTTAGAGCAGCTAATTGAGGCATACGAGCAGTATGCCCAAATTGACATAAGACAACCACAAAATTTGGCTATGTTGAATGAAAAAAATTCATTGCCCAAAGTGCTGAAGATATTAGGTGGAAACTACAAAAACAGGAAGGAGCATTGGGAATGAATACCAGTCAGTTAGTGGAAATAGCAAGGAAAGTGTTTATAAATAGAGACAAGGTAGAGAAGAAGGAGAGAGAGGGATGAATGCAAAGGAAGTGTTAAGGATATTATTGAGTTGCACCCAAAGTTGTGGTTTATAAAGCAGAGTATCGTTAGAGTTTTACGCACAGAAACGGTTTTGAGAGTAATTGTGAATAACATACAGACAAACTGGGTTTATAGTATTTTACTTTTAGGAAAAAGCAAATTCATAGTCCTTTAACAATCCAAGTCTTAGCCATATAAAGTGCAATATAAAATCAATCCAGGGATATAAAATCTTCTTACCAATTTGTAGAAAAATACAAGGAACAATCAGGAACAATATAAAAATAGTTCAATAAATATCAGAAAGCAGTAAATCAAAATGAGTTACAGCATAGCAGCAGGTAAAAATGGTGTAGTAGTCAACACTAACCATAATTTAGCTCTCCTTAAATACATTGGCTACAGAGCTCAGCCAATCAGGATGCAGAATGACTCAGCACAGTTCTTAAAGCTACATAATACATTCACATAATACAAACATACAATGTTGGCTTATATATTTCCTGACCAACCAATTAGGCAATAACCATTTCCTAACATACTCCCCTTTGGACAGGACAATATATAATGGTTCACAATCTTAACCCAGACTGGAAACAAGCCAGGCTCCCAAAGCCCCTGGGGAGTTCCAGAGAACAGCCGAGGGAGGAATTTTACTGGGCCACCCTTCCCGACGAGGAGCCATCATGCAGGCCAAAGGAGAGGGTAGGAGCAGTGGATCCCTTTGAAGTGAGGAGAAGCAGACAGGAACACAGCCCCCCTTCTCCACCCATGTTGTGGCCCATCAGTGGCCTGTGCAGTTAGTAGCTGATTCCGACAGTGAGGAGGCTGGTGTGGTGCTGCGCCAGCAGCCCGTGCAGTTGGCACTTGAGTCAGACAATGAGGAGGCTAGAGAAGATGTGGTGCCAGAGGCGGGGATTCAGCCAGGGCCTTCAGAACCTCCAGAAGCTCCCATAAGTGAAGAAGAAGAAGCTCCTCAGGAGGAGATCTCCTCAAGAGTAAGGCTTGGGGCTTGGGGCTAATTGGCCACTCCCCTAGATTATTTAAGGAAGAACGATGATTGATGCAATTTGCAGGAAACAACTTCGTTCAAATTCCTTCGCGTCTTGATTTCAGAAAACGTGTGATTTGGCTCTTGTTTCTCTCTTATCAGTTTTCCTGCAAATTGCTTCTGGGCATTCTGCCAACCACAGTAAGGTTATGGTTATCTGAAATACTGTGCCTCAGAACTGAGTTTTTATTCTTTGAATTCTTGGAGGCTGTTAATGAAGTTAAATTAACAGTTCTTGTTTAGAAAATACTGATTTATTGTACTTGTGTTCAAACAACTACTAAGAAAGCTCATTAGTAGTCTTTAATTAGTAAATTAAGGTTTGTATGGACTTTGCGTGTGCTGCGTTCTTTGGGGTCCATAGCTAGGGCAGAACAACCCATCAGAAGGCAGCTGCAACCAGTGTCTTTTCCATGCAGCAGGCAGACTGCCCAGGGCAGACAAATCCCCCTCTCCCTCCAAATTAGAGCTGAGGAAGAGGCCAGCTACAGCAAACACAAGCATACAGAGGCCAACAGGGGTACAGAGGAACAGTGCTGAATGAACTGCCCCAGTTCAGAGGAAAGTTTGATGGGGACTCAGACCAGCTAGCTCTATTCCTTGACTCAGGTGAGATCCACCTAGAATGTTATGGACACCTCTACCCATCCCCCAGAGCCATAGTGAATATCATTGCAGAGGGGCTAGAGGGGGAAGCAAGGAAATGGCTAGCAGCCCTCCACAAGAGGAGAGCCCCCCAACTGCAAGATGCAGATGACTTCCTATGACTGCTAGAGGTCAGATTCGAGGAGGCAGATGAAGACCCATATGCAGAAGATGAGCTATCTAAAGCAGAGGGACTGTCCCATTAAAGAGCACATCTGTGAATTTAGGAGAGTCATTGGGAGGCTACCCCCTTTATCAGAGCAGTTGCTAGTGCACTTTTTCAGAAAACAAGCCTGGACAAGCAAATTGCCCAGGTAACTGCTTACTGGGACATCCCAAACCAGCTCTCTGAGTGGTTCCGAGTAGCAATAAAAGTCGACAGTGGATTGCGTGCCAACAACATGAGAAAGCAACCAGACATGAAAGAGAGAGGGCAACCCAACCTGAAACTGCCCAGCCAATGGGGAACCACAGTACCATGGCAGACCCCAAAACCAGTCCTCCCTCGAAGTCTGCTGAAGTGCTAGAGATGTGGGGGGAAGGGCCACATGGCATCTGCATGCACGACCCCAGCCCCAAGGCCTAGGCCAGAGCCACCACCCAGGGCACAACTGGAACGAGGCCCAAAATGGGCCACCAACACATCCCAGAGGGCCCTCCAGGCTGAAGAGGTCCCTCCCCACCCAGCTGAAGGGGGAGGGAACCCCAGGCAACCATGACCAGTTGCCAGAATCCTATGACAGTGAGGACAAGGGCAAAAATGACCCAATGATGAGGGGACCAGTCCACCCTTTCATTTTCCCAATATGCCTCACAGCCCCAAAAATGGGAACCCAGGGGGCTTTTCAAGCCCTGATAGACTCAGGCTGCACTAGATGCTTGATCAACCTAACCACAGTCCTGAAACTGGGGATCAGAGCAAAAAGATTGACCCACCCAATCCCGTTCGAACAGGTCGATGGGTCCCTAATGGGGGGAGCCTATGCCTCTCACCTGACCGAACCAGTGAGGCTAGAGCTAGCGGATCACTGGGAAATAATTCGATTCGTAATAGCCCCCAAAATGACAGATCCAGTCATACTGGGACTCTCCTGGCTAGACAAGTGGGGAGCAAGCATCTGGTGGCAAGCGGGTACCCGCAGACTGAGAATAGCAAAGGGCCTCCACACCTCTCCCACACTAGCAAGCAGAAACACCACCCATGCAGGGAACCCTCCAAAAGAGCACACCGGAACAACTGGCAGCCACAGCCGACAAAACCCCAGAGACCAAACAGATCCCGAGGGAATATCAGGACCTTGCAGAAGTATTCAACGAGGCTGAGTGCAACGTCCTGCCTCCCCACCACAAGGCAGATTGCGCCATTGAAATCATCCCCAGGGCAAAACTACCCAAGCCCAAACTGTATGCCATGACACCCCGGGAAATGCAAGAAATGCAAAATTACATAGACAAAAATCTAGAAAGGGGGTTCATCGAGCCAGCCAAACCACGGGTCATGGCACCAGTCCTCTTCAAAGAAAAAAAAGATGGAACTATGAGATTGTGTGTGGACTTTTGAGAAATCAATGCCGTGTGTGTACAGAACCTATACCTCCTCCCCGTCATGAGGACACTGAGACCATGGATGACCACATACCCCTTGTCTGCCAGGTACTGGAAAAATTCTGGCAGCCAACCTGTATGTCAAGCTGTCAATATGCGAATTCCACCATGTACGGCTAGACTACCTGGGTTATTGAGTGTCTAATGAGGGAATAGAGATGGATCCATCCAAAGTGCAAGCGTCTTAGGCTGGCAACCCCCTCGCACCCGTAGACAGCTACAAAGCTTCCTAGGTTTCACGAACTTCTACAGGCAATTCATCCCCTCCTTTGCGAAGATTGCCAAACCTATGACAGACCTCCTAAAGACAGGGAGCCCAGGAACAAAACCCCGCCCAGGACAACCTCTACAGTGGGACCTAACCTGCCAAGAGGCATTTGAAACACTAAAAGAAATGTTTGTGAAGGAACCGGTGTTGAAGCATCCTGACCCTGAATGATCCTTCATCATCCAAGCAGACGCCAGCGACGTAGCAATTGGAGCAGTGCTACTCCAAAGAAATAGTCAAGGAAATCTACAACCCTGCGCCTACACCTCCCACAAGCTCATGGACACAGAGAGACAATGGGCAGCATGGGAAAAGGAGGCGTTTGCGGTGAGATAGGCACTGCTAACCTGGCGACACCTGCTGGAAGGGGGCCAGAAACCGTTCGAAGTCTGGACTGAACACAAAAACCTGGAGGCCCTCAGGACCCTGCAAAAACTATTAACCAAACAAGTCCGTTGGGCTCAATACTTCAACTGTTTCGACTTCATGCTAAAGCACATTCCAGGGGGAAGGAACTTTCTAGTGGATGCTCTCTCCCACATGCCCCAGTACAAATGCAAGCGGGAGCAGGTAGTGGACTCCATCATTCCCCCTAGCCAAATAGCAGCCCAAGTAACCATCAGACGACAACACCATAACCGGCATGACCAACCAACAAGTGATCTAACAGCAAAACTCAAACTGAACTGCTGGCAGACCCCTGGTTCCGAGACAATCAACACATCCTGACAAAAAGGGATGACCTCGCATGGAAGGGGATAAAGCTCTATGTCCCAGAATCCCTACGCACCCTGATCCTCCAGAGGAGCCACGGCATTAAACCGGCAGGCCACTTCGGATTCCTAAAGACTTTACACTTAGCACGGAGGCAGTTCTGGTGGCCCAGCATAAAGAAAGACATGGACAGTTATGTGAAAAGTTGCACCATCTGCACCACAATGAAGAAATGACCAGGAAAACCCACCAGACTGCTACAATCAGTAGCAAAGCCAACAAGACCATGGAAGGAGATTGCAAAAAGTGTTGCCAAAAAGTGGGGGAAACACGGTGATCTGGACTGTAATAGATTTATTTTCCAAACAGGCGCATTTCATACCCTGCAGCGGACTACCCTCAGCCCACCAGTTGGCCAAACTGTTCCTGAAACATATCTACTGCCTGCATGGAGTACCAAGAAGAATTATCTCAGACAGAGGGGTCCAGTTCATAGCTAAGTTCTGGAGGGAGTTCCTACAGTCCATTGGGTCATCCCAGGGCCTTAGCTTGGCCTTTCATCTGAGCACCAATGTGGGGGGGGAGCAGAGAGACTGAATGCCATGGTAGAGCAGTACCTGAGGTGTTATGTGAACTATTAGCAGTCCAAGGGTGGACCTCCTGTCTTTCGCTGAGGTCACGTATAATAATGCTGTTCACAGTAGCACAGGGTTAACCCCGTTCAAGGTAGTGAGCGGCATGGACTTTGTCCCAATGCCTGAATACCCAAGGGAGCCCCCCTCCTCAGTCAGCTTGACCGATTGGATGGTGATGTTGAAAGCAACCTGGGAGAATGTCAAGAAAGCACTAGCTAAAGTGGCACAAACCTATAAGAAACAGGCAGACAAACACTGAGCTCCCCAACGACCATTTCAATTGGGGGAGAAAGTTTACCTCTCCACAAAATATTTGAGGTTAAAACTCCCTAGCAAGAAACTGGGGCCAAAGTTTATGGGACCATTCCCCATAGTAAAGATAATCAACCTGGTCACGGTGCAATTGGAATTGCCCCGACTGCTAGGGAAGATACCCAGTATTCCATAGTAGCCTTTTAAAACCAAGAGCCTTGGTAGTACAGTGGTCTAAGGCACCCTGTTATTAAGCTGGTTATTAAGACCATCTGCCTGCAATTACTGCAGGTTCGAATCTCGCCAAGGCTCAAGGTTGACTCAGCCTTCCATCCTTTCTAAGGTAGGTAAATTGAGGACCCAGTTGTGGGGGCAATAAGCTGACTTTGTATAAATATACAAAAGGATGAAGGCTATTGCTGAGCACATTGTAAGCCGCCCTGAGTCTCCGGAGAAGGGCGGCATATAAATCAAATTAAAAAAAAAACCTGTGGGCACATTGACCCTGAGGCCACTACCCCGTGAGCCCCCAGACCCCGTGGTCATAGGGGGCCAGACCCATTATGAGGTGTAGTGAATCCTCAATTTGAGGTGGCACAAGAGACAACTCCAGTATTTAATCAAGTGGAAGGGTTACCCCTTATCAGAGGCATCTTGGGTAGAGTCGAAACATCCAGGCTGATTGCCTTATAGCCAAATTTCACACAGAAAATCCAAACAAGCTGGGTGGGGGATTGCATCACTAAACTCTACATCTGTACTCAAATTGTTTTGCTTTGTGCAGGACACCGTCAGGAAGTGAGGGGAGCCTAATGTCAACTTGCAAAGCTTTCAAGTTGCCATGAGCAAGAGGGAGGGAGAACTGAAGGAGCTGATTGATTTCCCTAACTGACACTACATTCCACAGATATTATGGTTACCACAATCATTAGGAGAGTTTTGGGTTTCACAGCCAGCCAAAGTGGTTAATTGGAGAATGTGATTTATGACACGGCCAGGGAGGAGGGGAGAGACAGGGTCATAGGGGAACCTAAATCTACGTGGGATTAGTTCTAACTGCATCTGAATATTGCTGAAATGGTGCTCCTAATAAATGACTATATTTCTTTTGAAGTTTGGCTCATGGCTCATGAATTAATTAGGGCATCTTTCTGAAACTTCACAGTATACATGAGGGGAGTTGCCAGCAAAGATGAAATTGCCTGGAAGAAGAATATAAAAGATTGGAGGAGAAATTACAAGATGAGCCTCAAAAGAGAAATATAAAGCAACAAATGGACTTAATTAAACATAAACTGAATCTACTTGAGAAAAAGGACTTGACACAACAGTTAAAAAGGACTAACAATTTTTTTTTGAGAATGCCAACAAACTGGGGAGATGGTTAGCATATACGCTACCAAAATGAGGAGAAGAAAAACACAGTCCAGGAGTTTTATGAGAAATTGTATAAAGAACCTGACTTCTATACAGAAGGGAAAATATTACAATATTTTGAGAAAGCAGAACTACCCAAAATACCGGAAGAAATCAAAAATATGTTAAATGAAGAAATAAGGATGTTGGAATTATTAGAGGCGATCCAAAAATAATAATAATAATAATAATAATAAGACACCAAGCCCTGATGGTCTACCAATAGAATTATATAAAGAAATGCAAGATAGCCTAGGACAAGTCTTACTTGAAGTATATAACGCAGTGTTAGAAGAGGTGAAAATACCATCATTGTGGGTGGAAGCAAACATTGCACTGATATCAAAGGAGAACTCTGATAGGTTATTAATTAAAAACTATAGACCTATATCTCCTCTAAATACAGAATATAAAATATTCACATCAACAATAGCTAATTGTCCAA
Organism: Pantherophis guttatus; assembly: GCF_059756535.1. NCBI lineage: Eukaryota > Metazoa > Chordata > Lepidosauria > Squamata > Colubridae > Pantherophis > Pantherophis guttatus. The sequence goes on along the minus strand of NC_142063.1, from coordinate 182,968,577 downwards.
AAAAGTTTTTAAATGAGTTTATTCACATCGACCAGAATGGTTTCTTACGAAAAAGACAAATGAAAAATAATATAAGAATAATACTAGATGTTTTAGAATATTATTTATTTATTTATTTATATTTAAATTTATATACCGCCCTTCTCCTGAAGGACTCAGGGCGGTGAACAGCCAAAAGTAAAAAACATAAAATACAAAGTTTAAAAACAATTTAAAAATATATTAAACAATTTGGCCCAACAATTAAAATACCCCATTTAAAATTCAAATTAAAATTAAACAATTGGAGAGTTAGGCCAGCCCGGCTTGTTGAAATAAAAAAGTTTTGAGGGCCCGGCGGAAAATACGTAAATTCAGAATCATCCGTATCTCCAGGGGGAGCTCGTTCCAGAGGGCAGGTGCTCCCACAGAGAAAGCTCTCCCTCTGGGGGCCACCAGTCAACATTGTTTGGCCGAAGGCACCCCGAGGTAAAGAAAATTTATAAATTCTTATTGGATTATAAAATGGAAGAAGAGCTGGTCAAAGAAATGATGGTGGCATGGGCAATAAATTTTGGGTACAATATACAACTGGAAAAATGGCAAGAATTATGGGTGGGGGTGGGGATAGGAAAATAACATTGGCAATACCGTATAAAGAACATTTATACAAAATGTTCTACAAGTGGCATCTTCTGCCAGCCGAGATTGGCAAAAATGTTTAGAAATTTATCACCAAAATGTTGGAAATGCAATCATGAATCAGGCACATACTACCATATGTGGTGGTCATTTAAAAAAGCAAAGGCGTATTGGTGGAAAATTAATTTATGGCTGACAGAAGTAATTGGAGAAGAAATAGAATATAAACCAGAATTATTCCTATTGGGAATTATAAATGGGAAATATAGTAAAGGGGTAATTTACTTAATAATACATATTATAACAGCAGCAAGAATGGTTTTTGCCCAAAATTGGAAAAAATAAGGAAATCCCTCTAGAAGATGAAGTGATCAATAAAGGTGAGTCGGATTATTATAAGATATGGAACAAATTTTATCAATGGTTGGAACGGAAAGGAGGGATGAAAAATATGAACTGACTAGAACTTATAGAATGGAGAACTAAGGCTTTGTATGTAATTACAATCGAATGAAAGAGGAAAAGACAAATGTATAAGTAATATAGGTAGAAAAATTATGTCTTTATATATGTAAATACTGAATAAACCAAATGTATATAAGTAACAAGGTATATATGATACTGATTGTTTATTTTAGTATGTATGGCAAAGATAATGCCAGGACGGTTACACTGTGTCCAGTGTTTTAATATGTGTTTAATAAAAAATTTAAAAAAAAATAAAGGTGAAAAAAGATGAACAACATTTTTACAGAACTATAGATACGTTGAGGCTGGGCATTACAAGGAGTGGCTGGGAGGGGAGGGGCCGGGTGAGGTGCCCCAGTGATGGTGAGTTGGCCACACCCACCCAGTCACATGACCACCCAGTCACATGACCACTTAGCATGCCCACCAAGCCATGCCCACCAGCCACACCCACAGAACCGGTAGTAAAAAAAAATTGAATCCAACCATTGCTTAGGAGGTGATAAAATTCAATGTAATCAAGCAGTTTTAAGCACAGCAAGAGATTACTCTAGGTTTAGATACAAAATTCATGGCTGAAATATCTATAGAACTTGCTGTTCAGATATCTCTCAAAGATGAACTTATTCTAAGATCATGTATTGCTTTTTGAAATAAGATGTTAAAAATGTTTTTACAAAAGGAGCCTACCTTGTGGAGTTTGGAACAGGTTTTGCACGGCCTTGGGTATTTTCTTCCCATATGCTATTTGCTAATTTATTTCCAATGGAGGACATTATTTTGATGAGTTCAACAGGCCAATCATCCAAGTCAAGTGAACGGACATGTGATAAATGTGTACCAAGATTTCGGTGTATCCCTGAGCATTCAATACAAATGAGTGCTCCTAAATTTAAACTTGCCCAGTCAGGATCTATTGGTAAAGAAAACAATATAAACATTTTTGTACTAATAATCTGGACTAACTTTTATGTCCTCTTCATGGAAGTGGCAACCTATTTTTTTGTTTACAATATACAGTAAAGAATAAATGAAACAGGATTAAAGGATATAAGACCCAAAAGACATAATACTTATTATCCTACTCCTCTTATGTTCTCTGAGTGACAGAATGAAAATGTTCTGACATGAAAGAAAATATATATCTTTTTTGTTGTTTTGAAAATGACAAAATAGGATGCTTAGAAGGTAAAGGTAAAGGTTTCCCCGTCCAGCCATGTCTGACTCTAGTGGGTGGTGCTCATCCTTGTTTCCTAATTGAGGGATCCAGCATTGTCCTAAGATGCTTCCATGGTCATGTGGCCAATATGCTGAAGCATGCAGAACACTGTTTTATCTACTTGCATTTGCATGCTTTCAAAATGCTTAGTTTGGCAGGAGCTAGGACAGGAATGGGAGCTCAACCTTTTGCATGGTGCTTGGGTCTCAAACTGCCAACCTTACAGTTGACAAGCCCAGCATCTTAATCACTATGCCATCATACCCCCTACACGATGGCTAGAAAACTAAAGACAAAAAATGGCAAGCAAAGAGGAGAACAATATTGGTTAAATTTATAAAGGAGAAAAAGAATCTAACTTAACTGAATCAAACATATTACAAGCTATATTTCTAACACCCATCATTTTGTGTATTCAAGTTGATAAGTTTAAAGTGGCTGTATTCAGACAACATGTTAAGCTTGGTTTAATATTAGCTTGGTTAGGTGTACTTTGGAGGGTAGGGGGTGACATAACATGCTGCACAAACTATCTGATTTAGTTAGCTTGTGATTTAATGTTTTCTGCAAAGCAATTTAAATAGGTTGTGTAAATGCAGAATATAATGATAAATATTATTGAAACATGCTTTGGATGTTTTCTATAGAAAAAAATAACAATTATTGTGCAAAAAGTACTCTAGACTGATCATCTGTTAAGATTAGTACTGCTATCTAATAATTATATTCCTACTTTAGTTAACACATCACAATCCTAACATATTTATCATTATCATCTTTTTAATTTAAGTTGAACAAATACAGTTCAAGATTATAAAACTGGATATCTTCCTGCCTTGTGAGAGCTTTAAATGTGCACATTAAGAAAAAGAAAACTTTTTAAAGGAATGGGTAGATTTGGGGGGGGGGGATAACTGTAAATCCCACTCAAATAAACAATGGACAAACCAGATCTAATCTGATATGTTGCTATTTATGATATAACACATGAACTAGATGCAAAAAATTGACTGCACAAATATATAAACTTAAATTTAATGGACAATAAATGTAGGCTGCAGTATTTCTAAAATAACTAGGATATACTGCTCTTTTAAAATTACTTCTCTATTTTCATTTATTTATTTTTATTTTATTTATTATTTCTATTTCTATACCGCCCTTCTCCCGAAGGACTCAGGGCGGTGTACAGCCTATTTAAAAACACAAAAACAAAAACAACAGTTAAAATTTAAAATCATTAAATAATTAGGCTCCAATTAAAATCCCAGGAATTTAAAAATACCCCAATTTAAAACGTTATGTTAATAGCCCGGCCTGGCGGAACAACAGGGTCTTCAGAGCGCAGCGAAACACCCGGAGGTCGGAGATCTTACGTATTTCCGGGGGCAGTTCATTCCACAGGGCTGGGGCTCCCACAGAGAAGGCCCTCCCCCTGGGTGTCGCCAGCCGACATAACTTGGCCGATGGCACCCTGAGGAGACCCTCTCTGTGGGAGCGGACTGGTCGGTGGGAGGCTATTGGTGGCAGAAGTCGGTCTCGAAGGTACCCGGGTCCTATGCCATGGAGCGCTTTAAAGGTGGTAACCAACACCTTGAATCGCACCCGGAAGACCACTGGGAGCCAATGCAGCTCGCGCAGGAGGGGTGTCACGTGGGCGCAACGAGTTGCACCCATAACCACCCGCGCGGCCGCATTCTGGACCAGTTGGAGCCTCCGAATGCTCTTCAAGGGGAGCCCCATGTAGAGAGCATTACAGTAGTCCAACCGGGAGGTGACAAGGGCATGAGTGACCGTGCGCAAGGCGTCCCGATCCAGAAAGGGCTGCAACTGGCGAATCAGGCGAACCTGATAAAAGGCCCCCCTGGCCACGGCCGTCATGTGCTCTTCTAAAGACAGCCGTGCGTCCAGGAGGACACCCAGATTGCGAGCCCTCTCTGTGGGGGGCAAAGATTCACCCCCAATAGTCAGCGATGGCACCTGCTGACTATATCGGGGCGCCGGAAGCCACAGCCACTCGGTCTTGGAGGGGTTGAGTCCGAGCCTGTTCCTCCCCATCCAGGCCCGCACGGCCTCCAGGCAGCGGGACATCACATCAAGGGCATCGTTGGGGTGGTCTGGAGTGGAGATGTACAGCTGCGTATCGTCAGCGTACAGATGACACTTCACCCCAAAACCACGGATGATCTCACCCAGCGGCTTCACATAAATGTTGAACAGGAGAGGCGAGAGGACCGACCCTTGTGGCACTCCCCATGCGAGATGCCTCGAGGTCGACCTCTGTCCTCCTGCCAACACAAACTGCGAGCGGTCGGAGAGGAAGGAGGAGAACCACCGCAAAACGGTGCCCCCTATTCCTAACCCCCCCAACCGCTGAAGCATGATACCATGGTCGATGGTATCAAAAGCCGCTGAGAGGTCTAATAGGACTAGGACAGAGGAGCAACCCCTGTCCCGAGCCCTCCAGAGATCATCCACCAACACGACCAATGCCGTTTCTGTGCTGTACCCCTGCCTGAAGCCCGACTGGTACGGGTCCAGATAGATAGCTTCATCCAGGTGCCGGGGAAGTTGTCGTGCCACCACGCTCTCAACAACCTTCGCCACAAAACGAAGGTTGGAGACTGGACGATAGTTGGCTAATTCAGCCGGGTCCAGGGAAGGCTTCTTGAGGAGGGGCCTCACTACCGCCTCTTTCAAGGCGGCAGGAAAGGCACCCTCACTCAAAGAAGCACTTATGATCCCCTGGAGCCAGCCTCGTGTAACCTCCCGGGAGGCTAGCACCAACCAGGAGGGACACGGGTCCAATAAACACGTGGCGGCACTAGTCTTACCCAGGACCCTGTCCACATCCTCGGGAGTCACAGGATCAAACTCCTCCCAGATAACATTCTCAAGACCTGCCCTCGTCTCCTCCCGTGGACTCATCCAGTCGGAGTCCAGGCCATCCCGAATCCGAGCGACTTTATCATGCAGGAATTGCACAAAATCCTCAGCACGACCCTGCAAGGGATCTTCCCGCATAATCCCATTCCAACTATAGTGGGGGAGGGTCAGATGTGAAGGGTTTGAATTGGTAGGCCAAAAAGTAGATTTGGTTTAAACAGTGAAATGTCAACATTTAAAAACAAATAAAAGTAAAGAAAAAGAAAAAGAAGAAAAAACTGTTTTGCTCATAATGAGTTTGATCCAGAAACTTTGGCACATAGGGTTTTTTTAACTCACAGAAGCCTTTGGATTTGGCAAAATCCAATTTGCAAAATAGGCAATGTCTGAAAATGTTAATAAAGGTTCATAGCAGTGACAGAGAAAAAGACAACAGTGTTCCAAATCAGTAACATTAAGATTTTTAATAATCCAGGACTTCCAGCTGATGTTGCGGTGGTATTGGACATGAGGAGCAGGTCTCCGTGCTCCCACGCAGAGTTCTCCCTGTTGGAGGGCTCCGAAAGGAGCTAAAGCCACCCTGTAGGGGTGGTGAAGAAAAGAGGGATGCCCTGTAGTTTGGGGAGAGCAGCAACTCTCCTGCTAGACTCAGGGCTTCTTACCTCTCACTCAACAAGGAGAAGAGGCAGCCATCATGACTGCCATGAAGCTGGGATAACCGAGGCAACAAAGAAACATGCAGGAGTGGTGCAGATGAAAAGTGATTGGAGCTGGGTGAGAAGATTCCTTTTTTTATTTAGAGGCTAACTTCAAAGAAAAAAAAAGAGGTAAATTTTCTAATTTTTAAAGCAATGAACTACCATAGAGAGAAAAATCCTAGACCCGAAAGAAAGTAACTAAGGGGAGAAAAGCTAAAGACCCTTTAAAACATAGAAAATTGGACTTTTAAATTGGGCAGGTGTTGTTTTGGAAAGGCATTAAAAATGCTGGACTATCTACTTGAATTTACTTGAATAGTTAACTTTGTTTCCATAAACTGAACTAAATTTCAATTAATTCAATCTATAAGACTTGAAACAATGCTGAAACCTAAGCTGAGGTCGCTATCTACTGGTGAATGGAATATATATATATAGTTTATATAGTTTATATATATAGTTTAGAAAATATATATAGTTTAGAAAAAAAATTGAGAGAAATAAATAACATTTATCTGGAGGATTGTGGTGACACTTACTGTTCTATAACTAGTTACTTTATGATCACTGAAGACTCTATTATGAGAATAAGGAAGACTTTTAAGTAAAGGAAAGTGATTTTTGACTGGCGGAAGCTTCCTGGACTACTTAAATGGAATTGATTAATAATTCTGAGATGTAAAGAACTATGATTACTGAACTTTCTGAGGAGTAACATTGGACTGGAATATATTGCTTTTGGACTTGAGTAAGAGCAGGACTTATTAAATTAAGACAAGATGCTTCATCAGTGGGAAAGGAGTAAGATTTCAAGAGAAATGGCGTTGATGTTTCAAAGCATTAGGGGTACTATGGAAAAGAATCACAGAGAGATAAAGTACCTAATGCAAGGTATATATGGGAAAATAGAAAATATGCTACAGCTGATGATGAATGAAGATCAAAGAGTAGAAAGAACGGAACAAAAGACAGAATGGACAAACCAAAGCAAACAAAGCAAAAAGATGGGAAAAAGAGGATAAAGATAATAATGACTGATGAGATAAACCAAGGGAAAAGCACTTTAAGAAACTTAAAAATGGAATCAGATAACTGGGAAGATACTTTTGAAAGGAAGATAGGGGCTTGGGTGGATATTCTGGAGACCTGGCAGCTTAGGAGGAGAGAGATGGGAGAAATATTCAGTCTGAATGGTGAAGATACAGATTTTGATAGAGATAAAAGATCCAAGAGAGGAGTATGGAGTATCCAAAAAACGAATAAGAATTTTTTTTTAATTTTTTTTAAAAATTTGATTTATATGCCGCCCTTCTCCGGAGACTCAGGGCGGCTTACAATGCGTTAAGCAATATTGAAATAGATAGATAGATAGATAGATAGATAGATAGATAGATAGATAGATAGATAGATGTGTGTGTCTGTGTGTATGTGTATTTCTCTTTAGCCAGGTTCTACCTACGTAAACCAAGATATTATGCAGCCCTAGTTCAGTGAAATCACAATTCACTAGTTTCTGGGCTTTTTTTCTTCTGGCAGTCAGCAGACCCTTTGCTGCCCATTGGGAGACTAAGATAGATCTATTTTGGCCTTATAAGGCCTCATCAGTTAGCCACACCCTCATCTCATGTATCCTCCCTGTAAAGGTACAATATTTGTTTTTCTTTCTTTTTCGTAGGTTTTATGTGTATTTCTCTTTAGCCATATATATTTATATGGCTATAAATGTCATAAATTATATTTATATGGCTATAAGTGTCATAAATTATATGACACTCTCTCTCTCTCTCTCTCTCTCTCAGCTTGGAGCCTGCAGCAACCACAGCATAACTAGCCGATGAGTCATGTGCATTCCAATGGCTCACTGACTGGAGGAGAAGGAGAGAAGTCACAAAGCAACCAGTTCCCAGCTTGGTTGGACAATATGACTGATTGTTTTGGAAACTTGAGAAAACTGAAACTTACATAGATGTGAAAAGCCTGGGAACTTTAATATTGGTTTTTCACTAGTTAGTGCCAATATGGTGCATCTAAATAAATTTGTTCTTTGAGAAAAGGAATGCCTCAGAGTTCAATTTGTGAAGGATGCATTACTTGGAACCTGACTTAAGCCAGTACTCACAAAAAACAAATTTTCCTCGCTCCAACTGGAGCTACATTCCAGGGTCCTGAGCCCCGGCTGCTCCCTGGACAGCCAAGGTAGTAGAGAGACTCAGGGAAGACAGAGGACGAGGGTGATGGGGGTGGCCTGAGCGAACTGTGGTCCCTTGCAAATGCCCAGCAGCAGCTCGGATCGGCAATGGAGAGAGCCTGGCTGAGATGTATGCAGCCAGCCCCCAGCAATTGGGACTCAGGCAGGGAAACCCACTCACCAGGGTCGCAGAGGAAACCCATGGCTGTCGCAGCCTGGAGAGGAGAGTTCTGGGTGAGTTGAAGCTGTACGATCCCCTGAACCTGGTCCATGATCAGGAGCTGGGGATCTTCCTGGGGAATCCCAGTGGGACAGGAACTGACTGCCCTCAACCCTTAATGGCAGGCCCAGGGGAAACTATGAGGCCAGTTGCAGCTGGTTCGGATGCTCCTGGGTCTTTGCCCTGCAACCGCCACTGCTGCCAGAGCCAATGCAGCCCAGATGGAACAACGATGCCTGGCTGGCTTGGCTCCCCCTGGGCCTCCACCTCCCAACTGTCACCGCCAGAGCCAATGCCAACCGAACGGAACTACGATGTCAGCTGCAGCTGCCTTGACTCCCCCTGGGCCTTCGCCACCACTGCCAAGCCCAAGGCTCCCTGGAGGAATCCACGATGCCGGCTGTGACTGGCTTGGCTCCCCCTGGGCCTTTGGGCCCCAACAGCTGCAGCCCAGATGGAGCTACAAAACCGGCTGCAGCTGGCCCAGCTTCCATAGCTCCTTCATCCCTCTGCTTCAGTCCCTCTCCCAACCGAAACTGAAGGGACACCAGAGACCTATGACAGCGATGATGATGCCAAGGATGACCCGATGGTGAGTAAACCCATCCGCCCCTTCGCTATAAAGTTGAAGATAATAACGCCAAAAACTAGAGAACCTAGAGGTGGTAATCGACATGGGTTGCACTCACTATTTAATCAACCTGCCTACCGTCCTGAGCCAACCCATATATTTTGAGCAGGTCAATGGATTGCTAATCGGTGGGGCCCCTGCCACGCTCCTCACCAAACCTGTGAGACTGGAAATTGGTCAACACCCAGAACACCTCCATTTCATAGTACTGCCAAAGATGAAAGAGATGGTGATACTAGGGTTGGCATTGGACAAGTGGGTGCCCGTCATCACATGGAGGGATGGTCACTGAGAGATACGAATTGGGGTAGGGCCAATCCCCCCAAGTCCAAATGCTGCTGAAGAGGCCAACCACAAGATGACGCTAAGCAAGATGAGAGGGCTGCAGCAGCCACACAGCTGCCTCCCAGCACTCCCTCAATCTCTAGAGTATATCAGGACCTTGCCAGAGGCATTAAGCAAAGAAGACATGAGCATGCCGCCACCCTACCTTCCGACTGACTGTTCGTGCTGGGGCTAAGCTACCGAAGCCAAGGATGTACTCCATGACTCCCAACGAAATTGGAGAGTTAAGGAGGTACATCGATGCCTATCTAGCACAAGGATTCATCCAACCCACGAAATCCAAAGTAGCAGCCCCCATACTGTTTAAGGAGAAGAAAGATGGGGGGATGACACTTTCCATGGGTTTTCATGGAATTAATGCCATATGCATGGCAAACACATACTCACTCCCCCTCATGAAGGACATGTTGGCCCATCTGGCCAAGGGGAAGATATTCACCAAACTGTATCTATGTGAGGTGTACTACCAAGTTCAGATCAGGGAAGGAGATGAGTAGAAAACTGTCTTCAACTGCTCCCTCAATAGTTTCCAGCTCAGAGTGATGCCCTTTGGGTTGCAAGGAAGACCCACAGTTTTCATGCAACTGATAAATGAGGTGCTGCATGACCACCTGTACAAAAGGGTTCTCATGTACTTGAGCGACATTCTCATTTTTACCAAGACCCTGGAAGAACAAGTGAAGCTGATGCACCAGGTTTTACAGAAGCTCCTGACAGCCAAACTATAAGCAAAGTTGTCAAAATACAAATTCCACAAAACCTGCCTAGACTACCTGGGATATTGAGTGTTGAGTGAGGGGATAGAGATGGACCCAGGAAAAGAGAGAGCGGTGCTGGATTGGCAGCCCCCACACAAGCGCAAAAAACTACAAGGTTTCCTGGGGTTTGCAAACTTCTACAGGCAATTCATCCCCACCTTTGCTGAAATTGCCTGACCAATCACCAAGCTACTGAAGATGGGGAGTGGCCCACAACACCGCAACTGAGCCAACCCCTATGTCGAGCTCGGTCTCCTACTCGACAACGCATATGGGAGGCAGAGAGGAGGTTGTGGGGACGCAAACTCAAGCTACTTGGAAGCTGAAACGGGGAAGCTCTTCACAGGGGTTGGTGATGGTGGCACTGGGTGTTAGGCGGCCGGACGCATCGAGGAAAGGATAGGCAGAGAAGGATCACAGGCGAATGGAGGTGACGGCAGCATTTGATGACATCATGGGCCAATGCAGGGATAATTGGCGGCCTGTTTGAATGCCTCGATCAGCTGAGACTAGCTCAGCTGTTCATTATTTGTGTGGGAGGGGTGGAGCCTGCATAGACATATAAAAACCACTGAGAGGCAGCTTGTCAGGTTTCAATGCTATCTCAAAATAAAGGAATTTCCAAACTGCCGATCTTTAAGGAAATTTTCTCTTTATTGAGCATAGTGATCTGTCTCTGGCTCTTTCACGGTCAGTGCTGACCTTTGCCCCCCAATCCCTCCCTTTCCGATCCCCAATTCTCTGCGTCTCATTGGCTATCTTCCAAGCCACTTTCCTCATCCCTTCTCCGTCAGATCACAGGAATATCCCACTCCTCCCATCTCTGAGGATACAGAATCTTCAAAGGAATTAAGTAGGCAAAAGTTCAAGCTTCTCCTCTCCTTATATATGTCAGTGCTGGGACGCTGACACGGCTGCTTTCAGCGCCAACTTTAAACTATTGTATCTTAGCGTTGCCTCGAAGCTACCTTGCAGCTGCAATAAACCATTTGCCAACTCCAGTTTCAGCGTGCATTGTTTGGGGCTGTCAAGGTTTGCTTAGGAACGCTGAGAGAAAGTTGGTGCTCTCCCTTTTTACTCTACTACTGGCTGGTATTTGAGGCAGCATGGTGGAGGAAACAGACCTGGGAGCCCAGGTACCTGATATAGCGGAGGAGGAACAGGAGCTTACGAAGCCTGTGGTACAGAAGGACAGTAAACCGCTTGTGGTGAGGCTGAAGGAACAATAAGCACACCAGGAAAGTGATACAGCTGAAAGCCCGGAGGAGACAGGAACTGGCCTGGTGCAACCATCCTCTGGCAACTGGTAGCATAGTTCCGCTTTGACAGGGTCTGTGGGGGGGGTCAAGGCACCAGCAACACTCCCTGCAGGAGAGCATTTTCAGGGATGGAGAGAGAGGAGATGGGCAGAGGATGAAGAGGGTGGAGAATGGAGTTACTCCACAGGCCCTGGACCCACTACTATGGACGTTTTAAGGGAAAGGTTTGGAGCAGCCAGCTTTTGGGATGTGCCCTCCTGGCAACCGTGGGTGACAGGGCTGGAGCCATCCACTACATGGCAGGGACCTTCTGGGCCATCTGGGACAGATACTCAGTTTCGTTTGGCCAGCCCCAAATTACGACTTGAGCAAGCCATTGGCCAATCCAGGAAGGAGAGCCAGTCCCGACAGGGCACCGGAGCTCAGGCTTCCTCACTGGAGGAGGTGATAAGGGGCCCTGACAGGGGCACATGTAGGATTCAGGCTCATGCGTTGCAGGAAGGTGGGCAACCAGGTTCAGAAGAACAGTTTGACTCCCAGAGGGGAAATAGCAGACATATAGGACCCATGGGCCCCAAAGAGCAAGGCTCAGTTTGGGCCCCAGGTTTATAGCCACTGCAGGCAATGTGGGGACCATCACCCATACAGGCATCATTTGATGGGTGCCCGGAATGAGTGGCTCTTTTCTTAAAACAGGTTATCAGCCACCTGGATTTATATGGAAAATTTTACCCATCTCTATGGGCTATCGTGGTGGCTATCACAGCCGTGCTGACAGGGGAGGTGGCGGACTGGGTGGCCGATCTCCATTGTGAACATGCATGAGAACTTGCAAACATTGGTCTGCTCCTGGAGGCACTGAGAAGTCAATTTGAGGATGAGTCTTGGGCACAACTGGTGGAAGGAGAATTGGTGGCCCTGAAACAAAGGGGCCGACCAGCTAAGGACTACATGAAGGAGTTTCAGAAGATTGCAGGAAAATTAAGAGCATGGCCTGAACGTTTACTGGTGCACCAGTTCCATGGGGGCTTGGACTGTGAGTTGAGACAGGCATGCATTTATAGAGGCTTGCTGCTGCATCTAGCCAATTGGTTTTGGGCAGCCATAGACTTAGATGTTGGCTTGAGGGAGTTTCAACTCTGAGGGGACACTCTGCCAAGACAGACAGTGGACAGGATTCCACAGATTCCTTAGATTCCACAGATTCCTTAGGGAAACAAGGAGGGTGGACCCAACATCCAGGGCCCTGGAACCCACCCAAAGACCATCTTTCCAATTTTTTCAGTGTAATCAGATAGGCCATAGAGCAGTGGACTGTCCTCTCCCTCCACCACAACCGGCAGTGGCACGAGTCCCGGCATCTAGTGCGAAGGGTCTGAACCAAGCATGTGCAATGCTGAAGTGGTCCAGAATAGCCTCGCAGACCCTTCTGTCCGATACCAGTACACCTGCTAAGGAAGTCAGAAGCACACCGGGGCCCGGAAGTCCACCAGTGGTGGTGGGAGACAGCGATGAAGATGATATGATTGATCCAATGGTAAGTACTCCAATACGCCCCTTTGTGGTCCAGATTACTCTCCGGAATCCTTGCACCTCCATGGGGATTAAGCAGGGTGCCTTAATTGATTCTGGATGTACCAGATGTCTAATGCGTAAATCTGTGGCAATTGAGTTAGGTTTACATGTGTTGACTCTAAAAACCCCAATCAAATTTGAACAAATGGATGGTTCAAGTCGGGGGGTGGGGAATGCCTGCTACTCAAGTCATGGAGCCAGTGCAACTGGAAATAGAGGAGCACTGGGAGCATATTTGGTTTGTAGTGGTGGAGGTAATGATTGAACCTGTTATATTGGGGTTGGTTTGGTTGGACAAGTGGAAACCTACAATCTGGTAGGAAGGGGGCTATAGAAAACTCCGACTGCAGCTGGGTCCAGAACCAACAGGATGCAAGCCCATGGAATGGGTAAAGGAAGGTTGGCAATGGGGACAGCCACCCCAAGTTGAAGGAGTCCCGGAGATATATGCGGATTTGGCAGAAGTTTTTAGTGAAAAGGAGTGTGAGGCCCTACCACCATATCGGTGTACCGATTGTGCCATCAAGTTAAATCCAGGAGCCAAACTGCCAAAACCCCATATGTATTCTATGACACCAAAAGAAATAGAGGAATTACATAGTTATATAGATAAGAATTTAGTTAGGGAGTTCATTCAACTTAGCATGGCTGACATGGCTGCACCTGTTCTCTTCAGAGAGAAAAAAGATGGTGGCTTGTGCTTATGTGTCAATTTCCGTGATCTCAACGCAGTGAGCATAGAGCCTTTATATCCATTACCACTAAATAAAAGACTTACTAGCCACCTTAGCGACAGGTAAGATCTTTACGAAACTAGATTTAAGAGAGGCTTATTATTAGGTTCATATTAAACCAGGGGATGAATGGAAAACCATCTTTAATTGCCCCCTGGGTAGTTATAAGTTCCAAGTTATGCCATTCAGTTTGCAGGGCACCCTGGCCGTATTCATGCAGTTGATAAATGAGGTCCTGCATGAATATTTGTACCGGGGAGTGCTGGTATATTTGGATGGCATACTCATTTATACCAATACGATGGAAGAACATACCCAATTGGTTCACAGTGTACTGGAGAAACTGCTAGCGGCCAAACTGTTTGTTAAAATTTTTAAATGTGAATTTCATCAGACTGAATTGGATTACTTGGGTTATAGAAAATCGCAGGAAGGGTTAGGGATGGATCCCAAGAAAGTTAAAGCGGTAATGGAGTGGCAAGCCCCGGGGATGAGGAAGCAGCTGCAGGGTTTCCTTGGCTTTGCCAATTTTTATAGGCAGTTCATTCCATCATTTGCTAAAATTGCATTTGGACATAAAACCAAGGCCAGGACAGCTAATAGTGTGGATCCCTGAATGTCAGAAAGCCTTTGAGGAACCGAAAGCCTTGTTTGCCAAAGAGCCCATACTACAACACCCTGACTAGAATAAGCCCTTTGTCATACAGGCTGATGCAAGTGTAATAGGATGGCTGTAGGGGCAATCCTGTTACAGAAAAACAATCACTGTCATTTACAGCTCTGTGCATACATCTCCAGAAAACTCACTCCCACAGAGAGAGGATAGGCAATCTGGGAGAAGGAGGCTTTTGTTATACACTGGGCGCTCCTTACTTGGTGACATTTACTAGAAAGTGTGGGAAATCAGTTTGAGGTCTGGACCGTCCACAAAAATCTAATAGTATTGCAAACCCCTAGGAATTGTCACCAAAATAGGTGCACTGGGCACAATATTTTCAAAAATTTAACTTCGTTTTGAAGTTCTTGCCTACCGGGAGGAATTTTTTGGCTGACGCATTGTCACGGATGCTCCAATATAATAGTAAAAGGGATGAAGTGGTACAGGCCATGATCCCCAACAGTCAGCCAGCTTTTGGTGAAACTTTATACAAGCCATAGGAGCGACATAAAGATTAAGTTCAGCCTTCCACCCTAGTACCAATGGGTCATCTGAGAGAGCTAATGCTATGGTGGAATGCTACCTGAGATGTTATGTCTCCTATCAGCAATCAGACTGGTCTCCCCTCTTACCATTCGCCGAGGTAGCATATAACAATTCGGTACATCGCAGTACGTGGCTTACCCTTTCCAGATTGTTACGGGGAGGGAATTCCTTGCTATCCCAGAACTGGAAATATCATCCGATGAAGGAACATTACCAAGTGAATGGGCTGACTAGATACGCACACTATGGCCACGAGTCAAGGTAGCATTAGAAAAAGCAGCTAAGGAGTATAAACAGCATGCAGATAAGAAGAGGGCAGAATATAAACCTTTCCGGGTGGGGGATCAAGTATACCTATCCATGAAGTATATAAAACTGAGGATACTGAATAGAAAGTTGGGTCCTCAGTATTTAGGCCCATTTATAGTAATCAGAGTGATTAACCAGTAACAGTAGCTCTGAAGCTCCCTCCCCTACTAGGCAAGATCCACCCAGTATTTCATAGCAATCTATTAAAACCAGTGGAAGCCTTCAGAGACCCCTCAAAATACCCTGGACCACTAAAGGACAACCAGTATGAAATAAACAAAATATTAGATTCTAAAATATACAGGGGCAAAGTCAAATACCTAGTACAATGGAAGGGATATCCCTATGAGGATGCCTCCTGGGTGGCCGTGGAAAATATCAATGCTGAACGGCTGTCACGACGGTTCCATAGAAAAAAACCACAGAAGCCGAAGACTGATGTTAACATCTCCAATTTATCTCTTGCAGAGGGATTTCTGGTAAAGGGGGGGCCGCCTGTCAAGCCTGGTCTCCTGCTCGACAACACATATGGAAGGCGGAGAGGAGGCCGTGGGGACACAAACTCAAGCTACCTGGAAGCTGAAACGGAGAAGCTCTTCACAGGGGTTGCTGATGGTGGCACTGGGTGTTAGGCGGCCGGACGAGTCAAGGAAAGAATAGGCAGAGAGTGGAGGCAGTGGAGGATCACAGGCAAATGGAGGCGACGGCAGCGTTTGATGATGTCATGGGCTGACGCAGGGATAATTGGCAGCCCGTTTGAATGTCTCGATCAGCTGAGACTAGCTCAGCTGTTCATTATGTGTGTGGGACAGATGGAGCCTGCGTAGACATATAAAAAGCACTGAGAGGTGGCTGCTCTCAGCACCAACTTTAGTGCTTTTAAACTATTGTAACTTAGCATTGCCTCGAAGCTACCTTGCAGCTGCAATAAACCATTTACCAACTCTGGTTTCAGCGTGGATTGTTTGGGGCTGTCAAGGTTTGTTTAGGAACATTGAGACCCTAAACTGGACCCTGGAGTGCCAATGCGCCTTCAAGCAGCTGAAAGGGTTGTTCGCCAAAGAACTGACCCTCAAGCACCCTGACTCCAATCAGCTGTTCATGATTCAGGCAGACACCAGCGATATGGCCATCACAGCAGTCCTCCTTCAGAAAAATGCCGAAGGTATTTTATATCCCTGTGCGTACACCTTGAGGAAACTGACAGAGACCAAGCGAACGTGGGCAGTGTGGGAGAAGAAAGCTTATGCAATCCAATGGACCCTACTAACCTGGAGACACTTTCTCGAGGGGGGTCCCATGCCTTTCAAAGTATGAACTCATCACAAAAACTTAGAGGCACTAAAGACACCCCACAAACTCTCCCCAAAACAGGTCAGACGGATGCAATACTTCAAATGATTTAATTTCAAACTAAAATACATCCCAGAGGGGAAGAACCTTCTAGCCGATGCTCTATCATGGAAGCCACAATACCACAGCAAACCGAAGGAGGTAGTTCACGAGATTACCCTCTCCTCAGATAGCGTCGCAGGTGCAGGCGCTGACCCGGGGTCAGGCCACCTGAATGTGAGCCGTGGAAGGAGGAGGCATGACCCAAAAGCTGAAAGACAAATTACCGAATGACCCATGGTACAAGGACAACCCGGGAATACTAACCCTTAAGAATGGACTAGGCTGGAAGGGATCTAAATTGTACATGCCCAACAGCTTGTGGCTCCAGGTCCTTCAATAGAGTCACAACTCTAAACAAGCAGGCCACTTCAGCTACATGAAGACTCTGCACATGGCCAGGCAGCAATTCTGGTGGCCGAGGATGAAAAGAGGCATTGAGGACTATGTAAAGAGCTGTGCCACTTACACGGTGATGAAGATGAGGCTGAGGAAACCCCCCAGATTACTTCAGCAAGTGTCAGACCCGTCTCAACCCTGGGAGGAGATAGCTATGGTCATTTTGATCATCGTAGACTTGTTTTCCAAACAGGCCTACTTTGTAGCTTGCCCAGGGCTCCCGTCAGCACAGAAGCTGGCTAACCCAGTCATCAGGCATAGTTATAGGTTACACAGAGTCCCCCGTAGGATCATTTCCAATTGGGGAGTCCAATTCACAACTAAGTTCTGGAGGGAGTTCATGAGAGCCATCGGGTCCTTGCAAGGACTTAGCTCTGCATTCCATCCAAGTACTAATAGGGCTGTAGAGGGAGCTAACGCCATGGTGGAACAATACATAAGATGCTACAGTATGTCAACTATCAGCAATTGAACTGGGTAGACTTGCTGCCATGTGCAGAAGTAGTGTATGCAGTGCAATGCAGTGCACAGCAGCACTGGATTGACCCCCTTCCAAGTGACCAGTGGGATGGAATTTGTCCCTATGCCTGAACTACCTAGGGAACTCCCTTCTTCCATATCACTAACTGAGTGAATGGAGTCACTGAAGAAGGCATGGGGAAATATGAAATGGGCCCTAAGTGAGGCAGCAGAGGTGCATAAGAAACAGGCTGACAAGCATCGGTCTCCCCAACCACAGTTTAAGATGGGGAATAAGGTTTTCCTGTCCACAAAGTACCTGAAGTTAAAGCTACCCTCAAAGAAGCTTGGTCCCAAGTTCCTAGGGCCGTTTCCTATAGTGAGGGTGATAAACCCGGTGATGGTATGCCTCCAACTTCACCGGTTGTTGGGGAAGTACCTTCCCAAACCAGCAGTGAGTTCACAAATCTGACCAGTGGGTTGAGCACCCACTGGTCAGTGCTCAGAGCAAAGCCTACGGTGATCAAGGGTCAAACTCATTATGAAATAAAGATGATCTTAGACTCCAGAGTGTAAAGGGAAAAATTGGAACATTGGAAGGGGTACCCACTATCTGAAGCCACCTGGGTAAAGAGCTGGAAAGTGAGCGCAGATAGATTGGTAAAGCAGTTCCATGATAAGTTCCTCCCAAAACCAAAGGGACCTCTCAGGGGAGGGAGAGGGGGCTAGTGGCATTGACTAACCCCACGGTGCTTGATTTCTTGCAAGGGCGTTCCTTCTGTTGGGGGCGGGGGGCAGCCTGTCAAGACTGAATTTTAAGTGAGTGTGGGATTGTTTGTATCCTGGAGTATTCTAACATTAATTCAGTTTGATACAGCTTGGAGCCTGCAGCAACCACAGCATAGCTAGCCGATGAGTCACCAAGCAACCAATTCCCAGCTTGGTTGGACAACGTGACCGATTGTTTTGGAAACTTGAAAAAACTGAAACTTATATTGATGTGAAAAGCCCAGGAACTTTAGTACTGGCTTTTTGCTAGTTAGTGCCAATATGGTGTATCTAAATAAATTTGTTCTTTGAGAAAAGGAATGCCTCAGAGTTCAATTTGTGAAGGATGCATTACTTGGAACCTGTAATGTATATATATTCTTTTTTTCTAATATAATGATGGTCTGATTAGAAATTTGAATAGAAGTAGAAATAAGAATACACACCTTTATATGAAGCAATATTTAGATGGAAAGATTGAAGGTTGAAAAAGGGTATTATAAGATATGTTTAAATAACAGGAAGACTCGTATTTGAATGGCATATTGTGACTTTGAACAACTAAATAATGAAGGGCTATGCCTTATATAAACAATATTAGGATTAGCAATAATGATCTGATTAGAAGTTAGAATAGAGGTAGAAATAAGAAATAGGGGGAATATTAGCAGATTTTTTTTGGTGCTTTTTATATAATAGAATATAAGTAATAATTTGATATGCTTACATTATTGGCATTAAAATGGAATACTGAAATATTGAATAACTACTTTAAAAACATGTATATTAATACTAGGATTATATAAATTTGATTAATATAATAATTATTATGAGTATCATTATTGATGTTTATATCAAAATGAATTATATCCAGGGGCCACACTGTTCATGTATTGATAGTGATGTATATTTAAAAATAAAAAACTAATAAAATATTAAAAACAAGATTTTTAATAATCTCAAATTAAATAACACAATGAACACACACACACACACACAATGAACACATGCACACACAAAAGGAAAATGAAAAACAATAGCAAGAGGGCAGCACTGAACATGTTTCCATGTAGTTATGATGCAAAAACACCATAAACTTTAAGAAGCTCAGGATGACATTTCCTATATAAAATGGTTGTACTTACTTTGTATTTCACAATCTACACAGTGAGAATTGCCACTGATGTTTTTTATTGACTGAAGAGCCATTACCTCATTCTGACTTGTTAGTCGGGACTGTAATATGTAAAGAAATATACAAACAATAAGACCTAAAGCAATTGCAGTCACAACAGCATTGTCTGCTGGTGATAAAGAGTTCAAACAGAAGTGGAATGATCACAGCATTTGATGCCTTTAGTTAGGGGAATGGGACACCTCACCATAGCGAACTCACTGCAGCCAACTTGGCATGGCCAATTCGCCATGGCCAACTTGCTACAGCCACCTCACTATGGCCAACTTGCTGTGGGACAACTCGCCATGGACAACTCGCCGCAGGACAATTTAATAATTCAATTTAATTATTTAAAATAAATAAAAATTATTTTAATTCTTGTCATTCACATTTCATTCTGTCCTTCCTTTTGCATCCTTTCTTTAATGATTTTATTCCACCATTTCTTTGATATTAGCGTAACTCTTGTCCTGCAGCGAGTTGTCCCACAGCAAGTTGGCTGTGGCAAGTTGTCCCACAGGCAGTTGGCTGTGGCAAGTTGGCCATGGCAAGTTGGCACTGGTGAGTTGGCTGTGGCGAGTTGGCTGTGGCAAGTTGTCCCACAGACAGTTGGCTGTGATAAATTGGCCATGGCAAGTTGGCCCTGGTGAGTTTCCTGTGGCGAGTTGGCCATGGCAAATTGTCATAGATCCTTTAGTTAGCTTCTCAGAGAGTTCATCCCTTAGTATGTTTAACTATTTCAATTCAGTATCTGAGAAGAACAGCTTACAATTTTCATCAACTGAGAATTTCAGTTACTTAAGCTGAAAAGTTTAAACTTTTCTCAAAGCATTGCAGCATATAGAGAATAGGATGTTCAGAATCCAATGGAGTTATCAGAGATAAAGTAAATTCAATACTGAAGGATGATATTATTAATACATATATCGAACAGAGAACAACTAATTCTCATACAGAAATTCTGAAAAACTAAAATAATTTCTTAAAGTCCCACTTTTCTTTGCAGAAAAATCTGGAAAAAAATAATGCAGTTGCAAGCAAATATCAGAGTTGAGCCAATGGCTTGCTTAAAAAGCCCCTCTACACTGGTCTGTTAATGATCTCTACTTTGATCTGGAGATACAATTTCTATGAAGTGAGACTTGCTCTTATACTCTATATTAGGTGAATCCTAATATAGGATTCACCTAATATAGAGTATTATAGTGAAAAGAGCCTTGGTAGTACAGTGGTTTAAGGCACCCTGTTATTAAGCTGGTTATTAAGACCAGCTGCCTGCAATTACTGCAGGGTTTGAATCTCGCCAAGGCTCAAGGTTGACTCAGCCTTCCATCCTTTCTAAGGTAGGTAAATTGAGGACCCAGTTGTGGAGGCAATAAGCTGACTTTGTATAAATATACAAAAAGGATGAAGGCTATTGCTGAGCACATTGTAAGCCGCCCTGAGTCTTCGGAGAAGGGCGGCATATAAATCAAATTAAAAATAAAAATAAAAATCCTAAGACTTACTATAGGAACTCCCGGCAATGGATTTGACGAGAATCATATTATATGTTATGTAACTTGATATAATATGGTAAATCAATTTCCCCCCCCATCTGTCCCATCTCCCCTTTTTAACAAATGTTAAATTGTTGTTCAATATTCAATCTTTTTTATGACCACATCATTTAGTAGCTATTATATTTATTGTTCCTGCTAATACAATTTAACTTTTTTTGTTTAAAATCAAAAACTTTGTAAGTTGTTTTATATTACTTAATAGCAATAGCATTAGACTTATATAAGCAGTCTCCATAGTGCTGTACAGCACTCTCTGAGCAATTTACACTGTCAGAATATTTTCCCCAACAATCCAGGTCTTCATTTTACCAACACTCAGAAGGATAGAAGACTGAGTCAACCTTGAGCCTCCCAGAATCGAATTCCTGGCTGTGGGCAGATTTATCCTGCAATACTGCATTCTGACCACTGTCACCATGGCTCTTAATGTATTGAGACTTAACAAAGTTCCTCTAGTTAATGTATATTTCATATAATATAAATTCTGAAGACATATACCAAGCCTAGCTGAATTTATTCATGATTAAGTTCCACTGGGAAAAACTGCACAAATTAAGTCAAATACATACAAGTAACTATACATACTATAAGTAAAGTATTACTTTCAAAAGAATGTGATATAACTATCTTTTCATATATCTAGACCATAAAAATAAAAGAAAAAAAATGTATCAATAAAGTTCTCAGCCAATTTGATAAATATTTTGTCAGTTATCTATTGAAGTCCAAGGGCATTACCAGAAAATAGGTACAATTTTAATGAGAAGCTTTTGTTCAGAATGGATGATGATGATGACAATTCTTAAACATACTTGTGTCAAGTTTCGAAGTGTATTCAGGCTGCTTTCACTTTTACTGCTTCACAACTTGCCAACAGACTGGAGGAATAAAGGGAGGGAGAGATTGGAATGTGCATTCCAGTGTTATCGCATTCCAGACGATAACAAGAAACTGTATCATGGGAACCAAGGACGCTCCAGCAGTTGTCTGCCAGAGGCGTGGTGGTTTTTTCATAACACCTGGGTACCTAATTGAACAATGTGACCTGCACTAATGGGGGAGAGGGAGGATTCTATACTTTAATTATATTGAATTGCCTGGGAATCTAAGTTACATGACACCATCAAGAGGCAGCAGCAAATTTATCCTGAGGGCACTTTTGTTGTGACTGAGGATTTTAACCAAGCCTGTCTAAAGTCTGTTCTCCCTAAGTTTGTGCAGTATGTGCAGTGTACCACTAGAGGTAAGAACACTTTAAACCATATGTATTCAAACTTAAGACAGGCAGATAGAGCAATCCCCCTATCCCATCAGGGTATGTCTGACCATCTCTCTCTGCTATTGTGCCCAAAGTATATCCCCCTTAGAAAAAAGATACGGCCAGTCAGAAAAATTGTCAAAATCTGGCCAGAGGGAGCACTCTGCCAGTTGTAGGACTGCTTTGAGACTACCAAGTGGAGTATATTTGAACATTTGGAGCTGCAAGAATTCACTGACACTGTATTTTCATACATTAAAACATGCACAGATAATTTAACAGTGAATAAGCACATCAGAGTTTACTGGATGTCAGCAGAGGTACAATTACTTCTGAGACCCCGAAACTCCACCTTCAAGGCAGGAAACAAAGACAAATACAACAGGCAAAGGGCAAACTTGAGGAGAGGCATTAAGGTGGCTAAACAGAAATACAAACGAAAGGTAGAGAAGCATCTGGCAGATAATAACTCAAGACAGGTGTGGGAGGGGCTACAACATCTAACCAACTATAAGGGCAAAATGATGAAAATAGCCAATGTTGATGCCCTGCTGGTGGAGAAACTGAATAGCTTCTTCACCTGCTTTGAGGTTAAAAGACCTGTCTCTGTGGCTCTAGCCCAAAGGCCCTCTAACCTCCAGCCACTCATTCTGCATGAACATCAAGTGAGAGCCATGCTGAAGCCCGTAAATCCCAACAAAGTTGCAGGTCCAGACGGGGTGCTGGGGAAAGTGGCAAAAACCTGCACTGACCAATTAACAGGGGTCCTGACAAGGATTTTTAACATCTCCTTGCAACTGGCTAGAGTCTCATCATGCTTGAAACAGCCACAATTATCTCAGTTCTGAAGAAAGCAGCCATAAACAGCCTGAATGACTATAGACCCATTGCACTGATGTCTATAGTGATGAAGTGCTTTGAGAGACTGGTCCTACAACACCTCTGGTCCTGTCTTCCACCAAATTTCGATCAACACCAGTTTGCTTATAGAAGCAACAGGTCAACAGGTGATGCCATCACCACTGCTCTACATATTGCACTGAGCCACCTTGAGAAATCTGGGAATTATGTCAGAATGCTTTTTATAGCTATAGCTCGGCCTTTAACACCATTTTACCAGGCATTCTCAATGAAAAGCTGACTGACCTGAATTTCCCTCCCCTCACTTGTGACTAGATCAAAGGCTTCCTGACTGATCATACACGAACAGTAAGGGCTGGGTCTTTTACATCTTTCACCCTGAAGCTCAGCACAGGCTCCCCTCAGGGCTGTGTGCTCAGCCCCTACCTGTACTCACTGTATACACATGACTGCATATCCTCTGATCCACCCTACATCATAATAAAGTTTGCAGATGACTCAACAGTACAGGGTCTTATAACTGGAGCATACAGGGAAGAAGTCCAGAAGCTATCCACATGGTATTCAAAAAACAACCTACATCTAAACACTAGAAAGACAAAGGAGATGGTGCTGGATTTCCAGAAGCAAAGAGAGGAACCTGCCCCACTGTATACGGGGTGGGGGGGGAAGGGTTTCCTCTTTTAAATTCTTGGGAGTGCTCATTAGTTAAGATCTCACCTGGAAAAACAACACATCCCTGGTGGTTAGTAAGGCTCAACAGAAACTTCATTTCTTTAGAGTCCTGCGGAAAAATCAGGTGGAACAACAGCTGATGACTTCTTTCTATCGGTCCATGATAGAAAGTGTCCTTACATACTATATAACAGTATGGTACACTGGTTTAACAGCTGTGGACAGGAAGGCGCTAGAGAGAGTGATTAATTTGGCAAAAGAAACCATTGGTTGCCCCCTAACACCACTGGATGACATTGCCAGGTCTTGCTGTTTCAGTAGAGTAAGCAATACTTAGGATGATTCACACCTGGGCCAGTGTCTCGTTTCACTTTTACCATCGGGTAGAAGGCACAGAAGTATAGCCAGATGGACAAACAGGTTTAAAAATAAGTCTACCTATGGACTGTCAGACTCCTAAATACAATATATCACCACAAACATATTAATATGATGAATTTCACTGGTGCCAGTGTAGTGTGTAATATGTATATACCATGATCATACACCAGAGTGATATACATGTTGCACAGAATATGACATACATATGGAAACATATGACTAGGTTTTTTTCCTAACTACTTGTATAAGGATTATTCTTTATATTATTCATGTTGTCTTGTATTGTTGTATGGACTGCACCAGTAGATGCTAAACCAATTTCATTGTATACATGATGTACAATAACAATAAAGGCTTTGAACTTGAACTTTGAACTCTGAATTAACCAGAGCTGGTTTTGCTTTCATTCTATGACAAAATGATGTACTCAATAAAGTTTTGCATAAAGAGATTAGGGCATCTCAACAGTGCTTGCTTGGTTGGGTTCGTCAATTGAAACCTTGACATTAAACCAGCTCTGTCAAGATCCTAAACTAACATAGGGATCCTGGGCCCTGCAGCCTGTCCGGCTACCTCCAGAAGAGTTGTGAAGACCCAGGAGAAGATGGACTGGATGGAACGTAAAGGAAAGCAGGCAGCCAAGCCCGGGATAGGGCTGGTGAGGAAGACTCTGATTGCAGCCCAAGTGGATGTTGATACTCAGACGGAGGAGGAGGTTGAGCCACTAGCAGGGTGAGATGAGGCTGTGGCAGTTGGGGCCTCCATCAGGCAGGAGAGGAACTGTAGTGACACTGCTGGAGCCAAGTCCCCTCTGATCTGTCCTAGGGTGTCGTTCATCCATGGTCTGAGATGGAGAGCCAAGGGAAGCATCCATTGGGGTGGAAATTCCTTGCTGAACTGGCTCCCGTTCCTGCCGAAGCCCTGAGGTGCACTGTCATCATGTAATTGCGGTATGGCCAGGAGAATCACCGAGCTGCAGTCTGCACGGCACCGGCACCCGGGGTGGTTCTGAGAACCTGACCCCTCCGAAGTTGAAGGAACCACTGAGGAGAGGGAAGGAGAAGCTGTGAGGGGCACGCCAGGTCACAGAGGTTTCCCCCCAAGCAGTGAAGGGGAGGAACTCCAATCAGGGAGGACCCAAAATTGACCCTCTACAAAAGAAACAGCAAGGGGGAAGAAACCTGATGGTAAGTGAGGTCATCAATCCTTTGTCGGCCCAAGTGGAGGTTGCAGTGCCTCACTCAGGAGCGAAGGGGATGGTAAAAACCCTAATAGACTCAAGGTGCACCTGATGCTTAATCAGCCTGCAGGTGGTATGAAAGCTGGGGTTACAAGTGAGAAGGCTACACCCGCCTATGAAGTTCAAGCAGGTTAATGGCTCCATGTTAGGAGGACTGCCTGCTTCCTACCTGGCAGAACCAGTGCATCTAAGGCTAGGGGACCACAAAGAAACCATTCAATTCATAGTGGTCCCAAAAATGGCAGAGGCCATGATATTGGAGTTATCAGAATAACAGAATAACAGAGTTGGAAGGGACCTTGGAGGTCTTCTAGTCCAATCCCCTGCTTAGGCAGGAAATCCTACAGCATTTCAGACAAATGGTTATCCAATATCTTCTTAAAAACTTCCAGTGTTGGAGCATTCACAACTTCTGGAGGCAAGTTGTTCCACTGATTAATTGTTCTAATTGTCAGGAAATTTCTCCTTAGTTCTAGGTTGCTTCTCTCCTTGATTAGTTTCCACCCATTGCTTCTTGTCCTGCCCTCAGATGCTTTGGAGAATAGCTTGACTCCCTCTTCTTTGTGGAACACTGCTATCACTGCTATCCTTAACCAAGTGACCAGTATAACCCGGTCATACACTGCATGAAAAATGAAAGGCATGTAATGATGGCAGGAAAGGGTCCCACCTCTATGGAGGATGAGCAAAATGAGCCCGAGCAGCAGAAAGATAAGGCGAAAGAACCCGAGCTCATAAAAATGGCATCCAATTGATCATTGGAAATACAGCTCATCCCCAAAGAATAGCGGGACTTGGGGAAGGTATTTAGTGAGAAGGAATGTGACATCCTACCCTCCCCCCCAATTGCCCCACAGATCTATGCAATTGAGATCTTGTCAGGGGCAAAACTCCCTAAGCCTAAGAAGTACTCAATGGCTCCCAAGGAGATGGAGGAACTGAGAAACTACATTGATAAGAACCTAGCTAGGAGATTCATCCAAGCCGCCAAATTCTGTGTGGCTGCCCCCGTGCTGTTCTAAGAGAAGAAGGATGGGTCGCTAAGTGTGCATTGATTTTAGGGGGATAAACGATTTATGAGTAGAAAACATGTACCCTCTCCCCCTCATGACAGACATGTTGGGACACTTAGACCAGGGGAAGGTGTTCACCAAGTTGGACTTGAGTGAGGCATACTACCGAGTGAGAATCAAGGGAGGTGATGAATGGAAAACTGCCTTTAACTGCCCATTAGGGTGCTAATTTAAAGTGATGGTTTACAGACTACAGGGAGCCCCTGCCGTATTCATGCAGCTAATTACAACAGGGTCCTAGGGTATCTGGATGACATTCTTATCTATTCTGAGACAATTGAGAACCATGTGAAACTAGTGAGACAACTGCTAAAAAAACTTTTAAATGCTAAGTTGTATGCCAAGTTTTCAAAATGTGAGTTCCATAAAACCAGCCTAGATTATCTAGGCCAGGGATGTCAAACTTGGATCGTCACATTACCATCACGTGACATATCATGACTTTTTTCCCCTTCACTAAAATGGGGGTGGGGGTGGCCAGCGCATGGTGCATATGACCCGCAGGCCGCAAGTTTGACACCTCTGATCCACCTGATAAGGTGTCCTGTGAAGGAGTTGAGATGGACCCAGGCAAGGTAAAAGCCATTTTGGAGTGGCAAGCCCCGTGAACCCGTAAACAATTACAAAGTTTCCTGGGGTTCACAAACTTCTACAGACAGTTCATCCCATCCTTTGCGAAAATTGCCTTGCCAATAACGGAGCTATTAAAATCAAGATGAGGGGGAGAGAGACCTTAGCCCAGCCAGATGTTGAACTGGACAATAGAATGCCAAGCAGCGTTCAAAAAGCTCAAGGGACTGTTTGTGGCTGAGCCAGTCCTAAGGCACCTCAACCTTGAGGAGTCATTTGTGATTCAACTGGATGCTAGTGTTGTGGCAGTGGGGACAGTACTCCCTAAAAAGAACACAGAGGAGAAACTACAACAGTGTGCTTACACCTCCTGAAAGCTAAATGAGACTGAGAGACATTGGGCAGTCTGGGAGAAGGAAGCCTTCGTGATGCAATGGGCATTGTTGATATGGAGGCAGTTCCTAGAGGGGAATAATATTCCCTTTGAAGTATGGACTGACCACAAAAACCCCGGAGGCACTGAGGCCCCTCCGAAAGCTTTCCCCAAGCAAGTATGGTGGGTCCAATATTTTAACCAGTTCAACTTTGAGTTGAAATACATTCCAGGAGAGAATAATTTCTTAGCTAATGCGTTGTCTGTCCCACATGCCCCAATACAAAACAACCTGAGAAGAAGTGGTGAGCCCCATTATCCTCACAAAGCAGTTGGCTGTGCAAATAACCACCAGGCGACAGGGGAAAAGGAAACCCTCAGACCCCAGTGATCCATTGACACAGCAGATGAAGAAGGAGCTACAAACTGACGCATGGTTCGGAACCCATCAAGAGGAATTGACTCTAAGTGGGGAAATGGCCTGGAGAGGGGATAAGCTGTATGTCCCTGACAGCCTACGAATACAGGTCTTACAGCGAAGCCATGATGCCAAACAGGCTAACCACTTTGGGTTCCTAAAGACTTTACACCTGGCTAAATGGCAATTTTGGTGACCAGGAATGAAAAAGGACATAGATAGCTATGTAAAATGTTCTGCTGCATGTGCAGCTATGAAAAAAGGCCTGGAAAGAGTCTGGGATTGTTGCAGCAAGTAGTGGAGCCAACCCAACTTTGGGAGGAGATAGTGATGGAGTTCATAGTTGAACTTCCAAAAAGTGGAGGGAATACTATGGTGTGGACTGTAATTGATTTGTTTTCCAAGCAAGTTCACTTCATAGTCTGCTTGAGCCTCCTGTCAGGCCAGAGACTAGCCAAGATGTTTATGCAGCAGATCTAGCATACTAACGTACTAAGGCAATGGTGGAACAGTACCTACATTGCTATGCCAACTATATATAGCATACAACAACGCAGTGCATAGCAGTACTGGATTCACCGCAGTTAAGATAGCCACAGGGGTGGAGTTTGTGCCCATGTCAGAATACCCAAGAGAGCCTCCTTCATCAGTGTCCTTAATGAAGTGGCTAGACTCTCTCCAGAATGTGTGGGGAAATGTAAAGAAGGCCCTAGCTAAAGCAACAGAGAGTCAGAAAAAACAAGCAGATAATAGGTGATCACCACAAGGAACATTTCACATAGAAGATAAAATGTATCTGTATACAAAGTATCTCAAGTTATGATTTCCCTGTAAAAAGCTATGTCTGAAGTACATTGGGCCTTTCCCTAGTGTGAAAGTGGTTAACCCAGTCACAATAGAACTGAAATTGCCTTGAATACTGGGGAAAGTGCACTCAGTATTCCTGTCATGCCCCCATCAGAGTCTGAATCTGCAGGGGAAGATGAGCTGGAACAAGAACTGACAGAGATGGAGAGGCTGGCTCCGTTGGCCTTGGAGGAAACTGGGGAAGAGCAGAGTCAGTCCAGGCAAGGCTTTTCTGAATTAGTAAAGCCTGCAGACAGGGAGCGCTCAGGAGAAGAGCAAGGACTACCTTCTCCTGATCTGAGAGCAAGGAGGGAAGAGAGACAGTGAGATCAACACAGATGGAGGAAGGATAGTGCCCCACCCCCTTTCACAAGGCATACCTGGGGACTGAGATGTAAGGAGTTAGCATTTGTTGGGAACAAGCATTGAATCTTGGAGCCTCATGTGCATTTGCCAAAGCCTGGAGATTGCTGTATTATGTCTTGTGGGGCTTGCCAGTTTGCCTGCTTCGCTAAATTTCTTGCTCTGGTTACTGTTTAGCTACCCTGGCTTATTGGATTGCTGGCCCTGGTTGCTGTTTGGTTAACCTGGCTTACTGGACTACCTGCAGCCAGAGGCTTCTGAAGGTGCATGTGAGAGCTTTGCTCCAGGACTTGTAGTGAATGTGGAAACGTTTGGGGGCACAGTTGGAGCAATAAAGGGTAGTTAGACTTGTTCTCTGGTTGTGTTACTTTCGTGCCATGCCCTGGGTCATCACAATTCCATTGTAGCTTACTCAAGCCAGTGGTGGGGTCTAAACTAAGGCCAGTTAAGAGAGAGGGTCTGGGACCAATAATAGTAGGGGGTGAAAAGCATTATGAAGTTAAATGAATTTTAGATTCCAGACTTTAGAAAGGGAAACTACAATACTTGGTGCAGTGGAAGAGTTATTCAATTTCGGAAGCAAGGTGGATTAAAGTCCCCAATATTAAAGCAGGTTGTTTAATAAATAGGTTCCATGCGATATACCCTCAAAACCAGCCCCCCCTCAGTGAAGGAGTAAGGAGTTTAAATGCTATTAACATGTGTTTGCTATTTTCCAGGTACCTCCTACATTTGGGGTTGGGGGAGGTGGGCATCTGTCAAGCTTCAAAGTGTATTCAGGCTGCTTTCAGTTTTACTGCTTCACAGTTTGCCAACAGACAGGGGGAATAAGGGAGGGAGAGATTGGAATGTGCATTCCAGATGATAACAAGAAACTGTCTCATGGGTATCAAGGATGCTCCAGCAGTTTGCAAGAGCCGTGGAGGTTTTTCCATAACAACACCTGGGCACCTAATTGGACAATGTGACTTGCACTAATGTGGGGAGGAAGGATTCCATATTTAATTATATTGAATTGCCCGGGAATTAGCCAGAGCTGGTTTTGCTTTCATTCTGTGCTGAAATGATGTGCTCAATAATGTTTTGCATAAAGAGGTTGGATCATCTCAACAGTGCTTGCTTGGTTGGGTTCGTCAGTCAGAACCTTGACAGTTTGTGCTGAAATATGGACCTTGTGCAATATTACTCTGAAAATGTTAGCATTCTTAAATGTAAGGCAATGAACAATTTCTCTTTATGTGGAAATAACAATATCCAGGAACTGAAAATTTACAAAGTAGTGTTCTTTTTTCCAAAATAGTTCTAAATGCCTTGTGCATATCTGTAAGAATTTCGAATGAATAAAAATAATCATAATAATTAAGTCAATGGTTCATCTCAAATGTATTCTGGAAATGAAAAAAAGAAAAGGAAAAACTTATTTAAAAAACAGATGACATGGTGCACAACAGGGCAAAATATACATTAATTTGAGTTTTAGATACTAAGAAAGTGTATCTAACCTTATTTTTGCTGCTTTCACATGATTGTAGCCTGGCCAGAATCTGACTCTCTATTGCTTGGACCCAGGCATCATATGTTGTAGCTTCAAAGTGCCATGTCTGGCCAGTAAGGGACACAATGGTAAATTCAAATTTTTCTTCTTGCTCTAAAAATAAATTGAGAAATAAGTAAGAGGAAAGGAGAAGATTGATTTTTGGACGTTGGTGGAGGCGAGGGGGCAGCAGCCGAATGTGGGGAGAGGCAAATTGCCAACAGCCCGGACCTGTCAGGGGCTGGCTCTATGGACCCATTTCCTGGCCGAATCCGGAGACCCCCCTGAATTGGGGCTGCAGACTGGGGATAAAAATGACTAAAGACCAGGGAGTGGGAGAGGTTGGAGGATGGCTGAGGGCTGGCCGTGGGCTGCCTCGGGCCATACCCTCCCCCCCTTTTTTAGCTTGTGTAGGCCTTATTATAGTCATCACCCCAGCTGCCTTTTGCCTCGTAAGCCACTTTTTCCATCTTTCTGGGTGTCATCGAACTCTGCCCCCGGGTTTACTATCTACTTCTGCCTTCTGGACTGGCTTATTCCATCTGCCCCGGACTATATGACAAACGGACAGCTTGAAGTGGGTTCCCAGGGAGTCCGGGTTACTACTACCATCCCTATTAGAGGGGATAGCTTTTGAACTTTTCCATAACATATCCCATCTGGCCAGACATCGTGAGAGGATGTCTGGGAGGAACATCCCCTAGATCTATCGGAATGGCATGGGACTCCTCCCACTGTTGTGAGACGACAGTGGAGTCCAGTTACCCACGCTTTTGTTGCTGCCTTTTGTCCTCAGGACCTTTAGACTTTATGGAACCCTGGCCAGACGTCATCTTCACCCTTTCCCATTCTGTGGATGTATTCAACCATTGAGCTTCTTGCGCTGCGAGACTCCCCCCTCTCGCAGGTCTGGCCCTCCACATTATCGAGGGCCTACCTCGATGACGGGCTTTGGAGCCCAGAGAGGTGGCATGCCACAAAGAGGGGGTTGAGGGGTTTTTTAAGTAAATTGGGTACATTTTTAAGGGGTCCCGGGGGGGAGGGAAAAATTGGAACTAGGGTTGTGGGTTTGGGGGAAGACCCACCAAGGGGAGGGTCAGGCCTGGCCACTGTGCGCGACGGAGGGGATGAGGGATCCGGAGGTAATGGGGGGGGTCGAGCTTGTCCAGATTGTGTTTCTATCATCGGTACTGTGAGTGGGAGGGGTAGATATGGCGGGAGCAGGGGGCCATATCATGTTAAGGGAGCGTGCACCCGCTGTCTTCGAGCGGTAGCATGCTCCGGACCCCAAGGCTCCACTTGTTCTCCAGGTTGTACAGACCCTCAGGGCCCGGGCCTTCGACTGATGTTGTGCAACGCCAGGTCCGTAATAAATAAAGCCCCCCCTCCTTTGTGATCTGGTTCAGGAGGGGGGAGCGGACCTGGCGGGTATTACGGAGACCTGGTTGGGCCCGGAGGGAGGGGCCCCTCTGGTAGAAATGTGCCCACCAGGCTTCCTGCCATTCCATCAGCCAAGGTCACAGGGGAGGGGCGGGGGAGTAGCGGTTATTATTAGAGAAGGCCTTAGGCCGAGGGAGGCCACTGTTCCTCAGACGGCCAGTTGTGAGACCCTCCTTGTGAAGTGGGGTCATGGGGTCCAGAGGGGTTTGCTGATCACGTACCTGGCTCCCTGCCACGTGGCAGCAGCCCTGCCCGAGCTACTCAATGTTATCGCTGTGGTGGCGGTTGATACCCCCAGACTTATGGTCATGGGGAATTTCAACCTGCCGTCCGTGGGTGAGATGTCTGAGGTGGCTCAGGAGTTCATGGCTTCCATGACAGCCATGGATCTGACCCAGCTAATTCATGGCCCTACGCACACGGGGGGAAACACACTGGACTTGATTTTTGTCTCTGGACAGTGGCTGAGTGATCTCGAGATAGAGGACATAGTCATCGAGCCCTTGTCATGGTCGGATCACTCTCTCCTTCGCCTTGACCTTCGAACCGCTGCACCCCGCCGCAGGGAGGCGGAACCGATGAGATGGTACCGCCCCAGGCGCCTGATGGAACCTGATAGGTTCCAGATGGAGCTTGGGCCAATTCCTGAGGTTCTGGCTCACGCCTCGGCTGGAGACCTAGTGGCCGCCTGGGATAGGGCGGCCGCTGGAGCTCTGGATCGAGTCGTGCCTTTGCGGCCTCTGACCCGGCACCGATCTCACCTGGCTCCTTGGTTTACTGAGGAGCTGAGGGAGATGAAGCGCCGGAAAAGACGCCTAGAGAGTAGTTGGAGGGCCAGTCGTACTGAATCTGACCGGACACTGGTAAGAGCTCATATTAAGAATTACCTAGTGGCAATAAAAGCAGCGAAATGTACTTATCTTGCTGCTCTTATTGCGTCATCAGATAACCGCCCGGCCGCCCTGTTTAGGGTGACCCGCTCCCTGCTCCACCAGGAATCGAGGGAGGACCCCTTGGAGGGAAGAGCCGAGGATTTTGTTCAGTATCTGTATGACAAAATCACTCAGATTCGGGAAGATCTGGACTCCGACTGGGTAGATCCAGCGGGGATGACGGAGGCAGGTCCTGAGAATGTTATCTGAGATGAGTTTGATTCTGTGACCCCTGAAGACGTGGACAGGATTCTGGGTAGACTGAATGCGACCACATGTTTGTTGGACCCGTGCCCCTCCTGGTTAGTGCTGGCTTCCCGGGAGGTGACACGAGGCTGGCTCCAGGGGATTATAAATGCTTCATTGGGCGAGGGTGTCTTTCCCGCCGCCTTGAAAGAGGCGGTGGTGAGACCTCTCCTCAAGAAGCCTTCCCTGGACCCGGCAACATTGGCTAACTATCGTCCAGTCTCCAACCTTCGCTTTGTGGCGAAGGTTGTTGAGAGTGTGGTTGCACGACAGCTTCCCCAGTACCTGGATGAAACGACGTATCTAGATCCGTTCCAGTCAGGTTTCAGGCCTGGGTACAGCACGGAAACGGCATTGGTCGCGTTGGTGGATGATCTCTGGAGGGCTCGGGACAGAGGTTGTTCCTCTGTCCTGGTCCTATTAGATCTCTCAGCGGCTTTTGATACCATCGACCATGGTATCATGCTGCACCGGTTGGAAGAGTTGGGGGTGGGAGGCACCGTATTACGGTGGTTCTCCTCCTTTCTCTCCGACTGGTCGCAGTCTGTGTTGACAGGGGGGCAGAGGTCGACCCCGAGGCCCCTTATATGTGGGGTGCCACAAGGATCGGTCCTCTCGCCCCTTTTGTTCAACATTTATGTGAAGCCGCTGGGCGAGATCATCCGTGGTTTCGGGGTGGAGTACCATCAGTACGCTGACGACACCCAGCTGTACATCTCCACCCCAGACCACCCCAACGATGCCCTTGAAGTGATGTCCCAGTGCCTGGAGGCCGTACGGATCTGGATGGGGAGGAACAGGCTCAGACTCAACCCATCCAAGACCGAGTGGCTGTGGTTTCCGACGTCCCGATATAGTCAGCTGGTGCCATCGCTGACTATTGGGGGCGAAGCATTGGCCCCCACGGAGAGGGCTCGCAACTTGGGTGTCCTCCTGGATTCACGGCTGTCTTTAGAAGAGCACTTGACGGCCGTGACGGGAGGATTTTTCATCAGGTCCGCCTGATCCGCCAGTTGCATCCCTTTCTGGATCGGGACTCGTTACGCACGGTCACTCATGCCCTCGTCACCTCCCGTTTGGACTATTGTAATGCTCTCTACATGGGGCTCCCCTTGAGGAGCACTCGGAGGCTCCAACTGGCGCAGAGTGCGGCCGTGCGGGTGGTGATGGGAGCGACGTGGCGCTCCCATGTAACGCCTCTCCTGCGCGAGCTGCACTGGCTCCCGGTGGTCTTCCGAGTGCGCTTCAAGGTTTTGGTCATCACCTTCAGAGCACTCCATGGCTTAGGACCTGGCTATTTACGGGACCGCCTGCTGCCACCAATAGCCTCCCACCCACCAGTACGCTCCCATAGAGAGGGGCTCCTCCGGGTGCCGTCGGCCAAACAATGTTGACTGGCGGCCCCCAGGGGGAGAGCCTTCTCTGTGGGGGCACCTACGATCTGGAACGAGCTCCCCCCGGAGATACGGAGGATTCCGGATCTGCGTACCTTCCGTCGCGCGCTTAAGACGTTCCTATTTCATCAAGCTGGACTGACCTAAATTTTTTTTCCTCTTTTTAAATGGAAATTTTAAATTTGGTTTTAATTTATTGGGGTTTTAAAATTGGTTCAGCCAAATTTATTTAATTAGTTTTATCTCTATTTTAAATTTTGTATCTATCTGTTTTATTTTATGGCTGTTCACCGCCCTGAGTCCTTCGGGAGTAGGGCGGTATACAAATTTAATAAAATGAAAATGAAAAAAAATTGATTGAATTCTCAGATTAAAGGTTTAAGTAATCTATTATTTCATAATTAGCAACTCTGCAAAAAGAATACAGCAGATCAAGGAACTTTTCTGCCACAACTGTTCCTCCAGTTTTTTTTTAAATAAACAATAATCTTTAAAGATATGAATAGGAATGGAAAAGCACTTGGTAGAAAATCTCTTTAAACCTGATATTTTGCTGTCTTCTTTAATATGCCTCCTTGAGAGTAACTGCTTCTTTTCTTTAAGGAGAATATAGATCACATCAACTACTGATTATTAATTTTTAGAAAGGAGTACAAAGATTTTTACAACTTTCAATTTTTTTATGCTGCTTTTGACTTAAAATATTAAGAAAACAGAGATAAGAACCATAACTGTAATTCAAAGGAATAACATTTCCTTCGTAACTGTGACTGTATATTTTTGCACATTTAGTATATTGCAAACTTTGTCATATTTATCTATCTATCTATATAAAAAAGGCTGTATGTATGTATGTATGTATGTATGTATGTATGTATGTATGTATGTTCCAGCATAACTCTGAAACGCCTTGAAGAATTTCAACCAAACTTGGTACACAGATGACTTACTATCTGTAAAAAAATACTCTGGGGTAAGACGCCCCTAGCACCCCTAGGTGTGTGTGTGTGTGTGTGTGTGTGTGTGTGTTCCAAGATAATTCTGGAATGCCTTGAGCAATTTCAACCAAATTTGTACACAGATGACTTACTCCCTGGAAATAAATACTGTGGGGGTAAGACACCTCTAACACCCCTCGAGGTGTGTGTTCTGTTAAGATACAGCCTGTTGTGCCTTAAAATGGCTTCTCCTGTACTGCCTTAAAATGGCTTCTACTGTACAGCACAGTGGAGTTGCCATAGTAATGGTGCACCCTCCCAGCCCTGCCACAGCCAGCCAGGGGTTGTGAGAGGAGAAGGAGGGGGGGAGGAGGGCCACCGGAGCCTTAGTGCAGGAGCGAAGCAGCTCTATATTTGCCTTCATGCCACATTTGTGCTCAAGGCAGCCTTCACCTCCTGCCACTTTGGGCTGGAGCTTGTGCCCACCGCACTAGGCCCAAGAGCTGCGGTGGGTGGGACAGGGCAAGGTGATGGCCAGAATTATAAGCCGCGTCCTATTGCTAGGGGCAAGTGGGGCAGGATCGCATTGTCACTCCATGTCATAATGGCCTCCAGTAGGAGAGGGGACCCCATCTCCCCCATTGTGAAGCACGCTAAAGTTCACTGTGCTGTGCAAGGCACTGCAAGAGTGCTTCATGGCCTGCCCGATGCCTCATATCAGAATCAGATGGGGGGAGAGAAATACAGACACAGAGAGAGAGAGAGACGTACACACACAGAGATACAGAGGGAAGAGACAGAGAGATACAGAGAGAGGGGAGATAGAGAGGGGGAGAAAGAGAGAGACACACAGAGAGAGATACAGAGAGGGAGCAGAGAGAGACACACAGACATACAGAGGGGGGAGATAGAGAGGGAGAGAGTTCCCTTTCTATTCCCTCATCTAAGTTGTTTATGAAGACATTGAAGAGTACTGGGCCTAAGATGGAACCTCGTGGTATCCTATTGCTTACTTCCCTCCATGTAGACGTAAACCCATTAAGAACTACTTGTTGAGTAGTCCTTAATGGGTTTTTCAGCCAGTTACAAATCCATCTGGTGGTGATGCTATCTATCCCACTTTTTTCTAGCTTACCAAGAAGTAGGTTGTGGTCTACTTTGTCAAATGCTTTGATGAAGCCTAAGCAGGGGCTGGATTCAGCAAATTTCGCTGCCCGGTTGATGGGTGGGCATGGCCATGGGGGCATGGCCTTCTCAGCCTCCTGCACCATGGTGGGGGGCTCCCCAGGCTCTGGAGGCTTTCCTGGA
This sequence comes from Pantherophis guttatus, assembly GCF_059756535.1. Classification (NCBI taxonomy): domain Eukaryota; kingdom Metazoa; phylum Chordata; class Lepidosauria; order Squamata; family Colubridae; genus Pantherophis; species Pantherophis guttatus. Next base: position 182,931,855 of record NC_142063.1, on the reverse strand, counting down.
GCCTCCAGGAGGGCAAAACGGCCTCCCCCAGGCACTGGAGGCCCTCCAGAGGCCGGAAACTGGCCCGTTTCCAGACTTCCTTTAGGCCCATTTTTCACCCTCCCAGAGCCTCCGTGCATGCCCTGCACTTACCTGGCATCCAAAATGGGCCGCATGGAGACACCTGGGAGGGGTGGGGTGTGGTGGGCCAGGTCAGCCAGTCCTTGGAACAACCAGTTCAGCGAACCAGATTAAAATTAACATCCAGTTCTCCCAAACTGGTCTGAAGTGGCTGAATCCCACTCCGAGTATCAGTATAATACGTCCACAGTATTTCTCTAGTCTACTGATTTAGTCACTATGTTGAAGAATGAAATAAGATTGGTTTGGCATGATCTGTTTTTAACAAACACATGCTGACTGCTACTTATTACTTTACTGGTTTCTAGATGTTGGCAGATCTGTTTTTTTATTATCTTTTCCAGTATCTTCCCAGGTATTCATGTTAGGCTGATTGGTCTGCAATTTCCTGGGTCTGTTTTTTTCCCCATTTTTGAAGATGGGAACCACATCAGCTCTTTTCCAGTCCTCTGGTAGTTTCCCGGTGCTCCAGGATTTTTGAAAGATGTGGTACAGTGGTTCTGAGATGACATCTACCAGCTCCTTTAGAACTCTGGGATGTAATCCATCAGGTCCTGGTGATTTTTATTCATCAAGATCAGACAGGTGTTCTACTACTTTTTTCTTTCTTTCTTTTTTTTTTTTTTTTTTTGCTTATTTTAACTTTTATTTCTAGTCTGTCTTTTACAGTTGTGTTTTTAGTAGGTTGGGCTATAGTTTCTTTTTGCATGAAGACTGATGCAAAGAATGAGTGAAGCAGCTCTGCTTTCTCTCTGTTGCCTGTTACTTCCTTGCCATCTTCTCTCTTTAGTGGACCAACTGTTTCCTTGATTTTTTTCTTATTATTTATATGTTGGAAGAAACTTTTTATTATTATTATTGACTTTTGTTGCAAATCTTTGTTCATTCTGACTTTGTCTTTGCAGATTCTGGCTATCTGCTACTATTCTGCCTTAGTTGTGTGTCCCTCTTTCTATTTTTTGTACTTGTCCTTTTTGTCTTTCAATTTGTCAGAGAAATCTTTGTGCAACCATGCTGGTTTCTTCATGGATTTCTTGTTTTTCTTTCTCAGTGGTATTGTGCTGGTATGGGCTTTTATAATAGTATTTTTCAGAGTTTCCCAAGATTCTTGTTTTTCCCATTAGGATTTTCATCCAAGGAATCTTTCTCAAGTTCTCTCTGAGTTTATTAAAATCAGCTCTTTTAAAATGTATGACTCTGGTGTCATTATGTTCTATTACTTGTGTTTGCGTTATGTTGAATTCTAGTATGACATGGTCACTCTCACCCAAGGTTCCTACAGTTTCAAATCCCTCTGTCACTTCTTCTCTGTTCATGAGAATTGTCCAATATCACTGTCCCTCTAGTTCCCTTCTCTATCTTTAGACAACAAAGTTGTCAGGTAGGTTGGTCAGGAACCTATTTGATTTCTCACTTGGTGAAGAATTAGTCTTCCAGTTGATGTTAGGGTAATTCAAGTCCCCCATTACTATTGTAGTGTGAAACTACATATCTATTTGTTAATTGGTTATCAAAAAGTACATCAGTGTGTTCCAGTCATGGGTTTCATCCCACCAAGTTTCAGTGATTCCAACTATATCATATCTACCTTCATATATTAATAATTCAAATTCACTTTTTTTCCTCCAAACTTTGTCCATTTGTATATAGGCACTTGAGATCTTTATGTCTGACTCTGTATATGCTTCCTATGTCTCCTATTTGGTGTTTGAGTTTGTCTTCCTTCCCATCCCTCCTTACTTCATTATTTGACTTGCTTTCTAGGGGTTTTTGCTTGGAATTCAGTCCTGGGGATTCTAAAGATTGGTCACCCTCCCCCCTCGATTTTAGTTTAAAGCCCTCCTGATAAGCTGAGCCAAGTCGTTTTCTGAAAACATTCTTCCCAGTCTTTGTGAGGTGCAGCCCATCCCTTGCCAAAAGCCCATCATGGAGATAGTACAGACTATGATCCAGGAATCCAAATATTTTTTGGCAACACCAACCCTTTAGCCAGTGGTTCACCTCTAGAATTCTTTGTTTTCTTACTGGATGTTGTCCTTTCATTGGCAGTACAGATGAAAAAAATGACTTGTGCACCTAAGTCTTTGACTGTCTTGCCTAGCTGCTCGTAATCATTCAATATTGTTTTCAAGTCCTTTTCTGTGTCATTTGTCCCTACATCAGGGGTGAAATCTAAAATCTGTTACTACCGGTTCTGTGGGCGTGGCTTTGTGGGGGGGATAATGTGACTGGGTGGGCGTGGCCAATTTTTTTTAACTTTTAAAACTATTTTTTCTACCACCTCTTCAGCGAAGAGGTTGTAAAAAAAAATATTTCAAAAGGCTCTGACGATCCCAGCTGAGTTGCCTGATCGGCAGAGACTTTTTTTCTTTTAAATGCCTCTGATGATCAGGCAACTCAGCTTGAATCGTCAGAGGCATTTAAAAGAAAAAACCCTTTTTTTCTTTTAAAGGCTTTTTTTTTTTTTACTTTTAAAAGCATTTTTTTGGCTGAAGAGGTTGTAGAAAAAATGCTTTTAAAAGTAAAAAAAAAAAGCCTCTGATGATTGTGTGGCTCAGCTGGGCATGGGGGGGGCAGGGATTTTTGCTACCGGATCTCTGAACCTCCCCTTCCATCGCTACCGGATCAGGTGATCCAGTCCAAACTGGGAGCATTTCACCCCTGCCCTATATGTAGTAGTAGAAAAGAGTAGTAATCTGTGGGCCTAATTATTTTGGTTAGGTTCTCAACCACATCCTTGATTTTTGCTCCAGGGAGACAACATACCTCCCTAGATTGTATGTCCAGTCTGCAGATGGCTGGTTCTGTTCCTTTGAGAATAGAATCTTCTATCACCAATACTTGTCTTCCTTTTTTTAGGGGGTGCAGTCCAGAGTGCTTTTCTGTTTATTCCAGATGAGTTTTTTGAAGTGACGTTTTAAGGAATATTGGATGATGTCTCTTTTCTAAGTGTTTGCATATTTTCTTTGAGGGGGAGGTTGTGCGTCTATTTTCAACTAGGGGGAAAAATCGGTTGCTCAGTTTTAATGGGGCTGCTTCTGATTGGGTTAGATTGAGCAGCAGGGGTTTGTTAGATGTGTGCTACTTCTTTCTTTGATTATTGTGTTTCCTTCTATGTGTGACATACCTCCATTTGTCTTCCTCCAAGGGTTTATCAGCAGGATCAAATCCTCTGAGAGTTATTTGTTCATTATTTGGTTCAATTTGGGCATAGCTTTCTTGCGTAGGTTAGAGTTTGGCTAGAGCTGCCCCTAGATCCCTTACTTTTTCCTCTAGTACTTCACATATACATTTAATACATGTGTAATCTGGGTGTTATTTGGGCATAAGCAGATACATGAAACATACAGTATATCACATACCACAATAATATCAGTCACCTGTTCCATGAGTTTGTTTCTTTTTGCTAGTTCTTTTAAGGGTAAAAAGTTTTGTATCTTTTTTCCCTACCCTTTTTTCTGCCTTTTTGTGCTTAACCTTGTTATTTATTTTACCTGCTTACTATTGTTGTTGTTTTTGCTGTTGTTGTTGTTAGTTGCGAAATTGTGTCTGACCCATCCCGACCCCATGGACAACGTTCCTCCAGGCTTTTCTGTCCTCTACAATTCTCTGGAATCCATTTAAGCTCATGCCGACTGCTTCAGTGACTCCATCCAGTCACCTCATTCTCTGTCATCCCATTCTTCTTTTGCCCTCAATCTTTCCCAGCCTTAGGCTCTTCTCCAGTGAATCCTTCCTTCTCATTAGGTGGCCAAAGTATTTGAGTTTCATCTTCAGGACCTGGCCTTCTAAAGAGCAGTCAGGGTTGATCTCCTCTATGACTGACCAGTTTGATCACCTTGAAGTTCAAGGGACTTGCAGGAGTCTTCTCCAGCACCATAGTTCAAAGGCCTAAATTCTTTGGTGCTCAGCCTTTCTTATGGTCCAACTTTCACAACCATACATTGCAACTGGGAAAACCATAGCCTTCACTATACACATTTTTGTTGACAGGGTGATATCTCTGTTTTTTAGTATGCTGTCTAGATTTGCCATCTGCTGTGATCTTGGAGCCCAGGAAAATAAAATCTGTTGCTACCTCCATTTCTTCCCCATCTATTTGCCAGGAATTGAGAGGGCCGGATGCCATGATCTTAGTTTTCTTAATGTTGAGTTTCAAGCCAACTTTTGCACTCTCCTTCTTCACCCACATCAAGAGGCTCTTTAGTTCCTCTTCACTTTCTGCCATTAAAGTGGTAACATCTGCATATCTGAGGTTGTTGATATTTCTCCCAGCAATCTTAGTTCCAACTTTTGATTCATCTACTCCCGCCTTTCTCACGATGTGCTCTGCATATAAGTTAAATAGGCAGGGCAACAGTATACAGCCTTGCTGGACTCCTTTCCCAATTTTGAACCAATCAGTGATTCCGTGTCCAGTTCTCACTGTTGCTTCTTGACCCGCATATAGGTTTCTCAAGAGACAAATAAGATGGTCTGGTACTCCCATCTCTTTAAGAATTTGCCACAGTTTGATGTGATCCACACAATCAAAGGCTTTAGCATAGTCAATGAAGCAGAAGTAGATGTTTTTCTGGAACTCCCTAGCTTTCTCCATGATCCAGCGTATGTTGGCAATTTGATCTCTAGTTCCTCTGCCTCTTCTAAATCCTGCCTATACTTCTGGTAGTTCTTGATCCACATACTGCTGGAGTCTGGCTTGTAGGATTTTAAGCATAACCTTACTAGCATGGGAAATCAGTGCAATGGTGCGATAGTTTGAACATTCTTTGGCATTGCCTTTCTTTGGAATTGGAATGTAAACTGACCTTTTCCAATCCCATGGCCACTGTTGAGTTTTCCAAATTTGCTGGCAAATTAAGTGTAGCACTTTTACTGCATCGTCTTTTAAGTTTTTGAATAGCTCAGCTGGGATACTGTCATCTCCACTAGCTTTGTTGTTGCTCAGATTTCCTAAGGCCCATTTGACTTCACATTCTAGGATGTCTGGCTCGAAGTCAGTGACCACCCCATCATGGTTATCAGGGATGTTAAGCTTGTTCTTATATAGTTCTTCTATGTAATTTTGCCACCTCTTCTTAATCTCTTCTGCCTCTGTTAGGTCCCTGCCATTTTGGTCCTTTATCATGCCCATCTTTGCATGAAACATTCCCTTCATATCTCCAATTTTCTTGAAGAGATCTCTGGTCCTTCCTATTCTATTGTTTTCTTCTATTTCTTTGCACTGTTCATTTAAGAAGGCATTCTTATCTCTTCTAGCTATTCTCTGGAGTTCTGCATTCAATTGGATGTATCTTTCTCTTTCTCCCTTGCCTTTTGCTTCTCTTCTTTCCTCAGCTATTTGCAAAGCTTTCTCAAACAGCCATTTTGCTTTCTTGCATTTCTTTTTCTTTGGGATGGCTTTAGTTATAATAATAATAGCTTACTATTACGTTAGTTTTATTTATCTCTTTCTTCCAGTTTTCGAGCTCCAGTTTCCCCCTATCTTATTAAAGATTTGCTTTATTTATTTGATTTTTTATTTGAGTTTGAATATGGTATTGTTGCCTAGGTTGGAGTTTCTCATTTTGTAAATTAGTTACCTGTCACACAGCAGTCCATTGGTTGTTTTCTGTCCTTAAGAATAATTTTTACACCAAAGTATTGGCTTTTTCTCCTCAATTCCTGTCAGCTAAAAGATTCTTACTAAAGGGATATGTGGTCTAATGACACTTTGGATTGACTGTCTTCATTCTCCTTATTTTCCAACTACCAAGTGTTTTGTAGTATGAAAAAGAACACGTAGCCTGGGAATGAGATGAGACAAAATTTATAGAGGCAAGGGTTAAAATTGGGATACCCAGGCCATTCTGGTGGTTTTACTAATGAAGAAAAAACTCATGTGTCTCCAGAACATTCCATACCTGCAATATGGGAAGAATAGTAATTCTGAAGCCGCAGCTGTTCCAGGAAGCCTCAGCCTAGCTATCCTTGCTGCCCTGCCCTTCGAGATGTCAGTCGTCCTGCACTCCACTACCCCAGTTGACTTAGTCCTATCTATTTTGCAAAGCAATGTGCTTGCCCTGGTCTCCATATAAGGCTATTTTCCCCAGGTCTCACAAGGAAGCCACTTTTTGTGTGCCTTCAAGTGAATTCTTGATGTTTGGTGACTGCCAGGACTAATCTCTGCAGTTTTCCTGACTAGCAAGATTCAGTGGTAAGAAAAAGTCACGAGTTTCACTTAAAAATGAATTTGAAATTGTACTGTATGGTAATGGTGAACATATTATTGCCAAGGTTTATAAATTGTTACTGAAGTTGAATTTGGAGAATAAATATATAATGCATTGCATGATTCAATAGACAAGAATTTTGAAGTATAATATTCCCCGTGTTTACACAATGGGAAAAGATGTGCATGAAGGGTTTAAAATTTACATTAAATTATAATATAATTTTATAAAATGATATATTGTTGGTATTTGACACCTGATAAATTGTTAAAGATGTACAAAGATGTACAAATTTCAAATGAATGTTGCAAATATAAATGTAAAGAAGGAATTCATTTTGTGATAAGCAAGGATATATACTGGGATAAGATTTTAATACATATTTGTCAGATTTGAAGTAGGTTTTTGCCAAATATAGCTGGGATTGTATGTTTTTCTTTGTAAGAAAAGGCTTCTTGCCACCTTACAGCCCAGGCATATGAAGAATATGAGATATAATGTTACATGTACTAGATAACTAGTATTTGCCATGCTGATAGGCTCCTACCTCAAAAGACTGAATTCTATCATAAACTCAAAAGATGCTTCAAAAAAAAAAAACTATTAGTTTAAGGGAGTGCACATTTATGCAACTACATTATTGTATTTTTTTTTATTTTTATTCCCCCCCCCCCAAAAGAGTTCAGTTTGTTTTTTAATTGAACAGTAGGGCTTGTATGTTAAAGGTGGAGAAAATTCTGAAGTGATTTCTGATTTAGTTTTTTTTACATCTCAAAAACCTGGCATTTTAACAAGAGCATGTAGGTTTTTTATATCCACTGTAAGCCAAGACCCAAGCTTCAGTACTGGATGAGTACAATGAGTCATGCTGCCAGCTTCAGTTTTAAATTAAACAAGAGGGAGGGGAAAGCAAGCATATTTGTTTATATGTTGAAGTAAGAAGTTAATTACTGCTTGTCGTTCTTGTATTCACAGGAAACAACTGCCATTTACAGAGGTAAGCAGATAAAGATCATTTTGCATATCTTTAATAAGACATCATTTGTACAGGTATACTGTGTAGTTAATTATTTATATTTACAAAAGGTCAGATATGTGCTGAATTCTTCCTGTTTGTGGGCTCCAGAGGGAGCCTAAGCCGCCCTGAAGGGGCAATGAAGCAAAGAGGAGCACCCTGTGAGGTCGGGGAGAGTCGCAACTCTCCTGTCTGACCCAGGGCTTTTTCTTTCCTCTCAGCCATGGCAAGAAGAAGAAGCAGCCTAAAGATGGCTGCTACAAATCTGGGAGAAACCGAAAAATAACAGCTAAGATGGTGCTGGAGAGAAGAAGGTGAGCAATGGTGGAACTGGGGGAGAGGATTCTTCTTCTTCTTCTTTTTTTTATTGAAAAAGTTTTAATTGAAAAAGTTTTAATGAGAGGATTCTTCTTTTGTCTTAAATTGATCCCCAAGAAATGACCAGAATTATATATATTTACAACTATATATATTTGTGTGTGTGTGTGTGTGTGTGTGTGTGTGTGTGTGTGTGTGTGTGTATTTACACACACACACACACACTTACCCTCCTCGATATTTGCTGGATAATCCAAATAACAAGGGAGTAGTAAACTAGCAAACTAAAATTTAAATGGAGAGTGCCACCTGCTGACAAAAGAGGAAACTACAAGGAAGTGATCTAATCTAAACAGACATTTGAATATCATATTAGAGGATTGAATTTGGGAAGAGGATATAAAAGTTTTTTTGATAACTTCTAGGGACCACCTGAATGGAACTGAGTGTTAACTTAAGAGATATAAAGAATTGGGACTAGTGTACTCTTTGAAGGAAAGCTTAAAGACTAAATAAATAATTCTTTGACTGTTGGATAAAAATCAACCTTCTTAAAAATAAAATAAGATATCGAAGAAGCAGATATGAGTGGAACTGTCCAGGAGATGGAAGTACTTTATCAAAATATAAAAGATATTATGGACAAAGGATTTAAGGATATTATGGAAAAAATGGAAAACACTATACAAGGGATGATGATCACAGACCGAGACGCCAGGAAAGGGAGGAGCTAGAAGAAGAAACAAAGAAGGACGAAGACAAGGAGGAGACTACAATGAAAACAATAATGATTGATGAATTAAACCAAGGGGAAAATGTATCAGGAGAGCTGGAAGATATGTTTGAAATGGAGACAGGGGCCTTGGTAAAAATGTTAGAAAATAGGCAGTGGAAGAGGGTAGAGGTGGGAGGAACACTTAGATTGGACATCTAAGAAATAGAAATAAGAGAGAAATAAGAGAGGAATGGGGGAGGCAAGTAAAAAAAAAGCATAACAATTGAAGTATCAAAGCGGGCAAGAGAAGATGGGTAGATTGGGTAGATGATTTTTCTTTTTTCCCCCTCTAATGTTGCTTTGACTTGCTTTTCCTTTTACCCCTCTTTCTTTTAAAGTATATCAACTAAAGTATAAAGCAGGCAAGAGATGATGGTTGGATGATTCCTTTTCTTGGTTGCGGTATTGAATTGTCTTTCCCTATCTTTCCCTTTCTATTCTTTTTCTTTTTTTCCCTCTTTTTGTAGGCAGGTGACATGATTAGAAGTTAGAGTAAGAGATAGAAATAAAGGGAATATTAATGTATTACATTTTTATTCGATAAAACGAAAGTAATAATGAGAAATAGGTGGAATAATTGAATAATGATAGACTGTAACCTAATAGAGAGGTGTATTGTTACGGGAATTTCGTAAGTTGATTGGATGTAATAATAATGTTTAATCTGATCAGTTTTGTTTGTACTGGAATGTATCGCATAAAAAACTTGGAAAAAAAGATGGAACAGGCTTTAATTTATCTGACTCTCTTGGGTTTAGAAGAGTCCTAGAGTCATCCCTCAAGGTCCTCCGATTCAGCAATGGTCTGCAAGTAGTTTCAGAAGCTGTGCTTCAAAGCAGGTGGTGAGCTGAAGCTGGGGGTGGGCTGCAATCACTTCATTGTTGGATAAAAATGTCATTTTGGAATTTATTTTTCAAACAGACAATAAGTCATGTCTTTCATTTCTTAACCAATTTATGAAACTACTATCTTTATTATCTAAAAGAGGCTCTCTTGAGTCACATGGCCTGTTACTCCTTTTTGAAGCTCTGTGCCATTTTTTGAATTCTTTATTGTTAAATGACAAGGAACAGGGTGCTGGAGGCAGCTAAAATAAGGAAGTATGGAGTAGAATTAATGAACTTCTACTTTCCAGTCTGCTGTCTTAACCTCTAGACCAGGGGTGTCAAACTTGCAATGACATGTTGCATGTCGACACGTGATGTATCACAACTTTCTTCCCCTTCACTAAAATGGGGGGGAGGGCATCGCATGACACATATGGCCCAAGGCTAGTGAGTTTGATATCTCACTCTAGACCAAAGTAGCTCTCATAATTATGTATTATGTACTTTAAATATTATGAGCCCAATCATATTAATTTATAAAACAATGTTTAAGATATGCATGAAAATGTCTACTACAATAACATTTAGATAGTCACAACCTGTCCAAATCAGGTGCCAAGATAGAAAAAGTTCTCTTCCTGGACCCTGCCAGATAGCAGACACTAATGGATGAAGACCTATAGCATGCTACTTCTGCCAGATGTAATGAGATGGATAATTGGTGAGATGTTGACTCTCAAATCCAGCCCCTTGCCTGAAAAGCTATATAGATAATCACTACTACCTTGAATTGAAGCCACCAAACAAGTCATGCCCACAGAACCGGTAATAAAAATTTTTTGAAACCCACTACTGATGCAGATGGTTTATGAAATAGAAGTTTTCTACATTTGGACATAAAGATCTATTGCCTTTTTTGCTTTTGAATATAAAATCATGGAAAAACTGAATATATGGTCATGTAAAAGAATCCCAAAAGCAGTCAGTAGAGTTATTTTTCAGTCTCTTTTTTAGGGTTCATAACTAAATAAAAAGCATTTTCCTCACATTAAAAAATATTATTTGTAACAACTCACATTTAAAAGTTAAATTTGACAAGATTCTTTTTTTAAAAAAATATTTTTATTGTAATTTTTCCTTTTCCAAAACTCTAATACATAATCAAACAGTGTCATTTTTATAGATGTTGGATTAACAGTTCATATAAAATCTATATTATATACATATATATACATCATCAACTTCCTTATAAACACTACCTATTTTTATTTCTGTTGTCTATCCACCCATACCATTTTTCCCACCCCACATAATATTCTGAATCATCTTTTTCTTTTAATTCTAAAGTTAATTTATTCATTTCGGCACATTCAAATAGTTTTGGAATAATCAATCCCTCTGGTGGTAAATTATGTTCTTTCCAATATTGGGCGAATGAAATTCTTGCTGCTGTAAGTATATGTAGAATCAAATAGCTTATTTTTTTTTCATATTTTTTAATACACCCAGGAGAAATGTTTCTGGAATTAACTCAATTTGACAATTTGTTAAATCTTGTAACCAGTGTTGTATTTTGCTCCAATTTTATAAACGTTATCTTTCACAGGAAGAAGAATAAGAAAGCAAGGAAGAATCAGAGAGCAAAAGCCAGGAGGAAGATCAAATAGAAGAAATGGAAAGAGAAATAAGAAAAATACAGGAAAAAGAACGAGAAGAAAAAGAGGGAACGAGAGAGAGAGTAAAAAGAGAGACAAGAAACAAGAATCATACCCACATCAATCCTGGTCCAGGATTGATATGGTTTGGATGACAGTGGAAATATGGACAGGATTGGAAGAAGTATAAATAGGAGTAAACGAGTGGGCAGACATAACCCAATAACTATAAAATGGAAAGGACAAAAAAGATTTAAAAGATGGACATTGAATCAAAATATATGCAAAGACAAAGAATACAAACAGATGTTGGGAAAGGAGTTGAAGATATTCTTTAGTGTGAATAAAAAAGAAGACACATCAATACAAAACCTTTGGGACACGCTAAAGGCATACATCGGTGGACTGACAATGGCTTTTAACGCAAAGAAGAAGAAAGAAAGGAAATGTCAACAAGAAAAACTACAGGAAGAACTTAAAAAGTTAAAAAGAAAATTACAGGAAGATCTCCAAAATAAAAAAATAAAAGAGGAATGGAATATAGTCAAACATAAAATAAATTTAACAATCCAAAATGAAATAGCACAGAAAATAAAGATGTCAAAACAAAAAAAAATTTAGCATGAGAATAAAACGGGTAGATGGTTGGCCTATAAATTAAAAAAAGAAAAAGATAAAAGAATGATATATCAACTGAAGGATGAAAATGGAATAACCCAACATAAAAGGGAGGACAAAAAGGAAATTATACAAAAGTTTTTCTCAAATCTATACTGTCAGGAAGAGATAGCAAAAGAAAAAGTTAAAGACTATATAGAGGGAACAAATTTGTAAAATTACAGAGGAACAACAAGAAATATTAAATAGACTGATAATTGAAAGAGAATTTGAAATGGCAATGAAAAAACAAAAGAACAACAACTGGGCCAGGACAGACTCCTAGTAGTTATATAAAAACACTCAAGAAATGCTGGGGGGGATGATGTTGGAAATATTCAGTGAGGCTCTAGAACAGGCAAATATACCTAAAACATGGACAGAAGCAATAATCACCCTTATTCCCAAAGAGGATACAGATCATCAACAAATACAGAACTACAGACCAATATCATTGTTAAATACTGATTTAACAATTTATGTCAATCATAGCTGAAAGAACAACAAAAAAAAAATATTGAACAAACATATACATTCAGGGGCTTCCGGTTTGGCTTCCGTCGCCGTCAGACGGTCTTTTGAGACCGCCAGCCCCGTTGCCCGTAAAGAGCCGCCTTTAAAGCTGAAAGGCAGCTCGAAAAACTCCATTTCCTCAAGGAAATGTGAGACAGAGCAGGCGAGGGCAGGTAGAGCCCTCTGCGAAGTCCCCAGAGTTTTTGTTTTACTCTTGGGGACGAAGCAGGATGAGGCTCCCTATTTCCGCTTGCCGCTGCTCCGGGCTTCGGGAGAACTCTGCCTTTTTGCAGAGCCAGGCGATGGGACCAGACCAATTAACGGAATTAACAGATTATCTGAACAAGTAGGAGGAAATCTGGATCTGGGATCTTAAACTGCAAGTATTTCTAACCCCAAGACTGATTCTAAAAGTAAAGGAGAATGAAAGGAGGAAAAAAGAGAGTTTAAAATGGCGACTGGCTGAGGCTTGTGAAGAGCTGAAAGTGAAAGTCCTTCCATTTGAGATGTTACAAAGTATCTAAAACAATAGCGCTGGCTAGGAGTGAAGAGAAAAAATTCTTATTTTATGCCTCTTCCTTCTTAGAGACTTGATATTGATATTGTCTGGAGAGAAGTCTTTTTCTTTAAAAAGGGCAAAAAAAATCTGTTTGTGAGGCAGGATGGCGTTAAAACTGACAAAGCCAGATAATCAAGCTGTGGGGGGGGGGGGTTTCCCCCATTTATAAATCACATGAACAAGTTGTGAGCTTGCAGACGCAGAAAAATGGCTTTACAGGCCTAAGGGAATTTGTACTGGAGGAGATGGCAAGACATGATAAGATTGTGAATCAGAACCTTGAGAATTTTAGACAGGAAATTAAAGAGTTGGTTCAACAAAAGTATGATATCTTGAAGCAACATATGAAAAGTTTCTTAGATGTAATTATGAAGATGGATAATGAGTTCAATTTAGAAATAGAGTCTAAAATGAAGGAAGTTGATCGTAAGATTTATAACTTGGACAATAAAATACAAAGAATTGAAAATGATTTAACAATGATACAAGAAAAAAGCCCAGAAGCAGAGCTTAAAAAGTTTAAAAAAACAAAGGAAGCTGACTATAAGACTTACAATGTAGATAATATAAAACAAAGAATTGAAAATGAAGCCACAATGATGCAATTCAGATTCATGGAATTTGCGGTCAGAATAAGGGGAATACAGGAAGATAAAAGACAAGATTTGAGAAAGGTGTCTGCTGAAGTTCTGGCTGGGATTTTAAAGGTTAGTCCTGAAGAGGTATCCTGCAAGATTGATAAGGCTTACAGAGTTAATTCTTGGGTGGCAAAGCAAAGGCAGTTGCCTAGAGATGTGGTGATTTACTTTACTGATAAAGAAATAAGAAATGATATCGTGCAAAAGTCTTTTAATTCCACTCTTGAAATGCATGGAAGGAAGATTTGGATATTTAAAGAGCTGCCATCCAAGATGTTAAAAGACAGAAAGAATTTCAGATTTTTGGTGACTGAGCTAAAAAAACAAAACATCCCATTTAGGTGGGATGTTCCAGTTGGTATAATATTGAGATATCAAGGAGAAAGATATCAACTAAATACTGTTGAAAAAGCGGAAGAATTTTACTACAAGGTTTTTAAAATGGGTTCAACATCTCCATGTATAACACACGAGAGGAATGAAGAAAAGCAAAATCAACAAGAGATTGAAATCCAGGCTAAGCAGATGGAGGTGGAGGTAATGGAAAAACAACAAGTTACAGAGGCCTTTGTGGATTAGTCGCTTTTGGATTCTCCTTCAGAGGTTACAGTTGGACTATCTATAAATACAAGAGAGGCAGCTCTGGATTCTACTGTGATGACTTATCAAAGTATAGACCAGCATGGAAATCAATCACTTGATATACAACTCATAGAAAGGCAACCAGGATGGAGATCTAAGCCACAAAAAGTTAAGAAAAGAAGAAGCAGGTCCTATAAAAATAAAAACTTTTAGACTAAACAACAGTGTAATGCCAGTTACGTAAGAGACGATTGAATATATGAAAACATAGTTGAGGCAAAGTATTGGTTTATACTATTTTGATGAGAGTGACAGATCTCTGCAGTGCTGTACTTTTGGGATGTGGAAGATGGCCTTAAATTGAGTGGACTGGAACTTTCTATTCTGGACTTTTTGACAAATGGATTACGTTTATGTTGAGCTATAAGGCAAGAGAACTATGGGATTGGGGCATGCAGAAGATCTGGCTGTTACCCCAACACGGTGGTTGGAATTAATAATCTAGATGGAAGACATTATAGAAGACACTATATGGAATATAAATATAAAGTCACTCGGGTGGTTTTTTATATATGAAAACATTTACTATTGATGGGGGCAGATGGTAATTGAAGATACCGAACATACTGTTGGAATTAGGATGTGATGTTACCCTAACATGGGTAATGGAATTAACAATCCAGTTGAGAGATATTACAGAAGATGTCATATGATTTACAAATTTAAAGTCATTTGAGGATTTTATATATATATGTAAATATTTTTTTAGTGGTGTGGGCAGAAGAATAAAGATAGTGAAAATATTATGTATGGTAGACCTGTAGGAAAGTGGGTGGAGATAGGTTAGTTTATTGATTGTTTAGTTTAGGAAAAGGGATGTTATGTTAAAGCAATATATGTAAAAGATTTGAATTAAGAGATATATGTATGGGGGAGGATGAGCTGAAATTGCTAAATTAGGATTTATTATATAATTTTACAGCTGAATGTTGTTTTGAAATGTATAGTATAAGGGGGATATAATAATATTGTTAGAAGGGTGGAGATAGGTTAGTTTACTGATTGTTTAGTTTAGGAAAAAGGATGTTATGCTATATTAATATACATAAAAGATTTGAATTAAGAGATATATGCATGGGGGAGGAGGAAATGGATAGATTATGAGCTGAATAGATGAAATTGCTAAATTAGGATTTATTATATAATTTTACAGTTGAATGTTGCTTTGAAATGTATAGTATAAGGGGGATATAATAATATTGTTAGAAAGAAAGGGTATTATATGGGGGGTGGAGTAAAAGAATAGTAAAGTATTATATAATCTGTTATTAACTTGGGTTTTATTTTGGAGAAGCCAGAGGGGGAGGGGAGGGGGAGGGGGGGTTACGGAGGAGGGGGGAAAAGAGGGGGAAAAATTTGTATTTGAAAAACTTTTTCAATTAAAAAAAAACATATACATTCAGATCAAAACAGTTTCCTGCCAGGTCGACAAATTAAAAACAGTACGAGAACAATAATAAATACCTTAGAGTTTTATGAAGCACATCCGGAAAAACAAGCTTCACTGGTTTTCCTTGATGCCCAAAAGGCATTTGATAATTTGAACTGGAAATTTATGTTAAATCAATTGAAATTTATGGAATTTGGGACTAAATTTGAAAAGATGATTGGAAAAATTTCCACAAAACAAACGGCGAGGGTAATCATGAATGAAGATATGACAGGGAAATTTGATATAACAAAAGGTGTGAGACAAGGATGCCCACTTTCTCCACTTCTATTTATATTAACTTTAGAAACACTTTTGAAGAGAATGAGAGAGGATCGAGAAATAAAAGGGTTAAAGATAAAGACAGAAGAATATAAGCTTCAGGCCTTTGCTGATGATCTGGTGTTTATAGTGGAGAAACCATTAGAATCAGGCCCAAAATTGATTTAAAAAATAGAAGAATTTGGTGAAGTAGCAGGACTTAAAATTAACAAAAATAAATCCAAATTATTAACCAAAAATCTTACAAAGAAACAAGAGAAGGAATTAGAATGCAGTACAAAAATTCAAATAACCAAGAAAATAAAATACTTAGGGATTTGGCTTACTGCAAGATGCTCCTCAATTAAGGAAGACAACTATGACAATTATGCAAATTAATGACAACTATGCAAATTAAAAAAGATTTAGATAATTGGAAAAATTTACAAATTTCATTTATGGGAAGGATCGCTATGATCAAAATGAATATTTTGCCCAAAATACTATTTCTCTTCCAAGTTATACCAGTAAAATTAGAGAAAACTTTCTTTGAAACATAAAATAGAACAATTACCAAATTTATATGGCAAGGAAAAAGACCGAGAATTAGATTAAAAACATTGCAAGACATAAAAGAGAGAGGAAGAGTAGCACTCCCAAAATGGGAAATATATTATCAAGCATCTTGTATAACCTGGCTGAAAAAATGGATGGAGTTAAGGGACAAAAGAACTTTAGTGATTGAAGGGCACAATTTGCAAGTGGGATGGCATGCATTCCTTTGGGATGAAAAATACAAAATACATGGTTACTTTAGAAGACACATACTAAGGAATGCATTGCTACAAATTTGGATCAAGATAAAAAAACAACATTACACAAAAATATCAATTTGGATTTCACCTACAGAAACATTAAAACATCCAAATTTAACTGAGTGGGACAAGATAATAAGATATAGAGATATATTAAAAGAACAAGGAAATCTGAAATCAAAACAGGAATTGGAACAAGATCTAAATAGAGAAATCGATTGGTGGACATATATGCAAATTCGGGCAAAATACAAAAAAGACACAAAATTAAATGAAATACACACTGAACAAAATGAATTGGACAAAATTATACAAGGGACTGAGGAGAAATTAATCAGTAGAATATATAAATTTTTGCTGCGATATAAAATGGAAAAAGAAATAGTTTAATACAATGATTACATGGGCAAAAAACTTTAACCACACAATAGAATTGGAGAAATGGGGAAAAATGTGGCAAATAAATACAAAATTAACAATGTCCACGGCATTGTTAATAAAATGCAAAGAGTTGAAAACGAGATTGTCATGATACAATTCAGGGCAATGGAGTTTGCTATACGGCTTCGAGGAATTCGAGAGGAGGAAAGACAGGATTTGAGACAAGTTTGTTCTGAGGCCCTGGCTAAGATTTTACAAGTTAATCCAGATGTGGTTTTTCACAAAATAGACAAAATTTACAGAGTGAACTCCTGGGTGGCTAGACAAAGACAATTACCTAGAGATGTGGTCATATATTTTACAGATAGAGAAATAAGAAACGATATCCTGCAAAAATCCTTTTACACTTCTGTACAAGTGGGGGGCTCACGAATTGGAATTTATAAAGAATTGCCTCCTAAAATGCTGAAAGCTAGAAAAGAATTTGGCTTTCTTGTTAAGGAATTGCAAAATTTACAGATACCTTTTCGGTGGGATGCACCAGTTGGCATAATTTTCAGATACAAGGGAGAAAGATACCGTTTTAATACTGTGGAGAAGGCACAGCACTTCTACACTACTATTCTTAAGGAAAGAACACCATCTCCACGTACATCTACAGTTTTGGAGATTAAAGAGAGTGAAGAGAAGCAACCTCAACGAGAACTGCAAGAACAGTCTAAGCAGGAATTAGAAGAAGTGCAAGGTGCAGAAGGAGGTTTTCTGGATGAGCCCTTGCTGGAATCTTCTCCAATCTTGGACCCGGTTCAGATGATTGAAGTTAAGGATCAACGTATAACTCGAGCTCAAGCTAAGTTACTTAAACAAAAGCAACAACAACAACAGGAAAGACAAGACAAGGAGGCAGATAAGAGTACTGCACAAGAGATTGGAGCTATGGGAGGAGCGAGATCGAAGCTTTCGGATGACCTTCAATTATTTTGCTCTTTGCTCCAGAAAGAGGCTGATGATGTTTAAGTGTTTATCCTGGAATGTTAATGGGTTGAATTCAGCACAGAAAAGGAAGAAATTATTTACATATTTGAAACAATTTAATAATGATATAATTTGTTTACAAGAAATGCATATCACAACTCAAGATCAAAAATATTTGATAAACTCCAAACTAGGAACACATTTTATATCTTCAACTTCGCAAAAAAAGAATGGTGTGGTTATTTATGTAAATAAAAAGTTAACAGCTAAAGTTATAGAAACAGATGAAGATGGTAGGTTTGTAGCAATTGAATTGTCTACAGCAAATGGCCAAATTCTTCTGATTGGGATTTATGCTCCCAATCAACAACAGGACTATTTCTATAAGATGTTACATACTAAAATATTGCAATGGGATTACAGATCTATTTTAATTATGGGAGACTGGAATGGAGTAATCGACTCTAAATTAGATAAAAAGAGTTTGGCAAAGTCTAGGATCAGATTACCACAGACCTTTTTTGACATGAAAGAAGATATGGAACTAAAAGATGTTTGGAGAATACATAATCCAAAAGAATTGGACTATACTTTTTTTTCTGACAGACACAGATCCTTCTCTAGGATTGACTTTATTTTGTTGACAGATGATTTACTTGTTAAGACAAAAAGAACAAAGATTTTTCCAAGAACTTTGACTGACCATAGCCTAGTATGGATAGAAATTGAGATGGACAAGGTTGAGAGACGTTCTTGGAGATTAAATGAGAATTTGTTTAGATATGAAAAAAATACACCAGAACTTAAAAAGCATTTGAAAGAATTTTTTGAAATAAATTTGAATAAAGGTACCCCAATTGAAATTGTGTGGGATGCAAGTAAAGCTTATATGAGAGGGGTACTTATCTACATGAACTCTAAACATAGACTGTTCCGACAAAAGAAAAGATCTGAACTGGAAATAGAAATAAAGAATAAAGAACAGTTACTTATTAAAAATCCAACAGATGAAAGAATACGTAGTGCTATAAAACTTTTGAAAGACCAATTTCAAATGCTTATGGTGGAACAAGTTGCAACAAACTTACAATATGCGAAGCATAATACATTTTGTAATGCTAATAAACCGGGCAGATGGTTGGCTTACATATTGAGGAAAAAACAAAGTATACGGACTATTGATAGTATTGATATTGGAGGGAAAGAAATCTTTCAACAAAAATTAATTAAAGAAGCTTTTGTGGACTATTATACTAAATTATATGCTAAAGAGGAGGTGCAGAATGGATTTATAGAAAAATATTTAAACGATAAAAGAGTTACAAAAATTACTGATCAACAAAAGGAAAGAATGAATTATCCTATAACAGAGGAGGAGATAATAGTAGCAATTAAACAGTTAAAAACAGCCAAAGCTCCTGGCACGGATGGCTTGACCGCAGTGTATTACAAAACTTTGCAAGCTGAAATGGTGGAACAACTTAGAGATTTATTTTGCAATATTCAGCAAGGGGGTAAAATACCCCCATCATGGACAACAGCTTACATATCTTTGATACCAAAAGAACAAATCGGTCCTAAAAAACCAGAGAACTATAGACCAATATCTCTTTTGAATACAGATTATAAAATCTTTGCGAAAGTACTAGCCAACAGGTTGATGCCAGTAATTCAAAAGGTGATTCATGATGATCAAGCGGGATTTATCGAGGGCAGATATATGAAGGACAATGTAAGGCAAGTAATAGATTTATTGGAATATCTTGAGAAGAATAAACAGATCCCTGCAGTGCTGGTCTTTTTGGATGCAGAGAAGGCCTTTGATAGAGTGGATTGGAATTTTCTATTAAAGACTTTGAAAAAGATGGACTTTGGGGATCAATTTATACAGGCGATTTCGGCAATTTATCAAGAGCAAAAGGCACAGATCATTATTAATGGAAGTCTGACAACAGAGTTTAAAATTGAAAAAGGAACAAGACAGGGATGTCCATTGTCCCCACTTTTATTTATTTTAACACTAGAAGTCTTGCTAAATACAATACGGGACTCTAATATCTTGAAAGGTATAAAGATTAGGCAAGAGGATTACAGAATAAAGGCATTTGCAGATGATCTGGTTGTTACCCTATCACAACCAATGGAATCAATAATCTTGATGAAGGACATTATACAAGACTATGGTAAAGTTTCAGGTTTTAGATTGAATCCAAAAAAGACTAAAATGATAGCTAAAAACATGACACAAGATCGTAAACATGAGCTTGAAAGGAGGGCAGGTTTTGAGACTGTACCTAAGGTAAAATATCTAGGAGTTCAGGTTGCAGAATCAAACATGAAATTGTTTCAAAATAACTATGAGGTGTTGTGGCGAGAGGTGCAGAAAGATATGGAGACTTGGAAAAAACTGCAGCTGTCTCTACTTGGAAGAATAGCAGCAGTTAAGATGAATATTTTGCCAAGATTTCTTTTTTTGTTTCAAATGATTCCGGTGCTTAGAAGTGATAAACAATCGAAAGTTTGGCAATTTGGAGTGAATAAGTTCGTCTGGAACGAGAAGAAGCCGAGAGTGAAATTGAAAATTATGCAAGATGTTCCAGAAAGAGGAGGTCTTAAACTTCCAAACCTACAGCTATATTATGATGCAGCAGCTTTAACCTTAACAAGTGATTGGTTTGGAAGTAAAAAGGCTGGAATACTGAATGCAGAAAGTTTTGATCTTGAATTTGGATGGCATGCTTACTTATTTTATGATGATAAAGTTGATAAAGTATTTAAGAGTCATATACTTAGGGACTCTTTGATGAGAGTTTGGAAGAAGCATCGACTTAAATGGGATTATAAAATACCGCTATGGCTGGATCTTGGTCATACTTTGTGGAATACAAATATAATGTCACTCGGGGGGGTTTTATACAAAGAGGTTCTTTTTACAGATGCGGGCAGATGGCAGCTGAAGACATTGCAGACTCTGTTGGACGAAGGGATTAATTTAACTTGGTTACAATATAATCAATTACAATTGAGATGGAAAGAGGACCAAAAAACTGGTATTATGTTGCATGAGGAAGAATTGGTTAGACATATAAGAGAGAAAGGTCCAATGCATATCAAAAGGCTTTATAATGTTTTGCTAGAAAGGGACTCAGAAACTGAATTAGTTAAAGACTGTATGATTAAGTGGGCACAAAATTTTGAAGAACCAGTGATGTTGGAAACATGGGAAAAAATTTGGGTTCAGAATGTTAAATTTACACAGTCGCAGAACTTGAGGGAAAATTTTTATAAAATGTTTTATAGATGGCATTTAGATCCCAAAAAGTTGTCATGTATGTACCCTAATGTTCAGCCAAAATGTTGGAGATGTGAATGTTTGGATGCTACGTATTATCATGTTTGGTGGACCTGTAGGAAAGTTAAGGCTTTTTGGATAAAAATTTGGTGGGTCATGCAGAATGTTTTGAAGAAAAAAATTCAATTTTCTCCACAACTGTTTTTATTGGGTATAGTTAAGGGTTTTACATTGGGTGAAACAAAATTGATATTGTATATGATAACAGCAGCAAGATTGTTGATAGGTAAATACTGGAAGAATGAAGCTTTGCCCACTATCGAGGAATGGACTTTGAAGATGGCCAGTTTTGCAGAGATGGCGAAGATTTCAGCATATTTAAAAGATTGTTCACAAGAGACTTATGAATGGGAATGGAAAAGGTGGATAGAATATGTTCAGAACAAATATCAAACTAGAAAGTATCAAATAGCTTTTATTTGAAAATAATGTATTGGAAATATTTTAATGTAATGAGGTAAAGAGAAAAATTATACAGGGGAGGGAGGGGTTTAAGTCTATATATAAGTGTTATATTTAGGGTTTTTTATGAGTATGAGTATATTATAGGGAAGTCTGGGGGGAGGGGAGGGTTAGGGAGGGTTAGGGAGGTTGGGAAGTCTGGGGGGGAGGTGGGGGGGGGAAAGGGGTGAAAATGTAATTGTAAAACTTTTGCAATAAAATAAATAAATAAAAAAAAAACAATGTCCACGGCATACAAACCAGTTGAAGATGTTTCATAGATAGGGCCGGATTTTCCTATAGGCTAACTAGGCTTCAGCCTAGGGCCTCAAGATCAAGAGAGGCCTACATTCAAATTGTTAGCAAAATTAAAATTAAAATTTCACTATAGGTGAAAGGGCCTCATAAGTGGAATAGCCTAGGGCCTCTTTTCATCTAAATCCGGCCCTGTTCATAGATGGCATCTAACCCCAGCTAGACTTGCAAAGATATTTCCAAGTAAATCTCCAGTGTGTTGGAAGTGTAACAAGAGCTACGGAACATACTACCATCTTTGGTGGACATGTCCAGCTGCAAAGAAGTTCTGGGCTAAGATTAAAGAATGACTAGAGAAAATAATAGAACAACCTATGAGCGGAAAACCAGAGACATTCTTATGAGGGATATTTACGGAAAAATACACCAAGGAAATAAAATATTTGATCTTACATATTATAACAGCTGCCCGTATAGTATACGCACAAAACTGGAAATAGCTGTTAAGAGAGTATATATATAAATGTTGTATGTCTTGTAATGTCATTTTATGTTATAATAATAAAAAATTAAAAATTAAAAAAGAAAAGAAAAGGAAAAAGGTACCCTGATGGTGCTTACACTTCCAACACTTGGGATTTAGGTTCAGGTATGTTTTAGCCAGTCTTGCTGGTGCTAGATGCCAACGATATAGCATTTTATATTGGTTTTCCTTATATGCTGCCGATTTTGTTAATGTATAATTTTTATTCCAAATAGTTTCCCATTCATCTAAGTTTATATTGTGCCCTATATTTTTGGCCCAAGCGATCATCGGATCTTTTACCACCTCCTCCGCTCTGTCAAATTCTAATAAGTAATTATATAATCTGGATATTAATTTTCTTTCGGGGCCCATCAGCAATTTATCTAATTGATTTGGTACTATGGCAATACCAAATTCTTCCATATCTTTCTTATATCTGGATTGAATTGTAAGTATGGCCACAAATCAATGGGCATTCCCTGTTCTTTTAATACCTGGTTACTTTTAAATTTTCCTTGTTTGTCTAAAATTTCTGTGTATCTAAGCATTTTACTGATATCTACTGTGTTGGGGTGAATCATAGCTTCCATGGTTGATAGCCAGCCCGGAATTTTCATATAATGCTTCCTTCTTACTTCTTCCCAAATTCGTATCAATGCATCTCTAATTTTATTTCTAAAAAAATATGCTTGTGTCTTGTTCCTTTTGTCCCACGTAAAAGATGCCACCCCTTTTGTAGGTCGTGTCCTTCCAAAATTAAAATTCTTCTATTCCTTAAATTGACCTAATCTCTTACCCAAACTAATGTAGCTGCTTTATGATATATTTCCCACGATGGAAGACCAAAACCACCCCTACATCTACTATCTTTAAGCGATCGTAATTTTATCCTTGCCTTTTTCCCGGACCAGATGAATTTTGTAGTAATTTTGTTGAGTTTTATGAAGAATTTTTTATCTAATGGGATGGGTATCGTTTGAAATATATATAGTAGTTTAGGTAGGATATTCATCTTAATAGACACTATCCTACCTAAAAGCGATATTTGTAACTTCTCCCACTTTTCCAGATCCCTTTTTATTTTTTGGACCAAAGTCACATAGTTATCTTCCTTTAGGGATGAACATCTCGCTGTTAACCATATCCCTAGGTATTTGATTTTTTTAACAATTTGTAAGTCCAATTCCTTTTCTAATTCTTTTTTCTGGGTTGCTGTTAAGTTCTTAACTAACATTTTGGTTTTCCCTTTGTTGATTTTAAGTCCTGATACTTCCCTGTACCTTCCTATTTCTTGTAATAAAACTGGGCCAGATTCCAGAGATTCCTCAATGATAAATACCACACTGTCTGCAAAGGTCTGTGCCTTATATTCTTCTCTTTTAATTTTCATTCCCTTTACCTCACAATTTGCTCTAATTCTGTTTAATAGGATTTCTAATGTTAGAATAAATAGCAATGGTGACAATGGGCACCCTTCTCGTACCCCTTTATTTATCTGAAATGTATTTGTAGTATCCTCATTCACTATTACCTTTGCCCTTTGTGACTTATATATTGCCTTTATCATGTTCTCAAATTTAGTTCCAAATTTCATTTGTTTAATTTGCCTAATCATAAATTGCCAATTTAAGTTATCAAAGGCTTTTTGGGCATCCAGAAAAACAAGAGCCACTTATTTCTCTGGATGAGCTTCATAGTATTCCAGAGTGTCTACAGTTATTCTCGTATTATCTCTTATTTGTCTATTGGGGAGAAAACCATTTTGATCAGGATGTATAGTACCATTTAGTATTTTTTTCAACCTTTCTGCCATTATGTTCATAAATATTTTATAGTCTGCATTTAAAAGGGATATTGGTCTATAATTTCTAATTTGACTCTTATCTGTACCTTCTTTCGGTAGTAGGGTGATGTATGCTTCCCTCCACAATTCTGGTATCTTCGCTTCATATAATGCTTCATTGCAGATTTCCAATAATATTGATTCTATAATTTCGTCCAATTTTTTATAGATTTCTCCTGGGTGATCATCCGGTCCTGGTGTCTTGTTATTCTTGAGTCTTAAAATTGCTGCTGTCAATTCTTCTGATGTTATTTCTTTATTCAACAATTCCCTTTTTTCCTCCCCTAATGGTATGATATCTTCCTCCATTAAATAATTATCAATCTTCTCCACTGATATTTCTTCTTTTTTGTAAAGATCTGCATAGTAATCTTGTGCCATTTTCTTTTTCTCTTCCTCATTGTTTTGGATCGTCCCCATCGCATCCTCTAGTTGTTGGATCCGACTTTCTCTCTCTTTTTTCAATTTGTAGGCCAACCACCTTCCAGTTTTGTTAGCATGTTTGAAATAAAATTGTTTAGAGTGTTTTAAGTTTTTTGCAATTTCCTCTTGCTCTAATAAATTTAGTTTGTCTCACAAGGATCAAATTCTCTTTAATTAATTCATCTCCTGGTTTTATTTGGAGTCATTTCTCCAAATTTCCAATTTCTTCCAATAAGGTATTGTGTGTCTTCCATTTTTCCTTATTTTTCTTTGTGTTGTAGGCTATTGTTATCCCCCTTATGTAGGCTTTCATAGTATCCCATAAATTTGTTAGAGAGGTGTGTTGTTTTTTATTTTTTTCAAAAAATAATCTCAGTTCCTTCATTATCGTTTCTATATAATCTTTTTCATTTAATATTTGAGGGTTTAACATCCATCTTCTGATTCTTTTTTGGGGCGGGGGTTTCCATGTTACCTCAAGGGGATTGTGATCTGCCCACATATTTGGGGAAATCTCAATTTTTTCTATTCCTAATCCTAGTTCCCTATTCATCCACAACATATCAGTTCTGGACCAAGTTGCATGACGGTTAGAGTAAAAAGTATATTTATTTTCTTTTGAGTGAAGAGTTCTCCACATGTCTATTAAATTTAGTTCATCTACCATATTAAAAAATGTTTTGGGTAATATATTTCTTTTCTTCTTATTATCTTTACCACTGGCATAGTCTTTTTTGGTATCTACTATCCCATTATAGTTGCCCACGATACATATATTCCTATAACCTGTCATAACTATCTTTTCGTATAATTTCTTATAATAGTCCCCCTGATTTTTATTAGGCGCATAAATAACTACTAACAAAATTGAAGTATACCCTCTCTTTATTTCCACCAATGAAGTTCTTCCTTTTGAGTCCGCATAGATTTGTTTGGCTATTATTCCCCCCTTAATATATATCACCACCCCTTTCTTTTTCTTCTCTGATAAAGCTGTATATAATTTCCCTAGCTTGCTATATTCCAAATATTTTTCATCCTGCTTCCAAATATGTACCTCCTGGAGGCATATTATATCTGCTTTTTGCTTAATTAACTTTGTGAATATTTATCTTCTTTTTGCTGTTGCATTGAATCTGTATACATTTATTGATATGAGCTTCCAGTCTTCCATTCTTTAATCTATGTAGCTAGTGTTAGTATCTATTTGCCTTGTAACCCTTTGAGTTCTTGTTTTACTACCTTTTATTTCTTGGTTTTCTTTTTCTTCCTTATTCTTCCTTTCTGGGGCTCCTTTGGCATCCTGTTGGTGTAACAGTTCTTCTTCCTGGCTTATGGTCTCCACCTCCTCTTTGCTGCTCTGCTCCTCCTCGTTTCCCATCAGTTGATCAAGGAAATCTTGTGCCATTACTAAACTATTTCTATCTTCTTGCCTTGCCATATGACAAGCATCGCTTCCGGAAGTATCCATCTAAACATAATATTTTGTTTGTTCAGTTGTATAGCCATGAAGCAATAGTCTTTATGCTGCTCTCGAACTCTTCTAGGAACTTGTTTCAAGGTGGTGATTTCCTTTCCCCTGTAAATCATAAGTTCTTTTTGGATTATATTGTATATTATGTCATGGACCCTCTTTCTAACAAATCTGATATGGACCTCTCTGGGCAGTTAGCAGTCAAGTAGATATATATCTCAAGTTAATTCAAAAATATAAATCTCCAGAAACTCTGCCGATAGCCCTGCCACTGGACTGTCCAATTTGGACCCCACAGTCTCATTTTGACTGTGGTAGTGGAGGGCTTCCTTAGGACCCCAGGGACAGCGCTAAGTCCCTGGTCAATCCAGGAAAGCCCTTTTTCCAGCGGCGGAGCAGCAGCCATTAGGCTGCGGAGGCTGTGACAACTTCGGAAGAAGAAAGAATGGAACGACAATAAACGGATCGGTGAGAGACTTTCAGGTTTTTTTTCTACTAATATAAGATCACCTTAAATGAGGAATGTGATGGAGATGGAGAGTAATTGAAGAGAAGCAGTGAACTTAATTTGGAATAATTTTTTCTACCCAAGTACATGCTTTAAAAAACTTTGAAATTGCTTCATAGTTTTACTTTCTCTTTGAATAACCAGACTGGAAAGAAAAGTATTGGAATTTCCTGAAAATTATTTTTTGTTAGATTTATTGAATGGACTATTTGGATTCGAGTCCCTTTTGTCTTTTTAGGCAATTTTTTTAAATTTAATTTAGAAAGTTAAAAAGAAAGGATTTTTAAAGACTAGAACAGGAGAGCCAGGAGGGTGTGTAGTGCTGCCATCTGCTAGGAGAGAAACTTTGTTTCTATGTTTTTAAATAGCAGAAGAAAGAAACATTGTAGCCATAATAAATAAAGAGGATCTGGTTGGAATGATAAGACTGAAGAGCTACTGAAGTTGTTTACACAGGTGCTCTTGTTAGACCAAGCTGAGAAGCCTGGAAAGAAACTGGAAGGCTTCTGATCTCTCTTGAGCAATTATTTCCTTCTCTTTGTTATTTGTGGTTTGGAAAGGGGGAAAGAAAGGAAAGAAATCACTCTCTGTAAGCTCTCTGGAGTCTGAAGGGCTGTTTGATTTTTTCTCCTTTCTTTTTTTTTTTCTTTTCCTTTTTTGTCAACATTTTTTTTTCTTTTCCTGTTATGCTTTCACCTGCTGATTTGGGACTTCTACATACTTTTATTGGATTAAGGCAAAGAAGAGCCTGAAGATTTATAGATTTAACATTGACTATTTTTTCTTTTTCTTCCCCCCCCCCCTTTTTTTGTTTTTTTTCCCCCTTCTGTGGATTAGGGTCTTGAAAGAACCTGAAGATCTTAAGAAATTGTTTTTTCTTTTTTTTCCCTTCCCCTCCCTTTTTTTGACTTCTCCCCCCTTCCCATTTGTTCTTTGAAAATAATTTTGGCTGAATATCAAATAAAATGAGTAGAAAAGTGGCTACAGTTGGAGCAGCAGCAACCACGCCATCCTCATCACCATCCGGAGGCCAGCGCTCTATCCAGGCAATGTTACAACAAGAGAAAGAGAAAGAATCATCGACACAAATGATTTTACAAACACTTCAAAGAATGGAACAGCAACAACAAAGGATGGAACAACAAGTATTGAAGACAGATGAAAAAGTTGCTTAAAACAGATGAAAAGGTGGTTAATATTCAACAAAAAATGTCAAAATATGAAGAAAGATTGATTAAACTAGAGGAAAAATGATCAAAAAGAAGAAAAAATGAAGGAAATAGAGAATAGATTGGGAGAGGTTGAACAATGAACAACTGGCTTAATTGGATGGGAAATGGACAAAGCGGAATTTTACTTAAGATTTCAAAATGTGGAAGAAGAAAAGGGGGAAAATTTAGATGATATCATGAATGGGATTCTAGCCTCGAAGTTACTAAAGAGAAGATGATGGAAGGGATTGATGAAATCTATCGAGTTTATACTGGATATCCAATGTGTAATAAGTTGCCAAGAGAAGTACATATAAGATTTACTAAGAAATCAATTAAAGAATTGATTTATCGCTCCCATATAACACCTCTCCTGCGCGAG
This sequence comes from Pantherophis guttatus, assembly GCF_059756535.1. Taxonomy (NCBI): domain Eukaryota; kingdom Metazoa; phylum Chordata; class Lepidosauria; order Squamata; family Colubridae; genus Pantherophis; species Pantherophis guttatus. The sequence goes on along the minus strand of NC_142063.1, from coordinate 182,903,648 downwards.
CTGCACTGGCCACAGTGATCTTCCGGGTGTGCTTCAAGGTGTTGGTTCTCACCTTTAAAGTGCTCCATGGCTTAGGGCCAGGGTATTTACGAGACCGCCTTCTGCTACCGATAACCTCCCACCGGCCAATACGCTCTCACAGAGAGGGCCTCCTCAGGGTGCCATCGGTCAAGCAATGTCGGCTGGTGGCCCCCAGGGGGAGAGCCTTCTCTGTGGGAGCACCCGCCCTCTGGAACGAGCTACCTCCCGGAATACGGTTGATTCCAGATCTCCACACTTTCCGTAAGGCCGTGAAGACGTTTTTATTTCAGCAAGCCGGCCTGGCCTGAATAGGTTTTATGGATTAGTTTTTAATTGTATAGGTAGGGGTTTTAAATTGGGGCGGCCATTTAATTTAATTTGTTTTTAATTATTTTAACTTTTATATTGTATGTTATTTTAATTCTTGGCTGTTCACCGCCCGAGTCCCTTCAGGGAGAAGGGCGGGATATAAATTTAATAAATCATCATCATCATCATCATCATCATCATCATCATCATCAAAAACTATAGGCCTATATCCCTGCTAAATTCAGATGATAAAATCTTTGCTACAATATTGGCAGAAAGACTTAAGAGATATTTGAATAACTTCATACATTCTGATCAAAATGGATTTCTGCCAAAAAGACAAATTAGAGACAATATAAGAATAATTTTGGATACTTTAGAATATTATGAAGCACACCCTGAAAAGCAGATGGCCTTGGTATTTCTAGATGCACAAAAAGCTTTTGATAATGTGAATTGGCAATTTATGATGTTACAAATGGAAGAGATGGGCTTTGGTAAGAAGTTTCTTCAGGCAATTAAAGCCATATATACCAAACAAAAGGCCAAGGTAATGATAAATGGAGAATTGACTGACTTTATTGAGATAGAAAAAGGCACTAGACAAGGATGCCCATGTCCCCATTGTTGTTTATATTGACGCTGGAAATTTTAAATAGCAATATCAGAGAAGAAAAGGAGATAAAAGGTATGAAAATTCAAAAAGAAGAATATAAATTGCAAGCCTTTGCAGATGACCTGGTCTTTATTATCGAAGAACCATTAATATCAATAAATAAATTAATAGAAAATATTGGAGAATTTGGAAAAGTAGCTGGCTTGAAAATTAATAAAGATAAGACAAAGATAATGACTAAAAATATGTTGAAAAAGCAAAAAGAAGAATTGAGATCTCAAAAATGCAGGTCACAAACAAGGTAAAATATTTGGGGATACAATTGACAGCAAGGTGTAGCTCACTTAAAGAAAATAATTAAAATAAGCTAAAGCAACAGATAGGACAAGATTTGGTGAAATGGGGAAATCTGCAGTTATCTTTGATTGGTAGCATTGCAACTATTAAGATGAATATTTTGCCTAGAATTTTGTACTTATTTCAGACAATTCCAATAAAGTTGGATAAGGAATTCTTTGCAGACTTGAATAAAATGATGCTGAAATACATTTGGCAGGGAATGAAGGCAAGAATAAAACTTAAGCTGCTACAAGATGCTAAAATGAGGGGTGGTTTTGGTCTACCTAATTTTGAACTTTATTATCAAGCAATTAGTCTAATGTGGATTAAAGAATGGATAGCTTTGAAAAATACTAGATTATTGAATTTGGAGGGACATGATTTGTTGATGGGATGGCATGCCTTTTTATGGTATAAAGGAACTAAAGTACAGGGGTATTTTAGAAGACACAAGATACGTGAAGCTTTATGGTTGAATTGGGAGAAGGTTAAAAAATATCACTATTTAAAGATTCCAGTCTGGGTATCTACAATTGAAGCATTTTCATACCCAGTGACATTTAGAAGGGAACAAATTATAAGGAATTATTGGATGAAAAGGATGAACTTAAATTAAAGCAGGATATAGAAGATCAGGGATGCAAGATGGATTGATTTTCATCTATGCAAATACTTTCTAGATATCGAGAAGATCTCAAACAAGAAGGTTTTTATAATGATTTGACTAACTTAGATAAGATTCTAATGGATTCTGATGACCATGTAATTAAAAAGCTATATGGCTATTTACTAGAGGCAAAACTGGAAGAAGAACAAGTTAAAGAATCAATGATAGCATGGGGGAAGAATTTTGGTTATGGTATTGATTTAGATAAATGGCAAAAATTGTGGTCACATAACTATAAAATGAAAAGGTCTACAGCATATAAGGAGAATTTGTATAAGATGTTTTACAGGTGGGATCTACCCCCAACTAGGATAGCCAGAAAGTTCCAGAACAAATCGGAGAAATGTTGGAAATGTCATCAGACCCCAGGATCATATTACCACATGTGGTGGTCATGCGTAGAAGCAAGGAGATATTGGACTAAGATACACACATGGCTGGAAAAAATGATAAAGAGACATAATGATTTTAAACCAGAAATATTTTTATTAGGGATCCTACCAGAGATATATAATAAAGAACTGCAATACTTAATTGTGAATCTTTTGACAGCAGCTAGAATTGTATTTGCTAAAAATTGGAAAGGAGAAAAGATGATGAAGAAATTACTAAAAAAATGATGGAATGTGCTGAAATGAGTAAATTGACATTTGAAATAAGAGAATAGAAAGATAAACAATATTATTTGATATGGGATTTATTTTACCAATGGATGGAGAATAAGATTTGGAGATAATTATGAAATGAATGGTTGTTGAAATAAGTTAGGCGGAAAAAACTTTCATGGAAATAAGCCGGGATGTTTAGTGATAAAGGTTCTACCTATGTAAACCAAGATACTATGCAGCCCTAGTTCAGTGAAATCACAATTCACTAGTTTCTGGGCTTTTTTTCTTCTGGCAGCCAGCAGACCCTTTGCTGCCCATTGGGAGACTAAGATAGATCTATTTCGGCCTTATAAGGCCTCATCAGTTAGCCACACCCTCATCTCATCTACGATACTTGAGATGAGGGTGTTATCAATACTTCATACATTCACAAAATCAATATTATCTATATCTAATACTGTATCTATAAACTATGTACACTCTTTATAAGGTATAAATTTTATCAATATTACTACTTTCTAATATTTGCAATTAATATAATTATAATATTATTATCAGATATATAGTAAATATAATTAACTTTTCTTGATTAATTCACAATTATTCACTTGATCACTAAGAAAGTTATAAAATGGAGTAAACATACATTAAGATTCAGACAACCAATTCCTTAAGGGTATAAATCTTATGTCTTCTCCGGTGCCTTCTTTCAAATACTGCTCTTGACTCCTTTCAAGTCTCTTGTGACTCGGCAGTGTAGTTAGTATATAATTTTATAGGTTTTATATAGTTCCTTGGATCACTTTTCTTCCCCCTTGCACTTTAATTGACATTGCCTCAATGTCCTTTGGATCCTCTATTCGAAATTTCAATTGGAAGAAAAAGAAGTTCTTTCCTTTCTTTTACAGTTCAAGCATTCATCCGTTTGGCTCCTCTTACTGTTGAAACACAGCAATGTCAGCCCTCACTTCTGCTTCTCCTTTCAATTCCGATCCTGTCCTTTTCTGTCGCTCTACTATACCAGCTCTCTCTCCTTCTTTGTCTTCTATTTCCTTTTCTCACCAGTTATCAACAATCTTGCTGCACCTTCACAGTCTTCACACTTTTCTCCTCGTTGCCGATTAGTTTCCAACCATTGTTCCTTCTCCTGCCCTCTGGTGCTTTGGAGAATAATTTGACCCCTCTTTTTTGTGGCAGCCCCTCAAATACAGGAATACTGTTATCATGTCACCCTTAATTCTTTCTTTCTTTTGACTAGTCAAACCCAAATCCTGCCGCCATTCATCATATGTTTTAGTCTCCAGGCCTTTGATCATCTTAGTTTTGTGGTCCACCTGTGGCCTCCACAGCTAGCAGCAGAGTCAGACAGTACGGAGGCTGGGGATGCATTCTTACGCATCCAGTCCTGGAAACGCTGAGACATGAATTCAGCACCACGATCACTCTGGATTCTGGCGATGCGAACTTGGTGTTGGGTAGAAACAAGGGCTACAAAGTCTTTAAAGATCTGAAAGGTCTCAGATTTTTCTTTCATAGGATATACATATCCATATCTAGAGTAATTATCAACAATTGTTAGAAAATATTTTCTACCACCAAATGATGGCGGAAAAGGACCAATTATGTCAGTGTGAACCAAATCAAAAATGTGTGTTGACAGGCATGTAGCGCGTTTGGGAATGGCTGCTGCTTTGGATTTGGCCTTTTTGCAGACAGCACAATCCAAAAACACCTTACACCCCTTTAGATCCAAACCTTTTGCGAACTCCGGCATCTTCCTAAGAACACGGAAACTGGCATGCCCCAATCTTCTATGCCAGAATGCAAAGGTTTACACCTAGAATGCAAAGGTTTACCAGTTAGTGAATTCTCAACATTAACAGTTTTATGAGGAACCTCAGGCTTGCTCTGAGCAACCTGTTTCCCAATTTTCTTTTTGTTGGCTTTAGGAGCCTTTGGAGTAGCAACAGGATCTCTCGCTGGAGCATCTCTCTCTGGGCCTGTGCTCTCTCTTTTTGGAGTTTGTATACTTGCCTGTATTTGTGTTTTAGGCTTTGGCTTTAAGTAATAGACACCATCAATTAATATGGTTTCAGCAACAATATCTCCATCTTTAACTATGTAACTTGCTTTTTCAAGGTGGTGAACCTGGAACTTTAATGCTCTAGACCAGTGGTCCCCAACCTTTTTATCGCCGCGGCCCGCTGAGCGCGCGCAGGGGTGGGGGCACGGCCCAGGAGCTTTTGCGCACGGCCCAGGAGCCTTTGCGCTGCAGCGTTCATGTCCCCCGGCCGCTGCGCGGCCCAGTGCCAGGTACTCCACGGCCCGGCACCGGTCCGCGGACCGGGGGTTGGGGACCACTGCTCTAGACAAGTAACACTGACTAAGCAAATTACTGGTTGCTGTTGGTATGTAATAAACATCAGGAATGAATTCATCGAGCTCTTCAACATAAACAGTTCCTTTTCCTTTGACCTGACAAGGATGATTGGAAAAAGAATAAAGTTCACGTAGTTCAGGTTCAGGCTCATGCATCTCTGTGAAAAGTTCCTTTCTGTAGGTAACATGCAAAGCTGCACCACTGTCCAAAGTCCACAGGAGTCGTCTGTCGTACTCTGGTTGAGGTTGTGGATCATTGGTTAAAGCCAATGTGGCGAGTGGAGCTTGTGGATCACGCCCGGGACCACGACGACCTTGTCTTCTGCCTCTGCCTCTGCCTCTGGAGACTGTTCCTCTGGGCTGGTACGAGACGGGAGCTGGAACTCGTTGGGGACAATCCTGGGTGGCATGTCCCACACGATCACAGAAGTAGCATCTTGGCATCCTTGGAGCATAGGTCCTTCCTCGGAAGGGGCGCCTAGCTGGAGCTCTTGATGCGGGTGGTCCTCTCAAGTGTGGCATGGCTAACATAACTGCTTCTTCTTCAATTAAAAGTCTGCATACATTGTCCACTGTGCTTTGAGCAATACGGACTTGGTTAATCTTTGTAATGGCATCTTTCCATTCATAATTCAAAGAGTTAATAATAATGATGATCATTTGAATATCTTCAATATTATAGCCTCTTTCTCTCAATTCTTTTCTCAGTCCTTTCAGTTTGGTCAAATGTCCTCCAATTTGTTCACCAGGTTTCAATCTCGAACCATGGAATTCAGACATGAGCAAACATGAAGATTCAATTGAAACAGGCCTGTAGCAATTTTCCAATTGGGCCCAAATTTGTTGGGCTGTCGCATCAGGTGAAAATGTAACCTGCAGTTCAGTATCCATGGACATCAATAATGTTGTGCAAGCTTTAGTTTCTAAATCTCTTATTGCAGGGGACCATGGCTGAGCAGGGGGATTAAAAATCATACAGTGAGTGCCTTCTCTGCGAAGTAACAATCCAATCTCACTGACCCAGGCCTTATAATTCTGTCCTGACATCTTTCATTTGGACTCACCAGCTAGTGGAGCAACAGAAAATGCCTGGTGAGGAATGTGCATTTGAGGTGCTGGCTGTGGAAGTAAAGGCACTTGTTGCGCTGGAGGTGGACCAGGAGCTGGCCCTGGTTGTACAGCTGGAGGCACGTGTGCATGCATTTGTGGCTGCTGTGGCATTTAAGCTGCAATATTGACATGGCCTGCTGGAGACCCAGTCATTTGCCTTTGCTGCATTAAGCTTTGTTGTGTTCCATCTAAAAGGGCACCAGCACCACCAGGGGGTGCTGAAGTTTGGGCCTGTGGAGACACTTGTTGCATTGCAGCCTGAATCTCTGAGTGAGTTGAAGGCATCTCTAATAGATTCTTCTGTAATAGTTCAAAATGTTCATGTAGGCTGCGATGCCTTTCAGCTTTCTTTAGTAAATTACTTTCGCCAGCAGATGGTGCTGCAACTTTAGTTTCGGGCAGCTCAGCTCTTTCTGCTGATGTGGCACTTGTAATCTCATCAGTGAGAATTTCATGTGACGTGTGCACAGCTCTCTGTTCTGATTGGCCTGACACAAAATCCACCAGGGGGTGTGTCTTTGGCTCCGAAGAAGAAGGAGCCAAAGTGGCGCTTTCAGAGATTTTGAAGTCACGAGATTCTCCCTTATCTTGCTCAAGCATAGATAAATCCATTTTTGCCTGGGATAGCTTACGTTCAAAAATTTCTATCTGGTCACGATAGTTTCTTATAGCTTGCTCTTTAGGAGTGACCCTGAAGGTTTGAGAGGGATAATAAATTGCTTCTCTCTCTGCGTAGGAGTAAAAAGGCTTTGCCGTTTGTGGAGAATCTGGCTCTGCACCAAGCGTTACAAAATCAGAAGGCTCTGGGGCAACTGCATAATTGGAAGGGGGCATTAGTCGTAGTGTTTCGCCTTTATCTTCCTTCTGAACCCTTTGTAAGAGCATTTCATCTGTTTCTTCTCCTCCCACAGCTCTGAGTTTCATTTTGCTCTTTTTCTTCTTTCTCGGCATATTAGCAGACAATTAATTAGCGTTCCTCGGTCGCAAAATAAATAATCATCTGTCTAATTAGCCTAGAGGTCTTATCAAAGTAACAAAGCAAGGAAAAAGCCATAATTCAATCATCGTCCTGCTACCAGGTGTCAGGGCGCTGATTAATCCCATTCTGCCTTTGGGATAATCGCATCTTGATTAATAATAATAATAATAATAATAATAATAATAATAATAATAATAATAATAATAATAATAATAATAATAATAATAATTTTATTTCTATACCGCCCTTCTCCCGAAGGACTCAGGGCGGTGTGCAGCCTATTTAAAAACACAAGACAAAACAACGATTAAAAATTTAAAATGATTAAATAGATTTGGCTCAATTTAAAACCCCAGAAATTTAAAATACTCCAATTTAAAATTATTATGTTGATAGCCCGGCCTGGCGGAACAACAGGGTCTTCAGTGCGCAGCGAAACACCCAGAGGTCGGAGATCTTACGTATTTCTGGGGGCAGTTCATTCCACAGGGCTGGGGCTCCCACAGAGAAGGCCCTCCCCCTGGGTGTCACCAGCCGACATAACTTGGCCGATGGTACCCTGAGGAGACCCTCTCTGTGGGAGCGGACTGGCCGGTGGGAAGCTATTGGTGGCAGAAGTCGGTCTCGAAGGTACCCAGGTCCTATGCCATGGAGCGCTTTAAAGGTGGTAACCAACACCTTGAATCGCACCCGGAAGACCACTGGGAGCCAGTGCAGCTCGCGTAGGAGGGGTGTCATGCCGGCACAACGAGTTGCGCCCATAACCACCCGCGCGGCCGCATTCTGGACCAGTTGGAGCCTCTGAGTGCTCTTCAAGGGGAGCCCCATGTAGAGAGCATTACAATAGTCCAACTGGGAGGTAACAAGGGCGTGAGTGACCATGCGCAGTTATACATCTCCACCCCAGACCACCCCAGAGATGCCATTTCCGTGATGTCCCGTTGCCTGAGGCGGTGCGAGCCTGGATGGGTAGGAACAGAGTCAGACTCAACCCCTCCAAGACTGAGTGGCTGTGGATGCTGGCATCTCAGGTTTCAGAGACCCCATCACTTTTGATGGGTGGGGAAAAACTTGCCCCCGTTGATAGGGCTCGCAACTTGGGTGTCCTCCTGGATGCTCGGCTGTCCCTAGAAGACCATCTGACAGCCATGACCAGGGGGCCTTCGCACAGGTTTGCCTGGTGTGCCAGTTGCGCCCTTTCCTCGACCGAGATGACCTTTGCACTGTCACTCATGCCCTGGTTACTTCCCGCTTGGATTACTGCAATTCCCTTTACATGGGCCTGCCCCTGAGATGCACCCGGAGACTCCAGCTGATCCAGAATGCAGCTGCACGGGTTGTTACGGGAGCCCCTCGTTACTCCCATATAACACCTCTCCTGCGTGAGCTGCACTGGTTACCAGTGATTCTCTGGGTCTGTTTCAAGGTGCTGGTTCTCACCTATAAGGTCCTACATGACTTAGGTCCGGGATATTTGCAGGACCTTCTCCTGCCTGCCTTCCACCATCCTGTTCGCTCACATAGGGCTGCTCTCCTCAGGGTTCTGACGGCAAGCCAATGTCGTCTGGCGGTGCCCAGAGGTAAGGCGTTCTCTGTGGGTGCTCCCACCCTCTGGAATGAGTTGCCTACCAAGCTCCGGGCGGCTCCTGATCTCTGCTCCTTCCGTCGGGACCTGAAGACTTGGCTGTTCAAGCAAATAGGCTGACTCTGATTCTGGGTTTTATTATTTATTAGTTATTAGTTAATTTGGATTAAAATGGGATTTTGTTGTACATGTTTTTAACTTGTATTCGCTGCCCTGAGTCCTTCTGGAGAAAGGCGGCATATAAATACATGAAATAAATAAATAAATAAATCTCATCTGGGTTTGCAGGGGCTCCTGCTTTACCCCCTGGGTGCTCAGCCTCCTCATGAGCAGGCAAGGCATACCTTTCAGGTGCTTTCTGACTTTCAAGAGCTTCTTTCAAGAGATGCAATGCTTGGGTCAGCAGGAGGTCTTCTTTGTCCTCTTCCTACCAGGTCGCCTCTCCACGCTGGCGTCTGGCAGCTGTCACTCCAGGGGGGATCTCCTCCGGAGCGTCTATCCTTCCTATACCCAGTGACCATTTGGCTCTGACCGGCTTTTCTTCAATCTGAAGTTCAGACATCCACTTTGTCATTTCCTAGCTCCTAGGTGGGACTGGGGAGGAGTGGACCCAGTAGCTCCCATGTTCTCTTGGTCACTGCCTTGGTTAGACATTCTTTGCTCATTTCCCCATGGTAGAGTTTTCTCTGGGATGGCTGTTAAAGCAGACTTTGCTTAATATCAGGTATGCTTCCATTCAAAACTCAGAAAGAAAAACCCCAACTCCATGTTTGTAGAGAAAGGTACTTTTACCGAGCATGAACTGATAGCAGCAAAAAGAAAGCAAGGTCTGAGGCAAAAGGCACAAAAATTACATATTGAAAGTATTCCCAAATCCCCCCCCCCAAGTATCCTGACTGAATGTCCAATCCCCAGCTCCCCAAGGTGTCATGTGAGGTGTATCTTCAGATGGCCCCATCCATCTGGTATGCCAGAATGGTTGACCTTGACTGACTATCAACATGTCCATTCAGCTGCACAGAAGACGATGAGAGTATTCCTCCCTTTTCCTCCCTATTCAGTCACATCACGAGACATCTCCACCAGCTCACTTCCCCCACACAAATACCTATACATCCCCCACTCCTGTTACTATGGCAGCCAATATCAAGCAAACATCATAGAGGCTGACACTCTAGAGCAATGATGGCTTACCTTTTTGCCATTGAGTGCCAGGGGGTCGCCTGCGTGCATGCCCATACCCATAATTTTATGCGGCCTGCCCACATGCATGCGTGCACAACCCCCCCCCACTCCCCCTGCTCGTGGCACATGATGGCCCGATAGGCCTGTTTTTCTCTCTCCCCAGGCTCCAGAGCCTTTCTAGTCCCACCAGAAGTTGGCAGATGGCCATTTCCGAACTCAGGAGGGCCTCCGGGGGGTGGGTGGGTGGAGAAGGCCCTTTTCACCCTCCCCAGACTCCTAGAAAGGCTCTGGAGCCTGGGGAGGGAGAAAAATGGGTCTTCCCCACCAACCCCGAAGACCGTCTGGAGGCAGGAAACAACCTGTTTCCCTACTTCTGGTGGGCCCAGAAGGCCTGAAAATCAGCTGGCACACATCGGAGCTGAGTTCGCGTGCCCACTGATATGGCTACATAGAATCACACAGCTTCACCATTAAACCATCCTTCCAAGCAGTCTCCACCTTTTCAGTGTCTTTCTCTCCACTTGGAACTGAACCCAGATGAACATTTTTTCCAACAGAAGATACATGAGAACACTGAAATATCCCTGTGTTTCCAATGAAATGTATCTAATTTGGATGCATAGAAATCAAGAAAATTGAGGTCAGAGGAATTCACTGTAACTATGTCATTTCCTCTCATGATCAGTCCTTCTATGAGATAGGCAAAAATTAGATTGCTGTGCACATTGTCTGCTAGACCATAGCACAATATTCAGAACATTTATATAAGAAAAATGTGGACCATTGCCAGAGGTTACTGGTTTGTCAGAAGCAAATATGTCTATTTTATGTACAACAAAACATTGTCAAAAGATGCTAGGTTGATGAACAAGGTTAAATCTTGTTCACCATCTGGGAGCGCGGGAGGATCCCTTGCAGGGTCGTGCCAAGGATTTTGTTCAGTATCTGCACGATAAAATCACTCAGATTCGGGAAGGCTTGGTCTCTGACTGGGTAGGTACAGACAGGATGATGGGTGCCGGTCTTGGGACTGCCATTTGGGAGGAGTTCGACCCTGTTGCTCCCGAGGACGTGGACAGGATACTGGGGCGGCTGAACGCTACCACATGTTTATTGGACCCATGTCCCTCCTGGTTGGTGCTGGCTTCCTGGGAGGTTACGTGAGGCTGGCTCCAGGGGATTATCAACGCTTCCTTGAGTGAGGGTGTCTTGCCATCCGCCTTGAAAGAGATGGTGGTGAGGCCCCTCCTCAAGAAGCCTGCTCTGGATCTGGCTGTTTTGGCTGTCGTCCGGTCTCCAACCTTCCCTTCTTGGCGAAGGTTGTTGAGGGTGTGGTGGCGCGACAGCTTCCTGGGTACCTGGATGAAGCTGTCTATCTGGATCCGCTCCAGTCCGGCTTCAGGCCTGGGCACAGCACAGAAACGGCATTGGTCACGTTGGTGGATGATCTCTGGAGGGCTCAGGATAGGGGTTGCTCTATCCTGGTCCTGTTAGATCTCTCAGTGGCTTTTGATACCATCGACCATGGTATCCTGCTGCGCCGGTTGGAGGGGTTGGGAGTGGGGGGGCACCATTTTGCAGTGGTTCTCCTCCTATCTCTCCGACCGGTCGCAGTCGGTGTTGGCAGGGGGCAGAAGTCGACCTCGAGGCGCCTTGTTTGTGTGGTGCCACAGGGGTTGGTCCTCTCGTCCCTTCTGTTCAACATTTATGTGAAGCCGCTGGGCAAGATCATCCGTGGCTTTGGGGTGGAGTTCCATCAATATGCTGATGATACTCAGCTGTACATCTCCACCCCAGGCCATCCCAACGATGCCCTTGAAGTGATGTCCCGGTGCCTGGAGGCCGTGCGGACCTGGATGGGGAGTAACAGGCTTCGACTCAACCCTTCCAAGACCGAGTGGCTGTGGCTTCCGGCGTCCCGATATAGCCAGCTGGTGCCATCACTGGCTATTGGGGGCGAGTTATTGGCCCCCACGGATGGGGCTCGCAACTTGGGTGTCCTCCTGGATGCACGGCTGTCTTTAGAAAAGCATATGACGGCCGTGGCCAGGGGGGCTTTTTATTCGCCAGTTGGGTCCCTTTCTGTATCGGGACTCCTTTTGCATAGCCACTCAGGTGCTCGTCACTTCCCGCCTGGACTACTGCAATGCTCTCTACATGGGGCTCCCCTTGAGGAGCACCCAGAGGCTCCAACTGGTGCAGAATGCGGCCACGTGGGGGATTATGGGAGCGAGGGGGCGCTCCCATGTGACACCTCTCCTGCATGAGCTGCATTGGCTTCCAGTGGTCTTCCGGTTGCACTTCAAGGTGATGGTCACCACCTTTAAAGCGCTCCATGGCATGGGACCTGGGTATTTGCGGGACCGCCTTCTGCTGCTGATAGCCTCCCACCGACCAGTACGCTCCCACAGAGAGGGACTCCTCAGGGTGCCATCAGCCAGGCAATGTTGGCTGTCGGCTGGCGACCCCCAGGGGGAGGGCCTTCTCTGTGGCAGCTCCTGCCCTCTGGAACGATTTGCCCCTGGAGATACGAAGGATATCGGATCTCCGGGTTTTTCGCCGTGCCCTAAAAACTTTTCTTTCCCATCAAGCAGGGCTGGCGTGAATCCCCCCCCCTTTTTTAGTCTTTTTTAGCTTTTTAAATTGTCAAATGGGTTTTAGTTTTCAATGTTTTAAATTTTTGGGCCACAGTTATTTAATTCTTTTAATAATTTTAAATTTTGTATTGATATGTGTTTTAGTTCTGGCTGTGCACTGCCCTGAGTCCACTAGGAGAAGGGCGGGATATAAATTGAATAAATAAATAAATAAATAAATAAATAAATAAATAAATAAATAAATAAATAAATGCCAAATTTCTTACAGATGAACTGAATGGCACTTTCTTGGGGAAAAAAATCCCAAATCTTTTAATTTATTGTCATTAAGACCTGTCGTCTTTCAAACATTGGAATTGGCATAAGAATTACTGTAGACCAATGTAAATATAAATCTGCACCTGATATAGAGCTGAAGGCTATCAATATATTTGAATTCTCCTTCTTAAGGTAATTTTGGGGGGGCTGTTGTTCAGCTACTATATTTCTAGATCTTTTATTTAAAAATAAATGATTTTCATTGCTATCTATCATCAATTTTGTGTTAAATTATAGATTCTTTATTGTATGGCATTTACTTAAGTAACTGAGAGTGGCAATCATATCTAAAAAGATGAAAACTTTAATTAAATCCATTAGCCAGCATCATTGTAGCATTTCACGGAATCTAATAGCATTCCAATAAAATATCACCTTCTTTCTCCAAACGTTCTCTTGAAAAAAACAATTTCAAATCTTTTCCCGAATGGCAAGTAGGACCAGAATTTCCTGAATCTGGGGGTCAAGCAGATACACAACAAGGGAGCCATAAGTAACTTCCCTAAATGTGGGAACCATAGATTCTACTTGGAGTAAATGGGGTAGTCTGAACTGAGCTATAAATGGTTAATGGGTAATCAGCAGATCCCTGAACTGGGCACAGAAACAAATGGACATCAGTGCAGAATCTGCTGTATCAGAGTTACTTTACTATATGATCTTCACTGAGCAGGAGACAGACATCCACATTCTGTACTAAGACATATTTAATAGCAATGCCTTGTAAACCAAATTTCATGTGGTTTAATCACCAAAAAAACCTTTCTCTCTCTGCCTGCCTGAAAGGAGCAGGAGTTAATTATTAAGTTACATAAAAAATCATTTCCATTTTTAAAAAAGTAGCTAATACCATATTTACTTATGGAGGAGCTAAGAATTTTAGGTTCCAAAATAAATAGCTTTTCCATTGATGGGCTTCCCTGAGAGTACATATGATAATATTGTTTTAAAAAATACCTGTCTATACTCACAGATAAACCTATTCATGGATAAACCAACCTTTGGATTTTTCAGGAAAATACTATGAAAAATGTGCCATCCACACATAAGCCAATTGTAAAAATTAAAAAATATACAGATAGTCCTCGACTTACGATTACAATGGAGCCCAAAATTTATGTTGCTAAGTGAAATATTCATTAAGTGAGTTTTGCCCATTTTACGACTTTTCTTGCCACTGTTGTTAAGTGAATCATTGCAATTGTTAAGTAAGTAACACGTTGTTAATTGAATCTGTCTTCCCCATTGACTTTGCTTGTCAGAAGGTTGCAAAAGCTTATCACATGACCCCAGGACACTGCAACTGTCACAAATACGAACCAGTTGCCAAGCAACTGAATTTTAATCATGTGACCATGGGGATGCTGCAATGGTCGTAAGTGTGAAAAACGGTCGTAACTCAATATTTTTTCAGTGCCACTGTAACTTTGAATGGCCACTAAATGAACTGTTATAAGTCAAGGACTACCTGTGAAAATTTCAAGGGTTGGCTTATCTACCTATTATATTTTTAAAACTAAATAATAGAACTTGGTAAAATTATAATGACCTGAAAATTATTACCATCATGATAAGAACGGAACATAATAACCATCTGATTGCCCTGCCATCATTAAAAGGAGAAAATAAATCTACAAATAAAATTTACAGTGTAAAAAAAGCACATAAGTTCTGATATCTTCCATACTACAAGTATACATCCAGAACATGTTTCTCTTATGTTAATTACTATTTGTATTTTTTTCTTTGTTGTCTTTTTTTTGCTGGTTTTTGGTTGTAATAATGCTGTATTCAATTCACTCAAAAGAGAGAGGTTGGATTTGTTTTTAATGGTTTTTAACCATTAAATCTTCCAAGGACATATAAAGACTGGTGGCAGAAAAAGCTTTGATGAGTTTTTCATACTATTAAAAAGGAGTGTTTGTTATTTCTTAATTTTTAGAAAATACTTATCTTTTGGTTTATGCTGTCTATAATCATAGGGCAATTTGTTTATTTTCTAGGGAGAGGAGTGGCTCTCAACAGTCTAAGGCGGTAACAGCTTTTTCAACTCTTTCATATTCTTCCCTCCTACTGCTTGAGGCATTTCTCAGATCAGAAAACAGGAGTCTGATCAAAGTCAAAGTCGCTGTATTGTAGTGATTATATTGGCTTTTTTTCACAAGCATACAGTATATATTATTAATATTGTTATTACCAGTGTTAATGTTGCTTCTTACAAGACTGCAGATTATATTCAGGGATGAATACAACCTTTAACTGAAGTTCATGTAATTTTTTAGGAGTAAAAATGTATGACATTTGTACAGCTTATAAAGAGTGTTCAATAATAAAGAATTTTACATATAAAAATGTCAGAGATTATAGCTTTTCAAAAATATAAACTATCAATTATGTGTGAGTTGTATATATATCTATATAATAGCTTGCAGGATGAATTTAATGTTTGGAGTCACTAATTCATCTTGCTCTTTTGAATCCTGTAGAATTTTGAATTTAATCCTTGGCCTTTTATTGGGACACATGTTGTTCATCACTTATTTATTTCAATCACTGGTAGTCAAAAATCAGGAAGAATCTGTTAGCAGAGTTTTAGATTTAAAAAAGTTATAAACTTTTATGAATTACAATTCACTTCTTCAGAGATAAGCTAACACTAGTAAAATTGGCTTGAAAAATCACAATGATATGCATCTTTCTTGACCTGGACTTTCCAGATTTAGTTAAAATTATCTAAAATTAAAATTATCATAAACAATCATGGTAGCTAAAGAGACTCTAATAGAGATTAGTTTAAGCCAACAGTTGATAAATATAGGCTCTTGTGGCAAGAGAGAACATCCAGATTTAAGTTGTGAATATGTATTATTAAGAGCCGAGGTGGCGCAGTGGTTAGAGTGCTGTACTGCAGCTACTTCAGCTGACTGCTAGTTCAGCAGATCAGCAGATCAAATCTCACCGGCTTAAGGTTGACTCAGCCTTCCATCCTTCTGAGGTAGGTAAAATGAGGACCCAGATTGTTGGGAGCAATATGCTATTTAGTATACTGTTGATTGTTGTAAGCCGCCCAGAGTCCTTGGAGAGTGGGCGGCAAGTAATATTATATATATATATATATATATATATATATATATATATGACATAGCAGAAAACTCTTGACAATTTGACTTGTGGTTTTCAGTTGGATTTCATTCTAAAACATCTTAAAACCATATAACATCTGGGTGATTGATTCTGCTTTAAGGAATAGGTCATTGCCCTACTTTTGAATGGAAGAAATTTAATATAACCTTTGCATTCCTGTTGGCCCTTTCAGTAATTGACCTAATTTGTTCCCTCTGGGATTTGAAGATATGGAAAGTCCAAGATATTTAAAGGATCTGGGTCTACTGCAAGACTTGACCTATAAATTTTCTATTTATTTGCCAAGAATGTTTTTTGCCAAACCTCTTTGGAAAGAAAATCATGATTTTGTTTTTGCAGGACAAAGAATTTTCTTTTTTCTTTTTGCACAGTCTTTTTGGTAAGACTGTGTGACTAATCTGTCTGTGAACAAAGAAAAACCATGAATGAAGAATGCTGTCTGTCCATCACCCAGTCTGGGAGGTAAAATTTACTTTTAAAAGTGGAGCTATGGAATTCATAGAAATGTTAAAAAGAATGGAAGACAAATTTCAACCTTGTTTTATCCTTTTGTGAAATGGGACTATAGCAGAGAAAACAGCTATGTCTTCTGAATTTAACTTGCATGAAGGTATCTTAATTAGAAATACCAATCTCCGATGGATGAGTAGACCAGTTTCAGTCACAGCTGACAAACAACCAAAGTAACACGAAGAGTGCCTTAAAAACAGAAAATATTTTACAGAAAATATTCTGTAAAAATAATTAAATGAAAGAACAAAAAAGAAAAATAAGTACATGAAGAATTCTGCAGGAAAAAAATGAATCTCATCTATTAGGCGTAAGTGATGGATAACCCATTTTAGGAACGAATAAGAATTTAGAAGAATGCAATTATGCAATGTGTCAGAGATGAAGGAAATATAACAACACATATTCAGAAATAGATAGGAAGTTACAAGATTTGGCAACAAAAAGACAAGCAAGCAGAAACCCCAAGTAGGCATGAACGGCACGTAGAACTTCAGTAAATTATAACTCTACATGGACAAAATGACATGTAAGCTCAGGCAAGGCACAATTCCATAGACAAACAGACACGTAGACCAAAAGCAAGGTAGAACTCCAAAAAAGGTAATAGCTTTGTCAAATGTTACTTCCCTATTTCTGGAAATTAATTGTGGAAAAGACCATGCTTTGCTATTGTTCAGGGTCTTAGCTCCCAAATTGGACTGGGACCCTTTTTGCTGAAGCATTTCAATAAAAGTTTTGAAAACGTCTATCTCTAAGTCTGGCTCCGATTGGCTTCTGTGCCAGGCTGAACCAATTTTTGGACAAGATAAGCATTTCCTATTTGTGCTTAATTAATTTCAGGGTTTTTTTGTAAATGCATTCTGAAAGATATCAAGAAATGATTAAAAGAATATAGCTTTTTTTATTTGAAAGCAACAATTTAAATTCAACAACGGAAAATTTACCAAGATAATAGTAAAAACTGTCTCTTAATAAGTGGCTGTAAAAATCACTTTTGTTTCTGCATTTTATTACTGATGTAAGGAATAAAGCAAGTAATTGTGCAAAAAAAAAACCCCAAATCCAGTGGAATATAAATAACCAAAGGTTAATGATCAGGAAGTATTTGTAGACACTTCTTTGCAGAAATAGCCTTCAATTTAAAATTTACAGAAAATTTTATACTGTTTTCTTTATCACTGAAGTCAATCATCCAGCAAATGACAATATTTCTAAATAGTGACAAGAATTCCAAAATCAGTCAATTAGTGTAAGGGAAAATATTTATTATTACTTGACCCATTTTGTTTACACTTAAGTTTAAAACTTAGGAGCCTTGGTAGTACAGTGGTCTAAGGCACCCTGTTATTAAGACCAGCTGCCTGCAATTACTGCAGGTTCGAATCTCGCCAAGGCTCAAGGTTGACTCAGCCTTCCATCCTTTCTAAGGTAGGTAAATTGAGGACCCAGTTGTGGGGGCAATAAGCTGACTTTGTATAAAATATACAAAAGAATGAAGGCTATTGCTTAGCGCATTGTAAGCCGCCCTGAGTCTCCGGAGAAGGGCGGCATATAAATCAAATTTTAAAAAAAACAAAAAACTATATCTACATTATGAGATGATTATTGAATTGTGATCTATTTTGCATTCAGCTCCTTATGTATCATTGTCACCACTCTCAGAGATGGCGGCTGAAGATCTTTCTCTCCTTTCTTGGTTTCCAAGTAATTTTGACCTTCGACATTTGTGAAAAAAATAAAAAAGAGGCAGTTTATATTTGCATTGTTCAAATGAAAGTGAAGGAAAGAAATTCAGTCTGCTATTATATAAAAGCCATGAAGGCAGTCTTCACTGGAAACAGCAATATAAGTCAATTTGTGAACTTTGCCACAAAGTGACCTTTTGAAATACAACAACATACAGAATTTACAAGCAAGAGTAGCACATGCAAATGTCTTAGCTTTCTCTCGCTTTTGGATTAGAGCCTCAGAAAGCATTATGGAGAATGCTTTCCCAAAACAAATTAAGACTGTTACTTAAATGTCAGAGCACACTATTGTATTTGGCTACAGATCATTACACCTGATACTAACACTTTAAAAAACTGTAATAACTTGGGAAATATTATACTGAATGCCTACATATATAAAGGGAAAATAAAAAAAAATGGGGAAAATGGTTTCTTGAAATAATTTAAACATCACTACTTCACGACTAGAGGGAAAGGTCAAAATTTAAGTAAACTGAAAGGAACATGAATGGCAAAATAAAACACACCAGTGGAAAGATGAAAAGAAATGAGTCTGCAAACACAACATCAGAACACACATGCTTTGGGCAAATTTTATTTTTGTCCCTATATTCAGGGAAAGGAAAAAGGCAAAGGCATGAAGATACAGCTTGGAAAGGGAGCAGTTGTCTTACAACATTATGTTGTAAGTTTTTTTACCTTCAGTGCTGGTGTTGCTGCTGCTGTATATATTTTGCAGGCTACCAACACTATTTAGTTTCCATGCTTTGCGCTTTACTGCATCCAGAAAGCCAAAATAGGAGAGAGAGAGAGAGAGAGAGAGAGAGAGGGAGGGAGGGAGGGAGGGAGGGAGGGAGGGAGGGAAGAAGAAGAAGAAGAAGAAGAAGAAGAAGAAGAAGAAGAAGAAGAAGAAGAAGAAGAAGAAGAAGAAGAAGAACAACAACAACAACAACAACAACAACAACAACAACAACAACAACAACAACAACAACAAGAAAAGAAAGAAAATAATGAAAAGATGAGGCGGCGGAGGGGGGGGGAGAAGAGAAAAGTTCAAGTAGCATATGATGTAAAATCTTATTTGAGGAACAGCTACAGACATGTTCCCCAATCTATATTTCAAGCAGATTTATTTAGCCTATGGCATATCATACATGGACTAACAATATATATTAACTTTTCATCTAGATTAGTAGAACACAATAAAATATAAATGTTAAAAAGATCTATGTTCAAATACCAGAGACGAAGCCATCTAATCCTTGGCATTATTTATAGTTTAAGCAGAAAAAAACATTTTCCTCAAAAGTTCACAATTTCTTCTTTAAATATTTCCAAGCACCATTTGAATGTCACTGGGAACAAAAGTCAAAAGAACAGAACTTTCTGTACATCAAAAAAAGACAAATGTTATAAGTGTGATTAATTCACAGTTGTCAGTACCATACTATGGATCCTACTTTTACAGAATAATAAATTGAATTATATAAATCATTAACTACTTTCAGTCATAAAAACTTCAGCTCCTAGTGACAAAGTAATATGTTTAGATAATATACACAGCCTCACTTGTATTTGCCAACATTATATTTGCTTAATAATGAATTTTAACATAACCAGATATTACCTGTAGGCAAATTATGCTCCTCAGGTATATGATACCAATATTTTCAAATTAAACTGTCACTGTTTGTATTTGGCCCTCAATTTCACTTTTTAAAATATTTTGCCTTATGTTGCTATCTAATTATTTTTTATTTATTACACACTTAATCTTCTTTTGTAGAACACATGGTAGGGCATAACTGTTCTCTACAGTTTTACCAACAATGTTATTACTGATATGTTTGTATCATATACCCCACGACTGCCACAACCATTCTGGAGAAAAGATTAGTCTGGGTTCACAGAATATGCTTGTCATGATGAACTTAGTTTGATTTTAGTTTAGGATGATGTATAAATAATTAGAATTCATAACCTACAGGTTATATCATAAAATTGTGTATGAACCAGAGCTTGGTAACCTGTAAAATAAAGGAACAGTTATATATAGCTTAATATGATACACAAGTCTTTCCATGTTCAGACACAGTTCAAAGATATTGGTTTAATCCAGTTAGAAGAATAATCTTCAGTTAGCTTTGGGTTTTATTTTGTACATGAATTTATTTATATAAATTTACAATATACAGTATATAAAACCATTCTACTTAGCACATGACTCAACTTCCTCTGTTCCTCATAGAATCATAGGCTGTAAAGTTGGAAATTATTTAGTTCAGACATGTCAAATGTCAAACCTGAAGTGAACCTGGCTGAAACCATTTTGGAGGCTTCAGGGTTGCCACACAGTGGGGGAAAGGGGTGGGGAAATAGTTAGATGGGGTTTTGTAGCCAAAACAATAAAGTTTTCCTGGAACCAAGGACATTCTTACAGGTGGCTGGCTAGAGGAGGAGCAAGCAACCAAGCAACTGGCCAGCACATGGATTGGACAGCGTGACCAGTGACTTGGGGGGAAAGGGAAAACTTTTACTTTTAATTAGGTGAAAGTTGAAGGAAATCTCAGAGTCAGCTTTCACCAGTTTGTGCCAATATGATGAATCCAGTAAACTGTTCTTTGAGGAGCTTGAGTGCTTTGGAGTTTTGTTTTCTATGGGTGCATTACTTGGAACGCTGACATCAAGCAGAGTCTCTCTTAATTCCAAATTCTCCGATAGAATCGGAACCGCTCTACAGGGTTTTGAGCTCCAGCTGCTCACCCAACCAAAGAGCTAGACCGAAAAAGGCCAGCTGGTTCGTCAGTCTAGCCCACGCCAAGCTGAGGAGCTACTAGGGCAGGGGTGAAATGCTCCTGGTTCAGACCAGATCGCCCGATCCGGTAGCGATGGCGGTAGGTGGTTTGGAGAACCGGTAGCAAAAATCCCTGCCCCCCCCATGCCCAGCTGAGCCGCGCAATCATCAGAAGCTTTTTTTTTATTTTTAAAAGCATTTTTTCTACAACCTCTTCGGCCGAAAAAATGCTTTTAAAAGTAAAAAAAAAAAGCCTCTGATTATCCCATGGCTCAGCTGGGCCGAAGAGGTTGTAGAAAAAATGCCTTTAAAAGCCTCTGACAATCCCAGCTGAGCTGCCTGATCGTCAGAGGCTTTTAAAAGCATTTTTAAAAAGAACCTCTTTGGCCGAAAAACGTTTTTAAAAGAAAAAAAGCCTCTGACAATCAGGCAACTCTGCTGGGATCGTCAGAGGCTTTTAAAAGAAAAAAAGCCTCTGACAATCAGGCAACTCAGCTGGGATCGTCAGAGGCTTTTAAAAGCATGTTTTTACAACCTCTTTGGCCAAGGAAGTTCATTCACTCCTCTTCACTCATGCTCGTGATATTACTGCTAAAGATACTGTGTCAGTGTTACGGAACTAGAACTGTAAGCAAACTTTGTTTTGTGTTGAAGTGTTATCTTTGTTTATGAGAAGCCAAGTTTGTTTGTTTTACAACAAGTAAAGACTATTTATTTTTCTAACAACGTTCAGAGTCTGAGAGTATCTGTGTTGCAACGCTGTCTGGTCCGCGGCTCTACTCTGCAGAGGGCAGTTTACCCTCAATACTTATGGGCCCAGTGCCAGAGTGTGTGTACCAGTTACAGCAATAAGAGAGTTGCAGCACACATTATTGCTCCAGACATTCTGATAGGTATTTAAATATCCTGGTGAGTATGGCACAAGGTCAAGCTTCCAACTTATCGCTGGTTACCTGGCTGGATGGCACCAACTACAAATCCTGGTCCACCAAGTGCAGTCTCCTGTTGCGCAAAGAAGGGCTATGGGATGTAGTGCAGAATCCACCAGATGTGACCTCCTGGAATGCTGACGATGCCAAGGATGCCAGGAAGATAGCCGAGTTCCAGAGGAAGAATGAGAGTGCATTGTGTATTATTGGTTTGTCTCTAGACGATACCCAGCTTGTTCATATCGAGGGTGAACAGTCTGCTGCAAGATGCTGGGGAAATTTGAAACGTCTTTATGTTCATGACACTGTAGGGGTGCAAATTAACATTACACAAAGGTTGTTTCGCACACGACTCCTTAAGGGTGGTGACATGTTAACACACCTGAATTGCATAAAAAGCATTTTTCGAGAGCTACATCAGAAGGAGGTGGTTTTTTCCGAGCAGCAACAAGTTTATATACTGTTATCATCGCTAGATGAAAGCTACGATGATGTAGTAACATCATTTGAAGTTCTCACACAGCAGGAACTAACTTTGGCCAATGTAACCTCATGACTAGAAGAGGCCAGAAGGAGAGAAGAAAGAAAACAACTAAGGGAAGAACCTGAGTTGATTAATGTAAATGTAAAGGCAAATAACCATGTATATGCTGTTGTTTTAATTGTGGCAAGAAGGGTCATATAGCCAAGTTTTGCAGAAGGCTGAAACCAAAAACCATGCTTAATGATAAAAAACAATGTAATGTAACTATGTCTGATAAGAAACCAGTTAACCATGATTCGTGGGTTATTGATAGCGGGGCATCGCTATGCATTGTCAGAACACAAAACTATTTTGTGAAAATGTTGCCTAGTAATAATAAGGTTTCTTTAGCAAATGGGTGGAAGCTAAAAGCATGTGGTGAGGGAATGGCAATATGTCCATATGTAAAAGAAAAAATGCATATGTTATATGTTCCAAACCTAAACTTTAATTTGATTTCGGTTAGAGTTTTGGTTAAGCTAGGATATACAGTAACATTTAGAACCAATGATTGTTTAATTGAAAAAGGTGAAACCAAGATTATTGGAAAACTGAAAGATGGTTTATATGTATTATCTAGTAACCATGTTACAAATGTTGTATACTCAAATGTCAAACCACATGATGAATGTGTTCACCTGCTTCACAGACGTATGGGGCATATCAGTTTTAAGATGTTACAGAAAACTGTAAAATTAGTTGATGGGTTGAAGCTGAAACCATGTAACCAGTATTTAAATTGCAATGTTTGTAATCAGAAGAAAAGTAGAACAATCCCTGCTAATAGGTTTGACGGGTTTAAAACAAAGAGACCACTGGAAGTGGTATTTGCTGATTTAATAGGGCCGATGAAGGCTAGTTTAGGGGGTGCTTGCTATGTTCCCAGTATAGTTGACCATTATTCCAGGTATGGTTTTTGCTACCTATTGAAGTCTAAGGTAGATACTTTTCGGTATTTTGTTCAATGGATTAAGTTTGTGGAGAGAAAAACAAATAAAAAAATAGTTACTATTGTAACTGACAATGGTACTGAGTTTGTCAACACAAGGTTTAAATCAATGTTAGCTAATGCTGGTATAAAACACAAATGTTCAGCTCCATATCGGCCACAGCATAACTCATATGTTGAAAGGAGAGGACAAACTCTACAAGCAATGATGAGACCAATGTTAGCTGTTGCAGGTTTACCGGCTAATTTATGGGGAGAAGCCATTATGTGTGCAAATACACTCTTAAACAGCACCATAAATTCAACCATTAACAAAATTCCATAGACCGTATGGCATGGAAGGAAGCCAGATTTGAGCTACATACACATATTTGGATCACCTGCATGGGTACATACTGCAGCGCAGTTAAGGGGTAAAGGCCAGAGTAGGGCACAACAATTAATATTTGTTGGTTATAATTCAAACCACAGGTCCTACAGATTTTGGGTAAAAGGAACAGCAACGGTAGTTAACAGTGCAAATGCCAGGTTTATGGAGCATGTAGGGTGGAATAAATCAGGTACAGAAAATGAGGTTATCATTGAAACCCAGACTGAAGCTATCAATGAAATGCCAGATATTCAGAGCGAAGAGGTAGAGAAAGATGTAGTACAGGAAGAGGTAACGGTGGAGAGGCAATCTGTAAGTCCTGAACTCCCAAGAAGGTCGAGTAGAGTAACAAGACCACCTGATAGGTATCAGGCAACTACAGTCTATCAAGTAAACAAAGTCCCTACTACATTTAATGAGTTGACCACATTTCCACCTGAAGACCAGAAAGTGTGGAGAAGTGCAATTTATTTATTTATTTATTTATTTAATTGAATTTCTATACCGCCCTACTCCCGAAGGACTCAGGGCGGTGCACAGCCATAAAATAAAACACATAGATATACAAAATTTAAAATCGAATAAAATGAATTAAATAAATTTGGCTGAATTAGTACTCATAATTTAAGATACCCATTTTTTAAAATACATTAAGAATTTAAAAATTTAAAATTTACACTTAAAAGGGAGAAGATTTAGGCGAGGCCAGATTGATGAAATAAAAACGTCTTCAACTCGCGGCGGAAGGTGCGCAGATCCGGAATCCTCCGTATCTCTGGGGGGAGCTCATTCCAGATCGTTGGTGCCCCCACAGGGAAGGCTCTCCCCCTAGGGGCCGACAGCCGACATTGTTTGGCCGACGGCACCTGGAGGAGCCCCTCTCTGTGGGAGCGTACTAGTCGGTGGGAGGCTGTTAATGGTAGTAGGCGGTCCCGTAAGTAACCAGGTCCTAAGCCATGGAGCGCTTTAAAGGTGGTAACCAGAACCTTGAAGCGCACCCGGAAGACCACCGGGAGCCAGTGCAGCTCGCGCAGGAGAGGTGTTACATGGGAGCTCCATGTTGCTCCCATAACCACCCGCACGGCCGCACTTTGCGCCAGTTGGAGCCTCCGGGTGCACCTCAAGGGGAGCCCCATGTAGAGAGCGTTACAATAGTCCAGACGAGAGGTGACGAGGGCATGAGTGACTGTGCGTAACGAGTCCCGATCTAGAAAGGGACGCAACTGGCGAATCAGGCGAACCTGATGAAAAATCCTCCCGGTCACGGCCGTCAAGTGCTCTTCTAAAGACAGCCGTGAGTCCAGGAGGACGCCCATGTTACGAGCCCTTTCCGTGGGGGCCAATGATTCACCCCCAATAGCCAGCGATGGCACCAGCTGACTATATCGGGACGTCGGAAACCACAGCCACTCGGTCTTGGATGGGTTGAGCCTGAGCCCGTTTCTCCCCATCCAGATCCATACGGCCTCCAGGCACTGGGACATCACTTCAAGGGCATCATTGGGGTGGTCCGGGGTGGAGATGTACAGCTGGGTGTCGTCAGCGTACAGATGGTACTTCACCCCGAAACCACGGATGATCTCGCCCAGCGGCTTTACATAAATGTTGAACAGAAGGGGCGAGAGAACCGATCCCTGCGGCACCCCACATATAAGGGGCCTCGGGGTCGATCTCTGCCCCCCTGTCAACACAGACTGCGACCGGTCAGAGAGAAAGGAGGAGAACCACTGTCTGGTCCGTCGCTCTACTCTGCAGAGGGCAGTTTACCCTCAACACACTGAATGTCTGGCTCCAGCCCCTACACCAAAAGGAAAAACACTGGAGCCAGCAAATCCAAAAAAGCCACCATGGAAGATGGCCAAGAGGGAGAAGTTTGTCAGCCTCTATGATGCTTGCTTTCTATCAGATGCCATAGTAATGGGGAGGGTGGAAAATTGGCATTTGGGTGGGGATGTGAGATAGAGAAATATGTCTTGTCTGAATGAAAAGGAAGGATTGCTCTCATGATCTACTGCTCAGCTGAATGGACTTGTTTATGCCCAGTCAAGGTTAACTCTCCTGGAATACTAGATGGGTGAAAACACCTGAAGATGCACTCCACATGACACTATATGAGTTAGGGATTGGACATTCAGCCTGGGTCCTTGGGCTTAGGGATTTGGGGATTCTTTCAATATGTAACTTTTGCGCCTTTTGCTTCAGATCTTGTTTTTCTTTCATTGCTATCATTTCAAACTCAGTAAAAGTACCTCTTCTCTACAAACATGGAGTCAGGGGTTTTCTTTCTTGAGTTTTGAATGGAGGCAGGCCTGACATTAAGCAAGATCTGCTTTATCAGCCAACCCAGAGATAAATTTTACTGTGGGGCCTGAGAAAAGAATGTCTAACCAGGGTAGTGATCAAGAGAACATGGGAGTCGGATTCGACTAGAAGCATCATGGCGAGACAGTCGGGGAATTTGCAAGCTCCGACGAGCTCTGCAAAAACCTGGAATGATGAACCGCTGCCAAGGGGTCTTCGAACCGGAACCATCCCGTAGGGATGGGGGTGAAGGAGAGGCACCTCGGAAGACCAAGAGGAACAGACAAGTTCCTCAATGGTCAGAGGTAGCTCTATGACTTGGCGGCAGGAGCCGCAACCATTGTGGCTGTCACGAAGCTGGGGCAATTGGACTAAGCATGGAGCAGGAGCAGTGATTTCATCGGAGTTTTTGGAGCCAGGTGAGTGTTAGCAACTCATAATAAGGAAAAAACTTTTTTTAAAACCTGAAACCCCCAGCAAGAAAATGGCGGCTAACAAGCATGGTGTCAGGTTTCGATGCTATCTCAAAATAAATGAACTTCCAAACTGCCGATCTTTAAGGAAATTTTCTCTTTATTCGAGCACAGCAACCTGATCCTGACTCTTCGCGGTCAGTTCTGACCTTTGCCCCCCAATCCCTCCCTTTCCTATCCCCAAATCTCTGCTTCTCATTGGCTATCATCCAAGTCACTTTCCTGATTCCTCTCTTTGTCAGGTCACAGGAATGTCTCCCCCCTCCCCATCTCCGAGGAGACCGAATCTTCAAAGGGATTTAGCAGGCAAAAGTTCAGGCTTCTCCTCCCTTTTCTATGTCAGTTCTGAGACGCTGACATCCGGCCCCTCTCCCTTCACTCTCCCAGTGAGGACTGCATGAGACAAACAACAAGTTTAGTACTTTTACCCCGTCCGAGGGTGTGTCCCACCCCTCCCGGCTTGTCCGGGTGATCTGCATGGAATTTAGCTATAAGGCGGTCAGCTTGAATGTTCGTGCTCTTCACCCAGGAAGCTTCTGACAAGGGGTAACCCTTCCACTTAATTAAGTATTGGAGGTGCCCTCTGTGCCACCTCGAATCAAGAATTCGCTGTACTTCATAGTGGGTATGGCCTCCAATAATCAAGGGTCCTGGGGGGGTCACATGGCACCGGCCTTAAAGTTGACCCTACCACAGGCTTCAGGAGGCTACTGTGAAAAATGGGGTGTATCCTCCCTAGTAACTGGGGCAACCACAATTGTACTGTAACCGGGTTGATTATTTTCACTATCGGAAATGGTCCTATGAATTGCGGGCCCAGTTTCCTGGTCAGGAGTCTGAGTCTTAAATACTTGGTGGAGAGGTAGACCTTCTCCCCTACTCGGAATGGCCTTTGGGGGGCTCGGTGCTTATCTGCTTCTTTCTTATAAGACCGTGCCGCCTTGTCTAATGCCTTCTTGATGTTCTCCCAGGTTTCTCTCAGCATTGCCATCCATTCGGTCAAGCTAACTGAGGAAGGAGGTTCCCTTGGGTACTCTGGCATGGGGATGAAATCCATGCCGCTCACTATCTTAAATGGGGTTAGCCCTGTGCTACTGTGGACAGCATTGTTATATGCGACCTCCACAAACGATAAGAGGTCTACCCAGTTCGATTGCTGGTAGTCAACGTAGCACCTCAGGTACTGCTCTATCATGGCATTCAATCTCTCCGACCCCCCACATTGGTGCTCGGATGAAACACTGAGCTGAGGCCTTGGGATGATCCTATGGATCAAAGGAATTCCCTCCAGAATTTCGCTGTAAACTGGACACCTCGATCGGAGATGATTCTTCTGGGCACTCTGTGCAGGTGGTAGATGTGTTTCACGAACAGTTTGGCCAATTGGCGGGCTGAGGGCAGTCCGCTGCAGGGTATGAAATGTGCCTGTTTGGAGAATAAGTCTATTACAGTCCAGATCACTGTGTTTCCACCGCTCCTCGGCAGTTCGACTAGGAAGTCCATAGCAATCTCTTCCCATGGCCTTGATGGTTCAGCTACTGGCTGCAGCAGCCCTGGGGGTCTTCCTGGTCGGGTTTTCATCATGGCACAGATGGTACAACTTTTTACACAGCTGTCTACGTCTTTTCTCATGTGGGGCCACCAAAACTGTCTCCATGCTAAATGCAGAGTCTTTAGGAAACCGAAATGCCCCGCTGGTTTAACGTCGTGACTCCTCTTGAGGACCAGGGTGCGTAGAGTCTGGGACATAAAGTTTCATCCCTCTCCATGCTAGGCCATCTCTCTTTGTCAAGAGATGTTGATTGTCTTGGAACCAGGGTTCCGCCAACGTTTCTGCCTTGAGCCTTGTCGTCAGGTCACTAGCTGGTTGCCCCTGCTGGTCGCAATGCTGCCGTCTGGTGGTTACCTGACCCACTCCTTGGGCAGAGGGGATGATGGCATTCACCACCTGCTCCCGTTCACTGTTGTATTGGGGCATTCGGGAGAGGGCATCGGCCAGAAAGTTCTTCCCCCTGGGATGTGCTTCAGCTGGAAGTTGAAACGATTGAAGTATTGGGCCCACCGGACTTGCCTGGGCGATCACTTCCGTGGGGTCTTGAGAGCCTCCAGGTTTTTATGGTCAGTCCAAACCTCAAACGGTGTTTGGCCTCCTTCTAACAGATGTCGCAGGTTAACAGTGCCCACCTCACTGCGAACGCTTCTTTTTCCCACGCCGCCCATCATCTCTCTGTGTCGGTGAGTTTGCGGGATATGTAGGCACAAGGTTGTAGGTCCCCCTGGCTGTTCTTTTGGAGTAGGACTGCCCCCACTGCCACATCGCTGGCATTTGCTTGGATGACGAAGGGTTGTTCGGGGTCAGGATGCTTCAAGACCGGTTCTTTTGCAAACATTTGTGTTTTGAATGCCTGTTGGCAGGCCGGGTCCCACTGTAGAGGTTGTCCTGGGCGGGGTTTCGTTGTCAGACTCCCTGTCTTTAGGAGGTCCGTCAGGGGTTTGGCAATTCTTGCAAAGGAGGGGATGAATTGCCTGTAGGAATTTGCAAACCCCAGGAAGCTTTGCAGTTGTTTGCAGGTGCGAGGGGGTCGCCAGTCTAGGACTGATTGTACTTTAGCTGGGTCCATCTCTATCCCCTCGTTTGACACTCGGTAACCTAAATAGTCTAGCCGCGATTGGTGGAACTCGCATTTTGACAGTTTGACATAGTGATTCGCTTTCAGCAGTTTTTCCAGCACTTTGCAGACGAGGGGTATGTGTTTGTCTATGGTCTCCGTGTAAATGAGGATGTCATCTAGGTAGACAAGGACCCCCTTATAGAGGTGGTCATGTAGAACTTCATTTATCAATTGCATGAACACTGCTGGGGCTCCCTGTAGCCCAAATGGCATCACCTTGAATTGGAAACTTCCCAGGGGGCAGTTGAATGCTGTCTTCCCCTTGTCTCCTTCCCTGATGCGTATTCTGTAGTAGGCTTCCCGGAGGTCTAGTTTGGTGAAAACCTTCCCCTTGGCCAGGTGGGCTAGCATGTCTTTCATGAGGGGGAGGGGGTATAGGTTGTGTATGCAGACAGTGTTGATACCGTGAAAGTAAACTACCAGATGCATAGAGCCGTCTTTCTTCTCTTTGAAAAGGACCGGTGCTGCGACTCGCGGTTTGGCTGGCTCAATGAAGCCCCTTCGTAGGTTCTTGTCTATGTAGTTTTGCATTTCTTGCATTTCACGAGGCGTCTTGGCATACAATTTAGGTTTAGGTAGTTTCGCTCCAGGGATGATTTCTTTTTTTTTTTATTGAAAAAGTTTTACAAACATCAATTTTTCCCCCATTTTCCCCCTCCCCATCCCTCCCTCAACCCCCCAAACCCTCCCCACCCCCCATGACTTCCCCAAGGTGAAATCTATCCACATTTATTATATCAGAGTTTACCACCCCTCTATTCTCCCCCCTGTGTACTATACAATTCTTCATGACAATAAGCTATTTTGCCCTCTATAAACTATACATTTCTACACAACATTTAGCTAAAGGATATCTGGTACTTCCTAGTTTGGTATTTATTCTGCACATAATCTATCCATTTCTTCCACTCCCATGCATAGGTCTCTTGAGTCCAATCTTTTAAGTATGCTGATATCTTCGCCATTTCTGCAAAGCTGGCCATCTTCAAAATCCATTCTTGAATTGTAGGTATATCATCCCTTTTCCAATATTGACCAATCAATAACCTAGCTGCTGTCACCATATACAGTATTAATTTTGTTTCCTCCACTGAAAAACCCTCAACTATACCCAGTAAAAACAGTTGAGGAGAAAATTGATTTTTTTTCTTCAGGACATTTTGCATAACCCACCAAATTTTTATCCAAAAAGCCTTTACCTTCTTGCATGTCCACCATATATGATAACATGTAGCATCTAAGCAATCACATCTCCAACATTTCGGTTGAACATTAGAGTACATGCATGACAGTTTCTTAGGATCTAAATGCCACCTATAAAACATTTTATAAAAATTTTCCCTCAAATTCTGCGACTGTGTAAATCTAACATTCTGAACCCATATTTTTCCCAAGTTTCCATCATAACTGGTTCTCCGAAATTTTGTGCCCATTTTATCATACAATCTTTAACCAATTCATTTTCTGAATCTCTTTCTAACAAAACATTATAAACCCTCTTAATATGCATTGGGCCTTTCTCTTTTATCTGTCTAACCAATTCTTCTTCATGCAACATTAATCCAATTTTTTGATCTTCTCTCCATCTCAATTGAAGTTGATTATACTGTAACCATGTTAAATTAATCCCTTCTTCCAACAGTGTGTTTAATGACTTCAGTTGCAATCTGCCCCCATCATTAAAAAGTACTTCTTTGTATAAAAACCCCCTGAGTGACTTTATATTTATATTCCGTATAATGTGACCAAGATCCAACCACAACGGCATTTTATAATCCCATTTGAGTCGGTGCTTCTTCCATACTCTCATCAAGGAGCTTCTAAGTATATGGCTGTTAAATACTTTATCCACCTTGTTTTCATAAAATAAGTATGTATGCCAGCCAAATTCAAGATCATAACTTTCTATATTCAATATTCCAGTCTTTGTACTTCCAAACCAGTCACTTGCTTGTGTAAACGCTGCAGCTTCATAATACAATCGCAGGTTTGGAAGTTTAAGACCACCCCTTTCACGAACATCTTGCATAATTTTCAGTTTAACTCTTGGCTTTTTCTCATTCCAAACAAACTTATTCACTCCTTTTTGCCACTTTTAAGCACCGGAATCATTTGAAACAAAAATAAAAATCTAGGTAGAACTAGGTAGAATTCATTTTAACTGCTGCTATTCTTCCAAGTAAGGACAGCTGCAGTTTTTTCCAAGTTTCCATATCCTTTTGTACTTTTCGCCACAACACCTCATAATTATTTTGAAACAGTTTTATATTTGAATCTGCAACTTGAACTCCTAGATACTATTTGATACTATTTCAAAGCCTGCCTTCATTTCCAATTCTTTCTTTTGATCAGCTGTCATATTTTTAACTATCATCTTGGTTTTTTTCTGGTTCAGTCTAAATCCTGATACCATACCATATTCTTCTATAATGTCTTTCATCTGAATTATTGATTCCATCGGCTGTGTTAAGGTAACAACCAGATCATCTGCAAATGCCCTTGTTCTGTAATCCTCTTGCCTTATCACTATTCCCTTCAAGGTACTCGAGTCCCGTATTGTATTCAGCAAGGCTTCTAAGGTTAAAATGAACAACAACGGGGATAACAGACAACATTGTCTTGTGCCTTTTTCTATATTAAAATTTGTAGTTAAACTTCCATTAATAATAATTTGTGCTGTTTGTTCTTGATAAATTGCTGCAACCGCCTGTACAAACTGATCCCCAAAGTCCATCTTTTTTAAAGTCTTTAATAGAAAGTTCCAATTCACTTGATCAAAGGCCTTCTCCACATCCAAAAACACCAGCACTGCAGCGATCTGTTTATTCTTCTCACGATATTCCAATAAGTCTATAATTTGCCTCACATTATCCTTCATATATCTGCCTTCTATAAATCCTGCTTGATCATGATGAATCACCTCTTGAATAACTGGCATTAATCTGTTGGCTAATACTTTCGCATAAATTTTGTAATCCGTATTCAGGAGAGATATTGGTCTAAAATTTTCCGGTTTTATAGAGCCTGCCTCCTCTTTCGGTATCAGAGAAACAAAAGCTGCTTTCCATGAAGGGGGTATTTTCCCCCCTTGTTGTATGCTACAAAATAAGTCTTTAAGATGTTCAATCATTTCTGCTTGTAAAGTTTTATAATACACCACAGTTAAACCATCCGTTCCTGGAGCTTTAGCTGTTTTCAGTTGTTTAATAGCAACAATAATCTCCTCAGCTGTTATTGGTAAACTCGTTCTTTCCTTTTGATCATTAGAAATTTTTATAACTTTCTTTTCTTCTAAATATTTATTTATAAGTTCATTCTGTATATCATCTTTAGCATATAGTTTAGAATAATAATCTAAAAAGGCTTCTTTAATTAGTCTTTGTTGAAATACTTCCTTTCCTCTATACTCAATACTCCCAATAGTCCGAGTACTCTGCTGTTTCCTCAATGTGTAAGCCAACCATCTGCCCAGCTTATTGGCATTACTAAATGTATTATGTTTTGCAAATTGTAAATTAGTTGCTGCTTGTTCCGCTGTAAGCATATGGAATTGATCTTTCAAAAGTTTTATAACTCCTTGTAATTTTTCATCTGTTGGATTTTTTATAAGCAACTGCTCTTTTTTCTTTATCTCTCCTTCCAATTCTAATCTTTTTCTTTGTCGATTTGATTTGTGTTTAGAATTCATATAAATCAGTACCCCTCACATATATGCCTTGCTCGCATCCCAAACAATTTCAATAGGGGTACCCTTATTCAAGTTCATTTCAAAAAATTCCTTCATTTGTTTCTTAAGTTCATTTACATTCTTTTCGTATCTAAACAAATTTTCATTTACTCTCCAAGATCTTCTCTCATTTTTTCCCATTTCTATTTCTATCCATACCGGGCTGTGGTCAGATAAAGTTCTCGGAAATATCTTTGTTTTCTTTGTTTTTGAGAGTAAATCAACTGTAAGTAAAATAAAATCAATCCTGGAAAAGGATCTGTGTCTGTCTGAAAAAAAAGTAAAGTCCAGTTCTTTTGGGTTATGCACTCTCCAAATACCTTTCAATTCCAAATCTTCTTTCAAATAAAAAAAAAACTGTGGTAGTTTGACACATGATTTTGCCAAGCTTTTCTTATCTATTTTAGGATCTATTACTCCATTCCAATCTCCCATAAGTAAAATAGATCTATAATCCCATTGTAGTATTTTAGAATGCAATAACTTGTAAAAATTTTCTTGTTGCTGATTAGGAGCATAAATTCCAATCACCAAGATCAGACCATTATCTGTAAAAAGTTCTATTGCTATGTATCTTCCACAATCATCTGCTTCTATAATTTTTGTTAGCAATCTTTTATTTGTATAAATCACTACCCCATTCTTTTTCTCCGAATTTGAAGTTATAAACTGTGTTCCTAATCTAGAATTTATCAAATATTTTTGATCTTGTATTCTAATATGAGTTTCCTGTAAGCAAATAACATCATTATTAGATTGTCTCAAGTAATGAAATATCTTCCTCCTTTTCTGTGGTGAATTCAATCCGTTCACATTCCAAGATAAAAACTTAATTGTCATCTGCAGGCTCTTGAAGCGATAAGAGCATTTGCTGAAGTTTCTGTTCCACACTATTGGTCTTCGGCTTAGCTCCTCCCATAGCTTCGGATTTTTGTGCTTTACCATTAACTCCCTGTTCATCTTGTGATAGTTTAGGGCTCTGATGTTGTTGTTTCTCTAAGAATTGTTTATAAGCTGCTCGAGTAATACGCTGATCTTTAGCACTATGCAACATCCAATCAAGATCCGCTGCTACTTCTCTTGTGTTTTTAGGTGGTTCAACTAAAGACTCTAAGGGAAGATCCAGCAAAGGTAGGCCCCCTACCGCTCCTTGAGTCTCTAGTGCCTCCCTCTCCATCTGTTTCCTCTGCTCTTCAGGCTCTTGTTCAAATTGCTTATCCTTCTCACCCTCCATTATGGCTATAACCGAGGAAGTACGTGGAGATGCTGTACCAGGTTTAAAAACACTGAAATAAAATTCTTCCGCTTTTTGAGGAGTATTTAATCGATATCTCTCTCCTTGATACCTCAATATTATGCCAACTGGAGTGTCCCATCTGAATGGAATTTGCTGTTTTTTTAGTTCAGTCACCAAAAATCCAAAATCTTTTCTATCTTTCAACATCTTAGGTGGCAGTTCTTTGTAGATCCCAATCTCTCTTCCATCCACTTGAATAGTAGAAACAAAAGATTTTTGCAAAATATTGTTTCTTATTCTTCTATCTGTAAAGTAGATTACCACATCTCTAGGCAGTTGCCTTTGCCTTGCCACCCAGGAGTTCACTCTATAGACCTTATCAATTTTACAAAAAACTTCCTCAGGGTCAACCTTTAACATTACAGCCAGAGCATCAGCGCAAACCCTTCTCAGGTCTTCTCTATTGTTCTCTTTTATACCTCTGAGCCTCACAGCAAACTCCATAAATCTGAATTGCATCATTGTCACTTCATTTTCAAGCCTTTGTGTTTTATTATCAACATTAGAAATTTTTTGGTCAGCTTCTTTCATTCTAGATTCTACTTCTGAGCTAAGATGTTCCACTTTCTTATCAACTTGGAGCACTACTTCTGACAAACCAGTCACAGCTGTCAATATTTCCCGTTTCATCTTGTCATACTTTTCTTGAACTTTCTTTAACTTTCTTCTCTGTTTGTAATCTCTTGTTATTGTTTTCAGATTCATTGTTGTGTCATTAATCCCCACTTGTAGGAGAAGAAAGAGGTAGTAATCCATGGGGTTGATAATTTTAGTAAGGTACTCAGTTACATCTTTGATTTTTACTCCAGGGATACAATATATCTCCCTAGATTGACTGCCTGGTCTGTAGACTATAGTTTCTGTTCCCCTAAGAATTGAATCTCCTATCACCAATATTCACCATTTTTTTCTAGGGAAGTCTGGAATACTTTTCTTGCCTTAGTAGGAATGCTAGATTGTCTCTCTTTTTTTAGAAACTATTGATGAATGCTCTTTGGTGGGTGTCTGCATATTTTCTCCCAGGGGGGATATGAAAGCAAATTGTTCAAGTCCAGAAGGGCTTCATTGGAGTGGGCTAGGGTAGATAGTAGAGGCTTTGCTCTTGGTTGTTGTTTTCTAAGCATTAATATTGTTTTGGCTCATTCAAAGTAATATCAGAAACATTAGGAACATTCTACTGTGATGATCCTGAATAATTTGTTAAAAACTTCTTTTCTTTTATATGCACATTCATTTAAATGCATTCACATTCACTTGCATATCTTTTTAGAGGAAGTTCTTTAAGTTACATGTTCTCCTTAAATACTGATCGCCAAGGGACTTGGCAATAATAAAAGAGAAATTAATCAGGATATGAGCAGTTATACCAAATAGCCCAACATGTAGAGTGGCTCCTTTCCCCTAAATCTGTGGCCTCCAACCTTTTGGGCATCAAGGACCGGTCCTGTGGAGAGAGGTTTTTCTGTGAACTGGAGGGTGCATGGTTTCATGTGCTGCCTGCATCCTGTGGATGCTTTGCTTGTTTGCGTGGCCCAGTTTTTAGC
Organism: Pantherophis guttatus; assembly: GCF_059756535.1. Taxonomy (NCBI): domain Eukaryota; kingdom Metazoa; phylum Chordata; class Lepidosauria; order Squamata; family Colubridae; genus Pantherophis; species Pantherophis guttatus. The sequence goes on along the minus strand of NC_142063.1, from coordinate 182,867,969 downwards.
ATGCTGCGGACCAGTGCTGGTCCACGGATGGGGATTAGGGACCCCTGCCCTAAATTATATAAGACATTGTAGTTTACTGCCTTTTGATGGCATAATTTGATGACACAAACGAAATATATATTAAACTGCATAACTGAAAGACATAATCCTTCTCCCACCAAAAGAAAAGGAGAAAAGAAAAGAAAAGGAGCAGAGAGGAAAGAACTTAGTATTGCTGATAAGATTAAATGGTGTGATCTTCGAGAGTCACTGTTGGTCTTCCATAGTACAAGATTTTGATGGGTGTCAAGAGCTGTGAGTAAATGACACACATGCATGATATACATAATCAGTGCCCCAATAATTTTAGGTTGACAATTCTTAGATGAATATACAGTATATGATCTTCGAGAGTCATTGTTGGTATGTATGTATGTATGTATGTATGTATGTATGTATATACATAAATACATACCAACAATGACTCTCGAAGATCATATACTGTATATTCATCTAAGAATTGTCAACCTAAAATTATTGGGGCACTGATTATTCCTGTTTCATAACAGACCTACACATTGAGAAAGCTGAATGAAATAAATGCTCACCATTTTTTTTCACTTACATTTAGTACATTTACATAAATCACAAGTGGCCAAAATTTCTATAAAAGTTAAATATGCTGTGAGACTTTGCTTGAATTTGAGCATCAGATTCAAAAGTTTGTTAAATGTAGTTGCTGCAATAACTGTTGTATGGGTCAGATATAAACAATAAAGTTTATGTCCTAGCAGTGCATTCCACTAGAAGCATGTTGATAAGTATTGAAAGTGGTTTTTGATAATATTGAAATGCGGTAAAATGTCTTTGTCTGTCATTGCTTGAAGATCAATCAAGTTTATCTAGAATAATAATTTAAATATAAAAAGAAAGGCATTTCAAACCAGCTATATAAATGTGGGCGATCAAGTCACTATTTATCACGTCATTATTATCCATTGGATAATGTATAATACAGTACTATACTTCTTCAGAGTTAGAACATAATTCAACCGGAAACGTTCCTGTTTGGGTAAGCAGTTGATTTTAAATGCATCAAGCTAAATATTTGGACCAGATTCATGTGATATGAAAAATTATGTTCAATGTATACTTTATATAATGTATGTCTCCAGTGTACTTGGTATGTTGATTGTTACTCAAGTACTAAATAGGAAGACCTTTTCACCATTAAAATACTTGAAGGTTACTAATCTGTAGTCACCTATAAAATAGAACTGATAGATGAGCAAGCAAGGTTATGTTGAACAGCAAGTTCAGTATTTACATATCTACAAGAAATAAAGTTCCTAAATGTTCTTGTATATATGTTTATACTGTTTTAATTGTTAAAAATATTCTAGAAATTTTAATAATAACAAAATTAAACTTTTCAGTATCATCACTGTTATCCTTTCTTAACTTGTACACCTAAACAATTCTTAAATAGCTAATCAAAATGATGAAGCCATTAGGCTGTGAGTGTTACCAGCCAATTTGAATGGGCAGTCAATGCCACACAGGTCAGAGAGATGGAACAAGGGGATTCTGCCTGACAGGTATTCTTTTTTTTTTTAGACACGTTTTATTAAATTTTTCTTTTACATACATATTTTATGAACAGAGTATTGACCAGGTCACATCTTTTACAACTTATGACACAATTATATGTTGAGTTTGATGATCTATTCCTATCTTCTTTTTTGTTTTTTCCAAATACAATTTACATATTTCATTTTATTTATATATATATATATATATATATATATATATATATATATATATATATATATATATATATATATTTCTATACCGCCCTTCTCCTGCGGGACTCAGGGCGGTGTACAGCCAGGATAAAACATAGCATATAAAATTTAAAAACATTTTAAAAAACAATTAAATAATTTTGGCCCGAATTTAAAACAACCCAATTAAAACCGAAATTCGATTAAAAAACTAAGAGGATGGGATCAAGCCAGCCCAGCTAGATGGAACAAGTGTGTCTTCAGGGCCCGACGAAAAGTCCAGAGGTCTGATATCGTGCGTATCTCAGGGGGCAGGTCATTCCAGAGGGCAGGCGCTGCCACAGAGAAGGCTCTCCCCCTGGGGGTCGCCAGCTGGCACTGCCTGGCCGACGGCACCCTGAGGAGGCTCTCTCTGTGTGAGCGAACCGGTCGGTGGGAGGCTATCGGCGGCAGAAGGCGGTCTCGCAAATACCCCGGCCCTAAGCCATGGAGTGCTTTAAAGGTGATCACCAACACCTTGAAGCGCACCCGGAAGACCACAGGAAGCCAGTGCAGCTCACGCAGGAGAGGTGTTATATGTGAGCGCCCCGTCACTCCCATAATCCCCCGCGCGGCCGCGTTCTGGACCAACTGCAGCCTCCGGGTGCACCCCAAGGGGAGCCCCATGTAGAGAGCATTGCAGTAGTCCAGGCCATGATATTCTTTTCCTCTACTTTTTTCTCTTATTTTAATCTCTTCTTAATACATAATATATAAACAGTATCACCATCCGCCCTTCAAATCCTAATTTCTTAACATTGCTTCAATTAATTATCTTATTTCTCCATTTATAAAGTATATTTATATAATCCCCATCACATTTTTTCATCTTATTCAATTCTTACATTAAAACCCTTTAACTTGATTGATTTTTCACATCTTATCTTATCTCTTCTTAATACATAATAAGCAATATCACTATCTGCCCTTATTCCTGACTTTTATTATAGCATCAATTAATTATTTTGTTTCATCATTTACAGCATAATATTTCAAAATCCCCATCACTTTTTTTTGGTATCTTAATTTCAATTATTTTCTTAATTAATGTTTCAGGAAGTTTAATCGTAAGAAAGACACCCAATAAGCCATCATTAAAAGTATATATCTGCATATGACAGGAACCGGAAATACCTCACAGGAGCAGCTGAAGGCAGATCCTCGAGAGGCAGGGAATGCATCTCAGACTAATCCTGCCAACACAGCCGACATAACCACTGTAACAATTAAACATAATTACCACTTCATATTTCACCTGCTGTTCCATTTTACAATACACAATATACATAATCATATTTACTTTTTGCACTCACAATTGCTAATATTAATACAGTTCCCTTAGATCTAGTAATATATACCTAATTTCCCTTCCTCCTTTCCACTATTCTTTCTCTTTTAACCATTTTCTCCTGGTCTCTCCAAAATTCCACTTCTTAATGGTTTTCTCTTTTCATCCCATTTTCTTATCTTCTTTTTTTATTTTTATATTTATTGTATCTTTTCTCCTGAATCCTTTCTCTAACTTTTGAGTCCATCACTCGCATAATTCGCCCCCCGCTATTACCTAATCTTTTCCCATTTCCTTCTCTTCCCTTAGATTGCTTTTTTAAAAGAAATTATTCCCCCCTGTCCATTCTTTTTTTGCCACTGTAAATCCCAGTGTAATCATCTAACTTTTTGCCTTTAATTTTTTTTTCTCCAATATTATTCTCTTGTTTCTCATTTATATTCTTTTCCCTGTTTTATGTGCTCTAACAAAGTTTCTGACTTTTTATTGCCCTCTATTGATTCACACATATTTTTAAGCATCTCAATTAATTCCTGACACATCCAAGACTCCATATTATTAATTTAAAAAATTATTAGTATTCCCACTTATATTTAATTAACATTTTAGTCCATATAATCTCTTTTTTATTTCCAGATAATATCCAGTACAGATGTTTGTCCAATCCACTCCAATTTAAAACTTTATTATTGTCCACCTCCTTTAGAAGTCAAGACCAAGCAGCTTAAGACAAAGCAAATACTCCTTAAGATTTCCCACAGCTCTTATGGTGATCAAGGTCACTGTTGTAATTTCCTTGAATTCTCAGGCCAGTTGTTGTAGTGCTCTCTTTCCACCAGCAGATGTCTCTCTCCAATCCACAATTCTCAGAACAACAAAGTATCCAGTTTACAAAAGTATTTTAAATCCACATAGAAAATACTTTCCCTCAAATTGCTTTTATCCTTTTATTGTTTTTAATTTCTCCAAAGTCAATTTTAAATCCAATTGTAAAATTTCCTTTCTTGGGCTTTAATACTCTAACCTGAAGAGCCTTGGTAGTACAGGGGTTTAAGGCACCCTGTTATTAAGCTGGTTATTAAGACCAGCTGCCTGCAATTACTGCAGGGTTCGAATCTCGCCAAGGCTCAAGGTTGACTCAGCCTTCCATCCTTTCTAAGGTAGGTAAATTGAGGACCCAGTTGTGGGGGCAATAAGCTGACTTTATATAAAATATACAAAAAGGATGAAGGCTATTGCTGAGCACATTGTAAGCTGCCCTGAGTCTTCGGAGAAGGGCGGCATATAAATCAAATAATAAAAAAAAACCCCTCCTCTTTGTTCTTCCTTCATACTTCAAAACTGTCAACATCCTTTCAAATCTTCATTAAAAAGTATTTTCCCTCGCGTTTCCTTTTCTTACATTAGTTTTAGTTTTTCCAAATCCAATTTTAAATCTAAATATAAACTTTTCTTTTCTAGGCTTTAGTACTTTAACTTCCTCTTTGTTCTTCTCCCTCCATTAAAATTCCCAAGTGCCAATTAGCCTCTCGTTTCCTCGCCGGGATCTTTTAGAGTTTTTTTTTAAATTTCCTTTTTTACCTGTGAGTTGGCCAATCACTCACCCAGTACCAGTACTCCATAGAAACACTGCTCCTGCACAAAAACTTATTCCGGTTGCCCCAGCTTCAAAGCAGTCATTTTTAATGGCCGCTGCCACCGGCGCAGGATCGAAGAACTGCCTCTGACCTTACAAGGAACTTGCCTGTTCCTCTTGGTCATCCGAGGTGCCTCTCCTTCTTCACCATCCCTACAAGACAGTTCCGATCTGAAGACACCACCCCCCCCCCAAACAGCAGTTTGTCTGGCTGGATTTTCACCGGGCTCATTGGAGCCCGCTGATTTCCAGCCAGTCTCACCATGACGCTTCCGCCCCCCTCCCCACATGACAGGTATTCTGCTGGTGAGGTTAAAGTGTGTGATGTGTGGTATGAGCCAATAAACTATCAGGAAATATTAGAATTACCCAAAATTTAACAAGTAAAGTGGAAAGAAGCCATGGACAAAGAAATGAAATCCATGGTTGAATATAAAGCGTTCACATGTATGCCACAAAGTTGCAAAGCCATAGGATGTAAGTGGGTGTACAAAAAGAAAGTACTACCCAACAATGAGATACAATATAAAGCAAGATTAATGGCAGAAGGTTTTGCACAAAGGAAAAATGTGCACTATGATGAGGTATTCGCGCTAACTATATAGAGTGAAAGTATAAGGTTGGCACTAGCGTTGGCAGCAGCATGTGGACATAAAATTTGGCATTTTGATATAACCACAGCATTCCTCAGTGCAGAATTGGAGGAAGAAATTTACATAGTTCAAGCACCAGGGTATGAAAGCAAAAGGCCTAACACTATATAAATTGAACAAGGCCATTTATGGGCTGAAGCAGTCAGCCATGAATTGGAATATCTGTTTAGATATGGCATTGAAGGGTCTTGGGCTCAAGAGTTGCAAGGCTGATAGTTGCATATATACTGAAAAGTAAAAGGGTGAAGTGCACCATGGGAAGAATATTAAGTTATTTGGTTTTATGTCTATTCCAGTCATGAAAGGAGGAGTGTCAGTGTGTGAGACAGTTCATGAATTGGAATAGACATGGTAAGAGGCCAGCCAATGGGAACTGTTTAGTGATCCAGATGGCTCAGAGCCTGGGCGTGGCTTAGGTTCACTGATCTGTATATATATGAGTGCCTCTGTATTATATTGCTTCTGTGATTATTGATTCTGTACTTCTGGATTCTGAATTCTGGTTCTGGATTCTGCTGTATAGTATTGTATATAAGGAAGTTTCTTTTATAAATAAATCCTGCTGAATTCTTTACTTGTGTCCTGGTTGAATTGCTGCAAACACATGCTTATCAGAGTGATAATGCATACAAAATATATTTGTTAAACCCAAAGGCTATTTTACTTTTAGAAACTTTAGAAACTTAATAAACAGGTGGCACTTTATCAGTTAAAACTGAGGGAAGGGATTGTCACTTATAGCATATAAAATTCACTGTGGAACATTTTAGTTTTATTATAATTTTAGTTATTAGTTGTTTAACAGCTAACATTAATACATATATTAATACATTCAGTGTAATTATGTTATGATAAAAGAACTCTCACCTAGTCTACTCAGGGGAATACAGAATACAGAAGTTACATATTTTACTTATTGTACAATTAACTACTATTAATTTAATGAATTAATAGTATACTTTTGTAGGCGAGCATAAGCAGACTAGTGAGATGATGTTCAAACCAAGAATGCAAACTGTTGTAGCGCAGGAATAATGAGAGGCACAAGCAGGCTAGTAACAACAGCTCTTTAATTCAGGGCGAGACTTCAGCAAAAACTCACAGGCAACAGCCCTCTTTATATACTTTCCAGAGGCAACCAAGAACCAATCAGAATTCACTGTGCATTTGAATTTCCCGCACAAAATAGATACATACACAACACCCCTCCCCTCCCAGAAGGCACTTATTCTATCTATTTACATATTTACATACAAAATCACGCAGGTGACCAGGGCGTGTCTTAATCCTGCATGTAAATTCAGTTCAGTTGTTGGCAAGGCGTCGAGCCGGTTGGAGGGACCTCCTGTCTCTCCCGGCTCCGTCAATGGAACCTCCTGGATTTCTCCGGATGTGTGGCTATCTCCGGCTGGGAGTGTTGGCTTGCTGGGGCGGCGCTGGAACTCAGGGTTCCCAGATAAGTATTCCGGCTTACTCGGGCTTGAGGTAGCTGTGTCAGGAAGACTTGGGTAGTTAGGACGCGAGTTTTCGTTTGGTAAACGTTTACGCAATTGATCTATATGTCTCCTCCAGATTTTACCATGCCCTATATCAACTGTGTATGACTTTGGACCAGTAATTCCTACGATGGTTACCTCTACCCATAAAGGCCCATTGGTTTTCTAGCAAAAACTGGTGATCCTACTTCGAAATGTCTTAGTCCTCCCCCTTCCCCGGTGAAGCTATCGGAGGAGTAATTAGGATGCAGTCTGTCTAGAATGCATCGTAGCTTTCGGCCCATTAAAAGCTCGGCTGGGCTGCGGCCCGAAGTGGGGCACGGGGTGGCATACTGTACCGCTAAGAACTCATCTATTCTAGCCTGCCAGTCCCCTGCATCGAGTCGGGAGAGGGCTTCTTTGGCCGTTCTTACAAATCTTTCAACAAGGCCATTAGAAGCCGGATGAAAAGGAGCGGATAATGCATGTCTTATGCCTAATTCGGCTAGGTAGCCTTCGAATTGAGTCGCCGTGAATTGGGGCCCATTGTTGGATACCAAGGTGTCCGGCAACCCGTGTGTTGCGAATAGTTTTCTGAGTACTTTGATTATGGCCTCAGAAGTGGTAGATGGCATTAAGGCAATTTCGAGCCACTTAGACTATGCATCTACAATAATAAGAAAGTTCTGGCCATGGAACGGGCCAGCGAAATCTATGTGAATCCTCCCCCACGGTCCCTTTGGTTTTTCCCATTCCCGAACGGGCGCTGTGGGAGGATCTGGGCGGGACTCCTGGCAGGGCCTACACTTCCCCACCCACTCAGTGACATCTTGGTCAAGATGTGGCCACCAAACATAGCTACGAGCTAGGCCTTTCATGCGAACAACCCCAGGGTGTCCCTCATGCAGCATTTCTAGAACTCTGTGCCTTAACCGCGAAGGAATCACCACCCTGTCTCCCCACAACAAGCAACCCCCCAACATTGACAGTTCATTTTTTTTGTTAAAGTACAATTGGAAGTCACCACCGTCCACCTTGGTAGGCCAACCCCTCATTACCCAGCCCATTACTGTGCGCAAAACAGAGTCTCTGGCAGAGACCCTCGCCACCTCGTTCGAAGAAATGGGGCCCGGGGAAACAATGTCAAGCAGTAAAACCGGGGCTTCCGGGGTCGGGCTGTCCAACAATTCGGGCAAGGGACATCAGCTGAGGGTGTCAGCATGTCCTAAGGTTTTGCCCGGTCGGTGGAGCAGTCTGTATGAATATGCGGCCAAGAAAATGGACCATCTGGTCATCCGGGGGGAGAGAGCCGCCGGGGTCGGTTTATCTCCAGCCAAAAGTCCCAAAAGAGGCTGGTGGTCTGTAATGCGTTCAAAGGTGCGGCCAAACAAATACTCGTGAAATTTTTTGACCCCCGCTGCAGCCGCTAGTGCCTCCCTATCTAGCTGACTATAGTTCCTTTCAGCACTAGACAGAGTGCGAGAGTAATAGGCGATGGGCGCCTCTAACCCATTCGGCAGTCTATGGCTTAAAACCGCGCCTACGCCAAAGGGGGAAGCGTCACAGACCAATACTAGAGGTAGTTCAGAATTGTACTGGATGAGGAAACTGTCCTCAGACAAAAGTCTCTTTACTGCGTTGAATGCGGTCGCTTCACGCTTGCCCCAAACCCACGGAAAGATTTTTCCCAGGAGCCTGTGCAGAGGCTCCGCAACGGTGGCTTTGTGTTTCAAAAACATCATATAGAAATTGAGAAGGCCCAGGAAAGCCTGCAGCTTGGATTTCGACTTGGGGGTGGGCGCACTTTGGATAGCCCTAACTTTGCTTTCTGTGGGGTGAATGCCTGTGCCGTCGATTCTGTAGCCTAAGAATTCCACTGATGGAACCGCTATCTTGCATTTAGTTCGTTTCAGTTTAAGTCCCGCTTCTCTGAATCTGGTTAGGACTTGTCTAACCCTTTGGCCCAACTGAACTTCGTCTTGGCCACTAATCAAAACGTCGTCGAAATACGGGACGACACCTGGGAGGCCTTGTAGAAGGTGCTCCATTGTGCTTTGAAAAAGTCCTGGGGTGATGCTGACCCCAAACTGAAGCCTGGTGCATTTAAAGGCACCTCTGTGAGTTACTATTGTCTGTGATTCTGCCGTAGCATCATCTACTGGCAGTTGCTGGTACGCCTGCGCAAGGTCTAGTTTTGCGAATAGCTTGCCAGGCCCCAGGGAGTGTAGTAGATGGTGGACTATTGGAACCGGATAGGCGCTCTGCTGCAACGCCTTGTTAATCGAACACTTATAGTCAGCGCAAATTCTAATTGAGCCATCCGATTTGACTGGCGTGACTATTGGGGTTTCCCACTTAGCGTGATCCACGGGAACTAGCACCCCTTGCTTAATGAGCTTGTCGAGCTCCGCATCAATTTTGGGCTTTAAAGCAAAGGGAACTCACCTTGCTTTCAGTCTAATTGGCGCTACGTTGGGGTCTAAATTAAAAGATATAGGGGTCCCCACGTACTTGCCTAGAGTCTCTTCGAAAATGTCCCGAAACTCGTGGAGCAGGGTTTCTTTAAGTGATGATCCGCTGATGCTGTGAACGCCCGTGAAGCCCATGCCGAGGGCCGGAACCATTTCATGCCCAGTAGACTTGGTAGGGGCTTGCTAATGACTGTCAGGGGCAGCTCTTTCTGGAACTCACCGTAGGTGACCCGGAACGTGCCCACGCCTTCAACGGGAACTCGGTTTCCCTGGTAGTTGAGTAGGTGGATTTTCTGACGGGACAGCTGGTTCTTTTGCAGCTTGGGCAGGAGTGCCTTGAGGGTTGACCAGGACATGATCGATAATGTAGACCCGGTGTCGATTTCCATTTCGCAGGATTTGCCGTTGATTTCTACTTTCGTGTAGACTTTCTCGTCGTTGGTTGTGCTGGCTTGGCCGATTCTCGTGCTGTAGGTCTCCCGCTTTTGAGGTTCGCGCCGTTTTCTCGTGCCGTCATCTTTCATTGGCTGTTTTGAACGAGCCGGTTCTGGTTGGTCGCGGTAGTCACGTGGCTTTCGACTACGCGGAAATTGAGCTCTGCAAACTCATGCTAAATGGCCTTTCCTGTCTCAATGCCTGCAAATGGCTTCTCTGTATTTACACGATTGTCTCTCGTGATCCCCGCCACAGCTAGGGCAGTTCTCATGGCGGCGGCTTTGTTCGCTCAATTTCTTGTCTGTATGGAAGACGTCCTCGTCCGACTCTTCCTCTGTGCTGGTTCGCACCTCTTCTCTGTGGACGGGGGCTGTTTTCGGCCCGTCTTTGCTTGAACTTGGTCGCTGCAGCGCTTCCGAAGCTTTCGTTGAGGCCTCGTGTGCTCGGGCTTCGTCTAGCGCGCTGGCTAGCGTTAGGTCTGGCTTGGCTAGAAGACGCCTTTGTAACCGGGTATCTCGAACTCCGCAAATCAATTGTTCAAGCAGCGCGTCATCTAAGTCTCTGTAGTCACAATGCGTTGCGGCTTTTCGAAGTGCGGCCACATAAGCGCTGACCGGCTCTCCTTCTTTTTGAACTCGTTGCCGGAGTTCGTAGTGCTGAACGAATTTAGACGGAACTGGAGCGTAGTGGGCTCTCAGGTTGGCCTGGAGGACGTCCCAGGGAACCGTCTGGACTGGGGTTGGCTCGCAGAGTGATTCGGCCATCTCAAACACGTCTGGTCCGCAGTGGCTTAAGAACAGGGCCCTTTTCCTGTTTGCCGAAAGCCCTTGCATTTCGCTCGCTTCCAGGGAGCACTCAAACCTGGTCAGATACGATCCCCACTTCTCTCGGGTCGGGTCGAAGGGTTTTGGCGGAACGTAGGCAGACATGCCGTGTCTCCATGTTTGCTAGTCACCCTGGCTGAAACTCCGCGCTCTTTTTGAATCGCCTCTTGTGGCCTCTATCCCACCTTCGTCACCAATGTTGTAGCGCGGGAATAACGAGAGGCACAAGCAGGCTAGTAACAACAGCTCTTTAATTCAGGGCGAGACTTCAGCAAAAACTCACAGGCAACAGCCCTCTTTATATACTTTCCAGAGGCAACCAAGAACCAATCAGAATTCACTGTGCATTTGAATTTCCCGCACAAAATAGATACATACACAACACAAACATTAGTTTTAGGTTTGGGTTCTACTTACCTTTACTACTGGTTCGCATCGTGCCCGCGCTGGAGTGCATGTGCACGCTGGAGTGCTGGAACCTGGAAGAGAGTAGCTGGCTGGTGCGCATGTGCGTGGCAGCCAGCTGCACTTCCGGGTTCTGGCATGCATGCGCACTGGCCAGCTGCTCTTTTCTGGGTGCTGGTGCGCACATGCACGCCAGCCAGCTGGTCTTCGCACATGTGCACTGGAATCTTGAAGAGCAGCTGGCTGCTGAGCATGTGCCCACAGAGAGGGCTCTGCATGCCACCTCTGGCATGTGTGCCATAGGTTTGCCATCATGGACATAGTACAATCCTGGAAACAGCCACTCCAAAAATGGCAGCTGCCTCCAGGATCGCACCACTTGGTCCAGGAATGGAGTGACTTGCTCTATTTCCCTAACCTGAACTTCACAGATCTTTGAAAGGTAAGAGAACCATAGGTGTCATAGAATGAGAGCAGGATGTGGGATCCAAGGCCTGCAGGGACCCTGAGTGATGGAAAGCAGAACATAAAGTGCCTCAAAATGGGGCAACCCATGCATTATTTTAACAACTGAACCAGGAAGAGCAGGGTGTCATAACTGAGGCCATCACATGAGTGCTTCATTTAATGGCCATCTAAACTTCTAATGGGCAGGATTCATTGGATCAGTTAATCTTAACTTGCAGCAGCAATCCATAACATTTATCTCAATATCACTTCTATTCTTAGAGATCTTACTGCTTCATTGAATGACAGTTTTGACACTTGCCCCAAATAGCTTTGGCTTGAAAAGCACTCTGACTGTAAACCAAGCTATTTCCCCACAAAATATATCCTTTATCTCATATGCTGCAATATATTAATAAACTAGATTAAAATGTTGAAGAAAACAAAATGGTGTCAGCTTTTAGTGTCACCATTAAGTCTAAGATTGCAGGGGTGTCAAACTGGCGGCCCGTGGGCCAGATGCATCACATGCAGGCAACGCCTACCCCGGCTCTGCAAAGGCAAAACATGCTTTCAAACTGCTAGGTTGGCAGAAGCTGAGACAAGTAACGGGAGCTCACTCTCGGCCAGTCCACCCAACTGCACTGGAAACAAGCCAACACCAGAATGGAATAAAGCAGTTGCAATCCTTTAATTAGGTTCAGCACAGCAAACACAGGCAGGAGAAAGGCACAAGCCGGAAACAAGGTTTAAAGTTAGCGCTACACGCAATCGCAGTGTAGCGCCTTTTATATACACAGCAATAAATCAAGTGGCAATTAAACAGTTAACATCACCCCTCCTTCCCCTAGCTGGCCTGAAGGAGGAGCACAATAAATCAATTAACAATCAAACAGTCAACACCATCCCTCCTTCCTCAAGCTGGCCTGTAGGAGGAGCGCGCCTCTGTTACAGCACAAGGCAGCGTCATCTGCAAACACCATGCCCCCCCCATCTCCGATGAAAGAGTTTGCTTCGTTTTGTGTGCGAGTGGTAAAGACTTCTCAAACAGCTGATGACACGCCCCCGGAGAGTCCAACAGCTTGCCCCCTCCTCGTCGTCCTCCCTAGTGATGGCGAGACCCAACCGAGGCTCGACAGGCGGCTCCTCTCTACCAGGAGTCCACCTGCAGGAAATAAAATAAAGATGTTAGCATAGCAACCGTTCTACCCACGGGGACCTGGTTTATTTGGATATTTACGATGATACCGACGGAGCAACCAGTCGGCATGAACGTCTGGAGTTGCTACCCAAGATGCTTGTGCTAGTGGATAACCCTTCCACCGTACTAAGTACTGTAACCTGCCTCTACGTAGACGTGAATCTAATACTTTATCTATCTCATATTGATCTGAATGACTCGGTCCCGGGGAAACAGGCTGATGTGTGGGCCTTTCCTCTTTGACAGGTTTAAGTAGGCTGCTATGAAAAACAGGATGTTTTTCCACCCAACTGCACTGGAAACAAGCCAACACCAGAATGGAATAAAGCAGTTGCAATCCTTTAATTAGGTTCAGCACAGCAAACACAGGCAGGAGAAAGGCACAAGCCGGAAACAAGGTTTGAAGTTAGCGCTACGCGCAATCGCAGTGTAGCGCCTTTTATATACACAGCAATAAATCAAGTGGCAATTAAACAGTTAACATCACCCCTCCTTCCCCTAGCTGGCCTGAAGGAGGAGCACAATAAATCAATTAACAATCAAACAGTCAACACCATCCCTCCTTCCTCAAGCTGGCCTGTAGGAGGAGCGCGCCTCTGTTACAGCACAAGGCAGCGTCATCTGCAAACACCATGCCCCCCCCATCTCCGATGAAAGAGTTTGCTTCGTTTTGTGTGCGAGTGGTAAAGACTTCTCAAACAGCTGATGACACGCCCCCGGAGAGTCCAACAGCTTGCCCCCTCCTCGTCGTCCTCCCTAGTGATGGCGAGACCCAACCGAGGCTCGACACTCACCCCATTATGCAGCACTAGGGATTCGATCCAATGAACTGCCGACCTTTCGATTGAGAAGCTCAGCATTTTAGCCACTGAGCCACCGTGTCCCTTGTATTAAGGCTATTACAATGTAACAAAGCTTAACCCAGTTTCTGAAAACATTTAAAGCAGCAGGGGCAGCAATTAAGATAAGGATTAGGCTAGAAATATAGGCACACTAGAATCCTAGAAACTTCCTGTGTTCCTTGCAGGATTAGCCCTGTAAAGTGAGAAAAGATTTCCTCCAACAATCAGTTCTCTGAACTGCTCAGAAAATTAACATATGGTTCGGGAGAACTGGTGCAAACCTGCAGAAGCCCACCACTATTTGGGGGTATATATGGAAGATGGCAAAACAGCTGCCCTGGGACAGAATTGCTAAGGACGGCTACCATGGAGGGGCAGCTGCATGTTTCAGAAGCTACCCACAATGCTCTTTACCATCCCAATAGGATCTTTCTTAAGCCCAAAGACATTGCTGCTGTAGGAAGGCTCCCACTTCCCAGAATAAAATATTCCAAAGAAGCAGAATTGAATATTTCCCCTAAAGGAGAAGAGGAGAAAAAAAATCTTAACAAAGGCAGAAAGCAACCCAGTCTTTTACTTTAGCCTCCACTAAAACAGCCTGCAGGCAAAACTTAAGCAAACTAAGTTTCATTCATAAAATGATGTATGCATTGTAAAAACAAACTTAGCTAAAGTGATCTCAAAATAGATGACAGAATAGACCAGGACGTCAGGGCTGCATCTGTCCAATCCCTAGGAAATAAAAACCTTTGGCTCCATAGATTTAGGGAAAAGTACTTTTACAAGAAAAAAACTGAATGCAATTTTAGTCAGGCAAGAACTGAGACAAAAGCATGTAAAGCCCCAAATTGAAACAAACCCTAGAGGCCAACCCCCTTGTAGCTAGGCAACTAGAGGGCAAGCACCGGCCAGGAAATGTTTTGAGAAAGTTGAAGAGAGTTTTGGGAGCTGAAACAGTTTGGAGTTTGGGCGTGGCTCAGCTCTAAGTCTGTGCAAAAAGGAAACTGAAACTAGTCTGTATTCTGCTCTGAACTCTGAACTGAAACTAGTCTGCACCTCTGCTTGTGTTTTGCTTATAACTGCTACCAGGTTGGAAGAATCTGCTGTTGATATTGTACATTTATTAATGTGTTATTGTGTATATAAAAAGAAGTTAATGAATTCTGCAGAATCTGTGTGTGCTTTCTGGATTTGATTTTTGCAAAAAACTCTGACAAAAATTGTGATGTAAATTGCACCCCTCTATCTGAAATAATGTGCTCATTTAGGGTTTGCTCTTCGTAGCCACCAGACGGTCTCTCGGGACCGCCAGCCCCTTCGCCTGTAAAGAGCCGCCTGTACAGCGCAAAGGCGGCTCAAAAAACCCCATTTCCAGGAGGAAATGTGGGATAGAGCAGGTGAGTGTAGGTAGAGCTCTCCGTAGCCCCCAGGGTTTTTTTTTTTACTCTTGGGGGCGGGCGGAGGAAGCTCCCTATAGCACTCGCCGCCCGCTCCGGGCGTTGGGAGACTTCTGCCTTTTTGCAGAACAAGGCTACGAAGACAAGCTTCTTAAGATATTTAACAGATTAACTAAAGATGATGAGATTTGGATCTGGACCTGTGACCCTAAATTGCAAGTATTAATACTTATTTCGCAAAGGATATTCAACAAAGTAAAAAAGACCTTTTAAAATGGCGATTGCCGAAACTGGAGCAGGGAAGCTGAAAAGAGAAAGTCCTTCCGTTTCTTATTAAGTTACAAAGTAGCAGAATAAATGCTCCTGGTTACATTTGAAGGGATATGAGCTGGACCTGTGACCCTGAATTGCAAGTATCTCACTTATTTTATAACAATTATTGAAGAAGGAAAAGGAAAAGGAAAAAAGAATCTTTAAAAAGGGCGATTGCCGAGGCTTGAGAAGGGGCTGAAAGGGAGAGTCCTTCCGTTTCCTATTGAGATACAAAGTAGCTGAATAAATATTTTTGGCTACACTTGAAAATAAAGCTCTACTTTTGTGTTTTTTCTCTTCCTGGAGATTTGATATTGATCTTGGTTGGAAAGAAGTTTTTTTTTTTTCTCTGCTGCCTCTCTTTTCTTTTTTTTTTAAAAAATAGTTTGTGTTGAAATATGGCATTAAAGCCGGACAAACAAGCAATGGGGGGGGATTCCCCCATTAACAAATTATGTGACCAAGTTTTAAAGCTCCAGTCTCAGAAAACTGATTTTAATATAATTGAATTTCTTTTGGAGGAGATTGTAAGAAGGGATGAGATTGTGAATCAGAACTTTGAAAAATTTAAGCAGGAAATTAAAGAATTAGTGCAATTAAAGTTTGATATTCTGGATCGAAAGATTATAAAAATGGCTAATGGCTTTGTAGAATTTATGATTAAGTTGGATGAAAATACTAACTTATTAGAGTTTAAAGTGGAAGAAATTGAGGACAATTTGGATAATAAAATACAAAAAATTGAAAATGATTTGACAAACATTCAAGACAATAGCTCAGAAGAAAAACCTAAAATGGAGGTTGAACAAAAGTCTTGTAATGCAGAAAATTTACAACAACGGATTGAAAGAGAGGTCCTAATGGTGCATTACAATTTTACAGAATATGCGATCAGACTCAGAGGTTTGCAGGAAAATAACAGAGATGATTTAAGGAAAATATCTTCTGAAATTCTGGCTGGGATTTTAAAGGTTCAACCTGAGGAAGTGTTTTGTAGGATTGACAGAGTGTACAGAATAAACTCCTGGATTGCAAAGCAAAGGCAATTGCCTAGAGATGTGGTGATTTATTTTACAGATAAAGAAATTAGGAATAATATTGTGCAAAATTCCTTCAATTCTACTTTGCAATTGTATGGAAGAAAGATATGGATCTACAAAGAGCTCCCCCCCAAGATGTTAACGGAAAGGAAGAAATTTGGTTTTCTGGTGACTGAGTTAAAATACAGAAATATTCCATTTAGGTGGGATGCCCCAGTTGGCATAATATTGAGATATCAAGGAGAAAGATACCAATTAGATACTGTTGAAAAAGCGGAAGAATTTTATCAAAAAATTTTGAAAATGAACTTAACATCTATAGGCACAATACAGGATAAGCAGAAGGAGTTGGAAATAAAGGGAAAACATCGAATTACAGAGGTTGCGGTAGACAAATTGCCTTTGGATTCTCTCGATACCCCAGCTGGATTATCTACAAATATGAGAGAAGCGGCATCTGATTTCAACGTGATGATTCACCAAGTTAAAGACAAGTATGGGAATCAATTAGCTGATATACAATTGGCAAAAAAGAAATATGAGATACAAAAACAAAACCAACAAGATCAACTTATAAAGCAGAATGAAAACCGATCAGTTGATATACAACTTGTAGAAAGGAAAACAGGATGGAAATTAAACCCACAAAAAGAAAAGAAAAAAAGAAATAGGTCTCATAAAAACAGAAATTTCTAAATTAAGCAACGGTGAAGCCAGTGATTTTAAAAAAATGAATGAATATGTGAAAAGATAGTGGAGGCGAAGTATTGGTTAATATCATCCTGAGGACAGTGACAGACCTCTGCAATGCCGTAATTTTGGGATGTGAAAAGAGCCTTAAACTGTTGGATTTGAATTATCTATTTTGGATTTCTTTCTTGTATTGATAAATATATTATAACTATTCTGAGCTACAAGGCAAGAGAGCTACGTTGGGGCATGCAGAAGATCTGGTTGTTACCCATTATGATGATGGGAATTAATAATCCTGATGAAAGCCACAATTACAACTATATGGAATATAATCATAATGTCACTCGGGTGGTTGTTTTTACTTTTATATATATATGAGGATATTCATTACTGATGGGGGCAGATGATGACTGAAGACTTTGAACAAACTGTTGCACCAGGATGCTACGTTACCCAATTATGGATGAGGGACTCAACAATCCAGTGGAAAGACATCAAAGAAGATATTATATGGATTATAAATTTAAAGTTATTGTCTTTTTTTTTAAATAACGGAATATATATATATATATATATATATATATATATATATATATATATATATATATATATATATATATATATTAGCAGAGTGGGCAGTGGATTAAAGATATTAAGAATTGTTGTGCATGGTAATTTTGTAGGAAAGTGGGTGGAAATATGTTAGTCTACTGATGGATTAGCTTAAGAAAAGGGATGTTTAAGTGATATATTTAGGGTAGTGGAGGAAATGGATAGAGTTGAATAAATGTTAAATTAGGATTTATGGGGAAGGCTGCTTTGAAATGTTATATTAATATACACAAAGAATAAATGTTAAAGTAGGATCTATTATACAGTCTTAAAGTGGAAGGTTGCTTTGAAATGTTGTAATAATATATAGATATAAGTTTTGGGGAGGACAAAAAGGGCAGATTATTGCTAAATTGGGAGTTATAATAATATTATGCTAAACTAGAAGTTATCATACAATGTTATAGCAGACTGCTTTTTTTTTGAAATGTATGGTAAAAGGGGAAAGTAACAATATTAATAATATTTTTAGTAAGTAAGGGTCAGTATATAGAGGAGGGAGTAAGGCGATGGTAAAATATTATGTAATCTGTTATGAATTAGGTTTTTGGTGTGAAGAAGTCACGGGGGGGATGGGTGGCGAGGGGGGGTTAGGGAGGAGGGGGGGAAGGAAAAAAGGGGGAAAAATTTGTATTTGAAAACTTTTTCAATAAAAAAAAAAGTATTGAGCTCAATGGACTTGTTTAATGGATAACTTGCACAGAGTTTTCAGAGCTTCCAGATTTTAATGGTCTTCCCACATCTTGAATGGGGCCTTTGCCCCTTCCAAGAAATGCTGCCAAGTAAGCAGGGTCCACCGCACTGCATACGCCTCCTTCTCCCATATTGCCTACCTCTGTTCGGTCTTGGTAAGCTTTTTAGAGGTGTATGTGCATGGCTATAGCAACCCCTGGGCATTCTTTTGCAGTAACACAGCCCCCATGGCTACATCGTTTGTGTCGGCCTGAAATGGAGCAGCTGGGTTGGGGTGCTTCAGCATGGGCTCCGCCACAAATAGTCGTTTGAGTTTTTTGAATTCTGCTTGGCACTCCATGGTCCACTTAACTGGCTAACTCGGCTTCAACTTCTCCTCACCCTTAGTTTTTAAAAGGTTGGTGATCAACAATGTGAACGTTGCAAATGAGGGGATGAACTACTGATAGAAGTTGGCAAAGCCCAGGAAGCTCTGCAACTGCTTCCTGGTGCAAAGAGGGCCTCACTCTAGTACTGCCTTCAACTTTTCTGGATCTATTTCCACTCCTTCATTTGATATGTGGTAACTCAGGTAATCAATCTTATCTTGGTGAAATTCACACTTGGAAAGCTTTGTGTACAGTTCAGCGGCTCGGAGTCTTTAGGACTGCCCATGCCAATTTCACATGTTCTTCCTTAGTTTCAGTATATATCATCAAAATACACCAACACTCCTTTGTATAAATAATTATGCAGAACCTCACTGATCAGTTGTATAAACACCACAGGGATTTTTTCCTCTTTTTTGTGTGCTTTTTGCTGAATCTTTAAAAGCCCTCTCCTTCAGTTCACATAATGGTTCCATTTCTGCAGCCAAGACAATCCACGTAGGAGAGGCCTCTCCATCCTTGACACCACTATGAAACTCTGATTTACTAGGAGATCATTGTCATAGTCGCTTTCACTCTCACCCGAGCTGGTCAGAGCTCCCAACCTCTCAGGTTCAGGAGAGGTGAACTCTACGACTTCCAGGCCTTTCAGTGCTGTTTCCTAGGTCCTCGGAGCTGGCTTCATTGCTTTTCCCCCCACTATTGTTGTGGCTTTGAGGTTGGATTTGCTGGATAGGCATGCTGCAGTGTCCTTCCTTCCTGCATTTGAAGTGCTCTGTGAACCTTGGTCTAGGTCTGGCATCACTTTTTGTGATCCTGGGGGCTTCTTTACATACAGTAGGGAAGGATTTGCACCATCCACATTGGTCCCAGGTGAGGTCGATGTCTACCTCATCTGCCAACACCAGTGTTTGTAGGGTGTATGGGGCCCCACACAAGATGCAGGTGTGGTAGATGTCATTGTTGAGGCCATCCTTGAAGCAGTCAATGAGGATGTCTTCAGGTCATGTGGTTAGCTAGCACGCCAATGCTTGGAAATCCTGGCTGTCAGTGGCCACTGACTGTCATCCTAGGGTGATGGCCGTCATCTGGGCCCAAGCTTTGTGCTCTACCAGTGGGTCCTCAAATTGTTGCCAAAGGGCTGCCATAAAGTGGGTCATAGTTCTGCAGTTGGGGGCATTGTCATTGTGGAGGGAGATCATTCACTTGGCAGCTGTACCCTCCAGAGCCATGGTCACATATCTTATTTGGGCTGCTCCCATCCCCAGTTCAGCCCCATATCCCTGCATGTAGTTCCAGACCTGCACCAGGAAGAACCCCAGTTGCTCAGGGTCTCCCCCATATTTCACCCCCAAGACTGGGACCTTTGGAGTTTGGTGCCTCTGAGGAGTGGCCCCTGCAAATGGAGGGGCTTGTGCAGCAGCTGCTACCAAGGGTGGCATCACTTGTGCTGGTAGAGCAGCTACGGCCATCTCTGTAGAAGCTCCATCCACAGCTTGGCCTGGGGTATCTGTGCAAGAGTTTCCTGGGCTCTTCAACTCCCCATTGTCTCTTGTATCAGGAACAGGGCCTGGTTCAGCATGGCCTACTCTGGGCTTCCCTCCAGAGGGGGATCTTCCCTCTACCTCATGCCCAGTGACCATCTGGGCCTGATGGCCTTCTCATTGAAGTCTAGCTCCTCTTGCCATTCTGCCTCATCTCAAGCATGGTACAGTCTAGTTGGGGAGCTGGCCATAGCTCTGGTTTCTCCCAGCTTGCTCCTGTGGTTGGACATTGGATGCTTGGTCCCCAGGGTAGACTGTTGTCTCTGAGTTGATTATTAAAGCAGATCTTGCCTAATATCAGGGCTGCTTCTGTCCAGTCCCTAGGAAATAAAATCCCTTGGCCCCATAGATTTAGGGAAAAGTACTTTTACTAGTAAAGAACTGAATGCAACTTTAGTCAGGCAAAAAAAAAAAAAATCTGAGGCAAAAGCATGTGAAGCCCCAAATTGGAACAAACCCTAAAGCCAGGCAACAGAGGGCAAGTACCGGCCAGGAAATGTTTTGAAAAAGTCTTTGATTCAAGTGCATCCTCTATGGCTGTTGCATACCAAAGTTAGAAGAAATGCCTTGGAAAGATGAGCAAAACTCAGGCCAGTAGTTACAAAGCTGCAAAGATATATCTTCACTGAGGGCAGCTAGCTGAAACTGACTATGCTAATGAGATTAAATCAGGAAAAAGAAACACTTAGGATTTATATTTTCCCTTTGCGCTTAAGGCGAGTCATGACCCCATATGCCACAATAGAAAATCTTGCAACAACAATTAAGATACTATATCCAGTCTAAAGAACACAAAAGGAATAAATTTTCATACAAATACCCACATATCAATAAGAATTCAGAAACATAAAAACGCACTAAGCACTCCAATTGCCCCCAGAAATGTTTGCTGTTCTCACTGCTGTTACCAGGCCAATAAATCTCCTTTCCAATTACAGCCTGCCCCAAATTTTTCCTTTGCCTGCATTTATCTCCAACCTTGAAATAGGACCCAAACTATTGGATTTAACTCCAACAATTTGGCATTCCAGATGGGACTCCAAGCTGACCTGACCAATGGACCTGGCCTGGGTAAGCCTCCATCATGTCAGCAACAGATCTTTCCCAAACCTTGCCCAATCAGAGCAAGCGTAGTAAAGGGAGATTTGAGTCTTGTGCTCAATGGCTGCTTAGAAAGGAGGTTAAGGTAAATATAAGAAGAAAACTATTCCAGGCATTTTGATACTGACAAATGAAGTAATTATCTCTTATGATGAAAATGAAGGACAGAGAACTGGTGATGAAGAGGTATGTGATGGAAATTATGAAGAAGTCTTAGACCAACCACACATGCCCTGTACTTCAAAGAAAAGACAGAATACAATAGATTAGAAATAATAAATGTCACTATGCAGAGCATAAGATAGTGTTGGTCTACATGCCACTGCTGCTATTACCACAGCGACCTTCATAGATGCTGGCTTTATCACTGAAGAAGACAACAGACTTCAGATTGACCACAATCAAGTCAAGAGAGCCCAGGAAAAAAATATGAAGTCCCTAGAATTTGATGAGCTCTGTAAAGAAGGGTGAAATAGAATGCATCATCTTCAACAGCCATATAGATGCAATTAAAGTTATGCTTGAAAGCAAACAATTCAGACCAGCAATTCCCCAGTACCATCAAAGAAGAACATTATTCTTTATGCAGCGAGCCGGGTGGAAGATATCTTTATCATTTCACTCCAGAGAAAGGTTCAAAAACAGGAAAACCTAAAGTGACTGCAGATAATCTGGTGTATTTCATGAAGAAGAAAGGCATTGACAAAAGTTTGAAGGCCATTGGGGGTGGGGAGATTCTATAAATGGTAATTCTGGCTGCACTAGGTAGAAGTCAAACTTGACCAGAAGTTGATCTGGTTGTGTGTGCACTCTATACAAATAAGTACCACTTAATCACAAAATTGGATGGGAAGAACTTGTCTAACAACAAATGGGCAGGTAAAATTGGCAACATACTAGACACTGCAACAGAACTTGACATTGATCTTTCATTCATCAGAGTTTCAATTGGTGTGCCTCTCATTTCATTGAGCAACAGTGTTGTAAAGGGATCTCTCTACTGTTCAAGTGTACTGATATAGGATCACACAGGCAATAAGGACAGGAGAACCTCCCACAGATCTGGCTCTTCTGAAAATTGGCCCCATAAGCCATATATGCTGGTTGAAAACTGCAAGTAGGCTTTATTGAATATGGGTTTCAAAACATGAGCTTAATGGCAAAACTCTCCAAAATTTAAGAGTGATAGTGGAATACATTGATGGGGTGTACTACCCTTGCTGGTTCAACATCAAAGTAAAAATTCCTGGATTGCAGGCCTGTGTCATGTGTTGTTCCAGCTAGAGCAAGTCAGAACATTTCTCTTGCAGTGTAGGAGAAGGAAGCATACACTGTCCAGTGGGCTCTCCTCTCCTGGAGACACTTCCTGGAGGGGAGTAGGATGCCATTTGCAGTTTGGATTACAAAAACCTAGAAGCCCTAAAAATTCTCTGAAAGCTCTCTCCTAAGCAAGTCCGCTGGGCGCAATACTTCAAGCTGTTCAACTTTGAGCTAAAGTACATCCCAGGGGGGAAAAACCTGCTTGTGGATGCCTTGTCCAGGAAGCTCCAATTCAACAGCCATCGGGAAGAAATAATTCATGCCATTATCCCTCCCGCTCAACCGGTGGCTCAAACCATCATCAGGGGCCAAGTCAGACACTGAAGTGACCCCAAGGGGGACCAGATAACCATGACATTAAAATCAGTGCTTCCGGCAGACCCATGGTTCAAGGACAACAGAGACATCTTGACCCTAACAGATGGATTAGTCTGGAAGGGCACCAAGCTATACGTCCCACCAGTTTGAGACTTAAAGTCCTTCAGTGTAGCCACAACTCCAAGCTAGCCAGGCACTTTGGGTACCTGAAAACCCTAGCTAGGAGGCAGTTCTGGTTGCCAAACATGAAGGCAGACATAGAAGCCTATATTAAGAGCTGTGCCACATGCGCTGCCATGAAGAAGAGACCCGGGAAGCCCTTTGGGCTCCTCCAGTAAGTGGCAGACCCAAGCCAGCCTTGGAAGGAAATTGCCATGGATTTTATAGTTGAACTCCCAGGGAGTGGTGGGAACACGGTCATTTGGACTGTGATTGATTTATTCTCAAAACAAGCCCACTTTACTGCCTGCCCAGAGCTACCCTCAGCTAGGAGGTTAGCTACAAGGTTCATAAAGCAGATATACAGGCTTCATGGAGTGCCCTGCAAAATCATTTCCAACAGAGAGGTACAGACAGGCAGACAGAGCGCGCGCAACGTCTGACTGCCTGTCTCTTGGTGAAGAAGCTTCCTAGCCGCTCACTTCAAAGTAGCCAAACCATTCCCTTGGAAGCAGGCCCCCCCGGGGCTCATGATTGGCGGGCTCCACATGGAGCTTTCGGCCACCTCTCTGGGAAGCTTCCTCACCAAGCGACAGGCAGATGGACGCTGTGCGTGCTGTTGCCTCACTCACTGATTGAAAAGAGTGCTGAGCTGAAAGAGGCTGAGGAGAGGCAGGGCCAGGATTGGAGTCAGCCAGGGGAGAAAGGGAGGTGTGTGGTGCCACTCCCCCTACAAGTGCAGCGTCTGTCTGCCCATCTCTCAGTGAGGAAGCTTCCCAGCTGCTTGCTTCAAAGTAGCTGAGCCATTCCCTTGGAAGCAGGAGCTACCGGGGCTTGTGATTGGCAGCCTCCGAATGGAGCTTTTGGCTGCCTCTCCCCAGAGCCCCAAGGCATAGCAGCTGCCTGCTCCTCCCTCTCTGCCTCCCACCCGCCCTCAGCCCTGCACCTAAGTTTGGGAAGCATCGAGGAAAGTTTGTGCGCTGTGCTTGGGGCAGGAAAACAAGCCACCGCTGTCGCCAGCATCATGGCGAGCAGGCCAGCCAGGTCGGAGAAGGCCACCCAACCAGTTTCCTGCTCCTCTGGCAGCTTGCTTCTTCCCCAGAGAAGGGACAACGGCATACAGCAGAAGTGCTCTCAGCCCCAACAGGGAAGTTCTGAATGTGCAGCTTGCTTGGGCTCCTCCCTCTGGGAG
Source organism: Pantherophis guttatus (assembly GCF_059756535.1). Lineage (NCBI taxonomy): Eukaryota > Metazoa > Chordata > Lepidosauria > Squamata > Colubridae > Pantherophis > Pantherophis guttatus. The sequence continues at coordinate 182,843,741 of NC_142063.1, read as the reverse complement.
CCGCAGGTTGCAGGGGTGACTGGCTGGCTCAGGTGCACAGGGCAGCATTTGCTGGCTGGGCGGCTGACGGCCCCGCCCACTGCTCCTTCCCCGGCATTGGCTCAGCTGGCGGCACAGAAACGGGCATGACGGGGGTTGGGTGATGGGCCCAACCGCAGGCAGCACAGTGGTGGGGGTTGGGTGTGGGTGCTGCACCAAGCCAGGGAACAGCGGCTCCCAGGGGGAAGGAGCCCAGGCAAGCCGTGCATTTGGAGCTCACCGGCTGCTGGTCCGCCAAAGCCCCGCCAGCCATACCTGCTCAGCCTGCAACTCCCAGCAGGGAGGAGCCCAGGCAAGCCACATGTTCAGAGCTTCCCCAGCAGGGCCGAGAGAGCAGCAATCAGCCAGGGAACAGCGGTTCCCAGTGGGAAGGAGCCCAGGCAAGCCATGCATTCAGAGCTTTGCTGACAGAGCCGAGAGAGCGGCCATCAGCCAGGGAACAGCAGCTCCCAGCGGGGAGGAGACCAGGCCACAGGGTCATCTGCACAGGCAGCCCACCACCACCACCCCGCCTTCACCAGCTGCTGGTCCAGACTGCCTGGGGCTGCGCAAGAAGCCCACATGGGTAGGTAGGGAGGGAAGTCCTGGCTTACCTTGCTCTGCTCCCTTTGAAGCGACCGCCAGGATCCCCTCTCTGCATCTTTTGGCACACACGTGATCTGTCCCCGTCCACACACACACACAAACACAGCCAGCTGAGGGTTAAGGAAACACTTTGGAATGCACCCAGGTCTTATCTCCGACTTGGCAGTGATAGACACACCGTCTGCCAAGTGCCTTTATTTTCACAGAAAAACAGACAGATAAAATACTCAGCTTCCAAATGTCTGACAACAATAATTATTTCTCTCCGCAGTTCCGAACGAGGCTTTAGTGACTATCCAAGGTTAGTTTTGTTCATCACAAGGATCCCTGACCACTATCCTCTATTATATAGTCTCTGGGGTGTGGTCCAGTGACTCAATTCTAATCCCTAGCACGCCTCCTAAACTGCTGCAATCGTTTATCACGCCTTCGGAGGCGTGCGTCCAGGAATGATGTTTCTTTGTCACTCTGATCCGAGCCACCTGTCTCCCTGCTAATCTCCTCTCCCTCGGCCGGCACCTGAGACAATGCCAGAGGGGAGGGGCCTGGAGAAGGAGGCCTGGCTGACTCCTCTTCCTCATGCTTGGAGCTTTCTTCCTCCAATGGGACAGGCTCAGAGGGCGGGGCCACAACACTATCCCCCACCGCAGGGCCCTTCCCCCGGGTCTGACGGTCGGGATGGGGTCGGGACGGGAATTGTTCGTGGAAAGCCCACACCAGGTCAGGGGCCTGAACGGCAGACGCGTCCACCCAGGTGAAATCCTCGGGCCCATACCCCTTCCAGGCGATAAGGAATTGGAAGCGCCCCTTCAGCCAATGGGAGTCCCGGATACTGTCCACTTCGTACGTCGAGGCATCGTCCTCGTCAGCTGCGGCTGGGGGGGCAGGCGTCGGGCGGCGGAGATGGCTCGCGGGGGCTTCAGGGACCAGGAGGGAACAATGAAAAACAGGGTGGAGCCACATGGAGCGGGGTAGAGTCAACCGGTAGGCCACCGGATTGATGACCGCCTCGATAGGGAAGGGACCGATAAAGCGGTGGGCCAGTTTCCTCACCGGCCGGTCCGTGGGGAGGTGTTTCATGGACAACCACACCCGATCTCCTACTTCCAGCAGTGGCGTTGCCTGGCGGGCGCGATCGGCGAACCGTTTATAATCCTCTTTCGCCCAGATCAGCTGCCGCCGCACCAGTTGCTGCACCGCCTGCAGCTCCGAGAGGAAGTCCCGGGTCTCGGGAACAGGGGAGTCCATGATGGTCAACGGGAAAAGCTGTGGATGGTATCCGACGTTGGCATGGAACGGGGTCATCTGGGTGGAGGTGTGTTGGGAGTTATTAAAAGCGAACTCCGCCAGGGGAAGGTACTTGGCCCAGTTGTCCTGCTGCTGGTTGACAAAACAGCGGAGGTACTGCTCCAGTATGCCAATGACCTTCTCCGTGCCCCCGTCAGTCTCCGGATGGTGCGACGACGACAGGCACACCTGCACCTCCAGCGCGGCCATCAGGCTTTTCCAGAAGCGGGCCGTGAACTGGGCCCCGCAGTCCGAAACCACCCGGTCCAGAAGGCCGTGGAGGCGGAAGATATGTTGCAGGAACAGGCGAGCCGTGGTGCGGGCCGAGGGCAGGCCACGGCACGGGATGAAATGTGCCATCTTCGTGAGCGCATCCACCACCACGAGGACGGTCGTGTACGTAGCGGACAGGGGCAGGTCTGTCAGGAAGTCCATGGAGATGGCTCCCCACGGTCTCTCCGGTGTCGGAAGCGGCTGGAGGAGTCCAGGAGGGGGGCCGGACGCGGCTTTGGCCTGTCGGCACGTCACACAGGACGTCACATAGGCGTGCACGTCGTGCCATACCCGAGGCCACCAAAAAGTCCGCGTCACCAAGTTCAAAGTCTTAAAGAAGCCGAAGTGCCCCGCCGCGGGGTTGTCATGGCACTGGTTCATGACGAGGGCTCAGAGCGGACTCGTGGGCACGTACAGCCGACCCCGGTGCCTGAACAAGCCCTCCTCCACGGTCCATGGGAACACGGGGCTGACGTCCGCTCTCCGCTGCTGCGACCAGTCGTCCCGTCGCTGCGCTTCCAGCACCTGAGCCCGCAGGTCCACCGGTTCCTGGACCGCGGCCAAGGAGTCCACTGGCAGCACCGTCCGGGGGGGAAGGGAGTCCTTGGGGCAAAAGTATTCCGGCTTACGGGATAGCGCGTCCGCCCTCTGGTTGAGGTTGCTCGGAATGTATGTGACGTGGAAGTTGAACCGGGCGAAAAACAACGACCACCAGATCTGCCGCTGGTTCAACTTCCTGGCTGTGGTGAGGTGCTCCAGGTTCCGACGGTCCGTCCGCACCTCCACCTGGTGTCGGGCCCCCTCAAGGTGATGTCGCCAAGCCTCGAATGCGGCCTTGATGGCCAGCAACTCCTTTTCCCAGATGGTGTAGTTGCACTCGGAAGGGTTGAGTTTCCGGGAGTAGTATGCTCAGGGAAAAAGAGTGCCGCCATCCACCGGAGCCTGTAGCAGCACTGCCCCAATCGCCACATTGGACGTGTCCATCTCCACCACGAACGGACGGTGTGGATTGGGGTGCCTCAGGACTGGCTCCGTGAGGAAGGCCTGCTTGAGGACCTCGAAGGCCTGCTGCTGCGGGGGCCCCCACTGGAACGGGACCTTCTTCCGAAGGAGCTGGGTCAACGGCAAAGTCAGGGTGGCGAAGCCCGGGATGAAGGTCCGATAGTAGTTGGCGAATCCCAACAGACGCTGGACGTCCTTCACCCGACGCGGGGGTTCCCAACTGCGCAAGGCCTCCACCTTGCGCGGGTCCATCGCGATTCCCTCGGGGGTGATGATGTGCCCGAGGAACTCTATGGAAGTCTGGAAAAAGTAGCATTTCTCCAACTTCGCATAGAGCTGGTGCTCCCGCAGGTGCTGCAGGACCTGGCGGACATGCTGGAGGTGACTTTCCGGGGTCCGGGAATAGATCAAAATGTCATCCAAGTAGATCATCACGAACCGATCCAGCATGTCCCGGAACACGTCGTTCATCAAGTGGTGGAAGACCGCGGGGGCGTTGGTCAACCCGAACGGCATGACGGTATACTCGAAGTGTCCGTACCGAGTGCTGAACGCTGTCTTCCACTCGTCCCCCTCTCGCACACGCACCAGGTTGTAGGCCCCTCGGAGATTGAGTTTAGTGAAGATCGAGGCCTCCCGCAACCTCTCCATGAGCTCCGGGATCAGCGGCAGGGGGTAGGGATTTCGCACTGTGATGGCATTCAAGCGCCAAGTCACAACACAGGCGTAAGTCCCCCGTCTTCTTTTTCACGAAGAGGACCAGGGCCGAGAGCGGGGAGGTCTCCAGCTCGGGCTCCGACATAGAGTACAGGCGTCCCGAGGGCAGGGGTGCGTTGGGCATCAGGTCCACCGCGCAGTCGTAGGGTCGGTGCGGGGGCAAGCGGTCCGCCTCCTTCTCTCTGAACACGTCGGCGAAGGGCGTCAGCTCCGGAGGCAAGGAGACGTTCAGGGCAGAGATGTCCTGGCCGGCACAGGTGTGGCGAAGGTGGTCGACACACTGCAGGCTCGGGAACGAGATGGTGTTTCTCGACCACGCCACCTGAGGGTCGTGCGCCCGAAGCCAGGCCATCCCCAGGACCAAGGGAAAGTGCAGATCCGCCGTTACGTAAAACTGGATCGCCTCCTCGTGGTTCCCAATGGCGAGGCGCAAGGGCTGGGTAGCCAATTTGATGGTCCCCGCCACGAGTTCCCACCCATCGATAGTCTCGACCCTCAACGGAGGGTCCACTGGAACCAAGGGGACTTTGTAATGGGCCACAAAGGCCTGATCCAAGTTCGTGGTGGCCCCCGAGTCCACCAGCGCGTGCGCCTGGAGCCCTTCCGACCGGTTAGCCAACAACACCCGGGTGTTCAAAATCAGGTGCCGAGGGGGCTCACAGTCCACAGCCGCTGACTCCGGCGGGGCATGGTCACGTGCCTGACCCAGAGTTTCCCCGAGGCCAGGCCTGGCCCGTTTCCCGGCTGGTCACGCCGAGACTCCGGAACAGGCTTGCGCGGTCCACTCCGCTTCCGGGGACACGAGGCGGCAAAATGTCCAGCCTCACCGCAATAGAGGCACAACCCCCCTTGACGTCTCCGCATCCGCTCCTGGGCCGTCAGTTGAGGTCTGGCTACTCCGAGCTCCATGGGCTCCTCAGCTGTCGCCACAAAACGCTGTGCAGTCCGGAGCGCTGTCGGTGCGAAACGCGGGGGTGCCGACGCTGTCGGTGGTTCCGGAAGAGCCCGACAGGGCCGTCGCCGTTGCAGGCAGGCGTCGATGCGCAGGCATTGGGTCACCAGCGCGTCGAGGGTCGGTGGCGCCTCCACACAAACCAGCTCATCCTGCATCTCGTCGGAAAGGCCGTCCTGGAAGGCGTTCATCAGCGCCACCTCATTCCAAGCCGAATCCTGGCCTAGCAGTCGAAACTCTGCAATATAGTCCTGCAGGGGGCGCTTACCTTGGCGGAGGTCCTTGATGCGTCTCGCTGCCGTCTGCACCCGGAGGGGGTCCTCAAACATGGTGCGCAGGTGTTGTAAAAAGCCCTGAAAGTCCAGGAGCAAGGGGCTATCTTGCAACAACAGGGGCGTGGCCCATCGGGCGGCAGTGCCAGAGAGGGAACTGATAACAAATGCCACCCGAGCCCGGTCATCCAGAAGTCCAAATAAATTATGTCCACTGCATTTCACTGATCCACTAATTCAGTCCCTTTGTCAAAAATGCAGTAAGATTTCTTTTCAAAGTCTCAATTATCTTTTTATAATGTGGTGACCAAAGCTGGATGCAGTATTCCAGATGTGGGATTAATAAAGTTTTATATAGCGGTACTAATAATTCACATGATTTTAACTCTATCTATTTATGCAACTAAGCAGCTTTTTGGGCTGCTGATGCACACTGCTGGCTCATATTTAAGTGATTGTCCACTAGGGCTCCAAGATCCCTTTCACAGTCATTGCTTTTGAGCCGGGCTTCACTAATTTATACTTGTATATTTGGTTTTTCCTGCCTAAGGGTAAAACCTTACTTTTCTCTACATTAAATGTCATTTTGTTGGATAGGGTCCAGTGTTCAAATCTGTCAAGATCCATCTGGATCCTGAGCCTATCATCTCGGGTGTTGGCTATTCCTGCCAGCTTAATGATATCTTCAAATTTGATGAATTCCCCTTCTATTCCCTCATCTAAATTGTTTATGAAGATATTGAAGAGTACTGGGCCTAAGATAGAACCTTGGAGTACCCCACTGCTTACTTCCCTCCATGTAGATGTAGTATTATTAAGAACTACTTGTTGAGTGTGATTTGTCAGCCAGTTATGAATCCATCTAGTGGTGATGCTGTCTATCCCACATTTTTCTAGCTTACCAAGAAGTAGATTGTAGTCTATGTTCTCAAATACCTTACTGAAATCCAAGTATATTATGTCTGTAGCATTTCCCTGGTCCACTAATTTAGTGACTTTGTCAAAGAATGAGATAAGATTTCTTTTTGAGAAACCATGTTGGCTTCTGGTTATAACTTTATTTGCTTCCAGGTATTTGTAAAGCTGTTTTTTGAAATTATCGTATCATATCATATTATATTCATATATTATATAAAATGATATAAATGGTAAGTATGTGAAAAAGAGCAAAGTTACATTAAGGTTTATTATTTTCTTATTTGTTTTTAAGAAGGAGTAGGAAATAGAGGATAGTCTTTTATAATTAACTATATTTAATATTCTAAAGGTGAAAAAAAAACTACCAAGCATCAGCTAGTCAATTTTTTCTGAGTTTATCCTAGGAGCACAAAAATTAAAAGAAGAAATAATTGCCTAAATCTGTTTCATTAAAAAAAAATGTCAAACTTCAGAAATCTTAATTTTTAGGATTTATTGTCTTAAGCATTGAACTAGCAAGTTAAATAACAGACTAATTACTTCACCTGCTCCTCATCAGGAGAGTTGGATATTAAAATGTCTCTCTATATCAGAAGGCAATGTCGAACCATCTCCTTAGTATCAAAAAATGTGAATTGTTAACTACTAAATGGCTAAATGACAATAGCTGTTAGTAATCACTTATTGAATAATGAAGCTGACACATCTGATAAAGGTTTCAATTCTGGGGGGAAATGATTTATAGTATTTCACTCTACTGACACTGTTATTTGTATGACGAACGATTAGACAGGAACCTGTTAATCTCCCTGAACCTCAAGCTCAGATGTGGCAGCTTCTGCCAGAGCATCCAAATAAACAGCTAACAATACAGCAATGATGATGTGAGCGATTAAATACTGGTATTTTATCAAGGTTGATCCCTAGATCAATTTATACAATGGATTTTCTGATGGAAGGAGGGAGAATGTGGAAAGAAAAGAATATCATAAAAACTATGCTGCAGCTTGCTGCATTTTGCTAAGGTCATGTTCCTTATAGTTCTAAAATGAAATCATTAATTCTACCAGGCATTAATGATCTTGCAATGTTCAGTATAGTTTATAGATTTTCTTAATGGCAAAACCAGAACTGCAGCAACATATAGATTTATCAACATTTTTCTTATGTTGCATTGCAACATTTTCTGCTTATGTGCCACAAACCTTATTTCAATAAGGATTTGAGGAGATTATAGCTTCATATGAAACATAAAATCTGAAAGAAGAAATCAATGTAGCTTCATATTTCCAGACATGAAGACCCAGAAAAGGGGGAAAGTAAAAATAACAACTAGCTTTGTCTTCTGAAAAGATTGAAAAAAAGAAAAAACTGATTATGACATATTTCCTATTTTGAATGATATCTCAAATGGCCAAGATACAAAAGAAATTATTATATAAATTCAGCGAATGAGAAAAAAACCATATATAGATACATTTATCTCAGTATAGACTCCAGTTTTTAGAAATATTTCAACTTCAGATTCAGAAAACAAATTTTATTCAACAATTATGATGGACCAGGTCTAGGCTGCAATGCATATAAAATAGCCTCCTTCCTTCCTTCTTCCCTTCTCTTCTCTTCCTTTCCACTCTTCTATTCTGCTGTCTCCAGATATTGCAAAGTCTACTATCCAGATTTTTGTTTGTTTTTCTTAATGATTGTTTAGTCTGTGGTGTTAGTGGTAGGTGCATGTCTGTCTGAATCCTAAAGTCCCAGAGCACTTTAGCTTTTTCATTTTCTATTACTTGGTCTATTTTGTGGTCCCACCAGTTCTTGTTGCGGACAAATGGTATTTCTTGCAGATCTTCTAATGCATCTTTGTGGCCACTTTGTCATGCTGTTGTTTATAATCTAACTAGATGATTTTTTTTAGTTTTTTTGCAGAGGCAGCATTTGCTGTCTTCTCAATTCTCACTTTATATTCATTTTTTCTTAAGGCTTGGTCTTGTGCAACCAGAATTAGCCCCTCTTTTTCTTCAACATTCCTGCTCTTAGCTATTGCCAGGTCTTGCTTTGTTTTTTTATGTATGTGTTATGGCCATATAACACTTTACCTTGCCATGTCTTTTTTCTGTTCTTCATTTGGTCTTTCATTTGGTGTCTCCAGTACTCAGTAGGACTTCATGGTGTATTAGTTTCAGTGCATCTTCTTCACTGTTCTTCAGATATTCTTTCAAGGCTCCCTTTTCATGTGGCAAGAAATCAATCCATGCTACATTCACATTGGTTTTCCTTCTCTTGCAGTTTTCCAAAAACATCTTGTCAAGTAGGAGCTAATCTTTTTTTATCTGCTGTTGGGCAATTTCCTTTCTGCTCAGGTGAAAAGAGCTTGTTTTCAACCAAATGATGTTGGACTACATGAGCTACCACAGCAGTCAGTAATTTGAACGTTGTTGGCAAGCAGATAATTGCCCTGTATCAAGATCCTGGTGCTGCCTCTTTTGCTATATCTTTCATTATCAGGTAGGTTTTACCAAATGTTAATCATTTGGTAATTAAATGTTCAATTTCATCTCCTTGCAGTACTGTATGCTGTAAACTGCTTGACATTGAGCGGACATAAAGTATATCACAGAAGTGCGTACACCCTCTCACATTTTGTAAATATGTAAGTATATCTTTTCATGTAACAACACTGAAGAAATGACACTTGGTTACAATGTAGTAGTGAGTATACAGCTTGTATAACAGTGTAAATGTGCTGTCCCCTCAAAATAATGCAATACACAGCCATTAATGTCGAAACTGGTAGCAGTAAAAGTGAGTACACCCCTAAGTGATTGTCAGATCCCTAACGTGATACTGCCATTCAAATGGAGGGAGGGGGGGACCGTGGGAATAAACTGTATTTTTATTACCTTTTTCCTGGCATCTAAGCTCCTTGCAGTATTCTCATCTTCTTTGGGATGTAATAAGAAGGGAGGGCCATGTGGATGGTTTCAGTTCGCTGAAAGTGGAAGAAGATCCTGGGAACGGCTCCTTATCTGTTTCTCAAGACGGCCGTTACAATAAACATCTTCACACCAGGGGATTGGCTGAATCCACATTCGAACTGGAGGGAGGGATTCTAAAGCCCTATTTCTCACTGTATAGTCTGGGAGGAAATTTAGAGTCTGCTTCACCTGTCCTGCTATTACTTCTTCTCAATAAAAGGTTCCTTTTGAAATACCACATTTCAAGAGTCAATTCTTTCTTGGGAAAGGAGAGGCAGGGCCTGACAGTGATAATGTTCAAATGGGGCCCAAAGTGTCAATATTTTGTGTGGCCACCATTATTTTCCAGTACTGCCTAAACCCTCTTGGGCATAGAGTTCACCAGAGCTTCACAGATTGCCACTGGAGTCCTCTTCTACTCCTCCATGATGACGTCATGGAGTTGGTGGATGTTAGAGACCTTGTGCACCTCAATTTCAGGATGCCCCACAGATGCATAATAGGGTTTAGGTCTGGAAATATATTTGGCCCGTCCATCACCTTTACCCTCAGCTTCTTTAGCAAGGCAGTGGTTGTTTTGGAGGTGTGTTTGGGGTCGCTATCATGTTGGAATATTGCCCTGTGGCCCAGTCTCCGAAGGGAGAGGATCATGCTCTGCTTCAGTATGTCACAGTACATGTTGGCATTCATGGTTCACTCAATGAACTGTAGCTCCCCAGTGCCGGCAGCACTCATGCAGCCCCAGACCATGACATTCCCACCACCATGCTTGACTGTAGGTAAGACACACTTGTCTCTGTACTCCTCACCTGGTTGCCGCCACACATGCTTGACACCTTCTGAACCAAATAAGTTTATCTTGGTTTCATTGGATCACAGGACATGGTTCCAGAAATCCATGTCCTTAGTCTGCTTGTCTGCAGCAGGCTTTCTTGTGCATCATCTTTAGAAGAGGCTTCCTTCTGGGACGACAGCCTTGCAGACCAATTTGATTCAATGTGCAGTGTATGGTCTGAGCACTGACAGGCTGACACCCCAGCCCCCCACCCCTTCAACCTCTGCAGCAATGCTGGCGGCACTCATACGTCTATTTCCCAAAGCCAATCTCTGGATATGACACTGAGCATGGACACTCAACTTCTTTGGTCGACCATGGCAAGGCCTGTTCTGAGTGGAACTTCTCCTGTTAAACCACTTTATGGTCTTGGCCACTGTGCTGCAGTTTCAGGGTCTTGGCAATCTTCTTATAGCCTAGGGCATTTTTATGTAGAGCAACAATTCGTTTTTTCAGATCCTCAGTTCATTGCCATGAGGTGCCATATTGAACTTCCAGTGACCAGTATGAGAGAGTGAGAGCCAAATTTAACACACCTGCTCCCTCGTCACACCTGAGATCCTGTACCACTAATGAGTCACATGACATCAGGGAGGGAAAACAGCTACTTGGGCCCCATTTGGACAATATCACTTAGGGTTGTACTCACTTTTGTTGAGTTTCGATATTAATGGCTGTGTGTTGCATTATTTTGAGGGGACAGCACATTTACACTGTTATACAAGCTGTATACTCATGACTTTACATTTCTTCAGTGTTGTCACATGAAAAGATATATTTAAATATTTACATAATGTGAGGGGGTGTACTCACTTCTGTGATATACTGTACAATAGTCAGATATTTCAGCCAAAAATCCTGCAGTTCATCTTCATCTGGTGCTGACCAATTCTTGATCTTCCTTGCCTTTTTCTCCACCATTTCTGTTGTTATTACAAATTCTTTCATTTGTTTCTTTTTTTAAAATTCTTATTCCCCTCTTTTATCCAAACTGCATTCTTGATGTATTCTTTTGGGTTGTATCACAGTTGCACCCAGAACTGCATGTTGCTTCTTTGTCAGGTGTTGGCTGATTCATTACAGTCTCTCCATTGATGGATTGCTAGAAAATTTTCTGATTCAACTGAATTGCAGATTGTGCCTATAGTGTGCAATTAAAGCTTTGTGTCTACTTATTGATCATCTTGCATAGTTGTTACTGCTTTATTATTTCCAGTGCTTCCTTAATCTTTCTTGTTTGTAGGTTAATATCGGATATTTCTTTATCAGATATTATTTGGTCTTCTTGTTCTTCAATTTCTTTTCTTTCATCTGTTGTAGTTTGCTTGCATCTGAACTTAGTATGCTGATCTTATTTTCCAGGCTGATCTTCAGTTTTGTTTGGCTTTTTCCCTTCCTTGTTGATTTTGCATCCAAGATATTCAGTTATAACTTCAGCCATGCTGTATATTGGTTTTTGTGGGCCTGGTTAGCACCCCAAAACCCCTCCCCTGTCTTTTAATTAACTTTTAATATCAGATTTTAACTATCCTTGCCTATATTTTAATTTTTTATATTCACTTTTTATATATTTAACATTTGGGGGGGTACACTGCCCAGAGTACCTCTCCCTCTGTGAGGGAGATTGGCGGTTTCTAAATTAGATAGATAGATAATTTTATTTCACATTATAAATCAACATTGCTCTGCTAGCCTCTGTTCTGTTGTTTCTGATTCTGGATGTTCTTCTTTCCAGAACTGGTGTATTCTTTTCAGATACGTTCTTCTAATTGGACTTAGTCTGTAATAACAGATAATTATTTCTTTGTTTTCAATCTTCATATATTTGTGATGGGTAAACAACTATTCTTCTAGTATTCCTACAGCTTTTGTCCATGGTTGCTCAGCCAACAATCCTCAGTTGTGTAAGCCATTTGCCAGCAGATGTCCAGGAACTCCAACACCTAGCACGGTCCTTGTTGGCCTGAGGGATAACCAAGTTGGTATGAGTTTCTGTAAATTATGTTTCACCATATTGTTTATGGAAGAGAAATTCTTCATCTGGTTCTTCTAGTGAACTTGTTGGACATGGCTGAACCTCTGGTATAGTTCACAAATCAATCCACAACAGGATAAAGACTGATGCTTATGGACCATAACCAAACATTTTTGTTCTAGTGTGAGTTGATAGATATATCTTTCAAGGAAACCTGAGTGACAGTGCCTGGCACAAAGTTGCAAGTAATGAAGCACAAGGTCAGGAGCATTGGGCAAATAAAGTTAGCTCTGGGATGAATATTAATATGGATATGATCATAAGATGGTAGCAGCAATCAGAAGAAACTTCATGGAAAACACATCTGAAATATCATATTTAGGTTGTTGAACAATGACTAATTCTGATTCTGAGTTACAATGTGAGCCATTTGTGAGGTCTCCACAAATAAGATCATTTGGATCCATGCTGGGCTTAAAGTTAATTCCATTAATACCTTCCATGTCATGCATTTGACACAATTCCACAATTTTTGAGATAGTCGGATCTGTTTGTGTCATTAGTTATAACTTGGCATACGGGACTGCTTGTCAATGATTACGGGTACATACATCTTTAATACAGGGGTGAAATACTCCTGGTTCGGACCGGCTCGGGTGAGTAGGTAACGGAGATTGAGGCGAGTTCATCGTACCGGTAGCAATTGGTGGCTGGCCACGCCCCGAACTGGGCCATGTGGAAGGCAGGCAAGCTTCGCAGGGCTGCGGGGAAGGGAGCTAGCAGCGTACTCCCTTCCCAGCGTGCCCTCCTCTCCCAGGTGACAGCCAGGGCTTCGCCGTCTCCTCTTTTCCTCAGAGGGGCAGCGTCTGCCTCCAAGTCCTTGCAGAGGGAGGGACATAAACAAACACACATGCCCCTGTTTGCCCCCCCCACTACTTTTGCTGTCATCTTAAAGTCAATCTTGAAGAGTTGGAAGACATTTCCTTACATCGCCGCCAAACTCATTGTTGGGAGCGTCAGTGATCTAAGGAAATGTCTTCTTACACCTTCTCCTTCCCATTCCCCCTCCCCTCGTTTTTCCATTTCTGTGCTGGATTCTGCTAATTACACCTTCTCCTTCCCATTCCCCCCCCCTCGTTTTTCCATTTCTGTGCTGGATTCTGCTTCTGCAAGAGAAGGCTCCGATGTTCGCTTGGGTGGTGGAGGGAAACTCAAAAGCGTTGGGGGCTTCAGAAGGGCAGAATGAGCTTCAAAATGTGCAGCTCCTGGCTCTAACAGTGAGTGACGTCAAGTTGGCCATGCTCACCTGGTCACATGACCACCAAGCCACGCCCACAGAACCAGTAGCAAACATTTTTACATTTCAACCCTGCTTTAATACTTACATTTTTGTGGATAGAATTTTTTTCTTAAAGGAGACAGTGGTGTTAATGTATTTGGCTCTCCAGTTTTAACAGCTACTGTCTGAAGACCAATTCTGCATATTCAGCCAAGCTGATGGAGAAGCTTTGTGGTGGTTCTTGCGAGGATTCCAAAGAGCAGGTGGGGGGGAAAGGGCTATAAGATTCCCCCTCCTATCCTTTGGAAGGGCCTGAGAATGAGTTGAATTCTGGAACATGAACCTTCTCCAACATTAGGACTCACCGATCTGATGGGAGTCATATCTTCTTATTGTAAGTATTATGGGGTAATTATGGGGCAAAACATTATTTATTATATACATTAAACTTTCTGCTATGTTAGACCATTTTATTTTACAATGTTTTCTATTAGACCAGCTGAATGTATGCATTCATTCATTCATTCATTCATTCATTCATTCATTCATTCATTCATTCATTCATTTCATACATTTATACATTTATACATTTATACATTTATACATTTATACATTTATACATTTATATAGTTTATTATATGAGTATAAAGTGTGTTTCTTCAAAATGCTATTCCTAAGCAGGTAACTACTCAGGGATAAGAAGGGATTAACTATGTTGGCCAGCATTCTGTCTGTCAAGCTGTCACTGGCACAGTCTCTGGCTCATGGAACGTGGCCTCTCCCAATCTCATGTTTCCTATTTCCTGCACTGAGTAGATTTAGCCCTCCTGGCAGCTACTCCTCTACTTCAGTGTTTTTCTTTGGGTTGCATCCTCCTCTGCTTCAGATGACTTGTTCTGAGCATCCAAGGAACAGTAATAAATCTTCAGTAGTGCAAAACTACCTGGCCCATCTAAGGATCTCTAGCTGTCTATTCTTCTTCCAAGTATTCCCCTTGTTCTTTCACAAGTCCTTAGCTTTCCACAAGTCCCTCATTTTCAGCTCAGCAATTTTATGGAAAAAAATTCTTCCTATTGAAAACTTCCTATTCTCAGCTTCTACTTAATTATATTATCAGATAATAAGAACAAGATGTTGTTTGGATTACTGAACAGCTACATGACCACATACTAAAGAAACATGGAACCACAGCAGACTATCACAGAATGGCTCCTATACAAATATTCTAAAGTAATGAATGCAACATGATGTTTCTCAGCAATCACCAGTCTCTCACCCTTACCTGTATTTTTATTTTTAATTAAATAAAAATATTTAAATATATAAATATAGGGATGTGGAAAATTGGTTTCTAAACACAAATGCCACACATTTTTTAAATATAAAACTGGTGGGTGGCTGCATTCCACTTGAAAGTGTCCAGCTCCCCAAAATAAAAAGAAGAGTTAATTCCAAGGGCAAACAGCATTGTAGGAGGGGGAGCAATTATATTAGCTTGCATGCTAGTAAACAGCCTTGTATATTATTGTAGACATGACGTGAACAATCAAACCTGATGAACATTTTGCGTTAACACCAATGATATTCATTCAACATTCTAAATGTAAATACCAGCCAGAAAAAACTTGTGTCTCCATGAGGATTTATTTAATGCCTCATAAGTGATCATCTTTCACAGAAAAAATTCTCCTGTTCTTAGAATCTTTAAGTTATTCTAAAGTTTAACAAGTCTTTCTAGCAGGGGTAAGAGGATAGAATAGAATAGAATTCTTTATTGGCCTAGTGTTATTGGACACACAAGGAATTTGTCTTGGTGCATACGCTTTCAGAGTACATAAAAGAAAAGATACATTCGTCAAGGATCATAAGGTACAACACTTAATGATAATCATAGGGAAACAGTCAATATTAGTCTTAAGGATACCAGGAACAAGGTTACAGATTGCCTCACACTGACCGGTACGCTCACACAGAGAGGGCCTCCTCAGGGTGCCATCAGCCAAACAATGTAGACTGGCGACCCCCAGGGGGAGAGCCTTCTCTGTGGGGGCCCATGCCCTCTGGAATGAATTGCCCCGGACATACGAAGGATCCCCGACCTCCGTGCCTTCCGTCGTGCAGTGAAGACCCTGTTATTCGAGCAAGCCGCTCTGATGGGATAAATGGTTTTAATTTGGTTTTAATGGGGTTTTAAAATTGGTTTTAAATGAGAGTTTTAAATTTGGCCTATGATTTAATTATTTTAATTTGCTTTTAAATTCTATTTTGTACACTGTTTTATTATGGCTGTTCACCGCCCTGAGTCCTTCGGGAGAAGGAAGGTATATAAAGTAAATAAATAAATAAATAAATAAATAAATAAATAAATAAATAAATAAATAAATAAATAAATACAGTCATACAATCATAAGTGGGAGGAGATGGGTGATAGGAACAATGAGAAGATTAATAGTAATGCAGACTTAGTAACTAGTTTGACAATGTTGAGGGAATTATTTGTTTAGCAGAGTGATGGCGTTTGGGAAAAAACTG
The DNA here is from genome assembly GCF_059756535.1 of Pantherophis guttatus. Taxonomy (NCBI): domain Eukaryota; kingdom Metazoa; phylum Chordata; class Lepidosauria; order Squamata; family Colubridae; genus Pantherophis; species Pantherophis guttatus. The sequence goes on along the minus strand of NC_142063.1, from coordinate 182,828,097 downwards.
TTCTTGTGTCTAGTTGTTCTGGTGTGCTGTGCTCTATAGCATCGTTTTGAGAGTAGGAGTTGAAACAGTTTATGACCAGGAGGCAAGGGGTCTGTAAATATTTTCACAGCCCTTTTTTTGACTCGTGCAGTATACAGGTCCTCAATGGAAGGAAGGTTGGTAGTAATTGTTTTTTCTGCAGTTCTAATCATCCTCTGAAGTCTGTGTCTGTCTTGTTGGGTTGCAGAACCAAACCAGACAGTTATAGAGGTGCAGATGACAGACTCAATAATTCCTCTGTAGAACTGTATCAGCAGCTCCTTGGACAGTTTGAGCTTTCTGAGTTGATGCAGAAAGGACATTCTTTGTTGTGTTTTTCTGATGACATTTTTTATGTTGGGTGTCCATTTTAGGTCGTGAGATATGGTAGAACCTAGAAATTTTAAGGTCTCTACTGTTGATACTGTATTGTCTAGTATTGTAAGTGGTGGTAGTACGGGAGGGTTTCTCCTAAAGTTCACCACCATTTCTACGGTTTTGAGTGTGTTCAGTTCCAGATTGTTCTGGTCGCACCAGGAGGCTAGTTATTTAACCTCCCATCTGTATGTGGATTCATCATTGTCTTGATTGAGACCAATCACTGTTGTGTCATCTGTGAACTTCAGTAGTTTAACAGATGGATTGTTTCAGATGCAGTCATTGGTATATAGAGAGAAGTGGAGAGAGCACACAGCCTTGGGAGGCCCCTGTGCTAACTGTACAGATATCTGATGTGATTCTGCTTAGCTTCACCTGCTGCTTCCTGTCTGTTAGGAAGCTTATGATCCATTTACAAGTGTGTTCAGGTACCGCTAGTTGGTTTAGCTTAGTTAGAAGAATGTCTGGAATGATGGTGTTGAATGCTGAACTAAAGTCTACCAAGAGGACCCTTGTGTAGGTCTTTGGAGTGTTGTAGTGCAGAGCCATATTAACAGCATCATCTGTTGATCTATTTGCTCGGTATGCAAATTGCAGGGGGTCTAACAGCGGATCCATGATGGTTTTCAAGTGGGACAGCACTAGCTTTTCAAAGGTTTTCATAACTACAGATGTTAGAGCAACTGGTCTGTAGTCATTCAGTTCCTTGATGGTGGGCTTCTTCGGCACTGAGATGATAGTAGAGCATTTGAAGCAAGAAGGAACATAGCACATCTGGGTGCTATAGGTGAAGATGTGGACCAATTGGTCAGCACAGACTTTTAAGCAAGAAGGAGTTATCTTGTCTGGGCCTGGAGCTTTTCTTGGTTTTTGTCTGTGAAATAGGTCTTGCATTTCCTTTTCTGTGATCACTAGGGGTTGTGAACCCAATGGGATGGGGTCAGTTGTAGGAGGTTTGGCTGTTGTTGGTGTGTCTGAGATGGGGTCAGTTCTAGGAGACTTGGCTGTTGTTAGTGTTTCTGAAATAGGGGTTGTGGAGATAGGTGGCTGTAGTTTCCTTTCAAACCTGCAGTAAAACACATTCAGGTCATCTGCCAGTTGTTGATTTCCTTCAGCCTGGGAAGGAGGTTTGCCATAACCGGTGATATTTTTAAGAGTTTTCCACAAGTTTGCTGGTTCATTTGTTGAGAACTAATTCTTTAGCTTTTCAGAGCTAAAGCTTTTAGCTTCTTTTTGCTGCTCTGATCTCCCTTGTTAATACATTTCTGGCCTGATTGTACAGCATTTTATCACCTTTTCTGTAGGCTTCCTCTTTGGAACGACGTAGCCGCTTAAGTTTAGCTGTGAACCAAGGTTTGTTGTTACTGTATATTCGCAAGTTCCTGATTGGTACACATAGGTCTTCACATAAGATGACATATGATGTTACAGTATCTGTGAGTTCATCTAAGTCTGCAGAGGTACTTTCAAAAACTTTACAATCAGTGCAGTCAAGGCAGGCCTGTAGTTTTAACTTTGCTTCCTCCGTCCAGATCTTCACTGATTTAATTGTTGGTTTTGTGGTTTTAAGTCTTTGCCTGTAAGCAGGTACAAGGTGAATCATGCAATGATCAGAGTGTCCCACAGCTGCTCGTGGTAAGGACCGATAAGCATCTTTTAGTGTTGTGTAGCAATGGTCTAAAGTATTCTTGCCTCTAGTGGGACAATTGACATGCTGAAAGTATTTTGTTAGCTCTTTCCTTAAGTTTGCTTTGTTTAGATCTCCCAAAATAATGGCCAGTGAATCAGGGTATTTGGCTTCAGCCTCCATAATCTGGTCAGCTAGAGTTCCTAATGCCTTGTTTACACAGGCTTGTGGGGGGAACATAAACAGCAATTAGTAGAAATGAGGAGAACTTGCATGGACAGTAAAATGGTTTACAGTTGATAAGTAAAGACTCTTAAGTTTTCATCACAGAATTTATATATTATTATATCCTGAGACCAGCTGTTGTTGATATAAAAGCATAAGCCTCCTCCCTTCTTTTTACCTGATTTCTTTTTACCTTTTTACCTAAGAAGTACAGATGGAGGGAAAATCTAATATGCCATCCATAACTATTCTCCTAGCCAACTAAATGCAATTCATACGTGTGTGTGTAATTTTTCAATCCAATTATTACTGAATAAAAGTTAGCTAAAACTTTAAATTGTATATTCTATCAACATTTCTGAAATATTATTTCCATTATTATGGAAATATCTTATGAAATATTATAGGAATATGTTATACAATATTAAACATTATATCATTTGATTTAAATTAGGTAGAAACAAAGAAAGGTTCAAAAATTGACTAGGAGTTTAGATACTTTAAATGACTAATATGTCCATTTTTTTTACCTGAAGCCCTCTCCAAAGTAGTTTGGCTATTAAGCAAAATCTAAAGGAAGATAATCAATTCCAACTAAAAAGCACTTATCCTGGAATGACTATGCGTAAGACACTTCAAGCTGCTGGCTAGCTGCCAAAACCAGACAACCGCTATCAATGTTTCTGACTATCACAAGAGCACAAGGGGCCATGCATAATTGACTAGAAGATGGGCTAAAACTGTGCCCAATCAGTATGTGATCAAAAACCCGTGGAATATTCAGCACCACTTGATTACACGGAGGCACATCCTTTCACTCTCCTCATGAAATCTCTTCAAGGTCCAGAGTACTGTAATAAGATCATTACTGTCAAGCGATACGAATCACAGGGAATGAGTCTTGGGATAGAAAGTCATACTTCACAAGCTTCTCTGGCCTTTTTTATTTTATTTTACTGTATACTGAGGCAGCAAGATGATAAGGTGACAGATAATGATCACATCATTGTGTGGCAACTAAAAAAGTATTTTAAGGGGGAAAAACCACAAATTGGTTAAAAAACACCCTTCAATCTCATTTTACTTTATTAATAAGAAATTGAATAGATTTAAATTGTGCTCACAATATCAATTGATTTCTTGAAATTAATCTGATAAAATTGTTGTTACAATATGTATATTTGCAAAAAAAAATAATTTTCTACTCACAAAAGTTTAATTATTCTGAGAATGGAAAAGAGAGTAGTGAACAGAAGACATTGTTGAAGCTATTTCATTTCCATAATATATATAGTGCATTTAACTCACTGATCAGACATTATGCTAAATATGTAGTGCAAAAGGTGGAAGGATGGAAAGAATAGACTAATAAACCCTATTAGTAAACCTGGCTATCCCAAACAGGATAGAAAGTGCTGCTGTTGATTTCAATGTGACAAACAAGCAATTTAAAAGAACAATTATTCATCACTAATAATATAATGATTTTGCCTGAGGCAAAATGATTGGGGGCATGAAATAAATATCAAAATAGTTTTTTACAAAATATTTTTGCCCTCTAGTATCAAAATTATAGATGCTTCTTCTCCATTAAGTTCTTCCCCCAATAAAAAGTTCTGTTTTTAAAGTCCTACAACAAACAACAATACTTTTCAGATACTTTACAATATTTCTGCTCTAAAGTGGAAAAATCCAGTTCTCCAGAAATTCAAATTCTGAACAGTTTAATTGAAAAGGTTACAAGCCAGTCAAGCAAAACCATTTTATGTGATTTATATTGGCTGCTTGTACTCAGAATGCAATGATTTTTCTGATATTTTACCGCAAGTTTACCACAAACAACTAGTACACTGAATTTTTTTGAGAATTAAACCAGAGCAATATTTACCAAAAATAAATGAGATATCAACAAGAAAACTTTATAATATGCTTAGAAGATTTTTTGTAAGAACTACCATGAGAATCATTATTTCAATCTTTGCAAATATACCTCTGTCTTTTTTTCATTATTCCTACCAGCAAGTTCCTAGTACACACTATCTTTAGTAGTTACCTATAGATACACCTTTGTGCTGAAAGATTCCTGATAATGCAGTCTGTGCAACACAAATCAATTTATCTTCCAAGAATCTACTTTCTTCTTGAGTACAAGGAATCTCTTCCTTCCAATGGGAAGGAATCCATAACTTGCAACCTCTCCTGACCTGAAATTAATAAAGTTGAAAGAGCAGAAGAAAGCTCTCAGTTTATTTAGTGGGTTAAAATAACAGATGCATTTTTCCTCCCTTGTCTTCTGTTCTTCAGCATCAATATAATAGTCTTTCATTAGCAAACCTTTTATGCCAGCTATTTGATAACAAGTGACTCTGAAGATTTCCTAAGGTGAGTTCATATTAAATTGTATTATTTTCTATTCTACTGTTCCCAGAATGAAAAATCAGTATATGGTATGCTGCAAATAAATCAAAGGTGCAGTGTACTTCAAAAATGATGATATATTCTGGTTTGGCTTCCGTCACCGCTAGACGGTCTTTTGGGACCGCCACCCCCGCCGCCCGTAAAGAGCCGCCTTTACAGCTGAAAGGCGGTTCGAAAAACTCCGTTTCCTTAAGGAAATGTGAGATAGAGCTGGCGAGAGCAGGTAGAGCCCTTTGCGAAGTCCCCAGAGTTCTTTTTTTACTCTTGGGGAGGAAGCAGGATGAGGCTCCCTATTCAGCTCACCGCTGCTCCGGGCTTCGGGAGAACTCTGCGCTTTGCAGAGCCAGGCGATGGGACCAACCCAATCAACGAAAACTAACAGATTGTCTGAACAAGCAGGATGAAATCTGGATCTGGGACTCTAAATTGCAAGTATTTCTAACAACCCTATGACTGATTTTAAAAGTGAAGAAAGAGTGAAAGGGGGGGGGAAAGAAAGTTTAAAATGGCAACTGGCTGAGGCTTGAGAAGAAAGCTGAAAGCGGAAGTCCTTCTGTTTGAATAGTTTAATACGTTACAAAGTATCTGAAACAATAGCGCTGGCTAGAAGTGAAGAGAAAAATTCTTATTTCATGCTTCTTCCTTCTTAGAGACTTGATATTGATATTGTCTGGAGAGAAGTCTTTTTCTTTAAAAAAAAAATCTGTTTGTGTGGCAGGATGGCGTTAAAACTGACAAAGCCAGACAACCAAGCTGGGGGGGGGGCTCCCTCATTTACAAATCACATGAACAAGTTTTGAGCTTGCAGATGCAGAAGAATGGCTTTAAAGACCTAAAGGAATTTGTTTTGGAGGAGATGGCAAGACATGATAAGATTGTGAACCAGAATCTTGAAAAATTTAGACAGGAAATTAAAGAGTTGGTACAACAAAAGTATGATAACCTGAAACGATATATTGTAACAGCTTTGAAAAGCTTTTCAGAAATAATTATAAAGATGGATAAAGATATCAACTTAGAAATAGAGTCTAAAATGAAGGAAGCTGATTATAAGATTCATAATCTGGATAATAAAATATAAAGAATTGAAAATGACCTGACAATGATTCAAGAAAATAGCTCAGAAGTAGAGTCTAAAATAAAGGAAGCTGATCACAAGACTTACAATGCAGATAATATAAAACAAAGGATTGAAAATGAAGTCACAATGATGCAATTTAGATCCATGGAATTTGCGGTCAGAATCAGGGGAATACAGGAAAATAACAGATAAGACTTGAGAAAGATGTCTGCTGAAGTTCTGGCTGTGATTTTAAAGGTTAGTCCTGAAGAGGTATCCTGTAAGATTGATAAGGCCTACAGAGCAAATTCTTGGGTGGTAAAGCAAAGGCAGTTGCCTAGAGATGTGGTGATTTACTTTACTGATAAAGGAATAAGAAACGATATTGTGCAAAAGTCTTTTAACTCCACTCTAGAAATGAATGGAAGGAAGATTTGGATATATAAAGAGCTGCCATCCAAGATGTTAAAAGATAGAAAGGACTTTGGATTTTTGGTGACTGAGCTAAAGAAACGAAACATCCCATTTAGGTGGGATGCTCCAGTTGGTATAATATTGAGATATCAAGGAGAAAGATATCAACTAAATACTGTTGAAAAAGCGGAAGAATTTTACTACAAGGTTTTTAAAATGGACCTAACATCTCCACGTATGTCATCAGTGTTAGGAACACAGGAGGGGGATAAAGAAAAGCAAAATGAACAAGAGATTGAAACTCAGGCTAAGCAGATGGAGATGGAGGTAATGGAAAAACAACAAGTTATAGAGGCCTTTTTGGATGAGCCGCTTCTGGATTCTCCTCCAGAGGCTATAGCTGGATCACCTATAAATATAAGAGAGGTGGCTTTGGATTTCGATTTGATGTCTTATCAAGTTACAGACCAGCATGTAATTCAATCAGCTGATATACAAGTCCAAGAAAGGCAACCAGGATGGAGATCTAAACCACAACAAGTTAAGAAAAGAAGAAGCAGGTTCTACAAAACTAAAAAATTTTAAACTAAACAAAAAATTTTTTTTCTTTTTCTTTAGCCAACAGACTAATGCCAGTTACTTAAGAGACAATTAAATATAATAAGCGGGATTTATAGAAGGCTGATACATGAAAATATAACTGAGGCAAATTACAGACTTATACTATTTTGAGAAGAATAACAGATCTCTGCAGTGCTGGTGTTTTTGGGATGTGGAAGATGGCCTTTGATTGAGCGGATTGGAACTTTCTATTTTGGACTCTTTGGAAAATGGATTACGTATATATTGAGTTATAAGGCAAGAGAACTATGGAATTGGGGCATGCAGAAGATCTGGTTGTTACCCTAACGTGGTAACATTTATAATCTAGAATTAATAATCTAGACAAAAGACATTACAGAAGATACTATATGGAATATAAATATAAAGTCACTCGGGTGGTTTTTTATATACAGAAACACTTATTATTGATGGGGCAGATGGTAATTGAAGATACTGAATATGCTGTTGGAAGTAGAACTTGATGTTACCCTAACATGGGCAATGGAATTAATAATCTAGTTGAAAGACATTACAGAAGATACTATATGAATTACAAACTTAAAGTCATTTGAGGATTTTATTTATATATGGAAATATCTTTTAGTGGTGTGGGCAGAAGAACAAAGATATTAAAAATATTATGTATGGTAGACCTGTAGGAAAGTGGGTGGAGATAGGTTAGGTTACTGATTGTTTAGTTTAGGAAAAGGGATGTTATGTTCAGATATTAATATACGTAAAAGATTTGAATTAAGAGATATATGTATGGGGGTGGAGGAAATGGGTAGATTATGACTTGAATAAATGCCAAATTAGGATTTATTATATAATTTTACAGCTGAATGTTGCTCTGAAATGTATAGTATAGGGGGGATATAATAATAATGTTAGAAAGAAATGGTTAGCATATGGGTGGTGGTGTAAAAGGATGGTAAAGTATTATATAATGTGATATCAATTTGGATTTTATTTTGGAGAAGCCATGGGGGGAGGGGAGGGGGAGGGGGGTTAGGGAGGAGGGGGGGAAAAGGGGGAAAAATCTGTATTTGAAAAACTTTTTCAATAAAAAAAATGATGATATAAACAAAAACTATACTAACTCATGAAACCATTTTATAGTTGGCCTTTTAAATGAGAGTTTTTAAATGAGAATTCTTTATTGGCCAAGTGTGATTGGACACACAAGGAATTTGTTTCCGATGCATATGTTCTCCGTCTACAAACAAACATACAGTGTACATACAAACATAAGCTCTCAGTGTGCATACAAATAATAAAGTTATAAATCATAAGATATAAACAACAAAGTGATAAATCATGAGATACCAATAGAAGAAGGCAATAGGAAAGAGGAGAAGGATAATAGCAATACAGCCTTACTTCATCAGTAAATATTTTTAGGCATATGTGGGAATTAGGTGTTTAGCAGAATGATGGCATGGGGGGAAAACTATCTTTGTGTCTAATAGTTTTGGCATACAATGTCCTATAGTGGCATCCTGAGGGGAGGAGCTGAAACAGTTTATATGGGTGGGGGGGTCTGTAGATATTTTCACAGCCCTCTTTCTGGTTTGTGCAGTATACAGGTCCTCAATGGAAGGCAGGATGATTGCCAATTGTTTTTTCTGCAGTCCTAACTGTCTGTTGAAGTCTGTACCTGTCCTGTTTCATTATTATACCAAATCAGACAGTTATAGAAGTACAAATGACAGACTCAATAATTCCTCTGTTGAACTGTATCAGTAGCTCCTTGGGCAATCTGAGCTTTCTGAGTTGACCCAGGAGGAACTGGGTACTGTTTTAAGACTCTTCACATTTAACAAATGAGTTGGAAAAGATGTTTTGGTCTTTTGCAAGGTGTCAGCATGTCCACTCATGTTTATGAGATTTTTAAAATAGCATGGAAAACACACACACCCACTTCTAATATCTGGCTGCTTTAACAGACAACAGAATAATAAGTGTAACAGCTGCAATGCAATAACATATTCATTTCTTTGTTTCATTGATTAATTTCTAAGCCACTACAGTTAGACAACTCTCAAAGATAAAGATAACATTACAGGATACCAAAGTATAGCACATTATAGATAGTCACATTAAAAATAAATGATTAAATGGACATGTTAGTGACTTATAATAAGTTTAGATACAAAATAAAAGATAAACACAGGAAGTCTAGAAAAGAACTATAGTTTCTAAAATAAAAGTGAAACTAAGCAAGACTAGCTCAGAGAAAGCAAGATTACACCTAATTGATTAAGTATTGACAAGCTACTTTTCTGAAGAGAACAGGATAAAAATCAAACAAATAAAATAATAAGGTATTTCAGCCAAATTCCAAGCATCTGTGTTTTACAGTGACAATATTCATGTTTCTTTTAAACCTTTCTGCAGTAAGCCCCATTAAACTATTTTCAATTCCACTACTAGCATGACTGAAATGTCTTTAATAAAGAGTACTATGACAGCCATTATAAGAGAGCCTTTCTCTGGAGGTTCTGGTTGACGTCACAGTGATACAGACACAGAGGAATGGGTCTCCACGTTTCCTGTGCTGAATTCTTCATATTTGTGGGCTCTGGAGGGAGCCTAAGCTGCCCTGCAGGGGCGGTGAAGCAAAGAGGGGAATCCTTCAGGATGGGGAGAGTCTCAGCTCTCCTGTCCGGCCTGGGGTCTTTTTTCTCTCTCAGCCATGGCAAGAAGAAGAAGCAGTTTAAAGATGGCTGCTACAAAGCTGGGACAACCGAAGAATAACAGCTAAAACTGGTGCAAGAGAGAAGAAGATGAGCCGTGGTGGAACTGGGGGAGAGGATTTTTCTTTGTTTTAAATTACTACAAGAAACAATTTAGAACTATTTGCCCACAACTATGTGTTAAAGCGGTGCCTAAGCTTTTTGGGGCATGCTGAAAAAATACCTAACCGGAAATGAAAGGTGCAGGATAACAGATTTTGAAATAAACAGAAAAGTGACTCCTAAACTGGGAAGAAGTGGTACTGGGAAGGAATTTTTAAATATTGGAATTATCTATATACAAAACTTACTCTGTTTTTATATTTGTTGTATAATCCAAACGACAATGGACTAGTAAACTGAAATTTAAGTGGAGAATGCCACCTGCTGACAAAAAGGGAAACTACAAGGAAGTAATTCAATTAAAGAGACATTTGAACATTTTGAGAATTGAATTTGCAAAGAGGACATAAGGGGCTTTTGATAACCTCTGGGTGTATTCGAATGGAACTGAGTGTTAACTTATGAAATATAAAGAATTGGGACTAGTCTACTCCTTGAAGGGGAGCTTAAGGAATAAATAAATAGTTCTTGGACTGTTGGAAGAAAATCAACTTTCTTTTAAAAACAAAATAAGACATTTAAGAAGGAGAAATGAGTGGAATTGTCCAGGAGATAGATTTACTCTTTTAAAATACAAAAGACATCATGGACAAAGGATTTAAGGACATTATGAAAAAAATGGGAAATACTATACAAAGGATGATGGCTACAGACCGAGACATCCAGGAAAGGGAGGAGTCAAAAGAAGAAAAGAAGAAGGAAGAAGACAGAGAGGAGATTACAATGAAAATAATAGTGATTGATGAATTAAACCAGGGGGAAAACATACAAAGAGAGTTGGAAGATATGTTTGAAATGAAGGCAGGAGCCTCAGTAGAAATTTTAGAAAATAAGCAGTGGAAGAGGATAGAGGTGGGAGGAATACTTAGATTGGACTTCCAAGAAATCGATATAGATGGAGACTTAAGAGAGGAATGGGGGAGGCAAGTAAAAAAAAAAAGCATAGCAATTGAAGTATTGAAGCGAACAAGAGACAATGGATAGATGATCTTTTTCTTTATTGTTGTTCTGACTTGCTTTTCCTTTTTCCTCTCTTTCTTTTAAAGCATAGCAATTAAAGTATAACGCGGGCAAGAGATGATGGATGGATGATTCCCTTCTTCTGTCGCTGCTTTGAGTTGTCTTTCCCTCACCTGTTGTTACCTAGGCTTACTGAGTCATTACAATACACAATTAGTCCCAAAAAACCTATTTTATTGTAACAGCTGAGAATTATGTTCATTCCCAGCTGAGTCCCAATTAGTTGCAAAACAAGTCAGTCGGAAGAAGTCCTTCAGGATAATCACCAACCTTTATCTTCTTTGACACCCTGCCAAAGGCCTTATTTGGCAAAGCCCCACGAAGTTCAGAAATAAACAAGAGATGCCAACTGGAAACATAGTTAGCAAAGTTGCTTTCCTGCAAAAGGCCCATGTGCCCTTGTTTCTTTTTTAAAACTTATGGGAGGGGGCAGTCATCTCCTGGCCTTACTCTCAAGTCATCCCTTTTGCTTTAGCTGCTCTTGCCTTCTGGCAGTTCTGAGCATGCGTGCACTAGAAACAGGCTCCTCCTGTTCCTCTGCCTCTCTGCTGTCTGACTCTGGGGGCTCCGGAGTCCATGCATCACTCCCAAATGGCCTGGGAGTGATGGGATCTCACCTGGATTTGCATATAGGGCCACCAGTCCAGCTCTATTCCCTGGATTTTTAATTCCTGATTTGTTTTTAGCTTCCCTTGTTCATTTAGTATGTCTTTATAGCTTGACATTTTATCTAAATCCAATACATTCGGCTATATTAATGCTTCCATTGTTGATAACCCAGTGGTGAAATCCAATTTTTTTTACTACCGGTTCTGTGGTCGTGGCTTGGTGGGCATGGTGTGGCTTGGTGGGCATGGCTTGGTGGGTGTGGCAGGGGAAGGATGCTGCAAAATCTCCATTCCCACCCCCTCTGGGGCCAGCCAGAGGTGGTATTTGCTGGTTCTCCAAACTACTCAAAATTTCCACTACTGGTTCTCCAAACTACTCAAAATTTCCACTATTGGTTCTCCAAACTGCTCAAAATTTCCGCTACCAGTTCTCCAGAACCTGTCAGAACCTGCTGGATTTCACCCCTGTGATAACCAGACCGGTATTTTGCTATAATGGTTCTGTTTGGTTTTTTCCCATATTGCTAACAGAGCATTTCTGATTCGATGTCTTTGGAAATAGTTATGTGTTTTACTTTTTCCGTCCCATATGAATGCATGCCATCTCAATTGTAGATCATGTCCTTCTATTGCCAAAATTCTTTTGTTCCTTAAATTTATCCATGTGAGAGCTGTGGCTTGATAACAGGCTCCGGCTCAACCCTTCCAAGACCGAGTGGCTGTGGCTTCCGGCGTCCCGATATAGCCAGCTGGTACCATCGCTGGCTATTGGGGGCGAGTTATTGGCCCCCACGGATAGGGCTCGCAACTTTGGCGTCCTCCTGGATGCACGGCTGTCTTTAGAAGAGCATATGACGGCCGTGGCCAGGGGGGCTTTTTATCAGGTCCGCCTGATTTGCCAGTTGTGTCCCTTTCTGGATCGGGATTCCTTACGCACAGTCACTCAGGCACTCGTCACTTCCCGCCTGGACTACTGTAATGCTCTCTACATGGGGCTCCCCTTGAGGAGTACCCGGAAGCTCCAACTGGTGCAGAATGCGGCCGCGCGGGGGATTATGGGAGCGAGGGGTCGCTCCCATGTGACACCTCTCCTGCGTGAGCTGCATTGGCTTCCAGTGGTCTTCCGGGTGCGCTTCAAGGTGTTGGTTACCACCTTTAAAGCGCTCCATGGCATAGGACCTGGGTACTTGCGGGACCGCCTTCTGCCGCCGATAGCCTCCCACCGTCCAGTACGCTCCCACAGAGAGGGACTCCTCAGGGTGCCGTCGGCCAGGCAATGTCGGCTGGCGACCCCCAGGGGGAGGGCCTTCTCTGTGGCAGCCCCCGCCCTCTGGAACGATTTGCCCCCGGAGATAAGAAGGATATCGGATCTTCGGGTCTTTCGCCGAGCCCTGAAAACTCTTCTTTTCCAGCAAGCAGGGCTGGCATGAACCCCGCCCCCCTTTTTTAGTTTTTAATGGGTATTAATTGTTTAGTTTTAATTTGTTAATGGGTTTTAATTCGCACTGTTTTAATTCGGGCCAAAGTATATAATTCTTTTAATTAATTTTAAATTTTGTATTGTTATGTATTTTAGTTTTGGCTGTGCACCGCCCTGAGTCCACCAGGAGAAGGGTGGTATATAAATTGAATAAATAATAATAATAAATAATAATAATAATACAGCTCCCAGTCTGGTAGCCCTAATCCTCCTTTGTTTCTACTATCCTGTAACATTTTTAGTTTGATTCATGGTTTTTCCCCCTAGCCAAATAAATTATGTTATTAGTTTATTTAGGTCTTCAAAGAATTTATTTCCTAGTTTTAACAAGATTAAGATTAAAATTTTATTTAGAAATAAAATTTTTGGTAAAATATTCATTTTGATTATGGCTATTCTTCCAGTTAATGAGATTAGTATTTTTTTCCATTTGTCCAGATCTATCTTTATTTGCTGTATTGCTTTGTTATAGTTGATTCTTTGATTGATGAGCATCTTGCTGTTAACCAGATTCCCAAGTATTTGACTTTTTTTGTTATCTGCATGCCCATGTTTCCCTTCAGTTCATTATTCTGCTTATTTGTAAGATTTTTTATTATTAGCTTGGTCTTATCCTTATTTATTTTAAGTCCAGCCACTGTACTGATTTCTTTTATTTTCTTGACTAATATGGGTCCTGTTTCCAATGGTTCTTCCAAAATGAAAACCAAATTGTCTGCAAATGCTTGCACTTTATATTGTTCCTTTTTTATTTTTAAGACCTTTTATTTCTTGGTCTTGTCTAATCTGTCCAAGTAGCACTTCTAGGGTTAAGATGAATAATAGAGGTGAGGTCCTACCCCCTTGTTTATATTGAATTTGTCTGTTGTCTCTCCATTTATTATCACCTTTCCCATTTGATTAGAACATATTGTTTGCACCATCTTTTCAAATTTCTTCCCAACGTTTATAATTTTAGCTGTAATGTCATAAACTGCCAACTCAAATTGTCAAATGCTTTTTGCGCATCTAAAAAAAAATCAATGCTAATTGTTTTCCGGAATGTGCTTCATAGAACACCACCAGGCAGTGGTGCCATTCAGTAGGTTCTGACAGATATTGGAGAACCGGTAGAAGAAATTTTGAATAGTTCGGAGAACTGGCAAATACCACCTCTGGCTGGCCCCAGAGTGGGGTGGGAATGGGGATTTTGCAGTATCCTTCCCCTGCCATGTCCACCAAGCCACACCACACCACGCCCACCAAACCACACCCACAGAACCGGTAGTAAACAAAAAAAAATGAATTCCACCACTGACTCCAGGACATTCATGATAGTTCTCATATTGTTTTTCAGCTGTCTTTTCGGTAAAAAACCATTCTGGTCCAGATGTATAAATTCATTTAAGAATCTTTTTAATCTTTCTGAGATTATGGAGGTGAATATACAGCAAAATATAAAATATAGGTGAAACAACAGCAAAATATGCTACAGGATAAACTCAAAAACTGGAATTAGATCTACAGAAAGAACTCCCAAAAAATAAAAGAAAAGAAAAAAGGGACTTAATAAAATACAGACTAAATCTAATGGAACAAGAAGAAATGGCACAAAAAGTTAAAATGGCAAAGCAAAAAAGTTTTGAGTGTGCAAATAAGCCAGGGAGATGGTTAGCTTACAAAGCTAAAAAAGGAAAAAGAGAAGAAAATAATACACCAATTACAGGATGAGAAGGGAATCCTTCATCATCAGAATGAAGATAAAAAGAATATAACTCAGGAATTCTTTAGGAACCTATATAGCCAAGAAAATATACCAGAGGATATCACTAAACAATATTTAGAAAAAGCTGGTCTAACCAAAATAACAGATACAATGAGAACGATGTTAAATGAAAGAATAACAACAGTGGAAATAACTGAGGCAGTTAAGAATAAAAAAACAACAAAACTCCTAGCCCAGACAGACTCCCTTCAGAATTAGACAAAATCATACAAGAACTGTTAGAACCTGTATTGCTGGAAGTATATAATGATGCACTATCAGAGGCCAAACTACCTAAATCTTGGTCAGAAGCATACATCACACTAATACCAAAAGAAGACACAAACCATCAACAGATAAAAAAATACAGGCCAGTATCACTATTAAATGTTGACTATAAAATACTGATTCTCACATTCTAATAGGCACCAGTACTGATTCATTTGTCCAATCCTGAAAAGGCATTTATTTGTTTCTTCCAAATGCAATTTAAAATATTAATTCATTGTAATCTCTGTGTTGCCTCAAATGCACTTCCTATTGCACCAAATGAAAAATATCAACTATAGAAAAATTTGCAAAATAAAATCTATTTCCAGTTACAAAATTCACATAGCCTACATATTGTAAAGGAAAAGGCGATGTAGCAAAAAAAAAATATTTGGCATAAAATCACAAAAATTCATGATGAAGTTCCATCCTTCTATCAGTTGTACCAAATAATTTATTTTCACTTAATTCATGAGAATAAAGTAGACATGGAAGTAGTTTTAATTCTTAAAGTTTATAGATGAAAGCATCCAGTTCCATTTAGAAGTTGGCTTGTTTCTTAAAAAAATACAGGGAGGACAATATTTGTTGTTGTTGTTGCCCCAGGATGTAATGGCAGGCGAGTAGCATGATAAAAATCAAGCCCAATTCAAATGTAAGTAAAAATTCCTCCATCACTTAATGTGTTAAGTTAGATAAAGAGTGAGCTTCAATGATAACATAAAATAGATACCTTCAGCAGTTCCTGAGATACCTTCAGCTTTAACATTGCTAGTGCTTTTCTTCCTTCGATGCTTTTTTCTGTTTGCATGAAGGGAAGGAGGTGGGTCCAGTTTAGGACTCGTATTGCTAGATATACTTGGACTGGAACACAAAGAATCTCCCAAACCAGTATCTGTAATTGGAGACAAGAAACCATGGGGAAACATGAAATATGAGATATCCTCACCTGCCTAGTAGTAAACAGCAAGTGCTGTGCTTAATGAAGATTAAATTATGAATAATTAAATGCTCATAGAAATATTAATGCTTTTAAATAAAAAAGAAAAGAAAAAAATAAAAAACAATAAAAAGAGGAGGGAAACAATGCAACAATACATGTTTATGTGCTTCTTTGTGTAACCCAACTGAAGACCGTCCCGCAGAAAAAAGGAGATGACAATTTGCAGCTTTGGACTAGGAGCCAAAGCAGATCAACTCCCTTTGATCTCTCTGGATTAATTACTGTGTTTCTTCAAAAAGATAACCCACCTTGAAAAAAAGCCCTATCACGTTTTTGAGCGCATGCAATCAAATTAAGTCCCACTGATTAAAATTAGCCCTAATTAAGACCCTGCCCATCCTGGGGTGCAGGGGGTGGGGCGAGGCACACAGGTAAAAAATAAGCTAGGGTGGAGATGGGGGTGGAGCTACCCTACTTACCAGGCACCCTAACACCTGCCTCGCCTTCTTCTGTGGTTGCTTCTTCTGGGGCCGCTTGCCACTACTTGCACATATTGCCCCAGCCTCCATTTCAGCTTCAGATGCCTTCCGGAATGGAGGCCGGGGCGATGCATGTGAGTGGTGGCAAGCAGCTGCAGAAGAAGTGGGCCAGCAGTGGGCTCCTGCTGGGCAGGGCTGTCAGTGCCACCACCGCGAAGTGAGTCAATAATTAGAATCCTCCAAAAAGAAGGCCTAGCCGTTTTTTCGGGGGTCAAAAGAAAATCAGACCCGGCCTTCTTTTTGGAGAAACATGGTATGTGAGATTGCCCAAGCGGTTTCTCCTTATGGTGGTTCATTTTCCTAAAATTGTAACTTAAATTACAATTTAAGCCATGGCCAGGGGAGCTTTCTATCAGGTTCGCCTGATTCGCCAGTTGCGACCCTTTCTAGATCGGGACTCCTTACGCACAGTCACTCATGCCCTCATCACTTCCCGTCTGGACTACTGTAATGCTCTCTACATGGGGCTCCCCTTGAGGTGCACGCGGAGGCTCCAACTGGTCCAGAATGCAGCTGCACGGGTGATATTGGGAGCGACATGGCGCTCACATGTAACACCTCTCCTACGCGAGCTGCACTGGCTCCTGGTGGTATTCCGAGTGCGCTTCAAGGTGTTGGTTCTTACCTTTAAAGTGCTCCATGGCTTAGGACCTGGGTACTTACGAGACCACCTTCTGCAACCAATAACCTCCCACCAACCAGCACGCTCCCACAGGGTGGGCCTCCTCAGGGTGCCATCACTAAAGCAATGTCGACTGGTGGTTCCCAGAGAAAGAACCTTTTCTGTGGGGGCACCTACCCTTTGGAACAGGTTACCCCCCAGGGATACGAATGATCCCAGATCTTCGTACTTTGCGTCGTGCACTTAAGACCTTTCTATTTCACCAAGCCGGGCTGGCATAAATCTCTTCTAATTGTTCTAAATCTTTATGCTGCAAATTCTTAACCGATGAACCAAATTGGCTTAATCATCTTATATTCACATTTTATATGTATGTTATTTTAACTGTTCACCGCCCTGAGTCCTTCGGGAGAAGGGCGGTATAGAAATTGAATAAATAAATAAATAATAAATAAATAAATTACTTAACTTAAAGTGTAACTCAAATTATACTTGCCATAAGTATATACTGGTTAGATTACATGAGAAAAAAGTGAAGACTCTGGAGGTAAGCCAAGCCACTAAAACTCCAGATATACCCATACTTCCTATCCCAGGAAGGAAACTTGCAGACACCTGAAGAAAAAACTTTGCCAAATGTACCAGTGACAAGAAAGAAAGTAGCTCAGATTTCCCGAAAGGAAAAAAGGTGTGTGTTGGTGATTGGAGATTCACCACTTAAAGGAACAGAGTCAACGATTTGTAGACCAGACAAATTCTTAAGGGAAGGTATTGTCTTTCAGAGGCAAAGATTAAAGATGTGATGGAGAGGCACACCAAAATAATCAAGCCTACCAATTATTATCTCTTTCTCCTCTTTCACGTTACAATGATCCTGAAAACAATTTCAATGGACTATGAGCAACTAGGCAGGATAGCCAGAGTATGGAATGGGAGCACAGGTGATGATCTCATCTATACTTTCAACTGAAAGTCAACATCCAATGGGGAAATAGAGGATTTTAGAAGTAAATTGCTGGCTCAAAGGATGGTTTAGCTTTCTAGACTATGGATTACACTACTTAGAGGAAGAGTTTCTAGCAAGAAATAGCAAGACCAGCAAGAATGTATTTGGGAAACATCTAGCTCAGCTCATCTAAAAGTTTTTAAACTAAAATTGGTGGGGGAGTGTGATCAACTAATAGGACTAATTCACAAATCAGATAAGAAGAAAGGTGAAGAAGGAGCTCACAAGTATCAGAAGATACAGGAAACAAAACTAGGGACAAGTATAAAGGGCTCAAATGCCTATATACCAATGCTTATAATATGAGGAACAAACTGGGAGTACTTGAAATTCTAGTATATGAGGGCAACTATGGGCAACTATTGTAGCTGGAACACACAACTAGAAGGATATGTTCAACAAACCCAGCAAAAGGGGGTCACTGCATTGCATGTAAGGAATTACTACACCTCCATAGAAATTCACAATACTAGGGATGAAACCTTTTTGAACGTATTTGGGTAAATATTAGAGGTAAAAGAGTTGACTTTGCTAAAGATATGTACTACAGGCCACCCAACCAGCCAGAGGAAATAAATGGACCCTTTGCTAATCGGTTAGCTGAGGTATGCAGCAAACACATCACTGTAGTAATGGGGGACTGACCCTGACATCAATTGGGAAACCAATTCTGCTGGAAGCAGGATATCAAATCAAAAGTTATGACCTGACGACTTCCGGTGTGCTGGCCGCCGGCGAAGACGGTCTCTTCTTAAGGACCGCCAGCCCCGCCGTCTGTAGAGCCGCTTCGATATTGAGAAGCGGCTTGAAAACTCCAAAATCCGAAGGATTGAAGGAGGAGAGAAGGCAAGGCACTGGTTGAGCCCCTGTGAGCCCCCAGAGAATCGCTGCTGGGGAGGAAACAGGCGCGGCTCCCTTTCAACTTGCCAGACTCCGGACGGCATGGGACGATTCTGCTTCCTGCAGAACAAGCTGGCTGCTGCAAATGTTTTAATTGAATGAAACCAACCTTAACAAACAGCGGAAATATCAACTTGAACCCCCTAATTTGGAAATCGCAAGTATTAATGCTTTGGTGACTTTTTGACTTAAGAGAAAGTACAATCGAGTGAAACTGATTTGGAAAAAAAAAATGGCGCCCAGCAGCAGTTAACGAGCTAGTGAAAGTGATTCTGTGAAGCTACTTTGATCTGTTACAAAGTTACTCTGCCTGTAATATAGAGGAACAGGAGAAGAGGAAAAAACTTTTTCTTTAAAATCTGACTCTGCTTCAGTCTAGTTTCTATTTGATTAAACCTGGGGGACTTTTTTAGAAGTCTTTGTGGAGGTGGAAAAGGAAAAAGGACTTCCCTTTTCAGAAAAACTAACCTACGTGGCAGGATGGCTTCAAAGAAGCAGGAAGGAAAGGCAGCAGGGGGGGGATCCCCCACACACAAACATGAATTACAGCCTCCTTCCGCCCAACAGACTCAGAAAAAAGATTTTGATTTTGAAAATTTAAAAGAATTTATCTCTCAGGTTTTGGATGATAAATTTCAAAAATCTCAACAGGAAATAGATGATAAACTTCAAAAATCTCAACAGGAAATTATGCAGGAAATTAATGAAATCAAAGATATGGTGAAACAGGATTATGGCAAGGTGACTAAAAAAATAATGGATGTGGCGTCTGGCCTTGCAGAATTTATTATTAAAGTGGACTCCAAAGTGGAAGAATTTAAATCAGAAGTCAATGTTAAGATTAAGGACAATGATTATAAAATTTCTGATGTTGATGATAAAATGCAGAGAGTTGAAAATGAAATTATAATGATGCAATTCAGGACCATGGAATTCGCTATAAGGCTTCGAGGAATCAGAGAGGATGACAGACAGGATTTGAGACAGATTTGTGCTGAGGCTTTGGCAGTGTTATTAAAAATTAATCCTGATGTGGTTTTTTATAAAATAGATAAAATTTACAGAGTGAACTCTTGGGTGGCCAGACAAAGACAATTGCCTAGAGATGTGGTGATATATTTTACAGACAGAGCAATAAGAAATGATATCCTGCAAAAATCTTTTCTCTCCTCTGTGCAAGTGGGGGGGGGCTCAAATTGGAGTTTACAAAGAATTGCCACCCAAAATGTTGAAAGCTAGAAAAGATTTTGGCTTTCTAGTAAATGAACTGAAAAAACAAGAGATACCATTCCGGTGGGATGCCCCAACTGGTATAATTTTGAAATATAATGGAGAAAGACATCGCTTGAATACTGTGGAGAAGGTGGAGCATTTTTATTCTACTATTCTTAAAGAAAGAACACCATCTCCACGTACGTCTACAGTGTTGGAGATTAAGGAGAGTGATAAGAAGCAACTCCAGCAAGAGTTGCAAGAACAGTCTAAGCAGGTGGAGCCAGAGAAATGCAGGGTGCTGTAGGAGGTTTTTTGGAGGAGCACCTGATAGAATCTTCTCCAATTTTGGACCCGGCTCGGATGGTTGAAGTCAAAGACCAGCGTATAAGTCGTGCAAAATCTAAGCAACTTAAAGAAAAGCAACAACAGGAAAGACAATACAAAATGGGAGCTAAGAGTACTACACAAGAGTCTGAAGCCATGGGGGGAGCAAAACCGAAGATTTCGGAGGGTCTTCGGCTATTCTGCTCGTCGCTTCAAAAAGATAAAGATGACAATTAAGTGCTTATCTTGGAACGTGAATGGGTTGAATTCATTACAGAAAAGGAAGAAGTTATTTGCATATTTGAGACAATTTAATAATGATATAATTTGTTTACAAGAAACTCATATTAGAACTCAAGATCAAAAATACTTGATAAATTCTAAATTAGGAACACATTTCATAGCTTCAACTTTGCAAAAAAAGAATGGTGTGGTTATTTATGTAAACAAAAGATTGACAGCTAAAATTATAGAAGCAGATAAAGATGGTAGGTTTATAGCAATTGAATTGCTTACAGTAAATGGCCAAATTCTTTTGATTGGAATTTATGCTCCCAACCAACAACAGGATCATTTCTATAAAATGTTACACACTAAAATACTGCAATGGGACTATAGATCTATTTTAATTATGGGAGATTGGAATGGTGTAATTGATTCTAAACTAGATAAAAAGAGTTTGGCGAAATCTAGGATTAGACTACCACAGACTTTTTTTGATATGAAAGAAGATTTGGAATTAAAAGATATTTGGAGAATACATAACCCAAAAGAATTGGACTATACTTTTTTTTCCGATAGACATAGATCCTTCTCTAGGATTGACTTTATTTTGTTGTCAGATGATTTACTTGTTAAGACAAAAAGAACAAAGATTTTTCCAAGAACTTTGACCGACCATAGCCCAGTATGGATAGAAATTGAGATGGGTAAAATCGAGAGACGATCATGGAGATTAAATGAAAACTTGTTTAGATATGAAAAAAATATAACAGAACTTAAGAAGCAGTTGAAAGAATTTTTTGAAATGAACTTGAATAAGGGTACCCCAGTTGAAATTGTGTGGGATGCGAGCAAAGCCTATATGAGAGGGGTACTCATTTATATGCATTCTAAACATAGACTGAATCGACAAAAGAAAAGATCTGAATTGGAAGCAGAAATAAAGAATAAAGAACAGCTACTTATTAAAAACCCAACAGATGAAAGAACACGTGGTGTTATTAAACTTCTGAAAGATCAATTTCAAATGCTTATGGCGGAACAAGTTGCAACAAATCTACAATATGCGAGGCATAATACATTTTGTAACGCCAATAAACCGGGCAGATGGTTGGCCTATACATTAAGGAAGAAGCAGAGTATACGGACTATTGACAGTATTGATATTGGAGGGAAAGAAATCTTTCAACAAAAATTAATTAAAGAAGCTTTTGTGGACTATTATACTAAACTATATGCTAAAGATGATATGCAGAATGGACTTATAGAAAAATACTTAGATAATAAAAGAGTTACAAAAATTACTAATCAACAAAAGGAAAGAATGAATTATCCTATAACAGAGGAGATAATAGTAGCAATTAAACAATTAAAAACAGCTAAAGCTCCTGGAACGGATGGTTTGACTGCAGTGTATTATAAAATTTTGCAAGCAGAAATGGTGCAACAACTCAGAGATCTATTTTGTAATATTCAACAAGGGGGTAAAATACCCCCATCATGGACAACAGCTTATATTTCCCTGATACCAAAAGAGCAAGTAGGTCCTAAAAAACCGGAGAATTATCGACCAATATCTCTTCTGAATACTGATTATAAAATTTATGCAAAAGTACTAGCCAACAGGTTGATGCCAGTAATCCAAAAGCTGATTCATGATGATCAAGCGGGATTTATCGAGGGTAGATACATGAAGGATAATGTAAGGCAAGTAATAGACTTATTGGAATATCTTGAGAGGAATAAACAGGTACCTGCAGTGCTGGTCTTTTTGGATGCGGAAAAGGCCTTTGATAGAGTGGATTGGAACTTTCTATTAAAGACTTTAAAAAAGATGGACTTTGGGGATCAATTTATACAGGCGGTTTCAGCAATTTACCAAGAGCAAAAGGCACAGATTATCATCAATGGAAGCTTGACAACAGAGTTTAAAATTGAAAAAGGAACAAGACAGGGATGTCCGTTATCCCCATTGTTATTTATTTTAACATTAGAAGTCTTGCTAAACACAATTCGGGACTCTAATATCTTGAAAGGTATAATGATAAGGCAAGAGGACTACAGAATAAAGGCATTTGCAGATGATCTGGTTGTTACCCTAACACAGCCAATGGAATCAATAATCCAGATGAAAGACATTATACAAGACTATGGTAAAGTTTTAGGTTTTAGATTGAACCAGAAAAAAACTAAGATGATAGTTAAAAATATGACACAAGATCGTAAATACGAGCTTGAAAGGAGGGCAGGTTTTGAGATTGTACCAAAGGTAAAATATCTAGGTGTTCAGGTTGCAGAATCAAATATGAAACTGTTTCAAAATAATTATGAGGTGTTGTGGCGAGAGGTTCAGAAAGATATGGAGATTTGGAAAAAACTGCAGCTGTCTTTACTTGGAAGAATAGCAGCAGTTAAGATGAACATTTTGCCAAGATTTCTTTTCTTGTTTCAAATGATTCCGGTGCTTAAAAGTGATAAACAACTGAAAGTGTGGCAAAATGGAGTGAATAGATTTGTCTGGAATGAGAAAAAACCGAGAGTGAAACTGAAAATTATGCAAGATGTTCCAGAAAGGGGAGGTCTTAAACTTCCAAACCTACAATTATATTATGAAGCAGCAGCTTTGACTCAAGCAAGCGACTGGTTTGGAAGGAAAAAGACTGGAATATTGAATATAGAAAGTTTTGATCTTGAATTCGGATGGCATGCCTACTTATTCTATGAGAACAAAGTGGATAAAGTATTTAAAAGCCATATACTTAGAGACTCTTTGATGAGGGTTTGGAAGAAGCACCGATTCAAATGGGATTACAAAATACCGCTATGGTTGGATCTTGGTCATATTATGTGGAATACAAATATAATGTCACTCGGGGGGGGGGGTTTATATAAAGAGGTTCTTTTTACAGATGCGGGCAGATGGCAGTTGAAGACATTAGAGACACTGTTGGACGAAGGGATTAACTTAACTTGGTTACAATATAATCAACTTCAACTGAGATGGAAAGAGGATCAAAAAACTGGTATTATGTTGCATGAGGAAGAACTGGTTAGACATATAAAAGAGAAAGGTCCAATGCATATTAAAAGGCTTTATAATGTTTTATTAGAAAGGGATTCAGAAACTGAATTGGTTAAAGATTGTATGATTAAGTGGGCACAAAATTTTGAAGAACCAGTGATGTTGGAAACATGGGAAAAAATTTGGGTTCAGAACGTTAAATTTACACAGTCGCAGAATTTAAGGGAAAATTTCTATAAAATGTTTTATAGATGGCATTTAGACCCCAAAAAATTGTCGTGTATGTACCCTAATGTTCAGCCAAAATGTTGGAGATGTGATTGTTTAGATGCTACATATTATCATGTTTGGTGGACTTGTAAGAAAGTTAAGGCTTTTTGGATAAAAATTTGGTGGGTTATGCAGAATGTTTTGAAGAAAAAAGTTCAATTTTCTCCACAACTGTTTTTATTGGGTATAGTTAAGGGTTTTACTTCGGGTGAAACAAAGTTGATATTGTACATGATAACAGCTGCGAGATTATTGATAGGTAAATACTGGAAAAATGAAGCTTTGCCCACGATCGACGAATGGACTTTGAAGATGGCCAGTTTTGCAGAGATGGCGAAGATTTCGGCATATTTAAAAGATTGTTCACAAGAGACTTATGAATGGGAATGGAAAAAGTGGATAGATTATGTTCAGAACAAATATCAAACCAGGAAGTATCAAATAGTTTTTATTTGAAAATGTTATATTAAGATAGAAATATTTTAATGTAATGAAGATGAAAAATTATAAGGGGGAGGGAAGGGTTCAAGTTTTATACAAAGGGGTTTTTTTCTCTTGATCTGAGTATATTGTATGGAAGTCCGGGGGGAGGGGAGGGTTAGGGAGGGTTAGGGAGGATGAGGTTGGGAGATTCGGGTGGGTTGAGGGGGGGGGAAATGGGGTGAAAATGTAATTGTAAAACTTTTGCAATAAAAAAAAAGTTATGAGCTGACATGTCTAGCTCACAACTTTTCATATAAAAGGTTGAGGAGGAAACTGGAAAGATAGTTATACTCAACTTAATCCTTATTAATAGGGACAAAATGGTTGAGAGAGTAGAAGTTATAGGAACTTCAGGAGACAGCAAACATGACATATTTTAATTCACCATATTGCAAGAAAAGGTAACTAAACCAAGTCAGACCAGTGTTTTAGACTTCAAGAGAGCTGACTTCAACAACCTAAGAGAGAGCTAAGAAGGATTCCAAGAAGGATTCCAAAGGAAAAACAGTTTAAGATGTTTGGGAGACCCTGAAAAATGAGATAAAGAAGAAACAAGAAAAAATAGTGCCAAAGGGAGGGAAAAAGACACCAGATGAGACCAGCATGGTTGCACAAAGAGCTTTCTGAAAAATTGAGGGACAAAAAGGACAAATATAAAAAATGGAGAGAAGGTGATATAACTAAAGCAGAATGCCAACAAATAGCCTGAATCTGCAAGGAAGGACAAAACTAAGGCCTAGATTGAGGTAAAACTAGCTACTAATGCCAAAAATAATAAGGTTTCTTTCAATATATAAGAAACAAGAAGAAAGTCAAGGAAATGATATGTCCACTAATGGGAGCAGATGGCAAGAAGATGACAGGCAGTAAGGAGAAAGTAGAACTACTTAATTCCTTCTTGTTTTTAGGCAAAAGCAGGAAACAGCCCAAAAGCAGCACAGGAGAAATACCAGAGGACTGAAAAAATCTGATGCGGTTCCAGCCTATGAAAAGGTGGGGAAAATGGATTCAGGAAATTATAGGCCAATCAGCTTGATATCAATACCTAGGAAAATCCTGGGGAAAAAATAACCAAATGGAAGATGTGTGAGCATCTAGAAACAAACAAAATAATTACTAGAAGCCAGCATGGGTTTCTTAAAATCTGATTGTCATGGTTGACTCGCTATGCAACCCTGCTTGCAACCAGACAATTGTAACAAAAGGTGGGAGGGAAGGCATTGGAATGTAAGGGAGATTTGGGAGGGAAATTTGGAATGCAAGTATGCCAACTGGAAGCCTGTGACAGATCCAACACCTCAAGGTCACCAGCTGGGGAAAACTGTTCCCAAAACTAAGAGAGCGCAAATGATTGGTGGACAGTGGACAATGGGACGTCCAGGGTGAAAGGGAAAAGTTTTCCTATGCTGTTTTCACATGAAATTGTTAGAACTGGCTTTTCTACTTCTATACCCACATGGAATCTTCAATAAAATTATACTCGGTAAAAAAAAGTCTTAGGAGTTTCTTCTGCCGTTTAACCTAGTGGGGTGGTTGACACTAATCATGCCAGACAAATTCTATTGCCTTTTTTGACAAAGTAACTAAATTAGTGGATCAGCGAATGCTGTGGACATAGTATTGTTGCAAGGCATTTGACAAAGTAGACCACAACCTACTTCTTGTTAAGATAGAACAATAATAGATAGTACCACAACCAGAAGAATTTGCAATTGGCTGACCAACCACACTCAGTGGATAGTCCTCAATGGAACTGCTACACAGAGAGAGGAATGCAGTAGAGTATCTCAACATTCTGTTCTGGGGCCAGTGTTCTTCAACATCTTCATAAATGACCTAGATGAGGGGACAGATGACACTGCAAATTTGATGAGTTGAGACCCTGGGAATTGTGCAAAGAGCAACAAAGATGATAAAGATTCTGGAGGGTAAATCGCATGATGAACAGTTTGAGAGAGCTAGGTATGTCAAGCCTATTGAAGAAAAGGATTAGGGAGAACATGATAACTGTCTTCCAGCACTTGAGGGGCTATCACAAAGATGAGGAGATTGGCTTAGTCTCTAAGGCAACAGAGGGCAGGACAAGAAGTAATGGATGGAAGCTGAGAGAGATCCAACCTAGAAGTAAGGGGAATTTTTTTCGACAGTGATAATGATTAATCAATAGAATACCTAGGGTTGTGGGTACGCCCATGGAGGTTTTCAAAAATAATATTGGACAACCATTTGACAGGAATGATATAAAACTCCTGGTCTGAGTTGAAGGTTGGACTAGAAGACCATGGGAAAGAAAAAACATTTTTGAGTTTGGAGTCCTAAATCATTTTGAGACACATTTGAAGAACTGTGTAGAGACCAGCACCAAGAAAGGAACTATGTTGTGTCTTCTAAAGAACATTATTACCAAATGAAAATAACACAGAATGAGATACCCGGCAATATGTACTTACTTGATAAAAACATGTATATTTTGAATAAAAATCTGTCATCAGATGCATTGGATGAGGATTAAGGAAAAATTAACGAAGAAATAAAAATGATAATCTCTAACAAAAATTGGAAGAACCTTTTGTTCTTGGATTTATAAAAGAAACTGTTTAATGTGTCAAACAATTTGTAACAAGGATCAACAATCACCTGAATGGATTTCAGGAAAAGACTGTCCTATATAAAAGAGAGAAAAAGACTATAAAGTTGGGTTATTTGATCATGGATGAAATGAAATATATTGTGATACTGTGTGATACATTCTGCATTTATTGATATTTTGTTGGATTTGCCTAAAATGGATATGAAGTAGGGGTGGGTTCTACTTACCTTTACTACCGGTTCGCAACAGGATCACACACTCTCCTATTTGGTGACTTATAAATGTGTTTGGCACAATATTGGGGTTTGGTGGGCCTTTGTGGATTACAAATTTATTAAAAAGAGGTCAACGTTTTTTGCATATTTTGGCTTTATGAACCCTAACAGTAAAGAGTGTGAAGTTACCTTCAGCTAGACTTTCGAACCACTTCCCCTCGTCGCAGGGAGACGGAACCGACCAGGTGGTTCCATCCCAGGCGCCTGATGGACCCTGAGAGGTTCCTGACGGAGCTTGGGCCATTCCCAGAGACTCTGACTCGCGACTCGGCTGAGGAACTGGTGGCCGCCTGGGATAGGGCGGCCGCTGGAGCGTTGGACCGCGTCGCGCCTTTGCAGCAGACTCGGTGCCAATCTCAACCAGCTCCTTGGTTCTCCGAGGAGCTGAGGGAGATGAAACACCGGAAAAGATGCCTAGAGAGCAATTGGAGGTCCAGCCGCACCGGATCTGACCGGGCACTGGTGAGGTCTTATATCAAGACCTACCTAGTGGCGATAAGAGTGGCGAAATCCAACTATTTTTCCACTCTTATTGCATCTCGCCAGGCTCAAGGTTGACTCAGTCTTCCATCCTTTCTAAGGTAGGTAAATTGAGGACCCAGTTGTGGGGGCAATAAGCTGACTTTGTATAAATATACAAAAGGATGAAGGCTATTGCTTAGCGCATTGTAAGCCGCCCTGAGTCTCCGGAGAAGGGCGGCATATAAATCAAATTAAAAAAAAAAATCTGCAGAGAACTGCCCAGCCGCCCTGTTTAGGGTGACCCGCTCTCTCCTATGGGTGGGAGCGAGGGAGGATCCCTTGCAGGGTAGAGCTGAGGATTTTGGACAATTCCTGCATGATAAAATTTAGACCGGCCTGGACTCCAATTGGATAGCCTCGGACGGGATGACGGAGGTGAGTTTTGAGAGTGTCACCTGGGAAGCGTTTGACCATGTGACTCCTGAGGACGTGGTCAGGATTTTGGGGAGGCTTAATGCTACCACGTTTACTGGACCCGTGTCCCTCCTGGTTGGTGCTGGCTTCCCGGGAGGTTACACGAGGCTGGTTTCAGGAGATTACCAACGCTTCATTGAGTGAGGGTGTCTTCCCATCTGCCCTGAAAGAGGCGGTGGTGAGGCCCCTCCTCAAGAAGCCTTCCCTGGATCTGGCTGTATTAGCTAACTATCGTCCTGTCTCCAACCTCTGCTTCGCGGCGAAGGTTGTTGAGAGTGTGGTGGCGGGACAACTTCCTCGATTCCTGGATGAAGCTGTCTATCTAGATCTGTGCCAGTCGGGATTCAGGGCGGGTTACAGCACAGAAACGGCATTGATCGCATTGGTTGATGATCTCTGGAGGGCCCGGGACAGGGATTGCTCCTCTGTCCTGGTCCTCCTAGATCTCTCAGCGGCTTTTGATACCATCGATCATGGTATCAGGCTGTGTCGGCTAGAGGGGGTGGGAGTGGGGGGCACCGTGCTACGGTGGTTCTCCTCCTTCCTCTCTGACCATACGTTGTTTGTGTTGACAGGGGGGCAGAGGTCGACCTCGAGATTCCTCACTTGTGGGGTGCCGCAAGGGTCGGTCCTCTCGCCCCTTCTGTTCAACATTTATGTGAAGTCGCTGGGTGAGATCATCTGTGGCTTTGGGGTGAAGTGTCAACTGTATGCCGATGACATGCAGTTGTACATTTCAACCCCAGGCCACCCCAATGATGCCCTTGACATGATGTCCCGTTGCCTGGAGGCCGTGTGGATCTGGATGGGGAGTAACAGGCTCAGACTCAACCCCTCCAAGACTGAGTGGCTGTGGCTCCTGACGGCCCAATATAGCCAGCTGACACCATCGCTGGCTATTGGGGATGAGATCTTAATCCCCTCAGAGAGGGCTCACAACTTGGGCGTCCTCCTGGATTCACGGCTGTCCTTGGAGGATCATATGACGGACGTGGCCAGGGGTTTTTTTTATCAGGTTCGCCTAATCTCCTAGTTGCATCCCTTTCTGGATCGGGACGCCCTGCGCACAGTCACTCACACCCTCGTCACTTCCCGGCTGGACTATTGTAATGCTCTCTACATGGGGCTCCCCTTGAGGAGCATCCAGAGGCTCCAGCTGGTCCAGAATACAGCCGTGCGAGTAATAATGGGGGCGACTCGTCGCTCCCATGTAACACCCATCTTGCGCGAGCTGCACTGGCTCCTAGTGGTCTTCCGGGTGCGCTTCAAGATGTTGATTACCACCTTTAAAGCACTCCATGGCTTAGGACCTGGTTACCTACAGGACCGCATTCTGCCACTGATTGCCTCCCACCGACCAATACGCTCCCACAGAGAGGACCTCCTCAGGGTGCCGTCAGCCAAACAGTGTAGGCTGGCGACCCCCAGGGGGAGAGCCTTCTCTGTGGGGGCCCCGGCCCTATGGAATGAACTGCCCCCGGACATACGAAGGATCCCCGACCTCCGTGCCTTCCGTTGCGCTCTGAAGACCCTATTATTCCAGCAAGCTGGTCTGGCAGGATAAAGGTTTTTTAAATTGGGTTTTGATAGGGGTTTTAAAATGATTTTAGTTGGATGTTTTAAATTTGGCCGAATGATTGAATTATTTTAATAAGCTTTTAATTTTTGTTGTATATTGTTTTTACCATGGCTGTTCACCACCCTGAGTTCCTTGGGAGAAGGGCGGTATATAAATGTAATAAACTAACTAACTAACTAACTACTTGTAGACTGAAAATAAGAAGAGGGGATAAGAAAGGAAATTTTGTGGTGGATTGTTTTGGGATTTATTCTGTAAACTGGATATTGTGAAGTACCATTTGATTTATTATTGATAGTTTCTACTAAATATTTTACTTATCTAAAGATATATAAATATCTTATTGCTTAAAATAATCAAAATGACAATACAAATTTAAGCGAAATAGGGGGGGGAAACACATCTGCGCCATCAGCAGCAACATCAGCCCAGCGAGTCAACGCTCATTAGACAGTATATTGCAGCAAGAAAAATTGAATACCTTCCAGGCAGAAATGAAATCAATGTTCCAATTACTACAAGAAGCCATAATCAAGAATCATGATGACATGACAGAAAGAATGCAAAAGATGGAGAATAAAATGGATAACATCCAGCAAATAATTACTAAAAATGAACAATGGATTCAGAAAGAAGAAGAGGAAACAGAACAAACAGATAAGAAGGTGGAAGAGATGGACTATAGACTTACTCAGGTAGACAAGGATCTTGAACAGTCCATAATCATGCTGGAGATGGATAGAGCAGTATATTTTTGAGATTTCAGAATATTGAGGAGAAAAAAGGAGAAGATCTTGCTGAAAAGATGGCAGAGTTGTTGGCGAATGTGTTGGAGGTGAGCAAACAGGAAATGTTCACTGGAATAGATGAAATATTTAGAATATATACAAGCTACGCAAGAAGGAATAAACTCCCCAGAGAGGTGCATGTGAGAGTCTCAAAGAAGACAATAAGTGCGGAAATGCTTCAAAGAGCAAGAGATGATCCATTGAAATATAAAGGGAGAGAGAGTACTCCTGAAACAGATACCCAGAAGAGTAAGAGACACAAGGAAACAATACCAATTTTTGACAAGACAACTAATTAAGCATGGAGTAAACTTCAGATGGCTGATATCCGAGGGAATATTGGTGACCTGGATGGAAAAAAGACCTAGACTGGATACAATAAACAAAGCAGAGCAATTCTATGACCAGTATTTTGCATCATATGAGGAAAAAGGGAGAAGAGCGGAAATAGATGACGAAAAACAAGAGGAACCATTAGGAGAGGCAAGGACACAACAAGAGGAAACTGAAATAGAGCAAAAGGAAAGAAGAGAACATGAACGAGCAAGAGCAAAAGAACAGAGAGAAATAAGAACAACTAAAACAACAAAACTTATCTACAAGTAAATGATGGAAGAAGAAACAAAATTACTATCAAGTAATATAAATGGACTGAATTCACCTATGAAAATGAAAAGGATTTTTAATAAATTAGAAAAGTTAAAACTAGATTTGAATTGTCTTCAAGAGGTCCACATTAAAAAACAACACAGTAAATTATTGGAATATCCCAAAATTGGGAAACTATATTTCTCATTAGCACAGCAAAATAAAAGGGGTGTGGCTTTATATATTAAAGAAACAATAAATGCTAGACAAATTTTCGCAGATGAAGATGGGAGAATATTGATGGTGGAGGTAACAATGGAGCATAAGCAGATATTGTTGATAGTGATATATGCACCAAACAATAAACAAGAAGAGTTTTACGGAAAACTCCATAAGAAAATTATAGAATTGGAATATGAAAATATTTGTGTGGTAGGAAATTTCAATGCAATCGTAGATGCAGAAGTTGATTATAAGAGTAGTGAAACAGGTAAAAAAGCTAGGAAAACACTCCCTAAAACTTTCTTTAAAATAATGGAAGAAATAGGCATTCAAGATGTATGGAGAGAAACACCCCCCCCCAAAAAATCAATACTCCTTCTACCCAAATAGACATAAATCTGGTTCAAGAATAGATATGGTATAGATGTCATCAGAATTGAAAGCATGTGTGCAAGAGATAGAATCTAATATCTAGGCAGATCACAATCCAGTAAAAGTTATATGGAAAGGACAAATTGAGATGGACATTGAACCAAGCAATATTGCCAGACAAGGAATTTATGCAAACTATGGAAAAAGAACTGGACTTTTTAAAAAAAGAGAACAGGAAAGAAGAGACCTCGCTGCAAATTGTATGGGATACTGCTAAAGCGTATACTTTGCTAGGAGACGGCACATGGGCAAGTCCTTCCAGCACCATGAGATGTTTGCTCTGTGTGTATGTTTAAGGCTGAGAAGGAAGGTATGACTTGGGTGAACTTTTCTGCCTCCCTTCACAGCAAAGCTGCTCGGAAGGCAGCCAATGCAGCCTGTCCCTTTATGATCCCCCTCCCCCCACCACCTGGCTTTAGCTTACGGAGCGACTGGGACCGTAAGAGTCGAGCCCTTTTTCTTTGGCAGCAGTGGCCCCACTTGGCTGCCTTTGCAGAGGCCAGATGACGGGCAGCATTGAAGTACCTTAAAGGGACAGGTTGCTGTAGCTGCCTTCCGAGCAGCTTCGCTGCGAAGTTAGGCAGAAAAGTTTTGCCAAATCGTCGTCTCCTTCTCAGCCTCAAACGTACACACAAAGCAAATGCGCACATATATCACGGCACCAGAGGGATTCGTCCACACGCTGTCTTCCTGCAGAAGGTCCCAGTACCATGAGGTGTGTGCGTCTTTGCTCTGTGTGTACGTTTGAGGCAGAGAAGGCCAAACTTTTCTGCCTAACTTCACAGAGAAGCTGCTTGGAAGCTGCGGCAGCCTGTCCCTTTAAGGTTCTTCGATGCTGCCTGCCGTCCAGCCCTGTACAAAGGCAGCCAAGCAGGGCCACCACTGCCAAAGGAAAAGGGTTCGATTTCCCCAGTCCCAGTCGCTCCATAAGCTGAAGCCAGGTGGCGGAGGGGGGGACCTAAAGGGACAAAGCTGCAGCGGTTGCCTTCCGAGCAGCTTCGCTGCGAAGGGAGGCAGAAAAGTTTGGCCAAGTCGTCTCTTCCTTCTTGGCCTCAAACATACACATAGAGCAAACACTTACACACCTCATGGCACCGGAGGGACTCGCCCACACGCCGCCTCCTCAGAGAAGGTCCTGGCGCTGTAAGATGTGTGCATGTTTGCTGTGGAGGAGCAGTCCTTCTTAACAAGCTCCAAATTGTTCCTGCAAGCCTGGGGTTGCAGTACTCCGACAAACTCATCTCTGTTTCCCTCTATGACTGGCCTTTGAAATTCTACCCTCACAATTGCATGCCTGGAGCCAGAGCTGGGCTTGCAGTAGCAGCAAAAGTTTGGAGCTTGTTAAGAAGGACCACTCCTCCTCCACAGCCATGCGTTTTCCAGTCCGGGCTGCTTGGAGTGAAAAGCATGCAATATGCTGCCGCTTCCGGGATTCCCTGAAGAAGCGCTGGAAGAAAGGGAGACGGATTGTGAGGGCAGGATTTTCCAAGGCCGGTCATAGAGGGAAACAGATTTGGGGGGGGGGGGGTTGCGCACATGGAGCGCTGGGGGAATCGGTGCCTGGAGCGAGAGGGGAACATGGCCTGACTGGGAGAGGAAGGAGTACCAGACTTCCAGCGCTTGTGCGGAGAACCCAGGCTTGCAGCAGCAGCAACGGTTTGGAACTTCTTAAGTAGGACTGCTCCTCCACCCCAGCCATGCATTTTCCAGTCTGGGCTGCTTGGAGTGAAAAGCATGTAATATGCTGCTGCTCCCGGGATTCCCTGAACGAGCGCTGGAAGAAAATTGGCTGATGTTCGGCTGCAGCCAGAGCCGGGCTTGGAAGACCAGCAGATGGACTTCAGGGCAAATGATCTACTCCTCAAGCTCCCAATGCCCGAACCAGCAAGCTAGAAAAGAGATTCGTCGTCATGCTGGTGAGTAGCCAAGTAGGCTTTTTTGCTTTCGCCCCTCCCCACCCCAATCCAGCATGGACAAGACAGCCCAATAGAGGTGGAAAATGGGGCCTGCATTCAGCAGGCAGGCTCGGCAAGCAGTCTTGATCTTTAGATGGGCTTTTATTTTGTCAGCCCAAGGGTGGCAGGGGGGAGATGGTATGTAGGAAATTGCCCTGTATCTGCAGCATCAGTCATGTGACTGAATGGGCATGGCCAACTCGATTTCACTCGCAGCGTGCCACTCTACCGTGCTGTGAGTGAATAAGGGAATAAGCAGAAAGAACAGAGAGGGTATTTTTTAACTATTTTGATCCAAAGACTTTTTGCAAGTTAATAAAATGCAGATTCCCTTCAGTGAATAATCAATGGTACATAATTCAAATATGAACACTTTTACCATTCAAACACAGGTGCCATGTTTCCACATGGAAAAACAGAGGTTGGTAAGACCAGCCATATAAATCAAAGAGAGAGAGCAGAAAAAGAGAGATAAAATCCAGCAGGGATTGAAATAAAACAACATTCAGCCAGCCAATTAACATTTAAAGATAAAAAATAAAAAGTTCAAAAAGTGAAGTTAAAAGTCCCAGGCGTGCTTATGAAAACGTATTGCTGGTAGGAAGAGATGTAAAAAAGATCATTGACTTTCCATCTGCTCCCACAAGGGGCTGCAATCTTCAAGATTCCCACAGCCATCCAAAAATTGTCTTGGGTCATTCCTAAATGCTTCCATTAATCCAGGGGGCAAGACTGCCAAAGAGCAGCCTGTGTCTGGCAGCAAGCATATCTGATTGCAAAAGAAATAAAGTCTCTTACCCTTCAGCAGCCATCTTGGGGAGGAATCTATGATGTAATATCTTCCCTTATAGTTATTTTATAATTTTGTAGTATTTAAACTGGTTTTTACATTTAACTGTCTCTTTAAGAACATTTGGAAAGTTTGTTTATTTATTTTTTATTTATTTTGCTATGTTAAACTTTAGATTTTTTAGTCTATATTAGGAAGCTATTAGGAATTATTTTATGTTTGTTAAATGTTCACAGTAGAGATATGGAGTGTATATTTAAGATAAGATGTTATTTGGAAAGTTGTGTATTGAGGCTTGCCTTCTGTAAAAAAGAAGTGGTCTCGTATTGTTTTTCATGACTTCTAAAACGGGATTTTTTTGGTTAAAAAGCAAAATGTGTAATCTTGAGTAATATATATATTAATGTTAAAATCTTAGAGCTTTGTTTGAAACTTTTGTACATTGAGAGAAATGTTACTTATTTGATTTACTTATTATTAAGAAAGGGTTATGGGATTGTCATGCCTCCAGCATAGAGTTGTACTGTATATGTATATACTATTATTATTCTGTAATATGTGTTGAGCTCCATCTAGTGGTCAAAGACAAACCTTTCATTGTTTAGAAAGTTGGTTTTAGTAGTATTTTGACCCTACAGAGTACCCATCCTATCATCATCCTTCATTCTGGAAAATATAAAAGGGTGCATCCAAGGAAACAGAAGCATCTAGAAGAATCTAGCCTAATCCATAATGCATATTCTTCAGAGGACAAAATCCATATTCCACATACATTAGCATTGCTGTTTCACCTCATCCTGTTCTTTTATAAAGCATCAAAATCCATGGACAGGTTTATTTAAGGATAGGAAGGTTCAGCTGAATGTCAATCTACACACAGGGTAACGTGTAGTGAGAATGAACAGGGATGAAAAGTTTTATATTTGTTAGCTAAGAGGAGGTGAAGAAATTAGGGAATTGTTTATATTTGCCACAAAGAGTCATTTTGTTAAGGTAAGCAGGTTTTTATACATTTATTTTTTTGCAATTCTCCCCCCCCCCCTTATTTTCTATTATCTTTTATTCCTTTATTCAAACTTTTAATAAAATTACTTTGAAATAAAGTTATTCACAAGAGTTTTTAATAAGGAACTCATTGGAGTTATCTATACATAATTTACATCTATAGGTAAACTGCAAGTAACGTCAAGTCTTCAAACCACTGGGCCAGCTGGGTCATTTTTTCAAAGTTGAAAATGAGTCACTAAGCAACAGAATGTCATGCAGAATCCATTTCTATTGTTCATCTGTCAATTCCTATATAACAGGCATGTGGTTCAACAGAATGTATAGAATTGAACTTATTAAAGTTTGCCTCAGAATATGTAAACATTTTTTCAAGAACATAACTTTAGGACATTGCAAAAACATACATTTTAATGAATAGTTTTAAGCCTCTCTCACCTTATGGAATATATACAGCCAACAAATTAGATAAGAACCAGATGCAGTTTAATCTTAAATATATTTGCAATGCAATATTAATATGCATATTAATTCTATTTGCATAAGCAGAATCTTTTAATTCACTGTCTTTCCAGGATCTTTGTTGCCCTAGCTGGGTTCTAAACTACCCAAGGCAAAGATCTTTACAACTTTGAGTCAAGGCAGCAAACCGCCTGCACTCCTTTATGCTCAGATGATTTGATCATTCTAGACATGTCTTTGCTTTGTGTGTGTGAGAGAGAGAGACAAAAGGAAATTGATGAAGAAAAGGAGAAGGTGTTGGTGGCAATAATGTTCACCCTGTTCTGGCCAGCATGCTTTCTAATGAAACCATGCTAATACAGACAGGCCATAGGTAGGGCATGCTTTACCAAGCACTGCTGTTTTCTGGCTTGATGACATGGCTCTTCAATTTGCCATTGTCTTTTTCAAGTATTCATTTATTTTTCACATTTTTTAAACTGTCCATCTCCTTCAGAGAGGAACTTTGAGTGGTGTACAATAAAAGTAGCTCAGGTTTTAATTTTTACAGGTGATCCTCATTTAACCACCACTCATCCAGTGACTGTTAAACTTAAACTTAACCAATTTTTTTTTTTTGATTTATATGCCGCCCTTCTCCGGAGACTCAGGGCGGCTTACAATGCGTTAAGCAATAGCCTTCATACTTTTGTATATTTATACAAAGTCAGCTTATTGCCCCCACAAACTGGGTCCTCATTTCACCTACCTTAGAAAGGATGGAAGGCTGAGTCAACCTTGAGCCTGGTAAGATTCGAACCTGCAGAAATTGCAGGCAGCTGTGTTAATTACAGGGTGCATTAAATTACTGTACTACCAAGGCTCTGTTTTGTTGTATACATGATGTACAATGACAATAAAGGTTATAATAATATAATAATATATAATAATAATGATGGGGCTGAATGAGTGGTAGTGACAACTGGCCTTCATACTTTTTTCCAGTCATAATGTACCCAAGGTCATGTAATTGCAATTTGCAACCATCACCAAAGGTTAGCGTGTGTGGACTGGATTGTACAATTTGTTTAGACATAAATTATGCCTTACAAGTCAAAATGGCTGGGTTTACAACATCATAATCCAAAACAAAATAAACCACATTAAGCTGTGCATTTCACATAAAATCAGCCAGTGCTGTCCCCAAAACTTCCTCATTTATCAAGGGAAAAGCAGTTGGTACTCATAGCGATTTTTTGCAATCATGTCAAAAGGACAAAGTCTATGTTTTTTTTAAATGGTTTCAGTCAAGCCATGTTATAGGAAGTATGATGGGATATTATCCAGATATCTCATTAAAGAAATGAACATATTGCTTCTTGGTGTAGAGATGGCTGCAAGCAAAAGGGTTACAAAGGTAGTTCTCAATTTATGACCACAGTTGAGCCCAAAATTTCTGTTGCTAAGCAAGAGTTAAGTGAGTTTTGCCTCATTTTTATGACCTTTCTTGCCTCAGGTGTTAAGTGAATCACTGTAGTTGTTAAGTTAGAAACATGGTTGTTAAGTGAGACTGACTTTCCCATTGACTTTGCTGGTCAAAAGGTCAGAAAAGGTGTTCATGTGCTCCCAGGATACTGCAAACATCATAAATGTTAGTTGCCAAGTGTCCAAATTTTAATCATGTGACTGGGGATGCTGCAACATTCATAATTGAATGTTGAATCCCCTCGCGCATGCCCAAGATGGCGACTCCCGATGGAGCTCCGGTTTTGCGGGGGTAATGTCCTGGCGGTTGAGGGGTCCTTAGGGCCAACTACCCACCTATGGCCCATGGTGTGATGAGAAGGCTGATTCGCCGATCCGATGGGAGCGTTTTCGGCTCCGGAAGACCTTCTGGGAGAGCGGTTTGTGGCTTCGCTCTCCGGAACAGCTTATGCTGAGACGGGCGGTGCTGGCGGGATATGAGATGGCGAGTTGGGCCGAGAGCTCCATGACAGCCGGCCCTGCATTCATCGGAGGCTGCCGGAGGGATGGTGGTGTGCGGCTGCGGTGGCCGTCTGGCACCCTGGGCTAGACTCCGTTGGACCCTTGGCGAGATCGGAGGTTGCCTGCGGAGGCCGACGGTGGGCGGAGTCGGCGCGGAGGAGGCCGATGGTGATGGCGGTGGTGATGACGGTGCCCAAAATGGCAGTTACAGGCGGCGGTTACAGGCGGCAGAAATTGGAGCAATTAGAGACCAAAGAGGCCACAAACGGGAGAGTAGGGACCTTGCTTATCTATTTTCAACTGAACTCCTGGGAGACAGAGGGATGCCGACCCTTTCATTGTCGGGCCAACCCTGGATTGCCTCCCAGAGGCCTCCCCCCTCTCTTTCTATAGGGGGGGTTTAAACCTTTATGCATAAAAGACCGGAAGAAGACTAAGGAGATTAGAAAGGATTGTTGTGTCTATCATGGGGGGCTTTGCTTCTACAAAGTGACTGCCTTATTCCATCTCCCCCTCCTGTATTTTTATCTCCTGTTGCCCCTTTTGTGGCCGGATATTCGGCTTTTTGTGATCATTTGCTATCCAGGTTTGTTGTTTCCTGTATGTCAGGATGAGAATTTCCCTACTTTCATGTCATCTGAGTCTCCCTGGATTTTCGCCTACTATATATTTCCCACAGACTATCCGTGTCTCTGAACTCAAGGATTGGCTATTCCATCTGTGCCTAGGTACAACATTGAAAGAACAGGTCTATAGCTGCTGTTTTTCTCCCTTATATCTGGTTGCCGAGAGAGGGTGATCGATGTTTACATCTGAGTTCAAAATGGCTTTTTTCTACCGCTGATGTGAGAGATCAGTGAGACTAAAATGACTTGCACCTCTGATTGATACTCTCTCCACAGGACCCTGGATAACTAGGACATGCCTACCAGCTATGGGCTATCTATCTACAAAATGTACTCATTGGGAGAACTCCTCAAACTGCGAGATGCCCCCCTCTCGCAGGTCTGGCCCTCTTCTTTATCGAGGGCCTATCTCGATGACCGACTTTGGAGTCCGGAGAGATGGCATACAGCAAAAAGAGGGTTATGGGGTTTTTTAGGGAAATTTCTTAATAAGATTTTAAGGGATTCTGGGAGGGGGGTAGGTTGGGTGGGTTCGGGGGAAGACCCGCGGGGGAGGGTATCTGGGCC
The DNA here is from genome assembly GCF_059756535.1 of Pantherophis guttatus. NCBI lineage: Eukaryota > Metazoa > Chordata > Lepidosauria > Squamata > Colubridae > Pantherophis > Pantherophis guttatus. The sequence continues at coordinate 182,789,048 of NC_142063.1, read as the reverse complement.
AGCCGAAGGGCGTGGCATGGGAGGTGCGGACTCGGGGGTCAAGGAGATGATTAGAGCTTACGATACAGATGGCCATAACATCGATACTGTAGGTGGGAGGGGCAGATATGGCGGGAGCAGGGGGCCACATCATCTTGCGGGAGTGCGTCCTCGCTGGTTGCAAGCAGTGGCACGCTCCGACCCTCAAAGCTCTTCTCGTTCCCCAGGTTGTACGGAACCTTGGGCCCCAGGCCTTCGGCTGATGCTGTGCAACGCCAGGTCCGTGGTAAATAAAGCCCCCCTCATTTGTGATCTTATTCAGGAGGGGGGTGCAGACCTGGTAGGTATTACGGAGATCTGGTTGGGCCAGGACGGGGGAGCCCCCTTGTTGATATGTGCCCACCAGGTTTCCGTGCTTTCCATCAGCCAAGGTCTCAGGGGAGGGGCGGAGGGGTGGCGGTTGTTATTAACGAAGATCTTAGACCGAGGGAGGCCACTGTTCCTCAGACGGCTGGATGTGAGTCCCTCCTTGTGAAGTGGGGTCATGGGGTGCAGTTGGGCTTGCTAGTCACGTACCTGGCTCCCTGCCACGTGGCAGGGAGCCCTGCCTGAGCTGCTTGATGTTATAGCCGCGGTGGCGGTTGACACCCCCAGGCTTATGGTCATGGGGAATTTTAACCTGTCATCAGTTGGCGAGACGTCTGAAGTGGCTCAGGAGTTCATGGCTTCCATGACGGCTATGGACCTGACCCAGTTAATTTATGGCTCTACTCACATGGGGGGACACACACTGGACCTGGTTTTTGTCTCTGGACAGTGGTTGAGTGATCTCGAGATAGGGGATACAGCGATTGAACCCTTGTCATTGTCAGATCACTCCCTCCTTCGCCTGGACCTCCGAACCGCCACACCCCGCTGCAGGGAGGCAGAACCGACCAGGTGGTTCCACCCCAGGCGCCTGATGGATCCTGAAAGATTCCAGATGGAGCTTGGGCCATTTCCTGAGGTTCTGGCACACGGCTCGGCTGAGGACTTAGTGGCCGTCTGGGATAGGGCGGCGGCTGAGGCTTTAGACCGAGTCGTGCCTTTGCGGCCTCTGACCCAGCGCCGGTCTCACCTGGCTCCTTGGTATACTGAGGAGCTGAGGGAGATGAAGCGCCGGAAAAGACGCCTAGAGAGCAGTTGGAGGGCTAGTCGTTCTGAATCCGACTGGACACTGGTAAGATCTCATATTAAGAATTACCTAGTGGCGATAAGAGTAGAGAAGAGTAACTACTTTTCTGCTCTTATTGCGTCATCAGATAATCTCCCAGCCGCCCTGTTTAGGGTGACCCGCTCCCTGCTCCACCAAGGGACGCGGGAAGACCTCTTGGAGGGTAGAGCTGAGGATTTTGTACAATATCTGTATGACAAAATCGCTCAGATTCGGAATCAGCTAGACTCTGACTGGATTGATCCAGGGGAGATGACAAGGGCAGGTCCTGAGAATATTATTTGGGAAGAGTTTGATCCTGTGACTCCCGAAAGTGTGGACAGGATACTGAACAGACTAAATGCGACCACATGTTTATTGGACCCGTGTCCCTCCTGGTTGGTACTGGCCTCCCGGGAGGTGACGCGAGGCTGGCTCCAGGAGATTATAAATGCTTCGAGTGAGGGTGTCTTTCCCACCGTCTTGAAAGAGGCGGTGGTGAGGCCCCTCCTCAAGAAGCCCTCCCTGGACCCAGCTGTGTTAGCAAATTATCGTCCTGTCTCCAACCTTCGCTTTGTTGCGAAGGTTGTTGAGAGTGTGGTTGCACGACAACTGCCTCAGTACCTGGATGAATCGAATTATCTAGATCCGTTCCAGTCGGGCTTCAGGCCCGGGTACAGCACAGAGACAGCATTGGTCGCATTGGTTGATGATCTCTGGAGGGCTCGGGACAGGGGTTGCTCCTCTGTCCTGGTCCTATTAGACCTCTCAGTGGCTTTTGATACTATCGATCATGATATCATGCTGCACCGGTTGGAAGGGTCGGGGGTGGGGGGCACTGTTTTACAGTGGTTCTCCTCCTTTCTCTCTGACCGGTCGCAGTTTGTGTTGACACCCCCCTGTCGACCCCGAGGCCCCTTATATGTGGGGTGCTGCAAGGATCGGTCCTCTCGCCCCTTCTATTCAACATTTATGTGAAGCCGCTGGGTGAGATCATCCGTGGTTTTGGGGTGAAGTACCATCAGTACGCTGATGATACCCAGCTATACATCTCCACCCCAGACCACCCCAATGATGCCCTCGAGGTGATATCCCGGTGCCTGGAGGCCGTATGGATCTGGATGGGGAGGAACAAACTCAGACTCAACCCATCCAAGGCCGAGTGGCTGTGGTTTCCGTCGTTCCGATATAGTCAGTTGGCGCCATCTCTGACTATTGGGGGCGAGTCGTTGGCCCCCACAGATGGGGTTCGCAACTTGGGCGTCCTCCTAGACTCGCAGCTGTCTTTAGAAGAGCATATGACGGCCATGGCCAGGAGGACTTTTTATCAGGTTCGCCTGATTCGCCAGTTGCGTCCCTTTCTGGATTGGGACTTGTTACGCACGGTCACTCACACCCTTGTCACCTCACGCCTGGATTATTGTAATGCTCTCTACATGGGGCTCCCCTTGAGAAGCACCCGGAGGCTCCAACTGGTCCAGAATGCGGCCGCGCGGGTGGTGACGGGAGCAATGTGGCGCTCTCATGTGACCCCCCTCCTGCGCGAGCTACACTGGCTCCCGGTGGTCTTCCGGGTGCGCTTTAAGGTTTTGGTTACTATCTTTAGAGCGCTCCATGGCTCAGGACCAGGGTACTTACAAGACCACCTCCTGCCACCAATAGCCTCTCACCGACCAGTTCGCTCCCGTAGAGAGGGGCTCCTTGGGGTGCCGTCGGCCAAACAATGTCGACTGGCGGCCCCCAGGGGGAGAGCCTTCTCTGTGGGGGCACCTGCCATCTGGAATGGGCTCCCCCCGGAGTTACGAAGGATCCAAGACTTACGCATCTTCCGCCGTGCCCTGAAAACGTTTCTATTCCAACAGGCTGGTCTGGCCTAACTCTCCCTTTTAAATTGGCTTTTAAATTGGCTTTTAAATCGGGTTTTAGATCTCTTTTAGATAAATTTGGATGTTTTAATCTTTAAGCCTAAATTATTTAATCTGTTTTTTAATAGTTTTTAACTTTTATATGTCTTTGTATTTATTTATGGCTGTTCACCGCCCTGAGTCCTTCGGGAGTAGGGCGGTATACAAATATGAAAAATAAATAAAATAAATAAATAAGCGTGAACACTGGACATAAGTACTTATTTCAGTACTGTTGTAACTTTGAATGCTTACTAAATGATTGGTTTTAAATCAAGTACTATGCATAGAAGAACCTACTACAAATTGGACTTTGACTCAGCTTGACATAATTCAGGAAAGGAAAATGCTATCCAGTCCACAAATTTTCCAGGAAGTTTGTCTGTAATAATTCTCCAAGTTTGGCATTCACCACTAAATTTTCAAGTCTAGGGGCAAGGAGATCAGATGCTTTTATAAACATCAGCCAATCGAATTGCTGCACACCTTTTCTTGTTCATGTTTCCATAAGTCATAAGACAATTCAAAATCCCAAGAACAATCCACACTAGTACCAACAACCTTAATTTCCAGAAAAATTGGATCTAATAGGATCAAATTACAAATTTCACATACAGAATCTTTTATGCAATATTTAGTATTTCTATTAACTAGAGTTAGTCACAGAACTATGTAATGAATCATAGAGTTGGCAATGACTCTAGAGGTTATCTTGTCCAACCCCTAGTTCAAAGTAGGATCTACAAGACTTTCAGTAAGGAAGGACTTACCATGAATTGCAAGAGCCTATTGCAATTAAGAGGTGGTTAAGAGCTCATATACCCTATTTTTTGGAGTATAAAACGTATCGGAGTATAAGAAGCACCTACCTTTTTTGGTGAGGAAAAGAAGAAAAAGAAATCTCCCTCTGCCTCTGAGCAATTTTGCCTCGTTGCAGCAAACAGCAAACAGCTTGCTTTACTTTCAGTTTCGTTTTCAACATAGCTTGATTAGCACAAGGAAAAAAAAATCTGCTCCAGCAATCTTCCTCTGCAGCAAGCAGCAGAGCCTGCACAAAACAGCTGAGAGCAAATCAGCTGAGAGTCGGAAGGCCGATCCAATCAACTTGTGCTAATTAGGCTGTGCTGAAGCTGAAAGGAGCTTTTTTTTTCTTGCTGTTTGCTTGCAAGGAGATAACTGGTGCAAGGCAGAGGCCAAAGAGTGGGGGCCAGGGAGTGGGCGGGGCTACATTCGATGTATAAAATGCACCTAAATTTTCGCCCCCTTTTAGACGCACCGTCTTATACTCTGAAAAATACGGTAATCATGATACCTAGCCTGAAACAAATTTCTTGCTACTTTTAACCTATTCACTCTGACTCTGTTTCCTTAGGCAATAGAGGATAAATCCTTTATTCTGGGTGGATTTCTGCAAAGATCCTAATAACAAAGTTCCTAGACATCTTTAATTATTTTCCTCTATTTTTGTTTCTTAAATATGTCCTTTTTTGTCTACACTATTTTAGAGAATTTTGCATATATTACTTGTCATTTTAGATTTCTTCCATTTTCTTCTTTATAGAAACTGTTTGTAAATATGACTTTAGTATTTCATTTACAATGAGATTACATAATTACAAACAATTATGACTTTAGTATCTCATTTATCATGATTTAACATCCTTCTTGGACAATTTTCACCTTCTTGTTTTCAAGCTATTATATTTCCCCTCTCCCCCTCAGAGTTCATAGACATTTTTTCTTCTTCAATCTATATGCAGGTCTGATTCTTCTCAGTTCCTTTTCCTTTGGAGGAACAAATTTAAAAATAATGAAATCATTATCCTTACCATTCTTTGGCTCAAATCTTTGTGCCCTTCATGGTTGTTAAATATATCCAAGGCACACGACTTCTATTTATTAGGATAAAAACCTGAAAATCTCAAAACATGTTTACATCTTTGGGGAACTTATTAATGGGAGCACTATTTCATGTTGCCTGAAAGACCAGGTCACTGAAACATATTATGTGTAGGTAAAATACCACCAAGAAGTACAATGTTACAATTTGTTTTCTTTGGAGAGGGACAGTTATGCTTTTCAGGGAAATATCCTTACTGAGAAGATCTAAACAGCTGCTAGTTGAACAACAGAGCATATATATATAGATATGTATTTAGCATATTATATATATTTAGATCTTCTAAACAGTATTTACCAGTAACTACAGTTTCTGGAAAGTGTTAATTTCAAGAATTTAAGATTTAAAACTAAAACTGTATAGTGCTTTTATACATAAATTTACTTTAAACATACATATTGCCAAGTATCATAGAATATAAAAATTGGAATGGACAATAGGGATCATCTAGTCCAACTCCAGTAGCTAGGTTCAGGAATCCCTGATCATCTCATGCTTGAACTATTGCAACACACTCCACATAGGCTATCTTTGAAGAGTTTTCAAAGCTATTGCTGCCACAGAATGCAACTGTGCAGATAGTTCTTGGGGCCCCTAGGGTGACCTACATTGCATTGCTGTTCTGGGAGCTGCACTGATTGCCAGTTTGCTTCTGGTATTGGTATTGGTTCTTACCTTTAAAACCCTTCATAGCATGTGTCCAGGTTATCTGAGGAGCTGTCTCACCTCAATTGTCAGGGTTCCAATGGATGCCCTAATTAAATCATGAGAGTTGACACCAATGGGATTGGCCTACCCCATCGACACCAGCAGAAGAGGCATGTTGCAGACCCTATCAGTTAATGAATTCTGGCTGGCAGGGTCTAGAGCCATGGGTCTCGCCCTCTGGAACATTATGCCCTCTGAAGTAAGATCCACATCCACTGTTTTGGCCTTCTGAAAGGGCCTAAAGACCTGGCACTGCCAACTGGACTGTGGCCCCCAATGGGGTGTATCATTTTGGAGGTGGTTAATAGATTAAGACCCCACATTTTACCTTGGTGCATCTTACTCCCCTACTTCCCATTTTTGTCAATTTTAAATCAATTTTAGTATTGATTTAATACAAATCAATTTTAAATCAATTTTAGTATTGATTAATAAAATCAATTTAATATTTTATTTGGCTTTAGAGACTCATTTCCAACTCATTCATAGTAGCTAGACATCCCGTAAGTATCTCTTTAATTATCCTGGTTTGCCATCCCCTATTTGTGCCATTTGTTCTAGATAGGTCCATTTGAACAGAGTTCCTCTTTTTTTAAAAAAAAAAATATTTTTTTTTATTTTTTCAAACAAACAAACATTTAATACATCAGTCATTCCTCCCCTGTGACATCTCGATGTTATCTTCTTCAATTCTCTTTGTTCTTCTTCTTCCAAAAGTTTCTTCTATCTTGGTCTTCCTCCAAACCACTATAACAATTCATTACTATATCCATATTCTAGTCATCAATTTTTATATATAATTATGAAATTAATCATTTATATCTCTTTTCCAACCAACAATAAAAATAATTCCATATCTTAAAATATTCTAACTCTTCCCTATCCTTAATCATCAAAGTTAATCTATTCATTTCATGAATAGATGAATAGAGTTCTTCTTTAGGGAAAAAAAATCGAAGTAAGAGTGGAGAATGGAGCTTGCATGTGAGCATCCTCCACTTGGGCGAGTAGAGCTTCACATGGAAGCACAAGTGCCCTCCACTCAAGCAGCCTCTGCTCATGCGAGCGGAGCTTCTCATACAAGTGCAGGTGCCCTCCACGCAAGTGAAGCTTTGCATGAGAGTACAAGCGCCCTCCGCTCATGCATGAAGTTCCATTAGCGCAAGTTGAGGGTGCCTGTGCCTGCCGCTCACACCAATGGAGCTGTGTATGCACAGGTGCTCCTGCCACTCATAAGCCACCACCCTGCACCGGGCCGGATTTCTAAGGTGGTCTATAGCATCCCTCCACAATGACATAATTGTTTCCTTGGATCTTGACTCAAAATATGCTAAGAGTGGATCCTCATGCTTGCATAATTTGTGGATCTCTACATACATGTACTTCCTTCAAAATAATGGCATTCTCCTTAACTTTAGTTTGATATATTCATCTAAGGAAGTAATGCCTTTGATTTCTAATTCTTTCTGTTTGTTCCCCGTACTCCATTCATTTTTATAGTGAGACAGGAAACCTTGCATCATAAAACATAATCTATTCCTTTCTGTATTCCACATGTTCATGTTCATTGAGTCTCCGTATCCAGCACTCCCAGTTTTGTTCCAAGTATTAGACATCAAATATTTTCTGGGCTCTCTTCTCCCTCCCTTTAAGATTTTCTCTAGATTAGGTTTGCAAAATGCCCACCAAGCATATTGTCCCAATTCTCATGAAGCAGAACATATCTCTTGCCAAACCTTTGTCCTCGCAGAAAAGTGTCACATGATCAGATAATTTTAAAAAAACTTTCTTGAATACCTGAAATGCTTTCAGTGTTCTCTTTTTTTTTCTTGGGCCACATTCTTCAACTAGAATGAAGAAAATTTCACCTGTGCTCCGAGCTTCTCCACTCTCTTGCCCCTCCCAGTAATATTTCTGAATTTCTACCATAATCTTCAGACCTGCATCTGGATGTATTATTTTGTTTCACATAGAAAGGTAGACAGAAGGAAGAAATGCTAAGCTTTTTCTTAATTCTTTTATATAGCAGGGTCTTTCTTCTCTGAAAGAAGAGTGTACTATATGAACAGAATGCTACTTTCAGTTAAAAGTGGTATGCCTTTGAAAAATTGGCCACCTCTTACAGAATTAAGCCCCTGACATCTCATTTCTTTTGCTCTTTTAATTTCCCCAAATCTCTGATTCTCCAAAGATTTATATCAGCCTTTTTAATATTCTGTCTGCTCTTATATTTCTCTGTTCATCAATCATCCATAGCTAAAAGAAGGGTATGGGGGGGAAAGAATGAGATCTGATTGATTTTATGAATTTTTCTTGCATTATTGCCAGAAGCCAGTTCTTACTTTCTGCAAGCAATCAACGGAGAGAAGACTTGGCTCATGATGGCATATGTGTTTGGCATACAGATGATTAAATCATTTTAAACTGAAATTACATAATAGTTCTGGATATATGCCTGAGACATTTGAGAACTGTTATGACAGCAAGTAGATAGTATCAGTACAGATTTATTTATTTTATTTATTTTATTGAATTTCTATACCGCCCTACTCGCGAAGGACTCAGGGCGGTGAACAGCCATAAAATAAAACACATACATATACAAAATTTAAAATCGAATAAAATGAATTAAATAAATTTGGCTGAATTAATACCCATAATTTAAAATCCCCATATTTTAAAATACATTAAAATTTAAAATTTGCACTTAAAAGGGAGAAGATTTAGGCGAGGCCAGCTTGATGAAATAACAGAGTCTTCAGCTCGCGGCGGAAGGTGCGCAGATCCGGAATCCTCCGTATCTCTGGGGGGAGCTCGTTCCAGATCGTTGGTGCCCCCACAGAGAAGGCTCTCCTCCTAGGGGCCGACAGCCGACATTGTTTGGCCGACGGCACCTGGAGGAGCCCCTCTCTGTGGGAGCGTACTGGTCGGTGGGAGGCTGTTGATGGTAGTAGGCGGTCCCGTAAATAACCAGGTCCTAAGCCATGGAGTGCTTTAAAGGTGGTAACCAGAACCTTGAAGCGCACCCGGAAGACCACTGGGAGCCAATGCAGCTCGTGCAGGAGAGGTGTTACATGGGAGCTCCACGCCGCTCCCATAACCACCCGCGCGGCCGCACTCTGCGCCAGTTGGAGCCTCCGGGTGCACCTCAAGGGGAGCCCCATGTAGAGAGCATTACAATAGTCCAGGCGAGAGGTGACGAGGGCATGAGTGACTGTGCGTAACGAGTCCCGATCTAGAAAGGGACGCAACTGGCGAATCAGGCGAACCTGATGAAAAATCCTCCCGGTCACGGCCGTCAAGTGCTCTTCTAAAGACAGCCGTGAATCCAGGAGGACGCCCAAGTTACGAGCCCTTTCCGTGGGGGCCAATGATTCGCCCCCAATAGCCAGTGATGGCGCCAGCTGACTATATTGGGACGTCGGAAACCACAGCCACTCGGTCTTGGATGGGTTGAGCCTGAGCCCGTTTCTCCCCATCCAGATCCGTATGGCCTCCAGGCACTGGGACATCACCTCAAGGGCATCGTTGGGGTGGTCCGGGGTGGAGATGTACAGCTGGGTGTCGTCAGCGTACAGATGGTACTTCACCCCGAAACCACGGATGATCTCGCCCAGCGGCTTTACATAAGTGTTGAACAAAAGGGGCGAGAGAACTGATCCCTGCGGCACCCCACATATAAGGGGCCTCGGGGTCGATCTCTGCCCCCCTGTCAACACAGACTGCGACCGGTCAGAGAGAAAGGAGGAGAACCACCGTAAAACGGTGCCTCCCACCCCCAACCCTTCCAGCCGGTGCAGCATGATACCATGGTCGATGGTATCAAAAGCCGCTGAGAGATCTAACAGGACCAGGACAGAGGAACAACCCCTGTCCCGAGCCCTCCAGAGATCATCAACCAACGCGACCAATGCCGTTTCCGTGCTGTACCCAGGCCTGAAGCCCGACTGGAATGGATCCAGATACGACGCTTCATCCAGGTACTGGGGAAGCTGTTGCGCAACCACACTCTCAACAACCTTCGCAACGAAGCAAAGGTTGGAGACTGGACGATAATTAGCCAATACTGCCGGGTCTAGGGAAGGCTTCTTGAGGAGGGGCCTTACCACCACCTCTTTCAGGGCGGCGGGGAAGACACCCTCACCCAACAAAGCATTTATAATCCCCTGGAGCCAGCCTCGCGTCACCTCCCGGAAGCCAGCACTAACCAGGAGGGGCACGGGTCCAACAAACATGTGGTCGCGTTCAATCTACCCAGAATCCTGTCCACGTCATCTGGGGTCACAGGATCAAACTCATCCCAGATAACAGCCTCAAGACCTGCCTCTGTCACCCTCGCTGGATCTATCCAGTCAGAGTCCAGACCTGCCCGAATCTGAGTGATTTTGTCATGCAGATACTGAACAAAATCCTCGGCTCTTCCCTCCAAGGGGTCCTCCCGCGCTTCCTGGTGGAGCAGGGAGTGGGTCACCCTAAACAGGGTGGCCGGGCGATTATCTGATGACGCAATAAGAGCAGCAAAGTGAGTACACTTTGCTGCTTTTATCGCCACTAGGTAACTCCTAATATGAGATCTTACCAGTGTTCGGTCGGATTCAGAAAGACTAGCCCTCCAAGAGCTCTCTAGGCGTCTTTTCCGGCGCTTCATCTCCCTCAGCTCCTCGGTAAACCAAGGAGCCAGGCGAGATCGGCGCCGGGTCAGAGGCCGCAAAGGCACGACTCGGTCCAGGGCTCCAGCAGCCGCCCTATCCCAGGCGGCCACTAGGTCTCCAGACGAGGCGTGAGCCAGAACCTCCAGGATTGGCCCAAGCTCCATCTGGAACCTATCAGGTTCCGTTAGGCGTCTGGGGTGGTACCATCTTATCGGTTCCGCCTCCCTGCAGCGGGGTGCGGCGGTTCGAAGGTCAAGGCGAAGGAGCGAGTGATCTGACCATGACAAGGGCTCAATGACTATATCCCCTATCTCGAGATCACTCAACCACTGTCCAGAGACAAAAACCAAGTCCAGTGTGTTTCCCCCAGTGTGCGTAGGGCCATGAATTAGTTGGGTCAGGTCCATGGCCGTCATGGAAGCCATGAACTCCCGAGCCACCTCAGACGCCTCACCCACGGATGGCAGGTTGAAATCCCCCATGACCATAAGTCTGAGGGTATCAACCGCCACCGCGGCAATAACGTTGAGTAGCTCAGGCAGGCTGCCGCCACGTGGCAGGGAGCCAGGTACGTGATCAGCAAACCCATCTGAATCCCGTGGCCCCACTTCACAAGGAGGGACTCACAACCGGCCGTCTGAGGAACAGTGGTCTCCCTCGGCCTAAGGCCTTCTCTAATAATAACCGCTACTCCCCCGCCCCTCCCCTGTGACCTTGACTGATGGAATGCTTGGAAACCTGGTGGGCACATTTCTACCAGAGGGACCCCTCCCTCTGGGCCCAGCCAGGTCTCTGTAATACCCACCAGGTCCGCTCCCCCCTCATAAACAAGATCACAGATGAGGGGGGCTTTATTTACTACGGACCTGGCGTTGCACAACATCAGGCGAAGGCCCGGGCCCTGAAGGTCTGTACTACCTGGAGAATGGGTGGAGCCTTGGGGGCCGGAGCACCCTACCGTTTGAAGACAGCTGGTGCGTGCTCCCTTAACATGATATGGCCCCCTGCTCCCGCCATATCTACCTCTCCCACACACAGTACCGATGGTAAAAACACAGTCTGGGCCAGCTCGATCCCCTCCGGATCCCCCCCCCGCCGAACGTCCTGGCCAAGCCCGACCCTCCCCCTAGTGGGTTATCCCCCAAACCCACAACCCTAATTCCAATCCCACCCCCTCCCCCCTCCCCGGACCCCTTAAAAGTTTAGACAAGGACAATTTTAAAAAACCCCGCAGCCCCCTCTTTGCGGCATGCCACCTCTCGGGGCTCCAAAGCCCGTCATCGAGGTAGGCCCTCGATAGGATGGAGGGCCAAGCCTGCGAGAGGGGGGAGTCTCGCAGACCAAGAAGCTCCACTGCTGAGTACATTGACCATAATGGGTAACACGACCATATCCTGAGGGTCTATATAAAAAGGACCAAGGAGAAGACAGATGGACTAATACTCATTACAATATATTATAAAGGGCTTGTACTTTGTTCAAAAAAGCAGGTTAATGTTTCATAGGATATATTTGATTATCCTGTGTTGGTTTTGTCCCTGCTATGGAATGATTTAGCTTTGCATAAATCAATGCAGGTGTTTTCCCCTTTCCTTCAACCACATTCTTTTGATATTATTTCAAAAGCTCTTATAGCTCTTAATCAGTTGTTATGAACTTATAGAAATAATTGATTCTGCATCCACCCTACCAGAAACGTAAGGGGGAAGGCCTACATTCATACAATTCCCTCCCTTCTTTCAGCAGAAGCAGCAAAGCAGGGGGGGTGAGGAAGGATGGGAAAATGATAAGGGTAAATGGTTGCTGCAGACAGGCAAAAAGAAATAGAAAATGCAGAACATAAGTTGATAAAAATGCAGTAAGAGAAGAGAGAACCAAAGAGGAATGCAAGGGAAGAAAGATCTGTTTAGAGAAAGATCTTTCATTCAACAGCAAAGTTAAGTCCCTCTTTTTCCAGAATCCTGGGAAAGGAAGAATCTTCCCATAATTTAAGTATTAAATGTAATCAGTTGCTCTGGAAAAATTCTTTATAAACAAATCTTTAGCATTAAGCTGTTGGACCTGAGGAAGTGGACAGGATCCTCAGAACTATGAATTCAGACACTGGTTCTTTAGATCCATGCCCCCTCTTTGCTTGTTAAAGAAGGATGATAGCAATGTTGTGTAATTGGATTCTGGTGCTGATTAATTCTTCTAGGGAGGAGGTTGTTCCTTTAACTTCTAAAGAGGCCATGGTTTGCCACCTCCTCATGAAGCCATCACTGAATCCCACCATACTGGACAATTCATTCAGGATCTTACCTCCCTTTTGAGGGAAAGGTGGTAACACAGCAACTTTAGAAGATCTTGGAGGAAGAAGATTATCTGGATCCTTTTCAGTCAGCTTTCAGATTCGGGTATGGAATGGAAAGCCATTGGTCATGCTTTTGGATGATCTGTGGTGTGGGTGGGATGGGGTAATGTATCTATTCTTGCTGTACTTGATCTCCCAGCAGCTTTTGATAGCATTGACCATTGTATCTTTCTGGATTGACACAAATATTGAGGATGGATGCCATGGTATTGTGCTGCTTTGTTTCCTTCTCTCAGGGTTAATTCCAGTTGGTGATGATTGGAAAGGAAAGGCCCCACCCTTGGTTCCTACTTTGTGAGATGCCACAGGGTTTACTTTCCTTTTTAATATCTATACGAGGCCACTGGGTGAGTTCTTATATCATCATGGGATAAAGTATCATCAGTATACAAATGATACCCAATTACATACATTTATCCCTGGTGAATTAAGCAATGCCATGGACATTTTATTTCAGTATCTTGAGGCTATGAGGGTCTGGTTGGGGAATAACAAACTTGCTGTACCCTACCAAGACTGAATTTTGGGCTCTGAATTTTGGGTCCGCAAGTTCAAGGGCTGTTTTGCTAAGCAACTGATATATGTAGGAAACACACTACAATAGTAATGGGGGATTTCAATTACCCTGACATCAATTGGAAGATTAATTCTGCACCAAGTGAGAAATCAAATAGGTTCCTGACCAACCTACCTGACAACTTTGTTGTCTAAAGGTAGAGGAGGGAACTAGAGGGACAGCCATACAGGACTTAATTCTTACAAACAGAGAAGAAGTGATATAGGGAGTTGAAACTGCAGGACCCTTGGGTGAAAGTGACCATGTCATACTAGAATTCAACATAATGCAAACACAAGCAGTAGAACAAAATGATACCAGAGTCTTAGATTTTAAAAGAGCTGATTTTAATAAACTCAGAGAGAACTTGGGAAAGATTCTTAGGGTGAAAATCCTAAAGGGGAAAACAACTCAAGAATCTTGGGAAACTCTGAAAAATATGATCATAAAACCAGCACAATACCACTGATAAAGAAAAACAAGAAATCCATGAAGAAACCAGCATGGCTACACAAAGATTTCTCTGACAAATTGAAAAACAAAAAGGACAAGTACAAAAAAATGGAAAGAGGGACACAAACTAAGGCAGAATACCAGCAGATAGTCAGAGTCTGCAAAGACGAAGTCAGGAAAGCAAAGGCTCAGAATGAACAGACTTGCAACAAAAGTCAAAGATAATTTTAAAAAAGTTTCTTCCAACATATAAATAACAAGAAAAAAAAATCAAGGAAACAGTCAGTCCACTAAAGAGAGAGAAGACAGCAAGGAAGTAACAAGCAACAGAGAGAAAGCAGAGCTGCTTAACTCATTCTTTGCATCAGTCTTCATGCAAAAAGAAACTATAGCCCAACCAACCAAAAACATAACTGTAAAAGACAGACTAGAAATAAAAGTTAAAATAAGCAAAAAAAAAAAAAAAATAGTAAGAGAACACCTGTCTGATCTTGATGAATAAAAATCACCAGGACCTGATGGATTACATCCCAGAGTTCTAAAGGAGCTGGCAGATGTCATCTCAGAACCACTGTACCACATCTTTCAAAAATCCTGGAGCACTGGGGAACTACCAGAGGACTGGAAAAGAGCTGATATGGTTCCCATCTTCAAAAACGGGGAAAAAACCCCAAAAAACCAGACCCAGGAAATTACAGACCAGTTAGTCTAATATCAATACCAGGGAAGATACTGGAAAAGATAATAAAAAAACAGATCTGCCAACATCTAGAAACGAGTAAAGTAATAAGTAGCAGTCAGCATGTGTTTGTTAAAAACAAATCATGCCAAACCAATCTTATTTCGTTCTTCAACATAGTGACTAAATCAGGAGACCAGAGAAATAGTGTGGACATATTATACTTAGACTTCAGCAAGGCATTTGACAAAGTAGACCACAACCTATTTCTTGGTAAGCTAGAAAAAAGTGGGATAGATAGCATCACCGCCAGATGGATTCCTAACTGGCTGAAAAATGTACTCAACAAGTAGTCTTTAATGGGTTTACGTCTATATGGAGGGAAGTAGGGGTACAACAAGGTTCCGTCTTAGGCCAAGTACTCTTCAATATCTTCATAAATGACTTAGATGAGGGAATAGAAAGGGAATTAATCAAATTTGCAGATGATGCTAAGATGGCAGGAATAGTTAACACCTTAGAACTGTGATGGCGAACCTATGGCACACGTGCCAGAGGGGACACGCAGAGCCCTCTCTGTGGGCACGCATGCCATTGCCAGCTGCTCTTCTGGTTTCCAGCATGCGCACTGGCCAGCTGGTCTTCAGGTTTCCAGCACTCCAGCATGTGCATGCACGCGCACGCATGCACATTCCAGTTTGCGCACTCGATGCCAAAAAGATTTGCCATCACTGCCCTAGAAGATAGACTCAATATCCAGATGGTGTGAAGGTTGAATCTGATTGGGATGTGGGACTGTTTGTATCCTGGGTGATTAACATGAATTCAGTTTGACACACTTGGGAGCTGAAAGGGGGGAGAGCTGAGGTGGATGGAGTCCTCAGCCAAAACAACATAGTTAGCCGATGAGGCAGCTACCTTCCAATGGCTGGCTGGCCAGAGAAGGAGGAGTGAAGCAACCAGCTCTCATCCTGGTTGGACAATGTCACATTGTTTTGGAAAAATAAGAAAATCTTATTTATAGTGGGGTGGAAAGCCTGGGAACCTTTAGTACTGGCTTTCTACCAGTTAGTGCCAAGATGGTGTATCTAAATAAATTTGTTCTTTGAGGAAACGGAATGCCTCGGAGTTTGATTTGTGATGGGTACATTACTTGGAACCTGACAGATGGATCTTGACAGACTTGAACACTGGGCCCTATCTAACAAAATGAAATTCAATGTAGAGAAAAGTAAAGTCTTACACTTAGACAAAGAAAATCAAAAGTACACATATAGACTGGGTGAAACCAGGCTTAATAGCAGTAACTGTGAGAGGGATCTTGGAGTCTTTTTGGACAACCAGTTAAATATGAGCCAGCAGTGTGTGGTGGCAACCAACACAATCCTAAATTACATTAACAGAGGGATACAATCAAGATCAAGTGAAGTACTCTTCTGGTTTAGCATCGCAGTGAGACAGCCAGGGAAATAGCGGGCTCTGATGAGTCCTGCGAAAACTCCGGCTGCCGAACTGCCACCGATGGGTTTTCCGACCGAACCCGTCTTGCAGGGACGGGAGGAGAAGAGGGGCGCCTCGGATGACCGAGAGGAACAGGCGAGTTCCTCAGAGGTCGGAGGGAACCCTCTGTGAGTTGGCAGCGGGGGGCGGCAGCCATGGCGGCTGCCACAAAGCTGTGACATACCGAAAAAAGAATTGTGCAGGAGGAAAGAAGGAAAGAATTATTTGCTTTGAAGCCGGGTGAGTGACACCAACCCAGGCAAGAAACAATGTTAAAGTATGGATTTTTATAAGTAAGACCCCTAGCCTTAAATAGTGGCTGTGGACTTGCGGGGCAAGAAGAGTTAATAAAGCAATTGCAGGAGGTAAAGACCCATTAAGGAATTTATTTAAATACAGACCGATCTGGAATAATTGAATATTAAGACACACTAGAAAAACTGGGGGAATTTTTTTTTTTTAAATTGGAACTGACAATGTTTGGAGAAGGGGAAAAAAACCTTTAAAATTTAGAAGAGGAGAGATAAACGGATGGCTACATAATTGTAACAAAATGGAGATTGCCGTGACTAAGGGAAAGTGTTGATTGCAGAGAGTTACCTTCTGTTTGAAAAAGAAACAATGTGATTTATCGTTCATTCTGGATTACTTTGAAATCAACCAAGGGTTTTTGGTTTTGGAGATTCTTATTCTGTCAACGGGTGGTTTTATTGGTGAAAAGAAAGAAGAAATATAGCGGAACTATTAAAATTGAAGCACTGGCGCAGGAATAAAAGAAGGCAAATGGCGCAGGAATAAAAGAAGAAAAGCTGATGGCCTTTGCATGGAATAGAAGCAACTAAAGAATTAAAATGACATATAGTTTTAAACTTGGTAACACTGAATTTATGGAATATCTATGGACAGATAAGGAAATGAAGAAATAAAATATACTTGGTTTTGAAATAAGAACATAAAATAGTTTGATTGAAATGAAAATGTTATATTTAAATGAATTTTGAATTTAAACAGGAGGTGTTTATAGAATAACAAAGATGAAAAATAAAATAAGGTAATTAAAAATGAAAATTAATGCAAAGGTGGATAAAAATGATATTTTTATAGAAGAAAATTTAAGAAAATGTATTAGTTTATAGGAGAATGTGTGGAGAATATATATAAATATGTTTGATGCGATAAGTCTCAATGGTAAATTGTAAACAAAATAGAGAATGGTAAATATGATTAAATATGAATGTTTAATGTAAATAAGATACACAGATTTAAGTAGTAAATTAAGTTTGAACTTAATGTATGTTGGAAATGGTTAACATTTAGAAATACGTTGGGAATCACCCAGGAAGAATATGTTGGGAAACAGTGAAATAACAGATAAACAGAGCCTTGATAGTACAGTGGTCTAAGCACCCTGTTATTAACACAGCTGCCTGCAATTACTGCTGGTTCGAATCTCTTCAAGGCTCAAGGTTGACTCAGCCTTCCATCCTTTCTAAGGTAGGTGAAATGAGGACCCAGTTTGTGGGGGCAATAAGCTGACTTTGTATAAATATAGAAAAGTATGAAGGCTATTGCTTAACGCATTGTAAGCCGCCCTGAGTCTCCGGAGAAGGGCGGCATATAAATCAAATTAAAAAAAAATAAAAACACGTTGAAAATTAGCCAAACAATAATTGGAGATATGGAGGAGAATATGCTGAAAAGCAGCCATAGAAGTAGGTGTGGAGGAGAATATGCTGGAAAACAACCAAAATAAAATATGCTGGGAACCAGCGAAACAATAGTTGGAGGTATAGAGGAGAATATGCTGGAAAACAGCCAAACAAAATATGCTAGGAATCAGCCAAACAAAAGGTATGGAGGAGAATACGCTGGAAAACACCTAAAATAAAATATGCTGTGGATCAGCCAAAATAATAGACAAAACAATAGATATGGGGTGAAGAAGAATAAGTTGGAAGATTATTAAAATGAAGCGAGAATGAAATGATTTTGTGTAAAATCAAAAGGGTAATTGATGATAAGTTTAAGAAAATTATATGTAAATTAACAGAACTTAAGATTTGAAGATTTGATGAAATGGGTCCAGGGATGAAGGAGCATAGTTAGAAATTTGATTTAAATGGAAATAAAAATAGAGTTGTGTTTATTTGAAAATTAAGATTAGTGATGATAAAATAATAAGGTAAATACTTAAGATGTTAGAATATTTGTTAAAAAATTGTGTCTTGATTTTTATGTTAAAAGATGTAATGGAGGAAATTCGGTAAGAAATGTTAAAGAGTTTTAAGCGAATGTATGACCGGATCAAGACTTCGTTCTTAAAAGATGTATTTTATGTTTATGTTTTTTTAAAAAAATAAATAAAAAAATATTTTTTTAAAAAAGATCAAGTGAAGTACTAATACACTCTATAAAGCCTTAGTAAAACCACACCTAGAATACTGCATCCAGTTTTGGTCACCACAATATAAAAAGATGTTGAGACTCTAGAAAAAGCACAGAGAAGAGCAACCAGAATGATTAGGGGATTGGAACTAAAACATATGAAGAACGGTTACAGGAATTGGGCACGGATAGTCTAGTGAAGAGAAGGATCAGGGGAGATATGATAGCAGTGTTCTAATATCTGAGGGGCTGCCACAGAGAGAAAGGGGTCAAGCTATTTTCCAAGGCACCTGAAGGCCAGACAAGGAATAATGGATGGAAACTGATCAAGGAGAGATTCAACCTAGAAATAAGGAGAAACTTTCTGACAGTGAGAACAATCAACCAATGGAACAGCTTGCCTTCAGAAGTCTCATCACTGGAGGCTTTGAAGAAGAGATTGGACTGCCATTTGTCAGAAATGGTGTAGGGTCTTCTGTTTGGGTGCGGGGTTGGACTACGAGGTTCCTTCCAACTCTGTTAATCTGTAATCTTGGGGCTGGATGGGGTAACACTGGTGTTGCAAGCAGACTTGGTGCCTAACCTCAGAGTCCTTCTGGATTCATGACTCCTGCTTAATGAGCAGGGGGCAGTCATGGTAGGAAAGTCTTTGCACAGTTTTGTTTGGGGAGTCAGTTGCACCCATTCTTGGATTGGCAGACCCTGCTCACAGTCGCTCATGCCACTCATTGCCTCCAGATTGAACTATTGCAATGCACAATGAGGCTGTCTTAGAAACATATCAGTCAACTTCAGCTGATACAAAATTTAGATTAATATTAAATTTGAATCTATACACAAAGCAAGAATAACCATATTAATTACACATCATGTAAGGATCACCTCTCCTTCCAATTTAAGAAAGTACGAACTCTTGAAACGTGGTTGTTCAAAAGGATTCTTTTATTAAGCAGAAGTGATAGCCATCCAGCTAAAGCACAATCTGAATGCCTTTAGTAGGATTAAAGTGGTAGAGACCCCTCCCTTTAAGTCAGAATGCAGATTTTAGCCAATACACAAGTGTGAAGATGTTTTCTTTACTATTTCCTTTGAGAACCCGAACAAACATGCATTCCCACCACTACCCTTTAAAGTGAGACAACCCACATGGCTATCATATAAATTCCTGCAGGTAAAGGGAATCTCAGGCCTCCTTGGCGCCAGGATATAGGTTGTAAAATATCTGATGACACAGGCCATGCTAGTAAATCGAATCCAAGTCCCTCCTTCCTCCACTTGAATGGCAGTATCACTTTTAGGGATCTGACACATCAAACCTTTAAAACCAAAACTGATATTTTAAACAAAACAGATATTAATAATATAAATACTACTTTCTGGAAAACTTATAGATACTCCACTTTAGCAATTAAATCAAAAATTAAATATTTTAAAACTGCATTGCAGTAATCAAGTATTTATTTACCACTTGCTATTAGTTAGAATGTTGGTGGTCTAATGAGAGAAGAAAAGAGTGTTAATTTTAACCATTTTATTAATTCCTTTATTGCTATAGTTTGTTAATGATTGTGATATTCTGTGATGCCTAATAGTTTAATTTGAATGACATAAATTTTTAAAAATGTGTTTTGTCTAATCATTCATGTTTACTTACAAAATGGCTCACATTTTACGAATTCTGCAAGGGATAGGTAAACTTATAAGCACAACTGTAATCACTTCACTGACCAGAGACTGATATATCATAACTTTATAAGGAATATTCTGTATTTCCACAAATATTTTCCTTCCGTAATATAATTATTTTTTGACATTTGACATGTTATATAATTTAACCAAAACACAGAGAGAAAGGGGGGTGGGGGGGAAGAAAGATTCATCATCTTAACCTATGAGTCAGTATCTTTTCTCAATATTGAAAAAAGAACAGTTAACTATCAGGATATGGGAAAAGAGCCTTATTATCTTTTTAGCATAAAATTTTCTAGAAAACTGGAAAGACAATGCTCCTACTGGATATTTTTACATATACACACATATCATAGGAGCCTGCTTAAGCCAACCCTTCTTTCTATCCAACATCTAATGTAGAGCTGAAAAATAAACTTGTTACCATCAGTCTTGATGATATGCAATGCTTTGGAGATAATAGTATACTGTTCTTTGGTTAACTTTGGTTAACTGGGTGTTAACTTTGGTTAACACCCAGCTGTACATCTCCACCCCGGGCCACCCCAATGATGCCCTTGAAGTGATGTCCCAATGCCTGGAGGCCATGCGGATCTGGATGGGGAGGAACAGACTCAGGCTCAACCCATCCAAGACTGAATGGCTGTGGTTTCCGGCATCCCAATCTAGTCAGTTGATACCATCACTGACTATTGGGGGCGAGTCTTTGGCCCCCACGGAGAGGGCTCGCAATTTGGGCATCCTCCTAGATATGCAGCTGTCCTTGGAGGAACATCTGATGGCTGTAGCCAGGGGGACTTTTTATCAGGTTCGTCTGATCCGCCAGTTGTGGCCCTTCCTAGATCGGGATTCCTTGTGCACGGTCACTCATGCCTTCGTCACCTCTCGCCTGGACTATGGCAATGCTCTCTACATGGGGCTCCCCTTGAAGAGCACCTGGAGGCTCCAACTGGCTTCCAGTGGTCTTCTGGGTGCGCTTCAAGGTATTGGTTATCACCTTTAAAGCGCTCCATGGCATAGGACCTGGATATCTTCAAGACCGCCTGCTGCTACTGATGGCCTCCCACCGACCTGTGCGCTCTCACAGAGAGGGCCTCCTCAGGGTGCCATCGGCCAAGCAATGTAGACTGGTGGCCCCCAGGGGGAGGGCCTTTTCTGTGGGGGTACCTGCCCTCTGGAATCAGCTGCCCCCAGAGATACGAAGAATCCAAGACCTCGGTGCCTTCCATTGTGCCCTGAAGATCTTTCTTTTTCAGCAAGCCGGGCTGGCTTAACACATTTTAAAATGTTTTTAATAGGTTTGTTATTGTTTTTTAATTATGGGGCCAAACACATATATATCTTTTAAACTGTATTTTAATGTTTGTATTTATGTTTTTACTTTGGCTGTGCACTGCCCTGAGTCCTCCGGGAGAAGGGCAGTATATAAATCTGATAATAAAATAAAAAAAATTAAATTAAAAAATAAACTAGCTCTAAAGCAAAGAGAGCATGAAGTATTCACTCCCTCATCTGGAAAAAAATGTGAATCAGGAATATAGAACTAAGGTTTCATTGTTTCTTTATTAACACCTTGAATTCTAGTTTCCAGTATTTATTGAATATAGGCTATTTTGCATTTATCTACTTTAAAATATCCAAAATACACTAGGCTTTTATTATTATTATTAATATTTTATTGCATTTTTACAAATAAACAAGTCTTACTCACATCTTATGTATAATTGCGACCATTTACATATTATAACATTCCAATACAAATACACTATACATTTTTACTATACATATTAATTCTACTTCTATTTTGTCTATTTCTTTTCCTTTCTTCTGTTCTCAATCCAGTTGTACCACTTCTCCCATGTTGCGTAGTATTCCAAATCTATTTGTCCTTTCATTTCAATTGTTAATTTGTCCATTTCAGCACAATCAAATATTTTTTTAAGTACTAAGCCTTCGGTAAATATGTTTGTATTTCTCCAGCATTGCGCAAAAGCTATCCTTGCTGCGGTTATTATATGCAGTTATCTGCACTATTTTCCCATCTCTGCTTATTCAGCTTGCTTGGCAAGGTATTTCTTCCTCAAACTGAAAAGGAGCATCTTCAAACTACAAATGAGTTCTAGCTTCAACTCACTGCATGCAATTTCATATTCCTGACTGAATACAAATGACGTATTTTATTTGGCATCAAGTACTGTTAAGTTAGAACAGATGTCCACTGCTGCATAACAGATTAAAAATAAAGAAGTGGTTCATTATTCTGTAAACTAACTAGCTTTGACAGAAGTACAGTTCGTAAAAAGTATTCTGCAGCCATTTTGTATATTCAATGGCAGCCATTAGTTCTTCCCAATCAGGCATTAATGTTTGATACACATCTTCAAAAATATATAACATTCTTAGTAGGAATAACAACAATCTGTACAATAACTGAGATTCAATAATTTAAATATGAATTAAAGAAACAGCTTCACTTGTCACAGGAAGGTGACAAGCATAGCTAGAGGGAAAATAAAATAACATTCAGTTCACATAAATATCAAACAGCTTCTTGAGACTGATGGGCCAGGAATACATTCTTAACCATCGTTCTGTCAGACAAGCCTAAGGACACTCATAATTTATTTTACAATCATTTAGTTTCAGTTCAAGTGGAAAACGTGACAACTTACCCCTGCACGAAGATAATCATATCAAGCCATACAATTAACTTTCCTATGATTATCTGTCCAGCCCACCATTAGCTCAGCAGCTTCCAATGACAGCTACAGGCAGCTATTCTAATGATGATCAGTTTCAGAATTTATAGCTACCTATCATTTATCATATATAAAAGCATATATATCTTTTACATACAGTATATGATAAGCAAAGATATATTACACGCACGCACACACACGCACACATAAATAGGTTAAATTGATTAGTGTCTATATTCCTCAATTCACATGAATTTATAATCATTTAAAAATGTGGTGAATATTGGTAATTAAAGTTAAGTCTTTTCTGAGTCAAGCTCAACTCCGGCAAGTTCATGAAGTTGTTTTTGGCATAAGAAAACTATAAACATAAATTTTAACCTCCTAGTCTAGTCTGGAAGTCTCTTATCTAACTCTATTTAACTTTTCAAGATAAACTAAGGTGGAATATGGCATATAATTACTAGGTTTGAGATAGCCAAGGCAATGTGAACTAAACAGCAGGTAGATAACAAATACGCTGTTTATGGGCAACTTTACTAGCATACTATGCATGATGTATAATGGACAGTGACAAAATTGATTCAACTTTAATATTACTATATAAAACCCAGCACAAGGTTTATTATAAATTACATCATAGCAAATATGTAGCTCAGAGGTGGTATTCAGCCAGTTTGCACCGGTTTGGGTGAACTGGTAGTAAAAATTGTGAGCAGTTAGGAGAACCGGCAAATCCCACCACTGGCTGACCCCGCCCCCACCCACCCGTTCACCTGCTCACCCTGACCGCCCACTCACCCGCTCACCCCTGCCTGCCTGCTCGCTCCACCTGCCCACCGCTTACCCCGCCTACCCGCCCTGCCGAGTCACTTCTCATCTTGCCTCCCCAGCATAGCTGTTGCTTCTGTTTGGCTCCTTGCTTGCGTTGACCACATGGTCTCTGTGGGCCAGCCAGCTTGTCTGCATTCCTACGCAGTGCCCGTGGTCCAACTGAGCAGCCCTGATCAACCTGGGTAAGCCTGCTAGTCACCGCCTAGCTAGCTGCCTCCCACCATCCCACGTGGTGCTGCCAGTTTGTCTGCCTTCATCACGGCCTACCATGCTGGCCACGCGGCCCAGCTGATATCTGTGCCTCGCCTGTTCTGCTCACCTGCAGCTGCCTGCGAAGATAAGGCACTCGGCCAAAGGGCCGCCTCGGAGTGGACACGGTGAGGCTCAGCCGCCTTTCGGGCCTGGCTCTCCACAATTGCCATTCTTCTGCCCACATGCCACCCACTTTCCCTTTACCTTGGGTCAGGGGACACATCAGTCCCCAGCTCTGCCCTTCCCGGGACCTCCTGCATGCTGCATGCTGCCTGCTCACCCTTCACCTTGGGTCAGGGGACGCACCAGTCCCTGGCTCTGGCCTTCTTGGGACCTCCTCCTGCATGCCGCCCGCTCGCTCTTTACCATGGGTAACCCCGTTTCTCCTCCTTCAGAGGCCCTGGTCAATACTCAATCTCCTCACTTTCTCCCCCATGACCATCTCTTTCTTTGTCCCACAAACTTACCTTCCTCCCGTAGCTGTTGGCAAAGGGGAAGGCCCTGAGCTGTCGCCACTCAGCTCCCTGCCAGCCTGTATCTCGCCCCCCCCCTTGTTGTGAGATGCCTACAGCCACCTCATCTTTTCTTCGGTGCGAGACGCCTCCAGCCACCAGTCTTTGCCAACACAAACAGCCTGCAGCCACTGCTGCCGGCTCAATTCTGGCCGGTAAAGAGCAGCAGCTGGAGGCTGCTCGCACCAGCAAAGAGGTGGCAGCTTCGGATGTTTTTGGACATTTTCCAGGCTCAAAATGGCCAAAAATGGCCTGAAAAACAGCAAATGTTTTCCACCTCCACCCCAGCCATTCATTTTCAAACCCAGGCTATTACATATTGCATGCTTTTCACTCCGAGCACCCCGGGCTTGAAAACGCATGGCTGGGGCAGAGGAGGGGTCTTCCTTAACAAGCTCCAAAATTGCTCCAAACCTGAGTTCCTCATGGGCACTGGAAGTACCGGCCTTCCCCGCCCAGTCAGCCCATGCTTCCCTCTCACTCCAGGCACTGATTCCCCCAGTGCCCCACATGCACAATCCCCCAAAATTTTCCACGGGGAGGAAAGACGCACTGAGGCCACCAGCAGGCTTGTTTGTATATTGCAAATTGCAATATACTGCCACTAAACTCCCTGGCTTCCTCGCATGAGCGTGGAAGAAAATTGGATGCTGCAGCCAGAGCTGGGCTTGGAGCAGCACAGCAGCAAGTCCGGGCACTCAATCTACTCCTCAAGCTCCCAGTGCCTGAACTGGTGAGCTGGAAGAGAGATTCTTCATTGTGATGGTTATTACATATGATATAGACTGAATGGGCTTTTTTTCTCCCCCCCCCACCTCCCCATCATGATCCAGCACGGCATAGACAGCTGAATGGAGGCGGAAAACGGGGCGTTTCCATCGGCCCTTCTCTTATTTTCTCCCTACCCTCCTTTCGCCAGCATGCTCCAGGCAGGCTTGGCAGGCAGTCACACTCTTTAGATGGGCTTTTATTTTATCAGCCCAAGAGGGTGGGGGGAAGGGGCTCTGAATGGTACCTAGAAATCACCCCGTCTCTGCAGTATCAACCCACCTTCACCACCCCACCTTGCCATGAGTGATGTTGAGTTGGCCATGCCCACTCAGTCACATGACCACCCAGCCATGCCCACCAAGCCATACCCAGAGAACCGGTAGTAAAAAAATTTGAATCCCACCACTGATGTAGATTTTTTTTTCCTGCAGAAAGTAATTCCAGGAGAATTTAGAACATTATTTCATTACAAAATAATAAAACTTCGAACAATTCAGAGGGGTGTGTGGCTTGCGACTTGGCGGAATGATGCGAACTTCGGGGCTCTAGAGTGAACGCCGATATCTCAGGTGTTTTGGAGGTCCATAGGGGACCATAGCTGACCCGTAGGATCAGTGAAGAAAGGGGTCACAGGCTGGTGTGGACAGGGAATCCGCAAATTCCCTGTAACGCCAGTGAAGAACCTTTGACTCTACAGCTGGGAAGACAGCCATTGAGAGCAGTTACAAGTGAAGGGAAAGAAAGAGGAAACAAGGCACAACAGAGCCTTGATAGTACAGTGGTTTAGTGCACCCTGTCATTAACACAGCTGCCTGCAATTTCTGCTGGTTCGAATCTCTCCAAGGCTCAAGGTTGATTCAGCCTTCCATCCTTTCTAAGGTAGGTGAAATGAGGACCCAGTTTGTGGGGGCAATAAGCTGACTTTGTATAAAATATACAAAAGAATGAAGGCTATTGCTTAACGCATTGTAAGCCGCCCTGAGTCTCCGGAGAAGGGCGGCATATAAATCAAATTAAAAAAAAAAATTGGGTGAGAAAGAAATTGCTGTCTTGGAAATAAGACTTCTACCTTTTAAGAGATAACCTGAACTGTAAAAAAATTAATTAGAACAAAAAGGAACGGCAAGAGCGAAAGGGGAGGAAGTGGATATCTGGCTACCTCCCCATTTCCAGATTAGCAGTGATAGAAGTGATGGCCACGTATAAAAATTAATTTTCTTAAAGAATATGAACTGATTTTGAAAATAATGGAAAACAGATTGGGCAGAGTGAATTTAGATTGAAATATGGATGAATTTTGGACTTTAAAATAGAAACCAGAAAGATCTAAGTCAGAACGAATAGACTTTAGATCAATGAAAATAAGTTGTGAAGGTATACAGTGCCATCTAGTGGTGAAATTTTTTTTTGTTAAAATTGATTTTCAATTTTTGAAAATTGATTTTGTTAATACCAATTTTTAAAAGTATGGATTAGGGTATCAAGAACCTGAAGATCTGCGGTGATCAGGATGATAAACATAGATTATAAGTATTGATTTATGATATTTGGATTATAAATTGGGCGATTTGAAAGAAAAGAACAAAATGAAGAAGCTATCACAACATTTATCATCACCATCAAGCTCCGCGGCACAAAAAGCATCAGAAACAACAAGACAACAAGACAAACCCAAAATGGAATTAAAAAGCATGATATAGGCAATGCATGATGATCTTAAGGAAATGAAAGAGATGATGGGAAGAAATGAACAAAGATTGATAACAGTGGAAGAGAAAGCGGAAGCAACAGAGAAAAAGGTGGAGGAGATGGACTATAGGCTCACAACTACAAATAAAAGCCAGGAAAAGACAATTATACAGCTCAAGATGGACAAGGCAGACTTTTACTTAAGATTCCAAAACAGAGAGGACGAAAAAGGAGAGAATTTACCAGAAAAAATTGCTGAAATATTAGCAGAAGTTATGAAAGAAAGTCCAGAAAAGATAATTAAGGAGATAGATGAAATTTACAGAGTATATACAAGATATGCAATGAGGAATAATCTACCTAGAGAAATACATGTTAGATTTACCAAAAAAACATTGAGAACAGAGATTTTGCAATTTATGAGGAACACAACGATACAATATAAAGGTAGAGATATAGTGGCATTGAAACAGGTTCCAAGAAGAGTGAGAGATCTAAGAGATCATCTAAGAGTGAGAGATTCAGTTGAAGAGGTTGTAGGAAAAAAAATCCCTTTAAAAGCTTCTGGCAATCCCAGCAGATTTGCCTGATCATCAGAAGCTTCTAAAATCATGTTTTCCTGCAACCTCTTAAGGTTGTAGAAATAATGCTTTTAAAAGTTTTTTAAAAAATGGCCACACCCACCCAATCACATTACCCCCCAAGCCACACCCACAAAATAAGCCATGCCCACAGAACCGGTAGTAAAAAAATTTAGAACCCACCCCTGCAACAGAGGTATATAAAACCCTACAAGATGTACTAAGCAATGTGATGCTGCAAGTATTTAATGAACTACTAGTTAAAGCTAAAATTCCGGATTCATGGATGGAGGCATATATAATTTTAATACCAAAAGAAGAGGCAGATCTGCAACATATAAAGAATTATAGACCTATATCTCTATTAAATGTGGATTATAAGATTTTTGCATCAATCATGGCTGAAAGATTAAAAAAAATTATTAAACAAGTTTATACATTTGGACCAAAATGGCTTTTTACCAAAAAGACAAATTAGAAATAATATGTGAATTATATTAAATACATTAGAATATTATGAATTACACTCAAAGAAACAAATAGTTGTTTTTAGATGCACAAAAGGCATTTGATAACGTGAATTGGCAATTTTATGATAAAACAGTTGAAAATGATGGATTTTGGAGACAGATTTATAAATGTGATCCAAACTATATAGCGGCAAAGGTGATGGTAAATGGTGAAATGACAGAGGGAATAGATATTAGAAAAGGAACAAGACAAAGATGCCCTTTATCTCCTTTATTATTTATATTGACATAAGAGGTTTTAAATAGAAAAGTGAGATAGGAAAAGGAAATAAAAGGAATGAGAATCAAAAAAGAAGAATATAAACTACAAGCATTTGCGGATGATTTGGTGTTTATGATTTGGTGTTTACCCAACAGAGACAGCACCAAAATTATTAGAGCAAATAGAAGAATATGGGAAAGTATCAAGTTTGAAAATCAATAAAGAAAACAAAAATATTAGTTAAAAATATGAGAGAAAATAAAAAAAGGAGATAACGGAGAAACTGGACATTCAAATTGTGCAGAAAGTGAAATATTTGGGCACTTATCTGACATTAATATGTGCAATGCTCAAGGAAGACAACTATTATAAACTGAAAAAACAAATTGAAATAGACCTGGAGAAATGGAGAAACTTGCAATTATAACTAATGGGAAGAATAGCATTAATAAAATGAATGTATCACCAAAATATTTTTATTTCAAACTATTCCAATAAAACTGGAGAAAAAATATTTTGAAGAGTTGAAGAAAATAACGTAGAAATATGTGTGGCAAGGAAAGAGACCAAGAATCAACATAAAAATTCTACAAGATGCAAGAATTAGAGCGGGGGTTGGCCTACCGAATTGGGACTTGTATTATTAAGTGGCAGCATTAACATGGATTAAAGAATGGATTTTATTGAGGAATACAAGACTATTGACTTTAGAGGGTCATGATTTAGAACTGGGTTGGCGTACCTTTTTATGGTATGGGAAACAAAGGATACATGGATATTTCCAAAGACATTACGTAAGAAATGGTTTGCTATCAGTGTGGGAGAGAGTGAAAGAAAAACATTATCTGAATATACCAATGTGGCTTTCTACAATAGAAGCAGTGACATATCCAAATATTGTGAATATCAGGAATATTGTTAGATAT
This sequence comes from Pantherophis guttatus, assembly GCF_059756535.1. Taxonomy (NCBI): domain Eukaryota; kingdom Metazoa; phylum Chordata; class Lepidosauria; order Squamata; family Colubridae; genus Pantherophis; species Pantherophis guttatus. The sequence continues at coordinate 182,760,102 of NC_142063.1, read as the reverse complement.
AAAGACATCTTGACAGATCAGGGAGAACTGAAACAAAAACAAGAACTAAAGAGTCAAGGGATTGAGATAGATGGGTATACAAGACTGCAAATACAATCAAGTTATTAAGCAGATCATAGACAATATGGGTTTAACTTGAGGAAATCAGAACTGGATAAAATATTGACAGGAACAGATGAGAAAATGATTAAGAAACTTTTTAATTATTTATTGAGGATTAGACTAGAAGTTGAAGAAGTAAAAGAAACAATGATAGCATGGGCAAAGAATTTTGAATAAACCATAGATTGGAGAAATGGCAACAACTTTGGGAAAGAAACTATAAATTAACAATGGCAACAGCTTATAAAGAAAATTTGTATAAGATGTTTTATAGATGGCATATGCCACCAGAAAGATTAACTGTTTAAAGATAAATCAGCTAAGTGTTGGAAATGTCACCAGTTGCCGGGATCATACTATCATATGTGGTGGTTGTGTAAAGAAGCAAAACATTATTGGGTGAAAATACAAACTTGGTTAGAGGGAATATTGCAGCAACATATAGAGTTAAAACAGAGAGATTCTTACTGGCAATTTTACCAGAGAATTACAGTAAAGAAGATACTGTACATATTTGATCATTCATATAATAACAGTGGCTAGAATTGTATTTGCACAAAATTGGAAAGCAGATAAAATCCCGTTGGAAGGAGAAATTATAAAGAAAATTTTAGAATGTGCAGAAACGAATAGATTAACATTGAGAATAAAAGATAAGGAGGAGTCGATGTATTTCAAGACACAGGGAAAATTTTTATGATTGGTTAGAAAGGAAATATGAATAAGGGTATAGAGATAAAATAGATAGAGAACAGATGGGAGAAAACAATTAGAAAAATAGATATCCAGATGATGCCAAGTAAAACGAGATAGGGGAGAGGGGGTAAACTGAGATATTATAAAAATGTACACAAATAAGGAAATAAAAATATTAATTGAATAAGAAATTGAAATGAAAATAAAGATAATTAGAAAATCGGGGCTGCTCGAATACCACTTTAGATTGAACTGAAAAGGGAAACAAGAGAGAGGGAAGGAATAGAGAGAGAGAGGAAGGGAGAAGAGAGGAGAGGAGAAAGGAGAGGAAGAAAAGGGAGGGGAAAGAGAAGGTTAGAAAGGGGGAAGAAGAGAGGAGTGGGGGAAGGGAAGGGGAAGTAGGAAAGGGAAGGAGAGGAAGAACGAAGCAAGTAGGAGGAGAAAGAGGAAGGAAAAGAAGGGGAGGAGAAGAAGAAAGGTTGGAGTAAAGGTAAATGGTAAAAGAGCAGCCCCGAAAAAAATAAAATTAAAAATGAAAGTTAAAAGATAAGATGAATGAAAAATGATGGATAATGACTGTACATGTAAATGTGTTTATGAGAAATAAAAATAAAAACTTTTTTGGAAAAATTTTTTTTGAACAATTCTATTTTAATTTATACAAAGGTATCTATGTTTCTATAAATAAGAAGTTATCTACAGATAACATCTCTTAGAGTGAAATTAAATAGTATCAAATAGGTTAATATTCCAATCAAATATTAAAAGTTTTATATTTAAATAAAATCCTATAATTGAAATATTAAAGTATTATTAAAATTACTTTTTAAAGATTACAATTTGTCCAGTATCACCGAGGTCTCCTGCCATTAACATTCCATTGTTTATAATCATACAACTGAAGTATACTGCTGGAGGGTAATTTAGGCCTAAAACTAGTCCCTTGCTTACTGCAGGAATCTAACCTAATGAATTACATCCAATAAACAGAAGACTACCATTCTTCTGGGCACTGTTTCCACTATAAAGCTCTTATTTTCCCTAACATTCAAACGGAATTTGCCCTCCTGTAACTAAAATCATTATGCCTTGTATTAGAATAAGAGTAAGCAGATCTTGATATTCTTTTACATCATGTTTTCAGGTATTTATACAGTGATATTGTATATTTCGTCTCAGTCATCTTTCCTTAAGGTAAAAATATACTTGGTTTTCAAACTGGATTCACAGTTTTAAGTTATTCTTGCTGCAATTTCCTGAACTAATTCCTTCTTTCTTCAATTTCATTTATCTATTTAAAACATTTATATAGCTGCCCATCTATAACCAACTCTAGGTGGCTCACATTAAAAAGTTAATTTTAAGCAGCATAAAAGCCATATTAAAACTATAAAACTAAATACACTAAAACAACAGAACCCTGAAGCCAAGTCAAAGCCACCTAACCTTGTCCAAAACACTTAGGGTCTGGGCAGGTGGCCAGAGCCTCCCGCCACCACCACTACTGGTTCGCCTGAACCAGGGCGAACCAATATAAACCCACCACTGGTCAACTCCTATAATCCCAATCAGTTGGAGATAATGGGCTCTGAGACAGTAGTGGGATTCAAAAAATTTTACTACCGGTTCTGTGGGTGTGGCTTGGTGGGCGTGGCATGGCTTGGTGAGTGTGGCTTGGTGGGTGTGGCAGGGGAAGGATACTGTAAAATCTCCATTCCCACCCCACCCGAGGGGAAGGATACTGTAAAATCTCCATTTCCTCCCCATTCCAGGGGAAGGTTACTGCAAAATCCCCATTTCCTCCAGATCAACTGGGACTTCGGAGGCAGAGAATAGATGGGGGCAGGGCCAGTCAGAAGTAATATTTACCGGTTCTCTGAACTACTCAAAATTTCTGCTACCAGTTCTCCAGAACTGGTCCGAACCTGCTGAATATCATCTCTGATCTGAGAAATTCCTCATGCCTGGAAGCCATTTAATTGGGGCAGAGGATGGGAGGGAAGAGGTCTGTCAACTCTCACCAATGGGCCGGTGATGAAGCTACCCTCAAGAAGCCTTTATACAGATTGCAGATTAACAGAATTGGAAAGGGTCTTGTAGGTCATCTAGTCCAACCCCCTGCCCAAGCAGGAGACCCTACCATTTCTGACAAATGGCAGTTCAATATCTTTTGAAAGTCTCCAGTGATGAAGCTCCCACAACTTCCAAAGGCAAGCTGTTCCATTGGTTGATTGTTCTCACTGTCAGAAAATTTCTCCTTATTTCTAGGTTGAATCTCTCCTTGATCAGTTTCCATCCATTATTCCTTGTCTGGCCTTCAGGTACTTTGGAAAATAGCTTGACCCCTTCCTCTCTGTGGCAGCCCCTCAAATATTGGAACACTGCTATCATGTTTCCCCTGGTCCTTCTCCATGGCTAGACTAGCCATGCCCAGTTCCTGTAACTGTTCTTCATACGTTTTAGTCTCCAGTCCCCTAATCATCCTGGTTGCTCTTCTCTGCACTTTTTCTAGAGTGTCAACATCTTTTTTATGGTGTGGTGACCAAAACTGGATGCACTATTCTAGGTGTACACCTAGAATACTGAATCCAGTTTTATAGAGTGGTATTAGTAGCTCACTTGATCTTGATTGTATCCCTCTGTTAATGCAACTTAGGAGTTCCATTTTCACTGGCAGAGAGTTGTAGGAGGCTGCCGCAGCCAAAAATGGAGCTTGGGAGGCCACAGGTGGCCTCCCAAGCTCCGTTTTCACTGGCAGAGAGTTGCAGGAGGCCATAGCATCTGAAAACGGAGCTCGGGAGCCCATTTTCACTGGCAGAGAGCTCAGGCCACCACAGGTGCCGCGACACATATGACATCAAGCTGACCATGCCCACCCTGGCCATGCCTACCCCAGCCCCCTGAGGTCAAACACAATCCTGATGCAGCCCTCAATGAAATCAAGCTTGGCATCCCTATTCTAAGTTTCTTTTGTATCATGATGACTAGAATTGGATTCAGTATTCCAAAAGTAGTTTTTCTAGTGCAATGTAGAGCAGTACTACCGGTATCACTTCCTGTGATCTTGATGCTATCCTGTTGTTGATGCAACCTAGGACTGCATTGGCTTCAGAGGTGGTATTCAGCCAGTTCAAACCAGTTCGGGCAAACTAGTAGTGGCAATTTTAACTATTTCGCCAAACTGATAAATACCACCTCTGGCTGGCCCTGCCACTGCCCACCTGCTCTATGCTCACCCCACCCAACCCCGCCCTATATATGTTGCCTTCACCATGTAGCCCAGCTAATCACTTTGCCAGTTGCCTCCACGCCTTGCCCACTCTGCTCAGCTCACCAATGGTAAGCATGCCACCTGCTTACCCTTCGCCTTGGGTTAGGGGCTGGGGCCCAGGGACACGCCATTCCCCAAGACCCCAGGGCTTCCTCCTGCATGCCACCGCTCTCCCTTCACAACGCATAACCCCATTTCTCCTCCTTCAGGGGCCCCGGTCCTTACTCAATCTCCCCGCTTCCTCCCCCATGATTGTGACTTTCTTCATCCCGTGACTTTACCTTCTTCCCACGGCTGGCTGCCAGGGAAGGCAAGCCAGGGCTGAGCCATCGCTGCTGGGCTACCCGCCAGCCCGCATTTGTGTGCCACTCTTGTCGCAAGATGCTTGCAGCTGCCGCATCTTTTTTTCAGTGTGAGAAGTCTCCCAGCCGCCACCTCTTTACCAGCCAGAACCAAGCCGGCACCGGTGGCTGGCTGTTCTGCCCCAGCTACGGAGCCCAAGAAATGTAGCACACACAAAACTCTGAACAATTCCGTTTACTACAAACAATCTTTTTTCAAATGCAGGCTATTACTAAAAATATCCTTAACAGCCTGCCAGGAATTCCAAAGATTAGATAAAGGCTTACAAGAGTTGGCAATTAGCCCAGAAACCAGTTTTGCAAGGAAACTTCACTCTCAAATGCTCAGCGAGCGACTGGACGAACATGCATTGTTTCCTGCAACGTTTACAAGCTGTGTGCAAACTTAAATAGGCTACAGGAATGGCCAATTAGCCCCAAGCCTTACACTCGCGGAGACCTCCTCCTGAGTAATCACTCCTGCCTTTTGGCAGCCCTGTGTGCTCGTGCATTGAGAAGAGGCTCCTCCACTTCACTCTCTTCACTCGAAGGAGCCTCTGGAAGTTCTGAAGGCCCTGGCTAAATCTCTGCCTCTGGCACCACATCTTCTTCAGCCTCCTCGCTGTCCGACTCTCACCCCGGCTGCACAGGCTGCTGGCACGACACCACACCAGCCTCTTCGTCGTCGGGATCAGCCACAATCCGTGCAGGCTGCTGGCAGGCCACAACACTGGCTGCAGGCTTCTTGCATCAAAAACTACTAGCTTCTGCTTCTCGAACACACCAAAAAAGAGCTTCAGTCCCATGACTGTTGCTGCCGTCGCTGCCCTGTTCTTCGTGCTGGCCGCACACCCCATTGCCTCCACTCCGGCGCAACAGGCAATGGGGTGCACATGCCCGGCCAGCGCGAAGAACAGGGTGGCGACGGCGGCAATGGGACTGACTGAAGCTCTTTTTCAATGCATTCAAGAAGTGGAGGCCAGTAGTTTTCAGTGCAAGAAGCCTGAAGCCAGTTGCTGCTGCTGGCTCAGTTCCAACTGGCAAAGAGGTGGCAGTTGGGAGGCTTCTTGCACTGAAAGAAAGAGGAGGAGGCTGCAGGCATCTTGCGACAAGGGGGCCGAACAAATGCGGGCTGGCGGGGACCCCAGCGGTGATGGCTCAGCCCTGGCAGCCAGCCACGGGAATAAGGTAAGGTCGCAGGACGAAGAAAGAGGCAGTCAAGGGGGAGGAAGCAGGGAGATTGAGTAAGAGCTGTGGCCTCTGAAGGAGGAGAAATGGGGCAATGCGTGGTGAAGGGAGAGCAGGCGGCATGCAGGAGGAGGCCTTTGACAGATTCTGAGTTTAGCCACCTCAGACCCTGGGCAGAAAATAGGTAGAAAAGCTGCAATAGCTGTAAGTTCAATTTTTTTTCCTACTGGGTTCTATGGACGTGGCTTGGTGGGGATTATATGATTGTGGGCATGGCCAACTCAGTGTCACGCACAGCAAGGTGCTGCCCCACCAAGCCATGCCCACCAAGCCACACCTACAGAACCTGTAGTGGAAAAATTTGAATCCCAGCACTGATTGGTTTATATTTTTTTTCGCAGCTGCAGCACATTGCTGGCTCATATTTAAGTGGTGGTCCACCAGGACACCTAGATTCCTCTCATAGGCATTACTTTTGAGAGAGTAAAGTTTATTCTATACCCATGCTTTTGTTTTTTCTTGCCAAAGTTCAAGACCTTACTTTTCTCACTACTGAACAAGACTGTGATGATTGTTCTGAATCATAAGTCTGTCTTCCAAAGTGTTTGCAATTTCTTCCAGATTGGTGTCATCTATAAATCTGATGATTTCATCAGATTTGAACTAGATGAACTAGTTCAGACTCCTCATCTAGTTCATTTATAAAGATGTTGAAGAGCACTGGCCCAAGATAAAACCTTGAAGATTACTGGCTGAAGAGAAAACTACTGCATGCTTACCTCCATGTAGATGTAGCTCCATTGAGGACCACACACTGAGTGCAGTTGGTCAGCCAACAGTGTGTCCACTTTAAAAGAACTGATTTTAACAAACTTAGAGAGAACTAGGGAAGGATTCTATGGACGAAAATCTTAAAGAAGTAACGAAGAACCCAAGAAGTTTGGAAAACTCTAAAAAACATGATTATAAAAGCCCAGCACAGCACAATACCACTGAAAACGAAAAATAAGAAATCCAAGAAGAAACCAACATGGTTGTACAAAGAACTCTCTGATAAATTGAAAGACAAAAAGCATAAATATAAAAATGGAAAGAGAGAAACCTAATTAAGGTAAAATACCAACATATGGTCTGAATCTACAAAGATGAAGCCAAAAGCTAAGGCTCAGAATGAACTGAGACTTGCAACAAATGTCAAAAATAATAAAAGAAGTTTCTTTCAACATATAAAAAACAAGAAAAAAGTCAGGGAAAAGTCAGATAGGAGATGATGGCAAGGAAGTGACAGCGAGCAGAGAGAAAGCAGAGCTGCTTAATTCTTTCTTTGCATCTCTCTTCACAGAAAAAGAAGAAAGCAGCCCAATTTAGCAGAAACAGAACTGTAAAAGACAAACTAGGAATACAAATTAAAATAAGCAAAAAAGAAAAAAGTAAGAGAACACCATTCTAGATGAGTTCAAATTACCAAGTCCTGATGGATTACATATCAGAGTTCTGAAGGAGCTGGTGATCTCAGAACCATCTTTCAAAGAACCTAAAGCACTGGGGAACTGTAAAGGAGCTAATGTAGTTCCCATCTTCAAAGAAAAAAAAAAGGGGGGGGGGAGATCCAGGAAACTACACTCAAATCAGCCTGACATCAAGGACATCTAGGAAGACCCAGGAAAAGTTAATTAAGCAGCAAATCTACAAACACCTGGAAGCAAGTAAATTTATAATCAGAAGCCAACATGGGTTTCTCAAAAACAGATCATGCCAAATAAATCTTATTTCATTCTTTGACAAAGTGACTAAATCAGTGGCCCATCAGTGAAATGCTGTGGATATAGTATACTTGGATTTCAGTAAGGTAAACCACAATCTACTTCTTGGTAAGCTAGAAAAATGTACAATAGATAGCATCACAACCAGATGGATTTGTAATTGGCTGACAAAGCACGTGCAAAGTGGATGTGCTTAAATGGAACTACATCTACAGAGGGAAGTAAGCAATAGGGTACCCCAAGGTTCTGTCTTAGGATCAGTACTTTCAATATCTTCATAAACAATTTAGATGATGGAATAGAAGGGGAAGTCATCAAATTTGGAGATGACACCAAGCTAGCAGGAAATGCCAACACCCCAGAAGACAGGCTCAAGATCCAGATGGATCTTGACAGAGTTGAATAGTGGACCCTACCTAACAAAATGAAATTCAATGTAGAAAAACTCTACAATGTTTTACACTTTGGCAAGAAAAACCAAATGTACAAGTACAGATAAGGTGAAACTTGGGTCAATATCAGTAACTTGAGAGAGATCCTGGAATCCTAGTGGACAATTACTTAAATATGAGCCAGCAATGTACTACAGCTGCCAAAAAGGCCAATCCTAGACTGCATTAACAGACAGAGTCAAGATCACAGGAAATATTTGTACCGCTTTATAAGATCTTGCTAAGACCACCCTTGGAATACTGCATCCAGTTTTGGTCACCACGATATAAAAATATATATTGAGACTGGGAAGAATGCAGAGAAGAGCAACAAGGATGATTAAGGGGCTGGAGGCCGAAACATATGAGGAACGGTTGTGGGAATTGAATATGTCTAGTCTAATAAAAAGAAGGATTGGGGTGACATGATAGCAGTGTTCCAATATTTGAGGGGCTGCCATAAAGAAGAGGGAGGTCAACTTATTTTTCAAAGAACCAGAAGGCAAGACAAAAAGCAATGGTTGGAAACTAACTAAGGAGAGAAGAAACCTAGGACTAAGGAAAAATTTCCTTAGAAATTTCCTGACAGTGAGAATAATCAACTTTTGCCTTCAAAAGTTGTGAGTGCTTCATCACTGGAGGCTTTTAAAAAGAGACAGGATAGCCATTTGTCTGAAATGGTATAGGATCTCCTGCTTGAGTAGTGGATTGGACTAGAACAAGGGTGTCAAACTTGATTTCATTGAGGGCCACATCAGAGTTGTGTTTGAGCTGGGGGGGGCTGGAGTGGGCGTGGCCAACATGGGTGTGGCCAGCTCAATATTACTCATATTAGGGTTGCCTGTGGGGGCCCGAGCACTCTGCCAGCTTGTGAGCTCCGTTTTCAGCTGTGACAGCCTCCTGCAACCCTCTCCCAGTGAAAAAGGAACTTGGGAGGGCCGCGTGCAGTCCTCTGGAGCTCCATTTTTGCTGGCAGAGGCCCTGCAGGTCACTCCTTTGTTGTTTCCAGGGCGGCCCTGTGAGCCAGATCTAAGCACCCCTTGGGCTGGATCCAGCCTTAAATTTGACACCCCTGGATTAGAAGACTTCTAAGGACCCTTCCAAGTCTGATAATGTTCTATGTTCTATCTAATGGTTCTTTTGTCTATCCCACATTGTTCTATTTTACGAAGAAGTAGGCTGAGGTCTACTTATCAAATGTCTTAGTGAAGTCTAAGTATACTATATCCACAGCATTTCCTTGATCTACTGATTTAGTCACTTTGTCAAAAAAGGAAATTTGTTTGTTTGGCATGATCTGCTTTTAACAAACCCATGCTAGCTTTTAGGTATGTGGTGGCTCAGTAGCTAAGATGCTGAGCTTGTCGATCGAAAGGTTGGCAGTTCAGCGATTCAAATCTCTAGTGCTGTGTAATGGGGTGAGCTCCTGTTACTTGTCCCAGCTTCTGCCAACTTAGCAGTTCGAAAGCACGTAAAAAATGCAAGTAGAAAAATAGAGACCACCTTTGGTGGGAAGGTAATAGTGTTCCGTGCGCCTTTGGCATTTAGTCATGCCAGCCACATGAACACGGAGACGTCATCAGACAGCGCTAGCTTTTCAGCTTTGAAATGGAGATGAGCACCGCCCCCTAGAGTCAGGAATGACTAGCACATATGTGCAAGGGGAACTTTTACCTTTACCTTTACCTTTATGCTAGCTTTTAGTAATCATCTTGTTCCTTTGTAGGTGCTCACAAATCTCCTGCTTGCTGATTGGTCTGTACTTTCCTGGATGTACTTTTTCGTCTTTTTTGAAGATTGGAACCACATTTCTTTTCCAATTCTCTGGCACTTCTCCTGTTCTTCAGGAGCTCTGAAAGATTTTATTCAGTTGGTTCTGAGATCACATCTGCCAGTTCCTTCAGAACTCTGATGTGGTCCCTGTGATTTGAACTTGTCTGGAGTGGACAGATATTTTCTTATCTATTGCTTGTCTATTTTGACTTGTGTTCTTGCTATCTCCATGGTGCTCCTTTTATATAGCAACTATATGTAAAATTTACATAATAACTGCCCACAACAACTGACAGTAGAAGCCTATAAGGACATTTGTAGTTTTTATCAGCAATGGCCCAAAGTGTCAGACAAGGGAGACATTAAGTGGACACATGAACCTCATCTCTCACCTCCCTCCTACAATTTAGCTCTATTGGTTTGCTGTCAGCATGCATTTTTCAGTACTAACTGCATTCACTTGATACATCAACATAATAACATATCTGTAATATTGTGCAAACAGGCTTCTAGTTGCATAGTAGGATTTTACTTTTATTCTTTTTTCACTCCACTTCCCCTTCAAAGGATTCTCCATCTGGGTAGAACAAATTTAGAGGCTGCAGGTAAAAAAACTGTTCTACCAACAATGTCAGTTCCATGGTGGATTGACAACTCTGGTCTGACAAATGTGAATTGTGGATTGACAACTCTGAATATAATATGTATAAGAAAAATACAAGAAAAAATTAAAATTTCCCCAATTGAGTGAATTAAGAACTAGAGAAAGAAAAAAGCCAGTTATGCAAAGTATTAAAGTGACAAACACATGTTTTGACAAAATATTGTTAAGATTGAAAAAATGAGTGTATAGAAGCCAAATACCTCCACAATAGCATAGCCAAAAATAAACCCAGTGAACAGTTCAACGTGAAATATATGTCTTAAAATCAGATACAACAAAATCACTTAGTCAATAATTACTACAAGGCCAATTATTCATGAATCTATGTAAAACATCAAGTTGACACATTGCAATAAGGAGGCATATTGTGGCACATCTTGACTTATAAACCAAAGTCCATGTCTCAGTGTCACTATTAAAGTGATAAACAGTTTAAACTACATAAAGGCATGATACTTGTGTCCCTATAAAGAATCTAAAGAAGAACTGCTAAAATTATTTGTGTCATCAGAAGATTTAAGTAAATAAAAAGTACTTTTTACATAGTATTGAAATTGTATTAAATACAAAATTCAAAGCTCAATTTTATTTATTTATTTATTTATTTTTGCATTTAGTTCTGTTGAACCACAGTCACCATCTAAATAAAAAAGTGATGCAGTTGTGTGATTTTCTCATTGTCAAGCATGTAGCAATTTGAAGTAGTCAATGAACTGTCTAGATAGTCTCTAAGGACCAGTCACAGGTTTCATGTTACTGGTGTCAAATTATATTAGACATTTAATTTTAAACTTCAGGTACTTCAATGTAAAACGTTATGGCTATAATAGCCATAAAGCAGTGGGGCATTCCATTTCATAGAATTAATTTTTCTATTTTCCCTTCTTGAATTTAAGCAGCACCTCCTATTTGTAGCTCTGCTCTCTCCAAAGTAATTTACCTAATTAGAGAATATTCACAATTGCTTAAAGTATAAACATCATAGGGAATCAAACATTTGGATAGAAAGACTTTGAAAACTTCTCCAGAGCCTTACAAAGTTTTAATTTAATGTGAAAAAGTGCAAAGAAAAATTAATTTCAATAAATTATCTTGTCTACAATAAAACCATGTGACAAAATGATACATTCTCTGCTATATTTGCCTTTGAATTTAAAAAGATATTTAACTTCTCAATCCCTGCTGCTTTCATGCTATTATCTGTCAGGATGGGGTTGAGGGTTGTCCCCGAACCGTGAACCAGCTCACGAGCAAACACATTAGGACTGAAATAAAACTAGCAGAGGAGTCTTGTATAAAAATATACTTTACTTCAAAATGTTTAAAAAACACTATATCTTTAAAAAGGCACATTAACAACAAAGTCTTATCTTGGTTAAATTAAGCCAGGCCATTTCCCTAAATTCCTCTCCACAATACCGAAACAGTCCATAAGAAAAAACTAACATGACATTAAACAGCTTCGGTGTCGATACATCATCGAGGTGGTAGAAGGGCAGCAGCGTAAGCTTCACAGCTAAAAGTCACCTGTGAAAAACAATTCAATCAGCAAATGTGGCTTGAAGCTCCTGGGAGGGAAACTGTCCAGCTCTCCCTCCGATCGTAGCTCCAACAGCAGCAACAGTTCAGATGTTGGCTTGCGTGCTTCAACTCAGCAAAAGGCAAGCCGAAATTGGAGACTTCAAAAGGCTCCCAGCTATCTCAACTCACAGTTGCAGCTGTGGGATTATCTTTATACAGCTCTTCGGCTCCTTTTCTGCTGCTATCTCTGCTGCAGCCATCAGGACTCCTTAGCTGAGTTCTCCTCCCTTCTGCAGCTCTGCTCTGGGCTCTGCGTCCAGGTGCTTCAGCACTGGCTCTGCATCTAGGCCTAAACAGTGTCTAGATCCAAATAGCAAGCAGAAAGGTCCGTGCTTATATGGGGAGTTAACCTGCAATTAACTAGGGCGGAGAAGGCTTGCAGTTAATTGCAAACAGGAGATGGCTTGATTGGATCCATACTGTTTGTAACTGATCAAGTAGCTACAGCAATTCTGAAAACACTCGTGACAATCCCCTTCTCTGTGGCTATTTGATTTGATAGCAAACATACATACATCATTGGATACATATACACATCAACAGTCAGTACATTTTAGGCAGCCATGAAAGAAATCAAAGAAGGTTTTAAAGAGGACATTGCATTTGCATTTAAAGGAGTCTCAGATCAAATGGAAGAAATGAAGGACATAATTAAGACAAGAAATCAACATATAAGGGAAGATATAGTCTTTGCACTCCAGGGACTGGCAAAACATGTTAGTTATGTAGAAGATAGAATTGATGAGGTTGCTCAAGCTAATGAGATTTTAGATGGTAAAGTTGAGGAATCACAAATTAAGATTGACAAAGCAGAAGCTGAAATGTTGTTGACACAATATAAGATGATGGAATTTGCCGTGAGAATAAGAGGCTTGAAAGAAAATCCGAAGGAAAATCTGAAAGAGATCTTTGAAGATGCTCTGGCACAATTTATAGGAGTGTCCAGAGGTGAACTCGAATGGCAAATGGATTGGATCTATCGTGTTAATTCATGGGTAGCTAGACAAAGGAAATTACCAAGAGATGTTGTGATTTATTTTGTTACTAGAAGGATTAGAAATGAGATTTTACAAGCTGCCTACAAAAATAAGTTGCAAGTGGCAGGACAAGAAGTTGCAGTATTTAAAGAAATACCACCCAAAATGCTGAAATCCAAGAAAGAGTATGCTTTTCTGGCAGATGAGCTGAGGAACCGACAGGTACAATACAGATGGGAAGTCCCAGTCGGATTATCAGTGGATTATGCAGGAGAGCGATATCGCCTTAATACAATTTACAAAGCAAGAGATTTTTATAGTAATATATTAAAGGCTGGACAACCACCAGTGCCAGGAGGCAAAAAAGCAAGAGAGGCGACAGAGGGAAGAAAAGAGGATCTGCAGAAGCAATCGGAAGACGGAGCTATGAGTATGCAGGAGGAAGTACTGCAACTTTCAAGTGCTGTCCAAGCATGGGATATAGTTGAAAAACAAGAAGAAGGCAAAGATCAAAGACAAACCAGAGCAGCTACTAAACGTAAAGTTGAAGAGTTAAAAAAGTTACAAGAGCAGGCTTTATCACAAGAAGTGAATACTGGTGTAGAAGCTGTGGGAGGGGCGAGACCTAAAAGAAAATTCCAAGAGGATTATCAAGCGGTTCTCGCCAAGCTTCGAGATTCTGAGGATGGCTTCTAGGTTCTTAACCTGGAATGTTAACGGTTTAAACTCACCACAAAAAAGGAAGAAAATATTTCACCATTTGAGACAATTTAAAAATGAAATAATATGCCTGCAGGAAACATATATAAGGACAACTGACCAAAAATATTTAATAAATACAAAATTGGGAACACATTTTGCTGCATCAGCCCCGGAAAAAAAGAATGGAATAGTGATTTACTTGAAAAGAGATTTGACGGCTAAATTAGTTGAGGCAGATCAACAAGGAAGATTTCTGGCAATTGAGATAATGATAGAAGGAAAGAAAACACTCTTATTGGGGATATATGCTCCCAATCAACAGCAAGAGAAATTTTATAAGTTGATACATACAAAATTATTACATTGGGATTATAATTCATGTATACTGATGGGAGATTGGAACGGAGTGTTAGACCCTAGTATTGATAAGAAAAAAATAGTACAATCTACCAAATTGCGATCTAGACTGCCTAAGACTTTTTTTGATATGATGGAGGATATGGAATTAAGAGACATCTGGCGTGAAAGGAATTATAGAGAACAAGATTTTACATTTTTTTCAGATAGACATCAATCCTTTTCAAGAATTGATTTTATATTAATTACAAATGATTTTTTTTCCAGGGTAAAGAAGATAAAAGATTTGTCCCAGAATTTTAACTGATCACAGCCCAGTTTGGATGGAACTGGAGTGTGGGGAAAGAGTTAGGAGATCTTGGCGGTTAAATGAAAACCTTTTCAGATATGAGAAAAATGTAATAGAATGTAAAAAACTAATGAAGGAATTTTTTGTTTTTAATATGAACAAGGGAACATCTATGGATATGGTATGGGATGCTAGTAAAGCATATATGAGAGGAGTTCTGATAAATATGAATAATGCTTATAGGCGTAAACAAGTGGAGAAAAGGAGGGAATTAGAAGAAGAGATTAAGAAAAAAGAAAGGGTGTTAATTGATAACCCAGGGGATAAGAAAATTAAAGAAGAGATCAGTTTATTACGTGGGCAATTTAATATGATGCTTTCAGACCAAGTGGCAACCAATCTACAATATGCTAAACATAATACTTTTTGTAATGCAAATAAACCAGGTAGATGGTTGGCATACATGCTGAGGAAAAAACAAAAATCTCGTACCATAGAGAAAATAGAGTATAAAGGTAGAGAGCTGTATCACCAAAATATGATTAAAAAGGCATTTTTAGAATTTTATTCAAGATTGTATACTGCAGACAAAATACAAGGTGTAGAGGTAGAGACATATCTGGATAAACAGAATATTCCAATAGTTACAGAGGAACAAAGAGAACGGTTAAACCAATTAATAACAGAGGAGGAGATCCTCTCAACAATTAAACAGTTAAAAACTGGTAAGGCTCCTGGTACGGATGGATTAACAGCTATGTACTATAAATATTTACAATTGGAGATGGTTTTACCTCTTAAAGAATTATTCAATAGAATTCAGCTGGGTGAAGGGGTACCACCTTCATGGAAAACAGCTTTTATTTCGTTAATTCCAAAAGAAGATCAAGATTTGACACAACCCAAAAATTATAGACCTATATCCTTATTGAATACAGATTATAAAATATTTGCTAAGATATTGGCAAATAGGTTAATGCTAGTAATGCAGAAGACGATTCATGCTGACCAAACTGGTTTTATACAAGGTAGACAAATGAAAAATAATGTAAGACAAATTGTTGACATATTGGAACATTTGGAAAGGAATAACCAAATCCCTGCGGTGCTTATATTTCTGGATGCGGAAAAAGCTTTTGATCGATTAGATTGGCAATTTTTATTGAGAGTGGTCAATAGGATGCAATTTGGGAATTGCTTTATGCAGTCCATAAAAGCAATATATCAGGAACAGACAGCTCAGATAATTATTAATGGCAGTTTGACAGAAACTTTTAAAATTGAAAAAGGCACGAGGCAGGGATGTCCCTTATCGCCATTATTATTTATATTAACTTTGGAGTTGCTGTTAAATAAAATACGTAATGCAGATGGGATAAAGGGAATCAAAGTTAGAGATTATGAATATAAGATACGGGCATTTGCAGATGATTTGGTTATGACCTTAACTCATCCAGTGGAATCAGCAAAGGTTTTGATTGATATAATAAAACAGTATGGTCAAGTATCTGGGTTTAAGATAAACATTGGAAAAACAAAGATGATAGTTAAAAATATGACAGCTAATCAAAAAGAAGAGTTACAAAGGGTAACGGGATGTGAAATAGTTAAAAAAGTCAAGTATTTAGGAGTTTATATTGCATCTTCTAATGGTAAATTGTATAAGTATAATTATGAATTGATATGGCATAAAATACAAGTTGAAATGGATAATTGGAAAAAACTACAATTGTCCTTGTTGGGTAGAATAGCAGTTATAAAAATGAATGTGTTGCCTAGGTTTTTGTTCCTCTTTCAAATGATACCAATACTAAAAAAGGATGCCAACCTGGAAGAGTGGCAGAAAGGTATTAATAAGTTCGTATGGCAAGGTAAGAAACCAAGGATAAAATTGAAAATAATGCAGGACATACGAGAAAGAGGAGGACTGAAAATGCCAAATTTAAAATTGTACTATGAAGCAGCTGTTTTATCAGCAATTAGTGATTGGATTAATTTAACAAATGGAAGGATATTGAATATTGAAGGGTATGATCTGGTCTATGGTTGGCATGCTTATTTAGTGTATGAAAAAAGGGTGGACAGAGCATTTAAGAGTCATATACTGAGAAATGCTTTATTGCGTGTCTGGAAGAAATATCAATATAAGTTAAATGAAAAAATACCTATATGGACAGCACCCAGGCACGCAATAGAGAATACGAGTATAGAATGTAGACAGGATGTAATTACGTATAAAGATATTCTCATTATGGAGGGAGGTATATTAAAATTAAAATCTGTGAATGTGTTGAAAGAGGAGAAAATAATTCAAACATGGTTTCAATATGTACAATTACAAGCCAGATGGAGAAAAGACCAGAAAACTGGTGTTATACAAAGTGATGAAAATTTAATTAAACAAATTAGAGATCAAAGCCCAATGCATATAAAAAGATTGTATAATATACTGATAGAGATGGACTCGGAAACAGAGCTAGTTAAGGACTGTATGATAAAATGGGCGCAGAATTTTGAACAGCCAATAATGATGGAAACGTGGGAGAAAATATGGGTAACAAATGTGAAATTTACCAAAGCGCAAAATTTAAGGGAGAACTTTTATAAAATGTTTTATAGATGGCATCTAGATCCAAAAAAGTTATCTTGTATGTATCCGAATGTACAACCAAAATGTTGGAGATGTAATTGTGAGGATGCTACTTATTTTCACATTTGGTGGACATGTAAAAAGGTTAAAGCGTTTTGGATTAAAATCTGGTGGATTTTACAAAATATTCTTAAAAAGAGGTTGAAATTTACACCACAGCTGTTTCTTCTGGGTATAGTTACGGATTGTACAGTTATAGAGACTAAATTGATTTTGAATTTAATAACTGCAGCAAGACTGTTGGTGGCACAATATTGGAAGAAGCAAGATTTACCTACAATCCAAGAGTGGACAATGAAAGTTATAAATCTAGCGGAAATGGCAAAAATCTCGGCGTACCTGAAGGATCATTCAAATGAAAGATATTTAAGAGATTGGAGAAGGTGGATAGATTATATTCAAAATAAATATCGGAATAAGAAATTGCAGATAGGTTATGAATGATTATATAGATATTTAGTGTGTCTTTAAGTAATAAAGCTAGGCGGGTAATTAGGGAATTGAAGAAACAAGAGATGTGAAATGTCATAATTGTTTAGATTAGGATTGATTATGATTGTTGAAGTTTATACCCTGTAATTTGTTCTGGGAAGGGGAGGGGGGGAGGGGGGAGGTTGAGGTAGGGAAGGGGGGGGGAAATATGTAAACTTTTTGTAAAACTTTTCAAAAAAAAAAAAAACAGTCAGTACATTTTACATAGCCATCGATATTTTACCCAAGAGATAATGATGTTCACGAGGCAGCGGTTTAGTAAACACATCCGCCACCTGTTCCCTTGTTTCACAATAGATGGTTTTAATGAAACCTGTTCTCACCAATTGCTTTACATGTTTATTCTTAATATCAATATGGCGCGATCTCTGACCTACAGCATCGGCCTCCGATATGTTAACAGCAGCCATGTTGTCCTCGTAGATATTTATAGGATACATGGGCTCCCTCCATAAGCTCACCAAAAGATCATCAAACCAAACTAGGTTATTGGAAGCTTTGGACAAACTCACATACTCAGCTTCCGCTGTGGAAGTTGCAATTAGCTTCTGCTTTCCAGAGTACCAATACACAGGACTACCATTCAGATATACAATGTATCCTGAGGTACTTTTTCTAGATCTAACATCCCCTGCCCAATCGGCATCCGAATAACAACTCAACCTTAGTTCTCCGATTATTTGTGGCTCCAACAACAATGAGTAATTCACAGTACCCTTTAAGTATCTTAGGACTCTTTTGATCCCATTCCAATGGTACTGTGTGGGATGTTCCGAATGTCTAGACAACACGTTTATGGTTAAACTAATATCCGGTCTTGTCCAATTCGTGATGTACAACAGCGACCCAATCACGGATTTGTAAAGGGTCTTATTCTCAAACTCCGTACTCTCAGTGTACATGTTTTTAAGGAAATCTGTTGCCATAGGGGTATCACATGGTTTCGCCTCTACCATGTTGCACTTCTTAATTAATTCCAAGATTTTATCTTGCTGAGAGAGTCGAAACCCCTTCTCGGTTTTTACAAATTGCACCCCTAGGAATTTGTTGATACGGCCTAATGGTTTTAGCACAAAACTTTTGCTTAGGCCATCTGAGAACTTCTTGTAACTGTCCTCAGACTTACAAATGTACAAGATGTCATCTACATACAACAGAATTGTTTCCCTAATGTCCTGATGGTCTTTAACAAAAACACATTCATCAGCCGATGATAGTGAAAAGCCCATCTGTTTCAGGCTTTTAGTGAGACACTCATACCATCGCTTACCAGATTGTTTTAAGCCATATAGGCTCTTGTTTAACAACCAAACGTCGTCTTCCCGATGGCTTACTCCCTGAGGAATCCTCACATACAGTTCTTTATCTAATTGGGCATGCAAATACGCAGTCTATATATCAAACTGATATATATTTTCACCTCGCATGGTAGCAATAGTGAGAGCCGTTCTCACACTCTCAGGGCACACCGTAGGCATTGTAATGGGACGGGGGAGGCATTGCAGGTATTTGGGGGGGGGTAGTGAGCTGGTGGAGATGTCTCGAAAAAGGTAGGAAAATTCTCACTGTCTTCATAGCAGCTGCAGAGAGAGCTGATAGCTATCAAGGTTAACTGTTCCAGCATACCAGATAGATGGGGCTGTCTGAAGAAGTACCCCATATGACACCTTGGGGAGATGTGGATTGGACACTCAATTTGGGGGGAGGGATTTGGGGATGCTTTCGATATGTAATTTTCGTGCCTATTGTCTCAGACTTTGCTTTTCTTTCGCTGCATTCAGTTCATACTCAGTAAAAGTATCTTTCTCTACAAACATGGAGTTGGAGTTTTTCTTTCTTGAGTTTTGAATGGAGGCACACCTGACACACTTGTGCCCATTATTTCTGGTCGCTGTATTTATGTAATGCAGTGCATTATTATCTTCCCTATGATAATAGGGACTCCTTTACATATCTGATCACTGGTACTATGTGTCCAGTCATTCTAACCCCACACTGAACATCAAAAGTTTCTCAGTCCAGGCATGTCCTCAAGTCACATCTTCATGTCCCTCTTTCTTATGCACACATAACTCTGGGAGTCAAGCTGCTCCATTGATTAATTGTTCTCATTTTCAAGAAATTCGTCCTTAGTTCCAGGTTGAATCTCCATCTTATGAATTTCCATCCATTGCTTCCTGTCTGCCCTGAGGCACTATGGAGAATAAATCGGTCCCCTCTTCCTTGAGACAGCTCTTTAAGTATTATAAGACAGCTATCATGTCACTTTAAGCCTTCTCTTCATTAGGTTAAACATACCTGAGCTGGCATCTTTTACTCGCACCTATGCTTTAGTAGATGCCAGTCTGCCATAAGCCATGAGGGGAGGGAGCTGTAGGAAGACAGGAGGGAAACTAAAAGCGATCTACATGCCATCCCAATACATCCCAAGGCTGAGGACCTGGGAATGGAATCCAATGTCTATCCATTAACCCAACTGTTGCAGGGACAGTTATGAAAACAACTTCTTCAAATATGATCGGACAATGGGGAGATAATAGGGGGGACGGAGAAGGAAAAGTTAACTAGAAATCTTTGCAGGCAAACATTTAGATCTGAATTTGCTACTGTAACCATTTGGCTTTTAGTAAAAGTAACCTTTTAGTTAAGAATGGAGTTAAGAGTGTTTCTTTCCTAAGAA
The DNA here is from genome assembly GCF_059756535.1 of Pantherophis guttatus. Classification (NCBI taxonomy): domain Eukaryota; kingdom Metazoa; phylum Chordata; class Lepidosauria; order Squamata; family Colubridae; genus Pantherophis; species Pantherophis guttatus. The sequence goes on along the minus strand of NC_142063.1, from coordinate 182,740,145 downwards.
ACCAGGCTGGACCAGGTCTGACATTAAGCCAGATCTGCAGTACCAATTTCCCAGAGCTAATGACTACCAGGAAAATTCTATTCTGAAACAGGAGAAAAAAAGAGATGAAAGACTCTGAGGTGAAAGGAGAACCCGAAACCCTGGAAGCTCAGCAGGGAACAGCCAACTTGAGCTTGGCACTTGACCCAAAGCAACAGGGAGGATGTTGCTGCCCGTGCTCCCCAAAGTCTGGCAAGAAGCTTTGCTAGATGGAACCAAACCCTGCTAGTCATGGGGATTCAGAAAATTAGATGAGATGGAGGAAGCCCCCTCCAGGAATCACCATCAGCCAAAGACCCACACCCACACTGGTGCCAAGGCCCCTCCAGCACTGCCAGCACCAGAACTGGCACCAGTGGCCCTACTGGGACCGGCTGCTTCCCTAGCACCAGTCACTTTCCCAGGCCGAGGAGAACACCAACCACCAGGGTAGGGGGTGAAATACAACGGGAATCTGAAGCAACTGGTGTTCTTCCTGGCTTAAGTGTGGCATTATATGGATGAATATGAGATGTACCTGGTGGGCAACCTAGCAGAGTATGCTGTGTTGCCTGGGCCTTGGAGGGAGTGGTGGCTTATGGCCCTGCATGACAACGACATTGAGGAACTGCATCATTTTGACAAGTTCATGTTAGCCCTAAGGCAGAGGTTCAAGAACTCCCTGGTGACTCAGAAGGCAATGACCCAAATAAAATCTATCAGGCAAGGGAAGAGGCCTATCGTAGCCTACCTCCAACAGTTCTGGACCTAGCCAGTCAACTAGTAGTCTGGCCCCAGGCAAGATTGATTGAGTACTTTTGAGCAGATTAAACTGCGAGGTCTTCTATACCTGTCTGTCATAAGGGGCACCTAGAACCCTCCACCAGTGGTACATGTTGGCCAGCAAGGTGGAGATTGACTTGGCAGTAATTCATGAATGCACCGGCCAGGAATAACAAAACCCCTACACACCAGAGAAGAAAGATTCAGCCTGGATGGAAAAATGGGACCCCAGCTCTAGTCAGTGAAGCATGGGATGCTTCCTATGAGACAAAGATGGCTGATTGTCCTTCCGAGCACCAAACATCAGTTACCACCTGCAAGGTTTCCAAGAAGACTAAAACCATTTTAAACCCCAAGAGGGAGTGCTAAGAGGGGTTGAGACCATAGAATTCACATCACTGTCCAACAATAGTGAGGGAACTCTGATCAAAGTCCCAAAGTTGGATCAAAACAGTGATAGTGGAGAAGATGACCTTATGGTAAATGCCCCCCTAATCCCAGTAACAATCAGCATAGAATTAACAGTGGGTTCCTTGGGGTGCAGGAGCATGATGATAGCTTTACTGGACTGGGTGTACCTGCTGTCTAGTTAGCCCAAATTTAGTGGGGAGGCTTGGACTGCAACTTTGGGAGTTAAAAACTTAGTCTTTTTGACCTTTTTGACTGAACCCAAAATTGGGACCCCATGAAGAGACTATTAGATTCATTATAGCCTGGGTATGGACCATTCCATGGTACTAGGGTTGGCTTGGCTGGTGAAATGAAACCCAACCACAGACTGGATAAGAAAATTATTAAAATCTGCTGGCAAAACCCAGAGCGAAAAGTTCGAGGGAAAGTGAAACTAGACAACCAGCTTGTTAAGAAAAGGAAAGGGGAAAGCCTGGCTTCGACCCAAAAGTGGAAAGAGGCTATTAGTGCCATACCTAGCAAACATTAGGGGTTGGAAAAAGGTTTTAGAGCAGTGGTTCTCAACCTTCCTAATGCCGCGACCCTTTAATACAGTTCCTCATGTTGTGGTGACCCCCAACCAGGGGTGGGTTCTAATTTTTTTTACTACCGGTTCTGTGGGCGTGGCTTATTTTGTGGGCGTGGCTTGGAGGGCATGTGACTGGGTGGGCATGGCTAGCTGGTCATGTGACCGGGTGGCCATGGCTATGTGTATAGGGACTACTCAGAGGGCTGAAAAAAGTCATTTCTGACAGGTCCTCGGACTTTTGACTGGTCCTCACACTTATGACCATCCTCACATTTATGCCCGTTGTGGCATTCTTAACAACCGTGTCACTCATTTCACAACTGCTTCTCTTCAACATGGTGATAAGATAGGGCAAAAAACGTAAAATGTGAGGAGGTCGTAAATGTTGGCCGCTTCAAACAGTTATTTAGCCCAGATTTGAGGCTCGGGGTATATGGTCCAGCGGTCAGCTGCACCTGAAAACCCCCCACATGGACCGAGACCTGGGAAGATCGTGGCAGAATTTGCTCGGAGAAAACGGGCAGGACTATTGGGGGTGATTTGGCCCGGAATATCGAAGGGAGTTGGGGAGTGATAGAGGGGGATTGCCAATTACCATCTGGTTTCTCCCTTGGATTCGCCCCCCCCTATGAAAATGGCCTCCCCCCGTTGCTACCTGGACTCTCTATTAGGTCGGCCCATTTTTCCATCACTACTGACTCTGGGACTTTATTATCACCCTCCTGGATTTTTATGTTTGTTCTCTATCTCCTTCTGCTGCTGGCTAGTTTATTCCTGCCACCCGATTTCCACCTTTAGGCCTTGGCTCGGGGGAGGAGAGATTGCAGGCTGGAGGGAGAAGCTGAGAGTCCAGGTCAAGGACTGCTGCTCCATCTGCAGGGAGAGAGTGACTATTGTTGGCCTTTTACATGCAGCCGCGGTGAGAGAACGGCTGTGGCCATCCGCCTGCACTGCAACCATCTAATCTGGTTGCCCCATCACTGTGAGAGAGTGAAGGGGCCCCAGCTTCATCCTGGCCAGCCTCTTTTGCCATCTCTCACCTCAATGACTATCTTTAAATATCGCTGACATCCAAGGTTCCCCTTTTCCATCTCATCATACTTGTATGGCTTATACCTCGGCAGATTTGCTCGCGCTGCGAGATGCCCCCCTCTCGCGGCGATGGCCTTCCACTCTATCGAAGGCCTACCTTAAGGACGGGCTTTGGAGCCCCGAGAGGTGGCATGTTTTAAAGCGGGGATTGAGGGGTTTTTTAATTAGGGTTTTTAATAATCTTTTAAGGGGAACTGGGAGGGCGACCAAAGGGGATGGGGGGGGTAATCCACCTAGGTCAGGGCCCAGCCCGGCACAGGGTAACGGTTTGGAGGGCGCAGGACGAGGGATTGGGGATGTCATCAGCACGGTGGATGGGAGGGGCAGATATGGCGGGAGCAGAGGACCTTATCTTGTGCCGGGGGTGCGCACTCGCTACTTGAGAGTGATTGCGCGCCCCGGTCCTCAAGGCTCCCCTCGGATACTAGGCAGCTCAGATACTCAGGACCTGGGCCTCTGGCTGATGCTGTCCAACGCCAGGTCCGTGGTAAATAAGGCCCCCCTCATTTACAATCTTATTCAAGAGGGGGGAGCAGACTTGGGTATTACGGAGACCTGGTTGGGCCCGGAGGGAGGGGTCCCTCTGGTTGAGATGTGCCCACCAGGCTTCAGAGCATTCCATCAGCCGAGGGCCCAGGGGACGGGCGGGGGGGTGGCGGTTATTATTAACGAAGGCCTGGGTCCGAGGGAGACCACTGTGCCACAGATTGCCGGATGTGAGTCCCTCTTTGTGAGATGGGGTCATGGGGTTCAGATGGGCTTGCTGCTTACGTACCTGGCTCCCTGCCGCATGGCAACGGCCCTGCCCGAGCTACTTGGCGTGATAGCCATGGTGGCAGTTGATACACCGAGGCTTATGGTCATGGGTGATTTCAATCTGCCGTCTGTTGGTGAAACGTCGGAGATGGCTCGGGAGTTCATGGCTTCCATGACAGCCATGGACCTGACCCAGTTAGTTCATGGCCCCACTCACAGGGGGGGACACACGCTGGACCTGATTTTTGTCTCTGGCCAGTGGTTGAGTGGTCTTATTATAGGGGATATAGACATGAAACCCTTGTCATGGTCAGATCACTCATTCCTTCGTCTGGACCTTCGAACCGCTACACCCCGCCGCAGGGAGGCGGACCCAATTAGATGGATCCGCCCCAGGCGCCTGATGGATCCTGATAGGTTCCAGACGGAGCTTGGGCCAATTCCTGAAGATCTGGCACATGACTCGGCCGAGGACCTGGTAGCTGCCTGGGATCAGGCGGCTGGTGGGGCCTTGGATCGAGTCGTGCCTTTGCGACCTCTGACCCGGTGTTGATCCCTCGCGGCTCCTTGGTTCACTGAGGAGCTGAGGGAGATGAAACGCCGGAAAAGATGCCTAGAGAGCAGTTGGAGGGCCAGTCTCGCTGAATCTGACCGAACACTGGTAAGGTCGCATATTAAGACCTACCTAGTGGCGATAAAGACGGCAAAGTTTAATTACTTTTCCGCCTCTATTGCATCATCAGGGAATCGTCCGGCTGCCCTGTTCAGGGTAACTCGCTCCCTGCTCCACCTGGGAGCGCGGGAGGATCCCTTGGAAGGCAGGGCGGAGGATTTCGGACAATACCTGCATGACAAAATCGCTCAGATCCGGGGGGACTTGGACTCTGACTGGGTAGATCAGGGCAGGGTGACGAGGAATAGTCTTGAGAATGTTACCTGGGAGGAGTTTGATGCTGTGACTCCCGATGATGTGGACAGGATTTTGGGGAGACTTAGTGCGGCCACATGTTTACTGGACCCGTGTCCCTCCTGGTTGGTACTGGCCTCCCAGGAGGTTACACGAGGCTGGCTCCAGGGTGTTATCAACGCTTCGTTGAGTGAGGGTCACTTCCCCGCCGCCTTGAAAGAAGCGGTGGTGAGGCCTCTCCTCAAGAAGCCGTCCCTGGATCCGGCAATATTGGCCAACTGTCGTCCTGTCTCCAACCTTCGCTTCCTGGCGAAGGTTGTTGAGAGTGTGGTCGCGCGACAGTTTCCACAATTCTTGGAGGAAACATCCTATCTAGATCCGTTCCAGTCGGGTTTCAGGCCTGGACACAGCACGGAAACGGCATTGGTCACGTTGGTTGATGATCTCTGGAGGGCTCGGGACAGGGGTTGTTCCTCTGTTCTGGTCCTGTTAGACCTCTCAGCGGCTTTTGATACCATCGACCATGGTATCATGCTGCACCGGTTGGAAGAGTTGTGGATGGGGGGCACCGTATTACGGTGGTTCTCCTCCTTTCTCTCCGACCGGTCGCAGTTCGTGTTGGCAGGGGGGCAGAGGTCGACCTCAAGGCCTCTTATATGTGGAGTGCCTCAGGGGTCGGTCCTCTCGCCCCTCCTGTTCAACATTTATGTGAAGCCGCTGGGCAAGATCATCCGTGGCTTTGGGGTGAGATACCACCAGTACGCTGATGACACCCAGCTGTACATCTCCACCCCAGGCCACCCCAACGATGCCCTTGAAGTGATGTCCCAGTGCCTGGAGGCTGTGCGGATCTGGCTGGGGAGGAACAGGCTCAGGCTCAACCCTTCCAAGACTGAGTGGCTGTGGCTCCCGGCATCCCGATATAGTCAGTTGACTCCATCACTGACTATTGGGGGTGAGTCGTTGGCCCCCACAGAGAGGGCTCGCAATCTGGGAGTCCTCCTGGATAGGCAGCTGTCCTTGGAGGAAAATCTGACCGCTGTAACCAGGGGGACCTTTTGTCAGGTTCGCCTGATCTGACAGTTACGGCCCTTTCTTGATCGGGATTCCCTGTGCACAGTCACTCATGCCCTCGTCACCTCTCGCCTTGACTACTGCAACGCTCTCTACATGGGGCTCCCCTTGAGGAGCACCCGGAGGCTCCAACTGGTCCAGAACGCAGCAGCGCGGGTAGTGACGGGAGCAGCATGGCGCTCCCATGTAACACCGCTCCTGCGCGAGCTGCACTGGCTCCCAGTGGTCTTCCGGGTGCGCTTCAAGGTGTTGGTTATCACCTTTAAAGCGCTCCATGGCATAGGGCCTAGCTATCTTCGAGACCGCCTGCTGCCATCGACGACCTCCCATCGATCCGTGCGCTCCCACAGAGAGGGCCTCCTCAGGGTGCCATCAGCCAAACAGTGCAGGCTGGTGACCCCCAGGGGGAGGGCCTTCTCTGTGGGGGCACCTACCCTCTGGAATCAATTGCCTCCAGAGATAAGGAGAATCCAAGACCTCAGTGCCTTCCGCCGTGCCCTTAAAACCTTCCTTTTCCAGCAAGCCGGGCTGGTCTAATTTTTTAAGTGTTTTTAAGTGTTTTTTTTATTGTTTTTAATTAATGGGGCCAAATTTATATATATATATATATTTTAACTGTATTTTAATATTTGTACTTGATGTTTTTACTTGGCTGTTCACCGCCCTGAGTCCTCAGGGAGAAGGGCGGTATACAAATTCAAAATAAAATAAAATAATAATAATAAAAAAATCGAGGACTGGTCAAAAGGGTGAGGACCAGTCAAAAATAACTTTTTCAGCCCTCTGAGTAGTCCCTGTGCGCAAAAGGACTACCCAGAGGGCTGAAAAAAGTGATTTCTGACAGGTCTTCGCACTTTTGACCGGTCTTCACAGTTATGACTGGTCATCATTTATGCCCATTGTAGCATTCTTAACAACCGTGTCACTCATTTCACAACTGCTTCTCTTCACCATGGTGACAAGATAGGGCAAAAACATAAATTGTGAGGACAGTCGTAAGTTCGAGGACTGGTCAAAAGTGCGAGGACCAGTCAAAAATAACTTTTTCAGCCCTCTGAGTAGTCCATATGCATAAAAGGATACAGCAATAGAGAGGGATGAAGGAAGGGAAGGGAAATTAGAGTAGGAGTGAGGGTAAGAGAGGGAGGAAGAGAGGAGGAGAAGGAGAAAGGAAGAGGAAGTAGGGAGAAGAAGAAGAGGGGGGGGAGAGAAAGTAAGAAGGAAAGAAAAGACAGAGGTGGTAGGTTTGAGGAGAAAGATTGCTGTACAATAAAAAAGATGAAAGGGAAGAAAGCCAACCCCAAACAAATATAAAGATATTAAGATAAAGAATGAATTGTTAAACTTTAAAGAATAAAAGAGAACAAATAGCACAGGGAAGAAAGCAGAACTGCCAGCAATAACAGATACCAACTGCACCAGATGTCTAATTGGACTTCCACTTGTTGAACAATTGGGGATCAGAACAGCAGCCTTAAAGCACCCAATTAAATTTCATCAGGTGGGTGGAACATTAATTGGGGGGTTCCCCGCCATCCATATTACAGAACTGGTTAGATTAAAAATCGGGAGACATCATGAACTTATACGATTTATAGTAACTCCAAAAATGTCAGAATCTGTCATACTGGGCCTGGCTTGGCTAGACAAATGGACCCCCACCATCAAATGGGAAGATGGATACTGAAAAATCAGAATAGGGGCTGGCCCATTACCCCCTGCCCCTCCTCCCAAAGTGCAGCCTACCCATAAAGGCCAGCTGCCAAAACCAGCAGCAGCTTGTTCAGACAGGCCTTCAGGCGAACCCCAGATTCCTAACGTATATACAGATTTAGCCAAAACGTTCAGTGAGGAGGAATATAACCTCCTCCCCACTCATTGGCCCATGCATTGCACCATCGAATTAGAACCAGGAGCCAAATTGCCAAAGCCAAGGATGTACTCCATGACACCTGCTGAAATGACCGAGTTGAGGAAGTACATTGACACCAACCTAGCCAGAGGATTCATTGAGCCTGCAAAATCCAGGGTGGCCACCCCCATATTGTGCTGGACTGGCAACCCCATGAACATGTAAGCAACTTCAAAGCTTCCTGGGGTTTGCAAACTTTTACAGACAATTCATCCCCTCCTTTGCTGAGGTTGCCTTCCCCTTGACCGAATTGCTAAAAACCGGTCCGTCTCCCGCTAAGCCAAAACCTAACCAACCCCTAGCTGTCAAATGAATGAACTGTCAAAAATCCTTTGAACAATTAAAATGCCTATTCGCAGTGGAGCCAATCCTACAGCACCCTGACCCAAATAAGCCATTTGTGGTTCAGGCGGACGCAAGTGATGTAGTGGTGGTTGCTGTTCTACTGCAAAGAGACGCCCAAAACAATCTAATGCTGTGTGCTTACGTATCGAGAAAGTTAAAAGACACTGAGCACAGATGGGCGGTATGGAAGAAAGAGGCTTTTGCGGTGCGATGGGCTCTCCTATCCTGGAGACACTTCCTAGAGGAGGTTAATGAGCCTTTTGAAGTATGGTCTCACCACAAAAACCTCAAGGCACTGAAGATCCCGAGGAAGCTTTCCCCCAAGCAGGTTCACTGGGCCCAGTATTTCAAACGCTTTAACTTTAACCTGAAATACATTCTGGGCAGGGGCGGGGGACTGTTAGCTGATGCTCTCTCCCTTAAGTCCCAGTTTGACAGCCGACAGGAAGAGATAGTTCATGCCATGATCTTAGAAACTCAGCCAACAGTCCAAGCCCATACCAGAGCACAAATGTGCCATGGTTCCAACCTCCCCGAAGACAAGTTGACAGCAGAGCTAAAAGCGGCGCTCTCAACTGATTACTTGTTCAAGGAAAACTAGACGGACCTAACCCTAAGAGAGGGGTTGGCATGGAAGGGGAGTAAGATTTATGTGCCCAACAGCATGCGACTCCTGGTGCTAAAGAGGAGTCATGATTCTCGACTAGGGGGCCACTTTGGATTTTTAAAACCCCCCCATTTGACTAGAAGACAATTCTGGTGGCCAAAGATGAAAGCTGATGTGGAAGACTATGTGAAAAGCTGCGCCACTTGTGCCACCATGAAATCCAGACCAGGGAAGCCCCCTGGACTTCTCCAGGTTGTGAACCGAAACCACCAAGCCCTGGGAGGAGATTGCAATGGACTTCATAGTGGAGCTCCCTGACAGTGGAAGGAACAAGGTGATTTGGACTGTCATTGATTTATTCTCCAAGCAAGCGCACTTCACTGCCTGCAACAGACTACTATCAGCCAAGAAACTGGCAAAGCTTTTTGTGAAACATATCTACAGATTACATGGGGTTCCAAGGAGAATAATATCAGATCACTGGATCCAATTTACTGCTAAGTTCTGGAAAGAGTTCCTATGGTCCATTGGGTCACCCCAGGAGCTTAGCTCAGCTTTCCACCCATCGCCTAATGGATCAGCTGAAAAATTGATCTCAATGGTGTTCAACCATTGAACCATAACACACACAACCATAACACACATTAGATGTTATGTAAATTATGTAAATTATGAACAAGAAAATGGCAGACTTACTACCATTCGCAGAAGTGGCTTATAATAATGCAGTACACAGCAGTACTGGGTTGACTCCTTTTCAGATAACTACGGGTCCAATGGATTTTGTGCCGATGCCTGAGTTGCCTAGAGAGCCTCCCACTTCCATGTCCCTAACAGAATGGATGACCTCATTGAAAAGGGGTTGGGAGAATACTAAGAAAGCTTTAGCTGAATCAGCAGAAAAATATAAGGCCCAGGCCAACAAACGCCGGTCTCTCCAATCACCTTTCCTAATAGGAGATAAGGTGTATTTGTCAACCAAGTACCTAAGATTGAGGTTACCTAGCAAGAAGTTTGGACCCAAATTCATAGGTCCCTTCCCTATAGTGAAAGTGATTAACCCAGTGACTGTCCAACTTAGCCTCCCTCGTCTATTAGGGAAAGTACACCCAGTTTTCCACAGTAGCTTATTGAAACCAGCAAGAGAATCTAACTTAAGGCCCTTGCCAGCTGCTCCCCCCATTCCTTTGGTAGTGCAAGGGGAGACTCATTATGAAGTGAAGAAGATCCTTGACTCTAGACTATAAAGGGGTCGCTTACAATATTTGGTACACTGGAAAGGATACCCGTTATCTGAAGCTACTTGGGTGAAAAGTTGGGATGTGAATGCTGATACTCTAGTGAAGCAATTTCATTATAAATTCCCTGAGAAATCAAAAGGTCCACCTGGGGGGGGGGAGAGGGGGTTAAGGGGTCCTGTACAAGGTGTTAAGCCTTCTTTTGTGTTTTGTCTGTTTTATTTTTCAGGATGTGTTTTTTTTCTGCAGGGGGGGATGCCTGTCAGCGTTGGAAGCCATATTAGGCCGGAAGCTTCCATGTTGCCACCTTCTCATGTGTGGGAAAGTAGGAGGGGGGATTTAGTAGAGGGGTTGCTTGTAGACATAACAGCATTCTTCCTGTTGGTCAAGGTCAGGGCGATCCGGCATCTGGAGAAGGAGTGGTCGGAGTGCTGAGTCAAGATGGGACAGATGTTGATTGGAGCATGTGATCAGCTGAGGAGTGAGGGGATGGTTTTGGGGGTTTTGATTTACTGAGGGAAAACCCGGACCTTTCAGATTCAGGTTTTCCCAGATGTGCCCGTTTACCTATTCTAGTAAAGAGAACTTTGGAAAATGCTTGCTTCTGCATCTTTACTCAGAGTTGGGGTTTTCTGGAACGCTGACACATGTTAACATTCATAGTCCATGAGAGGTCCTTCAAGATATAAATGCGCAAAAATTTAAAACTACCAACCCTCGCCACCTCCTCACCATTTATGTACAATGGTAAATGTACATCTCTCTTCCTCCTGAAGTCAATTATAAGTTCTTTAGTTTTTTTGGTGTTAAGTGTAAAATTATTGTCAGCCATTGTACTTCCTTTCTGTAAGCAGACTCATTGTTCTTATTAATGAGCCCCACCACTGTTGTGTCATCCGCAAATTTAATAATTTAATCTATAATCTATCTTCCAAAGTGTTAGTAATTCCCCTTGATGTCTGCAAATTTGATGAGCTCCCCTTCAATTCTCTCATCTAGGTTATTTATTAATATGTTGAAGAGTACTGGGTCCAAGACAGAACCTAGTGTGATGACTCCCCTAGATGCTTCCCCAGATACCTCTCTAGATGTCAGTTCAGATGAGGATGAACCAGTCCTAGGCATGTCAGGAGGAGAGTTGGTCAATAGCTCCAAGCAGCCACCTGAGAGTGAATTGGCTGAAGCACAGCTACAGCAGGACAGGCCTAAGCTTCAGGTAGGAAAAGCACACAGCTGCAGCTGGTTAGCGATGAGGAGGAGGAATTGCCATCTGCACCTGCTCCAAGAACACATAGGGCAGAGAAAAGGCAGGAGCAGTGAAGGTTAGCCTGACTACTTGTGAGGAGGCAGCCTCATCCCTCTTCATGGATTGCACCAGAAGTTGGCTATTTAGCACAGCAGACAGATGGAGATGAGGCTGGGAACAATGTGTTCATATCCTAGCTGTGTATTTCCTGGTCATTGTGATTCCTGCCTTGCTTTGGATTGATACCGTGCCTTGAGTTTGAATCATGCCATGTGAACTCTGGATTTTTCTTGTCTCATGAATCCTCTTGTGTTGTGGATTTAATTTTGCCTGATGGATTTGTCTTGTTTGGGAAACTTTCAAGTGCCTTATGGACTCATTGGCCATTGTGCTGTGGCATTGGTATGTTTTGGCTGGATTTAATTGGGACAGTTCTGGGTTTTAGAAAAGGGAATTCCTGGGGAATATTAATAAACTATTATGTTTGTATGCGAGTGAGCAGGACAACACACTTGAGGTGTGCTTGAGTAGTAGCTATACACCTCTTACTTTTAAGAATAAATGAAGTTAGGAAGTTCAGTTTGTTACCATATCCATAAGCAAATGGAATTTTAAAGTGGAGTGGGGAATATGATTGATCTTGAAATTTAGCTTTCCTCACCTTTATTAAATCACTTTTTCCCTGAAAATAATTTGTATTTTAAAATGTCTATTTCTTAACATGCTTCAAAACTTTTATCTTGTGACACCCAGGCTTTGAAACTTCATCTCCCCAGAGTTTACACTGGTTCTGGTTCTGCTGGTCTTTCACAAGGCCTCAAAAACATGGTTTGGTCCCTGAATTTGGGATCCAGATATAAGATAGGGGCTTTGCTCCAGTGGTGGATTTCAAAATTTTTTACTACCGGTTCTGTGGGTGTGGCTTGGTGGCCGTGGCTTAATGGGCGTGGCATGGGAAGGATACAGTAAAATCTCCATTCCCACCCTACTCCAGGGGAAGGTTACTGCAAAATCCTCCCAATCAGCTGGGACTCAGGAGGCAGAGAATAGTTGGGGGTGGGGCCAGTCAGAATTTTTACTACCGGTTCTCCGAACTACTCAAAATTTCCACTACCGGTTCTCCAGAACTGGTCAGAAGTTGCTAAAACCCACCTCTGCTTTGCTCCCCAAGTTTCTAGTGGTGAGACCCTGTTCCTAAAGCTGGGCTCACAGGATCAGTTGGAATGTGTTCTGTCCCCGTCGCATGCACACACACAAACAGACAGCCAGGAGTTAATGTCAACTTGCAAAGCTTTCAAGTTGCCATGAGCAGGAGGGAGGGAGAATTGATAGAGCTGATTGACTAACTGAAGTTACATTCCATACATGCTTCCTGACTGCAATCAGAGGGAGGGTGTTAAATTTCAAACAGTCAGGAATTTCTTTAAGATAACAGACTTGGCAGCGAACCATGAACTGCCTGCCAAGAGATTTTACTCACTAAGGGAAGTTTTTTCTCCTCAGTCCGATATACCAAATTAATTCCACAAAGCAAAGAATTGTCAAAGTCCAGTCCGAAGAAATCCAAAAAGAGATTCTAACAGGGTTCTAGAAACACGATATGACTTCCGAGCTTTTCAATTTGTCCATCACAAGGCCTGAATAGCTGACACACCCCCTTTTATCCCTTGTGGGGTGTGGTCCAGTGACTCAGCTCAATCTCTGGCCCGCCCACGCCTCTTTCTCTGCTGCACGCACTTATCCTTCCGACACTGTCTGGGATCCAGCCAAAACTCATCCCCCTCGCTCTCTATCTGCGGCTGCTCCGAAGTGCCTTGCTCCTGGCATATCTCTTGGCCTTTGGAGGAAACCTGAGGCATTGCCAGAGAGGAGGGTCCTGGAGAGGGAGGCCTTGCCAAATCCTCTCCTTCACCTTCTGAGTCCTCTCCCTCTGTTAGGACAGGCTCGGGGGTCGGAGTCACAACAGAATGTTGCTACTGTACCAGTCTCCGTGCTGCCTAGCAATCTCTCTGTCTTAACTACTGGAGGCCATCTCAGGGCTGGTGTTGGAGTTTTCCAGACTTACAGCTCTGGAAGACTTCAACATGCCAACCCTGGGTGTGGCCTCAGAATTGACCCAGGAGTTCATGACCACTATGGCAGCCACAGGCCTATCCTAAATCATCTCGTCTCTGACTCAAGACAGTGGTTACACACCATATATAATTTTCTAGTCACAGCAATGGCAACAGGATCTGGTGGGGGAACATAACATTATATCCCCTGTCATGCTCAGATCAGACCCTGATGTGTCGTTGAGATTTTCCTTTAATGGCTCCCTCTGCAGGGAGTCTGGCCCCATTGGGATGGTCCACCTTTGGTGACTGATGGATCCAATTGGGTTCCAGAGGGAACTGGGGGACATCCTGGAAGTTTGGCTCTGCTGAAACCTTGGTGATGTCCTGGAATTAAAGGGTGGCCAGGACTCTGGACAGCATTGTGGCTATGCAGCCTCTCTTGACTCATTGCTCCCAACTCTCCCTGTGGTTCACAGAGGAGCTGTGTGTCCTGAAAAGAGTTAAGAGATACCTAGAGTGCTGTTTGAGGAAAATAAAGGATGGCTCTGACCAAACACAACTTAGACGCACTATTGAGGCCTATCACGTGGCAGTAAGAATGATGAAACAGCATTATTTTCCCACTCTTATCGAGTCTGCAGAGTGTCACCCCACCTAGTTACCCAGTTCCTTTTGGGACAGGAGAGCTTGGTTGATCATCTCCAGGGTCACAACTAAGAGTTTGTTCAAAACCTGATGGACAAAGTCACTTGGATTCATTTCCAGCTAGGACACATGCATGGTAAAGGTCCTTGTGAGATGCCCACGTATAGTCTTGCCTGGTTAACTGGGAACAGTTTGATCCTTGATCTCCCAGCCTTTAATACCATCAATCATGGTATCCTTTTGGGCTGGCTGTGGAGTTTGGAGCTGGGTGGCTTAGTTTTATGTTGGTTTGGCTCTTTTCTTCAAGACCAGTGCCAATAGATGGTGATAGGGAGTGAGATGTACAGCCCATAGTCACTCCTTTGTGGTGTGCCACAGAGCTGAGTACTCTCTCCACTCCTTTTTAACATCTATATGAAGCCAATGGGTGAGATCATTGACCACTATGGGTTGAGGTATCATCAATATGCTGATGATATTCAATTTTATATCTCCACCCTTGATGATCCAAGTGATGCTGTTGCCACCCTCTTGCAGTGCCTGGAGGCTGTGGGGGCCTGAATGGGGAAAACAGGCTTTGGCTGAACCCTGGCAAGATTGAATGACTTTGAATGTACAGAGCTGAAAGTTGTAGGATTTAATCAATTTAGTTCTGGATGGGTTTGCACTATCCCAGGCAGATCCAGTTTGCAACTTGGGGATTCTCCTGAACCAGTGGTTTCTGCTCAAAATTGCTGCCTGCAATTACTGCAGGTTCGAATCTCGCCAAGGCTCAAGGTTGACTCAGCCTTCCATCCTTTCTAAGGTAGGTAAATTGAGGACCCAATTGTGGGTCCTGACTTTGTATAAATATACAAAAGGATGAAGGCTATTGCTTAGCGCATTGTAAGCCGCCCCGAGTCTCCAGAGAAGGGCGGCATATAAATCAAATTTAAAAAATAAAATAAAAGAGCAGGTGGCAGTCGCAGCTAGGAGAGCCTTACATAACTTTGGTTGGTGCACCAGTTGCAGCCTTTCCCTATTCGAGTCCTGGTCAAAGGATTGCTGCAATGTACTCTATATGGAGCAGGTCTAGGCCAACTCACCATGGCCAACTCACTGCTGCTAACTCACCTCCACCAACTCACTATCAACTCGCTGCAGGGACAACATGACACAACCAACTCGCTGCAGGGACAACTCCCCGTGGAAGCCGGATGAGTGAGTAGATGGGCAGAGCATGCAGGGTACAGTGAGAGGATAGACAGCACCACCAGCAGTAGTAGCAGCTCCCATGGTGAGTTGTCCCTGCAGCGACTTTGCTGTGTCAAGATGTCTCACAGCGAGTTGGTACTGGCGAGTTGGCCGAGGCGAGTCGACAGTGGTGAACTGACAACAGCAAGTTGGCTGCAGTGAAATTGTCCCATTCTGACATGGGGCTACCCTTGAAGCTTCAATCAGTGCAAGGCGTGGCAGCACAGGCAGTTCTTGGGGTTCCTGGGATGACCCCATTTTAACCACTCCTCTGCGAACTGCACTGGCTGCTGTTCTGCTTCTGAGTGCAATTCAAGGTATTGGTTATTGTTAGATCGGCGCAGGAATGGAAGACGCGACCAGCTCGTTACATTAGTAACTTTATTGAGAACAAGAAACAGTAGCAAGACTGGCTGTGCGCTGCCGGAGCTCTCCTTATATTCGCTCCGGCAGTCGCACCGCCCCTGACAGCGATTCAAACTTTCCCGCCCGATGGCTGGCAGCCAATCCGGGCGGATGTCCTTATAAGGACATAACAGTTATTATCTTAAAGCCCTGCGTGGCATGGGTCCAGGTTACTTGAGGAACACCATTAGGACTGGCCCACCCCACTCACCAGCAGAGGAGGCATGCTGAAGGCCCAGTTAGGAGTCCAAGGGAAAGGCCTTCTCTGCCATGGTTCTTGCCCTTTGGAACATCTTAACATGCCCCCCCCCATCCCACCCCCAATGATCAGGGAACTCAGCTTGGATCGTCAGAGCATTTAAAAGAAAACAAGGGTTTTTTTCTTTTAAATGCTATGACGATCCCAGCTGAGTTTTAAAAAAGCCTCTGCCGATCAGGGAACTCAGCTGGGATCGTCAGAGCCTTTTGAAAACAGTTTTTTACAACCTCTTAGCCGAAGAAGTTGTAGAAAAAATGGTTTTAAAAGAAAAAAAAATTGCCCATGCCCACCCAGTCACATTACCCCCACCACCATCAAGCCACGCCCACAGAACCGGTAGTAAGAAATTTTAAATTTCACCCCAGAAGCTACCCAAAGTCAGTTTGTTACGAGATGTATGGCAAATAAATTTAATAAATAAATAAAAATAAAATAAATAGACCCTGCTTTTGTTGACTTGTATTAGTTGTTGATTTTTTTTTCTTCAGCTGCTCTTTATGTGTACAATATTTTTTATTGTTAATGTGTTTTATGTGTTTTGTAACTGTTTGCTACTCCGATCCATACAACTGAACTGGATGGCCATATAAATTGGATGAATGAATGAATTAATGTTCTTTTGTGTGGCTCACAACTGCAGGGAGGGAGGAAGGGTGGGCAAGCAAGTATTTTTGGCTGCTAAGAAATAAAGGGGTTCTAAAAGGATTCTAGTGAAGTTTGCTGTTGTTTACAGAACAGAATGTCAATCCTTTCGCAAGCCTTTTGGGATTGTTACTTTTATGGTTTTAGTAAAACCAATTTACTATAGATTTAATGCATTATGTGTATCTGTATCTATATTTTAATTTAATGTATATACATACATACATACATACATACATACATACATACATACATACATACATACATTATATATATTAATACTATGTTTTGTTGCTAAACTTTGGCTGATATTGGGCTTTGATAGTTGCAGAAGAAAAATTGGTTTGTTCAGCTGCATACAATGTGTCCAACCCTGGTATGCTATGCATACAAATTATTTTACTCCAGAATGTTTTTCATTAATTATATTTTTTTCTAATTTAGAACCATTTTATCATTTATACTTTAGTTAAAGTTTAACTTAGTTAAAGTTATATTTAGCTTCCTAAATATACAATATCTACAATTTGCTGTATTTATTTGTTTGCTTGTTTCCTGCCTTTATTATTTTAATAAATAACTTAAGGATGTGAACATACTAATACTCCTTCCTCCTCCTATTTTCCCTACAACATTATCATTATTTTTGGTGTTTTTAAATGGTTTTTTCTTTAAAAGTGCCACTATAGTTTTTGAGATTTCATTTAGTTTTTAACCTTATGGATTTTCCATTGCTAAATGACAGTCATAAAGCACAATATCAAGTGACTGCTACTACTTAGCAATGGACCAGTACTTATGATTCTTATTGTTAAACAAATCACCGTGGGTGATTTGAGAACATCATGTTGTCACCATTTTTGATCTCCTGCCAGTTTCCCGGTTAACTTTGCTCATAGAAAGCTAGCAAAAAAGTCACAAATGACAATCCTGTAACCACAGGAATGCTGTAACCTATGTATGAGGACTGGTTGTAAATACCAGTCATTCAACACTGTCATAAGTTCAGCAATCATATAAATGATTTCAAAATCAGTGGTCGTTAAGCAAGGACATATGGAAATCTGAATGTTATAAAATCCAATCATTTCCATTATCATTTTCTTCATTTCTGTAGTTTAAGTTAATCTTGTTGCAGTTTTTACAGAGACTAAAATGACCTATTTTTGTGTTTTATTTGTTCCAGAAAAAGAAAAAGCACTTTTACAAGAAAACCTATTTTTCTCTTTTTAATCATATTTGCTACCTTTTCCTCCCATAAATTTATTTTTTTCATTCAATAACTTTTCAGTACTTTATGAGCACTAAAATGAAATAATCTGATGAATGTGGGAAATGGAGTCACTTAACCATAATTACTAGTGGCAGCCATTTTTTTCTAAGAGATTGCCATATACATAGGACAAGAACAATACAAGATCGAATCTGGGTTGGTTACCAGGAGGACCAGAGATTTACTCTTCTGAGCTTTCAGACTCATGCTGGAGCCCACCTTCAGGGAATGTCTTTCTACTGGGAACAAAAAGTCTGAAAGCTCAGAAGAGTAAATCTGTAGATGACCAACCCGGTGACCAACCCAGATTCAATCTTGCATCATTATCCTGGGACATATGTATTTTCTGTTACAAGTAAATGCCTAACTGTGTATACACCATTGCATAGACTGACCCACTGATCCCTCCTCCCTCACTTAGCCCTTCCCATAACCCCTCCTTACCTTGACTCCACCTCCTCCATATATAAAGGCTGTGCGCAGAAGTCCAGAACCAGTTCCAAATGAGTTTACCTGAATAGAAAGAAATTGAGTAAATAAATACATTGAACTCAAAGCCTATCGTGTCTGTGATTATTGGGCAAGATCCTTGGAAAACTTACTTATCAAAATGGCAGCAGAGGACGGTTATGCCCAATAAACAGAACCAAAATCGGAAATGGAAGGAAGGATGAACACAAGGTCCACCACCAGGCTGATGGCAGAGATGGAGGAACTGGACCAGACAAACAGAAGCGTGAGGCCAAAAGAAAGTGCAGCCAGGCACGCCAGAGACAGATCACCCGAGAGAGATGAACTGAAGGACACCATACAGAAAATGATAGAAGCCTCCATAAGCAAGGATGAACTCATCGCGAAGCTCCGGGACCTTCTAGATGACCAGGGAGCAGCGATGAGCCCCCAGGAGCAAGACCACGAGGCTGCCAGGCTGGTAAGACAGAGATACCCCCTGGCAGAGGCCCAAGAGCCAAACGGTTCCATTTTCGTGCCATGCTCCGGGCGGCCATCTTGGGATGGCCACCGACCAATAGGGAGCCAGGATTCAAATCCAATGGCGGGAAATGAAAGAAACCCCAGAACAAATGGGGGAACAGCCAAAGGCACCCCAGAAGGGACACACCAAGGCATCTGGAGCTCGCCTCCCGAGCTCGAAGCCAGAAAGACACCCGAGGCCCCAGCAGCCACAATAGGCCCTGCACGCAACCCCTTCACGCCAGCCATGCACCCCAGAGACACCGCCGCGAACCGAGGGGGCTACGGGGGGGCCATCGATGATAGCACACACCCCCAGATACTCCACACGATGACCAACCCCCACGAAGACAACTGCAGGGCACCAACCATGCTTGAATCATGCAGATGGCAGGACTCGAACCCAGCACCCGCAGCACCAAACATAAGAGGCCCGAGGGGAAGAGGCCACACCTGCTACTCAACCCCCATGCGGCCTCCGCCCGGCCTACTCACGTGCCCAGGGACCAGCAATCAAGGATCGGGGCCCACCACAGCCACCACGCCTCAGAACCCCAGAAGTCCTCGACTTACGACCGCCTCGCCTCCTCGCCTCTCTCCAGCCCCCTGCATGGATCCGGACGCCCAGCGATGGATGCCTGCCTCCAGAGATGAAGCCGGACACCCCCGGAGTGAGATGGGACCCCCAACTGGAGGCCTAGGCCGAGGCCTAAGAGCAGCAACAGCCAGCTACTCCCCCATCGGCTACAGTAGCGAAATGGGCCTCGCACGTGCTCAGTTGGCTCCAGCAAGAAGAGAAGGAGGGAACATAAATCCAAGTCTGTGCAGAGCTGCAAACTGCATACCCAAGCCATATTGTGAGTTCCCTCACCTGAGACACCATGGGCAGCAACAGACTGTGAGTAATTCATCACACAACTCAGGGAATTTACCAGCTAACTTTCCCACTCTTAAATTAGACGGATCGAACCTCATGCAGTGGAATCACCAACTCCAGGTTTTATTTTTAAAAGAGGATCTATTGTTTTTAGTTGATGACCCCCCCACAAAACCTTGGACTTTAGAAACAGATTGCTTGCATCACAGGGCTTACTATTTAATTATAGCAAGTATCCCACCAGGTGTATACCCCAGCCTAAGCCATTATCTGACTGTGTCTGAGATACAGCAGAGAATATTTAATCTGTTCTATAGTAAAAGCGCTGCCACCACAGCAAGGATATCCAGGGAATTCCACTCTGCCAGGCATAAAGCGGGGACTCCCATGGGTGAACATATACTGAACCTGAATGCCACAAGGACTGAACTGATACAAAGGGGGGAGGATATATCCGAAGAGAGCATGAAGAGCATAGTCATCAACTCCCTGGACTCCAGCTGGGACAATTTTATAATGCAGCTGGATAGCATAGGCTTAGGCCACCTCACACTCGAGTCACTGACAAATAGGATAATAGCAGAAGATAGCTTAAGGAGGGACCGCTCCATCAGCCGCAGGGACAGCAGGCCAACTAAGAAAGTTGAGTTCCAAACTAGGAACCTAGACTACCCAGAATGCTTCACTTGTGGCTCAAAGAATCACTACAAACGGGATTGCCCAAGAAACTCAAGGGGAAGGGACCACACCTACCAAAGGGAAAGGGAAGGCAGGAAGCCAGGGCTCCCCGATAGATCCCCATCAGACAACAGATACAGGCGCAGAGACTCCCCCGACCCAAGGAACAGAAGGGGAAGTAGGGACAGCTCTAGGGAGAGCCGACCAGGGTCCATGTATGGGATCGGGGAGAACATACACACACACTCACAAACCAGAGAAGGAGAAACATGGCTCATCGACTCGGGAGCCACCAACCACACAACTCATGACATAAAGATACTGACCTCATTCACAAAGGAAAACTACCACATTAAGGTGGCCAATCAAAACAAGGTCCTAGTGACAGGGAGAGGAAACACGTTCATAAGTGGAATAGGCAAAGTAGAGGGGGTATTACTCATACCCGAAATACCCCACAACATTTTAGCACCGCTTAAACTGAGCAAGGACATGGGCATAGAGACCACCTTCAAAGAGGGAGAAGCCTACCTGACCAGAGACAGGGAAAGCATCGGCAAAATAGTCATTAATGGAGGGCTAACATACCTCCACCCTAAAAAGAATAACCAGACCCAAGTTATCGCCCAACTAGAAAACACTGAGAATAAAGTCAACACACATGTTGAGGCAGAGGGGGGCAGGGAAGACGACCCCACCGAAGGCAACACGACACACAGAGGGAAATTGCTGATAGGCAAACCCATTCACGATGACTGCGCCCATTTGCTACACAGAAAATTGGGCCATGCCAGCTTCCCAGTCATCCAAAAAATGACAGAATGTACCAGTGATTTGAAAATAAAAAACTGCAAAAACTACTTAGAGTGTTCTATATGTAAATCATCTAAGTTAAAAACCAAACCCAGACCTAGAAAAGCCACCCGTACTACCAATTCTATCTTCCACCTGGTACATATGGACATTGTGGGCCCCATGAAGCCCTCTATAAAATACAAAAGGAGATATTTTCTGACAATAGTAGACGACTACAGCCGCTATGGCTTTGTGTATACCATTAATCATAAAAACGAGGTATTCCAAAAATTTAAAGAGTTTTATAAGAGAGTGGAAACGCAACACAACACAAAGATAAGGCAAATAATGACAGATAGGGGGTCTGAGTTCTTATCGAGGGAATTCTCGAACTGGTCAAAGATGCACGGGATAATACACTACAAGACTTCTCCCTTTTCCGCGTTCCAAAATGGAGTCGCAGAGAAGAGGAATGGAGTCCTACAAACAATGATGAGATGTGCCCTAGAGGATGCGGGGTTAGGACAGCCATTCTGGGCGGAAGCTATCAACTACTCAAATTATACGCTGAACAGACTCTGGTCTAGCGTAATAGGGAAAACACCTTATGAGGTGATGTACGACCGAAAACCAAAGATTGCGCACCTGCACATATTTGGAGTCACGGCGGATGTGCACATCCCCAGGCAACTGAGGCGAAAAGGAGACAAGGTCTCCAGGAGATTAAGGTTCATGGGGTATGAACCAGGCACAAAAGGTTATAGATTCATTGACAGGGACAATAGGTTCATCGTATCCAGAACAGCGGTGTTCCACGAGAACGCCAACTGGTCTAAGATACACCTCAACGAGACACTCATCAGACAGGAAGACACAAACGAATCAAGGGACGAAAGCAAACCCATCACATTAGAAGCAAATACACAAGACAGACAAAGACCAAGACACCATGAGGTAGCCACCAAGGGGTGGAAGGAAGACCACCCCATCATCAAGGTAGACACAGTCACAGAGAAGGAGGCCAAATACATGCACGACACCGACACAAGACCCATGAGACCTATCAGACCCAACAGAAACAAAATGCCCAAGAGGTTTAAAGATTATGTCATGTCCATTCACCCAAATAGAACAACACCCAACTCATACGAAGAAATCATTAGTCTGCCGCAGGTAGAGAGAGATAAGTGGGAGCAAGCTATGGAAAGGGAGATGGCTAGCCTGCGCGAACTGAACGTGTACACCCCCTCTAAGGTCCCAGCCGATAAGACACTCATAGGCACGAAGTGGGTTTTCAAAATCAAGGAACTCGAAGACAACAAGGCCCTCTACAAGGCTAGACTCGTAGCTCAGGGGTTCGCCCAAAGGTATCCAGACGACTACACGGATACCTACTCACCCACAGTTAGGGCAGAAAGTGTCAAAAGCGCCCTAGTAGTTGCATCTATCTTAGGCCTAGAAGTCTACCAATTTGACGTTCAAACCGCATACCTCCATGCGAAGTTAGACAAAGAAATATACGTCAGGGCACCCCCAGGGAAAGGCGCGAAAGAGGGAGTCACTTGGCTACTAAACAAAAGTTTGTACGGTTTAAGACAGTCCGGGAAAAGATGGTATGAATGCCTAGCCAAAACACTCAGGGACATGGGTTTTACCGCCACATCAGCAGACCTCTGCCTCTTCGCCAAGAGGGAGGGCACATCGATCGAATACGCACTCGTTTACGTAGACGACATCCTGTACATGGGGCAGCACAAGCAAAATTGCGATAAATTCGCCAGAGAACTGGGGAAACAATTCACACTCAAGACCCTA
This sequence comes from Pantherophis guttatus, assembly GCF_059756535.1. Lineage (NCBI taxonomy): Eukaryota > Metazoa > Chordata > Lepidosauria > Squamata > Colubridae > Pantherophis > Pantherophis guttatus. Next base: position 182,717,537 of record NC_142063.1, on the reverse strand, counting down.
GGGAAAGTCAATAAGTATCTAGGAGTACAAATCGAGAAAACAGAGAACGGGTTCAAGGTTTCTCAAAGGGAGAAAATATTAGAACTTGTACATAGATGCAACATGAGGGACGCTAAACCATGTGAAACCCCCATGCAAACAGACTTCTTGAAACATATGCACGAAGAGGGGGAGTCATTTAAGGACAACACCTTGTATAGATCTGTCATTGGATCCCTCCTGTATATTGCCAATTGGACAAGGCCCGATATCAGCTTAGCTGTTAATTTATTATCCAGACATGTCAGTGAACCCAAGGTATACCACTGGGAAGGGGTGAAGCGAATAATCAGGTACCTGAAACATAGCATAGACGCGTACCTATGCCTGGAACCATCCAAATCCAAAAAACCGGCGCTGACCTGCTATGCGGACGCTGACTGGGCAGGTGATACCAAGAGCAGGAAAAGCACATCAGGTTACGTGTTCCTCATCAATAACTGCCCGGTACACTGGTATACTGGCAAACAGAACCTGGTTGCCACATCCACGGCAGAAGCAGAGTACATCTGCCTATCAAAGGCAGCTAACAATTTGGTGTGGTTCGATGACCTGCTCTCTGAAATATGGACTGAACCGGCTTATCCTATAACTATCCACGAGGACAATAAAGCAGCCATAGACATCTCCAACGCAGAAGCAGTGGGTCAGAGGTCCAGACATATCGACATCAAGCATAAGCATGTCAGGCAACTATCAAATGTAGGTTTTATTAGGGCCGTACATTGTGAAACCTCTGAGCAAGTCGCGGACATTCTAACGAAACCATTACCAAACAAGCAACACACATATCTCACATCAAAACTAGGGGTGACCATGCCGGGTACGAATCAACCCCGAATGTTAGGCATTTAGAGGGGGATTTGTTACAAGTAAATGCCTAACTGTGTATACACCATTGCATAGACTGACCCACTGATCCCTCCTCCCTCACTTAGCCCTTCCCATAACCCCTCCTTACCTTGACTCCACCTCCTCCATATATAAAGGCTGTGCGCAGAAGTCCAGAACCAGTTCCAAATGAGTTTACCTGAATAGAAAGAAATTGAGTAAATAAATACATTGAACTCAAAGCCTATCGTGTCTGTGATTATTGGGCAAGATCCTTGGAAAACTTACTTATCATTTTCCTTCATTCGTAAGAACAACACAATTTAATGTTAATTTAATCTAAATTCCTAAGAAAACAAAATAACTGAAGTTACTTTAAAAATAACAGAAAACTGTCAAGATGTTTCAGCACATTCAGCACAAGCTTGAGGCAGAAACAACAGTTCCAAACAGACAAGTAGTTTACAAAAGAACACAATAGTTAAAATGACAATTCTGGATAATTATTGACTTTATGCCAGATGTAGATCGATTGGAAATCAGAAATCACCATCAATTATGCAGTATTATGAATAAACTGGTCCAAGGGTGAGAAAACCTATTCTGTGGCTGTCAAGAATGGATGGTAGGAACAAGAGTACAGAAATGAGTAGGCAACTTGGAAACACAAGATAGAAGGAGAATGTGGGTTGTTCCTCTAATCAGAATAATGTTTGGTTGCTTTTAATAAATGCTTTAACCATAAATTATTCATGTGTGCACATGGGAAAGTAATATATACGGTACCTAAAAGCATGAACAATGTAATTGTTTATAATGAAAATCTGAGTGATTTAATGATAAATACAGATTGGTAACTATATGAATGTGGATCAGACCATTTTTTTTGGCTAACTTTAAAAGTGATTCTTGGGGAAAAGAACCCGATCAAGAAAAGGAAAGAAATGGAAGAAATAAAAATGACAGTAGAAGATCTGCAGTAAAAGAAAGTAAAAATTCTAGATGAGCTTCCTCTCTGTTACATTATGAAAAATTAACAGAAACAGCATTGCTATCACATATTATCTTATAGGTAATCTACTTCATTGATAGACAGCTCCCATTAGAAAATTCCTTATAATGTCACAATTATCAGAATCACTAATTCTGATCCTGCCCTCTCGGGTAACAAAGAAGGTTCAACTGTAAATATCCTTTGACTATCTGAAGACTGAAGTTCTATTTCTCCTCAATCTTTTCTTCTGCAGGCTAAACATTAATATGTTCTGGTTTGTTTACATCCTTTCCAAACTGCAGTGTCCAGAACTGGATACAGCATTCCAAATAGAGATTGATCATATAAAGTACAAGATTAATTTTTATGAACAGGACTATTCATGTTAATATATATCCCAAAATAGCAGTTGCTTTTTAAACTTCTGTAGCAGTTATTGTTTCAGTTGTATGTGTTACTAGCATCTGTTGCATATTTATTTATGTTAGTTAGTTAGTTAGTTAGTTTATTTGATTTGTATACCGCCCTACTCCCGAAGGACTCAGGGCGGTGAACAGCCAACAATAAAATACATAAATACACAAAATTTAAAAACCCGATAAAATCAAATTAAATTATTTGGCCCAGACAAATTAAAATACCCCAATAATTTAAAAACAGATTAAAATTTACGTATTTAAAAAGGGAAGAGATCAGGCCAAGCCCGCTTGATGGAATAAAAAGGTCTTCACAGCACGGCGGAAGGAGCGCAGATCCGGGATCCTCCGTATCTCCGGGGGGAACTCATTCCAGATGGTTGGTGCCCCCACAGAGAAGGTTCTCCCCCTAGGGGCCGCCAGTCAACACTGTTTGGCTGACGGCACCCGGAGGAGTCCCTCTCTATGAGAGCGTACTGGCCGGTGGGAGGCTATTGGTGGTAGTAGGCGGTCCCGTAAATAACCAGGCCCTAAGCCATGGAGCGCTTTAAAGGTGGTAACCAAAACCTTGAAGCGCACCCGGAAGACCACCGGGAGCCAGTGCAGCTCGCGCAGGAGAGGTGTTACATGGGAGCGCCATGTCGCTCCCATTACCACCCACACGGCCGCACTCTGCGCCAGTTGGAGCCTCCGGGTGCTCCTCAAGGGGAGCCCCATGTAGAGAGCATTACAATAGTCCAGGCGGGAGGTGACGAGGGCATGAGTGACCGTGCGTAACGAGTCCCGATCCAGAAAGGGACGCAACTGGCGAATCAGGCGGACCTGATAAAAAATCCTCCCGGTCACGGCCGTCAAGTGCTCTTCTAAAGACAGCCGTGAATCCAGGAGGACGCCCAAGTTGCGAGCCCTCTCCGTGGGGGCCAATGATTCGCCCCCAATAGTCAGTGATGGCGTCAACTGGCTATATCGGGACGTCGGAAACCACAGCCACTCGGTCTTGGATGGGTTGAGCCTGAGCCTGTTCCTCCCCATCCAGACCCATACGGCCTCCAGGCACCGGGACATCACTTCAAGGGCATCGTTGGGGTGATCCGGGGTGGAGATGTACAGCTGGGTGTCATCAGCGTACTGATGGTACTCCACCCTGAAATCACGGATGATCTCGCCCAGCGGCTTCACATAAATGTTGAACAGGAGAGGTGAGAGGACCGACCCTTGCGGCACCCCACATATGAGGGGCCTCGGGGTCGACCTCTGTCCCCCTGTCAACACAGACTGCGACTGGTCAGAGAGAAAGGAGGAGAACCACCGCAACACAGTGCCTCCCACCCCTAACTCTTCCAACCGGTGCAGCATGATACCATGGTCGATGGTATCAAAAGCCGCTGAGAGATCTAACAGGACCAGGACAGAGGAGCACCCCCTGTCCCGAGCCCTCCAGAGATCATCAACCAACGCGACCAATGCCGTTTCCGTGCTGTACCCGGGCCTGAAGCCCGACTGGAACGGATCCAGATACGTTGTTTCATCCAGGTGCTGGGGGAGCTGTTGCGCAACCACACTCTCAACAACCTTCGCCACAAAACGAAGGTTGGAGACCGGACGATAATTTACCAACATTGCTGGGTCCAGGGAAGGCTTCTTGAGGAGAGGCCTCACCACCGCCTCTTTCAAGGCAGCAGGAAAGACACCCTCACCCAGCGAAGCATTTATAATCCCCTGGAACCAGCCTCGTGTCACCTCCCGAGAAGCCAGCACTAACCAGGAGGGACACGGGTCCAATAAACAAGTGGTCGCGTTCAGTCTACCCAGAATCCTGTCCACGTCCTCGGGGGTCACAGGATCAAACTCATCCCAGATAACATTCTCAAGACCTGCCCCAGTCCCTCCCCCTGAGACTATCCAGTCGGAGTCCAGATCTTCCCGAATCTGAGCGATTTTGTCATACAGATATTGAACAAAATCCTCGGCTCTACCCTCCAAGGGGTCCTCCCGCACTTCCTGGTGGAGCAGGGAGCGGGTCACCCTAAACAGGGCGGCCGGGCGATTATCTGATGATGCAATAAGAGCAGCAAAATAGCTACATTTCGCTGCTTTTATCGCCACTAGGTAATTCCTAATATGAGCTCTTACCAGTGTCCGGTCAGATTCAGAAAGACTGGCCCTCCAACTACTCTCTAGGCGTCTTTTCCGGCACTTCAACTCCCTCAGCTCCTCAGTGAACCAAGGAGCTAAATGAGATCGGCGCCGGGTCAGATTCAGAGCTCCAGCGGCCGCCCTATCCCAGGCGGCCACTAGGTCTCCAGTCGAGGCGTGTGCCAGATCCTCAGGGAATGGCCCAAGCTCCATCTGGAACCTATCCGGTTCCATCAGGTGCCTGGGGCGGAACCATCTTACCGGCTCCGCCTCCCTGTGGCGGGGTGTAGCGGTTCGAAGGTCGAGACGAAGGAGAGAGTGATCAGACCATGACAAGGGCTCGGTGACTATATCCCCTATCTCGAGATCACTCAACCACTGTCCAGAGACAAAAACCAGATCCAGCGTGTTTCCCCCCGTGTGGGTAGGGCCATGAATTAACTGGGTCAGGTCCATGGCTGTCATGGAAGCCATGAACTCCCGAGCCACCTCAGATGCCTCACCAACGGACGGCAAGTTGAAATCCCCCATGACCATAAGCCTAGGGGTCTCAACCGCCACCGTGGCGATGACACTGAGTAGCTCGGGCAGGGTTGCTGCCACATGGCAGGGAGCCAGGTGTGTGATCAGCAAACCCATCTGAACCCCGTGGCCCCATTTCACAAGGAAGGATTCACAGTATTTATGTATTTATTTATTTATTTATTAAATTTGTATGCCGCCCTATCTCCAAGGACTCAGGGCGGCTCACACAACGATCGACCAACAACTATTAAAATCAACAAATATACACAAAAAATATAAAAAGTTTTTAAAAAATTTTAAAAATTTAAAATACACTACCCCATCAGTCCAGGCTGGGGGAAATAAATAGCCAGGTTTTCAATTCACGGTGGAAGGTGTTAAGGTCAGGGGCCAACCAGAGCCCCAAGGGAAGTTGATTCCAAAGGGTGGGGGCGCTCACAGAGAAAGCTCTACTCCTGGGGGTCGCCAGCCGACATTGTCTAGCCGACGGCACCCTGAGTAGGCCCTCTCTGTGACAGCACACCGGGCGATGGGAAATTGACGCTGGTTGCAAGTGGTCCGACAAATAGCCTGGGCCTAAGCCATGAAGGGCTTTATAGCTTAACACCAGCACCTTGAACCTCACCTGGAGGGCAACTGGCAACCAATGCAAGCCACACAGGAGAGGTGGATGGGAGTATCGGGACCCTCCCGCAACAACCCACGCGGCCGCATTTTTACCAGCTGAAGCCTCCGGGTGGTCCTCAAGGGCAGCCCCAGGTAGAGAGCATTGCAGTAGTCAATCCGGGAGGTGACTAGCGCATGAGTAACTGTGTGTAGGGCATCTCGGTCCAAGTATGGGTGCAACTGGCGCACCAGGCGAACCTGGGCAAATGCCCCCCTGGTCACGGCTGTGATATGACCCTCCAAACTCAGCCATGAGTCCAGGAGGACGCCCAAATTGCACGCCCTGTCTACGGGGGGCAACACCTCACCCCCAATAGACAGCATTGGAACTTCTTGTTTGGGCCGAGATGCCGGTATCCACAGCCACTCGGTCTTGGCCGGGTTGAGTCGAAGCCTGTTACTCCCCATCCAGATCTGTACCGCTTCCAGGCACCGGGACATCACGTCGATGGCATCACTGGACTGGTTCGGGGTGGATATAAAAAGCTGGGTATCATCAGCATACTGATGATACTCCACCCCAAAACCATGGATAATCTCTCCCAGCGGCTTCATGTAAATGTTGAACAGAAGGGGCAAGAGGACTGACCCCTGGGGCACCCCGCAAGTGAGGGGCCTCATGGCCGACCTCTGTCCCCCTGCCTACACTGCTCGCATACAACCCGAGGTAGGAGGCGAACCACCGTAAAATGGTGCCTCCCACTCCCAACCCCTCGAGGCATCGCAGCAAGATACCATGGTTGATGGTATCAAAAGATCTAATAGGACCAGGACCGAGGAATAACCCCTGTCCCGAGCCCTCCAGAGAGCATCCACCAGCACGACCAATGCCATCTCCGTGCTGTAACCGGGCCTGTAACCTGATTGGCATGGATCTAGGTAATCTGTTTCATCCAGGGCCACCGGAAACTAACGTGCCACCACGCTCTCAACAACCTTCTCCAAAAAACGAAGGTTGGAGACTGGACGAAAGTTGCCCAAAATGGTTGGATCCAAGGCAGGTTTCTTAAGGAGGGGCCTAACCACCGCCTCCTTCAAGGCGGCGGGAAAACTCCCTCCATCCAAGGATGCCGTTATCACTGCCTGGATCCAACTGCGTGTCACCTCCCGAGCTGCATAAATCAGCCAGGAGGGACACGAGTCCAGTATGCAAGTGGTCACACTCAGCTTTGTCATGATCCTGTCCACTTCCTCCGGGGTAACAGGATCGAACTCTTCCCAGATAACAAGACCCGCCGCCTCCTCCCCGTCTGACCCTGCCCAGTCAGAGTCCAAGCCATCCCAAATCTGAGCGATCTTGTCCTGCAGATGATGGCTAAACTTCTCAGCTTGCCCCCGCAAAGGGTCCTCCCCCGCTCTCTGATACAGGAGGGAGCAGGATACCCTAAACAGGGCAGCCTGGCGATTATCTGCGGATGCGATGAGGGCGGAGAAGTATGTACGCCTCCAGGTAAGACTGTGTGAACGGTCTTAGCTGGGCTCGGTCAGATTCGGAACGACTAGTCCTCCAACAGCTCTCTAGGCCTCTTCTCCTGCGCTTCATCCCCTGAAGCTCCTCAGTGTACCAAGGGGCAAGTCGGGGTCTGCCCCGGGTCAGAGGCTTCAAAGGCACAACACGGTTGAGAGCCCCAGTGGCCACCCTATCCCAGGCCTCCACCAGGGTCTCGACCAGGACGTGGGAGAGAGAGAGAGGGATCATCCCAAGCTCCGTCTGCAACCTCTCCGGGTCCATCAGGTGCCTGGGGCAGAACCAGATGGTCGGTTCTGCATCCCAGCAATGTGGGGTGGCACCCTGGAAGATTGAGTGTGTGCCCTCCCTCATGAGTCGGTCCCTGAATAATCTGAGTCAGGTCCATGGCCGCCATGGATGCCATGAACTCCCGAACCACCCCTGACCCCCAGCCCAGGGAAGGCAGGTTGAAGTCACCCAGCACTATAAGTCTGAATCATCTAGTGTGAATCATCTTGAACCATAGAGGCACTAGATTGAAAACTATTTCTCCAGATCAGTAGGTCCTTAAGTAAGTGTATCAGATTTCTAGATTCAGACTGCTTTAAGACTATGATCATTTGAATCTTTTCTATGAGGAAAAAAGCAATTATAACAAGTTTTATACATATTATTTTGAACAGCATTATTTTGCAACCTTTTTTGTAACTCATCCTAGCTGTTTTTTTAACTACCAACAGTTTTGAACCATATTTCTATTACTATTATACATCTGCTAATTAAAAATAAAATGAAAATTAGAGCACCATCTTACCATTACTGATGCCAGAATTTGCAATAACTGTCATTTCACTCCACTGATCAGCACTAGAAACTGAATAGGATCGTTGATGCATCCCATCAGGTCGATTGTTAAAAGAAACAAGACTGATGCCACTTGTCATATGAGACACAGATGTACTAGTAGTCACATTTCCTAGAACGAGAGGAATATGAAGTTATCAATGAAAATGTAGAAATGCACATCATAGCAAATAGAACAAAGAATAAATTCTATAATATAGGAAAGCGTATTATTATATCATTATAATGATACATATATCCTTTGTTCCAGAATCATGTATATGCTTTTAATTCTATTTAAGTTCTTTCTTTGGAAAAAAATCCCAGCTTCCAGTTTCAAAGTGTTGGCTCCAAGACATATTTGGTTGGAAAGAATAACTTCACAGCAGACTTCTGCTTAATATGCTCCCAGAAAAAAAGATATGTGATTTTTTCCCCCTGATTTTTCTCTCCAATGTACATACCCACATTACTTTCTCAGCTCTTCTAGAGAATTCCCAATTATCTGAGTTAATGTCAGGTCCTTATCAGAATGCTGCTATTCTGAAGGGAAGGGGGAGACTCCATGGCTGAATGTTTTTCATGCTTTTGTTTTTGCTGTAACTGCTTGGGAATTTAGGGAGGGAGGATGAGCCATCTGCACAGACTCCCTCTCAGCTGGTTACAGCCTGTTACCCAAGATCATGGTATCCCAAGGAAGACCTCTTCTCACCATCCAGCTTCAGAGTTCTCAAAACACCTTTGCGGCATTTTATTGGCTGCCGGTAGACATGGGGCATTGGGGTGGGGGTTGGAGGGGAAAAGCCTAATGCTTCATGTGTGGATTCCAGACTCTATGAAACCAAAACTCTATTCGATGACCCCAAGGGAATTAGATGAGGTCCATGCATTCATTGACAAGAACCTAGCTAGGGGGTTTATCCAACCAGCCAGATGCAGGGTGGCCACCCGAATCCTATTTAGGAAGAGAAAGGATGGGTGTTTGCATATCTGTATTGATTAGAGGAGCTCAATGGGGTCTGTGGAAAATATGTATCCCCTTCCCCATATGAAAGACATGTTGGCCCATTTAGTAAAGGAGAAAATTTTCATGGTTGGAATTGAAGGAGGCTTACTACCATGTTAGAATCAAAGAAGGAGATGAATGGAAAAGCATTTTCAACTGTCCACTTGGCTGTTTCCAGTTCAGGGTGCTTCCCTTCGAACTACAGAGGGTGCCCGCAATAGTCATGCAGCTAATCAATGAAGACTTACATGAACACCTGTACAAAGGGGTGTTGGTGTATCTTAATGACATTTTGATTTATATAGAAATGAAAACCGAGCACATGAAGCTAGTTAGAACTATTCTATAGAAGCTCAGTGCTGCTAAATTGTATGTCAAATTATCCAAATGTGAGTTTCATCAGGATAGGATTGACTATCTAGGCTATCAAATCTCCCATGAGAGCCATCCGAAAAGGAGTCAAGAAAGATGGCCACTAGGACTGAAAGCCCCTGCCACACTGACATCTGCTCTGACTGGGGTCCCGAAGCGCATACCAGGAAGGTCATCAAGCTGCAGTCTGCCCAGTGCCGGCACAAAAAATGACCCCGAAAGCCCCAACTCCCTCAAAGCCAATAAGAACACCAAAGAAAGGAAAGGAGAAGTTGCGAGTGGTGCACCAGGTCATTAAGGTCTCCCTGCCCATGAATGAGGGGGAGGGAACTCCGACTGAGATAGACCAAAAGCTGGATGTCTACGAGAGTGATAGTGAGGGAAAGACACCCTAATGGTAGGTGGAACCATCAGTCTCTTTTTGGCCCAACTGGAGTGCCCCTCTTGGAGTGAAGGGAACAGTAAAAGTTCAGCCTTAGTCAGCCTGCAGACAGTGCAAAAGCTGGGACTGCGAGTAAGGAGACTCATGAAATTTGAGCGGGTTGATAGCTCCACTGTAGTGGGGGGGCTACTAACCTCCTACCTAAAGGAGCTGGTGCAGCTGAGGCTGGGGGATCATCAGGAAACCATTCGGTTTATTGTGGCCCCGAAGATGGCAGAGGGCATGATATTGGGGTTATCCTGACTAAACAAATGGAGCCCTGCTGTACATTGGGGGGCTGACGTGAGATACTTAGTGATGGCGAGTAAGGGACCAAAACCCTGAGAGAGATAGTGGGATGAAGCCAAGCCGCAGAGAGATAAGAGGAAAGAGCCCGAGCATATGAAAGCAGTGTTAGACCAGACACCAGCAGCCCAGTCCATCCCTAAAGAATACTGAGACCATCTTCCGGACAGATGGCCAGCTACATTATACACCTGGGGAGAGATCTTTGAAAGATTTTCCCGTAGGATGTAGCTCTTCTGCCTTTAAACTGAAGGGACTGGCATCCCATCAGATTTTATGACCCACTCGGCTGGGTTCTGTTGAAGAACTTCCCCTCAGAACCCTCCAATACAGCTCTAAACTGGCAATCAGCTTCTGGAGTTGAACTCTGAAGCTATCTGCATGCCAAAAACTGGGAGGGGAGGGGCTGCAATTTGTTCAGGATTGAAGAAGCTGTTGCTTTCAAATTCACCTTTCAAACTGACAATAAGTTGTGCCTTTCTCTTCTTAATCACCTTCAACAACTATTATTCTTTCTTAAATCAACTTAAAAAGAGGCTCTTTCTAGCAACAGCCTGCTATACCTTTTTGTAGACTAGCGCCTTTTTAGGGATCTCTTTTTGTCTCAAAGAACAAAGAAGAAGGCTGCTAAGGCAAGCCAAATAAGGAAGTATGCTGAGAGAAAAAAAGCTGATGGAGAAAGATAGATTGAAAGCTGTGATTTTAGTTTACTATTGTAATAACTGGTAGCTTGATCTTGTGGGTGGCTAAAAACGTCTGATTCTGATTAAAAGAGGAAGTCAAGATGATGGAGCAAAGTATTAGAGTTATACTTGAAAGATCTCTCAAATTACTTCTGAGATGTAAACATGTGAAGAATGTTACCAAACTGAGAAAGCAACTTCACAAGTAGCTGAAGATACAGAGGAGTTTATCGCAGTTTTGAAAGAACGTTATATAAACTTTCACTACTATGGTTCAAATGTAAACCTCTCAACACAACTGAAAGAAGAGCACCAAGAAAAAAGATAAATTTGGGACTTTTAAAAAAAAGACATTAACAAGATTGAGGATCTCGTGATAAAAAGAAAGGCCTATAAGTCTTTGATAAAACTTCCAGGGAAGACAAATATTTTACTTCACGAAGATAAGCTGCAAAGAGTGATTTAAACTTAATGAGTTAACTGGAATTAGGATGCATTTTTCTCTGCTTGATATGTGCAACTGAAAGAAAGGTTTAACTCAAAATTTGAAAATGTATTTTTTACATATATATAATGCTTAACTAATTCTTAAAATAGGCAAAAGATATTGAAAATGTATTTGAGAGCACCTGTATCTTAATTTAAAGTTAAAGAAAATGATGTACCAATTTAAAGAAAAACTCTATATGTTAAAAAGAATGATTATAAAAGAAAAAAAATATTCTATAGGGATAGTTTTGAAGGAGGGATCTAAATGCAATACTGAAGTTTAAAGCTAGTATGTTAAGAAGTCAAAGAAAAAGATCTATTAGAAAGTTTTGATTTAAAAAGTTTTTTTTTAAATATAAAAAGTTTAGTACTTTGAAGGAAAAAAGAGTGAAAAAAGAGTGTTTTTTCTCTTTTTTTCATTAAGGTCAAAGAATTTGAAAAAAATACAACAAATTTTGTAAATAAAAATGGTGACAGTTCACAAAAATTACTAGGTGCAAATAGAAATACACATTATTTCCATAGCAAGGAAGATAAAGCAGGAATTGTTAAATTGATTATTTTATTCAAAGAGGAAAATATGTTCTTATTTGGATATCACTTCTGGAATTTATGCTTGGGAAGAAGAAAAAAAAATGAAACTTTGACCTTGGTTTTGTTGATTAGAAAAATTTGGTGTTATAGGAATATTATATTAATGTGTAAAAGCAAAAAGTTGAGGTTAGAGTGTGTTTATCTTGTACTGTGCTAAGAAGAGTTGGAAATTAATGCCCCCTTTTCTTTCTTTTTCTCCTTCACACCCCCTTTTCCCTGCTCCTTTTTGCTCCCTTAATTTCCTATTTTTTCTTTTCTTCTTTATATTTTATATAATAAAATAAAAATGAGAAAATAATACCATGACCTGGAAGAGGTGTTCAGTGAAAAGTGCAACATCCTACCTCCCCACCACCCCAAGACTCCACAACTGAGATCCTACCAGTGGCAAACTCCTCAAATCCAAAATGTATTTGATGACTCCAAAAGAGATAGAGGAGATGAGAAATTACATAGACAAGAACCTGCCCAGGGGATTTATCCAGGCAGCAAAATCCTGAGTGGTAGCACCCGTGCTATTCAAAGATAAAAAAGATGGGTTGCTGAGACTGTGTGTTGATTTCAGAAGTATAAACGATGTATGCATGGAGAACATGTACCCCCTCCCCCTAACGAAAGATATGCTAGGACAGTGATGGCTAACCTTTTCTGGACTGAGGGCCCCATCCCCCACGCATGCGCGCATGCCACCCCACATGCGCCCCACCCCCCACATGCATCCTGCGCCCCACACATGCGTGGTAGAGACCCAATGACCAGCTGGCCGTGGGATGCACGTGCAGCAGAGCTGAACTGGGGCAATGGCTTGCATTCCCCCAGAGAGGGTGCTGGGTGCCACCTGTGGCACACGTGTCATAGTTTCATCATCACAGTGCTAGGACATCTAGCCAAGGGAAGATGCTCACCAGGATGGACCTGATGAGGTGTACTACCAAGTGAGGATCAAGGAGGGCGCCAAATGGAAAACAGCCTTTTTTTTATTTAAAAAGTTTTAATAATCAATACAATTTTCTCCCCCCTCCCACCCCCACCCCCTCTCCCCCCAACCCCCTCCCCCAACCACCCACCCCCCAGACTTTCCAGAGCAAAAACAGGGTATAGCATAACAAACATAAGCTAAAATAAGCTAACTTTCTGTGGTCTCCAAACTCCCTCTTGATTCTTAACTCCCCTTACAACTAACTAATCATATTTCAAAAAGAAAATATAGATTTCATTCATAAGCTATTTGAAACTTTTTAGTCCGATATTTGTTTTGAATATAGTCAATCCATCTTCTCCATTCCAATATATATCTTTCATTTGAATAATCCTTCAAATACACTGAAATTTTGGCCATCTCTGCTAAATTCACTACTTTTAATGTCCATTCTTTGATAGTAGGCAGGTATTCCTTCTTCCAGTACTGTGCCACCAAGAGTCTGGCTGCTGTTATTAAATTTAAAATCAACTTAGTCTCTATAACAGTACAATCTGTAATTATGCCTAACAAAAAGAACTGTGGCGTAAATTTTATCTTCTTTTTAAGAATATTTTGAATAATCCACCATATTTTTATCCAAAATGCCTTAATTTTTTTACATGTCCACCATATATGATAATACGTGGCATCATCACATTCACATCTCCAACACTTAGGTTGCACACTTGGATACATACAGGCTAGCTTTTTAGGATCCAGAAGCCATCTATAAAACATTTTATAAAAATTCTCTCTTAAATTTTGGGCTTGCGTGAACTTCATATTCCTAACCCATATTTTTTCCCATGTTTCCATCATTATTGGTTCTTCAATATTTTGTGCCCACTTTATCATACAGTCCTTAACTAACTCCGTTTCTGAATCTATTTCTACCAATGCATTATACAACCTTTTTATATGCATTTGACTTTGATCTCTAATCTGTTTTACCAAATTCTCCTCATTTTGCAAAAAACCAAATTTCTGATCTTCTCTCCATCTAGCTTGCAACTGTACATATTGAAACCATGTTCGAATTGTCCTTTCTTCGCCTGCGGTGGCACCGCAGGTGCCGAAGATGCTCTTCTCTTGAGCGCCAGCCCTGCATCTCGTAAAGCCGCTAGAACAGTGCAAATCAGCTGTCTAGCGGCTCGGAAACATTCTCCCCGGGAAAAGGGGAAGAAGAGAGCAGACGGGTGCAGGTAGAGCTTTCCAAGGAGCCCCAGGAACAATTCTGGGGCTCAAAGGGTGAGAGCTCCCTGGAAGCCCGACAGAGCTCCGGATCTGGGACAGATCCGGGATGAAACCAAGATGGCAATTGAGTTTTAATGGGGCGTGAAAGCGAAAGTTAAAAAGGAGTTTTTTTTCTTTTTTCTCAGCGTTGGCAGCCCCTGTGCAAAATTAGAGATTTGTGCTTTTTTTAAAAAAAGGGAAGAAGATCAAAGAATTATTTAAAGGCTGATTTTTGGATTTGGTGGGTCTATTGTTCTGGCAGCTGAGCAAATTTAAATTGGAAACTAAAGATGGCTTCAAAACAAATTAAGGCTATTGTCCCCAAAAGTGCTGGGTCTTCGCCAGCTCAAACATCCAGATTGCAATCTCTCTCTGTTCCAACGGAATCAACAACATTAACACTTGAAATGTTGTAGGAAGCCCTCAAAATACAAGCTTCTGATACAGAAAAAAAAATTGCTTCAATGTTTCAGGAGCAAACTCGTGACGTTGCTGAAGAAATTGAGCAAGTTAAAGAGACTATTCAAAAACGAAACCAAGAAATTAGAGAAGATATTATCTTGGCACTACAAGGATTGGCAGGATATATTGAAGCAATAGATGAAAAAATGGAAGAAATTAAGCAGTCTAATGAGAACTTGGAAAATAAAATAGGGGAGGTCCAGGACAAGATGGAAAGAGCAGAGGCTGATGTGATAATTGTCACTGCGTTTTTTTTATTTGCCAGCTGAACTCATTATTTCTGGACTATCAGACTTTCCGTACCTTGCCAAGAATTGTTATCAAAAGTTACTACGCATTTTAAGTTACTACGCAATTAAAATGAATGTCTTACCTAGATTTTTATTTTTGTTTCAAATGATACCTGTGCTTAAGAAAGATGAAAATCTGAGAGAATGGCAGAAAGGTGTTAATACTTTTATTTGGGCTGGGAAAAAACCCAGAATAAAAATGAAAATTATACAAGATACACGTGAAAGAGGGGGTCTCAAAATGCCTAATTTAAGATTATATTATGAGGCAGCGGTTTTATCACAAATTAGTGATTGGTTTAATTTAACTGAGGGGAGAATTTTGAATTTAGAAGGTTATGATTTGTTATATGGATGGCATGCCTATTTGTTATATGACAAAAAAGTGGATAAAGTATTTAAGGTTCATATATTAAGAAATGCTTTGTTAAGGGTTTGGAAAAAATATCAATATAAGTTAAATTATAAGATACCTTTATGGGCAAATCCTAGACATGCAATAGAAAATATAAGTATAGAACAAAAACAGGAGGTGATTACCTATAAAGAGCTTCTTATTATGGAAAGGGGGGTAATGTATTTGAAATCTTTAGATATACTGAGAGAAGAAGGTATAATTTATACATGGTTTCAGTATGGTCAACTTCAAGCTAGATGGAAGGAAGATCAAAAAACTGGCTTTGTGCAAAATGAGGAGAATTTGGTAAAACAAATTAGAGATCAAAAACAAATGCATATTAAAAGGTTGTATAATGTTTTATTGGAAATAGATTCTGAGACGGAATTGGTTAAAGACTGTATGATTAAATGTGCACAAAATTTTCAAGAGCCAGTAATGATGGAGACTTGGGAAAATATTTGGATTAGAAATGTGAAATTTACACAAGCACAAAATTTAAGAGAAAATTTTTATAAAATGTTTTATAGATGGCATTTAGATCCTAAAAAATTATCATGTATGTATTCTAATGTGCAAGCTAAATGCTGGAGATGTGACTGTGATGATGCAACTTATTATCATATATGGTGGACTTGTAGAAAAATCAAAGCATTTTGGATAAAGATTTGGTGGGTGATGCAGAATATTCTTAAAAAGAGACTGAAATTTACTCCACAGTTGTTCTTACTGGGTATAACTACGGACTGTACAGTTGCAGAGACTAAATTGATTTTGAACTTGATAACAGCAGCAAGATTGTTGGTAGCACAACACTGGAAGAAGGACTTTTTGCCTACTATTGATGATTGGATATTGAAAGTAACTAATTTAGCTGAAATGGCTAAAATTTCAGCATATCTGAAGGATCACACACAAGAAAGGTATATACAGGACTGGAGAAGATGGATTGATTATATACAAAATAAGTATTAGATCAAAAAATATCAAATAGCTTATGAATGATCTCTTTTATTTGTATAAGCGTTATATAAGTGATATTAGAAGTATTATGTTTAAGAAATAGGATTTTATATATGGGGGGTTAAGAATTTTTTTTTAGGGGGTGTTAGTTTAATGATTGGTTATGCAATTTAGTTTATTGTTAAAGGTCAATAGAAATACCTTGTGTTCTGCTCTGGGAAGTCGGGGAGGGGGGTTGGGAGGGGGGTTGTGGGGAAATTGTGTTTGTTTTAAAACTTTTTCAATTAAAAAAAAGTTACTACGCATGTCTGCATTCCTTCACTTGCTTCACACCCCCTTTCCTTTGTTCTTTTGCCAGAAAGGTCCGGCTGAGAAATAGCCGGCAAAAGCTATTTCAAAATGTAACCATTATTTTTCTTAGTTAGTGAGGTGTTTTATTTTCTTTATAACAAATAAATGAGTTTTATTAGAGAGCTTTTCTTCGCGTTTCTTTTCAGATTATTGCAACAAGGAATAAACCACGATCCATCCTCTAATGAAACCAGGGTGATTTGTCCCAGAGCCAAACATGGGATTAATCGATGCCCTGACATCTGGTAGCTCGGACGGTTGATTTATGGCTTTTTTCCTTGTTTTGTTATTTCTGATAAGAGCGCATAGGCAATTAGTTTTTAGCTACTGAGGTACGCTAATTATCTTTACTAAGATGCCGAAACAGAAGAAAAACAAATACAAAATGTATTTTGCTGAGAAGGTGGCAGAAAGGAGGTTTTCAGATTTCCAGCCCCTTGCTAAAGCCACACGCCTGGAACAAGAAGAAGCTGTGGGAGAAGGAACGAAGGGAGATAACAAAGAAATTGCTTTTGAAGATAACGTACTGGAACTAACGCTCGGTGCAAGGCCAAAGCAAACTGCCGAGCAAAATTACTCCCACGCAGAGAGAGAAACAATTCATTATTCTCCTCGAAGCTCTAAGCTCACCCTGGATGAGCTGGCTATGAAAGCCTATCGTGACCGTATAAAACTCTATGAACAGGAGCTATCCCAGGCAAAAATGGCTATAGCTATGCTTGAGCAAGATAAGGGAGATAACTTAAGATTTTCAAAAAGCGCCATATTGTCTTCTTCCTCAGAGCCAAAGATACTCCCCCTGGTGGATTCTGTGTCAGGCCAATTAAGGCAAAGAGCACTGCATACGTCACATGAAAGTCTCCCTGATCAAGTTACATATAAACCTGCCACGCAGCCATTTCTTGTAACTGCAAAGCTGCCCGAAGCTAAAGGTGCAGCACCATCTGCTGGCGAAAGTAATTTACTACAGGAAGCTGAAATGCCACAAGTGTTTCCACAGGCCCAAACTCAAACACCCCCTGGTGGTGTTGGTGTCTTTTTAGATGGAACACAGCCAAACTTAGTGCAGCAAAGGCAAATGACTGCATCTCCAGCAGGTCATGCCAATATTGCAGCTCAAGCACAAATGCCTGCATATGTGCCCCAGCCACAAGTGCAAATAGGGCCAGTTCCTGGTCCACCTCCAATGGCACAACCAAGACCATTTTTAGGTCCACAACAGGCACAACAAATACCACAGGCATTTCTGCCAGCACAGCCAGCATATCAAATGCAGGCTCCTTACCAGGCATTTTCTGTCTCTCCACTAACTTGTGAGTCAAAACTAAAAATGTCAGGACACAATTATAAAGCCTGGGTCAGTGAGATTACACTATTGCTTCTTAGAGAATGCACTCACTGCATGGTTTTTAACCCTCCTGCACAACCATGGGATTTTGCAATAAGAGATTTAGAGATAAGGGCTCGCACAACATTATTGATATCCATGGATACTGAACTGCAGGTCACTTTTCCACCAAATACAACAGCCCGACAAATTTGGGCTGAATTGGGAAATTGCTACAGGCCTATCTCAATTGAATCTTCATGTTTACTCATGTCTGAACTCCACGGTTCGAGATTGAAACCTGGTGAACAAATTGGAGGGCATTTGACCAAACTGAAAGGACTGAGAACAGAATTGAGAGAAAGAGGCCATAACATTGAAGATATTCAAATGATCAGCATCATTATTAACTCTTTGAATTATGAATGGAAAGATGCTGTTACAAAAATTAACCAAGTCCCTATTGCTCAACGCACAGTGGACAATGTTTGTAGACTTTTAATTGAAGAAGAGGCATTCATGTTGGCCACGCCACATTTGAGAGGACCACCCGCATCAAGAGCTCCAGCTAGGCGCCCCTTCCGAGGAAGGACCTACGCTCCAAGGATGCCAAGATGCTACACCTGCGATCGTGTGGGACATGCCACCCGGGATTGTCCCCAACGAGTTCCAGCTCCCGTCACGTACCAGCCCAGAGGAACAGACTCCAGAGGCAGAGGCGGAAGACAAGGTCGTCATGGTCCCCAGCGTGATCCACAAACTCCACTCGCCACATTGGCTTTAACCAATGATCCACAACCTCAACCAGAGTATGACAGACGACTCCTGTGGACTTTGGACAGTGGTGCAGCATTGCATGTTACCTACAGAAAGGAACTTTTCACAGAAATGCACGAGCCTGAACCAGAACTACGTGAACTTTACTCTTTTTCCAATCATCCTTGTCAGGTCAAAGGAAAAGGAACTGTTTATGTTGAAGAGCTCGATGCATTCATTCCTGATGTTTATTACATACCAACAGCAACCAGTAATTTGCTTAGTCAGAATCACTTGTCTAGAATGTTAAAATTTCAGGTTCACCACCTTGAAAATGCAAGTTACATAGTTAAAGATGGAGATATTGTTGCTGGAACCATATTAATTGGTGGTGTTTATTACTTAAAGCCAAAGCCTAAAACACGAACACAGACAAGTATACAAACTCCAAAAAGGGAGAGCACAGGCCCAGAGAGAGATCCTCCAGAGAGAGATCCTGTTGCTATTCCTAAGGCTCCTAAAGCCAACAAAAAGAGAGTTGGTAAACAGGTTGCTCAGAGCAAGCCTGAGGTTCCGCATAAAAATGTTAATGTTGAGAATTCACTAACTGGTAAACCTTTGCATTCCAGGTGTATCCACAAATGGCATAGAAGATTGGGGCATGCCAGTTTCCGTGTTCTTAGGAAGATGCCGGAGTTCGCAAAAGGTTTGGATCTAAAGGGGTGTAAGGTGTTTTTGGATTGTGCTGTATGCAAAAAGGCCAAACCCAAAGCAGCAGCCATTCCCAAACGCGCTACACGCCTGTCAACACGCATTTTTGATTTGGTTCACATTGACATAGTTGGTCCTTTCCCGCCATCATTTGGTGGTAGAAAATATTTTCTAACAATTGTTGATAATTACTCTAGATATGTATATGTATATCCTATGAAAGAAAAATCAGAGACTTTTCAGATCTTTAAAGACTTTGCAACCCTTGTTTCTACCCAACACCAAGTTCACATCGCCAGAATCCAGAGTGATCGTGGTGCCGAGTTCATGTCTCAGCGTTTCCAGGACTGGATGCATAAGAATGGAATTATTCATCAGACTTCGGCCCCTTACACACCGGCTCATAATGGAGTCGTAGAACGAAGACAAGGGGTACTGCAAACCATGATGCGTTGTCTCCTAGAAGACGCCAACCTTGGTAAGATATACTGGGGTGAAGCTATCAAGTATGCAAATTACATTGTCAACCGTACTTGGAGCAGTGTAACAAATCAGACTCCTTTCTTCATGTTGTATGGCTACAAGCCTGATCTTAAAAACATCCATATTTTTGGTTCATATGCTATGGTGAACATTCCCTTAGCTCAAAGAAGAAAAGGAAGTCCAGCAGCAAAGAGACTGAGATTTATGGGTATTGATGATAACTCAAAATGGAGCAGATTTATTGACTCTAAACATGCAATTGTGATTTCCCAATCTGTTAATTTTGAAGAAGATATTGACTGGTCCAGGATTCATTCCAATGATCCTGGAGTTTATTTTCTTAGAGATGATACTGCTGATGCTACGCAGATTGATGATCAAAATTCCACTGATTCTTCTCAACCCGATGTTCCGTCTTCGCAAGCCGCGGATGCTGACGCTAGCGACGAAAGTGAGGATGAGGACGAAGCAGAAAAAGACTGGACAGTTGTCCCTGTCAGGGCATTTATTAATCCCATGTTTGGCTCTGGGACTAATTACCCTGGTTTAGAGGAGGAGATGAATCGAGGCTTATCCTTGTTTGCAATATTCCGAAAAGAAACGCGAGGAAAGGTTTCTAATAAAACTCATTTATTTGTTATAAAGAAAATAAAACACCTCACTAACAAAGAAAAGTTAATTGTTACATTTTTGAAAGTAATTCTTGCCGGCTATGTCAGCCGGACCTCTGGAAAGAGAACAAAGGAAAGAGTGTGTGAAGAGCAAGTGAAGGAATGTGGGTGGATACGGAAACACGTAGCTTATTGATAAGAAGTTGGCAAAGCTACGGAGAGTCAGATAGTCCAGAAATAATGAGCTCAGCTGGTAAATAAAATAACGCAGTGACATTCCCCTTCTTTGCCAGTTGAGCGAATATCAGTACATCATCAAATAAGGCACATCTTCTCACGCAGATACTCGTGTTGAGCTGCTGGAAGTGGTTTGTTGAGCATATCAGCGATTTGATCATGTGTAGATACATATTGCATTTTGACAAAACCTTTTTTCACTAAATGCTTTATGTTTTGGTAACGAATGTCAATGTGTCTGGACCTAGAACCTGTAAAATGAGATTCAGAAATATAAACCACCGATTCATTGTCTTCCATCACGGTGATCGGTCGGATCGGGTGTGTCCAGATATCTGTGACTAAAGCATCAAACAAAGTTAGAGAATTACATGCATCTGAAACACAAGCATATTCAGCTTCAGTAGATGAACAAGAAACAAAATTCTGCTTACGTACTTGCCAATAAACAGGACATCCATTTAAGAACATCATATAACCTGAAGCACTTTTACGTGATTTCTTATCACTTGCCCAATCAGAATCTGCATAACAACATAATTCTGCATAATCAGTATGTGTTGGTTCTAACAATAATTTCATGTGTTTAGTGTATTTTAGGTATCTCAGTAATTTCTTAATACATGTCCAATGAAACTGTTTTGCCTTACCTACGTGTCGTGATAAGAGATTAACATTAAGTGCAATGTCGGGTCTGGTCCAACTACTAATGTATAACAGTGACCCAATGACTGAACGATAAAGTGTTTGATCCTCGAACTCAGGACTTTCTTCTTGTGTCAAGTTGTGAAAATCTGTTTGCATGGGTGTCTTTGTTGTGTTAGCATCCTTCATGTTGCAATGATGCAAAATTTGTTCAATTTTATCTTCTTGTGAAAGACTAAACCCCTTCTGTGTTTTTTCAATCTGATCACCTAAATAAGTGCTAATGTGACCTAATGATTTCAATGTGAAGTATCTGCAAAGCTTTGGCAAAAATTTCACTCATTTGCTTATTTGGACCAATATAAACAATATCATCAACATAAACAAGAACTATCTCATATGCATTGTTAGATCTTTTTGTGAACACGCACTCATCAGTTTCGGACTTAATAAAGCCCATTGAATTTAGTTTGTCAGTAAGACATAAATACCACATTAAACCAGATTGTTTCAGACCATAGAGACTTTTGTTTAGGAACCAGGTATCCCCTTCTTGCTGTCGGAATCCTGGAGGACTTTTCACGTAGATTTCTTCATCTAGGTCTGCATGTAGATAAGCCGTGTCAACATCAAACTGGAAAACTTCTAAACCAAGGATAGTTGCAGTTGCTAAAGCAATTTTTACACTCTCAGTTCTGACTGTCGGTGAGTAAGTATTTGTGTAGTCCTCAGGATAACGTTGAGCTAAACCCTGAGCTACAAGTCTGGCCTTGTACAGTAACTCACCATTTGGTTTCTTTTTGATTCTGTAGACCCATCGAGTGCCAATGACCTTTTTGTTTTCTGGAGGTTTTGCAGGTATAAATACTTTAAGTTTCTTTAGACTGTCCATTTCAACCTGCATTGCATCATACCATTTGTCTTGCTCTGAATCAGGGAGCTGCTTGATTTGTGTGAAATTATCAGGTGGAAGTGTAACATTGCAAATCAAAGGCAAGGGTGCTTTTGTCAGTTGCCAAGAATATCGTTGTGGAGGGATCCCTTTTGTGGCCCTCTTGGAATGTCTCGGAACAACTGTCCAGTCTTCTTCTGCTTCGTCCTCGTCCTCACTTTCGTCGCTAGCGTCAGCATCCGCGGCTTGCGAAGACGGAACATCGGGTTGAGAAGAATCAGTGGAATTTTGATCATCAATCTGCGTAGCATCAGCAGTATCATCTCTGGGAAAATAAACTCCAGGATCATTGGAATGAATCCTGGACCAGTCAATATCTTCTTCAAAATTTGCAGATTGGGAAATCACAATTGCATGTTTAGAGTCAATAAATTTGCTCCATTTTGAATTATCATCAATACCCATAAATCTCAGTCTCTTTGCTGTTGGACCTCCTTTTCTTCTTTGAGCTAAGGGAATGTTCACCATAGCATATGAACCAAAAAATATGGATGTTTTTAAGATCGGGCTTGTAGCCATACAACATAAAGAAAGGAGTCTGATTTGTTACACTGCTCCAAGTACGGTTGACAATGTAATTTGCGTACTTGATAGCTTCACCCCAGTATATCATATCAAGGTTGGCGTCTTCTAGGAGACAACGCATCATGGTTTGCAGTACCTCTCCATTGTGAGCCGATGTGTCAGGGGCCGAAGTCTGATGAATAATTCCATTCTTACGCATCCAGTCCTAGAAACGCTGAGACATGAATTCGGCACCACGATCACTCTGGATTCTGGCGATGTGAACTTGGTGTTGGGTAGAAACAAGGGTTGCAAAGTCTTTAAAGATCTGAAAAGTCTCTGATTTTTCTTTCATAGGATATACATATCCATATCTAGAGTAATTATCAACAATTGTTAGAAAATATTTTCTACCACCAAATGATGGCGGGAAAGGACCAACTATGTCAATGTGAACCAAATCAAAAATGCATGTTGACAGGCGTGTAGCGTGTTTGGGAATGGCTGCTGCTTTGGATTTGGCCTTTTTGCATACAGCACAATCCAAAAACACCTTACACCCCTTTAGATCCAAACCTTTTGCGAACTCCGGCATCTTCCTAAGAACACGGAAACTGGCATGCCCCAATCTTCTATGCCATTTGTGGATACACCTGGAATGCAAAGGTTTACCAGTTAGTGAATTCTCAACATTAACATTTTTATGCGGAACCTCAGGCTTGCTCTGAGCAACCTGTTTACCAACTCTCTTTTTGTTGGCTTTAGGAGCCTTAGGAATAGCAACAGGATCTCTCTCTGGAGGATCTCTCTCTGGGCCTGTGCTCTCCCTTTTTGGAGTTTGTATACTTGTCTGTGTTTGTGTTTTAGGCTTTGGCTTTAAGTAATAATGTATGTAATAAACATCAGGAATGAATGCATCGAGCTCTTCAACATAAACAGTTCCTTTTCCTTTGACCTGACAAGGATGATTTGAAAAAGAATAAAGTTCACGCAGTTCTGGTTCAGGCTCGTGCATTTCTGTGAAAAGTTCCTTTCTGTAGGTAACATGCAATGCTGCACCACTGTCCAAAGTCCACAGGAGTCGTCTGTCGTACTCTGGTTGAGGTTGTGGATCATTGATTAAAGCCAATGTGGCAAGTGGAGTTTGTGGATCACGCTGGGGATCATGACGACCTTGTCTTCCGCCTCTGCCTCTGGAGTCTGTTCCTCTGGGCTGGTACGTGACGGGAGCTGGAACTCGTTGGGGACAATCCCGGGTGGCATGTCCCACACGATCGCAGGTGTAGCATCTTGGCATCCTTGGAGCGTAGGTCCTTCCTCGGAAGGGGCGCCTAGCTGGAGCTCTTGATGCGGGTGGTCCTCTCAAATGTGGCGTGGCCAACATGAATGCCTCTTCTTCAATTAAAAGTCTACAAACATTGTCCACTGTGCGTTGAGCAATAGGGACTTGGTTAATTTTTGTAACAGCATCTTTCCATTCATAATTCAAAGAGTTAATAATGATGCTGATCATTTGAATATCTTCAATGTTATGGCCTCTTTCTCTCAATTCTGTTCTCAGATCTTTCAGTTTGGTCAAGTGTCCTCCAATTTGTTCACCAGGTTTCAGTCTCGAACCGTGGAGTTCAGACATGAGTAAACATGAAGATTCAATTGAGATAGGCCTGTAGCAATTTTCCAATTCAGCCCAAATTTGTCGGGCTGTTGTGTTTGGTGGAAAAGTGACCTGCAGTACAGTATCCATGGACATCAATAATGTTGTGCGAGCCCTTATCTCTAAATCTCTTATTGCAAAGTCCCATGGTTGAGCAGGTGGGTTAAATACCATACAGTGCGTGCCTTCTCTAAGAAGCAATAGTGTAATCTCACTGACCCAGGCTTTGTAATTGTGTCCTGACATTTTTAGTTTTGACTCACCAGTTAGTGGAGAGACAGAAAATGCCTGGTAAGGAGCCTGCACTTGGTATGCTGGCTGTGCTGGCAGAAATGCCTGTGGTATTTGCTGTGCCTGTTGTGGACCTAAAAATGGTCTTGGTTGTGCCATTGGAGGTGGGCCAGGAGGTGGCCCTATTTGCACTTGTGGCTGGGGCACATATGCAGGCATTTGTAGCTGCTCTGGCTGATGCACTCGAATCTGCTGTATTCCAGTTGCCATTTGTGCTTGATCTGCAATATTGGCATGACCTGCTGGAGATGCAGCCATTTGCCTTTGCTGTGTTCCATCTAAAAGGACACCAACACCGCCAGGGGGTGTTTGAGTTTGGGCCTGTGGAAACACTTGTGGCATTTCAGCTTCCTGTAGTAAATTGCTTTTGCCAGCAGATGGTGCTGCACCTTTAGCTTTGGGCAGCTTTGCATACGTGGGATTGTATGCTTTAGAGTAGGAGTGGTTATGTAAGACATGTGTAACTTGATCAGGGAGACTTTCATGTGACGTATGCAGTGCTCTTTGCCTTAATTGGCCTGACACAGAATCCACCAGGGGGAGTGTCTTTGGCTCTGAGCAAGAAGACAATATGGCGCTTTTTGAAAAAATTAAGTTATCTCCCTTATCTTGCTCAAGCATAGATATAGCCATTTTTGCCTGGGATAGCTGCTGTTCATAGAGTTTTATACGGTCACGATAGGCTTTCATAGCCATCTCACGCTGGGTGAGCTCAGGGCTTTGAGAAGAGTAATGAATTGTTTCTCTCTCTGTGTGGGAGGAATTTTGCTCAGCAGTTTGCTTTAGCCTTGCATCGAGCGTTACAAATTCAGAAGGTTCTGGGAAGACTTTTTCAGAGCTTGGAAGATCAGAAGAAAATGTTACTGACCTCAGTCGTAAATCATCATCTTCAAAAACAGCTTCTGTCTTATCTGTCTCCATTTCTGTTCCCATGGCTTTTTCTTGTTCCAGGCGTGTGGCTGTAGTAAGGGGCTGGAAATCTGGAAACCTCCTTTCTGCCACCTTCTCAGCAAAATACATTTTGTATTTGTTTTACTTCTGTTTCGGCATCTCAGCAATATAATTAGCGTACCTCAGTAGCTAAAAACTAATTGCCTATGCGCTCTTATCAGAAATAACAAAACAAGGAAAAAAAGCCATAAATCAAACCATCCTCTGCTAGCAGAATGTCAGGGCATTTATTAATCCCATGTTTGGCTCTGGGACTAATTACCCTGGTTTAGAGGAGGAGATGAATCGAGGCTTATCCTTGTTTGCAATATTCCGAAAAGAAACGCGAGGAAAGGTTTCTAATAAAACTCATTTATTTGTTATAAAGAAAATAAAACACCTCACTAACTAAGAAAAGTTAATTGTTACATTTTTGAAAGTAATTGTTGCCGGCTATGTCAGCCGGACCTCTGGAAAGAGAACAAAGGAAAGAGTGTGTGAAGAGCAAGTGAAGGAATGTGGGTGGATACGGAAACACGTAGCTTATTGATAAGAAGTTGGCAAAGCTACGGAGAGTCAGATAGTCCAGAAATAATGAGCTCAGCTGGTAAATAAAATAACGCAGTGACAGTCCCGAGACGTTCCAAGAGGGCCACAAAAGGGATCCCTCCACAACGATATTCTTGGCAACTGACAAAAGCACCCTTGCCTTTGATTTGCAATGTTACACTTCCACCTGATAATTTCACGCAAATCAAGCAGCTCCCTGATTCAGAGCAAGACAAATGGTATGAAGCAATGCAGGTTGAAATGGACAGTCTAAAGAAACTTAAGGTATTTACACCTGCAAAACCTCCAGCAAACAAAAAGGTCATTGACACTCGATGGGTCTACAGAATCAAAAAGAAACCAAATGGTGAGTCATTGTACAAGGCCAGACTTGTAGCTCAGGGTTTCGCTCAACGTTATCCTGAGGACTACACAAATACTTACTCACCGACAGTCAGAACTGAGAGTGTAAAAATTGCTTTAGCAACTGCAACTATCCTTGGTTTAGAAGTTTTCCAGTTTGATGTTGACACGGCTTATCTGCATGCAGACCTAGATGAAGAGATCTACGTGAGAAGTCCTCCAGGATTCCGACAACAAGAAGGAGAATGTCACTGTGTTATTTTATTTACCAGCGGAGCTCATTATTTCTGGACTATCAGACTTTCCGTACCTTGCCAAGAATTGTTATCAAAAGTTACTATGCATGTCTGCATTCCTTCACTTGCTTAACACACTCTTTCCTTTGTTCTCATGCCACGGGGGTGTCGACTGCTGGAAAGCAGCCGGCCCAAATTACTTTCAAAATGTAGCAATTAACTTTCTTAGTTAGTGAGGTGTTTTATTTTCTTTATAACAAATAAATGAGTTTTATTAGAGAACTTTTCTTCGCGTTTCTTTTTCAGAATATTGCAACAAGAAATAAGCCTCGATCCATCCTCTAAACCAGGGTGATTTTTCCCAGAGCCAAAGATGGGATTAATCAATGCCCTGACAATAATGATACAATATAGAGACATGGAATTTGCTCTGAGAATAAGAGGCCTCAAGGAAAATAAGCAAGAGAATTTGAGAGAGATCTTTTCAGAAACATTTGCACAGATAATGGGAGATCAAAAGGCAAATTTTGAATGGCAAATTGACAAAATTTATCGTGTCAATTCATGGATGGCCAGACAGAAACATCTACCAAGAAACATTGTAGTTTATTTTACAACAAGGAGATTACGTAATGAAATCTTACAAGTTATGTTTAAAAATAAACTTCAAGTGCAGTGGCAGGAGGTCTTAACATTGAAAGAAATCCCCCCCCAATGCTGAGAGCCAAAAAGGAGTATTCCGTTCTGGTGGAAGAACTCAGAAACTGTCAGATACAGTATAGATGGGAAGTTCCAGCTGGCCTAGTGGTGAACTATTCAGGAGAAAGATATCATCTCAATTCAGTGTGGAAGGCAAGAGATTTCTATACCAATGTATTAAAGGCTGGATGCCCACAGCCCCAGGAAGCTAGAAGGAAGACGGAAATAGAGGGGGCAAGAAAGCGGGAGAAAGAAGAATTGTTGGCACAGGGCCAAAAGGGTGATTTGCTTATCCAAGAAGAATTAATACAATTTCCGACTACTGTTCAAGCTTTGGAGATAGAAGAACCTAAGGATCAAAGACAGACTCGAGTGGCAGCCAAACGTCAAGAAGAATTAAGAGTGCAGCAACTTCAGATGATTCAAGACACTACAAAAACAGAAGCAGTGGGAGGAGCAAGACCAACAAGTAAAATGCATGGCGATTTCCAGCAGATGCTCCAAAAGCTTCAGGGGGCCAAGAATGGTAACTAAATTTTTGACCTGGAATGTTAATGGCCTAAATTCACCACAAAAGAGGAGAAAAATATTCACTATTTGAACCAGTTTAAAAATGATGTAATTTGTTTACAAGAGACTCATATTAGAAGTAAAGATCAAAAATACTTAACAAATGCAAGGTTAGGTACACATTTTGTCGCATCTGCTCCCGAGAAGAAGAATGGTATAGTTATACACCTAAAAAAAGACTCTGCCAAATTAATTGAAGCAGATGATCAAGGAAGATTTATAGCAATTGAACTTTTAATAAAAGGAGAAAAAATACTTTTAATTGGAGTCTACGCACCGAACCAACAGCAGGAAAAGTTTTATAAATTTTTACATTCCAAATTATTACAATGGGATTATAAATCATGTATTTTATTGGGTGATTAGAATGGAGTTTTGGACACTAAAAAAGATAAGAAGGGGCTCTTGCAGAACATTTCAATGCGTGCTAGATTGCCAAAATCATTTTTTGAAATGATGGAGGATATGGAGTTGAGAGATATTTGGCGAGAGAGAAATCCTGAAGAAAAAGACTTTACCTTTTTTTCTGATAGACATCAATCCTTCTCTAAGGATTGATTTTATATTAATTACAAATGATTTTTTTTCCAGGGTGAAGAAGACAAAGATTTGTCCAAGAGCTTTAACGGATCATAGTCCAGTTTGGATGGAATTAGAGAATGGAAGGGGATCTAGGAGATCTTGGAGGTTAAATGAAAATCTGTTTAGATATGAGGAAAATGTAAAAGAATGCAAAAAATTTATGAAAGAATTTTTTATCATAAATATGCATAAGGGTACATCTATAGAAATGGTTTGGGACGCAAGTAAAGCATATATGAGAGGTATTTTGATATATTTGAATAATAAATATAGATGCAAACAGGAAAAAGAAGGATTTGGAAGAGGAAATTTAAAAAAAGAACAAGCTTTGATATTGAATCCAGCAGATAAGAAAATAAAAGAAGCAATTAATTTATTGCAAGGGCAATTTAAAATGTTAATGGCAGATCAGGTCGCAACTAATTTGCAATATGCTAAACACAATATTTTTTGCAATGCTAATAAACCAGGGAGGTGGTTAGCATATTTGTTAAGGAAAAAACAAAATTCACGGACTATAGAGAAAATAGAATATAAAGGTAAAGAGGTTTATCAGCAAAATATGATTAAAAAAGCTTTTTTAGAATTATATACGAGGCTGTTTGCTAGTGATAAAATTCAAGGTATAGATATAGATAGATATTTACAGAAAGAGAATATTCCTGCAATTACAAAGGAGCAAAGGGAGGGTTTAAATCAACCAATAACCACTGAGGAGATTATGTTTGCAATTAAGCAGTTGAAAGTGGGGAAAGCTCCTGGGATGGACGGTTTGACAGCTGCTTATTATAAACATTTGCAGTTAGAAATGGTGGGTCCACTTAAAGAATTATTTACCAATATACAATCTGGAGGAGATGTACCCCCATCTTGGAGGACAGCTTATATTTCTCTGATTCCAAAGGAGAAGCAAGACCACACCCAGCCAAAAAATTATAGGCCCATATCACTTTTAAATACAGATTACAAGATTTTTGCTAAAATATTAGCAAATAGGTTAATGACAGTCATGCAACAAATGATTCAAATGATCAAACTGGTTTTATAAATGGTAGACAAATGAAGAGTAATGTAAGGCAAGTGGTTAACCTATTGGAGTATTTGGGGAAGAACAACCAAGTCCCTGTGGTGCTGATATTTCTTGATGCGGAGAAAGCATTTGATCGATTGAATTGGCAATTTTTTTTTTATTGCAAAAGTTTTACAATTACATTTTCACTCCATTTCCCCCCCCATCCCAGCCCCCACACACCCCCTAACCCCCCCAAGCCCCCCTAACCCTCCCCCCCTGACTTCCACAAAAAATAATCCCATCAAAATCCCCTTTTTATAAAACTTGAACCCCTCAGACCCCCTTAAAATTTTTTTTATCTTCACAGTTTTCATACATTTCTATTTTTATATAATACTTTCAATGAAAAACTATTTGGTACTTTCTAACTTGATATTTGTTCTGCACATAATCTATCCATTTTTTCCATTCCCATTCATAAGTCTCTTGTGAGCGATCTTTTAAATATGCTGAAATCTTCACCATCTCGGCAAAACTGGCCATCTTCAAAGTCCATTCTTCGATAGTGGGTAAAGCTTCATTTTTCCAATATTTACCTATCAATAATCTCGCTGCAGTTATCATGTACAATATCAACTTAATTTCATCCTGTGTAAAACCCTTTACTATACCCAATAAAAACAATTGTGGAGAAAATGGAATTTTTTTCTTCAAAATATTCTGCATAACCCACCATATTTTTATCCAAAAAGCCTTAACTTTCTTACAATTCCACCAAACATGATAATATGTAGCATCTAAACAATCACATCTCCAACATTTTGGCTGAACATTAGGATACATACAGGATAATTTCTTGGGATCTAAATGCCATCTGTAAAACATCTTATAAAAATTTTCCCTCAAATTCTGCGATTGCGTAAATTTAACATTCTGAACCCATATTTTCTCCCATGTTTCCAACATTACTGGTTCTGCAAAATTCTGTGCCCATTTAATCATGCAATCTTTAACCAATTCAGTTTCTGAGTCCCTTTCTAACAAAACATTATATAGCCTTTTGAGATGCATTGGACCTTTCTCTTTTATATGTCTAACCAACTCTTCCTCATGCAACATAATACCAGTTTTTTGGTCCTCTTTCCATCTCAGTTGAAGTTGATTGTATTGTAACCAGGTTAAGTTAATCCCTTCGCCCAACAGTGTCTCTAATGTCTTCAGTTGCCATCTGCCCACATCTGTAAAAAGAACCTCTTTATATAACCCCCCCCCGAGTGACATTATATTTGTATTCCAAATAATATGACCAAGATCCAGCCACAACGGTATTTTATAATCCCATTTGATTCGGTGCTTCTTCCATACTCTCATCAGAGAATCTCTAAGTATATGACTTTTAAATACTTTATCCACTTTGTTTTCATAAAACAAGTAAGCGTGCCAACCAAATTCGAGATCAAAACTTTCTATATTCAATATTCCAGTCTTTTTCCTTCCAAACCAATCGCTTGCTTGAGTCAAAGCTGCTGCTTCATAATATAACTGTAGGTTTGGAAGTTTGAGACCTCCCCTTTCCGGAACATCTTGCATAATTTTCAATTTAACTCTCGGTTTTTTCTCGTTCCAGACAAATTTATTCACTCCAGTTTGCCACTCTTTCAGTTGTTTATCACTTTTAAGCACCGGAATCATTTGGAACAAAAAAAGAAATCTTGGCAAAATGTTCATCTTCACTGCTGCTATTCTTCCAAGTAAAGAAAGCTGCAGTTTTTTCCATGTCTCCATATCTTTTTGTACCTCTCGCCACAACACCTCATAATTATTTTGAATCAGTTTCATATTAGATTCTGCAACCTGAACTCCTAGGTATTTAACCTTTGAAACAATCTCAAAACCTGCCCTCTTTTCAAGTTCATGTTTTCGATCTTGTGTCATATTTTTGACTATCATCTTAGTTTTTTTCTGGTTCAGTCTAACTCCTGATACTGTTATAATGTCTATAATGTCTATAATGTAAAATCCTGATATCTTTTATAATGTCTTTCATCAGGATTATTGATTCCACCGGCTGCATTAGGGTAACAACCAGATCATCTGCAAATGCCTTTATTCTGTAATCTTCTTGCCTTATCACTATACCTTTCAAGCTGGTCGAATCCCTTATTGTGTTCAACAAGACTTCTAATGTTAAAATAAATAACAAAGGGGATAACGGACAACCTTGTCTTGTACCTTTTTCAATTTTAAAGTCTGTTGTCAAACTTCCATTAATGGTAATCTGTGCCTTTTGTTCTTGGTAAATTGCTGAAACCGCCAGTATAAATTGATCCCCAAAATCCATTTTTTCCAAAGTCTTTAATAGAAAATTCCAATCCAGTCTATCAAAGGCTTTCTCCGCATCCAAAAAAGCCAGCACTGCAGGGATCTGTTTATTCTTCTCAAGATATTCCAATAAATCTATTACTTGCCTTACATTGTCCTTCATGTATCTACCCTCTATAAATCCCGCTTGATCATCATGAATCACCTCTTTAATTACTGGCATCAACCTGTTGGCTAATACTTTTGCATAAATTTTGTAGTCATTATTCAGAAGAGATATTGGCCTATAATTTTCCGGTTTTTTAGGACCTGCTTGCTCTTTTGGTATCAAAGAAATATAAGCTGTTTTCCATGATGGGGGTATTTTACCCCCTCGTTGTATATTACAAAATAAGTCTCTAAGTTGTTCCACCATTTCTGCTTGTAAAGTTTTATAATACACTGCAGTCAAGCCATCTGTTCCTGGAGCTTTGGCAGTTTTCAGTTGTTTTATTGCTGCAATAATCTCCTCAGCTGTTATAGGATGATTCAGTCTTTCCTTTTGTTGATTAGTAACTTTTGTAATTCTTTTATTTTCTAGATATTTTTCTATAAGTCCATTCTGTATGTCTTCTTTAGCATATAATTTAGTATAGTAATCTACAAAAACTTCTTTAATTAATTTTTGTTGATAAATTTCTGTCCCTCCAATATCAATACAATCGATGGTCCGCATACTCTGCTTCTTCCTTAAAGTATAAGCCAGCCATCTGCCCAGTTTATTGGCATTACAAAATGTATTATGCTTTGCATATTGTAAATTTGTTGCAACTTGGTCCGCCATAAGCATTTGAAATTGGTCTTTCAAAAGTTTTATAGCACTATGTGTTCTTTCATCTGTTGGATTTTTAATAAGTAGCTGTTCTTTTTTCTTTATTTCTACTTCAATTTCAGCTCTTTTCTTTTGTCTATTCAGTTTATATTTAGAGTTCATATGAATGAGTACCCCTCTCATATATGCTTTACTCGCGTCCCACACAATTTCAATAGGGGTACCCTTGTTCAAATTAATATCAAAAAATTCTTTCATCTGCTTCTTGAGTTCAATTATATTTTTTTCATATCTAAACAGATTTTCATTTAGTCTCCATGATCTTCTCTCAATTTTTGCAGTCTCGATTTCTATCCATACTGGACTGTGATCAGATAAAGTTCTTGGAAAGATTTTAGTTCTTTTTGTTTTAACAAGTAAATCATTTGATACTAAAATAAAATCAATCCTTGAAAAAGATCTGTGTCTGTCAGAAAAAAAAGTATAATCCAAGTCTTTTAAATTATGTATTCTCCAAACATCCTTTAGTTCCAAATCTTCTTTCATTTCAAAAAAAGTTTGTGGTAGTCTAATCTTTGACTTCGCCAGACTTTTTTGTCTAATTTGGAGTCAATTACTCCATTCCAATCTCCCATAATCAAAATTGATCTATAGTCCCATTGCAATATTTTAGTATGCAAAATTTTATAAAAATGATCCTGCTGTTGGTTAGGAGCATAAATCCCAAGCACAAGAATTTGGCCATATGCAGTACACAGTTCAATTGCTACAAACCTACCACCTTCATCTGCCTCTAATTTTAGCTGACAATCTTTTATTTATATAAATAACCACTCCATTCTTTTTTTCCAAATTTGAGGCTGTAAAATGTATTCCTAACTTTGAGTTTATCAAATATTTTTGATCTTGCGTTCTAATATGAGTTTCTTGTAAACAAATTATATCATTATTAAATTGTTGTAAATATGTAAATATTTTCTTCCTTTTCTGTGGTGAGTTCAGTCCATTCACGTTCCAAGACAAAAACTTAACCATCATGCATACCTTTTTGAAGCAACGAGCAAGATTGCCGGATGTCTTCCGAGGCCACCGACTTTGCTCTCCCCATGGCTTCCCTTTGTTCTGTAGTACTCTTAGTTCCTTTTTTATATTGTTGTGCCATAGCTCTTTCTTGCAATTGTTTTTCTTTAAGTTGTTTTGAAACTGCACGGGTTATTCGCTGGTCTTTAGCTTCAGCCATACGCTCTAGGTCCAATGCCACATCTCTTGTAGTCAGAATTGGAGAGGATTCTAACAGGGGTTCCTCCAGAAAACCTCCTACAGCACCCTGCGCTTCTGTTGGGTCTAATTCAATCTGCTTAAGCTGCACTTCCAACTCTTGCTGGGGTTGCTTCTCCTTCTCACTCTCCTTTATCTCCAATACAGTAGATGAACGTGGCGATGGTGATCTCTCCTTGAAAACATTATAATAGAAATATTCCGCTTTTTCAACAGTATTCAGTCGGTGTCTTTCCCCCTGATATTTCAAAATTATGCCCGTTGGAGCATCCCATCTGAATGGGATTTCTAATTTGTTTAATTCCTTTACTAAAAAACCAAAATCTTTTCTATCTTTCAGCATCTTTGGTGGAAGTTCTTTATAAATTCCAACCTCAGTTCCCTCAACTTGCACAGAGGAAAGGAAAGATTTTTGCAGAATATCATTTCTCATTCTTCTATCTGTGAAGTATATCACCACATCTCTTGGTAATTGTCTTTGTCTGGCCACCCATGAGTTCACTCTGTAAATTTTATCTATTTTGTAAAAGATCTCATCAGGATTAATTTTTAACAACACAGCCAAGGCATCAGCACAAATCTGTCTCAAATCTTGCCTGTCACTCTCCTTAATCCCTCTAATTCTTATGGCAAATTCCATAGACCGGAATTTCATCATCGTGATTTCGTCTTCAACTCTCTGCATTTTATTATCCACATCAGAAATTTTAAAATCAGTATCCTTTATTTTAACATTCACTTCTGATTTAAATTCTTCCAATTTGGAATCCACTTTGATAATAATTTCTGACAGGCCAGAAACTGCATTTGATAATTTATCAGTCACCTTGTCATAATTCTCTTTCACCAAATTTTTCATTTCAGTAATTTCCTGCTTAATTTCCTGTTGAGATTTTTGAAATTTATCATCCAAAGCCTGCGTGATAAATTTTTTTAAGCTTTCAAAATCAAACTGCTCTTCAGGCTTGTGTGTGGGAGATCCCCCCCCCCGTTGCCTTGCTTTCCTGCTTTTTAGAAGCCATTTTATCACGTGAGTTAGATTTTCTAAAAAGAGAAATCCTTTTTCTTTTTCTTCCAGCACCACAAAGTCTTCTAAAAAAGTCCCCCCAGCTTTAATCAAATTAGAAGTAAACTTGTATGAAATCAGCTTATTTTAGAAAGGGATTTTTTCCACCCCTCTTCTCCTGTGCTCGTAACAAACAGCGCTACAATGTAGCTTATTAGAATAGCTTTAGAAAGTCACTTTCCCTTTCAGCTTGTTAACTTGTTAGCGCTGGAACGGCGCCATCTTTTCAAGCCGCTTCCACTCACTTAAATTTTTAACCAGATCAAGAAGTCACGAAGAAAGGAAAATACTTGCAATTCCTTGGTTTCAGGGTTTCCCCGTTAATTAGTAGGGTTAGATTCAATCAATTTGTTTGCTGCTGCCAGCTTGCTCTGCATTAGCAGAGTCGTCCCACGCCATCCGGAGTCTTCGCAAGTTGAAAGGGAGCCGCGCCTGTTTCCTCCCCAGTAATAAACTTCTGGGGGCTCACAGGGGCTCAACCTGCGCCTTGCCAACTCTCTCCTTCAAATCCTGCAGATTCTGGAGTTTTCAAGCCGCTCCTCATGATCGAAGCGGCTCTACAAACGGCGGGGCTGACGGACCGTAAAAAAGGCACGTCTTCACTGGAACCAGCAAAACCGGAAGTCGAATTGGCAATTTTTATTGAAAATAATAGAAAAGATGCAGTTTGGAGAACATTTCATAAAATCCATTAAGGCAATATATCAGAAACAAACAGCGGAAATAATAATTAATGGTAGTTTAACAGATACTTTTAATACAGAAAAAGGAACAAGACAAGGATGCCCTTTGTCTCCATTATTGTTTATCTTGACTTTGGAATTTTTGTTAAGTAAGATACGTGGGTCGGACAAAATAAGTGGAATTAAGATTAGGCAGTATGACTATAGATTACGAGCATTCGCAGATGACTTGGTTGTTACTTTAACCCAACCATTACAGTCCGTTGCAGGCTTGATGGAGATAATTAATCAATATGGACAAGTATCTGGATTCAAAATAAATGCAGGGAAAACAAAGATAATAACCAAAAATATGACTATGAATCAAAAAGGAGAATTAGAAAGATTAACAGGATTTGAAATTGTAAAAAAAGTTAAGTATTTAGGGGTCTATATTATGACATCAAATGCGAAATTATTTAAGCATAATTATGATCCGTTGTGGCAAAAAATACAGAGAGAGATGGAAAACTGGAAAAAATTACAATTATCCTTGTTAGGAAGGATAGCAGCAGTAAAAATGAATGTTTTGCCTAAGTTTTTGTTTCTTTTTCAAATGATACCTATACTTAAAAAAGATGAAAATTTGAAGATATGGCAGAAGGGTATTAATAATTTTGTCTGGGCAGGGAAGAGACCGAGAATAAAACAAAAAATAATGCAGGATACATGTGAAAGAGGAGGTCTCAAAATGCCTAATTTAAGATTATATTATGAGGCAGCTGTTCTATCAGCAATGAGTGATTGGATGAATTTAACAGAAGAAAGAATATTGAATATTGAGGGATATGATTTGGTTTACGGGTGGCATGCTTATTTATTATATGATAAGAAAGTGGACAAGACTTTTAAAAGCCATATATTAAGGAATGCTCTATTGCGTGTCTGGAAAAAGTATAAATATAAACTAAACGAGAAGTTACCATTGTGGGCAATACCCAGACACGCGATAGAGAATATAAGTGTAGAGCAAAGGCAGGATGTGATTACATATAAAGAGCTTCTTAACAAGGAAAGAGGTACATTACAATTAAAATCTTTGAATCAACTAAAAGAAGAAAGGACAAATGGAAAACAGCCTTTAATTGCTAGGATGCTACCAATTTAAAGTGGTGCCTTTCAGCCTCCAAGGAACTCCTGCCATATTCATGGAACTAATAAATTTGAAAAACTTAAGAGATTGTTCATGGCCGAACCGATCCTAAAGCACTTCAACCCTGAGAAACCTTTCATAATTAGAGCATATGCTAGCAATGTGGCAGTGGGGGCAGTACTCCTCCAAAAGAATGCAGAGCAGGGACCTCCAACCATGTGCTTACACCTCCTGAAAATTGAGACCAAGAGACGTTGGGCAGTATAGGAGAAGGAAGCCTTTGCTATGTGATGGGCATTATTAATCTGGAGGCAGTTTCTTGAGGGGAATAAGATTCCCTTTGAAGTATGGATTGATCACAAAAACCTGGAAGCACTGAAACTCCCCAAAAAAACTTTTCCCCAAGCAAATATGGTGAGCCCAATATTTCAACTGGTTTGAAGTTTGAACTGAAATATATTCCAGGGGGAAAGAATTTCCTAGCTGATGCACTCACATGCATCAAGTACCCAAGAGGAAGTGGTGAACTTTATTATTCCTACAAGGCAGCACAAGTAATCACTAGGCAGCAGGCAAAAAGAAGCCCACCAGACTCTAGTGACACTTTGATGCAGCAGCTGAAGAGAGAACTACATGCCTGTTTGGAACACATCGAGGAGAGCTAATCCTAAGGGGGAAATTAGCTTGGAAAGGAAACGAGGGCAGGGCTGACATCGCGGTGATACGACACATCTCTGTGGGGCTCAGTGACAACCTGCCAAAATTCAAACTGCAAGGTGGTTCTGATGGACCTAAATCATCTTGGAGGGGTGATGAAGTAAGAGAGCACACTCAGCTGATCTCAGGGAACCTGCAATCTCCCTGATTGATCCAGAGAAGGCTCTCAATCCATCAGAAAGAAAAGGATGGTCATTGCGTGCCTGACTGAAGCTGTGACAGCCACCGATAAAGAAAGCATGGAAGACTGAGGAACAGTGTGAACGATCTGGGTGAGTGATTTTTTTTTTAATTGAAAAAGTTTTCAAATACAAATTTCCCCCCCTTTTTTTCCCCCCCTCTCCCTCCCCCTCCCTAACCCCCCCTCCCCACCCATCCCCCCCGTGACTTCTTCATAACAAAAAAAAAACCTAGTTCATAACAGCTTACTTACTCCCTCCTCTAGATATTGACCTTTACTTACTAAAAATATTATTAATATTATAATTATAACATCCCCCTTTATCCATACATTTCAGAAAAGAGAAAAGAAAGGAAAAAAAAAGACATTATACTATGACATTATAGAATAACTTCTCCACTTTAAAACTATACGATAAGTCCTACTTTAACATTTAATCTTCTATATATATTACTATAACATTTCAAAGCGGCCTTCCCCATAAAATCTAGTTTAACATTTATTCCACTCTATCCATTTCCTCCACTCCCCTAAATATATCACTTAAAAATCCCTTTTCTTAGACTAATCAATCTACTAACTAGCTTATTCACCCACTATCATGCAAAATTACCATACACAACATTTCTTAATATCTTTGATTCACTGCCCACACTACTTAAAAATATATGTCTATATTTTCCATTATATCTAAATAAAAAAAAAAGAAAAGACAATGACCTTAAATTTATAATCCATATAGTATCTTCTTTGAGGTCTTTCCACTGGATTGGTACCAACATCCATAATCGGGTAACATAGCTTGCTGGTGCAACAGTTTATTCAGGATCTTCAATCATATCTGCCCCCATCAGTAGTAAATATCTTCTTATATGTATAAAAGTAAAAACAACCACCCGAGTGACATTATAATTATATTCCATATAGTAATAATTGTGGGTTTCATCAGGATTATTGATTCCCATCATCGTAGTGGGTAACAACCCGATCTTCTGCATGCCCCAGCATAATTCTCTTGCCTTGTGATTCAAGATAATATAATATGTTTATCAACACAAAAAGAAATTCCAAAATGGATAATTCAAATCCATCAGTTTAAGGCTCGTTTCACGTCCCCAGATTACGGCCATGCAGAGATCTGCCACAATCCTCAGGATGATATTAACCAATACGTCGCCTCTTGTGTGTTTACACATAATCATTCATATTTTAAAGTCACTGGCTTCACTGTTGCCTGATTTAGAAATTTCTATTTTTATGCCACCTATTTCTTTTTTTCTTTTCTTTTTGTGGGTTTGGTTTCCATCCTGGTTTCCTTTCTACAAATTGTGTATCATCTGGTCGATTTTTATTCTGCTTTGTAGATTGGTCTTGTTGGTTTTGTTTTTGTATCTCATGTTTCTTTTTTATCCTTTGTATATCCCCTAATTGGTTTCCATGCTTATCCTTGCCTTGATAAGTCATCACATTAAGGTTAGATGCCACTTCTCTCAAATTTGTAGATAGTCCAGCTGGGGTATCCAATAAATCCAAAGGCAATTCATCTGGTACAGTCTCTGTAATTCGATATTTTACCTTTATTTCCGGCTCCTTCTGCTTATCCTGTATTATATCTAAAGATGTTAAGTTCATTTTCAACCTATTTTGATAAAATTCTTCCGCTCTTTCAACAGTATTTAGCTGATATCTTTCTCCTTGGTATCTAAATATAATACCAACTGGGGCGTCCCACCTGAATGGGATATTTCTCTTTTTTAACTCATTCACCAGAAAACCAAATTTCTTCCTTTCCATCAATATCTTAGGTGGGAGTTCCTTATAAATCCAAATCTTTCTTCCATACAATTGCAAATTAGAATTGAAGGAATTTTGCACGATATTATTCCTAATTTCCTTATCTGTAAAATAAATCACCACATCTCTAGGCAATTGCCTTTGCTTGGCAATCCAGGAGTTAATTCGATAAACTCTGTCAATCCTACAAAACACTTCGTCAGGTTGAACCTTTAGAATCCCAGCTAGAAATTCAGAAGATATTTTCCTTAAATCATCTCTATTATTTTCCTGCAAACCTCTTAATTTTATCGCATATTCTGTGAAATTATATTGTACCATTAAAATCTCTTTTTCAATCTTCTGTTGCAGATTTTCTGCATTACCATACTTTTGATCAGCATCCATTTTAGGTTTTTCTTCTAAGCTATTATCCTGAGTGTTTGTCAGATCATTTTCAATTTTTTGAATTCTATTGTCCAATTTATCTTGAATTTCTTCCATTTTAGACTCTAGTACATTAGTATTTGTGTCCAACTGTATCATAAATTCTGTAAAACCATTAGCCACTTTTGAGAATTTTTTGTCCAAAGAATCAAACTTGGATTTCACCAATTCTTTAATTTCCTGCTTAAATTTTTCAAGTTGCTGATTCACAATCTCCTCCCTTCTTTCAATCTCCTCTATAAAAAATTCTATTATATTAAAATCAGGTTTCTGAGACTGAAGAATTAAGACTTGTTCCTTTAAGTTATTGGTGGGGGAATCCCCCCCCTTCTTGTTTATCTGACTTTATGAGTCTCAGTGCCATGTTTCCGCCCAGGCAGGCTTTGTTAAAAAAAAGCAAGAAAGAAAAAAAAAAGGACTTCTTTCCAATCAACAACAATATCAAGTCTCCAAGGGAAGAAAAAGAGAAAAAGACACAGGAGCGAAGTTTTGTCTACAAATGTAGCCAGTGGTATTTATTCTGCTACATTGT
The DNA here is from genome assembly GCF_059756535.1 of Pantherophis guttatus. NCBI lineage: Eukaryota > Metazoa > Chordata > Lepidosauria > Squamata > Colubridae > Pantherophis > Pantherophis guttatus. Next base: position 182,677,055 of record NC_142063.1, on the reverse strand, counting down.
GGTAATAGAAAACGAAAGGACTTTCCCTTTCAGCCTCTCCTCCAGCCGACGCCATTTTAAAAGGCTTTTTTTCCTCTTTCTTTTCCTCCTCTCTCTTAAGTAATTTTTTTAAAAATTCAGTAAAATACTTGCGATTCAGTATTACAGGTCCAGCTCACATTTTCTTTGAGTAGTCTGTTAAATTTACAGGCTTGCTTTTGACGCCTGGCTCTGCATCAGCAGAGGTCTCCCAAAGCCCGGAGCAGTGGCTGGGGATACGGGGCATCTCATCCGCTCCGTCCCAAAAGTAAAGGAAAAACTTTTGGGACTCCGCAGAGAGTTCTACCCACCCCTGCCGGCTCTATCTCCGTTTCCTCATGGAAACGGAGTTTTTTTGAGCCGCCATTCCGTTGTGAAGGCGGCTCTGACAGGCGATGGAAGCTGACGATCCCAAAGGAACGTCTGGCAGCGACCTGGGTGAGTGATTTCTAATTTCTAACTTCTATTGAGAAATGAGCCCCCTGGAAATTAGCCTGGGTGAAAGTGGGACCCTAATGGAGGAGGTGGAATTGTTTTCCTTCCACCTCCCAAGAAAAGCAGTGAGCAAGTCTGAGAGCCATTTTTAAAACTGGGAGAAAGAAAGTTAAGTGAACTTTTTAAAAGAGTGAAAGAACTTGGAAACTAGGAAACCAGACTAGGGACCTCAAATATAATATTGACTAACCTGAAAGATTTTGGGGATTATAAAATTTGGATTTAGAGAACCTTTTTTGGAAAATTTGGATAGGAAAATATAATATAAAATAAAAGGAAGAAAAGGAAGAGAAACAAAGTAACAGGCAGAAGGAAATAAGAAATATAACCTTGAAAGGCTGAAAAAGATAAAGATAAAGACTGGCTGTTAAAGCAAAGAATATTTGTATCAACAAGCTGTTTATATTAGATAGCTAATACAGAGAGTGAAACACTGAGACTTTTTAAAATAGTGTAGCTCTTGGAACTCAAGCGGAAGCTAAACAGATAAAGTGAATAGAAGCTGAGAACAGCAAAATATTTTCCTTCTCTTTTATTTTTGGCTCTGTGAACTCTCCCTCAGAAGATATAAGACGGTTGTAGTTTGAAATTTTGAATTTTGGGGAATGTGGGCCTATGTGGATTATAAATTTAACCAGAGAGGAAGATAATACCTTTTGAAGAATAAAGGAGTCAACAGTTTAACAACTTTTGGATTACAATTTATATTTTCGCTCTCCTCTTGAATTACAATTAATAGTTTTACTTTCCCTTTTTTTGTGGATTACAATTACGCTTAAATTTGTTAAAATATTTCAAAATGAAGAAAACTACATCTATACCATCTCCAGCAGCAGCAGCAGCATCTAGCCCAGCAGGTCAAAGGTCATTGGATGCTATGTTGCAGCAAGAGAAAATGAACATGATCCAAGCTATGATTCAGACCATGCATGAAGATATTAAGGAAAGAATAGGAAAAGTAGAGGATAAAATAGAGAATTTTCAACAAGCAATGGCTAAAAATGAACAATGCATTCAGAAAGTAGAAATTCGTGGATGGAGGCATATATAGCATTAATTCCAAAGGAAAGTACAGACAATCAATTCATTCAAAACTATAGGCCAATCTCGCTTTTAAATGCCGACTATAAAATCCTGGCAACAATAATAACAGAAAGACTAAAAAAGATATTAAATAAAATAATTCATTCGGATCAAAACGGGTTTTTATCCAAACGACAAATTAAGAACAATACAAGGATTATCATGAATATTTTAGAATACTATGAGGGTCAGCCAGAAAAACAATTGGCAGTAATAATGATAGATGCACAAAAGGTGTTCGACAACTTGAATTGGCAGTTTTTAATTAATCAATTAATCGGGATGAAATTTGGCAAAAAAATTATAGAAATTATTAAGACAATTTATTCTAAGCAAACAGCAAAAATTATGGTCAATGGAGATCTTACAGAAAAAGTCGATATAAACAAAGGGGTTAGATAAGGCTGTCCATTGTCCTCCCTCTTATTCATCCTTTCATAGGAAATATTATTGGCACAGGTAAGGGGAAATAAGGAAATAAAAGGGTTAAAAATTAAAAGAGAAGAATACAAAACACAGGCCTTTGCAGATGACATGGCATTTATATTAGAGGACTCTTTGGAAACAGGAGAAAAACTCCTACTAGAAATAGAGAAATTTGGAATAGTAGCAGTCCTGAAAATAAATAAAAACAAAACAAAGATAATTACCAAGAATCTCACGCAAGGCCAAAACAAGAAATTAGAGGAAAAACTAGGAATTCAAATTGTCAAAAAAGCAAAGTACCTGGGCATTTGGCTCATGGCAAGAACATCTTCAATAAAGGAAGACAGCTAGTTAAAATTATTGCAACAAATTCAAAAAGATTTAGAAAATTGGGCAAAACTACAAATTTCTTTGATTGGGAGAACCGCCACAATAAAGATGAATATCTTACCTAAAATTTTATGTTTGTTCCAAACAGTACCTATAAAATTGGGAAAAACCTTTTTTGACAAATTGAATAAAATTATTAGTAAATTTATATGGCTAGAGAAAAAGCCAAGAATCAAAATTAAAATGTTACAAGATGCCAGAAGTAAGGGTGGCTTTGGCCTTCCAGACTGGGAACTGTACCATCAGGTAGCAGTAATGTCATGGCTCAGGGAATGGATAAATCTAAAGAATGGAAGAATTTTAACAATTGAGGGTCATAACTTGCAGAAAGGTTGGCATGCCTTTATTTGGGATGGAAAAGACAAAGCCCACAAGTATTTCCAGAGGCATCAAATGAGGGAAGCACTATTGGAAACTTGGATGAAAATTAAAAGGAATTTTTATCCAAAAATCCTAAAATGGGTGTCAACAATGGAAGCCTTGGTCTACCCTAATTTAATTGATCTTAACAAAATAGTAACATATAAGGAATTGTTAGATGGGTTAGGGAATTTGAAATCTAGATACAAATTATTGGATGAAGGAATTAAAATTGATTGGTAGCCCTATTTACAAATACAAACAAAATATAAAAAAGATTTAGAAGTATATGGATTTCAAATTGACCAACAAGAAATGGAGAAAATATTAACAGGGACCGATGAGAAAATAATTACCAAAATATATAAATGCCTCCTTCTATTCAAAATGGAGGAGGAAATGTTAAAGGAAACAATGATAATTTGGGCAAAAAACTTTGGGTATAATATTGAATTAGAATATTGGGAAAAATTATGGGGAACAAATTATAAGATGACATTATTGGCCGCCTATAAAAAAAATATTTACAAAATGTTTTATAGGTGGCATTTACCCCCGGCGGGATTGGCCAAGATATCCCCAAAAAATGCACCAAATTGCTGGAAATGCAATCATCAACATGGGACATATTTCCACATGTGGTGGACATGCCCCAAAGCAAAGGCATATTGATTAAAAATCCAAAAATGGTTAGAGGAAATGACAGGAGAAAAAATTGCTATGAAACCCGAACTATTTTTATTGGGAATTATAAAAGAGAAGATTAGGAAAGAAATTTATTACCTTATACTTCACATAATTATGGCCACCAGAATTACATTTGCACAAAATTGGAAACAAAGATTTGCTCCATCAAATATGACGATCATAAAAAAGGTGCTAGAATGTGCAGAAGCAGATAAACAATGGAATTAAAAGAGCGAGAGGAAACAATTTACTACGAGACATGGAATAGATGTTATAACTGGTTGGAAAAACAATCCAAAATTAATGTATAAATGTATAAACATAAGAGGCTCAGACTCAACCCATGATGACCGAGTGGCTGTGGTTTCTGACGTCCCGACCGAGTGGCTGTGGTTTCCGACGTCCTGATATAGTCAGCTGGTGCCATCGCTGACTATTGGGGGTGAAGCATTGGCCCCCACGGAAGGGGCTCGCAACTTGGGTGTCCTCCTGGATTCACGGCTGTCTTTAGAAGAGCACTTGACAGCCGTGACTGGGAGGATTTTTCATCAGGTTCGCCTGATCGCCAGTTGCGTCCCTTTCTGGATCGGGACTCGTTACGCACAGTCACTCATGCCCTCGTCACCTCCCGTCTGGACTATTGTAACGCTCTCTACATGGGGCTCCCCTTGAGGAGCACTCGGAGGCTCCAACTGGCGCAGAGTGCGGCCGCGCAGGTGGTGATGGGAGTGACGTGGCGCTCCCATGTAACGCCTCTCCTGCGCAAGCTGCACTGGCTCCCGGTGGTCTTCCGAGTGCGCTTCAAGGTTTTGGTCATCACCTTCAGAGCGCTCCATGGCTCAGGACCTGGCTATTTACGGGACCGCCTGCTACCACCAATAGCCTCCCACCGACCAGTACGCTCCCATAGAGAGGGGCTCCTCCGGGTGCCGTCGGCCAAACAGTGTCGACTGGCAGCCCCCAGGGGGAGAGCCTTCTCTGTGGGGGCACCTACTATCTGGAATGAGCTCCCCCCCCTGAGATACGGAGGATTCCGGATCTGCGTACCTTCCGTCGCACGCTTAAGGCATTCCTATTCCAGCAAGCCGGCCTGACCTAAACTTTTCCTCTTTTAAATGGGAATTTTAAATTTGGTTTTAAATTATTGGGGTTTTAAAATGGTTCAGCCAAATTTATTTAATTTGTTTTATCTCTATTTTAATTTTTGTATTTATATGTTTTATTTTATGGGTGTTCACCGCCTTGAGTCCTTCGGGAGTAGGGCGGTATACAAATCTAATAAAAAAAAAAGAGAAGATATGATAGAGGAACGAAATAGTTATTGTGTAAATAGATAGGTATAAATTGTAGTGAATATAGAAATTAGTAAGTAATATATAAAATGTATGTATATATAGTTGGTTATAGATATTATCAAACATGCCGGTATCGGAAAGCTGTAAAAATGTAACAAGGATGTTAAAGATGTAAATGTGAATAAAAATTATTTTTAAAGAAAGAAAAAGAAAGAAAGTAGAAGAGAAAGCTGAATAGACAGAGAAAAGCATGGAAGAGGTTGATTACAGACTTATCCTAGCAGACAAAAGTCGTGAGAGAACAATAATTTCACTTGAGATGGATAAGGCTGATTATTACCTGTGATTTCAGAATATTGAGGAAGAAAAGGGAGAAAATTTGGCAGAGATAATGGCAGAACTACTGGCAAATGCTTTAGAGGTGACGAAAGAAAAGGTGCTTGCTGAGATGGATGAAATATTTAGAGTTCATATGATGCGACAAGAAATAGACACCCTAGAGAGGTACACGTAAGATTTACTAAAGATTTTATCCCTTAAAATATAAAGGGAAAGAAATAGTAGTTTTAAAACAGATCCCCAGAAGAGTGAAAGAAATAAGAAAGGAATATCAATTTTTGACAAGGCAGCTTATTAAGAATAGAGTAAATTTCAGATGGCTGATAACCAGAGGGAATATTGGTGTCCTGGATGGAGCAAAGACATAGGTTGGATTCCATAGAAAAAGCAGAACAATTTTATGAGCACTATTTTGGGCTGCAAGAGGAAAGGAGAGGAAGAGAGGAAAAAGAGGATAGACAACAAGAGGAGGTATAGGTGAGAGAGAAATGCAACAAAAAGAAGATGAAGATGATGCTGCTTGCGTACCTGGCTCCCTGCCGCGTGGCAGCAGCCCTGCCTGAGCTACTCGACCTGATAGCCACGGTGGCAGTTGATACACCCAGGCTTATGGTCATGGGTGATTTCAACTTGCCATCCTTTGGTGAAACGTCTGGGATGGCTCGGGAGTTCATGGCTTCCATGACGGCCATGGACCTGACCCAGTTAGTTCATGGCCCCACTCACGGGGTGGGGGGGGACACACTCTAGACTTGATTTTTGTCTCTGGCCAGTGGTTGAGTGATCTTGTTATAGGGGATATAGATATGGAACCCTTGTCATGGTCAGATCACTCACTCCTTCGTCGGGACCTTCATACCGCTACACCCCGCCGCAGGGAGGCAGACCCAATTAGATGGGTCCGCCCCAGGCGCCTGATGGATCCTGATAGGTTCCAGACGGAGCTTGGGCCAATTCCTGATGATCTGGCACACGACTCGGCCGAGGACCTAGTAGCTGCCTGGGACCGGGCGGCTGGTGGGGCCTTGGATCGAGTTGTGCCTTTGCGGCCTCTGACCCGGTGTCGATCCCTCACGGCTCCTTAGTTCACCGAGGAGCTGAGGGAGATGAAACGCTGGAAAAGACGCCTAGAGAGCGGTTGGAGGGCCAGTCTCGCTGAATCTGACCGAACACTGGTAAGGTCGCATATTAAGACCTACCTAGTGGCGATAAAGACGGCAAAGTTTAATTACTTTTCCGCCTCTATTGCATCATCAGGGAATCGTCCGGCTGCCCTGTTCAGGGTAACCTGCTCCCTGCTCCACCTGGGAGCGCGGGAGGATCCCTTGGAAGGCAGGGCGGAGGATTTCGGACAATACCTGCATGACAAAATCGCTCAGATCCGGGGGGACTTGGACTCTGACTGGGTAGATCAGGGCAGGGTGACGAGGAATAGTCTTGAGAATGTTATCTGGGAGGAGTTTGATGCTGTGACTCCCGATGATGTGGACAGGATTTTGGGGAGACTTAGTGCGGCCACATGTTTCCTGGACCCGTGTCCCTCCTGGTTGGTACTGGCCCCCCGGGAGGTTACACGAGGCTGGCTCCAGGGTGTTATCAACGCTTCGTTGAGTGAGGGTTACTTCCCCGCGGCCTTGAAAGAGGCGGTGGTGAGGCCTCTCCTCAAGAAGCCGTCCCTGGATCCGGCAATATTGGTCAACTACCGTCCTGTCTCCAACCTTCGCTTTCTGGCGAAGGTTGTTGAGAGTGTGGTCACGCGACAGTTCCCGCAATTCCTGGAGGAAACATCCTATCTGGATCCGTTCCAGTCTGGTTTCAGGCCTGGGCACAGTACGGAAACGGCATTGGTCGCGTTGGTTGATGATCTCTGGAGGGCTCGGGACAGGGGTTGCTCCTCTGTTCTGGTCCTGTTAGACCTCTCAGCGGCTTTTGATACCATCGACCATGGTATCATGCTGCACCGGTTGGAAGAGTTGGGGATGGGGGGCACCGTGTTACGGTGGTTCTCCTCTTTTCTCTCCGACCGGTCGCAGTTCGTGTTGGCAGGGGGGCAGAGGTCGACCTCGAGGCCTCTTATATGTGGAGTGCCTCAGGGGTCGGTCCTCTCGCCCCTCCTGTTCAACATTTATGTGAAGCCGCTGGGCGAGATCATCCGTGGCTTTGGGGTGAGATACCATCAGTACGCTGATGATACTCAGCTGTACATCTCCACCCCAGGCCACCCCAATGATGCCCTTGAAGTGATGTCCCAGTGCCTGGAGGCTGTACGGATCTGGATGGGGAGGAACAGGCTCAAGCTCAACCCTTCCAAGACTGAGTGGCTGTGGTTCCCGGCATCCCGATATGGTCAGTTGACTCCATCACTGACTATTGGGGGTGAGTCTTTGGCCCCCACAGAGAGGGCTTGCAATCTGGGAGTCCTCCTGGATACGCAGCTGTCCTTGGAGGAACATCTGACGGCTGTAACCAGGGGGACCTTTTATCAGGTTCGCCTGATCCGCCAGTTGCGGCCCTTTCTTGATCGGGATTCCTTGTGCACAGTCACTCATGCCCTCGTAACCTCTTGCCTTGATTACTGCAATGCTCTCTACATGGGGCTCCCCTTGAAGAGCACCCGGAGGCTCCAACTGGTCCAGAACGCAGCAGCGCGGGTAGTGACGGGAGCAGCGTGGCGCTCCCATGTAACACCGCTCCTGCGTGAACTGCACTGGCTCCCGGTGGTCTTCCGGGTGCGCTTCAAGGTGTTGGTTATCACCTTTAAAGCGCTCCATGGCATAGGGCCTAGCTATCTTCGAGACCGCCTACTGCCACCGACGACCTCCCACTGACCCGTGCGCTCCCACAGAGAGGGCCTCCTCGGGGTGCCATCAGCCAAACAATGCAGGCTGGTGACCCCCAGGGGGAGGGCCTTCTCTGTGGGGGCACCCACCCTCTGGAATCAGTGGCCCCCTGAGATAAGGAGAATCCATGACCTCAGTGCCTTCCGCCGTGCCCTTAAAACTTTCTTTTTTCAACAAGCCGGGCTGGCTTAATTTCTTTTTAAGGGTTTTTTAATTGTTTTGTTTTGTTTATCGTTTTAATTAATGGGGCCAAATCTATATATATTTTTTAAATGTGTTTTAATATTTGTATTTGATGTTTTTATTTGGCTGTTCACTGCCCTGAGTCCTCAGGGAGAAGGGCGGTATACAAATTCAAAAATAAAATAAAAAATAAAAAATATGAAAGAGAATTGGAGGAAATAACAAAGAGAGAAGGAACAAAGGCAAAAGATCAGAGAGAGACAAGAATGACCAGAACAAAAGCCATCTATAAGTAAAACCATGGAAGAAGAAATAAAATTACTGTCAATAAATATAAATGGATTGAATTTGGCTATAAAGAGGAAAAGGACTTTTAGTAAATTAGAAAAATTAAAGTTGGACATAATTTGCCTACAAGAGGTTCATATTAAAAAACAACATTAAAAAACTGTTGGAATATTCTAAAATTGGGAAATTATATACCTCTCTACCACAACATAAGAAGAGAGGAGTAGCTCTTTACATAAAAGAAACAATAAATGTTAAGCAAATTCTCATGGATAAAGAGGGGAGGATTTTGATGGTGGAGATAACAATGAATTACAAACAGATACTTTTGGTAGCAATTTAGCAATCAAGAGGACTTTTACGGTAAACTTCATAAGAAAACAATAGAATTGGAGCATGAAAATATATATGTAGTAGGAGATATTAATGCAATTGTGGATGCAGAATTGGACTATAAAACTAGGAAAGTAAATAAAAAAGCTAGGAAGGCACTCCCAAAAGCTTTTCTTAAAATGGCGGAAGAAGTAGCTATTCGAGATGTATGGCATGAGGTACATCCCAAGAAAAAGCAATATTCATTTTATTCAAATTGACATATGTCTTAGTCAAGAATAGGTATCATATGGATGACAGCTGAACATATGTCTAATGTATAAGAAATAGACATAGAAACAAGTAATTGGGCAGACCATAATCCAATAAAAGTTAAATGGAAAGGACAAAAAAGGAAATCAAGATGGATGCTGAATCAATCAATATTAAAAGACAAGGAATTTATTCAATTCATGGAAAAAGAATTAGACTTTTTCTTTAAAGAGAATAGAAAAGAAGAGACCTCATTACAAAATGTATGGGACACAGCAAAGGCATATATTAGAGGTTTAGTCATAACTTACATGGGAAAGAAAAATAAAAAGAAACAAAACCAAAAGATATTAGAAGAAGAATATAAGAGGTTAGAGAGGGAATTACAAAAAGAACCACAAAAAAGAGTCTAAAAAATCAAATGGAATTAATAAAACATAAGTTGAATTTAATAGATAAAGAAGAATTAGCACAAAAAATTAAAAGTGCTAAACAATTTTTTTTGAAAATGCAAACAAACCAGGAAGATGGCTGGCATATAAATTGAAAAAGGAGAAGGAAAAAAACTGATATGAAGGAAACCCTCATCATCAAAATGACAATAAAAAGAAAGTGATCCAAAACTATTATGAAAAATTATATGATCAAGAGATAGTCTCAGAAGATAAAATAAAACAATAGTTAGAAAAAGCGGAATTACCTAAAATACTTGAAACAGTGAAAGTTATGTTAGATGAATGTATAACAATGATGGAATTAACAGAAGCAATTAAGAGACAAAAGAATGGTAAAACACAAGGCCCAGATGGTCTACCAGCAGAACTCTAGCCTTGTCAGCATTCCAGAAAACCCCCAGCTCCAGGTAAAAATTCTGAAGCAAGCATTTTCCAAAGTTCTATTTACTAGAATAGGTAAACTGGCACATCTGGAAAAACCCGAATCTGAGAGGTCTGGGTTTTCCCTCAGTAAATCAAAACTTTCAAACCATCCCTTCACTCCTCAGTTGATCACATGCTCAATGTCCGTCCCATCTCGACTCAGCACTCCAATCACTCCTCCAGATGCCGGATCGCCCTGACCTTGACCAACAGGAAGAATGCTATTATGTCTACAAGCAACCCCTCTACTAAATCCCTCTCCTACTTTCCCACACATCAGAAGGTGGCAGCATGGAAGCTTCCGGCGTAATATGGCTTCCAAAGCTGACAGGCATCCCCCCTGCAGAAAAAAACACACCCTGAAAAATAAAACAGACAAAACACAAAAGATGGTGTTAATGCCTTGTACATAACCTCTTAACCTCCTCTACCCCCTCCAGGAGGACCCTTTGGTTTCTCAGGGAATTTATTATGAAATTGCTTTACTAGAGTATCAGCATTCACATCCCAACTTTTCACCCAAGTAGCTTCAGACAACGGGAACCCTTGCCAGTGTACCAAATACTGTAACGAACCTCTGTATAGTCAAGAATCTTCTTCACTTCATAATGAGTCCCCCCCTTGCAATACCAAAGGAGGGGGGAGCAGCTGGCAAGGGTCTTAAGTTAGATTCTCTTGCTGGTTTAATAAGCTACTGTGAAAAACTGGGTGCACTTTCCCTAATATGCGAGGGAGGCTAAGTTGGACAGTCACTGAGTTAATCACTTTCACTATAGGGAAGGGACCTATGAATTTGGGTCCAAACTTCTTGCTAGGTAATCTCTATTTTAGGTATTTGGTTGACCCATGTACCTTATCTCCTATTCGGAAAGGTGGTTGGAGAAACCGGTATTTGTCGTCCTGGGCCTTATATTTTTCTGCTGATTCAGCTAAAGCTTTCTTAGTATTCTCCCAACTCTTTTTTAATGAGGTTATCCACTCTGTTAGGGACATGGAAGTGGGTGGCTCTCTAGGCAACTCAGGCATCGGCACAAAATCCATGCCCATAGTTATTTGAAAAGGAGTCAACCCAGTACTACTGTGTACTGCATTATTATAAGCCACTTCTGTGAACGGTAATAACTCCGCCCAGTTTTCTTGTTGATAATTTACACAACATCTAATGTATTGTTCCACCATTGTGTTCAATTTTTTCAACAGATCCGTTAGTCGATGGGTGGAAAGCTGAGCTAAGCCCCTGGGACAACCCAATGGACCGCAGGAACTCCTTCCAGAACTTAGCAGTAAACTGGACCCTGCGATCTGATATTATTCTCCTTGGAACCCCATGTAGTCTGTAGATATGCTTCACAAAAGTTTTTGCCAGCTTCTTGGATGACGGTAGTCCATTGCAGACAGTGAAGTGTGCTTGTTTGGAGAATAAATCAATGACAGTCCAAATCATCTTGTTCCCTCCGCTGTCAGGGAGTTCTACTATGAAGTCCATTGCAATCCCAGGGTTTTGTGGGTTCGGCCACAGTCTGGGAAAGCTCAGGGGACTTCCCTGGTCTGGACTTCATGGTGGTGCAGGTGGCGCAGCTTTTCACATAGTCCTCTTTATTGGCTTTCATTCTTGGCCACCAGAATTGTCTTCTAGTCAGATGGAGGGCTTCTTAAAAATCCAAAGCACCCCCCTGGTAGAGAATCATGATTCCGCTTTTGCATCATGAGTCGCATGCTGCTGGGCACATAAATCTTACTCCCTTTCCAAGCCAATCCCTCTCTTAGGGTTAGGTCCATCTGGTTTTCCTCGAACCAGACATCGGTTGAGAGCGCCGCTTTTAGCTCTGCTGTCAACCTGTCTTCAGGGAGGTCAGAACCATGGCGCTTTTGTGCTCTGGTGCGTGCTTGGGCTGCTGGTTGGGTTTTAGAGATCATGGCGTGAACTACCTCTTACCATCGGCTGTCAAACTGGGGCTTCCTGGATAGAGCATCTGCTAATAGTTTTTTTCCCCCTGGAATGTATTTCAGGTTGAAGTTAAAGTGTTTGAAATACTGAGCCAAGCGAACCTGCTTGGGGAAAAGCTTCCGAGGGGTCTTTAGTGCCTTGAGGTTTTTGTGGTCAGTCCACACTTCGAAAGGCTCCTTAACCCCCTCTAGGAAGTGTCTCCAGGATAGGAGAGCCCATCACACCACAAAAGCCTCCTTCTCCCATACCGCCCATCTGTGCTCCATGTCAGTTAACTTTTTTGATACATAAATACATGGCATTAGTTCGTTTTGGGCCTTCCTTTGAGTAGAATAGCTGCCACTGCCACATCACTAGCGTCAGCCTGGACTACAAATTGTTTATTTGGGTCAGGGTGCTGGAGGATCGGCTCCACTGCGAATAGGCATTTTAATTGTTCAAAGGATTTTTGACAGTCCATTGTCCAAGCTAGGGGTTGGCTAGGTTTTGGCTTGGTGGGAGATGGACCGGTGTTTAGTAATTCTGTCAAGAGGAGAGCAACCTCGGTGACGGAAGAGATGAATTGTCTGTAAAAATTTGCAAACCCCAGGAAGCTTTGAAGTTGCTTACATGTTCGTGGGGGTTGCCAGTCTAGCACTGTCTTCACCTTCCTCGGGTCCATTTCGATTCCTTGATTCGACACCCTGTAGCCCAGGTAGTCCAAGGACTCCTTATGGAACTCGCATTTTGACAGCTTTGCATAAAGTTTGGCCGCTAGGAGGGGCTTCTTTGGCCGGAAGTTCCTCACTCTCTTCAGTGGTGAGGGGAACCTCTATGGCTTGTCTGGCAAATCAACTGGTGTCTGGGGCCTTCCTTGGAGCCCTCCTGCCTCAGGCAGCCATGGCTGGATGTTGTTGTGAAACTGGGGCAGGGGCCAGGCACACAGAAGCTCAATGTCCCATTTGTCCACACCGATAGCATTTAATCACCCCTGCCAGTTGAGGGGGGGTGGATATCAGCAGGCTTTGAAAGGGGCTAAAGCTCTCCAAGGAGGCTTTTCTGCTGGAGTTTTACGGTGGGGGTGAATTTCTCTGTCCAGAGCTATGGACATGGTGTACCAGTCATGCAGTCACTCAGGCACCCCCTGGACTCCACAGACTGACTTCTTGATCAATGGCTTCTTTAAAATAGTGTAGGAGTAAGCGGTCCGGCCAATGCCCAAGGTTCCCTGTGACCCGTCTAAAGTCCCATACAAAGTCTTTTATGGGTCGATTACCTTGCTTCATCACCTTTATTGTGGCTTCATTTTCATTGATTTGGTCTGGGTCTTCAAATCTGGCCCGGAGCAGCGCAACAAACCCATCAGCATCATTTAGTTCCGCAGCGCCCTCGTTGTGCAGCTGGGCTATCCATTCAGAAGCCTCCCCTTCATTCATCTCATCAGAAATCACTGATACCAAATTTCGATCTGATTTGTATTGGTCTCCATACTGATCTATATGAGCCCAGACCCTACTACAGAAAGCAATGTCTGCAAAATGGTCAACCCAGAGAAGCAATCTTCGTTCTACTGAGGGGACCTTGCAAACCATGTCCAAATGAAGCAGAGAACTGGGAGAAGCTGAATGCTGGGGGGGAGACATGAACTACCATCCAGTCAGATGCCTGTTTCGTACACCCCATTGGAGAGAATGAGGTAACCCTGGAGAATCCCAAAAAGCCCCGCTGGTCAACTGACATCGGGAAGAAAGATAGCTGGGATGAGAGAACCAGAGGAGTCAACCTCAGCCACAGTAACTGAAAACCGAGATGGAAACTGGAACTAGAAGCCCTCGCTGACCAGGGGGAACTAACCGAAGCACCACTGAGGGAGGATTGTCTGAAGAGGCATATAACCCAATTGGTGATGGAAACATCTCAACATCCGAGGGGAGCCAGGACAACAACCAAAGAGCTCTGAAAGAGCAGCAGATGATGCCAGGGTAGGCACCCCCTTTTTGGAGTCTGCCTATCGAGCAGATGGTGCAGCAGCAGTGGGAGAAGACCCAGCAAACCCTCCCTTCCAGGCAACATGCACACTGGCGCCCATCCCCAACCAACCCCGAGTCCTGCAACTGGAAAGAGAAACTCCCTCCCTTGGAGTGAAATTTGATGGGGATCCACAACAATTAGGATTCTTTGTGGCACATATGCACACCTACATGCAAGAGTACAGGCATGATTTCCAAACCCAAGGATCCTGAGTGTGAGTTGTGACCCTAGCCCTAGAGGGTGCCGCTGCCAGATGGACCCTACATAACGCCAGTGCACCAGAACTGCAGGATTTCAACCGTTTCATGATGGCCCTGTGACAACAGTTTTTGGTTTTTTTTGCAAAAAGTTTTTTTTTTATTTTTTTTCCAAACATACAAATTACATCCTTTCGGAACAGAGCTTTGATCCGGTCATCACTTTGTTCAATTTTTAACAAAATCTTTAACAAAATTTTATCTATTCTATTTTGCCATAGCACTTATTTCTTAATCTTAGATCACCTATTCAACTAATACCATCTTAAAAAAATTAACACATATTTACTTAATCAAGACAATTACCCTTCTATTAACCCACCTTAATTCTTAATTCAATTAATAACTCATAATACAACAATTCTTACTGTAAATCCTCACTATTGACAATACAGTTCAAACATATTTATATTCATTATGCTCATTAAATCTTTATTCCATTATTACTTTATCAAATTTAGATCTTATCTTTAATTTTAAAAATATAGCAATTTAACATTTAAACATAGTTCAAATAATGCTCTTTAATGCAATTTCCCAATTATCCTAAATTCTATCTATCAAACCATACCATTTATATAACACCAATTAAGTAATTTTTATTTATAGATCATTATCATATATTGTTTCAGTTTTCATTTCTTTTTCACTTAGGTAATAAATGTTCAAATTATCACAATTGTTATACATATTTAAACAATATCCCAATTATTAGAGCTATCAATTTTCTAATTTAATCTTTTCTTTTATCCTTCCACTGTCAATCCCAGTGTAGAAAATACATCTTTATTCCACTATTAATCCCAGCGTAATCTTCTTTATTTTTCTCACTGCTAATCTCAGTGTAATCATCTTTATTCACTGTTAATCCCAGTGTAATCCTCTTTATTTTTCTCACTGTTAATCCCAGTGTAATCAACTTTATTCACTGTTAATCCCAGTGTAATCCTCTTTATTTTTCTCACTGTTAATCCCAGTGTAATCATCTTTATTCCATTGTTAATCCCAGAGTAATCATCTATATTTTTCTCAATTAATCCCAGTGTAATCATTTTAGTTACTGTCAATCCCAGTATAATTATCTTTATTTTTCTCACTGTTAATCCCAGCATAATCATCTTTTACTTTCGTAGATATATTATTACAAATATTCAAATTATAACAATTGTTATAGGTATTTAAACAATATCCCAGTTATTATAACCATCAATTTCCTCAAGTAGTATCTTTTAGCATCTTAATCATAAATTGGTTCATTATATCCATTGCTATATTTCTTTTAATGTAGTCTATTTTCCATATATTTTAACTTCAATCCCTATTTCATTTCTAAATATATGTAACATAATTCTTCTCATATTTGTTAATCTCAATATTAGGGAACGAGGGAGGACCCCTTACAGGGTAGTGCTGAGGACTTTGCTCAATTTCTGCAAGACAAAATCGCTCAGATCCGGTCGGGTTTGGACTCTGACTGGGCAGGGTCTGACAAGGAGATAGGAGCGAGTCTTGAAGGTAACATCTGGGTTGATTTTGATCCTGTATCCACAGAGGAAGTGGACAGGATTGTTGGAAGATTGGGAGCCTCAACGAGTTTGTTGAACCTGTGTCCCTCCTGGCTTGTTGCAGCAACCAGAGAGGTGGCTGGAGGCTGGATCCAGGCAATTATCAATGCTTCTTTAAGGGATGGGGTCTTCCCCACCACTCTTAAGGAGGTGGTGGTTTGTCCCCTCCTCAAGAAGCCTGCTCTGGATCCGGCCTCCCTGAACATCTTTCGTCCCGTCTCCAACCTTCGATTTATAGCAAAGGTTGTTGAGTCCGTTGTGGCATACGAACTTCTGCAATTCCTGGATGAAACGGATTACCTCAACCTGTACCAATCAGGCTTCAGGTGTGGACACAGCACAGAAACGGCATTGGTCGCCCTGGTGAATGATCTCTGGCGGGCCAGGGACAGGGGTTATTCCTCTATCCTGGTCCTACTTGACCTCTCAGCGGCTTTTGATACCATTGACCATGGTATCCTTCTGTGATGGCTCGGGGGGCTGGGGGTGGGGGGCACTGTTTTACAATGGTTCTCTTCCTACCTCTTGGGTTGTATGCAGTTTGTTTGGGCAGGGGGCAGAGATCCTCCCTGAGGCCCCTCATTTGTGGGGTACCTCAGGGATCGCTTCTCTCCCCCTTGCTCTTTAACATCTATATGAAGCCGCTGGGTGAGATCATTCATAGTTTTGGGGTGGGGTATCATCAGTATGCTGATGATACCCAACTTTGCATCTCTACCCCGGACCACCCCGGGGATGCCCTTTCTGTGATGTCTAAGTGCCTGGAGGAGGTGCGGGTCTGGATGGGTAGAAACAGGCTCAAACTCAACCCCTCCAAATCAGAGTGGCTGTGGATGCCGGCGTCCCTTGATCTAGTGCCCCCATCACTTCTGATGGGAGGGGAGCTGCTTACTCCCTCAGAAAGGGCTCACAATCTTGGCATCCTCCTGGATTCGCGGCTGTCCTTAGTTGATCATCTGATGGCCGTGCCCAGGGGGGCTTTTGTACAGGTTCGCCTGGTGCACCAGTTGCGGCCTTTCCTAGATAGGGATGTCCTCCATCCAGTCACTCATGCTCTCGTCATCGCTTGCCTGGACTACTGCAATGCCCTCTACATGGGGCTGCCCTTGTGGTGCACCCGGAGGCTCCAAGTGGTCCAGAATGCGACCACACGGGTTGTTATGGGAGCTTCGGGTTACTCCCGGGTTACACCTCTCCTGCGCGAGCTGCACTGGCTGCCGGTGGTCCTCCGGATCCGTTTCAAGGTGCTGGTCCTCACCTATAAAGCCCTACATGGCATGGGCCCAGGGTACTTGCAGGACCACCTCCCAGTGGCCTCCCACCGCCCTGTGCATTCACATAGGGCTGCCCTCCTCCGGGTGCCATCGGCCAGACAATGTTGGCTGGTGGCGCCTAGGATGAGGGTGTTTTCTGTGGCCGCACCGACCCTCTGGAATGAATTACCCGCTGGGCTCCGGACGGCCCCCGACCTCCGCTCTTTCCGCACTGGCCTGAAGACATGGCTTTTTCAGCAAATCTCTTGATCTGCTGGGAGTTTTTAGTTTTAATTGTTGGGATTTTTAATTTTGTAATTGGACTTGTTAGGGTGTGTGTAAAAAGTATTTGTTGCTTGTGCAATGAGCAGAGCAGAAACACACACGGAAGGAGATAAACGTGCAGCTCGTGTGAGAAAAATACTTTATATACAAGATAATAAGCAGTCTCGGTGTAGGTAAAACAGTCCAAGGTCATAAACAGTAATATCAGTCCAGTAAGTATCTTCCCTTACCAAAGCAAACAGACTTTAGTAACTCTTGGTATACAGTACCATATAACAATTCAGTCTAACATCAATCAGCAGAAAGACGCAGGAAGCAACAGGAACAATCAGGAACAAAGAACACTTCTCTGCGCTGCTTATTTATGCACTGTAGCCTAATTACAGGGTTCAGCAAACCCTGATTACGTGGCTCAGTTGTTTCTTAAAGAAACAGATATATTGCCTGACCAACAAGTTAGGAGTAAGCTACAAGCTGAACCTAACATTCTCCCCATTGGGCAGGACAATATACACAATAGATACAGAAACAAAAATACATATCCAAATCATACATTGTACAGTGGTATCAGTTACATTTCAGATTCTTAATCCAAATCTTTCACAACAATTGGTGTGTTTAATGGCACCTTGCGCTTTGGTAAAATTATCGGCAATATTGTCCTCTGATGTGCAATATTCCAATGTAATCATGTTATCCTTAACACATTGCCGAACATTCAACTGTTTATAATAAATCAGCTCAGTACATGTAAGTGATAGACAAGAAAACTCCGCTTCCATGGTAGACAAACTGATGTGTTTCTGGCGAATTGATCTCCATCCAATCAGGCAGTTATCCAACATGATTGCTATTCCAGACGTTAATTTTCTGGCAAAACTGGCATCAGCATATGCCTTTAACACCATATTGGCATTTGGTTCTAAATACATAGCAAAATGTAACGTTCTTTTAAGATATCTAAGAATACGTTTTGCAGCTTGCCAATGCCTATCAGTAGGCTCTGAACTATATTGTGCTAGTTGATTAACACTAAAAGCTATATCAGGCCGTGTCCAGTTGCTCAAATACGACAAACTGCCTATTAATGATTGATACAGTTCTTTACTGAACTGTGGACTCTGCAAACTATCCTGTTGGAATTCTTGTGTCATAGGAGTCTTGGCAGGTTTACATAATTCCATCCCATATTTTGTCAACAATTTGCAGATTTTATTAGATTGTGAAATTTTAAATCCTCTAGATGTTTTCACGATATCCAGCCCTAGATAATGCCATATATGTCCTAGATTTCTAAGTTTAAATTTTGTTTGCAACTGACCGATAATCTCTCTGGCCTCAGCGTCAGTTCTGGTAATTATGGCAATGTCGTCTGTAAAGAGTAACAAGAATGAAACACATCCATCCTGTTCTTTTTTAAACAGACATTTATCTGCTACGCCCTCATAGAACCCAATGTTATGTAATTCCTGCACTATACATTGGTTCCACTCGTAACCTGATTGCCTTAAACCATTTAGGCTTTTTTGTAGCCTCCAACACTCAGTGCTATCCTGTGTATCATAACCAGGAGGTTTCTTCATATATATTGTATGCCTTAACGGAGCATTCAAGTAAGCTGTCTCGACATCTATATGAGTAATAGAGCATTTATTTCTAGCTGCCCAAACTAGCATTATTCTCAAAGTGCTCGCTCGTAAACTTGGAGCAAAAACCTCATCATAGTCTCTATCTGTCTGTGAGAACCCTTGTGCAACAAGCCGAGCTTTATGGGTTACTACCCCATCTACACTTTTCTTTACCTTTACCCTCTTTACCTACCTTCTTTACCCACCTACAGCCTATAAGTTTCTCATTTGGTGGTATTCTTACAACTTCATAGACACCAAGCCTCTTCAATGAATCAATTTCTCTATCCATTGTCTCTTGCCAGGCTTTTTGCTCCTTTTCTGGATATAATTTTATATCATGATAACTGGATGGTTTGATATCTACTTGGCAAACCACTGTGGCTTTATAGCGATCTGGTGGATGCCGGTCCCTGGAAGATCGTCTAGGCATAACAGGACTAACATCAGGTATATTGGGTTCATCCTCCCCTAACCCTGATTCCTGTTCCTGTTCTTCAACCTTAATAGATGGTTTATCATCCATCTCAGATGAACTATCATCAGGAATATGGTCTACCTTAACATCCACATCTGTAAAACCATAGTCTGCTTTTTCTAACCTGTCCCAGCCTTCATGTTCTAGGAATTTAGCACTAGCGCTACACAAAACTTTTGTTGTTCCTTTTTCCCAGAACCTATAGGACCTATGGTTAGCCTCATAGCCAACAAAAATCATTTTCTTTGCTCTCTGTTGGTCCTTCCTTCTCTGGCTAACCGGTATATGCACCCAGGCTGGTGCACCAAAAGTATGTATATAACTTAAATCAGGCTTCCTCCCGTGCCATAAAGTAAAAGGTATTTTTCCTGTAGAGGAGTGCACCACATTATTTAAAATATGATTGGCACATAGTATTGCTTCTCCCCACAATTTATCAGGTAAACAAGCATCAGCCAGCATAGTCCTAGTCATAGCTTGTAGGGTCTGGCCTCTTCGTTCTATATATGCATTATGTTCCGGCCAAAAAGGGGCAGAACGTTTATGCTGTATCCCAGCATCCTTCAAAAACTTAGCCAACTGATGGTTAGTAAACTCAGTTCCATTGTCAGTAACAATGCATTTCACCTTAAACCTCTGCTTCCTTTCTACAAAACAAAGCCAGTTTGTGATACATTGGAACGTATCACTTTTGGACTTCATAAGGTAGCAAAAACCATATCTGGTAAAGTGATCAACGATACTCAAAATATAGCATGCTCCCCCTAAACTGGGTTTCTTTGGCCCTATTAAGTCTAAAAAGACTACCTCCAAAGGTTTAGTTGTTTTAAACCCATTGCAGCGGTTTGCAGGTGTAACTTTACTTTTATGCTGGTTACAAGTATTACAGTTCAGGTATTTGCTGCAAGCCCTTAACTTAATGCCTTTAGACTGCTTAACAGTCGAATGCAACAACCTGAAATTCAGATGACCAAGCCTTCTATGTAGTAAATGTATGCATTCATCATGCGGCTTTACATTTCCAAATTTAGCTTTTGACTGAACTAACAGTAATGACTTATCCCTAATGACAAATAAGTCATTTTCTAATTCTGCAGTAACTACAGTGCCTTCACATTCCAGCAAACATTTGTTGTTTTTAAAAGTTACTGTAAACCCAGAATGTAGTAATGACTTTACAGATAAAAGGTTATATTTCAAACTAGGGATATAAAGCATGGGTAAAGGGTGCTTACTAATAGAACATCGAACAAGACCCTCCCCAGCTACAGTCACATTCCAGCCATTAGCTAATTTGACCTTTTTAGTACTTTTCTTCATGTTTAGAAACAGTTTTCTGTTTTTTGTTATTGATTGAGAGGCACCGCTATCAATCACCCACCAATCATCTCTTATATTAATAGATGAACTGGTTGCTAAATTACACTCTTTCCTGGGTTTAGCAGAGTTTCTAGCAGATACTTTCTTATTATTACAATATTTTGCAATGTGCCCCTTAGCCCCACATGCATAACAGCGTTTAACAATATTGACATTCTTATATACAGCTTCCACTTTTGGTTGCTGTTGCATCCTTAACTGGTCTCGTTCTTGCCTACGTTTGGCCTCATCCAGTAACCTACCAGTTATACTGGCCAAAGTTAGTTCATCTCTAGACAATACTTCTAATGATGAAACAAAAGAGTCATAACTGTCATCCAACGATGAAAGAATAATATAAACTTGCTGCAGTTCAGTAAACACAAGGTCTTTCTCATGTAGCTCCTGGAAAAGCCCTATCATGGAGTCCAGGTGAGCCATCATGTCTCCTCCTTTCTGAAGATGTAAGCGAAACAATTTCCGTGTCAGGTAGATATGGACACCCACAGAGTCACGAACGTAGAGCTTTTTTAGCTTTGTCCAGCACCTCACAGCAGACTCTTCGCCCCAGAAATGGACAAGTTGCTGATCTCCCAGTGTCAGGCCAATGATGCATAAAGCACGCTCGTTGTCCCTGTGAAACTTCGCTATCTTTTTGGCATCTTCTTCGTCAGCAGCATTCAATGCAGTTATGTCCGGTGGATTATTAAACATGTCCCACAGTCCTTCTTTTCGCAAAAGTAGACAGCATTTTGTGGACCAGGTAACATAGTTTGTACCATCCAACCGGGTTATGGTAGAATAACTTGTACCTTGCTCAAAAGCCATCATCTTGACTACTACACCCACTGCCTGCACTTCTCACTTCCGCAAAAACAAATTAAAGAGCCCTGGAACGTTCTGGGCCCATAACCAATGTTAGGGTGTGTGTAAAAAGTATTTGTTGCTTGTGCAACGAGCAGAGCAGAAACACACAGGGAAGGAGATAAACGTGCAGCTCGTGTGAGAAAAATACTTTATATACAAGATAATAAGCAGTCTCGGTGTAGGTAAAACAGTCCAAGGTCATAAACAGTAATATCAGTCCAGTAAGTATCTTCCCTTACCAAAGCAAACAGACTTTAGTAACTCTTGGTATACAGTACCATATAACAATTCAGTCTAACATCAATCAGCAGAAAGACGCAGGAAGCAACAGGAACAATCAGGAACAAAGAACGCTTCTCTGCGCTGCTTATTTATGCACTGTAGCCTAATTACAGGGTTCAGCAAACCCTGATTACGTGGCTCAGTTGTTTCTTAAAGAAACAGATATATTGCCTGACCAACAAGTTAGGAGTAAGCTACAAGCTGAACCTAACAGGACTGTTTTAATTTATTGTCTTGTGTTTTATTGTTGTGAGCCGCCCTGAGTCCTTTGGGAGAAGGGCAGCATATAAATGTGAGTAAAATAAATAAATAAATAAATATAATCATTTTATAAATCCAGGTCCTGAACTTCTTTAAATTTCTTAATATTTTCCAACCTTTTATTCTTTTATCATTCAGTATTAATCTCCATATAATCATCATTATATTATTATTAATCTCAATATAATCATCATTATGTTATTATTAATCTCAATATAATTTCTAGAGACTTTCTTTTTATTAATACTATTCCCATGTTCAATTATTTATTCATATTTAATCACAATATCTTTTATCTTCTTTATTTTCCACTTCTATGTCTTGTTTCTCCATCTTCATTTTCTTGTCCACACATGTATACTCCATTTTGATTTTTATATCCTCAAACTTTATCCTCTATGCAACATTATAGTTATTTCTTTTATTTCCATTCTCCAGGTCAAATAATTTCTCCAATTATAAAAGTTCCATTGTATTCCCTTCTATTTCTTTTTTTTTATTCCTCCAAAAGTCAAGCCTCTTGTAGACAAGACACGGCTTATTACCGTGTCAGAATTAAGGAGGGGGACAAGTGGAAAATGGCATTTAACACCCCCCTCGGGTGCTACCAATTCAAGGTGCTCCCCTTTGGGTTACAAGGAGCCCCCGCAGTGTTTATGCAGTTAATAAATTAAGTGCTACATCAGCATTTATATAAGGGGGTCCTGGTCTACTTGGACAACATTTTAATATATAATGAGACCAAAGCAGAACATGTAAAACTAGTCAGGGCTGTTTTAAACAAACTCCGCTCTGCCAAACTTTATGCTAAACTTTCTAAATGTGAATTCCACCAAGAGAAGATTAACTATTTGGGGTACCGCATTTCATACCAGGGCATGACAACGTGAACTGGCAGTTTATGCTAGCCCAATTAAAAAATATGGATTTTGAGGAGAGATTTATTAATATGATTAAGGCGATATATTATAAACAAACAGCAAAGGTGATGGTAAATGGAGATATGATAGAGAAGGTTAACCTTAAAAAAGGTACAAGACAAGGATGCCCCTTGTCCCCTCTATTCTTCATATTGACACTGGAGGTATTAAATAGAAATAATAATAATTTAATAATAATTAAATAAAAATAATAAAAGGTATGGAAATAAAAAAAGAAAAATATAAACTACAGACATTTGCAGATGATTTAGTCTTCATTCTGGAAAATCCACAAAAAATAGAACCTAAATTAATAAAAAAAAAAATAGAGGAATATGGCGAAGTGGCAGGATTGAAAATAAATAAAGAGAAAACTAAGATATTAGTTACTTACTTATTACTTATTACTTACAGACGTGCAGAAAAAAGAATTAATGAAGAAAATAGATATTCAGATTACTAAGAAAGTGAAATACTTAGGGATTTACCTGATAGCAAGATGTACAACTATTAAAGAAGATAATTACTATAAACTGAGGCAACAAATTAAAGCAGTCTGGAGAAATGGAAAAAATTGCGATTATCATTAATAGGAAGAATAGTTACAATAAAAATGAATATATTACCAGATTACTATTTCAAACAATTCTGATAAAAGTGGGGGGGGGATACTTTGAGGAACTCAATAAAGTAATATTAAGATATATTCGGCAAGGGAAAAAAGCAAGAATAAATTTTAAAATGCTGCAAGATGCAAGGAATAGAGGAGGCTTTGGGCTACTGAATTGGGAATTGTATTACCAGGCTGCAGTACTTATATGGGTGAAAGAATGGATTGTATTGAGGAGTCAAGACTATTGACTTTGGAGGGGCACAATTTGCAATTAGGCTGGCATGCCTTCTTGTGTAAAATAAAATACATGGTTACTTTCAAAGACATTACATTAGGAATGCATTATTGTTAGTGTGGGGAAAAATTAGAGAACAATATTATTTAAGGATACCAGTTTGGCTTTCAACAGTGGAAGCACTGATTCACCCAAACGTCATTAATATGGAAAATATTGTTAGATACAAAGATATCTTGAATCAAAACTAAACAAGAACTGAGCGATCAAGGGATTGATATGGCACCAGTGGTGGGTTGCTCCCGATTCACACCAGTTCATGCGAACCGTTGGTGAAAATTTCGCAGAACTGGTAATGGTGGCCAGCTGGCCATGCCCCAGAACCGGTTCCCCCGGCCGCCATGCTTATTGCCGCCATGTTCTTCACACACGCGCATCCCATTGCTTTGCAAGTCCAATGGGATGCACATGCGCGAGGAACATGGTGGCAACAGCAGCAGCTTTTTCTGCCGGTATGTTTTGGTGGCCTGCAGAGAAAGCGGCTGCCAAAGAAGCCTTTTCAGAGACTTTTTTGCCTGCTGCTTTTCAGCAGTTGCTGCTGGCTGGGGACTGCCAAAAACTACAGTCAGCTTCCGGACTGTGGACCAGCCGTGGAAGGTAAGCATCCTAAACAATGAGGTGGTGGTGGGGGAGGAAGGCGGGCAAGCGGGCCTGGCCATGGGGATTTCCGGGACGCCCCTCTGCTGCTCCCGTACCACTGATGCCTGCAGCAGCAAAAGCCGCACAGGAAAAGTCCCTGGGAGTTCCGGGATTCCCTGCTGCCACCGTCGCTTTGCTCCCCTCCCCAGCTGATGATCTCAGCTTGGATCGTCAGAGCCATTTAAAAGAAAAAAACTTTTTTTCTTTTAAATGCCTCTCACGATCCAAGCTCTGACGATCCCAGCTCAGTGATCAGGCAACTCAGCTGGGATCGTCAGAGCCTTTTGAAAGCATTTTTTTTACAACCTTTTCACCAAAGAGGTTGTAGAAAAAATGGTTTTAAAAGTAGAAAAAAATTGGCCACATCCACCCAGTCACATTATCCCACCACCACCACCAAGCCATGCCCACAGAACCAAGCCATGCCCACAGAATCTAAAAAAAAAATTAGATTTCACCACTGAGGGTGGAAGAGAGAGTGTGAAAGAAAGAAAGAGAGGGAGAGAAAAAGAGACAAAGAAAATGAGAGAAAAAGGAAAAAAAGAAAGAAGAAGGGAGAGACACGAAAGAAAAAGAAAGATACAAAGAAAGAAAGAGAAAGAAGGAAAGGAAAGGAGAGAGAAAAAAGAATGAAAGAAAAAGGAAGGAAGGAAGGAAGGGAGAGACAGAAAGAAAGAGAGAGAGAGAGAGAGAGAGAGAGAGAGAAAGAAAGAAGGAAGGAGGAAGGGAGAGGGTGGTGACCACCTTTAAAGCGCTCCATGGCTTAGGGCAAGGGTACTTATGGGACCGCCTTCTGCCACCAATTGCCTCCCACCGGCCGGTTCGCTCCCACAAAGAGGGCCTCCTCAGGGTGCCGTCAGCCAGACAATGTCGGCTGGCGACCCCCAGGGAGAGAGCCTTCTCTGTGATGGCACCTACCCTCTGGAACGATCTACCCCCAGAGATACGAGTGATTCCAGACCTCCGGACTTTTCATTGGGCCCTTAAAACTTACTTTTTTCAGTTAGCTGGGCTGGCCTGATTCCATGTTGGTTTTAAAGTTTGATATTGATTTTTAATTGAAATGTTTTAAATTATGGGCCAAATTTCATTTAATCATTTTAAAAATTATTTTAACTTTTGTGTACACATGTTTTTATTTTGGCTGTTCACCGCCCTGAGTCCGAAAGGAGAAGGGTGGTATACAAATCTAATAAAAGATAAAGATAAAAGATAAAGAGGGAAAAAAGAATGAAAGAAAAAGAGACAGAAAAAACAAAGGAAGAGAAAGGAAGGAAGGAAAAGATAAAGAAAGAGAGAGAGAGAGAAAGAGAAAGAAAGAAGGAAAGAGGAAGGGAGAGGGAAAAAAGAATGAAAGAAAAAGAGACAGAAAAAACAAAGGAAGAGAAAGGAAGGAAGGGAGAGACAAAGAAAGAAAGAAGAGAAAGAAAAGGAAAGAGGAAGGGAGAGAGAGAAAAAAGAAAGAATAAAAGAAAAAAAACAAAGAAAAAAACAAAGAGAAAGAAAGTAAGGAAGGGAGAGACAAGAAAGAGAGAAAGAAGGAAGGAAAAGGAAGGGAGGGAGAGAGGGAGGGAGAGAGAGAGAGAAAGAAAGAAAGGAAAGAAAGAAGAGGAAGGAAGGAACAAAAACTCTGGCACTAGACGTGGCTTCAGAAGATGCTTTGAAACAGGACAGCAATCTAGGGTTGGAAGGGACCTTAGAGGCCATCTAGTCCAACCCCTGCTCCAGCAGAAAACCTTACTGCATTATTTTGGTGCCTCTAACAGAGAGGAAAATTGTCAGAAAGGAGAAGGAGTTTACTAGGACAAGGCTGCCATGCAGAGAAAGGCAGAGATAGTCCTTGATTTATGACCAGAATTGAGCCCAAAATTTTGATTGCTAAGCAAGAGTGTTGTTAAGTGAGTTTCACCACATTTTACTCAATCCATGATCTCTCCTGGCTCTAACAGTCATGTGCAGGCTAGGGAAATAAATCTGAAGGTGCGTGTAATGTTCTAAATGTACAGAAGTTATAGTTAAATGTGTCGCAGAAAGTGGACTCTGGGTGTGTTTTTCCAAATGTAGTAAGTGAGGTTGAATATGTATAGTTTTAGAAGAGGTGTGTGTGTGTGTGTATGTGTACACACACATACAGTATATATAGTAAATAATGTATCTTTTTGTGTGCCTATAAACTATACTATGTAATATGTATGTACACATATGGCATATGTACATAGGATTAAATAGTATATTTTGGATGTTCAGTAGTAGTAAATATATAGACAGGGAAATTGTATCTCGTTGAGGCCTTTGAGGCGAAGAGAGGCCAGGCACCCTAACCATAACCCTTGACATGAGTGACGTCAAGCTGGCCACGCCTACCCAGTCACATGACCACCCAGCTGCGCCCACCCAGTCACATGACCACCAAGCCATGCCCAGACACGTGACCACCAAGCCACACCCACACAGTCACATGACCACCAAGCCACGCCCACCAAATAAGCCACGCCCACAGAACCGGTAGTAAAAAAATTTAGAACCTATGTATGGCACAGTACTCACAAGTGCAGATATATTCTAGATATGAGAAAGATGTTAAAGTATATGGATTTCATAAAAAAACGACAGAATTAGATAAGATATTAACAGGGACAGAAGGAAAATTAATAAAGAAAATGTACAGCTACTTATTGGGTATTAAATTGGAAAGTGAACAAGTAAAGGAGACAATGATAGAATGAGCAAAAAACTTTAGCTATACAATAGAGATAAATGGCAGAAACTGTGGGATAGGAACTATAAATTAATAATGTCAACTGCGTATAAATGTATAAGATATTTTATAGATGGCATTTTGCGCCAGCGAGGTTGGCAAAGATGTTTAAAGATAAATCGGCTAAATGTTGGAAGTGCCACCAGATACCTGGGTCATATTATCATATGTGGTGGACATGCTCAAAGGCAAAAATGTATTGGACAAAAACACATAGGTGGTTTGAAAAAATGATAAAGCAGCACATTGACTTAAAGCTAGAAATATACTTGTTGGGGATTTTACCCAAAAAATATAATAAGGGGAATGCATATTTAATTATTCATATATTAACTGCAGTTAGAATTGTATTTGCACAAAATTGGAAAAGTGAAAAGATTCCCACAGATGAAAATGTGATTATGTCAAGTGTCAAAAGCCCCTCGACAACACATCACCTTGATGGATGGTATTGAAGACCATGAAGGGGATCCGGAGAATACTGAAGGATTCCAGCAACAAAACACGGTGGAGGGGGGTGTTGCGTTAGGACACCATGTACACTAATAGTGGGTGATGGACGGAAGGCAAGAAGAGGGAGGATGGAATGGGAACGTAAATCAGCTGCTGAAGAGATAATGAAGAGGGGGAGTGGAATCAGCTGCTGAAGAGATAATAGTGCAGAGGGAAATGACCTCCTATGTCTGCGACGAGCATGAACGGAACAAGCGGCAGCTTTGATTGTGACAGCTGTGAGAAATCACTGCCTGTTTAATGATAGTTAACTGTATCCACGCCCTATAAAATAGTACGGGCGGAGAGCTAGGGCATCTCCGACTTTGTTTTGCTTAGCAGCTCAATCTCTACTGTACGCTGCTGTGTTACCTCCATTAAACCGGGTTTTGGAACGAATCCTCCTTTTCGTGTGTGCATGTTCGTTTGCGCCCGGTGAAGCACCGGCAGCTCCAGAGGGGCTGAGAGAAAGTCAGAGACCAGCTTTCCTTCTTCAAGAAATAGGTGTGAAGTGAGAGAAATATGGAAGAAGGTACGGAAGAGGGGATTGCCATTTTGGATTTGGAAGTGCCTGAAGGGACGAAGGATGGAAAAGAAGAACAGGGGGAATGTGAACAGCTGGTGGTGCGTCCCAAACAGAGAGCAGTTCAACCAGAGGAGAGGCAGGGGAGTCAGAAGAGTATACAGTTGCAGAAAATACCCAGCCATCCTCAGGACATTGATGGCATAGTTCGGCTTTGTGGGGGAAACTGGGGTTTCAGGCACCAACACCACCCCGTCAGGTCCACAATATCAAGGTTGGAGAGAACGACAGTGGACTGACGAGGAAGAGGGATCGGGAGTAACCACGATGGATTTGTTGAGAGAGAGGTTTGGGGAGGCCAGCTTTAGGGACGCTCCTTCTTGGCAGCCATGAGCTCCGGGGTTGGAATCATCGGCTACCTGGCAGGGAGGGAGTGGAGCATCGGTAGGAATGTCTGAGAGCAGATTTAGACTGGTCAGTCCCAAATTGAGGATGGATAAAGAGCGGTATCAGGGGAGGGGGGAGGAACCCACCCTCCCTGAGACGATACCAATGTTGGGGCCACATGGAACAACCCAAACCCATGAGAGGGTCCAGCGAGAAAGGGAAAGGGAATCAGAGGTTAGGCATCAACAAACAAAAGCACGGAGGAACCATCAGGGAGGTGAAGGCTCTGCATGTGGT
The DNA here is from genome assembly GCF_059756535.1 of Pantherophis guttatus. Taxonomy (NCBI): domain Eukaryota; kingdom Metazoa; phylum Chordata; class Lepidosauria; order Squamata; family Colubridae; genus Pantherophis; species Pantherophis guttatus. The sequence goes on along the minus strand of NC_142063.1, from coordinate 182,648,071 downwards.
AGGGACCCAGGTCTTGTTTGGGTGCCTGGATTGTGGCCACAGCAAATCTCCTGGGGGCCTCCTCCATTGCAGGCTACTTTTGACGGTAATCCAGAACGTGTGGCTCTCTTTTTGAGCCAAGTAATTAGCTACATGGATGCCTATGGACATATCTATCCCTCTCCATGGGTGAGAGTGGTGGCTGTTACTATGAACTTAACTGGTGATGCGGCTGACTGGGTAGCTGGATTACACAACATGCATGCCCAGGAGCTCGTGGATTTAGGTCGCTTTCTGGAAGCCCTGCGGTGTAGGTTCGAGAATGATGCGAGTACTCAAGCAATTGTCGGAGGTGATTTAGTCTCATTGAGGCAAAAGGGTTGAGCAGCTAAAGAATATGTACAAGACTTTCGAAAACTAGCAGGATGGCTGAGGGGGTGGCCCGAGCGTTTACTCGTGCACCAGTTTTACATGGTTCTGGACAGGGAGCTACACCAGGCTTGTGTTTATAGGGGGCTTGGTCCTCGTATTGTGGAGTGGTATAAAACGGCCATAGAACTGGATATTGGGTTAAAGGAGTTTCGTACATGAGGTGAGGTACTGGGCCAACCACGAAAACTATTGGAAAGACTGCAAATGGGCTGAGGAGTAGTGAGACCGAACATGCCTATAGGGGCCAGATCTACTGCTCCTCCAAGACGTCCGTTTCGATGCTACCGATTTGACCAGGAGGAGCATAGAGCTGTCGAGTGTCCATTTCCACCTCTCCAGGTATCGGCTCCACAACCATCGAATCCTGGGGAAAGAACCAACCCACGGTCACAAGTGACGTTGGAACGTTCTCGTAGTGCAATGCAAGCAATGGAAAGCGGTCATAGTAGACGTGAAGAAAGACATGGTCGCTCGGGAACCGCTCAGGTACCAGAAGAGCCGGAGGTTACCGAAGACGAGACGGATCCCCGAGACCCTGTCACTGCGTTTTTTTATTTACCAGCTGAGCTCTCATTTCTGGACTATCAGACTTTCTGTAGCTTGCCAAGAATCCTTATCAGTAAGCTAAACTGCGCATGTGCTCCACCCACATTCCTTCACACACTGTTTCCTTTGTTCTCTTGCCAGAAAGGTCCGGCTGAGAAATAGCCGGCACGAACTTTTTCAAAATGTAACTTATTAGATCAGTTAGGTGTTTTATTTTCTTCTTTACAATAAATATGAGTTTAATTAGAAGATGTTTTATTTTTCAAAAGTATACACAAGGAAAATGCCACGATCCAGGCAATTACCCCAGGAAGGTAACGGGGCTGATTGCCTCTGACAATGGTAGCTGAGGATGGTTGATTTATGTCTTTTTTTTCCTTGCTTGTTACTTTTGATGATAAGCGCATAGGCAATCAGTTTTTAGCTACTGAGGTACGCTAATTATTTTTTGCAAAAATGCCGAGAAAGAAGAAAAAGGGCAAAATGAAGCCCAGAGCTTTATCTTCTTCAGATGAAGAGCAGGAGACAGAAAGACCCTCAAGATTTCAGCCCCTGGCATCAGCCACTCGGCTAGAAGCAGAAGAAACAGACAGAAAGCTTCAGGAGGAAGATAAGATAAAAACTGCTTTTGAAGATAACGTGCTACAACTGAGGTCAGTAGCATCTCCTTCTGAATATGCATGCTCTCAAACAGTCCTCCCAGAGCCTTCTGATTTTGTAACGCTTGGTGCAAGGCCAAAGCATTCACAAACAGCCGAGCATTTTCACCCCCACGCAGAGAGAGAAATAATTCATTATTCTCCTCAAAGCTCTTAGCTCGCCCTGGATGAGCAAACTATAAAAGCCTATCATAACCATATAAAGTTTTATGAACATGAGCTATCCCAGGCAAAAATGGCTTTATCTATCTATGCTTGAGCAAGATAAGGGAGAACCTCGTGACTTCAAAATCTCTGAAAGCGCCATTTTGGCTCCTTCTTCTTCGGAGCCAAAGACACTCCCCCTGGTGGATTTTGTGTCAGGCCAATCAGAACAGAGAGCTGTGCACACGTCACATGTCTTACATAATCACTCCTACTCTAAAGTTCCAAGTGCCACGTATGCAGAAAGATTATCTGAGCTGCCTAGAACTAAAGTTGCAGCACCATCTGCTGGCGAAAATAATTTACTAGAGAAAGCTGAAATGCATCATGATTTGAGAGAGCGATTACAGGCATTGCAACAGACTTTGTTAGATATATCTTTAACTCACTCAGAGATTCAGGCTGCAATGTGTCTCCACAGGCTCAATCTCCAGCACCCCCTGGTGGTGCTGGTGTCCTTTTAGATGGAACACAACAAAGCTTAATGCAGCAAAGGCAAATGACTGGGTCTCCAGCAGGCCATGTCAATATTGCAGCTCAAATGCCACAGCAGCCACAAATGCACGCACATGTGCCTCCAGCTGTACAACCAGGGCCAGCTCCTGGTCCATCTCCAGTGCAACAAGTGCCTTTACTTCCACAGCCAGCACCTCAAATGCACATTCATCATCAGGCATTTTCTGTTGCTCCACTAGCTGGTGAGTCCAAATGAAAGATGTCAGGACAGAATTATAAGGTCAGTGAGATTGGATTGTTACTTCGCAGAGAAGGCACTCACTGTATGATTTTTAATCCCCCTGCTCAGCCATGGTCCCCTGCAATAAGAGATTTAGAAACTAAAGCTTGCACAACATTATTGATGTCCATGGATACTGAACTGCAGGTTACATTTTCACCTGATGCGACAGCCCAACAAATTTGGGCCCAATTGGAAAATTGCTACAGGCCTGTTTCAATTGAATCTTCATGTTTGCTCATGTCTGAATTCCATGGTTTGAGATTGAAACCTGGTGAACAAATTGGAGGACATTTGACCAAACTGAAAGGACTGAGAAAAGAATTGAGAGAAAGAGGCTATAATATTGAAGATATTCAAATGATCATCATTATTATTAACTCTTTGAATTATGAATGGAAAGATGCCATTACAAAGATTAACCAAGTCCCTATTGCTCAACGCACAGTGGACAATGTATGCAGACTTTTAATTGAAGAAGAAGCACTCACGCTAGCTGCTCCACACTTGAGAGGACCACCCGCATCAAGAGCTCCAGCTAGGCGCCCCTTCTGAGGAAGGACCTACGCTCCAAGGATGCCAAGATGCTACTTCTGTGATCGTGTGGGACATGCCACCCAGGATTGTCCCCAACGAGTTCCAGCTCCCGTCTCGTACCAGCCCAGAGGAACAGACTCCAGAGGCAGAGGCAGAGGCGGAAGACAAGGTCTTCGTGGTCCCCGGAGTGATCCACAAGCTCCACTCGCCACATTGGCTTAAACCAATGATCCACAACCTCAACCAGAGTACGATAGATGACTCCTGTGGTCTTTGGACAGTGGTGCAGCATTGCATGTTACCTACAGAAAGGAACTTTTTACAGAGATGCACGAGTCTGAACCTGAACTACGTGAACTTTATTCTTTTTCAAATCATCCTTGTCAGGTCAAAGGAAAAGGAACTGTTTATGTTGAAGAGCTCAATGCATTCATTCCTGATGTTTATTACATACCAACAGCAACCAGTAATTTGCTTAGTCAGTGTCACTTGTCTAGAATGTTAAAATTCCAGGTTCACCACCTTGAAAAAGCAAGCTACATAGTTAAAGATGGAGATATTGTTGCTGAAACCATATTAACTGGTGGTGTTTATTACTTAAAGCCAAAGCCAAAACCGCAAACACAGGTAAGTATACAAACTCCAAAAAGGGAGAGCACAGGCCCAGAGAGAGATGCTCCAGAGAGAGATCTTGTTGCTGCTCCAAAGGCTCCTAAAGCCAACAAAAAGAAAATTGGGAAACAGTTTGCTCAGAGCAAGCCTGAGGTTCCTCATAAAACTGTTAATGTTGAGAATTCACTAACTGGTAAACCTTTGCATTCCAGGTGTATCCATAAATGGCATAGAAGATTGGGGCATGCCAGTTTCCGTGTTCTTAGGAAGATGCCGGAGTTTGCAAAAGGTTTGGATCTAAAGGGGTGTAAAGTGTTTTTGGATTGTGCTGTCTGCAAAAAGGCCAAATCCAAAGCAGCAGCCATTCCCAAACGCGCTACATGCCTGTCAACACGCATTTTTGATTTGGTTCACACTGATATAGTTGGTCCTTTTCTGCCATCATTTGGTGGTAGAAAATATTTTCTAACAATTGTTGATAATTACTCTAGATATGGATATGTATATCCTATGAAAGAAAAATCTGAGACCTTTCAGATCTTTAAAGACTTTGCAGCCCTTGTTTCTACCCAACACCAAGTTCGCATCGCCAGAATCCAGAGTGATCGTGGTGCTGAATTCATGTCTCAGCGTTTCCAGGACTGGATGCATAAGAATGGAATTCTTCATCAGACGTCAGCTCCTTACACACCGGCTCACAAGGGAGGGGTCCTGCAAACCATGATGCGTTGACTCCTAGAAGACGCCAACCTTGATGTGATATACTGGGGTGAAGCTATAAAATATGCAAATTACATTGTCAACTGTACTTGGAGCAGTGTAATGAATCAGACTCCTTTCTTCATGTTGTATGGCTACAAGCCCGATCTTAAAAACATCCATATCTTTGGTTCATACGCTATGGTGAACATTCCCGTAGCTCAAAGAAGAAAAGGAGGTCCAGCAGCAAAGAGACTGAGATTTATGGGTATTGATGATAATTCAAAATGGAGCAAATATATTGACTCTAAACATGTAATTGTGATTTCCCAATCTGCTAATTTTGAGGAAGATGTTGACTGGTCCAGGATTCATTCCAATGATCCTGGAGTTTATTTTCCTAGAGATGATACTGCTGATGCCATGCAGATTGATGACCAAGATTCCACTGGTTCTTCTCAACCCAATGTTCCGTCTTCGCAAGCCGCGGACGCTGATGCTAGTGACGAATGTGAGGACGAGGACGAAGCAGAAGAAGTCTGGTGTCAGACTTCGATGCTATCTCAAACTAAATGAATTTCCAAACTGCCAATCTTTAAGGAAATCTTTTCTTTAATTGAGCACAGCCACCGGATCATGACTCGATGCGGACAAGACTGACCTTTTGCCCCCCAATCCCTCCCTTTCCTATCCCCAAATCTCTGCTTCTCATTGGCTATCTTCTAAGTCATTCTTCAGACTTCTTGTCTCATCATTTCCCAGGAATGTCCCCCCTCCTCATTTCCACGACAACCCGACTTCAAAGGGATTTAGCAGGCAAAAGTTTAGAGCTTATCTCTCTCTCCTCTGCTCTCTATGCCAGCGTTGAAGCACTGACATCCAGCCCCTCTCCCTTCACTCTCCCAGCGGGGCCTGCATGAGATAAACAACAAGTTTAGTATCTTACCCCCTCCGAGGGGGTACCCCACCCCCTCCCGGCTTGTCTGGGTGATCTGCATGGAATTTAGCTATGAGGCGGTCAGCTTGGATTTTTGTGCTCTTCACCCAGGAAGCTTCTGACAAGGGGTAGCCCTTCCACTTAATTAAGTACTGGAGGCGCCCTCTGTGCCACCTCGAATCGAGAACTCGCTGTACTTCATAGTGGGTCTGGCCTCCAACAATTAAGGGCCCTGGGGGATCACGTGGCACCGGCCTTAAAGTTGACCCTACTACAGGCTTTAGGAGGCTACTGTGAAAAACGGGGTGTATCCTCCCTAGTAACCGGGGCAACTGCAATTGTACTGTAACCGGGTTGATTACTTTTACTATTGGAAATGGCCCTATGAATTTCGGCCCCAGTTTTCTGGTTGGGAGTCTGAGTCTCAAGTACTTGGTGGAGAGGTAGACCTTTTCCCCCACTTAGAACGGTTTCTGGGGGGCTCGGTGCTTATCTGCTTGTTTCTTATAAGACCGTGCTGCCTTGTCTAATGCTCTCTTGACGTTCTCCCAGGTTTCTCTTAGCATTGCCATCCATTCGGTCAAGGTAACCGAGGAAGGAGACTCCCTCGGGTACTCTGGCATGGGGACGAAATCGATGCTGCTCACTATCTTAAATGGGGTTAGTCCTGTACTACTGTGTACAGCATTGTTATATGCGACCTCAGCAAACGATAAGAGGTCCGCCCAGTTCGATTGTTGGTAGTCAACGTAGCACCTCAGGTACTGCTCTATCATGGCATTCAATCTCTCTGCCCCCCCCCCCCATTGGTGCTCGGGTGAAAGGCTGAGCTGAGGCCTTGGGATGATCCTATGGATCGAAGGAATTCCCTCCAGAACTTCACTGTAAACTGGACATCTCGATCAGAGATGATTCTTCTGGGTACTCCATGCAGGCGGTAGATGTGTTTTACGAACAGTTTGGCCAATTGGCGGGCTGAGGGTAGTCTGCTGCAGGGTATGAAATGTGCCTGTTTGGAGAACAAGTCTATTACAGTCCAGATCACTGTGCTTCCGCTGCTCCTCGGCAGTTCAACTATGAAGTCCATAGCAATCTCCTCCCATGGCCTTGACGGTTCAGCTACTGGCTGCAGCAGCCCCGGGGGCCTTCCTGGTCGGGTTTTCATCGTGGCACAGATGGTACAACTTTTTACATAGCTGTCCACATCTTTTCTCATGTGGGGCCACCAAAACTGTCTCCATGCTAAGTGCAGAGTCTTTAGGAAGCCAAAATGTCCCGCTGGTTTGACATCATGTCTTCTCTTGAGGATTAAGGTGCGCAAGGTGTCTGGGACATAAAGTTTCGTCCCTCTCCATGCTAGGCCATCTCTCTTTGTCAAGAGATGTTGATTGTCTCGGAACCAGGGGTCCGCCAACATTTCTGCCTTGAGCCTTGTCGTTAGGTCACTCGCGGGTTGGCCCTGCTGGTCTCGATGCTGCTGTCTGGTGGTTACTTGGCCCACTCCTTGGGCAGAAGGGATGATGGGATTCACTATCTGCTCACATTCACTGTTGTATTGAGGCATTCGGGATGTCCCGATAAGTGGTCACTTGAGCGATCCGCTTATCTAGGCTCGTTCTGAAAAAATACACTAGCAGTCGCTCAGGTAGGGGAGGCAAGGTGCCCACGACTCTTCGGAATTCACGAATGTGTTCCTTGATGGGCTTCCCTCTCTGGATTAGGCTTCTGAGTTCATCTTCCACATATGGGTCCTCCCCTACTTCTTCGTACCTCGCCCGCAGTAGTTGCAAGAAATCACCTGCGTCTTGTAGTTGGGGGGCTCTATTCTTGTAGAGGGCTGATGACCAAGTCTTTGCTTCTCCCTCCAGCCCTTCTGAAATGGCATTGACCAGGGCTCTGGGGAATGGGTAAAAGTGCCCATAGCTCTCGATATAGACCTCAGCTGCATCGAGGAACTGTGCCACCTGGTCTGGATCCCCATCAAATTTCCCTCTGAACCGGGGTGGCTCTGCCCTTGGTGGCCCGTCCTCCCATGGCCTTGCTCTGTGTGCCTGTCTGGGGTATCGTTGGGTTTCTTCCTCATCTCTCATTCGGGGGCGGGGGGGGTGATGCCTTGCGTAGACTGGTATGCTTGCTGGGCAGAGGAGGAACCCATGGATGCAAACTGGGACTTTCCTTCCTTCTGGTGTGGGAGGGGGTCTACGGTGATTTAGTTCAACAGGGTCAGCTGGCCTCCTTCTATCTTTGGGCCTGCAGGATGGACCATCTTCCAGGCTGACGGCACGTTCAAAATCTTGCTTTAACTCCTCCATGGAGCTTTCGAGTGGCAGGGTTGAAATTTCTTTCTGTCTGGCCTTCTGCCAATCCCATAACCAATCCACCCTTCCCAATTCACTCAGGGGCTTCCCCTTACCTTTAGCATCCGGAAAGGGGAATTCAGCTTCTGCGGATTTTGGCAAAGTCCACCAAGGTTCATCATTTTTTCTTCTCTTGGGCTGGAGGACGATCGTCTATCCTTGGTAATCCTGTGGCACTGGGGGGGAGGGGGGTTGCAGCTTTGCTGGGGGAGGGGATGGCCCCGTTGCATCCAAGCTGGCTGGAGTAGGGAGGGGTGGCTGGTTCACAGCCGTTTGGAGTAGACTTTCAGTAGAGAGCTGGCTTGCTGCCATGGCTTCAGAACCTTGCCTCCAATCCGTCCAAACATCTGGTAGGGAGCTGGAGGGCTGGAGGTTGCCAGTTTGCTTGGAAAGTTGCGTCTTGTCCATCTGTCAGACTTCGATGCTATCTCAAAATAAATGAATTTCCAAACTGCCAATTTTTAAGGAAATCTTTTCTTTAATTGAGCACAGCCACCGGATCATGACTCGATGCGGACAAGACTGACCTTTTGCCCCCCAATCCCTTCCTTTCCGATCCCCAAATCTCTGCTTCTCATTGGCTATCTTCCAAGTCATTCTTCAGACTTCTTGTCTCGTCATTTCCCAGAAATGTCCCCCCTCCTCATTTCCACAACAACCCGGCTTAAAAGGGATTTAGCAGGCAAAAATTCAGAGCTTATCTCTCTCTCTTCTGCTCTCTATGCCAGTGTTGAAGTGCTGACATCTGGACTGTTGTTCCAAGACGTTCCAAGAGGGCCACAAAAGGAATCCCTCCACAACGATATTCTTGGCAACTGACAAAAGCACCCTTGCCTTTGATTTGCAATGTTACACTTCCACCTGATAATTTCACACAAATCAAGCAGCTTCCTGATTGAGAGCAAAACAAATGGTATGATGCAATGCAGGTTGAAATGGACAGTCTAAAGAAACTTAAAGTGTTTACACCTGCAAAACCTCCAGCAAACAAAAAGGTCATTGGCGCTCGATGGGTCTACAGAATCAAAAAAAGCCAAATGGTGAGTCATTGTACAAGGCCAGACTTGTAGCTCAGGGTTTTGCTCAACGTTATCCTGAGGACTACACAAGTACCTACTCACCAACAGTTCGAACTGAGAGTGTAAAAATTGCTTTAGCAACTGCAACTATCCTTGGTTTAGAAGTTTTCCAGTTCGATGTTGACACGGCTTATCTACATGCAGACCTAGATGAAGAGATCTACGTGAGAAGTCCTCCAGGATTCCGACAGCAAGAAGGGCATACCTGGTTTCTAAACAAAAGTCTTTATGGTCTGAAACATCATTGCAACATGAAGGATGCTAACACAACAGAGGACACCCATGCAAACAGATTTTCATAACTTGACACAAGAAGCAAGTCCTGAGTTCGAGGATCAAACACTTTATCGTTCAGTTATTGGGTCACTGTTGTACATTAGTAGTTGGACCAGACCCGACATTGCACTTAGTGTTAATCTCTTGTCTCGACACATAGGTAAGGCAAAACAGTTTCATTGGACATGCATTAAGAAATTATTGAGATTCCTAAAATACACTAAACACATGAAGTTATTGTTAGAACCAACACATACTGATTATGCAGAATTATGTTGTTATGCAGATTCTGATTAGGCAAGTGATAAGAAATCACGTAAAAGTACTTCAGGTTATATGATGTTCTTAAATGGATGTCCTGTTAATTGGCAAGTACGTAAACAGAATTTTGTTTCTTGTTCATCTACTGAAGCTGAATATGCTTGTGTTTCAGATGCATGTAATTCTAACTTGGTTTGATGCTTTAGTCACAGATATCTGGACACACCCGATCCAACCGATCACAGTGATGGAAGACAATGAATCGGTGGTTTATATTTCTGAATCACATTTCACAGGTTCTAGGTCCAGACACATTGACATCCGTTATCAAAACATAAAACATTTAGTGAAAAAAGGTTTTGTTAAAATGCAGTATGTATCTACACATGATCAAATTGCTGATATGCTCAACAAACCACTTCCAGCAGCTCAACACGAGTATCTGCGTAAGAAGATGCGCCTTATTTGATGATATACCTGATATTCGCTCAACTGGCAAAAGAAGGGGATTGTCACTGCGTTTTTTTATTTACCAGCTGAGGTCTCATTTCTGGACTATCAGACTTTCCGTAGCTTGCCAAGAATCCTTATCAGTAAGCTAAACTGCACATGTACTCCACCCACATTCCTTCACACACTCTTTCCTTTGTTCTCTTGCCAGAAAGGTCCAGCTGAGAAATAGCCGATACAAACTTTTTCAAAATGTAACTTATTAGATCAGTTAGGTGTTTTATTTTCTTCTTTACAATAAATATGAGTTTAATTAGAAGATGTATTCCAGTTTTATTTTTCAAAAGTATACACAAGGAAAATGCCACGATCCAGGCAATTACCCCAGGAAGGTAACGGGGCTGATTGCCTCTGACAGACCCTATGTTATGTGCTCCTATATGTCCCTTTATAGTCCAAGTAACATTGAAACACCTAAAAATGGGTAAGGCAGAACACATAGGGGCTTTGGTTGACACTGAGTGTACGCGCTATCTCTTGCGGAGGTCAGTGGCTGAAGGGTTGGGTCTTCATATTATAAACTCTGCAGACTCCCATTAAGTTTGAACAAATGGACGGCTCAACCCTAGGTGGACAGCCCGCTACACATGTGACAGAACTGGCAAGACTTGAAATTGGACAACATTGGGAGTTGGTGCGATTTGTGGTAGTGGAGACAATGATAGAACCTGTTATCCTGGGGCTATCATGGTTGGACAAGTGGAAGCCCACCATTTGGTGGGAGGGGGGTTACTGCAAACTAAGAATGGTATTGGGTCCTGAACCCCCAGAGGATGGTTCTAGTAAAGGAGCTGTGGGGCGAGAAACAGAGCCATTCTATTGGAGGGGGTCCCAAGGGACTTAAAATGTGTATTTAGCAAATAGGAATGTGAATCCCTCCCACCACATTGCCCCACCGACTGTGCTATAGAACTGAAGCCTGGTCTTCGGTTGCCCAAACCTCGCATGTATGCAATGACTCCCCAGGAACTGGAGGAGCTACGTTGATATATTGATAGTAAACTAGTTAGGGGATTCATAAAACCCAGCAGATCACACATGGCAGCGCTGGTACTATTTAAAGAGAAGAAAGACGGTGGCCTTCACTCATGTGTTGATTTTCGGGGATTGAATGCAGTATGTGTGGAACCCTTGTACTCGTTACCCCTTATGACAGACCTGCTCTCCGCTTTGGCTACTGGTAAGATTTTCACCAAGCTCGAACTACGAGAAGAATATTACAGAGTCTGTATCTGTGACGGTGATGAGTGGAAGACAACTTTCAACTGTCCTTTTGGGAGTTACAAGTTCCAGGTTATGCCGTTCAGGTTGCAGGGGGCTCCCGCAGTATTTATTAATAGTGTGCTCTATGACCATCTGTATAGGGGAGTCCTAGTTTATTTGGACGATATTCTGATATATTCCACCACCATGGAAGAACATAAACAACTTGTGAGACAGGTTCTAACAAAACTGTTAAATGCCCAGTTATTTGTGAAACTTTCAAAATGTGAGTTTCATAAAACAGAGATTGACTATCTTGGATTCAGGATCACGGGAGAGGGGATAGAAATGGACCCCAACAAGGTGAAAACAGTGTTGGAATGGCAGGCTCCAAAGACCCGAAGGAGCTTCCTTGGGTTTGCAAACTTTTATAGAAGGTTCATTCCCACATTTGCCCAGATAGCCCTACCCCTAACAGATCTTCTACGAACACGGGATCTGGGGGTAGTAAAACAAAAACCAAAACAGATACTAGAATGGATACAATCCTGTCAAAGGGCGTTCGAGACTTTGAAATTTCTATTCGCCAGAGAACCAATACTTCGGCATCCTGATACGACACAGCCGTTCGTTATCCAAGCGGACGCAAGTGAGGTAGCGGTGGGTGGAGTCCTGCTACAATGGGACACTCAAGGCATACTCCACCCATGTGCGTACACCTCTCGAAAACTAACTCCCAGAGAACGGAACTATACCGTGTGGGAAAAGGAGGCTTACACCATCAAATGGGCTCTTCAGACCTGGAGACATTTGCTAAAAGGCACCAATGTGCAGTCCTAAGTATGGACAGATCATAAGAACTTGGAGGCTCTGCAGACACCCCGTAGATTGTCACCCAAACAAGCAAGATGGGCACAATATTTCTGCAGGTTTACGTTTACACTGAAGACCATACCAGGTGGAAAAAATTATTTAGCGGATGCTCTATCTCCTATGCCCCAACATGAGAATAAGCGGGATGACTCACCACAATCCTTGCTGCTGCCTCGGCAAACAGGAAAACAAGTAAGAGATGTACCCCAGGCGGTATCCCCCTGGATAGTAGACTTAAAAAAGGAAATAGCGACGGACCCCTGGTTAGCAACGAATTGCCAATTAGTGATGCAGAGAGGAGGATTGGCATGGAGGGGGGACAAATTGTATATCCCAAACCCCTTAAGGGACAAAATTTTAAAACAATGTCACAAAAACAGCCGGGCATTTTGGGTTTGTCAAAACATTACATTTACTACGATGGCAATTCTGGTGGCTGCGCATGCGGAACCATGTAGAGGAATACGTACAGGGCTGTCCTGTCTGTGCAGTAGCCAAGCCACTAGTAGGGAAACCACCCGGACTATTTCAGTCAGTCACTGACCCATGTAGACCATGGGATGAGGTAGCCATGGATTTTGTTGTTGAGCTACCTAAGAGCAAAGGACATACTGTAATCTGGACATCATTAACCTGTTTTCTAAAAAGGCACATTTCATCCCATGTAAAGGTCTAGCTTCTGCTAGATGTCTGGCAAAACTGTTCGTTCAGCACATATATCGTCTCTATGGTGTACCTAAATGGGTTATATCTGACAGGGGTCCTCAATTTACTGCCCGATTCTGGAAACTGTTCCTACAACAAATAGGAATTGACCAAGGACTTAGTTCTGCGTTCCATCTGAGTACCAATGGGGCAGCCGAGCGAGCCAATGCAATGGTGGAGAGATATCTATGCTCCTACATAGCCTACCAACAGGATGATTGGTATGACCTATTACCATTTGCTGAGTCAGCCTACAATAATATGGTACATAGTAGCACAAGATATACCCCATTTCAGGTGGTGTCAGGAAAGGAGTTTCCCGCTATCCCAGAACTCGACATACAAACACAAACATCACATACGCCTGGCGACTGGACAAGGAAAATAAACAGGGTTTGGCTGCATATAAAGAATGCGTTAACAAAAGCCACAAAAGCATATAAACAGCAAGCCGACAAGAGGAGGAGTGATGCCCCACCCTTTAAGGTGGGGGATAAGGTATACTTATCTACTAAATATATAAAATTGCATATACCCAGCAAGAAGCTAGGCCCCAAATATATAGGCCCCTTCACCATTACTAAGGTCATAAACCCCGTCACCGTCTCCTTGAGACTTCCACCTCTACTAAAAAGGATACACCCTGTATTCCACAGTAGCCTCCTAAAACCGGCTATTGGCGTGCGATCTCCTGGAACGAGCCCAGAACCAGTGACAGGAAATATATATGAAGTAGAGAAAATACTTGACTCAAAACTGTATCATGGGACACTTAGGTACCTGGTGCGGTGGAAAGGATACCCCGATACAGATGCAACATGGGTATGACCAAAGGATCTAAATGCTCCTCAATTGCTGAAGCGATTCCATAGAGCACACCCACACAAACCTGGGAGCTATCCCTAAGGGAAAAGACTTGCTAATCCTATCTTTTTGTCTCTACAGGACGAGACCTGGGGGGGCGCATGTCTAGTGTCAAAAGCCCCTCGACAACACATCACCTTGATGGATGGTATTGAAGACCATGAAGGGGATCCGGAGAATACTGAAGGATTCCAGCGACAAAACACGGTGGAGGGGGGTGTTGCGTTAGGACACTATGTACACTAATAGTGGGTGATGGATGGAAGGCAAGAAGAGGGAGGTTGGAATGGAAACGTAAATCAACTGCTGAAGAGATAATGAAGAGGGAGAGTGGAATGGGAACGTAAATCAGCTGCTGAAGAGATAATAGTGCAGAGGGGAATGACGTCCTATGTCTGCGACGAGCATGAACGGAACAAGTGGCAGCTTTGATTGTGACAGCTGTGAGAAATCACTGCCTGCTTAATGATAGTTAACTGTATCCAGACCCTATAAAACAGTATGGGCGGAGAGCTAGGGCGTCTCTGACTTTGTTTTGCTTAGCAGCTCAATCTCTACTGTACGCTGCTGTGTTGCCTCCATTAAACCGGGTTTTGGAACGAATCCTCCTTTTTGTGTGTGCATGTTTGTTTGTGCCCAGTGAAGCACTGGTGGCTCCAGAGGGGCTGAGAGATTAGGAAAATATTAGAATGTGCAGAAATGAATAGACTAACGCTAGCAATCAAGGAAAAAGAACAAACTGAATATTACATGACATGGGACTTATTTTATCAATGGTTAGACAATAAAAATGGAAGTTAGAAACAGGGAAACAAAAGACCATTTTAACCAAGATTAGTGAAATAAAGAAGATATGTTAAGAGAAAGAAACAAATATTATGATTATTATGTTTAATATTATCATTTTAATACTATAGAATTAATGTTAAAGTAATGAATATTGCTGTAAATTTTGATTAGTACTTTATAAAGATATCTGTACCCGGACAACACACTGTTTAATTAAAGATGGAATTATTATATTGAAAAATAAAAAAAAATAGTTTAAAAAAAAAAGGAAAGGAAACAAGCTATATGTACCTATTAGCCTAAGAATACAAATCTTACAGCACATCCGCAATTGGGTTCCTAAAAACTTTACATCTGTCTAAACGGCAATTTTGGTGGCCAGGAATGAAGAAGGACATAGATAGCTATATAAAAGGTTGTGCTGTGTGTGCAACTATGAAGAATAGACCAGAGAAGGATGTACAATTATAGAGACTAATTTGATTTTGAAATTAATAATGGCAGCCAGACTTTTGGTGGTGCAATACTGGAAGAAGGAAGAAATACCTACTATTGAAGAATGGACATTAAAAGTAGCCAATTTGGCGGAGATGGCTAAAATTTCTGCATATTTGAAGGACCGTTCGAATGAAAAATATGTACTGGAATGGAGAAGATGGATTGACTATATACAAAACAAATACGGGACTAAAAAGTTGCAAATAGCTTAAGAATGAAATATTTAGATGATTTTTTTCCCTAATTTGATATCTTAGTACCTATGGCGGAGTTAAAGAGTAAGGGGAAGTTAAGAGTTTATAGTTAATTTACTTATGTTAGATTATGTTTGTTAAATACAATACCCTGTATTTTGCTCTGGGAAGTCGGGGGAGGGGAGAGGGGAAGGGGTGGGGAAGGGGGGGAATTTGTCTATAAAACATTTTAAAACTTTTCAATTAAAAAAAAAGAGAAGAAGAATAGACCAGAGAAGAGCCTGGAATTGCTGTGGCAAGTTGCCGAATCAACTCGGCCTTGGGAAGAGATAGCAATGGATTTTATAGTCGAACTTCCAGAAAGTGGAGGGAATACTGTGATATGGACTGTGATTGATCTGTCCTCCAAGCAAAGCCTGCTCAAGCCTCCTGTCAGTCCAGAGACTAGCTAAGATGTTTCTACAGCAAATCTGTCAACTGCATGGAGTGCTGACAGAAGGGTGCAATTTACAGCTAAATTCTGGCAAGAATTGATAAAACTGATAGGGTCCTCCCAAGGGCTCAGTTCCATTTTTCATCCAAGCATGAATGGAGCCACAGAACAAGCTAAGGCAATGGTGGAACAGTTGCTAGGGCAACTATCAGCTATCAAATTGGGCAGAACTCCTGCCATTTGCTAAAGTTGCATACAACAATGCAGTGCATCCTGGACTCACCCTGTTTAAGATAGCTACGGGGGTCAAGTTTGTGCCCATACCAGAATACCCAAGAGAGCCTCCCTCATCAGTGTCCCTAATGCAGTGGGTAGACTCCCTCCAAAATGCCTGGGGAAATGTAAATAAGGCTTTAGCTAAGGCAACAGAAAATCAGAAAAAAACAAGCAGATAAAAGGCGAACACCTCAAGGAACATTTCATATAGGAGATAAAATATATCTATTTATAAAGTATCTAAAGTTAAGATTACCTTGCAAAAAGCTAGGTCTGAACTACATGGGGCCTTTCCCTATAGTGAGAGTCATTAACCTAATCACCATAGAGCTGAAATTACCACAAATATTGGGAAAAGTGCACCCAGTACTCAAGCTGGTGGTGGGATCTAGATTAAAATAAATTGAGAGAGAGGGTGCAGGACCAATAATAGTAGGGGGTGAAAAGCATTATGAAGTTAAGTGGATCTTGGATTCTAAGACTATATAAGGGGAAACTTCAGTACCTAGTATAATGTTTTGTACTAGGGGTTACACAATGGGATACACAATGTTGGAAGCGATGTGGGTCAAAGCTCAAACTATGAAGGCAGATCGATTAATAAATAGATTCTATGAGAAGTATCCCCACAAGCCAGAGGCCCCTTCATAATGAGGCTGGGAAGACCTAATGTACTAATATGTGCTTACTATTTTGCAGGTACCATCCACATTTTAGTGGACGGCTGCCTGTCAAGCTTCGAAGTGTATTCAGGCTGCTTTCACTTTTACTGCTTCACAGCTTGCCAACAAACCCAGGAGAAGGGAGGGAAAGCCAGCTGCCTGCAATTTGGCAGTTCAAATCTCACCAGGCTCAAGGTGTGTAAAATGAGAACCCAAATTGTTGAGGGCAATATGCTGACTCTGTAAACTGCTTAGAGAGGGCTGTAAAGCACTGTGAAGAGGTCTAAGTGCTATTGCTATTGTTGCAGACAATAATAAGAAACTGTCCTGTGTGAACCAAGGATGTTTCAGCAGGAGTTTGGCAGAGGCATTGTCAGGTGTGCCTCCTTTCAGTACTCAAGAAAGAAAACCCCCAACTCCATTTTCATAGAGAAAGGTGTCAAGATTCAGTGTTATCTCAAATAAACTTCATTCTCAAACGCAAAGTCTTTGATGAAACTTTTCTTTATTTGAGAATTAACTACAGCATTCCTGAACTCTTGATGCAGCCAGAACTGGCATCTCCTTCCAAACCCCTCCCTTTCCGCTCTTTATTCCCCAATGTCTCATTGGCCATCGTGCAGATCCATCTCTCCGTCCCAAGCCCTTTCCAGTCACAGGAATTCTCCCCTCCCTCTATCACCTAAGTAACGTTATCAACCGGGTTGATTATTTTTACTATAGGGAACGGTCCTATAAATTTCGGGCCCAATTTCTTGCTTGGGAGTCTAAGTCTCAAGTACATGGTGGAAAGGTAGACCTTCTCTCCCAGTTGAAATGGTCTTTGGGGAGTTCGGTGCTTGTCTGCTTGTTTCTTATAGGATTGGGCCGCCTTGGCCAGCGCCCTCTTAACATTCTCCCAGGTTTCTCTCAACATTGCCATCCAGTCGGTCAAGCAGACTGAGGAGGGGGGCTCCCTCAGGTACTCTGGCATGGGGACAAAATCCATACCACTCACTACTTTGAACGGGGTTAACCCCATGCTACTGCGGACAGCGTTATTATACGTGACCTCCGCAAAAGATAGGAGGTCTGCCCAATTGGACTGCTGGTAGTCGACATAGCATCTTAAATATTGTTCTATCATAGCGTTCAGTCTCTCCGCCCCCCCATTGGTGCTCGGGTGAAATGCTGAGCTGAGCCCTTGGGATGACCCTATGGATCGTAGGAACTCCCTCCAGAACTTTGCTGTGAACTGGACCCCTCGGTCGGAGATGATTCTCCTGGGGACTCCATGCAGGCGGTAGATGTGTTTCAGGAACAGTTTGGATAACTGGCGGGCTGAGGGCAGTCTGCTGCAAGGAATGAAGTATGCCTGTTTGGAGAATAAGTCTATTACAGTCCAGATCACTGTATTTCCACTACTCCTCGGTAGGTCTACTATGAAGTCCATCGCAATCTCCTCCCATGGTCTTGTCGGTTCAGCTACTGGTTGCAACAGTCCAGGAGGGCACCCTGGTCTTTTCTTCATCGTGGCACAAATGGTGCAACTTTTTACATAACTGTCTACGTCCTTTCTCATGTGTGGCCACCAGAACTGCCTTCGTACTAGGTGCAGAGTCTTTAGGAACCCGAAGTGTCCCACTGGTTTAACGTCATGGCTCCTCTTGAGGATCAGGGTGTGTAAAGTCTGTGGGACATAGAGCTTTGTCCCCTTCCTTGCTAGGTCATCTCTTTTTGTCAAGAGATGTTGATTGTCTCGGAACCAGGGGTCTGTCACTGTTTCATTTTTTAGTCTTGCAGTTAAGTCACTTGCAGGTTGGCCCTGCTGGTCACGTCGTTGCTGTCTGGTGATCACCTGACCCACTGCTTGGGTGGAGGGGATGATGGCATTCACTACCTGCTCCCGCTCACTGTTGTATTGGGGCATCCAGGAGAGGGCGTCAGCCAGGAAATTCCTCCCCCCTGGGATGTACTTAAGCTCGAAGTTGAAACGATTGAAGTATTGAGCCCACCGGACTTGCCTGGGCAACAATTTCCATGGGGTTTTGAGGGCCTCCAGGTTTTTATGATCAGTCCAGACTTCGAACGGTTTCTGGCCTCCCTCTAGTAGGTGCCGCCAGGTCAACAATGCCCATCTCACCGCAAACGCTTCCTTCTCCCACGCTGCCCATCGCCTCTCTGTGTCGGTGAGTTTGCGGGAGGTGTAGGCGCAAGGTTGTGGATTACCTTGGCTGTTCTTTTGGAGCAGCACGGCCCCAACTGCCACATCACTTGCGTCTGCTTGGATGACAAAGGGCTGTTCAGGATCAGGGTGTTTTAAGACAGGTTCTTTTGCAAACATTTGTGTTTCGAATGCCTGTTGGCAGGCCGGGTCCCACTGTAGAGGTTGTCCCGGGCAGGGTTTCGTTGTTGGGCTTCCTGTCTTTAGGAGGTCTGTCAAAGGTTTGGCAATTCTCGTGAATGAGGGGATGAATTGTCTGTAGAAGTTTGCGAACCCTAGGAAGCTTTGTAGTTGTCTGCGGGTGCGAGGGGGCTGCCATTGTAGAACTGATTGGACTTTGGCTGGGTCCATCTCTATCCCCTCGTTTGATACTCGGTAGCCTAGGTAGTCTAGCCGTGATTGGTGGAAGTCGCATTTTGACAGTTTGACATACAGGTTCGCCCTCAGCAGTTTTTCCAGTACTTGGCCGACGAGGGCTATGTGTTTGCCTATGGTCTCCGTGTAGATGAGAGGTAGACGAGGACCCCTTTGTAAAGGTGCTCATATAGGACTTCATTTATCAATTGCATGAACACTGCTGGGGCTCCTTGCAGTCCAAAGGGCATTACCTTGAACTGGAAACTACCCAGGGGGCAGTTGAATGCTGTTTTCCATTCATCTCCTGCCTTGATGCGTATTCGGTAATAAGCTTCTCGAAGGTCTAGTTTGGTGAAAACTTTTCCTTTAGCTAGGTGGGCTAGCATGTCCTTCATGAGGGGGAGGGGATATAAATTGTGTACGCAAATGGCGTTGATACTTCAAAAATTGACCACCAGCCTCATGGAGCCGTCCTTTTTCTCTTTAAAAAGGACCGGTGCAGCTACCCTTGGTTTTACTGGCTCAATGAATCCCCTTCGTAAGTTCTTGTCTATGTAGGTCCGCATTTCCTGCATTTCACGGGGCATCATGGCATACAGTTTAGGTTTGGGCAGTTTTGCTCCCGGGATAATCTCGATGGCACAATCGGTCTCGCGGTGGGGGGGTAGAATGTCACACTTGGCCTCGCTGAATACCTCTGCAAGGTCTTGGTACTCCCCTGGGATCTGATCTGTATCACAAGCGCTATTGGGTGCGGCTGCCAGTTGCTTCGCTGTACCTTCTGGGAGGGGCCCTTGTGTTGGCAGTGTTTTCTTCTGCAGTGGCGGGAGGCTTTGGGGTCTCTGCGTGGGGGACAATTCTCCTGGTCAGGGAGGTAGGGGTTGGGGGCCCTTTGCTATCCTCAGCCTGCGGGTCCCCTCTTGCCACCAAATGATTGGGCCCCATTTGTCCAGCCACGAGAGTCCCAATATGACTGGGTCTGTCATCTTGGGGGCTATTATGAACCGGATCGTTTCCCAGTGATCTACTAGTTCCAGCCTCACGGGTTCAGTCAAGTGTATGGCGTAAGTTCCCCCCACTAGGGACCCATCAACTTGCTCAAAACGAATTGGTTGGTTGAGCTTTTTAGCTCAGATCCCCAATTTTAGAACTGTGGATAGGTTAATTAGGCACCTTGTGCTGCCAGAGTCTATTAGGGCTTGGGAATTCCCTTGGGTCCCTGTTTTGGGGGCTGTTAGGCGTATGGGGAAAAGGAAAGGATGGATGGGACCCGATAGTGATATCGGGTCATCCTCGCCTTCGTCCTCGGTGTCATGGGGTTCGGGGGACTGATCTCCCTCATCTGGGATTCCTCTTGTTTCGGTCAGGTGAGCGAAAAACTCCGGGCTTTGGGGAGCTTTCCGTGGCACGTGGGTGGTGCGTTTGGGCCCTCGTTCCGGTCATGCTTTGGGCGGTGGAGCTGGTCCCAGTCTAGGGGTTCCACACCTTGCTGCTAGGTGGCCAATTCCCCCACATCTGTAGCACCTCAGTGGGTTCCGCGGGGCGGCTGGTCTCTGGGTGGGCTGTGATGTTGGGGTTTCTCATCTGTTGGGTGGCCTCTGGTCTGGTTGGCCTCTCTCCTTTCTATCTGGTTGTTTTGACATGTCGTTGGCCCGCAGCCCTCTGTCGACTTTTATTGCTACCCAGAACCATTCGGAGAGTCAGTTTGGGATGTCTCGATAGGCAGTCACTTGGGCAATTCTCTTATCTAGGCTTGTCCTAAAGAAGTACACCAGCAGTCGCTCTGGTAGGGGAGGCAGTGTCCCAATGACTCTCCTGAATTCACGGATATGCTCTCTGATGGGCTTCCCCTTCTGCATTAGGTTTCTGAGCTCGTCTTCCACATAGGGGTCCTCCTCTGCCTCCTCATAACGGGCTCTCAATTTTAGATCTTCTCAATCTTGCAGTTGGGGGCCCCTGTTTTTGTAGAGGGATGCTGACCACCTCTTTGCTTCTCCCTCCAACCCTTCCGAGATAGCACTCACTAGGGCTCTGGGGAAAGGATAGAGATGTTCAAAATGCTCTATGTATATCTCAGCTGAATTGAGGAATTGGGCGAGATTGTCTGGGTCACCATCGAACTTCCCTCTGAACTGGGATGGTTCCTCCCTCTCTGCCCTTTCCTCTCTGAGCTCTGTAGGCCTGGCCTTGGTGTTGATAGTCCTCTTCTTCGTCTCTCATCCTGGGGTAGGGAGGTGCTGCCTCATCTAGGCTTCTCTGCTTGCTGGGCCAGGGGGGAACCCATGGATGCATCGTTGGGCTCCTTCTCCTTCTGCTGTTGGGGGGGGGGCTGCGCTTCAGCCTACGGCCTCTTGGATCAATGGCCCAGACTGGTTCCCTCTTTTCTTTGGGTCTGCAAGATGGTCCCTCCCCCTGAAGGGTGGCACGATCAAATTTCTCTTTCAACTCATCTATGGGGCTTTCGAGTGGCTTCTTTAGAATTTCTTGGTGCTTGGCTTGGTGCCTGGCTTGCTGCCAGTCCCATAGCCAATCCGCCCTCCCCAATTCACTTAGGGGTTTCCCTTTATCCTTCACGTTTGGAAAGGGAAATTCGGCCTCGGAGGCTTTTGGCACGATCCCCGGGTACTTACCTGGTTTCTTTTTCTTGGCTTGAAGTTCTGCCGGGGGGGAAGGCGGGGAGAGTTGAGCCTTCGTACTTTCCAAACTGGTTGGAATCACGGCCGGTTCTCCTCCCGTCACTTGAAGTAAACTTTCCTCCAAAAGCTTGGCTTCAGCCATCGTGTCCAGCGATAATCTCCAATACGCCCACACGTCTGGGAGGGAGCGGGATGATTTAAAGTCAGCCAGCCTGGCTTTGGAAGAGTTCTGGCTGTCTGTCTGTCTTCTTTATTTGAGAATTAACTACGGCATTCCTGAACTCTTGATGCAGCCAGAACTGGCATCTCCTTCCAAACCCCTCCCTTTCCGCTCTTTATTCCCCAATGTCTCATTGGCCATCATGCAGATCCATCTCTCCGTCCCAAGCCCTTTCCAGTCACAGGAATTCCCCCCTCCCTCTACCACCTAAGTAACGTTATCTACCAAGGAGCAGGAAACTAAGTGAAAGTTCATCTCAGTATTAAAGCAAGGCTTCTCTTTCTCTCATTCATGTCAGCGCTGGGGGAAGTCATAAATTGGAACGCTGACAAAAGGTACTTTTACTGAGTATGAACTGAATGCAACCAAAGAAAAGCAAGGTCTAAGGCAATAGGCACGAAAATCACATATAGAAAGCATCCTTAAAACCCTTCCCCCAATTGTTGAGTCAGGATTATCCAATCCACATCCCCCCCAGTGGTCATGTGGGGTGCAGCTTCTGATGGTGCCATCTTCCTGGTATGCCACAAAGGTTGACCTTGAGTGGTTATCAGCGCTCTTCCCAGCTACAGAGAAAACGCTGAGGAAAACTTTCTCCCCTCTTCTCCACCAGCTCACTTCCCCCCTCCCAGACATTCAAATATCTCTCCCCTCCCCCCGTTACAATGGCAGCCGAGCAAGCATGCAATAAAAAGGCGGAGGTTGACATCTGGCCCTCCTGCAGAGGAGACATTATTCCTACAAGAAAAACAGAATAAGGAAAAAGAGATAATTACATAACCAGGAACATGAGTACAGCTCCAAGATTAAGGTTGATAAGGATATTTGGAATAAAATAATTGCAGCTGCTTTGGAGCCCTAACATCTCACTTATTTACCCATTCAGATTGAGCTAAAGGGAAATGTTTCCAGGCCACCAAGTACTACACCATACCGCGATGTTTCCTCGAATCCAATATTTCTTTGACTTCAAAATGCTGTTTCCCTTCAATAAGTATGGGGACAGGAGGAGGTTCTTGTTGGAATCAGTTTCGGTTTCGCTGTCATCGGCAAGGGTCAGAGTTCCCAACTCACCCTGGTTCAGAGGAGCAAACTCAACGACTTCTACCCCTTTTAGTGTGGCTTTGCAGGATTTTGCAGGCACTTTGTCGGCTTTCTTCCCTCCACTAGGGGTTGCCTTGGGTCGAGGTTTAGCGAAAAAACTCAGCCGCTCGGTGCTCCTCCTTTCCAAATCTGAAACATGCGGAGGACTTTGTCTTGGAGCCTGCTGGTCCCACTGCGGCCTTTGGAGCCCCCTTGTGGGACGAGGAGGGTGGTTGGTTCCAGGTGCGCCCACCACGGGAATGATCTCTGGCCAAGTTGATCTCCACGTCCGCGGCCAGCAAGTACCAACTCTGCAGATCCCTAGGGGCCCCTGGGGAGCAGCAATCCTTGTAGACATCCTCATTTAGTCCATATTTAGAGCTCTCCAGCAGGGCTACTTCTGACCACCCTCTCATGCAGAGTGCAAACTTGTGGAACTCTTAGGTGTACTCTGCCACCAATCTCCGTGTCACTGCGTTCTTTTATTTACCAGCTGAACTCATTATTTCTGGACTATCAGACTTTCCGTAGCTTGCCAAGAATCCTTATCATTAAGCTAAACTGTGCATGTCCACCCACATTCCTTCACACACTTTTCTTTGTTCTCTTGCCAAGAAGTCCGACTGCTGAGAAGCAGCCGGCACGAACTTTTTCAAAAATGTAACTAATTAGATCAGTTAGATGTTTTATTTTCTTTATAACAAATAAATGAGTTTTCTTAGAAGAAATATCTTTGGGTTTTGTTTTCTTAAAGTATGCTTGCAAGGAAAAGTCTCGATCCACTCCTCTTAATCAAGGTGCGATTATCCCAAAGGCAGAATGAGATTAATCAGCGCCCTCACACTTGGTAGCAGAGGATGGTTTAAATTATGGCTTTTTCCTTGTTTGTTACTTTGATAAGACCTCTAGGCTAATTAGACAGATGATTTATTTTGTACCGAGGAACGCTAATTAATTGTCTGCTAAGATGCCGAGAAAGAAGAAAAAGGGCAAAATGAAACTCAGAGCCGTGGGAGGAGAAGAAACAGATGAAATGCTCTTACAAAGGGTTCAGAAGGAAGATAAAGGCGAAACACTACGACTGAGGTCAGTAACGCCCCCTTCCAATTATGCAGTTGCCCCAGAGCCTTCTGATTTTGTAACGCTTGGTGCAGAGCCAGATTCTCCACAAACGGCAAAGCCTTTTTACTCCCACGCAGAGAGAGAACCAATTCATTATCCCTCTCAAACCTTCAGGGTCACTCCTAAAGAGCAAGCTATAAGAAACTATCGTGATCAGATAGAAACTTTTGAACAGAAGCTATCCCAGGCAAAAATGGATTTGTTTATGCTTGAGCAAGATAAGGGAGAATCTCGTGACTTCAAAATCTCTAAAAGCACCATTTTGGCTTCTTCTTCGGAGCCAAAGACACACCCCCTGGTGGATTTTGTGTCAGGCCAATCAGAACAGAGAGCTGTGCACATGTCACATGAAATTCTCACCGATCAAATTACATACAATGCCACGTATGCAGAAAGAGCTAAGCTGCCCGAAACTAAAGTTGCAGCACCATCTGCTGGTGAAAGTAATTTACTAGAGAAAGCTGAAAGGCATCGCAGCCTACATGAACATTTTGAATTATTACAGCAGACTTTAGCAAACATGTCTCTAACTCACTCAGATATTCAGGCTGCAATGCAACAAGTGTCTCCACAGGCTCAGTCTCCAGCACCCCCTGGTGGTGCTGGTGTCCTTTTAGATGGAACACAACAAAGCTTAATGCAGCAAAGGCAAATGACTGCATCTCCAGCAGGTCTTGCTAATATTGCAGTTCAAGCACAAATGGCAGCTGGAACACAGCAGATTTCAGTGCAACAGCCTCAACCACAAATGCATGCACATGTGCCTCCAGCTGTACAATCAGGGCCAGCTCCTGGTCCACCTCCAGTGCAACAAGTGCCTTTACTTCCACTGCCTTTACTTCCACTGGTTCTTCTCAACCCGATGTTCCGTCTTTGCAAGCTGCAGATACTGACGCTAGCAACGAATGTGAGGACGAGGACGAAGCAGAAGAAGACTGGACTGTTGTTCCGAGACGTTCCAAGAGGGCCACAAAAGGAATCCCTCCACAACGATATTCTTGGCAACTGACAAAAGCACCTTTACCTTTGATTTGCAATGTTACACTTCCACCTGATAATTTCACACAAATCAAGCAGCTTCCTGATTCAGAGCAAAACAAATGGTATGATGCAATGCAGGTTGAAATGGACAGTCTAAAGAAACTTAAAGTGTTTACGCCTGCAAAACCTCCAGCAAACAAAAAGGTCATTGGCACTCGATGGGTCTACAGAATCAAAAAAAAGCCAAATGGTGAGTCATTGTACAAGGCCAGACTTGTAGCTCAGGGTTTCGCTCAACGTTATCCTGAGGACTACACAAATACCTATTCACCGACAGTCAGAACTGAGAGTGTAAAAATTGCTTTAGCAACTGCAACTATCCTTGGTTTAGAAGTTTTCCAGTTCGATGTTGACACGGCTTATCTACATGCAGACCTAGCTGAAGAGATCTACGTGAGAAGTCCTCCAGGATTCCAACAGCAAGAAGGGCATACCTGGTTTCTAAACAAAAGTCTTTATGGTCTGAAACAGTCTTACTGACAAACTAAATTCAATGGGCTTTATTAAGTCCGAAACTGATGAGTGCATGTTCACAAAAAGATCTAACAATGCATATGAGATAGTTCTTGTTTATGTTGATGATATTGTTTATATTGGTCCTAATAAGCAAATGAGTGAAATTTTTGCCAAAGCTTTGCAGAGATACTTCACATTGAAATCATTAGGTCATATTAGCACTTATTTAGGTGTTCAGATTGAAAAAACACAGAAGGGGTTTAGTCTTTCACAAGAAGATAAAATTGAAAAAAATTTGCATCATTGCAACATGAAAGATGCTAACACAAAAAAGACACCCATGCAAACAGATTTTAACAACTTGACACAAGAAGCAAGTCCTGAGTTCGAGGATCAAACACTTTATCGTTCAGTTATTGGGTCACTGTTGTACATTAGTAGTTGGACCAGACCCGACATTGCACTTAGTGTTAATCTCTTGTCTCGACACGTAGGTAAGGCAAAACAGTTTCATTGGACATGCGTTAAGAAATTATTGAGATTCCTAAAATACACTAAACACATGAAGTTATTGTTAGAACCAACACATACTGATTATGCAGAATTATGTTGTTATGCAGATTCTGATTAGGCAAGTGATAAGAAATCACGTAAAAGTACTTCAGGTTATTTGATGTTCTTAAATGGATGTCCTGTTTATTGGCAAGTACGTAAACAGAATTTTGTTTCTTGTTCATCTACTGAAGCTGAATATGCTTGTGTTTCAGATGCATGTAATTCTCTAACTTGGTTTGATGCTTTAGTCACAGATATCTGGACACACCCGATCCAACCGATCACAGTGATGGAAGACAATGAATCGGTGGTTTATATTTCTGAATCACATTTCACAGGTTCTAGGTCCAGACACATTGACATCCGTTATCAAAACATAAAACATTTAGTGAAAAAAGGTTTTGTTAAAATGCAGTATGTATCTACACATGATCAAATTGCTGATATGCTCAACAAACCACTTCCAGCAGCTCAACACGAGTATCTGCGTAAGAAGATGTGCCTTATTTGATGATGTACCTGATATTCGCTCAACTGGCAAAAGAAGGGGATTGTCACTGCGTTCTTTTATTTACCAGCTGAGCTCATTATTTCTGGACTATCAGACTTTCCATAGCTTGCCAAGAATCCTTATCAGTAAGCTAAACTGCGCATGTACTCCACCCACATTCCTTCACACACTTTTCTTTGTTCTCTTGCCAAGAAGTCCGACTGCTGAGAAGCAGCCAGCACGAACTTTTTCAAAAATGTAACTAATTAGATCAGTTAGATGTTTTATTTTCTTTATAACAAATAAATGAGTTTTCTTAGAAGAAATATCTTCGGGTTTTGTTTTCTTAAAGTATGCTTGCAAGGAAAAGTCTCGATCCACTCCTCTTAATCAAGGTGCGGTTATCCCAAAGGCAGAATGGGATTAATCAGCGCCCTCACACTCCACCCCTGATGTATGGACTTCTTTCTAATTCTCACCCTTCGCTCGGCTAACGGAGCCTCAAAACGCATTCTGAGGGCTGCTATGAACTGGTCATAATTCCTCATCAGAGGGGAATCTTCATTATGGAGTCCCACCATCCACTCAACTGCCACCCACTCCAGGGCCCTGGTAATGAACCTCACGTGTGTGCCATCTGAGGGGAACTCCTCCCCCCAGTCCTGCTTGTGGTTCCACACTTGGGTTAAAAAGAATCCCAGTCCTTTTGGATCTCCCCTGTATTTTACTGATAGTAAGGGAATCTTGGGCTTGTTTTGCCTCCGTGGCAAAGGCTGCCCAGCAGGGGGCCCCTGGACCACAGCAGCCTCTTGAGTTCTGGAGGCCTGAGCTGTCACTTTCCTGCCTTGGTCTCTCTTTTCCACACAAGCAACAGTCTCCGTTTCACCCTGGGGCATTCATCCTCCCCCCTGGCAGGAAATTCATACCTTTCACGGACTTTATGACCCTCAGCAGCCTCTCTCAGTAGTTGCAAAGCATTAGTGATCAGAAGATTTTATTTCTGCGCTTGCTGCCAGGCAGCATCTCCGTCTTGGCTTCTGGTAGTTGTTACTCCTTGGGGGGGGGGTCTTCTCCAGTTCTGGTAACCTCCCCATGCCCAGTGACCATTTGGCCCTCTCCAGCTTTTTCTCCAGCTGTAAATCAGCCATCCATTCCAAAGCCTCCCAGCCGGGGTTTGACAGGGAGGTTGCAGAAGCAGCAGCTCCCATCTGCTCGTGGTCACTGTCTTAGTCAGAAATCCTTTGCTCAGCCCCCACAGTAGTTTTCCGGGATGGGTGTTAATTGAAGACCTTGCTTAATGTCAGGTATGCCTCCTTTCAGTAATCAAGAAAGAAAAACCCTGACTCCATTTTCATAGAGAAAAGTACTTTTACTGAGTATGAACTGAATGCAACCAAAGAAAAGCAAGGTCTGAGGCAATAGGTGCGAAAATCACATATAGAAAGCATCCTTAAAACCCTCCCCGCAATCGTCCAGTCAGGATTATCCAATCCACATCCCCCCCAGGGGTCATGTGGGGTGCAGCTTCCGATGATGCCATCCTCCTGTTATGCCACAACAGTTGATCTTGAGTCAACTGTCGTGGCTCTTCCCAGCTGCAGAGAAAATGCTGAGGAAAACTTTCTCCCCTCTTCTCCACCAGCTCACTTCCCCCCGTCCCAGACATTCAAATAGCTCCCCACTCCCCCCCCGTTACAATGGCAAGCATGCAATAAAAAGGCAGAGGCTGACAGGCATGGAGATGTTCCCATAACAACACCTGTACACCTAATTGGACAATGTGAACTGAACTAATGGGGGGAGTATGGATTCTATATTTTGATTATATTGAATTACCTAGGAATTAGCTAGAGTTGGTTTTGCTTTCATTCTGTTGCGAAATGATGTACTCAATAAAGTTTTGCATTGGGGGTGTGTGGCCAATGTCGCAGCAGCAAGTCGGGTTCTTTAAGATCTCTTGAAGACCCATCAATATCTCTGCAGTCCGGGGGTCCTAAGTGACCTAAATCATCCTGAAGGGACAATAAACAAGAGGAGCACAGACTGGTCAGCATAGAGGGATCGCAAACTCCCTGTCTGAACCAGAAGAAGCTCCTCAAACCGGACTGCTGAGAAAGTGACCTTAGAATTTGCTAGGAACCTGGGGCGGCAATAATGAAAGAGGACGACAGGAAAGCAACGTGAGACATTGAGGTGAGAGAGACTCTGATTTTTATAAAAGACTTTTCCCTTTGAATCCAACTGGAAATTACAGGTGAAACTCGAAAAATTAGAATATCGTGCAAAAGTTCATTTATTTCAGTAATGCAACTTAAAAGATGAAACTAATATATGAGATAGACTCATTACATGCAAAGCGAGATAGTTCAAGCCTTGATTTGTCATAATTTTGATGATTATGGTTTACAGCTCATGAAAACCCCAAATTCACAATCTCAGAAAATTAGAATATTACATTAAATCAATAAAACAAAGATTGTACACAGAACAATATCGGACCTCTGAAAAGTATAAGCATGCATATGTACTCAGTACTTGGTTTGGGCCCCTTTTGCATCAATTACTGCCTCAATGCGACGTGGCATGGATGCTATCAGCCTGGGACACTGCTGAGGTGTTATGGAAGACCAGGATGCTTCAAAGCGGCCTTCAGCTCTTCTGCATTGTGCAGTCTCATGTCTCTCATCTTTCTCTTGGCAATGCCCCATAGATTCTCTATGGGGTTCAGGTCAGGCAAGTTTGCTGGCCAATCAAGCACAGTAATCCCATGGTCATTGAACCAGGTTTTGGTACTTTTGGCAGTTGGGCAGGTGCCAAATCCTGCTGGAAAATGAAGTCAGCATCCCCATAAAGCTCGTTTGCGGAAGGAAGCATGAAGTCTTCCAAAATCTCCTGGTAGACAGCTGCATTGACCCTGGACTTAATGAAGCACAGTGGACCATCACCAGCAGATGAAATGGCCCCAAATCAACACAGACTGTGGAAACTTCACACTGGACTTCAAGCATCTTGCAGTGTGTGCCTCTCCATTCTTCCTCCAGACTCTGGGTCCTTGGTTTCCAAATGAGATGCAAAAGTTGCTCTCATCAGAAAAGAGGACTTTGGACCACTGAGCAACAGACCAGTTCTTTTTTTCTTTAGCCCAGGTAAAACGCTTCTGACGTTGTTTGTTGTTCAGGAGTGGCTTGACAAGAGGAATACGACATTTGAAGCCCATGTCCAGGATCCGTCTGTGTGTGGTGGCTCTTGATGCACTGATTCCAGCCTCCTTGTGAAAGTCCCCAACACTTTTGAATGGCCTTTTCCTGACAATCCTCTCTAGGCTGCGGTCATTCCTGCTGCTTGTGCACCTTTTTCTTCCACACTTTTCCCTTCCATATAACTTTCTATTAATGTGCTTTGATACAGCACTTTGGGAACATCCAACTTCTTTTGCAATTAACTTTTGAGGTTTTCCCTCTTTATGGAGGGTGTCAGTGATGGTTTTCTGCACAACTGTCAGGTCAGCAGTCTTTCCCATAATTGTGATTCCTACTGAACCAGACTGAGAGACTATTTAAAGACTCAGGAACCCTTTGCAGGTGTTATGGCTTAATTAGCTGATTAGAATGGGACACTTTGAGCCTAGAATATTGAACCTTTTCACAATATTCTAATTTTCTGAGATTGTGAATTTGGGGTTTTCATGAGCTGTAAGCCATAATCATCAAAATTATGACAAATCAAGGCTTGAACTATCTCGCTTTGCATGTAATGAGTCTATCTCATATATTAGTTTCACCTTTTAAGTTGCATTACTGAAATAAATGAACTTTTGCACGATATTCTAATTTTTCGAGTTTCACCTGTAAATAAGAATAGACGGGCTGAGATTGAGGAGTGAGAGCGGGTGTGTATTCGCTCTTGCATCCAGTATTCTGGCGGCAGAGAAGAGACAAAAGCCTTTTTCTTTTTTCTTATAATTTCTTTGTGATTGAAAAAAGAAAAGTAATTCCTTAAAAATAAGAAATTGGGACTAAATGAATTAATGATTGAATCCCATTCTATTGAAATGTTGGTATGGTGATAACTGATAAAATGAAACTTTGAAGATTGTGTTCTTGAAAGCTAGTCTGCAGTGCCATCTAGTGGCAGAAGGGAAAAGATTTTGACTTGGAAGAAACTCTGACTATAGTTGACATTTTGGTAGACTGATAAAGAAAACAGATGTACAAGAGAGAAGACTGGATTTTGGACTTTCCTTTTGGCTTTTAATCTTTTATTATTATTATTCACTGACTGATGATTGCTTTAAAGTTCCATGTTTTGATTTTTGCTGGTGGATGAAAGGCACTGTCAAGCCCTGCTGGGACTCGCCATTATTCGGGGGGTTGGGGAGTCTGAAGCTGTTTGAGACGTCACTGGGTGTTGGGGGAGAGCCAGACAGTGGACTGCGGTTTCGGACCACAAAATGGCACACAGCAATTCCTACAGCCATCAGCTACCAGCTCGTTTTCTGGCGACGTGTGATGATGCCACAGAACTTAGGCGCGAACTACAAAACCGCCAAACAGCTGATAGGGGGGTTGGTGGGATCGATAATTGCTGGATGGTGGTTTCCAGACTAATAAACAACATAAATAGCGCTGTGTGGCAGTTGCACACAGCGCTGACTTTGAACCGACCATCCGGCTTGTTCTGTGCTTTTGGCTGTGTTACTGCGAAACCTTTAGTAAAACTTGCAAACTCATCGTTGCTTGTTGTGTTTTGTGCCGTTCACAGACCGAGATGAGAGACAAGCCGAGAGAAAGTCAGTGCTGCTTTATATCCCTCTATCCAGTGGAATTCGCATCCAGGTTGCTGGAGGTTTGGAGAATGGCGGAGGGGACGGTTCCTGAGGGGTTTGAGATGGAGAAGGAGACTGATATTGTGGTGGAAGAGGGGCTCCTTGAGGAGGAGGCAAAAGAGAGTGCTGAGCAGCCGGTGGTGAAACCCAAGGTCAGGCAGCTCAGAGGTGAGGTTTGCCCAGAAGAAGAGGGTCTCCCGGTACAGAGAACACGAACCGGATAGCCATCCACAGGGGATGGTGGCATAGCTCCGCCCTCACTGGACCACGGATGCCAACACCCTCTCGTTTGGGAGCTTCCTTTCAGGGTTGGAGAGAGAGGCCCTGGACAGAAGATGACAAGGGGGAGTGGTGTTATTCTACAGGTCCTGGCCCGAGTACCATGGACATACTTCGGGAACGTTTTGGGGAGACCGGCTTTTGCAATGCCCTGTCTTGGCAGCCGTGGGTTACAGGTTTGGAACCGCCGCAGGGCCATTCTTGGCAGGACACGGGGATGACCAGCTCAGAGACTCAGTTCCATCTCACTAGCCCTAAGCTGCAGCTAGACCAGGCACCCAGTCGGGCAATGGACCATCCAGTGTCCTGGGACCAGGGGTCATCGCAGGGAAAGAGTGCTGTTGTGCGTGGCACTGAGAACCAACCCCAGAAATCAGAGGGAATACCGGTTTTAGGGGTTCAAGGAACTTCAAGAGGTTGATCATGGCAGCCGGATCGGAGGGGTACCAGTGCGGTGAGATCTCCAGAGCCCTTGGCATGGCCGCCCGGGATGTGGACTCCTCAGGTTGTTTGGGGCCCACCTGCCTTACAGGCCACATTTGATGGAAGCCCTGAGTGGGTGGCCCTATTTTTAAGTCAGGTAATAAGCCATATGGATCAATATGGCTGATGGTATCCTTCACAGTTGGCCATGGTGGTGGCTGTTACGTTGGTACTGATGGGAGAAGCGGCTGATTGGGTGGAGAATCTTCATACAAATCATGCGAGGGAACTATTCGACATGGGAAAGTTCCTGGAAGCTCTCCATTTCAGGTTTGAAGATGAAACTAGTGCACAGGTAGCGGCACCTGTTTGCATTCAGGCAGAGGGGTGTGCCAACCAAGGACTAT
This sequence comes from Pantherophis guttatus, assembly GCF_059756535.1. Classification (NCBI taxonomy): domain Eukaryota; kingdom Metazoa; phylum Chordata; class Lepidosauria; order Squamata; family Colubridae; genus Pantherophis; species Pantherophis guttatus. Next base: position 182,615,653 of record NC_142063.1, on the reverse strand, counting down.
GTTCGTGAATTTCAGAAGATTGCAGATGTTTGGTGGGTTGGCCGGAATGTCTTTTAGACCATCAGTTCCGGATGGGATTAGACTGAGACCTTCGGCAGGCTTGCATGTGCCGGGGGTTACCACCCAAGCTGAATGTATGGTTTAAGGCGGCGATAGAACTGGATGTGGGCCTCAGAGAGTTCCGAGTCCGGGGTGAAGGGGTCACGGGACAGCCAAAAAGACCAGTCAAACGGACACAGACCCCCAGAGAGAGTAAACCCAGCATCCTCCCAGAGCCAACGAATAGGATTCGGCAGCTGATGTTTCGATGTTTTAGAGGTAACCAGATCGGCCATCGGGCAGCTGAATGCCCAAATCCCATGCCACGAAACCCAACCCAGAAACCACCTACTGGAGTTTTGATGAAGGGCAGATCACGACCGACAGCAACTGAATGGTCTCAAGTGACTCAAACGTCTACTGCAGAACCGGAGGTACCGACCAGGGATACTGGGACTGCAGCACCGATGACGGGAAAGTTCCCAGTGGTTTCAGGAGACAGTGATGAGGATCCGGAAGACCCCATGGTGAGTGAACCCATCTGACCATTCGTGATACCGATTGTACTACCGAACCCTCGCTCAACCACTGGATGCCAATATGGAGCATTGGTGGATTCGGGGTGCACCCGTTGTCTTATTCATCAGGCTGTAGTAGATGACCTAGGACTCCTGTCATACGTTTGAAAACTCCTATCACCTTTGAACAAATGGATAGGTCTTTGTTGGATGGGGTACCAGCAACTCATGTTTGCTGTGCACTTGGAGATAGAGGAACATACTGAAACCATTCGGTTTATAATAATTGAGAAAATGATTGAGCCAATAATATTGGGGTTGGCATGGCACGATATGGTGGGAAGGGGGTTACCAGAAACTTCGGTTAATGCTCGCCTGCAGTAGCAGTGGAGAGTGCGGGAGGGTCAGAAATGGGGTGTGTTCCAGTAACATCTCATTCAAAACAGGAATTCCCTAGTATTTATGAAGATTTAACTACTGTTTTCAGTGAGGAAGAATGTGAGGTTCTACCTCCTCATCGGTCAACAGCCTGTGCCAATTTAGCCTGGGGCTAAATTGCCAAAATCAAGGATGTATTCAATGACACAGAAAGAACTAGCAGAATTGAGGAAATACATAGATAAAAATTTGGCGAGAGGCTTTATCAAGCCTAATAGGTCCTGTATGGCAGCTCCTGTACTTTTTAGAGAAAAAAAAGATGGAGGACTGCGTTTGTGTGTTGATTTCAGGGATCTCAATGCAGTTTGTGTAGAGCACCTATACCCACTCCCGTTGATGAAAGACCTATTAGCAACCCTGGCGACTGGACGTATCTTCATGAAACTTGACCTGCGCGAAGCATATTACCGAGTGCGCATTAAACCAGGGGATGAGTGGAAGACCATGTTCAACTGTCTCCTAGGGAGCTATCGGTTTCAGGTCATGCCGTTCGTGTCAGTCTTGGAAGCTATATTAGACCAGAAGCTTCAATGCTGCTACCTCCTCCTGTGTGGGAAAGTAGGAGAGGGGAATTAGGAGACATAATAACATTCTTCCTTTTGGTCAAGGTCAGGGGATGGATCGAGGTTGAACCTTGATTGGACCATGTGATCGAAAGGGGAGAAGGGGGATGGTTTTGGGAGCTTTGATTTACTGAAGGAAAACCCGGGCTTTTCAGATTTGGGATTTCCCAGATGTGCCAGTTTATCTATTCTAGTAAAGAGAACTTTGGAAAATGCCTGCTTCTGTGTCTTTACTGGGAGTTGGGGGTTTTCTGGAACGCTGACATTATCCCGAATCTCATAAAAACTTAACAGCACCCCATAAGGAGGCTGTCAAGGGGTACTGAGCCCCAGCATCAACCTAAATATCAGGGCAGGGCGGGACTCGCTGTTTGAAGCCGCCGTGGGAGATGGGGCGATGGCGTGCTGAAAAAGCTGTTTCCAGCTTGTCAGCGCCAGAAGAAGTGGAGGCCGAAGTGTTCAGCGGCGGGCAGCGGTTCTGTGCGACAGCGGCGGCTTGGGAGGTGCCCTTCATCCCCCTCGCCCCTCAGGGATCTCTGGGAAGCTCTCTGGACGTTTTTCGGGGGTCCTGGGGGTGCCTGGGGGAGTCTAGGGTGCCGGTTACGAGCCGGCGATGGCGGCGGCGGTGGCGGCTGAAGGCAATGGCTGCCACGGACCATCCGGCTAAGGAAAGAGCTTGCAGTAGGTGGTTGGGGGGAAATACGGACAGCCTTGCCCTCAGGACTACCATCTGCTCTTTTTTGGACTGTGACCCCTACTATCCAGGGTTTTTTGTCATCAGAGCTGAGACTAGGGATTTGGGGAGATTTGGGGCAGGAGAGGCGGGAGGCTGACCAGGGTTGGTCTATTGGCCGCCTCGGGTGGCTTCTCCTCCTCCCCTTTTCCTCCAGGTATGGGTGGGTGTAGGCCTGTTTAGGGTGACCCACTCCCTGCTCCACCAGGAAGCGTGGGAGGACCCCTTGGAGGGTAGAGCCGAGGATTTTGTACAGTATCTGTATGACAAAATCGCTCAGTTTCGGGAACACCTGGACTCTGACTGTGTAGATTCAGGGGGGAGGACAGAGGCAGGTCTTGTGAGTATTATCTGGGAAGAGTTTGATTCTGTGATGCCCGAAGACGTGGACAGGATACTGGGCAGACTGAGCGCAGCCACATGTTTACTGGACCCGTGTCCCTCCTGGCTGGTGCTGGCCTCTCGGGAGGTTACACGAGGCTGGCTCCAGGGGATTATAAATGCTTCTATGAGTGAGGGTGTCTTCCCCGCCGCCTTGAAAGAGGCGGTGGTGAGGCCTCTCCTCAAGAAGCGTTCCCTGGACCCGGCAGTGTTGGCAAATTATCGTCCAGTCTCCAACCTTCGCTTCGTTGCGAAGGTTATTGAGAGTGTGGTAGCACGACAGCTCCCTCAGTACCTGGATGAATCATCGTATCTGGATCCATTCCAGTCGGGATTCAGGCCTGGGTACAGCATGGAAATGGCATTGGTCGCATTGGTTGATGATCTCTGGAGGGCTCGGGACAGGGGTTGTTCCTCTGTCCTAGTCCTATTAGACCTCTCAGCGGCTTTTGAATACCATCAACCATGGTATCATGCTGCACCGGCTAGAGGAGTTAGGGGTGGGGGGGCACCGTCCTACGGTGGTTCTCCTCCTTTCTCTCTGACCGGTCGCAGTCTGTGTTGACAGGGGGGCAGAGGTCGACCCCAAGGCCCCTTGTATGTGGGGTGCCACAAGGGTCAGTCCTCTCGCCCCTTCTGTTCAACATTTATGTGAAGCCGCTGGGTGAGATCATCCGGTACATTCGGGGTGAAGTACTATCAGTACGCTGACAACACTCAGCTGTACATCTCCACCCTGGACCACCCAAACGATGCCCTTGAAGTGATGTCCCGGTGCCTGGAGGCCGTGCGGATCTGGATGGGGAGAAACAGACTCAGGCTCAACCCATCCAAGACCGAGTGGCTGTGGTTTCCCACATCCTGATATAGTCAGTTGGTGCCATCACTGACTATTGGGGGCCAGTCATTGGCCCCCACGGAGAGGGTTCGCAACTTGGGTATCCTCCTGGACTCACGGCTGTCTTTGGAGGAGCACGTGACGGCCGTGGCCAGGGGGACTTTTTATCAGGTCCGCCTGATTCGCCAGTTGCATCCCTTTCTGGGTCGGGACTCGTTAAATACGGTCACTCATGCTCTCGTTACTTCCCGCTTGGACTACTGCAATGCTCTCTACATGGGGCTCCCCTTGAGGAGCACCCAGAGGCTCCAGCTGGTCCAGAACGCAGCCACATGGGTGGTTATGGGAGCGGCGTGGTGTTCCCATGTGACCCTCCCTCCTGCGTGAACTGAACTGGCTCCCGGTGGTCTTCCGGGTGCGCTTCAAGGTTTTGGTTACCACCTTTAGAGCACTCCATGGCATCCAGGGCCGGATTTAGATGAAAAGAGGCCCTAGGCTATTCCACTTATGAGGCCCTTTCACCAGTGGTGGGATTCAATTTTTTTAACAACAGGTTCTGTGGCCGTGGCTTAGTTGGGGGTGTGGCTTGGCAATCATGTGACTGGGTGGGCGTGGCTAGCTTGTCACGTGACTGTGTAGGCGTGGGTAGCTCATCATGTGACCGGGTGGGCATGGCTATGTGCATAGGGACTACTCAGAGGGCTGAAAAAAGTCATTTCTGACAGGGCCTCGCACTTTTGACCGGTCCTCACACTTATGACCATTCTCACATTTATGCCCGTGCAGCTTTCTTAACAACCATGTCACTCATTTCACAACTGCTTCTCTTCACCATGGTGACAAGATAGGGCAAAAACGTAAAATGTGAGGACAGTCGTAAGTTCGAGGACTGGTCAAAAGTGCGAGGACCAGTCAGAAATAACTTTTTCAGCCCTCTGAGTAGTCCATATGCATAAAAGGATACAGCAATAGAGAGGGATGAAGGACGGGAAGGGAAATTAGAGTAGGAGTGAGGGTAAGAGAGGGAGGAAGAGAGGAGGAGAAGGAGAAAGGAAGAGGAAGGGAGGAGAAGAAGAGGGGGAGGAAGAGAAAGTAAGAAGGAAAGAAAAGAGAGAGGTGGTAGGTTTGAGGAGAAAGATTGCTGTACAATAAAAAAGATGAAAGGGAAGAAAGCCAACCCCAAACAAATATAAAGATATTAAGATAAAGAATGAATTGTTAAACTTTAAAGAATAAAAGAGAACAAATATGAATAAATAACAATAATTAGAAACACACATACAAACATACAATGCATTTTCTTTGAACAGAGTATTTGGCCGGTTCACAAATTTAAACAGTGTTTAGTCATTTCAATTAAATTTACAATTTCTATATTTCCTTTTTGCCATATTTATTCCTCATCTATTTTTGTAAAAAACCAATATTACCCTTCATCCTCATCTCTAATCTTAATCAAATTCAATTTTTCCCTTCTATTCTATATTATACCCCTTCCCATTGTCATCTATTTTTATATCCATCCTCACATTGATTAATTATGTAATATTAGTTTAATATAAATTCAACATTTTAATATAAATCATTTAGTTATATAACTATCTTTTTTGTATATTAATCAATATGAACACGAATATTCCAATTATTTCCATGCAATCCAATTTCTTACAAATCAATTAATTATATTTACCAATAATAATAAACCAAATAATTTCCCCCATATATTCCTCCAAACCACAACTTAACCATTTCTGCTTTCAGAAATATACAATTGTAATGCTCTCTACATGGGGCTCCCCTTGAAGAGCACTCGGAGGCTCCAGCTGGTCCAGAATGCGGCCGCGCGGGTGGTTATGGGCGCACCCCATTGTGCCCGCATGACACCCCTCCTGCGCGAGCTGCACTGGCTCCCAGTGGTCTTCCGGGTGCGATTCAAGGTGTTGGTTACCACCTTTAAAGCGCTCCATGGCACAGGACCCGGGTACCTTCGAGACCGTCTTCTGCCACCAATAGCCTCCCACCGGCCAGTCCGTTCCCACAGAGAGGGTCTCCTCAGGATGCCATCAGCCAAGTTATGTCGGCTGGCGACACCCAGGGGGAGGGCCTTCTCTGTGGGAGCCCCAACCCTGTGGAATGAACTGCCCCCGGAAATACGTAAGATCTCTGACCTCCGGGTGTTCCGCTGCGCACTGAAGACCCTGTTGTTCCGCCAGGCAGGGCTGTCAATATAATAATTTTAAATTGGGGTATTTTAATTTTTGGGGTTTTAAACCGGCCAAATCTATTTAATTATTTTAATTTTTAATTATTGTTGTGTCTTGTGTTTTTAAATTGGCTGTACACCGCCCTGAGTCCTTCGGGAGAAGGGCTGTATAGAAATAAAATAATTATTATTATTATTATTATTATTATTATTATTATTATTATTATTATTATTATTATTATTATTATTATTATTATTATTATTATTATTATTATTCCCTAGTTAAATAGAGCTTTTTTTCTTTTGTGTTTTAAAATCCTGAACTCTCCTCTTTTTCCCTAAATTTCCCATTGTTTGCACCTACCTTTTTTGGTGAGGAAAAGGAAAAGAATTCTGCCTGCCTAATTTTCCAACCTTGCAGCAACAGCAAAGCAGTTTCAGTTTCGTTTCTCAGCAATGCTAGGGGGAAAAAAATCAGCACTCTTTGCAAGGAAGCAGAAGAGCCCTGAGCGAAACAGCTGAGACAAATCAGCTGAGAGCCGGGAGGCCAATTAGCCTATGCTGAAGCTCTGTGGGCCAATAAAATTACAAAAAAAACCACCGAACCCTTTGTTAAATTGCTGGCTCCCCCGCCCCTCGCCCACCACTATTTATTGGCAATAAATAGTGGTGCGGAGGGGCGGGGTAAGCCAGCAATTTAACAAAGGGTTCGGCTGCACCACTGGCTCTAGGGCGGCCCTTTGAAGCCCCGCGGTAAGAATTTGAAGTTTGTTTTTTCCTCTAGCCATCGGAGGCAGCAATAGACTGGGAGTGGGCGGGGTAAGCGAACAGCCGGCGATCCAACAGAGCAGAGTGTGAGGGTGAGTGAAGGCGTGGAAGCTGCTTTCTCCATCCTGCTCTCTTGCGTCCGGAGCCGGTGGGGAACCATGTGGCAGCCCACGTGGATTCCAGGCAGCGGAACTCAGGCTAGGGAAGGGGTGGGCAATTGTGGCTCTTTTACAAACTGTAGCCTTCAACTCCCAGAATTCCTGAGACAGCCAAGCAGGTTGTAAAAGAGCCACAATTGCCTACCCCTGGCTATGGTAGGCTGGCGCTGCGCGGGTGGGAGGCGAGGGGCGGGCGAGCCAGCAATTTAACAAAGGGTTCGGCCAAACCCCCTAGAACCCCCAGAATCCCACCACTGTGTAGGCCCCTCTTGATCTTGAGGCCCTAGGCTGAAGCCTAGTTAGCCTATAGGAAAATCCGGCCCTGATGGCATCGAACCGGGGTATTTACGAGACCGCCTTCTGCTACCAATAGCCTCTCACCGACCAGTACGCTCCCATAGAGAGGGGCTTCTCAGGGTGCCGTCAGCCAAACAGTGTCGACTGGCGGCCCCAGGGGTAGAGCCTTCTCTGTGGGAGCACCTACCATCTGGAACGAGCTCCCCCCGGAGATACGGAGGGTCCCAGATTTGCGCACATTTCGTTTTGCTCTCAAAACTTTTTTATTTCAGCAGGCTGGCCTGGCCTAACTCTCCTCTTTTAAATTTTTAATTCGTTTGATTTTATAAATTGGGTGTTTTAATCTGTGTTTCGGCCAAAATATTTAATAATTTTAAGGGACTTTTAATATTTGTATTATCTGTATTTTATCTTGGCTGTTCACCACACTGAGTCCTCCAGGAGTAGGGCAGTATAGAAATTTGATTAATAAATAAATAAATAAATAACCCCCCGGATGATGCAAAGACTCAGTGAAGATGGAGGAGAAAGGAGAAGGATGGAGGCCTGCCAGGGCCCCAGATGCTCGAGGAATTGCCGATCCCGTGCATGCTCTTTCTGAAGAGATCGGACTAGCCATGGAGGCTGCAGAGGAAGCCCTTCGACTTGGGGCTTGGCCTAAGGCATTGGATTCCTGGAAGAGTCTTTGGCGGATGGAAGTGGAGATCTTCGCCCCCCCTTCCCAACCCCTGGAGGTGAGCTGGAAGCTAGCGAAACCAACATTTGCCCTTCCTGATCCAGGACATGGAGGGGGGATTCGTAGAACGCAGAGCCCCCCCTTCCCCACCCAGAGGCCAACCAACAGAATTAGCACAACATTCCAATCCTGCAGCAATGGGGAATCAGGCTCAGCTGGCATATGGAAGGCAAAATCCCCCTTTTTGGGCCCCTCACCAGCCTGCGTTAGCATTACCTCCTGCAGAGAACATACCACCTGGATGGTTTTTCTTTCCCGGCCAGGGATGGATCCAATGCCAGGGGTATCACGCCCCCCCTCCCCGTTCTAAGCTTCTGGGGATCCCCCTGGCCCCCCTCCTATGGCCAAACGATCCTGCTGCCGCAGGGGGGGTTAATTCAGCAGCTGGCTAGATTGCCTCCCCTCCAGCCCAGCAAACCTTACACCAGTCTGTTGGAATGCAACAACCAGGAGCAACCCCACAGCAAGTTCTACCCCAACCAGCCGCAGCTACTGCCCTCCCCCCTGTGAGGCCAGCACCACCCCGCTTTAGAGCAACCTTTGACGGGACGCCAACCAAGCTAGCTTATTTCCTCAGCAGGGTGTGGGCTCATGTGGATCAGTATCGTGAGCAATATGAATCAAAACAAGACTTAGTGTCGGCAATCTCAGATGGAATGAATGAGGGGGAGGCTTCTGAATGGATAGCCCAACTGTATAATGAGGGCGCTGCTGAACTAAATGATGCCAATGGGTTTATCACACTGCTCTGGTCCTGATTTGAAGACCATGACCAAGTAAATGAAAATGAAGCCACGCTAAAAGTAATGAAGCAAGATAATCGGCCTATAAAAGACTTTGTCTGGGACTTTAAATGAGTCGCAGGGAATCTAGGCCATTGGCCTGTCCCCATAGTCCTGCATTACTTTAAAGAAGCTATTGACCCAGAAGTCAGAAAAGCCTGTGGGATCCGGGGAGTTCCTGAGCATCTCCATGATTGGTATACCATGTCCGTTGCTCTAGATAGAGAAGTCCACCGCCCCGGCCAAACCCCAGCACAGCAGCCACCTCGAAACACGTTATCTACAAACCCCATTTCAAAAGCTACAAATTTCTCCCCCCTCAAACAGGGGGGTCGATTAAGTGCTATCGCTGTGGACAGACAGGACATCGAGCTTCTGAATGCCTGGCGCCCGCCCCAGTTCCACAACAACGAGCCACCACAACTGCACAAGGGAGGAGGGTTCCAAAGAAAACCCCAAACAGCAGCCGATTTACTAAACAAGCCATGGAGATTCCCCTCCCCACTGAAGAGAGGGGGCCCTCCGGCTACAGGAGCACTTCCCAACCAGCCCAGTGGGGATGAAGACCCGATGGTGAGCGCACCCATCACTCCTTTCTCAATTAAAGTAAAACTAGTCCTGCCAGAAACAAGAAAAGAAACAGAACTCCCAGCAGTAGTAGACACCAGCTGTACCAGATGTCTAATCGGCCAAAAAATTGTGGAACAGTTAGGTATCAAAACAACACCCTTAAAACAACTGATCAAATTTTACCAAGTGGATGGCACGCTAATTGGGGGAGTCCCTTCCACTCACGTTACTGAACTGCTTAAATTAGAGACGGGGAAACATCATGAACTTATACGATTTATAGTAACCCCAAAAATGTCAGAATCTATCATATAGGCCTGGCTTGGCTAGATAAATGGGGCCCCACCATCATTATTATTATTATTATTATTATTATTATTATTATTATTATTATTATTATTACTATTATTACTATTATTACTACTACTACTATTATTATTATTATTATTATTATTATTATTATTATTATTATTATTATTATTATTATTATTATTTATTTTGTATACCGTCCTTCTCCCGAAGGACTCGGGGCGGTGAACAGCCAGCAGATAAAATACAGAAAATACAAAAATTAAAACAATATTAAAAACCAATTAAATTAATTTGGCCCACAGTTAAAACACCCCCATATTTTTTTTATTAAAAAGTTTTACAGAAGGTTTACATATTTATTCCCCCCTTCCTTACCACCCCACCCCTTCCCCTTCCCATCCGCCCACCTCCCCCCCCTCTTCTCAGAACAAATTACAGGGTATAACATTCAACAATCATAATCCATCCTAATCTAAATAATTATAACATTCAGCATCTCTTATTCCTTCAATTCCCTAATTACCCTGCTAACTTAATTACCTAAAAATACACCAAATATCTACATATTTATTCATAACCTATCTGCAACTTCTTATTCCGGTATTTACTTTGGATATAATCTATCCATCTTCTCCAGTCCCTTAAGTATCTTTCATTTGAATATTCCTTCAGGTATGTCGAGATTTTTGCCATCTCCGCTAGGTTTGTTACTTTCATTGTCCATTCTTGGATTGTAGGTAAATCTTGCTTCTTCCAATATTGTGCCACCAACAATCTTGCTGCAGTTATTAAATCAAATTAGTCTCTATAACCGTACAATCCATAACTATACCCAGCAGAAACAACTGTGGTGTAAATTTTAACCTCTTTTTAAGAATATTTTGTAAAATCCATCAAATTTTTATCCAGAACGCTTTACATGCCCACCAAATATGAAAGTATGTAGCATCCTCACAATCACATCTCCAACATTTTGATTGTACATTCGGATACATACAAGATAGTTTTTTTGGATCTAGATGCCATCTATAAAACATTTTATAAAAATTATCCCTTAAGCTTCGCGCTTGTGTAAATTTCACATTTCTTACCCATATTTTTCCCATATTTCCATCATTATTGGTTGTTCAAAATTCTGCGCCCATTTTATCATACGATCTTTAACTAGCTTTGTTTCTGAGTCTATCTCTATCAATATATTATACAATCTTTTTATATGCATTGAACTTTGGTCTCTAGTTTGTTTTATTAAATTTTCATCGCTTTGTATAATACCAATTTTCTGATCTTTTCTCCATCTGGCTTGTAGTTGTACATACTGAAACCAAGTTTGAATTATTTTCTCCTCTTTCAACACATTCAAAGGTTTTAATTTTAGTATACCTCCCTCCATATTAAGAATATCTGTATATGTAATTACATCCTGTCTGCTTTCTATACTCGTGTTCTCTATTGCATGCCTGGGTACTGTCCATATAGGTATCTTTTCATTTAACTTATATTATTATTTCTTCCAGACACGCAATAAAGCATTCCTCAATATATGGCTCTTAAATGCTCTATCCACCTTTTTATCGTACACTAAGTAGGCATGCCAACCGTAAACCAAATCATGCCCTTCAATGTTCAGAATCCTTCCATTTGTTAAGTTAATCCAATCACTAATTGCTGATAGGACAGCTGCTTCATAGTATAATTTTAAGTTGGGCATTTTCAGCCCCCCTCTTTCTTGTATATCCTGCATTATTTTCAATTTTATACTTGGTTTCTTACCTTGCCATACAAACTTATTAATACCTTTCTGCCATTCTTCCAGGTTGGCATCCTTTTTTAGTATTGGTATCATTTGAAAGAGGAATAAAAACTTAGGTAAAACATTCATTTTTATAACTGCTATTCTACCTAACAAGGACAATTGTAATTTTTTCCATTTATCCATTTCAATTTGTATTTTATGCCATAACAACTCATAATTATATTTATACAGTTTCCCATTAGAAGGTGCAATATGAACACCTAGGTATTTAACTTTTTTAACTATTTCACATCCCGTTACCCTTTGTAACTCCTCTTTTTCGTTTATTGTCATATTTTTAACTATCATCTTTGTTTTTCCAACATTTATTTTAAACCCAGACACTTGACCATACTGTTTAATTATATCCATCAGAACCTTTGCTGATTCCACTGGTTGAGTTACGGTCACAACCAAATCATCTGCAAGTGCCCGTACCTTATATTCACAATCTCTAACTTTAATTCCCTCTATCTCATCTATATTACGTATTCTATTCAACAACAGTTCTAAAGTTAATATAAATAATAATGGCAATAAGGGGCATCCCTGCCTCGTACCTTTTTCAATTTTGAAAGTTTCTGTTAAACTGCCATTAACAATTATCTGAGCTGTCTGTTCTTGATATATTGCTTTTATAGATTGCATAAAGCAATTCCCAAATTGCATCCTATAAACCACTCTCAATAAAAATTGCCAATCCAATTGATCAAAAGCTTTTTCCGCATCTAAAAATATAAGCACCGCAGGGATTTGGTTGTTCCTTTCCAAATATTCCAATATATCAACAATTTGTCTTACATTATTTTTCATTTGCCTCCCTTGTATAAAACCAGATTGATCAGCATGAATCATTTTTTGCATTACTGACATTAACCTATTTGCCAATATCTTAGCAAATATTTTATAATCTGTATTCAATAATGATATAGGTCTATAATTCTTTGGGTGTGTCAAATCTTGATCTTCTTTTGGAATTAATGAAATAAAGGCTGTTTTCCATGAAGATGGTACCCCTTCTCCCAACTGTATTCTGTTAAATAATTCTTTAAGAGGTACAACCATTTCCAGTTGTAGATATTTATAATACACAGCCGTTAATCCATCTGTACCAGGAGCCTTGCCAATTTTTAACTGTTTAATTGCTAAGAGGATCTCCTCCTCTGTTATTAATTGGTTCAACCATTCTCTTTGTTCCTCTGTAACTATAGGAATATTCTGTCTATCCAAATATCTCTCTATATCTACACCTTGTATTTTATCTGCAGTATACAATCTTGTGTAAAATTCTAAAAATGCCTTTTTAATCATTTTTTAAAAATTTGATTTATATGCCGCCCTTCTCCGGAGACTCAGGGCGGCTTACAATGCGTTAAGCAATAGCTTCATACTTTTGTATATTTATACAAAGTCAGCTTATTGCCCCCACAAACTGGGTCCTCATATTTTGGTGATAAACCTCTTTACCTTTATACTCTATTTTCTCTATGGTACGAGATTTTTGTTTTTTCCTCAACATGTATGCCAACCAACTACGTGGTTTATTTGCATTACAAAAGGTATTATGTTTAGCATATTGTAAATTAGTTGCCACTTGATCTGAGAGCATCATATTAAACTGCCCTCGTAATAGGGTAATCTCTTCTTTAGTTTTCTTATCCCCTGGGTTATGTATTAGCACCTTTTCTTTTTTCTTAATCTCTTCTTTTAATTCCCTCCTTTTTTCCGTCTGTCTACGCCTATATGCATTATTCATATTTATCAAAACTCCCCTCATGTATGCTTTACTAGCATCCCATACCATATCCATAGATGTTCCCTTATTCATATTGAAAAGAAAAAATTCCTTCATTAATTTTTTACATTCTATTACGTTTTTCTCATATCTAAAAAGATTTTCATTTAACCACCAAGATCTCCTAGACCTTTCCGCACACTCCAGTTCCATCCAAACTGGACTATGATCCGTTAAAATTCTGGGGCAAATCTTTGTCTTCTTTACCCTGGAAAAAAAATCATTTGTAATTAATATAAAATCAATTCTTGAAAAAGATTGATGTCTATCTGAAAAAAACGTAAAATCTTGTTCTTTGTAATTCCGTTCATGCCAAATATCTCTTAATCCCATATCCTCCATCATATCGAAAAAAGATTTAGGCAGTCTCGCTCGCAATTTAGTAGATTGTAAAAGTCTTTTCTTATCAATATTGGGGTCTATTACTCCATTCCAATCCCCTATCAGCATGCATGAATTATAGTCCCAGTGTAATAATTTTGTATGTATCAACTTATAAAACACCCCCATATTAAAAACCCATAATTTAGTAATTTAAAATTAAAGCAACTTAAAAAATATGGTCAGGTCAGCCCAGCTTGATGAAACAAAAACATCTTTAATGCACGGTGGAAAGTGCGCAGATCCAGGATCCACTGTATCTCCGGGGGCAACTCGTTCCAGAGGGTCGGTGCCCCCACAGAGAAGGCTCTCCCCCTGGGGGCCGCCAGCTGACATTGTTTGGCCGACGGAACCCTGAGGAGCCCCTCTCTGTGGGAGCGTACAGGACAGTGGGAGGCTACTGGCAGCAGAAGGCGGTCTCGTAAATACCCGGGCCCTAAGCCATGGAGCGCTCTAAAGGTGGTAACCAATACCTTGAAGCGCACCTGGAAGATCACTGGGAGCCGGTGCAGCTCGCGCAGGAGAAATGTTACATGGGAGCACCGAGTCACCCCCATCACCACCCACGCGGCCGCATTCTGAACCAGTTGGAGCCTCCGGGTGTTCCTCAAGGGGAGCCCCATGTAGAGACCATTACCGTATTACAGTAGTCCACCATCCACTTGGGATGGTGGATACCGAAAAATAAGGATGGGGTTGGCCCCAACACCCCGTGCCCCTCCCCCAAATCCCAACCTACCCAAAATGACCAGCAGCCAGAAACAGCAGCAGCTTGTTCAGACAGGCCTCCAGGCGAACACCAGATCCCTAAGGTGTATGCAGACTTAGCCGAAGCTTTCAGCAAGGAGGAATGTAACCTCCTCCCCCCCCACCGGCCCACAGACTGTGCCATCGAATTACAACCAGGGGCTAAATTGCCAAAGCCTAGAATGTACTCCATGACACCTTCTGAGATGACTGAATTGAGGAAGTACATTGACACCAACCTAGCCAGAGGGTTCATCAAGCCTGCGAAATCCAGCATGGCCACCCTAGTACTGTTTAAAGAAAAAAAAGATGGTACCTTAAGATTATGCATTGATTTTAGATCCATGAACGCCATTTGCATACAAAATACCTACCCCCTCCCACTGATGAAAGACTTACTAAATCACCTGTCGAAAGGAAAAATCTTCACCAAGCTAGATCTAAGAGAAGCCTACTACCGAGTTCGCATAAAGGAGGGAGACGATTGGAAGACCGCTTTTAACTGCCCCTTGGGCAGCTTCCAATTCCGGGTCATGCCTTTTGGACTCCAGGGGGCCCCAGGGGTCTTCATGCAGCTGATCAACGAAGTTTTGCATGAACATTTATATCAAGCGGTTCTCGTTTATCTCGATGACATTCTTTTATTCAGCGACAATATGGAAGACTACGTCAAATTGGTCAGGCAGGTGCTGAAAAAACTCCTAGCAGCCAAACTTTATGCAAAATTGTCCAAATGTGAGTTCCATAAAGAAGCCCTTGACTACTTGGGATACAGGGTGTTGAATAAGGGGATCGAAATGGACCCAGAGAAGGTGAGAGCAGAACTAGACTGGCAGCCCCCACGCACCCGTAAGCAACTCCAGAGCTTCCTAGGGTTTGCAAACTTCTACAGACAATTCATCCCTTCCTTCGCTGAGGTTGCACTCCCTTTGACAGAACTGCTAAAAACCGGCCCATCTCCCACCAGGCCAAAACCTAGCCAGCCTTTAGCTTGGACAATGGACTGCCAAAAATCCTTTAAATGGTTAAAACGCCTATTTGCGGTGGAGCCAATCCTACAGCATCCTGACCCGAATAAACCCTTCATGGTTCAGGCTGACGCAAGTGATGTGGCAGTGGTGGCTGTTCTACTACAAAGGGACCCCCAGAACAATCTAATGCCATATGCTTACGTATCAAGGAAGTTAACTGACACTGAGTGTAGATGGGCGGTATGGGAAAAAGAGGCGTTTGCGGTACGATGGGCTCTCCTATCCTGGAGACACTTCCTGGAGGGGGTGGAGAAGCCTTTTGAGGTTTGGACTGACCACAAGAACCTTGAGGCTCTGAAGACCCCAAGGAAACTTTCTCCAAAGCAGGTTCATTGGGCTCAATATTTCAAACGCTTTAACTTCAACCTGAAGTATATTCCGGGGGGTAAGAACCTTTTGGCTGGCGCTCTCCCGCAAACCCCAATTCGACAGCTGACAGGAAGAGGTAGTTCACGTCATGATTTCAGAGTCTCAGCCAGCCGCCCAAGCCTACACCAGAGTGCAAACGCGCCAGGGTTCCAACTTCCCCGAACACAAGTTGACAGCGGATCTAAAAGCAGCAGTTCAAAGAACACCAGGCAGACCTCACCCTAAGGGACGGCTTGGCGTGGAAGGGGAATAAACTTTATGTGCCCCGCAGCCTGCAGCTCCTGGTACAGAAGAGAAGTCATGACTCTCGCCTAGGGGGCCACTTTGGGTTTTTAAAAACCCTCCATTTGACTAGGAGGCAATTCTGGTGGCCAAAAATGAAAACTGAAGTGGAAGACTATGTGAGGAACTGTGCCACCTGCGCCACCATGAAATACCGATCAGGGAAACCCCCTGGCCTTCTCCAGACTGTGGCCGAACCCACCAAGCCCTGGGAGGAGATTGCGATGGACTTCATAGTTGAGCTCCCCAACAGTGGGGGCAACCGAGTCATTTGGACTGTCATTGGTTTATTCTCCAAGCAAGCCCACTTCATTGCCTGTAGCGGAATACCCTTGGCTAAAAGATTAGCAAAGCTGTTTGTGAAACACATCTACAGGCAATATGGAGTCCCAAGGAGAATAATATCGGACTGTGGGGTCCAATTTACCACTAAGTTCTGGAGGGAATTTCTATGATCCATTGGGTCATCCCAGGGACTTAGCTCGGCTTTTCACCCCGTCGACTAACGGATCAGCTGAAAAATTGAACTCAATGGTGGAACAGTACATTAGGTGTTATGTGAATTATCAACAGGAGAACTGGGCAGACTTGCTACCATTTGCAGAAATCGCTTATAATAATGCCGTACACAGCAGTACTGGGTTGACCCCTTTTCAAATAACTACAGGCATGGATTTTGTTGAGTTGCCTAGAGAACTGCCCACGTCTATGTCCTTAACGGACTGGATGACCTCATTGAAAAAGGGTTGGGAGAATACAAAAAAAGCTTTAGCAGAGTCAGCGGAAAAATATAAGGCCCAGGCCGACAAACACCGGGGTCTCCAACCACCTTTCCGAATAGGTGATAAGGAGTATTTGTCAACCAAGTACCTAAGATTGAGAGTGCCCAGCAAGAAGTTTGGTCCCAAATTCATAGGTCCCTTTCCTATAGTGAAAGTGATTAACCCAGTGACTGTTCGATTTAGGCTCCCTCGCATATTAGGGAAAATACACCACGTTTTCCACAGCAGCTTATTGAAACTGGTCAGAGAATCTACCTTCAGACCTTTGCCATCTGCTCCGCCCCCTCCTTTAGTAATACAAGGGGAAACTCATTATGGGGTGAAGAAAATCCTGGACTCTAGACTCTACAGGGGTCAATTACAATATTTGGTGCACTGGAAAGGCTACTCTTTGACTGAAGCTACTTGGGTCAAGAGTTGGGATGTGAAGGCTGATGCACTCATGAAACAGTTTCATGACAAATTTCCTGACAAACCAAAGGGTCCTCCTGGGAGAGGGAGGGGGGGTTAACGGGATTGGTGCTAAACGTTAACCCCTTCTTTTATGTTTTGTCTGTTTTATTTTCAGGATGTGGTTCTTTCTGCAGGGGGGGACGCCTGTCAGCCTTGGAAGCTATATTAGACCAGAAGCTTCAATGCTGCCACCTCCTCCTGTGTGGGAAAGTAGGAGAGGGGAATTAGGAGACATAATAACATTCTTCCTTTCGGTCAAGGTCAGGGGATGGATTGAGGTTGAACCTTGATTGGACCATGTGATCGAAAGGGGAGAAGGGGGGTGGTTTTGGGAGCTTTGACTTATTGAAGGAAAACCCGGGCTTTTCTGATTCAGGATTTCCCAGATGTGCCAGTTTACCTATTCTAGTAAAGAGAACTTTGGAAAATGCCTGCTTCCGTGTCTTTACTGGGAGTTGGGGGTTTTCTGGAATGCTGACAGTTCGGATTACAAGGTGCCCCTGCAGTGTTTATGCAGCTCATCAATAAAGTCCTACATGAACATCTGCATATGAAGGTGCTAGTATACCTGGATGACATTTTGATTTACACCTGGAGAACATACCCGTCTGGTATGCCAAGTGATAGAAAAATTATTGGCTGCCAAGCTGTTTGTGAAACTATCAAAATGTGAGTTTCACAAAACAAAGATAGACTATTTAGGCTATCGGATATCAGAGAGCGGGGTGGAGATGGAACCATGGAAGGTGCAGGCAGTTGTAGATTGGCAAGCTCCAAGGACTAGGAAGCAACTACAAAGTTTCCTTGGGTTTGCCAATTTTTATCAGCAGTTTGTTCCCACTTTCGCTAGAATTGCATTACCTCTGACTGACCTATTGTGAACTAAACCCTTATCGTCAAAGCCGAGACCGGGACAACCACTGATGTGGACGTCTGCATGACAAATGGCATTCAAGCAGTTAAAACAGCTCTTTGCTCAGGAACCGGTATTCAAACACCCAGATCCAACTCAGGAATTCGTAGTACAAGTGGATGCTAGTGATGTGGCTGTGGGGGCGGTGCTGTTACAAAAGAATAAGCAAGGGCAGTTACAACCATGTGCTTATACATCCCGAAAACTGACCCCTACAGAACAAGGTTGGGCGATTTGGGAAAAAGAGGGGTTTGCTGTACGTTGGGCATTGATGACATGGTGACATCTCCTTGAAGGGGCATCACATCATTTGAGGTGTGGACGGGTCATAAGAACCTCGAAGCCCTGCAAACGCTGAGGCGATTGTCTCCGAAACAAGTACGGTGGGCACAGTACTTCCAATGGTTTTCTTTCCGCCTATGGTATGTCCCGGCTGGGAAGAATTTTCTAGCGGATGCCCTGTCTCGCATGCCACAATATAACAGCAAAAGAGAGGAGATGGTAGAAGCCCTCATACCCTAAAACCACCTTCTCAAGAAACATTAGCAAGCAGTGACATAGACAACCCCTTCCGTACCGACCTAAAAACAGCTTTACAGCAGGACCAATGGTTAACACAGAACCAAGGTCTGATAACATATAAAGACAGATTGGCTTGGAAGGGAGATAGAATGTACATCCCGGAATGCCTTCGGATTACTGTCTTTTTTTTTTTTTATTGAAAAAGTTTTCAATTACAATTTTCCCCCCTTTTCCCCCCCTCCTCCCTAACCCCCCCTCACCACCCCAACCCCCCTCCCCTCTGTGACTTCTTCAAAATAAAAACCTGATACATAACAGATTATATAATATTTTACCATCCCCTTACTCCCTCCTCCAAATAATGACCCTTACTTCTAGTAATATTATTAATATTATTACTTCCCCCTCTTACCATACACTTCAAAATAACATTCCATTATAACACTATGTAATAGCTTCTAATTTAACACAGTAACATTATTATAACTCCCAATTTATCGATAATCTGCCCTTTTTTCTCCTCCCCCATACTTATGTCTATATATTAATATAACATTTCAAAACAACCATCCACTTTAAAACTATATAATAAATCCTACTTTAACATTTAATCTTTTGTGTATATTAATATGACATTTCAAAGTAGCCTGCCCCATGAATTCTAGTTTTACATTTGTTCTACTCTATCCTTTTCCTCCACTCCCATAAATATATCTCTTAAGCATCCCTTTTCTTAATCTATACAATCAATACACTAGCCTGTCTCCACCCACTTTCCTACAAAATTACCATACACAACAATTCTTAATATCTTTGTTCTTCTGCCCGTCCTACTAAAAAAAATATTCCCTTATATAAACAAAATCAATGACTTTAAATTTATAATCCATATAATATCTTCTTTGATATCTTTCCACTGGATTGCTGACTCCATCATCCGGATTAGGGTAACATAACATCCCAGTTGCAACAGAATATTCAAAATCCTCAGTTATCATCTGCCCTCATCAATAATGAATATCTTCATATATATATAAAAAAAGAAAACAACCACCTGAGTGACTTTATAATTGTAATCCATATAATATCTGTAATAGTGGCTTTCTTCAGGATTATTATTTCCCATTCTCATAATGGGGTAACAACCAGATCTTCTGCATGCCCCAGCATAACTCTCTTGCCTTATAGCTCAGCATAGATATAATACGTTGATCAATAAAAAGAAAACCAAAAATAGATAATTCCAATCCAACAATTCAAGGCCCTTTTCACATCCCAAAATTACGGCATTGCAGAGGTCTGTCACTCTCCTCAGGATGATATTAACCACATAACTGGCTTCGCTATTGCTTAATTTAAAATTTTTTATTTTTGTGAGACCTATTTCTTTTTTTCCTTTCTTTTTGTGGGTTTGATCTCCATCCTGATTTCCTTTCTGCAAGTTGTGTATCAACTGATCGGTTTTCATTCTGGTTTATAACTTGATCTTGTTGGTTTTGTTTTTGTGACTCATATTTCTTTTCTATAAGTTGTATATCAATTAGTTGATTTCCATGGTTATCTGTAACTTGGCAAGTCGTCATGTTAGAATCCGATGCCACTTCTCTCTTATTTATAAATAATCCAGCTGAGGTATCTGGAGAATCCAAAGGCAATTCATCTGCAAAGGCCTCTGTAACTCGATATTTTTCCTTTATTTCTAACTCCTTCTGCTTGTCTTGTGTTGTGCATAAAGATATTAAGTTCATTTTTAAAAATTTTTGATAAAATTCTTCCGCTCTTTCAACAGTATTTAATTGATATCTTTCTCCTTGATATCTCAATATTATACCAACTGGAACATTCCATCTGAATAAGATATTTCTTTTTTTAAGCTCAGCCACCAAGAAACCAAATTTCTTTCTTTCCAATAATATCTTAGGCGGGAGCTCTTTATAAATCCAAATCTTTCTTCCAAAGAGTTGCAAAGTAGACTTAAAAGATTTCTGCACAATATTATTTCTTATATCTTTATCTGTAAAATAAATAACCACATCTCTAGGCAATTGCCTTTGCTTTGCAATCCAGGAGTTTATTCTATAAACTCTATCGATCCTACAAAATACCTCCTCAGGTTGAACCTTTAAAATCCCAGCCAGAACTTCAGAAGATATTTTCCTTAAATCCTCTCTGTTATTTTCCTGTAATCCTCTCAGTCTGATCGCATATTCAGTAAAATTATATTGCATCATTAAAACTTCCTTTTCAATACGTTGCTGTATATTTTCTACATTGCAATCCATTTCAGGTTTTTCTTCTAAGCTATTGTCTTGAATTTTTATCAAATCATTTTCAATTTTTTCTATTTTATTTTCCAAATTGTCCTCAATTTCCTCCACTTTAGACTCTAATAGATTAGTATTTGTATCCAGCCTGATCATAAATTCTGAGAAGCCATTAGCCATTTTTATAATCTTTCGATGCAAAATGTCAAACTTTGATTGCACCAATTCTTTAGTTTCCTGCTTAAATTTCTCAAAGTTCTGATTCATAATCTCATCCCTTCTTACAATCTCCTCCAGAAGAAATTCAATTATATTAAAATCAGTTTTCTGAGACTGTAAGTTAAGTACTTGTTCATATAGTTTGTGGATGGGGGAATCCCCCCCCCGCTTGTTTGTCCAGCTTTGTAAGCCTAAACGCCATATTTCCACACAGGCAAACTTTTTTAGAAAAGAAAAAAAAAAACCAAGCCTCTTTCCAAACAAGATCAGTATCAAATCAAATCTCCAGGAAGGAGAAAACACAAAAGTGGAGCTTTTTCTTTTTTTCTTTCTTTTTTTTTTATTGAAAAGTTTTACAAAAAGTTTACATATTTCCCCCCCCTTCCCTACCTCAACCTCCCCCCTCCCCCCCTCCCCTTCCCAGAACAAATTACAGGGTATAAACTTCAACAATCATAATCAATCCTAATCTAAACAATTATGACATTTCACATCTCTTGTTTCTTCAATTCCCTAATTACCCGCCTAGCTTTATTACTTAAAGACACACTAAATATCTATATAATCATTCATAACCTATCTGCAATTTCTTATTCCGATATTTATTTTGAATATAATCTATCCACCTTCTCCAGTCTCTTAAATATCTTTCATTTGAATGATCCTTCAGGTACGCCGAGATTTTTGCCATTTCCGCTAGATTTATAACTTTCATTGTCCACTCTTGGATTGTAGGTAAATCTTGCTTCTTCCAATATTGTGCCACCAACAGTCTTGCTGCAGTTATTAAATTCAAAATCAATTTAGTCTCTATAACTGTACAATCCGTAACTATACCCAAAAGAAACAGCTGTGGTGTAAATTTCAACCTCTTTTTAAGAATATTTTGTAAAATCCACCAGATTTTAATCCAAAACGCTTTAACCTTTTTACATGTCCACCAAATGTGAAAATAAGTAGCATCCTCACAATTACATCTCCAACATTTTGGTTGTATATTCGGATACATACGAGATAACTTTTTTGGATCTAGATGCCATCTATAAAACATTTTATAAAAGTTCTCCCTTAAATTTTGCGCTTTGGTAAATTTCACATTTGTTACCCATATTTTCTCCCACGTTTCCATCATTATTGGCTGTTCAAAATTCTGCGCCCATTTTATCATACAGTCCTTAACTAGCTCTGTTTCCGAGTCCATCTCTATCAGTATATTATACAATCTTTTTATATGCATTGGGCTTTGATCTCTAATTTGTTTAATTAAATTTTCATCACTTTGTATAACACCAGTTTTCTGGTCTTTTCTCCATCTGGCTTGTAATTGTACATATTGAAACCATGTTTGAATTATTTTCTCCTCTTTCAACACATTCAGAGATTTTAATTTTAATATACCTCCCTCCATAATGAGAATATCTTTATACGTAATTACATCCTGTCTACATTCTATACTCGTATTCTCTATTGCGTGCCTGGGTGCTGTCCATATCGGTATTTTTTCATTTAACTTATATTGATATTTCTTCCAGACACGCAATAAAGCATTTCTCAGTATATGACTCTTAAATGCTCTGTCCACCCTTTTTTCATACACTAAATAAGCATGCCAACCATAGACCAGATCATACCCTTCAATATTCAATATCCTTCCATTTGTTAAATTAATCCAATCACTAATTGCTGATAAAACAGCTGCTTCATAGTACAATTTTAAATTTGGCATTTTCAGTCCTCCTCTTTCTCGTATGTCCTGCATTATTTTCAATTTTATCCTTGGTTTCTTACCTTGCCATACGAACTTATTAATACCTTTCTGCCACTCTTCCAGGTTGGCATCCTTTTTTGGTATTGGTATCATTTGAAAGAGGAACAAAAACCTAGGCAACACATTCATTTTTATAACTGCTATTCTACCCAACAAGGACAATTGTAGTTTTTTCCAATTATCCATTTCAACTTGTATTTTATGCCATATCAATTCATAATTATACTTATACAATTTACCATTAGAAGATGCAATATAAACTCCTAAATACTTGACTTTTTTAACTATTTCACATCCCGTTACCCTTTGTAACTCCTCTTTTTGATTAGCTGTCATATTTTTAACTATCATCTTTGTTTTTCCAATGTTTATCTTAAACCCAGATACTTGACCATACTGTTTTATTATATCAATCAAAACCTTTGCTGATTCCACTGGATGAGTTAAGGTCATAACCAAATCATCTGCAAATGCCCATATCTTATATTCATAATCTCTAACTTTGATTCCCTTTATCCCATCTGCATTACGTATTTTATTTAACAGCAACTCCAAAGTTAATATAAATAATAATGGCGATAAGGGACATCCCTGCCTCGTGCCTTTTTCAATTTTAAAAGTTTCTGTCAAACTGCCATTAATAATTATCTGAGCTGTCTGTTCCTGATATATTGCTTTTATGGACTGCATAAAGCAATTCCCAAATTGCATCCTATTGACCACTCTCAATAAAAATTGCCAATCTAATCGATCAAAAGCTTTTTCCGCATCCAGAAATATAAGCACCGCAGGGATTTGGTTATTCCTTTCCAAATGTTCCAATATGTCAACAATTTGTCTTACATTATTTTTCATTTGTCTACCTTGTATAAAACCAGTTTGGTCAGCATGGATCGTCTTCTGCATTACTAGCATTAACCTATTTGCCAATATCTTAGCAAATATTTTATAATCTGTATTCAATAAGGATATAGGTCTATAATTTTTGGGTTGTGTCAAATCTTGATCTTCTTTTGGAATTAACGAAATAAAAGCTGTTCTCCATGAAGGTGGTACCCCTTCACCCAGCTGAATTCTATTGAATAATTCTTTAAGAGGTAAAACCATCTCCAATTGTAAATATTTATAGTACACAGCTGTTAATCCATCCGTACCAGGAGCCTTACCAGTTTTTAACTGTTTAATTGTTGAGAGGATCTCCTCCTCTGTTATTAATTGGTTTAACCGTTCTCTTTGTTCCTCTGTAACTATTGGAATATTCTGTCTATCCAGATATGTCTCTACCTCTGCACCTTGTATTTTGTCTGCAGTATACAATCTTGCATAAAATTCTAAAAATGCCTTTTTAATCATATTTTGGTGATACAGCTCTCTACCTTTATACTCTATTTTCTCTATGGTACGAGATTTTTGTTTTTTCCTCAGCATGTATGCCAACCATCTACCTGGTTTATTTGCATTACAAAAAGTATTATGTTTAGCATATTGTAGATTGGTTGCCACTTGGTCTGAAAGCATCATATTAAATTGCCCACGTAATAAACTGATCTCTTCTTTAATTTTCTTATCCCCTGGGTTATCAATTAACACCCTTTCTTTTTTCTTAATCTCTTCTTCTAATTCCCTCCTTTTCTCCACTTGTTTACGCCTATAAGCATTATTCATATTTATCAGAACTCCTCTCATATATGCTTTACTAGCATCCCATACCATATCCATAGATGTTCCCTTGTTCATATTAAAAACAAAAAATTCCTTCATTAGTTTTTTACATTCTATTACATTTTTCTCATATCTGAAAAGGTTTTCATTTAACCGCCAAGATCTCCTAACTCTTTCCCCACACTCCAGTTCCATCCAAACTGGGCTGTGATCAGTTAAAATTCTGGGACAAATCTTTATCTTCTTTACCCTGGAAAAAAAATCATTTGTAATTAATATAAAATCAATTCTTGAAAAGGATTGATGTCTATCTGAAAAAAATGTAAAATCTTGTTCTCTATAATTCCTTTCACGCCAGATGTCTCTTAATTCCATATCCTCCATCATATCAAAAAAAGTCTTAGGCAGTCTAGATCGCAATTTGGTAGATTGTACTATTCTTTTCTTATCAATACTAGGGTCTAACACTCCGTTCCAATCTCCCATCAGTATACATGAATTATAATCCCAATGTAATAATTTTGTATGTATCAATTTATAAAATTTCTCTTGCTGTTGATTGGGAGCATATATCCCCAATAAGAGTGTTTTCTTTCCTTCTATCATTATCTCAATTGCCAGAAATCTTCCTTGTTGATCTGCCTCAACTAATTTAGCCGTCAAATCTCTTTTCAAGTAAATCACTATTCCATTCTTTTTTTCCGGGGCTGATGCAGCAAAATGTGTTCCCAATTTTGTATTTATTAAATATTTTTGGTCAGTTGTCCTTACATGTGTTTCCTGCAGGCATATTATTTCATTTTTAAATTGTCTCAAATGGTGAAATATTTTCTTCCTTTTTTGTGGTGAGTTTAAACCGTTAACATTCCAGGTTAAGAACCTAGAAGCCATCCTCAGAATCTCGAAGCTTGGCGAGAACCGCTTGATAATCCTCTTGGAATTTTCTTTTAGGTCTCGCCCCTCCCACAGCTTCTACACCAGTATTCACTTCTTGTGATAAAGCCTGCTCTTGTAACTTTTTTAACTCTTCAACTTTACGTTTAGTAGCTGCTCTGGTTTGTCTTTGATCTTTGCCTTCTTCTTGTTTTTCAACTATATCCCATGCTTGGACAGCACTTGAAAGTTGCAGTACTTCCTCCTGCATACTCATAGCTCCGCCTTCCGATTGCTTCTGCAGATCCTCTTTTCTTCCCTCTGTCGCCTCTCTTGCTTTTTTGCCTCCTGGCACTGGTGGTTGTCCAGCCTTTAATATATTACTATAAAAATCTCTTGCTTTGTAAATTGTATTAAGGCGATATCGCTCTCCTGCATAATCCACTGATAATCCGACTGGGACTTCCCATCTGTATTGTACCTGTCGGTTCCTCAGCTCATCTGCCAGAAAAGCATACTCTTTCTTGGATTTCAGCATTTTGGGTGGTATTTCTTTAAATACTGCAACTTCTTGTCCTGCCACTTGCAACTTATTTTTGTAGGCAGCTTGTAAAATTTCATTTCTAATCCTTCTAGTAACAAAATAAATCACAACATCTCTTGGTAATTTCCTTTGTCTAGCTACCCATGAATTAACACGATAGATCCGATCCATTTGCCATTCGAGTTCACCTCTGGACACTCCTATAAATTGTGCCAGAGCATCTTCAAAGATCTCTTTCAGATTTTCCTTCGGATTTTCTTTCAAGCCTCTTATTCTCACGGCAAATTCCATCATCTTATATTGTGTCAACAACATTTCAGTTTCTGCTTTGTCAATCTTAGTTTGTGATTCCTCAACTTTACCATCTAAAATCTCATTAGCTTGAGCAACCTCATCAATTCTATCTTCTACATAACTAACATGTTTTGCCAGTCCCTGAAGTGCAAAGACTATATCTTCCCTTATATGTTGATTTCTTGTCTTAATTATGTCCTTCATTTCTTCCATTTGATCTGAGACTCCTTTAAATGCAAATGCAATGTCCTCTTTAAAACCTTCTTTGATTTCTTTCATGGCTTCCTGAAACATCTCAAGTGTTAACATTTGTGCTTGTGGTTGTAACTGTGGTTGTAATTGAGCTTGTGTATCTGCCGGAGGCAAGAAGGTTTGCAACCTACTAGTTTGAGCTGGGGAACTTCCCGCACTCGCTGCTTTAGGCAACACCAATTTTGTCTGCTTTGAAGCCATTTTAAAATTACACAGTCTCAGGAACAGTTCTTATAGCCAGCGAGAAAAAATCAGAAAATCTTTAAGATCTTTAAATTTTAATTCCCAAAGTCCAGGATATAAGATTAAATCCAAAATTTTTTTAAGCGGAGTTGTTAACTGGTAGGCATTAATAAGTTAACAAGCCTGTAACAACTTTCTTCTTAAGTTTCACTTTCGTCTCTTTGTCTTAACAAGCCAGCGCCATCTTCCCCTCCCTTTCCACTCCAGCTCCGCTCATATAGGCTCGAAAAGAAACGATGTTCAAAGGAATTAAAGTGTAAGTACTTGCAATTATGTAGTCTCCTGTTTTTGTTCTGCCTGCTTCAATTTTCTCTTTGTATCAATTAAAAGCAGGAGCGGACGTGGCGTTTTGCTCTGCCTTCTGGCAGAGGCGTCCCAGCTTTGGAGCTTTTCCCAGGTTCTTGGGGAGCTCGCACTTTTCGAGCCCCAGAATTAATTCTAGGGCTCTTATGGAGCTCTACCCTGCACCTGGCTGCTCACTTCCCCCTCTTCTCCCGGGGGAGAAGGTTCTTTGCCGCTAGACAGCTGATTTTTTGCTGTTCTAGCGGCTAACAAAGTCGCGGGGCTAGCGCTCACCCAGGGAGCGTCCTCAACGTCCTACGGAGCCGCTGGAAAGCCTCGAGCTTTTTCTTCAAATGTAGCCAGGAGCATTTATTCTGCTACTTTGTGGCTTAATAAGAAACGGAAGGACTTTCCCTTTTCAGCTTCCCCGCTCCAGTTTTGGCAGTCGCCATTTTAAAAGATCTTTTTTACTTTATTGAATATCCTTTGCGAAATAAGTATTAATACTTGCAATTTAGGGTCACAGGTCCAGATCCAGATCTCATCCTCTTTGGTTAATCTGTTAGTTATCTTGAAAAGCTTGTTTTCGTAGCCTTGCTCTGCAAAAAAGCAGAGGTCTCCCAACGCCCGGAGCAAACGGCGAGTGCTATAGGGAGCCGCATCCGCTCGCCCCCAAGAGTAAAAAAAAACCTCTGGGGACTACGTGGAGAGCTCTACCTACACTCACCTGCTCTTTCTCACATTTCCTCCTGGAAATGTAGTTTTTCGAGCCGCCTTTCCATTGTAAAGGCGGCTCTTTACAGGCGAAGGGGCTGGCGGTCCCGAGGGACCGTCTGGCGGCTACAAAGAGCAAACCGGAAGCCTCCGGATTACTGTCTTATGGAGATGCCACAACGCCAAAACAGTGGGGCATTTTGGATACCTAAAAAAACACTCCACCTCGTCAGAAGCCAGTTTTGGTGGCCACGAATGCGTGGGGACATTGAAAAATATGTTAAAAGTTGTCCAACATGTGCGGCATCCAAACCCTGGTCTGGAAGACCCATAGGCTTATTACAACCAGTAGCCAACCCTAGTAAGTCCTGGGAGGAGATCGCTATGGATTTCATAGTCGATCTCCCCACTAGTAATGGGTACACTGTAATTTGGACAGTGGTAGATTTATTTTCAAAGCAGGCCCATTTTGTGCCATGTAAAGGCATACCATTTGCATGGTGGCTGACCGATCTGTTTTTGCAGCATATCTACCACTTCCACGGGGTGCCTAAACGAATTATATCAGACTGCGGTGTTCAATTCACCGCCAAATTCTGGAGATACTTTATACGCCTGATACAGTCCACTTAAGGATTGAGTTCTGCCTTTCACCCTAGTACCAATGGAGCATCTGAACGAGCCAACGCCATGGTGGAAAGGTACCTACGGTGTTATGTATCATATCAACAGTCGAATTGGTCAAGTCTCTTGCCGTTCGCAGAGGCAGCCTACAATAATATAACACACCGCAGTACAGGTCTGTCTCCCTTTCAAATGGTGTTTGGCAGAGAGTTCTCAGCTATTCCAGAATTGGACCCACCGTCGACAGACGGGGAAACTCCAGCCGGGTGGGTGGAAAAAAATCCGTCTTGTATGGCCAAGTGTGAAGATAGCTTTACAGAAAGCGGCAGACGAATATAAAATGTATAAAACAAGAAAAGGAGGGATCCAAAACCATTCCAGGTGGGGAATCAAGTCTATCTTTCGACTAAATATTTAAAACTTAAGTTACCAAGTCAGAAGTTAGGACCAAAATATTTAGGCCCTTTCCCAATAACCCGGGTAATCAATCCTGTCACTGTAGCTCTTAAACTACCCCCCCCTTTAGGCAGAATACATCCTGTATTTCACAGTAGCCTGTTAAAGCCCGTGACAGTAGAAAGACCCAATGATTCTCCTGGCCCACTGGGTCTGGTACATACAGACCAATACGAAATAGACCAGATATTGGATTCCAGGCTCCGTAGAGGTAACATCCAATATCTAGTGAGATGGAAGTGGTATCCTATTTCACAGGTCACATGGGTAGCAGCACCAGATGTACACGCTGCATGACTGATAAGGCGCTTTCATCGCAAATACCCAGATAAACCAGGGAAGACGATTTGACTGTTCCCTACCACTAACATTTCTGCTCTCCTTTTACAGGTGGGCTCCTGATAGAGGGGAGCCGTCTGTCGAGCCCTGCCAGGACTCGCCATTATTCGGGGGGTTGGGGATCGGAAGCCGTCTGAGACGTCACCTGGGTGTTGGGGGAGAGCCAGACAGTGGACTGCAGTTTCAGACTACCAAACGGCACACAGCGATTCCTACAGCCATCAGCTACCAGCTCATTTCCTGGTGATGTGTGATGATGTCACAGAACTTCGGCACGAACTACGAAACTGCCAAACAGCTATTAGGGGGGTTGGTGGGATCGATAATTGCCGGATGGTGGTTTCCAGACTAATAAACAACATAAATAGCACTGTGTGGCAGTTGCACACAGCGCTGACTTTGAACCGACCACCCGGCTTGTTCTGTGCTTTTGGCTGTGTTACTGCGAAACCTTTAGTAAAACTTGCAAACTCATCGTTGCTTGCTGTGTTTTGTGCCGTTCACAGACCAAGACGAGAGACAAGCTGAGAGGCACTCTTATTTTGTGTTTTGTGTCTTTTATTTATTTTTTAGGGAGTTTTTTCTCTGCCTTTTTTTTAAAAAAAAAAACTAGATTGACAAGAAATCAGATTAAGACAGGAAGAGTCAGAAGAAAATTTTTCCTTTTTGGTTGTTTGGATTTGTATTTTTATCTTTTACTTTTGGCAGTTGAATCTTTTTCTCTCTTTTTTCTCTCTGTTGGGGTATTTGGAAATTTGATTTTTGAGGGAGGTAGTTGATTGGAATTTTTGTTTCTTAATTTTTGTATTTTATTTTTCATTTTCATTTTTATTATTCTTTTTTTTTCCTAATCCAACCATTGGGGAGGATTAGGCACCTGGATTATAAATATGAAGAAATTAACATCACATCCACACCCAACAGCAAGTCCCTCATCGACAGAAACACAGAAAATTTCAGAGATGATGGAATTAAGAAATTTTATACAATTGCTTTATGATGATTTAAAACAGGAAATAAAAGAAATGAAAGCCATGATTGGGAAAAATGAAGAGAGAATCCAGAAAGTAGAAGAAAAAGTGCAAATGACAGAAAAGAAAGTTGAGAAATTAGAAGAAAAATTAGCACAACTGAAAAGTCAATTATCCTGTTGGAGATGGAGTGTTCTGAGTTTTACTTAAGATTTCAAAATATAGAGGAAGAAAAAGGAGAAAATTTACCTGAGATGATTGCTGAGGTATTATCAGAAATTTTGGAACAATCGACTTCTGGTTTTCCTGGCTCCGGTGAAGACGGTGCCTTTTTAAGGTCCGCCAGCCCCACCGTTTGTAGAGCCGCTTCGATCGTGAGAAGTGGCTTGAAAACTCCAGAATCTGCAGGATTTGAAGGAGAGAGTTGGCAAGGCGCAGGTTGAGCCCCTGTGAGCCCCCAGAAGTCTGCTACTGGGGAGGAAACAGGCGCGGCTCCCTTTCAACTTGTGAAGACTCCAGACGGCGTGGGACGACTCTGCTTTCTGCAGAGCAAGCCGGCAGCAGCAAACATAAAAAATCGATTGAATTTAACCCTACCAATTAACAGAGAAAAAAAACCTGAACCCTGAAACCAAGGAATTGCAAGTATTTTCCTTTCTTTGTGACTTTTCGATCTGACTAAAAATTTAAGTGAGTGGAAGCGGCTTGAAAAGATGGCACTGCTCCAGCGTTAACAAGTTAACAAGCTGAAAGGGAAAGTGACTTTCTAAAGCCATTCTAATAAGTTACATTGTAGCGCTGTTTGTTGCGAGCACAGGAGAAGAGGGGTGAAAAAATCCCTTTCTAAAATAAGCTGACTTCATACAAGTTTAATTTTACTTCTAATTTGACTAAAACTGGGGGATTTTTTTTAGAGGACTTTGTGGTGCTGGAAGAAGAAAAAGGATTTCTCTTTTTAGAAAATCTAACTCACGTGGCAAAATGGCTTCTAAAAAGCAGGAAAGCAAGGCAGCGGGGGGGGGGATCTCCCACACATAAGCCTGAAGAGCAGTTTGATTTTGAAAGTTTAAAAAAATTTATCACGCAGGCTTTGGATGATAAATTTCAAAAATCTCAACAGGAAATTAAGCAGGAAATTACTGAAATGAAAAATTTGGTGAAAGAGAACTATGACAAGGTGACTGATAAATTATCAAATGCAGTTTCTGGCCTGTCAGAAATTATTATTAAAGTGGATTCCAAATTGGAAGAATTTAAATCAGAAGTGAATGTTAAAATAAAGGATACTGATTTTAAAATTTCTGATGTGGATAATAAAATGCAGAGAGTTGAAGACGAAATCACGATGATGAAATTCCGGTCCATGGAATTTGCTATAAGAATTAGAGGGATTAAGGAGAGTGACCGGCAAGATCTGAGACAGGTTTGCGCTGATGCCTTGGCTGTGTTGTTAAAAATTAATCCTGATGAGATCTTTTACAAAATAGATAAAATTTACAGAGTGAATTTGTGGGTGGCCAGACAAAGACAACTACCAAGAGATGTGGTGATATATTTTACAGATAGAAGAATGAGAAATGATATTCTGCAAAAATCTTTCCTTTCCTCTGTGCAAGTTGAGGGAACTCAGGTTGGAATTTATAAAGAACTACCACCAAAGATGCTGAAAGATAGAAAAGATTTTGGTTTTTTAGTAAAGGAATTAAACAAATTAGAGATTCCATTCCGGTGGGATGCTCCAACGGGTATAATTTTGAAGTACCAGGGGGAAAGACACCGACTGAATACTGTTGAAAAAGCGGAATATTTTTATTATAATGTTTTTAAGGAGAGGTCACCATCTCCACGTTCATCTACTGTATTGGAGATAAAGGAGAGTGAGAAGGAGAAGCAACCCCAGCAAGAGTTGGAAGTGCAGCCTAAGCAGATTGAATCAGATCCAACAGAAGCGCAGGGTGCTGAAGGAGGTTTTCTGGAGGAGCCCCTGTTAGAATCTTCTCCAATTCTGACTACAAGAGATGTGGCATTGGACCTAGCGCATATGGCTGAAGCTAAAGACCAGCGAATAACTCGTGCAGTTTCAAAACAACTTAAAGAAAAACAATTGCAAGAAAGAGCTACGGCACAACAATATAAAAAAGGAGCTAAGAGTACTAGAGAACAAAGGGAAACCATGGGGAGAGCAAAGTCGGCGGCCTCGGAAGACATCTGGCAATCCTGCTCGTTGCTTCAAAAAGGTATACATGATGGTTAAGTTTTTGTCTTGGAATGTGAATGGACTGAACTCACCACAGAAAAGGAAGAAAATATTTACATATCTACAACAATTTAATAATGATATAATTTGTTTACAAGAAACTCATATTAGAATGCAAGATCAAAAATATTTCATAAACTTAAAGTTAGGAATACATTTTATAGCCTCAAATTTGGAAAAAAAGAATGGCGTGGTTATTTATATAAATAAAAGACTTTCAGCTAAAATTATAGAAGCAGATGAAGGTGGTAGGTTTGTAGCAATTGAACTGTGTACTGCATATGGCCAAATTCTTGTGATTGGGATTTATGCTCCTAACCAACAGCAGGATCACTTTTATAAAATTTTGCATACTAAAATATTGCAATGGGACTATAGATCAATTTTGATTATGGGAGATTGGAATGGAGTAATTGATTCCAAACTAGACAAAAAAAGTCTGGCAAAGTCAAAGATTAGATTACCACAAACTTTTTTTGAAATGAAAGAAGATTTGGAACTAAAGGATGTCTGGAGAATACATAACTTAAAAGACTTGGACTATACTTTCTTTTCTGATAGACACAGATCTTTTTCAAGGATTGATTTTATTTTAGTATCAAATGATTTACTTGTTAAAACAAAAAGAACTAAAATCTTTCCAAGAACTTTATCTGATCATAGTCCAGTATGGATAGAAATCGAGACTGCAAAAATTGAGAGAAGATCATGGAGACTAAATGAAAATCTGTTTAGATATGAAAAAAATATAACAGAACTTAAGAAGCAGATGAAAGAATTTTTTGACATTAATTTGAACAAGGGTACCCCTATTGAAATTGTGTGGGACGCGAGTAAAGCATATATGAGAGGGGTACTCATTCATATGAACTCTAAACATAAATTGAATAGACAAAAGAAAAGATTTGAAATTGAAGTAGAAATAAAGAAAAAAGAACAGTTACTTATTAAAAATCCAACAGATGAAAGAATAAGTAGTGCTATAAAACTCTTGAAAGACCAATTTCAAATGCTTATGGTGGATCAAGTTGCAACAAATTTACAATATGCAAAGCATAATACATTTTGTAATGCCAATAAATTGGGCAGATGGCTGGCTTATACTTTAAGGAAGAAGCAGAGTATGCGGACCATCGACTGTATTGATATTGGAGGGACAGAAATTTATCAACAAAAATTAATTAAAGAAGTTTTTGTAGATTACTATACTAAACTATATGCTAAAGATGACATACAGAATGGACTTATAGAAAAATATCTAGAAAATAAAAGAGTTACAAAAGTTACTAATCAACAAAAGGAAAGACTGAATCATCCTATAACAGCTGAGGAGATAATTGCAGCAATAAAACAACTGAAAACTGCCAAAGCTCCGGGAACAGATGGCTTGACTGCAGTGTATTATAAAACTTTGCAAGCAGAAATGGTGGAACAACTTAGAGACTTATTTTGTAATATACAACAAGGGGGTAAAATACCCCCATCATGGAAAACAGCTTATATCTCTTTGATACCAAAAGAGCAAGCAGGTCCTAAAAAAACGGAAAATTATAGGCCAATATCTCTTCTGAATAATGACTACAAAATTTATGCAAAAGTATTAGCCAACAGGTTGATGCCAGTAATTAAAGAGGTGATTCATCATGATCAAGCGGGATTTATAGAGGGTAGATATATGAAGGACAATGTAAGGCAAGTGATAGATTTATTGGAATATCTTGAGAAGAATAAACAGATCCCTGCAGTGCTGGCTTTCTTGGATGCAGAGAAAGCCTTTGATAGAGTGGATTGGAATTTTCTATTAAAGACTTTGGAAAAAATGGACTTTGGGGATCAATTTATATTGGCGGTTTCAGCAATTTACCAAGAGCAAAAGGCACAGATTATTATTAATGGAAGTTTGACAACAGACTTTAAAATTGAAAAAGGTACAAGACAAGGTTGTCCGTTATCCCCTTTGCTATTTATTTTAACATTAGAAGTCTTGTTGAATATAATAAGGGATTCGACTAGCTTGAAAGGTATAGTGATAAGGCAAGAAGATTACAGAATAAGGGCCTTTGCAGATGATCTGGTTGTTACCCTAACACAGCTGGTGGAATCAATAATCCTGATGAAAGACATTATAAAAGATTATGGTGCAGTATCAGGATTTAGACTGAACCAGAAAAAAACTAAGATGATAGTCAAAAATATGACACAAGACCGAAAACATGAACTTGAAAGGAGGGCAGGTTTTGAGATTGTCTCAAAGGTTAAATATTTAGGAGTTCAGGTTGCAGAATCTAATATGAAACTGATTCAAAATAATTATGAGGTGTTGTGGCGAGAGGTACAAAAAGACATGGAGACATGGAAAAAACTGCAGCTTTCTTTACTTGGAAGAATAGCAGCAGTGAAGATGAACATTTTGCCAAGATTTCTTTTTTTGTTTCAAATGATTCCGGTGCTTAAAAGTGATAAACAATTGAAAGAGTGGCAAACTGGAGTGAATAAGTTTGTCTGGAACGAGAAAAAACCGAGAGTGAAATTGAAAATTATGCAAGATGTTCCGGAAAGGGGAGGTCTTAAACTTCCAAACCTACAGTTATATTATGAAGCAGCAGCTTTGACTCAAGCAAGCGATTGGTTTGGAAGGAAAAAGACTGGAATACTGAATATAGAAAGTTTTGATCTCGAATTTGGTTGGCACGCTTACTTATTTTATGAAAACAAAGTGGATAAAGTATTTAAAAGTCATATACTTAGAGATTCTCTGATGAGAGTATGGAAGAAGCACCGACTCAAATGGGATTATAAAATACCGTTGTGGCTGGATCTTGGTCATATTATGTGGAATACAAATATAATGTCACTCGGGGGTTTTTTATATAAAGAGGTTCTTTTTACAGATGCGGGCAGATGGCAACTGAAGACATTAGAGACACTGTTGGGCGAAGGGATTAATTTAACCTGGTTACAATACAATCAACTTCAACTGAGATGGAAAGAGGACCAAAAAACTGGTATTATGTTGCATGAGGAAGAGTTGGTTAGACATATAAAAGAGAAAGGTCCAATGCACATCAAAAGGCTATATAATGTTTTGTTAGAAAGGGATTCAGAAACTGAATTGGTTAAAGATTGCATGATTAAATGGGCACAGAATTTTGCAGAACCAGTAATGTTGGAAACATGGGAGAAAATATGGGTTCAGAATGTTAAATTTACGCAATCGCAGAATTTGAGGGAAAATTTTTATAAGATGTTTTACAGATGGCATTTAGATCCCAAGAAATTATCCTGTATGTATCCTAATGTTCAGCCAAAATGTTGGAGATGTGATTGTTTAGATGCTACATATTATCATGTTTGGTGGAATTGTAAGAAAGTTAAGGCTTTTTGGATAAAAATATGGTGGGTTATGCAGAATGTTTTGAAGAAAAAAATTCCATTTTCTCCACAATTGTTTTTATTGGGTATAGTAAAGGGTTTTACACTGGATGAAATTAAGTTGATATTGTACATGATAACAGCAGCGAGATTATTGATAGGTAAATATTGGAAAAATGAAGCTTTACCCACTATCGAAGAATGGACTTTGCAGATGGCCAGTTTTGCGGAGATGGCAAAGATCTCAGCATATTTAAAAGATCGTTCACAAGAGACTTATGAATGGGAATGGAAAAAATGGATAGATTATGTGCAGAACAAATATCAAGTTAGGAAGTACCAAATAGTTTTTCATTGAAAGTATTATATAAAAATAGAAATGTATGAATACTGTGAAGATAAAAAAATTTTAAGGGGGTTTGAGGGGTTCATGTTTTATAAAAAGGGGATTTTGATGGGATTATATTTTGTGGAAGTCAGGGGGGAGGGTTAGGGGGGGTTTGGGGGGGTAGGGTGGGATGTGGGGGTGGGATGGGGGGGAAATGGGGTGAAAATGTAATTGTAAAACTTTTGCAATAAAAAAAAAAAGAAATTTTGGAACAATCCAAGGAAAAGATCTTAAATGAGATGGACAATGCTTTCAGAGTATACACAAGATATGCAATGAGGAACAAACTACCGAGAGAAGTACATGTAAGATTTACGAAGAAGGCAGTGAAAAAAGAGATATTACAAGCAGCAAGAAATACAGCACTGAAACACAAAGATAAAGAAATTGTGGTATTAAGACAAATACCTAGAAGAGTTAGAGAATTAAGGAGAGAATATCAGTTTCTAATGAAGTTCCTAATATTCAAAGGAGTAAATTTTAGATGGTTAATACTGGAAGGAATTTTGGTGACATGGCAAGAACAAAGACGTAGACTTGACTCCATTGAAAAAGCAAAACTATTTTATCAACAATTTTGTGGACCACTAGAAAAAGACTTGAGAGCAATAGGTGAGACAAAGCAAAAAGATGAAAAGAAAGATAAAGATGAAAAAGCAAAGGAAGAAAGAGCCCTAAAAGAAGGAGTGAGATCTAAAGATCCAATGGAACAAAGAGAGACAAAGGCGATGAAGTCAAAATCTAGTAACAAGTAAAACATGGAAGAAGAAATTAAAGCAATATCTTTAAATGTAAATGGACTGAATGCGGCGATAAAAAGAAACAGAACTTTATCTAAATTAAATAGCTTGAAGATGGACATTATATGCCTACAAGAAGTATATATTAGAAAACAACATTTAAAATTATTACAATATCCAAAGTTAGGAGTTCTATTTACATCATTGATACAACAAAGCAAAAGAGGAGTGGTGTTGTATATTAAAGAAAAATTAGAACCTAAATTACTTTTTGGGGATGAAGAGGGCAGGATTCTGATGGTAGAAATAAAAATGAACTTTAAACAAATACTTTTGATAGCAATATATGCACCAAGAAGAATTTTATCGGAGATTACATGGAAAAAAATTAGAATTGGACTATGAATATGTATTTATAATGGGTGATTTTAATGCTGTAACAAATGTGGATCTGGACTATAAAACAATGAAGACAAATAAAAAATCCAGAAGAATATTGCCAAAATCTTTTTTTACAATGATAGAAGAGTTGAGTATTCAAGATATTTGGAGACAAAAACACTTGAAAGAAAAACAATATACTTTTTATTCAAATAGAATTTATCATGGTCAAGGATATACATGATATGGATGTCAACAGAACTTATAGATAATATACAAGAAGTAAATATTGGTTCAAATATTTGGGTGGACCATAACCCAATGACAATAATATGGAAAGGAAAGAAGAAAAAGACAAGATGGACTTTGAATGCAACAATATTACATGAAAAGGACTTTCAGCAGTTTATGGAAAAAGAATTAGAATTTTTCTTTAAAATAAATAAGGAAAAAGATACTTCACTTCAGAACGTATGGGACATGATGAAAGCCTATATTAGAGGTTTGGCAATAATGTATTTGGGAAGAAAGAATAAAAATAAAAGGCAAAAACAGATAAGATTGGAAGAGGAGTATAAGAACCTAGAGTAAGAATTCCGAAAAGATATCCAAAATAAAAAAAATTAAGAAGTTTATGAAACTGAAAAAACATGAAATAAATTTAAATGAACAGGAATCATTAGCAAACAAATTAAGAGCATCTAAACCAGCGGTCACCAACTGGCGGTCCGTGGACCATTGGTGGTCCGTGAGAAAATTTTGGTGGTTCACAGAAAAATTATTTGCATTTTTTATATTGCACCAAATCAGGGGTCCTCAAACTACGAGCCAGATATGTGCCATGAATGTTTGTGTTGCTGCAGAGAGTCTCCCTGCTTTGGGATCTTTTTATATGGGTCGGAGGGGGGCAGAAATTCCAACTCAGGGTCTGCTTCAGCCTCCTGGTGTGGGTCTTTGGACGAAATCTGGAGGGAAGCGCCGCTGGTGGCAAAGAGCCGGAGGGCCTTGTTCCAGTGGGACTACATAATGGCCTGGAATTGGCTGACCATCTCAGCCCATTGAGCCTCCAGGCGCCAGTGCCTGGCCTTACACTCCCGCAGATCTTCCCTCTGCTTGGAAAGCCTATGCTCTAAGTCCTCAGTGAGGTGCTTCTGCTGAGCCTCCTTCTCGGTCAGATCCAATTTGAACTGAGCTCTTTTGCCAATTCTTTCTCATGGTGACTGCTTAGCTCCAACAACTGCTTCCTGTTGGGGCCCTAAGGAGCCTGGGCAGTCAGGCGAGGAGGGGCTGGGAGGGGAGGGGCGAGTAGAGGCAGGAGAGGCGCTCCTCGACATGAGTGATATCAACTTGGCCACATCCATCCAGTCACATGACCACCTAGCCATGCCCACCCAGCCAGTCATTAGGCAGATCATATTAGTGGGATTTAAAATTATGAATTTACTGGTCCTTGAAGTCCGAAAGGTTGGTGACCCCTGATCTAAACAGATTTTTTTTAAAAAATGCAAACAAACTAGGAAGGTGGTTAGCATATAAATTAAAAATAGAGAAGGAGAAGAAAATAATAAAATGTTTACAAGATAAAGAGGGGAAATTACACTATAGAATTGAAGAAAAGAAGATTGTAATTCAAAAATACTATGGAAAGCTTTATTCCCAAGAAAAGATCTCAGAGGAAGAGATAATAAAATATTTGGAAAAATCAGATTTACCTAAAATACCAGAACAATATAAGGGAATGTTAGAAGATAGAATAACAATGATGGAATTAACAGAAGTGATAAAAGGACAAAAAAATGGAAAAGTACTGGATGGGTTACTAGCTGAACTATATAAACTATATAAAACACTACAAGAAGGGATGAGTAATGTAATGTTGAAACTATTTAATGAATTAGTAATGAAGGCAAGAATGCCAGACTCATGGAGGGAGGCTTATGTAACACTTATACCTAAAGAGGATACAGACCTACAATTGATAAAAAACTATAGACCGATTTCATTGGTAAATGTGGATTATAAGATTTTTGCCTCAATAATGGCAAATAGAT
The DNA here is from genome assembly GCF_059756535.1 of Pantherophis guttatus. Lineage (NCBI taxonomy): Eukaryota > Metazoa > Chordata > Lepidosauria > Squamata > Colubridae > Pantherophis > Pantherophis guttatus. The sequence goes on along the minus strand of NC_142063.1, from coordinate 182,576,553 downwards.
TTAAAAAACCTGTTAAATGAATTTATTCATATGGACCAAAATGGATTTTTACCTAAAAGGCAAATTAGAGACAATATGAGGATAATTTTGAATACTTTGGAATATTATGAGACACATTCAGAAAAACAAATGGCAATGATGTTTCTAGACGCCCAAAAAGCTTTTGACAATGTGAACTAACAATTTATGATAGAACAAATGCAGAGAATGGACTTTGGGGATAGATTTATAAACACTATAAAAACGATTTATGATAAACAATCTGTTAAGATAATGATGAATGGAGAAATGACAGAAAATATTAGTATTATGAAGGGCACTAGACAAGGATGTCCTCTATCACCATTGCTGTTTATTTTGACCTTAGAAGTTTTAAATAGAAATATTAGGTGAAATGAAGAGATAAAAGGGATGAAAAGAAAAAAAGAAGAGTATAAACTGCAAGCTTTTGCGGATGGCTTAGTATTCATCTTAGAGGAACCACAAACATGGGTCCCAAATTACTAGAAGAAACAGAGAATTATGGAAAGGTGTCTGATCTAAAAATAAATAAAGATAAAATGAAAATTCTGGTGAAAAGTATTACAGAAAAACACAAAAGTGAGATAGAAGAGAATTTAGATATACAAGTGGTGAAAAAAGTTAAATACCTAGAAGTATATCTAGCTTCAAGATGTGTAACAATAAAAGGGGATAATTATTATAGATTTAAACAACAAATTGAGAAAGACTTGGAGAAGTGGAAGAACCTTCAATTGTCACTAATGGGAAGGATTGCAATAATAAAGATGAATATATTACCAAGATTATTATTCATATCTCAGACAGTACCGATAAAAATTGAAAAGACTTATTTTCTTTCTTTTTTTTTATTTTTTTTGCAAAAGTTTTACAATTATATTTTCACCCCATTTCCCCCCCCAACCCACCCCAAACTCCCCAACCTAACCCTCCCTAACTCCCCCCTAACCCTCCCCTCCCCCCCGGACTTCCACAGAATATACTCCCATCAAAAACCCCCTTTATATAAAACTTGAACCCCCTCCATTCCCCATATAATTTTTCATCTTCACAAAATTCAAGTATTTCTATTTTAATATAATATTATCAATGAAAAGCTATTTGATACTTCCTAGTTTGATATTTGCTCTGCACATAATCTATCCACTTTTTCCATTCCCATTCATAAGTCTCTTGTGAACGATCTTTTAGGTATGCTGAGATCTTCGCCATCTCTGCAAAACTGGCCATCTTTAAAGTCCATTCCTCGATAGTGGGCAAAGCTTCATTTTTCCAGTATTTGCCTGTCAATAATCTCGCTGCTGTTATCATATACAATATCAACTTTGTTTCACCCAATGTAAAACCCTTAACTGTACCCAGTAAGAACAATTGTGGAGAAAATTGAATTTTTTTCTTCAAAACATTCTGCATAACCCACCAAATTTTTATCCAAAAAGCCTTCACTTTCTTACAAGTCCACCAAACATGATAATATGTAGCATCTAAACAGTCACATCTCCAACATTTTGGTTGAACATTAGGGTACATACACGACAATTTCTTAGGATCTAAATGCCATCTATAAAACATTTTATAAAAATTTTCCCTCAGATTCTGCGACTGTGTAAATTTAACATTCTGAACCCAAATTTTTTCCCATGTTTCCAACATCACTGGTTCTGCAAAATTTTGTGCCCACTTTATCATACAATCTTTAACCAATTCAGTTTCTGAATCCCTTTCCAACAAAACATTGTAAAGCCTTTTAATATGCATTGGACCTTTCTCTTTTATATGTCTAACCAATTCTTCCTCATGTAACATTATACCAATTTTTTTGTCCTCTTTCCATCTCAATTGGAGTTGATTATACTGTAACCAAGTCAAATTAATCCCTTCGCCCAACAGTGTCTCTAATGTCTTCAGTTGCCATCTGCCCGCATCTGTAAAAAGAACCTCTTTATATAAAAAACCCCCGAGTGACATTATATTTGTATTCCACATAATATGACCAAGATCCAGCCACAACGGTATTTTATAATCCCATTTGAGTCGGTGCTTCTTCCATACTCTCATCAGAGAATCTCTAAGTATATGACTTTTAAATACTTTATCCACTTTGTTTTCATAAAATAAGTAAGCGTGCCAACCAAATTCGAGATCAAAACTTTCTATATTCAGTATTCCAGTCTTTTTCCTTCCAAACCAATCACTTGCTTGAGATAAAGCTGCTGCTTCATAATATAACTGTAGGTTTGGAAGTTTAAGACCTCCCCTTTCTGGAACATCTTGCATAATTTTCAATTTCACTCTCGTTTTTTTCTCGTTCCAGACAAACTTATTCACTCCACTTTGCCACTCTTTCAATTATTTATCATTTTTAAGCACCGGAATCATTTGAAACAAAAAAAGAAATCTTGGCAAAATGTTCATTTTAACTGCTGCTATTCTTCCAAGTAGAGACAGCTGCAGTTTTTTCCAAGTCTCCATATCTTTCTGTATTTCTCGCCACAACACCTCATAATTATTTTAAAACAATTTCATATTTGATTCTGCAACCTGAACTCCTAGATATTTAACCTTTGGTACAATCTCAAAACCTGCCCTCCTTTCAAGTTTGTGTTTACGATCTTGTGTCATATTTTTAACTATCATCTTAGTTTTTTTCTGGTTCAGTCTAAAACCTGATACTATGCCATAGTCTTGTATAATGTCTTTCATCTGGATTATTGATTCCATCGGCTGTATTAGGGTAACAACCAGATCATCTGCAAATGCCTTTATTCTATAGTCCTCTTGCCTTATCACTATACCTTTCAAGATATTCGAGTCCCGTATTGTATTCAACAAGACTTCTAGTGTTAAAATAAATAACAATGGGGATAAGGGACAACCTTGTCTTGTTCCTTTTTCAATATTAAAATCTGTTGTCAAACTTCCATTAATAATAATCTGTGCCTTTTGCTCTTGGTAAATTGCTGAGACCGCCTGTATGAATTGATCCCCAAAGTCCATCTTTTTTAAAGTCTTTAGTAGAAAATTCCAGTCCACTCTATCAAAGGCCTTCTCTGCATCCAGGAAGACCAGCACTGCAGGGATCTGTTTATTCTTCTCAAGATATTCCAATAAATCTATAACTTGCCTTACATTGTCCTTCATATATCTGCCCTCTATAAATCCCGCTTGATCATCGTGAATCACCTCTTGGATTACTGGCATCAACCTGTTGGCTAGTACTTTTGCGTAAATTTTATAATCATTATTCAGAAGAGATATTGGTCTATAATTCTCCGGTTTTTTAGGATCTACTTGTTCTTTTGGTATCAAAGAAATGTAAGCTGTTTTCCATGATGGGGGTATTTTACCCCCTTGTTGTATGTTACAAAATAAGTCTCTTTCCACCAAATAAGTTGTTCCACCATTTCTGCTTGCAAAGTTTTGTAATACACTGCAGTCAAGCCATCCGTTCCAGGAGCTTTAGCTGTTTTTAATTGTTTAATTGCTGCAATTATCTCCTCAACTGTTATAGGATAATTCATTCTTTCCTTTTGTTGATTAGTAATTTTGGTGACTCTTTTATTTTCTAAATATTTTTCTATAAGTCCATTCTGCATATCATCTTTAGCATATAATTTGGTGTAATAATCTACAAAAGACTTATTTTCAACAGCTTAATAAGATAAGGAAATTTATACGGCAAGGGAAAAAAGCCAGAATAAGCATAAAAATGCTTCAGGACACGAGACTACGTGGAGGATTTGGGTTACCGAACTGGGAATTGACTTGGATGAAGGAATGGGTTGAATTAAGAAATACAAGACTATTAACACTGGAAGGTCATGATTTACAATTGGGATGGCATGCATTTTTATGGTATGGTAGAAATAAGATACATACATACTTTCATAGACATTATATAAGGAATGCTATTGGTATAGGAGAAGGTCAGAGATAAATATTATCTGAAAATACCATATGGTTATCAACAATGGAAGCTTTGATACATCCAAATGTTTTTAATGTTGGAAATATTGTTAGATATAACGACTTACTAACAGATAAAGGGGATTTGAAAGGGAAACAAGAGTTGGAAGAACAGAGGATTGAGATGTTGGTATATGTACATGCCAGGGGTGAAATGTAAAATTTGTTACTACCGGTTCTGTGGCTTGGGGGGTGGGTGAGTAATGTGACTGGGTGGGCGTGGCCAACTTTTTTAAAAAAAACTTTTCAAAACATTTTTTTTAATGCTTTGAAAAGCCTCTGCCGATCAGGAAACTCAGTTGGGATCATCAGAAAGGCATTTTAAAAAATATCTCTCTGCCGATCAGGAAACTCAGCTGGAATCATCAGAGAGGCTTTTTAAAAAATACCTCTCTGCAGATCAGGAAACTCAGCTGGGATCGTCAGAGAGGCTTTTTTAAAAATACCTCTCTGCCGATCAGGAAACACAGCTGGGATCGTCAGAGAGGCTTTTTAAAAAATATCTCTCTGCCGATCAGGCAACTCAGCTGGAATCGTCAGAGACTTTTCAAAGCATTTTTTAAACCACATCTTCAGCCAAGAGATTGCAGAAAAAAATGCTTTGAAAAGCCTCTGGTGATCCCAGCTGAGCCGCGCAATCATCAGAGGCTTTTTAAAAAACTTTTAAAAGCATTTTTTCGTCGGAAGAGGTTGTAGAAAAAATGCTTTTAAAAGTTTTTTAAAAAGCCTCTGATGATCCTGCGGCCCAGCTGGGCATGAGGGGGGGCAATGAGGGATTTTTGCTACCTGTTCTCCGAACCACCCACCGCCATCGCTACCGGATCGGGCAATCCGGTCTGAACCGGGAGCATTTTACCCCTGGTACATGCAGATACAAATAAGATATGAAAAAGATGCTAAATTATATGGTTTTAACTTAGAATAAACAGAGTTGGATGGGAACAATGGATAAATTAATTTTAAAAATCTATAATTTTTTACTAGGCATTGAACTGGAGGAGGAGAAAGTAAAGGAAACAATGATAGCCTGGGCAAAGAATTTTGGATATTCAATAGATCTAGATAAATGGCAACAGTTATGGGAAAGGAATTATAAATTAACAATGTCCACTGCATATAAGGAAAATCAATATAAAATGTTTTATAGATGGCATATGCCCCCTGAGAAACTGGCAAAAATGTTTAAAGATAAATCAGCTAAATGTTGGAAATGTCATCAGTTACCAGGTTCTTATTACATGTCCAAAAGCAAAAAATTATTGGAATACAATTAAGATATGGCTGGAAGAAATGATACAACAATTTATTTATTTATTTATTTATTATTTATTTATTTATTTATTTATTTATTTATTTATTTATTTATTTATTTATTTATTTATTTATTTATTTATTTATTTATTTATTATTTATTTATTTATTTATTTATTTATTTATTTATTTATTTATTTATTTATTGCGATTTATATGCCGCCTTTCTCCCGAGGGACTCAAGGCGGCTTACAAAATGACAACTTCAATACAAATCACAATACAATACCAAATTAAAATCAGTAACCCAATTAAAAAATGATTTAAAATTATACCAGTGTACCCCCAAATGGATCAGTTTAATTGGCGGAAGAGCCACGTCTTTAGCTCGCGACGGAAGGAAAGAAGGTCGGGGGCTGTCCTGAGCTCAGTGAGCAATCCATTCCAGAGGGTCAGGGCTCCCACAGAGAATGCCCTCCCCCTGGGGGTCGTCAGCCGACATTGTTTGGCCGATGGCACCCTGAGGAGGCCGACTCTGTGAGAGCGCACAGGATGATGGGAGAACGGCTGGATATGGTCCTGCAAGTACCCCGGGCCTAAGCCATGAAGGGCTTTATAGGTGAGCACCAGCACCTTGAAACGTATCCGGAATGCCACCAGTAGCCAGTGCAGCTCACGCAGGAGAGGTGTTACACGGGAGTATCTAGACGCCCCCGTAACTACCCGCGCGGCTGCATTTTGGACTAGCTAAAGCCTCCGGACACATCCCAAGGGCAGCCCCATGTAGAGGGTGTTACAGTAGTCCAACCTAGAGGTAACAAGGGCGTGAGTGACCGTGGCGAGGGCATCCCAGTCTAGGAACGGGCGCAACTGGCGCACAAGACGGACCTGTGCGAAGGCCCCCCTGGTTATGGCCGTCAGATGGTCATCTAAAGACAGCCGAGAATCCAGGAGGACACCCAAGTTGCGGACCCTATCGGAGGGAGCAAGGGTTTCATCTCCGATCATTAAGGATGGAACCTCCAGATCCCGGGATGCCGGCATCCACAGCCACTCAGTCTTGGAAGGGTTGAGTCTAAGCCTGTTCCTCCCCATCCAAACTCGCACCGCTTCCAGGCAGTGGGACATCACGGAAAGGGCATCCCTAGGGTGGTCAGGGGTGGAAATGTAAAGCTGGGTATCATCAGCATATTGATGATACCTCACCCCAAAACCACGGATGATCTCACCCAGCCGTTTCATATAGATATTAAAGAGCAGAGGAGAGAGAACCAAGCCCTGAGGCACCCCACAAGTGAGAGGCCTCTGGGAGGATCCCTGACCCCCCGCCCAAACAGACTGCAGACGGCCCGAGAGATAGGAGGAGAACCACTGTAAAACAGTGCCTCCTAACCCTATCCCCCTGAGCCGCTGCAGCAGGATACTATGGTCGATGGTATCGAACACCGCTGAGAGGTCAAGAAGGACCAGGATGGAGGAGCAACCCCCATCCCTGGCCCGCCAGAGATCATTTACTAGGGCGACCAATGCCGTTTCTGTGCTGTGGCCACGCCTGAAACCAGATTGGTAAGGATCCAGGTAGTCAGTTTCCTCCAGGAATTGAGGGAATTGCTGTGCCACCACAGACTCAACAACCTTCGCTAAAAAGCGAAGGTTGGAGACTGGACGGTAGTTGTTAAGTACGTCAGGATCCAGGTTAGGCTTCTTAAGGAGGGGTCGAACCACTGCCTTTTAAAGCGCAGCGGGAAAGACCCCTTCCTTTAGTGAAGCGTTGACAATAGCCTGGATCCAGTCTCCAGTCACCTCCCTGGCTGCCGAAACAAGCCAGGAGGGACAAGGGTCCAGTAAACATGTGGAAGACCCCAGCCTACTCATAATCCTGTCCACGTCATCCAATGAAACAGGCTCAAACTCAACCCAGATGTCTCCATCGAGACTAGGCCCTGTCACCTCAACGGACTCTGTCCAGTCGGAGTCCAACCCGGTCCGAATCTGAGTGATTTTATCTTGCAGAAACTGTGCAAAGTCCTCAGCACGGCCCTGTAAGGGGTCCTCCCTTGCTCCCTGATTAAGGAGGGAGCGGGTCACTCTAAACAGGGCTGCTGGGTGATTTTCTGCAGATGCAATGAGAGTGGCGAAATAGTTACGTTTCGCTACTTCCATCGCCACAAGATAAGACCTAATATGGGTTCTTAGTTGTGTTCGGTCGGACTCGGATCGGGAGGATCTCCAACCACCCTCCAGGCATCTTTTCTGACGCTTCATTTCCCTGACCTCTGCGGTAAACCAAGGAGCCACCCGGGATCTGTGTTTGATCAGAGGCCGCAAAGGCGCGATTCGATCCAGGGCCCCCACTGCAGCCTGTTCCCAGGCCGCGACAAGGGTCTCAGATGAATCGTGGGCTAAGGAGGCGGGAAATGACCCAAGCTCCATCAGGAAACTTTCAGGTTCCATCAGGCGCCTGGGGCGGAACCATCTTACTGGTTCTGCACCCCTGTGATGGGGGATGGCGGAGGAAAAGTCGAGTCTAAGGAGGGAATGATCGGTCCATGACAGAGGGTCAATAGATAGAGTCCCCTCCCCACGATAATTTATCCACTGTCCAGAGAGAAAAATAAGGTCGAGTGTGTGTCCTCCAATATGAGTTGGGCCCTGTACAATCTGAGTCAGGTCCATGGCCGTCATGGAGGTCATGAACTCCCGCACCAACTCAGATGACTCACCGGCCGATGGCAGATTGAAATCTCCCACAACCAAAAGGTTGGGGAGTTCCACCGTCAATTCGGCTAAGACATCTAGTAGTGTGGGCAGGGCTGAGGCCACGCAGCTGGGGGAGAGGTACGTGAGCAACAGCCCAGACTGAACTCCAGGGTCCCATTTCAAAAGGAGGGATTCACACCCACCAACCTGAGGAACAGTGACCTCCCTAGGCCTAAGACTTTCCTTAATAACTACCGCCACTCCTCCGCCCCTCCCCTGGAGTCGTGGCTGGTGTAGTATCCAGAAACCTGGGGGACACAAATCCACGAGAGGGACACTGCCCTCCGGCCCCAGCCAGGTCTCAGTGATACAAGCCAGGTCCGCGTCCTCCTCATCTATAAGATCTCGGACGAGGAGTGTCTTGTTCACCACGGACCTGGCATTTAAGTACACCAGTCGGAGTCCAGGGCTCCGCACTCTGTCGCCGTTGGGGGAGCAGGATGAGTTGAGGGGGCAGGAGGGCGCCACCGCTTGAACGAAGCGGCGGCGCCCTCCTAGCCCCCCCTCTCCCGACCTCTGCGTCTCCCAACTGTCACAAGGATTGGAAGACCCTCTCTCCGCTGAGCCTCTTTGTTCCCTCCTCCTCCCTCCCTCCCCCCACAACCATCCGATGGGCCCAATTGCTGAACCGTAGGAGCCGCCCCTGGCTCAACCTTACCACCCGCCTCCCGGGTCCCCTTAAAATTTGATTAAAAACATTAATTAAAAAACCCCTCAAACCACGCTTAGAAGCATGCCACCACTCGGGGTTCCAAAACCCGTCCTTGAGGTAGGCCTTCGATAAATTCGAAGGCCATGTCTGCGAGAGGGGGGCATCTCGCAGAGCAAGGAGGGTCGCCGAAGTGTAAGCCATAATAAATATGAGAAGTGGATGGAAAATAGAAACAGGAAACCGAGATGATAAACAAGAGGGATAATGATGGTAAAATAGGAGTCAACCCAGGCCGGCATAACCACCGCTCTCTCACAGCGGTGGAGAATCCAAGGCTGCAACGAATGAGTCCCACGGAATCAGCCGCAGCCACCCTCTCATGGTGACTAGGTGGGGAACATCCACCGGCGGAGTCATAGAGCAGTTCCTAGGAACGTGATGCAGCAGCAGTCCACCAGGATTCATAGTTCATCAGTCTGTAACTCCATAACTCTGTCCAATACAACGAGACCAATAAGGCAGTAATAGGGGTGAAAAGATAAGATGTAACACTTTACAGTGTGAGAGGAGCCAGGAGTCAGATAGCAGTTCAAAGAGGGGAGATGACAAAAGTCCCAACAGACAACTGAAGATGAGTAAAACAAACAGGCCGAACCAGGCAGGCAACAGTCCGGGGGGGGGGGACAAAAAATGGGGGAGGGAGAGACCCCAGGGAAGAGCAAGATGGATAATTATCACTTCCCCTCCGGCCAACTCCCCGCCCCCCAAATCTTCTTCAGGACCATCCGCCCCGCAGTCATAGCCTGTCCTCGCTGGGCAGTTACAGCCCAGATCTTCCCGGCCTCTCATCTCCAGTGTGACATTCACCGCCATCGACAAGGCTGCCACAATACTTGCTGCCTTAACCTCAGCGGATTCATCGGGGGGGGCTAACTACCTTACAGCAGCCATAGCGCCTGTAGCCTCCCCCGATTAGATGTAAAATCGCTGAGTGTCTGCAGTGTTTAATAGCGCCGATCCGGCCGGTAAAACTCCAACGGCCTCAGCGCGATTGCAGGGGCCGACGCCGCCCTCCCAGCGGCGCCCAGCTGATGCAATCCTCTCATCGCCGTCCCTGGGTCATCCGAGAGCCGTCTTCTGTCGGAGACGGCTCATTTGAACTGTCAAAGGCTCAGCATATCGGGCAGGGGGCCGATGAGTGGAAAAAACGGCTTTCCCCCGGTTTCCTGTCGCAACTCTTTCATCCTGATCTCAGCCGGCACTTTGGGGAACCGCCATCTCGCGCATGTGCCGCTAGCTACAATGTATTGATTTAAAACCAGAACTGTTCCTATTGGGTATCCTGCCAGAAAAAATTAGCAAAGAAAATATTTATTTGATTATACATGTAATAACAGCTGCAAGGATTGTTTATGCACAACACTGGAAAGCAACGAAAATACCTTTGGAAGGAGAAGTAATTAAAAAAAATTAGATTGTGCAGAAATAAATAGATTGGCTTTGATGATTAAAGAAAGAGAAGATTCAGAATACTTTAAGATATGGAATCAATTCTACTATTGGTTAGAAAAGAGATACAAATAAGTAAATTAATAGCTATGTATAAAAATGCCATAATCAGAATATTTTGTTAATGATGAATTGTTGTAATTGATTCAATGAGAACGAAGACAGAAGAAATAACAAAAAGAAGAACGATTGGAGACAACACCAAGATGTCATACGGAAGGAATGACTGATGTATTAAATGTTTGTTTGTTTATAAAAATAAAAAACTTTTTTTTTAAAAAAATAAAGTTTTGCATTAAGAGACTGGATTGTCTTAACAGTGCTTGCTTGGTTGGATTCATCAGTCAGAACCTTGACATCCATGCTGCCATTGCACCAGCTGGCTGCCCAAGTAACCACGAGAGGACAGGGAAAAGAGAAATCTCCTGTGGATGGGGGCTACAGCAGCTGCATTTAAGGATGCCCTAAGGGATGACACCTGGTTTAGCAGCCATAAAAATATATGTTCTATTCAGGACAGACTGGCTTGGGTAAGGAGCAAGTTATATGTGTGCCTGCCAATCAGAGACTTAAAAGTTATGCAAGCATGCCATGACTCCAAAAAGGCAGTGTCAGCACTTCAACCTGCATTTACTCTAGTGCTGACATAAGAAGGAGAAGAGGGGGCAGCTGGCAAGAGGACGCTTGACTTCTCACCTACTTATTTTCCCTGAAGATAAAGTCCCCTAGGAGATGAGATGGGAGGGGGGACATTCCTGGGAGCTGAAGTACTAGATATGGGGAGAGTGATTTGGAAGAGGGCCAATGAGATGCTGAGAATTGGGGAATGGAAAAGGAAGGTCTGGGGTCAGGAAGTCAGTGTTGGCTACGCCACAATCGGGGATAGATTGTCGTACTTAATAAAATGAAAAATTTCTTCAAAGATTACTTGTTTGGAAATGCAATTTATTTTAATTAAGATGACATCAAAACCTGACAGGCAGAACATTTTGGGTTCATGAAAACTCTACATTAAAAGACAATTTTGGCAGCCTTCTCTCAAAAACATTGAACACTATGTTTCCAGCTACCCTAGGCAAAGCGAAAGCAAGGAAAGATACCAGGTCTCCTCTAAACTGTAGCCTAGCCTTCAGCATCCTGAACAGAGATCTCTATGGACTTTATCATACAACTCCCTGAAAGTGCGGGAAACAGTAATTTGGGTTGTGACATATCTTTTTTCAAAACAGGTTTTATCCTGTGCCAAAAAATACCAATGGGTACCTACACCATATCTATCGATTACACAGTGCACCACAACTAATAATTTTCGACAGGGGCTCCCAATTTACCTCTAAGTTCAGGAGAGCCTTTTTAGACCTGTTAGGTACTGAAAAAGAACTAAGTTCTAGTCACTATCCTCAAACTAATGGCAGAACTGAACCTTTGAACTCAGTTCTAGAACAATACCTTAGATCAGGTACTTTTGGCACCAAGTGCTGAAAGCGCATGCACATGCATGCACACCCATAATGCAATGCGTGCGCAACCCCCATGTGCCTTTCCCCCTGCGCATACGTGCAACCCCCCGCGTGCACCCCTGTGCATGTACATGAGCCCATGTGTGCCCTGCCCCCCACATGCACCCATGCCCACGCATGTCCCCTGCCCACCACACATGCACACATGGCCCCCATGTGCACTCCACCCCATGCATGCGCATGTGACCCCACGCATGCGCTTGCAACCCCACGCATGCACACACAACATGCACATGCACACATGTCTCCATGCATGCACATGTGACCCCCACATATGTGCCCTGCCCCCACACATGCACGCACAAGCCCCCTGCCCCCCATGCATGCATGGCAGAGACCCGAAAACCAGATGGCTGTTGGGAGGCGCGGCCACATGTGTGGCAGAACTGAACTGGGGTGATGGCTTGCATGAACACAGAGAGGAATCTACGTGCCACCTGTGCCATAGGTTCGCTATCATGGCCTTAGATGCTTCATCAACTATCAACAAGAGAATTGGACTGACCTCCTGCTGTTTGCTGAAGTTGCCTAAAATAACATGGTACAGAGTAGCACCAGTTTCACATCTTTCCAAGTTGCTATAGGAGAAGAATTCAAACCCATGCCTAACTACCAGCCAAAGATCCTGTTATTTCATCATTAAAGGAGTGGATTAAACAGCTGCAAATACCTGGACTGTTGTGCACAAAGTCCTTGCTGAAGCTAGGAATACTTACAAAATCCAGGCTGATAAAAAGATGGTTGAACCCAAGGAATTTAAAGTAGGGGGTCATGTATATTTGTCCACACAATTCATCCAATCCTTACAACCCTCTAAGATATTAGGCCCTAAATTTATAGTTCCCCCATCAAATGTATTATAAATCCAGTTACAGTAGAACTGGAATTGACAAAGTCTTTGAGAAGAATCCACCCCATTTTTCACTGCAGCCTGACACAGTCTCCTCTTTAAGGCTAAAGCCTCCTCCTGTTCCTGAACCTTTTATGATAGAGGGGGAACAACATTTTGAGATTAAAGAGGATAATGTACAATACTTAGTGGCATGGAAAGACTTCCCTACTCCCAAAATGAATGGGTTGATAAACACCATGTTAAAACCCGTATATTACCTAAATGATTGGTACCAAAGTAACTATCACCTTTATTTTCTCCCTTTTTTCTCTTCCAGGAGCGGATCTCCTTCTTTTAGGGGGGCAGCATATGAGGCCCTTATTGGAACGCTGCCATTCCGAAGGGAAGGGGGAAGCTCCACAGGTTGAATGTTTTTCATGCTTTCATTTTTGCTATAACTGCTTGGGAGTTTAGGGAGGGAGGATGAGCCATCTGTACAGACTCCCTCTCAACTAGTTCCAGCCTGTTACCCAAGGTCACAGCATCCCAAGGAAGACCTCTTCTCACCATCCAGCTTCAGAGTTCCCAAAACACCTTTGCAGCATTTTATTGGCTGTCGGTGGACATGGGGCATTGGGGTGGGGGTGAAGGGGTAAAGTTAGCCTAACACTTCATGCTCAAATTTCAGACTCTGCCTGATTTCTCTGCAATCACTGTCTCTCAGTAAAAGTTCCTTTTGAAATGCGAATTTTTTCAAGAGTCATGCTTTTCTGAGGCAAGTCCTTACAGTTAAATTTTCAGGGACACAATGGACTACAGAGAGAATGAAATGGCTAGTGATCAGCTGCTGCAAAATTCAGTCAATAGAAAAATTCCTCTGTAAAGGAGATGGAAGAGGAAACTGAGATGTTTTCAATCAACATAAATGGATCGAACTCCCCCATGAAAAGGAAAAAGATCTACATACGACTACAAAAATTAAAACTAGATATAATTTGTCTTCAAGAAACTCATATAAAAAAAACAGCACAGTAAATTATTGGAATGTCTGAAAATTGGGAAACTATATTTTTCATTAGCACAACAAAAGACAAGAGAGGTAGCCTTATACATTAAGGAAACAATAAATTCTAAACAGATCTTCACAGATAAAGAAGGAAGAATTTTGATGGTGGAGGTAGTGATAAACCAAAAATAAATACTCTTGACAGCAATATATGCACCAAACAATAAACAAGAAGAATTCTACAAAAAACTTCCTAAGAAGATAATTGAAATAGAATATGAGAATATTTGTGTGGTAGAAGATTTCAACACAATTGTAGACAACAAACATGACTATAGAAGTAGCAAATCAGAGGAAAAAGTAAGGCAGTTTCTTCCAAGGGCTTTCTTTAAAATGATAGAGGAAACATGTATACAAGATATATGGAGAGAAACAAATTCAGGGAAAAACCAGTACACATTCTATTCAAATAGGCACAAATCATGGTCTAGAATTATTATGATATGGATATCGTTGGAATTGAGAACAAATGTGCAAGAGATAGAGATAGAAACCAATATATGGGCTGACCATAACTCAATAATTGTCAGTTGGAAGAGGCAAAAGAAAAGGTCAAGATGGGCTTTGAATCAATCTATACTAAAAGATAAAGAATTTGTACAAACAACAGTAAAAGAAATGGAATTCTTCTTCAAGGAGAATAAAAAAGAAGATACTTCACTGCAAAAGTTATGGGATACAGCCAAAGCATATATCAGGGGATTAGCTATAACTTATATAACGAGAAAAATAGAAAAAAACCAACATCAAAAGACACTAGAAGAACACAAAAAACTGGAATTAGAATTACAAAAAGAGCTGATTTCACACAGTGGTTTCATGTAAATGTTAAATAGGTGAGGACAGAGCACCAAGCCCTCTGGTCTCCAAAAAGGAGTGGCCATAGGCCAGAGCTCTCATTCCCTATCAATACCAATTGGGATTGGCTTCAGAGGAAAGAGGTGAACCAGTACAAAACTGTGCTCACCACCCCAAATGATACCATAGTGCAACGGTCACCAACTGGTGGTCTGTGGACTACTGGTGGTCCATGAGAAAATTGTGGTGGTCCACAGAAAAAATATTTGTATTTTTAATATTGCACTAAATCAGGGATCCTCAAACTATGGCCCCTGGGATGGATACATGCAATGAACATTTATTTATTTATGTATTTATTTTTATATGCCGCCCTTCTCCGGAGACTCAGGGCGGCTTACAATGCGTTAAGCAATAGCCTTCATACTTTTGTATATTTTTTTTATACAAAGTCAGTTTATTGCCCCCACAAACCGGGTCCTCATTTTACCCACCTTAGAAAGGATGGAAGACTGAGTCGACCTTGAGCCTGGTGAGAATTGAACTCGCAGTAATTGCAGGCAGCTGGATGTTAAATGCTGCCTTAGTGTTGCTGCATTTGTGTTGCTGCAGAGAGTCTCTCCCTTCGAGGTCTTTTTGTGTGGGTCAGAGGGTATCTGCTTCGGCCTCCTGGTGCAGGGCTTTGGGCGAAGGGTGGAGGGAAGTGCCGCTGGTGGCAAAGAGCCGGAGGAGCTCTTTGGGACTGCATCATGGCCTGGAACTGGCTGACCATCTCAGCCTGCTGAGTCTCCAGGCACTGGTACCTGGCCTTGCACTCCCGCAGGTCTTCCCTCTGCTTGGAAAGTCTATGCTCATAGTCCTCAGTGAGATGCTTCTGCTGAGCCTCCTTCTCAGTCAGATCCAATATGAACTAAGCTGTTTTGCCAACTCTTTCTCGTGTTGGCTGCTTAGCCCCAACAACTACTTCCTGTTGGTGCCCTAAGGAGCCTGGGCAGGGAGGCGAGGAGTTGGCCATGCCCACCCAGTCACATGACCACCTAGCCACGCCCACCCAGCCCATCATTAGGCAGATCATATTAGTGGTCTCAGGGATTTAAAATTATGAATTTAGTGGTCCCTGAGGTCTGAAAGATTGGTGACCCTTGCCATAGTGGGTGTTATTGAAAGTCACCAAGAAGTCAACTCCATCCCATTCCAGCCAGATATTATTTAAAGTTACAACCAATGCTCCTTCTGTTCCATATATGGCCTAAAACCTGACTGAAAGAAGTCCAAACAATTTATTTCATCCCGGAGCCTATGCAGCTGCTATGCCATCTTCTCAATCATTTTGCTTAAAAAGGAAAGCTGATAGACTGTACGAAAATTGTGCAGAATGGTGGCATCCAGTGATGGCTTCTTGAGACCAGTGCCTCTTTAAAAGAATCCAGGAACACCTCCTATATCAAGAAAGAATTCACCTTGGATCCATCTTGGATGACTACCAGGAAGCACATGGATCTAACACATAGGTGGTGGCTTTTGCACTCCAGAGGATGCTGTCCAACTTCCTCAAGTCCAATAGGATTAACCTGTTCCCAGTTAACTGGTAAGTCCCTTCCCTACGCATCTCCACAGGAGTTTTGTCATGCTTGGCATCCAACTGGGAATGGATCTGGGTGACATTATCCATCAGATGCACAGAAAAATCCTGAAGATAGACCTCTGGATCCTCCTTCCCAGAAGGGTCCATTCTGTGAATGCAATAAGAGTGGAGAAGTACTGACACTTCACTACTCTTACTGCCAAGAGGCAATAGCAACTCTTAACGTATATTTGGGCAGATTCATCTCCCATTTCCCAGCAGTCCTCTAGGCATCTCTTAATCCTTTTCAGTTCCCTCAACTCTTCTGTGAGAGTTGTGAGAACTACAGAAAGCACTAGGATTTGTGGGCCAAGAGAGATCTCACAAGAATAATCCTGTCCAATACTCTAGTTGCCTCTCTGTTCCAGGTAGCTGCCAAGGCCTCCAGAAGATTATGCAGCAGATCATCAGTATTATCCCATTCCCCTTGAAACCTAATTGGATCACTGAGGATGAACTAATCAAATGAGTCCAGTTTTCCTGCAAAGGGGGGGGGGTAGAATCTCAAAGTCACCAAGACATAATCCATTATGACAGAAGTACTAATAAAAGCTGCTTCTACAGATCACATTGCCATTTCTCTGAAAAGGAAACTATGTCCACTCTGTGGCCACTATCCCAGTTGAATTATGAATGTCCTGGGAGAAATCAATGGTCAAACATGGAGGCCATGAACTCATAGGTTCTTTCATCAGCTTATACCAGTCACAGCAAATTGAAGTGCATAAATCCGAGGAACTCCACAGCCAAGCCCAACATGACCTCCAACAGCTCAGGCTGCTAGCAGAGGCTGGTAAATAGCAAATGTTCCCATGAGCTTAATTTCAGGAACAGGGTCTCCCAAAAAAAGCAACTTGTGAAGCAGCATCCCTAACAAATCCCTACCAGAGAGACTGTTAGAGTTTGCAGCAATCCAGCCAGCACACTAGTAAATAATTCAGCAGGATTCATGTATAAAAGAAACTTCTTTATATATGGTAATATAAAGCCACGCTCACCAAGCCATGCCCACAGAACCGGTAGGGAAAATGTTTGAATTTCACCATTGATATGGAGTATCATTAATTGAGGAACTCCAAAGCCTATTGATTAAATAATTAGCAGTCAACTTGGCTTCACCCCAATATGACCTGCTCAGACCAGAATCCTCCAGCAGTAAGTCCTTCATTGTTTGTAAAACACCTTCTGCCTCTCAACTAAACCATTCTCAGCTGCTGTGTATGGATTTGTGCATCTGTGTTTTATTCCTAACTGTCCCAACCACTGTTGAAAACTTCTGATATGCCCAGGCTCCGAGCCATCTGAGTCATCAAAGAGTCCCCACTGGCTGACCTGTTACCATGTCTATTCCAATTCATGAACTCTCCTACACTGACAGAGACCCTGATGATAACTGCTACCCTTTTCTCCCTACTCTCGTGTTTCAGATGGTACCAAACCCTAAACTGTGCTGGCATATTTCAGAGAATGCAATCCCCTTCCCCTCTTCATGGCCCAAGCCAGTTCTTGGTAATACATGCCAGGTCGGTCTTCTCCTCAGGAATAAAATCACAAATAAGAGGAACTTTATTGTTGACTGACCTGGCATTAAGTAGGAGTAGTCAAAATTTATGACAATTTATGACTAAAAAAGGCTACCTTCAGCAAAAGAACAACAAAGCTAAATGAACAATGGTTGCATCAGATTTATTTGCATCCAATTATATATAGTAGATGCATTTGTTTATCAATTTATTTCCCACTGTGATATACATTGTCATAAACATTCAAATTCAAATAAAAGAATTTGAAATAATTTATCTTTCCCAAGAGAAATTAGGAAACCATATTTGCTTATTTGTTATCACTATGCAGAATTCAATTTTGTTGTTATTTTAATCATTCACTTGTATCTGACTCTTGGATACTTCATAGGCAAATGCTCTCCATGTTACCCTGTCAAGCACAGCTTCTTTCCGTTGTTGGATGTTCATCTTTATATCAGTTTTGATGTTATCAAGTAATTGTGTTCTTTGCTTGCCCATTCTTCTTGTTCTACTAATCATTTCTAGCATCACTGACTTCTGCAATGCTTTTGCATGTCAAAGCAAATCAGATGTATTCTTGTGATTTTGGCTTCTAATGATGTATCTGGTTGTGTATGATTCAGCACCTCTTTATTGGTGGTTCTGCCTGTCCATGGTATACACAATAATTTATGCCAGCACCACAGTTCAAAATAATCAATTTTTCTTCGATCAGTCACTCTTAGTGATCAACTCTCACACTCATAAATCATTATAGGGAAGACTATAACTACCCTGTTTTTTGTATTTATATCAATATGTCTGCTTTTCCAGATCTTATTTGTGTTAAACTTTGCAGAGTGGCCTAAGAATATACTGCATTTGATTTCAGGAGTTGAACTGCCATCATAAACAATTTTTGATCCAAGAAAGATAAATTTCCTCCTTGATGATTTTAAAAATCCCATGTCCATCTGCACCTGTTGTCATTATCTTTGTTTTCCTGATGTTATCACTCAATCCTACTTTTTCACTTTCGTCCTTGATTATCCAGATCACTTTTTTTTCTGGTCTTTCTTATTTTCAGCCAATATTATTGTATCATGTGCACACCACAAATTATTTACAGATCTTCCCCCAATCTTCACTCCAACATCAAGCAGTTCCACTTCTAATTTAACAGAATAACAGAGTTGGAAGGGATCTTGGAGGTCTTCTAGTCCAACCCCCTGCATTTAGTTTACCGCGTGATCACTTCATACAGATTGAACAAAAATGTTGATAAAATACATTCCTGTCTACCTCCCTTACTGATTTTCAACCAACCTTTGTCGCCATAGAGTGTTCTCACTATTGCCTCCTGATCAGTGTACAGTGATCTGATCAGTTTGATCAGGTGGGTTAGGACTCCAAGATCATGCAAAGCTGTTCATAGCTTATTGTATTCTACACAGTCAAAACCTTTTCTGCAATTGATAAAACACATACATATGGATCCTTTTGAAATTCACATGCCTTTTCCATAATACATCTAATATTGGCAAAGTGATCCCAAGTGCTGCACCCCTTTCTAAAGCCAGCTTGTACTACAGGTAGTTCTTGATCGATGACATTCTGTAACCATGTTTAATGATATTTAATCGAATCTTGCTTGCATGAGAAATCAATGCATTCTTACATTAATTGAAGCAGTCTCTGGCAATGTCTTTCTTTACTAGTGGGATAAAACAGATCTTTTCTAGTCCTGAGGCCATTTACATGTAGACCATATCTCTTGACACAGGGCAGTGATCATGTGAAATGGCACTGGTCTTAGTAATTCCGCAGGTATTCCATCAATACCTGAGGCTTTCCAGTTCAGCAATTTCTGCAAGGGCCATTCTATTTCTTCTTGCAGGATAAACATGCTTCCGGTTGGTGACCCGTGGCAGCATGGCGCTGTGAGAGCGATCGCTGCTCCACAATGCCACTTTTACACCACGTTTTGGGGACCCTTCGAGGCATGGAAGCTTGGAGAGCTTTGCAGATAATAGCGGGTTTTCAGCAGGCAGAGTGGTGAGAAGCAAGCACTCTCTGCTGGACTGATTGCCGCTGTCAAACCAACGCGGTGCGTCTGCCTCTTAATGGTGGACCCGAAGCTGCGATAACCAACAAAGCCGGGAAGCAAGGCACTTCAGTGAAGTTGGTGTTGGGAAAGCGCTCGTACCTACTCTCCCTTGAACATGTTGCGATTGAAATCGGCAAAATCAGATCGGCTGGGTCGGATGAAAAGGATCCACAGAAAGAAGCAAGCGGCGATTGCAAGTGAAGGCTTAGATCACATCGGCGTATGGTCGCAGGCAAGCCGACGAGAAATAAGCGAAAAAGAAAGGTGAAGCACAGCGGCGGCGTTATTAGAGAACGGGAGGTGATATAAATATAACTATTGGGGAATCGAGGTGCTTTCGTTTTTGGAGGTCGCCTTGAAGATTGGATTGATAAAGAAGTGGGAGACCGGAAACACGGCCATTGCTAGGGACAGCAACAAGATCTTTGAGTGTACAGAGAGGGAGAGAGGAGCATCAAGCATCAAGGAAAAATAATCTTTGAAATACTCTGACAGTAATAGAATCCGATCTTTAAAGACTGCTACAAACTGACCCCAGGGAAAGAAGTTTCTAAATCATATAGGAAGTAAAGTATTTTTGTGAAATCTGATTTTATTTGAACACTGCTGCACACTTGCCCCTTGTGATTAGCGAAGACATTGAGTTCAATTAATTAATTAATCAATTTATGAAGGATATTTAATCAAATTGTTGTATATACTTGCATATTCATATATTTATAACTACATATATTAGAGTAATTTATCTGTATAGACCAATATAGGATTTTTGTTTTCTGAGGTTTTCGCAGGTGTTTGTATGTAGGTCTTTGGTTATTCGGGTTTTCTCCCACGTAAAATTGGAGGTGTCTTGGCAACGTTTCGACGAAGTCTCATTCATCATCTTCAGGCTGGTGTTTTCGGCTTTGTGCTTCTAGGAGCAATGTGTGTGATCGCAGCTGTTTCTTCCTTTTAACTGCCAGTGGGGGTGTGAACTGATTGGGTGGGAGCTTGGCTGATCAACTCCATAGCCAAGACACTCATCTCCAGAACAGAACGCTTAGCTGACAAACAACACCTAAAAACTGAACTACACACTCTCACTAACGTACTAACATCCAATGGATTCCAAAGAAATAAGATTACCAACCTAATCCAAAAAGAAACCCCCACTAAAATCCAAGACAGAGAACAAGAAAATGGCAAAGCCCTCCTCCCATACATAAAAAGCACCACAGACAGAATCAGCAAGATCCTCCACAAACATAACATCAAGACAGCATTCTGCACAAACCGAAAAATATCCAGCATCCTAAGAAACCCAAAGACAAAATTGAGTTAGAAAATCAAGGAGTATATGAAATCCCATGCACTGCCTGCCCCACCACATACATCGGACAAACCAACAGAAGAATAAGTGCACGCATTGAAGAACACAAGAACTCAGTCAGAAAAGGGGAACCAACTTCTTCCCTGGTCCAACACCTCAAAGCCACAGGACATAATTTTGACTTTAAAAAGACCAGAACTATCGCCAAAACTGAACACTTTAACAACAGAATAATCAGAGAAGCCATCGAGATAGAAAAACGCCCACACAGCATGAATAAATGAGATGATACCTCCCGCCTACCAGCCATTTGGAAACCCGCCCTTATTGACAAACGAGTCCCTAACATAAAGAATGATACCAGACCCACACTCATGAAAGCCACACAGGATGTAACCACCACACATCCATGCAGAAAGCAGACTCAAACCCACACTGATGATGAGGTACAACCACGGACCAGAAGCCAGACCACAGCTGCATCATTAGCCACTTTAAACCCCTCCAATCCATACATGAAGCAGACTGACACCCAGCATGAAGTGGTGGCATGGCCATGAACACGAAGCCAAACAACAGCAATGCAGCTCACCAGCTCAAATCCCCCTGTTACTCAGACTAACCCGAGCACAACCAAGCCCCCACCTAAACAGAACACACACCCATCCAATCAGAGCACAGCCAAACCCCCATCCAATCAGAGCACAGCCAAACCCCCAACCAATCAGAACACACCTCCACCCAATCAGAATACAGCCAAGCTCCCACCCAATCAGTTCACCCCCCCCCCCACTGGCAGTTAAAAGGAAGAAACAGCTGCGATCACACACATTGCTCCTAGAAGCACAAAGCCGAAAACACCAGCCTGAAGATGACGAATGAGACTTCGTCGAAATGTTGCCAAGACACATCCAATTTTACGCAGGAGAAAACCCGAATAACCAAAGACCTATATAGGATTGGTTATATATAGTGATATAATTCTTTTTTTCCCTTTAAATTAATTCTTCTTTGCTACTTAGACCATTTATTACCATTAATAATTAACTTTGATATTAAGTAATATTAGAGTACTAATTAATTAATTAACTACTTATTTATTTATATATACTCATTGTAAAAAATTATATATTAGAATAACTCTATTGATTTAAATAGATTGAATGACAAATAGGGATATTTTCCTTTATAGCTGATTAATTACTTGTATTTATTGATTGTGGGATACTTGCAATAGTCAGATTCTACGAACTGTGGAAATTAATGTGACAATAGATTAGACCTGAATAATAGATAACAGAACAGAATACGCATACAATAACTAATGACAATAGGATATTTGGAATTGAATTAGTAGTAAACCAAATTAAATATTAGATTCTAGAGGGGTAAATATTTAATACCCCCAGTAACACAGTAACACAGAGAAGATAATACTAAATTAAGGGGGGGAAGGATAATTAGTGGATGATAATTTGGAGAAATATCGAAAAGATCGTGAGAGATCAGAAAAAGTTGTTGAAGGAGATGACAAGCCTTTCATCCACTGCACTCAAAACGGGGAAGAAGACAGCCTCTAATACTACAATAACGATGACATCACCGGCAATGCAGAAATCGACTGAAGGACTGTCGAAAATAGAAAAATCAGCTATGATTCCTACTATGCAAGCGATGCAAGCGACACTTACAGCGATACAAGATACTATGATTATGATGCAAGAGAAGATGTCTAGTAATCACATCAAGTTGAAAACAGATATTAGAGTTATTGACCAAAAAGTAAATGATATACAAGAGTCAATACAAATTAATGAACAGAAGATAAATAAGATGGAATCTAAAATTGAGCAAAACGAAAGGAATTTAGAAATAATAGATCAGAAGCTGATGGTACAAAATAGGGAGTTGGAGAATTCAATTACCCAATTGGAAATGGATAGAGCCTCCTTTTATTTGCGCTTCCAGAACATTGCTGAAGATAAGGAAGAAGACCTGGGCCAAGTGATGGCGGAGCTAATAGCTGAGGTTCTGCAACAGGATAAACAAGACATAATTAAAGAATTGGATGAGGTGTACAGAGTGCAGACCAATTATGCCAGGAGAAACAAACTGCCCAGAGAAGTGCACATAAGATTTGCATGGAAGAAAGTTAAAGACATTTTCTATAGTGCGGTGAGAGAAGAACCGGTGATGTATATAGGAAAGGAAGTCATCATATTAAAGCAAGTCCCAAGGAGGGTGAGGGAATCAAGAAGAGATTACAGATTCCTGACCATTCAGTTGAACAAGAGGAGTATCCTCTTCAGATGGATACTGCCGGAAGGCATGCTGATTATGTGGCAGGGAAAGAAAATCAAAATAGACAGCCTGGTAGCAGTTCAAGATTCTTGGATCAGCTAAGAGGGACAGAAGAAGACCAAAGCAGCAAGGAGGAATTGGAAGCAACAACACAAGACAAGGAAATTACTCAGCAGAGGAGATCTAAAGAAGGAACCCCAGAGGAGAAGGAGACGGAGGATAAGGAAAGTAAGGAGGCAAAGAAGAAGCAAAGGCCACAAAGAACTACACGAGCGAATAAGAACGAAGACAACACAAAGGATATAAGAGATGGAAGATTGGAAATTAATATTGATCAATGTTAATGGTTTGAATGATAATAAAAAGAGGATTTTTTTTTTTATAAAATTAGCTAAAGAAAATGCGAATATAATATGCCTCCAAGAGGTTCATATAAAAAAAGAAGATGAAAAGTATCTGGAGTATAACAAATTGAGAAAAATTTTCACCTCTCTAGCTGAGAAAAAAAAGGGGTGTGTGGCATTATATATTAAAAAAGAAATAGTAGCAGAATTAAAGTATGCCGACCCCAAGGGCAGAATTGTGACAGTGGAAATAAAGAGAGGCAATTCCCCAATACTATTAATAGCTATCTACACCCCGAATGAAAACTTGGGGAAATTTTATAAAAAATTAAGGGAAAGAATAAGTAAAATGGATAATAGCAATATTTGTATAATTGGCGACTTTAATGGAGTAGTGGATAAAGACCACAAAAGCATTAAAGACAAAAAAAGAAAAAGGAAAAACCTACCAAAAACCTTCTTTGATCTAGCTGAGGAATTTAATTTAGTAGACATCTGGCGAACACTGCACCCAAATAAAAAACAATATACGTTCTATTCTAACCCTAAAAAATCATGGTCAAGAATTGACATGATGTGGGTAAGCAGGAACATAGGGATGGAAATTATGTCAGCAGAAATCACACCCAATGTCTGGGCAGACCACAATCTGCTAGAAATTAGATGGAAAAACCTTTATAAAAGAGGAAATAAGAGATGGAGACTAAATTTACAATTCCTGAGAGATAAGCAAAATACTGCGAAAGTAAAGGGAGAACTAAAATCCTTTTTTGAGGAGAATGAAAAGGAGCCAACTGCCTGAGGAATAATATGGGATGCAATGAAGGCGTACCTGAGAGGCCTGGCAATATCTTATGGGTCACACAAAAGCAAAGAAAAATGAAAGTTACAGAAGGAACTGTTGGACGAATTAGGAAAAGCGGAGAAGATAGCACAGCAAAACCCAGGCAATGAGGCAGCTAAAGAAAATTGGATGATCCTACGACATAAATTAAACATTCTAGATCAGGAGGAATTGGCGTATAAGATAAAACAGACCAAACAATACTATTTTGAAAATGCAAACAAACCAGGCAGGTGGCTCTCCTATAGGTTAAAAAAAGAGAAAGAAAAAGGGATTATATATAAACTGGAAGATTCAGAGGGACATATTGTGAATAAACAAGAAGACAAATTAGGGATTATTCAAGAGTACTACGCTACTCTATATGAAGAGGAAGGAATTCCAAAAGAAAAGGTGGATAAATACCTATCGGAAGAAACACTCCCATTAATAGGGGAGGACGAGAGAGAAATGCCCAATAAAGAAATTACAATGGACTTCCGGTTTGCTGCTGGCCGCCGCCAGACGTTCCCTCGGGATCGTCAGCTTCCTTTGCCTGTCAGAGCCGCCTTCACAGCGGAACGGCGGCTCGAAAAAACTCCGTTTCCATGAGGAAACGGAGATAGAGCCGGCAGGGGTGGGTAGAACTCTCCGCAGAGTCCCAAAAGTTTTTTTTTACTTTTGGGACGGAGCGGAAGAGATGCCCCATATCCCCAGCCGCTGCTCCGGGCTTTGGGAGATCTCTGCTAATGCAGAGCCAGGCGTGAAGAGCAAGCCTGCGAATTTAACAGATTACTCAAAGAAAATGTGAGCTGGACCTGTACTATTGAATCGCAAGTATTTTACTTATTTTTAAAAAAATTATTTAGGAGAAAAGAGGAAAGGAAAGGGGGAGAAAAAAAAGCCTTTTAAAATGGCGTCTGCCGCGGCTGGAGAAGAGGCTGAAAGGGAAAGTCCTTCCGTTTCCTATTACTACAATGTAGCGGAATAAACACCACTGGCTACATTTGTAGATAAAACTTCGCTCCTGTGTCTTTCTCTCTCTTTTTTTTTTCCCTGGAGACTTGACATTGTTATTGATTGGAAAGAAGTCTTTTTTCTTGTTCTTTTTTTTTTTCTAACAAAGCTTGCCTGGGCGGAAATATGGCACTGAAACTTATAAAATCAAACAAACAAGTAGTGGGGGGGATTCCCCCACTAATAACTTAAAAGAACAAGTTCTAACTCTTCAATCTCAGAAACCTGATTTCAATATAATAGAATTTCTTTTAGAGGAGATTGTAAGAAGGGATGAGATTGTGAATCAGCATCTTGAAAAATTTAAGCAGGAAATTAAAGAATTGGTGAAATCTAAGTTTGATTTTTTTGGAGCAAAAAATTTTAAAAGTGGCTAATGGTTTGTCAGAATTTATGATACAGTTGGTTACAAATACTAATTTACTAGAGTCTAAAATGGAAGAAATTCAAGATAAATTGGACAATAGAATTCAAAAAATTGAAAATGATTTGATAAACACTCAGGACAATAGCTCAGAAGAAAAACCTAAAATGGAGGCTGATCAAAAGTCTGGTAATGTAGAAAATCTGCAACAGAGGATTGAAAGAGAGGTTTTAATGGTACAATATAATTTCACAGAATATGCGATAAGACTGAGAGGTTTGCAGGAAAATAATAGAGATGATTTAAGGAAAATATCTTCTGAATTTCTGGCTGGGATTTTAAAGGTTCAACCCGAGGAAGTGTTTTGTAGGATTGACAGAGTTTACAGAATAAATTCCTGGATTGCCAAGCAAAGGCAACTGCCTAGAGATGTAGCGATTTATTTTACAGACAAAGAAATTAGGAATAATATTGTGCAAAATGCTTTCAATTCTAATTTGCAACTGCATGGAAGAAAGATTTGGATTTACAAAGAACTCCCGCCTAAGATATTAATGGAAAGGAAGAATTTTGCTTTTCTGGTGAGTGAGTTAAAAAAGAGAAATATCCCATTCAGGTGGGACGCTCCAGTTGGTATCATATTGAGATATCAAGGAGAAAGATACCAGCTAAATACTGTTGAAAGAGCGGAAGAATTTTACCAAAACAGATTGAAAATGAACTTAACGTCTTCAGGTATAATACAGGATAAGCAGAAGGAGTTGGAAATAAAGGGAAAATATCGAGCTACAGAGACTGTACCAGATAAACCGCCTTTGGATTTTTTGGATACCCCAGCTGGATTACTTACAAATCTGAGAGAAGTGGCATCTGACTTTAATGTGATGACTTATCAAGGCAAGGATAAGTATGGAAACCAATTAGGGGATATACAAGGGGCAAAAAAGAAAGATGAGACACCAAAACAAAACCAACAAGATCAATCTACAGAGCAGAATCAAAACCGACTAGTTGACATACAATCCGTAGAAAGGAAACCAGGATGGAAATCAAACCCGCAAAAAGAAAAGAAAAAAAGAAATAGGTTGCATAAAAATAGAAATTTCTAAATCAAGCAACAGTGAAGCCAGTGACTTTAAAAATGAATGAGTATGTGAAAATATAGTGGAGGCGACGTATTGGTCAATATTATCCTGAGGATGGTGACAGGCCTCTGCATTGCCGTAATTTTAGGATGTGAAAAGAGCCTTAAACTGATGGATTTTAATTATCTACTTTGGAACTCCTTTTTGTGCTGATAACTATATTATAATTATCTTGAACTATAAGGCAAAAGAGTCATACTGGGGCATGCAGAAGATCTGGTTGTTACCCACTACGATGATGGGAATCAATAATCCTGATGAAAGCCACAATTATTACTACATGGAATATAACTATAATGTCACTCGGGTGGTTGTTTTTACTTTTATACATATAAGAGGATATTTATTACTGATGGGGGTAGATATGATTGAAGATTTTGAATATACTGTTGCATCAACAAGCTATGTTACCCTATTATGGATGATGGTTTTAATAATCCAGTGGAAAGACTTTAAAGAAGATATGGATTATAAATTTAAAGTTATTGTGTTTTCTTTTTTACTTAGAATATATATACATATATTTTTAAGTAGAGTGGGCAATGAATTAAAGATATTAAGAATTGTTGTGTATGATAATTTTGCAGGACAGTGGGTGAATAAGCTAGTCTGCAGACTGATTAGTTTAAGAAAAGGGATTTTTAAGTGATATGTTTTAGGGGAGTGGAGGAAATGGATAGAGTGGAATAAATGTTAAATTAGGTTTTACGGGGAGGGCCGCTTTGAAATGCTATAGTAATATATATAGATCAAATGTTAAAGTAGGATTTATTGTATAGTTTTAAAGTGGAAGGTGGTTTTGAATTGTTGTAATAATATATAGATATAAGCTTGGGAGAGGAGAAAAAGGGTAGATTATTGCCAAATTGGGAGTTATAATATTATTTTGCTAAATTAGAAGTTATTATACAATGTTATAGTATAGTGTCTTTTTTTTTTTCCTTTCTTGAAATGTATGGATAAAGGGGAATGTTATAATATTAATAATATTTTTAGTAAGTAAAGGTCAGTATTTAGAGGAGGGGGTAAGTAATCTGTTATGAATTAGGTTTTTTGTTATGAAGAAGTCACAGGGGGGGACGGGTGGGGAGGGGGGGTTAGGGAGGGGGAGGGGGAGGGGGAAAAAAAGGGGGAAAAATTTTGTATTTGAAAACTTTTTCAATAAAAAAAAAAGAAATTACAATGACGGAGTTAAAGATGGCGATATCGAAACTCAAAAAGAACAAATCACCTGGCCCAGATGGATTCCCAGGAGAATTATGCAAAAACCCAGATTTAGAGGAAATTCTTCTACCAAAATTGTTAGAAATCTACAATGAGGCCCTGACAAAATCCAAAATACCGGAATCATGGTGGGAGGCATACATTACACTCCTCCAAAAAGAAGATGCAGATCAAAAACTGATAAAAAATTATAGACCCATCTCACTTCTCAATACGGATTATAAGATCCATATGAGTGTTATAGCAGGAAGGTTAAAGATAATTTTGAATAATTTGATATATAGCGACCAAAATGGATTCCTTCCTGGGAGACAGATATGAAACAATACAAGGATGGTAATAGACATACTGGAATATTATGAGGCACACCCAAATAAAGAAATAGCATTGGTCTTTTTAGATGCCCAGAAGGCTTTCGACAACTTGAATTGGGATTTTATGATACAACAGATTAAAAAGATGAATTTTCGTCCAAATTTTGAAAACACAATAACCACAATATATGAAAAACAAGGAGCCAACATTTTACTTAATGGAAAATTGACAAAAACTTTCCAAATTAGATAGGGGGTGAGACAAGGGTGTCCCTTGTCACCACTTTTGTATATATTAGCCCTAGAAGTTTTATTAAAAAGGATTAGAGACAATAATGGAATTAAGGGATTGACAATTAGAAAGGAGACGTACAAGACCCAGGCATTTGCTGACGATGTGGCCCTTATTATGGAGGAGCCATTAGAAACAGGCGTTAAAATACTGGAAGAATTGGGTAAATATGGAGAGGTAGCCAGCCTTAAATTAAATAAAACCAAAACCAAACTGCTAACCAAAAATATGACTGAGGAACGAAAGAAAGCACTTGAAGAAGCAATGGGGCTCCAAATAGCCAAGAAGGTAAAATATCTGGGGGTGTGGATATCGGCAAGGTGTTCGGCCCTTAAGGAAGACAATTATGTGCCCTTAATTAGAAATATTAAACAGGACCTAGAAAAGTGGGGAAAGCTCCAGATATCATTTTTAGGCAGGATGGCAGCAATAAAAATGAGCATGTTACCAAAGTTGCTATACCTGTTCCAAACTGCCCCTATTAAATTGGCCAAAAAATTCTTCTCGGAACTTAATTCTATCATAAGAAAATTTATTTGGGGCAGAAAAAAACCTAGGATAGCGATAAGAAATTTACAAGACAAAAAGGATAGAGGTGGGTTCGGACTCTCAATATGGGAAATGTACCACAAAGCAGCGAATTTGGTCTGGTTGAAGGAGTGGGCAACTCTGGAAAATAAAAGACTCCTGACCTTGGAAGGGCATGATCTACAGAGGGGCTGGCATGCCTTCCTCTGGGACATAGGGAAAAGAGCAAGGACATATTTTCATAGTCATAAAATAAGGGATACACTAATACAGACATGGGGTGAAATAAGACGGAAACAATATACAAAAGTCCCGAGATGGCTCTCCACAATGGAGGCCATGATATACCTTAACTTATTGGAAATGGGGAAAATGGTCAAATATAAAGAGATATTAGATGGGGGAGGAAACCTTAAAACAAATGAAGAACTAGAAGAACAGGGCATCCACATTGATTGGTGGCCGTATGCACAAATAAAGTCCCGGTACAAAAAGGACAAGGAGGAGTTTGGCATTGAGATAGGTATTAACGGATTCAATAAGATATGAATGGGAACAGACAACAAAATATTAGTGAAATTATACAACTACTTGCTGGAATACGATATGATGGAAGAGGTGGTTAAGGAACAGATGATAGCATGGGCCAAAAACATCGGACAAAGTATAAATTTAAATGAATGGGACACAATTTGGAATAGCAACCTTAAAATGACTAAGGAAAATCAATATAAGATGCTGTACAGGTGGCACCTAGCCCTGGCCAGGATAGCTAAAATATATCCCAACATGAGTCTCAATTGTTGGAAATGTGGCCATCACCAAGGCACCTTCTACCATTGCTGGTGGACCTGCCCCCAAGTGAAAAAATTTTGGAAAATGATCTGGAAATGGCTTATGGAAATAATAAAAGAAAATATTGATTTTGAACCGAAGATCTTTCTCCTGGGAATCCTGAAAACAGAATACGAAAAAAAGAAGAAGTACCTAATCATACATATAACGACAGCGGCAAGAATAACCTACGCTCAATATTGGAAGGAGAAAAAGCCACCACCTGAAGAACAAGTAATCAGGAAAATATTAGAGTGCGCCGAAATGAATAAGCTAACATTAGAACTTAACGAAAGAGAGAACACAGAGTATTAGAATGTGGTACGAGTGGATAGAGAAAAGAAACAAAAAGTGAAATTTGAGAAGTATTAAGGTTAACTAATAATGATCATAAAGAGTTAACTATTACCATGTACATTGCTGAACTAAGGTTGCAATCTATGTAAATAACAAGTAAATAACATGTATATAACTGTATATAATTACCTGTAATAATACCCAAACCATATACAAGCAAAGATACAATACTATGTAAATAATATGTAAATAATTTAACACCACGGAACCGAAAAACACAGAATTGTATTTCTATATTTTCACAATAAAAACCAATAAAAAAAACCATGCTTGTTATGTATGTATCTATTTTGTGCGGGAAATTCAAATGTCCCGTGAATTCTGATTGGTTCTTGGTTGCCTCTGAAAAGTATATAAAGAGGACTGTTGCCTGTGTTTCTTTGCTGAAATCTCACCCTGAATTAAAGAGCTGTAGTCACTAGCTTGCTTTTGCCTCTCGTTATTCCCGCGCTACAACATTGGCGACGAAGGTGGGATAGAGGCCACAAGAAGCTAACCAAAAGAGCTCGGAGTTTCAGCCAGGGTGACTAGCGAACACGGAGACACGGCATGTCTGCCTACGTTCCGCCTAAACCTTTCGACCCGACCCGAGAAAAGTGGGGATCGTATCTTACCAGGTTCGAGTGCTCCCTGGAAGCTAGCGAGATGCAAGGGCTATCAGCGAACCGAAAACGAGCCCTGTTCTTAAGCCACTGCGGGCCAGACGTCTTCGAGATGGCCGAGTCCCTATGCGAGCCAACCCCAGTCCAGACGGTCCCCTGGGACGTCCTTCAAGCAAACCTGAGAGCCCACTATGCTCCAGTACCTTCGAAATTCGTACAGCGCTACGAGCTCCGACAGCGTGTAGAAAAAGAAGGAGAACCGGTCAGCGCATATGTGGCCGCACTTCGAAAAGCCGCAACGCATTGTGACTACAGAGACTTAGGCGATGCGCTACTTGAGCAATTGATTTGCGGTGTTAAAGACACTCGTTTACAGAGGCGCCTCCTGGCCAAGCCAGACCTAACACTAGCCAGTGCGTTGGATGAAGCCCGAGCACACGAAGCATCAACGAAGGCTTCTGAAGCACTGCAGCGACCACTATCAAGCAAAGACGGGGCGAAAACAGCCCCCGTTCACAAAGAAGAGGCGCGAACCAGCACAGAGGAAGAGTCGGACGAGGACGTCTTCCATACAGAAAAGAAAAAGAGCGAGCAAAGCCGCCGCCACGAGAACTGTTCTAGCTGTGGCGGAGATCACGAGAGACAATCGTGTAAATACAGAGACGCCATTTTCAGGCGTTGTGAGAGAAAAGGCCACCTAGCACGAGTTTGCAGAGCTCAATTTCCGCATAGTCGCAAGCCATGTGACTACCACGACCAACCAGAACCAGCTCGTTCAAAACAGCCAATCAAAGATGAGGGTGCGAGAAAACGGCGCGAATCTCAAAAGCGAGAGACCTACAGCACAAGAATTGGCCAAGCCAGCACAACCGACGATGAGAAAGTCTACACAAAAGTAGAAATCGATGGCAGACCATGCGAAATGGAAATCGACACCGGGTCTACACTATCAATAATGTCCTGGACAACACTCAAAGCACTCCTGCCTAAATTCCAGAAAACCCAGCTGTCCCGACAGAAAGTTCGCCTCCTTGACTACCAGGGAAACCGAGTTCCCGTAGAAGGCGTGGGCACGTTCCGGGTCACCTACGGCGAGTTCCAGAAAGAGCTGCCCCTGACCATCATAAGCAAGCCACTACCGAGTCTCCTGGGCATGGCGTGGTTCCAAGCCCTTGGCATGGGCTTCATGGGCGTTCACAGCATTGGTGGGCCATCTCTCAAAG
Organism: Pantherophis guttatus; assembly: GCF_059756535.1. Classification (NCBI taxonomy): domain Eukaryota; kingdom Metazoa; phylum Chordata; class Lepidosauria; order Squamata; family Colubridae; genus Pantherophis; species Pantherophis guttatus. The sequence goes on along the minus strand of NC_142063.1, from coordinate 182,544,265 downwards.
AAACCCTTCTTCACGAATTTCAGGACGTTTTCGAAGAGACTCTAGGCAAATACATGGGGACCCCTATCTCTTTTAATTTAGACCCCAACGTAGCACCAATCAGGCTAAAAGCAAGACGGGTTCCATTTTCTTTAAAGCCCAAAATTGATGCAGAGCTCGACAAGCTCATTAAGCAAGGGGTGTTAGTTCCCGTAGATCACGCCAAGTGGGAAACCCCAATAGTCACGCCAGTTAAATTGGATGGATCAATTAGAATTTGCGCTGACTATAAGTGTTCGATCAATAAGGCATTGCAGCAGAGCGCCTATCCCGTTCCAATTGTCCACCATCTATTACACTCCCTGGGGCCTGGCAAGCTATTCGCAAAACTAGACCTTGCGCAGTAGTACCAGCAGCTGCCAGTAGATGACGCTACGGCAGAATCGCAGACCATAGTAACTCACAGAGGTGCCTTTAAATGCACTAGACTACAGTTTGGGGTTAGCATTGCCCCAGGGCTCTTCCAGAGTACCATGGAGCGCCTTCTACAAGGCCTCCCAGGAGTCGTCCCGTATTTCAACGACATTCTAATTAGTGGCCAAGACAAAACTCAGTTAGGACATAGGGTTAGACAAGTTCTAACGAGATTCCGAGAAGCGGGACTCAAACTCAAACGAGCAAAATGCAAGATAGCGGTTCCATCAGTGGAATTCTTAGGCTACTGAATCAACGGCATTGGAATTCACCCCACAGAAAGCAAAGTCAGGGCCATCCAGAACGCGCCCACCCCTAAATCGAAGCCCGAACTACAGGCCTTCTTGGGGCTGCTTAATTTCTACATTATGTTTTTGAAGCACAAAGCCATCATTGCAGAGCCACTGCACAGGCTCCTTGGGAAAAACGTTCCCTGGGTGTGGGGCAAACGAGAAGCGGCTGCATTCAGCGCAGTAAAGAGACTTTTGTCTGAGGATAGTTTCCTCATCCAATACAATTCTGAACTACCTCTAGTGTTGGTGTGTGATGCTTCCCCTTTTGGCGTAGGTGCAGTTTGAAGCCATAGACTGCCGAACGGGTTAGAGGCGCCCATCGCCTATTACTCTCGCACTTTGTCCAGTGCTGAAAGAAACTATAGCCAGCTGGACAGGGAGGCTTTAGCGGCTGTAGCTGGGGTCAAAAAATTTCACGAGTACTTGTTTGGCTGTACTTTTGAACTCATTACGGACCACCAGCCTCTTTTGGGACTTTTGGCTGGAGATAAACCGACCCCGGCTGCACTTTCTCCCCAGATGACCAGATGGTCCATTTTCTTAGCCGCATATTACTACAAACTGCTCCACCGGCCGGGCAAGACTCTGGGACATGCTGACGCCCTCAGCCGATGCCCCTTGCCCGAACTATTGGACAACCCGACTCTGGAAGCCCCTGTGCTACTCATTGACGTTGTATCCCCGGGCCCCATTTCTTCAAGCGAGGTGGCAAAGGTTTCTGCCAGGGACTCTGTCTTGCGCACTGTAATGGGCTGGGTGATGCGGGGTTGGCCTACCAAGGTGGACAATGGGGGTTTTCAATTGTATTTTAACAAGAAAAATGAACTGTCAATGTTGGGGGGTTGCTTATTGTGGGGAGACAGGGTGGTCATTCCCTCGCGGTTAAGGCATAGGGTTCTTGAGATGCTGCATGAGGAACACCCTGGTATTGTTCACATGAAAGGCCTAGCTCGTAGCTATGTGTGGTGGCCACATCTCGACGAAGACGTCACTGAGTGGGTGGGGAAGTGCAGGCCCTGCCAGGAATCCCGCCCAGATCCTCCTATAGCTCCCGTTCGGGAGTGGGAAAAACCAAAGGGACCGTGGGGGAGGATTCACATTGATTTCGCTGGCCCGTTCCATGGCCAGAACTTCTTAATCATTGTAGATGCATATTCTAAGTGGCTCGAGATTGCCTTAATGCCATCTACCACTTCTGAGGCTGTAATCAAAGTACTCAGAAAACTGTTTGTAACACATGGGTTACCGGACACCCTGGTATCTGACAATGGGCCCCAATTCACGGCAATTCAATTTGAGGGCTATCTAGCCGAGTTAGGCATAAGACATGCATTATCCGCTCCTTTTCATCTGGCTTCGAATGGCCTTGCAGAGAGATTTGTGAGAACGGCCAAAGAAGCTCTGTAACGGCTCGATGCAGGGGACTGGCAGGCTAGAATAGATGAGTTCTTAGCCGTACAGCACGCCACCCCGTGCCCAACCTTGGGCCGCAGCCCAGCCAAGCTCTTAATGGGCCGAAAGCTAAGGTGCATTCTCGATTGATTGCATCCCAATTACTCCCCCGATAACTTCAAGGGGGAAGGGGGAGGACTAAGGCAATTCCAAGTGGGAACACCAGTATTTGCCAGAAACTACACCAATGGGCCCTTGTGGGTAGAGGGAACCATCGTAGGAATTACCGGTCCAAAGTCATATACAGTTGATATAGGGCATGGTAAAATTTGGAGGAGACATATTGATCAATTGCGTAAACGATTGCAACACAAAAATTCTTTTACTGTAAATCCTAACTATCCAAGTCTTCCTGACACAGCTACCTCAAGCCCGAGTAAGCTGGAATACTTATCTGGCAAACCAGAGTTCCAGCGCCGCCCCAGCGAGTCGACACTCCCAGCCGGGGATAGCCACACCTCCGGAGAAATCCAGGAGGTTCCATTGGCGGAGCCGGGAGAGACAGGAGGTCCCTCCGACCGGCTCGATGCCTCGCCAACAACTGAACTGCGCAGGTCAACCAGGACTAAGACACGCCCTGGTCACCTGTGTGATTTTGTATGTAAATATGTAAATAGATAGGATAACTGCCTTCTGGGAGTGGAGGGGTGTTATGTATGTATCTATTTTGTGCGGGAAATTCAAATGTTCCGTGAATTCTGATTGGTTCTTGGTTGCCTCTGAAAAGTATATAAAGAGGACTGTTGCCTGTGCTTCTTTGCTGAAGTCTCACCCTGAATTAAAGAGCTGTTGTCACCAGCTTGCTTGTGCCTCTTGTTATTCCTGCGCTACAACAATGCTTAAAACTGTAGAGATGAGAGTAAATTTTAGGAGGAACTCTTCTATTCTATCACCTCTTACTATATTCAACAACACAGTATTAGCAGTAGAATCCTTCAAGTTTTTCGGTTCTGTAATCCCCCAGGACTTGTTCACATTGAATTTTGGGGGGAAATAGGTGCAACTGAACCTTTCCAGCATTGTTGACATAAAATGCAGTCTATCTGATTTTGATGTTGTCCATATAAATGTTGCTTGTGTTAAATAAACCATGCAATCATTGTGCTGAAATGGTTTTTCTGACAAAATTGCACTAGGCAATCACCAGCTTCATTCCATTCACCTAGCCATTTTGCTGATTTTGACATACCTCATGGATACTAATGCTCAGGAGTTTTTTAGGCAGCAAAGGATATCAAAAGCACCAGCTGGGGTTGTATTGAACCACTGAGTGAAATATGGCTTATGAATTTATCATCTTTATTCCAGTTAAGTGAGAAATTGGTTCCAGCTTTCTGCCAGCTACATGACTATGTAGGAAGTTAACTCCCACTCCTCTCCTAGAAAAATGAAATATTCTAGGAAATATTAAAATGGAGAAATATGTTTTTAGGCAGGAAGCAGACTCACTCTTAATAGCCCCCCCTCTCAATAGCCCACAGCAGATGTCAGCACTTATGAGATAAAGAGATAGCTAGGTCTATTCATAAGCAAATGCCCTCACCCAAGATCCAACAAAGGTAGGATTAGCCCTCAGCCATAATAGGAATTGCCCAAAACCCTCTTCATTACATCATCACCCAGCAAGATTCAACCAGGCCTGGGACTCAAAAGACAATCTACAAAGTTACCCCTGCATGGCCCCACCCCATGAGAGTCTGACAACCAATCAGAAAACAAGCTCAAATTCAAAGCTCAACAGAGGGTATATATGTGCTTTTTTGCCCAGGACCTCAAAACCATGTGGTCATTAAACCATCTTTTCAAGAAGCCTCCATGTTTCCAGTATCTTTCTCCCCACTTGGAACTGAACCCAGATGGACATTTCTTCCAACAATTATAACTGAATTGGAGGCTGAATCCAACTGAATGGGATGTGTGTGCAGGTTGTTGTTGTTGGGTGTCTGACCCATCCCAACCCCATGGACAATGTTCCTCGAGGCTTTCCTGTCCTCTACCATCCTCTGGAGTCCATTTAAGCTCACACCTAACTGCTTCAGTGACTCCATCCAGCCATCTCATTCTCTGTCGTTCCCTTCTTCTTTTGCCCTCAATCTTTCCCAGCATTAGGCTCTTCTCCAGTGAGTCCTTCCTTCTCATTAGGTGGCCAAAGTATTTGAGTTTCATCTTCAGGATCTGGCCTTCTAAAGAGCAGTCAGGGTTGATCTCCTCTAGGACTGACTGATTTGATCACCTTGCAGTCCAAGGGACTCCAGTCTGTATGCAGGTAGTCTCATCTAAAAATGCTATTTGGAACCAGAAACTCCGTTGTTAAATGACACAGTCATAAATTGAAAAGCCAGGAGATTGCCCCACTTAATTGGTAGTCCCAATTGCCATCATTAAGGAAGGAAAGCATGGGGCAGGACCTCACATGTCTGTGAGTTGTGATTTCCAGCCAACTTCCCTATTGACTTTGCTTGTTAGAAGCTGGCAGGAAAGGTTGTGAATCATAATGATTGCAGGGACATTGTGACAACTATAAGTAGAAGGACTGGTTAAAAATACCATTTATGCTGTGCCATCAGAAGTTAGAACAGTCACTGAACTAGTGGACATTAAACAAAGGCCACCAGTACAGAAAAAAATTCAAGGATAAAGAACAAAGAAAGAGTTCAGTATTTTCCCTCTTGTTTTCTGCCAATATATCTCCTTTTAGATATATTTAAGCCCCTAGGAGAAGATAGAATGTCATCAACTTTTTTGTCTCATGAGAATTTTGTAACAGTTTACAAATGAGAGTGTCTCTTTGGAAATCACATAATGAGCTTAAAAAAAATACTCCTCAGTGCTAATAAGAAACATGAGATGCTCCCTCTAATTTTCCTTTCTGCATTATGATTGACACATTATATTCATACATAAAAGCATTTGCAATGGTCCATTCAATCAGATAATTGTAAATGTTATATACAATTAGCAACAACTGGATCCCCGACTAATTTTATCTTACATGTACAAGGAGTCCTTAATTTTCAACCAGTTCTTTAGTGACTATTTGAAGTTATGACAGACCTCCCATGGGCTACATGGCCATATAAAAATGATGATGCTAGGTACACTGTCATCAAGTACATAGTGATCAAAATTAATAAAAAATGTTTTGGATTTTCAGTTTACTATAAACATTGGAGAACTGTATTGAAAAAACCTGGGGTGCAAAGACTCAAATAGATCAAAAATGTTTCTGAAAGATTTGCTTTTATAAATGTATCTATTATTAAATAAGTTTAGATTAATTCCAGAGAAGTATGTAGATCTTCTGGTTTTCAAGTAACGATATCAGGAAGCAATCCATTTGGAGTATAGGAGGTAAGGCAGAAAGAACAATATTTTCCCAATCATGATACAATCTTGTAAAATCCATTTTTTATTTTGAATAGCCACACACAGACATTGACTGTTACAGAAATACAAAATGCATTGAATATATGAACTTTAGCATGATGCAAAAATGCAGATACTTCCAAGTTAGAGCAAACTGTACTTATTACTTCATTTCAAAACCATTTAAAATTAAATGAAGATAAAAACTGACCCCTATACACAAAGACTGTGATTCTGTGCTGTTATTGTTACTGGAATATTTTAAAGATATTACTCTGTAACAACAATTTAGTAAATGCAAGTCTGCAATGTGAGCAGTTTTGATAAACAGCCTCTGTGGGCCACACAACAGTGATAATGTATCCTTAAGTACTGCCAACGAGCTGCCATTCTGCACAGCCAATTACTTCTGTGCGTCTGTCACTCAAAGGAAAAATGACTGAACCCATTAGATCAAACCTTTGTCACTGTTCCTAATGCACTCTTAGGCCTCATTAATCTGAGGCAGCAGCAACACAGCCGCCGGTGCCTCATTGCCTCCTTCACAACAGGACCATGTGAAGCCTCTCATCTCTCCCCCAAGTGCACACGTTAATCAAGCTCTGCTTATTACCCCAGTCCCTGTCACGATGGAGAGCACTCTCTCTTAAATGCTCTCATTATGGCCCATCTTTAGAGCTGGCTGAGTGGAAAAAAAGAGAACAAGAACAGAAGAGGAAAATGCAAGTCCGATCGCATTAATATTCATGACAATAATTAGTATTCTAGGTCACTGAATATTCATGCTATTAGTTTGGATTTTATGGGTTTGCTGGATGTCCTGATTGCTGGAGTATGGAGAAAAACAGCATGGTGGGAATGTTAGATATCAATGGTAGTTCAGTATTGAAAATAGGTTTGTGAGCACCCCTCCCATTTTTGGATGAGGCCAAACCAGTGTTTTAAACATTCCCAATGGCTTTAATATTTGAAAAATCACTAGAGAGATGGAGAAGTGAAAATGCTTGATTTTCCAGAAAAGGTTTTACAACAGATTGGTTGCTATTACAAAATATGAGAGCCTAACATAATAACTTCAGAATAGAACAAATCACTAATCTTGGATACAGGACAAATCTAGAAATGAGATACACAAACCAAACTATAATAGAAAGAAGTAAGTGGGTTGACCCAAGATTATTGCTGACATTAAGTGGTGGACTATCTCAATGTTAGAATAGTTATGCTTGCCTTATTTGAAATTGTGACATTCACTAAACATAAAGATTATATACTATCATGCTGTAAATCTTAAGACACATTTAAGATATCATTATAGATATATCTTAGGCCTCATAATGTATTATTTTATAAGCTTAGGAATTTTAATGGACTTCCTAACTTACAGGATTATGTTTTGTATATGCCCCACTCTGAGCATCCAGAAGATGAAAATAATTTTTAAAAGTAGTGATAGAAAGCAGTGAGGATAGTAGCAGGGGCATTCGCAGCAAGCAAAGATTTCATCATAATGGTAGTATGTGCATTGTGATAAGCAACACAAGCCCTGTCCCTTACATTTTTGCCAGCAACACAAAACACAAATATAAAAGGTGCAAGGGTTGTAGCATTACAATGCAATTTTTGGCATTTGAACTCCTTGTCCTCTCTGGAAACCATAACTTTGATTTCCTACTAAGGACAGTTAGTATTGGAAGCAAGGCCAAATTCAGGTAGCCCTAAAATCTAAATATTATATGTAAATATTATTTTAAAGAATTTTTATTTTTATAGTTTTAAAGAATTTATATTCTTTAAAAACCAATTTCATACTAAAACAGCTATTCCTTGACATAAACCAGCAAGCATAATCACCTACTTTATCTTTTTTGGGATTAATTTTAAATTTGTTAGCTCACTGGTGATGTATTATGGCCCTCCAGCACTTATTCAGAACTGTTAAAGATTTTCTTGTCTTCAATGAAAATACAAATTGACCTTAACAGCACTGTGAGGCACCAGCAATTTTTAATACAGTTTCTTGTAGATGTTAAATAGTATTCAGTGTGTGGGTTTGGGTCCTCACAGGTTATGAAAACACTATCACTGCAATACTAGAAAGTAAATGTATTAGGTCTTTAAATAAGGTGACCAACTCTTTTACAATGAGAAGGAGGACACAAATAAATTGAAGAAAAAAAAAGAAGTGAGTCTAATGCATGCGTGTGTGCCGTGTCGTGTTTCGGTAAGAAGTAAAGTAAACAAAGCCACTTGCACACTGCGCACTCTCTCAAAACAATTATCTTGTGCAGAGCGCATGTGTCTCATAATCACATCTCACCACACTGTACCGAGCCTTGATGAATCATCATGTCAAATACAAATATGTCACATCACACACAACGGATCGGACAAGCATCGATCGAATATGGAGATTTACAGATTAGTCTTCAAATATCGAAAAGGAGGACATGTAGGAGGACACTTTTCGAGAGAGGACAGAATTTACAAAAGAAGGACTGTCCTCCCTACAGGTCACCTTACTTTAAATAGCTATATATTCTTTACTTTCCAAATAGGGTATCACTTCAGCTCTATAAAACTATTATGTAGGAGCATGCATGAAAATATTATATTGGTAATACACTTCCATTGGTAATTTTAAAGATTAGTCGACAGTACTCTAACACAAATAAAGTACTTTCTTTTTTCAAACCTTTCTAAATGATCAATTCAATCTGGATCTATATTCCAGTTTTTATGTTAGGTCAAAATCTGTACCATATGTAAAAATTGAAATCAGCAGGCAAGGCTAGAAATAATCCACATTCAAATATTTTCATATACTTGTTCCTTCTACTGGGTATAATTACTTGAAAAACTTTCAGGAAAGGTTACTTGAACATTTGGCTATGAATGCACAAAATAACTCCAAATTTCTGGATTCATACATTATCTTGAACCATAAACTAACCATACAGATGGGGCTCATATGACACACTACAATATGGATGGTTGAATATACTTCAGTGTGTCATGTGAATTAGGAGTAGGTCACATGACAAATTAGATGGCCCTTGGCCAAAAATTAACAATCTAAAAATAATACAGAAGAGGATAATAGAAGCATGTCGAGAGAAGAGTAGAAAATTGGAAAAAATTATTCCATGTTGCAAACAATAAGAATTATCACTGCAGTGCCTGCTAGGAATAGTGGGAGTTTTAGTCTTGATTAGGAAAGACTAATTGAGTGATTCAGAAACAATACAAGATGGCAAGTATCCAGCATTGCATGCATAGCATCAATATGGCTGTAGACATCTCCTATATGAATAGCCCTGCTGGATCTAGCCAAATCCAATCTTTTACCAACTTTGTAAGATGGACATATATCACTCCTGCTCTTATTCTCCTGCAATTTATATTTGGAGATATACTGCTCCCTATCTGGAGATAATATTTATTTTCCAGAATTTATAGCCAAAATGCCCACGAACTACAGATTGCAATCTGAAGAATAGAAATGGTTTACATTTAAACAAAAAGAAGCCATTACATTTCAAAGCAACTGTATCTAGAATCAGCTTTATTTCCAAAAATGTTCTTAGAGTCATTGTAAACCGGGAAGACATTCTTTTTTTTTTATTGCAAAAGTTTTACAATTACATTTTCACCCCTTCCCCCCCCTCAACCCACCCCAAACTTCCCAGCCTCCCTAACCCTCCCTAACCCTCCCCACCCCCCGGACTTCCACACAATATACTCATATCAGGTAAAAAAAAAACCTTAGTATAAAACTTATATAAAACTTGAACCCCTCCCTCCCCCTTATAGTTTTTTATCTTCATTACATTGAAATATTTCTATCTTGATATATCATTTTCAAATGAAAGCTATTTGATACTTCCTAGTTTGATATTTGTTCTGAACATAATCTATCCACTTTTTCCATTCCCATTCATAAGTCTCTTGTGAATAATCTTTTAAGTATGCTGAAATCTTCGCCATCTCTGCAAAACTGGCCATCTTCAAAGTCCATTCCTCAATAGTGGGCAAAGCTTCATTTTTCCAGTATTTACCTATCAACAATCTTGCTGCTGTTATCATATACAATATCAATTTTGTTTCACCCAGTGTAAAACCCTTAACTATACCCAATAAAAACAGTTGTGGAGAAAATTGAATTTTTTTCTTCAAAACATTCTGCATGACCCACCAAATTTTTCCTACAAGTCCACCAAACATGATAATATGTAGCATCTAAACAATCACATCTCCATCATTTTGGCTGTACATTAGGGTACATACACGACAACTTTTTGGGGTCTAAATGCCATCTATAAAACATTTTATAGAAATTTTCCCTCAAATTCTGCGACTGTGTAAATTTAACATTCTGAACCCAAATTTTTTCCCATGTTTCCAACATCACTGGTTCTTCAAAATTTTGTGCCCACTTAATCATACAATCTTTAACTAATTCAGTTTCTGAATCCCTTTCTAACAAAACATTATAAAGCCTTTTAATATGCATTGGACCTTTCTCTTTTATGTGTCTAACCAATTCTTCCTCATGCAACATAATACCAATTTTTTGGTCCTCTTTCCATCTCAATTGTAGTTGATGATATTGTAACCAAGTTAAGTTAATCCCTTCATCCAACAGTGTCTGTAATGTCTTCAACTGCCATCTGCCCGCATCTGTAAAAAGAACCTCTTTGTATAAAACCACCCCGAGTGACATTATATTTGTATTCCACATATCCAAGATCCAGCCATAGCGGTATTTTATAATCCCATTTGAATCGGTGCTTCTTCCAAACTCTCATCAAAGAGTCTCTAAGTATATGGCTTTTAAATACTTTATCCACTTTGTTGTCATAAAATAAGTAAGCATGCCATCCAAATTCAAGATCAAAACTTTCTATATTCAGTATTCCAGTCTTTTTCCTTCCAAACCAATCACTTGCTAGGGTCAAAGCTGCTGCTTCATAATATAACTGTAGGTTTGGAAGTTTAAGACCTCCCCTTTCTGGAACATCTTGCATAATTTTCAATTTCACTCTCGGTTTTTTCTCGTTCCAGACAAACTTATTTACTCCAGTTTGCCACACTTTCAGTTGTTTATCACTTTTGAGCACCGGAATCATTTGAAACAGAAAAAGAAATCTTGGCAAAATGTTCATCTTAACTGCTGCTATTCTTCCAAGTAGAGACAGCTGCAGTTTTTTCCAGGTCTCCATATCTTTCTGCACCTCTCGCCACAACACCTCATAATTATTTTGAAACAATTTCATGTTTGATTCTGCAACCTGAACTCCTAGATATTTTACCTTTGGTACAATCTCAAAACCTGCCCTCCTTTCAAGCTCGTGTTTACGATCTTGTGTCATATTTTTAACTATCATCTTAGTTTTTTTCTGGTTCAGTCTAAAACCTGAAACTTTACCATAGTCTTGTATAATGTCCTTCATCTGGATTATTGATTCCATTGGCTGTGTTAGGGTAACGACCAGATCATCTGCAAATGCCTTTATTCTGTAATCCTCTTGCCTTATCATTATACCTTTCAAGATATTAGAGTCCTGTAATGTATTTAACAAGACTTCCAGTGTTAAAATAAATAACAATGGGGACAGCGGACATCCCTGTCTTGTTCCCTTTTCAATTTTAAACTCTGTTGTCAAACTTCCATTAATAATAATCTGTGCCTTTTGCTCTTGGTAAATTGCTGAGACCGCCTGTATAAATTGATCCCCAAAGTCCATCTTTTTTAAAGTCTTTAGTAGAAAATTCCAGTCCACTCTATCAAAGGCCTTCTCTGCATCCAAGAAGACCAGCACTGCAGGGATCTGTTTACTCTTCTCAAGATATTCCAATAAATCTATTACTTGCCTTACATTATCCTTCATATATCTATCCTCAATAAATCCCGCTTGATCATCATGAATCACCTTTTGAATTACTGGCATCAACCTGTTGGCTAGTACTTTTGCATAAATTTTATAATCAGTATTCAGAAGAGATATTGGTCTATAATTCTCCGGTTTTTTAGGACCTGCTTGCTCTTTTGGTATCAGAGAAATATAAGCTGTTGTCCATGATGGGGGTATTTTACCCCCTTGTTGAATATTACAAAATAGATCTCTAAGTTGTTCCACCATTTCTGCTTGCAAAGTTTTATAATACACTGCAGTCAAGCCATCCGTTCCAGGAGCTTTAGCTGTTTTTAATTATTTAATTGCTACTATTATCTCCTCCTCTGTTATAGGATAATTCATTCTTTCCTTTTGTTGGTCAGTAATTTTTGTAACTCTTTTATTATCTAAGTATTTTTCTATAAGTCCATTCTACACATCATCTTTAGCATATAGTTTAGTATAATAGTTCACAAAAGCTTCTTTAATTAATTTTTGTTGAAAGATTTCTTTCCCTCGAATATCAATACTATCAATAGTCCGTGTACTCTGCTTTTTCCTTAATGTGTAAGCCAACCATCTGCCCGGTTTATTGGCATTACAAAATGTATTATGCTTCGCATATTGTAAGTTTGTTGCAACTTGTTCCGCCATAAGCATTTGAAATTGGTCTTTCAAAAGTTTTATAACACCACGTATTCTTTCATCTGTTGGGTTTTTAATAAGTAGCTGTTCTTTGTTCTTTATTTCTACTTCCAATTCAGATCTTTTCTTTTGTCGAATCAATCTATGTTTGGAGTTCATATAAATGAGCACCCCTCTCATATAAGCTTTGCTCGCATCCCACACAATTTCAATTGGGGTACCTTTATTCAAATTTATTTCAAAAAATTCTTTCAAGTGCTTTTTAAGTTCTATTATATTTTTTTCATATCTGAACAAGTTTTCATTTATTCTCCAAGAGCGTCGCTCAGTCTTGCCCATCTCGATTTCAATCCATACTGGGCTATGGTCGGTCAAGGTTCTTGGGAAAATCTTTGTTCTTTTTGTCTTAACAAGTAAATCATCTGACAACAAAATGAAATCAATCCTAGAGAAGGATCTATGTCTGTCAGAAAAAAAGGTATAATCCAATTCTTTTAGATTGTGTATTCTCCAAATATCTTTTAATTCCAAGTCTTCTTTCATATCAAAAAAAGTCTGTGGTAATCTGATCCTAGATTTCGCCAAACTCTTTTTATCTAGTTTAGAATCAATTACTCCATTCCAATCTCCCATAATTAGAATAGATCTATAGTCCCATTGCAGTATTTTAGTATGTAACATTTTATAGAAATGGTCCTGTTGTTGATTGGGAGCATAAATTCCAATCAGAAGAATTTGGCCATTTACTGTAAGCAATTCAATTGCTATAAACCTACCATCTTCATCTGCTTCTATAATTTTAGCTGTTAGTCTTTTGTTTACATAAATAACCACACCATTCTTTTTTTGCGAAGTTGAAGATATAAAATGTGTTCCTAATTTAGAATTTATCAAGTATTTTTGATCTTGAGTTGTGATATGCGTTTCTTATAAACATATTATATCATTATTAAATTGTCTCAAGTATGCAAATAGCTTCTTCCTTTTCTGTACTGAATTCAACCCATTCACATTCCAAGATAAACACTTAATTGTCATCTTTATCTTTCTGAAGCAACGAGCAGAATAACCGAATATCTTCCGGAATCTTCGGTCTTGCTCCCCCCATGGCTTCAGTCTCTTGTGTAGTACTCTTAGCTCCCTTTTTATATTGTCTTTCCAGTTGTTGCTTTTCTTTAAGTTGCTTAGATTTTGCACGAGTTATGCGCTGATCCTTAACTTCAACCATCCGAACCGGGTCCAAGATTGGAGAAGATTCTAACAAGGGCTCTTCCAAAAAACCTCCTTCAGCACCCTGCGTTTCCTCTACCTCCACCTGCTTAGACTGTTCTTGCAGTTCTTGCTGGAGTTGCTTCTTATCACTCTCCTTAATCTCCAGGACTGTAGATGTACGTGGAGATGGTGTTCTTTCTTTAAAAATAGTAGTGTAGAAATGCTCCGCCTTCTCCACAGTATTCAAACGATGTCTTTCTCCCTTATACTTCAAAATTATGCCAGTTGGGGCATCCCACCGGAATGGTATCTCTTGTTTTTGCAGTTCTTTTACTAGAAAGCCAAAATCTTTTCTGGCTTTCAGCATTTTTGGTGGTAGTTCTTTATAAACTCCAATTTGTGCGCCCCCCACTTGCACAGAAGTAAGAAAAGATTTTTGCAGGATGTCATTTCTTATTGCTCTGTCCGTAAAATATATGACCACGTCTCTAGGCAATTGTCTTTGCCTGGCCACCCAGGAATTCACTCTGTAAATTTTGTCTATTTTGTAAAAAACCACATCAGGATTAATTTTTAATATCACTGCCAAAGCCTCAGCACACATCTGTCTCAAATCCTGTCTGTCATCCTCTCTGATTCCTCGAAGCCTTATAGCAAATTCCATTGCCCTGAATTGCATCATAACAATTTCGTTTTCAACTCTCTGCATTTTATCATCAACATCAGAAATTTTATAGTCATTGTCTTTCATCTTAACATTGACATCTGATTTAATTTCTTCCACTTTAGAGTCCACTTTAATAATAAATTCTGCAAGGCCAGATGCCACATCTGATATTTTTTTAGTCACCTTGCCATAATCCTGTTTCACCATATCTTTGATTTCATTAATTTCCTGCATAATTTCCTGTTGAGATTTTTGAAGTTTATCATCTATTTCCTGTTGAGATTTTTGAAATTTATCATCCAAAACCTGGGATATAAATTCTTTTAAATTTTCAAAATCAAAGTCTTTTTTCTGAGTTTGTTGGACAGGAGGCTGTGATTCATGTTTGTGTGTGGGGGATCCCCCCCCCGCTGCCTTTCCTTCCTGCTTCTTTGAAGCCATCCTGCCACGTAGGTTAGTTTTTCTAAAAAGAGAAATTCTTTTTGTTTTTGCACCTCCACAAAAGCTTCTAAAAAAGTCCCCCAGGTTTAATCAGATAGAAGCTAGACTGAACAAACTCAGTTTTTTAAAAAGAGAAAGTTTTTTCCTCTGCTCCTATTCCTCTGTGTTACAGGCAGAGTAACTTTGTAACTGATCAAAATAGCTTCTCAAAATCACTTTCACTAGCTCGTTAGCTCAGCTGCTTTTTTTCAGATCAGTTTCACACGGTCGAACTTTCTCTTAATTTAAAAAGCCACCAAAACATCAATACTTGCAATTTTCCAGTTTGGGATTCAAGTTGATACTTCCGCTGATTATTAAGGTTGGTTTCATTCAAATAGGATGTTTGCAGCAGCCAGCTTGTTCTGCAGATAGCAGAATCGTCCCACGCCGTCCGGAGTCTGGCAGGTTGAAAGGGAGCCGCGCCTGTTTCCTCCCCAGCAGCAATTCTCTGGGGGCTCACAGGGGCTCAACCGATTTCTTGCCTTCTCTCCTCCAGCAATCCTTCAGATTTTTGGACCTTTCAAGCCGCTTCTGAGTATTGAAGTGGCTCTACAGATAGCGGGGCTGGCGGTCCTTCAAAGAGACCGTCTTTGCTGGCGGCGAAACAAACCGGAAGTCCCCGGGAAGACATTCTTAATAAATAAACTGTTAAGTCTGGCAAATGTGCCCATGTTGCTTTCCTCTTTTTCCTTCCATTTTCCTTCCTTACTTTAAGTTTTGCAATTACACTTCTAGAATCTGCTTCTTAGAAAGTCCCTGCCATTTTAAGCCCCCTTTCCCAATGCCACAAGATCTTACTTAACATTGTTCTTAGTGTATTAATAAAATAATCTCTTTTTTTAGTTCAAGATATATGCTTTACTATGCACAATTTATTATATGGCCACTTTCCTGCAATGTTCCTACTATTTTCACTTCTTTGAATATTTCTTTTTGGTGGATATCAAGTCAAGGGTAGCTTTTCTCCATTACAGTTGTCAGCAAGACAAGCCTAGAATTTCTGGGAAGTACTGTGTTTGGCAGAATTTGTCTCCTGCCATAGGTCAGCGTGTATCAGCCTTCCCAGGTAAATCAGACAGAAAGCATGACCAGATGAGCTAATTCTACTTTAGCTAATTCTCTAAGTCTGACTGGACTTGAGAGATGGTTTTTTTTACACAACGGCGAGGAACGCAACAGAGCTGGAAAAGTAAGACGCGCATCTCTCGGCCCAACATGTCCCACCCCACCCCAATGGCAACAGCAGCCTGGCTGCTTCCCTTCCCCGCCATCTCTTTATTGAGAGGGGTGGCAGGTGGGACGGGGGAGAAGCGAGACACGTGGAGCAAGATGTGGCTCCCCTTGCTGTCTCTTCTCTCCCCCCCCTCGCCAGGCATGGCAGGGTTCCTGCCCCTTGCTTAGCCACCCACCCCCTTTAGGGATGCAATTTGGGGGTGGCAGGTAGGGTGGGCGAGAAGCGAGACACACATCTTACCTTTCCAGCTTTGTTACGTTCCTTGCCGTTGTGTCCAGGGAAACACATTGTAAAAAAATCTGTCTCACAAGTTCAATCAAACTTCTCGAACTCGCGAGAAGGGTTTTTTTACATGTTTCCCTAGACACAATGACAAGGAACGCAACGGAGCTGCAAGTCTTTGGTAAGATGCACGTCTCATGGTGGGGCACAATTTGGGTTGGCAGATGGGACAAGGTGGTCGGGGTGGGGTGGGCGGCAAGACACGCAACTTACCAGAGACTGGCAGCTCTGTCACGTCTCTTGGCCGGTCTGTGCAGGAAAACACCTTGCATGGTAAAGAAAAACTTCTCGCAAGTGTGAGTAATTAACAAGATGTTTGTCTCGCAGTGGGGCACAGGTGTGGCAGGAATGGGATGGGGTGGGCCACGACATAAATGCTGTCTGGAAGCCGCTGGAAGTGGAGAAGAGGCTGTTCGGACCAGCCGCCTCCTGACGTGTCTTCTGGCAGCCGGGGCAGAGAGGCAGCAAAGGGCGAAGGAAGCCACAGGCCTGCATGGAGCTGGAACTATAGAGCAGGAAGTGCACTCCCAGAGCGGCCTGCTGCCAGAAGACTCTCTGCTCCAGCTCCTGGAAGACTCAGCAGCAGGCGGCTGGCTTGACCAACCTCTTACCGTTTGGTCAGTGAATGGCGCTCTGCCCGGCCGAGGGAGGGTTGTCCGCTGGGTGAGCACTATGTGGCAAGAGGTACTGGGCGGCTGCTCTCTTGTGAGTGGGGTGGGAGTTTGCAAGCAAGGGGGATAGATGGATGGATGAGAGGCGGGCAGGTGGGTGCCAAGAACACTGGGGAGAGATAGAACAGAGAGGCAGCTCCCGATCAGCTCAGCTGATCCATGGGTTGCAATTAAGGGGCCCAGCTGCCATTAGCTGACCAGGGAATGAAACTGCTACCTCCTGTGCTGGCCACGCCCACCCCTTCACTAGGGCTTATTTTGGGGGAGGGCATATATTTACGCTCACCCCAAAAATCAGGCTTGGTCTTATTTTCAGGACATGTCATATTTTCAGGGAAACTTTTATTTTTATTTTATTACTGCACTGATAAATACTGATATTGTCTAATACTGACTGATTTATGTTTCTCAAGTTATTCTAGTATCTGAGAAAAGTATTCTACAATTGATGGATAAATCCTCACTTCAAAAACAAAAAGTCAGAACAAAAATTGGACCTTCTTGGGCTATGTGGCAGAAGTAAAGAGAAAGGTTAACAAAACATCAAAGTTTACATGACTTCCATTTGACAGAACAGTCATAAATTGGTAATTTACCCAGTAATCATTTTGATAGTCATATTTTGAAAGTCTTAGCATACTTGCACAATGTGCATACATTTTTGTACTTAAGTTCCAGTTCCCACTAATAAAGCAATACCTGTGCCTAGGGAATATCATTTACACTTGAAGCTGACATTCATATGATAGGGTTCTTTAGTTCCTTCTTTCACATGGCATTTTATTCAAGTTCCTTCCTACCATTATTTATTTGTTGTTGTTTTTTCCAAAAAATTGTTCTGCCAGTCAAACCTTCCAGGAGTGGCTAAAAACCAAACTTTATGCTTTTGTATGTAAAAATAAGTGGTAATGAATTAAATGGAATTTACTTTTACATAAAAGTTTTACCTTTACAATGCAATCCTAAATGTCCCCATTCAGAAATAAGTCAATGGGACAAACACCTGGTAAGTGGTAATTAGAGTTCACTGAAATCTGTCTAGAGAGTAGGTGAAAAAGTAGAATGTACAGCTAGGTTACACACCAGAACATTTTAAACAGATGGCATCCCACTGTTTTTACCTTTATCAATTTATTTCACAGAGCATGACTGTTTTCACATAAAAATATCTAAAACATAAATATATTAAATACAATTACTGTGTTTTTAAATTAAAAGGCAACATAAACAAATACTGTGATCATATATCAACTATATTTCTCTTACCTGGATTTGGTGAAATATGTAAAGCGTTCATCTCTTTGGACAAGCCATTTGTTCTTTGATTAGAGATAGGTGCACAGACTGATGTTGCACGAGGTGGCCTCTTCCCTGGCACTTTAACTGTGGTCCTCAGGAGATCAATTTCTTTTCCATGAACATTTTGCATATAGTCCTGCACCAAAAGAACACAAATATATTTCCCCCAGAGGAAATGAAAATAATGCAAAAAATATGGGACTAAAAGAAATCATGTGATTAATTTGATTTTCCTGAGGTTACTAGGGGTTTATGTTTCTTAAAACATATTTTTCTTAATCTCCAGGAAGTTTCCTAAAGTAGATCAGAATATAGGGTGGGGGGCAGTGCTAAATAGTAATAGCATAAAACTCTCACTGGGAAGCTGTTAGATCCTATATATAAAAAGCAATATAAATTTTGGTGTTGCAGCTGCAGATGGGCAAAGCAGAAGAGACAGCATTTGTCCATGGTAAAGTTAAAGATAAAGGTTTCTCTCGCATATATGTACTAGTTGTTCCTGACTGTAGGGGGCGGTGCTCATTTCCATTTAAAAGCCGAAGAGCCAGTGCTGTCCGAAGACGTCTGTGGTCATGTTGCCGGCATGACTAAATGCCAAAGGCGCATGGAACACTGTTACCTTCCCATCAAAGGTGGTCCCTATTTTTCTACTTGCATTTTTTACATGCTTTTGAACTACTAGGTTGGCAGAAGCTGGGACAAGTAATGGGAGCTCACCCCGTTATGCAGCACTAGGGATTCGAACCACTGAACTGCTGACCTTTCAATCAACAAGCTCAGCGTCTTAGCCACTGAGCCACCATGTCCCATTTTGTCCATGGTAGGACAAAGGTTAAAGGAAGAGGTTAAAACCTGTTCCAATTACACAATGGCTAGTGTCAAAGGAATGGAAAGGGGATTCCACATGGGTACTTCAGCTGCTTCAGAAATTTGACATCAAGAAGATTCCCTGGCATATGCAGTTGAAGTTAAGAAGAAATTTGAACTGCTCAACATCATAGCAAGCCAATCAGATGAGCTATGGGAGGAAATAAAAATAACTGTCACTGAAGTAACCCAAAAACGTATTTCATACAAGATACCAAAGAAATTGGCCAGTTGTATATCAGAAGCTACAATAAAGATGACAGAAGAGAGAATGAAAACAAAAACTATTGTTGACAGGGAAGAAATGCAAAGATAAATGCAAAGTTCCAGGGAGAGACAAGAAAAGATAAAGAAAAGTACTGCACTGAACAATGTAAGAAAATGGAGGAAACAGCTATGAGAGGTCATACAAGAGATTGTTTCACTTATGTAAAGAAGGCCAGAAACATCTATATGGCAAGAAAGGCTATGGTCAGAGGACATGATGGGCAGGAATTGCATGACCAACAATCAATCAGAGAAAAAGCAAATGACCACTACATGTGCTTCATTGACTACAGTGTTGGATTATGTTGACCATGACAAGCTCTGGAACTGCTTCAAAGAACTGGGAATATCACCACATCACCATATCACATCCAGCTCATTCAGTTATTGCACTCTGATCGGGCAGCCACATTAAGAATAGAATATGGAGATGCAAAATGGTTCAGAATTGAAAAAGGCACTCAACAAGGTTGCATCCTGTCTGCTATACTATTCAACATGTACACAGAAATAGTTATAAGAATGCACATTTGAAGGAATGTTCCAATGGGGTTAAAGTCAGTGGTAGGAATATCAACAGCCTCCGATATGATGATACAACATTACTTTAAGCAGAGAGAAACCAGAAGCATTGCGGCAAGACTGGCTGGAAAATAGTGGGCTCCAACGAGCCTCGTGAAAATCCAGCCAGAAAAACCGCTGTCGGGGGGTCTTCGGACCAGAAACATCTTGTAGGGATGGTGAAGAAGGAGAGGCACCTCGGACGACCAAGAGGAACAGGCAAGTTCCTCAAAAGATCAGAGGCAAGCTTTTCGGACTGGTGGCAGGGGTGGTGGCCATTGCAACTGCTCTGAAGCTGGGGCAACCAGACTAAGATTTGTGCAGGAGCAGTGTTTGAATGGAGTATTGGTACTGGGTGAGTGACTCACAGTAAAAAAGGAACTTTTTAAAAGTGGTCCCAGCACGGAAACAAGCGGTTAATTGGCATTTGGGAATTTTAATGGAGGGAGAAGAACAAAGAGGAAATTAAAGCACTAAAGCCCAAAAAGAATTTTTTTTATTTGGATCTAAAATCGGATTTGGAGAAATTAAAAATAATACAAGAAAAAGAAACCGAAGGGAAAGTATTCATTAATGAAGATTTCAACTATACTGGAAGGAAGAACAAAGAGGAAGCTAAAATTTAAATACAAGAAAGGAAATTTTACAATTGGATTTAAAATTGAATTTGGAGAAACTAAAAACAACAAAAAGAAAAGAAATTGAAGAGAAAATATTTTCTATGTGGATTTAAAAGATTTCTTGCAAATATGATACTTTGTTGTCTTGGGAATTGTGGATTGGAGAGAGGCTTCTGCTGATGAAAAGAAAGTACTACAATGACCGCTTTGAAAATTGAAACTTCAGTGACGTTGATGACCATGAGAATATTTAAGGAGTATTTGTTTCTTCTTAAACTGTTGGGTCTCAACTTTGAAAGGAGGTAAAAAACAACAAAAATTTAAATTGGAGTAGACTAGATAAATACTTGAACTGTATATTATTTGGAATTTTAAAAAAAATCTGAAAAGATAATATGGAGCATTGGGAGTATGAGTAATTAATGGAGATGCCTAAAAATATGCGGGAAGCATTCAAGGGTAATAAAAAAGCAGAAGCCTGGTTAGAAGAAAAGAAAAAAAGGACAAAGAGAATACAAATGAGAAGCAAGTATACAAGGTTGAAGAGAAAATAGTTGAAGATAAAAGGATAGATAATTACACTGGGATTGACAGTGACAAAAAAAGAATGGATAGGGGGAAATACCCACCAAAAAAGAAGGAAAAAGAAGGAAATGGGAGAAGATTGGATAATTACACTGGGATTGATAGTGACAAAAAAAGAATGGATGGGGTGGGGGGGGGAATACCCACCAAAAAAGAAGGGAAGAGTAGGATATGGGAGAAGATTGGGTAAAAACTGGGGGAGAATTAGGAGGATAATAGATTTAAAAATTAGAGAAAGGATTCAGAGGAAAAGATATAATAAATATAAAAAGAAGAAGAAAAAGAAGAAGTTAAGAGAATGGGATAAAGGGAGAAAAATATTAAAAAGTGGAATTCTGGAGAGACCAAGAGAAAATGGTTATAAAAGGAGAAGAGTAGTGAGGGGGGAAGGAAGATATATATTAGTTGATTTAAGGGAACTGTGTTAATAGTAGTAACTGTATGAAAGAAGCAAACATGAAGACATATATTTATTTATTTATTTATTTATTGTAAAATGGAATAGCAGATGAAATATGAAGTAATTATGAAAATGACTGAAATTAAGAGATAAAATTGAATTGAAACGAGAAGGAGATTTTGAAAAAATATGTTCTAGGAAATGATAATTTTGTTTAATGCAAAATGGTCTAGTTGATGAAATATGGAATGGTAGTTTGGTTTAAGAGATAAAATTGAAGTGTTGGAGAGTCTGATGGGGAGTTTGAAAAAAACATGTGGTAAATGATATAATGTACTAAGAAGAGTATTAATTAGTCAATGCAAGAAGTAAATATGATATACATTGTTTAATGCAAAATGGACTAGTAGATGAAATATGAATGGTTTATCAATGAAAATAACTGAAATCAAGAAAAATGATGAAATAAAATAATTATTGTTAGAATAAGAAATTAAGAATTAGTAATACTGTTTATAATGTACTAAAGAGATTAAGATAAGAGGGGAAGGTTAATTAAGATAAAGGATTTTAATGTAAGAATGGAAAAAGATGAAATACATTGTTTATAATCAAAATGTGATGAGGATTTTGAGAAATATATTTAATAAATGGAGAAATAAGATAATTAATTGAAATAATGTTAAGAAATTAGGATTTGAAGGGCGGATGGAAATACTGTTTATATAATAAGTATAGAAGGTATTAAGATAAGATAAAAAATAGGGAAAAAGAATATCTTGGCAGAAATTAAATATGTAAATTGCATTTGGATGTTATAATTTGTATAAGATATGACCTGGTCAATACTTTGTTCATAAAATATGTATATGAAAGAAAAAATCAATAAAACTTAAAAAAAAACATTACTCAAAGCAAGCATCACAGAAAGCAATGAGTATCTGGAGTGGTTAATCCTGAGAGTCAAAGATGAAAGTGAAAAATTTGGACTGTATTTTTAACATCAAGAAAACAAATATGACAACGGCAGAGAATATACAGGTCAGAGAGCAGTTTGACAATGGAACCATCGAAACAATAAAAAATTAATCTTTTTGGGCTCTGAACTTGACCAAAGTGGTGATTGCAACCTCAAGATCAGAAGGCATGTTTGGCATGAGTAACATCTGTAAGAATAAAGACATCAGGCTCATAATCAAATGCAGATTAATCAATGCAGTAATTTTTCCAGTTGCTACTTATAGTTGCGAATCGTGGACTCTGAAAAAGTCAGAGCCCTGCGACAGCTGGGCTGGTCCTCCAAGCAGAGTCCAGGCACCAGGGGAAGCATAGTGAGGCATGTAGCCTCACCCTGGCAGCTGGGAATGATGGGGCTTTTTGCCCCTCATCTTAAGAAGAAGGAGAAGGAGGGAAAGGGAGAGTGGTCACTTTGCCGGCTGCTCCCCGGGCTTGCCCATGGGAACATGGCATGGAAGGGTGGGTCTGTTTTTTGCAGATATGTCCCAACCCCCCATCCCCATCCTCAGAGGGAGATGGAAGGCTAGACTGGGCTGAAGCAAAAGAGAAAGAAGAGGGGAGGGGGGAGAAGCCGCACAGCTAAGGATGAGGGGCTCGCCCACCTCTCCACAAGATCTCTCGGGAACATGGCATGAAAATGTAAAATCCATTCCTTCCAACTCAGCAGCAGTGCCTAGGCTCTGGCAGCGGGGTCGCTTCATCATCTCTCCTGGAGTGTCTTGTCAGGGTCCCCTTGATGGCCTTTCACACACACACCACACAGTTCCCGTTGCGGCCATGGGCAAGCAAAGACTGATGGAGTGGGTGGATGGTTGTGTGGCACATTTGGCAGGCTGGATTACATGCTTCCCCACCCCCTGTGCCTCCACCTGTTGTTGGTGCTGCTGTTGCAAGGCATGTGGTGGAGGTGACACCACATGGCAACCCCTGTGCACTCGGCCACTGTCCAACCTCATCTTTCAGCTCCACTGCACACTTTGCAAGCAAAGTCAGATGGTGGGAAGGATCGCATGCCTCCCCTCTTGTGCCTCTGCCTCCAACTGCTGCTTGGAGAGACTTACCTGTGCTGCGTGGTCTGCACATCCCCAGAGTGCACTGGCCAAGGGGCCGGCAGGCTGCAGCTGCTTCCGGACACTGTCAGCCCCCGTGCTTCCACTCACCACCTCCTGTGCTAGCCATGCTCCCTGGAGGCCTGATGCTCTTAACTGGGGCTAATTTTGGGGGTAGGGCTTATATTGCGCACAGCATGAAAAATCATGCTAGGGCTTATTTTCTGGTTGGGTCTTATTTTCAGGGAAACACGGTACTTTGGCCATGTCATGACAGCTGACTCACTGAAAAAGTTAACCATGCTGAGAATGATCAGTGGAAAAAGGAGGTGTCACCTTAGCACCTGGTAGCTGGACATTAGATGACACTGAGATGACCATGGCAGATCTGAAGGAGGTTGTGTGAGACAGAAGGGCATGGAGAGTGCTGATCCATAGAGAGGCCAAGGTCGCTCATGACTGAATGGCTGACAATGACGACTTCAGCAGCTTCTAGCAAATATGCATAATAGTTTTCAAATGACTGACAAATATACTATAGATAAATTAAGAAGATAATGTCTGCATTTCTTTGAAGAAATAAATCAGGCTGAAGAAATTTAATCAATTAAATTTCATTGTCTAAATTTTAAGCAACATTAAATACTGATAAATTTGTGATTCTGGATGACCAATATTCTGAAAGTGACTGCACTCAAATTTAAGTCCTAAGTGTTGTAGTTCAAAGATTCTTGCAGAGCCACCTTTAAGAGTGTTATAGCCTTCGATTCTGGAATAGAATATCTAGTCTGCAAATATCTAAATGAGCACCAAATGTCATATTGTGGTTATCTGTACCTTTGCAACCCAAATTCAATAAACCCATTCTGAAGGAAACCTTCTCAATTGACGATTCATTTATGAAATACACTCCCCAGAGAAGTCTGCTTGATTAAGTTTTATTTACCAATCACTGTGATGGCAAACCTATGGCACGCGAGCTATTGCCCCAGTTCAGCTTTGCCGCACATGCGCACACGCCTCCCACCAGCCAGCTGGTCTTCAGGTCTCTGCTGTACATGCATTGGAGGTGTGGGGTGGGCAGAGGGGTGGGCACATGCACAGGGGGGTGGGGGGTGGGCACATGGTCCGGAAAAGGTTAGCCATCACTGTGCTCGTATTATTATTTTATTGTGTTTACTTGTATTTGTAATGGATATTTTAAAATATATTTGTATTTTCTAAAAAGTAAGTTTATATAAAAAATACTTATGCTCATCAAACAATCCACTGTAAATCATCATGAAAAGATCAAAGAGCTGCATTTTCCTAGAGCAAAATCTCAACACTCTCTCACCTTAAATTTTATAAATTGCAGAAATTAAAATTTATAGCCTGAAAAAGCTTAACTACTTCAGAGAATGGTAATTTACAATATGAGCATATTAGAAACAGTTGAAGATGACCCTATCATCTGGAATATGCAGTGCTACAGAGAAACAGAAAGCCTAATTTTTGATATGCAAATATTACAAAGAGAATATCCCTAGATATTAACTGTAAAAAAATGCTGATAGGAGAAAAGGGGTTGCTTTAACAAGACACAAGGGTAAATCAAAGCCAAGTACTTTTAAACAGCACTTAACAAGTCTCCAGAGTCTACTCTACAGTGGGCCACCCCAGAAGTGCTATCTTTGGCCCCTTAACAGCTGAAAAAGTAGTAATTGCAAATCTATTTACATTAGGTTCTTAAGTTTTCTATGTTCATAATTCAGTAGCAATAATGAAGCACCAGAAAAACAACGATACTCCCCAAATGTGCTGGTATTAAGCCACTGTATCCCATGGCTCTTGCACCTTTGCCATTGCTTGTTTTTTACGTTCTTCTCTTAATTATGTTGCATCTATTGCCATATACTTAATTAGCTGCATTAATGTGATTTCTTCACACAGTCAAGCAATTAAGAGCTATGATTGAGTTTCATTCAATTAGTCTCAACAAACATGCTAATTGATGTCCCAGATGCAAATGAGGTGCAATGAGATAAACCTGCTAACAATTGAGTGCCATGTTAGAGATCCATTGTGCTCAGCTTGCTCATACAAAAACACATTTTTCTACTTTATGTGGAATTATTTTAAATAGGATAAGGGTGAGGGTATCTCTATGCCATTCAATCTTCAATATACTAAACCAATTCCTAAAGTAGTATTACTACAAGATAGTAAATCCATCAATGTGGCTGATAAGCAATACAGTGATGGAAAATATATATTCTCTGTTTAAGTTGAAATCTACTTTGATGGCAAACTTTTATTTACATTTTTATTTATTTATGAATATATTTATATCCTGCCTTTATTTATATCCTGCCTTGGTGGCACAGTGCAGTACTGCAGGCTACTTCTGCTGCCTGCAATTTGGCAATTCAAATCTCACCAGGCTCAAGGTTGACTCAGCCTTCCATCCTTCCGAGGTGGGTAAAATGAGGATCCAGATTGTTGGGGGCAATAGGCTGACTCTGTAAATCGCTTAGAGAGGTCTGTAAAGCAGCGTGAAGTGGTATATAAGTCTGAATGCTATTGCTAATGCTATTGCTATTATTTTTATACCATACATAATTGTTTACCATTTACTACTTTCAGGCAATGTGGTATTTTAAGTTAAACTAAAAATACATTATTAAATCAGTTCTTAATATACAGCTATTATATGCACTGCAATTACTTTCCTTCCTGAGGAAATACCTGACATTTGTGGCAATACTGCAATGCTGTTATGATAATTTTAATATAGGATTATCACCACAAACATGTGTTGAATATACTTTTGTGTATAAATGACTGAGAAAGACAATTAGTGTAGTCAATTCAGAACACGAAATAACCACACTATCTATATTGCAGTCATAATTGTATAATTACATTTGTTTCAGTTTTTTGTTGAGTTTTAGCCATTGGATTAATTTTTATAATTTATTCAATTACATTCAGACTAAATAGCAATAGCAATAGCACTTATTAGTGCTTTACAGCCCTCTTTAATAGCGCTTCACAGTGCTTTATAGCCCTCTTTAAGCAGTTTACAGAGTCAGCATATTCCGGGTCCTCATTTTACTGAACTCGGAAGAATGGAAGGCTGAGTCAACCTTGAGCCTGGTGAGATTCAAACTGCCAAATTGCAGGCAGCCAGCAGCTGGCAGCCAGTAGAAGTAGCCTGCAGTACTGCATTCTAACCACTGGGCCACTACAACTCTTAGATAATACAAAATAACAAATTCAGAAGGAACATTGGAGGTCTTCTAGTCCAACTCCTGCTCAACCAGGAGACCCTCTGCCATTCTGGACAAATGGCTATTCAATCTCTTCCTGAAAAATCTTGCTAGGGCTTATTTTCTGCTTGGGTCTTATTTTCGGGGAAACACGTTATACATGAAAATACAATATATAGTGCTCACTATACAAATTTTGTTATAGATGTCAAATCTTTTAGCAAGACATTATAGAATACAAACGATCATATTGATGATGCAGCCTTAAATCACATGAGTATCTTACAGAGATTACTTTAAAGTATATAATCCTTCCGTAAAGCCCTGAAGATGTTTTTATTCCACCAAGCCGGCCTAGCCTAATGGTTTTTAATTGGGATTTTAAATTTTAAGGATTTGGGGGTTTTAAATTGGGAAGCTAATGATTTAATTCTTTTTTAATTATCTTAACTTTTGTATTTGTATGTTTTTTAATTTTGGCTGTTCACCGCCCTGAGTCCCTTTCTGGGAGAAGGGCGGTATACAAATTAATTAAATAAATAAATAAATAATCCCATGCCTATTCTGATAAAGTTCATTCATTTATAAGATTTGCATATTGTCTCAATCTTTTTTTTTATTATTGAAAAAGTTTTCAAATACAAATTTTTCCCCCTTTTTTCCCCCCCTCTCCCTCCCCCTCCCTAACCCCCCCTCCCCACCCATCCCCCCTTGTGACTTCTTCATAACAAAAAAAAACCTAATTCATAACAGATTACTTACTCCCTCCTCTAGATATTGACCTTTACTTACTAAAAATATTATTAATATTATAACATCCCCCTTTATCCATACATTTCAGAAAAGAGAAAAGAAAGGGGAAAAAAAAGACATTATACTATAACATTATAGAATAACTTCTCCACTTTAAAACTATACGATAAGTCCTACTTTAACATTTAATCTTCTATATATGTTACTATAACATTTCAAAGCGGCCTTCCCCATAAAATCTAGTTTAACATTTATTCCACTCTATCCATTTCCTCCACTCCCCTAAATATATCACTTAAAAATCCCTTTTCTTAGACTAATCAATCTACTAACTAGCTTATTCACCCACTATCATACAAAATTACCATACACAACATTTCTTAATATCTTTGATTCACTGCCCACACTACTTAAAAATATATGTCTATATTTTCCATTATATCTAAATAAAAAAGAAGAAAAGACAATGACTTTAAATTTATAATCCATATAGTATCTTCTTTGAGGTCTTTCCACTGGATTGGTAGAACCAACATCCATAATCGGGTAACATAGCTTGCTGGTGCAACAGTTTATTCAGGATCTTCAATCATATCTGCCCCCATCAGTAGTAAATATCTTCTTATATGTATAAAAGTAAAAACAACCACCCGAGTGACATTATAATTATATTCCATATAGTAATAATTGTGGGTTTCATCAGGATTATTAATTCCCATCATCGTAGTGGGTAACAACCTGATCTTCTGCATGCCCCAACATCATTCTCTTGCCTTGTGATTCAAGATAATATAATATGTTTATCAACACAAAGAGAAATTCCAAAATGGATAATTCAAATCCATCAGTTTAAGGCTCATTTCACGTCCCCAAATTACGGCCATGCAGAGATCTGCCACAATCCTCAGGATGATATTAACCAATACGTCACCTCTTCTGTGTTTACACATAATCATTCATATTTTAAAGTCACTGGCTTCACTGTTGCCTAATTTAAAAATTTCTATTTTTATGCCACCTATTTCTCTTTTTCTTTTCTTTTTGTGGGTTTGGTTTCCATCCTGGATTCCTTTCTACAAATTGTGTATCATCTGGTCGGTTTTTATTCTGCTTTGTAGATTGGTCTTGTTGGTTTTGTTTTTGTATCTCATGTTTCTTTTTTATCCCTTGTATATCCCCTAGTAGGTTTCCATGCTTATCCTTGCCTTGATAAGTCATCACATTAAAATTAGATGCCACTTCTCTCAAATTTGTAGATAGTCCAGCTGGGGTATCCAATAAATCCAAAGGCAATTCATCTGGTACAGTCTCTATAATTCGATATTTTACCTTTATTTCCGGCTCCTTCTGCTTATCCTGTATTATACCTGAAGATATTAAGTTCATTTTCAACCTATTTTGATAAAATTCTTCCGCTCTTTCAACAGTATTTAGTTGATATCTTTCTCCTTGGTATCTAAATATAATACCAACTGGGGCGTCCCACCTGAATGGAATATTTCTCTTTTTTAACTCATTCACCAGAAAACCAAATTTCTTCCTTTCCATCAATATCTTAGGTGGGAGTTCCTTGTAAATCCAAATCTTTCTTCCATACAATTGCAAATTAGAATTGAAGGAATTTTGCACGATATTATTCCTAATTTCCTTATCTGTAAAATAAATCACCACGTCTCTAGGCAATTGCCTTTGCTTGGCAATCCAGGAGTTGATTCGATAAACTCTGTCAATCCTACAAAACACTTCGTCAGGTTGAACCTTTAGAATCCCAGCTAGAAATTCAGAAGATATTTTCCTTAAATCATCTCTATTATTTTCCTGCAAACCTCTTAATCTTATCGCATATTCTGTGAAATTATATTGTACCATTAAAATCTCTTTTTCAATCTTCTGTTGCAGATTTTCTGCATTACCATACTTTTGATCAGCATCCATTTTAGGTTTTTCTTCTAAGCTATTATCCTGAGTGTTTATCAAATCATTTTCAATTTTTTGAATTCTATTGTCCAATTTATCTTGAATTTCTTCCATTTTAGACTCTAGTACATTAGTATTTGTGTCCAACTGTATCATAAATTCTGTAAAACCATTAACCACTTTTGAGAATTTTTTGTCCAAAGAATCAAACTTAGATTTCACCAATTCTTTAATTTCTTTAATTTCCTGCTTAAATTTTTCAAGTTGCTGATTCACAATCTCCTCCCTTCTTTCAATCTCCTCTATAAAAAATTCTGTTATATTAAAATCAGGTTTCTGAGACTGAAGAGTTAAGACTTGTTCCTTTAAATTATTGGTGGGGGAATCCCCCCCCTTCTTGTTTATCTGACTTTATGAGTCTCAGTGCCATGTTTCCGCCCAGGCAGGCTTTGTTAAAAAAAAGCAAGAAAGACTTCTTTCCAGTCAACAACAATATCAGATCTCCAAGGGAAAAAAAAAGAGAAAAAGACACAGGAGAGAAGTTTTGTCTACAAATGTAGCCAGTGGTATTTATTCCGCTACATTGTAGTAATAGAAAACGGAAGGACTTTCCCTTTCAGCCTCTCCTCCAGCCGACGCCATTTTAAAAGGCTTTTTTTCCTCTTTCTTTTCCTCCTCTCTCTTAAGTAATTTTTTTAAAAAAAATCAGTAAAATACTTGCGGTTCAGTATTACAGGTCCAGCTCACATTTCTTTGAGTAATCTGTTAAATTTGCAGGCTTGCTTTTGACGCCTGGCTCTGCATCAGCAGAGGTCTCCCAAAGCCCGGAGCAGCGGCTGGGGATACGGGGCATCTCATCCGCTCCGTCCCAAAAGTAAAGGAAAAACTTTTGGGACTCCGCAGAGAGTTCTACCCACCCCTGCCGGCTCTATCTCCATTTCCTCATGGAAACGGAGTTTTTTCGAGCCGCCATTCCGTTGTGAAGGCGGCTCTGACAGGCGGTGGAAGCTGACGATCCCAAAGGAACGTCTGGCAGCAACAAACAGCAAACCGGAAGTCCATATTGTCTCAATCTTAAAAGACTAAAAGGTGTACATAAGATTACAGATTGTCAACTTCTTAATCATCCATCTGTGTCAAAAAATCATCATTAATTGGTCTCTAAAGGACTTTCAAAACAACTAAGTTTTAACAACTTATTAACAAGCCTCTAAGAAGCCATGAGAGCCCCATCTAATTTGGTGGGTAAATTGTTCAAAGGAAGAGAGGGAGAGCCCACAGAGGATACTCATTTTTGTGCCCTCTGCTGCTCACAGTAAGTGGGGACCCCTAGCAGACTTTATTTTAGCTTGGACAAGGCAGGGAGAGTCTATGTAGGATAGATTATAGTATTAAGTCTGTTCCATAAGCATTTGGAGAGCTGCACCATTGAAGTTTCCTGTGGCTTTTCAAAGGAGCATTCCAGGTAAAAAAAATAACATTAATTCAAATTAATTAAGAATAAGGGTACAAGTAACTTTCTTTAGTGCCCCCTTTTCTAAAAAATATCACAACTAAGGCATCAGTCAAGGCTGTACAAAATCCCTCCTGGTCCCAACTTCTAGGGAGAAAACTCTTTCTAGAATCTAGAGTCAAAGTTGGTATTATCACAGATTCAGCAAGTTTTGGAATTATTACAGTATGCCAAGTCTGTTTTTTCCATCTAGATCCTGACAACCTTTAGACCTTTAGTTCAGGACTTCCAGCATTGATTATTGGTCCTGGGATGGAGATGTATAACTGCATATTATCAGCATATAATATTTCATCCCAAACAGATAGATGGCTGCTGGCAGGAGCTTCATAAAGTAGTTACATTGGATAGGGGACACAACTGATCCCAGAAACATTCCATAATAGACCATCTGAGAATCTGGACTCTCCCCCATTGCAATTTCTCCCACAAGGAAATGTTGTCTGTAACTGGAATCCAGGGCCCTGCTGCTTTCCTTTAACCAATTGGGAGAGGCAGACCCACCATGATTTGGACAAGCCCACTATCGTTACTGTGGCCATGAACTCTGAACTCTCTTCTGATCACAGTACCAATTGGCAGAGGAAATCCATAACAACCCCACAATAAAGTCAAACAGCTTGGAAAATGATGTTACTATGAAGCTGGAAATACATGCAATAATTTGCCAATATACCAAGGACTTCATACAGACAATAATTTCATCATTACTTAATGTCTCTATTCCAGTCTTATCCTTAATCATCCACAGTATAGTAATTCTTGCTAGGGTCTCCCAGTATATAATAAGCACTGTATTTACTTTATTTTGAGGTCAATTACCCCAGTGCATTTTGAGAGATCTCATTGAGGAATACACTTCTATCTCATCTAGGTCTTGGTAACACCTGCTCATCTGCCCTCCTGTCCATAATTTTGTCACAGATGTGGCATGATTTATTGCAGTTATGTATGGCATTCAACAACATCAGCTAAGGCTGAAGCATCCAGAGTAGTGATTAGGGGATAAGAAGGCAAAAGGCTTCCAATCTCTCTTTACCTTGAATGGTTTGCCCCACATTTAATTGTTCACATCTTTTTGGGAGTACTCTTCTGCACTGAACTCTTTCAAAAGACTACATTAGCTTTTGAAGATCATAACATCTCATTTATCAACCAGAACTGTTTCTGACTGTCTACTTTTAATATGCAATTGCTTATATACTGTCATATTATAAGTGCTCACTAACCACCCAATTTTCCCTGCTGTAATAATGCCAGGAAGAAGCTTTTTGAGAAAGTCTCTCTTTGCAAATCCTTTCCTCAGTCTTGATGGCAGCCTTTATGGCATTATGAGCAGCCTTTCTATTAGGAGGTTGGCAGATTGTTAGAAGCATATATTGTGGAAAGGGATAATCAAAGTGTTCCTATTCTTCATTCATCGTTAATGTGCAATCTTCTTGCTCTGGAGTTAGCAAAAAATTATGCTGATATAGTATAAAGCCCCAACAGACAGGCCCTTCTTCATCTTAACAGCAAACCCAGTCAGCAGTGCTGTTTGTACAGTTTTAATGCAGAACAAGTTAAAGAAAGTATTAATGGATTCCCCAGTTCTGATTTCTCTCCCAATTGAGTCAAGAATCACATTCTTAAAATGTGGAGGGGTAAGGTTATGCAAATCTACACACATTTTGGAGTAGACAGTTTTATCACCTATGAGTGTAAGAAGCTCAGAGGCATTTCAATTGAGCTATTTTTAGACACAGGTATAATTTTCTTCTCGAAGCTCAACTGACAGATGACACAGATAAAATACATTTTCTCAAAATTATATAACAGAATTGGAAGGGACCTTGGAGGTCTTCTAATCCAATTGCCTGCTCGAGCAGGAAACCCTATATCATTCCAGACAAGTTGCTATCCAGTCTCCTCTTAAAAGCCTCGTGATGTCTTCTTTTCCCTGACTCAGACGGCTTCTTTTTCTGCCGAAACCGCCCCTGGAGGGAGCGGGGAGAGTGAGGAGTGCAGGGCGCGCGTGGATGTGGCGATCCCGCGCGCTGAAGGCTTGATCCTCCTTCGGTCTCTGAAGTCAAGGAGAGGGCGCCGAGGAATGGCGGCCCCAAAGGAATGACTCATCGTGTTGGATAGGAAGCCGATTGCAGAGAGCTGGAGAATTGGAGAACTCTGTTTTTTGAATTCGGAGGTGAGGAGCGTGGAGAGAGAGAGGGTGAAGCTCTAATTGCCGGGACAAGCTGCGAGGCGAAACAGCCTCATTTGATCAGCGGCTGAGTGAGAGTAACCCGGACAGTGAAGAAATCTGCCTATTTAATAGGGGAAGAGCTGGTAACGGAGTGTAAACTTTCTCTCCTTTGCATCTGCTATCTCCTTGATTGGATTATTGGATTTGGCTGTGGACTTTTCTTTTTCTATCATAAACTTATAAATCCGGGACAAACTACCAATAATCTCCCTTATTAAGCTGAATCACTAGCTTTCTGGTACTCTATGTTTGTAGCTGAAAACGTCTTTGCTTGGAACTGTCGGCAATATAAGATCAGCAACTCCATCTAGTGGCAGACTTGGAAACCCCAAAAGAAACTTCGTGCTGTACTTAGAAGAAATTTAAAATCTAAAGATTTGGTCCTCCTCATTTCCTCTTTCCTCCCCTTTTTGGTTAATCTTTGACAGTACTCTCCCTCCTTTCTTCAACCTTTATTTACTGATCAGGCCTGAGTGATATATCAGGCTGAATAGAAACTTAAATAAGATTTACTATTGTTACAGTAGAAAATAATTAATATATTTATATACTTAGCTGATTTAAATTAATTGATAAATAGAGAATTTGAGGAAGAGAAAAATTAAGTAAGCAGAAAAGTGGAGAGAACTTAGTGTGTATGCTGGGTTGGAAGAACTTTTGGTCTCCAAATAAAAATCAAGGAGGACCTCAAGGAGAGATGTCCATTGCAGCAGTTACAACCGTTACTAAAGGGAACAAGAAAGTTTTACTGCCCCCCTCGGCATCATCGCCGGTATTATCATCCCAAATGTCATCTAAGCCTATAGAAGATGCAAATACATTGGGAAAGTCCCCCTCATTACAGAATTTACAGGGAATGATGCAGACGATGCAAGAGGTAATGATGAAAAATTTTGAGGACTTAACGATGAATTTGAGAAGTGAAATGGGAGCGGTGCGGGGAGACATTAAAATATTAAATGAACAATTGACAGAAGTGCGAGAGGTAATGGTTAAACAAGAGGGAAGACTTCACGAAGTGGAAGCCCGTACTAACAGATATGAAGAACGCTTGGCAGGACTGGAACGTGAACAGGCCGCAACTACGAGGATTATGGAAGAAGAAATAATTTTCTTACAGATGGAACGCTCCTCCTTTTTCCTAAGAATGCAGAATGTGGTTCAAGATAAAGAAGAATGTGTGAGAGAAGTAGTTGGAAGTATTTTAACTGAAATCTTGGAAAAAGATAAGGAGTTAATAATGAAAGACATTGATGAGGCCTATAGGGTATTTACGGGATATGCAAAGCGACATAATTTGCCTCAAGAAATTCATATTCGATTTTGTAAGAAGGATATACGGGAGGAAGTTTATAGGAAGGCAAGGGACCAGGTGATATCATATAAAGGACAACAAATTATGATTTTAAAGCAAATCCCTAGGAAAGTTAGAGAGCAGCGGCGAAGATACCAATTTTTGACGATGCAATTAAGGAAAAATGCAATTCTATATAGATGGTTGATACCAGAAGGTTTACTGATAACTTTGCGAGATAAGAGGATTAAAATTGAGAACTTGAGAGATGCACGAGATTTCTATGAACTAAACTTTAAGGCGAATGAATTGGAGACTGAGGGGGAAGCGGAAAATGGAAGCTTAGAAGACCTACAGGAGGATGAAGAATTTAAGGAACGAACAGATGGGAAGGAGAGAAAGATAGAGAGGGAAGGAGTTGGTGGAAGGAAAGAACCCCTTTCCCCAAGGAGAACCCGACAGACTAAAAACAAAACAGAGAGCAAGTAATAAGTAAGTAGTAAGGAGGATGATAAAGGGAAAGGTGGGGGTATCTTTATTTTCAGCTAATATTAATGGTTTAAATAATCCATGTAAGAGAAAGAGAGTGTTTAACCGGTTGGTAAAAGGAAATTATGATATGATATGCCTGCAGGAGGTTCATATAAAAGGAGACCAGAAAGCGATACTGGAGAATAAAAGACTGGGAAATTTGTATGCCTCCCTGGCAGATCAAAAAAAGAAGGGAGTAGTGATATATGTAAAAGGACACTTAGAATCTAAATTAATTTATGCCGGGAAAAAAGGTAGAGTCCTGATGGTAGAGGTAACAATGGACCAAAGGAAATGTTTGTTGGTTGGAATTTATGCCCCAAATGGATGCCAAGTAAACTTCTACAGGAAATTATATCAGAAGCTACTAGAGGTTAACTATGCCAATATTTGTTTGCTCGGGGATTTTAATGCGGTTATAGACCCAAACTTGGATTATATACCAGAGAGAGGCAAAGCCGGGAAAAAGAGGAGGAAACTTCTGCCAAAAACCTGTAAACAGATTAGAGAGGTAACAGGGTTGAGAGATATATGGAGGGATAGAAATCCGGGAAAGAAACAGGGTACTTATTTCTCCCCCAGACATCATTCCTGGTCCAGATTAGATATGGCCTGGATGACTGTAGGATTATGTGACCAGGTGTTAGATGTGGCAATTGAGGTTAATGACTGGGCAGACCATAACCCGTTGAAAATAGTATGGAGAGGAGCCCGCAGAATAAAGAGATGGAAGATGGATGTAGGAGTATTAAAAGACAAAGATTTACTCCAAAAGCTAAAAGAGGAGATGGTTTTTTTCTTTAGGGTCAATAGGAAAGAGGATACTAGTCCACAGATTATCTGGGATACGGCGAAGGCAGTGATCAGGGGAGTAGTATCATCTCATATAATTGGAAAGAGGAAGACCCAAAGACTGAAACGGAGTAAATTGAGGTGTGAATTGGAGAAAGTGGAAGCGAGGTTGCAGACAGACCCAGGGAACTTAAAACTAGTTGAGAAGAAGAAAATAACCCAACACCAGTTAAACCTATTAGATCAGGAAGAATTGGCTACTAAAATTAGATGGGCAAAACAAAGGCATTTTGAGCATGCAAATAAAGCAGGAAAATGGCTTACTTATAGACTGAAGAAGCAACAGGAGAGAAATAGGATAGTTTGTTTGAAGGACCAAAGGGGAAGATGTGTTTCGGATAAGGAAGGGAAAGGAAAAATAATACAAGAATATTTTACTGCTTTGTATTCAGCTGGAGATGAACAGGACCAGGAGATTAGAGAGTATTTGGCTAGAGCGGATCCCCGGAAGGTCCCACCCCCAATGAGAGAAATATTGAATGCAGAGATTACCTTGAAGGAAGTAGAGTTAGTATTAAGGGAACAAAAGGGGGGAAAGACCCCAGGTACGGATGGTCTGCCAGTAGAAATTTATAAGGCCCTCTTTGAGACTTTGGGGGAATTTTTGACTCAAGTATTTAATGAGGTTCTGGTCTTTGGTCAAATGCCACCCTCCTGGTCTGAAGCATATATTACACTAATTCCAAAGGAAGGCACTGATCCGCTTCTGATTAAAAATTACAGACCGATTTCCCTGCTTAATTCCGATTATAAATTATTCTCTGCGATTTTAGCGAAGAGACTAAAAATTTTCCTGAATGAGTACATCCACGGAGACCAGAATGGCTTCCTACCTCATAGACAATTGAAAGATAACGTGAGAACTATAATGAATATATTAGAATATTATGAGTGTAATTCTGATAAACAGGTGGCCCTGGTCTCCGTGGATGCACAAAAAGCCTTTGACAGAGTGAGCTGGAAATTTCTCTTTGCACAGTTGAGCGAAATGGAATTCGGGGAAAGATTTACCAGGGCAATCCGGACAGTATACGCAAAACAGACAGCGAAAATACTTATTAATGGGGAGGAGTCTGAAAAATTGATATAAGTAAAGGTACTAGACAGGGATGTCCATTATCTCCACTTTTATTTATTTTAACCCTAGAGTTATTATTGAATGAGGTCAGAAGAAATCAAGGAATTAGAGGGCTAAGAAACAGAGGGGAAGAGTTTAAGCTCCAAGCCTTTGCGGATGACTTGATATTTGTCTTGGAAGAACCTTTGGAATCGGGACCAATCCTGCTACAGGAATTGGAGGCTTACGGGAAAGTAGCGGGATTTAAATTAAATAAAGATAAAACCAAGATCCTAATTAAAAATATGACGAAGAATCAAAAAGCGCAGTTAGAGGAAGAACTAGGGATCCAGATAGTCAAAAAATTAAAATACTTAGGAATTTGGCTTTCATCTAAATGCTCGACCATTAAAGAAGACAACTACCAAAAACTACTTAGTCAAACAAAAGAAATGTTGGAAGGATGGAAAAGTTTACAGCTATCATTATTAGGTAGAATTGCAGTAGTTAAGACGTATATCCTGCTTAAAAGCCTCGTGATGGAGCACCCACAACTTCTGAAGGCAAGCCATTCCACTAGTTACTGTATTTTTCGGAGTATAAGATGCACCTTAGTTTTTGCGGAGGAAAATAAGAAAAAAGCTGATTGGTGGGTGGATCGGCCTCCCAGAATACCCCCAATCAGCTGTTTCCAGAGGTGAATTTTGGCAACATTAACTTTTTTTCTGTCTCTGAAAGCCTCCGAAACAGAACTTCAGAAAAAAAGGCTTTTTTTCGGAAACTTCTTTCAGAGGCTTTTATTCTGAAGGACTATCTTGTACTCTGTTCAATCTCCTTTCAATGGTATTGGTATGTAGATTAACCTCTTCTGATCTGTTATTGTATCATTCTCCAGATTTGTTTGGTTAGAACCTTTACTGATTCTTTTGTTCCTTGCCATATTATTTTAGATAAAAGCCTTTCAGAGGCTTTTTTTCTAAAGCTTCGTTTCTGAGGCTTTTTTTCTGAAGCTTCTTTCAGAGGCTTCTTTAAGCCTCTGAAATCTCCGTTTGCGAGGCTGGGCGGGGCTACATTCAGAGTATAAGACGCACCCAGATTTTCACCCTCTCTTTTTGGGGAAAAAGATGCATCTTATACTCTGAAAAATACGGTAATTGTTCTCACTATTAGGAAATTTCTCCTTAGGATCCAATCTGGATTGGTCACCAGGTCCAGAGGTTTAGTCTTCCAAGCTTTCAGACTCATGCTGATGTCCGTCCTCAGGGAAGTTCTCTCTACACATTCCAGTAGAGAGAGAGAGAAGTTCCCTGAGGTTAGACTGCAGCACAAGTCTGAAAGCTTGGAAGACTACATCTCTGGTTCTGGTGACTGACTCAGATTGGATCCTGCAATATTTATCTTGGGACACTTTCATTCATAATTTCTCCTTAATTCTAGGTTGCTTTTCTCCTTAATTAGTTTCCATCCATTGTTTCTTGTCTTGCCTTTTGGTACTTTGGAAAAGTACCGTTTTATTTGTGGCAGCCCCTCAAATGTTGGAACACTATCATGCCATCCCAGTTCTTCTTTCTGTAGACTAGATATATCAAATTTCTGCAAACATTCTTTATACATTTTAGCCTCCAGCCCCCTAATCCTCTTTGTTCCTCTTCTCTGCACTCTTTCCAGGATTACATTGGTTTTGGCTGCTGGTGCACACTGCTGGCTCCAAGTAGCTCATGTTTAAGTGATTGTCCACTAGGACTCTAAGATCCTTCTCACAGTTATTGCTGTTAAAACAGGTAATCTGTACCTAATCCATACCTGTACATTTGGTTGTTCTTGCCTGAGTAAAATCTTAATTTTTTCTACACTGAATTTTATTTTGTTAGATAGAACCCAATATTCAAGTCTGTCAAGATCCATCTGGATCTTGAGCCTATCTTTTGGGGTGTTGGCTATTCCTGCCAGTTTAGTGTCATCAGCAAATTTGATGAGTTCCCCTTCTATTCTCTCATCTAAATTGCTTAGAATAACAGAGTTGGAAGGGACCTTGGAGGTCTTCTAGTCCAACCCCCTGCTTTGGCAGGAAACCCTATACCGTTTCAGACAAATGGTTATCCAATATCTTCTTAAAAACTTCCAGTGTTGGAGCATTTACAATTTCTGGAGGCAAGTTATTCCACTGATTAATTGTTCTAACTGTCAGGAAATTTCTCCTTAGTTCTAAGTTGCTTCTCTCCTTGATTAGTTTCCACCCATTGTTTCTTGTCCTACCCTCAGGTGTTTTGGAGAATAGCTTGACTCCCTCTTCTTTGTGGCAGCCCTTGCTATCATGTCACCCCTAGTCCTTCTTTTCATCAAACTAGACATACCCAGTTCCAGCAACCATTCTTTATATGTTTTAGCCTCCAGTCTCCTAATCATCTTTGTTGCTCTTCTCTGTACTCTTTCTAGAGTCTCAACATCTTTTTTACATCGTGGCGACCAAAACTGGGTGCTGTATTTCAAATGTGGCATTACCAAGGCATTATAAAGTGGTATTAACACTTCACATGATCTTGATTCTATCCCTCTGTTTATGCAGTCTAGAACTGTGTTCGTTTTTTTGGCAGCTGCAGCACCCTGCTAGCTCACATTTAAATGATTGTCCACTACGACTCCAAGATCCCTCTCACATTTACTACTATTGAGCAATAATAATTGGTCCACTAATTTTGTCACTTTGTCAAATAATGCAATAAGATTAGTCTGGCATGACCTGTTTTTGACAAACCCATGCTGTCTACTAGTTATAACTTTATTTGCTTCTAGGTGTTCACTGATTCATTGCTTGATTATCTTTTCCAGAATCTTCCCTTGTATTGAGGTCAGGCTGATAGGTCTGTAGTTTCCTGGATCTATTTTCCCCCCTTTTTGGAGGTTGAGAATTACATCAGCTCTTTTCCAGTCTTCTGGCAGTTTCCAGGTGCTCCAGGATCTTCAATAGCTCAATAGTTCTGAAATTAGTTCAGTGAGATCTTGTCTGCCAGTTCCTTCGAAATCTTGGGGTCTAATCCATCTGATCCTGGTGATTTGAACTAGTCTAAGATAGACAGGTGCTCACTTACTATTTTCATCCCTATTTTAACTTGTGTTCCTAATCTTTTTTTGGAGGGATGCTGTTTTTGATAGGTTGGACTGTTTTTTTCTCTTTGTGTAAAGACAGATGCAAAAAATAAGTTAAGTAGTTCTGCTTTCTCCCTGTTGCTTGTCATTTCTTGCCACTTTCTCCCAGCAATGGACCAATTGTTTCCTTAATTTTTTTCTTGTTTTTAACATGTTGGAAGAAGCTTTTTTTGGGTTATTTTTTACTTTTGTTGCAAGCCTTTGTTCATTATGAGCCTTAGCTTTCCTCACTTCATCTTTGCAGGCTTGGGCTATTTGCTGATATTCTGCCTTAGTTATGTGCCCTTCTTTCCACTTTTTATACTTGTCCTTTTTGTCTTTCAATTTATCAGAGAGTTCTTTATGCAGCCATGCTGGTTTCTTTTGGGACCTATTATTTTTATTCTTCATTGGTATTGTGTAAGACTGGGCTTTTATTTACTTTTCAAAATTTCCCAAGCTTCTTGAGTTGTTTTCCCCTTGAGGATTCTCATCCATGGAATTCTTCCCAAGCTCTTTCTAAGTTTATTGAAATTAGCTCTCTTAAAATCCAAGACTCTAGTTTGACTTCGTTCTCTTGCTTGTGCTTGCATAATGTTGAATTCCAACATTGCATGATCCCTCCCCCCCAAGTTTCCTGTAGCTTCAACATCTTCTATCATTTCATCTCTGTTAGTGATGTATTAAGTATTAAGTATTAGTATTAAGCCCAATATGGCTGATCCCCTTGTTCCCTTTTCTACTTTTTGGGAAACAAAGTTGTCTGCTAGGTTTGTCAGGAACCTGTTTGATCTTCCACTTGGTGCAGTGTTTGTCTCCCAGTTGATGTCAGGGTAGTTAAAATACCCCATTACTATTGTGATGTGCTTCCTACATACCTTAGTTACTTGAGTAGCAAAAAGTTCATCTAATTTCTCTGGTTGGTTGGCCTATAGCTGTGATGATGAATCTATGGGACGCGTGCCGGAACTGGTACACAGAGCCATCTTTCCAGGCATGCGAGCCATCGCCTGTTGCTCTTCTGTGTTCCGGTGCACCGGCCAGCTGGTCTTCACACGTGGGGGAGCGCCGGAAACTAGAAGAGCAGCCACCCGGTGCACAAGCGCATGCCGGAAAGATGATCTTCCAGTTTCCGGCATGTGCATGCACACTGGCCAGCTGGTCTTTGTGCATGCATGTGTGTCAGAAACTGGAAGACCAGATGGCCAGTGCGCATGTGCATGCCAGAAACTTGAAGTCATCTTCCTGGGATACACATGCAGACCGAGTGGCTGCTCTTCCAGTTTCTGGCACGTACATATGCGCACACACTCCCGTATCCACACTAAGTGCCAAAAAGGTTCACCAACACTGGCCTATAGTATACACCTATGGCAATGTCATTCCCCACCTTGAATTCAAATGCATTCAAGACCATTTTCATCATTGTTGCTCTATTTCTGGAGAGATGCAGTTATTTCTTATATATAGTGCAACTCCACCTCCTCTTTTATTTGGTCTATTTCTTTTAAATAATTTAAAACCTTCTAGCTGTATGTTCCATTTGTGGGTTTCATCCCACCAAGTTTCTGTAATGGCAACAATATCATATCTACCCTCCTTTACTTGAATTTCTAATTTACCCTGTTTATTCCTCATACTCTTATTCCTCATACACTTTTTTTGTAACCAAGTTTTATTAAAATTTTTCTTTCATTATACATATTTTATGAACAGAGTGTTGACTAGGTCACATCTTATACATCGCTTTTTCCATATTCATCCCTTTTATGTAAGTCTTTATCACAAATCCATCATTTTTCACCATGTCTTGTTATTTTATCTCTTTTTACCTCCCCCCTCCCCCAAACCCCCATTTTAAATATTTCCAATTTTGGCCATAATATTCTTTCCATATTTCTTTATCTTATCTTAACTTCTTCTTAATACATAATACATCAACCGTACCATTATCCGCCCTTTAACTCCTAATTTCTTACAATAACATCAATTATCTTATTTCTCTATTTGCTAAATATATTTCTCAAAATTCCCTTTTCAACTATACACAATATATGTCATCATGTTCAATTCTTACATTATATCAATTAATTATCCTATTTCTTCATTTAAAACATATATTTTTGAAAATCCCTGGAACGTGTGGGAGTAGGAACACAGACGAGAAGCCAAACTTCCAGCAACAATGTTTATTGCAGATAATGACTCAGTAAAACCAACATGCAATTTCCAGCTGATAGCCCCTTTATGGAAAACTGTCAGCCTTTAACCAATAACTTTAAAATATGTCCCGCACCTGCGTGGCAGAAGGAAAG
The DNA here is from genome assembly GCF_059756535.1 of Pantherophis guttatus. Classification (NCBI taxonomy): domain Eukaryota; kingdom Metazoa; phylum Chordata; class Lepidosauria; order Squamata; family Colubridae; genus Pantherophis; species Pantherophis guttatus. The sequence goes on along the minus strand of NC_142063.1, from coordinate 182,502,097 downwards.
TCTCTCCTCATGCCTGCACGGACATAACACCCCTTCCCCCTTCCTCGGGGAAACTTCATATACCACAAACCTAATCATCCAGATACATTGGTTTATGGCAGCTTTGCGTTGACTGACGGCTCTCCTGTATTTCTGTCGGGCCCTCACAGGTTGACTGCATTCTTGACGATTCTTCAACTACATAAGATGGCTTACAAATACTCTCTGGGGGGTCCCCCTGAACATATCCCTCAGTTGGAGATGGAGAAAAGCGAGATGAGCTCTGTGGCAATGGACCCTCAATAACAGGTGTTTCATTCTGCACTGGCCTCAGCCCTTCAGATACCCTTTCACTGTGTTGTCATCCCTCTCGCTCTTCTGGATTCCCACCCCGGTTTATTTCTTCCAGCTCCCTAATGGCTGTCTCCCTCACTCGGCTCTGAAGCTGATCAATATATCAGCACCAAAGATGCCCATCCTCAAGCTCCACCCGGTACGAACGGGGACCCGTAACATCTGTAATCTGTGCTGGCACCCATATGGGTTGACCGGTATAATTCCGGGTGTATACCTTGCTCAAAGGTTCTGACTGTACTTTCCCAGTCTGTGAGGGTTTCTGTCAAATAATCGGGGTGTATTCTATCTAAATTTGTTCTCAGCCGGTGACCCATAACTATTTCGGCTGGGCTCTTTCCGGTGGCTACATAGGGAGTGATTTGTTGGTTGAACAAATACTTATCAAGTTTCTCCTGATAGTCCCCAGGACCCATTTGAGTCAAGGCTTCTTTCATTGTTTGCACCATTCACTCCGCCTGCCCGTTACTCGCGGGGTGAAATGGCGTGACCACGGTGTGACGTATTCCTCAGTTTACTAGGAATGCCTTGAATACCGTTGCCGTAAACTGTGGCCCATTGTCTGATACCAACACATCCAGCAACCCATGTGTCGCAAACATTTTGTTTAATACTCTAACAACAGCATCTGTCATGGTTTACCTCATTATGGCCACCTCCAGCCATTTGGAATAGGCATCCACAACAATTAGGAAGGACAATCCCTTTATCGTCCCTGCAAAATTGAGATGTATTCTAGACCAGGGGCCTTTTGGTGTTTCCCAGTCCTGTGGTGGTGCTGCAGGAGGTGCCTGTTGTGGCCCGCCAGCGGCCTGCGCGGATTGTTGCTGATCCCGACGAGGAGGAGGCTGGTGTGGTGTCACGCCAGCAGCCTGTGCAGCTGGCGCTCGAGTCGGACAGTGAGGAGGCTGAAGAAGATGTGGTGGCAGAGGCAGAGATTCAGCCAGGGCATTCAGAACCTCCAGAGGCTCCTTCAAGTGAAGAGGATGAAGTGGAGGAGCCTCTTCTCAATGCACGAGCACGCAGAGCTGCCAAAAGGCAGGAGTGGTTACTCAGGAGGAGGTCTCCTTGAGAGTAAGGCTTGGGGCTAATTGGCCACTCCCTTAGCCTATTTAAGTTTGCACACAGCTTGTAAACGTTTCAGGAAACAACGCATGTTCGCTCGCTGGTCATTGATTGTGGATTGTCTTTGCAAACCTTGCTTCTGGGCTTTCTGCCAACTCTCGTAAGACTTTATCTTATATGTGGACTTTCTGGCAGGTTGTTAACAATGGACGTTTTAATTAACAGCCTGCATTTGTAGAAAACTACATTTGGAAGTAAATTGAGCTTTGTTCATAGTTTTGTGTGCGCTACATTCCTTGGGATCTGTAGCTGGGGAAGAACAGTGCAGGTCTCGATTCGTGGCATGCTTGACACAACGCCACCCACTCCGCAATATCTCTATCTATATTTGGCCACCACAGATAACAACGGGCCAATGCCTTCATCCTTACAATTCCGGGGTGGCCTTCATGTAGAGTCTCTAATAATGATTTCCTTAGCCTTAGCCACCCCGGTATCACTACCTGATTCCCCCACAATAGGCAACCCTTCTGCACTGAAAGTTCATATTGCCTTGCCCGGAATGGCTTAAACTCTACACTCCCAGTCTCTTTAGGCCATCCCCTCCACACCCAGTTTAACACTTGCATGATCGTTCGGTCTTTTCTTGACTGGGTAGCCAATTTCGCGGCCGTAACAAGAACGGATGGCATGGTCTCAATCAGCAATACTGATGCTGCTGGAGCTGGATCCTCCACTAGATTAGGTAGTGGACATTGGCTTAGGCCATCAGCATGGCCCAGTTCTATGCCGGGTCGATGTATAAATCGATAGCTATATGCTGCTAAGAACTCTGTTGAAGGCGTCATTCTTGGGGACAGGACCTGTGGTATTTGCCGGTCTCCCGCGATTAGTCCCAAAAGTGGCTTATAATCTGTCACTAAATCAAATCTCCTTCCATAAACATATTTGTGAAATCTCTTAATTCCAGCCATCGCAGCCAATGCCTCTTTATCAAGTTGGCTGTAGTTTCTCTCGTCAGATGATAATGTCCTGGAAAAGAACACTATTGGAGCCTCACAATTGTCTGGAAGGCGATGACTCAAAACTCCCCTGACTCCAAATGGGGATGCATCACACATCAGGACTAACAGAAGATGTTCATTAAACTGAACTAAGATGCTATCCGAGGAAATTAATTTTTTTACAGTCACAAATGCAGTTGCTTCTCTGTGCCCCCATACCCACAGCACCTTTTTCCCCGATAGTTGATGTAGTGGTTCAGCGACAGATGCCTTTTGTCGCAAAAACACACTATAAAATTGAGGAGCCCTAAAAAGGCCTGGAGTTCCATCTTATTCCTTGGTGTTAGTGCAGCCTATATTGCTTGTACTTTCTCTTTGGTGGGGTGCAATCTGGACGCATCTGGGGTTCTTAGCCTCGGTGGGCCACGCTTCCCTCCCCCATTTTGAATTGAAGTCTGTCCAGTTAGGGGGGCAGGCAATGCGGCACGGCAAACTTGTGCTAGGTGACCCTTCTTTCCATACCGTCTACAAATGGTGTTTTTATGGTGACATATAGCTCTCGGATGGTTTCTGCCACACCCTGTACATGAGGAGAACAACTTTCGATCCTCTGTCCATCTGCGCTCCTTGCTAGCTGCTCTCAACTGATGGATATCATCATGATTATTTCCCTCATCTTCAGTGTCGTCCTGTAATTTCACCTCTCCCCAATGGACGGTTTCCCCCTTTCTAGCCGCCAGGGGGCTGCCCGACTTCTGTATCTCTTCTGTTGATCTATTCGATGATTTGACGGCTTGCGCCTCCTCTACTGCTGTCTGTAGTGTTAATGTTGGTTTCGCCAATAATTGTCTCTGTAACCAAATATCCCGAACCCCACAGACCAATCTGTCTCAAAGAGCTTCATCTAAGTTGCTAAATTCACAATAGATAGCTGAGGGCTGCCATATAAAAACTGATAGACTCACCCTCCGCCCTATGGTAAAAAGCATGTCTTCTAGCAATGCAAGATGGTCGAGGAGCATAATATCCCCTCAATTTGCTTAATAATATGTCCCAAGGAACTGTCTGCAGGGGTTGGGGCGCAATGAGGGCCCTCGCGGTCTCAAACACTTCTTTTCCACAAATGCTCAAAAAAAGTGCTCGTTTACGATTGTCTGTGATATTTGTATAGTCATTAGCTTCCAATATACAGTCAAAAAGGATTAGATAAGAATCCCACGTCTGTGTTTCAGGATCAAACAGAACAAACTGTGGTGAGTTAGCCATTCTGTTTCCAAAACAAACAGTCACCTCTCATGCGTGCCTCTTTTATCTCTATGTTGGCTCAGGGCCCAGCAATCCCTCCTTCGTCGCCAATGGAATGTGTGGGAGTAGGAACACAGATGAGAAGCCAAACTTCCAGCAGCAATGTTATTGCAGATAATGACTCAGTAAAACCAACATGCAATTTCCGGCTGATAGCCCCTTTTAAAGGAAAACTGTCAGTCTTTAACCAATAACTTTAAAGTAGGTCCCGCACCTGCGTGGCAGAAGGAAAGTCTCTGCTCACGCCTGCACGGACATAAAAATCCCCATCCCACTTTTTAACATTTCAATTTTGTCTCTTAGTTTAACTTGTCTTCATAATTAAACCCAATTACTATTTCATATTTCATCTGCTATTCTGTTTTACTATAAGCAATATACATCATCATATTGACTTCTTACATTAAAACCCTTTAACTTAATTGACCTTCCACAATTAATAATATTAATACATTTCCCTTAAATCTACTAATATACCTTATTTCCCTTCCTCCTTTCCACTATTCTTCCCCTCTTTAACCATTTTCTCTTGGTCTCTCCAAAATTCCACTTCTTAGTAATTTCCTCCTTTTATCCCGTTCTTTTAACTTCTTTTTTTTCTTTTCCTTTTTGTATTTATTATGTCTTTTCTCCTGAATCCTTTTTCTCACTTTTAAATATATTACTCGAGTAATTCTCCCCAAGTTTTCTCCTAGTCTCTTTCCACTATTTCCTTCTTTTCCCTTTGTTTGATTCTTTCTGGGGAAATATTCCCCCCTATCCACTCTTTTCTTGCCACTGTTAATCCCAGTGAAATCATCTAACTGCTTTTTGCTTTCAATTCCTTTTCTTTCAATATTATTTTCTTGCTCCTCAGTTATACTCTTTTTCCTGCTCTGTATGTTCCAGCAAAATTTCTAACTTTTTATTACCCTTTAGTGATTCACACATATTTTTAAACATCTCAATTAATTATTCACATGTCCAAGACTCCATATTGTCAATTTAAAAAATTGTTAACACTTCTACTTTATATTTAATTGAAATTCTAAAGTCCATCTAGTCTCTTTTTAATTCCAAATGGTATCCAATATTTATCCAGTCCACTCCAAATTAAAGCTTTGTTATTTTCCACAATTGTTGACAGTCAAAACCAAGCAGTTCAGAAAAACAGATACTCCTTAAAAGTTCTCACAGTTTCCTGATTAAATCATGGTCACAACTGTTGTTTTTTCTTCTGTCTTCCCACCAATATTGCAGTACTCACTTTCCACCAGCAGATGTCTCTCTCAAATCCACAATATTCTCAGAGCAACTAAGTATCCAAGCTGTCAAAAATATTTTAAATCCACATAAAGAGTTCTTTTCCTCGGGTTTCTTTTTCTTTTGTTGTTTTTAGTTTCTCCCAATTCTATTTTAAATCCAGATATACAATTTTTTTTCCTTGGGCTTTAGTATTTTAACTTCTTCTTTGTTCTTTTCCTTCAGATGTCAAAATTGTCAAAAATATTTTAATCCACATAAAAAGTACCTTCCCTCGGGTTTCTTTTTCTTTTATTATTTTTAATTTCTCCAAATCCAATTTTAAATCCAGTTGTAAAATTTTCTTTCTTGGGCTTTAGTATTTTAATCTCCTCTTTTTCTTCTCCCTCCATTAACTTTCCCAAGTGCCAATTAGCTGCTCATTTCCGCTCCAGGACACCTTTTAAGGTTGTTAAAATTTTTCTTTTTTACCTGTGAGTTGGCTAATCACTCACCTGGTACTAGCACTCCTTTCAGACACCGCTCCTGCACAAACACCTTAGTCCGGTTGCCCCAGCTTCAGAGCGGTCATTTTTCAATGGCTGCCACCCCCGCTGCCGGTTCAAAGAACAGCCTCACACCTTTTGAGGAACTTGCCTGTTCCTCTTGGTCATCCAAGGCACTTCTCCATCTTCACCATCCCTACAGGATGGTTCCGGTCCAAAGACCCCATGACAGCGGTTTGTCTGGCTGGATTTTTGCAGGGATCATCGGAGCCCGCTATTTCTCCAGGTGGTCTCACCACGACGCTTCCGGTTTCTCCATTCCTCATACACTTATGAAGATATTGAATAGTATTGGGCCTAAAATGGAACCTTAAAGTATGTCAGACAGTTATGAATCCATCTGGTGGTGATGTTGTCTATCCCCTATTTTTATAGCTTATCGAGAAGTAGGTTGTGGTCTACTTTGTCAAATATCTTACAAAAATCCAAATATACTATATCCACAGCATTTCATTGGTCCACTTTAGTCACTTTATCGAAGAATGAAATAAGATTTGGTTGGCATAATCTGTTTTTGACAAACTCATATGGCTTCTGATTATAACTGTGTTTGTTTCTAGATGTTTACAGATCTGTTGCTTGATTATCTTTTCCAGGATCTTCCCAGGTATTGATGTTAGGCTGATTAGTCTGCAGTTTCCGGTATCTTTTTTTCCCTTGTTTGAAGATGGGAACCACATCAGCTCCTTTCCAATCCTCTGGTAGTTCCTTGGTGCCCCAGGATCTTTGAAAAATATGGTTCAATAGTTGAAAAATCTCATATACCAGGTCCTTTAGGATTCTGGGATGTAATCCATCAGGTCCCAATGATTTGAACTGATCCAGAGCCGTCAATTGTTCTCTTACCATTTTCTTGCTGATTTTAATTTGTATTCCTAGTCTGTCTTTTACCATTCTGTTTTTGGTAGGGTTACTTTTTTCTTTTGGTATGGAGACCAAAGAATGAATTAGCAGCTTTGCTTTTTCTCTACTACTTGTTATACTTTGCCTTCATCTCCTATTAGTAGACAAACGGTTTCCTTGAGTTTTTTTTTTTATATTGAAAGAAACATTTCTTATTGTTTTTGATATTTGATGCAAGTCTTACTTTTCTGACTTCATCTTTGCAAGCTATTTGTTGGTATTCTGTCTTAGTTATGTGTCCTTCTTTTCATTTTTTTTACAATTATCCTTTTTGTCTTTCAGTTTATCAGAGAGTTCTGGTTTTTTTAGCATTCTTGTTCTTCTTTTTCAGTGGTATTAAGCTGGACTAGGATTTTTATCATAATATTTTTCAGAGTTTCCCAAGTTTCCTGAGTTATTTTCACCTTTAAGATTTTTATCCATGGAATCAGGGATAGTATTCACTTACCTTCGCTATTGGTTCACAAATGTGAGTGTGCGGCCTCACAGGACCTTCTGTACATGCACAGAACATCAAAAATGGGACGTGATGATGTCCAAGTGGGCAGAGCCTCCCGCAGTCGCCGCTATTGGTCTGTCGAAACTGGATAGAACCAGCTGAATACAACCATTACATGAAATCCTTCCCAATATACTGTATTTTTTGACTACAGCTGCTGTTTTTATACAGTATATAACTTAAAGTGGTCCTTACTGAAGCAGTTTATACATTCAGAAATAAAGTCAAATAAAATAACTAAAATATTTTTCAAAAGATCTAATAGTAGAAACAATGAATGGCATATGTCAAAATCAAATTAACAGTAACAAATCATTTAAAATAACATTGCATACTTATGTAGAAGGAGATTACAGCTCATGCCATAATACAAATTCCATAATGCATTGAGGTTTTCTCTACCATGCAATCAATGCAATTGTTCATACAGAATGTTCATACATATCTTTATCTTTATTTACCAAATTTAATTGTGAAATATAGGAAACCGATTATAACCACAAGAAAAAAAATAGTCAGGGGGTGGGGCCAGCTGTTAAGGGGGAAAGCTGTGTAAAACAGAGCTCCGATATAGAGAGTCGCTTTCACAGCAATTTTCAATCGGTTGGCATACTTTTCGGAGTCCCTGATCCCTTGGAGGGGGATCGGAAGAAAGGGGCGCCCTGTAGTGCAGCTGTCAGCGGCGGTCAAGATAGCGGACGGCAGGAAAGCCTCAGAGAAGCTGATCAGGTAAAGAAGTCAGCCCATATTGGTAGCCGTGAAAAAATGACAGCAGACAGCTGGACAATGATAGTGGTGGAATAGCGGGACAACAGAGAGACGGATCTGGGGTAAAGTGATCTCGGCAGCCTCTTGCAAGTGATCCGGGGTGAAAGATCTTCCTGGAGGATTTTTAAAGAGGGAAGAGGAAGAAGGTGGCCCTAGGAAGGAGGAAGTTTCCTCCAAAATATAGTGGCAATTGGCAAGTTTGGGCTTAAACAAGATCATTTCAGTGCAAGAGATAACATCGGCGGAGGGTGGGAAACAGCCAAACAGACAATTTAAAGTTTCAGAATGAAAGTGCTGATTAATAAGAGGTTACAGACATTTTAAAGAGAGACTGATTGCTGAGTAATATAACAGGGAGTATGGGAGGCACCTACTGGCCAAGGAAAACCTGAGATAATTTACAGAAGGAAAGTCAACTAAAAGGAATATAAGAACTACTTTTGTGAGCTTGCTGCCAATCAACTTATAAATCATGGAGAATCTGTGTGTAATTTTGGGTGTGATGAAACTTGTGAAATAGAGTTCATATAGAAATAGATAAAATTAACTGTATTATATTGTGGGACACCCTTAAGAAGAAACTATCTTTATGATTACTATTTTTTCTTTTTCTTATTATTATTTTGATTACCATCTTTTACTATCTACTGCATTAATTACTGATATCATTAACATTACAAGTGATTTAATTATATATTTTGCCACTAATTAATTGTTGATATTGTTAAATGTTTTAGATTGATATTTTGGAAGGATAGATTGATATAAGGACACCAAAACTAAAAGACACCTAAAAAATATATGATATCTAGTGGAAGCTGTAAATCTAAGTACTGAAAATTGAATAGTTGAAATAGTAACAGTTTGGGTGTCCTGGAGGAATATAAGAGGACTATAAGGAAGTGGGGAAGTTGGTTTAAAGTGGCAGCAAAGATGACAACATTCCTAATCTGACTAGAATTGGCACAGGAAAGAGGCAGGGGAACTGAGTCCAGCAAGGCAAAGGTCCATTGAAGAAATAATGCAAGGGAAAAGATCAAATTCATTTAAAGATCTACAACAGATGTTACAAACAATAGAGGGTGTTATGCTGAAAAATCACGAGGATTTGAAATGAGAGATAGAAGAAGTAAGGAATGACACTGGAGAACTGAAAGAAAAGATGAGATCAATGGACAATAAATTTGAATGCTTCCAACAACAAAATATGAAAAATGAGCAAAAATCGCAGGAGATGGAGGAGAGAATGGGAAGGGAAGAAAAAAGAGTGGAGGAGATGGAAGAAAGATGAATACAAGCTAACAAAGATCTCAAAATGTTAGTCATCCACTTAGAAACAGAAAAGGCAGCTCACTACCTACGGTTCCAGAATGTGAGGGAAGAAAAGAGTGAGGACTTCCCGGAGATGATGGCGGATTTATTGGCGGGAGCACTAGGAATCGGGAAAGAGGAAATGATCAATGAAATGGATTAAATCTATAGGATCCATATTAATTATGCACGTAGGAATAATCTACGTGAAGTGCAAATTAGATTCATTAAAAAATTGATTCGTGATGAGATCCTACATAGGACCATAGAGGACCCATTAGAGTTTAGAGGAAGACAGCTGGTGGTGCTCAAACAAGTCCCTAGAAGGGTAAGAGAATTAAGACGACCCTACCAAACGCTAACATCTAAACTAACAAGAAAAAATGTAAATTTCTGGTGGTTGATACCAGAAGGGATTATGGTATCCTGGGGAGAAAAAAAGTTTAGACTGGACACGGTTGAAAAGTAGAAGAGTTCTACAGACAGAATTTTGGCAGTGAGGTTGAGTTGGAGGAAAGAGAAATAAGGGAAGAAGGAGAACTAAGAGGGCAGTCACCAGATAAGAGGGAATCTCAAATTAAAAAGAAAGGAAATGGAAAAGGAGAGAGTGTGGACAATGGGAAAGACAATGATGGTGGATGCAAAGAACACAAAGAAGTCAGACAAATGAGGGCAACAAGACCTAAGTATAAGTAGAGGCTTACAAGATGAAATAACAATCTTATCTTTGAATGTGAATGGTTTAAATGCTCCAGGAAAAAGGAAAAAAAATTCAATAAATTGTATAAGATGAATTTGGATATAATAGTTTTGCAAGAGACACATATAAAAAAGAAACATCAACATCTATTAAAATGCAACAAGTTAGGGAATATGTTTATATCTTCATCACAGCAGAAGAAAGGGAGAACTGTGTTGTATGTAAAGGAGGAAATTCTGGCCAAACAAATGTGTAAAGATGAGGAGGGTAGAATATTAATAGTAGAGATAGCTTTGAAGGAAAGAAAAACAATCTTGGTTGGAATATATGCACCAAATGAGGGCCAAAAATTATTTTACAAGAAATTACATAACATGATTGGAGACTTAGAATACGATAACATGTGCATAATTGGTGATTTTAATGTGATTGTAGATAGAGAACTAGATTACAGAAATGATAGATTAGTGAAAGGTGTCAGAAAAATATTATTTCATACATTTTTTAAAATGGTGGAAGAATTGAGCATAAAGGATAGTTGGAGGGAAAGAAATGGGAACAAGAAACAATATGCATATTATTCTGGCAGACATCAATCTTGGTCTCGAATTGATATGACCTGGGCATCAACAGAGTTAAATTTAGAAATTGAGGAAATTAATATTGACATAAACTCATGGGCAGATCACAATCCTATTAAAATTAAGTGGAAAGGGCAAAAAAAGATAAGGAGGTGAACCCTAAAAAAAGCAATTTTGAATCAAAATGAGTTTAAATTAAAGATGGACAACTAAATGAGCCTGTTTTTTCAAAATAATAAAAAAGAGGATACGAATAATCAAAATTTGTGGGATACAGCAAAAGCTTTTATGAGAGGAATAGCAATAACATATATGGCTAAAGATAATAAACAAAAAAGGCAATGGCAGAAAAATTTGGAGGAGGATCTTAGTAAAGTGGAGAAAGAATTACAGAAAGAACCAAAACAAACAAACAAACAAAAAAAAAACGGGAGTTGAAATGACAAATAGATACAATTAAACATAAATTGAATATTATTGAAAAGGAAAGTATGGCACAACAAATAAAAAGTATTAAACAAATTTTTTTTTTGAGAATGCAAATAAGACAGGATGCTGGTTGGCTTATAAATTAAAAAAACAAAAGGAAAAAAGTTGGATTAGTAAACTATATAATGATAAAGGAGAATTAATATGTCAAAATGAGGGGAAGAGAAAGGTGGTCTATGAATTCTTTAAAAATCTGTATGAGGAAAAAGAAAAGACAGAGGAAGGTAAGATATTGCAATATCTACAAAATATAGGACTGCCAAAAATCCCGGTGGAATGTAAAGATTTATTAAATAACAAGATAACAGCATTTGAGATATCCGAGGCAATCAAAAAACAAAAAAGTAATAAAGCATCAGGTCCTGATGGTCTGCCTTCAGAAATCTATAAAAAATCACCAGTAGATACTAAATCCATTGTTATTAGAGGTATATAATGATGTATTGAATGAAGTCAGGATACCAGCATTGTGGAAAGAAGCAACAATTACATTGATCCCTAAGGAAAATTCTGATTTGACTTATACTAAAAATTATAGGCTGATATCTTTACTGAATTCGGATTACAAATTTTTTATGACAATCATGGCAGACAGATTAAAGACATTTTTAGAGAATTTTATTCATTCTGGCCAAAATGGCTTCCTGCCCAGAAGGCATATAAGGAACAACATCAGGACCATTTTAGATACCATAGAATATTATGAAGTCCATAATGAAAAACAGATGGCACTGATATTTATCGATGCGCAAAAAGCTTTCGATAACGTTAAATAGTACTTTATATTAGAACAATTAAATTATATGGATTTTGGGGAAAAATTTATAAGGATGTATAAAGCAATCTATTTCAGACAGGAGGCCAAAGTAGTAATCAATGGGGAAATGATGAAGTATTTTCCAATTCAAAAAGGGACAAGACAAGGTTGTCCGCTATCACCATTATTGTTTATTTTATCATTAGAGATTTTAATTAGAACAATTCGAGAAGACGAACAGATCAAAGGTTTAAAAATAAGAAAAGAAACTTTTAAAGTACAGGCATTTGCGGACGATCTTGTCTTATTGTCACATTGTCTTATTGTTGAAGAGCCTGTACAATCCTGTGTTAGGCTGATGGAAGTGCTAGAGGAATATGGGGAAGTAGCGGGCCTAAAAATATATAAGGAAAAAAAGGAAATTATAGTCAAAAATATGACTGAAGAGCAAAAAAAAAAAAAGAATTGGAACGAAAGATAAATATTCAGATTACGAAAAAAAATAGATATTTAGGAATTCAATTGACTGCAAGATGCATCACACTCAAAGAAGATAATTATGATAAATTAATAGCACAAATTAGGTCTGATTTGGAAAAACGGGGAAAACTAAAGCTATCTTTAATGGGCAGGATAGCCACCATTAAGATGAATGTCCTACCGAAAATGTTATTTCTATTCCAGTGCATACCAATTCAGCTCAAAAAAGACTTTTTTACTAATTTGGATAGACATATTTCAAAATTCATCTGGCAAGGAAAAAAACCTAGAATTAGATTAAAAGATGCTAGAGAAAGAGGGGGATTCGGTTTGCCAGATTGCGGAAAATATTATTATTATTATATTATATTATATATTATATATAAATATTATTAGGCAGTAGTTTTGGTATGGATAAGTGAGTGGATGCATATCAAAAATACAAGACTATTGGCGCCAGAAGGCCACGATTTACAGACAGGGTGGCATGCTATTTTATGGGAGGAAAAGCATAAAGTCCATCAGTATTTCCAGAGGCATTATATCAGGCATTATATCTATTAGATATTTGGATCAAGATAAAAAGAAGTAATTATATGGAAATTCCCAATTGGGTGTCAACTTTAGAAATGTATATTCATCCAAATTTTACTAAATTAGGGGGGTTTGTCACCTATAAAGACATTCTGAGAGGAGAATCGAAAATGAGAAATGTTTTAAAGGAAGAAGGAATTGAATTGGAATGGTGGGCATACCTCCAAATACAATCTAAATTTAGCAAAGACAAAAAGGAATGGGGTATAAAGCAAGAATTATCAGTATTAGATAAGATTTTATTAAGTAGGGAGGGTATGACCATAAGTAAATTATATTGTTATTTATTGGAATAAGACATGATTGAGGAACAAGTCAAAGAAATGATGATAATTTGGAAAATTTATATAAGATGTTTTATAAGTGGCACCTCCCCCCCACAAGTTAGCACGAATCAATAAAGGAAATTCTTCGGAATGTTGGAACTGTGAGATGGCTCTGGGGAACTTCCATCATACAGTATGTGGTGGAAATGCCCAAAGGCAAAAAAAAATTGGAATCTTTTGATGAGTTGGTTGGAAGAAATTTTGTTAATAAACATAGAAGTCAAATTGGAATTTTTCTTTTTGGGAATGACAGAGGGCAAATACAAGAAAGACATAAATTATCTATTACTGCATATACTTACAGCGGCACGGATAGCCTTTGCACAGAAGTGGAAAGAAAAAGACACCCCAACAGAAGAGAAAATACTACTAAAAATCTTCAACTGAGAAGAAATGGATAGACTCACCTTGGAACTCAAGGATAAAAGCGAAACATTGTACTGTAAAATCTGGGCAAAATTCTATGAATGGTTAGAGAAAAGGAGGATAGCCGAGACAAATGTGTAGTGTTAGACTAGAATCATATACGTTATTATAGATAAATATGTATGTGAATTGTATAGATAGGTACATGTAGGTATAGATATGTATAATTGTATAGGAATAAGGTATAAATTATTATTATTATACTATGTTTAAATAACGTATAAGGTCTAAATAATATATTATTATATTATCATTAGTATATTATGTATTAGTTTAAAGTGTTGGAAGATGCTTGGGACCAGTGATGTCATATCTATGTCCAATGTTTTTAATTTTGAATTACTAATAAAAAACTTTTTAAAAAAGAAAAAAAATAGTCCAACCTATCAAAAGCAGTACCATAAAAGATAGAATGGAATACAATCAAAATAGGCAAGAAAATGGGAAGAGAACACTAGAACTAGAATTATCCATTCTAGATGAATTCAAATATATATATATATATATATATATATATATATATATATATATATATATATATATATATATATGTCTTTTTCTTTTTCGTAGGCTTTTATGTGCATATTCTTTCTAGCCAGGTTTTACCTACGTAAACTAAGTTGTTTTGCAGCTCTGGTTGTGTGAAATCTCATTCACAAGCTTCAGGGCTTTTTTTCTGTTGACAAACTGCAACTCTGTGTTGCTCTCTGGGAGACTCAAATAGCTATTTCTGCCTTATAAGGCTTCGTCAGTGAGCCACACCCACTTCTCAAATATTCCCCCTGTAAAGGTATACTATGTCTTTTTCTTTTTCGTAGGCTTTTATGTGCATATTCTTTCTAGCCAGGTTTTACCTACGTAAACTAAGTTGTTTTGCACTCTGGTTGTGTGAAATCTCATTCACAAGCTTCCTGGCTAGAAAGAATATGCACATAAAAGCCTACGAAAAAGAAAAAGACATAGTATACCTTTACAGGGGGAATATTTGAGAAGTGGGTGTGGCTCACTGACGAAGCCTTATAAGGCAGAAATAGCTATTTGAGTCTCCCAGAGAGCAACACAGAGTTGCAGTTTGTCAACAGAAAAAAAGCCCTGAAGCTTGTGAATGAGATTTCACACAACCAGAGCTGCAAAACAACTTAGTTTACGTAGGTAAAACCTGGCTAGAAAGAATATGCACATAAAAGCCTACGAAAAAGAAAAAGACATAGTATACCTTTACAGGGGGAATATTTGAGAAGTGGGTGTGGCTCACTGACGAAGCCTTATAAGGCAGAAATAGCTATTTGAGTCTCCCAGAGAGCAACACAGAGTTGCAGTTTGTCAACAGAAAAAAAGCCCTGAAGCTTGTGAATGAGATTTCACACAACCAGAGCTGCAAAACAACTTAGTTTACGTAGGTAAAACCTGGCTAGAAAGAATATGCATATATATATATATATATATATATATATATATATATATATATATATTTATATATATATATTTATATATATATTCCATGTATATATGGAACAAAAGTGGATCTACAAACCAATCAGCCTAACATCAATACTTGGGAAGATTCTGGAAAAGATAATCAAGCAACAGTTTTGTGAACACCTAGAAACAAACAAAGCTACTCCTAGAAGCCAAAGTGGGTTTGCAAAAACAGATCATGCTAGACAAACTTTACTGCATTCTTTGACAAAATGACTAAATTAGGGGACTCATGAAATGCTGTGGACATAGTACACTTGAATCTCAGTAAGGCATCTGACAAGGTAGACCACAACTTATTTCTTGGTAAAACAGAAAAAATGTGGGATAGACAGCATCACTGCTAGATTGATTCATAACTGGCTGACCAACCACACTCAATGTGTAGTCCTCAGTGGAACTACATCTATATGGGGGGAAGCATGCAGGAACCCCAAGGTTCTGTCCTAGACCCAGTACTCTTAAACTTCTTCAAAACAATTAAGTGAGGGGATAGTAGGGGAACTCTTCAAATCTGCAGACAACATGAAGCTGGGGGGAACAGTCAACAGTTTAGGCTTAAAATCCAGAAAGATCTTAACAGTCTTGAAGATTGGGCCCTATCCAACAAAATGCAATTCAGTGGTGGGAAAAAAGAAAGGTCGGGCAAGAAAAACCAAATGCATAGGTATAGAACAGATGGTACCTTGTTCAACAGCAGTAACTGTGAGACAGATCTAGAAGTCCTAGTGGTTAACAACTTAAATATGATCCAGCAATATGCTGCAGCTACCAAAAAAGCCAACATAGTCCTAGGCTGCATCAACAGAGCGATAGCAGAAAAGTCTTGGGGCCATTTTATACTGCTTTTATAAGATCATACTTGGAATACTGCATCCAGTTTTGGTCACCGTGATACAAAAGGATGTTGAGGCTCTAGAAAGCATGCAGAGAACAGCAACAAGAATTATTTGGGGGCTGGAGGTTAAAACATATAATGAACAGTTGCAAGAACTGGATATCTAGTCTAACAAATGAAGGATTGGGTGCAACATGATAGCAGTCTTCCAATATTTGAGGGGCTGTCACAGAGAAAGGGAGGGGCAATCTATTCTTCAAAGCACCAAGAGCAGAACAAGAAGTATACAAAAGGATGAAGGCTATTGCTGAGCACATTGTAAGCCTGAGTCTCCAGAGAAGGGAGGCATATAAATCAAATTTAAAAAAAAAAAGAAGAAGAAGTAACAGATGGAAGCTTATCAAAGAGATCTCTAACTTAAGGAGAAATTTTCTGTCATTAAGAACAATTTATGAATGAAATGGTATGCAAATGGAATGAAATGGCATTCAGAAATTGTGGGTGCTCTATCACTGGAGGTTTTAAAGTCGAAATTGGACAGCTATTTGCCTGAATACATGGACCCCTCATGACAACCCTGAGCTACAAATATTCATCTTCATTAGAACAGCCATTTCTCCAGAATAGTGTAGGGTCTCTTGTTCAAGCAGGGGGTTGGACAAGAAGATCTCCAAGGTCCCTTCTAACCCTGTTATTCTATGTTCTACCATCCTTCCTAGAAATGTAAAAAGTTATCCTGGATGCAATCTTGCCAAACATGTTGCCCAATGCAGGAGGCCTCTGCTTCAGCATCCTTAACCATCCTTTCTGTTTAATAACTCTAATGAAGAATAGTTCTTAATATTAGAAAATTTAACCAGTCTACTTTATTGTAATTTGAATCCATTGTTACTGTTCTGAGTTTTGGTATGTTGTTTTTCTCACTGTTTATTCCACATGTTTGTGGAGTCCCCCCCTCCCTCTCTCTCTACATTTTTATCTGAACATTTATTACAACCACTAAGCAAGCTGTATAAAAATGGAATATCTGGATCTCTTTCAGTTAATATTCAAGCCCATTTATGGGAAAAGAAATGGCAGTTGTTGATGATCTCTCATGAGAGTGCTATGTTTTCTTCCTACCCCACCATTTTCAATTTATAATTCTCTAGATCAAATTTGCAATGTGTCTTCCAAACACATTCTTCTGTTTTCATGAGGTACATCTCATCTCTTCTCAAGAACTTATCTTGGAAATATTTCAAGAATTCCAACTATTTGTATTTGCATTATTCATATAGCCAGTTGTTTGTTCTCTCTATATTTAGGCTATGTCTTTTGAAAAGAAAGAATATAGAAAGCCCCATTTGTACCCTCAGTTCTTTCAGTCTCCTGCCCAGGATGTTATAGTCACTTGCATATGTTTCACATTGCATCCAGCAAGGGGACTAGAGGCTACAGTATACGATGAACAGTTGTGGGAACTGAGTATATCTAGTCCATGAAGAGAAGGACTAGGAGTGACAAGATAGTAGTCTTCCAGTACCCGACGGCTGTCACAGAGAAGAGGGGGTCAACTGATTCTCCAAAGCACTTGAGGGCAGGACAAGAAGTAATAGACAGAACCAGCAGTGTGTTGCAGACACCAAAAAGCTAACATAGCTCTAGGCTGCATCAACAGAAGGATAGTATCAAAGGTTTTACACTTAGGCAAGAAAAACAAATGCACAGGTATAGACCTGGCTCAACAGCTGTAATTGTGAGAAGGATCTATGGGTAGGAATCCTAGTGGTCAACCACCAAAATATGATCCAGCAATATGTTGCAGCTGCCAAAAAAGCCAACATAGTCCTAGGCTGTATCAACAGAGGGATAGCATCAAAGTCACATGAAATCTTGGGGCTGCTTTATACTGCTTTGGTAAGATCATACTTGGAATACTAATTCCAGTTTTGGTCACCTTGATAAAAAAAAAGATGTTGAGGCTCTAGAAAGAGTGCAGAGAAGAGCAACAAGGATGATTAGGGGGCTGGAGGCTAAAACATGATGAATAGTTACAGGTATTGGATATGTTTAGTCTAACAAAGCGAAGAACTGGGCATGTCATGATAGCATTGTTCCAATATTTGAAGGGCTGTCACAGAGAGGAGAGGGTCAACCAATTCTCCAAAGCACCTGAGGGCAGGACAAGAAGTAATGGACAGAAGCTTGTCAAAGAGAGCTCTAGCTTAAGGAGAAATTTCCTGTCAGTGACAATGATCAATCAATGAAAGGCTTGCTTTCAGAAGTTGTGGGTACTCCATCACTGGAGGTTTCAAGAAAAGATTGGACAGCCATTAGTCTGGAATGATACAAGCAGGAGGTTGAACTAGAAGATCTCTAAAGTCCCTTCCAACTGTATTATTTTGTATTCTATGTATCTCTAAACAATTGGGGGGGGATTTCACTTAAAACACTCATTTTGAAAATGAACCTTGGTGTATTTTCAGCCCTTTGCACTTTTGAGAAATGAGCAGAATCTGATAAATAGTCAGGTTCTAATTCATATATTTGTTTTGGAGCTGCAGATCAAATCAGTGGATATTTGAATTAGCAAAATATGAATTCTTCAGATTTAATATCCCCAAGCTATATCAGAAAATCCACATGTTGTCTAGTGAGCAATTTTTATTATGTAGTACAGTATTTATTATAAATATATGCCCTTCACCATTCATGGAAGGCAGCACCCTTAACTAATTCTCCTTCTCCAGTGTACTACACCTTTTGCAATCATTGTTATAACCTGGGAGATTCCAGGGAAACTGTAGAAGTGGGCAATTTTTAACAATTGCCTCTCACTCATTTAATTGATTGAAGCATCTGCTGGAGCAGATAAACGTTCATGAACAGAAAGGGTTAATCAAATACAACCACATAAACTGACTTCCATGTCCCTTTTTTTAACTTCCATAGATAAAGGAGAACTTCTGTTAGCTAGAATCAAGGAGAAGAAAAAAAGGATAAAAATAGCAATACACATGAGCTCTGGTTTTCTTCTTTAAATAATAGAACTGTTTGCAATATTTTAGTGCAGATGAAACAGATAAATATCTTTACAGATAAATTCTATAAAGTTTTAGAATATAGTCATCTATGAAGAAAATACACTAGTATTTACTAAATATAATATGATCTATTATTACTTTAAATAAAACAATTTTAAAAGTGTACATTTATTATAATGCAGAGTCCATATCAAATGTTGTAGTATTGATCTGATAGAACTTTACTCATAATTTAATAAGACTGTACTTTAATATCATCAAATATACAAGGCTGAACAGTTCAAAGATAGCAAAAAATAAGCATAAAAATCTCAAGCTTATGGGAAATGCATGACAGTTTTTTTATTTCTAACCAGTTGTGACTTTGGAAGGTGTAACCTTGTATTGTTTCATACTGTGCCCTGCTGGACAGTTTAAAAATCACTCAGGAACAGCTATCTTCCCTATTTTCACTTCGCTGGCATAATGAAATTCTTCATTTTTTTCAAACAAGATACAGTCATAACAACTCTTCATAACTTCCCTAGCATCTCCCATCATAATAAGAATGCATATTTTTATCTCACATACACACATATCCATACATAATACTAGAAAGAGTCAGATTCATAAGAGATCTACATAGTCACTGTAATTCATTCAACTACTCATAACTGAAACCAATATAGTTATTTCACTTTAATGCTATTTCAAGCTATATACATTGTTTACTTTTGATTAAGTTGATAATTAGCAGTATCATTTCAGCATAACACATGTGTGAATATTATATATATATATATATATATATATATATATATATATATATATATATATATATATATATATATGAATATATGTATATTCTTGTTAAATGTGCTTGTTCATATTAACTACGTGAAATGTCTTTGAAAAAGAGATTATGTAATATACTAAAATAATACTAATACAGAGACGCCTACCAAATCACATCTGCAGTACATTCAATAATATCTTTCACAACACAATTTTAACACTAAGAAATATATAGTAAGATTGAGAAAACAGCTAGAGAAAGTGCTAAATTTATTTAACTGCACCTAAGTACTGCTTAGGGGAAAAAAACTGTGCACTGACAAGCAAATGCTGATGTATTCATTTTTTTGTATAGAGAGTAGTCAGACATTTTTATTGCAAAATACCGTCTGGAAAAGATGCAAAATAAAACTGATAAAATGCGGAAAGAGGAAAAGTAGGATGACAAAGATCCTATTCCCTTTGCTTATGGAGTTCAAAGGCATAACATGCAGGACCCTGCAGCAAATAGAAAGCTACACTAATTTTAAAAATATAAAATGCTATAAAGTGCCCTGCAGGGCAGGAGTATACTGAAGCTACTTGCACCTAAATAAGATATGGTTCATTTACTTCACAGCTTAGCCTAATGTAATCAGTGGATTTCTAGCCTAGAGTTGTAACAGGGAAATAGCCGATACCACAGAGGCAATACTCCCAGCCATTGAGGAGGCTTCAGCTAGATTGCTGTTGATTAGAAAATTTTTCAGTTTGACAAGCACTTAATGAATATAAATCACACTTTGATTGGTTTCCATTGAGGCCAAGGGCACATCTGGGAAAAAAGAGCACCTCCTCTTAAAAAACAGTACAGGACTCCTACAACTGTATTATAAGCTTAGCCAACAGTATGTATTTATAAAATACAGCTGAGTATATTGCACATGCCAATCTTATACACTCCTGCATGACAACACATTATGAAATATTGTGTCTAAATTCTACTTCAAACTATTTCCAAGAAGAGGACAATCTTGAAATAAAATTGGACAAACTTTGAAAATGTTTTCACAATTCCACTACTGCAACTTCACAACAGCTTCACAACTGACTCAGCTATGCCTTTCCATTAGCAGAAAGCAATGGAAATTTTGCAGACTTTCCTATTCCAGCAATTTCTCCCACCCCTGATATGGGAAAGTACAGTGACGGCTGCTTGGGTGGAAAAAATAATTATAGATACATCAACTACCAATTAAATGGAGGCTGACACTGCACAGAAAGAAAATGTTAGCATTTTTATAGGTCTTTTGAAAGCTGCACTTTAGCCATCTACACATTACACAAAAATAGAGGTTTGTAATTTAACCATTTCCTTCCTCACTAATATTCCGTTATACTGAAAATTAGACTTTACATTTTGAATTTCACATTACTAAACATTCTAAGAACAACTTAATAGATATTCCATTTTGGCAGCTCTCCCAATTAATGAAACTTTTATTTTCCAAATATGGAGATCTTACAGTTGTGCAACTGTTGTGCAACTGTTTATAGCTGGAGGAGTCTTAAAAAAACCTAGATTTTAAGTAAGTAAAATAACTACAGAATAACAGTTGGAGGGAACTTTACACATTTGCATGAGAAATTGTTAGTATTTGGGATGAGTTTCTTTCAAAACTTGTTTAGATACTGCACAAGGATTTTAACAGACTCAGAAGAACCTAAGAAAAATTCTAAAGGGATAAAAATCCTAAAGGAAAAACAACTCAAGAAACAGAAATATGATCAAGAATATGATCATAAAAACCCAGGGCAACACAATACCACTGAAGAAGAAAAGCAGAAAAAAAAAATCCAAGAAGAAACCAGCACAGTTGCACCAAGATGTCTCTGATAAACTGAAAGACAAAAAGGATAAGTAGAAAAAATGGAAAGAGGGACACATAACTAAGGCAGAATATCAGCAGATAGCCAGAACATGCAAAGATGAAATCAGGAAAGCAAAGACTCAGAATGAATAGAGACTTGCAACAAAAGTCAAAGATAATTTTAAAAAAGTTTTTTCAACATATAAGCAACAAGAAACAGTCCACTAAGGAGAAAAGATGGCAAGGAAGTAAAAGACAGCAGAGAGAAAGCAGAGCTGCTTAACTCATTCTTTCCATCAGTCTTCACACAAAAAGAAACTATAGCCCAAGCTACCAATAACATAACTGTAAAAGACAGACTATAAATAAAAATTAAAATAAGCAAGAAAATGGTAAGAAAACACCTGTCTGAACTTGATGAATATAAATCACTGTGACATGATGGATTATATCCCAGAGTTCTGAAGGAGATGGCAGATGTTATCTCCAAATCATTGTAATGTATCTTTAAAAAATCCTGGAGCATAGAGGATTGGAAAAGAGCTGATGTGGTTCCAATCTTCAAAAAAAAAAAAAAAGGGGGGGGGCAGAACAACCAGACCCAGGGAACTATAGACAAGTGATGGCGAACCTTTTTCTTGTTGCGTGCCGGGAGTGTATGTGCATGCGTGATAGCGCGTGTATGTGCCAGCACCCATAATACAATGCGACCCTCACGCATGCGCATGCGCACACAACCCCCCACACATACGCCCCGCATTGTGCCCACTCCCCCACGCATGCGCTCTGCATTGCGCATGCACAGTCTCCCACATATGCTTCATGCCCCCCCACCGTGCCTGTTTTGGGCCTGAAAAGTCTGGGCTTTCGGGGGAAGGGATTGAAGCCCTGGCCCACTGCTTCTGGCAGCACAAGAACCACCACTGCCAGGTGCAAGGAGGTGGTGGGAAGGATCTGTGGTTTGGGGCTTCCCTGTCTCCCCACCCAAGCAGGCTGTCCAGGGGAAGGGATTGAAGCCCCTGCCTGCTGCTTCTGGCAGCGCAAGAACTGCTGCCACCGGGTGCAAGGGGGTGGTGGGAAGGATCTGCAGTCTGGGGCTTCCCTGTCTCCCCACCCGAGTAGGCTGTCCAGGGAAAGGGATTGAAGCCCTGGCCCTCTACTTCTGGCACTGGCACCGCTCGCCTCTGGCAACAGCGGTTCTTGGGATGCCTCTTCTCTGGCAGCACCAGGAGCAGGACTTCCTGCGGGTTTTTCTCCCCACCGCAATGTATGAAGAATGGGAGGGGAGACACCTGCTTAGCCCTTTTCTGGAGGAGGTGGAAAAGGGGGGTGTCTTCATTATTCCGAGGCATGGCAGCTGATTCTTGCTCTGCCTACGCAGTGGGCTTTTTGGTGATCTGGCAAGGCTGCGCGGTTACCGCAGCAGCTTGTAAAGCTCAGGCTGAGCCTGCGGGCCACCAGATCTGGAGCCGGCAGCAGCTTTTTCCTTCCCCTGGATAGCCTGCTCGAGTGGGTAGACAGGGAAGCCCCAGACCGCAGATCCTTCCCACCATCCCCTTGCACCTCGCGGCGGCGGTTCTTGTGCTGCCAGAAGCAGCAGGCGGGGGCTTCAATCCCTTCCCCTGGACAACCTGCTTGGGTGGGGAGACAGGGAAGCCCCAGACCGCAGATCCTTCCCACCATCCCCTTGCACCTCGCGGCGGCGGTTCTTGCACTGCCAGAAGCAGCAGGCAGGGGCTTCAATCCCTTCCCCTGGACAACCTGCTTGGGTGGGGAGACAGGGAAGCCCCAGACTGCAGATCCTTCCCACCATCCCCTTGCACCTCGTGGCAGCGGTTCTTGCACTGCCAGAAGCAGCAGGCGGGGGCTTCAATCCCTTCCCCTGGACAATCTGCTTGGGTGGGGAGACAGGGAAGCCCCAGACCGCAGATCCTTCCCACCATCCCCTTGCACCTCGCGGCAGCGGTTCTTGCGCTGCCAGAAGCAGCAGGCAGGGGCTTCAATCCCTTCCCCTGGACAACCTGCTTGGGTGGGGAGACAGGGAAGCCCCAGACCGCAGATCCTTCCCACCATCCCCTTGCACCTCGTGGCGGCGGTTCTTGCGCTGCCAGAAGCAGCAGGTGGGGGCTTCAATCCCTTCCCCTGGACAATCTGCTTGGGTGGGGAGATGGGGAAGCCCCAGACCACAGATCCTTCTCACCACCCCCTTGCACTGGCGGCAGCAGTTCTTATGCTGCCAGAAGCAGCGGGCAGGGGCTTCAATCCCTTCCCCTGGACAGCCTGCTTGGATGGGGAGGCAGGGAAGTCCCAGACTGCAGATCCTTTCCACCATCCCCTTACACCTGGCAGCAGCAGTTCTTGTGCTCCCCTTCCCCAGCGGTGGCAGGAGCAGCTGGTGGGGGAGAGAGGGTGGCAGCAGGCTGCAGTAGCAGGCTGGTTGCGCCAGCTACGAGGCAGCGGCAGCTCCTTCTCCTGCCATCCTCACTCTCTGGGCAGCGTCCAGGCAGCCATACCTGGCCTCCCCCTGCGGCAGCCCATGTGGATTCCAGGCAGTGCAGCTTCAGGGCCTTTCCTCGCCGTGGCGGTGGCAGTGATGAGGCAAGCAGGCAGCCGGGAGTAGGGGAGTGACTGGTGGCAGTGCTCCTGGCTGGCAAGGGGTGAATATCCCGAGGCTGTATGTGGGCAACGACGTCATGGCCAGTGCGCACCCGCACTAAAGGCCAGCTGATTGTTGCGCACACATGCACACCAGTAACCCGCAGACTAGCTGGCTGGTGCACATGTGTGGCCTGGAAACCCGGAAGAGGAATGGGCGAAGCCATATGTGCCAGGCGACATGGCTCTGCATGCCACTTCTGGCACGCGTGCCATAGGTTCGCCAGCACGGCTATAGACCAATCAGCCTAACATCAATACCTAGGAAGATATTGGAAAAAAATAATTAAAAAACAGACCTGTGAACATCTAGAAATAGCCAGCAGAGGTTTGTTAAAAATAGATCATGCCAAACCATTCTTTGACAAAATGACTGAATTAGCAGACCAGTAAAATGCTGTGGACATAGTATAATTAGACTTCAACAAGGCATTTGACAAGTACACCACAACTTATTTCTTGGTAAACTAGAAAAATGTGGGATAGGCAGCATCACCACCAGATGGATTTGTAACTGGCTAACAAACTACTCAATGAGTAGTCCTTAATGGTACTACATCTACATGGAGGGAAGTAAGCAATGAGGTACAGAGGTGGTATACAGCTGGTTTGGACTGGAAAAAGAAATTTTGAATAGTTCAGAGCAGTTCAGAATAGTTCAGTAGTTCAGAGAGTAGTTCAGTAGTTCAGAGAACCAGCAAATATCACCTCTAGCTGGCCCCTTCCCCGCCTGCCCACTCACTCTCACCCCATTCCACCCACCCTCTCACCCCACCCCACCCGAGTGACCTCTTGCCCGGCTGGTCACTCAGCCCCGCTCAGTCACTCATTTCGCCTCCCCAACATAGCACACTGTATGGCTCCTCACTTGTGTTGACCACACAGTCTCTGCGGCTTGCCTGCCTTCCCACACGGTGCCTGTGGCCCAACTGAGTGGCCCTGATCTGTCTGCCTGGGTAAGTAAGCCTGCGAGTCGCAGCCTAGATCACTGCCCCCCCCCCACCATCCCCTGCCTCCAGCTTGCCTGGCTTGCTTTGCTGCCGCAGCTCCATCCCACGTGGCACTGCGGCCTAGCTATCTCCCTACCCCATCCCTGGAGCTTGCTTGGCTTGCTTTGCCATTCACCTCAGCCAGTCAGGAAACACACCATTCCCCGGCTCTGGCCTTGCCCCAGAGCCTCCACCTGCTCACCATTTCCCTCAGCAGGGGAATGCATGATTCCCCCACTCCAGCCTTGCCCCAGCCCTCTGCCTGCATGACGCCCCTCCCTCTGGCCTCAAACTATGCCCCCCTGGGCCAAAACAATTTATTTGGCCTGCAGCCTGCTGCACTAGGCCGGAAGGCTGTTTAGGTGGGGGGGTCGGCAGGGGTGCAGGAGGGCCGAAGAGGTTTGGGAATGGACTGGATGGTTCTTCTTACCTGTAAGAAGTCCCATCCGGAAAGCACTGCAATAAAAATCTTTCAACCACTTCTTCCATCCCTTGCCGAGCCTTGGTCGCTCGCGGAGACGCTCCATGTGCTCTCTGGGCTGGCAGCTCCTTCTCTCTGCTGCTGCTCTTGCTGGGAGTGCATCTTGTGCAATTTAGCAGCTGTGAGCCACCGTTTTCCTGTAAGTCCCATCTGGAAAGCGCTGTGGCACAGAGAAGCAGCAGCTATGTTGAATGCTGTTTCTCTCAGCTGCAGCGCTTTCCGGATGGGACTTAGAGGAAAGCGGTGGCTAACAGCTGCTAAATTGCACAGGATGCTCTCTCAGCAGTTCAGAGAGAAGTAGCCGCTGCGCGCACATGTGCAGAAGCCATCCCTGTGTGTGTGCATGGAAGCTGTCCCCATGCGCATGTGCGCGCACTCACATTTTTGGTGAACCGGTGGTGAAATTATTTGAAACCCACCACTGGTGGGGTACCACAAGGTTCTGTCTTAGGCCCATTACTCTTCAATATCTTCATAAAGGACTTAGATGAGGGAATAGAAGGGGAACTCATCAAATCTGCAGATGATACTAAGCTGGAAGGAATAGCAAACATCCCTGAAGCCAAGCTCAGGATCCAAAAAGATCTTGACAAGCTTGAACAATGGTCCCTATCCAACATGAAATTTAATGTGGAGAAAAGCAAAGTTTTACACCTAGGAAAAACCAAAGGCACAAGTATAGAGTAGGCAAAACCTGGCTCAAAAACAGTAACTGTGAGAGGGACCTTGGAGTCCTTGTGGATGATCACTTAAATATGAGCCAGCAATGTGTGCAGCAGCCAAAAAACCTAATACAATAGAGCAGTTAAGATGATTATAGACCTGGAGACTAAAAAATACGAAGAACAGTTGCAGAAATTGGGTATGGCCAATCTAGAGAAAAGAAGGACTAGGGGAGACATTATAACAGTATTCCATTATTTGAGAGGCTGCCACAAAGAGGATGGGGTCAATTTACTTTCCAAAACACCAGAAGACATGATAAGAAATAATGGATGGAAGGAGAGAAGCAACCTGGAATTAAGGAGACACTCCCTAATAGTGAGGACTATTAATCAGTGGAACAGCATGCCTTCAGAAGGTGTAGGTGCTTCATCACTGAGGGGTTTTAAGAAAAGACTGGACAATCACCTATCTGAAATGATATAGGGTCTCCTACTTGAGCAGGGGGTTGGACTAGAAGACCTAGGTCGCTTCCATCTCTATTCTGATTCAGCTTGATTCTATTAGGTTTGGGATCATCCCCACAGTGCCTATTGGTACAAATGAGATTTTCTGTTCTTTTGCATCCTTTTCCATCAAAGGCACTTTTCTCCCCACCTCCCTGTTTATTGATTCAAAGAACAGGAGTAAAGTTTGCCTTCTTTTGTTGAGAGGGAAAGCAACTTCCCAAGTACTTATTCCTTCACAACCAGACAAGGAAGGAAAGCTTTTACAGCCAGTCAATATTTGGGCTACAGATGCAGAAGCACCATTTCAAAACCTGAAAAATGAGCCTGATTTAACTCACTGCAAGGAGATCAATAGAAAATAGCTTTTAAAATGGCACATATAGTTGCAACTTCAAAACTAGATAGCTGATTACAGCATTTATTCTCCCTTGCCAGTAATGATGATGAAGCTGAGAAGGAAATTTTGATGGCCAGCAGGCAGACAAACAAACAAACAAACAAACAAACAAACAAACAAACAAACAAACAAACAAACAGGAAAGAGGCAGGAGGTGCAGGCAACAACCAGGCAGGTGGTAGAGAATGGGGTGAAGGAATTGAAGCAGCAACACTGCCAGTAGAGTTGATGAAGCAGCAGAAAAACCTGACAATTTTGCCTTCCTTCACTTTCTTCATTGACTAGTGGGAAGCAAGTCAATTTTCTTGCTCTTTCCCAGAGAAGTCAAATTAGCCAGTTGTTGTTAATAAAAATAGCTAGATTTTAAACAGTATATATAGAAGAAGTATGAGTATCTGTTTATCCCAGGGGAAGTTCTGTGTGCATAACATGCTTCAGATTCTGTGTGATAGATACACAGTCTTTAATAAACTTAATGTGGTCTTCAGGAGACAAATATTGCCTATTCCCGCTTTGGTCAATACAGTATGTGCCATTATGCTTGTAATGCATAAAATGCCATACTTGTTAAACATTTTTATAAATTAATGTGAGCATGGAAACATCAGTGGCAGTAACTGTTTTTTTCTAAGTCTGTATCAGTTGTAAGCCTATTAAGGAAAAGATGCTTTAGCCTCCAAATATGAACAAGTCATTCAGATGTCCTCTATATAGGTTTGCCTTTGAAAATACTTGCAATTGTTTTCTGTAATACTCCAGCTAGCAGCTCTATCATCACCTCAACCAGGTCTTCCTCATTCTCTTCCACAATATACTGAAATCTCAGATAATAAGCCATTTTTTCCATCTCAAGAAAGATTATTGTCTCTTCTAATTCTCTATTAGCCTGAGATAGCTTTTGGTCCGTTTCTTCCAAAAAATTTTCTGTTTGCTCAGCTCTTATTTCTATTTTCTATATCCTCTCTTCATTCTTTGCTATCATTTGCTGGAAGTTCCCTATCTTTTCATCCATCTTACGTATTTCCCCCTTCATCTCCCCCATTTCATTTTTAATCTCATCATGGTTTTTAAACATAACTTCCTGACTTTTGGTCATGGCGTCTTGGATCACTAGTAGCATCGCTTGCATACTCTGCATAGAACTTGACTTCTCCAAATGCAGCATGTTTTCTATCAATCAGGCTTGATGCAGCTGATGATGTTGCTGATGAGGGTGTAGATGAGGCTTTCTTTCCTATCTTTGATATGTTCGATGTACTTGTCATCTCTGATAATCAAAAGTTGCTTCTCCAAAATAACAAACACAGTAATTATTTTTATACAGCTGAAGATTATTACCCATACCCCCTGGTGTACCTCCTTCAACTCTCTAGTAATATAATAGTAAGATAAACCCACTATCTATCTATCTATCTATCTATCTATCTATCTATCTATCTATCTACCTACCTACCTATCTATCTATCTATCTATCTATTAGACTACAAGTTAATAATTAATAATTAATAATTTATAAATATTAATAATTAATAAGTCTGTCAGCTCAATTAATTACTCATAAGTCTTAAGGGTAAGCGCTTTCTCAGTTTCTTCTTCCTTCAGCAGTCAAGTTTATAGTCCACATTAGATTTAACCACACTGTTATTATTGTAGTCCTTTTGGAAATCTTTTTGCAGATTAAAATTTGTAATCCACCATGGCCCCAAAACCCATCAGGTCACTATGCTTTTTTCCACGACAATACCTAGATAAATCTACAATTTCCAAGTTCACCAAGAATATTTCCCTCCTTTTTTCACTCTTCCACATTCAAGTTAGTTAATGTCCTCTCTGAATATCACAAGAGTCTTTATGGAGTCTTTATAAATATTGCATCAGTCACTTCCCTTTTGTATGCATTCTTCTGGTCAGTAGATGGCACCTTTACTCTTTTTTTAAATGCTGAAAAAGCTTCTCCTTAAGAGTTCTGTCTGACATCAGTCCCCCCCCCCAAAAAAAACCCAGTAGTAAATGTATTCCTACTAATCTTCTATTTTTTAGAGTTCTTTCAAAATAGTTAGTCTAGGCTTTCCTCTAACTCAGTCTCTGTTTCTTTATAGTTGTTTTGTTATTCTTTTCTGGATCTGTCAATAGCTCTGAAAACTTAGTCGCTGCTACTCTCGTGGAGCAAAAATCCTGCTCCACTCTTTTTTTTTTTTAGTCCCACTTTTCTGTTACTATATCAGGGTAAATTTGCAGAGGATTAGAAAGTTCTCACCCAGCGCAGTCATGTTGCTCTTTGATTTTTGTCTTCCTGTCTCTCACCAAGCTGTCACCACTTTGGGTCAGTCATGATGACTGTCTTCTCTCCTGTCGGCTCCAAGGGGTTTCCCTTCACTCTAGCAGGAGATTGCCTTTCTCCACACAGTCTTTAGGGCTTCCCCTCTACCTTTCCTAACCCCCTAACCCCATTAACAATGCCCATCGAGGGCCACCATACAGGCAAAATCAGGGAGGAATAATGGAGCCCCCTTTCCCTGCTCTGCTTCACTGTGATGTCACTTCTGGAAATAAACATGATGTGTAAAGAGGTATAGATGCAATATTTAGAATTCATACGAACTATGCAAGAAGGCATAAATTACCAAAAGAGGTGCAAGTGAGGTTTACCAAGAAGACACTGACAGATGAAGTATACAAAAGAATGAGAGATGAACCTATGAAGTATAAAGGGAGAGAAATTCTGACTTTAAAACAGATACCTAGGAGATTTAGAGAGTAGAGGAGACAGTATCAATTTTTGAGAGCACAACTGGTCAAATATAATGTGACGTTCAGAGGTTGATACCAGAAGGAATTCTGGTCTCCTGGTGAGACAAAAAAATTAGGGTGGATATCTTAGATAAGGCACATGAATTTTTTGAACACCATTTTACTGCAAGTGAAGAACAGGAAAGCAGAGAGGAGATAGAAAGTCAAGATGAATTGCAAGTAGAAGAGAAAGTTTTAGAGCAAGAAGAAAAAGTGAGGGTAGAAAATGAGTGGGCAGAATGAGAAAGTGCAAGAACAAGAGTACAGAGAGAGATAAGAACAACTATATATAAGTGAAAAGATGGAGAAGGAAGTAAAGATGCTATCTGTTAACATAAATGAACTCCCCCACAAAAAGAAAAAAAACTTCACAAAACTACAATGTTTAAAATTGGATATAATTTGCCTTCAAGAAATGCATATTAAAAAGCAACACAGCAACCTATTGGAATACCCCAAAATTGGGGAATTGTACTCATCACTAGCGCATCAAAAGAAAAGAGGGGTAGCACTATATGTCAGAGAATCGTTAAAAACTAAACAAGTATATGCAGATGAAGAAAGGAGAGTACTAATGATGGAGGTATTAATAAACCAGAAACAAACCCTCTTGATTGCAATATACACTCCAAATAATAAGCAGGAAAAGTTTTACAAAACTTCATAAAAAGATAACAGATGCTACAAACAATGCAGGAGGTTATGTTAAAGAACCATGAGAATTTGAAACAAGAGATAGGAGAAGTAAGGAGTGACATGGGAGAAATGAAAGAAAAGATGAGATCGATGGATGATAAATTTGAATGCTTCCAGCAACAAATTCTAAAAAATGAACAAAAATTACAGGAGATGGAAGATAGAATGGGAAGGGAAGAAAAAAAGTGGAGGAGATGGAAGAAAGTTTAATTCAAGCCAATAGAGATCTCGGACAGACAATAATCCAATTGGAAATAGATAAGGCTGCCCATTTTCTACGATTTCAGAATGTGTGGGGAAAAAGAACGGGGACCTTCCAGAGATGATGGTGGAGCTATTGGCAGGAGCATTAGGAATTGGGAAGGAAGAAATGATTAATGAAATGGATGAAATTTATAGAATCCACACAAATTATGCACGTAGACATAATCTACCTAGAGAAGTGCATATTAGATTCGTTAAAAAATCGATCTGCGATGAAATTCTTCATAGGACCAGAGAAAATTCACTAGAGTTACGAGGAAGACAGCTTGTGGTGCTCAAACAAGTCCCGAGAAGGGTAAGAGACTTAAGATGACCCTACCAAACGCTTACAGCAAAACTAACAAGGAAAAACGTAAATTTTCGGTGGCTGACTCCGGAAGGGATTATGGTATCATGGGGAGAAAGAAGGTTGAGATTGGACACGGTGGACAAAGTATACGAGTTTTATAGACAAAATTTTGGCAGTGAAGTTAAATTGGAGGAAAGAGAAATAAGGGAAGAAGGAGAACTAGGAGGACAGTCACTAAATAGGGAGGAATCCCAAATCAAGGAAAAAGAGAATGGGAAAGGAGAGAATGTGGATAACGGGAAAGACAATGATGGTGGACGCAAGGAATATAAAGAAGTCAGACAAACGAGGGCAACAAGACCTAAGTATAAGTAGTAATGCTTTCAAGAAGCATTAGTAATTCTATCATTAAATGTTAATGGGTTAAATTCTCCAGGGAAAAGAAAAAACTTCTTTAGTAAATTGTATAAGACAAATGTGGATATAATAGTGCTGCAAGAGATGCACATAAAAAAGCAGCATCAGTACCTATTAAAATGCTCTAAGTTAGGAAAGATGTTCATATCTTCATCGCAGTAGAAGAAAGGGGGAGTTGTAATGTATGCAAAAGAAGGTATTTTGGCCAAACAGATGTATAAAGACGAAGAGGGCAGAATATTGATAATAGAATTAACTGTGGATGGGAAAAAATTGATGTTAGTTGGAATATATGCGCCAAATGAGGGCCAAAAACTATTTTATAAGAAACTGTATAGCATGATTAGAGACTTAGAATGCGATAATTTGTGTATAATTGGTGATTTCAATGCAATTGTAGATAGAGAACTAGACTATAGAAATGACAGATGAAAGAAAGGTGTTAGAAGGATATTACCTAATTCATTTTTTGGGATGGTGGAAGAATTAAGCATAAAGGATTGTTGGAGGGAAAGAAATGGGGATAAGAAACAATATACTTATTATTCAGATAGGCATCAATCTTGGTCTCAAATTGATATGGTTTGGGCATCGACAGACTTGAATCTGGGAATTGAGGAAGTTAATATTGACATAAATTCGTGGGCAGACCACAATCCCATTAAAATTAAATGGAAAGGGCAAAAAAAGGAAAGGAGGTGGACCCTAAAAAAAGCAATCTTGAATCAAAATGAATTTAAATTAAAGATGGATGATCAAATGAGTTTGTTTTTTCAAAGTAATAAAAAAGAGGATATGAACAATCAGTGGGACACAGCAAAAGCTTCTATGAGGGGTATCACAATATCATACATGGCCAAAGACCACAAACAAAAAGGGCAACGGCAAAAAAATTTAGAGGAAGATCTTAGCAAACTGGAAAAAGAGCTGCAGAAAGAACCCATAAAACGGGAATTTAAACAACAAATAAACACAATTAAACATAAATTAAATATCATTGAAAAGGAAAATATGGCACAACAAATTAAAAGCATTAAACAAAAATTTTTTGAGAATGCAAATAAGCCGAAAAGATGGCTGATTTATAGACTAAGAAAACAGAAGAAAAGAACCAGATTAGTAAATTACATAATGAAGGAGGAGAGTTAATTTATCAAAATGAGGAAGAGGAAGGTAGCATATGAGTTTTTTAAAAACCTTTATGAGGATAAGAAGATAGAAGAAGGTAAAATAGTGCCATACCTTCAAAAAACAGAATTGCCCAGAATCTTGGAGGAAGGTAATAATTTATTAAATAATGAGATAACAGCATGGGAGATATCTGAGGCAATCAAAAAACAAAAAAGTAACAAAGCGCCAGGCCCAGATGGTCTACCTTCAGAAATTTATAAAAATCACCAGGAATTATTAATCCCACTGTTATTAGAGGTATATAATGATGTACTTACTGAAGCTAAGATACCTGAATCGTGGAAAGAAGCAACAATCACATTGATTCCCAAACAAAATTCCGATTTGACTTATATTAAAAATTATAGGCTGATATCCCTACTAAATTCAGATTATAAAATCTTCATGACAATTATGGCAGACAGACTAAAGAAAATTTTAGAGAATTTCATTCATACTGATCAAAATGGTTTTCTTCCTGGATGGTATATAAGGAACAACATTAGGATTATTTTGGATACAATAGAAAAACAGATGGCATTGATATTCATTGATGTGCAAAAAGCATTCGATAACGTCAAATGGGACTTCATACTAGAACAATTAAAATATATGGATTTTGGGGGGAAATTTATAAAAATGTTCATAACAATCTACTCCAGACAAGAAGCCAGAGAGGTGATAAACGGGTTAACGACAAAGAACTTTTTAATTCAAAAAGGCACAAGGCAAGATTGTCCACTATCACCACTGCTTTTTATTTTATCACTAGAGGCTTTAATTAGAACAATTCGAGAAGACAAACAAATCAAAGGTTTAAAAGTAAGAAAAGAAAGTTTTAAGGTACAGACATTTGCGGATGACCTTGTATTTATTATTGAAGAGCCTATACAAACTGGTCTTAGGCTGATAGAAGCGCTGGAGCCCTGAAAATAAACAAGGATAAAACAAAAAGGATAGTTAAAAACATGACTGAAGAGCAAAAAAAAAGAATTAGAGGGAAAGATAAATATTCAGACTATGAAAAAAATAAGATATTTGGGAATTCAATTGAAAGCAAGATGCATCACACTTAAAGAAGATAACTATGACAAATTAATGGCGCAAATTAGGTCTGATTTGGAAAAATGGGGGAAATTACAGCTATCTCTAATGGGCAGGATAGCCACCATCAAAATGAATGTTCTTCCAAAAATATTTTTATTTCAATGCATACCAATTCGGCTCAAAAAAGACTTTTTTACAAATTTGGACAGACTCATTTCAAAATTCATATGGCAAGGGAAATGACTGAGAATCAGATTCAAATTATTACAAGATGCTAGAGAAAGAGGAGGATTCGGCCTACCAGACTGGACAAAGTATTATCAGGCAGTGGCATTGGTTCAGCTAAGTGAGTTGATGCATCTTAAAAACACAAGACTATTGGCACAAGAAGATCATGACCTACAGACAGGGTGGCACGTTATTCTATGGGAGGAAAAACATTTAGCCCATCAGTACTTCCGGAAGCATTATATTAGGAGAACACTATTGGATATTTGGAAAAAAATTAAAAGAAATAATTATATGGAAATTCCTAATTGGGTGTCAACATTAGAAATGTACACACCTCCAAATTTGACAAAACCAGGGGGAGCTGTCACCTATAAAGATATTTTGAATGAGAAAAGAGAATTAAAAGTGAGAAATACTTTAAAGGAAGAAGGAATCAAATTGGAATGGTGGGTGTATCTCCAAATTCAATCTAAATTTAGCAAAGATAAAAAGGAATGGGGCATAAAGCAAGAATCATCAGAATTAAATAAAATTTTATTTATCAGGGAAGGCAATGCCATAAGTATACTATATCGATATTTATTAGAACAAGATATGATTGAGGAGCAGGTGAAAGAAACGATGATAATTTGGTGTAAATATTTTGGGCACAATATCAATTTGGACAATTGGCAAAGTTTATGGGAAAATTTTTTAAAAATCACACTAGCAACTTACTACAAGGAAAACCTCTATAAGATGTTCTATAGGTGGTCTTCCGGTGGCTCCGCAGGACATTATGGATGCTCCTTTGTGGAGCGCTAGCCCCGCAACCTTGTTAGCCGCTAGAACAGCAAAAAAACAGCTGTCTAGCGGCGAAGAACCTTCCCCCCCCCCGGGAGAAGAGGGGGAAGAGAGCAGCCAGGCGCAGGGTAGAGCTCCCTAAGAGCCCTAGAATTAACTCTGGGGCTCGAAAGGTGAGAGCTCCCCAGGAGCCAGGGAAAGCTCCAAAGTCGGGATACCTCTGCCAAAAGGCAGAGCAAAACGCCGCGACCG
The DNA here is from genome assembly GCF_059756535.1 of Pantherophis guttatus. Lineage (NCBI taxonomy): Eukaryota > Metazoa > Chordata > Lepidosauria > Squamata > Colubridae > Pantherophis > Pantherophis guttatus. The sequence continues at coordinate 182,467,169 of NC_142063.1, read as the reverse complement.
CCCCTGCTACGAAATTGAAACAAATTGAGAACGGAAGCAGGCAGAACAAAGACAGGAGGCTACATAATTGCAAGTATTTATACCTTTATTCCATTGAACATCGTTTCTTTTCGAGCCTACAAGAGCAGAGGTGAAGCGGAAAGGGGGGGAAGATGGCGCTGGCTTGTTAACACAAAGAGACGAAAGTGAAAGTTAAAAAGAAAGTTTTTATTGACTCGTTAACTCATTAGCACCTTTCAGCTATCAACCCCGCTTAAATTTGGATTTAATTCTGTATTTTAGACTTTGGGATTTAAAATTTAAAGATTTTCTGGATTTACTTCACTGGCTTTATGAACTGATTCTGAGACTGTGTGATTTTAAAATGGCTTCAAAGCAGATAAAATCTGGGCTGCCTAATGCAGGGAGTGCAGGAAGTTCTCCCACCCAGACTACCAGGCTGTAAGCTTTATTGCCCCCAGCAGATACACAAGCTCAATCACAACCACAACCACAAGCACAAACATTAACACTTGAGATGTTTCAGGAAGCCATGAAAGAAATTAAAGAAGGATTTAAAGAAGATATTGCATTTGCATTTATAGGAGTCTCAGATCAAATGGAAGAAATGAAGGACATAATTAAGACAAGAAATAAACACATAAGGGAAGACATAGTTGTTGCACTCCAGGGACTGGTAAAGCATGTTAATTATGTAGAGGATAGAGTTGAAGAGGCTGCTCAAGCTAATGAGATTCTGGACGGTAAATTTGAGGAAACACAAATTAAGATTGATAAAACAGAAGCTGAAGTGATGTTGACACAATATAAGATGATGGAATTTGCTGTAAGAATAAGAGGCTTGAAAGAAGATCCTAAAGAAAACTTGAAAGAGATCTTTGTGGAAGCCCTGGCACAGTTTATAGGAGAGCCCAGAGGAGGACTTGAATGGCAAATTGATCGGATCTATCGCGTTAACTCATGGATAGCCAGACAAAGGAAATTACCAAGAGATGTTGTAATCTACTTTGTTACCAGAAGAATTAGAAATGATATTTTACAAGCCTCTTACAAAAACAAGCTGCAAGTGGCAGGACAAGAAGTGGCAGTATTCAAAGAAATACCACCTAAAATGTTGAAATCCAAGAAAGAGTATGCATTTCTGGCAGATGAACTCAGAAATCGACAGATACAATACAGATGGGAAGTTCCAGTCGGATTAGTGGTGAACTATGCAGGAGAGCGATATCGCCTTAATACAATTTGGAAAGCAAGAGATTTCTACACTAACATACTAAAGGCTGGATACCCACCATCTGTGGGAGTTAAAAAAATAAGAGATGCAACAGAGGGAAGGAAAGAGGATCTGCAGAAGCAAGCAGAAGGTGGAGCTATGAGTATGCAGGATGAACTACTGCAACTTTCAAGTGCTGTCCAAGCATAGGATATAGTTGAAAAACAAGAAGAAGTTAAAGATCAAAGACAAACCAGAGCAGTTACTAAACGTAAAGAACAAGAATTAAAAATGTTACAAGCGTAGGCCTTATTACAAGAAAATGTGAATACCGGTACAGAAGCTGTGGGAGGGGCAAGACCGAAAAAGAAATTCCAAGTGGATTACCAAGCGGCTCTTGCCAAGCTTTGAGAGTCTGAAGATGGCTTCTAGGTTTTTAACCTGGAATGTCAATGGTTTAAATTCACCACAAAAAAGGAAGAAAATATTTCACCATTTGAGACAATTTAAAAATGATATAATATGCCTGCAGGAAACACATATAAGGATAACTGATCAAAAATATTTAATAAATGCAAAACTGGGAACACATTTTGTTGCGTCTGCCCCGGAAAAAAAGAATGGAATAGTGATTTATCTGAAAAGAGGCTTGACGGCTAAATTAGTTGAAGCAGATCAACAAGGAAGATATTTGGCAATTGAGTTACTGATAGAAAGGAAGAAAACACTTTTAATGGGGATATATGCACCTAACCAACAACAAGAAAAATTTTATAAGTTGATACATACAAAATTATTACACGGATTATAATTCATGTATGCTGATGGAGGATTGGAATGGAGTAATAGACCCCAATATTGATCAGAAAAGACTTTTACAATCTACTAAATTGCGAGCGAGACTGCTTAAATCTTTTTTCGATATGATGGAGGATATGGAATTAAGAGATATTTGGTGTGAATGGAATTACAAAGAACAAGATTTTACATTTTTTTCAGATAGACATCAATCTTTTTCGAGAATTGATTTTATATTAATTACAAATGATTTTTTTTCCAGGGTAAAGAAGACAAAGATTTGCCCCAGAATTTTAACGGATCATAGTCCAGTTTAGATAGAACTGGAGTGTGGGGAAAGGTCTAGGAGATCTTGGTGGTTAAATGAAAATCTTTTTAGATATGAGAAAAACATAATAGAATGTAAAAAATTAATGAAGGAATTTTTTGTTTTTAATATGAATAAGGGAACATCTATGGATATGGTATGGGATGCTAGTAAAGCATATATGAGAGGAGTTTTGATAAATATGAATAATGCATATAGGCGTAGACAGACGGAAAAAAGGAGGGAATTAGAAGAAGAGATTAAGAAAAAAGAAAAGGTGTTAATACATAACCCAGGGGATAAGAAAATTAAAGAAGAGATTATCCTATTACGAGGGCAATTTAATATGATGCTCTCAGATCAAGTGACAACTAATTTACAATATGCTAAACATAATACCTTTTGTAATGCAAATAAACCAGGTAGATGGTTGGCATACATGCTGAGGAAAAAACAAAAATCTCGTACCATAGAGAAAATAGAGTATAAAGGTAAAGAGGTTTATCACCAAAATATGATTAAAAAGGCATTTTTAGAATTTTATACAAGATTATATACTGCAGACAAAATACAAGGTGTAGATATAGAGAGATATTTGGATAGACAGAATATTCCTATAGTCACAGAGGAACAAAGAGAATGGTTGAACCAATTAATAACAGAGGAGGAGATCCTCTTAGCAATTAAACAGTTAAAAACTGGCAAGACTCCTGGTACGGATGGATTAACAGCTGTGTATTATAAATATCTACAATCGGAAATGGTTGTACCGCTTAAAGAATTGTTTAACAAAATACAGTTGGGAGAAGGGGTACCACCTTCATGGAAAACAGCCTTTATTTCATTAATTCCAAAAGAAGATCAAGATTTGACACACCCAAAGAATTATAGACCTATATCATTATTGAATACAGATTATAAAATATTTGCTAAGATATTGGCAAATAGGTTAATGTCAGTAATGCAAAAAATGATTCATGCTGATCAATCTGGTTTCATACAAGGGAGGCAAATGAAAAACAATGTAAGACAAATTGTTGATATATTGGAATATTTGGAGAGGAACAACCAAATCCCTGCGGTGCTTATATTTTTAGATGCGGAAAAAGCTTTTGATCGATTGGATTGGCAATTTTTATTGAGAGTGGTTTATAGGATGCAATTTGGGAATTGCTTTATGCAATCTAAATCTTGGACATGTGCAGAAGATGCCTTCTGCGCATGTCCAAGATGGTGGTTCGATGCTAGAGATCCGATCCTCGGGGGTGATGTCCTGGTTTTAAGGGGGCTTCGGGGGGTGGTCAGTTTGATCATCTACGACCCCCCACCTGGGTAAAGGAGGGTCTACAGAGCATTTTGAGAGCTCCACTAGCTCTCCGGGTCATCCCAGTGCTGAGAAGGATGGCGTTCAGGGAAAACAGCGGGGGACAGTGCGAAATGATGGGCGCGGCCTTGTGGGGCAGCTGTGGCTGTCCCAGCGGCTACTTGGTGGGTGGCGGGGTGGCAGCAGCGACATCCGATGATGGCGACGCTGAGGCCCCCTGCGGAGTCTTCCCATGCCCCCGGATGCCTCGAAAAAGATCTGTGGAGGCTAGGGGCGGCTGGGGGCAGCTGCGGGAGGGCCAATGGCGATGGTGTCGTCGTCGGCGATGGCATCTGCAACGGCAGTCGGCGAGGATGGCAGCTGGTGCCAGGGCGGCTTCCTAAAGGCCTGCAGACCAACTGAGATGGCGTGGGACTCTTGGCAGCAGCCGTAAAATTGGATTTCCCTGGTGGCTGGAGGGTGTTTGGCCCTTGGGGGCAGGGCCGCCCCCATGCAGACCCAGAGACCTCCATGGTGAGCTGGAGGGGGCAAAACTGGGGAGTGCTATGTTTCATCAATTGGAAGCTGTGAGAGATTGAGGGGGCTGGAAAATGGCTATTGGCACTTGCTGCCTATACTTCCCCCCTCCCCTCCCCCTTTTTCTACCAAGTTGAGACCTTGTTGGCCTTATTATGTTTATAACTACCCAACTTATCCTGGCCTGCTGAGCTGTTCCTACTTTCCCCCATTTCTATCAAGCCATCTCTGAATCTCCTGCCTTTGCAAGATTTCTCCTGAACTAAATTTCGAACTAAATCCTGCTCGTGAGCTGGAGGATTGGGCTTTCTGACTTCTCCTAACCCATATGGGGAACTGGATCTATGGACTCGAGGCTGGTGGGAGTCGGTGTATGGCTGCCTTCACTCCCAGTGTCCATCAAAGTTTTATTGGTTGGCCTTTGTGAGAGGACGGTTGGCCAAAAAACCTCCGGGGGTCAGATGGCATATATCTCCCCCTCCACTACTGTGAGACGGCAATGGAGCCCAGTTGCCTGTGCCATGGACTGGAACTCTTTCCCCTGTCCTATAACATCATGGTGGTCTCCCGACCAGGGACTTTTATCACTCCTAACGATTTGATGTATTCAGTGTCTGAACTCCTTGCCCTGCGAGATTCCCCCCTCTCGCAGGTTTGGCCCTCCACTTTATCGAGGGCCTATCTCGATGACAGATTTTGGAATCCTGAGAGATGGCATGGCGCGAGGAAGGGCTTGTGGGGTTTTTTAGGAAAGTGTTTTAATAAGATTTTAAAGGGTTCGGGGAGGGGGGGGTTAGCAATCTTTTAAGGGGAACTGAGAGAACGACCAAAAGGGATGTGGGGGGGGGAAATCCACTAAGGTCGGAGCTGAGCCCGGCACGGGGCAACGGTTTGGAGGGTGCTGGACGAGGGATTGGAGAGGGGATGGAGGGCTATACCAATGAGGGATGGACCATTAGCATGGTGGATGGGAGGGGCAGATATGGTGGGAGCAGGAGACCATATCACGTGTCGGGGGAGCGCATTCACTGTTTGAGAGCTATTGCGCGCCCCGGTCTCCCAGGCTCCTCTCGGATACTAGGTGGCTCAGATACTCAGGATCTGGGCATTCGGCTGATGCTGTGCAACGCCAGGTCCATGGTAAATAAGGCCCCCCTCATCCACGATCTTATACAGGAGGGGGGAGCGGACTTGGCGGGTATTACAGAGACCTGGTTGGGCCCGGAGGGAGGGGTCCCCCTGGTTGGAATGTGCCAGGCTTCAGAGCATTCCATCAGCCGAGGGCCCAGGGGAGGGGAGGGGTGGTGGCGGTTATTATTAACAAAGGTCTTTGTCCGAGGGAGACCACTGTGCCACAGATTGCCGGATGTGAATCCCTCTTTGTGAGATGGGGGTCATGGGGTTCAGATGGGCTTGTTGCTTGCATACCTGGCTCCCTGCCATGTGGCAACGGCCCTGCCCGAGCTCCTCAACGTGATAGCCATGGTGGCAGTTGATACACCGAGGCTTATGGTCATGGGTGATTTCAACTTGCCGTCCATTGGTGAAACGTCTGAGATGGCTTGGGAGTTCATGGCTCCCACCCACAGGGTCAGGTCCATGGTCATGGCCATGGACCTGACCCAGCTAGTTCATGGCCCCACCCACAGGGGGGGTCACATTCTGGACTTGATTTTTGTCTCTGGCCAGTGGCTGAGTGGTCTTGTTATAGGGGATATAGACATGGAACCCTTGTCATGGTCAGACCACTCACTCCTTCGCCTGGACCTTCGAACCACTACACCCCGCCGCAGGGAGGCGGAGCCAATAAGATGGGTCCGCCCCAGACGCCTGATGGCTCCTGAGAGGTTCCAGATGGAGCTTGGGCCACCTTCTGAAGATCTGGCACATGACTCAGCCGAGGACCTGGTGGCTGCCTGGGATCGGGCGGCTGGTGGGACCTTGGATCGAGTCATGCCTCTGCGGCCTCTGACCCAGTGCCGATCCCTCGCGGCTCCTTCGTTTACCGAGGAGCTGAGGGAGATGAAGCGCTGGAAAAGATGCCTGGAGAGCGGTTGGAGGGCCAGTCTCGCCAAACACTAGTAAGGTCGCATATTAAGACCTACTTAGTGGCGATAAAAGCAGCAAAGTTTAATTACTTTTCCGCTCTTATTGCGTCATCAGAGAATCGTCTGGCTGCCCTGTTCAGGGTGACCTGCTCCCTGCTTCAACCGGGAGTGCGGGAGGACCCCCTGGAAGGCAGGGCTGAGGATTTCGGACAATATCTGTATGACAAAATTGCTCAGATCCGGGGGGATTTGGACTCTGACTGGGTAGATTCGGGCAGGGTGGTGAGGAATAGTCTTGAGAACGTTATCTGGGAAGAGTTTGACTCTGTGACCCCTGATGACATGGACAGGATTTTGGGGAGACTTAGTGTGGCCACATGTTTACTGGATCCGTGTCCCTCCTGGTTAGTACTGGCTTCCCGGGAGGTTACACGAGGCTGGCTCCAGGGAATTATTAACGCTTTGTTGAGTGAGGGTTACTTCCCCACAGCCTTGAAAGAGGCAGTGGTGAGGCCTCTCCTCAAGAAGCCCACCCTGGACCCGGCAGTATTGGCCAACTACCGTCCTGTCTCCAACCTTCGCTTCGTGGCAAAGGTTGTTGAGAGTGTGGTCGCACGACAGTTTCCACAATTCCTGGAGGAAACGTCTTATCTAGATCCGTTCCAGTCAGGTTTCAGGCCTGGGCACAGCATGGAAACTGCATTGGTCACGTTGGTAGATGATCTCTGGAGGGCTCGGGACAGGGGTTGCTCCTCTGTTCTAGCCCTGTTAGACCTCTCAGAGGCTTTTGATACCATCGACAATGGTATCATGCTGCACCGGTTGGAAGAGTTGGGGATGGGGGACACCGTGTTACGGTGGTTCTCCTCCTTTCTCTCTGACCGGTCACAGTTTGTGTTGGCAGGGGTTGACCTCGAGGCCTCTCATCTGTGGAGTGCCTCAGGGGTCGGTCCTCTCGCCCCTTTTGTTCAACATTTATGTGAAGCCACTGGGTGAGATCATCCGTGGCTTTGGGGTGAAGTACCACCAGTACGCTGATGACACCCAGCTGTACATCTCCACCCGAGGCCACCCCAACGATGCCCTTGAAGTGATGTCTCAGTGCCTGGAGGCTGTGCGGATCTGGATGGGGAGGAACAGGCTCAAGTTCAACCCTTCCAAGACTGAGTGGCTGTGGTTCCCGGCATCCAGATATAGTCAGCTGACTCCATCGCTGACTATTGGGGGCCAGTCTTTGGAGGAACATCTGACGGCTGTAGCCAGGGGGACCTTTTGTCAGGTTCGCCTGATTCGCCAGTTGCGACCCTTTCTTGATCGGGATTCTATGTGCACAGTCACTCATGCCCTCGTCACCTCTCGCCTGGACTACTGCAACGCTCTCTACATGGGGCTCCCCTTGAAGAGCACCCGGAGGCTCCAACTGGTCCAGAATGCGGCCGCGCGGGTAATTACGGGAGCTGCATGGCGCTCCCACATAACACCACTCCTGCACGAGCTGCACTGGCTCCCAGTGGTCTTCCAGGTGCGCTTCAAGGTGTTGGTTACTGTTCTGTCCCCGTCTACACACACACACACACACACAGCCAGCCGAGGGTTAAAGGAAGCACTTGGCACGCACGGTTTGTTATCAAAAACTTGGCAGCAATACGAGCACCGACTGCCAAGTCCTTTTACTTCAATAAATGGGAGTATCCCTTCACCATATAAACAGAAATACACACAGTTTGCAAATAGTCCAGTTCAAAACAAGAAATCTTCGGCAGATTTAGGCGTTGTTCAACGTGACTAGCCAGAGTTAGTTTTTGTCCATCACAGAGTCTTAAATAGCCACCACACTCTCTTATATAGTCTCTGGGGTGTGGTCCAGTGACTCAGCCTAATCCCTGGCACGCCTCCTCAACTGCTGCAACCTTTTATCACGCCTTCGTTGGCGTAGATCCAGGAACGACAGATCGCCTCCATCGCTATCATCGGAGACACCTGGCTCCTGGCTAATCTCCTCTTCCTCGGCCGGCACCTGAGGCAGTGCCAGAGAAGAGGGACCTGGAGAGGGAGGCCTGGCCGACTCCTCTCCTTCATGTTCGGAGCCTTCTCTCTCCGATAAGATAGGCTCGGAGGATGGAGCCACAACAGGTTACCACCTTTAAAGCACTCCATGGCATAGGACCTAGTTATCTTCGAGACCACCTGCTGCTACCGACAACCTCCCATCGACCCGTGCGCTCCCACAGAGAGGGCCTCCTCGGGGTGCCATCAGCCAAACAATGTAGGCTGGTGACCCCCAGAGGGAGGGCCTTCTCTGTGGGGGCACCTACCCTTTGGAACCAGCTGCCCCCTGAGATAAGGAGAATCCAAGACCTCGATGCCTTCCGCCGTGCCCTTAAAACTTTCTTTTTTCATCAAGCCGGGCTGGCTTAACATATTTTTAGATTTTTAATTTTTAATTGGTTTGTCATTTTAAACTGGGGCCAAATTAATATATATTCAAACTTGGTTTCAGTATGTACAACTACAAGCCAGATGGAGAAAAGATCAGAAAATTGGTATTATACAAAGCGATGAAAATTTAATAAAACAAACTAGAGACCAAAGTTCAATGCATATAAAAAGATTGTATAATATATTGATAGAGATAGACTCGGAAACAGAGCTAGTTAAAGATCATATGATAAAATGGGCGCAGAATTTTGAACAACCAATAATGATGGAAATATGGGAAAAAATATGGGTAAGAAATGTGAAATTTACACAAGCGCAAAACTTAAGGGAGAACTTTTATAAAATGTTTTATAGATCCAAAAAAACTATCTTGTATGTATCCGAATGTACAACCAAAATGTTGGAGATGTGATTGTGAGGATGCTACATACTTTCATATTTGGTGGACATGTAAAAAGGTTAAAGCGTTCTGGATAAAAATTTGGTGGATTTTACAAAATATTCTTAAAAAGAGGTTAAAATTTACACCACAGTTGTTTCTGCTGGGTATAGTTATGGATTGTACGGTTATAGAGACTAATTTGATTTTGAATTTAATAACTGCAGCAAGATTGTTGGTGGCACAATATTGGAAGAAGCAAGATTTACCTACAATCCAAGAATGGACAATGAAAGTAATAAACCTAGCGGAGATGGCAAACATTTTGGCATACTTGAAGGAACATTCAAATGAAAGATATTTAAGGGACTGGAGAAGATGGATAGATTATATCCAAAGTAAATACCGGAATAAGAAATTGCAGATAGGTTATTAATAAATATGTAGGTATTTGGTGTGTTTTTAGGTAATTAAGTTAGCAGGGTAATTAGGGAATTGAAGGAATAAGAGATGCTGAATGTTATAATTATTTAGATTAGGATGGATTATGACTGTTGAATGTTATACCCTGTAATTTGTTCTGGGAAGTGGGGGGAGGTGGACGGATGGGAAGGGGTGGTGGGAGGGGTGGTGGGGGTAAAGGAGGGGAGGGGGTGGGGGTGGTAGGGAAGGGGGGGAAAACATGTAAACCTTCTGTAAAACTTTTTAATAAAAAAAAAGATGTTCTATAGGTGGCACCTTCCCCCCACAAGATTAGCACGAATGAATAAGGGGAAATCTTTGATATGCTGGAAGTGTGGAGAGACCGTTGGGAATTATTACCACATGTGGTGGGAATGCCCAAAGGCGCAGAAATTTTGGAATTTACTAAAGAACTGGCTGGAAGAAATTTTGCTAACAGATATAGAGGTCAAACTGGAATTTTTCTTATTGGGAATTATAGAAAGAAAATATAAGAAAGATACAAATTATTTATTATTGCATATAGTCACAGTGGCACGAATAGCCTTCACTCAAAAATGGAAAGAGAAAGATATTCCAACTGAAGAAGAAATATTACTGAAGATCTTTAACCGCGCAGAAATGGACAAACTCACTTTGGAACTCAAGAATAAAAGTGAAACTACTACAAAATCTGGGAACAATTTTATGATTGGATAGATAACAAGAGGGTAGCCAAGACAAATGTATAGTGTTAAAACAAAAATATAGATGTTATTATAGATAAATGTATGTTTAAGAGATAAATAAATATACAGAAATAAGGGAAAAAGTATTAATACCATATCATATTATGCTTAAATAGTGAACAAAGCTTAAGAACTATATGTTTATATGAGTACTAATATTATTGTGAAGTGATGGAAGATGTATGGAACCAGGGATGTCATATCTATGTCCAATGTTTTTTAATTTTGTATTATTAATAAAAAACTTTTTATAAAAAAAAAAGATAACAGAAATGGACTATAAAAATATATGTATAATAGGGGACTTCAATGCAATTGTGGACGTTAAAAAAGATTACAGAAGCAGCAAAAGAAATAAAAAAACAAGAAGAACACTTCCAAACCTTTTCTGAAATGACACAAGAAATAGGCTTGCAGGATGTATGGAGAGAGCTAACCCAAAGGCAAACCAATACACATTCTACTCGAATAGACATCAATCATGGTCGAGAATAGACATGGTGTGGATGATGTCAGGAATGAGAACAGATGTCCAAGAGGTAGATATAGCAATGAATATATGGGCAGATCACAATCCCATAAAAGTTACATGGAAGGGACAAAAGAAGAGACTGAGATGGACAATGACTCAAACTATTCTAAAAGACAAGGAGTTCACACAAATGATGGAAAAAGAAATGGAATTTTTCTTTAAAGAAAATAGAAAAGAAGAAACATTACTGCAAAATGTCTGGGATACAGCAAAAGCATACATGCGAGGATTAGCAAGAAGAAGCAAGAAGAAGAAACAACAGTAAAACATTACAAAATAAACTTAAAAGACTAGAGATAGAACTGCAGAAGGAGCCGCAAAAAAATAAGAGAAAAGAGAAAAGCAATGTAATAAAACATAAATTGAATTTAATAGTGTAAGATGAAATGGCACACAAAGTTAAAATGGTGAAACAAAACTTTTTTGAACATGCAAATAAGCCAGGTGGATGGTTAGCGTACAAGTTGAAAAAAGAAAATGAGAAGAAAATGATACACCAACTGCTAGATGAAAAGGGATCCTTCATCATCAGAATGAAGATAAAAAGAAAATAACCCAGGAATCCTTTAGGAAACTGTACAATCAAGAAAAAACATCAGAAGATACAACTAAATGATATCTGGAAAAGGCTGGCCTAACCAAAATACCAGACACAGTGAAAATAATGTTAAATGAAAGAATAACGACAATGGAAATAACGGAAGCAATTAAAAGACAAAACACACACACACACACACCTGCAGAACTTTACAAAAGTTTACAAGAGGTACTAGGACCGCTATTGCTGGAGGTCTACAATGAAGCATTGTCAAAGGCCAAACTTCCCAAAACCTGGATAGAAGCATACATTACATTAATACCAAAGGAAGACACAGATCCTCAGCAGATAAAAAACTACAGACCAATATCATTACTTAATATAGATTATAAAATATTCACCTCTATAATTTCATAAAGATTAAAAAGATTTTTAAACGAATTCATACATCTCGACCAGAATGGTTTTCTACCTAAAAGACAATTAATAAATAATATGAGGATAACAACCAGTGGTGGGATTCAATTTTTTTAACAACAGGTTCTGTGGGCGTGGCTTAGTTGGGGGCGTGGCTAGCTGGTCATGTGACCAGGTGGGCATGGCTAGCTGGTCATGTGACAGGGTGGGCGTGGCTAGCTGGTCATGTGACAGGGTGGGCATGGCTATGTGCATAGGAACTACTCAGATAGCTGAAAAAAGTCATTTCTGATTGGGCCTCGCACTTTTGACTGGTCCTCGCACTTATGTCCGTCCTCACATTTATGCCCGTTGCAGCATTCTTAACAACTGTGTCACTCATTTCACAACTACCTCTCTTCACCACGGTGAAAAGATAGGGCGCAAAATGTAAAATGTGAGGACAATCATAAGTGCAAGGACCGGTCAAAAGTGCGAGGACCGGTCAAAAATAACCTTTTCAGCCCTCTGAGTAGTCCCTATGCACATAGGGACTACCTAGAGGGCTGAAAAAAGTGGTTTCTGACCGGTCCTCACACTTTTGACCTGTCATCATTTATGCCCATTGTAGCATTCTTAATTAAATTAATTAAATAAAAATGACCTGCTGGAGCAGTCCGAGGCAGTCCGAGGCGGGTGTTCGGGCCAGCTGCAGGGCAAAGTGATACAACTGGGGTAGGTAGGCCGCCCAGGTAGGGGCCCAGGTGGGAGGCGGGCGCAGGCCTACAGGGCTGGCTGCAAGGTGAAGCAATGGGATGGGGTAGGTCAGGGGTTTGCAACCTTAAACATTCAACCTAAGCACCCAGTCATTTCTTAATTACCTGGGAATATGCACCTTCCCATATAGTCAATGGGACTTGCTTCAAATAAATATCTCTTGTGAATAGTTCTGTTGTAGAACTGACACATGTGAGATTGCAATATCACACTGGACTGATAGTGGAATCTTTCTTTAGACTAGTGCCTATATAATATTTTAAATTCAGGAGATTGATTTAAGAGCTACAGAGTCAGCTATGCATTGTCCAGGTAGCCTGTTGGGTAATTCCCTAATACCCAATATAAATAATCTAAAATGGCTACTCCACCTAATGATTGTTAGTACTGTTACTATATATGTTTACTTGGCTGTGGTCCTGTGCTCATTTTAAGCCCACATTGAGCCCAAAAGGGGAAAAAACTGGAATGTACATTTATTTATTTATTTATTTATTATTAAATTTCTATACCGCCCTTCTCCCTGAGGACTCAGGGTGGTGTACAGCCAAAATTAAAAAACATGCAGTAAAAATATTAAAAAAAACAATTAAAAGATATATAAATTTGGCCCAATTAAAACTCACTACCAATTAAAACATTTAAAAATTTCTTCTTAAGCCAGCCCGGCTTGCTTGAAAAAATGGGTTTTAAGGGCACAACGGAAGGCACTGAGGTCTTGGATTCTCCTTATCTCTGGGGGCAGCTGATTCCAGAGGGTAGGTGCCCCCACAGAGAAGGCCCTCCCCCTGGGGGTCACCAGCCTGCACTGTTTGGCTGATGGCACCCCGAGGAGGCCCTCTCTGTGGGAGCGCATGGGTCGATGGGAGGTCGTCGGTAGCAGCAGGCGGTCTCGAAGATAGCTAGGCCCTATGCCATGGAGCGCTTTAAAGGTGATAACCAACACCTTGAAGCGCACCCGGAAGACCACCGGGAGCCAGTGCAGCTCGCGCAGGAGCGGTGTTACATGGGAGTGCCACGCTGCTCCCGTCACTACCTGCGCTGCTGCGTTCTGGACCAGCTGGAGCCTCCGGGTGCTCCTCAAGGGGAGCCCCATGTAGAGAGCGTTGCAGTAGTCAAGGCGAGAGGTGACGAGGGCATGAGTGACTGATCAAGAAAGGGCCACAACTGGCGAATCAGGCGAACCTGACAAAAGGTCCCCCTGGTTACAGCGGTCAGATGTTCCTCCAAGGACAGCTGCATATCCAGGAGGACTCCCAGATTGCGAGCCCTCTCTGTGGGGGCCAACAACTCGCCTCCAATAGTCACTGATGGAGTCAACTGACTATATCGGGATGCCGGGAGCCACAGCCACTCAGTCTTGGAAGGGTTGAGCTTGAGCCTGTTCCTCCCCATCCAGATCCGCACAGCCTCCAGGCACTGGGACATCACTTCAAGGGCATCGTTGGGGTGGCCTGGGGTGGAGATGTACAGCTGGGTGTCATCAGCGTACTGGTGGTATCTCACCCCAAAGCCACGGATGATCTCGCCCAGCGGCTTCACAATGATCCCTGCGGCACTCCACAAATGAGAGGCCTCGAGGTCGACCTCTGCCCCCCTGCCAACACAAACTGTGACCGGTCAGAGAGAAAGGAGGAGAACCACTGTAACACGGTGCCTCCCACCCCCAACTCTTCCAGCTGGTGCAGCATAATACCATGGTCGATGGTATCAAAAGCCGCTGAGAGGTCTAACAGGACCAGAACAGAGGAGGAACCCCTGTCCCGAGCCCTCCAGAGATCATCAACCAATGCGACCAATGCCGTTTCCGTGCTGTGCCCAGACCTGAAACCCGACTGGAATGGATCTAGATAAGATGTTTCCTCCAGGAATTGCGGAAACTGTCGCGCGACCACACTCTCAACAACCTTCGCCATGAAGCGAAGGTTGGAGACAGGATGGTAGTTGGCCAATATTGCCGGATCCAGGGATGGCTTCTTGAGGAGAGGTCTCACCACCGCCTCTTTCAAGGCGGTGGGGAAGTAACCCTCACTCAACGAAGCGTTGATAACACCCTGGAGCCAGCCTCGTGTAACTTCCCGGGAAGCCAGTACCAACCAGGAGGGACACAGGTCCAGTAAACATGTGGCCGCACTAAGTCTCCCCAAAATCCTGTCCACATCATTGGGAGTCACATGATTTCAGAAAATAAGCATTCCTTGTTGGTTGTAAAGAAACTTGCTGACAGTGTGAGCCAATATAGGTGCAGAAATATTTCAGTCATAATTTCACATATAAAATAGCCATTTGTGTAATACAACCTGCATATTGTTCAGAACAGTCATTAGTATTATGGCTGATGTTTGACAGCAAGCCTAAAAGGCAAAGATCATAAGAGTGCTTCTTTCTCTGTATGTATACAAAACATCACATACCAGGAATAGCATATTAAGATGGACTTATGCAACCTGATGTACAAATAAACACTCACATACTTATGCTCTGGACTATAGTCATTGAATGCATGTAAATCCCTGAAAAATATGTGGTAGCCCTGGGCAAAAGAAAGGCAGTAAAATCACTCTAGGTGTAGGGACAGAGTAAAATATTAATACATGATAAATAATGGAACAATTAAAAGTAATAGCACTGAGTTTTTTGTCTCTCTCTCCCTTCCTTCCACTTTCTTTCTCTTCTATCTCTCTCTCCTTCCCTTTCTTTCTTTCTGTCTATCTCTTTCTGTCTCTCTTACTCAACTTCTCGCACTCAGGAGAAGTTTTCCTTTACTTTGCAAGGTTTTTCCCTGCACACAACGGCTGAGAGATGACCTGGAGCTGACAGTCTGCGCTCTGCCAGGCGAGCAGCAGAGTGAGTATGCCAGTGATCTGCCGGCTTCCTGTAATCTGCAGTTTACTCGTGAGCACTATGCTCATGAGTAAACTGCAGATTAGAGGCAGCCAGCAGCTTGCAGACAGATCCTCATATATAGAGGAGGCTGAGCAACAGCAGGAAGAGCAGGGGACGGGAGGCGCAGAAAGTGGCTGCCAGCGATGCCCTCAGGTGAAGATGTTGTGGGCGGGGAGGCTCGACCCCCTCTTAGGAGCCTCAGT
Source organism: Pantherophis guttatus (assembly GCF_059756535.1). Taxonomy (NCBI): domain Eukaryota; kingdom Metazoa; phylum Chordata; class Lepidosauria; order Squamata; family Colubridae; genus Pantherophis; species Pantherophis guttatus. The sequence goes on along the minus strand of NC_142063.1, from coordinate 182,451,623 downwards.
TTACTCGTGAGCACCATTGGCCTTTCTCCCTGCCTCTCCCAGTCAATGTTGCTCACGAGTAAACTGCACCTAGGATCTCCTGTGTGCTTCCCTCGCAGGCCAGGCCGGCTGGGGGAAACACACAGGAAGAGCTCCGGCGTGCTCCCCTCCCTCCCTGCGTGCATTGGTCCACCACCTGCTCCTGGTATCACCCCTCCACCAGCTCTCCCTCCCCCGGCCACCCGGGCCCTTCGGCCTTACCTTTGCCAGCAGCGGTGAGCAGAAGTATGGGGGTAGATTCTGCAAGTAGTGGCTGGGCGGGGCGGGCGAACATCAGGCAGGTGGGGTGAGTGAGTGGGAACCAGTTCGGGGGCATGGCCAGTGGTTTGGTGTGTCACTAAGGCAAGCTTTAGTTCGCAACTAAATTGGCCTCGCTCGCAACACAGCGAGTGAGGCCAATAAATAGTGGTGGGGTGGGGCAGGGCAGGGCGGGGTGAGGGGTGGGTGAGCCAGCAATTTAACAAACGGTTCGGTGTGCTGTGAGGCCAATAAATTACAAAAAACACCGAACCATTTGTTAAATTGCTGGCTCACTTGCCCCGCCCCACCATTATTTATTGGCAATAAATAGTGGTGTAGAGGGGCGGGGCAAGGGGTGGGGCGAGCCAGCAATTTAACAAACAGTTCGGCCGAACCCCCTAGAACCGGCAGAATCCCACCACTGATAACAACTAATTAATATGAACTTTGGAGAAAAATTCGCAGGGATGATTAAAGCGATATATTCCAATCAAATCGCCAAAATAATAGTAAATGGAGAATTAACAGAGAAAGTCAATATAAATAAAGGGCTTAGACAAGGATGACCACTATCCCCTCTTCTATTTATTAGCAGAAGTGCTGCTAATACAGATTAGACAGAAACAGGAGATAAAAGGATTAAGAATTAAAAAAGAAGAATATAAAACACAGGCATTTGCAGATGATCTGGTCTTTCTTATAGAAGATCCGTTAGAAACAGGAACTGTATTATTGCAGGAAATAGAGGATTTTGTCAATGTAGCAGGACTAAAATAAATAAGGAGAAAACAAAGATAATTATCAAAAATCTTACACACAATCAGAATGAGAAACTGGAGAGGAAATTGGGAATCAAAATAGTAAAGAAAGTGAAATATATCGGAATCTGACTGACAGCAAAATGTTCTTCTATAAAGGAGGATAATTACACCAAATTATTACAACAAATACAAAAGGATTTGGAAAATTGGGCAAAACTACAAATATCATTATTTGGAAGAATTGCGACAATAAAAATGAATATTTTACCTAAAATCTTATTTCTATTTCAAATTGTACCAATAAAACTTTGGAAAAAATATTTTGTAGAACTAAATAAAACAATCTTAAAATTTATTTGGTTAGGAAAGAAAGCCCGAATAAAACTCGAAGTCTTACAGGATAGTAGAAGTAAGGGAGGCTTTGAACTCCCAGATTGGAAACTTTACTACCAAGCGGCAACTGTAACATGACTTAAGGATTGGATAAATCTTAAAAATAAAAGGGTATAGAAGGCCATGACCTACAACTTGGCTGGCACACGTTCATCTGGGAGGGGAAAATAAATTTCATATGTATTTTCAGAGACATCAGGTAAGAGATGCCTTGCTAGACATCTGGGGGAAAATCAAGAGAAATTATTATACAAAAATCCCGAAGTGGCTATCAGCTATGGAAGCAATTATTTATCCCAAATTATTAGATTTGAATAAGGTAGTGACATATAAAGAGCTATTGGATGGGCAAGGAAAACTTAAATCTAACCAAGACTTAAAATCTCAAGGAATAGAAATAGATTGATGGCCATACTTACAAATTCAGACAAGGTATAAAAAAAATTTAGAAAATTATGGCTTCCAAAGCGAACAACAAGAAATGGATAAAATATTATTAGGGACAGAGGAAAAAATTATAACCAAAACCTATAATTGTCTGTTAAAATTTAAAATGGAGGAGGAAACAGTGAAAGAGATGATGATAATTTGGGCCAAAAATTTTGGATATAACATTGAATTGGAACATTGGGAAAAAGTGTGGGGAAAAAACTATAAATTAACAATGTTGGCAGCTTATAAGGAAAACATATACAAAATGTTTTATCATTGGCATCTACCCCCAGTAAGGCTCGCGGAAATGTTCCCCAATAGACTGGCAAAGTGTTGGAGGTGTAATTATGAAGAAGGGACTTTTTATCACATGTGCTGGATGTGCCCAAAAGCTAAGAGGTATTGAATGAAAATCGAAAAATGGTTAGAAGAAATTACAGAACAAAAAATTGAGATGAAACCAGAACTGTTCTTACTGGGTATCATAAAAGGAAATATAAGCAAAAAGAACCAATACATCATACTTCACATCATAGCAGCCAGAATTACATTTGCCCAGAACTGGAAACAGAAAGACATACCATCAAACGCAATGATAATTTAAAAAGTGCTTGATTGTGCCAAAATGGATAAATTAACCATGGAGATAAAAGACAGAGAGGAAACAGAGAATTATAAGATCTGGAGCGTGTGGTATAAATGGCTAGAAACTAGATGTAAAATTAATGCATAGTATATATATAGAAATCATGTTAAAGTGAAAACCATATAAATTTATGAATATGATAAAAGCTGTTAAAGGTTAAAGGGATTATGTAAATATATATATACATATAATATATGTTATATTATTATAACATTATATATGTTATATGTTATATTTAACATATAAAGAATTTATAAAATGTATACAAAAGGAGAATAATTGTATAACATAGCAAAAGGTTTTATATATTTAGATGTATAAATACAGAAATTACATAAATATATAATACAATAGGCCGTAAATGGAAAATATGTAATTAGAATTGATACCGATAACTGAATGCTGTAAAAGTGGAAATGTGATTTTAAAACTAAAAAAGGTTGAATAAAGATTATTTTTAAAAAATGGTTATAACTATGACATACAATATTATGTATTTAAAAGAGACTATACTGTATGACTACGAGAATAATGGTTATAATCAGGGTGTATAATCCTATGTATACTTTAAAAAGACTTGATGCAGCCAGCACACTGTCATTGCAAAACTGGAAATGTGATGTATAATAAAGGAAAATGTATAATAAAAATATTTTTTAAGAAAAGAAAATACATGCAATTTTACTTTTTTTAGTGAGAACTTCAAAAAAGCAATTTTATATACTTCATGAAAGCAAAGTAAGGAAATAATGCACAATAGCAATTAGCTAGTTTGAACATCACATACCAACGGATACATTCAAAGCTTTAATTTTCAGTATAATCCTACACCCATAAATGCATAGTGTATCCACTTTGGGATGCAACCAAGAGTAGAGAAAAGGCTGAGGAAGATGTTTTTATAGTTGCTCTTCCTGTTTTGGAGTTGGAATTTTTCATATGACATATATATCCTTAAGGGAATCTACTGCAATAGTATTTTCTATTGTATCTGAAGGCAGAGGATACCGTAAAACATTTTCAGGACATTACAGGAAGGGAACTGCCCAAACTGTTTTTCATCTTTTGAATTCATTTTAAGCAAAGCTGATGCCTCCAGAGCGTCTGCTTGAGTTTACTATCTGTGTTTCTTGCTTAGCTAGGGATTTGGCCATTAACAGTTTGCTTGGCATTTGCCCATTAATAGTTGTTTGCTTGCCATTTATACCTTCCTAGGGGGGCTTCCAACAAGTAAAGTCAATGCGGGAAGCCAGATAGGATTGTGAGCAATTAGCAGACAGCCTGTATCCAGCTTTATATGCACTATGTGCTTAGAGCTCAAAGCATTGTTAAGGACCCCACACACCCACTTCATGGTCTGTTTCTGTTGCTCTCCTCTGGGAGGAGGTTTTGAAGTATTTCTAGCAGGACTACCAGATTCTGTAACAGCTTTGTTCCCTATGCCATCTGTCTTGTCAACTTGCAAGATTTGTTTCTCTCGCCATGTTTCCCCGAAAATACAACCTACTCAGAAAGTAAGTACTATCTTGATTTTTACATGTGCACCCAATATAAGCACTACCCCACGAAATAAGCCCTAATTAAGACCCTGCATGCACAGTAGCCCAGCTGGAGATGGAAAAGGCGGCATTCTTTCTGCGTTTTCAAAATGTAGCCGAAGAGAGAGAAGAAGATTTGACAATGATAATGGCGGAGATGATAGCTGAGGCTCTCCAAAGAGAAAGGGAAGAAATAATAAATGAATTAGATGAAGTGTACCAGGTACACACAAACTACGCCCGACAACACAAGCTTCCGCGGGAGGTACACATAAGATTCGTGAGAAGAAAGGTGAGAGATATCGTTTATAAAATAACAAAGGATGAACCTATGCTTTACAAGAATAAAGAAATAATAACTTTGAAACAAATTCCCAAGAGAATAAGAGACTTGTGAAAAGATTACTGGTTTCTGGCCACGTTGCTTAACAGGAGATATATACCTTTCAAATGGACGATACCCGAGGGAATGTTGGTAATGTGGCAGGGAAGGAAAATAAAGGTGGATTCGCAGAGTAAAGCAAGGGAACTATATGACCAAATGATGGCTAGTGAGATAACAAACGACAGCAGAGAGGAGGGAGAAAGAAGCATTAAAGGAAAACAGAGACAGGAACGTGAAAGAACACCACCACAGGGAGGAAAAGAGGAGAAGGAGAGACTCAGGAGGAAGGAGGAGTACAAACAAGAGGCAAAAAAAAGGAATTAGAAGAAACAAAGAAGAAACAACAGGAAAGTCAGTAAGACATGGAAAGAACTCTAAGAATTCTATCAGTAAATGTAAATGGTCTCAACTCACCATCTAAACGACACCAAATTTTCAAAAAGATTCTGAAACAAAAGTCCGATATAGTATGTCTCCAGGAGGTACACATAAGAAAACAAGATATAAATTACATACAATATAAGAAATTAGGAATAACATATGGCAGAAGAAAAAAAAAGAGGAGTAGTGGTATATATTAAGGAAGGGATAGATAGTAATATAAGATATACAGACACTGAAGGTAGAATTGTGATGATAGAGTTAAAATTTGACTTCAAAAATATATTATTGGTTGCGATATATGCACCAAATAGTAAACAATTAGAATTCTACAAAAAAGTGCATGAGAAAATCATAGAGCAAAAAATGGAAAATGTATGTCTAATTGGAGATTTTAATGCCATTTCGGATGTTAAAAAAGATTATAAATCTGACCAGCAAAATAAAAATAAGAAAAACATATTACCTAGAACCTTTACAGAAGTGGTCGAAGAGTTAAACATGATAGATAGCTGGAGGTTTTATAACCCCGAAATCAAGAATTTCACATATTACTCGAATCCACACAAGTCTTGGTCCAGGTTAGACATGGCATGGGCATCTGGTATGTTAATGAGAGAGATAGAAACTGTAGAAATCTTATCAAACGATTGGGCAGATCATAACCCATTAATGATGATGTGGAAGGGGCATCAGAGAAAGAAAAACAGATGGACAATGAATTTACAGGTAATGAAAGAGAAAGAATATAAGAAGTATATGGAAAAAGAACTAGAATTGTTCTATAAGGAAAATACAAAACAACACACCTCCCTACAAAACTTATGGGACACCGCTAAGGCGTATGTAAGAGGCCTTACAATAGCGTATAATGCAAAAAGGAGAAAAGAGAGAGAAAAAGAATACAATAAAATACGGGAGGAAATTCAAAATTGGGAACATAAATTGCAAGGGAAACCAGGGGATGAAGAAATAAGGGTGAAGTGGATAGCGGCAAAACATAAGCTCAACATATTAGAACAAGGGAAATACGCACTAAATTTGAAATATATAAGGCAGAATCATTTTGAGCACGCAAACAAACCAGGGAGGTGGTTGGCGTATAGGCTAAGGAAGGAAAGGGAAAAAAGAACAATTCAGAAACTACAAGATGATGAGGGGAAGACCCAACAAAGCATAGAGAAGAAAAAGGAAATAATACTTCAATATTATCAGAAGCTTTATGAGAAGGACATAGCAACAACAGAGGAAATTGAACAGTACTTAAAAGGAGAGGGGGTACAAATATTAACAGAGGAGGAAAAAGAATTACTAAATAGGGAGATCACGATGGGTGAATTAAAAGAAGCATTGAAGAGACAGAAAAATAATAAAACTCCGGGGACTGACGGTTTACAAACAGAATTTTACAAAACATTTGGAGAATTATTAAATGGAATATTATTAGAAGTATATAATGAAGCTCTGTCGGAGGCAAAATTACCAAACACATGGAAGGAAGCGTATATCTCCCTAATACCAAAAGAAGGGGCAGATGCCACATTGATAAAAAATTACAGGCCGATTTCTTTGTTGAACACCGATTATAAGATTCTAATGAATATAATTGCTAATAGAATGAAAAAAATATTACATAACAAAATACATCAGGACCAAAACAGTTTCTTGCCCACAAGACAAATAAAAAATAATTTAAGGATGGTAATGGATGTTTTAGAGTATTATGAAGTGCATTCAGAAAGACAGATAGCCCTGATCTTTCTGGATGCACAAAAAGCGTTTGACCAAGTAAACTGGCAATTTATGAAACAACAAATTAAAAGTATGAATTTCGGCGATAAATTTACAAAAATGATATCATCAATATACCAGGACCAAAAAGCACGTATATTAGTAAATGGGGATCCAACGGGATTTTTTGGAATAAATAAAGGAGTAAGGCAGGGATGTCCTCTGTCCCCTTCGCTTTTCATTTTAAAGCTAGAAAATTTATTAATTAGAATTAGGGCAAACAAAGAGATACAAGGATTAAAGATTAAGAGAGAGGAGTACAAGGTCCAAGCTTTTGTGGACGACCTTGTCTTTTTTATAGAAGACCCAATAGAAACAACCCCCAAGTTAATAAAAGAAATTGAAAAATTTGGAAGAGTAGCAGGTCTAAAAATCAACAAAGAAAAAACAAATATGATAACAAAAAATATGACAGCAAAGCAAGTAGAGCAATTAGTAAATGTCTCACAATTACAGGCAGTTAAGAAAGTGAAGTACTTAGGGATCCATCTGACGGCCAGAACAGTAACAATAAAACAGGACAATTATGAATCCTTGGTCCAGAAAATTAAAGAAGATCTAGATAAATGGGGGAAACTAAAGTTGTCCCTCCTGGGGAGAATAGCAGTGGTAAAATCCAACATACTTCCAAGACTCCAACGATCCCAATAAAATTGGATAAGAAATTTTTCGACAATTTGGATAAAATAACCACAAAATTTGTATGGGAGGGGAAAAAATCGAGAATAAAATTAAACATATTACAAGACGATAAAATTAGGGGTGGTTTCGGTTTTCCAACGTGGCAAAAATATTATAAGGCTGCCAGTTTACTATGGATCAAGGAATGGATAACTTTGGAGAATCAAAGACTGTTAAAACTGGAAGGACATGACCTAATGAAGGGATGGCATGCCTTTATTTGGAACTCCGGAAACAAATCATACAAACATTTTAACAATCATACCATTAGGAAATCTTTAATTAGTACATGGCAACAAATTCAACGTAAACATTATATGAAAATCCCCGGTTGGTTGTCGACAATAGAAGCAACCACCCACCCAAATATATTATCAAAACAAAAAATATTACGATACAGAGAAATATTAGATACACAGGGTAAATTAAAAACTAGGGAAGAATTAAAAGAACAAGGAATAGCAATAGACTGGTGGCCCTATTCACAAATAAAAATAAGATACAGGAAGGATCAGGAGGAGGGGGGAATAGATTTGAAACAAAACAGGTTGGATAAATTATTAGAATCTAAAGAAGGGAAATTAATTTCGAAAATCTACAAATATTTACTTGAATATGATTTGGCAGAAGAATTAGTGAAAGGACAGATGATAGCATGGGCGAGAAAGATCGGGCACAGTCTACAGCTAGAAGATTGGGAAAGAGTGTGGGAAACTAATTACAGCATGACAAAATCGGTGGCCTACAAAGAAAATCATTATAAGATGTGGTATCGATGGCATCTGGCCCCCGCAAAACTTGCGAAAATGTACCCAAATGTAGATTCGACCTGTTGGAAGTGCAGAAAAACACAGGGAACCTTCTACCATGTTTGGTGGCTTTGCCCGGTCATTAAGAAATACTGGAACAAGGTAAGGATATGGATAAGAGGAATTACAGATTGTAAAATTGAATTAGAACCTGAGATTTTCCTATTGGGCATGATCAAAAAGAACATCCGAAATGACATAAAATACCTAATACTTCATATAATCACGGCGGCAAGATTAGCACTAGCACAATTTTGGAAAAGCGATCGACTGCCAACGGACCAGGAATTAATACAAAAAATATACACATGCACAGAGATGGATAGACTAACTTTAGAATTACAGGATAAGGAGGACTCTAAATATTATGAAACATGGAATAGATGGTATCAATGGATAAACCAGAGGAAAGGAAATGGGTAGAGATGAAATTTAGAAGAAATTAATATAACAAAAAACAGCACTGTCAGAGGTATAGAATATGGAATATTTTATTGTATGTTTGTATATATGTACATATAATACACATAATATATTTATATAGAATAATGGTCAATTAGTCAATAGGTGACGTTTATGTACTGTATATGTAAATTTGTTTCTCAATTGAGAGAAACTTGTATGTTTTTAAATGTTCTTTCTTTTAAACAATAAAGTTTAATTTATATATATATAAAAAAAGACCCTGCATGCTCCAGGGTGTACAGGTAAAAATTAAGCTAGGGTGGGGAATGGAGGGGTGGAGCTGCCCTAATACTTACCTTTGGATAGATTTATTTATTTATTTATTTATTTATTTATTTATTTATTTATTTATTTATTTATTTATTTATTTATTTTAAATTTATATACCGCCCTTCTCCCTGAGGACTCAGAGCGGTGTACAGCCAGAATTAAAAAACATAAAATACAAATATTAAAAAACAATTAAAATATATATAAATTTGGCTCAAAATTAAAAATAAAATAGTTGCAGCCAGGCCTCGTACACCTCGGCCCATTTGTTCTGCAGCCAGCAAGGCTTTCCTGAAGGCCTCTCTAGCCTATAACAGAGCTCCGGATCAATGAGAAAAGGCTTCAGGAAAGCCTTGCCAGCCTTGCTGGACGAAGAAGTTCCTGAAGGTCTTTCATAGTAAAAAAGAGGCTGCTAGGGGTGACACACACAAATGAGGTGAGTCACCCCCCACCCAAAAATGAGACGTGGTGCCTTTTTTGGTGGCAAAAAAAAATATAAGACAGGGTCTTATTTTCTGGAAAACACAGTATATCTATACATCCAAACTAAACTATGTTGTTTCTCCGTGTCATATAATATATGTGGGTATATGCATAATTTTGTATTTATTTATTTATTTATTTATTTTGACATGTTTATGTAGTGTATATTAGAGGTGGAGACCCTTTGAGGACTGTATGCAACAAAATTTCATTTTAATGTATGCCAATTAGTGTACATTCAAAGTGACAATAAAGTTATTCTAAGTCTAAGTTCTTTCCTTTCCTGGAAATCTAACATGGAGGGGTGGCTAGCAGGCTGATGTAATTCTGAGGAAACAATCCAATCCAGTTACTGAGGTTTCTTTAACCTTCCCAAGAATCTTCTCTTCTATGGAGTTAGAGCAGTTAAAAAGTTGACACAAACTTTTAACCTGAAAAGGGTTTATAGTTAGTCCTTGGATCATTCAAAGTAAGGCAGAACGTAAAATGAAATTGGATATAAGAGTGAAATAATACAGGGTCAGCCTAGAAGATCTCTGAAGGGCCCCTTTAACTAGTAAATATAAGAGACAAATGCTGGGTTCAAAAAGTTAAACCACAGAGTTTCTACAGTTGGAGAGTTCAAGAAGTCAAACCAAAAGAAATTAACTAATCTTCCTGTTCAGGCAATAATGGGAGGAGGGAGAGAGCCTAACACGTAGGAGGTTTATTTCACATTTCCTGTTTTTTGTTCTATAAAGATACGTGTCTTAAAGAAGGACTTTTGTTCAGAATGTAAAACAGAATGCATGTCTGAACCTTTTGGCCAAAATAAAGCTTTTTCTGATTTCGAAATTCATCTCTTTTATTTTTCTGTGACATTTTGGCGAGCCAGCCAGGAGATGGAGCGAGATTTCGCTAAGGGACGGAACGGACCAGTCGGTGCCAGGTGGGACTGTCTTGCCAAACTTCAGGTGCCACTGAGAGTTTTTCTCCGGAAGGGGGCAGACGGCCCCTCTGGATACTCGATGGCTCCAACCGACCCAAGAACCTTACGAAATCAGAACAAGTTAATAGATAAACGCTGGCTGAGAAAGAAAAGGAAAGAAGACACCTGCAGGCAAGTATTGTGGGAATTGTAGGCCCACTCCTTGAGAGTGGAAGAGGGAGCCTGATCACCTCCCTGGGTCCAGGAACGTCCCTTCCTAACGGAACCGGCGTGTCCTAATGAGAGTCTAGAATTGTGTGGGTGGTTAAGTCGGTTCCTATTGGTGACTGTGGGAACGTCCGGCGCCATTAGGTCAGTGGCAGTGTCTTAGAAAATGGGTGGCAAATAGTAGTGAATCAGAACCCTGACTGACTTCACAAATGCCAAGTAGAAGTCATGCAAGTCTGTGTGGGTCAAGTGAGAGGAAATCCCAAATGTCAGGTCAGAAAGAGTCACCCTGAAAAGAACCCTATCTTAAAGACTGCAATCTATGAAGAAGAGAGACCACCCTGAAATGCCAGCTTGTGCAGCATTGCAAATGCTAAGGGAACTGAGCCCCAGATACTCTAAAGCAGAAGCACTTCAGTGCATAGCTTACATCAATAGCCTCCACTCACTATGTGCCCATGCAAGTGAAAAAAAAAGAAGAAAATTTGTTGTTCTTTTTTTCCTATGAAAATCCCAAAAGCAAACCCCAGGATTTTTAGGAAATTGTGAAGCTGTGAAGTGTAGACGGTGTCCGCAGTCTGTGTTGGGGGCAGCAGGTCCTCCCAGATTTCCGTTTATAATAGGGGTCTGAGAATCAGTGGCAGAACTGATGTTGTGTAGCCCGGCTGAACCAAAGTGTAAAACCCCACATAGAAAGGGGAAACATAGGAAGTTACAGCTCAAGGGTGGTAGATACCCCTTCAGGAAATTTGTTGAGTCATGGGACAAGAGGCAGATGCCTGTCCTGGCAGAGGAAACAGATGTAGGAAAGGGGCCTTGCTGAGGGATGACACAGGAAAACCAATTTGGCAAAATAAAGATCTTTAAAAGAAAAGTGAGAAGTTCACTAAAAACAATTAGAAAGAATCCCAAACTGCAAATAGACCTGACTATTCCTTAAAGGAAAAATAATTAGAAGTTGAGAAGCCCCACCATACAATAAGATGATTCAGACGTTGGGGCTGACCAAAGAAGATTTATAACGACTGCAGTGTTATAAAGATTCTGATAAATTACCATTCTTAAAAAGAGCCAGAGAACTCTGAAAGAATTAAGAATAGAGAAGAAATTTGTTATTGTTCTTCCCACCCGGGGTTTAGCAGGTAATAAAAAGAAAAGCCTGTCTAAATGGGAAGACTTAGATAATTGAATTGATTAATTTGATATGATTTCTGTTAAAAATTAATTGTTAAGATCTGCGCATTCCCTAATTCAATTAAAATTAAGGCGGGAATGACTAGTGTGTATGTCTAAAGTCTTTTATGTACCTTCAAGGTAACTGCAACTGCCTGATCTCTAGAGATATGAATTTAAAATTGTTAGAAAAGAATTGAAAGTATTGAGAGGAAGGAAAATATCTCACCCAGTTTGGTCTGGCCAACTAGACGGAGTGAAGAACAAAATTCAACTTTCCTTCTTCTCTGTGCTTCAAGATAAACTCGAGTTTATAAGGAAATGTTTTAAGTTCACTAGCTACAATGCTGATGTGTAGTTGCTGTCCTTTCAAACTTGACCACAAGCTATCTACCTCTGCCCTTTTCTACTTCTGCAATGCCTTTCCTCACTCACAAAGGGGGGAGGGGACCTTGTTCTCATGTCTTTTAGCCCTGCAAGGTTGACTCAAATCTGTAAAAGCAGAACTAGAGAGATTAAAGACTCAATTTTTATTCAGGCATGAAGAATTATCAAAAGTGAAAGATGATTTACAAATAAGACACAAAATAAATATTGAAAATCTTAAAGATAATATGATTATGCAAGCTAAACAGCAATTAGATGATTTGCAAAATGAAATGAACAAAAAAAATTAGAAGCTATGCAATTCGAAAATGATAGCTTAATTAAAAATAATAATAATAATAAAATCAGAATCAACTTACATTAGAAATAGCAAGACTAAAAGATTTATCTACAGTAATTACTATCTCTGAAGAAATGATGCTTCTGGTAAATAACCTCAAGGAAGTGATAAAAGTTCTTAGACAAATTAATAGCTGAAAATGAAAAATTTGTACAAAAAGACATTAAACAAAAGGAAGAGATTGATACACTAAAAAAAACCTTCTTTTCACTTGCTGAAATAAAAAATTAATCATAATTACCAAGAACTCCAAAAAAAAATTATACTTCTCTTTTAAAAGTAAAAATTGGATTAGAAGAAAGCAAGGGCAAGAATAAAACTAAACTCCAGGCTAGCCTTGGAACGCTGTGCTTGTATTGTTCTTGCCTGCCTTCCTATAAACAATAAACTAATTCTACTCTCAAGAAAGAAAAAAAAGGAAACGCTGCCTTCCAACAATCCTTAAAGGGAAAGGCTTCTTTTTTGCCTTCCAACAAGTCATTATAAAAACCCACAATCTACCTGGCAGGACTTGGGACAGTTGATGACCACTCTCCTTAATGGTGATGAGAAAGATTAAGTAGTGCCATTGGTAAGATTTTAAAACCACAGACGGGGGGAAACCTCCAGGCTATAATAGACCAACAGTTTCCAAGAAGGGACCCTCCCTTTCTTCTCTTGGAGCATTGCTGGACATTCTGTTTGACTGAAAATGAATCTCTTCTCTGTGCACAACTTATAAAAAGACTTTGTTTGCATCTAATTGAGACCTTTGCTTAGCCACAAAAGTGTCAAAACTTGCTTTCCTTCTCTTTGCATCCTAAATTCCATTTGGATTTAATTGAGTGAAAGTATTCTGCTCAGCAGTAGAAGGACAGAAAGAGGAAAGACAGTTCTTGTGTTGGCTAAGAAGATTGCCCTGTAATAAAGGGTCCCAGGGCATCTTTGCAAGGTTTGTGCGTATGTTGTTTTAGACAAATTGCTTCTCAGCCTAAGTGAGCTCAATCTGCATTTGAAGAAAAGCTGCAAAGGCATTCTGTAAAAAAAAAAAAGGAAGCCATAGGCCTGGCTGCAGTAGATGAGAGGCCTAAAGACTGAAGGGGACCAGGGTTCAGTCAAGCCCCCCCTGAATCCTTGGTCCGAATGAAAATAGGGGGAATAATGTAACCTTCTTAGTAGACACAGGGGCATCTAAATCTGTAATTACAAAGCTGCTGGCTCCCTTTTCTAATGATGTAATAAATATCCAAGGGGTTAATGGCTTCATAAATCGTTGCTCCATGCTGAAAACCCTGAAATGTTCCTTAGATGGAAAAAATATAGAACACCAGTTTCTCTATATGCCTGTGTGTCCAGTTCCCTCCTGGGTCGTGACAACCTATGTAAGATGGGAGCTTATTGTCCTTTGATGAAGACAAGATGTCATTAACAATGAAGCACCCCCCAGATGAAATATGGCGAGAAATATGGCTCAAGAGGGTCAAATCCCCAATACCTGGCAGGAGTTTGAAGTACAGGCAGAAAAGCTAACCCCGCCCCATTACCATAAGTCAAAGGCAGAGAGCGATGGAAGGAAGCTGTCTGTCCAACTATTAGGAAATTAACCCTTAGGCAGCCAACTACCATTTACACCAGCCATGTGATTCAAGGAGTTTTAGAGACAAAGGGCCATTTATGGCTCACAAACCCCAGAAATTACAAGCATCAAGCTCTCCTCACTCAGAAACCACGAGTGACCCTGAAACAAACAAATGCTTTAACCCAGCTACTCTTTTGCAAGCCTTGGGTCCTGAAATTGAAACAACGTATGCAGGTCAACACAGCAACCAGAATGGAGCAGACCTTCCCAAGCCTGAATGACCAGCCTGACCAGGACTATAAGAAAAAAGGTGACAAAGGTGTGCCTTGAAAATCACCTTAAGTGAGTAAATGTATTACCACTATTACTTTGATCTGTGTGATGTTCTCCACGTAAAGAAATTAGATTATTTCCTTTTGAAATACTTGAAAATCATATAGGAGACCTAAGCCAGATAGGAACTAAGTGGGTGAATCAGATGGTGGGAGAATTAAATAAGCAAATACAAGAAATCCAACAATATTGTGTGTCCCTTAGCCCACCATTTTTGACTACCTCTAGTTATAATATTCAAATAGTAGTAAGAAATAAATGGGAAAACATGATTGTAAAAATGAAATGAATAATAATTGGAGTATTTGTCTCTATATTTTGCAATCTAGACAATGATAAGTTTTTCTTTTTTAATCTTTTTCTAGAAATATGAATAAGTATAAACGATAACAATTGAAATACCTTAATGGTATATGGTGGTGAAAGTAAAAAGGATTAAGTTGTAACTTGGATAACAGCTAGAACATTCTAAATTTAATTAGGGAAATTGTAACGATTGAAATATTTAAAATATATTGTGATGAGAGTAGAAATGATTAAATTGTGATTTGGAGGATTGTATGGGTAAAACACTGGAAAGGGAAAAATTTTAATGCCTAGGTGGAAGGGCCATGGTGTTCCCACTTGCAGTAAAAATGCTGGAATCCAAGTCTTGGATTCACTGGACTCGAGTTAAGTCCGCAGTTTAGGAATATTGGGAGGCAGACCAGGCCCAGGCCCCACCCCTAGTAGTACGCTTGAAGAAGCACCCCCTATAACTTTCCTACCAACAACGGGCAGGCAACATACGAGGCAGAAGAGGCCTTACTGGTATTACACCGGAAGCTGACCCTCCATGTACGGCTGAAGATTTGGAATGGGAAGTCAAACATATATAGCCAGCTACCTTATCTCTTGCTTTAGTGAGCATGCTTGCCCTTACTGTGAATTGCTGTATTGGATATTCATTCTGCTGGAATCACCTTCCCCTCAGAAAGACAGGTGCTGAACCTAAAATCATTGACTGTGACAGAGAGCAGTACGAAACTCCTGTAGATACTTATGTTTGAAGAAGTCAGGGAGTAGGCTCTCTATGGGGCTGCTCTAGCTCTAGGAATGTGGATATTGTATTAACAAATAACGGGTGGTTCTGTGAGATACCTAAGACTAATATTGCCTTTTCCCAAGTCACATATAACCTTAACCTTCTTCCTGATGTGGTGATTTTGTAGATTAAGGGAATTGTGATTGGATAGGTTCTGTGTAGCGGACAATTATGAGTTTTCTGTGGCTTTGGCTATTATTGGCAAAGGGCCTAATGAGTAATAACACCCTGAAGAGTAGTTCCCAATGTTGTGAGAATGCCCGAGTGACCCCCCCTTGCTCTTAAGGAAGGATCTGGGGGAAGTTGAAAACCCCAAAGTACAAGGCAAGAACGGGTCACAAGGTGTGAACTCTTTGGAACAGGTCCACTCCCGCCAACAACGAATCATCAATAGGTGGGGTCGGTACTCTGGACCTAAGCCAACCCCAAGACCTAAAGACAAGCGTCTGACAATCCCAGAATAGAGTGGGGTAGAACAAAGGGAGAATGGGCCCCTGTGACAATTGAGAAAAGGGAACTACATGTTAAGAATACTGGAATTGAGTTAAAGCCTAGTTAATCAGTCTGACCCTACCCCAAGCCAAAAATGCTGGTTCTGTTTGTCTACTGGTCCTTCATCTTATAATGCTGTTCCAGATGAGCCAGATCTTTAGGTCAGGACCAGGGCCACAATAGTCCTTGAGAAAGATATTAAATGGAGAACCAAAGTAGCAATAGCCAAATTGCAAGGAAACTTTTATAACGCCATCTAAAGGCTGAGGATGAGCCATTTCCCCATTGTTGGCCCTATAGCCGTTGGTGTGGAAATCCTAGGGTCACCCTCCTTGTGTGTAAAGTGACATCAGGAACCAGTTATTCCTGTAGGATCCCTGATGGGAGATCAATGTCTATCAAAAATACACTTTGACCCTAGAATGACACTTAACTAACTGGTGGCATTTCTCCTTATGCCCACTATTTATTTCAACAGAAGGTCACTTCTCAATACCACCACATGTCTCCATTAGATCCAACACAGCCTTATGTGTCCTACTTTCCTTTGGAAATGCAAGTTCCCGTTCATTATCTTTTTGAAGGCATAATTCTCAGAGATAAGCAAAAGGACCATACACTAGAAGTCCCATTGCAGCCTCTGACAGGCATGCTAGTGGCAGGGACTTTAGGGGTCTGGACTAATGAGAAAAAACCAATGAGCCCGTGCATTTTCCATGAATATAGATGTGTATGTAAGGAAAAATGGAGTTTTCTTCTTATGCGGAAAAATGCGCATTTGTGTTTACCTACAACTGAACTGGAATGTGTACATCTCTCCCCAAAAATAGGTGTTGTCAGTGGAGAGCACACTATCCCTGTTCCCCTTATGGGGCACGTTAAAAAAAAAAGGGTGCCACTCTTGGTCCCACTATTAGTAATCCTGGGGATAAGGACAGCTGTTGGAACAGGTGTAGGTGGAATGGCACACTCCATAACACAGTTTAAGCAATTATCAGAGGAGTTCCAAGAAAGCCTGAATCAAATTGCAGGGACCTTGGTCAAAGTCCAAGACCAAATAGATTTTTTGGCAGCAGTGGTCTTACAAAACTGGCATAGACCTTTTAACAACTGAAAAGTGGTTTAAGTCAGGTGTGGTCAGAGAGATTGCCAAGGACCGGGCATCCAAAATGGGTCAGAAGTTCTGTTGTTACAAGCAACAGAAATGTGGTTCTCTTAGTTGTCTGGGCCTGGCTGGATTAGACAGATGTTATTCCTGTTGTGACAGGCCTGGCTTTATTCCTTGTTCAGACAACTAGCTATGAGAGCAGTGAAAGTGATAAGAGTTGAAAAAAAAAAAGAGTTGATTTTGATGGAAAGCTTTATAGACTGTAAAATTGACCCTGATCTCTTTGATGAAAATGAAGTTTCTGATGCAGGAACATATGTACAACTCTCAACTGGTAATTAGAGAAAGTGCTTCAGAGAATAAGATTTGAAAATCATATGTATTACTTGTCTTTCCTTTGCATTACTATGTACCTTATCCTGAAATTGATTAAATTATGTCAAATGTTATATGCTTACATTGTTGAATTAAGCTCTGTAATAGTAAGGTGACCAGACGTCCTGCTTTTGGCGGGACAGTCCCGATTTTTAACAATTTGTTCCGCGTCCCGCGGCGTTTTAAAAAAGTCCCAATTTTTGGAAAGAATGCACGACAAGCTAGGGAACGGCGGGAGAACGGGAAGGGAATATACGGTTTTCACTCACCCTCACCCTCTGCCTCTGTTGGATCGCTGGTCCCCGTTCGCTCACCCCGCCCACTCCCAATCTATTGCTGAGTCCCAGCTGATGGCTAGAGGGAAAAAACCTATTTAAATTCTTGCCGCGGGGCTTCAAAGGGCCGCCCTACAGCTGATCAGTGTTAAAAGAAAACAAATGAGTAGACTGGTGCCTGCAAAAATAGAAAAAACAGCCCCTTTCAGCTTCAGCATAGGTTAATTACCATAAGTTGATTTGATCAGCCTCCCGACTCTCAGCTGATTTGCTCTCAGCTGTTTTGCGGAAGGCTCTATTGCTAGCTAGCTGCAAAGAGGTAAATTGCTGGAGCAAATGTTTTTTTCCCCTAGCTATGCTGAAAAAGCGAAACTGAAAGTAAAGCAGGGTCTTTGCTGCAACGTGACAAAATGAGGCAGAGAGAGATTTCTTTTTCTTTTTCCTCACCAAAAAAGATAGGTGCAAAACTGCAAACAATGGGAAATTTAGGGCAAAAGAGGAGGTTCAAGATTTTAAAACACAAAAGGAAAAAAGCTCTATTTAACTAAGGAATTGTAATAATTGAGATACTATTAATTGTATATTGTGTTGAAAGCAGAAATGTTAAGTTGTGGTTTGGAGGAATATATAGGGGAAATTATTTGGTTTATTATTATTGGTAAATATAATTAATTAATTTGTAAGAAATTGGATTGCATGGAAATAATTGGAATATTCATGTTCATATTGATTAATATATAAAAAAGATAGTTATATAACTAATTGATTTATATTAAAATGTTGAATTTGTATTAAACAACTGTATTACATAATTACATAATTAACCAATGTGAGGATGGATATAAAAATAGATGACAATGGGAAGGGGTATAA
This sequence comes from Pantherophis guttatus, assembly GCF_059756535.1. Lineage (NCBI taxonomy): Eukaryota > Metazoa > Chordata > Lepidosauria > Squamata > Colubridae > Pantherophis > Pantherophis guttatus. The sequence goes on along the minus strand of NC_142063.1, from coordinate 182,433,176 downwards.
TATAGAATAGAAGGGAAAAATTGAATTTGATTAAGATTAGAGATGAGGATGAAGGGTAATATTGTTTTTTTTTTAAAAAATAGATGAGGAATAAATATGGCAAAAAGAAAATATAGAAATTGAAAATTTAATTGAAATGACTAAACACTGGTTAAATTTGTGAACCGGCCAAATACTCTGTTCAAAGAAAATACATTGTATGTTTGTATGGGTGTTTCTAATTATTGCTATTTATTCATATTTGTTCTCTTTTATTCTTTAAAGTTTAACAATTCATTCTTTATCTTAATATCTTTATATTTGTTTGGGGTTGGTTTTCTTCCTTTTCATCTTTTTTATTGTACAGCAATCTTTCTCCTCAAACCTACCACCTCTCTCTTTTCTTTCCTTCTTACTTTCTCTTCCCCACCTCTTCTTCTCCTCGCTACTTCCTCTTCCTTTCTCCTTCTCCTCCTCTCTTCCTCCCTCTCTTACCCTCACTCCTACTCTAAGTTCCCTTCCCTTCCTTCATCCCTCTCTATTGCTGTATCCTTTTATGCATATGGACTACTCAGAGGGCTGAAAAAGTTATTTTTGACTGGTCCTTGCACTTTTGACCAGTCCTCAAACTTACGACTGTCCTCACATTTTACGTTTTTGCCCTATCTTGTCACCATGGTGAAGAGATGCAGTTGTGAAATGAGTGACCCAGTTGTTAAGAATGCTACAATGGGCATTAATGTGACCAGTCATAAATGCGAAGACCGGTCAAAAGTGCGAGGACTTGTCAGAAATCACTTTTTCCAGCCCTCTGGGTAGTCCTTTTGTGCACATGGACTACTCAGAGGGCTGAAAAAGTTATTTTTGACTAGCGCCCCCCCCCCGCCCCCAGTCAATGGAGTCCCTCTTTACCAATGTTAAAATCTGGTCATCTTAGTAATAGGTAAGACTCAATTGTAAACAAGTAAAATAGAGTCTTAAAGGGAGGATAAGGCAGAACGTAAAATGAAATTGGATATAAGAGTGAAATAATATGGGGTCAGCCTAGAAGATCTCTGAAGGGCCCCTTTAACTAGTAAATATAAGAGACAAATGCTGGGTTCAAAAAGTTAAACCACAGAGTTTCTACAGTTGGAGAGTTCAAGAAGTCAAACCATAAGAAATTAACTAATCTTCCTGTTCAGGCAATAATGGGAGGAGGGAGAGAGCCTAACACGTAGGAGGTTTATTTCACATTTCCTGTTTTTTGTTCTATAAAGATACGTGTCTTAAAGAAGGACTTTTGTTCAGAATGTAAAACAGAATGCATGTCTGAACCTTTTGGCCAAAATAAAGCTTTTTCTGATTTCGAAATTCATCTCTTTTATTTTTCTGCGACAAAAGTGCTGAAAAAGCAACTTATAACTTTTTGTTGCACTTACAACCACTGAAGCATCCCCACAATCATGTCATCAAAATTTGAGTACTTGGAAACCAGCAAGTATTTATGATCCTGAGGTAATGTGATCACCATTTAAAACCTTCCCTAGGCGCTTCCAGTAAGCAAAGTCAATAGGGAAAAGCCAGAATTGTTTAAGAGCTGCATAATTCAATTAAGGAATGTCACAAAAAGATTGTAAAGTCATGTGATTGACTTAATGCCACATTGCTTAGCAATGGAAATTCCAGTCCAAATTATGGTTATAAATCAAGGATATATAATATGTTAGAAGCTGTTTGAATGATGAAGTTATATTGTATTTTACTGACTCATTTTAAAACTTTTTATATTATTTCAAATGGTCTTTGGTGCTTCTCTCCCAACATTCTTGATTATTGTTTGCCCATTTATTCATCAACACATATTTTTGGATAGTGTACAGATGTATTTATTACTATTATTACTTCCAAAATTTTCAGGCTTTTCTTTTATAGATGAGATATTGAATATGGATGTAGCCCTTAGACTCTTAGTCTTGCCTCTGCTTTAGCAGATTTGCTGGTGATCAGTCAACCTAACTATACTGATTGCAAATCATTGACATTTTCTTTTCTCTTATAGCAATTAAAATATGTGAAGTGGCTTTTGGAAGTCATGCATGGTTTATTGTATTTATTGTAAACCAGTTAGGCAAAAGCTAGAATTCAATTCTCATTTACACAATGTGTTTAACGTGCAAATTATATCCAATAAATTAAAATTAAGTTCTATTGTACTCATTACTTCTGAATAAACATAGGAATGGCTGTACACTGCTTCCAAAAAGGGAAAGAGGTACACATATCTTTTTATAATTGTATTTATCAGACCATAAGACACACATTAGCTTTAGAGGAGGAAAAAAAAAAAACCCAGCCTGGTCAGCTTCAGCATGTTATTGCAGCCCCAGCACATGGCTCGTCAGGGCTCTGCTCCATTGCGCCCACCACCTGTCAACTGAGCTGAGCTGCTGCCACCACTGGAGAATGCTGGAGCCTTCGCTGCTGAGCAACTGATTGGCGGTTGTATCAGCCTCCTGGAATACTGCCAATCAGCTGTTCTAGGCAGCGGGGACTGCTGCTACCACCTTTCATCGCCACCGCCAAATGGCGGTGGTGGCAATTAGTGGCAAATGGCAGTGACAGTGATCAACAGAAAACAAAATGGCCGCTTGAGCAGCCCTCTCAGAAAGCAAATCACAACAAAGCGCTTATAAATACGGGTGTAATAACATCAAATCGCCAGTCCCAGCTCCTCAAATAAATAGCAGAAAGCTCCCCCGCGACTCCGAATTGTTTTTAAACAACGGAATGCCCCAAAACTAAAATTAAGAAGCTGAGACCTCTTGCAATTCAAGAGTAAAGCACAAAACAAACACAATAGAAGCTGTTTACCAGCAGACAAACAGATCTGAACTAACAACAATCCAAGAATTTAGAAGGAATCCTTTGTAAAGTAGAATTTGAAGAGAGTTGCTCCCACACGTCTGTCCAGTCTGAAGGACTGAGAAAAAAGCTGGAAGCCCCTAGCAACGAAGGCAGGACTTAACAACTTCAACAGACTCAGTCCTTCAATCTGATAGGCGAGAACTACCCATGCCTGGCTGCTGTCTCCACCCATACGGAGAACAAGAATCAGCATAAAAATGCTACAAGATGCAAGAACTAAAGGTGGGTTTGGTCTACCGAATTGGGAATTGTATTTTATTATTGGATTGGATTTTTATAATTGGATTTTATTGAGGAATACAAGACTATTGACTTTGGAGGGTCATGATTTACAACTGGGTTGGCATGCCTTTTTATGGTATGGGAAACAAAGGATACATGGATATTTCCAAAGACATTACATAAGAAATGGCTTGTTATCAGTGTGGGAGAGAATGAAAGAAAAACATTTATCTGAATATACCAATGTGGCTTTCTACAATAGAAGCGGTGACATACACAAATATTGTGAATATGGGGAATATTGTTAGATATAAGGACATCTTGACAGATCGGGGAGAACTGAAACAAAAACAAGAACTAGAGAGTCAAGGGATTGAGATAGATTGGTATACAAGACTGCAAATACAATCAAGATATGAAGCAGATCGTAGACAATATGGGTTTAACTTGATCTTAATTTAATCAGAACTGGATGAAATATTGACAGGAACAGATGAGAAAATGATTAAGAAACTATATAATTATTTATTGCAGATCAGACTAGAAGATGAAGAAGTAAAAGAAACAATGATAGCATGGGCAAAAATTTTGGATACACCATAGAATTGGAAAAATGGCAACAACTTTGGGAAAGAAACTATAAATTAACAATGGCAACATCTTATAAAGAAAATTTGTATAAGATGTTTTATAGATGGCATATGCCACCAGAAAGATTAGCTAAGTTGTTTAAAGATAAATCAGCTAAGTGTTGGAAATATCAACAGTTGCCGGGATCATACTATCATATGTGGTGGTTGTGTAAAGAAGCAAAACATTATTGGGTGAAAATACAAACATAGTTAGAGGGAATGTTGCAGCAACATATAGAGTTAAAGCCAGAGATATTCTTACTGGGAATTTTACCAGAGAATTACAGTAAAGAAGATACATATTTGATTATTCATATAATAACAGTGGCTAGAATTGTGTTTGCACAAAATTGGAAAGCAGATAAAATCCCGTTGGAAGGAGAAATTATAAAGAAAATTTTAGAATGTGCAGAAATAAATAGATTAACAATGAGAATAAAAGATAAAGAGGAGTCGATGTATTTCAAGATATGGGAAAAAATTATGATTGGTTAGAAAGGAAATATGAATAAGGGTATAGAGATAAAATAGATAGAGAACAGATGGGAGAAAACAATAAAAAAAATAGATACCCAAATGATGCCAAGTAAAAGGAGAAAGGGGAGGGGGAGTAAAAGGGGAAAAAAGTGAGATATTATAAAAATGTACACAAATGATAAAATAAAAATAAATATTAATTGAATAAGAAATTGAAATGAGAATAAAGATAATTAGAAAATCGGGGCTGCTCGAATATCACTTTAGATTGAACTGAAAAGGGAAACAACAGGAAAGAGAGGAAGGAGTAGAGAGAGAGGAAGGCAAAAAAGAGGAGAGGAGAAAGAAGAAAGGGAAAAGGAGAGGAAGAAAAGGAAGGGGAAAGAGGAGTAGAAGAGAAGGTTAGAAGGGGGAAGAAGAGTGGGGGAAGGGAAGGGGAAGTAGGAAAGAGAAGGAGAGGAAGAAAGAAGAAGGTAGTAGGAGAAAGAGTAAGGAAGAGAAGGGGAGGAGAAGAAAGGTTGGAGTAAAGGTAAATGGTAAAAGAGCAGCCCCAAAAAAGTAAAAAGTAAAAATGAAAGTTAAAAGATAAGGTGAATGAAAAATGATGGATAAATGACTGTACGTGTAAATGTGTTTATGAGAAATAAAAATAAAAAACTTTTTTTTAAAAAAGCAGAAGGTCCTATATCATTCCAGACAAGTGGCTGTCCAGTTTCTTCTTAAAACCCTCCAGTGATGGAGCACACACAACCTCTGAAGGCAAGCTGTTCCACTAGTCAATTGTTCTGATTGTAGTTTGGAACTACTTCTTTAGAGTAACTGATTTTACTAAAAAAGTATATGGCGTGGATTTTTTTTTCTGTTATAAATCATTTTCTTAGATTCGTGGAGTTGCTACAGGGTTTAAATTGTGATGAGATGGAATGGGAAGGAGGGGAAGAAAGGGACATGTGACAGATAAAAGATACCTACAACTGTAGTATGTTAAATATCCATGGTGTTTGTTGACATCACCTGAAATAGCCTGAAACATTTTGATGTAGCAATATCTTGATCAATTGTGTTAGTAAAGCTTTCCCCGAAAATGGTTACCTTGAGATTCAAAGGATTAACAAATCACTCAACTTATTATTATTGTTATTATTGTTATTGTTGTTGTTGTTGTTATTATTATTATCTTCTTTTATTCATTAAACATAAAATTCAGTCAACTGAATATTTAAAAATGCATCACAAATATCACTGACTGGTGCTGATGGTTGATACGGGTTGCTGCAGCAGCCTAGGTATCAACCAAGTACCTTCCTAAGATGTACGATGTTCCAAGTAGTGCAGTTTTTTGCAGTTCTGCTGCTGTTATTGCAGGAAGCTGCAATTTGTTGATGCATCTTATAAAATTCTTGGACTTGGTACAAGTGCCCCAATGACAATGGGTATCACTCTTACATGTTTCATCCATAATCGTGTAGTTTCAATGGCCAGGTGGCTATATTTCATTATTTTTTCCAGTTCTTTCTCTTTGACTCTGGCATCTTCTGGTACCATGATGTCAATAAATTGTACGTTTTGGTTTTCGACAACTGTGATATCTGATGTGTTGTGTTCCAAATGATGATCCATCTGTATTTGAAAGTCCCACAAGATCTTCACATTCTCATTTTCTATAACTTTTTCCACTTTATGTTCCCATGACTTTTTGGATACTAGTAAGTCGTCTTTTTTACATAATGATCAGTGGATTAATTTAGCAACTCGGTTGTGTCTAGCTTTGCATGATTTTGCTGCATTCACATATTAAATGTGAAACAGTTTCAACTTTGTTGTTGCAAAGTTGGCAGTTTGGATTGTCGGATTTTTGTATCTTCGCTTTCATGGCATTAGTTTGTAGTGCTTGTTCTTGAGCAGTGAGTATTAAACCTTCTGTTTCTTTCTTGATGGTTCCCATCTTAAGCCATGCCCATGTAAAATTCTCACCATATTTTCCTTCAATGTTTTTCAAGTGCTGTCCATGCAAAGCTTTGGTTTTCCATCTATTTAAAGTGTCATCCAGCTGTTTTTCCTTATATTCTGCCTTTGTTTCTGTTGTTTTTATAATGTTCTCCATTTTTTTTTTTTAATTTTGATTTATATGCCGCCCTTCTCCGAAGACTCAGGGCGGCTTACAATGTGCTCAGCAATAGCCTTCATCCTTTTGTATATTTATACAAAGTCAGCTTATTGCCCCCACAACTGGGTCCTCAATTTACCTACCTTAGAAAGGATGGAAGGCTGAGTCAACCTTGAGCCTTGGCGAGATTCGAACCCTGCAGTAATTGCAGGCAGCTGGTCTTAATAACCAGCTTAATAACAGGGTGCCTTAAACCCCTGTACTACCAAGGCTCTTTCACAGCCTGCAGCAATTTTTCTGTACTTTGGTTCACATAATCATTCAAACTTCATTTTTCTTCTTCTACAGTTTGATGGATTTGCAATAGTCCTCTGCCCCCTATTTTTCTTAGCAGGTACAACCTGTCGATGTTACTTCATGGATGTAAAGCATGGTACATTATTATTATTATTTACTTTATTTATTAAACATGAAACTCAGTCAACTGAACATTCAAAAATGCATCACAAATACCAGTGACTGGTGCTAATGGTTGATATGGGTTGCTACCAGCATCTTGGTATCAACCAAGTACCTTCTTAAAATGTACGATGTTCCAAGTAGCGCAGTTTTTTGCAGTTCTGCTGGTGTTATTGCAGGAAGCTGCAATTGTTGATGTATCTTATAAAATTCTTGGACTTGGTACCAAGTGCCCCGATGACAATGGGTATCACTCTTACATGTTTCATTCATAGCTGTGCAGTTTCGATGGCCACGTCACGATATTTCATGTTTTTTTCCAGTTCTTTTTCTTCGATTCTGGCATCTCTGGTACCGCAATGTCAATAAGTTTTACGTTTGGTTTTCAACAACTGTGATATCTGGTGTGTTGTGTTCCAAGTGATGATCCGTCTGTATTCGAAAGTATCCTCAAGATCTTCACCTTCTCATTTTCTATAACATTTTCCACTTTATTACATGTTTGTTTTGTTTATGTTTACGTTTTATTAAATTTGTATACCGCCCTACTCCCGAAGGACTCAGGGCGGTGAACAGACACAGGGTAAAATACAGAAATACAAAAGTTAAAAACAATTTAAAACCAAATTAAATAATTTAGCCCAAGACAATTAAAATCCCAATAATTTAAAACAAATTAAAATTTCAGTTTAAAAATTTAAAAGAAAGGGGAGAAAATTAGGCCAGGCCGGCTTGCTGGAATAAGAGGGTCTTAAGAGCATGGCGGAAAGTGCACAGATCCGGGATCCTCCGTATCTCCGGGGGGAGCTCGTTCCAGATAGTGGGTGCCCCCACAGAGAAGGCCTTCCCCATGGGGGCCGCCAGTCGACACTGCTTGGCTGACGGCACCCGGAGGAGCCCCTCTCTATGAGAGCGTACCGGCTGGTGGGAGGCTGTTTGTGGTAGTAGGCGGTCCCATAAATAACCAGGTCCTAAGCCATGGAGCGCTCTAAAGGTGGTAACCAAAACCTTGAAGCGCACACGGAAGACCACCGGGAGCCAGTGCAGCTCGCACAGGAGAGGTGTCACACGGGAGCGCCATGTTGCTCCCATAACCACCCGCGCGGCCGCACTCTGAGCCAGCTGGAGCCTCCGGGTGCCCCATGTAGAGAGCATTACAATAGTCCAGGCGGGAAGTGATGAGGGCATGAGTGACTGTGTGTAGGGAATCCCGATCCAGAAAGGGACCCAACTGGTGAATGAGGCGAACCTGATGAAAAATCCTCCCGGTCACGGCCGTCAAGTACTCTTCTAAAGACAGCCGTGAATCCAGGAGGACGCCCAAGTTGCGAGCCCTCTCCGTGGGGGCCAGCGATTCGCCCCCAATAGTCAGTGATGGCGTCAACTGACTATATCGGGACATCAGAAACCACAGCCACTCGGTCTTGGATGGGTTGAGCCTGAGCCTGTTCCTTCCCATCCAGATCCGCATGGCCTCCAGACACCGGGACATCACTTCAAGGGCATTGTTGGGGTGGTCCGGGGTGGAGATGTACAGCTGAGTATCATCAGCGTACTGATGGTACTTCACCCCAAAACCATAAATGTTGAACAGAAGGGGCGAGAGGACCAACCCTTGTGGCACCCCACATATGAGGGGCCTCGGGGTCGACCTCTGCCCCCCTGCCAACACAGACTTCAACCAGTCGGAAAGGACGAGAACCACCGTAGTACAGTGCCCCCCACCCCTAACTCTTCCAATCAATGCAGCATGATACCATGGTCGATGGTATCAAAAGCCGCTGAGAGATCTAATAGGACCAGGACAGAGGAGCAACCCCTGTCCCGAGCCCTCCAGAGATCATCGACCAATGCGACCAATGCATGCTGTACCCAGGCCTGAAGCCCGACTGGAACGGATCCAGATACGTCGTTTCATCCAGGTACTGGAGGAGCTGTCGCACATCCACATAATGGCCAGTGGAAAAAATACGACTTACCTGTATCCAAAATTATTATTATTATTATTATTATTATTATTATTATTGTTGTTGTTGTTGTTGTTGTTGTTGTTGTTGTTGTTGTTGTTGTTGTTATTCTGCACACAGTCAGCTAGATATTCAGACCAGATTTTGCATTTTTGTCTAATTTCCAAGGATCTGGGACAGGGAGATCTGGATGTTTGACAGTGTTACAGATATCATTACAGGATTTAAACTGTTCCGAATAAAGCTGCCTTTTGCAATTGATGGATACTGAATTTGTCAATGCCAGTGGTGTTCACGTGATGTTCCAGTTGTTTTGGGATTGCACCCAAGTCACCTATGACTATTGGTACTATTTTTGCTTGCTTTTGCCACAGTCGTTCTTTTACTATTTGCAGGTCTTAGTGTTTTGTGATCTTCTCCAGTTTTTTCTATTCTATTCTGCTGTCTGCAAGTACTGCCACATCCACTATCCAGATTTTTTTTTTCTTATTGATAATTGTTAAACCTGGGGTGTTATGTGGCAGGTGCTTGTCTGTCTGAATTCTGAAGCCGCAGAGCAATTTAACATCTTCATTTTCTATGACTTTTTCTATTTTATGGTTCCACCAGTTCTTGCTTGCAGGCAAATGATATTTCTTGGAGATCTTCCAATGTACCATGCTGTTGCTTGTAATCAGTCTGTGCAATCTTCTTGCGGCACCTAACCAGGTGGTCCACTGTTTCTTCAGCTTTTTTTCATAGGTGACACTTGCTATCTGCTACTGTCTTTTCAATTCTGATTTTGTATGCATTTGTTCTTGGCTTGGTCTTGTGCAGCCAGAATTAGCCCCTCTATCTCTTTCTTCAATTTTCCTGCTCTTAGCCATTGCCAGGTCTTTTTATTATCTGTTTTCCCTGCCATATTTTTACTAGCCACATAATGTTTTGTCTTCCCATGCCTCCTTTTGTTCTTCATTTGGTCTTTCTTGTAAGTCAGTTTGGTCTTTTCAGTACCCAGTAAGTCTTCCTAGTATACTGCTTCAATGCATGTTCATTGTCCTTCAGATATTCTTCCAATGCCCTTTTTTCTTATTTAACCATCTGAAGAATGATTGCAACATTCTATGTCCACCAATTTTCCTTGGTAACTAGAGTCTGTCAAGTCACTGTGAAAATGAAGGAGATGATTCATTGTCATTATTTTTCTGGTTTTCCTAGCCATGGCTTTACTTCTGCCAGTGGAGTCCAGTCCACTAATCCAGCTGTGTATCTAATGACAGGAATTGCCCAGGTGTTGATTTTTTTAATGGTATTCCCTCCACTGAGTTTGGACTTTAAAATCTTCTTCAGTCTCTTGATGTAACCTTGTAACCTTTTTCTTGACTTCAGTGTGTTTGATGTTGTCAGTTTGAAGGACGCAAGGTATTTGTAGTGATCAGCTTCATCCAAACTCTTGATGTTATTTCTGTAGGGCACTTCCTTCAGTTTTCACTATTTTCCCGTTTGATGGTAAACATAGTGCGTTTATCCAATCTAAACTCTATTGCAATGTACTAGTACATTGGTGTTTTTCCATACAGCTTCAAATCATCTCTGTAAAGGAGGTGGAATGATCTGGCAGATGTTTTTGATGTTTGATAGCCATGGACTGAGTTATTTAGTATTTTTGATAGAGGAATCAATGTGATGACAAACAGTAGTGATGATAGTGAATCTCCTTGAAATATTCCTTTCTTAATATTAACCTCTCTCAGCTTCTCACCATTGATCATCCATTGTCATCCATTGGGTAATTGATCTTTGTATAAAGCTTTTGATGTTTCTACTGACTCGTTATTTCTAGACACTTCCAATCAAGTTACAGAGAGTCAAATATCTTTCTGTAATCAATCCATGCTACATTTAATCTTCCTTCTCTTGCAGTTTTCCAAAATCATCTTGTCAATTAGGAGTTGATCTTTTGTTCCTCTCCTGTTGGTGTGGTTTGCTTTCTGATCAGTAACTGCATCAGTTACCACACCAATTACCAATTTGAAAGTTTTTAGTAAGCTGCTAATTGGCCTGTAGTTGGCTGGTGCTGCCCTTTTTGCTGAATCTTTCATTATCAGGTAGATTTTCCAGATGTTAGCCACTCTTCACTTTCATCTCCTAGTAGTATGTTGTTGAAATGCTTGGCAATGAGTGGCTGTAGACTAGTCAGATGTTTCAACCAAAAACTGCATCTTTACCTGGTGCTGACCAATTCTTGCTTTTTCTTGCTCTTTTGTCAATCATTTCTGTTCTTTCATTCTAGCTTCTTTTTTATTCTTATGTATTCTTGTTACTATTAATTTCCATCTTCCAAAACATTATATTATGAAAGCAAGCATTATTCCAATTTAAAGTTGAATTTGTCAAACATTCAAGTCAGGGGTGAAATCTAAAATTTTTTGCTACTGGTTCTGTGGGCGTGGCTTAATTAGTGGGCGGGGCTTGGTGGTAAGGTGACTGGGTGGGCGTGGCCAAGTCAATGTCACTTCTTTGCCCTTTTTTAACCTACAAAACACAACACAACACAACTGGCTCACCCACAATGTAAAAGCAGCTGTGCTAGACTCAAAATGGCCCTGCAACAAGCAGGAACCTCACACAGCCACAAAAAGCCCAAAAAACAACTTTCACACTTTACACACACAAAATTCCACATACAGCTTTGTGAGATTTTGTGTGTTTGTGTAGTTAGAGTGAAACACTACAGAAACACACTGAATCTCAGAAAGCTGCACAAATATTATTTTATTTTATTTTATTTTTATTTTTATATAAAAGCAGCTAAATTTAAAACTTCCTAAACTTTAAATGGCTAGGTCTAAAAAAAGAACAACTAAAAAAAACCCAATTAACTATTTTTTTTAAAGCTCCCAAAGGGGAAAAAAACTTACCCAATAGAACAGGGGTCTCCAACCTTGGCAACTTTAAGACTTGTGGACTTCAACTCCCAGAATTCCTCAGCCAGCTTTGCTGGGAGTTGAAGTCCACAAGTCTAGGCAGGAAGGCAGGCTGCTCGCCGATGAGCTTGATTGCAGGCAACCACCCCACCACTTCAACTAAAAAGGCAATTTTCAACAGGAATAAGTAATGCAAATTAGCTCCCTAGTCTTAATATTTTCTTGTTTTTGATGATACTTTACAGTATATTTTATTTTTATTTGTTTATTAAATTTTTATGCTGCCCATCTCCCTTAAATGGTGAATCAGGGCAGAGTCCAGTTGATTATAAACTCTATTTGTAAAATACCAACACTATTTATTCATTAGGCTTTTTTTATTGATAGGATTGTTATTCTTTTGTAGCCTAAGTTTGATTTATAGAACTTGATCTTTGAATACATATCAATGCATGCATACTTACATGTAAGCTTGGATGGTAGGTCAATACACCATCGTCCCCAAGAGTAACATATTTCTTCTTCCACTCTTTATTTAATAATTTACCACTTCGCTTTAAAAGCATTCCCTGTTGAAAAAAAAATAGCAAAGCTAAATTAAAACAAAATTATTTGTCCACAAATCTCTGAACTATAGAATGACTTGTTTTAAACTAGATTGAAAGAAACATGAGCCAGGACCAGGACTAGAATAAATAATGCCTTGGGAATAGTATACTTTTGGTTAACCTTTGATTAGTTCAAATGCTGAATCATCTCTGTTAGGTTCAGAGGGAACTTGGGACTTGTTTCTAATGCTCCGAGACTCTAGCTGCTGCTTAGAGGGCAACAATGGCCTTGAATCAGTTTGCACTAATGCAGTTTGCCTGTGGTACCAGAAAATTCCTCAATTTACAGAGGAAGATGAAACAACTTAGAATGCTACTTCTACTTTGTGGTCAATTTTTTTGCTCTTATCTGGTAAGTAGATAGTTGGTTAGTGGCCCTGTTCAAGTTGAGCAGACCCTCTAACTAATGAAGGGCCAGAGAAACATCCATAATACTTTTGAGAAGTCAATTTAAGACATCTATCAGATTCATTCTCAATTAAAATTTGTTCCTGTATAGCTGACTGAGGTTGATCTGTTTGGGTTACCTGGGAAGAGTTTGAGCCTGTTGCTCCTGAGGAAACAGGAAACAGGCTTTTGGAGTTATAGGTGCACAATTTGTGGGTCTGTGACGACCAGCTTCTCCCCCCCCCCGCCCCGCTTCTAACAAAGTACATATTCTTGAGAACTTGGTATTTCAAAAGGAATCTTTTATTCAAAGGGATGAAAGCAAGTCAAAACTCAAAGCAGACTCTGGGGTCCCTCAGGGCATGCAGTTCAGGATAAAGGAAATTAGGAACCCCCTCCCCTCCTTCCGATGTGGATTCTGACCAATCCACTGGTGTGAATACAAATTGCACCAGCCTCTCTGAGAAATAGATACGAAGAACTTCTCAGGGTCATCTTACAATCCACTTGTTCCCCCCCTTCTCTTTCATTTCCCGAGGTATGAGAATTCTCCAGGCATTCCTGGCACCAGGCAACGGTTATAAATCAGGGTAAAGTTTATACAAAGAGGATCAGGCAAGAAATTGGATACTTAGGACACATAGAAAAAGAACTAAATGTGACAACTCCAAATCCCCCCCTTCTTCCACAAAGAATGACAGATACACGGATCTGACATATTGCCCTCCTCAGAAAAATGGAAAATCCATCTAGAAAGACATAAAACATATAATACATTAAGAGTTAGGATGGTTTGTATGGGTATTTCAGATGGAATTTCCTTAACAGTGTGGGGGCTTTTACATGTTTTTTGGCTACCCATTCATTCTGAGAGGATGGTAGGTGTTTTCATGCCACTAAATATTGTGTAGAGCTGTGGTGAGTGCAGGAGTCAAGGATAGCTTTGATTTCAAAATGTTGTTCTCCTTCCACCATAATGGGGGTTGGAGGTGTGGGCAAAGGGGGGTCTGACTTTTGAAGTGATTTCTGGCTTGAGTAGGCTGCAGTGAAACACTGGATGAACCTGCCTAAATGTCTTAGGAAGAAGGAGTTCTACCATGACAGGGTTTATGATTCTGGTGATGGGGAATGGGCCAATAAATTTTGGTTCCAGTTTCTTAGACGGTTGTAAGGATTGTAGAAACTTTGTGGATAGATATACACGGTCCCCAACCTTGAATGGCTTGGGTTCGCAGCGTTTCTTGTCAGCTTGAATTTTAAAAGCTGCTCTAGCCTCTTGTAGAGCTAGTCTGACCACTGGCCAAGTGGTTTGCTGGTTGTTTATCCACTCCTTAAGGGAGGGGATGTCAGGTTCCTTAGCTGGTAGCTCTCGCATGGGGTTAAATTCTTGTCCTGTGGCTACCTAAAATGGGTTGAAACCAGTGCTACTGTGTGCAGAGTTATTGTAAACTACTTCAGCAAAAGATAACAGGTCAGTCCAATTGTCCTGTTGGTAGTTAATAAAACATCTTAAATATTGTTCCAATACCCCATTAGCTTTTTCAACTCCCCCGTTTGTTTGGGGATGATGTGAAGAGGATAGCCCCTGGGTGGAGCCTAATAGATTTTAAGAAGCCCACCAAAATTTGGAGGTGAATTGGACACCCCTGTCTGAGATAATCCATTGGGGAGCTCCATGGAGGTGATAAATGTGGACTAAAAACATTTTTGCTAATACTTTGGCTGTTGGGATCTTCTGGCAGGGTATAAAATGGGCCTGTTTTGAAAAGAGGTCCGTTACAACCCAAATAACTGTGTTTCCCATGCTTTCAGGCAGTTCCACTATAAAATCCAAGAAATTTCTCTCCAAGGTGCTGAAGGATCTGCTACAATTTGTAAGAGCCCTGGGGACTTTCCTTGCCAGCTTTTTGCAGCTGCGCAGGTGGGGCAGCTAGGCACTTAGCTCTTATCTCTAAGGAATGGCCACCAGAATTGCCTTTTGATTAGGTGTAGCATTTTCACAAATCCGAAATGTCCAGCTATCTTGGAGTGGTGGCATCATTTCATAAGCTCCAATCTTTGGCTAGCAGGGAAGTAAAGTTTGTTTTCAACGGAGGCTAAATCATCTTTGAGCAAACAAATGCTTTTGTGTGCCTGGAACCAGTCGTCCTTAAGTAGTGTCTCCTTAAATTTTGAGACCGTTGCATTGTCAGCAAGCGGTTCTTTTTTGGCTTGTGCTTGGGTAACTACTTTGGCGGCTAGCTGGGGTGTTTGAAGCATAGGTTTAACAATTTCAGTCTTTTTACTGTTGCATTGGGGTTTTCTGGACAGGGCATTAGATAAGAAATTTTTCCCTCCTGGGAGATATTTGAGGGTAAAATTAAAATGTTTAAAGTATTGTGCCCAACGTACTTGTTTGGGGGAGAGTTTTCGTGGGGTCTTCAGAGCTTCTAAGTTTTTATGATCAGTCCAGACTTCAAAGGGTATTTTGTTCCCTTCTAAGAATTGCCTCTATGTGAGGAGGGCCCATCGTACTGCATAAGCCTCTTTTTCCCATATGGCCCATCTTTGCTCAGTTTCTGTCAATTTCTTGGATGTGTATGCACATGGTTCCAACTGCCCCTGTTCATTGTTTTGAAGTAGGACTGCTCCTACTGCCACATCACTGGCGTCTGCTTGGATGACAAATGGTTGTTCTGGGTCTGAGTGATTTAGGACTGGTTCAGCTGAGAATAGTTGTTTGAGTTTTTCGAATGTCACTTGGCATTCCATTATCCAGTTAAGGGGTTGCCTTGGTTTTGGTTCCCCCCCTTTCGTCTTTAGCAAGTTTGTAATGGGGAGGGCGATTTTAGCAAGGGCTGGAATGAATTGACGGTAAAAGTTAGCAAAACCAAAACCATGGGATATTCTATATCCCAGGTAGTCAATTCTTTCTTGGTGGAAGTCACATTTAGAGAGTTTTGCATAGAATTTGGCGGCTTGGAGTTTAGCAAGAACTGCTCGGACTAGTTTGATGTGTTCTGCTTTTGTTTTGGTGTAAATAAGAATGTCATCAAGATAAATCAGGACAGACTTCTGGTTGGCTCCGCAGGACTTCGCTGACGCTCCTCCGTGGGCGCCCGATCCCCGGTTCAGTAAAAGCCCCAGAACAGCCAAAAAACAGCTGTCTGGGGCTTGAAAACCCTCTCCCTGGGCAAAGGGGAGAGAGAAGAGCCAGCAGGTGGAGGTAGAGCCCCCCAAGTGCCCTGGGAGAAATCTTGGGGCGTGAAGGGCGTGGGCTCCCTAGAAGTCTGCCAATCTGCTCCGGACCTGGGAAGACTCCACTATTTAGCAGAGCTAGAAGCCACAACCATCTCTGCTGACAACAAATGAGGGATTTTTAACATCTTTAATTGCTGCAGGCAGAACAAGCCAGGAGAAGTCAGACTGCAAGTATTTACACTTAACTCCAAAGTTTATAGCCTCCTTCGGAAGTAACAAGTTAGCAATTTGCAACAAAATGGCGATTGAAACTTGAAAGGGAGGGGTGGAGAAAGGGAAAGTTACAGAAAGTTTCATTTCCCTGGTAGCCTCTTGCCTGGAAAGAACTGTTGTGTTGAGAGAAGGAGGATTTTAAACGTTAATTTACGATTGGGAAAATTCTTTGACTTTGATGAACTTTTCTTTTTGGCTTCTGAATAAAATACAACAATCAATTTAAACTGAAAATGGCCTCAAAATCTGTAAAGACCATTCCTATTAAAGGAACTGGGAGCGCTGGAAGCTCCCCAGCTCATACTCCTAGATTGCAAGCCTCTGTCCCTCTAACAGACCCACAGACTTTAACGTTTGAGATGATACAAGAAGCCCTACAAGCCACACAAAATAAAATTGCTACTGTGATTAATGAAAAAAATAATGAAACTAATGAAAAAATTAATGAAACTAATGAAAAAATACAGGCTGTTTCAGATGAGATTCTAATTCGGAATCAGCAAATCAGAGATGATATATTGTTGGCATTTAATTGTTTGGCAGGTGATATTGAAATGGTGGATGATAAAGTTGAAGAAATTAAGAAATCTGCGGAAATTTTGGACAATAAATTGGAGGAGACTCACAGTAGACTTGAGAGAGCTGAAGTTGATGTAACCATGTTACAATATAGAGATATGGAATTTGCTTTAAGATTCAGAGGGGTGAAGGAGAATAAACAAGAGAACTTGAAAGAAATGATGTCAGAGACATTGGCACAGTTGCTGGGGGAGACAAAAACTGAGCTGGGCTGGCAGATTGACAACTTATTTATTGTATGACAAGAAAGTAGATAAGACTTTTAAAAGTCATATATTAAGAAATGCTCTACTGCGTGTCTGGAAAAAGTATAAATATAAACTAAAAGATAAGTTACCAATATGGACATGCGATAGAGAATATAAATTTGGAGCAAAAGCAAGATAAGTTTACATATAATGAACTCCTTTATAAGGAAGGAGTTAGATTACAATTAAAATCTATGGAGCAGTTAAGAGAAGAAGGAATTATTAAGACTTGGTTTCAATATGGTCAGCTGCAGGCCAGATGGAGAGAGGATCAAAAAATTGGTATTTTGCAGCAGGATGAAAATTTGATAAAGCAAATAAGAGATAAAGGTCAAATGCATATTAAAAGGTTGTATAATGTATTAGTGGAAATAGATTCGGAAACAGAGTTAGTCAAGGATTGTATGATAAAATGGGCACAAAATATAGGTGAACCAATAATGTTGGATACATGGGAAAAGATATGGGTCAGAAATGTAAGATTCACACAAGCTCAAAATTTAAGAGATAACTTTTACAAAATGTTTTATAGATGGCATCTAGACCCCAAAAAATTAGCCTGCATGTATCCAAATTTACAACCCAAGTGTTGGCGATGTGAATGTGAAGATGCTACATATTTTCATATATGGTGGACATGTAAAAAAATTAAGGCTTTTTGGATAAAAATATGGTGGATTATTCAAAATATTTTAAGGAAAAAAATTAAATTTACGCCACAGTTTTTTTTTGTTGGGAATAGTCACGGACTGTACTGTAATAGAGACCAAGTTGGTTTTGAATTTAATAACAGCTGCCAGATTACTGGTGGCACAGTACTGGAAGAAGGAAGATCCACCTACCATTGAGGAATGGACTTTAAAAGTTGTGCATCTGGCAGAGATGGCAAAAATTTCATCATATCTTAAAGATCATTCGAATGAAAGATATATATCAGAATGGAGAAGATAGATTGACTATATGCAAAAAAAGTATCCAAACAATAAGATTCATATAGCTTATGAATGAAATATTTTTAAGTAGTTTATGTTTATAGTTTTTGAGTTATAAGGAGTTAAAGATTTAGGGAGAATATGAATGCAATAATTTGTTAGCATATTTTAGCTTTATGTTTGTGAATGCTATACCCTGTGCCTGTTCTGGGAAGTCTAGGGAGGGGGGTGGGGGGGAAGGAGGGGAGGGGGAAAGGGTGGGGGGGAGAAAATGCTTGTATTTCTTATAAAACTTTTCAATAAAAAAAAAGATAAATCAGGACAACAAATGTGATGTGGATTAAAGAATGGATAATGTTAAGAAATACTAGATTGTTGACTTTAGAAGGACATGACTTGTTGTTGGGCTGGCACACTTTTTTATGGTACAAGGGCACAAAAACACAGGGGTACTTTAGAAGACATTATATATGAGAATCTTGCTATTAAATTGGGAGAAGATTAAAAGACAACATTATTTTAAAATTCCAGTTATCTGGTTATCTGGTTATCTACGATTGAAGCATTCTCATATTCAATAACATTTTGAAAGGAACAAATGGTTAGATATAGTGAATTATTGAATGAAAAGGGTGAACTTAAATCGAAGCAAGAATTAGAAGAACAGGATATAAAGATGAATTGGTTTTCTTATATGCAAATACATTCTAGATATGATAGAGATTGTAAAACAGAAGGTTTTTATAATAACTTGACTAATTTAGATAAAATTCTAACAGGTACCGATGACAATGTAATTAAAAAATTGTACAGATATTTACTCGAGGTTAAACTGGAGGAAGAACAAGTTAAAGAAACAATGATTGCTTGGGGGAAAAATTTTGGACATGGAATTGGTTTAGAGAAATTGCAAAATTGTGGTCACAAAATTATAAAATGAGAACGTCAACTGCATATAAAGAAAATTTGTATAAGATGTTTTACAGGTGGCATCTACCCCCAACAAGAATAGCCAGAATGTTCAAGAATAAATCTGAAAAATGTTGGAAATGATCTCTTGCGCATGTCCAAGATGGCCGCTCCCAGCTGAGCGGCGGCGATACCTGGGGGAGATTCCCCGGCTTTTGGGGGTTTTCGGGGGCCGGACCAGCTAATTTTGCCCCATGTCTGGCGAGGGGAGCTTCCCACCAATCGGATGCTGTCTTTTTGAGAGCTGGCAGCTTTCCAGAACGCGATGGCCGGGAGGAGACGGAGGCGGCTGCGCTGCAGTTTTACGAGCAGGGAGAGCGGCTTCGGCGTCTCCCCGCAGCTGCCGGACCGGTGGAGTGGGCGGTGGCGGCGTCGGCGATGCAGTCTCTCCCCGGAGCTCCGAGGGGATGGCAGGGGCTTCCCAGCAATGGATGGAGATTTTTCAGAGAGCTGGGATCGTCGGGCTGGCACTTGCTACAATACTAGGACGAGCGGCTGTGAGGGATGGCACCAGAGGGGGCGAAAAGGAGGAGGAACTTGCTTAGGGAGTGCGAGGAGCCTCTGACCACAATATACTATTAATGTCAGTTTCCTTGGAACTGCTATTACAACTTAGATGGGAGGCTTACTTGGAGGGGGCCTCTTCCTGGTTCTCCCAGAGGTTCCCCCCCTCCCTTATGTGGATGGGGGCGAGCTAAAAACATTGCTGGTTCTGATGGTTGGAAAAGACCTGGGGCCAAGCTCTTATGCCCCATGTGGTCTGTTAGCCTCTGTGAGGCCACTTATTATCTGGAGGTTCCTCTGAACAATAGGATGATATTTGCCTCCCATGGACATCTACAGCCCCCTGATTTGCCTCCTGATTCGCTCAAGGTGCAGCCGCCAGAACCATCGGAGGCTTCTCTGGGCTCACGGACCTGTAGATTGGTGGCTGCTATTAAAGCCCCCCAGTTGTAGAGTGAGATATCTCAGATTTCAAGCCTTATATGGAGCCGGACGATGACTGCGGTTTCTGGCCCTTCCCAGCTTTCGTGAGAGGGCAGCTGGTGTTAACATCTGGCCTCAAAGTGGCTTAAGACTCCATCCACTGCTGTGAGAGAGCAGTGGGATTTATTGAATTTATTGACTTGGAATTGATTGAATGTCCCTCCCCAGACTTTGGACTATCTGGATAACCCCCAGGCCGTGGACTTCCCCCAGATTAATTAATTAACTGATTGATTAGATGTATTCGCCAACAGAACTTCTTATTCTGTGAGACTCCCCCCTCTCGCAGGTGTGGCCCTCCACTTTATCAAGGGCCTACCTTTATGACGGGCTTTGGCACCCCGAGAGGTGGCATGCTGCAAAAAGGGGATTGAGGGGTTTTTTAGGGAAACTTTTTGATAGATTTTTAAGGGATTTTAAGGGGTGGGAGGGTTGTGTGGGTTTGGGGGTTAACCCACGGGGGGAGGGGTCCGGCCCAGCTGTTATTGGGCCATGGAGGGTGCGGATTCCGGGGGTAAGGGGGACATTAGAGTCCATTCTGTCGAGGGCTTTTCTATCAATGTGTTGAGTGGGAGGGGCAGATATGGCGGGAGCAGGGGGCCGCATCATGTGGTGGGGGCGCGCACTCGCTATCTTCGAGCGGTGGCACGCCCCGGTCCCCATAGCCCTTCTCGTATCCCAGGCTGTTCAGACTCTCAGGGCCCGAGCCTTCGGCTGCTGTCGTGCAATGCCAGGTCCGTGGTAAATAAAGCCCCCCTCATTTGCGATCTTATTCAGGAGGGGGGAGCGGACCTGGCAGGTATTACGGAGACCTGGTTGGGCCATGAGGGGGGGGTTCCCCTCATGGATATGTGCCCACCAGGTTTCCGAGCATTCCATCAGCCGAGAGCTCAGGGCAGGGGTGGGGGGGTGGCGGTTATTATAAAGGAAAGTCTTGATCCGAGGGAGACCACTGTTCCACAGATAGCCGGATGTGAGTCCCTTTTTGTGAGATGGGGTCGTGGAGTACAGATGGGCTTGTTGATCACATACCTGGCTCCCTGCCGCATGGCAACGGCCCTGCTCGAGCTGCTCAACGTCATAGCTGAGGTGGCGGTTGGTACCCCCAGACTTCTAGTCATGGGGGATTTCAACCTGCCATCTGTCGGCGAAACGTCTGAGGTGGCTCGGGAGTTCATGGCTTCCATGACGGCCATGGACCTTACTCAGTTAATTCATGACCCCACTCACACGGGTGGACACACTCTGGACTTAGTTTTTGTCTCTGGTCAGTGGTCGAGTGGCCTTGATACAGGGGATATAGTCATCGAACCCTTGTCATGGACTGACCACTCGCTCCTTCGACTGGACTTTCTAACCGCTGCACCCTGCCACAGGGAGGCGGGACCGACCAGGTGGTTCCGCCCCAGGCGCCTGATGGACCCTGATAGGTTCCAGATGGAGCTTGGGCCATTTCCTGAGACTCTGGCTCATGACTCGGCTGAGGACCTGGTGGCTGCCTGGGATAGTGCAGCTGCCGGGGCCTTGGACCGTGTCGTGCCTTTGCGGCCTCTGCCCCGGCACCGAACTCACCTAGCTCCTTGGTTCTCCGAGGAGCTTAGGGAGATGAAGCGCCGGAAAAGATGCCTGGAGAGTAGTTGGAGGACCAGCCGCTCCGAATCCGACCGAACACTGGTGAGGTCTCATATTAAGACCTACCTAGTGGCAATAAAAGCGGCGAAATCTAGCTATTTTGCCGCTCTTATCGCGTCATCAGATAATCGCCCGGCTGCCCTGTTTAGGGTGACCCGCTCCCTCCTCCATCTGGAAGCGCGGGATGACCCCTTGCAGGGCCGAGCTGAGGACTTTGTGCAGTATCTGTATGACAAAATCGCTCAGATTCGGGAAGGGCTGGCCTCTGACTGGGTATGTCCGGACGGGATGACTGAGGCAGGTCTTGAGAGTGTTATCTGGGGGGAGTTCGATCCTGTGGCTCCCGAGGACATGGACAGGGTCCTGGGACGGCTGAACGTGACCACATGTTTATTGGACCCGTGTCCCTCCTGGTTGGTACTGGCTTCCCGGGAGGTGACACGAGGCTGGCTCCAGAAGATTGTTAACGCTTCTTTGAGTGAGGGGGTCCTGCCGGCCGCTTTGAAAGAAGCGGTTGTGAGGCCCCTCCTCAAGAAGCCCTCTCTGGATCCAGCTGTTTTGGCTAACTATCGTCCAGTCTCCAACCTTCGCTTCGTTGCGAAGGTTGTTGAGAGTGTGGTAGCGCAACAGCTTCCCCGGTACCTGGATGAAACTGTCTATCTAGACCCGCTCCAGTCCGGCTTCCGGCCTGGGCACAGCACGGAAACGGCATTGGTCGCGTTGGTGGATGATCTCTGGAGGGCTCGGGATAGGGGTTGCTCCTCTATCCTGGTCCTGTTAGACCTCTCAGCGGCTTTTGATACCATCGACCATGGTATCATGTTGCACCGGTTGGCGGGGTTGGGGGTGGGGGGCACCGTTCTGCGGTGGTTCTCCTCCTACCTCTCTGACCGGTCGCAATCTGTGTTGACGGGGGGGCAGCGGTCGACCCCGAGGCACCTTGCTTGTGGGGTGCCACAAGGGTCGGTCCTCTCGCCCCTTCTGTTCAACATTTGTGTAAAGCCGCTGGGTGAGATCATCCGTGGCTTCGGGGTGGAGTTCCATCAGTACGCTGATGACACCCAGCTGTACATCTCCACCCCAGGCCACCCCAACGATGCCCTTGAAGTGATGTCCCAGTGCCTGGAGGCCGTGCGGGCCTGGATGGGGAGAAACAGGCTCCGACTCAACCCCTCCAAGACCGAGTGGCTGTGGCTTCCAGCGTCCCGATATAGCCAGCTGACGCCATCGCTGGCTATTGGGGGCGAATCACTCGCCCCCACGGAGAGGGCTCGCAACTTGGGCGTCCTCCTGGACGCACGGCTGTCTCTAGAAGACCATCTGACGGCCGTGGCCAGGGGGGCTTTTTATCAGGTTCGCCTGATACGCCAGTTGCGCCCCTTTCTAGATCGGGACTCTCTACGCACAGTCACTCAGGCACTAGTCACTTCCCGCCTGGACTACTGCAACGCTCTCTACATGGGGCTCCCCCTGGGGTGCACCCGGAGGCTCCAGCTGGTCCAGAACGCGGCCGCGCGGGGGATTATGGGGGCGACGAGGCGCTCCCATGTGACACCTCTCCTGCGCGAGCTGCACTGGCTCCCAGTGGTCTTCCGGGTGCGCTTCAAGGTGTTGGTGACCACCTTTAAAGCGCTCCATGGCTTAGGGCCGGGGTACTTACGAGACCGCCTTCTGCCACCAATAGCCTCCCACCGGCCAGTACGCTCGCACAGAGTGGGCCTCCTCAGGGTGCCGTCCGTCAGACAATGTCGGCTGGCGACCCCCAGGGGGAGAGCCTTCTCTGTGACGGCGCCCACCCTCTGGAATAACCTTCCCCCAGACTTACGTATAATAACAGACCTCCGGATTTTTCGTCGGGCCCTGAAAACCTATTTATTTCAACTAACTGGGCTGGCTTGAGCTAAATTTTAAATTGATTTTAAATTGGGTTGTTTTAATTTACGGCCAGAATATTTAATTATTTTAATACTGTTTTTTAAATTTTGTATGCTTTGTTTTTACTTAGGCTGTGCACCGCCCTGAGTCCTATTTGGAGAAGGGCGGTATAGAAATTTAAACAAATAAATCAGATACCGGGATAATATTACCGTATGTGGTGGACATGTGCAGAACCCAAAAGATATTGGACTAAAATCCACATATGGTTGGAAAAAATTATTAAAAAAAACACATAGACTTTAAACCAGAGATTTTTTTATTAGGGATTGTACCAGAAATATACAATAGAGAATTGAGATATTTGATTGTGAATGTATTAACAGTGGCTAGAATTGTGTTTGCTAAAAACTGGAAAAATGAGAAAATACCAATGCAAGATGAAGTTATTAAGAAAATTATGGAATGTGCTGAAATGAGTAAATTGACATTTGAAATTAGAACAAGAAGATAAACAATATTATAAGATATGGGATTTATTTTATCAATGGCTAGATAATAAAATATGGAAATGAAATAGGGATGAAACCATTATAACATAAGAATGGTAGAAATATACAAAGTTGAATGACTATTGTTAACCTAGGATGAAGAAATGAATGTTATAATATAAATATTTGAAAATAATGTTTATGAAAAGAGGGGAAAGCCATAGTTAAATATTAATGAGGATTATATTACAAAGATACTTATTAGACTGGTAATATGAGAAATTAGATAATTAGTAAGTAATGAATATGGTGAGGAAGCATAAAAGATTTGTAACCTACCGACACACTATTTGCAATTGTATGGATGATGGATTTATGTTTTATGTTTTGTTTTAAAAATTTTTTTTAAAAATTTAAGAAAAAGAGATAAATCAGGACTTCTTTGTATAAATGTTCATGGAGCACCTCATTAATTAATTGCATAAACATGGCAGAGGTCCCTTGTAATCTGAAAGGGAGTACTTTAAATTGCACCTTAGTGGGGTGTTAAAAGCAGTGAAATTTTTTTGGAAATTTAGCCCCTGGTAGGATCTCAATGGCACAGTCCATGGCGCAATGGGGTGGAAGTTCATCGGACATCTCTTGACTAAGTACCTCAGCAAATCCTGGTATTCTTTGCAGGGTGGCCGGTCATTGCCATTTTCCTGTTTTCCTTTCCTTCCTCTTTCCTGTTTGTGAAAGTTACATGCCTCTGGAATTTTAAGGTTCCTCTCTTCCAGTTTATTTTAGGGTTCCACTTCTGCAGCCACGTTAATGCTAGGACTAGTAGCCATTCCATTCCTGGGGCTACTATGTATGTGAAGG
Organism: Pantherophis guttatus; assembly: GCF_059756535.1. NCBI lineage: Eukaryota > Metazoa > Chordata > Lepidosauria > Squamata > Colubridae > Pantherophis > Pantherophis guttatus. The sequence continues at coordinate 182,408,495 of NC_142063.1, read as the reverse complement.
TCTCATTATGATCTCCCAGCTTCATGTGCAATGGTTCTGTGGCAAAAATGTCCGTCTCCCCTTCTGCTACAGTTCCATCTAGCTGGCAAAAAGCAATGGGGGTTTTCATTTTCCTTAGGTGAATTCCCAATTCTGAACAAACGACAAGCCGAGAGAAAGTCAGTGCTTTTTTTTTTTTAAAGCACTTCATTTTTTTCCCGGGCTTCTGTTCCACTTGTAGCTTTTGATTGTTTTAAAAAAAAAACTAATATCCATAAACATGTAAAAACAAAAACAAAACACACTGGATGTGTTCAAAACTGGCAATTATCTGAAGGAGAGTCAATGGTTTAACGAGAGGTTGGGCAGAGAGTGGAGACCTGATGCCAAAGTGCCCTTAACAGAATAAATTTGAGGTGTGCAGTACTTTATGCTGTACTTGCACGTGCCTTTTGATTAGTTGTCTTCCCAAAAACATATCATCCAAGACTGACTCTCTGCACATATAACCATGTCTGAATAGGTGAGGTCCATTTGTAGGTGATTTAGCTGGCCCTATTCAAATCCAGATGCTTGCTCAAAGTGTCAGATTGTCATAATAGCTCTAAAATATGTAGCAGGAAATTCTGTATCTTGCAGCTAGACAGAAGTAATTTCTACTATTATTTGTTAACCTGACACCAAGGGGGAACACATAATACTATGTGCAGTTTGATTTCCTGCCAAAGATTTTTGAATCTTTGACTCTCCCCAATGGCTATTTTAGGGTTATAGTAAAAATAGATTCTTGCTCTTGCCTGTTGTCTACAGTTAAACTAAATGAGAGAGGTGATAAGAGATTGAAGTTTGAAGACAGTGTTGAATGAGGTCAAATCTGAGCTATGTTGGTTGCATCTTTTCTTTCTAGGTTCAAAGTCATCTGCCTAGAATAATTTTTCCCATTCTGCTTTAATCAGTTGAGCAGAAAGGCAAAATTCTTGGTATCAGCCAGCTGTGTTCCTTGAGGTCAGTTTTCTACCTGTAACATCATCAGGCAGTTTGAATCCATATTTCTTTTAAGCTAGGCATCTTCTGCATCTGTTAATATTTTATTTTGAGACACAGGGAGGGGGAAATGTCTTCCCTTAGTAATATTGGATATACAAGCACATGGCTATTGGCTTTTTCCTCTTAGCCTCAGACTTTGTATATAGATTGGGTAAAGCTGGCATGCAGGGTTTTTCTAATCCATTTTAATTAAATGGCCACTAGAAGGAGCTGGAACTTAATTTAAGGTAACCTATGACGCAACTGCGGGTCAGAGGCGGCGGCAAAATGGCGGCACCGGACGAGCGGGAGTTGTCGGCGGAGCAAACTGAGAAGCTCCTTCAGTTCCAGGATTTGACTGGCATAGAGTCCATGGACCAATGTCGTCATACACTGGAGCAACACAACTGGAATATAGAGGCAGCTGTTCAGGACCGATTAAATGAACAAGAGGGAGTCCCAAGTGTCTTCAACCCACCACCTTCTTGGCCCTTGCAGGTCAACACTGCGGATCACAGAATCTACAGCTATGTTGTTTCAAGGCCACAGCCAAGGGGTTTATTAGGTTGGGGTTACTATTTGATAATGCTTCCATTCCGATTTACATATTACACATTCCTTGATATATTTAGGTTTGCTTTGCGTTTTATCCGTCCTGATCCTCGTAGTCGGGTCACTGACCCTGTAGGGGACATTGTTTCATTTATTCATATGTTTGAAGAAAAATATGGAAGAATACATCCTGTCTTCTATCAGGGAACATACAGCCAGGCGCTGAATGATGCCAAGAGGGAATTGCGCTTCCTCCTTGTTTACCTGCATGGTGATGATCATCAAGATACTGATGAATTCTGTCGCAGTACACTCTGTGCACCAGAAGTAATTTCCCTCATAAACACCAGGATGCTCTTCTGGGCATGTTCTACCAATAAACCAGAAGGATACAGAGTGTCTCAGGCTTTGCGTGAGAACACCTACCCTTTCTTGGCAGTGATCATGCTGAAAGATCGTAGAATGACTGTGGTTGGAAGGTTAGAAGGACTTATCCAACCTGATGATCTTATTAACCAATTGACATTCATTATGGATTCCAATCAGACGTACCTGGTGTCTGAGCGTCTGGAAAGAGAAGAATGAAACCAAACTCAGGTCCTGAGGCAGCAACAGGATGAGGCATACCTGGCTTCCTTACGGGCAGATCAGGAGAAAGAACGTAAGAAAAAGGAAGAGCGAGAGAAGAGGAGAAAGGAGGAAGAGGTGCAACAGCAGAAGCTGGCAGAGGAGAGAAGGCGGCAGAATTTGCAAGAGGAGAAGGAACGGAAATCTGAATGCCTTCCCCCCGAGCCACATCCTGATGATCCTGAAAGTGTGAAGATCATCTTCAAGATGCCCAATGACTCAAGGGTGGAAAGGAGGTTTCACTTTACACAATCTTTAACTGTGATCCATGATTTCCTATTCTCTTTGAAAGAGAGTCCGGAAAAGTTCCAGATTGAGGCCAATTTTCCCCGCCGTGTCCTGCCCTGCCTTCCTACAGAGGAATGGCCTAATCCACCCATGCTGCAAGAAGCCGGACTCAGCCACACGGAAGTTCTCTTTGTACAAGATCCTTCACCGTGCCAAGGCCCTGTTTGCTAACTACTTACAGTCAGAAGTTTGGGATTCTTAAGAGGGAGATGAGGCAGCAGCTGAATCTCCTTCTTCAGAATCCCAAACTTCTGACTGTAAGTAGTTGATTCGCAACAATCGAAGTTTGCGAAAAACCCCTTCCCACCATATTGTAGGAGCCCACTTGTCCAACCATGCTAATCCTAATATCACTGGTTCTAACATTTTTTCCACTATAATAAACCGAATAGTTTCGGTGTGCTCCCCAATATCGAGGTGCACCTTTTCTGTTATATGAGTCACTGGTGCCCCTCCCAGCAATGAACCATCCATTTGTTCAAAGGTAATAGGGGTTCTCAACCGCACAACCCGCAGCCCAAGTTCGTCAACTATTGCCCTACGAATTAAACAACGAGTACACCCTGAATCAATCAATGCCTCATATCGGCGTCCAGTGGTTGCCCGTGGGTTTCGAAGTACGACTGGTACCATAAAAGGTCGGATGGGGTCGCTCACCATCGGGTCGTGTGGGTCCTCATTGTCGTCATCACTATCCCCAGCCACAATCGGGAATTTTTCCGCCACCACTTTCTTAGTATCTGTAGCCAGGGGATCCCTCTCCATACAGGATGTTCGAGTCATTTGGGACCGTTCGGATGTTGGTCGGCCTCTGCCTCTCAACACAGCTCTAGGAGGGGGGTTTTGGTCCGGGTTGCGGGGCATGGGATGAGGACAGTCGGCTGCTCGATGACCAAGGCGATTACATCTGAAGCAACGAAACGCAGGCAGCTGGATCCTTTCCCCCAAGCCGGAGCCAGCATTCGGTTTAGTCTCCTTGGGTGTTTGTGTGCGTTCTGCTGGTCGTTTTCCTTGACTTGCAACCCCTTCACCCCGAATACGGAATTCTCGGAGACCGATGTCCAATTCGATGGCTGCCTTGTACCACACACTCAACTTGGGGGGCAAGCCCCGGTACACGCAGGCTTGCCGTAAATCACGGTCTAGTCCTTTATGGAATTGGTGCACCAGAAGACGTTCTGGCCACCCCACCAACCGAGCCGCAATCTTTCGGAACTCCTGTACATATTCCTTTGCTGGTACGCCCCGTTGCTTAAACGCAAACAAATCCCCCTCTGCAACCTGGGCGCTTGTTTCGTCTTCAAATCTGGCACGAAGAGCCTCCAGAAATCGTCCCATGTCCACGAGTTCCCTTGCATGTTTAGCATGGAGGCCTGCCACCCACTCAGCCGCTTCTCCCGTCAGGACCCCCATAACAGCAACCACCATAGCCCACTGGGAGGGATACCACTGTCCATATTGGTCCATATGGCTTATCACCTGGCTTAAGAAAAGAGCCACTCGTTCAGGGCTTCCGTCAAAGGAAGTCTGCAGGGCAGGCGGTCCCCAAATGGCCTGCGGGACCCACAGCCCCGGCGGGGCCCCCGGAGGCCAAGGCATGGGGCCTGGGGTCCTCGCTGCTCCAGTCGCTCTCCTGTCCTGCCTAGGTCGGTCCCTCGTCACCCCGCGACCCCCAACAGGTAAGCCCCCTGCCAATTGCGTTGGTTGGGGCTCAGGACCGGCTCCAAGGTCTCCCGACGAGGCACCTTGGTCTTGTTCTGGAGGGGGTTGGTCCATGGATCGTCTAGAGGTCCGCTCCATCCTCAATTTAGGGCTTGTGAGCCGGAATTGGGTCTCCGAAGCGGTCACCCCTGTATCCTGCCAAGAAGAACCTGGAGGCTCCAGCCCTGCAACCCAGGGCTGCCAGGATGGGGCGTCACGAAATCCAGATTCCCCAAAACGCTCACGTAGCATATCCATGGTGCTGGGACCGGATGAGGCAGGATACCCCCAATCCCCTTCATCCTCCTCAGTCCATCGTCTTTCCCTCCAGCCCTGGAAAGACGCTCCCAAGCAAGGGGGCGTTGGCATCCGCGGCCCGAGGAGAACAGAGCTGTGCCACCAATCCCCCGTCCGAGCCCATTGTCCTGGAAAACTCTCCTCCTCCGGTCGGGGCGGGGCGCTCTTGGTTTGCTTGACTTTTGGTTTCACTGCCAACTGTTCCACACTCTCCTTCACCTCCTCTATCAGTGGTTCCTCCCCCTCCACATCTCCACCACACTCCTGCTCTCCCAAGGCCGTCCCTTCTGCCATATCCCCCTTTGCTGCAAAGCCACAGGGACTCCTCACCTTCGCGAAGACAGTCCGAGCTGACCGAGACAGTCGCGAATCCTAGCAGGCCTTGGGAAGAGATCGCTATGGATTTCATAGTCGATCTCCCCCCTAGCCATGGCCACACTGTAATTTGGACGGTGGTGGATCTGTTTTCAAAACAGGCCCACTTTGTGCCATGTAAAAGCATAACATCCGCGCGACAATTAACCGAACTCTTTTTGCAACATATCTATCATCTCCATGGAGCACCTAAGAGGATTATATCCGACCGCGGTGTTCACTTCGCCTCTAAGTTTTGGAGACGATTTGTCTGTTTAATTGGGTCCTCTCAAGGGTTAAGTTCAGCATTCCACCCGAGCACTAACGGGGCGGCTGAACGGGCCAATGCCATGGTTGAAAGATATATCAGATGCTACGTTTCGTACCAGCAGACAAATTGGTCAGGACTCCTGCCTTTCGCCGAAGTGGCATATAACAACATACCCCACCGCAGTACTGGGTTCTCCCCTTTCCAAGTAATATATGGCCGAGAGTTTTCAGCCATTCCAGAGTTAGATCCCCCTATGACAGACGGTGACACGCCACGCGGTTGGGCCGATAAAATTAGTCATGTATGGCCAAGTGTAAAAACAGCATTACAAAAGGCAGCAGACGAGTACAAAAAATATGCAGACAAGAAAAGAGCTGATCCAAAACCATTCCGGATAGGAGACAAAGTATACTTATCTACGAAATACCTTAAACTCCGACTGCCCAGTAAAAAATTAGGACCTAAATATATAGGACCATTTCCCATAACACAAGTCATCAATCCCGTAACCGTAGCTCTTAAACTTCCCCCTCTGTTCAGTAGGATACATCCCGTATTCCATAGCAGTTTGGTGAAACCGTTGACGATAGAAAGGCCAGGTACCTCGACTACTCCACCGGGTCCCGTGCATACCAACCAATATGAGATAGACCGAATATTGGATTCCAGGGTTCGTAGGGGGATGTTACAATATCTTGTGCGGTGGAAAGGATACCCTGTAACACAGGCCTCGTGGGTGGCACACCCGATGTTCACGCTGCCCGATTGATACAACGGTTCCATCGGAAATACCCAGACAAACCTAATGCAGGATCGTAACAGTGACTAACATTTGTATGCTTTCTATTTATAGGTGAGCTCCTGGTAGGGGGGGCCACCTGTCGAGTCCTACCGGAGCTCGCCATCGATGGGGGATGTGGGAGACGAAGGAGTGGAGATAAGCAGCCGCAGCGAACACACAAACAGTTCCTGGATAGCAGCATTCAGGGTGATGATTGATGACGTTGCCGGGCCTCTCCGATTCTGCTGTCCTCGCTGCTCTGGTGCTCGCAGCTGTTACTGTTAAGGGAGTGGGGGGGGGGGTGCTTGATTGATAATCACCGGATGTATGTTTAAGGGGCTGAGTTTTTGTTAAATAGCACTGTGGTGTGATTACACCCAGCGCTGACTTTGAACCAAAACACCGACTTGTACTTTACTTTTGACTGCAAGCTTATCATTGCCAAAGTAAACCCTGATTCTCTGTGCGTTACTGGTGATTATTTCCTATCGCAGTTCTGAACGAACGACAAGCCGAGAGTTCCACTTCTGCAGCCACGTTAATGCTAGGACTAGTGGCCATTCCATTCCTGGGGCTACTATGTATGTGAAGGTCTCATTATGATCTCCCAGCTTCATGTGCAATGGTTCTGTGGCAAAAATGGCCGTCTCCCCTTCTGCTACAGTTCCATCTAGCTGGCAAAAAGCAATGGGGGTTTTCATTTTCCTTAGGTGAATTCCCAATCTCCCAGCCAGGGTTGGGCTAATTAGGCATCGGGTGCACCCCGAGTCCAGCAATGCTGCTACTTCCTCCCTTTTCCCTTGGCTGGGGATAAAGTCTTAGGGGCAGGGTGAGCAGTTTGATAGGGTTGCTTACCTGTGGGTCATCTTCCAGATTGCCTTTGGAGTGGGTCAGGTCCTCTCGGAGTGTCGGAGATCCTTCCTCTGATTTTGGAGGGGAACAAAATTCTGCAGCCTCTCAGCTTCTCAGCAGAGTTTCTTTTCCTGGGGGGGGGGATTTGTAGGTTTCCCCTGACAGGCGGTGAGGTTTTCCAGTGAGGAGTTTTGACTGGCATTCTGCTGCTCAGCGCCCCTCCTTCCCACACTTAAAGCAACCTGATAGCCTTGGTACCATGGCGGCTTGCGGTTTGAATGGCTCTCGCTTCTCCTGGGGTAGGGATCTTCTCCAGGCCCTGCCTGTGCGGTACTGGTTTCGGGTCATCTCAATCTCTGCCTCCTCTGCCATCAGGTACCATTCATGCAGGCAGTTTGGGGCACCATGGGTCAGGCAGGCAGTGTACAGGTTGTCATTGAGTCCATCTTTGAACCAGCAGACTAGGATATCTTCTGGCCTGTTGACTCAGCCGGCCAGGTCCTGGAATTCTTCAGTGTATTCAGCTACAGGATGGTGGCTTGCTTTGATGTGGTCGCAGGCTTTGTGATCGGCAAGGGAATCTTCAAAGCGGTGGCGCAGGGCTGTCATGAATTAATCACAGTTTCGTAGCTCTGGAGCATCGGAGTTGTAGAGGCTCAACATCCATCTGGCCACTGCCCCTTCTAGGGCTAGGGTAATGACTCGCACTCGTGACCCCTGGGTTGGGAAATTCCACCCGTACTCTTGCATTAGGTGAGGACTTTGGCCAGGAAAAATCCCAACTTTTGCCTCCATCAAATTTTACCCCCAAGGGAGGGGCCTTCCTCTCTAGCTGTGGGTCCCTGGGTTGGCCGAGGACGATTGCCTGGGCTGGGACAGTGAGAAGTTGGTACCCGGTGTGGCTGCTGCTCCACCAGCTTGCTTGTCTGTTTGGTCAGCCGCGGCTGGGTCAGGGGTGATGGCTCAAGTTTCCTTGGCTGCAGGTCTGCCCGCTCTCCTTCGTTGGTGACCCTGTTCGCCTTGAACGTTGAGATTTTCCAGGGCTTCCATGATACGGTTGATGTACTGCTTCAATTGATCATCCACCAGTGGTTCCTCAGTCAGCTCTTCCTGATTGGAGAGGGCCTCCAGCTCCCTTTTCCACCCAGGCTATGCAAGTAATTAGGGGAAAAAAAGAAAAAGAAAGAAAAAGAAAAACTAGTCATATATTTCTGTGTGAGCATGTGGTTGTGTTTAAGAGTCTGACAGCCCAAGGATAGAAACTATTTTTAAATCTATTTGTTTGGCTGGCTAAGCTTCAATGTCTTCTACCTAATGGTAGAAGTATGAAGAGACACTGACCAGGGTATGAATCATCTCTGAGTATCTTCCTTAGTCTGCTAAAGCAGTGAGACCTGGCGATGTCATCCAGTGTTGTTAGAGGGCAACCAATGGTTTCTTGTGCCGAATTGATCACTCTATGTAGTGCCTTCCTGTCCGCAGCAGTTAAACCAGCATACCATACTGTAATGCAGTATGTGAGGACACTTTCTATCGTGAACTGATAGAAAGAGGTCATCAGCTGTTGTTCCACCTGATTTTTTCACAGGACTCTAAGGAAATGAAGTCTCTGCTAGGCCTTGCCAATCACCAGGGATGTGTTGTTTTTCCAGGTGAGATCTTAACTAATAAGCACTCCCAATAATTTAAAAAAGCAAACCCTCTCCACAGAGCTCCCCTCAATATACAGTGGGGCAGGTTCCTCTCTGTGCTTCTGAAAATCTAGCACCATTCCTTTGTCATACTAGTATTTAGATGTAAGTTGTTTTTTGAGCACCATGAGGATACCTTCTGGACTTCTTCCCTCTATGCTGATTCATCCCCTCCAGCACCGTTGTGTCTTCTACAAACTTTATTATGATGTTGGATGGATCAGAGGATATGCAGTCATGTGTATACAGCAAGTACAGGTAGGGGCTGAGCACACAGCCCTGAGGGGAGCCTGTGCTGAGCTTCAGGATGGAAGATGTAAAGGAACCATCCCTTACTGTTTGTGGATGATCCATCAGGAAGTCTTTGATCCAATCACAAGTGAGGGGAGGGAAATTCAGGTCAGTCAGCTTTTCAATGAGAATGCCTGGTAAGATGGTTTTAAAGGCTGAGCTATAGTCTATAAAAAGCATTCTGACATAATTCCCAGATTTCTCAAGGTGGCGCAGTGCAATATGTAGAGCAGTGGTGATGGCATCCCCTGTTGATCTGTTGCTTCTATAAGCAAACTGGTGTTGATTGAAATTTGGTGAAAGACAGGACCAGAGGTGTTGTAGGACCAGTCTCTCAAAGCACTTCATCACTATAGACATCAGTGCAATGGGTCTATAGTCATTCAGGCTGTTTATGGCTGCTTTCTTCAGAACTGGGATAATTGTGGCTGCTTTCAAGCATGATGGGACTTTACCCTGTTGCAGGGAGATGTTAAAAATCCTTGTCAGGACTCCTGTTAATTGGTTAACACAGGTTTTTGCCACTTTCCCCAGCACCCCATCTGGACCTGCAGCTTTGTTGGGCTTCAGCACAGCTCTCACTTGATGTTCATGCAGGATGAGTGGCTGGAGGTTAGAGGGCCTTTGGGCTAGAGCCACAGAGACAGGTCTTTTGACCTCAAAATGGGCGAATAAGCTATTTAGCTCCTCCACCAGCAGGGCATCAGCATTGGCTATTTTTTTCGTATTGCCCTTATAGTTGGTTAGGTGTTGTAGCCCCTGCCACACCTATCTTGAGTTATTATCTTCCAGATGCTTCTCTACATTTTGTTTGTATTTCTGTTTAGCTGCCTTAATGCCTCTCCTCAAGTGTGCCCTGGCCTCGTTATATTCGTCTTCATTTCCTGCCTTGAAGGTGGATTTTCGGACTCTCAGAAGTGATTGTACCTCTGCTGACATCTAGAGTTTACGATTACTGTAATCTGTTGCTCAGGTTTTCTAAGGCCCATTTGACTTCACATTCTAGAATGTCTGGTTCGACGTCAGTGACCACCCCATTGTGGTTATCAGGGACGTTATAGTTCTTGTATAGTTCTTCTGTGTAATTTTGCCACTTCTTCTTAATCTCTTCTGCCTCTGTTAGGTCCCTGCCATTTTGGTCCTTTTCATGCCCGTCTTTGCATGAAACGTTCCCTTCATATCTCCAATTTTCTTGAAGAGATCTCTGGTCCTCCCTATTCTATTGTTTTCTTCTATTTCTTTGCACTGTTCATTTAAGAATACATTCTTATCTCTTCTTGCTATTCTCTGGAATTCTGCATTCAACTGGGTGTATCTTTCTCTTTCTCCCTTGCCTTTTGCTTCCCTTCTTTCCTCAGCTATTTGCAAAGCTTCCTCAGACAACCATTTTGCTTTCTTGCCTTTCTTTTTCTTTGGGATGGTTTTAGTTGCTACCTCTTGTACAATGTTGTGAACCTCCGTCCATAGTTCTTCAGGCACTCTGTCTATCGGATCTAATTCCTTAAATCTATTTGTCATCTCTACTGTATATTCATCAGGGATATGATTTAGTTCATACCTGAGTGGCCTAGTGCTTTCCCCTACTTTCTTTAATTCAAGTCTAAATTTTGCAACGAGAAGCTCATGATCTGAGCCACAGTCAGCTCCTGGTCTTGTTTTTATTGACTGTATAGAGCTTCTCCATCTTTGGCTGCAGAGCACATAGTCAATCTGATTTCTGTGTTGACCGTCTGGTGATGTCCATGTGTAGAGTCGTCTCTTGGGTTGTTGGAAAAAACTGTTTGCTATGACCATTGTATTCTCTTGACACAATTCTATCAGCCTATGCCCTACTTCATTTTGTACTCCAAGGCCAAACTTGTCTGTTATTCTGGTTATCTTTTTGCTTCCTACTTTAGCATTCCAATCCCCCATGATGATAAGGACATCATTTTTTGGTGTTAATTCTAGAAGGTGTTGTAGGTCTTCATAGAACCGGTCAATTTCATCCTCTTCAGCACCATTGGTTGGGGCATAGACTTGGATTACTGTGATATTGAATGGTTTGCTTTGGATTTGAACTGAGATTATTCTGTCATTTTGGGGATTGTATCCCAGTATTGCTTTTCCTACTCTTTTATTTATTATGAAGGCTACTCCATTTCTTCTGAGGGATTCTTGCCCGCAGTAGTATACCTGATGGTCATCTGAATTAAATTCACCCATTCATGTCCATTTTAGTTCGCTGGTTCCTAAGATGTTGATGTTCAGTCTTGTCATCTTTTATTTGACCACATCCAGTTTGCCTTGATTCATGGATCTATGGAGAAAAAATCTTTACAGCATCAGACTTTCCTTTCACCATCAGATGCATCCACAGCTGAGCATCCTTTCGGCTTTGGCCCAGTCGCTTCGCTCTTTCTGGCGCTACTAGTACTAGCTCTCTGCTCTTCCCCAGTAGCATATTGGACACCTTCCGACCTGAGGGGCTTATCTTCCAGTGTCATATCTTTTTGCCTTTTGGTACTGTCCATGGGGTTTTCATGGCAAAGATACTGGAGTGGATTGCCATTTCCTTCTCCAGTGGATCTCATTTTGTCAAAACTCTCTGCTATGACCTGTCCGGCTTGGGTGTCCCTGCATGGCATAGCTCATAGCTTCATTAAGCTATGCAAGCCCCTTTGCCATGACAAGGCAGTAATCCATGAAGAGGTAAAATTTGATATTGTATGTTAATTCTGCATATAGTCACTATCATTTGTACCACTTCTGGAAGGTTCTCCAGAACTTCTGGTATATTTTGTGGTTGCATGATTTCAGTTGTGAGATGAGATGGACTACTCTTCAGAAGCAGTTCCAATTATATTTTATTTGAAAAACTAACATGGATCTCAGTTTTAGAAAGATCTTTGGAAGAGGCTGCATTCTAAAGATGCCATGGTGAATCCTATCAGTTAAAAGAACTAATCCCAGAAGCCAATATGGGATAATAATGGAATTTATTTAATATCAGTGAATAACATAATACAAGAATTGGAAAGGATCTTGGAAAGAAATTAGTTCAATCCCCTAACCACTGCAGAAATCTACAACTCCATCATTTCCATTAGACACAATCCAACTTCTGTTCAAGAAGGAACAGTGAATAAGAACTTACCACTTCCAGAAACAATGTATTCTACTGCTAAACAACTCTTAACATTAGGAATATTTTTCTCTTATATAACCCAGGGAAAGGAAGATTTAGAAGCATCAATAAAGAATTAAATGCAATGGAGTCAAATATATTTTATTCAAATTAATTGTCTGTAAAACTAGGAACAATTTTATTTCAAGTGAATATTAATTCAATATCTACACTCAAAATCTAGATTAAGCAACCCAGTAATTTCAACCTGCATCCTTTTGCCTTGTATGATGCTTCCTACTTAGATATATAAGGAATTCCTGAAAGGTTTAAAAATGTTACAGATTCTGTCCTGATAGAAACTGTTTCCATAGAAACATCAAGAATACTAGTTAACAGAAGCTTTGGCACCTTACTCCTCCCCAGACAAGCTATTTCACAAACGGATTGTTTTTGTAGCTCACTCTATAGAACATTCCATGAAATAGTGAAAAAGAATATAGGATCCTTAGCCTAGTTCCCTTATGCCCCCCTTTTTTGTTAGTAATATTTCTGTGATTCTACTAGGATATATGGTACAAAAGGTTGCACTTTAATTGAACTGTCAGCATCTCCAACAATCCTATACAACTTTGATTATGCACGGCAGGGTTAGTGATATACTTGTTATTGTGGATGCCCTATTTGCTAAACCTGAACACCCCTACCCCCGACAGGTCAAACAACCCAAGCAACCTTCCTGTCATTAGCTACGACTATTCCTACCTCACTGCTGTGAAAATCACACAAGCGAAGACTTCAAAGCCCAACCAGGACTGAATTCGACCAGAAGCTAATCACCCACAAATCCAGCTCAAATGGCAATAATTGGCTAAACTGCTCACCTCTCCAGAGCTCAGCAGTAATTTGGGATAATAAAGAAAAGAATTATTCAGCTAACTGCTCTGAAATGTATGTTTTCTGACCGACACACTTCACATTTTAATAATGATGGACACAAAATCCAATTTAATGTAACATCTACTGAATAACAAATCTAACATTGAAAGAAAATGAAGTATTTTAATGGTCTATATTATTTCATAAAAATATTTCATACTCCATATTATAGACCAAAAAGGGATTTGAGAGCAATCCTTATGTTGTGAATTGTATTTGATTTCTGCAGTAAGTGAAAATTCCAAATTAAAAATAATATATACTGCATCTATACCTCAATGCTGTGCAAAGTGAATGTCACTGTGCGTGTGTCTCTTTTGGGTTTTTCAAGAGACTTTGTTTACCATTTCCTCTCCTTCTAGAGCTTAATTTACATGGCACAGGTCCCTGCTCCAATCCTGGGCATCTTGAGTAACGGGCCATTTCTGCCTAGAAATTTTGAAAACATATGCTGGTCTGTATCATTATAATTGAGATAAGTGAGATAGGTCTCACTTATTATAAAATAGGTGATAAACCTGCAATTATTTTCATCAATAACACCCTTCCTATGTTACAATGAAGCAACATAGCATCCTCTAGATTAAACCATAACTCTCAAGTTCAGTAGGGAGTACTTTTAGTTTTTAATTTATTTTAAATGACCATCGATGTATCATCTTCAAATCAATTTTCCTCAAAATAATTGAAATATATGTTATAACTGTCATTACAGTATCACAAAGTCAAATATATGACTGTAACATTGGTCACAGTTCAGGCAATTGTGGCATCTAGTCACACAAGAAATGTGTTTTTCAAATAAGCATGTCAAATTCACATGAGAATGAGGAAATTTTCTGAAGGAGCATAGAACCTAGATAATAAAAGAAAAAAATGTGTTAAATGCATTTGGGCATCTAAAGATCCTTGGCTATAACCAACAGATCTTCTGATTATAAGGTGCTTTTTGGGTTCAAATTTTACAGATATTGTGGAAGTTGGCTTATAATATGCATTGTTAAACACATTTTCCCCAGGGAAAGGCAAACTATAATATAGAACAAAATTATCACTGAATATTATGTAGCCCCATAATAATCTATCCTGGTTCCTCATAAGTTTATTTTGCACTTCCATTCCATGGCAGAAATAAAATACAGAAATCCTAAGAATGTACAGTATATTTATAGTAATATAAAACTGATATAATAAAATTGCATATGATCCCACAAATTGAAATCCACTCAAAATAGACAAAATATACGGATATGCACCAGCTCAGCCCTCTCCCTTATATGCCACTTTTCTATGCAAAATATTTTATTTGGAACAATATTCAATCATATAATTCCATATCTGTTTCTGAAATACAACTATCATTATATAATTAGTATTTCAACTTCAAATACTATATATGTTTTCTGAAACTAAACTGAAACTTAAAGTCTGATAAAGGTGCAAAGCTTTTTGATTGATTCCCATGCTGGATAAAACCAGACATTTTTCTGTGATTAGTGAAACATGCAAGCAACTCTATTGAAATTTATCTTAAATATTTTTTCTTGCCTATTCAATTTTGATTTTTTCAGTACTTAAAACAGAAATAGGATGATTGATTTTACTGGTTCAATCTTGTTCAGTATTAAGAATGACCAGAAAAGCAAGCTAACTAGCACAAAAAAATGCAGTATGGAAACTAACAAGATAATTCACCAACTATAGGTTTTGTGTTTTGAATGCTGAAATAGTTTGTGGCCTTTGGGTCACTATGACCCAGTACTAGTTGCCACATGATCAGCATTAAGTTGGTGTGATTGGCTTTTCTACCTCCCACCTAATTTCTATTTTAAACTCATCCTTGATATTAGGCAATGATGAAGTCCTGAATTTGCATACATTTCAATGCATTAACATGCAAATGAATAATGACCTTTTCTTCCTCTGTGAAAGTTGGCAACTATGAACTGCTACAATTCCTGGAGGATTATATTCTACTGCAAGAGATATGAGTAATCAGGAAGTAATTCCTGATTACCCTTGAGTGTAGTCCTTGCAAGTGTCAATTCCATCAATGAATCTTTCCTGCTATTGTTTTAATGTACTTCAGGGAAACATTTAAATCATACAAAAAGTATTATTCAAATCTCAAAATTCCATAATAAGAGTGTCCTATTTGGATTTGTTTTTAAAACTATTTGTTTCTTTATGACATGCGAGTAACCAAAGCAAAATATAATTTTATATGGTATTCCAAGATTCTTTTGCAAATTAGACTAGATAATGTGCATTAATTGCAAATAATTAAATATTTGTCAACATAAATTTAACTGAAGTTGGAAACAGAGTAAAAAAAGGAATACTTATATCATTAATCCAATATTCATGATTTCAGACTGCTTATAATGAACTGATTTTCTTCCACATCAAGGAATTTTTTTTGATGGTAAAACAAATACGGATGAAAATTTCAAAGATTAATTAAACTCTTCACTGACATGCCAGTCAGAATTTATTTGGCTGTTTCCTTCTTCTTCAATAGATCCACAAAATCTCACTTTTAAGGAGCGTTCCTAATATTGCATTAATGAATTTTCTTCAGAGATAAAATTGCATAGATTTAGGATAGCAAACAGATACCACAATTAAGAAAACTATCTCAGGAAGCTTGACAACAAAAGGGGACTACCGATGAACGAAAGGGATCCCAAGGGACATTGGCTGAAACTATGGGGGCTACTAATGAACCCTTCACCCAGAAGACATCTCAATGCAAAGCAAAACTTCCAACTCAATGAGAGGAGGCTTCCACCCTTAGAATAGAAGTTGTCAAATTTGATGGGAATCCCTAGCAACTGGGATTTTTCCTCGCACATGTACTGACCTACATGCAGGAGTATGGAAGGCACCAAAGTCAGGGTTGTCACCCTAGCTCTAGAAGGATCAGCTGCACATTAGATAGTGAGACTCCATAATGCAGATGCATCGGAGCTCCGCAACTTCAACCGTTTTATGACAGCCCTGAGACAGAGATTTGAGGACCCCCTAGCCAGCTGCAAAGCTAGAGACCACATAAGGTACATCAGACAGGGATGCTGTCCAGACAGCAAGTACATCAAAAAGTTTCATGATCTGACTTGCCACATAAATTGGCCAGAGGAAATACTTGTGAGTCAGTTTAAAGATGGCTTAAGCGATGACCTGTACAACGGCTGCTTGTGGAGCCCCAGCCCATCTGCACAACTGATGTGTCTTGGCTGAGGAAGCGGAAATCAACGAAGCTCGAAACCAGTACCATGCAAATCGCTCCTGGAAGAGATAGCCGCTGGAAGGGAGTAGGGAGGAAACCAAATGTCACTCTGCCTCACCAAGCTCAGCCGCCTGCTTCCATTGTGGGAAGGAAGGTCACCACGCAAACAAGTGCTGTGTGAGAATGTCCTCCTGAAAGGGAGAGAAGCAGGTCGGAGGGATACCCTCAAAGCCACCACCGTGTTCCAAAGATATCGCCCTGAAGACCCATGCAATCGTTGAGTTCCTGCCTGAATCAATTATGGTGCAAGGAACTCCAACCCCTCCAGTGGAGGAACCCAGTCAGTCGGAGAGCGTCTATGAAGACCCTTTGGTGAGTGGGGTTGTCGAACCCTTTACAACACTTATAGAATTGTTAATTCCAATAACGGGGAGAAAAGTGAGACTTAAGGCATTGCTAGATTCAGGGTGTACAACAAACCTAATAAGCCCAGCTCTGGTCGCGGAACTGGGCATTCAACTAAGGCCATACAATCCCCAATCTTGTTCTGCCAACTTGATGGGTCCATTGCAGGTTAAAGAATCTAGTTAAAGAAGTGGAACCCAAGGATGGACTGGAGAGAGGGGCCCCTCCAATTCCCTAATGATGAATTAATTCGGAACAAGGAACCCCACCAGGCTGAAATACCGTAGAGTGAGGAGGTAGGTGCGGCTGCGGCGAATGGACCCCTACCGGGCATCCCCAGGGAATATTGGGATTTGATGGATGTTTTCAAGGAAATGGACTCAGATAAACTTCCCCCCATAGGTCTACAGATTGTGCCACCAAGATTTTACCAGGGGCCAAACTACCTACGCCAAAGCTTTATGCTATGACTCCCCGGGAACTGGATGAATTACGGCAATTTATAGACAAAACCCTCGAGCGTGGGTTCATCAATCCGGTGAAACCCAAGGTGGCTGCCCTTGTCCTGTTCTGGGAGAAGGAGGCTTGTTACATTTATGTGTGGATTATAAGAATTTAAATACTATTTGCAAGGGAAATCTTTATCCTCTACCCTTAATGAAGGACATGCTGACCCATCTGGTGAAGGGGAGAATTTTTTCTAAACTAGACTTGCAGGAGGCTTATTGCCGGATCAGGATCCGAGAAGGGGATGAATGGAAAACAGCGTTTAATTGTCCACTAGGATTTTTTCAGTTCAAAGTTTTGCCATTCAGACTCCAAGCGGCTCCTGTTGTTTTCATGCAGCTAATTAATGCAGCTAATTAATGCATGTATAAGGGAGTTTTTTTTTATTGAAAAAGTTTTCAAATACAAGTTTTTCCCCCTTTCCCCCCCCTCTTCCCTAACCCCCCCCTCACCACCCATCCCCCCCTGTGACTTCTTCACAACATTAAGCTAATTCATAACTAATTACATAATATTTTACCATTCCCTTACTCCCTCCTCAAAATACTGACCCTTAGCATAATATTCTTATAACCCCCATTTTCGCAATAATCTGCCCTTTTTCTCCTCCCCCAAACTTATAGTATATTATTACAACAACATAACATTTAATCTTTTATATATATTAATATAACATTTCAAAGCAGCCTTCTCCCCACATCCAAATTTAACATTTATTCAATTCTATCCAATTCCTCCACTCCCCTAAATATATGACTTAAAAATCCTTTTTCTTAAACTAATCAATTAGTAAACTAACCTATTTCAACCCAGTTTCCCGCAAAATTACCATGCACTACAATTCTAAGTATGAACCACTGCCCACTCTGCTAAAATATACATATATCTATGTATACATTCCATTTTATAAAAAGAAAAACAAAGACAATAACTTTAAATTTATAATCCATATAATATCTTCTTTGACGTCTTTCCACTGGATTGTTGAGTCCATCATCCATAATTGGGTAACATAGCATCCTGGTGCAACAGTTTGTTCAAAATCTTCAGTCTTCATCTGCCCCCATCAGTAATGAATATCCTCATATATATATAAAAGTAAAAACAACCACCCGAGTGACATTATAATTATATTCCATATAGTTGTAATTGTGGTTTTCATCAGGATTATTAATTCCCATCATCCTAGTGGGTAACAGCCAGATCTTCTGCATGCCCCAGCATGACTCTCTTGTCTTGTAGCTCGAAATAGTTATAATATATTTATCGGTAAAAGAAATCCAAAATAGATAATTCAAATCCAACAATGTAAGGCTCTTTTCACATCCCCAAATCACGGCATTGCAGAGGTCTGCCACTATCCTCAAGATAGTATTAAACAATACTTCGCTGTTGCTTAGTTTAGAAACTACTATTTCTATGAGATCTGTTTCTTTTCTTTTTCTTTTGCGGGTTGAATTTCCATCCTGGTTTCCTTCCTACAAATTGTGTTATCAGCTAGTTGATCTTGTTGGTTTTGTTTTATTATCTCGTATTTCTTTTCCATCACTTGTATATCAACTGGTTGATTTACGCACTTGTCTGTAGCTTGATAATTCATCACATTGGAATCAGATGACACTGCTCTCATATTTATAGACAGTCCAGCTGGGGTATCCAGGGAGTCCGAAGACAATTTATCTACCACAGCCTCTATAATTTGATATTTTCCCTTTGTTTCCAACTCCTTTTGTTTGTCCTGTATTATGCCTAAAGATGTTAAATTCTTTTTTAAGATTTTTTGATAAAATTCTTCCGCTTTTTCAACAGTGTTCAGTTGATATCTTACTCCTTGGTGTCTGAATATTAAACCAGCTGGAACATCCCACCTAAATAGGATATTTCTTTTTTTTAACTCAGACACTAGAAAACCAAATTTCTTCCTCTCCATTAACATCTTGGGCGGGAGCTCCTTAAAAATCCAAATCTTTCTTCCACGAAATTGCAAAGTAGAACTAAAAGAATTCTGCACAATATCATTTCTTATTCCTTTATCAGTAAAATAAATCACCACA
The DNA here is from genome assembly GCF_059756535.1 of Pantherophis guttatus. NCBI lineage: Eukaryota > Metazoa > Chordata > Lepidosauria > Squamata > Colubridae > Pantherophis > Pantherophis guttatus. The sequence goes on along the minus strand of NC_142063.1, from coordinate 182,389,545 downwards.
TCTCTAGGCAATTGCTTTTGTTTTGCCAACCAGGAGTTTATTCTATAAATTCTGTCAATCCTGCAAAACACTTCATCAGGTTGAACCTTTAAAATCCCAGCCAGAATTTCAGAAGATATCTTCCTTAAATCATCTCTGTCATTTTCCTGCAGACCTCTCAGTCTAATTGCATATTCTGTAAAATTATATTGAATCATTAAAACTTCTCTTTCAATCCTCTGTTGTACATTTTCTTCATTACCAATCTTTTGGTCAACCTCCATTTTAGGTTTGTCTTCTGAACTATTATCCTGAATGTTTGCCAAATCCTTTTTAATTTTTTGGATCTTGTCATCCAAATTCTCCTCAGTTTCTTTCATTTTAGACTCTAATAATTTGGTATTTGCATCCAACTGAATCACAAAGTCTGCTAAACCATTAGCTGTTTTTAAAATCTTTCGATCCAAAAAGTCAAACTTAGATTTCACCAATTCACCAATTTCTTTAATTTCCAGCTTAAATTTTTCAAGTTGCTGATTCACAATCTCATCCCTTCTTACAATCTCCTCAAGAAGAAATTCTATTATATTAAAATCAGGTTTCTGAGACTGGAGAGTTAGAACTTGTTGATGTAATTTGTTAATGGGGGAATCCCCCCCCCACTGCCTGTTTGTCTAACTTTATAAGTCTCAGCGCCCTTTTTCCACACAGACAAGATTTACTGGAAAAGAGAAAAAAAAAAAGCTTTTTTCCAACCAAGATCAATATCAGATCCCCAGGAAAAGAAAAAAAAAAAACAAGAGTGAGAGTGAGGTTTTGCCTTCAATTACAGCCAGAAGTATTCGCTCCGCTACTTTGTAATAGAAAACGGAAGGACTTTCCCCTTCAGCCTCTCTTCAAGCTGCAGCAGTCACAGCAGCAATCGCCATTTTAAAAATCTTTTTTCCTTTCACTTCTTAAACAACTTCAATAACTTTTCTAAAATAAGAAGAATACTTGCGCTTCAGGATCAGAGGTCCAGCTCACATCTTCTTTGATTAATTTAACAGATTTGCAGGCTTGCTTTTGCCCCCTAGCTCTGCGTGTAGCAGAGATCTCCCAGAGCCCGGAGCATCGGCTGGGGATACGGGGAGTCTCTTCCGCTCCCTCCCAAAAGTAAATAAAAAACTTTTGGGATTAGGCAGAGGACTCTACCCACCCCAGCCGGCTCTATCTCCGTTTCCTAATGGAAATGGAGTTTTTTCGAGCCGCCATTCCGCTGAAAAAGGCGGCTCTTACAGGCAGTGGGTTCGACGATCCCGAGGGAGCGTCCGGCGGGGACAAACAGCAAACCGGAGTATTTGGGAGTTTTGACTTACCTTGATGATATATTGATTTATACTGAAACTAAGACTCAACATGTTAAATTGGTGCGGGAGGTTTTGAAGAAATTAAGGGCAGCTAAGTTGTTTGCCAAACTCTCCAAATGTGATTTTCACCAAGATAAAATAGATTACCTAGGGTACAGAATCTCTCACCAGGGGGTAGAAATGGACCCTGCAAAAGTCAGAGCAGTCCTCAAGTAGGAAACCCCCCATACTCGCAAATAATTGCAGAGCTTCCTGGGGTTCACTAACTTTTCTAGGCAGTTTATCCCCATTTTTGCCCAAATAGCATTACCGATTACAAATCTGTTAAAAACCAAGGGGGTAGATAAACCGAAACCTAGCCAACCACTGAATTGGACTATGGACTGCCAAGCGGCATTTGAAAAACTGAAAAAACTCTTTTTGGCTGAACCTGTATTAAAACACCCAGACCCAGAGAAAACATTTGTAATCCTGGCCGATGCCAGTGATGTGGCAGTTGGTGCTGTTTTACTCCAAGAGAATGAAGAAGGCAAATTACAACCATGTGCATACACCTCTAGGAAGTTAACTGAAACAGAAATGGGCAATATGGGAAAAGGAGGCTTTTGTAGTTAGGTGGGCACTCCTAACTTGGAGACATTTCTTGGAAGGAAGTAAAATACCTTTCCAAGTATGGACCGACCACAAGAACTTGGAAGCACTCAAAACCCCATGGAAAATGTCTCCAAAACAAGTCCGGTAAGAACAGTACTTTCACCGATTTAATTTCACTTTGAAGTATTTACTGGAAAGAAAAAACTTTTTGGCAGATGCCTTGTCCAGATTACCACAATACAACAGTGTCAAGGGGAAGTAATTAAGGCCATGATCCCAACCTTCCAATTAGGAGCTAATTCACACATTCTCAGGTGAAGAACGACCCCTCCACCTTAGACAATGCCACCACCACAGATTTCAAAAAAGCCTTAGAAATGGATGAGTGGTTTAATGCCATTAAACATATCTACATAATAAAAGAGGTGTTAGCTTGGGTGGGAAATAAACTGTATGTCCCAGCTAGGGAAAGTCTGAGAACTATGCAAGCTTGCCACGAGTCCAAATTAGCTGGTCACTTTGGTTTTGTAAAACATTACATTTACTGAAATGGCAATTCTAGTGGCCCTCCTTAAAAAGGGACATAGAAAGTTATGTAGCAAGCTGCCCCATTTGCACTGTCGCTAAATGCAGGCAGGGGGAAAACCCTGGTCTACTGCAGCGAGTGGCTGAACCTTCAGTCCATGAAGAGAGATCTCCATGGATTTTATTGTTCAATTGCCTGAGAGTTCTGGCAACACAGTGATCTGGGTTGTCACTGATCTTTTCTTAAAACAGGTTCATTTCATCCCATGCCAAAAGATCCCTACGGCTAAAGCCTTGGCTAAACTTTTTTATACATTTAGCACTTCCATGGGGCCCCATGACATATTATTTTGGACAGAGGGGTCCAATTCAAGTCTAAGTTCTGGAAAGCTTTTTTTAATCTACTTGGGACCGAGCAGGGACTTAGTTCTAGTCATCATCCACAGACAAACGGGGCCACAAAACGAATGAACTCAGTTCTGGAACAGTAACAGTTCAACAGTATTGAAACAGTGGATCAGTCATTTGCAAACTATTTGGCTGGTGGTCCGCAAAGCCTTGAATGAAGCCAAAGCACAAGCAGACAAGAAATGTACAGAACCTAAACCTTATAAAGTGGGGAACAAAATTTATCTTTGCAGCAGTCTAAAAAGTTGGTTCTTAAATATATTGAGACTTTCCCCATAGCTCGTATTATTAACCCTGTAATGGTGGAATTACAATTCCCTAAGCCTTATGGCAAGTCTACCCCATTTTCAATTATTGCTTATTGAAGCCTGAAGTCACCTCTGATCTTCGTCCGGCTATTACCCCTGTTCTGCCCCCTATTATGGTAGAGGGTGAACAACATTTTGAGATTCAGGAAATTCTTGACTCTAGGAAATTCCACAGAACCACTCAGTACCTGGTGGCTTGAAAACACCTCCCCTTCTCACACAATGAATAGGTTCAAAAAAACATGTGCAAGCCCCTAAATTAGTACGTATATTTCATCAATTGTACCCTGACAAACCTTGTTGATTTTGTGTTTCTTTTGTCTCCCCTTCCCTCTTTTGTTTTCTTTTGGGTGGACTTCCCATTCTTCTAGGGGGAGGCATGTCAGGTCCCAGATATTTCTACAGGGATGCTGGCATTTTGGTGGGAGGAAGGGAGGGAGGAATGGAGTGGTCTGTGTATGAAGTTTCTATTTCTGTTTCCAGTTTCTGTTTCTGTTTCCTGCATAACTGTGCTAATCTCTATATGAAGCTTCTTTTTCTCTGCAATGATGTAGTGTGGGAGGGGTTTGGTTAGCATTGCTTTAAATAGCTGGTTTTAAGTGAGAAGCTTCAGTTCTTGCCTAGATCTCTTGTTATCACAAACCTTCCAATAAAAGCTCCTTTTGGAACAACTGCAGTTTCAAGAATCCTACTTTCTTGGGAAGATTGGAGAGGCAAGACCTTACAACATCCATATTTGCCAAATAATAGGCAAATTCAATTTTACTACTTATTACATTAAAAAATAACAGTCAAGATTAGGATCCTGGAAGGAATATAAATGTATCAAATGGAGTGTCCTATCCAGTTATTTTAACCAAAGGGGGAAACATGATATATTTTGGGGGGGAATATATGTTTTATGTTCTTTAAAAACAAAAAAAATTCCTTGTCTATCTGAACAGCGTGTTGTCTGGGCATAATTAATTTTGAGTAAAAGTACAACAATAACCATAATCATACACGTAATCTTAATGAACATATAAATATTAATCATAAAATAGTAAAACAATTAGTTTGCCCATTTTACAATATTTTTAACACAAATGTTTGTTATTTCTTTGAATTCTTTTTAAATTCTAACTTCTGTTTTTGTTAGTTACCCAGAGGTGGCTGCTGCCAGTTCGGACCGGTTCAGGGAAACCGGTTGTTCCGACCACCGGCTCAGCCTGCCCACCCGCCCCGCCACTATCCCATCCTATATATCTCACTCTCTGGCTCGCTCACCCCGCCCATGCAGCCCAGCTGATTTCTGCGCCTTGCCCACTTTATTCACCGCAGCTGCCCGAGACAGTATGCTGGAAGCCACACACATGATATTACTGTGTGTTTGAAGCTGTGTGCAAGCGCGGAAGGCATGCGCTCACATTTTCGGTTCTGCACTAGGCAAACCAGTTGTTAAACTATGTGAAGCCCACCTCTGTAGTTAACAATTGGTAAAATATATCCCATGTTAAAAAGTATTCTGTTTCTTCCTTTTCTTTTATCTTAAGTGTCAATCTATCCATCTCAGCCAGTGGTGGGTTGCTACCAGTTCACTCTGGATCGGGTGAACCGGTAGCGGCAGCGGCAGGAGGCCCACCTGCCTGGACGTCTCTGCACATGCACAGAAGCGTCACACGCATGTTTGAGCAGGTGTGCGCCCATGAGCAAACTGGTAGTGTTGGGGTTTGAAACCCACTACTGATCTCAGCACATTCTAATATTTTTAATTACACTTTCATCTGTCAGGACTTCATCATTTTTCCATTGTTCTGTGAACACTATTCTTGCTGCCCTTACTACATGCAGAATTAAATATGGATTCCCTTTATTATACTGTTCTGTTAGTATCCCCAGCAGAATATTTCTGGTTTCAAATCTATGTGTTATCATTTTTTCTAACCAAGTACGTATTTTAGTCCAGTATTTTTTTGCCTTTGGGCATGTCCATCACATATAATAATATGAACCTGGTGTCTGATTACACTTCCAACATTTAGCTGATAAGTTTTCAAACATCTTTGCTAACCTCGCTGGTGGTAAATGCCATCTATAAAACATTTTGTATAGGTTTTCCTTTAGGCCATTGACATTGTTAATTTACAGTTTCTATTCCACAATTTCTGCCGTTTGAATAGTTCTATTGAATAACCAAAGTTTTTAGCCCATCTTATCATTGTTTCTTTCACTTGCTCTTCTTCCATTTTAATACTCAATAAGTGGCTATAGATTTTTAAAATTAATTTTTCAACTGTCCCTAGTAATATCTGGTCTAATTCTGTTGGTTCTTTATAGTAACCATGCATTCTTGCATCTTTCTCATATCTTGATTGTATTTGCACATATGGCCACCATGCTAAATCAACCCCTTGATTAATCAATTCTTGTTTGGATTTGAATTTCCCTTTATCATTCAAAATGTCCTTATACCTAGACTTCCAGTTGCAAACTTGGCGTGAACAGCTGGAAAATAGTGGGTTCTGCTGAGCCCTGTGAAAATCCCTTCAGAGTCACAGCCGTTTTGTAGGGATGATGAAGGAAGGAGAGGTGCTTTGCTGACCATGAGGAATCCGCAAATTCCTCGTTAGGTCCGAAGTAAGCTCTCCCCAAATGGCAGCAGGCACAGCTGCCATTGCTGGCAGCCTCGAAGCCGGGACAATTGGGAACCAAGATTGTGCAGGAGCTGTGTATGGACAGAATATTGAAATTGGGTGAGATATTTACCAACTTTTATTTTAAGAACTTGTGATAACAAAAAGATTATGAAAAGAAAACTCTGAAGCTTAAGATAGCGGCGAATTGACACATGGAGAAAAAAAAAGCCGGAAACAAAAAGGTGAAAAAAAAAAAGCCCAAGAGAAGCTATAAAACTATAGCTATAGCCCAAGAGAAGCTATAAAACACAGACAGCATGGAAAAAAACCAAATAATCTGAAAGTGACTTTAGGGAGAAATTGTTCATTTGAATTTTTAAATCCCTTGGATTTATCCGACAATCAGCTGTCTTTGACAGATTGCCTATGCTGGATTGGGGCATAAGAGAGCCATCTACTGGAGAAAGAGAAATACTACAACACTATAATCACAGTATATTTACTGTGATTATTACCTACTCTAATACAAAGTCTGATACAGAACATCTGGTGAATGGCCTGACCTTGACTCTGTTGTTAGAAGACGACCGGAAAAATTTGAGAGCATTCAACAGTGTTTTTTTTCCCCCTTTCCTTTTGAAGAGTTATAAAATTTGCAAATAACCAAATCTTACTAAAATTGACTATTGGATTATGGATTGGAAAAACTGGAAGAATTTAGTGGACTACCTGGACAAATTTGGACTTGGACTATTAATGTTACTTAATAGAATATTCTAAGAGGCAAAAGAAGAAAAGGTCAGAAGGAAAGAGAGAAGAAGGAAATAAGACTTTAAAATTTGGACAATTGGGAAACTATAAGCCTGTAAACTATTATGAAATAAAATGTGGTGTTTTGGAGGTATAATTATAGGATTGATGTAACTTGATTAAATAAAAGTTTCTTAAATATTGAGATATTGGAATAATAGAAATATACTTTTTATAAGCTGTATTAAATCACTATAAAATGGAGCTAGAGATGTATGAAGAAATATTGTGCATGTTAAAAAGTCTGTGAATCCTTAAGAAATGACAAACAGACAAAGGAATTGCTTAAAGATACAGAAATGAAGCTACTCAACAATTGGGGGAAAAAGAGGAACACGATATTCAAGAAGTAGATGAGAAACTAGAAATAGCAGGGGAAGGGGAAAATAAAAATGAGAAGTAAGAAGTTAGGAACAAAGAGGAGAAGAGACTAATAAGTAGAAGACAAATATATAACATCATTTTATTTATAAGGGTACAGAGAGAAGAGAGAAAAACCCCTTTAAAAAACAAAAACAAAAGGAAGTTTTGTGGATGGGTATTCAAAAAAAGCAGCAGAAAGAGGCAAAAGGCACCCAGAAGGGAAAGTTTAGTAGACACAAAAAAAAAATAAAAAGAGATACAAGATTCTAAGCGAGAGAGTTAAACGATTGACCAAAAAATCAGTAAGCGATGGATTTTTAGAAAGACTAAGAGATGATGGATAATGTGAAAATATATTAATAAAATGGGAAAACCCCAAAACCCCAATATGTTTTAGATTAGTAGATGGTAATTTAAGACTAGACAATTTAACCAAAGTACTAATATTAACAGTGTATTAAAAGATATTGTGAATTTAAAATATTAAGGTTTAGAAATGGTGGGAACTTGGAGATATACTCCCATGATGGATTGAATATTGTTAATAATTAGTGTTATTTGTAATCCTATATATTTGGAATATTGATGTTATGGTGGAATAATGAGTGATTTTTAAAATATTGAATGACAACATTTACTAAGGGGTAATAAACACAGGGTGCGAAGAAATGTTATTTATCCTTAAATAAATTAAAGAGAAAATGTAAAAGGAATATGAAATGAGATTAGTATTGTTTGAAGTTGGAAGATTAGAATTCTACATACTATTTGTATTATTATTGTTAATGTTGTATAAAAAAGACCTGATCCAATCAATGTACTGTCCATGAAACATGTATGTTTATATTGGAAAAAATAAAAAACTTAATTTAAAAAAATGTCCTTATACCTTACAATTTTTTGATATTAATCACATTTGGATGAATCAGTGCCTCCATCGTGGAGAACCAGACTGGTATTTTTATATAGTATCTTTAATTTTCCCCCATACTAACAGTAGTGCATTTCTAACAAGATGCCTTTGGAAATATCCATGTATTTTATTTTTCCCATACGATAAAAAGGCATGCCACCCCAGTCGGAGATGATATTCCTCCAAAGTTGACAGTCTTTTATGTCTCAAGTTTATCCATTCTTTCACCAAGACAAGTGCAGAAGCCTGGTAGTATAGCTCCCAATCTGGAAACCCAAGGCCGCCTTTCAGTTTAGCGTCTTGTAGCAGTTTCAGTCTTTTTTTTTTTTTTCTATCTATTTTTCTTTTTTTTTTTTATTGCAAAAGTTTTACAATTACATTTTCACCCTTTTTTTCACCCCCCCACCTCCCTCCCCAAACTTCCCGTCCTCCCTAACCCTCCCTAACCCTCCCCCCCCAGACTTCCCTATTATGTACTCATAACTAATAACACTGATATATATACCTGAACCCATCCCTCCCCCTATATAATTTTCCCTCTTTGTCTCTTTACATTAAGATACTTCTAATACATTGTTTTCAAATAAAAGCTATTTGATACTTTCTAGTTTGATATTTGTTCTGAACATATTCTATCCACCTTTTCCATTCCCATTCATAAGTCTCTTGTGAACAATCTTTTAAATATGCTGAAATCTTCGCCATCTCTGCAAAACTGGCCATCTTCGAAGTCCATTCCTCGATAGTAGGCAAAACTTCATTCTTCCAATATTTACCTATCAACAATCTTGCTGCTGTTATCATATACAATATCAATTTTGTTTCACCCAATGTAAAACCCTTAACTATGCCCAATAAAAACAGTTGTGGAGAAAATTGAATTTTTTTCTTCAATACATTCTGCATGACCCACCAAATTTTTATCCAAAAAGCCTTAACTTTCCTACAGGTCCACCAAACATGATAATACGTAGCATCCAAACATTCACATCTCCAACATTTTGGCTGAACATTAGGGTACATACATGACAACTTTTTAGGATCTAAATGCCATCTATAAAACATTTTATAAAAAATTTCCCTCAGATTCTGCGACTGTGTAAATTTAACATTCTGAACCCAAATTTTTTCCCATGTTTCCAACATCACTGGTTCTTCAAAATTTTGTGCCCACTTAATCATGCAATCTTTAACTAATTCCGTTTCTGAATCCCTTTCTAGCAGAACATTATAAAGCCTTTTAATATGCATTGGACCTTTCTCTCTTATATGTCTAACCAATTCTTCCTCATGCAACATAATACCAGTTTTTTGGTCCTCTTTCCATCTCAATTGTAATTGATTATATTGTAACCAGGTTAAATTAATCCCTTCGTCCAACAGTGTCTGCAATGTCTTCAGCTGCCATCTGCCCGCATCTGTAAAAAGAACCTCTTTGTATAAAAACCCCCCGAGTGACATTATATTTGTATTCCACAAGGTATGACCAAGATCCAGCCATAGCGGTATTTTATAATCCCATTTGAGTCGGTGCTTCTTCCAAACTCTCATCAAAGAGTCTCTAAGTATATGACTTTTAAATACTTTATCGACTTTGTCATCATAAAATAGGTAAGCATGCCATCCAAATTCAAGATCAAAACTTTCTGCATTCAATATTCCAGCCTTTTTACTTCCAAACCAATCACTTGTTAAAGTTAAAGCTGCTGCATCATAATATAACTGCAGGTTTGGAAGTTTAAGGCCTCCTCTTTCTGGAACATCTTGCATAATTTTCAATTTCACTCTCGGCTTTTTCTCGTTCCAGACAAACTTATTAAGTCCAGTTTGCCAAACTTTCAGTTGTTTATCACTTTTAAGCACCGGAATCATTTGAAACAAAAACAGAAATCTTGGCAAAATGTTCATCTTAACTGCTGCTATTCTTCCAAGTAAAGACAGTTGCAGCTTTTTCCAAATCTCCATGTCTTTCTGAACCTCTCGCCACAACACCTCATAGTTATTTTGAAACAATTTCATGTTTGATTCTGCAACCTGAACTCCAAGATATTTTACCTTAGGTACAATTTCAAAACCTGCCCTCCTTTCAAGCTCATGTTTACGATCTTGTGTCATATTTTTGACTATCATTTTAGTCTTTTTTGAATTCAGTCTAAAACCTGAAACTCTACCATAGTCTTGTATAATGTCATTCATCAGGATTGTTGATTCCATTGGTTGTGATAGGGTAACCACCAGATCATCTGCAAATGCCTTTATTCTATAATCCTCTTGCCTTATCATTATGCCTTTCAAAATTTTTGAGTCCCGTATTGTATTTAGCAAGACTTCCAATGTTAAAATAAATAAAAGTGGGGACAACGGACATCCCTGTCTTGTTCCTTTTTCAATTTTAAACTCTGTCGTCAAACTTCCATTAATAATAATCTGTGCTTTTTGCTCTTGATAAATTGCTGAGATCGCCTGTATAAATTGGTCCCCAAAGCCCATCTTTTTTAAAGTCTTTAGTAGAAAATTCCAATCCACTCTATCAAAGGCCTTCTCCGCATCCAAAAAAACCAGCACTGCAGAAATCTGTTTATTCTTATCAAGATATTCCAATAAGTCTATTACTTGCCTTACATTGTCCTTCATGTATCTGCCCTCAATAAATCCCGCTTGGTCCTCATGAATCACCTTTTGGATTACTGGCATCAACCTGTTGGCTAATACCTTCGCATAAATTTTATAGTCTGTGTTCAAAAGAGATATTGGTCTGTAGTTCTCTGGTTTTTTAGGACCAACTTGTTCCTTTGGTATCAAAGATATATAAGCAGTTGTCCAAGACGGGGGTATTTTACCCCCTTGTTGAATATTGCAAAATAAATCTCTAAGTTGTCCCACCATTTCAGCTTGTAAAGTTTTGTAATACACTGCAGTCAAACCATCCGTACCAGGAGCTTTGGCTGTTTTTAGCTGTTTAATTGCTGCTATTATCTCCTCCTCTGTTATAAGATAATTCATTCTTTCCTTTTGTTGATCAGTAATTTTTGTAACTCTCTTATCCTTTAAATATTCTTCTATAAGTCCATTCTGCACCTCTTCTTTAGCATATAGTTTAGTATAATAATCCACAAAAGCTTCTTTAATTAATTTTTGTTGAAAGATTTCTTTCCCTCCAATGTCAATACTGTCAATAGTCCGTATACTTTGTTTTTTCCTCAATGTGTAGGCCAACCATCTGCCCGGTTTATTAGCATTGCAAAATGTGTTATGCTTCGCGTATTGTAAACTTGTTGCAACTTGTTCCGCCATAAGCATTTGGAATTGGTCTTTCAAAAGTTTTATAGCACTTCGTATTCTTTCATCTGTTGGGTTTTTAATAAGTAACTGTTCTTTATTCTTTATTTCCATTTCCAACTCAGATCTTTTCTTTTGTCGGAACAGTCTATGTTTAGAATTCATGTAGATAAGTACCCCTCTCATATAAGCTTTACTTGCGTCCCAAACAATTTCAACTGGGGTACCTTTATTCAAATTTATTTCAAAAAATTCTTTCAAATGCTTTTTAAGTTCTATTATATTTTTTTCATATCTAAACAAGTTCTCATTTAATCTCCAAGAACGTCTCTCAACCTTATCCATCTCGATTTCTATCCATACAGGACTATGGTCAGTCAAAGTTCTTGGAAAAATCTTTGTTCTTTTTGTCTTAACAAGTAGATCATTTGACAACAAGATAAAATCAATCCTAGAAAAGGATCTATGTCTATCAGAAAAAAAAGTGTAATCCAATTCATTTGGATTATATATTCTCCAAACATCTTTTAGTTCCATATCTTCTTTCATATCAAAAAAGGTCTGTGGTAATCTAATTCTAGATTTTGCCAAACTCTTTTTATCTAATTTAGAATCAATTACTCCATTCCAATCTCCCATGATTAAAATAGATCTGTAGTCCCATTGCAATATTTTAGTATGTAACATCTTGTAAAAATAATCCTGTTGTTGGTTGGGAGCATAAATTCCAATCAAAAGAATTTGACCATTTGCTGTGAGCAATTCAATTGCTACAAACCTACCATCTTGATCTGCTTCTATAACTTTTGCTGTTAATTTTTTATTTACATAAATAACCACACCATTCTTTTTCTGCGAAGTTGAAGATATATAATGTGCTCCTAGTTTTGAGTTTATCAAATATTTTTGATCTTGAGTTGTGATATGCGTTTCTTGTAAACATATTATATCATTATTAAATTGTTTCAAATATGTAAATAATTTCTTCCTTTTCTGTGCTGAATTCAACCCATTGACATTCCAAGATAAACACTTAAAGATCATTAGCCTCTTTCTGGAGCGCAGAGCAATATGCTTGAAGTTCATCTGAGAGCTTCGATCTCGCTCCTCCCATAGCTCCAATCTCTTGTGCGGTACTCTTAACTGCCTTCTTGTCTTGTCTTTCCTGTTGTTGTTGTTGCTTTTGTTTAAGTAGCTTGGATTGAGCTCTAGTTATACGTTGATCTTTAACTTCAGTCAACTGAATCAAATCCGAAATTGGAGAAGAATCCAGCAAGGGCTCACTCAGAAAACCTCCTTCTGCACCTTGCACGTTTTCTAATTCCTGCTTAGACTGTTCTTTCAATTGCCTCTCTTCACTCTCCTTAATCTCCAAAACTGTAGATGTACGTGGAGATGGTGTTCTTTCCTTAAGAATAGTACTATAAAAGTGTTGTGCCTTCTCCACGGTATTCAACCGATATCCTTCTCCCTTATATCTAAAAATTACCCCAGCTGGTGCATCCCACCGGAAGGGTATCTGTAAATTTTTCAATTCCTTAACAAGAAAACCAAATTCTTTTCTAGCTTTCAGCATTTTAGGAGGTAATTCTTTGAAAATTACAAGCCGTGAGCCCCCCACTTGTACAGAAGTGAGAAAAGATTTTTGCAGGATATCATTTCTAATTTCTCTCTCAGTAAAGTATATGACCACATCTCTGGGCAGTTGTCTTTGCCTGGCCACCCAAGAGTTCACTCTGTAAATTTTATCTATTTTATGAAATACCAAATCAGGATTAACTTGTAAAATCTTAGCCAGGGCTTCAGAGCAAACTTGTCTCAAATCCTGTCTTTCCTCCTCTCGAATTCCCCGAAGCCGTATGGCAAATTCCATCGCCCGGAATTGTATCATAACAATCTCATCTTCAATTCTCTGCATTTTATTGTCAACTTCATCAATTTTATAGTCATTGTCTTTCATCCTAACATTAACTTCTGATTTGAATTCTTCAACTTTAAAATCAACTTTCCCAATAAAATCTGCCAGGCCAGATGCCACTTCTGATATTTTTTTGGTCACCATAATTTGATTCTGTTTCACCATGTCTTTAACTTCATTAATTTCCTGCAAAAATTCCTGATGTGATTTTTGAAGTTTATCATCTATCTCCTGTTGTGATTCTTGAAATTTGTCATCCAAAGTTTTAGAAATAAATTCTTTTAAATCTGCCACATCAAATTCTTTTTTCTGAGTTTGTAACTGTTGAGCAGGGGGAAGTTGCGTTTGATGTTTATGTGTGGGGGATCCCCCCCCTGATGCCTTCCCTTCCTGCTTCTTTGAAGCCATCGTGCCACGTAAGCTAGTTTTTTTGAAGAGGGAAGTTCTTTTTCCTTTCCCTCTTCCACAGAAACTTCTAAAAAAGTCCCCCAGATTTAATCAGATGGAACTAAAATAAAGCAAAGTCAAATTTTAGCAAAAGAATTTTTTTCTTTAGATAGAGCAGCTTTGTAGCAATTTTACAACTTTGTAGCAAAGCAGGGAGGCTTCACAAATCCACTTTCACTAGCTCGTTAACTCAAACGCTGGACGCCATATTTTTTCAGATCACTTTCACTCGCTCACTTTCTCTTTTGATTTAAAAAGTCAACAAAGCACTAATACTTGCAGTTTTCAAGTTTCTGGATTCAAATTGATATTTCCGCTGTTTGTTAAAATTAGTTCCTCTCACTTTAAAAGTTTGCTGCTGCCGGCTTGTTCTGCTGAAGGCAGAATCGTCCCACGCCGCCCGGAGTCTCCGCAGGTTGGAAGGGAGCCACACCTGTTTTCACCCCCAGAAGCAATTCCCTGGGGGGGTTACAGGGGCTCAACCTGTGCCCTGCTGTCTCTGCTCCTGCAATCTTCAAGATTTCGGAGTTTTCGAGCCGCTCCTCGTTCGCGGGGCGGCTCTACAGGCGGCGGGGCTGGCGGTCTTTAAAAAGTCACCGCCGTCGCCGAAGCTCGCAAACCGGAAGTCTTAGCAGTTTCAGTCTTATTCTTGCTTTTTTCCCTTGCCAAACATATTTTAGTATCATTTTGTTTAGTTCTTCAAAAACAATTTTTTCTGACTTCCTGCCTGGCTCCGCAGCTTTGAAGGCGCTCCTTTTTGAGCGCCCGTTTTCTGGTTCCGTAAAAGCCTCAGAACAGCCGAAAAACTGCTGTCTGGAGGCTTGGAACCCTCTCCCCGGGCAAAGGGGAGAGAGAAGAGTCGACAGGCAGGGGTAGAGCCCTCCTAAGTGCGCTAGGAGAAATCCTGGGGCGCAAAGGGTGTGGGCTCCCTATTGAAGCCTGTCAAGCCACTCTGGACCAGAAATGACTCCGCTGAAGTGGAGCTAGAAGCTGCGACCAGAATCTGCAGAAAAATCAACAGGGGGGATTTTTAACATCTTTACTTCGATCGCAGACAGAGCAAATCAGGAGAAAACAAAAGGAAATTTGCAAGTAACACTTTAACTCCGCTTTAATATGCAGAAAATGGCGCCTGAGGGCGGGAGGAAGAAACTACCAGGGGAAGTGCTCGTTAATGGCTTGTTAACACTTTACAGCTACTGGATTACACCCTAAGAGAAAGTTTTAAATGGAAGCAGCCAGGAAAAGAATTTGGTATTGAGGAAAAGAATTTGGTACTGACTTTAACTAAAATCTGGTCTTTATACTGTGTGGAAAAAAGTTGAATTGTTCTCCTGATAGCTGGATAAATACAAAGTAGCTGAAATATGGCTGACAACAGGGCTGGTGAATCAGCAAATTCCCAAGCCGTGACTGTCCAGGCTTTTCAAGAACTTCTAGACTTTTTTACCTCAGCCCTGCTGAATACAATCGAAAGGGCTTTTTCAAAAAATAGCTTGGGAAATTATAAGCAGGAAATTATTCAGAAGAATTTGTTTTTGGAAGATCAGGAAATGGACAGAATTAAGAGATTGGCTGGTACAGCTGAAACAAAGGTTTTGGTGGACGTTTCCATTCCTATGACAGAAAAGCAACAAATGGTTTCTTTATTGCAAGCTGACAATCTTTATGGCAACAAATTTTGGCTATATGGACAAAGAAATGGATTGAATGATTTTACAAACCAGAAGAGACGAGATGAGGATTTTAAGTTAGAAAAGCTGACTTCAAGAAGAGAGCGAGTATTTCAGAAACATCAAACATCAAACATCAAATCACTATTTTAAAAGTTTCCAAAATAAAACTGGGGGGATTGTTGAAAGAATTTATAAAAAAAAAAGGATTGGAAAAAATACAAAAAGAAGTGAAGAACAGAAGATTAAGAAAGATATTCTCCTGTGGATTTTGAAATTGGTAACGGGCAAATATGTGTTTTAATGGTATTAAAAGATTTTTAAAATGTTTAACATAAGGTTATATTATTCTACAAGATATATGAGATAAATTGTATAAGCTTTTAGGATGTTTAACCCTTTGAAGCGAAGAGGATTAATGTTAAACTCAGAATTTTATTGTAAACTGATAATTAGTTTTGGATAGTTAAGGGTTGTTCTTTTAAAAAAGTTAGAGGTATTAAGACGGTTAATTGAAAAATTGAAAGATACCCTCCTATAGATTCTGAAATTTATATTTGGTAAATAAGTGTTTTAAAGGTATTAAGAGATTTTTAAAATGCTTAACATTAGACTATATTATTTTAAAAGATATATGAGATAAAATGTGCAAGATTCTAAGATGAAATTTTTTTTTCTGGTATAGAAATGGAATTTATTCATGATTTTTATTGCTTGTAAGACTGCTAAAGTATTGGATTATGCATTAAGAAAAAGGTTTTTTTTTCTTTTTTTTCTATATAAGTAGGAAGAATGAATTTAATTTAATTGGTATTGAGAATTTATAAAAGGGAGGTTGTTGAATTGGAGCAAAGGGAGTTAAAGAACATGTGGGAGCTTTGAACTTTATAATTTGTTAGTTTATTTTAGCATATGTTTGTTAGATGCTATATCCTGTTTTTGCTCTGGGAAGTCAGGGATGGGGTGGGGAGGGGGGATAAGGGAGGGGGGAAAGTGATGAATAGAGAAATGTTTTAGCAGAAGAAAGTGTATTCTAGAATATAGGAGTTGCTCAGATACTAAAGGAGGAAAATATTTCACAGCAAAGAAGTTAGAAAGGAGAGAGGAGGAGGGGGTAGGAAGAGGAGAGGGAGGGAGAGGAATGGAAGAAAGGAGAGGAGGAAGGGAAGTGTCAAGTATTTGCAAGCTATTGGCACATATATCATACAGAACACTAGTGGAGGCAGAAAGTGCCCCCACCCCTATGTGGAGAGGAGGGGCTTACACTGAGTATAAAACCCCCTCTAACCTTTCCACCATGCTCTCTTTTACATTTGTTCTCCATGAGACATGATCTTTGATAGGGGTAGTCACACACGCTGTGTGCCCCCTATCCTAATGGATATCAAGACAGCCTTTGTATATAGTTAATATGTTTTGTTATATGAATAAATACATTTATCACATTTATTCATGCATCTGCCTTTGGACTCTTCTATGCTCCTGGGTGTTTCTACGATCCCAATTTCCACAGAATGGTAGCAGAGGGAATGGTAGCAGAACTCCACTCCAGGAGCTGTTGAAAAGGCGAGATGCCCTCCAAAATAACCTGTGAGAGAAGCTCCCCTGTTGTGACCAGAGGCCTTCAACGGAGGAGAACTTCACAGCAGCCCCAGTCTGAATCAACGATGGAAAACATTGAAGGGGTTTCCATCCAGCTACACCCTGGCAGCCAGAGGCCACCCAGATGCAGCAAGAGATCCCAGGGGCCGAGCCAGGCAATGTTGGAGAAGGCTTCTTCAGCTCTGACGAAGAGGGGGCAGAAGGACCAGATGAAAGCCTGGACAGGAGAGTGGCTGAGATGTCAGAAGAGGAGTGCCGAGCAGCGTTCGCCTCTCTCCTGAAGACAAGGGCAGCAGCCAGGAAGAGGCCTGAGGAGGCAGCACCAGAGATACCTGCCATCCCGGTAAGGACTCCCCTGCCTGATCTCTCCAAGATGGCGCCGGCGAGAAGGGGGAAAAGAAGAGAGAAGTGGGGGAAAGGGAAAGGAAGTAGGATGAGGTGGGAGAAGAGGTAGGAGGGAAGAGGAGGGAGGGATGGGAAAGAAAGGAGGAGGAGAAAAAGGTTTGTTGTGGAATGAGGGAAGAAGGAGAAGAGCAACTCCGAATATAATTAAAATGTTTTATTTTAATGCTTTCTTTAAGGGAAACATGTATATGGAGGATTTCTTAGGTATAAGAAAATGTATAATTTATGTGGGGAAGGGGAAGGGTGGGGGGGAGAAAATTGTTTGTATTTCTTGCTGCACCTGGAAGACCACCGGGAGCCAGTGCAGCTTGCACAGGAGCGGTGTTACATGGGAGCGTCGAGTCGCTCCCATAATCACCCGCGTGGCTGCATTCTGGACCAGCTGGAGCCTCCGGGTGCTCTTCAAGGCCCATGTAGTCCATCACAGTAGTCCAGACGGGAGGTGACGAGGGCATGAGTGACTGTGTGCAAGGAGTCCCCGTCCCGGTCCAGAAAGGGACGCAACTGGTAGATCAGGTGAACCTGATAAAAAGCCCCCTGGCCACAGCCATCAAATGGTCTTCTAGGGCCAGCTACAAGTCCAGGAGGACACCCAAGTTGCGAACCCTCTCTGAGGGGGACAAGGTCTCACCCCCAATAGACAGCGATGGGACTAGCTGATTATGACGGGACGCCAGAAACCACAGCCACTCGGTCTTGGAGAGGTTGAGTCTGAGTTTGTTTCTCCCCATCCAGATCCGTATGGCCTCCAGGCACCGGGTCATCACGTCAAGGGCATCATTGGGGTGGCCCGGGGTGGAAATGTACAGCTGAGTATCATCAGCATACTGATGGAAATCCATCCCAAAGCCACATGATGATCTCGCCCAGTGGCTTCACATAAATGTTGAACAGGAGGGGTGAGAGGACCGACCCTTGCGGCACTCCACAGACTAGGTGCCTCGGGGTAGACCTCTGCCCCCCTGCCAACACAGACTGCATACAGTTAGAAAGGAAGGAGGAGAACCACCGCAACACGGTGCCCCCCACTCCTAACCCCTCCAACCGGTGCAGCATGATACCATGGTCGAAAGCTGCTGAGAGGTCTAATAAGACCAGGACAGAGGAACAACCCCTCTCCCGAGCCCTCCAGAGGTCATTAACCAATGCGACCAATGCCGTTTCCGTGCTATACCCAGACCTGAAGCCCGACTGGTATGGATCTAGATAGACAGCTTCATCCAGGTACCGGGGAAGCTGTTGCGCCACCACACTCTCAATAACCTTTGCCACAAAGCGAAGGTTGGAGACTGGACGATAGTTAGCTAATATAGCCGGGTTCAGGGAGGGCTTCTTGAGGAGGGGCCTCACCACCACCTCTTTCAAGGCGGAGGGGAAGTAACCATCACTCAAAGAAGCATTAATAATCCTCTGGAGCCAGCCTTGTGTAACCAGCACCAACCAGGAGGGACACGGGTCCAATAAACATGTGGCCGCATTCAGCCTACCCAGAACCCTGTCCACGTCCTCGGGAGCCACAAAGTCAAACTCCTCCCAGCTAACATTCTCAAAACCCACCTCCATCACCCCCTCTGAACCTACCCAGTCGAAGTCCAAACCCTCTCGAATCTGAATTTGTCATGCAGATATTGCACAAAGTCCTCAGCCCTACCCTGCAAGGGGTCTTCCCACGCTCCCTGATGAAGTAGTGAGCGGGTCACCCTAAACAGGGCGGCTGGGCGATTATCTGCAGACGCAATCAGAGCGGAAAAATAGTTAGATTTTGCCGCTCTAATTGCCACTAGGTAGGTCTTAATATGAGACCTTACCAGTGTTCAGTCAGCTTCGGAACGCTTGGTCCTCCAACCGCTCTCTAGGCATCTTTTTTGGCGCTTCATCTCTCTCAGCTCCTCAGAAAACCAGGGAGCCAATTGAGGTCGGCACCAAGTCAGAGGCCACAAAGGCACGACGCGATCCAAAGCTCCAGCGGCCGCCCTATCCCAGGCGGCCACTAGTTCTTCAGTCAAGCCATGAGCCTGAGCCTTGGGGAATGGCCCAAGCTCCGTCAGGAACCTATCAGGGTCCATCAGGCGCCTGGGACGAAACCATCTAGTCGGTTCCTTCTCCCTGCGGCGAGGGGTAGTGGTTCGAAAGTCCATACGAAGGAGAGAATGATCAGCCATGACAAGGGTTTGGCGACTAAATCTCCAATTTCTAGATCATTCTAGATCATCATCATAAAGCCATGAAGGGCTTTAAAGGTGACAACCAGTACCTTGAATTGGACCCGGAAGCAATTAGGCAGCCAATGCACCTCCTGCAGGAGAGGTGATATATGTGCACACCAGGGTCTGCACAAAACCATGTGGGCCGTTGCATTTTGCACCAACTGGAGCTTCTGGATACCCTTCAAGGGCAGCCCCATGTAGAGCACGTTGCAATAGTCAAGTATTTGACTTTCTTAACTATCTGAATATCTATCTTTTCTACCAACTCTTTTTCTTTTTTGTTTCTCTGTGACATTTTTAACTAGTATTTTAGTTTTCTCTTTATTCATTTTCAGTCCTGCAACTTCACCGTACTCTGCTATCATTTTTATTAACTTGGGGCCAGATTCTTGTGATTCTTCTAAAATAAATACCAGGTCATCTGCAAATGCCTGTAGCTTATATTCTTTTTATTTCCATTCCTTTTATTTCTGAGTCTTGTCTAATATTTCTATTTAATACTTCCAATGTTAATATAAATAGTAGGGGGGACAGCGGACATCCTTGTCTCGTGCCTTTTCTTATGTTAAAGTTCTCGGTCATATCCCCATTAACCATCACTTTTGCAGTTTGCTTGGAATATATTGTCTCAATCATGTTAACAAATCTCTCCCCCAAGTCCATATATTTTAATTGTAATAACTTAAATTGCCAATTTACATTATCAAATGTTTTCTGTGCATCTAAGAATATCAATTCCATTTGTTTTTCAGGATGCATTTCATAATATTCCAATGTGTTCAAAATAATTTTCATGTTATTCTTAATTTGCCTTTTAGATAAAAATCCATTCTGGTCTAAGTGTATAAATTCATTCAGGAATATTTTTAATCTTTCTGCAATTATTGAGGCATATATTTTATAGTTTACATGTAATAGTGATATTGGCCTATAATTTTTTATCTGCATTAAATCTGTTTCTTCTTTCAGTATTATAGTTATATTTACTTCTATCCACATATTTGGAATTTTGGCCTCTAGCAGTACTTCATTATAAACTTCCAACATTGGCAAACTCAATGTGTCTTGCAAACATCAGGCCTAGGGTGCCACATGGTCCGGGCCCAGCAGCAACAGCAGGGAAGCAGGTGCAGAATGGGCTGCCTGGTTGCCCACCTGCTGGCCAGACTGGTCCGGAAGTAGTGCATGATGGGCGTTCCCATTCGTGTGCTGGATGCAGGACCCGAGGTGGAGGGGAGAGTGAATGGGCAGCAGCCGCCTGGAGGGCCAGCAGAAGCTGAGAGCTGGCCTGCCCACAAAGGTAGTGTAGATGGTGACCTGCACCCAGAGCATCTCCTCAGCCTAGGATGAAGTAAAAAGGCCCTGATCTTTCCACAGGGGAAGGGGAAGGTTGTTTTGGCACAGGAGTGTCACTCGGGCATGCCCCTCACTACCAGTCTCTACCTGTGTGTGGCAGAGCAACTTCTCCCTCGCTAGGTGTTAGCCAAGGGGAAGCAGCCAAGGAAGGACATGCGGGAATGTCAACTCGCGAAGCATTCCTGACCTGCTTGTGAATTGCCATAGTCAGGGGGATGGGAAAACCGAGCCTTGCAGCTGCATCAAGAAACTTGCATTTCAGTCAAAATGAAGCACATTTCAGCGGCAATGTCAAGGTCATCTCCAGGGGGACCCACAGTGGCCAGAGGGGGTGACTTCTACAAACCGTGAAATTGCTTCACTGGGGACTGTGACTGATGACACACCTTGGGGGGAGGGGGGAAACAGGGTCAGAGCTAAGGTGCGAATTAAGTGAGGTCAGAGTTGGCTTCACTTGGATTGTGCCAACATGAAACTCCTAATAAATAACTGAATTTCTTTTGAAGCTTGGCTTGAGGCTCATGATTTAATTATGGCATTGGTTGGAACTCTGACAGCAAGCCAACGCTCCCAAAACTAATCAAAATGACTTGGAATCCTGAGTCCCGGGCTCACCATTTGATCCCCAACACCTGGGATGCATGGAGAGAAACTCAGGCTACCATAGCAGAGGGTAGACTATTCAAAGAGAGCATGCTCCAGGCGACCCAGAGCGGGGCAGAAATTGCCCTAACCGAGGGAACTCCAGGAGCCAGCAGCCCAATTGGAACCAAACTGCAGCCCACTTTGGCCATCAAAGCCTTGACAGCCGAAACGCCCGTCCCAGCAACCCAAATGAAAAGAGATGAGTATTGATGGGAAAAAGTCCCTAAAGCAGCTGAGGTTGAGCTTCCCCACCCTAGCGCCCAGGGTTGGGAAAAACCCCTGAATGAGCTAGGAATAGTGGAATGGATGAGGGACTGGGAACAGGCCAGACTCCCAAAAACTCTGATGGAACCCTTGGGAGGGGATCCTTAGAACAGCTGAAGGAGAAATTTGACCAGACCACCCTTTGTGATGAAGGGTGTCGTGCCACCCAAAAGATAGGGGGTTGCAACTGAGCCCTTTGAAGTGAGGAGATGCAGACAGGAACGCAGCCCCCCTTCTCTACCCATCAGAAGGAGAATGAGCCCAAGGCTGCTGCCGGTAGCTCCTCCACGCAACAGGCAAGCTGCTCAAGGTGGGCGGCCCCTCCCCTCTCTACGAACTAGAGCCAAGGGAGACCGCCAAAAAACACCAAGAGCAGGCATACTGGGGCCAACATGATGAGGGAGGAGCAGTGCTGAATGAACTGCGCCAATTTGGGGAAAATTGATCAGGACTCAGATCAACTGGCTCTATTTCTTGACTCTGCTAGAGTCCACCTAGAGTGCTACAGACACCTTTACCCATCACACAAGAGCCATGGTGAATGCCATCGTTGGGGGCCCTAGAGGGAGAAGCAAAGGAATGGCTAGTAGCCCTCCATAAAAGGAGACCCCTGCAACTGCAAGACGTCGATGACATCCTACAAGTGCTAGAAGCCAGATTTGAGGTGGTGGTGGAGGAGGATCAATATGCAGAGGATGAAGTTTGAAACCTAAAGCAAAGAGGGCAACCCATCAAGGAACACATCTGTGAATTCAGGAGAGTTATGGGAAAGCTACCCCCTTTGCCGGAGTGGCTATTAGTTCACTTTTTCAGAAAGAGCTTGGACAAGCAAATTGCTCAAGTAACAGCCTATTGGGACCTTCCAAACCGACTCTCTGAGTCAGGGGTGAAATCTACTTACCTTCCTTACTGGTTCGGAAGTGCACGCGCCGTGCGTGCACACCCGCTTCACTCATGCATGCTTCACATGCATGCGCTGACCTGCGCATGTGCAAAAGCAGAATCAACAGAGAAAAAGGTGGAGGAGATGGACTATAGACTCACAACAATAGATAAAAATCAGGAAAGAACAATTATATCTCTGGAAATGGATATGGCTGATTATTATTTAAGATTCCAAAACATAGAAGAAGAAAAAGGAGAGAATTTACTTGAAAAAATTGCCGGAATACTAGCAGAAGCAATGGAAGAGAGTGGAGAAAAGATATTAAATGGGATAGATGAAATTTTTAGAATACATACAAGATACTCAATGAGAAACAATCTACCCAGAGAAATACATGTCAGATTTACCCAAAAAAACAAAACAAAACAAAACAAAAAAACACTGAGAGATTTTGCAGTTTATGCGGAACACAACGATAAAATATAAAGGTAGAGAGATAACGGTGTTGAAACAAGTTCCAAGAAGGGTTAGAGATCTAAGAAAAGAATACCAATTCTTGACTAAATGCTTGATTAAAAAGGGAGTGAGTTTTAGATGGTTGGTAACAGAAGGAATTTTGGTGAACTGGCAAGAACAAAGACACAGATTAGACACAGTAGAAAAGGCAGAATTATTTTATCAACAATATATTGAACACCAAGAAAAGAGAGATTGACAGAAGAAAGAGGGGCAGGCTACCAGGAAGAGAAAAGAGAACAACTAAAAGAGATAACCAAGGAACAAGAAGAAAGGGCAAAAAGAGAGGGAGCAAGAGCGAAGGAGGCAAAAGAAAAAAAGGAAATAAGAGTGACTAGATCAACTAAGCAAACAAATAAGTAAAATATGGAAAAAGAATTAAAAATAATATCAATAAACATAAATGGACTAAACTCAACAATAAAAAGAAGAATATTTAACAAATTAGAAAACTATAACTAGAGATTATATGCTTACAAGAAGTTCACATTAGGAAACAACATAACCAGTTGTCGGAGCAGATAAAATTGGGAACATTATATACAATGCTTGCTAATCAAAATAAAAAAGGGGTAGCACTACACATTAAAAAGACAATCCAATCTAGGCAATCCAATCTAGGCAAATCTAGGAAGGAAGGGTGTTAATGGTTGAAATAAGAATGAACCAAAATAAAATATTATTAGTGGCAATATATGCCCCAAATGATAATCAAGAAGGAGCCTGAGTGGCGCAGCAGACTAATGCTACTGTTAAAGGTAGTATTTAGCTTCCAGCTGCCTGCAATTACTGCGAGTTCAATTCTCACCAGGCTCAAGGTTGACTCAGCCTTCCATCCTTTCTAAGGTAGGTAAAATGAGGAGTTGGTTTGTGGGGGCAATAAACTGACTTTGTATAAAATATACAAAAGTATGAAGGCTATTGCTTAATGCCTTGTAAGCCGCCCTGAGTCTCCGGAGAAGGGCATCATATAAATAAATAAATAAAAATAATTCTACGTGAAATTGCATAAAAAAATAATAGAATATGAATATGAAGACATATGTATAAGGGGGGATTTCAATGCGATTGTAGATAATGAATTGGATTACAAATCCACAAAAGTGAACAAGAAATTAAGAAAGACTCTTCCAAAAACATTTTTTACAATGATAGATGAATTAAGTGTGCAAGATGCATGGAGATAAAGATACCCAAAAGAAAAGCAGTACACATTTTATTCTAATAGACACTTGTGGTGGTCAAGAATAGATATGATGTGGATGTCAACAGAATTAATATTTAAAATACAAAAGATTGATATAGAAACAAGTACATGGGCAAACCATAATCCAATAACAATGACATGGAAGGGACACAAGAAAAAATGAGACGGGCATTAAATCAAAAATTATTAAGTGAAACGAGCTTTCAACAATACATGGAAAAAGAATTTACCTTTTTCTTTAAAGAGAACAGGAAAGAAGATACATCACTACAAAATGTGTGGGACACTAGCAAAGCATATATTAGAGGATTGACAATGACATATTTAGGAAAACAGAATAAGCAAAATAAACAAATGCATAAGAAATTAAAGGAGGAATACAAGAAGTTAGAGATGGAGTTACAGAAAAATTCACAAGATAAAAAGATTAAGAACCTGATGGACTTGAAAACACAAGATGAATTTAATGGAAAATGAAGAGTTGGCAAACAAAATAAAATCTACAAAGCAAAACTTTTTTTGAAAATGCAAATAAGAAGCTAATAAGTCAATTATTAGACCAAGATGGAAATGTATGTTATAAAAATGAGGAAAAGAAAAGAATAATTGATAAATATTATAATGGACTGTAGAAACAAGAGCAGAGGAAAAGATAGAACAATACTTTGAAAAAGCCGAAATACCTGACTTCCGGTTTGGCGTTGCGGTGAGACAGTCGGGGAATTAGCAGGCTCCGATGAGCTCTGCGAAAACCCCGGCTGACGAACCGCCGCTGATGGGTCTGTGCACCAGAACTGTCCTGTAGGGATGGGGAAGAAAGAGAGGAACCTTGGACGACCAAGAGGAACAGGCAAGTTCCCTGAAGGTCAGAGGGAACTCAAAGGGAAAATGTTAGAAGAAAGAATATCAATGATGGAATTAGTAGAGGGAATTAAAAGACAAAAGAATGGGAAAACACCAGATCTGGATGGATTACCAGCAGACGTATATAAAACGCTACAAGATGTATTAAGTAATGTGATGCTGCAGGTATTTAATGAATTACTATTAAAAGCCAAGATTCCGGACTCATGGATGGAGGCATATATAATCTTGATACCAAAAAAAGAGTCGGATTTATAACAAGTAAAGAATTATACGCCAATATCCCTATTAAATACAGATTATAAAATTTTTGCATCAATTATGGCTGAAAGATTGAAAAAACTCTTAAATGAGGACCAAAATGGTTTCTTACCAAAAAGGCAGATTAGAGACAATATGCGGACAAATGCTTTGGAATATTATGAAGCACATTCAGAGAAGCAAATAGTGTTGCTGTTTTTAGATGCACAGAAAGCATTTAATAACGTGGATTGGCAATTTATGATAATACAGTTAAAAATGATGGACTTTGGAGATAGATTTATAAATATGATTAAAACTATATACAAAGATCAATCGGCAAAGGTGATGGTAAATGGTGAAATGAGAGGAAAAGTGGGTATTAGAAAAGGAACAAGACAGGGTTGCCCGTTATCTCAGCTATTATTTATCTTGACACTAGAGATTTTAAACAGAAAAATGAGACAGGATAAGGATATAAAAGGAATGAAAATTAAAAAAGAGGAATATAAATTGCAAGCATTTGCGGATGATTTGGTGTTTATTATGGAAAATCCAATAGAGACAGCTCCAAAGCTGCTTGAGCAAATAGAAGAATATGGAGAAGTAGCAGGATTGAAAATTAATAAGGATAGGACAAAAATATTAGTAAAAAATATGAGAGAAAATCAAAAAAAGGAAATAATGGAGAAACTGGACATTCAAATAGTGAAGAAAGTGAAATACTTGGGTATTCATTTAACGTCAAGATGCATTGTGGCTCCACATCGTAATGAGCTCCAGGAGGACGGGACCCCATCTCCCCCATTGTGAAGCGCGCAAAATTTCACTGTGCTGTGCAACAACACAGTCCATGGAGACAGCAACAGCAAATGTACCGCAACAAAGGCAAAATGCTGTTTCATGCAAAGGCAAGTGCAGCAGCCCTTCATTCCCTCACTAAGACCACAGCAGGGCGATAACTCTTTCATCCATCTGCCGCGACAGGGAGCCATAGCAGAGGGATGAAAGAGCCGCGTGTGGCTTTGGAGCTGCAGGTTGCCGACACCCGCCCTAACCATCTAAATCTAAATCAAAAATCATAGTGTTTGGAAAACATCATCAGAGACATAGATGGCAATTAGATTGTGAATCAATTGAACAGGTTAACACCGTTGTATATTTAGGCATAACTTTTTCCAAGATTGGTGAAAGGGCCTGGTGGCTCAGCAGACTGATAGCATTGTGATTAACACCAGCTGTCTGCAATTACTGTAAGTTCGAATCTCACCAGGCTCAAGGTTGACTCAGCCTTCCATCCTTTCTAAGGTAGGTAAATTGAGGACCCAGTTTGTGGGGGCAATAAGCTGACTTTGTATAATTATACAAAAGTATGAAGGCTATTGCTTAACACATTGTAAGCCGCCCTGAGTCTCTGGAGAAGGGCGGCATATAAATCAAATTAAAAAAAAAAAAAAGACTGGATCTTGGGCTTGCCATCATCAACAGAGTACAGCAAAAGCTCATTTGAATTTACTGCTTAAACTAAAAAATCATAGTTACCCAGGGTCCCTAGCCTCATAATTAAAGTATATAAAGCTAAGCTTATCCCTATGCTCTTGTATGGAGCAGAAGTTAGGGGTCTATACTCAACCACAGTACTAGAACAAACACAGTCCCAGCATCTGAGATGTATTTTGGGTGGAGATCTAAGAACATCTGCTGCAGCCAGTTAGAGTTGAATTGGGAATTCATACAATTCATACACTATCTAAAATTAGAGCATATAACTTCTGGCATAAAGTCAATGAAATAAAGACTGATAGACTCCCCAAGTTATGTCTACTAAAGCAAATAAAATCACAATCACAAATCTAATGGATCACCAAACTAACAAATTTTGTAAGAAGCTGTGGCCTTTCTGTCTCTTGCGTAACAGGAGAACGATTTTAAAAAAGAGCTGATCTGTCCCCGTCCACACACACACACAAACACAGCCAGCCGAGGGTTAAGGAAACACTTTGGAACACACCCAGTTTCTTTATCTCCAACTTGGCAGCGATAGACACACCGTCTGCCAAGTGCCTTTATTTTCACAGAAAAACAGAAAGATAAATACTCAGCTTCCAAATGTCCAACAACAACAAATATTTCTCTCAGCAGTTCCGAACGAGGCTTTAGTGACTATCCAAGGTTAGTTTTGTTCGTCACAAGGATCACTGACCACCACCCTCTATTATATAGTCTCTGGGGTGTGGTCCAGTGACTCAGTTCTAATCCCTAGCATGCCTCCTGAGCTGCTGCAATCGTTTATCACGCCTTTGGAGGCGTGCGTCCAGGAATGATGTTTCTCCGTCACTCTGATCTGAGCCACCTGTCTCCCTGCTAATCTCCTCTCCCTCGGCCGGCACCTGAGACAATGCCAGAGGGGAGGGGCCTGGAGAGGGAGGCCTGGCTGACTCCTCTTCCTCATGCTCGGAGCTTTCTTCCTCCGATGGGACAGGCTCAGAGGGCGGGGCCACAACACTATCCCCCACCGTAGGGCCCTTCCCCCGGATCTGACGGTCGGGATGGGGTCGGGATGGGAACTGTTCGTGGAAAGCCTGCACCAGGTCAGGGGCCTGAATGGCAGACGCGTCCACCCAGGTGAAATCCTTGGGCCCGTACCCCTTCCAGGCGATGAGGTATTGGAAGTGCCCCTTCAGCCAACGGGAGTCCCGGATACTGTCCACCTCATACGTCAAGGCATCGTCCTCGTCGGCTGCGGCTGGGGGGGCAGGCGTCGGCGGGCGGCGGAGATGGCTCGCGGGGGCCTCAGGGACCAGGAGGGACCGATGAAAAACAGGGTGGAGCCGCATGGAGCGGGGTAGAGTCAACCGGTAGGCCACCGGATTGATGACCGCCTCGATAGGGAAGGGACCGATAAAGCGGTGGGCCAGTTTCCTCACCGGCCGGTCCGTGGGGAGGTGTTTCGTGGACAACCACACCCGATCTCCTACTTCCAGCGGTGGCGTCGCCCGGCGGGCGCAATCGGCGAACCGTTTATAAACCTCTTTCGCCCAGATCAGCTGCCGCCGCACCAGTTGCTGCACCGCCTGCAGCTCCGAGAGGAAGTCCCGGGTCTCGAGAACAGGGGAATCCATGATGGTCAACGGGAAAAGCCGTGGATGGTATCCGACGTTGGCATGGAACGGGGTCAACTGGGTGGAGGTGTGTTGGGAGTTATTAAAGGCGAACTCTGCCAGGGGAAGGTACTCGGCCCAGTTGTCCTGCTGCTGGTTGACAAAACAGCGGAGGTACTGCTCCAGTATGCCGATAACCTTCTCCGTGCCCCCGTCAGTCTCCGGATAGTGCGACGACGACAGGCACACCTGCACTTCCAGCGCGGCCATCAGGCTTTTCCAGAAGCGGGCCGTGAACTGGGCCCCATGGTCCGAAACCACCCAGTCCGGCAGGCCGTGGAGGCAGAAGATACGTTGCAGGAACAGGCGAGCCATGGTGTGGGCCGAGGGCAGGCCGTGGCACGGGATGAAATGTGCCATCTTCGTGAGCACATCCACCACCACGAGGACGGTCGTGTACGTAGCGGACAGGGGCAGGTCTGTCAGGAAGTCCATGGAGATGGCTCCCCACGGTCTCTCCGGTGTCGGCAGTGGCTGGAGGAGTCCAGGAGGGGGGCCGGACGCGGCTTTGGCCTGTCGGCACGTCACACAGGACATCACGTAGGCGTGCACGTCGTGCCGTACCCGAGGCCACCAAAAAGTCCGTGTCACCAAGTTCAAAGTCTTAAAGAAGCCGAAGTGCCCCGCCGCGGGGTTGTCATGGCACTGGTTCATGCCGAGGGCTCGGAGCGGACTCGTGGGCACGTACAACTGACCCCGGTGTCTGAGCAAGCCCTCCTCCATGGTCCATGGGGACGCGGGGCCGACGTCCGCTCTCCGCTGCTGCGACCAGTCGTCCCGTCGCTGCGCTTCCAGCACCTGAGCCCGCAGGTCCACTGGTTCCTGGACTGCGGCCAAGGAGTCCGCTGGCAGCATCGTCCGGGGGGGAAGGGAGTCCTTGGGGCAAAAGTATTCCGGCTTACGGGATAGCGCGTCCGCCTTCTGGTTGAGGTTGCTCGGAATGTATGTGACGTGGAAGTTGAACCGAGCGAAAAACAACGACCACCGGATCTGCCGCTGGTTCAACTTCCTGGCCGTGGTGAGGTGCTCCAGGTTCTGATGGTCCGTCCGCACCTCCACCTGGTGTCGGGCCCCCTCGAGGTGATGTCGCCAAGCCTCGAACGCGGCCTTGAGGGCCAGCAACTCCTTTTCCCAGATGGTGTAGTTGCGCTCGGAAGGGTTGAGTTTCCGGGAGTAGTATGCGCAGGGAAAAAGAGTGCCGCCATCCACCGGAGCCTGTAGCAGCACCGCCCCAATCGCCACGTTGGACGCGTCCGTCTCCACCACGAATGGACGGTGTGGATTGGGATGCCTCAGGACTGGCTCCGTGAGGAAGGCCTGCTTGAGGACCTTGAAGGCCTGCTGCTGCGGGGGCCCCCACTGGAACGGGACCTTCTTCCGAAGGAGCTGGGTCAACGGCAAGGTCAGGGTGGCGAAGCCCAGGATGAAGGTCCGATAGTAGTTGGCGAATCCCAACAGACGCTGGACGTCCTTCACCCGACGCGGGGGTTCCCAACTGCCCAAGGCCTCCACCTTGCGCGGGTCCATCGCGATGCCCTCGGGGGTGATGATATGCCCGAGGAACTCTATGGAAGTCTGGAAGAAGTAGCATTTCTCCAACTTCGCATAGAGCTGGTGCTCCCGCAGGCACTGCAGGACCTGGCGGACATGCTGGAGGTGACTTTCCGGGGTCCGGGAATAGATCAAAATGTCATCCAAGTAGATCATCACGAACCGATCCAGCATGTCCCGGAACACGTCGTTCATCAAGTGCTGGAAGACCGCGGGGGCGTTGGTCAATCCGAACGGCATGACGGTATACTCGAAGTGTCCGTACCGAGTGCCGAACGCCGTCTTCCACTCGTCCCCCTCTCGCACGCGCACCAGGTGGTAGGCCCCTCGGAGATCGAGCTTAGTGAAGATCGAGGCCTCCCGCAACCTCTCCATCAGCTCCGGGATCAGCGGCAGGGGGTAGCGATTTTGCACTGTGATGGCATTCAAGCACCCGTAGTCGCAACACAGGCGCAAGTCCCCCGTCTTCTTTTTAACGAAGAGGACCGGGGCTGAGAGCGGGGAGGACGAAGGCCGGATGAACCCATGGGCCAGGTTCTTTTCCAGAAAGTCCCGTAAGGCGGCCAGCTCGGGCTCCGACATGGAGTACAGGCGTCCCGAGGGCAGGGGCGCGTTGGGCATCAGGTCCACCGCGCAGTCGTAGGGTCACCGCGCTTGCGGGGGCAAGCGGTCCGCCTCCTTCTCACTGAACACGTCGGCGAAGGGCGTCAGCTCCGGAGGCAAGGAGACGTTCGGGGCAGAGACGTCCTGGCCGGCACAGGTGTGGCGAAGGTGGTCGACACACTGCAGGCTCGGGAACGAGATGGCGTTTCTCGACCACGCCACCTGAGGGTCGTGCGCCCGAAGCCAGGCCATCCCCAGGACCAAGGGAAAGTGCAGATCCGCCGTTATGTAAAACTGGATCGCCTCCTCGTGGTTCCCAATGGCGAGGCGCAAGGGCTGGGTAGCGAATTTGATGGGCCCCGCCACGAGTTCCCGCCCATCGATAGTCTCGACCCTCAATGGAGGGTCCACTGGAACCAAGGGGACTTTGTAATGGGCCACAAAGACCTGGTCCATAAAGTTCATGGTGGCCCCCGAGTCCACCAGCGCGTGCACCTGGAGCCCCTCCGACCGGTTAGCCAACAACACCCGGGTGTTCAAAATCAGGTGCCGAGGGGGCTCACAGTCCACAGCCGCCAAATCCGGCGGGGCATGGTCACATGCCTGACCCAGAGTTTCCCCTAGGCCAGGCCTGGCCCATTTCCCGGCTGGTCACGCTGAGACTCCGGAACAGGCTTGAGCGGTCCACTCCACTTCCGGAGACACGAGGCGGCAAAATGTCCCGCCTCACCGCAATAGAGGCACAACCCCCCTTGACGTCTCTGTATCCGCTCCTGGGCCATCAGTTGAGGTCTGGCTGCTCCGAGCTCCATGGGCTCCTCAGCCGTCGCCACAAAACACTGTGCGGTCCGGAGCACTGTCGGTGCGAAACGCGGGGGTGCTGACGCTGTCGGTGGTTCCGAAAGAGCCCGACGGGGCCATCGCCGTTGCAGGCAGGCGTCGATGCGCAGGCATAGGGTCACCAGCGCGTCGAGGGTCGGTGGCGCCTCCACACGAACCAGCTCGTCCTGCATCTCGTCGGAAAGGCCGTCCTGGAAGGCGTCCATCAGCGCCACCTCATTCCAAGCCGAATCCTGGCCTAGCAGTCGGAACTCTGCAATATAGTCCTGCAGGGGGCGCTTGGCTTGGCGGAGGTCCTTGATGCGCCTCGCTGCCGTCTGCACCCGGAGGGGGTCCTCAAACATGGTGCGCAGGTGTTGTAAAAAGCCCTGAGAGTCCAGGAGCAAGGGGCTATCTTGCAACAACAGGGGTGTGGCCCATCGGGCGGCAGTGCCAGAGAGGGAGCTGATAACAAATGCCACCCGAGCCTGGTCATCCGGAAAATCCTCCGGCCTCATCGCCATGAACAGTTGGCATTGTCCCAGGAAGGCCGGGAACATCTCCTGCTGCCCAGAAAACTTATCTGGCACGTTCACTGGGCATCTCGGATGGGGAGGGGGAGGAGGTGGAGCTGCAGGAGCATTTCCCAAAGCAAGTTGGGCAGTTAGCTGTGCTACTTGCTGTTGCAGAATCTGATTGGCCTCCAGCATCTGCTGTATCTGCTGCTGCAGCTGTTGGTCCATTGTGGGTTAACAATGGAGTATGTGGTGACGAACAAGATGATCTGTCCCCGTCCACACACACACACAAACACAGCCAGCCGAGGGTTAAGGAAACACTTTGGAACACACCCAGTTTCTTTATCTCCAACTTGGCAGCGATAGACACACCGTCTGCCAATGCCTTTATTTTCACAGAAAAACAGAAAGATAAATACTCAGCTTCCAAATGTCCAACAACAACAAATATTTCTCTCAGCAGTTCCGAACGAGGCTTTAGTGACTATCCAAGGTTAGTTTTGTTCGTCACAAGGATCACTGACCACCACCCTCTATTATATAGTCTCTGGGGTGTGGTCCAGTGACTCAGTTCTAATCCCTAGGACGCCTCCTGAGCTGCTGCAATCGTTTATCATGCCTTTGGAGGCGTGCGTCCAGGAATGATGTTTCTCCGTCACTCTGATCTGAGCCACCTGTCTCCCTGCTAATCTCCTCTCCCTCGGCCGGCACCTGAGACAATGCCAGAGGGGAGGGGCCTGGAGAGGGAGGCCTGGCTGACTGCTCTTCCTCATGCTCGGAGCTTTCTTCCTCC
This sequence comes from Pantherophis guttatus, assembly GCF_059756535.1. Taxonomy (NCBI): domain Eukaryota; kingdom Metazoa; phylum Chordata; class Lepidosauria; order Squamata; family Colubridae; genus Pantherophis; species Pantherophis guttatus. The sequence continues at coordinate 182,356,727 of NC_142063.1, read as the reverse complement.
GATGGGACAGGCTCAGAGGGCGGGGCCACAACAAGAGCTGCCCAAAGAATTAAGAACATAGAAACACAAAATGATATAGCTATCCTTAGTAAGGTGAACTTGAAATGGCTGAGCAAATACAAATGTACTTTTCAAATCGACAGTTATTTGAAGTTACAACTGCCAAAACATCTTAGGGAGATATTTACATGAGTGAGATTTGAACAGCTTGACATGGTCAGATATGGGAAATTCCATTCTATACCCTACAATGAACATCTCTGCATTTGCGGAGTGGCAGAGGTATCTCTAATGTCAGATCCCTAAAAGTGATACTGCCATTCAGTTGGAGGAGGGGGGACTTGGATTCGATTTACTAGCATGGCCTGTGTCATCAGATATTTTACAACCTATATCCTGGTGCCAAGGAAGCCTGAGATTCCCTTTACCTGCAGGAGTTTATATGATAGCCATGTGGGTTGTCTCACTTTAAAGGGTAGTGGTGGGAATGCATGTTTGTTTGGGTTCTCAAAGGAAATAGTAAAGAAAACATCTTCACACTTGTGTATTGGCTAAAATTTGCATTCTGAATTAAAGGGAGGGGTCTCTACCACTTTAATCCTACTGCTTTGCCTAAGGGTGTTCAGATTGTGCTTTAGCTGGATGGCTTTCACTTCTGCTTAATAAAAGAATCCTTTTGAACAACTACGTTTCAAGAGTTCGTACTTTCTTAAGTTGGAAGGAGAGGCGATCCTTACAGAAAGCACAATCTGCAAAATGGTCAACCCAGAGAAGCAATCTTCACTCTACTGAGGGGACCTTGCAAACCATGTCTGAACAAAGCAGAGAGCTGGGAGAAACCGATTGCTGGGGAGAGACAGCAACCGCCACCCAGTCGGATGCCTGTCTCATGCAACCCATCAGAGAGGATGAGGTAACCCTGGAGAATCTGGAAAAGCCCCGCTGGTCGATTGGCATCGGGAAGAAAGATGGCTGGGATGAGAGAAGCAGAGGAGTCACCCTCAACCATGGCAACCGAAAACCGGGGTGGAAACTGGAACTAGAAGCCCTTACTGACCAGGGGGGACTGACCGAAGCACCCCTGAGGGAGGACTATTTGAAGAGGCATGTAACCCAATTGGTGATAGAAACTTTGGAAAAGCTCAACATTCGAAGGGAGCCAGGACAACAACCAAAGAGCACTGAAAGGGCAGCAGTCGTGGATGATGCCAGGGGAGGCACCCCCCTCCTGGAGCCCGACTATTGAGCAGATGGTGCAGCAGCAGTGGGAGAAGACCCAGCAAACCCTTCCCCCCAGGCAGCACGCACCAACCCCAAGCTCCTCAACTGGAAAGAGAAATCCCCCCCCCGGGGTGAAGTTTGATGGGAATCCACAACAATTAGGATTCTTTCTGGCACATGTGCTAACCTACATGCAAGAGTATGGGCGTGATTTCCAAACCCAAGGCTCCCGAGTGCGAGTTGTGACCCTAGCCCTAGAGGGTGCCGCAGCCAGATGGATAATACATAATGCCAACGCACCAGAATTTTGACCGTTTCATGATGGCCCTGCGACATCGGTTCGAGGACCCACTGGCAGATCGCAAAGCACATGACCACATTAAGGTGGTGAAGCAGGGGCGACGGCCAGTAGCAGAGTATACTGAAGAGTTCCGGGACCTCACGTGTCATGTGCACTGGCTGGGAGATATTTTGGTGAGCTGAGAATATTCATTGAGAAAAACCTAGCAAGGGGTTTCATCGAGCCAGCCCGACCAAAAATTGCAGCTCCTGTGCTCTTTAGAGAGAAAAAAGATGGCTCAAAACGCCTATGTGTTGACTTTTGAAACCTGAATACTATCAGTGTGCAGAACATGTATCCTCTCCCCCTTATGAAAGATATGTTAGCATACCTCACTAAAGGGAAAAATTTTTCAAAGCTGGACTTAAGGGAGGCTTACTACCATGTCAGAATTAAGGAAGGGGATGAGTGGAAAACAGCATTTAACACCCCCCTCGGCTGCTACCAATTCAAGGTGCTCCCCTTTGGGTTGCAAGGAGCTCCTGCTACTTTCTTAAGTTAGAAGGAGAGGTGATCCTTACAGAAGACCTGGCTCACATCCTATTTGATTGTTGCCTGTATACGAGGGTGAGAGACAGGTACCTTTGTCTATATACCAAATGAAGACCCATTGGGATCCCCATATCAAAATAACTTATGTGTGGCCAGAATCTGAAAATAACATTTAACACAGCACAGTACTTAAGCAAAATGGTTCGGTTGAGATCTGCATATGTGGGACTGATTGGGGTAGATTGCAGAGGTGACACCGAAATATAATTTTATCATATTTTATCTATATTTCAAGTTATTGGATTTTATTCCAATTTCATTTTAGACTGTATTTTATTCCAATTTCATTTTAAATTGTATTTTATCCAATTCCATTTTAAATTGCTTTTATAAAATTTTAGTAATAACTTGTTTCTGGAACTCTGCAGTTTGATATGGCCCAGAGGCTAATCAATAAATAAAGACTATATAAATGAAAGGATTAAAAGAAATATTAATTTTAGAAAAACAGTAAAAGAGGAACTAGATCATTGATTTTGGAAAGTTAAAGAGTTAGATGGATTTGAAATATTTCCTATGAGGTGTTTAAAATGTATAAAGGATTATATTAAGATTTTAAAATTAAGTAAAAAATATACTTGTGGCAAATTTTTGTTGATTGGAAAATACAGACAATAAAAGGGGACTCTGAAGGCTGGCTAGAGGGAACTCCAGAGAACTAAGGATTATAATTAAAGGAGAAGAGACCCATTAATACAATGGAGCAATACTATTTGACTATACAAGAAATTATGGCTATTTGGGAACAATGTACTCAGAAATTACTTTAAAGATTGTCTGATCTTACTACATGTAGAACAACAACATATTTTGTTGGATAAGACAGAGATTGATGCTTGTTTATGTCCTGTTAATCAAACACACATAAATACATGAGGAGTTGATTTTGTTCTCTTTCCTAAGCAAGGTTTGTAAACATATGCAATTGGATTATAGAGACAAGTCCTGCCAAAGTTCAGCAAGTTTGGCTTACAAGAGTTCCAAATTAAAGCAACAAGCAGGAGAGTAATCAGGTGAAGTCCAAGGGTCAGAGCTTTTAGCAGGTTTGTGAGCTGGTCTGGTTCAAAGGCAGAGTCATGAGGTCCAACAGTTAAGGCACAAGAATAGGAGTTTAACAGGGTTGTTATCAACAGAGAACTTGGGCTTGCGGCACCATTTTAATAGAAGCAGCCCTAGTGTATCTCATTTAGTAAAAAAGAGTTTTCTTTTGTTTAATCTCTTAGAGAAACTGATAAAATTAGAATATAAAATGATCCAATTAAGGTTATAATATAATGATTATTACTTCTGGTAGTTCTTAATAGACTTTTGCTGATTAGAGGTGAATGATGAAGTTTTAAGTCTTAAGTTTATATATAGCAAACAAAAATTTATAGGTTTTATTTTTCAATAATTTATTGATAAGCGATGAGGTATGGGGAAAAGAATTTTTTTACTGAAATAAACTAAAATCTCATCCTTGGGCTTCAGTCCAGGTTTTTTTATTAAACAGCATAAAGCAGACACTGAATGCCAATTGGATTTAGCCAAGTCCCAAAACTTTAATTCTAGGGAATCCAAAAAATACTCTGCTTCTTTCATGACATATTTAATCAACTTTGAAATACTGAGCCACGGAGGCCTATACTGTTGCAAGATGATATACCCTCCTCTTAACTGTCCTTGAAAGCTGATACAGGAATTTCCCTACCTAGAGATGCAATACCCTTGTGACTCTGGACATACAGAAAAAACAGAGCATGTGTTCCTCTAGTGCTCTACAGAGATATTCATACTAGCCTCATCTCACCAATATTGTATTGGTGCCAAGGGTGGGTTCTACTTATCTTTACTACCGGTTGGCAGCGGGAGTGCGCACGCAGATCAACCATGATGATGTCATGGCGGGTGGGTGGAGCCTCCCGCTGGTTTTACTACCAGTTCTATAGAACAGGACCGAACTGGGAGCAACCCACCACTGATTGGTGCACAGGACAACTTTATATCTTCTTACTGCTTACAGACACCAATCCTGCTACAACATGGGAGGGACATGGTAATGGTAATGGGAGCGACATGGCGTTCCCATGTAATACCCCTCCTGCGCGAGCTGCACTGGCTCCCGGTGGTCTTCCGGGTGCGCTTCAAGGTTTTGGTTACCACCTTTAAAGCGCTCCATGGCTCAGGACCAGGGTACTTGCGGGACCGCCTACTACCACCAATAGCCTCCCACCGGCCGGTACGCTCCCACAGAGAGGGGCTCCTCTGGGTGCCGTCGGCCAAACAATGCCGACTGACAGTCCCCAGGGAGAGAGCCTTCTCTGTGGGGAAACCTACTATCTGGAACGAGCTCCCCCCGGAGATACGGAGGATCCCGGATCTGCGCACCTTCCGCCGCGCCTTAAAGACCTTTTTATTTCACCAGGCGGGCCTGGCCTAATTTCCTCCCTCTTTTATAAAAGATTTTTAAATTTTTAATATTTTTTAGTATTTTATATATTCAAATTTTAAAATTGGTTTTAAATTGATTGGGGTTTTAATTTGTTTGGGCCAAAACTATTTAATTTGATTTTAATTCCACTTTTAAATTTTGTATGTATGTATTTTATTGTTTGGCTGTGCACCGCTCTGAGTCCTTCGGGAGTAGGGCGGTATAGAAATCAAATAAAATAAATAAATAAATAAATATAATGTTGCCAGGTTGTATATAACAAAGATGAAAATCTATCAGATGATTACTTGGGCCTCATACCAGCTTTAATATGTACCTAACTTTATTTATTTACTTATTTACTTAATTTTTATAGTTTTCATCTTAGTCAATCACTCTGGTCAGCTTACAATTTAAAAATATATATTACAATCAAAATATTAAATATTAAAACATTTTAAATCAATCAAAACAATAGAAACATCTATTCACAAGAGCCAAGATATTTGGCCAGTTAGCAATTCAGCCAGGAAATGGGGCCTGTCAGGTCTGCCATCTTCAGCTGCTTCACTTTGCTTTATTGATATTTTACTATAAATTGAAAGGAGGGAGGGAAGGAATTTGAGGAAGCTTGGGCTGGAGAGAAGATGGTTGAAAGGGAGGAGGGAAACAAGTTGACAGGAACCAGAGGTGTCAAACCACAAAAAACCAGCAGCCAATGACACTTGACTTGGGAACAGAATGTGAAACCACTTTTGCAAACCACCCCAGCTTCAAAGTGGTTCCCAAAACATCAAACCAGGATGCTACTGAACACTGTTGAATTGGTCAAAGGGGGAGGGCCAGGAAAAGGGAAAATTATAACTGCTTGTGTGGAAATACTCGGATCTAGCCTTGCCTTCGCTGCAACCACTAATTTTTAGTAAAAGAAGCTATCACTTGAACCAAAGGGAGTTGAGGATCTTTCTTTCCCTCAACTTTCCCTCAATCCCTAGATGGGGCAGTTCTGACATTAGGCTAGATCTGCAACAGTGGTCAACCCAGAGACGCACCTCTACCGTGGGGCCTGTGCATGAGATGTCTGCTCACGAGAGTGATCAGGAGGAGATGAAAGCTTGGGAAGACACTGTGGTGAGACCCCATGGCAGAGGGGATCCTCCCAAGTGGCTAGGAGAGATGGAGGCCTGTGATGACCAACTTAGACCAGTGCGGACTTCCAGTTTGGTGCCGCAGCGATTCAGTCAGGGAAATGGGGCTCTGATGAGCCCTGCGAAAACCCCGACAGTCAAACTGCCACCGACAGATCTGTGGACCGAACCTGTCCTGTAGGGACAGGTGAAAGAGAGGGACACCTTGGACAGCTGAGAGGAACAGGCAAGTTCCTCAGAAGCCGGAGGAAACCCTCTGAGCCGGTGGTGGGGGTGCAGCAGCCAGGGCAAACCGGACAAGCACTGTGCAGGAGGAAGAAAGAAGAAAAGAGCGAAGTGTCCCAACCCAGGTGGGAACAACGATAGAACATGGATTTTTACAAGAAACCCCCTAGCCTTAAACAGTGGCTATGGATCTGCGGGGTAAGAAGATCTAGTAAAATTAATGTGCAGGAGGAAAAGACCCATCAAGGAGTTCAATGTATTATGGACTGATTTGGAACAATCTGCTTATTGAAACAAACAAGAAAATTGAGGAACTTTATTTTTTAAATTGGAATAAATTACCCTTGGAGAAAGAAAAAAGACAAAAGCGACATACAGGAACCTGACAACTTTAAAACCTAAAAGTTAAAAGAACAGAGTCAAAGGGAGAATTGCCAAGACTAAGTGAAAGTGTGATATGTAGATTGCTTTCGGCTTGAAAGAGATACAATGTGTTTAGCAACTTAAATTGGATTACTTTGAAAATAACCAAGGGCTTTTGACTTTGGGGATGAGAAGTGTTACTTCGGGATTTAACATCTTTGGGAAGTTAAAGAAGAAAGACAAACATAGAGTTACATAATAGCTATAAAATGGTGATTGCTGTGACTAAGCGGAATGTGGATTGTAGAGGCTTTCCGTCTGTTTGGAAAAGAAACATTATGAATTGCTATCCACTTTGGATTACTTTGAAACCAATTATAGACTTTTGGATCTTGGATTTTGGAGATTCCTATTCTGTCTTTGGGTGATTTTACAAAGAAGAAGAAATATTGAGCCTTGATAGTACAGTGGTTTAGTGCACCCTGTTATTAACACAGCTGCCTGCAATTTCTGCTGGTTCGAATCTCTCCAAGGCTCAAGGTTGACTCAGCCTTCCATCCTTTCTAAGGTAGGTGAAATGAGGACCCAGTTTGTGGGGGCAATAAGATGACTTTGTATAAAATATACAAAAGAATGAAGGCTATTGCTTAACGCATTGTTAAAAATTAAAAAAATAAAAATAAAATAAAAAATAATATATATATATATATATATATATATATATATATATATATATTTGATTTATTAAAATTGAAACCAACTGGCTTAGCAACAAAAGGCGCAGGAATAAAAGACAGGAAGATGATGGTTTTTACATGGAGAAGATGTTACAAAAGAATTAAAGTGATATATGGAGTTTCTAATATGGAAATATGAATCTAGAAGTGGAATATTTATGGACAGATAGGGAAATGAAGAAATAAAGCAGATAAAGTTAAAGTGTAATGTTTAAAAGCTAAATTTATTTATTTATTTGTCAGATTTATATGCCGCCCTTCTCCCATAGGACTTGGGACAGCTCATAACAATAAAACAACCTGACAATAGATAAAGATTGAATAATATTAAAAACCAATTTAAAATCCCCAAATCCCCAAGTTAAAATCCACGGCAGATCAGGGAAGTTGCTGAAAGAGCCATGTCTTTAGGTCAGCGCAGAAGGTGCGGAGGTCGGGGGCCGTCCGGAGCCCAGTGGGCAACCCATTCCAGAGGGTTGGTGCAGCCACAGAGAACGCCCTCATCCTGGGGACCACCAGCCGACACTGTCTGGCTGAGGGGACCCAGAGGACGGCAGCCCTATGTGAGTGCACTGGGCGGTGGGAGGCCGGTAGGAGGTGATCCTGCAAATACCCCGGGCCCATGCCCTGAAGGGCTTTATAGGTGAGTACCAGCACCTTGAAGCAGATCCGGAGGACCACCGGCAACCAGTGCAGCTTGCGCAATAGTGGTGTTATATGGGAGTAGCGGGATGCACCCATAACTACTCGCGCAGCCGCATTCTGGACTAGTTGGAGCCTCTGGGTGCACCCCAAGGGCAGCCCCATGTAGAGGGCATTGCAGTAATCCAACTGAGAGATAATGAGAGCATGAGTGACCATACGGAGGGTGTCCCTGTCTAGAAAAGGGCGTAACTGGCGCACCAGGCGAACCTGTGCAAATGCCCCCCTTGTCACGGACGTTAGATGGTCCACTAAAGACAGCTGTGGATCAAGGAGGATGCCAAGATTATGAACCCTTTCTGAGGGAGCAACCCGTTCTGAGGGAGCTCCCCCATCAGCAGTGATGGGGCAGCTAGATCATGGGATGCCGGTATCCGCAGCCACTCTGTCTTGGAGGGGTTGAGCCTGAGCCTGTTCCTACTCATCCAGACCTGTACCGCCTCCAGGCACTTAGACATCATGGAAAGGGCATCCCTGGGTTGGTCCTGGGTGTAGATATAAAGTTGGGTATCATCAGCGTACTGATGATACCGCACCCCAAAACCACAAATGATCTCACCCAGCAGCTTCATATAGATGTTAAAGAGCAGGGGGGAGAGAACTGACCCCTGTGGCACCCCACAAGTGAGAGGCCTCGGGGAGGATCTCTGAGCCCCACGCAAACAAACTGTGTATGGCCCGAGAGGTAGGAGGAGAACCACTGTAAAACAGTGCCCCCCCACCCCCAACCCTCCGAGACGTCGCAGTAAGATACCATGGTCGATGTTATCAAAAGCCGCTGAGAGGTCAGGTAGCACCAGGATGGAGGAATAACCCCCATCCCGGGCCCGCCAGAGATCATTCACCAGGGTGACCAATGCCGTTTCCGTGCTGTGTCCGCGCCTGAAGCCTGATTGGTATGGGTCTAGATAATCAGTCTCCTCCTGTGGTGGCATACCAGCAGAAGCTGGTACGTCACCACAAACTCAACAACCTTTGCTATAAAGCAAAGGTTGGAGACAGAACGAAAGTTGTTCAGGGAGGCCGGATACAGGGCAGGCTTCTTGAGGAGGGGGATGAACCACTGCCTCCTTGAGTAAGGCGGGGAAGACCCCATCTCTCAATGAAGCGTTGATAATCGCCCGGATCCAGTCTCCAGTCACCTCCCTGGTTGCCGCAACAAGCCAGGAGGGACAAGGCTTCAGTAAACATGTGGAGGCCCCCAGTCTACCCACAATCCTGTCCACTTCCTCCATAGAAACAGGATCAAAGTCAATCCAGCTGTTACCTCCAAGATCTGCTCCCATCCCCTCGTCAGATCCTGCCCAGTCAGAGTCTAACCCCGTCCGAATCTGAGCGATTTTGTCTTGCAGAAATTGCGCAAAATCCTCAGCACTGCCTTGCAAGGGGTCCTCCCTCGCTCCCTGATGGAGAAGGGAGCGGGTCACTCAGAACAAGGCTGCTGGGCAATTTTCTGCAGATGCAACGAGAGCAGCAAAATAGTCATGTTTCGCCGCTTCCATTGCCACAAGATGAGACCTAATATGGGTTCTTAACTGTGTTCAATCAGAGTCAGAGTGGGAAGACCTCCAACGGCCCTCTAGGCGTCTCTTCCAACGCTTCATTTCCCTGATTCCCTGCCCGGGATCCCTGTCAGAGGAGAGGCCGCAAGGGGGTGATTCGATCCAGCACCCCGGTGCCCACCCATTCCCAGGCATCCACCAGGGCCTCTGGCGAATCATGGGATAGGTCAGTGGGAAATGTCCCAAGCTCAGTCAGGAACCTATCAAGGTCCGTCAGGCACCTGGGGCGGAACCAACGAGTCGGTTCCGCCTCCCAGCGGTGGGGGTTGGCGGAAGAAAAGCCTAGCTGAAGGAGGGAATGGTCGGTCCATAAATGTATAAATGATTTTTAAATAAAAACAGGAGGGATCCTGAAGTAACAAAGATGGGAAATAAAAGAAGGTATTTAAAATAGAGGATTGATGTACAGGTGGTTAAAAATGACATTTTTGTAAAAACATAAGAGTATATACTAATGAGATAAATTTAAGAAAACTTATTGTTTGAGGTAACATGTTTTAATTCTAAATTTGTAAACAAATTTGAGAAGGGTAAATATAACTGATTAATGTATTACTGGATGAAAATATAAGATACACAGACTTAAGTAATGAATTGTGACTGATCAATATATGCTGGAAATGATTAATATTATGAAATGTGTTGGGAATTAATTCGGAAGAGTATACTGGGAAATAGCTAAATAATAGATAGATATTCTGTAAGGAAAAAGTTATAATAAGAGATGCTGGATATCAGCGATAAGCGTTGGAGTTCTGGAGAAGAAGATGCTGGATTTCAGCTGAAAAAAATATATGCTGGAAATCAGCCAAACAATAGTTGGAGGCTTGGAGAAGATTATGCTGGAAATCAGCCAAAATAAAAGATGCTGGAAATCAGCCCCCCCTCCCAAAAAAAAAATACTGGATATCAGCCAAATAATAGTTGGAGACGGAGGAGAATATGCTGGAAATCAGCCAAAATAAAAATATGCTGGAAATCAGTTAAATAATAATAGGAGATATGGAGGAGGATATGAATTTTTGGGAAAATCTGTGTAAAATGAAATGTGTAATAGATGATAAGTGTGAGAAAATTAAAGTTAAAGTGATAAAGTCCAAGATTTAAAGATTTGATGAAATGGGTCTAGAGATTAAGAAATATTGATAGAACTTTGTTTTATAAATTGAAATAAAAAATGGAGTTGTATTTAATTTGAGAATAAGATTTGTGGTGATAAAATTGTAAGGTAAATAATTAGATTAAGAGGTTAGAATATGTCATGAGTGTTTTCAGAATTTCTGTAGCTACTTGATCAGTTACAAACAGTATGGATCCAATCAACCCATCTCCTGTTTGCAATTAACTGCAAGCCTTCCCCGCCCTAGTTAATTGCAGGTTAACTCCCCATATAAGCACAGACTTTTCTGCTTGCTATTTGGGCCTAGACGCTGTTTAGGCCTAGATGCAGAGCCAGTGCTGAAGCACCTGGACGCAGAGCCCAGAGCAGAGCTGCAGAAGGGAGGAGAACTCAGCTAAGGAGTCCTGACGGCTGCAGCAGAGATAGCAGCAGAAAAGGAGCCGAAGAGCTGTGTAAAGATACTCCAACGGAGCTGCTGCAGCTGTGAGTTGAGATAGCTGGGAGCCTTTTGAAATCTCCAATTTCGGCTTGCCTTTTGCTGAGTTGAAGCACGCAAGCCAACATCTGAACTGTTGCTGCTGTTGGAGCTACGATCGGAGGGAGAGCTGGACAGTTTCCCTCCCAGGAGCTTCAAGCTATGTTTGCTGATTGAATTGTTTTTCACAGGTGACTTTTAGCTGTGAAGCTTACGCTGCTGCTCTTCTACCACCTCAATGATGTATCGACACCGAAGTTGTTTAATGTCATGTTAGTTTTTTTCTTATGGACTGTTTCGGTATTGTGGAGAGGAATTTAGGGAGATGGCCTGGCTTCATTTAACCAAGATAAGACTTTGTTGTTAATGTGCCTTTTTAAAGATATAGTGTTTTTTAAACATTTTGAAGTAAAGTATATTTTTATACAAGACTCCTCTGCTAGTTTTATTTCAGTCCTAGTGTGTTTGCTTGTGAGCTGGTTCCCGGTTCGGGGACAAACCTCAACCCCATCCTGACAGAATATTATTTTAAGATTAATGTTTTGATATTGAGGTTAAAAGATAAAAATGAGTTAAGTTTATTTGGAAATTAAATTCATGATGATATAATAGAATGGTTTAGATTAAGATGTTAGAATTGATGTTAAAAATTTTATGTTTTGGTTTTTAACTTAAAAGATGTAATAGGAAATTGTGAATAGAGCTGGTTAAAGAAATGTAAGCGATTGTACGTATCTATGACCGGATTGAGACTTCGTTCTTGAAAGTTATATTTTATGTTTATGTTTGAAAAAATAAAAAATATTTAAAAAAAAAACAACCTCCAAGTGCGTGAAGCCTTAGCTTGGATGGCATTGCCGTCCACTCAACCAGGGCAAAAAGAGTCATACAATGCAGTGGCTATGCCCACTGCAGCAGTAGCTGCAGCACCCACTCTCCTGACACCAGCACCAGCACCTCAGCCAGCAACTGCTCAAATGGACCAGCCACCACCATCAGACTGGGCTGCTCTGCCAAGGAGGAGGGAGTGCAGACCCCTGGCTTTGGGGGTAAAATTCAGCAGAGACCCAAAACAATTGGTGTTCTTCTTAACCCAGGCCTAGACCTACATGCAGGAGTATGGAGTTGACCTGCCAACTGAAGGAGCTAAGGTGCAGAGTGTGGTCTTAGTGCTGGAAGGGAATGCTGCGTAGTGGATGGTTGCCCTCCACAATGACGATGCCCAGGAACTGCACAACTTCAATCGCTTTATGGTAGCCCTCCGGAAGAGGTTTGAAGGCTCTCTTGCCGACCACAAAGCAAGGACTAGAATGAAAATGATAAGCCAGGGTCAGCAACCTGTGGCTGCCTACACCCAAGAATTTCGCAACTTGGCATGCAGATTAACTGACTGGCCACAAGACATAGAGTGTTTCCAGGATAGGCTGATCTCTATAACACCTGCATCTCCAGGAGTGCCCTTCACACCCTCCACTACTATGTACTAGTTGAAGAAATTGAAATTGAAATTGACCTGGTCTGGTCCTGGAATCACTCTGGCCCTGGAGGTCCCTCCTGAGAAGAGAGAAACCTTGAAAACAAGGAGGACATGAGCAAAGCCCACACTGCCAGTCCACCAGGTGTTTCAAATGTGGAAAAGAGGGGCATTGAGCAGCTGACTGCTGAGCACAAAAAGCCACCCCAGGGCCTGCCAAGAGAGTGTGAAAGTCAGCCCAGAGATCCCACAAGACAGCCCTAGGAGTGAAGATCGAGTTCACCCCATCATCCAGCGATGGTGCAGAAGTGACACTGACACGGACAACAACCATTTGGTAAATCGCCCGGTGACCATTCCCATAGAACTGCTGGTGTCCTCAGGATGTAATGAAAACCTGGTTGCCCTCCTGGTCTCAGGCTGTACCAGATGCCTGGTCAACCCTAGCTTAGTTGAGAAGTTGGGTCTGCAGTTCAGAGAGTTTTAAGATTCCCATGGCTTTCTGCCAATTAGACGGGTCCATGAGAGAGTGGCTGTGATGTTTGTCACTGAACCAATAGAGATGGGAATGGGAGCCCATACAGAGACCCTAAGCTTCATTCTAGCAGCATGGAGATACCCCTCGTGCTGCATTTAGCATAGCTCCTGAAGTGGAATCTCTATGTAAGTTGGAGAAGAAGGATATTAAAGATTTGGTGAAGGGACCCCGAAGGGAAGTCCAAAGAGAGACTAGCTGCCCTTAACCCCACACCGCTGGGTATGAAGGTGAAGACGGAAGTTGGCAGCGTAACTCAGGAATGCCTGTGACCTCAAAAAATTTTGGATATTCAATTGAATTAGATAAATGGCAGCAGCTATGGGAAAGGAATTATAAATTAACAATGTCCACAGCATATAAGGAGAATCAATACAAAATGTTTTACAGATGGCACACCTGAAAAATTGGCAAAAACATTTAAAGATAAATCAGCTAAATGTTGGAAATGCCAGCAGATACCAGGATCATATTATCATATGTGGTGGACGTTTCCAGAAGTGAGAAATTATTGGATTAAAATTGAAACATGTTTAGAAGAAATGATACAACAACATATGGATTTAAAACTTGAACTGTTCCTATTGGGTATCTTACCAGAGAAATTTAATAAAGAAAATACATATTTGATTATACATGTTATAACTGCAGCGAGGATAGTATTTGTGCAAAGATGGAAAGCAAAGAAAATTCCTACAGAGGGAGAAGTAATTAAGAAAATATTGGATTGTGCAGAAATGAATAGATTGACTTTGACAATTAAAGAAAGAGAGGAATCGGAATATTTTTAAGTATGGGGACAATTTTATCATTGGTTAGAGAAGATATATATATATATATAGGGCCGTGATGGCGAACCTATGGCACGCATGCCACAAGTGGCACGCGGAGCCATATCTGTGGGCATGTGCTACCTTTGCTCAGCTCTAGCGCTGCCCAGTTGATTTTCGTGCCTTCCGGGCCACTGGAAGTCGGGAAACAGGCTGTTTCTGGTCTCTGGAGGGCCTCTGGGGGGGGGGAGGCTGTTTTCACCTTCTCCAGGCTCCTAGAAAGCATCTGGAGCCTGGTGAAGCCGAAAAATGGGCTTACTGGGCCCACCATGCCATCACATGCCAAAAACAGGGGGAGTGCAGGGGGTCACGCGCGCATGTGTGGGGGTTACATTGCATGCACAGGGGCAGGGCGCATTGAATTATGGGTGTGGGCATGTGCATGTGCAACCCCCCTATGGTCCACCCGCTTTTGGCACGCGATCGCAAAAAGGTTAGCCATCCCTGGTATAGGGCAGGGGTCAGCAATCTGCGGCTCCAGAGCCACATGCGGCTCTTTGGGCCCTCTGCTGTGCCTTCCTGTTGGGTGATCCCACCACTGGCTGGCCCTGCCCCTCACCCTCCCCTCCTAGTCACTCCTTGCCTGGCCTGAGAAGGTAAGGGCGACGGGAGATGGAGAAGCCAGGGCAGAGATAGAGAGATATAGAGAGAAGGGGGGAGAGAGAGACATAGAGAGATACAGAGAAAGAGGGAAGGAGGGGGAGGGAGGGAGGGGAGAGAGATATATGTCAAAAGAGTTTTGTGGTTCCCAGTGTTTTTTAACAACTGGTTTTCTGCCCTAATGACCGGCTGGGTAGGCGTGGCTAGGATGGGTGTCATGTGACTGGTGGAAGTGAGTGACATTGAGTTGGCCACGCCCACCCAGGTTTTGTGGCTCCTGGTGTTTTCTTTTCTGTGGGAAACGGGTCCAAATGGCTCTTTGAGTGCTTAAGGTTTCAGTTTACAGTTTACAGTTTATTGGATTTCTATACTGCCCTTCTCCCAGGGGACTCAGGGCAGTGTACAGCCACATTAAAACACATGAATTTATAAAATTTAAAACCAATTAAAACAAATATATACAATTTGGCCCTCAATTAAAACACACATACACCCACTTAAAATTCATATTAGGCCAGTCTGGCTTTCTGAAACAGGAAGGTCTTTAGGGCACGGCGAAAGGTACGCAGGTCGGGGCTAAGACGAAGCTCTAGGGGCAGCTCATTCCAAAGGGCTGGTGCCCCCACAGAGAAGGCTCTCCCCCGGGTGTCGGCAGTTGGCATTGTTTGGCCAACGGCACCCTGAGAAGCCCCTCTCTATGGGAGCGTATTGGCCGGTGGGAGGTTGTTGATGGCAGAAGGCGGTCTCGTATGTATCCCGGTCCTAAGCCATGGAGCTCTTTAAAGGTGGTGACCAACACCTTGAATCGCACTCGGAAGACCAACGGGAGCCAGTACAGCTCGCTTAGGAGCGGTGTTACATGGGCACGCTGAATTGCACCCATAGCCACCCATGTGGCTGCATTCTGGACCAGCTGGAGCCTCCGAGTGCTCTTCAAGGGGAGCCCCATGTAGAGAGCGTTGCAGTAGTCCAGACGGGATGTGACAAGGGCATGGATGACTGTGCGCGGGGCATCCCGGTCTAATCACAAATGCCACCAGAGCCTGGTCATCCGGAAAATCCTCTGGCCTCATAGTCATAAATAGTTGGCATTGTCCCATGAAGGCCGGGAACATCTCCGGCTGCCCAGAAAACCTATCTGGCACGTTCACTGGGCATCTCTGATGGGGAGGAGGAGGAGGAGGAGGAGGAGGAGGGAGAGCTGCAGGAGCATTCCCCAAAGCAAGTTGGGCAGTTAACTGTGCCACTTGCTGCTGCAGGAGCTGATTATCAGCTTGCAGCTGTTGTAACTGCTGCTGCAGCTGTTGGTCCAAAATTTAAACGATGGGTTAAATTTTCTGGTGACGGACACACACGCACACAAACAGACAGCCGGGGGTTAAATAAACTGGCAGACAACCAAATCTTCCGATAAGACGCTTGGCAGCAACCCAGTAGCTGCTTGCCAAGAACTTTACTCAATAAACAAAACACCCACAGTCAAGAATTGTCCAGTTTGTAAAATAAATCCAAGGCCGATAATGTTGTTTCCAAAGATGCAATGTGACTCGATAGTAGTTAGTTTTGTCCGTCACAGAGTCTGAATGGCCACCTCACCCCCTTTTATATCCTGTGGGGTGTGGTCCAGTGACTCAGCCTAATCTCTGGCACGCCTTTTCTTCTGTTGTGCGCCCTTATCTCTGCGACACTGCCGAGGACCCAGCCAAGACTCATTACCCTCATCATTGTCCACCTGTGGCTGCGTGGACGTGCTTGGCCCCGGCCCTATCTCTTGCCCTTCAGCAGACACTGAAGGCATTGCCAGAGAGGAGGGTCCTGGAGAGGGAGGCCTTGCCAACTCCTCTCCTTCACTCTTGGAGTCCTCTCCTGCCGATGTCACAGGCTCAGGTAATGGAGCCACAACACTATCCCCCACCGCAGGGCCCTTCCCCCACGGCTGACAGTCGGGATGCGGTTGGGACGGGAACTGGTCATGGAAGGCCCGTACCATGTCAGGGGCATAGACGGAGGAAACATCCTCCCAAGTGAAATCCGCGGGCCCGTACCCCTTCCAGGCAGTCAGGTACTGGAAATGCCCCTTCAGCCAACGGGAGTCCCGGATCCTGTCCACCTTGTATGTCATGGAGTCGTCCTCGTCGACTGAGGCTGGGGGGGGCAGGTGTCGGCCATCAGAGATGGCACGATGGGGCCTCAGGGACCAGGAGGGACCGATGGAAAACAGGGTGAAGCCGCATGGAGCATGGTAGAGTTAACCAGTAGGCCACCGGGCTGATGACCGCCTCGACGGGGAAGGGACCGATAAAGCGGTGGTCCAGTTTCTTCACCAGCCGGTCCGTGGGGAGGTGTTTCATGGACAGCCACACCCGATCTCCAACTTCCAGCAGTGGCGTTGCCCATCGAGAGCGGTCAGCGACCCGTTTATAGTCCTCCTTCGCCCGGATCAGCTGCCAACGCACCAGTGGCTGCACTGCCTGCAGTTCCAAGAGGAAGTCCTGGGTCTCAGAATCCGAGATCGACAACGGGAAAAGCTATGGATGGTATCCTACGTTGGCATGGAACGGGGTCATCTGGGTGGAGGTGTGTTGGTAGTTGTTAAAGGCGAACTCCCCCAGGGGATGGTACTCGGCCCAGTTGTCCTGTTGCTGGTTGACGAAACAGCGGAGGTACTGTTCTAGGATGCCGATGACCTTCTCCATTCCCCCATCAGTCTCCGGATGATGCACTGACAACAGGCACACCTGTACCTCCAACGCGGCCATCAGGCTTTTCCAGAAGCGGGCAGTGAATTGGGCCCCACGGTCCGACACCACCCTGTCCGGCAGGCCATGGAGGCAGAAGATGTGTTGCAGGAACAGACGGGCTGTGGTGTGGGCCAATGGCAGTCCACGGCACGGGATAAAATGTGCCATCTTTGTGAGCATGTCCACCACCACAAGGACGGTCATAAACGTAGCGGACGGTGGCAGGTCCATCAGGAAGTCCATGGAGATGGCTCCCCACAGTTTCTCCAGTGTCGGCAGCGGCTGGAGGAGTCCAGGAGGTGGGCCGGACGTGGCTTTGGACTGTCGGCACATCACACAGGACGTCACATACGTGTGCACGTCATGCCATACCCAAGGCCACCAAAAAGTTCGCGTCACTAGGTTGAGGGTTTTAAAGAAACCGAAGTGTCCTGCCGCAGGGTTGTCATGGCACTGGTTCATGATGAGGGCTCGGAGCGGACTCGTGGGCACGTACAACCGGCCCCGGTGCTTCAGCAGGCCCTCCTCCAAAGTCCATGGGGACGTGGGGCCGACTTCCGCTTTCCGCTGCTGCGACCAGTCATCCCGGCGCTGCGCTTCCAGCACCTGAGCCCGCAAGTCCGTCGGTTCCTGGACCATGGCCAAGGATTCCGCTGGCAGCACCGTCTGTGGGGGAAGGGAGTCCTTAGGGCAAAAGTACTCCGGCTTGTGGGATAGAGCATCTGCTCTCTGGTTGTGGCTGCTCGGAATGTAGGTGACGTGGAAGTTAAACTGGGCGAAAAACAACGACTACCGGATCTGCCTCTGGTTCAACTTCCTGGCTGTCGTGAGGTGCTCCAGGTTCCGATGGTCCATCCGCACCTCCACCTGTCGAGCCCCCTCGAGGTGATGCCGCCAAGCCTTGAACGCAGCCTTGATAGCCAGCAACTCCTTTTCCCAGATGGTGTAGTTACGCTCGGAAGGATTGAGTTTCCGTGAGTAATAAGTGCAGGTAAAAAGAGTGCCGCCATCCACCGGGGCCTGTACCAGCACCGCCCCAATCGCCACATTGGACGCATCCATCTCAACCATGAACGGACGATGTGGATTGGGGTGCCTCAGGACAGGCTCTGTGATGAAGGTTCGCTTGAGAATCTCGAATGCCTGCTGCTGCGGGGGCCCTCACTGGAACGGTACCTTCTTGCAAAGGAGTTGGGTCAGCGGCAAGGTCAGGGTGGCGAAGCCCAGGATGAAGGTCCGGTAGTAGTTGGCGAACCCCAGCAG
The DNA here is from genome assembly GCF_059756535.1 of Pantherophis guttatus. NCBI lineage: Eukaryota > Metazoa > Chordata > Lepidosauria > Squamata > Colubridae > Pantherophis > Pantherophis guttatus. The sequence continues at coordinate 182,338,429 of NC_142063.1, read as the reverse complement.
ACGCTGGATGTCGTTCACCTGACAAGGGGGTTCCCAACTACACAAGGCCTCTACCTTGCGTGGGTCCATAGCTATGCCTTCGGGGGAGATGATGTGCCCAAGGAACTCTATGGAAGTCTGGAAGAAGAAACATTTCTCCAACTTCGCATAGAGTTGGTGCTCCGGCAGGCACTGCAGCACCTGGCGGACATGCTGGAGCTGGCTTTCCTGGGACCGGGAATAAATCAAAATGTCATCTAGGTATACAACCACAACCTGGTCCAACATTTCCCAGAAAATGTAGTTCATTAGGTGCTGGAAGACTGCGGGGGCATTGGTCAACCCGAACGGCATGATGGTGTACTCGAAGTGGCCGTATAGGGTGCCAAACGACGTCTTCCACTCGTCCCCCTCTCGCACGCGCACCAGATTGTAGGCCCCTCGGAGATCGAGCTTGGTGAAGATCGAGGCCTCCTGCAACCTCTCCATCAGCTCCAGGATGAGCGGCAGGGGGTAGCGATTCCGCACCGTGATGGCATTCAAGCACCGGTAATCACAGCACAGGCGTAAGTCCCCCGTCTTCTTCTTCACAAAGAGGACCGGGGCCGAGAGAGGGGAGGACGAAGGCCGGATGAACCCTCGGGCCAGGTTCTTGTCCAGAAAGTCCCGTAGGGCGGCCAACTCGGGCTCCGACATGGAATACAGGTGTCCCATGGGCAGTGGCGCGTTGGGGAGCAGGTACGCCGGGCAGTCGTAGGGTCAGTGCGGGGGTAGTCTGTCCGCCTCCTTTTCGCTGAACACGTCGGCGATGGGCGTCAGCTCAGGAGGCAAGGAGACGGCCAGGGTGGAGACGTCCTAGCCAGCACAGGTGTGGCAGAGGTGATCGACGTACTGCAGGCTCGGGAACGAGATGGTGTTGCTCGACCATACCACCTGCGGATTCTGGGCCCGAAGCCAGGCCATCCCCAGGACCAATGGGAAATGGAGGTCTGCCGTCATGTAGAACTGGATTGCCTCCTCGTGTGTCCCAATGGCGAGGCGCAAGGGCTGGGTAGTGAACTTGATGGGCCCCGCCATGAGTTCCCGCCCCTCAATAGTCTCGACCCTCAACGGAGGGTCCACCGGAACCAAGGGGTGCTTAAAATGGGCCACAAAGGCCTGATCCATGAAGTTCGTCGTGGCCCCCAAGTCCACCAGCGCATGCGCTTGAAGCCCCTCCGACCGGTTGGCCAACAAAACCCGGGTGTCCAGAATCAGGTGCTGAGGGGGCTCACAGTCCACATCTGCTATGTCCGGTGGGGCGTTGACACGTGCCCGGCCTAGGGTTTCCCCTAGACCGGGCCTGTCCCGTTTCCGGCTGGTCACGCCGAGATTCCGGAACAGGCTTGAGTGGCACCTCACTTCGCTTCCTGGGACACGAAGCGGCAAAATGTCCAGCCTCTCCGCAATAGAGGCACAATCCCCCTTGGCGTCTCCACATCCGCTCCTGGGCCGTCAGGTGTGGTCTGGCTGCTCCAAACTCCATGGGCTCCTCAGCCGTTGCCACAAAACGCGGGATGGCCTGGGGCGCTGTCGGTGCGGGACGCGGGGGTGCAGAAGCTGCCGGTGGTTCCTGGAGGGGCCGATGAGGCCATTGCTGTTGGAGGTGGGCGTCGATACACAAGCACTGGGTCACCAGAGCGTCGAGGGTCTGAGGCACCTCCACCTGAACCAGTTCGTCCTGCAGCTCGTCTGAGAGGCCATCCTGGAAGGCGTCCATCAGTGCCGCCTCATTCCAAGCCAAGTCCTGGCCTAGAAGTCAGAATTCAGCAATATAGTCCTGCAGGGGCCGCTTCCCTTGATGGAGGTCCTTAATGCGCCTAGCTGCCGTCTGAATCCAAAGGGGGTCCTCATACATCACGCGCAGGTGTTGCAAAAAGCCCTGATAGTCCAAGAGCAATGGGCTATTTTGAAGCAAAAGGGGCGTGGCCTATTGGGCAGCAGAGTCAGAAAGGAAGCTAATCACAAATGCCACCCGAGCCTGGTCATCCGGAAAATCCTCTGGCCTCATAGTCATAAATAGTTGGCATTGTCCCATGAAGGCCGGGAACATCTCCGGCTGCCCAGAAAACCTATCTGGCACGTTCACTGGGCATCTCTGATGGGGAGGAGGAGGAGGAGGAGGAGCGGGGGGGAGAGCTGCAGGAGGATTCCCCAAAGCAAGTTGGGCAGTTAACTGTGCCACTTGCTGCTGCAGGAGCTAATTATCAGCTTGCAGCTGTTGTAACTGCTGCTGCAGCTGTTGGTCCATTGTGGTTAAATGATGGGTTAAATTTTCTGGTGACGGACAAGATGTTCTGTCCCTGTCCCACACACGCACACAAACAGACAGCCGGGGGTTAAATAAACTGGCAGACAACCAATTCTTCCGATAAGACGCTTGGCAGCAACCCAGTAGCTGCTTGCCAAGAACTTTACTCAATAAACAAAATACCCACAGTCAATAATTGTCCAGTTCGTCTGAGAGGCCATCCTGGAAGGCGTCCATCAGAGCTGCCTCATTCCAAGCCGAGTCCTGGCCTAGAAGTCAGAATTCAGCAATATAGTCCTGCAGGGGCCGCTTCCCTTGATGGAGGTTCTTAATGTGCCTAGCTGCCGTCTGAATCCGAAGGGGGTCCTCATACATCACGTGCAGGTGTTGCAAAAAGCCCTGATAGTCCAAGAGCAATGGGCTATTTTGAAGCAACAGGGGCGTGGCCTATCGGGCGGCAGAGTCAGAAAGGAAGCTAATCACAAATGCCACCAGAGCCTGGTCATCCGGAAAATCCTCTGGCCTCATAGTCATAAATAGTTGGCATTGTCCCATGAAGGCCGGGAACATCTCCGGCTGCCCAGAAAACCTATCTGGCACATTCACTGGGCATCTCTGATGGGGAGGAGGAGGAGGAGGAGGAGGAGGAGGAGGAGGAGGAGGAGGAGGAGGAGGAGGAGGAGGGAGAGCTGCAGGAGCATTCCCCAAAGCAAGTTGGGCAGTTAACTGTGCCACTTGCTGCTGCAGGAGCTGATTATCAGCTTGCAGCTGTTGTAACTGCTGCTGCAGCTGTTGGTCCATTGTGGTTAAACGATGGGTTAAATTTTCTGGTGATGGACAAGATGTTCTGTCCCCGTCCCACACACGCACACAAACAGACAGCCGGGGGTTAAATAAACTGGCAGACAACCAATTCTTCCGATAAGACGCTTGGCAGCAACCCAGTAGCTGCTTGCCAAGAACTTTACTCAATAAACAAAATACCCACAGTCAAGAATTGTCCAGTTCGTAAAATAAATCCAAGGCCGATAATGTTGTTTCCAAAGATGCAATGTGACTCGATAGTAGTTAGTTTTGTCCGTCACAGAGTCTGAATGGCCACCTCATCCCCTTTTATATCCTGTGGGGTGTGGTCCAGTGACTCAGCCTAATCTCTGGCACGCCTTTTCTTCTGTTGTGCGCCCTTATCTCTGCGATGCTGCCGAGGATCCAGCCAAGACTCATTACCCTCATCACTGTCCACCTGTGGCTGCGTGGACGTGCTTGGCTCCGGCCCTATCTCTTGCCCTTCGGCGGACACCGAAGGCATTGCCAGAGAGGAGGGTCCTGGAGAGGGAGGCCTTGCCAACTCCTCTCCTTCACTCTCAGAGTCCTCTCCTGCCGATGACACAGGCTCAGGTAACGGAGCCACAATACATAGCTTGGAGAGCCTGCATAGAGGGAGACTTTCCAACCGCTATATCTTCAGCAGATCTTGTTGAAGCCAATGGAGATGCAGATGCAGGGAAAGCTAGGTTCTTCTTATTCACTTTAGCAACCGTAGACGTTGTAGACATTTCTGGGTCACGCCAGAATTTCTTCCAAATCAGCATAGGCTATAGCCTTTAAAAACTATTTCCAACACAAGCCAGTTAATTCTCTTTCTCAGTGATTCAGATTTTCTCTTCCCTGCTGTCCCAGCTTCAGCCACAAGGTGGAAAAAAGAGCTCTTCCAGTTGTAGACAGCTCCGACAATAACGATCAGAAATCGAAAGGCAAAAATATCAAGTCACTATGTATCCCTCAGTCCGGCATGCATCAGGAGCTCTTTAAACAGAGAAATCTCAAGAGAGTCTCAAATAAGAAGCAGCCTAACGATCACCAAACGTCTCCAATCTTTAACACACAAAGGGAATGTTTCCAGAAACCCAAATAAGAACCAAAAGGAAATAACCGCAATTAACTCCAATCACTCTGCCACCGCTGTTCCAAAAAAAAAAAAAAAAAAAATTAACAGCTGGCTCCACACCACAAAAGTCAAAAATGGCAGTCTCCACTCCAGCCATTCACTTTCCCTGTATTGGCCAATACAGTTCAAAGAGGCTAGTATCATTCTTTTCTCTCCCACTCACTCAGCATGGCAATCTCAGTCCAATAATTTACACCGTGACAGATTGGCTTCCCTCTCCAAGAGGATGAGTCACTGCTTCGGAGCGGCGTTCCGCCACCTTTTTCCTACAAAGGCACCCCGGGGGGGTTCTTCAGCGTGTGGAAGATGCCACCTCCACACATGCCTCAGTATCCCCTCTCCTTCACAAACCTCTCTGCAGTTTGCAATGGCTAAATAAAACCGCTGTTTGTAGAAAAGGGAAAGCTGGATATAGAGCTTTCACTCTGTCCAGCCGTCCATTGCGGTAATGTCACCGGAAGCCACCAATTTTTACTTTTGTGTTCTGTGATGTGGTTGCATTAAATAGACAATGCAGCATCCTGAGAAATGCCCCTTTAGTATAGGACTATTATTTTTGCAACTTTAAGCCTTTTCATTCTAAAATGGAATTAATAATGGATGAAGCTTCAGAAACTAGGGATAATGCAAGAAATGAAAAGCAATTTCAGCTCCTCCAAATTTCCCACCTCCTGCTTATTCCTTTGTTAATAGAATTTGTTTCTAGAAAGTAATAAAAGAAGTCTACTTATATACTTATGCTACAAGTGTGCAATTTAAAAATTTCTAATTGGGGGAAATATGGGACATAACATTTGGATTACTTATGATCAAACTGGTTTCTGTATGCTTTTCTTTCTAGACAAAACTTCTGTCCCACAGGGAATCCTTTCTTCTGACACTGGCCAGGTGGGCATGCTGCCTCCCGGGTAATGTGGGCGTGTGGCCTCCCGGGGAGAGAGGCAAGAGGAAATGGTTCCCAGCAGCCCAGCCTCATCAGCCTGGAGATGAGATCGGGCTGAGCCACCCCCATTCCTCCACCAAACCAGAAACTGGATGCTGGGAGCGAAGGGGAACTAGGGGGGTGACAGCAATGAAGTGATTGAGCACAGTACCTGAGGCGACATTGGTACCCGGAGACACAGTCTTGGGCAACCAGAGAGGTTCCTGAGGACGTGCGAAGCCCTGCTTGAGGAGCTGCTTGGGAGTCCCGAAACTGTCACAGCTGCTGCCTCCAATTCCTAAGCAAGCCCTGCTTTCTGGGGCCAATCAGACACATCCCCTCAGCCTCGAACAGCGCTGGAAGCCTGGTCAAAGCCGTTGTTGGAGATATCAGCCTCATCTGAGGCGAGTGGCTGGGCGGGGAGAGGCAAGGTGTGGCATTTAGCCAGTTCACCAAACTGCACAAAAAATTAGCTACTGGTTCTACTGAACCAGTGCGAACCGGCTGATTCCCACCACTGCCTATCTCTATCTCTATCTCTATCTCTATCTCTATCTCTATCTCTATCTCTATCTCTATCTCTATCTCTATCTCTATCTCTATCTCTATCTCTATCTCTATCTCTATCTCTATCTCTATCTCTATCTCTATCTCTATCTCTATCTCTATCTCTATCTGACATGGAAGCTATTTTGACATATCCCTTATATTTGCCCCTTGGAAGACAGCATATTTCAGCCAGCACATTATGGATATAGTTAGAAGACATTTGTTTCTGTTACTTATAGCAGTAAGTGGCTAACTACTATGATTCACCTCTTTGCCTTCTTATAAAGTGCAATTGTATTCTTCTTACTCTTCGGGAATCCAGCATCTTGTCTCCCATTCCACAGAAATTCCCCCCCCCCAGAGGACTTTTTCTGCAAGAGTCTAAAAGATTTATCTCAATTCCAGTGATGCAAAGTATCTCCTATGTTTTTGCCTTCTAGTAGTTAACAAAATTACAGAACAGCCTTGGAAGGGACACTGGAGGTCCTCTAGTCCAACCTCCTGATCAAGCAGGAAACCCTATACCATTTCAAATTGCTGTCCAATCTCTTCTTAAAAACCTCCATGATGGAGCATCCACAATAAGGAAATTTCTCCTTATTTCTAAGTTTTTTTTTTATTTGATTTATATGCTGCTCTTCTCCAGAGACTCAGGGCGGCTTACAATGCGTTAAGCAATAGCCTTCATACTTTTGTATATTTATACAAAGTCAGCTTATTGCCCCCATAAACTGGGTCCTCAATTTACCTACCTTAGAAAGGATGGAAGGCTGAGTCAACCTTGAACCTGGTGAGATTCGAACTTTACAGTAATTGCAGACAGCTGGTGTTAATCACAATGCTATTAATCTGCTGAGCCACCAGGCCACCAGTTTGTTCTCTCCTTGATTAGTTTCCATCCATTGCTTCTTGTTCTGCCTTCAGTGTAGTTATTTTTTATCTTTGGCATCCTCCTTTGTTGAACTATATTCCTTCTGGAGAATTACTTTCTCTGTCAACTTCTGCTGTTAACACCTCCTTTCTTAAAAGTTTAAAATCTTTACCAGGTTAGCTCTGCCTGTTCACTACCTTAGTTCGGAAACAGACACTTGTGATGGTTAACCTCACCATTTGCAAGGAAATGCTTTTCTTATACTGAGAGCTTGGGGGAGGGGAAGGTGATTCCTTGCTTGGCGTGTCAGAGCAACTGGGCAGGGTGTTGTCTGTGAATTGAGTGGATATATAATGCGTGTGCTGGGAGTGCTGGATGTGACTCCTCTGCTGCAGTGAGGAAGGGGATGATCAATTGATTTTAGATCAAAAAGAAAGTGTTGAAGATGGGAGATGGAATGGTTGGTGGGGAAGGTAGGGTAGGGCAGTGTATTTCAGTGGTGTCAGGTAATGGGAGAGATGAGAGGTAAGGGGGAAACCACTCATGGGGAACACGACCTTGGAATTTAGAATACCCATCTTGTATTCCGCCCTCTTGCATTCATCTTACTTACCTGGTCAGCAGATCTGTGAGGGCCTGGATTTTAGGCTGCTGCTTTTAAATGTCAGATCAGCCTGTTATAAGGCTTGCATTATTGCTGATTCGATTCTTGTAGAGAAGGCTGATCTGGCTGGGCCCTGGAGGTGTTGCTTTCTTATAAATGTGCCCAGCGGGTTATTGAATATGGCACCAGCTTAAATTTCAGGGCTGGGGAGGGAGTGTGGTGTTGTCATCAGGAAATCTCTGGTAGCTTCCAGAGTCATGGCTCCACAAGTTCCCAGTGTGAGACACTTGTTCTTACTTTGGCTCAAGGGATCAGTTGGCATTGCTGCTGCCATACAGCCCCTCTGATGGCGACTCCGCCGGGACTTTGAGGCTGAGGCAATATTTTGCTGAGGGCAGTTCAACCCCTCGGGCCCTCGGGGCAGCCACTCCTGAACATCCTCCGGGCGCCACAGGAGTATCCAACTTCCAGGAGGCGGCAGCAACTTCCCTGTGAGGCCGACGGTGCTGTGAGCGAGTCCAAGAACCCTGCGGTGTAGGAAAGGAGGTGTGAATGGTTCCTGGCCAGGACGTGTGAGTTGAAGACACCTCAGGTGAGTATATGTAAGAAATTGTTACCTGTCTCATTTGAAGACAGACGAGGGGACCTGATCTCTCCCCTGGACTCAGGACGGTTGTCCTAAAGAAGTCCGTGTGAGGTAATTGTGTGGGACGGTTAAGTCACCGCATTTCTCATCAGTGGCCGTGAGTTCCGGGGCTGCGAGTCGGTGGCAGTGTGTTAGGATGGGGGGGAATACCCAGAGCGTGCCCAACACTCCGTTGGCATGCATGTTGAAAGGATTTGATAGCTATTTTGGGGACCCCTCATATCCCAAAGTGACAAAAGAACGTTTAAAGTATTTATGTAAGAATGTGTGGCCCCATATGGGAACTGGGTGGCCGCCGGAGGGCTCTTTTAAGGAGGAAGTTGCAGATGAGCTGTGGGGGGTTATAGCAGTAGCCCAGGAAAAATATCCAGATCAGTTTCCATACATAGATCAGTGGGTGAATGCATTAACTGAAAAAGCTGATGATTTGCTACAATGTCAAGCTGAGATGGTGCGCCTCTGTGTTGCTAGACCAAGAAATAAGTATAGTAGAAGGAATATTGTGAAGGAAGGGAGAGAGAAAGGAGGGAAATATGTGAGGACGCAGTATAGGACATGGAAGGTTTTGGTTGGGGATGAGGAAGAGGTCGTTCGCCATCCTCCCAGTGCTCCGCCGTTACTGCCATACCAGCCGCCTGCTGGAGGGGGTGCTGTTGGTGGGGGAGCACCTGATGATCAGGCAGGAAAGGACGATGACAGGAAGGGTCCTCAAGTCAAAACTAGCCCATCTACAGATGAAAGTGGACAGAGTGATGTGGAAGAAGATGAGGAGGTTCTTGGAGCAGTTGGGGGAGTGGTGGAAGGAGTGCAGACCCGTGCGGCCGAGGGTAAGGTGAAGGCTGCAGCTGCAGCTAAGGCTAAGGCAAGGGCAGCTAATGTTGAGCTGAGTGCTCCATTAAGACAGGTGGACCAGCAAGTAATTAATGCAGCAGGTCAAGCAGAAATACAGCCCATGTTTCAGTATGTTCTGTTTTCCACTACTGATCTGTTGAATTTGAAACAACATTATGGACCCCTCTCTGCTAAGCCCAGAGAGATGGCAGATCTTTTCCAAATCATTATGCAAACCCATAACCCCACATGGAATGATATACAATTGCTAAATGTTTTACTAACCCCTGAAGAGAGAGAAAAGTGGAAATCAGCTATGAGGAAGGGTGTCAGGGAGGCGTTCCCAGAGGATGCTAACTTTGCTAGAGAATTGCCGTTGCGAGTGCCAGAAGTTGATCCGGGATGGAATCCCCGGGTGCCTGATGATTTGACCCGTTTAACAGAATATAGGAATGCAGTGGTAAAAGCTCTGAGAAAGGCAGGAAAACCCCCAGTGAATATGTCTAAGCCTTCATTAATAACCCAAGGGGCAGATGAAAGTCCTGAGAGTTTCTTGCAAAGATTGATTGAGGCATATGAGTTGTACACACAGGTGGATCCAAGGCTCCCGGTAAATGTGAGAATGTTGAATGAAAGGTTCATAGCTCAACATTATGAAGACATTAGAAGGAAATTGCAGAAGCAAGAAGGAGCTTTAGGAAAGAATACGAGTGAACTGTTGGAAATAGCGAGGAAGGTGTACATAAATAGGGAAAAGGTGGAAAAGAAAGAGAAGGAGGCTAAGATGCATAAGAAGGCTGAGTTGTTAGCTGTGGCTTTACAAGGAGGAATGTCCTTGGGACCAAACCAGTGTGCTTATTGTAAAGGTGAGGGACACTGGCAGAGGGAATGTCCACGGTGTATGATGAGAGGTAGGGGGACCTGGAGAGGAGAAGGAAGACCGCAGCCTGATGGAGGTAATAGAGGAGGTCAGGGAACTGGTCAGTTCATAGGGAGAGGTGGATTTCGTGGAAGGTCCGGTGGCAGAGGATTTAACAGAGGTTTTGGAAACCCCAATAGGCTCAGAGAGATACCGGAGACTGTGGGGTTGGCTGAAACTGATTGGACGGACTGACGGGGACCAGGCTTGGAGGAGGCCCCATCCGAGCCATTGGTTACAGTGGATGTTGGGGGTCAACAAACAACTTTTTAGTGGATACTGGAGCAGGGAGATCAGTTGTAAATAAGCCTATAGCAGCACCTGGACCGTATACAATTCAGGTCCAAGGAGTATCAGGACAGGTCTTGGGACACCAGGTTTTGAAGCCTGTCTCTTGTGACTTTAAAGGAGCAAAAATCCAGCATGAGTTTCTGTATATTCCAGAATGCCCTATTCCATTATTAGGTAGGGATTTACTTAGTAAATTAGGGGCAACTATTTCTTTTGATGAGGGTCAACAAAGGGTGACGGTGAGGCATTCCCCGGAAGAGATTTGGAGATTGATGGTAGGAAGACAAATTAATGAAGAACCCAAGGGTGTTTTATGGACTCAGCTTGATGTGCCAGGGCTATGGACTGAGGATAATCCCCTGGGATTCGCAGCTCATCATCCACCGGTAGTGGTAGAAATGAAGCCGGGTGCCGTTCCTATATGCATAGGCCAATGACCTGTTTCAAGGGAAGCAATCTATGCTGTATATGAAAGCATTCAGAAATACCTAGAGGCAGGAGTCCTGGTACCTATTCAATCTCCCTGGAATACTCCAATTATTCCAATAAAAAAGGCGGACGGCTTTTACCGCCCGGTGCAAGATTTGCACCCCGTGAACGCCCTAACAGTAACCCTACACCCCACTGTATCAAATCCCTATACTCTCCTTAGTTTAATCCCGCCCCGAGCTGCTTGGTTTTCCGTTATAGATTTGAAAGATGCTTTCTTCACAATACCCATCCATCCAATTAGTCAGCCTTTGTTTGCATTTGAATGGGAGCACCCCAGGAATGGAACAAAATCACAATATACTTGGACTAGGCTCCCCCAAGGGTTTAAAAATTCCCCTACCCTGTTTGGGACTGCGTTGGCAAAAGATCTGCAATACTATGTGCCATGTCAATAGGGGGATACTGTGTTACAATATGTAGATGATGTTCTAGTAACAGGACAAACTGAAGATGCACTAAGGTGCTGTTAGATCTGTTGTTGGAGTGTGGGTATAGAGTTTCCCGGAAGAAGGCTCAGCTTGTGCAACAGTGTGCTAGGTATTTAGAATATGCTGTGTGGCAGCTTTCCTACCCAGGCTCCTGAACCCTACCGTAGAACTGGCAATGGAGTTTCTCAGGGTTATAGTTCTGGGGGACTTCAACCTGCCATCCTCAGGGGAGGGGGTCAGAGGTAGCTTGGGATTTCATGGAAACCATAACTTCCATGGGCCTGTCCAAGGTCATCCAGGGCCCGATTAAGAATAGCAGTCTAGTCAATAACACCTGGTCTAGTATTCTTGTTGGAGCAGTGCCATTGTGACCTAGAATTGGTGGACCTGTCTTTCGTAGCCTTGTCGTGGTCAGATCACAGTCTGATGGCAATAAGTTTCTCTAGAGCTGAGGTGAGCCCCCCCCCTTTCAGGTAGGCAGAACCTATTAGGTAAGACCATCCCCAGCAACTAATGGACTCAGATGGGTTTTAGAAGGAACTAGGGGTTATAACTGCAGATCTGCTGTTTAGTTCTGCTCTTAGTCACTGCTTGGAATAGGAACATCCACTCAATTCACAGACAACACTCTGCCCAGTCGCTCTGACACGCCAAGCAAGGAATCCTGAGCAAGGAATCCTGGATAGGATTGTACCCATGCAACCTCTACTACCTCTTCATTCCCAATAGTATATGGAGGAATTGAGAAGGATGAAATGGATCAAGAGACATCTAGAGCACCACTGGTGGAAGACAAGGAATGAACTTGATCAAAGCTGCTATATCCTGGGGAAGGAGGATATAAGAGCTGCTATATCCTGGGGAAGGAGGATACAGAGGTCCACCTGAAAGGGGCATACTGAGGAATTTGCTGATTTTCTGGAACACAAAATCGCTGGGCTTCATTCCTAGTTAAATACCAGCATGGACGCTGGTCAATAGAGGCACCTCTGGCAGGTTCTTGGTCAGTTATTTGGGAATGGTTTGATCCCAGTGCTCCTGATAAAGTGGATAGAGTCCTAGAGCGTATGAGCACAAGAATCTATGTTTTAGATCCATGCCCCTCCTGGCTTGTGAAAGCTATTTAGGAATGGCATGCAGGTGGGTTCTGGTGGTGATTAATGCTTCTGGTGGTGATTAATGCAGGAGGGGGTTGTGCCCCAGCATTTTAAGAAGGTTGTGGTCTGCCCTTTCTTTAAGAAGCCATTACTAGATTCCACCTGTTGGATAATTTTCTATCTATCTCCAATCTTCCCTTTTGGAAGAAGATGACTGAAAAGGTGGTTGCATGGCAATTCCAGAGATTCCTGAATGAAATGGATTATCTAGACCAGGGGTGAAATGCTACCAGTTTGCATCGGTTCAGGCAAACCGGTAGTAATAAAAGCTAAAAAAATGCTACCAGTTTGTCCGAAATGGCATTTCCAACGATTATCTATGCTGCGTAATTTAAATTCGCTAGAAAGCAGGATTTCGTGCTTTCCCCCCCTCACTGTTCTACTTACCTTCTTAAGCCTCATTTTTTCGCACAAAGCACACATTTTGTGCGCACTGTGCACGGCATGCATTTGGCATGAACTGCGCATGCACAGGCGGCAAACCAGTGGCAAACCACAGAGGATTTCACCACTGATCTAGACCCTTACCAGTCAGGGTTCAGGCCGATATGGGACAGAAATGGCATTTGTTGTGCTTTTTGATGATCTCTGATGGGGGTAGTGCTTTTATCTTTGCTTTACTTGACCTCTCAGCAGCCTTCAATACCATCAACCAGGGTATCCTTTTGGAGTGGCTTCGGGGATTGGGGGGCTCTGTGTTATCCTAGTTCACTTCCTTTCCTTGAGATCATTCTCAGTCAGTGTTGATATGAAGCAAGAGGCCCAGCCCTTATCCACTGATATGTTGGCTCCACAGGCCTTGGTACTCTCTCCACTTCTGTTTAACATCTACATCTACTGAATCTTTGCAAGACAGAATGCCTCTAGGTATCGTCCCTTTCCTGGACCAACAATCCCTGCTCACAATCACTTGTGCCCTAATTGCCTCCTGCCTTTGATTACTGTAACATGGTCTACATGGGGGCTGCCCTTGAAAAGTATCTTGAAGGTCGAATTGGTTCAAAATGCAGTCGCTCACATGGTTTTGTGCAGGCCTAAGCATGCACATGTGACATCTCCTGCGAGAATTGCATTGGTTGTCAATTTGCTTCTGGGTCCAACTCAAGGTGCTGGTTGTCACCTTTAAAGTCCTACATGGCTTGGGGCATGTTATCTGACAGATAACATGACCTCTGACAAAGGAGGTGGTTACATCCACCTGTCCAACCAAAGCAAAAAGGCAGGCAATGTTGCAGCACCACAGCAGTTGTTGATTCTTGGGACTAACCACAGAGACACTGCAATATTCTCCTTGCCTGTTCCCCCCCCACCAGCACTGGCCATACTAGCTCACCAGCTCCTCCCCATTCCATCACTGATCGCTCACTTACTGTCTTCTCAGATGCTGATGAAGCTGTTGAAAAAGGCTTTTTGCACAGATGACAGACAGGACAGCTTCTGTTCTCTGCAAAAACTTTTGGCATGGAGGCCTGAGGCCTGCAAGGATGCAAGATTGCACCCCCAAAGACTTTCATTCTCCATGCCAAAAACTTTTGCAAAGAGAGGGAGGCCTGCAGGAGTATGACATCATTCCCCCAAAACAATGGTGAAATCTGAACTGGTTTGCTACGGGTTTGCTGGCCGCACATGCGCACCAAATGTGCGCTGCATGCGCATGTGCAGTGCACACCAAATGCATGCTTTCTAGCAAAGCTAAACTGCGCTGCACAGCTGATCCCCCCTGCTGTTCTACTTACTTTCCCAAGTCTCCTTTTGGCATGTGCTGCACACGTGCACATGTGCAATACGCGCCAAAAGGAAGCTTGGGTAGAACAGTGAGGGGGGATTTCCTGTTTTCTAGCAAAGCTAAACCCTGCTGCACAGCTGATCATTGGAAATACCGGTTCGGAGGAACTGGTAGCTTTTTTAAACTATCGGTTCACCCGAACCGGTAGTTTTTATCACTACCGGTTTGCCTGAACTGGAGCAAACTGGTAGCTCCTGCCCCAAAGTCTTCCAAAATAAATATATTTAAACGAATGCAGGGGGATCCAATTAACAAATCTTCAGGTTACAAATGTAATTGATAGGCTCTATTATGTACTATGTTTCCACAATATCTAGGCTTTGGCTTTCTATCTGTAACAACATTCTGTTAGAATAGGGGACTTCCAGTTGACATCACTACAGGAATCTAATGCTTCCATGCCCAGTTCCCTTCATTGGTGGGCTCCGAAAGGAGCCAAAGCCACCCTGTAGGGGCAGTGAAGCAAAGAGGGGCACCCTGTGAGGTCGAAGAGAGACACAGCTCTCTTTTTTGATAAGAAAAGTGTGTGTGTGTGTGTGTGTGTGTGTGTGTTTCCTCTCAGTCATGTCAAGGAGAAGAGGCAGACTAAAGATGCATGCCACGGCTTCCGGTCTGGCTTCCGCCGCCGCCAGACGGTCCTCTGAGACTGCCAGCCCCGATGCCTGTAAAGAGCCACCTTTACACCTGAAAGGCGGCTCGAAAAACTCCATTTCCCAAAGGAAATGTGAGTCAGAGCAGGCGAGGGCAGGTAGAGCCCTCTGCGAAGTCCCCAGAGTTTTTTTTTACTCTTGGGGACGAGCAGGTTGTGGCTCCCTATTCCTGCTCGCCGCTGTTCCGGGCTTCGGGAGAACTCTGCCCTTTTGCAGAGCTAGGCACTGGAACCGGACCAACCAACGAAACTAACAGATGGATTAATTAAAAAAGACGAGATTTGGACTTGGGACCCTAAATCGCAAGTATTCTCAATGATTTTACATGCATTTTAGAGTGAAGGAAAAAAAACTTTAAAATGGCGACTGCTGAGGCTTGGGAAGAAGAAGAAAGCCGAAAGTGAGAGTCCTTCCATAACAAGATACAAAGTAGTGGAATAAACAGTGCTGGTTAGAATCTGGAAGAAAAATATCTATTTTAAGTTTCTTTTTTCTTGGAGATTTGTACTTGATCTTGTTTGGGGAAAAGTTTTCTTTCTTTAAAAAGAGTTTGTGTGGCAGGATGGCGTTAAAACTAATAAAGCCTGACAAACAAGCAGTGGGGGGGGTGTTCCCCCATTTGCAATTATGTGAACAAGCTCTGAGCTTACAGACTCAGCAGAATGGCTTTAATTTAAAAGAATTTCTCCAGGAGGAAATGGCAAGATATCACGAGACTGTGAACCAGAAACTTGAAAAATTTAGGCAAGAAATTAAAGAAATGATACAACTAAAGTATGATAATTTGCAACGAAATATTGTAACAGTGACTAATGCTTTTTCAGAAATTGTTATAAAAATGGATACAAATATCAAGTTATTAGAGTCTAAAATGGAGGAAGTTGATAATAAGATTTATACTCTGGACACTAAAATACAAATAATTGAACATGATTTGATAAATATTCAAGACAATAGTTTAGAAGTAAAGTCTAAAAGGGAAGCTGGTCACGAGACTTACAATGCAGATGATATAAAGCAAGGAATTGAAAAAGAAATTACAATGATGCAATACAGGCTCACGGAATTTGCGGTCAGAATGAGAGGGTTACAGGAAAATAATAGAGATGATTTAAGAAAAATATCTGCTCAAGTTCTGGCCGGGATTTTAAAGGTTCATCCTGAGGAGGTATCTTGTAAGATTGACAAGGCTTATAGAGTAAATTCTTGGATTGCAAAGCAAAGGCAATTGCCTAGAGATGTGGTGATTTATTTTACAGATAAAGAAATAAGAAATGATATTGTGCAAAAATCTTTTAATTCTACTCTACAACTGTATGGAAGAAAGATTTGGATATATAAAGAGTTGCCGCCTAAGATTCTAAAAGATAGAAAGAAATTTGGATTTTTGGTGACTGAGCTAAAGAAACAAAATATCTTATTCAGGTGGGACGTTCCAGTTGGTATAATATTGAGATATCAAGGAGAAAGATATCAGCTAAATACTATTGAAAAAGCGGAAGAATTTTACTACAAGGTTCTCCAAAAGCAAAACCAACAAGAGATAGAAACTCAAGATAAGCAAAAGGAGGTGGAAGTAATGGAAAAACAACAAGTTCCAGAGGTTTTTGTAGATGAGCCGCCTCTGGATTCTCCTTTAGAGATCTCAGATGGACCATTTACAAATACAAGAGAGGCGGCTCTGGATTCTAAAGTGATGACTTACCAAGTTACAGATCAGCACGGAAATCAATCAGTTGATATAAAACTCACAGAACCAGAATGGAGATTTAAGCCACAAAAGCAAAACCAACAAGATCAAGTTATAGATCAGCATGAAAATCAAACAGTTGATATACAATTTATAGAAAGGAAATTAGGATGGAGATCTAACCCACAAAAAGTCAAGAAAAGAAGAAGCAGGTCAATTATTAAGTATGGTAGTCTTGTAGGAAAGTGGGTGGAGACAGGCTAGTTTATTGATTGTTTAGTTTAAGAAAAGGGATATTACGTTTAGATATGAATATATGTAAAAGATTTGAGTTAAGAGATATATCGATGGGGGTGAAGGAAATGGGTAGACTATGAATTGAATAAATGTTAAATTAGGATTTATTATACAGTTTTATAGTGGAAGGTTGCTTTGAAATGTTATATTAATATACATAAAAGATTTGATTTAAGAGATATATGTATGTGGGGGTAGAAAAGGGTAGATTATGAGCAGAAATCGCTAAACTGGGAGATATAATAATATTATTATGCTAAATTAGGAGTTATTATATAATGTTATAGTAGAATGTCATTTTGAAATGTATAGTATAAGGGGGATATAATAATATTATTAGAAAGAAAGGGTCAGTATATGGGGATGGAGCAAGGGGATGGTAAAGTATTATATAATCTGTTATGAATTTGGGTTTTATTATGAAGAAGCCACAGGGGGGAGGGGACGGTGAGGGGGGGTTAGGGAGGAGGGGGGAAAAAGGGGGGGAAATTTGTATTTGAAAAACTTTTTCAATTAAAAAAAAAGATGCATGCCACAAAGCTGGGACAACTGAGGAACAACTAAGACTGGTGCTGGAGCGAAGTAGGTGAACAGGGACTAGAACTGGGGGAGAAAGGTTTTTTTTTTTTTTTGCTTAAAGCTTAACCCCAAGGAATAATGTAGAACTATTTGCTCAGAAGTATTTGTTAAAGTGGCGTTTAAGCATTCTGAGAAAATACCAGACCGGAAGGGAAAGTCATAAGAGAGAAAAATAATAAGTTTTGAAATATTCAAAAAAATTGACTCTTAAACTGAGAAGATGTGGTACTGGGAAGGCATTTTAAAATGCTAGAAATGTTTACTTACAAAACTTATTCTGCTTTTATAATTGATTCACAACTAAAATGATGATTGACTAGTGGCAATATTGAAATTTAAGTTGAGAGCACCACCTGCTGATGAAAGGAAAATTTACAAGTCTGGGAATACTTATATTAAGGACTGTGAAAATATTTCCTGGATTATTCCTAACTACCTACCTAACTACCCCATGACTACTGGAGAATTAAATAAGAAAACAAGGAAGTTATTTAATTAAAATGACCCCTGAATGTTATGCTAGAAGATTGAATCCTTTTGATGATCTCTGGAACTACTTAAATGGAACTGATTGTTTATCTATGGGATATAAAGAACTGTGATTAGTGCACTCCTTGAAGGGCACCGTATGGACTGAATAAATAGTTCTTGGACTGCTAGATGAAAATAGAATTTTTAAAAATAAAATAAGATGCTTTATAAAGAAGAAATGAGTGGAACTTAGAAAGAGATAGTGTTACTTTTTCAAAATACAAAGGACATCATGGAGAAAAGATTTAAGGAGATTACAGAAAAAATGGAAAATACTGTACGAGAGGTGATGATCAGGGAGGAGCCAACTGAAGAAATTGAGAAAGAAATGGGGGAAAAGATTGAGTCAAAGAACCAGAGAAAAAAAGAAGACGACAAGGAGGAGATAACAATGAAAATAACAGTGACTGATGAATTAAATCAGGGGGGAAATATATTAAGAGAGTTGAAAAGAGAATTGGAGATACAGGAAGATAATTTTGAAAGGGAGATAGGGGCCTGGGTAGAAATTGTGGAAATTAGGCAGTGGAAGAGGGTAGAGGTGGGAGAAATTTCTAGATTGAACAGCTAAGAAGTAGATGCAGACAGAGATAAAGATCCAAGAGAGGAATATGGGAGGCAAGTAAAAAAAAAAAAAGCATAGCAGTTAAAGTATTGAAACGGGCAAGAGATGATAGATAGATGATTTCTCTTTTTTGTTGTTCTGATTTGCTTTTCTTTTTCTCTCTCTTTCTCTTCTTTTTCAGATAGGTGACATGTTTAGAAGTTAGGTAGGATAAAAAGAATATGTTTATTAATAAAGGGTGACATGATTAAAAGCTAGAATAAGAGACTTCCGGTTTCCTCATCTTCGGCGGCGGCGGTGCCTTTTGAAGCTCCGCCAGCCCCGCCGCTTGTAGAGCCGCTTCGTGACTAAGAAGCGGCTCGAAAACTTCAAAAATCTTTAGGATTTTTGAAGAGAGATCGCAGGGCACAGGTTAAGCCCCTGCAACCCCCCCAGGGAATAGTTTCTGGGGAGGGAACAGGAGCGGCTCCCATTCAACCTGCTGGAACTCCGGGCGGCGTGGGACAAGTCTGCTTCTGCAGAACAAGCCGGCTACAGGAAACTTCAAACTGAAAGAAAAGGAACCAGCCTTAATAAGCAGCATACTGTTACTTGAACCCTGAAACTCGGAATCGCAAGTATTAGAGTTTTCTTGGCTTTCTAATCTGAGTGAAAAAATGCGGATGAGTGAAAGTGAACTGTAAAAACATGGCACTTAGCCTCAGAGTTAACGAGCTGGCGAGTGTGGATTGCTGAAATCATCTAGCTTTGTTACAAAGTTTCTAAACTGCTACGAAGTTGCTTCGCTTGTAACAAGAGAAATAAGAGAGAAATTTCCCCTTTTTTAATACTGGACTTTGCTTTACTTTGGTTTTTATTTGATTAAATCTGGGGGACTTTTTCAGAAGTCTTTGTGGAGGCGGGAGAGGAAGAAGAACTTCCCTTTTTAGTAAAACCAGTCTACGTGGCAGGATGGCCTCAAAGAAGCAGGAAGCGAAGGCAACAGGAGGTGGATCTCCCACACATAAAGCACAGCCTCCCCCTGCACAACAGATACAGACTCAGAAAAAAGACTTTGATGTGGGAGATTTAAAAGAATTTATTTCTAAAACTTTGGATGATAAATTTCAAAAATCTCAACAGGAGATAGATGATAAACTTCAAAAATCACATCAGGAATTTATGCAGGAAATTAATGAAGTTAAAGACATGGTGAAACAGAATCAAAACAAGGTGACCAAAAAAATATCAGAAGTGGCGTCTGGCCTGGCAGAATTTATTATGAAAGTTGATTCTAAAGTTGAAGAATTCAAATCAGAAGTTAATGTTAAGATGAAAGACAATGATTATAAAATTGCTGATGTTGACAATAAATTGCAAAGAGTTGAAAATGAGATCGTGATGGTACAATTCAGGGCAACGGAGTTTGCCATACGGCTTCGAGGAATTCGAGAAGAGGAAAGACAGGATTTGAGACAGGTTTGTTCTGAGGCCCTGGCCAAGATTCTACAAGTTAATCCTGATGTGGTTTTTCACAAAATAGATAAAATTTACAGAGTGAATTCTTGGGTGGCCAGACAAAGACAATTGCCCAGAGATGTGGTCATATATTTTACAGATAGAGAAATAAGAAATGACATCCTGCAAAAATCCTTTTACACCTCTGTGCAAGTGGGGGGCTCACGAATTGGAATTTATAAAGAATTACCTCCTAAAATGCTGAAAACCAGAAAAGACTTTGGCTTTCTTGTTAAGGAATTGCAAAATTTACAGATACCATTTCGGTGGGACGCCCCAGTTGGTATAATTTTCAGATACAAGGGAGAAAGATATCGTTTGAATACCATGGAGAAGGCAGAGCACTTTTACACTACTATTCTTAAGGAAAGAACACCATCCCCACGTACATCTACAGTTTTGGAGATTAAGGAGAGTGATGAGAAGCAACCTCAACGAGAACTGCAAGAACAGTCTAAGCAGGAACTAGAGGAAATGCAAGGCGCAGAAGGAGGTTTTCTGGATGAGCCTTTGCTGGAATCTTCTCCAATCCTGGATCCGGTTCGGATGATCGAAGTTAAGGATCAATGTATAACTCGAGCTCAATCTAAGTTACTTAAACAAAAGCAACAACAACAACAGGAAAGACAAGACAAGAAGGCAGTTAAGAGTACTGCACAAGAGACTGGAGCCATGGGGGGAGCAAGATCGAAGCTTTCGGATGACATTCGATTATTCTGCTCTTTGCTCCAGAAAGATGAAGATGATGCTTAAGTGTTTATCTTGGAATGTGAATGGGTTGAATTCAGCACAGAAAAGGAAGAAATTATTTACATATTTGAAACAATTTAATAATGATATAATTTGTTTACAAGAAACGCATATCACAACTCAAGATCAAAAATACTTGATAAACTCCAAACTAGGAACACATTTTATTTCTTCAACTTCGCAAAAAAAGAATGGTGTGGTTATTTATGTAAATAAAAAGTTAACAGCTAAAGTTATAGAAGCAGATGAAGATGGTAGGTTTGTAGCAATTGAATTGCTTACAGTAAATGGCCAAATTCTTTTGATTGGAATTTATGCTCCCAATCAACAACAGGACCATTTCTATAAGATGTTACATACCAAAATACTGCAATGGGACTACAGATCTATTTTAATTATGGGAGACTGGAATGGAGTAATTGATTCTAAATTAGATAAAAAGAGTTTGGCAAAGTCTAGGATCAGATTACCACAGACCTTTTTTGACATGAAAGAAGATATGGAACTAAACGATGTTTGGAGAATACATAATCCAAAAGAATTGGACTACACTTTCTTTTCTGACAAACACAGATCCTTCTCTAGGATTGACTTCATTTTGTTGTCAGATGATTTACTTGTCAAGACAAAAAGAACAAAGATTTTTCCAAGAACTTTGACTGACCATAGCCCAGTATGGATAGAAATTGAGATGGATAAGGTTGAGAGACGTTCTTGGAGATTAAATGAGAACTTGTTTAGATATGAAAAAAATACAACAGAACTTAAAAAGCATTTGAAAGAATTTTTTGAAATAAATTTGAATAAAGGTACCCCAATTGAAATTGTGTGGGACGCAAGTAAAGCTTATATGAGAGGGGTACTTATCCACATGAACTCTAAACATAGACTGTTTCGACAAAAGAAAAGATCTGAATTGGAAATAGAAATAAAGAATAAAGAACAGTTACTTATTAAAAATCCAACAGATGAAAGAATATGCGGTGCTATAAAACTTTTGAAAGACCAATTTCAAATGCTTATGGCGGAACAAGTTGCAACAAACTTACAATATGCGAAGCACAATACATTTTGTAACGCTAATAAACCGGGCAGATGGTTGGCTTACACATTGAGGAAAAAACAAAGTATACGGACTATTGATAGTATTGATATTGGAGGGAAAGAAATTTTTCAACAAAAATTAATTAAAGAAGCTTTTGTGGACTATTATACCAAACTATATGCCAAAGAGGAGGTGCAGAATGGACTTATAGAAAAATATTTAAACGATAAAAGAGTTACAAAAATTACTGATCAACAAAAGGAAAGAATGAATTATCCTATAACAGAGGAGGAGATAACAGTAGCAATTAAACAGTTAAAAACAGCCAAAGCTCCTGGTACGGATGGTTTGACCGCAGTGTATTACAAAACTTTGCAAGCTGAAATGGTGGAACAACTCAGAGATTTATTTTGCAATATTCAACAAGGGGGTAAAATACCCCCATCATGGACAACAGCTTACATATCTTTGATACCAAAAGAGCAAGTAGGTCCTAAAAAACCAGAGAACTATAGACCAATATCTCTTTTGAATACAGATTATAAAATCTATGCGAAAGTATTAGCCAACAGGTTGATGCCAGTAATTCAAAAGGTGATTCATGATGATCAAGCGGGATTTATCGAGGGCAGACACATGAAGGATAATGTAAGGCAAGTAATAGATTTATTGGAATATCTTGAGAAGAATAAACAGATTCCTGCAGTGCTGGTCTTTTTGGATGCAGAGAAGGCCTTTGATAGAGTGGATTGGAATTTTCTACTAAAGACTTTTAAAAAGATGGATTTTGGGGATCAATTTATACAGGCGATTTCAGCAATTTACCAAGAGCAAAAGGCACAGATCATTATTAATGGAAGTTTGACAACAGAATTTAAAATTGAAAAAGGAACAAGACAGGGATGTCCGTTGTTCCCACTTTTATTTATTCTAACACTAGAAGTCTTGCTAAATACAATACGGGACTCTAATATCTTGAAAGGTATAATGATTAGGCAAGAGGATTACAGAATAAAGGCATTTGCAGATGATCTGGTTGTTACCCTATCACAACCAATGGAATCAATAATCTTGATGAAGGACATTATACAAGACTATGGTAAAGTTTCAGGTTTTAGACTGAATCCAAAAAAGACTAAAATGATAGCTAAAAACATGACACAAGATCGTAAACATGAGCTTGAAAGGAGGGCAGGTTTTGAGACTGTACCTAAGGTAAAATATCTAGGAGTTCAGGTTGCAGAATCAAACATGAAATTGTTTCAAAATAACTATGAGGTGTTGTGGCGAGAGGTGCAGAAAGACATGGAGACTTGGAAAAAACTGCAGCTGTCTCTACTTGGAAGAATAGCAGCAGTTAAGATGAACATTTTGCCAAGATTTCTTTTTTTGTTTCAAATGATTCCGGTGCTTAAAAGTGATAAACAATTGAAAGTCTGGCAAACTGGACTCAATAAGTTTGTCTGGAACGAGAAAAAGCCGAGAGTGAAATTGAAAATTATGCAAGATGTTCCAGAAAGAGGAGGTCTTAAACTTCCAAACCTACAGTTAAATATAACTGTATAATAATGATGCAGCAGCTTTAACTTTAACAAGTGATTGGTTTGGAAGTAAAAAGGCTGGAATATTGAATGCAGAAAGTTTTGATCTTGAATTTGGATGGCATGCTTACTTATTTTATGAAGACAAAGTTGATAAAGTATTTAAAAGTCATATACTTAGAGACTCTTTGATGAGAGTTTGGAAGAAGCACCGACTCAAATGGGATTATAAAATACCGCTATGGCTGGATCTTGGTCATACCTTGTGGAATACAAATATAATGTCACTCGGGGGGGGGGGGTTATACAAAGAGGTTCTTTTTACAGATGCGGGCAGATGGCAGCTGAAGACATTGCAGACACTGTTGGACGAAGGGATTAATTTAACTTGGTTACAATATAATCAACTACAATTGAGATGGAAAGAGGACCAAAAAACTGGTATTATGTTGCACGAGGAAGAATTGGTTAGACATATAAAAGAGAAAGGTCCTATGCATATCAAAAGGCTTTATAATGTTTTGCTAGAAAGGGATTCAGAAACTGAATTAGTTAAAGATTGTATGATTAAGTGGGCACAAAATTTTGAAGAACCAGTGATGTTGGAAACATGGGAAAAAATTTGGGTTCAGAATGTTAAATTTACACAGTCGCAGAACCTGAGGGAAAATTTCTATAAAATGTTTTATAGATGGCATTTAGATCCCAAAAAGTTGTCATGTATGTACCCTAATGTTCAGCCAAAATGTTGGAGATGTGAATGTTTGGATGCTACGTATTATCATGTTTGGTGGACCTGTAGGAAAGTTAAGGCTTTTTGGATAAAAATTTGGTGGGTCATGCAGAATGTTTTGAAGAAAAAAATTCAATTCTCTCCACAATTGTTTTTATTGGGTATAGTTAAGGGTTTTACATCGGGTGAAACAAAAATGATATTGTATATGATAACAGCAGCAAGATTGTTGATAGGTAAATATTGGAAAAATGAAGCTTTGCCCACTATTGAGGAATGGACTTTGAAGATGGCCAGTTTTGCAGAGATGGCGAAGATTTCAGCATACTTAAAAGATTGTTCACAAGAGACTTATGAATGGGAATGGAAAAGGTGGATAGAATATGTTCAGAACAAATATCAAACTAGAAAATATCAAATAGCTTTTATTTGAAAATAATGTATTAGAAATATTTTAATGTAATGAGGGTAAAAAGAAAAACTATACAGGGGAGGGAGGGGTTCAAGTTTTTATATAAGTGTCATATTAAGGGTTTTTTTGTGTGGTTTTTTTTTTTATCTTTCTTTACCAGTTATGAGTATATTATAGGGAAGTCTGGGGGGAGGGGAGGGTTAGGGAGGTTGGGAAGTGTGGAGGGGGTTGGTGGGGGGGGAAAGGGGTGAAAATGTAATTGTAAAACTTTTGCAATAAAAAAAAAGCTAGAATAAGAGATAGAAATAAGAGAAGGGGGAAATATTATTATATACACTTTTATATAATAAAATAAAAGCAATAACAAGAGAAAACATGGAATAATTGAATAATGACAGACTGCAACTTGATATAAACATGAATTATTATTATAAATATGGTTAGTTTAATGCAATAACGATGATTAATTACTAGTTTTATTTGTATTAGAATGTATGACACCCAGGTGCCACACTGTTCATGCATAGATACTGTCAAGTATTTGCAAGCCATTGGCACCTGTGTCATATAGACACCAGTGGAGGCAGAGAGTGTCTCCACCCCTATGTGGAAAGGAGGGGCTTACCCTGAGTATAAAACCCCCTCCAACCTTTTCATGTTTGTTCCTCATGAGACTTGATCTCTGTTGTACATAGTTAATATGATTTATTATATGAATAAATACGTTTAAGACATTTATTTATGCATCTGCCTCTGAACTCTTCTATGCTCCTGGGTGTTTCTACGATCCCAACTCCACAGAATGGTAGCAGAACTCCACTCCAGGAGCTGTTGAAAAGACAAGATGCCCTCCAAAATAACCTGTGAGAGAAGCTCCCCTGTTGTGACCAGAGGCCTTCAACAGAGGAGAACTTCACATCAGCCCCAGTCTGAATCGCTGATGGAAAACATAGAAGAGGATTTCCATCCAGCTACAACCTGGCAGCAAGAGATCCCAGGGGCTGAGCCAAGTGATGCTGGAGAACGCTTCTTCAGCACTCACGACGAGGGGGCAGAAGGACAAGATGAAAGCCTGGAGAGGCAAGTGGCTGAGATGTCAAAAGAGGAGTGCCGTGCAGCGCTCGCCTCCCTCCTTAAGACAAGGGCAGCAGCCAGAAAGAGGCCTGTGGAGGCAGCACCAGAGATGCCTGCCATCCCGGTAAGGACTCCCCTGCCTGATCTCTCCAAGATGGTGCCTGCCAACAGAGAGACTCTTCTCTCACACAGTTTCCCGCCAAACAAAATGGCCACCAGCTCCCTTCTGGAGCCAACTTCCCCCAAGATGGCTACTCCCCTGGGCACTTTGCCAGAACCACGAGCCAGGCCTACCCCAGCTCCACGGTCCAGGCCTACAACGCCAGCCAGTCAGTTCAGCACTCCAGTGGCCCAGAAGACCAGTCCGAACCTACAAGCCCCTTGCCAGGCCACGCCTACCACAGCAAGCATCAAAGAAGCCATAGAGACCCTGATCACCGCCCTGGAAATTAGGGAGCAACCACCCACCAGCCACCCCGAGGTCCCAGACCCACCTCATCTGATGGGCCTCCAGTCTCCTGAAAGATCTCCAGGCCTTCTTCCAGCTACTCCAAGGTTTCCCCGCCACACAGCTGATTTTTGGGCCTATGCTGAGGCTTCAGCCAGGCCTGACTTCATAACCCAGAGAGGGAGATCAGAGCTCCAACAAGAAAAGGCTTTGGAGCATGCTCCATTTCCTGCACGTGCCCAGTTGCTTCAAACTACAGAAAGACTACAAGAAGGAGCCAGACCTAAGCAGTCGATCCCAGGCTTAGGGATCCCAATGCCATTCACAACAGGCTCTTTTCAGCCCTTTGAACAACTCCCCATGCAGTTTAATGGTAATAGTTTTGTAACTTTGCCAAATAATTTTGAAAAATTACATTTAAGTGGTCAGAATTTTAAAAAATGGTGTAAAGAGATTCAGATAATTCTCTTAAGAGAAAATACCCTGGACATGATCAAAAGACCACCTCCTTTATCTTGGAGCCCTGAAATCGAATTCCTGCATAAAAGAGCTTACACAACCCTGTTAAGTTCTATAGACACAGCTCTTTATGCCAGTCTTTCAGACGGTCTCACAGCTCAGGAAGTTTGGACTGCCCTATATAATTTGTTCCATAGTGACAATATGGCTGCAACCAGCAGATTGTCAAGAATTTTTCACAATTCTAAACTCAAACCTGGTGTCAAGATGGGGGAACATTTGGCAACGCTTAAAGCCATGAGGAATGAGCTTATACAATGGGGGGAGCCTGTTCCTGAATCCACTTTAATTAGTGTAATGTTGAACTCCCTAGACAAATCCTGGAGTCCCTTCATTATTTCTCTAGAAGGGGTTTCTAGGGAACA
Organism: Pantherophis guttatus; assembly: GCF_059756535.1. NCBI lineage: Eukaryota > Metazoa > Chordata > Lepidosauria > Squamata > Colubridae > Pantherophis > Pantherophis guttatus. The sequence continues at coordinate 182,312,020 of NC_142063.1, read as the reverse complement.
AAGAAATATAGAATACTTTTCTGGTCACTTTATTGAGGAAGATTTAAGGCACAGAGATGAGGAACAACAAGAAATGAAGGAGGCATACCACAGGCCTAGGCCTCAGAGGAGGTGCCAGGACACAAGTGAAAGAAATAATACCCTTCCCACCTGCTTTGACTGTGGCATGCAAGGTCACTTTAAAAGGGAGTGCCCTCTCTCTAGGGCCAGCACGGCTGGACCTAAACATAATAAAAATAAAAGAGGCCGTGGAAGAGGGGGAGGTAGTCATAAAGAATACCAATTCTGTAGTGTCACAGGTGACAATCCCACCTCCCAGGTACAGGATGCTGAGGGACTGTGGCTTCTTGATTCAGGTGCATCAACGCATATAGCTAACAAGAAGCAACGATTTAAGATTTTACACCCACTCAAGTCCTCAGTAAAAGTTGCCACTGGGGACAAGGCAGAGGTAACTGGGGAAGGTGTGATCAATGTGCCTGGTATAGGAGATGTTACTGGGGCACTGTATGTTCCCTCAATCAATAACAACCTTTTAAGTATTTTAAAATTGACTGAGGATAAAATGTAAAACTGGTATTTGAGAAGGGTGGAGGTTATATTTTCGAAAGTGGGGATGTTGTTGGCAATATTGTAAAAATCAATAATTTGCTTTATTTTTCCCCAAAAGCAAAAGTCAAAAGGCACAAGACACCTAACAAGAGGGCACAGGGGGCTAACGCCCAGATAGAGCAGAAAGCTCCTGTGCCAGCCCCCAGGTTGTCCAAACTCAAGGATGCTGGACCTAATCCCAATGAAGCTCCTAAACCGGCTCCTAGGACATCCAAAGCCATTAAGGCTGAGCCCATTAAGATCACAACTCCTCAGCCAACCCTGAGAAAGTCTAAAGTGACCATTAATTCAGTGCCTACTGTCATTACTGCACAGACCAAGACTGGTAATGATAAGATACATAAGGTTGACAAAGTGTGCACGGGTAAACCTTTACATTTGGATTGTGCACATATTTTACACCGCAGGCTAGGCCATGCCAGCTTCCCGGTTATTAGGAAAATGCAAGATTTTTCCGATGGGCTTAAGATAAAGAATTGTAATAACTATTTAGAATGTGCCATCTGTAAGGCAGCAAAATCAAAAACTGCTGCTATACCTAAGGTCTCTTCCCGACGTGCAAGGTACCCTTATCAGCTGGTACACATGGATTTGGTTGGTCCTTTTAGGGCCTCCCTTGGCAGGAGGGCCCATATTTTAACGGTAGTCGATGATTACTCTCGTTATGGCCATGTATTTATTTTAAAGGACAAAACTGAAGTCTTTACCAACTTCAAATATCTTTACTACCAGATCCAAACGCAACACAAGGTGTGCATCGCTCAGGTGCAGAGCGATAGGGGAACTGAGTTTACATCCAGGACTTTTGAAAAGTGGATGAAGGAGAGAGGTATTCTCCATTTTAAATCATCGCCTCAAACGCCTTCGGAGAATGGCATTGTAGAAAGGAGAAATGGCGTGCTGCAGAATGTCATGAACTGCTTACTTGCAGATGCCGACATGAGCCAAGGTTTTTGGGCAGAAGCAGTCAAAATGGCTAATTATCTAGTCAACAGGACATGGAGTAGTGCCATTAACCAAACCCCGTACTTCCTGGTCCATGGAAGGCAACCTAGCCTCTCACACCTGAGAATTTTTGGTTCCTATGCCTGGGTCCATATTCCCAAGCACCTCAGAAGAAAGGGGGGCAAGGCATCGAGGAGGCTCAGATTTATAGGTTATGCAACCGGCAGCAAGGCCTCTAGATTTGTAGACAAAAATAACCTTGTTATTGTCTCAAGATCAGCTTCCTTTGAGGAGGGGTCAAATTGGTCAAGAATTCATTCCAATGAACCCGGTTATTCCCCTATTAGAAATGACACTGAACTACCAGCACCACATAAAGAGGATGAACCAACATACTCCAAACTATAGACCACCGAAGATCCGGATGGTGATGAATCCCTACCTGACTCTGACGATTTGGACAAGCAATCCCTGGGTGACTTCACACCTCCTGCCTCACCAAAACATCCATATGTTCGCAGCGCCTGGGACAGAGGCCTGCCTCATTTCGATTGGAAAGATGCATCCGGCAGCTCCAATTCTGACACCGATGCTCCGGATGACAGTGATGATGGTGAGTGGCAATTCCCCAGATGGTCAAAACGCTCCAATAAAGGGGTGCCACCCAAAAGGTTGGACATTGGCTGTGTGGCCTCAGTCAACAGCATTACCATGGCCCCTAAAACATACACAGATGTCCTCCAGCTTCCCGAGGAAGAACAGCGCAAGTGGAGGGTGGCAATGGAGTGAGAAATGGAGTCTCAAAAAATTGAAAGTCTTCATCCCCATGGAAGTCCCCAAACAGAGGAAGGCAATTGGCACCCATTGAGTCTACAAGGTCAAGCCACTGCCCAACAACAAACTCCTTTATAAGGCCCGGCTAGTAGCACAAGGCTACGCACAGCGCTACTTACAGGACTTTGATGAAACCTACTCTCCCACCATGAGAGCAGAAAGTGTGAGGGCTGCTTTGGTCACCGCAGCAGCACATGGGGAACACATTTTTCAATTCGATGTGCAAACTGCTTATTTACACGCACATCTAAAACAAAAAATTTACATCAGAGGTGCTCCCGGATTCCAGCAGCAGGAAGGCCACACCTGGCTTCTGAAAAAAGTTTGTACGGCCTCAAACAATCAGGCAGAATGTGGTACAAATGCCTGACTACAACACTCAAATCACTGGGTTTCCATCCATCTCCAGCTGATAAATGTACCTTCACAAGGGATACCAAAGGGGGGCTAGAGAAAGTCCTAGTGTATGTCGATGACATTTTATATATAGGCCTGACAAGGGGGGATGTAATATATTTGCCAGGACCCTACAAAAAAGGTTCACTCTAAAGTCTTTAGGATATGTGGACAAGTACCTAGGCGTACAAATCATCACTACACCAAAAGGTTTTGCTCTCTCCCAAAAGGAGAAGATAGAGGAACTTTTGGTGAAATGTAAAATGGAAGATAGAAAGCCAACTGCTATCCCAATGCAGACCGACTATTATGGATTGGCACAAAAGGATAGCCCAGAGTTCCAAAATAATACTCTATTTAGGTCAGTGGTCGGCTCATTATTATATATAAGTAATTGGAGCCGTCCAGACATTGCCCTGGCCATGAACCTGCTATCCAGACAAGTGGAACATCCTACCCAGTTCCACTGATTGGCCATTAAAAAGCTATTAAGGTATCTCAAGACCACAGCAGATTATGTGCTTCGCTTGGAACCTGAGAATAGAGACAAGGCCCAATTAGAATGCTTCGCGGATACGGACTGGGCCGGAGATACCAAGACACGTAGGAGTACTTCGGGCTTCTTGGTACTGTTAAATGGGGCACCCATCCATTAGCATGTGGGGCAACAGAAATTTGTTTCGTGCTCCACCGCTGAGGCCGAATTTGCATGCCTATCAGAGGCAGGGAACGATCTGATATGGTTGGATGCCTTAATCTCTAGCATCTGGATACCACCGACTTTGCCCATCCAAATTATAGAAGACAACACCGGGGCCATAGGCATTGCCAAAGCCTATGCGGTGGGGAAAAGGTCCAGACATATTGATATCCGTTATCAAAATGTTAGACAACTAGTAGAGATGGGGTTTATATCTTTAACACACTGTCAGACCAAACATCAAACAGCTGACATTTTCACAAAACCTCTCACAGGGTAAAATCTGTTGTGCATTGCATTAGTGTGTTTGCATGCCATTGGCTCGCAAGGAGGGGAACTGTCAAGTATTTCAAGCCATTGGCACATGTGTCATATAGACACCAGTGGAGGCAGAGAGTGTCTCCACCCCTATGTGGAAAGGAGGGGCTTACCCTGAGTATAAAACCCCCTCCAACCTTTTCCACCTCGCTCTCTCCATCTCTCTCTTTTCATGTTTGTTCCTCATGAGACTTGATCTCTGTTGTACATAGTTAATATGATTTATTATATGAATAAATACGTTTAAGACATTTATTTATGCATCTGCCTCTGAACTCTTCTATGCTCCTGGGTGTTTCTACGATCCCAATTCCACAGATACATATATATATATATACAATAAAATCAAAAACTTGGAGGAAAAAAGAACGGGGGTGTCAAACTTGTGCCGTCACGGCAGCATCACCTGACGTATCACGACTTTTTTCCCCTTCACTAAACTGGACATGGGCATGACCAGTGCGTGACACATCTGGCCCCTGGGCCACGAGTTTGGCAGGCTTGCATTAGAACATTCACTCTTTCCTGTAAAAGACAGCCAACACATAATTATGTTCTTTGTTCCAAAAGAAGAAAGGAGAAAGAAGTGAAAAAGCACAACACAAAATGCAAAAGTTCTTCGTATATATCATGCATTTATCCAACCACACAAAACTTGAGGTCGGGTAGGGGGTGGGATAATTAAAGAAGAATATCTACTCTAATAGCTTACATTGCACATTTAATTATTGTACATCTTTTAAAAGCAGCTATACAGAAAACATACATCTTGTATTTTTGACATGTACTGAACAAACTGATTTAAGAATGTTATACTGTTTGCATGTATATAATTATAATTGGGGATATATGCATGTATGTGTGAATGCATATATACACACACAGAAATAGAAATCTATGCACCCATCTAAGTTACCCAGAGTGTAGCTAATGGGATCTGATACTGAATTTAATTTTAATGAAGAAAGTTGCCAGTAGCAACAAACTGTCAGTAGCAGCCAAGCACCATTAATAAAGGCCCAGACAACATTAGTGGCACAACAACAGTACAAAAGGTTCCTCCCCAGTTCATGCTGTGCTAAATTGACTGCCCAATTTTTCTTAAGTGTCCATACTATTTAGAAGACGATTTATTAATTTTTCTCATCCATTGTCTGTTGACAGGCTATAATCTTGTATCTAGAACTTTAGACAAAAATTAATTGAAAAGCATGAGAGTATTTATGAGGGATATTACTTGCCAATTATTGCACCAGTTATTTGATGTACTAAAATGAGGGAACTTTAAAATTGTATGGTGTGTAAGTTTTGTTTTTATTAACACTGCAGTACAAAATATTGGCAATAAAAAATATGAATAATTTGTATTTTAAAAATTAGCAGCAAATTAGCAGTAAACTGTTATATATCAGAATATATTTATAAAAATGTATTGATTCAATAATTACCATGTATAAACCATTCATTTTCAGTTCATGTTTAAATAAATTTGAATATAGTATATTCTACATATTATATCAGTTAAATACTTAAATGATGCTTCTAATTCTTCCTGTACTTTTTGACAAATTAGATCAGACCATGAGATCAAATTATACTAAGAATAACTTACAAGCTAATTGTAAGTCACACCATATCCATTTAATACAAAACCAAATTTAAAGAAACAGAACAAGAAAGGAATAGATGCCAGAAATTTACAAATAACTGACATCTCTTCAGAATTTTGGTAACTGTGGTTTAGATAAACACTGCAGTACAAAATATGCAATATTTGGGATATTTTGAACTGCAGTGTTAATAAAAACATTACCTCTTCCTACAGTGTTACAGATAAAAACATATTTTTCATACATACAATATATTTAAATGATGCAAGGCTTACTGACCATACAATTTTACATTTCTCTGATTTTAGTATATCAAGTAACTGGTGCAATAATGGCAAGAAATATCCCTCATAAATACTCTCAGGCTTTTCAATTAATTTTTGTCTAAAGTTCTAGATAGCTAAAATTATAGCCTGTCAACTGACAATGGATGAGAAAAAAAATAATAAATTGTCCCAAACCTTTCAAGAACTCTGTTTATTCTTTACTTTCATGTCATACCAAGGTTTGAACAATCTTCACATCTATTGATAGCCACACATTATATGAAACACTGACTATGAATGCATGCATAAACAGATTCTCTGGTTCCCCAGAATTAAACATGTGTCATTGGGAACATATATGCAACCAAGCTGATTATACTAGAGAAGCATGCAAGGCTTGCAGTAAAAACAGTATATCCACTCACAGTTAATACTACAATTCAGAACAGTATAATACAATAAATTATTACACATTTACATGAGGGAATCATGCGGTGGATAACTCATGATTCTGTCTTGGGCCTAGTGCTCTTCAATATCTTCATAAATGACTTAAATGAAGGGATAGAAGCAGTGGTGAAATCCGGCCAGATCTATCTGGCTTGCGCGAACCGGTAGTGTTGGTGGTGGGGGGCTCTGCCCACCCACTGGGACGTCATTATGTCCTGTTTTTGACTCTCTGCACACGTGCAGGAGGCTCTACGCATGCACAGGAGGCGCATGCGTGCATAGCAACCGCACATAGTGCACTCCCATTTCTTAACCGGTAGTGAAGGTAAGTAGATTTCACCCCTGGATAGAAGGAGAACACATCAAATTTGCAGATGACATCAAGCTGGGGGGAATTGCTAACACTTTGGAAGGTAGACTCAAGATTCAAAAGGAACTTGACCAGTGATGGCATTCTGCCATTCTATAATGTTCGGGTGAACCAGTAGCAGCGGCTGCGGCTGGCTCCATCCACCCGCCCGGATGTAATCACATCCCATTTATCCACGTTTTTGATGCTCTGCGCATGCGCGGAAGGCCATAGCGAAGGTAAGTGAATATCACCCCTGTTCTTGACAGATTGAGCTCTAGCCAGCATGATGCAGTTCAGTGGCAAAAAAACTAAGACCCTGCATGTAGGCAGAAAAACCAAATGCATAGGTATAGAATAGGTGGTACTTGGTTCAGCAGCATTAACAATGAAAGGGATCTAAGTGTCTTTGTGGATCACCACTTAAATATGAACCAGCAGTCTGTGGCAGCTGCCAAAAAAGCGAATGCAGTCCTAAGATGCATTGAGGAATGGCATCAATGTCCTGAGAAGTAATAGTACCGCTGTATACTGCATCTTAAAGAGATGGGAGTATTTATTTGCCTCTTGAGAAACCTATATGCGGGTCAAGAAGCAACAGTGAGAACTGGACACCGAAACACTGATTGGTTCAAAATTGGGAAAGGAGTTCGACAAGGCTGTATACTGTTGCCCTGCCTATTTAACTTATATGCAGAGTACATCATGAGAAAGGTGGGGATAGATGAATCAAAAGTTGGAGTTAAGATTGCCGGGAGAAATATCAACAACCTCAGATATGCAGATGATACCACTCTAAATGGCAGAAAGTGAAGAAGAACTAAAGAGCTCTTGATGCGGGTGAAAGAGAGAGAGACATCACCCTGCCAACAAAAGTGTGTATAGTCAAGGCTATGGTTTTCCCAGTTGCAATGTATGTGTCAGCATTCCAGAAAAACCCCAACTCCAAGTAAAGACGTGGAAGCAAACATTTTCCAAAGTTCTCTTTACTAGAATAGGCAAACTGGCACATCTGGGAAAACCCGAATCTGAAAAGCCCGGGTTTTCCTTCAGTAAGTCAAAGCTCCCCAAACCATCCCCCTTTCCCCCCAGTCGGTCACATGCTCCAATCAACGTCCGCTCCATCTCGATCCAGCCCCCTGACCACTCCTTCTCCAGATGCTGGATCGCCCTGACCTCGACCAACAGGAAGAATGCTATTATGTCTACTAACAACCCCTCTCCTTAATCCCCCCTCCTACTTTCCCACACACGAGAAGGTGGCAGCATTGGAACTTCCGGCCTAATATGGCTTCCAAGGCTGACAGGCTTCCCCCCTGCAAAAAGAACCACCTCCTGAAAAATAAAGCAAACAGAACACAAAAGAAGGGGTTAACACAGTGCACCAGACCCCTTAACCCCCTCTCCCCTCCCCCAGGGGGACCTTTTGGTTTCTCAGGAAACTTATCATGAAATTGTTTCACTAGAGCATCAGCATTTACATCCCAACTCTTCACCCAAGTAGCTTCAACCAAAGGGTACCCTTTCCAATGTACCAAATATTGTAAGCGACCCCTGTAGAGTCTAGAGTCCAGGATTTTCTTCACCTCATAATGAGTCTCCCCTTGCACAACCAAAGGAGGGGTGGAGTAGCTGGCAAGGGTCTTAGGTTAGATTCTGCGAATGGTAGCAAGTCCGCCCAGTTTTCCTATTGATAATTTACATAACATCTAATGTATTGCTCCACCATTGAGTTCAATTTTTCAGCCGATCCGTTAGTCGATGGGTGAAAAGCTGAGCTAAGCCCCTGGGATGACCCAATGGATCATAGAAACTCTCTCCAGAACTTAGCAGTAAACTGGACCCTGTGGTCCGATATTATTCTCTTTGGGATTCCATGTAGCCTGTAGATGTATTTCACAAAGAGTTTTGCCAGCTTCTTGGCCGAGAGTAGTCCGTTGCAGGCAGTGAAGTGTGCTTGTTTGGAGAATAAATCAATCACAGTCCAAATAACCCTGTTACCCCCACTGTCAGGGAGCTCAACTATGAAGTCCATTGCAATCTCCTCCCAGGGCTTGGTGGGTTCAGCCACAGCCTGGAGTAGTCCAGGGGGCTTCCCTGGTCGGGATTTCATGGTGGCGTAGGTGGTGCAGCTCCTCACATAGTCTTCCACATCAGCTTTCATCTTAGGCCACCAAAATTGTCTCCTAGTCAAATGGAGGGTTTTTAAAAATCCAAAGTGGCCCCCTAGTCGAGAATCATGACTCCTCTTTAGCACCAGGAGTCGCAGGCTGCGGAGCATGTAAAGTTTACTCCCCTTCCATGCCAACCCGTCTCTTAGGGTTACGTCCGCTTGGTTCTCCTTGAACCAGGAATCAGTAGAGAGCACCGTTTTTAGCTCCGCTGTCAACTTGTCTTCAGGTAGGTTGGAACCCTAGCGCATTTGCACTCTGGTGTGGGCTTGGGTGGCTGGTTGATTCTCCGAGATCATGACGAGATCTTCCCATCGGCTGTCAAACTGGGGCTTACGGGAGAGAGCGTCAGCTAAAAGGTTTTTAACCCCCGGGATGTATTTCAGGTTAAAGTTAAAGCGGTTGAAATATTGAGCCCAACGAACCTGCTTGGGAGAAAGTTTCCTCAGAATCTTCAGCGCCTCAAGATTCTTGTGGTCAGTCCACACCTCAAAAAGCTCATTAACCCCCTCTAGGAAGTGTCTCCAGGATAGAAGAGCCCATCACACCGCAAATGCCTCTTTCTCCCATACTGCCCATCTGCACTGTTTCCGTTAACTTTCTCGATATGTAAGCACACAGCATTAGATTGTTTTGGGCATCCCTTTGCAGTAGAACAGGAGCCAGTGCTATGTCACTTGCATCCACCTGAACCACGAAGGGCTTATTTGGGTCAGGATGCTGTAGGATCGGCTCCACTGCAAATAGGTGTTTTAACCGTTCAAAGGATTTTTGACAGTCCATTGTCCAAGCTAGGGGTTGGCTAGGTTTTGGCTTGGTGGGAGACGTGCCGGTTCTTAGCAATTCTGTCAAAGGGAGTACAACCTCAGCGAAGGAAGGGATGAATTATCTGTAAAAGTTTGCAAACTCCAGGAAGCTTTGGAATTGCTTACAGGTACGTGGGGGTTGCCAGTCCAGCACTAACCTCACCTTCCCTGGGTCCATTTCAATTCCCTGACTCGACATCCTGTATCCCAGGTAGTCCAAGGACTCCTTATGGAACTCACATTTGGACAACTTTGCATAAAGTTTGGCCGCTAGGAGCTTTTTCAGCACTTGTCTGATCAATTTGACATGTTCTTCCACAAGAACCCCCTGATATAGGTGCTGATGCAAAATTTCATTGATCACTTGCATGAAGACTGCAGGGGCCCCTTGGAGTCCAAAAGGCATGATGTCAGCTTCCAAGCTGCCATAAGGAAGGGAAGAGAGGCTTGAACTTTCACCTACTTTTTCCCCTGAAGAACTGTCTCCATGGAGATAGAGATGGGAGGGGGGCATTCCTGTGAAATGACAGAGATAGGATGAGTAGAGTGGTTTGGAAGATGGCCAATGAGACGCAGAGAATTGCAAACCGGAAAGGGAGGTTTTGAGGGGCCAAAGTTCAGTGCTAACTGCGCATTGAGTCAGGGTCAGTTCGTTACACTCAATAAAGAGAAAAATTTCCTCAAAGATCGGGCATTTGGAAATTCATTTATTTGGAGATAACAACGAAGCTTGACAGACAGTTAGCACTGAACTTTCAAAGCCAAACTGGCAAACCTCCAGCCCTCCAGCTCCCTGCCAGATGTTTGGACGGAGTGGTGCCAAGGTTCAGAAGCCATGGCAGAAAGCCAACTCTACTGAAATCTTACTTCAAGGAGCTGGGAACCAGCCCTGCCCCTCCTCCAGCACTGCCACAACATTATGAAGGTCAGACAATCGTGCTCCAAGCCAAGAAAAAAAAAAAGAACCTTGGTGGACTTTGCAAAAAGCTACAGAAGCAGAATTCCCTTTTCCGGACGTGAAAGGTAAGGGAAATCCCCTGAGTGAATTGGGGAGGGCAGATGGGCTTTGGGGCTGCAACAAGCCAGGCAGCAAAAAGCTTCAAAGCTGCCACTCGAGAGCCCCAGGGAAAAATTGAAGGATGATTTTGACCGTGCCATCTGACTGGGGGGGGGAGCCATCCTGCCGGCCCAAGGACAGGGGAAGGCCAGCCAAGCCTGCTGAACTGAGTCACCATAGATGGGAGCGCAGCCCTCCCCCCTCCCACACCAGAAGGAGAGATGGTCCCCAGTGTGCATCCATGGGTTCCCCCTCTCCCCAGCAAGCACACCAGCCTGGGCAGGGCATCGCCCCCCCCAATGAGATATGAGGAAGAAGCCCAATGGTGCCCTAGGCAGGCTCAGAGAGCCCCGCAATGGGAGGAGGGAGCACTGAGAGTGAAGCCACCCTGGTTCAGAGGGAAGTTCGATGGGGATCTGGACCAGGTAGCGCAATTCCTTGACGCAGCTGAGATCTACATCGAGAGCTATGGACACCTCTACCCATTCCCCAGAGCCCTAGTCAGTGCCATTGCAGAAGGGCTGGAGGGAGAAGCAAGGAGCTGGTCAGCAGCCCTCTACAAGAATAGGGCCCCCCAACTGGTTTCTTGCAACTACTACAAGCCAGGTTCAATGAGGCAGGGGAGGACCCCTATGTGGAAGACGAGCTCAGAAACCTAATGCAGAAAGGGAAGTCCATCAGGGAAGTCCATCAGCACATTCATGAATTCTGAAGAGTTGTTGGCACCTTACCTCCTCTACCAGAGCGACTACTGGCGTATTTTTTCAGAACAAGCCTAGACAAGTGAATCGCCCAAGTGACCGCTTACCGGGACATCCTGAATCGACTCTCCGAATGGTTCCGGGTAGCGACACAAATTGAGAGGGGGCTGCGCGCCAAAAAGACATTCTAGAGCAACCAGATGTCAAGGAGAGGTACCAATCGGACCCAAGACCACATAGCAGATGCGGAAACACGGCACTACGACCCACCCAAAGGCCTTTTGTCCCGCGGAGCCCGCTGAGGTGCTAAGATGTGGGGGAACGGGCCATCTGGCAGCAGCGTGCGGAACCCTGGGGCCGAGGGCAAACCCACCACCGAGGGCACGACCGGAGCGAGGGCCCAAGCGTGCCACCGATGCACCACGAAAATTCCCCCCAGGTACAGAGGTCTTCGCCCACCTGACTGAAGCAAGGAGAGTCCCAGATAATGGAGTTCAATTCCCCGACTTGTATGACAGCGAGGACGATAGTGAAGATGACCCAATGGTGAGTGGACCCATCCACCCTTTTCTCTTCCCCATACGCCTAAGAGCCCCAAAAACAGGGACCCAAGAGACTTTCCAAGCCCTAATAGATTCGGGCTGCACTAGGTGCCTGATTAATCTACCCACAGTCCTAAAATTGGGGATCCGAGCTAAGAAGCTCAATCACCCAATTCGATTTGAGCAAGTTGATGGGACCCTAGTAGGTGGAGCTTATGCCACACACCTGACCGAGCCAGTGAAGCTGGAACTAGGGGATCACTGGGAGACAATTCGGTTCATAATAGCCCCCAAGATGATCAATCCAGTCATATTGGGACTTTCCTGGCTAGACAAGTGGGGTCCAATCATCTGGTGGCAAGAGGGGACCCGCAGATTGAGGATAGCAAAGGGCCCCCAACCTCTGCCGCTCCAACCAGGAGAGATGCCCCCCACACTCGAGCCCCAACTTCTCCCGCCTGAACAAAAGAAGATGGCGCCGACACAAGGGCCCCTCCCAAAGGGCACTGCAAAGCAGCTGGGGCCCACATCCAACAGCTCCCATGAAGCAGAACAGATCCCAAAAGAGTACCAAGACCTTCCAGAGGTATTTAGCAAGGCCGAGTGTGATGTCCTACCCCCCCCACCACCGCGATGCCGACTGCGCCATCGAAATCATCCCTGGGGCGAAACTATCTAAACCTAAATTGTATGCCATGACACCCCGTGAAATGCAAGAAATGTGAAACTACATAGACAAGAACCTACAAAGGGGTTTCATTGAGCCAGCCAAACTGCAAGTCGCAGCACCGGTCCTTTTCAAAGAGAAGAAAGACGGCTCTATGCGTCTGGTAGTTTACTTTCACGGTATCAACACTGTCTGCATACACAACCTATACCCCCTCCCCCTCATGAAAGACATGCTAGCCCACCTGGCCAAGGGGAAGGTTTTCACCAAACTAGACCTCCACGAAGCCTACTACCGAATACGCATCAGGGAAGGAGACAAGTGGAAGACAGCATTCAACTGCCCCCTGGGAAGTTTCCAATTCAAGGTGATGCCATTTGGGCTACAGGGAGCCCCAGAGGTGTTCATGCAATTGATAAATGAAGTTCTATATGACCACCTCTATAAGGGGGTCCTCGTCTACCTAGATGACATTCTCATTTACACGGAGAGCATAGACGAACACATACCCCTCGTCCGCAAAGTGCTGGAAAAACTGCTGAAAGCGAACCTCTATGTCAAACTGTCAAAATGCGAGTTCCACCAATCGCGGCTAGACTATTTAGGTTACCGAGTGTCAAACGAGGGGATAGAGATGAACCCGGCTAAAGTACGATCAGTCCTAGACTGGCGACCCCCTCGCACCCACAGACAACTGCAAAGCTTCCTGGGGTTCGCAAATTTCTACAGGCAATTCATCCCCTCCTTTGCAAGAATTGCCAAACCTCTGACAGACCTCCTAAAGACAGGGAGTCCGACAACGAAACCCCGCCCGGGACAACCTCTACAGTGGGACCCGGCCTGCCAACAGGCATTCGAAACACTAAAACAAATGTTTGCAAAAGAACCGGTCTTGAAGCATCCTGACCCCGAACAACCCTTCGTCATCCAAGCAGATGCCAGCGATGTGGCAGTGGGGGCAGCCCTATTCCAAAAGAACAGCCAGTGGGACCTACAACCTTGTGCCTACACATCCCGCAAACTCACCGACACAGAGAGATGATGGGCGGCATGGGAAAAGGAAGCGTTCGCAGTGAGGTGGGCACTGTTAACCTGGTGACATCTGCTAGAAGGAGGCCAAACACCATTCAAGGTTTGGACTGACCATAAAAACCTGGAGGCCCTCAAGACCCCACAGAAGTTATCACCCAGGCAAGTCCGGTGGGCCCAATACTTCAATCATTTCAACTTCCAGCTGAAGCACATCCCAGGGGGGAAGAACTTTCTGGCCGATGCCCTCTCCCGAATGCCCCAATACAACAGTGAACGGGAGCAGGTGGTGAATGCCATCATCCCCTCTGCCCAAGGAGTGGGTCAAGTAACCACCAGACGGCAGCATCGCGACCAGCAGGGGCAACCAGCAAGTGACCTGATGACAAGGCTCAAGGCAGAAACGTTGGCGGACCCCTGGTTCCAAGACAATCAACATCTCTTGACAAAGAGAGATGGCCTAGCATGGAGAGGGATGAAACTTTATGTCCCAGAGACTCTACGCACCCTGGTCCTCAAGAGGAGTCACAACGTTAAACCAGCAGGGCATTTCGGTTTCCTAAAGACTCTGCATTTAGCACGGAGACAGTTTTGGTGGCCCCACATGAGAAAAGACGTAGACAGCTATGCAAAAAGTTGTACCATCTGTGCCACGATGAAAACCTGAACAGGAAGACCTCCCGGGCTGCTGCAGCCAGTAGCTGAACCGTCAAGGCCATGGGAGGAGATTGCTATGGACTTCATAGTCGAACTGCCAAGGAGCGGTGGAAACACAGGCACATTTCATACCCTGCAGCAGACTACCCTCAGCCCGCCAATTGGCCAAACTGTTCATGAAACACATCTACCACCTGCATGGAGTGCCAGAAGTATCATCTCCGATCGAGGTGTCCAGTTTACAGCAAAATTCTGGAGGGAATTCCTTCGATCCATAGGATCATCCCAAGGCCTCAGCTCAGCGTTTCACCCGAGCACCAATGGGGGGGCAGAGAGATTGAATGCCATGATAGAGCAGTACCTGAGGTGCTACGTTGACTACCAACAATCGAACTGGGCAGACCTCCTATCGTTTGCAGAGGTCACATATAACAATGCTGTCCACAGTAGCACAGGACTAATCCCATTTAAGATAGTGAGTGGCATGGATTTCGTCCCCATGCCAGAGTACCCAAGGGAACCTCCTTCCTCAGTTAGCTTGACCGAATGGATGGCAATGCTGAGAGAAATCTGGGAGAACGTCAAGAAGGCATTAGACAAGGCGGCACGGTCTTATAAGAAACAAGCAGATAAGCACCGAGCCCCCCAAAGGCCGTTCCGAGTAGGGGAGAAGGTCTACCTCTCCACCAAGTATTTAAGACTCAGACTCCCGACCAGGAAACTGGGCCCAAAATTTATAGGACCATTTCCGATAGTAAAAATAATCAACCTGGTTACAGAACAATTGCAGTTGCCCCGGTTACTAGGGAGGATACACCCCATTTTTCACAGTAGCCTCCTGAAGCCTGTGGTAGGGTCAACTTTAAGGCCGGTGCCATGTGATCCCCCAGGGCCCTTAATTATTGGAGGCCACACTCACTATGAAGTACAGCGGATTCTTGATTCAAGGTGGCACAGGGGGCGCCTCCAATACTTAATTAAGTGGAAGGGCTACCCTTTGTCAGAAGCTTCCTGGGTGAAGAGCACAAACATCCAAGCTGACCGCCTTATAGCTAAATTCCATGCAGATCACCCAGACAAACCAGGAGGGGGTGGGACACACCCTCGGACGGGGTAAAGGTACTAAACTTGTTGTGTGTCTTGCGCAGGCCTCACTGAGAGAATGAAGGAAGAGGGGCCGGATGTCAGCTTCCAAGCTGCCATAAGGAAGGGGGAAGAGGCTTGAACTTTCACCTACTTTTTCCCCTGAAGAACTGTCTCCATGGAGATAGAGATGGGAGGAGGGCATTCCTGTGAAATGACAGAGATAGGATGAGTAGAGTGGCTTGGAAGATGGCCAATGAGACGCAGAGAATTGGGAACCAGAAAGGGAGGTTTTGAGGGGCCAAAGTTCAGTGCTAACTACGCATTGAGTCAGGGTCAGTTTGTTATGTTCAATAAAGAGAAAAATTTCCTCAAAGTTCGAGCGTTTGGAAATTCATTTATTTGGAGATAACAACGAAGCTTGACACATGACCTGGAATTGGAAGCTGCCCAAGGGGCAGTTAAAAGCAGTCTTCCATTTGTCTCCCTCCTTTATACGAACTCGGTAGTAGGCTTCTCTTAGATCTAGCTTGGTGAAAATCTTGCCTTTTGATAGGTGGTTCAGCAAGTCCTTCATCAGTGGGAGGGAGTAGGTATTTTGTATGCAAATACTGTTCACGCCTCTAAAATCAATGCACAATCTCAATGTACCATCTTTTTTTTCTTTAAACAGTATTGGGGCGTCCATTCTGGATTTTGCAGGCTCGATGAACCCTCTGGCTAGGTTGTTGTCAATGTACTTCCTCAACTCGGTCATTTCAGCAGGTGTCATGGAGTACATTCTGGGTTTTGGCAATTTGACTCCTGGTTGTAATTCAATGGCGCAGTCCGTAGGCCGATGAGGGGGGAAGAGCTTACATTCTTCCTCACTGAAAGCTTTGGCTAAGTCTGCATACACCTTAGGAATCTGGTGTTCGCCTGGAGGCCCATCTGAACAAACTGCTGCTGTTTCTGGCCGCTGGCCATTATGAGTAGGTTGCTCTTTGGGGGGAAGGGCAGGGAGTGATGGGCCAATCCCTATTCTGATTTTTCAGTATCCATCTTCCCATTTGGTGGTGGGGACCCATTTGTACAGCCAAGCCAGGCCTAGTATGATAGATTCTGACATTTTTGGGGTTACTATAAGTTCATGATGTTTCCCCATCTCTAATTTAATCAGTTCAGTAATATGGGTGGCAGGGACTCCCCCAACTAATGTTCCATCCACCTGGTGAAATTTAATTGGGTCCTTTAAGGGTGTTGTCCTGATCCCCAATTGTTCTACAACTTTAAGCCCGATTAGACATCTGGTGCAACCGGTATCTATTATTGCTGGCAGTTCTGCTTGTTTCCCTGTGTCTGGCAGCACCAGTTTTACTTTAATTGAGAGGGGGGGATGGGTGCACTCACCATTGGGTCTTCATCTCCACTAGCCACGCCGGAGGATCCTCGCTCTCTTTAGTGCGGAGGGGAATTTCCACGGCTTGTCTGGCAAATCGGCTGGTGTCTGGGATTCTCCTTGGAGCCCTCCTGCCTCGTGTAGCTGTGGCAGAATGTTGTTGTGGAACAGGGGTAGGGGCCAGGCACTCAGAAGCTCGATGTCCTGTTTGTCCACACCGATAGCACTTAATCACCACCATCCTGGTTGAGGGGGGCCAACATTTGTAGCCTTTGGAATGAGCCTTCTGGATAATGCTCTCCGAGGTGGCTGCTCTGCTGAGGTTTTGCTGTGGGGGTGGACTTCTCTGTCTAGAGCTATAGACATGGTATACCAGTCATGGAGACACTCAGGCACCCCCCGGATCCCACAGGCTTTTCTGACTTCTGGGTCAATAGCTTCTTTAAAGTAGTGTAGGAGTATGCAGTCAGGCCAATGCCCTAGATTCCCTACAACTCATCTAAAGTCCCATACAAAGTCTTTTATAGGTCGATTACCTTACTTCATGACCTTTAGTGTGGCTTCACTTTCATTTATGCTGTATGGGTTCTCAAATCGGGAACGGAGCAGTGTATTAAACCCATTGGCATCATTCAGTTCTGCAGCGCCCTCATTGTGCAGCTGGGCTATCCATTCAGAAGCCTCTCCCTCATTTATCCCATCTGAGATTGCCAACACCAAGTCCCGTTCTGATTCATATTGGTCCCCGTACTCATCTACGTGAGCCCAGACCCTGCTGAGGAAATAAGCTAGTTTGGCCGGCGTCCTATCAAAGGTTGCTCTGAAGTGGGGTGGTTTTGGCCTCGTGAGTGGAGGGGCCCTGGCTGCACCTGGCTGGGATGGAACTTGCTGCAGGGCTGCTCCTGATTGCTGCATTCCAGCCAGCTGCTGTGGGACTTGCTGGGCTGGAGAGAGGGGGGGGGCAACGTCATCGGCTGCTGGGGGAGGGGGTCTGGCTGTTGAGCTGTTTGCTGTGCTGGAGGGAGGGGCGCATTCCAGCCAGCTGCTAGATTAGTCCCCCCGTGGTGCCAGGATCATTGGGCCATAGGAGGAGGGCCATGGGGATCCCTGGAAGCTTGGAATTGACTGCACGGGATACCACTGGCACTGGACCCATCCCTGCCGGGATAAAACCCCCATCTGGGCGGTATACTCTCAGCAGGAGGTAGCACGAAGGCAGGCTGGCGAGGGCACCCGAAAGGGGGGTTTTGCATTCCATATGCCAACTGCGCCTGATGCCCCACTGCTGCAGGATGGCCATGCTGTGCTAATCCTCTCGTTTTGCCCCTGGCTGGGCAAGGGGGGGGGTCTGCGCCCTACTAATCCCCCCTCCATGCCCCGGATCAGGGAAGGTGAATGTAGGTTGCGCTGGCCTCCATCTCACCTCATGGGGTTAGGAAGAGGGGGCGTAACTCCCCACTTCCATCTGCTCAAAACACTCAGGGAGCCCAGTTAAGGACTGGCTTCGAATTGGCTGCAACCCATCCCAGTCCCGGGAGTCTACGGATCCCACAGCAGCCCCCATCCTCCAATCTGGCTCATGGGGCGATTTCATTTCCCCTCCTGGAGCTGGGTCAGACTGGCAACTCTTCCAGGAATCTGACACCTTGGGCCTAGCTCCCAGCCGAAGGGCTTCCTCTGCAGCCTCCATGGCTCGTCCCATTTCTTCAGAAGGAGAAAGCAAGTGTCAGGTATGCTTCCTTCAATATCCAGGAAAGAAAAACCCAAACTCAATAATTTTAAAGAGATTAGTACTTTTACTGAATATGAAATGATCGCAACCCAGGTAAAGCTGGAAGTGGGCAAAACGCACGAAATAGCATCTAGTAAGCTTCTCCCCCCCGCCCCCGTGTCCATTGACCATCATCCAATCCAAAGGTCTCCCAAAGGTCAGGTGGCATCACGTCTGGCAACATCATTCATCAGGAATGTAGGGCAGTTGGTCAGCCAGCCCCTTTGGAGATTCACTTTCGTTTCTTGGAAAGACACCTCCTGCAATGGAAAAACACCTCCTGCAATCTTCCTCCCCTTCGCCCCCTTAACTGGTCCCTCCCCCCCGTTTCTTATGGCAGCTGAAGCAGGCAAAGCTGAGGTTGACATTCGGCCCCTCTTGCAGAAGAGATGTTATTCCTAGATAAGAGGAAGGAAAAGAGAGAGAAACAGAATATATACAATAATTATGGTTTATCTGGGTATTTGGTATAGAATTGCTGTACTTTCTTGGGAGCTCGGACATCCCGTTTATTCACCCATTCAGCCTGAGACAAAGGGAAATGTTTCCAGGCTATCAGATATTGGACTTTACCATGGTGTTTCCTAGAGTCCAAGATTTCCTTAACTTCAAAATGTTGCTCCCCCTCTACGAGAATGGGAACTGGAGGGGTGCTTTGGTCAGCCCTTAGGGGAGACGAGTGTTCAGGTTTTAATAAACTAACATGAAATACAGGATGTATACGTCTCAACATTTTTGGCAATTCCAATTCAACTGTTACTGGATTAATCAGTCTAATAATACGAAATGGTCCCACATACTTAGGGCCCAGCTTTTTTGACTTCTGGGTAGTCTGTAAGTATTTAGTAGACAAATAGACTTTATCACCCACTTTATAAATGTGAGCTGGGGACCTTTTCTTATCGGCTTGCACCTTATGGGCCCGGTGTGCCTCATCTAATGCCTTCCGAGTTACTGCCCATGTGCTCTTTAATTGTTCAATCCAATCCAACAAAGAGGGATTCTGGGGATCATCTTGTGGTAGCTCGGGAATGGGTACGAAATCCTGGCCCGATGCGACCTTAAAAGGAGTGAACCCGGTGCTACTGTGTGTGGAATTATTATATGCCACTTCTGCAAATGGCAACAAGTCTACCCAATTGTCTTGCTGGTAATTTACGTAACACCTCAGGTATTGTTCTAGAACCCCATTGGTTCTTTCACAGGCCCCATTTGTCTGAGGGTGGTGACTGGAACTCAGCCCCTGGGCGGAGCCTATCAACTTCAAAAACTCTTTCCAGAAATTGGAAGTAAATTGTACACCCCTGTCAGAAATTATTCTTTTTGGAGATCCATGTAGTCAGTAAATCTGCCGAATAAATAGTTTTGCAAGGGTTTTTGCTGAAGGGATCTTTGAGCAAGGGATGAAATGTACTTGTTTGGAAAACAAATCAGTAACTACCCAAATGACAGTGCAGCCTTCACTCTCTGGTAAGTCCACAATAAAATCCATAGATATTTCCTTCCATGGGGCATTCGGTCTGGCCACAGCTTGCAGTAATCCAGGGGGTTTTCCTGGAGGTCTTTTAGCCGAGGCACATACTGGACAGCTAGCCACATATGCCTCTATGTCCTTTTTGAGTGCAGGCCACCAAAATTGCCTCTTAACAAGATGTAGAGTCTTGACAAACGCAAAGTGTCCTGCGGCCTTGGCATCATGGGCATATTTCAATACGGTTGTTCTTAATGTGGTCGGAACATACAATTTCGATCCAACCCAAGCTCGTCCATCACGAAGTGTGCATTCATTCGAGTGGCTCTTAAACCACTCGTCAGTTTCTAGCGCTTTTCGCAATTTTTTGAGTAAATCCCCCGAGTTCTGGTTCGGTTTTTTCCTGCGCTCTGGTAGTAGCAGGTGTTGCCAATTGTGTCGAGGGGATCATAGGTTGAACCACTTCCTTCTTGATGCTGTTGTACTGAGGCAATCTGGAAAGTGCATCCGCCATGAAGTTCTTTCCACCAGGAAGGTAACGTAGGGTGAAATTGAAATGATTGAAATGTTGGGCCCAATGAGCCTGTTTTGGTGATAGTTTGCGTGGTGTTTTTAATGCCTCTAAATTCTTGTGATCAGTCCAAACTTCGAAAGGGTGCTTCGCTCCTTCTAAAAATTGTCTCCATGTTAATAGCGCCCATCTAACTGCAAAAGCCTCCTTCTCCCATATGGCCCATCTCCTTTCCGTTTCTGATAGTTTACGGGACGTGTAGGCACAGGGTTGTAATATCCCATTTTCATTCTTTTGCAAGAGTATTGCTCCTACAGCTACGTCACTGGCATTAGCTTGTACTACAAAAGGTTGTTCCATGTCTGGGTGTTTGAGCACTGGTTCAGCCGCAAACAGCCGTTTCAATTTTTCGAAAGCGGCTTGACAGTCCATAGTCCATTCTAGTGGTTTCGAGGGTTTGGGCTTTACTTCCCCTTTCGTTTTTAGCAAGTCTATAATTGGTAGTGCGATTTTCGTGAAAGAAGGGATAAATTGTCTATAAAAGTTAGCAAACCCCAAGAAGCTCTGTAACTGTTTACGGGTGCGTGGTGCGGCCCATTCCAACACTGCCCGGACCTTTTCAGGGTCCATCTCTATTCCCTCATGCGATATACGATATCCAAGATAGTCGATTTTGTCTTGGTGGAATTCACATTTAGAAAGTTTGGCATGGAGTTCAGCCGCTCTGAGTTTCTTCAAGACCGTCCGCACCAACTTTACATGGTCGGCCATGTTGTCAGAATAGATCAGAATGTCATCCAAATAGACCAACACCCCTTTATACAGGTGCTCATGCAATACTTCATTGATCAACTGCATGAATACAGCAGGGGCTCCCTGTAGTCCAAAAGGGAGCACTCTGAATGGAAGCATCCCAGTGGGCAATTAAATGCTGTTTTCCATTCATCCCCCTCTTTTATTCTCACTCGGTAGTATGCCTCTCTTAAATCAAGTTTGGTGAAAATTTTCCCCTTCCCTAAATGGGCTAACATGTCCTTCATGAGTGGGAGGGGTTAGACATTTTCTACGCAAATCGTGTTGATATTTCT
Source organism: Pantherophis guttatus (assembly GCF_059756535.1). Classification (NCBI taxonomy): domain Eukaryota; kingdom Metazoa; phylum Chordata; class Lepidosauria; order Squamata; family Colubridae; genus Pantherophis; species Pantherophis guttatus. Next base: position 182,290,608 of record NC_142063.1, on the reverse strand, counting down.
ATAATCGACCACCAAACGAAAGGATCCATCTTTCTTTTCACGGAACATTACTGGCGCCGCCACCTTGGGTTTGGCTCGTTCGATGAATCCCCGTTCTAGGTTCTTGTCAATAAAATTTCGCAATTCCCCCAATTCTCGAGGTGTCATGGGGTAAATTTTTGGTTTGGGAAGCTTCACCCCAGGGAGTATTTCAATGGTGCAGTCGGTAGCCCTGTGGGGAAGCAGAGCATCCGATGTCTTTTCGCTAAAGACCTCCTTGAGATCCCAATATTCCTTTGGAATCTTCTCTTCTCCCTCAATGGCTACTGCCGCCCTTTCTGGTTTTATGTCGTCCCTCGGGGGGGGGGGCTTTCTTCCCCGGAGTCGGTTCTGCCGTGCGGATGCGCAGGACCAATTTACCCATGGGTTCCATTTTCGAAGCCAGGGCAGTCCTAGAATGAGGGGTCTCTCCATACCAGGGGCCACAATAAATCTGAGATTCTCTACATGATTCCCCAACTGCAATTCAAGGGGTTCGGTCATAAAACTAGCTGGGCCCCCTCCTGCAATCGACCCGTCTAATTGACAGAATGCAATGGGTCTTTTTAAAGTTTTTAGTCTCAGTCCCATTTCCTCCACCACCTTGGGGCTAATTATGCACCTAGTGCACCCCAAGTCCAATAGGGCTAACATTTGCGCATGGGCCCCTGCGGATGGCACCCTTACTTCTATGGGGATGAGCAAGGGTTCTTCCGTGTGACTCACCCGATCGTCGGTGTCGGAGTCGGAGTCCGTCCCGCTGTCGTCATCGTTGGTCGGAGTTCCCAATTCACCCTGGTTTCAGGGAGCGAACTCAACAACTTCTCCTTTCAGGGTGGTGCCGTGGGTTTTGGTGGGTATTTTGTCGCCTTTCTTCGGCCCGGCCCCGGCAGCTTTTGGCAGTGGCTTGGAGAAGCATTCGGCAGCCCGGTGTCCTTCTTTCCCACATTTGAAACAGGTGAAAGGCTTTGACTTGGGTTTGAATTCAGTCTTCCCCCCAGCCATCTTTGGTGCCCCCTTACGGTGGAAAGAGGATGACTGGTCCCCCATACACCCTCCTCGGAGTTCGCTCCATCTCAGTTCGATCTCCACATCCTCAGCTACTATGTACCATCTCTGCAAATCTTCGGGGACCCCCATGCTTCTACAGTCTCGATATATCTCTTCATTGAACCCATCTTTGAAACTCTCCAAAAGAGCCATTTCTGACCAGCCTGTCATATAGGGTGCCAGTTCACGAAACTCTTGGATATACTCTGCCACCGGTCTCCGGCCCTGCTGGATGCTCTTCATCCTGAGTCTCGCCTTTCGTTCAGCTAAATGGTCTTCAAAATGCCTCCTAAGGGCCCCCATGAACTGGTTGTAATTTCTCAGCAAGAGGGAGTTGTTATTGTGGAGAACCACCATCCACTCAGCGGCTACTCCCTCTAAGGCGTTCGTGACACTTCTCACTCTGGCAGCATCTGATACGTAGTCCTCCCCCCAATCCTGCATGTGGTTCCACACTTGGGTCAGGAAAAATCCCAAAGTTTTAGGATTTCCATCATGGGGGGGGGGATTTTTGGCTTTTTACGTCTGTGAGGGGGGGCCTGCAAGGCTGGGGTTCTCTGGCCAGCTGCATCTCTCCCTTGAGCTGCCAAAGCCTGGGATGTTTCTTCCTCAAAATCTTCCTCTCCCCCACAGGCTGTCTCTTCTGGCTCCCCCCTGGGGCCTTCTCCCCCCTTCTCCACAGGAATTCCAAAAGACTCACGGTTTTTTCTGCTTTCTTCCACATCACGGATAAGCTGCAAGGCTTGTTCCATCATGAGATGTTCCTTTTGCTCCTGCATCCACACTGCCTCTTTTTTATGGGGTCTGGAAGTCGTCACTCCCCGGGGGTTCTCCCCCCAGTCCAGTAGCCTCCCCACTCCTTTCGACCATCTGGCTTCCTCCGGCTCTAATCGGAGTTTTTCCAACCATTCCGCATTCTCTTTCTCCACTTGGAGGGTGGCTGCAGTTGAACTCGCTGCCCCCATTTGCTCTCCTCCGTCACTCTCTCGATCTGACATAATTTGGATTTACAGTCCCCTCGGTTTTTGTCCGGGATGACTGGATGTGACTTCCAGCTTAATGTCAGGTATGCTTCCTTCAATATCCAGGAAAGAAAAACCCAAACTCAATAATTTTAAAGAGATTAGTACTTTTACTGAATATGAAATGATCGCAACCCAGGTAAAGCTGGAAGTGAGCAAAACGCGCGAAATAGCATCTAGTAAGCTTCTCTCCCCCCCGTGTCCATTGACCATCATCTAATCCAAAGGTTTCCCAAAGGTCAGGTGGCATCACGTCTGGCAACGTCATTCATCAGGAATGTAGGGCAGTTGGTCAGCCGGCCCCTTTGGAGATTCACTTTCGTTTCTTGGAAAGACACCTCTTGCAATGGAAAAACACCTCCTGCAATCTTCCCCCCCTTCGCCCCCTTAACTGGTCCCTCCCCCCCCATTTCTTATGGCAGCTGAAGCAGGCAAAGCTGAGGCTGACAGCAAGGGGTTGGCAATTCCTTGAGCATCTGGCCTCCCGGCGGGCCCCTCTGCAATTTCTCCTTTCTCCTCCATCTTCACTGAGTCTTCGCACCATCTGGGGTTTAGGTAGATGCTGGGGCTCAGTACCCCTGACAGCCCCCTTATGGGGTGCTGTTAGGTTTTCTTGAGATTCGGGTTAATGTCAGCGTTCCAGAAAACCCCCAACTCCAAGTAAAGACGCGGAAGCAAACATTTTCCAAAGTTCTCTTTACTAGAATAGGCAAATTGGCACATCTGGGAAAACCCGAATCTGAAAAGCCCAGGTTTTCCTTCAGTAAGTCAGAGCTCCCAAAACCATCCCTTTTTCCCCCCAGTCGGTCATATGCTCCAATCAACGTCCGCTCCATCTCAATCCAGCCCCCTGACCACTCCTTCTCCAGATGCTGGATCGCCCTCACCTTGACTGACAGGAAGAATGTTATTATGTCTACTAACAACCCCTCTCCTTAATCCCCCCTCCTACTTTCCCACACACGAGAAGGTGGCAGCATTGGAGCTTCCGGCCTAATATGACTTCCAAGGCTGACAGTATGGCTGTGAATGTTGGACCATAAGAAAGGCTGAGTGCCAAAGAATTGAGGCCTTTGAATTATGGTGCTGGAGAAGACTCCTGGGAGTCCCAAGGTGATCAAACCGGTCAGTCCTAGAGGGGATCAACCCTGACTGCTCTTTAGAAGGCCAGATCCTGAAGAGGAAACTCAAATATTTTGGCGACTAATGAGAAGGAAGGACTTACTGGAGAAGAGCCTAATGCTGGGAAAGATTGAGGGCAAAAGAAGAATGGGATGACAGAGAATGAGGTGGCTGGATGGAGTCACTGAAGCAGTAGGCGTGAGCTTAAATGGACTCCAGAGGATAGTAGAGGACAGAAAGGCCTGGCGGAAAGTTGTCCATGGGGTCGTGATGGGTCAGACACAACTTTGTAACTAAGAACAACAATACTGTATTGGTAAGATAACATTTGGAATATTGCATCCAATTCATGATACAAAAAGATGTTGAAACCCTAGAAAAAGTGCAAAGAAGAGCAACAAAGATGTTAGTCTGGAGGCTAAATTATATGATGAACAGTTAAGAGAACTAGGTATGTCTACCCCAGGGGTGTCAAACTCAATTTCTTTGAGCATTATGGTTGCCCTCAAAGGGCTAGTTCCATAAGAATATGACAACTCACAGCAGCCAGGTGAGCATGGCTGGGTAGGCATTGCTGGGTGGTCACAGCCAGGTCACTGTGACTAGGTGGGTGTGGCTGGATGGGCATGGCTCAATTCCGCTCACTGGGCATGGCTGACTTGGAACAGCTGGGTCAGGACAGAACAAGTTGCACCTGCTAACTCAACATGAGGACAATTTGGTGCCCTACAAGTTCCTTGCCTCCCAAAACTGCTGGCAACCAAGAGTGTGTGGGTTTGCTGGCACACGCACACACGGCATTCTAAGTTTGGGGACGTTTAGCGACAGAGAAAGGAGAGGGCCTTCTCCCCAAGCCCAGGCATCATTGGCAGTTTGCAAGCTCAGATGTGGATAAAAGTCTCCAAGCTTGGAATAGGGTGTGTTCTTGTGTGCACCTGCATAGCACACCAAAGGAGATGTTCTTCTTCCAATCCCAGACATTGTTGGTGTTTCCCTATCTGGTGACCTCTCCCAGCAAAGCAGGAGGCGAAGGAGGATGCTTTGCGTGTGCAAGTGCGGAGGAGAAAGTTTGCAGGAAGCAGTTTCCTCTGAGTCCAACTTCTGCCTTGACAGATCTCTGGAGAACAAGAGGAGGAGGCAGGGAAGCAGCGCTCCCTGATTTTGCAGAAGGGAGGCTGACCCTTCTTGAAAGGGAATCTCCATTTCCAATTGAGTGGTGGTACGGATGCTGGAGTCAGGTTCTGATGTTATCTCAAATAAATTTCATTCTCAAACACAAAGTCTTTGATGAAATCTCTTATTTATTGAAGAATAACGATCTAGTCCTGAACTCATTTGCAGCCGAAACTGATCCTCTGATCCCAAACCCCTCTCTTTCCGTTCCTCAAATCTCAGTGTCTCATTGGCCATCTTCCAAGTCCATCTTTCATCTCAGCTACTTCAAGTCACAGGAATTCCCCCCTCCCCCCATCACCTAGGTGACGTTATCTGCCAGGGAAAAGAACTGGGTGAAAAGCCAAGCTACTATTTCTAACAGGTTCTTTCTCTTTCATTTTTTTTCCCACTCATTCGTGTCAGCACTGGGGAAATCATAGTTTGGAGCGCTGACAGCTGGCTTATTGGGGCAGCCTTCCCTCATGCAGTTCCCTCACAACCCCCTCCTCCTCTTCAGAGATCTGTCAAGGCAGAAGTTGGGCTCGAAGGAAACTGCTTCCTGCAAACTTTCTCCTCCACGCTTCCACACCCAATAGCGTCATTCTCCGCCTCCTGTGGGGGGCCAGGGAATGGGGGATCTGGAAGTCTCTAGCAGAGAAATTTCCTGTCAGGGAGAACAATTACCAGACTGGGGTATCTGAGGGATCACTTTTTTTCCCAAGTGTTTCCATGTGTCCAACTAGATTGAGAAGAATGGGTATGCTACAGATACTGGAGGTTTTCAAGAAAATGTTGGACAACCATCTGTCTAGGAAATTCTTGTGTATTGGTCAACAAGTTGGACTAGATGACCTTCAAAGTCCCTTCCAACCCTATGATTCTATGATCATATCTCTAAAATCGGGATAGCTTCCAGAATTGGAACTGACAATGAAGATATGATTAGGCACAAAGATTTGCACGAATAGCAGGTTAGAAATTTTCTCCATTCATTCCTGATTCAGATCTTTGTGCTTGCTAAAAGACCACTTCTGATTGTCTTATAATTCTCATAGGCATTATAGCTACACAGAAACTCTGTTCCTCAACCTAGTATAAACTTAAGCATGATGACATTGTTTATTCACATGCCAAAATGTTTCAACTGCAGATAAAACATACCAGAAGTACATCAGATCAAATCTGTCTTGATGAATGATGCATTAATGAAAAGGAGCTGTTTCAATAGTTCAGTTTAAGATTGCAGACAATATTCAAACCAATCAATTTCATTTTTAAAATTTTAAGAGAAAAAAGGTGGATGTTCTATTGTCAAGTATTGGCACATAAATTGCCAAATAAAATGGCATATAAATTGGCACAAAAATTATTTGGCAAATAAAACAATACCAAACTAATTAAACTCTTATTTAGGAATGGGTATGTGAATTTAAAAGAGAGATGTGGTTGCTCATTGGCTAAGACGCTGAGCTTGTCGATCTAAAGGTTGGCAGTTCAGTGGTTTGAATTCCTAGTGCCACGTAATGGGGTGAGCTCCTGTTACTTGTCCCAGCTTCTGCCAACCTAGCAGTTCAAAAGCACATAAAAAATGCAAGTAGAAAAATAGGGACCACCTTTGGTGGGAAGGTAACAGCGTTCCATACGCCTTTGGTGTTCAGTCATGCCAGCCACATGACCACAAAGATGTCTTTGGACAGCGCTGGCTCTTCGGCTTGATGAACACCGCCCCCTAGAGTCAAGAACGACTAGCACATATGTGCTAGGGAACCTTTACCTTTATGTGAATTTAAAATGGGAGAATTTTGTCATTTTTGAACCAGTTTTAAGACTGCCTTCCTCACCTATAATTAAATTCAAAAGTTCAGAAACATCTCAAAAGAGTCTCTTACAAATACTGTACCTTCTTTGGTCTATGACTGCTATTATATATATATGTCCTTTCTATTCTGTCCCCTAGGTACAGAATAACACTTCGTATTTCTAAAGCCAGTGTATGTGAAAGGAATCTAAAACTGCTCTCACCAGAGTTATCATTCCTCAGCACTCACTAAAAATCTAGATTGGGCTTTTAGCTGCATTTGAACGGATTCAAACAGTGCAAGTACACACATTCTCACATACACACACATTACAGTTCATTCATATTTCACCCTCTGAGTAAGTTGAGCAGAAACTTCTTCATATTATCATATAGTGCAATACTAATGCAATATCGGATTTTCAATTCAATTGTATAGAATGTGAAGGATGTGTGTTTGTGTTTTATTTTTATAGTTATAATGTACACTGAAGATGGCATTTAATTTCATTGTACGAGGTGCAATGACAATAAAGTAAACTTAACTTATATAACAGGACCACAACTATAATCATTCCACAAGCAATGGAGAAGCAGGAAGTTCATGTTAAATTAAAGAAATACCTTTCATTTACGATGTTTCTACTATTGCTACATTTCCCAAATCCAGCAACAGATTTAGGGATGAAATCCAATGTACTTTAATATCCTAACAAGCTTTTCTGCTATGTAATGCTATATAAAGTTAAGTAGATAGATATCTTTTATTTACAGTATTTGAATTTTTGGCCTGCATTTATATATACACATATACAAAGTTCTATATACATCATTAAAATAACTATTAAAAGAATTAAAATAGTGAAAAAAAGAAGAAAATGAGATGGAAAGGGTAACTTCGAACACACACACACACACATGCATATACCCACATTTATTATGACACAGAGAAACAACACAGTCTAATTCGGATGTATACATGTACATGGCGAGAAAACGAATCTTGTGTGGTTACCAGGGGGATGGCATAGGGAACAAAGCTATCAGAATCTGGTACTCCTGCTAGAAATACTTCGACACCTCCCCCCAGAGGGGAGCAATAGAAACAGGCCATAAACGTATTGTAAGGGGTCTCTAACAATACTTTAAGCTTTAATCACATAGCGCTTATAAGCAGTATCCTGAATAACAGGAAGCAAGCTTCCTATAATTTTCTCAGTTGTCCTTACCACTCTCTGTATGGACTTTCTATCTGCTGCCACCAAATCAAACAGTGATGCAGTTTGTTAAAATGCTCTCAATTGTTCTTCTGTAAAAAGTGGCTAGGACAGAAGGAGAAAGATGTGCTCTCCTCATCTGATGCAGGAAATGCAGACACTAAATATTAATGGCTAATATTTACTACACGTGAAAAAATAAAGTAAGATGGAATCAAAACAAACCAAATAACATAATGTTTACATTTAAAGTCCAACAATACCCAGACTGGGAGGGATTGCATACAACTTTTTTTTAAAAAAAAAAACTTCAAATTCTTTTAAACTGTGACATTGCCTAAAGAAGGAAAAGGTGGGATGAATAAACTGAGAGAAATAATACACATTGCATACTTTCCTGGAAGAAATCAATGGTAGCCTTTTAAAGGCAAAGAATACCAGAGAATCATATGCTCACAAAAAAACCCTTAATAATTCCATTTTCTACAAAATTATTTACATATTCAGCATTGAAATTCTAAAAAATAATAATAGCTTTGTAGTCTCTTAAACAGAGGAAGCTTTCTAAAATTAACTGTAAGAATATTATGAAATATCTTTAAAATCCAAAAGGCATCCAGTAAGTGACTTGGAACATAAACATGCTGAAGGCCAACTATAATTAGATGTCTTTGATGCTGCAAGTTTTGATGCAGTTGCAGACCTAGGTAGGCACCATTATAAGAATGAAGAACAATCAAGTTTATAACAGAAAGAAAAGGAGATAAGGACAGTACAAATACTACAAAATCCCATTTATTTTATCAGTATTATTATAAAATCAAACACATAGAAGAAATTAAGAGTTCTTTGAAATAGCCTAAGATACAGGGGAAAAGATATATTTTTACTACAACTATCTTTTTAACCTCTTTGTGTCAGCAGACAAGGATGCCTAACAAACAGGAAAAAGCTCTATAAACTATCAGTGGACAAATCTGAAATCACCTCTCTGTTACCTCCTATTGCTAATTCATCATCCCAGCATGAGACAGCTAGCTGATTGTGAACCAAATGCTACAATAAGGGTCTCAGTTGACCACCAAAAACAGCAAAAGGGAAGGGGAGGTTTTGATGGGCAAAAGCCTGGAGAAGGCCTAAGATAAGTGCCGGCTGTCAGACAAGGACAAAGAAGGGCAGGCCCCGAGGAGAGAAGGAGATAAAAAAAATCTTGACAAGCTTTATCTGATGAGGGTTATGGCTAATTAATTATAAACTCAATTACCTAACCCTTACTTCAGCAGTCTCTATTCATTAAGAGATAAAAACTTGACTGACTGCTAGCTTTTGCCAGCACACACAGCATGCTTATTTGCTCCCTTTAGCACACAATTTCTTAAAAAAGATCTCCAAAAGCATTTTGACCTGTCAGCTTTTTTTCACATAGACAGAACATTTCTCCCCATCCCCACCCCTCTGACACCCAAAGCGCCCTAGGTTGCACAACAGGAGGCCACAGCTTGCATGCTGTGCACTGGCATTTAAAAGCAAAAACCCAACATTAAACAATAGGGATTAGGTATATCAAAGATCTTGTTTCCAGCTGTGTTTCAGTTCGACAGGCCTTTTGAACTTTTTCACATTTTAACTTGAACTTTTAATTTTGGGTGTTGGAAATTTGGTTCAGGGTAAATCAGTTATAGTCAAAACAATTTTAAAAATAAGTCAGCTTTATATTTGTAAAATATTTTTCCACAGCCTGACTATTTGGTACTTTCAACTTTTTATTTGATTAAAATGCATCAAATGTGCTATGTAGCTTCAAGAAGACTTGTAATTTAATTGCAATTTTAACTAAGGTAAATAACATGTTCTGTAGAATATGAACAAGACTAAGAAACCTTTAACAATCTGATTATCATAAGTTCTGAGTTATATTAACTTCTCATTGTTAACCATTTTATACTTTGGGGGTTTTGACTCGTAAGTTTATTTTATCTACTTGATTCTCATTAAGTTTAAAATGATAGGACTATTGCTACAAGACAAGAATAAAGCGACTTAGGGCAAATTGAAAAACAGTGCTATTTCTTCCTCCTAATTTCCCTGTTGATATAATGCCTTGAAAATGTTCTGAAAGTGATACTACAGTTATGCAGTTCTTATCCAATCACTTTTAGATAGCTCTGAGGATTTGTTTTCATTTCTAGAGTGCTTTGGTCAAGATTTGCTTTCTTGGGATCAATAGAATCCAATTAAATTTGTGATGAACCAGCTAATGGATCTGCAATTCCCATATTTACCTCATAATTCAAGCTTTAATTAGTCGCTACTAATAATGTCTCTAAAATTAGTAGGCCATATATGAATATTCCTGGAGAAGATATGTGGAGAAAGTTGGCACCAGGGTCTATTCTTGGTAAGACTCAATGCTGCGTGGGCAGAAATCTGTTCGTAAAATGGACCTTTCCCCTCCACCCTTTCTCTTTGGCATGTAATCACCATCAAATAATTTTAAGGAATTTTGGAGCATCTCAATAAGTCCCCTGATACACAACTGCTTGCTGGCAAATATGGGATGGCAGCCATTTTGTGAGCATATCCATTATAAGCTTCCAAAATTCCATGTGTCTCAAGCCACAAAAGTTTGCAAACATTGCTGTAACAGCCTGTGAGCCTGTGAGAAAGAAGCATTACTGTCTATCTGAAGTTATGGCTTTAAATCAGCCTTTCTTTGTGTCAAGGAGTTCATTCTTGCATACTCATCTAACCCAGCTAATAATGGTTTGTTTTATACTTGTTTCATATGTTATTGGGTAGATATAATTATTATCAGTAGTATAATCAATTAATCAATTTCATTTTATGCAAACTTCTCAAATATGGCAGGAGTGGTATGTAAAAAACAAAATAAAATTGTCAATTAAAAAACTATCAATAATAAAAAAAAACTCACCAGAAATAGAATGTCTAAAGAGGGAGTGCAATTAAAAGACAATCTGACATGCTACGTATTATCATGTTTGGTGGACCTGTAGGAAAGTTAAGGCTTTTTGGATAAAAATTTGGTGGGTCATGCAGAATGTTTTGAAGAAAAAAAATTCAATTCTCTCCACAATTGTTTTTATTGGGTATAGTTAAGGGTTTTACATCGGGTGAAACAAAATTGATATTGTATATGATAACAGCAGCAAGATTGTTGATAGGTAAATATTGGAAAAATGAAGCTTTGCCCACTATTGAGGAATGGACTTTGAAGATGGCCAGTTTTGCAGAGATGGCGAAGATTTCAGCATACTTAAAAGATTGTTCACAAGAGACTTATGAATGGGAATGGAAAAGGTGGATAGAATATGTTCAGAACAAATATCAAACTAGAAAGTATCAAATAGCTTTTATTTAAAAATAATGTATTAGAAATATTTTAATGTAATGAGGTAAAGAGAAAAATTATACAGGGGAGGGAGGGGTTCAAGTTTACATATAAGTGTTATATCAAGGGTTTTTTTTTTTTTTGGTTGTTTTCTTTTTACCAGTTATGAGTATATTATAGGGAAGTCTGGGGGGAGGGGAGGGTTAGGGAGGGTTAGGGAGGTTGGGAAGTTTGGGGGGGGGGAGGTGGGGGGGGGGAAAGGGTGAAAATGTAATTGTAAAACTTTTGCAATAAAAAAAAAAGACAATCTGACAGTTCTTACCTTACAAATCCCCAGTTGAACAAATATTTCCTTAACTGCTTTTTAAATAAAGACACTATAGGATAATTATAACACAAGAGAAGGAACAGAAGCGTATATGATCCCACAGCATAAGGAGTAGAAATAGCAATTAGACATGTACTGCTCGATAGTGCTTTCCAACACTCTCTGAGTGGTTTACAGTGTCACCATATTGCCCCCAGCAATCTGGGTCCTCATTTTACGAGAAGGATGGAAATCTGTCAATCTTGAGCCTGTCAGGATTGAACTCCTGGTTGTGAGCAGAATTAGCCTGGAATACTGACCACTATGCCACCACTGTGCCACCACTATGCCACCACTGTGGATCCAAAGAGAAATCTGTCTCTGCTTCTCTCTAGTAACAAATCCATATGAAACATAGTGCCTCTGATCCCAACTGACTGAGACCTTCAGGAGTATCCTACTGACAGTGATGTTAAAATAACATCAAGAAATGGACACTAAAAGTAGTGAATTTAGCAGAGATGGCTAAAATTTCAGCGTATTTGAAGGACCATTCAAATGAAAGATATATATTGGAATGGAGAAGATGGATTGACTATATTCAAAACGAATATCGGACTAAAAAGTTTCAAATAGCTTATGAATGAAATCTATATTTCCTTTTTGAATATGTTTAGTTAGTTGAAAGGGGAGTTAAAGAGCAAGGGGGAGTTTGGAGACCACAGAAAGTTAGTTTATTTTAGTTTATGTTTGTTATGCTATACCCTGTTTTTGCTCTGGGAAGTCCGGGGGGTGGGTGTCGGGGGGAGGGGGGTTGGAGGGAGAGGAGGGATGGGGGTGTGGGAGGGGGGAATATTGTTGTAATGATTGTTAAAACTTTTTAAATAATAAAAAAAGAAATCTAGAAAATCAACACAGTACCATTCTCTCAATGATTTGTTGAAAAAGAGAAGGCAGAGTATGTTTCTGACAGCTCAGGCTAGCCTCACCAGGAGAAGGGGCACAGGAAGTCCCAGGAGTCAATTCAAATGGAATGGACAGGACAATGTGAGCAGATCTTCAACTAACAGAAGAGGAGTCTGACCAATGTGCCCATCTTAGCCTACGCAGACCCGAACTAGCCTTATGAACTACAAGTTGATGCTAGCTGGGATAGCCTTGGAGGATATTGTATTAGGAAAATGACGCACGCCTGAGACCCATCACATACATCAGTTGGGGCCTCACTCACCATCTGAGAAGAACTACCCCACTCACAAATTGGAGTTCTTGCCACTTCTTGTTTCTCTGTGATTGGAGAATAGTCATTTCACAACTGTCCAACATGTTCTTCTTCATCTTCAGGAATATGTCTGCCATGAAAATATGAAGAAGTGTTCAAAATATTGCATTTTGTGCTTAGAGTATTTTGGTGACCAAGAATGAAAGTGAATGTTAAAGACAAGGTATCATTCTGCCATGTCTGTTTTTAGGGTAAGGCTGTCATAAATAAGTCAGCTACTTTGCTTCATTCTTTTGGGGCAGAGAACCCCTAAATTACAAACTAGGTCTGTCTGGGGTGGTACTGTAGAACATGACCAGACTGAGCCAGAGGGAGGGGTCAAAAATGTCATAAATCATGAGTCTCTGTCCACCCGCAAGAGATCTAAATTCATCCCACCTTGAATACTTCTCTTATCTCCCAAGCATTTTCCTTAATGGCCAGTTGGCCAGGTTCTTAAAGAGCGCTTAAGCTTGAAATAAATTTATATACTCGTTTGAACTGCCTGAATCTCCTGGTTTCATGGGCACTTGACAATTGCAACCCCATCCAGAACTAAAGAAGATAAACCTTTGGATTCCAAGGCTCTGCACAGCTGCAGCCACTTTGTTTTACCAGTATTTAGCTGAAGCTTATTGTCCCACATCCAGGCCCTCATTGCTTGTAGGCCCCAAGAAAGGGCAGCCACAGCATCGCTTTGATGGAGATGTAAAATTGAATATCATCAGTGTACTAATGATAGCTCAGCCCATGATATTGGATGATTTTACCCTGTGGTTTCATATAGATGTTAAAAAGGAGGAGAGAATATGGAGCCTTGCAATACTATAATATGGAGTGGTCGTGGACTGGATCTCTTACCCATATTAACATTGATTGGAACTGGCCATGAAAAAAGAAACCAAACCAGGGCAACACTATGCCTCCCGGTCCCAAATCCCACAACTAGCCCAAAACGATACCAGGGTTGATGGTATCGAATCAAATTATCCAAAAGTAAGAAAGAATATTCCATTCCAGAATGGAATATGGATAAAAATGAGATTGAGTGGACTCAGAAGATATAGGTTTTCCAGATGGCTAAAATGGAGCAACAAGCTAAACTAAAACTGCCAATGTCATTGAGAGGTAATGAAAATATAGTTCATCAAATCAGAATAACAGAGTTGGATCTTCACCACAAACATGTAAAACAGAGACTTAATCAAGAAAAAAACAGGGGTGAAATCCAGCAGGTTCTGACAGTTCTGGAGAACCGGTAGTGGAAATTTTGAGTAGTTCAAAGAGCCGGTAGTGGAAATTTTGAGTAGTTCGGAGAACCGGCAAATGCCACCTCTGGCTGGCCCTAGAGTGGGGTGGGAATGGAGATTCTGCAATATCCTTCCCCCAGGAGTGGGAAGGGAATAGGGATTTTGCAGTATCCTTCCCCTGGAGTGGGGTGGGAATGGAGATTTTGCAATATCCTTCCTCTGCCATGCCCACCAAGCCACGTGCACCAAACCACGTCCACAGAACCAGTAGTAAAAAAATTGAATTTCACCACCGGAAAAAACATTTCTTAGTAAAGACACTGAGGTCTATCTAATCCCACCTGTTATAAATGATGCAAAGAGCCTGAACTTTGCACTTGCCTCTTGCCTCTATGGAATTTGTCATTTTTGGATGTGCCAAAAATGGAGATAGGACAGAAGTTGATTCCCACTCTAAAACTGGGGAAGGGTATGCATTAAGTAGGAGTGACAGGAGTATCTTCTGTGCAATTTAGGTAATCCTCACCGACGATTTCCCCAGCAACTATTCAGTTACAATGGCACAAAAAAATATTGATGGCCAATTTACAACTTTTTCACTGTTCCTGTCACATGATTGCCATGCATTATGCTGTGGCTGACCTGTGCCTTTGTTCCCCCTCCCCCTCCCCTTGTGAAACAGAGAGACTGGAGAAAAAGCGACAGCAAGGAAGTGGGAAGTTTGCTGCTGGTGAAATCACTTTGCTTTCAATATGTAAATGAGTAAACAGTCAACTCTCTTGAAATATGTTTTTCTCCAATTTCTTCTTTTTCTGACCACCTGCTCCTACCTTCAGTAGAGCAGAGGACAGAAAAAGATTTCAACAGAGTCAGCTGTTTGATCTTCTACACATGGAGAGCAATGTGATCATTCTGGTACTAGCAGGAAACAGTCAAAGGAATTTCAAGAGAATAAGTTTAAGTAGGATGCCTGCAGTTCTCTGTTTATATATCAAATTCTGAAACCACCCATCTCATTCACAGGGCAACACTGGATAGTGTACAGTCAATACACACCATATTAATATATTCCAATAGGAGACAGCTAAAACTGGAATAAAATAGAGTTAAAAAGACAGGGGAGAGGCTTCAAGGCATTAACTAACCCTATGGTAGTGTGCTTCTCTGCTAGCTCCAAGCGAATTACCAGTGCTGGGTTTTCAAACTTTTGAAAGGCCAGGAGAATGGGGCCCACATGGCCTCCAGAGGGAGAATATTCCAAAGAGTGATAATAATTAGAGAGAAGGCTCTCTTTCTGGAGCCTGCCAATCAAAATTCTTTTAACTGATGGAGTCCATAACATACCCTTCCTGCTTGACTGGGTACAATGTGTTGAAATAAGGAGAATGCTGCAGCACAGTCTCAGGCTACATTGCACTTGTGCTGTTTTCAATATGTACAAGTCAGTAAGCATGCCCTCAAGCATTCCAAAGAGTGGGGAAGAGGTTAGATTACAGGGGTGTCAAACTGGCGGCCCACGGGCCGGATGCGTCACATACAGGCCACACCCACCCCAGCTCTGCGAAGGGTAAAAACATTGCGAAACGTCATATAACAACAACGTGATGTCACGTGTTTGACACCCGCATGTTTATGACTTAGAACGTAAATAAAAGCTGAAACTGAGTACGGGTCTTGCCTTTTTCCATCTGGAAAGTACAGTTGCAGTTACATTATTTCCCACTTAGCAATTGCTTCACTTACTGACTAAGTTGCAATACCAATTAAGTTGTAAAAAATGACTGTAGTTTGAAATCAGTATGGAGGAATTCCTTCAAGAATGGTAGAACTCAAGGGAGGAATACTTTCAAAGAAAGATGAAGTGAACATTTTCTACTGATTGCCCTTGATGATGTTACCTAGTTTGGATAATGAAATGTCTGCAAGAAAACAAGTAAGCTCAGAGAGCACCAAGGACCCCTGATTGCCCTTGGGCCAATGGGGGTGTTTCATGTTGGAGGTGGTTAGTGGATGAGGAAGATCCCTCCTCCATCCTATAGTATTCTGGGTTTTTAACATTTAATCTCTGTTTATTTTAATATTTAATATTTTAATGTTTTGTATCTTTGTTTTTATGATGTTTGCAAGCTGCCCAGAGTCACTTGACAGTAAGATGAGCAGCATATAAATTTAATAAATAAATAACTGAAGCTGCAAGTATCGTATGAGCTGTATTTTGAGAATAAAACAAAGCTTTGATTCTTGTTATGGATATTATATCCATATAAATGCTTGATATATGTGGAATGTTTAGGAAATGATTACAAATTAGACAACCTGTGAGGGCAATAAGAAAGATTTCTAACTCAGGCCAAGGGTGAGAATCCTCTGTACCTCTTATTAGGGAATTCCTACTGTGCTACAGCCTGGCATTGTATCTGTCCAGCTTCTTTGGAACCACTGAAAAGGAGGCCAGCAATATTGGCCTGGGGTACCTAGCTAGTACCAGCAGTGACTTTGAGGGCCTAGCTATTAAAAGCTTGAACTCACTTTAAGATGGTTTTAAGGCACCTAATGATACAAAGAAATTCTCTATATCAGGTTTCAGGGGATCATGAACTCTCAACATGATTAGCAGCAGGATACAATTGAGATAGCTATAGGTAAGTCTTCAAACTGGTCATGACTGGTCACTTAGCAATCATTTGAAGTTATGATGGACCCTGAAAAAGGGATTTACAACCCAGATACAAAGTTATGATGTCCTCATCCCGCACAATCACATGACTGCATTTTGGGTGCTTGGTAACCAGTCTGCATTTATGGCTGTTTGCAGTGTCCTGCAGGCACATGACCATGATTGATGTTTTTAGGATAGGATTGGATAAGAGTTGGAAGGGAGCTTGGAGATCCTCTAGTCCAACTCCCTGCATTTTTTTGCCAGAAACTGGCACTTATTTCTGCTTTTCATAAAATAGTGAATTGCTTTGCTTAACAACCATGGCTCTCAGATCCCTATCATGATACTGCTATTCAAGTGAGGGAGGGGGGTGTTGTGTATGTATCTATTTTGTGCGGGAAATTCAAATGCATAGTGAATCCTGATTGGTTCTGGGTTGCCTCTGGAAAGTATATAAAGAGGACTGTTGCCTGTGAGTTTTTGCTGAAGTCTCACCCTGAATTAAAGAGCTGTTGTTATTAGCCTGCTTGTGCCTCTCATTATCCCCGCGCTACAACATTGGCGACGAAGGTGGGATAAGAGGCCACAAGAGGCAAACTAAAAAGAGTTTGGAGTTTCAGCCTGGATGACTAGTGAACTCGGAGACACGGCATGGCTGCCTACATTCCGCCAAAACCCTTCGACCCGACCCGAGAGAAGTGGGGAATCGTATCTGACCAGGTTCGAGTGATCCCTGGAAGCGAGCGAAATGCAAGGGCTCTCCGCGAACAGAAAAAGAGCTCTGTTCTTAAGCCACTGGCCGAATCCCTCTGCGAGCCAACCCCAGTCCAGACGGTTCCCCGTCCTTCAGGCCAACCTGAAAGCCCACTACGCTCCAGTTCCGTCCAAATTCGTTCAGCGCTACGAACTCTGGCAAAGAGTTCAAAAAGAAGGAGAGCCAGTCAGTGCTTATGTGGCCGCACTTCGAAAAGCCACAACGCATTGTGATTACAGAGACTTAGATGATGCATTGCTTGAACAACTGATTTGCGGGGTTCAAGACCCCCAGTTGCAAAGGCGTCTTCTAGCCAAGCCAGACCTAATGCTAGCCGGCGTGCTAGACGAAGCCCGAGCACATGAGGCATCAACGAAAGCGTGGGAAGCGCTGCAGCGTCCCAGTTCAAGCAAGGATGGGCCGAAAACAGCCCCTGTCCACCGAGAGGAGGTGCAAACCAGCACAGAGGAAGAGTTGGACGAGGACATCTTCCATACAGAAAAGAAATCGAGCGAACAAAGCCGCCGCCATGAGAACTGCCCTAGCTGTGGCGGGGATCACGAGAGACAGTCGTGTAGATACAGAGAAGCCATTTGCAGGCATTGCAATAGAAAAGGCCACCTAGCACGAGTTTGCAGAGCTCAACTTCCGCGTAGTCGAAAGCCACGTGACTACCGCGACCAACCAGAACCGGCTCGTTCAAAACAGCCAATCAAAGATGACGGCGCGAGAAAATGGCGCGAACCTCAAAAGCGGGAGACCTACAGCACAAGAATCGGCCAAGCCAGCACAACCGACGACGAGAAAGTCTACACGAAAGTAGAAATCGATGGCAAATCGTGCGAAATGGAGATCGACACCGGGTCTACGTTATCGATCATGTCCTGGTCAACACTCAAGGTACTCCTGCCCAAGCTTCAGAAGAACCAGCTGTCCCGGCAGAAAATCCGTTTACTCGACTATCAGGGAAACCGAATTCCCGTTGAAGGCGTGGGCACGTTCCGGGTCACCTACGGCGAGTTCCAGAAAGAGCTGCCCCTGACCGTCGTTAGCAAGCCCCTACCAAGTCTACTGGGCATGAAATGGTTCCGGGCCCTCGGCATGGGCTTCACGGGCGTTCACAACATCAGCGGATCATCACTGAAAGAAACCCTGCTCCACGAGTTTCGGGACGTTTTCGAAGAGACTCTAGGCAAGTACGTGGGGACCCCTATATCGTTCAATTTAGACCCCAACGTAGCGCCAATTAGACTGAAAGCAAGGCGAGTTCCCTTTGCTTTAAAGCCCAAAATTGATGCAGAGCTCGACAAGCTCATTAAGCAAGGGGTGCTAGTTCCCGTAGATCACGCTAAGTGGGAAACCCCAATAGTTACGCCAGTCAAATTGGATGGTTCAATTAGAATTTGCGCTGACTATAAGTGTTCGATTAACAAGGCGTTGCAGCAGAGCACCTATCCGGTTCCAATAGTCCACCATCTACTACACTCCCTGGGCCCTGGCAAGCTATTTGCAAAGCTAGACCTTGTGCAGGCATACCAGCAACTGCCAGTAGATGACGCTACGGCAGAAGCACAGACAATAGTAACTCACAGAGGTGTCTTTAAATGCACCAGGCTTCAGTTTGGGGTCAGCATCGCCCCAGGACTTTTTCAGAGTACTATGGAGCGCCTTCTACAAGGCCTCCCAGGTGTCGTCCCGTATTTCGATGACGTTTTGATTAGTGGCCAAGACGAAGTTCAGTTGGGCCAAAGGGTTAGACAAGTCCTAATCAGATTCAGAGAAGCGGGACTTAAACTCAAACGAAATAAATGCAGAATAGCAGTGCCATCAGTGGAGTTCTTAGGCTACAGAATCGACGGCACAGGCATTCACCCCACAGAAAGCAAAGTGAGGGCCATCCAAGGCGCACCCACCCCCAAGTCAAAATCCGAGCTGCAGGCATTCCTGGGCCTTCTCAATTTCTATATGATGTTTTTGAAACACAAAGCCACCGTTGCGGAGCCTCTGCACAGGCTCCTTGGAAAAAATGTTCCGTGGGTTTGGGGCAAGCGAGAAGCGACCGCTTTCAACGCGGTCAAGAGACTTTTGTCCAAGAACAGTTTCTTCATTCAGTACAATTCTGAACTACCTCTTGTGTTGGTCTGTGATGCTTCCCCCTTTGGCGTAGGCGCGGTTTTAGGCCATAGACTGCTGAATGGGTTAGAGGCGCCCATCGCCTATTACTCTCGCACTCTGTCTAGTGCTGAAAGGAACTATAGCCAGCTAGATAGGGAGGCAGTAGCAGCTGTAGCGGGGGTCAAAAAATTTCACGAGTATTTGTTTGGCCGCACCTTTGAACTCATTACAGACCACCAGCCTCTTTTGGGACTTTTGGCTGGAGATAAACCGACCCCGGAGGCTCTCTCCCCCCGGATGACCAGATGGTCCATTTTCTTGGCCGCATATTCGTACAGACTACTCCACCGGCCGGGCAAAACATTAGGACATGCTGATGCCCTCAGCCGATGTCCCTTGCCCGAACTATTGGACAACCTGACCCCGGAAGCCCCGGTTTTACTGCTTGACATTGTTCCCCCGGGCCCCATTTCTTTGAACGAGGTGGTGAGGGCTTCTGCCAGAGACTCTGTTTTGCGCACAGTAATGGGCTGGGTGACGAGGGGTTGGCCTACCAAGGTGGACGGTGGTGATTTCCAATTGTATTTTAACAAAAAAATTGAACTGTCAATGTTGGGGGGTTGCTTGTTGTGGGGTGACAGGGTGGTCATCCCTTCGCGATTAAGGCACAGGGTTCTAGAGATGCTGCACGAGGGACACCCTGGGGTTGTTCGCATGAAAGGCCTAGCTCGTAGCTATGTTTGGTGGCCACACCTCGACCAAGATGTCACTGAGTGGGTGGTGAAGTGTAGGCCCTGCCAGGAGTCCTGCCCTGATCCTCCCATAGCACCCGTTCGGGAATGGGAAAAACCAAAGGGACCGTGGGGGAGGATTCACATAGATTTCGCTGGCCCGTTCCATGGCCAGAACTTTCTAATTATTGTAGATGCATACTCTAAGTGGCTCAAAATTGCCTTAATGCCATCGACCACTTCTGAAGCCGTAATCAAAGTACTCAGAAAGCTATTCGCAACACATGGGTTGCCGGACACCCTGGTATCCGACAATGGGCCCCAATTCACGACGATTCAATTCGAAGGCTACTTAGCCGAATTAGGCATAAGATATGGACTATCCGCTCCTTTTCATCCAGTTTCTAATGGCCTTGCTGAACGTTTTGTAAGAACGGCCAAAGAAGCCCTCTCCCGACTCGATGCAGGGGACTGGCAGGCTAGAATAGATGAGTTCTTAGCGGTACAGCATGCCACCCCATGCCCCACTTCGGGCCGCAGCCTGGCCGAACTTTTAATGGGCCGAAAGCTACGATGCGTTCTAGACAGACTGCATCCTAATTACTCCTCCGATAGCTTCAAGGGGGAAGGGGGAGGACTAAGACACTTCAAAGTAGGATCACTAGTTTTTGCTAGAAACTACACCAATGGGCCCTTATGGGTAGAAGGAACCATCGTAGGAATTACCGGTCCAAAGTCATACACAGTTGATATCGGGCATGGTAAAATCTGGAGGAGACATATAGATCAATTGCGTAAACGTTTACCAAACGAAAACTCGTGTCCTAACTATCCAAGTCTTCCCGACACAGCTACCTCAAGCCCGAGTAAGCCGGAATACTTATCTGGCAAACCTGAGTTCCAGCGCCGCCCCAGCGAGCCGACACTCCCAGCCGGAGATAGCCACACCTCCGGAGAAATCCAGGAGGTTCCATTGGCGGAGCCGGGAGAGACGGGAGGTCCCTCCGACCGGCTCGACGCCTCACCAACAACTGAACTGCTCAGGTCAACCAGGATTAAGACACGCCCTGGTCACCTGCGTGATTTTGTATGTAAATATGTAAATAGATAGAATAAGTGCCTTCTGGGAAGGGAGGGGTGTTGTGTATGTATCTATTTTGTGCGGGAAATTCAAATGCATAGTGAATCCTGATTGGTTCTGGGTTGCCTCCGGAAAGTATATAAAGAGGACTGTTGCTGAGACTACTGAAGTCTCACCCTGAATTAAAGAGCTGTTGTTACTAGCCTGCTTGTGCCTCTCATTATTCCCGCGCTACAACAGGGACCTCGGATCCTTTTACTCACTTATTACTCTCATCTTGTTTTCCTATGTATCCTGTAATTCCCTAGTTTATAACTTTTACCCTGTCACCTATTCTGCCCTGTGCTTTGATATACCTTGGGGGATGTACAAGGGGGGAGGGCCATCTGTTTTCTCTCAGTTTGGAAGCCTCACAGAAGAAACACATGGGTGGGGTGGGGGAGGGGGGTTGGAGGAAGAGGGGGGATGGGGGGTGGGTGGTGGGTGGAGGAGGGAAGGGGGGGAGGGACGGGGAAAATTTTTTGTAATA
Source organism: Pantherophis guttatus (assembly GCF_059756535.1). Classification (NCBI taxonomy): domain Eukaryota; kingdom Metazoa; phylum Chordata; class Lepidosauria; order Squamata; family Colubridae; genus Pantherophis; species Pantherophis guttatus. The sequence goes on along the minus strand of NC_142063.1, from coordinate 182,269,187 downwards.
TTTGATAAAACTTTTTAATAAAAGAAAAGAAGAAACACATGGGAACGAATCCTTTTCTCTTTCTCAGGACGACCGCACCTGTGGATTGGCTCATTCAATATCAAACTGAGAGGAGAGGTTTCTAACCACTTTATCCTAATGGAATTGCCTGGGGGCAACTCAGTCCCTGCCTTGCTTTTGTCTTGCAATCACTCCCTCTTGCTGTCTCAAGAGTCCATACTTTCTTGACTGGGGAATAGAGACAGGACCTTACAATGGCATTCATTTAATAATTACCATGTTTGCTTAACAACCACCACAACATGGTGACCCACTTTATGACCATCACAATTTATGACCAAAATTGCAGGATCAATTATGGTCATAAGTCAAGTACTACCTGTATTTAGTATGAGATATGAAGCAGCCTAGTTTCCATAATCTCTTACAATGATTTCCATCATGTCCATGGGCTTGTCTCAGATAATCCCATTTCCAACAAAAATAAGCAGCTACACGTTAGTTCTCTTTTATCTCAGAGCAAATGTATTGTGATGTGGATATGGAGGACATGTCTATCAGCACTTTGCCATCATCAGATCAATCCCTGATTCAGAAGAATTTGGCTGTCATTGCCACCTGTAACTTGAATGCTGGAATAACCTTTCATTGAGAATTAATTAACTCCCACTTGACTAATTTTTGGAAATTATTGAAAAGAGAATTTAGGAGAGCTTTGAAATGATCAAATATTACCATATTTACAATATTTGTTACTTTCTGTTTAAATTTTCCTTTTTCTTATTTTATATTGTGAATATGTTTGTTATAATATTGTAGCTTCTGAGACTTTTTAAATTGTGGTGGGCAGAAATGAAACAATTAAACAAACAACCTGTGATCTAATTAGATCTTATAGATATATCATTTTTTCTAAAAGCAGAGGGGTTTTATTGATCAGTTTTCAGGACAGTGTCCTTGATATTTTGTTAGTTACAGAAAAAAGCCTTTTGCTGCATATTATTTAAATGTTGGAATTATGTATGGTGAAGTATACATTCTCTAGCTAACTTCCTATCCTTAGGGAGTTACCAATGAAGATTCCTCACCAATGAAGTTGGTGAGGAAATTAACTAGCCAACAGTCCAACATAAAAATTGTGGAGTCTGTGTTTTCCAAAAATATTTTAGAGTCACTTTTCACATCTATGCCTTAAATATTTAACAATTTAAAAGCCAGAAAAAATATTTATAAAATGTATTGCCAATTTTCCACCACTGGAAACAAACCCAAAGTGGAATCCAAGAAAGAAAAAATAACCTGTATAAAATTATACTTAGACAATTTTGTAGGACAGCAGGAGCAGCATCAGTAAAGAATCAATAGCACCAAATCTAAGCTTTTCAAACCACAAAAAGTGGACAAATGAGTTTTCAACTGTCATCTGAAGCCCGTAATGTTCAATACCAACTGTATATTAGCAGTGACTGACTTTCATAATCAGTACATTTGGAGTGTCCCCATATAGTATTTTAATATCAAGGGGACATTTTTCCCATTGGTATTAATAATTAGGAATATATATGAAGGACTACACAATCAGCTAGATAGCTGGACCTTAAAACTAGCCCAAATAGGTATTTCATCATCACATAGGTCTTTTGTTGTTAAACGGCTTAGGAGCATACTTGAAACAATAGAGTTCTTTCAAAATGTGTCACTATGTATTGACCCTTTAAGTAATGTAAACTGTGGCATTCTTTTCTTTAAAAGGCTAATGACAAATGCTTCATTTATATCTGCAAATTATCAATAATTTGTTACCAATATACCCACGGTTATAATTTCAATTAAGCCTCTCAAATACAATCAATACAATGGGAAATACAATGTCTGCTTAAATCAAGATTGCATATCCTGAAGCCCTAGTGGAGGTTTTTGAAAACTGCCACCAAATTGTAATTGTGAATCTGACTCAGTTTGGAATACAGTCTCCTATGCCCCTCAAAGACTCCCCAGTGTAGTATACTCATGTTATCAATGGAAAAAAACAGCAAAGTATATTAAATGTTGTGTCATATCATACATAAATGGTATAAATTTATGCTCCTGAACAGAGGAGCTTAATAATACCAAACTGGGATTACCCAATTAAATGTTTTTTCTATATGATTAATTAAAAAATTGATCCATAAGTTGAGTTACAATATGATTGTGTGCTGTAGCAAAAGAACCTCTTCAAAAGTACTATTAACATATATACTGAAAAAAGTAGAGCTGGAGAGTAGAGATATTAACCCATTAAAGTTTCAACAGTTAAAACATCTTCTTTTTACTTAATAGGAAATAATTGCAACTTTTGGGAAGAAATTATGTTCTAATGAGGGTGGACCTTATCCTTTTCTGAAGAAATCTGAACGTAGCCTTTAGTATTCAGTAACATAATTAGGGCTGCAGTTAATTTCATTAAATTCTGTTGCTGCTAAATGAAGCAGATTATGAGACATCTTTTATTGCAAGGCGTGAAATTACAGCCTGTCAGCTGCCAATGGTAGAGTAAAACTAATGAATTACAGGGTAAATAACACCAGAATTAACCAGCCAATTTAACAAAGCATAGAGCAAAATCATTTTCACTTAGAGCTTTGAATAGTTTTACTATGAAATCTGCTCAGTGAAAATAAAAAAGTGCTTCAAGGATATAATAATTTAAAAAGATAGATTATATTGAAAAACTGAAAAATAATTTTTTTTAATAAAATATTTTAGCCAGTGAAAAACTAGATGTTTCATCACGGTTTCATTTAAAAATATGTTACAGATCATAAAATAACATGATTTTTTTTTTATGATTTCAAAAACTTCTATGGCTAGAGATTTTTTTAAAATTCCATAGTAAATAATATCTTCCAAATTTTCACTGTCCATGAAGCCTGCATAAAACTTCCATGTAAAATTTAGGAAGAGCAACTGTAGCCGATTGGCATTATCATCTACTGTTGTTTTTAAATTATAAGGAAACAAGTAAAAATTTAAACAGGATTCAAATGAAATGAGAGTAAATTTTTGAATATTTCAAGATTATGGTTATAGTTACAGAAATCCAAAAATCTGTTAATTCCTAAATATTTTTAAAAGTATAGTATAGTTTATTGAATAGCCCGAAGGCCTTTTCAAACAAAACAGAAAAGAAAAAGGGAAAAAGATAAAACAGTTACAAAAATAGCAATCTAAAAATATATGATAGATGACATTAAAATTTTACAATATCAAATTTCAATAGCTAAGTTGCCAAGACTAGATAACTCAAATAGGATAGCTCCTCTCTAACTGAGCTCATCTTCCTTACAATCGATAAAATGTTTTTTGATATAATTGGCTCGTATTGCCGTCATTCTTTTAAGGTATCGAGTGATCGCTCTTACCAGGGGAGGAGAGTCAGCCCTCAACAGAAATGCTAATTTTGGGGAAATTTATTTATAATTGGGGACAGATATTGTTTTCTTACTTCTTGATAGAGACTACATTCGAATATTATATGCGCCGTGTCCTCCACGACGTTTACCCCACATATGCATATTCTTTTGTCATACGGGATTTTCCGATAGCGGCCGAATCTAACGTTGGTATCTAGAAGTTCGAATCTAAACTTAACAAATAACTGTCTCTCCACTGATGGCATTTCTAAATGTAAATACTTTTCCAGAGTGAAAGTTGTTTTAACTGCTGTCAGCAGTTTAAGGGAATGATTAGTTGAAAGGGTTGCCATGTCCATTTGCCCATGTATATCTTTAATCCATTGTTTAACTTGGTTCAGTGTGTCACACCACGGGAACCCTACGCCATATCGGTTCAATATTTCTGACAGCCGTGTTAGCCAGGAATACCTTTAAGGATTTGAAATCTGCTGTTCCTCTAGACATATTTTAGGGAGTCTGCTGGCATCCATCTGGGTCATTTTTAGCCAGTAGGCTACCGCCCTAGTGATTGTATAGGTGTACAGTGAGAAATGTCCCAATTCAGCTCTGACGGCTGCAGATGAAGTGGAATTGTTTACCCCAAGCATCCTCCTTAACAAATTATTTTGAGTTCTCTCTAATATGGGGGCCTCTGTAAGACCCCAAATTTCAGCACCATAGAGCATGATCGGAACAAGTTTAGCCTGAAAGACTTTACGAAGAGGTAAAATGGAGGTTGGTTGGATTCGTTTACTTAATTTGGATACAAGGCTTGCTCCTGCTCTGACCTTTTGAGAAAGGTATTGATGGTGCAGAGTCCAACCTCCTGCACTGGAAAAAACAATTCCGAGATAAGTATATTGGGTAACTTGCTCAATTTTTGTGTTATTAATCTGCCAATTGTGCTTTTTATTCTTATTGCCAAAGACTAAAACTTTTGATTTAGCTACATTTATAGTCAAGTAGTTTGCAGTACAGTAACGTGTGAGCTTGTCAAGAAGTCTCCTCATTCCTATTTGGGTTCTAGAAAACAACACTAAGTCATCGCCATACATTAATACGTTAATAAATCTAGAGCCTATTTGCCGGCTGTTATTTTTAAAAGAACACTGTATCCACTGGAAGGGCTGAAACATAATCAAATTGCTTCAAGATTTCCATATACATTTTCTTCGGCGACGGCGGTGCCTTTCTGAGCTCCGCCAGCCCCGCCGCCCGTAGAGCCGCTTCGTTTCTTAGAAGCGGCTTGAAAGCTTCAAAATCCCAAGGATTGTAGAAGTAGAGATCGCAGGGCTCAGGTTGAGCCCCCGTTGTCCCCCAGGGAATTGTTTCTGGGGAGAGAACGGGTGTGGCTCCCTTCCAACCTGCGGAAACTCCGGGCGACGTGGGACGATTTTGCCTCCGCAAAACAAGCCGGCTGCAGGAAACGTAACTTGAAAAGAACCAGCTTTAACAAATAGTGAACCCATCTGAACCCTGAAACTTGAAAACGCAAGTATCAGCGCTTTGTTGACTTTTTAAACCGAGACAAAATTGAGTGAGTGAAAGTGCTTTGAAAAAAACATGGCGCTTAGTCTTAAAGTTAACGAGCCAATGAGTGTGGATTGGTGAAGTTATTTCGCGTTACAAGTTTCCAAGTTGTTACAAAGTTGCCTTGTTTGCTATAAGAGAAGCAAGTGGAAAATTTCTCCCTTTTTAAATTGGACTTTGTTTTACTTCAGCTTTTAATTGATTAAATCTGGGGGACTTTTTTAGAAGTCTTTGTGCAGGAGGGAAAGGAAAAGGAACTTCCCTCTTCAGAAAAACTAGATCACGTGGCAGGATGGCTTCAAGGAAGCAGGAAGGGAAGGCAGCAGGGGGGGGATCCCCCACACATAAACAAGAAACGCAGCTTCCCTCTGCACAGCAGTCACAGACCCAGAAAAAAGAATTTGATGTGGGAGATTTAAAACAATTTATTTCTAAAACTCTGGATGATAAATTTCTAAAATCTCAACAGGAGATAGATGATAAACTTCAAAAATCACATCAGGAATTTATGCAGGAAATTAATGAAGTTAAAGATATGGTGAAACAGAATCAAATTAAGGTGACCAAAAAAATATCAGAAGTGGCGTCTGGCCTGGCAGAATTTATTGGGAAAGTTGATTTTAAAGTTGAAGAATTTAAATCAGAAGTTAATGTTAAGATGAAAGATAATGATTATAAAATTGATGAAGTTGATAATAAAATGCAGAGAATTGAAGATGAGATTGTTATGATACAATTCCGGGCAATGGAATTCGCCATTCGGCTTCGGGGAATTCGAGAGGCGGAGAGACAGGATTTGAGACAAGTTTGTTCTGAAGCCTTGGCCAAGATTCTACAAGTTAATCCTGATATGGTATTTCACAAAATAGATAAAATTTACAGAGTGAACTCTTGGGTGGCCAGACAAAGACAATTGCCTAGAGATGTGGTCATATACTTTACAGATAGAGAAATTAGAAATGATATCCTGCAAAAATCTTTTCATACTTCTGTACAGGTGGGGGGTTCACGACTTGAAATCTTTAAAGAATTACCTCCTAAAATGCTGAAAGCCAGAAAAGAATTTGGTTTTCTTGTTAAGGAATTGAAAAATTTACAGATACCCTTCCGGTGGGACGCACCAGCTGGGATAATTTTTAGATATAAGGGAGAAGGATATCGGTTGAATACCGTGGAGAAGGCACAACACTTTTACACCACTATTCTTAAGGAAAGAACACCATCTCCACGTACATCTACAGTTTTGGAGATTAAAGAGAGTGAAGAGAGGCAATTGCAAGAACAGTCTAAGCAGGAATTAGAAGTAGTGCAAGGTGCAGAAGGAGGCTTTCTGAGTGAGCCCCTGCTTGATTCTTCTCCAATTTTGGACTTGATTCAGCTGACTGAAGTGAAAGATCAACGTATAACTAGAGCTCAATCTAAGTTACTTAAACAAAAGCAACAACAACAACAACAACAGGAAAGACAAGACAAGAAGGCAGTTAAGAGTACCGTACAAGAGAGTGGAGCTATGGGAGGAGCGAGATCGAAGCTCTCGGATGAACTTCAAGCATATTGCTCTGTGCTCCAGGAAGAGGCTGATGACCTTTAAGTGTTTATCTTGGAATGTCAATGGGTTGAATTCAGCACAGAAAAGGAAGAAACTATTTACATATTTGAAACAATTTAATAATGATATAATATGTTTACAAGAAACGCATATCACAACTCAAGATCAAAAATATTTGATAAACTCAAAACTAGGAGCACATTATATATCTTCAACTTCGCAGAAAAAGAATGGTGTGGTTATTTATGTAAATAAAAAATTAACAGCGAAAGTTATAGAAGCAGATCAAGATGGTAGGTTTGTAGCAATTGAATTGCTCACAGCAAATGGTCAAATTCTTTTGATTGGAATTTATGCTCCCAACCAACAACAGGAGTATTTTTATAAGATGTTACATACTAAAATACTGCAATGGGACTACAGATCTATTTTAATTATGGGAGACTGGAATGGAGTAATTGATTCTAAACTAGATAAAAAGAGCTTGGCAAAGTCTAGAATTAGACTACCACAGACTTTTTTTGATATGAAAGAAGATATGGAACTAAAAGATGTTTGGAGAATACATAATCCAAATGAATTGGATTACACTTTCTTTTCTGATAGACATAGATCCTTTTCTAGGATTGATTTTATCCTGTTGTCAAATGATTTACTTGTTAAGACAAAACGAACAAAGATTTTTCCAAGAACTCTGACTGACCATAGCCCTGTATGGATAGAAATTGAGATGGATAAGGTTGAGAGACGTTTTTGGAGATTAAATGAGAACTTGTTTAGATATGAAAAAAATATAATAGAACTTAAAAAGCATTTGAAAGAATTTTTTGAAATAAATTTGAATAAAGGTACCCCAATTGAAATTGTTTGGGATGCAAGTAAAGCTTATATGAGAGGGGTACTCATCTACATGAATTCTAAACATAGACTGTTCCGACAAAAGAAAAGATTTGAGTTGGAAATGGAAATAAAGAATAAAGAACAGTTACTTATTAAAAACCCAACAGATGAAAGAATACGAAGTGCTATAAAACTTTTGAAAGACCAATTTCAAATGCTTATGGCGGAACAAGTTGCAACAAGCTTACAATATGCGAAGCATAATACATTTTGCAACGCTAACAAACCGGGCAGATGGTTGGCTTACACATTGAGGAAAAAACAAAGTATACGGACTATTGATAGTATTGATATTGGAGGGAAAGAAATCTTTCAACAAAAACTAATTAAAGAAGCTTTTGTGGATTATTATACTAAACTATATGCCAAAGAAGAGGTACAGAATGGACTTATAGAAAAATATTTAAAGGATAAGAGAGTTACAAAAATTACTGATCAACAAAAGGAAAAAATGAATTATCCTATAACAGAGGAGGAGATAACAGTAGCAATTAAACAGCTAAAAACAGCCAAAGCTCCTGGCACGGATGGTTTGACTGCAGTGTATTACAAAACATTACAATCTGAAATGGTGGGACAACTTAGAGATTTATTTTGCAATATTCAACAAGGGGGTAAAATACCCCCGTCTTGGACAACTGCTTATATATCTTTGATACCAAAAGAACAAGTTGGTCCTAAAAAACCAGAGAATTATAGACCAATATCTCTTTTGAACACAGACTATAAAATTTATGCGAAGGTATTAGCCAACAGGTTGATGCCAGTAATCCAAAAGGTGATTCATGTGGACCAAGCGGGATTTATTGAGGGCAGATATATGAAGGACAATGTAAGGCAAGTAATAGACTTATTGGAATATCTTGATAAGAATAAACAGATTTCTGCAGTGCTGGTTTTTTTGGATGCGGAGAAGGCCTTTGATAGAGTGGATTGGAATTTTCTACTAAAGATTTTAAAAAAGATGGGCTTTGGGGACCAATTTATACAGGCGATCTCAGCAATTTATCAAGAGCAAAAAGCACAGATTATTATTAATGGAAGTTTGACGACAGAGTTTAAAATTGAAAAAGGAACAAGACAGGGATGTCCGTTGTCCCCACTTTTATTTATTTTAACATTGGAAGTCTTGCTAAATACAATACGGGACTCTAAAATTTTGAAAGGCATAATGATAAGGCAAGAGGATTATAGAATAAAGGCATTTGCAGATGATCTGGTGGTTACCCTATCACAACCAATGGAATCAACAATCTTGATGAACGACATTATACAAGACTATGGTAGAGTTTCAGGTTTCAGACTGAATTCAAAAAAGACTAAAATGATAGTCAAAAATATGACACAAGATCGTAAACATGAACTTGAAAGGATGGCAGGTTTTGAAATTGTACCTAAGGTAAAATATCTTGGAGTTCAGGTTGCAGAATCAAACATGAAATTGTTTCAAAATAACTATGAGGTGTTGTGGCGAGAGGTTCAGAAAGACATGGAGACTTGGAAAAAGCTGCAACTGTCTTTACTTGGAAGAATAGCAGCAGTTAAGATGAACATTTTGCCAAGATTTCTGTTTTTGTTTCAAATGATTCCGGTGCTTAAAAGTGATAAACAACTGAAAGTTTGGCAAACTGGACTTAATAAGTTTGTCTGGAACGAGAAAAAGCCGAGAGTGAAACTGAAAATTATGCAAGATGTTCCAGAAAGAGGAGGCCTTAAACTTCCAAACCTACAGTTATATTATGATGCAGCAGCTTTAACTTTAACAAGTGATTGGTTTGGAAGTAAAATTTCTGGAATGCAGAAAGTTTTGATCTTGAATTTGGATGGCATGCCTACCTATTTTATGATGACAAAGTTGATAAAGTATTTAAAAGTCATATACTTAGAGACTCCTTGATGAGAGTTTGGAAGAAGCACCGACTCAAATGGGATTATAAAATACCGCTATGGCTGGATCTTGGTCATACCTTGTGGAATACAAATATAATGTCACTCGGGGGGTTTTTATACAAAGAGGTTCTTTTTACAGATGCGGGTAGATGGCAGCTGAAGACATTGCAGACACTGTTGGACGAAGGGATTAATTTAACCTGGTTACAATATAATCAATTACAATTGAGATGGAAAGAGGACCAAAAAACTGGTATTATGTTGCATGAGGAAGAATTGGTTAGACATATAAGAGAGAAAGGTCCAATGCATATTAAAAGGCTTTATAATGTTTTGCTAGAAAGGGATTCAGAAACTGAATTAGTTAAAGATTGCATGATTAAGTGGGCACAAAATTTTGAAGAACCAGTGATGTTGGAAACATGGGAAAAAATTTGGGTTCAGAATGTTAAATTTACACAGTCGCAGAATCTGAGGGAAAATTTTTATAAAATGTTTTATAGATGGCACTTAGATCCTAAAAAGTTGTCATGTATGTACCCTAATGTTCAGCCAAAATGTTGGAGATGCGAATGTTTGGATGCTACGTATTATCATGTTTGGTGGACCTGCAGGAAAGTTAAGGCTTTTTGGATAAAAATATGGTGGGTCATGCAGAATGTTTTGAAGAAAAGAATTCAATTTTCTCCACAATTGTTTTTATTGGGTATAGTTAAGGGTTTTACACGGGGTGAAATAAAATTAATACTGTATATGATAACAGCAGCAAGATTGTTGATAGGTAAATATTGGAAGAATGAAGTTTTGCCTACTATCGAGGAATGGACTTTGAAGATGGCAAGTTTTGCAGAGATGGCGAAGATCTCAGCATATTTAAAAGATTGTTCACAAGAGACTTATGAATGGGAATGGAAAAGGTGGATAGAATATGTTCAGAACAAATACCAAACTAGAAAGTATCAAATAGCTTTTATTTGAAAATAATGTATTAGAAATATTTTAATGTAAAGAGACAAAGAGGAAAAAATATATAGGGGGAGGGATGGGTTCAGGTTTATATATCAGTGTTATTAGTTATGAGTACATAATAGGGAAGTCTGGGGGGGAGGGTTAGGGAGGGTTAGGGAGGACGGGAAGTTTGGGGAGGGAGGTGGGGGGGTGAAAAAAGGGGTGAAAATGTAATTGTAAAACTTTTGCAATAAAAAAAAAAAAAAAAAGATTTCCATATACATTTTCAAGTACTTAAGAAATATGGAATTCCTCACATTTTCAGTTCACAGAAGTTTACAAAAACAAAACAACCCCCCCCCACTCTATTGAAAATATGGGAAGGTTATGTTGATGTTAATTTTCCCAATGTTTATTTCTTGCATAAAGATATTTAATTACAGGAGTAGATTAGAAGATGCTTTGGCCACCTAATGAGAAGGAATAACTCACTGGAGAAGTGCCTAATGCTGGAAGGGGATGACAGAGAATGAGGTGGCTGGATGGAGTCACTGAAGCAATAGGCGTGAGCTTAAATGGACTCCAGAGGATAGTAGAGGACAGGAAAGCCTGGAGAAACATTGTCCATGGGGTCGCAATGGGTCGGACACGACTTCACAGCTAACAACAACAACAAAAGATTAGAAGAGGAATATATTGTAGCTGGAAAATCAAAGAAAACTATATACAAACATATGAAGAATTATTAGAATAATTTCATTAAAGTATTTATCTATGAGATCGCCTTCTGCCACCGATAGCCTCCCATCGACCGGTATGCTCCCACAGAGAGGGGCTCCTCTGGGTGCCGTCGGCTAGGCAATGTCGGCTGACGACCCCCAGGGGGAGAGCATTCTCTGTGGGGGCCCCTACCCCCTGGAATGACTGCCCCCAGAGATTCGTAGGATTCCCGACCTGCGTACCTTTTGTCGCGCCCTAAAAACATTATTATTCCAACAAGCAGGGCTGGCCTAAATGATAATAATATTTTACTATTTTAATGGGTTGTTTTATTAGAGTTTTCGGCCAATTTATTTAATTGTTTTAAATTGCTTTTAATTCTTATATTGTCATGGTTTTATTTCTGGCTGTACACCGCCCTGAGTCCTTTGGGAGAAGGGTGGTATAGAAATTTAATAAAATAAAATAAATTTAGAGAGTTTATAGAAGCTAGAAGAAAAGTAAACGGCGGAATTAAACCTGTGTCTAAGGTGGTTTTTAAAAATTTTTAAACTACTTGCATTCGTGGATATTTAAGTACTCTTTACTTTTTAACCTGGACTGGATTGGTTTGGACTATAGATCCCTGACTTGGTTATTGCACCTTTAAATTTTTATTGCCTTTTTATTATAATTGCTTTCAGATTTTATTCTGTTTTTCTTTCGTCCTCTTCTTTCTGGCTATTTTTGGCTATTTTCACTTTTTAAAGTCCATTGAATATAGCAAGGGGAAGGGAAGAGAGTATGTAATACTGCCATCTAGTGGATTGGAATTTTTGGTTTCTTTTTTTTTTTTTGATTCAAGAAGTTACAACTATGTTACATTGTGTTTCAACTCAAAGTCTCTGTGCCCTTTTATACATAAGAGTTGGAAGAACATCAGAGAACATTTAAACTTGCGGCAGTATTGTTTATTCAGGTGTTCTTCGGGGAACTATCAGAGGCAGGAGCTTGAGATTGAATGGGAAGGAATTTTCAGTGACTCTGAAAGAGAAGTGTAAATAATTCTTGGAACTTAAAAAAAAGGAAATTTCTTATACAGACATGATTTTTTGTTGGACATCATTTCCTCTCCCTCCCCGCCTATTTTTTACTTTTTTCTCTTAAATGATAGCTCTCTGTACTCTCCCCCTGTGTAAGTATTGTTAATTGGACTGAGTGGATGGAAGATTTTCAACTTCTTCTTTTTTAATTTGTAATTGTCATATATATATATATGGCTAGAAGAAAAACATATATATATATATATACACACACACACACACACACACACACACATACATACATACAAACGTTTTCTGAGGTTTTCGCAGGTATTTGTATGTAGGTCTTTGGTTATTCGGGTTTTCTCCCGCGTAAAATTGGAAGTGTCTTGGCAACGTTTCGACGAAGTCTCATTTGTCGTCTTCAGGCTGGTGTTTTCGGCTTCGTGCTTCTAGGAGCAATGTGAGATCACAGCTGTTTCTTCCTTTTAACTGCTAGTGGGGGTATGAACTGATTGGGTGGGAGCTTGCCTGTGTTCTGATTGGGTGGAGGTGTGTTCTGATTGGTTGGGGGTTTGGCTGTGCTCTGATTGGATGGGGGGTTGGCTGTGCTCTGATTGGATGGGGGTGTGTTCTGTTTAGGTGGGGGCTTGGTTGTGCTCGTGTTAGTCTGAGTTGCAGGGGGATTTGAGCTCGTGAGCTGCATTGCTGTTGTTTGGCTTCGCGTTCGTGGTCATGCCACATCTTCATGGTGGGTGTCAGTTTGCTTCATGTATGGATTGGAGGGATTTAAAGTGGCTAATGATGCAGCTGTGGTCTGGCTTCTGGTTTGTGGTCGTGCTTCATCAGTGTGGGTTTGCTTTTTGCATGGATGTGTGGTAGTGACCTCCTGTGTGGTTTTCGTGAGTGTGGGTCTGGTGTCATTCTTTGTGTTAGGGACTCATTTGTCAATGAGGGCAGGTTTCCAAATGGCTGGTAGGCGGGAGGTATCATCTCGTTTATTCATGCTGTGTGGGCGTTTTTCTATCTCGATGGCTTCTCTGATTATTCTGTTATTAAAGTGTTCAGTTTTGGCGATAGTTCTGGTCTTTTTAAAGTCAATATCATGTCCTGTGGCTTTAAGGGGTTGGACCAGGGAAGAAGTTGGTTCCTCTTTTCTGACTGAGTTCTTGTGTTCTTCAATGCGTGCACTTATTCTTCTATTGGTTTGTCCAATGTATGTGGTGGGGCAGGCGGTGCATGGGATTTCATATACTCCTTGATTTTCTAACTCAATTTTGTCTTTGGAGTTTCTTAGGATGGTGGATATTTTTTGGTTTGTGCAGAATGCTGTCTTGATATATATATGTCTTTGGCTATTTGGGTTTTCTCCCACATAAAATTGGAAGTGTCTTGGCGACGTTTCGACAAAGTCTCATTCATCATCTTCAGGCTGGTGTTTTCGGCTTCGAGCTTCTAGGAGCACAAAGCCGAAAACACCAGCCTGAAGATGACGAATGAGACTTCATCGAAACGTCGCCAAGACACTTCCAATTTTACGCCGGAGAAAACCCGAATAACCAAAGACCTACATACAAACACCCGCGAAAACCTCAGAAAACGTATGTATGTATGTATGTATGTATGTATGTATGTATGTATGTATGTGTATATATATATATATATATAGCCAAGTGGATTAATATTTTTTATTGAACCGATTTGGATTAAGATGTACAAGTGCCTGAAGATTGTTTTTCTGCTTTTCATTGGTCTTCTTTCTTCTTCTTCTTCTTTTTTTGGGTTTTTTTTTTTTTGTATTTTATTGATACTTGGAGTAATTCTTTTTTTTTTTTTGCTCCGTTCACAATTGGATTAAGGTACAGAAGAACCTGAAGAAGTTTTTTTTTTGCTTGCTTGTTTATTTTTTTTCCTTCTTTTTTCCTCTTCTTCCATTTGCTTAAAGCTTTATTGGCCACCTTACAGAATGAGTAGAAAAGTAACAGCTATTGGCTCTACCACAACTACGCCTTCTTCATCACCAACTGGAGGACAGTGATCTATACAGACGATGTTACAACAGGACAAGGAGAGAGAAAAGGAGAAAAAAAGAAGACAACATTACAGATGATTCTACAAGTAGTTCAGAAGATTAAACAAAGAACAGAGAAGACAGATGAGAAAGTGGAGAACATACAGCAAATGATGTTGAAATATGAAGATAGATTCCAAAAAATTGAGGAAAAGGAGGAGCAAAGAGAGAAAAAAGATCAGAGATATTGACATTAGACTGGAAGAAGTTGAACGAGATAAGAGTGGATTAATTGGATGGGAGATGGATAGATCAGAATTTTATCTCAGATTTCAAAATATAGAAGAAGAAAAAGGAGAGAACTTGGCAGAAGTAATGATAGGAATTTTAGCAGATGCATTAGAAATCACGAAAGAAAAGATGATGGATGGCATAGACGAGATATGCTTATATGAGCTTATACAAGATATGCAATAGGCAATAAATTACTACAAGAAGTTCATTTAAGGTTTACCAAGAAATCAATTAAGACACAAATACTGCAGATTGCTAGAGAAAAAACATTGAAGTATAAGGGGAAAGAAATTGTGGTCCTGAAGCAAATACCGAGAAGAGTGAGGGAGATGAGAAGAGAATATCAATTCTTGACTAAAATACTACTTCAAAAAGATGTCAATTATTGATGGCTGATACCAGAAGGATTAGTCCTAACGTGGCAACAGCAAAGATATAGAATAGATACAATGGATAAAGCTAAAGCATTTTATGCAGAATTCCTCAGAGAAAAAGAAATGGAATCAAAAAAGGCAGACCCACTAATAGAACTCCAAGAGGAGGAGTTAGCAATGATTGAAAAAGTGGAAGGGGGTAGGGGGTATTGTGGAATGCAAAGAACAATGTGAACCAAGATCTACTAGAACAATAAACCCTAATTATAAAATATGAATATGGAAGAGAAAAAATTGATCTCAATTAATATAAATGGACTTAATTTAGCTATCAAAAGAAGAAAGGTATTTCACAAGTTAGAGAAATTAAAGTTTGATATAATCTGTCTGCAAGAAGTACACATTAAAAAGCAACATGAACAGTTACTGATGCAGCCAAAACTAGGGAAAATCTTTACTTCATTGCCACAATGTAAGAAAAGGGGAGTTGTCATATATATTAGAAATACAATTCAAGCGGAGTAAATATACACAGATGATGATGGAAGAATTTTGATGGTAGAAATAATAGATAATAACATGAAAATATTTTTAATAGCAATATATGCTCCAAACAATAATCAAGACGACTTCTATAGAAAGCTACAAATGAAAATAATTGAATTGGTCTATGATAATATCTGCATGATGGGAAATTTTAATGGTATATTGGATGAGAAATTAGATTATAAAACGCACAGTTTTATAAAGCACAGTAGAAAGACTCTTCCAAAATCCTTTTTTAAGATGACAGAGGAAATAAATTTAAAAGATGCATGGAGAGAAAGAAATGGAAAAAATAGACAATATACTTTTTATTCTGACAGACACTTATCTTGGTCTAGATTAAATATGATATGGACAACAATGGAATTGACCTTGAATATAGAAGAAATTGAAATAGAAGCAAATACCTGGGCAGATCATAACCCGGTGACAGTTAAATGGAAAGGACAAAGGAGAAGATCTAGATGGACTTTAAATAATACAGTTTTAAAAGAAAAGGACTTTGTGCAGAAAATGGAGAAAGAATTGGCTTTCTTTTTTAAAGAGAATGGAAAAGAGGACACATCGATGCAAAATCTTTGGGATACAATGAAAGCTCGTGCTGGAGATCTGATAATGGACTATACAAAGAAAAGAAATAGTAAGAAAAGACAAGCCTATAAAATATTAGAAGATGACTATAAGAAATTTGAAAAGGAACTCCAGAAATTTCCACAAAAGAAGGATATTAAAATAAAAATGGATACAATGAAACATAAAATGGGGTTAATGGAGAAAGAAGATTTGGCACAAAAAATAGGAAGTGCTAAACAAAATTATTTTGAAGATGCCAACAGGTAGATGGCTAGCATATAAATTGAAAAAAGAGAGAGAAGCAAGAAAAGTAATACAGCTAATGGATGACCAAGGACAAAGTAAATATGGGAATAAAGAGAAGAAAAAAAGTATCCAAGATTACTATAGAGAATTGTATGAACAAGAAAACATAGAGGAGGAAAATGTTAAACGATATCTCCAAAAAGCGAACCTACCCCAGATTCCTAAGGATATTGAAGAGATGTTAGAGAGAAATATAACCATGATGGAACTAACTGAAGCAATTAAAAAACAAAAGAATGGGAAGGCATCAGGTCCGGATGGACTACCAGCGGAATACTAAAAGACATTACAGGAATCCCTGTGTCTCCCACTGTTAGAAGTCATGAATGAAGTTATGTCAAAGGATGGAAATACCTAAGTCATGGTCAGAAGCATATATTACACTTGTTCCTAAGGAGGATTCTAAATTCAGACTATAAAATCTTTGCTTCAATACTGGCAGAAAGACTCAAAAGATATTTAAATAACTTTATACATTCTGACCAAAATGGGTTTCTGCCAAAGATTAGAGACAATATGAGAATAATTCTGGACACATTGGAATATTATGAGGCCCATCCTGAAAAGCAAATTGCTTTGATATTTTTAGATGCACAAAAAGCTTTTGATAATGTGAACTGGTAATTTATGTTACTTCAAATGGAACAGATGGGCTTTGGCAGAAAATTCATTCAAGCAATAGAAGCCATATATCATAAGCAAACAGCAAAAGTAATGATAAATGGAGAATTGACAGATTCTATTGAGATAAAGAAAGGTACGAGACAAAGTTGTCCACTGTCCCCTCTGTTGTTTGTATTATTTATTTATTTATTTATTTATTTATTTATTTATTTATTTATTTATTTATTTATTTAGTCGCATTTGTATGCCGCCCCACTCCCAAGGGACTCTGGGCGGCTTACAACAGAGAATAAAACAATGCAAAAATATCCCATACAAAGTTAAAAGAAGACATTAAAACATTAAAACATTAAAACGTTAAAACACATACACTCCAATTTGTGGCCGGGTCTCGCAAGATCACTATAACGAGATCAACGGCCCCAGGCCTGTGTCTTCACTGCTTTGCGGAAGGCCAATAGGGTGGGGGCGGTCCGGACTTCAGGAGGTAATTAGTTCCAGAGAGCTGGGGCAGCCACAGAGAAGGCCCTCCCCCATGGGCCCACCAGCCAACATTGTTTAGCTGACGGGACCTGGAGGAGACCGACTCTATGGGATCTTACCGGTCGCTGGGAGCTATGTGGTAGAAGGCGGTCTCGAAGATAGCCTGGCCCTGAGCATATAGGGCTTTAAAGGTAATGACCAAGACCTTGAATTGCACCTGGAGACCAATAGGGAGCCAGTGCAGCTCGTGGAGAATTGGTGTAATGTGGGCGTATCTAGGTGCACCCACTATAACTCACGTGGCTGCATTCTGGACCAACTGTAGTCTCCGAACACTTTTCAAGGGTAGCCCCATGTAGAGCGCATTGCAATAGTCCAACCGTGAGGTGACAAGGGCCTCCTGATCCAAGTAGGGTCGCAATTGGTGCACCAGATGAACCTGTGCAAAGGTCCTCCTAGCTACAGCTGTCAGATGTTGTTCCAATCTCAGCTGTGAGTCTAGAAGGACACCCAAATTGCGAGCCTGTTCTGAGGGGGGCACTTTCTCTCCCCCCAGAACCAAGGATGGACAATCAACATAGTCTTTAGGAGGCAATACCCAGAGCCATTTGGTCTTGTCTGGGTTAAGTCTGAGCCCGTTGACTCCCATCCAGATCCTCACAGCCTCCAGGCACCGGCACATCACATCTACCACCTCACTGAACTGATGAGGGGTGGAGATATATAGCTGGGTATCATCAGCATATTGCTGATATCCCACCCTGTGTCATTGGATGATTTCACCCAGTGGTTTCATGTAGATGTTAAATAGGAGGGGAGAGAGGACCGAGCCCTGAGGCACCCCGCAAACAGGGGCCTAGGGGACGACCTCTGTCCTCCTACCAGCACCGACTGTCATTGACCAGAGAGATAGGAGATGAACCACTGTAACATGGTGCCTCCCACTCCCAGCTCTCTTAGCCGCCCCAGAAGGATACCATGGTCAATGGTATTGAAAGCCACTGAGAGGTCAAGTAGCACCAAGATAGAGGAATACCCCTGTCTCGGGCTCGCCAGAAATCATCCATCAGCGTGACCAAGGCAGTTTCCGTGCTGTAGCAAGGTCTGAAGCCGGACTGAAAAGGTCCAGATAATCCGTTTCATCCAATGACCACAGGAGCTGAAGTGCCACCACTTTCTCTATAACCTTTCCCACAAAGGGTAGGTTGGAGACTGGACAAAAGTTTTTAAATTCTGCTGGGTCCAGGGAAGGCTTCTTGAGGAGGGGCCTTACAACCACTTCCTTTAGTGGCTGCGGGAAGGACCCCTTCCTCAAGGGCGCGTTAACTAAAGCCTGGAGCCAGCCTCGTGTCATCTCCTTGCTGGCCGAAACCAGCTAGGAGAGGCACGGGTCCAACAAACAAGTGGAGGAGCTCATCGCCCCTACAGCCTTGTCCACTTCCTCAGGAGTCACTGGCTCAAACTCCTCCCATACAATAGGGCTAAGACCCACCCCGTCAGTATTGCCCAATCAGAGTCCAGGTTCATCCAAATCTGAGCGATTTTATCCGACAGAAACTGCACAAATTCCTCAGCTCTACCCTGCAAGGGCTCCTCCGTTCCCCCAACCTTAAGGAGGGAGTGAGTTACCCTAAATAGGGCAGCTGGGTGAAAATCCGTGAATGCAATAAATGCAGAAAAATGTGATTAATTAACATTAGAAGTGCTAAATAGAAATATTAGAGAAGAAAAAGATATAAAAGGAATGAAAATTTGAAAAGAAGAATATAAATTGCAAGGGTTCGCAGATGACCTGGTTTTTATTCTTGAAGAACCATTAGCATCAATAACTACACTGATAGATAAAATAGGAGAATTTGGAAAAGTAGCAGGTTTGAAGATTAATAAAGATAAAACGAAGATTTTGACAAAAATATGTTAATAAAACAAAAAGATGACCTGGCGGAAATATCAAAAATGCAGGTCACAAATAAGGTTAAGTACTTGGGGATATACTTGACAGCAAAATGTAGCACACATAAAGAGAATAACTATAATAAACTCAAACAACAAATTGGAACAGATTTGGCAAAATGGGAAAATTTACAAGTATTACTGATAGGGAGGATATCATCTATTAAGATGAATATATTGCCCAGAATTTTATATTTGTTCCAGACAATTCCAATTAGATTGGGAAAAAATTATTTTGAAGAATTGAACAAAATAGAGTTAAAATATATTTGGCAGGGAAAAAAGGCAAGGATAAAATTAAAGTTGTTACAAGATGCTAGAATGAGAGGGGGTTTTGGTTTACCTAATTGGGAACTTTATTATCAAGCGACAAGTTTGATGTGGATTAAAGAATGGATAATGTTAAGGAATACCAGATTATTGACTTTAGAAGGACATGACTTGTCGTTGAGGTGGCATGCTTTTTTATGGTATAAGGGAACAAAAGCACAGAGGTATTTTAGAAGACACTACATACGAGAGGCTTTGTTATTAAATTGGGAGAAGATTAAAAAACAACATTATTTGAAAATTCCAGTCTGGGTATCAACGATTGAAGCATTTTCACATTTAACAACATTTAGAAGGGAACAAATTGTTAGATATAGTGAATTTTGGATGAAAAGGGTGAACTTAAATTGAAGCAAGAACTGGAAGAACAAGGTTTAAAGATGAATTGGGTTTTTTATTTGCAAATACGTTCTAGATATGATGAAAATTGTAAGAAAGAAGGTCTTTACAACACTTTGGCTAATTTAGATAAAATCTTAATAGGCTCTGATGACTATGTAATTAAAAAGTTGTATGGTTATTTATTAGAGGTAAAATTAGAAGAAGAACAAATTAAAGAAACAATGATTGCATGGGGGAAAATTTTTGGTTATGGAATTGATTTAGAGAAATGGCAAAAATTGTGGTTGCAAAATTATAAAATGACAATGTCAACAGCATATAAGGAAAACTTATATAAGATTTTTTATAGGTGACATTTACCCCCGACGAGAATAGCCAGAATGTTCAAGAATAAATCTGAAAAGTGTTGGAAATGTCATCTGACATCAGGCTCATATTACCATATGTGGTGGACATGTGTAGAAGCTAAAAGATACTGGACTAAAATCCACACATGGTTGGAAAAAAATGATAAAAAAACACATAGACTTTAAACCAGAGATTTTTTATTAGGAATTATACCAGAAACATACAATAGAGAATTGAGATATTTGATTGTGAATGTATTGACAGCAGCTAGAATTGTGTTTGCTAAAAACTGGAAAAATGAGAAAATACCAACACAAGATGAAGTTATTAAGAAAATCATGGAATGTGCTGAAATGAGTAAATTGACATTTGAAATTAGAGAACAAGAAGATAAACAATATTATAAGATATGGGATTTATTTTACCAATGGCTAGATAATAATAAAACATGGAAATGAAATATGAAATATAAAATGAATATTAGACTATAATATGTGAAAATAATTTTTTTTGGGAATGATAATGCCATTGTTGAATAAATGATAAATGAGAATAATGATATAAAGATATATATCAGGTTGATAACATGAGAAATTAAATAATTAGTAAAATATGACTATGGGGAAGAAGCACAAGGGATTTGTAACCGATCGACACACTGCTTGAAATTGTAATGGATGAAGGATGTTTTATGTTTTGTTTGTTTAAAAATAATTTTTTTAAAAAAAAATGTTAGAATGAATATATGTAGTAAAATGTTCTGTATTAAATGCACCTGCTAACATAGCACAGATTAAGGCAATAAACTGCAGTATATAATAAATACACATAGTAGTAGGTAAGCTTTTTCTTCCTTTTGCTTTTCAAACTCCTCAACTTCACTCAGATATGGAGCATTTAAAAATAACCATTTGGGTTTCTGAAAGGATAGCTCCTTTGAGAATTTTTCTCAAATAATTTTATTACATACTTCCTGGCCTTCTTAATTCTTAGCCTAATGCTATAAAGTCAAATATAGTTTCTAGCCCTGCTGAATCTAATGGGGTCTTACTGCTGAGTATTGATGTATAGAACTGAATTGCATATCCTTTGCCTTGCCAAAAAACATTTTTTAAGAAGAGGTATTTATTTAGATCCTAAACCAGGGGTCTGCAACCTTCAACATTCAAAGAGCCATTTGGACCCATTTCCCACAGAAAAAGAAAACACTGGGAGCCATATAATTTAACAACTGGTGTGACTGGGTGGGCGTGGCCAACTTGACATCACTCACTCCCACCCAGTCACATGAACCCCCAGCCACACCTACCCAGCCGGTCACAGGAGCAGAGAACCAGTTGTTAAAATATTTGCTTCACCTGGCCCCGCCTCACCCCTCCCATTCCAGTCACTTCTTGACACACTGGCCTCAGATCAGGGGTGAAATGCTCCCGGTTCGGACCGGCTCGGGCAAGTAGGTAGCGATGGCAGTGGGCAGTTCGGAGAACCGGTAGCAAAAATCCCTGCCCCCGCCCCCCATACCCAGCTGAGCCTCGCGATCATCAGAGCCTTTTTTTTCTTTTAAATGGCTCTGACCAGCCAAGCTCTGATGATCCCAGCTGAGTTGCTTGCTAATCAGGCAACTCATCTTGGATCGCCAGAGCCATGTAAAAGAAAAAAAACTTTTTTCCTTTTAAATGGCTCTGCCTGCTAATCGGTAGCAAAAATCCCTCCCCTTCCCTCCCTCAGCTTGCTTACCTTAGCTGCTGGTCGCCACGCCTTGCTGTAATCCCTGCAATCGATTGAATCAGCAAGCAACTGTATCTCCCTGCCTGCAATCAAGCCGGCAGAGAGTTGTGGACTTCAACTCCCAGAATTCCTCAGCCAGTAAAGCAAAGCTGGCTGAGGAATTCTGGGAGTTGAAGTCCACAAGTCTTAAAGTTGCCAAGGTTGGAGACCCCTGTTCTATTGGGTAAGTTTTTTTTCCCTTTGGGAGCTTTAAAAAAAAAAGTTAATTGGGGTTTTTTTTAGTTGTTCTTTTTTTAGACCTAGCCATTTAAAGTTTAGGAAGTTTTAAATTTAGCTGCTTTTATATAAAAATAAAAATAAAATAAAATAATATTTGTGCAGCTTTCTGAGATTTTGTGTGTTTCTGTAGTGTTTCACTTCTAGCTACACAAACACACAAAATCTCACAAAGCTGTATGTGGAATTTTGTGTGTCTAGCACAGCTGCTTTTACATTGTGGGTGAGCCAGTTGTGTTGTGTTGTGTGTGTGTAAAGTGTGAAAGTTGGGGGTTTTTGGGCTTTTTGTGGCTGTGTGAGATTCCTGCTTGTTGCAGGGGCCATTTTGGGTCTAGCACAGCTGCTTTTATATTGTGGGTGAGCCAGTTGTGTTATGTTGTGTTTTGTAGGTTAAAAAAGGGCAAAGAAGTGACATTGACTTGGCCACGCCCACCTGACCAACAAGCCACGCCCTCCCAGTCACCTTACCATTAAGCCACGCTCACTAATTAAGCCACGCCCACAGAACCAGTAGCAAAAAATTTAGATTTCACCCCTGCCTCAGATGTGTTGTTTACCTCTCTCTCTCTCTCTCTTTCTCTCTCTCTGTGTCACTCTCTCTATATATCTCTCTGTCTCTCTTTCTCTCTCTGTCTCTTTCTCTCTCCCTTTTTCTTTCTTTCTCTCACTCTTTCTCTCTGTCTCTTTTTCACTTTTTCTTTTTTTTCTTTCTTTCTTTTTCTTTCACTCTGTCTCTGTCAGTCTCTCTTTTTCTTTTTCTTTCTCTTTCTCTCTCCCTTTTTTCTTTCTTTCACTTTTTCTTTCTTTCACTCTCACTCTTTTTCTCTCTTTCACTCTCTCTCTCTCTATGTATATATATATCCATCTCTCTTTCTTTCCTTTCTTCCTTCCTTTCTTCCTTTCTTCCTTCCTTTTTTTCTTTCTTTCTCCCTCCCTCCCTCTCCCCCACTCCACAACCCATACACCCAGGGAATAACTGTAAGGAAACTTGGCCATGTTCTCTCTGTCCCTAGAGAGATACAAAAATAAACCTTGCATTGCAAAAGGAGTGGCTGTCAGGCTGTTACATCACAGCACCACGAGGTTGCTGCCTTAGATCACCGCATGCACTTCAGAGAAGCATCATCCCAAACAGCAGCACACTCACACTGGCACCATATGCATCCTGAAAATCAGTCCAAAGTGGCCAGAAAATATAGTCCCTAGGCACCCCCGAAAATGCTTGGCAGGCAAAGTACAGGATGACACCTCCCCCCCCCATCACCCAGGAAGCATCCACTGAATCTTTGCAACACTGGGCAAAGGTGTAGAGAGGGTAGCAGAAGGAGCCGAATTGAACCAAATCTGTGTGTGTCTCTCTCTGTCCGACTGCAGCAGGAAACAGCAGGCAACTACTTCCGGCCTTGGTTAGTGCTGGATGCATGACCTGCTCCCCTCCCTGAGACATTGGCCCACCCTGCCCCACACTGCTGCTGTTGCCAGGGATGAGTGAGGCAGGGTAGCATTGTGGCTCTGCATCGTAATGGACTCCAGGAGGAGGAGGGGACCCCATCTCCCCCATTGTGAAGCACTCTAACTTTCATTGTACTGGAGGCGGCAGCAGCAGCGGCATCAGGAGCAGCAACAGAGGGGTGAAAGAGCAGCATTCGGTTCCAGAGCCGCGGGTTGCAAGACACCCATCCTAAACAGTTTTATCTTTCAAAAGGCATTTAAAATTTTCCGGCGGCTCCGTAGGACGTTGAGGACGCTCCCTGGGTGAGCGCTAGCCCCGCGACTTTGTAAGCCGCTAGAACAGCAAAAAATCAGCTGTCTAGCGGCGAAGAACCTTCCCCCCCGGGAGAAGAGGGGGAAGTGAGCAGCCAGGTGCAGGGTAGAGCTCCATAAGAGCCCTAGAATTAATTCTGGGGCTCGAAAAGTGCGAGCTCCCCAAGAACCTGGGAAAAGCTCCAAAGTCGGGACGCCTCTGCCAGAAGGCAGAGCAAAACGCCACGTCCGCCCCTGCTTTTAATTGATACAAAGAGAAAATTGAAGCAGGCAGAACAAAAACAGGAGACTACATAATTGCAAGTACTTACACTTTAATTCCTTTGAACATCGTTTCTTTTCGAGCCTATAAGAGCGGAGCTGGAGTGGAAAGGGAGGGGAAGATGGCACTGGCTCGTTAAGACAAAGAGACGAAAGTGAAACTTAAGAAGAAAGTTCTTAAGAAGAACTTAAGAAGTGAAACTTAAGAAGGCTTGTTAACTCATTAATGCCTATCAGTTAACAACTCCGCTTAAAATTTTTTTGGATTTAATCTTATATCCTGGACTTTGGAAATTAAAATTTAAAGATCTTAAAGATTTTCTGATTTTTTCTCGCTGGCTATAAGAACTGTTCCTGAGACTGTGTAATTTTAAAATGGCTTCAAAGCAGACAAAATTGGTGTTGCCTAAAGCAGCGAGTGCGGGAAGTTCCCCAGCTCAAACTAGCAGGTTGCAAACCTTCTTGCCTCCGGCAGATACACAAGCTCAATTACAACCACAGTTACAACCACAAGCACAAATGTTAACACTTGAGATGTTTCAGGAAGCCATGAAAGAAATCAAAGAAGGTTTTAAAGAGGACATTGCATTTGCATTTAAAGGAGTCTCAGATCAAATGGAAGAAATGAAGGACATAATTAAGACAAGAAATCAACATATAAGGGAAGATATAGTCTTTGCACTCCAGGGACTGGCAAAACATGTTAGTTATGTAGAAGATAGAATTGATGAGGTTGCTCAAGCTAATGAGATTTTAGATGGTAAAGTTGAGGAATCACAAACTAAGATTGACAAAGCAGAAGCTGAAATGTTGTTGACACAATATAAGATGATGGAATTTGCCGTGAGAATAAGAGGCTTGAAAGAAAATCCGAAGGAAAATCTGAAAGAGATCTTTGAAGATGCTCTGGCACAATTTATAGGAGTGTCCAGAGGTGAACTCGAATGGCAAATGGATCGGATCTATCGTGTTAATTCATGGGTAGCTAGACAAAGGAAATTACCAAGAGATGTTGTGATTTATTTTGTTACTAGAAGGATTAGAAATGAGATTTTACAAGCTGCCTATAAAAATAAGTTGCAAGTGGCAGGACAAGAAGTTGCAGTATTTAAAGAAATACCACCCAAAATGCTGAAATCCAAGAAAGAGTATGCTTTTCTGGTAGATGAGCTGAGGAACCGACAGGTACAATACAGATGGGAAGTCCCAGTCGGATTATCAGTGGATTATGCAGGAGAGCGATATCGCCTTAATACAATTTACAAAGCAAGAGATTTTTATAGTAATATATTAAAGGCTGGACAACCACCAGTGCCAGGAGGCAAAAAAGCAAGAGAGGCGACAGAGGGAAGAAAAGAGGATCTGCAGAAGCAATTGGAAGGCGGAGGTATGAGTATGCAGGAGGAAGTACTGCAACTTTCAAGTGCTGTCCAAGCATGGGATATAGTTGAAAAACAAGAAGAAGGCAAAGATCAAAGACAAACCAGAGCAGCTACTAAACGTAAAGTTGAAGAGTTAAAAAAGTTACAAGAGCAGGCTTTATCACAAGAAGTGAATACTGGTGTAGAAGCTGTGGGAGGGGCGAGACCTAAAAGAAAATTCCAAGAGGATTATCAAGCGGTTCTCGCCAAGCTTCGAGATTCTGAGGATGGCTTCTAGGTTCTTAACCTGGAATGTTAACGGTTTAAACTCACCACAAAAAAGGAAGAAAATATTTCACCATTTGAGACAATTTAAAAATGAAATAATATGCCTGCAGGAAACACATATAAGGACAACTGACCAAAAATATTTAATAAATACAAAATTGGGAACACATTTTGCTGCATCAGCCCCGGAAAAAAAGAATGGAATAGTGATTTACTTGAAAAGAGATTTGATGGCTAAATTAGTTGAGGCAGATCAACAAGGAAGATTTCTGGCAATTGAGATAATGATAGAAGGAAAGAAAACACTCTTATTGGGGATATATGCTCCCAATCAACAGCAAGAGAAATTTTATAAATTGATACATACAAAATTATTACATTGGGATTATAATTCATGTATACTGATGGGAGATTGGAACGGAGTGTTAGACCCTAGTATTGATAAGAAAAAAATAGTACAATCTACCAAATTGCGATCTAGACTGCCTAAGACTTTTTTTGATATGATGGAGGATATGGAATTAAGAGACATCTGGCGTGAAAGGAATTATAGAGAACAAGATTTTACATTTTTTTCAGATAGACATCAATCCTTTTCAAGAATTGATTTTATATTAATTACAAATGATTTTTTTTCCAGGGTAAAGAAGATAAAGATTTGTCCCAGAATTTTAACTGATCACAGCCCAGTTTGGATGGAACTGGAGTGTGGGGAAAGAGTTAGGAGATCTTGGCGGTTAAATGAAAACCTTTTCAGATATGAGAAAAATGTAATAGAATGTAAAAAACTAATGAAGGAATTTTTTGTTTTTAATATGAACAAGGGAACATCTATGGATATGGTATGGGATGCTTGTAAAGCATATATGAGAGGAGTTCTGATAAATATGAATAATGCTTATAGGCGTAAACAAGTGGAGAAAAGGAGGGAATTAGAAGAAGAGATTAAGAAAAAAGAAAGGGTGCTAATTGATAACCCAGGGGATAAGAAAATTAAAGAAGAGATCAGTTTATTACGTGGGCAATTTAATATGATGCTTTCAGACCAAGTGGCAACCAATCTACAATATGCTAAACATAATACTTTTTGTAATGCAAATAAACCAGGTAGATGGTTGGCATACATGCTGAGGAAAAAACAAAAATCTCGTACCATAGAGAAAATAGAGTATAAAGGTAGAGAGCTGTATCACCAAAATATGATTAAAAAGGCATTTTTAGAATTTTATGCAAGATTGTATACTGCAGACAAAATACAAGGTGCAGAGGTAGAGACATATCTGGATAGACAGAATATTCCAATAGTTACAGAGGAACAAAGAGAACGGTTAAACCAATTAATAACAGAGGAGGAGATCCTCTCAACAATTAAACAGTTAAAAACTGGTAAGGCTCCTGGTACGGATGGATTAACAGCTGTGTACTATAAATATTTACAATTGGAGATGGTTTTACCTCTTAAAGAATTATTCAATAGAATTCAGCTGGGTGAAGGGGTACCACCTTCATGGAAAACAGCTTTTATTTCGTTAATTCCAAAAGAAGATCAAGATTTGACACAACCCAAAAATTATAGACCTATATCCTTATTGAATACAGATTATAAAATATTTGCTAAGATATTGGCAAATAGGTTAATGCTAGTAATGCAGAAGACGATTCATGCTGACCAAACTGGTTTTATACAAGGTAGACAAATGAAAAATAATGTAAGACAAATTGTTGACATATTGGAACATTTGGAAAGGAATAACCAAATCCCTGCGGTGCTTATATTTCTGGATGCGGAAAAAGCTTTTGATCGATTAGATTGGCAATTTTTATTGAGAGTGGTCAATAGGATGCAATTTGGGAATTGCTTTATGCAATCCATAAAAGCAATATATCAGGAACAGACAGCTCAGATAATTATTAATGGCAGTTTGACAGAAACTTTTAAAATTGAAAAAGGCACGAGGCAGGGATGTCCCTTATCGCCATTATTATTTATATTAACTTTGGAGTTGCTGTTAAATAAAATACGTAATGCAGATGGGATAAATGGAATCAAAGTTAGAGATTATGAATATAAGATACGGGCATTTGCAGATGATTTGGTTATGACCTTAACTCATCCAGTGGAATCAGCAAAGGTTTTGATTGATATAATAAAACAGTATGGTCAAGTATCTGGGTTTAAGATAAACATTGGAAAAACAAAGATGATAGTTAAAAATATGACAGCTAATCAAAAAGAGGAGTTACAAAGGGTAACGGGATGTGAAATAGTTAAAAAAGTCAAGTATTTAGGAGTTTATATTGCATCTTCTAATGGTAAATTGTATAAGTATAATTATGAATTGATATGGCATAAAATACAAGTTGAAATGGATAAATGGAAAAAACTACAATTTTCCTTGCTGGGTAGAATAGCAGTTATAAAAATGAATGTGTTGCCTAGGTTTTTGTTCCTCTTTCAAATGATACCAATACTAAAAAAGGATGCCAACCTGGAAGACTGGCAGAAAGGTATTAATAAGTTCGTATGGCAAGGTAAGAAACCAAGGATAAAATTGAAAATAATGCAGGACATACGAGAAAGAGGAGGACTGAAAATGCCAAATTTAAAATTGTACTATGAAGCAGCTGTTTTATCAGCAATTAGTGATTGGATTAATTTAACAAATGGAAGGATATTGAATATTGAAGGGTATGATCTGGTCTATGGTTGGCATGCTTATTTAGTGTATGAAAAAAGGGTGGACAGAGCATTTAAGAGTCATATACTGAGAAATGCTTTATTGCGTGTCTGGAAGAAATATCAATATAAGTTAAATGAAAAAATACCGATATGGACAGCACCCAGGCACGCAATAGAGAATACGAGTATAGAATGTAGACAGGATGTAATTACGTATAAAGATATTCTCATTATGGAGGGAGGTATATTAAAATTAAAATCTGTGAATGTGTTGAAAGAGGAGAAAATAATTCAAACATGGTTTCAATATGTACAATTACAAGCCAGATGGAGAAAAGACCAGAAAACTGGTGTTATACAAAGTGATGAAAATTTAATTAAACAAATTAGAGATCAAAGCCCAATGCATATAAAAAGATTGTATAATATACTGATAGAGATGGACTCGGAAACAGAGCTAGTTAAGGACTGTATGATAAAATGAGCGCAGAATTTTGAACAGCCAATAATGATGGAAACGTGGGAGAAAATATGGGTAACAAATGTGAAATTTACCAAAGCGCAAAATTTAAGGGAGAACTTTTATAAAATGTTTTATAGATGGCATCTAGATCCAAAAAAGTTATCTCGTATGTATCCGAATGTACAACCAAAATGTTGGAGATGTAATTGTGAGGATGCTACTTATTTTCACATTTGGTGGACATGTAAAAAGGTTAAAGCGTTTTGGATTAAAATCTGGTGGATTTTACAAAATATTCTTAAAAAGAGGTTGAAATTTACACCACAGCTGTTTCTTTTGGGTATAGTTACGGATTGTACAGTTATAGAGACTAAATTGATTTTGAATTTAATAACTGCAGCAAGACTGTTGGTGGCACAATATTGGAAGAAGCAAGATTTACCTACAATCCAAGAGTGGACAATGAAAGTTATAAATCTAGCGGAAATGGCAAAAATCTCGGCGTACCTGAAGGATCATTCAAATGAAAGATATTTAAGAGACTGGAGAAGGTGGATAGATTATATTCAAAATAAATATCGGAATAAGAAATTGCAGATAGGTTATGAATGATTATATAGATGTTTAGTGTGTCTTTAAGTAATAAAGCTAGGCGGGTAATTAGGGAATTGAAGAAACAAGAGATGTGAAATGTCATAATTGTTTAGATTAGGATTGATTATGATTGTTGAAGTTTATACCCTGTAATTTGTTCTGGGAAGGGGAGGGGGGAGGGGGGAGGTTGAGGTAGGGAAGGGGGGGGAAATATGTAAACTTTTTGTAAAACTTTTCAATAATAAAAAAAGGCATTTAAAATTGTTAATTGTATATTAACAATTAAGATTCAACAGCAGAGTGAAATGTAATATTTCCATATTTTATTTTATTTTTTGCTTTAATTTATATGCCGCCCTTCTCCAGAGACTCAGGGCGGCTTACAATGTGTTAAGCAATAGCCTTCATACTTTTGTATATTTATACAAAGTCAGCTTATTGCCCCCACAATCTGGGTCCTCATTCCACCTACCTTTGAAAGGATGGAAGGCTGAGTCAACCTTGAGCCTGGTGAGATTTGAACTTGCAGTAATTGCAAGCAGCAGTTGTTAATAACAGTGCTTTAGTCCACTGTACTACAGGCTCTTATTTTAACATATGCTTCTCTTTAGGTGCAATGAATGAATGAATGAATGAATGAATGAATGAATGAATGAATGAATACTAAATGTTTAGACAAATTTAGAGCTAAAATTTTGAACTGTCACAAAAATTAACCAAGTAATTAAGAAACTAAACAACTACTGTGTTTTCCTGAAAATAAGACCTGGACATATTTTGGGGGGGACCAAAAGACCCATTAAGTCTTTTTTTCAGGGGATGTCTTATTTTGCCGCCGCCTGCCCCCTCCCTCCCGCCATCTGCTTGCCCACGGCCACAACGGCTTACAAGGCTTCCCAGGGCAGATGCACTTTTCGCCTGGATGTAGAAATGACAGAGATTGGTTGGGCCCGGAGGGAGGGGTCCCTCTGGTAGAAATGTGCCCACCAGGCTTCCATGCATTCCATCAGCCAAGGCCACAGGGGAGGGGCGGGGGAGTAGCGGTTATTATTAGAGAAGGCCTTAGGCCGAGGGAGACCACTGTTCCTCAGACGGCCGGTTGTGAGTCCCTCCTTGTGAAGTGGGGCCATGGGGTTCAGATGGGTTTGCTGATCACGTACCTGGCTCCCTGCCACGTGGCTGCAGCCCTGCCCGAGCTACTCAATGTTATCGCCGCGGTGGCGGTTGATACTCCCAGACTTATGGTCATGGGGGATTTTAACCTGCCGTCCATGGGTGAGGCATCTGAGGTGGCTCGGGAGTTCATGGCTTTCATGACGGCCATGGACCTGACCCAGCTAATTCATGGCCCTACGCATATGGGGGGAAACACACTGGACCTGGTTTTTGTCTCTGGACAGTGGTTGAGTGATCTTGAGATTGGGGACATAGTCACTGAGCCCTTGTCATGGTCGGATCACTCTCTCCTTCGCCTTGACCTTCGAACCGCGGTACC
Source organism: Pantherophis guttatus (assembly GCF_059756535.1). Taxonomy (NCBI): domain Eukaryota; kingdom Metazoa; phylum Chordata; class Lepidosauria; order Squamata; family Colubridae; genus Pantherophis; species Pantherophis guttatus. The sequence continues at coordinate 182,238,097 of NC_142063.1, read as the reverse complement.
CCACCACAGGGAGGCGGAACCGGTAAGATGGTACCACCCCAGGTGCCTGATGGAACCTGATAGGTAGGACGGCTGCTGGAGCTCTGGATCTAGTCGTGCCTTTGCAGCCTCTGACCCGGCGCCAATCTCACCTGGCTCCTTGGTTCACCAAGGAGCTGAGGGAGATGAAGCGCCGGAAAAGATGCCTAGAGAGTAGTTGGAGGGCTAGTCTTTCTGAATCGGGCTGGACACTGGTAAGATCTCATGTTAAGAATTACCTAGTGGCGATAAAAGCAGCAAAATGTACCCATTTTGCTGCTCTTATTGCATCATCAGATAATCGCCTGGCCGCCCTGTTTAGGGTGACCTGCTCCCTGCTCCACCAGGAAGCGCGGGAGGATCCCTTGGAGAGAAGAGCCGAGGATTTTGTTCAATATCTGCATGACAAAATCACTCAGATTCGGGAAGGTCTGGACTCCGACTGGGTAGGTCCAGCGAGGGTGACGGAGGCAGGTCTTGAGAATGTTATCTGGGATAAGTTTGATCCTGTGACCCCAGATGACGTGGACAGGATTCTGGGTAGATTGAATGCAACCACATGTTTGTTGGACCCGTGTCCCTCCTGGTTAGTGCTGGCTTCCCGGGAGGTGACGTGAGGCTGGCTCCAGGGGATTATAAATGCTTCATTGGGTGAGGGTGCTTTCCCCGCCGCCTTGAAGGAGGCGGTGGTGAGGCCTCTCCTCAAGAAGCCTTCCCTGGATCCAGCAATATTGGCTAATTATCGTCCAGTCTCCAACCTTTGCTTTGTTGCGAAGGTTGTTGAGAGTGTGGTTGCGCAACAGCTTCCCCAGTACCTGGATGAAATGTCGTATCTAGATCCATTCCAGTCGGGTTTCAGGTCTGGGTACAGCATGGAAACAGCATTGGTCACGTTGGTTGATGATCTCTGGAGGGCTCGGGACAGGGGTTGCTCCTCTGTCCTGGTCCTGTTAGATCTCTCAGCGGCTTTTGATACCATCGACCATGGTATCATGCTGCACCGATTGGAAGAGTTGGGGGTGGGAGGCATCGTACTACGGTGGTTCTCCTCCTTTCTCTCCGACCGGTCACAGTCTGTGTTGACAGGGGGGCAGAGGTCAACCCCGAGGCCCCTCATATGTGGGGTGCCGCAGGGATCAGTCCTCTCGCCCCTTCTGTTCAACATTTATGTAAAGCCGCTGGGTGAGATCATCCGTGGTTTCGGGGTGAAGTACACCCCGACAGTACACTGACGACACCCAGCTGTACATCTCCACCCCGGACCACCCCAATGATGCCCTTGAAGTGATGTCCCGGTGCCTGGAGGCCATATGGATCTGGATGGGGAGAAACAGGCTCAGGCTCAACCCATCCAAGACTGAGTGGCTGTGGTTTCTGACGTCCCGATATAGTCAGCTGGCGCCATCGCTGACTATTGGGGGCCAATCATTGGCCCCCACGGAAAGGGCTCGCAACTTGGGCGTCCTCCTGGATTCATGGCTGTCTTTAGAAGAGCATTTGACGGCCGTGACTGGGAGGATTTTTCATCAGGTTCGCCTGATCTGCCAGTTGCATCCCTTTCTAGATCGGGACTCTCTACACATAGTCACTCATGCCCTCGTCACCTCTCATCTGGACTATTGTAACGCTCTCTACATGGGGCTCCCCTTGAGGTGCACTCGGAGGCTCCAACTGGCACAGAGTGCGGCTGCGTGGGTGGTTATGGGAGCAACGTGGAGTTACCATGTAACATCTCTCCTGCGCGAGCTGCACTGGCTCCCGGTGGTCTTCCGAGTGGGCTTCAAGGTTCTGGTTATCACCTTTAAAGCGCTCCATGGCTTAGGACCTGGTTATCTATGGGACTGCCTACTACCACCAATAGCCTCCCACCGGCCAATACGCTCCCATAGAGAGGGGCTCCTCCGGGTGCTGTTGGCCAAACAATGTCAACTGGCGGCCCCTAGGGGGAGATCCTTCTCTGTGGGGGCACCTACAATCTGGAACGAGCTCCCCTGGGAGATACGGAGGATCCTGGATCTGCTCACCTTCTGTCGCACGCTTAAGACTTTTTTATTTCATCAAGCTGGCCTGGCCTAAATCTTCTCCCCTTTTTAAATGTAAATTTTAATTCGTTTTAAATTATGGGGTATTTTAAATTCAGCCAAATTATTTAATTCATTTTTAATTTATTTTAAATTTTTGTATTTATGTGTTTTATCTTGTGGCTGTTCACCGCCCTGAGTCCTTCGGGAGAAGGGCAGTATAGAAATTTAATAAAATAAAATAAATAAAATAAATAAATTTACCTCTTGTGCAGGCCATGCCCATCCCCCAGGCTTATTTTTAGGGTGGGGCCCACCCCAAAAAAATCAGGCTATGGCTTAATTCAGTTCAATCAATTCAATCTTTATTGTCAAAACACAACACGTGTACAATGAGATTGGCTGAGCCTCCCTTTGTGCAATCCCCCAACATAAATATTTATCAATAACTCACAGTGAAAGAAAGAAAATCCCTACCCAATAAATCATACTAACAACACACAATCCTCTATACATATATGTGCATAACATTGCATTATGATATATTGCACCAATATGAACATGTTGCACAGGCCCTGCAAGTCTATCATACTACATGCTTATGATGTTATGTTGCATTCAGGAGTCTGACAGCCCATGGATAAAAGCTGTTCTTCAGCCTGTTTGTATGACTGGCTATGCTTCTATATCTCCTACCCGATGGTAGGAGAGTAAAGAAGTGCTGACCAGGATGTAAGTCATCCCCAAGGATTTTCCTCACTTTTCTAAGGCAGTAAGTCCTAGCGATTTCATCTAGTGATATCAGGGGACAGCCTATAATGTTTTGTGCCATGCTCATCACCCTCTCTAATGTTTTTATATCCACAGTTGTCAAGCCAACATACCGTATCATAATGCGATAAAAGAGGATGCTTTCTATTGTGGACCGGTAAAAGGAAGTCATCAGTTGTTGTTCCACCACGTTATTTCCGGGTGGGTCTTATTTTCAGGGAAACACGGTAACCTTAAAAACATGAACTGGAGAACACAAAGACTTAAATTAGTCTTCAGAATGGAGAAGGAATCATCCATATACATAGTCTTATTAAATATTTTATACATACAACTAGAAATATTAATTATTATTTATCTCAAAATTCACAGGGTCTTATGAATGTTATTATAATGAATATCTAAAACTTGTTTAAAATATTATACTAGTTTAAATTGTTTTAGTCATTTGTCCTCTACCCATATTAATGAAAAAGTAAGGCCTTACACTACAATAAATGTAATGTGTTTGCGTCCTGCTTAGCTCATATTATAGCTCATTTAATTGTTGCCAATATTTCTGAGAGTTTTCTTTTTTTATTCTTATCTTCTGCCCCTATTACAGTTCTGATTCTGATTCTTATTAAGAATTACAGCTCTGGGAGGCGGGGCTGACGTCGCAGCAATATGACGCACCTCCACTGGGCTCCATGGGATCACGCTGAGTTCGACCTGCCAGGAGGTTCTGAGGGACCCAAATCACCCTGGAGGGGTGATGAAGACAGAGAGAACACCCTGCTGACCCAAGGAGACCATATACTCCCTTTTTGATGCAGAGGAAGCGCTCAATTTGGTGGGAAGAAAAAGACGGCCATTGCGTGCCTGACCGGAGCTGTGATAGCTGACCGATGCAGCAAGCATAGAATTTGAGGAATAGTGTGATCAATCTGGGTGAGATTTTCCCCACTCCTGTTGTGGAATTTACTCCCTTAAAATAAACCTGGGAGAAAGTGGGAATCAAAGAAGTTGTTTGTTTTCCACCCCCAAGAATAGCGGTGAGCAAACTTGTGAGCTGTTTATAGAACTGGGAATAGAGAAAAAAGAATGTTTTAAAAAGAGAAGAAATTTAAAAGTTAGGAAGTCAGAATGGGAATTCAAAATACAAGATAGATTAAGTGGAAAACTTTTTGGAATATGAAATTTGGACCCCTGGCACTTTCAAAAAGCTTTGGAGCAGATGATACAATTTAAGATAACAAAAGAGAAAGAGAGAAAAATAGAGCAATAGTGACATCTAATGGAGAAAATTGCAGAGAAACGAAAGTAATGAAAGTATTACCTTGACTGTATATTGAAGATAAGCTTGTTTGTTACAATAACACCTGCTCTGGCAAATTGTTTATACAAGACAGCAGAGACAGAGAGTGAAATATTGTAACTTTTTAAACAGTGTAGCTCTTTGAACTTAGATGAAAACTAAACAGAGAAAGTAAATAGAAGCTTGGAAATAGCAAAGAACTTTCTTTTTTCCTTCCTGTTTGAACTTTTTTTTCCTGTTGCATAATTTATGAACCTTAGCGGTTGAACTTTGGGGCTTGGTGGGCCTAAGTGGTTTACAAATTTATCAAATTTACTAAATCTATCAAGAGAAGAAAGGATTAGGGTTTGAAGAACCTGAAGATTAACAAGAAACTTTATTTTTTTCTTTTTTTTTCTATTTTCCTTTCTTTTGGACTACATAACATAATAGTAGCTATTTGGAGATTTTGGTGGTGGCTTGATTTGTGAAAATACTCCTTAAGTGGAAATTGGTGGGAGATCGATGAAATATTAGAATATTATTTGTGTTATTGCTGATTATTCTTTTTAAACTTTTTGAGGACCTTAAGATTACTCAAAATGACTAGTACTTCAAATTTAAGCAAAGTAGGGAGAAAAAATATATCTGCACCCTCAGCAGCAGCAGCAGCAGCAGCACCTGCTGCATCTAGTCCACAAGTCAAAGATCTTTTGATAGCATGTTGTAGCAGGAAAAAATGAACATGATGAATATGATGAATATGTTGCAAGTAGAATTGAAATTGAAATAGAATTTAAACAAAACATTTTGAAGGGATGAAGGAAAGAATGGAAAAGATGGATGATAAAATGGAGAACATTCAACAAACAATAATTAAAAATGAACAAAGGATGCAGAAAATAGAAGAGAAAGCAGAACAAACAGAGAAGAAACTGGAAGATATGGATGATAGGCAGACAAAAATCTTGAGAGAACAGTAATCATGTTGGAGATGGATAAAGCTGAATACTTCTTGAGATTCCAGAATATTGAGGAAGAAAAAGAGGAAATCCTTGCAGAGATAATGGCAGAATTGTTGGTGGACAAGCAAGAGATGCTTGTAGGGATGGATGAAATATTTAGAGTATACACATGATATGCATTAAGAAATAAATTACCTAGAGAGGTACATGTGAGATTTACTAAGAAGGCACTAGGAACCGAGATACTTCAAAAAGCAAGAGATAACCCATTGAAATATAAAGGAAGAGAAATGATAGTTCTGAAACTATTCACTCATGCCCTTGTCACCTCACGGTTAGATTATTACAACACGCTCTACATGGGGCTACCCTTGAAAAGTGTTCAGAGACTACAGTTGGTCCAGAACGCAGCCGCGCGAGCTGTCGTGGGTGCACCTAGGTACACCCACATTACACCAATTCTCCACGAGCTGCACTGGCTCCCTATTGGTCTCCGGTCACAATTCAAGGTGTTGGTTATTACCTTTAAAGCCCTACATGGCTGAGGGCCAGGTTATCTTTGAGGCCGCCTTCTATTGCATAGCTCCCAGCAACTGGTAAAATCCCACAGAGTTGGTCTCCTCCGGGTCCCGTCAGCTAAACAATGCCGGCTGGCGGGCCCGCAGGGGAGCGCCTTCTCTGTGGCTGCCCCTGCTCTCTGGAACCAGTTACCTCCTGAGGTCTGGACCATCCCCACCGTATTGGCCTTCCAAAAAGTGGTGAAGACCTGGCTTTTCTGGCAGGCCGGGGGCCGTTGATCTCGCTTGCGATCTGACGAGATCCGGCCATGAATGGTGTGAATGGGTTTTAATGTCTTTAATATTTTTAATTTTTAAGTGTTTTTATAGTTTATTTTTTGAGTGTATTGTGAGCCGCCCTGGGTCTTCAGAGAGGGGCGGCATATAAATTGAATAAACAAACAAACAAACAAACAAGTCCCTAGAAGAGTAAGAGACATGAAAAAACAATACCAATTTCTGACAAGACAGTTAATTAAGCATGAAGAAAGGAACTTTATACTACCAAAATGAGGATAAAAAAATTATAATTCAAGACTATTATAAAAAGCTGTATGCGCAAGAGAAAATTAAAGAATATTTGGAAAAAGCGGAACTACTTAAAGTACCAGAAACAGTGAAAGCTATGTTAAATGGATGAATATCAATGATGGAATTGTCAGAAGCGATTAAGAAACCAAAAAACAATAAAACACCAGGACCAGATGGGGTACTGGCAGAATTTTATAAATGTTTACAAGATGCTTTAGGCCCATCAATGTTGGAAGTCTATAATGAAGTATTGATTGATACGAAGGTCCCAAATTTGTGGATGGAAGTAAATATTACTCTGATTCCGAAAGAAGACTCAGATTTATTGCAGATAAAAAACTATAGGTCCATATCTTTACTGAATGCTGTCTATAAAATATACGCTTCAATAATTGCTGAGAGATTAAAAAGGTTTCTAAATGAATTTATACATCCAGACGAAAATGGTTTCTTGCCTAAGAGACAGATTAAAAACAATATGAGAATGATTTTTTTATTGAAAAGTTTTTTTAAAAAAATTTTTTACAAACAATTTTCCCACCCCTCCTCCCCTCTCTCAACCCACCCCTCCTCCCCCCCGGACTTCCCAGAGCAAACTACAAGGTATAGCATTTAACAAACATAAGCTAACATATGCAAACTATCTATAAACTCTTATCTCCCTCTTGCACATTAACTCCCCTTTACATGACTAAATATGTTGTGGCTCCGACCCCTGAACCCATCTTATTGGAGGAAGAAGGCTCCAAACATGAAGGAGAGGAGCCTGCCAGGCCTCCCTCTCCAGGCCCCTGCTCTCTGGCTATGCCTCAGGTGTCTGCCAAGGGAGAGGAGATTGGCCAGGAGCCAGGTGTCTCTGATGACAATGATGACGGTGATACGTTGTTCCTGGATCCACGCCAATGAAGGCGAGATAAACGTTTGCAGCAGATGAGGAGGGGTGCCAGGGATTAAGCTGAGTCACTGGACCACACCCCACAGGCCACAAGAGAGTGTGGTGGCGATTTAGACTCCGTGACGGACAAAGCTAACTTCTGGCTAGTCACTTTGTACAACGCCTGAATCTGCTGAAGGTTTCTGTTTGAGCTGGACTGTTTTTGAAAACTGTGTGTATTTGTTGGTGTTTATCTGGTGGAGGAAAACTCCCTCTTCTTGAAGTAAAGCACTTGGCAGACGGTTATCGTATTGCTGCCAAGTTCCTGATAATGAACCTTGTGTGTGCCAAGTAATTCTTTAACCCCCGGCTGGCTGTTTGTGTGTGTGGGGGGATGGGGATAGAACATCTTGTCCGTCACCTGAAATGTAAACCATCGTTTAACCATGATGGACCAACAGCTGCAGCAGCAGTTACAGCAGCTGCAAGATGCCAACCAGATCCTGCAGCAGCAAGTGGCCCAGTTAACTGCCCAACTGGCTTTGGGGAATGCTCCTGGAGCTCTTCCTCCTCCTCCTCCTCCTCCCCACTCGAGATGCCCAGTGAACGTGCCAGAGAGGTTTTCTGGGCAGCCGGAGATGTTTTCGGCCTTCATGGGGCAATGCCAACTCTTCATGGCAATGAGGCTGGAGGATTTTCCGGATGACCGGGCTCGGGTGGCATTCACGATCAGCTTCCTTTCCAGCTCTGCCGCCCAATGGGCCATGCCCCTGTTGCTGAAAAATAGCCCCTTGCTCCTGGACTATCAGGGTTTTTTGCAGCACCTGCGCATAATGTATGAGGACCCCCTCCGGGTTCAGACGGCAGCGAGGCGCATCAAGGAAAGCGCCCCGTGCAGGACTATATTGCGGAGTTCCAACTCCTAGACCAGGACTCTGCCTGGAATGAGGCGGCGCTCATGGACGCCTTCCAGGACGGCCTTTCAGATGAGCTGCAGGACGAGCTGGTTCGGATAGAGGTGCCTCTGACCCTCAATGAACTGGTGACCCAGTGCCTGCGGATCGACGCCCGCCTCCTCCGGCGACGGCCTCATCGGGCCCTTCAGGACCTCCCGGCAGCTCCTGCACCCCCGTGTCCCACGCCGACACCGCCCTGGGCCACCCCGCGTTCTGTGGCAATGGCTGAGGAGCCCATGGAGCTTGGAGCAGCCAGATCTCACCTGACGGCCCAAGAGCGGATGTGGAGACATCAGGGGGGGTTGTGCCTCTATTGCGGCGAGGCTGGACATTTTGCCGCCTCATGCCCCAAGAAGCGGGGTGGGGCGCCCATGCCTGTTCCAGAGTCTCGGCGTGACCAGCTGGAAAACAGGCCAGGCCTGGTCTAGGGGAAGCCCTGGGCCAGGCACGTAGCCATGCCCCGCCGAAGTCGGCGGCTGTGGACTGTGAGCCCACTCGGCATTTGATTCTGGACACCCGGGTTTTGTTGGCCAACCAGTCAGAGGGGCTCCAGGCGCACGCACTGGTGGACTCGGGGGCCACGACGAACTTCATGGACCAGGCCTTTGTGGCCCACTATGAGGTCCCCTTGGTTCCGGTGGACCCTCCATTGCGGGTCGAGACTATCGATGGGCGGGAACTCGTGGCGGGGCCCATTAAGTTCACCACCCAGACCTTGCGCCTCACCATGGGGACGCATGAGGAGGTGATCCAATTCTATGTAACGGCGGACCTCCATTTCCCGTTGGTCCTGGGGATGGCCTGGCTTCGGGCACACGACCCTCAGGTGGCGTGGTCGAGAAACGCCATCTCGTTCCCGAGCCTGCAGTGCGTCGACCACCTCCGCCACACCTTCGCTGGCCAGGATGTCTCCACGCCAGCCGACTCCTTGCCTCTGGAGCTGACGTCCATCGCTGATGTGTTCAGCGAGAAGGAGGCGGACCGCTTGCCCCCACACCGACCCTACGACTGCCCGGTGGACCTGCTGCCCAATGCACCCCTGCCCTCGGGACGCCTGTACTCCATGTCGGAGCCCGAGCTGGCCGCCCTGCGAGACTTTCTGGACAAAAACCTGGCCTGAGGGTTCATCCGGCCTTCGTCCTCCCCTCTCTCGGCCCCGGTCCTCTTCATGAAGAAGAAGACGGGGGACTTACGTCTGTGTTGCGACTACCGGCGCCTGAATGCCATCATGGTGCGGAATCGCTACCCCCTGTCGCTGATCCCGGAGCTGATGGAGAGGTTGCGGGAGGCCTCGATCTTCACCAAGCTCGATCTCTGAGGGGCCTACAACCTGGTGCGCGTGCAAGAGGGGGACAAGTGGAAGACAGCATTTGGCACCCAGTACGGCCACTTCGAGTACACGGTCATGCCGTTCGGGTTGACCAACGCCCCCGCGGTCTTCCAGCACTTGATGAACGACGTGTTCCGGGACATGCTGGACCAGTTCGTGATGATCTACCTGGATGACATTTTGATCTATTCCCGGACCCAGGAGAACCACCTCCAGCATGTCCGCCAGGTCCTGCAGCGCCTGCGGGAACACCAATTCTATGCGAAGTTGGAGAAATGTTACTTCTTCCAGACTTCCATAGAGTTCCTCAGGCACATCATCACCCCCGAGGGCATCGTGATGGACCCGCGCAAGGTGGAGGCCTTGTGCAGTTGGGAACCCCCACGTTGGGTGAAGGACGTCCAGCGCCTGCTGGGGTTCGCCAACTACTACCGGACCTTCATCCTGGGCTTCGCCATCCTGACCTTGCTGCTGACCCAGCTCCTACGGAAAAAGGTCCCATTCAGGTGGGGCCCCCCGCAGCAGCAGGCCTTCGAGATCCTCAAGCGGGCTTTCGTCACGGAGCCGGTCCTAGGGCATCCAACCCGCACTGTCCGTTCGTGGTCGAGATGGATGTGTCCAATGTGGTGCTTGGGGCGGTGCTGCTACAGGCCCCAGTGGATGGCGGCACTCTTTTTCCCTGCGCCTACTACTCCAGGAAGCTCAACCCTGCCGAGCACAACTATACCATCTGGGAAAAGGAGTTGCTGGCTATCAAGGCTGCGTTCAAGGCATGGAGGCATCACCTCGAGGGGGCCCGACACCAGGTGGAGGTGTGGATGGACCATCGGAACCTGGAGCACCTCACCACGGCCAGGAAGTTGAACCAGCGGCAGATCCGGTGGTCATTGTTTTTCGCCCGGTTCAACTTCCGCATTACGTATATCCCGAGCGGCCTCAATCAGAGGGCGGACACCCTATCCCACAAGCCAGAATACTTTTGCCCCAAGGACTCCCTTCCCCCCCCGGACGGTGCTGCCAGCGGAATCCTTGGCCGCGGTCCAGGAACCGGTGGACCTGCGGGCTCAGGTGCTGGAAGTGCAACACCAGGATGACTGGTCGCAGCAGCGGAAAGCGGACCATGGAGGAGGGCTTGCTCAAGCACTGGGGTCGGCTGTACATGCTCACGAGTCCGCTCCGAGCCCTCGTCATGAACCAGTGCCATGACAACCCCACGGCGGGGCACTTCGGCTTCTTTAAGACATTGAACTTGGTGACGTGGACTTTTTGGTGGCCTCGGGTACGGCACAACGTGCACGCGTATGTGACGTCCTGTGTTACATGCCGACGAGCCAAAGCCGCATCCAGCCCACCGCCTGGACTCCTCCAGCCGCTGCCGACACCAGAGAGACCGTGGGGAGCTATCTCCATGGACTTCCTGACAGACCTGCTGCTGTCTGCCACGTTCACAACCATCCTCGTGGTGGTGGACATGCTCATGAAGATGGCACATTTCATCCCGTGCCGCGGTCTGCCGTCGGCCCGCACCACAGCCCGTCTGTTCCTGCAGCACATCTTTCGCCTCCACGGCCTGCCGGACCGGGTGGTGTCGGACTGCGGGGCCCAGTTCACAGCCCGCTTCTGGAAAAGCCTGATGGCCGCGTTGGAGGTGCAGGTGTGCCTGTCGTCAGCGCACCATCCAGAGACGGACGGGGGCACGGAAAAGGTCATCGGCATCCTGGAACAGTACCTCCGCTGTTTTGTCAACCAGCAGCAGGACAACTGGGCCGAGTACCTTCCCCTGGCGGAGTTTGCCTTCAACAACTCCCAGCACACCTCGACCCAGATGACCCCGTTCCATGCCAACATCAGCTACCATCCCCGGCTCTTCCCTTTGGCGATTCCGGATTCCCCTGTTCCTGAGACCCGGGACTTCCTCTCGGAACTGCAGGCTGTGCAGCAACTGGTGCGGCGGCAGCTGATCCGAGTGAAGGAGGATTACAAACGGGTTGCCGACCGCTCATGACGGGCTACGCCACCGCTTGAAGTCGGGGATCGGGTGTGGCTGTCCATGAAACACCTCCCCACGGACCGGCCGGTGAGGAAACTGGACCACCGCTTTATCGGTCCCTTCCCCGTCGAGGCGGTCATCAACCCGGTGGCCTACCGGTTGACTCTGCCCCGCTCCATGCGGCTCCACTCTGTTTTCCATCGGTCCCTTCTGGTCCCTGAGGCCCCGCCGTGTCACCTCCGATGCCCATCGGTGCCTGCCCCCCCTGTCACAGCCGACGAGGACGACTCCGCGGCGTACGAGGTGGACAGCATCCGGGATTCCTGTTGGCTGAAGGGGCGTTTCCAATACCTCATCGCCTGGATGGGATACGGGCCCGAGGATTTCACTTGGGTGGACGCTTCTGCCATTCAGGCCCCTGACCTGGTACGGGCCTTTCACGACCAGTTCCCGTCCCGACCACATCCCGACCGGCAGCCCCGGGGGAAGGGCCCTGTGGTGGGGGATAGTGTTGTGGCTCCGACCCCTGAGCCCATCTTATCGGAGGAAGAAGGCTCCGAACATGAAGGAGAGGAGCCAGCCAGGCCTCCCTCTCCAGGCCCCTCCTCTCTGGCTATGCCTCAGGTGTCTGCCAAGGGAGAGGAGATTGGCCAGGTGTCTCCGATGACAGTGATGACGGTGATACATCATTCCTGGATCCACGCCAACAAAGGCGAGATAAACGTTTGCAGCAGATGAGGAGGTGTGCCAGGGATTAAGCTGAGTCACTGGACCACACCCCACAGGCTATATAAGAGAGTGTGGTGGCCATTTAGACTCTGTGATGGACAAAGCTAACTTCTGGCTAGTCACTTTGTACAACGCCTGAATCTGCTGAAGGTTTCTGTTTGAGCTGGACTGTTTTTGAAAACTGTGTGTATTTGTTGGTGTTTATCTGGTGGAGGAAAACTCCCTCTTCTTGAAGTAAAGCACTTGGCAGACGGTTATCGTATTGCTGCCAAGTTCCTGATAACGAACCTTGTAATTCTTTAATCCCCGGCTGGCTGTTTGTGTGTGTGTGGGGATGGGGATAGAACAAAATATAAGAATTCCCTTAAATATCTTTTTTTTCATTCATAAGCTATTTGAAACTTTTTAGTCCCATATTTATTTTGAATATAGTTAATCCATCTTCTCCATTCCAATATATATCTTTCATTTGAGTGATCCTTCAAATATGCTGAAATTTTAGCCATCTCCGCTAAATTCACTACTTTTAGTGTCCATTCTTCAATAGTAGGTAGATCTTCCTTCTTCCAGTACTGTGCCACCAAAAGTCTGGCTGCGGTTATTAAGTTCAAGATCAAATTAGTCTCTATAACCGTACAATCTGTAATTATACCCAATAAAAACAACTGTGGGGTAAACTTTATCTTCTTTTTAAGAATATTTTGCATAATCCACCAAATTTTAATCCAAAATGCCTTGATTTTTTTACATGTCCACCATATATGATAATACGTGGCATCATCACACTTACATCTCCAACACTTGGATTGTAAATCTGGATACATGCAAGCTAACTTTTTAGGATCTAGATGCCATCTATAAAACATTTTATAAACATTTTCTCTCAAGTTTTGGGCTTGCATAAATTTTACATTTCTAACCCATATTTTTTCCCACGTTTCCATCATTATTGGTTCTTCAATATTTTGTGCCCATTTTATCATACAGTCTTTGACTATCTCCGTTTCTGAGTCTATCTCTATCAATACATTATGCAACCTTTTTATGTGCATTTGACCTTGGTCGCTTATTTGTTTTACCAAGTTTTCCTCATTTTGCAAGATACCAATTTTCTGATCCTCAGACAGCTTGCAGCTGTCCATACTGAAACCAAGTTTGAATTATCCTTTCTTCTTTTAATATATTCAAAGATTTTAATTGCAATGTGCCTCTTTCCATAATAAGAAGCTCTTTGTAAGTAATCACATCTTGTTTTTGTTCTACACTTATATTCTCTATCGCATGTCTGGGTATTGCCCATATAGGTATTTTATTGTTTAGTTTATATTGATACTTTTTCCAGACACGTAATAATGCATTCCTTAATATATATATGACTTTTAAAATTCTTATCCACCTTTTTATCATATAATAAATATGCATATACCAAATCATATCCCTCTATATTCAATATTCTCTCTTCTGTTGAGTTAATCCAATCACTAATTGCTGAAAGGGCAGCTGCCTCATAATACAATCTTAAATTGGGCATTTTGAGACCTCCGCTCTCACGTATATCTTGCATTATTTTTTGCTTTATTCTCGGTCTCTTTCCTGCCCAAACAAAGTTACTGATACTGCCATTCCTTCAGATTTGCATCTTTTTTTAGGTATTGGTATCATTTGAAAAAGAAATAAAAACTTTGGTAAAACATTCATTTTTACTGCTGCTATTCTTCCCAACAAGGACAATTGTAGTTTTTTCCAGTTTTCCATCTCTTTCTGTATTTTTTGCCACAATGGTTCGTAATTATACTTATATAATTTTGCATTTGAAGTCACAATATAAACCCCTAAATATTTAACCTTCTTTACTATTTCAAATCCTGTTACTCTTTCTAATTCTTCTTTTTGATTTATAGTCATATTTTTAGTAATTATCTTTGTTTTCCCTGCATTTATTTTAAATCCAGATACTTGTCCATATTGATTAATTATATCCATTAAGCCTATAACCGATTGCACTGGTTGGGTTAAAGTAACAACCAAGTCATCTGCGAATGCTCGTAATCTATCATCATAATGCCTAATTTTAATTCCCTTTATTTTATCTGAACCATGTATTTTATTCAGCAAAAATTCCAAAGTCAAAATAAACAGTAATGGAGACAAAGGACATCCTTGTCTTGTTTCTTTTTCAATATTAAAAGTTTCTGTTAAACTACCATTAATTATTATTTGTGCTGTTTGTTTCTGATATATTGCCTTAATAGATTGTGTAAAATACTCTCCAAACTGCATCTTTTCTATTATTTTCAATAAAAAAATCCAATTCAATTGATCAAATGCCTTCTCCGCATCCAAAAATACAAGCGCCGCAGGGACTTGGTTGTTCTTCCCCAAATATTCCAATATGTTAACTATTTAGGTGATGTTGGTCATCACCTTTAAAGCGCTCCATGGCATAGGGCCTAGCTATCTTCGAGACCGCCTGCTGCTACCGACGACCTCCAATCGACACGTGCGCTCCCACAGAGAGGGCCTCCTCAGGGTGCCATCAGCCAAACAATGTAGGCTGGTGACCCCCAGGGGGAGGGCCTTCTCTGTGGGGGCACCTACCCTCTGGAATCAGTTGCCCCCAGAGATAAGGAGAATCCAAGACCTCAATGCCTTCCGCCGTGCCCTTAAAACCCACTTTTTCCAGCAAGCCAGGCTGGTTTAAGAAGAAATTTTTAAAAGTTTTAAATTGGTTTGTGATTTTTAATTTTTGGGCCAAATTTATATATATTTTAATTGTTTTTTAATATTTGTATTTCATGTTCTTAATTCTGGCTGTACACCGTCCTGAGTCCTCAGGGAGAAGGGCGGTATATAAATTGGAAATAAAATAAAAATAAAATAAAAATAAATTTGCCTTACGTTACTTTACATTTGTCTCCCATTTATAAAACCAGTTTGATCATTATGAATCGTTTGTTGCATAACTAGCATTAACCTATTTGCTAATATTTTAGCAAAAATCTTGTAATATGTATTTAAAAGCTATATAGGCCTATAGTTCTTTGGTTGGCTATGGTCTTGATCCTCTTTTGGAGTCAAAGAAATAAATGCTGTTCTCCAAGATGAGGGTACATCTCCTCCAGATTGTACTTTAATAAATAATTCCTTAAGTGGTTCCACCATTTTCTAACTGCAAATTTTTATAATAAACAGCTGTCAATCCATCTTCCCAGGAGCTTTACCCACTTTCAACTGTTTAATTGCTAAGACAATTTCTTCTGAGGTTATCGGTTGATTCAAACCTTCCCTTTGCTCTTCTGTAACTATAGAAATATTCTCCTTCTGTAGATATCTATTTATATCTATACCTTGAATTTTATCACCAGCATACAACCTTGTGTAAAATTCTAAAAATGCTTTTTTAATCATGTTTTTCTGATACACCTCTTTACTTTTATATTCTATTTTCTCTATAGTACATAGCTTTTGTTTTTTCCTTAACAAATATGCTAACCATCTACCTGGTTTGTTAGCATTACAGAAAGTATTATGTTAAGCATATTGCAGACTAGTTGCAGCCTGATCTGCCATCAACATATTAAATTGTCCTCGCAATAATTAATTGCTTCTTTTGTTTTCTTATCTGCTGGGTTCAATGTTAATACTTGCTCTCTCTTTTTTATTTCCTCTTCTAAATCCGTTTTCTTTCCTGTCTACGTCTGTGTTTATTATTCAAATATATTAAAATACCTCTCATATATGCTTTGCTTGCATCCCATACCACTTCCATAGATGTACCTTTATGCATATTCATAACAAAAAATTCTTTCAAAAATTCTTTACATTCTTTCACATTTTCCTCATATCTAAACAAATTTTCATTTAACCTCCAGGACATCCTGGGTCCCTTTTCATGTTCCAGTTCCATCCAAACCAGGCTATGATCTGTTAATGTTGTTGGACATATCTTCGTCTTCTTCACCCTAGAAAGAAAGTCATTAGTAATTAACATAAAATCAATCCTAGAAAGGGATAGGTGTCTATCAGAAAAAAAAGTAAAGTCTTTTTCTTCAACATTCTGTTCTTGCCAGATATCTCTCAACTCTATATCTTCCATCATATCAAAGAAAGATTTAGGCAATCTAGCGCGCATTTGAATATTTTGCAAAGGTCCTTTTTTGTCTTTTTTAGTATCCAAAACTCCATTCCAATCACCCAATAATATACACGATTTGTAATCCCATTGTATTAATTTGGTATGTAAAAGCTTGTAAAATTTTTCTTGTTGTTGGTTAGGTGCATACACTCCAATTAAAAGTATTTTTCCCCCTCTATTAAAATTTCAATTGCTATATATCTTCCTTGATCATCTGCTTCAATTAGTCTAGCTATTAAGTCTTTTTTTAAGTATATAACTATGCCATTTTTCTTTTCTGGTGCAGATGCTACAAAATGTGTTCCCAATCTTGCATTTATCAAATATTTTTGGTCTTTCATTCTAATATGTGTCTCTTGCAAACAAATTACTTCATTTTTGTACTTTTTCAGATAATGAAATATTTTCCTCCTCTTTTGCGGTGAATTTAAGTTAATTCCAAGTTAAAAATCTAGTTGCCATTCTTGGCTCCTTGAAGCTTTTGGAGCATCAGCTGAAAATCTTCCTGCATTTTCCTCTTTGGCCTTGCTCCTCCCACTGCTTCTGTTTTTGTGATTTCTTGAGTTTTCGTCTGAATTTGCTGCACCTTTAATTCTTCTCTGCGCTTAGTTGCTGCTCGGGTCTGTCTCTGATCCTTTGGTTCCTCTATTTTTTCCAATAACACCGGAGCTTGAACAGTGCCCGAGAGTTATATTAAGTCTTCTTGAGTAATCAAAACCCCTCCTTGGGCCTGTGCCTGCATTTCTTCTTTCTCCCCCTTTCTTGTCTCCTCTGCTTCCTTTCTTCTTCTAACTTCTGGGGACTGTGGGCATCCAACCTTTAATACATTTGTATAAAAGTCTCTTACCTTCCAAACTGTATTGAGATGATATCTTTCTCCTGAGTAATTCACCACTAATCCAACTGGAACCTCCCATCTGTACTGTATCTGGCGATTTCTAAGTTCTTCCACCAAAAAAGCATAGTCCTTTCTGGTTCTCAGCATTTTGGGGGGAATTTCTTTCAATATTAAAACCTCCTGCCCTGCCACTTGAAGTTTATTTTTGTAGGAAGCTTGTAAAATTTCATTTCGTATCCAATATGAGAATGATTTTAAATACGTTAGAATATTATGAAGCACATCCTGGAAAACAAATGGTGTTGATCTTCTTAGATGCATAGAAAGCATTTGACAACATGAATTGGCAATTTATGCTGTGACAACTAAAATTTATGGACTTTGGTGAGAGATTTAGTTACATGATAAACGCAATATAACCCAAACAAATGGCAAAGGTGATGGTAAATGGAGATATGACAGAGAATTTTAATATAAAAAAAGCACAAGACAAGGATATCCACTATCTCCTTTACTACTTATATTGACATTGGAAGTGTTAAATGGAAATATTAGACAGGATATAGAAATTAAAGGTATGCATTCACAGATGACTTGGTCTTTATAAGACCCACAAGAAAATGGACTTAAACTAATTAGAAAAATAGAAGAATATGGTGAAATTGCAGGACTGAAAATAAAGAAAAAACCAAAATAATAGTTAAAAATGTTACAGACATACAGAAAAAAGAACTAAAGAAGAAAATAGGTATACAGATAGTCAAAGAAAGTTAAATATTTAGAAATTCAATTAACAGCAAGGTGTGTAAGATAATTATTATAAACTGGCGCAACAATTTAAAACGGATTTGGAGAAGTGGAAAAATCTACAATTATCATTGATGGGAAGAGTAGCCACTATAAAAATGAATATCTTGCCAAGATTACTATATTTATTTCAAACAATACCAATAAAACTGGAAAAAATATTTTGAAGAATTAAATAAAACAATATTAAAATATATTTGGCAAGACAGAAAAACAAGGATAACTTTGAAAATGTTGCAAGATTCTAAAAATAGAGGTGGTTTTGGGCTATGAGATGAAATTGTACTAGCAGGCTTCAATACTTACTTGGGTAAAGGAATGGATTGGCTTGAGGAACAAAAGACTATTGACCTTGGAGGGACATGATCTTGAATTAGGTTGGCATGCTTTTTTATGGTATGGAAGAAACAAAATACATTTCCAAAGACACTATGTTAGGAATGCATTATTATTAGCATGGGAGAAAATTAAAGCACAACATTTGAAAATACCGGTCTGGCTCTCCACAATCGAGGCACTGATTTACCCAAATGTTATTGATATAGAGAACGTTACCAGATATAAAGATATTTTAAATGAAAAGGGGGAACTTAAAACTAAACAGGAACTGAGTGAGCAAGAGATTGAGATAACATAATAATAATAATAATAATAATAATAATAATAATAATAATAATAATAATAATAATAATAATAATAATAATAATAATAATAATAATAATTTTATTTCTATACCACCCTTCTCCCGAAGAACTCATGGCGGTGTACAGCCTATTTAAAAACACAAGACAAAACAACGATTAAAAATTTAAAATGATTAAATAGATTTGGCTCAATTTAAAACCCCAGAAATTTAAAATACCCCAATTTAAAATTATTATGTTGATAGCCCGGCCTGGCGGAACAACAGGGTCTTCAGTGCGCAGCGAAACACCCAGAGGTCGGAGATCTTACGTATTTCTGGGGGCAGTTCATTCCACAGGGCTGGGGCTCCCACAGAGAAGGCCCTCCCCCTGGGTGTCGCCAGCCGACATAACTTGGCCGATGGCACCCTGAGGAGACGCTCTCTGTGGGAGCGGACTGGCCGGTGGGAGGCTATTGGTGGCAGAAGATGGTCTCGAAGGTACCCGGGTCCTATGCCATGGAGCGCTTTAAAGGTGGTAACCAACACCTTGAATCGCACCCGGAAGACCACTGGGAGCCAGTGCAGCTCGTGCAGGAGGGGTGTCACATGGGCACAACGAGTTGTGGTCATATATGCAGATACAATCCAGTTACGAGAAGGATGTTAAAATGTACGGTTTGTATAAAGAATTAACAGAATTAGAGCAGATATTAACAGGGCCAGAAGAAAAATTAATAAAGAAAATAGATAGCTATTTGTTAAGTATTAAGATGGAAGATGAACAAGTAAAAGAGACAATGATAGTATGGGCTAAAAATTTTGGCTATTCAATTGAGTTAGATAAATGGCAGAAATTATGGGATAGAAATTATAAATTAACAATGTTTACTGCATACAAAGAAAATCTTTATAAAATGTTTTATAGATGGCATTTTCTGCCCTCAAGGTTAGCAAAGATGTTTAAGGATAAATCTGCAAAATGTTGGAAATGTCATCAGACACCTGGTTCATACTATCATATGATATGTCAAAAAGTGAAAAAGTATTGGACAAAAATACATGCATGGCTGTAAAAAATGATAAAACATACAGATTTAAAACCAGAGACATTTTTGTTGGGCATTTTACCAGACAAGTATAACAAAGGGAATGTATATCTGATTTTACATGTACTGACTGCAGCGAGAATAGTATTTGCACAGCAATGGAAAAGTAAAGAGATCCCAACAGATGAGGATGTAATTAGAAAAATATTAGAATGTGCAGAAATGAATAAGCTAACACTTACAATTAAGGAAAAGAAAGAAACTGAATATTTTTTGACTTGGGACTTATTTTATCAATGGCTAGCTGACAAAAACAGGAGCTAGAAACAGGGAAATATATGGAAGGATCAGTGATATAAGGAAGATATGTTAATTTGGTTAAACTATTATTATGACAGTATACACAGCAAACGAGATGACCATGCTGGATTTCGTATCCCAAATCACTAGTCAAACACTTCCCAAGCGTTTAGGACTGCGTGATGTATCAGATCCCAGCAAGTGACCAATAGTGATCTTGTCAGCGCCAATTGTTTTTAAGTGCTTGCCTAGATTTTTAGGCACAGCACCCAGTGTGCCGAGTACCACTGGAACCACCTGCACTAGTTTATGCCAGAGTCTCTGCAATTCAATTCTCAAGTCCTGATATCTGGTGACTTTTTCAAGTTGTTTCTCGTTGATTCTGCTGTCACCAGATATGGCAATGTCGATGATCCACACTTTTTTCTTCTCTACAATCATGATATCCGTTGTATTGTGTTCCAAAACTTTGTCAGTCTGTATTCGGAAGTCCCACAGTAGTTTTGCATGCTCATTTTCGACCACTTTTTCAGGCTTATGATCCCACTAATTCTTTGCTACAGGCAGATGGTAGTTGTGACACAAGTTCCAGTGGACCATCTGAGCGACTGTGTTATGACGTTGTTTGTAGTCTGTCTGAGCTATTGTCTTGCAACCGCTTAGTATATGATCAATGGTTTCATCCACTTCTTTGCAAAGTCTGCATTTGGGGTCATCAGCAGATTTTTCTATTCTGGCTTTGATTACATTCATTCTGATGGCTTGTTCCTGGGCTGCAAGAATCAAGCCTTCTGTCTCTTTCTTCAGTGTTCCGTTGGTCAGCCATAACCAGGTCTTTTCCTTATCTACTTTTCCCTGGATCTTCTCAAGGAACTGTCCATGCAGTGCTTTGTTACACCAGCTGTCAGCCCGAGTTTGCATCGCTGTTTTCCTATATTGAGTCTTGGTTTGCTGCATTTTGAGCAGCTTCCTCTTGTTGACCTCCAGCAGAGCTGGTTCAACACTGTCTTTCAAGCATGATCTGCCAGATCATGCTTCTCTTCTTCGACTGTCTGCTTCACTTGCAGAAGTCCTCTGTTGCCTGCTTTTCTGGGCAAATATAGCCTGTCGACATCACTACGCGGGTGCAGCACACAGTGTATGGTCATCGGTTTTCTTGTTTTCCTATCCAGGCTGTCCAGCTCTGCCTGTGTCCAGTTTACGATCCCAGGAGTATATCTGATGACGGGTATGGCCCAGGTATTTATAACCTTGATAGTGTTACCTCCATTCAGTTTGCTTTTTAGAAGTTTCCTGACCCTTTGTGTGTATTCTTTGCTGACCACATTTTTCACTTGCCCATGTTTGATATTTTCCAGCTGCAGTATGCCCAGATATTTGTAGGCTTTGGGTTGGTGGCACTTGTTGGTTTGTCCATTGGGCATTTCAATTCCATCACTTTCTACGATCTTCCCTTTCTTCAGTGCCACTGTGGCACATTTGTCCAGGCCGAACTCCATGCTGATGTCGGTGCTAAAAATTCGAACTGTATTGGTCAGTGACTGGATTTCAATTTCTGATTTTCTGTATAACTTCAGGTCATCCATGTACAGCAGGTGAGAGATTTTCTGTGAATTTTTAGCAGTTTGATAACCCAGGTTAGTTTTCTGTAAAATTGTTTTTTTTTATTGAAAGAGTTTTACAAATACAAATTTTTCCCCCATTCCCCCCCCCTTTTCCCTCCCTAACTCTCCCTAACCCTCCCCTCCTCCCATGACTTCCCCAGGGTGAAATCCAAATCCACATCATATTATATCATACTTTACCGCCCTTCTAATCTCCCCCCTGTGTACTATACATTTCTACATAACATTAAACTATTCTACCCCCTATATACTATACATTTCTACACAACATTCAACTAAAAGCTATCTGATACTTCCTAGTTTGGTATTTATTCTGCACATAATCTATCCATTTCTTCCACTCCCATGCATAAGTCTCTTGAGTCCGGTCTTTTAAGTATGCTGATATCTTCGCCATTTCTGCAAAACTGGCCACCTTCAAAGTCCATTCTTCAATAGTAGGCAAAACATCCCTTTTCCAGTATTGACCAATCAGTAACCTAGCTGCTGTCACCATGTACAATATCAATTTTGTTTCACCCATTGAAAAACCCTTAACTATACCCAATAAAAACAATTGAGGAGAAAATTGGAGTTTTTTCTTCAAAACATTTTGCATAACCCACCAAATTTTTATCCAAAAAGCCGTCACTTTCTTGCAGGTCCACCATATATGGTAATATGTAGCATCCAAACAATCACATCTCCAACATTTTGGTTGAACATTAGGATACATGCATGACAATTTCTTAGGATCTAAATGCCACCTATAAAACATTTTATAAAAATTTTCCCTCAAATTCTGTGACTGCGTAAATTTAACATTCTGAACCCATATTTTTTCCCACGTTTCCATCATAACTGGTTCTGCAAAATTTTGCGCCCATTTTATCATACAATCTTTAACCAGCTCATTTTCTGAGTCTCTTTCTAACAAAACGTTATAAACCTTCTTAATATGCATTGGGCCTTTCTCTTTTATCTGTCTAACCAGTTCTTCTTCATGCAATATTAAACCAGTTTTTTGATCTTCTCTCCATCTCAGTTGAAGTTGATTATACTGTAGCCAAGTTAAATTAATCCCTTCTTCCAACAGTGTGTTCAATGTCTTTAGTTGCCATCTGCCCCCATCATTAAAAAGTGCTTCTTTATATAACCCCCCCCCGAGTGACTTTATATTTATATTCCATATGATATGACCAAGATCCAACCACAACGGTATTTTATAATCCCATTTGAACCGGTGCTTCTTCCATACTCTCATCAAGGAGTTTCTAAGCATATGGCTGTTGAATACTTTGTCCACTTTATTTTCGTAGAATAAATATTCATGCCAACCAAATTCAAGATCATAACTCTCTATATTCAATATTCCAGTCTTTGTCTTTCCAAACCAGTCGCTTGCTTGTGTCAACGCTGCTGCTTCATAATACAGTCACAGGTTTGGAAGTTTAAGACCACCCCTTTCACGAACATCTTGCATAATTTTCAATTTCACTCTTGGCTTTTTCTCATTCTAAACAAACTTATTCACTCCTTTTTGCCATTCCATCAACTGTTTATCACTTTTAAGCACCGGAATCATTTGAAACAAAAATAAAAATCTAGGTAGAACATTCATTTTAACTGCTGCTATTCTTCCAAGTAAAGACAGCTGCAGTTTTTTCCAAATGTCCATATCCTTTTGTACCTTTCGCCACAACACCTCATAATTGTTTTGGAACAGTTTTATATTTGAATCTGCAACTTGAACTCCTAGATATCTCACCTTTGATACCATTTTAAAGCCTGCCTTCCTTTCTAGTTCTTTCTTTTGATCAACTGTCATATTTTTAACTATCATCTTGGTTTTTTTCTGATTCAGTCTAAATCCTGATACCATACCATATTCTTCTATAATGTCTTTCATCTGAATTATTGATTCCATCGGCTGTGTTAGGGTAACAACCAGATCATATGCAAATGCCCTTGTTCTGTAGTCCTCTTGCCTTATAACTATACCATTCAAAGTGCTCGAGTTCCGTATTGTATTCAACAAGACTTCTAGAGTTAGAATAAACAACAACGGGAATAATGGACAACCTTGTCTTGTACCTTTTTCTATACTGAAGTTTGTGGTTAAGCTTCCATTAATGATAATTTGTGCCATTTGCTCTTGATAAATTGCTGAAACCACCCGCACAAACTGGTCCCCAAAGTCCATCTTTCTTAAAGTCTTTAATAGAAAGTTCCAGTTCACTCGATCAAAGGCCTTCTCTGCATACAAAAACACCAGCACTGCAGAGGTCTGTTTATTCTTCTCAAGATATTCCAGTAAATCTATAATTTGCCTCACATTGTCCTTCATGTATCTGCCTTCTATAAATCCTGCTTGATCATAATGAATCACCTCTTGAATAACTAGTATTAATCTGTTGGCTAATACTTTTGCAAAAATTTTATAATCTGTATTCAGGAGAGATATTGGTCTAAAATTTTCCGGTTTTGTAGAACCTGCTTCCTCTTTCGGTATCAAAGAAACAAAAGCTGCTTTCCATGAAGGGGGTATTTTACCCCCTTGTTGTATGCTACAAAATAAATCTTTAAGATGTTCAATCATTTCTACTTGTAAAGTTTTATAATACACTGCAATTAAACCATCCGTTCCTGGAGCTTTAGCTGTTTTCAGTTGTTTAATAGCAGCAATAATCTCCTCAGCTGTTATTGGTAAACTCGTTCTTTCCTTTTGATCGCTAGAAATTTTCATAACTCTCCTTTCATCTAGATATTTATTTATAAGTTCATTCTGTATATCATCTTTGGCATATAATTTAGTATAATAATCTAAAAAGGCTTCTTTAATTAATTAATCTTTGTTGAAAAACTTCCTTCCCTCCATACTCAATACTGCCAATAGTCCGAGTACTCTGTTGTTTCCTTAGTGTGTAAGCTAACCACCTGCCCGGCTTATTAGCGTTGCAAAAAGTATAATAATAATAATAATAATAATAATAATAATAATAATAATAATAATAATAATAATAATAATAATAATTATTATTATTATTATTATTATTATTATTATTATTATTATTATTATTATTTTATTTCTATACCGCCCTTCTCCACTGGGAGCCAGTGCAGCTCGTGCAGGAGGGGTGTCACGCGGGCACAACGAGTTGCGCCCATAACCACCTGCGCGGCCGCATTCTGGACCAGTTGGAGCCTCCGAGTGCTCTTCAAGGGGAGCCCCATGTAGAGAGCATTACAATAGTCCAGCCGGGAGGTGACAAGGGCATGAGTGACCGTGCGCAAGGCGTCCCGGTCCAGAAAGGGCTGCAACTGGCGGATCAGGCGAACCTGATAAAAGGCCCCCCTGGCCACGGCCGTCATATGCTCTTCTAAAGACAGCCGTGCATCCAGGAGGACACCCAGATTGTGACCCCTCTCTGTGGGGGGCAAGGATTCACCCCCAATAGTCAGTGATGGCACCTGCTGACTATATCGGGATGCCGGCAGCCACAGCCACTCGGTCTTGGACGGGTTGAGTCTGAGCCTGTTCCTCCCCATCCAGATGTTTCGCAAATTGTAAATTAGTTGCTACTTGTTCTGCTGTAAGCATTTGAAATTGGTCTTTCAAAAGTTTTATAATTCCTTGTAATTTTTCATCTGTTGGATTTTTTATAAGCATCTGTTCTTTTTTCTTTATCTCTCCTTCCAATTCTAATCTTTTTCTTTGTTTATTTGATTTATGTTTAGAGTTCATATGGATCAGTACCCCCCGCATATACGTCTTACTCGCATCCCAAACAATATCAATAGGGGTACCCTTATTCAAGTTCATTTCAAAAAATTCCTTCATTTGTTTTTTAAGTTCATTTACATTCTTTTCATATCTAAACAAGTTTTCATTTACTCTCCACGATCTTCTCTCATTCTTTCCCATTTCTATTTCTATCCATACCGGGCTATGGTCAGTTAAAGTCCTCAGAAATATCTTTGTTTTCTTTGTTTTTAAAAGTAAATCAGCCGTAAGTAGAATAAAATCAATCCTAGAGAAGGATCTATGTCTATCTGAAAAAAAAGTAAAGTCCAATTCTTTTGGGTTATGCATTCTCCATATATCTTTCAATTCCAAATCTTCTTTCATATCAAAAAAGATCTGTGGTAATTTAATACATGACTTTGCCAAACTCTTTTTATCTTTTTGGGGATCTATTACTCCATTCCAATCTCCCATAAGTAAAATAGATCTGAAGTCCCACTGTAATATTTTAGAATACAATATTTTATAAAAATTTTCTTGTTGCTGATTAGGAGCATAAATTCCAATCACTAAAATTGGACCATTATCTGTAGAGAGTTCGATTGCTATATATCTTCCACAGTCATCTGCTTCTAAAATTTTTGCTGGCAATCTTTTATTTATATAAATCACTACACCATTCTTTTTCTCTGAATTTGAAGCTATAAACTGTGCTCCTAATCTAGGATTTATCAAATATTTTTGATTTTGTGTTCTAATATGAGTTTCCTGTAAGCAAATAACATCATTATTAAATTGTCTCAAATAATGAAATATCTTCCTTCTTTTCTGTGGTGAATTCAATCCATTTACATTCCAAGATAAAAACTTAATTGTCATTTGTAGTCTCCTGAAGCGTTAAGAGCATTTGCTGAAGTTTCTGTTCCAGACTGGTTGTTTTCGGCTTAGCTCCTCCCATAGCTTCGGATTTTTGTGCTTTACCATTGACTCCGTGCTTATCTTGTGGTGGCTTAGACCTCTGCTGTTATTGTTTCTCTAAAATTTGTTTATACGCTGCTCGAGTTATACGCTGGTCTTTAACATTGTGCAACATCAGGTCGAGATCCGCTGCCACTTCTCTTGTATTTTTAGGTGGTCCACCTATAGCCTCTAGAGGAAGATCCAGCAACGGTTCATCTAAAAAGCCCCCTGTTGCTCCTTGAGTTTCCATTGCCTCCACCTCCATCTGTTTCCGCTGCTCTTTGAGCTCTTGTTCAGATTGCTTCTCTTTCTCACCCTCCACTATACCTAACACTGAGGATGTACGTGGTGATGCTGCACCAGTTTTAAAAACATTGAAATAAAATTCTTCCGCTTTTTCAACAGTATTTAATCGATATCTCTCTCCTTGATACCTCAATATTATACCAACTGGAGCATCCCATCTAAATGGCATTTGTTGTTTTTTTAATTCAGTCACCAAAAATCCAAAATCCTTTCTGTCTCTTAGCATCTTAGGTGGCAACTCTTTGTAAATCCCAATCTCTCTTCCATCCACTTGAATAGTAGAAACAAAAGACTTTTGTAAGATATCATTTCTTATTCTTCTATCTGTAAAGTAGATCACCACATCTCTAGGCAATTGCTTTTGCCTTGTCACCCAAGAATTCACTCTATAGACCTTGTCAATCTTGCATAAAATCTCCTCAGGGTCAACCTTTAGCATCACAGCCAGGGCATCAGCACAAACCCTTCTCAGACCCTCTCTATTGTTCGCTTTTATTCCTCTCAGTCTTACAGCAAACTCCATGAATCTAAATTGCATCATTGTCACTTCATTTTCAATCCTTTGCATTTTATTATCAACATTACAAATTTTATAATCAGCTTCCTTCATTTTAGATTCTACTTCTTCCACTTTTTTATCAATCTGAACAACAGCTTCTGACAAGCCAGTCACAACTGACAGTATGTCACGCTTCATCTTATCATATTTTTCTTGAACCGCCTCCTTAATTTCCTGTTGAGATTTTTCAAATTTCTGATCCAAAACTTCATTTTGATTCAACAGAGCCGTAGCAATAAATTCCTTCAAATCTTTAAAGCCAGTCTCCTGTGCTTGGCTCTGGGTCTGCAAATTTAAAGGCTGCTCTTGTGGCTTGTGAGTGGGGGAACCCCCCCCCTGCAGCTTTAGCAGGTGGCTTTGTCTGCTTTGAAGCCATTCTGTCACGCAGACTAAATCTTTCTAAGAAGGAAGTCCTCCCTCCCTTTTCACCACAGAATCTTTTCAGAGATTTCCCCAGCTTTAGTCAAATCTCAGAGGAGAAGGAACAGAAAAATCACTTTAAAAAGAACTTTTCCCTTTTCTTCTGGCCAGCGCTGTTACTTTTAGTTACTTTGTAGCGTATTAAACACTCAGGCAAATCCATTTTCGCTTTCAGCTTTCCCTATCACTGAAGCCGGACGCCATTTTAGCAAACTTTTACTTTCTCAGTTCTTAAACTCATTCACATGGCTAATAAAAATACTTGCAGTTTGAATTTCAAGTCCAGATTCCACCCTGTTTATTTATTTTGGTAATTCTCTTGGCTTTCGCTAGTTACGTTGGTCGCGTCGTCTGGCTCTGCTAAATGCAGAGTTGTCCCCAGAGTCCGGAGCCTCGGCGAGCTGGATAGGGAGCATCACCCTGTTTCCTCCCCAGAAGCAAAAAGGACAGTCTGGGGACTTCGCAGGGGGCTCTACCTTGTCTCGCCGGTTCTCCTCCCGATTCTTCAAGATCGTGGAGTTTTTCAAGCCACCTCTCAGCTTTAGAGGCAGCTCTTTATGTGTGGCAGGGCTGGTGGTCTTGAAGAGACCGTCTAGCGACGACGGCGGCGCCAACTGGAAGTCCAGTTTTCTGTAAAATTGTTGACAGAGGGGTCATGGTAATGATGAACAGCAGAGGTAACAAAGAATCACCCTGGAAAATCCCTCTTTTGATGTTGACCAGTCCGTAGCTTTCACTTCCAATAAACAGTTCCGTTTTCCAGTGCTTCATCACATTTGCAATGAAAGTACCAGTGCATGTCACCAGTCCGATGACATCCAGGCACTTGATGATCCAGCTGTGTGATAGTGAGTCGAATGCTTTCTTGTAGTCAATCCAAGTTGTATTCAGATTTGTTTTTTGGCTTTTGCAGTTCTCTAGAATCATTTTGTCGATCAGGAGCTGATCTTTCGTGCCTCTGCTCCCTCGCTTGTTTCCTTTCTGCTCTACTGGCAAGATGTTATTTGCTTCCTGGATCCTGTCAGCTATAATGCCAGTCAGCAGCTTGAACATGGTTGGCAGACATGTTATTGGCCTGTAATTTGCAGGTGTTGCCCCTTTTGCTGGATCCTTCTGTATCAAACAGGTTCTCCCAGCTGTTAACCATTCACTGATGTTTCCTGTTTGCAGCATCTCATTGAATTGTTCAGCCATTTTTCCATGCAGGCTGGTCAGGTATTTGAGCCAAAAGCCATGCAGTTGATCATTGCCTGGCGATGTCCAGTTCTTGACTTTTTTCATTCTATTGCTTATCATTTCAGTAGTTATTTTCAGTTGGTCCATTTTGTTCTTGGAGAATTTCGTCTCAAAGTCTCTGATCCACCCAGCATTTTTGTTGTAACATTTCTCAGTTTCCCACAGGTCTTTCCAAAACTGAGTAGTTGCCATTTTCTCAGGTTTTTCAATTTTCGTATCCCCCGTCTGATTCAGACTCTGATAGAACTGTCTTTGGTCTGATTGGAACAATTGATTTTGTTTGTACTGGATGATTCTGGCTTTGTATCTTTCAATTTTTCTTGCTGTTGCTGTTATCTGCTGCTTCACAATTTCCAATGCTTCATCATTTCTTCTTGTGCTGAGCCCGTATTTTTTATCAGGTGTTTCTTGATCTTGCTGTTCTTCAGCTTTTTCTCCTGCAAATTCTTCAGGTTGCTTGCATCTGCTTGCAGGCTCTTGATTTTCAACTCCAACCTGATTTTCCATTGCGGTTTTCCAGTCGATTTTCCAGGGGCCTGCAGCTGTTGAATCCCCAGTTCTTCCATTACTATGGCTGTTGTACTGTAGGCAAGCTGATTTGTTTGTTCAATTGATGTTATCTGGACTGCTGCAAGTGCATAGTTTGCATCTATCAGCAATGGCGCCAAATGTTTTCTAGGGACAGTCTTCAATGTTGGAAGCCTTATAGTTCTTTTCTTTCATTTTATTCTTAATTTTTCTTCCAGATCTTCCAAATGGAATAGAATGTAATGTTATTTGTTTTGCTATATGTACTTGATCCTTCTCTTAAATATCTGAAGACAACTTAAAATACAAATGAACTTATAGCCAAGTATTGTTACTTCTTCCTTACCTTTTGATATTGTGCAATATTATACACATCTATATGAAAGTTAGCTTTACTGTGTTTAATGTATTGCAGTCTTAGACAGTTCTTAATATTAAAGCATTTTAATTGACTAATTAAAATGGTAATTTAAATTAGTAACTGTTTCCTTAAAACAGCAGACACTGTATCAGAGATGCTGCAAATAATATTTATGTAATAAAAATATAAAGACAAATATCATCTCGCAAACTGCTAGCACTTGTTAGTCACAACTCATCTCAGTTACATTTCAATTGTACAACTTGAAATATATATAATTGTGGATTTAATTCAGTTTTTTAAAAATTACACTATTTATACTTTAAAATATGACAGTCCTTTAGGTATTGTATATCCTACCTCACATTAATTTGACATTAATCCTACAGCTATATACAAAAAATGTATTTTTTCCTCAACTAGCAATTATGTGTCATCCATATTACATTAAATCAAATAAATATTCATTGTATAATTATTCTATTATTAACATGCATCTGTTATCTTGAAAGATAAAAGCAGGTAAAACATAAACAGGTAAAAAGAGAATATTGACAATTGATACTGGGATTTAAAAAAAACTTATTTTTTTTAATAAAACAATTTACAATAATCATTGGAAAAAAATATTTAGTAACAATGGAAACATAAAGGATATCACCTGAAGTTCCCAGCCTACCTTGTAAGTTGTTGAATGATGAGCCTTTTAAAAAGGAGTAGGATAAATATTTGTCTCTTAAAAGATTCTGCAGCCTTAATTGCAAGTGCACAAATTAATAGGCAATCCAACGGGATGAGAACAAGAACAAGAATGATAGATACAAGATACAAGTATGCGTCTAACTAATACATAAAATACACAAGGTGTTATGAAATCTTATGGAGTATTTTTTTTCTGTATATTTCCCCCCCTCTTTTCACATTGCACTTCCAGAATACATGTGTACAGTCCAGAATCATGTAACTGGGTTCAGTATACAAATTTTGCTAATAAGTAAAATACACACACATTTAAGGTAATATTTAAACTGTACATTTAAAATGCTATAAGTTTGTTTTGTTCAAAAGCAAGTTGAAGGGCTTTAAATACTTGCTGTTCAGTTTATTCTTTTGATTGCTTTCCTACTATGTAAATTAATTTGTTAATGTTTCCTACAAAATGTAGGAAACACACAAAGCTCATTTGTAATTAGCTGTTAATTAGTAAGAAGGAACAGATGCTGCTTCAGTTTCAGCAGGCATACAGGTTCTGTAAACAATGCTTATAAATCTAAATGAATTTATTAGCCACAATACAAGTGTCAACATTTGGTTGGCAACCATACAAATAAGGCAGAATTCCCTCAACATATCTGCAATGTATTAATAATCCTTATGTCAACAAAATTCTATAAAGTAATCTAACTTGCTTAAGTGTCATCACTAGTCTACTTAATTTCATTTTGTAAAATACTTAATTTAGTCTTAATTTCCACGATTCCCATTATAAAAGAACTCTGGCATCATTTTCTATGTGTGTGTCTGTGTGTGTAAGGAATTTGGGTGAAATTCTCACCCAAATATCATATGTCACAAGTCCCTACACACATATAAAAACTAGCAAGTTTATTAAAATATCTCCTTTATAACACTGGCATAAATGCATCGGTCTACAGTATGTAAGCTTTATCTGAAATATATATAACAATTTTACAGTTGAGATTACATTATTACATCTTTTTCACATGAACAAATTTTAAAGTCTTTTTATTCGATTTGGATGCCAACATCTAACTTTACAGTTTATTGTATGACATTCTGATGAGTTGATAGAACTATATCATAAAATGCAGATTAGGAATACAAATTAAAATAGGCAAGAAAATGGCAACCTAGACGAGCTCAAATCACCAGGACCAGATGGATTATACCTCAAGGTTCTGAGGGAACTGGCAGATATGATCTCAGAATCATATATTTCAAAGATCCTGGAGCACCAGAGAACTACCAGAAGACTGGAAAATGTGGTTCCCATTTTCAAAAAAGGAATAGAAATGGATCCAGGAAACTATAGACTTATCAGTTTCACATCAATACCTGGGAAGATTCTGAAAAAGATAATGTCAGACCTGCCACAATTTTAAACCTCTAAATAGAAACAATCCTTGGCTCCATTTGTTGAGAAAGATATAATTTTATTAGAAGTCAAGTGCATTGCAGTAGTGCATAGCTAGAACGGAGATTTGCAAACCAAAATCCCTAAGTTCAACTTTTCCCTCCCTTAGTTACCTCTCATTAGCCAATCCCTATGTGACCAGTCACATTCACCAGTCAGGTTCACAGGATGTTTTCATAATGGCCAATCCAACCACAGAATGGTATGCAGCTGGCATGCTGAGTGACCCATTGGTCTCTATTGGGACCTTGTCATTCTGGAGGGAAGTGGGAGGATTTGGGCTATGCTTGCATGGGGTTTTCCTTTATTCTTTTTCTGCTTTGATGTACCTTTGGAATGTTGGGAGGGGGGAAAGAATGTGCCTTGGCCATTTGTTTTGTCTCACAACCAGAGGAGTGAGATGTTGGCACCTGGAAACTGTCTGTTATCACCTTTTCAGCCCAAAGTTCTTCACTCAAAGATGAAGTGGACATTGGGAGGGGCCTCAAAAGGAGCAGTTTAACCTAACACTCCAGCATGCAAAATTCAAATTCTACCTATACTCTCTCTGCTATCACTGTCTTCCAATAAAAGTTCCTTTTGAAATGCCGTTTGTTTTAAGAGTTCTGCTTTTTTAAGAATGCTGGTGAAGCAGGACCTGACAGTGACCTTGAAGCAGAATCTTAAAGAGATACAGCATTCACTTTCATTTTCTCCTTTGTCTTTCCCCCTTCCCATAGTTCATGGCAGTCTGTCATCATATAGTAGCGAAGCACAAGGAAGCATTAAGGTGGCAGCTGACATTCTGCCCTCCCTGTAAAAAGGTGTTAGTCCTGGAAATGAAAAGAGAAAGGTTAAAGCATGAATGTAGTTTATCAAGATATCAGGCATGGAATTTACGTAAGTCTTGGTAAGACTTACCAACTAAGTCTCACGCATGCCGGGCAGCCACCCATTCAGTTTCAGAGGAGGGGAAATGTTTCCAAGAAATTAGGTATTGGAGCGTGCCCCTATGAAGATGCAAGTCCAAGATTTCTTTCACTTCGTAATATCAGGAGGAGGAGGGGCTCTTGCATGTGGTCATAATGGAGAGATTTTGACTGATTTAAATAGATTGAAATGGAAAACAGGATGTATCCTCCTATTGTTCTTTAACAATTTAAGTTCAACAATCAGTGGTTAATAACCCTCACAATGGGGAAAGGGCCAACAAATTTAGATCCAAGCTTTTCTGAGGGTTGCTGAGACTGCAAATACTTGGTAGACAAATAGTCTTCACCCTCTACTTGGAACCTTTTCTGTGGGCTCCTCTTTTTGTCAGCATATTTCCTATATGTTTCTCTAGCATCATCCAACACCTGCTGAATCACTGGCCAAGTACAGGTAATCCCCCGGATATGAGGGTTCCTTTAGCAAATTTTCACGAGAACAAATTTATTCAGACAGGTTACTTAAGTTAGAAATTCAAAACTATAATCAAAAAGATGCCTCTGTAGCCATGTGATGTGGATTCAGTCACTGCTGCAGTGGCTGCCATTTTTAACTGATGCAATTTCCTGAACTGGCAGGTGTCAGCCTTGGAAGCCATATTAAGCCGGAAGCTTCAATGCTGCCATCTCCTCATGTGTGGGAAAATAGGAGGGGGGATTTAGGAGAGGGGAGGGCCAGGTCAAGGTCAGGGCCGTCTAGCATCTGGAGGAGGAGTGGTCAAAGGCTGGGCCGAGGCAAAACCGACGGTGATTGGAGCATGTGACCAAAAGGGGAGAAAGGGGTTGGTTTTGGGAGCTTTGTATTATAGTGAAGGAAAGCCCGGGTTTTTCAGATTCGGGATTTCCTAGATGTGCCAGTTTATCTATTGCTAGTAAAGAGAACTTTGGAAAATGCCTGCTTCCACGTCTTTACTGGGAGTTGGGGGTTTTCTGGAACATTGACATTATCCCGAATCTCCTTAAAAACCCAAACAGCATCCCGCAAGGGGGCTGCCGGGGGTGCTGAGCCCCAGCATCTACCTAAACCCTGGGTGGTGCAAAGACTCAGCGAAGATGGAAGAGAAGGAGGGAGCTGTCAGGGGCCTGGGGGCTCAAGAAAGTACCGACCCTTTGCTTTCTTCCCCTGAAGAATTGGAATGGGCCATGAAGGATGCAGAGGAAGCCCTTCGGCTCGGGGCTCGGTCCAAGGCATCAGAATCCTGGAAGAGTTGCCAGTCCAACCCAACTTCAGGAGGAGATCTGAAGTCGCCAAGTGAAAGTGACTGGAGGATGGGGGATGCTGTGTGCTCCGGTGACTCCCGGGACTGGGACAGGCCCCACCCCACATGGAGCCAGTTCTTGTCTGGACTTCCTGAATGCTTTGAACGGATGGAAATGGGGAGTTACGCACCCTCTTCAAAACCCTTTGAGGTGAGATGGCGGCTAGCGCAACCTACTTTCACTTTCTCTGGCCTGGGACAAGGATGGGCAATTAGTGGAGCTCAGCCTCCCTCCCCCCCCGGCCAGGAGTGAATTGGAAAGATCGACACCCCATGGCCAGCCTGCAACATTGGGATTCCAAAACCCCCATTTTGGGCCCCACACCAGCCTGCATTAGCATTACCTCCTGCGGAGAGCATTCTGCCCGGGTGGGCTTTTTACCCAGGCCAGGGATGGATCCAGTGCCAGTGGTATCCTGCACTGCCTGTCCTAAGCTCCCAGGGATTCCCCTTGTCACCCTCCTATGCCTCAACGGTCCTGGCACCACGGGGGGGCCTAATCCAGCAGCTGGCTGCAATGCCCCCCCTCCAGCACAGCAAGCAGCTCAACAGCCAGCCCCACCCCCCAATCACCCGCAGCCGAGCCCCCCCCTCCTGCAAGGCCAACACCACCCTGCTTCAGAGCAACTTTTGACAGAACTCCAGCCAAGCTAACTTACTTCCTCAGCAGAGTCTGGGCTCACGTGATCAGTATGGTGACCAATACGAAGCAGAACGAGACTTGGTGTCAGCAATCTCAGATGGGATGAATGAGGGGGAGGCCTCTGAGTGGATAGCCCAACTGCACGATGAGGGCGCTGTTGAACTTTATGACATCAAAGGCTTTATCACACTGCTACGGTCCCGCTTTGACGACCCAGACTACATGGGTAGCTTCCAGTTCTGGGTCATGCCTTTTGGACTCCAGGGGGCCCCAGGGGTCTTCATGCAGCTGAGCAACGAAGTTTTGCATGAGCATTTATATCAGGGGGGTTTTGTTTATCTCGATGACATTCTTATATTCAGCGAAAATATGGAAGACCATGTCAAATTGGTCAGGCAAGTGCTGAAAAAACTTCTAGCAGCCAAGCTTTATGCGAAATTGACCCCAAGGAAGCTTTCTCTAAAGCAGGTTCATTGGGCTCAATATTTCAAATGCTTTAACTTTAACCTGAAATATATCCCGGGGGGTAAGAACTTTCTGGCTGATGCTCTCTCCCGAAAACCCCAATTTGACAGCCTAAGGGAAGAGATAGTTCACGCCATGATTTCAGAGTCTCAGCCAGCCGCCCAAGCCCGCACCAGAGCGCAAACACGCCAGGGTTCCAACCTCCCTGAAAACAAGTTGACAGCGGATCTAAAAGTGGCACTTTCTAATGATTCCTGGTTCAAAAAGCACCAGGCGGATGTCTCCCTAAGGGACGGGTTGGCGTGGAAGGGGAATAAACTTCTGAAGAGAAGTCATGATTCTCACCTGGGGGGCCACTTTGGGTATTTAAAAACCCTCCATTTGACTAGGAGGCAATTCTGGTGGCCAAAAGTGAAAACTGAAGTGGAATACTATGTGAGGAGCTGTGCCACCTGCACCACCATGAAATACCGACCAGGGAAGCTCCCGAACTACCCTCATCTAAAAAACTGGCAAAGCTGTTTGTGAAACACATCTACAGGCTACATGGAGTCCCAAAAAGAATAATATCGGACCACGGGGTCCAGTTTACCGCTAAGTTCTGGAGGGAATTTCTACAATCCATTGGATCGTCCCGGGGGCTTAGCTCAGCTTTTCACCCATCGACTAATGGATCGGCTGAAAAATTGAACTCAATGGTGGAGTAGTACATTAAATGTTATGTGAATTATCAATAGGAGAACTGGGCGGACTTACTACCATTCGCAGAAGTTGTGTATAATAATGCAGTACACAGCAGTACTGGGTTTGACCCCTTTTCAAATAACTATGGCATGGATTTTGTGCCCATGCCTGAATTGCCTACAGAGCCTCCTACTTCCATGTCCTTAACAGACTGGATGACCTCATTAAAAGGGGGTTGGGAGAATACAAAAAAAGCTTTAGCGGAGTCAGCGGAAAAATATAAGGCTCAAGCCGACAAACATTGGGGTCTCCAACCACCTTTCCAAATAGGGGATTTAGGAGAGGGGAGGGCCAGGTCAAGGTCAGGGCCGTCTAGCATCTGGAGGAGGAGTGGTCAAAGGCTGGGCCGAGGCAAAACCGACGGTGATTGGAGCATGTGACCAAAAGGGGAGAAAGGGGTTGGTTTTGGGAGCTTTGTATTAGTGAAGGAAAGCCCGGGTTTTTCAGATTCGGGATTTCCCAGATGTACCAGTTTACCTATTGCTAGTAAAGAGAACTTTGGAAAATGCCTGCTTCCGCGTCTTTACCGGGAGTCGAGGTGTGACGAAATGGGGTTGAGGGGTACCCCGGACCGTGAACCAGCTCATGAGTAAACACACTGAGACTGAAATGATTCTGACAGAGGCGTCTTGTGTAAAAATATAATTTACTTTAAAACATTTAAAAAGCACTATGTCTTTAAGTAGACACATTAAAAACAAAGTCTTATCTGGGTATGTGAAACAAGGCTATCTCCCTAGATCCCTCTCCACAATACCGAAGACAGTTCACAAAAGAATAAAGCTAGCATGAAGGTAAGCAGCTTCGGCGTCGATACATCATCAAGGCCATCATGGTGGGAGCAGCACGAGCTTCACAGCTGAAAGTCACCTGAAGTAAAAACAGTTCAAAAAGCAAACATTGCTTGAAGCTTGTGGGAGGAAGAAGGTCCAGCAACAGCAGTCCCGATGATAGCTTGCGTGCTACAAAACAGCAAAAGGCAAGCATCCGTGGGAGTCTCTCTGTAGCGGCGTCTGGAGTCCTTATCTGCATTCTTCTCCCATCTGCGGCATTGCAACAAGCTTCCTGCAGGAGCTGTGCATTTAGGCCTAGATCAGACTAGGCCCAAGGTAGCAAGCAAAAGGTCCTTGCTTATATAGGGAGTCAACCTGCAATTAACTAGGGCGGGGAAGGCTTGCAGGTAATTGCCAACAGCAGATGGCTTGATTAAAACCATACTGTTTGTGAGTAGGCAGATAGCCACAGCAATCCTGGAAACACTCGTGACACGGGGGTTTTCTGGAACATTGACATCAGGGTTTTTTGTCCCTGTGACTTTTGCAGCCAGGGCAGCGCTGAATTTGTTTTTGTTTTTTTGGCTCTCCATGGAGGATCTGCTGCTGCCTGGGCTTGAGAACTGGAGTGCTAGAATTGCTTCTGTAAGTATTTCAAAATATTCTTTTTTGTTACTCTATAGTACTGTACTGTTTATTTGTAAGCACGTTGGGAACTGCTCTGCTTCTTTTTAAGTACTGTACTTTGCAAACTACAGTATTGTGTTTGTAATTACAGTTCTTTGCAAAGATAACGTTTGTTTGCATTTGCTTTGAAACTGCTTGCAGAAATCCTAGCCAGCATCTACACAAAGCATTCTATAATGTGGTAGGCTATATCTCTTCTCTAAACTGCTGATTTTCAAATTTGCAAGCTATTTATATGAGGTTTTTTTATCCTTTTCTATGAAGCCTGGCTTTTCTTTACAAATGGACTGTATGGAGAGTCTGGCCTGAAAATAGTGGGTTAGACTGGATGACCTCAAGGTCCCTTTCATCTCTGTTACTGTTGCAAGCCAGTAACAGTGCAATTCTGGAGAACTGGAGTGCAATTCTAGCACCCCAGTTCTCAAGCCAAGGATTTACGGTTACTGTAAATCCCTCCCCTATTTCCCTCTGGGTGCCTGGTTGGAAACTGTTAAACTAATTAGTGGCAAGTGTTTTTGTTTTTTTTAGAAAAGCAATTGCAATTGGAGAGTTCTGTAAATCCCGCACCCCATCCCATTTTGGATTTTGCCTGGAGAGGCTTGTGCTGATCAGGGCAGTGGTTTTTTAAAAAGAGATTTTAAATCTAAATTGCCTCAAGAAGTTGTGGGTGCCCCATTACTGGAGGCTTTTAAGAAAATATAGGCATTTATCAGAAATGGATAGGCATTTATCAGAAATACTCGTGTGAGAGCAGTGGGTTAGATTAGTTGACCTCAAGGTCGCTTCCATTTCTGTTACTATTGCAAGCCAAGAGTTTTGTAAATCTCCATCTCCCTCAGTCCCTGGCTGGAGACTCTTAAGCTACCAGGTGGGTTTTTTAAAAAAGCAACTGCAATTGGAGAGTTCTGTAAATTACTGCCCACCCCATCTGGGCAGCTGTCTGAAGACTCTTGAGCTGATTAGCAGCAAGTAGGGTTTTTTTTAAAACTGCAAATGGAGAGCTCTGCAAGCCTGCTTGGAGGCAATTTAGTTCCTCCTTTGGCTGTACCAGAAACAACTGATCGGTGGTGGCAGAAACAGCTGATTGGCAGCTGGGTGGAAAATAAGTCAGATTTTCATTCATTTAATTAGCCATTTGATTCAATTAATGAATTTTTTGAGTTACAAACCAAATGGGTAGGCTTCATTAGCTTCCTACCTCGAGGACTACCTGTAGTTTGGAATTGCTCTATCCATTCTGATAGAGAGAGGCACTTAGGTGTCTCTTGTGGGAGTTCAGGCATTGTTACAAAGTCTTGGTCGGTTGCAACTGAGAAAGGGGGAAAGCGAGTGCTGCTGTGTATTGCATTCTTATATGCTAGTCCTGCAAATGGGAGTAGGTCTGCCCAGTTATCTTGTTGACAATTGACATAACACCTAAGTTTCTGTTTTAATACATCGTTGGTATATTCACAGGCACTGTTAGTCTGAGGATGATGCGAGGAACTTAGACCTTGAGTGGTCTCTAATAGTTTCAAAAACTCTTGCCAGAATTGAGAGGTGAATTGCACTCCTCAATCAGAGATGATCCCCTTGGGAGCCCCTTTTAGATGATAAATGTGTTGCACAAATAGCTTTGCCAAGATTCGTGCAGAGGGGAATCTTTAGGCACACCACAAAATGCAATTGTTTTGAAAAGAGATTGGTGGTAACCCAAATCACAGTGTTCTCAAGGCTTTCAGGTAATTCCACAGTGAAATTCATGAAGATTTCTTTCCAGGTGCTGAGGGTTAGCAGCCTGTTGCTATACTCCCTGAGGCTTTGCCCCTATCCCTTTTGCAGCTGCACAGGTAGGGCAACTAGCCACATATCCACATACTTTTTCATGATCGGCCACCAAAACTGATGTCAAATCAGGTGAAGGGTTTTATCGAATCCAAAATACCCTGTGGTTTTAGAGTCATGTCTCCTCTGCAAAACTAAGAGTCTTTGGCTGGCTGACACAGAGTTTGCTGCCCATTCACATGAGTCCAATGCACATGCACACATTTTCTTTGTTTTTACGAACCATTTGTCTTGGAGAAGGGCTTTTTTTCTTCCTAAGGCCAGGTTCCCAGCCAGGTTGGCTTGCACTTTGTGTTGGGCTCTGGTGGCAACCAAGGCCACTATTTGATTTGAGGGGATGATGGCATCTACTAGCTCTTCCTTGGCATTATTATACTGGGGCATTCTGGACAGTGCATCAGCAAGGAACTTTTCCCCCCAGCAAATACTTCAACATAAAGTTAAACCAATTGAAGTATTGTGCATGTTAGATCGGTGCAGGGAAAGCAAGACGCGACCAGCTCTGGTCCAGTTCAGTACTTTATTCAAGCACAGGAAAAAGACGAGCGGCTGGGCTGCCGGAGCTCTTTTATACGCTCCGGCAGGCTCAGCCGCCCACTGACAGCTCTTTGAATTTCCCACCGGAGGATTAGCCAATCCCCGGCGGGTGCCCATATAAGGACATAACACTCCTCCCCACTTAGTCTGAAAAATGTCCATCACAGTTAATATACGTGACAAAGTCACGCAAGTAGGCGGGGCGCCTGCTTGCCTGAGATGACCTGCGCAGTTCAGTCTGAGCTTCGCCGCCGGCCTGTGCAGGCGAAGCTCCTGTCCCTCCCGGCTCCCCGGTGGGGGTGGCCGGGGCTCCGGCCGTCGAGTGTGCGGGATCCGTCCCAGCACCTCTGGCCGCAACATCTGGAAGTTCGTGCTGGAGTCGCTGGTCCTTCCCTCGCCTGGAAAGTCTGGAACCTCGTGGCTGGACATCGCTGCTGTCCGGTGGGTGCCGTCCGAAACCCGGTAAGTCCGTTGGTGTTTCGTTGGGCTTCCGTGGCTCCCGTCGCTGTCGCTGTCCAGCGTGGTCAACCTCGCCGGGGTGGTGTTCGTCTCTGCGGCTGGGTTGGTGCTGGTTGGCTTCGCAGGGTTGGTGCGGGCCGACCTCGCTGGGGTGGTGCTGTTCGATCTGGTCTGGGTGGTGTGCGCCTCCCTTGCTGGAGTGGTGTTGGTCGACCTTACAGGGTTGGTGTTGGTCGACCCGGTCTGGATGCTGGTTGGGGTCTCCCTTGCCGGTCGGTTGCTGGCCGGCTCGGGTTGCGTGTTGTGCGCCTCCCCCGTGTGGTTGTCCCCGGTCTACTTGCCTGGAGCGTCGGTCTCCCTGGCAGGGCTGTTGTTGGTACTCGTCGCTGGAGGGGTGCGATTCTCCCTCCCTGGGTGGGTCCCGGTCTACCCCTCGACTGTTGTGGCGGTCCCTCTCCATGGAGTGGCGGATGCCCACCTTGCTGGGTTGGTGATGCCATCCCTCTTGTGACAGGTCCCGGTCTACTGCTCTGGATCGCCGATGGGTGAGTGCATGGTAATGAGCTTGGCCGGCCTCGTCAGGGTGTCGGTGGTCTGCCTCGCCTGGGTGTTGTAGGCCTGCCTCGTCGGGGTGTCGCAGGCCTACCTCGCCGGGGTGTTGTAGGCCTACCTCGTTGGGGTGTTGTAGGCCTACCTCGTCGGAGTGTGGTAGGCCTACCTCGTCAGGCTGGTTTCCTTCCGATCCCCTCCACCTTTTCCGGAGCTGGTCGATGTGACGTCTACAGACCTGTCCATCTTCCAGCTCGACTCGGTAGGACTTCGGGCCGGTTGTGCTCTCTATTCTCCCCTTTAGCCACTTCGGAGAGCCGTTGAAGTTAAGCGCAAACACCGGGTCTCCTATGGCGAAGGCGCGGAGCGGCCGGCTGGCCGTTGCTGTCACTTCGGGGTTGTACTGGGGGTGCAGCCGGTCCAGGGGTGACCTCAGGCGTCTGCCCATCAGTAGCTCAGCTGGGCTCTTCTTGGTGGTGGCATGCGGGGTGATGTGTTGTGTAAGGAGGAAGTTGTCGATCCTCTCTTGCCAGTCGCCCGGACCCATCTTGGTGAGCGTCTCCTTGGTGAGTCTCACCATGCGTTCCGCTTGACCGTTTCCGGCTGGCCTGCAAAATGCGGTGAGGGCGTGGCGGATGCCCTGTCCCGCCAGGAACTCTTCCATGGCCTTGGATGTTAACTGTGGGCCATTGTCTGATACTAGGACATCTGGCAGCCCATGTGTTGCGAATAGGCGCCTGAGTGCCCTGATGGTGGCTTCGGAAGTGGTAGATGCCATGGGGATGACCTCTAGCCACTTGGAGAAAGCATCCACAACAATCAAGAGGTAGTGCCCCTGCATAGGACCCGCGAAGTCAATATGGATCCGTGCCCATGGGCTGCTGGGCATCTCCCACTCTGACACTGGGGCTTGGGCGGGGGCGGGACGTACCTCTTGGCACGGGTCACATCTGGCGACCCACTCTTCAATGTCCTTGTCCAGGGATGGCCACCAGACGTAACTCCGTGCCAGTCCTTTCATCCTTACGATGCCCGGGTGTCCGTTGTGGAGCGTCTCGAGCGTCTTCTTCTGTAAAGCGCTGGGAATCAGCACCCGGTCTCCCCATAGGATACAGCCTTTCATGGTGGACAGCTCCTGTTGCTTCCGTGCGAAAGGGCTGAACTTTTCTGCCGGTTTCTCTGCTGGCCAGCCTCGCAGGACCCAGGATCTCACTTGCCTGAGTATGGGGTCCCTCTGGGTATGGGTGGCCACATCTGCTGACGTCACTGGGCAGTCTCTGTCGGCGTCGATGTGGAGGAGGCTTATGGTGGGTGCGGGGTCTTCTACTGGCTCTTTGGATGGGCACCTACTCAGGGCATCTGCGTTCCCGATGGTCTTGCCGGGCTTGTGAATGAGTCTGTATGAATACCCGGCAAGGAAGATGGCCCAGCGTGTCATCCTGGGCGACATGTAGCCGGGTGTGGGTTTGTCACCCGCTAATAGTCCCAAAAGTGGCTTATGGTCAGTGATGACCGTGAAGTTCCGGCCATATAGGTACTCATGGAAGCGCTTGACTCCAGCCACAATGGCCAAGGCTTCCTTGTCCAGCTGACTGTAATTCCTCTCGGTGCTGGACATCGTTTTAGAGAAGTAGGCGATGGGTGCCTCTGATCCGTTGGGGAGCTGGTGACTGAGGACTGCGCCAATCCCATATGGTGAAGCGTCGCAGGTCAGCAGCAGGGGAGGCGTCTCGTGGTACTGGATCAGCACGCTGTCGGAGGATAGGAGCCCCTTGATGGTCTTGAAGGCGTTTTCTTCCTCTGTCCCCCATCTCCACGGAATTGCTTTCCCCAGCAATCGATGGAGTGGCTCAGCGGCTGTTGCCTTCTGTTTAAGGAACACCGCATAAAAATTTAGCAATCCCAAAAATGCCTGAAGCTCGGCTTTGTTTTTGGGGGCTGGAGCTTCGTGGATTGCCCTGACTTTAGCTTTGGTGGGGTGGATGCCGGTGCCATCTATGAGATAGCCCAGGAACTCGACCTCCTGGACCCCAATGATGCATTTGTCCCTCCTCACTCTCAAACCCTTCTCCTTGAAGTGCTGCAAAACTTGTTTAAGTCGCTCAAGTAGCTGGGTTTTAGAGTGCCCGGAGATCAACACATCATCAAAGTACAGCACCACCCCTGGAATGCCTTGGAGAAGGCGTTCCATCATTGATTGAAAAATGCCTGGGGCTGCGCTGACTCCGAATTGGAGGCGGTTGCACTTAAATGCGCCCCTATGGGTGACAATTGTTTGCGCCTCCGCAGTTTTTTCATCCACTGGCAATTGCTGGTAAGCCTGGGCCAGGTCCAGTTTTGCAAATATTGTCCCACTCCCAAGTGGATGCAGCAGATGTTGCACCACTGGGACTGGGTATGCGCTCTGAGACAGGGCCTTATTAATCGAACATTTATAGTCGGCGCAGATGCGCACAGATCCATCATGCTTCATGGGGGTCACAATGGGTGTCTCCCATGCTGCATGATCGATCGGTTCCAACACGCCCTGGGCTATCAGCTTATCTAGCTGAGCATCTACTTTGGGCCTCAGGGCAAACAGAACCCTGTGGGGCTTAAGCCTAATGGGGGTAATTGTCTTATCAAGATTAAAGGAAATGGGTTTCCCCACAAATTTCCCCAGTTTACCGTCGAAGACTTCCTTGAACTCTTCGAGGAGGGTGTCGAGTTCGTCCTGACGAATTTGGTTAACCCCTACTATCCCGAGCCCTAGTGGCTTGAACCACTCCACGCCTAGCAGGGTTGGGCGGTCGTGCTCGACGATGG
Organism: Pantherophis guttatus; assembly: GCF_059756535.1. Taxonomy (NCBI): domain Eukaryota; kingdom Metazoa; phylum Chordata; class Lepidosauria; order Squamata; family Colubridae; genus Pantherophis; species Pantherophis guttatus. The sequence goes on along the minus strand of NC_142063.1, from coordinate 182,194,741 downwards.
TGATGGGGAGGTTGCCTTGGAATTCTTGGTAAGACACATGGAGCGAGGCTCTTCCCAGGACTCCGATGTGGTTTCCTCCGAAGTCCACCAGCCTGGAGCGCAGGGGTCTCAGGTCCCTCTTGCGGACGTCTGGCTTGATGCGTTTTAAGTTTTTCCAATCCATGATTGAGTAGATGGAGCCAGAGTCTACTTCCATGGAGCATGGGGTCCCTTCGAGCAGCACGGTCGCGTGGCACTTGGTGGCGGTGTCGGCGGCGTCGGAGAGGTGTATTGTGGTTTGGTGTACTGCTCTCCTCCGGTTCCCGTCGCTCTCACCCCATCTGGATTGGTAGGAGGACCGTTTGGATGCCCTCGCGTTGTCCTCCCGGTTTTCGCGAGGGCGGTGGCTGGAGGGCTCTGGGGCTGGTTCCTCAGCTCTGCATGCCTCTGCAATGTGCCCTCTCCTGTTGCAACGCCGGCAGGTTGCGTCTCTCCATTTGCAGCTGGCTCTGGCGTGGTCCCCTCTGCAGTTGGCACAGCACTCCCCCTTGTAACTTTTTTGGGCGGTTTCCCGCCTTGGGGGTCTGGATACCTTGTGTACGGTGGATTCCTCCTCCGACTCTGATCCAGCTGTGGAATCCTCGGTTGATGATTGCGTTGTGGAGCGAATCTTGTGGATTCCCTTTGCTCTGCTTACTGCGGCAGCCGCTTTCTCCGAGATTTCGGATGCGGTGGCTTCCTCCACCACATCCTTGAGCACGAGTTTCTTCCTGCTCAGGAATTTCTTTTGCAGGCCTCTGTCCCTCATGCCGAAAACCACGCGGTCAGCGATGGCGTTGTCCACGTGGTCGAACTCACAGCTGGCTGCGATTTGGCGCAGGGCAGCCACGAATTCTTTGATGGTCTCACCTTCCTTTTGATCCCTCTGATGGAAGGTGAAACGGTTCGCCACTGGTGTTCCAGTTGGGGCATAGTGCTCTTCCAGGATCTGCAGCAGGTCCGTCCATGGCACTTCTTCGATGTCTCGTGGTGCTACGAGATCGATTGCCATATCGAGGACTTCGGATCCGCAGTTGGCCAAGAAGATGTCCTTTTTTCAGTCATCATCGGCATCCCTGATGTTGTTTCCTCTCAGGTATTGCCGAAATTTGACCACGTAGGATTTCCACTTGTCCTTCCCTGGGCGGAATGGAGCAAGGGCTGGCAAAGTGACTTCAGCTGATGCCATGCCTCTGGAAATCCCTACAAAGTGACTCAGATGCTCAGTGACTTAGCTCTATGAGGTTGGCTTGCGCCACGAGGTTCGTCGCTTGGTTCTAGTCCTTCGTCGCCAGTGTTAGATCGGCGCAGGGAAAGCAAGACGCGACCAGCTCTGGTCCAGTTCAGTACTTTATTCAAGCACAGGAAAAAGACGAGCGGCTGGGCTGCCGGAGCTCTTTTATATGCTCCGGCAGGCTCAGCCGCCCACTGACAGCTCTTTGAATTTCCCGCCGGAGGATTAGCCAATCCCCGGCGGGTGCCCATATAAGGACATAACAGTGCACACCTCACTTGTTTAGGGGACAGTTTTCAGGGGGTTTTCAGCACTTCCAAATTTTTATGATCAGTCCAGACCTCGTTCCTTGCCACCTCCCAGGAAATTTTGCCATGTGAGTAACCCCCGTCTCACTGAATAAGCCTCTTTTCTATGCTCCACCTCCAACAGTTTTTTGAAAGTGTGTCATTGCCACATAAGATCTCAGTTCAGCAAAAGAGGAGGAATTGGAACTGGGACTGTCCAATGGGCATGGCACATCTCCCTTGGAATGTTTGTAGAGGCTAGGGGCTGAGGACAATGCATTCCCAGGCCCCTCAGGCATTGGGGGAGGTGGTCGACAGGATGGAGAGCTGTCTGCCCTCACAGACACAGGGGAGGATTGGCTGCAGACAGGCAGTGGTGTTGAGAGACAGTAGATACCCTCTAATGAGCAACTGATGCTCTCCCACTCAATGCAAGAGCACGGAGAGTAGAGCAGAGGCAAGTTCAAAGGAGGGCTGCAATGCTGCTTGGGAGAAGATTGCCCCACCCCTCCTCATAAGGATACCTGGTGTGGGTTAACTTAAGAAGAAGCTGGGGGGAGTTTGTCTTTGGTGGTGCAGTGGTTAGAATACATTATTGCAGGCTAATTCTGCTTACTGCCATCAGTTTAGCAGTTTAATTCTCACCAGCTCAAGGTCAGTAAAATGAAGACCCAGATTGTTAGGGGCAATATGTTGACTCTGTAAACTGCTTAGAGAGGGCTGTAAAGGACTGTGAAGTGGTATATGAGTCTAAGTGCTATTGCTATTGTCAGGAACAATTGTTAGTTTTGGCTTACACTCCCCCAGTTTTGGAAAAATTGATTCTTGATTCTGATTTCTGCCTGTGCCTTGCCTTTTGCCTCGTGGACTTGCTTTGCATTGTGGACTTGCCTTTTGCCTCATAGATTTGTCTTACACTGTGGATCTGTCTTGCCCTTTGACTCTGGACTTTGCCCTGTGAGCTTACATCTTGTCTTTGGACTTTCTCTCTGCCTTTGCAAACTGGTTTTGGTGCTTACTGGTTTTTATTTGGGGGACTGACAGTAGATGACTTCAGGAAGTGGGGTGGAGCCTTACTGGCCATTGTAGGGCTGTTTGTGATAGATTTTAAGAGAGCAATAAAGGACTCTATCATAGTCTGTCTCTGTCTAGGTGACCTGGGTCATAACACAGTGTAAGTGCAAGATTGCAAGCATCCCTAGTTACAAGGGAAGTGGACTTTAGGGTTTCTTTCAATTTAAATGCTTCGCGCAGTTTTCACTCAGATCTTGCCTGAATGAAATGTAGTCACTTCTTTCCCAGTAAAAGTATCTGTTCTGTAAGTCTATAGAGTGAAGGGTTTTTCTTTCCTAGGATTTGAGTAGAGGCAGCCCTGACACTAGGTGCTACAATAAAACTTATGGTTTCCACATGGGTTCTGATTTTCATTTCCACGGGTCACGAAACTAGCAGGACCACCCCCACCAATAAGCCGTCTAACTATGTTTAAACTAAACCTTTAGTTTATAGAGTCTCAGTCTCTCCACCATGTTGAGGCTAATGAGTCACTGGGTGCACCCAGAGGGTAGCAGGGCTGCTAATATTCCGTTTCGCCCCCAAAAAGCCTCTTTTAGTTCCACCTTCACTCTAGGCATCTCAAGACCCAACATTGGTCTTGAGATGCCACTTGCCAGTGGATTGTCATTGCTGCTGCCACTCTCTCCAGTCGGATCCTGGTTCTTCTCCGGAACCTCCTCCCCTTCACTGGATGACAGGGAGATCTCCACAATTTCATCCCCTTTTTGCGTAGCAATTTTGGGCTTGGTAGCAGGTTTCCCACACTTTGGTGGAGTGTTCTGGGATGCCGGTGTTGGTCATGAGCTTGCACAGTCATTTGCCCAATGTTGTCAGATCCCTATAAGTGATACTGCCATTCAATTGGGAGAAGGGGGAGACTTGGATTCCATTTACTAGCATTGCCTGTGTCAACAGATATTTTACAACATATCCTGGTGCCAAAGAGCCCTGAGATCCGCTTAACGTTGAGGAATGTTTATGACAGCCATGTTGTTGTGACCCCAACTCCCGAGCCTGTCCTAACAGAGGAAGGGGACTCAGAAGGTGATGGGGAGGAACTGACAAGGCCTCCCTCTCCAGGACCCTCCTCTCTGGCAATGCCTCAGGTTCCATCCGAAGGCCAAGAGGAACAGCCTGGGATATGCCAGGAGGAAAGCATATCAGAACAACAACAGATAGGGAGCGAGGATGATGAATCCTGGCTTGATCCCAGGAAGAGTCGGAGGGAGAAGCGTGCACAGCAACGAAAGAGGCATGGGAGGGCCAGAGATTGAACTGAGTCACTGAGCCACACCCCACAAAGAATAAAAGTGGGTGTGATTGTTCTTCAGGCTTTGTGATGGTCAAAGTTAAAAACCTGAGAGTCACATCGCATTACCTGAAATCTGGATTGGACCTTGGCCAATTCTGGCTTCGTGGATTACTTTTTGCTACTGAATTGGACTGAGGAGAAATTCTCTCTTGCTGACTGTGAGTGAAAACAGACTTGGCAGGCATTTCGCAGTTTACTGCCAAAACTCTTATCTGCAAGGGTTTCTAGTCTGATTGCTTAATAAAATCTTGGCAGGCGTGCCTGGTTGTGTGTTTGCTGTGTGGGGAAGGGGGACAGAACACATGTGGGCTATTTCACTTTAAAGGATAAGGGAGAAACGATGTGAATTGTCAGCCTCCAGCTTTATATTGCTTGCTTGCTCGGCTGCCATTGTAATGGGGGGAGGGGGAGCTGTCTGGATGTTGGCGGGGTGGGGAAGTGAGCTGGTGGAGTAAACGGGAGAAACTTTTCCTCAGTGTTTCTCTGCAGTGGGAGGTGCACTGATAACCACTCAAGGTCAACTGTCGTGGCATACCAGGAGGATGGAGCCATCGGAAGCTGCACCCCACATGACCCTTTGGGGGGATGTGGATTGGATAATCCTGACTGGACGATTGAGGGGAGGGTTTTAAGGATGTTTTCTAAATGTGATTTTCGCGCCTATTGCCTCAGAACATGCTTTTCTTTGGTTGCATTCAGTTCATACTCAGTAAAAGTACCTTTCTCTATGAAAATGGAGTCGGGGTTTTCCTTTTGAGTGTTGAAAGAAGGCATACATGACATTAAGCAAGGTCTGCAATTAACAGCCATCCCAGAAAACTACCATGAGGGCTGAGCAAAAAATGTCTGACCAAGACAACACCCAGGAGGATATGGGAGCTGCTGGTTCTGCAACCTCTCTGTTACACCCCGGCTGGGAGGCTTCGGAGTGGATGGCTGCTTTACAGCTTGAGGAAAAGGCGGAGAGAGCTAAATGGTCGCTGGGCATGGGAAGGTTACCAGAGCTGGAGAAGACCCCCTCAAGGAGTAACAACTACCAGACGCTGAGGCGGAGATGCTGCCTGGCAGAAGAGCAGAAAGAAAATCTTCTGATCACCCAGGCTTTGCAACTACTGAGAGAGGCTTGTGAGAGTCATAGAGCCCCTGAAAGGTATGGATTGCCTGCCCAGGGGTTGCCTGCCGGGGGGAGGATGAACGCCCCATGGGTGAAATGGAGGCTGCTGCTTGTGTGGAAGAGAGAGCCCAAGCCCAGGAAGAGGCAGCTCAGGTCTCTGGAACTCAAGCGGCTGCTGCTATCCAGGGGCCCCCTGCTGGGCAGGCCTTGCCACAAAGGTATAAAAAGCCCAAAATTCCCTTGCTATCAGTAAGATATGGGGGAGATCCAAAAGGACTGGGATTCTTTTTAACCCAAGTGTGGAACCACATGCAAGACTGGGGGGAGGATTTCCCCCTAGATGCTGCAGCATGAGGTGTGTTACCAGGGCCGTGGAGGGGGTGGTAGCTGAGTGGATGGTGGGACTCCATAATGAAGATTCCCCGCTGATGAGAAATTATGACCAGTTCATGGCAGCCCTCAGAGGACCCATTATCTGAGCAAAGGGCGAGAATTAGAATGAAGTCCATATATCAGGGGTGGTGATCACTGGTGGAGTACATGCAGGAGTTCTGCAAGCTGGTGCCCTATGTGAGAGGGTGGTCAGAAGTAGCCCTGCTGGAAAGCTATAAGGATGGCCTTAATGAGGATGTCTACAGGGATTGCTGCTCCTGAGGGGCCCCTAGGGATCTGCAAAGTTGGTACATGCTGGCCGGTGACATGGAGATCTACTTGGCCAGAGATCGTTTCCGCTGTGGGCGCACCTGGAGCCAACCACCCTCCTCATCCCACAAGGGGGCTCCAAGACCTGCAGTCTCCAAGCCGAAGTCCACCATGTGCTTCAGATGTGGAAAGGAGGGGCACTGAGCGGCTGAGTGTTTCTCTAAGCCTGGACCCAAGGCGACCCCTAGTGGAGGGAAGAAAGCTGACAAAACACCCACAAAACCCCGCAAAACTGCCCTAAAAAGAGTAGAAGTCGTTGAGTTCACTTCCCTGAAACAGGGTGAGTTGGAAACTCTGACCCTCACCGATGACAGCGAAACCGAAACCAATTCTGATGAGGACCTCCTGGTAAGTCAGAATGGGGGACCCATGACCATTCCAGTAGAACTAAAGATACCATCCACCGGGGCCCACAGGAAGATGCTAGCCCTTCTAGATTTGGGATGCACCAGGTGTGACATCAGCCCTGAGATTGTGGAAGAGATGGGTCTAAGACTAAAAATGATGAAAAGGCCCATTGCATTCTGTCAGCTAGACGGGTTGGTAGCTGGGGGGGGGGGCATCCCATTTTGTAACTGAACCGATTGAGATGAGGATGGGGGATCACCAAGAAACTCTGAGCCTTATTGTGGCCCCTGGCATGGAACGACCCCTCCTATTTGGGCTGCCCTGGCTCCAAAAATGGAACCTGTGCATAAATTGGAAGATGGGCGTGTTGCGCATCCGTTCTAACCAGCAAGGGACTAAACCAGCTATGGTAAACCCAAGACCAAGGCAGGTGTTGCAATGGTCAGCCCAATGCCAAAGTGCGTTCGAGCAATTGAAATATCTCTTCACCAGAGAACCATTACTCAAGCATCCTGATCTGTCACGTGAGTTCATCATTCAGGCTGATGCCAGCGACGTTGCTGTGGGAGCAGTGTTGTTGCAAAAGGATGAGCAGAATCAATTACGTCCTTGTGCTTATACCTCACGCAAATTGAACACCACGGAGAGGGGGTGGGCGATTTGGGAAAAAGAAGCTTTCGCCGTCCGATGGGCATTGAAGTGTGAACAGACCATAAAATCTAGAAGCGTTGCAAACGCCTAGGCATCTATCTCCAAAACAGCTACGCTGGGCACAATATTTTCAAAGGTTTTCCTTTAAACTCAAATATGTACCAGCAGGGAAGAATTTCCTTGCTGACGCGCTATCACGTATGCCACAATACAATAGCAAGCGCGAAGAAGTAGTGGAATCCCTTATACCGCCCATTGGGACTGGACAACCTGTTGCAGCAGCGCTACGAAAAGAATCGTCTTTCTTAATGGACCTATGAATGGCTATCTAACAGGACACGTGGTTAACCCAAAACCAGACATCGGTAGTCCTACGAGATGGATTGGGGTGGAGTGGGGATCGGTTGTACATTCCAGAACCACTCCGAGCGACAGTCCTACGACGATGTCATGATGCCAAACCAGCAGGTCACTATGGTTTCCTTAAAACTCTTCACCTGATCAGATGTCAGTTTTGGTGGCCACGGATGCGTGGTGAAATTGAATGATACGTGAAAGAGTGCCCCACATGTGTGGCAGCAAAACCATGGTCAGGGAAGCCGATTGGGCATTTGCAGCCAGTGGCTGATCCTAGTCATCCATGGGAGGAGGTAGCGATGGACTTTATAGTGGACCTCCCTTCTAGCAATAGATATACCATCATCTGGACGGTAGTGGACCTATTTTCGAACCAAGCGCACTTCATACTGTGTCGAGGTTTACTGTCTGCTCGATGGTTGAGACATGTTCATCCAACATATTTACCGTCTTCTTGGAGTCCCGAAGCGAATTATATCAGATCGGGGTGTCCAGTTCACCGCTCGATTCTGAAGATCTTTCATTCACCAGATAGGATCTACCCAGGGGTTAAGTTCAGCCTTCCATCCCAGTACTAACGGGGCCGCAGAATGGACTAATGCCACAGTGGAACGTTATCTCCGTTGTTATGTTTCTTATCAACAAACTGACTGGTCTGCTTTGATCCCGTTAGCTGAAGTCGCATACAATAACATCAGCCATCGTAGTACGGGCTTTTCTCCTTTCCAAATCATCTACGGGTGTCAGGTATACTTCCTTCAAAATCCAGGAAAGAAAAACCCAAACTCCATAATTTTAAAGAGATTAGTACTTTTACTGAATATACTTCGCCCCCTTAACTGGTCCCCCCCCCCGTTTCTTATGGCAGCTGAAGCAGGCAAAGCTGAGGCTGACATTCGGCCCCTCTTGCAGAAGAGACGTTATTCCTAGATAAGAGGAAGGAAAAGAGAGAGAAACAGAATATATACAATAATTATGGTTTATCTGGGTATTTGGTATAGAATTGCTGTACTTTCTTGGGAGCTCAGACATCCCGTTTATTCACCCATTCAGCCTGAGACAAAGGGAAATGTTTCCAGGCTATCAGATATTGGACTTTACCATGGTGTTTCCTAGAGTCCAAAATTTCCTTAACTTCAAAATGTTGCTCCCCCTCTATGAGAATGGGAACTGGAGGGGTGCTTTGGTCAGCCCTTAGGGGAGACGAGTGTTCAGGTTTTAATAAATTAACATGAAATACAGGATGTATACGTCTCAACGTTTTTGGCAATTCCAATTCAACTGTTACTGGATTAATCAGCCTAATCACACGAAATGGTCCCACATACTTAGGGCCTAGCTTTTTTGACTTCTGGGTAGTCTGTAAGTATTTAGTAGACAAATAGACTATCACCCACTTTATAAATGTGAGCTGGGGACCTTTTCTTATCGGCTTGCACCTTATGGGCCCGGTGTGCCTCATCTAATGCCTTCCGAGTTACTGCCCATGTGCTCTTTAATTGTTCAATCCAATCCATCAAAGAGGGATTCTGGGGATCATCTTGTGGTAGCTCAGGAATGGGTACGAAATCCTGGCCCGACGCGACCTTAAAAGGAGTGAAACCGGTGCTACTGTGTATGGAATTATTATATGCCACTTCTGCAAATGGCAACAAGTCTACCCAATTGTCTTGCTGGTAATTTACATAACACCTCAGGTATTGTTCTAGAACCCCATTGGTTCTTTCACAGGCCCCATTTGTCTGAGGGTGGTGACTGGAACTCAGCCCCTGGGCGGAGCCTATCAACTTCAAAAACTCTTTCCAGAAATTGGAAGTAAATTGCACACCCCTGTCAGAAATTATTCTTTTTGGAGATCCATGTAGTCGGTAAATCTGCCGAATAAATAGTTTTGCAAGGGTTTTTGCTGAAGGGATCTTTGAGCAAGGGATGAAATGTACTTGTTTGGAAAACAAATCAGTTACTACCCAAATGACAGTGCAGCCTTCACTCTCTGGTAAGTCCACAATAAAATCCATAGATATTTCCTTTCATGGGGCATTCAGTCTGGCCACGCCTTGCAGTAATCCAGGGGGTTTTCCTGGAGGTCTTTTAGCCGAGGCACATACTGGACAGCTAGCCACATATGCCTCTATGTCCTTTTTGAGTGCAGGCCACCAAAATTGCCTTTTAACAAGATGTAGAGTCTTGACAAACACAAAGTGTCCTGCAGCCTTGGCATCATGGGCATATTTCAATACGGTTGTTCTTAATGTGGTCGGAACATACAATTTCGATCCAACCCAAGCTAGTCCGTCACGAAGTGTGCATTCATTCGAGTGGTTCTTAAACCACTCGTCAGTTTCTAGCGCTTTTTGCAGTTTTTCAAGTAAATCTCCCGAGAGATCTGGTTCGGTTTTTTCCTGCGCTCTGGTAGTAGCAGGTGTAGCCAATTGTGTCGAGGGGATCATAGGTTAAACCACCTCCTTCTTGATGCTGTTGTACTGAGGCAATCTGGAAAGTGCGTCCGCCATGAAGTTCTTTCCACCAGGAAGGTAACGTAGGGTGAAATTGAAATGATTGAAATGTTGGGCCCAACGAGTCTGTTTTGGTGATAGTTTGCGTGGTGTTTTTAATGCCTCTAAATTCTTGTGATCAGTCCAAACTTCGAAAGGGTGCTTCGCTCCTTCTAAAAATTGTCTCCATATTAATAGCGCCCATCTAACTGCAAAAGCCTCTTTCTCCCATATGGCCCATCTCCTTTCCATTTCTGATAATTTACAGGACGTGTAGGCACAGGGTTGTAATATCCCGTTTTCATTCTTTTGCAAGAGTATTGCTCCTACAGCTACGTCACTGGCGTACTACAAAAGGTTGTTCCCTGTCTGGGTGTTTGAGCACTGGTTCAGCCGCAAACAGGCGTTTCAGTTTTTCAAAAGCGGCTTGACAGTCCATAGTCCATTCTAGTGGTTTCAAGGGTTTTGGCTTTACTTCCCCTTTCGTTTTTAGCAAGTCTGTAATTGGTAGTGCGATTTTCGTGAAAGAGGGGATAAATTGTCTATAAAAGTTAGCAAACCCCAAGAAGCTCTGTAACTGTTTACGGGTGCGTGGTGCGGCCCATTCCAACACTGCCCAGACCTTTTCAGGGTCCATCTCTATTCCCTCATACGATATACGATATCCAAGATAGTCGATTTTGTCTTGGTGGAATTCACATTTAGAAAGTTTGGCATAGAGTTCAGCCGCTCTGAGTTTCTTCAAGACCGTCCGCACCAACTTTACATGGTCGGCCATGTTGTCAGAATAGATCAGAATGTCATCCAAATAGACCAACACCCCCTTATACAGGTGCTCATGCAATACTTCGTTGATCAACTGCATGAATACAGCAGGGGCTCCCTGTAGTCCAAAAGGGAGCACTCTGAACTGGAAGCATCCCAGTGGGCAATTAAATGCTGTTTTCCATTCATCCCCCTCTTTTATTCTCACTCGGTAGTATGCCTCTCTTAAATCAAGTTTGGTGAAAATTTTCCCCTTCCCTAAATGGGCTAACATGTCCTTCATGAGTGGGAGGGGTTAGACATTTTCTACGCAAATCGCGTTGATATTTCTATAATCGACCACCAAACGAAAGGATCCATCTTTCTTTTCGCGGAACATTACTGGCGCCGCCACCTTGGGTTTGGCTCATTCGATGAATCCCTGTTCTAGGTTCTTGTCAATAAAATTTCGCAATTCCCCCAATTCTCGAGGTGTCATGGGGTAAATTTTTGGTTTGGGAAGCTTCACCCCAGGGAGTATTTCAATGGTGCAGTCAGTAGCCCTGTGGGGAGGCAGAGCATCCGATGCCTTTTTGCTAAAGACTTCCTTGAGATCCCAATATTCCTTTGGAATCTTCTCTTCTCCCTCAATATAGTCAATGGCTACTGCCGCCCTTTCTGGTTTTATGTCATCCCTCGGCGGGGGGGGGGGCTTCCTTCCCTGGAGTCGGTTCTGCCGTGCGGATGAGCAGGACCCCCGTCTTCCAATTTACCCGTGGGTTCCATTTTCGAAGCCAGGGCAGTCCTAAAATGAGGGGTCTCTCCATACCAGGGGCACAATAAATCTGAGATTCTCTACATGATTCCCCAACTGCAATTCAAGGGGTTCAGTCATAAAGCTAGCTGGGCCCCCTCCTTCAATCGACCCGTCTAATTGACAGAATGCAATGGGTCTTTTTAAAGTTTTTAGTCTCAGTCCCATTTCCTCCACCACCTTGGGGCTAATTATGCACCTAGTGCACCCCGAGTCCAATAGGGCTAACATTTGTGCGTGGGCCCCTGTGGATGGCACCCTTACTTCTACGGGGATGAGCAAGGGTTCTTCCATGTGACACCCGATCGTCGGTGTTGGAGTCGGAGTCTGTCCTGCTGTCATCATGGTTGGTCAGAGTTCCCAACTCACCCTGGTTTCAGGGAGCGAACTCAACAACTTCTCCTTTCAGGGCGGTGCCGCGGGTTTTGGCGGGTATTTTGTCGCCTTTCTTCGGCCCGGCCCCGGCAGCTTTTGGCAGTGGCTTGGAGAAGCATTCGGCAGCCCGGTGTCCTTCTTTCCCACATTTGAAACAGGGGAAGGGCTTTGACTTGGGTTTGAATTCGGTCTTCCCCCCAGCCATCTTTGGCGCCCCCTTATGGTGGAAAGAAGATGTCTTGTCTCCCATACGCCCTCCTCGGAGTTCGTTCCGTCTCAGTTCGATCTCCACATCCTCAGCTACTATGTACCATCTCTGCAAATCTTCGGGGACCCCCATGCTTCTACAGTCTCGATATATCTCTTCATTCAAACCATCTTTGAAACTCTCCAAAAGAGCCATTTCTGACCAGCCTGTCATATAGGGTGCCAGTTCATGAAACTCTTGGATATACTCTGCCACCGGTCTCCGGCCCTGCTGGATGCTCTTCATCTTGAGTCTCGCCTTTCGTTCAGCTAAATGGTCTTCAAAACGCCTCCTAAGGGCCCCCATGAACTGGTTGTAATTTCTCAGCAAGATGGTGGAGAACCACCATCCACTCAGCGGCTACTCCCTCTAAGGCGTTCGTGACACTTCTCACTCTGGCAGCATCTGATACGTAGTCCTCCCCCCAATCCTGCATGTGGTTCCACACTTGGGTCAGGAAAAATCCCAAGGTTTTAAGATTTCCATCATACTTCCCAGGAAGGGGGGGTTTTTGGCTTTTTATGTCTGCGAGGGGGGGCTGCAAGGCTGGGGTTCTCTGGCTGGCTGCATCTCTCCCTTGACCTGCCAAAGCCTGGGATGTTTCTTCCTCAAAATCTTCCTCTCCCCCACAGGCTGTCTCTTCTGGCTCCCCCCTGGGGACTTCTCCCCCCTTCTCCACAGGAATTCCAAAAGACTCACGGTTTTTTCTGCTTTCTTCCACATCACGAATAAGCTGCAAGGCTTGTTCCATCATGAGATGTTCCTTTTGCTCCTGCATCCACACTGCCTCTTTTTTACGGGGTCTGGAAGTCGTCACTCCCCGGGGGTTCTCCCCCCAGTCCGGTAGCCTCCCCACTCCTTTCAACCATCTGGCTTCCTCCAGCTCTAATCGGAGTCTTTCCAACCATTCCGCATTCTCCTTCTCCGCTTGGAGGGCGGCTACAGTTGAACTCGCTGCCCCCATTTGCTCTCCTCCGTCACTCTCTCGATCTGACATAATTTGGATTTACAGTCCCCTCGGTTTTTGTCCGGGATGACTGCATGTGACTTCCAGCTTAATGTCAGGTGTGCTTCCTTCAATATCCAGGAAACAAAAACCCAAACTCCATAATTTTAAAGAGATTAGTACTTTTACTGAATATGAAATGATCACAACCCAGGTAAAGCTGGAAGTGAGCAAAACGCGCGAAATAGCATCTAGTAAGCTTCTCCCCCCCCCGTGCCAATTGACCATCATCCAATCCAAAGGTCTCCCAAAGGTCAGGTGGCATCACGTCTGGCAACGTCATTCATCAGGAATGTAGGGCAGTTGGTCAGCCGGCCCCTTTGGAGATTCACTTTCGTTTCTTGGAAAGACACCTCCTACAATGGAAAAACACCTCCTGCAATCTTCCCCCCCTTCGCCCCCTTAACTGGTCCCTCCCCCCCATTTCTTATGGCAGCTGAAGCAGGCAAAGCTGAGGCTGACAACGGGAGAGAATTCCCTGCCATACCTGAAGTAGAACCTCCGGCTACAGATGTAGCTATGCTTTCCGGCTGGGCAGACAAAATCCGACAAACGTGGCCAGAGGTTAAGGCTGCTCTACAAAAAGCAGCGAGTGAATACAAACTGTATATTGATAAAAAAAGAGCAGATCCAAAACCATTTTCAGTGGGGGATCAAGTTTATTTATCAACCAAATATTTAAAACTACGGTTGCCTAGTAAGAAATTAGGACCCAAATATATAGGTCCTTTCCCTATAACACGCGTGATCAACCCCGTCACTGTAGTGCTCAAATTACCTTCACTGTTTAGGAAAAGTACACCCTGTTTTTCATAGCAGCCTTCTAAAGCCCGTCAGTGGGGATAGAGCTATGACTCAGCCTGACCCACCAGAACCAAGCCATACCAACCAGTATGAGATAGATAAAGTGTTAGATTCCCGACTACGCAGGGGCAGGCTGCAGTACTTAGTACGTTGGAAAGGTTATCCATTAGCACAAGCGTCTTGGGTGGCAGCCCCAGACGTCCATGCCGACCGGTTAATCCATTGGTATCATCGCCAGCATCCAGATAAACCGGGACCCAGTGGGTAGAGTATCTTCTGTAACTAATATCTCTGTTTCACCTCCTGCAGGTGGACTCCTGGTAGAGGGGAGCCGCCTTTCGAGCCCCGGGTGGGTCTCGCCATTGTTGGGGAGGAAGATGAGAAGGGGCCGAGCGGCTGTAAACTCTGGTGACGTGCTCCCAGCTGTTTGGAGGGACCTTGCCGCTCAAGCACAAAAGAAACGAACGCTTTCATCGGAACTCGGTGGAGCATAAAGCTTGTGAATGGCACCTCCTTGTGACGTAACAGAAGCGCGCCCTATCGTCGAGCAAGCTAGTGGGAAGGGGTGTGTGGTGTTAACTGTTTGATTGCCAAATGGTAAATTGCTTGTTACTAAGTGTACAGCGGCTGCGTGTCGCACTAACTTTAAACGTCGATGCCGGCTAGTGCCTTACTCCTGCCTGTGTTGCTGTGCTTAACCTGATTAAAGACGCTGCAAACCGCTTCGTTTCCTTCTGGTTGTTGTTTGCTTCCAGAGCGGTTGGGTGGACAAGCCGAGACCTGCCTTGAAAAAGGCGGTGGTGAGGCCCCTCCTCAAGAAGCCTTCTCTGGATCCGGCTGTTTTGGCAAATTACCGTCCTGTCTCCAACCTTCACTTTGTGGCGAAGGTTGTTGAGAGTGTGGTTGCGCAACAGCTCCCACAGTACCTGGATGAAACTGTCTATCTGGATCCGTTCCAGTCTGGCTTCAGGCCTGGGCACAGCACGGAAACAGCATTGGTCGCGTTGTTTGATGATCTCTGGAGGGCTCGGGACAAGAGATGTTCCTCTGTTCTGGTCCTATTAGATCTCTCAGCGGCTTTTGATACCATCGACCATGGTATCATGCTGCGCCGGCTGGATGGGTTGGGAGTGGGAGGCACTGTCCTACGGTGGTTCTCCTCCTATCTCTCCGACTGGTCACAGTCCATGTTGGCTGTGGAGCAGAGGTCGACCTCAAGGCACCTTGTTTGTGGGGCGCCACAAGGATCGGTCCTCTTGCCGCTCCTGTTCAACATTTATGTGAAGCCGCTGGGTGAGATCATCCGTGGATTTGGGGTGCAATGCCATCTGTACGCTGATGACACTCAGCTGTACATCTCCACCCCAGACCACCCCAATGATGCCCTTGAAGTGATGTCCCGGTACCTGGAGGCCATGCGGGTCTGGATGGGGAGGAACAGGCTCCGACTCAACCCTTCCAAGACTGAGTGGCTGTGGCTGCCGGCATCCCGATATAGCCAGCTGGTGCCATCGCTGGCTATTGGGGGCGAGTCATTGGCCCCCATCGAGAGGGCTCGTAACTTGGGCGTCCTCCTGGATGCACGGCTGTCTTTAGAAGAGCATACGACTGCCATGGCCAGGGGGGCTTTTTATTTATTTATTTATTTATTTATTCATTCATTTATTTATTTGTTTGTTTGTTTATTTATTTATTTATTTATTATATTTCTATGCTGCCTTTTTCCCGTAGGACTCAAGGTGGTGTACAGTCAAGAAAAATATAGACTGTATAACTTTTTATCAGGTTTGCCTGATATGCCAGTTGCGCCCTTTTCTGGATCGGGACTCCTTATGCATGGTCACTCATGCCCTCGTCACCTCTCGCCTGGACTACTGCAATGCTCTCTACATGGGGCTCCCCTTGAGGAGCACCCGAGGCTCCAGCTGGTCCAGAATGCAGCTGCACGGGTAATTATGGGGGTGACATGGCGCTCCCATGTAACACCTCTCCTGCACAAGCTGCACTGGCTTCTGGTGGTCTTCCGGGTGCGCTTCAAGGTATTGGTTCTCATCTTTAAAGTGCTCCATGGTTTAGGGCCCAGGTATTTACGAGACCACCTTCTGCCACTGATAACCTCCCACCGGCCAATCCGCTCCCACAGAAAGGGTCTCCTCAAGTTGCTGTCGGTCAAGCAATGTCAACTGATGACCCCCGGGGGAGAGCCTTCTCTGTGGAGGCACCCGCCCTCTGGAACAAGTTACCCCCAGGAATACGACTGATCCCGGACCTCCGTACTTTCCGCTGAGCTTTGAAGACCTTCTTATTTCAGCAAGCCGGGCTGGCTTAAAATTTTAATGGCCTATTTTATGGATAAAGGGTTTTAAAATTTGGGGAAGCCAAACTGATCTAATTCTGTTTTAATTTATTTTAATTTTTATACTGTATGTATTTTAATTTTGGCTGTTCACCACCCTGAGTCTTTCGGGAGAAGGGCGGTATACAAATTTAATAAACCTAACCTAACCTAACCTATACTTGTCTACAAAATTCCTGAAATCATTTCAACCATCAAAGAAATTAGGGCCAAATTTCATTGGACCTTTCCCCATCACTAGAATCATCAATCCAGTAGCTGTTGAACTACTCCTTTCAAAGACACTTAGGCAAGTCCACCCAGTATTCCATATTAGTTTACTCAAGCGAGAAGTAATCTCATCCCTCAGACCACCTACATCTACACCACCACTTCCCATCATGATTGAAGGTGAACAACACTTTGAAATCAAGGAAATCCTTGACTCTAGGATTTCCCAGAGGGAAAATCCAATACTTAGTTGCTTGGAAACATTTACCATCAGCACACAATGAATGGGTCGCTAAACACCACGTTAGGGCTCCAATCTTACTGAGAAAATTTCACTCCCAATACCCTAACAAACCTTGTTAATATACTGTCATGAAATCTTGTGTACATTTGTTTTTTTTTTCCAGGTGGACCCTTTTGTCTTCTAAGGAGGGTAGCATGTCAGATCCCTAAAAGTGATACTGCCATTCAATGGGAGGATGGGGGAGACTTGGATACGATTTGCTAGCATTGCCTGTGCCAGCAGATATTTTACAACATATATCCTGGTGCCAAAGAACCCTGAGATCCTCTTTACCTGGAGGAATTTTTATGATAGCCATGTGGGTTGTTTCACTTTAAAGAACAATGGTGGGAAAGCATGCTTGTTCGAGTTCTCAGGGAAACTAGGAAAGAAAACATCTTCACACTTGTGTATTGGCTAAAATCTGCATTCTGACTAAAAGGGAGGGGTCTCAACGGCTTTAATCCTATTTGTTTTGCCTAAGGGTATTCAGATCGTGCTTTAACTGGATGGCTTTCATTTCTGCTTAATAAAAGAATCCTTTTGAACAACCACATTTCAAGAGTTCGTGCTTTCTTAAATTGGAAGGAGAGGCAATCCTTACAAAGCCTCTGGGTGAGATAATCTGTCACCATGGGTTGACGTATCATTAGTACATAGGTGGTACTCTATATTTCTAACCCTAGTAACCCTGGTAATACTCTTGCTACCCTCTTGTGGTGCTTGGAGGTTCTGGGGATCTGGATGGGGGATTACATGCTTTGACTGAACCCTGTCAAGATTGAATGGCTTTGGGTGCTGGGGCTTCAAAACCCAGGAGTTTAACATCTGTAGTTTTGGATGGGGTTTCAGACAGACCCAACTAGGGGGTTCTCCTGGACTCATGGCTCCTGCTCAAGAGCAGGTGGCAGTCTCAGCTAGGAAAACTTTTGCAAAACTGTGTTGTGTGCCAGTTGCATTATTTCTTGGGTTGGGAATTATTTGTCAGCTGCCACCTTAATGCTTGTTTGTGATTCGCTTTTATATGGTGACAGACTGCCATGAACTATGGGGAGGGAGAAAGGCAAGGGGGAAAACAAAAGTGAATGTTTCAAGATCACTCGGCATACCAGTTGCATACTATTCTGTGCTTGGTCCGGCCATTATGAAAACATCCTGCCTGATGTGGTGGATGTGCCCCAGTGTTAAAATTTTTGGTATGAAACCAGAAGGTGGCTAGAAGAGATTACACTCCAAAAGACTGATTTCAAACCAGAGTTGTTTCTTCTAGGAATGATTGATAAGAAAATGGAGAAAAGTTTGTACTACATAACATTGCATACACTAACGGTGGCCAGAATTGCTCTGGTGCCAGTGTGGAAACAGATCAATACACCACCCAAAGAAATAGTAATTAAAAAGATCCTCAAATGTGCTGAAATGGAAAAAATGACAATGGAGATTAAAGAAAGAGATGATTCTGACTACTATAAAGTGTGGAATAGATTTTATACATGGCTAGAAAATAGAAATCAAAACAAGAAATAAGACTGTAAATTGAAATTTGATTAATTGGAATCTAAGAGTATTGAATACTGGTAAGGATAAAATATTGACTACTGTATGTTAATAAATAGGATGTAAGTATATATAACAATTTAGTTTATGAGAATGCTCAATATGGTTGCACAAGAATAAGAGAATGATTAGGAAGATTGAATTTAAAAGTAAAGATAATTGTCGATGCAGAAAGTTGTAAATGTTGTTATTTATGTTTTGTATTTTACTGTTTGGTGTATTTATTTTATTTTTATTTATTTTATATCAAATTTATATACCGCCCTTCTCCCTGAGGACTCAGGGCAGTGTACAGCCAAAGTAAAAACATAAACTACAAACATTAAAATACAATTAAAAAGATATATATATATTTGGCCCCATAATTAAAAGCAATGACAAAACAATTAAAAACATTTAAAAAAAATGTTAGGCCAGCCCGGCTTGCTGAAAAAAGAAAGTTTTAAGGGCACGGCGGAAGGCACCGAGGTCTTGGATTCTCCTTATCTCTGGGGGCAGCTGGTTCCAGAGGGTAGGTGCTCCCACAGAGAAGGCCCTCCCCCTGGGCGTCACCAGCCTACATTGTTTAGCTCTGAGAGGCCCTCTCTGTCGGAGCACACAGGTCGATGGGAGGCCGTCGGTAGCAGCAGGCAGTCTCGAAGATATCTAGGTCCTATGCCATGGAGCGCTTTAAAGGTGATAACCAACACCTTGAAGCGCACCCGGAAGACCACTGGGAGCCAGTACAGCTCAGGCAGGAGAGGAGTTGTATGGGAGCACCATGCAGCTGCCGTAACTACCCGCGCGGCCGCATTCTGGACCAGTTGGAGCCTCCGGGTGCCCTTCAAGGGGAGCCCCATGTAGAGAGCATTGCAGTAGTCCAGGCGAGAGGTGACGAGGGCATGAGTGACTGTGCACAGGGAATCCTGATCAAGAAAGGGCCGCAACTGGTGGATCAGGCGAACCTGATAAAAAGTCCCCCTGGCTACAGCCGTCAGATGTTCCTCCAAGGACAGCTGCGCATCCAGGAGGACTCCCAGATTGCGCGCCCTCTCCAAGGGGGCCAAAGACTTGCCCCCAATAGTCAGGGATGGAGTCAACTGACTATATCAGGATGCCGGGAATCACAGCCACTCAGTCTTGGAAGGGTTGAGCTTGAGCCTGTTTCTCCCCATCCAGATCCGCACAACCTCCAGGCACCGGGACATCACTTCAAGGGCATCGTTGGGGTGGCCTGGGGTGGAGATGTACAGCTGGGTGTCATCAGCATACTGATGGTACTGCACCCCAAAGCCACGGATGATCTCACCTAGCGGCTTCACATAAATGTTGAACAGAAGGGGCGAGAGGACCGACCCCTGAGGCACTCCATATATGAGAGGCCTCGAGGTCAACCTCTGGCCCCTCTGGCCCCTCTGCCAACACAAACTGCGACCGGTCTGAGAGAAAGGAGGAGAACCACCATAACATGGTGCCCCCCATCCCCAACTCTTCCAACCGGTGCAGCATGATACCATGGTCAATGGTATCAAAAGCCACTGAGAGATCTAACAGGGCCAGAACGGAGGAGCAACCTCTGTCCCGAGCCCTCCAGAGATCATCTACCAACGTGACCAATGCCGTTTCCGTGCTGTGCCCAGGCCTGAAAACTGACTGGAACGGATCTAGATAAGTCGTTTCCTCCAGGTACTGGAGAAACTGTCGTGCGACATGGTATGTGTAACATGGTAATGCTTCAACTCCTCTCATCTGCCCATCTTCCCCCATCTCTGCCCTTTTGGCCATTCAGCATTCTGCTACTTCGTATTCTGCCCTGCCACCCTGAGTCTGCCACATATGCTCTGCCCTGCATGCTGTCACCTCTATCACCATGCCCTCTGCCCCCGAGCAGACCCTCACTGTCTTCTTCCTGATGCTGACAAAGCACACCTGGTCTGGCAGTTTGTGAGGCAGCTGTTGCCTTGTGAAGGGCCAAGGTGGACATGTCTTATTACTAGCAGAAGGACTACCTGTATATCCAATTTATTTAATTTATTCTAAGTCAATAAACATGCACTTGTTTTTATTAACTCTCATTCCATTGATTTTAAGCAATTTCTTTAACATATAATCACAGGCTTTGAATTTTATTTACTTTTTTGATGGCATCTTCTACCTTACTCGTTTTAAACTAAAAAAATATTAAAATCCTTTTCAACCAGAATGTTGCTTGTGTATCTCTGGTAATAATCAGTAACAGGAGATAAGGCAATTGATTTCAACACATGTTTAAATATATACTTATTAGATACACTGTCAACTTTGAAAATTCATAAATTTTCTTTGCTTAATGACTGCCCTGACCATTTGAAGTTAAAAGGGCAATGAAAAAGTAACTTTCCTACCAGTCCTCACATTTACAACTGTTGCAGCATTCCCACAATCAAGTGATTGACATGCAGGCACTTTGAAACCAGCAGGTATTTATACCATTGCAGTGTCCGATGGTCATGTGATTGTTATTTGTATATTTCACAGCCAGCTTCTGATAAACATACTCAATGGAAAAGCAGTCATGGTCAGATAATATCTAGCTTAAAACCCATGATGACTTGCTTAATGATGATAGCGAAATTGAGGTTTTGAGTCCTTCGCAGACATGTCATGTTTCACTTAGTGACTGTGTTTCTCAGTGATAGAGTTGCTGGTCCCAACTGTGGTCATTAAATGAGGATTACCTACATATTATCACCACATTTTCTCCAATTAGATCAAACGTTGTCTTATAGCAAAATGAGTATTGTATAATCTCTTTAAGATTTCTTTTTGTTTCCCAAGAATAATTATATCCTTGATACAAACCCCACCATATTTTTGCTTCAGTCAATATAACATACAGTATCTAAAGAAATGGTTTAGCAAACTGCCCATATGAATATTAGTGCATTAAAACACACTAAATCAGAAATTTTAACATTTTAGGCAAATACCTATAATTTTAGCCACTCTGTTGTAAGGGCATATTTAATCTAATTGGAGAAATATTTCAGTGGCTCTAGAATTAGTCATTGTTAACTGAATGCAACAACAGAAAAAAGGGAGCATTCATACTCAAGGGAATTACCAAATCAATTAACAACTAATTCAGAAACTAATTTTTATATTGCCTCTTAGTACAAAATGTATCTTTAATTTCTTCGGTAATAAGCATCACCATGTTAGTCATAACACATACTGATCCTCTAAATGAATTTATATATATCTCTTTTTGATTAGCTATATAACATTATTTCTTCACAGTTCAATGCAACCACAGCCAAACGCTCAGAAATATTTAATTATCCTAGAATTTTTAACAATTTAAATCATTATAGTAAAGATAACGCTGTAATAATTACATAATTACCACAGAAATCCTGATACTTTATTTTTTTAAAAAAAAATTGGGAAATACTCAAGAAAAATCAATGTATGTCTAGATAAAAGATTAAGATTGGAAAATAACTAGGCATTGGTAAATCTCTTTCTCTCTCTCTTAAATCCAAATTTTGTAATAATTGCCATATTTCTGTTTCTTTTCTGAATTTATGTTGTAGTTTACTTTTAGTGTGTCAATTAAAATTATTCAGTGGTGAATTCTTAGTTAAAAGATTTAATGAACTTTAGGACAGAAATAGTTCAGTTAAAAGAAGAGACCTTGTAATAGAAGAGACCTTGTGTAAGCCTTATGCACCTTATATTGAATGAGATCACTGATCCATCCAGCTCCATAATGTCAATTCCAACAGATTATCAGCACTATTGGGATTTCAGCAAGAATTTCAGCAAAGATTGTTTATTTTTAGATCAACCTGCAGGAATTGAATGTGGGCTGAATTACATGAAGCTTTAATAGAGAGTTGCAAAAGTTTCACAAAATTATCTTTACTTAGAAGAAAAATAGCCACTGCATACAAGAAATATGCATAGTTCCCTCTCTTCTTTTCCTTGTCCATTCAATTGAAAAGAAAAAACCAAATCAGAAAGTCCTTCAACACAGATGTGCATTCCAAAGCAAAGTTTCATGTAAACTCTCAGACTTCTAAGAATATTATAGTGCACCTGCCGAATCTTTCAGCAAAGTAGAGAGAAAGCTGGTTAAAGAATAGTTTCAGCTCCCAATTTATCTATAACTCCTCTGAATAACAGATTATAATCCTCCCCATAAACTGATAAGAGAAGAGAGTTAGCAGACAAATGTTGTAACTTCATCTCTTCTAACAACCATCTTGAAGAAGCAAGCAATGAAAGAAAGAGCAAGTGAGCAAAATAATGTTTTTTTCTGGAGAGAACGCTATGAATTCTGCATCCATACATGATTAGGCTTTGGGGATTTAATCCATATATAAATCCATTACAACAGCATAGAGAAGTGAATACACTAACCTTAACCATAGGAGAGGAATGGAATACACAAATATTCATAGAATCACAAAATCATAGGGCTAGAAGAAATCTTGGAGGTCTTCTAGTTCAGCAATTCCCAACCTTTCTTGCTCCACAGACTGGCAGCAGTAGCAGTGGGAGAGTAGATGGTTTCACACATGCAACCAACTCCTGCTCATGTATAAATGAAGCTTCGCACACTTACCTGCCACTTGAGCAGACTGGTTGTCAGACAGCCTACTGCCTGTCAGACCTGAAGCCATTTTGGGAGCATCTTCAGGGCTGCCACAGCGAGATCGGATGAAGCTGTGGGAACGTAAGGGGTGAGGTAGAGATAGCTGGAGGATGTGTAGCCAAAATAACATTCTTTCTCGTGGGAGCCAAGGACACTATACCAGATGTTGGAAGGACGTGGATCTAAGCTACCCAGAATTGGAACTACAACCTGATTGGATCATATGATGGACATGTGACCTGGAGAGGAAGAACTTTGAGCTTTGATTTGGGTGGGTGTCAGCCTCTATGAAACTTGCTTGCTTTTGGCTGCCATTATAATGGGAAGGGGGAGGTACTGCAGGTATTTGGGAGGGGGGGAAGTGAGCTGGTGGAGATGTCTTGAAAAAGGGAGGAAAATTCTCACTGTTTTCATAGCAGCTGCAGAGAGAGCTGATAGCTGTCAAGGTCAATCTTTCCGGCATATCAGATAGATGGGGCCGTCTGAAGAAGTAACCCACATGACACCTTGGGGAGATGTGGATTGGACACTCAATTTGGGTCCTTGGTGGGAGGGATTTGGGGATGCTTTCAATATGTAATTTTTGCGCCTATTGCCTCAGACTTTGCTTTTCTTTCGCTGCATTCAGTTCATACTCAGTAAAAGTACCTTTCTCTAAAAACATGGAGTTGGGGTTTTTCTTTCTTGAGTTTTGAACGGAGGCACACCTGACAGTGGGGAAAAACCTATGTCCTTCAGAGTTGGGGTTCCACTAGCTGTAGGCCAATATAACATCCCAAATAAAGTTATACTTTGAGGAAACTATAGGTCTCAGAGCTTTGATTGCTTTGGGGTTATTACTTGGAACTCTGACACTAACTCGACTTTCCCAATAAAAACAATCAAAAAGCTCCCTGCATTTGTAGGGCTGCTATCCGGGGTCCTGAGCTCCAGCCACTTACCTGGGCAGCAGGAAGACTCAGGGAAGATGGAGACGATGGAAGAGAAACCTTCTGACACCAGCTGAGCCATGGGAAATGGAGCAGCCTGTGGGGACAACTCCAGGAGCCTTGGCTTCTCCTCGGCGGTAGAGCAAGCAGAAGCAGCGGCAGAGCCTAAATGCCAACTTGGTGTCCAGCCCAAAGAGCAAGTGACCTGGCCACTGGCTCAGAAGCTCTACAAGTGGGGTGATGGTTCAGGAGGCAGCATCAGATTCCCAGCGCCCCAAGAACTGGGCTGAAGAGGACCTAACCAGCTGGCCGATGTTCCAGGAACTCCAGATTGCCTCGGCCTGGCCAGAGTGCACCACGGTCTTTGAGTGGAGACCTACAAGACCCATGGATCTCAGAGAATCTAGAGAGAGGGGAATCCAATCATCCTCATTAAGAAGCCAATCCTTGGCAAGCTTGCCAGAAAGATTTAGCCAACTGAGTGTCGGTAGCCTGGGCCAGATCCCCTCAGGGGGCCCACCTGGCCTGGTTCTGCCCAATTGACTTTCACCTTCCCCGGTCAGGGGAACGTGTCCACTCAGAGCAGGATTTCTCCTTCATGTCAGCCCTGAAGGCCATCTTTTTCTTTGGATTTTCAGGACTGCCACACTTAGTGTTGTGGGAAACTGGGAGGGGGGATTGTATGGATTTGTAGATATCTAGCCATAATAACATTCTTTTCTCTAACCCTAACCCAGCCAAAAGAGCCCTGGCAAGCCAATCAACCGGATCCCTCTCTATGGGGTGAGGCTGCGGGAGCCGCACCATCCCAAGAGTTGCTGACCAGGGCAATGCTGCGGGAACAGATGGGGGTGAGCAGAACAGAGCAGACTCAGGCCCTCGAATGGAGAGCACCAGTCCAGGCTGACCTCAGTGAATCCCGTGAGTGGGGCTTTCAGCCACCAACATGAAGCCAGTCGCTGGCGGGTCTACCAGAGCGGTTTGACTAGCTCAGCATGGGCAGCATCTCAGAACCACCTAGTACCGGCCCACGCAGCTGGGCTTTGGCTCAGCCCACATTCATCTTCCCGGGCCAGAGGACTACAGTGGCACCGAGTGGAGCATCGGCCTCATTTCACTCAATGCAAAGCAGATCACATCCTAGCCTTCCCCGTTGGGCCTGGTTCACCGGGATGACAGTTCCTGCTGGAGTCAGAGTGGTGCTGCTGCAAGACCTACTCGGCCAGTCCACTCCAGTGCTATGAGAACATCCACTAGGACCAACAAGAGCTGATGCCCCTGCTCATCCACCGGTCCTCAGATTGCCTCCTGCTGACCAGGTTCCCCAGCCAGGGGTGGGTTCAATACCAATGGATGCCAGCTCTGGCTCCGCCACCAGTCCAGCAACGGGCCTCATCAGCTTCTCCTCCTCCACAGTTTAGAGCGATGTTCGAGGGGACCTCAGGGAAGCTGGCTTATTTCCTCAAATGGATTTGGTCCCACATTGATCGATATGGGAACCAATATCAGACCGATTGGGATATGATTTCGCAATTGCGGATGGCATGAATGAAGGGGAAGCGGCAGAATGGATAGCTGAACTACACGTTAAAGGAGCCCCGGAGCTAGAGGATGCCAATAGGACTAGGGTTAATTATGTGCATGCCCAAGATGGCGGTCCTATCCGAAACGCTGTGAAGAGAAGGTCGATAGTTGGCTGTTATGGGGGATCTGCAGGGGTCGTAGACCATCTACGACCCCTTGCCCAGCTGGCGGAGCATGAAGCCAATGTGCTGGTGGGTTTTGGGCTCACCAGCGCTCCCGGAATGTGAGCCTCGTAGGAGTCTGCGGCTCGCTGTGGGAGGCAGCGTCAGCGGCTATGGGAGACCATGGGCAGCTGCGTCTGCGGCAGTGGATGGTGGTGAGCGATGGCGGCAGCGGCGGATGGTGGTGGGCCTGATTCCAACCGGATGGCCCGTGGGCTTGTAACCGGGGCGGCGCTGGCGGCGTTGGCTGCGTTGTCACTGGGGCTGCCCTTCACCGGACTATGGACCACGGACGCCTGGTAGGAAGTAGGGGGCGTCTATGGGATGAAGATTCTGGTGAGAAGGCTGTTTTGGAGATCTTGCAGCGATGACGACGACGACGGTGCCGGCAAGACCCCGGTTGGCTAGCGGGTCGGCCGGAGGCTCAGGTGTTGATGTTGGTGAGAGGTTCTATGCTGGCGGGGGGCCCTCCATCATGGTTTTAAGATCGACAGGGTTTAGCCGGAAGAACTCTTGCAGATCAATTCCACCCCTATTTTAGGGGTGAGGTCCTCCTTATTGATATCATTGGAGGCTAAGACTGCAAAGTGGCTGCTGATGATCTTGGTGGAGAGGGGAGGCTGAAAAGGGCTGAAAAGGCGGACAAATTGGTGGTTTTCCCTGCCGCCTGGGACAAGTCCTCCCTCCCCCCTCTCACCACTTTTGACTGACGTACAGTCGGAAGGGCGGCCACTGCACCCTTGATGGAGACGTTTTCCCCCCCACACCTGTTTTCCATCTGCCTTTGTAAGACACTTCTGACTGACTTCAATGTGGACTTTCTTATTTCCGGAGCTTTGGGACCTGGCTTTGTTTTTCATCCTGTTTCCTGGCTGTACGGAAAACAAAACAGTTACGGGAGGATTGATGGAGCCGGTTCCATACTACGTTCGCTGCTGATGGGATATTCATCTTTTCAGGGCCAATAGGGCCAAACCACTGTGAGAGGTTGGTTTTGGACTTTTCCAACTTGCCTTGATCAGGATGGCCAACCACCGTCTGGATATTTCCCCCAGTTGGACAGAACGTGAGGACTCCTGCCCATTACTGTGAGAGGGTAGTGGTGATTCTTCCGGTTAATTTAGTCTTGCTTCCTGGACATTGAGACCATCATTATAGACTCCTAGGCCATGTCTAGGCCATATCTGTATTAACACTCCAGTGTTTTCAAATGTATTCTAGGGCTAAGCTTCTTGCGCTGCGAAATTCCCCCCTCTCGCAGGTTTGGCCCTCTATGTTATCGAGGGCCCACCTTAATGATGGGTTTTGGGACCCCGAGAGGTGGCATGTCGCAAAAAGGGGATTGAGGGTTTTTTTTAAATCATTTTTAAATAGATTTTTAAGGGGTTTTGGGGGGTAGGAAGGTTATGTGGGTTTGGGGGAAAACCCACAGGGGATGGGGACTGGCCTGGCAGTTAATGGTGCCACGGGGGGTATGGACCCTGGGGGAAAGAGGGCTGTTAGAATGCCCTCCGCTAAGGGCTTTTCTATTAATACTCTGAGTGGGAGGGGCAGGTATGGTGGGAGCAGGGGGCCATATTGTGTGGTGGGGGCACGCACTCGCTATCTTCGAGCGATGCCCCGGTCCCCTTAGCTCTTCCCGTTCTCCAGGTTGCTCAGAGTCTCAGGGCCCAAGTCTCTGGCTGATGTTGTGTAATGCCAGGTCCATAGTAAATAAGGCCCCCCTCATTTGTGACCTTATTCAGGAGGGGGGAGCAGACCTGGCAGGTATTACGGAGACCTGGTTGGGCCATGGGGGGGGTTCCCCTCGTGGATATGTGCCCACCAGGCTTCCGTGCATTTCATCAGCCAAGAGCTCAGGGCAGGGGCGGGGGGGGTAGCCGTCATTCTAAGAGAAGGTCTTGATCCGAGGGAGACCACTGTACCTCAGATAGCCTGATGTGAGTCCCTTTTTGTGAAATGGGGTCGTGGGGTGCAGATGGGTTTGTTGATCATGTACCTGGCTCCCTGCCACGTGGCAACGACCCTGCCCGAACTCCTCAACGTCATAGCCGAGGTGGCGGCTGATACCCCCAGACTTGTGGTCATGGGGGATTTCAACCTGCCATCTATCGGTGAAATGTCTGAGTTAGCTCGGGAGTTCATGGCTTCCATGACAGCCATGGACCTGACCCAAGTAATTCATGGCCCTACTCACATAGGTGGACACACTCTGGACTTAATTTTTTATCTCTGGTCAGTGGTTGAGTGGCCTTGATACAGGGGATATAGGCATTGAACCTTTGTCATGGTCTGACCACTTGCTCCTTCGACTTGACTTTCTGACCACCGCACCCTGTCGCAGGGAGGCGGAGCCGACCAGGTGGTTCTGCCCCAGGCACCTGATGGAGCCTGATAGGTTCCAGATGGAGCTTGGGCCATTTCCTGAGACTGGCTCACGACTCGGCTGAAGACCTGGTGGCTGCCTGGGACAGTGCGGCCATCGGGGCTCTGGACCGTGTCGTGCCTTTGCGGCCTCTGACCCGGCACCGAACTCACTTAGCTCCTTGGTTCTCCGAGGAGCTGAGGGAGATGAAGCGCCAGAAAAGACGCCTAGAGAGCGGTTGGAGGGCCAGCCGATCTGAATCTGACTTGACACTGGTAAGGTCTCACATTAAGACCTACCTAGTGGTGATAAAAGTGGCAAAATCTAGCTATTTTGCAGCTCTTATTGCATCACCAGATAACCGCCCAGCCACCCTGTTTAGGGTGACCCGCTCCCTTCTCCATCTGGGAGCGGGGGATGACCCCTTGCAGGGCTGAGCTGAGGATTTTGTACAGTATCTGTATGATAAAATAACTCAGATTCAGGAAGACTTGGCCGCTGACCGGGTTAGTTCAGACGAGATGACTGAGGCAGGCCTTGAGAGTGTTATCTGGGAGAAGTTCGATCCTGTGGCTCCCGAGGACGTGGACAGGATCTTGGGATGGCTGAACGTGACCACATATTTATTGGACCCATGTCCCTCCTGGTTGGTGCTGGCTTCCCGGGAGGTTACACGAGGCTGGCTCCAGGGGATTATTAACGCTTCCTTGAGTGAGGGTGTCCTGTCGGCCGCCTTGAAAGAGGCGGTGGTGAGGCCTCTCCTCAAGAAGCCATCCCTGGATCTGGCTGTTTTGGCTAACTATTGTCCAGTCTCCAACCTTCGCTTTATTGCGAAGGTTGTTGAGAGTGTGGTGGCGCGACAGCTTCCCCAGTACCTGGATGAAGCTGTCTATTTAGATCCACTCCAGTCCAGCTTCAGACCTGGGTACAGCACGGAAACGGCTTTGGTCGCGTTGGTGGATGATTTTGGAGGGCTCGGGATAGGGGTTACTCCTCTATCCTGGTCCTGTTAGATCTCTCAGCGGCTTTTGATACCATCGACCATGGTATCATGTTGCGCCGGCTGGAGGGATTGGGAGTGGGGGGCACCGTCTTGCGGTGGTTCTCCTCCTATCTCTCTGACCGGTCGCAATCTGTATTGACAGGGGGGCAGCAGTCGACCCCGAGGCGCCTTGTTTGTGGGGTGCCACAAGGGTCGGTCCTCTCACCCCTCCTGTTCAACATTAATGTGAAGCCGCTGAGTGAGATCATCCATGGTTTGGGGTGGTTTTGGGGTTTCCATCAGTACGCTAATGATACTCAGATGTACATCTCCACCCCAGACCATCCCAATGATGCCTTGGAAGTGATGTCCCAGTGCCTGGAGGCCGTGCGGGTCTGGATGGGGAGAAACAGACTTCGACTCAACCCTTCCAAGACCAAGTGGCTGTGGCTGCCGGCGTCCCGGTATAGCCAGCTGGCACCATCGCTGGTTATTGGGGGCGAGTTACTGGGCTCCTCGGAGAGGGCTCGCAACTTGGGCATCCTCCTGGACGCACAGCTGTCTTTAGAAGAGCATATGATGGCCGTGGCCAGGGAGGCTTTCTATCAGGTCCGCCTGATACGCCAGTTGCGCCCCTTTCTGGATCAGGACTCCCTACACATGGTCACTCAAGCACTTTTTTTTTTTTTTTAATTTGATTTATATGCCGCCCTTCTCCGGAGACTCAGGGCGGCTTACAATGCGTTAAGCAATAGCCTTCATTCTTTTGTATATTTTATACAAAGTCAGCTTATTGCCCCCACAAACTGGGTCCTCATTTCACCTACCTTAGAAAGGATGGAAGGCTGAGTCAACCTTGAGCCTTGGAGAGATTCGAACCAGCAGAAATTGCAGGCAGCTGTGTTAATTACAGGGTGCACTAAACCCCTGTACTATCAAGGCTCTTCTACTTGTCACTTCTCGTCTGGACTATTGTAATGCTCTCTACATGGGGCTCCCCTTGGGGTGCACCCGGAGGCTCCAACTGGTGCAGAATGGGGCCGCGTGGGGGATTATGGGAGCGATGGGGCGCTCCCATGTGACTCCTCTCCTGCGCGAGCTGCATTGGCTTCTGGTGGACTTCTGGGTGCGCTTCAAGGTGTTGGTGATCACCTTTAAAGTGCTCCATGGCTTAGGGCCGGGGTACTTACGGGACCGCCTTCTGCCACCAATTGCCTCCCACCGGCCAGTTCGCTCCCACAGAGAGGGCTTCTTCAGGGTGCTGTCGACCAGACAATGCCGGCTGGCGACCCCCAGGGGGAGAGCCTTCTCTGTGGTGGCACCTACCCTCTGGAACAATCTACCCCCAGAGATACGAGTGATCCCAGACCTCCGGACTTTTCGTCCGTTAAAACCTACTTTTTTCAGTTAGCTGGCTGTCCTGATTTTATGAATGGTTTTTAAATTTTGATATTGGGCCAAACTTTATTTAATTATTTTTAATCGATTTTAACTTTTGTGTACAAATGTTTTATTTTGGCTGTTCACCGCCCTGAGTCCGAAAGGAGAAGGGCGGTATAGAAATTTGAAAAATAAATAAATAAATAAATAAAATGAGTTCATCCAACTGCTCTGAGCCTGGTTCAAGGCTATGGCCCACCGGCAAGAAGCCGAAGCCCAGATCAAAGCATTGAAGCAAGCGAGCCAGCCCCCATCCATTTTAAGCAAGTCGATGGGACACTAATAGGTGGAGCCCCTGCCACCTTAGTCACTGAGGTGGTTAGACTGGAGATGGGACGCCACTGAGAGCTCATTTGATTTGTCATAGCTCCCAAAATGACTGAGTCAATCATATCGAGGCTTGCTTGGCTAGATAAATGAGGACCGACCATCACGTGGGAAGATGGTTACCAAAAGCTAAGCACAGGCATTGTCCCACTGCTGCCCATCAAGTCAGACAAATGCCAAAAAGCAATGAACCTGAACAGCCCCAGCAAGCTGGAAAGCACAGCAACTGCCGCAGACAGATTTCCTGGCAGTCCACAGGTGCCAAGGGAATACCGAGACCTGTCAGACGTCTTTAGCAAACACGACTGCAACTTCCTCCCCCCTAACCGACCAGTAAACTGCACGATTGAGTTCGTGCCGGGTGTTGTGACCCATTTTATTAGAGATGTCACATTGGCACATCTGGGAAAACCTGAATCTGAAAGCGTCCAGATTTTCTCCACCCAAAAGAAAGTCCAAGTCCCTTCCCCTGCACCCACATGTCCATCACATGGCCCCAATCAATGCACCATTCCAACTGGAGATACCTCCAAGTCACGCCACTCCAGGTGCAGGCAGAATGTCCTTGAGACCCAGAGAAAAGAATGTTATTATTGCTAGATATCCCTACAATTCCATGCAATCCCCTCTCCCAGTTTCCCACAGGACTAAGTGTGGCAGCCCTGAAGATCCAAAAAAAAAAAAAAAAAGATGGCCCCTAGGGCTGATAGGCTTCCCCTCCTGCCTACTACAGTGGCCGGAGTGGATCTAGTGCCAATGGGTGCCAGTGCTGGCCACCCAGCTGGCTCCAGCTCCACAGCCACTGGTGCTGCCAGCCAACCCCCCACTCTTCAGAGCCACGTTTGATGGGAGCCCGGGAAGCTGGTGTACTTTTTTTTTTTATTGAAAAGTTTTACAAAAAAATACAAAAATTTTCTTCCCCCCCCCCATGTTCCCCCCACCCTTCCCCCCCTCATCCACCCTCCCCCCAGACTTCCCAGAGCAAAATACAAGGTATTTCATTTAATCAATCATAAACTAGATTAATCTACTTATCCTCAAAGTACTAACTCCCCCCTTGAAACCTTAACTTCACTATAGATAACCTAATGCTTCTAATACTAACATCCATTCATAAGCTATTTGATATTTTCTTGTCTGATACTTATTTTGAATATAATCAATCCATCTTCTCCATTCCAAAACGTATCTTTCTTGCATGTGGTCCTTCAAGTATGCTGAGATTTTCACCATTTCTGATAGGTTTGTTACTTTCAATATCCACTCTTCAATAGTAGGCAAAGAGTCCTTCTTCCAATATTGAGCTACCAACAGCCTAGCCGCTGATATTAAGTTCAAAATCAATTTAGTCTCTGATACTGTGCAGTCCGTAGTTATACCCAATAGAAACAATTGAGGAGTACATTTCAACCTTCTTTTCAGAATGTTCTGCATCACCCACCAAATTTTTATCCAAAATGCCTTGATTTTCTTACAGGTCCACCATATATGATAATAGGTTGCATTATTACATTCACATCTCCAACATTTAGCTTGCAAATTCGAGTACATACATGATGATTTTTTAGGATCTAAGTGCCATCTATAAAACATTTTATAAAAAATTCTCTCTCAGATTTTGTGCTTGTGTAAATTTAACATTTCTGACCCAAATCTTTTCCCACGTTTCCATCATCACTGGTTCCTGAAAGTTTTGTGCCCATTTTATCATACAATCCTTAATCAATTCTGTTTCTGAATCTATTTCCAATAATGCATTATACAACCTTTTAATATGCATTTGACTTTGATCTCTAATCTGTTTCACTAGATTTTCCTCATTTTGCATAACCCCAATTTTTTGATCCTCCCTCCATCTAGCTTGAAGCTGACCATACTGAAACCAAGTATAAATTATCCCTTCTTCTTTTAATTCATCTAGAGATTTCAGTTGCAACTTACCCCTTTCCAAAAGAAGAAGCTCTTTATAAGTAATCACCTCTGTTTTTTGCTCTATACTTATATTTTCTATTGCATGTCTGGGATTTGCCCATATACAGTAGGTATCTTATAGTTCAGCTTATATTGGTACTTTTTCCAAACCCTCAACAATGCATTTCTGAGTATATGACCCTTAAACACTTTATCCACTTTTTTTTTTTCATATAACAAATAAGCATGCCATCCATATAACAAATCATAACCTTCTATGTTTAACATTCTTTCTTCAGTTAAGTTAAACCAATCACTAATTTGTGATAAAGCTGCTGCTTCATAATACAATCTTAAATTAGGCATTTTAAGACCTCCTCTCTCACGTATATCCTGTATAATTTTCAGTTTCACTCTTGGTTTCTTCCCAGCCCAAATGAAAGTATTAACCCCTTTCTGCCATTCCATCAAATTTCCATCTTTCTTAAGCACTGGTATCATTTGGAACAAAAATAAAAACCTAGGTAGTACATTCATTTTTATTGCTGCTATCCTTCCCAGTAGTGATAATTGTAACTTTTTCCAATTTTCCATTTCTTTCTGTACTTTTTGCCAATTATTCTGTACTTTCTGTACTTTTCATAATTATTTTTAAACAATTTCGTGTTTGAGGCTGCAATATATACTCCTAGATACTTAACCTTTTTAACTACTTCAAACCCCGTTATTCTCCCTAAATCTTCTCTTTGAGTTGTGGACATATTTTTAGTTATCATCTTTGTCTTGTCAAGATTTACTTTAAATCCAGATACTTTGCCATATTGAGCTACTATGTCCAACATATAGGGAGCCGCTTCTATAGGTTGAGATAAAGTAAGAACCAGGTCATCTGCAAATGCTCTTAGTCTATAATCCTGCTGTCTAATTACAATTCCTTTTACTTTATCAGAATCACATAACTTATTCAACAAAACTTCTAAAGTTAAAATGAACAACAATGGCGACAAGGGACAGCCCTGCCTCGTACCTTTCTCAATTTTAAACACATCTGTTAAACCTCCATTAATTATTATTTGTGCTGTTTATTCCTGATATATTGCTCTAATTGAATGTATGAAATACTCCCCAAAGTGCATTTTTTCTATTATTTTAAACAGGAATTGCCAGTTCAATCGATCAAATGCTTTCTCTGCATCCAAGAATATGAACGCTGCAAGGACCTGGTTATTTTTTCCCAAATATTCCAATAAGTTTATAATTTGTCTAACATTATATTTCATCTGCCTCCCTTTTATAAAACCTGATTGGTCTTTGTGAATAACTTGTTGCATAACTGGCATTAATCTATTCGCTAATATTTTAGCAAAAATTTTATAATCCATGTTCAAAAGTGAAATTGGCCTAAAGTTTTCAGATTTGATACAGTTTTGATCTTCCTTCGGAATCAGTGAAACAAAAGCTGTTCTCCAAGAGGGTGGAACCCCTCCCCCTAATTGAATTTTACAAAATAGAGCTCTAAGTGGCTCTACCATTTCAAGCTGTAAATTCTTATAATAAACAGCTGTTAGTCCATCTGTTCCTGGAGCTTTCCCTGTTTTTAACTGCTTAATTGCCGTAATGATCTCCTCAGAAGTTATTGGTTGATTCAATCCTTCCCTCTGTTCCAACGTTAATTCCAAAATATTCCCTTCCTTTAAATATCTATCTATGTCTATACCTTGTATAGTCACTAGCATATAACTTTGTATAAAATTCCAAAAAAGCCTTTTTAATCATATTCTGTTGGTAAACTTCCTTACCTCTATATTCTATCTTACTAATGACTCGTGATTTCTGTTTTTTCCTCAACATGTAGGCCAACCACCTACCTGGTTTATTGGAATTACAAAATGTATTATGTTTAGCATATTGTAAACTAGTTGCCACCTGATCAACCATTAACATATTAAATTGCCCTCGTAGTATATTTATTGTTTCTTTTACTTTCTTATCTCCTGGATTAGATATAAGTAATTGTTCTTTTTTATTTCTTCCTCTGTCTCTTTACGCTTCTTTTGTTGTTTTAGTCTATATTTATTGTTCATATATATTAAAATACCCCTCATATAAGCCTTGCTAGCATCCCAGACCATTTCCATAGGAGTACCCTTATTTATATTAATAACAAAAAATTCTTTCATTTGTTTTTTAAGCTCTTTTACATTTTCTTCATATCTAAATAAGTTTTCATTTAACCTCCAAGACCTCCTTTCTCCCCTCTCCTGTTCAAATTCCACCCAAACCGGACTATGATCAGTTAAAGTTCTTGGACATATCTTCGTCTTCTTCACCCTGGAAATAAAATCATTTGTGGTTAGTATAAAATCAATCCTGGAGAAGGATTGATGTCTATCAGAAAAAAAAGTAAAATATTTTTCCTCCAGGTTACATTCTCTCCAGATATCTCTCAGTTCTATATCTTCCATCATATCAAAAAAAGATTTAGGTAGTTTTGCACGTGTTGAGATCTTTGATAAGCTTTTTTTATCTTTCTGCATGTCAATTACTCCATTCCAATCACCCATTAATATAAAAGATTTATAGTTCCATTGTGTTATTTTAGTATGTAAAAATTTATAAAACTTGTCTTGTTGCTGATTAGGGGCATATATTCCAATAAAAAGCATTATTCCAGTCTGTGTTAGTAATTCAATTGCAATATATCTTCCTTGATCATCTGCCTCAATTAAGTTAGCTGATAGTCCTTTCCTTACATATATGACTAGTCCATTTTTCTTCTCTAACGCTGATGCCACAAAATTTGTACCTAATCTTGAATTTATCAAATATTTTTGGTCTGATAATCTGCTATGTGTTTCTTGCAAGCAAATAACATCATTGTTAAATTGTTTCAAGTAGTGAAATACTTTCTTTCTTTTTTGTGGTGAATTTAAGCCATTGACATTCCAAGATAAGAATTTAGTTGCCATCTTTGGCCTTTTGAAGCCTTGTGAGCATCAGCTGAAGCTCCTCTTCCACCTTACTCTTCGGCCTAGCCTCCCCCCTGCTTCTGTTTTTTGGAGTTCTTGAGATAAATCTTGAGATTGTTGCCTTTTTGATTGTTGTTGTTGCAATTTATAAGTTGATCGGGTCAGTTGTTGTACTTTCGGCTCTCCCTTCTTAGGTGGTTCCAAAGTTGGGGGTGAGCCCCCAAGATCCAAATCTTCTTCCATGATAATTCCTCCAGCTGCAACTTCAGCATAGGTTTGTATCTGTTTTCCATCTTTTTCTTGTTGTAACATCTCCATTTTCTTCCTCCCCCCCCCCCGGTGAGGGTGGGTATCCAGCCTGTAAAACATTTACATAAAAATCTTTTGCCTTCCAAACTGTATTTAACCGATATCTTTCTCCATTATAAGTCACTATTAGACCAATTGGGACATCCCATCTGTATGCCACTTGTTGATTTCTCAGCTCATTTACCAGGAAGCCAAAGTCTTTTCTACTTCTCAACATCTTTGGAGGAATCTCTTTCAAAACCACCATCTCTTGCCCAGCCACCTGAACTTTATTCTTGTAAGAGGCTTGTAGGATTTCATTTCTGATCTTTCTAGTTGTAAAATAAATCACCACATCTCTTTGCAGCTGTCTTTGTTTTGCCAGCCAGGAATTAACCCTGTAAATTTTATCAATTTGAATTGCCACATCTTCTGGTCTTTCTTTAATTAACTCTGCAATAGCATCAGCACAAATGTCTTTTAAATTTTCTTTACTATTTTCCTTCCGGCCTCTCAATCTCAGAGCAAACTCCATGGATCTGTATTGTAACATTACCAATTCATCATCCACTTTCTCTGTTCTGGTCATGACATCACCCATTTTGCTTTCCAAATTTAAGTTGGCTTCATTAATTTCTTCAACTTTCCCATCAAGCTGGATAACAAGGTTTGACAATCCTGATACAGCAAAAACAATATCATCTCTTATTTTATCGTGTTCCTCTGCAACCGCTTCCTTGATCGAACTTATATCTTCCTCAATTTTCTTAAATTTCCCTTCCACCAGTAGTGTTAAATTATTCATTTCTGTGGCTTGGTTATTCATAGCTTCTTTCACTGCTGTTGCTTGATTATTCATGGCTTCTTTCATAACTTCTTTAAAATCATTAAGTGCTGCATCTTGACTCTGAGTCTGGCTCTGTGAGTCAGCCGGAAGTTGTGCTTTCTGTGTCACCACTGACACAACTGGAGAACCTCCCCCTCCTTTAACAACTCCTGGTTTCACTTGTCTAGAAGCCATTTTTTCTCCCCCCCCTCTTTTCTTTAAAAGCCACAAAGTCTTTAAAGATGTTTGTAATTTATAGTCTCTAATTTGCCAAACAGGGTAGTTTTTTTCCCCCTCTTTCCTCCACAAACTCTCAATTCCCAGCAGTTAATAGGCAGCTAATCCACTCTCCCAGCGCAAAGTTCTCAAGCACTTTCGTTTCTGGCTTTCACTTTCAAAACCATAACAAAGACGCCATCTTCCGCCTCCAGCTCAATAAGATTCAAGTTGAAACAAAGTAACTTCGGAGTTAAGCTCTGTACTTTTAAGGCTTGTTCTCCTGTTTTCTGCTCTGCCTGCACTTGCAATCAATCAAACTCA
Source organism: Pantherophis guttatus (assembly GCF_059756535.1). NCBI lineage: Eukaryota > Metazoa > Chordata > Lepidosauria > Squamata > Colubridae > Pantherophis > Pantherophis guttatus. The sequence continues at coordinate 182,157,831 of NC_142063.1, read as the reverse complement.
CTTTTAAAAGCAGGATCGGATCGCGGCTTCTCGCTCGGCCTTCGCAGAGTCGTCCTGGCTCTGGAGCTTCTTGGCGGGCTGGCTGAGGAGCTCTCACCCTCCAAGCCTCTGGAAATGTTCCAGAGGGCTTTCGGGGAGCTCTACTCTCCCCCACCGGCTCTCCTCTCCTTCTTTTCCCGAAGGAGAGTTTTTCAGCCGCTAGACATCTGATTTACGCTGTCAAAGCGGCTTTTACGGAGACGCAGGGCTGGCGGTCTTGAAAGACCATCCACGGAGCCTGCGGTGCCAACCAGAAGTCCCCCGCTGGTGTACTTCTTGAATCGGATCTGATCCCACCTCAATCGCTACAGGAGTCAGTACCAGTCTGACCAAGAGATGATCTCGGCCATCACAGACAACATTGATGATAAAGTGGCTGAGTGGGTGGCCCAACTATATGACGAGGGGGCTCCTGAACTCGAGGATGCCGATGAGTTCCTGCAGCTACTGAGAACCCGGTTTGAAGACACAGCTTAGGGGCAAGAGGCAGGAGCCGAGATCCGAGAACTCAAGCAGAAAGGCCATTCTGTGAAGGAACTGGTGTGGGAATTCCGAAGAGTGGTGGGAAAACTGTGAGACTGGCTGGAGCCCCTCCTTGTCCACCACTTCAAGGAGGCTCTAGACCAGGACCTCCGGCAGGCTTGCGCCTTCCAAGGCATCCCCGAGCGCATACAGGAGAGGTACTGGATGGCAGTGGCTATGGACAAGATTCACCCTCACCGGAAAGCTGTGCCAGACAAAAAGCCAAAGCAGACCTTGGGATGCAGAACCGGAGCGAAGCAGCCCGAGGAGCTGCATCCAGCCCCAATGGCAGCCATTAGGTGCTTCAGCAAGGCCACCGAGCATCAGAGTGCCTGGTCCCAGTGCCAGTTCTGTAAGTCTGGACCCCAGCAGGTCCCAAAGTGAAGAGAACCCCATGCAAGCCAACGGACAAGGGGAGATTTGCACAGCAAGCCATTGAGGACCCCCCCCTCTGCAAAAGGAGGGAAAACTCCAGCTTCAGAAGCCCCACTGGCTGCCATGAGTGACAGCAGTGAGTGCAGTGAAGATGACCTGATGATAAGTGAAGCCATCCACTCCTTCACCATAAAGGCATGAATAGTGGTACCCAGGACGGGAGCCCAAGGGGTCATAGAGGCCATCATAGACACTGGGTGCACCAGACGCCTAATCAGCCTCCCTACTGTCCAGAGGCTAGGGATAGGCACTACATCCCTGGTGCGCCCCATTCTCTTTGAGCAAGTCAATGGACATCAATAGGCAGAGCCCCAGCCACTCTAGTCACCGAGCCAGTAAGACTGGATATGGGCCGTCACTAGCTCATCCGCTTTGTGGTAGCACAAAAATGACAGTGTTAGCCATTCTGGGCCTCGCCTGGCTGGACAAGTGGGGTCCAGTCATCACATGGGAGGATGGCTCTAAAAAGCTAAAAATAGGAATGAGACCATTGCCTCCCTGTCCTGGTGACCAGGTCTCACTGGCAGACCTGTCGCCTGGGTCCCACTTCTGCAAGAAAGCTGCCACTATCACCAATTTGCTGCCATGCTACTCCCAAGTCCCCAAAGGGTATCAAGACTTGGCTAACACTTTCAAGTACAAGAAAGCAACACCCTACCGACCCACTGACCCACCAACTGTGCAATAGAGTTCGTACCAGGAGCTAAACTACCTAAGCCGAAGATGTACTCCATGCCCACCAGGGAAATGGATGAGCTGAGGAATTACACTGACATCAATCTAGCTAGAGGGTTCATTCAGCCAGCCAAATGAATAGGCTGTGCTGTTTAAAGAGAAAAAAGATGGGTCGATGAGACTTTGCGTTGACTTTAGAGATATTAACACAGTGTGTGTGGGAAACACTTATCCCTAGCATGAAGGACATGCTAAGCCCCCTGGCGAAAGGGAAGGTGTTTACCAAACTGAACCTAAGAGAGGCATACTACCAGGTGTGAATCAAAGAGGGGGATGAGTGGAAGATGGCCTTGAAATGCCCATTAGGCTGTTTCCATTTTAAAGTGATGCCATTTGGGTTGCAGGGCACCCCTGCGGTCTTCATGCAATTGATTAGTGCTGCATAAGCACCTCTACAAGGGCGTCCTAGTCCATCTGGATGATATTCTCCTCTAGAGGAGCACACTAAGCTAGTACGTCAAATCTTGAAGAAACTCCTAGCAGCTAAACTATATGCGAAGCTGTCAACATGCAAGTTCGACAAGACCTCCCTAGACTACCTGGGCTACCAAGTGTCAAACAAGGCGATTTAAATGGTTCCTGGAAAAGTAAAAGCGGTGCTGGACTGGCAGCCCCCACGCACCCACAAACAACTTCAAAGCTTCCTCAGGTTCGCAAACTTATACAGGCAGTTCATCCCAGCCTTTGCTGAGTTGGCACTTCCCCTCACAGAATTATTGAAAACAGGAGGAGGCCCTAAGCTGCAACCTGGCCAGCTTCTGGCTTGGACCCTAGAATGCCAGCGGGCATTTCAAAAACTGAAAAAACTGCTTGCGGAGGAGCCTATTCTCAATCACCCTGACCCTGACCAGCCATTTGTAATCCAGGCAGACACCAGCGATGTCACCATAGCTGCAGTGTTGTTGTAAGGCAAAGGCCAGGGCCAATTACAGCCCTGTGCGCACACCTCCAAAAAACTCACTGACACGGAAAGAGGGTGGGCAGTGTGGGAAAAGGAAGCCTATGATGTTTGATGGGCCCTCCCCCCTGGAGACACTTCCCTGAAGGAAACCGGGCACCATTCAAAGTTTGGACTGACCACAAGAACCTAGAAGCCCTAAAAACCCCTTGGAAACTCTCCCCCAAACAAATCCCCTGGGCGCAATATTTCAAATGGTTGAATTAAAGTACATCCCATGGGGGAAGAATCCGCTCACTGATGCCTTGTCCAGAAAACCACAGTTCAATAGCTGGCACAAAGATATAATCAACACCATAATCCCTCCCTCTCATTCAGCGGCTCAAGCCATCACCAGAGGCCAAGCCATATGTTGAGGCTTGGCCTCTGGGGGTGGGGGGAAATCCAATGATAGAGGCCTTGAAAATAGTGCTCCCAGCAGACCAGTGGTTCAATAACAACAAAGACATCTTGACCCTCAAGGGGTCAGCTTGGAAGGGGACCAAGCTATATGTCCCTACCAGCTTGAGACTCCAGGTCCTGCAGCACAACTACAACTCCAAACTTGCTGGACACTTTGGTTACCTAAAAGCTCTGCATTTGACCAGGAGACAGTTCTGGTGGCCAAAGATGAAAGCAGACATGGAGGACTATATAAAGAGCTGTGCCATCTGTGCAGCCATGAAGAAGCAGCGGCAGCAGGTGGCACAGCTCTTTACATAGTGACAGCAGATGGCAGACCCAAGCTGCCCCTGGGAAGAGATCGCTATGGATTTTATAGTTGGCCTCCCAGATAGTGGTGGGAACATGGTCACTTTGATCATGATTGACTTATTTTTGAAGCAAGCCCACTTTATAGCCTGCTCAAGGCTATCCTGTGCCAAGAAACTAGCTAGAATGTTCATAAAACAAATATACAGGCTACATGGGGTGTCCCACAGAATTATCTCTGACAGGGGGGTCCAATTCACTACAAAGTTCTGGACGTAATTCCTGCGGGCAATAGGGTCCTCCCAGGGGCTCAGCTCAGCTTTTCATCTGAGTACGAATGGAGCCATACAATGAGAGAATGCCATAGCAGAACAGTACCTGAGGTACTACGTACCTGAGTACTATCAAGAGTCCACCTGAGCAGACATGCTGTGTTTTGCGGAGGTAGCCTATAATAATGTGATGCATAGCAGCACTGGCCTGACTCCTTTCCAGATCACTAGCAGCATAGAGTTTGTCCCTATGCCTAAATTGCCCAGGGAGCTGTTCTCCTCTGTGTCCTTTAATGAGTGGATGGACTCATTGAAACAGGGGTGGGAAAATACAAAGCAGGCTCTAATAGAAGCAGCAGGGAACTACAAAAAGCAAGCTGACAAATGCCACTTCCCCTAACCTCCTTTTCATGCTGGAGACAAAGTGTACTCGTTAACAAAGTATCTAAGACTAAAGTTGCCAAGTAAAAAACTAGGGCCGAAGTTCATATGGCCGTTCCCCATAGTGAAAATGTAACTGTTCAGCTTAGACTCCCACGCTTGCTAGGGAAAGTGCATCCAGTGTTTCATAAAGCCGGCCATATGCTCTCAGCTTGGGCCAGCAGACCAGGTAGCCCTGAAGCCCATCGTAGTACAAGGAGACACCCATTATGAGGTTAAAAAAGATATTAGACCAATGCCTGCATCGGGGCCACTTACAATACCTAGTACACTAGAAGGGGTACCCCCTTTCCACAGCCACATGGGTTAAAAGTTGGGATGTGAAAGCTGACAGGTTGATCAAGCAGTTTCATGACAGCTACCCTCATAAACCCAAAGGACCACCTAGGGGGGAAAGAGGAGGTTGATTGGGAAGCGGACTAACCTCCGTTTGATTTTCTATTAAAGAAGGTCCTTCTCAATTGAGAGGAGGGCAGCCATTTTGGGAGCATCTTCAGGGCTGCCACAGTGAGATCGGGTGGAGCTGTGGGAACATAAGAGGGGAGGTAAAGATAGCTGGGGGATGTGTAGCCAAAATATACTTTCTCATGGGAGCCAAGGATGCTCTACCAAGTGTTGGAAGGGCATGGACCAAAGCCAGCCGGAGTTGGGACTATGACCTGATTGGATCATGTGATGGACATGTGACCTGGAGAGCAAGAACTTTGGGCTTTGATTTGGGTGGGGGAAAACCCTGGGTCCTTCAGAGTCGGGTTTTCACCAGCTGTGCCAATATGACATTCCAAATAAAGTTATACTTTGAGGAAACTCTAGGCCTCAGAGCTTTGATTGCTTTGGGGTTATTACTTGGAACCCTGATACTGCCATGGACGAGGGGAGGGGCTCATGAGATGGAGATCGACCTCACCCAGGACTGATGCCAGTGGGCCAGTGTATGATGCTTCCCTCCCACATGTAAAGAATACCCCAGGACCACAAAAAGCAATGCTGAACCTAGATTGAGGTACCCAATGTGATTCAGGTGCGTCCCTTTCTGGATCGGGATGTCTTACATACGGTCACTCATGCTCTCATCACATCCCGCCTGGACTACTGTAATGCTCTCTACATGGGGCTCCCCTTGAGAAGCACCCAGAGGCTCCAGCTGGTCCAGAATGCGGCCGCGCAGGTGGTTATGGGGGCGACTTGGCGCTCCCATGTAACACCTCTCCTGCGCAAGCTGCACTGGCTCCCGGTGGTCTTCCGGGTGCGCTTCAAGGCATTGGTTACCACCTTTAGAGTGCTCCATGGCTTAGGACCTGGGTATTTATGAGACCGCCTTCTGCCACCGATAGCCTCCCACTGACCAGTACGCTCCCACAGAGAGGGGCTCCTTAGGGGATGCAGGTCACAAATAAGGTTAAATATTTGGGAATACATTTGACATTCTTAAGGAGAATAATTATGATAAGCTTAAACAACAGATAGTGACAGACCTAACAAAATGGGAGAATTTGCAGCTATCATTGATAGGAAGAATATCAACTATTAAAATGAATATACTGCCCAGACTTTTATACTTGTTTCAGACAATTCCAATTAAGTTGGGGAAAAAATATTTTGAAGATTTAAATAAAATGGTGTTAAAATATATATGGCAGGGCAAAAAGGCAAGGATAAAATTAAAATTGATGCAAGATGTTAGATCAAGAGGAGGTTTTGGTTTGCCGGATTGGGAATTGTATTATCAAGCTTGTAACTTGATGTGGATTAAAGAATGGATAACACTAAGGAATATTAGATTGTTGACCTTAGAAGGACATGATTTACTGTTGGGCACGCTTTTATGTGGTATAAAAGTACAAAAATACAGGGTTATTTTAGAAGACATATTTATTTATTTTATTTTTATTTTATTGAATTTCTATACCACCCTACTCCCGAAGGACTCAGGGCGCTGAACAGCCACGAAATAAAACACATACATATAAAAATTTAAAATCGAATAAAATGAATTAAATAAATTTGGCTGAATTAATACCCATAATTTAAAATACCCATATTTTAAAACACATTAAAATTTAAAATTTGCACTTAAAAGGGAGAGGATTTAGGCGAGGCCAGCTTGATGAAATAAAAGAGTCTTCAGCTCGTGGCGGAAGGTGCGCAGATCCGGGATCATCCGTATCTCTGGGGGGAGCTCGTTCCAGATTGTTGGTGCCCCCACAGAGAAGTCTCTCCCCCTAGGGGCCAACAGCCGACATTGTTTGGCCGACGGCACCTGGAGGAGCCCCTCTCTGTGGGAGCGTACTGGTCGGTGGGAGGCTATTGATGGTAGTAGGCGGTCCCGTAAATAACCAGGTCCTAAGCCATGGAGCACTTTAAAGGTGGTAACCAGAACCTTGAAGCGCACCCGGAAGACCACCGGGAGCCAGTGCAGCTCGCGCAGGAGAGGTGTTACATGGGAGCTCCACGCTGCTCCCATAACCACCCGCGCGGCCACACTCTGTGCCAGTTGGAGCCTCTGAGTGCACCTCAAGGGGAGCCCCATGTAGAGAGCGTTACAATAGTCCAGACGAGAGGTGATGAGGGCATGAGTGACTGTGCGTAGCGAGTCCCGATCTAGAAAGGGACGCAACTGGCGAATCAGGCGAACCTGATGAAAAATCCTCTCGGTCACGGCCATCAAGTGCTCTTCTAAAGACAGCCATGAATCCAGGAGGACGCCCAAGTTACGAGCAATTTCCGTGGGGGCCAATGATTCGCCCCCAATAGCCAGCGATGGCGCCAGCTGACTATATGATATGAGAGTCTTTGTTATTAAACTGGGAGAAGATCAAACAATGTTACTACTTAAAAATTCCAGTCTGGTTATCACCTATTGAAGCAGTCTCACACGCAATAACATTTAGGAAGGAACAAATTGTTAGATATGGTGAATTATTAAATGAAAGGGGTGAATTTAAGTCGAAGCAAGAATTAGAAGAACAAGAGCTTGAAATGGATTGGTTTTCATATATGCACATACAGTCTAGATATGATGAAGATTCTAAAAAGGAGGGTTTCTATAGCAACTTGACAAATTTAGATAAAATTTTAATAGGTTCTGATGACCATGTAATTAAAAAATTGTACAGTCATTTATTAGAAGTAAAATTGTCAGAAGAACAAGTTAAAGAAACAATGATTGCATGGGGGAAAAATGTGGGTCATGGGATTGACTTAGAGAAATGGGAAAAATTATGGTCACAGAATTATAAAATGACAATGTCAACAGCATATAAGGAAAATTTGTATAAGATGTTTTACAGGTGGCATTTACCCCCGGCGAGAATAGCCAGAATGTACAAGACTAAATCGGAGAAATGTTGGAAGTGTCATCAGACCCCGGGCTCATATTACCATATGTGGTGGACATGTGCAGAAGCTAAAAGATATTGGACTAAAATCCACAAATGGTTGGAAAAAATGACAAAGAAACATATTGACTTTAAACCAGAGATATTTTTATTGGGGATTTTACCAGAAATATACAATAGAGAAATGAGATATTTAATTGTGAATGTTTTAACTGCAGCTAGAATTGTATTTGCTAGAAATTGGAAAGGTGAGAAGATACCCATGGATGATGACGTTATCAAGAAAATTTTGGAGTGTGCTGAAATGAGTAAATTGACATTTGAAATTAGGGAACAAGAAGATAAACAATATTATTTGATATGGGATCTATTTTATCAATGGTTAGACAAGAAAGAATGGAAATGAAATATGAAATATGAAATGGATAAGATAATAAAATATATAAAGGGGTTTTTTTCTTCCCCTTATAGAGGGAAATTTACTGTTAAATAATTGGTAAATGAGAATAATAATGTAATAAACTGTTAAATAAGAAAATGAGGGATAGAGGATTAAGCACAAAAGATTCGTAACCGATTAATACACTTTCTGTAATTGTAATGGATGACAATTGTTTTATGTTTTAAGTTTTGTTTAAAAATCAAAAATTTTTCAAAAAAAAAAGAGAGAGGGGCTCCTTAGGGTGCCGTCAGTCAAACAATGTCGATTGGCGGCCCCCAGGGGGAGAGCCTTCTCTGTGGGGACACCTACCCTCTGGAATGAGCTGCCCCTGGAGATATGGCGGATCCCGGATCTTCGCACCTTTCGCCATTCCCTAAAGACTTTTTTATTCCAGCAAGCCGGGCTGGCATAACTCTTTTAAATTATTTTTAATTTTTAAATTGTTAATTATCGGTCTTAATATAGGGGTGTTTTTAATTGTGGGCCAAATTAATTTAATTGGATTTTAATACTGTTTTTAAATTTTGTATTTCTTGTGCTTTATCTGTTGGCTGTTCACCACCCCGAGTCCTTCAGGAGAAGGGCGAGATATAAATATAAACAATAAACAACAACAACAACAACAACAACAACAACAACAACAACAATAATAATAATAATAATAATAATAATAATAATAATAATAATAATAATAGGGGCGGGAAGGAGGGGCACCAAGTTGCAGCATGCTGATCCAAAAAGCCCAATCTCAGTGCCACAATTCCAGGGAAGAAGGCAATGAAGTCAGCTCTGAGGACCTGGGAGACGGTGCTGAAAGGCATAGAGGTCGTAGAGTTTGCCCGTCCTGGATCTGAGGGGTTGGGAGTTCCAACCAGCTTAGGTGAGACTGAAAGTGACAGCAGTGGCGGCCCCCTTGTAAGTCAACATGTGGCCCCTGTAACCATTCCTGTGAAACTAGTGGTGCCCTCCTCAGAGACCCAGGGGAGTATATTAGCTGTTGGGCATGGGCTGCACTAGGTGTGTGGTTAGCCCTGAAGTCATTGAAAAGCTGGGACTGAGACTCAAACGGCTGAGGGTACTGATAGAGTTTTGTCAGCTAGATGGGACTGTAGCTGAAGAGAATCCTGGCTCACTTTATAACTGAACCAGTAGAGATGAGAATGGGAAAGCACAAAGAGACTCTGAGTTTCATAGTGGTGCCAGGGATGGAGAGGCCCCTCCTACTTGGAATGTCATGCCTGCAGAAATGGAACCCTTATGTGAATTGGAAGAGAGGACTTTTCTTGATCAACTGCTTCAAAAATTGCCTCAATGATGACATCTACCACACCTGTATTTCACATGCAGCCCCATGCACCCTAAAATACTGGTATGTGCTGGCAGATGTGATAGAAATCGACCTTGCCTGGGACTGATACCGTGGGGGCCATGGATGATGCAAATCCTCCCCTCCTGCACATCAAGAAGCCTCAAGGTCAGCAAAGAGCAACTCTGAACCTGGACCGAGGTCCATGGCATGCTTTAAGTGTGGGAAGGAGGGGCACCAAGCTGCAGAATGCCGATCCACCAAGCCCACTTGCAAAGTTGCGACAATTCTAGGGAAGAAGGCAGAGAAGCCAACTCTGAGAACTCAGGAGATAATGCTGAAATTCAGGCATGGAGCTCCAACCAGCTCTGGTGAGAGTGAAAGTGAGTATGATAACAACTTTCTAGTAAATCGACATGTGATCCCCATAACCATTCCTGTGGAACTAGTGGTGCCCTCCTCAGGGATCCAGGAGAGGATGTTGGCTTTATTGGACTAGGGCTGCACTAGATGCATGGTTAGTCCTGAGGTCGTCAAAAAGTTGGGGCTGAGATTCAAATGATTGAGGTTGCCCATAGCATTTTGCCAGCTGGATGGGACTGCAGCTGGGGGGAGGGGACTCATTTTTTAAACTGAGCCAGTGGAGATGAGAATAGGAAGGCCCAAAGGGACTCTAAGTTTCATAGTGGCACCAGGGATGGAGAGACCTTTCCTACTTGGACTGTCTTGACTCCAGAAATGGAACCCTTATGTGAACTGGAGGAGGGGGCTTTTAAAGATTCAGCATAAAAGAGCCAACAAAGAGGAAAAGATTCAGAAGCCCAGGGACACAAAATCCAAAAAACCAAAAGGAACTGGGGGCAGCAATGCAGGACCACCCGATAAGCGAGTCCAGAATCCCAAAGGAGTATTGGGAACTTCGGGATGTGTTTGGTGAAAAAGGCTCCAACATGCTCCCACCCCATCGCCCCACAGACTGTAGTATCAAAATTCTTCCTGGGGCTAAGCCTAAACTTTACTTGATGACTCCACATGAGCTAGACAAGTTTCACGCCTTCATAGAGAAAACCCTAAAACATGAATTTATTCAACCAGCAAGGCCCAGAATGGCAGCCCCAGTTTTGTTCTGGGAAAAGAAGGATGGACTTCTTTGCCTATGCGTGCACTATAGAGGGCTAAATGTGCATGGAAATTGTCTACCTACTACCCTTGATGAAGAACATGTTGGTCCTTCATCAAACATGTTTAACCAAAGGCAAACTCTTCAGTAAATTAGACGTGGGAAGCTTACTAGCGGGTTCAGATCAAGGAAGGTGATGAATGGAAAAACTGTGTTTAATTGCCCTCTGAAATGTTTTCAATTCTGGGTGCTCCCTTTCAGTCTGCAGGGGGCCCCTGTGATGTTCATGCAAGTGATCAATGATGTACTGCATGACTATTTATACAAAGGGATGTTGGTGTATTTGGATGACATAATATATATTGCAACTATGGACTAGCATGTGAAATTGGTATGGGCTGTCCTAAAATGGCTCCAAGCCATGGAACTGTATGCAAAGCTTTCCAAGTATTAATTTCACTAAGATTGATTATCTGGGTTACTATATATTAAAAAAAGGAGTGGAAATGGATTCAAAAAAAGTGAAGGCAGTACTAGAGTGAGCCTCTCCCCATACTAGGAAGCAGTTGCAGAGCTTCCTGGGTTTTGCCAATTTCTACTGGCAGTTCATCCCCTCATTTACAAAGATCGTATTGCTGATCATCTATCTTTTAACAACTAAGGGTGAGGGGAAATTGAAGCCGAGTTAGTCCCTTAAGTGGACTACGGAGTGCCAAGAGGCATTTGAAAAACTCAAATAACTGTTAACGGCACAGCCCATGCTGAAGCACCTGACCCAGGTGCTCCATTTGTAATTCAGGCCAACGTGAGCAATGTAGTCGTGGAGGCTGTGTTATTGCAAAAGAATGCCCAGGGGTTGCTATAGCCATGCATATATACCTCTAAGAAACTTACCAAGACTGAACAGAGATGGGTGATATGGGAGAAGGAGGCATATGCAATGCGGTGAGCCCTAATTTACTTGGCAGCATTTCCTGGAAGGGGCAAAGGCCCCGTTTGAGGTGTGGACTAATCATAAAAATCTGGAAGCCCTGAAAACTCCACACAAGTTATCCCTTAAAAAGTCCGTTGGGCTCAATACTTTAATTGTTTCAATTTCACCCTGTCTTATGCCTCAGGGAGAAAATTTTTTATGGTGGATGCTTTGTCAAGGTTGCCCCAATAGCAATAGCAATATGACTTATATACTGCTTCACAGTGCTTTACAGCCTTCTCTAAGCGGTTTAGGTCTAGGTCCTCATTTTATTAACCTCAGAAGGATGGAAGGCTGAGTCAACCTTGAGTCTGCTGAGATTCAAACTGCCAAATTGCAGGCAGCTGGCAGTCAGCAGAAATAGCCTACAGTATTGCATTCCAACCACTGTGCCATCACCATAATAATATTAAAGCTGATGTGGTTCAACCAGTTATCCCCTCAAAGCAGCTAGTAGCCCCAGTAACCAGTAGAGCTCAGGGGAAAAGGAAGCCTGAGATTCCAAATAACTGTGTGAGAAGCTTTATGAAGAGCTAAAAGTTTATAATTGGCTTACAACTCATAAAGATGATTGCATCATGCGTGATGGACTGGCTTGGGTTGGAGCCAAATTATATGTGCCCTCAAGCTTGAGGAGCACCATTTTAAAAGGTGCTCATGATTCTAAGTCAGCAGGACATTTTGGATTTGTAAAAACCCTGCACATTGTTTTTGTAAAAACAGTTTTAATGTCCTTCCTTGAAAAAGGACATTGAAAGCTATGTGGCCAGCTTTGTGCAGCGGCAAAGAGACCACCGGGGAAGCCCACAGGGCTTTTGCAGATTGTGGCCAGACCCCAGGCACTGTGGTAAGAATTATCTATGGACTTTATTGTGGAATTACCTGAAAGTGGTGGGGGACACTGTAACTTGGATTGCTACTGATCTTTTTTCAAAACAGTTACGTTTTGTTCCCTGCCCCAAGATTCCCTCCACAAAGATGCTAGCTAAACTTTTTGTACAACATGTTTATAGGTTGCACAGTTCACCTGAGCACATTATTTCACATAGAAGAGTGCAATTTACCCCACAGTTTTGGCAGGAATTTTTGAAGCTATTAGGAATCACCCAGGGCTTAAGCTGCTCCCATCACTCCAATGTAACGGGACATGTGAGACAACAAACTCAGTCCTGGAACAGTATCTCCAGTGCTACATTAATTACCAACAGGATAATTGTTTTCATTGAAGGAGAGCAACATTTTGAAATTAAGGAGATTCTGAATTCAAGGAGACATAGAGGAAGAGTCCAATATCTCATCGGAAACATTTTCCCATGGCACAATCTGAATGCTAAACATGTCCAGGCACCTAAATGCCTCCAAATCTTTCACAGGAAATAACCTGACAAATCCTGAATGAATCACTGTCCTTGTTGAATTGTGTTGTTTGTTTTACCTGTGTAAATTTGAAAGTATGGCTAGAGCTTCTGTTCCGCATGGGAGAGGGGGGGTAGGATGTCAGCCAGCCTGCTGCTTGCTGCCATGGACATGTGGGGCGGGGGGACACTCAGTGGAGATTTTTTTCTTTGTAGCTTTGCAACTATGATATGGGCTTTGCTTATTTCTCAGAGGTCATTTCTTCTAGCTTTGATATGCAGTAGCCAGAGATGATGCATTTGAATCAAAGACTTTCTCAAAACATTTCCTGGCCAGTGCTTCCCTCAGTTGTCTAGTTAGAAGGGGCTCTATGGTTTATTTCAATTTGCTGCTTCGCGCTTTTTGCCTGAGATCTTGCCTGAAACTTGCTGCATTCAGTTTTTTCCTAGTAAAAGTACCTTTCTTCTGAATCTATGGAGCTAAGGGTTTTTTTCCTAAGAACTGGATGGAGGCAGCCCTAACACTGGTTCCCAATGCGCCACGCACTGGTACTTGTCCATGACCCGGGAGTTGGGGATTCCTGTTCTAGTCCAACTCCCTGCCCAAAGTAGCAATTTGTATACTGTCCCAGACAAATGACTGTCCAATCTTGTCTTGAAAACCTCCAGGGATGGATCTTCCACAAGTCCAAGACAAGTTATTCCATTGGTTAATTGCTCTCTGTCAAGAAATTTGTCCTTAGTTAGTACATAGAACAACAGAGTTGGAAGGTAGCAGAGATGTCTTCTAGTCTAACCCCTTGCTCGAGCAGGAGATTCTATACCATTTCAGACAAATAGTTGTCCAGTTTCTTTATGAAAGCTTCCAGTGATGGATCACCCACAACTTCTAAAGGCAAGCTATTCCATTGGTTGATTGCTCTTACCATTATGAAATTTCTCCTTAGTTTTAGGTTGCTTCTCTCCTTATTAGTTTCCATCCATTGTTTCTTGTCTTGCCTTCAGGTGGTTTGGAAAATAGTTTGACCCCCGTCATCTTGTAAGAGCCCCTCAAAATTGGCAGTGCTCTCATGTCACCCCTAGTCTTTCTTTTCATTATATTAGACATACCCAGTCCCTGTAATCATTCATATGTTTTTGCCTCTAGTCCCCTAATAATTTTTGTTGCACTTCTTTGCTCTCTTTCCAGAGTCTCAACATCTTTTTTATTTTTTGGTGACCAGAACTGGATGCAGTATTCCAAGTGTGATTTTATTAAGACTTTGTAAAGCAGTACTAGAGCTTCAAATATTCTTGATTCTATCCCTCTATTAATGCACCTAGGATTGCATTGGCTTTTTTGGCCACAAGTAGGTTGTGGTCTACTTTATCAAACACTTATCAAAAACTGCTGCTGTGCAGTGTTGGCTCATATTTAAGTGATTGTCTACTAGGACTCCAAGATCCCTCTCACAGTTACTGGCATTAAGCCAAGTTTCACCTAGTCTATGCTTACAGTATACAGTTGGTTTTTCTTGATAAAACCTTACTTTTATCTACATTGAATTTCATATTGTTAGATATGGCCCCTTGTTCAAGTCTATAAAGATCTTTTTGGCTCTTGAGCTTGTCTTTTGGAGTGTTGGCTATTCCTGCCAGCTTAGTGTTGTCTGCAAATTGGATAAGCTCCCCTTCAATTTCCTCATCTCGATTGTTTATTAAAATATTGAAAAATACTAGGCCTAAAATGGAACCTTAAGGTACACCACTGCTTATTTCTGTCCATGTGAATGTAGTTCCATTGAGGACTACACATTGAGTATGATTTGTCAGCCATTTACAAACCCACTTGGTGATGGTGTTGTCTTATCCCACATTTTGTTAGCTTACCAAAAAGTAGGTTGTGGTCTACTTTATCAAACACTTTACTGAAATCTGTCCACAGCATTTCACTGATCTATTAATTTGGTCACTTAGTTCCTGGTTGGATCTTCCTTTAAAGAGCTTCCACCCATTGCTTCTTGTCCTACCTTCAGGTGCTTTGGAGAATAAATCAATTTCCTTTTCTCTGTGACTGCCCCTCAAAATACTGGAAGACAGTTATCATATTCCCTGTAAGCCTTCTCCTCATTAGGCTAAACATATCTAGTTCCGTTAGCCATTGGTCATATAGTTTAGCCTTTAGCTTCCAGATCTCTTACTATTTTGTTGCTTTTCTCTGCACTCTTTTTACCATCTTTTTTGTATTACGATGATCAGAGGTGGATGCAATATTCCAAATGTAACTTGACTAGTATAGTATAGAGCAGTACTATCACTTCTCATGAACTTGATATTATATATCTGTACATGCAGCCCACAACTACATTGATTTATTTTTTTATTTTTTTGCAATTGAGGCACACTGTTGGCTCATATTTAAGTTGTGGTCCGCTAGGACACTAAGATCCCTGTCACAGTTACTATTGTTGAACCAGATACTAACTATTCTTTACCTATGCATTTTGGTTTTCCTGCCTAACTGCCTAAGTGAGGGGAATGATGCTTAGCAGTTAAGGCACTGAGCTTGTCAGCTGGAAGGCTGATAGCTAGGGTTTGAGACCTGCTGATAGCCAGTGTTTGAGACACAAGTACTGCGCAACATGGTGAGTTCCTGTTACTCGGCCCAGCTCCTGCCAGCCTAGCAGTTCGAAAGCATGCAAATATGAGTAGATAAATAGGTACTGCCACAGTAGGAAGGTTACTGTGTTCCGTATTTTCATGCTGGCCACATGGTGACAGAATTATTAGCGATTATCTCCACGTTGTTATTGTCTGCAAATTTGACAAGTTGCCCTTCTATCCCTTCATTTAGATAATTTATGAAGATGCTGAAGAGCACTGGGCCCAAGAGAGAACCTTGAAATACCCCACTGAATTCTTCTTTAAATGTAGACGTAAATATTCCATGCATATCCATAATCCGAATATGTATGTTAAATGGATTTCATCAGGTACTTAACAAACAGTTCTATGTAGACAGTTTTCTTTACAAAGATTTGGCCCTGGTGCTTTTCCTATATGCTTACTCTATTATCAATTATCATTGATAATAAGATTAAGCCTGAACAATGACCTATCTACATTCCTTTCAAAGAATTCCCTCAAGTATCTAATTCAAACCAGCAGAACAGGGAATAAACAGAACTTAACTTTATAGAATAGTAAAACATAGAATCAAAAAGCTAGAATTGATTATTAGAAATGATTTTAACTTATCATCTATTCCTTCATACATACAGTGGATCAAAAGTAATGTCTCCATCCTCCTGTTGTACTGCTCTCCTCCTCTCTTTACAAGGTCTTGCTGAAGTTAAGTGAATTTAACTTTAGGGTGTGCAACGATCACATAGAAAATGGAGGAGTAAGATTGGCATACCTCAATGCCTGAACTTCCTCCTATTTAGACCATCTTGTGTTCAAAAGAATATATATATACAGGTGGCCTTGACTTACGATCACAATTTAGCCCCAAAATTCAATTGCTAAGCAAGACAGTTGTTTAGTAAGTTTTTCCTCATTTTGCCACCTTTTTTGTCACAGTTTTTAAGTGAATCACTGCAGTTGTTAAATTCATAACATGGTTGTATAATCTGGCTTCTCCAATTGACTTTGCCTTGTGAGAAGTTTGCAAAAGGTGATCACCTGACCCTGGGACACTCCAACTGTCAGAATACATGCCAGTTGCCAAGCCTCCAAATTTTGCTCACGTGACCATGGGGATGCTGCAATGGTTGTAAATGGGAAAAATGGTAATAAGTAACTTTTTTCAGTGCCACTTTAACTCTGACTGATCATTAAATGACCAGTTTAATGACCTGGTTAAATGCAAATTGTGGACTACCTGTATAAAACTGCTCTTTTCACTGTATCAACAAAATGAATTTATCCTTTCTCAGAAATATTAGTGAGCATTCACATTTCAAGGTATTCATTGATTCCATTAAAGCCTTTCTTTTTATTTGTACTGTGCCATCAGCATAAATCTCAGTCTATTTTACTATGATTTTTCTTTACTGAATTTCAGTTATTGCTTTCTTTTTCTTCTCTGCAGATTCAGAAAAATGTACTTTTTTCAGATATAGAATTATCCTGCTGAAGCATAGCTTTATTAACAACAGAAGGTGCATATTAATGTTAATATAATTCAATAATCGAAGTGATAGTAACAAGAAATTGTGTTTAAAAAGGACAAACAATTTGGAGCAGAGAAAATGAAATGTGCAAGAGGAGAGTAGCTAGTGCTGGTGATTCCCTCTTTTTTGGTAACAGAAACATGAAGCATTCAGGAATTTGGCAGGCAGCTCAAGACCCAAGCCAACTGATAGTTATATCTTCAAAATGAGCATAAATTAAATTATGAAGGGCAATCATTTCAGATTTTGAAATGTAAGAGAAACAAAAAATCCTAGCAATTTACTGACGTTAAAAAGTGAAAGGGGACAAAAAAGTAGTACAAATGAATAATTGACTATAGAAATAGTGTTGAGTAGAAAGTTTTCTTTCTTGCAACCACCATCTACTTTATCTGTCAGGTCCCATAGATCCCTGTCGGGATACTGCCATTCTGGTGGGAAGGGGGCCCTTTCCTGTTTCTGGCTTTTTTACCACTTTGATGTACCTGCTTGGGAAAGGAAGGCAGAGGGAATTGCTTGGGACCATCTGTTTTGTCTCAGCTCCGAAGGAACAGCCAGAGCAGCACCTGAGAACAACTTTTTTTCAAGTTTTTTTATTTTGTTTTACAATATATTCATATTAATATGTGAACAGTGTGGCATCTGGGCATCATACATTTTAGTACAAATGAAAATAATGCTATTAATCATATTTGTTACATTCCTCAAACTTATGTAGTTCTAGTGTTAAGACACATATTTGTATTAAATTATAGACTTTCATTATTTAATTATTCAATGTTTCAATATGTTATTCCAATGCCAAACACAATATTGTTTAAACATTCATAATAATACCATCATTCAATTTCCAATCTTCCCTATTAATTTTGTCTTATTCTATAAAAATGTGTATACTAAAATTATCCCTCTCTTATTTCTATCCCTATTCTAACTTTTAATCATGCCACTTTTATATTTAAAAACAAATCCTTTCTATCTGTCATCTCTTGCCTGCTTTAATTCGTTCTTTTAACTTGCCTTCCATATTCCTCTCTTGAATCTTTATCCCTATCTACATATACATTTTAGTACAAATAAAAATAATGCTATTAATCATATAGGTTACATTCCTCAGGCTTATGTAGTTCTAGTGTTAATACACATATTTGCATTAAATTATAATCTGTTCTGCTTTTTCATCTGTTCTTTGTCAGGGTTCCAAAAAACACCCATAACAAAATAAAACTCCAAGGAAATAGATTCTTCAAAGTTCCACTTTATTAGAGATGTCATGTTGGCATCTGGGAAAACCCGAATATGAAAGCTTCCAGGTTTTCCCCACCAAGTTGAACCCTGCTCCACACCCACAAGTTCAACACATGGTCCAATCCATCCTTCAGGCTCAACTGGAAACAATCCCCAGTCACTCCCATCCAGGTGCAGGCAAATGTCCTTGACTCCCAGAAAAAAGAATGTTGTTATGGCTATTCTTCCACCGCTCCAACAAAAAAAACAACTCCCAATTTCCCAGGCTAAAATATTTGGCAGTCAGGAAGCTAAAAGAAAAAAAAATGGCTTCCAAACCTGACAGGCTTCCCCCCCTCAGGAAAGGAACGCATCCTGGAATGAGATAGAAGTCGACTGCAGATCTTCTTGCGCTGCGAGATTCCCCCTTCTCGCAGATGTGGCCCTCCTCACTATCGAGGGCCCACCTCAAGGAAGGATTTTGGGACCCAGAGAGGTGGCATGTGAAAACGAGGGGATTGAGGGGTTTTCTAACAAAATTTTTAGTGAAATTTTTAAGGGGTCCTAGGGAGGGGGAGGGTCAGATTGGAATTCGGGCTGTGGGTATGGGGGATAACCCACAAGGGGGAGGGTCGGGTCTGGCAGTGAAGCGTGGCGTGGGGGATGGGGGACCCGGGATCGAGGGGGGGTTAGAGCTTGTCCGGATAGTTTTTTGAACATCAGTACTGTAGGTGGGAGGGGTAGATATGGCGGGAGCAGGGGGCCATATCGTGTTAGGGGAGTGCGCACTCGCTGTCTACGAGCAGTGGCGTGCTCTGGCCCCCAAGGCTCTACTCGCTCCTCAGGTTGCATAGACCCTCAGGACCCAGGCTTTCGGCTGATGCTGTGCAATGCCAGGTCCGTAGTAAATAAAGCCCCCCTCATCTGTGATCTTGTTCAAGAGGGGGGTGCGGACCTGGCAGGTATTACGGAGACCTGGTTGGGCCAGGAGGGGGGGTTCCCCTCATTGAAATGTGCCCGCCAGGTTTCCAAGCATTCCATCAGCCGAGGTCACAGGGGAGGGGCGGGGGGGTAGCGGTTATCATTAAAGAAGGTCTGAGACCGAGGGAGGCCACTGTTCCTCAGACGGCCGGCTGTGAATCCCTTTTTGTGAAATGGGGTCATGGGGCTCAGATGGGTTTGCTGATCACGTACCTGGCTCCCTGCCACGTGGCAACAGCCCTGCCCGAACTACTCAACGTCATCGCCGCGGTGGCGGTTGATACCCCTAAGCTTATGGTCATGGGGGATTTCAACCTGCCGTCCATGGGTGAGACATCAGAGATGGCTCGGGAGTTCATGGCTTCCATGACAGCTATGGACCTGACCCAGTTAATTCATGGCCCTACCCACACAGGGGGAAACACGCTGGATCTGGTTTTTGTCTCTGGACAGTGGTTGAGGGATCTTGATATAGGGGATATAGTTACTGAACCCTTGTCATGGTCAGATCACTCTCTCCTTCGTCTCGACTTTTGAACCGCTGCACCCCGCCGCAGGGAGGCAGAGCCGGTAAGATGGTTCCGCCCCAGGCGCCTGATGGAACCTGACAGATTCCAGACGGAGCTTGGGCCATTTCCTGAGGTTCTGGCACACGCCTCGACTGGAGACCTGGTGGCCGCCTGGGATAGGGCGGCTGCTGGTGCTCTGGATCGGGTCGTGCCTTTGCGGCCTCTGACCCGGTGCCGATCTCAATTGGCTCCTTGGTTTACCGAGGAGCTGAGGGAGTTGAAGCGCCAGAAAAGACGCCTAGAGAGTAGTTGGAGGGCCAGTCTTTCTGAATCTGACCGGACACTAGTAAGATCCCACATTAGGAATTACTTAGTGGCGATAAAAGCAGCGAAATGTAGTTATTTTGCTGCTCTTATTGCGTCATCAGATAATCGCCCGGCCGCCCTCTTTAGGGTGACCCGCTCCCTGCTCCACCTTGGAGGGTAGAGCCGAGGATTTTGTTCAGTATCTGTATAACAAAATCACTCAGATTCGGGAAGATTTGGACTCCGACTGGGTAGTCTCAGGGGGAGAGACAGGGGCAGGTCTTGAGAATGTTATCTGGGATGAGTTTGATCCTGTGACCCCTGAGGACGTGGACAGGATTCTGGGTAGACTGAACGCGACCACTTGTTTATTGGACCCGTGTCCTTCCTGGTTAGTACTGGCTTCCCGGGAAGTGACACGAGGCTGGCTCCAGGGGATTATAAACGCTTCGCTGAGTGAGGGTGACTTTCCCGCCGCCTTGAAAGAGGCGGTGGTGAGGCCTCTCCTCAAGAAGCCTTCCCTGGACCCAGCAATGTTGGTAAATTATCGTCCGGTCTCCAACCTTCGCTTTGTTGCGAAGGTTGTTGAGAGTGTGGTCGCGCAACAGCTCCCCCAGCACCTGGATGAAACGACGTATCTGGATCCGTTCCAGTCGGGCTTCAGGCCCGGGTACAGCACGGAAATGGCATTGGTCGCACTGGTTGATGATCTCTGGAGGGCTCGGGACAGGGGGTGCTCCTCTGTCCTGGTCCTGTTAGATCTCTCGGTGGCTTTTGATACCATCGACCATGGTATCATGCTGCACCGGTTGGAAGAGTTGGGGGTGGGAGGCACCCTCTCCGGTACTCCGGTTCCTTCTCCAGAGGTGGATAATGCGGCTGCAGTTGCTCCCCACCCCCGGGGAGGCATCCGACTGAGTGACTTGCCGAGCTGCCAGCTCTTTGCGCTGGGCTCCTAGCAAGCATTCCACTTCGGCGGCTTCTGCTGCTCACACCACCTCTTCTGAAGGGAAGTAGCCGGTCTCCACATGGATCACCTGGTCACATGTGGCTGCTCCTTCCGTGATCATAGGTTTCTCCTCCATCTTCCCTGAGTCTTTGCACCGCCTGAGTTGCGGGTAAGCGCTGGGGCTCAGGATCCCGGACAGCACCCCGAGGTACAGGGAACTGCTTGCAGTTTTTAAAGAGGATAACAACAAAGAATATGGGTATTCTTCCACTGCTCCAACAAAAAAAATAACCCTCCCAATTTCCCAAGCTAAAATATGTGGCAGTAAGGAAGATAAAAGAAAAAAAAATGGCTTCCAAAACTGACAGTCTTTCAATTGGCTCCTCCTTTTTTTGGCATCTAAAACACTCATTGTCCTTTGTATAAGGATGTTTGCTATCTTTTCTACCACTCCAGGGGGGGAATGCTAGTAAAAGTTATAGTTCTGAGACTTTCACCACTTAGCTCAACGACCAAGATTCTGAGCCCAATTGGAGTCATAACTAGAGGACTATATGTAGTGGCTGTGGGTCCTTCTGTATCTAAGAGGTTATCATCTTTGGTCCTGGATGGAGTTGCACTAACCCAGACACTATCCCAGACAGGCCCAGTGTGTAACTTGGGGGGTCCTTTTGTACTCATGGCTCCTGCTCAAAGAGCAGGTGCCAACTGTGGCTGCAGGGCTTTTGCCCAATTTTGCATTATGTGGATAGGGAGGCCCTCTGTTCAGTTGCTCATGCCCTGTTCATCTCCTGAATAGACTATTGCAATATGCTCTACATCGACTATCTCTGCTCCATGAACTGCATAGGTACGAATTTGCTTCCGGGTCCAATTCAAGGTGTTAATTGTTATCTATAAAGCTCTATTATGGCCAATCTCTTGACCTTCCACAAAGGGGTCAAAAGTGGTTGTGTAGCCTTGCATGGGCAACACAGAGGGAGGGTCTACTCTTTAACTCCTTGAATGACAAAGTAGAGAAAATGCTTATATTTTTTTCAGATTACATCAAACTTCATGAGTTAATTAACATTACAAAAGATAAAATTATAGTGATAAAGAAATGGGATAAAAATAACACTGAAGTTTAATGAAATCATGCATGAAAGATAAAACCAATTCACATGTGATAAGAATGGTAAAAAATGTTCTATTAATTCCCATATCAGATTTAGCATATTACTTCCCACAATATAGTAGGACAATATACCAGTTCTGCCATTATAGAAAAAGAAACTGAAACAAAAGAAGCATTTATTCCTTCCTGATCCTCTAAGACAGTACACAGATACTGATTTAATTTTATCCCTACCACAATAATCCTGTGAAATAGATAGGTATACAGTAACAGAAAATCAACCAATAAGTTCCCATTGTTAAATAAAGACTTGGGCATGTATCTACCCATTAAAGTCTAAGTTCATATCTAGCCCATCCAATCATATTGGGAAGGACAGGCTCCCTCTGAGATCTCTTTTAAGAAATGTTATATACAGGTTTTTCAAGGGCCTATTTTCTTAGTCACTGCCTCTTTTCTGGTCCAGCATTCCCCTAATTTAGAAATTCAACTTGCCCAACTTTATTGGGATTTAGGAAAGCAATCAAAATTCTGGAGTCCTTGGAGAGGGGAATGAATTGAGAACTTTCCTATATGTATGAGTGTATGATTATACGGGGTTTTCAAGATTCCTTGATAGTGGAACATTTGGATTATTTATCTGATATTTTCTTATTTAAGTTGGTATATATAACATTGCAACCTACTCAGACCAGTTAATGATTAGATGAGCATATAAGCCAAAACAAAAAAAAACAAATAAACAATGTTCCATTTCTATACAAAAGAATTTGGAGTAATTTATTAACCACTTTAGTGGACTCTTGTACATTTCACTATTACTAAGCTGGAAACAAACCAGACACCACTGACACTATTCTACTTTTTTTTTTTTATTGAAAAAGTTTTCAAATACAAATTTCCCCCCCCTTTTTTTTCCCCCTCTCCCTCCCCCTCCCTAACCCCCCCTCCCCACCCATCCCCCCCTGTGACTTCTTCATAACAAAAAAAAAACCTAGTTCATAACAGCTTACTTACTCCCTCCTCTAGATATTGACCTTTACTTACTAAAAATATTATTAATATTATAATTATAACATCCCCCTTTATCCATACATTTCAGAAAAGAGAAAAGAAAGGAAAAAAAAAAAGACATTATACTATGACATTATAGAATAACTTCTCCACTTTAAAACTATACGATAAGTCCTACTTTAACATTTAATCTTCTATATATATTACTATAACATTTCAAAGCGGCCTTCCCCATAAAATCTAGTTTAACATTTATTCCACTCTATCCATTTCCTCCACTCCCCTAAATATATCACTTAAAAATCCCTTTTCTTAAACTAATCAATCTACTAACTAGCTTATTCACCCACTATCATGCAAAATTACCATACACAACATTTCTTAATATCTTTGATTCACTGCCCACACTACTTAAAAATATATGTCTATATTTTCCATTATATCTAAATAAAAAAAAAGAAAAGACAATGACTTTAAATTTATAATCCATATAGTATCTTCTTTGAGGTCTTTCCACTGGATTGGTACCAACATCCATAATCGGGTAACATAGCTTGCTGGTGCAACAGTTTATTCAGGATCTTCAATCATATCTGCCCCCATCAGTAGTAAATATCTTCTTATATGTATAAAAGTAAAAACAACCACCCGAGTGACATTATAATTATATTCCATATAGTAATAATTGTGGGTTTCATCAGGATTATTGATTCCCATCATCGTAGTGGGTAACAACCCGATCTTCTGCATGCCCCAGCATAATTCTCTTGCCTTGTGATTCAAGATAATATAATATGTTTATCAACACAAAAAGAAATTCCAAAATGGATAATTCAAATCCATCAGTTTAAGGCTCGTTTCACGTCCCCAGATTACGGCCATGCAGAGATCTGCCACAATCCTCAGGATGATATTAACCAATACGTCGCCTCTTGTGTGTTTACATATAATCATTCATATTTTAAAGTCACTGGCTTCACTGTTGCCTGATTTAGAAATTTCTATTTTTATGCCACCTATTTCTTTTTTTCTTTTCTTTTTGTGGGTTTGGTTTCCATCCTGGTTTCCTTTCTACAAATTGTGTATCATCTGGTCGGTTTTTATTCTGCTTTGTAGATTGGTCTTGTTGGTTTTGTTTTTGTATCTCATGTTTCTTTTTTATCCCTTGAATATCCCCTAATTGGTTTCCATGCTTATCCTTGCCTTGATAAGTCATCACATTAAGGTTAGATGCCACTTCTCTCAAATTTGTAGATAGTCCAGCTGGGGTATCCAATAAATCCAAAGGCAATTCATCTGGTACAGTCTCTGTAATTCGATATTTTACCTTTATTTCCGGCTCCTTCTGCTTATCCTGTATTATATCTGAAGATGTTAAGTTCATTTTCAACCTATTTTGATAAAATTCTTCCGCTCTTTCAACAGTATTTAGCTGATATCTTTCTCCTTGGTATCTAAATATAATACCAACTGGGGCGTCCCACCTGAATGGGATATTTCTCTTTTTTAACTCATTCACCAGAAAACCAAATTTTTTCCTTTCCATCAATATCTTAGGTGGGAGTTCCTTGTAAATCCAAATCTTTCTTCCATACAATTGCAAATTAGAATTGAAGGAATTTTGCACGATATTATTCCTAATTTCCTTATCTGTAAAATAAATCACCACATCTCTAGGCAATTGCCTTTGCTTGGCAATCCAGGAGTTAATTCGATAAACTCTGTCAATCCTACAAAACACTTCGTCAGGTTGAACCTTTAGAATCCCAGCTAGAAATTCAGAAGATATTTTCCTTAAATCATCTCTATTTTTTTCCTGCAAACCTCTTAATCTTATCGCATATTCTGTGAAATTATATTGTACCATTAAAATCTCTTTTTCAATCTTCTGTTGCAGATTTTCTGCATTACCATACTTTTGATCAGCATCCATTTTAGGTTTTTCTTCTAAGCTATTATCCTGAGTGTTTGTCAGATCATTTTCAATTTTTTGAATTCTATTGTCCAATTTATCTTGAATTTCTTCCATTTTAGACTCTAGTACATTAGTATTTGTGTCCAACTGTATCATAAATTCTGTAAAACCATTAGCCACTTTTGAGAATTTTTTGTCCAAAGAATCAAACTTGGATTTCACCAATTCTTTAATTTCCTGCTTAAATTTTTCAAGTTGCTGATTCACAATCTCCTCCCTTCTTTCAATCTCCTCTATAAAAAATTCTATTATATTAAAATCAGGTTTCTGAGACTGAAGAATTAAGACTTGTTCCTTTAAGTTATTGGTGGGGGAATCCCCCCCCTTCTTGTTTATCTGACTTTATGAGTCTCAGTGCCATGTTTCCGCCCAGGCAGGCTTTGTTAAAAAAAAGCAAGCAAGAAAAAAAAAAGGACTTCTTTCCAAAAAACAACAATATCAAGTCTCCAAGGGAAGAAAAAGAGAAAAAGACACAGGAGCAAAGTTTTGTTTACAAATGTAGCCAGTGGTATTTATTCCGCTACATTGTGTAATAGAAAACGGAAGGACTTTCCCTTTCAGCCTCTCCTCCAGCCGACGCCATTTTAAAAGGCTTTTTTTCCTCTTTCTTTTCCTCCTCTCTCTTAAGTAATTTTTTTAAAAATTCAGTAAAATACTTGCGATTCAGTATTACAGGTCCAGCTCACATTTTCTTTGGGTAGTCTGTTAAATTTGCAGGCTTGCTTTTGACGCCTGGCTCTGCATCAGCAGAGGTCTCCCAAAGCCCGGAGCAGCGGCTGGGGATACGGGGCATCTCATCCGCTCCGTCCCAAAAGTAAAGGAAAAACTTTTGGGACTCCGCAGAGAGTTCTACCCACCCCTGCCGGCTCTATCTCCGTTTCCTCATGGAAACGGAGTTTTTTCGAGCCGCCATTCCGTTGTGAAGGCGGCTCTGACAGGCGATGGAAGCTGACGATCCCAAAGGAACGTCTGGCAGCGACAAACAGCAAACCGGAAGTCTGGCGACACTATTCTACTTTTGAAAAAGCCCATTTCAATCTAACGTATGAAATGCATTTCTCATTTTAATAGATGAGATCATCACTCAGTATCAGCAGGCACTGAAAATATTCCTCAATTTTTTTGGACTTCCGGTGGCAACGTGTCGTTGATAGCAGCTCCTTTCGGAGCGCTAGCCCCACGATCTCGTCAAAGCCGCTAGAACAGCGAAAAACAGCTGTTTAGCGGCTTGAAAATTTTCCCCTTGGGAAAAGAGGGGAAAGAGAGCAGCCAGGCTTGGGTTGAGCTCCCCAAGAGTCCCAGGAATAATTCCTGGGGCACAAAGGGTGAGAGCTCCCTAGAAGCCTAACACAAGCTCCGGACCCGGGACGCTTCTGCATTTAGCAGAACAAGATGCCGCGACCATCCCTGCAACATTTTAACACTATTTTGGATACAAAAGCAGGCAGAGCAAAGACAGGAGGAACTCCAATTGCAAGTATTAAACTTTAACTCCTGTGTATTGAGTACTTCCTTCTTGATTGCTGTGGGAAGAAAGTGAAAGGAAATGGCACCGAGCATTAATTGGGTGTGGTAATGAAAGTTAACTTCAAAGCACTCATCTGTGCTGACAGTCTCTGCTGCTAATAAATGAGACTGGTCTCAAAAGAAAGAAGAATTAAATTGGACTGTAGAGAAATTTAAATTTATTGAGGACTGAAACTAATTGGAAACTGAGTTAATTTCTGGGATTGGTTGTTGTAAAAGTTTTAATCTGGAACTGAAAATTGGAAAATGGCTTCTAAGCAAATAAAGATTGCTGGGGCTAAAATTACTGTGAGTTCCCCTATTCCACCACCCAAACCGCAATCTTTGACAGCTCCAGCAGAACCACAAGCTTTAACCCTGGAAGCCTTGAAGCAAGCCTTAAAGCTGCAAGCCTTCTCTTTAGAAGAAAAATTTACTTCTGTTCTTGATGAAAAAATAAAAGTGGTGACTGATAAAATGGATGAAGTAACTTTAGAAGTGACAGAAATTAAGGATGACATTCAAGCTCGAAACAAGGCAATTAGAGAAGACATTATTTTTGCATTTAAAGGTTTGGCAAGCCATATTGAAGGGTTAGATGAAAGATTAGAGGAAGTTAATCAATCAAACGTGAATTTGGAGAATAAAATGGGAGAAGTTCAGACTCAGATAGAAAAAGCAGACTCAGAGGTGATGATGATACAATATAGATCGATGGAATTTGCTATAAGAGTAAGAGGCCTGAAAGAAAATACCCAAGAGAATTTGAGAGAGATCTTTGCAGAAGCCTTTGCACAGATAACTCAAGAAAGAAAGGAGGATCTGGATTGGCAAATGGATAAAATTTATCGCGTTAATTCATGGGTGGCCAGGCAGAGAAATTTACTAAGAAACATTGTAATTTACTTCACAACAAGAAGGCTAAGAAATATGATATTGCAGGCTTCCTACAAAAATAAACTTCAAGTGGCAGGGCAAGAAGTTTTAACATTAAAAGAAATCCCTCCCAAAATGTTGAGAGTAAGGAAGGACTATGTGTCAGCGCCTCATTGCTGGCATAGAGAGGAGAGATAAGCTCTGAACTTTTGCCTGCTAAATCCCTTTGAAGCTCGGTCGTCATGGAAATGAGGAGGGGGGAGACATTCCTGTGAAATGACGAGACAAGAAGTCAGCAGAGGGACTTGGAAGATAGCCAATGAGAAGCAGAGAATTGGGGATCAGAAAGGGAGGGATTGGGGGGCAAAAGGTCAGTCTTGCCCACATCGAGTCATGATCCGGTTGCTGTGCTCGAATAAAGAAAAGATTTCCTTAAAGATTGGCAGTTTGGAAATTCATTTATTTTGAGATAGCATCGAAGTCTGACACTATGCTTTTGTGGTGGATGAACTCAGAAAACGTCAGATACAGTATAGATGGGAGATTCCAACTGGATTGGTGGTGGATTATTCAAGACAGAGATTCCATCTTAATACAATATGGAAAGCAAGGGATTTTTACTTTAATGTATTGAAGGCTGGAGGTTCTTCTTCTCCAGAAACCAGAAGAAGAAAAGAAATAGAGGAAACAAGAATGGGAGTGAAAGAAATTACCCAGGCTCAGGCAGAGGCTCAAGGAGGGGCTTTGATTGTTGAAGAAGATTTACTACAACTTACGAGCTCTGCCCAAGATATGGAGTTATTTGGCAAAGTAGAGGAGCCGAGGAATCAAAGGCAAACTCGAGCAGCAAAGAAACGCCAAGAGGAATTAAAGGTGCAGCAAGCCCAGATCAAAGCACAAGAAACCACAAAATCAGAAGCAGTGGGAGGAGCTAGGCCGAAGATCAAAGTGAGAGATGACCTTCAGCTAATACTTGAGAAGCTTCAAAGTGCCAAAAATGGCAAGTAAATTTCTAACTTGGAATGTCAATGGATTAAATTCACCGCAAAAGAGAAGGAAAATATTTCATTATCTGAAGCAGTATAAAAATGACATTATATGCCTACAAGAGACACATATTAGAATGCAAGATCAAAAATATTTAATAAATGCAAGATTGGGGACACATTTTATAGCATCTGCACCGGAGAAGAAAAATGGTAGTTATATACCTAAAAAAAGGCTTAATAGCTAAATTAATTGAAGCAGACCCACAAGGAAGATTATTTAATAAAATACAAACTGGAGGACAAGTGCCTCCTTCCTGGAGAACAGCATTTATTTCCCTGATTCCAAAGGAAGACCAAGATCATACTCAGCCAAAAAACTATAGGCCTATATCATTATTAAATACAGATTACAAGATCTTTACTAAAATATTGGCAAATAGGTTGATGCCAGTTATGCAACAGATGATTCACAATGATCAAACTGGTTTCATTAAAAGGCGATATATGAAGAGTAATGTAAGACAAATAGTTAATACATTGGAGTACTTGGGGAAAAACAACCAGGTCCCTGCGGTGCTTATATTTTTAGATGCGGAAAAAGCATTTGATCGATTGAATTGGAATTTTTTATTGAAAATAATTGAAAAGATGCAATTTGGAGAGTACTTTATACAATCTATTAAGGCAATATACCAGCAACAAACGGCACAAGTAATAATTAATGGTAGTTTAACGGAAACTTTTAATATAGAAAAGGGAACAAGACAAGGATGTCCTTTATCTCCATTATTGCTTATTCTGACTTTGGAAGTTTTGTTGAATAAAATACGTGGCTCAGTTAAAATAAGGCGAATTAAAATTAGGAATGAGGATTACAGGGTACGAGCATTCGCAGATGACCTGGTTGTGACCTTGACCCAACCAATAAATTCGGTTATAGGTTTAATGGATATAATTAACCAATATGGACAAGTCTCTGGATTTAAAATTAATGCAGGGAAAACGAAGATAATAATTAAAAATATGGTTACAAGTCAAAAAGAAGAAATTGAAAGAATAACAGGATTTGAATCAGTTAAGAAGGTTAAATATTCAGGGGTTTATATCACAACATCAAATACGAAATTATATAAGTGTAATTATGAAGTACTGTGGCAAAAAATCCAGAAAGAGATGGAAAGTTGGGAAAAATTGCAACTATCATTGCTGGGAAGGATAGCTGCAGTAAAGATGAATATTTTGGCAAAGTTTTTATTTCTTTTTCAAATGATACCAATACTGAAAAAAGATGGAAATTTGAATGAATGGCAGAAGGGTATTACCAATTTTGTGTGGGCAGGAAAGAGACCAAGGATAAAACGAAAAATAATGCAAGATATACGTGAAAGAGGAGGTCTCAAAATGCCTAATTTAAGATTGTATTATGAGGCAGCTGTGCTCTCAGCAATTAGTGATTGGATTAATTTAACAGAAGAGAGAATATTGAATATTGAAGGGTATGATTTGTTATATGGATGGCATGCATATTTACTATATGATAAAAAGGTCGATAAGAATTTTAAAAGTCATATATTAAGAAATGCATTATTACGTGTATGGAAAAAGTACCAATATAAATTAAATAACAAATTACCTGTTTGGACAATACCTAGACATATGATAGAGAATATAAGTGTGGAGCAGAAACAAGATGTGACTACTTATAAAGAGCTTCTTATTTTGGAAAGAGGTATATTGCAATTAAAATCTTTAGAGGTATTAAAGGAAGAAAGGAAAATTCAAACCTGGTTTCAGTATGGGCAATTGTATACTAGGTGGAAAGAAGATCAGAAAATTGGTATTTTGCAAAATGAAGAAAACTTAATAAAACAAATCAGAGATCAAAGTCCAATGCATATTAAAAGGTTGTATAATGCACTGATAGAAATAGATTCAGAAACTGAGTTAGTGAAGGATTGTATGATAAAATGGGCACAAAACTTTGGGGAATCAATATCTATGGATGTATGGGAGAAAATATGGGTTAGAAATGTGAAGTTTACTGCAGCCCAAAATCTAAGAGAAAATTTTTACAAAATGTTTTATAGATGGCACTTAGATCCCCAAAAGTTAGCCTGTATGTACCCGAATTTACAACCTACATGTTGGAGATGTAAATGTGATTATGCAACGTATTTTCATGTATGGTGGACATGTAAGAAAATTAAGGCATTTTGGATTAAGATATGGTGGATTATACAAAATATTCTTAAAAGGAAGATAAAATTTACTCCACAGTTGTTTTTATTAGGTATAATTGAAGGATGTACAATTATAGAGACTAAATTGATTTTGAATTTAATAACAGCAGCCAGACTTTTGGTGGCGCAATATTGGAAGAAGGAAGAAATATCTACTATTGAAGAATGGACATTAAAAGTAGCTAATTTGGCAGAGATGGCTAAAATTCCTGCATATTTGAAGGACCGTTCTAATGAAAGATATGTACTGGAATGGAGAAGATGGATTGAATATATACAAAACAAATACGGGATTAAAAAGTTGCAAATAGCTTATGAATGAAATATTTAGATGATTTTTCTTTTTCTTTTGATATTTTAGTATCTATGGCGGAGTTAAAGAGTAAGGGGAAGTTAAGAGTTTATAGTTAGTTTACTTATGTTAGATTATGTTTGTTAAATGCAATACCCTGTATTTTGCTCTGGGAAGTCGGGGGGGGGGAGGAGAGGGGAAGGGGTGGGGGAAGAGGGGGGAATTTGTTTGTAAAACATTTTAAAACTTTTCAATAAAAAAAAAAGAAAATATTCCTCAACTTTTTAAAATAGTTCATTTAAGATGGGAGCTCCTAAATTATGTGTTTAGGAACACATAAAGATTGTGAAATCTTTGGAAAATAATTACCGTATTTTTCGGAGTATAAGGCGCACCAGAGTATAAGACGCACCTACCTTTTTTTATTGTTTTTTTTTTAAGTTTTTTTTTTAATTTTTTAGACAAGCACACATACAAACATACAATGTATTTTCTTTGAACAGAGTATTTGGCTGGTTCACAAATTTAAACAGTGTTTAGTCATTTCAAATTTCTATATTTCCTTTTTGCCATATTTATTCCTCATCTATTTTTTTAAAAAAAATCAATATTACACCCTTCATTCTCATCTCTAATCAAATTCAAATTCAATTTTTCCCTTCTATTCTATATTATACCCCTTCCCATTGTCATCTATTTTTATATCCACCCTCACATTGGTTAATTATTTAATATTACAATTGTTTAATACAAATTCAACATTTTTATATAAATCAATTAGTTATAACAATCTTTTCTATATATTAATCAATATGAACATGAATATTCCAATTATTTCCATGCAATCCAATTTCTTACAAATCAATTAATTATATTTACCAATAATAATAAACCAAATGTCGACTGGTGGCCCCGAGGGGGAGAGCTTTCTCTGCACTTACTATCTGGAATGAGCTCCCCCCAGAGATACGGAGGATCCCGGATCTGCGCACCTTCCGCTGCGCTCTCAAGACCTTTTTATTCCACCAGGCAGGCCTGGCCTAATTTTTTCCCTTTTTCTTTTTAATATGAAAATTTTAATCTGTTTTTAAATGATTGGGGTGTTTTAAATTTGGGCCAAATTGTTTAATTCGGTTTTATTCTGTTTTTAAATTTTGTATTTATGTATTTTATCATTTGGCTGTTCACCGCCCTGAGTCCTTCTGGAGTAGGGCGGTATATAAATCAAATTTAAAAAAAAATTCCCCATATATTCCTCCAAACCATAACTTAACCATTTCTGCTTTCAACACAATATACAATTAATAACATCTCAATTATTACAATTCCCTAGTTAAATAGACCTTTTTTTCTTTTGTGTTTTAAAATCTTGAACTCTCCTTTTTTGCCCTAAATTTCCCATTGTTTGCACCTACCTTTTTTGGTGAGCAAAAAGAAAAAGAAATCTCTCTCCCTGCCTCATTTTGTCACGTTGCAGCAGAGCCTGCTTTACTTTCAGTTTTGTTTTAGCTAGGGGAAAAAAAAAACTGCTCCAGCACTCTTTGCAGCAACAAAGAGCTTGCAAAACAAGAGCTTGCAAAAGAGCCTGCACAAAACAGCTGAGAGCAAATCAGCTGAGAGTCGGGAGGTCGATCTAATCAACTTGTGCTAATTAGCCTATGCTGAAGCTGAATGGGGCTGTTTTTTCTTGCTGTTTGCTTGCAAGGAGGTAACTGCTGGGAGACAGAGGCCAAAGGGTGGGGGCCAGTGGGTGGGCAGGGCTATATTCGGTGTATAAGACACACCTAAATTTTAACCCCTTTTGGGGGGTAAAAAGGTGCATCTTATACTCAGAAAAATATGGTAGATAAAGTATAAGAAGGCCCCCCCTCCTAGAGAATGAAATATTTTTGGGGAATATTAAAACAGGTAGGATAGAATATTCCCCCCCCCCAAAAAAATGAGAAACATGTTCTTAAAGGCAGAAAGCAGCTCCAGTCTTTCTTAATAGCCTCAAGCAGAAGCCTCAAGTCTTTAGAGATGGATATTTTGTACCTACGGTATTTTTCGGAGTATAAGACACACCAGAGTATAAGAAACAGCTTACTTTTTGGCGAGGAAAATAGGGGGGAAAATCTGCCTACCAGATATTCATTTGGCTAGTGCCCTTAGTCTGGTCAGTTTCAGCACATTAGTTTGCTAGTTTTGAGTGCATACGTATGCTTTTTATCCCGCTTCTAAAGCACAGCTGATCTTTGGGGAGAGAAGCAATGAGAAAAGCAGGCGAAGCTTGGAAGATTGCTTCACTCCTAATTGGGTATCAACATTACAAATGTACACACATCAAAATTTGACAAAACGAGGGGGAGCTGTCACCTATAAAGATATTTTGAATGAGAAAGGAGAATTAAAAGCGAGAAATACTTTAAAGGAAGAAGGAATCAAATTGGAATGGTGGGCGTATCTCCAAATTCAATCTAAAT
Source organism: Pantherophis guttatus (assembly GCF_059756535.1). NCBI lineage: Eukaryota > Metazoa > Chordata > Lepidosauria > Squamata > Colubridae > Pantherophis > Pantherophis guttatus. The sequence continues at coordinate 182,124,608 of NC_142063.1, read as the reverse complement.
TTAGCAAAGATAAAAAGGAATGGGGCATAAAGCAAGAATCATCAGAATTAGATAAAATTTTATTTAACAGGGAAAGCAAGACCATAAGTAAGCTATATCGATATTTATTAGAACAAGATATGATTGAAGAACAGGTGAAAGAAACAATGATAATTTGGTGTAAATATTTTGGGCATAATATCAATTTGGACAATTCGCAAAGTTTATGGGAAATTTTTTTAAAAATCACACTTGCAACTTCCTACAAGGAAAACCTCTATAAGATGTTCTATAGGTGGCACCTCCCCCTCACAAGATTAACACTAATGAATAAGGGAAAATCCTCGATATGCTGGAAGTGTGGAGAGACCATTGAGAATTACTACCACATGTGGTGGGAATACCCATAGGCGCAAAAATTTTGGAATTTACTAAAGAACTGGCTGGAAGAAATTTTGTCAACAAATATAGAAGTCAAACCAGAATTTTTCTTACTGGGAATTATAGAAAAAAATATAAGAAAGATACAAATTATTTATTACTGGATATACTCACAGTGACACGAATAGCCTTCACTCAAAAATGGAAAGAGAAAGATATTCCAACTGAAGAGGAAATATTACTGAAAATCTTTAACTGTGCAGAAATGGACAGACTCACTTTGAATCTCAAGGATAAAAGTGAAACTAAGTACTACAAAATCTGGGAACAATTTTATGATTGGATAGATAACAAGAGGATAGCTAAGACTAATAGCCTCAAGTCTTTAGAGATGGATATTTTGTACCTAACATATTTTTTGGAGCATAAGGCATAGCTTAATTTTTGGGGAGGAAAATAGGGGGAAAAAAATCTGCCTACCAGGTTATTCATTTGGCTAGTGTCCTTAGTCTGGTCAGTTTCAGCACATTAGTTTGCTAGTTTTGAGCGTGCACACACACTTTTTATCTCACTTGAGGATAAAAAACAGCTTCTAAAGCACAGCTGATCTTTGGAGAGAGAAGCAATGAGAAAAGCAGGTGAAGCTCGGAAGATTGCTTCACTCGCTAGCACATCATTAGGGTTGGAAAAAAGATTTGAAAAAGCTACATTCAGAGTATAAAACGCGCCCAAATATTCAGCCTCTTTTAGGGGGGAAAAAGATGCATCTTATACTCCGAAATATACAGTATTAAGAAAGACTAGGGAAATTTATTCATAAACAAAACATCTTCAGCTCCATCTGATGGGATTAAGAATTTACATCCCCCACCCAAATTCTAAGAACAGGATATGACCTTTAGGACATAATAGGATTAACCCACCACCATTGGAATAGCAAGTCACAAGGCTCATTACATTGCACAACCCCCTAGAGAATCTCAGAACCCTATAAAAATCCATCCATTCCTAAACCAAGGGGTCAGCCACCCCAGAAACATTTGATGCTGTCACTGAAGTTTTTGGAAATCAAATGAATAGAGACCTTCTTTCCAATCAGCCTCCATTTTATTTCTAGCATCTTTTTCCAAGCTTGGAACCGGACCGGATTTTTCTTCCAACAAAAGGTAACGGTTTCCCTGTCCAGTTGAGTTCAACTCTAGCAGGCAGTGCACATTCCATTTCTTATGTGAGGGAATCAGCATTGTATGAAAACATTTTCCGTGGTCATGTGGCCAGTATGACTATACACTGAGGGACACGGAATGTTGTTACCTTCCCACCAAAGTGGTACTTATTTATCTACTTCAATTTGCATGCTTTCAAACTGCTAGGTTCAAACTGCTCAGGAGCTGGGGCAAGTAACAGGAGCTCACATGGCACATAGGTTTCAAACCCGGGCTGTCAGATTTCCAGCTGACAAGCTCTGTGTTATTAACCACTGAGCCATCATGCCCCCTAGAAACTAATTTTCTGCATATAAAAACTTTTCATACTATAGTTTTTTAAATGCAACTGTTTTGTTGACAGAATATTTGAATATAGAGATACCACAGTATATTGCAGAAAATGATAGAACATTCTTGACTTTTCTAGGATATTCATGAACATACATAATAGTAAGTGAATTAATAATAATAACTTTATTGTCATTGACGTGTATACACAGTATACCCATACAACGAAATTTACTTAATACCCAAAGACCAGGTCCAACACACATAACAATCCCCAAACATACTCCCACCCAGCACAATTCCCCACCCCTAAATTAATTAGCCTCATCAAAATTAAAGATGAAGGGAAAAAATTTTCCTATAACAACAAAAGAAATTTGCACAGTAAACATTTTTTTTCTATTTTAATTGGCATATTTGGGGCATATTTCTAAATTTTTGAAGAACCTCAATTTAATGCTACAGGTATTAAAACACATCAGAAAATCATATTTCCATTTACCATAAATAAATAAAACCAGCTTTGAAACTTAAGCTTGGATGTCTATTATTTTGCTTTTACCAAATTTCTGGCATTTGTTGAAAAGATTACAAACTAAGATTACAATGAACATTGTAAAGAGAATGTGAAGAACAAACTTTGCTTCACTGAAATGTCCCCCCCCCAAAAAATCTAATAATTTAACTTCCAGATAACTTTTCTGACAACCCCATTACACACACATATGCACAACAGTTTTCAAATTTAAAAAAAAGCCAGAAGGCAGATCCATTGGCAACTTGGAAAGTAGGAGGGATCCAATGGCTTGAAATCCTGAAGGACAAAATAAATGTGTAATCTTTGGATGATAATATAACAGTGAAACCTGTGAATTGACTAAAATCATTTTTAGATTCTATTTTTCCTTGTAAATAGAATTCTATTTACTATATTTACACATCCCTAGTCCTTGGGTACTCTCATCATCTTGAAAATTTCTGCTGATAAATTTAGAGAGATATTCTTATTTTGTTTTGAATGCAAGTTTACAAATAAATCGTAAGAAGCTGATGCACTCATTAGATTTGTTGTCTGATAAGAATTCAGGATTTGTTGCACAATTAGTAAGTACTCTATGAATTCTATCATATATGTTTTTTACTGTATTGTATAATTTTCAGCGCATGGAAGCTGAAGACATAATGCAAATATACATTAATTTACAAAGCCAAGCATTAAAGGCCAATTTTTAGTATTTATTTATGCTCCAATTTAGAAAGAAATAAAGGGGAACTAGCACACAGCTGCCATCCCAAAAACAGACCTCCCATCTGCCACCCACGATTTGCATGTCACCTTCTCCAGGCTCATTTGTACTTCATTAACTGCCATTGACTTAACAAGATTTATGCAAATGACACCATAGGAGATTGCTAACTCCCACTGCAATCAAGCGATTATGTACGTACAATTCTCCACAGCAATGAAAAATTAATACATGACAAGCCCACTCACTGCTGAGCTGTGCCTCTTGCTTTTATATTTCTGGTCATGAACTTTTTATTTTAATATATCCTACTGGCAGAGTTTTGACATAAAGCATAAAGCAGAAACAAACCACACAATTCCTTTCTATAAATCTTGTCTTTTTAAGAGTCTGTTGTAAAATAACAGCTTCTGTAAGATTATAGGGAAATGAATACCTGTATACATTCACAAAATATAACAAAGCAGAGAAGCAAGTTAAAAGTTTGACTTAAATCAAGTTTCCTCTTTTGAAATTGATATATCTATTCCATAAACTGGATATTAATAAAAACATATTGGTTAGAACCTGAACAGGACTTTTATAAAACTGAGAAATATAATTAAGTGTCTTTACTCATGCAGCCACAGATTTGGAGGCCTGGAGTATAATTTAATAAACATAGTGGAATATTAAAAAATAATTCTGAATCACCCATATGTAAGATCCTGATATGATTCTTTTGAATTTTAGGTGCAAAAGGAAATAAGCAGTAGCAAATATGACATACTGCCATTACACATAGTCCATAGCTTATGACCACAATGAAGCCTGTTCATTAAAATTGCAAGTGGTAATTATGATGCAGTTGTTAAATGAACGTGCATTTAAGGTCTACTGAAAGTCTACTTAAACAACCACTTATTCCCCTATGATCCCCATCCAAAGTACCTTGGAATAACATTGGACTGGACTCTCTCTTACAAGATACACTTAGAGAGTACAGTGGCAAAAATCAATACTAGAAATAATATAGTCCAGAAATAATGTGGAATTAAATGAAGAGCTTCAACTGCCATCCTCAGGTCATCAGCATTAGGGTTGGTCTATTTCACAGTAGAATACTGTGCCCCTGTATGGCTCAACAGCTGCCATACTAGTAAGTTAGATGCCAGACTCAATGACACCATGAGAATTGTAAGTGGATATATTAAAACCACACTGTCTTGCTGGCTTCCTATTCTGAGCCATACAGCACTGCAGGCAAGGTGCAGTAGTGAGGGAATACAGAAAAATTATGAGCAACTCACTCCTACCGATATATGCTGACCTTCCTCATTTATCAGCTGGAAGACTCAAATACAGGAAGCCCCCACTGGTACTTCCCCACAACATCTGCCCAACAACTGTAGCATCCCTGCAGTTGGTCAAAAAGGCAAATAACAGCGAGGGTACTGCCGCAACTTTGAAATGTGGTCATAAGTAGCTGGGGGGGGGGTTTGTCATAACTTAAAATGACTGCTGAGTAATTGATCATTAAACAAGCTGTACATGAATAAGTTTGTGTAACACCATAATTTAGAGACACAAAAACTATATTCGCTCAAGATTCCAAACTTAGGTTGGCTATTTTCTTCATATTTTAGCATGCTATATGGAATCCAGCATATTTGGTTGGTTTATGAACCAGAAAGTGGTTAATTTAATTAAGTGTTCTAGGTGAACCTAATTCATGAACCGTAGAAATCAGATATTTCCTGTATGATTTTCAGCTTTATATAAATAACTTGCCAAAATATGCCTATGTTTGAAAGGATTCTTGCTTGACAAACAAACCTTGTATTTGATGTATGTTATTTTATTTATTTATTGTACTTGTTAAGGTCATCCAACTCCAAGAAGATTGGGCATATACTGTATGTACTTAAAATAAATTAAACATTTCACTCTTTTTTAGAAAGTTTGACCAAATTAGAAAGTATTATTTTAAAAAAGAACAGTTCTAAATTCTTCAGTTTTTATAATAAATTTAGCCTTAAATTACTGTTCTATTGAAATTAACATTGCTTATCGTCTTCCTCCGATCTAGAGATGAAGAAAAACACCAGAATATCTTTTATTTTTTTATAACATACAGCCAAATTAATAACTATACTTAATAACAACTCTCAAGTGGTAGGCAGCATTTAAAGCATTTAAAGCATTTAAAGACAAACATGTCTGTCTCTGAAGCAAAAAGTGTCTTGGCTTAAATAAAAAATAATGGCAAACCACATAGCATACAATAAAAAAAAGGAAGAATATTTAATGATGAAAACATTTACATCGTTTACAATTGGGAACACAACCCAGGTCCTGGAACTGCCAGCTAGTACTTTTGAATTGAGGTGGAAATCAGTATTATATTAATTTAAATATTACGTATAAAGACTGAAGGATGGGGATTAAACTGAATTGATTAAAGAGAACAGTTAGTAGAAAAAAAGAGGAAAAGATTACTATTATTGTTGTTCTCAGAATGAGCAATTTTTTTTACAGATATAGGGTAATTTAAAGACTGATACTTTAATTTACTTATTCATTATTTCCTTGATAGACTTAGGCCATAGAGAACTGCCTAACTATTGTCTCCATGCAAAATCCTTGGTGGATTTTGACAATAAAACTAATTTTGGTGATGAGCCTCAGGCTGCTTAGGCATTCCTATAATCACAGAACGAATCTCCTAACAAACTGTACAACATAGCCTAAGAACATAGGAAAAAGCCATAGGAAGACCCATGCCGGATCAAGCCAGGAGCCTCTCTAATTCAGCATTCAGTATTACACAATAGCCAGCTAGTATACTCTGGGAAAAAAACATGGACTTAAAACTACATCTTCTTTCCACTATTGCTCCCCAACAGCTGGCATTTAAGTTTATGTAGGGCATATACATTAATCAAGATTAATGGCCATAGAACCAGATGTTTCATAAATTTGTTCATTAAGTTTTAATAAACAAATTGTATTGAGATTTTCATTCCAATCTTTCCTTTAGTATGTAATAAGATATCTTTTATAAAATCTCTGATAACATTTAGCATATCACTACAATCAGAAGTTCTGTACTTCTCTCCTATGGGAATTGTGTAGGAATGATTGGCTCAATTTCTTTATAATAGCTTTTAAAACTAGGAAACAGAAATCAAAGGGATATGACTTCAATATTTCACTATTACTGATCCAATTATGATATGTAAAAATTGAAAATTATTTTAAGTGTTAGAACAGTTAAACATGATTTCATAAGATCGAAGTAGGGTTTTTTGATATGCAATTCTTTTCATATTCAGTATCTTAGGAATGTGGCACTAATGCAGTTATACTAGTAGTCAAACAAACAAAAGGAATTCCTTAGTTTGAAATCCTATATTATAATAGGGATGTTTAATTAAGACCAGATATTATGGCTGTAAATGTTTGCTTATATAAAAACATCCAAAGTTACAATTCCTTTATTAGCAATCTACAAATAAAAGTACACAGCTGACTCAAATCTAACTATCTCATTTCTGCAAATCAATCTGGAACAATGTTCAGATGTCCTTCTGCAAATGAGGGCCACATCGGGCTATTTCTGTGATCACAAAGGGTTCTTGTACAGTGATCTGATCTATCCTTGTAGACTAGCAGCAAACGGTCCAATCAAAGCATTTTCTACAAAGACAGACTTTGAAGCCAGCTCAGCCTAGAAGCACACTCCATATGCAGGCCAGCAAACTGCACTTCATTAGGCCTGTTGTCACATTTTCCCTCTTCTTATTCTAATGATCTTATTTTAATTCACATAGGAACCCCTTCTAATTGATGTCAAGTGAGTGACTTCAATATTCATCACAGCACATCAAATAAATCTTGGCACAGAAGTCAAGCATTATGGTGTTTAAGACCTAAGGTGTACCTCCAAGTACAGGAAATCATTCACACATATATACAGGTTGTATCTGTTTAATTGGGATTGCACGATCGCTTCCAATACTATCTGCTCTGTTCTCCAATCCTTTCTTTTCTTTGTCTGGGCCACTCCCTTTCCGAGACTAGGGTAGAAGCAAAATAAACACTCTTAATACATGAATTCATTTTTCCACATTCACATATTAAATTGTAAATTTTATATTTATAAAATGTCTCCCTCTCTTTCTGTCTCTCATTCATACACACATATATAAATATTTTAACTCTTTAATACAATAGGGATTTAAAAATGCCCTCAAACTGCATATCTTTTCACACAGGAAATTTCTTAGATAAGTGTATATACTTTATTATCATTTGATGAGATTTTAAAACACTATTAACTCAGTGTTTATGGATTTTCATTAGAATTTAATTTAATTTTTCTTCTTTACTACTTTCAGATGACAGCATCAAAGTCAAAGTAACGACACTAAGAAGACCAAGTTGCTTTGACAAAGTATAAAAAATAGAAATACTAGTTATCTCTTTTATGCATACTTTCTTCAATAACAGAAGTCACAGACATAATAAGATACAATAAAATGTTTTAAGAATAAATAACTACCTTATCTGAGTAATTAAAAAAAATAAGAGCACCCCTTTTCAAATTATGTGACAAAAATTGCCTTGCTTACTTGTTCACTGCTGTGCAACAAATACATTTAATCCTATGCAAAGAGAACTTCATATTCTCCTCTATTATTATCAGCTAAGTAAAGCTAGAAGTGACAGATTTATTTTATTATGAAGTCATCCTCCTTAAAAACTATACTGGCAACTTCACTCCATTAGGAACATTACTCACACAATATGGAAAATGGGGAAACTTTTTCAAATCATAAATGAAGTTTATGTGCCAGTGATATCCAGCACACAGCTGAATGCTAGTAAACCACAAGTGATATAAAACCATAGAGATTTTCTACAATATATTCAGAGTGTGTCTTAATCCACATTAGGAATACATATCTGAATTCCAAACAAAACTATCTTCATATTTCTGAGAATAAATTAAAAGAAAAGGACAACATCTTAAGAACATTAGATACATAGTTTAAGAATTATGCTTACATTTTTTCTTTTGAACTAATGCATTCCTTTAGGAACCAGCAGCTTGCACTACTCTGTCTTGATTTATCCATAGGGCTACTAAGCTAGAACTTTAGACAGTCATGTTGAGTAATCATACTCTCAAAAATTTCTGTTAAATTAGGAAATCAAATCAATATAATGCTTGAGCCTTCTATGTTTTTATTAGTCATTTTTTTGTTTAAAAATATTTCCCTTATAATATTGTAGCTAAAACAGCATCTCTTCAAAGAGAAAACAAAATATTATTGTGAAAATTGTTCAGAGTGATAGTTTTGAATATTTTAATAAGGTTTTTTTTTTAATAATAAAAGTTCACTCTAAAATAAACTTCAATCTACAGTGATTTTCTGTTATGATTTTGAGCTTGCCCATTTCAAAATTACTACGAACTCAGATATTACAATATAAACTTCCCCATAAAACTGACAAAATCACTTACTTAAAATTATTTGATGGAATTACTCTATCTATTTGACAACAAGCATTTTATCTTTTTTATGTTCACACACAGACACACTTCTCAAGCCTGGAAAATTAAGAATATAAATATTATAAGCAGAAGTGGTTCATGTTTCCCATTTACTGCCTTGTGTCAAATATAACTATCATGTTTTAGTCATGGCTGTAAAATTTGGGGAACAGTTATGTTTATATCCGTTATGATAAAAAAATAATTTTATGAACTGCTACTATACCTATTACTATTTATTGCCTTCTACATTATGATGGTATAAAATAATGTATGCCAGCAACGACTTTTGTACACCTACTTAAAAATTGTTGGTTGAAGCAGCATACATAATCATGTTTCAAGAGGTTTTTTTAAGATTTTCGGGTAGAACATTTTTTTATAATTTTATATATATCAGAAAAAGTGAATTCATAATAATTACAACTGAAGCAGCATCAATACAGAATAGAATATTTGACATCATTCGTGCCTGTAAAATAACACACAAGAATAAAAATTTAATTATTACTATAACTGTTCTTGAAGTGATAGTAATAGTGATTAAACCACCATATATGTAATTAGATATGGAAACTATGGTTTTGCAGCTCTTCCAAAAGATGACTTGTTTCAATTATTTCTAATATAGAGGACTTTTTTGAAGCTTGCAGAGAGCCTGCCTCCAGCTTTCTTCGAAGAGAGAGTAAAGCAGCTGTTTTGCCTTCTCCAGCAGTTCCAATAGACAGTTAAAGCTTTGAAGCAATTCAGAGTACCTCACTGAGGAAAATCACATCATTTCTTTGCCTTAAACCAAAGTTTCCTTGCCCAGCCAAGTAAAAAAAATCTTTGCTTGGTGAACCCAGTATTAACTATTTCTAATAAATAAAAAGAGTTATTTGGGTATTCAAGTTTAATATCTAAGGAATTAAACCATAATTTTCCCTGGGCAGAAAATACTGTTTAGCAAGAGACAACTATCAGAATATTATTGCTATTTTCTATTACCTTTAACTTCCATTATTTTAATACTATAATTAATAGTATAATTAATAGTATTTAATAGTAATGCTATTCTACTCTTAAATGCATCAGCCCTTCAAAGTAGGCTCAGTCGAGAGATATACACCACAGTGATTACAGGAATAGTGCTTTGTTAGAATAAGGTAAAACAATACAATCCTGAAAGTTATCCAAGCTTCTCCCTGTCCTATATTACACTAATACAATCAAGGTGGGGTTATTCTGTGGTCATTTCTCACCCTTCAACTCAATCTCTGCACTGTATAATTATTTCTCCAATCCCTCCTTAACATCGTTATTTCTAAGTTCCTCTAGTCTACACAATGCTGTGTTGTATGGATTGTTTCAAATTGCTTAGTCACAATTTAATTTTGCTTAGTTTTCAGAAGATAAGTGAAAAATAACTAAGAAAATGATGCCACTTGTTGATTTTCCAAACCAACAACTTTCCAAAACTATATTTTAAAAAAAAAAGAAATATTAAGAAATACTATTTTTTCCAAGAATCTATAAACACTGATGATATATGGTAGGTTAATACTAGTTTATCTGCCAATGTAAAAGACTGAAATTTTGAAGCCCTTGACAATTCTGGTACTGCTGACAAGAACTGAGTAAGCCAGAAAAAAATTTTTTGTAAAATTTCCTCTCAGTTTTATTTCCTTGCTGTGCTACAATATTTTTATTCAAATAAAAGAATGGCTATGCTAATATTTTCTTACAATATGTTAAACAGAACCTTGAAAGAGAAACCTTGAAACAGAAACCTTCAAAGCTAGTATAAAAACCCAATGTCTTATTTTCTGATTTTTCTTATTTCAAATGTACCTCATTTTACTGTATTTTTCTTAGAACTTACAAAAATTAATTCTGAAAATTAACAGCATCTCTGTAAAACCTGTATGCTGAATTATAGACAGAAAGTTGTTTAAAAGAATCCATGTCTCTCACCTAATTTTCTCTTCATTGAAACCCCATGATATATTGAACATTATTTCCAAAAGTTCCTAAACAAGACTGAATAAAAAAGTATAGTTTTAAATGCCATCCTTTCCCAGTTTGCCTCACTTATGCTATATTCTTTGACTCCCACTGACATCTAGTGGATTAGAGTAAAATTACACAGCCAATAGATACTGCTTCCTTTTCTTCAATTTTTTTTTTAACCAAGCTCCTCAGTTTATGAAAGTTTTTTCTTTTGAAATCTAATATGAATGTACAGACTTTTGGGCAATCATTTACTTATGCAATCATATAAAAAACTAAGTGCACCCCATTAGAATGTTTGACTTTTTCCACATATTTCAATATACAAATATTTAGTCTTCATTTCAGCAATACTGAAAAGGGGGATATAATGTAACAAACATATGCACTATTACATTGTGCAACTAAAATAAATATAAATGAAAGTTTCTCATGCAGGAAAAGTAAATACCCCGTATATACTGATTACTATCTCAAACACTTAACAATTAGAATCCAAACCACCAGAACATGATTAAAACATTATTAGATAGGAACTGGATAACTTACTGAAACCTCAAATATTTAGTTGGATGTACTCTTTATTATTGATGTGTTTGTATTATTATGCCTAGCTCTCTGAGTCTTTCAGAGAAGTTTCTACACGGCCATGAAACTGAGAAGGGATTCAAAAGGATTGCCAAACAAATGGACATGAAACATTGGGAAATTGGGAAATTATCTACAAGTGGAGAAGATTGCAAACAACTGCATACTTGCTCATGTCAGGCAGTCCCAAATTTAGCTGGGATGCAGGCAAAATGAGGAAACCAACATTGAGTTTTCTAGACACATGTAATAATGTAGGCTGTAAAAAAATGATATCCCTAATTTGTTGTATTCCAGGTATTTCTTATCTTGTTTTCTAATATGTGCCTCTTGAAGACATATGATATCTACATTCTGTTTCATTAATTTTGAAAGTATCTTTTTCCTTTTTATCTGATTGTTCAATCCATTTATGTTTATTGATAATAGTTGGGTTCTTTTCTCTATTCTCTTATTTGTCTGCTGGTCTCTGATTTCTGGTTGTCCTAGTAGTTCTTTGTGGTCTGATCCTAATTTCCTTTCCTTCATCTTGGTTTTCCATTGTCACCCTAGTTCTTTCTTCCATTTCCTCACTTCCAGATCCTTGTATTTGTTCTTCAAGGGATAATCTTTGTACTAGCTATCTCCAATTGCTCTCTACTGCTTGAGCTTTTCTCCACCCCTGTCAATCGATTGAATGATCAATGTGATCGAATAGTTCTTGGGCTTTGTCTAAATTGTCAGTTTTATTTTTTTTTCCCCTGCCAAGTTATTATCATTCCTTCTGGGATGATCTACCTAAATAAAATTTTCTTTATATTCAGTAGTGATGCCAGGAACCTATAATCCCTCCTTTGTTCTCGTATCCGTCTAGGAATCTGCTTTAGTGTTATAATTTCTGTCCCTTTATAGAATATTGGTTCTTCTCTTGTAGTTTTGTATACATCCTCACAGATCTTTTTGCATGCAAATCTAATATGTACCTCTCTTGGGAAGTGGTGACGTCTTGCATAATTATTTGAACTCGGTATATTTCTTCAAATTCATTCCTAATCTCTCTTTTATCCCTCTGCAGGGCTTCAGCAATCAGTTCCGCCATTATTTCCCCTAAATTCTCTTCTTTTGTTTCAATTACATTCTGAAACCTCAAATAAAAAGAGGCTCGGTCCATCTTGAGATCTATCAGAGAATTTTCAAAATCCTTATTTACTGCCATTAGTTTTTGGTCTACCTGTTCTAATTTTTTTTCAGTTTGTTCTGTTTTCATTTTGACTGATTTAATTTTTTGTTCATTTTTTTGCATTGCCTGTTGAATTGAATCCATTTTGGTATATAATGTTTATATATTGTTGTGGCCCCGCCCTCCAAGCCTATCTCATCAGAGGAAGAAGGCTCCGAACATGAAGAAGAGGAGTCGGCCAGGCCTCCCTCTCCAGGCCCCTCCCCTCTGGCACTGCCTCAAGTGCCGTCCGAGGAAGAGGAGATTAGCCAGGAGCCAGGTGTCTCCGATGAGAGCGAGGGAGGTGATCTGTCGTTCCTGGATCCACACCAACGAAGGCGTGATAAATGGTTGCAGCAGTTAAGGAGGCGTGCCAGGGATTATAACTGAGTCACTGGACCACACCCCAGAGACTATATAAGAGAGTGTGGTGGCTGTTTAAGACTCTGTGACGAACAAAAACTAACTCTGGCTAGTCACTTGAACAACGCCTAAATCTGCCGAAGGTTCTTTGTTTTGAACTGGACTATTTGCAATTTGTATGTATTTTCTGTTTATCTGATGAAGTAAAGCCCTTGGCAGTCGATGCTCATATAGCTGCCAAGTTTTAGATAACAACCTGTGTGCGTGCCAAGTGCTTTCTTAACCCTCGGCTGGCTGTGTTTGTGTGTGTGTGGAGACGGGGACAGAACATCTATCCAATTTCAGGTCACCATGATTTTTAAACATTGTCTCTTGAAGTTTCATCATAGTGTACTGTATTGTAACCAATGTAGATTGCATCATTTGAACAGATGGATTAGTATTAGATTTTTCCACTGAGAGCATCATGTCTATTGTTTTCTGGCTTGACAGGGAGACCGTCACCACCGTCAGATTTGAGGCCACCTTTTTCCCTGTTCTTAAAGTTGTGGTGGTAATGCTAGTCATTTCTTTTATAATTCTATAATGTATCAACCCCCTTTCTTTTCTTTGACACTCTCTTACTTCTTCTTCTTGATGTCTTTACTTCCACCAATAAGGTCCAATTAGGCTCAGTCACTCCCTTTTGTCTCCACTTTTCTCACTAAAATCACCAATGTTCTCTCCGGCATCGCTTTCTCCCGATCTCCAAATCTTTCCGTCTGATTCGTCTCTTCCTTCTGTATTATTCCTTGTCTCTCGTATACTTCTTCGTCACCCCTTAATTTATGATTTAATCTGTCTCTTTTCCAATCTCCAATGGTTCTATTAAATCCCAAAATGTAAATTTTTTCTGTTTCTTTCACCATTATTCTACACTCTCCCACTTTCAATATCACACTTATAATCTCTTATTTCCTTTTTATTTATTTATTTATTTATTTATTGAATTTATATACCGCCCTATTCCTGAGGGACTCAGGGCGGTGAACAGCGAACGATAAAAATACATGTAATACAAACGTTTTAAAAAACCAATTAAAATATACTAAACACTCTGGTCCTAGATAATTCAAGACATCCCAGTTTAAAATAAAATCAAAAGCAATATAAAGAGAAAGTTAGGCCAGGCCGGCCTGCTGAAACAGGAATGTTTTAAGGGCACGGCGGAAAGTGCGCAGATCCGGAATTTCTGTATCTCTGGGGGGAGCTCGTTCCAGATGGTGGGTGCCCTCACAGAAAAGGCTCTCCCCCTGGGGGCCGCCAGTCGACACTGTTTGGCTGATGGCACCTGAGAAGCCCCTCTCTATGGGAGCGTACTGGGCAGTGAGAGGCTATTGGTGGCAGAAGGCGGTCTCGTAAGTACCCCGGTCCTAAGCCATGGAGCGCTCTAAAGGTGGTAACTAAGACCTTGAAGCGCACCCGGAAGACCACAGGGAGCCAGTGCAGCTCGCGCAGGAGGGGAGCCACATGGGAGAGCCATGCTGCTCCCATAACTACCCGCGCGGCCACATTCTGGACCAGCTGGAGCCTCCGGGTGCTCCTCAAGGGGAGCCCCATGTAGAGAGCATTACAGTAGTCCAGGCGTGAAGTGACGAGGGCATGAGTGACTGTATTTAATGAGTCCCGATCCAGAAAGGGACGCAACTGGCGAATCAGGCGAACCTGATAAAAAGACCTCCCGGCCACAGCCGTCAAGTGTTCTTCTAAAGACAGCCGTGAGTCCAAGAGGATGCCTAAGTTGCGAACCCTCTCCGTGGGGGGCAATGACTCATCCCCAATAGTCAGTGATGGCACCAACTGACTATATCGGGACGTCGGAAACCACAGCCACTCGGTCTTGGATGGGTTGAGCCTGAGTCTGCTCCTCCCCATCCAGATCCGCACGGCCTCCAGACACTGAGACATCACTTCAAGAGCATTGTTGGGGTGGTCCGGGGTGGAGATGTACAGCTGAGTGTCATCAGCGTACTGATGGTACTTCACCCCAAAACCACGGATGATCTCACCCAGCGGCTTCACATAAATGTTGAACAGAAGGGGTGAGAGAACTGACCCCTGTGGCACCCCACATACAAGGGGCCTCGGGGTCGACCTCTGCCCCCTGTCAACACAGACTGCGACCGATCAGAGAGAAAGGAGGAGAACCACCGCAACACGGTGCCCCCCACCCCTAACTCTTCCAACTGGTGCAGCATGATACCATGGTCGATGGTATCAAAAGCTGCTGAGAGGTCTAATAGGACCAGGACAGAGGAGCAACCCCTGTCCCGTGCCCTCCAGAGATCATCTACCAATGCGACCAATGCCGTTTCCGTGCTGTATCCAGGCCTGAAGCCCGACTGGAACGGATCTAGTTAAGCCGATTCATCCAAGTACTGAGGAAGCTGTCGCGCTACCACACTCTCAACAACCTTCGCAACAAAGCGAAGGTTGGAGACTGGACGGTAATTAGCCAACACTGCTGGGTCCAGGGAAGGCTTCTTGAGGAGAGGCTTCACCACCGCCTCTTTCAAGGCAGCGGGGAAGGCACCCTCTCTCAAGGAAGCATTTATAATCCCCTGGAGCCAACCTCGTGTAACCTCCCAAGAGGCCAGCACCAGCCAGGAGGGACACGGGTCCAATAAACATGTGGCCGCGCTCAGTCTGCCCAGTATCTTGTCCATGTTTTCCGGAGTCACAGAATCAAACTCTTCCCAGGTAATATTCTCAAGACTTGCCTCCATCCTCCCTCCCGAATCTACCCAGTCAGAGTCCAAATTTTCCCGAATCTGAGCGATTTTGTCATACAGATATTGTACAAAGTCCTCGGCTCTACCCTCCAAGGGGTCCTCCCGCGCTTCCTGGTGGAGCAGGGAGTGGGTCACCCGAAACAGGGCGGCCGGGCGATTATCTGATGATGCAATAAGAGCGGAAAAATAGTTACACTTTGCCGCTTTTATTGCCACCAGGTAGGTCTTAATATGAGACCTTACCAGTGTTCGGTCAGATTCAGAACGGCTGGCCCTCCAACTGCTCTCCAGGCGTCTTTTCCAGCGTTTCATCTCCCTCAGCTCCTTGGTGAACCAGGGAGCCAGGTGAGATCGACGCCGGGTTAGAGGCCGCAAAGGCACGACCCGGTCCAAAGCTCCAGCATCCGCCCTATCCCAGGCAGCCACTAGGTCTTCAGTTGAGCCGTGTGCCAGAGCCTCAAGAAATGGCCCAAGCTCCGTCTGGAACCTATCCAGGTCCATCAGGTGCCTGGGGCGGAACCACCTCATTGGTTCCGCCTCCCTGCGGCGGGGTGTGGCGGTTCGAAGGTCAAAGCGAAGGAGGGAGTGATCTGACCATGACAAGGGCTCGACCGCTATATCCCCTATCTCGAGACCACTCAGCCACTGACCAGAGACAAAAACCAGGTCCAGCGTGTTTCCTCCCATGTGAGTAGGGCCATGAACTAATTGGGTCAGGTCCATGGCCGTCATGGAAGCCATGAACTCCTGAGCCACCTCAGACGCCTCACCGACAGATGGCAGGTTGAAGTCCCCCATGACCATAAGCCTAGGGGTATCAATCGCCACCGCGGCTATAATGTTGAGTAGTTCAGGCAAGGCCGCTGCCACGTGGCAGGGAGCCAGGTACGTAACCAGCAGTAACTTTTTGCTTTCCTCTCTCGGCAGTTTCCTTTTTGATGAGTCACAGCTCGCCTCTGTCAGTCGCCATTAATTTTCTATCAGAGTTTTTCACGTTTGCTAAGTAGTTTCCAGATTTACCTACTTTGACAGGTTCAATCACCACACATGGAAGAATTTCTCACTGGCAAAAATAGACACAGTTTGTTAATAATATTTCCTTTCAATCCTCTTGTGGGCTGACACAGCCTCGGGTCTGCCATATCAAATGATATGATTGAACGTCTTCTCGCTGGATCAAAGCAGTGGTGAAGTATAAAATTTGTTGCTACCAGTTCTGTGGGCATGGCTTGGTGGTGGTGGTGGTGGGGGTAATGTGACTGAGTGGGCGTGGCCACCTTTTTTAAAAAAAAAACTTTTAAAACCATTTTACCTACAACCTTCCACCAGGCGGGCCTGCCCTAATCTTTTCCCTCTTTTAAATTACGCAAATTTTAATTGGTTTTTAAATGATTGGGGTTTTAATATGTTTGGGCCAAATTTGTTTAATTCGATTTTACTTTGTTTTTAAATTTTATATCTATGTATTTTTACTGTTTGGCTGTTCACCGCCCTGAATCCTTCGGGAGTAGGGCGGTATATAAATTAAATAAATAATAATAATAATAACCTCTTCAGCCGAAGAGGTTGTAAAAAAATGCTTTTAAAAGCCTCTGACGATCAGCCAACTCAGCTGGGATCGTCAGAGGCTTTTAAAAGCATTTTTTCTACAACCTCTGAGGTTGTAAATGCTTTTAAAAGCCTCTGACGATCCCAACTGAGCCACGTGATCATCAGAGGCTTTTTTTTACTTTTAAAAGCATTTTTTCGGCCAAGAAGTTGTAGAAAAAAATGCTTTTAAAAATAATTTTTAAAAAGCCTCTGATGAACCCGTGGCTCAGCTGGGCATGGGGGGGGCAGGGATTTTTGCTACCGGTTCTCTGAACCACCCGCCGCCATCGTTACCGGATCAGGCGATCCAGTCCGAACCGGGAGCATTTCACCCCTGCTTCAAAGGTAGAATATGAATATGAATTTAGTATGCGATGGAAGTATGAACTGACTATTGTTTTCCCTCACTCTACATTCACCCAGAACCATGGTAAACATTATACAAAATAAGAAAAAATAAATTTAGATGCATCCAAATTGAGGTTATTCTTAACTACAGGGAAGGAGAAACCAACTTTCAAAGATGGTTTTTGAAGTTAGCTTATTGATTAATTGATTAGAGAAACATGATCAAACAAGCAGAGTCACTTGTTGAAATCAGTGGTAATATAAATTAAATAAATATATTTTTGTCAACTCACTGTGAAAAGGTTAGACCGGCACTTGGACTGCTTATGAACAGGTGTTGGAGTATTAGTAGTAGGTGGCACATCAATTCATAGTTCCTTCTGACTGGTGCTTGGAGTAGATGGGACAGAGGAAGAATAATCACTTAAACTCCCTCCTCCATTACTGGTCTGCAATGACTAAAATCCATTTTAGCAGAAAGAAAATCAAATTCTTGATTGTATCTCCTACTATAACACAAGATTTTAAAATATATATAGAATTTCTGTATAGAGAAAACATCACTCTCCGTCATTAAATTCTTGGAATTAATAGGCAATCTTTAAATCAAGATTGTTTCCGTCTATATTTCTCTTAAATTAATTTTCACATTTCTTTTCCTTTCCCTCTATTCCATGTAAGGCTGCATGGCTGACGTGGCCAAAGATAAAACAAATCTTGACATAGCAGATACATGTGTACCATTTGAACATGGAATGTCAGAACTGTGAACTAAAGAAAACTTGGATATCTGGCCTGAAAAGGATTCTTCCTTCTCTCAAAAACAAAGCCAGAAGTGGAAGTCCCCCCCTCCTTCTCCCTCCTTCTCCCTCCCATTTCATTAAGGCTGTTCCTTCCTTCCTTCCCCCTCTAGCTGATTTGTTGGGCCCTAACTGTCCCAGGTGTGGAAAAATCTAGGACGAAACCTCTTTCTGTGTATGGGCTGCAGTGAAGCGCCTGGGAGGGAGTGGTCGTGGCTATTGTGCCAGGGCAAAAGACTGGCAGAGGGTCAGCCGAGGAGAAAAGTTTGTTGCTAATAACCCAGAGGCAAAAACCTCAAGGCAAAACAGGCAAGGCGAAGAGACAGAGCCAAAAAGTCTCATTCCGCTCACATCAATGGCAATAAAAAACAAAAAACAAAAAAAGCCAGCATACAAAAAACAATTGCCAGCACCATAAGATAACATTGTCTAGTAAACAGCAATCACTCAGACCCAGACCCATTGTATCTCAGTGTTTGGGGAAGGGGGAACACAGTCCTATCTGAACTTAATTATTCTATGTCTTTTATGTCATTTCCTTCTCCAATGGATCATCCTTGGTCTGATCCTTAAGAGTGACCCTTCTGGGAATGTGCACATTCTCAAAGGCATAGCTCATAGTGTCACTGAGACATACAAGCTACTTTACCACTACATAAATAACTCCTTCATTTATTAGTTCTCTTATAGTCAGAGTGGTAAACTGTATGCCACATACAGAAACAGAAAAGAAGAAATTACAGAGAAAGTCCTCAAGCCTTCATAGATCTAGACAGAGCTATTTGGCCATCATATCCATCAGTAATCTAAATAGAAGCAGGATGGATAAAAATCAATTATTTTTTTAAAAAAATCAAAAAAAATCAGTTTTTTTTATTTAAATCGGGTTTTTTTTATTTAAATCAGATTTTTTTAAATAAAATGCTTTTTGAGGAAAATATATTACCATCCAAAGGTTATTCCATCATGAAATAAAGATTAGTTTTTTAATTATGTAGAATAAGGCTGTATATGTTTAATTTTTTTGGTAAATAAATCCCATTAATCCATTCACAATGTCATGCTCTTCCAGAGGTTTTTGTAAAATTATTGGGCAGTTTCTCTGCCTACAAGATATTATCACAGATGCTTGGTTTACTTTTTCAGTTCTCAAAACTGAATTTGACTCAGCAGAGATCACATGCCTCTTCTTCACAGCAAAAATGTTATAACATGAACAGAGTTGAGAAAAAGACCTTAATCCTATTGTTCTACAAACCTATGAATACAGAATCAACCCCTTCAGAGCTAAGTTTCAAGAAGTTCAGTGAATAGAATAGAAACAATATTTTTCTGATTGTTTGGAGTGGAATAGATCTACACAAGAAGAAAGTGAAACTAAGTGTGAGGAGGAAGAGGCAAGCAGACAAGCAGTACAAAATGAAAGTGAAACTTTCTGAGCACAATACTGCACAGCCACAGACAGACAAGTCTTTGGATCTTTTTGTGTGTATGACCTGAGGTTTATCACATTCTTTCCTTGGAGGAAAAAACCTATAATGGCAGCAGGCCGTAAAAGAGACCCAGTTTGACAATATTTTAATGAAGTTCCTTTACCTATCGGTAAAGCAGGCATGCGTGCAAACTGCAAACACTGCAACAAAGAAATGAAAGACCTGGTGGCCCGAATGAAGCAACATCATGAGAAGTGCTGTGATGAAGATGACCAAAGAAACACATTTGAACAGGCAGGATCTTCAGGTTGGTAAACATTTTTATTGAATCATATTTCTAAAGACTGCCTTGAACTGTCATGTTTGAGCAAAATTATATTTCTTATTATTACTGCATGTTACTGTCATTTGGTACAGTTATGAAGAAAAGCAAATATTCCTTTTGGGGCAGTGCTGTGTACAATAAGCAGAAATTGTATAAACAATAAAATAACAGCATTGACTTTTTTGTTTAGGGGAATTCATGGATTCTGGAAACTATCCACCTTCAAGATCACCATCCTCCTGTTCTACAGTTTCAGAGTTATCCATCCAGGATAGTGCTTCATTAGCATCATCATCATCAGACATCCACAGCCACATATCACTATCACCTAAAAGAAAGAAAAGACCCTTCCCTCCTGGAACCACTATAGATAAGTTTGTGATAAAAACTAGCAGATTAGAAAAAGAGTTAATTGATGAAAAAATTGCCCAGTTTGTTTATGCAACGAACTCTTCTTTCCATCTGATTGAGAACCCACATTTCATTAATATGGTTCAGTCACTGAGACCAGGATACAGTCCACCCAGCAGAGCAGATGTTGCAGGGAAACTGCTGGATAAAGTGTATGACAGAGAAATGGAGCAATGTGCAACAGCTCTGGAGGGTAGAATTGTTAACCTAAGTATTGATGGGTGGAGTAATGTCCACAATGATCCTATTGTATGTGCTTGTAAAACAACAGAAGAAAGAAAAGTCTTCCTTGCACAAACAATTGATACGTCAAGAAATGCACACACAGCAGAATACTTACAAGAAGTGGCAGTAAAAGCTATAATAACATGTGAACAAAAATTCAAATGTCTAGTACGCAGTTTGGTCACAGACAATGCTGCAAATGTATCCAAGATGAGAAGAAATTTAGAAGAGCAGGAAGGGAATACAAAGCTAATAACATATGGTTGCAGTGCTCATTTGCTGCACCTCTTAGTCAAAGACTTAAGTGTTCCAGAAATAAAGACTAATGTTGTTGAAATTACTAAATACTTCCATAACAATCATTTTGCTGCAGCAGCTCTGAAAAGGATGGGTAGAACCAAGCTAACACTCCCACAAGATGTTAGATGGAACTCTGTGGTGGACTGTTTTGAGCAGTATATCAAGAACTGGCCTATTCTGATGACAGTTTGTGAAGAAAATCGAGATAAAATAGATGGCACTGTCACGGCCAAAATTCTCAACATTGGGCTTAAGAGAAATGTTGAACATATGCTGAGCATCCTGAAACCCATCTCTGAAGCTTTAAACAAAATACAGAAAAATAGCTGTTTTATTGCTGATGCTGTTGAAATTTGGAAGGAACTGAGTGAACACTTAAAAACAGAACTACATGGACAGAATTAAATTACAAGCATTAAAAAAACGAATGAGACAAGTACTGTCGCCAGCTCATTTTTTGGCAAATATTGTCAATATCCAGTATCAGGGTCAAAACTTAAGTGCTGAGGAAGAGGAGTTAGCTATGACATGGGTATCCAGCAATCATCCATCTGTAATGCCAACTATAATAAACTTCAAAGCTAAGGGGGAACCATTCAAGAAATATGTTTGCTGAAGATATTTTAAAGAAAGTCACACCAGTGAACTGGTGGAAGTCACTTAAGCATTTGGATTTAGAGACTGTTCAAGTAATGATTTCACTTTTAACAGCAGTAGCTTCTTCTGCAGGCGTTAAAAGAATATTCTCTTCCTTTGGACTCATTAATTCTAAATTGAGAAATCGTTTGGGACCCGATAAAGCAGGAAAGCTTGTTTTTCTTTTCCAGATTATGAACAAAGAAGAAGATGAAGATGACGAGTGAGCTACAAAGGACAGTATTTAAGTTTTTCATGTGTAGGCTGGGCTGACAGTCTAAGTTTCTTAATATATATATATTTGTTTTCTCAGGTTTTCGCGGGTGTTTGTATGTAGGTCTTTGGTTATTCGGGTCTTCTCCCACGTAAAATTGGAAGTGTCTTGGCGACGTTTCGACGAAGTCTCATTCGTCATCTTCAGGCTGGTGTTCTCGGCTTCGTGCTTCCAGGAGCACGAAGCCGAGAACACCAGCCTGAAGATGACGAATGAGACTTCGTCGAAACGTCGCCAAGACACTTCCAATTTTACGTGGGAGAAGACCCGAATAACCAAAGACATATATATATATATATATATATATATATATATATATATATATATATATATTGTTTAGCCAAATTAGTTAACAAACATGGATGTTTGTTTAAGCAAATAACATATGCTGTAATGTTATTGTTTCAGTTGAATAAATCTATTGAAATTGTCATTATTAAGGTAATGATTATTTTTCTCCTTCCTAAGTACAACAGAAAAGTTGTCCAAATATGAATGATTAACCTATTAAACTGGGGATAAAAAAACTAATATGAAAAGTTGTTATTCTAAAAATCTTCATCTACTTGCATATTAAAGTTATACCAGCAAGAATTAGTCTTTATGTAGAAAACTATTATTTAAATCAAGCCTTACTGACTAGTGATTTAAATCGTGATTTAAATCAGTTTGATTTAAATCAAATCCACCCTGAATAGAAGCATGACTTTCTAACTTCTATTTGCACACATCCTATAAAGAGGAGACCACTACCCCTCTGTTAATTGTCTCCTCTATCAAACTGCTACATTAAACAAAATAATACAGTAGAAGGACACTGTTTTCTAGTAATTCACATCCATTATTCTACAATGATTGTGAATATACAGTTGGCAGAAACATTGCCGTTTACATTTTATTTCCTTTGAGGATCATATATTTATCTGAAACAAGGTGAAATATTTGGTCCATAAATATTAAGATTGTTAACAGCCACTTCTTTAATAGTAGTCTCTAAAGACTGTTTGGTTCACTATGGAGAATGCTTTACATATGAGCTTGAAGAACTCAGCTTTGTTTTATCACATTCCCACTATCATGACCCCGTAGGATATTATTTTTTAATTGCAAAAAAGGAGAGCTTTGTCTTTAGAATTAATGGCAAATTGTTTATTAAGCATAGTTAATAAGCACTGCTAGTTCTTATATAGTGATAAATAATGATAGAATAACTGCATTGTATACACACAGGGAATTAAAGAAATCTTTCATCAGAGAGAATGGATTGCCTCTCCTTCCAATTTAAGAAAATAAAAACTCTTGAAATGTGGTTGTTTAAAAGGACCCTTTTATTAAGTAGAAGTGATAGCCACCCAGTTAGAGCAAGATCTGAATACCCTTAGGCAAGACAAGTAGGATTAAAGCAGTAGAGACCCCTCCCTTTAAGTCAGAATGCAGATTTTAGCCAATACACAAGTGTGAAGATGCTTTCTTTCCTAGTTTCCCTGAGAACCCGAACAACCATGCATTCACACTGTTATATTTTAAAGTGAAACAACCCACATGGCTATCATAAACATTCCTCCAGGTAAAGAGGATCTCAGGGCTCTTTGGCGCCAGGATATAGGTTGTATAATATCTGTTGACACAGGCAATGCTAGTAAATCGAGTTCAAGTCTCCCCCTTCCTCCAATTGAATGGCAGTATCACTTTTAGGGATCTGACAGATACTCTCTGTTACATAGATATGTAACCAAAGAATTTATATAGAAATTAATAAGGAGGGAATTAACTTGATCAGACTTAGTTTTAAATTCCCAGGTTATCTCAATTTTGCTTCTCTGCAACTATTTCAGTTTTTTGAATATTATCCAATGTTACTCAGAACTTGAAATAGTGGCTAACATATTAAATACAATACAACTGCTATTACTTGTGATTTGAAAACTACTTCTATCAATGCAACCTAAAACTATAGGTTACCGATTCATATTCAGTTTGTGATGTGATAACCATTAATAATCATTATTATCCTAATGAAGTTTCTAGGCTTTTTTTGATTCAAGTAAAGAACTTTGCATTTCTCTTTATTAAATTTTATTCTGATATTTCCAGGTCAATTTTCAGACTGTTAAGAATTTTGTTTCTATTTTCTAGATTTTATGTTTTTTTATGAGTTGAAAATGTGATAAATATTACTTCTCTTCTTCGAAATCAATAATGGAAACATTTAAGAGTAATAACAATGAATCATGTGGCACCCCATTTCATGAGTAATTTTTGATGAATATTATTTAATGTTTTGAAGCCAATTTAAAAGTCTGTTTTTAAACAACTTGGCTTTTATTAATTCCTTAACTTATTTTAAGTAGGCACAATATACAATCTCACTACATTTATTATTTTCTTAATGATATCCTTAAAAATTATGGGAATATTTTTGTGTGTCTGTCTTCAAGTTAGTGTTGACACTTGGTGATTGTCTGTACAAGTCCCTGGAGTTTCTTGGCAAGATTTTCGGAAGTGCTTTGCCCATGCCTTCTTCCTATGTCTAGAGAGAGTGACTGCCCAAGGTCAACAAAAACAAGCTTGCTTGTTTTCTTGCAGATGTTTCATTATCCAAACCAGATAAAATCATCAGTGCTAGTAAGGAGTGCAGTTTGCTGTCAGTTTATATTCTAGTGGCTTGCCAGTGTTGGTAGGGGTGGACTTAAGAGATTCTTTGGTTGGGCTGTTTGCTGTTGGCTTCTTTGGTAATTTCTTGATTGTGGTATTACACTGTATACAATATAAGGACTGCAACAACCACTATGTAGAAGACTGGCAGAACACATCCACAAACACCAACTAGCAGTCAGAAGACATGATGAAAATTCTTTAATTTCACAAATATAGACAGATTTAACCATAGCTTCAATTGGGAAATGTGACCATCCTAGACCAAGGCAAAAACACTAGGGAATTTCTAGAAGCCTGGCACTCTGACAAATCAACCATCTATAGACACATAGACATTAACAACATCTATACCCAGCCCAAAAAGGAGCAAAAAGACCCAAGCACCTCTCCACAGCAATCAGCATCCAGATCAGCATCGATTAACTCCAAAGTTAACATCAGACCAACAATCAGGTAAACAATACCCCAATCAAGAAACTGCCAAAGAAGCCAACAGCAAACAGCCCAAAGAATCTCTAGGGTAAGACCACTCCCACCAACACTGACAGGCAAGCCACTAGAATATAAACTGACAGCAAACTGCACTCCTTACTAGCACTGATGATGTTATCTGGTTTGGGTAATGAAACATCTGCAAGAAAACAAGCAAGCTCAGAGAGCACCAAGGACCCCTCAATCTCTATAGGCTGGAGAAATTAGCCAAAAATAATAGAATGAAATTTAAAAGAACAGCATTCAAATGCATAAATATAGGCCAGGGAAATAGCTGGTTGGACATAATAAGATCTGAAATAGTAGTTGATTGCAAAAATGAATATAACCAGCAGTGTAGCTGTAGAAAAGGAAAATGCAATTCTTGTCTGCATTAACAAATTCAAAACCAGAAAAAGTCATTGTTCTTGGGTTAAGTACCCGTACATGTATGGGAAAGGTTAATTAATGTGTATAATACCTTGTTAATATGTATAAGTTAGATGGCTGTTGTGAAATTCTGGAAGATTCCTTTAATTCCACCATGTTGTCAATGCTTTTTTGCCCTTTTTTAGCTCATGATACAATTACATAGAATAATGTACTTTTTCCTACTTTGTGAACATTATTATGTGAATGGTAACTTATTTGTTTATATAAAGATGAAGTAATTGTTTAATAGGGGCAATAGAGGCAAAAAGGGAAACAGAAGAGGACAGAAATGAAGGGGGGGAATGAAAGCTGAGATTAATTACAAAAGAAAGCACGAGGCTTTCTATTCTTTACCACACCTGTTGTTGAATTGCTTTACCATATAATCATTCCACTCTTCCATTTTTTAAAAAAAGATTATTTATTTATTTGTCAAGAACGTATTAGGTAATAAGTATAAACATGGATTGGATACATAAAATAGATACAAATAGAGCTGGTGCTCTTATGCACGCCCCTTACAGACCTCTTAGGAATGGGGTGAGGTCAACAGTAGACAGTCTTAGGTTAAAATATTGGGGTTTTGGGGGTGAAACCACAGAGTCAGGTAGTGCATTCCAGGAATTGACCATTCTGTTGCTGAAGTCATATTTTCTGCAATCGAGTTTGGAGCGGTTCACTTTAAGTTTGTATTTATTGTGTGCTAGTGTATTGTTGTGGTTGAAGCTGAAGTAGTCATTGACAGGTATTTATTAGATCTTGTCTTGAATATTGTGTGCAATTATGGACACAATGTTTTATGAAAGATTTTGAAAAATAGAATGGGCTGAAGGGCCTTGAGAAAAGATAATTGGGGCAGAGTGGAGGGGAGGAATTATAAAATTCTTCAGATATATAAAAACTCATATTGAAGAATTATCTTGTTTCAGACAGAAGGATACAGAATAATGGGTTTGAGTTAGAGTATTTTTGTAATGGTAACAAAAGTTCAAGAACACAGGCAATCATCCAGAGAGATGGTGGGTTTCCTTTTACTGGAAATCTCATGCTGACACTATCATTCATAGATGGTACAAATTTCTATCTGGATTCTAGCACTGAACTCGGTGGCAAAAAGAGCCTTGATAGTACAGTGGTCTACGCACCCTGTTATTAACACAGCTGCCTGCAATTTACTGCTGGTTCGAATCTCTCCAAGGCTCAAGGTTGACTCAACCTTCCATCCTTTCTAAGGTAGGTGAAATGAGTACCCAGTTTGTGGGGGTAATAAGCTGACTTTGTATAAATATACAAAAGTATGAAGGCTATTGCTTAACGCATTGTAAGCTGCCCTGAGTCTCCGGAGAAGGGGGGCATATAAATCAAATTTAAAATAAATAAATAAAAAAAAATGATCCCTTCCAACTGCAGAATTCTATGATTTGCAGCTACTATCAACCATTTTAATATATAAAGTTTAATATATAGAATATATAACAATTCTTCTCTTTCTGTTGCATGAGATCCTTTTAATCAAGTTGTATTTTTAAATTACTGCATTTAATTATAAGAATCATTCCGCTATGTTTCAGTTTTACTACTGTATGAATCACATGGCAAAATCAAAGTATCCTACTTTGGGAATATTTCTGATTATTTTAAAAATGATCATAATTTAGAAATAAACCACTTACAAATAAAATGTATTTGTATTACATTTTACATATTACACATTTTACATTACATATTTTTCGGAGTATAAGATGCTTCGGAGTATAAGACGCACCTTAGTTTTTGGGGAGGAAAATAAGAAAAAAAATTATGCCTGTGCCTACCAGCATCCATTGGTATCATCTGGCTAGCGTCCTGTAAGTGTGTGAGAGAATTGAGGGCTGTTTGGAAACTGAAACAGTATTTGCTGTGTGAGCAACAAGGAAGGAGACAGCAAGGAGCCTGGGAGTGGCTTAGCTCTGTAGCTCTGAGTCTGTGCTGAGCGCTAAACTAGTCTGCTGCTCAAAACTGAAACTGAAACTCTTCTCCTCTGCTTGTGTTTTGCTTGTATTTACTACCACATTGGAAAAATCTGCTTTTGGTATTGTATATTTACTTCATGTGTTATATTATATATAGAGAGAAATTATTGAATCCTGCTGAATCAGTTTCTTGTGTGTGCTTTCTGGATGTGATTGCTGCTGCAAACTCTGAGTCCTTGCAGCAAATAGCAAACAGCCAGGTCAGCTTCACCACATTATTACAGCCTGATTCAGCATGAGCAGCTGATTGGCAGGGGGATCAGCTTCCCAGAATACCCCCAATCAGCTGTTCCAGGCTGCAGGGATTGCCACAGACCATCACCGCCTCCATGCCTCATGTTTTTGGCTACATTTGGTGTATAAGACGCACCCAAATTTTCACCCTCTTTTGAGGGTGGGGGAAGTGTGTCTTATACTCTGAAAAATACGGTAATTTAAATCAGGTAACAAGTATAGCAGTTAAAACCATTCAATGGACTAGTGAATATTAATATCCATTGTCAGAATCACAGAAAGAACTTATACCCAATCTTCATCTACCAGTAAAATAAATGAATGTAATTCCATACCTGGCTAATATGTATTGCAGAGACCAGGGTTGAACATACTGATGAGTGACTTGGAGAATTTGGTAATGATTTGCAAGGACCTATTGAAAGCTGCTGTTTTTTTTGGGTTGAAACAATCTTCTGTGCCACTGTAAAGGTAAAATAATAATATTACATATGTTTCTACCTCTGGAATTACTGGGTAACAATTTTCCAATCTAATCAGTAATGTATATTGAAATGATGGATCTCCAAGATAGGAAACTTATCATTGTGCTTTTTGTAACTGGCAATTTAGTTTGTGTACAAAAAAGTTCTTTAAGTATAATATGTACTTTCAGAAAATAAATATGAAAAAGTCTGATGCTAATTTCTTCTTGTTTTAAGAAATGTTACATGAATCTTTTGTTTCAAAAGAAATTTTGAATAATTAATCTGGATAGTAAATGTTACACTATCAGATGATTACATAGAATGGGTGTTGGTTATTACCTCATATGCCTTTTCTCACCTTAGAGGAAACAGCAATCAGTAATGGGTTAACTCTCTCTGTTAACTGCTTGAACAGAGTCTGTGAATTGTTAAGCCATGCCTCTTCCTGTTTTGCTTGCCAGCTTTTTGACAAAGGTGTCGACACAGACTGACGTGTTGAGCTGTAAAGACAAAAGAACAAAACCCTACCCCCCCAAATCCCAGGTCCCGATGAATAAACTGGGCGGGGCTGACTGCTGTTTCCTCTAAGCTGAGAAAGAGCATATCAGGTAATAACCAACACCCCTTCTCCATCAAGGAGGAAACAGCAGTTAGTAATGGGACATACCAAAGCCATGTCCTACTGGGAGGCAGAAGTCCAGGCCTGCAGTCCTAGTTCTGAATGAACCTGCTGGAGAACCCATCTGCCAAAAGTAGCCTCAGCCAAGGCATAAGAGTCAAGCTTGTAGTGACGTACAAAAGGTGAAGGGGAAGACCAAGTAGCTGCTCTGCAGACCTCCTCCAGAAAAGCCTGGGTAGCCCAAGCTGCCGAAGTCGCAGCACTTCGGGTTGAATGGGCAGTGATACGCCTGGGCACAGGTAAGGCCTGGGCCTCATATGCCATAGATATACAAGCTCTGATCCAACGCCCCAAGGTGGAGGAAGTGACCCTGCTGCCAAGGATGGCAGGCTGAAAAGAAACAAAAAAGGACTCTGTCCTCCGCAAAGAAGATGTCTGTTTAACATATATGTGGAGAGCCTTTCGTACATCCAATGTATGCCAATACATTCCAAACGGTGTGTAGGCTCAGGGCAAAAATTGGGCAGAATCAACTCCTGAACCCTATGAAAACAAGTGTTGATCTTGGGAAGGAATGTAGGGTCTAGGCGTAAAACCACTCTGTCAGCGTGGAAAACACAGAGATCCCCCCCCCCCCGGTGAACAGCCACCAGCTCAGATATGCACCAAGCAGAGGTGATAGCTACTAAAAATGCTACCTTATAGGAAATAAATTTCAAACTAACTTCCTGTAGGGGTTCAAAGGGGCCCTGGGTAAGGGCAGTTAAGACCTTGTTTAAGTCCCACATGGGAAAGTGGTAAACCATGGGGGGAGGAGGTTGAAGATTGGTGGGCCTCCCTGAGGAGCTGTTGAACTACTGGATGCCTTGATAGGGAATCCTGGGTTCCACAAGTAAGAATGGAAGAAAGGGCTGCCACCTGTCTCTGAAGAGTATTAAGGGCTAACCCAGCATCTAAACCCACTTGAAGAAAGTCCAAAACTTGAGCCACAGAAAATTCAGTAGGAACCAGATCCCCTTTTTTACACCAGGTACAAAACAACTGCCATGGAGCATTATAGATACAGTTGGTGGAATCCCTGCGGGACACCTGGATAGTGGCGATGACTCTGGAGGAAAATTTGTCCTCCCTCAGCAGGCCCCACTCAAGTGCCAAGCAGTTAGTTGAAACCACTGCGGGTCCAGGTGTACCAACGCCCCCTGACTGAGGGAGATCCTGTCCCGAGGGAACCTCCAGGGTTGGTCCACTGAGAGCCACTAGAACTGCAAACCAAGGTCTCCTGGGCCAATGAGGGGCCAGAAGCTAAAGTTCCACCTTCTCCTCCAAGAGCTTCCGGATCACTCTGGGAATCAGAGGAAGAGGAGGGAAGACATACAGGAGCCCTGACGACCATGGGCTCTGCAACACATCCACTGCCACGGAGATGGGAATTGGGAGAAGAACCTCAGTACTTTATGGTTGGCCTGTGTGGTGAACAGATCGACCACCAGGAGGCCGAAGTGGTCAGATCCCTGAACAGAGAAGGATCCAAATGCCACTCTGCCTGGTCGACTGAAGTCCGACTGAGCCAGTCCGCCTGGATGTTCACCACTCCCGATATGTGGTCTGGTTTGAATGGAAGACGGATGAGACTCCGTCCAGAGAATCAACTGCTCTGCCCCTTGCATCAGAGCCAAGGATCAGGTTCCCCCCTTGATGATTTATGTGGGCCTTGGTGGCCACATTGTCCGTCAGCACAAATATGTCCTTTCCCGATACTAGGGACTCAAAACCCTTGAGAGCCAGGTGGATGGCCCGCAGTTCCATCCAGTTGATGTTGTGCGAAAGATCCTCCAGGGACCACTGACCTTGAGCCATGCAGGATCCAAGGTGAACTCCCCAGTCAAATAGGCTGGCGTCGGTCGTCAGGGTGAGACAATGAGGCTCCTGCAACCCTGGGCAATGGCGTCAGAAGACTACCATTTGAGGGAAGATCGGACCGCTGGTGGAACCTCCATTCGTACTGGAGATGTGCTGCGCTGAGCTCATTGGAATGGAAGGAGAAACCACTCCAGGGCCCTCCTGTGGAGATGAGCCCAAGGAGTGATGCCGAAACACGACACCATCTTTCCCAGCAGCTGAGAGAGAAGCAGCAGGGATGAGGCATGATCCGACCAGACTCTGACTGCCAGGTCCTTCAGGCTGGATTGGTGGTCTGGCGAAAGATACACCTTTGACTTCACCTTGTCTATTATTGCCCCTAGATGGAGCAAATGTGTTGTCAGGATCAGATGACTTTTGGAACAGTTTACGGAGAAGCCATGACATTGAAGGACCTGTATGGTGGTATCTAGGTCCTGTCTGGCTCGGGATTCTGAACTGGATTGGATGAGGATGTCGTCCATGTAGAACTGAATTCGAACAGGTAGAGTCCAGAGATGGCCCACCAAGGCGGCCATCAACTTGATAAACACCCTTGGGGCAGAGGACAGACTGAAAGGCAACGCCTGGTACTGATAATGTTTCCCCGCATATTGAAAACGGAGAAATTGTCTGTAATCTGGATGAATGGGGACATGCAGGTAGGCCTCTGTGAGGGCCACCGATGTGAGGAGATTGCCCTTCCTGATGCCCTCCAGAATGGAGAGGAGAAACTGCACCTGCATTGATACACTATATAATGGTTCAAGATCTTGAGATTGAGAATTCCCCTCCAACCTCCCGAGGACTTCTGAACCAAGAACAGTCTGGAATAAAATCCCTGACCATGGTGTGCCTCCAGAACCAGCTGAATGGCCAATGTGTGTTATGGCCGAATCCATGAGGCACCACTTCACCTGATCCTGCAACACAGGACAGCAGACGAAGAACCTCAGAGGGCTGGACAGGAATTCCAGGAAGAGGCCTGACCTTACCGTCTCCCTGACCCAAGAGGCCGAAATGGAAGCCTCCCACTGGTCAGCAAAGAGCCAGCCGACCCCCTATGGGAGGCTCAGAAGAGCAGTCATTTGGACCATCGATAAGGGCAACTCCTCCCACCCCGAAAGGAACGTTTGGGTGGATAACGGTGTCCCTGTCTGCCCTGCCTGTCCTGACCCTGTCTGAAGGGAAAATGTCTCTGCGACTGTTGCCCCCCAAAACCATTATCCGCTTCCCGAAAGGAAGAGGGACGAAAATAGGGACTCGGGCGGGCCTCCGCCTGTCTAGTCAAGTTAGGCATAATCTTGCATTTGTCCCAAGACTCCACTAGGATAGGGTCTAATGAGTCGCCAAACAACTTCTCTCCCTTGTACGGGGAGGAAGCCAGTCTCCATTTGTTCCTAGCGCCTGCCTGCCACTGGCGAAGCCATAGGAGGCGATGAGATGTGATGGAAGACCCAATAGCCTTAGAAGCGAATCGAGATGCATTTAGCATCACGTCAGTCGGAAATTCCACCGCTGCCATGATCTTGTTGAGATCTTGGTGGAACCTGATATCTGTGACTGGGAAGCGGTCCTGTAATTGTCTTAATCAGAGCAATGAAGCTCTGTTAAAAAATGATGCAGCTGAGGCTGCCTTAACGGCCCAAGCTGAAGCCTGGTGGGTCTTGACCAGAGATTGCTCCAATTTCTTAACCTCCAGACGGAGGTGTTCCTCCGGAGGGCCCGGTATGTTGGATTGTGATGGCAGAGCCACCACCAGAGGGTCAACCACTGGAACCTGTAGTGACTTGGTCATATCAGAACCAATGTTGTACAGGCGTCTGTCCAAACTGCTGGGAATAGGGCCCAAACCTGGAGAGACCCACTGTCAATGCACCATGTCGAGAAAGAGCCTGGGGGCTGGAACCTTCTCAGACTCAATGGTGGGTTCTACAAACAAAGGATCAGCCAGATCCATGGGATCCAAAACAGTACCAAGAGTTGACTGGACCATGGCCTGTTGAGTGGTCACCTTGGCCTTGTGCAGCAATGACCTGAACAGGTGAGGCCTAAAAAGTCCAGTGAATGATGGTTGATCAGGTAAAAGATCCTTATCATCCGATAGCACAATATCATGCTGCATCTCCTCCACTGAAAGGGAGGCCTGGCTGGAAGATGCCTCTGAACATTCCGGATCCTGAAAGGGAAGGGAAGATCCAAACCCCTGTTGTTTTCTCAGGTTTTCGCGGGTGTTTGTATGTAGGTCTTTGGTTATTCGGGTCTTCTTCCACGTAAAATTGGAAGTGTCTTGGCGACGTTTCGATGAAGTCTCATTTGTCATCTTCAGGCTAGTGTTCTCGGCTTCGTGCTTCCAGGAGCAATGTGAGATCGCAGCTGTCTCTTCCTTTTAACTGCTAGTGGGGGTGTGAGCTGATTGGGTGGGAACTTGGCTGTGTTCTGATTGGGTGGAGGTGTGTTCTGATTGGTTAGGGGCTTGGCTGTGTTCTGTTTGGGTGGGGGCTTGGTTGTGCTCAGCTTAGTCTGAGTTGCAGGGGGATTTGAGCTGGTGAGCTGCGTTGTTGTTGTTTGGCTTCGTGTTTGTGGCCGTGCGAGCTCTTCATGGTGGGTGTCAGTCTGCTTCATGTATGGATTGGAGGGGTTTAAAGTGGCTAATGATGCAGCTGCGGTCTGGCTTCTGGTCCTTGGTCGTGGCTCATTATCAGTGTGGGTTTGAGTCTGCTTTCTGCGTGGATGTGTGGTGGTGACATCCTGTGTGGCTCTCGTGAGTGAGGGTCTGGTGTCATTCGTCGTGTTAGGGACTCGTTTGTCAATAAGGGCGGGTTTCCAAATGGCTGGTAGGCGGGAGGTATCGTCTCGTTTGTTCATGCTGTGTGGGCATTTTTCTATCTCGATGGCTTCTCTGATTATTCTGTTGTTAAAGTGTTCAGTTTTGGCGATAGTTCTGGTCTTTTTAAAGACAATATCATGTCCTGTGGCTTTAAGGTGTTGGACCAGGGAAGAAGTTGGTTTCTCTTTTCTGACTGAGTTCTTGTGTTCTTCTATGCGTGCACTTATTCGTCTGTTGGTTTGTCCGATGTATGTGGTGGGGCAGGCGGTGCATGGGATTTCATATACTCCTTGATTTTCTAACTCAATTTTGTCTTTGGGGTTCCTTAGGATGGTGGATATTTTTTGGTTTGTGCAGAATGCTGTCTTGATGTTATGTTTGTGGAGGATTTTGCTTATTCTGTCTGTGGTGCCTTTTATGTATGGGAGGAGGGCTTTGCCGTTTTCTTCTTCTCTGTCTTGGATTTTAGTGGGGGTTTCTTTTTGGATTAGGTTGGTGATCTTATTTCTTTGGAATCCATTGGATGTTAGTACGTTAGTCAGAGTGTGTAGTTCGGTTTTTAGGTGTTGTTCGTCAGCTAAGCGTTTTGTTCTGGAAATGAGTGTCTTGGCTACAGAGTTGATCTGGGCAGGGTGGTGGTGTGAGAGTGCGTGCAGATAGCGGTTTGTGTGTGTTTTCTTCTGGTAGATAGTGTGTCCTAGGGAGCCATTGGATTTTCTGTAGACTAAGACATCCAGGAAGGGAAGTTGGTTGTTCGCTTCAGTTTCCATGGTGAACTGTATTTTGGGGTGTAGGCTGTTGAGGTGTGTGAGGAAGTTGTCCAGTTTTTCTTTCCCATGTGGCCAGATTATGAAGGTGTCGTCTACATATCTGAGCCAGAGTTTGGGTTTGTGATCAGATTTTTCTAGAGCTTGGGTTTCAAAGAATTCCATATAGAGGTTGGCAATGACAGGTGAGAGGGGTGATCCCATGGGTGCTCCTTCTATTTGTTTGTATTTCTGTCCATTATAGATTATGTGTTGGATAGGCAGTGGTTGGTCAGATCTAAGATGTGCTGCGGGGGGTTATATTTGTTTTGGATAACTGTCAAGGCTTCTTTGATTGGTACTTGGGTGAAGAGGGATATGACATCAAAGCTCACAAGTAGGTCACTGGGCTGTAAGTTTTGTTGCTTTATGATGTCTATGAACTGGAATGAGTTTTTTACGTATGAGGTGATGGATTCTGCATAAAAAAAATGTAAAAAAAACAACAATATAATTTGATTTATATGCCGCCCTTCTCCGGAGACTCAGGGCAGCTTACAATGATATTGTACAATACAATATT
Organism: Pantherophis guttatus; assembly: GCF_059756535.1. Classification (NCBI taxonomy): domain Eukaryota; kingdom Metazoa; phylum Chordata; class Lepidosauria; order Squamata; family Colubridae; genus Pantherophis; species Pantherophis guttatus. Next base: position 182,089,764 of record NC_142063.1, on the reverse strand, counting down.
GCAATATTGGTTGCAACCATGCTTCAATGCCCTGATTTATGGCATTAGTAATCAAGGTGGACAAAAGATCAGAAATTTGAGTGACACCCAGCTGACCAGGCTGTAAGCCTGCAGAAATAGGCATGGAGGAAGCCCCAGGGAAAGGAGACCTGTGTTCCACTTGTTGCTCCCAAGATATCACCAATGGTTCAAGAGCAGGCATTGCTCCAAAAAGCAAATCACTGCCACTAGGCAAGGCAGGAGCCTGTGCTGAGTCCCTATCTGGAGACCAGGCAGTTGGAGGAGCTTCCTCTGGAATAGCAGACAGCTTCTGTATCCCCTCAGAGGCAACCTGGGTCCTAGGGAGATCCTTGTCCTGGGAACTCTTCCCTTTCATTACAGTCTCCTTTTGAATCTTTTGAGGTGCCTTTTCAGAGGCCTTATGCTTTTGCTTGGACCCTTGTTTAGAATGCTTTGAAGGCTGGGAATAAGGCTTCTGAGCTCGAGAACGAGCCTTGCCCCGCCCAAGGGATTGAGAACCAGAAGGCCCTTCCCCGGGGCCTGACTGTTTTGTTCAGTAAGGCCTGATCCTGACTTGGATCTGGAACTCCCGTAGATGCCATCGTGCCAACTCCTGCAAGGAGAATATGGACACTATGAATAATGGCAAGAAGTCCCTGACTGCAGTAATACTGAGAACTCACACGGCCCACAATGCCAGATAATATGGGGAAGTCCGAAACAGCACGTTTGGGTTCCCAACCCCAAGTGCCACTCCCCCAGCCAGGTTACCTTGGACCGCTGTTCACTGGCATGGAGACATGCTTAATCACGTGAACTCCAGGCTGAATAAGAATAAAAAGGGTGCCCTGAAGACCTCCATCAGGATCAGTCTTACCCGGAGGGAAAGTGTGCCACTGAAGATCCGCTGCCGAACAGCCGAGGCACTCAAAATGGCCACCGAGCATCCTAGCTATGGTTCCAAAATGGCCACAATCTCCATGAGGTTTCAAAATGGCCACCGCTCACATGAGTCTCCAAAAATGGCCACCCCACCCCCAAGTGGCTTCACAATGGCCACTGAGTCTCCACACGGCTTCTAAATGGTAGCTGCAACACAAACCATCTTAAAAATGGCCACCATGAGTTCGCAAGGCCCTGGAATGGCCGCTGTTCCCTTTCACTGCTCCGTCCGATACAAAGGTCAGTGCTACAGAGTCCAGCTTGTGGGCGCTGCCTGAAGCGGCTTCCAGCATTGCCGATCCCATGCACCCTCTAGGCTAGCGCTACAGAGCTAGGCTCATGGGCGCTGCCTAAGATTTGCAGAGGGATCAAAGCCTCGAATCCCCTGAGGGACAGCTTTTCGAGGCAAAGCCTGTGAGAGCTGCCCAGAGGTTCTCAGCCAAGAGACCTCTTGCCGCTCCCGTGGCCTTCAGTGGGCTCAGGCTGAATCGGCCTTCATGCTGGAACAAAAACTAAGGAACAAAAGTAAGTTCAAAGGAAAATAGAAAAGACATCCTCTTTTTATCAAGGAAAAAAACAGTCAGGAATGGACAGCTCAAAGAAATATGTCTGTCCAGCTAGACTGAGTCTAAAAAGCTAGGAAGCACAGACTCAGTCCAAGCAGCTAACAGACAGAGTTAACCCATTCCTGACTGCTGTTTTTTCCTTGATGGAGAATACAGACTATTTCTTAGAGCAGACTTACATAATGTAATGCCATGACTTTTAGTGCAATTCTCATAAGCTACATCAGGAGCAATAAACATTGTAATTCAAAAATACTGGGAAATACTATCCTAGAGAAGGGGAAATGGCTCTTTCACTAGAGGACTTCTTTCTGTAACTATTAAACTATAGGTGCACAATATTATGTTTAGGCTACTTATTAATGTATACTACACAAAACTTTAAAGTAACTTTAGAAAAAAGATTCTAAAGCACAAAACATTATTTGGATCTGTTTAAGGGATTTATAAATCAAGAAAAATGTGCAGCTGCTTTAGAAATCAGCTTGTTCATCCTGGATCTGAAGTACTTTTTCTGCTTCATTCTAGGTTAGAGAAAGAAAAAAAATAAATGAAGAAAAAAAAATTAGCAAAACAACAGCATACATTACACAAAATTAGAAGATGAAAATATATTACAAAAATTTTTAGGACATCAGCAAAAATTCTATAATGAGATTCCATTATTCAAAGGGGGGGGGATGAAAACTTTGATTTCTGTTTATGATTAACACAGAAGCCAATTTCAAGTCATAGAGGAATTCTTATAAAAACAGATCTTTTCTGAAGGGAATATCATTAATATATATATTAAAAACAATATAAACAAAAAATTACAAAACTACAAAATAATCCACAAATTTGTAATATCTGCAAACTGAAAAAAATAATTTGTATTTTTTACAGAATGCAATCCTACAACTTAATATTACAGGAATTAGATTATACAATTTTTCCTTTTAATGACCCATTACCAATGTCTCAGCCAAAACTATTAGCTTAATAAAGAGCTATATATTAGTTTTATATATATTATGTATGTATGTATGTATGTATGTACATACGTACATATTATTGTTTTAGCCAGGGTTTTTCCTACGTAAATCAAGATGTTTATATAGCCATAGTTCAGTGAAATCCCAATTCACTATTTTCTAGGCTTTATCAGACATTAACCAGCATTTTGCTGTCTGTTGTAAGACTTAAGGAAGACTAAAATAGATCTATTTCTGACTTATTTGTCTTCATCAGTTAGCCACACCCTCATTTTATGGCTCCTCCCTGTAACGGTCAAATATTTATTTTGTTCTTTTTTAAAAATGCTTTTTAAATGTTTTTTTTAAAACACATATAGACCTACGGAAAAAAAAAGAACAAAATAAATATTTGACCGTTACAGGGAGGAGTCATAAAATGAGGGTGTGGCTAATTGATGAAGACAAATAAGTCAGAAATAGATCTATTTTAGTCTCCCTTAAGTCTTACAACAGACAGCAAAATGCTGGTTAATGTCTGATAAAGCCTAGAAAATAGTGAATTGGGATTTCACTGAACTATGGCTATATAAACATCTTGATTTACGTAGGAAAAACCCTGGCTAAAACAATAATACATATATAGACCTACAGGGAAAAAAAAAGATATATATATATATGTGTGTGTGTGTGTGTGTGTGTGTGTGTGTGTGTGTATGTATAATATATTAGTTTTTTATAAGTGCTATATATTACTTTTTAATTTTTAAAATTTTTACATTTTAATGGTTTATATTTTTATATTGTTCATAACAATTGTTTTGAATGCATTATTTTGAATGTTGCATACCACCCAGAGTTACTTCTGACAAGATTGTTGTTGTTAGTTGAGAAGTCGTGTCCGACCCATCACGACCCCCTGGACAACTTTCTGACAAGATAAGAGATGTATATGAATTTAAATAAATAGATAAATAGATAAATAAATAATATGTATGTATATATGTATGTATGTATGTAAAAATTTTACAATTGTTTTGAAAGCATTATTTTGAATGTTGTATACCACCCAGAGACACTTCTGACAAGATTGTTGTTGTTAGTTGAGAAGTCGTGTCTGACCCATCACGACCCTCTGGACAACTTTCTGACAAGATAAGAGATGTATATGAATTTAAATAAATAGATAAATAGCTAAATAAATAATATGTATGTATACATGTATATACGTATGTATGTATGTACCACCTTGACCATGAAGCTCTGGCAACACTCATTTAATTTTTTCAATCTAGGCATTGCCTGACTCCAAATTGACTCTGGGCATGTACAATAAAATTAAACAAAATAGAAAGTATAGTATAATACATCATAATAGCAAAGAAAAGAAAGTGGATGAAGAAGAAAAACAGATGGCAGGTCACATCCACTTTGCTACCTATTTAGATTATGGTAAACTGCTATATATTAGGCTGCCTTTTAAAACGATCTAGAAGTTTCAGCCGGTACAAAACACAATGGCCAAGATGTTAGCAAGTAAAAGCTTCCACTGTGTGTTTGAATACTACATCAGTTACCAATAAGTCGATATTAATTCAAAATATTGTTTTTTCTTATGAAATTTTATGTGACTAAGATCTAGGATACTTTAGGAACTGCCTCCTTCAAGTGAAAGACAACTGGAACTTGGCTTTCCTAGATTTGTGCAAGACTGTTAAGAGAGTATGATTTGAACAAGCATTTACAGGTTGACTATTTTTATTTACTGTTTGTGAGTGAGCTGCAAAGTCTATACTGTGTTTTCCTGAAAATAAGACCCACCCTGAAAATAAGCCCTAGCTTAATTTTTTTGGGATGGGCCTAATATAAGTGTCACTTTTGGAAGCTATTTTTTTTCTTTTAGCTTATTGATCGCCACATATTTAAGCCTGGGAAATTGGGAGGGGGGGTTTGGAGTGGTGGAAGAATAGCCATAATAACATTCTTTGTTCTGGGGACTTCCGGTTGGTACCGCGGCGATTTGGACGTGGAAATAATTGGGCTCTTTGGAGCCCCGCAAAAATCCCATCTGCCAAGCCCCCGCCGGTAGGTCTGCGGACCTCCCCTGTCCTGTAGGGACAGGGGGACAAAGAGGGACCTCCTTGGATGGCCAAGAGGAACGAGCAGGTTCCTTGAGGCTGGAGGATAACCCTCTACGCTGGTGGTGAGAGAGGCAGCCATGGTGGCTGCCCCAAAGCCGCGGCAGCTGGGACAAGCGAAGTGCAGGAGGAGATGCTGGAGCAAGCTGTTTCTTTCTTTCTTTTTATTGAAAAGTTTTAAAAAGTTTTACAAACATTTCCCGTTCCCCCTCCCTCCTCCCCTTCCAACCCTCCCCTTTCCCCCCTCCCCCCCACTTCCCAGAGCAAAATACAGGGTATAACATTTGACAATCATAAGCTAACATAAGCTAATTATCTATAGCCTCTATCCCCCTCTTGAACTTTTAACTCCCCTTTTACTAAACTAAATTTAAGTATTTTATAAAATCTCTCTAATAATTCATAAGCTTTTTGAAATTTTTTAGTCCAATATTTGCCTTGAATATAATCAATCCATCTTTTCCATTCTAACATATATTTCTCATTTGAATGGTCCTTTAGATATGCCAAAATTTTCACCATTTCTGCTAAATTTACTACTTTTAATGTCCATTCTTGAATAGTAGGTAAATCTTCCTTCTTCCAGTACTGCGCCACCAAAAGTCTTGCTGCAGTTATTAAGTTCAGAATCAAATTAGTCTCTATAGCCGTACAATCTGTAATTATACCTAACAAAAACAACTGTGGAGTAAACTTTATCTTTTAGAATATTCAGAATATTCTAATATTCTGAATATTGCTTAATGCATTGTAAACCGCCCTGAGTCTCCGAAGAAGGGCGGCATATAAATCAAATTTAAAAATAATAATAATAATAATCCACCATATTTTTATCCAAAATGCTTTAACTTTTTTACAGGTCCACCAAACATGAAAATAGGTAGCATCAACACAATCACATCTCCAACATTTAGGTTGTAAGTTTGGGTACGTACAAGCTAACTTTTTAGGATCCAAGTGCCATCTATAAAACATTTTATAAAATTTTTCTCTCAAGTTTTGAGCTTGTGTAAATTTTACATTTCTTACCCAGATCCTTTCCCATGTTTCCACCATTATGGGTTCTTCAAAATTTTGTGCCCATTTTATCATACAATCTTTAACTAACTCTGTCTCCGAATCTATTTCTATCAAAATATTATACAACCTTTTTATATGCATTCTACTCTGATCCCTAATTTGTTTTATCAAATTTTCTTCACTTTGTATACCAATTTTCTGATCTTTTTACCATCTATTCTGCAGCTGTACATACTGAAACCAGGTTTGAATTGCCCTTTCCTCTCTTAGTACATTCAAAGGCTTTAACTGTAGCACATTTCTTTCTGTAAACAGAAGTTCTTTATAAGTAATTACATCCTGTCTTTGTTCTATACTTATATTTTCTATCGCATGTCTGGGTACTGCCCACATGGGTGTCTTGCCATTCAAATTATATTGGTATTTTTTCCAAACACGCAGGAAGGCATTCCTTAATATATGACTTTTAAAAGTCCTATCCACCTTCTTCTCATAAACTAAGTAGGCATGCCAACCATACAACAAATCATATCCTTCAATGTTCAGTATTCTTTCATCTGTTAAATTAATCCAATCACTAATTGCTGACAAAACAGCCACCTCATAATACAATTTTAGATTGTGCAATTTCAAACCTCCTCTTTCACGTATATCCTGCATTATTTTTAATTTAACTCTTGGTCTCTTCCCTACCCAAACAAAGTTATTAATGTCTCTCTGCCATTCCTCCAAATTTGCATCCTTTTTAAGTATTGGTATCATTTGAAAGAGAAATAGAACCTTGGGCAGAACATTCATTTTAACTGCTGCTATTCTTCCCAACAAAGACAGTTGTAATTTTTTCCATTTATCCATCTCTGTCTGTATTTTATGTCATAACAATTCATAATTATGCTTGTATAATTTCCCATTTGATATTGTGATAACAATTCCTAAGTACTTAACCTTTTTCACTATCTCGCATCCTGTTACTCTTTCCATTTCTTCTTTTTGATTTGTATTCATGTTCTTAGCTATCATCTTTGTTTTCCCTATATTTATTTTAAATCCTGACACTTGACCATATTGCCTAATTATCTCCATCAAACCTGTAACTGAACTTATTGGTTGGGTTAAAGTTACAACCAAATCATCTGCAAATGCTCGTAATCTATAATCATGTTGCCTGATCTTAATACCCTGTATCTTATCCGAATCCCGTATTTTATTCAGCAATACTTCCAAAGTTAAAATAAACAGTAGAGGAGACAAGGGACATCCCTGTCTTGTTCCTTTCTCAATTTGAAACATTTCTGTAAGACTATCATTAACTATTATTTGTGCTGTCTGTTTCTGATATATTGCCTTAATAGACTGTATAAAATGCTCTCCCAACTGCATCTTTTGTGCTACTTTCAATAAAAACTGCCAATTCAATCGATCAAACGCTTTCTCTGCATCCAGAAACATAAGCACTGCAGGGACTTGGTTGTTCTTCCCCAAATACTCCAGTATATTAACTATTTGTCTAACATTGCTTTTCATTTGTCTCCCTTGTATAAATCCAGTTTGATCTTTATGAATCACTTGTTGCATAACTGACATTAATCTATTTGCCAAAATTTTTGCAAAAATCTTATAATCTGTATTAAGCAATGATATGGGTCTGTAATTTTTGGGTTGACTATGATCCTGATCTTCTTTCAGGATCAGGGAAATAAAAGCTGTTCTCCAGGATGGAGGCACTTCTCCTCCCTGTTGTATTTTAACAAATAACTCCTTAAGAGGTTCTACCATTTCTGATTGAAAATTTTTATAGTACACTGCTGTCAAACCCTCTGTACCAGGAGCCTTTCCACTTTTTAACTGTTTAATTGCGAAAAGAATTTCCTCGGTGGTTATTAATACATTCAATCTTTCCCTTTGTTCATCAGTAATTGCAAGGATATTTTCCTTCTGCAAATATCTCTCTATATCATTACCTTGTATATTATCACCAGCATATAACCTCATGTAAAAATCTAAAAATGCTTTCTTAATCATATTCTGTTGATATGCCTCTTTACCTTTATGCTCTATTTTTTCTATTGTATGAGATTTTTGGTTTTTCCTTAACATATATGCTAACCACCTGCCTGGTTTATTTGCGTTACAAAAGTATTATGTTTAGCATATTGCAAATTCGTTGCAACTTGATCTGACATCAACATATTAAACTGTCCTCGCAATATTGTAATGGCTTCTTTTATATTCTTGTCATCTGGTTTATCCACTAATGCCTGTTCTTTCTTTTTTATTTCCTCTTCCAATACCCTCCGTTTTTTCCCCTGTCTACGCCTGTAAGAATTATTCAAATTAATTAAAACTCCTCTCATATATGCTTTACTTGCATCCCATACCATTTCCACAGGTGTACCCTTATGCATATTGAAAACAAAAAATTCTTTCATTAACTTTTTACATTCTATCACATTTGCCTCATATCGAAACAAGTTTTCATTCAGTCTCCAGGATCTCCTGGACCCCTCCCCAGATTCTAGTTCCATCCACACCGGATTATGGTCTGTTAAAGTTCGTGGACATATCTTCGTCTTCTTTACCCTGGAAAGAAAATCATTTGTAATTAGTATAAAATCAATTCTAGAAAAAGATTGGTGCCTATCAGAAAAAAAAGTAAAATCCTGTTCTTTAAAATTCCGTTCACGCCTATATCTCTTAACTCCATATCATCCATCATGTCAAAAAAAGATTTAGGCAATTTAGCCCGTGTTTGAACATTTGGCAAAAGAGTCTTTTTATCTTTTGTGGTGTCCAATACACCATTCCAATCACCTCTCATTATGCACGATTTGTAATCCATTTGTATTAATTTTTTATGCAAAAGTTTATAAATTTTCTCTTGTTGCTGATTGGGTGCATATACTCCCACTAAAAGAATTTTCTTCCCTTCTATTAATAGTTCAATCATTATATATCTTCCTTGTGGATCTGCTTCAATTAATTTAGCCATTAAGTCTGTTCTTAGGTATATAACTATACCATTTTTCTTCTCAGGAGCTGATGCATCAAAGTGTTTGCCCAATCTAGCATTTATTAGGTATTTCTGATCACTTGTTCTAATATGTGTTTCTTGCAAGCAGATTACATCATTTTTAAACTGTTTCAAATAATGAAATATTTTCTTTCTCTTTTGTGGTGAGTTTAGGCCATTAACGTTCCATGTCAAAAATTTATTTGCCATCCTTGGCCCCTGAAAGCTTATAGAGCACCGACTGAAAGTCCTCCTGGAATTTCCTCTTTGGTCTAGCTCCTCTCACAGCTTCCATATTTGTAGTTACGATTTCTTGGGTTGTTATCTGGCTTTGTTGCTTCTTTAGTTCTTGTTCTTTGCGTTTGGTTGCTGCTCGAGTTTGTCTTTGATCCTTGGGGTCTTCCATTTTTTCAAATAAATCCAGAAGTTGAACATCCTCTGAAAGTTGCAATAATTCTTGTTGAATGGTCAAAACACCTCCTTGAGCTTGTGCCTGCATAATTTCCTTTCCCCCCTTTCTGACCTCTCCTGGTTCTTTCCTTCTTCTGGCATCTGGAGATGGTGGGTTTCCAGCCTTTAGTATGGTAGTGTAAAAATCTCTTGCCTTCCAAACTGAGTTGAGATGATGTCTCTCACCCAAATAATTCACCACTAATCCAGCTGGAGCTTCCCATCTGTACTGTAACTGACGCCTTCTAAGTTCATCAATTAGAAATGCATAGTCCTTTCAAGATCTCAACATTTTGGGGGGAATCTCCTTCATTACTGAAATCTCCTGTCCTGCCACTTGAAGTTTCTTCTTATAAGAGACTTGTAAAACTCAGTTTCTTGTTCTCCTTGTGACAAAGTAGATCACAATATCTCTTGGTAATTGTCTCTGTCTGGCAATCCATGAATTAACGCGATAAATTTTGTCTATTTGCCAGGCACACTCTGCTTTAGACTCTCCAGTAAACTGAGCAAGGGCTTCTGCAAAAATCTCTCTGAGATTTTCTTGGTTATTTTCTTTCAAGCCTCTGACCCTCACTGCCCATTCCATCGCTCTGTATTGTGTCATTATAAGTTCTGCTTCCGCCTTTTCCATCTTGTTTTGAGCCTCTCCCAATTTAGCTTCCACATTCAGATTAAACTGATCAATTTCATCCACCCTTTCTTCCAATGATGTAACATGACCCACCAGTCCCTTAAATGCATCCACAATATCTTCTCTTATTGCATCATTTTGGGTTTTAATTGTTTCTTTAATTTCAAGCAGTTCCTCAGACACTCCTTTAATTTTTTCCTCAAAACGGATTGTGATTTTTTCTTCCAAATCATTAGACAATTCAGTAGACAATTTCTTTAAAGCTCCCTGAAGAACTTCTAGTGTCAATGTTTGTGTATCTGGTGGGGCTAGCAAAGACTGCATTTTTTTTTTTATTATTATTATTATTTTTTTTTTTTAATATTTTTTGCAAAGACTGCATTTTTGATGTTTGAGCTGGAGAAGTCCCCGCACTTTTAGCCACAACAGTTTTTATTTGCTTCGCAGCCATCTCCAACACTTTCCCACCAACCACTCAGCAGAACCAACAGATCTTCTTAATCTCAGTCCTTAATAATTATTATGGCTTATTGTTAAATCAATATTGTATTCTTTAATTTCCAATCCTCAAAATTCCCCAACAGTCTTTTAAAGGTACTGACAGCGTTAACAAGCGTTAATGAGTGTTAACAGGCACTTTCTCTTTTAACTTTCGATTTCACGCCCTTAATCAACTCAGCGCCATCTTCTTTAACTTTCTCCCATCTCAAACTCTGAAGGAAGTGGTAATTTATTAGAGTTAAAGTTTAGTACTTACAGTTGTGATTTCTCCTGTCTTGCTCTGCCTGCTTTCAAGTCAATCAATGTGAAGTCATTTGGTTCGCAGGGGTGGTCGCGGCGCTTTGTTCTGTTAAAAAACAGACACGACCCAGATCCGGAGCTTCTTCAGGTGCTTGGGGAGCTCTCACCCTCTGCGCCCCAGGATTAATCCTGGGGGTCCTGGGAAGCTCAACCCACACCTGCCTGCTCGCCTTCCCCTCTTTTCCCGAGGGGAAAGTTCCGAGCTGCTAGAACAGCTGATTTTCGCTGCTCTAGCGGCTTACGAAATTGCGGGGGTTAGTGCTCCCAAAGGAGCTGCTGCCGATGCCTGCGGTGCCACCGGAAGTCTCCTCTGAGCAAGCTGTTTCAATGCCGGGTAAGACCAGCCTAGGCAGGAACAGCTTTCAAATATTTGGGACTAACAATGCCCTGACCCTAACAGCGGCTAAGAATTATTTGGGTGAAAGATTTAAAATAATTAACAAGGAGAAGAGAAGACCCTTTAAAGGACAATAATATCTACTATCTGCCTTTGGAATTAAATGTTTTTTTAAGTGGATTTTTGGTTATTAAGGAGAATGGATTAGCTGTAAAGAGAAAGAAGAAGAGGAAATGGAATGTCTTTTTAAAAGCTGCGAGGATAATAAACGGAGGGAGTTTAAGATGCATGCTTGTTAACAGAAGTGAAAGTGGAAACTGCAAATTGTGTATTCCTTGCTGTTTGAAGAAGAAACTTAGTCTCTTATTTCTCGAGCTCGAATATATTGAGGAAAAACTAAGGAGGTCTGATTTTGGATGTATTCAATTTGTTTTTTAACTACTTATGGACAGTTGGGAAGAAAAAGCTATTTGGAACAGTTAAAACTGCTGATTAATGGTGTTGTAATGAAGAAGAAGGGCGTACCCCTAGAAGAGGACATGATGATACCATATATGGACTACAAAAGAACTAAATCTCTTAGTTTTTATAACTTTATAGATATTGGAACTGGAAAAAGGAGAGGAAAAAAAGAAGAAGAAGAAAGAGCTTGGACAGAATGAAACAAACACCATAGTTTGATTAAAATAGATGTAAATGCTTTTTATGTAATTGATTCCTAAACAATGTAAGGAAGAGAGTTTCTCTCTCCTCTCTCTCTTTCCTTTCTACCTTTTTCTTTTTTGTTCTGTATTATTTTTCTATCTCATTCCTTTCTTTTTGCTTTTCCTTTTTCCCTTTCTCTTTCTTTCGAATCTTTTCCTTTGATATATTTGGTCATACTTCTATTTCTTTTCTCCTCTCCCTTTCTCCTTTTTAAGTTTATTCTTCTTTATTATTATTGAAAGAAGCATTCTTTTTTTAAAAAAGGGGGGGAATGGGAATATAGAAAAATTACAAGAAATATGATTATGAATGACTTTCTGAGTATTAATAAGAATTGCTGATAGACTTAATAATTATAGAAAACTGTTCTTTTGTTTTTTTATAGAAAGTAAGGAAATGTGGATATCTGAATATTGCTAAGAACTATTTATAGATGATGACTTTTAAAGCAAGGAATATTATTATAGAAAAAATGTGGATACTTTGAAAGAAATTTGTTTAAAAAAATTTTTTATTAATAAGCGTGGTTTAAAATGCTGTAAGCTATTAGAAATATGAAGATTATGAATGAATCTTTGATTACCAATAAGAATTATTGATAGATTCAACAATTATAGATTTTTTTAAAATAGTTAAAAATATTGTGCTTTATAGAAAATAAGAAAATGTTAATGAAGCTTTGAATACTGTTAAGAATTATTTATACACGCTCATTTTTAAAGCGAGAAACGTGATTAATAGAAAAAATGTGAATACTTTGAAAGAATTCTCTAAAAAATATTAATAAGTGTTTTAATGCTTATAGAAAATGAATTTGAAAGTTGTTTTAAAATGTTGTTTTTCTATAGTAAACAAGAGAATGGGAATGAATTCTTGAATAACAATAAGATTTGTTTATAGATTCAATAACTATGGTGAATTGGCCTAGAGAGAGTAGGAGAGAAGATATATTTCAAAACGTATTACTATTTTAAATTGCTAAAGAAGTATGATTTTGGGAATTAGATGATTAAAATTAAATTGTGAATTTGTCAAATATAAGGTTAGGAGTGGAGGAAAGCATCCCTGGAGAGCAGCTGACTAGGCTGTGAACCAGCTAAAAATAAACCTAGGAGGAGTGGAGGAGGCAATGCTGGAGAGCAGTTAGAGCCAAACTGCGAACCAGTTAATATAAGGTAAGGAGTGGAGGTAAGCATCACTGGAAAACAGCTAATTAAGCTGTGGACCAGCCAAAAATAAACTTAGGAGAAGTGGAGGAGGCAACGCTGGGGACCAGTTAAAGCTAAACTGTGAACCAGTTAAATATAAGGTAAGGAGTGGAGGAAAGCATCCCTGGAAAATAGCTTATTATGCTGTGATCGAGCAAAAAATAAACTTAGGAGGAGAGGAGGAGACATACTGGGGAGCAGTTAAAGCTAAACTGTGAACCAGTGAAATATAGGGTAGGAGTGGAGGGAAGCACCCCTGGAAAACAGCTGAAAAGCTGTTATCCAGCTAAAAATAAACCTAGGAGGAGTGAAGGAGAAAATGTTGGAAGCAGTTAAAACTAACTGTGATCCAGCCAATAAATAAGGTTAGGAATGGAGGAAAGCATCCCTGGAAACCAGCTAACTAAGCTGCAATCCAGCTAAAAATAAACCTAGGAGGAATGAAGGAGATACTTTTGAAGAATGGATATTGACTTTAAAATGTTTTTCAGAGAGGAATGAAATATTTTATATTGGTTATTAGATGTGTTCTAAAAGAAACATTGATTTGATTTGGGTCTTTGAAGTACAGAAAATACATGAAATACTGATTGTTTAAAATGATAAATGAATACTATAAAGTGCTGTTTGGATTTGAAGTTTAAGAATTAGGGTGATACATAATAAAAACTTAAATGTTAGAATAAGATGTTAGATTGGATGATAAAAATTGGGTTTAGATTTGGGTTTTTGTTGTTGTTGTTATTTTTGTTATTTTTTGTTTGTCTTAAGATGTTAATTGATGAAATTGGGAATTTATACCTATGTTATACTGGGCCAAACTCTTGCTCCAAAAAGATGTTGTTTTATGTTTTATGTTTTAAAAATAAATAAAAAATTTTTTTTAAAAAAACTTCTTTGTTCTGGGAGTCAAGGACATTTGCCTGCACGTGGATGGGAGTGACTGGGGATTGTTTCCAGTTGAGCCTGAAGGATGGATTGAACCATGTGATGAACTTGTGGGTGTGGAGCAGGGTTGTGAACTTTCAACTAGGTGGGGAAAACCTGGAAGCTTTCAGATTCGGGTTTTCCCAGATATGCCAACATGACATCTCTAATACAGTGGAACTTTGAGGAATCTATTGCCTTGGTGTTTTATTTCATTGGGGGTATTTTTTGGAACCCTGACATTAACCCGAATCCCCTTTAAAAACTACAAGCAGTTCCCTGTACCTCAGGGTGCTGTTCAGGGTCCTGAGCCCCCAGTGCTTACCCGCAACTCGGGCGGCGCGAAAACTCAGGGAAGATGGAGGAGAAACCTATGATCAAGGAAGGAGCAGCTGCAAGTGACAAGGTGATCCATCTAGAGACCGGCTACTTCCCTTCAGATGGTGGTGTGAACAGCAGAAGCCACCGAAGTGGAACGCTTGCTAGGAGCCCGGCGCAAAGGAGCCCAGGGAGCAACTGCAGCCACTGTCCACCCCTGGAAAAGGACCCAAGTACTGTACAGGACCGGCCCAGACCACAGAATGGAGAGAGGTCAGGCCACTGGGATCCAACCACTCCCAAGAGTGGATCCTGCCACCCCCTTCGCAAAGCCAATCACAGACAGAGCTCCCAAATCATTTTGAGCATCTCATGGTAGGCAGCTACGTCCCACCGCCCCAATCCAGCCAACAGAGGTGGATCCTGGCACCACCCACATTCACCTTTCCAAACTTGGGGTCAGTGAGTGCCCAAGGCACTGCTACGGTGTCCTTTCACTCAGCCCAGAACAAAAGAAGCCCCTACCTCACGCAGTGCACTCAACCTATAGGGGCCCCGGGCATTTCGGGAGCAGGGATGCAACACCAACTTGATCCCTGGGGGTGCAGAGGGTGATAACTCCCTGTCGCCACCATTCTATATGCTGCCACCAGCCGACTGCATCCCCCCTGGCTGGGTGTTCTATCCAGGGCAAGGCTGGGTGCAATGCCAATGGATGCCAGTGCAATATTTACCACCAGTGCAGCCCCAGCAAATGCCAGCTCCCACCACACTCCTGCCAGCCATGCCAGGGCCGCCGCCCACCACAATGCCGCCACCTCCACAGGGGCCACCTCCCATAGTGCCACCACCTGCTCCAGCCACCGTCCCGCTACTAGCCCAAGCCCCAACAGTTCTGGTTGCAGCGCAACTACCGATCCCGGCCGCAGCATCACCACCGGCTCCGGCTCCAGCTGCCCAGCCACCTAGATTCCGGGTGACCTTTGATGGGACTCCAGGGAAGCTGGCATACTTCCATAACAGAATTTGGACACACATTGATCTCTATAGGGACCAATACTGCAGTGACCACAAAATGATTTCAGCCATCAGAGAGGGAATGAACAAAGGGGAAGCAGCAGACTGGATAGCTCAGTTACACAACGAGAGCACCATGGAATTAAATGATGCTGATGAGTCCGTTCAACTGCTCTGAGGCAGGTTCGAGGACACAGACCAGAAAAGTGAGAACGAAGCCATAATAAAGGAACTAAAGCAAGGGTTAGGGTTAGCTGTGTGGCATTCGAGGAGTGCCTGAATGGCTTCAGGACTTGTATACTATGTCTGTGGCATTGGACAGAGAAATAAACCCCCATTGTAAGCCCACGCCAGATAAACTAGTCTGCAGGGCCCTGGGTCACAGAGCCCCAAAGAAGCCTGCTGAGGCACTGCCAGCTAAACCGTCAGTGACTGTAAAGTGCTACTGATGTGGCCAAGAGGGTCACCGGGCATCTGAGTGCCTGGCACCAGTCCCTCCATCCCAGGCAACTCCAGCTGCGCAAGGGAGACAGGCACCAAGAAAACCATCAGAAGCCGGAAGATTCTCCTGACAGTCTAGATCCCCCCTTTTCCAGGAGAGAGTGAGAAAACTTCAACCAAGGAACTTCCGCCCGGGCCGGCCAGCGCAAGCAGTGGCAAAGACGACCCGATGGTAAGTTGAACCATCCACTGATTTGCTGTCAAAGTCAAACTGATAGTGCCAGAGACAGGGTTGCAAGGAGAAGTAGCAGCAGTAATCAACACCAGCTGCACCCAATGCCTGATTAGTTCCCTCCATCGTTGAGCAGCTAGGCATAAGAACACACTTTTTAAACCGCCCCATATGCTTTGAGCAGGTCAATGGGACATTAATAGGTTGCACACCTGCTACGCAAGTCACTGAGCTTGTCAGATTGGAGCTAGGCATCCACACCGAACTCATTCAATTCATAGTAGCCCCCATGTTGGCAGAGTCAATCATCTTAAGGCTTGCCTGGCTAAACAAATAGGCCCCTACAATTAGATGGGAGGACGGCTACTGGAAAATCAGGATAGGCTTTGGCCCTTTGCCGCCTGTCCCACCTGAAGGAGGACACATGGAGGCAGAACCATATGGGTCCCATCAACAGGAAATGGTCATGATGGCCATTGAGACCATTCCAGGGACTCCCCAGATGCCCAAAGAATACAGAGACTTGGCTGGAGCCTTCAGTGAGGAGGACTGCAACATTCTTCCTCCCCATCGTTGGACTGACTGCGATTTAAATCGAACCTGAAGCCAAGCTTCCCAAATCAAAGACGTACTCGATTACCCCAAAGGAAATGACCAAATTGAGAAAGTACATTGATGCCAACTTGGCCCAAGGCTTCATCCAACCTGCAAAAAGAGCCTTGGTAGTACAGTGGTTTAATGCACCCTGTTATTAACACAGCTGCCTGCAATTTCTGCAGGTTCAAATCTTACCAGGCTCAAGGTTGACTCAGCCTTCCATCCTTTCTAAGGTAGGTTAAATGAGGACCCAGTTTGTGGGGGCAATAAGCTGACTTTGTATAAATATACAAAAGTATGAAGGCTATTGCTTAACACATTGTAAGCCGCCCTGAGTCTCCGAAGAAGGGCGGCATATAAATCAAATTTAAAAAAAAAAATCAAGATTAGCCGCCCCGGTACTCTTTAAAGAGAAGAAAGAGGGGGCATGAGGCTTTGTGTTGATTTTCGTAGATTCAATGCTGTGTGCGTAGAAAACTACCCCCTCCCCCTCATGAAAGACCTACTGAACTACCTTTCAAAAGGCAGGGTGTTCACAGACCTGGACTTGAGAGAAGCCTATTACCGGGTGTGCGTAAAGGAGGGGAACAAGTGGAAAACTGCCTTCAATTGCCCATTGTGTAGCTTCCAATTCAAAGTTATGCTTTTTGGTCTTCAAGGAGCCCCTGCTGTCTTCATACAATTAATTAACAAGGTGCTGCATGAACTTTATATAAGTGGGTCCTAGTCTACTTGAATGACATTCTCAACTTCAGTGCGACACTAGAGGAACATGTGAAGCTAGTCCAACAAGAGCTGAAAAAACTGAGGGAGGGGTGTGGCCAGTGCCAGTCACAGCACAGCAAATTCCGGGGCTCCTGGAAAATGCTGATATCTCAGCTGCTTTAGGGGATCCCCAGGGATCATAGCTGTCCTGTAGGGACAGTGGAGGCACAGGCAGGCACGAATAGGGAAGTCACAAGTTCCCTGAAGTGTCTGCATCAGCCTCCGACCCAGCAGCAAAGGAAGACAGTCATTAGGGGCTGTCAAAAGCCGGGCGGCCACAGAAGGAAGGAAGAAAGAACGAGGTGATCATCTGAGTGAGAAACTGTGGTCTTCGAACAAGATTCTTTTATATATTTAATAATAATAATAATAATAATAATAATAATAATAATAATAATAATAATAATAATAATAATAATAATAATAATTTTATTTCTATACCGCCCTTCTCCCGAAGGACTCAGGGCGGTGTACAGCCTATTTAAAAACACAAGACAAAACAACGATTAAAAATTTAAAATGATTAAATAGATTTGGCTCAATTTAAAACCCCAGAAATTTAAAATACCCCAATTTAAAATCATGATGTTGATAGCCCAGCCTGGTGGAACAACAGGGTCTTCAGTGTGCAGCGAAACACCCAGAGGTCAGAGATCTTACGTATTTCCGGGGGCAGTTCATTCCACAGGGCTGGGGCTCCCACAGAGAAGGCCCTCCCCCTGGGTGTTGTCAGCCGATATAACTTGGCCGATGGCACCCTGAGGAGACCCTCTCTGTGGGAGCGGACTGGCCGGTGGGAGGCTATTGGTGGCAGAAGACGGTCTCGGAGGTACCCGGGTCCTATGCCATGGAGCGCTTTAAAGGTGGTAACCAACACCTTGAATCGCACCCGGAAGACCACTGGGAGCCAGTGCAGCTCGCGCAGGAGGGGTGTCACATGGGCACAACGAGTTGCACCCATAGCCACCTGCGTGGCCGCATTCTGGACCAGTTGGAGCCTCCGAGTGCTCTTCAAGGGGAGCCCCATGTAGAGAGCATTACAATAGTTCAACCGGGAGGTAACAAGGGCGTGAGTGACTGTGCACAGGGTGTCCCGGTCCAGAAAGGGCTGCAACTGGTGAATCAGGCGAACCTGATAAAAGGCCCCCCTGGCCATGGTCGTCATATGCTCTTCTAAAGACAGCCGTGCATCCAGGAGGACACCCAGATTGCAAGCCCTCTCTGTGGGGGGCAAAGATTCACCCCCAATAGTCAGCGATGGCACCTGCTGACTATATCGGGGCGCCGGAAGCCACAGCCACTCGGTCTTGGAGGGGTTGAGTCTGAACCTGTTCTTCCCCATCCAGACCCGCACGGCCTCCAGGCAGTGAGACATCACATCAAGGGCATCGTTGGGGTGGTCTGGGGTGGAGATGTACAGCTGAGTATCATCAGTGTACAGATGACACTTCACCCCAAAACCATGGATGATCTCGCCCAGCAGCTTCACATAAATGTTGAACAGGAGGGGCGAGAGGACCGACCCTTGCGGCACTCCCCATGCGAGACGCCTGAAGCCCGACTGGTACGGGTCTAGATAGATAGCTTCATCCAGGTGCCGGGGAAGTTGTCGTGCCACCACACTCTCAACAACCTTCACCACAAAACGAAGGTTGGAGACTGGATGATAGTTGGCTAATTCAGCCGGGTCCAGGGAAGGCTTCTTGAGGAGGGGCCTCACTACCGCCTCTTTCAAGGCAGCAGAAAAGGCACCCTCACTCAGAGAAGCACTTATAATTCCCTGGAGCCAGCCTCGTGTAACCTCCCGGGAGGCCAGTACCAACCAGGAGGGACACGGGTCCAATAAACATGTGGCGGCACTAATCTTACCCAGAACCCTGTCCACATCCTCGGGAGTCACAGGATCAAACTCCTCCCAGATAACATTCTCAAGACCTGCCCTCGTCTCCTCCCTTGGACTCATCCAATCGGAGTCCAAGCTATCCTGAATCCGAGCGACTTTATCGTGCAGGAATTGCACAAAATCCTCAGCACAACCCTGCAAGGGATCTTCCCGCACTCCCCCCCGAAGAAGGGAGTGGGTCACCCTAAACAGGGCGGCTGGGCGGTTCTCTGCAGATGTGATAAGAGCGGAAAAATGGTTAGATTTCGCCGCTTT
Organism: Pantherophis guttatus; assembly: GCF_059756535.1. Lineage (NCBI taxonomy): Eukaryota > Metazoa > Chordata > Lepidosauria > Squamata > Colubridae > Pantherophis > Pantherophis guttatus. The sequence goes on along the minus strand of NC_142063.1, from coordinate 182,070,545 downwards.
TATCGCCACTAGGTAGGTCTTGATATAAGACCTCACCTGTGTCCGGTCAGAATCGGATTGACTAGTTCTCCAAATGCCCTCTAGGCATCTTTTCCGACGCTTCATCTCTCTCAGCTCCTCAGAGAACCAAGGAGCCAATTGAGATCGGCATCGGATCAGAGGCCGCAAAGGCACGACGTGGTCCAAAGCTCCAGCAGCCGCCCTTTCCCAGGCGGCCACCAGCTCTTCAGTCGAGTCGTGTGTTAGAGTCTCAGGAAATGGCCCAAGCTCCGTCAGGAAACTTTTGGGGTCCATCAGGCACCTGGGACGGAACCATCTGGTCAGTTCCGTCTCCCTGTGGCGGGGGAAGGCGGTAGGAAAGTCTAAGTGGAGGAGCGAATGATCTGTCCATGACAAGGGTTTGATATCTAGGTCCCCTCTACCAAGATCATTCAACCAGTGACCAGAGATAAAAATCAAGTCCAGTGTGTGTCCCCCTATGTGAGTGGGGCCTTGAACTAACTGGGTCAGGTCCATGGCCATCATGGAAGCCATGAACTCCCGAGCCACCTCTGACGCCTCATCCGCAGATGGAAGGTTGAAATCCCCCATGACAATAAGTCTGGGGGTATCAACCGCCACCCCGGCAATGATGTTGAGTAGCTCGGGCAGGGTCACTGCCACGTGGCAGGGAGCCAGGTACATAGTCAGCAAACCCATCTGCACCCCATGGCCGCACTTCACACAAAGGGACTCACATCCAGCTATCTGAGGAACAGTGGTCTCCCTCGGACAAAGACTTTCCCTAATAATCACCGGCACTCCCCCACACCTCCCCTGGGCCCTTGGCTGATGAAATGCATGGAAACCTGGCAGGCACATCTTGACGAGGGGGACCCCCCCTCTTGGCATAACCAGATCTCCGTAAGGCCAGGTCCGCACCCCCCTCCAAAATAAGATCACAAATGAGGGGGGCTTTATTAACCACCGACCTGGCATTACACAACATCAGCCACGGACCCTGGGCCTGTGACTCTGCACAGCCCAGGACATGAGTCACGCATTGGGGGCCGGAGTGCACGCGTGCGCACCCCCGACACTTGATATGACCCCCTGCACCCGTCATACCTGCCCCTCCCACTCATTATTTCAATTACACAGCCCTTCCTGTCGTCCCCCTGCTCCCCGGTTAAATTTCCTTTTGCGATCCCTCTGCTGCAGCTAATCGACACATCATCCCACTCAGTCGCTATCTGGACCCCACCCAGGTCCGCTTTTACAACCCCCTCCCTCTCTCCCAGGTCCCCTTAAAATTTTCCTTAAAAATTTAGCTAAAAAACCCCTCAACCCCCTCTTCACTGCATGCCATCTCTCGGGGTTCCAAAGCCCATCATCAAGATAGGCCCTCGATAACATGGAGGGCCAGGCCTGCGAGAGGGGGGAGTCTTGCAGCGCTAGAAGATCGGTTGTAAAATACATCCAACATAGGCCCAAGCTTTGGGATGGTGATAAATATGGCTAGGGAGTCAGCCATGCTGGTATAAAAGGGGGAAGCAATTTAACTCCTGAACTTTTAAAACAATTTTACTTGAGAAAATTGGCAAAGAGAGAGAGGAGGGAGTGGGAAAAGGCTACCTCCCCACCTCCGGAACAACTGGGAAGAAGTGGAAGCCATTAATAAAAGCTAATTAACAAAAGATGAAAAAGTAATTTAACAAACTGAAAGCAGATTGGGAAAAGAGGCATTTTTGGCTAAGGAACTGTAATTTGAAAAGTTGAATTTGGAGTTTTGAAGCTGGGGGTTCATTTTTTTTCTCTTTTAAGACTATTTTGGATTGCAGAGGAAATTAAAGAGATATATTGGACAAAAGAAAAGATGAGAAGGGAGTGACCTTGGGATGTTTTGGAAACTAGCAAGAATATTTTGATAAGAAGTGTTCTTGTGACTTTGTAACAGAAGGGGGAAGATATAGAAGAAAAAGAAGAAGAAAGAAACCTGTTTATTTTTTTCCTTTCGCTTGATGGAGTTATAAATTTTGTAAGATTTTGGAATAGTGGTATTTTGGAATATTATTTTTTCTTTCTGGTTTTTCTCTTTTTGTGCCTTTTCCTTTTCCTTTTTCCTTGTAGAAATTCCCTCTTTCTGGATTTAAAAGAGTTCATTGGTAGGTTTTTTGTTTTTTCTATTTTTTAATTTGGGGGGATATACTTTTTTCATCTTTTTATTGCTTGGTTGGATATTTTGGGCAAACACCTGGGTTTTGGACTAGTGAATGTTTATTTTTGTGCTGATCAGGTTTTATCGTTTCTTTTTTTCCCTCTTTCTTTCCTTTTTTTTCTTTCTTTCTCTTTCTTTCTATTTTTTTCTCTATTTTTGCCCTTTTGGGCTGTTTGATTGTTCTTGGCTTTTTGTATGGTTTATGGATCAAATCTATGTGGATTAAGGTTATCAAGAACCTGAAGAGTCTGATTGGGCATTTTGAATTTACAGTAAATAAATTGAGTATTTGGATTATAAAATTGGGTAGTAAGATTTGAAAAAAAAATAAGATGAAGAAAAAACACAACATCTATCATCACCATCAATATCAACAATGCCTGGTACTACAGGGCAAAAGACAACAGAAATTGCATCACAGCAAGAGAAAGTCAACACAGAATTAAAAAATATGCTACAGACTATATATGAAGATCTTAAGATACGATTAGACAGGGTAGATGGGAGAATGGAAAAAATGGAAGGAAATATGGAAAAAATGGAAGGCGGATTGAAAGAAGTTAAAGAAATGATAGGGAAAAATGAACAACAATTGCAGCAAATTGAAGAAAAAGCAGAAGCAATGGAGAAAAAAGTTGAAGAGATGGACTATAGACTTACAATTACTAATAAAAATCAGGAAAAAACTATTATAACCCTGGAGATGGATAAAGCTGATTTTTATTTAAGATTTCAAAACATTGAAGAAGAAAAGGCCATTTCTTCTGCCCATTGCTAGCAGAAGCAATGGAAAAAAGTAAGGAAGGGATATTAAATGGAATTGATGAGATATACAGAGTGCATACAAGATATGCAATGAGACATAATCTACCTAGAGAAATTCATGTCAGATTCACCAAGAAAATACAGAGAACAGAGATATTGCAATTGATGAGAAACACAACAATAAAGCACAAAGGGAGAGAAATAGTGGCACTGAAACAAATTCCAAGAAGAGTGAGAGATCTGAGAAAAGAATATCAATTTCTCACAAAATGTTTGATAAAGAGAGGAAAAAATTTTAGATGGTTGATTCCAGAAAGAATATTGGTGAACTGGCAAGAACAAAGATACATATTAGACTCAGTAGAGAAAGCAGAGTTATTTTATAAACAATACATAGATGTCCAAGAGGAAGAAAGGTTGAGGGCAGAAAAGGGGGATGAACAACAGAAAGAGAAGAAAGAACAACCAAGAGAGACAATGAAAGAACAAGAGAGATTGTTAAGAAAAGGAACAAGGGCAAAAGAAGTTAAGGAACTAAGGGAGATAAGAATGACTAGATCGACAAAACAAACAAATAAATAAGAAATGAACATTATATGGAAGTACCAATGTGGCTTTCAACAATAAAAGCATTGACACACCCAAATATGATTAACGTGGGTAAGATTGTAAGATATAAAGACATTTTAACAGAGAAGGGAGTATTAAAACAGAAACAAGACTTAGAAAAACTGGTATACATGGATGCAGATACAATCAAGATATGATAAAGACTTGAAACAATGTAGGATAGGATAGGATAGGATAGGATAGGATAGGATAGGATAGGATAGGATAGGATAGGATAGGATAGGATAGGATAATTTTATTTCTATACCGCCCCTCTCCCGAAGGACTCGGGGCAGTGTACAGCCAGGTAAAAACACAATACAAATATCACAATTTAAATTAAAAAAATTATTAAAAGTATTACATTTAAGGCCAATTAGCTTTAAAAAACCCAAAAATTTAAGAATTCCGAATTTAAAACTCAATTATGAAGCTAGCCCTGCCTGTCGGAAGAGCAGGGTGTCAGCACTTCAAGCTGCCTTTACTCTAGTGCTGACATAAGAAGGAGGAGCGGAGGCATCTAGAAAGGGATGTTTGACTTTTCACCTACTTATTTTCCCTGGAGATAATATCCCCTAGGAGATGGGATGGGAGGGGGGTAATTCCTTTGAGTTGGAGCAGTAGATAGGGGTAGAGTGACTTGGAAGATGGCCAATGAGTGCAGGGGAGTGGGGAATGGGAAGGGAGGGTTTTGGGTCTGGAAGTCAGTGTTGGCTACGATGAGTCGGACTTTGAATGTTGTGCTGAATAAATGGGAGTTTTCTTCAAAGACTTTGTTTGAAATGCAATTTATTTGAGACGACCTCGAAACCTGACACAGGGTCTTAAGAGCACAGCGGAAAACTTGGAGGTCAGAGATCTTGTGTATGTCCAGGGGCAGTTCATTCCAAAGGGCAGGGGCTCCCACAGAGAAGGCTCTCCCCCTGGGTGTCGCCAGCCAACATAATTTGGCTGACGGCACCCTGAGGAGTCCCTCTCTGTGGGAGCGAACTGGTCGGTGGGAGGCTATTGGTGGCAGAAGGCAGTCTTGTAGGTACCCAGGTCCTGAGCCATGAAGCGCTTTAAAGGTGGTAATCAACACCTTGAATCGCACCCGGAAGACCACTGGAAGCCAGTGCAGCTCGCGCAGGAGAGGTGTTACATGGGCGCAACAAGTTGCACCCATAATTACCCACGCGGCCACATTCTGGACCAGTTGGAGCCTCCGAGTGCTCTTCATGGGGAGCCCCATGTACAGAGCATTACAGTAGTCCAGCCGGGAGGTAACAAGGGTGTGAGTGACTGTGCACAAGGCGTCCCGGTCCAGAAAGGGACACAACTGGCAAATCAGGTGAACCTGATAGAAAGCCCCCCTGGCCACGGCCGTCATATGCTCTTCTAAAGACAGCCGTGCATCCAGGAGGACGCCCAGATTGTGAGCCCTCTTTGTGGGGGATAGAGATTCACCCCCTATAGACAGCGATGGCGTCAGTTGACTATACCGAGATGCCAGTAGCCACAGCTACTCGGTCTTGGAAGGGTTGAGTCTGAGCCTATTTCTCCCCATCCAGACCCGTACGGCCTCCAGGCAGTGGGACATCACATCAAGGGCATCATTGGGGTGGTCTGGGGTGGAGATGTACAGCTGAGTATCATCAGCGTACTGATGTATCCTCACCCCAAAACCACGGATGATCTTGCCCAGCGGCTTCACATAAATGTTGAACAGAAGGGGCTAGAGGACCGACCTTTGTGGCACCCCCCAAGCGAGGCGCCTCGAGGTCGACCTCTGCCCCCCTGCCAACTCAAACTGCTAGCAGTCGGAGAGGAAGGAGAACCACCGCAACACGGTGCCCCCTATTCCTAACCCCCTCAACTGCTGCCGCATGATACCATGGTCGATGGTATCAAAAGCCACTGAGAGAGCTAATAGGACCAGAACAGAGGAACAACCTCTGTCCCGAGCCCTCCAGAGATCATCCACCAATGTGACCAATGCCATTTCCGTGCTGTACCCCTGTCTGAAGCCCAACTGGTAAGGGTCCAGATTCATCCAGGTACTGGGGGAGCTGTCGTGCCACCACACTCTCAACAACCTTCGCCACAAAGCGAAGGTTGGAGACCGGATGATAATTTGCTAATACAGCCGGGTCCAGGGAAGGCTTCTTGAGGAGGGGCCTCACCACCGCCTCCTTCAAGGTGGCAGGAAAGGTCCCCTCACTCAGAGAAGCATTTATAATCCCCTGGAGCCAGCCTCGTGTAACCTCCCAGGAGGCCAGTACCAACCAGGAGGGACACGGGTCCAATAAACATGTGGAAGCACTAAGCCTACCCAGAATCCTGTCCACGTCCTCGGGAGCCACAGGGTCAAACTCTTCCCAGATAATCGAGACCTACCCCCATCTCCCCCCCTGGATTCACCCAGTCGGAGTCCAAGCCTTCCCGAATCCAAGCGACTTTATCGTGCAGGAACTGCACAAACTCCTCAGCTCGACCCTGCAAGGGGTCTTCCCGCGCTCCCCCCCCCCGAAGAAGGGAACTGGTCACCCTAAACAGAGCGGCTGGGCGGTTCTCTGCAGATGCGATAAGAGCGGAAAAATAGTTAGATTTTGCCACTTTTATCGCCACTAGGTAGGTCTTGATATAAGACCTCACCAGTGTTCGGTCGGATTCAGATTGACTAGTCCTCCAGACACTCTCTAGGCATCTTTTCCAACGTTTCATCTCTCTCAGCTCCTCGGAGAACCAAGGAGCCAATTGAGATCGACATCGGGTCAGAGGCCGCAAAGGCATGACGCGGTCTAAAGCCCCAGCAGCTGCCCTATCCCAGGTGGCCACAAGGTCTTCAGTCGAGTCATGTGCCAGAGTCTCAGGAAATGGCCCAAGCTCCATCAGGAACCTATCAAGGTCCATCAGGCGCCTGGGACGGAACGACCTGGTCGGTTCTGTCTCCCTGCGGTGAGGGGAAGCAGCTCAGAAGTCTAAGTGAAGGAGAGAATGATCTGTCCATGACAAGGGCTTAATATCTAAATCCCCTATTCCTAGATCATTCAACCACAGACCAGAGACAAAAATCAAGTCCAGAGTGTGTCCTCCTGTGTGAGTGGGGCCTTCAACTAACTGGGTCAGGTCCATGGCCGTCATGGAAGCCATGAACTCCCTAGCTGCCTCCAATGTCTCACCAATGGATGGCAGGTTGAAATCCCCCATGACAACAAGTCTGGGGGTATCCACCACCAACCCGGCAATAACGTCGAGCAGCTCGGGTAGGGCTGCCGCCACGTGACAGGGAGCCAGGTACGTAATCAGCAAGTCCATCTGCACCCCATGACTCCATTTCACAAACAGTGGCCTCCCTCGGGCAAAGACTTTCCCTAATAATCGCCGCCACCCCCCCGCCCCTCCCCTGGGCCCTCGGCTGATGAAATGTACGGAAACCCGGTGGACACATTTCTACGAGGGGGACCCCCCCTCCTGGCCCAACCAGATCTCCGTAATCCCTGCCAGGTCCGCACCCCCCTCCAATAATACAGGGCCTGGTGGCTCAGCAGACTGATAGCATTGTGATTAACACCAGCTGTCTGCAATTACTGTAAGTTCAAATCTCACCAGGCTCAAGGTTGACTCAGCCTTCCATCCTTTCTAAGGTAGGTAAATTGAGGACCCAGTTTGTGAGGGCAATAAGCTGACTTTGTATAAATATACAAAAGTATGAAGGCTATTGCTTAATGCATTGTAAGCCACCCTGAGTCTCTGGAGAAGGGCGGCCTATAAATCAAATTAAAAAAATAAAAATAAAAAAAGGTCACAAATGAGGGGGGCTTTATTAACCACCGACATGGCATTACACAACATCAGCCGAGGACCCAGGGCCTGAGATTCTGTGCAACCCGGGAAACGAGACACGCATTGGGGGCCGGAGTACACAATCGCTTGCAAACAGCGCGTGCGTACCCCCCAAACATGATATGGTCCCCTGCGTCTGCCATACCTGCCCCTCCTACTCACCATTTCAATTGAGCTGCCCTTCATCTCGCCCCCCGGCACCCCATCCCTGTGCCCTCCGCTGCACCCATCCGACCCACCACCCCCTTCAGTGGCGATATTGGGCCCCCCCCAGGTCCACCTCTACAACCCCCTCCCCCCTCCCGGGTCTCCTTAAAATTTTCATTAAAATTTTTGTTTAAAAACCTCTCAATCTATGTCCCTTAAAATCCTTAAAATCCTTGTGCCACCTCTCGGGGTCCCAAGACCCATCATTAAGGTGGTTAATGGTTTCATGGTTTTAATTTGGGGGAATCAGAGTTGGATCAGAACTGGAAAGGATGAAAAAATGATTAAAAGACTGTATAATTATTTGTTGCAGATTAGATTGGAAAATGAAGAGGTAAAACATGATAACATGGGCAAAAAAATTTCAATATGCAATAGAATTAGAGAAATGGCAATAAGTATGGGAAAGGAATTATAAATTGACAATGGCAACTGCATATAAAGAAAATCTATATAAAATGTTTTATAGGTGGCATATGCCACCAGAAAGATTAGCAAAGACGTTTAAGGATAATTCAGTCAAATGTTGGAAATATTTGCATTTGCCAGGATCATATGTGGTGGTAATGTTTAGAAGCAAAAAATTATTGGTCTAGAATATAGAAATGGTTGGAAGAAATATTACATAAATCTATAGAATTAAAACCAGAAGTTTTTTTTTTATTGGGTATTTTCCCAGAGAGATATAGTAAAGAAGATGTGTATTTAACTATACATATAATAACAGCAGCAAGAATTGTATTTGCACAAAATTGGAAAACAGAAAAAAATCCGTCAGAAGGTGAAGTAATATAAAAGATTTTAGACTGTGTGGAAATGAATAGATTAACTCTAAGAATAAGAGATAAAGGGGAATCAGTGTATTTCAAGACATGGAGAAGATTTTATATATGGTTAGAAAAGAAATATGAAGATAAGAGGATAGATGAATGATTTAGATAATAGAAAGTTAAATGAGGGAGAGGATAAAAAAGAAATAAAAACCCAGATGACACCAGAGTAAATGAAAAAGGGGGATGGGAGGGGGGAAAGAAAGAAGATAATAAGAATAAATGTACAATTATGATGATAATACTGATAGATAGAATAAATCTGAAAAGAAATTGAAAGAAAGTATATACTATTAGAATATAGGAGTTGCTTGGATACAAAGAAGAAAAATATTCCACAGCAAAGAAGATAAAAAGGAGAGAGGAGGAGAGGGTAGGAAGAGGAGAGGAAGGGAGAGGAATGGAAGAAAGGGAAAAGGAGAGGAAGGAAGGGTAGGGGACAGGAGTAGGAGAGAAGGTGAGATGGGGAAAAAGAAGAGAGGAGTGGGGGAAAGGAAGGGGAAGTAGGATGAAGTAGGAGAGGAGGAAGGAGAAAGTAGGAGAGGAGAGGAGAGAGGGAAAAGGAGAAGAAGAAGGTTTGTTGCGAAATGAGGAAAGAAAAGGTAGAAGAATAACTCCAAATGTAATTAAAATGCCTTATTTTAATGCTTTCTTTAAGGAAAACATGTATATGTATGATTAATTATGTATAAGAAAATGTACATTTTATATTATGTGTATAAGAAATAAAACTGAAAAACTTTTTTTTAAAAAAGGAAAGGGCTGAAAAAACTGCTAGATGCAAAACTATATGCAAAGCTGTCCAAGTCTGAATTTCACAAGACTTCCCTGGACTACCTGGGCTACCGAGTGTCAAACGAAAGCATAGAGATGGATCCCAGGAAAGTGTGAGCCATACTTTTTTTTTAATACAAAGGAAAAGAGTTATTAAACTTTTGATTTTAGTAAGTTATAAATGGGCTAAAAGTCCAGATAAAATTGAAATAAGATTTTGGAATTAATTATAAGAACCTGTCCCATGGGAAAATTGTTTAGTTTTGAATTCTAAAAAAATACAATTTCAGCACTAGAGGGAACTAAAAAGAATTAAAAATTACAATTAAAGGAGAAGAACACTTAAATTTGACTTATAGAATGAAGCAAAATATACAGTATATCAACACTGGACATTTTGAAGAATATTTTTGAACAATGGACAATTAACAAAGTTAATTTTAAGAAATTCTGCCTCTATAGGTAAAACTCTATAAAAGGTGTTTAAAAATCAATTCATATGGCCTTGATATTATCCCTCTGTTGGTGAAGTCTAAGACTGCCTTGGCTTTTCTGGCAGCTATAGCACACTGCTGGCTCATGCTTTAGTGGTTGTCCACTAGGACTCTTAGGTTCCTCTCACTGTTACTGATGTTGAGCCAGATGCCTCCTATTCTATAGCGGTGTATTTGGTTTTTCTTGCCTAAGGACTCTTATCACCTGGTGCCTGATAAGTAGGGCCACAGCAGCCAAAGTAGGGGTGGGACTATGGCCTTTAAAACATCCCATCTGCTTTGAGCAGATGGACGGGTCCTTATTAGGAGGCCAACCGGCAACACATGTTACCGAGCAGCTCACTTTAAAGATGGGGCCTCATCAGGAGTGCATATTTGTGGTGGTACCCAACATAATGGAGGAGGTCGTGCTGGGGCCCAACTATCTGGTGGTGGGGAGGTTGCAGACATCTGAGAATAGCAGTGGGACCTGATCCACCTCCCCATGAGAACCATCCAGAAGGGGTTGGAGGGAGTAGAGCGGTTGAGGAGCCGATAGGTTGCCCTAAAGTGTATGATGATCTCAAAGAGATGTTCAGCGAATAGGAGTGCAACACCCTTCCTCCTTATCGCACCACTAATTGTGCTATGTAGTTCATTCCAGGGGCGGTTTTGCCTAAACCAAAAATGTACTCAATGACCCCGTAGGAGTTGGCAGAGATGAGGACATATACAGGAAAAAACTTAAAAAGAGGTTTCATAGAGCCGGCCAAATCCAAAGTGGCAGCTCCGGTTCTCTTTCGATGAGAAGAAAGCCTCTGTGTTAATTTTCGTGACCTAAACGCGGTGTGCATAGAGTTTCTTTAAGGAAACGAATGTTACAAGATCATTTGTATAATGACATCCTTGTTTACCTGCATGACATTCTAATATACACCAAAACTCTAGAGGAGCATGTCACATTGGTACACCAGGTCTTAAAGAAGCTATTCAAAGCCAAACTTTATGTAAAACAATCCAAATGTGAATTTCATAAGTCTCTGTTGGATTATTTAAGCTTCCACATATCCTCTAAGTGGGTGGAGATAGACCCCACAAAGGTACAGGCAGTATTAGATTGGCAAGCCCCAAGAACGAGAACACAACTGCAAAGCTTCTTGGGGTTTGCAAACTTTTACCGCCACTTTATCCCGTCCTTTGCATGAGTTGCCCTTCTGTTAACTGAACTCTTAAAGACCAAACATCTGGTCAGCAGGCCATGTCCAGGGCGTCCAATACAGTGGGATGTTGCATGTCAACAAGCATTTGAAGCATTAAAATTGTTGTTTGCAAGGGAACCGGTATTAAAGCATCCAGATCCGGCCAAGCCATTCGTGATACAGGCTGATGCCAGCGACGTATCCATGGCAGCAGTTCTCTTGCAAACAAACAAGGGAGATTACAACTGTGTGCTTACACATCCCACAAAATTAAGTGACACCGAATGCAGATGGGCCATCTGGGAGAAGGAGGCATTTGCGGTATAGTGGGCATTGTTAACATGGCAACATCTGCTGGAAGGGAGGAGATTACCATTCGAGGTCTGGACCAACCACAAGAATCTGGAAGTTCTTCAAACCCTACATCAGCTTTCACCCAAGCAGGTCAGGTGACCTATGTATTTCCAGAGGTTCAATTTCAGCCTGAAATACATCCCTGGAGGAAAGAACTTCCTGGCTGATGCCTTATCCCGTAAGCCTCAATACTTCAGTGAATGGGAATAGGAGGTACAGGCCATCATCCCAAAAGCATTGCCAAGGGAACGGCCTAGCCAACAAAGCTCCTATGCAGTCCATACGACAACACAGGCCACAGGCATTACCCAGGACATTCCTAAACCATAGGGCTGGTCTGGTGTGGAAAGGGTCCAAAGTTTATGTCCCGCACAGTCTACGGCTTGAGGTGTTGCGCCGGTGTTATGACGTCCATATGGCCAGCCATTTTGGATTCCTAAAAACTTTGCACCTTATGAACCATCAATTCTGGTGGCCCCAGCTAAAAAAGGATGTGGAGGACTATGTACGCAGTTGTGTGATGTGTACTACGATGAAGAAATGGCCCAGCAAATCTCCAGGCCTCTTACAGCCAGTGACGTCTCCTGTAAGGCCCTGGGAGGAGATAGCCATGGACTTCATCGTGGACTTGCCTGCGAGCCAGGGTAACATAGTAATATGGACACTAATTGACCTTTTTTATAAACAAGACCATTTTGTGGTTTGCCCAGGATTACCATTGGCTAGAAAGCTAGCCAAACTGTTCCTAACCAACATATACCACCTCCATGGAGTGCCCCGGAGGATTATCTCCGATCGTGGGGTACAATTCACAGCAAAATTCTGGTGGACATTTTTAATGATGATCGGGTCCTCACAAGGTCTTAACTCTGCCTTCCATCCTTCTACTAACGGGGCAGCTGAGAGGACCTACGCAATGGTAGAGCAGTATATCCAGTGCCATGTCAAACACCAACAAGTTGACTGGGTGGACCTACTGCCTTTCGCCTATGTATAATAACACCATACATAGTAGCACCGGGTATACCGCATTCCATATTGCCTCAGGGGTTGAATTCGTCCCGAACCCAAAGAGTTAGGATTACAGGAATGGGTGGTGAAAATGATAAGGGTTTGGAGACATGTCAGAGATGCCCTGCAAAAGGCAGCAGACAAGTACAAATGCCAAGCAGATAGGAAACGATGACCACAACTGCTGTTCCATGTGGGATAGAGGGTCTACTTTTCCACTAAGTATTTAAACATCAAGATGCCATGCAAGAAACTTGCCCTGAAATATATTGGGCCATTCCCAATAGTTAAAATTATCAACCCTGTCACTGTATAATTACAGTTGCCCCCTTTGTTAGGGAAAACCCATCCGGTTTTCCACAGTAGCCTCCTACGTCTGGTGGAGACCTCTAGTTTACGGGGAACCCCACCTTCTCTGCCTCCATCTGTGGACGTAGGAGAACAACATTATGAAGTGAAGGAGATATTGGATGCTCAGTGACATAGAGGCCACCTTCAGTACCTTGCACTTTGGAAGTGGTACCCGTTAGCAGAGGCCTCCTGGGTTCCGCACCAAAATGTAGCAGCGGACTGACTGGTCACTAGATTTTACAAGAACCCAGCAAAACCTGGAGAGGGGGTGGACAGGCTCCATAACCCTCTCTACTTTTGTCTTCCAGACAGCCACATGGTAGGGGGGCTGCATGTCAGCCCCACTTCGCCAGGGCTGTCACTCTGGTGGGAACAGAGGCTACCATTTCGGCAGGGATGGAGACAAACAAATTATGCCGTCCCACCAGGGGTGGGTTCTAAAAATTTTTGTTCTGTGGGCATGGCTTATTTTGTGGGCGTGGCTTGGTGGGGGTAATGTGACTGGGTGGGCATGGCCAACTTTTTTTTTTTACTTTTAAAAGCATTTTTTCTAAAACCTTAAGAGGTTGCAGAAAAAATGCTTTTAAAAGCCTCTGACGATTAGGCAACTCAGCTGGGATCGCCAAAGGCTTTTAAAGGCATTTTTTTTCCTACAACCTCTTCAGCTGAAGAGATTGTAGAAAAAATCCTTTTAAAAGCCTCTGACGATCCCAGCTGAGCTGTGCAATCATCAGAGGCTTTTTTTTTTACTTTTAAAAGCATTTTTTCGGTCGGAGGTTGTAGAAAAAATGCTTTTAAAAGTAAAAAAAAAAGCCTCTGATGAGGTGGGCAGGATAAGCAAACGGCGACCAGGCCGGGGACTGGTTCAGGGGCATGGCCAGCCAATGTTATTACCGGTTCTCCGAACTACTACAAATTTTTACTACCGGTTCTTGCGAACTCACCACTGTGCCCTACGTTCCAGCCTAAGAAATCTTGCCTTAACATCGCCTGCTTCCTCCTGAATTCAGCTGGTGGGACCCTCTTCTAACCATTGTTCCCGGGGCCTCCAACACTGCCAAACACATTGCCGCCCCTCAGCTGAGAGGCGGATGGGACCACGCCTGCGCAGATGACACACTGGCTACAATAGCCAGCATTAATGGGGGCTTACACATTTATTACTAATTTCCAGTGATAGTTTCAATATTTTTGTTTGCATAAACCACCAGCTTGATGTTATTGAGTGGAGCTGAAATGGTAAGGTAAATTAAAAGTAAAAAATGAACTATTGTGTTAAATAATTGTCTGTCTGTCTGTCTATCTATCATCTTGATCTGTCCCCGTCCACACACACACACAAACACAGCCAGCCGAGGGTTAAGAAAGTACTTGGCATGCACACAGGTCGTTATCTCAAACTTGACAGCAATATAATCACCGTCTGCAAAGAGCTTTTACTGCAACAGATAACAACATTACATACGCATTGCAAATAGTCCAGCAAAACAATATTCCTTTCGGCAGCTTCAGACGTTGTTCAAGTGACTAGCCAAAGTTCATTTTTGTTTGTCACGGAGTTTTACCAGCCACCACCCTCTCTTATATAGTCTCTGGGGTGTGGTCCAGTGACTCAGTTCTAATCCCTAGCATGCCTCCTTAACTGCTGCAACCGTTTATCACACCTTCGTTGGCGTGCATCCAGGAATGACAGCTCTCTTTCGCTCTCATCTGAGACACCTGGCTCCTGGCTAATCTCCTCTCCCTCGGCCGGCACCTGAGACAGTGCCAGAGGGGAGGGGCCTGGAGAGGGAGGCCTGGCTGACTCCTCTTCCTCATGTTCGGAGCTTTCTTCCTCGGATGAGATAGGCTCAGAGGGCGGGGCCACAACACATCTATCTTTGGATGTTTGTTTTGTTCTGTGCTAGCTGGACATTTTACAGTTTAACTTTTGTATTTATCAGTTGTTAGTTTTATTATTTTTTTTATTATATCATTTTTGTTTATGCTGTATGCCGTGCAGAGTCACACTGTTTTGAGTTCAATGGCCTTATAAATCTTGAAATAAATATATAGTTTTCTAAAAGGAATATTGCCCCAATACATCAAGATTACCATTACCAACCAACCCTTTCTTTTTCAATCCAAGGTTTTTTACTTTATATTATTTATACATATCAATGCATCAATGGTGTGATACCCGAGTTTCATACATTTCAATAAAAATAAACATATTATTACATACATTACATTTCATTTTCATTCTTCTTCTTACTCTTTCTCTTCCATATATCTTAATATATTGGTATATATATATACCATTATATACTATAATTCCCCTCTTATTTCTATCTCAATTTTAGTTTCCCCCCCCTCCTGTCACTATAATATTCAAAGACATGATAATAACATTTCTTTTCTGTTCCCTACTTTTACCACACATATTTTCCTTACAGTACATTGTTTCATTTTCTAATAACCCATTATTTAATTCTAGGATGTTTTATTCTTATTTGATAATACTATCATTCAAATTCTAATTTTCCAATTAAAAACTTAATTCTTCTTCATACCTCTGTTCATATTTCCCATCCTTGAAATTCTACTATTAATACACATTTAGATTAAAATATATTCTTCCATTATCTAACCATCTGTTATTTAATTCTATCTTTTCACTATTAGCTATATTTTATACATATTTAACTTCCACACTACATAAAAAGTAATTATCCAACTTATATAGTTCTAATATTAATGCACATTATTAAAATATTTTAATGAAATCTCTTTTGCTTTACTTTCCCTTTCTTTTTCCTTTATCCATCATCTCTTGCCTGTATCCCAATTTTTTCGTCTTCTTTTTTTGGGCGAGTGTTGCCTCCCATATCCTTCTTTTGATTCTTTTATTTCATCTACATTTAAATCTATTTTTTTACTATGTATTCTAGCTTTTTTCCCCTCTCTACTTTTTCCCACTATCTAGTTTTAAAGCTGTCTGTTCTAACCCCTATCTCTTTTCTCCAGCTCCCATTCCCTTTTTAAACCTTTTAAAATATTTTTCTCTTGTTTGAATTACTTAGTCACTATTAATTTTATTAATGTCTCCTCCTTGTTGTCTTCTTCTTGCTGGTATCTTGGTTCTTCTGTCTCCTCCATTTCTTCTAGTAGCTCCATTTCTTCCTCGTTGTCCTGGTCTTTGCTCATTGTTCCTTGTATTATATTTTCCAATTTTTGGCCTATGCCAGGGGTCTGCAACCTTAAATACTCAAAGAGCCATTTGGACCCATTTCCCACAGAAAAAAAACCACACCAGGAGCCACAAAACCTGGGTGGGCGTGACCAACTTGATGTCACTAACTCCTACTCAGTCACATGACCCCCCCAGCCATGCCCAGCCAGCCACAAAACCATTCTCTCTCTTTCTGTCTCTCTCCCTCTCCCTATCTCTCCCTCTCTCTCCCCTCTATCTCTACCCCCTCCCCTTCTGTATCTCTCTGTCCCTCTCCCTATCTTCCCATCTCTCCTCCATCTCTCTATCTCTCCCCTCCTCTCCTCTCTCCCCGTGTCTCTCTCTCACTCTGTATCTCTCTCCCCCTCCCTATCTTCCCCTCTCTCTCCTCCGCTCTGTGTATCACTCTGTGTGTGTTTCTCTATGTCCCTCTCTCTCCCCCCCCTTTCTCTGTGTGTGTGTCTCTCTCTCAGAAAGCCACAGCTGGGCCAAGCCAGCAAGCTGTTCTTGGAGCGCTTTGCTATTCTTTTTATTTCTTCTTTTTGGAAATCTGGGCTGACTGAGGAAAGATTGCAAACAGCGGTGGAGGCTTCCCTTCGTGTGACCGTCCTCCTCCTTCCCCACTTCTTCTACTCTCGTGACCCCCTGGCCGGCTGTGTTTGAGCCAAGAGCGTGTGCACGCATGTGGAGACCCTTCAGAATCAAGCGTCAAAGCGCAGCTAAGGTGTGCATGCTTAAGTAGTGTCTTAACAGGACACTGCTTCTCTCCTGCACTGAGGCTCCGGCCATCACCTTGCCATGTCGTCCCCCACCCCCTGCAGCTCTTTGGCTGAGCACGGAGGGCATGAACGGCAGGAAGCGAAGGCTGCAAATGTGGTGTGAAGGCAGGTACAGGGCTGCTTCGCTCCTGCACTCTCCGGTGACCCTCCTCCCCCTCTCCCTCTTGTGACCCCCTGGCCAACTGTGGCCGAGCCAGGAGCGTGCGCATGTGCGGGGAGACCCTCCTTAAGTGAGCAGCCACCTGCCCCACGTGTGCCTTTCCTGTATTTTGGTGCTCACTTGAGGAGGGTCTCCCCTCACGGATGCATGATTCCGGCTCAGCCATAGCCTGCCAGGGGGTCACAAGAGGAGGATGGCCACCCGAAGGGAAGCCTCCGCCGTGGCTGGCGATCGTTCCTCAGCCAGCCCAAATTTTCAAAAATATCCCAAAAAAATAAAAGGGGCAAGGGGCGGGGCCAACCAGTGATGGGACAGGAAACCGCAGCAGAGGGCCTAAAGAGCTGCATGCAGCTCCAGAGCCACAGGTTGCTGACACCCAGCCTATGCGATCAAATATTTCCATCATCTCCTTATGTTGTTCTTTTATGAAATCGTTAATGTTTTGACACATCAGCTCCATTTCACTATCTCCATTTGCTTCCATCTTATGTTATGTCTTTGCTTAACAGTTCTCCTTTTAGGTCAATTGTCCAGAAATGATTAAAATCACAATTTTAAATGTCTAATCAACAAGCAGTCAATCCAATTTTAAAAAGCCAGGGGGTTGTCCATACCTCTTACAATCACTTTTATTTGTTCAACAATGTTCAGGGGTCTCTTGACTAAAGATCTTGTTTAATGTCCAATGGTTTTAAAGTAAATACTTGTAATCCAGCAAATGTAGATGGCTATTCCCAAAATTGTAGAGTTCTCCTTTTAGCAGCAGATGGCGCTCTAACTTCAACTTGCTGCAGCCTCCCTGCGTTATTGCTGACAATTCTGATTTTAATTATTTAAAATTGTAAATCCAATAAGTGGGCAGTATTAATTTAAAAAAAGGTTCAGGATCTAATTCCAACATTTTAGAATGCCTTTTCAATACCAAGTCTTACACTTTTTCGCTACTGGTTTTGTGGGCATGGCTTAATTAGTGGGCGGGGCTTGGTGGTCAGGTGATTGGGTGGGCATGGCCAAGTTGACGTCACTTCTTTGCCCTTTTTTAACCTACAAAACACAAAACAACACAACTGGCTCACCCACAATGTAAAAGCAGCTGTGCTAGACCCAAAATGGCCCCTGCAACAAGCAGGAACCTCACACAGCCACAAAAAGCCCAAAAAACTAACTTTCACACTTTACACACACACAACACAACACAACTGGCTCACCCACAATGTAAAAGCAGCTGTGCTAGACCCAAAATGGCCCCTGCAACAAGCAGGAACCTCACACAGCCACAAAAAGCCCAAAAAAACAACTTTCACACTTTACACATACAAAATTCCACATATAGCTTTGTGAGATTTTGTGTGTTTGTGTAGTTAAAGTGAAACATTACAGAAACACACAAAATCTCAGAAAGCTGCACAAATATTATTTTATTTTATTTTTATTTTTATATAAAAGCAGCTAAATTTAAAACTTCCTAAACTTTAAATGGCTAGGTCTAAAAAAAGAACAACTAAAAAAACCCCCAATTAACTGGTTTTTTTAAAGCTCCCAAAGGGGAAAAAAAACTTACCCAATTGAGGCAGGCAGGCAGGCAAATAGAGCTGCTCACCGATGAGCTTGATTGCAGGCAGGGAGATTCAGTTGCTTGCTGATGTAGGGATTACAGCAAGCGAAGCAAGGCAGGCGTGTGAAGTAAGCAAGCTGGAGGCTGGGGGAGAAGGGATTTTTGCTACCGGTTCTCCGAACTGTCCGCCGCCATCGCTACCTACTTTCCTGAGCCGGTCTGAACCAGGAGCATTTCACCCCTGCTGCCAGCCCTGAAATTCGCCTGGCCGATGTAATTTCTATGAAGAATGCCACCTTAAGTGTCAGGAAACGTAGTGTGGCTAACCGTAAAGGCTCAAAGGGACCATCCATGAGTGTTTGCAAAAGCCTTGTCAGGTCCCAAGTGGGATACCTATGAACAACCGGTGGGCACAAATTAGTAGCGCCCTAAGGAATCTGCGCACTGTGGGATGTCTGGAAAGGGATTCCAGCTTCCCAACAGATAAAACAGAAGACAGTGCTACTACCTATCATTTGATGGCACTAGGGGTCAATCCACTATCCAACCCTTCCTGGAGGAACTCCAGGACCTGAGCCACCGAGGCCACAGATGGATCAGCCTATGATCTGGAGCACCAGGTGCAGAAGGCCCTCCAAGTCGCATTGTATATTCTGGTAGTGTACTGGTACTGGTGTCTAGAGGCCTGAAGAGTTTGGATAACATTGGGTGAGAAATGTCTTCACCTCAGAGCCCCCACTCAACCACCAGGTGGTCAGTTGGAGCCACTGGGGCTCTGGGTGGATCAAGGCCCCCTGGCTGAGTGAGATCTTGTCCTCTGGTATCCTCCAGGGCCGTGCCACGGACAATGTTATCAGGTCGGCAAACCATGGTCTCCTGGCCAATAAGGAGCTATCAATATCACCTCTGCCTTTTCCTCCAACACCTTCCTGATGACTGCTGGAATTAGAGGAAGAGGAGGAAAGGCGTACAGAAGACATGGGGGCCATGGACTACAGAGAGCATCTGTCCCCTCTGCTCCCTGTGCCTGGTACCTGCTGAAGAACCAAGGCAGTTGGGTATTGTCTGGGGATGCAAAGAGATCCAGGTCCGGGATCTGGTATCGGCTTGACAGCTGTTGAAACCGAGAGGGATGCAGGCACCATTCTGCATGGTCCACTGTCACCCTGCTGAGACTGTCTGCCTGCACATTCAGAGACCCTGAGATGTGTTCTGCTCTTAACGATAGGAGGTGCCACTCTGCCTAGTGACCCAGATGCCCTGCCTCCATCATGAGGGACCTGGAATATGTCCCTCCTTGTCGGATGATGTGTGGTTTGGCCATCATGTTGTCTGTTAAGACCAAGATGTGATGCCCGGAAATGGAGCCCTTGAAGCTTTTGAGAGCCAAATGGACTGCTCTGAGCTCCAGCCAATTGATTCTGTGAACCAGGTGTCCCTGGTTCCACCTGCCCTGAGCTATCAGATATGGACCGTGGGCTCCCTAACCGTAGAGGCTGGCGTCTGTCGCTATGGTGATATGGGCAGGTTCCTTGAACAGGCATCCCTTGTGGAGACCTGCTAATGTCCACTACCAAAAGGATTGCCACACCTTTAAAGGCTACCCTGTCCTGCAAGTTGCTCCTGCCGGATCTTTGGTGGAGCAGGAGGAACCATTGCAGCGTCCTGGCATGAAGCCGTGCCCACAGAACTATGGAGATGCATGACATCATCATCGTCGTTGTCGTCATCATCATCATCCAGGAGCTGAGACAGGAGTCCTCTGATAAAGGAACCGCTCACATAGCCATGATGAGCTTGGCTAGATGTTGAAGACTGTCCTGCCTCTCCGGAGACAGGGAGACTTGGCAGGTTACTGTGTCTATTAAGGCTCCTAGATGGAGCAATTTGGTAGTTGGAGAAAAGTGACTTTTCTTGACGTTTATGGAGAAGCCATGATCTTGAAGCACCCTGATCATGGCCCGTAGATCCTCCTCTGCCTGGATGGCTGATGAGGACTGGATCAGAATGTCACCCAGATAACAATGGACTCTGATCAGGATCGAACACAGATGGGCCGCCAGAGCCGCCAATATCTTCATGAAGGCTCTTGGTGCTGATGAAAGCCCGAATGGCATGGCTCTGTATTGATAATGTTTGTCTGGATAGGCAAAGCAAAGGAACTCCGGGACATGAAGGTATGCTTCTGTTAGGTTTATTGAGGTGAGGAAGTCACCCTCGCATGTACTGTCCAGTATTGATTTGAGTTACTGCATTTTGAATCATTTGAACTCCAGACACTGGTTCAGACGTTTCAAATCTAGAATAGCCCTCCATCCCCCAGAATTCTTTTGGACCATGAATAGAATTGAATAGAACCCTTGTCCCTGTTGTTCCTGAGGAACAGGGTCAATAGCCTGGATATCCAGTAGATGCTGAATCGTTGTCTCCAGCAGGCTCCTCTTGGAAGCGTCCCTTGGAAGCGACCAGGGGCACATGATAAAAAATTTTGGGGTGGTGGTGAGAAACCCCAGAGTGAAACCTGAACTCACCATGGTAAGGACCCATGTGTCTGAAGTGGTGGCCTCCCACTGATGAAAATGGAGGCAGAGCCACCCACCTATTGGTGACACGGCCCTGCAGTCACTTGGAGCGATGGTAAGGGAGACTTCCTACTCCTTGAAAGGGCCACTTGCCCTGAGATTGTTGGCAACTCCTAGTGTCTGACCTCTTGGACTGCCGGTCCTGCCAGCTAGGATACGGCCACTGGAACTGTTGATAGTTGAATCCCGGATCTGAGGCTCGAAAGGTCTGCCGCCTATAATATGGTGAGGGCCGGCGATCACCCCGCTGTAAAGGGAGGGCATGGCCTTGGCCTTGGCCTTGCCCCTGGTCTCAACCAGGATAGGTTCCAGAACCTCTGCAAATAATTTGTTGCCCATAAAGGGAGCTGAAGCCTATTTCCATTTGTTTTTATTATCAGCCTGCCAGTGTTTAAGCCATAACAGGTGACGGATAGTGATCGAAGTTGTTATGGACCTTGACACAAACTTAGCTGCATTCAAGGTCGCATCAGCTGAAAATTCAGCTGCAGCACTAGCTTATTAATGTCCTGATGTATCCTGACATCCTCCGGTGGAATCCGTTCCTGCATTTGGTGAAGCCAGAGCAGTGAAGCCCAATTAAAGAAAGAGGCCGAAGTGGCAGCTTTCACTGCCCAGGCAGCCGCCTGATGGGCCTTACACAAAGACAATTCAGCTTTTTTGTCATCTGGTCTCAAGCAATCTATTGCATCCTTTGGGAGAAGAGCCACAGATGTCAATGCTGCCACGGGTTTATCCACTGTGGGCACCTGTAAAATTTCAGAAAGGTCTGGAGCCATGTTATATAGCTTCTTTTCTGCCCTGGATGAGGGAAGCCCTGTCCCAGAGTTGTTCCATTGTCTTTGGACAATGTCCAAAAATGTGCTGAGAAGAGCACATGACCAGAATCCCCTGGGGTTGGAGCTGGGTCTGGAACAGAATCAGGTTGTAAATTTGTAATGATCTTTGCCTTACGAAGCAAGGACTTAAGTAGATCAGGTTTGAAAAGTCCTGTAAATGGGGAGGGTTCCGGATCCATCCCTTCATCCTCAGAAAAGGCCATAAATTCCTCCTCCTCAGCCGAGGAATCACTGCTCCTGACAGAATGGGCCAAAGATGGAATACTCTGAGGACCCATCCATGTCTCCTGAGGCATAGGTTGTAAAAGAGGAGGTTGAGAAAAAGGAACTCCTTGAGAAGGCTGGTTCTTCTGCTGCAAGCCTGCAGCTATCCCCTGTGTAATAGCTTGGGAAATCAGTTGCCTTAGATGATCAGGCACATCTGACCCAGTTTCCTCCTGTGGGCAGATCCCCGCTGAAGCAGGAGTATAAGAAGCTGCAGATCTGGAGCTGGTATAAGGGTGTGGCTCATCTGAGCTTGCTGCAAGCAAACAGGGGTTTGCAAAGGCAAATGCTTCAGCGCTATCCAAAACCTCTCCTGGGGTTGGGTAGGACGATTCCCTGGCGCCGTCTCGTGACCAGGCGCTGTGAAAGACTGGCTGCAAAGGATCCAGATCATTAATGGGATCCAATGCCTCACCTCCTTGAGGATGGGAAAGTTCCGTTCCTCCACTGGGAGAATCCCTTTGCTCCTGCCTGTGCTTAGCCTTCTGGAGCTTGGCCAGCTCTTTTTCCAGGGCCTTTTGATGCCGTTTTGTGTCTTTTTCGGCCGATTTGGAGTCTTTCTTGCCACTCTTAGAGGCTGCTTGGCTCCTAGTGATTGCTCTCTTTGCAGCAGCTCTCTGACTTGAGTCCCCGTGCCTGTGACCCAGGGAGGCTGTAGGGCAAGCCCTCTTGTCCCCTGAATGGGCCTGGTGGCTGGTGGAAGGTGCACAAGCCACCATTTTCCACTGTGACTAAAGGCAAGCCGGCCCGCGAAGGGCTGAAACTGCCATGACTTAAAATGCGTTCCCGTGTGCTCCTGCCGCTCACAGTATGCCCAGATGTGACTGGGCAAGGACTGAGTTCCCATCTGCCCCTTCAGTGGGATTGCCTGGGCCCCAGTTCAATTGCAGCTGGCCTAGTAATGGCCCTACCGCTATTCACAGGTGGCGGGGACCTCGGCTTTCTGAAAGCCGGCACAAGGCAGCTAACCGGTGGACCAGTTAGCCAACCTGATTGCAGAAGCGATCTCCAATAAATTATTTACAAAACTGCTTGCAATGAGCTCATGCTTAGCTGGATAGTAGAATCGAAGGCAAACCCCTCGTTCACACATCTCTCTGCGCTGAAGACTGAGCTGAACTGGGGAAGCACCAGACAAGGAGGGAGTGACCAAATATGCAAATAAAGATCATGTGGCTCAGTCTCCAGGCAAAAGAAGAACAGAGCAACACCCATCCTGGATTCTCTCGATTCAGCTCTAGGGAGAACATACATAATACTCCTTCCTTCTATTTTCCCCACAATAACAATCCTGTAAAGTGGGTTGGTCTGAGGGACAGTGATTGGTCCAAAGTCACCCAGGCAGCTTTCACACCTAAAGTGGGACTAGAATTCACAGACTAGAATTCACAGGTTTCTAGGCCGGTACCTTAACCACCAGGCCAAACTGGCTCTCACTATCCTGGACCTGGTGACTAACTTCCCTTTAGAATTTGACCATTGTACTAGAATTGTTTGTTATAGTGCCACATTTCAGACCCTGAACTCTGAGCCAAGCAAGGTCAAGAAACATATAGCAAGGGTTCAAGAATGCCCTTTATTTTTATTTTTATTTTTGAAATTATTTAAATTATTTTTAAAAAACATAAACATAAAATACATCTTTTAAGAACGGAGCACTGATCTGGTCATGAATAGGTACAATTGCTTACCCCTCTTTGTCAAGCTCTTTCCCAAATCTCCATCATTACATCTTTTAAAGTAAAAACCAAAACAGAAATTTTTTCCACAATTGTAGTATCTTTTTTTTTTATTGAAAAGTTTTTAAAATTTTTACACATATTTTCCCCTCCCTCCTCCCCCCTCCTGCCCCAACCCTCCCCCTCCCCCGGACTTCCCAGAGCAAATACAGGGTATAGCATTTAACAAACATTAAAAAAACATACGCTAACTATCTATAGATTTATCTCCCTCTTGCACTTTAACTTCCCTTGTTCATATCTGAATATAACTATTTAAACCAATTATTGCTTGAAAGTAATCAATCCACCTTCGTTCTTGTCCATTCTTCAATAATAAGCAAGTCTTCTTTCTTCCAGTATTACGCAATCAGAGCCCAGTTACAATTAACCATCACATCTCCAACCCTTACATATATTAACACATTAACAAAATATTTTAACCAATCTCAAATAAAATATATTGTAAAAACCTTATTTTTACTTTTTACTCCATAAATTTATATTGATTCTTCCTGGAAACATTCCTTACTTAATAGCTTTGCATAAACTTATTCATCTTATTCTCTACAAATCCACTACATATAATCAAATACCATCTTCACTATTTAATATCTATAAAAAATATTGTAAAAACCTTCCCTCAACCCTTGCACCACTTATTTATTTATTTTATTTTATTTTACTTCAAATTTATATACCGCCCTTCTCCCTAGGGACTCAGGGCAGTGTACAGCCAAATAAAAACACATAATAAATACATTAAGAACAGATTAAAAGGAAATATCTCAGTTTGGCCCAAAATTTAAAAAGACAAACAAATTTAAAATCATTTAAAAGATTTGTTAGGCCAGCCCGGCTTGTTGGAAAAGGTAAGTTTTAAGGGCACAGCGGAAGGCACAGAGGTCTTGGATTCTCCTTATCTCTGGGGGCAGCTGATTCCAGAGGGTGGGAGCCCCCACAGAGAAGGCCCTCCCCCTGGGGGTCACCAGCCTGCATTGCTTGGCTGATGGCACCCCGAGGAGGCCCTCTCTGTGGGAGCGCACAGGTCGATGGGAGGTCGTCGGTGGCAGAAGGCGGTCTCGAAGATAACTAGGTCCTATGCCATGGAGCGCTTTAAAGGTGGTAACCAACACCTTGAAGCGCACCCGGAAGACCACCGGAAGCCAGTGCAGTTCACGCAGGAGCGGTGTTATGTGGGAGCGCCATGCAACTCCCATAATTAGCCGCGCGGCCGCATTCTGGACCAGTTGGAGCCTCCGGGTGCTCCTCAAGGGGAGCCCCATGTAGAGAGTGTTGCAGTAGTCAAGGCGAGAGGTGACGAGGGCATGAGTGACTGTGCGCACGGAATCCCGATCAAGAAAGGGGCGCAATTGGCGGATCAGGCGAACCTGACAAAAGGTCCCCCTGGCAACAGCCATCAGATGTTCCTCCAAGGACAGCTGCGTATCCAGGAGGACACCCAGATTGCGCGCCCTCTCCACGGGGGCCAAAGACTCGCCCCTGATAGTCAGTGATGGAGTCAGCTGACTATATCGGGATGCCGGGAACCACAGCCACTCAGTCTTGGAAGGGTTGAGCTTGAGCTTGTTCCTCCCCATCCAGATCCGTACAGTCTCCAGGCACTGGGCCATCACTTCAAGGGCATCGCTGGGGTGGTCTGGGGTGGAGATGTACAGCTGGGTGTCATCAGCGTACTGGTGGTATCTCACCCCAAAGCCACGGATGATCTCGCTCAGCGGCTTCACATAAATGTTGAACAGAAGAGGTGAGAGGACCAACCCTTGTGGCACTCCAAAATGAGAGGCCTCGAGGTCGACCTCTGCCCCCCTGTCAACACAAACTGCGACCGGTCGGAGAGAAAGGAGGAGAACCACCGTAACATGGTGCTTCCCAACCCCAACTCTTCCAACCGGTGCAGCATGATACCATGGTCGATGGTATCAAAAGCCGCTGAGAGATCTAATAGGACCAGAACAGAGGAGCAACCCCTGTCCCGAGCCCTCCAGAGATCATCAACCAATGCGACCAATGCTGTTTCCATGCTGTGCCCAGGCCTGAAACCCAACTGGAACAGATCCAGATAGGATGTTTCCTCCAGGAATTGTGGAAACTGTCGTGCAACCACACTCTCAACAACCTTCGCCACGAAGTGAAGGTTGGAGACAGGACGATAGTTAGCCAATACTGCCGGGTCCAGGGAGGGCTTCTTGAGGAGAGGCCTCACCACCACCTCTTTCAAGGTAGCGGGGAAGTGACCCTCACTCAACGAAGCGTTGATAATTCCCTGGAGCCAGCCACGTGTAACCTCCCGGGAAGCCAGTACTAACCAGGAGGGACACGGATCCAGTAAACATGTGGCCGCACTAAGTCTCCCCAAAATCCTGTCCACGTCATCCGGAGTCACAAAGTCAAACTCTTCCCAGATAACATTCTCAAGACTATTCCTCGTCATCCTACCCGGATCTACCCAGTCAGAGTCCAAATCCCGCCAGATCTGAGCGATTTTGTCATACAGATATCGTCCAAAATCCTCAGCCCTGCCCTCCAGAGGGTCCTCCCACACTCCCGGTTGAAGCAGGGAGCAGGTCACTCTGAACAGGCCCGCTGGACTATTCTCTGATGACGCAATAAGAGTGGAGAAGTAATTGGACTTTGCCGCTTTTATCGCCACTAGGTAGGTCTTAATATGCGACCTTACCAGTGTTCGATCAGAGTCGGCGAGACTGGCCCTCCAACCACTCTCCAGGCGTCTTTTCCGGCGCTTCATCTCCCTCAGCTCCTCAGTGAACCAAGGAGCTGCGAGGGATCAGCACCGGGTCAGAGGCCGCAAAGGCACAACTCGATTTAAGGCTCCGCTAGCGGCCTGATCGCAGGCCGCCACTAGGTCCCCGACCGAGACATGTGCTAGAACCTCAGGAAATGGCCCAAGCTCCATCTGGAATCTATCAGAATCCATCAGGCGCCTGGGGCGATGATCTGTCCCCGTCCACACACACACACAAACACAGCCAGCCAAGGGTTAAGGAAACACTTTGGCACACACCCAGGTCTTTATCTCCAACTTGGCAGCGATTTATACACCGTCTGCCAAGTGCATTTATTTCCACAAAACAGAAAGATAAGATACTTAGCGTACAAAAGTCCAATCAGAATAATATTCCTCTCAGCAGTTTCTGGACGAGGCTTTAGTGACTATCCAAGGTTTACTTTTGTTCGTCACAAGGATCACTGGCCACCACCCTCTATTATATAGTCTCTGGGGTGTGGTCCAGTGACTCAGTTCTAATCCCTAGCATGCCTCCTGAGCTGCTGCAATCGTTTATCATGCCTTTGGAGGCGTGCGTCCAGGAATGATGTCTCTCCCTCATTCTCATCCGAGCCACCTGTCTCCCTGCTAATCTCCTCTCCCTCGGCCGGCACCTGAGACAGTGCCAGAGGGGAGGGGCCTGGAGAGGGAGGCCTGGCTGACTCCTCTTCCTCATGCTCGGAGCTTTCTTCCTCCAATGGGATAGGCTCAGAGGGCGGGGCCACAACAGGCGGACCCATCTTGTAGGCTCCGCCTCCCTGCGGTGGGGTGTAGTGGTTCAAAGATCTAGGCGAAGGAGCGAGTGGTCAGACCATGACAAGGGTTCCATGTCTATATCCCCTATAACAAGGCCACTCAACCAGTGGCCAGAGACAAAAATCAGGTCCAGAGTGTGACCCCCCCCTGTGGGTGGCACCATGAACTAACTGGGTCAGGTCCATGGCCGTCATGGAAGCCATGAACTCCCGGGCCATCTCAGACATCTCACCAATGGATGGCAGGTTGAAATCACCCATGACCATAAGCCTGGGTGTGTCAACTGCCACTGTGGCTATCACGTCGAGTAGCTCAGGCAGGGCCGTTGCCACGTGGCAGGGAGCCAGGTACGTGAGCAACAGGCCCATCTCACAAAGAGGGTTTCACATCCGGCCGTCTGTGGCACAGTGGTTTCCCTCGGACCAAGATCTTCTTTAATAATAACCGCCACCCCCCCGCCCCTCCCCTGGGCCCTCGGCTGATGAAGCGCTCTGAAGCCCGGTGGGCACATCTCAACCAGGGGGACCCCTCCCTCCGGGCAAAACCAAGTCTCAGTAATAGCTGCCAGGTCCGCTCCCCCCTCCTGTATAAGATCATGGATGAGGGGGGCCTTATTAACCATGGACCTGGCATTGCATAACATCAGCTGGAAGCCCAGGTCCTGAGTATCTAAGCCACCTAGTATCCGAGTGGAGTCTTGGGGACCGGAGCGCGCAATTGCTCTCAAACAGCGAGTGCGCGCCCCCAGCACATGATATGGTCCCCTACTCCCGTCATATCTGCCCCTCCCATTCACTGTGTTGATGGAAAATTCCTCCACCGGATGGTCCTCCAGCCCCTCCCCAATCCCTCGACTTGCATCCTCCAAGCCGTCCCCCTGTGCCGGGCTCAGGTCTGACCTTAGTGGGTTCGTCCCCCCAAACCCCTTGGTCTTCCTCCCGGTTCCCCTTAAAAAATCATTATTCCCATCCCTCCTCCCAGATCCCCTTAAAAATTTCATTAAAAATTTACGTAGAAAACCCCTCAACCCCCTCTTCGCTGCATGCCATCTCTCGGGGTTATTATATTTTCCTTATAACCCACAAGTTTATATTTATTCTTCAACAAAACATTCTTTGATATAACATTAATGTAATTTAAAACAAAGTATAAAGGTTTAAGTAATATCCTTCTAACCCATAAACTTATATTAAATGATCTACACTGTCCATAACTTTTACATCCACAATATTTTTCTTTTAACCCATCAGCTTATATAAATTCTTCAACAAAGCATTCCTTGAAATATACTTCAAGACAAAAGTGAAAGTTTGGTCAGTGGCCCATAACAATTCAAACATAACATTACTTAATATAACTTTTCAAAACAAATCATGTCCCTAAATATAAGTAAATCATTCATTTTCACTATAATATAACTTTTCAAAACAAATCATATCCCTAAATACAGGTATAGTCATTCATTTTCACTATTACTATCCTCCCCAACAAGGAGGGTTATAATTCTTCCATCTCCATTTTTTCCTGACTTTTTTGCGAACCTTCTTCTTCAGCCTTATTCCTCCGCCTTCTTTTATTTTTATAAGTTCTTGAGTTTTCAACTGAAGTTGCTGTACTTTACAATCTTGTTCTCTTCGCAAAGTAGTTCCTTTCAGTAAACACACCTCTTTAACTGCGATTGAGAGTCCATTTTTGTAAAAAAATTGTAAAGTTCCACTTCGAATCCTCCTTCTTATATTAAAAATCCCAACGCCTCCTGACAATTTTCCAGTTGACTGTATCAAAGCCTCTGGAGAAATCTCTCTCGGTATTTCCTGGTTACGCTCCTTCAAACCTCTCAGCCTTTCCTTCTTAATTTGAAAAACATCCATTCCGTTTTCCAAAGGCACATTAAACTGGATTGTTTCTCCCACCTCTTCATTCAGCAGCTCACTATTATTTGGCATCTGAAATACCAATACAGTATCTTCACTTGTATCTTTGTTGCGAATTTGAGCAAAATCCTTCTTGAAAAACCCTTTGATTCTTTCCACTAACGCGGAGGTAAATGATTCTAAAATTTGTTTAAAGAGATCCACAGTCAGTATTTGTGTATTTACTGATGTATATAATGGTAAGCCTTCATCACTTTCAAAAAAGCCAGCCATTTTTTTTCCTTCCCAATAAAACTTTCACTTTATACTTTTCCAGCAACTAAATCAATTATAAGTGGTACAAGTCTTTTTTTAGAAATAATTTTTAAATCCTTCTCCTTTTAAGATAAAATCCTCTTCTTTTAAACAGGGGCTTTCAACACAACATAATACTTTGTATCTAACTTTTACTTCTTCACGCCCCATTAGAATCAAACGCCATCTTACTTTCCCTTTCTCCCATAGAAATTCAGAGGGAGGTGACAGACTTTTCGGAGTTAAAGTTTAGTACTTGCAATTTTAGTTTCTCCTGTATTTGCTCTGCCAGCTTTCCAATCCAAAATCTTTTTAAAAATTGAATTGCTGGGGTGGTCGCGGCGTCTAGATCTGCTTGAAGCAGAAACATTCTGGGTCCGGAGCAATGACGGGCTTTCTAAACATTTACCTTTCTATTATATCACCACAAATCTTAATTTCCAAATAACACAACTCAATATTTAATTACAATTATTACCCTAAATTCTATCTATATACCCATATCCTAGGACCCATTACCTTAAATCTTTAAATCCTAATCTCTTTTAATTTACCCCACTTATCACACATTACACTCTTCATTTTACATAGTCATTTAATTATTACAATCTTATCATCTTCATTTTACTATTCATATCAACAGTTACCTTTATTTTTAATACTAATCCCAACATAATCATTTTATTATTACTATCAATTCCAGCTTAAATCATATTTATTTTAACTATTTGTCTCTTGATCATCTTCTTTTGGCTGTTTTCCAGCATATTCATTTATTATGCCAAACCTGCTCAGCTCCTTGGTTCTCCGAGGAGCTGAGGGAGATGAAGCACTGGAAAAGATGCCTAGAGAGTAGTTGGAGGGCTAGTCATTCTGAATCTGACCGAACACTAGTAAGGTCTTATATCAAGACCTACTTAGTTGCAATAAAAGCGGCTAAGCGTAACTACTTTTCCGCTCTTATCGCGTCGGCAGTTAACCACCCAGCTGGTCTGTTCAGGGTGACTCACTCCCTTCTCCACCTGGGAGCGCAGGAAGACCCCTTGCAAGGACGAGCTGAGGATTTTGTGCTTTATCTGCATGATAAAATTGCTCAAATTCGGGAAGGCTTGGACTCTGACTGGGTGGGCTCAGGCAGGATGTTCGAGGTGGGTCTTGAGAATGTTATCTGGGATGAGTTTGACCCTGTGACTCCTGAGGACGTGGACAGGATGCTGGGGAGGTTGAACGCAACCACATGTTTATTGGACCCGTGTCCCTCCTGGCTGTGCTGGCTACCCGGGAGGTTAAACGAGGCTGGCTCCAGAGGATTATTAACACTTCTTTGAGTGAGGGTTTCCTGCCCCCCGCCTTGAAAGAGGCGGTGGTGAGGCCCCTCCTCAAGAAGCCCTCTCTGGACTTCCGCCAGCCCCGCCGCCTGTAGAGCCGCTTCGATACCGAGAAGCGGCTTGAAAACTCCAAAATCTGCAGGATTGTAGGAGCAGAGTAGGCAAGGTACAGG
This sequence comes from Pantherophis guttatus, assembly GCF_059756535.1. NCBI lineage: Eukaryota > Metazoa > Chordata > Lepidosauria > Squamata > Colubridae > Pantherophis > Pantherophis guttatus. The sequence goes on along the minus strand of NC_142063.1, from coordinate 182,039,608 downwards.
TTGAGCCCCTGTGAGCCCCCAGAAAATCGCTACTGGGGAGGAAACAGTTGAAACCTTTCAACTTGCTGAGACTCCGGACGGCGTGGGACGACTCTGCCCTCTGCAGAGCAATCCGGCTGCAGCAAACATTTAAATTGAATGAAACCAACCTTAACAAACAGCGGAAATATCAACTTAAACCCTCAAATCTGGAAATCGCAAGTATTATTGCTTTGGTGGCTTTTTGACTTAAGAGAAAGTACGAACGAGTGAAGTGGTTTGAAAAAAAAATGGCGCCCAGCTGCAGAGTTAACGAGCTGAGAGTGAGAGTGGATTTGTGAAGTTACTTTAATCTGCTACAAAGTTGCGCTGCCTGTAATAAGGAGGAACAAGAAGAGGAAAAAATTCTTTTTTAAAATCTGAGCTTGCTTCAGTCTAGTTTCTATCCCCAATTTGATTAAACCTGGGGGATTTTTTTAGAGGACTTTGTGGTGGTGGAAAAGGAAAAAGGATCTCCTTTTTCAGAAAATCTAACCTACGTGGCAGGATGGCTTCAAAGAAGCAGGAAGGAAAGGCAGCAGGGGGTGGATCCCCCACACACAAACAGGAACAGCAGCTTCCTCCTGCTCAACAGAGTCAGAAAAAAGACTTTGATTTTGAAAGCTTAAAAGAATTTATTTCTCAGGCTTTGGATGATAAATTTCAAAAATCTCAACAGGAAATAGATGATAAATTTCAAAAATCTCAATAGGAAATTATGCAGGAAATTAATGAAATTAAAAATGTGGTGAAGCAGGATTATGGCAAGGTGACTAAAAAAATATCGAATGTGGTGTCTGGCCTCTCAGAAATTATTATTAAAGTGGATTCCAAATTGGAAGAATTTAAATCAGAAGTCAATGTTAAAATTAAGGATACCGATTATAAAATTTCTGATGTTGATGATAAAATGCAGAGAGTTGAAAACGAAATCACAATGATGCAATTCAGGGCCATGGAATTTGCTATAAGGCCCAGAGGTATTAGAGAGAATGACAGACAGGACTTGAGACAGATTTGTGCTGATGCTTTGGCTGTGTTATTAAAAATTAATTCTGAAGTGGTTTTTTATAAAATAGATAAAATTTACAGAGTGAACTCCTGGGTGGCCAGACAAAGACAATTGCCTAGAGATGTGGTGAAATTATTTACAGACACAACAATAAGAAATGACATCTTGCAAAAATCTTTTCTTTCTTATGTGCAAGTGGAGGGGGCTCAAATTGGAGTTTATAAAGAATTGCCACCTAAAATGTTAAAAGATAGAAAAGACTTTGGTTTCCTAGTGAATGAACTGACAAAACAACAGGTACCATTCCGGTGGGATGCCCCAACTGGTATAATTCTGAAATACAATGGAGAAAGACATCGGCTGAACTCTGTTGAGAAGGCGGAACATTTTTATTCTACTGTTCTTAAAGAGAGATCACCATCTCCATGTACATCCACAGTGTTGGAGATTAAGGAGAGTGATAAGAAGCAACCTCAGCAAGAGAAAGAAGAACAGTCTAAGCAGGCGGAGCCAGTGGAAATGCAGGGTGCTATAGGAGGTTTTCTGGAGGCGCACCGGTTAGAATCTTCTCCAATTCTGGACCCGGTTCGGATGGTTGAAGTCAAAGATCAGCTTATAACTCATGCAAAATCTAAGCAACTTAAAGAAAAGCAACAACAGGAAAGACAATACAAAAAGGGAGCTAAGAGTACCACACAAGGAGGTGAAGCCATGGGGGGAGCAAAACCGAAGATTTCGGAAGATCTTCGGCTATTCTGCTCGTCGCTTCAAAAAGATGAAGATGACAATTAAGTGTTTATCTTGGAATGTGAATGGGTTGAATTCACTACAGAAAAGGAAGAAGTTATTTACATATTTGAGACAATTTAATAATGATATAATTTGTTTACAAGAAACTCATATTAGAACTCAAGATCAAAAATACTTGATAAATTCAAAATTAGGAACACATTTTATAGCTTCAACTTTGCAAAAAAAGAATGGTGTGGTCATTTATGTAAACAAAAGACTGACAGCTAAAATTATAGAAGCAGATGAAGATGGTAGGTTTATAGCAATTGAACTGCTTACAGTAAATGGACAAATTCTTTTGATTGGAATTTATGCTCCCAACCAACAACAGGATCATTTTTATAAAATGGGATTATAGATCTATTTTAATTATGGGAGATTGGAATGGAGTAATTGATTCCAAATTAAATAAAAAAGAGTCTGGTGAAATCAAGGATTAGATTACCACAGACTTTTTTCGATATGAAAGAAGATTTGGAACTAAAAGATATCTGGAGAATACATAACCCAAAAGAATTGGACTATACTTTTTTTTCTGATAGACATAGATCCTTCTCTAGGATTGATTTTATTTTGTTATCAGATGATCTACTTGTTAAGACAAAAAGAACAAAGATTTTTCCAAGAACTTTGACCGACCATAGCCCAGTATGGATAGAAATTGAGATGGGTAAGACTGAGAGACGATCATGGAGACTAAATGAAAACTTGTTCAGATATGAAAAAAATATAACAGAACTTTAAAAGCTGCTGAAAGAATTTTTTGAAATAAACTTGAATAAGGGTACCCCGATTGAAATTGTGTGGGATGCGAGTAAAGCTTATATGAGAGGGGTACTCATTTATATGAATTCTAAACATAGGCTGAATTGACAAAAGAAAAGATCTGAACTGGAAGCAGAAATAAAGAATAAAGAACAGCTATTTATTAAAAATCCAACAGATGAAAGAATATGTGGTGCTATAAAACTTTTGAAAGATCAATTCCAAATGCTTATGGCGGAACAAGTTGCAACAAATTTACAATATGCGAAGCACAACACATTTTGTAACGCCAATACACCGGGCAGATGGTTGGCCTACACATTAAGGAAGAAGCAGAGCATACAGACTATTGATAGTATTGATATTGGAGGGAAAGAATTTTTTCAACAAAAATTAATTAAAGAAGCTTTTGTAGATTATTATACCAAATTATATGCCAAAGATGATATGCAGAATGGACTTATAGAAAAATATCTAGATAATAAAAGAGTCACAAAAATTACTAATCAACAAAAGGAAAGAATGAACTATCCTATAACAGAGGAGGAGATAATAGCAGCAATCAAACAATTAAAAACAGCTAAAGCTCCTGGAACGGATGGTTTGACTGCAGTGTATTATAAAACTTTGCAAGCAGAAATGGTGGAACAACTCAGAGACTTATTTTGTAATATACAACAAAGGGGTAAAATATCCCCATCATGGACAACAGCTTATATTTCTCTGATACCAAAAGAACAAGCAGGTCCTAAAAAACCGGAGAACTATAGACCAATATCTCTTTTGAATAATGATTATAAAATTTACGCAAAAGTACTAGCCAACAGGTTGATGCCAGTAATCCAAGAGGTGATTCATGACGATCAAGCGGGATTTATTGAGGGCAGATACATGAAGGACAATGTAAGGCAAGTAATAGATTTATTGGAATATCTTGAGAGGAATAAACAGGTACCTGCAGTGCTGGTCTTTTTGGATATGGAAAAGGCCTTTGATAGAGTGGACTGGAATTTTCTATTAAAGACTTTAAAAAAGATGGACTTTGGGGATCAATTTATACAGGCGGTTTCAGCAATTTACCAAGAGCAAAAGGCACAGATTATTATTAATGGAAGTTTGACAACAGATTTTAAAATTGAAAAAGGAACAAGACAAGGTTGTCCGTTATCCCCATTGCTATTTATTTTAACACTAGAAGTCTTGTTGAATACAATACGGGACTCTAATATCTTGAAAGGTATAGTGATAAGGAAAGAGGACTACAGAATAAAGGCATTTGCAGATGATCTGGTTGTTACCCTAACACAGCCGATGGAATCAATAATCCAGATGAAAGACATTATACAAGACAATGGTATAGTTTCAGGTTTTAGATTGAACCAGAAAAAAACTAAGATGATAGTTAAAAATATGACACAAGATCATAAACATGAACTTGAAAGGAGGGCAGGTTTTGACATTGTATCAAAGATTAAATATCTAGGAGTTCAGGTTGCAGAATCAAATATGAAACTGTTTCAAAATAATTATGAGGTGTTGTGGCGAGATGTGCAGAAAGATATGGTGACTTGGAAAAAACTGCAGTTAAGATGAATATTTTGCCAAGATTTCTTTTTTTGTTTCAAATGATTCCGGTGCTTAAAAGCGATAAACAATTGAAAGAGTGGCAAAGTGGAGTGAACAAGTTTGTCTGGAACGAGAAAAAACCAAGAGTGAAATTGAAAATTATGCAAGATGTTCCAGAACGGGGAGGTCTTAAACTTCCAAACCTACAGTTATATTATGAAGCAGCAGCTTTATCTCAAGAAAGTGATTGGTTTGGAAGGAAAAAGACTGGAATATTGAATATAGAAAGTTTTGATCTTGAATTTGGATGGCACGCTTACCTATTTTATGATAATAAAGTGGACAACGTATTTAAAAGCCACGCACTTAGAGACTCCTTGATGAGAGTTTGGAAGAAGCACCGACTCAAATGGGATTATAAAATACTGCTATGGCTGGATCTTGGTCATATTATGTGGAATACAAATATAATGTCACTTGGGGGGTTTTTATACAAAGAGGTTCTTTTTACAGATGCGGGCAGATGGCAGTTGAAGACATTAGAGGCACTGTTGGACGAAGGGATTAACTTAACTTGGTTACAGTATAACCAACTACAACTGAGATGGAAAGAGGACCAAAAAATTGGTATTATGTTGCATGAGGAAGAATTGGTTAGACATATAAAAGAGAAAGGTCCAATGCATATTAAAAGGCTTTACAATGTTTTGCTAGAAAGGGATTCAGAAACTGAATTGGTTAAAGACTGTATGATTAAGTGGGCACAAAATTTTGAAGAACCAGTGATGTTGGAAACATGGGAAAAAATTTGGGTTCAAAACGTTAAATTTACACAGTCACAGAATTTGAGGGAAAATTTCTATAAAATGTTTTATAGATGGCATTTAGATCCTAAGAAACTGTCATGCATGTACCCTAATGTTCAGCCAAAATGTTGGAGATGTGATTGTTTAGATGCTACATATTATCATGTTTGGTGGACTTGTAAGAAAATTAAGGCTTTTTGGATAAAAATCTGGTGGGTTATGCAGAATGTTTTGAAGAAAAAAAATCAATTTTCTCCACAATTGTTTTTATTGGGTATAGTTAAGGGTTTTACATTGGGTGAAACAAAGTTGATATTGTATATGATAACAGCAGCGAGATTATTGATAGGTAAATACTGGAAAAATGAAGCTTTGCCCACTATCGAGGAATGGACTTTGAAGATGGCCAGTTTTGCAGAGATGGCGAAGATTTCAGCATACCTAAAAGATCGTTCACAAGAGACTTATGAATGGGAATGGAAAAAGTGGATAGATTATGTGCAGAACAAATATTAAACCAGGAAGTATCAAATAGCTTTTAATTGAAAATGTTATATTAAGATAGAAATATTTTAATTTTGTGAAGACGAAAAATTTATATGGGGGATGGAGGGGTTCAAATTTCATATAAAGGGTTTTTTTTTTGATGGGAGTATATTCTATGGAAGTCCGGGGGGGAGGGAAGGGTTGGGGGGGTTAGGGAGGGTGAGGTTGGGGAGTTTGGGATGGGTTGGGGGGGGGAAATGGGATGAAAATGTAATTGTAAAACTTTTCCAATAAAAAAAAGAAGAAGAAGAAGCCCTCTCTGGACCCGGCTGTTTTGGCAAACTACCGTCCAGTCTCCAACCTTCGCTTTGTGGCGAAGGTTGTTAAGAGTGTGGTTGCGTGACAGCTCCCACAGTACCTGGGTGAAACTGTCTATCTAGATCCATTCCAGTCCGGCTTCAGGCCTGGGTACAGCACGGAAACGGCACTGGTCGCATTGGTTGATGATCTCTGAAGGGCTCGGGACAGGGGTTGCTCCTCTGTTCTGGTCCTATTAGACCTCTCAGCGGCTTTTGATACCGTCGACCATGGTATCATGCTGCGCCAGGTGGAGGGGTTGGGAGTGGGAGGCACCGTGTTATGGTGGTTCTCCTCCTATCTCTCCGACCGGTCGCAGTCCGTGTTGGCAGGGGGGCAGAGGTCGACCTCGAGGCACCTTGTTTGTGGGGTGCCGCAAGGGTCGGTTCTCTCGCCTCTCCTGTTCAACATTTATGTGAAGCCGCTGGGTGAGATCATCCATGGTTTTGGGGTGCAGTGCCATCTGTATGCTGATGACACTCAGCTGTACATCTCCACCCCAGACCACCCCAATGATGCCCTTGAAGTGATGTCCCAGTGCCTGGAGGCCGTGCGGGTCTGGATGGGGAGGAACAGGCTCCGACTCAACCCCTCCAAGACCGAGTGGCTGTGGTTGCCAGCGTCCCGATATAGCCAGCTGATGCCATCGCTGACTATTGGGGGCGAGTCATTGGCCCCCACGGAGAGGGCCCATAACTTGGGCGTCCTCCTGAATGCACGGCTGTCTTTAGAAGAGCATATGACGGCCGTGGCCGGGGGGCTTTCTATCAGGTTCGCCTGATATGCCAGTTGCGTCCCTTTCTGGATCGGGACTCCTTATGCACAGTCACTCATGCCCTCGTTACTTCCCGCCTGGACTACTGTAATGCTCTCTACATAGGGCTCCCCTTGAGGAGCACCCGGAGGCTCCAACTGGTCCAGAATGCAGCCATGCGGGTGATTATGGGGGCGACATAGCGCTCCCATGTAACACCTCTCCTGCGCGAGCTGCACTGGCTTCTGGTGGTCTTCCGGGTGTGCTTCAAGGTTTTGGTTCTCATCTTTAAAGCGCTCCATGGCTTAGGGCCTGGGTATCTACGAGACCACCTTCTGCCACCGATAACCTCCCACCGGCCAATACGCTCCCACAGAGAGGGTCTCCTCAGGGTGCCGCTAGTCAAGCAATGTCGACTGGCGACCCCCAGGGGGAGAGCCTTCTCTGTGGGAGCACCCGCCCTCTGGAACGAGCTACCCCCAGGGATTCGACTGATCCCGGACCTCCGTACTTTACACTGGGCTCTGAAGACTTTCTTGTTTCAGCAACCCGGGCTGGCTTAAAATTTTAATTGATTAATTTTATGGGTAATGGGATTTTAAAATTGGGAAGCCAAAGTGATTTAATTATTTTTAAATTATTTTAATTTTCATATTGTATGTATTTTAATCCTGGCTGTTCACCGCCATGAGTCCTTCGGGAGAAGGGCGGTATAAAAATTTAATAAATACTAAATACTAAATACTGTTTTGGCTGTTTCCCAGCATATTCATATTATTTTGGCTGTTTCCCAGCATATTCATCTTTATTTTACTATCACACCCAAAAAAAAAAATCTCCATCTATTATTTTGGCTGTTTCCCAGCATATTCATCTTTATTTTACTATCACACCCAAAAAAAAAAAATCTCCATCTATTATTTTGGCTGTTTCCCAGCATATTCATCTATTATTTGACTGTTTCCAGCATATTCATTAAGCATATTCTTAATTTTACTGTTTATCATTCTCAGTTTTTTCTACAATTTAACATTGAGACTTAATTCTTACATCAGACACATCCCCATATAAATCAATAAATTTTTTTGGATTCTTCTCATATTCATATTCTTTCTTATTCCTCTATAAGAGTCTACTTTTTATCAATATTATCCATCTTTACTTTTTTTTTCTATTTTAATCACATTGTTTTATTTTCCATCCTTATACATTTATAAACACCTCCTTTTTGTAATTAATATTCATCCAAACATTACATTTTCATTTTTAATCAGACTATTTTATATTCTTTTTTCCCAACCGAATATATTTTATTTCTTAATTTCCTTGTCTATCAACATATATTCCATTTCAAATTCAAAGTTCCCAAAATTAATTCTCTATGTGTCATTTTAAATTCTTTTTGCTACATCTATTCCCTGCAAAGTACATCAACTTCCCTTCTTTTGTTCCCGCGCCATTTGACTTCTTTTATTCCTACGCCAATAAGTAACAGTTTAAAAGTTCTGTTATATTTCTTCTTTCTTTCCACCGAAGAAGCCATCTGTAGACAAAGAAGAAACCTCCACCACCAAAATCCCACGGCTATTATTTGTAATTTCAGAGTGTTCCAAAGCAAACAGCAAGTTACAGTGTTTCTTTTTAAAACAGAGGGTGTATCTCTGAAATCCACAATTTCCACTTAGTCACGCCAGTATCCATTTTGTTGCGATCATGTAACAGTCCAATTTAACTCTCTTCTTCTTTTAAGTTTTAAAAATGTTGAATCCATATCTTTTTTTAATCCTTTTTCAAAGTCCAATTCTAATTTGAGAATTTTTCCCAATCTTTTCAGCATGCCTCAATGTTTAATTGTTCCAATTGAATCTATACCAAAATAAATTTCCTAGTGGGTCTTTTCCTCCTGAAGTTACTTTTCAAAATCTTCTATGCCCCTCAGATCCACAGCCGCAGTTTTAAGGCTAGGGGTCTTACAAGTAACGATTGTTGCTCTAGCATTGTTTCAAGCCTAGGTTGGTGTCACTCATCCGGCTTCAAAGAGCTTCATTCTTTTCCTCTTTCCTCCTGCCCATCTCTTAGTTCGGTTTGTCCCAGCTTCGTAGCAGCCGCCATGGCTGCCGCCCCCCCCCCCGACTCACAGAGAGTTCCCTCTGACCTCCGAGGAACTTGCCTGTTCCTCTTGGTCATCCGAGATGCCTCTCTTCATACCCCATCCCTGCAGGATGGTTCTGCTTCGAAGACCCATCAGCGGTGGTTCTGCAGTCGGGTTTTTCGCGGGACTCCTCAGAGCCCGCTATTTTCCCGGCTGTCTCACCACAATGTCAAACCGAATTTTTCTAGAATGCCCTTTATTGTTATATTGTTGTAGAGTAGAATAACATAATCTTGACAGCATATAACAAAATGAGGGTGGGATTAGTTAGAGTTTCTTTCTCATATTTCCCTTTTTCTCAGAAATGAATAATATTTTCTGAAACTCCTCGCATAAAAGTTCAATCCTTCCTTCCCAATTGCCAAGGCCAAATCTACATTTTTTCACACCAGAATCCAGGGTGTAAAACAAAACATAATGGAAAACCACATCAAATCCATCTACAATCTTGGCAGTATCTTGTCTTTCTATATCCTTTACACATTTGTATGTAGCATTGGCCAATTTAACTGTTTCTTTAAATGGAACTGTGCTTCCTATCAATCTTGAAAAAAGAGAGTGGTTCATGAGACAGTGGAGTGCAGATTGGAGAAATATAGTAAATTGGCAAATTCTGCAAGACACAATAAATCAATCTAATTGTCTTGCTGGCAAGACACACTGTAATGGTAATACTGCTCAAGTAATATATTTGTCTTTTGCATCTTTCCATTCAATTGCAGATGATGAGAAGATAATGTGTACAAATGTTAAGTAATTTAAAAAGGCCTTCCAAAATATGGACGTGACTTGAGAGCCATGAGTCAATTCCACATGATTAAGCACCTGTATTATGAAAAATGTAGTGTAAAAAGAGTTGTGTGATCTGTTACGAGTAAATGCCTAACTGTGTATACACCATTGCATAGACTGACCCACTGATCCCTCCTCCCTCACTTAGCCCTTCCCATAACCCCTCCTTACCTTGACTCCACCTCCTCCATATATAAGGCTGTGCGCAGAAGTCCAGGACCAGTTCCAAATGAGTACCTGAATAGAAAGAAATGGAGTAAATAAATACATTGAACTCAAAGCCTATCGTGTCTGTGATTATTGGGCAAGATCCTTGGAAAACTTACTTATCAAAATGGCAGCAGAGGACGGTTATGCCCAATAAACAGAACCAAAATCGGAAATGGAAGGAAGGATGAACACAAGGTCCACCACCAGGCTGATGGCAGAGATGGAGGAACTGGACCAAACAAACAAAAGAAGGGGGCAAAAGAAGGGGGCAAAAACAAAAGTGAGGCCAAAAGAAAGTGCAGCCAGGCACGCCAGAGACAGATCACCCAAGAGAGATGAACTAAAGGACATCATACAGAAAATGATAGAAGCCTCCATAAGCAAGGATGAACTCATCGCGAAGCTCCGGGACCTTCTAGATGACCAGGGAGCAGTGATGAGCCCCCAGGAGCAAGACCATGAGGCTGCCAGACCGGTAAGACAGAGATACCCCCTGGCAGAGGCCCAAGACCCAAACGGTTCCAGTTTCACACCATGCTCCCGGCGGCCATCTTGGGATGGCCACCGACCAATAGGGAGCCAGGATTCAAATCCAATGGCAGGAAATGAAAGAAACCCCAGAACAAATGGGGGAACAGCCAAAGGCACCCCAGAAGGGACACACCAAGGCATCTGGAGCTCACCTCCCGAGCTCGAAGCCAGAAAGACACCCGAGGCCGCAGCAGCCGTGATAGGCCCTGCACGCAACCCCTTCACGCCAGACATGCACCCCAGAGACACCGCCGGGAACTGAGGGGGCTACGGGGGGGCCATCGATGATAGCACCCCCCCCCAGATACTCCACACGATGACCAACCCCCACGAAGACAACCGCAGGGCACCAACTATGCTTGAATCATGCAGATGGCAGGACTCGAACCCAGCACCCGCAGCACCAAGCATAGGAGGCCCGAGGGGAAGAGGCCACACCTGCTACTCAACCCCCATGCGGCCTCCGCCCGGCCTACTCACGTGCCCAGGGACCAGCAATCAAGGATCGGGACCCACCGCAGCCGCCTCGCTCAAAGAATCACTACAAATGGGATTGCCCAAGAAACTCAAGGGGAAGGAATCACACCTACCAAAGGGAAAGGGAAGGCAGGAAGCCGGGGCTCCCCGATAGATCCCCATCAGACAACAGATACAGGCGCAGAGACTCCCCCGACCCAAGGAACAGAAGGGGAAGTAGGGACAGCTCTAGGGAGAGCCGACCAGGGTCCATGTATGGGATTGGGGAGAACACACACACACACTCACAAACCAGAGAAGGAGAAGCATGGCTCATCGACTCGGGAGCCACCAACCACACAACTCATGACATAAAGATACTGACCTCATTCACAGAGGAAAACTACCACATTAAGGTGGCCAATCAAAACAGGGTCCTAGTGACAGGGAGAGGAAACACGTTCATAAGCGGAATAGGCAAAGTAGAGGGGGTATTACTCATACCCGAAATACCCCACAACATTTTAGCACCGCTTAAACTGAGCAAGGACATGGGCATAGAGACCACCTTCAAAGAGGGAGAAGCCTACCTGACCAGAGACAGGGAAAGCATCGGCAAAATAATCATTAATGGAGGGCTAACATACCTCCACCCTAAAAAGAATAACCAGACCCAAGTTATCGCCCAACTAGAAAACACTGAGAATAGAGTCAACACACATGTTGAGGCAGAGGGGGGCAGGGAAGACGACCCCACCGAAGGCAACACGACACACAGAGGGAAATTGCTAATAGGCAAACCCATTCACGATGACTGCGCCCATTTGCTACACAGAAAATTGGGCCATGCCAGCTTCCCAGTCATCCAAAAAATGACAGAATGTACCAGTGATTTGAAAATAAAAAACTGCAAAAGCTACTTAGAGTGTTCTATATGTAAATCATCTAAGTTAAAAACCAAACCCAGACCTAGAAAAGCCACCCGTACTACCAATTCTATCTTCCACCTGGTACATATGGACATTGTGGGCCCCATGAAGCCCTCTATAAAATACAAAAGGAGATATTTTCTGACAATAGTAGACGACTACAGCCGCTATGGCTTTGTGTATACCATTAATCATAAAGACGAGGTATTCCAAAAATTTAAAGAGTTTTATAAGAGAGTGGAAACGCAACACAACACAAAGATAAGGCAAATAATGACAGATAGGGGGTCTGAGTTCTTATCGAGGGAATTCTCGAACTGGTCAAAGATGCACGGGATAATACACTACAAGTTCTTCTCCCTTTTCCGCGTTCCAAAATGGAGTCGTAGAGAAGAGGAATGGAGTCCTACAAACAATGATGAGATGCGCCCTAGAGGATGTGGGGTTAGGACAGCCATTCTGGGCGGAAGCTCTCAACTACTCAAATTATACGCTGAACAGACTCTGGTCTAGCGTAATAGGGAAAACACCTTATGAGGTGATGTACGACCGAAAACCAAAGATTGCGCACCTGCACATATTTGGAGTCACGGCGGATGTGCACATCCCCAGGCAACTGAGGCGAAAAGGAGACAAGGTCTCCAGGAGATTAAGGTTCATGGGGTATGAACCAGGCACAAAAGGCTATAGATTCATTGACAGGGACAACAGGTTCATTGTATCCAGAACAGCGGTGTTCCACGAGAACGCCAACTGGTCTAAGATACACCTCAATGAGACACTCATCAGACAGGAAGACACAAATGAATCAAGGGACGAAAGCAAACCCATCACATTAGAAGCAAATACACAAGACAGACAAAGACCAAGACACCATGAGGTAGCCACCAAGGGGTGGAAGGAAGACCACCCCATCATCAAGGTAGACACGGTCACAGAGAAGGAGGCCAAATACATGCACGACACCGACACAAGACCCATGAGACCTATCAGACCCAACAGAAACAAAATACCCAAGAGGTTTAAAGATTATGTCATGTCCATTCACCCAAATAGAACAACACCCAACTCATACGAAGAAATCATTAGTCTGCCGCAGGTAGAGAGAGATAAGTGGGAGCAAGCTATGGAAAGGGAGATGGCTAGCCTGCGCGAACTAAACGTGTACACCCCCTCTAAGGTCCCAGCCGATAAGACACTCATAGGCACGAAGTGGGTTTTCAAAATCAAGGAACTCGAAGACAACAAGGCCCTCTACAAGGCTAGACTCGTAGCTCAGGGGTTCGCCCAAAGGTATCCAGACGACTACACGGATACCTACTCACCCACAGTTAGGGCAGAAAGTGTCAAAAGCGCCCTAGTAGTTGCATCTATCTTAGGCCTAGAAGTCTACCAATTTGACGTTCAAACCGCATACCTCCATGCGAAGTTAGACAAAGAAATATATGTCAGGGCACCCCCAGGGAAAGGCGCGAAAGAGGGAGTCACTTGGCTACTAAACAAAAGTTTGTACGGTTTAAGACAGTCCGGGAAAAGATGGTATGAATGCCTAGCCAAAACACTCAGGGACATGGGTTTTACCGCCACATCAGCAGACCTCTGCCTCTTCGCCAAGAGGGAGGGCACATCGATCGAATACACACTCGTTTACGTAGACGACATCCTGTACATGGGGCAGCACAAGCAAAATTGCGATAAATTCGCCAGAGAACTGGGGAAACAATTCACACTCAAGACCCTAGGGAAAGTCAATAAGTATCTAGGAGTACAAATCGAGAAAACAGAGAACGGGTTCAAGGTTTCTCAAAAGGAGAAAATATTAGAACTTATACATAGATGCAACATGAGGGACGCTAAGCCATGCGAAACCCCCATGCAAACAGACTTCTTGAAACATATGCACGAAGAGGGGGAGTCATTTAAGGACAACACTTTGTATAGATCTGTCATTGGATCCCTCCTGTATATTGCCAATTGGACAAGGCCCGATATCAGCTTAGCTGTTAATTTATTATCCAGACATGTCAGTGAACCCAAGGCATACCACTGGGAAGGGGTGAAGCGAGTAATCAGGTACCTGAAACATAGCATAGACGCGTACCTATGCCTTGAACCATCCAAATCCAAAGAACCGGCGCTGACCTGCTATGTGGACGCTGACTGGGCAGGTGATACCAAGAGCAGGAAAAGCACATCAGGTTACGTGTTCCTTATCAATAACTGCCCGGTACACTGGTATACTGGCAAACAGAACCTGGTTGCCACATCCACGGCAGAAGCAGAGTACATCTGCCTATCAAAGGCAGCTAACAATTTAGTGTGGTTCGATGACCTGCTCTCTGAAATATGGACCGAACCGGCTTATCCTATAACTATCCACGAGGACAATAAAGCAGCCATAGACATCTCCAACGCAGAAGCAGTGGGTCAGAGATCCAGACATATCGACATCAAGCATAAGCATGTCAGGCAGTTATCAAATGTAGGTTTTATTAGGGCCGTACATTGTGAAACCTCTGAGCAAGTCGCGGACATTCTAACGAAACCATTACCAAACAAGCAACACACATATCTCACATCAAAACTAGGGGTGACCATGCCGGGCACAGAATCAACCCCGAATGTTAGGCATTTAGAGGGGGATTTGTTACGAGTAAATGCCTAACTGTGTATACACCATTGCATAGACTGACCCACTGATCCCTCCTCCCTCACTTAGCCCTTCCCATAACCCCTCCTTACCTTGACTCCACCTCCTCCATATATAAGGCTGTGCGCAGAAGTCCAGGACCAGTTCCAAATGAGTACCTGAATAGAAAGAAATGGAGTAAATAAATACATTGAACTCAAAGCCTATCGTGTCTGTGATTATTGGGCAAGATCCTTGGAAAACTTACTTATCATGATCTACTGTGGCACTATTGTAGAGTTGTGTGATCTCCCTAAATAAGTAGACACCTACTTATAAAATGAATAAAATGAACTACCTTCATAAACAAGTCTTCTACCACCAAAATAATTCTACAACCACACACTTCTGGAAGATTGTGGAAGATTGTTAATAAAAATTGGTAATCTTTGACATTTGCAAGTTCTTGCATGTGAGAATGAATTGTATCTTTGCGGGATTCATTTGTATTCCTGTAAATATCTGATAACCCATATAATGTCCTCATGTTCAGTTTAGCAAAGAGCTAATACTTATTAAAAGATTCTAAAAGCATTTCTGATGTCACATATAAAGATGATCTTCTGAAACAATAAATATGTCATCCAGATAACTATATTTGCTTAAAATATCATATTTTATATCAAAATTTACATATACTAAATATGTTTATCTAAAATAAATGAAAACGATTGAACATGAATCTGAAGAAAATTATACAGCTATTAACTAATCCAAAAGGGCAATAATGTGTATTCAAATTTAGCACAGTGGGTGTCAAAAGCTGTTAAAGAAACCATGGCCCCCTTTCATTGAAATCAAATTATAAATTCCCCACAAGTTCAATTTAGTGAACATGTATGCCTTCTGAACTCAACACAGTGCATCTGAAATAAGATGCAGTAGATATTCATACCCAAAAGTCACAGAGTCACATACCAATCTCAAATAAGAATTATCTCCGTTTAAAAAATAATAGTGCGGAAAAGGAGAAAGGGCAAATGGATTTTCATACTGTTGTCCAGAAATTGCTTTGAAGTGGCTAGCTCTTGAGGAAATATTGAAAGAAATAATGTCTTTCAGCTGGGATTTGGGTCTAGGTTTCAAATTGATGGCATGGTCATATATCCAATGAGACAGCATGATAACTGTGGACTCTTCCCACAAGATGACCGTTGAACAGATTCCTCTTCCAAGATGACTATTGAACACTAGGGAGATTTTTCTCTGACCAATAATTTGCCAATTTGCTGCCAAAGCTAGTTCTTTGGCAGCATCCTCCCTGGATCCCAAAAACACTTATGACCCCCAAAGGTACTTGCATTTTTGTGATGGTTGTAAGTGAATGCTGTAGTCATTTCCCACAATGGGTGTTTTTTGCCAGAAACTGAAAGTGAACACCGGTTTCCGGCAAAAGACATTGTAAATCATGGTCACATGATGGCGAGATACTGCAAATGGCTATAAATGTTGCCAAATGCCCAAAATGTGGTCACATGATTTCAGGGGGGCTTCAAATCCAGGTCATAATACAGACTGAATCAGATACTTATACTGCCTGATCTGTTCCAAAGCAGACAAAAAGCAATACCTGATTTACAACTTTGTAAATATGTATAATTGTATCATCTGATTTATGAATTAATCTGTTTTAACTTTCTATATTTAGAAGGTTTTTAAATCTGAAAAGCTGCCCTAAATACTTGCTGAAGAGGTGTAGTGGGGAACATGTATATAGTAAACAGACATAAATAACACTTTTACTTGACAGAGGTATATTGCACTCTAAATTCAGCATAACTCATTTGATTTTCATTTTCATACAAGGACAGGAAAGTGCTACAAATTCCAAGTAATCAAAAATGTTGGAGGGTACCAGGGTGCACCTACATGTTATGTTTGGGCTAACAGAGCATACAACCAGCTGCAGCGTATCCCTTTTTGTAATACACTTCTAGTATTACATTCTGTATATCTGTATTTAAATCAAGCTTGAAACAACTGCAACCTGCACTAATGCTGCATTGTAATATATGTATCAAGTTTCGTTAACACAAGACCAAATGCATTAATGAAAATGTCACTTGAGATTTATCTTCTAACTGTAAAATCTTCTATTAAAATGGGTATGATATATATATCATTTACAAAAATAAAAATGTTAGAGGACTTGCTCCTTGATATAGCATACCTGCACAACGTATTGATTTCTGCATTATTAGGGAGCTACTTTTCATAAGTGAACATACTGTGGACATAATATATTTAGACTTCAACAAGGCATTCAACAAAGTAGACCACAACTACTTCTTAGTAAGCTAGAAAAAAGTGGGATAGATAGCTTCACCACCACATGGATTCACAACTGGTTGACAAACCGTATTCAACGAGTAGTTCTTAATGGGTCTAAGTCTATATGGAGACAAATAAGCAGTGGGGTGCCACAAGGTTCCATCTTAGGCCCAGTACTCTTCAATGTCTTCATAAACGACTTAGATGATGGAATAGAAGGGAAACTCACCAAATTTGCAGATGATACTAAGCTGGCAGGAATAGCTAACACCCTAAAAGATAGATTCAAGATCCAGATTGATTTTAACAGTCTTGAACACTGGGTCCTATCTAACAAAATGAAATTCAATGTAGAGAAAAGTAAAGTCTTACACTTAGGTAAAAAAAAACCAAAAGCACACATATAAACTGGGGGAAACCAGGCTTAATAGCAGTGACTGTGAGAGGGATCTTGGGAGTCTTAGTGGACAATCAACTAAATATGAGCCAGCAGTGTGCAGCAGCAGCTAAAAAAGCCAACACAATCCTAAATTGCATTAACAGAGGGATACAATCAAGATCAAATGAGGTAGTAATACCACTCTATAAAGCCCTAGTAAGACCACACCTAGAGTACTGCATCCAGTTTCGGTCACCACACTATAAAAAAGATGTTGAGACTCTAGAAAAAGTGCAGAGGACAGCAACCAGGATGATTAGGGGACTGGAGACTAAAACATATGAAGAACAGTTATATGAACTGGGCATGGCTAGTGTAATAAAGAGAAGGACCAGGGGAGACATGATAGCTGTCGTCCAATACTTGAGAGGCTGCCACAGAGAGGAGGGGGTCAAGCTGTTTTCCAAAGCACCTGAAGGCTAGACAAGGAATAATGGATAGAAACTGACCAAGGAGAGATTCAGTCTAGAAATGAGGAGGAACTTTCTGACAGTGAGAACAATCAACCAATGGAACAGCTTGCCTTTGGAAGTTGTGGGAGCTTCATGACTTGAGACTTTCAAGAAAAGATTGGACTGCCATTTGTCAGAAATGGTGAAGGGTCTCCTGCTTGAGCGGGAGTGGGGGGGTTGGACTAGATGACCTATAAGGTCCCTTCCAACTCTGTTAATCTGTTAATTTTTACAATATAAAATATAAGATTAAAGGTAAAATAGATGTAAAATACAATTTTCATAAAATCAAATTAAAGAAACAAGAATTTATTTCATATTTACCTATGCAATATTACACAATGAAGCAGTTATTTTTTTTCGTTGGCACAAAACAGTCTACTTCAGTTTATCCAAATTTGGCAAATTTGTTTTAAATGGACAAACTTGGTCCATGACCACATGCACAAATGCTTTCTCTAGGTAACTCTCAGTATAACACAATGGATTGCTACAATCACGCCGCTCCTTCTTACTTTTGTTATTTATGCATGCCCAACTTTTTCTAGACCACATCTTTCGCTACCATGGCATGGTCTCAGCATTCGTATCAGACAGAGGTGTGCAATTCCAATCTAGATTTTGGAAAGCACTTTTCCAACTACTGTGTCAAAGTGAACCTCTCCTCAGCTCACCATCCTTCCACAAATGGAGAGGCTAAGAAGACTAAAACTCTCCTCTAGCAATACTTGGGTGCTACTGCACCAATAGCCATCATTACTGCCACTTGCAGAACAAAGGTTTAAAAGTTTACACAGTTGATAAGCCAAAACATATAGGCTACCTTTTTCAAAGTGTTCCTTTTGATAACATTGAACTTATTTAGTTGAACTCTTATAAATTTAAATTCCTTTAAATCTAGTTGAGTCTGTATTGCTTTTATTTTTTTGTTCTATATTTCTTACATATATAGAACAAAAAAATAAATAAAAGCAATACAGACTTAACTAGGTTTAAAGGAATTTAAATTTATAAGAGTTTATATTTCTTCAATACTATAAAGCCGTGCTGGCGAACCTATGGCACGCGTGTGACAGGTGGCACACGTAGCCATATCAGTAGGCATGCGAGCCCAGCTCTGGCAATTTTTGGGTCTTCTGGGCCCATTGGAAGTAAGGAAACAGGCTGTTTCCTGCCTCCGGAGGGCCTAGGGTGGTGGTGGGGAAGGCCCGTTTTTCTCTCTCCCCAGGGTCCACTGATGGTCGCCATCCAACCTGACTGAGCTTGAGAGGATTTGCAAGAAGAATGGCAGAAAATCCCCCAATCTCCCAATCCAGCAAAGCTTGTCACATCATTCCCAAAAAGACTTGAGGCTGTAATTGCTGCAAAAAGTGCTTCAACAAAGTACTGAAGGGTCTGAATACTGATGCCAATATATTTCAGGTTTTTTCTTTTTACAGATATTTCTAAACTTCTGTTTTCACTTTGTCATTATGCGGTACTGAATGTAGATTAATGAGAAAAAATGAATTTAAACAACTGTAGAATCAGGCTGCAGCACAACAAAACTGACAAAAATGAAGAGGGTCTGAATACTTTCTGAATATACTGTATAATTTAGAACCTTGTTACAGTTCCTTATATTTGTATCTCTGATTCAGTGCATTTCAATTAGATGGACAAATTATAGTAAAGAGTAAGTTTACCATCCTGAAAGACTCTCTCCACATTCAGCCCATAGGTAGCGCACGTTTCATAGTAGATGCATTTCTTCAAATCATTGGATAGTTTCCGTGCTCTAATATCATCAATGACACGAGGATTATTTGAATTTATAGCATCTGTAAAGAAAACAGAAGGCATTTTTGTTTCAGAAAGTTCTTAAAAGTCATGTCCCTTATTTTGCAGGGCCATTTGAAATTCTGAAAATACCTCACAAAATGGCTGCCTTAACAAATGTGGTCAATAATTAGTACCCATATATCAGAATGCAACTAAAATGCTTGTTGACACAGTCAAATGTTGACAATATCTGAAAGGACATCCAGGATGAGACCAGTCTCACCTCAGGGGAGGTGTTCTACAGGGTGGGTGTTGCGGCAGAAGACGCTGGTCTCTTGAGTCCTGCCAGGTGTATCTATGTAGCGAACAGGAGCGGCAACATACCCAACCTGATGGGATGGGCAGATGTAATCAAGAAGAAGTGGTTCCTCAAATAACCCAGGTTACTACTACTATCATTACCACCATTAGGGCAAGGATGTCTATAACCTAAATTATTATTAGCATAAAATATGCAAGAATTTATAATCTTAGAATCATTTAAATATGAACAATTAAACAAAAATATGACTTTTAAAGCAAAAATATAACTTTACAATTTTTCTGAAAATAGCACTCAATTTTTAAAAATCTAAAAATACTAAAATTCTCATGTCTGTTTGTAACCTTTAATTGAGTGGCATAGTATCTTATAAGGTAAAGTACCTCAAAGGGCTAACTTACAAGAATGCATCCAAAATTTGGGACCTATGATTCCTGTGGGATGAAATCAATGGGGAAGCCAGCAAAAAGTGTAAACTTAGTTGTGATTTCCCTGACAGCTTCTCACAAGCAATCTTTGCTTGCGGGAAGCTTTGCAAGCATGTCAGCAATGGGAAGCCAGCAGGGAACTTCGGTAAATCTCCCCACCCATACAGTCTCATCACCCCCTTTGCATTCATGCCATGCTGACTACTCACACCCCCTAAGGCATCCCAAGCTACACCTTTGCATACCCTTTCCAACCTGTGCTGAACTCCCACATCTCCTCCTTGACCCCCTTGCCACCTCTCTCACAACCCAAGACACTTCTGTACCTTTTCCCTAATCCAAGTGGCACTTCTTATGCACTGTCAAACACCCTTCCTGATATGCGCCACACCCATGTGCACGCTCTCCAACCCCCAATGGCATTCCCATGCACCCTTCCTGATTCAAATGGTACCTTTACAGATCTGTCCTGACTCCTGGCCCCTACTGACCTGAACCACACCTCTCATGCACTCTTGCCACCTTTTCTAATACTTGCATCCTTTTGCACCCTTCCAGACCCATGTGGCACCTATATCTTTTTAATTAAGTCAGCGGGGAGGCTGACAGGATGTATAAACTCAATGTGGTGGTAAGGAAGAGGAGGGAAGGAAACCTTGTGCTTCTTGCAAGCTTCCCACATGGAAATTCAATGGGGAAGCCCACAAAAAATCGGAGGTTTGCGCCTACTCCTATTACTTTTTGATAAACTCTGATCATTCTGTTGTTCTGTTTAAGTAAAGATATATTTCCAATACGATGATGTAATGGGTCATAGGTTGCCTAGTCTCTCTCTCTCTCTCTCTCTCTCTCTCTCTCTCTCTCTCTCTCTCTCTTTCTCTCTCTCTCTCTCTCTCTCTCTCTCTCTCTCTCTCTCTCTCTGTGTAATATAGTATAATAGTATATTATACAAATTGTCCATTGGGTTTTCATGGCAAAGATACTGGAGTGGGTTACGACAGAGAACGAGGTGGCTGGATGGAGTCACTGAAGAAGTAGGCATGAGCTTAAATGGACTCCAGAGGATGGTAAAGGACAGGAAAGCCTGGAGGAACATTGTCCATGGGGTTGTGATGGTCCGACACAACTTCGCAACTAACAACAACAATACAAATTGTCTGTTATTTCTTTTTTCTTTTCTTTTTTTTAATTTTTATTGATTAAAAAGTACAAACAAACATATATACAACAGTACAACATACACAACAAATAAACATAAATCAAGTCTTGTGACTTCTTTTCCAAGTTTGTCACATCGGTAAACTATATTTATATTCCTGTCTCTATATCTATATATTTACATGCAAAATAGTATCTTAAACTCCATGTTTAATTAATTATATTTCTTAATTGGTACCCAATTTTTGTCTATGTATTTTGACCACTCTTTTGTGTGTCTATTTTTATTTTCCTTTCTTTTTCTCCAACCAGTTATACCATTTCTGCCATACTAAATAATAATCGGTTTCTTCCTTTTCCTGTATTTCTTTTGTAAATTTGTCCATTTCTAAACTTTCCATAATTTTAGCGATTATTTTATCTTCTGTTGGTATGTCCTCATGTTTCCTGTTCTGGGCAAAGACTATCCTTGCTGCCGTTAGTATGTGGATAATTAAATATTTTATTTCTTTTTCGTAATGACTTGTGATTATTCCTAATAAGAAAATTTCTGGCTTCATTTCTAATTTCTGGTTTGTGATTTCTTCTATTTGTATCCTAATTGCCTGCCAAAACTGTTTTGTCTTCTGACAAGACCACCACATATGGTAATACGTTACTTTTTGCAATTTGCACTTCCAACAAATTGGGGAGGTATCCGGAAACATTTTTGCTAGGCACGCAGGGGGGAGATGCCACCTATAGAACATTTTATATATGTTCTCTTTGTAGGGTATAGACATTGTTAGTTTATAATTTCTGTTCCATAGTTTTTCCCATTTTTCCAATTCAATGTTATATCCAAAATTTTTCACCCAAATTATCATATTTTCTTTGACCACTTCTTCTTCTAATTTATATCTTAATAAATAATTATAGGTTTTGGTTATCAATTTATCTGTTCCTTGTAAAATTTTGTCTAATTCATATGGCTCTTTTTGGAATCCAAATTGCACCAGGTCTGTCTTGTATCTGGATTCTATCTGTAAATATGGCCACCAATCAATGTCTATACCCTGTTCTTTCAGTCCTTGTCTCGATCTTAACTCTCCTTTGCTGTTCAAGAGATCTTTATAAATTTTCATTTTATCCATATCTATGGCATTGGGATAGATCTGCTCCTCCATGGTCGATAGCCATTCTGGAATTTTGTCATAGTGTACTTTTTTAATCTCTTGCCACATTTTAAGCAATGCTTCTCTAATAATATGTTGTTGAAAGTATCTATGGTGTTTGTCTCTCCCCTCTCACAAAAATGTGTGCCAACTTCTTTGCAAATCAAAACCTTCTAATGTTAATATTCTTTTATTTTTGAGCTTTATCCAATCTCTTATCCAAATCAATGATGTCGCTTTATAATACATTTTCTAATCTGGTAGTCCTAATCCTCCTTTCTCTCGTGTGTCTTGAAGATGTCTTATTTTAATTCTTGCCTTCTTCCCCTGCCAAATGTAGTTTGCAATCATTTTATTAAAATCTTTGAAAAAATCTTTTCCTGGCCTTATCGGGATGACTTGGAGCAAATATAGTATTCTGTGTAATACGTTCATTTTGATAGATGCAATCTTTCCTAGGAATGATAGTTCTAAGTTGCTCCATGTTTCTAAATCCTTTTTTATCTGTTTTGTCAATTTATCGTAATTATCTTCTTTGAGTGATGATCCCTTATTGGTGAGCCAGATTCCTAAGTATTTTACCTTTTTTACCATTTGTATTCCTAATTTATCTTCTAATTCTTTTTCCTGTAGCTTTGTAAGATTCTTCGTTAATGCCTTTGTTTTTGTTTATTAATTTTAAGTCCAGCCACTCTTCCATACTCTTCTATTTTTGCTAGCAATTTGGTTCCTGTTAATGCTGGTTGTTCTAGGATGAAAACCACATCGTCAGAGAAGGCTTGAAGTTTGTACTCCTCTTTTTTGATTTTCAATCCTTTTATTTCTTTATCTTTCCTGATTTCATTTAATAACGTTTCTAACAATATTATAAACAATAAGGGGGATAAGGGACATCCCTATCTCACTCCTTTTGATATTTCAAATTGTTCTGTCATATCACCATTTAGCATTATCTTTGCGTTTTGAGAGGAGTAGATCTTCCTTATCATATTTAAACATTTATCGCTGAATTTCATGTTTTCCAATTGTAATATAAAAAATTTCCAATTTAAATTATCAAAAGCCTTCTGCGCGTCCAAGAAAATTAATGCCAATTGTTTATCCGAATTTTTTTCATAATATTCTAAAACATCAATTATTAGTCTCATATTATTTTTTATTTGTCTTCTTGGAATGAAGCCATTCTGGTCTGGGTGGATATATTCGTTAATAATTCTTTTCAGTCTCTATGTGATAATCAGCGTGAATAATTTATAATCTACGTTTAGAAGTGATATTGGCCTGTAGTTTTTGATTTGTGTGAGATCTGCTTCTTCTTTTGGAATGAGTGTGATGATGGTTTCAGCCCACGATTTGGGGATTGTGGCTTCTAAAAGTGCGTCATTAAAAACTTGAAGTAGAATTTGATCTATTGGTTGTTGGCATGTTTTGTAAAATTCTGTTGGTATACCATCCGGTCCTGGGGTTTTATTGCTCTTTTGTTTTTTCCTTGCCTCTATTAGCTCGGTCATGGTAATTGGTTTATTCAGTAACTCTCTGTGTCTCTTCTAGTTCTTGAATGTTTGTTTTACTTAAATATTCTTTGATATCTTCTTCCCGGATCTTTTCTTGTTTATATAAGTTCTGGAAGTAATTTTTTACTATTCGTTTTTTATCTTCGTTTCTATAGTACGTTTCCCCTACCTCATCTTGCAGTTGATATATTGTTCTCTTTTCTTTGCCGTGTATGCGATTGTTAGGCCTCTTATATAGGCTTTGGCTGTGTCCCACAGGTTTTGGAGTGAAGTTTGCTCTTTTGTATTTATCTGGAAAAATGTAGTCATTTCTTTCGCAATCATTTGTGAATAATCTTTATCTTTTATTATTTCTTTGTTCATCATCCATCTTTTCTGTTTTTGATAGCCTTTCCATATTACTGTTATTGGACTGTGATCTGCCCAGGTGTTTAGGGATATTTCAATTTCCTTTATGTCTTTTCTAAGTTCTGTAGCCATCCAGGCCATATCTATTCTGGATAACAATTGATGTGGGCTAGAATAGAATGTGTACTGTTTTTTTTCTTTATTCACCTCTCTCCATACATCTTGTAATTGTAGTTCATGTGCCATATTTTTGAATATGTCTGGGAGTGTTTTTTTCCTAGTTTTGTTCTTTTTATTACTCTGATAGTGTTTTTTCGTGTCTGTAATCACATTAAAATCCCCTATAATACACATATTCTCATATTCCAAATTTTTAATCATATTGTGTATTTTTTTGAAAAATTCATTTTGGTTTCTGTTTGATGCATGTATCGATATTAATAATATTGTTTTTGATTCTGTTTATATCTCTATCATCAAAACCCTTCCATCTTCATCTGTATATATTTGTTTTGTTTTCAAATGTTTCTTAATGTATACTGCGATTCCTCTCTTTTTTTGTTTTGCTAGTGAGGTGTATAGTGTTCCTAGTCTTTGATTCTCTAGTAATTTCTGATGGTCTTTCTTGATGTGAACTTCCTGCAAGTTTATTATATCCATCTCTAATTTTTATAGTTTTGTAAATATGTGGGCTCTTTTGGTTGGTGCATTTAGTCCATTTATGTTAATTGAGGACATTTTTAATTCCCATTCCATTCTTATTTCTTATCTATTCGTTGTCCTTAGTCTTCTTGTGTTTCTTGTTATTATTTGTGTTTTTTCCCTCGCTCCCTCTCTTTCCATTCTTTCTCTTTCCCATCTTCTCTTCTTGCTCTCTTTCCATTTCTTCTGTACGATGTTCCTCCTGGCTCTTGTTCTCTGGTTCTTCTCTGCTTTCCTGTTCCTCTTCTAATACAAAATGCTGATCAAAAAATTCTTGGGCTTTTTCCAAACTATTGATCTTATATTTCTTTTCTTGCCAGGTAATCAATACATCTTCTGGTATCAGCCAGCGGAACATTATTTTATATTTGTTTAGCTGTGATGTTAGGAAATTATAATTTTTTCTTTGTTCCCTTATTCTTCTTGTAACCTGCTTGAGCGCTATTATCTCCTTACCCTTATATAAAATTGCCTCTTCTCTCATCTTCTTTTTATTGCAAAAGTTTTACAATTACATTTTCACCCCATTTTCCCCCCCCTCAACCCGCCCCAAACTCCCCAACCTCACCCTCCCTAACCCCCCCTAACCCTTCCTTCCCCCCGGACTTCCACAGAATATGCTCACATCAAAAAAGACCCCCCTTTATATAAAACTTGAACCCTTCCATCCCCCATATAATTTTTCATCTTGACAAAGTTAAAATGTTTCTATCTTAATATAACATTTTCAATTAAAAGCTATTTGATACTTCCTGGTTTGATATTTGTTCTGCACATAATCTGATGATGTGGACAGGATTTTGGGGAGACTTAGTGCGGCCACATGTTTACTGGACCCGTGTCCCTCCTGGTTGGTACTGGCCTCCCGGGAGGTTACACGAGGCTAGCTCCAGGGTGTTATCAATGCTTCATTGAGTGAGGGTCACTTCCCCGCCGCCTTGAAAGAAGCGGTGGTGAGGCCTCTCCTCAAGAAGCCGTCCCTGGATCTGGCAATATTGGCCAACTATCGTCCTGTCTCCAACCTTCGCTTCCTGGCGAAGGTTGTTGAGAGTGTGGTCGCGCGACAGTTTCCACAATTCCTGGAGGAAACATCCTATCTAGATCCGTTCCAGTCGGGTTTCAGGCCTGGAAACAGCACGGAAACGGCATTGGTCGCGTTGGTTGATGATCTCTGGAGGGCTCGGGACAGGGGTTGTTCCTCTGTTCTGGTCCTGTTAGACCTCTCAGCAGCTTTTGATACCATCGACCATGGTATCATGCTGCACCGGTTGGAAGAGTTGGGGATGGGGGGCACCGTATTACGGTGGTTCTCCTCCTTTCTCTCCGACCGGTCGCAGTTCGTGTTGGCAGCGGGGCAGAGGTCGACCTCAAGGCCTCTTATATGTGGAGTGCCTCAGGGGTCGGTCCTCTCGCCCCTCCTGTTAAACATTTATGTGAAGCCGCTGGGCGAGATCATCCGTGGCTTTGGGGTGAGATACCACCAGTACACTGATGACACCCAGCTGTACATCTCCACCCCAGGCCACCCCAACGATGCCCTTGAAGTGATGTCCCAGTGCCTGGAGGCTGTGCGGATCTGGATGGGGAGGAACAGGCTCAGGCTCAACCCTTCCAAGACTGAGTGGCTGTGGCTCCCGGCATCCCGATATAGTCAGTTGACTCCATCACTGACTATTGGGGGCGAGTCGTTGGCCCCCACTGAGAGGGCTCGCAATCTGGGAGTCCTCCTGGATAGGCAGCTGTCCTTGGAGGAACATCTGACGGCTGTAACCAGGGGGACCTTTTGTCAGGTTCGCCTGATCCGCCAGTTGCGGCCCTTTCTTGATCGGGATTCGTTGTGCACAGTCACTCATGCCCTCGTCACCTCTCGCCTTGACTACTGCAACGCTCTCTACATGGGGCTCCCCTTGAGGAGCACCCGGAGGCTCCAACTGGTCCAGAATGCAGCAGTGCGGGTAGTGATGGGAGCAGCATGGCACTCCCATGTAACACCGCTCCTGCATGAGCTGCACTGGCTCCCAGTGGTCTTCCGGGTGCGCTTCAAGGTGTTGGTTATCACCTTTAAAGCGCTCCATGGCATAGGGCCTAGCTATCTTCGAGACCACCTGCTGCCACCGACGATCTCCCATCGACCCGTGCGCTCCCACAGAGAGGGCCTCCTCGGGGTGCCATCAGCCAAACAGTGCAGGCTGGTGACCCCCAGGGGGAGGGCCTTCTCTGTGGGGGCACCTAACCTCTGGAATCAATTGCCTCCAGAGATAAGGAGAATCCAAGACCTCAGTGCCTTCCGCCGTGCCCTTAAAACCTTCCTTTTCCAGCAAGCCGGGCTGGCCTAATTTTTTAAGTGTTTTTAAGTGTTTTGTTTATTGTTTTTAATTAACGGGGCCAAATTTATATATGTATATTTTAACTGTATTTTAATATTTGTACTTGATGTTTTTACTTGGCTGTTCACTGCCCTGAGTCCTCAGGGAGAAGGGCGGTATACAAATTCAAAATAAAATAAATAAAATAAAATAAAAAATAATCTATCCACTTTTTCCATTCCCATTCATAAGTCTCTTGTGAACAATCTTTTAGATATGCTGAAATCTTCGCCATCTCTGCAAAACTGGCCATCTTCAAAGTCCATTCCTCGATAGTGGGCAAAGCTTCATTTTTCCAGTATTTACCTATCAATAATCTCGCTGCTGTTATCATATACAATATCAACTTTGTTTCACCCAATGTAAAACCCTTAACTATACCCAATAAAAACAATTGTGGAGAAAATTGAATTTTTTTCTTCAAAACATTCTGCATAACCCACCAAATTTTTATACAAAAAGCCTTAACTTTCTTACAAGTCCACCAAACATGATAATATGTAGCATCTAAACAATCACATCTCCAACATTTTGGCTGAACATTAGGGTACATACACGACAATTTTTTAGGATCTAAATGCCATCTATAAAACATTTTATAGAAATTTTCCCTCAAATTCTGCGACTGTGTGAATTTAACGTTCTGAACCCAAATTTTTTCCCATGTTTCCAACATCACTGGTTCTGCAAAATTTTGTGCCCACTTAATCATACAATCTTTAACCAATTCAGTTTCTGAATCCCTTTCTAACAAAACATTATAAAGCCTTTTAATATGCATTGGACCTTTCTCTTTTATATGTCTAACCGATTCTTCCTCATGCAACATAATATCAGTTTTTTGGTCCTCTTTCCATCTCAGTTGAAGTTGATTGTACTGTAACCAAGTTAAATTAATCCCTTCATCCAACAGTGTCTCTAATGTCTTCAACTGCCATCTGCCCGCATCTGTAAAAAGAACCTCTTTATATAACCCCCCCCGAGTGACATTATATTTGTATTCCACATAATATGACCAAGATCCAGCCATAGCGGTATTTTGTAATCCCATTTGAGTCGGTGCTTCTTCCAAACCCTCATCAAAGAGTCTCTAAGTATATGGCTTTTAAATATTTTATCCACTTTGTTCTCATAAAATAAGTAGGCATGCCATCCAAATTCAAGATCAAAACTTTCTATATTCAATATTCCAGTCTTTTTCCTTCCAAACCAGTCGCTTGCTTGTGTCAAAGCTGCTGCTTCATAATATAACTGTAGGTTTGGAAGTTTAAGACCTCCCCTTTCTGGAACATCTTGCATAATTTTCAATTTCACTTTCTCGTTCCAGACAAACTTATTCACTCCACTTTGCCACTCTTTCAATTGTTTATCACTTTTAAGCACCAGAATCATTTGAAACAAGAAAAGAAATCTTGGCAAAATATTCATCTTAACTGCTGCTATTCTTCCAAATAAAGACAGCTGCAGTTTTTTCCAAGTCTCCATATCTTTCTGCACATCTCGCCACAACGCTTCATAATTATTTTGAAACAGTTTCATATTTGATTCTGCAACCTGGACTCCTAGATATTTAACCTTTGATACAATCTCAAAACCTGCCCTCCTTTCCAGTTCGTGTTTACGATCTTGTGTCATATTTTTAACTATCATCTTAGTTTTTTTCTGGTTCAGTCTAAAACCTGATACTATACCATAGTCTTGTATAATGTCTTTCATCTGGATTATTGATTCCATTGGTTGTGTTAGGGTAACAACCAGATCATCTGCAAATGCCTTTATTCTATAGTCCTCTTGCCTTATCACTATACCTTTCAAGATAATAGAGTCCCGTATCGTATTTAACAAGACTTCTAGTGTTAAAATAAATAACAATGGGGATAACGGACAACCTTGTCTTGTTCCTTTTTCAATATTAAAATCTGTTGTCAAACTTCCATTAATAATAATCGGTGCCTTTTGCTCTTGGTAAATCGCTGAGACCGCCTGTATAAATTGATCCCCAAAGTCCATCTTTCTTAAAGTCTTTAATAGAAAATTCCAGTCCACCCTATCAAAGGCCTTCTCCGCATCCAGAAAAACCAGCACTGCAGAGATCTGTTTATTCTTCTCAAGATATTCCAATAAATCTATTACTTGCCTTACATTGTCCTTCATATATCTGCCTTCTATAAATCCTGCTTGATCATCATGAATCACCTCTTGGATTACTGGCATCAACCTGTTGGCTAATACTTTTGCGTAAATTTTATAATCATTATTCAGAAGAGATATTGGTCTATAATTCTCCGGTTTTTTGGGACCTGCTTGCTCTTTTGGTATCAAAGAAATATAAGCTGTTTTCCATGATGGGGGTATTTTACCCCCTTGTTGTATGTTGCAAAATAGATCTCTAAGTTGTTCCACCATCTCTGCTTGCAAAATTTTATAATACACTGCAGTCAGACCATCCGTTCCAGGAGCTTTGGCTGTTTTAGTTGTTTGATTGCTGCTATTATCTCCTCCTCTGTTATAGGATAATTCATTCTTTCCTTTTGTTGATTAGTAATTTTTGTGACTCTTTTATTATCTAAATATTTTTCTATAAGTCCATTCTGCATATCATCTTTAGCATATAATTTGGTATAATAATTAATTTTTGTTGAAGGAGTTCTTTCCCTCCAATATCAATACTATCAATAGTCCGTATACTCTGCTTCTTCCTTAATGTATAGGCCAACCATCTGCCCGGTTTATTGGCATTACAAAATGTATTATGCTTTGCATATTGTAAATTTGTTGCAACTTGTTCCGCCATAAGCATTTGGAATTGATCTTTCAAAAGTTTTATAGCTCCACGTATTCTTTCATCTGTTGGATTTTTAATAAGTAGCTGTTCTTTATTCTTTATTTCTGCTTCCAATTCAGATCTTTTCTGTTGTCGATTCAGTCTATGTTAGAATTCATATGAATGAGTACCCCTCTCATATATGCTTTACTCGCATCCCACACAATTTCAATCGGGGTACCCTTAT
Organism: Pantherophis guttatus; assembly: GCF_059756535.1. Lineage (NCBI taxonomy): Eukaryota > Metazoa > Chordata > Lepidosauria > Squamata > Colubridae > Pantherophis > Pantherophis guttatus. The sequence goes on along the minus strand of NC_142063.1, from coordinate 182,009,367 downwards.
TCAAATTTATTTCAAAAAATTCTTTCAGCTGCTTTTTAAGTTCTATTATATTTTTTTCATATCTGAACAAGTTTTCATTTAATCTCCATGATCGTCTCTCAATCTTACCCATCTCAATTTCTATCCATACTGGGCTATGGTCGGTCAAAGTTCTTAGGAAAATCTTTTTGTTTTAACAAGTAGATCATCTGATAACAAAATAAAATCAATCCTAGAGAAGGATCTATGTCTGTCAGAAAAAAAAGTATAGTCCAATTCTTTTGGGTTATGTATTCTCCAGATATCTTTTAATTCCAAATCTTCTTTCATGTCAAAAAAAGTCTGTGGTAATCTAATCCTTGATTTCGCCAAACTCTTTTTATCTAATTTGGAATCAATTACTCCATTCCAATCTCCCATAATTAGAATAGATCTATAATCCCATTGCAGTATTTTAGTGTGTAAAGTTTTATAAAAATGGTCCTGTTGTTCGTTAGGAGCGTAAATTCCAATCAGAAGAATTTGGCCATTTACTGTATACAGTTCAATTGCTATAAACCTGCCATCTTCATCTGCTTCTATAATTTTAGCTGTCAGTCTTTTATTTACATAAATGACCACACCATTCTTTTTTTCCAAAGTTGAAGCTATAAAATGTGTTCCTAATTTTGAATTTATCAAGTATTTTTGATCTTGAGTTCTAATATGAGTTTCTTGTAAACAAATTATATCATTATTAAATTGTCTCAAATATGTAAATAGCTTCTTCCTTTTCTGTGGTGAATTCAACCCATTCACATTCCAAGATAAACACTTAATTGTCATCTTCATCTTTTTGAAGCGACGAGCACAATAGCCAAAGATCTTCCGAAATCTTCGGTTTTGCTCCCCCCATGGCTTCACCTCCTTGTGTGGTACTCTTAGCTCCCTTTTTGTATTGTCTTTCCTGTTGTTGCTTTTCTTTAAGTTGCTTAGATTTTGCACGAGTTATACGCTGGTCTTTGACTTCATCCATCCGAGCTGGGTCCAAAATTGAAGAAGATTCTAACAGGTGCTCCTCCAGAAAACCTCCTGTAGCACCCTGCGTTTCCACTGGCTCCACCTGCTTAAACTGTTCTTCCATCTCTTGCTGAGGTTGCTTCTTATCACTCTCCTTAATCTCCAACACTGTGGATGTACGTGGAGATGGTGATCTCTCTTTAAGAACGGTAGAGTAAAAATATTCCGCCTTCTCAACAGTGTTCAACCGATGTCTTTCTCCATTGTATTTCAGAATTATACCAGTTGGGGCGTCCCACCGAAATGGTACTTGTTGCTTTTTCAGTTCATTCACTAGGAAACCAAAGTCTTTTCTATCTTTTAACATTTTAGGTGGTAGTTCTTTATAAACTCCAATTTGAGCTCCCTCCACTTGCACGGAGGAAAGAAAAGATTTTTGCAAGATATCATTTCTTATTGTTCTATCTGTAAAATATATCACCACATCTCTAGGCAATTGTCTTTGTCTGGCCACCCAGGAATTCACTCTGTAAATTTTGTCTATTTTGTAAAAAACCTCTTCAGGATTAATTTTTAATAACACAGCCAAAGCATCAGCACAGATCTGTCTCAAGTCCTGTCTGTCATTCTCTTTAATACCTCTGAGCCTTATAGCAAATTCCATGGCCCTGAATTGCATCATTGTAATTTCGTTTTCAACTCTCTGCATTATATCATCAACATCAGAAATTTTATAGTCAGTATCCTTAATTTTAACATTGACTTCTGATTTAAATTCTTCCAATTTGGAATCCACTTTAATAATAATTTCTGACAGGCCAGACACCACATTCGATATTTTTTTAGTCACCTTGCCATAATCCTGCTTCACCACATTTTTAATTTCATTAATTTCCTGCATAATTTCCTGTTGAGATTTTTGAAATTTATCATCTATTTCCTGTTGAGATTTTTGAAATTTATCATCCAGAGCCTGAGTAATAAATTCTTTTAAACTTTCAAAATCAAAGTCTTTTTTCTGACTCTGTTGAGCAGGAGGAAGCTGCTGTTCATGTTTGTGTGTGGGGGATCCCCCCCCCGCTGCCTTTCCTTCCTGCTTCTTTGAAGCCATCCTGTCACGTAGATTAGATTTTCTGAAAAAGGAGGTCCTTTTTCCTTTTCCACTACCACAAAGTCCTCTAAAAAAATCCCCCAGGTTTAATCAAATTGGGGATAGAAACTAGACTGAACCAAGCTCAGATTTTAAAAAAGAATTTTTTTCCTCTTCTCCTATTCCTCCTTGTTACAGGCAGCGCAACTTTGTAGCAGATTAAAGTAACTTCACAAATCCACTCTCACTCTCAGCTTGTTAACTCTGCAGCTGGGCGCCATTTTTTTTTCAAACCACTTTCACTCATTCGTACTTTTTCTTAAGTCAAAAAGTCACCAAAACAATAATACTTGCGATTTCCAGATTTGAGGGTTCAAATTGATATTTCTGCTATTTGTTGAGGTTGGTTTCATTCAATTTAAATGTTTGCTGCAGCCGGCTTGCTCTGCGGAAGGCAGAGTCATCCCACGCCGTCCGGAGTCTCAGCAACTTGAAAGGGAGCCGCGCCTGTTTCCCCCCCAGTAGCGATTTTCTGGGGGCTCACAGGGGCTCAACCTGTACCTTGCCTACTCTGCTCCTGCAATCCTACAGATTTCGGAGTTTTCAAGCCGCTTCTCGATCTCGAAGCGGCTCTACAGGCGGCGGGGCTGGCAGTCCTTAAAAAGGGACCGTCTTTCACCGGAGGCAAGCAAACCGGAAGTCCTCTTCTCTCATCTTCTTATAAACATCTTCTCTTATAGTTTTTTTGGTAAATCTGATATGTACCTCCTTAGGTAATTTATGTCTGCGGGCATAATTTGTATGGACTCTATAGACTTTGTCCATGTCTCTTCGGATGTCTTCTTTGTCTCTCTGGGTTGCTTCTGCTAATATTCCTGCCATTAATTCTCCTAAGTCTTCATCTTTGGTTTCCACTATGTTCTGGAACCTGAGGTAGAAAGACGCTTTCTCCATCTCTAAATACGTAATTGACTCTTCCAATTCTCAATTAATTGACACTTAGTTTTGTTCCATCATTTCCATTCTCTTATCCGTTTGTTCCATTTTTACCTCCATCTTTTGGATCCTTTGCTCATTTTTCACAATATTCTGCTGTATTTTTTCAATCTTATCATCCATTTTCTTGATGTTATCTTTTATTTCTCCCACATCGGTCTTCAAATCTTCATGATTCCTTCTTGTTTCTTCGTGATTGTTTGCGATGGACTCTTGTGTTTTATTAATTCCTTCTTGTATCATTGCTAACACCGATTGAGTGTTTTGTATGTTAAAGGTGGAAGTTGTCTTTTCTTTCTCTGCCCCTAACATAGTGTCAATTGAACTTTGCTGTGCAGGGGGTGTTAAAAGTGTTGTCTGATTTGATGTTATTTTCTTGTTTATCTTAGTAATCGATGATGAACCTGTGGTTGTCATTTTTACTCTTTGTTTTACTCTTTCCCAAAATCTCATACACTTATTTACTTTTGAGATCTTTATATTTATGTATCTATATTAATACTTAACTTATATATTATGCAGATCTTAAGATGGTAACCAATAGGAGTAATATTGTAACTTTATCTGTATTAATACTCTTGTCTCCTTAATGGGTAAATTTCTTTAGTGTATACTTTTACTTCTCTATCACACAGTCAATATTTCTGTATAACTTTCCATATACTTATTCACACTTTTAAAGATTTTCTAAATTTCAACTTTTCAATATCCTTATATAAGGGGGAGGAAAATGGGGGGGGGATTGAGGGAAAAAATTAGGGTTTCAGCAGTTCATCAGTTTGTTCTTACTATAGTTAATTACTATACTTGATTTACTTAACATAGTATATATAGTCAAACTAAGATAATAAATATATAATTCTAGACATTGCTTAATGTCTTAAGATAAATACTTAATACTTAAGATAAATAACTAGATAGATAGGTAGATCACTGAATAGATATAGATATAGTACTAAGCAATAATTAATATATGTAGCAATAAAGCTGATATGTCTCAATTATTAATTAATAATTAATGGGTGACAATCCAAATTCCCACAATTAAATCTTCTTAATAGTTGATAAATGACTCTATTCAAATTAAAGAACTATATATATACTTCGTTACTTATTGTTCGTTATCCCAAACAATTAATGTAATTGCTTTGTTATTCTTAAATTCACATTTTTTACAGTTAATTGCTTTGTAGAGCAAACATTTACCTAATTACAGATGCTCTCAATATTTATTTATTTATTTATTATTTATTTATTATTCGTATTTCTATGCTGCCCAACTCTCCGAGGATTCTGGGCGGCTTACAACAAAGACAGTATGAACAATATACAATAAGAGACGTTAAAAACCCATACACACCGCTCATGGCTGAATCTCACAAGATCGCAATGGTGAGATCAACGGCCCCAAGCCTGCTGGAAAAGCCAGGTTTTCACCATTTTCCAGAAGGCCAGTAGGGTGGGAGCGGTCCTGGCCTCAGGAGGTAGCTGATTCCAGAGAGCCGGGGCAGCCACAGAGAAGGCCCTCCCCCGTGGACCCGCCAGGTGACATTGTTTAGCTGATGGGAACCGGAGGAGGTCAACTCTGTGAGATCGTTGGGAGCTATGCGGTAGAAGAGCCTGTAATACAGTGGACTAATGCACTGTTATTAACATCTGCTGCTTGCAATTACTGCAAGTTCAAATCTCACCAGGCTCAAGGTTGATTTAGCCTTCCATCCTTTCAAAGGTAGGTGAAATGAGGACCCAGATTGTGGGGGCAATAAGATGACTTTCTATAAATATACAAAAGTATAAAGGCTATTGCTTAACACATTGTAAGCTGCCCTGAGTCTCCGGAGAAGGGCGGCATATAAATTAAAGGAAAAAAAAAAAGACAGTCTCGAAGATAGCCTGGCCATATAGGGCTTTAAAGGTAATAACCAACACCTTGAATTGTGACTGGAGACCCATCGGAAGCCAGTGTAGCTCACAGAGGATTGGTGTAATGTGGGAGTACCTAGGTGCACCCACGACTGCTCGAGCGGCTGCATTCTGGACCAACTGTAGTCTCCGAACACTTTTCAGGAGTAGCCCCATGTAGACCGTGTTGCAATAATCCAACCGTGAGGTGACAAGGGGATGAGTGACTGTAAGAAGGGCCTCACGATCCAGATAGGGTCGCAAATGGTGTACCAGGCGAACCTGTATAAAGGTCCCCTTAGCCACAGCTGCCAGGTGTTGCTCTAATCTCAGCTGTGGGTCAAGGAGGACACCCAAATTGCGAACACATTCTGAGGAGGGCAATTTCTCCCCCCCCCAGGGCTAAAGATAGACAATCGACATGGTGGATGTGGGAGGCAATACCCACATCCACTTGGTCTTGTTTGGGTTAAGCCTGAGGCTGTTTACTCCCATCCAGACTCTCACAGCCTCCAGGTACTGGCACATCACATCCACTGCTTCACTGAAATGATGCGGGGTGGAGATATACAGCTGGGTATCATCGGCATACTGCTGATATCCCACCCCGTATCGTCGGATGATCTCCCCCAGCGGTTTCATGTAGATGTTAAATAGAAGGGGAGAGAGGACCGAGCCCTGAGGCACCCCACAAACGAGGGGCCTAGGGGTCGACTTCTGTCCTCCTATTAACACCGATTGTGAACGACCAGAGAGATAGGAGGAGAACCACCATAACACGGTGCCTCCCATTCCCAACTCCCTTAGTCGGCCTAGTAGGACACCAAGGTCGATGGTGTCAAAAACTGCTGAGAGGTCAAGTAGCACCACGATAGAGGAATGACCCCATCACGGGCTCGCCAGAGATTGTCCATCAGCACGACCAAAGCAGTTTCCGTGCTGTAGCCAGGTCTGAAGCTAGATTGAAAAGGGTCCAGATAATCTGTTTCATCCAATGTCCATAGGAGCTGATGTGCCACCACTTTCTCTACAACCTTCCCCACAAAGGGTAAGTTGGAGACTGGATGAAAGTTCTTTAATTCTGCTGGGTCCAAGGAAGGCTTCTTAAGGAGGGGCCTTACAACTGCTTCCTTTAAAGGTTGTGGAAAAGTCCCCTCCCTTAAGGAGGCATTAACTAAAGTCAGGAGCCAGCCTCGTGTCACCTCCCTGCTGGCCGAAACTAGCCAGGAGGGGCACGGGTCCAACAAACAAGTGGAGGAACTCATCGCACCCACAGCCTTGTCGACTTCCTCAGGAGTCACAGGCTCAAACTCATCCCACACAATATGACTAAGACCTGCCCTGGTCACCTCGGTCGGAATTGCCCAATCAGAGTCCAAGTCCATCCGAAACTGAGCGACTTTAGCCGACAGACTACACAAATTCCTCAGCTCTACCCTATAAGGGCTCCTCCGCTCCCTCTACATTAAGGAGAGAGCGAGTCACCCTAAACAGTGCGGCTGGGCAAGAATCAGTGGATGCAATATGTGCGGAAAAATGCGAACATTTTGCCGACCGTATTGCCACTAGAAAAGTCCTAATAAAGGCTCTTAAGAGTGTTCGGTCAGATTCAGATTTACTGGTCCTCCAGCCCCGCTCTAGACATCTCTTCTGGCACTTCATCTCCCAGAGCTCCTCGGTAAACCAGGGAGCTTTTCTGGATCCACTGCTCTTGAGAGGTCACAAAGGCACAATCCGGTCCAGTGCCCCAGATGCCGCTTTATTTCAGGCAACAACCAGGGTCTCTGCCGGGCTGTGGACGAGGGAGTCAGGTATCCCCCCAAACTCCTTCTGGAAACCTACAGGGTTCATTAGGTACCTGGGGCAGAATCATTTAATCTGTTTAACATATTAATCTTAATATGAAGATATTATCAATCTTCATTAGTATAAGTTTAATCACATACATATTCAAACCTACACAATATCCCCACAGCCAGATTACTCTTTAAAGCTTACAACTGTCATTCAGAGCATTTATATTAGCCTAAATTTATATTATTCACTACTCTCTTCTAACCAACTCAATCACTTGTGCTCAAGAAAGAAATAGACTGTATTTAAAATAGGTCATTATGATGAAGGGAAAATGCCTTATCATCATGGAGTGAGTATTTTCCACCTCAGAGCATGATGAGTTTAAGGCTGAAAGAAGAAAGGAAAAGGAAGGCTGAGACCAAGGAAACTGCTCAGGACTCTTTATTTATTTTTGGAGTATAAGATGCACATTAGTTTTTGGGGAGGAAAACAAGAAAAAAAAATCTGCCTCTATCTACCAGCATTCATCGGTATTCATCTGGCTAGCATCCTTGCAGCAAACAGCAAACAGCCTAGTCAGCTTCAGCACATTATCACAGCCTGATTTAGCATGAACAGCTGATCGGTGGTTGGATCGGCCTCCCAGAATACCGCCAATCAGCTGTTCCAGGCTGTGGGGATCGCCAGAGCCCATCACTGCCTCCGCATGTCACATTTTTGGCCTCCGTGCATTGTGTTTTTGGCCTTCGCATGCCCCGTTTTAGACCCATTCCAGGCTGCAGGGATTGCCACACCACATCATCCCTGATCTCCGCCTCCGTGCGTTGCGTTTTCAGCCTCCGTGCGTTTTTGGCCTCTGTGCATCTCATTTTCGGCCTGTTCCAGGTGGCGTAGATTCCCTGGAACTGGCTGAAAATGTGACACATGGAGACAAAAACGGGGCATGGAGAGGCCAAAAACGCAACACACAGAGGCTGAAAACGCAACACACGGAGGCCAAAAATGGAATGCGCAGATGTGGCAATCGGCGGCGATGTGCTGTGGCAATCCTCGCAGCCTGGAACAGGTCTAAAACGGGGCATGTGGAGGACACAAATGCGACACGCAGAGGCCGAAAGTGGCCAAAGGGTGGGGGTTGGTGAGTGGGCGGGGCTTCAGGAACATTTGGGGTATAAGACGTACCACAATTTTCACCCACTTTTAAGGGGAGGAGTGCATCTTATATTCCGAAAAATATGGTAGCTTTAAACAGACCAGGGCTTGAAGTAGTTCAGCTCCCTCATGGAGAACTAGTGGTTCTCTCAAAACAGGAATATCAGCTGAAATGCAAAAGAGATAGTTCCTATTAGCAAAGGAAAAATTTTCCCAGCTGAGGCCACTGTTCTAACTTGCCCAGTGGGGAGAAGTAGATTGTTGCTGCAATACACCTTATTTGTTTAGTTGGACATTACTATTTAATAACTTGAAAGACTGAAGCTTCAACGGTCCAGTGCTTGCTCTCTGAAATTTAACTCTTTGTTTACTCCACTTATCTTTTCATAAAGAGATTACTGTCATCATTACAAAAGAGAAAGGTAACCACAGTTTAGTTTCTCTATGTTACTATTTTTCAATTTTAGTGAAGGCTCTTAGTAATGTCCTGCTTTAGGTACAAAGCCAACTAGGTGATTTTGGACCACGCACTCTCAGCCCTAGGAAGAAGGCAATCTTGACAGGGTCTACAACAGGGTTGTCAAACTCATGGCCCGCGGGCCAAATGCATCACGTGCTAGCCATGCCCCTGATTGCTTTAGTGAAGGGGAAAAAAGTCCTGATACATCACGTGACACCGCCGTGATAACGCAGGTTTGACATCCCTGGTCTAGAACATAGAATTGGTTGGAAGGGAACTTGCTCAAGCAGGTGTTTGTATGCCATTCTGGACAAATGGTTGTCCAATGTCTTCTTGTAAACCTCCAGTGATTGTGCAAGATTGTGCAATTTCTGGGCAAGCTGTTCCAATTATTGTTATGTCAGGAAATTTCTTCTTAGTTCTAGATTGGCTCTCTCTTTAATGATCTTCCACCCATTCTTCATTTATTTATTTGATTTCTATCTCAGTATTTATCTATTCCATCTCAGTAAATGATTCTGGGCAGCTCACAACTCAGAAACATATTACAATTAAAATCTTTTTAAAAATTTAAAACAATAAAAACAGTAAAAATCATTAAAACACTAAAAACATTAAAATATCTAATTACAATACATACAAAACAAGACACCTGGTCTATTAAAATATAGCCAGGAGGTTATATATCCTTGGCACATATAGTGTCCCAGGCTTGGGAGTATACCTATTCTTGTCCTGCCCTCAGGTGATTTGGAGAATAGGTCAACTCCCTCTTCTCTGTGACAGCCCTTCAAGTTCTGGAAGACTGCTATCATGTCATGTGCACAGCTTTTCCTGATCCACTAATTTAATCACTTTGTCAAGGAAGGGAATAGATGGGGAATTTATCAAACCTGCAGATGATATTAAGCTGGCAGGAATAGCCAACACCCTAGATCTGTGATGGCGAACCTATGGCACGCGTGCCACCGGTGTCATGTGGAGCCATGTTGCCTGCCACGCGCGGCATCGGCCATTCCTCTTCTGGGTTAGCACCTGAAGCTCAGATCATCAGACTAGCTGGCCAGTGCACATGCATGCACCAGAAACTGAAAGTACGTTTCCCGGCACGCACATGCCCACTGGGCAGCTCCTCTTACAATGCGTGCGAGGCTGAACTGTTGGCTGCTCTCTTATTGATCTCCTGCTGCTTGCCTGGACTACCCGGCCCAAGCCCAGCTGCTCTGCTCCTTGCCCGCTTGACTGCTGTCACCTTCCTAATTTTTGGTAAATTGCAAGTGGGCTGCTGCGATGGGGGGAGGCCTGGGGAGTGGCAGGGTGCCGCCCAGGATCGAGGTGGGCTGCTTGGGGTGGGGGGTAGGCCTGGCTGGACGCATACTAGCCACCCAAAGAAGGCCTACTGGTGACATCGGGGTCTGCGGCAAAGCTCCGATTTTGCTGAATGCCTCGTTTTTACCATGGTAAGGGGACGGGCTGCAGTGCACAAACTTCAGCAGTTCTTGTGTTGCCACCTGCACCACTTCCTTGGAGCTGGTCTGGAAAGGAAAAAATGCAGCCAAATTAGGCAGCCCATCCAGATCCCTCCAAATGGGTCTCTGTATGGTAGTCTCCCCACTGAAAAGCTTTCCTGCTTCTCATCTGCACCGGCTCCAAGCAAGTGGTGTAGGGGGTGGCGCAAGAACTGAAGTTTGTACACTGCTTGCTTTGAAGTGGTCTGGAAAGGAAAAAAACTGCAGCTGAATTAGGCGGAACACTCCCCACCCAGATCCCTCCAAATGAGTCTCCCTTCAGTAGCCTCCCTGCTGAACTACGCAACCCAAGTGATTGCCCACCCAAATGGAACCCGCTCTTCCGAGCACCTGCTCTTTCCTCCAGTGAATGAGCTCGGGGCATGAAAAGCACTTCCCGCTTCTCCTCTATTTGCATGCTGTTACTGGCTCTGCACCCCTCCCCAAGACCAACAAGATGCCGCTATCCGAGGCCACCAGGCTACCTCGTGGATCCCGATGCCTATATGTAGAGGCTCAGTGGCAAAAGAAGCTGGCTCCCCTCCTGCTATTGACTTATCTAGTTGGCAGAAAGCGATGGGTTTTTCAGCTTTCTTACATTAATCCCCAACTTCTCTACTATGGTTGGGCTGATCAAACAACGGGTGCACCCTGAGTCCACTAGAGTGGAGATATTTATCTCCCTGTCCTAGTTTGGGATAAATAGTCTTAAGGGGAGAGTAAGCGGTTTAATTGGTTTGCTTACCAGTGGTTCATCTTCTGGATCGCTTCCGGATGAGTGTGATTCCTCCTGCTGAGATGCCAGGGTTTCCTCCCCAAAGCGGGGGGGGGGGGAGATGGAAATTCTATGGTCTCCCTGCTGCTCAGGGCAGTCTCCTTCCCACGCCAGCCTGGTTTTGCAGGGTTCTCCCCCGGTGGGTGGTTCCGGGCGAGTGTTTGCGAACGACACTCTGAAGCTCGGTGCCCCACTTTTCCACACTTGAAACAGGCTTAGGATTTCGGAGAGAATGTGGTTTGTAGTTTGAGGGGCTCTTGCTTCCATTGGGGTGAGGATTTCTTCCATGCTCGCCCCGCTCGGTATTGGTTTCTGGCCATATCGATCTCAGCTTCTTCGGTGGTGATGTACCACTCATGTAGGTGATGCGGTGCACCTCGGGCCACACAGGCATTGTATAGATCATCACTCAGCCTGTCCTTAAACAACTCACCAAAATATCTTCCGGCCAGTTCACACGACACATAAGGTCCCGGAATTCTTCATTATTCTCTGCTACTGGCCGTCGCCCCTGCCTCACCACCTTAATGCGGTTGCGTGCTTTGCGATCTGCTAGTGGGTCCTCAAACCGTCGTCGCAGAGCCATCATGAAACAGTCAAAATCCCACAGTTCTGGTGCGTTGGCGTTATGCAGGGTTACCATCCATCTGGCAGCAGCACCCTCTAGGGCTAGGGTCACAACTCCCACTCAGGATCCCTGGGTTTGGAAATCACGCCCATATCTTGCATGTAGGTGAACACGTGTGCCACAAAGAATCCTAATTGCTGCGGATTCCCATCAAACTTCACCCCAAGGGAGGGAGTTTCTCTTTCCAGTTGCAGGACTCGGGGCCGGTTGGGAATGGGCACCGGTGTGCGTGCTGCCTGGGGGGGAGGGTTTGCTGGGTCTTCTCCCGCTGCTGCTGTGCTATCTGCTCAATAGGCAGGCTCCAGAAGGGAGGTGCCTCCTGTGGCATCATCTGCAATTGTTGCCCTTTCAGCACTCTTTGGTTGTTGTTCTGGCTCCCCTCGGATGTTGAGATTTTCCAAAGTTTCCATCACCAATTGGGTTATATGCCTCTTCAGATAATACTCCCTCAGTGGTGCTTTGGTTAGTCCCCCTGGTCAGCAAGCCCTTCTAGGTTTTTGTTTTTGTTTAATTTGATTTATATGCTGCCCTTCTCCAGAGACTCAGGGCGGCTTACAATGCGTTAAGCAATAGCCTTCATACTTTTGTATATTTATACAAAGTCAGCTTATTGCCCCCACAAACTGGGTCCTCATTTAACCTACCTTAGAAAGGATGGAAGGCTGAGTCAACCTTGAGCCTGGTGAGATTCGAATTTACAGTAATTGCAGACAACTGGTGTTAATCACAATGCTTTTAGTCTGCTGAGCCACCAGGCCCTAGTGGCTCCAGGTTCCACCCTGGTTTTTGGTTGCCACGGCTGAGGGTGACTCCTCTGGTTCTCTCATTCCAGCTATCTTTCTTCCCGATGCCAATTGACCAGCGGGGCTATTCAGGATTCTCCAGGGTTACCTCATCCTCTCCAATGGGGCGTATGAAACAGGCATCCGACTGGGTGGTGGTTGATGTCTCCCCCCCCAATTTGGCTTCTCTCAGTTCTCTGCTTCTTTGGGAACCTGCAGAGGTGAAGACATTAGGTGGTCTTCACCTTCAGATATGGTTTGCAAGGTCCCCTCAGGTCACCTTCAGATATGGTTTGCAAGGTCCCCTCAGTAGAGCAAAGATTGCTTCTCTGGGTTAACCATTTTGCAGATCTTGCTTTCTGTAATGATTGCCTCTCCTTCCAACTTAAGAAAGTAAAAACTCTTGAAAAGTGGTCATTTAAAAGGAACCTTTTATTAAGCAGAAGTGATAGCAACCCAGTTAAAGCAAGATCTGAATACCCGTAGGCAAGACAAGTAGGATTAAAGCAGTAGAGACCCCTCCCTTTAAGTCAGAATGCAGATTTTAGCCAATACACAAGTGTGAAGATGTTTTCTTTACTAGTTTCCTTGAGAGCACGAACAAATATGTATTCACACCGTTATCCGTTAAAGTGAAACAACCCAATGGCTATCATAAACATTCCTCCACGTTAAGAGGATCTCAGGGCTCTTTGGCGCCAGGATATAGGTTGTAAAATATCTGTTGACACAGGCAATGCTATTAAATCGAATCCAAGCCTCCCCCTTCTCCCAATTGATTGGCAGTATAACTCTTAGGGATCTGACACTGGGATTGGTGACTACTGAAATTTAAGTATTCAACAGTGGTCTCAGAAATCTTTGAGAACCTGCAGAGGTGAAGACATTAGGTGGCCATCATTACTTTACAGGTAGTTCTCAATTTACAACAGTTCGTTTAGTGACCATTCAAAGTTAGAAGAGCACTGAAAATCCCCATGATCATGTTATCAAAATTCAGATACTTTGTACCTGGTTCATATTCATTTTGAAATGTTCCAGGGTCATGTTGCAATTTTTGCAACTTTCTGACAAGCAGAGTCAATTGGGAAATCAGATTCACTTAACAACTGGGTTACTAACTTAACAACTGCAATGCTTCACCTAACAATTATGGCAAGAAAAATCATAAAATGGGGCAAAACTCACTTAACCATAATAATTTCTAGATATTTTAAGTGTAGAGAATTCAAGTGTTGAGAATGACCCATTTCATCTTTTTCTGCACTAGGTACCACTATTTGATTTCTTTTCCTTTTATTCAAATAACAACAAAAAACCCAATACAGTTCAGTATGAATTGGCTTTCCAGTCCTTCCTTGATGCACTTTTTTTACATTGGTTATCTAGTTTAAATGCCAAAGAAAAATCAATGATATATTTTTTCAGACCTTTGGAGGATCACACTGTCAATCATTCACATTGCTCAAAGCTATTTGTTTAAAGCAAAATTAACAGGTGTGAATTAAGTTTTAGCTTAAAAATGGAGCTTTAATTCCAGAAGTCCATTCTTTAAATTTGGACTTCTGGAATTAAAAGGCTCTGGATTAAATGGTACTCCAGACAAAAGATGGAGAAGAGTATCTTGCTTTTAGACATGATAATAGCTGTCTAGAAAGGTGAGTTATGAGCTATTTTTACATCATCAGAAATTTAATTTCTTACCTGGTAAAAATGTTCAAAGACAAGGAGTACAAGGAGCAAATAAAAGACCTTCATGTTGGGGTTGGTTCTGGACCAAATCTTACTTGTAGGACAGAAACCAGCTCTCAGCCTTCCTTGTGGCTCCTTGAAAAGCAACACACCCCCCCTCACATGCTCCAACACCTGAGGAGGCAGGGAGGGCTACAGGTGTCCTGGTTGATCCCAAGGGGGTCTGGGAGTGTGTGTGAATTCATCCCACAGCCCTCTCCATCCCCTCCTCTGTGAAATTGCTTTCTCCCACTCGCTGATGGTCAGCAAATTCAAAAGGAACCCCAGCTGAAAATCACTGCTGTAAATTGGTTGATTCGGAGGATTTCTTTAGTGTTAACTAATAGTATTAGCTATTTTTGTTACAGGGATAGATTTGTATTGGATGCCTCATTTTTTTAAATTTTTTTTGTTTTTGTAGTCTCCAAGCCTTGAATACCCAAAAATGAGTACAGCAAAAAAAAACAAACAAAAGCAGATAGTGGAAGATCATTCCAAGAGGCCTTGACAGAGTCATTTGGAGTGATTGTACGCAGTGGGAAACATTATGTACTTTGTGTAATGAAAGTGTTGTGTGTCGCACATCAAGTGTCAGACGACACTTTGACACCAACCACAAAAGTGTTACTGAACTTGGTGCAAGTGAAAGAAAAGAGTTTATTGCAAGGAAAGTGAGGAACTATCATTCCCAGTCTCTTAGTTTTTCCAACTACCTGTCCAGAACAAATCATCTGACAACTGCCAGTTTTCAAGTTTCACTGTGCCTAGCAAAATATGGCAAGCCCTTCTCTGATGGGGATATTATTAAAACAGCCATTTTGTCTGTGAGTAATTCCCTTTTTCACGATTTCCCAAACAGGGATAAAATTATGCAACGCATCTCTGAGGTGCCACTTAGTAGAAATACTGTTAAAGATTGAGTCCAGCGCATGGCAAGTGATGTTGGTCAGCAGCTCACCACTGACTTACAAAAGGCAGCCTATTACTCCATGTGCTTGGATAAAAGCACAGATGTAAATAATCATGCAAGGCTAGCAATAATTTTGCGTTATGCTGCTGGTGACATCATGAGAGAAGAGCTGGTGAAACTGGTGTCTTTGCCTGAAAGAACACAAGGGATAGATATCTACAATGCTGTGATGGAGGCTTTTTCATCACAAGACATAAGATCAGAAAAAATGGTTTCAATTACTAGCGATGGGGCACCTTCTACGATGGGGGCAATATCTGGTTTTATACAGTTGTTTGTTAAAGAAACAAAGCATAAAGGCATTCAGTTCCATTGTATTATACATCAAGAAGCTCTTTGTGCCAGGGAAAGCAGCAAAAAATATGAAGATGTCCTCAAAGATGTCACAAAAATGGTGAATTTCATCATGGCTTGTGCTCTCAATTCTCAACAATTTCAAATACTTCTTGAAGAGGTTCAGGCACAGTATAATTGTTTACTTATGTACAATAATGTCCGGTGGCTGAGCAGAGGACGAGTCCTGGAGAGATTTGTAGGCGGCTTAGATGAAATTAGGCTGTTTATGAATGAAAAAGGGCAGAAATATCTACAGCTCACTGATATGGCCTGGGTTACCAACCTCATGTTTTTTACAGATTTTACAGTACACTTCAATGTACTGAACAAACAACTACAAGGTTTTGGAAAAACAGCAGAAATGATGTTTAATGATATCAAAACATTTGAGAGAAAACTGGAGATTTTTGAAAGTGATATTGAAAGTCAGCAGCTGAAATATTTTCCAAATCTAAAAATGCATTTAGAAAGTTCTGCAATATTTACAGACAACCCTACAAGCCATCGGAAAATCTACACAGAATTTTCTAGCATTGTAGCAGCTGAAAAGGTGAATTTTAGTAACATGTTTTTACAGTTCTGTAAGATGGAGACAACCCTGGGTTTTCTTACTTCTCCAGATAAAGCCAAATTTGCAAAACTTGATCTTTACTGCTTACACTGGTTAAATTTAGGAAATCTGGAAATGGAGGTAGTGGAATTTCAAGAAAGCTCCATGTGGAAAAATAAATTGGATAAAATAACTTGAGAAGATGGAAAGAAAAGGCAGCACAATTAGTTCTGACACAGTTACCTGTATTTCTGAAAATGAAATCCTTAAAGTGTGGAATTCTCTGCCAAATAAGTTTAAGTCAATGAAAGCACTTGGGATTGCTTTCCTTACTTTGTTTGGATCATCTTATGCTTGTGAGCAGCTGTTTTCAGATTTGAATTATATCAAATCTGACACCAGAAACAGATTTACAGATAAACTGAGTGCTGCATGTGTTGCTCTCAAACTTACAAACTATGAGCCAAGGTTAGAAAAATTATCAGCAGGCATACAATAGCAAAAGTCACATTAATAAAAAGCATGCCAAATGCAAAGTTTTACATTTCAATAAAAAGTTGTTTGTATCATTGAAAGCGCTGTTATTCAGTTTTTTTTTCAGAGAAAAGACGTTAATTAATTTATTTTTTTATTTTATTTTATTGAATTTTTATACTGCCCTTCTCCTGCTGAACTCAGAACAGCCAAGAATAAAAAATATCCAATACAAAATTTAAAATTTTTAAAAGAATTGAACAAATTTTGGCCCAGATATTAAAACATCCCAAACTAAAATCCATTACAATTAAAATATCTAAGGGGGGGGGGTTACGCCAGCCCAGCTTAGTGAAATAGAAAAGTTTTGAGGGCACGGCGAAAAGCACGGAGATCTGGTATCCTACATATCTCTGGGGGCAGGTCGTTCCAGAGGGCAGGTGCTGCCACAGAGAAGGCCCTCCCCCTGGGGGTCACCAGCCGACATTGCCTGGCTGACGGCACCCTGAGGAGTCCCTCTCTGTGAGAGCGAACTGGCTGGTGGGAGGCTATCGGTGGCAGAAGCGGTCCCGTAAGTACCCAGGCCCTGTGCCATGGAGCGCTTTAAAGGTGGTAACCAAAACCTTGAAGCACACCCGGAAGACCACCGGGAGCCAATGCAGCTTGCGCAGGAGGGGTGTCACATGGGAGCGGCCCATCGCTCCCATAATTCCCCGCGCGGCTGCATTCTGCACCAGTTGGAGCCCCCGGGTGCTCCTCAAGGGGAGCCCCATGTAGAGAGCATTGCAGTAGTCCAGGCGGGAAGTGACGAGAGCCTGAGTGACTGTGCGTAAGGAATCCTGATCCAAAAAAGGACACAACTGGCGAATCAGGCGAACCTGATGAAAAGCCCCCCTGGCCACGGCCGTCATATGCTCTTTTAAAGACATCCGTGCATCCAGAGCCCTCTCCGAGGAGCCCAGTAACTCACCCCCAATAGCCAGCTATGGCACCATCTGGCTATATCGGGACGCCGGAAGCCACAGCCACTCGGTCTTGGAAGGGGTTGAGTCGAAGCCTGTTTCTCCCCATCCAGACCCGCACGGCCTCCAAGCACCGGGACATCACTTCAAGGGCATCATTGGGATGGCCTGGGGTGGGAGATGTACAGCTGAGTATCATCAGCATACTGATGGAACTCCACCTCAAAACCATGGATGATCTCACCCAGCGGCTTCACATAAATGTTGAACAGAAGGGGTGAGAGGACCGACCCCTGTGGCACCCCACAAACAAGGCGCCTCTGGGTCGACCTCTGCCCCCTGCCAACACCGACTGCGATCGGTCAGAGAGATAGGAGGAGAACCACCATAGGACGGTGCCCCCCACCCCCAACCCCTCTAACCAGCGCAGCATGATACCATGGTCGATGGTATCAAAAGCCGCTGAGAGATCTAACAGGACTAGGATAGAGGAACAACCCCTATCCCGAGCCCTCCAGAGATCATCCACCAATGTGACCAATGCCGTTTCCGTGCTGTGCCCAGGCCTGAAGCCGGACTGGAGCAGATCTAGATAGACAGCTTCATCCAGATACTGAGGATGCTGTCGCGCCACCACACTCTTAACAACCTTTGCCACAAAGCGAAGGTTGGAGACCGGATGATAGTTAGCCAAAACAGCCGGATCCAGAGAGGGCTTCTTGAGGAGGGGCCTCACCACCACCTCTTTCAAGGTGGACGGCAAGACACCCTCACTCAAAGAAGCATTAATAATCCCCTGGAGCCAGCCTCTTGTAACCTCCCGGGAAGCCAGCACCAACCAGGAGGGACACTGGTCCAATAAACATGTGGTCGCGTTCAGCCGTCCCAGTTTCCTGTCCACGTCCTCGGGAGCAACAGGATCAAACTCTTCCCAAATGACATTCTCAAGACTGGCCTCCATCATCCCGTCTGTACCTACCCAGTCAGAAACCAAGCCTTCCCGAATCTGAGTGATTTTATCGTGCAGATACTGGACAAAATCCTCGGCCCGACCCTGTAAGGGATCTTCCCGCGCTCCCAGATGGAGGAGGGAGCAGGTCACCCTATACAGGGCGGCTGGGCGGTTATCTGCAGATGCGATAAGAGCAGAAAAATAGTTACATTTTGCCGCTTTTATCGACACTAGGTAAGTCTTAATATGAGATCTTACCAGTGTTTGGTCAGATTCGGAACGGCTAGACCTCCAACTGCTCTCCAGGCGTCTTCTCCGGCGCTTCATCTCCCTCAGCTCCTCGGAGAACCAAGGAGCCAGGTAGACTCAGCGACAGGTCAGAGGCCGCAAAGGCATGACTCAGTCCAAAGCGTCAGTGGCCTCCCTATCCCAGGCGGCCACCAATTCTTCAGCCGAGCCATGAGTCAGAGCCTCAGGGAATGGCCCAAGCTCCATCTGGAACCCATCAGGATCCATCAGGCGCCTGGGGCAGAACCATCTAGTCTGTTCCGCCTCCCTGTGGTGGGGTGTGGTGGTTAGAAAGTCAAGCCTAAGAAGGGAATGATCTGACCACGACAAGGGCTCAGTCACTATCTCCCCTATCACAAGATCATTCATCCACTGACCAGAGACAAAAATCAAGTCTGGAGTGTGTCCTCCCATGTGAGTGAGTCCATGAATTAATTGGGTCAGATCCATGGCCGTCATGGAAGCCATGAACTCCTGGGCCACCTCAGTTGCTTTGCCAGCAGATAGCAAGTTGAAGTCCCCCATGACCATAAGCCTGGGGGTCTCCACTGCCACCTTGGCAATCACGTTGAGCAGCTCAGGCAGGTCAGCCGACATGTGGCAGGGAGCCAGGTACGTAACCAGCAAGCCCATTTGCCTCCCATGTCCCCACTTCACAAGGAGGGACTCACATCCGGCTATCTGAGGTACAGTGGCCTCCCTTGGAGCAAGTCCTTCCTTTACCAGAACTGCCACCCCCCGCCCCTCCCCTGGGACCTCGGTTGATGGAATGCATAGAAACCTGGTGGGCACATCTCATCGAGGGGAACCCCCCCCCCGGCTCAACCAGGTCTCCGTAATACTTACCAGGTCCGCACCCCCCTCCTGAGCCTGATCACAAATGAGGGGGGCTTTATTTACCACAGACCTGGCATTGCACAACATCAACCGGAGGCCCAGGCCCTGGGGGTCCGAACAACCCGGGGAACGAGAAGAGCATTGGGGGCCGGAGCGCACAATCGCTCGCAAGTAGCGAGTGCGCCCTCCCCTAACACGATATGGCCCCCTGCTCCCACCATATCTGCCCCTCCCACCTACAGTGCTGATGGAAACACCCTCCCCAATATAGGAACTAGCCCCCCCAACCCCCCAAGACCCAGTCCCGACGCCTGTGGGTTGCCCCCCAAACCCACCCCGGTCATACACGTTACATCGTCCCTCCCACCCCTTAAAAAGTGAATTAAATACATAGAACTTTTAAAACTTTTAAAATCCCCCACGCCCTCATGTCACCTCTCGGGATCCCAGGATCTGTCCTTGAGGCATTTCTTGGCAAGGCCAGTAGGCCACTTCCAGGAATCGGGGGCATTCCTTAAAGCGCATAAGTCTGATCTTGAATACAGTCGTGGAGCCATGGCAGCCATGGAAGAGGGTGCAAAAATGGTAAACAGGAGATGTTAAAAGCAGGCTGGGAACTGGCTGAGATTTTCCCAAGCATTGGGAATTTCCTCCCCCAGGTGTCCCCTCACAACACCTGGGTGGGGCATAGCTGATAACCGCCATCGTCCTCTCATCATGACGGCATCCCGAAGTTCATTTGGGAGATCTCTCCGGCAGTATTCTCGACCACTGCAGAGCTCTCACCCCTGCATGGCCGGTTCGATGTCATAAAACCACAACTGCCCTCTCATGGCAGTGGAAAACACTGCCCAAAAGCAAGCCTGTTCCGTGGAGGAGGAAAAACCAGCAACCTCCTGGCTGTCTAAGTCCGAGTCCCAGCTCGCTGATCCTAGGCAGGGTCCCCAGATGGACCAATGGGGTATAGGGCTAACACCCCCACTGGAGGTGTAGGGAAGCCTCTTGGGGTTGGTCCACCCCTAAAGGCCCTCATGCCCAAAAAGTGCCCAAAAGATGTAATAGGCACAACCGATGTAGCTCCAGCAGGTAATCTCAGCGATGACCAGCAGAGGGCAGAGGCAGTCCCTTGATGGTCCATGGGTACAGCAGGTCTCGAATTCGCTGTCGGTGCCAGCAGAGCAAGACCAGAGCCAGCGTGCCAGCGAGCCAGCGAGCCACCTCCAACTCCCCCCGACTCCGCCGCTCCGGCTCTCGTCTCCTCCGTCCGACTGGCCCGAGACCCCCTGGACTTTCCAGGAGACCCTCTCTGACACTCCAGGAGAGGGTCAGCGTCGTCTCCACTCCTCGACCTCTCAGCGACCCGGCCCGCCGACTCCAGGGCCTCGCAGCTCCATCGCTGAACACCAAATTCCGTCACTGAGAGCCCGGACACCGTTTGCCACTCGCCGAGCCTCGCAGCAGCCATCGGTCTCGCCCCTCGCCCCGGCATCAGCAAACAACTTCAGGGACTAATGACGACCCCTATAGTCCTCTGGTAAAGCCTCTCTCCACCCATGTCAGGGGTGGCAAAACAACTTGCCCCCAACAATCCTGTTTAAATCATGTATCAGTTGTTTTTTCTAAACTAAAACCTCAGTATTCAAGTTACCGTATTTTTTGGACTATAAGACGCACTGGTGTATAAGACGCACCAAGATTTCAAAGAGGTAAGCAAAAAAAAAAAAGATGTTGCCCTTCCCAACCCCCAGGAGCAGTCTGCAGGCCTCCCAAAGACTCTGCGCACCCTGTTTTTGCAAAAAATGGGCCCGTTTTTCGCAAAAACAGGACTCGTGGGGCGGGGCTTTGGGAGGCCAAAAATGGCTGTATTCGGTGTATAAGACGCACCAACATTTCCAACCTCTTTTGGGGAGGGAGGGAAATGTGTCTTATACTCTTAGAAGTACGGTAAATTGCCATGTTGGCACTCCGAGATAAATATGTGGGTTTTGGGTTGAGGTTTGGGCACTCGGTCTGAAAAAGGTTCGCCATCACTGCCCTAGATGATAGGATCAAGATCCAGATGGAACTTGACAGACTTGAACACTGGGCCCTAACTAACAAAATGAAATTCAATGTAAAGAAAAATAAAGTCCTACACTTAGGCAAGAAAAACCCAAGTACACATATAGATTGGGAGAAACCAGGCTTAACAGCAGTAACTGTGACAGGGATCTTGGAGTTTTAGTGGACAACCAATTAAATATGAGCCAATAGTGTGCAGCGGCAGCCAAAAAAGCCAATGCAATCCTAAATTGCATTAATAGAGAGATTCAATCAAGAACAAGTGACGTAATAATACCACGCTATAAAGCCTTCGTAAGACCACACCTAGAATACTGCATCCCGTTTTGGTCACCTCACTATAAAAAGATGTTGAGACTCTAGAAAGAGTGCAGAGAAGAGCAACAAAGACTGGAGGCTAAAACATATGAAGAACAGTTGTAAGAACTAGACATAGCTAGTCTAATGAAGAGAAGAACCAGGGGTGACATGATAGCAGTGTTCCAATATTTGAGGGGCTGTCACAGAGAGGAGGGGAACAACCTATTTTCCAAAGCACCCAAAGGCCAGACAAGGAATAATGGATGAAAACTGATCAAGGAGAGATTCAACCTAGAAATAAGGAGAAATGTTCTGACAGTGAGAACAATCGATCAATGGAACAGCTTGCCTTCAGAAGTTGTGGATGCTTCATCACATCTTTCGAGATGAGAATGGACAGCCACTTGTCAGAAATGGTATAGGGCTGTGATGGTGAACCTATGGCATGCGTGGACACATGAGCTCAGCTCCGGCACGCATGTGCGTGCCAGCCAGCTGATTTTCAGGCCTTCTGGGCCCACCGGAAGTAGGGAAACAAGCCGTTTCCTGCCTCCGGAGGGCCTGGGGGGGGAAGGCCGTTTTTGCCCCCACCCCAAGCTTCTAGAGAGGCTCTGGTGCCTGGGGAGAGAGAAAAACGGGCCTACCAGGCCCATCATGCCATCGCATGCCAGGAGCGGGGTTGGGGGAGAGGGGGGTCACATGCACATAGGCAGGGCACATAGAATTATGGTTGTGGGCACACATGCGTGCAACCCCCACCCCCACCCCTCTCTTTGCACGCAATGGCAAAAAGGTTAGCCATCACTAGTATAGGGTCTCCTGCTTGATCAGGGTATTGGACTAAATGACCTACCAGGTCCCTTCCAATGCTGTTATTCTGTTCTGTCTAGCATGATCTATTTTAACAAATCCATGTTGGCTTCTGGTAATCACCTTGCTTGTTTCTAGGTGCTCAGAAATCCACTGCTTGATTATCTTTTCCAGGATATTACCAAATATTAATGTCAGGCTAATTGGTCTGTAGTTTCCTAGATCCGTTTCCCCCCACCTTTTTTTTTTAAGATTGGAACCACATCAGCTCTTTCCAGTCTTTCGGTAGTTTCCCCATGCACCTAACTAAGTCTCCACGAGTCAACAATTACTTGAAAGGCCAATAAAAAACAATTACTAATCTTACTATTTTATTAATCTAGATTCTAATACAAAAAGAGAAAAAGTGTTTTTATTTTCTATACTGGCTTGGATTCAGACTTTATTCCAACTAGTGTAGGGAAGAGGAGGTTTTTGTTTTGCTTTCAATTCCTCCTTTCCACTTTTTTATAATTTATTCTGAATAGATGAAACAGGTATGGTGAAAAGGAAGTCTGCTGAAACCATTTCCTTCATTATTTTCTATTGGAAATGTTACCCATTCATCTCCAGATTTCAGATTATTAAAATAATTAAGCATAATACATACCTGTGCTTCAGGAGGACCTCCTTCATCTCTAATTAACAATAGGTAACTCTGTCCATCAATTGCTATCTCTTTCTTGAATCTCCCACCTGTCTTAGAAAACAATCCATTAGAGAAATCAAGGTTTTACTTGAAATAAAAATTGTTCTGAGTGCTTGAAAAATGCTGTAGTAATTAAAGTTTTAAGCTTTCTAGTGAATGCTATAAAAAAGACAAAGTAGAAAACCATATATACCTTTGTAGGTCAACCTACTTCCTATTGTCAGGATTCCAAGTAATAACCCCAAAGCAATCAAAACTCTGAGGCCTAGAGTTTCCTCAAAGCAACATTTTATTTGGGATATCATATTGGCACAGCTGGTGAAAACCCGACTCTGAAGGACCCAGGATTTTCCCCATCAAATCAAAGCCCAAAATTCCTGTTCTCCAGATCACATATCCATCACATAGTCCAGTCAGGTTGTATTCCCAACTCCAGCTGGATTTGGTCAATGCCCTTCCAAAACCTGGTAGAGTGTTCTTGGCTCCCATGAGAAAGAATGTTATTTTGACTACACATCCCCCAGCTATCTCTACCACCCCTTATGTTCCCACAGATTCCTCCCCCCCAGCCTTGCTGTGACAGCCCTTAAGATGTTCCCAAAATGGCTTCAGGGCTGACAGGCTGCCCCCCCCTCAGTTGAGAAGGACCTCCTGCAAGAGAAAATCAAAGGGAGGGCTACACATCCCCCAGCTATCTCTACCTCCCTCCTACATTCCCACAGTGCCCCCTTCCTGGCCTCGCTATGGCAGCCCTGGAGATGCTCCCAAAATGGCTTCAGGGGTGACAATTTACATTTGGATCCAAATATTTGATAACTGGTAAAAATTGGTTTAAAGCATGAGTTTCTCATTTCATTTTTAAAAGTCAAATTTTATAAAGCAACATATGCATTATGGAAATGGTTTCTTCTAGGCTTTTTCTGTCACCAGATCATTATAAACTTACAATGGGTCAAATCAGAGCTAATGGAACTTTATTTTATTTTTTATTTTATTTTATTTTGAATTTGTATACCGCCCTTCTCCCTGAGGACTCAGGGCGGTGAACAGCCAAATAAAAACAGCAAATACAAATATTAAAATACAGTTAAAAATATATATATAGATTTGGCCCCATTAATTAAAACGATAAACAAAACAATTAAAAACACTTAAAAAGAATTAGGCCAGCCCGGCTTGTTGGAAAAAAAAGGTTTTAAGGGCACGGCGGAAGGCACTGAGGTCATGGATTCTCCTTATCTCTGGGGGCAACTGATTCCAGAGGGTGGGTGCCCCCACAGAGAAGGCCCTCCCCCTGGGGGTCACCTGCCTGCATTGTTTGGCTGATGGCACCCCGAGGAGGCCCTCTCTGTGGGAGCGCACGGGTCGATGGGAGGTCGTCGGTGGCAGTAGGCGGTCTCGAAGATAGCTAGGCCCTATACCATGGAGCGCTTTAAAGGTGATAACCAACACCTTGAAGTGCACACGGAAGACCACCGGAAGCCAGTGCAGTTCACGCAGGAGCGGTGTTACATGGGAGCGCCACGCTGCTCCCGTTACTACCCGCGCTGCTGCGTTCTGGACCAGTTGGAGCCTCCGGGTGCTCTTCAAGGGGAGCCCCATGTAGAGAGCGTTGCAGTAATCAAGGTGAGAGGTTACGAGGGCATGAGTGACTGTGCACAGGGAATCCCGATCAAGAAAGGGCCGCAACTGGCGGATCAGGTGAACCTGACAAAAGGTCCCCCTGGTTACAGCCGTCAGATGTTCCTCCAAGGACAGCTGCGTATCCAGGAGGACTCCCAGATTGTGAGCCCTCTCTGTGGGGGCCAAAGACTCGCCCCCAATAGTCAGTGATGGAGTCAACTGACTATATCGGGATGCCGGGAACCACAGCCACTCAGTCTTGGAAGGGTTGAGCCTGAGCCTGTTCCTCCCCATCCAGATCCGTACAGCCTCCAGGCACTGGGACATCACTTCAAGGGCATCGTTGGGGTGGCCTGGGGTGGAGATGTACAGCTGAGTGTCATCAGCGTACTGATGGTATCTCACCCCAAAGCCCACGGATGATCTCGCCCAGCGGCTTCACATAAATGTTGAACAGGAGGGGTGAGAGGACAGACCCCTGAGGCACTCCATATATAAGAGGCCTCGAGGTCGACCTCTGCCCCCCTGCCAACATGAACTGCGACCAGTCGGAGAGAAAGGAGGAGAACCACCGTAACACAGTGCCCCCCATCCCCAACTCTTCCAACCGGTGCAGCATGATACCATGGTCGATGGTATCAAAAGCCGCTGAGAGGTCTAACAGGATCAGAACAGAGGAGCAACCCCTGTCCCGAGCCCTCCAGAGATCATCAACCAACGCGACCAATGCCGTTTCCGTGCTGTGCCCAGGCCTGAAACCAGACTGGAACGGATCCAGATAGGATGTTTCCTCCAGGAATTGCGTAAACTGTCGCGCGACCACACTCTCAACAACCTTCGCCAGAAAGCGAAGGTTGGAGACAGGACGGTAGTTGGCCAATATTGCTGGATCCAGGGACGGCTTCTTGAGGAGAGGCCTCACCACCGCCTCTTTCAAGGCCGCGGGGAGGTGACCCTCACTCAATGAAGCGTTGATAACACCCTGGAGCCAGCCTCGTGTAACCTCCCGGGAGGCCAGTACCAACCAGGAGGGACACGGGTCCAGTAAACATGTGGCCGCACTAAGTCTCCCCAAAATCCTGTCCACATCATCGGGAGTCACAGCATCAAACTCCTCCCAGGTAACATTCTCAAGGCTATTCCTCGTCACCCTGCCCTGATCTACCCAGTCAGAGTCCAAGTCCCCCCGGATCTGAGCGATTTTGTCATGCAGGTATTGTCCGAAATCCTCCGCCCTGCCTTCCAAGGGATCCTCCCGCGCTCCCAGGTGGAGCAGGGAGTGGGTTACCCTGAACAGGGCAGCCGGATGATTCCCTGATGACGCAATAGAGGTGGAAAAGTAATTAAACTTTGCCGTCTTTATCGCCACTAGGTAGGTCTTAATATGTGACCTTACCAGTGTTCAGTCAGATTCAGCGCGACTGGCCCTCCAACTGCTCTCTAGGCGTCTTTTCCGGCGTTTCATCTCCCTCAGCTCCTCGGTGAACCAAGGAGCTGCGAGGGATCGACACCGGGTCAGAGGCCGCAAAGGCACGACTCGATCCAAGGCCCCACCAGCCGCCCGATCCCAGGCAGCTACCAGGTCCTCGGCCGAGTCGTGTGCCAGATCATCAGGAATTGGCCCAAGCTCCGTCTGGAACCTATCAGGATCCATCAGGCACCTGGGGCAGACCCATCTAATTGGGTCCGCCTCCCTGCGGCAGGGTGTAGCGGTACGAAGGTCCAGACGAAGGAGTGAGTGATCTGACCATGACAAGGGTTCCATGTCTATATCCCCTATAACAAGATCACTCAACCACTGGCCAGAGACAAAAATCAAGTCTAGAGTGTGTGTCCCCCCGTGAGTGGGGCCATGAACTAACTGGGTCAGGTCCATGGCCGTCATGGAAGCCATGAACTCCCGAGCCATCCCAGACGTTTCACCAACGGATGGCAAGTTGAAATCACCCATGACCATAAGCCTGACCTTAAATCCTACAAGGACTTCAAGATTCATATTTTGTCAGTAGAATGACACGTAGACTTGAGGATTCAGAAGGCTTACAGCCAATTTTAGTGCTCCATGAATTACAACTATTTCTGCAGAAAAACAAATGTATTTCAGTAAATCACACACTAGCAACCTCCTATTTAGGTTGTTTGTGCTATTTCTTAATGATATTATAAACAATATGAAAGCTTCAGCTAGTGAAGCATACAGCAAATAATTCAACCCATTAGTGATTATATTTATAGTCCCAAATAATCAGTTAACTCAATACCTCAAAAAAATACTTAAATATACAGTCTATGTTCAAGAGGTAAGATCTGTCAAGTAGCTCACTTATTCTCTTAATCCAATTAGAACAATATATGCTGTCCTTCACATATTGAAGTGGAGGGACTTCAAACTTAATTCAGCCCACAAGTGGATTAGCCCATTTGATTTATTTAATCTCAGTGTGGAGTTTAATTTTTGCCAAAATGGAATAATTTCCATTCTTGGATATCAATGCAGCTTGCATATTTTGAACACAATGAGGGTTAAAGAGTGTCAATATGACACTTTCATTGTGCTCTTGGATTGGGATAGGAAAAAGCCAATATCAGGTTTGTATGGTTTGGCTTGGCACCTCACAGGCATCCTGCCATCAAAGGATTGGAGGGGGAAGGATAGAGGGACAATAAATCTGTGTGTGTACATGATGGGGGATCAGAAGGAATTACATATTGGAATGACATAAATAAACTGGCCAGATCCAGTTTGTACTAGAATCCCAAGGCCAGGCTCCCTGATAAATGATTCTCATGGACTCTCCCTGGAAGAAAACATACAGTCACCTAGAAAATAAACATCATCAAATGTCCCTAAAAAAGTAGCATCATCAAGTGCTCCTGTGATAGGTAGAAAAATGACCCAAACCTCCCAAGGAAAAAAAAGGCGAGTGTTGGTGATAGGAGATTCAGTTCTTAAGGGAACAGAACCAGCCATTTGTAGACCAGACAGTCAATCCAGAGAGGTATGTTGTCTCCCTTGAGCAAAAATCAAAGATGTGGCTGAGAACCTAACCAAAATAATAAAGCCCACAGGTTACTACTGTTTTCTACTACTACACATAGGAACAAATGACACAAAAAAAGACTTGAAAACAATATTGAGTGATTACGGGCAGCTAGGCAAGAAAGTCAAGGACTTAGGTGCACAAGTAGTTTTTTCATCTGTACTGCCAAAGAAAGGTCAACATCCAGTAAGAGAAAAAAGGATTCTAGAAGTGAACCACTGGCTAAAGGGTTGGTGTAGCAAAAAAACACTTTGGATTCCTATACCATGGTCTGCACTACATCCATGATGGGCTTTTGGCTGCACCTCAGAAACACTGGGAAGAATGTTTTCAGAAAATGACTAGCTCAACTTATCAGGAGGGCTTTACGCTAAAATTGAGGGGAGAAGGTGACCAAACTTTAGGATCTCCAGAACCTAATTCCAGGCAAAAACTCCTAGAAAACAAGTCAAATAATGAGGTAAGGAGGGATGGGAAGGAAGACAAATTCAAACACCAAATAAGAGACATAGGAAGCATGCCCAGAGTCAGACATAAAGATCTCAAGTGCCCATATACAAATGCACAAAGTTTGGGAAACAAACAGGGTGAACTTGAATTATTAATACATGAAGGTAGATATGATATAGTTGGAATTACAGAAACTTTGTGGTATGAAATCCATGACTGGAACATACTGATAGAAGGTTACAAACTGTTCAAAAAAACCAGACCCCATAAAAGAGGATGTGGAGTTGTACTTTATGTAAAGAACCACTATATTGCTACAGAAATGCACGAAACCAAGGATGAAAATCTCTCAGAATGCATATAAATTATTCAATATAAAAGGGGGAAAAAAAGAATGACATTGCCATAGGTGTATACTATAGCTCCATGATGGCAAACCTATGGCACGTGTGCCAGAGGTGGCATACAGAGCCCTCTCTCTGGGCATGCGTACTGTCTCCAACTGCTCTTCTGGTTTCCGGTGCACACATGCACACTAGGCAGCTGATCTTCATGTGTGCCAGAGCCTCGGAAACCTGAAGATCACCTGCACATGCCAGAAACCCAAAGACCAGGTTGCCAGCACGTGCATGTGCACCAGCCAGCTGGTCTCTGAGTTTCCGGGGCTCTGGCACATGTACATGCATGCACGCACGCACACTCACACATTCTGGTTTGGGCACTCAGTGCCGAAAAGGTTTGCCATCATTGCTATAGCCCACCCAACCAAGCAGAAAAAATAGATGTACTTTTTGCTAACCAATTAACAAATATATATAGGAAACACACTACAATAGTAATGGGGGACTTCATTGGAAGACTAACATCAACTGGAAGACTAATTCTTTACCAAGTGAGAAATTGAATAGGTTCCTGAACAAACTAGCTGACAACTTTGATAAAAAGGTAGAGGAGGAAACTAGAGGGACAGCCATACTGGACTTAATTCTTACGAACAGAGAAGAAGTGATAGAGGGAGTTGAAACTGGAGGAACCTTGGGTGAGAGTGACCATGTCATACTGGAATTTAATATAATGCAAACATAAAAAACAGAACATAATAATACCAGAGTCTTAGATTTTAAAAGAGCTGATTTTAACAAGTTCTCAGAGAAAATTTGGGAAAGATTCATTGGATGAAAATCCTAAAATGGAAAACACTCAAGAAGATTGGGAAACTCTAAAAAAGATGATCATAAAAACTCAGTCCAACACAATACCACTGAAAAACAAAAACAAGAAACCAACAAGTATGATAGCACCAGATGAATTTCCTTCAATCCTTAGTGAAAGTTTTAATTACAACTTTAAGAACCTATTTAAAAATGGGAGGGAAGGGAATAAATAGCAAAAGAGTGATGAAAACTTTGATTTTAGGAAGTTACAAATGTTCCAGATAAATTTGTAATAAGAGTTTGTAATTAATTATAAAGAATCCTACCCAGGGATAATGCTTCTGTTTTGATTTTAGAAAAACTGTAAGATTTTAAAAACTGACATTAAAGAGAAAGGAGGAATTAAATATTAAGTTAAGGGAGGACACATAAACTTGACTTACAATTACAGAATGAAGCAAAATATCATGCTGTACACTGAAGGCATTTTTGGAAAATGAATTTAGAAGTTAATATGTATAATGACAATAGTATAGTTCTAAAATACGTTATGGAAGAGGAAATTTTTTTACTTGATAAGACAGACAAGTTGAAAGTGAATTTACAAATAATAGACTAGAAGAATGACAAAGAAAACATTGTTACACTGGATATACAAAAGAAACCAGGTGATGTTGTAATAATTAAAATAGATATATAAACAATTAACCAAAAGAGTGACTGGGATAATTTTCATAAATATTGGATTTACAAAGGACGCTTGATTACATTTTTGAGCAAATCTGTAAAGGGACAAAGAAAAAAATTAGAAGAAATGGAGTTCTAGAAGATTGTTTGAAGTGAATAAAGATTAAAGTTGTTAGAAGTAAAAAGAAGAAATATAAAGCTGATTTATTTGATCTTTAAAATAGATAAGTTGCTATTTGTGATAACTCCTAGGGGACTTTTGTTCACACCAGGACTAAAATAACTATACTTTATGGATTTACTTATGAATAAATAGGTGGGATATGGGAAAAAGAAATCATTGTTTTATTTTAAGAATAGGTGATAATTTAGTAAAATTGTTTATACTTGGAAGTCACTTTGTTCTTTGTTCTACACTGTTTTAACTGAAGATAATATTTAGATGGGATAAATTGGAAGGAGTGATATTCATGTTTAAACAATAGAGGTTCAAACCAGTGGTGGAATTCAATTTTTTTTACTACCGGTTCTGTGGGGTGACTTGGTGGGCATGGTATGGCTTGGTGGACATGGCAGGCAAAGGATACTGCAAAATCTCCATTCCCATCCCACTCCAGGGGAAGGATATTGCAAAATCTCCATTCCCACCCCACTGGGGCCAGCTAGAGGTGGTATTTGCTGGTTCTCTGAACTACTCAAAATTTCCGCTACTGGTTCTCCAGAACCTGTCAGAACCTGCTGAATTTCACCCCTGGTTCAAACTGAATTCAGTCCAAAAAATAAAAAGTATTTCTAGTAAAGTTCAAAGGGGAACTGGAAGAAATGCAAATGGAAGTGATAAAGAGTCCCAGCATTTTGTATTCTAAACAGCTACAACAAGAAACTGAGGAGGAGACTACTGTACTAGAAACTATAGCTATTGACTTTCCTATGTTTTTGGCATAAACATCAGATTTAAATGCCTAATGTTGGAAATAAATGAAGCAAATGCTCCTCAAAAAACAAACAATCCTCAAAATAGAGTTTTATTTCATCTTTTTTTTAAAAAAAGAAGCAAGATATAGATTGTCTTCAAGAAATGCATGTTAGACAGCAGCAAGATTGTTGATAGGTAAATATTGGAAGAATGAAGCTTTGCCCACTATCGAGGAATGGACTTTGAAGATGGCTAGTTTTGCAGAGATGGCGAAGATTTCAGCATATTTAAAAGACTGTTCACAAGAGACTTATGAATGGGAATGGAAAAGGTGGATAGAATATGTTCAGAACAAATACCAAACTAGAAAGTATCAAATAGCTTTTATTTGAAAATAATGTATTAGAAATATTTTAAAGAGACAAAGTGGAAAAATTATACAGGGGGAGGGATGGGTTCAAGCTTATATATCAGTGTTATTAGTTATGAGTACATAATAGGGAAGTCTGGGGGGGGAGGGTTAGGGAGGGTTAGGGAGGATGGGAAGTTTGGGGAGGGAGGTGGGGGGGTGAAAAAAGGGGTGAAAATGTAATTGTAAAACTTTTGCAATAAAAAAAAAGAAATGCATGTTAGAAATATGGATATTTGATCTGTAAAAAATTGGGTGAAGAATTTATTTCAGCAGGAAGTATAAATAAAAATCGACATCTTTTGTTATATAAACCTCCAATTATAACCAGAACTGATACTGAGTTGCAATTGGACTAGATATGTGGAGCTTTACATGGAGCCAAGACTTTGATAATGGGAATTTATGCTCCAAATGCTGTATAACAGCCAGAAAACAAAAACTACTATGCTGTATTTAACAGCCAAAAATGACAATGCTGTGTAACAGCCAGAAAATAAAAATGACTATGCTGTATTTAACAGCCAAACAAAAATGACAATGCTGTGTAACAGCCAAAACAAAAATGAATATCCTGTGTAACAGCCAAGAAACAAAAATGAATATGCTGTGTTTAACAGCCAAAAACAAAATGAATATGCTGTGCTTAACAGCCAAAAACAAAATGGATATGCTGTGTTTAACAGCCAAGAAATAAAAATGATTGGTTTAACAACAAAGATAAAGATAAAAATGCTGGGTTGTATAGCAAAGATAAAAGGAGGTGGGATAGCCAAAATAAGGAGGAGTATGTTGAGATTAATAGTTAAAATGAAATGAATAAGTTAGGTTTATTTATTTATTTATTTATTTGTTTATTTGTTTCCATTTCTATACTGCCCTTCTCCAAATAGGACTCAGGGCGGTGAACAGCCAAAGTAAAAAACAGAACATACAAAATTTAAAAACAGTTTAAAATAATTAAATATTTTGGCTGTAAATTAAGACAACCCAATTTAAAATCAATTAAAAATTTAACTCAAGCCAGCCCAGCTAGTTGAAATAAATAGGTTTTCAGGGCCCGACGAAAAATCCGGAGGTCTGTTATAGTACATATCTCTGGGGGGAGGTTGTTCCAGAGGGTGGGCGCCGCCACAGAGAAGGCTCTCCCCCTGGGGGTCGCCAGCTGACATTGTCTGGCGGACGGCACCCTGAGGAGGCCCACTCTGTGCGAGCATACTGGCCGGTGGGAGGCTATTGGTGGCAGAAGGCGGTCTCGTAAGTACCCCGGCCCTAAGCCATGGAGCGCTTTAAAGGTGGTCACCAACACCTTGAAGCGCACCCAGAAGACCACCGGGAGCTAGTGCAGCTCACGCAGGAGAGGTGTCACATGGGAGCGCCTCGTCGCCCCCATAACCCCCGCGCGGCCGCGTTCTGGACCAGCTGGAGCCTCCGGGTGCACCCCAGGGGGAGCCCCATGTAGAGAGCATTGCAGTAGTCCAGGCGGGAAGTGACGAGTGCCTGAGTGACTGTGCGTAGGGAGTCCCAATCTAGAAAGGGGCGCAACTGACATATCAGGCGAACCTGATAAAAAGCCCCCCTGGCCACGGCCGTCAAATGATCTTCTAAAGACAGCCGTGCGTCCAGGAGTACGCCCAAGTTACGAGCCCTCTCCGTGGGGGCAAGTGATTCGCCCCCAATAGCCAGCGATGGCGTCAGCTGGCTATATCGGGACGCTGGAAGCCACAGCCACTCGGTCTTGGAGGGGTTGAGTCGGAGCCTGTTTCTCCCCATCCAGGCCCGCACGACCTCCAGGCACTGGGATATCACTTCAAGGGCATCGTTGGGGTGGCCTGGGGTGGAGATGTACAGCTGGGTGTCATCAGCGTACTGATGGAACTCCACCCCGAAGCCACGGATGATCTCACCCAGCGGCTTTACATAAATGTTGAACAGAAGGGGCGAGAGGACCGACCCTTGTGGCACCCCACAAGCAAGGTGCCTCGGGGTCAACCGCTGCCCCCCTGTCAACACAGATTGCGACCGGTCAGAGAGGTAGGAGGAGAACCACCGCAGAACGGTGCCCCCCACCCCCAACCCCGCCAACCGGTGCAACATGATACCATGGTCGATGGTATCAAAAGCCGCTAAGAGGTCTAACAGGACCAGGATAGAGGAGCAACCCCTATCCCGAGCCCTCCAGAGATCATCCACCAATGCGACCAATGCCGTTTCCGTGCTGTGCCCAGGCCGGAAGCTGGACTGGAGCGGGTCTAGATAGACAGCTTCATCCAGGTACCGGGGAAGCTGTTGCGCTACCACACTCTCAACAACCTTCGCAACGAAGCGAAGGTTGGAGACTGGACGATAGTTAGCCAAAACAGCCGGATCCAGAGAGGGCTTCTTGAGGAGGGGCCTCACAACCGCTTCTTTCAAAGCAGCCGGCAGGACCCCCTCACTCAAAGAAGCATTAACAATCTTCTGGAGCCAGCCTCGTGTCACCTTCTGGGAAGCCAGTACCAACCAGGAGGGAAACGGGTCCAATAAACATGTGGTCGCGTTCAGCCGTCCCAGAACCCTGTCCATGTCCTCGGGAGCCACAGGATCGAACTCCCCCCAGATAACACTCTCAAGACCTGCCTCAGTCATCCCATCCTGACATACCCAGTCAGAGGCCAGCCCTTCCCAAATCTGAGCGATTTTGTCATACAGATACTGCACAAAGTCCTCAGCTCGGCCCTGCAAGGGGTCATCCCGCACTTCCAGGTGGAGGAGGGAGCAGGTCACCCTAAACAGGGCGGCCGGGCGATTATCTGATGACGCGATAAGAGCGGCAAAATAGCTAGATTTCGCTGCTTTTATCGCCACTAGGTAAGTCTTAATATGAGACCTCACCAGTGTTCGGTCGGATTCGGAGCGGCTGGTCCTCCAACTACTCTCCAGGCATCTTTTCCGGCACTTCATCTCCCTAAGCTCCTCGGAGAACCAAGGAGCTAGGTGACTTCGGTGCCGGGTCAGAAGCCGCAAAGGCATGACATGGTCCAAGGCCCTGGCAGCCGCGCTATCCCAGGCGGCCACCAGGTCCTCAGCCGAGTCATGAGCCAGAGTCTCAGGAAATGGCCCAAGCTCCATCTGGAACCTATCAGGGTCCATCAGGCGCCTGGGGCGGAACCACCTGGTCGGTCCCACCTCCCTGCGGCAGGGTGCAGTGGTTAGAAAGTCCAGTCGAAGGAGCGAGTGGTCAGACCATGACAAGGGTTCGATGACTATATCCCCTGTATCAAGGCCACTCGACCACTGACCAGAGACAAAAACTAAGTCCAGAGTGTGTCCACCCGTGTGAGTAGGGTCATGAATTAACTGAGTAAGGTCCATGGCCATCATGGAAGCCATGAACTCTCAAGCCACTTCAGACGTTTCGCCGACAGATGGCAGGTTGAAATCCCCCATGACTAGAAGTCTGGGGGTACCAACCGCCACCTCAGCTATGACGTTGAGCAGCTCGAGCAGGGCCGTTGCCATGCGGCAGGGAGCCAGGTACGTGATCAACAAGCCCATCTGTACTCCATGACCCCACTTCACAAAAAGGGACTCACATCCGGCTATCTGTGGAACAGTGGTCTCCCTCGGATCAAGACTTTCCTTTATAATAACCGCCACCCCCCCGCCCCTGCCCTGAGCTCTCGGCTGATGGAATGCTCGGAAACCTGGTGGGCACCTATTCACGAGGGGAACCCCCCCCTCCTGGCCCAACCAGGTCTCCGTAATACCTGCCAGGTCTGTTCCCCCCTCCTGAATAAGATCGCAAATGAGGGGGGCTTTATTTACCACGGACCATGCATTGCACAACAGCAGCCGAAGGCTCGGGCCCTGAGAGTCTGAACAGCCTGGGGTGCGAGAAGGGCTATGGGGACCGGGGCGCACCACCGCTCGAAGATAGCGAGTGCACGCCCCCACCACATGATGCGGCCCCCTGCTCCCACCATATCTGCCCCTCCCACTCAACACATTGATAGAGAAGCCCTTGACAGAATGGACTCTGATGTCCCCCTTACCCCCGGAATCCGCACCCTCCGTGGCCCCACTGACAGCTGGGCTGGACCCCTCCCCCCGTGGGTTAACCCCCAAACCCACACAACCCTCCCGCCCCTTAAAATCCCTTAAAAATCTATCAAAAAGTTTCCCTACAAAACCCCTCAATCCCCTTTTTGTGGCATGCCACAGGTTTAATAATAGAAATAAAGATTATAAATGTTGAGCTCAATAATAAGAATAAAATGATTATGTTGGGATTCAATATTTTATGAATGTTTATAATAATTGTATGATTTATATTTTAAAAATATATCCATCTAAGCAAATGAAAGAGAAAAAGGGAATGATAATTGGTTAAGATTTAAGATTTAAGTAACGGGCTTTTGGGGATAATGGCATAGTTAAATAATGGATTTGAGGGAAATAACTGAGTAAAATATTAAGTTGTATTAATTGAAAATTAAGATTTGTTAGTGATTTGTATGAATTTGTGACCTGATCAAGAGCTTTGTTTTGAAAATATGTGTTTTATGTTTATAATTTAAAATAATAAAAAACTTTTTAAAAAAAAGATGAGGCCACTCTGGAGGATCCCACGAATCCAAGAGGGTCGATCGGAGTGGGGAAGAAAGACAACTGGGACAGAAGAACCAAAAGTGTCACCCTCACCTGAGACGGCCGGCAACCAGGCTGGAAAAGTGAGCTGGACACACTGTGGGACCAGGAGGACCCAGCCGAAGAACCGGCTAGGCAGAAACAACTTAAGAGACAAGTCATGCAGCTTTTGAGAACCTGAGAGCTTGTGAGGAATTAGATCACTGAGAGGGAGGAGGTGAAGCAGCAGCAGCCACTGACAGAGCCAGAGCTACCACCCAGGTCCCACGGCTAATGACCCGGCAGATGGGGCAGGGGAGCTAGCAGCCATCCTGGTGAACCCACCATGCGCAGTACCAGTCTCTGCAAATGCTCTGGGGCCAGCAAGGGCCCCATAGCTAGAACAGAAGGCACCCACCCTGGGTGGGAAGTACGACAGTGATCCACAGCAGTTGGGCTTTTTCTGGTGCACGTCCACACATACATGCAGGAATATGGGTGGGATTTCCGAACTCAGGGCATCCAGGTCAGAGTCGTCACCCTGGCCCTGGAAGGAGCAGCAGCCAGGTGGATGGTGATCCTCCACAATGCCGCCGCCCCAGAACTACGGAATTTCGACCGCTTCATGATGGCACACTGTCACCAATTCAAAGACCTCAGATTGGAAGGTTCATGACCAGATTAGAACCGTGAAACAATGTTGCCAGCCAGTGGCCAAATACACTAAGGAGTTCTGAGACCTCACCTGCCAAGTAGACTGGCTGAAAGACATCCTAGTGACCTCATTTAAAAGACAGACTGAATGATGACCTCTACCATGTCTGTCTGGCCCGCAGAACTCCAAACTGTCTCCACAAGTGGTATATTTTAACAGAAAATGTGGAAATTGACCTAGTCAGAAACCAGTACCAAGCTGGGAGAACCTGGAAAAGATCCCCAACCCAGGGGAAGCGAGAGTCATTCAAACCACAGATTGCCCCCCCTATCACGGTCAACTGCTTGCTTCAAATGTGGAAAAGATGGGCACCACACAATCAAGTGCCGCTCGAAGACCCCGGCCCAGAAACCTGAGTGCCTGTCAAGTGGAAAACCAGTGAAAGCCACCCCACATGGAAAAGACACCACCCTGAGAAGCAGAGAGGCTGTGAAGTTTTGCCCCCTAGCAAAACCAGAGGAGGGAACTCCGGCCTCGCCAGGAGAGGACACCGACCAGTTCAAAAGTGATTCCAAAGACGATCTGCTGGTAAGCGAGCCTATCAAACTGGTCACACTGCCCCAAGACTATTTATCCCCAACTGGAAAAGGAGAGTAAAGCTGTCAGCATACTTTGAGGAAGATGACTGCCTCGGAGTTGGGGGTGCTACTTGGAACCCTGACACACTCCTAGACTCGGGGTCCACCCAGTGTTCAATTAGACTGGCGCTGGTGGGGAGATTGGGCATTCACTTACAAAATCTAAAGACTCTTGTGGCATTTTACCAGCTAGATGGGTCAGTCGCAGGTGGGGAACCGGCCATTTTTGCTATGGAGCCCCTGGAAACCCCATAGGGGCCCACAACGAAAGACTCATATTCATTGTGACACATGGAATGGAGTGGCCATTGGTCCTAGGGCTCACCTGGCTGAAGAAGTGGAATCCCAGAGTAAACTGGAAAGAGGTACCCTGAGATTTCAGTGGGGAGTAATTGGACCAGATGACCAAGGAGAGGAACTGGGGGGAGGGGAGCCCAAAGAAAGTAATGACCACCACTGGGAAGGGCGAGCCAATGCAGGGAATTCCCTGAGAGTACAGAGACCTAGCTGAAGTGTTCAGCGAAGAGAACTCCAACAAGCTTCCCCCTCACTGCCCCACAGACTGTGCCACTGAGATACTCCCTGGGGTAAAAACTACCAAAACCAAAGCTATATAGCATGTCCCCAAGAGAACTCAAGGAACTGTGGGCATTTATAGATAAGAACTTAGCCCAGGGGTTCATTAAGCCAGCCCGATCCAAGTTCATGGCCCCGGTACTGTTTCGGGAGAAGGATGGATCTTTATGCTTATGCATGGATTATAGAAGTCTAAATGCCATGAGCATGCAAAATGGATACCCCGTTTCCCTGATGAACATGATAGTTCACCTCTCCAAGAGAAAGGTTTTCTCAAAGCTGGACTTGAGGGAAGCCTGTTACAGAGTCAGAATTTGGATAGTAACAGATCTGTTTTCCAAACATGTCCACTTCATACCCTGCCAAAAAATTCCCACTGCTAAAAATCTGGCCAAAATATTCCTACTTCACATGTATTGATTGCACGGAGGCCCCCAGAGGATTATATCAGACTGGGGTGGTGGTGGTTCCAATTCACTTCAAAATTCTGGAGACCTTTCCTAAGCATCCTGGGGTTGAGGCTTAGGAAAGGCCTGAGTTCTAGTCATCATCCTCAGACAAATGGGGGAATGGAACGAATAAACGGGGTTCTAGAGCAGTATCTAAGGTGTTTCATCAACTACCAACAGGATAACTGGACCAACCTCTTGCCATTCACATAGGTTGCTTATAATAATGCAGTGTACTCCAGCACTGGATTCACCCCTTTTAGAGTTGCTACTGGCCAGGAATTCAACCCCATGCCAGAACTACCAGTAGAAGAATCCACCATACCCTCCCTTAAGGAGTAGATACATCAACTGCAAAACACCTGGCTGGTAGTAAGAAAAGCAGTGACTGTAGAGCCGCGTTCAAAGCATAGGCTGATAAGAAACTAACAGACCCTAAACCCGTGATGGCGAACCTATGGCAGGCATGCCAGAAGTGGCACGCAGAGCCATCTCTCTGGGCACACAAGCTGTCGCCCATTGCTTTTCCTGGTTCTGGCCCCAACTGGTCTTCACGTGCACAGGAGTACCAGATAACCCCTTCTGAGCATGCGCAAGATGGCGGTCGCGTGGTGAGGTGCTGCGGCTGGATGGAGGCCTTTCTGGAGCTCGAGGGGGTACTGCAGGGGAGCTCGACCACCAGCGACCCCTGATTGTGTCGGATGGTTTCGGGGCGAGGGTTTTGAGATCTTCCTCGCCCCTGAACGCCCCTGGAGTCGGAGACAGCAAGGGAGAGTGTAGCCGTGCCGCTCCGACTCTGCCGACGCCGCCGAGAGCCGAGTGGAGAGTGGAGAGTGGTGGCGCTGCTGGGGAGGAGAAGGGAGAGCGGAGAATGGAGCCGAGCGGAGAGTTGAGAGCGGAGAGAGGAGATATGGAGATGAGGCTTGTTGGCGGCGGCGGGTTCAGTCAGTGGAGCTCGGGGCGAGGGTTTTTGAGATCTCCCTCGCCCCTGGACATGCCTGGAGGCACTGGCAGAGAAGTTGGCCACACTGCTCCGATGCCGCCGAAAGTGGAGCTATGGTGGTTTGTTCAGCAGCAGTCGTTGGCAGTGATAGTGGCAAAGGTGAAGGGGGAAGTA
Organism: Pantherophis guttatus; assembly: GCF_059756535.1. Taxonomy (NCBI): domain Eukaryota; kingdom Metazoa; phylum Chordata; class Lepidosauria; order Squamata; family Colubridae; genus Pantherophis; species Pantherophis guttatus. The sequence goes on along the minus strand of NC_142063.1, from coordinate 181,970,017 downwards.
TGGCTGTGGGGCAGCGAGTGGTGGCAGCCCATTGAAATTTCATCTACCCCACTCAGGAACTTCCTCAGCGGACCCCTGGAATCCAGGAATGGTGGCGTGGATATCAGCGGGGGTGGTGAGACCGGCCCTAACATTAAACTGGGCCATGGCACACCCCACGGAAGTACTGGAGCTGTTTTCAGGCCCTATTGCTGGAGAAGGGGGCTTGCTGGAGGGTGAAAACTGAGAGGAGCATAAATGGGTCTGGACTGGAGAAGAGAGACCCCCTCCCGGGATATCTTGGTGGCTGTAGAGGACCTGGAGGCCCCCTGTGACATCCAATGGAGGCTGGGGTTTGGATTTGTTATCCTGGGAGAACTGAGGAAAGTAGGGCTGGGGGGCGACGGAGGAGCTTTCCGTCGCATAGATACCAGCCCTTCCCCCCCGGGTACTGTGTCTGCCTAAATGGGCTTATTATTTGCCCTGAGCAAAGGAATTTTCTCTCTCCCCCGCTCTTTTCTTCCCCTCTTCCTTCTCCCCCTTCCCTTCCCTTTCCCTTTTTCATCGGGACTTACTCGAATGTGACCTTGAGTACAAGACTTTGCCAAGGATTTTCCATCTTTGCCCCTGGCATGACTCATTGACTGACTGATAGACTGATAAATCTTTCCTCCGACCATGGTCAGCCAAATTGATGCAACTGTTGAGGGGTCCTCTATTACATCATGATTCTTGCCTGTGGGAGAAGTTTTTCAATCTACAGCCCCTTGGGGGTTCCGCCGTGAGAGGGCGGGCCAGAGGTCGCCCCCATTGGAGGAGATAATTAGGACCCTCCTACTGTTGTGGGAGGACAGTAGAGATACCAACAGCACATCGATGAACAAATGGCTGTGTTACATCTTTTGTGAAGTTCCCTGTCTGAGCTCTGGGCCTCCATCGCTGCATTTTGGAGATGTATATGACTGCAGATCTTCTTGCGCTGCGAGATTCCCCCTTCTCGCAGATGTGGCCCTCCTCACTATTGAGGGCCCACCTCAAGGACGGGTTTTGGGATCCAGAGAGGTGGCATGTGAAAACTAGGGGATTGAGGGGTTTTCTATCGAAATTTTTAGTCAAATTTTTAAGGGGACCCAGGGAGGGGGAGGTCAGATTGGAATTCGGGTTGTGGGTATGGGGGATAACCCACAAGGGGGAGGGTCGGGTCTGGCAGTGTGGGGGTGGGGGACCCGGGGTCGAGGGGGGAGTTAGAGCTTGTCCGGATGGTTTTTTGAACATCAGTACTGTAGGTGGGAGGGGTAGATATGGCGGAAGCAGGGGGCCATATCGTGTTAGGGGAGTGCGCACTCACTGTCTACGAGCGGTGGCATGCTCCAGCACCCAAGGCTCTACTCGCTCCTCAGGTTGCATAGACCCTCAGGACCCAGGCCTTCGGCTGATGCTGTGCAATGCCAGGTCCATAGTAAATAAAGCCCCCCTCATCTGTGATCTTGTTCAGGAGGGGGGTGCGGACCTGGCAGGTATTACGGAGACCTGGTTGGGCCAGGAGGAGGGGGTTCCCCTCGTTGAAATGTGCCCACCAGGTTTCCAAGCATTCCATCAGCCGAGGTCACAGGGGAGAGGAGGGGGGGGTAGCGGTTATCATTAAAGAAGGTCTGAGACTGAGGGAGGACACTGTTCCTCAGATGGCCAGCTGTGAATCCCTTTTTGTGAAATGGGGTCATGGGGTTCAGATGGGTTTGCTGATCACGTACCTGGCTCCCTGCCACGTGGCAACAGCCCTGCCCGAGCTACTCAACGTCATCGCCGCGGTGGCGGTTGATACCCCTAGGCTTATGGTCATGGGGGATTTCAACCTGCCGTCCGTGGGTGAGACGTCGGAGATGGCTCGGGAGTTCATGGCTTCCATGACAGCTATGGACCTGACCCAGTTAATTCATGGCCTTACCCACACATGGGGAAACACGCTGGAACTGGTTTTTGTCTCTGGACAGTGGTCGAGGGATCTTGAGATAGGGGATATAGTTACTGAACCCTTGTCATGGTCAGATCACTCTCTCCTTCATCTCAACTTTCGAACTGCTGCACCCCGCCACAGGGAGGCGGAGCCGGTAAGATGGTTCCGCCCCAGGTGCCTGATGGAACCTGATAGATTCCAGACGGAGCTTGGGCCATTTCCTGAGGTTCTGGCACACGCCTTGACTGGAGACCTGGTGGCCGCCTGGGATAGGGTGGCTGCTGGAGCTCTGGATCGGGTCGTGCCTTTGCGGCCTCTGACCCAGCGCCGATCTCAATTGGCTCCTTGGTTTACCGAGGAGCTGAGGGAGTTGAAGCGCCGGAAAAGATGCCTAGAGAGTAGTTGGAGGGCTAGTCTTTCTGAATCTGACCGGGCACTAGTAAGATCCCACATTAGGAATAACCTAGTGGCGATAAAAGCAGCGAAATGTAGCTATCTTGCTGCTCTTATTGCGTCATCAGATAATCGCCCGGCCGCCCTCTTTAGGGTGACCCGCTCCCTGCTCCATCAGGAAGCGCGGGAGGACCCCTTGGAGGGTAGAGCCGAGGATTTTGTTCAGTATCTGTATGACAAAATCACTCAGATTCGGGAAGATTTGGACTCCGACTGGGTAGTCTCAGGGGGAGAGACAGGGGCAGGTCTTGAGAATGTTATCTGGGATGAGTTTGATCCTGTGACCCCTGAGGACGTGGACAGGATTCTGGGTAGACTGAACGCGACCACTTGTTTATTGGAGCAGTGTCCTTCCTGGTTAGTACTGGCTTCCCGGGAAGTGACACGAGGCTGGCTCCAGGGGATTATAAACGCTTCGCTGGGTGAGGGTGACTTTCCTGCTGCCTTAAAAGAGGCAGTGGTGAGGCCTCTCCTCAAGAAGCCTTCCCTGGACCCGGCAATGTTGGTAAATTACTGTCCGGTCTCCAACCTTCGCTTCGTGGCGAAGGTTGTTGAGAGTGTGGTCGCGCAACAGCTCCCCCAGCACCTGGATGAAACGACGTATCTAGATCCATTCCAGTCGGGCTTCAGGCCCGGGTACAGCACGGAAACGGCATTGGTCGCGTTGGTAGATGATCTCTGGAGGGCTCAGGACAGGGGATGCTCCTCTGTCCTGGTCCTGTTAGATCTCTCAGCGGCTTTTGATACCATCGACCATGGTATCATGCTGCACCGGTTGGAAGAGTTAGGGGTGGGAGGCACTGTGTTGTGGTGGTTCGCCTCCTTTCTCTCTGACCGGTCGCAGTCTGTGTTGACAGGGGGGCAGAGGTCAACCCCGAGGCCCCTCATATGTGGGGTGCCGCAAGGGTCGGTCCTCTCGCCCCTCCTGTTCAACATTTATGTGAAGCCGCTGGGCGAGATCATCCGTGGTTTTGGGGTGAAGTACCACCAGTACGCTGATGACACCCAGCTGTACATCTCCACCCCAGACCACCCCAATGATGCCCTTGAAGTGATGTCCCAGTGCCTGGAGGCCGTGCGGATCTGGATGGGGAGGAATAGGCTCAGGCTCAACCCATCCAAGACCGAGTGGCTGTGGTTTCCGATGTCCCAATATAGTCAGTTGGTGCCATCACTGACTACTGGGGGTGAATCATTGGCCCCCACGGAGAGGGCGCACAACTTGGGCATCCTCCTGGATTCACGGCTGTCTTTAGAAGAGCACTTGACAGCCGTGACCGGGAGGATTTTTCATCAGGTTCGCCTGATTCGCCAGTTACGTCCCTTTCTGGATCGGGACTCATTACACACGGTCACTCATGCCCTTGTCACCTCCCGCCTGGACTATTGCAACACTCTCTACATGGGGCTCCCCTTGAGGAGCACCCGGAGGCTCCAACTGGCGCAGAGTGCGGCCGCGCGGGTGGTAATGGGAGCGACATGGCGTTCCCATGTAACACCTCTCCTGCGCGAGCTGCACTGGCTCCCGGTGGTCTTCCAGGTGCGCTTCAAGGTTTTGGTTACCACCTTTAAAGCGCTCCATGGCTTAGGACCTGGGTACTTGCGGGACTGCCTACTACCACCAATAGCCTCCCACCGGCCGGTACACTCCCATAGAGAGGGGCTCCTCTAGGTGCCGTCGGCCAAACAATGCCGACTGGCAGCCCCCAGGGGGAGAGCCTTCTCTGTGGGGGTACCTACTATCTGGAATGAGCTCCCCCCAGAGATACGGAGGATCCCGGATCTGCGCACCTTCCGCCGCGCTTTAAAGACCTTACTATTTCACCAGATGGGCCTGGCCTAATTTTCTCCCTCTTTTATAAAAGATTTTTAATTTTTAAATATCTTTTAGTATTTTATACATTCAATTTTAAAATTGGTTTTAAAAAGTTTGGGGTTCTGAATTTGTCGGGGCCAAAATTATTTAATTTGATTTTATTCTACTTTTAAATTTTGTATGTATGTGTTTTATTGTTTGGCTGTGCACCGCCCTGAGTCCTTCGGGAGTAGGGCGGTATAGAAATCAAATCAAATAAAATAAATAAATAAATAAAATAAATCGGAAGAACAGCTGCCTGGTGCACATGCGTGTGCTGGATAGATGACCTTCCAGTTTCCGGCATGCACATGCAAACCAGCCAGCTGGTCTTCGCGCACATATGCACACCAGAAACTGGAAGGCCAGGTGGCCGGTGCACATGTGGGCGCCAGAAACCGGAAGATTATCTTCCCGGCGTGCACATGAATACCAGGTGGCTGCTCTTCCGATTTCCGGTGCACGCATGCACACCGGCCAGCTGGTCTTCTCGCACGCATGCACACCAGAAACTGGAAGACAAATGGCAGTCCAATTTCTTTCTGAAAGCCTCCAGTGATGAAGCTCCCACAACTTCCGAAGGCAAGCTGTTCCATTGGTTGATTGTTCTCACTGTCAGAAAATTTCTCCTCATTTCTAGATTGAATCTCTCCTTGGTCAGTTTTCATCCATTTTTCCTTGTCTGGCCCTCAGGTGCCTTGGAAAATAGCTTGACCCCTTCCTCTCTGTGGCAGCTCCTCAAATATTGGAACACTGCTATCATGTCTCCCCTGGTCCTTCACTTCACTAGACTAGCCTGTAACCATTCTTCATATGTTTTATTCTCCAGTTCCCTAATCATCCTGGTTACTCTTCTCTGCACTTTTTCTAATAATAATAATAATAATAATAATAACCCTTCATCTTAACTTCTCATCCTAATATAGTTCATTTTTTCTTTTCCCTCCTTAAAATTTGAACCCCTAAATTTAAATTCACATAACATAATACAATCCCCAATTATTACCTTAAATTCTCTTATTCTAATCACCAATACTTCTTTTATCAACTATTAAATATATTCAATAAAAAATCAATTAAGTATCAATCTTACTCCAATACCTCTACATTTAAATTCATATAACATAATACAATTCCCAATTATTTTCTTAAATTCTCTTGTTCCAATCTCAAAGTTTTTTCTTTATCAATTGTTCCAAATAATACACGTCAACATTTTTATCAAAACCAGTTAAATATATCTAATTAATTCATAATCTAATATTATTTCAGCTTTCTGTTCTTAAATTCCAAATATATAATTAAGAATATTTTATTTATTACAATCCCCTTCATTAATTAAAAATATTCCAATTATTACATTCATCATACATCCATATAGTTTTAAAATCACTTCATTAAAAATACAATTTCATCTTTTCCCTAGTATTCATTTCCTTTACTCCATGTTCTCCGTCCATTTCTTTCTCCCTTTCTATCTTTATATTTTACTTTCTTTTTCTTTATCCTTCTTCTTTTTTGTATTTTAAAATCCTGAGCTCTCTTTTCCCTTTTTCTTATCTTCCCACTGTTAATCCCAATGTAATCATTTTGTTTTTTAAGATCATAAACTCTTCTGTTTTGCTGTATCTTTCCCATTATTTTCCATCCCTTTTCCCTTTTTCTTATTTTCTCACTGATAATCCCAGTGTAATCATTTAAGTTTTTTGTATTCTTTCTATTCCACCCTCTTTTTTTGTTTCTTTCCCCTTTTTTTATTTCTTCTATTATTAAATCCAATGTAATTTTTAAAGTTCTCCTTTTTATTATTACTACCCATATAATCATTTAGTTTTCCATAATCAATCTCCTTGTCTTTGTCTTCTTCTTTATTATCAGTCTCTTTTTCTTGCTTCTCATTAGTTGTTTCTTTGTCAGCTTGAGTGTATACTAAGTCAATTTTTTGGTCATCAAGTTTCAATTTTCCATGCAACATTGTGGTCATTTCCCTTATTTCCATTTTCAATGATAGGTACATCGTTATCATTTCCTTCAGTTCCTGCGCCATTTTGTTCTTTCTAAATTGATATTGTTCCAATTGAAGTTACACTATAATCCTCTTTTTTTTTCTCCAAGCCAAAACACTAGTGAACAAACAAAGCCTCCTTAAAATTTCTCACATGCTCCCTTTCAAAGTCCAAGGGTTTTTTTTCTTTTTCCAAAACAAAAGTTCAGTGTTATAATATTTTTTCTTTTGTTGAAGTCCCTGAAAGCAGGGAAAATACAGTCATCTGGACCATGATAGACCTATTCTCAAAACAAGCCCACTTCACAGCCTGCTCTGGGCTCCCCTTAACAAAAAAACTGGTCAAGTTGTTCATCAGATTTACAAGTTGCATGGCATCCCCCATAGAATCATTTCTGACAGGTGTGTCCAATTCACCACTAAGTTCTGGAGGCAGCTTGTTAGGTCCATTGGGTCCTCATAGGGACTTAGCTTGTCTTTTCATCCAAGTACCAATGGGGCCATGGAATGAGCAAACACTATAGTAGAGCAGTATTTAAGGTGTTATGTCAACTATCAGCAATCAAATTGGGCAGAGCTGCTGCCATTCACTGAAGTGGCATACAATAAAGCTGTGCATAGCAGCATTGATCTAACACAGCGATGGCTAACCTTTTTTCCTCGGGTGCCAAAAGTGTGCCCACACCCATAATGCAATGTCCCTCCCACATGCCCCGCCCCTCCACACATGCGCACGAACCCCTGCATGTGCACGTGACCCCCCATGCGCACACAATCCCCGCTCCCCCCACGCATGCGCACACGACTTCCCCCTTTTGGCCTCACATTCCAAAAAAGCACTGGGGGGGGGGAGCCTTTGCCCCCCAAAATGGCTGGGAGGGGGGAAGCCTCCAAAATGGTTGGGAGGAGGAAAAAAGTCTTTGCCTCCCAAAATGGCTGGGGGAGGGAAAGCTTCCAAAACGGCTGGAAGGGAGACAAAAAGCCTTTGACTCCCAAAATGGCTGGGGGGGAGGGGAAAAAGCCTCACCTTCCAAAACAGCGCTGGAAGGGGAATCTCTGGAGATCTGGGAAGGCACAGGCAGCAGGAAGTGAGGAGAAAGGTAGGTGTTGTGACCCCTACTCCCAAGCCTGTCCTAACAGAGGAAGAGGACTCAGAAGGTGATGGGGAGGAACTGACAAGGCCTCCCTCTCCAGGATTCTCCTTTCTGGCAATGCCTCAGGTTCTATCCGAAGGCCAGGAGGAACAGCCTGGGATGTGCCAGGAGGAAGGCATATCGGAGCACCAATTGATAGGGAGTGAGGATGATGAATCCTGGCTTGATCCCAGGCAGTGTCCGAGGGAGAAGCGTGCGGAGCAACAGAAGAGGCGTGGGAGGGCCAGAGATTGAGCTGAGTCATAGAGCCAAGCCCCACCAGGAATAAAAGTGGGTGGGATTGCTCTTCAGGCTTTGTGACGGACAAAGTTAAACTCTGAAAGTCACATCATGATCTCTGAAATTCGGCTTGGATATATTTTGGACTGAACATTGACTAAACTCTTGTTTCGTGGATAATTTGTTGCTCCTGGAACGGACTGAAGATAAGTCCTCTTCTGCTATATGGGAGTGAAAATGTTCTTTTCTTTTTTTTTTTTTTAATTTGATTTATATGCCGCCCTTCTCCGAAGACTCAGGGCGGCTTACAATGTGCTCAGCAGGCATTCGGCAGTTTGCTGCCAAAACCTTGGTCTGCCAAGAATTCTAATCTGTTTACCTAATAAAATATTGGCAGGCGTGCTTGGTATTACATTTGCCTGTGTGAGGAAGGGGGACAGAACAGTAGGTCTCCCCACATAAGTGCATGCATCTCCCGCTTGCAGGGCAGACCCGAAAATCAGCTGGCCGGTAGGAAGCATGCGCATGCACAGTGGAGCTGAGCTGGGCGACAGCTCGCATGCCTGCAGAGAGGGCTCCACGTGCCACAATTTAGGCTCCCTTGCCTGCTAGGGAAAGTGCATCCAGTCTTTCACAGTAGCTTGTTAAAGCCGGCGGTAGGCTCCCTGATCAGGCCAGTAGATTGGGCAGCCCCAAAACCAATAATCATGGGGAGACTCATACAAAGATGATTTTAGATTCAAGACTGCATAGGGGTAGGTTGCAGTACCTTGTACATTGGAAGGGATACCTGCTCTCTGAAACCACTTGGGTCAAGAGCTGGGATGTGAAGGCAGATAGGTTGATTAAACAGTTTCATGATGAATTCCCTCAAAAGCCTAAGGGGCCCCCGGGGGAGGAAGGGGGGTTGAGGTGATCCTTGACTAATCTCCCTCTGTATGTTTTGTCTTCCAGCAAATCCTCTTCATTTGAGGAGGGCAGCCTGTCAACCCTGAAGCTGATCTGGCTGAAGCCAACTTGGAGCGAGGTAAAGGGAAAGCGTCAGCGTTCCAGAAAAAAACCCAACTCCAAGTAAAAACTCTGAAGCAAGCATTTTTCAAAGTTCTATTTACTAGAATAAGTAAACTGCCACATCTGGGAAAAACCGAATCTGAGAGGTCTGGATTTTCCCTCAGTAAATCAAAACCCCCAAAATCATCCCCTCACTCCTCAGACGATCACATGCTCCAATCACCATCCGTCCCATCTTGAGACATCACTCCGATCACTCCTTCTCCAGATGCAGGATCGGCCTAACTTTGACCGTCAGGAAGAATGCTATTATGTCTAAAGACAACCCCTCTACTAAATCCCCCCTCCTACTTTCCCACACATGAGAAGGTGGCAGCATGAAAGCTTCCGGCCTAATATGGCTTCCAAAGCTGACAGAAGGTGGATTAGAGATAGCTGGGGTTGTGTAGTCAAAATAAAATGCTTTCTCTTGGGAGACATTCTCACACCTGGCTGGAGTGAAGTCACCAGACCAGCAGACGCTGCCTTGATTGGGCCATGTGACTGTTTGGGTTTGAGGGGGAAACTTTCACTTTTAATTAAGTGAAAACTAAGGGGCCCCTCAGAGTTGGTTTTTGCCAGAAATGTGTCAATATATTTCCAATAAAGCTATTCTTTGAGGAATCCATTTGCCTTGGAGTTTTTGCTTGTGATGGATCTATTACTTGGAATCCTGACAGAAGGTTTTCACCAAACTAGACTTGAAGGATGCCCATTACCAAGTGAAGATAAAAGAAGGAGGTGAATGGCAAACCGCATTTAACAGCCCGTTGGGTTGCTACCAATTTTGAGTGATGCCATCTGCGTTACAAGGAGCACAAGCAGCATTCATGCAATTAATAAACAATGTCCTGCATGAGCACATTGGGGTGCTGGTGTACGATGACATTCTAATTTATACTGAGACCATACAAGAGCATGTGAACCTAGTGAAGGCAGTACTTGAGAAGCTGTGTAAAGTTTAGTTGTACATGAAGTTATCTAAATGCAAGTTCCACAATAACAGCCTAGACTACCTGGGGTATTACATCTCTAAGGATGGGGTGGAAATGGAGCCAGGTAAGGTTAGGGCAATTCTGGACTAGAAAGCCCCCAAACCAGGAGGCAGTTACAGAGTTTCCTGGGATTTACGGACTTTTAACGGCAGTTCATTCCCACATTTGCCGAGAGAGATCTGCCCATCACCAACTTGCTCAAGACGGGGAGTGGGGGTAAAGCCCAAACTGAATCAGCCACTAAACTGGTCCATTGAATGCCAAGCAGCTCTCGAGAAGTTAAAGAGTTGCTTTGCTGCAAAGCCAATCTTGAAGCATCCAAACCCAGATGAGCCTTTTGTGATCCAGGCAGATTCCAGAGATGTGGCAGTAGGGGCGATCTTACTCCAGAGGAACAAAAAGGGGGAGCTGCAATCCTGTGCCTATATGTCCCGCAAGTTATCTGATACTGAGAGGCGTTGGGCCATCTGGAGGCTTATGCTGTCCAATGGCAGGTCTTCTGACCTGGAGGTGTTAAGGACCCCAACGAACCCATCCTTAAGTAGGTCCAATAGGCTCAGCATTTTAATTGCTTCAATTTCACCCTTTACTACTTGCGAGGGAGGAAGAACTTCCTAGCAGAGGCTCTCTCTAGCATGAACCAGTACAGAAGTGCCCGAGATGAAGTACTTAACTCCATCACCCTATTCAGGCAGCTCACAGCACCAGAGCTTACGAGACAGCAGAGAACAACCTCTCTGCAACCAGTTGGAGATTCGTTGACCCAACCATTAAAAGATGCCTTCGGGAAAGATGAATGGTTCCAGAGACATAAAGATGACCTGTTGTTTTAAATGAGGGCTTGGCATGGAACGGGAGTAAATTGTACATCCCAGCCAGTCAAACAACCTTGGTCCTGCAGAGGAGCCATATGATGCAAAACCCGCAGGGCATTTTGGCTTCATGAAGACCTTTTGTTTGGTAAAGAGACAGTTTTGGTGGCTAAAAATGAGAAAGGACATAGAGGCCTATGTAGCCAGTTGCCCCATATGTGCTTCCATGAAGTGCCTATCTGCAAAGCCTCCAGACTTGCTACAGTCAGTGACCAACCCAGCTAAACCGTGGGAGGAGATATCCATGGACTTTGTTGTGCAGTTGCCTGAGCATGCTGGGAAGACAGTAATCTGGACTGTCATTGACTTGTTTTCAAAGCAAGCACACACATCTCCAAACATTCCTTCAACCCTGGTCCTAGCCAAAATGTTTATGCAACACATCAACAGATGTGCACTGTGCCTGGAAGTCTAGCATACACACAGAGCAAAAACATGCACACATCTCACGTTGCCAGGACATTCTGTGAGGACACAGCATGTGGGCGAGTCCCTCCGGCGCCGTGAGATGTGTGCCTGTTTGCTCTGTGTGTATGAGGCTGAGAAGGAGGAGAGAAGCAGCATTCAACCTGGCTACTTCTCTCCTCCTTCTCAGCCTCAAACATACACACAAAGCAAACACGCACACAGGCCAGAGGGACTCTGTTTGCTCTGTTCTGCCATTCAATGATACTTCTTTGCGCTTGCTGACTTAAGATCGCCACCATCCCATAACCATCAACCTTCCCTATAGCCCATCGGTCTTATGTGCTAAACTGTTGACATATATGCTCGTGATCGTCTCCAAAAGGCACCACCTGCACTGACAGCCACTTTTATATTCTCTCTGCTGCTTCTGCCTCGTTTCATCGAAACAGCCTTTCTTTACTCACATTCTCCACACTTTTTACCTGGCCAACTTCATTTTCCTCCCTCGCTATTTCTGCATTTTCTGCAGATAATGGACTACTCTGCTTCAGATCCTGGAACCTGCCGCCAGGTTTCCACTTACTTTGCAACCTTACCAGCTGCTTTTCTTATCAAAGCTTCTGAATTAGATGCGTCCTCTTTAAGACAACCTAAGCTCCCCTGTTGGCTTCCTCTCATAGTTATTTAAATCATCTTTCCAATAACTAGCTTCTGTTTAAAGATAAAAGCCATGGGGGTTGTTGGGAAGCGTAGTTCCGGTTCTGAGCCAAAGGTAGTAAATTGTATGGATAGTTTCATCTCTTGTTTTGGTTTTCATGTGCTTTATTAATCCACTTTTAGGATTTTGCTTAATTACTAAATATACTGCTTGAGAGCATAAACCAGCACTTTCCATTTTGTTGTTTTCCCATTTCTTAGCCTACAGAATTAAATCCTGTTTACACATCTTTCACTTACTCTGCTAGTCGATATTAAAACCATACTTGTAGCGCTTGATACAAATAGAAAATCTACCATCCTGATTTTGTTAGGACTTACAAGATTGGATTTGGAATATAAACATCTACAGGAATGGATGCTCTCATTAAACAGCAAACCTATATCCTTACAGTAATTGAAAGTAAATGCTGTGGAAAATAGTCAGAATTATGAGTAAATCTCAGTCAAAGGAAGCAAGGAATAAACTTGCATCCCTGTGTATTAGAGAAGATGTACTAAAACGAATGACAGAGCAGGTGGCCATTTAAATCAGGCTTCTTAATAAACACTGCAACTACCTGCATACATTTTTATATTGTTTTCCTAGGCTATTGGGGAATTGTATTCATGGGAGAAGAGAGCTATATTTTATGTTGGAAGCACTCTTCTCAGCAATTTTCTTATTTAGAGAGGAGCTGAGCATTTTTATTCTGCCAACCCACTCAGTTGCTTGCATGGGTTTCCATGTAATTCCTTCATGTAATTCCTAATCTAAAAAAAAAAGATGGTACTTAAACAGAGAGTGAATTGAAATAAACTGATTCTCTATACAGTGCGTAAAAAAACATTTTACTTTAGAATGAACACAGGGATATATTTATGTAGGAGTCACTAGCAACATATAGTGCATGTTGTGACTATGATTATGCATGAAGGAAAAAAGCATTATCTGTAAATGCTCATAGGAGTGATTTGGTGTGTTGGATCCTATTTCAAATAAAAAGCATATTATATAATCTGTTTCAGAAATGTCACTGGAACAATCTGAATTCTGCATCCTAGCCCCAAAATCTCACAATTGAAAGCATTCTGTTATAAAGTCACTTTATCATTTTCTTTTTGAGTACTTTCATTTTATTCCAAACTTCAGTTCTAGCATTATTTCCTATTAATAGGGGGGAGGTATGTAGGAAATTGCCATCTCTGCAGCATTGGTCATGTGACTGAGTGGGCGTGGTCAACTCAATGTCACTCACAGCAAGGTCCATCCCCACCTTGCCATGAGTGACATTGAGTTGGCCATGCCCATTCAGTCACATGAGCCCACCAAGCCACGCCCACAGAACCTGTAGTATAAAAAATTGAATCCTACCACTGTGTTTATCCCACATTTTTCTAGCTTATCAAGAAGTAGGTTGTGGTCTACTTTGTCAAATGCCTCGCTGAAGTCTAAATATACTATGACCACAGCATTTTGCTAGTCTACTAATTTAGCCACTTTGTCAAAGAATGACATAAGATCTGTTTTTAACAAACCATGCTGGCTACTAGTTATAAATTTGTTTCTAGATTGTCACAGATAATTTTTTCCAGGATCTTCCCTGGTATTGATGTTATGCTGATTGGTCTGTAGTTTCTCGGGTCTGGGTTTGTTTTTGGTTTTTTTGAAGATGGGAAACACATCAGCTCTTTTCCAATCCTCTGGTAGTGTTGTGGCCTGTCAGCAGCCTGTGCAGATTTATTTGTTTGTTTGTTTGTTTGTTTGTTTATTATTTATTTATTTATTTGTTCAACTTGTATGCTGCCTTTCTCCGAAGACTCAAGGCGGCTTACAATGCATTTAAAAACCATATATAAAAACATTAAAAATTAAAACATTAAAAACAATTAAAACCCATTCACACCATTCATGGCCGGATCTCGCCAGATCGTAACAATGAGATCGACGGGCCCAGGCCTGCTGGAAAAGCCAGGTCTTCACCGCTTTTCGGAAGGCCAATAGGGTGGGGATGGTTCAGATCTCAGGAGGTAACTGATTCCAGGGAGCTGGGGCAGCCACATAGAAGGCCCTCCCCCACGGGCCCACCAGCCGGCACTGTTTAGCTGATGGGACCCAGGGGAGACCAACTCTGTGGGATCTTACCGGTCGTTGGGAGGTCTCGAAGATAATCTGGCCAGATTGTAGCTGATTCCGACAACGAGGAGGCTGGTGTGGTGCTGCGTCAGCTGGCGCTTGAGTTGGACAGTGAGGAGGCTGGAGAAGATGTGGTGCCAGAGGCAGGGATTCAGCCTCCAGAACCTCCAGAAGCTCCTTTAAATGAAGAGGACGAATGAAAAGAAGAGGAGGAACCTCTTCTCAATGCACGGGCGCGCAGAGCTGCCAAAAGGCAGGAGTGGCTCCTCAGGAGGAGGTCTTCCTGAGAGTAAGGCTTGGGGCTAATTGGCCACTCCCTTAGCCTATTTAAGATGGAACGCCGCTCTACAAGAGAACAACTTGAGTTCACTCTCCTTCATGTCTGCAAAATTGCTTCTGGGCTTTCTGCCACCTCTAGTAAGACTATGATTACCTTATCTTAGAATTCTGGTAGGCTGTTAAGATAGTTCATTTGAATAATAAAGACTAAGTTATTTGAGTAAAATAAGCTTCGTATAGAGTTTGTTGGCTTAGGACCTGGATACTTACGGGACCGCCTGCTGCCACCAGTAGCCTCTCACCGGCCAGTACGCTTCATAGAGAAGGGCTCCTCAGGGTGCCGTTGGCCAAACAGTATCAACTGGCAGCCCCCAGGGGGAGAGCCTTCTCTGTGGGGGCACCTGCTATCTGGAATGAGCTCCCCCCGGAGATACGGAGGATCCCAGATCTACGCACCTTCCACTGCGCCCTCAAGACCTTTCTATTTCAACAGGCTGGCCTGGCCTAACTTTCCCTTTTTAAATGGTAAATTTTAAATTTGTCTTAACCATTGGGGGTGTTTTTAATTTGTCCCGGGCCAAATTATTTAATGTGGTTTTATACTGTTTTTTAAATTTTGTAATCTATGTGTTTTATTTTTTGGCTGTTCACCGCCCTGAGTCCTTCGGGAGTAGGGCAGTATATAAATCTAATAAATAAAATAAAATTAATAAAATAAAATAAAATAAAATAAAATAAAATAAAATAATAAAATAAAATAATAAAATAAAATAAAATAAAATAAAATAAAAATAAAATAAAATAAAATAAAATAATAAATTAAAATAAAATAAAATAAAATAATAAAATAAATAAAATAATAAAATAAAATAATAAAATAAAATAAAATAAAATAAAATAAAATAAAATAAAATAAAATAAAATAAAATAAAATAAAATAAAATAAAATAAAATAAAATAAAAAAATAAAATAATAAAATTTTGTAATCTATGTGTTTTATTTTTTGGCTGTTCACCACCCTTAGTCCTTCGGGAGTAGGGCGGTATATAAATCTAATAAATAAAATAAAATTAATAAAATAAAATAAAATGAAATAAAATAAAATAAAATAAAATAATTTATTTTATAAAAATAAAATAAAATAAAAAAAATATATAAAATAAAAAAAATGTAAAGATATGATGTAAAAAATGTAAAGATAGGGCGGTATATAAATCTAATAAATAAAATAAAATTAATAAAATAAAATAAAATAAAATAATAAAATAATAAAATAATAAAATAATAAAATAAAATAATAAAATAATAAAATAAAATAAAATAAAATAAAATAAAATAAAATAAATAAAATAAAATAAAATAAATAAATAAAATAAAAAATAATAAAATAAAATAAAATAAAATAAAATAAAATAAAATAATAAAATAAAATAAAATAAAATAAAATAAAATAAAATAAAATAAAATAATAAAATAAAATAAAATAAAATAAAATAAAATAAAATAATAAAATAAAATAAAATAAAATAAAATAAAATAAAATAAAAAAATAAAATAAATTGTGTGTACTGCATTCTTTGAGGTCCGTAGCTGAACAGGTAGTTCCCCAATGCTCAAAAAAAAAGTAAAGATATGATACAATGGTTCTGAGATAACATCTGCCAGCTCCTTCAAAACTCTGGGATGTAATCCATCAGGTCTCCATTTCATCAAGGTCAGACAAGTGTTCTCTTATCATTTTCTTGCTTATTTTAATTTTTATTTCTAGTCTTCTTTTACAGTTATGTTTTTGGTAAGTTGAACTATAGTTTCTTTTTGTGTGAAGACTGACACAAAGAATGAGTTAAGCAGCTCTGCTTTCTCTCTTCTGCCTGTTACTTCCTTGATATCTTCTCTCTTTAGTGGACTGTTTCCTTGACTTTTTTTCTTCTTATTAATATGTTGAAAGAATTTTTTTATTATTATCTTTGACTTTTGTTGTGAGTCTTTGTTCATTCTGAGCCTTTGCTTTCCTGACTTTAGCTTTCCATTTTCTGGCTATCTGCTGATAATCAGCCTTAATTAAATGTCCCTCTATCCATTTTTTGTATTTATCCTTTCTATCTTTCCATTTATCAGAGAGATCTTTGTGCAACCATTCTTCTTGGATTTCTTGTTTTTCTTTTTTAGTGGAATTGTGTTGGACTGGGCTTTTATGATCATATTTTTCAGTGTTTCCCATGCTTCTTGGGTTGTTTTCCCCTTTAGGATTTTTATCCATGAAATTTTGCTTAGGCTGTCTCTGAGTTTGTTAAAATCAGCTCTTTTGAAATATAAGTTGGAATATAAATTGAAATATAATTGGTTGCATTATATTCTATTGCTTGTGTTTGCATTATACTCAATTCCAGTATAACATAGTCACCCTTGCCCAAGGTTCCGGCAACTTCAATTCCCTCTATCACTTTGTCTCTATTAGTGAGAATTAGGTCCAGTATAGTTTTTTCTCTAGTTCCCCCTCTACCTTTTGAATGACAAAGCTGTCAGCTAAATTGGTTAGAATCTGTTCGATCTCCCACTTCTGCAGAGTTTGTCTCCCAGTTGATGTCAGGGTAGTTAAAGTCTCCCATTACTACTCCCAATACTACTACTACTGCATATTTCCTATGTACATTTGTTAATTGATTAGCAAAGAGTTCATTTATTTCTTCTGCTTGGTTGGGTATCTGTAGTATACACCTATAACAATGTCATTCTTCCCCCTTTTATATTGACCCATATGGATTCTAGGAGGTTTTCATCCTTGGTTTTGTCTATTTCTGTAGGGATGTAGTGATCTTTTACCACCTCCTCTTTTGTTAGGTCTGTTTCTTTTGAATAGTTTGTATCCTTCCCTCAGTACATTCCAGTCATGAGTTTCATCCCACCAAGTTTCAGTAATGGCAACTATATGATATCTGCCTTCATGTACTAATACTTCAAGTTCATCCTGTTTGTTCCCTAAACTTTGAGCATTAGTGTATAGGCATTTGAGTCCTTTACAGTCTTGGGTATGTTTCTTATATCTCCTTTGTAACTGGGATTTCCATTATTTCCATCACTCTCTATTTCAGTATGTTTTTCTCTTTTTTTATTTCTTCTTTCTCTTTATTCCCTTCCTCTTTATGTGATTGGTTATCTAGTGAGTTTTGCTTGGAATTAGCTTCTATAGCTTTGAAGATTGCCCTCCCCCAATTTTAGTTTAAAGCCCTTCTGATAAGATGAGCCAGTCATTTTCCAAATATATTGTTTTCAGTTCTTGTGAGGTGCATTCAATCCCTTGCCAATAGCCCTTCATCTATTATTATTTTGTTTATTTTTTAATATTAAACATAAAAATTCAATATCTATATGAACAGTGTTGTCTGAGTACAATTGTTTTTGAGAAATAGTATTAATAGCAGGGGTGAAATGCTACCGGTTCACGCGAACTACTAGTAAAAGGCTACTGGTTTGCCGATCCGGTAGTAAAAAATGTAAAAAAAAAAAAAAAAAAAAAGTTCCGAGGATCAGCTGAGCAACATGCAATCGTCGGAACTATTTTTTTATTTTTTTAGTATTTTTTTACAACCGGTTCTGGAGAACTGTTAGTAAAAAATACTTTAAAAAGTAAGAAAAAAGTTCCGAAGCTCGCGCGTCACTCAGCTGATTATCCTCTTTTTTTTACTTTTTAGACATTTTTTACTACCAGTTCTCCAGAACCAGTAGTAAAAAATGCTTTACATTTTTTTTTAAAAAGGCTCCGACAATCACAGTTGTGCCACATAATTGTCAGAGCCTTTTTTATTTTACTTTTTAAAAGCATTTTTTACAACCTATTTGGTGAATAGGTTGTAAAAGTAAAAAAAAAAAAAAGGCTCTGAAGATCGTGCGCCACAACTTATCACCCACCCCCTTGTGCGCTGTTCTACTTACCCCATGCCTCCTTTTATCTGGATCCGTTCCAGTCGGGCTTCAGGCCTGGATACAGCACGGAAACGGCATTGGTCGCGTTGGTTGATGATCTCTGGAGGGCTTGGACAGGGGTTGTTCCTCTGTCCTGGTCCTATTAGATCTCTCAGCAGCTTTTGATACCATCAATCATGGTATCATGCTGCACTGGTTGGAAGAGCTGGGGGTGGGGGGCACCGTGCTGCGGTGGTTCTCCTCCTTTCTCTCCGACCGGTCGCAGTCTGTGTTGGCAGGGGGGCAGAGGTCGACCCCGAGGAGCCTTATATGTGGGGTGCCACAGGGGTCGGTCCTCTCGCCCCTTCTGTTCAACATTTATGTGAAGCCACTGGGTGAGATCATCCGTGGTTTCGGGGTGAAGTACCATCAGTACGCTGATGATACTCAGCTGTACATCTCCACCCCGGACCACCCCAATGATGCCCTTGAAGTGATGTCCCGGTGCCTGGAGGCCATGCGGATCTGGATGGGGAGAAACAGACTCAGGCTCAACCCCTCCAAGACTGAGTGGCTGTGGTTTCCGGCATCCCGATATAGTCAGTTGGAGCCATCACTAACTATTGGGGGAGAGTCATTGGCCCCCACGGAGAGGGCTCGCAACTTGGGCGTCCTCCTGGATTCACAGCTATCTTTAGAAGAGCACTTGACGGCTGTGGCCGGAAGGACTTTCTATCAGGTTCGCCTGATCCGCCAGTTGCGTCCCTTTCTGGATCGGGACTCCTTACGCACGGTCACTCATGCCCTCGTCACTTCCCGCCTGGAATTCCCGATCTGAATCTGACCGAACACAGGTGAGATCTTATATTAAGACCTACCTAGTGGCGATAAGAGCGGCGAAGTCTAGCTACTTCTCCGCTCTTATTGCATCTGCTGAGAACCGCCCAGCTGCGCTGTTTAGGGTTACCCGCTCCCTACTTCAGGTGGGGGTACGGGAAGATCCCTTAAAAGGGTCGAGCTGAGTTTTTTGTACAATTCCTGCATGATAAAGTCGTTCAGATTCGGGAAGGCCTGGACTCCAATTGGGTAGATCCAGGGGAGGAGACGGGGGCAGGTCTTGAGAGCGTTATCTGGGAAGAGTTTGACTCTGTGGCTCCTGATGACGTGGACAGGATTCTGGGCAAGCTTAACGCTGCCACATGTTTATTGGACCCGTGTCCCTCCTGGTTGGTACTGGCCTCCCGGGAGGTTACACGAGGCTGGCTCCAGGGGATTATAAATGCTTCTCTGAGTGAGGGTGTCTTTCCCGCTGCCTTGAAAGAGGCGGTTGTGAAGCCCCTCCTCAAGAAGCCTTTCCTGGACCCAGCTATATTATCAAATTATCGTCCAGTCTCCAATCTTCGCTTTGTTGCGAAGGTTGTTAAGAGTGTGGTGGCGCGACAACTACCCCGATACCTGGATGAAGTTGTCTATCTGGATCCGTTCCAGTCAGGCTTCAGGTCACGATACAGCATGGAAACGGCATTGGTCGCATTGGTGGATGATCTCTGGAGGGCTTGGGACAGAGGTTGCTCCTCTATCCTGGTCCTATTAGATCTCTCAGCGGCTTTTGATACCATCGACCATGGTATCTTACTGCACCGGCTGGAGGGGTTAGGAATAGGGGGCACCGTGCTTCGGTGGTTCTCCTCCTTCCTCTCTGACCGTTCACAGTTTGTGTTGGCAGGGGGGCAGAGGTTGACCTCAAGGCACCTTATTTGTGGGGTGCCACAAGGGTCAGTCCTCTCACCCCTTCTATTCAACATTTATGTAAAACCGCTAGGCGAGATCATCCGTGGTTTTGGGGTGAATGTTCATCAGTATGCTGATGACACACAGCTATACATCTCCACCCCAGACCACCCCAATGATGCCCTTGCTGTGATGTCCCGTTGCCTGGAGGCCGTGCGGATCTGGATGGGGAGAAACAAGCTCAGACTCAACCCCTCCAAGACCGAGTGGCTGTGGCTTCCCGCGTCCCGGTATAGTCAGGTGGTACCATCACTGACAATAGGGGATGAGATCTTGCTTCCCACAGAGAGGGCCCGCAACTTGGGTGTCCTCCTGGATTCACGGTTATCTTTAGAAGATCATTTGACAGCCGTGGCCAGGGGTGCCTTTTATCAGGTTCGCCTGATCCGCCAGTTGTGTCCCTTTCTGGATCGGGACGCCTTGCGCACGGTCACTCATGCCCTAGTTACCTCCCGTATGGACTACTGTAATGCTCTCTACATGGGGCTCCCCTTGAAAAGCACCCGGAGGCTCCAACTGGTCCAGAACGTAGCCGTGCGGGTGATTATGGGCGCAGCTCGTTATGCCCATGTAACACCTCTCCTACGCGAGCTGCACTGGCTCCCGGTGGTCTTCCGGGTGTGATTCAAGGTGTTAGTTATCACCTTTAAAGCGCTCCATGGCTTAGGACCTGGGTACCTACAAGACCGTATTTTGCCACCAATAGCCTCCCACCGACCAGTTCGTTCTCACAGGGAGGGACTACTCAGGGTACCGTCAGTCAAATTATGTCGACTGGCGGCTCCCAGGGGGAGGGCCTTCTCTGTGGGGGCTCCAACCCTTTGGAATGAACTGCCCCCGGAGATATGGAATATCCCTGATCTCCGTGCTTTCCGCCGTGCCCTCAAGACCCTGATGTTCCAACAGGCGGGGCTAAACATACGAACATGTGAATGATTTTTTAAATGTTATCTAATTCTGGGTTTTATTTAATTGACCAAACTAAGTAATAATTTTAATTAGCAATTTTATGATGTTTGTGTGTCTATATTTTTCTTGACTGTACACTGCCTTGAGTCCTATGGGAGAAAGGCGGTATAGAAATATAATAAATAAATAAATAAATAAATATGCAGTTGACATTGCTAATTTATAATTCCTATCCCACAATTTCTGCCATTTATCTAACTCTATATTATAACCAAAATTTTTGGCCCATAAATAATAAAGACTATGGTCTAGGAAGCCAAAGTTCTTTTGATGACACCGGTTTTAAGCCATGGTTCATTTCTAAAATTATTATATATATTATATAATTTATAATAATTATATATATATTAGTCATTAGCTGATTTGATGGATAAATTAAAAGCTAAGTTGCCCACTGTGCATAAGGCACTGAATAAGGCTAGGGAATGTCAAAAACAGCAAGCAGATTGGAAGAGAGCCCCCTAGCGAGAGTTTAGAGTGGGAAATAAGGTGTATTTGTCCAGCAAATACCTAAACCTGAGGCAACTTTGCAAAAAATTTAAGTCCCAAATACATAGGACCTTTCCAAATCATCCGGATTGTAAATTTGGTGACAGTGGAGCTGAAGTTGCCAAGAAGCCTCAGGCGAGTTCATTCGGTATTTCATTGCAGCCTTTTAAAACCTTTTTGGGGATCTGGTTTGAGGCTAGTCAAAGAACCACCTCCTCACCCCATCCTAGTAAAGAGGGGAGGAGAGGAGCATTACAAGATCAAAAAGATTCTTGATTCCAGATATTATAAGGGAAAGTTACAATACCTAATACGGTGGAAAGGCCACCCATTAACAGGCGCTGAATGGCTGGCTGCCTCAGATGTTAGGACTGCGTTAATTAAGAAGTTTCACATTGAGTATCCTCAATGGCTCCAATAGGGAAGGTAGGAGCAGTTGGTTTGTAAGTAATAACGTGTATATATGTTTACTTCTATTCCAGGTTTACTCTTCTTCCGGAAGAGACTGATTCGCCCTTTCACCTACATTTTCCCCTTTGCTCACAGCTTGATAAAAAAGAAAGGCAGTGGAAGAATGGAATGGAATGGAAAGGTGGTGGATAGTATCTAAGCAACCGAGGCATCTCTGGAAGTTTCCAGGACACGGAGCATGGCTAGCTGTTTTCTCAAACAAAATGAACAGAAGCAATTGGTGGACTGGACAGTTGACAGCTTAAACTATTGGCATAATGGGATAGGTTTTAATTTTAACATTAAATACAAATTTTGCAAGTCACTGACTAAGATAAAGGATTACTATTACTAGATATAAATCACCTATAATTGATTTGGATTGCAGGAGGCTATAAATGTAATGCATGTATAAATGAACAAATAAATGTCTCAATTGTTGATTTACTATCCAACTTTTAACTCCATATTCACAAAATAATTCATAATTCAAGACTATTAACTTCATCATATGCTTTCAATATATGAAATATACAAAACATAGAAAACATATTTTCTCAAATCCACATAGAGTAAATTTGTTAAATGGAAAGAATAAGATTATTGTTATGGTAAAGAATATATAATATTTTTCTATGTCCTGCTTCAGCCAAAATCATTGCCTCCAGTTCAAGAAACATTATTGCTTCAGTCAGCAGCTCTGCACTGTTGCAATAACTTACAGAATGATTTCCAGTGCAAGTGGAATATCATTCCTTGCAATTCAAAGCTCTTTCCCTCAACATTTCCTTAACACAGAATATTCAAAATCAAATTTATATATTCTAATTATACTAAATCACTATCAATCATTTCCGCACTTTTCATGGTGTATCTGATAACATAAGGATCTGAAGGCTTAAAATAATTATCTGTCATGTGAAATATTTAGGTGTTATTGGTGTATTTCTAACATATTTCTAACAGAAGTATTTCCAAATAGATACAAAGTACGATCAATTTTGTCAGGGACTATACCATATAAAATTGCAGGCTGCATAATATAAAACTGGACATCAATTTTACCAATTTTATTCAGCCTACAATATAGTCTTATGTACAGATGGTTCTCATTTAATGATTACTCACTCAATGACTATTCAAATTTATGACAGTATTGAACAAGTAGTACTCATAATCAGTCCTTGGAATTCTAGCTGCTGTGGTGATATGACAGCAATCCAGGCACTCAGCACCCAGTTTGTGATTACATCGCAGTCTCATATGATCACCTTTGCAAACTTCCCACTGGTAAAGTCAATGGGGAAGCCAGCAGCAGATGCAAATGACAATCATATGATATTCTTGCTTAACAACTAGCAGTCATTTGTTTAATGATGACAACCAATAATGTGGGAATTGCTGTTACTAAGCAGTGTTGTCACGTTAGTCATGCTTTAAGTAGCATCACTTAGCTAAGGCAATTCTGGTTCTAATTTTAACCAAGGACTACCTATATTAAACTGGTTGACCTGCTACAGTGGTCTCAGTTTTTTTGTGGTAAATTTTACTTGTATTTCATTTTCTTCCATGCACAACTGTTTTAATAATATGTAATACATCAACAAAATTATTTCAAGCGTATATGAATTGCTTGTGGCACAGCAACCTTAAACAGCAGAAGCCACTAATAAACATTAAACTTTATTCAACACTTGTATTCTTCTCCGATCCCACTGATTTCATTCTCATGAGGTTTCATGATTAGAAAGACAGAATAAAACATTGCCTCTAAATTAAAATCAAATGCTATTTGTTACTACCCCCAAATATTGTTAGCAAACGAACTAAAAGAGCACCCTAAAAACGGTAATTTCAACAAATATTACTACAGACACATGATCTATACATAACTACTGTTAAGAGATCTACAGCATGTGACAACAGTGAAATGTATTCTTAATTTAAAATTAAATGGAAAACAAAATGGTACACAAAGGAAAATAATTAATAATTAAAAGTTTTGCTTCCTGTCTTCAAAACAAGAGCGGCTATGAAGAGGACATATAGTTACCTGCATCCATATCTGCAAAGAATGGAACAGCCAGTAAGGAAAAAAAGGAACCAGAAATTCAGTCTCAGGTGGATTTAAAAGTTTATAAGGAGAACAAATACAAATAATCAAGATGTTAATTTTAATTATTATCACCTGAAATAAATGTTACTATGGTTCTTACTCCAACCTATATTCATTAACTGCAAAAAAAATAAATTACATATCTGTATATCTAAAAGTTTAGAGTTAGAAACCTAACTGGATATCCTAACCTAAGTAAGGGAAGAAGCTACATGCAAAATATATTTTTGAATGTTTCATAATGTCAAATATTAAGGAATATATATAAGATTATAGTGCTTACATTTTGCAATAGAATTATAAATGGTACTGATAAAATGACTAGTTTAGAGAAAAATTCTGTATCAGAAGAATTTACTGCTCACATGGCTGTAAATAAGTAAAATTAGACATCGGTTTTGGCTGGAAGAATATATAGGCATATACAGTATAGAGAGGTAGGCAAAATAATGTCTGAAGACATCAATGGATTTCTAGATACCTCTTATGGTACTTACCAGATTCACTAACCCATCTGACTTTTTCTTAAAATTATTTCTATTAAACAAATAAATATTGGAAAATATCATATATGGTAGCAAAAATTTAAGGGAAAACTGCAGGCCCCATTAAGCCCTCATTTTGGTGGCTGAAGCTAAGTGCTCTATTTCTAACTGTGCCTTCTATCCCACAAACTGGATCTATCTACCATTTTATGGATAATCAAGGCCACCTCTCCAAAAACAGACTATTGCAGAGACTTTCTCTGAGATGCTTTCAAAATTCTAAATGTTCTCACAGCTTCAAATCTCTGAGAGTCATTGCAAACGACCATGTGTTCTATTTGGCTCTGATAGTTTTAAAACCTTATATATCAAGATGCATTATATGAAACAAAGTGTGTTAAGGATATTGGTGCTGTGTTACCAACCAGCAGAGTAAATGCACAAGGAAACGTTGGTGAGAGCAATGAATAAGAGTTATGCAAACTGGTTTATCAAAAACTTACTTTATAGTAGAAAAACAGTCTCATAGTCTTTAAACAAATTCCAAGTCTTTGTCAGTTAAATCAGTCCAGTAGTTACAGAATCTTCTTACCCAACAAACAGTAGTTGGTTAGAATAACAAACTCACTCTGGTTCACAAACCACGATGGTAGCATCCATCCAACGATGATAGCACAATGGATAGCACTCCTCACACTATGGTAGCTTATCATACTCTGGTAGCATATCACATCATCTTCATACACAATGGCAGCATATCATAGCAGCAACTGAACACGTTACAATACCTTGCTTAAATACTCTCACAACTAGTCATTACCTAATTACAGCATGACTCAGCATTAAAGCCTTAAAGTTGCTTAGTAGCCTTGGTAGTACAGTGGTCTAAAGCACCCTGTTATTAAGACCAGCTGCCTGCAATTACTGCAGGTTCGAATCTCGCCAGCTCAAGGTTGACTCAGCCTTCCATCCTTTCTAAGGTAGGTAAATTGAGGACCCAGTTTTGGGGGCAATAAGCTGACTTTGTATAAATATACAAAATATACAAAAGGATGAAGGCTATTGCTTAGCGCATTGTAAGCCGCCCTGAGTCTCCGGAGAAGGGCGGCATATAAATCAAAATTAAAAAAAAAAGTTACACAATAGATATTCATATTAAAGTCACAGAACACATATATTGTCTGGACAACTTGTTAGGCTCAAACCACATCCTAACAAAGTGTATTATGAGTCTGATCTCTTTAAGAATACAAACAGATAAGCATAGGAAATGCATGTTCAATTTATGTGTACATATATAGAGGTAGTCTTCAACTTACAACCATAATTGAACCCAAAATTTCTGTTGCTAAGTGAGACAGTTGTTAAGTGAGTTTTGCCCCATCTTACATCCTTTCCTGCCACAGTTATTAAGTGAATCATTGCAGTTAAGTTAACAACACGGTTGTTAAGTGAATGTGGCTTCTCCATTGACTTTGTTTGTCAGAAGGTAGCAAAAGGTGACTATATGATCCTGAGACACTGCAACAGTCATAACTATGAGTCAGTTGCCAAATGTCTGAATTTTGATCATGTGACCATGGTGCACCTGATCATGGTGCACGTGATGCTGCAAATGGTCCTAAGTGTGAAAAATGGTCATAAGTCACTTTTCTTTCATTGTAAATTCAAATGGTCACTAAATGAACTGTTGTAAATCAAGAACTACCTCTATTTTGTACGGTAATATTTCATACAAGCAACCTCAATTTATGACCACAATTAAGCCCAAAATTTATGTTACTAAGCAAAACAATTGTTAAATAAGTTTTACCCCATTTTATGCCCTTCCTTGCCACAGTTAAGTGAATCACTGTAGTTGTTAAATTAGTAAAATGGTTCAGTGAATGTGGCTTCCTCATTGACTTTGCTTGTCAGAAAGTCGCAAAAGGTGATCACATGACCCCAAGTCACTGCAATCATAAATACATGCCTTTTACCACGCATCCAAATTTTGATGATATGACCAGAGGGATGCTACAACAGTTATAAGTGTGAAAATAGGTCATAAGTCAATTTTTCTAGTGCACTTTGAATGGTCACTAAATGAATGGTTGCTAGTAGAGTACTATTATTAACACCCACTGTAAATGTTAAAACAAGGGTGGACAAACCATAATCAACAGGCTAAATACAGTCTCCCAACAATTAAAGACCACTCAAATTGCACTGCTGAGATTTAGCATCAAACTCAAGAAAAACAGAAGCATTATTTCCTTTGGGGGAAGGAGAGACTAAATAAAATAAAAGCTATTAAGCTGATTTAGCAACTAGTATTGAATAAATTTAATAAAACAGTGTGTAGCATAGGCTTGAAACACCTAACTGCCTTGAACCATTCCTACCAAACTTCTGTCTCGGAAAGGAATTAAAATCTTGGTCCTGTTCATCTACATGAACTTGTTTTGTCTGGAAGCTTTGTCCATCCCTGGTTTAAGAACAGCATGCTTGTAAAACTATCAGTCATTTTACCTTCTGGTGATTCCTCCTGGACATAGGTCCCAGTCAGATAACGATGTACAAGAGCAGATTTACCACTAGCTAAATTCCCCACAATTCCCTGTAGAGATAAAATGAGTTAGTTTTTATTTGTTCTTGAATGAATTTGCAAACAGAAGTAAATAGAAACTATCCATTGTGATATATGAATACTAAACTCTTAGATATTTTATTATTTATTTATTTATTTATTTATTTATTCAATTTCTATACTGCCCTTCTCCCGAAGGACTCAGGGTGGTGAACAGTTAAAATAACATACATATAAAATGTGAATATAAGATGATTAAGCCAATTTGGTTCATCGGTTAAGAATTTTCAACATAAAGATTTAGGAAAATTAGAAGAGATTTATGCCAGCCCGGCTTGGTGAAATAGAAAGGTCTTAAGTGCACGACGGAAAGTACGAAGATCTGGGATTATTTGTATCCCTGGGGGTAATCTGTTCCAAAGGGTAGCTGCCCCCACAGAAAAGGCTCTTTCCATGGGGACCACCAGTCGACATTGCTTTAGTGATGGCACCCTGAGGAGGCCCACCCTGTGGGAGCGTGCTGGTTGGTGGGAGGTTATTGGTTGCAGAAGGTGGTCTCGTAAGTACCCAGGTCCTAAGCCATGGAGCACTTTAAAGGTAAGAACCAACACCTTGAAGCGCACTCGGAAGACCACCAGGAGCCAGTGCAGCTCGCGTAGGAGAGGTGTTACATGTGAGCACCATGTCGCTCCCAATATCACCCGCACAGCTGCATTCTGGACCAGTTGGAGCCTCCGCGTGCACCTCAAGGGGAGCCCCATGTAGAGAGCCTTACAGTAGTCCAGACGGGAAGTGAAGAGGGCATGAGTGACTGTGCGTAAGGAGTCCCAATCTAGAAAGGGTCACAACTGGCGAATCAGGCGAACCTGATAGAAAGCTCCCCTGGCCATGGCCGTCATATGCTTTTCTAAAGACAGCCGCGTGTCCAGGAGGACACCCAAGTTGTGAGCCCTCTCTGTGGGGGCCAATGACTCACCCCCAATAGACAGCAATGGTATCAGCTGGCTATATCGAGACACCGGCAGCCACAGCCACTCGGTCTTGGAAGGGTTGAGTCGGAGCCTGTTTCTCCCCATTTATATCAATTTATTCCCAAAAGGTACAAATAAGGTAAAGGTTCCCCTCGCACATATGTGCTAGTCGTTCCCGACTCTAGGGGGCGGTGCTCATCTCTGTTTCAAAGCCGAAGAGCCAGCACTATCTGAAGATGTCTTCATGGTCATGTGGCCAGCAACGCCAAAGGCGCACGGGACGCTGTTACCTTCCTACCAAAGGTGGTCCCTATTTTTCTACTTGCATTTTTTACGTGCTTTCGAACTGTTAGGTTGGCAGAAGCTGGGACAAGGAATGGGAGCTCACCCTGTTATGCGGCACTAGGGATTCAAACCACTGAACTGCCGACCTTTCGATCAACAAGCTCAACATCTTAGCCACTGAGCCACCGCATCCCTCTAAGGTACAAATAAAGAGCATCAATTATAATCAAGTACAAATACCAAGCGCTATACCAAGATGTAGTCATCTATAGACACTATCTAAATGCCAGCAACAAATGCATTTTTTAATAACTGCAGCAACACCTTTAGAACAGCGGTGTCTTTTCAAATATCCATACTTCTATACAGTTACTGGCTTGAAGAAAGTCCTCCACAGTTTTAGTTTCCCTTCTCTAAATTTCAAGGCTATCACAACAGTCAGAATCTAAGACATCTTACAAATGCAAAAGCTCCCCCTAAGATAGAAGTGGGCAAATATTTGCAACTGGAGATAATATTTAAGTTTTTGAGAAAAACAAGCACCATACTGCAGAAAGGGAACTAATAGAACAATGTGTACACGCATACATACAAGGCTAGGTTCTTCTATATATTC
This sequence comes from Pantherophis guttatus, assembly GCF_059756535.1. Lineage (NCBI taxonomy): Eukaryota > Metazoa > Chordata > Lepidosauria > Squamata > Colubridae > Pantherophis > Pantherophis guttatus. The sequence continues at coordinate 181,941,316 of NC_142063.1, read as the reverse complement.
CTAAATTTAGGAGAAGAATTTGTTGGGGCAGAGGTCTTTGGATTTTAAACATATTAAAACAACTTAAGGGATGAATAAAATCTGAATACAAAATTCACAGAGGAATAAATCATATTTTATTGGCTCCAGAAAGATTATAAACATTTATGTTATTTACTAATAGGCAGAGATTATGAGAACTAGAATTAAATGCGATACACTGTTCTTAGATGTTATCTTATATTCCTGTTCCTTTTTTGTTTTACAGAATATTTAAAATGAGAAAAATAAAATTTAATTTAATTTTTCTTTGCCTTTCCTTGTCTTTGAAAGATCCATTCTAGCATGTTTAGCAAATATTCAGTCTAGTATACCCTAGCTCAACTGAAGAACAATAATGAAGAATGATGATTTACCTAAAAGCTTGCATTAAACAAAATTCATTTTTTACATTTAAATATATTTTGTATGAAACTACCACTATCCATTTCTATTTTTTATATGTTAATAATACTTATGTCTGAAATAATTTATTCAAGTATACCCCTAATCAACCCTCAAATTAATGATTTTTCAAATCTATTGATACTTAATATATTTTGTCCAACATTACTTGGCTTAATAGTGCTCTTCTGTATAATAAATCTCCATTGACAACTAACCTTTAATGTTTCACATAGCCTATTTTTAAATTAAGTAAATTGTTCAAGAATAAAAAGATTTTTTTGATATAAAAATGAGAATATACGGAGTGAACATTATCTGGATCAGGTTAACAAGCTGTCAGGCCTGGAAACCATTTTTTTCATTGGATCTCCAGGCCTGTCACATTTACTACTGTGGGAAACTGAGAGGGGGGATTGTGTGGAGCCAGGGTGATATATAGTCATAACAACATTCCTTTCTCAGAAAGTCAAGGACATCTTGCTCTGTGCCTGGATAGCTGAAACTGGGAGGCATCTCCAATTGGGACGGTGCTTGGATTGGACCATGTGATGGACTTGTGGGTTTTGGGCAGGGACTTGAACTTTCCTTTGGGTGGGGAAAAACTGGAACCTTTCAGATCCAGGTTTTCCCAGATGTGCCAAGATGACATCTCTAATAAAATTGAACTTTGAGGAAACTCAAGCCTTGGAGTTTTCTTTTGTTGAGGAGTGTTACTTGGAACCCTGACATTAGCCCAAATCTCCTTTAAAATCCAACCAGCTCCCTGGATACTGGGGTGCTGTCTGGGATCCTGAGCCCCAAACATCGACCTGAAACTGGGCGGCGTGAAGACTCAGGGAAGATGGAGGAAGATACAAGCCTAATCCTCCATTATGGAAACTGTTAGGAGCTTATTTAAAATGGGAGGCTTACATTAACCCCTCAAGCCAATCCAAATATTATTTGAAAGATGAACAAATACCATTCAGAATTAAGGATGTATTTAGAATTTGAAGTTCTGACATGCACAATAATCTAAAAAAAGAAGTCACAAAACCAGAATTATACGTAATTACACACATACACAGTACTTCCAAGCTTCAGTATTCTGTCAACATCATGAGGTAGATCTCTACATTAGGTCTGAAATCCGCAAACAGCAAATAATAAGAAAACATAGCTAATAAGTATTCTTTTGGGCAAAATAAATATTTTCATAAGTATATTTGACTTAAAGGAAAATTTAATATATTGCACATCTAAGGACATGGAATAGCTCAGCAACATTTCTCACAGCACTTTCTTTATAATAATGTTTAACAATGTGTAAAGAGACAAAAGAAAGAAATAATTCCTTTCATCTAAACAACCCAAAGCCATTAAATAAAACTTAAATGAAAAGTAAGTACACACATTCAGAAATAACTTACCACTTTTAGTTCTGGGACTGATTGACTTAGTGTCCATTCCTGGCTATTTACAAAAGCATCTGTAAAAGTGAATATTGTATATTTTTATAAAATATTTTAACTGTTACTATCATTACTAAAACTGACTTAAGTCTATGGATTGGAATGAAAAAAATGAGATCAGTTTTGTTGCCATAAAGAAGTTTTCTTCACTTTTGCTTAAGGTCTCTGCCAAAATCTTTTTCTATTCTTGAGTCTATGAGATGAAGCATGAGACAGCTACAATGAATAGGAGAAGTACAGAATTTATAAGAGCAACATATACAATTGAGAAGATACTTGTGCTCAAAAGACATATTTGATTCCAAATCTCTTCTCTAAATTTCATTTTGACAAAGTAACCTTCCTATTTTGTGATTCAACTTCACTATTAACAGCGCAATGTGGAAACAGGTGATATTACAGTCTATAAGTTTGTATAATATACATATATATACAGTATCTGGCTTCAGAGGAGAATTTGCATTGAAATCCCCTATTAGCTGCAAAGAATTGCTGGGAGGTAGAAATCAGAATTGTTCTGAAATATGCCAAGCTAGGTAACATATCTGCAGAATCATTAGCCTTCCTGGTACCCCAAATGCACAGAAACCAATGCAGATTATGCAGTGATCTGTAGGGTTATTACAATGCTCATCTGTATGGTTTTTGGAACTGCAGTTACACGAAATTGCAAACATCAGCAATTCTCATCTTTGAGCAGTGTTTCTAGCATGTACAAGGACACAGGGTGAAACAATGTATAACCTGTAACATTTGCCGCTTTCAGTGTATCTTGTGTAGCTATCATTGTGTGTGAATACATGCATTTTCTCATGAAAACCAATGATGTAATTACTAACCAATTATTGTGCCTTGGAGATTTGTTAACCAATAATAAAGTAGCATGCATAGTAGGTGAGAACTGAGAAACTGAGAAACTATATAAACTATGTCTGATGCTCAATAAAGTTGCTGTTGATTCTACTCTTAACTCTGCTATCCGTGGATGTTTTTCTTTCACACATCTCACACATCTTCAGCCTCCGGGAAACGAATGCAACATTTGGCGCCCGGAACAGGGACCCATATTTCGTCCAGACAAGGACAGGTGCACCGTCAGCCTTTGGGCTGCTTCTCAATCTTATCTCTTATAAGGTTTCTGTAAGTATGGGCTCTTCACTTTCTCAAGAACAAAGGAAGCATGTAGATGATTTACTTTATCTTCTTAAAAAGTCTGAACTTTCTGTTTCACAGGAGGCTCTTTATCGGCTGGTACGAGAAATTGCCTTAACTTGTTCATTTTATCCTGATAGAGGTTCTTTAAAATTGTCAGATTGGGAAAAGGTTGGCAAGGTTTTGCATTCTAATACAAGTTTAGAGGTAGATATTTTGCATGCTTGGCATCTATGTAGACATGCTATAGAAATGTTTGGTCGGAAGGAAGAGGAGCTTTCTTCTCCTTAACACCTCCTTCTGACACTCTGCCTGAAAAGGAAGCTTTGACTTCTGACTCTAAAGCTGAAGTTTCTAAATCTGACATTCTTCAATCTCCTACAACTGTGAAATATCTTCCTCTGCCTGAAAAGGAAGTTTTAACTTCTGATTCTAAAGCTGAAGTTTCTAAATCTGAAGTATTTCCTTCTGCTTCTTCTGATATAGTAATACCTTCTGCTCCTTCTGACACTGAAATACCTTCTGCTCCTATTGATATTGAACAAAAGATTTTGAAGCCTCTTTCTGAGATTTTAAAACCTCCTTCTGATTCTTCTGTTCCTTCTGCTATTGAACAAAAGAATTTAAAATCTCCTTCTATTTCTTCTGACATTGAACAGAAACTTTCTAACATTGAACTGAAACTTCCTCCTTCTAATAATGTTCTAAAGTCTCCTTTTCAAAAGATGGTTGAAAATTGTAAGGCAGATGTTGCTATTTCTGGGGAAGAGTTAGCTGAATTGTTGTCAGTATGTCCAGTGCAATATCAACCAGGACCACAAGCTGGACAACAGATTGCAGAATGGGAAGGTTTGCCATTTCAAATTTTACGAGAGTTGAAGAAGGCTATTTCTGCTTATGGAATTACGTAAATCTTCTCCCCCTTCCTCCTCCTCCCTCTCTTGTGCCTCCTCAGCCACAACAGGTAGCTCTGGGATCAATCTAATTACTCAAGAAGACTTGGATTTTAAATTTCCTTTAGAAGTTAAACTTGTTTCTTCTCAATACACTGGTCCTCTCCCTTCTGGATTAGTTGGTATTATTTTACCTCGCTCTTCTGCTCATAAATTAGGATGTTTTATAGTTCCAGAAGTTATTGATTCTGATTACACTGGAGTCATTCTTATGCAAATTTGGGTTAATATTCCACAATTTCTTCCTAAAGGATCTTCTGTTGCACAACTTCTTTTTCTTCCTTACAAGGTACCTAATCCAGGTACTGGACAACGTGGTAATTCTGGATTTGGTTCAACTCTTAATTCTATAGGACTTCTTCAGTCTATTAATTCTTTTAGACCACTTCTTACTTTATATCTTAATAAACAACCTTTTCAAGGTCTACTAGACACAGGTGCCAATGTTACTGTCATCTCCCTTTTACAGTGGCCTGTGCAATGGCCTAAACGTGATAATCATTCCTTGTGGGGCATTGGTGGGTCTACAACTGCTTGGCAAAGCATTCATCCCATAGTCATCACAACTTCTGCTGGTAAGTCTGTCTCTTTACATCCTTACATTTTAGATATTCATACTAATATCTGGGGCAGGGACCTTCTTTCTCTTCTTAATGCTCATTTGATTCTAGATGATGGCACTTCCTCTTAAATGGCTTTGTTCTATACCTGTTTGGATTGAGCAGTGGCCTTTATCTTCTGAAAAATTGATTGCTCTTCATTCCTTGGTACAGGAACAATTGACTGCTGGTCACATTGAACCTTCCACTAGTCCCTGGAATACTCCTGTGTTCGTTATAAAAAAGAAAAGTGGTAAATGGCGCTTTTTACATGATTTGAGAAAAATAAACGACTGCATTCAACCGATGGGGGCGCTTTTTACATGATTTGAGAAAAATAAATGACTGCATTCAACCGATGGGGCCTTTACAATGTGGCCTACCTAATCCTAATTTAATCCCACAATCTTATAAATTGTTAGTAGTAGATTTGAAAGATTGTTTTTTCACCATTCCTTTACAGTCGCAGGATAAAGAAAAATTTGCTTTCACTGTGCCTGTTTTAAATAATAGCCAACCTACACAATGATATCATTGGTCTGTTTTACCACAAGGTATGCTCAATTCTCCTACTATTTGTCAATATTTTGTGGATCAAGCTTTGCAACCTTTTCGTGCTCAATTTCCTTCTTTTTTAGTTTACCACTACATGGATGATATTTTAATAGCAGGTCCTGATTTTGATGAAGAACAAGTGCTACAAGCGTTGACTACCATTGTAGCCAGCAGAGGGCTCTACATCGCTCCTGAAAAAATACAACGTACTGAACCTTATTCATATTTGGGATTTAAAGTTTTACAATCTTCTTCCATTCCTATCTTACCTGAACTGAAAGTGCAATCTTCATATACTTTGGTCCAATGGCAAAAACTTTTAGGTACAATCAATTGGGCTTGTCCATATTTTCAAATTTCTACAGGAGAAATGTTACCTCTCTTTTCCTTGTTAAAAGGTTCTAAGCATCCTGAAGATCTGGTGTCTCTTACTGCTTTGCAAAAGAAATGTCTTCAAAACATTCTAAATAAACTTAAACTGAGATATGTTGATAGAATTGTCTCTATAGCTACTAAATTATGGTTAGCAATTCTTCCTACTTCACCTTTACCTATTGGTTGTCTTTATTCTCCTTTTACTGAAAAAACGATTCATATTCATGAATGGTTGAATCTGTCTGCTTCTCCTCCTAGAAATATTTTTCCTTATCAACAAGCCTTAGAAGAATTTATCATGAAAGCATGACGAAGATCTTTGCAATTAATAGGTCATGATTTGGATGGTATTGCTTTCACTCGTACTAAACTTGAACATGAGCATTTAATAACTGTTTCTGACTCATATCAAATTGCTTTTTCTCAATATCTTGGTGATATTCAATATTCGTTACCTAAAGATCCTAGAATAGTTATTACAAATACATTAAATTTTTCATTTTCTTCTATTTTTACTCGTTCTCCTCTTCCTGAAGCTTTAACAGTGTTCACAGATGGATCACCTACTCGTGGTGTTGTGGTTTGGACGGATAGTCAACAATGGTTTTCTAAATTTACTTCTACTCAGACATCTGCCCAACGTTCTGAGTTGGCAGCTGTTATTTTGGCTTTGAGATTGTTTTCTGATCAGCCTATTAACTTAATTGTTGATACAAAATATGTCTTTCTTGCAATGCAATCTCTTCCTTATGCATATTGTTCTGTTTCTCTTGATGTTAATCTTTTGTCTTTATTTTTATCTTTAAAACATGTTTTGGAAGAACGTGTCTTTCCTTTATATGTTGAGCACATTAGGAGCCATACTCCTTTTCAAAATTCTTTGACTGAAGGAAACAGACAAGCTGATGAAACTCTAAAAGATGTCACAATTCTTTTTTCTGATCCTGTTGCTAGTCATTCATATTTTCATCAAAATGCTAAATCTTTGGCTAAACAATTTGTTCCTATCTCCCAGGCTCGTGATATTGTTCGGGGATGTACTTCTTGTCAACAATTTGCAGTTCCTTTTCCTATGGGAGTAAATCCTCGAGGAACAAAAGCCAACCAAATTTGGCAAATGGCTGTCACACAATTTGCTACTTTTAAGCCATACACATATTTACATGCAACAATTGACACATATTCTCATTTTTTATGGGTTACTGCTTCTAGACATGAACGCACTTCTGATGCAGTGTCTCATTGTCTTTCTGCTTTTTCTGTCATGGGAAGACCAAGTCAATTGAAAACTGACAATGGTCCAGCATATACTAGTAAGGAATTTACTTCTTTCTGTCAACAATGGAATATTCAATTGATACATGGAATTCCTTACAATTCCCAAGGGCAAGTTATAATTGAGCGAGCTCATCATACATTCAAAGCTACATTGACTAAATTAATAAAAACTGAATCTGGTCCATTCCATTTGCGAAAGATTCAAAATTTGATCTCTATTGCTTTGTATGCATGGAATTACTTAACATTTTTAGATTCCTTTTCAGAAATTCCAGTCAATTTACATTTTCATATTCAGGATCCTGTTTCACGACCTTTGGTACTCTATCGTCAACTTCCTGATCCTGCCTGGCATGGATCGACAAAACTTATAACCTGGGGTCGTGGTTACACTGCAATTGAAGATCTGCAAACGAAACAAGCTGTGTGGATTCCAGGCCGATGTGTTCGTCCTTATCATGGAAAAACAAATGAAAACTCTCAAGTCACAACATCCTCCACTCTTGACTTGGGACCAATTTGAAGTTCAACAACGATTCAACAAGTCCTTTCTTATGTGCTGTTTTTTCTTTTGTTTTCTTTCTCTATTTTCTGCTAATTCTGAAGCAATTATTGATTTTCCCCTTAGTCCTAATCGTTGGATTCGTCATGCTCAATATATGTTTTTGATTCATGGTAATAATGTAACTTTATATTACGAACCTCCTATGGCTTTTGGTCAAGTTGCCTTTATTCCTGATTTAGTTAAGTCTTCTGCTTTCATTGTTTCGCAACTTCAACATATTTCTTCTTCTTGGTTATTTTCTACTCCTCCATATGAATTGAATTTAGTTAAATGGAAGTATCTTCGTATTAATCAATTTACTAGAGGTTTATGTTTTTGTTGTTATGCTCATTATAATTGGCTTAATAAATGGTCTGATTATTCAAAAGCTAAACGTATTTTAGATAAAGTAGGGAATTATAGTTATTGTACTCAGAAATATTGGTTATGGGGTAATATTAATGAAACATCACAAGGACATAATATTATACCTGATATGTATCCCTCAGAAATATTGGTTATGGGGTAATATTAATGAAACATCACAAGGTCATAATATTATACCTGATATGTATCCTGATGATTTTCCTATTTTTCAAGTCACTGACGTCTCTGATATGGGATCAAGTGGATCAATCTGTGCTGGATGGCAATTAAAAGATCCTGCTATGTGGTTTTTCTTTGATAAATATGCAACAAATGTACACCCTCAAAACTATCAATGTACTGCAATTGGATATTTATCTTTACCTGTACAAATAGGTGTTTCTGATAGATTGTCAACTCGAAGGAGATGTGTGGTCATGGGATCAACATGTTCTGATGAAGTTATTATTGATACTCAACTTTCTTCATTGCCTACTTTAGGACGTGCTTTAGCTGGAGCCATAACTGGAACTATTACTTTGGGATCATATCCAGGAATAATAGCTCAAGAAAATAGACATTCTATTCTGGGACTAACATGTCGATTGGAGAAATCTATTAACGCTACTGTTGCCATTATTTGTGATTTGCAAAATGAAATCGAAGAACTAAATCAAGATTTGATTCAACAACGCTTTGCTATAGACTATTTGTTAGCTCGTCAAGGTGGATTTTGTACATTGGTTGGTCAACGTGCTTGTGCTGTGCATTTTCATTCACTTAATAAGACTATTGAAGATGAATTAGCTAATTTACAAGCTGATATAAAAATAATGTACACGTGGAATTTTCTCCTTTTGCTTGGCTAACTGATTGGTTACCTGATCTTGCTTGGTTAAAACAATTGTTTTTCTATGGTGTAATTGTACTTGCATTACTTATACTTTTTTGTTGTTGTATGCAATGTATTCCTACATTTTTTGCAATGTTTCGTAAGTCACCTCAACCTACTTTAAATGTGATTCAATTGCGTGCTCTTGATAAATTTCATTTTCCTTCATTAAAATAAAAAGTGAGGAAATGTAGGGTTATTACAATGCTCATCTATATGGTTTTTGGAACTGCAGTTACACGAAATTGCAAACATCAGCAATTCTCATCTTTGAGCAGTGTTTCTAGCATGTACAAGGACACAGGGTGAAACAATGTATAACCTGTAACATTTGCCGCTTTCAGTGTATCTTGTGTAGCTATCATTGTGTGTGAATACATGCATTTTCTCATGAAAACCAATGATGTAATTACTAACCAATTATTGTGCCTTGGAGATTTGTTAACCAATAATAAAGTAACATGCATAGTAGGTGAGAACTGAGAAACTGAGAAACTATATAAACTATGTCTGATGCTCAATAAAGTTGCTGTTGATTCTACTCTTAACTCTGCTATCTGTGGATGTTTTCCTTTCACACATCTCACACATCTTCAGCCTCCGGGAAACGAATGCAACAGTGATCCACTTATGTAGAGAGGTAGGGGGCAGACAAGCAGTTGGGAAGTGTCAAAAAGTGAACACTGGTCGTATAAAAAAAGGGGTGTGGAAGATTACTTAATTTACAGGTAGTCCTTGACTTACAGCCATTCATTTAGTGACCATTCAAAGTTGCAGTGGCACTGAAAAAAGTGACTAGTCCTTGCACTTACAACCATCATAGCATTCCTATAGTCCCATGATGGCAAACCTATGGCACGCATGCCACAGGTGACACGCGTAACCATATCAGTGGGCACGTGAACTCAGCTCCGACGCGCATGCGCTTGCTGGCCAGCTGACTTTCGAGCCTTCTGGGCCCAGAAGTAGGGAAACAGGCTGTTTCCTGCCTCCAGAGGGCCTCAGGAGGTGGTGGGGAAGGCACATTTTTTGCTGTCCCCAGCCTCCAGAGCCTCTCTAGGAGTCTGGGGAGGGTGAAAACAGCCTTCCCCATCCCCCCCGGAAGCCCTCCTGAGGCCGAAAATGGCCCATTTGCCAACTTCCAAAGTTGGCAAACGGGCTGTTTCTGGCCTCTGGGGGGTGGGGAAGGCCGTTTTTACCCTCCCCAGACTCCTAGAAAGGCTCTGGAGCCAGGTGAGAAAAAAACGGGCCTACAGGGCCATCACGTGCCAGGAGTGGGGGGAGTGGGGTGTGTGTGCATGCATGCACGGGGCGCATAGAATTATGGGTGTGGGCAAGTGTGCACACGACCACCACCACCCTCCAGCACACGATGGCAAAAAGGTTAGCCATCACTGCTATAGTCACAAGATCAAAATGTGGGTGGTTGATAATGGCATCTATTTACAATGATCACAGCATCCTGGGGTCATGTGATCATCATTTGTGACCTTCCCAGTAGGCTTCTGACAAGCAAAGTTATTGGGGAAGCTGGATTCACTTAATGACATGATTCACTTAGCAACTGCAGTAATTTGCTTAACAATGGTGGCAAAAAGGTCATGAAATCAGATGTGTCTCACTTAACAACTGCCTTGCTTAGCAATGAAAATTCTATTCCCAATTGTGGTCATAAGTCAAAGATTATCTGTATTCACAATCTACCTCTTTACCTATTCAGGGATCAGAACTTTAAAACAAATCTGAGTTTCGTTTGAATCTTCAGTCTATCAAATAATTAAATTATGATGTACTGAAGAAATAAACCATCTTAAAAAGCAGCTTTTGTCTCTTGGTCTTCCCCTTTCCAATGGGCAAGCATGAAATACTAGCCCCAGTTGAGGAAGCTTAGGCAGTCTTTTTCTTTCACAATCTGCCATTTCTGTTTCATGGAACTGTGTTCTCCATTAGGAAAGTTAGCTGTTTCAAGCCCTGACCTCTCTCTTAGCTGAATGAAGAAGTCTATAATTTACCTTCTCTTGGTCATCAACAGTTCCTGGTGCTTCTATTCATTGTTCTCTAACAAATATTTTTCCAATATGTTGGCAGGTTACTTCCTAGCAGCATTATTTTATATTGTAAAGTCCCAAAATGTGGTTGAGTCACCAGAATGCCAAAGAGAGAGACCCAAGAAGAGGCTTGGAAAAAATAACAGCTTTTATTTTACAAAGAAGAGCTGGGTAGACCATTCCACAACATACAGACAAAGAGCATGCAGTGAAAAGCCACACCTTGGGGAAAGTATGGCGTCCTTTTATACCTTCAGAGACATCAACTTAGTACCCAATTCTGGCCACCTGGCCCATGCCTTCCTTGTAGCCCTGCATCGGCTGCGTAGCAAGGAATAGGGGGGCTAGGGGCTTAGCAACACAGGTATTTGCCCGATTTAACCCTGCCAAGCCATGACATATCCTGCTCCAGGCACCAAGTTGTACAAAAAAAAAAAAAAGAGCAGGAGTTAGATCACTGGTAGAAGCAAATGGCAGAGGCAATTCTAATTCTTACAGGAGCAAAGCAATTCTTACAGAAGCGAAATAGCAAGTTATTATTATGTCCCAGTAATTCTACCTATTCTACTATTATTATGTCCCTTAAATATAATCTCCTATTCACACTGTTCACGCATTGATATGTATATGTAATATAAAAAAAAAAAACTTGAAGGGGAAAAAAAGAGAAATGACCTGTTACAGGTCTGGATCTCCTTGAATACAGAAGTCCAGAAGCATTCTCTTCCACACTTTGATCAGACTGTCTATCAACCTTTTTCTCCCTCACCAGAAACCCTTTCTTCAGAGCCCTTAAGGTGATAGCTTAGAGTATGAAAATACTCCCTAACGAGCCTTGTTCCCAAGGCAATGGTGTTTTCTCTCTAGGACACTGATATACTGTAGCACTTGTAGAACTGCTGTAATCAGTCACTGGCACTAAAACTAACAGGAGGGAGTTCATTTAATAATTGCTAATAAAGTTTGAAAAAAATCAGTGTTCATGCCTCTGACCAACTAATGTTGACAGGACTACTTTTAATATATAAATAGAATATAATTACATTAGATTCTAAATAAACATATAGCATTCTTTTATAGGCCTGTTGATGGCTGATTTGTCTGAGTGCCAGGCTTCCAGGAATTCTCTGTAACTTTTTAGACTTTGCTTGATCTAGGATGCTCACAGTTACCCAGTTGAAAACTATGGTTAAGACTGTCTACTTTCAAACTTGGTTTCAGTATGGACAGCTACAAGCTAGATGGAAAGAGGATCAGAAAATTGGCATCATGCAAAATGTGGAAACCTTGGTAAAACAAATCCGAGATCAGAGCCAAATGCATATAAAAAGGTTGTATAACACATTGATAGAAATAGATTCAGAAACGGAGTTAGTTAAAGATTGTATGATAAAATGGGCACAAAATATTGAAGAGCCAATAATGATGGAAACGTGGGAGAAAATATGGGTTAGAAATGTAAAATTTACACAAGCCCAAAACTTGAGAGAAAATTTTTACAAAATGTTTTATAGATGGCATCTAGATCCTAAAAAGTTAGCTTGCAATCCAAGTGTTGGAGATGTGAGTGTGATGATGCCACGTATTATCATATATGGTGGACATGTAAAAAAATCAAAGCATTTTGGATAAAAATATGGTGGATTACGCAAAATATTCTTAAAAAGAAGATAAAGTTTACTCCACAGCTGTTTTTGCTGGGTATAATTACAGATTGTATGGATATAGAGACTAATTTGATTTTAAATTTAATAACCGCAGCAAGACTTTTGGTGGCGCAGTATTGGAAGAAGGAGGATTTGCCTACTATTGAAGAATGGACACTAAAAGTAGTGAACTTAGCAGAGATGGCCAAAATTTCAGTGTATTTGAAGGACCATTCAAATGAAAGATATATTTTGGAATGGAGAAGATGGATTGACTATATGCAAAACAAATATGGGATTAAAAAGTTTCAAATATTTTATGAATGAATAAAGAGACTTTAGAAAGTATTTAAATTTAGTCATGTAAAAGGGGAGTTAAAAGTACAAGAGGGAGATAGGAGTCTATAGATAGTTAGGATATGTTAGTATATGATTATTAAATGCTATACCATGTATTTTGCTCTGGGAAGTCGGGGGGGAGGGTTGGGGAGGGAGGTGGGAGGTGGGATGGGAAAACATTTGTACAATTCTTTAAAACTTTTTAATAAAAAAAAAAGATTGTCTACTTGTTGTGAAATTAAGGAGCTGTCACATCATGTCCTCCAACTGCTAGTTGGTATTCATGGATGCACTCCGCTAGTCTGCCTGTTTGTCCTACATAGTGGCTGTTATAGTCCTGACACTGTACATCAAGGGTTTCAAACTCGCATTGTCACAGCGGCGTCACATGACGTATCGGGACATTTTCCCCCTTCACTAAACAAGACGTGGGCATGGCCAGCTTGTGACACATCCAGCCCATGGGCCGCAAGTTTGACAGCCCTGCTATACATTTTAGATATCCCTTGTTTTTTTCCTTCTGGGGCTGCTGGGTCTATTGGTTAACTTAAGATGCTTTGGAGGACATTAGTTGGTTTGTGTGCTACATTGATGCCATGTCACCAAAGAAGTATCCTAAAACCATTTTACTGTATTTAATGTAAACATTAATCTAGTTTCAAGTTGATTCAAACAGTGACTGTAATTCAATTCCCCGTCATCTGACTATTTCAAAACATCTGGCATCTTCTTTTCATTTAACATGGAAGCCCTTTAAATCTGCTTAATTAATGCATGATATTTCATTAATTAATTGACATGATATTACGTAAGTAAAACAATACACTGAAGATGGTCCCCATTATTCAAAGGAGACAGAGTTCATTCCAGCCTAACAACTGTGAATGACTATAGATAAGACCTTGTAAAAAATGTACTTTACCCCATGCACAAAAACCTATCCACCACCTGCATGTTAATAAAGTGGGGGAAGGGGGGGAAGCTAAAGTCCCCACAGTGGTATGAACTCTTCGAAGAACTCTCCATCCAAAGGACACCTCAGCCGAGGCATACACATCCAGTTTGTAATGTCGAATAAAGGGTGATGGAGATGACCAAGTCGCCGCTCTGCAAATGTCCTCAATGGGGGCTTGAGTAACCCAAGCTGCGGTAGTGGCCGCATTCCTAGTGGAATGGGCCATAATCCGTCTGGATATGGGTTGAGCTTGTACCTCATAAGCCTTAGCAATACAGGCTTTCAACCAACGGCCTATAGTGGAAGACGTCACCTTCCTGCCCATGGCTAAAGGCTGGAACAATACGAAGAGTGATTCTGTCTTCGGAAAGGATGCAGTTCATTTGATGTATCTGCAAAGAGTCCTCCTGACGTCCAACGTATGCCATCGTTCCTCTGGGATGATTAAGCCCCGGACAAAAGTCAGGTAGAATAATCTCCTGGGCCCTATGGAACCAGGAGTTCACCTTGGGCAGAAAGGAGGAATCCAAGCAGAGAACCACCCTCTCTGAATGGAAAATACACAGATCTTCATGTACTGACAAAGTCACTAATTCTGAAATCCTCCTGACTGAAGTTACGGCCACGAGGAATGCAACCTTGAGGGTCAAGTACCGGAGGCTAGAGGTCCTCAATGGCTCAAATGGTACAGAAGTAAGTGCCTGGAGCACTAAGGTCAGGTCCCAGGTGGGATAATGATGAATCACCAGGGGCTTCAGATTAGCAGGCCCTTTGAGAAAGCTGTGGACCTTCGAGTGATGAGTGAGGGGTTGCCAATTCTCACAGGACAATACTGTTGATAAGGCAGCTATCTGTCTCCAAAGGGAGACAGTCTTCTGTCCAATCCAGTTTACAGAAAGTCCAGTATTTCTGGGACCGAGGCCCATAATGGGTCAATGTGTCCCTTAGAACACCATTGGCAAAAAGCTGATGAGGTGGCATTATAAATCCTATTTGTTGAGGGCCATCTGGAAGCCTGGATGGTCTGAATCACTTTCCCAGAGAGCTTGTCTCTCCTCAGGAAGCTCCTCTCAAGTGCCAAATGGTCAACTGAAGCCACTGAGGCTTTGGATGAACCACAACCCTCTGGCGGAGGGAAATCCTATCCCAGGGAATTCTCCAAGGACGGGAGATTGAGAGGCTGACTAGATTGGCATACTAGGGGCATCTGGGCCAATGCGGGGCGAGAAGAAGCACTTCCGCCCTCTCCTCTAACACCTTCCTGATAACCCTCAGGATGAGGGGAATTGGAGGGAATGCATAGAGCAGACCCTGAAGCCAGGGACTGCAGACAGCATCGACCCCTTGCGCCCCCAGTGTTGTGAACCTGGAGAAGAACCTCGGCAGCTGGGCGTTCGTCGGATGAGCGAACAAATCTACTATCGGGTGGTCGAATCTCTCACATAGTTCTTTGAAGAGATCCGGATGCAGGCACCACTCTGATTGGTCTAGAATTCTCCTGCTCAACCAATCTACCTGTATATTCGCTACCCCCCGATATATGTTCTGCTCTGATGGAATGAATGTGTTTCTCCGTCCAGAGCCCTAGCTTCTCTGCCTCTGTTGTGAGAGATTTGGAGCGAGTGCCCACCTCCCAATTTATGTGGGCTTTGGTAGCCACATTGTCTGTTAATACAAGGACATGGTGTCCTCCCATTGTTTCCTGGAAATGGCGGAGAGCTAGGTGGACCACTCATAGCTCTAACCAATTTATATTGTTCTTGAGGTCTGCAAGAGACCACCTTCCCTGGACCACCTGGGATTGGAGGTGGGCACCCCAGTCAAAGAGGCTGGCATCTGATGTGATAGTGATGTGGTGTGGCTCCTTGAAGGCGCATCCCTTCCTTATGGCTTGAGAAGTCCACCAGTGGAGGGAGCGTAGGACCTTTGGTGGAACTCTTATTTTGATCTTTGAGTTGCTGTTTCCGGCCCTCTGATGAGGCAGAAGCCACCATTGGAGCTGCCTGGCATGCAGCTGTGCCCAAGGCATGATCGCTATGCATGAGATCATCCTCCCCAGGAGCTGTGAGAGGAGATCCAAAGGTACTGACTGTAGAACCTGGATCTTATCCACTAATGACTTTATACTTTCCTGGCAGTCCGCAGAAAGGTACACCTCACATGCTGAGGAGTCCATCACCACGCCCAGATGTAGCAGGTGGGTAGTGGGAACTAGATGGCTCTTTTCTAAATTTACTGTGAAATCATGGTCCTGAAGAGTCCTTATTACAGTCTGGAGATCCTTTTCTGCTCACAAAGCTGATCTCAACTGGATTAAAGTGTCATCCAGATAGCATTGCAACCTGATAGGCAATGCCCTGATGTTTGCTGCCACCATTGCCAACTTTGTGAAGGTTCTGGGGGCCGACGAGAAACCGAATGAAAGGGCCCTGTACTGAAGGTGACACCTGGCATACAAAAATCTCAGCAACTTGCGATGGGAAGGCTGTGTGGGAACATGAAGGTAGGCCTCCTTCAGGTCTATCGATGTCAACATGTCACCCTCCCTGATGCAGCCCAAGATGGATTGTAGGGACTGCATTTTGAAGCATCTGTATA
Source organism: Pantherophis guttatus (assembly GCF_059756535.1). Lineage (NCBI taxonomy): Eukaryota > Metazoa > Chordata > Lepidosauria > Squamata > Colubridae > Pantherophis > Pantherophis guttatus. The sequence goes on along the minus strand of NC_142063.1, from coordinate 181,925,139 downwards.
CCACATGGACATTGAGCTTCTTTAAATCCAAAATTCATCTCCAGTCACCCGAATTCTTCTTCACTAAGAGGAGGATTGAATAAAACCCTTGTCCTTCCTGACCTTCCGGAACCGGCTCGATTGCATTGATCTCCAACAAATATTTTTTTTCTCAATTTTTTTCTCAATTTTACTGGAACTGGACAATGAATGAAATGGTTTGGAGGATTGGAGAGGAATTCCAGTGCGAGGCCCAGCCGCACTGTCTGAAGGACCCACATATCAGTGGTGGTCCTCTCCCATTGGCCTGCAAAATATTATAATTGGCAGCCACTTGGAGAATTGGTGTGGTAGTCATTTTCCGAGATTAAAAGGTCGACTGCTGGACACTCGAAAGGGCCGCTTGACCGGAGCTTGACGTCTCCCTTTGTCATGATAAGTAGACATATCCAGGAACCATTCGTGTCCCTGAGAGTAGGACTGCTGGAACTGCGAGACGTTAGAACCAGATTTAGCGGATCAAAATGGCTGCCTTTGGTAATAAGGTAAAGATCTACAATCCGCTTGCCTGTGCATGTAAGGCATGATTTTCCTTTTGTCCTTATTCTCAATTAAGATAGGCTCCAATGCTTCTCCAAACAAATTTGCACCCTTGTAGGTGGCTGAAACCAATCTCCATTTTGATCACAGGAGGCAATGTGATGCAACAGTACAAGCTAAGGCCCTGGATGCAAACTTCACCGCATTGAGCATTGCATCGGCCAAAAATTCTGTAGCCACCATCAGTTTATTCACGTCCTGATGCAGCCTGGTCTCTTCAGGAGGAATCCTTGCCTGCATCTGGCAAAGCCAGATCAAAGAGCCCTATTAAAGAAAGAAGCTGCTGTTACTGATCTGATCACCCAGGCAGACGCCTGATGCGTCTTGCAGAGGACCATCTCCGCCTTCTTGTCCTCCACCTTTAAACCTTCAGCAATGTCAGCAGGGAGGATGACTGATGATGTCAGCGTTGCCACCAGAGCATCCACCGTTGGTAATTGGAGGAGTTCTTCGAGATCCGGGCCTGTGCTGTAATGCTTCCTGTCATTTCCACTAGGGATTGATGTTGAATAACATCTAAGAACAGTTTAGCAGAAGGAATGACTTCCTGTTCAGGACTGGGCTCCAAAAACAAACCTTCGTGTGGATCTGGAAGGGCCTCAGAGTATTCAGCAGATGTTTCTATCACTCCCATGTTAGTAGTTGTCTTAGCCTTATGGAGTAATGACATGAACAAAGAGGAACAAAATAAGCCTAAGAAAGAAGGTCTATTAGGAGTCATTCTGTCAGGTATGCCTCCTTTCACAACTCAAGAAAGAAAAATCCCGACTCCATTTTCACAGAAAAAGGTAGTTACTTTTACTGAGTATGAACTGAATGCAACCAAAAAAAAGCAAGGTTTGAGGCAATAGGTGCAAAAATCACATATAGAAAGCATCCCCAAAACCTCCCCCCAAGTCAGGATTATCCAATCCACATCCCCCCCAAGGTGTCATGTGGGGTGCAGCTTCAGATGACTCCATCCTTCTGGTATGCCAGGACAGTTGACCTTGACTTGTTATCAGCACGCCTTCCAGCTGCAGAGAAAGCGCTGAGAAAAACTTTCTCCAATTCACTCCATTACAAGACATCTCCACCAGCTCGCTTCCCCCCTCCCAAATACCCAGACAGCTCCCCCCTCCCCCCGTTACAGTGGCAGCTGAAGCAAGCAAGCAAACAATATAGAGGCAGAGGCTGACATTTGGCCTTCCTGCAGAAGAGACATTAGTCCTAGAAAGAGACCAGAATAAAGGAAATATAGAAGATTACATAAACAGGTAACATATGTACAGCCCCTTAACTAAGGTTTATCAAGATATTTGGAATAAAACAATTGCAGCTGCCTTGGAGATCTAAAATCTCACTCATTTACCCATTCAGATTGAGATAATAGGAAATGTTTCCAGGCCACCAAGTACTGCACCTTCCCTCGATGTTTCCTAGAGTCCAATATCTCTTTAATCTCAAAATGTTGTTCTCCTTTGATGAGTATGGGGACAGGAAAAGGTTCTTGGTCCGGACTCAGGGGGGAAGTATGCTCGGGTTTCAATAAACTAACATGAAACAGTGGATGAATCCTCTGCAAGGTTTTAGGTAATTCTAACTGCACTGTAACTGGATTTACCATGCATACAATGGGGAAAGGACCCACATATTTAGGCCAAGTTTTTTCGACTTTTGGGTAGTTTGTAGGTACTTGGTGGAAAGGAAAACTCTATCTCCTACCCTGAATTCTTTTCCTATCAGCTTGTTTCTTATGGGCTCGGTGGGCCTCGTCCAAAGCCTCACGTGTTACAGTCCAGGTACCACGTAGCTGTTCAATCCAGTCAGCCAATGAAGGTATTTGTGGGTTTTCCTGAGGCAACTCTGGGATGGGTACAAAGTCTTGACCCGAGACCACCTTGAACGGGGTAAAACCAGTACTGCTGTGTATATAGTTATGACAGGCTACCTCTGCAAACAGCAACAGGTCCATCCAGTTATCTTGCTGATAATTTATGTAACATCTAAGGTATTGTTCCAATACCGAGTTAGTTCTTTCACAAGCCCCATTGATCTGAGGATGGTGGGCGGAGCTTAACCCCTGGGTGGAGCCTAACAACCCCAGGAACTCCTTCCAGAAGTGGGAGGTGAACTGAACACCTCTGTCTGAGATTATTCGCTCCGGAACCCCATGTAATCTATACACATGCTGGACAAACAGTTTAGCCAGAGTTTTAGCCAAGAGGATCTTGGGACATGGTATAAAATGCACTTGCTTGGAAAACAAATCTGTAACCACCCAAATGACCGTATTTCCCCCACTTTCGGGCAATTCAACAATAAAACCCATGGATATCTGACTACACTCTGAAGTAACCCATGGGGTTTTCCAGGAGGCTTCTTCGCTGACACACATACAGGGCAGCTTGCCACGTAGGCTTCTACGTCTTTCTTTAGAGCTGGCCACCAGAATTGTCATTTCTGTATGTAATGTCTTTATGATCGGCGATTTTAGCATCATGGGCATGTTGTAACACTGCTCCCCTCAGGCTGGTGGGGACATACAGCTTTGCTCCCACCTAAGTGAGACCCTCACTCATTGGAATGGGCTAAAAACCACTCATCAGTTTTTAATGCTTCTTTTAACTGCTCGCTCAAGTCGCCAGACAAGGTTAGGTCCCCTTTCGCCTGGGCTCTGGTAACTACTGGAGCAGCCGTTTCGAGGGGATAACCGGGCAAATCACTTCTGCCCGGGTGCTATTGTATTGAGGTAGTCTCAAAAGAGCATCTGCCTTTCCCCCAGGAAGGTAGCGCAGAGAGAAATTAAAGCAGTTAAAGTATTGGGCCCAGCGGACTTGCTTAGGTGACAACTTCCGGGGCATTTTTAGGGCCTCTTAAGTTTTTGTGATCAGTCCACACCTCAAAAGGGTGCTTCGCCCCTTCCAGAAAGTGCCTCCATGTTAACAGTACCCAGTGAACAGCAAAAGCCTCCTTCTCCCAGATAGCCCATCTCCTCTCAGTTTCAGATAATTTCCGAGAAATATAGGCACAGGGTTGTAAATTTCCCTCGGCATTGGCTTGAAGTAACACTGCCCCAATGGCCATGTTGCTGGTGTCGGCCTGGCGGACAAACGGAGCCTCCATGTCAGGGTGTTTAAGGACCGGTTCGGTGGCAAGCAGTCGTTTCAGTTTTACAAAAGCCGCCTGGCATTCCATAGTCCATTCAAGAGGCCGGGAAGGTTTTGGCTTTGCCTCTCCCTTTGTTTTCAGGAGGTTAGTAATCAGTAAGGCAATCTTCGCAAACGAGGGGATGAACTGTTGATAGAAGTTAGCAAAGCCCAGGAAGCTTTGTAGTTGCTTGCAGGTACGTGGGGGCGCCCATTCCAGGACTGCCCAGACTTTCTCCGGGTCCATTTCTATCCCCTCATGCGAGATGCAGTTGTCGAATGCCCTCGACAACTTACTGAATAAGAGGGGCACTCCATGTGGAAAACCAGCTGGCCGAACATATTAATGCCAGAATAATAAACACGGGTGTTGGTGATGTTGGCGAGAATGGGGCGAAAGCGATAGCAATGTTGGTGGTGGGATTAGTGGGGTTCGGTACAGCTGTTTGTGGGATATTGGGAGGTGGGAATCCTGTGCCAGATAGTTGGAACAGCCCGACCCGAACCTGTAAACACAGACCGATGATGTCATATGCTAGCAACCTGAGGAAAGCTCCAGCACTTTCAAAGCAGGGAGGAAAGCATGCAGCTTATCAGATGACGCTGATTGTGGACTATTACAAAGCAGCCGGCAGGATAGCCTATAAAAAGGAGCTGAGTAGCGGCCGCTCTCACCTCCAGCTTTATTTTTGTATAGAGAGCCGGCATTTGCTTATCATCTGTTGAGTAGCTGTCATTAATCGAGTTAAATCATAGTTTGAGTCGTGTGTTTAACTTGGCCAGCACAGGCAGGAAAGAAAAACCGAGAGAAAGCTGGCGCTTCCTTTTCATCCATCAATTGCCTACAGACAGTGAGTAACGGGTGGACCATGGCTGAGGGGCTGGATATGACAACAATACAAGAATTACCAGTGGTGAAAGGAGAAGGAGACGGGGAGGAGGCGATAGTTGAAAGTGAACAACCTGTGGTACGTCCTAAGAAAAAGTACAAATGTAATGAGGAGAAACAGGAAGACCGAGATATTCAACACATTGAAGGTACCCAAACCTCCTCAGGACATTGGTGGCACAGTTCAGCTTTGACTGGGAATCCAGGAACTTGGCAGCCTACCCTATCCCTACCCTAACCCTAACCCTAACCCTAACCCTATTATGTATAGGTTTTCCCTACTTTTATCCTTTCAATATTGTATAAAGTTTTTATTTTTATTTTTCATAAACACATTTACATGTACAGTCATTTCCATCATTTTTCTTTTCTTTTTTTTTGTTTTAAAAACAAAACTTTATTAAATCTATAAAAGTAAAATACTATACTATGTATATGCAAGATACATATATATTAATACAAACAACAATACATAAAAAGAAAAAGTGACTTTGGTCACATGTCCATTATCTTATTAACGGTGCATATTTGTTAATTATTATTATCATACAAAATTTTTCATTTATTCTCATTTCTGTGAGTTATCCAATCATACCACCTATTCCACGCTATATAACATTTTGAGTCTACCTTGTCCATTTCAAAAGTTAGTTTGTCCATTTCCATGCAATTATAGATTTTTTGGATTATCAATTGATCTGTTGGCAGTTGGTCAGTTTTCCAATATTGGGCGAGCACCAATCTGGCTGCAGTGACTATGTGTAATATTAAATACTTTATTTCTTTCCTATAGTTTTCTTTAATCATCCCTAATAGGAAAATTTCTGGTTTAAGTTCTATTTTTTCCGATGTTATTTCTATTAGCCAAATTCTTACTTTTTCCCAATACTTCCTAATTTTGGGGCAAAGCCACCAGACGTGGAAGAAAGTACCCTATGCCTGTTTGCACTTCCAACAGATTGGACTTAAATTTGAATACATTTTTGCTAATCTCGAAGGGGCCAGATACCATCTATACCACATTTTGTATTGATTCTCTTTATAAACCACTGACTTTGTTATAATATAGTTATTTTCCCACACTTTTTCCCAGTCCTCTAATTCTAAATTATGCCCAATATTTCTTGCCCATGCTATCATTTACCCCTTTACTAATTCCTCTGCTAGATCAAATTCCAATAGATGTTTGCAAATTTTTGAAATCAATTTTTCCTCTGTGGCTTCTAAAAGTTTATCCAACCGATTCAGTTTTAATTCAATTCCTCCTTCCTCTTGATCCTTTTTATATCTTGTTTTTATCTGAAGATAGGGACACCAATCTATCTGTATCCCTTGATTTCTGAGTTCCTCTCGTGTTTTTAATGTTCCTTGAGAATCCAAAATTTCATAGTATCTTACCATTTTTCAAATTTCTAAGGTGTTGGGGTGTATCATCGCCTCCATTGTGGATAACCATCCAGGAACTTTCATATAGTGTTTACTTTTAATTTCCTGCCATGTATAAATTAATTAATCTCTTAATATATGATTGCTAAAATACCAATGTGTTTTGTTCCTGGTGTTCCACAAGAAGGTGTGCCACCCCGTCAACAAATCATGTCCCTCCAAGGTTAACAGTCTTTGATTTTTCAGATTCACCCATTCCCTGATCCATGTCAAACTTGTTGCTCTATAATATGTCTCCCATGCTGGGAGTCCATGTCAGGGCATTTATTAATCCCATGTTTGGCTCTGGGACTAATTACCCTGGTTTAGAGGAGGAGATGAATCGAGGCTTATCCTTGTTGCAATATTCTGAAAAGAAACACGAAGGAAGGTTTCTAATAAAACTCATTTATTTGTTATAAAGAAAATAAAACACCTCACTAACTAAGAAAAGTTAATTGTTACATTTTTGAAAGTAATTCTTGCCGGCTATCTGAGCCGGACCTCTGGCAAGAGAACAAAGGAAAGAGTGTGTGAAGCAAGTGAAGGAATGGAATGTGGGTGGATACGGAAACACGTAGCTTACTGATAAGAAGTTGGCAAAGCTACGGAGAGTCTGACAGTCCAGAAATAATGAGCTCAGCTGGTAAATAAAATAACGCAGTGACATTCCCCTTCTTTTGCCAGTTGAGCGAATATCAGTACATCATCAAATAAGGCACATCTTCTCACGCAGATACTCGTGTTGAGCTGCTGGAAGTGGTTTGTTGAGCATATCAGCAATTTGATCATGTGTAGATACATATTGCATTTTGACAAAACCTTTTTTCGCTAAATGCTTTATGTTTTGATAACGAATGTCAATGTGTCTGGACCTAGAACCTGTAAAATGAGATTCAGAAATATAAACCACCGATTCATTGTCTTCCATCACGGTGATCGGTCGGATTGGGTGTGTCCATATATCTGTGACTAAAGCATCAAACCAAGTTAGAGAATTACATGCATCGGAAACACAAGCATATTCAGCTTCAGTAGATGAACAAGAAACAAAATTCTGTTTACGTACTTGCCAATAAACAGGACATCCATTTAAGAACATCATATAACCTGAAGTACTTTTACGTGATTTCTTATCACTTGCCCAATCAGAATCTGCATAACAACATAATTCTGCATAATCAGTGTGTGTTGGTTCTAACAATAACTTCATGTGTTTAGTGTATTTTAGGTATCTCAATAATTTCTTAATACATGTCCAGTGAAACTGTTTTGCCTTACCTACGTGTCGAGATAAGAGATTAACACTAAGTGCAATGTCGGGTCTGGTCCAACTACTAATGTACAATAGTGACCCAATGACTGAACGATAAAGTGTTTGATCCTCGAACTCAGGACTTTCTTCTTGTGTCAAGTTGTTAAAATCTGTTTGCATGGGTGTCTTTGTTGTGTTAGCATCTTTCATGTTGCAATGATGCAAAACTTGTTCAATTTTATCTTCTTGTGAAAGACTAAACCCCTTCTGTGTTTTTTCAATCTGAACACCTAAATAAGTGCTAATGTGACCTAATGATTTCAATGTGAAGTATCTCTGCAAAGCTTTGGCAAAAATTTCACTCATTTGCTTATTTGGATCAATATAAACAATATCATCAACATAAACAAGAACTATCTCATATGCATTGTTAGATCTTTTTGTGAACACGCACTCATCAGTTTCGGACTTAATAAAGCCCATTGAATTTAGTTTGTCAGTAAGACATAAATACCACATTAAACCAGATTGTTTCAGACCATAGAGACTTTTGTTTAGGAACCAGGTATCCCCTTCTTGCTGTCGGAATCCTGGAGGACTTCTCACATAGATCTCTTCGTCTAGGTCTGCATGTAGATAAGCCGTGTCAACATCAAACTGGAAAACTTCTAAACCAAGGATAGTTGCAGTTGCTAAAGCAATTTTTACACTCTCAGTTCTAACTGTCGGTGAGTAAGTATTCGTGTAGTCCTCAGGATAACGTTGAGCGAAACCCTGAGCTACGAGTCTGGCCTTGTACAATGACTCACCATTTGGTTTCTTTTTGATTCTGTAGACCCATCGAGTGCCAATGACCTTTTTGTTTGCTGGAGGTTTTGCAGGTGTAAATACTTTAAGTTTCTTTAGACTGTCCATTTCAACCTGCATTGCATCATACCATTTGTCTTGCTCTGAATCAAGGAGCTGCTTGATTTGTGTGAAATTATCAGGTGGAAGTGTAACATTGCAAATCAAAGGCAAGGGTGCTTTTTTCAGTTGCCAAGAATATCGTTGTGGAGGGATCCCTTTTGTGGCCCTCTTGGAACGTCTCGGAACAACTGTCCAGTCTTCTTCTTCGTCCTCGTCCTCACTTTCATCGCTAGCGTCGGCATCCGCGGCTTGCGAAGACGGAACATCGGGTTGAGAAGAATCAGTGAAATCTTGATCATCAATCTTCATGGCATCAGCAGTATCATCTCTGGGAAAATAAATTCCAGGATCATTGGAATGAATCCTGGACCAGTCAATATTTTCTTCAAAATTAGCAGATTGGGAAATCACAATTACATGTTTAGAGTCAATAAATTTGCTCCACTTTGAGTTATCATCAATACCCATAAATCTCAGTCTCTTTGCTGCTGGACTTCCTTTTCTTCTTTGAGCTAAGGGAATGTTCACCATAGCATATGAACCAAAAATATGGATGTTTTTAAGATCGGGCTTGTAGTCATACAACATGAAGAAAGGAGTCTGATTTGTTACACTACTCCAAGTACAGTTAACAATGTAATTTGCATACATGATAGCTTCACCCCAGTATATCATATCAAGGTTGGCGTCTTCTAGGAGACAACACATCATGGTTTGCAGTACCTCTCCATTGTGAGCCGATGTGTCAGGGGCCGAAGTCTGATGAAGAATTCCATTCTTACGCATCCAGTCCTGGAAACGCTGAGACATGAACTCGGCACCACGATCACTCTGGATTCTGGCGATGCGAACTTGGTGTTGGGTAGAAACAAGGGTTGCAAAGTCTTTAAAGATCTGAAAAGTCTCTGATTTTTCTTTCATAGGATATACATATCCATATCTAGAGTAATTATCAACAATTGTTAGAAAATATTTTCTACCACCAAATGATGGCGGGAATGGACCAACTATGTCAATGTGAACCAAATCAAAAATGCGTGTTGACAGGCGTGTAGCGTGTTTGGGAATGGCTGCTGCTTTGGATTTGGCATTCTTGCATACAGCACAATCCAAAAACACCTTACACCCCTTTAGATCCAAACCTTTTGCGAACTCCGGCATCTTCCTAAGAACACGGAAACTGGCATGCCCCAATCTTCTATGCCATTTGTGGATACACCTGGAATGCAAAGGTTTATCTATTAGTGAATTCTCAACATTAACATTTTTATGCGGAACCTCAGGCTTGCTCTGAGCAACCTGTTTACCAATTCTATTTTTGTTGGCTTTAGGAGCCTTAGGGGTAGCAACAGGATCTCTCTCTGGAGCATCTCTCTCTGGGCCTGTGCATTCCCTTTTTGGAGTTTGCATACTTGCCTGTGTTTGTTTTTTAGGCTTTGGCTTTAAGTAATAAACACCACCAATTAATATGGTTTCAGCAACAATATCGCCATCTTTAACTATGTAACTTGCTTTTTCAAGGTGGTGAACTTGGAACTTTAATGTTTTAGACAAGTGACTCTGACTAAGCAAATTACTGGTTGCTGTTGGTATGTAATAAACACCAGGAATCAATGCATCGAGCTCTTCAACATAAACAGTTCCTTTTCCTTTGACCTGACAAGGATGATTTGAAAAAGAGTAAAGTTCACGTAGCTCTGGTTCAGGCTCATGCATCTCTGTGAAAAGTTCCTTTCTGTAGGTAACGTGCAATGCTGCACCACTGTCCAAAGTCCACAGGAGTCGTCTGTCGTACTCTGGTTGAGGTTGTGGATCATTGGTTAAAGCTAATGTGGCGAGTGGAGTTTGTGGATCATGCCGGGGACTATGACGACCTTGTCTTCCGTCTCTGCCTCTGCCTCTGGAATCTGTTCCTCTGGGCTGGTATGTGACAGGAGCTGGAACTCGTTGGGGACAAACCCGGGTGGCATGTCCCACACGATTGCAGGTGTTGCATCTTGGCATCCTTGGAGCATAGGTCCTTCCTTGGAAGGGGCGTCTAGCTGGAGCTCTTGATGCGGGTGGTCCTCTCAAGTGTGGTGTGGCCAACATGAATGCCTCTTCTTCAATTAAAAGCCTACAGACATTGTCCACTGTGCGTTGAGCAATTGGGACTTGGTTAATTTTTGTAACAGCATCTTTCCATTCATAATTCAAAGAGTTAATAATGATGCTGATCATTTGAATATCCTCAATGTTATGGCCTCTTTCTCTCAATTCTGTTCTCAGACCTTTCAGTTTGGTCAAATGTCCTCCAATTTGTTCACCAGGTTTCAATCTCGAACCGTGGAGTTCAGACATTTTTAGTTTTGACTCACCAGTTAGTGGAGAGACAGAGAATGCCTGGTAAGGAGCCTGCACTTGGTATGCTGGCTGTGCTGGCAGGAATGCCTGTGGTATTTGCTGTGCCTGTTGTGGACCTAAAAATGGTCTTGGTTGTGCCATTGGAGGTGGGCCAGGAGGTGGCCCCATTTGCACTTGTGGCTGTGGCACATATGCAGGCATTTGTAGCTGCTGTGGCTGATGCACTGGAATCTGCTGTATTCCAGTTGCCATTTGTGCTTGAGCTGCAATATTGGCATGACCTGCTGGAGATGCAGTCATTTGCCTTTGCTGCATAAAGTTTAATTGTGTTCCATTTAAAAAGACACCAACACCACCAGGGGGTGTTTGAGTTTGGGCCTGTGGAAACACTTGTGGCATTTCAGCTTCCTGTAGTAAATTACTTTTGCCAGCAGATGGTGCTGCACCTTTAGCTTCGGGCAGCTTTGCATACGGGGCATTGTATGCTTTAGAGTAGGAGTGGTTATGTAAGACATGTGTAACTTGATCAGGGAGACTTTCATGTGACGTATGCAGTGCTCTTTGCCTTAATTGGCCTGACACAGGATCCACCAGGGGGAGTGTCTTTGGCTCTGAGCAAGAAGACAATATGGTGCTTTTTGAAAAATTTAAGTTATCTCCCTTATCTTGCTCAAGCATAGATATAGCCATTTTTGCCTGGGATAGCTGCTGTTCATAGAGTTTTATACGGTCACGAAAGGCTTTCATAGCCACTTCATCCAGGGTGAGCTTCGAGCTTCGAGGAGAATAATGAATTGTTTCTCTCTCTGCGTGGGAGGAATTTTGCTCAGCAGTGTGCTTTGGCCTTGCATCGAGCGTTACAAATTCAGAAGGTTCTGGGGAGACTTTTTCAGAGCTTGGAAGATCAGAAGAAAATGTTACTGACCTCAGTCGTAAATCATCATCTTCAAAAACAGCTTCTGTCTTATCTCCGTCCATTTCTGTTCCCACGGCTTCTTCTCGTTCCAGGCGTGTGGTTGTAGTAAGGGGCTGGAAATCTGGAAACCTACTTTCTGCCACCTTCTCAGCAAAATACATTTTGTATTTGTTTTACTTCTGTTTCGGCATCTCAGCAATATAATTAGCGTACCTCAGTAGCTAAAAACTAATTGCCTATGCGCTCTTATCAGAAGTAACAAAACAAGGAAAAAGCCATAAATCAAACCGTCCGAGCTACCAGAATGTCAGGGCATTTATTAATCCCATGTTTGGCTCTGGGACTAATTACCCTGGTTTAGAGGAGGAGATGAATCGAGGCTTATCCTTGTTGCAATATTCTGAAAAGAAACGCGAAGGAAGGTTTCTAATAAAACTCATTTATTTGTTATAAAGAAAATAAAACACCTCACTAACTAAGAAAAGTTAATTGTTACATTTTTGAAAGTAATTCTTGCCGGCTATCTGAGCCGGACCTCTGGCAAGAGAACAAAGGAAAGAGTGTGTGAAGCAAGTGAAGGAATGGAATGTGGGTGGATACGGAAACACGTAGCTTACTGATAAGAAGTTGGCAAAGCTATGGAGAGTCTGACAGTCCAGAAATAATGAGCTCAGCTGGTAAATAAAATAACGCAGTGACAGTCCAAATCCACCTCTGGCTCTATCATCCTGCAAAGTACTTAATTTAATTCTTGGCTTTTTTCCTTCCCACACAAATTTTGTAGTTATCTTGTTCAAATTTAGAAAAAAAATTTTTATCCAATTTTACTGGAATTGTCTGAAATAAATAAAGCAGCCTCGGCAGAAGGTTCATCTTTATAGCTGCTATCCTCCCTAATGATGATAATTTCAGTTTCCCCCACTTTTCTAAATCCTCTTTTATTTGTTGAACTAAAGTTACATAATTATTCTCCTTTATAGTTGAGCATATAGTTGAGCATTTAGCTGTCAAATACATGCCTAAATACTTAACCTTTTTTACTACTTGTAATCCTAATTCTTTAATTAATTCCTCTGTTTGCTTTCCTGTTACATTTTTCATTAACATTTTGGTCTTATCTTTATTAATTTATAAGCCAGCTACCTTCCCAAATTTCTCTCTCTCTTATCAATATTGGTCCTGTTTCTAATGGTTCTTCTATGAAAAATACAAGGTCATCCAAAAATGCTTGGGCCTTGTATTCCTCTCGTTTTACATTCAATCCTTTTATCTTTTTGTTTGATCTAATTCTTATCATGAAGAGTAAGGATGAAAGCGGACATCCCTGCCGTACTCCTTTTTTTATGTCAAAAAAGTTTGTAAAATCTCCATTTACTATTATACTTGCTTTTTGTAAATATGTAAATTTCTTTACCTTGAGGTTATAGAATCTCCAACTGTCTATTAAATTTAATTCTTCTACTAGGTCCATAAAAGTTCTAGGGAGTACATTTTTCTTTTCTTTTTATTATTCTGATCACTGCTATAATCCTTTTTTACATCTACAATTGTGCTGAAATCGCCAATTAAACATACATTCTCTGTTTTTTCTTCTAATATCTTTTCATGTACTTTTTTATAAAATTCTGACTGTCCATTATTCGGCGCACAGAAGACCACCAATAAAACATTTTTATATTCTAATTTTACTTCTATCATCAATATTCTTCCTGCTGCATCTGCATATCTCAAATTACCCTCTATTCCTTCTCTAATGTACACTATTCCTTTTTTCTTTTTTTCCGCTAATGTTACAAATGATTCTCCTAATTTTTTACATTGTAAGTATTTTTCATCCTGTTTCCTTATGTGCACCTCTTGGATGCACACAATATCCATTTTTTGTTTTACCACTTTTCTAAAAATTTGATGTTGTTTAGCCAGAGAGTTAAGACCATTTACATTTAATGATAAAGTTTTTAAATTCTGTTCCATTTCTTTGTGGTTCTGCTGGGCGATATTCTATTACTTCCTGTCCCTTCTCTTAGCTCTTGTTTTCACTCCTTCTTCCTCTTGAAGTTCCCTTTCTTCCTCTTTGTCTCCCTCCTCTAATACATTTTCCTGTTCTTCCTGTCTTTGGGCCCCTTTAGTCCTCTGTTCCCGCTCCTCCCTGTTACTATTTGCTCCTTCTATACCCATCACTTTGTCATAAAGGTTCTGTGCTTTGCTCTGTGAGTCCACTTTAATTTTTTTTCCTTGCCACGACACCAACATTCCCTCCGGTGTTATCCATCTAAACGGTATGTGCTGCTTATTTAATAATGTGGCTAGGAACCAGTATTTCTTTCTCAGTTCTCTTATTCTCTTGGGGACCTGCTTTAATGTGGTTATTTCCTTGCCTCTATAGAACATGGATTCATTTTTTGTTATTTTATACACAATGTCTCTTACTTTTCTTTGCACAAATCTTACATGGACCTCCCTTGGAAGTTTATATTGTCTGGCGTAGTTCGTGTGGACCCTATAGACCTCGTCCAGCTTGTTTATTATTTTGTCCTTATCTCGCTGAAGGGCCTCCGCAATCACTTCCGCCATCACAAATGTCAGGTCCTCCTCTCTATCTTCGACAAAAGTTCTGAAATCGCAAATAAAATGCAGCTCTCTCCATCTCCAGGTGGGTCACTGTATTTTCCAGTTCTTTATTTAGTCCCATCATTTTCTGGTCCAATGAGTCCAATTTTTCTTCTGTCTGTTCTGTTCTTTTCTCTATAACTGTTATTCGTTGATCATTTTTTTGTATGATTTTTTGTATTGAACCCATCTTTTCATCTGATTTTTGGATATCACTTTTGACTTCCCTCTTGATCTCATCCATATCCCTTCTCGTTTCTTCATGATCCTTTGTCATACATTCCTGCATTTTTATCATAGTCTCTTGAATTGTTGAGAGGGTAGCCTGCATGATTTGCATACTCGAAGTAGAGGGTTGTTTTTCTGATGGGAACATTCCTTCTATTGTTCTCTGCGCTGCAGGAGAAGCTGATGGTCCAGTCAATGTCAAAGTAGTTTTCTTTCCCATCTTCACAATGGTTGTGGTGGTGCTGGTCATTTCCTTTAGTATTCTATACTGTTCCCCTAAAATCCTATCTATCTTTTCCCAAATCACCATCCACTTCACTATTCAACTTCCTTTCCTTCCTTCCTTTCCTTATCCCTTACTACCACAACACCAATTCACAATGCGTTATATCTCAGAAAACTTATCTATATAATATAATTTCTTATTTAATAGAATTCTATTAAAAGGAGAACTTCATTAATACCTTAATTAATAATCGAATTACTAAAATTATTCCACTTTTAGTTTAAACCAACACATAGATAATTATACAATTACTAATTTAATCAATTAAGAAGCTCTAATATTAATTTTAAATCTTTGTTTTAAATAATAAATGAACAAGTTAAGAGGAAAAGGTAAAGAAAAGAGAGCAATAAAAAATAGAAAGAAAAGAAAAGATAAAAAGAATAAATTTACCTCTCGGTTTGTCCACCCAACCACTCTGGAAGCAAACAACAACCAGAAGGAAACGAAGTGGTTTGCAGCATCTTTAATCAGGTTAAGCACAGCAACACAGGCAGGAGTAAGGCACAAGCCGCATCGATGTTTAAAGTTAGCGCTACACGCAGCTGCTGTGTAGCGCTCTTTATACACTTAGTTACAAGCAATTTACCATTTGGCAATCAAACAGTTAACACCACACACCCCTTCCCACTAGCTTGCTCGATGATAGGGCATGCTTGTTATGTCACAAGGAGGCGCCATTCGCAAGCTTTATGCTCCCCGAGCTCCGATGAAAGCATTCGTTTCTTTTGTGCTTGAGTGGCAAGGTCCCTCCAAACAGCTGGGAGCATGTCACCGGAGTTTACAGCCGCTCGGCCCCTTCTCATCTTCCTCCCCAACAATGGCGAGACCCATCCGGGGCTCGACAGGCGGCTCCCCTCTACCAGGAGTCCACCTGCAGGAGGTAAAACAGAGACATTAGTTACAGAAGATACTCTACCCACTGGGTCCCGGTTTATCTGGATGTTGGCGATGATACCGACGGATTAATCGGTCGGCATGGACGTCTGGGGCTGCCACCCAAGACGCTTGTGCTAATGGATAACCTTTCCAGCGTACTAAGTACTGCAGCCTGCCCCTGCATAGTCGGGAATCTAACACTTTATCTATCTCATACTGGTCGGTATGGCTCGGTCCTGGTGGGTCAGGCTGAGTCGTAGCTCTATCCCCATTGACGGGCTTTAGGAGGCTGCTATGAAAAACAGGGTGTACTTTTCCTAACAGTGAAGGTAATTTGAGCACTACAGTGACGGGGTTGACACGCGTGTTATAGGGAAAGGACCTATATATTTGGGCCCTAATTTCTTACTAGGCAACCATAGCTTGTGTGTATTTTTGTCTGTGTTATCGGAGTAAAAGCTCTTGGCAGGCAGCCACGGAGTTGCTGCCAAGTTCCTTATCACTGACGTTGTGTGTTTGAAGAGTTTATTTAACCCTCGGCTGGCTGGTTGGGTGTGTGCTTGGTACGGGGACAGAACATCTTGTCTGTCACCCCAAACGTTAACCCATCTCTAACCGATATTGATCCACAGCTGCAGCAAATAATATAACTACAAGCTGATAATCAGCTCCTGCAGCAGCAAGTCGGCCAGCTAACTGCGCAGCTGGCTCTGGGAAATGCTCCTGCAGCTGTCCCTCCACATCCTCCTCCTCCCCGTCGGAAATGCCCTATCAATGTGCCAGATAAGTTCTCTGGGCAGCAAGAGATGTTCCCGGCCTTCATGGGACAAGGCCAATTGTTTATGGCTATGAGGCCGGAGGACTTTCCGGACAACCAGGCTCAGGTGGCATTTGTAATTAACCTCCTCTCTGGCAATGCCGCCCGATGGGCCACACCCCTATTGCTGCAGAATAGCCCCTTGTTGGCAGATTATCAGGGCTTTTGGCAACATCTGAGGGTGATGTATGAGGACCCCCTGAAGACTCAGATGGCAGCCAGGCGCCTCAAGGACCTCAGTCAAGGGAAGCGCTCCCTGCAGGAATATGTGGCTGAATTTTGGCTTCTGGGCCAGGACTCTGACTGGAACGATGCAGCGTTAAGGGACGCTTTCCAGGATGGCCTCTCCGATGACCTGCAGGACGAGCTGGTTCGGGTGGAGGCGCCTCAGACCCTCGATGCCCTTGTAACACAGTGTTTGCACATCGATGCCCGCTTCCAATGGCGCAAGACCCGCCGGCCTGTCTAGGACCCCCGACTGTTTCTGCACCCCCGCGTCCCGCACCGACAGCGTCCCGGGTCACCCGCATTTCGTGGCAACCGCGGAGGAGCCCATGGAGCTGGGAGTGGCTCGACCTCGCCTGACAGCCCAGGAGCGAATGCAGAGACGCCAAGGGGGATTGTGCCTCTATTGCGGGGAGGCTGGACATTTTGCCGCCTCCTCCCCCAGGAAGCACAGTGGGGCGCTCAAGCCTGTTCTGGAATCTCGGTGTGACCAGCCGGGAAATGGGGCAGGCCTGGCCTAGGGGAAACCCTGGGTCAGTCATGTAGCCATGCCCCGCCGGAGTCGGCGGCTGTGGACTGTGAGCCCCCTCGGCACCTGATTCTGGACACCCGGGTTTTGTTGGCCAACCGGTCAGAGGGGCTTCAAGCGCATGCGCTGGTAGACTCGGGGGCCACGACGAACTTCATGGACCAGGCCTTTGTGGCCCATTTTAAGGTTCCCTTGGTTCCAGTGGACCCTCCGTTCAGGGTCGAGACTATTGACGGGTGGAAACTTGTAGCGGGGCCCATTAAGTTCGCGACTCAGCCTTTGCGCCTCGGCATTGGGGCCCACGAGGAAGCGATCCAATTTTATGTGACAGCGGACCTGCATTTTCCGCTGGTCTTGGGGATGGCCTGGCTTCGGGCCCATGATCCGCAGGTGGCCTGGTCAAGGAACACCATCTCCTTCCCGAGCCTGCAGTGCGTCAACCACATCTGCCACACCTGTGCCGGCCAGGATGTCTCCACCCCTGCCGTCTCTTTGCCTCTTGAGCTGACGCCCTTCGCCGACATGTTCAGCGAAAAGGAGGCGGACCGCTTACCCCCGCATCAACCCTATGACTGCCCGGTGGACCTGATGCCCAATGAACCACTGCCCACGGGACGCCTGTATTCCATGTCGGAGCCCGAGTTGGTTGCCCTATGGGACTTCCTGGACAAAAACTTGGCCCAAGGGTTCATCCGGCCTTCGTCCTCCCCTCTCTCGGCCCCGGTCCTCTTTGTGAAGAAGAAAATGGGGGACTTAGGCCTGTGCTGCAACTACCGGCGGTTAAACGCAATCACCGTGCGGAATCGTTACCCCCTGCCACTCATTCCAGAGCTGATGGAGAGGTTGCGGGAGGCCTCGATCTTCACTAAGCTTGATCTCCGAGGGGCCTACAATCTGGTGCGCATGCAAGAGGGGAACGAGTGGAAGACGGCGTTTGGCACCCGATACGGCCACTTCAAGTACACCATCATGCCGTTCGGGCTGACCAACGCCCCCACAGTTTTCCAACATCTAATGAACGACATTTCCCGGGACATGTTGGACCAGTTTGTGGTTATATACCTGGATGACATTTTGATCTATTCCCGAACCCAGGAAAGCCACCTCCAGCATGTCCGCCAGGTCCTACAGCGCCTGCGGAAGCACCAACTCTATGCGAAGTTGGAGAAATGCTTCCCCTGGCAGAGTTCGCCTTTAACAACTCCCAACACACCTCCACCCAGATGACCCCGTTCCATGCCAACGCGGGATACCACCCATGGTTTTTCCCACTGTCCATCTTGGACTCCCCTGTTCCCGAGACCCAGGACTTCCTCTCAGAACTGCAAGCAGTGCAGTAGCTGGTGCGGCGGCAGCTGATCCTGGCAAAGGAGGACTACAAGCGGGTCACCAACCGCTCTCAACGGGCGATGCCACTGCTGGAAGTGGGAGACCAGGTATGGCTGTCCACGAAACAACTCCCCACGGACTGGCCGGTAAAGAAGCTCGACCACCGTTTTATTGGTCCCTTCCCGGTCGAGGCGGTCATCAACCCGGTGGCCTACCGGTTGACTCTGCCATGCTCCATGCGACTCCACCCTGTTTTCCATCGGTCCCTCCTGGTCCCTGAGGTCCCAGCGAGCCATCTCCGACGCCCAACAACGCCTGCCCCCCCAGCCGCAGCCGACGAGGACGACACCTCGACGTACGAGGTGGACAGCATCCGGGACTCCCATTGGCTGAAGGGGTGCTTCCAATACCTCATCGCCTGGAAGGGGTATGGGCCCGAGGATTTCAGCTGGGTGGACGCTTCTTCCATTCAGGTCCCTGACCTGGTACGGGCCTTTCACGACCAGTTCCCGTCCCGACCACATCCCGACCGTCAGACCTGGGGGAAGGGCCCTGCGGTGGGGGATAGTGTTGTGGCTCCGTCCTCCGAGCCTATCTTATCAGAGGAAGAAGACTCCGAACATGAAGGAGAGGAGACGGCCAGGCCTCCCTCTCCAGGACCCTCCTCTCTGGCAATGCCTCAGGTGTCTCCTGAAGGGGAAGAGATTGGCCAGGAGCCAGGTGTTTTCGAGCCGTCGGATAGTGATGAGGAAACATTGTGGTTGGACCCACGCCAGTGTCGGAGAGACAAGCGTGAGCAGCAGAAAAGGAGGCGTGCCAGAGATTAAGCTGAGTCACTGGACCACACCCCACAGACTATAAAAGGGAGTGTGGTGGTCATTCAGACTCTGTGATGGACAAAGCTAATCTCTGGCGAAGCACTTTGCACCTTCGGACACAACACCTATTTTGCTGTGGATTTAATTACGAACTGGACTATTCAAACTGTGTGTATTTTTGTCTGTGTTATCGGAGTAAAAGCTCTTGGCAGGCAGCCACGGAGTTGCTGCCAAGTTCCTTATCACTGACGTTGTGTGTTTGAAGAGTTTATTTAACCCTCGGTTGGCTGGTTGGGTGTGTGCTTGGTACGGGGACAGAACAGGGCCCTGAAAACTCATCTATTTCATCTAGCAGGGCTGGCTTGATCCCATCCTTTCGGTTTTAATTTGAAATTGGTTTTAACTGGGTTGTTTTAAATTGAGGGCCGAAACTATTTAATGTCTTTTAAACTGTTTTTTAAATTTTATGTTATATGTTATGTTTTATCTCGGCTGTTCACTGCCCTGAGTCCTGTTGGAGAAGGGCGATATAAAAATAAAATAAAATAAAATAAATAAATAAATAAATAAGAAAACTCCGTGGAGACTGCCGGACAAAGGGAAGCTTGCCCAGCAAGCTGTTGAGATTCCTTCCCCACCATTGAACAAGGGAGAAACTCCACCTCCAGAACCCTTTCCAGGCACCAGCAGCAAGAGCAGTGAGACCAGTGAAGAGGATCCAATGGTAAGTGAAGCCATCCGCCCCTTTTCCATTAAGTCCCAGATAGTGGTATCCAGAACTGGGGCCCAAGGGAACATAAATGCCATCATAGACACCAGCTGTACCAGGTGCCTAATCAGCCTCCCAACCGTCCAAAAGCTAGGGATAGACAGAAAACCTCTGGGCTGCCCCATACACTTTGAGGAAGTCAATGGGACACTAATAGGCAGAGCCCCAGCCACTTTTGTCACTGAGCTCGTTAGGCTGGAGATGGGATGCCATTGGGAACTCATACACTTCTTGGTAGCCCCAAAGATGACCGAGTCGCTCATCCTGGGTCTTGCTTGGCTAGACAAATGGGATCCAAGCATTACGTGGAAAGAGGGCTACCGAAAGCTTTAAAATAGGCATCGGCCCACTGCTGCCACTCCCTCAGGCTGAAGCTCAACAGGTTCCGCCCCCCAGCAGCCCTGGCCAGGTAGAGGGCACCACAGCCGCCACAGTTGGCCCACCGGAATGCACCCAGGTGCCCAGAGAGTATAGAGATCAGCAAGCATGAATGTAACTTCCTCCCCACACACACATCGACTGCGCAATAGAATTCGTGCTGGGAGCCAAGCTACCAAAACCCAAGATATTCCATGACCCCTAAAGAAATGGATGAATTAAGGAAGTAAATCAACGCCAATTTGGCGATAGGCTTCATTCAACCCACAGTGGTGGCCCCAGTGGTGTTCAAAGAAAAGGGAGGGATGAGGCTTTGCATTGATTTTTGTTGGAATTAACACTGTGTGTGTAGAAAACACCTACTCTCTTCCCCTAATGAAGGACATGCTAAACTACCTAGCAAAGGGCAAAATGTTCACCAAGCTAGACCTAAGAGAAGCTTATTACCGGATGTGGATCAAAGAGGAAGATGAATGGAAGAACGCCTTTAACTGCCCGTAAGGCAGTTTCCAGTTTAAGGTCATGCCGTTCGGGCTTCAGGGAGCCCGTGTTCATCCACTAATTAATGAGGTGCTGCATGAGCATCAGTACAAGGGTGTCCTAGTTTACCTGGATGACATTCTTATATTTAGTGAGACACTAGACCAGTGATGGTGAAACTTTTTGACGTTGCATGCCAAAACTCTGAGCGCGCTTGTGCTATCACGTTTACGCGTGCCAGCACCCATAATGCAATACGCACCCCATTTGCACATGCACACATGAACCTCTCCCCACACATGCGCCCTGCACTGCGCATGCACACCCCCGTACATGCGCCCCCCCCCCCTTTGTCCAAAGGGGCCGGCACGCCTCTTACCAAAGGACAACCAGATACTGAACTGTTCCCTGGTGAGACAGCCGTTCCCCGGCCGGTAGCAGCACTCTCAGCCCCGCCATGTGCCAGCTGGGGAAGCTCCCAACAAGGGGGTGGTGGCTGAAAGGATGGACAAGCCGGGGCTTCCCTGTCTCCCCACATGAGCAGGCTTCTGGCATTGCTCCAGGCCTGGGTGGGGGGGATTGAAGCCCCAGCACACCCATCCTTTCCGCTG
This sequence comes from Pantherophis guttatus, assembly GCF_059756535.1. NCBI lineage: Eukaryota > Metazoa > Chordata > Lepidosauria > Squamata > Colubridae > Pantherophis > Pantherophis guttatus. The sequence goes on along the minus strand of NC_142063.1, from coordinate 181,903,736 downwards.
CCACCCTATCGCGCTTCTCACTCTACCGCTTCCCACTCAGTGGCAGGAGCAGCAGGCTTGTGCTATCACGTTTACGCATTTGTGCTATCACGTTTACGCGCTTGTGCTATCACGTTTACGCGTGCCAGCACCCATAATGCAATACGCACCCCATTTGCACATGCACACATGAACCTCTCCCCACACATGCGCCCTGCACTGTGCATGCACACCCCCGTACATGCGCCCCCCCCCTTTGTCCAAAGGGGCCGGCACGCCTCTTACCAAAGGACAACCAGATACTGAACTGTTCCCTGGTGAGACAGCCGTTCCCCGGCCGGTAGCAGCACTCTCAGCCCCACCATGTGCCAGCTGGGGAAGCTCCCAACAAGGGGGTGGTGGCTGAAAGGATGGACAAGACGGGGCTTCCCTGTCTCCCCACATGAGCAGGCTTCTGGCATTGCTCCAGGCCTGGGTGGGGGGGATTGAAGCCCCAGCACACCCATCCTTTCCGCTGCCACCCTATCGCGCTTCTCACTCTACTGCTTCCCACTCAGTGGCAGGAGCAGCAGGCGGCAGGCTTCAATCCCTCCCCCAGAGGCTGAAATGAAATGTACTTTTTTGGCCTCTGCACGCCCCATTTTTGGATTTGGAGAAGAAAGGGTTTACGGGCGGCAGCGCTGAGATCCTCTCCCCGAATCAAAAAAGTGCATTGCGTTTCAGGTGGCAGATCTAGCCGGGAGGAAAGAGAAGGTGAGTCTGCGGAGAAGGAGGAGAAGAGCACGAGGCTCTGTTTTTGGATTTGCTGGAAAACGCTTTCCTCTGTGGTTCTCTGGTGCACATTGCAGAACCGTGTGCCTTCCTCTTCCTTCTCCACAGAAGGCCACCTGAAACTCAGTGCACTTTTTTGATTCAGGGAGGGGATCTCAGTGCTGCCGCCCGAAAACCCTTTCTTCTCCAAATCCAAAAACCGGCGGAAAGAGAAGGTGAGTCTGCGGAGAAGGAGGAGAAGAGCACGAGGCTCTGTTTTTGGATTTGCTGGAAAACGCTTTCCTCTGTGGTTCTCTGGTGCACATTGCAGAACCGTGTGCCTTCCTCTTCCTTCTCCACAGAAGGCCACCTGAAACTCAGTGCACTTTTTTGATTCAGGGAGGGGATCTCAGTGCTGCCGCCCGAAAACCCTTTCTTCTCCAAATCCAAAAACCTCCTCCCCCTGCCAGCCTCACCGTAAATCTCTTGGGGTTTGCCTTACAAGGTAGGTGGGGGAGAAAAAGTCCTGGTTGAGGAGAAATCCTCTTTGCAGAAGCTCCCCCTGCCAGCCTCACCATAAATCTTGCCTTACAATGGGGGTGGGGGAGAAAAAGTCCTGGTTGCGGAGGAATCCTCTTTGCAGAAGCGGCTCCCCCTCCCAGCCTCACCGTAAATCTTGTCTTACAAGGGGGGTGGGGGAGAAAAAGTCCTGGTTGAGGAGGAATCCTCTTTGCAGAAGCGGCTCCCCCTGCCAGCCTCACTGTAAATCTCTCGGGGTTTGCCTACAAGGTGGGTGGGGGAGAAAAAGTCCTGGTTGAGAAGGAATCCTCTTTGCAGAAGCAGCTCCCCCTGCCAGCCTCACCGTAAATCTCTTGGGATTTGCCTTACAAGGGGGGTGGGGGAGAAAAAGTCCTGGTTGAGGAGGAATCCTCTTTGCAGAAGCAGCTCCCCCTGCCAGCCTCACCGTAAATCTCTCACGGTTTGCCTACAAGGGGGATAGGGGAGAAAAAGTCATGGTTGAGGAGGAATCCTCTTTGCAGAAGCAGCTCCCCCTGCAGCCTCACCGTAAATCTCGGGGTTTGCCTTACGGGGAGGAGAAAGGTCCCGGGGGGGGGGGGAACGTCCATGGTGCCAGTGACTGCAGAAGCCCAGTTGGAGCAGGCAATTTCCAGCATGGTCTGCGCTGGCGGGGCACAGGTCTTGCCTACATAACTTTGCTGGGAAAGAGGCAGAGGTGGAAGGCCATTTGTGCCAGCAAAGAGGCAGTGACACCGGCAAACTTATGTGGCAAGCCCCTTGCCCTGGCTCCGTGGGTCTGCAGAGCTGAGCATTTGGCATCCTGCTTCTCTTGCGCTGGCCACCACCTTGCACACGGCTGATTGGCGCTCCAACGGGGCTTTTCTGGAGCGTGGCTGCAGTCACTGGCACCACAGACATCCCTCCCACCAGGACCTTTCTCCCACCCCACCCCACCCCCGGTAAGGCAAACCCTGAGAATTACAGCGAGGCTGGTAGGGGGAGGAGGAGGAGGAGCTGCTGTTGCCTCTGCAAAGAGGATTTGCCCCCAACCAGGACCTTTCTCCCCCCCCCAAGGCAAATCCCAAGATTTACAGCGAAGCTGGCAGGGGGAGGAGGAGCCGCCACCGCCTCTGCAAAGAGCATTCCCATCTTTCTCCTCCCTCCCTCAATAAGGCAAACCTCGAGCACAGACAGCACCGCAGGCAAAGAGGCAGCGCTGGTTTGCCGGCACGAACAGCCTCCAACGTGGATCCCAGGAAGCGTGTTAAGAGAAACTGCCCAGTGGGCATGCGTGTGCTGGGAAATAAACTTCTGGTTTCCGGTGCACGCATGCACATCAGCCACCTAGTCTTCTGGTTACTGGCGAGCATGCGTGTGGGACGATCAGCTCGTCAGCTGATCTTCTGGTTTCTGGCACAGCCGCATGCGTGAAGTCCTGCTGATCGTTGCACGCGCATGCACACCAGTAACCAGAAGACTAGATGGCCGGTGCGCATGCGTGTGCCAGAAACCCGGAAGAGGAGTGAGCACCACTGTGCATGCCAGTCAACATGGCTTCGCGTGCCACCTGTGGCACGCGTGCCATAGGTTCGCCATCACGGCACTAGACAAACACGTTAAACTATTGCAGCAGGTTCTGAAAAAACTCCTAGCCACGAAGCTCTATGCGAAGCTGTCCATATTTTATTTTTATTTTTTATTTTATTTTGAATTTGTATACCGCCCTTCTCCCTGAGGACTCAGGGCGGTGAACAGCCAAATAAAAACATCAAATACAAATATTAAAATACAGTTAAAAATATATATAGATTTGGCCCCATTAATTAAAACAATAAACAAAACGAAACAATTAAAAAACCCTTAAAAAGAATTAAGCCAGCCCGGCTTGTTGAAAAAAGAAAGTTTTAAGGGCACGGAGGAAGGCACTGAGGTCATGGATTCTCCTTATCTCAGGGGGCAACTGATTCCAGAGGGTGGGTGCCCCCACAGAGAAGGCCCTCCCCCTGGGGGGTCACCAGCCTGCATTGATGGCTGATGGCAGCCCGAGGAGGCCCTCTCTGTGGGAGCGCACGGGTCGGTGGGAGGTCGTCGGTGGCAGTAGGCGGTCTCGAAGATAGCTAGGCCCTATGCCATGGAAATAGCTAGGCCCTATGCCATATGCGAGTTCCATAGCGCAGCCACGACTCCTGATTGGCCGGCCATTTCGTATTCCTAAAAACCCTCCACCCAGCCAGGAGGCAATTCTGGTGGTCCAAGATGAAAGCAGATGTGGAGGATTACATTAGGAGCTGTGCTACATGTGCAACCATGAAAATGAGGCCAGGGAAACCCCCTGGGCTTCTCCAACAAATGGCCGACCCCTGCAGGCCCTGGGAGTAAATTACTATGAACTGTATAGTCAAACTCCCAGAAAGCGGAGGGAATACAATTATTTGGACCATGATTGACTTAGTTTCAAAACAAGCCCACTTCACCACCTGCTCAGGATTGCTCTCAGCTAGAAAGTTGGCCAAGATGTTTATAAGCAAATCTACTGGCTACATGGAGTGCCAGGGTCATCTCTGATAAAGGGGTTCAGTTCACCGCTAAATTCTGGAGGGATTTCCTAAAGTCCATCAGATTGACCCAGGGACTTAGCTCGGCTTTTCATCCGAGCACTAACAAAGCCGCGGAATGTGCAAACGCCATGGTGGAACAATACCTGAGATGCTATGTGGACTATGAACAAGAGAACTGGGCAGATTTGCTGCCTTTTGCGCAGGTGGCTTACAATAATGCAGTGCACACTAGCACTGGGCTAACCCTCTTTCAAATCACTAGCGACATGGAATTTGTTCCCTTGCCTGAGTTGTCACAAGAGCTGCCATCGTCCATGATCCTGGCCGAATGGATGGAATCGCTAAAGCTAGATTGGGAGAATACTAAGAAAGCACTAGTGGAGGCAGCAAAGAAAGAGGCGGATAAACAACTATCTCTCCAACCCCCCTTTCTGGTGGGAAATTGCATGTATCTATAACCAAATACCTTAAGCTGAGTGAAAGTAAATTAACCCAGTAACAGTAGAGCTTAACCTCCCACGCCTGTTAGGGAAAGTGAATTCGGTTCTCCATAGCAGTTTACTGAAACCTGCAGTCAGTTCCCAGCTAAGACTGCAGGACCGTCCAGCATCCATGAGAAACCTATTATGAGGTTAAGAAAATATTGGACTCCAGAGTACATAGGGGTCACTTGCAATATTTAGTCCATTAGAGGGGGTACTCTTTGTCTGGGTTAAGAGCTGGGATGTGAAGGCAGATAAATTAGTGAAACAATTCCATGATAAATTCCCTAGCAAGCCAAAGGGTCCCCCTGGGGAGAGGGGGAGAGGTGGTTAGAAACAGCTGTACTAACCACCATCCCTTATCTCATTTCAGGAGCTACTCATCAGCTAAGGCAGGCAGCCTGTCAGTCCTGGAGGCCATCTTTAAATTTGGATCTTCAGGGCTGCCACATGGGGTGGATGGGCAAGCTGTGGGAATGAGAGGGCGTGGATGGAGTGTGGGATGTATAGCCATAACAATATTTTTCCCTTGGGAGTCAAGGATGTTCAGCCTGCACCTGTGGAGGCATGACTGGGAATCAACTACAGTTGGGACAGTGATTTTTTTTATTTATTTTCAAAGAACCTTTATTAAAGTTTAAAATATTGAAGTACAAATACAAATACATCTGTAACAAAAGTATGTCCATAATAATTGTACAATTCAACATCGTTCTGACAGCACACAAATCTTAACTTTATTCATATATTCCCAGATATTCCTACTTGATCAAGTATGTGTAAACACAGTTTATGTTTTATTTTGATCTATTTCCTATTTTTATTTTCTAGCCATTGATACCAGTTTTCCCAAGCTGAGTAATATTCTGAGTCTTCCTTATTATTTAATTCTATATAAATTTGTCCATTTTTGCACACTCAAAAATTTTCCGGATCATTACACAATCTGTCAGTATAGTAGACATTTTCCAAGCTTGTGCGAGTACAATTCTTACTGCTGTAGTGATATGAATGATCAGATATTTAATCTTTTCTGGATATTTTCCTTTAATAATCCCCAGAAGAAAGAGTTCAGGCTTCAATTCTATTTGGCAGTGCGTAATTTCATTTAGCCATTTTTGTGTTTTAATCCAGTATTTTTTTTTTATTTCTGAACAAAGCCACCATACATGAAAAAAGGTACCTTGAGTTTTTTTACATTTCCAGCAATTAGGGTTTACATTGGGATACATTTTTGCAAGTCTTGTTGGGGCTACGTGCCACCAATAGAACATTTTATACTTATTTTCTTTATATGTGGTGGATTTTGTTAATGTATAATTTTTCTTCATTTCTTTCCCAATCTTCTAACTCAATATTACGTCCCACATTTTTAGCCCATGCTATCATTGGTCCTTTTACGATTTCCTCTTCCAAATCAAAATTTAATAAATAATTATATATTTTAGATAGTAATTTCTCTTCCAGGCCTGTTAATAATTTGTCTTGAATTTGGTTCAAATCCAAATTCCTCTAAATCTTTTTTGTATATCGATTGTAGCTGGAGATACGGCCACCAATCTATAATTATTCCCTGCTTCTTTAATTTATTTTTATTTATTATCAAATTTATTAATTCTTGATTGGATTTTAATCTTCCCCGTTATCCAGAATTTCGTTATATTTTACCATCTTACCAATGTCTAAGGTATTAGGGTGGATCATTGCCTCCATAGTGGATAGCAGCCCGGTATTTTAAAATAGTGCTTCTTCCTGATTCCTTCCCAAGTCTGTATCAGCAAATATCGCAATGTATGTCTATAAAAATATAAATGTTTCTTGTTTCTGATGTTCCATATGAAAGCATGCCACCCCATCAGAAGGTTGTGTCCTTCCAATGTTAAAAGTCTCCTGTTCTTTAAATTTATCCATTCCCTGACCCAAACCAAACTTGCTGCTTTATAATAAGTCTCCCACACAGGGAGTCCAAAGCCCCCTCTGCTTCTACCTGAAGTGAAATTAATTTTATCCTTGCCTTTTTTCCTGCCCATACAAATTTCATAAATCATCTTATTTAATTCTTTAAAGAAATTCTTGTCTAGTTTTATGGGGATCATTTGGACTAGATTGAGCAATTTTGGCAAAATATTCATTTTAATTGTTGCGATTTTCCCTAATAATGACAGCTGTAACTTTCCCCATCTTTCCAAATCTTTCCCTAATAGTTGTATTAATTTCATATAGTTATCCTTTTTTAATGCTGAGCATCATGCTCTTAGCCAAACACCTAGATATTTCACTTTTTTTTTACAGTTTGAAGCCCCATTCTTTCCTTGAGTTCTCTCTTTTGTTTCTCTCTTGTGTTGCATTATTTTGAGGGGACAGCACATTTACACTGTTATACAAGCTGTGTACTCACTACTTTGTAGCCAAGTGTCATTTCTTCAGTGTTGTCACATGAAAAGATATACTTAAATATTTATAAAATGTGAGGGGGTGTACTCACTTCTGTGATATACTGTATATGATTTTCAAAAAAACAACTACCCTCACAACATTTTGTGCAATAGTTTTTCAGTAGAAAACACTTAATTCAAAAAATTTGTTATTACCCTTACAAAGGTGCTTTTTCAAAAGGCAACTGGACTTTCTTTGATTTTGCTTGAAGATGTTTCACTTCTCATCCAAGAAGCTTCTTCAGTTCTGAATGAATGATGAAGAATGGAAGAATGTACAGTATGTTCCTTGCAGGCATCTGGTTGTGAGCACTCTTCCTAAGAGTCACTGAGACCACTTGGACGTTTATATGTGCCATCCAGAGGCATAGAAAGTCCAGTTCCCTTTTGAAAAAGCATTTTTGGAACAACTGTAATCTGGATTACTGAGAATCTCCATAGACATATTACCCTTACAATATATATTCTACTTTGTAACACTTTAAAAACAAAGGTGTATTCTTCAATAAACTTTCAGGATTACTACAATGCAAAGTATTTGAAATACAGTGCAAAGATGCATAATACTCTATTCAATTAAAAAGTATGTTAAATAGAATGCTAGATGAGAAAGAAATGCTTTGTTGATTTTTCTTAATCTCTTGGCAGCAGTGATAACTGATCACAGCACTCTTCAGAATCTGCTGCATGACTTATGTGTTGAAATCGCTGTTTTAAAATACTTCCACTATTTTAAAATATTTAAGGCATTGTTCCAAGAATAGCATACAGGTAGTACTCAGGAAATAACCCACTTAACGATGGTTCAAAGTTCTGACCAACACCGCAAAACTACATATTACTCTGTTTTGAAGTTATGACAGCTGCAGTGGCCCCATAGTCATTTCTCTTACAACAGAGCAGGTCATGTTGCAGTACCACCACCACCACTACCACCTCTCTTTCCCCCCATCCCATCCTGATGCAGTGTTCACCATGCCTCCTGGAAGCAGCTGCCATTTTCAGGATGCTGACAATTCCTTGCAGAATTGTAAAGCATTCTAGGCTCTAGTTCTCTCTCTAATCCTGCCACTGCCTCCAATGCTTTTCTGCAGACTCTGCAGATTTGAGAAAGGTTTCAAGATTATTTGGGTATCAACAAAAACTGTTCTTGATTCCTGCCACCAACTCTTCTTCTTGTCCCCTTCGGAGCAATATACTGTTCCAAAGAAGAAGGGCTCAGTCAAAGCACCAGAAGGCAGAACAAGAAGCAATGGATGAAAACTAATCAAAGAGAAAAGCAACCTAGAACTAAGAAGAAATTTCATGACAGTGAGGGCAATTAACCAGGGAATGGGTTTCAGTTTCAGTTTATTTAAATTTATATACCGCCCTACTCCTGAAGGACTCAGGGCAGTGAACAGCCATAAATAAAAGAAATATAATATAAAAATTAAAAACAAGTTAAAAGACATATTAAATAGATTTTGCCCACTAATTAAAACACCCCTATTTTTAAGAACAGATCCAAATTAAAATTAAACAATTAAAAAGGGTTAGGCCAGCCCTGCTTGATGGAATAAAAAGGTCTTGAGGGCACGGCGGAAAGTGCGCAAATCTGGGATCCTCCGTATCTCTGGGGGGAGCTCATTCCAAAGGGCAGGTGCCCCCACAGAGAAGGCTCTCCCCCTGGGGGCTGCCAGTCGACACTGTTTGGCCAACGGCACCCTGAGAAGCCCCTCTCTGTGGGAGTGTACTGGTCGGTGAGAGGCTACCGGTGGCAGAAGGTGGTCTCGTAGATAACCAGGTCCTGAGCTGTGGAGCGCTCTAAAGGTGGTAACCAGTACCTTGAAGTGCACCCGGAAGACCACCGGGAGCCAGTGCAGCTCGTGCAGGAGAGGTGTTACATGGGAGCGCCATATCGCTCCCATAACCACCCGTGCAGCCACATTCTGGACCATTTGGAGCCTCCGGGTACTCCTCAAGGGGAGCCCCATGTAGAGAGCATTACAGTAGTCCAGGGTTGCCTTCAGAAGCTCCATCACTGGGGATTTTTAAGAAGAGATTGGACAATCATTTGTCCAGAATGCTATAGGGTCTCCTGCTTGTGCAGGGGGTTGGAATAGAAGATCTCCAATGTTCCTTCCAACTCTGTTATTCTGTTAAAAAAAAGGTCCCATAATGTGAGAAAGGGCTACTGTGCTGGCATTAGAAGCAATCTTACGTTATCAAAAAAAAAAACTTTGGAAAAAAGAACTGAGACTGAATGAAAGTAATGGTTGCAAACTAATAGGCAACTTTGGCTGTTGAAGATTTGTAGTTTTATTTAACAAACAGTATGGATTGACAAATCTGAACTAACTGAACAATATTTACATGACCCAAAGGCTTGTTAATTTAGTGAATAGCCTGAAGTCTACAGAGTGGAGAACAACACAATCCAAACAAGTCTGCTGAAGTATCTGCTGAACCATCTCTATCTATTGGACCTGATGGACTATGTGCATACTTCTGAAAAAAGCTTTCCACTGCAATTGCAGAACCTCTAAGCATAATTTTTGAAAAATATTTCAGTACCAACACCTTGCCCTACCAATGATCACAAGCCAGGGTCATCCCTATCTTCAAAAAGGGAGACCCTAGCCTAGTTGAAAATTACAGACCAATCTCTTTATGTTGCGTCACCTGCAAAATCATGGAATCATTAACCAATCTATTACCCTCCACCTAGAGACAAACAACCTACTTTCTAACAAACAATTTGGTTTCAGAAAAAAAATTATCTTGTAATGTACAACTACTATATTGCAAAAACATATGGACTACACATCTCGATCAGGGCAAAGCAATAGACACAGTTTACATAGACTTCTGTAAAGCTTTTGATTCAGTGGTACATGACAAATTACTTCTAAAACTAAAATCCTATGGCATTTCTGGAGTCCTACATAAATGGATAGCTGCCTTCCTGTCAGCTGGGTGGTGATGGGAGCGACATGGAGTTCCCATGTGACACCTCTCCTGCGCGAGCTGCACTGGCTCCCGGTGGTCTTCCGAGTGCGCTTCAAGGTTCTGGTTATCACCTTTAAAGCGCTCCATGGCTCAGGACCTGGTTATTTACGGGACCGCCTGCTACCACCAATAGCCTCCCACCGGCCAGTACGCTCCCATAGAGAGGGGCTCCTCCGGGTGCCGTCGGCCAAACAATGTCGGCTGTCGGCCCCTAGGGGGAGAGCCTTCTCTGTGGGGGCACCTACGATTTGGAACGAGCTCCCCCCGGAGATACGTAGGATCCCGGATCTGCGCACCTTCCGCCGCGCACTTAAGACTTTTCTATTTTATCAAGCTGGCCTGGCCTAAATCTTCCCCCTTTTTAAATGTGGAAATTTTAAATTTTTAAATTTTAAATTCGTCTTTTTATAGGGGTATGGGTAAGGCATTTTAAATTGGGGAGCCATTTTAGATTTAATTCTGTTTTAAACGTATTTTAATTGTTTATATTGTATGTTTTTAACTTTGGCTGTGCACCGCCCCGAGTCCTTCGGGAGAGGGGGCGGTATAAAAATCTAATAAATAAATAAATAAAATAAATAAAAAGACAAGTGGTCAAAATAGGAAGCGCTCTATCAAATCCTGTACATGTTAATAGCAGTGTTCCCCAAGGCAGTGTTTTAGGTCCAACACTCTTCATACTTTACATAAATGACCTTTGTGATCATATTAAAAGCAACTGTGTTCTCTTTGCTGATGATGTTAAACTATTCAACACCACCGACAATGCAACTACCCTTCAAAAAGACCTTGCCTATGTGTCAGATTGGTCTAACAAGTGGCAACTTCAAATCTCAACCAACAAATGCTCTGTCTTGCACATTGGCAAAAAAAAATCAAAACATAAAATACAAATTACATGGACATGACCTTGTAGATGACCCTCACTCTGTCAAGGACCTTGAAGTACTCATTTCTAAAGATCTAAGTGCCCGAGCCTACTGTAACAAATTGCCAAAAAGGCATTAAGAGTTGTTAACCTAATCTTGCGTAGCTTCTTCTCTGGTAATCTTGTACTACTAACTAGAGCATACAAAACATTTGCTAGACCAATTCTTGAATACAGCTCATCTGTCTGGAACCCGCACTACATATCGGACATAAATATAATTGAGAGAGTCAAGAGAAATTTTACAAGAAGAGTCCTCCATTCCTCTAACTGCAATAAAATACCTTATGCCACCAGACTCCAAATTTTGGGCTTAGACAACTTAACATTACGCCGACTTCAGTCTGACCTAAGCATAGTACATAAAATTATCTGCCACAATGTCCTTCCTGTCAATGACTACTTCAGCTTCAACCACAACAATACACGAGCAAATAATAGATATAAACTCAAGGTAAAACTTTCCAAACTCGATTGCAGAAAATATGACTTCAGGAACAGAGTGGTCAATGCCTGGAATGCACTACCTGACTCTATAGTTTCTTCCCCAAACCCCCAAACCCTTAACCTTAAACTGTTTATTGTTGACCTCACCCCATTCCTAAGAGGTCTGTAAGGGGCATGAATAAGTGCACCAGCTGCCTACCGTCCCTGTCCTAATATTCCCTTTTACTTACTCTTTTCATGTATTCAAATTATGTTTATACTTTTACCTGTTATATATGCTTGACAAATAAACTTATGATTATGATTATGAAGTAGAAGAGGAAGAAACTGTCTGGAACCTGTCTACCCAACAAAAATGGCCTTGGTGGAGATTGAAATTGATGCAAGATCAAACAATTTATCTTCCAGAGTAAAAATAGCTGCTAACCTGACTCATAAAGGGAAATTGCTGTCAGTATCTCTACCTACATAGTTTACAGTATCTCTAATGACCACAAAGTCATTAGGCATATCTTGCAGTGTCATTACTTGGAATATCACATCATCACCATTTGCAATTTCCTGCTGGCTTCCTTATGTCTTTGCTTGTCAGAAGTTGGAAGTGAAGGTCACAAATGACAATCACGTGACCACACGACTGTGTAACCATAATTCAAGATGGTTGCCAAGCACAGGAACTGCAGTCATGTAACTGTGGGGACACTGTAATGGCTATAACTTTGAGGACTTACCATAAGTCTTGTTTAACACTGTCCTAAGTTTGAACAGCCACTGAATTTATTTTATTTATGAAACACATTTATATGGCTGCCCAACTCACACATTGTGAGAGTGTACACCATTAAATTACAACCATTTAATGGTTGTTAATTGAGCACTTGCGGTGATTAAATCTTCCTAACATTTTTATATAATTTTATTAAATTAGAGATTTTGATCACAACAATAAAAGATTTTGATTACAATAAAAGATTTTGATTACCACAGTAAAGATTTGTTAAAGATTAAGGTTTAAATATTTTAATCTTTATAGATTTAAAGATTTTGATTACAACAATAAAAAATAATACAAACTAAACTAACAAAAATGAATACAAAGAATTAAAAGTGCAAGAAAAAAGAATATAATAAAGAAAAACAAAAGAAACATTAAAAGTTACTTCAAACCTTCATCACAAGTGCAGACAAATTGGGAATACTTCACCCCCCCTCCCCCCACAATGTTACAAATATCTCTTGATCCCATATCCCATCTCTTATGTAGAAGCAAATCCATAAAACATCAATTTCACAATCCTGGTGTCAGCAAAACATCCAGAAAAGTTTGGGAGTAATACAATAGGGAGCAAACAGCTTCTTTAAAAAATGACATCATATACAGTTGCAAGAAAAAGTATGTGAACCCCTTGGGATTATGTGGAGTTTTGCATGAATTGGTCATAAAATGTGCTCTGAACTTCATCTAAGTCACAACAATAGAAAAACACAGTCTGCTTAAAATAATACTACACAAACATTAGATGTTGCCATGGTTTAATTGAACATAACATGTAAACATTCACAGTGCAGGGAGGAAAACGTATGTGAGCCACTAGCCTAATGACCTCTCCAAGAGCTAATTGGAGCCATGAGTGAGCCAACCTTGACTCCAATCAGTGTGATGATATTGGATGTGTTGCTGACAGCTGTCCTGCCCTTAAAAAACGCACACCTGTTTTGGGTTTACTGGTTTCAAGAAGCACTGTCTGATGTGAACCATGCCTCGCAGAAAAGAGCTCTCAGAAGACCTACGATCAAGAATTGTTAACTTGCATGAAGCTGGAAAGGGTTACAAAAGCCTTGATGTTCATGTGTCCACGGTAAGACAGACTGTCTACAAATAGAGAAAGTTTAGCACTGTTGCTACTCTCCCTAGGCGTGGTCATCCTGTAAAAATGACTGCAAGAGCACAGCGCAGAATGCTTCATGAGGTAAAGAAGAATCCTAGAGTGTCAGCTAAAGACCTACAGAAATCTCTGGCACATGCTAACATTTTTGTTGACACATCAATGTGGATGTGTGCAACAGGACAATGACCCAAAGCATACAAGTAATTCAACAAAAAAAATGGCTTCAGAATACGCCTTCTAGAGTGGGCCAGTCAGAGTCCTGACCTCAACCTGATTGAAATGCTGTGGCATGACCTTAAGAGAGCGAATCACACCAGACATCCCAAGAATATTGCTACACTGAAACAGTTTTGTGAAGAGGAGTGGTCCAAAATTACTCCAGATCATTGTGCAGGTCTGATGTGCAACTACAGGAAACATTTGGTTGAGGTTATTGCTGCCAAAGGAAGGTCAACCAGTTATTAAGTCCAAAGGTTCACATACTTTTTCCTCCCTGCACTGTGAATGTTTACATGTTATGTTCAATTAAAGCATGGCAACATCTAATGTTTGTGTAGTATTATTTTAAGCAGACTGTGTTTTTCTATTGTTGTGACTTAAATGAAGTTCAGAGCACATTTTATGACCAATTCATGCAAAACTCCACGTAATCCCAAGGGATTCACATACTTTTTCTTGCAACTGTAGGAACATAAAGAAGAAAACAGATACACACAAATTGAACACATGTTTTTTCATAAAAAAACAACTCTACATAAGTATCTAAAGAGCAAGACTGATGGAAACATGTCACTTTTAGAAGAAAACAATGACCAACAGCAAAGCCACTACTATCTATCCTAGCCCACTTCAATGAAGCCCCTTTGGAACTGAACCAGGGGTGAAATCTAAAAATTTTCACTACCGGTTCTGTGGGCGTGGCTTAATTAGTGGGTGTGGCTTGGTGGTCAGGTGATCGGGTGGGCGTGGCTTGGTGGTCAGGTGGGCGTGGTCATGTCAACGTCACTTCTTTGCCCTTTTTTAACCTACAAAACACAACACAACACAACTGGCTCACCCACAATGTAAAAGCAGCTGTGCTAGACCCAAAATGGCCCCTGCAACAAGCAGGAACCTCACACAGCCACAAAAAGCCTAAAAAACCAACTTTCAACTTTACACACACACAATACAACACAACTGGCTCACTCACAATGTAAAAGCAGCTGCGCTAGACCCAAAATGGCCCCTGCAACAAGCAGGAACCTCACACAGCCACAAAAAGCCCCCAAAACCAACTTTTACACTTTACATACACACAACACAACACAACTGGCTCACTCACAATGTAAAAGCAGCTGTGCTAGACCCAAAATGGCCCCTGCAACAAGCAGGAACCTCACACAGCCACAAAAAGCCTAAAAAACCAACTTTCACACTTCACACACACAAAATTCCACATACAACTTTGTGAGATTTTGTGTGTTTGTGTAGTTAGAGTGAAACACTACAGAAACACACAAAATCTCAGAAAGCTGCACAAATATTATTTTATTTTATTTTATTTTATTTTTATTTTTATATAAAAGCAGCTAAATTTAAAATTTCCTAAACTTTAAATGGCTAGGTCTAAAAAGAAAACAACTTAAAAAACCCCAATTAACTATTTTTTTTAAAGCTCCCAAAGGAGGAAAAAATCTTACCCAATTGAGGCAGGCAGGTAGGCAGGCAGATAGAGCTACTCACCGATGATCTTGATTGCAGGCAGGGAGATTCAGTTGCTTGCTGATGCAATGGATTGCAGGGATTACAGCAAGTGAAGCAAGGCAGTCGTTGCAACCAGCGGCTCAGGATTCAGTCCGAACAGCGAAGGTAAACAAGCTGGAGGCTGGGGAGGGAAGGGATTTTTGCTACCGGTTCTCCGAACTGCCCGCCACTATCGTTACCTACTCGCCCGAGCCGGTCCAAACCGGGAGCATTTCACCCCTGAACTGAACAATTGCTTTAATAGCTTCCCCTTGAAGAAAACATCCAGACACTCACAAAAGAGCATGCATTAATAGTTTCTAAGCAAGAGGCACACCCCCGCATTCCTGTGACAGAAAGAAAAGTATCCCAGACTTCCCTAGGGAAAAAAAGGCTAATATTGGTGATAGAGGAGATTCAATTCTTAGGGGAACAGAAACTATAGTCTGCAGACCAGGTAGTCAATCTATGGAGGTATATTGTCTCCATGGAGCAAAAATCAAAGATGTAAATGAGCACTTTACTAAAGTAATCAACCCCACGGATTACTAGCTTTTTCTTCTCCTACATGCAACAATGAATCTGAAAACAACGACAAGAGATTATGCACAGCTAGGGCAGTTAAGTTTTTTTTTTTTTTTAATTTGATTTATATGCCGCCCTTCTCCGAAGACTCAGGGCGGCTTACAATGTGCTCAGCAATAAAAGTTAAGTTAAGTTTAAGTTTATTTGATTTTTATACCGCCCTACTCCCGAAGGACTCAGGGCGGTGAACAGCCAACAATAAAATACATAAATACACAAAATTTAAAAACCCGATAAAATCAAATTAAATTATTTGGCCCAGACAAATTAAAATACCCCAATAATTTAAAAACAGATTAAAATTTACATATTTAAAAAGGGAAGAGATTAGGCCAAGCCCTCTTGATGGAATAAAAAGGTCTTCACAGCACGGCGGAAGGAGCGCAGATCCGGGATCCTCCGTATCTCCGGGGGGAGCTCATTCCAGATGGTAGGTGCCCCCACAGAGAAGGCTCTCCCCCTAGGGGCCGCCAGTCGACACTGTTTGGCTGACGGCACCCAGAGGAGTCCCTCTCTATGAGAGCGTACTGGCCGGTGGGAGGCTATTGGTGGTAGTAGGCGGTCCCGTAAATAACCAGGCCCTAAGCCATGGAGCGCTTTAAAGGTGGTAACCAAAACCTTGAAGCGCACCCGGAAGACCACCGGGAGCCAGTGCAGCTCGCGCAGGAGAGGTGTTACATGGGAGCGCCATGTCGCTCCCATTACCACCCGCGCGGCCGCACTCTGCGCCAGTTGGACCCTCCGGGTGCTCCTCAAGGGGAGCCCCATGTAGAGAGCATTACAATAGTCCAGGCGGGAGGTGACGAGGGCATGAGTGACCGTGCGTAACGAGTCCCGATCCAGAAACGGACACAACTGGCGAATCAGGCGAACCTGATAAAAAATTCTCCCGGTCACGGCGGTCAAGTGCTCTTCTAAAGACAGCCGTGAATCCAGGAGGACGCCCAAGTTGCGAGCCCTCTCCGTGGGGGCCAATGATTCGCCCCCAATAGTCAGTGATGGTGTCAACTGACTATATCGGGACGTTGGAAACCACAGCCACTCGGTCTTGGATGGGTTGAACCTGAGCCTGTTCCTCCCCATCCAGATCCGTACGGCCTCCAGGCACTGGGACATCACTTCAAGGGCATCGTTGGGGTGATCCGGGGTGGAGATGTACAGCTGGGTGTCATCAGCGTACTGATGGTACTCCACCCCGAAACCACGGATGATCTCGCCCAGCGGCTTCACATAAATGTTGAACAGGAGAGGCGAGAGGACCGACCCTTGCGGCACCCCATATATGAGGGGCCTCGGGGTCGACCTCTGTCCCCCTGTCAACACAGACTGCGACCGGTCAGAGAGAAAGGAGGAGAACCACCGCAACACAGTGCCTCCCACCCCTAACTCTTCCAACCGGTGCAGCATGATACCATGGTCGATGGTATCAAAAGCCGCTGAGAGATCTAACAGAACCAGGACAGAGGAGCACCCCCTGTCCCGAGCCCTCCAGAGATCATCAACCAACGCGACCAATGCTGTTTCCATGCTGTACCTGGGCCTGAAGCCCGACTGGAATGGATCCAGATACGTCGTTTCATCCAGGTGCTGGGGGAGCTGTTGCGCAACCACACTCTCAACAACCTTCGCCACAAAACGAAGATTGGAGACCGGACGATAATTTACCAACATTGCCGGGTCCAGGGAAGGCTTCTTGAGGAGAGGCCTCACCACCGCCTCTTTCAAGGCAGCAGGAAAGACACCCTCACCCAGCGAAGCATTTATAATCCCCTGGAACCAGCCTCGTGTCACCTCCCGAGAAGCCAGCACTAACCAGGAGGGACACGGGTCCAATAAACAAGTGGTCGCGTTCAGTCTACCCAGAATCCTGTCCACGTCCTCAGGGGTCACAGGATCAAACTCATCCCAGATAACATTCTCAAGACCTGCCCCAGTCCCTCCCCCTGAGACTATCCAGTCAGAGTCCAGATCTTCCCGAATCTGAGCGATTTTGTCATACAGATATTGAACAAAATCCTCGGTTCTACCCTCCAAGGGGTCCTCCCGCGCTTCCTGGTGGAGCAGGGAGCGGGTCACCCTAAACAGGGCGGCCAGGCGATTATCTGATGATGCAATAAGAGCAGCAAAATAGCTACATTTCGCTGCTTTTATCACCACTAGGTAATTCCTAATATGAGCTCTTACCAGTGTCCGGTCAGATTCAGAAAGACTGGCCCTCCAACTACTCTCTAGGCGTCTTTTCCGGCGCTTCAACTCCCTCAGCTCCTCAGTGAACCAAGGAGCTAAATGAGATCGGTGCCGGGTCAGAGGCCGCAAAGGCACGACCCGATCCAGAGCTCCAGCGGCCGCCCTATCCCAGGCGGCCACTAGGTCTCCAGTCGAGGCGTGTGCCAGAGCCTCAGGGAATGGCCCAAGCTCCATCTGGAACCTATCAGGTTCCATCAGGCGCCTGGGGTGGAACCATCTTACCGGCTCCGCCTCCCTGCGGCGGGGTGTAGCGGTTCGAAGGTCGAGACGAAGGAGAGAGTGATTAGACCATGACAAGGGCTCAGTGACTATATCCCCTATCTCGAGATCACTCAACCACTGTCCAGAGACAAAAACCAGATCCAGCGTGTTTCCCCCTGTGTGAGTAGGGCCATGAATTAACTGGGTCAGGTCCATGGCTGTCATGGAAGCCATGAACTCCCGAGCCACCTCAGATGCCTCACCAACGGATGGCAAGTTGAAATCCCCCATGACCATAAGCCTAGGGGTCTCAACCGCCACCGTGGCGATGACGCTGAGTAGCTCCGGCAGGGCTGCTGCCACATGGCAGGGAGCCAGGTACGTGATCAGCAAACCCATCTGAACCCCGTGGCCCCATTTCACAAGGAGGGATTCACAGCCAGCCGTCTGAGGAACAGTGGCCTCCCTCGGTCTCAGACCTTCGTTAATAATAACCGCTACCCCCCCCGCCCCTACCCTGCAACCTCGGCTGGTGGAATGTGCGGAAACCTGGTGGGCACATTTCAACAAGAGGGACCCCCCCTCTTGGCCCAACCAGGTTTCCGTAATACCTGCCAGGTCCGCTCACCAACTGGGTGTCCGTGTACCTCTGGGGGTCTGTGAGAAAATTTTGGTGGTCCGCAGAAAAATTATTTGCATTATTAATATTGCACTAAATCAGGGATCCTCAAATTACAGCCCCTGAGCCAGGTAAGTGCAATGAACGTTTGTGTTGCTGGAGAGAGCCTCCCGCTTCGGGGTCTTTTTATGCGGGTTGGAGGGGGGCAGAAATTCTGACTTGGGGTCTGCTTCAGCCTCCTGGTGTGGGGCTTTGGGCGAAGGCTGGAGGGAAGCACCGCTAATGGCAAAGAGCCAGAGGACCTTCTTCCAGACGGACTGCATCATGGCCTGGAACTAGCTGACCATCTCAGCCCACTGAGCCTCCAGGCGCCGATTCCTGGCCTTGCACTCCCGCAGGTCTTCCCTCTGCTTGGAAAGCCTATGCTTGTAGTCCTCAGTGAGGTGCTTCTGCTAAGCCTCCTTCTCGGTCAAATCCAATTTGAACTGAGCCAGCTGTTTTGCCAGCTCTTTCTCATGGTGGCTGCTTAGCTCCAACAACTGCTTCCTGTTGGGGCCTTAAGGAGCCTGGACGGGCAGGTGAGGAGGGGCTGGGAGGGGAGGGGTGAGTAGAGGCCGGCAAGGTGCCCCTCGATGTGAGTGACATCAAGTTGGCCCATGCCCACCCAGTCACATGCCCACCTAGCCACACCCACCCAGCCAGTCATTAGGCAGATCATATTAGTGGTCCGCGGGATTTAAAATTATGAATTTAGTGGTCCCTGAGGTCCGAAAGGTTGGTGACCCCTGAGCTAGGGAATAAAGTTAAAGATTTAGGAGCACAAGTGGTGTTTTCATGTATACTTCCAACAAAAGACCAGCATCCAATAAGGGAGCAAAGGATTTTAGAAACAAACCACTGGCTTAAAAATTGGTGTCATCAACAGAACGTCAGCTTCCTAGACCATGGTCTACATTACCTACATGAAAGACTACTGGCAAAGGATGGACTGCACCTCACAAGAACTGGAAAGAATATACCTGGAAAACGACTGGCTCATTTTATCAAAAGGACTTTAAACTAAAATTGAGGGGGGAGGGGAGCCAATCTTTACAACCTTTAGAATCTAATTCCAAGCAAAAACCACTAGATAACCGATCACATAATAAGGAAGGATGTAAAGAAGAAATTAAAAAAGAAAAACATACTGAAATAGAGAGTGACGGATAGAAATCCCAGTTACAAAGGAGATATAAGAAACATACCCAAGACCCATAAAGGACTCAAATGCCTATACACTAATGCTCAAAGTTTAGAGAACAAACAGGGTGAACTTGAAGTATTAGTACATGAAGGCAGATATCATATAGTTGCCATTACTGAAACTTGGTGGGATGAAACTCATGACTGGAATATATTATTAATAAAACTAATCAAAAGAAACAGACATAACAAAAGAGAAGATGGAGTTGCATTGTATATAAAAGATCACTATATCTCTACAGAAATACACAAAACCAATAGAATCCATATGGGTCAATAAAAGGGGAAAAATGATATTGCTGTAGGCATATGCTACAGGCCATCTAACCAAGCAGAAGAAATAGATGAACTCTTTGCTAATCAATTAACAAAAATAGGTGCTTCATCATTTGAGGTTTCTAAGCAGACTGGACAACCATTTATCTGAAATGGTATAGGGTCTCCTGCTTGAGCAGGGGGTTGGATTAGAAGACCTACAAGGTCCCTTTCAGCTCTATTCTGATTGATTGAAATGTTTGCAGTATCTCACAGCATGAGACAGCATGAGCGCATTTTATAAGTTTTCTGAAAACCAACGCTTCTGGTTCACTTAACTACTGCAGTGTTCGTGGTTATGACTGCATTCACTTAACTGCTGCAAAAACTGTCGTAAAATCAGGTCAATCATGTAACCAATCCATTTGACCCCCATTATGACCTATAACCATAATGTGCAGGTTCCAAAAGCAGGCTTGTATTTTTTTCCCATCTACTTAGAATCTTTAGTCCCTTCTAGTGTTCAATTTCTAAAATCATAAAGTCACTTGTAATGATATACAATAGCCTAAAAGCCAATTAAATCTGGCTCCTATAATACCAATAATAATAAAATAATAAAAATCAATATTCAAAATTTAACTGGACCCTTAATCCATTTATAACTTCCTTGAATTAAAATCTTTTTGTTATCTCAAATGTTTTAAATTCTTAAGCTTATAATTATTTTTCCTTTTGTTCAGAGTTGAAGCTACTTTTCAAACTTGCCGTTTCTAAAGATCTCCAATAGCTTTAAAATGATTATTTGGCAATTTCTGAAAGTGATTATAAAGTGAGGCTTACCAACATAGTGTGCTTTATAAAAATGTGACCACTGTTGCCTACAGGATGGCTAATTCCTTCATCTCCAAGCACTCAATATTGTAGAAGACCATTGTCCTGAGGTCTGCTCACAAGAAGCAGCCATCCACAGCACATGTATCTCTGGCTCTCCTTATCTGGAGAGGTTCTGAAGAACCTGTTCTTCAGCCTTGGTGTGGTTATCAGCTCCATTTTCACAGATAGATTTTCAATTTGCCATGCCTCCCCTGGGTGTCCTTCCTTACTATTGTTGTCCTTGAAATAAAAGGCATCTGATGGTGGCATTAACAATGACATCACCAGGATCATTTTTGTTTTTGTTCTTCATTTTGTTTTTAGAAGATCTGTCATATTATAAATTTTCATATTATAAATTTTTAATAAAATACATCCCTTCACATTCTTTCCTTCTCTTTTAATATAAATACTTTAAGCCAACACTACTGGGGGGATTTTATTCATTTAATCTATGATAGACTGCTCACTTATTATAATTTAAGATTATGAAATAAGTCCACCTCTTTCTTTTGAGACTTGCAACATTTTGAATATTACTCTCATTCTTTTCTGTTCTATATAAATCTACTGAATGTTATTTGCCAGTCTTGCAAGTTTGTGTCCAAGACTGAAATTGGTGCCACTTGGAATAGAAATTTAAGTTTAGGTAGTATCAAGGTCTTAGGACATAGAACATAGAATAAAAGAGTTGGAAGGGACCTCATTTAGATTAGAACTAGTCTTCTAGTCTAAATGCCTGCTTAAGCAGGAGACCCTATACCATTTCAGATAAATAACCATTTATCTGAAATGGTATAGGGTCTCCTGCTTAAATCCAGTCTCTTTTTGAAAGCCAGAGATGGAGCACCATCACCAACAACTTCTGAAGGCAAGTTATTCCATTGGTTGACTGCTATCACCATTAGGAAATTTCTCCTTAGTTCTAGGTTGCTTCGCTCCTTGATTAGTTTCCAACCATTGTTTCTTGTCTTGTCTTTTGATCCTTTGGAAAATATTTTGACTCGCTTTGTCTTTGTAGAAGCCCTTCAAATATTGGAACAGTGCTACCATGTCACTCCTAGTCCTTCTTTTCACTAGACCACATAACTAATTCCTGTAGCCGTTTTTCATATGTTTTAGCTTCCAGCCACCTAATCATTTTTGTTGCTCTTCTCTTCATTCTTTCCAGAGTCTCAACATCTTTTTTATGTTGTGGTGACCAGAACTGGATGCAGTATTCCAAGTGTGGTCTCAGTAAGGTTTGTAAAGCGGTACTAGAACTTCACATGATCTTGATTCTATCCTTCTATTAATGCAACCTAGGAGTGTTTTGGCTTTTTTTGGCTGCTGTCGCACACTGTTGGCTATAGTTAAATGATTGTCCACTAGAACTCCAAGATCATCTCACAGTGTTTTCTTTTTGCATGAAGACAGATGTAAAATATGAATTAAGCAGTTCTGGTTTTTTCTCTACTGCCCGTTACATCTTTGACATCTTCTCCCATTAGTGGACCAATTGTTTCTTTGACTTTTTTCTTGGTTTTTGTGTTGAAGGAAATTATTGTTTTTGACATTTGTTGCAAGTCTTACTTCATTCAAAGACTTAACTTTCCTAACTTCATCTTTGCAGATTCAAGCTATTTGTTGATATTCTGCCTTAGTTATGTCTCTCTTTCCATTTTTTTGTACTTGTCCTTTTTCTCTCTCAGTTGGTCTGAGAGTTCTTTGTGCAACCATGCTGCTTTGTTCTTGGTTTTCTTGTTTTCCTTTTTCAGTGGTATTGAACTAGACTGGGATTTTATTTTTCAGAGTTTCTCAAGCATCTTGAGTTGATTTTCCCTTTAAGATGTTCATCCGTGGGATCCTTCCCAAGGTGTCTCTGGATTTGTTAAAGTCAACTCTTTTAAAGTCTAAAACACTGGTTTAATTATTTCTGTTGCTTATGTCTCTTTTAAATTGAATTCTAATATGACATGGTCACTTTCTCCCAAAGTTCCTGCAACTTCTACCCCCTCAATGGTATGAATAAGGCTGTTCCTCTAATTTCCATCTTTACCTTTTGGCTGATGAAGCTGTCAGCTAGGTTGGTCAGGAATCCGTTTGATCTCTCATTTGTTGCAGAGTTTTATTTATTTCCAAAATTTATTAGAATACAGAATAAAAATGATTCTAATTTTTGTAGTCATGACACTCAAAGGCCTTTTTTCTGAGGACTTCATTGCCATTCTACCAGGTAATGATTCTTCTGCCATTTCTGGTTGATTTTCACCAGCATAAGGTATCATTTTTCAATTTATTTTATTTTATTTATTTATTTTAATTTGATTTATATGCCGCCCGTCTCCGGAGACTCAGGGCGGCTTACAATGCGCTAAGCAATAGCCTTCATTCTTTTGTATATTTATACAAAGTCAGCTTATTGCCCCCACAACTGGGTCCTCAATTTACCTACCTTAGAAAGGATGGAAGGCTGAGTCAACCTTGAGCCTTGGCGCGATTCGAACCTGCAGTAATTGCAGGCAGCTGTTCTTAATAACAGGGTGCTTTAGACCACTGTACTACCAAGGCTCTATGCCTTCACTATCCATGCTAAGGTAGTTCCTGGACCTATTGTCATTAGTCAATTGTAGACTTGCTTTTCATTGTGTTTCTTGACTCCATGGTCCTCTTCTTTTAACAGTGTCAACTCTGAAGCTAGCCTGATCAAGGCCATTTTGGAGGCTTCAGTGCTGCCACAATGGTGCTGAGGGATTAGGGAGGGGGGAATAGAGATAGCTGGGGTTTTGTAGTCAAAACAAAATAGTTCCCCCTGTGAAGCAAAGACATTCCCACAGGTGGCTGAAGAGAGGAAAAGCGAAGTTTCCAAGCAACCAGACAGCACCTTGATTGGACCATGTGACTGATTGTTTGGGAAAGGGAGAAAAACTTTTGCTTTTAATTAGGTGAAAACCACAGGAACCTTTAGAGTTGGTTTTCACCAACCTGTGCCAATACGATATATTCAATAGACTTGTTCTTTAAGGAAACTGCTTGCCTCCGAGTTCTGCTTCTTATGGGTATATTACTTGGAAGCCTGACATCCAATATATATTCTTCAATATATATTCAGGATATAGAATGAAGGAAGAGAGAGTATACACTCTTGTTTCACACTTTTGCTAACCTGGAGCCAGTCTGTTTCACTATGTTCTGTCCAAGGAAATAACTTACAAAGCACATTTATTAACATCACAGATATGGATTCATTTGGTTCATTTTACTACACTCAGAAACATTGGAATTTGTCCTGAGGATGTGAAATGTTATACATAAGACTGTAGGCAAGTCAGTCTATAGCAGCAATAGTAGCACTGTTTTTTTACCATGTTTGGAAAACCTTAGATACTTCTAGATATTATTCTTATCCATACACAAAACAGTTTAAAATAGATAAAATCTTCATTTACATAACAAAGGTTAAATTCCCTCAACACTGACAAACTAGTTACTAAGTCTGCATTACTATTAATATTCTCATCATTCCTATCACCCATCTCCTCCCACTTATGACTGTATGACTGTAAACTTGTTGCTGGTATCCTTAAGATTTATATTGACTGTTTCCCTAGGACTATCATTAAATGTTGTACCTTGACGAATGTATCTTTTCTTTTATGTACACCGAGAGCATATGCACCAAGACAAATTCCTTATGTGTCCAGTCACACTTGGCCAATAAAGAATTCTATTCTAAATAAACTTCAAACACATGTTGATATACATAGAAAATTCCATTCAAATACAACCAATAACTTCATTGGCTAAAATCTGAACAAATCAATTACAATTATTCACAAAATTATTCATTTTAAAACTAATTAGTGTAAGCATTTTATAAAAATGTATCAGACACCTTAATGTTCCTAATAAATTGCCAGAAAATTAGCTCAATGCCTTTATAATTAAGTAAACTAATAATTCATTTTACTTCTTACTGCTACAAACTTTGTGATTCCATATTTTTAAAAATGAGTTGCAGTTTCCAAATTGATTGTCCACTTCCCATTTTCCTTCAAAAACGAGGTGGGCTGGCCTGAGTGTGTGTAGCTGGCCCAAAGTCACCCCAGCCAGCTTTCATGCCTAAGGTAGGAACAAAATTCATACAGATAGTCCTCAACTTATGACCACAATTGAACCCAAAATTTATGTTGTTTAATTTAGTTTAGTTTACTTTATTGTCACTGCACATGGTACAATGAAATTAAATGCCATCTTCAGTGTACATTATAACTATAAAAATAAAAACACAAATATAAATCCTTTACATTCTATATAATTGAAATTGAAAACCCAATATTGCACTATACTGTAGAATTCAATATGAATTCAAGTGAGCCATTTATTGAGTTTTGCCCCATTTTACAAACTTTCTTGGCACAGTTGTTAGGTGAATCACTGCAGTTGATAAATTAGTAATTTGGTTGTTGAGTGAATCTGGCTTCCCTATTGACTTTGCTTGTCAGAAGTTCGCAAAAAACATGCCCTTGAGATACAGCAATGACCCACAAATATGAATAGTTGCCAAGCATATGCATTTTGATTACAGGATCATGAGGATGCTACAAAGGTCATAACTATGAAAAACGGTCATGTCACATTTTTCAATGCCGTTGTAACTTTGAACAGTCACTAAATGAACTGTTGTAAGTCAACCATAGGTTTCTAGGCTAGCACCTTAACAACTATATCAAACTGTTTCTTTGTGTATACTTGTGTCAGCCCATCCAGTTAAGTCCAACAAAGTGGGTGTGCTCCAGATCCTATCAATTAAAAGAATGTCATATTGTGGGATCCAGGAAGTGTACCTATCTGTTGCAATTCCTGCCCTCTGGAATGATGTCCCCTAGACATTTCTGTGACTCCTATCCCTTATGTCATTCAGGAAAGGTGATTTTGGAGCCTCCTTCTTGTTTTGCTTTATTTTTATCTGATTGTTGGGGTCCCTTCTTCTTTTTGTATTCCGCCCTTTGTCTTTATTTCTTTGAATATGTTGGTTTTTAGTTGTAAGTTGCCCAAAGTTCTTTAGGACTTTTCTCTGAAACCTAATCTTGAAGGCCTTTTGGATCTTTCTGGCCCAAACACAAAAATTCAGAACATACTTCATGTTCAATCAAAAATCAAGATGTAACTTTGTAATTGTATCACGCAGTGAAGAAAATAATGGACAAGAGAAGCTCCGTATCTAATCCAAGCCTTTTGAAGCATTTGAGACATCTGGGAATTGAACAAACTCCCTTACAATAAGTTTTGCTATCCTATCTTTCTGAGTATTATCAGAAATATCATTTAAATATTTCTCTTTGTCACCCTAGGAGTGATTCAGTGGGAAGGCACAGCATTTCATTTTAACAGTCATGTTATTTATCATCTACAAGTAGGAGCCAAAGTACTGTCCAAAATTTAGATTAAATTGCCACCAACAAACTCAGGAGTATTTCTCCTTTCCTGTAAGCTTTGCATAATAAACCAAATGTTCCAATTCCTGGAGGAGCAGTGACACAGGTGTTGCTAGTTTTAAGGTTGCATTATGGTTATATTAAATGAATATCCTTAATGGAGCCCCAAAGCAGTCAATAACCAACACAGTTTTTTCAACACAATAGTGATCCAGATATTCATTTAATAACATCTTACACAGTTTGAGTCCAAATTACTTGCAGGTCCTCCGGCTCACATTCTCAGATCTTCAGCAGGGCACATTTTGTAATCCTGACACATATATGCTTAATGTCAACAGCAATTCCACTTTTTCTATTGTGAGATAAACTATGGAACAATTTACTGTCACTGAAGCTGCCCCAATTCTTACCATTTAGAATATTTTATATTACTTGTTTGCTATTCTGCATTTTACTTTATATGGATATGCTGCCTAAAATTTAAAAAAGTTGAGATAGGCAACAAATACATTTTAAATAAGTAATCACTTACATATAATTAATTTTATGCAAAATCAGAACTACTTCCTTATAGTAGTTCTTAAAGAATTTTAGCTCTAAATTGTCAGTTAGAAGATGAAATTAATGTAATGAATTAGTAACTAGCAACATATTTCAGGCTAGCGGTGAAAAAAATACATAAGGTTCTGTTTTTCTTGTATTTGTTCCCCTCCCCCCAAAAAAACTATAAATGTTTTGAGCTTATGCTAATTCTAAATACTCTGACATATCCATCCTTCCAAGTCATCAATTAGTCCTAGAGCTACCAAGTTAGCTTTATCTTTTTGAAATCTGATCTGGATCAAAATTCTCCTACAGGCGACAAAAATGTAATATTCCCATAGACATGATGAGCGCCAGTCCCATGCACCTCTCTTGGTGATAAAGCTCAATTGGGTATGGAGAAGCTGACGGCCAATCAAGTTACGTTGTTGGACACTTTCCTTACCTTCAATGGCGATGACGTGCTCCCTGATCTGGTTTTGCAGCATTGGCTCTTCCATCCTCTCCAGTAACTCGTAAATGGAGTAGATGTTGGGGTGCACCAACTCGAAATGATGGATCTCCGCCCAGATGGCCGCAGAATTCGCCAACTGTTGCTGATAGTTCATGGCGGGGAAACGCCAAAGACTGTTCTAACCCCACCAGATCGACTGACTGCCGCTAAAGCAGGCAGCGAGCCAGACCCTGCCTATTAGCCTACTAGCCCGCTAACTAGCCAGCTTCGCCGGCTCCCACCACTACCAGTTCATGTTCACGCCAATAAAGAAAGCCAGGCACAGTAAGCAAGGGCTAGGCGCAAAGGCCCACCTCCATGGAGAAGAATCGGATAGACCTGCCGACGTTCCCACCTCTCACGACCCCAGCGCAGCCTAGGCTCGGAAGCTGCTACTGGGAGCGCTTGGCGCAACCGCTAAAGCCAAAACAGAAGCCAGTCCTCCAAGAAGGACCCCCGCCACAACTGAACCAGCCAATCACGAAAAAAAGGATCGGGTACTTCCCTTTGATTCACGCCGGACACTGCCTTCTTTGAGTAATGACACTATTTTCCCACATATAGTAAAATCAGACCCCGCGGGAGTTAAAGGATCAATTGCAGAAAAAGTCATCGCAGTTTTCTGGGAATTGTAGTTTCCGGTGGCTTTGCTACTTCCGGCAATTTCCTTTTATCCGTCTAGAGCAGCGGTTCTCAACCTGGGGGTCCCAAACCCTTTGGGGGTCGAATGGCCATTTCACAGGGGTCGCCAAAGCCTTCTCTCACCCCCCCACGCCTTCACTCACCCTCACCCTCTGCCTCTGTTGGATCGCCATTCGCCATTCGCTTACCCCGCCCACTCCCAATCTATTGCTGCCTCCTGAGTCCCAGCTGATGGCTAGAGGGAAACAAACTGTTTAAATTCTTGCCGCGGGGCTTCAAAGGGCCGCCCTACAGCTGATCAGTGTTAAAATAAAACAAATGAGAAGACCGGTGCCTGCAAAAATAGAAAAAAACAGCCCCTTTCAGCTTCAGCGTAGGTTAATTACCATAAATTACCATAAGCCTCTGGACTCTCAGCTGATTTGTTCTCAGCTGTTTTGCGGAGGGCTCTGTTGCTACCTGCAAAGAGAGGAGCAGATTTTTTCCCCCTAGCTATGCTGAAAAAATGAAACTGAAAGTAAAGCAGGGTCTTTGCTGCAACGTGACAAAATGAGGCAGAGAGAGATTTCTTTTTCTTTTTCCTCACCAAAAAAGGTAGGTGCAAAACTGCAAACAATGGGAAATTTAGGGCAAAAAAGGAGGTTAAAGATTTTAAAACACAAAAGAAAAGAAGCTCTATTTAACTAGGGAATTGTAATAATTGAGATACTATTAATTGTATATTGTGTTGAAAGCAGAAATGGTTAAATTGTGGTTTGGAGGAATATATGGGGGAAATTATTTGGTTTATTATTATTGGTAAATATAATTAATTGATTTGTAAGAAATTGGATTGCATGGAAATAATTGGAATATTCATGTTCATATTGATTGATATACAAAAAAGATAGTTATATAACTAATTGATTTATATTAAAATGTTCAATTTGTATTAAACAACTGTATTATATAATTAACCAATGTGAGAATGGATATTTTTATTTTATTTTATTTTATTTTATTTTGAATTTGTATACCACCCTTCTCCCTGATGACTCAGGGCGGTGAACAGCCAAGTAAAAACATCAAGTACAAATATTAAAATACAGTTAAAGTATATATATATAAATTTGGCCCCATTAATTAAAAACAATAAACAAAACACTTAAAAACACTTAAAAAATTAGGCCAGCCCGGCTTGCTGGAAAAGGAAGGTTTTAAGGGCACGGCGGAAGGCACTGAGGTCTTGGATTCTCCTTATCTCTGGAGGCAATTGATTCCAGAGGGTAGGTGCCCCCACAGAGAAGGCCCTCCCCCTGGGGGTCACCAGCCTGCACTGTTTGGCTGATGGCACCCCGAGGAGGCCCTCTCTGTGGGAGCGCACGGGTCGATGGGAGGTCGTCGGTGGCAGCAGGCGGTCTCGAAGATAGCTAGGCCCTATGCCATGGAGCGCTTTAAAGGTGATAACCAACACCTTGAAGCGCACCCGGAAGACCACTGGGAGCCAGTGCAGCTCGCGCAGGAGCGGTGTTACATGGGAGTGCCATGCTGCTCCTGTCACTACCCGCGCTGCTGCGTTCTGGACCAGTTGGAGCCTCCGGGTGCTCCTCAAGGGGAGCCCCATGTAGAGAGCATTGCAGTAGTCAAGGCGAGAGGTGACGAGGGCATGAGTGACTGTACACAGGGAATCCCGATCAAGAAAGGGCCGCAACTGGCGGATCAGGCGAACCTGACAAAAGGTCCCCCTGGTTACAGCCGTCAGATGTTCCTCCAAGGACAGCTGCCTATCCAGGAGGACTCCCAGATTGCGAGCCCTCTCTGTGGGGGCCAACGACTCGCCCCCAATAGTCAGTGATGGAGTCAACTGACTATATCGGGATGCTGGGAGCCACAGCCACTCAGTCTTGGAAGGGTTGAGCCTGAGCCTGTTCCTCCCCATCCAGATCCGCACAGCCTCCAGGCACTGGGACATCACTTCAAGGGCATCGTTGGGGTGGCCTGGGGTGGAGATGTACAGCTGGGTGTCATCAGCGTACTGGTGGTATCTCACCCCAAAGCCACGGATGATCTCGCCCAGCGGCTTCACATAAATGTTGAACAGGAGGGGTGAGAGGACCGACCCCTGAGGCACTCCACATATAAGAGGCCTTGAGGTCGACCTCTGCCCCCCTGCCAACACGAACTGCGACCGGTCGGAGAGAAAGGAGGAGAACCACCGTAATACGGTGCCCCCCATCCCCAACTCTTCCAACCGGTGCAGCATGATACCATGGTCGATGGTATCAAAAGCCGCTGAGAGGTCTAACAGGACCAGAACAGAGGAACAACCCCTGTCCCGAGCCCTCCAGAGATCATCAACCAACGCGACCAATGCCGTTTCCGTGCTGTGTCCAGGCCTGAAACCCGACTGGAACGGATCTAGATAGGATGTTTCCTCCAAGAATTGTGGAAACTGTCGCACGACCACACTCTCAACAACCTTCGCCAGGAAGCAAAGGTTGGAGACAGGATGATAGTTGGCCAATATTGCCGGATCCAGGGACGGCTTCTTGAGGAAAGGCCTCACCACCGCTTCTTTCAAGGCGGCGGGGAAGTGACCCTCACTCAACGAAGCGTTGATAACATCCTGGAGCCAGCCTCGTGTAACCTCCCGGGAGGCCAGTACCAACCAGGAGGGACACGGGTCCAGTAAACATGTGGCCGCACTAAGTCTCCCCAAAATCCTGTCCACACCATCGGGAGTCACAGCATCAAACTCCTCCCAGGTAACATTCTCAAGACTATTCCTCGTCACCCTGCCCTGATCTACCCAGTCAGAGTCCAAATCTCCCCGGATCTGAGCGATTTTGTCATACAGGTATTATCCGAAATCCTCCGCCCTGCCTTCCAAGGGATCCTCCTGTGCTCCCGGATGGAGCAGGGAGCGGGTTACCCTGAACAGGGCGGCCGGATGATTCCCTGATGACGCAATAGAGGCGGAAAAGTAGTTAAACTTTGCCGTCTTTATCGCCACTAGGTAGGTCTTAATATGTGACCTTACCAGTGTTCGGTCAGATTCAGCGAGACTGGCCCTCCAACCGCTCTCTAGGCGTCTTTTCCAGCGTTTCATCTCCCTCAGCTCCTCGGTGAACCAAGGAGCCTCGAGGGATCGACACCGGGTCAGAGGCCACAAAGGCATGACTCGATCCAAGGCCCCACCAGCCGCCCGATCCCAGGCAGCTACCAGGTCCTCGGCCGAGTCGTGTGCCAGATCTTCAGGAATTGGCCCAAGCTCCGTCTGGAACCTATCAGGATCCATCAGGCACCTGGGGCGGATCCATCTAATTGGGTCTGCCTCCCTGCGGCGGGGTGTAGCGGTTCGAAGGTCCAGACGAAGGAGTGAGTGATCTGACCATGACAAGGGTTTCATGTCTATATCCCCTATAATAAGACCACTCAACCACTGGCCAGAGACAAAAATCAGGTCCAGCGTGTGTCCCCCCCTGTGAGTGGGGCCATGAACTAACTGGGTCAGGTCCATGGCCGTCATGGAAGCCATGAACTCCCGAGCCATCTCCGACGTTTCACCAACGGACGGCAGATTGAAATCACCCATGACCATAAGCCTGGGTGTATCAACTGCCACCATGGCTATCACGTCGAGTAGCTCGGGCAGGGCCGTTGCCACGTGGCAGGGAGCCAGGTACGTAAGCAGCAAGCCTATCTGAACCCCATGACCCCATCTCACAAAGAGGGACTCACATCCGGCAATCTGTGGCACAGTGGTCTCCCTCAGACCCAGACCTTCGTTAATAATAACCGCCACCCCCCCGCCCCTCCCCTGGGCCCTCGGCTGATGGAATGCTCTGAAGCCTGGTGGGCACATCTCAACCAGAGGGACCCCTCCCTCCAGGCCCAACCAGGTCTCCGTAATACCCGCCAGGTCTGCTCCCCCCTCTTGAATAAGATCGTAAATGAGGGGGGCCTTATTTACCACGGACCTGGCGTTGCACAGCATCAGCCGGAGGCCCAGGTCCTGAGTATCTGAGCCGCCTAGTATCCGAGGGGAGCCTTGAGGACCGGGGCGCGCAATCGCTCTCAAGTAGCGAGTGCGCACCCCCGGCACAAGATAAGGTCCTCTGCTCCCGCCATATCTGCCCCTCCCATCCACCATGCTGATGACATCCCCAATCCCTCGTCCTGCGCCCTCCAAACCATTACCCTGTGCCGGGCTGGGCCCTGACCTAGGTGGATTACCCCCCCATCCCTTTGGTCGCCCTCCCAGTTCCCCTTAAAAGATTATTAAAAACCCTAATTAAAAAAACCCTCAATCCCCGCTTTAAAACATGCCACCTCTCGGGGCTCCAAAGCCCGTCCTTAAGGTAGGCCTTCGATAGAGTGGAAGGCCATCGCCGCGAGAGGGGGGCATCTCGCAGCGCAAGCAAATCTGCCGAGGTATAAGCCATACAAGTATGATGAGATGGAAAAGGGGAACCTTGGATGTCAGCGATATTTAAAGATAGTCATTGAGGTGAGAGATGGCAAAAGAGGCTGGCCAGGATGAAGCTGGGGCCCCTTCACTCTCTCACAGTGATGGGGCAACCAGATCAGATGGTTGCAGTGCAGGCGGATGGCCACAGCCATTCTCTCACCGCGGCTGGATGTAAAAGGCCAACAATAGTCACTCTCTCCCTGCAGATGGAGCAGCAGTCCTTGACCTGGACTCTCAGCTTCTCCCTCCAGCCTGCAATCTCTCCTCCCCCGAGCCAAGGCCTAAAGGTGGAAATCGGGCGGCA
Organism: Pantherophis guttatus; assembly: GCF_059756535.1. Taxonomy (NCBI): domain Eukaryota; kingdom Metazoa; phylum Chordata; class Lepidosauria; order Squamata; family Colubridae; genus Pantherophis; species Pantherophis guttatus. Next base: position 181,871,156 of record NC_142063.1, on the reverse strand, counting down.
GGAATAAACTAGCCAGCAGCAGAAGGAGATAGAGAACAAACATAAAAATCCAGGAGGGTGATAATAAAGTCCCAGAGTATAAAAATAGATGACAATGGGAAGGGGTATAATATAGAATAGAAGGGAAAAATTGAATTTGATTAAGATTAGAGATGAGGATGAAGGGTAATATTGGTTTTTTTAAAAAATACATGAGGAATAAATATGGTAAAAAGAAAATATAGAAATTGTAAATTTAATTGAAATGACTAAACACTGGTTAAATTTGTGAACCGGCCAAATACTCTGTTCAAAGAAAATACATTGTATGTTTGTATGTGTGTTTCTAATTATTGCTATTTATTCATATTTGTTCTCTTTTATTCTTTAAATTTTAACAATTCATTCTTTATCTTAATATCTTTATATTTGTTTGGGGTTGGTTTTCTTCCCTTTCATCTTTTTTATTGTACAGCAATCTTTCTCCTCAAACCTACCACCTCTCTTTTTTCTTTCCTTCTTACTTTCTCTTCCTCCCCCTCTTCTTCTCCTTCCTACTTCCTCTTCCTTTCTCCTTCTCCTCCTCTCTTCCTCCCTCTCTTACCCTCACTCCTACTCTAATTTCCCTTCCCTTCCTTCATCCCTCTCTATTGCTGTATCCTTTTATGCATATGAACTACTCAGAGGACTGAAAAAGTTAGTTTTGACTGGTCCTCGCACTTTTGACCAGTCCTCGAACTTACGACTGTCCTCACATTTTATGTTTTTGCCCTATCTTATCACCATGGTGAAGAGAAGCAGTTGTGAAATGAGTGACACGGTTGTTAAGAATGCTACAATAGTCATGATGACCAGTCATAACTGTGAAGGCCAGTCAAAAGTGCGAGGACCTGTCAGAAATAACTTTTTTTAGCCCTCTGGGTAGTTCTTTTGTGCAAATGGACTACTCAGAGGGCTGAAAAAGTTATTTTTGACTGGTCCTCGCACTTTTGACCAGTCCTCGAATTTACGACTGTCCTCACATTTTACGTTTTTTGCCCTATCTTATCAGCATGGTGAAGAGAAGCAGTTGTGAAATGAGTGACATGGTTGTTAAGAATGCTGCACGGGCATAAATGTGAGGATGGTCATAAGTGTGAGGACCAGTCAAAAGTGCGAGGATCTGTCAGAAATGATTTTTTTCAGCCCTCTGAGTAGTCCCTATACACATAGCCATGGCCACCCGGTCACATGACCAGCTAGCCACGCCCACCCAGTCACATGGCCTCCAAGCCACGCCCACAAAATAAGCCACGCCCACAGAACCGATAGTAAAAAAAATTAGAACCCACCCCTGGTTGGGGGTCACCACAACATGAGGAACTGTATTAATGGGTCGCGGCATTAGGAAGGTTGAGAACCACTGGTCTAGAGACTCTAACTTCATGATGTTTAGTACAGTATAGGTCAAGGGGCGGTGTATTAGATTATAAGAATGATCGCAGTTCCTATGCACAGGCGACGGAGGAGAGGGTTTTATGTAACTTTATAGTTCATCTGAGGAAAGATGAACTAAGCCAATATGCCTGAATGACAATCTGGAAATGGCTCATTTTGCTTGGAGCAATGTTATGGTAGGCGTTTTTTGGCAAACGAGGTACATTTGTTTTTTTACTAATAACTAAGAAATTTGCCACAAGAAACTAGCAGGACAGAAATGAGGAAGGAAAATAAATTTTATGATCGTTCGTTGTTTCTGTAATATTAAAATAACAACTTTTCCGTAGCTTCTAATATTAGATCTTTCTGATTAAGCAGCGTTTCTAGCTCTTCTCGTTTTTTTTATGTTTGGACTGAATCCAAATATATAGTGGATATAGAAAGTCTGCTAGGTTTTGAGATATAAAAAAAATCAGATCAAGATAAATCAGTTCAAAATTCTTTCCCCTTTAATATAACATATTAATTGTACAATTTAATGGGGGGAAATCAGGGGGAAAATAAAAATGTACAATGATGTGGTTGTACAAAGGTGCACACCCTTAAACTAATACGTTGTTGAAGCACCTTTTTATGACAGCATTGTTTTTTTGGGTAGGAGCCTATCGGTCTACCTTGCCTTGGAATCTTTACACCCTCTGCCTTTCAAAAGCATTCCAAATCTGTCAGATTGCAAGAGCATCTCCTGTGCACAGCCCTCTTCAGGTTACCCTACAAATTTTCAGTTGGATTCAGGTCCAGACACTGGCTGGGCCATTACAAAACATTGATATTCTTCTGGATTTTTTTATTTTATTTAGCGTATGGCAAATACATGGACAAAGTAGATCAAATGTTAATGTCCAGTCCAGGGATGAAATCCACTTACCTTCACTACCGGTTCGCAAACGGGAGCGCGGGTGCTTGCTTTGCTCACACACGACACCTCTGCACATGCGCAGAGCGTCAAAAATGGGACATGATGACGTCTGGCCGGGTAGCTGGAGCCTTTCACTGCTGGCGCTACCGGTTTGCCCGAGCCAGATAGAACCGGCTGCATTTCACCACTGGTCTAGTCCACCCAGCCAATGGCAGATTAAGGCCCACTGGTGCCCTAAGCACAAGATGTTTTAGTTTAGTTTTATCAATTTTTTTAACAAATCTTAATTGTTTTTTTTTTTCTTTCTCAACTTTGTGGTGCCCCCTTTGTCCTGGTGCCCTCAGCACATGCTTAGTCTGCTTAATGGTTAATACACCACTGCACATTCAAGGACAGAGTGGTCTATGTTGAAAAAAATCAGACATTGGGCCAGTGTAAGCTCTTGATGTACATTCGGACGCAATGCAGTGGATATTTTGTCGAGGAGCACCACAGTCACACTGAGGGTTAGAGACAAGGGGTGTGATGCTAGTTTGCCTCCTCATGGTGCACCCTGGATAGCATGGTAGTGTGAACAAAATGACTAATCAACAAGTGGCAGGCAGACTACATTGAAGAATTGGCAGTTAAGGACAGTTGGCAGCCAGACATCTTTGTAGAACTCCTGGCTCTCTAAATACATGGCAAGGGATTCTTCTGAGTAAGCCATTGTTACGTTAATTTGGATGTATGCTTTTGGTCATTGTTATGTTGAAAGGTCAAATTTCTCTTCATCTTCAGCATTTTAGCAGGAGCATGAAGGTTTTCAGCCAAAACTGATAGTTGGAACTGTTCATAATTCCTTCTACCTTGACCAAAGTCCCTGTTGCAGCTGAAAAAAAGCAGCCCCAAAGCACACTGCTGTTACCACCATGCTTCACTGTGAGTATGGTGCATTTTTGGTGATGCACAGTATTGTTTTTACACCAAACATACTTTTTGAAATTATGGCCAAAAATTTCAACCTTGGTCTTATCAGAAAAGTATATTCCCGCATGCTTATGTCAGACTTAATGTAGGCATTTGCTTGGATTTTTTTCTTTGTAAGAAAAGACTTCCACTTGCCACCCTATCCCACAGCCCAGACATATGAAGAATAGAGGAGATTGTTGTCACATGTAGTACATAACCAGGATTAGAAGTAGCAGGACTGAAAGTAAATAAAGAAAAAACCAAAATAATAGTCAAAAATCTTACAAACAAACAAAAAAATGAACTGACAAAAAAGACAGTTCAGATAGTTAAGAAAGTTAAATATTTAGGAATATATTTAACAGCAAGATGTGCAACAATAAAATAAGATAACTATATAAGGCTATTACACCAAATAAAATTGGATTTGGAGAAATGGAAAAACTTGCAATTATCAATAGTAGGAAGAATAGCGACTATAAAAATAAATATTTTACCGAAAGTACTTTTTTTCTTTCAAACAATTCCTATAAAACTACAGAAAAAATATTTTGATGAGCTAGATACAATAATTTTGAAATTTATTTGGCAGGGAAAAAATGCTAGAATAAGACTGAAAATGTTGCAAGATTCCAAAAATAATGGGGGATTTGGGCTACCAGATTGGTAGCTATATTACCAAGCATGTGTATTGACATGGGTGAAAGAATAGATAATTCTCAGAAATAGAAGATTATTATATTTAGAAGGTCATGATCTCCAATTAGGATGATATGCTTTTTTATGGTATGGCAAAAACAAAATTCATAGTTTCAAAGACATTATGTAAGGAATGCTTTACTTATAGTTGGAAAAAGGTGAAAGCAAAAATTTATATTTTATTTATTTATTTATTTATTTTTAAATTTGTATACCGCCCTTCTCCCTGAGGACTGAAAATGAAAATACCAGGATGACTTTCAACAATGGAAGCATTTGTTCACCCAAATTTAGTAAACTTGGAGAAAATTTTAACATATAAAGATAACTTAAATGTGGAACGGAAACTATTTTTTTTATTTAATTTGATTTCTATACTGCCCTACTCCCAAAGGACTCAGGGCGGTGTACAGCCAAACAATAAAATATATACATACAAAATTTAAAAGTGGAATTAAAATAAAATTAAATAGTTTTGGCCCAGACAAATTAAAACCTCATTCAATTTAAAACCTATTTTAAAATTTGAATATATAAAATACTAAAAAATAAAAAAATTAAAAATCTTTTATAAAAGAGGGAGAAAATTAGGCCAGGCCCGCCTGGTGAAATAAAAAGGTCTTTAAGGCACGGCGGAAGGTGCGCAGATCCGGGATCCTCCGTATCTCTGGGGGGAGCTCGTTCCAGATAGTTGGTGCCCCCACAGAGAAGGCTCTCCCCCTGGGGGCCGCCAGTTGGCATTGTTTGGCCGACGGCACCCGGAGGAGCCCCTCTCTATGGGAGCGTACCGGCCGGTGGGAGGCTATTGGTGGTAGTAGGCGGGACCGCAAGTACCCAGGTCCTGAGCCATGGAGCGCTTTAAAGGTGGTAACCAAAACCTTGAAGCGCACCCGGAAGACCACCGGGAGCCAGTGCAGCTTGCGCAGAAGGGATGTTACATGGGAACGCCATGTCGCTCCCATTACACACCCGCGCGGCCGCACTCTGCGCCAGTTGGAGCCTCCGGGTGCTCCTCAAGGGAGCCCCATGTAGAGAGTGTTACAATAGTCCAGGCGGGAGGTGACGAGGGCATGAGTGACTGTGCGTAAGGAGTCCCGATCCAGAAAGGGACGCAACTGGCGAATCAGGCGAACCTGATGAAAAATCCTCCCGGTCACAGCCGTCAAGTGCTCTTCTAAAGACAGCCGTGAATCCAGGAGGACGCCCAAGTTGCGCGCCCTCTCTGTGGGGGGCAATGATTCACCCCCAATAGTCAGTGATGGCACCAACTGACTATATCGGGATGTCGGAAACCACAGCCACTCGGTCTTGGATGGGTTGAGCCTGAGCCTATTCCTCCCCATCAAGATCCGCACGGCCTCCAGGCACTGGGACATCACTTCAAGGGCATCGTTGGGGTAGTCTGGGGTGGAGATGTACAGCTGGGTGTCGTCAGCATACTGGTGGTACTTCACCCCGAAACCACGGATGATCTCACCCAGCGGCTTCACATAAATGTTGAACAGGAGGGGTGAGAGGACCGACCCTTGCGTCACCCCGCATATGAGGGGCCTTGGGGTCAACCTCTGCCCCCCTGTCAACACAGACTGCGACCGGTCAGAGAGAAAGGAGGAGAACTACTGCAGCACAGTGCCTCCCACCCCTAACTCTTTCAGCCAGTGCAGCATGATACCATGGTTGATGGTATCAAAAGCCGCTGAGAGATCTAACAGGACCAGGACAGAGGAGCACCCCCTGTCCCGAGCCCTCCAGAGATCATCTACCAATGCGACCAATGCCGTTTCCGTGCTGTATCCGGGCCTGAAGCCCGACTGGAACGGATCCAGATACGACATTTCATCCAGGTGCTGGGGGAGCTGTTGCGCAACCACACTCTCAACAACCTTTGCCACAAAGCGAAGGTTGGAGACCGGACGATAGTTTACCAACATTGCCGGGTCCAGGGAAGGCTTCTTGAGGAGAGGCCTCACCACTGCCTCCTTCAAGGCAGTGGGAAAGTCACCCTCACCCAAGGAAGCATTTATAATCCCCTGGAGCCAGCCTCGTGTCACTTCCCAGGAAGCCAGCACTAACCAGGAAGGACACGGGTCCAATAAACAAGTGGTCGCATTCAGTCTGCCCAGAATCCTGTCCATGTCCCCAGGAGTCACAGGATCAAACTCATCCCAGATAACATTCTCAAGACCTGCCCCAGTCTCTCCCCCTGGGACTACCCAGTCGGAGTCCAAATCTTCCCGAATCTGAGTGATTTTGTCATACAGATACTGAACAAAATCCTCGGCTCTACCCTCCAAGGGGTCTTCCTACGCTTCCTGGTGGAGCAGGGAGTGGGTCACCCTAAAGAGGGTGGCCAGGCGGTTATCTGATGATGCAATAAGAGCAGCAAACTAGCTACATTTCTCTGCTTTTATCGCCACTAAGTAATTCCTTTTTTTTTTATTTATTTATTTAAAACAGTACATCAAACAAAAAAGAAATAGTCAAACAAATGATTGCGACAGAAACTTTACATGATATTTACGCTTTCTACGGTATGTAGGCTTCAGTCAAATTTAACAAATATTAAACATAGTCCTGGTTATACTTGACTTTTTGGGTGTCTGTTGTTCAACCAAACATACCATTTGTCCCAACATTGGAAATATACGGAGTCCTTTTGATCTCGCAATGCTTTAGTCAGTCTGTCGGCTTCCGCATAATCCAAAATTTTCTCCAGAATCAAATCTTCAGCCGGCAGGTCTTTCCCCTTCCAATGTTGGGCGAAACATATTCTTGCTGAGGTGGTGATAAATACACACAAACACCATATATTTGTGCCTATATTATCTGGCCTAATGTTCAGTAGATAGTACTCTGGTTTCAGAATTAGGTTATAACCTGTGATTTCCATAATCCATGCCTGTATGGTTTTCCAGAATTCCCTCGTCCTGGGACAGGTCCACCACATGTGGAAATAGGTGCCGATCTCCCCGCACTTCCAACAGTTTGGTGAGAGATTTGAATACATTTTAGAAAGACGGGCAGGTGGAAGGTGCCATCTATACAGCATCTTGTACACATTTTCTTTATATGATGTTGCCCACAGGAGTTTCATATGTTTGAGCCAGATTTCTTCCCATTTGGTCAAATCAATTGGATAACCAATATTTCTCCCCCAGGCAATCATAGAGTCTTTAACTATTTCATCCCCTATCCAATAGTCTATTAGAAGTTTATATATCCTTGATAACATTTTATCCTCTTTTCCTAGAATGATATTGTCCAGATCATGCTGATTCAAATTAATACCAACTTGTTCCCTATCTTTCTTAAATTTCGAGCAAATTTGGGCATAAGCCCACCAATCCAGTTGTCTTCCCTGCAACTCCAACTCATTTCTTGTTTTCAGACTGCCATGGGGGTCCAAAAGTTCCCGGTAAGAGAGGTGATTTTCTTTGTTATATAGAGGCCTATACGTTATAGCTTCGAGTGGGACCAGCCAGGAGGGGACTGAAGAGTAGAATTTACCCTTAATTTTCCTCCACGACTCAATTAGAATATTCCTCACATAATGTCCTGCAAGACACCTGTGCTTTGGGATTTTATTTTGCCAAAGAAAATAATGCCATCCTTGATGTAACCCCTCACCTTCCAAAATCAACAACCTCCTTCTTCTCAGCAATATCCAATCCCTAATCCAGACTAAATTTGCAGCCTGATAGTAGTATTCCCATTTTGGAACACCAAATCCTCCTCTTTCTTTAAGTTCTTGAAGCATTTTAAGTTTAATCCTGGGTTTTTTATTTTGCCAAATGAATTTAAGGACATAAGAATTTAATTTTTTAAAAAAATTGTTATCCAGTCTAACTGGTGCTGTGTAGAATAGGTATATCCATTTCGGGAGTATATAAGTTTTTATAATTGCTATTCTACCTAGTAGTGATATCTGCATGCTCTTCCATTTCTCTAGATCCTGACCTGTTCTCTTGAGAAGATTCAAATAGTTGTCTTCTTTGATCGTGGAGCATTTGGCTGATATAATAATGCCTAGGTATTTTAGTTTGTTTACAATTTGGAACCCCAAATTCACTTCTAATTCTTTCCCTTGCTTTACTGTTAAATTTTTGGCAATAATTTTAGTTTTTTCCCTATTGACTTTTAATCCCGCCACCTTACCATATTTTTCTATTTCCTGGGTCAGACACGGTCCTGATATCAACGGATTTTCTAATATAAATACTAAGTCATCAGCGTAAGCCTGCACCTTATATTGTTGATTTTGGATATAAAGACCTTTTATCCCCATATTACGTCTAATTTCCCTCAATAAGGGTTCTAATGACAGAATAAATAGCAACGGGGAAAGCGGACACCCTTGTCTAGTTCCTTTCTCAATATCAATTTGATTGGATACATCACCATTAATTGAAATTTTAGCAGTCTGCTTCGAATAAATTGCACGGATTGCCCGGATAAATCTTTCTCCAAATTGCATATGTTGCAGTAAACTTATTAAAAAACTCCAATTCACACGATCAAAGGCCTTATGTGCATCCATGAATACCAGGGCCAATTGTTTATCAGTATGGGTTTCGTAATATTCCAAAACATTCATGACTATTCTTACGTTATCTCTAATCTGTCTGCCTGGTAAGAAACCATTTTGGTCTTCATGTATAAATTGGTTAAGAAACCCTTTGAGTCTCTCTGCTAAAACCGCTGCAAATAATTTATAATCCGTGTTAAGAAGCGAAATGGGCCTATAATTCTGAATCTGAGATAGGTCACTATTGTCCTTTGGCAAAAGAGTTACTAGTGCTTCTGTCCATGATTTCGGGGTCTGTCCCTCCCGAATTACCCCATTAAATAGTTCAGTCATATGCGTACCTAATGTTTCCCAAAGTGCTTTGTAATATTCAATCGGTAGGCCATCTGTACCGGGACTTTTCCCTGTCTTTTGTTTTCCCATGACCCTTTCAATTTCCCCATCCGTAATTTCTTCATCCAATACTTCCCTAGATAAGTCTGGTATTTTGGGTATACCTGATTCCTCTAAGTATTTCTTTATTTCCTGCTCAGACTTATCTTCCTTACAATATAAATTAGTATAAAATTCCTGTGCAATTACTTTCTTCCCTTCTTCCCCTGTAATCCAATTGCCTTTCCCATCTCTCAAATTATGAATTCTGTTCTTTTCCTTTTCTTTATTTAGACGGTAAGTGAGCCACCTCCCTTGTTTATTTGCCCTTTCGAAGTATCTTTGCTTCATCCATCTTATTTTTTTCTCCAAATCCTGTTGATCTAATAAATTAATTTGGTGTCGTGCTACTTTCAAATTCATTTTAAGTCCTATATTGCTTGGGTCCCGCTGTGACATAGCCTCACTTCTTACCAGGTCATCCAATAATTTATTACGCTCAGCCCTTTCCTTCTTTCGTTTCCCTGCCATATAGTTAATCACCAAACCACGAAACACAGCCTTCGCTGTGTCCCATACATTGAAAGGGCATGCATCCTCCCTGTTATTTTCCTGAAAAAAGAACCCCATCTCTTTCTTTAGGTGTTTAAAGAAAGGCTCATCTTTAAAAACTCCTATGTCCAATCTCCACTTAGGCCTTATTTTCCGGCTTCCCCATGTTATCCAAAGAGGGTTGTGATCTGCCCACTCATTGACGCCTATTTCTGCTTTCTGTATCCCCTGACTCAATTCCCCTGACAGCCACGCCGCATCTATCCGCGACCAAGATGAGTGCCTGGCGGAGAAGTATGTATATTGTTTATCATCTGGGTGCTTTTCCCTCCAGATGTCTCTAAGTCCAAATTCTTCTTGTATTTGCTGCCAGATAAAAGGCAGCCTTTTCTTTACCGTATTCTTTTCTCCTTCCTGCTTCCTCTTTCCAGATATATAATCTTTGCTTTTATCCTCTATAGCATTAAAGTCTCCCACTATACAGATATGTGGGTAATCATATTCAACAAGTTTAGAGTGTAAGATCTGAAAAAAAACTTTCTGATTTCCATTAGGCGCGTATATACAAACCAATAAACATTTTTTATCACATATTTCTACCTCAACCATCAGCAGTCTCCCGTCTTCGTCTGCAAAAATCAGCCTCGACTTTATGTGTTTTTGTACATAAATAGCTACTCCTCTTTTTTTTGTTTCTGCTAGGGATGTATATAGTTGACCCAATTTGCTATAATTCAATAGGTAGAGGTGATCTCTTTTTATATGTACCTCTTGGAGGCATACTATATTCAAACATGCTTTCATTAATTTAGTAAAAACCTTTTTCCTTTTATGTGGACTATTCAATCCATTGATATTCACAGACATTAGACGCATCTCTTCCCCCATCCCGTCTTCCTTATTACCCTTACTTGCCTTCTGCTTGAGGTTTCTTTTTTGATTGTCTTGTTTCAACACCCCTCTCTACCTGAGTCTGAGTTTGTCCTTTCCCTTTCTTCCTTTCACCTACTTGTTCTATTTCCCCTCTCTCTTCCTCCTCTAGTACTTCTTCCCCGCTCTTGCTCTCTAACTCTTCTCCCACGTCTGCTTCTGAGGGGTTCAAATGTCTAATAAAGAAATCTCTAGCGTCTCTAAGATTATCGATTCTCACCCTTTTTTCTGCCCAAGTAAATAATAAACCTTCTGGGAGTAGCCACCTATATAATATTTTATGCTTTCTCAGTTGGGCCGTTAAAAAGTGATAATTGCGCCGTATTTCCCGAACCCGCCTAGGGAGTTGCCTTAAAAATATCAATTGTTTATCCTTATAAGTTACTGTTTTATCTCTAGCCTTCGCAATTACCTCTTCCGTAAGGGCTTTCTTAGATAGTCTGATATGAACCTCAGTTGGAAGTTTCTGTCTCCTGGCATAACTCGTGTGAACCCGAAACACGTCGTCTATATCCCTCAAAACCTCTTCCTTTGTGATCTCCAAAGTCCCAGCCAGTATTTCTGCTACTATATCTCTTAATGGCTCCCCCCTTTCTTCCACCACATTTTGAATCCTCAAGTAGAAAGATGATCTTTCCATTTCCAAAAAAATAATTTCCTCTTCGAAGACCCTGCTCATCGCTATTTGTTCCCTTTCCTCTCCATCTTGTCTTTCCTCACATCGTCCCATCCTCCTTTCAATGTCTTGTATTTTACTCTCCTGTTGCGTCAAGACCCCCTGAACACCTTCCAAGCTCTCATTCAACATTTTGATATCATTTCTAACGGCTCCCAACTCCCCTTTAATATCTAGTGTTAGGTCCTCTAAGTTTTTAGAAATAGCTTCTTGATTTTTGGTCATCACTTCGTACATAGCCTGCAGCATGTTCTGTAAGCTTGCTAACGATGGTGGTTTCCCTGCAGCAACCATATCATCCAGTGACCTGGCAGACGAAGGCGATGAGGTGGGTGTAGCCGTAGCAGCGACCATAGGGAATGTCAAGACTTTTTTCCCAGTTTTTGCGGTTACCACTGATGTTGCCGTTGACATTTTGATTGGAGGAGTTTTTATCCGATCAGTTCCAAAGAAAAGGGGTAGTCAAGGGTAAGCAAGGTTTAAATCAATCAGGTGAGCAGTCTAATCGGTAGTAGGGGTAGTATTCAATACATAGTTCAGAGAGGAAAGAAAAGTAAGGGGAAAAAAAATCCAAAAAATATTACTTGGCAGAATTCTTCTCTTCCTCGAGTTGCTATACACAGGTTATAATAAAGATCTCCACTAGATGGGGGTATAGCGCTATTCTGCACACACACTCTTTAGTAAGCACGTTGAGAGGAAAAGGGGGTGGGGAAAGGGTAATAGATTTCTAGCAAAAAGTATAGCTGTTTGTTCAGTCACAGGTCCTCCCAAATTCTCTATAGAAAATATAAGAAAGGAGCAGGAGATCAGCCCAAAATCAATCGCACCCTCCACCAGATACAGCTCACAACTCGATCCTTTTCAAATGTTCCATTCAGCCAGCACAGTTCAAAATCGGCTCCACAAGTAAGGAGTGGGACACACGTAGCCGCTATCCCGTCTTTGCTCCAACCACACACAGGGCACTTTTCATAGATCTCACCACCTCAGCATATCCAGTGGGGCTCTCAGAAGAGTCAAAACACCGTCTCCATTAGCTCTTATTTAATTGAAGGTGTAGGGCGTCTTGTCCGTCGCGATCAGGTTTCCCTTCCTAAATGGGCAGTCATCGCTACGGAGCCGCCATTACTGGCGCTGCCTTCTCAGCCTGAGACAGGAGAGATTCGCTTTCACGTGCCGGATTGCCACTCCTAACACGCTCCTAGCTCCTCTCCGCTTGCGGCTGCCTCTCCGGGGCCGCCGCCGGCAAAACAAAGCCGCCCAGGCTAAGAGATTGGCAAGATCGTGACAGGAGCTAACTCCAAATCCATCTTGCTGTCACGATGACCGGAACCGGAAACCCCGCCACTAAGTAATTCCTAATATGGGATCTTACTAGTGTCCGGTCAGATTAAGAAAGACTGGCCCTCCAACTACTCTCTAGGCATCTTTTCTGGCGCTTCAACTTCCAATTGAGATCGGCGCCGGGTCAGAGGCCACAAAGGCACGACCCGATCCAGAGCTCCAGCAGCCGCCCTATCCCAGGCAGCCACTAGGTCTCCAGTCGAGGCGTGTGCCAGAGCCTCAGGAAATGGCCCAAGCTCCATCTGGAATCTGTCAGGTTCCATCAGGTGCCTGGGGCGGAACCATCTTACCGGCTCTGCCTCCCTGCGGCGGGGTGCAGCGGTTCGAAAGTTGAGATGAAGGAGAGAGCGATCTGACCATGACAACGGTTCGGTAACTATATCCCCTATCTCAAGATCCCTTAACCACTGTCCAGAGACAAAAACCAGAGCCAGCATGTTTCCCCCTGTGTGGGTAGGGCCATGAATTAACTGGGTCAGGTCCATAGCTGTCATGGAAGCCATGAACTCCCGAGCCACCTCAGACGTCTCACCCACGGACGGCAGGTTGAAATCCCCCATGACCATAAGCCTAGGGGTATCAACCGCCACCACGGCGATGACGTTGAGTAGCTCAGGCAGGGCTGTTGCCACGTGGCAGGGAGCCAGGTACGTGATCAGCAAACCCATCTGAACCCCATGACCCCATTTCACAAAAAGGGATTCACAGCCGGCCGTCTGAGGAACAGTGGCCTCCCTCGGTCTCAGACCTTCTTTAATAATAACCGCTACCCCCCCCCCCCGCCCCTTCCCTGTGACCTCAGCTGATGGAATGCTTGGAAACCTGGTGGGCACATTTCAACGAGGGGAACCCCCCCTCCTGGCCCAACCAGGTCTCCGTAACACCTGCCAGGTCTGCACCCCCCTCCTGAACAAGATCACAAATGAGGGGGGCTTTGTTTACTACGGACCTGGCATTGCACAACATCAGCTGGAGGCCTGGGTCCTGAGGGTCTATGCAACCTGAGGAGCGAGTAGAGCCTTGGGGGCCAGAGCACACCACCGCTCGTAAACAGCTAGTGTGCAATCCCCTAACACCATATGGCTCCCTGCTTCCGCCATATCTACCCCTCCCACCTACAGTACTGATGTTCAGAAACCTATCCAGACAAGCTCTAACCCCCCCCTCGACCCCGGGTCCCCCACCCCCCATGCCACGCTTCACTGCCAGACCCGACCCTCCCCCTTGTGGGTTATCCCCCATACCCACAGCCCAAATTCCAATCTGACCCTCCCCCTCCCTGTGACCCCTTAAAAATTTGACTAAAAATTTCAATAGAAAACCCCTCAATCCCCTAGTTTTCACATGCCACCTCTCTCAGTCCCAAAACCTGTCCTTGAGGTGGGCCCTTGATAGTGAGGAGGGCCACATCTGCGAGAGGGGGGAATCTCACAGCACAAGAAGATCCACTGCCGTGTACATCTCCAAGATGTAGTGATGGAGGCACGGAGCTCAAACAGGGGACTTCACAAAAGATGTAACACAGCCATTTGTTCATTGATGTACTATTGGTATCTCTACTGTCCTCCCACGACAGTAGGAGGGTCCTGATTATCTCATCCAATGGGAACAGCCTCTGGCCCGCCCTCTCACGGCAAGGCCCCCAGGGGGCCGTAGATCGAAAAAACTTCTCCGACAGACGAGACTCATGATGTAATAGAGGACCCCTCAACAGTTGCATCAATTGGCTGACCCATGGTCAGAGGAAGAGTTTATCAGTCTATCAGTCAGTCAGTGAGTCACATCACGGGCAAAGATGGAAAATCCTTGGCATAGTCTTATACTCAAGATCACATCCGAGTAAGTACCGATGAAAAAAGGGGGGGAAGAAGGGAGGGGGAAGAAGGGAAAAGGGGAAGAAAGGGGGGGAGAGAGAGAACTCCCTCAGTTAGGGCAAATAATGGGTGGGCGTGGTTATGGCCGTGGTGGTGTGAGGACGTTTTCTCCACTTCGCAGGGCATTTTACGGAAGATAAATGTGGATTAAAGTGTTTGAAATGCACTGATAAGGACCAAAATTTTATAAATTGTATCGGAAGAGCTACTGCCCAAGCAGACTGGACTTTGGAATCGGTAGGTCACCCTGAACGACTCAAATTTTGAAGCTTTTCATAGCGTGGGAAAGTGGAAGGAGCGAGGGGTGACCAGATAGGCAGTCGCGATTGCATATTTGGAGTAAATAGCTGTCTTTGTTCTCATTATTACTGCGATCTGTGTTTGTTTTTGCTGTGAGATAAAGGCACGGAACATCAAAGGGGTTTTTTTTTCTCTCTCTCTTGGAAGAATATGTGAACTTTAAGTTGATCTTTTTTTTCTGAAAGTGCCTGAGTTGAAGCGGCAAAACGTATTTCTGGGCAGTGCCTTCCAACGGATGTTAGCTTTTTTTTTTTAGGGAAATTGCATAAGCTGAATTGAGAACTATAAACTTTTATTGCTGGCCCTTTTGAGTGCAATAATAAGCTGTCTCAGCTTCAATATTGGATTGCTGTCCCTTAATCTTCATTACAGACCCTCTTGGCAAAAGTGGATAATTAAAACTTATTAAAAAATGGCGACCCAACAATCTTTAGAAATGCAACAAGTTGCTGTGGCCTTAACCAAAATTAGTGAAAAGATATCAGGACTGTCAGATAGTATGGATAATATGACATTGGAAATTAAAAGAATGAAGCAAGAAATGAATGAAAATTTTGCAAAGCAAACAGCAGAAATGACAATAATTAAAGATGAAATTGAGCAGATTCATACACATGATGCAAAGATAGATCGGCAAATTGGAGAAATCTTTTTTAAAAATGAACAACAAGATAAAAAAATTTGTCTTTTGGAAGAAGAAGCGAGGAAATATAATCTGGTTATTCGTGGAATTCAAGAAGAAAAAGTGGACAATTTAAAACAACGAGTTTTAAAATGGCTCAATGACTTGGATACACAAATCACATTTACAGCAACAAATCTGGCAAGTGTTTTTAGAATTGGGTTTAAAAGACAAAACGGCTTAAATAGAAATGTACTTGTCAGATTTGCAAATCTTAGTGACAAATTGGAAGTGATGGTGAAAGTGAGAGAGATGGGTGAAGCTTTGAAATTTGAGGAGAAAATTATTCAAGTCTTTCCGGATATATCAAGAGAAGAAAGGGCGTGGAGATTTTTTTTGAAACCAATCACAAAGGTTCTGAGAGACAATGGAATTAAATATAACTGGAGACCGCCACAGCAACTAAAAATTTTTTATAAAGGAAGAATGCAAATAATTACTTTGGAAACAGATGCAGTGTTATACTTACACGAACTTGGATTGATTGTAAAGTATGAGGACGTAACAGAGATAAAAGATCAAATGCTCAAGATGGGTGGAACATATTTTTATTTATTTATTTATTTGTTTAAATTTCTATACCGCCCTTCTCCAATGTAGGACTCAGGGCGGTGAACAGCCAAAGTAAAAACAAGACATACATACAAAACACACAAAATCTAAAAACTGTTTAAAATAATTAAATAATTTTGGCCGTAATTAAAACATTCCAATTTAAAATCCGTTTAAAATTTGACTCAAGCCAGCCCAGCTAGTTGAAATAAATGGGTTTTTAGGGCCCGACGAAAAATCTGGAGGTCTGTTATTGTACGTAGCTCTGGGGGGAGGTTGTTCCAGAGGGCGGGCGCTGCCACAGAGAAGGCTCTCCCCCTGGGAGTCGCCAGCCGGCATTGTCTGGCGGACGGCACCCTGAGGAGGCCCACTCTGTGGGAGCGTACTGGCCGGTGGGAGGCTATTGGTGGCAGAAGGCGGTCTCGTAAGTACCCCGGCCCTAAGCCATGGAGCGCTTTAAAGGTGGTCACCAACACCTTGAAGCGCACCCGGAAGACCACCGGGAGCCAGTGCACCTCGCGCAGGAGAGGTGTCACATGGGAGCGCCTCGTCGCCCCCAAAATCCCCCGCGCGGCCGCGTTCTGGACCAGCTGGAGCCTCCGGGTGCACCCCAGGGGGAGCCCCATATAGAGAGCGTTGCAGTAGTCCAGGCGGGAAGTGACGAGTGCCTGAGTGACTGTGCGTAGGGAGTCCCGATCTAGAAAGGGGCGCAACTGGCGTATCAGGCGAACCTGATAAAAAGCCCCCCTGGCCACGGCCGCCAAATGATCTTCTAACGACAGCCGTGCGTCCAGGAGGACGCCCAAGTTACGAGCCCTCTCCGTGGGGGCGAGTGATTCGCCCCCAATAGCCAGCGATGGCGTCAGCTGGCTATATCGGGACGCCGGAAGCCACAGCCACTCGGTCTTGGAGGGGTTGAGTTGGAGCCTGTTTCTCCCCATCCAGGCCCGCACGGCCTCCAGGCACTGGGACATCACTTTAAGGGCATCATTGGGGTGGCCTGGGGTGGAGATGTACAGCTGGGTGTCATCAGCGTACTGATGGAACTCCACCCCGAAGCCATGGATGATCTCACCCAGCGGCTTTACATAAATGTTGAACAGAAGGGGCGAGAGGACCGACCCTTGTGGCACCCCACAAGCAAGGTGCCTCGGGGTCGACCGCTGCCCCCCTGTCAACACAGATTGCGACCGGTCAGAGAGGTAGGAGGAGAACCACCGCAAAACGGTGCCTCCCACCCCCAACCCCGCCAACCGGTGCAACATGATACCAAAGCCGCTGAGAGGTCTAACAGGACCAGGATAGAGGAGCAACCCCTATCCCGGGCCCTCCAGAGATCATCCACCAATGCGACCAATGCCGTTTCCGTGCTGTGCCCAGGCCGGAAGCCGGACTGGAGCGGGTCTAGATAGACAGCTTCATCCAGGTACCGGGGAAGCTGTTGCGCCACCACACTCTCAACAACCTTCGCAATGAAGCGAAGGTTGGAGACTGGATGATAGTTAGCCAAAACAGCCGGATCCAGAGAAGGCTTCTTGAGGAGGGGCCTCACCACCGCTTCTTTCAAAGCGGCCGGCAGGACCCCCTCACTCAAAGAAGCGTTAACAATCTTCTGGAGCCAGCCTCGTGTCACCTCCCGGGAAGCCAGTACCAACCAGGAGGGACACGGGTCCAATAAACATGTGGTCGCGTTCAGCCGTCCCAGGACCCTGTCCATGCCCTCGGGAGCCACAGGATCGAACTCCCCCCAGATAACACTCTCAAGACCTGCCTCAGTCATCCCGTCTGGACATACCCAGTCAGAGGCCAGCCCTTCCCGAATCTGAGCGATTTTGTCATACAGATACTGCACAAAATCCTCAGCTTGACCCTGCAAGGGGTCATCCCGCACTTCCAGATGGAGGAGGGAGCGGGTCACCCTAAACAGGGCGGCCGGGCGATTATCTGATGACGCGATAAGAGCGGCAAAATAGCTAGTTTTCGCCGCTTTTATCGCCACTAGGTAGGTCTTAATATGAGACCTCACCAGTGTTCGGTCAGGTTCGGAGCGGCTGGTCCTCCAACTACTCTCCAGGCGTCTTTTCCGGTGCTTCATCTCCCTAAGCTCCTCGGAAAACCAAGGAGCTAGGTGAGTTCGGTGCCGGGTCAGAGGCCGCAAAGGCACGACTCGGTCCAAAGCCCCGGCAGCCGCACTATCCCAGGCGGCCACCAGGTCTTCAGCCGAGTCATGAGCCAGAATCTCAGGAAATGGCCCAAGCTTCATCTGGAACCTATCAGGGTCCATCAGGCGCCTGGGGCGGAACCACCTGGTCGGTCCCGCCTCCCTGCGGCAGGGTGCAGCGGTTAGAAAGTCCAGTCGAAGGAGCGAGTGGTCAGACCATGACAAGGGTTCGATGGCTATATCCCCTATATCAAGGCCACTCAACCACTGACCAGAGACAAAAACTAAGTCCAGAGTGTGTCCTCCTGTGTGAGTGGGGTCATGAATTAACTGAGTAAGGTCCATGGCCGTCATGGAAGCCATGAACTCTCGAGCCACCTCAGACGTTTCACCGATAGATGGCAGGTTGAAATCCCCCATGATGGCAAGTCTGGGGGTGCCCACCGCCACCTCGGCTATAACGTTAAGGAGCTCGGGCAGGGCCGTTGCCACGTGGCAGGGAGCCAGGTACGTGACCAACAGGCCCATCTGTACTCCACGACCCCACTTCACAAAGAGGGACTCACATCCGGCTATCTGTGGAACAGTGGTCTCCCTTGGATCCAGACCTTCCTTTATAATAACCGCCACCCCCCCGCCCCTGCCCTGAGCCCTCGGCTGATGAAATGCATGGAAGCCTGGTGGGCATATATCCACGAGGGGGACTCCCCCCTCCTGGCCCAACCAGGTCTCCGTAATGCCCGCCAGGTCCGCCTCCCCCTCCTGAATAAGATCGTGAATGAGGGGGGCTTTATTAACAACGGACCTGGCGTTGCACAACATCAGCCGGAGGCTCTGGCCCTGAGAATCTGAACAACCTGGTGAACAAGAAAAGCATTGGGGACCGGAATGCGCAATCGCTCTAAGATAGCGAGTGCGCATTCCCCGCACATGATATGGTCCCCAGCTTCCGCCATATCTGCCCCTCCCACTCACTATGCTGATGGAACAGCCCTCTTCAAATCGAACTCCAACCCCCTCCCCGACCTCCGGTTCTACGTCCCTAATGTCGCAGCCCTTCGCTAAGGCTGGTCTTGAACCTGGTGGATTTCCCCCAGAACCCACCCTAATCCCCCCCGAACCCCTTAAAATTTTTGTTAAAAACTCACTAAAAAACCCACTTAAAAAACCCCTCAAACTCTTCTTAGCCGCATGCCATCTCTCGGGGCTCCAACGCCCGTCATCAAGATAGGCCCTCGATAACGAAGAGGGCCAGACCTGCGAGAGGGGGGAGTCTCGCAGGGCACGAAGGTCATTCACCGAGTACATCAAAGATCAAAGGGAGGTGATAGTCCATGGCCAATAACCAGGGGCCAATTTGATGTTATCACAGTCAGAAGGAGTGAAATGCCAGGCTTCAATAGAGTTCCAATGGAGCATGTGAGACCTCAGTGCCCTCTCACGGCAATGGCGGGAGTAAAATGCTGTTTCGGTCCGGCAGAGGGTGACCCAGCCCTCCTCTCACGGGGGCTGGTCAACCACGATCGTCCAAAAAGCCGGAGTTGAGACAGCAGCTATAGACCCACTCCACCAAGACTTGAATCCCCAGATGTAAACCTCCATTCAACGGAGGGGAAGAATGGGGTCAGGTCAGTCCACATAGTCCAGACAGGCTCAGACAGCGGAGATCATAACCGTCATTACCTCCGGGGAGGTCAAGATGGCATCTAGACCCGGAGATGATTGTTCAGCAGGCATACACGGCATGGCATCACCACATTCAGGGGGATGGGGGTGAAAAAGGAGAGCAGAGGCAACAATGCCATAGGGGGGAAAACCCCTCAGTCATAGTCCAGCTCTCCCCAACCCCTCCCGGATCTTCCTTGGGACCATGCTGCTTGCCTCGTCCAGCCTCGCCCAGCCTCCATAAATCCTCATGGAGGCCTCTGGGATGACCAAGGGGCCAAATAACGCCCCACGGTCGCCCAGGAGATCCAACAAAGCAAGCCAGCAACTGCCAACCTCTCCGACGCTCCCACGCTCCAAACTGTGGCAGCTTCTTCCTTGACCCGGCAGCCGCCATTTCCACGCCGCCAGCACCGCCGTCGCCGCCGCTGCCAGCCTCCCCGCCCTCACCTCGCCCCCCCCTCCGCCCCTAGTACATGTCCAGGGCAGATTGGGCTGGCGAGGATCCCGGCGAGGGTGCTGCACCGCCGCCACCGTCGCGGCGCTGACGCCGTCATCCTGGCTCTGCTACCTTCGCCAAGAGAGTCTGCTGCCGCCCCTCCTCCTTCGGGCCGCTCTCGCCGTCCTACGGTCTCCGCGAGCCTCAAGGACACTCACAGAAGCCGGAGACCCCTCAACAGAGAGCCCCAACACTCCTCCAGCTGGGCCAGGGCTGCAACGATCGAAATTCAGCCCTCCAAAGGCCCCCTGCAAAAACATCAACACCAGAAGAAAAAGGGGCTGCTGGAGGACAAGATCCTAAAGGACTAAAGCGGAAGGAAATCTCACCTGCGATGGTTGAACAAAAGAAAAATCGTGATGATATAATGGGAGATGGAGCGGATAAGAAATTCAAGGATCTTGAAAAAGAATTGCAGGAAGCTGAGTGCGGGGAGAAATTACCACCCTTTTCTCTGAGAGATGAATTTAAGTAGACTACCCGAAAGAAGTGACCCGACCATTGGCACGTCCCCTCTCCCCCACTCTCTTTATAGAGGCGGAAACCAATTGAGGATGTGGGGGACGAATATTGTTTGTTATTCAATGTTTGATGTTTTTTTTGTCCTTTTTTGTTTTTTTTTATTGTTTTTTTTTCTTCTATGTTTGTTTGGAATGTGGGAGATTGGTGCTGGGATCTGGGCACAGAAAGGAAGAGGAGGGGAAAGGATTAAAAAAGTTACAGTTTAAATGGGTTTAATAAAAATAATGACATGGAATGTGAAGGGTACAGGGAATCAGATCAAGAGAAGACGATTGGAACTTAAAATTAAAAGAGATTTACCAGATATATTATTTTTGCAAGAAACCCATCAGAAATCTGAAGACTCAAATAAAATGTACATAAAGGGTATGCAAATTTATGAAAAATCTTTTGGAAAAATGATATTTGAAATGATGGGGAAAGCAATAATATTGAGACCAGAAACTATATTACTGTTGCTAATTAAGGAAATAGAACCAACAAAATATGAGAAAGAATTGATTAGAATTATGATTATAATGGGTAGAATTATAATAGCCAGATATTGGAAATTAGATGTGAATTTTAGAATAGAAGAATGGTATTGTGAAATGTGGAAATTAGCTTTAAATGATAAAATGACATGTGATATTAAAATTAGAAATGGTGACTATAAAGAAGACATTTTCTGGAAAATTTGGAAACCATTTGTGGACTATGCGCTGGGAAAATTGGATGCTTCGGTACCTGTACCCCGAGAACGTGGATTTTGGCGATCATGAGGATATATCCGAAGAACCAAATCTTCCTTTCTTATGTACAGCACAGGGTGAAATATTGTACATGTTGTTTGTAATGTTAGTAATTTAAAATATAAAATGTTAAAAAAAAATAATAATAAAAAAAAAAAGTTAGGGCAAATAATGAGCCCATTTAGGTGGACACAGTACCCGGGGGTGGGGGGGAAGGGCTGGTATCCATACGAGGGAAAAACCCTCTGTCACCCACCAGCTCTATTTTCCTCAGTTCTTCCAGACCCCAGCCTCCATTAAATGTCACAGGAGGCCTCCAGGTCCTCTGCAGCCGCCAAGATATTCCGAGGGGGGGGTCTCTCTTCTCCAATCCCAAGACCCGTTTATACTCCTCTCAGTTTCTGAGTGGGTTAGGTGGAAATTCAACGGGCTGCCACCACTCACTGCCCCAAAGCCATTCTTCCTCCTTCATCTTCATCTTCTCTGCCAATGCCTCTGGGCTTATCCAGGGGTGAGGGAGGTCTTAAAAAACCCTCGCCCCGAGCTCCACTGACTGAACCCGCCGCTGCGATGATAAGCCACCATATCTCCGCTCTCTGCGCTGCTCTGCTCTCTTTTCTCACCCTTCTCCACTCCAGCAGCGCTTCCATTCTCAGCTCTCCTCTCTCGGTTCTTGCCCGATAAGCCACCATGCCTCAGCTCTGCTCTCCGCTCCCCTCCAGCAGGGCCTCCGCTCTCGGCTCTCGGCCCCCGGCAACTCTTGGCAGCTCTCGGCAGCGTCGGCAGCGTCGGAGTGGCACAATTTCCACTCTCCCTTGCCGTTTCCGGCTCCGGGAACATCCAGGGGCAAGGAAGGTCTCAAAACCCTTGCCCCAGACCCATCTGACTGAACCAGGGGTTGCTGATGGTCGAGCTCCCCTGTAGTACCCCCTAAGGCCCCGAAAAGTCCTCCATCTCACCGCAGCGCTTCACCACGCGACCGCCATCTTGCGCATGCTCTCTTCTAAAAACTAAACAAGAGCTACAGAAACAGGGTGCTGATTTAGCATATTGGCCGCAAATGCAATTGAGATTTGAGAAAGATGTTAAGACTTAGGGGTTCTATAAAGAGCAAACAACATTTGATCAAATACTGTTAGCGGTGGATGAAAAGTTAATTTAAATACTATATAATTTCCTATTAAGGCTAAAATGGAAGATGAACAGGTAAAAGAGACAATGATAGTTTGGGTAAATTTTTGGATATGCTCAGGGGTTGGATTCACATAATTTACCTACCGTTTCACCCAGCACTGAAAATGTGAGTGTGCACCAAAGAGTATTTGGTGGGCTCTGCAGCAGTAATATTTCCCAAGAAAAAAGAGGCATTTGAGAATGTGCCCATCTCCAGATGAATCATAACTAGAAGGATGTCTTTGTATGTGGATAACAAAGAATTTTAAGATTACAGAAGAGCTGGCAGCAATGCAGTCAATGAAAGGGTCGACAGGGAGTAATTCGTTCACAGAGATAAATGCATGCTGGAACAAACTGATATTGAAGTGAGACAAACTGGCAGGTGTTACAATGAATGGTTATCCAAATCTGATGAGGAAAACTGTCAGACTTTTGAAGTAGATGCAGGATCAAGTGGCTGAAATCAATCCTGAAAGAAATTGATATTTTTACATCAGGAGCTGTGTAAGTCAGTGTTAAACATTAACTATTGTTATTGATGTAACTAAAATAATTAACATCATTACGGCAAGAACATTGAATCAAGACAATTTGTTGCACTTTTGGAGGAGGATGAGATTGAACATTGTGACATAGGCTATGATATAGATGGCTCAACCTGGGCAAAGTATGGGACTGGGAGCAGAGATTCAAGAGTTCTGTGAGACGAAAGGAAATGACATCCCAGAGCTCTCAGATGCAGACTGGATGGCAGATTTTGGATTACCTGGTGCTGTGACTGCACTAATGAAATAAATACCAAACTGCAACATAAGGGCTTTTTTGTACATAAAATGTACACCTTGGTGAAGGCTTTCATGAGAAAGCTGCAGTTTTTTTCAAGCCAAATGGAAGTCAACATTCTCACCCATCTCTCAACACTAAAAGAAGCCACATCATCAGTTGATCACTTCTGTGAGTACTCATCCATGTTAGGTGCACAGTATGGTGATTTTTCAAGACAATTTCAAGATTTCAAAACAGTTGAGAATGAAATGCACATGATTTCTGGCGGGATCCTCACCTTTGACAGTAAAGGGAACATTTTGCTCCCCTACAGACTTTGCACAGTTTAAGTCTTAGAGAGCTGTCTAAGCCAGAAGAAATCACCCAGGATAGAGGGAGGCTTTTGAAATTGACCCCTTTGGTCCTCTGGGAAGCTGGGCGCTCTCAGACTGCTTCTTGAAGAAAAAGAAGTAATCGGGTGAGTCCCTGACTGGGGCAGGGCAACCAAGCAAGTTCATTGTGGATAAAAACCCTAGTGCGGTTCTTAGGCACTAGGGTTTTTTTGCATTTTACCTTTCTTTTTTTATAAAAAGTTTTTTATTGTAAACACATTAAAACAAGACACAAAACATACAGCATTTATATACATAAACTCTTTTTACAGCTCTTTTGTAGTGATCCTTTCTTAATATTTACTTTTTACACATATTTTAACTTTATCCTACTCCATATTGCTGTCCATCTTCTTTATTTTGTCTACATTTTACATTGACCTTTTAATATTTCTTTCTCTCTCCTTTATTCCTCTTTCTCATTTTTCCTGTTTTCCAACCACTCATACCATCTATGCCAAACTTTATAATATTCTGTATCCCCTTTCTCCTTGAGTTCTTTTGTCAGTTTGTCCATCTCTGCGCACTCTAAAATTTTTTAATTAACTCTTCTTCTGTTGGTGAATTTTCCTTCTTCCAATTTTGTGCATAGACTATGCGGGCTGCTGTTAGTATGTGTAGTATTAAATATTGTATTTCCTTTGTGTAATTTTCTATGGGAATCCCTAATAAGAATGTCTCTGGTTCTCCCTTTATTGATTTCTGTTTTATTTTCTCTAGCCACTTTTTGACTTCGGCTCAGAATTTCTTCGCCACTGGGCAAGTCCACAAGAGATGTATGTTCCATAGTTATTTTTACACTTCCAGCATTTCGGTGAATTACTAGGCAACATCTTTGCTATTCTAGCTGGCAGTAGATGCCATCTGTGGAACATTTTCATCTGGTTTTCCTTGTATGCCGTTGATATTGTCAATTTCATATTTATTCGCCACATCTTTTCCCACTTCTCTAATTCTACTGTGTGGTTGAAATTCCTTGCCCATTTAATCATAGTATCTTTCACTATTTCCTCTTCCATTTTATACGTAATAAGAATTTATATATTTTACTAATTAGTTTTTGTTCCATCCCATATACAATTTTATCCAATTCATTTTGCTCCAATTGTACATCATTTGTCTTTATATATCTTCTATATATATTTTGATCTTACTTGTAAATACGTCCACCATTCAACTTCCCTATTCAACTCCTGTTCCAATTCTTGTTTTGTTTTTAATTTTCCCAAATTGTTTAATATATTCCTGTATCTAATTATTTTGGTCCAGTCTATTAAGTTTGGATGTATTAATGTTTCATTTGGCGAAATCCAAAATGGTATTTTCATATAATGTTGCTTTTTGATTTTATTCCAAATTAATAATAATGAATTCCTAATTATATGTCTTCTAAAGTATCCATGGGTTTTATGTTTTTCACCTCATAAGAATGCATGCCATCCTACCTGTAAATTGTGGCCTTCAATTGTTAACATTCTTTTATTTCCCAAGTCCATCCATTCCTTTAACCATGTTAGGCATGCTGCTTGATAATAAATCTCCCATTCGGGAAGGGCTACTCCTCCTCTGTCCTGGTATCTTGTAAAGTTTTTAATCAAATTCTAGGTTTTCTCCCTTGCCATATAAATTTTGAGATCAATCTGTTTAATGAATCAAAAAAGCTTGTTTCTAGTCTTATCGGTATAACCTGGAAGAAGAATAGAATTTTCGGCAGGATGTTCATTTTTATTGTCGCCACTCTTCCCATCAATGAAATTTGTAGATTTTTCCAATTTTCCAGATCTTTTCCAATTTACAGTATTAATTTATCATAATTGTCCTTTTTGATTGAGGAACCTCTTGCTGTTAGCCAAATCCCTAGGTATTTTATTTTTTTAGTTATTTGAATATTCATACTATTTTCTAATTCCATCTCTTGTTTTTTTGTAAGATTTTTAGTTAGCAATTTAGATTTATTTTTATTAATTTTTAGATCCGCCACTGCGCCAAATTCTTCTATTTTTTTAATCAATTTAGGGCCTGATTTTAGAGGTTCCTCTATTATAAAAACCATATCATCTGCAACAGCTTGCAATTTATACTCTTCATTTTTTATCTTCAATCCTTTTATCTCCCGATTTTCCCTCATTTTTTTTAAAAAGTGGCTCCAATGACAGTATAAAGAGAAGTGGGGAAAGTGGGCATCCTTGTCTCACACCTTTTGATATCTCAAATCTATCAGTCATATCTTGATTTATAATTACCCTTGCAGTTTGTTTTGAATATATTTTTTCAATCATTTTTTCAAATTTTGACCCGAATTCCATTTTTTTTCATTTGTTGTATCATAAATCTCCAATTCAAATTATCGAAGGCTTTTTAAACATCAAGGAAAACCAGTGAAACTTGTTTCTCTGGGTGTACTTCATAGAACTCTAATATATCTATTATGGTCCATGTGTTATTTGTAATTTGTCGACCTGGCAAAAAAACATTTTGATCCGAATGTATATGTTTCTCTAAAATTGTTTTTAACCTTTCAGCAATAATTGACATGTATATTTTATAATCAGGATTTAAAAAAAAGATAGGCCTGTACTAATTGCTGGTCTGAACCTTCCTTGTATATGAGCATGATTAATGCTTCTGTCCATGTTTTCGGTATGTTTGTTTGCTGTAATGCTTCATTAAATATTTCCAGCATTAATCCTCCTATCTGTTCTTGTATGCTCCTGTATAACTCGATGGTATTCCATCTGGTCCTGGCGGTTTATTATTTTTTTTTTGCCTTTTTATTTTATTATTACTGTTTCAGAGATTGGTCGGTTTAATACTTCTTTCTGTTCCTCCATAAATTTACATACATTTGTTTCCTCTAGATAATTTTTAATTTCTGCTTCTATTGTTTCTTCCTGTGTGTATAATTTAGAAAAAAAGGTATGTATAATTCGTTTTTTATCTTCTCTTTTATATTGGATTTTCCCTTCTTCATCTTTCAAATGTTGTATCATTCTTTTCTCCTTTTCCTTTTTTAATTTATAAGCTAACCATCTGCTCACCTTGTTTGCATGTTCAAAATAGTTTTGTTTTGCCATCTTTATTTTCAATGCCACTTCTTCTTAGGTTATCAAATTAAGTTTATGTTTAATTATTCTCCTTTCTTCTTTTACTTTTTTATTTTGGGGGTCTTTCTGTAGGTCTTCTTCTAATTTTTTAAGTTCTTCCTGCAATTTTTTTTGCTGGGACCTTTTCTCTTTTCTTTTCTTTGCCATATATGCGATTGTCACCCCTCTAATATACGCTTTTAATGTATCCCAAAGGTTTTGAATCAATGTGTCTTCTTTTTTATTTATACTTAGGAAAATCTTTAGCTCTTTTTCCAACAATTGATTATATTCTTTCTCTTTACATATATTTTGGTTTACCGTCCATCTTTTGTATCTTTTTTGTCCTTTCCAATAGATAATTATCGGGTTATGGTCAGCCCATTCATTTATTCCTGTATCTATTTTTTCTAATTCTGATTGTAATTGTGCTGTCATCCAGGCCATATCAATCCTGGACCAAGATTGATGCGGATGAGAATAGTATGTATATTGCTTTTCTTCTTTATAAATTTCTCTCCATGAGTCTCTTAAACTTAGTTCTGATACCATGTTGAAGAATTCTTTAGGTAATATTTCCTTCTTCTTTTTTTCCCTTATTACTGTAATAATCTTTTTTACTATCAGCCATAGCATTGTAATCACCCATTATACATACGTTTTCTATTCCTTGTTCTATTTTTCTATTATGTAATTTTTTGAAATATTCCTGTTGGTTTTTATTTGGGGCATATACCACTACTAATAAAATTTGTTTATGTTCCGTATCTAATTTTATCATCAAAGTTCTACCCTCATCGTCTGCATAGATTAATTTTGAATTTATTCTTTCTTTTACATACACTGCAATTCCTCTTTTTTACTGTTGTGATAATGATACGTGTAATCCTCCTAATTTCTTATTTTTTAATAATTTTTGAAATCCTTTTTTTATGTGAACCTCTTGCAGGCAAATCACATCTATCTCTAATTTTTTTAATTTTGTAAATATTTGTGTTCTCTTTTTCTGGGCATTTAGACCATTGATGTTCACAGAGAGTAAAGATAGTGTCTCTTCCATCTCCTACTGTATTTGTTTCTTGGTGTTCCTAGCCTCCCTTTTTACTCTTCCTCTTGCTCCTTCCCTTCTCGTTCTTTTTCTTGAGTTTTCCTTATCTCTCCCTCTCTTTCTAACTCCTCTTGTTGATCATCTTCTTGACTTTTACTCTCTGATTCGTGTTTACTTTCTTGTTCTTCTTCAAGGTAGTTTTTGTAGAATTCTTGAGCTTTTTCTATCGAATCCACTTTAAATTTCCTATCCTGCGATGTGATGAGAATACCTTCGGGGATAATCCATCTAAACATTACCTTGTATTTTATAAGGTGTGATGTTAGGAATTGGTACTGTTGCCTTTGCTCTCGGATTCTACCTGGAACTTGTTTTAGAATTATAATCTCTTTCCCTTTATATGTTATGGTCTCTTCTCTTGATTTTTTATAGATTTCATCTCTTTATATATATATATATATATATATATATATATATATATATATATATATATATATATATATAATTTGATTTATAGGCCGCCCTTCTCCGGAGACTCAGGGCGGCTTACAATGCGTTAAGCAATAGCCTTCATACTTTTGTATATTTATACAAAGTCAGCTTATTGCCCCCACAAACTGGGTCCTCATTTAACCTACCTTAGAAAGGGTGGAAGGCTGAGTCAACCTTGAGCCTGGTAAGATTCGAACCTGCAGAAATTGCAGGCAGCTGTGTTAATACCAGGGTGCATTAAACCACTGTACTACCAAGGCTCTTATATATATAAATCTTATGTGCACTTCTCGTGCTAAACGAGAAGTGCACATAAGTGTCATTATTATGTACTCGGTATATTTCATCTATGGTATCTTTTATCTCCGATTTATCTCTCTGTGTTAACTCTGCTATTATTTCGACCATTTTTCCCCCCCAGGTCTTCCTCTTTCTCCTCCATGACATTCTGGAAATGCAGGAAATGTGAGGCTTTCTCCATTTCCAATAATATGACTGAGTCCGACAATTCCTTGTTTGATTATAATACCTTCTGCTCCACCATTTCTAGCTTGAGGTCTACCTTGGTTTCTATTTTTTTAACTTTTTGCTCATTTTCTACAATTGTTTGTTGTATATTTTCTATCTTTTCCTTCATATTTTTTAAATCTTCCTTTACTTCTCCTATCTCATTTTTGATTTCTTGATGGTGTTTTCTGGCCTCTTCTTGATTATCTGCCATTCTTTCTTGTGACTTCATCAATGTCTCTTGGATCATTTGGAGCATATTTTGCATACTGTTCATTGTTGGCTCTGTTTTAACTTTTTCCTTCCCTAACATATTCTCAATTGACCATTGAGTTGTAGGAGAAGCCATGGATGTTGGGTTAGAAATAGGCTTTTTTCTGGTTTTCCTTACTGTTGCTGTGGTTGACATTGTTAAGTTTCTAGTAAAGTTCTTCCACAGTATCATAAGTGTATAGTATTCTATTTGATTCAATAAATTCTTCTATGTTTACTACTTTCTAATTTAATTTTTAATTTCTTACAAGCTTAATTTAAGTAATATCACTCTTATTTACTTTTAATTACTAGTAGTATTCAATATATATATATATATATATATCGATTATGCTTATATATGTTTATCTATATATATATATCTATGTATATATGTATTTTGTTCTCAGTTTGTAACTACAATTTTCTTAATCAATATTCTATATTTACCTTTTACCACTGGTTCTCATATATCAATTTTTTTTTAAATTTGATTTATATGCCACCCTTCTCTGGAGACTCAGGGCGGCTTACAATGCGTTAAGCAATAGCCTTCATACTTTTGTATATTTATACAAAGTCAGCTTATTGCCCCCACAAACTGGGTCCTCATTTAACCTACCTTAGAAAGGATGGAAGGCTGAGTCAACCTGGTAAGATCCGAACCTGCAGTAATTGCAGGCAGCTGTGTTAATAACAGGGTGCTTTAGACCACTGTACTACCAAGGCCCTTTAATTTATTCACCACCACTCAAATCAAGTTCTACCATTCTGCCATTCACTTACTCTTTAACAATCATCCCCCAGTTTCCCCCAAAATCAAATCAATTAATTAATTAAGTATTATATTCTTTTTCAAATATTTTCACTATAATTATTATGAAATGCCAAATAGTCAAAAAAAATCTTCTCCTTTAGTTCTTTCAACACCTATCCAAACAGTTCTTTAACATTGATTTTCTTAGCAGTATATTCTATAACCTCCCCTTTTTCAAATGTTATCAACACAGTTTTGTTTTTCTCAAATTACAATTTTTATAAGTATATTAAATAAGTACATCAAATTCCAATCAAAACTTTTCCTTTTTTGAGTTCTTTTCTGATTTTCTTCTCTCCAGTCCTTATTGCATCAGATTTTTTTCTATCACCCAATTCAAACTTAGTCACTTTCTATTCCACCACAGTCTCTATATCCTCCCAGACTCTCCATTTGTATTTTATTTTCTTCTATTTCTTTTCTTCTTTTTTTTCTCCTCTTCCTAATACACTCTACTTTTTTCTTAATATTTATAAGTCCACAATTGTCCACGCGTCTATCTGTAAGTCTCTTTCCAAATTATCTCCTCCTCAGTCCACCAATTAAGGGAAGGAACTTCTTTAATTTTTTAATCCAAAGTTTATATATACCTTCAATGTTTCTTCTTTCTCGTGCTGTATTTACTCCTTTCCCCCCTGCAATAAATCCTTGACTCGAGTCCAAATATTTCAGTATGTTACTTTGTATCTCCTTTGTTGATTAGTCCTTCCGCTACTTCTGTTACACTGTTGTCTTCATTCAATCATCTTTCCGTTTAGCACTCTCCTTCCCGATCTCCACTTTCTTTTCCCTCCGTGACACTCGTTCATGACTGCTTATTGAAAATCTCACTTTCCTTTTTTTTTTCAATCTTCCATGACCACCGATACTGAATCCACTTTTTGCTTCCTCGGTATGTGGCCACCATCGCTCTTGATCTGCCTTAAAGACAATTTTTTCCCCGCCGGATTTAAGGGGTTTGGTTTTTATTCTCCTAGATGCTAGCATTTTTTTTTTCTGTAAAGAAAAATATATTGTTCAAGGACAAATTGCATCCTCAAAAGCTTTAGCACTCACATTTGGGCCAGTATAATGTGTTAATTTTTTTTTTATTGAAAAAGTTTTTCAAATACAGATTTCCCCCTTCCCTCCCCCTCCCTAACCCCCCCTCCCCCTCCCTTCCCCCCATGGCTTCTCCAAGATGAAATCCAAATTGATATCACATTATATAATACTTTACCACCCTTTTACACCACCCCCTATGTGCTAAACATTTCTTTCTAACATTATTATTATGTCCCCCGTATGCTATACATTTCAAAACAGCATTCGGCTATAAAACTATATAATAGATCCTAATTTGGCATTTATTCTACTCATAATCTACCCATTTCCTCCACCCCCATACATATATCTCTTAATTCAAATCTTTTAAGTATATTAATATCTAAACATAACATCCCTTTTCCTAAACTAAGCAATCAGTAACCTAACCTATCACCTTGTACCATATCAATTTTGTTTCACCCACTTTCCTACAGGTCTACCATACATAATATATTTAATATCTTTATTCTTCTGCCCATATCACTAAAAGATATTTCCATATATAAATAAAACCCTCAAATGACTTTAAATTTGTATTCCATATAGTATCTTCTGTAATATCTTTCAACTAGATTGTTAATTCCATCGACCATGTTAGGGTAACATCAAATCCTGCTTCCAACAGTGTATTTAGTATCTTCAATTACCATCTGCCCCCATCATTAATAAGTATTTCTGTATGTAAAAAAAAACCGCGAGTGACTTTATATTTATATTCCATATGGTATCTTCTGTAATGTCTTTTGTCTAGATTATTAATTAACAACCACGTTAGGGTAACAACCAGATCATCTGCATGCCCCTATTCCATAGTTCTCTTGCCTTGTAGCTCAACATATGCGTAGTCCATCTTTCATAGAGTCCATAATAGAAAGTTCCAGTCCGCTCAATCACAGGCCATCTTCCACATCCCAAAGACACCAGCACTGCAGAGATCTGTTATTCTTCTCAAAATAGTATAAGTCTGTAATTTGCCTCCGTTATGTTTTCATGTATCTGCCTTCTATAAATCCCGCTTATTATATTAAATCGTCTCTTAAATAACTGGCATTAGTCTATTGGCTAAAAAAATTTTTTTAGTTTAAAATTTTTAAGTTTTGTAGAACCTGCTTCTTTTCTTAATTTGTTGTGGCTTAGATCTCCACCATGGTTGCTTTTCTAAGACTTGTATGTTAACTGATTGAATTACATGCTGGTCTTTAACTTGATAAGACATCAAATCGAGATCCAAAGCCGCCTCTCTTATATTTATAGGTGATCCAGCTATAACCTCTGAGGGTGAATCCAAAAGCGGCTCATCCAAAAAGCCCTCTGTAACTTGTTGTTTTTCCATTACCTCCATCTCCATCTGCTTACCCTGAGCTTCAATCTCTTGTTCATTTTGCTTTTCTTTGTCACCCTCCTGTATTCCTGACACTGATGACATACGTGGAGATGTTGGGCCCATTTTAAAAACCTTGTAGTAAAATTCTTCCGCTTTTTCAACAGTGTTTAATTGATATCTTTCTCCTTGATATCTCAATATTATGCCAACTGGAGCATCCCACCTAAATGGGATGTTTTGTTTCTTTAGCTCAGTCACCAAAAATCCAAAGTCTTTTCTG
This sequence comes from Pantherophis guttatus, assembly GCF_059756535.1. Classification (NCBI taxonomy): domain Eukaryota; kingdom Metazoa; phylum Chordata; class Lepidosauria; order Squamata; family Colubridae; genus Pantherophis; species Pantherophis guttatus. The sequence continues at coordinate 181,838,579 of NC_142063.1, read as the reverse complement.
TCTTTTAACATCTTGGACGGCAGCTCTTTATATATCCGGATCTTTATTCCATTCACTTCTAGAGTGGAGTTAAAAGACTTTTGCACAATATCATTTCTTATTCCTTTATCAGTAAAATAAATCACCACATCTCTAGGCAATTGCCTTTGCTTTGCCACCCAAGAATTTACTCTGTAGGCCTTATCAATCTTACAGAATACCTCTTCAGAGCTGACCTTTAAAATCACAGCCAGAGCTTCAGCAGACATCTTTCTCAAATCCTCTCTGCTATTTTCCTTTATTCCCCTCAGTCTGATCACAAATTCCATGGATCTGAATTGCATCATTGTGACTTCATTTTCAATCCTTTGCGTTATATTATCTACATTGTAAGCCTTGTGATCAGCTTCCTTCATTTTTGACTCTACTTCTGAGCTATTTTCTTGAATCATTGTCAAATCATTTTCAATTCTTTGCATTTTATTATCCAAATTATAAATCTTATAATCAATTTCCTTCATTTTAGACTCTACTTCTAAATTGATTTCTTCCAATTTTTTATCCATCTGTACAATTACTTCTGAAAAGCCTTTCAAAGCTGTTACAATATATCGCTTCAGGTTATCATACTTTTGTTGAACCAACTCTTTAATTTCCTGTCTAAATTTTTCAAAATTCTGGTTCATAATCTCATCATGTCTTGCCAACGCCTCCACAACAAATTCCTTTAAGTCTTTAAAACCGTTCTTCTGCGTCTGTAAGCTCAAAAATTGCTCTTGTGATTTATAAATGGGGGAGCCCCCCCCCCCACAGCTTTGTAGTCTGGCTTTGTCAGCTTTAGCGCCATCCTGCCACACAAACAGACTCTTTTTAAAGAAAAAGTCTTCTCTCCACACAATATCAATATCAAGTCTCTAAGAAAGGAGAAGCATGAAGCAGAAATTTTTCCCCTTCTCTTCTAACCAGTGCTATTGCTTCAGATACTTTGTAGCATATTAAACCATTCAGACGGAAGGACTTTCGCTTTCAGCTTTCTTCTCAAGCCTCTAAAGCCAGCCGCCATTTTAAACTTTTTTTTCCCCTTTCACTCTTTCTTCATTCTTAAAATCAGTCATAGGGTTTTTACAAATACTTGCAATTTAGAGTCCCAAATCCGGATTTCATCCTGTTTGTTTAAGCAATCTGTTAGTTTTCGCTAATTAGGTTGGTCACATCGTCTAGCTCTACAAAATGCAGAGTTCCCCCAAAGCCCGGAGCCGCGGCGAGCTGGATAGGGAGCTTCATCCTGCTTCCTCCCCAAGAGTAAAAAAAAAAACTCTGGGGACTTCGCAGAGGGCTCTACCTGTTCTCGCCGGCTCTCCTCACGTCTCCCCAATGAGACAGAGTTTTTCGAGCTGCCTCTCAGCTGTAGAGGCGACTCTTTACGGGCGATGAGGCTGGCGGTCCCAAAAGACTGTCTGGCGATGACGGAAGCCAAACCGGAAGCCACGGAAGCCAAACCGGAAGCCCTAGATGCTAGCATATTGTTTGGAGCCTTAAAGCCTTCCCCTTTAGTATTCCAGACCCTCCAGGTTCGGAAATGCCTTTAAAGGGCTCCTTTTCAGGAATTAATTGTGCTTTTGGGAGCTATAAATCGCACCCTTGCCCACACCGGTCTGACATCACCGCTGGAAGTCCCTTTTTGCATTTTACCTTTCATGCTTGAAAGAGGCTTTCTCTAGTTACAGCCTGCTGTTTCCATTTATTGTGGAATTTCCATCATTTTTGAGGCTTTGTGATTGAAGGTGGCGAGAAGGAGGAACTGAGATAGCCAAGCCAGAATAAGAAGCCTGATATAATCTGAAACTAAAGCATGTGGAAACTATGTGGAAGCTCCAAGATCGCCGTAGATATCTTCCCCACTGGACGGTCTGTTTTGGACCTCACCGTCCCGTAGAGACGATGATAGTGGAGGGCAAATCCTGCTGATCCCAGGGACATTGCAAAGTCCCTGGTTGATCCAGGAGAAGCCCTTTTTTCCGGTGGCAAAGAGGCAGCCATTGAAGCTGCTGAAGTTGGGACAGCTCCAGAACAGAAGAGATTGGAAAGAAAGTGTGTTGGCTTGGTGAGATGATTTTTAAGGAATTAATTGAAAGAATACGCTGAGGTTAAAATAAAATTAAAATTGAAGACAGAAGAGGTTAAGCGGTGGAATTAAGCCTGAGTCTAATGTAACTTTCCCTATTTTTTAACATATCTTTACATGTGGATGCTTATGGATGCTTTTACTTTTTAATTTGGACTGGACTGGATTGGATTGGAGATCTCCGTCTTATCTACTTAATTACTAAATTTTTAGTACCTTTTTGTACAAATTCTCTTTGGTTTTACTCTTTGTTTACTTTGTGGTTTTTTTTTGTTTTTTTTTTTTGTTCTACTGTGTATTGGATATAAGAAGGGAAGGGAAAGTGGAGATAATAAGTAACACTGCCATCTAGTGGATTGGAAATATTGTTTTTTTTTCTGGTTTAAGAAAGTAACAACTGAGTTACTATGTTACACTTCAAGGATTCTGAGCCTATTTATAGATAAGATAGTAGGAAGAGCATCAAAGACTATTCATATGACTGTTTATTCAGGTGTTCTTCTGGGAAACTATTAGTGGCAGGAGTCTGAGACTGAAAAGAAAAAGATTGCAGGGACTCTGGAAAGAGAGCTGTAAATATTATTTGGAATTTTCCAAAAGAGCTTTGGTGTATTATACAGTGGTGGATTTTCCTTCCAGACAGAAGGCTCATTTTCTTCTTTTTTTTTTTCTTTATTGTTTTTTTGGTGTTGCTTCTCCACTTCCCCCCTATTTAATTATTTTTAGTTGGACTGTTGCCTTTTGGAGGAAATTTAATTCCTTATACACACATAGATCTTTTTCTATGGTCTTTTTCTCCATTTCTTTTTTGGCTTTTTTTTCTTTTTCTTTCTTTCTTTCTTTTTTTTGTAAAGATTTTTTATTTTTTCCAACATAAACATAAAAAAAAAAATTTCCCCCAAGAACGAAGTCTTGGTCTGGTCACAAATGGGTATACTATTTTAACAAGTAAAGACATATATTTTTAACATAAATTCCAATATCTTAATTTAAATCTTTATATTACCTCATCATACATCTTAATTTGCTACTAAAGCAAAGCTCATTTTTATATTCAATTATAAATTCAATTATAAATCAAAATTCAATACCGCTCTAATTTTTTCTCATTGCTCCTTTTAACATCAACATTGAACACAAAAACAATCTAATCGATTAATCTATATATTTACCTTACAATTTTATCACCACGAATCTTAATTTCCTAATGTATACAACTAAATTTTTATTTCAATTTATTAATCAAAATTTCTTTCTATTTTTCTCATTTTCTAGACCCAATTCATCCTATCTTTTAATCTTAAACTTTTACACAGACATCTCAAAATTTTCCATTTCATTTTAATTATTGCCCAACATTTTCTTTTTCACCCCTTATTAATAATTATTCTTCAATGTATTCTCCTCATTCTCCTCCATCACTCCACCTATTGTTTGGCTGATTTCCAGCATAACGTATTTTGGCTGAGTTTTCAGCATATTTTCCTCCATAACTCCAACTATTATTTGGCTGATTTCCAGCATTTTCTCTTATTTTGGCTGATTTCCAGCATTCTCCTCCATAACTCCACCTATTATTTGGCTGATTACCAGCATTTTCCTTTATTTTGGCTGATTTCCAGCATACTTTATTTTGGCTGATTAACAGCATTCTCCTCCATAACTCCACCTATTATTTGGCTGATTTCCAGGATTACATTATTTTGGCTGAGTTTTCAGCATATTCTCCTCCATAACTCCAACTACTATTCTGCTAACTTATTTTAAAATTTTCTTTTTCAATATGTTGTCTATTAATCCACTGTTTCCAAATATACTCTTCCAGGGTGTATCCCCATCTATTTCTTAATATTAATCATTTCCAACATGTGTTAAATTCAATCTCAGTTATAACTTCCATCTGTGTACCTAGTATATCATCTATAATCATTAACAATTGATCATAGTTATCATCCACCACTTTGTTATCAAATTAAAACTAAAACATGTTACATCAAATTATGCTTTTATGAAAATATCACTTTTAGTCACCTTAACTTCCCACTTCTATTTTAATTATCTTTTATTTTTAATTTTCTATCTTTATTATACCATAAGCACTTCTTGTTTTTATTTAAAGCTCATTTAAACTTTGAATCATTTAAACAATTAAGCATTCAAACATTGCTATCTGATTTATCTATTTTGCTTCTTCATTTCCTTATCTGTCCATAAGCATTTCAATTCAAAGTCAATACTTCCACACTTAAAACTCTGCATATCCTTTTCAATTCTATTGTAAAGTCTGTTTCCAGTAAAATCCATCAACTTCTCCACTTCCGTTCCTGCGCCAGACCTTTTGTTGCTGCACCAGTTAGTTAAAAGTTTATTAGTCATTCTGTTTCTTCTTTCTTTGTAAAGCCATTAGAAGACAGAATAGGAATCTCCAAAGTTCAAAAAACCATAGTTCTTTTCAAAGTAATCCACAATATGTAACGAGTCAAATAGGTTCTTTTCAGGAAAAAACAAGTTTCCGCAATCAACACTTTCACTTAGTCACAGCTTCAATTGCCATTTTGAAACATTTATGTAGCAATCCATTTAATCTCTTTGTCTGGCTTTTAAGGATGCCAAATCCTTAATTGTCGCTTTTCTCTTTTCCAAAAATCAAGTCCATTTCGGTTTTAAGAAGAAAGTTCGAATATCCAGCTCTATTTGGTTAATAAGCAATTCATTCCAATCAATCAGTGCTAAACTAAATTTCTTAAAGGGTCTTTAACTCCTTTCCTTATTTTGCAAAATCTTCAAGCCCCTCAGATCTTCAGCCGCTAGGTAAGGCTGGGGGTCTTATTTGTAAATATCCTTATTCACACGTTGTTTCTCGCCTGGGTTGGTGTCACTCACCCAGCTCTGAAGCACATTGTCCTTTCTTCCTTCTTCCTGCACATTTCTTGTCCCGATTTGTCGCAGTCTCGAGGCAGCTGCCATGGCTGCCGTCCCCCGCAGCTGACTCAGAGGGTTGCCTCCAGCCTTTGAGGAACTTGCCCGTTTCTCTCGGCCACCCAAGGAGTCCCTCTCTTTCCCCTGTCCCTTCAGGGCAGGGTAGGTTCGCAGACCTGTCAGCGGCGGTTTGCCAGTTGGGGTTTTTGCGGGGCTCACCAGAGCCCTACTATTTCCCCGACTGCATCGCCGCGATGCCAAACCGGAAGTCTCTGGCTTTTTTTTTTTTCATTCTCCTTCTTTGATTGGAGATTGTTAATGTGGTCAATATCTCTCTATTTAATTGGATTAAGGCATACAAGAGCCTGAAGATTTTTACTTCCCTTTTTATTTCCCTTTTTTCTTTTTTTTTCTTTTTTTTTCTGCTTTGTTTAGCTTCTACTTTTCTTATTGTTACTTGGGACAATATTTGTCCTACATATAAGTGGATTAAGGTATAGATTTGTAAAGCATTGGTATGATTAAAAAGTATGTCACATTTAAAGTCTGCCTTCTATGTGTTTCCTGGTAAAATACATAGAAAAAGTCTGTTAGCTTGAAAATACAAATAGGGCTAGGTTTAGGGTTGTTATTAAGGTTAGGGTTACATCTCCATGAATTCCTATTGGAAAACACATGTTACCAATAGATTTATAGAGCATAGATATGGTTAAGAGGCCTCTCATGTTTTGAGACTGCCATATCTGTGTTTCCTGGTTAAAGAGCCTTGGTAGTACAGGGGCTTAAGGCACCCTGTTATTAAGCTTGTTAAGACCAGCTGCCTGCAATTACTGCAGGGTTCGAATCTCGCCAAGGCTCAAGGTTGACTCAGCCTTCCATCCTTTCTAAGGTAGGTGAAATGAGGACCCAGTTTGTGGGGGCAATAAGCTGACTTTGGATGAAGGCTATTGCTGAGCACATTGTAAGCCGCCCTGAGTCTTCGGAGAAGGGCGGCATATAAATCAAATTTAAAAAAAATAATAATAATACATGGAAAAGTCCCATTAGCCTGGAAATCCATTAAGGGTTAGGATTACACCTCTAAAATTAATAGAAAATAGATATTTTTGGGACCTCACCTTATTCCTAACCCTAACACCCTCCACAATGAGGACGCTCCTGAGCTGAGGGAGGCTGGAAAATTCCTCGGGAGCTGAGGGCGAGGTTCAAAGATGAGGCAAAAGTCCAACAGGTGGAGGGAGAGATATGGAAGTTAAAGTAGAGAGGATGGACAGGTAAGGAATACATTCAAGAGTTCCAGAGGCTTGCAGAGAGGCTGCTGCACTGGCCAGAATGGATGGTCGTCTACCATTTCAAAGAGGCCTTTGAAATGGGCCAGTCCTGGAGTCAGGGGAAGGCCCAGACGAGGGCTCTGCATCGGAGGCAGAGATGGGGCCAGGGCCATCTGGGAGCTATGCGTGGACTCCAGAGCCTCCAGAGGTGGACAGCAGAGAAGCAGAGGAACAGGAGGACCCTGTTTCTAGTGCATGCATGCGAAGAGCTGCCAGAAGGCAAAAGCAGCTGAAGCAAAAAGGATGACTCGGGAGTAAGGCCAAAAGATGATTGGTCACTCTCATAAGGCTTAAAAGAGCAACAATGTGTCATTGGGTTTTTTGTAGAAAAGCAACGTTGATTCCAGTGCTTTTTATCAGCGTCTCTTGAACTTTGTGGGATTTTTGCCAAGAAAAGCCTTTGGCAGGTTGCCAAAGACATCAAAGGTTGGTGATAAGGCCAAAGAATTTGTTTTGGACTAAAGCTGAGAATGAATTAATTTTTAGCTGTTTTAATAAAATAAGTTTGTTCAGGACTGAATTGTTTTTGGTAATCACTACTTGGGCCTTGGTCACAACACCACCAGAGGAGTGCAGCTTGGGACACCAGGCTGTATAGGTCCCCTCTTCCCTTCCCAAGTGGGAGGGAACTCCAGCCAAAGGCGACCAGTCACCCACCTTGTATGACAGGCGAGGATGAGGGAGAAAGAGACCCGGTGGTCAGTAGGGACTTTTGAAATCCCAATGAAAATCATGGCAACCAAATCAGGAGCTCAGGAGGAGTTTGAGGCCCTAATAGACTCAGGCTGCACCCAATGCTTAATAAGCCTGCCCACAGGGCTGAGGCTGGGAATCCGGGGGAGGAGGCTATCCAGGGCCATGAGGTTTGAACAAGTCCGGTAACCATTGCTGCTGTTGCTGCCCTGCTCACACCAGCTGCACACATGCATCCCATTGCCTGCTGGTGCCACTCATGCCTGGCCAGGAGAAAGGCCTGATGTGCCAGAGGGACAGTGTTGCAGCAGAGCTGCTCAGAAGGCAGCCACCACACTCTTTAAGGTACTTCAACGGGGGTGGGGGAGGTGTACCATGAAGTGACAGGCCGCAGGAGCTGTCTTCCAAGCAGCTCCACTGGGAAGGGAGGGAGAAAGGTTTGGCTTCTCTCTGCTGCAGCATTCAATGTGGCTGCTTCTCTCCTCCTTCTTGGCCTCATACACACAGAGCAAACATGAGAAAGAGGCAAGAAGCAGCCAGGTTAAATGCTAGAAGACTTGGCCGAACTTTTCTGTCAGTTCTGTGGGCGTGGCTTGGTGGGTGTGGCTTGGTGGGATGGTGCTGCCCCACCTTGCCGTGAGTGATGTAGAGTTGGCCATTCTCACCAAGTCATGCCCACCAAGAACTGGTAGTGGCAAAATTTGAATGCCATCATTGCCTCCTCCACATCCAGCCTGCCAAACCTCGCTACACCAGGGGAGGAATGAGACTCATTGTTCCACAGAGCTTGCTGTCGCTTGAGCGGGGTGTGTCAAGGGAAAAACCTAATTATTGATGATAGCTGCACTTAATAACAATTGAACAGACAGCACACCACAAAACATCTCACTTTGGAATTCATAGATTTATTAGAATTTAAAGCATAGCAAACATCAAACATATACATCAATCACATTGCAATGAGGGTCAATCAGACAAGCAGTCAAATGGGACGGCTTGAGGCTTTTATTCACCTGAAGGTCATAGCAACCAAGTCAGTTGCCCCTTTTTCCAATCATAATCATGCAATGTTGTTCTCTTCATAACCACAATCTTACACCATTGTTCTCTTGCCAACCACAATCTTGCAATGTTTCCTTTTCCTATGTACTGTTGATGCCTAGTTCCCTGTTTCCCACAACCTCAGTTCCTCATATTCAGTAGACCAAGGAACAGAAGGTGTGATTAAACAGGAACCATGCCTTAAGACATACTTTGCAGCTAACAGACAAAGGTAATCGCACATAAAGATATATTTCTAAATATATCTTAATGTGCAGGTTTCAAGTTCAGTTTTCTTATAAGTACTCAAGGCCAAATATTCTCTTTTCTATCCATACTCAGTCTACAAAATGGACTTTTCATGTTAACCTATTGGTCAAAACTGGCAACCTGTGAGACTCCTTAGTCAGGGTACATAAAAATATCTAAGAGCATACAAATCCTGACCAAAAGAGCCCCTCCCCCCCCCCGCCGCCCATGACTTCTCATCAGGGATCAATTTTCATTTCTCAGGTGTCAACTCTCGAAATGACTCTAGCTGAAGCCATATTTTTCTTGCTTTGTTTCTTTCTTGCCATACTTATGGGGCAGAGGGGGACTTATGAAATATTTTCCTCCAGTGTGTCAGACATAACAACAATAAGGCTCCTGAGAACCAAGGCCAGATCAGCATGCCTTAGCAATGGCAGAAGGCAGTGCTGAGAAGTTCATCACTGGTTTTAAAGTAGAGAAATAAGGAATTTCACCCCTGAATAGTGCCATGTTATTACTTGTGTCATTATTTAGAAAAACATCAAAAAGGCACAATAAGATCAAAGACCAAGGTGACCGCACCTACCTGGGTTGACAATGTGGCATAAGACAGATCACCGTATCCGTTCCATCCAGGCAGGAACAGGGAAACTGGAATGATATGTTCTTATGTGGTAATCATGCATAGTTAATGTATATCCCGATTTATATCTGGGTTAAAAAAAAGTATATAAGCCTGTGTATAATAGCCCTTCAGGGTTCAGACTTTGCTCAAGCTATTGCTGCTGAACCTTGCGCAATAAACCTTTCCCTTCAACAAAGAGCTGGTGTGGTCTCTCTTCTATAACATTTTCTGGCACCCCAGATGGGACCCCCCCAGGCAATCTTTCACTCAGGACGACCAGGACCCCACGCCGGCGGAGGGATCCAAGCCCCAGGTACCATGAGGCTATTTGCTTTGGAGGAATGGAGAAGGGAAGCCATCTGCTGACAAGGGGCACACCCAGTCAGTCCAAGGACTCTTTGTGAGAAAAAGGGAAAGGAAAGAGTCTGAACGAACACTGGTCAAGACAAGTGGAGAAGATCTGCCGGCAGGTGAGTATATAGTAAAAATAATGTGTACCTATTCCATTTGAGGATAGAAGAAGGTGCCTGATCACTGCCCTGGACTCGGGATGTCACTCCTAAAGAAGTCCGTGTTAGGTTGTGTGAGAAGTTAAGCCATTGCAGTTCCTGTTGGTGGCCATTGGAACGTCCAGCACTGCAGGACAGTGGCAGTGTGTAAGTATGGGTGGGAGGAGTAGTGTCCCCAGGACGCCACTCTAATGTATGTTAAATAATTTCCAGAAGGCTTTTAGCAGAGATTATGGGGACTCCAGGGCTGACAAGGACTCATTGCGGAAGTTCTGCGAGAGTGAATGGCCCACTTTCAGCATAGGGTGGCCCCCTATGGAACCTTAGATATCCGAATTATTAGCCTGGTACATCAGGTAGTTACTGACCCTGATCATGGACATCCGAATCAATATCCATATATAGACCAGTGGCAGATAGCCGTAAAAGAGAGTCCGGATTGGTTAAGAAAGTGTAGAGCAGAGTGGATGCGGGTCTGTGTAAGCCGCATGTTGGAAAGTAACCAGAAGAAGAAGCCCCCAGGTCAAGTGTCAAAAAAAAACAAAGCTCATATTGACTGAAGGGACAGAGGAGGATACCTGGCCCCCTCCATACGTGCCACGATACCCTCCTCTCCCTCATCCAGTTCGAGTAGAGACAGTGGCAGTCCAGCCAGAAAACCGGCCAGTACGCCCAAAAGTGAGAAGTGATGTTAAATTAGAAGAGGAAGAATTGGCAACGGATCCAGACTTAGATACTGGGACCCCTGCGGCTCGAAGAACCAGAAGTAGTGACAAAAAGGCCACTCTGGTAGCCCCCCCGAGACAGGTTAACCAACAAGTTGTCGATGGGCAAGGCCAGCCACAAATTGTCTCCATGTTTCAATACTCCCCTTTTACCACCACTGATCTACTAAATTGGAAACAGCATTATGGACCATAGCCCAGGGAGGTCGTGGATTTGGTCCAGACGATCATGCAGACCCACTTCCCTACGTGGAATGACATCCATCAGTTATTAGGGACTCTCCTAAGCCCAGAAGATAGAGAAAAATGGAGAGCGGCAAGAGATAAAATCTTGAAAGAGTGGTTCCGTAATAACGACCAAGCTAATGAGAGAAGAAATAGGACAGCGGAAGAAGACCCACACTGGGACCCCAATAATGCCCATCACACAACCCAGTTGGTGGAATTCTGAGCATTAACCATTGATGTGCTACGCCGAGCAGGTAAACCCCCTGTGAACTTTTCAAAGCCAGCAACCATACTTCAAAAACCCGATGAGGGCCCAGAGAGCTATTTGAAGCGATTAATTGAGGGGTATAATAATAATAATAATAATAATAATAATAATAATAATAATAATAATAATAATAATAATAATAATAATAATAATAATAATAATAATAATAATAATAATAATAATTTTATTTCTATACCGCCCTTCTCCCGAAGGACTCAGGGCGGTGTACAGCCTGTTTAAAAACACAAACAAAACAACAATATAAAATTTAAAATAATTAAATAAAGTGGCTCAGATTTAAAACCCCAATAAATTTAAATATCCCAATTTAAAAACTATTGTGTTGCTAGTCCGGCCTGGCGGAATAATAGGGTCTTCAGTGCGCAGCGAAACGCCCGGAGGTCGGAGATCTTACGAATTTCCGGGGGCAGTTCGTTCCACAGGGCTGGGGCTCCCACAGAGAAGGCCCTCCCCCTGGGTGCCGCCAGTCGACATAACTTGGTTGACGGCACCCTGAGGAGACCCTCTCTGTGGGAACGGACTGGTCGGTGGGAGGCTATTGGTGGCAGAAGACGGTCTCGGAGGTACCCGGGTCCTATGCCATGGAGTGCTTTAAAGGTGGTAACTAACACCTTGAATCGCACCCGGAAGACCACTGGGAGCCAGTGCAGCTCGCGCAGGAGGGGTGTCACATGGGCACAATGAGTTGCGCCCATAACCACCCGCGCGGCCGCATTCTGGACCAGTTGGAGCCTCCGAGTGCTCTTCAAGGGGAGCCCCATGTAGAGAGCATTACAATAGTCCAACCGGGAAGTAACAAGGGCATGAGTGACCGTGCGTAGGGCGTCCCGATCCAGAAAGGGCTGCAACTGGTGAATCAGGCGAACCTGATAAAAGGCCCCCCTGGCCACGGCCGTCATATGCTCTTCTAAAGACAGCCATGCATCCAGAAGGACACCCAGATTGCGAGCCCTCTCTGTGGGGGGCAGAGATTCACCCCCAATAGTTAGCGATGGCACCTGCTGACTATATCGGGGCGCCGGAAGCCACAGCCACTCGGTCTTGGAGGGGTTGAGTCTGAGCAAGTTCTTCCCCATCCAGACCCGCACGGCCTCCAGGCAGCGAGACATCACATCAAGGGCATCGTTGGGGTGGTCTGGGGTGGAGATGTACAGCTGAGTATCATCAGCGTACAGATGGCACTTCACCCCAAAACCACGGAGGATATGAGTATGAACAGTACGCTCAAATTGACATACGGGCTCCCCAAAATTTGGACATGTTAAATGAGAAATTTGCTCAGAGTGCAGAGGACATTAGGCGAAAATTACAAAAGCAAGAAGGGGCCTTGGGAATGAATACTAGTCAGTTGGTAGAGATCGCTAGGAAGATGTTCATGAATAAGGATAAGGTAGAGAAGAAGGAAAGAGAGGGGAGAATGCAGAGGAAGGCAGAGTTATTAGCTGCTGCATTAGGGGGAGTGTCACTTGGACCCAATCAGTGTTCCCTGTGTAAGGAAGAGAGGCACTGGCAGCGGGAATGCCCACAGTGATTGGGATCCCGGGGTCGAGAAAGAGGAAGGGGTAGGGCGTTACCCTTTCCAGCCTCAAAAGTGAGAGGATGAGGATTTAGAGGAAGAGGGATGGAAAGTTATGGATCGAGGGGATAGGGAAGGTGGAAAGGATGAATCGCACCTGAAGGATAGATTAACTAAAATTTGCACCAAAACCCATCTTAAATGGCCCGAGGCCTCACCTTTGGCTCTCTACAATGTCCGTACGGCCCCCAGAGCAAAATATCACCTCTCCCCGTTCGAGATGATGTATGGCAGACCACCTACAGTTTTGCGTAAGGACGTGGTGGGCTGGCCAGATTTGTCTCCTAAGGGGGGGGAATAAGAAACAGGGAATTGATTAAGCAATTACAAGGGCTAAATACATGTATAGAGGCCATAAGGACATATGTAGGAGAACAAACTCAACTCCTGCTAAGCACTAAGTACCATCCCTTTAAACCAGGGGATAGAGTATGGGTAAAGCATTGGAAAAATGAACCTCTTAAGGCTCAATGGAAAGGGCCGTATACCGTAGTTATGTGTTCTCCCCTTGCAGTAAAAACTAAATCATGGATCCATTGGACCAGACTGAAAGGAGCTGCCCAGAGTGTCCAGTCCAGTGGGAAGCGCAATCCATGGGCAAACCCTTGGTGCTTCGGCTCAAGCACAAATGAGCTGGAATCACATATACTTTTCAACCACAATAGTGACATTAGTAGTAGCTTTGCTCATTTTCTTCTTTTGCATTATTAAAAGGACACTCTGCTGAACCTTACCGGCAATAGGTTCCCTGCGCATGGTGTTGAAGAGCTTTGCTGGATCACCCCAGAAGCTGATCCTCTACACACAGCAGAAGAACGGAGCTGGAACTTATACTAATGACTATAGTACTTGGATGGGGAATACAAGTGGAGGGTGATGTGGTGTGTGTTGAGAATTTAGGCGAATGAGGCCCTGAACGAAACATTGTTTTTAGTGATCCGATAGGAAGAACAAATTGTGAGGCCAACAGTGTACTCAGACTAGATCCAGCCTACTGGGAGGATAGATGGCCCCAACCATGTAGTGACCCTACAGGATTTGATTTACACATTTCCATAACATGTATGGAGAAAGGACCCGGAAACTCAGAAATATGCCGACACATAGAGAGACTGTTAAGAGTTGGGGTGTGTGGCCATCTTTTGACACCCACTGGATTTCCCCTGTGGCATTGGACTGCGGGCCATCCCCCTTCTTTGTAATCGGGTGAACGATAAGCCTCTTCCAGTTAAGAAGAGGTTGGGCAGGGTTATGTAAGGTCCAATCCCATCTGTCCTTGAGGGCCCTCGCCTTGTATCAAAACCTTCATGGGATCCATAGGTGCCGAGAAATCATACTAGCAAGTGAAAACATTGGGAGAACAGAGATGTGAGTGGCCAATGGAGTAGTGCTGGTAACCAAGAACCTGCTATAATATATAGGTATACTGTGGGAATGCCTCCCGATTGCGGGGAAAGGGATATAGCTATTCACCCAGGGACGTGGATGTCAGACCCTTTGGGGCCACATCCATGTGAGACCCCCCCGAACATTGACAGGGCTATAACCCAAAAGTGCATAAGAAAATTGGCGACAGGGGACAGAATTTTTGTGTGTGAATATCTGGGAGTAGTATTAAGACAAGGGATGTGTGAGGGAATGCCAGGAAACCCCCTATCCTTCCGAGACAGGATTTTGAATCAAAATATTCAATTGAATTGTGGCCCACCCATTCCTCAAGAATGGAAGGCTACTTAGAGATGTGGTGATTTATTTTACAGATAAAGAAATTAGGAATAATATTGTGCAAAATTCCTTCAATTCTACTTTGCAATTGTATGGAAGAAAGATATGGATCTACAAAGAGCTCCCCCCCAAGATGTTAACGGAAAGGAAGAAATTTGGTTTTCTGGTGTCTGAGTTAAAATACAGAAATATTTCATTTAGGTGGGATGCCCCAGTTGGCATAATATTGAGATATCAAGGAGAAAGATACCAATTAGATACTGTTGAAAAAGCGGAAGAATTTTATCAAAAATTTTTGAAAATGAACTTAACATCTATAGGCACAATACAGGATAAGCAGAAGGAGTTGGAAATAAAGGGAAAACATCGAATTACAGAGGTTGCGGTAGACAAATTGCCTTTGGATTCTCTCGATACCCCAGCTGGATTATCTACAAATATGAGAGAAGCGGCATCTGATTTCAACGTGATGATTCACCAAGTCAAAGACAAGTATGGAAATCAATTAGCTGACATACAATTGGCAAAAAAGAAATATGAGATACAAAAACAAAACCAACAAGATCAACTTATAAAGCAGAATGAAAACCGATCAGTTGATATACAACTTGTAGAAAGGAAAACAGGATGGAAATTAAACCCACAAAAAGAAAAGAAAAAAAGAAATAGGTCTCACAAAAACAGAAATTTCTAAATTAAGCAACGGTGAAGCCAGTGATTTTAAAAAAATGAATGAATATGTGAAAAGATAGTGGAGGCGAAGTATTGGTTAATATCATCCTGAGGACAGTGACAGACCTCTGCAATGCCGTAATTTTGGGATGTGAAAAGAGCCTTAAACTGTTGGATTTGAATTATCTATTTTGGATTTCTTTCTTGTATTGATAAATATATTATAACTATTCTGAGCTACAAGGCAAGAGAGCTACGTTGGGGCATGCAGAAGATCTGGTTGTTACCCATTAGGATGATGGGAATTAATAATCCTGATGAAAGCCACAATTACAACTATATGGAATATAATCATAATGTCACTCGGGTGGTTGTTTTTACTTTTATATATATATGAGGATATTCATTACTGATGGGGGCAGATGATGACTGAAGACTTTGAACAAACTGTTGCACCAGGATGCTACGTTACCCAATTATGGATGAGGGACTCAACAATCCAGTGGAAAGACATCAAAGAAGATATTATATGGATTATAAATTTAAAGTTATTGTCTTTTTTTTTTAAATAACGGAATATATACATACATACATACATACATACATACATACATACATACATACATACACATATATATATATATATATATATATATATATATATATATATATATATATATATATATTAACAGAGTGGGCAGTGGATTAAAGATATTAAGAATTGTTGTGCATGGTAATTTTGTAGGAAAGTGGGTGGAAATATGTTAGTTTACTGATTGATTAGTTTAAGAAAAGGGATGTTTAAGTGATATATTTAGGGCAGTGGAGGAAATGGATAGAGTTGAATAAATGTTAAATTAGGACTTATGGGGAAGGCTGCTTTGAAATGTTATATTAATATACACAAAGAATAAATGTTAAAGTAGGATTTATTATATAGTCTTAAAGTGGAAGGTTGCTTTGAAATGTTGTAATAATATATAGATATAAGTTTTGGGGAGGACTAAAAGGGCAGATTATTGCTAAATTGGGAGTTATAATAATATTATGCTAAATTAGAAGTTATCATACAATGTTATAGCAGACTGCTTTTTTTTGAAATGTATGGTAAAAGGGGAAAGTAACAATATCAATAATATTTTTAGTAAGTAAGGGTCAGTATATAGAGGAGGGAGTAAGGAGATGGTAAAATATTATGTAATCTGTTATGAATTAGGTTTTTGGTGTGAAGAAGTCACAGGGGGGGATGGGTGGCGAGGGGGGGTTAGGGAGGAGGGGGGGAAGGAAAAAAGGGGGAAAAATTGTATTTGAAAACTTTTTCAATAAAAAAAAAAAGAATGGAAGGCTACTGACTTAACCACCCTTCGACTAGGATGGGCAGGAACCTGTCGGGTATCCCTTAGAAGAGACATATTAAAGAAGAATGGCTTCAGAGGGAAGAGGACTGTTTCCGGATGCGAAGAGTGTATGAAGGGATCAGCATTTATATATAATCCAATATCACCCACAGTGTGCCAAGAGGAGAGTAAATGCCTTCATGATTCCCAAGTGTAAAAGACATGCTTGGAGGAAGGAAGGACATATTGTTATAAGGCAGAAGTAGCAGACATAGATGTAGCAGACATAGGGACTCCTCTCCAACAGCGAGCAGCTTTAGGTGAGGAGCAATGTCACCAATGCATACATACCACTATAACGGGAGCAATAGTTGGCAAAACTCTTGTATATCACACACATAAGCCTCCCTCTTATAACCAATTTGATTTACCATCATGTAAGGCAAATGGAACTTCCTATAAGAGAAGTAATGGGACTAAGGGGGTATTATGTTATGACCCAACTTTGAATCCAATGAGTTGGGCTTTACAGATTAAATCCTATAAATCTGACGGAACTGGGTGGGACCAGATAGTATTAGGAAGGTCTGCCTGGAAATCAACACTAAACACAGGTTTTAGTGTAAGATTTGATGTGTGCCAGGCTGCCAACCATTGGGTGGCAATAGACAGTTGTGGAGGAATTGGTTGGATTCAGACCTATGCATAAATATTTATGTCCCCCAGATGAATGTACCATATCAACGGTATGCTGCAAGTGGTGGTCTTGTGTAAAATGGAATACCGAAGCCCCGAATGAGTACTCAAAGATTCTAATATTGGCTAACTATCGTCCTGTCTCCAACCTTCGCTTTATTGCGAAGGTTGTTGAGAGTGTGGTCGCGCGACAGTTTCCACAATTCCTGGAGGAAACATCTTATCTAGATCCATTCCAGTCGGGTTTCAGGTCTGGGCACAGCACGGAAACGGCATTGGTCGCGTTGGTTGATGATCTCTGGAGGGCTCGGGACAGGGGTTGTTCCTCTGTTCTGGTCCTGTTAGATCTCTCAGCTGCTTTTGATACCATCGACCATGGTATCATGCTGCACCGGCTGGAAGAGTTGCGGGTGGGAGGCACTGTGTTGTGGTGGTTCTCCTCCTTTCTCTCCGACTGGTCGCAGTTTGTGTTGGCAGGGGGGCAGAGGTCGACCTCGAGGCCTCTCATCTGTGGAGTGCCGCAGGGATCGGTCCTCTCGCCCCTTCTGTTTAACATTTATGTGAAGCCGCTGGGTGAGATCATCCGTGGCTTTGGGGTGAGATACCACCCGTACGCTGATGACACCCAGCTGTACATCTCCACCGCAGGCCACCCCAACGATGCCCTTGAAGTGATGTCCCAGTGCCTGGAGGCTGTGCGGATCTGGATGGGGAGGAACAGGCTCAAGCTCAACCCTTCCAAGACTGAGTGGCTGTGGCTCCCGGCATCCCGATATAGTCAGTTGACTCCATCACTGACTACTGGGGGCGAGTCTTTGGCCCCCACTGAAAGGGCTCCCAATCTGGGAGTCCTCCTGGATAGGCAGCTGTCTTTGGAGGAACATCTGATGGCTGTTACCAGGGGGTCCTTCTGTCAGGTTCGCCTGATTCACCAGTTGCGGCCCTTTCTCGATCGGGATTCCCTGTGCACAGTCACTCAATAATAAATAAATAATAAATAAATAAATAAATAAAATAAAAATAAAACAAAACAATTTTAGCAAAAGTCCCTATTTTGGTCATATTATCAAGAAATAGAGAAATTGAATATTCAGGAATTACCCTCCAAGGTTACTAACACTTTTGTGCAGCTAGCCAAGGATGTGGTAGCCACTCTGAATGTTAGCAACTGTTTTGTGTGTGGTGGAACTAATATGGGAGAAAAATGGCCATGGGAGGCACAGGAACTGAACTATACTGTGGTGTTGGAGATGGAGCAAAGGGGAAACCTAACAGCAATCCCAGGGAAGGATGGTAATTGGGCTCTAACCTCGAACCTTGTGGGATCAGTCTGTTACACCTGGAACCGTACAACAGGGTGCCATAAGATAGGAGCACTAATGTGTTTATCCACCTGGAACAATGGTGAATGGTGGTCGGAAAAGGGAAGGCAACCCACAATAGAGGCAAAAGCCCTTTTGAACGTCATGCTCCTTAATCCCTACATCTCCTAGCCACAAAACACCTCTTATATCTGGCTAGCTCCTGATGTATTGGATATGTGGAAAGTATGCCTATAGTCAACTCCCAACTAATTGGTGTGGTGCATGTGTTTTGGGGATAATTAGACCCAGATTTTTCTTGTTGCCCCTCCGTCAGCAACAGGTTTTGGGAGTGCCAGTGTATGATGAAGTAGGAAATATCCGAACCCGGAGGGCTTCCATTGACACTTCATTAATAGAAAAGGTAAAAATAGGTCATTGGAAGGATGATGAATGGCCACCGGAAAGAATAATAGAAGTGTATGGACCAGCCACTTGGGCAGAGGATGGCACCTACGGATATCGTACCCCCATCTACCTGTTAAACTGCTTAATAAGGTTACAAGCTGTAGTAGAAATAATAACAAATGAAACTGTGAAAGGCCTAACCAAATTAGCCACTGAAAGTGTGAAGTCCCAAACATATATTATGCAAAATCGCTTAGCCTTAGATTACCACCTACCCAAGGAAGGAGGGGTGTGTGGTGTGATGTCCCGGTGCCTGGAGGCCGTGCGGACCTGGATGGGGAGTAACAGACTTCAACTCAACCCTTCCAAGACCGAGTGGCTGTGGCTTCCGGCGTCCCGATATAGCCAGCTGGTGCCATCGCTGGCTATTGGGGGTGAGTTATTGGCCCCCACGGATAGGGCTCGCAACTTGGGTGTCCTCCTGGATGCACGGCTGTCTTTAGAAGAGCATATGACGGCCGTGGCCTTGGGGGCTTTTTATCAGGTTCGCCTGATTCGCCAGTTGCATCCCTTTCTGGATCGGGACTCCTTACGCACAGTCACTCAGGCGCTCGTCACTTCCCGCCTGGACTACTGCAATGCTTTCTACATGGGGCTCTCCTTGAGGAGCACCCAGAGGCTCCAACTGGTGCAGAATGCAGCCGCGCGGGGGATTATGGGAGCGAGGGGGCGCTCCCATGTGACACCTCTCCTGCGTGAGCTGCATTGGCTTCCAGTGGTCTTCCGGGTGCACTTCAAGGTGTTGGTTACCACCTTTAAAGCACTCCATGGCATAGGACCTGGGTATTTGTGGGACCGCCTTCTGCCGCCAATAGCCTCTCAACGACCAGTACGCTCCCGCAGAGAGGGACTCCTCAGGGTGCCATCAGCCAGGCAATGTCGGCTGGTGACCCCCAGGGGGAGGGCCTTCTCTGTGGCAGCTCCTGCCCTCTGGAACGATTCACCCCCGGAGATACGAAGGATATCGGATCTCTGGGTCTTTCGCCGTGCCCTAAAAACTTTTCTTTTCCATCAAGCAGGGCTGGCGTGAAACCCCCCCTTTTTTTAGCCTTTTAAATTGTCAATGGGTTTTAGTTTGACTGTTTTAAATTTTGGGCCAAAGTTATATAATTCTTTTAAAAATTTTAAATTTTGCATTGGTATGTGTTTTAGTCTGGATGTGCACCACCCTGAGTCCACTAGGAAAAGGGTGGGATACAAATTGAATAAAATAAATAAATAATAAATAAATAAATAAATTCAATTTCTCCAATTGCTGTATTGAAATAGATGACAGTGGAAAAGTCATTAAGGAAATCACCAATAAAATGGTAAAAAAGCCCATGTCCCAGTCCAAACTTGGAAAGGGTTCAATTTAGCAGATGCCTTCTCGGACTGGTTTCCTAAACTCCCGGGGTTGCAAGCAATAGTGGCCCTCATAGGTCTAATCGCTGCTGGATGTGTGATCTTGCCTTGTGTATTACCTATTTTTGTACGAACAATATCAAAAAGTTTGTCCCTGCTGGCAAAGTGGGAGGCGGTAGCTCAAGTGATGGCCATGTGGGAATATGAGAGAATTGCGGATACGGATGAATATGAAACTCCTCTTGAAAAGTCAGAAGAGTTTCAAAGGGGGGAATAAAGTAGAGAAATAAGGAATTTCACCTCTGAATAGCACATGATATTACTTGTGTCATTATTTAGAAAAATGTCAAAAAGGCACAATAAAATCAAAGACCGAGGTTACCGCACCTACCTGGGTTGACAATGTTGCATAAGACAGATCACCGTATCCGGTCCACCCAGGCAGGAACAGGGAAACCGGTATGATATATTCTTATGTGGTAATCATGCATAGTTAATGAATATCTCAGTTGTAAATCTGGGTTGAAAAAGTATATAAGCCTGTGTGTAATAGCCCTTCGGGGTTCAGACTTTGCTCAAGCTATCGCTGCTGAACCTTGTGCAATAAATCTTTCCCTTCAACAAAGAACTGGTGTGGTCTCTCTTCTATAACAGTTTGGTTGGCTAACATGACCTGTGATACAAGGGGAGGAGGGTGCAGAGTATCTATTCTTTAATTCTACCAAAACTGCAGGAATTATTCAGTGTTGGTTTCACCTCTGACCGTGCCAATATGATGTACCCAATAAACAGGATTTTTGAGGAAGCCAAGGTCTCAGAGTCTTGAATTGGTTGGGAGCATTACTCAGAACTATGACACAGGGAGGAAAAGGAGGAGAGCGGTGAGAGTTTGTTCCAGCTGGCCAGCCAGGCGGGGAGTAAGTTGGGCGGGGCTGGCTGTCTGGTAAGGGAGGATCATGGTTATGGGCGCAACTCATTGTGCCCACGTGACACCCCTCCTGTGAGAGCTGCACTGGCTCCCAGTGGTCTTCCGGGTGCGATTCAAGGTGTTGGTTACCACCTTTAAAGCGCTCCATGGCATAGGACCCGGGTACCTTCGAGACCGTCTTCTGCCACCAATAGCCTCCCACCGACCAGTCCGTTCCCACAGAGAGGGTCTCCTCAGGGTGCCATCAGCCAAGTTATGTCGGCTGGCGACACCCAGGGAGAGGGCATTCTCTGTGGGAGCCCCAGCCCTGTGGAATAAACTGCCCCCTGTCGCCGACCTCCAGGTGTTTCGCTGCGCACTGAAGACCCTGTTGTGCCGCCAGGCAGGGCTATCAACATAATAATTTTAAATTGGGGTATTTAAAATTTTTGGGGTTTTAAATTGGCCAAATCTATTTAATTGTTTTAATTTTTAATCATTGTTGTGTCCTGTGTTTTTAAATTGGCTGTACACCACCCTGAGTCCTTCGGGAGGAGGGCGGTATAGAAATAAAATTATTACTATTATTATTATTATTATTATTATTATTATTATTATTATTATTATTATTATTATATTTGTAACTTTTGAAAAAGAACTCAGATTTGCAAAAGAAACACATATTCATGTTCCCCACGGTCTGTAAAGTACAAAACACATTCAATTTTCAAATACCAGCTTTCCCCAACGAGTAAGACCAATCTGTAACTCATATTTAGCAGTAGATCTCAATTCAGCCAGAAAATGTAACTTTTGACACAGAACTCAGATTTGCAAAAGAAACACATATTCATGTTCCCCACGGTCTGTAAAGTCCAAAACACATTCAATTTTCAAATACGAGCTTTCCCCGAGGAGTTAGACAAATCTGTAACTCATATTTAGCAGTAGATCTCAATTCAGCCAGAAAACGTAACTTTTCAGACAGAAATCAGATTTGCAAAAGAAACACATGTTCATGCTCCTCACGGTCTGAAAAGCCAAAAAACACATTCAATTTTCAAATACGAGATTTCCCCGAGGAGTTAGAAAAATCTTTAAATCATATTTGTAACTTTTGACACAGAACTCAGATTTGCAAAAGAAACACATATTTATGCTCCTCACGGTTTGAAAAGCCCAAAAACACATTCAATTTTCAAATACGAGCTTTCCCTGAGGAGTTAGACCAATCTGTAACTCATATATAGCAGTAGATCTCAATTCAGCCAGAAAATGAAACTTTTCATACAGAAATCAGATTTGCAAAAGAAAGACATATTCATGCTCTTCAGGGTCTGAAAAGCCCCAAAACACATTCAATTTTCAAATAAGAGCTTTCCCCGAGGAGTTAGACTAATCTGCAACTCATATATAGCAGTAGATCTCAATTCAGCCAAAAAATGTAACTTTTCATACAGAAATCAGATTTGCAAAAGAAACACATATTCATGCTCTTCATGGTCTGAAAAGCGGAAAAACACATTCAATTTTCAAATACGAGCTTTCCCTGAGGAGTTAGTCCAATCTGTAACTCCAATTTAGCAGTAGATCTCAATTCACCCAGAAAACGTCACTTTTGATGCAGAAATCAGGTTTCCAAAAGAAACACATATTCATGGTCCTCACGGTCTGAAAAGCCCAAAAACACATTGAATTTTCAAATACGAGCTTTCTCTGTGGAGTTAGATCAATCTTTAACTCATATTTGTAACTTTTGCCACAGAAATCAGATTTGCAAAAGAAACACATATTCATGCTCTTCACGGTCTGAAAAGTTCAAAAACTCATTCAATTTTCAAACACGAGCTTTCCCTGTGGAGTTAGAGCAATCTTTAACTCATATTTGTAACTTTTGACACAGAAATCAGATTTGCAAAAGAAACACATATTCATGCCCCTCACAGTCTGAAAAGTCCAAAACATATTCAATTTTCAAATAGGAGCTTTCCCTTAGGAGTTAGACCAATCTGTAACTCATATATAGCAGTAGATCTCAATTCAGCCATAAAACGGAACTTTTGACACAGAAATCAGATTTGCTAAAGAAACACATATTCATGCTCCTCACAGTCTATAAAGTCCAAAACATATTCAATTTTCTAATACGAGCTTTCCCTGAGGAGTTAGACCAATCTGTAACTCCAATTTAGCAGTAGATCTCAATTCACCCAGAAAACGTCACTTTTGATACAGAAATCAGGTTTGCAAAAGAAACACATATTCATGCTCCTCACGGTCTGAAAAGCTCAAAAACACATTAAATTTTCAAATACGAGCTTTCCCTGAGGAGTTAAACCAATCTGTAACTCATATATAGCAGTAGATCTCAATTCAACCAGAAAATGTAACTTTTCAGACAGAAAACAAATTTGCAAAAGAAACACATATTCATGCTCATCACGGTCTGAAAAGCCGAAAAACACAATCAATTTTCAAATACGAGCTTTCCCTCTGTAGTTAGGCCAATCTGTAACTCATATTTAGCAGTAGATCTCAATTCACCCAGAAAACGTCACTTTTGATACAAAAATCAGGTTTGCAAAAGAAACACATATTCATGCTCCTCACGGTCTGAAAAGCTGAGAAACACATTCAATTTTCAAATACGAGCTTTCCCTGAGGAGTTAGATAAATCTGTAACTCATATTTGTAACTTTTTACAAAGAACTCAGATTTGCAAAAGAAACATGCATTTATGCTCCCCACGGTCTGAAAAGCCAAAAAACACATTCATTTTTCAAATACGAGCTTTCCCTGTGGAGTTAGAGCAATCTTTAACTCATATTTGTAACTTTTGACAAAGAAATCAGGATTGCAAAAGAAAGACATATTCATGCTCCTCACAGTCTGAAAAGCCCAAAAAGACATTCAATTTTCAAACACGAGCTTTCCCCGAGGAGTTAGACCAATCTGTAACTCATATATAACAGTAGATCTCAATTCAGCCAGAAAATGTAACTTTTCATACAGAAATCAGATTTGCAAAAGAAAGACATATTCATGCTCTTCACGGTCTGAAAAGCGGAAAAACACATTCAATTTTCAAATACGAGCTTTCCCTGAGGAGTTAGACCAATCTGTAACTCATATATAGCAGCAGATCTCAATTCAGCCATAAAACGGATCTTCTGACACAGAACTCAGATTTTCAAAAGAAACACGTATTTATGCTCCCCATGGTCTGAAAAGCAAAAAAACACATTGAATTTTCAAATACGAGCTTTCCCCGAGGAGTTAGACCAATCTGTAACTCATATATAGCAGTAGATCTCAATTCAGCCATAAAACGGAACTTTTGACACAGAAATCAGGTTTGCAAAAGAAACACATATTCATGTTCCCTACGGTCTGTAAAGTCCAAAAGACATGCAATTTTCAAGTACGAGCTTTCCCTGCGGAGTTAGACTAATCTGTAACTCACATTTGTAACTTTTGACACAGAAATCAGATTTGCAAAAGAAACACATATTCATGCTTTCACGGTCTGAAAAGCCCAAAAACACATTGAATTTTCAAATTCGAGCTTTCCCTGAGGAGTTAGATAAATCTGTAACTCATATTTGTAACTTTTGACACAGAACTCAGATTTGCAAAAGAAACACATATTCATGTTCCCCATGGTCTGAAAAGTCCAAAACATATTCAATTTTCAAATAGGAGCTTTCCCTGAGGAGTTAGACCAATCTGTAACTCATATATAGCAGTAGATCTCAATTCAGCCATAAAACGGAACTTTTGACACAGAAATCAGGTTTGCAAAAGAAACACATATTCATGCTCCTCATGGTCTGAAAAGCTCAGAAACACATTCAATTTTCAAATACGAGCTTCCCATGAGGAGTTAGACCAATCTTTAACTCATATTTGTAACTTTTGACAAACAAATCAGGATTGCAAAAGAAACACATATTCATGCTCCTCACGGTCTGAAAATTTCAAAAACTCATTCAATTTTCAAATACGAGCTTTCCCTGTGGAGTTAGAGCAATCTTTAACTCATATTTGTAACTTTTGACAAACAAATCAGGATTGCAAAAGAAACACATATTCATGCTCCTCACGGTCTGAAAATTTCAAAAACTCATTCAATTTTCAAATACGAGCTTTCCCTGTGGAGTTAGAGCAATCTTTAACTCATATTTGTAACTTTTGACACAGAAATCAGGATTACAGATGAAACACATATTCATGCTCCTCACAGTCTGAAAAGACCAAAAACACATTGAATTTTCAAATACGAGCATTCCCCGAGGAGTTAGCCCCAATCTGTAACTTATATATAGCAGTAGATTTCAATTCAGCCATAAAATGGAACTTCTGACACAGAACTCAGATTTCCAAAAGAAACATGTATTTATGCTCCCCACGGTCTGAAAAGCCCAGAAACACATTCAATTTGCAAATACGAGCTTTCCCCGAGGAGTTAGACCAATATGAAACTCACATTTCTAACTTTTGACACAGAAATCAGATTTGCAAAAGAAACACATATTCATGCTCTTCACGGTCTGAAAAGCCCAAAAACACATTCAATTTTCAAATACGAGCTTTCCCTGAGGAGTTAGACCAATCTGCAACTCATATAGAGCAGTAGATCTCAATTCAGCCAGAAAATATAACTTTTCATACAGAAATCAGATTTGCAAAAGAAAGACATATTCATGCTCTTCACGGTCTGAAAAGCGGAAAAACACATTCAATTTTCAAATATGAGCTTTCCCTGAGGAGTTAGATCAATCTTTAACTCATATTTGTAACTTCTGACACAGAAATCAGATTTGCAAATGAAACACATATTCATGCTCCTCACAGTCTGAAAAGTTCAAAAACACATTGAATTTTCAAATACGAGCATTCCCCGAGGAGTTAGACCAATCTGTAACTCATATATAGCAGTAGATCTCAATTCAGCCATAAAACGGAACTTCTGACAGAGAACTCAGATTTCCAAAAGAAACACGTATTTATGCTCCCCACGGTCTGAAAAGCCCAGAAACACATTCAATTTTCAAATATGAGCTTTCCCCGAGGAGTTAGACCAATCTGTAACTCACATTTCTAACTTTTGACACAGAAATCAGATTTGCAAACGAAACACATATTCATGCTCCTCACAGTCTGCAAAGTTCAAAAACTCATTCAATTTTCAAATACGAGCTTTCTCTGTGGAGTTAGAGCAATCTTTAACTCATATTTGTAACTTTTGACACAGAAATCAGATTTGCAAAAGAAACAGATATTCGTGCCCCTCACAGTCTGAAAAGTCCAAAACATATTCAATTTTCAAATAGGAGCTTTCCCTGAGGAGTTAGACCAATCTGTAAATAATATATAGCAGTAGATCTCAATTCACCCATAAAACGGAACTTTTGACACAGAAATCAGATTTGCTAAAGAAACACATATTCATGCTCCTCACAGTCTATAAAGTCCAAAACATATTCAATTTTCAAATACGAGCTTTCCCTGAGGAGTTAGACCAATCTGTAACTCCAATTTAGCAGTAGATCTCAATTCACCCAGAAAACGTCACTTTTGATACAGAAATCAGGTTTGCAAAAGAAACCCATATTCATGCTCATCACGGTCTGAAAAGCCGAAAAACACAATCAATTTTCAAATACGAGCTTTCCCTCTGTAGTTAGGCCAATCTGTAACTCCAATTTAGCAGTAGATCTCAATTCACCCAGAAAACGTCACTTTTGATACAAAAATCAGGTTTGCAAAAGAAACACATATTCATGCTCCTCACGGTCTGAAAAGTTCAAAAACTCATTCAATTTTCAAATACGAGCTTTCCCTGTGGAGTTAGAGCAATCTTTAACTCATATTTGTAACTTTTGACACAGAAATCAGATTTGCTAAAGAAACACATATTCATGCCCCTCACAGTCTGAAAAGTCCAAAACATATTCAATTTTCAAATAGGAGCTTTCCCTGAGGAGTTAGACCAATCTGTAACTCATATATAGCAGTAGATCTCAATTCAGCCAGAAAATGTAACTTTTCATACAGAAATCAGATTTGCAAAAGAAAGACATATTCATGCTCCTCACGGTCTGAAAAGTTCAAAAACTCATTCAATTTTCAAATACGAGCTTTCCCTGTGGAGTTAGAGCAATCTTTAACTCATATTTGTAACTTTTGACACAGAAATCAGATTTGCTAAAGAAACACATATTCATGCCCCTCACAGTCTGAAAAGTCCAAAACATATTCAATTTTCAAATAGGAGCTTTCCCTGAGGAGTTAGACCAATCTGTAACTCATATATAGCAGTAGATCTCATTTCAGCTATAAAACGGAACTTTTGACACAGAAATCAGATTTGCTAAAGAAACACATATTCATGCTCCTCACAGTCTATAAAGTCCAAAACATATTCAATTTTCAAATACGAGCTTTCCCTGAGGAGTTAGAGCAATCTGTAACTTCAATTTAGCAGTAGATCTCAATTCACCCAGAAAACGTCACTTTTGATACAGAAATCAGGTTTGCAAAAGAAACACATATTCATGCTCCTCACGGTCTGAAAAGCTCAAAAACACATTCAATTTTCAAATACGTGCTTTCCCTCTGTAGTTAGACAAATCTGTAACTCATATATAGCAGTAGATCTCAATTCAGCCAGAAAAGGTAACTTTTCAGACAGAAATCAGGTTTGCAAAAGAAACACATATTCATGCTCCTCACGGTCTGAAAAACCGAAAAACACAATCAATTTTCAAATACGAGCTTTCCCTCTGTAGTTAGGCCAATCTGTAACTCATATTTAGCAGTAGATCTCAATTCACCCAGAAAACGTCACTTTTGATACAGAAATCAGGTTTGCAAAAGAAACACATATTCATGCTCCTCACGGTCTGAAAAGCCCAAAAACACATTGAATTTTCAAATACGACCTTTCCCTGAGGAGTTAGACCAATCTGTAACTCATATATAGCAGTAGATCTCAATTCAGCCATAAAACGGAACTTCTGACACAGAACTCAGATTTTCAAAAGAAACACGTATTTATGCTCCCCATGGTCTGCAAAGCAAAAAAACACATTCAATTTTCAAATACGAGCTTTCCCCGAGGTTAGACCAATCTGTAACTCATATATAGCAGTAGATCTCAATTCAGCCATAAAACGGAACTTTTGACACAGAAATCAGGTTTGCAAAAGAAACACATATTCATGTTCCCTACGGTCTGTAAAGTCCAAAAGACATGCAATTTTCAAGTACGAGCTTTCCCTGCGGAGTTAGACTAATCTGTAACTCACATTTGTAACTTTTGACACAGAAATCAGATTTGCAAAAGAAACACATATTCATGCTCTTCACGGTCTGAAAAGCCCAAAAACACATTGAATTTTCAAATTCGAGCTTTCCCTGAGGAGTTAGATAAATCTGTAACTCATATTTGTAACCTCTTACACAGAACTCAGATTTGCAAAAGAAACACATATTCATGTTCCCCATGGTCTGAAAAGTCCAAAACATATTCAATTTTCAAATAGGAGCTTTCCCTGAGTAGTTAGACCAATCTGTAACTCATATATAGCAGTAGATCTCAATTCAGCCATAAAACGGAACTTTTTAAAGTTTTAAATTTTGCAAATTTGAGTTCTGTGTCAAAAGTTAAGTTTTCTGGTTGAATTGAGCCCTACTGCCAATTCTGAGATACAGTTTTGTCTAACTCCTCAGGGAAAGCTCGTACTTGAAAATTGAATGTGTTTTTGCCCTTTCTCAGGCCGTGGGCAACGTGAATATGTGTTTCTTCTGCAAATCTGAGCTCTCTGCGTCAAAAGTTAAGTTTTCTGGTTGAATTGAGCCCTACTGCCAATTCTGAGATCCACTTTGGTCTAACTACTCAGGGAAAGTTCGTACTTGAAAATTGAATGTGTTTTTGCCCTTTCTTAGACCACGGGGAACGTGAATATGTGTTTCTTCTGCAAATCTGAGCTCTGTGTCAAAAGTTAAGTTTTCTGGTTGAATTGAGCCCTACTGCCAATTCTGAGATCCACTTTGGTCTAATTCCTCAGGGAACTCTCGTACTTGAAAATTGAATGTGTTTTGTGGTTTTCAGACCGTGGGGAACATGAATGTGTGTTTCTTCTGCAAATCTGAGCTCTGTGTCAAAAGTTACGTTTTCTGGCTGAATTGAGCCCTACTGCCAAATCTGAGATACACTTTGGTCTAACTCCTCAGGGAAAGCTCGTATTTCAAAATTGAATGTATTTTGGACTTTACAGACTGTGGGGAACATGAATATGTGTTTCTTTTGCAAATCTGAGTTATTTGTCAAAAGTTACAAATATGACTTACAGATTCATCTAACTCCTCAGGGAAAGCTCATATTTGAAAATTGAATGTGTTTTTGGACTTTACAGACCGTGGGGAACATGAATATGTGTTTCTTTTGCAAATCTGATTTCTGTGTCAAAAGTTCCGTTTTATGGCTGAATTGAGATCTACTTCTAAATAGGAGTCGCAGATTGGTTTAACTCCTCAGGGAAAGCTCATATTTGAAAAATGAATGTCTTTTGGACTTTTCAGACCGTAGTGAACATGAATATGTGTTTCTTTTGCAAATCTGTGTTCTGTGTCAAAAGTTACAAATATGACTTACAGATTGATCTAACTCCACAGGGAAAGCTCGCATTTCAAAATTGAATTTGTTTTGGACTTTACAGACCGTGGGGAACATGAATATGTGTTTCTTTTGCAAATCTGATTTCTGTGTGAAAAGTTACATTTTCTGGCTGAATTGAGATCTACTGCTAAATAGGAGTTGCAGATTGGTCTAACTCCTCAGGGAAAGCTCATATTTGAAAATTGAATGTCTTTTGGACTTTAAAGACAGTAGGGAACATGAATATGTGTTTCTTTTGCAAATCTGAGTTCTGTGTCAAAAGTTACAAACATGACTTAAAGATTGAACTAACTCCTCAGGGAAAGCTCGTATTTGAAAATTGAATGTGTTTTTGGTCTTTTCAGACTGTGAGGAGCATGAATATGTGTTTCTTTTGCAAATCTGATTTCTGTGTCAAAAGTTAAAAATATGAGTTAAAGATTGATCTAAGTCCTCAGGGAAAGCTCGTATTTGAAAACTGAATGTGTTTTTGAACTTTTCAGACAATGAGGAGCATGAATATGTGTTTCTTTTGCAAATCTGAAATCTGTGTCAAAAGTTCCGTTTTCTGGCTCAATTGAGATCTACTGCTAAATAGGAATTACAGATTGGTCTAACTACTCAGGGAAAGGTCGTATTTGAAAATTGAATGTGTTTTGGACTTTACAGACCGTGGGGAACATGAATATGTGTTTCTTTTGCAAATCTGATTTCTGTGTCAAAAGTTCCGTTTTATGGCTGAATTGAGATCTACTGCTAAATAGGAGTTGCAGATTGGTTTAACTCCTCAGGGAAAGCTCATATTTGAAAAATGAATGTCTTTTGGACTTTTCAGACCGTAGTGAACATGAATATGTGTTTCTTTTGCAAATCTGTGTTCTGTGTCAAAAGTTACAAATATCACTTAAAGATTGATCTAACTCCTCAGGGAAAGCTCGTATTTGAAAATTGAATGTGTTTTTGGGTTTTTCAGACCATGAGGAGCATGAATATGTGTTTCTTCTGCAAATCTGAGCTCTGTGTCAAACGTTAAGTTTTCTGGTTGAATTGAGCCCTACTGCCAATTCTGAGATACACTTTGGTCTAACTCCTCAGGGAAAGCTCCTACTTGAAAATTGAATGTGTTTTTGCCCTTTCTCTGAATATGTGTTTCTTCTGCAAATCTGAGCTCTCTGCGTCAAAAGTTACGTTTTCTGGTTGAATTGAGCCCTACTGCCAATTCTGAGATCCACTTTGGTCTAACTACTCAGGGAAAGCTCCTACTTGAAAATTGAATGTGTTTTTGCCCTTTCTTAGACCACGGGAACGTGAATATGTGTTTCTTCTGCAAATCTGAGCTCTGTGTCAAAAGTTAAGTTTTCTGGTTGAATTGAGCCCTACTGCCAATTCTGAGATCCACTTTGGTCTAATTCCTCAGGGAACTCTCGTACTTGAAAATTGAATGTGTTTTGTGGTTTTCAGACCGTGGGGAACGTGAATATGTGTTTCTTCTGCTAATCTGAGTTCTGTGTCAAAAGTTAAGTTTTCTGGTTGAATTGAGCCCTACTGCCAATTCTGAGATACAGTTTGGTCTAACTCCTCAGGGAACGCTCGTACTTGAAAATTGAATGTGTTTTTGCCCTTTTTTAGACCGTGGGGAACATGAATATGTGTTTCTTCTGCAAATTTGAGCTCTGTGTCAAACGTTAAGTTTTCTGGTTGAATTGAGCCCTACTGCCAATTCTGAGATACACTTTGGTCTAACTCCTCAGGCAAAGCTCATACTAGAAAATTGAATGTGTTTTTGCCCTTTTTTACACCGTGGGGAACATGAATAGGTGTTTCTTCTGCAAATCTGAGCTCTGTGTCAAAAGTTAAGTTTTCTGGTTGAAGAGAGCCCTACTGCCAATTCTGAGATACACTTTGGTCTAACTCCTCAGGGAACGCTCGTACTTGAAAATTGAATGTGCTTTTGCTCTTTTTTAGACCATGGGGAACATGAATATGTGTTTCTTCTGCAAATCTGAGCTCTGTGTCAAACGTTATGTTTTCTGGCTGAATTGAGCCCTACTGCCAAATCTGAGATACACTTTGGTCTAACTCCTCAGGGAAAGCTCGTATTTCAAAATTGAATGTATTTTGGACTTTACAGACTGTGGGGAACATGAATATGTGTTTCTATTGCAAATCTGAGTTCTGTGTCAAAAGTTACAAATATGACTTCCAGATTGATCTAACTCCTCAGGGAAAGCTCATATTTGAAAATTGAATTTGTTTTGGACTTTACAGACCGTGGGGAACATGAATATGTGTTTCTTTTGCAAATCTAATTTCTGTGTGAACAGTTACATTTTCTGGCTGAATTGAGATCTACTGCTAAATAGGGGTTGCAGATTGGTCTAACTCCTCAGGGAAAGCTCATATTTGAAAATTGAATGTCTTTTGGACTTTAAAGACAGTAGGGAACATGAATATGTGTTTCTTTTGCAAATCTGAGTTCTGTGTCAAAAGTTTCAAATATGACTTAGAGATTGATCTAACTCCTCAGGGAAAGCTCGTATTTGAAAATTGAATGTGTTTTTGGGCTTTTCAGACCATGAGGAGCATGAATATGTGTTTCTTCTGTAAATCTGAGCTCTGTGTCAAACGTTAAGTTTTCTGGTTGCATTGAGCCCTACTGCCAATTCTGAGATACACTTTGGTCTAACTCTTCAGGGAAAGCTCGTACTTGAAAATTGAATGTGTTTTTGCCCTTTCTCAGACCGTGGGGAACGTGAATATGTGTTTCTTCTGCAAATCTGAGCTCTCTGCGTCAAAAGTTACGTTTTCTGGTTGAATTGACCCCTACTGCCAATTCTAAATACACTTTGGTCTAACTCCTCAGGGAACTCTCGTACTTGAAAATTGAATGTGTTTTGTGGTTTTCAGACCGTGGGGAAAATGAATAGGTGTTTCTTCTGCAAATCTGAGCTCTATGTCAAACGTTAAGTTTTCTGGTTGAATTGAGCCCTACTGCCAATTCTGAGATACACTTTGGTCTAACTCCTCAGGGAACGCTCGTACTTGAAAATTGAATGTGTTTTTGCCCTTTTTTAGACCGTGGGGAACATGAATATGTGTTTCTTCTGCAAATCTGAGCTCTGTGTCAAACGTTAAGTTTTCTGGTTGAAGAGAGCCCTACTGCCAATTCTGAGATACACTTTGGTCTAACTCCTCAGGGAACGCTCGTACTTGAAAATTGAATGTGCTTTTGCTCTTTTTTAGACCATGGGGAACATGAATATGTGTTTCTTCTGCAAATCTGAGCTCTCTGCGTCAAAAGTTATGTTTTCCGGTTGAATTGACCCCTACTGCCAATTCTAATACACTTTGGTCTAACTCCTCAGGGAATGCTCGTACTTGAAAATTCAATGTGTTTTTGCGCTTTTCAGACTGTGGTTAACATTAATATGTGTTTCTTCTGCAAATCTGAGCTCTGTGTCAAACGTTAAGTTTTCTGGTTGAATTGAGCCCTACTGCCAATTCTGAGATACACTTTGTTCTAACTCCTCAGGCAAAGCTCGTACTAGAAAATAGAATGTGTTTTTGCTCTTTTTTACACCGTGGGGAAAATGAATAGGTGTTTCTTCTGCAAATCTGAGCTCTGGGTCAAAAGTTAAGTTTTCTGGTTGAATTGAGCCCTACTGCCAATTCTGAGATACACTTTGGTCTAACTCTTCAGGGAAAGCTCGTACTTGAAAATTGAATGTGTTTTTGCCCTTTCTCAGACCGTGGGGAACGTGAATATGTGTTTCTTCTGCAAATCTGAGCTCTCTGCGTCAAAAGTTACGTTTTCTGGTTGAATTGACCCCTACTGCCAATTCTAAATACACTTTGGTCTAACTCCTCAGGGAACTCTCGTACTTGAAAATTGAATGTGTTTTGTGGTTTTCAGACCGTGGGGAAAATGAATAGGTGTTTCTTCTGCAAATCTGAGCTCTATGTCAAACGTTAAGTTTTCTGGTTGAATTGAGCCCTACTGCCAATTCTGAGATACACTTTGGTCTAACTCCTCAGGGAACGCTCGTACTTGAAAATTGAATGTGTTTTTGCCCTTTTTTAGACCGTGGGGAACATGAATATGTGTTTCTTCTGCAAATCTGAGCTCTGTGTCAAACGTTAAGTTTTCTGGTTGAAGAGAGCCCTACTGCCAATTCTGAGATACACTTTGGTCTAACTCCTCAGGGAACGCTCGTACTTGAAAATTGAATGTGCTTTTGCTCTTTTTTAGACCATGGGGAACATGAATATGTGTTTCTTCTGCAAATCTGAGCTCTCTGCGTCAAAAGTTATGTTTTCCGGTTGAATTGACCCCTACTGCCAATTCTAATACACTTTGGTCTAACTCCTCAGGGAATGCTCGTACTTGAAAATTCAATGTGTTTTTGCGCTTTTCAGACTGTGGTTAACATTAATATGTGTTTCTTCTGCAAATCTGAGCTCTGTGTCAAACGTTAAGTTTTCTGGTTGAATTGAGCCCTACTGCCAATTCTGAGATACACTTTGTTCTAACTCCTCAGGCAAAGCTCGTACTAGAAAATAGAATGTGTTTTTGCTCTTTTTTACACCGTGGGGAAAATGAATAGGTGTTTCTTCTGCAAATCTGAGCTCTGGGTCAAAAGTTAAGTTTTCTGGTTGAATTGAGCCCTACTGCCAATTCTGAGATACACTTTGGTCTAACTCCTCAGGCAAAGCTCATACTAGAAAATTGAATGTGTTTTTGCCCTTTTTTACACCGTGGGGAACATGAATAGGTGTTTCTTCTGCAAATCTGAGCTCTGTGTCAAAAGTTAAGTTTTCTGGTTGAAGAGAGCCCTACTGCCAATTCTGAGATACACTTTGGTCTAACTCCTCAGGGAACGCTCGTACTTGAAAATTTAATCTGTTTTGTGGTTTTCAGACTGTGGGGAACATGAATATGTGTTTCTTCTGCAAATCTGAGCTCTGTGTCAAACGTTACGTTTTCTGGCTGAATTGAGCCCTACTGCCAAATCTGAGATACACTTTGGTCTAACTCCTCAGGGAAAGCTCGTATTTCAAAATTGAATGTATTTTGGACTTTACAGACTGTGGGGAACATGAATATGTGTTTCTATTGCAAATCTGAGTTCTGTGTCAAAAGTTACAAATATGACTTCCAGATTGATCTAACTCCTCAGGGAAAGCTCATATTTGAAAATTGAATTTGTTTTGGACTTTACAGACCGTGGGGAACATGAATATGTGTTTCTTTTGCAAATCTAATTTCTGTGTGAACAGTTACATTTTCTGGCTGAATTGAGATCTACTGCTAAATAGGGGTTGCAGATTGGTCTAACTCCTCAGGGAAAGCTCATATTTGAAAATTGAATGTCTTTTGGACTTTAAAGACAGTAGGGAACATGAATATGTGTTTCTTTTGCAAATCTGAGTTCTGTGTCAAAAGTTTCAAATATGACTTAGAGATTGATCTAACTCCTCAGGGAAAGCTCGTATTTGAAAATTGAATGTGTTTTTGGGCTTTTCAGACCATGAGGAGCATGAATATGTGTTTCTTCTGTAAATCTGAGCTCTGTGTCAAACGTTAAGTTTTCTGGTTGCATTGAGCCCTACTGCCAATTCTGAGATACACTTTGGTCTAACTCTTCAGGGAAAGCTCGTACTTGAAAATTGAATGTGTTTTTGCCCTTTCTCAGACCGTGGGGAACGTGAATATGTGTTTCTTCTGCAAATCTGAGCTCTCTGCGTCAAAAGTTACGTTTTCTGGTTGAATTGACCCCTACTGCCAATTCTAAATACACTTTGGTCTAACTCCTCAGGGAACTCTCGTACTTGAAAATTGAATGTGTTTTGTGGTTTTCAGACCGTGGGGGACATGAATATGTGTTTCTTCTGCAAATCTGAGCTCTGTGTCAAAAGTTACGTTTTCTGGCTGAATTGAGCCCTACTGCCAAATCTGA
The DNA here is from genome assembly GCF_059756535.1 of Pantherophis guttatus. Taxonomy (NCBI): domain Eukaryota; kingdom Metazoa; phylum Chordata; class Lepidosauria; order Squamata; family Colubridae; genus Pantherophis; species Pantherophis guttatus. The sequence continues at coordinate 181,803,218 of NC_142063.1, read as the reverse complement.
GATACACTTTGGTCTAACTCCTCAGGGAATGCTCGTACTTGAAAATTCAATGTGTTTTTGCCCTTTTTTACACCGTGGGGAAAATGAATAGGTGTTTCTTCTGCAAATCTGAGCTCTCTGCGTCAAAAGTTATGTTTTCCGGTTGAATTGACCCCTACTGCCAATTCTAATACACTTTGGTCTAACTCCTCAGGGAACTCTCGTACTTGAAAATTGAATGTGTTTTGTGGTTTTCAGACCGTGGGGGACATAAATATGTGTTTCTTCTGCAAATCTGAGCTCTGTGTCAAAAGTTACGTTTTCTGGCTGAATTGAGCCCTACTGCCAAATCTGAGAAACACTTTGGTCTAACTCCTCAGGGAATGCTCGTACTTGAAAATTCAATGTGTTTTTGCGCTTTTCAGACTGTGGTTAACATTAATATGTGTTTCTTCTGCAAATCTGAGCTCTGTGTCAAACGTTAAGTTTTCTGGTTGAATTGAGCCCTACTGCCAATTCTGAGATACACTTTGTTCTAACTCCTCAGGCAAAGCTCGTACTAGAAAATAGAATGTGTTTTTGCTCTTTTTTACACCGTGGGGAAAATGAATAGGTGTTTCTTCTGCAAATCTGAGCTCTGGGTCAAAAGTTAAGTTTTCTGGTTGAATTGAGCCCTACTGCCAATTCTGAGATACACTTTGGTCTAACTCCTCAGGGAACGCTCGTACTTGAAAATTGAATGTGTTTTTGCCCTTTTTTAGACCGTGGGGAACATGAATATGTGTTTCTTCTGCAAATCTGAGCTCTGTGTCAAAAGTTAAGTTTTCTGGTTGAATTGAGCCCTGCTGCCAATTCTGAGATACACTTTGGTCTAACTCCTCAGGGAACGCTCGTACTTGAAAATTTAATCTGTTTTGTGGTTTTCAGACTGTGGGGAACATGAATATGTGTTTCTTCTGCAAATCTGAGCTCTGTGTCAAACGTTACGTTTTCTGGCTGAATTGAGCCCTACTGCCAAATCTGAGATACACTTTGGTCTAACTCCTCAGGGAAAGCTCGGATTTCAAAATTGAATGTATTTTGGACTTTACAGACCGTGGGGAACATGAATATGTGTTTCTATTGCAAATCTGAGTTCTGTGTCAAAAGTTACAAATATGACTTCCAGATTGATCTAACTCCTCAGGGAAAGCTCATATTTGAAAATTGAATGTGTTTTTGGTCTTTTCAGACTGTGACGAGCATGAATATGTGTTTCTTTTGCAAATCTGATTTCTGTGTCAAAAGTTACAAATATGAGTTAAAGATTGATCTAACTCCTCAGGGAAAGCTCGTATTTGAAAACTGAATGTGTTTTTGAACTTTTCAGACAATGAGGAGCATGAATATGTGTTTCTTCTGCAAATCTGAGCTCTCTGCGTCAAAAGTTAAGTTTTCCGGTTGAATTGACCCCTACTGCCAATTCTAATACACTTTGGTCTAACTCCTCAGGGAACTCTCGTACTTGAAAATTGAATGTGTTTTGTGGTTTTCAGACCGTGGGGGACATGAATATGTGTTTCTTTTGCAAATCTGAAATCTGTGTCAAAAGTTCCGTTTTCTGGCTCAATAGAGATCTACTGCTAAATAGGAATTACAGATTGGTCTAACTACTCAGGGAAAGGTTGTATTTGAAAATTGAATGTGTTTTGGACTTTACAGACCGTGGGGAACATGAATATGTGTTTCTTTTGCAAATCTGATTTCTGTGTCAAAAGTTCCGTTTTATGGCTGAATTGAGATCTACTTCTAAATAGGAGTCTCAGATTGGTTTAACTCCTCAGGGAAAGCTCATATTTGAAAAATGAATGTCTTTTGGACTTTTCAGACCGTAGTGAACATGAGTATGTGTTTCTTTTGCAAATCTGTGTTCTGTGTCAAAAGTTACAAATATGACTTACAGATTGATCTAACTCCTCAGGGAAAGCTCGCATTTCAAAATTGAATTTGTTTTGGACTTTACAGACCGTGGGGAACATGAATATGTGTTTCTTTTGCAAATCTGATTTCTGTGTGAAAAGTTACATTTTCTGGCTGAATTGAGATCTACTGCTAAATAGGGGTTGCAGATTGGTCTAACTCCTCAGGGAAAGCTCATATTTGAAAATTGAATGTCTTTTGGACTTTAAAGACAGTAGGCAACATGAATATGTGTTTCTTTTGCAAATCTGAGTTCTGTGTCAAAAGTTTTTTTTTTTTTTCAACAAACTTTATTCGTATTTAAAAAAAGGACATTTAAAACAATTATAAGAAAAACTGAACAAGTTTTTCTTAATCAAACACACAAATTACAAGTACATATACTATACATATATAATGCTCAACTTCATCTATCAACTACTTTCTAATGTTATATATACATATATATATATATACACACAGTGACTTGTTTCTTTCTATAGCTCTCTGACAGTGCAGTTGTTTATTTGCATTAATTTCTCCTAACTTTCATCTCTAAGCATTCCCTCTCTCTGACTTATCCACTGGTACCAGCTATTCCATATTTTAAAGTATTTTGAATCTTCCTTATCCTGTAATTTTAGGGTTAATTTATCCATCTCTGCGCATACGTAGATTTTCTGTATTACTTCCTGATCAGTTGGCAAACGGTCTATTTTCCAAAGTTGTGCCAACGCTAATCTTGCCGCTGTTATAATGTGGAGTATTAAGTATTTTATGTCCTTCCTAATATTCTTATTGATCATGCCGAGTAAAAAGACTTCAGGTGTTAATTCAATTTCGTGATTTGTTATCTCTAATATCCATGTTTTTATTTTGTTCCAATATTTTTTGATTTTTGGGCAAAGCCACCAAGCATGGTAAAAAGTTCCCTGCGCTTTTTTACATTTCCAGCAGGCCGGGTTCACATTTGGATACATTTTTGCTAACCTTGCGGGTGGCAGATACCATCGGTACCACATTTTATAATGATTTTCTTTGTATGATACTGATTTTGTCATTCTATAGTTATCTTCCCATGCTCTTTCCCAATCTTCTAATTGTATATTATGCCCTATGTTCCTCGCCCAGGCTATCATCTGCCCTTTGACCAACTCTTCTGCCAAATCGAATTCGAGTAAATATTTGTAGATTTTTGAAATTAATTTCCCTTCTTTTGATTCTAATAGTTTGTCTAATCGATTTTGTTTTAAATCTATTCCTTCTTCCTCTTGATCTTTTCTGTATCTTACTTTTATTTGCGAGTAGGGCCACCAGTCTATTCCTATTCCTTGTTCTTTGAGCTCTTCCCTAGTTTTCAATTTCCCCTGAACATCTACTATTTCTCTGTATCTTAGAATCTTTTGTTTTGATAATATGTTGGGGTGAGTTATTGCTTCTATAGTCGATAGCCAGCCGGGAATTTTCATGTAGTGTTTTTGTTTAATTTGTAGCCATGTGTTAATTAAAGATCTCCTAATTGTATGGTTATTAAAATGTTTATATATTTTATTTCCTGAACTCCATATAAAGGCGTGCCATCCCTTCATTAAATCATGCCCTTCTAAATTTAGCAATCTTTGATTATCTAAGGTTATCCAATCTTTAATCCATAATAAACTGGCAGCCTTGTAATATTTATCCCATGCCGGGAGTCCAAATCCACCTCTACTTTTATCATCTTGTAGTATATTCAATTTTATTCTTGATTTCTTCCCTCCCCACACGAATTTTTTAGTTATTTTATCCAAATTATCAAAGAATTTCTTATCTAATTTTATTGGAATTGTTTGGAATAAATAAAGGAGTCTTGGCAGTATGTTTGATTTTATTGCTGCTATTTTCCCCAATAAAGACAATTTTAGTTTCCCCCATTTTTCTAAATCTTCCTTTATTTTCTGGACTAAAGTATCATAATTGTCTTCTTTTATTGTTGTCGTTTTGGCCGTCAAATTTATCCCTAGGTATTTAACTTTTTTAACTGTCTGCAGACCGGATTCTTTTACTAATTTCTCTACCTGTTTTGTTATCATGTTTTTTGTTATCATTTTTGTCTTTTCTTTATTAATTTTTAAACCTGCTACCTTTCCAAATTTTTCGATCTCTTTTATTAATTTTGGTGTTGTTTCTAATGGGTTTTCTACAAAAAAAACAAGGTCGTCTGCAAATGCTTGGACCTTATAATCCTCTCTCTTGATCTTTAGTCCTTGAATTTCTTTATTTGCTCTAATTCTGATTAATAAATTTTCCAATGTTAAAATAAATAGTAAAGGGGAAAGTGGACATCCCTGCCTTACTCCCTTATTTATTCCAAAAAATTTTGTTGGGTCACCATTCACCAAGACACATGCTTTCTGATTCTGATATATCGATGTTATCATTTTAGTGAATCTTTCTCCAAAATTCATACTTTTGATTTGTTGCTTCATAAATTGCCAGTTGACTTGGTCAAACGCTTTTTGTGCATCCAGAAAGATCAGCGCCACCTGTCTCTCTGGATGCACCTCATAATATTCTAAAACATCCAATGCTATTCTTAAATTGTTTTTTATCTGCCTTGTAGGCAGAAAACCATTTTGGTCCTGGTGTATTTTATTTTGTAGTATTATTTTCATCCTATTGGCAATTATACTCATGAAAACTTTATAATCGGTATTCAACAAAGAAATCGGCCTATAATTTTTTATTAATGTGGTATCTGTCCCCTCTTTAGGTATTAAGGAAATATATGCTTCTTTCCATGTGTTGGGTAGCTTTGCCTCCACTAGGGCCTCATTATATATTTCTAACAGTATTCCATTTAATGGATCTCCAAATGTCTTATAGAATTCTATTGGTAAACCATCTGTCCCCGGGGTTTTGTTATTTTTTTTGCCTCTTCAGTGCCTCTTTTAACTCCCCCATCGTAATCTCCTTATCTAATAATTCTCTTTCTTCCTCTGTTAGTATTTGCAATCCCTCCCCTTTTAAATAATATTCAATTTCCTCCTCTGTTACTATATCCTTTTCGTACAGTTTTTGATAATATTGGACTATTATGTCCTTTTTTCCCTCTAGAGCCCATTGAATCCTTCCCTCATCATCTCGTAATTTCTGAATTGTTCTTTTTTCTCTTTCCTTCCTCAGCCTATACGCCAGCCATCTCCCTGGTTTGTTTGCGTTTTCGAAATAGTTTTGTCTTGTATATTTCAATGCTGTTGCATATTTCCCCTGCTCTAATATGTTTAGGTTATGTTTTGCTGTTAACCAATTTAACCTTATTTTTTCATCCCCTGGGTTTCTTTGCAATTTACATTCCCAATTTTGAATTTCTTCTAATAATTTATTATATTCTTTCTCTCTCTCTTTTCTCCGTTTTACATTATATGATATCGTGAGGCCTCTTATATATGCTTTGGTTGTATCCCATAGGTTTTGTAGGGAAGTGTGTTGCTTTGTGTTTTCCTTATAAAACCATTCTAGCTCCTTTTCTATGTAATTCTTGTACTCTTTTTCTTGCAGTGTCTGTGTGTTCATAGTCCATCTATTCTTCTTTCTCTGCTGACCTCTCCACTTCATCATTATCGGGTTGTGGTCAGCCCAATTATTTGGTAAAATATCTACTTCTTCTATTTCCGTTATTAACATCTTAGTTACCCAAACCATATCCAACCTTGACCATGATTTATGCGGATTCGAATAATATGTATAATTTCTTGCTTCGGGGTTAAGACATCTCCAGCTATCTACCATATCTAACTCTTCCACCATATCCATAAAGGTTTTAGGTAATATATTTTTTTTATTTTTGTTTTGCTGACCACATTGATAATCTTTTCTTACGTCTAAGATTGCGTTAAAATCCCCAATCAGACAGACATTCTCCATTTTTTGTTCTATAATTTTCTCATGCACTTTTTTGTAGAATTCTAATTGTTGACTATTTGGGGCGTATATTACTACCAATAATATCTTTTTGAGCTCAAGATTTAGCTCTACCATGACTATCCTACCTTCTGTATCCACATACCTCATATTACTGTCTATTCCTTCCTTGATATATACCACCACTCCTTTTTTTTTTTCCTCTGCCAATGAAGCGTATTCTTTACCTAATTTTTTATATTGTATATATTTAATATCCTGTTTTCTTATATGTACCTCCTGGAGGCACACAATGTCTGATTTTTGTTTCAAAATTTTTTTGTAAATTTGGTGTCATTTGAATGGTGAGTTGAGTCCATTAACATTTACAGATAGTATTTTTAAAGTCCGTTCCATTTTTTTTTATTGACTTTCCTGTTGTTTCTTCTTTATTTCTTCCTGTTCCTTTTTTTTGCCTCTTGTCTGCACTCCTTCCTCTTCCTGGGTTTCTTGTCAAAAGTTTCAAATATGACTTAAAGATTGATCTAACTCCTCAGGGAAAGCTCGTATTTGAAAATTGAATGTGTTTTTGGGCTTTTCAGACCATGAGGAGCATGAATATGTGTTTCTTCTGTAAATCTGAGCTCTGTGTCAAATGTTAAGTTTTCTGGTTGAATTGAGCCCTACTGCCAATTCTGAGATACACTTTGGTCTAACTCTTCAGGGAAAGCTCGTACTTGAAAATTGAATGTGTTTTTGCCCTTTCTCAGACCGTGGGGAACGTGAATATGTGTTTCTTCTGCAAATCTGAGCTCTCTGCGTGAAAAGTTAAGTTTTCTGGTTGAATTGAGCCCTACTGCCAATTCTGAGATCCACTTTGGTCTAACTATTCAGGGAAAGCTCGTACTTCAAAATAGAATGTGTTTTTGCCCTTTCGTAGACCACGGGGAACGTGAATATGTGTTTCTTCTGCAAATCTGAGCTCTGTGTCAAAAGTTAAGTTTTCTGGTTGAATTGAGCCCTACTGCCAATTCTGAGATCCACTTTGGTCTAATTCCTCAGGGAACTCTCGTAATTGAAAATTGAAGGTGTTTTGTGGTTTTCAGACCGTGGGGAACATGAATGTGTGTTTCTTCTGCAAATCTGAGCTCTGTGTCAAACGTTAAGTTTTCTGGTTGTATAGAGCCCTACTGCCAATTCTGAGATACACTTTGGTCTAATTCCTCAGGGAACTCTCGTAATTGAAAATTGAAGGTGTTTTGTGGTTTTCAGACCGTGGGGAACATGAATGTGTGTTTCTTCTGCAAATCTGAGCTCTGTGTCAAACGTTACGTTTTCTGGCTGAATTGAGCCCTACTGCCAAATCTGAGATACACTTTGGTCTAATTCCTCAGGGAACGCTCGTACTTGAAAATTGAATGTGCTTTTGCTCTTTTTTAGACCATGGGGAACATGAATATGTGTTTCTTCTGCAAATCTGAGCTCTCTGCGTCAAAAGTTAAGTTTTCTGGTTGAATTGACCCCTACTGCCAATTCTAAATACACTTTGGTCTAACTCCTCAGGGAACTCTCGTACTTGAAAATTGAATGTGTTTTGTGGTTTTCAGACCGTGGGGGACATGAATATGTGTTTCTTCTGCAAATCTGAGCTCTGTGTCAAAAGTTACGTTTTCTGGCTGAATTGAGCCCTACTGCCAAATCTGAGATACACTTTGGTCTAACTCCTCAGGGAATGCTCGTACTTGAAAATTCAATGTGTTTTTGCCCTTTTTTACACCGTGGGGAAAATGAATAGGTGTTTCTTCTGCAAATCTGAGCTCTATGTCAAACGTTAAATTTTCTGGTTGAATTGAGCCCTACTGCCAATTCTGAGATACACTTTGGTCTAACTCCTCAGGGAACGCTCGTACTTGAAAATTGAATGTGTTTTTGCCCTTTTTTAGACCGTGGGGAACATGAATATGTGTTTCTTCTGCAAATCTGAGCTCTGTGTCAAACGTTAAGTTTTCTGGTTGAAGAGAGCCCTACTGCCAATTCTGAGATACACTTTGGTCTAACTCCTCAGGGAACGCTCGTACTTGAAAATTGAATGTGCTTTTGCTCTTTTTTAGACCATGGGGAACATGAATATGTGTTTCTTCTGCAAATCTGAGCTCTCTGCGTCAAAAGTTATGTTTTCCGGTTGAATTGACCCCTACTGCCAATTCTAATACACTTTGGTCTAACTCCTCAGGGAACTCTCGTACTTGAAAATTGAATGTGTTTTGTGGTTTTCAGACCGTGGGGGACATAAATATGTGTTTCTTCTGCAAATCTGAGCTCTGTGTCAAAAGTTACGTTTTCTGGCTGAATTGAGCCCTACTGCCAAATCTGAGAAACACTTTGGTCTAACTCCTCAGGGAATGCTCGTACTTGAAAATTCAATGTGTTTTTGCGCTTTTCAGACTGTGGTTAACATTAATATGTGTTTCTTCTGCAAATCTGAGCTCTGTGTCAAACGTTAAGTTTTCTGGTTGAATTGAGCCCTATTGCCAATTCTGAGATACACTTTGTTCTAACTCCTCAGGCAAAGCTCGTAATAGAAAATAGAATGTGTTTTTGCTCTTTTTTACACCGTGGGGAAAATGAATAGGTGTTTCTTCTGCAAATCTGAGCTCTGGGTCAAAAGTTAAGTTTTCTGGTTGAATTGAGCCCTACTGCCAATTCTGAGATACACTTTGGTCTAACTCCTCAGGGAACGCTCGTACTTGAAAATTGAATGTGTTTTTGCCCTTTTTTAGACCGTGGGGAACATGAATATGTGTTTCTTCTGCAAATCTGAGCTCTGTGTCAAAAGTTAAGTTTTCTGGTTGAATTGAGCCCTGCTGCCAATTCTGAGATACACTTTGGTCTAACTCCTCAGGGAACGCTCGTACTTGAAAATTTAATCTGTTTTGTGGTTTTCAGACTGTGGGGAACATGAATATGTGTTTCTTCTGCAAATCTGAGCTCTGTGTCAAACGTTACGTTTTCTGGCTGAATTGAGCCCTACTGCCAAATCTGAGATACACTTTGGTCTAACTCCTCAGGGAAAGCTCGTATTTCAAAATTGAATGTATTTTGGACTTTACAGACCGTGGGGAACATGAATATGTGTTTCTATTGCAAATCTGAGTTCTGTGTCAAAAGTTACAAATATGACTTCCAGATTGATCTAACTCCTCAGGGAAAGCTCATATTTGAAAATTGAATTTGTTTTGGACTTTACAGACCGTGGGGAACATGAATATGTGTTTCTTTTGCAAATCTAATTTCTGTGTGAACAGTTACATTTTCTGGCTGAATTGAGATCTACTGCTAAATAGGGGTTGCAGATTGGTCTAACTCCTCAGGGAAAGCTCATATTTGAAAATTGAATGTCTTTTGGACTTTAAAGACAGTAGGGAACATGAATATGTGTTTCTTTTGCAAATCTGAGTTCTGTGTCAAAAGTTTCAAATATGACTTAGAGATTGATCTAACTCCTCAGGGAAAGCTCGTATTTGAAAATTGAATGTGTTTTTGGGCTTTTCAGACCATGAGGAGCATGAATATGTGTTTCTTCTGTAAATCTGAGCTCTGTGTCAAACGTTAAGTTTTCTGGTTGCATTGAGCCCTACTGCCAATTCTGAGATACACTTTGGTCTAACTCTTCAGGGAAAGCTCGTACTTGAAAATTGAATGTGTTTTTGCCCTTTCTCAGACCGTGGGGAACGTGAATATGTGTTTCTTCTGCAAATCTGAGCTCTCTGCGTGAAAAGTTAAGTTTTCTGGTTGAATTGAGCCCTACTGCCAATTCTGAGATCCACTTTGGTCTAACTATTCAGGGAAAGCTCGTACTTCAAAATTGAATGTGTTTTTGCCCTTTCGTAGACCACGGGGAACGTGAATATGTGTTTCTTCTGCAAATCTGAGCTCTGTGTCAAAAGTTAAGTTTTCTGGTTGAATTGACCCCTACTGCCAATTCTAAATACACTTTGGTCTAACTCCTCAGGGAACTCTCGTACTTGAAAATTGAATGTGTTTTGTGGTTTTCAGACCGTGGGGGACATGAATATGTGTTTCTTCTGCAAATCTGAGCTCTGTGTCAAACGTTAAGTTTTCTGGTTGAAGAGAGCCCTACTGCCAATTCTGAGATACACTTTGGTCTAACTCCTCAGGGAACGCTCGTACTTGAAAATTGAATGTGCTTTTGCTCTTTTTTAGACCATGGGGAACATGAATATGTGTTTCTTCTGCAAATCTGAGCTCTCTGCGTCAAAAGTTATGTTTTCCGGTTGAATTGACCCCTACTGCCAATTCTAATACACTTTGGTCTAACTCCTCAGGGAACTCTCGTACTTGAAAATTGAATGTGTTTTGTGGTTTTCAGACCGTGGGGGACATAAATATGTGTTTCTTCTGCAAATCTGAGCTCTGTGTCAAAAGTTACGTTTTCTGGCTGAATTGAGCCCTACTGCCAAATCTGAGAAACACTTTGGTCTAACTCCTCAGGGAATGCTCGTACTTGAAAATTCAATGTGTTTTTGCGCTTTTCAGACTGTGGTTAACATTAATATGTGTTTCTTCTGCAAATCTGAGCTCTGTGTCAAACGTTAAGTTTTCTGGTTGAATTGAGCCCTATTGCCAATTCTGAGATACACTTTGTTCTAACTCCTCAGGCAAAGCTCGTACTAGAAAATAGAATGTGTTTTTGCTCTTTTTTACACCGTGGGGAAAATGAATAGGTGTTTCTTCTGCAAATCTGAGCTCTGGGTCAAAAGTTAAGTTTTCTGGTTGAATTGAGCCCTACTGCCAATTCTGAGATACACTTTGGTCTAACTCCTCAGGGAACGCTCGTACTTGAAAATTGAATGTGTTTTTGCCCTTTTTTAGACCGTGGGGAACATGAATATGTGTTTCTTCTGCAAATCTGAGCTCTGTGTCAAAAGTTAAGTTTTCTGGTTGAATTGAGCCCTGCTGCCAATTCTGAGATACACTTTGGTCTAACTCCTCAGGGAACGCTCGTACTTGAAAATTTAATCTGTTTTGTGGTTTTCAGACTGTGGGGAACATGAATATGTGTTTCTTCTGCAAATCTGAGCTCTGTGTCAAACGTTACGTTTTCTGGCTGAATTGAGCCCTACTGCCAAATCTGAGATACACTTTGGTCTAACTCCTCAGGGAAAGCTCGTATTTCAAAATTGAATGTATTTTGGACTTTACAGACCGTGGGGAACATGAATATGTGTTTCTATTGCAAATCTGAGTTCTGTGTCAAAAGTTACAAATATGACTTCCAGATTGATCTAACTCCTCAGGGAAAGCTCATATTTGAAAATTGAATTTGTTTTGGACTTTACAGACCGTGGGGAACATGAATATGTGTTTCTTTTGCAAATCTAATTTCTGTGTGAACAGTTACATTTTCTGGCTGAATTGAGATCTACTGCTAAATAGGGGTTGCAGATTGGTCTAACTCCTCAGGGAAAGCTCATATTTGAAAATTGAATGTCTTTTGGACTTTAAAGACAGTAGGGAACATGAATATGTGTTTCTTTTGCAAATCTGAGTTCTGTGTCAAAAGTTTCAAATATGACTTAGAGATTGATCTAACTCCTCAGGGAAAGCTCGTATTTGAAAATTGAATGTGTTTTTGGGCTTTTCAGACCATGAGGAGCATGAATATGTGTTTCTTCTGTAAATCTGAGCTCTGTGTCAAACGTTAAGTTTTCTGGTTGCATTGAGCCCTACTGCCAATTCTGAGATACACTTTGGTCTAACTCTTCAGGGAAAGCTCGTACTTGAAAATTGAATGTGTTTTTGCCCTTTCTCAGACCGTGGGGAACGTGAATATGTGTTTCTTCTGCAAATCTGAGCTCTCTGCGTGAAAAGTTAAGTTTTCTGGTTGAATTGAGCCCTACTGCCAATTCTGAGATCCACTTTGGTCTAACTATTCAGGGAAAGCTCGTACTTCAAAATTGAATGTGTTTTTGCCCTTTCGTAGACCACGGGGAACGTGAATATGTGTTTCTTCTGCAAATCTGAGCTCTGTGTCAAAAGTTAAGTTTTCTGGTTGAATTGACCCCTACTGCCAATTCTAAATACACTTTGGTCTAACTCCTCAGGGAACTCTCGTACTTGAAAATTGAATGTGTTTTGTGGTTTTCAGACCGTGGGGGACATGAATATGTGTTTCTTCTGCAAATCTGAGCTCTGTGTCAAAAGTTACGTTTTCTGGCTGAATTGAGCCCTACTGCCAAATCTGAGATACACTTTGGTCTAACTCCTCAGGGAATGCTCGTACTTGAAAATTCAATGTGTTTTTGCCCTTTTTTACACCGTGGGGAAAATGAATAGGTGTTTCTTCTGCAAATCTGAGCTCTATGTCAAACGTTAAGTTTTCTGGTTGAATTGAGCCCTACTGCCAATTCTGAGATACACTTTGGTCTAACTCCTCGGGGAACGCTCGTACTTGAAAATTGAAGAAGCAAATCTGAGCTCTGTGTCAAACGTTAAGTTTTCTGGTTGAAGAGAGCCCTACTGCCAATTCTGAGATACACTTTGGTCTAACTCCTCAGGGAACGCTCGTACTTGAAAATTGAATGTGCTTTTGCTCTTTTTTAGACCATGGGGAACATGAATATGTGTTTCTTCTGCAAATCTGAGCTCTCTGCGTCAAAAGTTATGTTTTCCGGTTGAATTGACCCCTACTGCCAATTCTAATACACTTTGGTCTAACTCCTCAGGGAACTCTCGTACTTGAAAATTGAATGTGTTTTGTGGTTTTCAGACCGTGGGGGACATAAATATGTGTTTCTTCTGCAAATCTGAGCTCTGTGTCAAAAGTTACGTTTTCTGGCTGAATTGAGCCCTACTGCCAAATCTGAGAAACACTTTGGTCTAACTCCTCAGGGAATGCTCGTACTTGAAAATTCAATGTGTTTTTGCGCTTTTCAGACTGTGGTTAACATTAATATGTGTTTCTTCTGCAAATCTGAGCTCTGTGTCAAACGTTAAGTTTTCTGGTTGAATTGAGCCCTACTGCCAATTCTGAGATACACTTTGTTCTAACTCCTCAGGCAAAGCTCGTACTAGAAAATAGAATGTGTTTTTGCTCTTTTTTACACCGTGGGGAAAATGAATAGGTGTTTCTTCTGCAAATCTGAGCTCTGTGTCAAAAGTTAAGTTTTCTGGTTGAATTGAGCCCTACTGCCAATTCTGAGATACACTTTGGTCTAACTCCTCAGGGAACGCTCGTACTTGAAAATTGAATGTGTTTTTGCCCTTTTTTAGACCGTGGGGAACATGAATATGTGTTTCTTCTGCAAATCTGAGCTCTGTGTCAAAAGTTAAGTTTTCTGGTTGAATTGAGCCCTGCTGCCAATTCTGAGATACACTTTGGTCTAACTCCTCAGGGAACGCTCGTACTTGAAAATTTAATCTGTTTTGTGGTTTTCAGACTGTGGGGAACATGAATATGTGTTTCTTCTGCAAATCTGAGCTCTGTGTCAAACGTTACGTTTTCTGGCTGAATTGAGCCCTACTGCCAAATCTGAGATACACTTTGGTCTAACTCCTCAGGGAAAGCTCGTATTTCAAAATTGAATGTATTTTGGACTTTACAGACCGTGGGGAACATGAATATGTGTTTCTATTGCAAATCTGAGTTCTGTGTCAAAAGTTACAAATATGACTTCCAGATTGATCTAACTCCTCAGGGAAAGCTCATATTTGAAAATTGAATGTGTTTTTGGTCTTTTCAGACTGTGACGAGCATGAATATGTGTTTCTTTTGCAAATCTGATTTCTGTGTCAAAAGTTACAAATATGAGTTAAAGATTGATCTAACTCCTCAGGGAAAGCTCGTATTTGAAAACTGAATGTGTTTTTGAACTTTTCAGACAATGAGGAGCATGAATATGTGTTTCTTCTGCAAATCTGAGCTCTCTGCGTCAAAAGTTAAGTTTTCCGGTTGAATTGACCCCTACTGCCAATTCTAATACACTTTGGTCTAACTCCTCAGGGAACTCTCGTACTTGAAAATTGAATGTGTTTTGTGGTTTTCAGACCGTGGGGGACATGAATATGTGTTTCTTCTGCAAATCTGAGCTCTGTGTCAAAAGTTACGTTTTCTGGCTGAATTGAGCCCTACTGCCAAATCTGAGATACACTTTGGTCTAACTCCTCAGGGAAAGCTCGTATTTGAAAACTGAATGTGTTTTTGAACTTTTCAGACAATGAGGAGCATGAATATGTGTTTCTTTTGCAAATCTGAAATCTGTGTCAAAAGTTCCGTTTTCTGGCTCAATAGAGATCTACTGCTAAATAGGAATTACAGATTGGTCTAACTACTCAGGGAAAGGTTGTATTTGAAAATTGAATGTGTTTTGGACTTTACAGACCGTGGGGAACATGAATATGTGTTTCTTTTGCAAATCTGATTTCTGTGTCAAAAGTTCCGTTTTATGGCTGAATTGAGATCTACTTCTAAATAGGAGTCACAGATTGGTTTAACTCCTCAGGGAAAGCTCATATTTGAAAAATGAATGTCTTTTGGACTTTTCAGACCGTAGTGAACATGAGTATGTGTTTCTTTTGCAAATCTGTGTTCTGTGTCAAAAGTTACAAATATGACTTACAGATTGATCTAACTCCTCAGGGAAAGCTCGCATTTCAAAATTGAATTTGTTTTGGACTTTACAGACCGTGGGGAACATGAATATGTGTTTCTTTTGCAAATCTGATTTCTGTGTGAAAAGTTACATTTTCTGGCTGAATTGAGATCTACTGCTAAATAGGGGTTGCAGATTGGTCTAACTCCTCAGGGAAAGCTCATATTTGAAAATTGAATGTCTTTTGGACTTTAAAGACAGTAGGGAACATGAATATGTGTTTCTTTTGCAAATCTGAGTTCTGTGTCAAAAGTTTCTTTTTTTTTTTTAACAAACTTTATTCGTATTTAAAAAAAGGACATTTAAAACAATTATAAGAAAAACTGAACAAGTTTTTCTTAATCAAACACACAAATTACAAGTACATATACTATACATATATAATGCTCAACTTCATCTATCAACTACTTTCTAATGTTATATATACATATATATATATATACACACAGTGACTTGTTTCTTTCTATATCTCTCTGACAGTGCAGTTGTTTATTTGCATTAATTTCTCCTAACTTTCATCTCTAAGCATTCCCTCTCTCTGACTTATCCACTGGTACCAGCTATTCCATATTTTAAAGTATTTTGAATCTTCCTTATCCTGTAATTTTAGGGTTAATTTATCCATCTCTGCGCATACGTAGATTTTCTGTATTACTTCCTGATCAGTTGGCAAACGGTCTATTTTCCAAAGTTGTGCCAACGCTAATCTTGCCGCTGTTATAATGTGGAGTATTAAGTATTTTATGTCCTTCCTAATATTCTTATTGATCATGCCGAGTAAAAAGACTTCAGGTGTTAATTCAATTTCGTGATTTGTTATCTCTAATATCCATGTTTTTATTTTGTTCCAATATTTTTTGATTTTTGGGCAAAGCCACCAAGCATGGTAAAAAGTTCCCTGCGCTTTTTTACATTTCCAGCAGGCCGGGTTCACATTTGGATACATTTTTGCTAACCTTGCGGGTGGCAGATACCATCGGTACCACATTTTATAATGATTTTCTTTGTATGATACTGATTTTGTCATTCTATAGTTATCTTCCCATGCTCTTTCCCAATCTTCTAATTGTATATTATGCCCTATGTTCCTCGCCCAGGCTATCATCTGCCCTTTGACCAACTCTTCTGCCAAATCGAATTCGAGTAAATATTTGTAGATTTTTGAAATTAATTTCCCTTCTTTTGATTCTAATAGTTTGTCTAATCGATTTTGTTTTAAATCTATTCCTTCTTCCTCTTGATCTTTTCTGTATCTTACTTTTATTTGCGAGTAGGGCCACCAGTCTATTCCTATTCCTTGTTCTTTGAGCTCTTCCCTAGTTTTCAATTTCCCCTGAACATCTACTATTTCTCTGTATCTTAGAATCTTTTGTTTTGATAATATGTTGGGGTGAGTTATTGCTTCTATAGTCGATAGCCAGCCGGGAATTTTCATGTAGTGTTTTTGTTTAATTTGTAGCCATGTGTTAATTAAAGATCTCCTAATTGTATGGTTATTAAAATGTTTATATATTTTATTTCCTGAACTCCATATAAAGGCGTGCCATCCCTTCATTAAATCATGCCCTTCTAAATTTAGCAATCTTTGATTATCTAAGGTTATCCAATCTTTAATCCATAATAAACTGGCAGCCTTGTAATATTTATCCCATGCCGGGAGTCCAAATCCACCTCTACTTTTATCATCTTGTAGTATATTCAATTTTATTCTTGATTTCTTCCCTCCCCACACGAATTTTTTAGTTATTTTATCCAAATTATCAAAGAATTTCTTATCTAATTTTATTGGAATTGTTTGGAATAAATAAAGGAGTCTTGGCAGTATGTTTGATTTTATTGCTGCTATTTTCCCCAATAAAGACAATTTTAGTTTCCCCCATTTTTCTAAATCTTCCTTTATTTTCTGGACTAAAGTATCATAATTGTCTTCTTTTATTGTTGTCGTTTTGGCCGTCAAATTTATCCCTAGGTATTTAACTTTTTTAACTGTCTGCAGACCGGATTCTTTTACTAATTTCTCTACCTGTTTTGTTATCATGTTTTTTGTTATCATTTTTGTCTTTTCTTTATTAATTTTTAAACCTGCTACCTTTCCAAATTTTTCGATCTCTTTTATTAATTTTGGTGTTGTTTCTAATGGGTTTTCTACAAAAAAAACAAGGTCGTCTGCAAATGCTTGGACCTTATAATCCTCTCTCTTGATCTTTAGTCCTTGAATTTCTTTATTTGCTCTAATTCTGATTAATAAATTTTCCAATGTTAAAATAAATAGTAAAGGGGAAAGTGGACATCCCTGCCTTACTCCCTTATTTATTCCAAAAAATTTTGTTGGGTCACCATTCACCAAGACACATGCTTTCTGATTCTGATATATCGATGTTATCATTTTAGTGAATCTTTCTCCAAAATTCATACTTTTGATTTGTTGCTTCATAAATTGCCAGTTGACTTGGTCAAACGCTTTTTGTGCATCCAGAAAGATCAGCGCCACCTGTCTCTCTGGATGCACCTCATAATATTCTAAAACATCCAATGCTATTCTTAAATTGTTTTTTATCTGCCTTGTAGGCAGAAAACCATTTTGGTCCTGGTGTATTTTATTTTGTAGTATTATTTTCATCCTATTGGCAATTATACTCATGAAAACTTTATAATCGGTATTCAACAAAGAAATCGGCCTATAATTTTTTATTAATGTGGTATCTGTCCCCTCTTTAGGTATTAAGGAAATATATGCTTCTTTCCATGTGTTGGGTAGCTTTGCCTCCATTAGGGCCTCATTATATATTTCTAACAGTATTCCATTTAATGGATCTCCAAATGTCTTATAGAATTCTATTGGTAAACCGTCTGTCCCCGGGGTTTTGTTATTTTTTTGCCTCTTCAGTGCCTCTTTTAACTCCCCCATCGTAATCTCCTTATCTAATAATTCTCTTTCTTCCTCTGTTAGTATTTGCAATCCCTCCCCTTTTAAATAATATTCAATTTCCTCCTCTGTTACTATATCCTTTTCGTACAGTTTTTGATAATATTGGACTATTATGTCCTTTTTTCCCTCTAGAGCCCATTGAATCCTTCCCTCATCATCTCGTAATTTCTGAATTGTTCTTTTTTCTCTTTCCTTCCTCAGCCTATACGCCAGCCATCTCCCTGGTTTGTTTGCGTTTTCGAAATAGTTTTGTCTTGTATATTTCAATGCTGTTGCATATTTCCCCTGCTCTAATATGTTTAGGTTATGTTTTGCTGTTAACCAATTTAACCTTATTTTTTCATCCCCTGGGTTTCTTTGCAATTTACATTCCCAATTTTGAATTTCTTCTAATAATTTATTATATTCTTTCTCTCTCTCTTTTCTCCGTTTTACATTATATGATATCGTGAGGCCTCTTATATATGCTTTGGTTGTATCCCATAGGTTTTGTAGGGAAGTGTGTTGCTTTGTGTTTTCCTTATAAAACCATTCTAGCTCCTTTTCTATGTAATTCTTGTACTCTTTTTCTTGCAGTGTCTGTGTGTTCATAGTCCATCTATTCTTCTTTCTCTGCTGACCTCTCCACTTCATCATTATCGGGTTGTGGTCAGCCCAATTATTTGGTAAAATATCTACTTCTTCTATTTCCGTTATTAACATCTTAGTTACCCAAACCATATCCAACCTTGACCATGATTTATGCGGATTCGAATAATATGTATAATTTCTTGCTTCGGGGTTAAGACATCTCCAGCTATCTACCATATCTAACTCTTCCACCATATCCATAAAGGTTTTAGGTAATATATTTTTTTTATTTTTGTTTTGCTGACCACATTGATAATCTTTTCTTACGTCTAAGATTGCGTTAAAATCCCCAATCAGACAGACATTCTCCATTTTTTGTTCTATAATTTTCTCATGCACTTTTTTGTAGAATTCTAATTGTTGACTATTTGGGGCGTATATTACTACCAATAATATCTTTTTGAGCTCAAGATTTAGCTCTACCATGACTATCCTACCTTCTGTATCCACATACCTCATATTACTGTCTATTCCTTCCTTGATATATACCACCACTCCTTTTTTTTTTTCCTCTGCCAATGAAGCGTATTCTTTACCTAATTTTTTATATTGTATATATTTAATATCCTGTTTTCTTATATGTACCTCCTGGAGGCACACAATGTCTGATTTTTGTTTCAAAATTTTTTTGTAAATTTGGTGTCATTTGGATGGTGAGTTGAGTCCATTAACATTTACAGATAGTATTTTTAAAGTCCGTTCCATTTTTTTTTATTGACTTTCCTGTTGTTTCTTCTTTATTTCTTCCTGTTCCTTTTTTTTCCCTCTTGTCTGCACTCCTTCCTCTTCCTGGGTTTCTTGTCAAAAGTTTCAAATATGACTTAAAGATTGATCTAACTCCTCAGGGAAAGCTCGTATTTGAAAATTGAATGTGTTTTTGGGCTTTTCAGACCATGAGGAGCATGAATATGTGTTTCTTCTGTAAATCTGAGCTCTGTGTCAAATGTTAAGTTTTCTGGTTGAATTGAGCCCTACTGCCAATTCAGAGATACACTTTGGTCTAACTCTTCAGGGAAAGCTCGTACTTGAAAATTGAATGTGTTTTTGCCCTTTCTCAGACCGTGGGGAACGTGAATATGTGTTTCTTCTGCAAATCTGAGCTCTCTGCGTGAAAAGTTAAGTTTTCTGGTTGAATTGAGCCCTACTGCCAATTCTGAGATCCACTTTGGTCTAACTATTCAGGGAAAGCTCGTACTTCAAAATAGAATGTGTTTTTGCCCTTTCGTAGACCACGGGGAACGTGAATATGTGTTTCTTCTGCAAATCTGAGCTCTGTGTCAAAAGTTAAGTTTTCTGGTTGAATTGAGCCCTACTGCCAATTCTGAGATCCACTTTGGTCTAATTCCTCAGGGAACTCTCGTAATTGAAAATTGAAGGTGTTTTGTGGTTTTCAGACCGTGGGGAACATGAATGTGTGTTTCTTCTGCAAATCTGAGCTCTGTGTCAAACGTTAAGTTTTCTGGTTGAATTGAGCCCTACTGCCAATTCTGAGATACACTTTG
Source organism: Pantherophis guttatus (assembly GCF_059756535.1). Taxonomy (NCBI): domain Eukaryota; kingdom Metazoa; phylum Chordata; class Lepidosauria; order Squamata; family Colubridae; genus Pantherophis; species Pantherophis guttatus. The sequence goes on along the minus strand of NC_142063.1, from coordinate 181,783,686 downwards.
GTCTAACTATTCAGGGAAAGCTCGTACTTCAAAATAGAATGTGTTTTTGCCCTTTCGTAGACCACGGGGAACGTGAATATGTGTTTCTTCTGCAAATCTGAGCTCTGTGTCAAAAGTTAAGTTTTCTCGTTGAATTGAGCCCTACTGCCAATTCTGAGATCCACTTTGGTCTAATTCCTCAGGGAACTCTCGTAATTGAAAATTGAAGGTGTTTTGTGGTTTTCAGACCGTGGGGAACATGAATGTGTGTTTCTTCTGCAAATCTGAGCTCTGTGTCAAACGTTAAGTTTTCTGGTTTTATAGAGCCCTACTGCCAATTCTGAGATACACTTTGGTCTAATTCCTCAGGGAACTCTCGTAATTGAAAATTGAAGGTGTTTTGTGGTTTTCAGACCGTGGGGAACATGAATGTGTGTTTCTTCTGCAAATCTGAGCTCTGTGTCAAACCTTAAGTTTTCTGGTTGAATAGAGCCCTACTGCCAATTCTGAGATACACTTTGGTCTAATTCCTCAGGGAACGCTCGTACTTGAAAATTGAATGTGCTTTTGCTCTTTTTTAGACCATGGGGAACATGAATATGTGTTTCTTCTGCAAATCTGAGCTCTATGTCAAACGTTAAGTTTTCTGGTTGAATTGAGCCCTACTGCCAATTCTGAGATACACTTTGGTCTAACTCCTCAGGGAACGCTCGTACTTGAAAATTGAATGTGTTTTTGCCCTTTTTTAGACCGTGGGGAACATGAATATGTGTTTCTTCTGCAAATCTGAGCTCTGTGTCAAACGTTACGTTTTCTGGTTGAAGAGAGCTCTACTGCCAATTCTGAGATACACTTTGGTCTAACTCCTCAGGGAACGCTCGTACTTGAAAATTGAATGTGCTTTTGCTCTTTTTTAGACCATGGGGAACATGAATATGTGTTTCTTCTGCAAATCTGAGCTCTCTGCGTCAAAAGTTATGTTTTCCGGTTGAATTGACCCCTACTGCCAATTCTAATACACTTTGGTCTAACTCCTCAGGGAACTCTCGTACTTGAAAATTGAATGTGTTTTTGCGCTTTTCAGACTGTGGTTAACATTAATATGTGTTTCTTCTGCAAATCTGAGCTCTGGGTCAAAAGTTAAGTTTTCTGGTTGAATTGAGCCCTACTGCCAATTCTGAGATACACTTTGGTCTAACTCCTCAGGGAACGCTCGTACTTGAAAATTGAATGTGTTTTTGCCCTTTTTTAGACCGTGGGGAACATGAATATGTGTTTCTTCTGCAAATCTGAGCTCTGTGTCAAAAGTTAAGTTTTCTGGTTGAATTGAGCCCTACTGCCAATTCTGAGATACACTTTGGTCTAACTCCTCAGGGAACGCTCGTACTTGAAAATTGAATGTGTTTTTGCCCTTTTTTAGACCGTGGGGAACATGAATATGTGTTTCTTCTGCAAATCTGAGCTCTGTGTCAAAAGTTAAGTTTTCTGGTTGAATTGAGCCCTGCTGCCAATTCTGAGATACACTTTGGTCTAACTCCTCAGGGAACGCTCGTACTTGAAAATTTAATCTGTTTTGTGGTTTTCAGACTGTGGGGAACATGAATATGTGTTTCTTCTGCAAATCTGAGCTCTGTGTCAAACGTTACGTTTTCTGGCTGAATTGAGCCCTACTGCCAAATCTGAGAAACACTTTGGTCTAACTCCTCAGGGAATGCTCGTACTTGAAAATTCAATGTGTTTTTGCGCTTTTCAGACTGTGGTTAACATTAATATGTGTTTCTTCTGCAAATCTGAGCTCTGGGTCAAAAGTTAAGTTTTCTGGTTGAATTGAGCCCTACTGCCAATTCTGAGATACACTTTGGTCTAACTCCTCAGGGAACGCTCGTACTTGAAAATTGAATGTCTTTTGGACTTTAAAGACAGTAGGGAACATGAATATGTGTTTCTTTTGCAAATCTGAGTTCTGTGTCAAAAGTTTCAAATATGACTTAGAGATTGATCTAACTCCTCAGGGAAAGCTCGTATTTGAAAATTGAATGTGTTTTTGGGCTTTTCAGACCATGAGGAGCATGAATATGTGTTTCTTCTGTAAATCTGAGCTCTGTGTCAAACGTTAATTTTTCTGGTTGCATTGAGCCCTCCTGCCAATTCTGAGATACACTTTGGTCTAACTCTTCAGGGAAAGCTCGTACTTGAAAATTGAATGTGTTTTTGCCCTTTCTCAGACCGTGGGGAACGTGAATATGTGTTTCTTCTGCAAATCTGAGCTCTCTGCGTGAAAAGTTAAGTTTTCTGGTTGAATTGAGCCCTACTGCCAATTCTGAGATCCACTTTGGTCTAACTATTCAGGGAAAGCTCGTACTTCAAAATTGAATGTGTTTTTGCCCTTTCGTAGACCACGGGGAACGTGAATATGTGTTTCTTCTGCAAATCTGAGCTCTGTGTCAAAAGTTAAGTTTTCTGGTTGAATTGAGCCCTACTGCCAATTCTGAGATCCACTTTGGTCTAATTCCTCAGGGAACTCTCGTAATTGAAAATTGAAGGTGTTTTGTGGTTTTCAGACCGTGGGGAACATGAATGTGTGTTTCTTCTGCAAATCTGAGCTCTGTGTCAAACGTTAAGTTTTCTGGTTGAATAGAGCCCTACTGCCAATTCTGAGATACACTTTGGTCTAATTCCTCAGGGAACGCTCGTACTTGAAAATTGAATGTGCTTTTGCTCTTTTTTAGACCATGGGGAACATGAATATGTGTTTCTTCTGCAAATCTGAGCTCTCTGCGTCAAAAGTTAAGTTTTCTGGTTGAATTGACCCCTACTGCCAATTCTAAATACACTTTGGTCTAACTCCTCAGGGAACTCTCGTACTTGAAAATTGAATGTGTTTTGTGGTTTTCAGACCGTGGGGGACATGAATATGTGTTTCTTCTGCAAATCTGAGCTCTGTGTCAAAAGTTACGTTTTCTGGCTGAATTGAGCCCTACTGCCAAATCTGAGATACACTTTGGTCTAACTCCTCAGGGAATGCTCGTACTTGAAAATTCAATGTGTTTTTGCCCTTTTTTACACCGTGGGGAAAATGAATAGGTGTTTCTTCTGCAAATCTGAGCTCTATGTCAAACGTTAAGTTTTCTGGTTGAATTGAGCCCTACTGCCAATTCTGAGATACACTTTGGTCTAACTCCTCAGGGAACGCTCGTACTTGAAAATTGAATGTGTTTTTGCCCTTTTTTAGACCGTGGGGAACATGAATATGTGTTTCTTCTGCAAATCTGAGCTCTGTGTCAAACGTTAAGTTTTCTGGTTGAAGAGAGCCCTACTGCCAATTCTGAGATACACTTTGGTCTAACTCCTCAGGGAACGCTCGTACTTGAAAATTGAATGTGCTTTTGCTCTTTTTTAGACCATGGGGAACATGAATATGTGTTTCTTCTGCAAATCTGAGCTCTCTGCGTCAAAAGTTATGTTTTCCGGTTGAATTGACCCCTACTGCCAATTCTAATACACTTTGGTCTAACTCCTCAGGGAACTCTCGTACTTGAAAATTGAATGTGTTTTGTGGTTTTCAGACCGTGGGGGACATAAATATGTGTTTCTTCTGCAAATCTGAGCTCTGTGTCAAAAGTTACGTTTTCTGGCTGAATTGAGCCCTACTGCCAAATCTGAGAAACACTTTGGTCTAACTCCTCAGGGAATGCTCGTACTTGAAAATTCAATGTGTTTTTGCGCTTTTCAGACTGTGGTTAACATTAATATGTGTTTCTTCTGCAAATCTGAGCTCTGTGTCAAACGTTAAGTTTTCTGGTTGAATTGAGCCCTACTGCCAATTCTGAGATACACTTTGTTCTAACTCCTCAGGCAAAGCTCGTACTAGAAAATAGAATGTGTTTTTGCTCTTTTTTACACCGTGGGGAAAATGAATAGGTGTTTCTTCTGCAAATCTGAGCTCTGGGTCAAAAGTTAAGTTTTCTGGTTGAATTGAGCCCTACTGCCAATTCTGAGATACACTTTGGTCTAACTCCTCAGGGAACGCTCGTACTTGAAAATTGAATGTGTTTTTGCCCTTTTTTACACCGTGGGGAACATGAATATGTGTTTCTTCTGCAAATCTGAGCTCTGTGTCAAAAGTTAAGTTTTCTGGTTGAATTGAGCCCTGCTGCCAATTCTGAGATACACTTTGGTCTAACTCCTCAGGGAACGCTCGTACTTGAAAATTTAATCTGTTTTGTGGTTTTCAGACTGTGGGGAACATGAATATGTGTTTCTTCTGCAAATCTGAGCTCTGTGTCAAACGTTACGTTTTCTGGCTGAATTGAGCCCTACTGCCAAATCTGAGATACACTTTGGTCTAACTCCTCAGGGAAAGCTCGTATTTCAAAATTGAATGTATTTTGGACTTTACAGACCGTGGGGAACATGAATATGTGTTTCTATTGCAAATCTGAGTTCTGTGTCAAAAGTTACAAATATGACTTCCAGATTGATCTAACTCCTCAGGGAAAGCTCATATTTGAAAATTGAATTTGTTTTGGACTTTACAGACCGTGGGGAACATGAATATGTGTTTCTTTTGCAAATCTAATTTCTGTGTGAACAGTTACATTTTCTGGCTGAATTGAGATCTACTGCTAAATAGGGGTTGCAGATTGGTCTAACTCCTCAGGGAAAGCTCATATTTGAAAATTGAATGTCTTTTGGACTTTAAAGACAGTAGGGAACATGAATATGTGTTTCTTTTGCAAATCTGAGTTCTGTGTCAAAAGTTTCAAATATGACTTAGAGATTGATCTAACTCCTCAGGGAAAGCTCGTATTTGAAAATTGAATGTGTTTTTGGGCTTTTCAGACCATGAGGAGCATGAATATGTGTTTCTTCTGTAAATCTGAGCTCTGTGTCAAACGTTAAGTTTTCTGGTTGCATTGAGCCCTCCTGCCAATTCTGAGATACACTTTGGTCTAACTCTTCAGGGAAAGCTCGTACTTGAAAATTGAATGTGTTTTTGCCCTTTCTCAGACCGTGGGGAACGTGAATATGTGTTTCTTCTGCAAATCTGAGCTCTCTGCGTGAAAAGTTAAATTTTCTGGTTGAATTGAGCCCTACTGCCAATTCTGAGATCCACTTTGGTCTAACTATTCAGGGAAAGCTCGTACTTCAAAATTGAATGTGTTTTTGCCCTTTCGTAGACCACGGGGAACGTGAATATGTGTTTCTTCTGCAAATCTGAGCTCTGTGTCAAAAGTTAAATTTTCTGGTTGAATTGAGCCCTACTGCCAATTCTGAGATCCACTTTGGTCTAATTCCTCAGGGAACTCTCGTAATTGAAAATTGAAGGTGTTTTGTGGTTTTCAGACCGTGGGGAACATGAATGTGTGTTTCTTCTGCAAATCTGAGCTCTGTGTCAAACGTTAAGTTTTCTGGTTGAATAGAGCCCTACTGCCAATTCTGAGATACACTTTGGTCTAATTCCTCAGGGAACGCTCGTACTTGAAAATTGAATGTGCTTTTGCTCTTTTTTAGACCATGGGGAACATGAATATGTGTTTCTTCTGCAAATCTGAGCTCTCTGCGTCAAAAGTTAAGTTTTCTGGTTGAATTGACCCCTACTGCCAATTCTAAATACACTTTGGTCTAACTCCTCAGGGAACTCTCGTACTTGAAAATTGAATGTGTTTTGTGGTTTTCAGACCGTGGGGGACATGAATATGTGTTTCTTCTGCAAATCTGAGCTCTGTGTCAAAAGTTACGTTTTCTGGCTGAATTGAGCCCTACTGCCAAATCTGAGATACACTTTGGTCTAACTCCTCAGGGAATGCTCGTACTTGAAAATTCAATGTGTTTTTGTCCTTTTTTACACCGTGGGGAAAATGAATAGGTGTTTCTTCTGCAAATCTGAGCTCTATGTCAAACGTTAAGTTTTCTGGTTGAATTGAGCCCTACTGCCAATTCTGAGATACACTTTGGTCTAACTCCTCAGGGAACGCTCGTACTTGAAAATTGAATGTGTATTTGCCCTTTTTTAGACCGTGGGGAACATGAATATGTGTTTCTTCTGCAAATCTGAGCTCTGTGTCAAACGTTAAGTTTTCTGGTTGAAGAGAGACCTACTGCCAATTCTGAGATACACTTTGGTCTAACTCCTCAGGGAACGCTCGTACTTGAAAATTGAATGTGCTTTTGCTCTTTTTTAGACCATGGGGAACATGAATATGTGTTTCTTCTGCAAATCTGAGCTCTCTGCGTCAAAAGTTATGTTTTCCGGTTGAATTGACCCCTACTGCCAATTCTAATACACTTTGGTCTAACTCCTCAGGGAACTCTCGTACTTGAAAATTGAATGTGTTTTGTGGTTTTCAGACCGTGGGGGACATAAATATGTGTTTCTTCTGCAAATCTTAGCTCTGTGTCAAACGTTAAGTTTTCTGGTTGCATTGAGCCCTCCTGCCAATTCTGAGATACACTTTGGTCTAACTCTTCAGGGAAAGCTCGTACTTGAAAATTGAATGTGTTTTTGCCCTTTCTCAGACCGTGGGGAACGTGAATATGTGTTTCTTCTGCAAATCTGAGCTCTCTGCGTGAAAAGTTAAGTTTTCTGGTTGAATTGAGCCCTACTGCCAATTCTGAGATCCACTTTGGTCTAACTATTCAGGGAAAGCTCGTACTTCAAAATTGAATGTGTTTTTGCCCTTTCGTAGACCACGGGGAACGTGAATATGTGTTTCTTCTGCAAATCTGAGCTCTGTGTCAAAAGTTAAGTTTTCTGGTTGAATTGAGCCCTACTGCCAATTCTGAGATCCACTTTGGTCTAATTCCTCAGGGAACTCTCGTAATTGAAAATTGAAGGTGTTTTGTGGTTTTCAGACCGTGGGGAACATGAATGTGTGTTTCTTCTGCAAATCTGAGCTCTGTGTCAAACGTTAAGTTTTCTGGTTGAATAGAGCCCTACTGCCAATTCTGAGATACACTTTGGTCTAATTCCTCAGGGAACGCTCGTACTTGAAAATTGAATGTGCTTTTGCTCTTTTTTAGACCATGGGGAACATGAATATGTGTTTCTTCTGCAAATCTGAGCTCTCTGCGTCAAAAGTTAAGTTTTCTGGTTGAATTGACCCCTACTGCCAATTCTAAATACACTTTGGTCTAACTCCTCAGGGAACTCTCGTACTTGAAAATTGAATGTGTTTTGTGGTTTTCAGACCGTGGGGGACATGAATAGGTGTTTCTTCTGCAAATTTGAGCTCTGTGTCAAACGTTAAGTTTTCTGGTTGAATTGAGCCCTACTGCCAATTCTGAGATACACTTTGGTCTAACTCCTCAGGGAACGCTCGTACTTGAAAATTGAATGTGTTTTTGCCCTTTTTTAGACCGTGGGGAATATGAATATGTGTTTCTTCTGCAAATCTGAGCTCTGTGTCAAACGTTAAGTTTTCTGGTTGAAGAGAGCCCTACTGCCAATTCTGAGATACACTTTGGTCTAACTCCTCAGGGAACGCTCGTACTTGAAAATTGAATGTGCTTTTGCTCTTTTTTAGACCATGGGGAACATGAATATGTGTTTCTTCTGCAAATCTGAGCTCTCTGCGTCAAAAGTTATGTTTTCCGGTTGAATTGACCCCTACTGCCAATTCTAATACACTTTGGTCTAACTCCTCAGGGAACTCTCGTACTTGAAAATTGAATGTGTTTTGTGGTTTTCAGACCGTGGGGGACATAAATATGTGTTTCTTCTGCAAATCTGAGCTCTGTGTCAAAAGTTACGTTTTCTGGCTGAATTGAGCCCTACTGCCAAATCTGAGAAACACTTTGGTCTAACTCCTCAGGGAATGCTCGTACTTGAAAATTCAATGTGTTTTTGCGCTTTTCAGACTGTGGTTAACATTAATATGTGTTTCTTCTGCAAATCTGAGCTCTGTGTCAAACGTTAAGTTTTCTGGTTGAATTGAGCCCTACTGCCAATTCTGAGATACACTTTGTTCTAACTCCTCAGGCAAAGCTCGTACTAGAAAATAGAATGTGTTTTTGCTCTTTTTTACACCGTGGGGAAAATGAATAGGTGTTTCTTCTGCAAATCTGAGCTCTGGGTCAAAAGTTAAGTTTTCTGGTTGAATTGAGCCCTACTGCCAATTCTGAGATACACTTTGGTCTAACTCCTCAGGGAACGCTCGTACTTGAAAATTGAATGTGTTTTTGCCCTTTTTTACACCGTGGGGAACATGAATATGTGTTTCTTCTGCAAATCTGAGCTCTGTGTCAAAAGTTAAGTTTTCTGGTTGAATTGAGCCCTGCTGCCAATTCTGAGATACACTTTGGTCTAACTCCTCAGGGAACGCTCGTACTTGAAAATTTAATCTGTTTTGTGGTTTTCAGACTGTGGGGAACATGAATATGTGTTTCTTCTGCAAATCTGAGCTCTGTGTCAAACGTTACGTTTTCTGGCTGAATTGAGCCCTACTGCCAAATCTGAGATAGACTTTGGTCTAACTCCTCAGGGAAAGCTCGTATTTCAAAATTGAATGTATTTTGGACTTTACAGACCGTGGGGAACATGAATATGTGTTTCTATTGCAAATCTGAGTTCTGTGTCAAAAGTTACAAATATGACTTCCAGATTGATCTAACTCCTCAGGGAAAGCTCATATTTGAAAATTGAATTTGTTTTGGACTTTACAGACCGTGGGGAACATGAATATGTGTTTCTTTTGCAAATCTAATTTCTGTGTGAACAGTTACATTTTCTGGCTGAATTGAGATCTACTGCTAAATAGGGGTTGCAGATTGGTCTAACTCCTCAGTGAAAGCTCATATTTGAAAATTGAATGTCTTTTGGACTTTAAAGACAGTAGGGAACATGAATATGTGTTTCTTTTGCAAATCTGAGTTCTGTGTCAAAAGTTTCAAATATGACTTAGAGATTGATCTAACTCCTCAGGGAAAGCTCGTATTTGAAAATTGAATGTGTTTTTGGGCTTTTCAGACCATGAGGAGCATGAATATGTGTTTCTTCTGTAAATCTGAGCTCTGTGTCAAACGTTAAGTTTTCTGGTTGCATTGAGCCCTCCTGCCAATTCTGAGATACACTTTGGTCTAACTCTTCAGGGAAAGCTCGTACTTGAAAATTGAATGTGTTTTTGCCCTTTCTCAGACCGTGGGGAACGTGAATATGTGTTTCTTCTGCAAATCTGAGCTCTCTGCGTGAAAAGTTAAGTTTTCTGGTTGAATTGAGCCCTACTGCCAATTCTGAGATCCACTTTGGTCTAACTATTCAGGGAAAGCTCGTACTTCAAAATTGAATGTGTTTTTGCCCTTTCGTAGACCACGGGGAACGTGAATATGTGTTTCTTCTGCAAATCTGAGCTCTGTGTCAAAAGTTAAATTTTCTGGTTGAATTGAGCCCTACTGCCAATTCTGAGATCCACTTTGGTCTAATTCCTCAGGGAACTCTCGTAATTGAAAATTGAAGGTGTTTTGTGGTTTTCAGACCGTGGGGAACATGAATGTGTGTTTCTTCTGCAAATCTGAGCTCTGTGTCAAACGTTAAGTTTTCTGGTTGAATAGAGCCCTACTGCCAATTCTGAGATACACTTTGGTCTAATTCCTCAGGGAACGCTCGTACTTGAAAATTGAATGTGCTTTTGCTCTTTTTTAGACCATGGGGAACATGAATATGTGTTTCTTCTGCAAATCTGAGCTCTCTGCGTCAAAAGTTAAGTTTTCTGGTTGAATTGACCCCTACTGCCAATTCTAAATACACTTTGGTCTAACTCCTCAGGGAACTCTCGTACTTGAAAATTGAATGTGTTTTGTGGTTTTCAGACCGTGGGGGACATGAATATGTGTTTCTTCTGCAAATCTGAGCTCTGTGTCAAAAGTTACGTTTTCTGGCTGAATTGAGCCCTACTGCCAAATCTGAGATACACTTTGGTCTAACTCCTCAGGGAATGCTCGTACTTGAAAATTCAATGTGTTTTTGCCCTTTTTTACACCGTGGGGAAAATGAATAGGTGTTTCTTCTGCAAATCTGAGCTCTATGTCAAACGTTAAGTTTTCTGGTTGAATTGAGCCCTACTGCCAATTCTGAGATACACTTTGGTCTAACTCCTCAGGGAATGCTCGTACTTGAAAATTGAATGTGTTTTTGCCCTTTTTTAGACCGTGGGGAACATGAATATGTGTTTCTTCTGCAAATCTGAGCTCTGTGTCAAACGTTAAGTTTTCTGGTTGAAGAGAGCCCTCCTGCCAATTCTGAGATACACTTTGGTCTAACTCTTCAGGGAAAGCTCGTACTTGAAAATTGAATGTGTTTTTGCCCTTTCTCAGACCGTGGGGAACGTGAATATGTGTTTCTTCTGCAAATCTGAGCTCTCTGCGTGAAAAGTTAAGTTTTCTGGTTGAATTGAGCCCTACTGCCAATTCTGAGATCCACTTTGGTCTAACTATTCAGGGAAAGCTCGTACTTCAAAATTGAATGTGTTTTTGCCCTTTCGTAGACCACGGGGAACGTGAATATGTGTTTCTTCTGCAAATCTGAGCTCTGTGTCAAAAGTTAAATTTTCTGGTTGAATTGAGCCCTACTGCCAATTCTGAGATCCACTTTGGTCTAATTCCTCAGGGAACTCTCGTAATTGAAAATTGAAGGTGTTTTGTGGTTTTCAGACCGTGGGGAACATGAATGTGTGTTTCTTCTGCAAATCTGAGCTCTGTGTCAAACGTTAAGTTTTCTGGTTGAATAGAGCCCTACTGCCAATTCTGAGATACACTTTGGTCTAATTCCTCAGGGAACGCTCGTACTTGAAAATTGAATGTGCTTTTGCTCTTTTTTAGACCATGGGGAACATGAATATGTGTTTCTTCTGCAAATCTGAGCTCTCTGCGTCAAAAGTTAAGTTTTCTGGTTGAATTGACCCCTACTGCCAATTCTAAATACACTTTGGTCTAACTCCTCAGGGAACTCTCGTACTTGAAAATTGAATGTGTTTTGTGGTTTTCAGACCGTGGGGGACATGAATATGTGTTTCTTCTGCAAATCTGAGCTCTGTGTCAAAAGTTACGTTTTCTGGCTGAATTGAGCCCTACTGCCAAATCTGAGATACACTTTGGTCTAACTCCTCAGGGAATGCTCGTACTTGAAAATTCAATGTGTTTTTGCCCTTTTTTACACCGTGGGGAAAATGAATAGGTGTTTCTTCTGCAAATCTGAGCTCTATGTCAAACGTTAAGTTTTCTGGTTGAATTGAGCCCTACTGCCAATTCTGAGATACACTTTGGTCTAACTCCTCAGGGAATGCTCGTACTTGAAAATTGAATGTGTTTTTGCCCTTTTTTAGACCGTGGGGAACATGAATATGTGTTTCTTCTGCAAATCTGAGCTCTGTGTCAAACGTTAAGTTTTCTGGTTGAAGAGAGCCCTACTGCCAATTCTGAGATACACTTTGGTCTAACTCCTCAGGGAACGCTCGTACTTGAAAATTGAATGTGCTTTTGCTCTTTTTTAGACCATGGGGAACATGAATATGTGTTTCTTCTGCAAATCTGAGCTCTCTGCGTCAAAAGTTATGTTTTCCGGTTGAATTGACCCCTACTGCCAATTCTAATACACTTTGGTCTAACTCCTCAGGGAACTCTCGTACTTGAAAATTGAATGTGTTTTGTGGTTTTCAGACCGTGGGGGACATAAATATGTGTTTCTTCTGCAAATCTGAGCTCTGTGTCAAAAGTTACGTTTTCTGGCTGAATTGAGCCCTACTGCCAAATCTGAGAAACACTTTGGTCTAACTCCTCAGGGAATGCTCGTACTTGAAAATTCAATGTGTTTTTGCGCTTTTCAGACTGTGGTTAACATTAATATGTGTTTCTTCTGCAAATCTGAGCTCTGTGTCAAACGTTAAGTTTTCTGGTTGAATTGAGCCCTACTGCCAATTCTGAGATACACTTTGTTCTAACTCCTCAGGCAAAGCTCGTACTAGAAAATAGAATGTGTTTTTGCTCTTTTTTACACCGTGGGGAAAATGAATAGGTGTTTCTTCTGCAAATCTGAGCTCTGGGTCAAAAGTTAAGTTTTCTGGTTGAATTGAGCCCTACTGCCAATTCTGAGATACACTTTGGTCTAACTCCTCAGGGAACGCTCGTACTTGAAAATTGAATGTGTTTTTGCCCTTTTTTACACCGTGGGGAACATGAATATGTGTTTCTTCTGCAAATCTGAGCTCTGTGTCAAAAGTTAAGTTTTCTGGTTGAATTGAGCCCTGCTGCCAATTCTGAGATACACTTTGGTCTAACTCCTCAGGGAACGCTCGTACTTGAAAATTTAATCTGTTTTGTGGTTTTCAGACTGTGGGGAACATGAATATGTGTTTCTTCTGCAAATCTGAGCTCTGTGTCAAACGTTACGTTTTCTGGCTGAATTGAGCCCTACTGCCAAATCTGAGATACACTTTGGTCTAACTCCTCAGGGAAAGCTCGTATTTCAAAATTGAATGTATTTTGGACTTTACAGACCGTGGGGAACATGAATATGTGTTTCTATTGCAAATCTGAGTTCTGTGTCAAAAGTTACAAATATGACTTCCAGATTGATCTAACTCCTCAGGGAAAGCTCATATTTGAAAATTGAATGTGTTTTTGGTCTTTTCAGACTTTGTCGAGCATGAATATGTGTTTCTTTTGCAAATCTGATTTCTGTGTCAAAAGTTACAAATATGAGTTAAAGATTGATCTAACTCCTCAGGGAAAGCTCGTATTTGAAAACTGAATGTGTTTTTGAACTTTTCAGACAATGAGGAGCATGAATATGTGTTTCTTCTGCAAATCTGAGCTCTCTGCGTCAAAAGTTAAGTTTTCCGGTTGAATTGACCCCTACTGCCAATTCTAATACACTTTGGTCTAACTCCTCAGGGAACTCTCGTACTTGAAAATTGAATGTGTTTTGTGGTTTTCAGACCGTGGGGGACATGAATATGTGTTTCTTCTGCAAATCTGAGCTCTGTGTCAAAAGTTACGTTTTCTGGCTGAATTGAGCCCTACTGCCAAATCTGAGATACACTTTGGTCTAACTCCTCAGGGAAAGCTCGTATTTGAAAACTGAATGTGTTTTTGAACTTTTCAGACAATGAGGAGCATGAATATGTGTTTCTTTTGCAAATCTGAAATCTGTGTCAAAAGTTCCGTTTTCTGGCTCAATAGAGATCTACTGCTAAATAGGAATTACAGATTGGTCTAACTACTCAGGGAAAGGTTGTATTTGAAAATTGAATGTGTTTTGGACTTTACAGACCGTGGGGAACATGAATATGTGTTTCTTTTGCAAATCTGATTTCTGTGTCAAAAGTTCCGTTTTATGGCTGAATTGAGATCTACTTCTAAATAGGAGTCACAGATTGGTTTAACTCCTCAGGGAAAGCTCATATTTGAAAAATGAATGTCTTTTGGACTTTTCAGACCGTAGTGAACATGAGTATGTGTTTCTTTTGCAAATCTGTGTTCTGTGTCAAAAGTTACAAATATGACTTACAGATTGATCTAACTCCTCAGGGAAAGCTCGCATTTCAAAATTGAATTTGTTTTGGACTTTACAGACCGTGGGGAACATGAATATGTGTTTCTTTTGCAAATCTGATTTCTGTGTGAAAAGTTACATTTTCTGGCTGAATTGAGATCTACTGCTAAATAGGGGTTGCAGATTGGTCTAACTCCTCAGGGAAAGCTCATATTTGAAAATTGAATGTCTTTTGGACTTTAAAGACAGTAGGCAACATGAATATGTGTTTCTTTTGCAAATCTGAGTTCTGTGTCAAAAGTTTTTTTTTTTTTTTCAACAAACTTTATTCGTATTTAAAAAAAGGACATTTAAAACAATTATAAGAAAAACTGAACAAGTTTTTCTTAATCAAACACACAAATTACAAGTACATATACTATACATATATAATGCTCAACTTCATCTATCAACTACTTTCTAATGTTATATATACATATATATATATATACACACAGTGACTTGTTTCTTTCTATAGCTCTCTGACAGTGCAGTTGTTTATTTGCATTAATTTCTCCTAACTTTCATCTCTAAGCATTCCCTCTCTCTGACTTATCCACTGGTACCAGCTATTCCATATTTTAAAGTATTTTGAATCTTCCTTATCCTGTAATTTTAGGGTTAATTTATCCATCTCTGCGCATACGTAGATTTTCTGTATTACTTCCTGATCAGTTGGCAAACGGTCTATTTTCCAAAGTTGTGCCAACGCTAATCTTGCCGCTGTTATAATGTGGAGTATTAAGTATTTTATGTCCTTCCTAATATTCTTATTGATCATGCCGAGTAAAAAGACTTCAGGTGTTAATTCAATTTCGTGATTTGTTATCTCTAATATCCATGTTTTTATTTTGTTCCAATATTTTTTGATTTTTGGGCAAAGCCACCAAGCATGGTAAAAAGTTCCCTGCGCTTTTTTACATTTCCAGCAGGCCGGGTTCACATTTGGATACATTTTTGCTAACCTTGCGGGTGGCAGATACCATCGGTACCACATTTTATAATGATTTTCTTTGTATGATACTGATTTTGTCATTCTATAGTTATCTTCCCATGCTCTTTCCCAATCTTCTAATTGTATATTATGCCCTATGTTCCTCGCCCAGGCTATCATCTGCCCTTTGACCAACTCTTCTGCCAAATCGAATTCGAGTAAATATTTGTAGATTTTTGAAATTAATTTCCCTTCTTTTGATTCTAATAGTTTGTCTAATCGATTTTGTTTTAAATCTATTCCTTCTTCCTCTTGATCTTTTCTGTATCTTACTTTTATTTGCGAGTAGGGCCACCAGTCTATTCCTATTCCTTGTTCTTTGAGCTCTTCCCTAGTTTTCAATTTCCCCTGAACATCTACTATTTCTCTGTATCTTAGAATCTTTTGTTTTGATAATATGTTGGGGTGAGTTATTGCTTCTATAGTCGATAGCCAGCCGGGAATTTTCATGTAGTGTTTTTGTTTAATTTGTAGCCATGTGTTAATTAAAGATCTCCTAATTGTATGGTTATTAAAATGTTTATATATTTTATTTCCTGAACTCCATATAAAGGCGTGCCATCCCTTCATTAAATCATGCCCTTCTAAATTTAGCAATCTTTGATTATCTAAGGTTATCCAATCTTTAATCCATAATAAACTGGCAGCCTTGTAATATTTATCCCATGCCGGGAGTCCAAATCCACCTCTACTTTTATCATCTTGTAGTATATTCAATTTTATTCTTGATTTCTTCCCTCCCCACACGAATTTTTTAGTTATTTTATCCAAATTATCAAAGAATTTCTTATCTAATTTTATTGGAATTGTTTGGAATAAATAAAGGAGTCTTGGCAGTATGTTTGATTTTATTGCTGCTATTTTCCCCAATAAAGACAATTTTAGTTTCCCCCATTTTTCTAAATCTTCCTTTATTTTCTGGACTAAAGTATCATAATTGTCTTCTTTTATTGTTGTCGTTTTGGCCGTCAAATTTATCCCTAGGTATTTAACTTTTTTAACTGTCTGCAGACCGGATTCTTTTACTAATTTCTCTACCTGTTTTGTTATCATGTTTTTTGTTATCATTTTTGTCTTTTCTTTATTAATTTTTAAACCTGCTACCTTTCCAAATTTTTCGATCTCTTTTATTAATTTTGGTGTTGTTTCTAATGGGTTTTCTACAAAAAAAACAAGGTCGTCTGCAAATGCTTGGACCTTATAATCCTCTCTCTTGATCTTTAGTCCTTGAATTTCTTTATTTGCTCTAATTCTGATTAATAAATTTTCCAATGTTAAAATAAATAGTAAAGGGGAAAGTGGACATCCCTGCCTTACTCCCTTATTTATTCCAAAAAATTTTGTTGGGTCACCATTCACCAAGACACATGCTTTCTGATTCTGATATATCGATGTTATCATTTTAGTGAATCTTTCTCCAAAATTCATACTTTTGATTTGTTGCTTCATAAATTGCCAGTTGACTTGGTCAAACGCTTTTTGTGCATCCAGAAAGATCAGCGCCACCTGTCTCTCTGGATGCACCTCATAATATTCTAAAACATCCAATGCTATTCTTAAATTGTTTTTTATCTGCCTTGTAGGCAGAAAACCATTTTGGTCCTGGTGTATTTTATTTT
This sequence comes from Pantherophis guttatus, assembly GCF_059756535.1. NCBI lineage: Eukaryota > Metazoa > Chordata > Lepidosauria > Squamata > Colubridae > Pantherophis > Pantherophis guttatus. The sequence continues at coordinate 181,767,569 of NC_142063.1, read as the reverse complement.
GTAGTATTATTTTCATCCTATTGGCAATTATACTCATGAAAACTTTATAATCAGTATTCAACAAAGAAATCGGCCTATAATTTTTTATTAATGTGGTATCTGTCCCCTCTTTAGGTATTAAGGAAATATATGCTTCTTTCCATGTGTTGGGTAGCTTTGCCTCCATTAGGGCCTCATTATATATTTCTAACAGTATTCCATTTAATGGATCTCCAAATGTCTTATAGAATTCTATTGGTAAACCGTCTGTCCCCGGGGTTTTGTTATTTTTTTGCCTCTTCAGTGCCTCTTTTAACTCCCCCATCGTAATCTCCTTATCTAATAATTCTCTTTCTTCCTCTGTTAGTATTTGCAATCCCTCCCCTTTTAAATAATATTCAATTTCCTCCTCTGTTACTATATCCTTTTCGTACAGTTTTTGATAATATTGGACTATTATGTCCTTTTTTCCCTCTAGAGCCCATTGAATCCTTCCCTCATCATCTCGTAATTTCTGAATTGTTCTTTTTTCTCTTTCCTTCCTCAGCCTATACGCCAGCCATCTCCCTGGTTTGTTTGCGTTTTCGAAATAGTTTTGTCTTGTATATTTCAATGCTGTTGCATATTTCCCCTGCTCTAATATGTTTAGGTTATGTTTTGCTGTTAACCAATTTAACCTTATTTTTTCATCCCCTGGGTTTCTTTGCAATTTACATTCCCAATTTTGAATTTCTTCTAATAATTTATTATATTCTTTCTCTCTCTCTTTTCTCCGTTTTACATTATATGATATCGTGAGGCCTCTTATATATGCTTTGGTTGTATCCCATAGGTTTTGTAGGGAAGTGTGTTGCTTTGTGTTTTCCTTATAAAACCATTCTAGCTCCTTTTCTATGTAATTCTTGTACTCTTTTTCTTGCAGTGTCTGTGTGTTCATAGTCCATCTATTCTTCTTTCTCTGCTGACCTCTCCACTTCATCATTATCGGGTTGTGGTCAGCCCAATTATTTGGTAAAATATCTACTTCTTCTATTTCCGTTATTAACATCTTAGTTACCCAAACCATATCCAACCTTGACCATGATTTATGCGGATTCGAATAATATGTATAATTTCTTGCTTCGGGGTTAAGACATCTCCAGCTATCTACCATATCTAACTCTTCCACCATATCCATAAAGGTTTTAGGTAATATATTTTTTTTATTTTTGTTTTGCTGACCACATTGATAATCTTTTCTTACGTCTAAGATTGCGTTAAAATCCCCAATCAGACAGACATTCTCCATTTTTTGTTCTATAATTTTCTCATGCACTTTTTTGTAGAATTCTAATTGTTGACTATTTGGGGCGTATATTACTACCAATAATATCTTTTTGAGCTCAAGATTTAGCTCTACCATGACTATCCTACCTTCTGTATCCACATACCTCATATTACTGTCTATTCCTTCCTTGATATATACCACCACTCCTTTTTTTTTTCCTCTGCCAATGAAGCGTATTCTTTACCTAATTTTTTATATTGTATATATTTAATATCCTGTTTTCTTATATGTACCTCCTGGAGGCACACAATGTCTGATTTTTGTTTCAAAATTTTTTTGTAAATTTGGTGTCATTTGGATGGTGAGTTGAGTCCATTAACATTTACAGATAGTATTTTTAAAGTCCGTTCCATTTTTTTTTTATTGACTTTCCTGTTGTTTCTTCTTTATTTCTTCCTGTTCCTTTTTTTTGCCTCTTGTCTGCACTCCTTCCTCTTCCTGGGTTTCTTGTCAAAAGTTTCAAATATGACTTAAAGATTGATCTAACTCCTCAGGGAAAGCTCGTATTTGAAAATTGAATGTGTTTTTGGGCTTTTCAGACCATGAGGAGCATGAATATGTGTTTCTTCTGTAAATCTGAGCTCTGTGTCAAATGTTAAGTTTTCTGGTTGAATTGAGCCCTACTGCCAATTCTGAGATACACTTTGGTCTAACTCTTCAGGGAAAGCTCGTACTTGAAAATTGAATGTGTTTTTGCCCTTTCTCAGACCGTGGGGAACGTGAATATGTGTTTCTTCTGCAAATCTGAGCTCTCTGCGTGAAAAGTTAAGTTTTCTGGTTGAATTGAGCCCTACTGCCAATTCTGAGATCCACTTTGGTCTAACTATTCAGGGAAAGCTCGTACTTCAAAATAGAATGTGTTTTTGCCCTTTCGTAGACCACGGGGAACGTGAATATGTGTTTCTTCTGCAAATCTGAGCTCTGTGTCAAAAGTTACGTTTTCTGGCTGAATTGAGCCCTACTGCCAAATCTGAGATACACTTTGGTCTAACTCCTCAGGGAATGCTCGTACTTGAAAATTCAATGTGTTTTTGTCCTTTTTTACACCGTGGGGAAAATGAATAGGTGTTTCTTCTGCAAATCTGAGCTCTATGTCAAACGTTAAGTTTTCTGGTTGAATTGAGCCCTACTGCCAATTCTGAGATACACTTTGGTCTAACTCCTCAGGGAACACTCGTACTTGAAAATTGAATGTGTTTTTGCCCTTTTTTAGACCGTGGGGAACATGAATATGTGTTTCTTCTGCAAATCTGAGCTCTGTGTCAAACGTTAAGTTTTCTGGTTGAAGAGAGCCCTACTGCCAATTCTGAGATACACTTTGGTCTAACTCCTCAGGGAACGCTCGTACTTGAAAATTGAATGTGCTTTTGCTCTTTTTTAGACCATGGGGAACATGAATATGTGTTTCTTCTGCAAATCTGAGCTCTCTGCGTCAAAAGTTATGTTTTCCGGTTGAATTGACCCCTACTGCCAATTCTAATACACTTTGGTCTAACTCCTCAGGGAACTCTCGTACTTGAAAATTGAATGTGTTTTGTGGTTTTCAGACCGTGGGGGACATAAATATGTGTTTCTTCTGCAAATCTGAGCTCTGTGTCAAAAGTTACGTTTTCTGGCTGAATTGAGCCCTACTGCCAAATCTGAGAAACACTTTGGTCTAACTCCTCAGGGAATGCTCGTACTTGAAAATTCAATGTGTTTTTGCGCTTTTCAGACTGTGGTTAACATTAATATGTGTTTCTTCTGCAAATCTGAGTTCTGTGTCAAACGTTAAGTTTTCTGGTTGAATTGAGCCCTACTGCCAATTCTGAGATACACTTTGTTCTAACTCCTCAGGCAAAGCTCGTACTAGAAAATAGAATGTGTTTTTGCTCTTTTTTACACCGTGGGGAAAATGAATAGGTGTTTCTTCTGCAAATCTGAGCTCTGGGTCAAAAGTTAAGTTTTCTGGTTGAATTGAGCCCTACTGCCAATTCTGAGATACACTTTGGTCTAACTCCTCAGGGAACGCTCGTACTTGAAAATTGAATGTGTTTTTGCCCTTTTTTAGACCATGGGGAACATGAATATGTGTTTCTTCTGCAAATCTGAGCTCTGTGTCAAAAGTTAAGTTTTCTGGTTGAATTGAGCCCTGCTGCCAATTCTGAGATACACTTTGGTCTAACTCCTCAGGGAACGCTCGTACTTGAAAATTTAATCTGTTTTGTGGTTTTCAGACTGTGGGGAACATGAATATGTGTTTCTTCTGCAAATCTGAGCTCTGTGTCAAACGTTACGTTTTCTGGCTGAATTGAGCCCTACTGCCAAATCTGAGATACACTTTGGTCTAACTCCTCAGGGAAAGCTCGTATTTCAAAATTGAATGTATTTTGGACTTTACAGACCGTGGGGAACATGAATATGTGTTTCTATTGCAAATCTGAGTTCTGTGTCAAAAGTTACAAATATGACTTCCAGATTGATCTAACTCCTCAGGGAAAGCTCATATTTGAAAATTGAATTTGTTTTGGACTTTACAGACCGTGGGGAACATGAATATGTGTTTCTTTTGCAAATCTAATTTCTGTGTGAACAGTTACATTTTCTGGCTGAATTGAGATCTACTGCTAAATATGGGTTGCAGATTGGTCTAACTCCTCAGGGAAAGCTCATATTTGAAAATTGAATGTCTTTTGGACTTTAAAGACAGTAGGGAACATGAATATGTGTTTCTTTTGCAAATCTGAGTTCTGTGTCAAAAGTTTCAAATATGACTTAGAGATTGATCTAACTCCTCAGGGGAAGCTCGTATTTGAAAATTGAATGTGTTTTTGGGCTTTTCAGACCATGAGGAGCATGAATATGTGTTTCTTCTGTAAATCTGAGCTCTGTGTCAAACGTTAAGTTTTCTGGTTGCATTGAGCCCTCCTGCCAATTCTGAGATACACTTTGGTCTAACTCTTCAGGGAAAGCTCGTACTTGAAAATTGAATGTGTTTTTGCCCTTTCTCAGACCGTGGGGAACGTGAATATGTGTTTCTTCTGCAAATCTGAGCTCTCTGCTTGAAAAGTTAAGTTTTCTGGTTGAATTGAGCCCTACTGCCAATTCTGAGATCCACTTTGGTCTAACTATTCAGGGAAAGCTCGTACTTCAAAATTGAATGTGTTTTTGCCCTTTGTTAGACCACGGGGAACGTGAATATGTGTTTCTTCTGCAAATCTGAGCTCTGTGTCAAAAGTTAAGTTTTCTGGTTGAATTGAGCCCTACTGCCAATTCTGAGATCCACTTTGGTCTAATTCCTCAGGGAACTCTCGTAATTGAAAATTGAAGGTGTTTTGTGGTTTTCAGACCGTGGGGAACATGAATGTGTGTTTCTTCTGCAAATCTGAGCTCTGTGTCAAACGTTAAGTTTTCTGGTTGAATAGAGCCCTACTGCCAATTCTGAGATACACTTTGGTCTAATTCCTCAGGGAACGCTCGTACTTGAAAATTGAATGTGCTTTTGCTCTTTTTTAGACCATGGGGAACATGAATATGTGTTTCTTCTGCAAATCTGAGCTCTCTGCGTCAAAAGTTAAGTTTTCTGGTTGAATTGACCCCTACTGCCAATTCTAAATACACTTTGGTCTAACTCCTCAGGGAACTCTCGTACTTGAAAATTGAATGTGTTTTGTGGTTTTCAGACCGTGGGGGACATGAATATGTGTTTCTTCTGCAAATCTGAGCTCTGTGTCAAAAGTTACGTTTTCTGGCTGAATTGAGCCCTACTGCCAAATCTGAGATACACTTTGGTCTAACTCCTCAGGGAATGCTCGTACTTGAAAATTCAATGTGTTTTTGTCCTTTTTTACACCGTGGGGAAAATGAATAGGTGTTTCTTCTGCAAATCTGAGCTCTATGTCAAACGTTAAGTTTTCTGGTTGAATTGAGCCCTACTGCCAATTCTGAGATACACTTTGGTCTAACTCCTCAGGGAACGCTCGTACTTGAAAATTCAATGTGTTTTTGCCCTTTTTTACACCGTGGGGAAAATGAATAGGTGTTTCTTCTGCAAATCTGATCTCTGTGTCAAAAGTTACGTTTTCTGGCTGAATTGAGCCCTACTGCCAAATCTGAGATACACTTTGGTCTAATTCCTCAGGGAAAGCTCGTATTTCAAAATTGAATGTATTTTGGACTTTACAGACCGTGGGGAACATGAATATGTGTTTCTTTTGCAAATCTGAGTTCTGTGTCAAAAGTTACAAATATGAGTTAAAGATTGATCTAACTCCTCAGGGAAAGCTCGTATTTGAAAACTGAATGTGTTTTTGAACTTTTCAGACAATGAGGAGCATGAATATGTGTTTCTTTTGCAAATCTGAAATCTGTGTCAAAAGTTCCGTTTTCTGGCTCAATTGAGATCTACTGCTAAATAGGAATTACAGTTTGGTCTAACTACTCAGGGAAAGGTCGTATTTCAAAATTGAATGTGTTTTTGACTTTACAGACCGTGGGGAACATGAATGTGTGTTTCTTCTGCAAATCTGAGCTCTCTGCGTCAAAAGTTAAGTTTTCTGGTTGAATTGAGCCCTACTGCCAATTCTGAGATACACTTTGGTCTAACTCCTCAGGCAAAGCTCGTTCTAGAAAATTGAATGTGTTTTTGCCCTTTTTTACACCGTGGGGAACATGAATAGGTGTTTCTTCTGCAAATCTGAGCTCTCTGCATCAAAAGTTAAGTTTTCTGGTTGAATTGAGCCCTACTGCCAATTCTGAGATACACTTTGGTCTAACTCCTCAGGGAAAGCTCGTACTTGAAAATTGAATGTGTTTTTGCCCTTTCTCAGACCGTGGGGAACGTGAATATGTGTTTCTTCTGCAAATCTAAGCTCTCTGCGTAAAAAGTTAAGTTTTCTGGTTGAATTGAGCCCTACTGCCAATTCTGAGATCCACTTTGGTCTAACTAGTCAGGGAAAGCTCGTACTTGAAAATTGAATGTGTTTTTGCCCTTTCTTAGACCACGGGGAACGTGAATATGTGTTTCTTCTGCAAATCTGAGCTCTGTGTCAAAAGTTACGTTTTCTGGTTGAATTGAGCCCTACTGCCAATTCTGAGATCCACTATGGTCTAATTCCTCAGAGAACTCTCGTACTTGAAAATTGAATGTGTTTTGTGGTTTTCAGACCGTGGGGAACATGAATGTGTGTTTCTTCTGCAAATCTGAGCTCTGTGTCAAAAGTTATGTTTTCTGGCTGAATTGAGCCGTACTGCCAAATCTGAGATACACTTTAGTCTAACTCCTCAGGGAAAACTCTTTCTTGAAAATTGAATGTATTTTTGCGCTTTCTTAGACCGTGGGGAACATGAATATGTGTTTGTTCTGCAAATCTGAGTTCTGTGTCAAAAGTTAAGTTTTCTGGTTGAATTGAGCCCTACTGCCAATTCTGAGATACACTTTGGTCTAACTCCTCAGGCAAAGCTCGTACTAGAAAATTGAATGTGTTTTTGCCCTTTTTTACACCGTGGGGAAGATGAATAGGTGTTTCTTCTGCAAACCTGATCTCTGTGTCAAAAGTTAAGTTTTCTGGTTGAATTGAGCCCTACTGCCAATTCTGAGATACAGTTTGGTCTAACTCCTCAGGGAACGCTCGTACTTGAAAATTGAATGTGCTTTTGCTCTTTTTTAGACCGTGGGGAACATGAATATGTGTTTCTTCTGCAGATCTGAGCTCTCTGCATCAAAAGTTAAGTTTTCTGGTTGAATTGACCCCTACTGCCAAATCTGAGATACACTTTGGTCTAACTCCTCAGGGAACGCTCGTACTTGAAAATTGAATGTGTTTTTGCCCTTTTTTAGACCGTGGGGAACATGAATATGTGTTTCTTCTGCAAATCTGAGCTCTGTGTCAAAAGTTATGTTTTCTGGCTGAATTGAGCCCTACTGCCAAATCTGAGATACACTTTGGTCTAACCCCTCAGGGAAAGCTCGTATTTCAAAATTGAATGTATTTTGGACTTTACAGACCGTGGGGAACATGAATGTGTGTTTCTTCTGCAAATCTGAGCTCTCTGCATCAAAAGTTAAGTTTTCTGATTGAATTGAGCCCTACTGCCAATTCTGAGATACACTTTGGTCTAACTCCTCAGGCAAAGCTCGTTCTAGAAAATTGAATGTGTTTTTGCCCTTTTTTACACCGTGGGGAACATGAATAGGAGTTTCTTCTGCAAATCTGAGCTCTCTGCATCAAAAGGTAAGTTTTCTGGTTGAATTGAGCCCTACTGCCAATTCTGAGATACACTTTGGTCTAACTCCTCAGGGAAAGCTCGTACTTGAAAATTGAATGTGTTTTTGCCCTTTCTCAGACCGTGGGGAACGTGAATATGTGTTTCTTCTGCAAATCTGAGCTCTCTGCGTCAAAAGTTAAGTTTTCTGGTTGAATTGAGCCCTACTGCCAATTCTGAGATCCACTTTGGTCTAACTACTCAGGGAAAGCTAGTACTTGAAAATTGAATGTGTTTTTGCCCTTTCTTAGACCACGGGGAACGTGAATATGTGTTTCTTCTGCAAATCTGAGCTCTGTGTCAAAAGTTACGTTTTCTGGTTGAATTGAGCCCTACTGCCAATTCTGAGATCCACTTTGGTCTAATTCCTCAGAGAACTCTCGTACTTGAAAATTGAATGTGTTTTGTGGTTTTCAGACCGTGGGGAACATGAATGTGTGTTTCTTCTGCAAATCTGAGCTCTGTGTCAAAAGTTATGTTTTCTGGCTGAATTGAGCCCTACTGGCAAATCTGAGATACACTTTAGTCTAACTCCTCAGGGAAAACTCTTACTTGAAAAATGAATGTATTTTTGCGCTTTCTTAGACCGTGGGGAACGTGAATATGTGTTTCTTCTGCAAATCTGAGCTCTGTGTCAAAAGTTATGTTTTCTGGCTGAATTGAGCCGTACTGCCAAATCTGAGATACACTTTAGTCTAACTCCTCAGGGAAAACTCTTTCTTGAAAATTGAATGTATTTTTGCGCTTTCTTAGACCGTGGGGAACATGAATATGTGTTTGTTCTGCAAATCTGAGTTCTGTGTCAAAAGTTAAGTTTTCTGGTTGAATTGAGCCCTACTGCCAATTCTGAGATACACTTTGGTCTAACTCCTCAGGCAAAGCTCGTACTAGAAAATTGAATGTGTTTTTGCCCTTTTTTACACCGTGGGGAAGATGAATAGGTGTTTCTTCTGCAAACCTGATCTCTGTGTCAAAAGTTAAGTTTTCTGGTTGAATTGAGCCCTACTGCCAATTCTGAGATACAGTTTGGTCTAACTCCTCAGGGAACGCTCGTACTTGAAAATTGAATGTGCTTTTGCTCTTTTTTAGACCGTGGGGAACATGAATATGTGTTTCTTCTGCAGATCTGAGCTCTCTGCATCAAAAGTTAAGTTTTCTGGTTGAATTGACCCCTACTGCCAAATCTGAGATACACTTTGGTCTAACTCCTCAGGGAACGCTCGTACTTGAAAATTGAATGTGTTTTTGCCCTTTTTTAGACCGTGGGGAACATGAATATGTGTTTCTTCTGCAAATCTGAGCTCTGTGTCAAAAGTTATGTTTTCTGGCTGAATTGAGCCCTACTGCCAAATCTGAGATACACTTTGGTCTAACTCCTCAGGGAAAGCTCGTATTTCAAAATTGAATGTATTTTGGACTTTACAGACCGTGGGGAACATGAATGTGTGTTTCTTCTGCAAATCTGAGCTCTCTGCATCAAAAGTTAAGTTTTCTGATTGAATTGAGCCCTACTGCCAATTCTGAGATACACTTTGGTCTAACTCCTCAGGCAAAGCTCGTTCTAGAAAATTGAATGTGTTTTTGCCCTTTTTTACACCGTGGGGAACATGAATAGGAGTTTCTTCTGCAAATCTGAGCTCTCTGCATCAAAAGGTAAGTTTTCTGGTTGAATTGAGCCCTACTGCCAATTCTGAGATACACTTTGGTCTAACTCCTCAGGGAAAGCTCGTACTTGAAAATTGAATGTGTTTTTGCCCTTTCTCAGACCGTGGGGAACGTGAATATGTGTTTCTTCTGCAAATCTGAGCTCTCTGCGTCAAAAGTTAAGTTTTCTGGTTGAATTGAGCCCTACTGCCAATTCTGAGATCCACTTTGGTCTAACTACTCAGGGAAAGCTAGTACTTGAAAATTGAATGTGTTTTTGCCCTTTCTTAGACCACGGGGAACGTGAATATGTGTTTCTTCTGCAAATCTGAGCTCTGTGTCAAAAGTTACGTTTTCTGGTTGAATTGAGCCCTACTGCCAATTCTGAGATCCACTTTGGTCTAATTCCTCAGAGAACTCTCGTACTTGAAAATTGAATGTGTTTTGTGGTTTTCAGACCGTGGGGAACATGAATGTGTGTTTCTTCTGCAAATCTGAGCTCTGTGTCAAAAGTTATGTTTTCTGGCTGAATTGAGCCCTACTGGCAAATCTGAGATACACTTTAGTCTAACTCCTCAGGGAAAACTCTTACTTGAAAAATGAATGTATTTTTGCGCTTTCTTAGACCGTGGGGAACGTGAATATGTGTTTCTTCTGCAAATCTGAGTTCTGTGTCAAAAGTTAAGTTTTCTGGTTGAATTGAGCCCTACTGCCAATTCTGAGATACACTTTGGTCTAACTCCTCAGGCAAAGCTCGTACTAGAAAATTGAATGTGTTTTTGCCCTTTTTTACACCGTGGGGAAGATGAATAGGTGTTTCTTCTGCAAATCTGAGCTCTGTGTCAAAAGTTAAGTTTTCTGGTTGAATTGAGCCCTACTGCCAATTCTGAGATACACTTTGGTCTAACTCCTCAGGGAACGCTCGTACTTGAAAATTGAATGTGCTTTTGCTCTTTTTTAGACCGTGGGGAACATGAATATGTGTTTCTTCTGCAAATCTGAGCTCTCTGCGTCAAAAGTTAAGTTTTCTGGTTGAATTGACCCCTACTGCCAAATCTGAGATACACTTTGGTCTAACTCCTCAGGGAACGCTCGTACTTGAAAATTGAATGTGTTTTTGCCCTTTTTTAGACCGTGGGGAACATGAATATGTGTTTCTTCTGCAAATCTGAGCTCTGTGTCAAAAGTACTTCAAAATCGTATTTCAAAATTGAATGTATTTTGGACTTTACAGACCGTGGGGAACATGAATATGTGTTTCTTTTGCAAATCTGAGTTCTGTGTCAAAAGTTAGAAATATGACTTACAGATTGATCTAACTCCTCAGGGAAAGCTCGTATTTGAAAACTGAATGTGTTTTTGAACTTTTCAGACAATGAGGAGCATGAATATGTGTTTCTTTTGCAAATCTGAAATCTGTGTCAAAAGTTCCGTTTTCTGGCTCAATTGAGATCTACTGCTAAATAGGAATTACAGATTGGTCTAACTACTCAGAGAAAGGTCGTATTTGAAAATTGAATGTGTTTTGGACTTTAAAGACAGTAGGGAACATGAATATGTGTTTCTTTTGCAAATCTGAGTTCTGTGTCAAAAGTTACAAATATGACTTAAAGATTGATCTAACTCCTCAGGGAAAGCTCGTATTTGAAAATTGAATGTGTTTTTGGGCTTTTCAGACCATGAGGAGCATGAATATGTGTTTCTTCTGCAAATTTGAGCTCTGTGTCAAACGTTAAGTTTTCTGGTTGAATTGAGCCCTACTGCCAATTCTGAGATACACTTTGGTCGAACTCCTCAGGGAAAGCTCGTACTAGAAAATTGAATGTGTTTTTGCCCTTTTTTAAACCGTGGGGAAGATGAATAGGTGTTTCTTCTGCAAATCTGAGCTCTGTGTCAAAAGTTAAGTTTTCTGGTTGAATTGAGCCCTACTGCCAATTCTGAGATACAGTTTGGTCTAACTCCTCAGGGAACGCTCGTACTTGAAAATTGAATGTGTTTTTGCCCTTTTTTAGACCGTGGGGAACACGAATATGTGTTTCTTCTGCAAATCTGAGCTCTGTGTCAAACGTTAAGTTTTCTGGTTGAATTGAGCCCTACTGCCAATTCTGAGATACACTTTGGTCTAACTACTCAGGGAACGCTCGTACTTGATAATTGAATGTACTTTTGCTCTTTTTTAGACCGTGGGGAACATGAATATGTGTTTCTTCTGCAAATCTGAGCTCTGTGTCAAAAGTTATGTTTTCTGAATTGAGCCCTACTGCCAAATCTGAGATACACTTTGGTCTAACTCCTCAGGGAAAGCTCGTATTTCAAAATTGAATGTATTTTGGACTTTACAGACCGTGGGGAACATGAATATGTGTTTCTTTTGCAAATCTGAGTTCTGTGTCAAAAGTTAGAAATATGACTTACAGATTGATCTAACTCCTCAGTGAAAGCTCATATTTGAAAATTGAATGTGTTTTTGGTCTTTTCAGACTGTGGGGAGCATGAATATGTGTTTCTTTTGCAAATCTGATTTCTGTGTCAAAAGTTAAAAATATGAGTTAAAGATTGATCTAAGTCCTCAGGGAAAGCTCGTATTTGAAAACTGAATGTGTTTTTGAACTTTTCAGACAATGAGGAGCATGAATATGTGTTTCTTTTGCAAATCTGAAATCTGTGTCAAAAGTTCCGTTTTCTGGCTCAATTGAGATCTACTGCTAAATAGGAATTACAGATTGGTCTAACTACTCAGGGAAAGCTCATATTTGAAAATTGAATGTCTTTTGGGCTTTAAAGACAGTAGGGAACATGAATATGTGATTCTTTTGCAAATCTGAGTTCTGTGTCAAAAGTTACAAAAATGAGTTGAAGATTGATCTAACTCCTCGGGGAAAGCTCGTATTTGAAAATTGAATGTGTTTTGGACTTTACAGACCGTGGGGAACAGGAATATGTGTTTCTTTTGCAAATCTGAGTTCTGTGTAAAAAGTTACAAATATGAGTTACAGATTGACCTAACACCTCAGGGAAAGCTCGTATTTGAAAATTGAATGTGTTTTTGAGTATTTCAGACTGTGAGGAGCATGAATATGTGTTTCTTCTGCAAATCTGAGCTCTGTGTCAAAAGTTACCTTTTCTGGCTGAATTGAGCCCTACTGCCAAATCTGAGATACACTTTGGTCTAACTCCTCAGGGAATGCTCGTACTTGAAAATTCAATGTGTTTTTGCCCTTTTTTACACCGTGGGGAAAATGAATAGGTGTTTCTTCTGCAAATCTGATCTCTGTGTCAAAAGTTACGTTTTCTGGCTGAATTGAGCCCTACTGCCAAATCTGAGATACACTTTGGTCTAACTCCTCAGCGAAAGCTCGTATTTCAAAATTGAATGTATTTTGGACTTTACAGACCGTGGGGAACATGAATATGTGTTTCTTTTGCAAATCTGAGTTCTGTGTCAAAAGTTACAAATATGAGTTAAAGATTGATCTAACTCCTCAGGGAAAGCTCGTATTTGAAAACTGAATGTGTTTTTGAACTTTTCAGACAATGAGGAGCATGAATATGTGTTTCTTTTGCAAATCTGAAATCTGTGTCAAAAGTTCCGTTTTCTGGCTCAATTGAGATCTACTGCTAAATAGGAATTACAGTTTGGTCTAACTACTCAGGGAAAGGTCGTATTTCAAAATTGAATGTGTTTTTGACTTTACAGACCGTGGGGAACATGAATGTGTGTTTCTTCTGCAAATCTGAGCTCTGTGTCAAAAGTTATGTTTTCTGGCTGAATTGAGCCGTACTGCCAAATCTGAGATACACTTTAGTCTAACTCCTCAGGGAAAACTCTTTCTTGAAAATTGAATGTATTTTTGCGCTTTCTTAGACCGTGGGGAACGTGAATATGTGTTTGTTCTGCAAATCTGAGTTCTGTGTCAAAAGTTAAGTTTTCTGGTTGAATTGAGCCCTACTGCCAATTCTGAGATACACTTTGGTCTAACTCCTCAGGCAAAGCTCGTACTAGAAAATTGAAAGTGTTTTTGCCCTTTTTTACACCGTGGGGAAGATGAATAGGTGTTTCTTCTGCAAACCTGAGCTCTGTGTCAAAAGTTAAGTTTTCTGGTTGAATTGAGCCCTACTGCCAATTCTGAGATACAGTTTGGTCTAACTCCTCAGGGAACGCTCGTACTTGAAAATTGAATGTGCTTTTGCTCTTTTTTAGACCGTGGGGAACATGAATATGTGTTTCTTCTGCAGATCTGAGCTCTCTGCATCAAAAGTTAAGTTTTCTGGTTGAATTGACCCCTACTGCCAAATCTGAGATACACTTTGTTCTAACTCCTCAGGGAACGCTCGTACTTGAAAATTGAATGTGTTTTTGCCCTTTTTTAGACCGTGGGGAACATGAATATGTGTTTCTTCTGCAAATCTGAGCTCTGTGTCAAAAGTTATGTTTTCTGGCTGAATTGAGCCCTACTGCCAAATCTGAGATACACTTTGGTCTAACTCCTCAGGGAAAGCTCGTATTTCAAAATTGAATGTATTTTGGACTTTACAGACCGTGGGGAACATGAATGTGTGTTTCTTCTGCAAATCTGAGCTCTCTGCATCAAAAGTTAAGTTTTCTGATTGAATTGAGCCCTACTGCCAATTCTGAGATACACTTTGGTCTAACTCCTCAGGCAAAGCTCGTTCTAGAAAATTGAATGTGTTTTTGCCCTTTTTTACACCGTGGGAACATGAATAGGAGTTTCTTCTGCAAATCTGAGCTCTCTGCATCAAAAGGTAAGTTTTCTGGTTGAATTGAGCCCTAATGCCAATTCTGAGATACACTTTGGTCTAACTCCTCAGGGAAAGCTCGTACTTGAAAATTGAATGTGTTTTTGCCCTTTCTCAGACCGTGGGGAACGTGAATATGTGTTTCTTCTGCAAATCTGAGCTCTCTGCGTCAAAAGTTAAGTTTTCTGGTTGAATTGAGCCCTACTGCCAATTCTGAGATCCACTTTGGTCTAACTACTCAGGGAAAGCTAGTACTTGAAAATTGAATGTGTTTTTGCCCTTTCTTAGACCACGGGGAACGTGAATATGTGTTTCTTCTGCAAATCTGAGCTCTGTGTCAAAAGTTACGTTTTCTGGTTGAATTGAGCCCTACTGCCAATTCTGAGATCCACTTTGGTCTAATTCCTCAGAGAACTCTCGTACTTGAAAATTGAATGTGTTTTGTAGTTTTCAGACCGTGGGGAACATGAATGTGTGTTTCTTCTGCAAATCTGAGCTCTGTGTCAAAAGTTATGTTTTCTGGCTGAATTGAGCCCTACTGGCAAATCTGAGATACACTTTAGTCTAACTCCTCAGGGAAAACTCTTACTTGAAAAATGAATGTATTTTTGCGCTTTCTTAGACCGTGGGGAACGTGAATATGTGTTTCTTCTGCAAATCTGAGTTCTGTGTCAAAAGTTAAGTTTTCTGGTTGAATTGAGCCCTACTGCCTATTCTGAGATACACTTTGGTCTAACTCCTCAGGCAAAGCTCGTACTAGAAAATTGAATGTGTTTTTGCCCTTTTTTACACCGTGGGGAAGATGAATAGGTGTTTCTTCTGCAAATCTGAGCTCTGTGTCAAAAGTTAAGTTTTCTGGTTGAATTGAGCCCTACTGCCAATTCTGAGATACACTTTGGTCTAACTCCTCAGGGAACGCTCGTACTTGAAAATTGAATGTGCTTTTGCTCTTTTTTAGACCGTGGGGAACATGAATATGTGTTTCTTCTGCAAATCTGAGCTCTCTGCGTCAAAAGTTAAGTTTTCTGGTTGAATTGACCCCTACTGCCAAATCTGAGATACACTTTGGTCTAACTCCTCAGGGAACGCTCGTACTTGAAAATTGAATGTGTTTTTGCCCTTTTTTAGACCGTGGGGAACATGAATATGTGTTTCTTCTTCAAAACTGAGCTCTGTGTCAAAAGTTATGTTTTCTGGCTGAATTGAGCCCTACTGCCAAATCTGAGATACACTTTGGTCTAACTCCTCAGCGAAAGCTCGTATTTCAAAATTGAATGTATTTTGGACTTTACAGACCGTGGGGAACATGAATATGTGTTTCTTTTGCAAATCTGAGTTCTGTGTCAAAAGTTAGAAATATGACTTACAGATTGATCTAACTCCTCAGGGAAAGCTCGTATTTGAAAACTGAATGTGTTTTTGAACTTTTCAGACAATGAGGAGCATGAATATGTGTTTCTTTTGCAAATCTGAAATCTGTGTCAAAAGTTCCGTTTTCTGGCTCAATTGAGATCTACTGCTAAATAGGAATTACAGATTGGTCTAACTACTCAGAGAAAGGTCGTATTTGAAAATTGAATGTGTTTTGGACTTTAAAGACAGTAGGGAACATGAATATGTGTTTCTTTTGCAAATCTGAGTTCTGTGTCAAAAGTTACAAATATGACTTAAAGATTGATCTAACTCCTCAGGGAAAGCTCGTATTTGAAAATTGAATGTGTTTTTGGGCTTTTCAGACCATGAGGAGCATGAATATGTGTTTCTTCTGCAAATTTGAGCTCTGTGTCAAACGTTAAGTTTTCTGGTTGAATTGAGCCCTACTGCCAATTCTGAGATACACTTTGGTCGAACTCCTCAGGGAAAGCTCGTACTAGAAAATTGAATGTGTTTTTGCCCTTTTTTACACCGTGGGGAAGATGAATAGGTGTTTCTTCTGCAAATCTGAGCTCTGTGTCAAAAGTTAAGTTTTCTGGTTGAATTGAGCCCTACTGCCAATTCTGAGATACAGTTTGGTCTAACTCCTCAGGGAACGCTCGTACTTGAAAATTGAATGTGTTTTTGCCCTTTTTTAGACCGTGGGGAACACGAATATGTGTTTCTTCTGCAAACCTGAGCTCTGTGTCAAACGTTAAGTTTTCTGGTTGAATTGAGCCCTATTGCCAATTCTGAGATACACTTTGGTCTAACTACTCAGGGAACGCTCGTACTTGATAATTGAATGTACTTTTGCTCTTTTTTAGACCGTGGGGAACATGAATATGTGTTTCTTCTGCAAATCTGAGCTCTGTGTCAAAAGTTATGTTTTCTGGCTGAATTGAGCCCTACTGCCAAATCTGAGATACACTTTGGTCTAACTCCTCAGGGAAAGCTCGTATTTCAAAATTGAATGTATTTTGGACTTTACAGACCGTGGGGAACATGAATATGTGTTTCTTTTGCAAATCTGAGTTCTGTGTCAAAAGTTAGAAATATGACTTACAGATTGATCTAACTCCTCAGGGAAAGCTCATATTTGAAAATTGAATGTGTTTTTGGTCTTTTCAGACTGTGAGGAGCATGAATATGTGTTTCTTTTGCAAATCTGATTTCTGTGTCAAAAGTTAAAAATATGAGTTAAAGATTGATCTAAGTCCTCAGGGAAAGCTCGTATTTGAAAACTGAATGTGTTTTTGAACTTTTCAGACAATGAGGAGCATGAATATGTGTTTCTTTTGCAAATCTGAAATCTGTGTCAAAAGTTCCGTTTTCTGGCTCAATTGAGATCTACTGCTAAATAGGAATTACAGATTGGTCTAACTACTCAGGGAAAGCTCATATTTGAAAATTGAATGTCTTTTGGGCTTTAAAGACAGTAGGGAACATGAATATGTGATTCTTTTGCAAATCTGAGTTCTGTGTCAAAAGTTACAAAAATGAGTTGAAGATTGATCTAACTCCTCGGGGAAAGCTCGTATTTGAAAAATGAATGTGTTTTGGACTTTACAGGCCGTGGGGAACAGGAATATGTGTTTCTTTTGCAAATCTGAGTTCTGTGTAAAAAGTTACAAATATGAGTTACAGATTGACCTAACACCTCAGGGAAAGCTCGTATTTGAAAATTGAATGTGTTTTTGAGTATTTCAGACCGTGAGGAGCATGAATATGTGTTTCTTTTGCAAATCTGAGTTCTGTGTCAAAAGTTACAAATATGACTTACAGATTGATCTAACTCCTCAGGGAAAGCTCGTATTTGGAAATTGAATGTGTTTTTGATCTTTTCAGACTGTGAGGAGCATGAATATGTGTTTCTTTTGCAAATCTGATTTCTGTGTCAAAAGTTACAAATATGAGTTAAAGATTGATCTATCTCCTCAGGGAAAGCTTGTATTTGAAAACTGAATGTGTTTTTGAACTTTTCAGACAATGAGGAGCATGAATATGTGTTTCTTTTGCAAATCTGAAATCTGTGTCAAAAGTTCCGTTTTCTGGCTCAATTGAGATCTACTGCTAAATAGGAATTACAGATTGGTCTAACTACTCAGGGAAAGGTTGTATTTGAAAATTGAATGTGTTTTCGACTTTACAGACCGTGGGGAACATGAATATGTGTTTGTTTTGCAAATCTGATTTCTGTGTCAAAAGTTCCGTTTTATGGCTGAATTGAGCCCTACTGCCAAATCTGAGATACACTTTAGTCTAACTCGTCAGGGAAAACTCTTACTTGAAAATTGAATGTATTTTTGCGCTTTCTTAGACCGTGGGGAACGTGAATATGTGTTTCTTCTGCAAATCTGAGTTCTGTGTCACAAGTTAAGTTTTCTGGTTGAATTGAGCCCTACTGCCAATTCTGAGATACAGTTTGATCTAACTCCTCAGGGAACGCTCGTACTTGAAAATTGAATGTGTTTTTGCCCTTTTTTAGACCGTGGGGAACATGAATATGTGTTTCTTCTGCAAATTTGAGCTCTGTGTCAAACGTTAAGTTTTCTGGTTGAATTGAGCCCTACTGCCAATTCTGAGATACACTTTGGTCTAACTCCTCAGGGAAAGCTCGCATTTCAAAATTGAATTTGTTTTGGACTTTACAGACCGTGGGGAACATGAATATGTGTTTCTTTTGCAAATCTGATTTCTGTGTGAAAAGTTACATTTTCTGGCTGAATTGAGATCTACTGCTAAATATGAGTTGCAGATTGGTCTAACTCCTCAGGGAAAGCTCATATTTGAAAATTGAATGTCTTTTGGACTTTAAAGACAGTAGGGAACATGAATATGTGTTTCTTTTGCAAATCTGAGTTCTGTGTCAAAAGTTACAAATACGACTTAAAGATTGATCTAACTCCTCAGGGAAAGCTCGTATTTGAAAATTGAATGTGTTTTTGGGCTTTTCAGACCATGAGGAGCATGAATATGTGTTTCTTCTGCAAATCTGAGCTCTGTGTCAAACGTTAAGTTTTCTGGTTGAATTGAGCCTTACAGCCAATTCTGAGATACACTTTGGTCTAACTCCTCAGGGAAAGCTCGTACTTGAAAATTGAATGTGTTTTTGCCCTTTCTCAGACCGTGGGGAACGTGAATATGTGTTTCTTCTGCAAATCTGAGCTCTCTGCATCAAAAGTTAAGTTTTCTGGTTGAATTGACCCTACTGCCAATTCTGAGATCCACTTTGGTCTAACTACTCAGGGAAAGCTCGTACTTGAAAAGTGAATGTGTTTTTGCCCTTTCTTAGACCACGGGGAACGTGAATATGTGTTTCTTCTGCAAATCTGAGCTCTGTGTCAAAAGTTACGTTTTCTGGTTGAATTGAACCCTACTGCCAATTGTGAGATACTGTTTGGTCTAACTCCTCAGGGAACGCTCGTACTTGAAAATTGAATGTGTTTTTGCCCTTTTTTAGACCATGGGGAACATGAATATGTGTTTCTTCTGCAAATTTGAGCTCTGTGTCAAACGTTAAGTTTTCTGGTTGAATTGAGCCCTACTGCCAATTCTTAGATACACTTTGGTCTAACTCCTCAGGCAAAGCTCGTACTAGAAAATTGAATGTGTTTTTGCCCTTTTTTACACCGTGGGGAACGTGAATATGTGTTTCTTCTGCAAATCTGAGCTCTCTGCATCAAAAGTTAAGTTTTCTGGTTGAATTGAGCCCTACTGCCAATTCTGAGATCCACTTTGGTCTAACTAGTCAGGGAAAGCTCGTACTTGAAAATTGAATGTGTTTTTGCCCTTTCTTAGACCACGGGGAACGTGAATATGTGTTTCTTCTGCAAATCTGAGCTCTCTGCATCAAAAGTTAAGTTTTCTGGTTGAATTGAGCCCTACTGCCAATTCTGAGATCCACTTTGGTCTAACTACTCAGGGAAAGCTAGTACTTGAAAATTGAATGTGTTTTTGCCCTTTCTTAGACCACGGGGAACGTGAATATGTGTTTCTTCTGCAAATCTGAGCTCTGTGTCAAAAGTTACGTTTTCTGGTTGAATTGAGCCCTACTGCCAATTCTGAGATCCACTTTGGTCTAATTCCTCAGAGAACTCTCGTACTTGAAAATTGAATGTGTTTTGTGGTTTTCAGACCGTGGGGAACATGAATGTGTGTTTCTTCTGCAAATCTGAGCTCTGTGTCAAAAGTTATGTTTTCTGGCTGAATTGAGCCCTACTGGCAAATCTGAGATACACTTTAGTCTAACTCCTCAGGGAAAACTCTTCCTTGAAAAATGAATGTATTTTTGCGCTTTCTTAGACCGTGGGGAACGTGAATATGTGTTTCTTCTGCAAATCTGAGTTCTGTGTCAAAAGTTAAGTTTTCTGGTTGAATTGAGCCCTACTGCCAATTCTGAGATACACTTTGGTCTAACTCCTCAGGCAAAGCTCGTACTAGAAAATTGAATGTGTTTTTGCCCTTTTTTACACCGTGGGGAAGATGAATAGGTGTTTCTTCTGCAAACCTGAGCTCTGTGTCAAAAGTTAAGTTTTCTGGTTGAATTGAGCCCTACTGCCAATTCTGAGATACAGTTTGGTCTAACTCCTCAGGGAACGCTCGTACTTGAAAATTGAATGTGCTTTTGCTCTTTTTTAGACCGTGGGGAAAATGAATATGTGTTTCTTCTGCAGATCTGAGCTCTCTGCATCAAAAGTTAAGTTTTCTGGTTGAATTGACCCCTACTGCCAAATCTGAGATACACTTTGGTCTAACTCCTCAGGGAACGCTCGTACTTGAAAATTGAATGTGTTTTTGCCCTTTTTTAGACCGTGGGGAACATGAATATGTGTTTCTTCTGCAAATCTGAGCTCTGTGTCAAAAGTTATGTTTTCTGGCTGAATTGAGCCCTACTGCCAAATCTGAGATACACTTTGGTCTAACTCCTCAGGGAAAGCTCGTATTTCAAAATTGAATGTATTTTGGACTTTACAGACCGTGGGGAACATGAATGTGTGTTTCTTCTGCAAATCTGAGCTCTCTGCGTCAAAAGTTAAGTTTTCTGGTTGAATTGAGCCCTACTGCCAATTCTGAGATCCACTTTGGTCTAACTACTCAGGGAAAGCTAGTACTTGAAAATTGAATATGTTTTTGCCCTTTCTTAGACCACGGGGAACGTGAATATGTGTTTCTTCTGCAAATCTGAGCTCTGTGTCAAAAGTTACGTTTTCTGGTTGAATTGAGCCCTACTGCCAATTCTGAGATCCACTTTGGTCTAATTCCTCAGAGAACTCTCGTACTTGAAAATTGAATGTGTTTTGTGGTTTTCAGGCCGTGGGGAACATGAATGTGTGTTTCTTCTGCAAATCTGAGCTCTGTGTCAAAAGTTATGTTTTCTGGCTGAATTGAGCCCTACTGGCAAATCTGAGGTACACTTTAGTCTAACTCCTCAGGGAAAACTCTTACTTGAAAAATGAATGTATTTTTGCGCTTTCTTAGACCGTGGGGAACGTGAATATGTGTTTCTTCTGCAAATCTGAGTTCTGTGTCAAAAGTTAAGTTTTCTGGTTGAATTGAGCCCTACTGCCAATTCTGAGATACACTTTGGTCTAACTCCTCAGGCAAAGCTTGTACTAGAAAATTGAATGTCTTTTTGCCCTTTTTTACACCGTGGGGAAGATGAATAGGTGTTTCTTCTGCAAATCTGAGCTCTGTGTCAAAAGTTAAGTTTTCTGGTTGAATTGAGCCCTACTGCCAATTCTGAGATACACTTTGGTCTAACTCCTCAGGGAACGCTCGTACTTGAAAATTGAATGTGCTTTTGCTCTTTTTTAGACCGTGGGGAACATGAATATGTGTTTCTTCTGCAAATCTGAGCTCTCTGCGTCAAAAGTTAAGTTTTCTGGTTGAATTGACCCCTACTGCCAAATCTGAGATACACTTTGGTCTAACTCCTCAGGGAACGCTCGTACTTGAAAATTGAATGTGTTTTTGCCCTTTTTTAGACCGTGGGGAACATGAATATGTGTTTCTTCTGCAAATCTGAGCTCTGTGTCAAAAGTTAAGTTTTCTGGTTGAATTGACCCCTACTGCCAAATCTGAGATACACTTTGGTCTAACTCCTCAGGGAACGCTCGTACTTGAAAATTGAATGTGTTTTTGCCCTTTTTTAGACCGTGGGGAACATGAATATGTGTTTCTTCTGCAAATCTGAGCTCTGTGTCAAAAGTTATGTTTTCTGGCTGAATTGAGCCCTACTGCCAAATCTGAGATACACTTTGGTCTAACTCCTCAGCGAAAGCTCGTATTTCAAAATTGAATGTATTTTGGACTTTACAGACCGTGGGGAACATGAATATGTGTTTCTTTTGCAAATCTGAGTTCTGTGTCAAAAGTTAGAAATATGACTTACAGATTGATCTAACTCCTCAGGGAAAGCTCGTATTTGAAAACTGAATGTGTTTTTGAACTTTTCAGACAATGAGGAGCATGAATATGTGTTTCTTTTGCAAATCTGAAATCTGTATCAAAAGTTCCGTTTTCTGGCTCAATTGAGATCTACTGCTAAATAGGAATTACAGATTGGTCTAACTACTCAGAGAAAGGTCGTATTTGAAAATTGAATGTGTTTTGGACTTTAAAGACCGTGGGGAACATGAATGTGTGTTTCTTCTGCAAATCTGAGCTCTCTGCATCAAAAGTTAAGTTTTCTGGTTGAATTGAGCCCTACTGCCAATTCTGAGATACACTTTGGTCTAACTCCTCAGGGAAAGCTCGTACTTGAAAATTGAATGTGTTTTTGCCCTTTCTCAGACCGTGGGGAACGTGAATATGTGTTTCTTCTGCAAATCTGAGCTCTCTGCGTCAAAAGTTAAGTTTTCTGGTTGAATTGAGCCCTACTGCCAATTCTGAGATCCACTTTGGTCTAACTACTCAGGGAAAGCTAGTACTTGAAAATTGAATGTGTTTTTGCCCTTTCTTAGACCACGGGGAACGTGAATATGTGTTTCTTCTGCAAATCTGAGCTCTGTGTCAAAAGTTACGTTTTCTGGTTGAATTGAGCCCTACTGCCAATTCTGAGATCCACTTTGGTCTAATTCCTCAGAGAACTCTCGTACTTGAAAATTGAATGTGTTTTGTGGTTTTCAGACCGTGGGGAACATGAATGTGTGTTTCTTCTGCAAATCAGAGCTCTGTGTCAAAAGTTATGTTTTCTGGCTGAATTGAGCCCTACTGGCAAATCTGAGATACACTTTAGTCTAACTCCTCAGGGAAAACTCTTCCTTGAAAAATGAATGTATTTTTGCGCTTTCTTAGACCGTGGGGAACGTGAATATGTGTTTCTTCTGCAAATCTGAGTTCTGTGTCAAAAGTTAAGTTTTCTGGTTGAATTGAGCCCTACTGCCAATTCTGAGATACACTTTGGTCTAACTCCTCAGGCAAAGCTCGTTCTAGAAAATTGAATGTGTTTTTGCCCTTTTTTACACCGTGGGGAAGATGAATAGGTGTTTCTTCTGCAAACCTGAGCTCTGTGTCAAAAGTTAAGTTTTCTGGTTGAATTGAGCCCTACTGCCAATTCTGAGATACAGTTTGATCTAACTCCTCAGGGAACGCTCGTACTTGAAAATTGAATGTGCTTTTGCTCTTTTTTAGACCGTGGGGAAAATGAATATGTGTTTCTTCTGCAGATCTGAGCTCTCTGCATCAAAAGTTAAGTTTTCTGGTTGAATTGACCCCTACTGCCAAATCTGAGATACACTTTGCTCTAACTCCTCAGGGAACGCTCGTACTTGAAAATTGAATGTGTTTTTGCCCTTTTTTAGACCGTGGGGAACATGAATATGTGTTTCTTCTGCAAATCTGAGCTCTGTGTCAAAAGTTATGTTTTCTGGCTGAATTGAGCCCTACTGCCAAATCTGAGATACACTTTGGTCTAACTCCTCAGGGAAAGCTCGTATTTCAAAATTGAATGTATTTTGGACTTTACAGACCGTGGGGAACATGAATGTGTGTTTCTTCTGCAAATCTGAGCTCTCTGCATCAAAAGTTAAGTTTTCTGATTGAATTGAGCCCTACTGCCAATTCTGAGATACACTTTGGTCTAACTCCTCAGGCAAAGCTCGTTCTAGAAAATTGAATGTGTTTTTGCCCTTTTTTACACCGTGGGGAACATGAATAGGAGTTTCTTCTGCAAATCTGAGCTCTCTGCATCAAAAGTTAAGTTTTCTGGTTGAATTGAGCCCTACTGCCAATTCTGAGATACACTTTGGTCTAACTCCTCAGGGAAAGCTCGTACTTGAAAATTGAATGTGTTTTTGCCCTTTCTCAGACCGTGGGGAACGTGAATATGTGTTTCTTCTGCAAATCTGAGCTCTCTGCGTCAAAAGTTAAGTTTTCTGGTTGAATTGAGCCCTACTGCCAATTCTGAGATCCACTTTGGTCTAACTACTCAGGGAAAGCTAGTACTTGAAAATTGAATGTGTTTTTGCCCTTTCTTAGACCACGGGGAACGTGAATATGTGTTTCTTCTGCAAATCTGAGCTCTGTGTCAAAAGTTACGTTTTCTGGTTGAATTGAGCCCTACTGCCAATTCTGAGATCCACTTTGGTCTAATTCCTCAGAGAACTCTCGTACTTGAAAATTGAATGTGTTTTGTGGTTTTCAGACCGTGGGGAACATGAATGTGTGTTTCTTCTGCAAATCTGAGCTCTGTGTCAAAAGTTATGTTTTCTGGCTGAATTGAGCCC
Source organism: Pantherophis guttatus (assembly GCF_059756535.1). Classification (NCBI taxonomy): domain Eukaryota; kingdom Metazoa; phylum Chordata; class Lepidosauria; order Squamata; family Colubridae; genus Pantherophis; species Pantherophis guttatus. The sequence goes on along the minus strand of NC_142063.1, from coordinate 181,743,476 downwards.
TACTGGCAAATCTGAGATACACTTTAGTCTAACTCCTCAGGGAAAACTCTTACTTGAAAAATGAATGTATTTTTGCGCTTTCTTAGACCGTGGGGAACGTGAATATGTGTTTCTTCTGCAAATCTGAGTTCTGTGTCAAAAGTTAAGTTTTCTGGTTGAATTGAGCCCTACTGCCAATTCTGAGATACACTTTGGTCTAACTCCTCAGGCAAAGCTCGTACTAGAAAATTGAATGTGTTTTTGCCCTTTTTTACACCGTGGGGAACGTGAATATGTGTTTCTTCTGCAAATCTGAGCTCTCTGCATCAAAAGTTAAGTTTTCTGGTTGAATTGAGCCCTACTGCCAATTCTGAGATCCACTTTGGTCTAACTAGTCAGGGAAAGCTCGTACTTGAAAATTGAATGTGTTTTTGCCCTTTCTTAGACCACGGGGAACGTGAATATGTGTTTCTTCTGCAAATCTGAGCTCTCTGCATCAAAAGTTAAGTTTTCTGGTTGAATTGAGCCCTACTGCCAATTCTGAGATCCACTTTGGTCTAACTACTCAGGGAAAGCTAGTACTTGAAAATTGAATGTGTTTTTGCCCTTTCTTAGACCACGGGGAACGTGAATATGTGTTTCTTCTGCAAATCTGAGCTCTGTGTCAAAAGTTACGTTTTCTGGTTGAATTGAGCCCTACTGCCAATTCTGAGATCCACTTTGGTCTAATTCCTCAGAGAACTCTCGTACTTGAAAATTGAATGTGTTTTGTGGTTTTCAGACCGTGGGGAACATGAATGTGTGTTTCTTCTGCAAATCTGAGCTCTGTGTCAAAAGTTATGTTTTCTGGCTGAATTGAGCCCTACTGGCAAATCTGAGATACACTTTAGTCTAACTCCTCAGGGAAAACTCTTCCTTGAAAAATGAATGTATTTTTGCGCTTTCTTAGACCGTGGGGAACGTGAATATGTGTTTCTTCTGCAAATCTGAGTTCTGTGTCAAAAGTTAAGTTTTCTGGTTGAATTGAGCCCTACTGCCAATTCTGAGATACACTTTGGTCTAACTCCTCAGGCAAAGCTCGTACTAGAAAATTGAATGTGTTTTTGCCCTTTTTTACACCGTGGGGAAGATGAATAGGTGTTTCTTCTGCAAACCTGAGCTCTGTGTCAAAAGTTAAGTTTTCTGGTTGAATTGAGCCCTACTGCCAATTCTGAGATACAGTTTGGTCTAACTCCTCAGGGAACGCTCGTACTTGAAAATTGAATGTGCTTTTGCTCTTTTTTAGACCGTGGGGAAAATGAATATGTGTTTCTTCTGCAGATCTGAGCTCTCTGCATCAAAAGTTAAGTTTTCTGGTTGAATTGACCCCTACTGCCAAATCTGAGATACACTTTGGTCTAACTCCTCAGGGAACGCTCGTACTTGAAAATTGAATGTGTTTTTGCCCTTTTTTAGACCGTGGGGAACATGAATATGTGTTTCTTCTGCAAATCTGAGCTCTGTGTCAAAAGTTATGTTTTCTGGCTGAATTGAGCCCTACTGCCAAATCTGAGATACACTTTGGTCTAACTCCTCAGGGAAAGCTCGTATTTCAAAATTGAATGTATTTTGGACTTTACAGACCGTGGGGAACATGAATGTGTGTTTCTTCTGCAAATCTGAGCTCTCTGCGTCAAAAGTTAAGTTTTCTGGTTGAATTGAGCCCTACTGCCAATTCTGAGATCCACTTTGGTCTAACTACTCAGGGAAAGCTAGTACTTGAAAATTGAATATGTTTTTGCCCTTTCTTAGACCACGGGGAACGTGAATATGTGTTTCTTCTGCAAATCTGAGCTCTGTGTCAAAAGTTACGTTTTCTGGTTGAATTGAGCCCTACTGCCAATTCTGAGATCCACTTTGGTCTAATTCCTCAGAGAACTCTCGTACTTGAAAATTGAATGTGTTTTGTGGTTTTCAGGCCGTGGGGAACATGAATGTGTGTTTCTTCTGCAAATCTGAGCTCTGTGTCAAAAGTTATGTTTTCTGGCTGAATTGAGCCCTACTGGCAAATCTGAGGTACACTTTAGTCTAACTCCTCAGGGAAAACTCTTACTTGAAAAATGAATGTATTTTTGCGCTTTCTTAGACCGTGGGGAACGTGAATATGTGTTTCTTCTGCAAATCTGAGTTCTGTGTCAAAAGTTAAGTTTTCTGGTTGAATTGAGCCCTACTGCCAATTCTGAGATACACTTTGGTCTAACTCCTCAGGCAAAGCTTGTACTAGAAAATTGAATGTCTTTTTGCCCTTTTTTACACCGTGGGGAAGATGAATAGGTGTTTCTTCTGCAAATCTGAGCTCTGTGTCAAAAGTTAAGTTTTCTGGTTGAATTGAGCCCTACTGCCAATTCTGAGATACACTTTGGTCTAACTCCTCAGGGAACGCTCGTACTTGAAAATTGAATGTGCTTTTGCTCTTTTTTAGACCGTGGGGAACATGAATATGTGTTTCTTCTGCAAATCTGAGCTCTCTGCGTCAAAAGTTAAGTTTTCTGGTTGAATTGACCCCTACTGCCAAATCTGAGATACACTTTGGTCTAACTCCTCAGGGAACGCTCGTACTTGAAAATTGAATGTGTTTTTGCCCTTTTTTAGACCGTGGGGAACATGAATATGTGTTTCTTCTGCAAATCTGAGCTCTGTGTCAAAAGTTATGTTTTCTGGCTGAATTGAGCCCTACTGCCAAATCTGAGATACACTTTGGTCTAACTCCTCAGCGAAAGCTCGTATTTCAAAATTGAATGTATTTTGGACTTTACAGACCGTGGGGAACATGAATATGTGTTTCTTTTGCAAATCTGAGTTCTGTGTCAAAAGTTAGAAATATGACTTACAGATTGATCTAACTCCTCAGGGAAAGCTCGTATTTGAAAACTGAATGTGTTTTTGAACTTTTCAGACAATGAGGAGCATGAATATGTGTTTCTTTTGCAAATCTGAAATCTGTATCAAAAGTTCCGTTTTCTGGCTCAATTGAGATCTACTGCTAAATAGGAATTACAGATTGGTCTAACTACTCAGAGAAAGGTCGTATTTGAAAATTGAATGTGTTTTGGACTTTAAAGACCGTGGGGAACATGAATGTGTGTTTCTTCTGCAAATCTGAGCTCTCTGCATCAAAAGTTAAGTTTTCTGGTTGAATTGAGCCCTACTGCCAATTCTGAGATACACTTTGGTCTAACTCCTCAGGGAAAGCTCGTACTTGAAAATTGAATGTGTTTTTGCCCTTTCTCAGACCGTGGGGAACGTGAATATGTGTTTCTTCTGCAAATCTGAGCTCTCTGCGTCAAAAGTTAAGTTTTCTGGTTGAATTGAGCCCTACTGCCAATTCTGAGATCCACTTTGGTCTAACTACTCAGGGAAAGCTAGTACTTGAAAATTGAATGTGTTTTTGCCCTTTCTTAGACCACGGGGAACGTGAATATGTGTTTCTTCTGCAAATCTGAGCTCTGTGTCAAAAGTTACGTTTTCTGGTTGAATTGAGCCCTACTGCCAATTCTGAGATCCACTTTGGTCTAATTCCTCAGAGAACTCTCGTACTTGAAAATTGAATGTGTTTTGTGGTTTTCAGACCGTGGGGAACATGAATGTGTGTTTCTTCTGCAAATCAGAGCTCTGTGTCAAAAGTTATGTTTTCTGGCTGAATTGAGCCCTACTGGCAAATCTGAGATACACTTTAGTCTAACTCCTCAGGGAAAACTCTTCCTTGAAAAATGAATGTATTTTTGCGCTTTCTTAGACCGTGGGGAACGTGAATATGTGTTTCTTCTGCAAATCTGAGTTCTGTGTCAAAAGTTAAGTTTTCTGGTTGAATTGAGCCCTACTGCCAATTCTGAGATACACTTTGGTCTAACTCCTCAGGCAAAGCTCGTTCTAGAAAATTGAATGTGTTTTTGCCCTTTTTTACACCGTGGGGAAGATGAATAGGTGTTTCTTCTGCAAACCTGAGCTCTGTGTCAAAAGTTAAGTTTTCTGGTTGAATTGAGCCCTACTGCCAATTCTGAGATACAGTTTGATCTAACTCCTCAGGGAACGCTCGTACTTGAAAATTGAATGTGCTTTTGCTCTTTTTTAGACCGTGGGGAAAATGAATATGTGTTTCTTCTGCAGATCTGAGCTCTCTGCATCAAAAGTTAAGTTTTCTGGTTGAATTGACCCCTACTGCCAAATCTGAGATACACTTTGCTCTAACTCCTCAGGGAACGCTCGTACTTGAAAATTGAATGTGTTTTTGCCCTTTTTTAGACCGTGGGGAACATGAATATGTGTTTCTTCTGCAAATCTGAGCTCTGTGTCAAAAGTTATGTTTTCTGGCTGAATTGAGCCCTACTGCCAAATCTGAGATACACTTTGGTCTAACTCCTCAGGGAAAGCTCGTATTTCAAAATTGAATGTATTTTGGACTTTACAGACCGTGGGGAACATGAATGTGTGTTTCTTCTGCAAATCTGAGCTCTCTGCATCAAAAGTTAAGTTTTCTGATTGAATTGAGCCCTACTGCCAATTCTGAGATACACTTTGGTCTAACTCCTCAGGCAAAGCTCGTTCTAGAAAATTGAATGTGTTTTTGCCCTTTTTTACACCGTGGGGAACATGAATAGGAGTTTCTTCTGCAAATCTGAGCTCTCTGCATCAAAAGTTAAGTTTTCTGGTTGAATTGAGCCCTACTGCCAATTCTGAGATACACTTTGGTCTAACTCCTCAGGGAAAGCTCGTACTTGAAAATTGAATGTGTTTTTGCCCTTTCTCAGACCGTGGGGAACGTGAATATGTGTTTCTTCTGCAAATCTGAGCTCTCTGCGTCAAAAGTTAAGTTTTCTGGTTGAATTGAGCCCTACTGCCAATTCTGAGATCCACTTTGGTCTAACTACTCAGGGAAAGCTAGTACTTGAAAATTGAATGTGTTTTTGCCCTTTCTTAGACCACGGGGAACGTGAATATGTGTTTCTTCTGCAAATCTGAGCTCTGTGTCAAAAGTTACGTTTTCTGGTTGAATTGAGCCCTACTGCCAATTCTGAGATCCACTTTGGTCTAATTCCTCAGAGAACTCTCGTACTTGAAAATTGAATGTGTTTTGTGGTTTTCAGACCGTGGGGAACATGAATGTGTGTTTCTTCTGCAAATCTGAGCTCTGTGTCAAAAGTTATGTTTTCTGGCTGAATTGAGCCCTACTGCCAAATCTGAGATACACTTTGGTCTAACTCCTCAGGGAACGCTCGTACTTGAAAATTGAATGTGCTTTTGCTCTTTTTTAGACCGTGGGGAACATGAATATGTGTTTCTTCTGCAAATCTGAGCTCTCTGCGTCAAAAGTTAAGTTTTCTGGTTGAATTGACCCCTACTGCCAAATCTGAGATACACTTTGGTCTAACTCCTCAGGGAACGCTCGTACTTGAAAATTGAATGTGTTTTTGCCCTTTTTTAGACCGTGGGGAACATGAATATGTGTTTCTTCTGCAAATCTGAGCTCTGTGTCAAAAGTTATGTTTTCTGGCTGAATTGAGCCCTACTGCCAAATCTGAGATACACTTTGGTCTAACTCCTCAGCGAAAGCTCGTATTTCAAAATTGAATGTATTTTGGACTTTACAGACTGTGGGGAACATGAATATGTGTTTCTTTTGCAAATCTGAGTTCTGTGTCAAAAGTTAGAAATATGACTTACAGATTGATCTAACTCCTCAGGGAAAGCTCGTATTTGAAAACTGAATGTGTTTTTGAACTTTTCAGACAATGAGGAGCATGAATATGTGTTTCTTTTGCAAATCTGAAATCTGTGTCAAAAGTTCCGTTTTCTGGCTCAATTGAGATCTACTGCTAAATAGGAATTACAGATTGGTCTAACTACTCAGAGAAAGGTCGTATTTGAAAATTGAATGTGTTTTGGACTTTAAAGACAGTAGGGAACATGAATATGTGTTTCTTTTGCAAATCTGAGTTCTGTGTCAAAAGTTACAAATATGACTTAAAGATTGATCTAACTCCTCAGGGAAAGCTCGTATTTGAAAATTGAATGTGTTTTTGGGCTTTTCAGACCATGAGGAGCATGAATATGTGTTTCTTCTGCAAATTTGAGCTCTGTGTCAAACGTTAAGTTTTCTGGTTGAATTGAGCCCTACTGCCAATTCTGAGATACACTTTGGTCGAACTCCTCAGGGAAAGCTCGTACTAGAAAATTGAATGTGTTTTTGCCCTTTTTTACACCGTGGGGAAGATGAATAGGTGTTTCTTCTGCAAATCTGAGCTCTGTGTCAAAAGTTAAGTTTTCTGGTTGAATTGAGCCCTACTGCCAATTCTGAGATACAGTTTGGTCTAACTCCTCAGGGAACGTTCGTACTTGAAAATTGAATGTGTTTTTGCCCTTTTTTAGACCGTGGGGAACACGAATATGTGTTTCTTCTGCAAATCTGAGCTCTGTGTCAAACGTTAAGTTTTCTGGTTGAATTGAGCCCTACTGCCAATTCTGAGATACACTTTGGTCTAACTACTCAGGGAACGCTCGTACTTGATAATTGAATGTACTTTTGCTCTTTTTTAGACCGTGGGGAACATGAATATATGTTTCTTCTGCAAATCTGAGCTCTGTGTCAAAAGTTATGTTTTCTGGCTGAATTGAGCCCTACTGCCAAATCTGAGATACACTTTGGTCTAACTCCTCAGGGAAAGCTCGTATTTGAAAACTGAATGTGTTTTTGCCCTTTTTTAGACCGTGGGGAACATGAATATGTGTTTCTTTTGCAAATCTGAGTTCTGTGTCAAAAGTTAGAAATATGACTTACAGATTGATCTAACTCCTCAGGGAAAGCTCGTATAAGAAAACTGAATGTGTTTTTGAACTTTTCAGACAATGAGGAGCATGAATATGTGTTTCTTTTGCAAATCTGAAATCTGTGTCAAAAGTTCCGTTTTCTGGCTCAATTGAGATCTACTGCTAAATAGGAATTACAGATTGGTCTAACTACTCAGAGAAAGGTCGTATTTGAAAATTGAATGTGTTTTGGACTTTAAAGACAGTAGGGAACATGAATATGTGTTTCTTTTGCAAATCTGAGTTCTGTGTCAAAAGTTACAAATATGACTTAAAGATTGATCTAACTCCTCAGGGAAAGCTCGTATTTGAAAATTGAATGTGTTTTTGGGCTTTTCAGACCATGAGGAGCATGAATATGTGTTTCTTCTGCAAATTTGAGCTCTGTGTCAAAAGTTATGTTTTCTGGCTGAATTGACCCCTACTGCCAAATCTGAGATACACTTTGCTCTAACTCCTCAGGGAAAGCTCGTATTTCAAAATTGAATGTATTTTGGACTTTACAGACCGTGGGGAACATGAATGTGTGTTTCTTCTGCAAATCTGAGCTCTCTGCATCAAAAGTTAAGTTTTCTGATTGAATTGAGCCCTACTGCCAATTCTGAGATACACTTTGGTCTAACTCCTCAGGCAAAGCTCGTTCTAGAAAATTGAATGTGTTTTTGCCCTTTTTTACACCGTGGGGAACATGAATAGGAGTTTCTTCTGCAAATCTGAGCTCTCTGCATCAAAAGTTAAGTTTTCTGGTTGAATTGAGCCCTACTGCCAATTCTGAGATACACTTTGGTCTAACTCCTCAGGGAAAGCTCGTACTTGAAAATTGAATGTGTTTTTGCCCTTTCTCAGACCGTGGGGAACGTGAATATGTGTTTCTTCTGCAAATCTGAGCTCTCTGCGTCAAAAGTTAAGTTTTCTGGTTGAATTGAGCCCTACTGCCAATTCTGAGATCCACTTTGGTCTAACTACTCAGGGAAAGCTAGTACTTGAAAATTGAATGTGTTTTTGCTCTTTCTTAGACCACGGGGAACGTGAATATGTGTTTCTTCTGCAAATCTGAGCTCTGTGTCAAAAGTTACGTTTTCTGGTTGAATTGAGCCCTACTGCCAATTCTGAGATCCACTTTGGTCTAATTCCTCAGAGAACTCTCGTACTTGAAAATTGAATGTGTTTTGTGGTTTTCAGACCGTGGGGAACATGAATGTGTGTTTCTTCTGCAAATCTGAGCTCTGTGTCAAAAGTTATGTTTTCTGGCTGAATTGAGCCCTACTGGCAAATCTGAGATACACTTTAGTCTAACTCCTCAGGGAAAACTCTTACTTGAAAAATGAATGTATTTTTGCGCTTTCTTAGACCGTGGGGAACGTGAATATGTGTTTCTTCTGCAAATCTGAGTTCTGTGTCAAAAGTTAAGTTTTCTGGTTGAATTGAGCCCTACTGCCAATTCTGAGATACACTTTGGTCTAACTCCTCAGGCAAAGCTTGTACTAGAAAATTGAATGTGTTTTTGCCCTTTTTTACACCGTGGGGAAGATGAATAGGTGTTTCTTCTGCAAATCTGAGCTCTGTGTCAAAAGTTAAGTTTTCTGGTTGAATTGAGCCCTACTGCCAATTCTGAGATACACTTTGGTCTAACTCCTCAGGGAACGCTCGTACTTGAAAATTGAATGTGCTTTTGCTCTTTTTTAGACCGTGGGGAACATGAATATGTGTTTCTTCTGCAAATCTGAGCTCTCTGCGTCAAAAGTTAAGTTTTCTGGTTGAATTGACCCCTACTGCCAAATCTGAGATACACTTTGGTCTAACTCCTCAGGGAACGCTCGTACTTGAAAATTGAATGTGTTTTTGCCCTTTTTTAGACCGTGGGGAACATGAATATGTGTTTCTTCTGCAAATCTGAGCTCTGTGTCAAAAGTTATGTTTTCTGGCTGAATTGAGCCCTACTGCCAAATCTGAGATACACTTTGGTCTAACTCCTCAGCGAAAGCTCGTATTTCAAAATTGAATGTATTTTGGACTTTACAGACTGTGGGGAACATGAATATGTGTTTCTTTTGCAAATCTGAGTTCTGTGTCAAAAGTTAGAAATATGACTTACAGATTGATCTAACTCCTCAGGGAAAGCTCGTATTTGAAAACTGAATGTGTTTTTGAACTTTTCAGACAATGAGGAGCATGAATATGTGTTTCTTTTGCAAATCTGAAATCTGTGTCAAAAGTTCCGTTTTCTGGCTCAATTGAGATCTACTGCTAAATAGGAATTACAGATTGGTCTAACTACTCAGAGAAAGGTCGTATTTGAAAATTGAATGTGTTTTGGACTTTAAAGACAGTAGGGAACATGAATATGTGTTTCTTTTGCAAATCTGAGTTCTGTGTCAAAAGTTACAAATATGACTTAAAGATTGATCTAACTCCTCAGGGAAAGCTCGTATTTGAAAATTGAATGTGTTTTTGGGCTTTTCAGACCATGAGGAGCATGAATATGTGTTTCTTCTGCAAATTTGAGCTCTGTGTCAAACGTTAAGTTTTCTGGTTGAATTGAGCCCTACTGCCAATTCTGAGATACACTTTGGTCGAACTCCTCAGGGAAAGCTCGTACTAGAAAATTGAATGTGTTTTTGCCCGTTTTTTACACCGTGGGGAAGATGAATAGGTGTTTCTTCTGCAAATCTGAGCTCTGTGTCAAAAGTTAAGTTTTCTGGTTGAATTGAGCCCTACTGCCAATTCTGAGATACAGTTTGGTCTAACTCCTCAGGGAACGTTCGTACTTGAAAATTGAATGTGTTTTTGCCCTTTTTTAGACCGTGGGGAACACGAATATGTGTTTCTTCTGCAAATCTGAGCTCTGTGTCAAACGTTAAGTTTTCTGGTTGAATTGAGCCCTACTGCCAATTCTGAGATACACTTTGGTCTAACTACTCAGGGAACGCTCGTACTTGATAATTGAATGTACTTTTGCTCTTTTTTAGACCGTGGGGAACATGAATATATGTTTCTTCTGCAAATCTGAGCTCTGTGTCAAAAGTTATGTTTTCTGGCTGAATTGAGCCCTACTGCCAAATCTGAGATACACTTTGGTCTAACTCCTCAGGGAAAGCTCGTATTTGAAAACTGAATGTGTTTTTGCCCTTTTTTAGACCGTGGGGAACATGAATATGTGTTTCTTTTGCAAATCTGAGTTCTGTGTCAAAAGTTAGAAATATGACTTACAGATTGATCTAACTCCTCAGGGAAAGCTCGTATAAGAAAACTGAATGTGTTTTTGAACTTTTCAGACAATGAGGAGCATGAATATGTGTTTCTTTTGCAAATCTGAAATCTGTGTCAAAAGTTCCGTTTTCTGGCTCAATTGAGATCTACTGCTAAATAGGAATTACAGATTGGTCTAACTACTCAGAGAAAGGTCGTATTTGAAAATTGAATGTGTTTTGGACTTTAAAGACAGTAGGGAACATGAATATGTGTTTCTTTTGCAAATCTGAGTTCTGTGTCAAAAGTTACAAATATGACTTAAAGATTGATCTAACTCCTCAGGGAAAGCTCGTATTTGAAAATTGAATGTGTTTTTGGGCTTTTCAGACCATGAGGAGCATGAATATGTGTTTCTTCTGCAAATTTGAGCTCTGTGTCAAAAGTTATGTTTTCTGGCTGAATTGACCCCTACTGCCAAATCTGAGATACACTTTGCTCTAACTCCTCAGGGAAAGCTCGTATTTCAAAATTGAATGTATTTTGGACTTTACAGACCGTGGGGAACATGAATGTGTGTTTCTTCTGCAAATCTGAGCTCTCTGCATCAAAAGTTAAGTTTTCTGATTGAATTGAGCCCTACTGCCAATTCTGAGATACACTTTGGTCTAACTCCTCAGGCAAAGCTCGTTCTAGAAAATTGAATGTGTTTTTGCCCTTTTTTACACCGTGGGGAACATGAATAGGAGTTTCTTCTGCAAATCTGAGCTCTCTGCATCAAAAGTTAAGTTTTCTGGTTGAATTGAGCCCTACTGCCAATTCTGAGATACACTTTGGTCTAACTCCTCAGGGAAAGCTCGTACTTGAAAATTAAATGTGTTTTTGCCCTTTCTCAGACCGTGGGGAACGTGAATATGTGTTTCTTCTGCAAATCTGAGCTCTCTGCGTCAAAAGTTAAGTTTTCTGGTTGAATTGAGCCCTACTGCCAATTCTGAGATCCACTTTGGTCTAACTACTCAGGGAAAGCTAGTACTTGAAAATTGAATGTGTTTTTGCCCTTTTTTAGACCACGGGGAACGTGAATATGTGTTTCTTCTGCAAATCTGAGCTCTGTGTCAAAAGTTACGTTTTCTGGTTGAATTGAGCCCTACTGCCAATTCTGAGATCCACTTTGGTCTAATTCCTCAGAGAACTCTCGTACTTGAAAATTGAATGTGTTTTGTGGTTTTCAGACCGTGGGGAACATGAATGTGTGTTTCTTCTGCAAATCTGAGCTCTGTGTCAAAAGTTATGTTTTCTGGCTGAATTGAGCCCTACTGGCAAATCTGAGATACACTTTAGTCTAACTCCTCAGGGAAAACTCTTACTTGAAAAATGAATGTATTTTTGCGCTTTCTTAGACCGTGGGGAACGTGAATATGTGTTTCTTCTGCAAATCTGAGTTCTGTGTCAAAAGTTAAGTTTTCTGGTTGAATTGAGCCCTACTGCCAATTCTGAGATACACTTTGGTCTAACTCCTCAGGCAAAGCTTGTACTAGAAAATTGAATGTGTTTTTGCCCTTTTTTACACCGTGGGGAAGATGAATAGGTGTTTCTTCTGCAAATCTGAGCTCTGTGTCAAAAGTTAAGTTTTCTGGTTGAATTGAGCCCTACTGCCAATTCTGAGATACACTTTGGTCTAACTCCTCAGGGAACGCTCGTACTTGAAAATTGAATGTGCTTTTGCTCTTTTTTAGACCGTGGGGAACATGAATATGTGTTTCTTCTGCAAATCTGAGCTCTCTGCGTCAAAAGTTAAGTTTTCTGGTTGAATTGACCCCTACTGCCAAATCTGAGATACACTTTGGTCTAACTCCTCAGGGAACGCTCGTACTTGAAAATTGAATGTGTTTTTGCCCTTTTTTAGACCGTGGGGAACATGAATATGTGTTTCTTCTGCAAATCTGAGCTCTGTGTCAAAAGTTATGTTTTCTGGCTGAATTGAGCCCTACTGCCAAATCTGAGATACACTTTGGTCTAACTCCTCAGCGAAAGCTCGTATTTCAAAATTGAATGTATTTTGGACTTTACAGACTGTGGGGAACATGAATATGTGTTTCTTTTGCAAATCTGAGTTCTGTGTCAAAAGTTAGAAATATGACTTACAGATTGATCTAACTCCTCAGGGAAAGCTCGTATTTGAAAACTGAATGTGTTTTTGAACTTTTCAGACAATGAGGAGCATGAATATGTGTTTCTTTTGCAAATCTGAAATCTGTGTCAAAAGTTCCGTTTTCTGGCTCAATTGAGATCTACTGCTAAATAGGAATTACAGATTGGTCTAACTACTCAGAGAAAGGTCGTATTTGAAAATTGAATGTGTTTTGGACTTTAAAGACAGTAGGGAACATGAATATGTGTTTCTTTTGCAAATCTGAGTTCTGTGTCAAAAGTTACAAATATGACTTAAAGATTGATCTAACTCCTCAGGGAAAGCTCGTATTTGAAAATTGAATGTGTTTTTGGGCTTTTCAGACCATGAGGAGCATGAATATGTGTTTCTTCTGCAAATTTGAGCTCTGTGTCAAACGTTAAGTTTTCTGGTTGAATTGAGCCCTACTGCCAATTCTGAGATACACTTTGGTCGAACTCCTCAGGGAAAGCTCGTACTAGAAAATTGAATGTGTTTTTGCCCTTTTTTACACCGTGGGGAAGATGAATAGGTGTTTCTTCTGCAAATCTGAGCTCTGTGTCAAAAGTTAAGTTTTCTGGTTGAATTGAGCCCTACTGCCAATTCTGAGATACAGTTTGGTCTAACTCCTCAGGGAACGTTCGTACTTGAAAATTGAATGTGTTTTTGCCCTTTTTTAGACCGTGGGGAACACGAATATGTGTTTCTTCTGCAAATCTGAGCTCTGTGTCAAACGTTAAGTTTTCTGGTTGAATTGAGCCCTACTGCCAATTCTGAGATACACTTTGGTCTAACTACTCAGGGAACGCTCGTACTTGATAATTGAATGTACTTTTGCTCTTTTTTAGACCGTGGGGAACATGAATATATGTTTCTTCTGCAAATCTGAGCTCTGTGTCAAAAGTTATGTTTTCTGGCTGAATTGAGCCCTACTGCCAAATCTGAGATACACTTTGGTCTAACTCCTCAGGGAAAGCTCGTATTTGAAAACTGAATGTGTTTTTGCCCTTTTTTAGACCGTGGGGAACATGAATATGTGTTTCTTTTGCAAATCTGAGTTCTGTGTCAAAAGTTAGAAATATGACTTACAGATTGATCTAACTCCTCAGGGAAAGCTCGTATAAGAAAACTGAATGTGTTTTTGAACTTTTCAGACAATGAGGAGCATGAATATGTGTTTCTTTTGCAAATCTGAAATCTGTGTCAAAAGTTCCGTTTTCTGGCTCAATTGAGATCTACTGCTAAATAGGAATTACAGATTGGTCTAACTACTCAGAGAAAGGTCGTATTTGAAAATTGAATGTGTTTTGGACTTTAAAGACAGTAGGGAACATGAATATGTGTTTCTTTTGCAAATCTGAGTTCTGTGTCAAAAGTTACAAATATGACTTAAAGATTGATCTAACTCCTCAGGGAAAGCTCGTATTTGAAAATTGAATGTGTTTTTGGGCTTTTCAGACCATGAGGAGCATGAATATGTGTTTCTTCTGCAAATTTGAGCTCTGTGTCAAAAGTTATGTTTTCTGGCTGAATTGACCCCTACTGCCAAATCTGAGATACACTTTGCTCTAACTCCTCAGGGAAAGCTCGTATTTCAAAATTGAATGTATTTTGGACTTTACAGACCGTGGGGAACATGAATGTGTGTTTCTTCTGCAAATCTGAGCTCTCTGCATCAAAAGTTAAGTTTTCTGATTGAATTGAGCCCTACTGCCAATTCTGAGATACACTTTGGTCTAACTCCTCAGGCAAAGCTCGTTCTAGAAAATTGAATGTGTTTTTGCCCTTTTTTACACCGTGGGGAACATGAATAGGAGTTTCTTCTGCAAATCTGAGCTCTCTGCATCAAAAGTTAAGTTTTCTGGTTGAATTGAGCCCTACTGCCAATTCTGAGATACACTTTGGTCTAACTCCTCAGGGAAAGCTCGTACTTGAAAATTAAATGTGTTTTTGCCCTTTCTCAGACCGTGGGGAACGTGAATATGTGTTTCTTCTGCAAATCTGAGCTCTCTGCGTCAAAAGTTAAGTTTTCTGGTTGAATTGAGCCCTACTGCCAATTCTGAGATCCACTTTGGTCTAACTACTCAGGGAAAGCTAGTACTTGAAAATTGAATGTGTTTTTGCCCTTTTTTAGACCACGGGGAACGTGAATATGTGTTTCTTCTGCAAATCTGAGCTCTGTGTCAAAAGTTACGTTTTCTGGTTGAATTGAGCCCTACTGCCAATTCTGAGATCCACTTTGGTCTAATTCCTCAGAGAACTCTCGTACTTGAAAATTGAATGTGTTTTGTGGTTTTCAGACCGTGGGGAACATGAATGTGTGTTTCTTCTGCAAATCTGAGCTCTGTGTCAAAAGTTATGTTTTCTGGCTGAATTGAGCCCTACTGGCAAATCTGAGATACACTTTAGTCTAACTCCTCAGGGAAAACTCTTACTTGAAAAATGAATGTATTTTTGCGCTTTCTTAGACCGTGGGGAACGTGAATATGTGTTTCTTCTGCAAATCTGAGTTCTGTGTCAAAAGTTAAGTTTTCTGGTTGAATTGAGCCCTACTGCCAATTCTGAGATACACTTTGGTCTAACTCCTCAGGCAAAGCTTGTACTAGAAAATTGAATGTGTTTTTGCCCTTTTTTACACCGTGGGGAAGATGAATAGGTGTTTCTTCTGCAAATCTGAGCTCTGTGTCAAAAGTTAAGTTTTCTGGTTGAATTGAGCCCTACTGCCAATTCTGAGATACACTTTGGTCTAACTCCTCAGGGAACGCTCGTACTTGAAAATTGAATGTGCTTTTGCTCTTTTTTAGACCGTGGGGAACATGAATATGTGTTTCTTCTGCAAATCTGAGCTCTCTGCGTCAAAAGTTAAGTTTTCTGGTTGAATTGACCCCTACTGCCAAATCTGAGATACACTTTGGTCTAACTCCTCAGGGAACGCTCGTACTTGAAAATTGAATGTGTTTTTGCCCTTTTTTAGACCGTGGGGAACATGAATATGTGTTTCTTCTGCAAATCTGAGCTCTGTGTCAAAAGTTATGTTTTCTGGCTGAATTGAGCCCTACTGCCAAATCTGAGATACACTTTGGTCTAACTCCTCAGCGAAAGCTCGTATTTCAAAATTGAATGTATTTTGGACTTTACAGACCGTGGGGAACATGAATATGTGTTTCTTTTGCAAATCTGAGTTCTGTGTCAAAAGTTAGAAATATGACTTACAGATTGATCTAACTCCTCAGGGAAAGCTCGTATTTGAAAACTGAATGTGTTTTTGAACTTTTCAGACAATGAGGAGCATGAATATGTGTTTCTTTTGCAAATCTGAAATCTGTGTCAAAAGTTCCGTTTTCTGGCTCAATTGAGATCTACTGCTAAATAGGAATTACAGATTGGTCTAACTACTCAGAGAAAGGTCGTATTTGAAAATTGAATGTGTTTTGGACTTTAAAGACAGTAGGGAACATGAATATGTGTTTCTTTTGCAAATCTGAGTTCTGTGTCAAAAGTTACAAATATGACTTAAAGATTGATCTAACTCCTCAGGGAAAGCTCGTATTTGAAAATTGAATGTGTTTTTGGGCTTTTCAGACCATGAGGAGCATGAATATGTGTTTCTTCTGCAAATTTGAGCTCTGTGTCAAACGTTAAGTTTTCTGGTTGAATTGAGCCCTACTGCCAATTCTGAGATACACTTTGGTCGAACTCCTCAGGGAAAGCTCGTACTAAAAAATTGAATGTGTTTTTGCCCTTTTTTACACCGTGGGGAAGATGAATAGGTGTTTCTTCTGCAAATCTGAGCTCTGTGTCAAAAGTTAAGTTTTCTGGTTGAATTGAGCCCTACTGCCAATTCTGAGATACAGTTTGGTCTAACTCCTCAGGGAACGTTCGTACTTGAAAATTGAATGTGTTTTTGCCCTTTTTTAGACCGTGGGGAACACGAATATGTGTTTCTTCTGCAAATCTGAGCTCTGTGTCAAACGTTAAGTTCTCTGGTTGAATTGAGCCCTACTGCCAATTCTGAGATACACTTTGGTCTAACTACTCAGGGAACGCTCGTACTTGATAATTGAATGTACTTTTGCTCTTTTTTAGACCGTGGGGAACATGAATATGTGTTTCTTCTGCAAATCTGAGCTCTGTGTCAAAAGTTATGTTTTCTGGCTGAATTGAGCCCTACTGCCAAATCTGAGATACACTTTGGTGTAACTCCTCAGGGAAAGCTCGTATTTCAAAATTGAATGTATTTTGGACTTTACAGACCGTGGGGAACATGAATATGTGTTTCTTTTGCAAATCTGAGTTCTGTGTCAAAAGTTAGAAATATGACTTACAGATTGATCTAACTCCTCAGGGAAAGCTCATATTTGAAAATTGAATGTGTTTTTGGTCTTTTCAGACTGTGAGGAGCATGAATATGTGTTTCTTTTGCAAATCTGATTTCTGTGTCAAAAGTTAAAAATATGAGTTAAAGATTGATCTAAGTCCTCAGGGAAAGCTCGTATTTGAAAACTGAATGTGTTTTTGAACTTTTCAGACAATGAGGAGCATGAATATGTGTTTCTTTTGCAAATCTGAAATCTGTGTCAAAAGTTCCGTTTTCTGGCTCAATTGAGATCTACTGCTAAATAGGAATTACAGATTGGTCTAACTACTCAGGGAAAGCTCATATTTGAAAATTGAATGTCTTTTGGGCTTTAAAGACAGTAGGGAACATGAATATGTGATTCTTTTGCAAATCTGAGTTCTGTGTCAAAAGTTACAAAAATGAGTTGAAGATTGATCTAACTCCTCGGGGAAAGCTCGTATTTGAAAATTGAATGTGTTTTGGACTTTACAGACCGTGGGGAACAGGAATATGTGTTTCTTTTGCAAATCTGAGTTCTGTGTAAAAAGTTACAAATATGAGTTACAGATTGACCTAACACCTCAGGGAAAGCTCGTATTTGAAAATTGAATGTGTTTTTGAGTATTTCAGACTGTGAGGAGCATGAATATGTGTTTCTTTTGCAAATCTGAGTTCTGTGTCAAAAGTTACAAATATGACTTACAGATTGATCTAACTCCTCAGGGAAAGCTCGTATTTGAAAATTGAATGTGTTTTTGATCTTTTCAGACTGTGAGGAGCATGAATATGTGTTTCTTCTGCAAATCTGAGCTCTGTGTCAAAAGTTACGTTTTCTGGCTGAATTGAGCCCTACTGCCAATTCTGAGATACACTTTGGTCTAACTCCTCAGGAAAAGCTCGCATTTCAAAATTGAATTTGTTTTGGACTTTACAGACCGTGGGGAACATGAATATGTGTTTCTTTTGCAAATCTGATTTCTGTGTGAAAAGTTACATTTTCTGGCTGAATTGAGATCTACTGCTAAATAGGAGTTGCAGATTGGTCTAACTCCTCAGGGAAAGCTCATATTTGAAAATTGAATGTCTTTTGGACTTTAAAGACAGTAGGGAACATGAATATGTGTTTCTTTTGCAAATCTGAGTTCTGTGTCAAAAGTTACAAATACGACTTAAAGATTGATCTAACTCCTCAGGGAAAGCTCGTATTTGAAAATTGAATGTGTTTTTGGGCTTTTCAGACCATGAGGCGCATGAATATGTGTTTCTTCTGCAAATCTGAGCTCTGTGTCAAACGTTAAGTTTTCTGGTTGAATTGAGCCCTACTGACAATTCTGAGATACACTTTGGTCTAAGTCCTCAGGGAACTCTCGTACTTGAAAATTGAATGTGTTTTATGGTTTTCAGACCGTGGGGAACATAAATGTGTGTTTCTTCTGCAAATCTGAGCTCTGTGCCAAAAGTTATGTTTCCTGGTTGAATTGAGCCCTACTGCCAAATCTGAGATACACTTTAGTCTAACTCCTCAGGGAAAACTCTTACTTGAAAATTGAATGTATTTTTGCGCTTTCTTAGACCGTGGGGAACGTGAATATATGTTTCTTCTGCAAATTTGAGTTCTGTGTCAAAAGTTAAGTTTTCTGGTTGAATTGAGCCCTACTGCCAATTCTGAGATACAGTTTGGTCTAACTCCTCAGGGAAAGCTCGTACTTGAAAATTGAATGTGTTTTTGCCCTTTCTCAGACCGTGGGGAACGTGAATATGTGTTTCTTCTGCAAATCTGAGCTCTCTGCGTCAAAAGTTAAGTTTTCTGGTTGAATTGAGCCCTACTGCCAATTCTGAGATCCACTTTGGTCTAACTACTCAGGGAAAGTTCGTACTTGAAAATTGAATGTGTTTTTGCCCTTTCTTAGACCACGGGGAACATGAATGTGTGTTTCTTCTGCAAATCTGAGCTCTATGCCAAAAGTTATGTTTTCTGGCTGAATTGAGCCCTACTGCCAAATCTGAGATACACTTTGGTCTAACTCCTCAGGGAAAACTCTTACTTGAAAATTGAATGTATTTTTGCACTTTCTTAGACCGTGGGGAACGTGAATATGTGTTTCTTCTGCAAATCTCAGTTCTGTGTCAAAAGTTACAAAAATGAGTTGAAGATTGATCTAACTCCTCGGGGAAAGCTCGTATTTGAAAATTGAATGTGTTTTGGACTTTACAGACCGTGGGGAACATGAATATGTGTTTCTTTTGCAAATCTGAGTTCTGTGTCAAAAGTTAGAAATATGACTTACAGATTGATCTAACTCCTCAGGGAAAGCTCATATTTGAAAATTGAATGTGTTTTTGGTCTTTTCAGACTGTGAGGAGCATGAATATGTGTTTCTTTTGCAAATCTGATTTCTGTGTCAAAAGTTAAAAATATGAGTTAAAGATTGATCTAAGTCCTCAGGGAAAGCTCGTATTTGAAAACTGAATGTGTTTTTGAACTTTTCAGACAATGAGGAGCATGAATATGTGTTTGTTTTGCAAATCTGAAATCTGTGTCAAAAGTTCCGTTTTCTGGCTCAATTGAGATCTACTGCTAAATAGGAATTACAGATTGGTCTAACTACTCAGGGAAAGCTCATATTTGAAAATTGAATGTCTTTTGGGCTTTAAAGACAGTAGGGAACATGAATATGTGATTCTTTTGCAAATCTGAGTTCTGTGTCAAAAGTTACAAAAATGAGTTGAAGATTGATCTAACTCCTCGGGGAAAGCTCGTATTTAAAAATTGAATGTGTTTTGGACTTTACAGACCGTGGGGAACAGGAATATGTGTTTCTTTTGCAAATCTGAGTTCTGTGTAAAAAGTTACAAATATGAGTTACAGATTGACCTAACACCTCAGGGAAAGCTCGTATTTGAAAATTGAATGTGTTTTTGAGTATTTCAGACTGTGAGGAGCATGAATATGTGTTTCTTTTGCAAATCTGAGTTCTGTGTCAAAAGTTACAAATATGACTTACAGATTGATCTAACTCCTCAGGGAAAGCTCGTATTTGAAAATTGAATGTGTTTTTGATCTTTTCAGACTGTGAGGAGCATGAATATGTGTTTCTTCTGCAAATCTGAGCTCTGTGTCAAAAGTTACGTTTTCTGGCTGAATTGAGCCCTACTGCCAATTCTGAGATACACTTTGGTCTAACTCCTCAGGAAAAGCTCGCATTTCAAAATTGAATTTGTTTTGGACTTTACAGACCGTGGGGAACATGAATATGTGTTTCTTTTGCAAATCTGATTTCTGTGTGAAAAGTTACATTTTCTGGCTGAATTGAGATCTACTGCTAAATAGGAGTTGCAGATTGGTCTAACTCCTCAGGGAAAGCTCATATTTGAAAATTGAATGTCTTTTGGACTTTAAAGACAGTAGGGAACATGAATATGTGTTTCTTTTGCAAATCTGAGTTCTGTGTCAAAAGTTACAAATACGACTTAAAGATTGATCTAACTCCTCAGGGAAAGCTCGTATTTGAAAATTGAATGTGTTTTTGGGCTTTTCAGACCATGAGGCGCATGAATATGTGTTTCTTCTGCAAATCTGAGCTCTGTGTCAAACGTTAAGTTTTCTGGTTGAATTGAGCCCTACTGCCAATTCTGAGATACACTTTGGTCTAAGTCCTCAGGGAACTCTCGTACTTGAAAATTGAATGTGTTTTATGGTTTTCAGACCGTGGGGAACATAAATGTGTGTTTCTTCTGCAAATCTGAGCTCTGTGCCAAAAGTTATGTTTTCTGGCTGAATTGAGCCCTACTGCCAAATCTGAGATACACTTTAGTCTAACTCCTCAGGGAAAACTCTTACTTGAAAATTGAATGTATTTTTGCGCTTTCTTAGACCGTGGGGAACGTGAATATATGTTTCTTCTGCAAATTTGAGTTCTGTGTCAAAAATTAAGTTTTCTGGTTGAATTGAGCCCTACTGCCAATTCTGAGATACAGTTTGGTCTAACTCCTCAGGGAAAGCTCGTACTTGAAAATTGAATGTGTTTTTGCCCTTTCTCAGACCGTGGGGAACGTGAATATGTGTTTCTTCTGCAAATCTGAGCTCTCTGCGTCAAAAGTTAAGTTTTCTGGTTGAATTGAGCCCTACTGCCAATTCTGAGATCCACTTTGGTCTAACTACTCAGGGAAAGTTCGTACTTGAAAATTGAATGTGTTTTTGCCCTTTCTTAGACCACGGGGAACATGAATGTGTGTTTCTTCTGCAAATCTGAGCTCTGTGCCAAAAGTTATGTTTTCTGGCTGAATTGAGCCCTACTGCCAAATCTGAGATACACTTTGGTCTAACTCCTCAGGGAAAACTCTTACTTGAAAATTGAATGTATTTTTGCACTTTCTTAGACCGTGGGGAACGTGAATATGTGTTTCTTCTGCAAATCTGAGTTCTGTGTCAAAAGTTACAAAAATGAGTTGAAGATTGATCTAACTCCTCGGGGAAAGCTCGTATTTGAAAATTGAATGTGTTTTGGACTTTACAGGCCGTGGGGAACAGGAATATGTGTTTCTTTTGCAAATCTGAGTTCTGTGTAAAAAGTTACAAATATGAGTTACAGATTGACCTAACACCTCAGGGAAAGCTCGTATTTGAAAATTGAATGTGTTTTTGAGTATTTCAGACCGTGAGGAGCATGAATATGTGTTTCTTTTGCAAATCTGAGTTCTGTGTCAAAAGTTACAAATATGACTTACAGATTGATCTAACTCCTCAGGGAAAGCTCGTATTTGGAAATTGAATGTGTTTTTGATCTTTTCAGACTGTGAGGAGCATGAATATGTGTTTCTTTTGCAAATCTGATTTCTGTGTCAAAAGTTACAAATATGAGTTAAAGATTGATCTAACTCCTCAGGGAAAGCTTGTATTTGAAAACTGAATGTGTTTTTGAACTTTTCAGACAATGAGGAGCATGAATATGTGTTTCTTTTGCAAATCTGAAATCTGTGTCAAAAGTTCCGTTTTCTGGCTCAATTGAGATCTACTGCTAAATAGGAATTACAGTTTGGTCTAACTCCTCAGGGAACGCTCGTACTTGAAAATTGAATGTGTTTTTGCCCTTTTTTAGACCGTGGGGAACATGAATATGTGTTTCTTCTGCAAATCTGAGCTCTGTGTCAAACGTTAAGTTTTCTGGTTGAATTGAGCCCTACTGCCAATTCTGAGATACACTTTGGTCTAAGTCCTCAGGGAACTCTCGTACTTGAAAATTGAATGTGTTTTATGGTTTTCAGACCGTGGGGAACATAAATGTGTGTTTCTTCTGCAAATCTGAGCTCTGTGCCAAAAGTTATGTTTTCTGGCTGAATTGAGCCCTACTGCCAAATCTGAGATACACTTTAGTCTAACTCCTCAGGGAAAACTCTTACTTGAAAATTGAATGTATTTTTGCGCTTTCTTAGACCGTCGGGAACGTGAATATATGTTTCTTCTGCAAATTTGAGTTCTGTGTCAAAAGTTAAGTTTTCTGGTTGAATTGAGCCCTACTGCCAATTCTGAGATACAGTTTGGTCTAACTCCTCAGGGAAAGCTCGTACTTGAAAATTGAATGTGTTTTTGCCCTTTCTCAGACCGTGGGGAACGTGAATATGTGTTTCTTCTGCAAATCTGAGCTCTCTGCGTCAAAAGTTAAGTTTTCTGGTTGAATTGAGCCCTACTGCCAATTCTGAGATCCACTTTGGTCTAACTACTCAGGGAAAGTTCGTACTTGAAAATTGAATGTGTTTTTGCCCTTTCTTAGACCACGGGGAACATGAATGTCTGTTTCTTCTGCAAATCTGAGCTCTGTGCCAAAAGTTATGTTTTCTGGCTGAATTGAGCCCTACTGCCAAATCTGAGATACACTTTAGTCTAACTCCTCAGGGAAAACTCTTACTTGAAAATTGAATGTATTTTTGCACTTTCTTAGACCGTGGGGAACGTGAATATGTGTTTCTTCTGCAAATCTGAGTTCTGTGTCAAAAGTTACAAAAATGAGTTGAAGATTGATCTAACTCCTCGGGGAAAGCTCGTATTTGAAAATTGAATGTGTTTTGGACTTTACAGGCCGTGGGGAACAGGAATATGTGTTTCTTTTGCAAATCTGAGTTCTGTGTAAAAAGTTACAAATATGAGTTACAGATTGACCTAACACCTCAGGGAAAGCTCGTATTTGGAAATTGAATGTGTTTTTGATCTTTTCAGACTGTGAGGAGCATGAATATGTGTTTCTTTTGCAAATCTGATTTCTGTGTCAAAAGTTACAAATATGAGTTAAAGATTGATCTAACTCCTC
Source organism: Pantherophis guttatus (assembly GCF_059756535.1). Lineage (NCBI taxonomy): Eukaryota > Metazoa > Chordata > Lepidosauria > Squamata > Colubridae > Pantherophis > Pantherophis guttatus. The sequence continues at coordinate 181,720,651 of NC_142063.1, read as the reverse complement.
AGGGAAAGCTTGTATTTGAAAACTGAATGTGTTTTTGAACTTTTCAGACAATGAGGAGCATGAATATGTGTTTCTTTTGCAAATCTGAAATCTGTGTCAAAAGTTCCGTTTTCTGGCTCAATTGAGATCTACTGCTAAATAGGAATTACAGATTGGTCTAACTACTCAGGGAAAGGTTGTATTTGAAAATTGAATGTGTTTTCGACTTTACAGACCGTGGGGAACATGAATATGTGTTTGTTTTGCAAATCTGATTTCTGTGTCAAAAGTTCCGTTTTATGGCTGAATTGAGCCCTACTGCCAAATCTGAGATACACTTTAGTCTAACTCGTCAGGGAAAACTCTTACTTGAAAATTGAATGTATTTTTGCGCTTTCTTAGACCGTGGGGAACGTGAATATGTGTTTCTTCTGCAAATCTGAGTTCTGTGTCACGTTAAGTTTTCTGGTTGAATTGAGCCCTACTGCCAATTCTGAGATACAGTTTGATCTAACTCCTCAGGGAACGCTCGTACTTGAAAATTGAATGTGTTTTTGCCCTTTTTTAGACCGTGGGGAACATGAATATGTGTGTCTTCTGCAAATTTGAGCTCTGTGTCAAACGTTAAGTTTTCTGGTTGAATTGAGCCCTACTGCCAATCCTGAGATACACTTTGGTCTAACTCCTATGGGAACCCTCGTACTTGAAAATTGAATGTGCTTTTGCTCTTTTTTAGACCATGGGGAACATGAATATGTGTTTCTTCTGCAAATCTGAGCTCTCTGCGTCAAAAGTTAAGTTTTCAGGTTGAATTGACCCCTACTGCCAATTCTAAATACACTTTGGTCTAACTCCTCAGGGAATGCTTGTACTTGAAAATTGAATGTGTTTTTGCGCTTTTCAGACTGTGGTTAACATTAATATGTGTTTCTTCTGCAAATCTGAGCAGTGTGTCAAACGATAAGTTTTCTGGTTGAATTGAGCCCTACTGCCAATTCTGAGATACACTTTGGTCTAACTCCTCAGGGAAAGCTCGCATTTCAAAATTGAATTTGTTTTGGACTTTACAGACCGTGGGGAACATGAATATGTGTTTCTTTTGCAAATCTGATTTCTGTGTGAAAAGTTACATTTTCTGGCTGAATTGAGATCTACTGCTAAATAGGAGTTGCAGATTGGTCTAACTCCCCAGGGAAAGCTCATATTTGAAAATTGAATGTCTTTTGGACTTTAAAGACAGTAGGGAACATGAATATGTGTTTCTTTTGCAAATCTGAGTTCTGTGTCAAAAGTTACAAATACGACGTAAAGATTGATCTAACTCCTCAGGGAAAGCTCGTATTTGAAAATTGAATGTGTTTTTGGGCTTTTCAGACCGTGGGGAACGTGAATATGTGTTTCTTCTGCAAATCTGAGCTCTCTGCATCAAAAGTTAAGTTTTCTGGTTGAATTGAGCCTTACAGCCAATTCTGAGATACACTTTGGTCTAACTCCTCAGGGAAAGCTCGTACTTGAAAATTGAATGTGTTTTTGCCCTTTCTCAGACCGTGGGGAACGTGAATATGTGTTTCTTCTGCAAATCTGAGCTCTCTGCATCAAAAGTTAAGTTTTCTGGTTGAATTGACCCTACTGCCAATTCTGAGATCCACTTTGGTCTAACTACTCAGGGAAAGCTCGTACTTGAAAATTGAATGTGTTTTTGCCCTTTCTTAGACCACGGGGAATGTGAATATGTGTTTCTTCTGCAAATCTGAGCTCTGTGTCAAAAGTTACGTTTTCTGGTTGAATTGAACCCTACTGCCAATTGTGAGATACTGTTTGGTCTAACTCCTCAGGGAACGCTCGTACTTGAAAATTGAATGTGTTTTTGCCCTTTTTTAGACCGTGGGGAACATGAATATGTGTTTCTTCTGCAAATTTGAGCTCTGTGTCAAACGTTAAGTTTTCTGGTTGAATTGAGCCCTACTGCCAATTCTGAGATCCACTTTGGTCTAATTCCTCAGAGAACTCTCGTACTTGAAAATTGAATGTGTTTTGTGGTTTTCAGACCGTGGGGAACATGAATGTGTGTTTCTTCTGCAAATCTGAGCTCTGTGTCAAAAGTTATGTTTTCTGGCTGAATTGAGCCCTACTGCCAAATCTGAGATACACTTTGGTCTAACTCCTCAGGGAAAGCTCGTATTTCAAAATTGAATGTATTTTGGACTTTACAGACCGTGGGGAACATGAATATGTGTTTCTTTTGCAAATCTGAGTTCTGTGTCAAAAGTTAGAAATATGACTTACAGATTGATCTAACTCCTCAGGGAAAGCTCATATTTGAAAATTGAATGTGTTTTTGGTCTTTTCAGACTGTGAGGAGCATGAATATGTGTTTCTTTTGCAAATCTGATTTCTGTGTCAAAAGTTAAAAATATGAGTTAAAGATTGATCTAAGTCCTCAGGGAAAGCTCGTATTTGAAAACTGAATGTGTTTTTGAACTTTTCAGACAATGAGGAGCATGAATATGTGTTTCTTTTGCAAATCTGAAATCTGTGTCAAAAGTTCCGTTTTCTGGCTCAATTGAGCTCTACTGCTAAATAGGAATTACAGATTGGTCTAACTACTCAGGGAAAGCTCATATTTGAAAATTGAATGTCTTTTGGGCTTTAAAGACAGTAGGGAACATGAATATGTGATTCTTTTGCAAATCTGAGTTCTGTGTCAAAAGTTACAAAAATGAGTTGAAGATTGATCTAACTCCTCGGGGAAAGCTCGTATTTGAAAATTGAATGTGTTTTGGACTTTACAGACCGTGGGGAACAGGAATATGTGTTTCTTTTGCAAATCTGAGTTCTGTGTAAAAAGTTACAAATATGAGTTACAGATTGACCTAACACCTCAGGGAAAGCTCGTATTTGAAAATTGAATGTGTTTTTGAGTATTTCAGACTGTGAGGAGCATGAATATGTGTTTCTTTTGCAAATCTGAGTTCTGTGTCAAAAGTTACAAATATGACTTACAGATTGATCTAACTCCTCAGGGAAAGCTCGTATTTGAAAATTGAATGTGTTTTTGATCTTTTCAGACTGTGAGGAGCATGAATATGTGTTTCTTCTGCAAATCTGAGCTCTGTGTCAAAAGTTACGTTTTCTGGCTGAATTGAGCCCTACTGCCAATTCTGAGATACACTTTGGTCTAACTCCTCAGGGAAAGCTCGCATTTCAAAATTGAATTTGTTTTGGACTTTACAGACCGTGGGGAACATGAATATGTGTTTCTTTTGCAAATCTGATTTCTGTGTGAAAAGTTACATTTTCTGGCTGAATGGAGATCTACTGCTAAATAGGAGTTGCAGATTGGTCTAACTCCTCAGGGAAAGCTCATATTTGAAAATTGAATGTCTTTTGGACTTTAAAGACAGTAGGGAACATGAATATGTGTTTCTTTTGCAAATCTGAGTTCTGTGTCAAAAGTTACAAATACGACTTAAAGATTGATCTAACTCCTCAGGGAAAGCTCGTATTTGAAAGTTGAATGTGTTTTTGCCCTTTCTTAGACCACGGGGAACGTGAATATGTGTTTCTTCTGCAAATCTGAGCTCTGTGTCAAACGTTAAGTTTTCTGGTTGAATTGAGCCTTACTGCCAATTCTGAGATACACTTTGGTCTAACTCCTCAGGGAAAGCTCGTACTTGAAAATTGAATGTGTTTTTGCCCTTTCTCAGACCGTGGGGAACGTGAATATGTGTTTCTTCTGCAAATCTGAGCTCTCTGCATCAAAAGTTAAGTTTTCTCGTTGAATTGACCCTACTGCCAATTCTGAGATCCACTTTGGTCTAACTACTCAGGGAAAGCTCGTACTTGAAAATTGAATGTGTTTTTGCCCTTTCTTAGACCACGGGGAACGTGAATATGTGTTTCTTCTGCAAATCTGAGCTCTGTGTCAAAAGTTACGTTTTCTGGTTGAATTGAACCCTACTGCCAATTGTGAGATACTGTTTGGTCTAACTCCTCAGGGAACGCTCGTACTTGAAAATTGAATGTGTTTTTGCCCTTTTTTAGACCGTGGGGAACATGAATATGTGTTTCTTCTGCAAATTTGAGCTCTGTGTCAAACGTTAAGTTTTCTGGTTGAATTGAGCCCTACTGCCAATTCTGAGATACACTTTGGTCTAACTCCTCAGGCAAAGCTCGTACTAGAAAATTGAATGTGTTTTTGCCCTTTTTTACACCGTGGGGAACATGAATAGGTGTTTCTTCTGCAAATTTGAGCTCTGTGTCAAAAGTTAAGTTTTCTGGTTGAATTGAGCCCTACTGCCAATTCTGAGATACAGTTTGGTCTAACTCCTCAGGGAACGCTCGTACTTGAAAATTGAATGTGTTTTTGCCCTTTTTTAGACCGTGGGGAACATGAATATGTGTTTCTTCTGCAAATCTGAGCTCTGTGTCAAACGTTAAGTTTTCTGGTTGAATTGAGCCCTACTGCCAATTCTGAGATACACTTTGGTCTAAGTCCTCAGGGAACTCTCGTACTTGAAAATTGAATGTGTTTTATGGTTTTCAGACCGTGGGGAACATAAATGTGTGTTTCTTCTGCAAATCTGAGCTCTGTGCCAAAAGTTATGTTTTCTGGCTGAATTGAGCCCTACTGCCAAATCTGAGATACACTTTAGTCTAACTCCTCAGGGAAAACTCTTACTTGAAAATTGAATGTATTTTTGCGCTTTCTTAGACCGTGGGGAACGTGAATATATGTTTCTTCTGCAAATTTGAGTTCTGTGTCAAAAGTTAAGTTTTCTGGTTGAATTGAGCCCTACTGCCAATTCTGAGATACAGTTTGGTCTAACTCCTCAGGGAAAGCTCGTACTTGAAAATTGAATGTGTTTTTGCCCTTTCTCAGACCGTGGGGAACGTGAATATGTGTTTCTTCTGCAAATCTGAGCTCTCTGCGTCAAAAGTTAAGTTTTCTGGTTGAATTGAGCCCTACTGCCAATTCTGAGATCCACTTTGGTCTAACTACTCAGGGAAAGTTCGTACTTGAAAATTGAATGTGTTTTTGCCCTTTCTTAGACCACGGGGAACATGAATGTGTGTTTCTTCTGCAAATCTGAGCTCTGTGCCAAAAGTTATGTTTTCTGGCTGAATTGAGCCCTACTGCCAAATCTGAGATACACTTTAGTCTAACTCCTCAGGGAAAACTCTTACTTGAAAATTGAATGTATTTTTGCACTTTCTTAGACCGTGGGGAACGTGAATATGTGTTTCTTCTGCAAATCTGAGTTCTGTGTCAAAAGTTACAAAAATGAGTTGAAGATTGATCTAACTCCTCGGGGAAAGCTCGTATTTGAAAATTGAATGTGTTTTGGACTTTACAGGCCGTGGGGAACAGGAATATGTGTTTCTTTTGCAAATCTGAGTTCTGTGTAAAAAGTTACAAATATGAGTTACAGATTGACCTAACACCTCAGGGAAAGCTCGTATTTGAAAATTGAATGTGCTTTTGAGTATTTCAGACCGTGAGGAGCATGAATATGTGTTTCTTTTGCAAATCTGAGTTCTGTGTCAAAAGTTACAAATATGACTTACAGATTGATCTAACTCCTCAGGGAAAGCTCGTATTTGGAAATTGAATGTGTTTTTGATCTTTTCAGACTGTGAGGAGCATGAATATGTGTTTCTTTTGCAAATCTGATTTCTGTGTCAAAAGTTACAAATATGAGTTAAAGATTGATCTAACTCCTCAGGGAAAGCTTGTATTTGAAAACTGAATGTGTTTTTGAACTTTTCAGACAATGAGGAGCATGAATATGTGTTTCTTTTGCAAATCTGAAATCTGTGTCAAAAGTTCCGTTTTCTGGCTCAATTGAGATCTACTGCTAAATAGGAATTACAGATTGGTCTAACTACTCAGGGAAAGGTTGTATTTGAAAATTGAATGTGTTTTCGACTTTACAGACCGTGGGGAACATGAATATGTGTTTCTTTTGCAAATCTGTGTTCTGTGTCAAAAGTTACAAATATGACTTACAGATTGATCTAACTCCTCAGGGAAAGCTCGCATTTCAAAATTGAATTTGTTTTGGACTTTACAGACCGTGGGGAACATGAATATGTGTTTTTTTGCAAATCTGATTTCTGTGTGAAAAGTTACATTTTCTGGCTGAATTGAGATCTACTGCTAAATAGGAGTTGCAGATTGGTCTAACTCCTCAGGGAAAGCTCATATTTGAAAATTGAATGTCTTTTGGACTTTAAAGACAGTAGGGAACATGAATATGTGTTTCTTTTGCAAATCTGAGTTCTGTGTCAAAAGTTACAAATACGACTTAAAGATTGATCTAACTCCTCAGGGAAAGCTCGTATTTGAAAATTGAATGTGTTTTTGCCCTTTCTCAGACCGTGGGGAACGTGAATATGTGTTTCTTCTGCAAATCTGAGCTCTCTGCGTCAAAAGTTAAGTTTTCTGGTTGAATTGAGCCCTACTGCCAATTCTGAGATCCACTTTGGTCTAACTACTCAGGGAAAGTTCGTACTTGAAAATTGAATGTGTTTTTGCCCTTTCTTAGACCACGGGGAACATGAATGTGTGTTTCTTCTGCAAATCTGAGCTCTGTGCCAAAAGTTATGTTTTCTGGCTGAATTGAGCCCTACTGCCAAATCTGAGATACACTTTAGTCTAACTCCTCAGGGAAAACTCTTACTTGAAAATTGAATGTATTTTTGCACTTTCTTAGACCGTGGGGAACGTGAATATGTGTTTCTTCTGCAAATCTGAGTTCTGTGTCAAAAGTTACAAAAATGAGTTGAAGATTGATCTAACTCCTCGGGGAAAGCTCGTATTTGAAAATTGAATGTGTTTTGGACTTTACAGGCCGTGGGGAACAGGAATATGTGTTTCTTTTGCAAATCTGAGTTCTGTGTAAAAAGTTACAAATATGAGTTACAGATTGACCTAACACCTCAGGGAAAGCTCGTATTTGAAAATTGAATGTGTTTTTGAGTATTTCAGACCGTGAGGAGCATGAATATGTGTTTCTTTTGCAAATCTGAGTTCTGTGTCAAAAGTTACAAATATGAGTTAAAGATTGATCTAACTCCTCAGGGAAAGCTTGTATTTGAAAACTGAATGTGTTTTTGAACTTTTCAGACAATGAGGAGCATGAATGTGTGTTTCTTTTGCAAATCTGAAATCTGTGTCAAAAGTTCCGTTTTCTGGCTCAATTGAGATCTACTGCTAAATAGGAATTACAGATTGGTCTAACTACTCAGGGAAAGGTTGTATTTGAAAATTGAATGTGTTTTCGACTTTACAGACCGTGGGGAACATGAATATGTGTTTCTTTTGCAAATCTGTGTTCTGTGTCAAAAGTTACAAATATGACTTACAGATTGATCTAACTCCTCAGGGAAAGCTCGCATTTCAAAATTGAATTTGTTTTGGACTTTACAGACCGTGGGGAACATGAATATGTGTTTTTTTGCAAATCTGATTTCTGTGTGAAAAGTTACATTTTCTGGCTGAATTGAGATCTACTGCTAAATAGGAGTTGCAGATTGGTCTAACTCCTCAGGGAAAGCTCATATTTGAAAATTGAATGTCTTTTGGACTTTAAAGACAGTAGGAACATGAATATGTGTTTCTTTTGCAAATCTGAGTTCTGTGTCAAAAGTTACAAATACGACTTAAAGATTGATCTAACTCCTCAGGGAAAGCTCGTATTTGAAAGTTGAATGTGTTTTTGCCCTTTCTTAGACCACGGGGAACGTGAATATGTGTTTCTTCTGCAAATCTGAGCTCTGTGTCAAACGTTAAGTTTTCTGGTTGAATTGAGCCTTACTGCCAATTCTGAGATACACTTTGGTCTAACTCCTCAGGGAAAGCTCGTACTTGAAAATTGAATGTGTTTTTGCCCTTTCTCAGACCGTGGGGAACGTGAATATGTGTTTCTTCTGCAAATCTGAGCTCTCTGCATCAAAAGTTAAGTTTTCTCGTTGAATTGACCCTACTGCCAATTCTGAGATCCACTTTGGTCTAACTACTCAGGGAAAGCTCGTACTTGAAAATTGAATGTGTTTTTGCCCTTTCTTAGACCACGGGGAACGTGAATATGTGTTTCTTCTGCAAATCTGAGCTCTGTGTCAAAAGTTACGTTTTCTGGTTGAATTGAACCCTACTGCCAATTGTGAGATACTGTTTGGTCTAACTCCTCAGGGAACGCTCGTACTTGAAAATTGAATGTGTTTTTGCCCTTTTTTAGACCGTGGGGAACATGAATATGTGTTTCTTCTGCAAATTTGAGCTCTGTGTCAAACGTTAAGTTTTCTGGTTGAATTGAGCCCTACTGCCAATTCTGAGATACACTTTGGTCTAACTCCTCAGGCAAAGCTCGTACTAGAAAATTGAATGTGTTTTTGCCCTTTTTTACACCGTGGGGAACATGAATAGGTGTTTCTTCTGCAAATTTGAGCTCTGTGTCAAAAGTTAAGTTTTCTGGTTGAATTGAGCCCTACTGCCAATTCTGAGATACAGTTTGGTCTAACTCCTCAGGGAACGCTCGTACTTGAAAATTGAATGTGTTTTTGCCCTTTTTTAGACCGTGGGGAACATGAATATGTGTTTCTTCTGCAAATCTGAGCTCTGTGTCAAACGTTAAGTTTTCTGGTTGAATTGAGCCCTACTGCCAATTCTGAGATACACTTTGGTCTAAGTCCTCAGGGAACTCTCGTACTTGAAAATTGAATGTGTTTTATGGTTTTCAGACCGTGGGGAACATAAATGTGTGTTTCTTCTGCAAATCTGAGCTCTGTGCCAAAAGTTATGTTTTCTGGCTGAATTGAGCCCTACTGCCAAATCTGAGATACACTTTAGTCTAACTCCTCAGGGAAAACTCTTACTTGAAAATTGAATGTATTTTTGCGCTTTCTTAGACCGTGGGGAACGTGAATATATGTTTCTTCTGCAAATTTGAGTTCTGTGTCAAAAGTTAAGTTTTCTGGTTGAATTGAGCCCTACTGCCAATTCTGAGATACAGTTTGGTCTAACTCCTCAGGGAAAGCTCGTACTTGAAAATTGAATGTGTTTTTGCCCTTTCTCAGACCGTGGGGAACGTGAATATGTGTTTCTTCTGCAAATCTGAGCTCTCTGCGTCAAAAGTTAAGTTTTCTGGTTGAATTGAGCCCTACTGCCAATTCTGAGATCCACTTTGGTCTAACTACTCAGGGAAAGTTCGTACTTGAAAATTGAATGTGTTTTTGCCCTTTCTTAGACCACGGGGAACATGAATGTGTGTTTCTTCTGCAAATCTGAGCTCTGTGCCAAAAGTTATGTTTTCTGGCTGAATTGAGCCCTACTGCCAAATCTGAGATACACTTTAGTCTAACTCCTCAGGGAAAACTCTTACTTGAAAATTGAATGTATTTTTGCACTTTCTTAGACCGTGGGGAACGTGAATATGTGTTTCTTCTGCAAATCTGAGTTCTGTGTCAAAAGTTACAAAAATGAGTTGAAGATTGATCTAACTCCTCGGGGAAAGCTCGTATTTGAAAATTGAATGTGTTTTGGACTTTACAGGCCGTGGGGAACAGGAATATGTGTTTCTTTTGCAAATCTGAGTTCTGTGTAAAAAGTTACAAATATGAGTTACAGATTGACCTAACACCTCAGGGAAAGCTCGTATTTGAAAATTGAATGTGCTTTTGAGTATTTCAGACCGTGAGGAGCATGAATATGTGTTTCTTTTGCAAATCTGAGTTCTGTGTCAAAAGTTACAAATATGACTTACAGATTGATCTAACTCCTCAGGGAAAGCTCGTATTTGGAAATTGAATGTGTTTTTGATCTTTTCAGACTGTGAGGAGCATGAATATGTGTTTCTTTTGCAAATCTGATTTCTGTGTCAAAAGTTACAAATATGAGTTAAAGATTGATCTAACTCCTCAGGGAAAGCTTGTATTTGAAAACTGAATGTGTTTTTGAACTTTTCAGACAATGAGGAGCATGAATATGTGTTTCTTTTGCAAATCTGAAATCTGTGTCAAAAGTTCCGTTTTCTGGCTCAATTGAGATCTACTGCTAAATAGGAATTACAGATTGGTCTAACTACTCAGGGAAAGGTTGTATTTGAAAATTGAATGTGTTTTCGACTTTACAGACCGTGGGGAACATGAATATGTGTTTCTTTTGCGAATCTGTGTTCTGTGTCAAAAGTTACAAATATGACTTACAGATTGATCTAACTCCTCAGGGAAAGCTCGCATTTCAAAATTGAATTTGTTTTGGACTTTACAGACCGTGGGGAACATGAATATGTGTTTTTTTGCAAATCTGATTTCTGTGTGAAAAGTTACATTTTCTGGCTGAATTGAGATCTACTGCTAAATAGGAGTTGCAGATTGGTCTAACTCCTCAGGGAAAGCTCATATTTGAAAATTGAATGTCTTTTGGACTTTAAAGACAGTAGGGAACATGAATATGTGTTTCTTTTGCAAATCTGAGTTCTGTGTCAAAAGTTACAAATACGACTTAAAGATTGATCTAACTCCTCAGGGAAAGCTCGTATTTGAAAATTGAATGTGTTTTTGCCCTTTCTCAGACCGTGGGGAACGTGAATATGTGTTTCTTCTGCAAATCTGAGCTCTCTGCGTCAAAAGTTAAGTTTTCTGGTTGAATTGAGCCCTACTGCCAATTCTGAGATCCACTTTGGTCTAACTACTCAGGGAAAGTTCGTACTTGAAAATTGAATGTGTTTTTGCCCTTTCTTAGACCACGGGGAACATGAATGTGTGTTTCTTCTGCAAATCTGAGCTCTGTGCCAAAAGTTATGTTTTCTGGCTGAATTGAGCCCTACTGCCAAATCTGAGATACACTTTAGTCTAACTCCTCAGGGAAAACTCTTACTTGAAAATTGAATGTATTTTTGCACTTTCTTAGACCGTGGGGAACGTGAATATGTGTTTCTTCTGCAAATCTGAGTTCTGTGTCAAAAGTTACAAAAATGAGTTGAAGATTGATCTAACTCCTCGGGGAAAGCTCGTATTTGAAAATTGAATGTGTTTTGGACTTTACAGGCCGTGGGGAACAGGAATATGTGTTTCTTTTGCAAATCTGAGTTCTGTGTAAAAAGTTACAAATATGAGTTACAGATTGACCTAACACCTCAGGGAAAGCTCGTATTTGAAAATTGAATGTGTTTTTGAGTATTTCAGACCGTGAGGAGCATGAATATGTGTTTCTTTTGCAAATCTGAGTTCTGTGTCAAAAGTTACAAATATGAGTTAAAGATTGATCTAACTCCTCAGGGAAAGCTTGTATTTGAAAACTGAATGTGTTTTTGAACTTTTCAGACAATGAGGAGCATGAATGTGTGTTTCTTTTGCAAATCTGAAATCTGTGTCAAAAGTTCCGTTTTCTGGCTCAATTGAGATCTACTGCTAAATAGGAATTACAGATTGGTCTAACTACTCAGGGAAAGGTTGTATTTGAAAATTGAATGTGTTTTCGACTTTACAGACCGTGGGGAACATGAATATGTGTTTCTTTTGCAAATCTGTGTTCTGTGTCAAAAGTTACAAATATGACTTACAGATTGATCTAACTCCTCAGGGAAAGCTCGCATTTCAAAATTGAATTTGTTTTGGACTTTACAGACCGTGGGGAACATGAATATGTGTTTTTTTGCAAATCTGATTTCTGTGTGAAAAGTTACATTTTCTGGCTGAATTGAGATCTACTGCTAAATAGGAGTTGCAGATTGGTCTAACTCCTCAGGGAAAGCTCATATTTGAAAATTGAATGTCTTTTGGACTTTAAAGACAGTAGGAACATGAATATGTGTTTCTTTTGCAAATCTGAGTTCTGTGTCAAAAGTTACAAATACGACTTAAAGATTGATCTAACTCCTCAGGGAAAGCTCGTATTTGAAAATTGAATGTGTTTTTGGGCTTTTCAGACCATGAGGAGCATGAATATGTGTTTCTTCTGCAAATCTGAGCTCTGTGTCAAACGTTAAGTTTTCTGGTTGAATTGAGCCTTACTGCCAATTCTGAGATACACTTTGGTCTAACTCCTCAGGGAAAGCTCGTACTTGAAAATTGAATGTGTTTTTGCCCTTTCTCAGACCGTGGGGAACGTGAATATGTGTTTCTTCTGCAAATCTGAGCTCTCTGCATCAAAAGTTAAGTTTTCTGGTTGAATTGACCCTACTGCCAATTCTGAGATCCACTTTGGTCTAACTACTCAGGGAAAGCTCGTACTTGAAAATTGAATGTGTTTTTGCCCTTTCTTAGACCACGGGGAACGTAAATATGTGTTTCTTCTGCAAATCTGAGCTCTGTGTCAAAAGTTACGTTTTCTGGTTGAATTGAACCCTACTGCCAATTGTGAGATACTGTTTGGTCTAACTCCTCAGGGAACGCTCGTACTTGAAAATTGAATGTGTTTTTGCCCTTTCTCAGACCGTGGGGAACATGAATGTGTGTTTCTTCTGCAAATTTGAGCTCTGTGTCAAACGTTAAGTTTTCTGGTTGAATTGAGCCCTACTGCCAATTCTTAGATACACTTTGGTCTAACTCCTCAGGCAAAGCTCGTACTAGAAAATTGAATGTGTTTTTGCCCTTTTTTACACCGTGGGGAACGTGAATATGTGTTTCTTCTGCAAATTTGAGCTCTGTGTCAAACGTTAAGTTTTCTGGTTGAATTGAGCCCTACTGCCAATTCTTAGATACACTTTGGTCTAACTCCTCAGGCAAAACTCGTACTAGAAAATTGAATGTGTTTTTGCCCTTTTTTACACCGTGGGGAACATGAATAGGTGTTTCTTCTGCAAATCTGAGCTCTGTGTCAAAAGTTAAGTTTTCTGGTTGAATTGAGCCCTACTGCCAATTCTGAGATACAGTTTGGTCTAACTCCTCAGGGAACGCTCGTACTTGAAAATTGAATGTGTTTTAGCCCTTTTTTAGAACGTGGGGAACATGAATATGTGTTTCTTCTGCAAATTTGAGCTCTGTGTCAAACGTTAAGTTTTCTGGTTGAATTGAGCCCTACTGCCAATTCTGAGATACACTTTGGTCTAACTCCTCAGGCAAAGCTCGTACTAGAAAATTGAATGTGTTTTTGCCCTTTTTTACACCGTGGGGAACATGAATAGGTGTTTCTTCTGCAAATCTGAGCTCTGTGTCAAAAGTTAAGTTTTCTGGTTGAATTGAGCCCTACTGCCAATTCTGAGATACAGTTTGGTCTAACTCCTCAGGGAACGCTCGTACTTGAAAATTGAATGTGTTTTTGCCCTTTTTTAGACCGTGGGGAACATGAATATGTGTTTCTTCTGCAAATCTGAACTCTGTGTCAAACGTTAAGTTTTCTCGTTGAATTGAGCCCTACTGCCAATTCTGAGATACACTTTGGTCTAAGTCCTCAGGGAACTCTCGTACTTGAAAATTGAATGTGTTTTGTGGTTTTCAGACCGTGGGGAACATAAATGTGTGTTTCTTCTGCAAATCTGAGCTCTGTGTCAAAAGTTACGTTTTCTGGTTGAATTGAACCCTACTGCCAATTGTGAGATACTGTTTGGTCTAACTCCTCAGGGAACGCTCGTACTTGAAAATTGAATGTGTTTTTGCCCTTTTTTAGACCGTGGGGAACATGAATATGTGTTTCTTCTGCAAATTTGAGCTCTGTGTCAAACGTTAAGTTTTCTGGTTGAATTGAGCCCTACTGCCAATTCTGAGATACACTTTGGTCTAACTCCTCAGGCAAAGCTCGTACTAGAAAATTGAATGTGTTTTTGCCCTTTTTTACACCGTGGGGAACATGAATAGGTGTTTCTTCTGCAAATTTGAGCTCTGTGTCAAAAGTTAAGTTTTCTGGTTGAATTGAGCCCTACTGCCAATTCTGAGATACAGTTTGGTCTAACTCCTCAGGGAACGCTCGTACTTGAAAATTGAATGTGTTTTTGCCCTTTTTTAGACCGTGGGGAACATGAATATGTGTTTCTTCTGCAAATCTGAGCTCTGTGTCAAACGTTAAGTTTTCTGGTTGAATTGAGCCCTACTGCCAATTCTGAGATACACTTTGGTCTAAGTCCTCAGGGAACTCTCGTACTTGAAAATTGAATGTGTTTTATGGTTTTCAGACCGTGGGGAACATAAATGTGTGTTTCTTCTGCAAATCTGAGCTCTGTGCCAAAAGTTATGTTTTCTGGCTGAATTGAGCCCTACTGCCAAATCTGAGATACACTTTAGTCTAACTCCTCAGGGAAAACTCTTACTTGAAAATTGAATGTATTTTTGCGCTTTCTTAGACCGTGGGGAACGTGAATATATGTTTCTTCTGCAAATTTGAGTTCTGTGTCAAAAGTTAAGTTTTCTGGTTGAATTGAGCCCTACTGCCAATTCTGAGATACAGTTTGGTCTAACTCCTCAGGGAAAGCTCGTACTTGAAAATTGAATGTGTTTTATGGTTTTCAGACCGTGGGGAACATAAATGTGTGTTTCTTCTGCAAATCTGAGCTCTGTGCCAAAAGTTATGTTTTCTGGCTGAATTGAGCCCTACTGCCAAATCTGAGATACACTTTAGTCTAACTCCTCAGGGAAAACTCTTACTTGAAAATTGAATGTATTTTTGCGCTTTCTTAGACCGTGGGGAACGTGAATATATGTTTCTTCTGCAAATTTGAGTTCTGTGTCAAAAGTTAAGTTTTCTGGTTGAATTGAGCCCTACTGCCAATTCTGAGATACAGTTTGGTCTAACTCCTCAGGGAAAGCTCGTACTTGAAAATTGAATGTGTTTTTGCCCTTTCTCAGACCGTGGGGAACGTGAATATGTGTTTCTTCTGCAAATCTGAGCTCTCTGCGTCAAAAGTTAAGTTTTCTGGTTGAATTGAGCCCTACTGCCAATTCTGAGATCCACTTTGGTCTAACTACTCAGGGAAAGTTCGTACTTGAAAATTGAATGTGTTTTTGCCCTTTCTTAGACCACGGGGAACATGAATGTGTGTTTCTTCTGCAAATCTGAGCTCTGTGCCAAAAGTTATGTTTTCTGGCTGAATTGAGCCCTACTGCCAAATCTGAGATACACTTTAGTCTAACTCCTCAGGGAAAACTCTTACTTGAAAATTGAATGTATTTTTGCACTTTCTTAGACCGTGGGGAACGTGAATATGTGTTTCTTCTGCAAATCTGAGTTCTGTGTCAAAAGTTACAAAAATGAGTTGAAGATTGATCTAACTCCTCGGGGAAAGCTCGTATTTGAAAATTGAATGTGTTTTGGACTTTACAGGCCGTGGGGAACAGGAATATGTGTTTCTTTTGCAAATCTGAGTTCTGTGTAAAAAGTTACAAATATGAGTTACAGATTGACCTAACACCTCAGGGAAAGCTCGTATTTGAAAATTGAATGTGTTTTTGAGTATTTCAGACCGTGAGGAGCATGAATATGTGTTTCTTTTGCAAATCTGAGTTCTGTGTCAAAAGTTACAAATATGACTTACAGATTGATCTAACTCCTCAGGGAAAGCTCGTATTTGGAAATTGAATGTGTTTTTGATCTTTTCAGACTGTGAGGAGCATGAATATGTGTTTCTTTTGCAAATCTGATTTCTGTGTCAAAAGTTACAAATATGAGTTAAAGATTGATCTAACTCCTCAGGGAAAGCTTGTATTTGAAAACTGAATGTGTTTTTGAACTTTTCAGACAATGAGGAGCATGAATGTGTGTTTCTTTTGCAAATCTGAAATCTGTGTCAAAAGTTCCGTTTTCTGGCTCAATTGAGATCTACTGCTAAATAGGAATTACAGATTGGTCTAACTACTCAGGGAAAGGTTGTATTTGAAAATTGAATGTGTTTTCGACTTTACAGACCGTGGGGAACATGAATATGTGTTTCTTTTGCAAATCTGTGTTCTGTGTCAAAAGTTACAAATATGACTTACAGATTGATCTAACTCCTCAGGGAAAGCTCGCATTTCAAAATTGAATTTGTTTTGGACTTTACAGACCGTGGGGAACATGAATATGTGTTTTTTTGCAAATCTGATTTCTGTGTGAAAAGTTACATTTTCTGGCTGAATTGAGATCTACTGCTAAATAGGAGTTGCAGATTGGTCTAACTCCTCAGGGAAAGCTCATATTTGAAAATTGAATGTCTTTTGGACTTTAAAGACAGTAGGAACATGAATATGTGTTTCTTTTGCAAATCTGAGTTCTGTGTCAAAAGTTACAAATACGACTTAAAGATTGATCTAACTCCTCAGGGAAAGCTCGTATTTGAAAATTGAATGTGTTTTTGGGCTTTTCAGACCATGAGGAGCATGAATATGTGTTTCTTCTGCAAATCTGAGCTCTGTGTCAAACGTTAAGTTTTCTGGTTGAATTGAGCCTTACTGCCAATTCTGAGATACACTTTGGTCTAACTCCTCAGGGAAAGCTCGTACTTGAAAATTGAATGTGTTTTTGCCCTTTCTCAGACCGTGGGGAACGTGAATATGTGTTTCTTCTGCAAATCTGAGCTCTCTGCATCAAAAGTTAAGTTTTCTGGTTGAATTGACCCTACTGCCAATTCTGAGATCCACTTTGGTCTAACTACTCAGGGAAAGCTCGTACTTGAAAATTGAATGTGTTTTTGCCCTTTCTTAGACCACGGGGAACGTAAATATGTGTTTCTTCTGCAAATCTGAGCTCTGTGTCAAAAGTTACGTTTTCTGGTTGAATTGAACCCTACTGCCAATTGTGAGATACTGTTTGGTCTAACTCCTCAGGGAACGCTCGTACTTGAAAATTGAATGTGTTTTTGCCCTTTCTCAGACCGTGGGGAACATGAATGTGTGTTTCTTCTGCAAATTTGAGCTCTGTGTCAAACGTTAAGTTTTCTGGTTGAATTGAGCCCTACTGCCAATTCTTAGATACACTTTGGTCTAACTCCTCAGGCAAAGCTCGTACTAGAAAATTGAATGTGTTTTTGCCCTTTTTTACACCGTGGGGAACGTGAATATGTGTTTCTTCTGCAAATTTGAGCTCTGTGTCAAACGTTAAGTTTTCTGGTTGAATTGTGCCCTACTGCCAATTCTTAGATACACTTGGTCTAACTCCTCAGGCAAAACTCGTACTAGAAAATTGAATGTGTTTTTGCCCTTTTTTACACCGTGGGGAACGTGAATATGTGTTTCTTCTGCAAATCTGAGCTCTGTGTCAAAAGTTACGTTTTCTGGTTGAATTGAACCCTACTGCCAATTATGAGATACTGTTTGGTCTAACTCCTCAGGGAACGCTCGTACTTGAAAATTGAATGTGTTTTTGCCCTTTTTTAGACCGTGGGGAACATGAATAGGTGTTTCTTCTGCAAATTTGAGCTCTGTGTCAAACGTTAAGTTTTCTGGTTGAATTGAGCCCTACTGCCAATTCTTAGATACACTTTGGTCTAACTCCTCAGGCAAAACTCGTACTAGAAAATTGAATGTGTTTTTGCCCTTTTTTACACCGTGGGGAACATGAATAGGTGTTTCTTCTGCAAATCTGAGCTCTGTGTCAAAAGTTAAGTTTTCTGGTTGAATTGAGCCCTACTGCCAATTCTGAGATACACTTTGGTCTAAGTCCTCAGGGAACTCTCGTACTTGAAAATTGAATGTGTTTTGTGGTTTTCAGACCGTGGGGAACATAAATGTGTGTTTCTTCTGCAAATCTGAGCTCTGTGCCAAAAGTTATGTTTTCTGGCTGAATTGAGCCCTACTGCCAAATCTGAGATACACTTTAGTCTAACTCCTCAGGGAAAACTCTTACTTGAAAATTGAATGTATTTTTGCGCTTTCTTAGACCGTGGGGAACGTGAATATATGTTTCTTCTGCAAATTTGAGTTCTGTGTCAAAAGTTAAGTTTTTTGGTTGAATTGAGCCCTACTGCCAATTCTGAGATACAGTTTGGTCTAACTCCTCAGGGAAAGCTCGTACTTGAAAATTGAATGTGTTTTTGCCTTTTCTCAGACCGTGGGGAACGTGAATATGTGTTTCTTCTGCAAATCTGATTTCTGTGTGAAAAGTTACATTTTCTGGCTGAATTGAGATCTACTGCTAAATAGGAGTTGCAGATTGGTCTAACTCCTCAGGGAAAGCTCATATTTGAAAATTGAATGTCTTTTGGACTTTAAAGACAGTAGGGAACATGAATATGTGTTTCTTTTGCAAATCTGAGTTCTGTGTCAAAAGTTACAAATACGACTTAAAGATTGATCTAACTCCTCAGGGAAAGCTCGTATTTGAAAATTGAATGTGTTTTTGGGCTTTTCAGACCATGAGGAGCATGAATATGTGTTTCTTCTGCAAATCTGAGCTCTGTGTCAAACGTTAAGTTTTCTGGTTGAATTGAGCCTTACTGCCAATTCTGAGATACACTTTGGTCTAACTCCTCAGGGAAAGCTCGTACTTGAAAATTGAATGTGTTTTTGCCCTTTCTCAGACCGTGGGGAACGTGAATATGTGTTTCTTCTGCAAATCTGAGCTCTCTGCATCAAAAGTTAAGTTTTCTGGTTGAATTGACCCTACTGCCAAGTCTGAGATCCACTTTGGTCTAACTACTCAGGGAAAGCTCGTACTTGAAAATTGAATGTGTTTTTGCCCTTTCTTAGACCACGGGGAACGTGAATATGTGTTTCTTCTGCAAATCTGAGCTCTGTGTCAAAAGTTACGTTTTCTGGTTGAATTGAACCCTACTGCCAATTGTGAGATACTGTTTGGTCTAACTCCTCAGGGAACGCTCGTACTTGAAAATTGAATGTGTTTTTGCCCTTTTTTAGACCGTGGGGAACATGAATATGTGTTTCTTCTGCAAATTTGAGCTCTGTGTCAAACGTTAAGTTTTCTGGTTGAATTGAGCCCTACTGCCAATTCTTAGATACACTTTGGTCTAACTCCTCAGGCAAAGCTCGTACTAGAAAATTGAATGTGTTTTTGCCCTTTTTTACACCGTGGGGAACGTGAATATGTGTTTCTTCTGCAAATCTGAGCTCTCTGCATCAAAAGTTAAGTTTTCTGGTTGAATTGACCCTACTGCCAATTCTGAGATCCACTTTGGTCTAACTACTCAGGGAAAGCTCGTACTTGAAAATTGAATGTGTTTTTGCCCTTTCTTAGACCACGGGGAACGTGAATATGTGTTTCTTCTGCAAATCTGAGCTCTGTGTCAAAAGTTACGTTTTCTGGTTGAATTGAACCCTACTGCCAATTGTGAGATAATGTTTGGTCTAACTCCTCAGGGAACGCTCGTACTTGAAAATTGAATGTGTTTTTGCCCTTTTTTAGACCGTGGGGAACATGAATATGTGTTTCTTCTGCAAATTTGAGCTCTGTGTCAAACGTTAAGTTTTCTGGTTGAATTGAGCCCTACTGCCAATTCTTAGATACACTTGGTCTAACTCCTCAGGCAAAACTCGTACTAGAAAATTGAATGTGTTTTTGCCCTTTTTTACACCGTGGGGAACATGAATAGGTGTTTCTTCTGCAAATCTGAGCTCTGTGTCAAAAGTTAAGTTTTCTGGTTGAATTGAGCCCTACTGCCAATTCTGAGATACAGTTTGGTCTAACTCCTCAGGGAACGCTCGTACTTGAAAATTGAATGTGTTTTAGCCCTTTTTTAGAACGTGGGGAACATGAATATGTGTTTCTTCTGCAAATTTGAGCTCTGTGTCAAACGTTAAGTTTTCTGGTTGAATTGAGCCCTACTGCCAATTCTGAGATACACTTTGGTCTAACTCCTCAGGCAAAGCTCGTACTAGAAAATTGAATGTGTTTTTGCCCTTTTTTACACCGTGGGGAACATGAATAGGTGTTTCTTCTGCAAATCTGAGCTCTGTGTCAAAAGTTAAGTTTTCTGGTTGAATTGAGCCCTACTGCCAATTCTGAGATACAGTTTGGTCTAACTCCTCAGGGAACGCTCGTACTTGAAAATTGAATGTGTTTTTGCCCTTTTTTAGACCGTGGGGAACATGAATATGTGTTTCTTCTGCAAATCTGAACTCTGTGTCAAACGTTAAGTTTTCTCGTTGAATTGAGCCCTACTGCCAATTCTGAGATACACTTTGGTCTAAGTCCTCAGGGAACTCTCGTACTTGAAAATTGAATGTGTTTTGTGGTTTTCAGACCGTGGGGAACATAAATGTGTGTTTCTTCTGCAAATCTGAGCTCTGTGTCAAAAGTTACGTTTTCTGGTTGAATTGAACCCTACTGCCAATTGTGAGATACTGTTTGGTCTAACTCCTCAGGGAACGCTCGTACTTGAAAATTGAATGTGTTTTTGCCCTTTTTTAGACCGTGGGGAACATGAATATGTGTTTCTTCTGCAAATTTGAGCTCTGTGTCAAACGTTAAGTTTTCTGGTTTAATTGAGCCCTACTGCCAATTCTGAGATACACTTTGGTCTAACTCCTCAGGCAAAGCTCGTACTAGAAAATTGAATGTGTTTTTGCCCTTTTTTACACCGTGGGGAACATGAATAGGTGTTTCTTCTGCAAATTTGAGCTCTGTGTCAAAAGTTAAGTTTTCTGGTTGAATTGAGCCCTACTGCCAATTCTGAGATACAGTTTGGTCTAACTCCTCAGGGAACGCTCGTACTTGAAAATTGAATGTGTTTTTGCCCTTTTTTAGACCGTGGGGAACATGAATATGTGTTTCTTCTGCAAATCTGAGCTCTGTGTCAAACGTTAAGTTTTCTGGTTGAATTGAGCCCTACTGCCAATTCTGAGATACACTTTGGTCTAAGTCCTCAGGGAACTCTCGTACTTGAAAATTGAATGTGTTTTATGGTTTTCAGACCGTGGGGAACATAAATGTGTGTTTCTTCTGCAAATCTGAGCTCTGTGCCAAAAGTTATGTTTTCTGGCTGAATTGAGCCCTACTGCCAAATCTGAGATACACTTTAGTCTAACTCCTCAGGGAAAACTCTTACTTGAAAATTGAATGTATTTTTGCGCTTTCTTAGACCGTGGGGAACGTGAATATATGTTTCTTCTGCAAATTTGAGTTCTGTGTCAAAAGTTAAGTTTTCTGGTTGAATTGAGCCCTACTGCCAATTCTGAGATACAGTTTGGTCTAACTCCTCAGGGAAAGCTCGTACTTGAAAATTGAATGTGTTTTATGGTTTTCAGACCGTGGGGAACATAAATGTGTGTTTCTTCTGCAAATCTGAGCTCTGTGCCAAAAGTTATGTTTTCTGGCTGAATTGAGCCCTACTGCCAAATCTGAGATACACTTTAGTCTAACTCCTCAGGGAAAACTCTTACTTGAAAATTGAATGTATTTTTGCGCTTTCTTAGACCGTGGGGAACGTGAATATATGTTTCTTCTGCAAATTTGAGTTCTGTGTCAAAAGTTAAGTTTTCTGGTTGAATTGAGCCCTACTGCCAATTCTGAGATACAGTTTGGTCTAACTCCTCAGGGAAAGCTCGTACTTGAAAATTGAATGTGTTTTTGCCCTTTCTCAGACCGTGGGGAACGTGAATATGTGTTTCTTCTGCAAATCTGAGCTCTCTGCGTCAAAAGTTAAGTTTTCTGGTTGAATTGAGCCCTACTGCCAATTCTGAGATCCACTTTGGTCTAACTACTCAGGGAAAGTTCGTACTTGAAAATTGAATGTGTTTTTGCCCTTTCTTAGACCACGGGGAACATGAATGTGTGTTTCTTCTGCAAATCTGAGCTCTGTGCCAAAAGTTATGTTTTCTGGCTGAATTGAGCCCTACTGCCAAATCTGAGATACACTTTAGTCTAACTCCTCAGGGAAAACTCTTACTTGAAAATTGAATGTATTTTTGCACTTTCTTAGACCGTGGGGAACGTGAATATGTGTTTCTTCTGCAAATCTGAGTTCTGTGTCAAAAGTTACAAAAATGAGTTGAAGATTGATCTAACTCCTCGGGGAAAGCTCGTATTTGAAAATTGAATGTGTTTTGGACTTTACAGGCCGTGGGGAACAGGAATATGTGTTTCTTTTGCAAATCTGAGTTCTGTGTAAAAAGTTACAAATATGAGTTACAGATTGACCTAACACCTCAGGGAAAGCTCGTATTTGAAAATTGAATGTGTTTTTGAGTATTTCAGACCGTGAGGAGCATGAATATGTGTTTCTTTTGCAAATCTGAGTTCTGTGTCAAAAGTTACAAATATGACTTACAGATTGATCTAACTCCTCAGGGAAAGCTCGTATTTGGAAATTGAATGTGTTTTTGATCTTTTCAGACTGTGAGGAGCATGAATATGTGTTTCTTTTGCAAATCTGATTTCTGTGTCAAAAGTTACAAATATGAGTTAAAGATTGATCTAACTCCTCAGGGAAAGCTTGTATTTGAAAACTGAATGTGTTTTTGAACTTTTCAGACAATGAGGAGCATGAATATGTGTTTCTTTTGCAAATCTGAAATCTGTGTCAAAAGTTCCGTTTTCTGGCTCAATTGAGATCTACTGCTAAATAGGAATTACAGATTGGTCTAACTACTCAGGGAAAGGTTGTATTTGAAAATTGAATGTGTTTTCGACTTTACAGACCGTGGGGAACATGAATATGTGTTTCTTTTGCAAATCTGTGTTCTGTGTCAAAAGTTACAAATATGACTTACAGATTGATCTAACTCCTCAGGGAAAGCTCGCATTTCAAAATTGAATTTGTTTTGGACTTTACAGACCGTGGGGAACATGAATATGTGTTTTTTTGCAAATCTGATTTCTGTGTGAAAAGTTACATTTTCTGGCTGAATTGAGATCTACTGCTAAATAGGAGTTGCAGATTGGTCTAACTCCTCAGGGAAAGCTCATATTTGAAAATTGAATGTCTTTTGGACTTTAAAGACAGTAGGGAACATGAATATGTGTTTCTTTTGCAAATCTGAGTTCTGTGTCAAAAGTTACAAATACGACTTAAAGATTGATCTAACTCCTCAGGGAAAGCTCGTATTTGAAAATTGAATGTGTTTTTGGGCTTTTCAGACCATGAGGAGCATGAATATGTGTTTCTTCTGCAAATCTGAGCTCTGTGTCAAACGTTAAGTTTTCTGGTTGAATTGAGCCCTACTGCCAATTCTGAGATACACTTTGGTCTAAGTCCTCAGGGAACTCTCGTACTTGAAAATTGAATGTGTTTTATGGTTTTCAGACCGTGGGGAACATAAATGTGTGTTTCTTCTGCAAATCTGAGCTCTGTGCCAAAAGTTATGTTTTCTGGCTGAATTGAGCCCTACTGCCAAATCTGAGATACACTTTAGTCTAACTCCTCAGGGAAAACTCTTACTTGAAAATTGAATGTATTTTTGCGCTTTCTTAGACCGTGGGGAACGTGAATATATGTTTCTTCTGCAAATTTGAGTTCTGTGTCAAAAGTTAAGTTTTCTGGTTGAATTGAGCCCTACTGCCAATTCTGAGATACAGTTTGGTCTAACTCCTCAGGGAAAGCTCGTACTTGAAAATTGAATGTGTTTTATGGTTTTCAGACCGTGGGGAACATAAATGTGTGTTTCTTCTGCAAATCTGAGCTCTGTGCCAAAAGTTATGTTTTCTGGCTGAATTGAGCCCTACTGCCAAATCTGAGATACACTTTAGTCTAACTCCTCAGGGAAAACTCTTACTTGAAAATTGAATGTATTTTTGCGCTTTCTTAGACCGTGGGGAACGTGAATATATGTTTCTTCTGCAAATTTGAGTTCTGTGTCAAAAGTTAAGTTTTCTGGTTGAATTGAGCCCTACTGCCAATTCTGAGATACAGTTTGGTCTAACTCCTCAGGGAAAGCTCGTACTTGAAAATTGAATGTGTTTTTGCCCTTTCTCAGACCGTGGGGAACGTGAATATGTGTTTCTTCTGCAAATCTGAGCTCTCTGCGTCAAAAGTTAAGTTTTCTGGTTGAATTGAGCCCTACTGCCAATTCTGAGATCCACTTTGGTCTAACTACTCAGGGAAAGTTCGTACTTGAAAATTGAATGTGTTTTTGCCCTTTCTTAGACCACGGGGAACATGAATATGTGTTTCTTCTGCAAATCTGAGCTCTGTGCCAAAAGTTATGTTTTCTGGCTGAATTGAGCCCTACTGCCAAATCTGAGATACACTTTAGTCTAACTCCTCAGGGAAAACTCTTACTTGAAAATTGAATGTATTTTTGCACTTTCTTAGACCGTGGGGAACGTGAATATGTGTTTCTTCTGCAAATCTGAGTTCTGTGTCAAAAGTTACAAAAATGAGTTGAAGATTGATCTAACTCCTCGGGGAAAGCTCGTATTTGAAAATTGAATGTGTTTTGGACTTTACAGGCCGTGGGGAACAGGAATATGTGTTTCTTTTGCAAATCTGAGTTCTGTGTAAAAAGTTACAAATATGAGTTACAGATTGACCTAACACCTCAGGGAAAGCTCGTATTTGAAAATTGAATGTGTTTTTGAGTATTTCAGACCGTGAGGAGCATGAATATGTGTTTCTTTTGCAAATCTGAGTTCTGTGTCAAAAGTTACAAATATGACTTACAGATTGATCTAACTCCTCAGGGAAAGCTCGTATTTGGAAATTGAATGTGTTTTTGATCTTTTCAGACTGTGAGGAGCATGAATATGTGTTTCTTTTGCAAATCTGATTTCTGTGTCAAAAGTTACAAATATGAGTTAAAGATTGATCTAACTCCTCAGGGAAAGCTTGTATTTGAAAACTGAATGTGTTTTTGAACTTTTCAGACAATGAGGAGCATGAATATGTGTTTCTTTTGCAAATCTGAAATCTGTGTCAAAAGTTCCGTTTTCTGGCTCAATTGAGATCTACTGCTAAATAGGAATTACAGATTGGTCTAACTACTCAGGGAAAGGTTGTATTTGAAAATTGAATGTGTTTTCGACTTTACAGACCGTGGGGAACATGAATATGTGTTTCTTTTGCAAATCTGTGTTCTGTGTCAAAAGTTACAAATATGACTTACAGATTGATCTAACTCCTCAGGGAAAGCTCGCATTTCAAAATTGAATTTGTTTTGGACTTTACAGACCGTGGGGAACATGAATATGTGTTTTTTTGCAAATCTGATTTCTGTGTGAAAAGTTACATTTTCTGGCTGAATTGAGATCTACTGCTAAATAGGAGTTGCAGATTGGTCTAACTCCTCAGGGAAAGCTCATATTTGAAAATTGAATGTCTTTTGGACTTTAAAGACAGTAGGGAACATGAATATGTGTTTCTTTTGCAAATCTGAGTTCTGTGTCAAAAGTTACAAATACGACTTAAAGATTGATCTAACTCCTCAGGGAAAGCTCGTATTTGAAAATTGAATGTGTTTTTGGGCTTTTCAGACCATGAGGAGCATGAATATGTGTTTCTTCTGCAAATCTGAGCTCTGTGTCAAACGTTAAGTTTTCTGGTTGAATTGAGCCCTACTGCCAATTCTGAGATACACTTTGGTCTAAGTCCTCAGGGAACTCTCGTACTTGAAAATTGAATGTGTTTTATGGTTTTCAGACCGTGGGGAACATAAATGTGTGTTTCTTCTGCAAATCTGAGCTCTGTGCCAAAAGTTATGTTTTCTGGCTGAATTGAGCCCTACTGCCAAATCTGAGATACACTTTAGTCTAACTCCTCAGGGAAAACTCTTACTTGAAAATTGAATGTATTTTTGCGCTTTCTTAGACCGTGGGGAACGTGAATATATGTTTCTTCTGCAAATTTGAGTTCTGTGTCAAAAGTTAAGTTTTCTGGTTGAATTGAGCCCTACTGCCAATTCTGAGATACAGTTTGGTCTAACTCCTCAGGGAAAGCTCGTACTTGAAAATTGAATGTGTTTTATGGTTTTCAGACCGTGGGGAACATAAATGTGTGTTTCTTCTGCAAATCTGAGCTCTGTGCCAAAAGTTATGTTTTCTGGCTGAATTGAGCCCTACTGCCAAATCTGAGATACACTTTAGTCTAACTCCTCAGGGAAAACTCTTACTTGAAAATTGAATGTATTTTTGCGCTTTCTTAGACCGTGGGGAACGTGAATATATGTTTCTTCTGCAAATTTGAGTTCTGTGTCAAAAGTTAAGTTTTCTGGTTGAATTGAGCCCTACTGCCAATTCTGAGATACAGTTTGGTCTAACTCCTCAGGGAAAGCTCGTACTTGAAAATTGAATGTGTTTTTGCCCTTTCTCAGACCGTGGGGAACGTGAATATGTGTTTCTTCTGCAAATCTGAGCTCTCTGCGTCAAAAGTTAAGTTTTCTGGTTGAATTGAGCCCTACTGCCAATTCTGAGATCCACTTTGGTCTAACTACTCAGGGAAAGTTCGTACTTGAAAATTGAATGTGTTTTTGCCCTTTCTTAGACCACGGGGAACATGAATATGTGTTTCTTCTGCAAATCTGAGCTCTGTGCCAAAAGTTATGTTTTCTGGCTGAATTGAGCCCTACTGCCAAATCTGAGATACACTTTAGTCTAACTCCTCAGGGAAAACTCTTACTTGAAAATTGAATGTATTTTTGCACTTTCTTAGACCGTGGGGAACGTGAATATGTGTTTCTTCTGCAAATCTGAGTTCTGTGTCAAAAGTTACAAAAATGAGTTGAAGATTGATCTAACTCCTCGGGGAAAGCTCGTATTTGAAAATTGAATGTGTTTTGGACTTTACAGGCCGTGGGGAACAGGAATATGTGTTTCTTTTGCAAATCTGAGTTCTGTGTAAAAAGTTACAAATATGAGTTACAGATTGACCTAACACCTCAGGGAAAGCTCGTATTTGAAAATTGAATGTGTTTTTGAGTATTTCAGACCGTGAGGAGCATGAATATGTGTTTCTTTTGCAAATCTGAGTTCTGTGTCAAAAGTTACAAATATGACTTACAGATTGATCTAACTCCTCAGGGAAAGCTCGTATTTGGAAATTGAATGTGTTTTTGATCTTTTCAGACTGTGAGGAGCATGAATATGTGTTTCTTTTGCAAATCTGATTTCTGTGTCAAAAGTTACAAATATGAGTTAAAGATTGATCTAACTCCTCAGGGAAAGCTTGTATTTGAAAACTGAATGTGTTTTTGAACTTTTCAGACAATGAGGAGCATGAATATGTGTTTCTTTTGCAAATCTGAAATCTGTGTCAAAAGTTCCGTTTTCTGGCTCAATTGAGATCTACTGCTAAATAGGAATTACAGATTGGTCTAACTACTCAGGGAAAGGTTGTATTTGAAAATTGAATGTGTTTTCGACTTTACAGACCGTGGGGAACATGAATATGTGTTTCTTTTGCAAATCTGTGTTCTGTGTCAAAAGTTACAAATATGACTTACAGATTGATCTAACTCCTCAGGGAAAGCTCGCATTTCAAAATTGAATTTGTTTTGGACTTTACAGACCGTGGGGAACATGAATATGTGTTTTTTTGCAAATCTGATTTCTGTGTGAAAAGTTACATTTTCTGGCTGAATTGAGATCTACTGCTAAATAGGAGTTGCAGATTGGTCTAACTCCTCAGGGAAAGCTCATATTTGAAAATTGAATGTCTTTTGGACTTTAAAGACAGTAGGGAACATGAATATGTGTTTCTTTTGCAAATCTGAGTTCTGTGTCAAAAGTTACAAATACGACTTAAAGATTGATCTAACTCCTCAGGGAAAGCTCGTATTTGAAAATTGAATGTGTTTTTGGGCTTTTCAGACCATGAGGAGCATGAATATGTGTTTCTTCTGCAAATCTGAGCTCTGTGTCAAACGTTAAGTTTTCTGGTTGAATTGAGCCTTACTGCCAATTCTGAGATACACTTTGGTCTAACTCCTCAGGGAAAGCTCGTACTTGAAAATTGAATGTGTTTTTGCCCTTTCTCAGACCGTGGGGAACGTGAATATGTGTTTCTTCTGCAAATCTGAGCTCTCTGCATCAAAAGTTAAGTTTTCTGGTTGAATTGACCCTACTGCCAATTCTGAGATCCACTTTGGTCTAACTACTCAGGGAAAGCTCGTACTTGAAAATTGAATGTGTTTTTGCCCTTTCTTAGACCACGGGGAACGTGAATATGTGTTTCTTCTGCAAATCTGAGCTCTGTGTCAAAAGTTACGTTTTCTGGTTGAATTGAACCCTACTGCCAATTGTGAGATACTGTTTGGTCTAACTCCTCAGGGAACGCTCGTACTTGAAAATTGAATGTGTTTTTGCCCTTTCTCAGACCGTGGGGAACATGAATGTGTGTTTCTTCTGCAAATTTGAGCTCTGTGTCAAACGTTAAGTTTTCTGGTTGAATTGAGCCCTACTGCCAATTCTTAGATACACTTTGGTCTAACTCCTCAGGCAAAGCTCGTACTAGAAAATTGAATGTGTTTTTGCCCTTTTTTACACCGTGGGGAACGTGAATATGTGTTTCTTCTGCAAATCTGAGCTCTCTGCATCAAAAGTTAAGTTTTCTGGTTGAATTGACCCTACTGCCAATTCTGAGATCCACTTTGGTCTAACTACTCAGGGAAAGCTCGTACTTGAAAATTGAATGTGTTTTTGCCCTTTCTTAGACCACGGGGAACGTGAATATGTGTTTCTTCTGCAAATCTGAGCTCTGTGTCAAAAGTTACGTTTTCTGGTTGAATTGAACCCTACTGCCAATTATGAGATACTGTTTGGTCTAACTCCTCAGGGAACGCTCGTACTTGAAAATTGAATGTGTTTTTGCCCTTTTTTAGACCGTGGGGAACATGAATAGGTGTTTCTTCTGCAAATTTGAGCTCTGTGTCAAACGTTAAGTTTTCTGGTTGAATTGAGCCCTACTGCCAATTCTTAGATACACTTTGGTCTAACTCCTCAGGCAAAACTCGTACTAGAAAATTGAATGTGTTTTTGCCCTTTTTTACACCGTGGGGAACATGAATAGGTGTTTCTTCTGCAAATCTGAGCTCTGTGTCAAAAGTTAAGTTTTCTGGTTGAATTGAGCCCTACTGCCAATTCTGAGATACACTTTGGTCTAAGTCCTCAGGGAACTCTCGTACTTGAAAATTGAATGTGTTTTGTGGTTTTCAGACCGTGGGGAACATAAATGTGTGTTTCTTCTGCAAATCTGAGCTCTGTGCCAAAAGTTATGTTTTCTGGCTGAATTGAGCCCTACTGCCAAATCTGAGATACACTTTAGTCTAACTCCTCAGGGAAAACTCTTACTTGAAAATTGAATGTATTTTTGCGCTTTCTTAGACCGTGGGGAACGTGAATATATGTTTCTTCTGCAAATTTGAGTTCTGTGTCAAAAGTTAAGTTTTTTGGTTGAATTGAGCCCTACTGCCAATTCTGAGATACAGTTTGGTCTAACTCCTCAGGGAAAGCTCGTACTTGAAAATTGAATGTGTTTTTGCCTTTTCTCAGACCGTGGGGAACGTGAATATGTGTTTCTTCTGCAAATCTGAGCTCTGTGTCAAACGTTAAGTTTTCTGGTTGAATTGAGCCCTACTGCCAATCCTGAGATACACTTTGGTCTAACTCCTATGGGAACCCTCGTACTTGAAAATTGAATGTGCTTTTGCTCTTTTTTAGACCATGGGGAACATGAATATGTGTTTCTTCTGCAAATCTGAGCTCTCTGCATCAAAAGTTAAGTTTTCTGGTTGAATTGACCCTACTGCCAATTCTGAGATCCACTTTGGTCTAACTACTCAGGGAAAGCTCGTACTTGAAAATTGAATGTGTTTTTGCCCTTTCTTAGACCACGGGGATCGTGAATATGTGTTTCTTCTGCAAATCTGAGCTCTGTGTCAAAAGTTACGTTTTCTGGTTGAATTGAACCCTACTGCCAATTGTGAGATACTGTTTGGTCTAACTCCTCAGGGAACGCTCGTACTTGAAAATTGAATGTGTTTTTGCCCTTTTTTAGACCGTGGGGAACATGAATATGTGTTTCTTCTGCAAATTTGAGCTCTGTGTCAAACGTTAAGTTTTCTGGTTGAATTGAGCCCTACTGCCAATTCTTAGATACACTTTGGTCTAACTCCTCAGGCAAAGCTCGTACTAGAAAATTGAATGTGTTTTTGCCCTTTTTTACACCGTGGGGAACGTGAATATGTGTTTCTTCTGCAAATCTGAGCTCTCTGCATCAAAAGTTAAGTTTTCTGGTTGAATTGACCCTACTGCCAATTCTGAGATCCACTTTGGTCTAACTACTCAGGGAAAGCTCGTACTTGAAAATTGAATGTGTTTTTGCCCTTTCTTAGACCACGGGGAACGTGAATATGTGTTTCTTCTGCAAATCTGAGCTCTGTGTCAAAAGTTACGTTTTCTGGTTGAATTGAACCCTACTGCCAATTGTGAGATACTGTTTGGTCTAACTCCTCAGGGAACGCTCGTACTTGAAAATTGAATGTGTTTTTGCCCTTTTTTAGACCGTGGGGAACATGAATATGTGTTTCTTCTGCAAATTTGAGCTCTGTGTCAAACGTTAAGTTTTCTGGTTGAATTGAGCCCTACTGCCAATTCTTAGATACACTTTGGTCTAACTCCTCAGGCAAAACTCGTACTAGAAAATTGAATGTGTTTTTGCCCTTTTTTACACCGTGGGGAACATGAATAGGTGTTTCTTCTGCAAATCTGAGCTCTGTGTCAAAAGTTAAGTTTTCTGGTTGAATTGAGCCCTACTGCCAATTCTGAGATACAGTTTGGTCTAACTCCTCAGGGAACGCTCGTACTTGAAAATTGAATGTGTTTTAGCCCTTTTTTAGACCGTGGGGAACATGAATATGTGTTTCTTCTGCAAATTTGAGCTCTGTGTCAAACGTTAAGTTTTCTGGTTGAATTGAGCCCTACTGCCAATTCTGAGATACACTTTGGTCTAACTCCTCAGGCAAAGCTCGTACTAGAAAATTGAATGTGTTTTTGCCCTTTTTTACACCGTGGGGAACAAGAATAGGTGTTTCTTCTGCAAATCTGAGCTCTGTGTCAAAAGTTAAGTTTTCTGGTTGAATTGAGCCCTACTGCCAATTCTGAGATAGAGTTTGGTCTAACTCCTCAGGGAACGCTCGTACTTGAAAATTGAATGTTTTTTTGCCCTTTTTTAGACCGTGGGGAACATGAATATGTGTTTCTTCTGCAAATCTGAGCTCTGTGTCAAACGTTAAGTTTTCTGGTTGAATTGAGCCCTACTGCCAATTCTGAGATACACTTTGGTCTAAGTCCTCAGGGAACTCTCGTACTTGAAAATTGAATGTGTTTTGTGGTTTTCAGACCGTGGGGAACATAAATGTGTGTTTCTTCTGCAAATCTGAGCTCTGTGCCAAAAGTTATGTTTTCTGGCTGAATTGAGCCCTACTGCCAAATCTGAGATACACTTTAGTCTAACTCCTCAGGGAAAACTCTTACTTGAAAATTGAATGTATTTTTGCGCTTTCTTAGACCGTGGGGAACGTGAATATATGTTTCTTCTGCAAATTTGAGTTCTGTGTCAAAAGTTAAGTTTTCTGGTTGAATTGAGCCCTACTGCCAATTCTGAGATACAGTTTGGTCTAACTCCTCAGGGAAAGCTCGTACTTGAAAATTGAATGTGTTTTTGCCCTTTCTCAGACTGTGGGGAACGTGAATATGTGTTTCTTCTGCAAATCTGAGCTCTGTGTCAAACGTTAAGTTTTCTGGTTGAATTGAGCCCTACTGCCAATCCTGAGATACACTTTGGTCTAACTCCTATGGGAACCCTCGTACTTGAAAATTGAATGTTCTTTTGCTCTTTTTTAGACCATGGGGAACATGAATATGTGTTTCTTCTGCAAATCTGAGCTCTCTGCGTCAAAAGTTAAGTTTTCTGGTTGAATTGACCCCTACTGCCAATTCGAAATACACTTTGGTCTAACTCCTCAGGGAATGCTCGTACTTGAAAATTGAATGTGTTTTTACGCTTTTCAGACTGTGGTTAACATTAATATGTGTTTCTTCTGCAAATCTGAGCAGTGTGTCAAACGATAAGTTTTCTGGTTGAATTGAGCCCTACTGCCAATTCTGAGATACACTTTGGTCTAACTCCTCAGGGAAAGCTCGCATTTCAAAATTGAATTTGTTTTGGACTTTACAGACCGTGGGGAACATGAATATGTGTTTCTTTTGCAAATCTGATTTCTGTGTGAAAAGTTACATTTTCTGGCTGAATTGAGATCTACTGCTAAATAGGAGTTGCAGATTGGTCTAACTCCTCAGGGAAAGCTCATATTTGAAAATTGAATGTCTTTTGGACTTTAAAGACAGTAGGGAACATGAATATGTGTTTCTTTTGCAAATCTGAGTTCTGTGTCAAAAGTTACAAATACGACTTAAAGATTGATCTAACTCCTCAGGGAAAGCTCGTATTTGAAAATTGAATGTGTTTTTGGGCTTTTCAGACCATGAGGAGCATGAATATGTGTTTCTTCTGCAAATCTGAGCTCTGTGTCAAACGTTAAGTTTTCTGGTTGAATTGAGCCTTACTGCCAATTCTGAGATACACTTTGGTCTAACTCCTCAGGGAAAGCTCGTACTTGAAAATTGAATGTGTTTTTGCCCTTTCTCAGACCGTGGGGAACGTGAATATGTGTTTCTTCTGCAAATCTGAGCTCTCTGCATCAAAAGTTAAGTTTTCTGGTTGAATTGACCCTACTGCCAAGTCTGAGATCCACTTTGGTCTAACTACTCAGGGAAAGCTCGTACTTGAAAATTGAATGTGTTTTTGCCCTTTCTTAGACCACGGGGAACGTGAATATGTGTTTCTTCTGCAAATCTGAGCTCTGTGTCAAAAGTTACGTTTTCTGGTTGAATTGAACCCTACTGCCAATTGTGAGATACTGTTTGGTCTAACTCCTCAGGGAACGCTCGTACTTGAAAATTGAATGTGTTTTTGCCCTTTTTTAGACCGTGGGGAACATGAATATGTGTTTCTTCTGCAAATTTGAGCTCTGTGTCAAACGTTAAGTTTTCTGGTTGAATTGAGCCCTACTGCCAATTCTTAGATACACTTTGGTCTAACTCCTCAGGCAAAGCTCGTACTAGAAAATTGAATGTGTTTTTGCCCTTTTTTACACCGTGGGGAACGTGAATATGTGTTTCTTCTGCAAATCTGAGCTCTCTGCATCAAAAGTTAAGTTTTCTGGTTGAATTGACCCTACTGCCAATTCTGAGATCCACTTTGGTCTAACTACTCAGGGAAAGCTCGTACTTGAAAATTGAATGTGTTTTTGCCCTTTCTTAGACCACGGGGAACGTGAATATGTGTTTCTTCTGCAAATCTGAGCTCTGTGTCAAAAGTTACGTTTTCTGGTTGAATTGAACCCTACTGCCAATTGTGAGATAATGTTTGGTCTAACTCCTCAGGGAACGCTCGTACTTGAAAATTGAATGTGTTTTTGCCCTTTTTTAGACCGTGGGGAACATGAATATGTGTTTCTTCTGCAAATTTGAGCTCTGTGTCAAACGTTAAGTTTTCTGGTTGAATTGAGCCCTACTGCCAATTCTTAGATACACTTTGGTCTAACTCCTCAGGCAAAACTCGTACTAGAAAATTGAATGTGTTTTTGCCCTTTTTTACACCGTGGGGAACATGAATAGGTGTTTCTTCTGCAAATCTGAGCTCTGTGTCAAAAGTTAAGTTTTCTGGTTGAATTGAGCCCTACTGCCAATTCTGAGATACAGTTTGGTCTTAACTCCTCAGGGAACGCTCGTACTTGAAAATTGAATGTGTTTTAGCCCTTTTTTAGACCGTGGGGAACATGAATATGTGTTTCTTCTGCAAATTTGAGCTCTGTGTCAAACGTTAAGTTTTCTGGTTGAATTGAGCCCTACTGCCAATTCTGAGATACACTTTGGTCTAACTCCTCAGGCAAAGCTCGTACTAGAAAATTGAATGTGTTTTTGCCCTTTTTTACACCGTGGGGAACATGAATAGGTGTTTCTTCTGCAAATCTGAGCTCTGTGTCAAAAGTTAAGTTTTCTGGTTGAATTGAGCCCTACTGCCAATTCTGAGATACAGTTTGGTCTAACTCCTCAGGGAACCCTCGTACTTGAAAATTGAATGTGTTTTTGCCCTTTTTTAGACCGTGGGGAAATTGAATATGTGTTTCTTCTGCAAATCTGAGCTCTGTGTCAAACGTTAAGTTTTCTGGTTGAATTGAGCCCTACTGCCAATTCTGAGATACACTTTGGTCTAAGTCCTCAGGGAACCCTCGTACTTGAAAATTGAATGTGTTTTAGCCCTTTTTTAGACCGTGGGGAACATGAATATGTGTTTCTTCTGCAAATTTGAGCTCTGTGTCAAACGTTAAGTTTTCTGGTTGAATTGAGCCCTACTGCCAATTCTGAGATACACTTTGGTCTAACTCCTCAGGCAAAGCTCGTACTAGAAAATTGAATGTGTTTTTGCCCTTTTTTACACCGTGGGGAACAAGAATAGGTGTTTCTTCTGCAAATCTGAGCTCTGTGTCAAAAGTTAAGTTTTCTGGTTGAATTGAGCCCTACTGCCAATTCTGAGATAGAGTTTGGTCTAACTCCTCAGGGAACGCTCGTACTTGAAAATTGAATGTTTTTTTGCCCTTTTTTAGACCGTGGGGAACATGAATATGTGTTTCTTCTGCAAATCTGAGCTCTGTGTCAAACGTTAAGTTTTCTGGTTGAATTGAGCCCTACTGCCAATTCTGAGATACACTTTGGTCTAAGTCCTCAGGGAACTCTCGTACTTGAAAATTGAATGTGTTTTGTGGTTTTCAGACCGTGGGGAACATAAATGTGTGTTTCTTCTGCAAATCTGAGCTCTGTGCCAAAAGTTATGTTTTCTGGCTGAATTGAGCCCTACTGCCAAATCTGAGATACACTTTAGTCTAACTCCTCAGGGAAAACTCTTACTTGAAAATTGAATGTATTTTTGCGCTTTCTTAGACCGTGGGGAACGTGAATATATGTTTCTTCTGCAAATTTGAGTTCTGTGTCAAAAGTTAAGTTTTCTGGTTGAATTGAGCCCTACTGCCAATTCTGAGATACAGTTTGGTCTAACTCCTCAGGGAAAGCTCGTACTTGAAAATTGAATGTGTTTTTGCCCTTTCTCAGACCGTGGGGAACGTGAATATGTGTTTCTTCTGCAAATCTGAGCTCTGTGTCAAACGTTAAGTTTTCTGGTTGAATTGAGCCCTACTGCCAATCCTGAGATACACTTTGGTCTAACTCCTATGGGAACCCTCGTACTTGAAAATTGAATGTTCTTTTGCTCTTTTTTAGACCATGGGGAACATGAATATGTGTTTCTTCTGCAAATCTGAGCTCTCTGCGTCAAAAGTTAAGTTTTCTGGTTGAATTGACCCCTACTGCCAATTCGAAATACACTTTGGTCTAACTCCTCAGGGAATGCTCGTACTTGAAAATTGAATGTGTTTTTACGCTTTTCAGACTGTGGTTAACATTAATATGTGTTTCTTCTGCAAATCTGAGCAGTGTGTCAAACGATAAGTTTTCTGGTTGAATTGAGCCCTACTGCCAATTCTGAGATACACTTTGGTCTAACTCCTCAGGGAAAGCTCGCATTTCAAAATTGAATTTGTTTTGGACTTTACAGACCGTGGGGAACATGAATATGTGTTTCTTTTGCAAATCTGATTTCTGTGTGAAAAGTTACATTTTCTGGCTGAATTGAGATCTACTGCTAAATAGGAGTTGCAGATTGGTCTAACTCCTCAGGGAAAGCTCATATTTGAAAATTGAATGTCTTTTGGACTTTAAAGACAGTAGGGAACATGAATATGTGTTTCTTTTGCAAATCTGAGTTCTGTGTCAAAAGTTACAAATACGACTTAAAGATTGATCTAACTCCTCAGGGAAAGCTCGTATTTGAAAATTGAATGTGTTTTTGGGCTTTTCAGACCATGAGGAGCATGAATATGTGTTTCTTCTGCAAATCTGAGCTCTCTGCATCAAAAGTTAAGTTTTCTGGTTGAATTGACCCTACTGCCAATTCTGAGATCCACTTTGGTCTAACTACTCAGGGAAAGCTCGTACTTGAAAATTGAATGTGTTTTTGCCCTTTCTTAGACCACGGGGATCGTGAATATGTGTTTCTTCTGCAAATCTGAGCTCTGTGTCAAAAGTTACGTTTTCTGGTTGAATTGAACCCTACTGCCAATTGTGAGATACTGTTTGGTCTAACTCCTCAGGGAACGCTCGTACTTGAAAATTGAATGTGTTTTTGCCCTTTTTTAGACCGTGGGGAACATGAATATGTGTTTCTTCTGCAAATTTGAGCTCTGTGTCAAACGTTAAGTTTTCTGGTTGAATTGAGCCCTACTGCCAATTCTTAGATACACTTTGGTCTAACTCCTCAGGCAAAGCTCGTACTAGAAAATTGAATGTGTTTTTGCCCTTTTTTACACCGTGGGGAACGTGAATATGTGTTTCTTCTGCAAATCTGAGCTCTCTGCATCAAAAGTTAAGTTTTCTGGTTGAATTGACCCTACTGCCAATTCTGAGATCCACTTTGGTCTAACTACTCAGGGAAAGCTCGTACTTGAAAATTGAATGTGTTTTTGCCCTTTCTTAGACCACGGGGAACGTGAATATGTGTTTCTTCTGCAAATCTGAGCTCTGTGTCAAAAGTTACGTTTTCTGGTTGAATTGAACCCTACTGCCAATTGTGAGATACTGTTTGGTCTAACTCCTCAGGGAACGCTCGTACTTGAAAATTGAATGTGTTTTTGCCCTTTTTTAGACCGTGGGGAACATGAATATGTGTTTCTTCTGCAAATTTGAGCTCTGTGTCAAACGTTAAGTTTTCTGGTTGAATTGAGCCCTACTGCCAATTCTTAGATACACTTTGGTCTAACTCCTCAGGCAAAACTCGTACTAGAAAATTGAATGTGTTTTTGCCCTTTTTTACACCGTGGGGAACATGAATAGGTGTTTCTTCTGCAAATCTGAGCTCTGTGTCAAAAGTTAAGTTTTCTGGTTGAATTGAGCCCTACTGCCAATTCTGAGATACACTTTGGTCTAACTCCTCAGGCAAAGCTCGTACTAGAAAATTGAATGTGTTTTTGCCCTTTTTTACACCGTGGGGAACAAGAATAGGTGTTTCTTCTGCAAATCTGAGCTCTGTGTCAAAAGTTAAGTTTTCTGGTTGAATTGAGCCCTACTGCCAATTCTGAGATAGAGTTTGGTCTAACTCCTCAGGGAACGCTCGTACTTGAAAATTGAATGTTTTTTTGCCCTTTTTTAGACCGTGGGGAACATGAATATGTGTTTCTTCTGCAAATCTGAGCTCTGTGTCAAACGTTAAGTTTTCTGGTTGAATTGAGCCCTACTGCCAATTCTGAGATACACTTTGGTCTAAGTCCTCAGGGAACTCTCGTACTTGAAAATTGAATGTGTTTTGTGGTTTTCAGACCGTGGGGAACATAAATGTGTGTTTCTTCTGCAAATCTGAGCTCTGTGCCAAAAGTTATGTTTTCTGGCTGAATTGAGCCCTACTGCCAAATCTGAGATACACTTTAGTCTAACTCCTCAGGGAAAACTCTTACTTGAAAATTGAATGTATTTTTGCGCTTTCTTAGACCGTGGGGAACGTGAATATATGTTTCTTCTGCAAATTTGAGTTCTGTGTCAAAAGTTAAGTTTTCTGGTTGAATTGAGCCCTACTGCCAATTCTGAGATACAGTTTGGTCTAACTCCTCAGGGAAAGCTCGTACTTGAAAATTGAATGTGTTTTTGCCCTTTCTCAGACCGTGGGGAACGTGAATATGTGTTTCTTCTGCAAATCTGAGCTCTGTGTCAAACGTTAAGTTTTCTGGTTGAATTGAGCCCTACTGCCAATCCTGAGATACACTTTGGTCTAACTCCTATGGGAACCCTCGTACTTGAAAATTGAATGTTCTTTTGCTCTTTTTTAGACCATGGGGAACATGAATATGTGTTTCTTCTGCAAATCTGAGCTCTCTGCGTCAAAAGTTAAGTTTTCTGGTTGAATTGACCCCTACTGCCAATTCGAAATACACTTTGGTCTAACTCCTCAGGGAATGCTCGTACTTGAAAATTGAATGTGTTTTTACGCTTTTCAGACTGTGGTTAACATTAATATGTGTTTCTTCTGCAAATCTGAGCAGTGTGTCAAACGATAAGTTTTCTGGTTGAATTGAGCCCTACTGCCAATTCTGAGATACACTTTGGTCTAACTCCTCAGGGAAAGCTCGCATTTCAAAATTGAATTTGTTTTGGACTTTACAGACCGTGGGGAACATGAATATGTGTTTCTTTTGCAAATCTGATTTCTGTGTGAAAAGTTACATTTTCTGGCTGAATTGAGATCTACTGCTAAATAGGAGTTGCAGATTGGTCTAACTCCTCAGGGAAAGCTCATATTTGAAAATTGAATGTCTTTTGGACTTTAAAGACAGTAGGGAACATGAATATGTGTTTCTTTTGCAAATCTGAGTTCTGTGTCAAAAGTTACAAATACGACTTAAAGATTGATCTAACTCCTCAGGGAAAGCTCGTATTTGAAAATTGAATGTGTTTTTGGGCTTTTCAGACCATGAGGAGCATGAATATGTGTTTCTTCTGCAAATCTGAGCTCTGTGTCAAACGTTAAGTTTTCTGGTTGAATTGAGCCTTACTGCCAATTCTGAGATACACTTTGGTCTAACTCCTCAGGGAAAGCTCGTACTTGAAAATTGAATGTGTTTTTGCCCTTTCTCAGACCGTGGGGAACGTGAATATGTGTTTCTTCTGCAAATCTGAGCTCTCTGCATCAAAAGTTAAGTTTTCTGGTTGAATTGACCCTACTGCCAAGTCTGAGATCCACTTTGGTCTAACTACTCAGGGAAAGCTCGTACTTGAAAATTGAATGTGTTTTTGCCCTTTCTTAGACCACGGGGAACGTGAATATGTGTTTCTTCTGCAAATCTGAGCTCTGTGTCAAAAGTTACGTTTTCTGGTTGAATTGAACCCTACTGCCAATTGTGAGATACTGTTTGGTCTAACTCCTCAGGGAACGCTCGTACTTGAAAATTGAATGTGTTTTTGCCCTTTTTTAGACCGTGGGGAACATGAATATGTGTTTCTTCTGCAAATTTGAGCTCTGTGTCAAACGTTAAGTTTTCTGGTTGAATTGAGCCCTACTGCCAATTCTTAGATACACTTTGGTCTAACTCCTCAGGCAAAGCTCGTACTAGAAAATTGAATGTGTTTTTGCCCTTTTTTACACCGTGGGGAACGTGAATATGTGTTTCTTCTGCAAATCTGAGCTCTCTGCATCAAAAGTTAAGTTTTCTGGTTGAATTGACCCTACTGCCAATTCTGAGATCCACTTTGGTCTAACTACTCAGGGAAAGCTCGTACTTGAAAATTGAATGTGTTTTTGCCCTTTCTTAGACCACGGGGAACGTGAATATGTGTTTCTTCTGCAAATCTGAGCTCTGTGTCAAAAGTTACGTTTTCTGGTTGAATTGAACCCTACTGCCAATTGTGAGATAATGTTTGGTCTAACTCCTCAGGGAACGCTCGTACTTGAAAATTGAATGTGTTTTTGCCCTTTTTTAGACCGTGGGGAACATGAATATGTGTTTCTTCTGCAAATTTGAGCTCTGTGTCAAACGTTAAGTTTTCTGGTTGAATTGAGCCCTACTGCCAATTCTTAGATACACTTTGGTCTAACTCCTCAGGCAAAACTCGTACTAGAAAATTGAATGTGTTTTTGCCCTTTTTTACACCGTGGGGAACATGAATAGGTGTTTCTTCTGCAAATCTGAGCTCTGTGTCAAAAGTTAAGTTTTCTGGTTGAATTGAGCCCTACTGCCAATTCTGAGATACAGTTTGGTCTTAACTCCTCAGGGAACGCTCGTACTTGAAAATTGAATGTGTTTTAGCCCTTTTTTAGACCGTGGGGAACATGAATATGTGTTTCTTCTGCAAATTTGAGCTCTGTGTCAAACGTTAAGTTTTCTGGTTGAATTGAGCCCTACTGCCAATTCTGAGATACACTTTGGTCTAACTCCTCAGGCAAAGCTCGTACTAGAAAATTGAATGTGTTTTTGCCCTTTTTTACACCGTGGGGAACATGAATAGGTGTTTCTTCTGCAAATCTGAGCTCTGTGTCAAAAGTTAAGTTTTCTGGTTGAATTGAGCCCTACTGCCAATTCTGAGATACAGTTTGGTCTAACTCCTCAGGGAACCCTCGTACTTGAAAATTGAATGTGTTTTTGCCCTTTTTTAGACCGTGGGGAAATTGAATATGTGTTTCTTCTGCAAATCTGAGCTCTGTGTCAAACGTTAAGTTTTCTGGTTGAATTGAGCCCTACTGCCAATTCTGAGATACACTTTGGTCTAAGTCCTCAGGGAACCCTCGTACTTGAAAATTGAATGTGTTTTAGCCCTTTTTTAGACCGTGGGGAACATGAATATGTGTTTCTTCTGCAAATTTGAGCTCTGTGTCAAACGTTAAGTTTTCTGGTTGAATTGAGCCCTACTGCCAATTCTGAGATACACTTTGGTCTAACTCCTCAGGCAAAGCTCGTACTAGAAAATTGAATGTGTTTTTGCCCTTTTTTACACCGTGGGGAACAAGAATAGGTGTTTCTTCTGC
This sequence comes from Pantherophis guttatus, assembly GCF_059756535.1. Classification (NCBI taxonomy): domain Eukaryota; kingdom Metazoa; phylum Chordata; class Lepidosauria; order Squamata; family Colubridae; genus Pantherophis; species Pantherophis guttatus. The sequence goes on along the minus strand of NC_142063.1, from coordinate 181,680,200 downwards.
AAATCTGAGCTCTGTGTCAAAAGTTAAGTTTTCTGGTTGAATTGAGCCCTACTGCCAATTCTGAGATAGAGTTTGGTCTAACTCCTCAGGGAACGCTCGTACTTGAAAATTGAATGTTTTTTTGCCCTTTTTTAGACCGTGGGGAACATGAATATGTGTTTCTTCTGCAAATCTGAGCTCTGTGTCAAACGTTAAGTTTTCTGGTTGAATTGAGCCCTACTGCCAATTCTGAGATACACTTTGGTCTAAGTCCTCAGGGAACTCTCGTACTTGAAAATTGAATGTGTTTTGTGGTTTTCAGACCGTGGGGAACATAAATGTGTGTTTCTTCTGCAAATCTGAGCTCTGTGCCAAAAGTTATGTTTTCTGGCTGAATTGAGCCCTACTGCCAAATCTGAGATACACTTTAGTCTAACTCCTCAGGGAAAACTCTTACTTGAAAATTGAATGTATTTTTGCGCTTTCTTAGACCGTGGGGAACGTGAATATATGTTTCTTCTGCAAATTTGAGTTCTGTGTCAAAAGTTAAGTTTTCTGGTTGAATTGAGCCCTACTGCCAATTCTGAGATACAGTTTGGTCTAACTCCTCAGGGAAAGCTCGTACTTGAAAATTGAATGTGTTTTTGCCCTTTCTCAGACCGTGGGGAACGTGAATATGTGTTTCTTCTGCAAATCTGAGCTCTGTGTCAAACGTTAAGTTTTCTGGTTGAATTGAGCCCTACTGCCAATCCTGAGATACACTTTGGTCTAACTCCTATGGGAACCCTCGTACTTGAAAATTGAATGTTCTTTTGCTCTTTTTTAGACCATGGGGAACATGAATATGTGTTTCTTCTGCAAATCTGAGCTCTCTGCGTCAAAAGTTAAGTTTTCTGGTTGAATTGACCCCTACTGCCAATTCGAAATACACTTTGGTCTAACTCCTCAGGGAATGCTCGTACTTGAAAATTGAATGTGTTTTTACGCTTTTCAGACTGTGGTTAACATTAATATGTGTTTCTTCTGCAAATCTGAGCAGTGTGTCAAACGATAAGTTTTCTGGTTGAATTGAGCCCTACTGCCAATTCTGAGATACACTTTGGTCTAACTCCTCAGGGAAAGCTCGCATTTCAAAATTGAATTTGTTTTGGACTTTACAGACCGTGGGGAACATGAATATGTGTTTCTTTTGCAAATCTGATTTCTGTGTGAAAAGTTACATTTTCTGGCTGAATTGAGATCTACTGCTAAATAGGAGTTGCAGATTGGTCTAACTCCTCAGGGAAAGCTCATATTTGAAAATTGAATGTCTTTTGGACTTTAAAGACAGTAGGGAACATGAATATGTGTTTCTTTTGCAAATCTGAGTTCTGTGTCAAAAGTTACAAATACGACTTAAAGATTGATCTAACTCCTCAGGGAAAGCTCGTATTTGAAAATTGAATGTGTTTTTGGGCTTTTCAGACCATGAGGAGCATGAATATGTGTTTCTTCTGCAAATCTGAGCTCTGTGTCAAACGTTAAGTTTTCTGGTTGAATTGAGCCTTACTGCCAATTCTGAGATACACTTTGGTCTAACTCCTCAGGGAAAGCTCGTACTTGAAAATTGAATGTGTTTTTGCCCTTTCTCAGACCGTGGGGAACGTGAATATGTGTTTCTTCTGCAAATCTGAGCTCTCTGCATCAAAAGTTAAGTTTTCTGGTTGAATTGACCCTACTGCCAAGTCTGAGATCCACTTTGGTCTAACTACTCAGGGAAAGCTCGTACTTGAAAATTGAATGTGTTTTTGCCCTTTCTTAGACCACGGGGAACGTGAATATGTGTTTCTTCTGCAAATCTGAGCTCTGTGTCAAAAGTTACGTTTTCTGGTTGAATTGAACCCTACTGCCAATTGTGAGATACTGTTTGGTCTAACTCCTCAGGGAACGCTCGTACTTGAAAATTGAATGTGTTTTTGCCCTTTTTTAGACCGTGGGGAACATGAATATGTGTTTCTTCTGCAAATTTGAGCTCTGTGTCAAACGTTAAGTTTTCTGGTTGAATTGAGCCCTACTGCCAATTCTTAGATACACTTTGGTCTAACTCCTCAGGCAAAGCTCGTACTAGAAAATTGAATGTGTTTTTGCCCTTTTTTACACCGTGGGGAACGTGAATATGTGTTTCTTCTGCAAATCTGAGCTCTCTGCATCAAAAGTTAAGTTTTCTGGTTGAATTGACCCTACTGCCAATTCTGAGATCCACTTTGGTCTAACTACTCAGGGAAAGCTCGTACTTGAAAATTGAATGTGTTTTTGCCCTTTCTTAGACCACGGGGAACGTGAATATGTGTTTCTTCTGCAAATCTGAGCTCTGTGTCAAAAGTTACGTTTTCTGGTTGAATTGAACCCTACTGCCAATTGTGAGATAATGTTTGGTCTAACTCCTCAGGGAACGCTCGTACTTGAAAATTGAATGTGTTTTTGCCCTTTTTTAGACCGTGGGGAACATGAATATGTGTTTCTTCTGCAAATTTGAGCTCTGTGTCAAACGTTAAGTTTTCTGGTTGAATTGAGCCCTACTGCCAATTCTTAGATACACTTTGGTCTAACTCCTCAGGCAAAACTCGTACTAGAAAATTGAATGTGTTTTTGCCCTTTTTTACACCGTGGGGAACATGAATAGGTGTTTCTTCTGCAAATCTGAGCTCTGTGTCAAAAGTTAAGTTTTCTGGTTGAATTGAGCCCTACTGCCAATTCTGAGATACAGTTTGGTCTTAACTCCTCAGGGAACGCTCGTACTTGAAAATTGAATGTGTTTTAGCCCTTTTTTAGACCGTGGGGAACATGAATATGTGTTTCTTCTGCAAATTTGAGCTCTGTGTCAAACGTTAAGTTTTCTGGTTGAATTGAGCCCTACTGCCAATTCTGAGATACACTTTGGTCTAACTCCTCAGGCAAAGCTCGTACTAGAAAATTGAATGTGTTTTTGCCCTTTTTTACACCGTGGGGAACATGAATAGGTGTTTCTTCTGCAAATCTGAGCTCTGTGTCAAAAGTTAAGTTTTCTGGTTGAATTGAGCCCTACTGCCAATTCTGAGATACAGTTTGGTCTAACTCCTCAGGGAACCCTCGTACTTGAAAATTGAATGTGTTTTTGCCCTTTTTTAGACCGTGGGGAAATTGAATATGTGTTTCTTCTGCAAATCTGAGCTCTGTGTCAAACGTTAAGTTTTCTGGTTGAATTGAGCCCTACTGCCAATTCTGAGATACACTTTGGTCTAAGTCCTCAGGGAACTCTCGTACTTGAAAATTGAATGTGTTTTGTGGTTTTCAGACCGTGGGGAACATAAATGTGTGTTTCTTCTGCAAATCTGAGCTCTGTGCCAAAAGTTATGTTTTCTGGCTGAATTGAGCCCTACTGCCAAATCTGAGATACACTTTAGTCTAACTCCTCAGGGAAAACTCTTACTTGAAAATTGAATGTATTTTTGCGCTTTCTTAGACCGTGGGGAACGTGAATATATGTTTCTTCTGCAAATTTGAGTTCTGTGTCAAAAGTTAAGTTTTCTGGTTGAATTGAGCCCTACTGCCAATTCTGAGATACAGTTTGGTCTAACTCCTCAGGGAAAGCTCGTACTTGAAAATTGAATGTGTTTTTGCCCTTTCTCAGACCGTGGGGAACGTGAATATGTGTTTCTTCTGCAAATCTGAGCTCTCTGCGTCAAAAGTTAAGTTTTCTGGTTGAATTGAGCCCTACTGCCAATTCTGAGATCCACTTTGGTCTAACTACTCAGGGAAAGTTCGTACTTGAAAATTGAATGTGTCTTTGCCCTTTCTTAGACCACGGGGAACATGAATGTGTGTTTCTTCTGCAAATCTGAGCTGTGTGCCAAAAGTTATGTTTTCTGGCTGAATTGAGCCCTACTGCCAAATCTGAGATACACTTTAGTCTAACTCCTCAGGGAAAACTCTTACTTGAAAATTGAATGTATTTTTGCACTTTCTTAGACCGTGGGGAACGTGAATATGTGTTTCTTCTGCAAATCTGAGTTTTGTGTCAAAAGTTAAAAAAATGAGTTGAAGATTGATCTAACTCCTCGGGGAAAGCTCGTATTTGAAAATTGAATGTGTTTTGGACTTTACAGGCCGTGGGGAACAGGAATATGTGTTTCTTTTGCAAATCTGAGTTCTGTGTAAAAAGTTACAAATATGACTTACACATTGATCTAACTCCTCAGGGAAAGCTTGTATTTGAAAACTGAATGTGTTTTTGAACTTTTCAGACAATGAGGAGCATGAATATGTGTTTCTTTTGCAAATCTGAAATCTGTGTCAAAAGTTCCGTTTTCTGGCTCAATTGAGATCTACTGCTAAATAGGAATTACAGATTGGTCTAACTACTCAGGGAAAGGTCGTATTTGAAAATTGAATGTGTTTTCGACTTTACAGACCGTGGGGAACATGACTATGTGTTTCTTTTGCAAATCTGATTTCTGTGTAAAAAGTTCGGTTTTATGGCTGAATTGAGCCCTACTGCCAAATCTGAGATACACTTTAGTCTAACTCGTCAGGGAAAACTCTTACTTGAAAATTGAATGTATTTTTGCGCTTTCTTAGACCGTGGGGAACGTGAATATGTGTTTCTTCTGCAAATCTGAGTTCTGTGTCACAAGTTAAGTTTTCTGGTTGAATTGAGCCCTACTGCCAATTCTGAGATACAGTTTGATCTAACTCCTCAGGGAACGCTCGTACTTGAAAATTGAATGTGTTTTTGCCGTTTTTTAGACCGTGGGGAACATGAATATGTGTTTCTTCTGCAAATTTGAGCTCTGTGTCAAACGTTAAGTTTTCTGGTTGAATTGAGCCCTACTGCCAATCCTGAGATACACTTTGGTCTAACTCCTATGGGAACCCTCGTACTTGAAAATTGAATGTGCTTTTGCTCTTTTTTAGACCATGGGGAACATGAATATGTGTTTCTTCTGCAAATCTGAGCTCTCTGCGTCAAAAGTTAAGTTTTCTGGTTGAATTGACCCCTACTGCCAATTCTAAATACACTTTGGTCTAACTCCTCAGGGAATGCTCGTACTTGAAAATTGAATGTGTTTTTGCGCTTTTCAGACTGTGGTTAACATTAATATGTGTTTCTTCTGCAAATCTGAGCAGTGTGTCAAACGATAAGTTTTCTGGTTGAATTGAGCCCTACTGCCAATTCTGAGATACACTTTGGTCTAACTCCTCAGGGAAAGCTCGCATTTCAAAATTGAATTTGTTTTGGACTTTACAGACCGTGGGGAACATGAATATGTGTTTCTTTTGCAAATCTGATTTCTGTGTGAAAAGTTACATTTTCTGGCTGAATTGAGATCTACTGCTAAATAGGAGTTGCAGATTCGTCTAACTCCTCAGGGAAAGCTCATATTTGAAAATTGAATGTCTTTTGGACTTTAAAGACAGTAGGGAACATGAATATGTGTTTCTTTTGCAAATCTGAGTTCTGTGTCAAAAGTTACAAATACGACTTAAAGATTGATCTAACTCCTCAGGGAAAGCTCGTATTTGAAAATTGAATGTGTTTTTGGGCTTTTCAGACCATGAGGAGCATGAATATGTGTTTCTTCTGCAAATCTGAGCTCTGTGTCAAACGTTAAGTTTTCTGGTTGAATTGAGCCTTACTGCCAATTCTGAGATACACTTTGGTCTAACTCCTCAGGGAAAGCTCGTACTTGAAAATTGAATGTGTTTTTGCCCTTTCTCAGACCGTGGGGAACGTGAATATGTGTTTATTCTGCAAATCTGAGCTCTCTGCATCAAAAGTTAAGTTTTCTGGTTGAATTGACCCTACTGCCAATTCTGAGATCCACTTTGGTCTAACTACTCAGGGAAAGCTCGTACTTGAAAATTGAATGTGTTTTTGCCCTTTCTTAGATCACGGGGAACGTGAATATGTGTTTCTTCTGCAAATCTGAGCTCTGTGTCAAAAGTTACGTTTTCTGGTTGAATTGAACCCTACTGCCAATTGTGAGATACTGTTTGGTCTAACTCCTCAGGGAACGCTCGTACTTGAAAATTGAATGTGTTTTTGCCCTTTTTTAGACCGTGGGGAACATGAATGTGTGTTTCTTCTGCAAATTTGAGCTCTGTGTCAAACGTTAAGTTTTCTGGTTGAATTGAGCCCTACTGCCAATTCTGAGATACACTTTGGTCTAACTCCTCAGGCAAAGCTCCTACTAGAAAATTGAATGTGTTTTTGCCCTTTTTTACACCGTGGGGAACATGAATAGGTGTTTCTTCTGCAAATCTGAGCTCTGTGTCAAAAGTTAAGTTTTCTGGTTGAATTGAGCCCTACTGCCAATTCTGAGATACACTTTGGTCTAACTCCTCAGGCAAAGCTCGTACTAGAAAATTGAATGTGTTTTTGCCCTTTTTTACACCGTGGGGAACATGAATATGTGTTTCTTCTGCAAATCTGAGCTCTGTGTCAAACGTTAAGTTTTCTGGTTGAATTGAGCCCTACTGCCAATTCTGAGATACACTTTGGTATAAGTCCTCAGGGAACTCTCGTACTTGAAAATTGAATGTGTTTTTGCCCTTTCTTAGACCACGGGGAACATGAATGTGTGTTTCTTCTGCAAATCTGAGCTCTGTGCCAAAAGTTATGTTTTCTGGCTGAATTGAGCCCTACTGCCAAATCTGAGATACACTTTAGTCTAAATCCTCAGGGAAAACTCTTACTTGAAAATTGAATGTATTTTTGCGCTTTCTTAGACCGTGGGGAACGTGAATATATGTTTCTTCTGCAAATTTGAGTTCTGTGTCAAAAGTTAAGTTTTCTGGTTGAATTGAGCCCTACTGCCAATTCTGAGATACACTTTGGTCTAACTCCTCAGGGAAAGCTCGTACTTGAAAATTGAATGTGTTTTTGCCCTTTCTCAGACCGTGGGGAACGTGAATATGTGTTTCTTCTGCAAATCTGAGCTCTCTGCGTCAAAAGTTAAGTTTTCTGGTTGAATTGAGCCCTACTACCAATTCTGAGATCCACTTTGGTCTAACTACTCAGGGAAAGTTCGTACTTGAAAATTGAATGTGTTTTTGCCCTTTCTTAGACCACGGGGAACATGAATGTGTGTTTCTTCTGCAAATCTGAGCTCTGTGCCAAAAGTTATGTTTTCTGGCTGAATTGAGCCCTACTGCCAAATCTGAGATACACTTTAGTCTAACTCCTCAGGGAAAACTCTTACTTGAAAATTGAATGTATTTTTGCACTTTCTTAGACCGTGGGGAACGTGAATATGTGTTTCTTCTGCAAATCTGAGTTCTGTGTCAAAAGTTAAGTTTTCTGGTTGAATTGAGCCCTACTGCCAATTCTGAGATACACTTTGGTCTAACTCCTCAGGGAACGCTCGTACTTGAAAATTGAATGTGTTTTGTGGTTTTCAGACTGTGGGGAACATGAATATGTGTTTCTTCTGCAAATCTGAGCTCTGTGTCAAAAGTTACGTTTTCTGGCTGAATTGAGCCCTACTGCCAATTCTGAGATACACTTTGGTCTAACTCCTCAAGGAAAGCTCGCATTTCAAAATTGAATTTGTTTTGGACTTTACAGACCGTGGGGAACATGAATATGTGTTTCTTTTGCAAATCTGATTTCTGTGTGAAAAGTTACATTTTCTGGCTGAATTGAGATCTACTGCTAAATAGGAGTTGCAGATTGGTCTAACTCCTCAGGGAAAGCTCATATTTGAAAATTGAATGTCTTTTGGACTTTAAAGACAGTAGGGAACATGAATATGTGTTTCTTTTGCAAATCTGAGTTCTGTGTCAAAAGTTACAAATACGACTTAAAGATTGATCTAACTCCTCAGGGAAAGCTCGTATTTGAAAATTGAATGTGTTTTTGGGCTTTTCAGACCATGAGGAGCATGAATATGTGTTTCTTCTGCAAATCTGAGCTCTGTGTCAAACGTTAAGTTTTCTGGTTGAATTGAGCCTTACTGCCAATTCTGAGATACACTTTGGTCTAACTCCTCAGGGAAAGCTCGTACTTGAAAATTGAATGTGTTTTTGCCCTTTCTCAGACCGTGGGGAACGTGAATATGTGTTTCTTCTGCAAATCTGAGCTCTCTGGATCAAAAGTTAAGTTTTCTGGTTGAATTGACCCTACTGCCAATTCTGAGATCCACTTTGGTCTAACTACTCAGGAAAAGCTCGTACTTGAAAATTGAATGTGTTTTTGCCCTTTCTTAGATCACGGGGAACGTGAATATGTGTTTCTTCTGCAAATCTGAGCTCTGTGTCAAAAGTTACGTTTTCTGGTTGAATTGAACCCTACTGCCAATTGTGAGATACTGTTTGGTCTAACTCCTCAGGGAACGCTCGTACTTGAAAATTGAATGTGTTTTTGCCCTTTTTTAGACCGTGGGGAACATGAATGTGTGTTTCTTCTGCAAATTTGAGCTCTGTGTCAAACGTTAAGTTTTCTGGTTGAATTGAGCCCTACTGCCAATTCTGAGATACACTTTGGTCTAACTCCTCAGGCAAAGCTCGTACTAGAAAATTGAATGTATTTTTGCCCTTTTTTACACCGTGGGGAACATGAATAGGTGTTTCTTCTGCAAATCTGAGCTCTGTGTCAAAAGTTAAGTTTTCTGGTTGAATTGAGCCCTACTGCCAATTCTGAGATACACTTTGGTCTAACTCCTCAGGCAAAGCTCGTACTAGAAAATTGAATGTGTTTTTGCCCTTTTTTACACCGTGGGGAACATGAATAGGTGTTTCTTCTGCAAATCTGAGCTCTGTGTCAAAAGTTAAGTTTTCTGGTTGAATTGAGCCCTACTGCCAATTCTGAGATGCAGTTTGGTCTAACTCCTCAGGGAACGCTCGTACTTGAAAATTGAATGTGTTTTTGCCCTTTTTTAGACCGTGGGGAACATGAATATGTGTTTCTTCTGCAAATCTGAGCTCTGTGTCAAACGTTAAGTTTTCTGGTTGAATTGAGCCCTACTGCCAATTCTGAGATACACTTTGGTATAAGTCCTCAGGGAACTCTCGTACTTGAAAATTGAATGTGTTTTTGCCCTTTCTTAGACCACGGGGAACATGAATGTGTGTTTCTTCTGCAAATCTGAGCTCTGTGCCAAAAGTTATGTTTTCTGGCTGAATTGAGCCCTACTGCCAAATCTGAGATACACTTTAGTCTAAATCCTCAGGGAAAACTCTTACTTGAAAATTGAATGTATTTTTGCGCTTTCTTAGACCGTGGGGAACGTGAATATATGTTTCTTCTGCAAATTTGAGTTCTGTGTCAAAAGTTAAGTTTTCTGGTTGAATTGAGCCCTACTGCCAATTCTGAGATACAGTTTGGTCTAACTCCTCAGGGAAAGCTCGTACTTGAAAATTGAATGTGTTTTTGCCCTTTCTCAGACCGTGGGGAACGTGAATATGTGTTTCTTCTGCAAATCTGAGCTCTCTGCGTCAAAAGTTAAGTTTTCTGGTTGAATTGAGCCCTACTACCAATTCTGAGATCCACTTTGGTCTAACTACTCAGGGAAAGTTCGTACTTGAAAATTGAATGTGTTTTTGCCCTTTCTTAGACCACGGGGAACATGAATGTGTGTTTCTTCTGCAAATCTGAGCTCTGTGCCAAAAGTTATGTTTTCTGGCTGAATTGAGCCCTACTGCCAAATCTGAGATACACTTTAGTCTAACTCCTCAGGGAAAACTCTTACTTGAAAATTGAATGTATTTTTGCACTTTCTTAGACCGTGGGGAACGTGAATATGTGTTTCTTCTGCAAATCTGAGTTCTGTGTCAAAAGTTAAGTTTTCTGGTTGAATTGAGCCCTACTGCCAATTCTGAGATACACTTTGGTCTAACTCCTCAGGGAACGCTCGTACTTGAAAATTGAATGTGTTTTGTGGTTTTCAGACTGTGGGGAACATGAATATGTGTTTCTTCTGCAAATCTGAGCTCTGTGTCAAAAGTTACGTTTTCTGGCTGAATTGAGCCCTACTGCCAATTCGGAGATACACTTTGGTCTAACTCCTCAAGGAAAGCTCGCATTTCAAAATTGAATTTGTTTTGGACTTTACAGACCGTGGGGAACATGAATATGTGTTTCTTTTGCAAATCTGATTTCTGTGTGAAAAGTTACATTTTCTGGCTGAATTGAGATCTACTGCTAAATAGGAGTTGCAGATTGGTCTAACTCCTCAGGGAAAGCTCATATTTGAAAATTGAATGTCTTTTGGACTTTAAAGACAGTAGGGAACATGAATATGTGTTTCTTTTGCAAATCTGAGTTCTGTGTCAAAAGTTACAAATACGACTTAAAGATTGATCTAACTCCTCAGGGAAAGCTCGTATTTGAAAATTGAATGTGTTTTTGGGCTTTTCAGACCATGAGGAGCATGAATATGTGTTTCTTCTGCAAATCTGAGCTCTGTGTCAAACGTTAAGTTTTCTGGTTGAATTGAGCCTTACTGCCAATTCTGAGATACACTTTGGTCTAACTCCTCAGGGAAAGCTCGTACTTGAAAATTGAATGTGTTTTTGCCCTTTCTCAGACCGTGGGGAACGTGAATATGTGTTTCTTCTGCAAATCTGAGCTCTCTGGATCAAAAGTTAAGTTTTCTGGTTGAATTGACCCTACTGCCAATTCTGAGATCCAATTTGGTCTAACTACTCAGGGAAAGCTCGTACTTGAAAATTGAATGTGTTTTTGCCCTTTCTTAGACCGTGGGGAACGTGAATATGTGTTTCTTCTGCAAATCTGAGCTCTGTGTCAAAAGTTACGTTTTCTGGTTGAATTGAACCCTACTGCCAAATGTGAGATACTGTTTGGTCTAACTCCTCAGGGAACGCTCGTACTTGAAAATTGAATGTGTTTTGTGGTTTTCAGACTGTGGGGAACATGAATATGTGTTTCTTCTGCAAATCTGAGCTCTGTGTCAAAAGTTACATTTTCTGGCTGAATTGAGCCCTACTGCCAATTCTGAGATACACTTTGGTCTAACTCCTCAGGGAAAGCTCGCATTTCAAAATTGAATTTGTTTTGGACTTTACAGACCGTGGGGAACATGAATATGTGTTTCTTTTGCAAATCTGATTTCTGTGTGAAAAGTTACATTTTCTGGCTGAATTGAGATCTACTGCTAAATAGGAGTTGCAGATTGGTCTAACTCCTCAGGGAAAGCTCATATTTGAAAATTGAATGTCTTTTGGACTTTAAAGACAGTAGGGAACATGAATATGTGTTTCTTTTGCAAATCTGAGTTCTGTGTCAAAAGTTACAAATACGACTTAAAGATTGATCTAACTCCTCAGGGAAAGCTCGTACTTGAAAATTGAATGTGTTTTTGCCCTTTCTCAGACCGTGGGGAACGTGAATATGTGTTTCTTCTGCAAATCTGAGCTCTCTGCATCAAAAGTTACGTTTTCTGGTTGAATTGACCCTACTGCCAATTCTGAGATCCACTTTGGTCTAACTACTCAGGGAAAGCTCGTACTTGAAAATTGAATGTGTTTTTGCCCTTTCTTAGACCACGGGGAACGTGAATATGTGTTTCTTCTGCAAATCTGAGCTCTGTGTCAAAAGTTAAGTTTTCTGGTTGAATTAAGCCCTACTGCCAATTCTGAGATACAGTTTGGTCTAACTCCTCAGGGAACGCTCGTACTTGAAAATTGAATGTGTTTTTGCCCTTTTTTAGACCGTGGGGAACATGAATATGTGTTTCTTCTGCAAATCTGAGCTCTGTGTCAAAAGTTAAGTTTTCTGGTTGAATTGAGCCCTACTGCCAATTCTGAGATACACTTTGGTCTAACTCCTCAGGGAAAGCTCGTACTTGAAAATTGAATGTGTTTTTGCCCTTTCTCAGACCGTGGGGAACGTTAATATGTGTTTCTTCTGCAAATCTGAGCTCTCTGCGTCAAAACTTAAGTTTTCTAGTTGAATTGAGCCCTACTGCCAATTCTGAGATCCACTTTGGTCTAACTACTCAGGGAAAGCTCGTACTTGAAAATTGAATGTGTTTTTGCCCTTTCTTAGACCACGGGGAACGTGAATATGTGTTTCTTCTGCAAATCTGAGCTCTGTGTCAAAAGTTACGTTTTCTGCTTGAATTGAGCCCTACTGCCAATTCTGAGATACACTTTGGTCTAAGTCCTCAGAGAACTCTCGTACTTGAAAATTGAATGTGTTTTGTGGTTTTCAGACCGTGGGGAACATAAATGTGTGTTTCTTCTGCAAATCTGAGCTCTGTGCCAAAAGTTATGTTTTCTGGGTGAATTGAGCCCTACTGCCAAATCTGAGATACACTTTAGTCTAACTCCTCAGGGAAAACTCTTACTTGAAAATTGAATGTATTTGTGCGCTTTCTTAGACCGTGGGGAACGTGAATATATGTTTCTTCTGCAAATTTGAGTTCTGTGTCAAAAGTAAAGTTTTCTGGTTGAATTGAGCCCTACTGCCAATTCTGAGATACACTTTGGTCTAACTCCTCAGGGAAAGCTCGTACTTGAAAATTGAATGTGTTTTTGCCCTTTCTCAGACCGTGGGGAATGTGAATATGTGTTTCTTCTGCAAATCTGAGCTCTCTGCGTCAAAAGTTAAGTTTTCTGGTTGAATTGAGCCCTACTGCCAATTCTGAGATCCACTTTGGTCTAACTACTCAGGGAAAGCTCGTACTTGAAAATTGAATGTGTTTTTGCCCTTTCTTAGACCACGGGGAACGTGAATATGTGTTTCTTCTGCAAATCTGAGCTCTGTGTCAAAAGTTACGTTTTCTGGTTGAATTGAGCCCTACTGCCAATTCTGAGATCCACTATGGTCTAATTCCTCAGAGAACTCTCGTACTTGAAAATTGAATGTGTTTTGTGGTTTTCAGACCGTGGGGAACATGAATGTGTGTTTCTTCTGCAAATCTGAGCTCTGTGTCAAAAGTTATGTTTTCTGGCTGAATTGAGCCCTACTGCCAAATCTGAGATACACTTTGGTCTAACTCCTCAGGGAAAGCTCGTATTTCAAAATTGAATGTATTTTGGACTTTACAGACCGTGGGGAACATGAATGTGTGTTTCTTCTGCAAATCTGAGCTCTCTGCATCAAAAGTTAAGTTTTCTGATTGAATTGAGCCCTACTGCCAATTCTGAGATACACTTTGGTCTAACTCCTCAGGCAAAGCTCGTTCTAGAAAATTGAATGTGTTTTTGCCCTTTTTTACACCGTGGGGAACATGAATAGGTGTTTCTTCTGCAAATCTGAGCTCTCTGCATCAAAAGTTAAGTTTTCTGGTTGAATTGAGCCCTACTGCCAATTCTGAGATACACTTTGGTCTAACTCCTCAGGCGAAGCTCGTACTAGAAAATTGAATGTGTTTTTGCCCTTTTTTACACCGTGGGGAAGATGAATACGTGTTTCTTCTGCAAATCTGAGCTCTGTGTCACAAGTTAAGTTTTCTGGTTGAATTGAGCCCTACTGCCAATTCTGAGATACACTTTGGTCTAACTCCTCAGGGAACGCTCGTACTTGAAAATTGAATGTGTTTTTGCCCTTTTTTAGACCGTGGGGAACATGAATATGTGTTTCTTCTGCAAATCTGAGCTCTGTGTCAAAAGTTATGTTTTCTGGCTGAATTGAGCCCTACTGCCAAATCTGAGATACACTTTGGTCTAACTCCTCAGCGAAAGCTCGTATTTCAAAATTGAATGTATTTTGGACTTTACAGACCGTGGGAAACATGAATATGTGTTTCTTTTGCAAATCTGAGTTCTGTGTCAAAAGTTAGAAATATGACTTACAGATTGATCTAACTCCTCAGGGAAAGCTCATATTTGAAAATTGAATGTGTTTTTGGTCTTTTCAGACTGTGAGGAGCATGAATATGTGTTTCTTTTGCAAATCTGATTTCTGTGTCAAAAGTTAAAAATATGAGTTAAAGATTGATCTAAGTCCTCAGGGAAAGCTCGTATTTGAAAACTGAATGTGTTTTTGAACTTTTCAGACAATGAGGAGCATGAATATGTGTTTCTTTTGCAAATCTGAAATCTGTGTCAAAAGTTCCGTTTTCTGGCTCAATTGAGATCTACTGGTAAATAGGAATTACAGATTGGTCTAACTACTCAGAGAAAGGTCGTATTTGAAAATTGAATGTGTTTTGGACTTTACAGACCGTGGGGAACATGAATATGTGTTTCTTTTGCAAATCTGATTTCTGTTTCAAAAGTTCCGTTTTATGGCTGAATTGAGATCTACTGCTAAATAGGAGTTGCAGATTGGTCTAACTCCTCAGGGAAAGCTCATATTTGAAAATTGAATGTCTTTTGGACTTTAAAGACAGTAGGGAACATGAATATGTGTTTCTTTTGCAAATCTGAGTTCTGTGTCAAAAGTTACAAATATGACTTAAAGATTGATCTAACTCCTCAGGGAAAGCTCGTATTTGAAAATTGAATGTGTTTTTGGGCTTTTCAGACCATGAGGAGCATGAATATGTGTTTCTTCTGCAAATCTGAGCTCTGTGTCAAACGTTAAGTTTTCTGGTTGAATTGAGCCCTACTGCCAATTCTGAGATACACTTTGGTTTAACTCCTCAGGGAAAGCTCGTACTAGAAAATTGAATGTGTTTTTGCCCTTTTTTACACCGTGGGGAAGATGAATAGGTGTTTCTTCTGCAAATCTGAGCTCTGTGTCAAAAGTTTAGTTTTCTGGTTGAATTGAGCCCTACTGCCAATTCTGAGATACAGTTTGGTCTAACTCCGCAGGGAACGCTCGTACTTGAAAATTGAATGTGTTTTTGCCCTTTTTTAGACCGTGGTGAACATGAATATGTGTTTCTTCTGCAAATCTGAGCTCTGTGTCAAACGATAAGTTTTCTGGTTGAATTGAGCCCTACTGCCAATTCTGAGATACACTTTGGTCTAACTCCTCAGGGAACGCTCGTACTTGAAAATTGAATGTACTTTTCCTCTTTTTTAGACCGTGGGGAACATGAATATGTGTTTCTTCTGCAAATCTGAGCTCTGTGTCAAAAGTTATGTTTTCTGGCTGAATTGAGCCCTACTGCCAAATCTGAGATACACTTTGGTCTAACTCCTCAGGGAAAGCTCGTATTTCAAAATTGAATGTATTTTGGACTTTACAGACCGTGGGGAACATGAATGTGTGTTTCTTCTGCAAATCTGAGCTCTCTGCATCAAAAGTTAAGTTTTCTGACTGAATTGAGCCCTACTGCCAATTCTGAGATACACTTTGGTCTAACTCCTCAGGCAAAGCTCGTTCTAGAAAATTGAATGTGTTTTTGCCCTTTTTTACACCGTGGGGAACATGAATAGGTGTTTCTTCTGCAAATCTGAGCTCTCTGCATCAAAAGTTAAGTTTTCTCGTTGAATTGAGCCCTACTGCCAATTCTGAGATACACTTTGGTCTAACTCCTCAGGGAAAGCTCGTACTTGAAAATTGAATGTGTTTTTGCCCTTTCTCAGACCGTGGGGAACGTGAATATGTGTTTCTTCTGCAAATCTGAGCTCTCTGCGTCAAAAGTTAAGTTTTCTGGTTGAATTGAGCCCTACTGCCAATTCTGAGATCCACTTTGGTCTAACTACTCAGGGAAAGCTCGTACTTGAAAATTGAATGTGTTTTTGCCCTTTCTTAGACCACGGGGAACGTGAATATGTGTTTCTTCTGCAAATCTGAGCTCTGTGTCAAAAGTTACGTTTTCTGGTTGAATTGAGCCCTACTGCCAATTCTGAGATCCACTTTGGTCTAATTCCTCAGAGAACTCTCGTACTTGAAAATTGAATGTGTTTTGTGGTTTTCAGACCGTGGGGAACATGAATGTGTGTTTCTTCTGCAAATCTGAGCTCTGTGTCAAAAGTTATGTTTTCTGGCTGAATTGAGCCCTACTGCCAAATCTGAGATACACTTTAGTCTAACTCCTCAGGGAAAACTCTTACTTGAAAAATGAATGTATTTTTGCGCTTTCTTAGACCGTGGGGAACGTGAATATGTTTTTCTTCTGCAAATCTGAGTTCTGTGTCAAAAGTTAAGTTTTCTGGTTGAATTGAGCCCTACTGCCAATTCTGAGATACACTTTGGTCTAACTCCTCAGGCAAAGCTCGTACTAGAAAATTGAATGTGTTTTTGCCCTTTTTTACACCGAGGGAAGATGAATACGTGTTTCTTCTGCAAATCTGAGCTCTGTGTCAAAAGTTAAGTTTTCTGGTTGAATTGAGCCCTACTGCCAATTCTGAGATACACTTTGGTCTAACTCCTCAGGGAACGCTCGTACTTGAAAATTGAATGTGCTTTTGCTCTTTTTTAGACCGTGGGGAACATGAATATGTGTTTCTTCTGCGAATCTGAGCTCTCTGCGTCAAAAGTTAAGTTTTCTGGTTGAATTGACCCCTACTGCCAAATCTGAGATACACTTTGGTCTAACTCCTCAGGGAACGCTCGTACTTGAAAATTGAATGTGTTTTTGCCCTTTTTTAGACCGTGGGGAACATGAATATGTGTTTCTTCTGCAAATCTGAGCTCTGTGTCAAAAGTTATGTTTTCTGGCTGAATTGAGCCCTACTGCCAAATCTGAGATACACTTTGGTCTAACTCCTCAGCGAAAGCTCGTATTTCAAAATTGAATGTATTTTGGACTT
This sequence comes from Pantherophis guttatus, assembly GCF_059756535.1. Taxonomy (NCBI): domain Eukaryota; kingdom Metazoa; phylum Chordata; class Lepidosauria; order Squamata; family Colubridae; genus Pantherophis; species Pantherophis guttatus. The sequence goes on along the minus strand of NC_142063.1, from coordinate 181,663,592 downwards.
TACAGACCGTGGGGAACATGAATATCTGTTTCTTTTGCAAATCTGAGTTCTGTGTCAAAAGTTAGAAATATGACTTACAGATTGATCTAACTCCTCAGGGAAAGCTCATATTTGAAAATTGAATGTGTTTTTGGTCTTTTCAGACTGTGAGGAGCATGAATATGTGTTTCTTTTGCAAATCTGATTTCTGTGTCAAAAGTTAAAAATATGAGTTAAAGATTGATCTAAGTCCTCAGGGAAAGCTCGTATTTGAAAATTGAATGTGTTTTTGAACTTTTCAGACAATGAGGAGCATGAATATGTGTTTCTTTTGCAAATCTGAAATCTGTGTCAAAAGTTCCGTTTTCTGGCTCAATTGAGATCTACTGCTAAATAGGAATTACAGATTGGTCTAACTACTCAGAGAAAGGTCGTATTTGAAAATTGAATGTGTTTTGGACTTTACAGACCGTGGGGAACATGAATATGTGTTTCTTTTGCAAATCTGATTTCTGTTTCAAAAGTTCCGTTTTATGGCTGAATTGAGATCTACTGCTAAATAGGAGTTGCAGATTGGTCTAACTCCTCAGGGAAAGCTCATATTTGAAAATTGAATGTCTTTTGGACTTTAAAGACAGTAGGGAACATGAATATGTGTTTCTTTTGCAAATCTGAGTTCTGTGTCAAAAGTTACAAATATGACTTAAAGATTGATCTAACTCCTCAGGGAAAGCTCGTATTTGATAATTGAATGTGTTTTTGGGCTTTTCAGACCATGAGGAGCATGAATATGTGTTTCTTCTGCAAATCTGAGCTCTGTGTCAAACGTTAAGTTTTCTGGTTGAATTGAGCCCTACTGCCAATTCTGAGATACACTTTGGTCTAACTCCTCAGGCAAAGCTCGTACTAGAAAATTGAATGTGTTTTTGCCCTTTTTTACACCGTGGGGAAGAGGAATAGGTGTTTCTTCTGCAAATCTGAGCTCTGTGTCAAAAGTTAAGTTTTCTGGTTGAATTGAGCCCTACTGCCAATTCTGAGATACAGTTTGGTCTAACTCCTCAGGGAACGCTCGTACTTGAAAATTGAATGTGTTTTTGCCCTTTTTTAGACCGTGGGGAACATGAATATGTGTTTCTTCTGCAAATCTGAGCTCTGTGTCAAACGTTAAGTTTTCTCGTTGAATTGAGCCCTACTGCCAATTCTGAGATACACTTTGGTCTAACTCCTCAGGGAACGCTCGTACTTGAAAATTGAATGTACTTTTCCTCTTTTTTAGACCGTGGGGAACATGAATATGTGTTTCTTCTGCAAATCTGAGCTCTCTGCGTCAAAAGTTAAGTTTTCTGGTTGAATTGACCCCTACTGCCAAATCTGAGATACACTTTGGTCTAAATCCTCAGGGAACGCTCGTACTTGAAAATTGAATGTGTTTTTGCCCTTTTTTGGACCGTGGGGAACATGAATATGTGTTTCTTCTGCAAATCTGAGCTCTGTGTCAAAAGTTATGTTTTCTGGCTGAATTGAGCCCTACTGCCAAATCTGAGATACACTTTGGTCTAACTCCTCAGGGAAAGCTCGTATTTCAAAATTGAATGTATTTTGGACTTTACAGACCGTGGGGAACATGAATATTGGTTTCTTTTGCAAATCTGAGTTCTGTGTCAAAAGTTAGAAATATGACTTACAGATTGATCTAACTCCTCAGGGAAAGCTCATATTTGAAAATTGAATGTGTTTTTGGTCTTTTCAGACTGTGAGGAGCATGAATATGTGTTTCTTTTGCAAATCTGATTTCTGTGTCAAAAGTTAAAAATATGAGTTAAAGATTGATCTAAGTCCTCAGGGAAAGCTCGTATTTGAAAACTGAATGTGTTTTTGAACTTTTCAGACAATGAGGAGCATGAATATGTGTTTCTTTTGCAAATCTGAAATCTGTGTCAAAAGTTCCGTTTTCTGGCTCAATTGAGATCTACTGCTAAATAGGAATTACAGATTGGTCTAACTACTCAGGGAAAGGTCGTATTTGAAAATTGAATGTGTTTTGGACTTTACAGACCGTGGGGAACATGAATATGTGTTTCTTTTGCAAATCTGATTTCTGTTTCAAAAGTTCCGTTTTATGGCTGAATTGAGATCTACTGCTAAATAGGAGTTGCAGATTAGTCTAACTCCTCAGGGAAAGCTCATATTTGAAAATTGAATGTCTTTTGGACTTTAAATATCAGTAGGGAACATGAATATGTGTTTCTTTTGCAAATCTGAGTTCTGTGTCAAAAGTTACAAATATGACTTAAAGATTGATCTAACTCCTCAGGGAAAGCTCGTATTTGAAAATTGAATGTGTTTTTGGGCTTTTCAGACCATGAGGAGCATGAATATGTGTTTCTTCTGCAAATCTGAGCTCTGTGTCAAACGTTAAGTTTTCTGGTTGAATTGATCCCTACTGCCAATTCTGAGATACACTTTGGTCTAACTCCTCAGGGAAAGCTCGTACTTGAAAATTGAATGTGTTTTTGCCCTTTCTCAGACCGTGGGGTACGTGAATATGTGTTTCTTCTGCAAATCTGAGCTCTCTGCATCAAAAGTTAAGTTTTCTGGTTGAATAGAGCCCTACTGCCAATTCTGAGATCCACTTTGGTCTACCTACTCAGGGAAAGCTCGTACTTGAAAATTGACTGTGTTTTTCCCCTTTCTTAGACCACGGGGAACATGAATGTGTGTTTCTTCTGCAAATCTGAGCTCTGTGTCAAAAGTTATGTTTTCTGGCTGAATTGAGCCCTACTGCCAAATCTGAGATACACTTTAGTCTAACTCCTCAGGGAAAACACTTACTTGAAAATTGAATGTATTTTTGCGCTTTCTTAGACCGTGGGGAACGTGAATATGTGTTTCTTCTGCAAATCTGAGTTCTGTGTCAAAAGTTAAGTTTTCTGGTTGTATTGAGCCCTACTGCCAATTCTGAGATACACTTTGGTCTAACTCCTCAGGGAACGCTCGTACTTGAAAATTGAATGTGCTTTTGCTCTTTTTTAGACCGTGGGGAACATGAATATGTGTTTCTTCTGCAAATCTGAGCTCTCTGCGTCAAAAGTTAAGTTTTCTGGTTGAATTGACCCCTACTGCCAAATCTGAGATACACTTTGTTCTAACTCCTCAGGGAACGCTCGTACTTGAAAATTGAATGTGTTTTTGCCCTTTTTTAGACCGTGGGGAACATGAATATGTGTTTCTTCTGCAAATCTGAGCTCTGTGTCAAAAGTTACAAATATGACTTACAGATTGATCTAACTCCGCAGGGAAAGCTCTTATTTGAAAATTGAATGTGTTTTTGGTCTTTTCAGACTGTGAGGAGCATGAATATGTGTTTCTTTTGCAAATCTGAAATCTGTGTCAAAAGTTCCGTTTTCTGGCTCAATTGAGATCTACTGCTAAATAGGAATTACAGATTGGTCTAACTACTCAGGGAAAGGTCGTATTTGAAAATTGAATGTGTTTTGGACTTTACAGACCGTGGGGAACATGAATATGTGTTTCTTTTGCAAATCTGATTTCTGTGTCAAAAGTTCCGTTTTATGGCTGAATTGAGATCTACTTCTAAATAGGAGTCGCAGATTGGTTTAACTCCTCAAGGAAAGCTCATATTTGAAAAATGAATGTCTTTTGGACTTTTCAGACCGTAGTTAACATGAATATGTGTTTCTTTTGCAAATCTGTGTTCTGTGTCAAAAGTTACAAATACGACTTACAGATTGATCTAACTCCTCAGGGAAAGCTCGCACTTCAAAATTGAATTTGTTTTGTACTTTACAGACCGTGGGGAACATGAATATGTGTTTCTTTTGCAAATCTGATTTCTGTGTGAAAAGGTACATTTTCTGGCTGAATTGAGATCTACTGCTAAATAGGAGTTGCAGATTGGTCTAACTCCTCAGGGAAAGCTCATATTTGAAAATTGAATGTCTTTTGGGCTTTAAAGACAGTAGGGAACATGAATATGTGATTCTTTTGCAAATCTGAGTTCTGTGTCAAAAGTTACAAAAATGAGTTGAAGATTGATCTAACTCCTCGGGGAAAGCTCGTATTTGAAAATTGAATGTGTTTTAGACTTTACAGACCGTGGGGAACAGGAATATGTGTTTCTTTTGCAAATCTGAGTTCTGTGTAAAAAGTTACAAATATGAGTTACAGATTGACCTAACACCTCAGGGAAAGCTCGTATTTGAAAATTGAATGTGTTTTTGAGTATTTCAGACCGTGAGGAGCATGAATATGTGTTTCTTTTGCAAATCTGAGTTCTGTGTCAAAAGTTACAAATATGACTTACAGATTGATCTAACTCCTCAGGGAAAGCTCGTATTTGAAAATTGAATGTGTTTTTGATCTTTTCAGACTGTGAGGAGCATGAATATGTGTTTCTTTTGCAAATCTGATTTCTGTGTCAAAAGTTACAAATATGAGTTAAAGATTGATCTAACTCCTCAGGGAAAGCTTGTATTTGAAAACTGAATGTGTTTTTGAACTTTTCAGACAATGAGGAGCATGAATATGTGTTTCTTTTGCAAATCTGAAATCTGTGTCAAAAGTTCCGTTTTCTGGCTCAATTGAGATCTACTGCTAAATAGGAATTACAGATTGGTCTAACTACTCAGGGAAAGCTCGTATTTGATAATTGAATGTGTTTTTGGTCTTTTCAGACCATGAGGAGCATGAATATGTGTTTCTTCTGCAAATCTGAGCTCTGTGTCAAACGTTAAGTTTTCTGGTTGAATTGAGCCCTACTGCCAATTCTGAGATACACTTTGGTCTAACTCCTCAGGCAAAGCTCGTACTAGAAAATTGAATGTGTTTTTGCCCTTTTTTACACCGTGGGGAAGATGAATAGGTGTTTCTTCTGCAAATCTGAGCTCTGTGTCAAAAGTTAAGTTTTCTGGTTGAATTGAGCCCTACTGCCAATTCTGAGATACAGTTTGGTCTAACTCCTCAGGGAACGCTCGTACTTGAAAATTGAATGTGTTTTTGCCCTTTTTTAGACCGTGGGGAACATGAATATGTGTTTCTTCTGCAAATCTGAGCTCTGTGTCAAACGTTAAGTTTTCTGGTTGAATTGAGCCCTACTGCCAATTCTGAGATACACTTTGGTCTAACTCCTCAGGGAACGCTCGTACTTGAAAATTGAATGTACTTTTCCTTTTTTTTTAGACCGTGGGGAACATGAATATGTGTTTCTTCTGCAAATCTGAGCTCTCTGCGTCAAAAGTTAAGTTTTCTGGTTGAATTGACCCCTACTGCCAAATCTGAGATACACTTTGGTCTAAATCCTCAGGGAACGCTCGTACTTGAAAATTGAATGTGTTTTTGCCCTTTTTTGGACCGTGGGGAACATGAATATGTGTTTCTTCTGCAAATCTGAGCTCTGTGTCAAAAGTTATGTTTTCTGGCTGAATTGAGCCCTACTGCCAAATCTGAGATACACTTTGGTCTAACTCCTCAGGGAAAGCTCGTATTTCAAAATTGAATGTATTTTGGACTTTACAGACCGTGGGGAACATGAATATGTGTTTCTTTTGCAAATCTGAGTTCTGTGTCAAAAGTTAGAAATATGACTTACAGATTGATCTAACTCCTCAGGGAAAGCTCATATTTGAAAATTGAATGTGTTTTTCGTCTTTTCAGACTGTGAGGAGCATGAATATGTGTTTCTTTTGCAAATCTGATTTCTGTGTCAAAAGTTCCGTTTTCTGGCTCAATTGAGATCTACTGCTAAATAGGAATTACAGATTGGTCTAACTACTCAGGGAAAGGTCGTATTTGAAAATTGAATGTGTTTTGGACTTTACAGACCGTGGGGAACATGAATATGTGTTTCTTTTGCAAATCTGATTTCTGTTTCAAAAGTTCCGTTTTATGGCTGAATTGAGATCTACTGCTAAATAGGAGTTGCAGATTAGTCTAACTCCTCAGGGAAAGCTCATATTTGAAAATTGAATGTCTTTTGGACTTTAAATATCAGTAGGGAACATGAATATGTGTTTCTTTTACAAATCTGAGTTCTGTGTCAAAAGTTACAAATATGACTTAAAGATTGATCTAACTCCTCAGGGAAAGCTCGTATTTGAAAATTGAATGTGTTTTTGGGCTTTTCAGACCATGAGGAGCATGAATATGTGTTTCTTCTGCAAATCTGAGCTCTGTGTCAAACGTTAAGTTTTCTGGTTGAATTGATCCCTACTGCCAATTCTGAGATACACTTTGGTCTAACTCCTCAGGGAAAGCTCGTACTTGAAAATTGAATGTGTTTTTGCCCTTTCTCAGACCGTGGGGAACGTGAATATGTGTTTCTTCTGCAAATCTGAGCTCTCTGCATCAAAAGTTAAGTTTTCTGGTTGAATAGAGCCCTACTGCCAATTCTGAGATCCACTTTGGTCTACCTACTCAGGGAAAGCTCGTACTTGAAAATTGAATGTGTTTTTCCCCTTTCTTAGACCACGGGGAACATGAATGTGTGTTTCTTCTGCAAATCTGAGCTCTGTGTCAAAAGTTATGTTTTCTGGCTGAATTGAGCCCTACTGCCAAATCTGAGATACACTTTAGTCTAACTCCTCAGGGAAAACACTTACTTGAAAATTGAATGTATTTTTGCGCTTTCTTAGACCGTGGGGAACGTGAATATGTGTTTCTTCTGCAAATCTGAGTTCTGTGTCAAAAGTTAAGTTTTCTGGTTGTATTGAGCCCTACTGCCAATTCTGAGATACACTTTGGTCTAACTCCTCAGGGAACGCTCGTACTTGAAAATTGAATGTGCTTTTGCTCTTTTTTAGACCGTGGGGAACGTGAATATGTGTTTCTTCTGCAAATCTGAGTTCTGTGTCAAAAGTTAAGTTTTCTGGTTGAATTGACCCCTACTGCCAAATCTGAGATACACTTTGTTCTAACTCCTCAAGGAACACTCGTACTTGAAAATTGAATGTGTTTTTGCCCTTTTTTAGACCGTGGGGAACATGAATATGTGTTTCTTCTGCAAATCTGAGCTCTGTGTCAAAAGTTATATTTTCTGGCTGAATTGAGCCCTACTGCCAAATCTGAGATTTGGTCTATCTCCTCAGGGAAAGCTCGTATTTCAAAATTGAATGTATTTTGGACTTTACAGACCGTGGGGCACATGAATATGTGTTTCTTTTGCAAATCTGAGTTCTGTGTCAAAAGTTACAAATATGACTTACAGATTGATCTAACTCCTCAGGGAAAGCTCTTATTTGAAAATTGAATGTGTTTTTGGTCTTTTCAGACTGTGAGGAGCATGAATATGTGTTTCTTTTGCAAATCTGAAATCTGTGTCAAAAGTTACAAATATGACTTACAGATTGATCTAACTCCTCAGGGAAAGCTCGTATTTGAAAATTGAATGTGTTTTTGATCTTTTCAGACTGTGAGGAGCATGAATATGTGTTTCTTTTGCAAATCTGATTTCTGTGTCAAAAGTTACAAATATGAGTTAAAGATTGATCTAACTCCTCAGGGAAAGCTTGTATTTGAAAACTGAATGTGTTTTTGAACTTTTCAGACAATGAGGAGCATGAATATGTGTTTCTTTTGCAAATCTGAAATCTGTGTCAAAACTTCCGTTTTCTGGCTCAATTGAGATCTACTTCTAAATAGGAGTCGCAGATTGGTTTAACTCCTCAGGGAAAGCTCATATTTGAAAAATGAATGTCTTTTGGACTTTTCAGACCGTAGTTAACATGAATATGTGTTTCTTTTGCAAATCTGTGTTCTGTGTCAAAAGTTACAAATACGACTTACAGATTGATCTAACTCCTCAGGGAAAACTCGCACTTCAAAATTGAATTTGTTTTGTACTTTACAGACCGTGGGGAACATGAATATGTGTTTCTTTTGCAAATCTGATTTCTGTGTGAAAAGGTACATTTTCTGGCTGAATTGAGATCTACTGCTAAATAGGAGTTGCAGATTGGTCTAACTCCTCAGGGAAAGCTCATATTTGAAAATTGAATGTCTTTTGGGCTTTAAAGACAGTAGGGAACATGAATATGTGATTCTTTTGCAAATCTGAGTTCTGTGTCAAAAGTTACAAAAATGAGTTGAAGATTGATCTAACTCCTCGGGGAAAGCTCGTATTTGAAAATTGAATGTGTTTTAGACTTTACAGACCGTGGGGAACAGGAATATGTGTTTCTTTTGCAAATCTGAGTTCTGTGTAAAAAGTTACAAATATGAGTTACAGATTGACCTAACAGCTCAGGGAAAGCTCGTATTTGAAAATTGAATGTGTTTTTGAGTATTTCAGACCGTGAGGAGCATGAATATGTGTTTCTTTTGCAAATCTGAGTTCTGTGTCAAAAGTTACAAATATGACTTACAGATTGATCTAACTCCTCAGGGAAAGCTCGTATTTGAAAATTGAATGTGTTTTTGATCTTTTCAGACTGTGAGGAATATGAATATGTGTTTCTTTTGCAAATCTGATTTCTGTGTCAAAAGTTACAAATATGAGTTAAAGATTGATCTAACTCCTCAGGGAAAGCTTGTATTTGAAAACTGAATGTGTTTTTGAACTTTTCAGACAATGAGGAGCATGAATATGTGTTTCTTTTGCAAATCTGAAATCTGTGTCAAAAGTTCCGTTTTCTGGCTCAATTGAGATCTACTGCTAAATAGGAATTACAGATTGGTCTAACTACTCAGGGAAAGGTCGTATTTGAAAATTGAATGTGTTTTCGACTTTACAGACCGTGGGGAACATGAATATGTGTTTCTTTTTCAAATCTGATTTCTGTGTCAAAAGTTCCGTTTTATGGCTGAATTGAGCCCTACTGCCAAATCTGAGATACACTTTAGTCTAACTCGTCAGGGAAAACTCTTACTTGAAAATTGAATGTATTTTTGCGCTTTCTTAGACCGTGGGGAACGTGAATATGTGTTTCTTCTGCAAATCTGAGTTCTGTGTCAAACGTTAAGTTTTCTGGTTGAATTGAGCCCTACTGCCAATTCTGAGATACAGTTTGATCTAACTCCTCAGGGTACGCTCGTACTTGAAAATTGAATGTGTTTTTGCCCTTATTTAGACCGTGGGGAACATGAATATGTGTTTCTTCTGCAAATTTGAGCTCTGTGTCAAACGTTAAGTTTTCTGGTTGAATTGAGCCCTACTGCCAATCCTGAGATACACTTTGGTCTAACTCCTATGGGAACCCTCGTACTTGAAAATTGAATGTGCTTTTGCTCTTTTTTAGACCATGGGGAACATGAATATGTGTTTCTTCTGCAAATCTGAGCTCTCTGCGTCAAAAGTTAAGTTTTCTGGTTGAATTGACCCCTACTGCCAATTCTAAATACACTTTGGTCTAACTCCTCAGGGAATGCTCGTACTTGAAAATTGAATGTGTTTTTGCGCTTTTCAGACTGTGGTTAACATTAATATGTGTTTCTCCTGCAAATCTGAGCACTGTGTCAAACGATAAGTTTTCTGGTTGAATTGAGCCCTACTGCCAATTCTGAGATACACTTTGGTCTAACTCCTCAGGGAAAGCTCGCATTTCAAAATTGAATTTGTTTTGGACTTTACAGACCGTGGGGAACATGAATGTGTGTTTCTTCTGCAAATCTGAGTTCTGTGTCAAAAGTTACAAAATACGACTTAAAGATTGATCTAACTACTCAGGGAAAGCTCGTATTTGAAAATTAAATGTGTTTTTGGGTTTTTCAGACCATGAGGAGCATGAATATGTGTTTCTTCTGCAAATCTGAGCTCTGTGTCAAACGTTAAGTTTTCTGGTTGAATTGAGCCTTACTGCCAATTCTGAGATACACTTTGGTCTAACTCCTCAGGGAAAGCTCGTACTTGAAAATTGAATGTGTTTTTGCCCTTTCTCAGACCGTGGGGAACGTGAATATGTGTTTCTTCTGCAAATCTGAGCTCTCTGCATCAAAAGTTAAGTTTTCTGGTTGAATTGACCCTACTGCCAATTCTGAGATCCACTTTGGTCTAACTACTCAGGGAAAGCTCGTACTTGAAAATTGAATGTGTTTTTGCCCTTTCTTAGACCACGGGGAACGTGAATATGTGTTTCTTCTGCAAATCTGAGCTCTGTGTCAAAAGTTACGTTTTCTGGTTGAATTGAACCCTACTGCCAATTGTGAGATACTGTTTGGTCTAACTCCTCAGGGAACGCTCGTACTTGAAAATTGAATGTGTTTTTGCCCTTTTTTAGACCGTGGGGAACATGAATATGTGATTCTTCTGCAAATTTGAGCTCTGTGTCAAACGTTAAGTTTTCTGGTTGAATTGAGCCCTACTGCCAATTCTGACATACACTTTGGTCTAACTCCTCAGGCAAAGCTCGTACTAGAAAATTGAATGTGTTTTTGCCCTTTTTTACACCGTGGGGAACATGAATAGGTGTTTCTTCTGCAAATCTGAGCTCTGTGTCAAACGTTAAGTTTTCTGGTTGTATTGAGCCCTACTGCCAATTCTGAGATACACTTTGGTCTAACTCCTCAGGGAAAGCTCGTACTTGAAAATTGAATGTGTTTTTGCCCTTTCTCAGACCGTGGGGAACGTGAATATGTGTTTCTTCTGCAAATCTGAGCTCTCTGCATCAAAAGTTAAGTTTTCTGGTTGAATTGAGCCCTACTGCCAATTCTGAGATACACTTTGGTCTAAGTCCTCAGGGAACTCTCGTACTTGAAAATTGAATGTGTTTTGTGGTTTTCAGACCGTGGGGAACATAAATGTGTGTTTCTTCTGCAAATCTGAGCTCTGTGCCAAAAGTAATGTTTTCTGGCTGAATTGAGCCCTACTGCCAAATCTGAGATACACTTTAGTCTAACTCCTCAGGGAAAACTCTTACTTGAAAATTGAATGTATTTTTGCGCTTTCTTAGACCGTGGGGAACGTGAATATATGTTTCTTCTGCAAATTTGAGTTCTGTGTCAAAAGTTAAGTTTTCTGGTTGAATTGAGCCCTACTGCCAATTCTGAGATACAGTTTGGTCTAACTCCTCAGGGAAAGCTCGTACTTGAAAATTGAATGTGTTTTTGCCCTTTCTCAGACCGTGGGGAACGTGAATATGTGTTTCTTCTGCAAATCTGAGCTCTCTGCGTCAAAAGTTAAGTTTTCTGGTTGAATTGAGCCCTACTGCCAAATCTGAGATACACTTTGTTCTAACTCCTCAGGGAACGCTCGTACTTGAAAATTGAATGCGTTTTTGCCCTTTTTTAGACCGTGGGGAACATGAATATGTGTTTCTTCTGCAAATCTGAGCTCTGTGTCAAAAGTTATATTTTCTGGCTGAATTGAGCCCTACTGCCAAATCTGAGATTTGGTCTATCTCCTCAGGGAAACTCGTATTTCAAAATTGAATGTATTTTGGACTTTACAGACCGTGGGGCACATGAATATGTGTTTCTTTTGCAAATCTGAGTTCTGTGTCAAAAGTTACAAATATGACTTACAGATTGATCTAACTCCTCAGGGAAAGCTCTTATTTGAAAATTGAATGTGTTTTTGGTCTTTTCAGACTGTGAGGAGCATGAATATGTGTTTCTTTTGCAAATCTGAAATCTGTGTCAAAAGTTCCGTTTTCTGGCTCAATTGAGATCTACTGCTAAATAGGAATTACAGATTGGTCTAACTACTCAGGGAAAGGTCGTATTTGAAAATTGAATGTGTTTTGGACTTTACAGACCGTGGGGAACATGAATATGTGTTTCTTTTGCAAATCTGATTTCTGTGTCAAAAGTTCCGTTTTATGGCTGAATTGAGATCTACTTCTAAATAGGAGTCGCAGATTGGTTAAACTCCTCAGGGAAAGCTCATATTTGAAAAATGAATGTCTTTTGGACTTTTCAGACCGTAGTTAACATGAATATGTGTTTCTTTTGCAAATCTGTGTTCTGTGTCAAAAGTTACAAATACGACTTACAGATTGATCTAACTCCTCAGGGAAAGCTCGCACTTCAAAATTGAATTTGTTTTGTACTTTACAGACCGTGGGGAACATAAATGTGTGTTTCTTCTGCAAATCTGAGCTCTCTGCGTCAAAAGTTAAGGTTTCTGGTTGAATTGAGCCCAACTACCAATTCTGAGATCCACTTTGGTCTAACTACTCAGGGAAAGTTCGTACTTGAAAATTGAATGTGTTTTTGCCCTTTCTTAGACCACGGGGAACATGAATGTGTGTTTCTTCTGCAAATCTGAGCTCTGTGCCAAAAGTTATGTTTTCTGGCTGAATTGAGCCCTACTCCCAAATCTGAGATACACTTTAGTCTAACTCCTCAGGGAAAACTCTTACTTGAAAATTGAATGTATTTTTGCACTTTCTTAGACCGTGGGGAACGTGAATATGTGCTTCTTCTGCAAATCTGAGTTCTGTGTCAAAAGTTAAGTTTTCTGGTGGAATTGAGCCCTACTGCCAATTCTGAGATACACTTTGGTCTAACTCCTCAGGGAACGCTCGTACTTGAAAATTGAATGTGTTTTGTGGTTTTCAGACTGTGGGGAACATGAATATGTGTTTCTTCTGCAAATCTGAGCTCTGTGTCAAAAGTTACAAATATGAGTTAAAGATTGATCTAACTCCTCAGGGAAAGCTCGTATTTGAAAATTGAATGTGTTTTTGGGCTTTTCAGACCATGAGGAGCATGAATATGTGTTTCTTCTGCAAATCTGAGCTCTGTGTCAAACGTTAATTTTTCTGTTTGAATTGATCCCTACTGCCAATTCTGAGATACACTTTGGTCTAACTCCTCAGGGAAAGCTCGTACTTGAAAATTGAATGTGTTTTTGCCCTTTCTCAGACCGTGGGGAACGTGAATGTGTGTTTCTTCTGCAAATCTGAGCTCTGTGTCAAAAGTTATGTTTTCTGGCTGAATTGAGCCCTACTGCCAAATCTGAGATACACTTTAGTCTAACTCCTCAGGGAAAACTCTTACTTGAAAATTGAATGTATTTTTGCGCTTTCTTAGACCGTGGGGAACGTGAATATGTGTTTCTTCTGCAAGTCTGAGTTCTGTGTCAAAAGTTAAGTTTTCTGGTTGAATTGAGCCCTACTGCCAATTCTGAGGTACACTTTGGTCTAACTCCTCAGGGAACGCTCGTACTTGAAAATTGAATGTGCTTTTGCTCTTTTTTAGACCGTGGGGAACATGAATATGTGTTTCTTCTCCAAATCTGAGCTCTCTGCGTCAAAAGTTAAGTTTTCTGGCTGAATTGAGCCCTACTGCCAAATCTGAGATTTGGTCTATCTCCTCAGGGAAAGCTCGTATTTCAAAATTGAATGTATTTTGGACTTTACAGACCGTGGGGCACATGAATATGTGTTTCTTTTGCAAATCTGCGTTCTGTGTCAAAAGTTACAAATATGACTTACAGATTGATCTAACTCCTCAGGGAAAGCTCTTATTTGAAAATTGAATGTGTTTTTGGTCTTTTCAGACCGTGGGGAACATGAATATGTGTTTCTTTTGCAAATCTGATTTCTGTGTCAAAAGTTCCGTTTTATGGCTGAATTGAGATCTACTTCTAAATAGGAGTCGCAGATTGGTTTAACTCCTCAGGGAAAGCTCATATTTGAAAAATGAATGTCTTTTGGACTTTTCAGACCGTAGTTAACATGAATATGTGTTTCTTTTGCAAATCTGTGTTCTGTGTCAAAAGTTACAAATATGACTTACAGATTATCTAACTCCTCAGGGAAAGCTCGCACTTCAAAATTGAATTTGTTTTGTACTTTACAGACCGTGGGGAACATGAATATGTGTTTCTTTTGCAAATCTGATTTCTGTGTGAAAAGGTACATTGTCTGGCTGAATTGAGATCTACTGCTAAATAGGAGTTGCAGATTGGTCTAACTCCTCAGGGAAAGCTCATATTTGAAAATTGAATGTCTTTTGGGCTTTAAAGACAGTAGGGAACATGAATATGTGATTCTTTTGCAAATCTGAGTTCTGTGTCAAAAGTTACAAAAATGAGTTGAAGATTGATCTAACTCCTCGGGGAAAGCTCGTATTTGAAAATTGAATGTGTTTTGGACTTTACAGACCGTGGGGAACAGGAATATGTGTTTCTTTTGCAAATCTGAGTTCTGTGTAAAAAGTTACAAATATGAGTTACAGATTGACCTAACACCTCAGGGAAAGCTCGTATTTGAAAATTGAATGTGTTTTTGAGTATTTCAGACCGTGAGGAGCATGAATATGTGTTTCTTTTGCAAATCTGAGTTCTGTGTCAAAAGTTACAAATATGACTTACAGATTGATCAAACTCCTCAGGGAAAGCTCGTATTTGAAAATTGAATGTGTTTTTGATCTTTTCAGACTGTGAGGAGCATGAATATGTGTTTCTTTTGCAAATCTGATTTCTGTGTCAAAAGTTACAAATATGAGTTAAAGATTGATCTAACTCCTCAGGGAAAGCTTGTATTTGAAAACTGAATGTGTTTTTGAACTTTTCAGACAATGAGGAGCATGAATATGTGTTTCTTTTGCAAATCTGAAATCTGTGTCAAAAGTTCCGTTTTCTGGCTCAATTGAGATCTACTGCTAAATAGGAATTACAGATTGGTCTAACTACTCAGGGAAAAGTCGTATTTGAAAATTGAATGTGTTTTCGACTTTACAGACCGTGGGGAACATGAATATGTGTTTCTTTTTCAAATCTGATTTCTGTGTCAAAAGTTCTGTTTTATGGCTGAATTGAGCCCTACTGCCAAATCTGAGATACACTTTAGTCTAACTCGTCAGGGAAAACTCTTACTTGAAAATTGAATGTATTTTTGCGCTTTCTTAGACCGTGGGGAACGTGAATATGTGTTTCTTCTGCAAATCTGAGTTCTGTGTCAAACGTAAAGTTTTCTGGTTGAATTGAGCCCTACTGCCAATTCTGAGATACAGTTTGATCTAACTCCTCAGGGAACGCTCGTACTTGAAAATTGAATGTGTTTTTGCCCTTTTTTAGACCGTGGGGAACATGAATATGTGTTTCTTCTGCAAATTTGAGCTCTGTGTCAAACGTTAAGTTTTCTGGTTGAATTGAGCCCTACTGCCAATCCTGAGATCCACTTTGGTCTAACTCCTATGGGAACCCTCGTACTTGAAAATTGAATGTGCTTTTGCTCTTTTTTAGACCATGGGGAACATCAATATGTGTTTCTTCTGCAAATCTGAGCTCTCTGCGTCAAAAGTTAAGTTTTCTGGTTGAATTGACCCCTACTGCCAATTCTAAATACACTTTGGTCTAACTCCTCAGGGAATGCTCGTACTTGAAAATTGAATGTGTTTTTGCGCTTTTCAGACTGTGGTTAACATTAATATGTGTTTCTTCTGCAAATCTGAGCAGTGTGTCAAACGATAAGTTTTCTGGTTGAATTGAGCCCTACTGCCAATTCTGAGATACACTTTGGTCTAACTCCTCAGGGAAAGCTCGCATTTCAAAATTGAATTTGTTTTGGACTTTACAGACCGTGGGGAACATGAATATGTGTTTCTTTTGCAAATCTGATTTCTGTGTGAAAAGTTACATTTTCTGGCTGAATTGAGCCCTACTGCCAAATCTGAGATACACTTTAGTCTAACTCCTCAGGGAAAGCTCATATTTGAAAATTGAATGTCTTTTGGACTTTAAAGACAGTAGGGAACATGAATATGTGTTTCTTTTGCAAATCTGAGTTCTATGTCAAAAGTTACAAAATACGACTTAAAGATTGGTCTAACTCCTCAGGGAACGCTCGTACTTGAAAATTGAATGTGTTTTTGCCCTTTTTTAGACCGTGGAGAACATGAATATGTGTTTCTTCTGCAAATCTGAGCTCTGTGTCAAACGTTAAGTTTTCTGGTTGAATTGAGCCCTACTGCCAATTCTGAGATACACTTTGGTCTAAGTCCTCAGGGAACTCTCGTACTTGAAAATTGAATGTGTTTTGTGGTTTTCAGACCGTGGGGAACATAAATGTGTGTTTCTTCTGCAAATCTGAGCTCTGTGCCAAAAGTTATGTTTTCTGGCTGAATTGAGCCCTACTGCCAAATCTGAGATACACTTTAGTCTAACTCCTCAGGGAAAACTCTTACTTGAAAATTGAATGTATTTTTGCGCTTTCTTAGACCGTGGGGAACGTGAATATATGTTTCTTCTGCAAATTTGAGTTCTGTGTCAAAAGTTAAGTTTTCTGGTTGAATTGAGCCCTACTGCCAATTCTGAGATACAGTTTGGTCTAACTCCTCAGGGAAAGCTCGTACTTGAAAATTGAATGTGTTTTTGCCCTTTCTCAGACCGTGGGGAACGTGAATATGTGTTTCTTCTGCAAATCTGAGCTCTCTGCGTCAAAAGTTAAGTTTTCTGGTTGAATTGAGCCCTACTACCAATTCTGAGATCCACTTTGGTCTAACTACTCAGGGAAAGTTCGTACTTGAAAATTGAATGTGTTTTTGCCCTTTCTTAGACCACGGGGAACATGAATGTGTGTTTCTTCTGCAAATCTGAGCTCTGTGCCAAAAGTTATGTTTTCTGGCTGAATTGAGCCCTACTGCCAAATCTGAGATACACTTTAGTCTAACTCCTCAGGGAAAACTCTTACTTGAAAATTGAATGTATTTTTGCACTTTCTTAGACCGTGGGGAACGTGAATATGTGTTTCTTCTGCAAATTTGAGCTCTGTGTCAAACGTTAAGTTTTCTGGTTGAATTGAGCCCTACTGCCAATCCTGAGATCCACTTTGGTCTAACTCCTATGGGAACCCTCGTACTTGAAAATTGAATGTGCTTTTGCTCTTTTTTAGACCATGGGGAACATCAATATGTGTTTCTTCTGCAAATCTGAGCTCTCTGCGTCAAAAGTTAAGTTTTCTGGTTGAATTGACCCCTACTGCCAATTCTAAATACACTTTGGTCTAACTCCTCAGGGAATGCTCGTACTTGAAAATTGAATGTGTTTTTGCGCTTTTCAGACTGTGGTTAACATTAATATGTGTTTCTTCTGCAAATCTGAGCAGTGTGTCAAACGATAAGTTTTCTGGTTGAATTGAGCCCTACTGCCAATTCTGAGATACACTTTGGTCTAACTCCTCAGGGAAAGCTCGCATTTCAAAATTGAATTTGTTTTGGACTTTACAGACCGTGGGGAACATGAATATGTGTTTCTTTTGCAAATCTGATTTCTGTGTGAAAAGTTACATTTTCTGGCTGAATTGAGCCCTACTGCCAAATCTGAGATACACTTTAGTCTAACTCCTCAGGGAAAGCTCATATTTGAAAATTGAATGTCTTTTGGACTTTAAAGACAGTAGGGAACATGAATATGTGTTTCTTTTGCAAATCTGAGTTCTATGTCAAAAGTTACAAAATACGACTTAAAGATTGATCTAACTCCTCAGGGAAAGCTCGTATTTGAAAATTGAATGTGTTTTTGGGCTTTTCAGACCATGAGGAGCATGAATATGTGTTTCTTCTGCAAATCTGAGCTCTGTGTCAAACGTTAAGTTTTCTGGTTGAATTGAGCCTTACTGCCAACTCTGAGATACACTTTGGTCTAACTCCTCAGGGAAAGCTCGTACTTGAAAATTGAATGTGTTTTTGCCCTTTCTCAGACCGTGGGGAACGTGAATATGTGTTTCTTCTGCAAATCTGAGCTCTCTGCATCAAAAGTTAAGTTTTCTGGTTGAATTGACCCTACTGCCAATTCTGAGATCCACTTTGGTCTAACTACTCAGGGAAAGCTCGTACTTGAAAATTGAATGTGTTTTTCCCCTTTCTTAGACCACGGGGAACGTGAATATGTATTTCTTCTGCAAATCTGAGCTCTGTGTCAAAAGTTACGTTTTCTGGTTGAATTGAACCCTACTGCCAATTGTGAGATACTGTTTGGTCTAACTCCTCAGGGAACGCTCGTACTTGAAAATTGAATGTGTTTTTGCCCTTTTTTAGACCGTGGGGAACATGAATATGTGTTTCTTCTGCAAATTTGAGCTCTGTGTCAAACGTTAAGTTTTCTGGTTGAATTGAGCCCTACTGCCAATTCTGAGATACACTTTGGTCTAACTCCTCAGGCAAAGCTCGTACTAGAAAATTGAATGTGTTTTTGCCCTTTTTTACACCGTGGGGAACATGAATAGGTGTTTCTTCTGCAAATCTGAGCAATGTGTCAAAAGTTAAGTTTTCTGGTTGAATTGAGCCCTACTGCCAATTCTGAGATACAGTTTGGTCTAACTCCTCAGGGAACGCTCATACTTGAAAATTGAATGTGTTTTTGCCCTTTTTTAGACCGTGGAGAACATGAATATGTGTTTCTTCTGCAAATCTGAGCTCTGTGTCAAACGTTAAGTTTTCTGGTTGAATTGAGCCCTACTGCCAATTCTGAGATACACTTTGGTCTAAGTCCTCAGGGAACTCTCGTACTTGAAAATTGAATGTGTTTTGTGGTTTTCAGACCGTGGGGAACATAAATGTGTGTTTCTTCTGCAAATCTGAGCTCTGTGCCAAAAGTTATGTTTTCTGGCTGAATTGAGCCCTACTGCCAAATCTGAGATACACTTTAGTCTAACTCCTCAGGGAAAACTCTTACTTGAAAATTGAATGTATTTTTGCGCTTTCTTAGACCGTGGGGAACGTGAATATATGTTTCTTCTGCAAATTTGAGTTCTGTGTCAAAAGTTAAGTTTTCTGGTTGAATTGAGCCCTACTGCCAATTCTGAGATACAGTTTGGTCTAACTCCTCAGGGAAAGCTCGTACTTGAAAATTGAATGTGTTTTTGCCCTTTCTCAGACCGTGGGGAACGTGAATATGTGTTTCTTCTGCAAATCTGAGCTCTCTGCGTCAAAAGTTAAGTTTTCTGGTTGAATTGAGCCCTACTACCAATTCTGAGATCCACTTTGGTCTAACTACTCAGGGAAAGCTCGTACTTGAAAATTGAATGTGTTTTTCCCCTTTCTTAGACCACGGGGAACGTGAATATGTATTTCTTCTGCAAATCTGAGCTCTGTGTCAAAAGTTACGTTTTCTGGTTGAATTGAACCCTACTGCCAATTGTGAGATACTGTTTGGTCTAACTCCTCAGGGAACGCTCGTACTTGAAAATTGAATGTGTTTTTGCCCTTTTTTAGACCGTGGGGAACATGAATATGTGTTTCTTCTGCAAATTTGAGCTCTGTGTCAAACGTTAAGTTTTCTGGTTGAATTGAGCCCTACTGCCAATTCTGAGATACACTTTGGTCTAACTCCTCAGGCAAAGCTCGTACTAGAAAATTGAATGTGTTTTTGCCCTTTTTTACACCGTGGGGAACATGAATAGGTGTTTCTTCTGCAAATCTGAGCAATGTGTCAAAAGTTAAGTTTTCTGGTTGAATTGAGCCCTACTGCCAATTCTGAGATACAGTTTGGTCTAACTCCTCAGGGAACGCTCATACTTGAAAATTGAATGTGTTTTTGCCCTTTTTTAGACCGTGGAGAACATGAATATGTGTTTCTTCTGCAAATCTGAGCTCTGTGTCAAACGTTAAGTTTTCTGGTTGAATTGACCCCTTCTGCCAATTCTGAGATACACTTTGGTCTAAGTCCTCAGGGAACTCTCGTACTTGAAAATTGAATGTGTTTTGTGGTTTTCAGACCGTGGGGAACATAAATGTGTGTTTCTTCTGCAAATCTGAGCTCTGTGCCAAAAGTTATGTTTTCTGGCTGAATTGAGCCCTACTGCCAAATCTGAGATACACTTTAGTCTAACTCCTCAGGGAAAACTCTTACTTGAAAATTGAATGTATTTTTGCGCTTTCTTAGACCGTGGGGAACGTGAATATATGTTTCTTCTGCAAATTTGAGTTCTGTGTCAAAAGTTAAGTTTTCTGGTTGAATTGAGCCCTACTGCCAATTCTGAGATACAGTTTGGTCTAACTCCTCAGGGAAAGCTCGTACTTGAAAATTGAATGTGTTTTTGCCCTTTCTCAGACCGTGGGGAACGTGAATATGTGTTTCTTCTGCAAATCTGAGCTCTCTGCGTCAAAAGTTAAGTTTTCTGGTTGAATTGAGCCCTACTACTAATTCTGAGATCCACTTTGGTCTAACTACTCAGGGAAAGTTCGTACTTGAAAATTGAATGTGTTTTTGCCCTTTCTTAGACCACGGGGAACATGAATGTGTGTTTCTTCTGCAAATCTGAGCTCTGTGCCAAAAGTTATGTTTTCTGGCTGAATTGAGCCCTACTGCCAAATCTGAGATACACTTTAGTCTAACTCCTCAGGGAAAACTCTTACTTGAAAATTGAATGTATTTTTGCACTTTCTTAGACCGTGGGGAACGTGAATATGTGTTTCTTCTGCAAATTTGAGCTCTGTGTCAAACGTTAAGTTTTCTGGTTGAATTGAGCCCTACTGCCAATCCTGAGATCCACTTTGGTCTAACTCCTATGGGAACCCTCGTACTTGAAAATTGAATGTGCTTTTGCTCTTTTTTAGACCATGGGGAACATCAATATGTGTTTCTTCTGCAAATCTGAGCTCTCTGCGTCAAAAGTTAAGTTTTCTGGTTGAATTGACCCCTACTGCCAATTCTAAATACACTTTGGTCTAACTCCTCAGGGAATGCTCGTACTTGAAAATTGAATGTGTTTTTGCGCTTTTCAGACTGTGGTTAACATTAATATGTGTTTCTTCTGCAAATCTGAGCAGTGTGTCAAACGATAAGTTTTCTGGTTGAATTGAGCCCTACTGCCAATTCTGAGATACACTTTGGTCTAACTCCTCAGGGAAAGCTCGCATTTCAAAATTGAATTTGTTTTGGACTTTACAGACCGTGGGGAACATGAATATGTGTTTCTTTTGCAAATCTGATTTCTGTGTGAAAAGTTACATTTTCTGGCTGAATTGAGCCCTACTGCCAAATCTGAGATACACTTTAGTCTAACTCCTCAGGGAAAGCTCATATTTGAAAATTGAATGTCTTTTGGACTTTAAAGACAGTAGGGAACATGAATATGTGTTTCTTTTGCAAATCTGAGTTCTATGTCAAAAGTTACAAAATACGACATAAAGATTGATCTAACTCCTCAGGGAAAGCTCGTATTTGAAAATTGAATGTGTTTTTGGGCTTTTCAGACCATGAGGAGCATGAATATGTGTTTCTTCTGCAAATCTGAGCTCTGTGTCAAACGTTAAGTTTTCTGGTTGAATTGAGCCTTACTGCCAACTCTGAGATACACTTTGGTCTAACTCCTCAGGGAAAGCTCGTACTTGAAAATTGAATGTGTTTTTGCCCTTTCTCAGACCGTGGGGAACGTGAATATGTGTTTCTTCTGCAAATCTGAGCTCTCTGCATCAAAAGTTAAGTTTTCTGGTTGAATTGACCCTACTGCCAATTCTGAGATCCACTTTGGTCTAACTACTCAGGGAAAGCTCGTACTTGAAAATTGAATGTGTTTTTCCCCTTTCTTAGACCACGGGGAACGTGAATATGTATTTCTTCTGCAAATCTGAGCTCTGTGTCAAAAGTTACGTTTTCTGGTTGAATTGAACCCTACTGCCAATTGTGAGATACTGTTTGGTCTAACTCCTCAGGGAACGCTCGTACTTGAAAATTGAATGTGTTTTTGCCCTTTTTTAGACCGTGGGGAACATGAATATGTGTTTCTTCTGCAAATTTGAGCTCTGTGTCAAACGTTAAGTTTTCTGGTTGAATTGAGCCCTACTGCCAATTCTGAGATACACTTTGGTCTAACTCCTCAGGCAAAGCTCGTACTAGAAAATTGAATGTGTTTTTGCCCTTTTTTACACCGTGGGGAACATGAATAGGTGTTTCTTCTGCAAATCTGAGCAATGTGTCAAAAGTTAAGTTTTCTGGTTGAATTGAGCCCTACTGCCAATTCTGAGATACAGTTTGGTCTAACTCCTCAGGGAACGCTCATACTTGAAAATTGAATGTGTTTTTGCCCTTTTTTAGACCGTGGAGAACATGAATATGTGTTTCTTCTGCAAATCTGAGCTCTGTGTCAAACGTTAAGTTTTCTGGTTGAATTGAGCCCTACTGCCAATTCTGAGATACACTTTGGTCTAAGTCCTCAGGGAACTCTCGTACTTGAAAATTGAATGTGTTTTGTGGTTTTCAGACCGTGGGGAACATAAATGTGTGTTTCTTCTGCAAATCTGAGCTCTGTGCCAAAAGTTATGTTTTCTGGCTGAATTGAGCCCTACTGCCAAATCTGAGATACACTTTAGTCTAACTCCTCAGGGAAAACTCTTACTTGAAAATTGAATGTATTTTTGCGCTTTCTTAGACCGTGGGGAACGTGAATATATGTTTCTTCTGCAAATTTGAGTTCTGTGTCAAAAGTTAAGTTTTCTGGTTGAATTGAGCCCTACTGCCAATTCTGAGATACAGTTTGGTCTAACTCCTCAGGGAAAGCTCGTACTTGAAAATTGAATGTGTTTTTGCCCTTTCTCAGACCGTGGGGAACGTGAATATGTGTTTCTTCTGCAAATCTGAGCTCTCTGCGTCAAAAGTTAAGTTTTCTGGTTGAATTGAGCCCTACTACCAATTCTGAGATCCACTTTGGTCTAACTACTCAGGGAAAGCTCGTACTTGAAAATTGAATGTGTTTTTCCCCTTTCTTAGACCACGGGGAACGTGAATATGTATTTCTTCTGCAAATCTGAGCTCTGTGTCAAAAGTTACGTTTTCTGGTTGAATTGAACCCTACTGCCAATTGTGAGATACTGTTTGGTCTAACTCCTCAGGGAACGCTCGTACTTGAAAATTGAATGTGTTTTTGCCCTTTTTTAGACCGTGGGGAACATGAATATGTGTTTCTTCTGCAAATTTGAGCTCTGTGTCAAACGTTAAGTTTTCTGGTTGAATTGAGCCCTACTGCCAATTCTGAGATACACTTTGGTCTAACTCCTCAGGCAAAGCTCGTACTAGAAAATTGAATGTGTTTTTGCCCTTTTTTACACCGTGGGGAACATGAATAGGTGTTTCTTCTGCAAATCTGAGCAATGTGTCAAAAGTTAAGTTTTCTGGTTGAATTGAGCCCTACTGCCAATTCTGAGATACAGTTTGGTCTAACTCCTCAGGGAACGCTCATACTTGAAAATTGAATGTGTTTTTGCCCTTTTTTAGACCGTGGAGAACATGAATATGTGTTTCTTCTGCAAATCTGAGCTCTGTGTCAAACGTTAAGTTTTCTGGTTGAATTGAGCCCTACTGCCAATTCTGAGATACACTTTGGTCTAAGTCCTCAGGGAACTCTCGTACTTGAAAATTGAATGTGTTTTGTGGTTTTCAGACCGTGGGGAACATAAATGTGTGTTTCTTCTGCAAATCTGAGCTCTGTGCCAAAAGTTATGTTTTCTGGCTGAATTGAGCCCTACTGCCAAATCTGAGATACACTTTAGTCTAACTCCTCAGGGAAAACTCTTACTTGAAAATTGAATGTATTTTTGCGCTTTCTTAGACCGTGGGGAACGTGAATATATGTTTCTTCTGCAAATTTGAGTTCTGTGTCAAAAGTTAAGTTTTCTGGTTGAATTGAGCCCTACTGCCAATTCTGAGATACAGTTTGGTCTAACTCCTCAGGGAAAGCTCGTACTTGAAAATTGAATGTGTTTTTGCCCTTTCTCAGACCGTGGGGAACGTGAATATGTGTTTCTTCTGCAAATCTGAGCTCTCTGCGTCAAAAGTTAAGTTTTCTGGTTGAATTGAGCCCTACTACCAATTCTGAGATCCACTTTGGTCTAACTACTCAGGGAAAGTTCGTACTTGAAAATTGAATGTGTTTTTGCCCTTTCTTAGACCACGGGGAACATGAATGTGTGTTTCTTCTGCAAATCTGAGCTCTGTGCCAAAAGTTATGTTTTCTGGCTGAATTGAGCCCTACTGCCAAATCTGAGATACACTTTAGTCTAACTCCTCAGGGAAAACTCTTACTTGAAAATTGAATGTATTTTTGCACTTTCTTAGACCGTGGGGAACGTGAATATGTGTTTCTTCTGCAAATCTGAGTTCTGTGTCAAAAGTTAAGTTTTCTGGTTGAATTGAGCCCTACTGCCAATTCTGAGATACACTTTGGTCTAACTCCTCAGGGAACGCTTGTACTTGAAAATTGAATGTGTTTTGTGGTTTTCAGACTGTGGGGAACATGAATATGTGTTTCTTTTGCAAATCTGAGCTCTGTGTCAAAAGTTACAAATATGAGTTAAAGATTGATCTAACTCCTCAGGGAAAGCTCGTATTTGAAAATTGAATGTGTTTTTGGGCTTTTCAGACCATGAGGAGCATGAATATGTGTTTCTTCTGCAAATCTGAGCTCTGTGTCAAACGTTAAGTTTTCTGGTTGAATTGATCCCTACTGCCAATTCTGAGATACACTTTGGTCTAACTCCTCAGGGAAAGCTCGTACTTGAAAATTGAATGTGTTTTTGCCCTTTCTCAGACCGTGGGGAACGTGAATATGTGTTTCTTCTGCAAATCTGAGCTCTCTGCATCAAAAGTTAAGTTTTCTGGTTGAATAGAGCCCTACTGCCAATTCTGAGATCCACTTTGGTCTACCTACTCAGGGAAAGCTCGTACTTGAAAATTGAATGTGTTTTTCCCCTTTCTTAGACCACGGGGAACATGAATGTGTGTTTCTTCTGCAAATCTGAGCTCTGTGTCAAAAGTTATGTTTTCTGGCTGAATTGAGCCCTACTGCCAAATCTGAGATACACTTTGGTCTAACTCCTCAGGCAAAGCTCGTACTTGAAAATTGAATGTGCTTTTGCTCTTTTTTAGACCGTGGGGAACATGAATATGTGTTTCTTCTGCAAATCTGAGCAATGTGTCAAAAGTTAAGTTTTCTGGTTGAATTGAGCCCTACTGCCAATTCTGAGATACAGTTTGGTCTAACTCCTCAGGGAACGCTCGTACTTGAAAATTGAATGTGTTTTTGCCCTTTTTTAGACCGTGGAGAACATGAATATGTGTTTCTTCTGCAAATCTGAGCTCTGTGTCAAACGTTAAGTTTTCTGGTTGAATTGAGCCCTACTGCCAATTCTGAGATACACTTTGGTCTAAGTCCTCAGGGAACTCTCGTACTTGAAAATTGAATGTGTTTTGTGGTTTTCAGACCATGGGGAACATAAATGTGTGTTTCTTCTGCAAATCTGAGCTCTGTGCCAAAAGTTATGTTTTCTGGCTGAATTGAGCCCTACTGCCAAATCTGAGATACACTTTAGTCTAACTCCTCAGGGAAAACTCTTACTTGAAAATTGAATGTATTTTTGCGCTTTCTTAGACCGTGGGGAACGTGAATATATGTTTCTTCTGCAAATTTGAGTTCTGTGTCAAAAGTTAAGTTTTCTGGTTGAATTGAGCCCTACTGCCAATTCTGAGATACAGTTTGGTCTAACTCCTCAGGGAAAGCTCGTACTTGAAAATTGAATGTGTTTTTGCCCTTTCTCAGACCGTGGGGAACATGAATATGTGTTTCTTCTGCAAATCTGAGCTCTCTGCGTCAAAAGTTAAGTTTTCTGGTTGAATTGAGCCCTACTACCAATTCTGAGATCCACTTTGGTCTAACTACTCAGGGAAAGTTCGTACTTGAAAATTGAATGTGTTTTTGCCCTTTCTTAGACCACGGGGAACATGAATGTGTGTTTCTTCTGCAAATCTGAGCTCTGTGCCAAAAGTTATGTTTTCTGGCTGAATTGAGCCCTACTGCCAAATCTGAGATACACTTTAGTCTAACTCCTCAGGGAAAACTCTTACTTGAAAATTGAATGTATTTTTGCACTTTCTTAGACCGTGGGGAACGTGAATATGTGTTTCTTCTGCAAATCTGAGTTCTGTGTCAAAAGTTAAGTTTTCTGGTTGAATTGAGCCCTACTGCCAATTCTGAGATACACTTTGGTCTAACTCCTCAGGGAACGCTCGTACTTGAAAATTGAATGTGTTTTGTGGTTTTCAGACTGTGGGGAACATGAATATGTGTTTCTTTTGCAAATCTGAGCTCTGTGTCAAAAGTTACAAATATGAGTTAAAGATTGATCTAACTCCTCAGGGAAAGCTCGTATTTGAAAATTGAATGTGTTTTTGGGCTTTTCAGACCATGAGGAGCATGAATATGTGTTTCTTCTGCAAATCTGAGCTCTGTGTCAAACGTTAAGTTTTCTGGTTGAATTGATCCCTACTGCCAATTCTGAGATACACTTTGGTCTAACTCCTCAGGGAAAGCTCGTACTTGAAAATTGAATGTGTTTTTCCCCTTTCTCAGACCGTGGGGAACGTGAATATGTGTTTCTTCTGCAAATCTGAGCTCTCTGCATCAAAAGTTAAGTTTTCTGGTTGAATAGAGCCCTACTGCCAATTCTGAGATCCACTTTGGTCTACCTACTCAGGGAAAGCTCGTACTTGAAAATTGAATGTGTTTTTCCCCTTTCTCAGACCGTGGGGAACGTGAATATGTGTTTCTTCTGCAAATCTGAGCTCTCTGCATCAAAAGTTAAGTTTTCTGGTTGAATAGAGCCCTACTGCCAATTCTGAGATCCACTTTGGTCTACCTACTCAGGGAAAGCTCGTACTTGAAAATTGAATGTGTTTTTCCCCTTTCTTAGACCACGGGGAACATGAATGTGTGTTTCTTCTGCAAATCTGAGCTCTGTGTCAAAAGTTATGTTTTCTGGCTGAATTGAGCCCTACTGCCAAATCTGAGATACACTTTAGTCTAACTCCTCAGGGAAAACTCTTACTTGAAAATTGAATGTATTTTTGCGCTTTCTTAGACCGTGGGGAACGTGAATATGTGTTTCTTCTGCAAATCTGAGTTCTGTGTCAAAAGTTAAGTTTTCTGGTTGAATTGAGCCCTACTGCCAATTCTGAGATACACTTTAGTCTAACTCCTCAGGGAACGCTCGTACTTGAAAATTGAATGTGCTTTTGCTCTTTTTTAGACCGTGGGGAACATGAATATGTGTTTCTTCTGCAAATCTGAGCTCTCTGCGTCAAAAGTTAAGTTTTCTGGCTGAATTGAGCCCTACTGCCAAATCTGAGATTTGGTCTATCTCCTCAGGGAAAGCTCGTATTTCAAAATTGAATGTATTTTGGACTTTACAGACCGTGGGGCACATGAATATGTGTTTCTTTTGCAAATCTGAGTTCTGTGTCAAAAGTTACAAATATGACTTACAGATTGATTTAACTCCTCAGGGAAAGCTCTTATTTGAAAATTGAATGTGTTTTTGGTCTTTTCAGACCGTGGGGAACATGAATATGTGTTTCTTTTGCAAATCTGATTTCTGTGTCAAAAGTTCCGTTTTATGGCTGAATTGAGATCTACTTCTAAATAGGAGTCGCAGATTGGTTTAACTCCTCAGGGAAAGCTCATATTTGAAAAATGAATGTCTTTTGGACTTTTCAGACCGTAGTTAACATGAATATGTGTTTCTTTTGCAAATCTGTGTTCTGTGTCAAAAGTTACAAATATGACTTACAGATTGATCTAACTCCTCAGGGAAAGCTCGCACTTCAAAATTGAATTTGTTTTGTACTTTACAGACCGTGGGGAACATGAATATGTGTTTCTTTTGCAAATCTGATTTCTGTGTGAAAAGGTACATTTTCTGGCTGAATTGAGATCTACTGCTAAATAGGAGTTGCAGATTGGTCTAACTCCTCAGGGAAAGCTCATATTTGAAAATTGAATGTCTTTTGGGCTTTAAAGACAGTAGGGAACATGAATATGTGATTCTTTTGCAAATCTGAGTTCTGTGTCAAAAGTTACAAAAATGAGTTGAAGATTGATCTAACTCCTCGGGGAAAGCTCGTATTTGAAAATTGAATGTGTTTTGGACTTTACAGACCGTGGGGAACAGGAATATGTGTTTCTTTTGCAAATCTGAGTTCTGTGTAAAAAGTTACAAATATGAGTTACAGATTGACCTAACAGCTCAGGGAAAGCTCGTATTTGAAAATTGAATGTGTTTTTGAGTATTTCAGACCGTGAGGAGCATGAATATGTGTTTCTTTTGCAAATCTGAGTTCTGTGTCAAAAGTTACAAATATGACTTACAGATTGATCTAACTCCTCAGGGAAAGCTCGTATTTGAAAATTGAATGTGTTTTTGATCTTTTCAGACTGTGAGGAGCATTAATATGTGTTTCTTTTGCAAATCTGATTTCTGTGTCAAAAGTTACAAATATGAGTTAAAGATTGATCTAACTCCTCAGGGAAAGCTTGTATTTGAAAACTGAATGTGTTTTTGAACTTTTCAGACAATGAGGAGCATGAATATGTGTTTCTTTTGCAAATCTGAAATCTGTGTCAAAAGTTCCGTTTTCTGGCTCAATTGAGATCTACTGCTAAATAGGAATTACAGATTGGTCTAACTACTCAGGGAAAGGTCGTATTTGAAAATTGAATGTGTTTTCGACTTTACAGACCGTGGGGAACATGAATATGTGTTTCTTTTTCAAATCTGATTTCTGTGTCAAAAGTTCCGTTTTATGGCTGAATTGAGCCCTACTGCCAAATCTGAGATACACTTTAGTCTAACTCGTCAGGGAAAACTCTTACTTGAAAATTGAATGTATTTTTGCGCTTTCTTAGACCGTGGGGAACGTGAATATGTGTTTCTTCTGCAAATCTGAGTTCTGTGTCAAACGTTAAGTTTTCTGGTTGAATTGAGCCCTACTGCCAATTCTGAGATACAGTTTGATCTAACTCCTCAGGGAACGCTCGTACTTGAAAATTGAATGTGTTTTTGCCCTTTTTTAGACCGTGGGGAACATGAATATGTGTTTCTTCTGCAAATTTGAGCTCTGTGTCAAACGTTAAGTTTTCTGGTTGAATTGAGCCCTACTGCCAATTCTGAGATACACTTTGGTCTAACTCCTCAGGGAAAGCTCGCATTTCAAAATTGAATTTGTTTTGGACTTTACAGACCGTGGGGAACATGAATATGTGTTTCTTTTGCAAATCTGATTTCTGTGTGAAAAGTTACATTTTCTGGCTGAATTGAGATCTACTGCTAAATAGGAGTTGCAGATTGGTCTAACTCCTCAGGGAAAGCTCATATTTGAAAATTGAATGTCTTTTGGACTTTAAAGACAGTAGGGAACATGAATATGTGTTTCTTTTGCAAATCTGAGTTCTGTGTCAAAAGTTACAAATACGACTTAAAGATTGATCTAACTCCTCAGGGAAAGCTCGTATTTGAAAATTGAATGTGTTTTTGGGCTTTTCAGACCGTGGGGAACGTGAATATGTGTTTCTTCTGCAAATCTGAGCTCTCTGCGTCAAAAGTTAAGTTTTCTGGTTGAATTGAGCCTTACTGCCAATTCTGAGATACACTTTGGTCTAACTCCTCAGGGAAAGCTCGTATTTGAAAATTGAATGTGTTTTTCCCCTTTCTCAGACCGTGGGGAACATGAATGTGTGTTTCTTCTGCAAATCTGAGCTCTGTGCCAAAAGTTATGTTTTCTGGCTGAATTGAGCCCTACTGCCAAATCTGAGATACACTTTAGTCTAACTCCTCAGGGAAAACTCTTACTTGAAAATTGAATGTATTTTTGCACTTTCTTAGACCGTGGGGAACGTGAATATGTGTTTCTTCTGCAAATCTGAGTTCTGTGTCAAAAGTTAAGTTTTCTGGTTGAATTGAGCCCTACTGCCAATTCTGAGATACACTTTGGTCTAACTCCTCAGGGAACGCTCGTACTTGAAAATTGAATGTGTTTTGTGGTTTTCAGACTGTGGGGAACATGAATATGTGTTTCTTCTGCAAATCTGAGCTCTGTGTCAGAAGTTACGTTTTCTGGCTGAATTGAGCCCTACTGCCAATTCTGAGATACACTTTGGTCTAACTCCTCAGGGAAAGCTCGCATTTCAAAATTGAATTTGTTTTGGACTTTACAGACCGTGGGGAACATGAATATGTGTTTCTTTTGCAAATCTGATTTCTGTGTGAAAAGTTACATTTTCTGGCTGAATTGAGCCCTACTGCCAAATCTGAGATACACTTTAGTCTAACTCCTCAGGGAAAGCTCATATTTGAAAATTGAATGTCTTTTGGACTTTAAAGACAGTAGGGAACATGAATATGTGTTTCTTTTGCAAATCTGAGTTCTATGTCAAAAGTTACAAAATACGACTTAAAGATTGATCTAACTCCTCAGGGAAAGCTCGTATTTGAAAATTGAATGTGTTTTTGGGCTTTTCAGACCATGAGGAGCATGAATATGTGTTTCTTCTGCAAATCTGAGCTCTGTGTCAAACGTTAAGTTTTCTGGTTGAATTGAGCCTTACTGCCAACTCTGAGATACACTTTGGTCTAACTCCTCAGGGAAAGCTCGTACTTGAAAATTGAATGTGTTTTTGCCCTTTCTCAGACCGTGGGGAACGTGAATATGTGTTTCTTCTGCAAATCTGAGCTCTCTGCATCAAAAGTTAAGTTTTCTGGTTGAATTGACCCTACTGCCAATTCTGAGATCCACTTTGGTCTAACTACTCAGGGAAAGCTCGTACTTGAAAATTGAATGTGTTTTTCCCCTTTCTTAGACCACGGGGAACGTGAATATGTATTTCTTCTGCAAATCTGAGCTCTGTGTCAAAAGTTACGTTTTCTGGTTGAATTGAACCCTACTGCCAATTGTGAGATACTGTTTGGTCTAACTCCTCAGGGAACGCTCGTACTTGAAAATTGAATGTGTTTTTGCCCTTTTTTAGACCGTGGGGAACATGAATATGTGTTTCTTCTGCAAATTTGAGCTCTGTGTCAAACGTTAAGTTTTCTGGTTGAATTGAGCCCTACTGCCAATTCTGAGATACACTTTGGTCTAACTCCTCAGGCAAAGCTCGTACTAGAAAATTGAATGTGTTTTTGCCCTTTTTTACACCGTGGGGAACATGAATAGGTGTTTCTTCTGCAAATCTGAGCAATGTGTCAAAAGTTAAGTTTTCTGGTTGAATTGAGCCCTACTGCCAATTCTGAGATACAGTTTGGTCTAACTCCTCAGGGAACGCTCATACTTGAAAATTGAATGTGTTTTTGCCCTTTTTTAGACCGTGGAGAACATGAATATGTGTTTCTTCTGCAAATCTGAGCTCTGTGTCAAACGTTAAGTTTTCTGGTTGAATTGAGCCCTACTGCCAATTCTGAGATACACTTTGGTCTAAGTCCTCAGGGAACTCTCGTACTTGAAAATTGAATGTGTTTTGTGGTTTTCAGACCGTGGGGAACATAAATGTGTGTTTCTTCTGCAAATCTGAGCTCTGTGCCAAAAGTTATGTTTTCTGGCTGAATTGAGCCCTACTGCCAAATCTGAGATACACTTTAGTCTAACTCCTCAGGGAAAACTCTTACTTGAAAATTGAATGTATTTTTGCGCTTTCTTAGACCGTGGGGAACGTGAATATATGTTTCTTCTGCAAATTTGAGTTCTGTGTCAAAAGTTAAGTTTTCTGGTTGAATTGAGCCCTACTGCCAATTCTGAGATACAGTTTGGTCTAACTCCTCAGGGAAAGCTCGTACTTGAAAATTGAATGTGTTTTTGCCCTTTCTCAGACCGTGGGGAACGTGAATATGTGTTTCTTCTGCAAATCTGAGCTCTCTGCGTCAAAAGTTAAGTTTTCTGGTTGAATTGAGCCCTACTACCAATTCTGAGATCCACTTTGGTCTAACTACTCAGGGAAAGCTCGTACTTGAAAATTGAATGTGTTTTTCCCCTTTCTTAGACCACGGGGAACGTGAATATGTATTTCTTCTGCAAATCTGAGCTCTGTGTCAAAAGTTACGTTTTCTGGTTGAATTGAACCCTACTGCCAATTGTGAGATACTGTTTGGTCTAACTCCTCAGGGAACGCTCGTACTTGAAAATTGAATGTGTTTTTGCCCTTTTTTAGACCGTGGGGAACATGAATATGTGTTTCTTCTGCAAATTTGAGCTCTGTGTCAAACGTTAAGTTTTCTGGTTGAATTGAGCCCTACTGCCAATTCTGAGATACACTTTGGTCTAACTCCTCAGGCAAAGCTCGTACTAGAAAATTGAATGTGTTTTTGCCCTTTTTTACACCGTGGGGAACATGAATAGGTGTTTCTTCTGCAAATCTGAGCAATGTGTCAAAAGTTAAGTTTTCTGGTTGAATTGAGCCCTACTGCCAATTCTGAGATACAGTTTGGTCTAACTCCTCAGGGAACGCTCATACTTGAAAATTGAATGTGTTTTTGCCCTTTTTTAGACCGTGGAGAACATGAATATGTGTTTCTTCTGCAAATCTGAGCTCTGTGTCAAACGTTAAGTTTTCTGGTTGAATTGAGCCCTACTGCCAATTCTGAGATACACTTTGGTCTAAGTCCTCAGGGAACTCTCGTACTTGAAAATTGAATGTGTTTTGTGGTTTTCAGACCGTGGGGAACATAAATGTGTGTTTCTTCTGCAAATCTGAGCTCTGTGCCAAAAGTTATGTTTTCTGGCTGAATTGAGCCCTACTGCCAAATCTGAGATACACTTTAGTCTAACTCCTCAGGGAAAACTCTTACTTGAAAATTGAATGTATTTTTGCGCTTTCTTAGACCGTGGGGAACGTGAATATATGTTTCTTCTGCAAATTTGAGTTCTGTGTCAAAAGTTAAGTTTTCTGGTTGAATTGAGCCCTACTGCCAATTCTGAGATACAGTTTGGTCTAACTCCTCAGGGAAAGCTCGTACTTGAAAATTGAATGTGTTTTTGCCCTTTCTCAGACCGTGGGGAACGTGAATATGTGTTTCTTCTGCAAATCTGAGCTCTCTGCGTCAAAAGTTAAGTTTTCTGGTTGAATTGAGCCCTACTACCAATTCTGAGATCCACTTTGGTCTAACTACTCAGGGAAAGTTCGTACTTGAAAATTGAATGTGTTTTTGCCCTTTCTTAGACCACGGGGAACATGAATGTGTGTTTCTTCTGCAAATCTGAGCTCTGTGCCAAAAGTTATGTTTTCTGGCTGAATTGAGCCCTACTGCCAAATCTGAGATACACTTTAGTCTAACTCCTCAGGGAAAACTCTTACTTGAAAATTGAATGTATTTTTGCACTTTCTTAGACCGTGGGGAACGTGAATATGTGTTTCTTCTGCAAATCTGAGTTCTGTGTCAAAAGTTAAGTTTTCTGGTTGAATTGAGCCCTACTGCCAATTCTGAGATACACTTTGGTCTAACTCCTCAGGGAACGCTTGTACTTGAAAATTGAATGTGTTTTGTGGTTTTCAGACTGTGGGGAACATGAATATGTGTTTCTTTTGCAAATCTGAGCTCTGTGTCAAAAGTTACAAATATGAGTTAAAGATTGATCTAACTCCTCAGGGAAAGCTCGTATTTGAAAATTGAATGTGTTTTTGGGCTTTTCAGACCATGAGGAGCATGAATATGTGTTTCTTCTGCAAATCTGAGCTCTGTGTCAAACGTTAAGTTTTCTGGTTGAATTGATCCCTACTGCCAATTCTGAGATACACTTTGGTCTAACTCCTCAGGGAAAGCTCGTACTTGAAAATTGAATGTGTTTTTGCCCTTTCTCAGACCGTGGGGAACGTGAATATGTGTTTCTTCTGCAAATCTGAGCTCTCTGCATCAAAAGTTAAGTTTTCTGGTTGAATAGAGCCCTACTGCCAATTCTGAGATCCACTTTGGTCTACCTACTCAGGGAAAGCTCGTACTTGAAAATTGAATGTGTTTTTCCCCTTTCTTAGACCACGGGGAACATGAATGTGTGTTTCTTCTGCAAATCTGAGCTCTGTGTCAAAAGTTATGTTTTCTGGCTGAATTGAGCCCTACTGCCAAATCTGAGATACACTTTGGTCTAACTCCTCAGGCAAAGCTCGTACTTGAAAATTGAATGTGCTTTTGCTCTTTTTTAGACCGTGGGGAACATGAATATGTGTTTCTTCTGCAAATCTGAGCAATGTGTCAAAAGTTAAGTTTTCTGGTTGAATTGAGCCCTACTGCCAATTCTGAGATACAGTTTGGTCTAACTCCTCAGGGAACGCTCGTACTTGAAAATTGAATGTGTTTTTGCCCTTTTTTAGACCGTGGAGAACATGAATATGTGTTTCTTCTGCAAATCTGAGCTCTGTGTCAAACGTTAAGTTTTCTGGTTGAATTGAGCCCTACTGCCAATTCTGAGATACACTTTGGTCTAAGTCCTCAGGGAACTCTCGTACTTGAAAATTGAATGTGTTTTGTGGTTTTCAGACCATGGGGAACATAAATGTGTGTTTCTTCTGCAAATCTGAGCTCTGTGCCAAAAGTTATGTTTTCTGGCTGAATTGAGCCCTACTGCCAAATCTGAGATACACTTTAGTCTAACTCCTCAGGGAAAACTCTTACTTGAAAATTGAATGTATTTTTGCGCTTTCTTAGACCGTGGGGAACGTGAATATATGTTTCTTCTGCAAATTTGAGTTCTGTGTCAAAAGTTAAGTTTTCTGGTTGAATTGAGCCCTACTGCCAATTCTGAGATACAGTTTGGTCTAACTCCTCAGGGAAAGCTCGTACTTGAAAATTGAATGTGTTTTTGCCCTTTCTCAGACCGTGGGGAACATGAATATGTGTTTCTTCTGCAAATCTGAGCTCTCTGCGTCAAAAGTTAAGTTTTCTGGTTGAATTGAGCCCTACTACCAATTCTGAGATCCACTTTGGTCTAACTACTCAGGGAAAGTTCGTACTTGAAAATTGAATGTGTTTTTGCCCTTTCTTAGACCACGGGGAACATGAATGTGTGTTTCTTCTGCAAATCTGAGCTCTGTGCCAAAAGTTATGTTTTCTGGCTGAATTGAGCCCTACTGCCAAATCTGAGATACACTTTAGTCTAACTCCTCAGGGAAAACTCTTACTTGAAAATTGAATGTATTTTTGCACTTTCTTAGACCGTGGGGAACGTGAATATGTGTTTCTTCTGCAAATCTGAGTTCTGTGTCAAAAGTTAAGTTTTCTGGTTGAATTGAGCCCTACTGCCAATTCTGAGATACACTTTGGTCTAACTCCTCAGGGAACGCTCGTACTTGAAAATTGAATGTGTTTTGTGGTTTTCAGACTGTGGGGAACATGAATATGTGTTTCTTTTGCAAATCTGAGCTCTGTGTCAAAAGTTACAAATATGAGTTAAAGATTGATCTAACTCCTCAGGGAAAGCTCGTATTTGAAAATTGAATGTGTTTTTGGGCTTTTCAGACCATGAGGAGCATGAATATGTGTTTCTTCTGCAAATCTGAGCTCTGTGTCAAACGTTAAGTTTTCTGGTTGAATTGATCCCTACTGCCAATTCTGAGATACACTTTGGTCTAACTCCTCAGGGAAAGCTCGTACTTGAAAATTGAATGTGTTTTTGCCCTTTCTCAGACCGTGGGGAACGTGAATATGTGTTTCTTCTGCAAATCTGAGCTCTCTGCATCAAAAGTTAAGTTTTCTGGTTGAATAGAGCCCTACTGCCAATTCTGAGATCCACTTTGGTCTACCTACTCAGGGAAAGCTCGTACTTGAAAATTGAATGTGTTTTTCCCCTTTCTCAGACCGTGGGGAACGTGAATATGTGTTTCTTCTGCAAATCTGAGCTCTCTGCATCAAAAGTTAAGTTTTCTGGTTGAATAGAGCCCTACTGCCAATTCTGAGATCCACTTTGGTCTACCTACTCAGGGAAAGCTCGTACTTGAAAATTGAATGTGTTTTTCCCCTTTCTTAGACCACGGGGAACATGAATGTGTGTTTCTTCTGCAAATCTGAGCTCTGTGTCAAAAGTTATGTTTTCTGGCTGAATTGAGCCCTACTGCCAAATCTGAGATACACTTTAGTCTAACTCCTCAGGGAAAACTCTTACTTGAAAATTGAATGTATTTTTGCGCTTTCTTAGACCGTGGGGAACGTGAATATGTGTTTCTTCTGCAAATCTGAGTTCTGTGTCAAAAGTTAAGTTTTCTGGTTGAATTGAGCCCTACTGCCAATTCTGAGATACACTTTAGTCTAACTCCTCAGGGAACGCTCGTACTTGAAAATTGAATGTGCTTTTGCTCTTTTTTAGACCGTGGGGAACATGAATATGTGTTTCTTCTGCAAATCTGAGCTCTCTGCGTCAAAAGTTAAGTTTTCTGGCTG
The DNA here is from genome assembly GCF_059756535.1 of Pantherophis guttatus. NCBI lineage: Eukaryota > Metazoa > Chordata > Lepidosauria > Squamata > Colubridae > Pantherophis > Pantherophis guttatus. The sequence continues at coordinate 181,627,532 of NC_142063.1, read as the reverse complement.
AATTGAGCCCTACTGCCAAATCTGAGATTTGGTCTATCTCCTCAGGGAAAGCTCGTATTTCAAAATTGAATGTATTTTGGACTTTACAGACCGTGGGGCACATGAATATGTGTTTCTTTTGCAAATCTGAGTTCTGTGTCAAAAGTTACAAATATGACTTACAGATTGATTTAACTCCTCAGGGAAAGCTCTTATTTGAAAATTGAATGTGTTTTTGGTCTTTTCAGACCGTGGGGAACATGAATATGTGTTTCTTTTGCAAATCTGATTTCTGTGTCAAAAGTTCCGTTTTATGGCTGAATTGAGATCTACTTCTAAATAGGAGTCGCAGATTGGTTTAACTCCTCAGGGAAAGCTCATATTTGAAAAATGAATGTCTTTTGGACTTTTCAGACCGTAGTTAACATGAATATGTGTTTCTTTTGCAAATCTGTGTTCTGTGTCAAAAGTTACAAATATGACTTACAGATTGATCTAACTCCTCAGGGAAAGCTCGCACTTCAAAATTGAATTTGTTTTGTACTTTACAGACCGTGGGGAACATGAATATGTGTTTCTTTTGCAAATCTGATTTCTGTGTGAAAAGGTACATTTTCTGGCTGAATTGAGATCTACTGCTAAATAGGAGTTGCAGATTGGTCTAACTCCTCAGGGAAAGCTCATATTTGAAAATTGAATGTCTTTTGGGCTTTAAAGACAGTAGGGAACATGAATATGTGATTCTTTTGCAAATCTGAGTTCTGTGTCAAAAGTTACAAAAATGAGTTGAAGATTGATCTAACTCCTCGGGGAAAGCTCGTATTTGAAAATTGAATGTGTTTTGGACTTTACAGACCGTGGGGAACAGGAATATGTGTTTCTTTTGCAAATCTGAGTTCTGTGTAAAAAGTTACAAATATGAGTTACAGATTGACCTAACAGCTCAGGGAAAGCTCGTATTTGAAAATTGAATGTGTTTTTGAGTATTTCAGACCGTGAGGAGCATGAATATGTGTTTCTTTTGCAAATCTGAGTTCTGTGTCAAAAGTTACAAATATGACTTACAGATTGATCTAACTCCTCAGGGAAAGCTCGTATTTGAAAATTGAATGTGTTTTTGATCTTTTCAGACTGTGAGGAGCATTAATATGTGTTTCTTTTGCAAATCTGATTTCTGTGTCAAAAGTTACAAATATGAGTTAAAGATTGATCTAACTCCTCAGGGAAAGCTTGTATTTGAAAACTGAATGTGTTTTTGAACTTTTCAGACAATGAGGAGCATGAATATGTGTTTCTTTTGCAAATCTGAAATCTGTGTCAAAAGTTCCGTTTTCTGGCTCAATTGAGATCTACTGCTAAATAGGAATTACAGATTGGTCTAACTACTCAGGGAAAGGTCGTATTTGAAAATTGAATGTGTTTTCGACTTTACAGACCGTGGGGAACATGAATATGTGTTTCTTTTTCAAATCTGATTTCTGTGTCAAAAGTTCCGTTTTATGGCTGAATTGAGCCCTACTGCCAAATCTGAGATACACTTTAGTCTAACTCGTCAGGGAAAACTCTTACTTGAAAATTGAATGTATTTTTGCGCTTTCTTAGACCGTGGGGAACGTGAATATGTGTTTCTTCTGCAAATCTGAGTTCTGTGTCAAACGTTAAGTTTTCTGGTTGAATTGAGCCCTACTGCCAATTCTGAGATACAGTTTGATCTAACTCCTCAGGGAACGCTCGTACTTGAAAATTGAATGTGTTTTTGCCCTTTTTTAGACCGTGGGGAACATGAATATGTGTTTCTTCTGCAAATTTGAGCTCTGTGTCAAACGTTAAGTTTTCTGGTTGAATTGAGCCCTACTGCCAATTCTGAGATACACTTTGGTCTAACTCCTCAGGGAAAGCTCGCATTTCAAAATTGAATTTGTTTTGGACTTTACAGACCGTGGGGAACATGAATATGTGTTTCTTTTGCAAATCTGATTTCTGTGTGAAAAGTTACATTTTCTGGCTGAATTGAGATCTACTGCTAAATAGGAGTTGCAGATTGGTCTAACTCCTCAGGGAAAGCTCATATTTGAAAATTGAATGTCTTTTGGACTTTAAAGACAGTAGGGAACATGAATATGTGTTTCTTTTGCAAATCTGAGTTCTGTGTCAAAAGTTACAAATACGACTTAAAGATTGATCTAACTCCTCAGGGAAAGCTCGTATTTGAAAATTGAATGTGTTTTTGGGCTTTTCAGACCGTGGGGAACGTGAATATGTGTTTCTTCTGCAAATCTGAGCTCTCTGCGTCAAAAGTTAAGTTTTCTGGTTGAATTGAGCCTTACTGCCAATTCTGAGATACACTTTGGTCTAACTCCTCAGGGAAAGCTCGTATTTGAAAATTGAATGTGTTTTTCCCCTTTCTCAGACCGTGGGGAACATGAATGTGTGTTTCTTCTGCAAATCTGAGCTCTGTGCCAAAAGTTATGTTTTCTGGCTGAATTGAGCCCTACTGCCAAATCTGAGATACACTTTAGTCTAACTCCTCAGGGAAAACTCTTACTTGAAAATTGAATGTATTTTTGCACTTTCTTAGACCGTGGGGAACGTGAATATGTGTTTCTTCTGCAAATCTGAGTTCTGTGTCAAAAGTTAAGTTTTCTGGTTGAATTGAGCCCTACTGCCAATTCTGAGATACACTTTGGTCTAACTCCTCAGGGAACGCTCGTACTTGAAAATTGAATGTGTTTTGTGGTTTTCAGACTGTGGGGAACATGAATATGTGTTTCTTCTGCAAATCTGAGCTCTGTGTCAGAAGTTACGTTTTCTGGCTGAATTGAGCCCTACTGCCAATTCTGAGATACACTTTGGTCTAACTCCTCAGGGAAAGCTCGCATTTCAAAATTGAATTTGTTTTGGACTTTACAGACCGTGGGGAACATGAATATGTGTTTCTTTTGCAAATCTGATTTCTGTGTGAAAAGTTACATTTTCTGACTGAATTGAGATCTACTGCTAAATAGGAGTTGCAGATTGGTCTAACTCCTCAGGGAAAGCTCATATTTGAAAATTGAATGTCTTTTGGACTTTAAAGACAGTAGGGAACATGAATATGTGTTTCTTTTGCAAATCTGAGTTCTGTGTCAAAAGTTACAAATACGACTTAAAGATTGATCTAACTCCTCAGGGAAAGCTCGTATTTGAAAATTGAATGTGTTTTTGGGCTTTTCAGACCGTGGGGAACGTGAATATGTGTTTCTTCTGCAAATCTGAGCTCTCTGCGTTAAAAGTTAAGTTTTCTGGTTGAATTGAGCCTTACTGCCAATTCTGAGATACACTTTGGTCTAACTCCTCAGGGAAAGCTCGTATTTGAAAATTGAATGTGTTTTTGCCCTTTCTCAGACCGTGGGGAACATGAATGTGTGTTTCTTCTGCAAATCTGAGCTCTGTGCCAAAAGTTATGTTTTCTGGCTGAATTGAGCCCTACTGCCAAATCTGAGATACACTTTAGTCTAACTCCTCAGGGAAAACTCTTACTTGAAAATTGAATGTATTTTTGCACTTTCTTAGACCGTGGGGAACGTGAATATGTGTTTCTTCTGCAAATCTGAGTTCTGTGTCAAAAGTTAAGTTTTCTGGTTGAATTGAGCCCTACTGCCAATTCTGAGATACACTTTGGTCTAACTCCTCAGGGAACGCTCGTACTTGAAAATTGAATGTGTTTTGTGGTTTTCAGACTGTGGGGAACATGAATATGTGTTTCTTCTGCAAATCTGAGCTCTGTGTCAGAAGTTACGTTTTCTGGCTGAATTGAGCCCTACTGCCAATTCTGAGATACACTTTGGTCTAACTCCTCAGGGAAAGCTCGCATTTCAAAATTGAATTTGTTTTGGACTTTACAGACCGTGGGGAACATGAATATGTGTTTCTTTTGCAAATCTGATTTCTGTGTGAAAAGTTACATTTTCTGGCTGAATTGAGATCTACTGCTAAATAGGAGTTGCAGATTGGTCTAACTCCTCAGGGAAAGCTCATATTTGAAAATTGAATGTCTTTTGGACTTTAAAGACAGTAGGGAACATGAATATGTGTTTCTTTTGCAAATCTGAGTTCTGTGTCAAAAGTTACAAATATCACTTAAAGATTGATCTAACTCCTCAGGGAAAGCTCGTATTTGAAAATTGAATGTGTTTTTGGGTTTTTCAGACCATGAGGAGCATGAATATGTGTTTCTTCTGCAAATCTGAGCTCTGTGTCAAACGTTAAGTTTTCTGGTTGAATTGAGCCCTACTGCCAATTCTGAGATACACTTTGGTCTAACTCCTCAGGGAAAGCTCCTACTTGAAAATTGAATGTGTTTTTGCCCTTTCTCTGAATATGTGTTTCTTCTGCAAATCTGAGCTCTGTGTCAAAAGTTACAAATACGACTTGAAGATTGATCTAACTCCTCAGGGAAAGCTCGTATTTGAAAATTGAATGTGTTTTTGGGCTTTTCAGACCGTGGGGAACGTGAATATGTGTTTCTTCTGCAAATCTGAGCTCTCTGCGTCAAAAGTTAAGTTTTCTGGTTGAATTGAGCCTTACTGCCAATTCTGAGATACACTTTGGTCTAACTCCTCAGGGAAAGCTCGTATTTGAAAATTGAATGTGTTTTTCCCCTTTCTCAGACCGTGGGGAACATGAATGTGTGTTTCTTCTGCAAATCTGAGCTCTGTGCCAAAAGTTATGTTTTCTGGCTGAATTGAGCCCTACTGCCAAATCTGAGATACACTTTAGTCTAACTCCTCAGGGAAAACTCTTACTTGAAAATTGAATGTATTTTTGCACTTTCTTAGACCGTGGGGAACGTGAATATGTGTTTCTTCTGCAAATCTGAGTTCTGTGTCAAAAGTTAAGTTTTCTGGTTGAATTGAGCCCTACTGCCAATTCTGAGATACACTTTGGTCTAACTCCTCAGGGAACGCTCGTACTTGAAAATTGAATGTGTTTTGTGGTTTTCAGACTGTGGGGAACATGAATATGTGTTTCTTCTGCAAATCTGAGCTCTGTGTCAGAAGTTACGTTTTCTGGCTGAATTGAGCCCTACTGCCAATTCTGAGATACACTTTGGTCTAACTCCTCAGGGAAAGCTCGCATTTCAAAATTGAATTTGTTTTGGACTTTACAGACCGTGGGGAACATGAATATGTGTTTCTTTTGCAAATCTGATTTCTGTGTGAAAAGTTACATTTTCTGGCTGAATTGAGATCTACTGCTAAATAGGAGTTGCAGATTGGTCTAACTCCTCAGGGAAAGCTCATATTTGAAAATTGAATGTCTTTTGGACTTTAAAGACAGTAGGGAACATGAATATGTGTTTCTTTTGCAAATCTGAGTTCTGTGTCAAAAGTTACAAATACGACTTAAAGATTGATCTAACTCCTCAGGGAAAGCTCGTATTTGAAAATTGAATGTGTTTTTGGGCTTTTCAGACCGTGGGGAACGTGAATATGTGTTTCTTCTGCAAATCTGAGCTCTGTGTCAAACGTTAAGTTTTCTGGTTGAATTGAGCCCTACTGCCAATTCTGAGATACACTTTGGTCTAACTCCTCAGGGAAAGCTCGTACTTGAAAATTGAATGTGTTTTTGCCCTTTCTCAGACCGTGGGGAACGTGAATATGTGTTTCTTCTGCAAATCTGAGCTCTCTGCGTCAAAAGTTAAGTTTTCTGCTTGAATTGAGCCCTACTGCCAATTCTGAGATCCACTTTGGTCTAACTCCTCAGGGAAAGCTCGTAGTTGAAAATTGAATGTGTTTTTGCCCTTTCTTAGACCATGGGGAATGTGAATATGTGTTTCTTCTGCAAATCTGAGCTCTGTGTCAAAAGTTAAGTTTTCTGTTTGAATTGAGCCCTACTGCCAATTCTGAGATACACTTTGGTCTAACTCCTCAGGCAAAGCTCGTACTAGAAAATTGAATGTGTTTTTGGGCTTTTCAGACCATGAGGTGCATGAATATGTGTTTCTTCTGCAAATTTGAGCTCTGTGTCAAACGTTAAGTTTTCTGGTTGAATTGAGCCCTACTGCCAATTCTGAGATACACTTTGGTCTAACTCCTCAGGCAAAGCTCGTACTAGAAAATTGAATGTGTTTTTGCCCTTTTTTACACCGTGGGGAACATGAATAGGTGTTTCTTCTGCAAATCTGAGCTCTGTGTCAAAAGTTAAGTTTTCTGGTTGAATTGAGCCCTACTGCCAATTCTGAGATACAGTTTGGTCTAACTCCTCAGGGAACGCTCGTACTTGAAAATTGAATGTGTTTTTGCCCTTTTTTAGACCGTGGGGAACATGAATATGTGTTTCTTCTGCAAATCTGAGCTCTGTGTCAAACGTTAAGTTTTCTGGTTGAATTGAGCCTTACTGCCAATTCTGAGATACACTTTGGTCTAAGTCCTCAGGGAACTCTCGTACTTGAAAATTGAATGTGTTTTGTGGTTTTCAGACCGTGGGGAACATAAATGTGTGTTTCTTCTGCAAATCTGAGCTCTGTGCCAAAAGTTATGTTTTCTGGCTGAATTGAGCCCTACTGCCAAATCTGAGATACACTTTAGTCTAACTCCTCAGGGAAAACTCTTACTTGAAAATTGAATGTATTTTTGCACTTTCTTAGACCGTGGGGAACGTGAATATGTGTTTCTTCTGCAAATCTGAGCTCTGTGTCAAAAGTTAAGTTTTCTGTTTGAATTGAGCCCTACTGCCAATTCTGAGATACACTTTGGTCTAACTCCTCAGGCAAAGCTCGTACTAGAAAATTGAATGTGTTTTTGGGCTTTTCAGACCATGAGGTGCATGAATATGTGTTTCTTCTGCAAATTTGAGCTCTGTGTCAAACGTTAAGTTTTCTGGTTGAATTGAGCCCTACTGCCAATTCTGAGAAACACTTTGGTCTAACTCCTCAGGCAAAGCTCGTACTAGAAATTTGAATGTGTTTTTGCCCTTTTTTACACTGTGGGGAACATGAATAGGTGTTTCTTCTGCAAATCTGAGCTCTGTGTCAAAAGTTAAGTTTTCTGGTTGAATTGAGCCCTACTGCCAATTCTGAGATACACTTTGGTCTAACTCCTCAGGGAACGCTCGTACTTGAAAATTGAATGTGTTTTTGCCCTTTTTTAGACCGTGGGGAACATGAATATGTGTTTCTTCTGCAAATCTGAGCTCTGTGTCAAACGTTAAGTTTTCTGGTTGAATTGAGCCTTACTGCCAATTCTGAGATACACTTTGGTCTAAGTCCTCAGGGAACTCTCGTACTTGAAAATTGAATGTGTTTTGTGGTTTTCAGACCGTGGGGAACATAAATGTGTGTTTCTTCTGCAAATCTGAGCTCTGTGTCAAAAATTACGTTTTCTGGCTGAATTGAGCCCTACTGCCAATTCTGAGATACACTTTGGTCTAACTCCTCAGGGAAAGCTCGCATTTCAAAATTGAATTTGTTTTGGACTTTACAGACCGTGGGGAACATGAATATGTGTTTCTTTTGCAAATCTGATTTCTGTGTGAAAAGTTACATTTTCTGGCTGAATTGAGATCTACTGCTAAATAGGAGTTGCAGATTGGTCTAACTCCTCAGGGAAAGCTCATATTTGAAAATTGAATGTCTTTTGGACTTTAAAGACAGTAGGGAACATGAATATGTGTTTCTTTTGCAAATCTGAGTTCTGTGTCAAAAGTTACAAATACGACTTAAAGATTGATCTAACTCCTCAGGGAAAGCTCGTATTTGAAAATTGAATGTGTTTTTGGGCTTTTCAGACCATGAGGTGCATGAATATGTGTTTCTTCTGCAAATCTGAGCTCTCTGCACCAAAAGTTAAGTTTTCTGGTTGAATTGACCCTACTGCCAATTCTGAGATCCACTTTGGTCTAACTACTCAGGGAAAGCTCGTACTTGAAAATTGAATGTGTTTTTGCCCTTTCTCAGACCGTGGGGAACGTGAATATGTGTTTCTTCTGCAAATCTGAGCTCTCTGCATCAAAAGTTAAGTTTTCTGGTTGAATAGAGCCCTACTGCCAATTCTGAGATCCACTTTGGTCTAACTCCTCAGGGAAAGCTCGTACTTGAAAATTGAATGTGTTTTTCCCCTTTCTTAGACCACGGGGAACATGAATGTGTGTTTCTTCTGCAAATCTGAGCTCTGTGTCAAAAGTTACGTTTTCTGGTTGAATTGAGCCCTACTGCCAATGCTGAGATACAGTTTGGTCTAACTACTCAGGGAAAGCTCGTACTTGAAAATTGAATGTGTTTTTGCCCTTTCTTAGACCACGGGGAACGTGAATATGTGTTTCTTCTGCAAATCTGAGCTCTGTGTCAAAAGTTACGTTTTCTGGTTGAATTGAGCCCTACTGCCAATTCTGAGATACAGTTTGGTCTAACTCCTCAGGGAACGCTCGTACTTGAAAATTGAATGTGTTTTTGCCCTTTTTTAGACCGTGGGGAACATGAATATGTGTTTCTTCTGCAAATTTGAGCTCTGTGTCAAACGTTAAGTTTTCTGGTTGAATTGAGCCCTACTGCCAATTCTGAGATACACTTTGGTCTAACTCCTCAGGCAAAGCTCATACTAGAAAATTGAATGTGTTTTTGCCCTTTTTTACACCGTGGGGAACATGAATAGGTGTTTCTTCTGCAAATCTGAGCTCTGTGTCAAAAGTTAAGTTTTCCGGTTGAATTGAGCCCTACTCCCAATTCTGAGATACAGTTCGGTCTAACTCCTCAGGGAACGCTCGTACTTGAAAATTGAATGTGTTTTTGCCCTTTTTTAGACCGTGGGGAACATGAATATGTGTTTCTTCTGCAAATCTGAGCTCTGTGTCAAACGATAAGTTTTCTGGTTGAATTGAGCCCTACTGCCAATTCTGAGATACACTTTGGTCTAACTCCTCAGGGAAAGCTCGCATTTCAAAATTGAATTTGTTTTGGACTTTACAGACCGTGGGGAACATGAATATGTGTTTCTTTTGCAAATCTGATTTCTGTGTGAAAAGTTACATTTTCTGGCTGAATTGAGATCTACTGCTAAATAGGAGTTGCAGATTGGTCTAACTCCTCAGGGAAAGCTCATATTTGAAAATTGAATGTCTTTTGGACTTTAAAGACAGTAGGGAACATGAATATGTGTTTCTTTTGCAAATCTGAGTTCTGTGTCAAAAGTTACAAATACGACTTAAAGATTGATCTAACTCCTCAGGGAAAGCTCGTATTTGAAAATTGAATGTGTTTTTGGGCTTTTCAGACCATGAGGTGCATGAATATGTGTTTCTTCTGCAAATCTGAGCTCTCTGCATTAAAAGTTAAGTTTTCTGGTTGAATAGAGCCCTACTGCCAATTCTGAGATCCACTTTGGTCTAACTACTCAGGGAAAGCTCGTACTTGAAAATTGAATGTGTTTTTCCCCTTTCTTAGACCACGGGGAACATGAATGTGTGTTTCTTCTGCAAATCTGAGCTCTGTGTCAAAAGTTACGTTTTCTGGTTGAATTGAGGCCTACTGCCAATGCTGAGATACAGTTTGGTCTAACTACTCAGGGAAAGCTCGTACTTGAAAATTGAATGTGTTTTTGCCCTTTCTTAGACCACGGGGAACGTGAATATGTGTTTCTTCTGCAAATCTGAGCTCTGTGTCAAAAGTTACGTTTTCTGGTTGAATTGAGCCCTACTGCCAATGCTGAGATACAGTTTGGTCTAACTCCTCAGGGAACGCTCGTACTTGAAAATTGAATGTGTTTTTGCCCTTTTTTAGACCGTGGGGAACATGAATATGTGTTTCTTCTGCAAATTTGAGCTCTGTGTCAAACGTTAAGTTTTCTGGTTGAATTGAGCCCTACTGCCAATTCTGAGAGACACTTTGGTCTAACTCCTCAGGCAAAGCTCATACTAGAAAATTGAATGTGTTTTTGCCCTTTTTTACACCGTGGGGAACATGAATAGGTGTTTCTTCTGCAAATCTGAGCTCTGTGTCAAAAGTTAAGTTTTCTGGTTGAATTGAGCCCTACTGCCAATTCTGTGATACAGTTTGGTCTAACTCCTCAGGGAAAGCTCGTACTTGAAAATTGAATGTGTTTTTGCCCTTTCTCAGACCGTGGGGAACGTGAATATGTGTTTCTTCTGCAAATCTGAGCTCTCTGCGTCAAAAGTTAAGTTTTCTAGTTGAATTGAGCCCTACTGCCAATTCTGAGATCCACTTTGGTCTAACTACTCAGGGAAAGCTCGTACTTGAAAATTGAATGTGTTTTTGCCCTTTCTTAGACCACGGGGAACGTGAATATGTGTTTCTTCTGCAAATCTGAGCTCTGTGGCAAAAGTTACGTTTTCTGGTTGAATTGAGCCCTACTGCCAATTCTGAGATCCACTTTGGTCTAATTCCTCAGGGAACTCTCGTACTTGAAAATTGAATGTGTTTTGTGGTTTTCAGACCGTGGGGAACATGAATATGTGTTTCTTCTGCAAATCTGAGCTCTGTGCCAAAAGTTATGTTTTCTGGGTGAATTGAGCCCTACTGCCAAATCTGAGATACACTTTAGTCTAACTCCTCAGGGAAAACTCTTACTTGAAAATTGAATGTATTTTTGCGCTTTCTTAGACCGTGGGGAACGTGAATATATGTTTCTTCTGCAAATCTGAGCTCTGTGTCAAAAGTTACGTTTTCTGGCTGAATTGAGCCCTACTGCCAAATCTGAGATACACTTTGGTCTAACTCCTCAGGGAAAGCTCGTATTTCAAAATTGAATGTATTTTGGACTTTACAGACTGTGGGGAACATGAATATGTGTTTCTTTTGCAAATCTGAGTTTTTTGTCAAAAGGTACAAATATGACTTACAGATTGATCTAACTCCTCAGGGAAAGCTCATATTTGAAAATTGAATGTGTTTTTGGACTTTTGGACTTTTTTATGGCTGAATTGAGATCTACATCTAAATAGGAGTCGCAGATTGGTTTAACTCCTCAGGGAAAGCTCATATTTGAAAAATGAATGTCTTTTGGACTTTTCAGACCGTAGTGAACATGAATATGTGTTTCTTTTGCAAATCTGTGTTCTGTGTCAAAAGTTACAAATATGACTTACAGATTGATCTAACTCCTCAGGAAAAGCTCGCATTTCAAAATTGAATTTGTTTTGGACTTTACAGACCGTGGGGAACATGAATATATGTTTCTTTTGCAAATCTGATTTCTGTGTGAAAAGTTACATTTTCTGGCTGAATTGAGATCTACTGCTAAATAGGAGTTGCAGATTGGTCTAACTCCTCAGGGAAAGCTCATATTTGAAAATTGAATGTCTTTTGGACTTTAAAGACAGTAGGGAACATGAATATGTGTTTCTTTTGCAAATCTGAGTTCTGTGTCAAAAGTTACAAATATGACTTAAAGATTGATCTAACTCCTCAGGGAAAGCTCGTATTTGAAAATTGAATGTGTTTTTGGTCTTTTCAGACTGTGAGGAGCATGAATATGTGTTTCTTTTGCAAATCTGATTTCTGTGTCAAAAGTTAAAAATATGAGTTAAAGATTGATCTAAGTCCTCAGGGAAAGCTCGTATTTGAAAACTGAATGTGTTTTTGAACTTTTCAGACAATGAGGAGCATGAATATGTGTTTCTTTTGCAAATCTGAAATCTGTGTCAAAAGTTCCGTTTTCTGGCTCAATTGAGATCTACTGCTAAATAGGAATTACAGATTGGTCTAACTACTCAGGGAAAGGTCGTATTTGAAAATTGAATGTGTTTTGGACTTTACAGACCGTGGGGAACATGAATATGTGTTTCTTCTGCAAATCTGAGCTCTGTGTCAAACGTTAAGTTTTCTGGTTGAATTGAGCCCTACTGCCAATTCTGAGATCCACTTTGGTCTAACTCCTCAGGGAAAGCTCGTACTTGAAAATTGAATGTGTTTTTGCCCTTTCTTATACCACGGGGAACGTGAATATGTGTTTCTTCTGCAAATCTGAGCTCTGTGTCAAAAGTTAAGTTTTCTGTTTGAATTGAGCCCTACTGCCAATTCTGAGATACACTTTGGTCTAACTCCTCAGGCAAAGCTCGTACTAGAAAATTGAATGTGTTTTTGCCCTTTCTTAGACCACGGGGAACGTGAATATGTGTTTCTTCTGCAAATCTGAGCTCTGTGTCAAAAGTTAAGTTTTCTGGTTGAATTGAGCCCTACTGCCAATTCTGAGATCCACTTTGGTCTAATTCCTCAGGGAACTCTCGTACTTGAAAATTGAATGTGTTTTGTGGTTTTCAGACCGTGGGGAACAAGAATGTGTGTTTCTTCTGCAAATCTGAGCTCTGTGCCAAAAGTTATGTTTTCTGGGTGAATTGAGCCCTACTGCCAAATCTGAGATACACTTTAGTCTAACTCCTCAGGGAAAACTCTTACTTGAAAATTGAATGTATTTTTGCGCTTTCTTATACCACGGGGAACGTGAATATATGTTTCTTCTGCAAATCTGAGCTCTGTGTCAAAAGTTACTTTTTCTGGCTGAATTGAGCCCTACTGCCAAATCTGAGATACACTTTGGTCTAACTCCTCAGGGAAAGCTCGTATTTCAAAATTGAATGTATTTTGGACTTTACAGACTGTGGGGAACATGAATATGTGTTTCTTTTGCAAATCTGAGTTCTTTGTCAAAAGGTACAAATATGACTTACAGATTGATCTAACTCCTCAGGGAAAGCTCATATTTGAAAATTGAATGTGTTTTTGGACTTTACAGACCGTGGGGGACATGAATATGTGTTTCTTTTGCAAATCTGATTTCTGTGTCAAAAGTTCCGTTTTATGGCTGAATTGAGATCTACATCTAAATAGGAGTCGCAGATTGGTTTAACTCCTCAGGGAAAGCTCATATTTGAAAAATGAATGTCTTTTGGACTTTTCAGACCGTAGTGAACATGAATATGTGTTTCTTTTGCAAATCTGTGTTCTGTGTCAAAAGTTACAAATATGACTTACAGATTGATCTAACTACTCAGGGAAAGCTCGCATTTCAAAATTGAATGTCTTTTGGACTTTAAAGACAGTAGGGAACATGAATATGTGTTTCTTTTGCAAATCTGAGTTCTGTGTCAAAAGTTACAAATACGACTTAAAGATTGATCTAACTCCTCAGGGAAAGCTCGTATTTGAAAATTGAATGTGTTTTTGGGCTTTTCAGACCATGAGGTGCATGAATATGTGTTTCTTCTGCAAATCTGAGCTCTCTGCATCAAAAGTTAAGTTTTCTGGTTGAATTGACCCTACTGCCAATTCTGAGATCCACTTTGGTCTAACTCCTCAGGGAAAGCTCGTACTTGAAAATTGAATGTGTTTTTGCCCTTTCTCAGACCGTGGGGAACGTGAATATGTGTTTCTTCTGCAAATCTGAGCTCTCTGCATCAAAAGTTAAGTTTTCTGGTTGAATAGAGCCCTACTGCCAATTCTGAGATCCACTTTGGTCTAACTACTCAGGGAAAGCTCGTACTTGAAAATTGAATGTGTTTTTCCACTTTCTTAGACCACGGGGAACATGAATGTGTGTTTCTTCTGCAAATCTGAGCTCTGTGTCAAAAGTTACGTTTTCTGGTTGAATTGAGCCCTACTGCCAATTCTGAGATACACTTTGGTCTAACTCCTCAGGGAAAGCTCGTACTTGAAAATTGAATGTGTTTTTGCCCTTTCTCAGACCGTGGGGAACGTGAATATGTGTTTCTTCTGCAAATCTGAGCTCTCTGCGTCAAAAGTTAAGTTTTCTAGTTGAATTGAGCCCTACTGCCAATTCTGAGATCCACTTTGGTCTAACTACTCAGGGAAAGCTCGTACTTGAAAATTGAATGTGTTTTTGCCCTTTCTTAGACCACGGGGAACGTGAATATGTGTTTCTTCTGCAAATCTGAGCTCTGTGGCAAAAGTTACGTTTTCTGGTTGAATTGAGCCCTACTGCCAATTCTGAGATCCACTTTGGTCTAATTCCTCAGGGAACTCTCGTACTTGAAAATTGAATGTGTTTTGTGGTTTTCAGACCGTGGGGAACATGAATATGTGTTTCTTCTGCAAATCTGAGCTCTGTGCCAAAAGTTATGTTTTCTGGGTGAATTGAGCCCTACTGCCAAATCTGAGATACACTTTAGTCTAACTCCTCAGGGAAAACTCTTACTTGAAAATTGAATGTATTTTTGCGCTTTCTTAGACCGTGGGGAACGTGAATATATGTTTCTTCTGCAAATCTGAGCTCTGTGTCAAAAGTTACGTTTTCTGGCTGAATTGAGCCCTACTGCCAAATCTGAGATACACTTTGGTCTAACTCCTCAGGGAAAGCTCGTATTTCAAAATTGAATGTATTTTGGACTTTACAGACTGTGGGGAACATGAATATGTGTTTCTTTTGCAAATCTGAGTTTTTTGTCAAAAGGTACAAATATGACTTACAGATTGATCTAACTCCTCAGGGAAAGCTCATATTTGAAAATTGAATGTGTTTTTGGACTTTTGGACTTTTTTATGGCTGAATTGAGATCTACATCTAAATAGGAGTCGCAGATTGGTTTAACTCCTCAGGGAAAGCTCAAATTTGAAAAATGAATGTCTTTTGGACTTTTCAGACCGTAGTGAACATGAATATGTGTTTCTTTTGCAAATCTGTGTTCTGTGTCAAAAGTTACAAATATGACTTACAGATTGATCTAACTCCTCAGGGAAAGCTCGCATTTCAAAATTGAATTTGTTTTGGACTTTACAGACCGTGGGGAACATGAATATGTGTTTCTTTTGCAAATCTGATTTCTGTGTGAAAAGTTACATTTTCTGGCTGAATTGAGATCTACTGCTAAATAGGAGTTGCAGATTGGTCTAACTCCTCAGGGAAAGCTCATATTTGAAAATTGAATGTCTTTTGGACTTTAAAGACAGTAGGGAACATGAATATGTGTTTCTTTTGCAAATCTGAGTTCTGTGTCAAAAGTTACAAATATGACTTAAAGATTGATCTAACTCCTCAGGGAAAGCTCATATTTGAAAATTGAATGTGTTTTTGGTCTTTTCAGACTGTGAGGAGCATGAATATGTGTTTCTTTTGCAAATCTGATTTCTGTGTCAAAAGTTAAAAATATGAGTTAAAGATTGATCTAAGTCCTCAGGGAAAGCTCGTATTTGAAAACTGAATGTGTTTTTGAACTTTTCAGACAATGAGGAGCATGAATATGTGTTTCTTTTGCAAATCTGAAATCTGTGTCAAAAGTTCCGTTTTCTGGCTCAATTGAGATCTACTGCTAAATAGGAATTACAGATTGGTCTAACTACTCAGGGAAAGGTCGTATTTGAAAATTGAATGTGTTTTGGACTTTACAGACCGTGGGGAACATGAATATGTGTTTCTTCTGCAAATCTGAGCTCTGTGTCAAACGTTAAGTTTTCTGGTTGAATTGAGCCCTACTGCCAATTCTGAGATCCACTTTGGTCTAACTCCTCAGGGAAAGCTCGTACTTGAAAATTGAATGTGTTTTTGCCCTTTCTTATACCACGGGGAACGTGAATATGTGTTTCTTCTGCAAATCTGAGCTCTGTGTCAAAGTTAAGTTTTCTGTTTGAATTGAGCCCTACTGCCAATTCTGAGATACACTTTGGTCTAACTCCTCAGGCAAAGCTCGTACTAGAAAATTGAATGTGTTTTTGCCCTTTCTTAGACCACGGGGAACGTGAATATGTGTTTCTTCTGCAAATCTGAGCTCTGTGTCAAAAGTTAAGTTTTCTGGTTGAATTGAGCCCTACTGCCAATTCTGAGATCCACTTTGGTCTAATTCCTCAGGGAACTCTCGTACTTGAAAATTGAATGTGTTTTGTGGTTTTCAGACCGTGGGGAACAAGAATGTGTGTTTCTTCTGCAAATCTGAGCTCTGTGCCAAAAGTTATGTTTTCTGGGTGAATTGAGCCCTACTGCCAAATCTGAGATACACTTTAGTCTAACTCCTCAGGGAAAACTCTTACTTGAAAATTGAATGTATTTTTGCGCTTTCTTATACCACGGGGAACGTGAATATATGTTTCTTCTGCAAATCTGAGCTCTGTGTCAAAAGTTACTTTTTCTGGCTGAATTGAGCCCTACTGCCAAATCTGAGATACACTTTGGTCTAACTCCTCAGGGAAAGCTCGTATTTCAAAATTGAATGTATTTTGGACTTTACAGACTGTGGGGAACATGAATATGTGTTTCTTTTGCAAATCTGAGTTCTTTGTCAAAAGGTACAAATATGACTTACAGATTGATCTAACTCCTCAGGGAAAGCTCATATTTGAAAATTGAATGTGTTTTTGGACTTTACAGACCGTGGGGAACATGAATATGTGTTTCTTTTGCAAATCTGATTTCTGTGTCAAAAGTTCCGTTTTATGGCTGAATTGAGATCTACATCTAAATAGGAGTCGCAGATTGGTTTAACTCCTCAGGGAAAGCTCATATTTGAAAAATGAATGTCTTTTGGACTTTTCAGACCGTAGTGAACATGAATATGTGTTTCTTTTGCAAATCTGTGTTCTGTGTCAAAAGTTACAAATATGACTTACAGATTGATCTAACTCCTCAGGGAAAGCTCGCATTTCAAAATTGAATGTCTTTTGGACTTTAAAGACAGTAGGGAACATGAATATGTGTTTCTTTTGCAAATCTGAGTTCTGTGTCAAAAGTTACAAATACGACTTAAAGATTGATCTAACTCCTCAGGGAAAGCTCGTATTTGAAAATTGAATGTGTTTTTGGGCTTTTCAGACCATGAGGTGCATGAATATGTGTTTCTTCTGCAAATCTGAGCTCTCTGCATCAAAAGTTAAGTTTTCTGGTTGAATTGACCCTACTGCCAATTCTGAGATCCACTTTGGTCTAACTCCTCAGGGAAAGCTCGTACTTGAAAATTGAATGTGTTTTTGCCCTTTCTCAGACCGTGGGGAACGTGAATATGTGTTTCTTCTGCAAATCTGAGCTCTCTGCATCAAAAGTTAAGTTTTCTGGTTGAATTGAGCCCTACTGCCAATTCTGAGATCCACTTTGGTCTAACTACTCAGGGAAAGCTCGTACTTGAAAATTGAATGTGTTTTTGCCCTTTCTTAGACCACGGGGAACGTGAATATGTGTTTCTTCTGCAAATCTGAGCTCTGTGGCAAAAGTTACGTTTTCTGGTTGAATTGAGCCCTACTGCCAATTCTGAGATCCACTTTGGTCTAATTCCTCAGGGAACTCTCGTACTTGAAAATTGAATGTGTTTTGTGGTTTTCAGACCGTGGGGAACATGAATATGTGTTTCTTCTGCAAATCTGAGCTCTGTGCCAAAAGTTATGTTTTCTGGGTGAATTGAGCCCTACTGCCAAATCTGAGATACACTTTAGTCTAACTCCTCAGGGAAAACTCTTACTTGAAAATTGAATGTATTTTTGCGCTTTCTTAGACCGTGGGGAACGTGAATATATGTTTCTTCTGCAAATCTGAGCTCTGTGTCAAAAGTTACGTTTTCTGGCTGAATTGAGCCCTACTGCCAAATCTGAGATACACTTTGGTCTAACTCCTCAGGGAAAGCTCGTATTTCAAAATTGAATGTATTTTGGACTTTACAGACTGTGGGGAACATGAATATGTGTTTCTTTTGCAAATCTGAGTTTTTTGTCAAAAGGTACAAATATGACTTACAGATTGATCTAACTCCTCAGGGAAAGCTCATATTTGAAAATTGAATGTGTTTTTGGACTTTTGGACTTTTTTATGGCTGAATTGAGATCTACATCTAAATAGGAGTCGCAGATTGGTTTAACTCCTCAGGGAAAGCTCATATTTGAAAAATGAATGTCTTTTGGACTTTTCAGACCGTAGTGAACATGAATATGTGTTTCTTTTGCAAATCTGTGTTCTGTGTCAAAAGTTACAAATATGACTTACAGATTGATCTAACTCCTCAGGGAAAGCTCGCATTTCAAAATTGAATTTGTTTTGGACTTTACAGACCGTGGGGAACATGAATATATGTTTCTTTTGCAAATCTGATTTCTGTGTGAAAAGTTACATTTTCTGGCTGAATTGAGATCTACTGCTAAATAGGAGTTGCAGATTGGTCTAACTCCTCAGGGAAAGCTCATATTTGAAAATTGAATGTCTTTTGGACTTTAAAGACAGTAGGGAACATGAATATGTGTTTCTTTTGCAAATCTGAGTTCTGTATCAAAAGTTACAAATATGACTTAAAGATTGATCTAACTCCTCAGGGAAAGCTCGTATTTGAAAATTGAATGTGTTTTTGGTCTTTTCAGACTGTGAGGAGCATGAATATGTGTTTCTTTTGCAAATCTGATTTCTGTGTCAAAAGTTAAAAATATGAGTTAAAGATTGATCTAAGTCCTCAGGGAAAGCTCGTATTTGAAAACTGAATGTGTTTTTGAACTTTTCAGACAATGAGGAGCATGAATATGTGTTTCTTTTGCAAATCTGAAATCTGTGTCAAAAGTTCCGTTTTCTGGCTCAATTGAGATCTACTGCTAAATAGGAATTACAGATTGGTCTAACTACTCAGGGAAAGGTCGTATTTGAAAATTGAATGTGTTTTGGACTTTACAGACCGTGGGGAACATGAATATGTGTTTCTTCTGCAAATCTGAGCTCTGTGTCAAACGTTAAGTTTTCTGGTTGAATTGAGCCCTACTGCCAATTCTGAGATCCACTTTGGTCTAACTCCTCAGGGAAAGCTCGTACTTGAAAATTGAATGTGTTTTTGCCCTTTCTTATACCACGGGGAACGTGAATATGTGTTTCTTCTGCAAATCTGAGCTCTGTGTCAAAAGTTAAGTTTTCTGTTTGAATTGAGCCCTACTGCCAATTCTGAGATACACTTTGGTCTAACTCCTCAGGCAAAGCTCGTACTAGAAAATTGAATGTGTTTTTGCCCTTTCTTAGACCACGGGGAACGTGAATATGTGTTTCTTCTGCAAATCTGAGCTCTGTGTCAAAAGTTAAGTTTTCTGGTTGAATTGAGCCCTACTGCCAATTCTGAGATCCACTTTGGTCTAATTCCTCAGGGAACTCTCGTACTTGAAAATTGAATGTGTTTTGTGGTTTTCAGACCGTGGGGAACAAGAATGTGTGTTTCTTCTGCAAATCTGAGCTCTGTGCCAAAAGTTATGTTTTCTGGGTGAATTGAGCCCTACTGCCAAATCTGAGATACACTTTAGTCTAACTCCTCAGGGAAAACTCTTACTTGAAAATTGAATGTATTTTTGCGCTTTCTTATACCACGGGGAACGTGAATATATGTTTCTTCTGCAAATCTGAGCTCTGTGTCAAAAGTTACTTTTTCTGGCTGAATTGAGCCCTACTGCCAAATCTGAGATACACTTTGGTTTAACTCCTCAGGGAAAGCTCGTATTTCAAAATTGAATGTATTTTGGACTTTACAGACTGTGGGGAACATGAATATGTGTTTCGTTTGCAAATCTGAGTTCTTTGTCAAAAGGTACAAATATGACTTACAGATTGATCTAACTCCTCAGGGAAAGCTCATATTTGAAAATTGAATGTGTTTTTGGACTTTACAGACCGTGGGGAACATGAATATGTGTTTCTTTTGCAAATCTGATTTCTGTGTCAAAAGTTCCGTTTTATGGCTGAATTGAGATCTACATCTAAATAGGAGTCGCAGATTGGTTTAACTCCTCAGGGAAAGCTCATATTTGAAAAATGAATGTCTTTTGGACTTTTCAGACCGTAGTGAACATGAATATGTGTTTCTTTTGCAAATCTGTGTTCTGTGTCAAAAGTTACAAATATGACTTACAGATTGATCTAACTCCTCAGGGAAAGCTCGCATTTCAAAATTGAATGTCTTTTGGACTTTAAAGACAGTAGGGAACATGAATATGTGTTTCTTTTGCAAATCTGAGTTCTGTGTCAAAAGTTACAAATACGACTTAAAGATTGATCTAACTCCTCAGGGAAAGCTCGTATTTGAAAATTGAATGTGTTTTTGGGCTTTTCAGACCATGAGGTGCATGAATATGTGTTTCTTCTGCAAATCTGAGCTCTCTGCATCAAAAGTTAAGTTTTCTGGTTGAATTGACCCTACTGCCAATTCTGAGATCCACTTTGGTCTAACTCCTCATGGAAAGCTCGTACTTGAAAATTGAATGTGTTTTTGCCCTTTCTCAGACCGTGGGGAACGTGAATATGTGTTTCTTCTGCAAATCTGAGCTCTCTGCATCAAAAGTTAAGTTTTCTGGTTGAATAGAGCCCTACTGCCAATTCTGAGATCCACTTTGGTCTAACTACTCAGGGAAAGCTCGTACTTGAAAATTGAATGTGTTTTTCCACTTTCTTAGACCACGGGGAACATGAATGTGTGTTTCTTCTGCAAATCTGAGCTCTGTGTCAAAAGTTACGTTTTCTGGTTGAATTGAGCCCTACTGCCAATTGCTGAGATACAGTTTGGTCTAACTACTCAGGGAAAGCTCGTACTTGAAAATTGAATGTGTTTTTGCCCTTTCTTAGACCACGGGGAACGTGAATATGTGTTTCTTCTGCAAACCTGAGCTCTGTGTCAAAAGTTCCGTTTTCTGGCTCAATTGAGATCTACTGCTAAATAGGAATTACAGATTGGTCTAACTACTCAGGGAAAGGTCGTATTTGAAAATTGAATGTGTTTTGGACTTTACAGACCGTGGGGAACATGAATATGTGTTTCTTTTGCAAATCTGATTTCTGTGTCAAAAGTTCCGTTTTATGGCTGAATTGAGATCTACATCTAAATAGGAGTCGCAGATTGGTTTAACTCCTCAGGGAAAGCTCATATTTGAAAAATGAATGTCTTTTGGACTTTTCAGACCGTAGTGAACATGAATATGTGTTTCTTTTGCAAATCTGTGTTCTGTGTCAAAAGTTACAAATATGACTTACAGATTGATCTAACTCCTCAGGGAAAGCTCGCATTTCAAAATTGAATGTCTTTTGGACTTTAAAGACAGTAGGGAACATGAATATGTGTTTCTTTTGCAAATCTGAGTTCTGTGTCAAAAGTTACAAATACGACTTAAAGATTGATCTAACTCCTCAGGGAAAGCTCGTATTTGAAAATTGAATGTGTTTTTGGGCTTTTCAGACCATGAGGTGCATGAATATGTGTTTCTTCTGCAAATCTGAGCTCTCTGCATCAAAAGTTAAGTTTTCTGGTTGAATTGACCCTACTGCCAATTCTGAGATCCACTTTGGTCTAACTCCTCAGGGAAAGCTCGTACTTGAAAATTGAATGTGTTTTTGCCCTTTCTCAGACCGTGGGGAACGTGAATATGTGTTTCTTCTGCAAATCTGAGCTCTCTGCATCAAAAGTTAAGTTTTCTGGTTGAATAGAGCCCTACTGCCAATTCTGAGATCCACTTTGGTCTAACTACTCAGGGAAAGCTCGTACTTGAAAATTGAATGTGTTTTTCCACTTTCTTAGACCACGGGGAACATGAATGTGTGTTTCTTCTGCAAATCTGAGCTCTGTGTCAAAAGTTACGTTTTCTGGTTGAATTGAGCCCTACTGCCAATGCTGAGATACAGTTTGGTCTAACTACTCAGGGAAAGCTCGTACTTGAAAATTGAATGTGTTTTTGCCCTTTCTCAGACCGTGGGGAACGTGAATATGTGTTTCTTCTGCAAATCTGAGCTCTCTGCGTCAAAAGTTAAGTTTTCTAGTTGAATTGAGCCCTACTGCCAATTCTGAGATCCACTTTGGTCTAACTACTCAGGGAAAGCTCGTACTTGAAAATTGAATGTGTTTTTGCCCTTTCTTAGACCACGGGGAACGTGAATATGTGTTTCTTCTGCAAATCTGAGCTCTGTGGCAAAAGTTACGTTTTCTGGTTGAATTGAGCCCTACTGCCAATTCTGAGATCCACTTTGGTCTAATTCCTCAGGGAACTCTCGTACTTAAAAATTGAATGTGTTTTGTGGTTTTCAGACCGTGGGGAACATGAATATGTGTTTCTTTTGCAAATCTGAGTTTTTTGTCAAAAGGTACAAATATGACTTACAGATTGATCTAACTCCTCAGGGAAAGCTCATATTTGAAAATTGAATGTGTTTTTGGACTTTTGGACTTTTTTATGGCTGAATTGAGATCTACATCTAAATAGGAGTCGCAGATTGGTTTAACTCCTCAGGGAAAGCTCAAATTTGAAAAATGAATGTCTTTTGGACTTTTCAGACCGTAGTGAACATGAATATGTGTTTCTTTTGCAAATCTGTGTTCTGTGTCAAAAGTTACAAATATGACTTACAGATTGATCTAACTCCTCAGGGAAAGCTCGCATTTCAAAATTGAATTTGTTTTGGACTTTACAGACCGTGGGGAACATGAATATGTGTTTCTTTTGCAAATCTGATTTCTGTGTGAAAAGTTACATTTTCTGGCTGAATTGAGATCTACTGCTAAATAGGAGTTGCAGATTGGTCTAACTCCTCAGGGAAAGCTCATATTTGAAAATTGAATGTGTTTTTGGACTTTTGGACTTTTTTATGGCTGAATTGAGATCTACATCTAAATAGGAGTCGCAGATTGGTTTAACTCCTCAGGGAAAGCTCAAATTTGAAAAATGAATGTCTTTTGGACTTTTCACACCGTAGTGAACATGAATATGTGTTTCTTTTGCAAATCTGTGTTCTGTGTCAAAAGTTACAAATATGACTTACAGATTGATCTAACTCCTCAGGGAAAGCTCGCATTTCAAAATTGAATTTGTTTTGGACTTTACAGACCGTGGGGAACATGAATATGTGTTTCTTTTGCAAATCTGATTTCTGTGTGAAAAGTTACATTTTCTGGCTGAATTGAGATCTACTGCTAAATAGGAGTTGCAGATTGGTCTAACTCCTCAGGGAAAGCTCATATTTGAAAATTGAATGTCTTTTGGACTTTAAAGACAGTAGGGAACATGAATATGTGTTTCTTTTGCAAATCTGAGTTCTGTGTCAAAAGTTACAAATATGACAAAGATTGATCTAACTCCTCAGGGAAAGCTCATATTTGAAAATTGAATGTGTTTTTGGTCTTTTCAGACTGTGAGGAGCATGAATATGTGTTTCTTTTGCAAATCTGATTTCTGTGTCAAAAGTTAAAAATATGAGTTAAAGATTGATCTAAGTCCTCAGGGAAAGCTCGTATTTGAAAACTGAATGTGTTTTTGAACTTTTCAGACAATGAGGAGCATGAATATGTGTTTCTTTTGCAAATCTGAAATCTGTGTCAAAAGTTCCGTTTTCTGGCTCAATTGAGATCTACTGCTAAATAGGAATTACAGATTGGTCTAACTACTCAGGGAAAGGTCGTATTTGAAAATTGAATGTGTTTTGGACTTTACAGACCGTGGGGAACATGAATATGTGTTTCTTCTGCAAATCTGAGCTCTGTGTCAAACGTTAAGTTTTCTGGTTGAATTGAGCCCTACTGCCAATTCTGAGATCCACTTTGGTCTAACTCCTCAGGGAAAGCTCGTACTTGAAAATTGAATGTGTTTTTGCCCTTTCTTATACCACGGGGAACGTGAATATGTGTTTCTTCTGCAAATCTGAGCTCTGTGTCAAAGTTAAGTTTTCTGTTTGAATTGAGCCCTACTGCCAATTCTGAGATACACTTTGGTCTAACTCCTCAGGCAAAGCTCGTAC
Source organism: Pantherophis guttatus (assembly GCF_059756535.1). Taxonomy (NCBI): domain Eukaryota; kingdom Metazoa; phylum Chordata; class Lepidosauria; order Squamata; family Colubridae; genus Pantherophis; species Pantherophis guttatus. Next base: position 181,603,899 of record NC_142063.1, on the reverse strand, counting down.
TAGAAAATTGAATGTGTTTTTGCCCTTTCTTAGACCACGGGGAACGTGAATATGTGTTTCTTCTGCAAATCTGAGCTCTGTGTCAAAAGTTAAGTTTTCTGGTTGAATTGAGCCCTACTGCCAATTCTGAGATCCACTTTGGTCTAATTCCTCAGGGAACTCTCGTACTTGAAAATTGAATGTGTTTTGTGGTTTTCAGACCGTGGGGAACAAGAATGTGTGTTTCTTCTGCAAATCTGAGCTCTGTGCCAAAAGTTATGTTTTCTGGGTGAATTGAGCCCTACTGCCAAATCTGAGATACACTTTAGTCTAACTCCTCAGGGAAAACTCTTACTTGAAAATTGAATGTATTTTTGCGCTTTCTTATACCACGGGGAACGTGAATATATGTTTCTTCTGCAAATCTGAGCTCTGTGTCAAAAGTTACTTTTTCTGGCTGAATTGAGCCCTACTGCCAAATCTGAGATACACTTTGGTCTAACTCCTCAGGGAAAGCTCGTATTTCAAAATTGAATGTATTTTGGACTTTACAGACTGTGGGGAACATGAATATGTGTTTCTTTTGCAAATCTGAGTTCTTTGTCAAAAGGTACAAATATGACTTACAGATTGATCTAACTCCTCAGGGAAAGCTCATATTTGAAAATTGAATGTGTTTTTGGACTTTACAGACCGTGGGGAACATGAATATGTGTTTCTTTTGCAAATCTGATTTCTGTGTCAAAAGTTCCGTTTTATGGCTGAATTGAGATCTACATCTAAATAGGAGTCGCAGATTGGTTTAACTCCTCAGGGAAAGCTCATATTTGAAAAATGAATGTCTTTTGGACTTTTCAGACCGTAGTGAACATGAATATGTGTTTCTTTTGCAAATCTGTGTTCTGTGTCAAAAGTTACAAATATGACTTACAGATTGATCTAACTCCTCAGGGAAAGCTCGCATTTCAAAATTGAATGTCTTTTGGACTTTAAAGACAGTAGGGAACATGAATATGTGTTTCTTTTGCAAATCTGAGTTCTGTGTCAAAAGTTACAAATACGACTTAAAGATTGATCTAACTCCTCAGGGAAAGCTCGTATTTGAAAATTGAATGTGTTTTTGGGCTTTTCAGACCATGAGGTGCATGAATATGTGTTTCTTCTGCAAATCTGAGCTCTCTGCATCAAAAGTTAAGTTTTCTGGTTGAATTGACCCTACTGCCAATTCTGAGATCCACTTTGGTCTAACTCCTCAGGGAAAGCTCGTACTTGAAAATTGAATGTGTTTTTGCCCTTTCTCAGACCGTGGGGAACGTGAATATGTGTTTCTTCTGCAAATCTGAGCTCTCTGCATCAAAAGTTAAGTTTTCTGGTTGAATAGAGCCCTACTGCCAATTCTGAGATCCACTTTGGTCTAACTACTCAGGGAAAGCTCGTACTTGAAAATTGAATGTGTTTTTCCACTTTCTTAGACCACGGGGAACATGAATGTGTGTTTCTTCTGCAAATCTGAGCTCTGTGTCAAAAGTTACGTTTTCTGGTTGAATTGAGCCCTACTGCCAATGCTGAGATACAGTTTGGTCTAACTACTCAGGGAAAGCTCGTACTTGAAAATTGAATGTGTTTTTGCCCTTTCTCAGACCGTGGGGAACGTGAATATGTGTTTCTTCTGCAAATCTGAGCTCTCTGCGTCAAAAGTTAAGTTTTCTAGTTGAATTGAGCCCTACTGCCAATTCTGAGATCCACTTTGGTCTAACTACTCAGGGAAAGCTCGTACTTGAAAATTGAATGTGTTTTTGCCCTTTCTTAGACCACGGGGAACGTGAATATGTGTTTCTTCTGCAAATCTGAGCTCTGTGGCAAAAGTTACGTTTTCTGGTTGAATTGAGCCCTACTGCCAATTCTGAGATCCACTTTGGTCTAATTCCTCAGGGAACTCTCGTACTTGAAAATTGAATGTGTTTTGTGGTTTTCAGACCGTGGGGAACATGAATATGTGTTTCTTCTGCAAATCTGAGCTCTGTGCCAAAAGTTATGTTTTCTGGGTGAATTGAGCCCTACTGCCAAATCTGAGATACACTTTAGTCTAACTCCTCAGGGAAAACTCTTACTTGAAAATTGAATGTATTTTTGCGCTTTCTTAGACCGTGGGGAACGTGAATATATGTTTCTTCTGCAAATCTGAGCTCTGTGTCAAAAGTTACGTTTTCTGGCTGAATTGAGCCCTACTGCCAAATCTGAGATACACTTTGGTCTAACTCCTCAGGGAAAGCTCGTATTTCAAAATTGAATGTATTTTGGACTTTACAGACTGTGGGGAACATGAATATGTGTTTCTTTTGCAAATCTGAGTTTTTTGTCAAAAGGTACAAATATGACTTACAGATTGATCTAACTCCTCAGGGAAAGCTCATATTTGAAAATTGAATGTGTTTTTGGACTTTTGGACTTTTTTATGGCTGAATTGAGATCTACATCTAAATAGGAGTCGCAGATTGGTTTAACTCCTCAGGGAAAGCTCATATTTGAAAAATGAATGTCTTTTGGACTTTTCAGACCGTAGTGAACATGAATATGTGTTTCTTTTGCGAATCTGTGTTCTGTGTCAAAAGTTACAAATATGACTTACAGATTGATCTAACTCCTCAGGGAAAGCTCGCATTTCAAAATTGAATTTGTTTTGGACTTTACAGACCGTGGGGAACATGAATATATGTTTCTTTTGCAAATCTGATTTCTGTGTGAAAAGTTACATTTTCTGGCTGAATTGAGATCTACTGCTAAATAGGAGTTGCAGATTGGTCTAACTCCTCAGGGAAAGCTCATATTTGAAAATTGAATGTCTTTTGGACTTTAAAGACAGTAGGGAACATGAATATGTGTTTCTTTTGCAAATCTGAGTTCTGTATCAAAAGTTACAAATATGACTTAAAGATTGATCTAACTCCTCAGGGAAAGCTCGTATTTGAAAATTGAATGTGTTTTTGGTCTTTTCAGACTGTGAGGAGCATGAATATGTGTTTCTTTTGCAAATCTGATTTCTGTGTCAAAAGTTAAAAATATGAGTTAAAGATTGATCTAAGTCCTCAGGGAAAGCTCGTATTTGAAAACTGAATGTGTTTTTGAACTTTTCAGACAATGAGGAGCATGAATATGTGTTTCTTTTGCAAATCTGAAATCTGTGTCAAAAGTTCCGTTTTCTGGCTCAATTGAGATCTACTGCTAAATAGGAATTACAGATTGGTCTAACTACTCAGGGAAAGGTCGTATTTGAAAATTGAATGTGTTTTGGACTTTACAGACCGTGGGGAACATGAATATGTGTTTCTTCTGCAAATCTGAGCTCTGTGTCAAACGTTAAGTTTTCTGGTTGAATTGAGCCCTACTGCCAATTCTGAGATCCACTTTGGTCTAACTCCTCAGGGAAAGCTCGTACTTGAAAATTGAATGTGTTTTTGCCCTTTCTTATACCACGGGGAACGTGAATATGTGTTTCTTCTGCAAATCTGAGCTCTGTGTCAAAAGTTAAGTTTTCTGTTTGAATTGAGCCCTACTGCCAATTCTGAGATACACTTTGGTCTAACTCCTCAGGCAAAGCTCGTACTAGAAAATTGAATGTGTTTTTGCCCTTTCTTAGACCACGGGGAACGTGAATATGTGTTTCTTCTGCAAATCTGAGCTCTGTGTCAAAAGTTAAGTTTTCTGGTTGAATTGAGCCCTACTGCCAATTCTGAGATCCACTTTGGTCTAATTCCTCAGGGAACTCTCGTACTTGAAAATTGAATGTGTTTTGTGGTTTTCAGACCGTGGGGAACAAGAATGTGTGTTTCTTCTGCAAATCTGAGCTCTGTGCCAAAAGTTATGTTTTCTGGGTGAATTGAGCCCTACTGCCAAATCTGAGATACACTTTAGTCTAACTCCTCAGGGAAAACTCTTACTTGAAAATTGAATGTATTTTTGCGCTTTCTTATACCACGGGGAACGTGAATATATGTTTCTTCTGCAAATCTGAGCTCTGTGTCAAAAGTTACTTTTTCTGGCTGAATTGAGCCCTACTGCCAAATCTGAGATACACTTTGGTCTAACTCCTCAGGGAAAGCTCGTATTTCAAAATTGAATGTATTTTGGACTTTACAGACTGTGGGGAACATGAATATGTGTTTCGTTTGCAAATCTGAGTTCTTTGTCAAAAGGTACAAATATGACTTACAGATTGATCTAACTCCTCAGGGAAAGCTCATATTTGAAAATTGAATGTGTTTTTGGACTTTACAGACCGTGGGGAACATGAATATGTGTTTCTTTTGCAAATCTGATTTCTGTGTCAAAAGTTCCGTTTTATGGCTGAATTGAGATCTACATCTAAATAGGAGTCGCAGATTGGTTTAACTCCTCAGGGAAAGCTCATATTTGAAAAATGAATGTCTTTTGGACTTTTCAGACCGTAGTGAACATGAATATGTGTTTCTTTTGCAAATCTGTGTTCTGTGTCAAAAGTTACAAATATGACTTACAGATTGATCTAACTCCTCAGGGAAAGCTCGCATTTCAAAATTGAATGTCTTTTGGACTTTAAAGACAGTAGGGAACATGAATATGTGTTTCTTTTGCAAATCTGAGTTCTGTGTCAAAAGTTACAAATACGACTTAAAGATTGATCTAACTCCTCAGGGAAAGCTCGTATTTGAAAATTGAATGTGTTTTTGGGCTTTTCAGACCATGAGGTGCATGAATATGTGTTTCTTCTGCAAATCTGAGCTCTCTGCATCAAAAGTTAAGTTTTCTGGTTGAATTGACCCTACTGCCAATTCTGAGATCCACTTTGGTCTAACTCCTCATGGAAAGCTCGTACTTGAAAATTGAATGTGTTTTTGCCCTTTCTCAGACCGTGGGGAACGTGAATATGTGTTTCTTCTGCAAATCTGAGCTCTCTGCATCAAAAGTTAAGTTTTCTGGTTGAATAGAGCCCTACTGCCAATTCTGAGATCCACTTTGGTCTAACTACTCAGGGAAAGCTCGTACTTGAAAATTGAATGTGTTTTTCCACTTTCTTAGACCACGGGGAACATGAATGTGTGTTTCTTCTGCAAATCTGAGCTCTGTGTCAAAAGTTACGTTTTCTGGTTGAATTGAGCCCTACTGCCAATTGCTGAGATACAGTTTGGTCTAACTACTCAGGGAAAGCTCGTACTTGAAAATTGAATGTGTTTTTGCCCTTTCTTAGACCACGGGGAACGTGAATATGTGTTTCTTCTGCAAACCTGAGCTCTGTGTCAAAAGTTCCGTTTTCTGGCTCAATTGAGATCTACTGCTAAATAGGAATTACAGATTGGTCTAACTACTCAGGGAAAGGTCGTATTTGAAAATTGAATGTGTTTTGGACTTTACAGACCGTGGGGAACATGAATATGTGTTTCTTTTGCAAATCTGATTTCTGTGTCAAAAGTTCCGTTTTATGGCTGAATTGAGATCTACATCTAAATAGGAGTCGCAGATTGGTTTAACTCCTCAGGGAAAGCTCATATTTGAAAAATGAATGTCTTTTGGACTTTTCAGACCGTAGTGAACATGAATATGTGTTTCTTTTGCAAATCTGTGTTCTGTGTCAAAAGTTACAAATATGACTTACAGATTGATCTAACTCCTCAGGGAAAGCTCGCATTTCAAAATTGAATGTCTTTTGGACTTTAAAGACAGTAGGGAACATGAATATGTGTTTCTTTTGCAAATCTGAGTTCTGTGTCAAAAGTTACAAATACGACTTAAAGATTGATCTAACTCCTCAGGGAAAGCTCGTATTTGAAAATTGAATGTGTTTTTGGGCTTTTCAGACCATGAGGTGCATGAATATGTGTTTCTTCTGCAAATCTGAGCTCTCTGCATCAAAAGTTAAGTTTTCTGGTTGAATTGACCCTACTGCCAATTCTGAGATCCACTTTGGTCTAACTCCTCAGGGAAAGCTCGTACTTGAAAATTGAATGTGTTTTTGCCCTTTCTCAGACCGTGGGGAACGTGAATATGTGTTTCTTCTGCAAATCTGAGCTCTCTGCATCAAAAGTTAAGTTTTCTGGTTGAATAGAGCCCTACTGCCAATTCTGAGATCCACTTTGGTCTAACTACTCAGGGAAAGCTCGTACTTGAAAATTGAATGTGTTTTTCCACTTTCTTAGACCACGGGGAACATGAATGTGTGTTTCTTCTCCAAATCTGAGCTCTGTGTCAAAAGTTACGTTTTCTGGTTGAATTGAGCCCTACTGCCAATGCTGAGATACAGTTTGGTCTAACTACTCAGGGAAAGCTCGTACTTGAAAATTGAATGTGTTTTTGCCCTTTCTTAGACCACGGGGAACGTGAATATGTGTTTCTTCTGCAAACCTGAGCTCTGTGTCAAAAGTTACGTTTTCTGGTTGAATTGAGCCCTACTGCCAATTCTGAGATACAGTTTGGTCTAACTCCTCAGGGAACGCTCGTACTTGAAAATTGAATGTGTTTTTGCCCTTTTTTAGACCGTGGGGAACATGAATATGTGTTTCTTCTGCAAATTTGAGCTCTGTGTCAAACGTTAAGTTTTCTGGTTGAATTGAGCCCTACTGCCAATTCTGAGATACACTTTGGTCTAACTCCTCAGGCAAAGCTCATACTAGAAAATTGAATGTGTTTTTGCCCTTTTTTACACCGTGGGGAACATGAATAGGTGTTTCTTCTGCAAATCTGAGCTCTGTGTCAAAAGTTAAGTTTTCCGGTTGAATTGAGCCCTACTGCCAATTCTGAGATACACTTTGGTCTAACTCCTCAGGGAACGCTCGTACTTGAAAATTGAATGTGTTTTTGCCCTTTTTTAGACCGTGGGGAACATGAATATGTGTTTCTTCTGCAAATCTGAGCTCTGTGTCAAACGTTAAGTTTTCTGGTTGAATTGAGCCCTACTGCCAATTCTGAGATACACTTTGGTCTAACTCCTCAGGGAAAGCTCGCATTTCAAAATTGAATTTGTTTTGGACTTTACAGACCGTGGGGAACATGAATATGTGTTTCTTTTGCAAATCTGATTTCTGTGTGAAAAGTTATATTTTCTGGCTGAATTGAGATCTACTGCTAAATAGGAGTTGCAGATTGGTCTAACTCCTCAGGGAAAGCTCATATTTGAAAATTGAATGTCTTTTGGACTTTAAAGACAGTAGGGAACATGAATATGTGTTTCTTTTGCAAATCTGAGTTCTGTGTCAAAAGTTACAAATACGACTTAAAGATTGACCTAACTACTCAGGGAAAGCTCGTATTTGAAAATTGAATGTGTTTTTGGGCTTTTCAGACCATGAGGTGCATGAATATGTGTTTCTTCTGCAAATCTGAGCTCTCTGCATCAAAAGTTAAGTTTTCTGGTTGAATAGAGCCCTACTGCCAATTCTGAGATCCACTTTGGTCTAACTACTCAGGGAAAGCTCGTACTTGAAAATTGAATGTGTTTTTCCCCTTTCTTAGACCACGGGGAACATGAATGTGTGTTTCTTCTGCAAATCTGAGCTCTGTGTCAAAAGTTACGTTTTCTGGTTGAATTGAGCCCTACTGCCAATGCTGAGATACAGTTTGGTCTAACTACTCAGGGAAAGCTCGTACTTGAAAATTGAATGTGTTTTTGCCCTTTCTTAGACCACGGGGAACGTGAATATGTGTTTCTTCTGCAAATCTGAGCTCTGTGTCAAAAGTTACGTTTTCTGGTTGAATTGAGCCCTACTGCCAATGCTGAGATACAGTTTGGTCTAACTCCTCAGGGAACGCTCGTACTTGAAAATTGAATGTGTTTTTGCCCTTTTTTAGACCGTGGGGAACATGAATATGTGTTTCTTCTGCAAATTTGAGCTCTGTGTCAAACGTTAAGTTTTCTGGTTGAATTGAGCCCTACTGCCAATTCTGAGATACACTTTGGTCTAACTCCTCAGGCAAAGCTCATACTAGAAAATTGAATGTGTTTTTGCCCTTTTTTACACCGTATGGAACATGAATAGGTGTTTCTTCTGCAAATCTGAGCTCTGTGTCAAAAGTTAAGTTTTCTGGTTGAATTGAGCCCTACTGCCAATTCTGAGATACAGTTTGGTCTAACTCCTCAGGGAACGCTCGTACTTGAAAATTGAATGTGTTTTTGCCCTTTTTTAGACCGTGGGGAACATGAATATGTGTTTCTTCTGCAAATTTGAGCTCTGTGTCAAACGTTAAGTTTTCTGGTTGAATTGAGCCCTACTGCCAATTCTGAGATACACTTTGGTCTAACTCCTCAGGGAAAGCTCGTACTTGAAAATTGAATGTGTTTTTGCCCTTTCTCAGACCGTGGGGAACGTGAATATGTGTTTCTTCTGCAAATCTGAGCTCTCTGCGTCAAAAGTTAAGTTTTCTAGTTGAATTGAGCCCTACTGCCAATTCTGAGATCCACTTTGGTCTAACTACTCAGGGAAAGCTCGTACTTGAAAATTGAATGTGTTTTTGCCCTTTCTTAGACCACGGGGAACGTGAATATGTGTTTCTTCTGCAAATCTGAGCTCTGTGGCAAAAGTTACGTTTTCTGGTTGAATTGAGCCCTACTGCCAATTCTGAGATACACTTTGGTCTAAGTCCTCAGGGAACTCTCGTACTTGAAAATTGAATGTTTTGTGGTTTTCAGACCGTGGGGAACATAAATGTGTGTTTCTTCTGCAAATCTGAGCTCTGTGCCAAAAGTTATGTTTTCTGGGTGAATTGAGCCCTACTGCCAAATCTGAGATACACTTTAGTCTAACTCCTCAGGGAAAACTCTTACTTGAAAATTGAATGTATTTTTGCGCTTTCTTAGACCGTGGGGAACGTGAATATATGTTTCTTCTGCAAATTTGAGTTCTGTGTCAAAAGTTAAGTTTTCTGGTTGAATTGAGCCCTACTGCCAATTCTGAGATACAGTTTGGTCTAACTCCTCAGGGAAAGCTCGTACTTGACAATTGAATGTGTTTTTGCCCTTTCTCAGACCGTGGGGAACGTGAATATGTGTTTCTTCTGCAAATCTGAGCTCTCTGCGTCAAAAGTTAAGTTTTCTGGTTGAATTGAGCCCTACTGCCAATTCTGAGATCCACTTTGGTCTAACTACTCAGGGAAAGTTCGTACTTGAAAATTGAATGTGTTTTTGCCCTTTCTTAGACCACGGGGAACGTGAATATGTGTTTCTTCTGCAAATCTGAGCTCTGTGTCAAAAGTTAAGTTTTCTGGTTGAATTGAGCCCTACTGCCAATTCTGAGATCCACTTTGGTCTAATTCCTCAGGGAACTCTCGTACTTGAAAATTGAATGTGTTTTGTGGTTTTCAGACCGTGGGGAACATGAATGTGTGTTTCTTCTGCAAATCTGAGCTCTGTGCCAAAAGTTATGTTTTCTGGGTGAATTGAGCCCTACTGCCAAATCTGAGATACACTTTAGTCTAACTCCTCAGGGAAAACTCTTACTTGAAAATTGAATGTATTTTTGCGCTTTCTTAAACCGTGGGGAACGTGAATATATGTTTCTTCTGCAAATCTGAGCTCTGTGTCAAAAGTTACGTTTTCTGGCTGAATTGAGCCCTACTGCCAAATCTGAGATACACTTTGGTCTAACTCCTCAGGGAAAGCTCGTATTTCAAAATTGAATGTATTTTGGACTTTACAGACTGTGGGGAACATGAATATGTGTTTCTTTTGCAAATCTGAGTTCTTTGTCAAAAGGTACAAATATGACATACAGATTGATCTAACTCCTCAGGGAAAGCTCATATTTGAAAATTGAATGTGTTTTTGGACTTTACAGACCGTGGGGAACATGAATATGTGTTTCTTTCGCAAATCTGATTTTTGTGTCAAAAGTTCCGTTTTATGGCTGAATTGAGATCTACATCTAAATAGGAGTCGCAGATTGGTTTAACTCCTCAGGGAAAGCTCATATTTGAAAAATGAATGTCTTTTGGACTTTTCAGACCGTAGTGAACATGAATATGTGTTTCTTTTGCAAATCTGTGTTCTGTGTCAAAAGTTACAAATATGACTTACAGATTGATCTAACTCCTCAGGGAAAGCTCGCATTTCGAAATTGAATTTGTTTTGGACTTTACAGACCGTGGGGAACATGAATATATGTTTCTTTTGCAAATCTGATTTCTGTGTGAAAAGTTACATTTTCTGGCTGAATTGAGATCTACTGCTAAATAGGAGTTGCAGATTGGTCTAACTCCTCAGGGAAAGCTCATATTTGAAAATTGAATGTCTTTTGGACTTTAAAGACAGTAGGGAACATGAATATGTGTTTCTTTTGCAAGTCTGATTTCTGTGTCAAAAGTTAAAAATATGAGTTAAAGATTGATCTAAGTCCTCAGGGAAAGCTCGTATTTGAAAACTGAATGTGTTTTTGAACTTTTCAGACAATGAGGAGCATGAATATGTGTTTCTTTTGCAAATCTGAAATCTGTGTCAAAAGTTCCGTTTTCTGGCTCAATTGAGATCTACTGCTAAATAGGAATTACAGATTGGTCTAACTACTCAGGGAAAGGTCGTATTTGAAAATTGAATGTGTTTTGGACTTTACAGACCGTGGGGAACATGAATATGTGTTTCTTCTGCAAATCTGAGCTCTGTGTCAAACGTTAAGTTTTCTGGTTGAATTGAGCCCTACTGCCAATTCTGAGATACACTTTGGTCTAACTCCTCAGGGAAAGCTCGTACTTGAAAATTGAATGTGTTTTTGCCCTTTCTTAGACCACGGGGAACGTGAATATGTGTTTCTTCTGCAAATCTGAGCTCTCTGCGTCAAAAGTTAAGTTTTCTGGTTGAATTGAGCCCTACTGCCAATTCTGAGATCCACTTTGGTCTAACTACTCAGGGAAAGTTCGTACTTGAAAATTGAATGTGTTTTTGCCCTTTCTTAGACCACGGGGAACGTGAATATGTGTTTCTTCTGCAAATCTGAGCTCTGTGTCAAAAGTTAAGTTTTCTGGTTGAATTGAGCCCTACTGCCAATTCTGAGATACACTTTGGTCTAATTCCTCAGGGAACTCTCGTACTTGAAAATTGAATGTGTTTTGTGGTTTTCAGACCGTGGGGAACATGAATGTGTGTTTCTTCTGCAAATCTGAGCTCTGTGCCAAAAGTTATGTTTTCTGGGTGAATTGAGCCCTACTGCCAAATCTGAGATACACTTTAGTCTAACTCCTCAGGGAAAACTCTTACTTGAAAATTGAATGTATTTTTGCGCTTTCTTAGACCGTGGGGAACGTGAATATATGTTTCTTCTGCAAATCTGAGCTCTGTGTCAAAAGTTACGTTTTCTGGCTGAATTGAGCCCTACTGCCAAATCTGAGATACACTTTGGTCTAACTCCTCAGGGAAAGCTCGTATTTCAAAATTGAATGTATTTTGGACTTTACAGACTGTGGGGAACATGAATATGTGTTTCTTTTGCAAATCTGAGTTCTTTGTCAAAAGGTACAAATATGACTTACAGATTGATCTAACTCCTCAGGGAAAGCTCATATTTGAAAATTGAATGTGTTTTTGGACTTTACAGACCGTGGGGAACATGAATATGTGTTTCTTTTGCAAATCTGATTTCTGTGTCAAAAGTTCCGTTTTATGGCTGAATTGAGATCTACATCTAAATAGGAGTCGCAGATTGGTTTAACTCCTCAGGGAAAGCTCATATTTGAAAAATGAATGTCTTTTGGACTTTTCAGACCATAGTGAACATGAATATGTTTTTCTTTTGCAAATCTGTGTTCTGTGTCAAAAGTTACAAATATGACTTACAGATTGATCTAACTCCTCAGGAAAAGCTCGCATTTCAAAATTGAATTTGTTTTGGACTTTACAGACCGTGGGGAACATGAATATATGTTTCTTTTGCAAATCTGATTTCTGTGTGAAAAGTTACATTTTCTGGCTGAATTGAGATCTACTGCTAAATAGGAGTTGCAGATTGGTCTAACTCCTCAGGGAAAGCTCATATTTGAAAATTGAATGTCTTTTGGACTTTAAAGACAGTAGGGAACATGAATATGTGTTTCTTTTGCAAATCTGAGTTCTGTGTCAAAAGTTACAAATATGACTTAAAGATTGATCTAACTCCTCAGGGAAAGCTCGTATTTGAAAATTGAATGTGTTTTTGGTCTTTTCAGACTGTGAGGAGCATGAATATGTGTTTCTTTTGCAAATCTGATTTCTGTGTCAAAAGTTAAAAATATGAGTTAAAGATTGATCTAAGTCCTCAGGGAAAGCTCGTATTTGAAAACTGAATGTGTTTTTGAACTTTTCAGACAATGAGGAGCATGAATATGTGTTTCTTTTGCAAATCTGAAATCTGTGTCAAAAGTTAAGTTTTCTGTTTGAATTGAGCCCTACTGCCAATTCTGAGATACACTTTGGTCTAACTCCTCAGGCAAAGCTCGTACTAGAAAATTGAATGTGTTTTTGCCCTTTTTTACACCGTGGGGAACATGAATAGGTGTTTCTTCTGCAAATCTGAGCTCTGTGTCAAAAGTTAAGTTTTCTGGTAGAATTGAGCCCTACTGCCAATTCTGAGATACAGTTTGGTCTAACTCCTCAGGGAACGCTCGTACTTGAAAATTGAATGTGTTTTTGCCCTTTTTTAGACCGTGGGGAACATGAATATGTGTTTCTTCTGCAAATCTGAGCTCTGTGTCAAACGTTAAGTTTTCTGGTTGAATTGAGCCCTACTGCCAATTCTGAGATACACTTTGGTCTAACTCCTCAGGGAATGCTCGTACTTGAAAATTGAATGTGTTTTTGCCGTTTTTTACACCGTGGGGAACATGAATATGTGTTTCTTCTGCAAATCTGAGCTCTGTGTCAAACGTTAAGTTTTCTGGTTGAATTGAGCCTTACTGCCAATTCTGAGATACACTTTGGTCTAACTCCTCAGAGAACGCTCGTACTTGAAAATTGAATGTGTTTTTGCCCTTTCTCAGACCGTGGGGAACGTGAATATGTGTTTCTTCTGCAAATCTGAGCTCTCTGCATCAAAAGTTAAGTTTTCTGGTTGAATTGACCCTACTGCCAATTCTGAGATCCACTTTGGTCTAACTACTCAGGGAAAGCTCGTACTTGAAAATTGAATGTGTTTTTGCCCTTTCTTAGACCACGGGGAACGTGAATATGTGTTTCTTCTGCAAATCTGAGCTCTGTGTCAAAAGTTACGTTTTCTGGTTGAATTGAACCCTACTGCCAATTGTGAGATACAGTTTGGTCTAACTCCTCAGAGAACGCTTGTACTTGAAAATTGAATGTGTTTTTGCCCTTTTTTAGACCGTGGGGAACATGAATATGTGTTTCTTCTGCAAATTTGAGCTCTGTGTCAAACGTTAAGTTTTCTGGTTGAATTGAGCCCTACTGCCAATTCTGAGATACACTTTGGTCTAACTCCTCAAGCAGAGCTCGTACTAGAAAATTGAATGTGTTTTTCCCTTTTTTACACCGTGGGGAACATGAATAGGTGTTTCTTCTGCAAATCTGAGCTCTGTGTCAAAAGTTAAGTTTTCTGGTTGAATTGAGCCCTACTGCCAATTCTGAGATACAGTTTGGTCTAACTCCTCAGGGAACGCTCGTACTTGAAAATTGAATGTGTTTTTGCCCTTTTTTAGACCGTGGGGAACATGAATATGTGTTTCTTCTGCAAATTTGAGCTCTGTGTCAAACGTTAAGTTTTCTGGTTGAATTGAGCCCTACTGCCAATTCTGAGATACACTTTGGTCTAACTCCTCAGGCAAAGCTCGTACTAGAAAATTGAATGTGTTTTTGCCCTTTTTTACACCATGGGGAACGTGAATATGTGTTTCTTCTGCAAATCTGAGCTCTCTGCGTCAAAAGTTAAGTTTTCTAGTTGAATTGAGCCCTACTGCCAATTCTGAGATCCACTTTGGTCTAACTACTCAGGGAAAGCTCGTACTTGAAAATTGAATGTGTTTTTGCCCTTTCTTAGACCAAAGGGGAACGTGAATATGTGTTTCTTCTGCAAATCTGAGCTCTGTGTCAAAAGTTACGTTTTCTGGTTGAATTGAGCCCTACTGCCAATTCTGAGATACACTTTGGTCTAAGTCCTCAGGGAACTCTCGTACTTGAAAATTGAATGTGTTTTGTGGTTTTCAGACCTTGGGGAACATAAATGTGTGTTTCTTCTGCAAATCTGAGCTCTGTGCCAAAAGTTATGTTTTCTGGGTGAATTGAGCCCTACTGCCAAATCTGAGATACACTTTAGTCTAACTCCTCAGGGAAAACTCTTACTTGAAAATTGAATGTATTTTTGCGCTTTCTTAGACCGTGGGGAACTTGAATATATGTTTCTTCTGCAAATTTGAGATCTGTGTCAAAAGTTAAGTTTTCTGGTTGAATTGAGCCCTACTGCCAATTCTGAGATACAGTTTGGTCTAACTCCTCAGGGAAAGCTCGTACTTGAAAATTGAATGTGTTTTTGCCCTTTCTCAGACCGTGGGGAACGTGAATATGTGTTTCTGCTGCAAATCTGAGCTCTCTGCGTCAAAAGTTAAGTTTTCTGGTTGAATTGAGCCCTACTGCCAATTCTGAGATCCACTTTGGTCTAACTCCTCAGGGAAAGTTCGTACTTGAAAATTGAATGTGTTTTTGCCCTTTCTTAGACCACGGGGAACGTGAATATGTGTTTCTTCTGCAAATCTGAGCTCTGTGTCAAAAGTTAAGTTTTCTGGTTGAATTGAGCCCTACTGCCAATTCTGAGATCCACTTTGGTCTAATTCCTCAGGGGACTCTCGTACTTGAAAATTGAATGTGTTTTGTGGTTTTCAGACCATGGGGAACATGAATGTGTGTTTCTTCTGCAAATCTGAGCTCTGTGTCAAAAGTTACGTTTTCTGGCTGAATTGAGCCCTACTGCCAAATCTGAGATACACTTTGGTCTAACTCCTCAGGGAAAGCTCGTATTTCAAAATTGAATGTATTTTGGACTTTAAAGACAGTAGTGAACATGAATATGTGTTTCTTTTGCAAATCTGAGTTCTGTGTCAAAAGTTACAAATACGATTTAAAGATTGATCTAACTCCTCAGGGAAAGCTCGTATTTGAAAATTGAATGTGTTTTTGGGCTTTTCAGACCATGAGGTGCATGAATATGTGTTTCTTCTGCAAATCTGAGTTCTGTGTCAAACGTTAAGTTTTCTGGTTGAATTGAGCCTTACTGCCAATTCTGAGATACACTTTGGTCTAACTCCTCAGGGAAAGCTCGTACTTGAAAATTGAATGTGTTTTTGCCCTTTCTCAGACCGTGGGGAACGTGAATATGTGTTTCTTCTGCAAATCTGAGCTCTCTGCATCAAAAGTTAAGTTTTCTGGTTGAATTGACCCTACTGCCAATTCTGAGATCCACTTTGGTCTAACTCCTCAGGCAAAGCTCGTACTAGAAAATTGAATGTGTTTTTGCCCTTTTTTACACCGTGGGGAACATGAACAGGTGTTTCTTCTGCAAATCTGAGCTCTGTGTCAAAAGTTAAGTTTTCTGGTTGAATTGAGCCCTACTGCCAATTCTGAGATACACTTTGGTCTAAGTCCTCAGGGAACTCTCGTACTTGAAAATTGAATGTGTTTTGTGGTTTTCAGACCATGGGGAACATGAATGTGTGTTTCTTCTGCAAATCTGAGCTCTCTGCATCAAAAGTTAAGTTTTCTGGTTGAATTGACCCTACTGCCAATTCTGAGATCCACTTTGGTCTAACTCCTCAGGGAAAGTTCGTACTTGAAAATTGAATGTGTTTTTGCCCTTTCTTAGACCACGGGGAACGTGAATATGTGTTTCTTCTGCAAATCTGAGCTCTGTGTCAAAAGTTAAGTTTTCTGGTTGAATTGAGCCCTACTGCCAATTCTGAGATCCACTTTGGTCTAATTCCTCAGGGGACTCTCGTACTTGAAAATTGAATGTGTTTTGTGGTTTTCAGACCATGGGGAACATGAATGTGTGTTTCTTCTGCAAATCTGAGCTCTGTGTCAAAAGTTACGTTTTCTGGCTGAATTGAGCCCTACTGCCAAATCTGAGATACACTTTGGTCTAACTCCTCAGGGAAAGCTCGTATTTCAAAATTGAATGTATTTTGGACTTTAAAGACAGTAGTGAACATGAATATGTGTTTCTTTTGCAAATCTGAGTTCTGTGTCAAAAGTTACAAATACGATTTAAAGATTGATCTAACTCCTCAGGGAAAGCTCGTATTTGAAAATTGAATGTGTTTTTGGGCTTTTCAGACCATGAGGTGCATGAATATGTGTTTCTTCTGCAAATCTGAGTTCTGTGTCAAACGTTAAGTTTTCTGGTTGAATTGAGCCTTACTGCCAATTCTGAGATACACTTTGGTCTAACTCCTCAGGGAAAGCTCGTACTTGAAAATTGAATGTGTTTTTGCCCTTTCTCAGACCGTGGGGAACGTGAATATGTGTTTCTTCTGCAAATCTGAGCTCTCTGCATCAAAAGTTAAGTTTTCTGGTTGAATTGACCCTACTGCCAATTCTGAGATCCACTTTGGTCTAACTCCTCAGGCAAAGCTCGTACTAGAAAATTGAATGTGTTTTTGCCCTTTTTTACACCGTGGGGAACATGAACAGGTGTTTCTTCTGCAAATCTGAGCTCTGTGTCAAAAGTTACGTTTTCTGGCTGAATTGAGCCCTACTGCCAAATCTGAGATACACTTTGGTCTAACTCCTCAGGGAAAGCTCGTATTTCAAAATTGAATGTATTTTGGACTTTAAAGACAGTAGTGAACATGAATATGTGTTTCTTTTGCAAATCTGAGTTCTGTGTCAAAAGTTACAAATACGATTTAAAGATTGATCTAACTCCTCAGGGAAAGCTCGTATTTGAAAATTGAATGTGTTTTTGGGCTTTTCAGACCATGAGGTGCATGAATATGTGTTTCTTCTGCAAATCTGAGTTCTGTGTCAAACGTTAAGTTTTCTGGTTGAATTGAGCCTTACTGCCAATTCTGAGATACACTTTGGTCTAACTCCTCAGGGAAAGCTCGTACTTGAAAATTGAATGTGTTTTTGCCCTTTCTCAGACCGTGGGGAACGTGAATATGTGTTTCTTCTGCAAATCTGAGCTCTCTGCATCAAAAGTTAAGTTTTCTGGTTGAATTGACCCTACTGCCAATTCTGAGATCCACTTTGGTCTAACTCCTCAGGCAAAGCTCGTACTAGAAAATTGAATGTGTTTTTGCCCTTTTTTACACCGTGGGGAACATGAACAGGTGTTTCTTCTGCAAATCTGAGCTCTGTGTCAAAA
Source organism: Pantherophis guttatus (assembly GCF_059756535.1). Classification (NCBI taxonomy): domain Eukaryota; kingdom Metazoa; phylum Chordata; class Lepidosauria; order Squamata; family Colubridae; genus Pantherophis; species Pantherophis guttatus. The sequence goes on along the minus strand of NC_142063.1, from coordinate 181,586,626 downwards.
GTTAAGTTTTCTGGTTGAATTGAGCCCTACTGCCAATTCTGAGATACACTTTGGTCTAAGTCCTCAGGGAACTCTCGTACTTGAAAATTGAATGTGTTTTGTGGTTTTCAGACCGTGGGGAACATAAATGTGTGTTTCTTCTGCAAATCTGAGCTCTGTGCCAAAAGTTATGTTTTCTGGGTGAATTGAGCCCTACTGCCAAATCTGAGATACACTTTGGTCTAACTCCTCAGGGAAAGCTCGTATTTCAAAATTGAATGTATTTTGGACTTTACAGACTGTGAGGAGCATGAATATGTGTTTCTTTTGCAAATCTGATTTCTGTGTCAAAAGTTAAAAATATGAGTTAAAGATTGATCTAAGTCCTCAGGGAAAGCTCGTATTTGAAAACTGAATGTGTTTTTGAACTTTTCAGACAATGAGGAGCATGAATATGTGTTTCTTTTGCAAATCTGAAATCTGTGTCAAAAGTTCCGTTTTCTGGCTCAATTGAGATCTACTGCTAAATAGGAATTACAGATTGGTCTAACTACTCAGGGAAAGGTCGTATTTGAAAATTGAATGTGTTTTGTACTTTACAGACCGTGGGGAACATGAATATGTGTTTCTTTTGCAAATCTGATTTCTGTTTCAAAAGTTCCGTTTTATGGCTGAATTGAGATCTACTGCTAAATAGGAGTTGCAGATTAGTCTAACTCCTCAGGGAAAGCTCATATTTGAAAATTGAATGTCTTTTGGACTTTAAAGACAGTAGGGAACATGAATATGTGTTTCTTTTGCAAATCTGAGTTCTGTGTCAAAAGTTACAAATATGACTTAAAGATTGATCTAACTCCTCAGGGAAAGCTCGTATTTGAAAATTGAATGTGTTTTTGGGCTTTTCAGACCATGAGGAGCATGAATATGTGTTTCTTCTGCAAATCTGAGCTCTGTGTCAAACGTTAAGTTTTCTGGTTGAAGTGATCCCTACTGCCAATTCTGAGATACACTTTGGTCTAACTCCTCAGGGAAAGCTCGTACTTGAAAATTGAATGTGTTTTTGCCCTTTCTCAGACCGTGGGGAACGTGAATATGTGTTTCTTCTGCAAATCTGAGTTCTGTGTCAAAAGTTAAGTTTTCTGGTTGAATTGAGCCCTACTGCCAATTCTGAGATCCACTTTGGTCTAACTCCTCAGGGAACGCTCGTACTTGAAAATTGAATGTGCTTTTGCTCTTTTTTAGACCGTGGGGAACATGAATATGTGTTTCTTCTGCAAACCTGAGCTCTGTGTCAAAAGTTATATTTTCTGGCTGAATTGAGCCCTACTGCCAAATCTGAGATTTGGTCTATCTCCTCAGGGAAAGCTCGTATTTCAAAATTGAATGTATTTTGGACTTTACAGACCGTGGGGCACATGAATATGTGTTTCTTTTGCAAATCTGAGTTCTGTGTCAAAAGTTACAAATATGACTTACAGATTGATCTAACTCCTCAGGGAAAGCTCTTATTTGAAAATTGAATGTGTTTTTGCTCTTTTCAGACTGTGAGGAGCATGAATATGTGTTTCTTTTGCAAATCTGATTTCTGTGTCAAAAGTTACAAATATGAGTTAAAGATTGATCTAACTCCTCAGGGAAAGCTCGTATTTGAAAACTGAATGTATTTTTGAACTTTTCAGACAATGAGGAGCATGAATATGTGTTTCTTTTGCAAATTTGATTTCTGTGTCAAAAGTTCCGTTTTCTGGCTCAATTGAGATCTACTGCTAAATAGGAATTACAGATTGGTCTAACTACTCAGGGAAAGGTCATATTTGAAAATTGAATGTGTTTTGGACTTTACAGACCGTGGGGAACATGAATATGTGTTTCTTTTGCAAATCTGATTTCTGTGTCAAAAGTTCCGTTTTATGGCTGAATTGAGATCTACTTCTAAATAGGAGTCGCAGATTGGTTTAACTCCTCAGGGAAAGCTCATATTTGAAAAATGAATGTCTTTTGGACTTTTCAGACCATAGTGAACATGAATATGTGTTTCTTTTGCAAATCTGTGTTCTGTGTCAAAAGTTACAAATATGACTTACAGATTGATCTAACTCCTCAGGGAAAGCTCGCACTTCAAAATTGAATTTGTTTTGTACTTTACAGACCGTGGGGAACATGAATATGTGTTTCTTTTGCAAATCTGATTTCTGTGTGAAAAGGTACATTTTCTGGCTGAATTGAGATCTACTGCTAAATAGGAGTTGCAGATTGGTCTAACTCCTCAGGGAAAGCTCATATTTGAAAATTGAATGTCTTTTGGGCTTTAAAGACAGTAGGGAACATGAATATGTGATTCTTTTGAAAATCTGAGTTCTGTGTCAAAAGTTACAAATATGACTTAAAGATTGATCTAACTCCTCAGGGAAAGCTCGTATTTGAAAATTGAATGTGTTTTTGGTCTTTTCAGACTGTGAGGAGCATGAATATGTGTTTCTTTTGCAAGTCTGAAATCTGTGTCAAAAGTTCCGTTTTCTGGCTCAATTGAGATCTACTGCTAAATAGGAATTACAGATTGGTCTAACTACTCAGGGAAAGCTCATATTTGAAAATTGAATGTCTTTTGGGCTTTAAAGACAGTAGGGAACATGAATATGTGATTCTTTTGAAAATCTGAGTTCTGTGTCAAAAGTTACAAAAATGAGTTGAAGATTGATCTAACTCCTCGGGGAAAGCTCGTATTTGAAAATTGAATGTGTTTTGGACTTTACAGACCGTGGGGAACATGAATATGTGATTCTTTTGAAAATCTGAGTTCTGTGTCAAAAGTTACAAAAATGAGTTGAAGATTGATCTAACTCCTCAGGGAAAGCTCGTATTTGAAAATTGAATGTGTTTTTGGGCTTTTCAGACCATGAGGAGCATGAATATGTGTTTCTTCTGCAAATCTGAGCTCTGTGTCAAACGTTAAGTTTTCTGGTTGAAGTGATCCCTACTGCCAATTCTGAGATACACTTTGGTCTAACTCCTCAGGGAAAGCTCGTACTTGAAAATTGAATGTGTTTTTGCCCTTTCTCAGACCGTGGGGAACGTGAATATGTGTTTCTTCTGCAAATCTGAGTTCTGTGTCAAAAGTTAAGTTTTCTGGTTGAATTGAGCCCTACTGCCAATTCTGAGATCCACTTTGGTCTAACTCCTCAGGGAACGCTCGTACTTGAAAATTGAATGTGCTTTTGCTCTTTTTTAGACCGTGGGGAACATGAATATGTGTTTCTTCTGCAAACCTGAGCTCTGTGTCAAAAGTTATATTTTCTGGCTGAATTGAGCCCTACTGCCAAATCTGAGATTTGGTCTATCTCCTCAGGGAAAGCTCGTATTTCAAAATTGAATGTATTTTGGACTTTACAGACCGTGGGGCACATGAATATGTGTTTCTTTTGCAAATCTGAGTTCTGTGTCAAAAGTTACAAATATGACTTACAGATTGATCTAACTCCTCAGGGAAAGCTCTTATTTGAAAATTGAATGTGTTTTTGCTCTTTTCAGACTGTGAGGAGCATGAATATGTGTTTCTTTTGCAAATCTGATTTCTGTGTCAAAAGTTACAAATATGAGTTAAAGATTGATCTAACTCCTCAGGGAAAGCTCGTATTTGAAAACTGAATGTATTTTTGAACTTTTCAGACAATGAGGAGCATGAATATGTGTTTCTTTTGCAAATTTGATTTCTGTGTCAAAAGTTCCGTTTTCTGGCTCAATTGAGATCTACTGCTAAATAGGAATTACAGATTGGTCTAACTACTCAGGGAAAGGTCATATTTGAAAATTGAATGTGTTTTGGACTTTACAGACCGTGGGGAACATGAATATGTGTTTCTTTTGCAAATCTGATTTCTGTGTCAAAAGTTCCGTTTTATGGCTGAATTGAGATCTACTTCTAAATAGGAGTCGCAGATTGGTTTAACTCCTCAGGGAAAGCTCATATTTGAAAAATGAATGTCTTTTGGACTTTTCAGACCATAGTGAACATGAATATGTGTTTCTTTTGCAAATCTGTGTTCTGTGTCAAAAGTTACAAATATGACTTACAGATTGATCTAACTCCTCAGGGAAAGCTCGCACTTCAAAATTGAATTTGTTTTGTACTTTACAGACCGTGGGGAACATGAATATGTGTTTCTTTTGCAAATCTGATTTCTGTGTGAAAAGGTACATTTTCTGGCTGAATTGAGATCTACTGCTAAATAGGAGTTGCAGATTGGTCTAACTCCTCAGGGAAAGCTCATATTTGAAAATTGAATGTCTTTTGGGCTTTAAAGACAGTAGGGAACATGAATATGTGATTCTTTTGAAAATCTGAGTTCTGTGTCAAAAGTTACAAATATGACTTAAAGATTGATCTAACTCCTCAGGGAAAGCTCGTATTTGAAAATTGAATGTGTTTTTGGTCTTTTCAGACTGTGAGGAGCATGAATATGTGTTTCTTTTGCAAGTCTGAAATCTGTGTCAAAAGTTCCGTTTTCTGGCTCAATTGAGATCTACTGCTAAATAGGAATTACAGATTGGTCTAACTACTCAGGGAAAGCTCATATTTGAAAATTGAATGTCTTTTGGGCTTTAAAGACAGTAGGGAACATGAATATGTGATTCTTTTGAAAATCTGAGTTCTGTGTCAAAAGTTACAAAAATGAGTTGAAGATTGATCTAACTCCTCGGGGAAAGCTCGTATTTGAAAATTGAATGTGTTTTGGACTTTACAGACCGTGGGGAACAGGAATATGTGTTTCTTTTGCAAATCTGAGTTCTGTGTAAAAAGTTACAAATATGAGTTACAGATTGACCTAACACCTCAGGGAAAGCTCGTATTTGAAAATTGAATGTGTTTTTGAGTATTTCAGACCGTGAGGAGCATGAATATGTGTTTCTTTTGCAAATCTGAGTTCTGTGTCAAAAGTTACAAATATGACTTACAGATTGATCTAACTCCTCAGGGAAAGCTCGTATTTGAAAATTGAATGTGTTTTTGATCTTTTCAGACTGTGAGGAGCATGAATATGTGTTTCTTTTGCAAATCTGATTTCTGTGTCAAAAGTTACAAATATGAGTTAAAGATTGATCTAACTCCTCAGGGAAAGCTTGTATTTGAAAACTGAATGTGTTTTTGAACTTTTCAGACAATGAGGAGCATGAATATGTGTTTCTTTTGCAAATCTGAAATCTGTGTCAAAAGTTCCGTTTTCTGGCTCAATTGAGATCTACTGCTAAATAGGAATTACAGATTGGTCTAACTACTCAGGGAAAGGTCGTATTTGAAAATTGAACGTGTTTTCGACTTTACAGACCGTGGGGAACATGAATATGTGTTTCTTTTTCAAATCTGATTTCTGTGTCAAAAGTTCCGTTTTATGGCTGAATTGAGCCCTACTGCCAAATCTGAGATACACTTTAGTCTAACTCGTCAGGGAAAACTCTTACTTGAAAATTGAATGTATTTTTGCGCTTTCTTAGACCGTGGGGAACGTGAATATGTGTTTCTTCTGCAAATCTGAGTTCTGTGTCAAACGTTAAGTTTTCTGGTTGAATTGAGCCCTACTGCCAATCCTGAGATACACTTTACTCTAACTCCTATGGGAACCCTCGTACTTGAAAATTGAATGTGCTTTTGCTCTTTTTTAGACCATGGGGAACATGAATATGTGTTTCTTCTGCAAATCTGAGCTCTCTGCGTCAAAAGTTAAGTTTTCTGGTTGAATTGACCCCTACTGCCAATTCTAAATACACTTTGGTCTAACTCCTCAAGGAATGCTCGTACTTGAAAATTGAATGTGTTTTTGCGCTTTTCAGACTGTGGTTAACATTAATATGTGTTTCTTCTGCAAATCTGAGCAGTGTGTCAAACGATAAGTTTTCTGGTTGAATTGAGCCCTACTGCCAATTCTGAGATACACTTTGGTCTAACTCCTCAGGGAAAGCTCGCATTTCAAAATTGAACTTGTTTTGGACTTTACAGACCGTGGGGAACATGAATATGTGTTTCTTTTGCAAATCTGATTTCTGTGTGAAAAGTTACATTTTCTGGCTGAATTGAGATCTACTGCTAAATAGGAGTTGCAAATTGGTCTAACTCCTCAGGGAAAGCTCATATTTGAAAATTGAATGTCTTTTGGACTTTAAAGACAGTAGGGAACATGAATATGTGTTTCTTTTGCAAATCTGAGTTCTGTGTCAAAAGTTACAAATACGACTTAAAGATTGATCTAACTCCTCAGGGAAAGCTCGTATTTGAAAATTGAATGTGTTTTTGGGCTTTTCAGACCATGAGGAGCATGAATATGAGTTTCTTCTGCAAATCTGAGCATTGTGTCAAACGTTAAGTTTTCTGGTTGAATTGAGCCTTACTGCCAATTCTGAGATACACTTTGGTCTAACTCCTCAGGGACAGCTCGTACTTGAAAATTGAATGTGTTTTTGCCCTTTCTCAGACCGTGGGGAACGTGAATATGTGTTTCTTCTGCAAATCTGAGCTCTCTGCATCAAAAGTTAAGTTTTCTGGTTGAATTGACCCTACTGCCAATTCTGAGATCCACTTTGGTCTAACTACTCAGGGAAAGCTCGTACTTGAAAATTGAATGTGTTTTTGCCCTTTCTTAGACCACGGGGAACGTGAATATGTGTTTCTTCTGCAAATCTGAGCTCTGTGTCAAAAGTTACGTTTTCTGGTTGAATTGAACCCTAGACCGTGGGGAACATGAATATGTGTTTCTTCTGCAAATTTGAGCTCTGTGTCAAACGTTAAGTTTTCTGGTTGAATTGAGCCCTACTGCCAATTCTGAGATACACTTTGGTCTAACTCCTCAGGCAAAGCTCGTACTAGAAAATTGAATGTGTTTTTGCCCTTTTTTACACCGTGGGGAACATGAATAGGTGTTTCTTCTGCAAATCTGAGCTCTGTGTCAAAAGTTAAGTTTTCTGGTTGAATTGAGCCCTACTGCCAATTCTGAGATACAGTTTGGTCTAACTCCTCAGGGAACGCTCGTACTTGAAAATTGAATGTGTTTTTGCTTTTTTTTAGACCGTGGGGAACATGAATATGTGTTTCTTCTGCAAATCTGAGCTCTGTGTCAAACGTTAAGTTTTCTGGTTGAATTGAGCCCTACTGCCAATTCTGAGATACACTTTGGTCTAAGTCCTCAGGGAACTCTCGTACTTGAAAATTGAATGTGTTTTGTGGTTTTCAGACCGTGGGGAACATAAATGTGTGTTTCTTCTGCAAATCTGAGCTCTGTGCCAAAAGTTATGTTTTCTGGCTGAATTGAGCCCTACTGCCAAATCTGAGATACACTTTAGTCTAACTCCTCAGGGAAAACTCTTACTTGAAAATTGAATGTATTTTTGCCCTTTCTTAGACCGTGGGGAACGTGAATATGTGTTTCTTCTGCAAATCTGAGCAGTGTGTCAAACGATAAGTTTTCTGGTTGAATTGAGCCCTACTGCCAATTCTGAGATACACTTTGGTCTAACTCCTCAGGGAAAGCTCGCATTTCAAAATTGAACTTGTTTTGGACTTTACAGACCGTGGGGAACATGAATATGTGTTTCTTTTGCAAATCTGATTTCTGTGTGAAAAGTTACATTTTCTGGCTGAATTGAGATCTACTGCTAAATAGGAGTTGCAGATTGGTCTAACTCCTCAGGGAAAGCTCATATTTGAAAATTGAATGTCTTTTGGACTTTAAAGACAGTAGGGAACATGAATATGTGTTTCTTTTGCAAATCTGAGTTCTGTGTCAAAAGTTACAAATACGACTTAAAGATTGATCTAACTCCTCAGGGAAAGCTCGTATTTGAAAATTGAATGTGTTTTTGGGCTTTTCAGACCATGAGGAGCATGAATATGAGTTTCTTCTGCAAATCTGAGCATTGTGTCAAACGTTAAGTTTTCTGGTTGAATTGGGCCTTACTGCCAATTCTGAGATACACTTTGGTCTAACTCCTCAGGGACAGCTCGTACTTGAAAATTGAATGTGTTTTTGCCCTTTCTCAGACCGTGGGGAACGTGAATATGTGTTTCTTCTGCAAATCTGAGCTCTCTGCATCAAAAGTTAAGTTTTCTGGTTGAATTGACCCTACTGCCAATTCTGAGATCCACTTTGGTCTAACTACTCAGGGAAAGCTCGTACTTGAAAATTGAATGTGTTTTTGCCCTTTCTTAGACCACGGGGAACGTGAATATGTGTTTCTTCTGCAAATCTGAGCTCTGTGTCAAAAGTTACGTTTTCTGGTTGAATTGAACCCTAGACCGTGGGGAACATGAATATGTGTTTCTTCTGCAAATTTGAGCTCTGTGTCAAACGTTAAGTTTTCTGGTTGAATTGAGCCCTACTGCCAATTCTGAGATACACTTTGGTCTAACTCCTCAGGCAAAGCTCGTACTAGAAAATTGAATGTGTTTTTGCCCTTTTTTACACCGTGGGGAACATGAATAGGTGTTTCTTCTGCAAATCTGAGCTCTGTGTCAAAAGTTAAGTTTTCTGGTTGAATTGAGCCCTACTGCCAATTCTGAGATACAGTTTGGTCTAACTCCTCAGGGAACGCTCGTACTTGAAAATTGAATGTGTTTTTGCCCTTTTTTAGACCGTGGGGAACATGAATATGTGTTTCTTCTGCAAATCTGAGCTCTCTGCGTCAAACGTTAAGTTTTCTGGTTGAATTGAGCCCTACTGCCAATTCTGAGATACACTTTGGTCTAACTCCTCAGGGAAAGCTCGCATTTCAAAATTGAATTTGTTTTGGACTTTACAGACCGTGGGGAACATGAATATGTGTTTCTTTTGCAAATTTGATTTCTGTGTGAAAAGTTACATTTTCTGGCTGAATTGAGATCTACTGCTAAATAGGAGTTGCAGATTGGTCTAACTCCTCAGGGAAAGCTCATATTTGAAAATTGAATGTCTTTTGGACTTTAAAGACAGTAGGGAACATGAACATGTGTTTCTTTTGCAAATCTGAGTTCTGTGTCAAAAGTTACAAATACGACTTAAAGATTGATCTAACTACTCAGGGAAAGCTCATACTTGAAAATTGAATGTGTTTTTGCCCTTTCTCAGACCGTGGGGAACGTGAATATGTGTTTCTTCTGCAAATCTGAGCTCTCTGCATCAAAAGTTAAGTTTTCTAGTTGAATTGAGCCCTACTGCCAATTCTGAGATCCACTTTGGTCTAACTACTCAGGGAAAGCTCGTACTTGAAAATTGAATGTGTTTTAGCCCTTTCTTAGACCACGGGGAACGTGAATATGTGTTTCTTCTGCAAATCTGAGCTCTGTGTCAAAAGTTAAGTTTTCTGGTTGAATTGAGCCCTACTGCCAATTCTGAGATACAGTTTGGTCTAACTCCTCAGAGAACGCTCGTACTTGAAAATTGAATGTGTTTTTGCCCTTTTTTAGACCGTGGGGAACATGAATATGTGTTTCTTCTGCAAATCTGAGCTCTGTGTCAAACGTTAAGTTTTCTGGTTGAATTGAGCCCTACTGCCAATTCTGAGATACACTTTGGTCTAACTCCTCAGGGAAAGCTCGTACTTGAAAATTGAATGTGTTTTTGCCCTTTTTTAGACCGTGGGGAACATGAATATGTGTTTCTTCTGCAAATTTGAGCTCTGTGTCAAACGTTAAGTTTTCTGGTTGAATTGAGCCCTACTGCCAATTCTGAGATACACTTTGGTCTAACTCCTCAGGCAAAGCTCGTACGAGAAAATTGAATGTGTTTTTGCCCTTTTTTAGACCGTGGGGAACATGAATATGTGTTTCTTCTGCAAATCTGAGCTCTGTGTCAAACATTAAGTTTTCTGGTTGAATTGAGCCCTACTGCGAAAGATACACTTTGGTCTAAGTCCTCAGGGAACTCTCGTACTTGAAAATTGAATGTGTTTTGTGGTTTTCAGACCGTGGGGAACATAAATGTGTGTTTCTTCTGCAAATCTGAGTTCTGTGCCAAAAGTTATGTTTTCTGGCTGAATTGAGCCCTACTGCCAAATCTGAGATACACTTTAGTCTAACTCCTCAGGGAAAACTCTTACTTGAAAATTGAATGTGTTTTTGCCCTTTCTCAGACCGTGGGGAACGTGAATATGTGTTTCTTCTGCAAATCTGAGCTCTCTGCATCAAAAGTTAAGTTTTCTGGTTGAATTGACCCTACTGCCAATTCTGAGATCCACTTTGGTCTAACTACTCAGGGAAAGCTCGTACTTGAAAATTGAATGTGTTTTTGCCCTTTCTTAGACCACGGGGAACGTGAATATGTGTTTCTTCTGCAAATCTGAGCTCTGTGTCAAAAGTTACGTTTTCTGGTTGAATTGAACCCTACTGCCAATTGTGAGATACTGTTTGGTCTAACTCCTCAGGGAACGCTCGTACTTGAAAATTGAATGCGTTTTTGCCCTTTTTTAGACCGTGGGGAACATGAATATGTGTTTCTTCTGCAAATTTGAGCTCTGTGTCAAACGTTAAGTTTTCTGGTTGAATTGAGCCCTACTGCCAATTCTGAGATACACTTTGGTCTAACTCCTCAGGCAAAGCTCGTACTAGAAAATTGAATGTGTTTTTGCCCTTTTTTACACCGTGGGGAACATGAATAGGTGTTTCTTCTGCAAATCTGAGCTCTGTGTCAAAAGTTAAGTTTTCTGGTTGAATTGAGCCCTACTGCCAATTCTGAGATACAGTTTGGTCTAACTCCTCAGGGAACGCTCGTACTTGAAAATTGAATGTGTTTTTGCCCTTTTTTAGACCGTGGGGAACATGAATATGTGTTTCTTCTGCAAATCTGAGCTCTGTGTCAAACATTAAGTTTTCTGGTTGAATTGAGCCCTACTGCCAATTCTGAGATACACTTTGGTCTAAGTCCTCAGGGAACTCTCGTACTTGAAAATTGAATGTGTTTTGTGGTTTTCAGACCGTGGGGAACATAAATGTGTGTTTCTTCTGCAAATCTGAGCTCTGTGCCAAAAGTTATGTTTTCTGGCTGAATTGAGCCCTACTGCCAAATCTGAGATACACTTTAGTCTAACTCCTCAGGGAAAACTCTTACTTGAAAATTGAATGTATTTTTGCGCTTTCTTAGACCGTGGGGAACGTGAATATATGTTTCTTCTGCAAATTTGAGTTCTGTGTCAAAAGTTAAGTTTTCTGGTTGAATTGAGCCCTACTGCCAATTCTGAGATACAGTTTGGTCTAACTCCTCAGGGAAAGCTCGTACTTGAAAATTGAATGTGTTTTTGCCCTTTCTCAGACCGTGGGGAACGTGAATATGTGTTTCTTCTGCAAATCTGAGCTCTCTGCGTCAAAAGTTAAGTTTTCTGGTTGAATTGAGCCCTACTGCCAATTCTGAGATCCACTTTGGTCTAACTACTCAGGGAAAGTTCGTACTTGAAAATTGAATGTGTTTTTGCCCTTTCTTAGACCACGGGGAACATGAATGTGTGTTTCTTCTGCAAATCTGAGCTCTGTGCCAAAAGTTATGTTTTCTGGCTGAATTGAGCCCTACTGCCAAATCTGAGATACACTTTAGTCTAACTCCTCAGGGAAAACTCTTACTTGAAAATTGAATGTATTTTTGCACTTTCTTAGACCGTGGGGAACGTGAATATGTGTTTCTTCTGCAAATCTGAGTTCTGTGTCAAAAGTTAAGTTTTCTGGTTGAATTGAGCCCTACTGCCAATTCTGAGATACACTTTGGTCTAACTCCTCAGGGAACGCTCGTACTTGAAAATTGAATGTGTTTTGTGGTTTTCAGACTGTGGGGAACATGAATATGTGTTTCTTCTGCAAATTTGAGCTCTGTGTCAAAAGTTACGTTTTCTGGCTGAATTGAGCCCTACTGCCAATTCTGAGATACACTTTGGTCTAACTCCTCAGGGAAAGCTCGCATTTCAAAATTGAATTTGTTTTGGACTTTACAGACCGTGGGGAACATGAATATGTGTTTCTTTTGCAAATCTGATTTCTGTGTGAAAAGTTACATTTTCTGGCTGAATTGAGATCTACTGCTAAATAGGAGTTGCAGATTGGTCTAACTCCTCAGGGAAAGCTCATATTTGAAAATTGAATGTCTTTTGGACTTTAAAGACAGTAGGGAACATGAATATGTGTTTCTTTTGCAAATCTGAGTTCTGTGTCAAAAGTTACAAATACGACTTAAAGATTGATCTAACTCCTCAGGGAAAGCTCGTACTTGAAAATTGAATGTGTTTTTGCCCTTTCTCAGACCGTGGGGAACGTGAATATGTGTTTCTTCTGCAAATCTGAGCTCTCTGCATCAAAAGTTAAGTTTTCTGGTTGAATTGACCTTACTGCCAATTCTGAGATACAGTTTGGTCTAACTCCTCAGGGAACGCTCGTACTTGAAAATTGAATGTGTTTTTGCCCTTTTTTAGACCGTGGGGAACATGAATATGTGTTTCTTCTGCAAATCTGAGCTCTGTGTCAAACATTAAGTTTTCTGGTTGAATTGAGCCCTACTGCCAATTCTGAGATACACTTTGGTCTAAGTCCTCAGGGAACTCTCGTACTTGAAAATTGAATGTGTTTTGTGGTTTTCAGACCGTGGGGAACATAAATGTGTGTTTCTTCTGCAAATCTGAGCTCTGTGCCAAAAGTTATGTTTTCTGGCTGAATTGAGCCCTACTGCCAATTCTGAGATACAGTTTGGTCTAACTCCTCAGGGAAAGCTCGTACTTGAAAATTGAATGTGTTTTTGCCCTTTCTCAGACCGTGGGGAACGTGAATATGTGTTTCTTCTGCAAATCTGAGCTCTCTGCGTCAAAAGTTAAGTTTTCTGGTTGAATTGAGCCCTACTGCCAATTCTGAGATCCACTTTGGTCTAACTACTCAGGGAAAGTTCGTACTTGAAAATTGAATGTGTTTTTGCCCTTTCTTAGACCACGGGGAACATGAATGTGTGTTTCTTCTGCAAATCTGAGCTCTGTGCCAAAAGTTATGTTTTCTGGCTGAATTGAGCCCTACTGCCAAATCTGAGATACACTTTAGTCTAACTCCTCAGGGAAAACTCTTACTTGAAAATTGAATGTATTTTTGCACTTTCTTAGACCGTGGGGAACGTGAATATGTGTTTCTTCTGCAAATCTGAGTTCTGTGTCAAAAGTTAAGTTTTCTGGTTGAATTGAGCCCTACTGCCAATTCTGAGATACACTTTGGTCTAACTCCTCAGGGAACGCTCGTACTTGAAAATTGAATGTGTTTTGTGGTTTTCAGACTGTGGGGAACATGAATATGTGTTTCTTCTGCAAATTTGAGCTCTGTGTCAAAAGTTACGTTTTCTGGCTGAATTGAGCCCTACTGCCAATTCTGAGATACACTTTGGTCTAACTCCTCAGGGAAAGCTCGCATTTCAAAATTGAATTTGTTTTGGACTTTACAGACCGTGGGGAACATGAATATGTGTTTCTTTTGCAAATCTGATTTCTGTGTGAAAAGTTACATTTTCTGGCTGAATTGAGATCTACTGCTAAATAGGAGTTGCAGATTGGTCTAACTCCTCAGGGAAAGCTCATATTTGAAAATTGAATGTCTTTTGGACTTTAAAGACAGTAGGGAACATGAATATGTGTTTCTTTTGCAAATCTGAGTTCTGTGTCAAAAGTTACAAATACGACTTAAAGATTGATCTAACTCCTCAGGGAAAGCTCGTACTTGAAAATTGAATGTGTTTTTGCCCTTTCTCAGACCGTGGGGAACGTGAATATGTGTTTCTTCTGCAAATCTGAGCTCTCTGCATCAAAAGTTAAGTTTTCTGGTTGAATTGACCTTACTGCCAATTCTGAGATCCACTTTGGTCTAACTACTCAGGGAAAGCTCGTACTTGAAAATTGAATGTGTTTTTGCCCTTTCTTAGACCACGGGGAATGTGAATATGTGTTTCTTCTGCAAATCTGAGCTCTGTGTCAAAAGTTAAGTTTTCTGGTTGAATTGAGCCCTACTGCCAATTCTGAGATACACTTTGGTCTAACTCCTCAGGGAACGCTCGTACTTGAAAATTGAATGTGTTTTTGCCCTTTTTTAGACCGTGGGGAACATGAATATGTGTTTCTTCTGCAAATCTGAGCTCTGTGTCAAACGTTAAGTTTTCTGGTTGAATTGAGCCCTACTGCCAATTCTGAGATACACTTTGGTCTAACTCCTCAGAGAAAGCTCGTACTTGAAAATTGAATGTGTTTTTGCCCTTTCTCAGACCGTGGGGAACGTGAATATGTGTTTCTTCTGCAAATCTGAGCTCTGTGTCAAACGTTAAGTTTTCTGGTTGAATTGAGCCCTACTGCCAATTCTGAGATACACTTTAGTCTAACTCCTCAGGGAAAACTCTTAGTTGAAAATTGAATGTATTTTTGCCCTTTCTCAGACCGTGGGGAACGTGAATATGTGTTTCTTCTGCAAATCTGAGCTCTCTGCGTCAAAAGTTAAGTTTTCTGGTTGAATTGAGCCCTACTGCCAATTCTGAGATCCACTTTGGTCTAACTACTCAGGGAAAGTTCGTACTTGAAAATTGAATGTGTTTTTGCCCTTTCTTAGACCACGGGGAACGTGAATATGTGTTTCTTCTGCAAATCTGAGCTCTGTGTCAAAAGTTAAGTTTTCTGGTTGAATTGAGCCCTACTGCCAAATCTGAGATACACTTTGGTCTAACTCCTCAGGGAAAGCTCGTATTTCAAAATTGAATGTATTTTGGACTTTACAGACTGTGGGGAACATGAATATGTGTTTCTTTTGCAAATCTGAGTTCTTTGTCAAAAGGTACAAATATGACTTACAGATTGATCTAATTCCTCAGGGAAAGCTCATATTTGAAAATTGAATGTGTTTTTGGACTTTACAGACCGTGGGGAACATGAATATGTGTTTCTTTTGCAAATCTGATTTCTGTGTCAAAAGTTCCGTTTTATGGCTGAATTGAGATCTACTTCTAAATAGGAGTCGCAGATTGGTTTAACTCCTCAGGGAAAGCTCATATTTGAAAAATGAATGTCTTTTGGACTTTTCAGACCGTAGTGAACATGAATATGTGTTTCTTTTGCAAATCTGTGTTCTGTGTCAAAAGTTACAAATATGACTTACAGATTGATCTAACTCCTCAGGGAAAGCTCGCATTTCAAAATTGAATTTGTTTTGGACTTTACAGACCGTGGGGAACATGAATATGTGTTTCTTTTGCAAATCTGATTTCTGTGTGAAAAGTTACATTTTCTGGCTGAATTGAGATCTACTGCTAAATAGGAGTTGCAGATTGGTCTAACTCCTCAGGGAAAGCTCATATTTGAAAATTGAATGTCTTTTGGACTTTAAAGACAGTAGGGAACATGAATATGTGTTTCTTTTGCAAATCTGAGTTCTGTGTCAAAAGTTACAAATATGACTTAAAGATTGATCTAACTCCTCAGGGAAAGCTCGTATTTCAAAATTGAATGTGTTTTTGGTCTTTTCAGACTGTGAGGAGCATGAATATGTGTTTCTTTTGCAAATCTGATTTCTGTGTCAAAAGTTAAAAATATGAGTTAAAGATTGATCTAAGTCCTCAGGGAAAGCTCGTATTTGAAAACTGAATGTGTTTTTGAACTTTTCAGACAATGAGGAGCATGAATATGTGTTTCTTTTGCAAATCTGAAATCTGTGTCAAAAGTTCCGTTTTCTGGCTCAATTGAGATCTACTGCTAAATAGGAATTACAGATTGGTCTAATTACTCAGGGAAAGGTCGTATTTGAAAATTGAATGTGTTTTGGACTTTACAGACCGTGGGGAACATGAATATGTGTTTCTTTTGCAAATCTGTGTTCTGTGTCAAAAGTTACAAATATCACTTAAAGATTGATCTAACTCCTCAGGGACAGCTCGTATTTGAAAATTGAATGTGTTTTTGGGTTTTTCAGACCATGAGGAGCATGAATATGTGTTTCTTCTGCAAATCTGAGCTCTGTGTCAAACGTTAAGTTTTCTGGTTGAATTGAGCCCTACTGCCAATTCTGAGATACACTTTGGTCTAACACCTCAAGCAGATCTCGTACTAGAAAATTGAATGTGTTTTTGCCCTTTTTTACACTGTGGGGAACATGAATAGGTGTTTCTTCTGCAAATCTGAGCTCTGTGTCAAAAGTTAAGTTTTCTGGTTGAATTGAGCCCTACTGCCAATTCTGAGATACAGTTTGGTCTAACTCCTCAGGGAACGCTCGTACTTGAAAATTGAATGTGTTTTTGCCCTTTTTTAGACCGTGGGGAACATGAATATGTGTTTCTTCTGCAAATATGAGCTCTGTGTCAAACGTTAAGTTTTCTGGTTGAATTGAGCCTTACTGCCAATTCTGAGATACACTTTGGTCTAAGTCCTCAGGGATCTCTCGTACTTGAAAATTGAATGTGTTTTGTGGTTTTCAGACCGTGGGGAACATAAATGTGTGTTTCTTCTGCAAATCTGAGCTCTGTGCCAAAAGTTATGTTTTCTGGCTGAATTGAGCCCTACTGCCAAATCTGAGATACACTTTAGTCTAACTCCTCAGGGAACGCTCGTACTTGAAAATTGAATGTGTTTTGTGGTTTTCAGACTGTGGGGAACATGAATATGTGTTTCTTCTGCAAATCTGAGCTCGGTGTCAAAAGTTACGTTTTCTGGCTGAATTGAGCCCTACTGCCAATTCTGAGATACACTTTGGTCTAACTCCTCAGGGAAAGCTCGCATTTCAAAATTGAATTTGTTTTGGACTTTACAGACCGTGGGGAACATGAATATGTGTTTCTTTTGCAAATCTGATTTCTGTGTGAAAAGTTACATTTTCTGGCTGAATTGAGATCTACTGCTAAATAGGAGTTGCAGATTGGTCTAACTCCTCAGGGAAAGCTCATATTTGAAAATTGAATGTCTTTTGGACTTTAAAGACAGTAGGGAACATGAATATGTGTTTCTTTTGCAAATCTGAGTTCTGTGTCAAAAGTTACAAATACGACTTAAAGATTGATCTAACTCCTCAGGGAAAGCTCGTATTTGAAAATTGAATGTGTTTTTGGGCTTTTCAGACCATGAGGTGCATGAATATGTGTTTCTTCTGCAAATCTGAGCTCTCTGTATCAAAAGTTAAGTTTTCTGGTTGAATTGACCCTACTGCCAATTCTGAGATCCACTTTGGTCTAACTACTCAGGGAAAGCTCGTACTTGAAAATTGAATGTGTTTTTGCCCTTTTTTACACCGTGGGGAACATGAATAGGTGTTTCTTCTGCAAATCTGAGTTCTGTGTCAAAAGTTAAGTTTTCTGGTTGAATTGAGCCCTACTGCCAATTCTGAGATCCACTTTGGTCTAACTCCTCAGGGAACGCTCGTACTTGAAAATTGAATGTGTTTTTGCCCTTTTTTAGACCGTGGGGAACATGAATATGTGTTTCTTCTGAAAATCTGAGCTCTGTGTCAAACGTTAAGTTTTCTGGTTGAATTGAGCCCTACTGCCAATTCTGAGATACACTTTGGTCTAACTCCTCAGGGAAAGCTCGTACTTGAAAATTGAATGTGTTTTTGCCCTTTTTTACACCGTGGGGAACATGAATGTGTTTCTTCTGCAAATCTGAGCTCTGTGTCAAAAGTTAAGTTTTCTGGTTGAATTGAGCCCTACTGCCAATTCTGAGATACAGTTTGGTCTAACTCCTCAGGGAACGCTCGTACTTGAAAATTGAATGTGTTTTTGCCCTTTTTTAGACCGTGGGGAACATGAATATGTGTTTCTTCTGCAAATCTGAGCTCTGTGTCAAACGTTAAGTTTTCTGGTTGAATTGAGCCCTACTGCCAATTCTGAGATACACTTTGGTCTAAGTCCTCAGGGAACTCTCGTACTTGAAAATTGAATGTGTTTTGTGGTTTTCAGACCGTGGGGAATATAAATGTGTGTTTCTTCTGCAAATCTGAGCTCTGTGCCAAAAGTTATGTTTTCTGGCTGAATTGAGCCCTACTGCCAAATCTGAGATACAGTTTGGTCTAACTCCTCAGGGAAAACTCTTACTTGAAAATTGAATGTATTTTTGCGCTTTCTTAGACCGTGGGGAACGTGAATATATGTTTCTTCTGCAAATTTGAGTTCTGTGTCAAAAGTTAAGTTTTCTGGTTGAATTGAGCCCTACTGCCAATTCTGAGATACACTTTGGTCTAACTCCTCAGGGAACGCTCGTACTTGAAAATTGAATGTGTTTTGTGGTTTTCAGACTGTGGGGAACATGAATATGTGTTTCTTCTGCAAATCTGAGCTCTGTGTCAGAAGTTACGTTTTCTGGCTGAATTGAGCCCTACTGCCAATTCTGAGATACACTTTGGTCTAACTCCTCAGGGAAAGCTCGCATTTCAAAATTGAATGTATTTTTGCGCTTTCTTAGACCGTGGGGAACGTGAATATATGTTTCTTCTGCAAATTTGAGTTCTGTGTCAAAAGTTAAGTTTTCTGGTTGAATTGAGCCCTACTGCCAATTCTGAGATACAGTTTGGTCTAACTCCTCAGGGAAAGCTCGTACTTGAAAATTGAATGTGTTTTTGCCCTTTCTCAGACCGTGGGGAACGTGAATATGTGTTTCTTCTAAAAATCTGAGCTCTCTGCGTCAAAAGTAAAGTTTTCTGGTTGAATTGAGCCCTACTGCCAAATCTGAGATCCACTTTGGTCTAACTCCTCAGGGAACGCTCGTACTTGAAAATTGAATGTGTTTTTGCCCTTTCTTAGACCACGGGGAACATGAATATGTGTTTCTTCTGCAAATCTGAGCTCTGTGTCAAAAGTTACGTTTTCTGGCTGAATTGAGCCCTACTGCCAATTCTGAGATACACTTTGGTCTAACTCCTCAGGGAAAGCTCGCATTTCAAAATTGAATTTGTTTTGGACTTTACAGACCGTGGGGAACATGAATATGTCTTTCTTTTGCAAATCTGATTTCTGTGTGAAAAGTTACATTTTCTGGCTGAATTGAGATCTACTGCTAAATAGGAGTTGCAGATTGGTCTAACTCCTCAGGGAAAGCTCATATTTGAAAATTGAATGTCTTTTGGACTTTAAAGACAGTAGGGAACATGAATATGTGTTTCTTTTGCAAATCTGAGTTCTGTGTCAAAAGTTACAAATACGACTTAAAGTTTGATCTAACTCCTCAGGGAAAGCTCGTACTTGAAAATTGAATGTGTTTTTGCCCTTTCTCAGATCGTGGGGAACGTGAATATGTGTTTCTTCTGCAAATCTGAGCTCTCTGCATCAAAAGTTAAGTTTTCTGGTTGAATTGACCCTACTGCCAATTCTGAGATCCACTTTGGTCTAACTACTCAGGGAAAGCTCGTACTTGAAAATTGAATGTGTTTTTGCCCTTTCTTAGACCACGGGGAACGTGAATATGTGTTTCTTCTGCAAATCTGAGCTCTGTGTCAAAAGTTAAGTTTTCTGGTTGAATTGAGCCCTACTGCCAATTCTGAGATGCAGTTTCGTCTAACTCCTCAGGGAACGCTCGTACTTGAAAATTGAATGTGTTTTTGCCCTTTTTTAGACCGTGGGGAACATGAATATGTGTTTCTTCTGCAAATTTGAGCTCTGTGTCAAACGTTAAGTTTTCTGGTTGAATTGAGCCCTACTGCCAATTCTGAGATACACTTTGGTCTAACTCCTCAGGCAAAGCTCGTACTAGAAAATTGAATGTGTTTTTGCCCTTTTTTACACCGTGGGGAACATGAATAGGTGTTTCTTCTGCAAATCTGAGCTCTGTGTCAAAAGTTAAGTTTTCTGGTTGAATTGAGCCCTACTGCCAATTCTGAGATACAGTTTGGTCTAACTCCTCAGGGAACGCTCGTACTTGAAAATTGAATGTGTTTTTGCCCTTTTTTAGACCGTGGGGAACATGAATATGTGTTTCTTCTGCAAATCTGAGCTCTGTGTCAAACATTAAGTTTTCTGGTTGAATTGAGCTCTACTGCCAATTCTGAGATACACTTTGGTCTAAGTCCTCAGGGAACTCTCGTAC
Organism: Pantherophis guttatus; assembly: GCF_059756535.1. Classification (NCBI taxonomy): domain Eukaryota; kingdom Metazoa; phylum Chordata; class Lepidosauria; order Squamata; family Colubridae; genus Pantherophis; species Pantherophis guttatus. The sequence continues at coordinate 181,566,637 of NC_142063.1, read as the reverse complement.
TTGAAAATTGAATGTGTTTTGTGGTTTTCAGACCGTGGGGAACATAAATGTGTGTTTCTTCTGCAAATCTGAGCTCTGTGCCAAAAGTTATGTTTTCTGGCTGAATTGAGCCCTACTGCCAAATCTGAGATACACTTTAGTCTAACTCCTCAGGGAAAACTCTTACTTGAAAATTGAATGTATTTTTGCGCTTTCTTAGACCGTGGGGAACGTGAATATATGTTTCTTCTGCAAATTTGAGTTCTGTGTCAAAAGTTAAGTTTTCTGGTTGAATTGAGCCCTACTGCCAATTCTGAGATACAGTTTGGTCTAACTCCTCAGGGAAAGCTCGTACTTGAAAATTGAATGTGTTTTTGCCCTTTCTCAGACCGTGGGGAACGTGAATATGTGTTTCTTCTGCAAATCTGAGCTCTCTGCGTCAAAAGTTAAGTTTTCTGGTTGAATTGAGCCCTACTGCCAATTCTGAGATCCACTTTGGTCTAACTACTCAGGGAAAGTTCGTACTTGAAAATTGAATGTGTTTTTGCCCTTTCTTAGACCACGGGGAACATGAATGTGTGTTTCTTCTGCAAATCTGAGCTCTGTGCCAAAAGTTATGTTTTCTGGCTGAATTGAGCCCTACTGCCAAATCTGAGATACACTTTAGTCTAACTCCTCAGGGAAAACTCTTACTTGAAAATTGAATGTATTTTTGCACTTTCTTAGAACGTGGGGAACGTGAATATGTGTTTCTTCTGCAAATCTGAGTTCTGTGTCAAAAGTTAAGTTTTCTGGTTGAATTGAGCCCTACTGCCAATTCTGAGATACACTTTGGTCTAACTCCTCAGGGAACGCTCGTACTTGAAAATTGAATGTGTTTTGTGGTTTTCAGACTGTGGGGAACATGAATATGTGTTTCTTCTGCAAATCTGAGCTCTGTGTCAAAAGTTACGTTTTCTGGCTGAATTGAGCCCTACTGCCAATTCTGAGATACACTTTGGTCTAACTCCTCAGGGAAAGCTCGCATTTCAAAATTGAATTTGTTTTGGACTTTACAGACCGTGGGGAACATGAATATGTGTTTCTTTTGCAAATCTGATTTCTGTGTGAAAAGTTACATTTTCTGGCTGAATTGAGATCTACTGCTAAATAGGAGTTGCAGATTGGTCTAACTCCTCAGGGAAAGCTCATATTTGAAAATTGAATGTCTTTTGGACTTTAAAGACAGTAGGGAACATGAATATGTGTTTCTTTTGCAAATCTGAGTTCTGTGTCAAAAGTTACAAATACGACTTAAAGATTGATCTAACTCCTCAGGGAAAGCTCGTACTTGAAAATTGAATGTGTTTTTGCCCTTTCTCAGACCGTGGGGAACGTGAATATGTGTTTCTTCTGCAAATCTGAGCTCTCTGCATCAAAAGTTAAGTTTTCTGGTTGAATTGACCCTACTGCCAATTCTGAGATCCACTTTGGTCTAACTACTCAGGGAAAGCTCGTACTTGAAAATTGAATGTGTTTTTGCCCTTTCTTAGACCACGGGGAACGTGAATATGTGTTTCTTCTGCAAATCTGAGCTCTGTGTCAAAAGTTACGTTTTCTGGTTGAATTGAACCCTACTGCCAATTGTGAGATACTGTTTGGTCTAACTCCTCAGGGAACGCTCGTACTTGAAAATTGAATGCGTTTTTGCCGTTTTTTAGACCGTGGGGAACATGAATATGTGTTTCTTCTGCAAATTTGAGCTCTGTGTCAAACGTTAAGTTTTCTGGTTGAATTGAGCCCTACTGCCAATTCTGAGATACACTTTGGTCTAACTCCTCAGGCAAAGCTCGTACTAGAAAATTGAATGTGTTTTTGCCCTTTTTTACACCGTGGGGAACATGAATAGGTGTTTCTTCTGCAAATCTGAGCTCTGTGTCAAAAGTTAAGTTTTCTGGTTGAATTGAGCCCTACTGCCAATTCTGAGATACAGTTTGGTCTAACTCCTCAGGGAACGCTCGTACTTGAAAATTGAATGTGTTTTTGCCCTTTTTTAGACCGTGGGGAACATGAATATGTGTTTCTTCTGCAAATCTGAGCTCTGTGTCAAACGTTAAGTTTTCTGGTTGAATTGAGCCCTACTGCCAATTCTGAGATACACTTTGGTCTAAGTCCTCAGGGAACTCTCGTACTTGAAAATTGAATGTGTTTTGTGGTTTTCAGACCGTGGGGAACATAAATGTGTGTTTCTTCTGCAAATCTGAGCTCTGTGCCAAAAGTTATGTTTTCTGGCTGAATTCAGCCCTACTGCCAAATCTGAGATACACTTTAGTCTAACTCCTCAGGGAAAGCTCGTACTTGAAAATTGAATGTGTTTTTGCCCTTTCTCAGACCGTGGGGAACGTGAATATGTGTTTCTTCTAAAAATCTGAGCTCTCTGCGTCAAAAGTTAAGTTTTCTGGTTGAATTGAGCCCTACTGCCAATTCTGAGATCCACTTTGGTCTAACTCCTCAGGGAACGCTCGTACTTGAAAATTGAATGTGTTTTTGCCCTTTCTTAGACCACGGGGAACATGAATATGTGTTTCTTCTGCAAATCTGAGCTCTGTGTCAAAAGTTACGTTTTCTGGCTGAATTGAGCCCTACTGCCAATTCTGAGATACACTTTGGTCTAACTCCTCAGGGAAAGCTCGCATTTCAAAATTGAATTTGTTTTGGACTTTACAGACCGTGGGGAACATGAATATGTCTTTCTTTTGCAAATCTGATTTCTGTGTGAAAAGTTACATTTTCTGGCTGAATTGAGATCTACTGCTAAATAGGAGTTGCAGATTGGTCTAACTCCTCAGGGAAAGCTCATATTTGAAAATTGAATGTCTTTTGGACTTTAAAGACAGTAGGGAACATGAATATGTGTTTCTTTTGCAAATCTGAGTTCTGTGTCAAAAGTTACAAATACGACTTAAACTTTGATCTAACTCCTCAGGGAAAGCTCGTACTTGAAAATTGAATGTGTTTTTGCCCTTTCTCAGACCGTGGGGAACGTGAATATGTGTTTCTTCTGCAAATCTGAGCTCTCTGCATCAAAAGTTAAGTTTTCTAGTTGAATTGAGCCCTACTGCCAATTCTGAGATCCACTTTGGTCTAACTACTCAGGGAAAGCTCGTACTTGAAAATTGAATGTGTTTTAGCCCTTTCTTAGACCACGGGGAACGTGAATATGTGTTTCTTCTGCAAATCTGAGCTCTGTGTCAAAAGTTAAGTTTTCTGGTTGAATTGAGCCCTACTGCCAATTCTGAGATACAGTTTGGTCTAACTCCTCAGAGAACGCTCGTACTTGAAAATTGAATGTGTTTTTGCCCTTTTTTAGACCGTGGGGAACATGAATATGTGTTTCTTCTGCAAATCTGAGCTCTGTGTCAAACGTTAAGTTTTCTGGTTGAATTGAGCCCTACTGCCAATTCTGAGATACACTTTGGTCTAACTCCTCAGGGAAAGCTCGTACTTGAAAATTGAATGTGTTTTTGCCCTTTTTTAGACCGTGGGGAACATGAATATGTGTTTCTTCTGCAAATTTGAGCTCTGTGTCAAACGTTAAGTTTTCTGGTTGAATTGAGCCCTACTGCCAATTCTGAGATACAGTTTGGTCTAACTCCTCAGGGAACGCTCGTACTTGAAAATTGAATGTGTTTTTGCCCTTTTTTAGACCGTGGGGAACATGAATATGTGTTTCTTCTGCAAATCTGAGCTCTGTGTCAAACATTAAGTTTTCTGGTTGAATTGAGCCCTACTGCGAAAGATACACTTTGGTCTAAGTCCTCAGGGAACTCTCGTACTTGAAAATTGAATGTGTTTTGTGGTTTTCAGACCGTGGGGAACATAAATGTGTGTTTCTTCTGCAAATCTGAGTTCTGTGCCAAAAGTTATGTTTTCTGGCTGAATTGAGCCCTACTGCCAAATCTGAGATACACTTTAGTCTAACTCCTCAGGGAAAACTCTTACTTGAAAATTGAATGTGTTTTTGCCCTTTCTCAGACCGTGGGGAACGTGAATATGTGTTTCTTCTGCAAATCTGAGCTCTCTGCATCAAAAGTTAAGTTTTCTGGTTGAATTGACCCTACTGCCAATTCTGAGATCCACTTTGGTCTAACTACTCAGGGAAAGCTCGTACTTGAAAATTGAATGTGTTTTTGCCCTTTCTTAGACCACGGGGAACGTGAATATGTGTTTCTTCTGCAAATCTGAGCTCTGTGTCAAAAGTTACGTTTTCTGGTTGAATTGAACCCTACTGCCAATTGTGAGATACTGTTTGGTCTAACTCCTCAGGGAACGCTCGTACTTGAAAATTGAATGCGTTTTTGCCCTTTTTTAGACCGTGGGGAACATGAATATGTGTTTCTTCTGCAAATTTGAGCTCTGTGTCAAACGTTAAGTTTTCTGGTTGAATTGAGCCCTACTGCCAATTCTGAGATACACTTTGGTCTAACTCCTCAGGCAAAGCTCGTACTAGAAAATTGAATGTGTTTTTGCCCTTTTTTACACCGTGGGGAACATGAATAGGTGTTTCTTCTGCAAATCTGAGCTCTGTGTCAAAAGTTAAGTTTTCTGGTTGAATTGAGCCCTACTGCCAATTCTGAGATACAGTTTGGTCTAACTCCTCAGGGAACGCTCGTACTTGAAAATTGAATGTGTTTTTGCCCTTTTTTAGACCGTGGGGAACATGAATATGTGTTTCTTCTGCAAATCTGAGCTCTGTGTCAAACGTTAAGTTTTCTGGTTGAATTGAGCCCTACTGCCAATTCTGAGATACACTTTGGTCTAAGTCCTCAGGGAACTCTCGTACTTGAAAATTGAATGTGTTTTGTGGTTTTCAGACCGTGGGGAACATAAATGTGTGTTTCTTCTGCAAATCTGAGCTCTGTGCCAAAAGTTATGTTTTCTGGCTGAATTGAGCCCTACTGCCAAATCTGAGATACACTTTAGTCTAACTCCTCAGGGAAAGCTCGTACTTGAAAATTGAATGTGTTTTTGCCCTTTCTCAGACCGTGGGGAACGTGAATATGTGTTTCTTCTAAAAATCTGAGCTCTCTGCGTCAAAAGTAAAGTTTTCTGGTTGAATTGAGCCCTACTGCCAATTCTGAGATCCACTTTGGTCTAACTCCTCAGGGAACGCTCGTACTTGAAAATTGAATGTGTTTTTGCCCTTTCTTAGACCACGGGGAACATGAATATGTGTTTCTTCTGCAAATCTGAGCTCTGTGTCAAAAGTTACGTTTTCTGGCTGAATTGAGCCCTACTGCCAATTCTGAGATACACTTTGGTCTAACTCCTCAGGGAAAGCTCGCATTTCCAAATTGAATTTGTTTTGGACTTTACAGACCGTGGGGAACATGAATATGTCTTTCTTTTGCAAATCTGATTTCTGTGTGAAAAGTTACATTTTCTGGCTGAATTGAGATCTACTGCTAAATAGGAGTTGCAGATTGGTCTAACTCCTCAGGGAAAGCTCATATTTGAAAATTGAATGTCTTTTGGACTTTAAAGACAGTAGGGAACATGAATATGTGTTTCTTTTGCAAATCTGAGTTCTGTGTCAAAAGTTACAAATACGACTTAAACTTTGATCTAACTCCTCAGGGAAAGCTCGTACTTGAAAATTGAATGTGTTTTTGCCCTTTCTCAGACCGTGGGGAACGTGAATATGTGTTTCTTCTGCAAATCTGAGCTCTCTGCATCAAAAGTTAAGTTTTCTGGTTGAATTGACCCTACTGCCAATTCTGAGATCCACTTTGGTCTAACTACTCAGGGAAAGCTCGTACTTGAAAATTGAATGTGTTTTTGCCCTTTCTTAGACCACGGGGAACGTGAATATGTGTTTCTTCTGCAAATCTGAGCTCTGTGTCAAAAGTTAAGTTTTCTGGTTGAATTGAGCCCTACTGCCAATTCTGAGATACAGTTTGGTCTAACTCCTCAGGGAACGCTCGTACTTGAAAATTGAGTGTGTTTTTGCCCTTTTTTAGACCGTGGGGAACATGAATATGTGTTTCTTCTGCAAATCTGAGCTCTGTGTCAAACGTTAAGTTTTCTGGTTGAATTGAGCCCTACTGCCAATTCTGAGATACACTTTGGTCTAACCCCTCAGGGAAAGCTCGTACTTGAAAATTGAATGTGTTTTTGCCCTTTTTTAGACCGTGGGGAACATGAATATGTGTTTCTTCTGCAAATTTGAGCTCTGTGTCAAACGTTAAGTTTTCTGGTTGAATTGAGCCCTACTGCCAATTCTGAGATACACTTTGGTCTAACTCCTCAGGCAAAGCTCGTACTAGAAAATTGAATGTGTTTTTGCCCTTTTTTACACCGTGGGGAACATGAATAGGTGTTTCTTCTGCAAATCTGAGCTCTGTGTCAAACGTTAAGTTTTCTGGTTGAATTGAGCCCTACTGCCAATTCTGAGATACACTTTGGTCTAACTCCTCAGGGAAAGCTCGTACTTGAAAATTGAATGTGTTTTTGCCCTTTTTTACACCGTGGGGAACATGAATAGGTGTTTCTTCTGCAAATCTGAGCTCTGTGTCAAAAGTTAAGTTTTCTGGTTGAATTGAGCCCTACTGCCAATTCTGAGATACAGTTTGGTCTAACTCCTCAGGGAACGCTCGTACTTGAAAATTGAATGTGTTTTTGCCCTTTTTTAGACCGTGGGGAACATGAATATGTGTTTCTTCTGCAAATCTGAGCTCTGTGTCAAACGTTAAGTTTTCTGGTTGAATTGAGCCCTACTGCCAATTCTGAGATACACTTTGGTCTAAGTCCTCAGGGAACTCTCGTACTTGAAAATTGAATGTGTTTTGTGGTTTTCAGACCGTGGGGAATATAAATGTGTGTTTCTTCTGCAAATCTGAGCTCTGTGCCAAAAGTTATGTTTTCTGGCTGAATTGAGCCCTACTGCCAAATCTGAGATACACTTTAGTCTAACTCCTCAGGGAAAACTCTTACTTGAAAATTGAATGTATTTTTGCGCTTTCTTAGACCGTGGGGAACGTGAATATATGTTTCTTCTGCAAATTTGAGTTCTGTGTCAAAAGTTAAGTTTTCTGGTTGAATTGAGCCCTACTGCCAATTCTGAGATACAGTTTGGTCTAACTCCTCAGGGAAAGCTCGTACTTGAAAATTGAATGTGTTTTTGCCCTTTCTCAGACCGTGGGGAACGTGAATATGTGTTTCTTCTAAAAATCTGAGCTCTCTGCGTCAAAAGTTAAGTTTTCTGGTTGAATTGAGCCCTACTGCCAAATCTGAGATCCACTTTGGTCTAACTCCTCAGGGAACGCTCGTACTTGAAAATTGAATGTGTTTTTGCCCTTTCTTAGACCACGGGGAACATGAATATGTGTTTCTTCTGCAAATCTGAGCTCTGTGTCAAAAGTTACGTTTTCTGGCTGAATTGAGCCCTACTGCCAATTCTGAGATACACTTTGGTCTAACTCCTCAGGGAAAGCTCGCATTTCAAAATTGAATTTGTTTTGGACTTTACAGACCGTGGGGAACATGAATATGTGTTTCTTTTGCAAATCTGATTTCTGTGTGAAAAGTTACATTTTCTGGCTGAATTGAGATCTACTGCTAAATAGGAGTTGCAGATTGGTCTAACTCCTCAGGGAAAGCTCATATTTGAAAATTGAATGTCTTTTGGACTTTAAAGACAGTAGGGAACATGAATATGTGTTTCTTTTGCAAATCTGAGTTCTGTGTCAAAAGTTACAAATACGACTTAAAGTTTGATCTAACTCCTCAGGGAAAGCTCGTACTTGAAAATTGAATGTGTTTTTGCCCTTTCTCAGATCGTGGGGAACGTGAATATGTGTTTCTTCTGCAAATCTGAGCTCTCTGCATCAAAAGTTAAGTTTTCTGGTTGAATTGACCCTACTGCCAATTCTGAGATCCACTTTGGTCTAACTACTCAGGGAAAGCTCGTACTTGAAAATTGAATGTGTTTTTGCCCTTTCTTAGACCACGGGGAACGTGAATATGTGTTTCTTCTGCAAATCTGAGCTCTGTGTCAAAAGTTAAGTTTTCTGGTTGAATTGAGCCCTACTGCCAATTCTGAGATGCAGTTTCGTCTAACTCCTCAGGGAACGCTCGTACTTGAAAATTGAATGTGTTTTTGCCCTTTTTTAGACCGTGGGGAACATGAATATGTGTTTCTTCTGCAAATTTGAGCTCTGTGTCAAACGTTAAGTTTTCTGGTTGAATTGAGCCCTACTGCCAATTCTGAGATACACTTTGGTCTAACTCCTCAGGCAAAGCTCGTACTAGAAAATTGAATGTGTTTTTGCCCTTTTTTACACCGTGGGGAACATGAATAGGTGTTTCTTCTGCAAATCTGAGCTCTGTGTCAAAAGTTAAGTTTTCTGGTTGAATTGAGCCCTACTGCCAATTCTGAGATACAGTTTGGTCTAACTCCTCAGGGAACGCTCGTACTTGAAAATTGAATGTGTTTTTGCCCTTTTTTAGACCGTGGGGAACATGAATATGTGTTTCTTCTGCAAATCTGAGCTCTGTGTCAAACATTAAGTTTTCTGGTTGAATTGAGCTCTACTGCCAATTCTGAGATACAATTTGGTCTAAGTCCTCAGGGAACTCTCGTACTTGAAAATTGAATGTGTTTTGTGGTTTTCAGACCGTGGGGAACATAAATGTGTGTTTCTTCTGCAAATCTGAGCTCTGTGCCAAAAGTTATGTTTTCTGGCTGAATTGAGCCCTACTGCCAAATCTGAGATACACTTTAGTCTAACTCCTCAGGGAAAACTCTTACTTGAAAATTGAATGTATTTTTGCGCTTTCTTAGACCGTGGGGAACGTGAATATATGTTTCTTCTGCAAATTTGAGTTCTGTGTCAAAAGTTAAGTTTTCTGGTTGAATTGAGCCCTACTGCCAATTCTGAGATACAGTTTGGTCTAACTCCTCAGGGAAAGCTCGTACTTGAAAATTGAATGTGTTTTTGCCCTTTCTCAGACCGTGGGGAACGTGAATATGTGTTTCTTCTGCAAATCTGAGCTCTCTGCGTCAAAAGTTAAGTTTTCTGGTTGAATTGAGCCCTACTGCCAATTCTGAGATCCACTTTGGTCTAACTACTCAGGGAAAGTTCGTACTTGAAAATTGAATGTGTTTTTGCCCTTTCTTAGACCACGGGGAACATGAATGTGTGTTTCTTCTGCAAATCTGAGCTCTGTGCCAAAAGTTATGTTTTCTGGCTGAATTGAGCCCTACTGCCAAATCTGAGATACACTTTAGTCTAACTCCTCAGGGAAAACTCTTACTTGAAAATTGAATGTATTTTTGCACTTTCTTAGAACGTGGGGAACGTGAATATGTGTTTCTTCTGCAAATCTGAGTTCTGTGTCAAAAGTTAAGTTTTCTGGTTGAATTGAGCCCTACTGCCAATTCTGAGATACACTTTGGTCTAACTCCTCAGGGAACGCTCGTACTTGAAAATTGAATGTGTTTTGTGGTTTTCAGACTGTGGGGAACATGAATATGTGTTTCTTCTGCAAATCTGAGCTCTGTGTCAAAAGTTACGTTTTCTGGCTGAATTGAGCCCTACTGCCAATTCTGAGATACACTTTGGTCTAACTCCTCAGGGAAAGCTCGCATTTCAAAATTGAATTTGTTTTGGACTTTACAGACCGTGGGGAACATGAATATGTGTTTCTTTTGCAAATCTGATTTCTGTGTGAAAAGTTACATTTTCTGGCTGAATTGAGATCTACTGCTAAATAGGAGTTGCAGATTGGTCTAACTCCTCAGGGAAAGCTCATATTTTAAAATTGAATGTCTTTTGGACTTTAAAGACAGTAGGGAACATGAATATGTGTTTCTTTTGCAAATCTGAGTTCTGTGTCAAAAGTTACAAATACGACTTAAAGATTGATGTAACTCCTCAGGGAAAGCTCGTACTTGAAAATTGAATGTGTTTTTGCCCTTTCTCAGACCGTGGGGAACGTGAATATGTGTTTCTTCTGCAAATCTGAGCTCTCTGCATCAAAAGTTAAGTTTTCTGGTTGAATTGACCCTACTGCCAATTCTGAGATCCACTTTGGTCTAACTACTCAGGGAAAGCTCGTACTTGAAAATTGAATGTGTTTTTGCCCTTTCTTAGACCACGGGGAACGTGAATATGTGTTTCTTCTGCAAATCTGAGCTCTGTGTCAAAAGTTACGTTTTCTGGTTGAATTGAACCCTACTGCCAATTGTGAGATACTGTTTGGTCTAACTCCTCAGGGAACGCTCGTACTTGAAAATTGAATGCGTTTTTGCCCTTTTTTAGACCGTGGGGAACATGAATATGTGTTTCTTCTGCAAATTTGAGCTCTGTGTCAAACGTTAAGTTTTCTGGTTGAATTGAGCCCTACTGCCAATTCTGAGATACACTTTGGTCTAACTCCTCAGGCAAAGCTCGTACTAGAAAATTGAATGTGTTTTTGCCCTTTTTTACACCGTGGGGAACATGAATAGGTGTTTCTTCTGCAAATCTGAGCTCTGTGTCAAAAGTTAAGTTTTCTGGTTGAATTGAGCCCTACTGCCAATTCTGAGATACAGTTTGGTCTAACTCCTCAGGGAACGCTCGTACTTGAAAATTGAATGTGTTTTTGCCCTTTTTTAGACCGTGGGGAACATGAATATGTGTTTCTTCTGCAAATCTGAGCTCTGTGTCAAACGTTAAGTTTTCTGGTTGAATTGAGCCCTACTGCCAATTCTGAGATACACTTTGGTCTAAGTCCTCAGGGAACTCTCGTACTTGAAAATTGAATGTGTTTTGTGGTTTTCAGACCGTGGGGAACATAAATGTGTGTTTCTTCTGCAAATCTGAGCTCTGTGCCAAAAGTTATGTTTTCTGGCTGAATTGAGCCCTACTGCCAAATCTGAGATACACTTTAGTCTAACTCCTCAGGGAAAGCTCGTACTTGAAAATTGAATGTGTTTTTGCCCTTTCTCAGACCGTGGGGAACGTGAATATGTGTTTCTTCTAAAAATCTGAGCTCTCTGCGTCAAAAGTTAAGTTTTCTGGTTGAATTGAGCCCTACTGCCAATTCTGAGATCCACTTTGGTCTAACTCCTCAGGGAACGCTCGTACTTGAAAATTGAATGTGTTTTTGCCCTTTCTTAGACCACGGGGAACATGAATATGTGTTTCTTCTGCAAATCTGAGCTCTGTGTCAAAAGTTACGTTTTCTGGCTGAATTGAGCCCTACTGCCAATTCTGAGATACACTTTGGTCTAACTCCTCAGGGAAAGCTCGCATTTCAAAATTGAATTTGTTTTGGACTTTACAGACCGTGGGGAACATGAATATGTCTTTCTTTTGCAAATCTGATTTCTGTGTGAAAAGTTACATTTTCTGGCTGAATTGAGATCTACTGCTAAATAGGAGTTGCAGATTGGTCTAACTCCTCAGGGAAAGCTCATATTTGAAAATTGAATGTCTTTTGGACTTTAAAGACAGTAGGGAACATGAATATGTGTTTCTTTTGCAAATCTGAGTTCTGTGTCAAAAGTTACAAATACGACTTAAACTTTGATCTAACTCCTCAGGGAAAGCTCGTACTTGAAAATTGAATGTGTTTTTGCCCTTTCTCAGACCGTGGGGAACGTGAATATGTGTTTCTTCTGCAAATCTGAGCTCTCTGCATCAAAAGTTAAGTTTTCTGGTTGAATTGACCCTACTGCCAATTCTGAGATCCACTTTGGTCTAACTACTCAGGGAAAGCTCGTACTTGAAAATTGAATGTGTTTTTGCCCTTTCTTAGACCACGGGGAACGTGAATATGTGTTTCTTCTGCAAATCTGAGCTCTGTGTCAAACGTTAAGTTTTCTGGTTGAATTGAGCCCTACTGCCAATTCTGAGATACACTTTGGTCTAACCCCTCAGGGAAAGCTCGTACTTGAAAATTGAATGTGTTTTTGCCCTTTTTTAGACCGTGGGGAACATGAATATGTGTTTCTTCTGCAAATTTGAGCTCTGTGTCAAACGTTAAGTTTTCTGGTTGAATTGAGCCCTACTGCCAATTCTGAGATACAGTTTGGTCTAACTCCTCAGGGAACGCTCGTACTTGAAAATTGAATGTGTTTTTGCCCTTTTTTAGACCGTGGGGAACATGAATATGTGTTTCTTCTGCAAATCTGAGCTCTGTGTCAAACGTTAAGTTTTCTGGTTGAATTGAGCCCTACTGCCAATTCTGAGATACACTTTGGTCTAAGTCCTCAGGGAACTCTCGTACTTGAAAATTCAATGTGTTTTGTGGTTTTCAGACCGTGGGGAATATAAATGTGTGTTTCTTCTGCAAATCTGAGCTCTGTGCCAAAAGTTATGTTTTCTGGCTGAATTGAGCCCTACTGCCAAATCTGAGATACACTTTAGTCTAACTCCTCAGGGAAAACTCTTACTTGAAAATTGAATGTATTTTTGCGCTTTCTTAGACCGTGGGGAACGTGAATATATGTTTCTTCTGCAAATTTGAGTTCTGTGTCAAAAGTTAAGTTTTCTGGTTGAATTGAGCCCTACTGCCAATTCTGAGATACAGTTTGGTCTAACTCCTCAGGGAAAGCTCGTACTTGAAAATTGAATGTGTTTTTGCCCTTTCTCAGACCGTGGGGAACGTGAATATGTGTTTCTTCTAAAAATCTGAGCTCTCTGCGTCAAAAGTTAAGTTTTCTGGTTGAATTGAGCCCTACTGCCAAATCTGAGATCCACTTTGGTCTAACTCCTCAGGGAACGCTCGTACTTGAAAATTGAATGTGTTTTTGCCCTTTCTTAGACCACGGGGAACATGAATATGTGTTTCTTCTGCAAATCTGAGCTCTGTGTCAAAAGTTACGTTTTCTGGCTGAATTGAGCCCTACTGCCAATTCTGAGATACACTTTGGTCTAACTCCTCAGGGAAAGCTCGCATTTCAAAATTGAATTTGTTTTGGACTTTACAGACCGTGGGGAACATGAATATGTGTTTCTTTTGCAAATCTGATTTCTGTGTGAAAAGTTACATTTTCTGGCTGAATTGAGATCTACTGCTAAATAGGAGTTGCAGATTGGTCTAACTCCTCAGGGAAAGCTCATATTTGAAAATTGAATGTCTTTTGGACTTTAAAGACAGTAGGGAACATGAATATGTGTTTCTTTTGCAAATCTGAGTTCTGTGTCAAAAGTTACAAATACGACTTAAAGTTTGATCTAACTCCTCAGGGAAAGCTCGTACTTGAAAATTGAATGTGTTTTTGCCCTTTCTCAGATCGTGGGGAACGTGAATATGTGTTTCTTCTGCAAATCTGAGCTCTCTGCATCAAAAGTTAAGTTTTCTGGTTGAATTGACCCTACTGCCAATTCTGAGATCCACTTTGGTCTAACTACTCAGGGAAAGCTCGTACTTGAAAATTGAATGTGTTTTTGCCCTTTCTTAGACCACGGGGAACGTGAATATGTGTTTCTTCTGCAAATCTGAGCTCTGTGTCAAAAGTTAAGTTTTCTGGTTGAATTGAGCCCTACTGCCAATTCTGAGATGCAGTTTCGTCTAACTCCTCAGGGAACGCTCGTACTTGAAAATTGAATGTGTTTTTGCCCTTTTTTAGACCGTGGGGAACATGAATATGTGTTTCTTCTGCAAATTTGAGCTCTGTGTCAAACGTTAAGTTTTCTGGTTGAATTGAGCCCTACTGCCAATTCTGAGATACACTTTGGTCTAACTCCTCAGGCAAAGCTCGTACTAGAAAATTGAATGTGTTTTTGCCCTTTTTTACACCGTGGGGAACATGAATAGGTGTTTCTTCTGCAAATCTGAGCTCTGTGTCAAAAGTTAAGTTTTCTGGTTGAATTGAGCCCTACTGCCAATTCTGAGATACAGTTTGGTCTAACTCCTCAGGGAACGCTCGTACTTGAAAATTGAATGTGTTTTTGCCCTTTTTTAGACCGTGGGGAACATGAATATGTGTTTCTTCTGCAAATCTGAGCTCTGTGTCAAACATTAAGTTTTCTGGTTGAATTGAGCTCTACTGCCAATTCTGAGATACACTTTGGTCTAAGTCCTCAGGGAACTCTCGTACTTGAAAATTGAATGTGTTTTGTGGTTTTCAGACCGTGGGGAACATAAATGTGTGTTTCTTCTGCAAATCTGAGCTCTGTGCCAAAAGTTATGTTTTCTGGCTGAATTGAGCCCTACTGCCAAATCTGAGTTACACTTTAGTCTAACTCCTCAGGGAAAACTCTTACTTGAAAATTGAATGTATTTTTGCGCTTTCTTAGACCGTGGGGAACGTGAATATATGTTTCTTCTGCAAATTTGAGTTCTGTGTCAAAAGTTAAGTTTTCTGGTTGAATTGAGCCCTACTGCCAATTCTGAGATACAGTTTGGTCTAACTCCTCAGGGAAAGCTCGTACTTGAAAATTGAATGTGTTTTTGCCCTTTCTCAGACCGTGGGGAACGTGAATATGTGTTTCTTCTGCAAATCTGAGCTCTCTGCGTCAAAAGTTAAGTTTTCTGGTTGAATTGAGCCCTACTGCCAATTCTGAGATCCACTTTGGTCTAACTACTCAGGGAAAGTTCGTACTTGAAAATTGAATGTGTTTTTGCCCTTTCTTAGACCACGGGGAACATGAATGTGTGTTTCTTCTGCAAATCTGAGCTCTGTGCCAAAAGTTATGTTTTCTGGCTGAATTGAGCCCTACTGCCAAATCTGAGATACACTTTAGTCTAACTCCTCAGGGAAAACTCTTACTTGAAAATTGAATGTATTTTTGCACTTTCTTAGAACGTGGGGAACGTGAATATGTGTTTCTTCTGCAAATCTGAGTTCTGTGTCAAAAGTTAAGTTTTCTGGTTGAATTGAGCCCTACTGCCAATTCTGAGATACACTTTGGTCTAACTCCTCAGGGAACGCTCGTACTTGAAAATTGAATGTGTTTTGTGGTTTTCAGACTGTGGGGAACATGAATATGTGTTTCTTCTGCAAATCTGAGCTCTGTGTCAAAAGTTACGTTTTCTGGCTGAATTGAGCCCTACTGCCAATTCTGAGATACACTTTGGTCTAACTCCTCAGGGAAAGCTCGCATTTCAAAATTGAATTTGTTTTGGACTTTACAGACCGTGGGGAACATGAATATGTGTTTCTTTTGCAAATCTGATTTCTGTGTGAAAAGTTACATTTTCTGGCTGAATTGAGATCTACTGCTAAATAGGAGTTGCAGATTGGTCTAACTCCTCAGGGAAAGCTCATATTTTAAAATTGAATGTCTTTTGGACTTTAAAGACAGTAGGGAACATGAATATGTGTTTCTTTTGCAAATCTGAGTTCTGTGTCAAAAGTTACAAATACGACTTAAAGATTGATCTAACTCCTCAGGGAAAGCTCGTACTTGAAAATTGAATGTGTTTTTGCCCTTTCTCAGACCGTGGGGAACGTGAATATGTGTTTCTTCTGCAAATCTGAGCTCTCTGCATCAAAAGTTAAGTTTTCTGGTTGAATTGACCCTACTGCCAATTCTGAGATCCACTTTGGTCTAACTACTCAGGGAAAGCTCGTACTTGAAAATTGAATGTGTTTTTGCCCTTTCTTAGACCACGGGGAACGTGAATATGTGTTTCTTCTGCAAATCTGAGCTCTGTGTCAAAAGTTACGTTTTCTGGTTGAATTGAACCCTACTGCCAATTGTGAGATACTGTTTGGTCTAACTCCTCAGGGAACGCTCGTACTTGAAAATTGAATGCGTTTTTGCCCTTTTTTAGACCGTGGGGAACATGAATATGTGTTTCTTCTGCAAATTTGAGCTCTGTGTCAAACGTTAAGTTTTCTGGTTGAATTGAGCCCTACTGCCAATTCTGAGATACACTTTGGTCTAACTCCTCAGGCAAAGCTCGTACTAGAAAATTGAATGTGTTTTTGCCCTTTTTTACACCGTGGGGAACATGAATAGGTGTTTCTTCTGCAAATCTGAGCTCTGTGTCAAAAGTTAAGTTTTCTGGTTGAATTGAGCCCTACTGCCAATTCTGAGATACAGTTTGGTCTAACTCCTCAGGGAACGCTCGTACTTGAAAATTGAATGTGTTTTTGCCCTTTTTTAGACCGTGGGGAACATGAATATGTGTTTCTTCTGCAAATCTGAGCTCTGTGTCAAACGTTAAGTTTTCTGGTTGAATTGAGCCCTACTGCCAATTCTGAGATACACTTTGGTCTAAGTCCTCAGGGAACTCTCGTACTTGAAAATTGAATGTGTTTTGTGGTTTTCAGACCGTGGGGAACATAAATGTGTGTTTCTTCTGCAAATCTGAGCTCTGTGCCAAAAGTTATGTTTTCTGGCTGAATTGAGCCCTACTGCCAAATCTGAGATACACTTTAGTCTAACTCCTCAGGGAAAGCTCGTACTTGAAAATTGAATGTGTTTTTGCCCTTTCTCAGACCGTGGGGAACGTGAATATGTGTTTCTTCTAAAAATCTGAGCTCTCTGCGTCAAAAGTTAAGTTTTCTGGTTGAATTGAGCCCTACTGCCAATTCTGAGATCCACTTTGGTCTAACTCCTCAGGGAACGCTCGTACTTGAAAATTGAATGTGTTTTTGCCCTTTCTTAGACCACGGGGAACATGAATATGTGTTTCTTCTGCAAATCTGAGCTCTGTGTCAAAAGTTACGTTTTCTGGCTGAATTGAGCCCTACTGCCAATTCTGAGATACACTTTGGTCTAACTCCTCAGGGAAAGCTCGCATTTCAAAATTGAATTTGTTTTGGACTTTACAGACCGTGGGGAACATGAATATGTCTTTCTTTTGCAAATCTGATTTCTGTGTGAAAAGTTACATTTTCTGGCTGAATTGAGATCTACTGCTAAATAGGAGTTGCAGATTGGTCTAACTCCTCAGGGAAAGCTCATATTTGAAAATTGAATGTCTTTTGGACTTTAAAGACAGTAGGGAACATGAATATGTGTTTCTTTTGCAAATCTGAGTTCTGTGTCAAAAGTTACAAATACGACTTAAACTTTGATCTAACTCCTCAGGGAAAGCTCGTACTTGAAAATTGAATGTGTTTTTGCCCTTTCTCAGACCGTGGGGAACGTGAATATGTGTTTCTTCTGCAAATCTGAGCTCTCTGCATCAAAAGTTAAGTTTTCTGGTTGAATTGACCCTACTGCCAATTCTGAGATCCACTTTGGTCTAACTACTCAGGGAAAGCTCGTACTTGAAAATTGAATGTGTTTTTGCCCTTTCTTAGACCACGGGGAACGTGAATATGTGTTTCTTCTGCAAATCTGAGCTCTGTGTCAAACGTTAAGTTTTCTGGTTGAATTGAGCCCTACTGCCAATTCTGAGATACACTTTGGTCTAACCCCTCAGGGAAAGCTCGTACTTGAAAATTGAATGTGTTTTTGCCCTTTTTTAGACCGTGGGGAACATGAATATGTGTTTCTTCTGCAAATTTGAGCTCTGTGTCAAACGTTAAGTTTTCTGGTTGAATTGAGCCCTACTGCCAATTCTGAGATACAGTTTGGTCTAACTCCTCAGGGAACGCTCGTACTTGAAAATTGAATGTGTTTTTGCCCTTTTTTAGACCGTGGGGAACATGAATATGTGTTTCTTCTGCAAATCTGAGCTCTGTGTCAAACGTTAAGTTTTCTGGTTGAATTGAGCCCTACTGCCAATTCTGAGATACACTTTGGTCTAAGTCCTCAGGGAACTCTCGTACTTGAAAATTCAATGTGTTTTGTGGTTTTCAGACCGTGGGGAATATAAATGTGTGTTTCTTCTGCAAATCTGAGCTCTGTGCCAAAAGTTATGTTTTCTGGCTGAATTGAGCCCTACTGCCAAATCTGAGATACACTTTAGTCTAACTCCTCAGGGAAAACTCTTACTTGAAAATTGAATGTATTTTTGCGCTTTCTTAGACCGTGGGGAACATGAATATGTGTTTCTTCTGCAAATTTGAGCTCTGTGTCAAACGTTAAGTTTTCTGGTTGAATTGAGCCCTACTGCCAATTCTGAGATACACTTTGGTCTAACTCCTCAGGCAAAGCTCGTACTAGAAAATTGAATGTGTTTTTGCCCTTTTTTACACCGTGGGGAACATGAATAGGTGTTTCTTCTGCAAATCTGAGCTCTGTGTCAAAAGTTAAGTTTTCTGGTTGAATTGAGCCCTACTGCCAATTCTGAGATACAGTTTGGTCTAACTCCTCAGGGAACGCTCGTACTTGAAAATTGAATGTGTTTTTGCCCTTTTTTAGACCGTGGGGAACATGAATATGTGTTTCTTCTGCAAATCTGAGCTCTGTGTCAAACGTTAAGTTTTCTGGTTGAATTGAGCCCTACTGCCAATTCTGAGATACACTTTGGTCTAAGTCCTCAGGGAACTCTCGTACTTGAAAATTGAATGTGTTTTGTGGTTTTCAGACCGTGGGGAACATAAATGTGTGTTTCTTCTGCAAATCTGAGCTCTGTGCCAAAAGTTATGTTTTCTGGCTGAATTGAGCCCTACTGCCAAATCTGAGATACACTTTAGTCTAACTCCTCAGGGAAAGCTCGTACTTGAAAATTGAATGTGTTTTTGCCCTTTCTCAGACCGTGGGGAACGTGAATATGTGTTTCTTCTAAAAATCTGAGCTCTCTGCGTCAAAAGTTAAGTTTTCTGGTTGAATTGAGCCCTACTGCCAATTCTGAGATCCACTTTGGTCTAACTCCTCAGGGAACGCTCGTACTTGAAAATTGAATGTGTTTTTGCCCTTTCTTAGACCACGGGGAACATGAATATGTGTTTCTTCTGCAAATCTGAGCTCTGTGTCAAAAGTTACGTTTTCTGGCTGAATTGAGCCCTACTGCCAATTCTGAGATACACTTTGGTCTAACTCCTCAGGGAAAGCTCGCATTTCAAAATTGAATTTGTTTTGGACTTTACAGACCGTGGGGAACATGAATATGTCTTTCTTTTGCAAATCTGATTTCTGTGTGAAAAGTTACATTTTCTGGCTGAATTGAGATCTACTGCTAAATAGGAGTTGCAGATTGGTCTAACTCCTCAGGGAAAGCTCATATTTGAAAATTGAATGTCTTTTGGACTTTAAAGACAGTAGGGAACATGAATATGTGTTTCTTTTGCAAATCTGAGTTCTGTGTCAAAAGTTACAAATACGACTTAAACTTTGATCTAACTCCTCAGGGAAAGCTCGTACTTGAAAATTGAATGTGTTTTTGCCCTTTCTCAGACCGTGGGGAACGTGAATATGTGTTTCTTCTGCAAATCTGAGCTCTCTGCATCAAAAGTTAAGTTTTCTGGTTGAATTGACCCTACTGCCAATTCTGAGATCCACTTTGGTCTAACTACTCAGGGAAAGCTCGTACTTGAAAATTGAATGTGTTTTTGCCCTTTCTTAGACCACGGGGAACGTGAATATGTGTTTCTTCTGCAAATCTGAGCTCTGTGTCAAACGTTAAGTTTTCTGGTTGAATTGAGCCCTACTGCCAATTCTGAGATACACTTTGGTCTAACCCCTCAGGGAAAGCTCGTACTTGAAAATTGAATGTGTTTTTGCCCTTTTTTAGACCGTGGGGAACATGAATATGTGTTTCTTCTGCAAATTTGAGCTCTGTGTCAAACGTTAAGTTTTCTGGTTGAATTGAGCCCTACTGCCAATTCTGAGATACAGTTTGGTCTAACTCCTCAGGGAACGCTCGTACTTGAAAATTGAATGTGTTTTTGCCCTTTTTTAGACCGTGGGGAACATGAATATGTGTTTCTTCTGCAAATCTGAGCTCTGTGTCAAACGTTAAGTTTTCTGGTTGAATTGAGCCCTACTGCCAATTCTGAGATACACTTTGGTCTAAGTCCTCAGGGAACTCTCGTACTTGAAAATTCAATGTGTTTTGTGGTTTTCAGACCGTGGGGAATATAAATGTGTGTTTCTTCTGCAAATCTGAGCTCTGTGCCAAAAGTTATGTTTTCTGGCTGAATTGAGCCCTACTGCCAAATCTGAGATACACTTTAGTCTAACTCCTCAGGGAAAACTCTTACTTGAAAATTGAATGTATTTTTGCGCTTTCTTAGACCGTGGGGAACGTGAATATATGTTTCTTCTGCAAATTTGAGTTCTGTGTCAAAAGTTAAGTTTTCTGGTTGAATTGAGCCCTACTGCCAATTCTGAGATACAGTTTGGTCTAACTCCTCAGGGAAAGCTCGTACTTGAAAATTGAATGTGTTTTTGCCCTTTCTCAGACCGTGGGGAACGTGAATATGTGTTTCTTCTAAAAATCTGAGCTCTCTGCGTCAAAAGTTAAGTTTTCTGGTTGAATTGAGCCCTACTGCCAAATCTGAGATCCACTTTGGTCTAACTCCTCAGGGAACGCTCGTACTTGAAAATTGAATGTGTTTTTGCCCTTTCTTAGACCACGGGGAACATGAATATGTGTTTCTTCTGCAAATCTGAGCTCTGTGTCAAAAGTTACGTTTTCTGGCTGAATTGAGCCCTACTGCCAATTCTGAGATACACTTTGGTCTAACTCCTCAGGGAAAGCTCGCATTTCAAAATTGAATTTGTTTTGGACTTTACAGACCGTGGGGAACATGAATATGTGTTTCTTTTGCAAATCTGATTTCTGTGTGAAAAGTTACATTTTCTGGCTGAATTGAGATCTACTGCTAAATAGGAGTTGCAGATTGGTCTAACTCCTCAGGGAAAGCTCATATTTTAAAATTGAATGTCTTTTGGACTTTAAAGACAGTAGGGAACATGAATATGTGTTTCTTTTGCAAATCTGAGTTCTGTGTCAAAAGTTACAAATACGACTTAAAGATTGATCTAACTCCTCAGGGAAAGCTCGTACTTGAAAATTGAATGTGTTTTTGCCCTTTCTCAGACCGTGGGGAACGTGAATATGTGTTTCTTCTGCAAATCTGAGCTCTCTGCATCAAAAGTTAAGTTTTCTGGTTGAATTGACCCTACTGCCAATTCTGAGATCCACTTTGGTCTAACTACTCAGGGAAAGCTCGTACTTGAAAATTGAATGTGTTTTTGCCCTTTCTTAGACCACGGGGAACGTGAATATGTGTTTCTTCTGCAAATCTGAGCTCTGTGTCAAAAGTTACGTTTTCTGGTTGAATTGAACCCTACTGCCAATTGTGAGATACTGTTTGGTCTAACTCCTCAGGGAACGCTCGTACTTGAAAATTGAATGCGTTTTTGCCCTTTTTTAGACCGTGGGGAACATGAATATGTGTTTCTTCTGCAAATTTGAGCTCTGTGTCAAACGTTAAGTTTTCTGGTTGAATTGAGCCCTACTGCCAATTCTGAGATACACTTTGGTCTAACTCCTCAGGCAAAGCTCGTACTAGAAAATTGAATGTGTTTTTGCCCTTTTTTACACCGTGGGGAACATGAATAGGTGTTTCTTCTGCAAATCTGAGCTCTGTGTCAAAAGTTAAGTTTTCTGGTTGAATTGAGCCCTACTGCCAATTCTGAGATACAGTTTGGTCTAACTCCTCAGGGAACGCTCGTACTTGAAAATTGAATGTGTTTTTGCCCTTTTTTAGACCGTGGGGAACATGAATATGTGTTTCTTCTGCAAATCTGAGCTCTGTGTCAAACGTTAAGTTTTCTGGTTGAATTGAGCCCTACTGCCAATTCTGAGATACACTTTGGTCTAAGTCCTCAGGGAACTCTCGTACTTGAAAATTGAATGTGTTTTGTGGTTTTCAGACCGTGGGGAACATAAATGTGTGTTTCTTCTGCAAATCTGAGCTCTGTGCCAAAAGTTATGTTTTCTGGCTGAATTGAGCCCTACTGCCAAATCTGAGATACACTTTAGTCTAACTCCTCAGGGAAAGCTCGTACTTGAAAATTGAATGTGTTTTTGCCCTTTCTCAGACCGTGGGGAACGTGAATATGTGTTTCTTCTAAAAATCTGAGCTCTCTGCGTCAAAAGTTAAGTTTTCTGGTTGAATTGAGCCCTACTGCCAATTCTGAGATCCACTTTGGTCTAACTCCTCAGGGAACGCTCGTACTTGAAAATTGAATGTGTTTTTGCCCTTTCTTAGACCACGGGGAACATGAATATGTGTTTCTTCTGCAAATCTGAGCTCTGTGTCAAAAGTTACGTTTTCTGGCTGAATTGAGCCCTACTGCCAATTCTGAGATACACTTTGGTCTAACTCCTCAGGGAAAGCTCGCATTTCAAAATTGAATTTGTTTTGGACTTTACAGACCGTGGGGAACATGAATATGTCTTTCTTTTGCAAATCTGATTTCTGTGTGAAAAGTTACATTTTCTGGCTGAATTGAGATCTACTGCTAAATAGGAGTTGCAGATTGGTCTAACTCCTCAGGGAAAGCTCATATTTGAAAATTGAATGTCTTTTGGACTTTAAAGACAGTAGGGAACATGAATATGTGTTTCTTTTGCAAATCTGAGTTCTGTGTCAAAAGTTACAAATACGACTTAAACTTTGATCTAACTCCTCAGGGAAAGCTCGTACTTGAAAATTGAATGTGTTTTTGCCCTTTCTCAGACCGTGGGGAACGTGAATATGTGTTTCTTCTGCAAATCTGAGCTCTCTGCATCAAAAGTTAAGTTTTCTGGTTGAATTGACCCTACTGCCAATTCTGAGATCCACTTTGGTCTAACTACTCAGGGAAAGCTCGTACTTGAAAATTGAATGTGTTTTTGCCCTTTCTTAGACCACGGGGAACGTGAATATGTGTTTCTTCTGCAAATCTGAGCTCTGTGTCAAACGTTAAGTTTTCTGGTTGAATTGAGCCCTACTGCCAATTCTGAGATACACTTTGGTCTAACCCCTCAGGGAAAGCTCGTACTTGAAAATTGAATGTGTTTTTGCCCTTTTTTAGACCGTGGGGAACATGAATATGTGTTTCTTCTGCAAATTTGAGCTCTGTGTCAAACGTTAAGTTTTCTGGTTGAATTGAGCCCTACTGCCAATTCTGAGATACAGTTTGGTCTAACTCCTCAGGGAACGCTCGTACTTGAAAATTGAATGTGTTTTTGCCCTTTTTTAGACCGTGGGGAACATGAATATGTGTTTCTTCTGCAAATCTGAGCTCTGTGTCAAACGTTAAGTTTTCTGGTTGAATTGAGCCCTACTGCCAATTCTGAGATACACTTTGGTCTAAGTCCTCAGGGAACTCTCGTACTTGAAAATTCAATGTGTTTTGTGGTTTTCAGACCGTGGGGAATATAAATGTGTGTTTCTTCTGCAAATCTGAGCTCTGTGCCAAAAGTTATGTTTTCTGGCTGAATTGAGCCCTACTGCCAAATCTGAGATACACTTTAGTCTAACTCCTCAGGGAAAACTCTTACTTGAAAATTGAATGTATTTTTGCGCTTTCTTAGACCGTGGGGAACATGAATATGTGTTTCTTCTGCAAATTTGAGCTCTGTGTCAAACGTTAAGTTTTCTGGTTGAATTGAGCCCTACTGCCAATTCTGAGATACACTTTGGTCTAACTCCTCAGGCAAAGCTCGTACTAGAAAATTGAATGTGTTTTTGCCCTTTTTTACACCGTGGGGAACATGAATAGGTGTTTCTTCTGCAAATCTGAGCTCTGTGTCAAAAGTTAAGTTTTCTGGTTGAATTGAGCCCTACTGCCAATTCTGAGATACAGTTTGGTCTAACTCCTCAGGGAACGCTCGTACTTGAAAATTGAATGTGTTTTTGCCCTTTTTTAGACCGTGGGGAACATGAATATGTGTTTCTTCTGCAAATCTGAGCTCTGTGTCAAACGTTAAGTTTTCTGGTTGAATTGAGCCCTACTGCCAATTCTGAGATACACTTTGGTCTAAGTCCTCAGGGAACTCTCGTACTTGAAAATTGAATGTGTTTTGTGGTTTTCAGACCGTGGGGAACATAAATGTGTGTTTCTTCTGCAAATCTGAGCTCTGTGCCAAAAGTTATGTTTTCTGGCTGAATTGAGCCCTACTGCCAAATCTGAGATACACTTTAGTCTAACTCCTCAGGGAAAGCTCGTACTTGAAAATTGAATGTGTTTTTGCCCTTTCTCAGACCGTGGGGAACGTGAATATGTGTTTCTTCTAAAAATCTGAGCTCTCTGCGTCAAAAGTTAAGTTTTCTGGTTGAATTGAGCCCTACTGCCAATTCTGAGATCCACTTTGGTCTAACTCCTCAGGGAACGCTCGTACTTGAAAATTGAATGTGTTTTTGCCCTTTCTTAGACCACGGGGAACATGAATATGTGTTTCTTCTGCAAATCTGAGCTCTGTGTCAAAAGTTACGTTTTCTGGCTGAATTGAGCCCTACTGCCAATTCTGAGATACACTTTGGTCTAACTCCTCAGGGAAAGCTCGCATTTCAAAATTGAATTTGTTTTGGACTTTACAGACCGTGGGGAACATGAATATGTCTTTCTTTTGCAAATCTGATTTCTGTGTGAAAAGTTACATTTTCTGGCTGAATTGAGATCTACTGCTAAATAGGAGTTGCAGATTGGTCTAACTCCTCAGGGAAAGCTCATATTTGAAAATTGAATGTCTTTTGGACTTTAAAGACAGTAGGGAACATGAATATGTGTTTCTTTTGCAAATCTGAGTTCTGTGTCAAAAGTTACAAATACGACTTAAACTTTGATCTAACTCCTCAGGGAAAGCTCGTACTTGAAAATTGAATGTGTTTTTGCCCTTTCTCAGACCGTGGGGAACGTGAATATGTGTTTCTTCTGCAAATCTGAGCTCTCTGCATCAAAAGTTAAGTTTTCTGGTTGAATTGACCCTACTGCCAATTCTGAGATCCACTTTGGTCTAACTACTCAGGGAAAGCTCGTACTTGAAAATTGAATGTGTTTTTGCCCTTTCTTAGACCACGGGGAACGTGAATATGTGTTTCTTCTGCAAATCTGAGCTCTGTGTCAAACGTTAAGTTTTCTGGTTGAATTGAGCCCTACTGCCAATTCTGAGATACACTTTGGTCTAACCCCTCAGGGAAAGCTCGTACTTGAAAATTGAATGTGTTTTTGCCCTTTTTTAGACCGTGGGGAACATGAATATGTGTTTCTTCTGCAAATTTGAGCTCTGTGTCAAACGTTAAGTTTTCTGGTTGAATTGAGCCCTACTGCCAATTCTGAGATACAGTTTGGTCTAACTCCTCAGGGAACGCTCGTACTTGAAAATTGAATGTGTTTTTGCCCTTTTTTAGACCGTGGGGAACATGAATATGTGTTTCTTCTGCAAATCTGAGCTCTGTGTCAAACGTTAAGTTTTCTGGTTGAATTGAGCCCTACTGCCAATTCTGAGATACACTTTGGTCTAAGTCCTCAGGGAACTCTCGTACTTGAAAATTCAATGTGTTTTGTGGTTTTCAGACCGTGGGGAATATAAATGTGTGTTTCTTCTGCAAATCTGAGCTCTGTGCCAAAAGTTATGTTTTCTGGCTGAATTGAGCCCTACTGCCAAATCTGAGATACACTTTAGTCTAACTCCTCAGGGAAAACTCTTACTTGAAAATTGAATGTATTTTTGCGCTTTCTTAGACCGTGGGGAACGTGAATATATGTTTCTTCTGCAAATTTGAGTTCTGTGTCAAAAGTTAAGTTTTCTGGTTGAATTGAGCCCTACTGCCAATTCTGAGATACAGTTTGGTCTAACTCCTCAGGGAAAGCTCGTACTTGAAAATTGAATGTGTTTTTGCCCTTTCTCAGACCGTGGGGAACGTGAATATGTGTTTCTTCTAAAAATCTGAGCTCTCTGCGTCAAAAGTTAAGTTTTCTGGTTGAATTGAGCCCTACTGCCAAATCTGAGATCCACTTTGGTCTAACTCCTCAGGGAACGCTCGTACTTGAAAATTGAATGTGTTTTTGCCCTTTCTTAGACCACGGGGAACATGAATATGTGTTTCTTCTGCAAATCTGAGCTCTGTGTCAAAAGTTACGTTTTCTGGCTGAATTGAGCCCTACTGCCAATTCTGAGATACACTTTGGTCTAACTCCTCAGGGAAAGCTCGCATTTCAAAATTGAATTTGTTTTGGACTTTACAGACCGTGGGGAACATGAATATGTGTTTCTTTTGCAAATCTGATTTCTGTGTGAAAAGTTACATTTTCTGGCTGAATTGAGATCTACTGCTAAATAGGAGTTGCAGATTGGTCTAACTCCTCAGGGAAAGCTCATATTTGAAAATTGAATGTCTTTTGGACTTTAAAGACAGTAGGGAACATGAATATGTGTTTCTTTTGCAAATCTGAGTTCTGTGTCAAAAGTTACAAATACGACTTAAAGTTTGATCTAACTCCTCAGGGAAAGCTCGTACTTGAAAATTGAATGTGTTTTTGCCCTTTCTCAGACCGTGGGGAACGTGAATATGTGTTTCTTCTGCAAATCTGAGCTCTCTGCATCAAAAGTTAAGTTTTCTGGTTGAATTGACCCTACTGCCAATTCTGAGATCCACTTTGGTCTAACTACTCAGGGAAAGCTCGTACTTGAAAATTGAATGTGTTTTTGCCCTTTCTTAGACCACGGGGAACGTGAATATGTGTTTCTTCTGCAAATCTGAGCTCTGTGTCAAAAGTTACGTTTTCTGGTTGAATTGAACCCTAGACCGTGGGGAACATGAATATGTGTTTCTTCTGCAAATTTGAGCTCTGTGTCAAACGTTAAGTTTTCTGGTTGAATTGAGCCCTACTGCCAATTCTGAGATACACTTTGGTCTAACTCCTCAGGCAAAGCTCGTACTAGAAAATTGAATGTGTTTTTGCCCTTTTTTACACCGTGGGGAACATGAATAGGTGTTTCTTCTGCAAATCTGAGCTCTGTGTCAAAAGTTAAGTTTTCTGGTTGAATTGAGCCCTACTGCCAATTCTGAGATACAGTTTGGTCTAACTCCTCAGGGAACGCTCGTACTTGAAAATTGAATGTGTTTTTGCTTTTTTTTAGACCGTGGGGAACATGAATATGTGTTTCTTCTGCAAATCTGAGCTCTGTGTCAAACGTTAAGTTTTCTGGTTGAATTGAGCCCTACTGCCAATTCTGAGATACACTTTGGTCTAAGTCCTCAGGGAACTCTCGTACTTGAAAATTGAATGTGTTTTGTGGTTTTCAGACCGTGGGGAACATAAATGTGTGTTTCTTCTGCAAATCTGAGCTCTGTGCCAAAAGTTATGTTTTCTGGCTGAATTGAGCCCTACTGCCAAATCTGAGATACACTTTAGTCTAACTCCTCAGGGAAAACTCTTACTTGAAAATTGAATGTATTTTTGCCCTTTCTTAGACCGTGGGGAACGTGAATATGTGTTTCTTCTGCAAATCTGAGCAGTGTGTCAAACGATAAGTTTTCTGGTTGAATTGAGCCCTACTGCCAATTCTGAGATACACTTTGGTCTAACTCCTCAGGGAAAGCTCGCATTTCAAAATTGAACTTGTTTTGGACTTTACAGACCGTGGGGAACATGAATATGTGTTTCTTTTGCAAATCTGATTTCTGTGTGAAAAGTTACATTTTCTGGCTGAATTGAGATCTACTGCTAAATAGGAGTTGCAGATTGGTCTAACTCCTCAGGGAAAGCTCATATTTGAAAATTGAATGTCTTTTGGACTTTAAAGACAGTAGGGAACATGAATATGTGTTTCTTTTGCAAATCTGAGTTCTGTGTCAAAAGTTACAAATACGACTTAAAGATTGATCTAACTCCTCAGGGAAAGCTCGTATTTGAAAATTGAATGTGTTTTTGGGCTTTTCAGACCATGAGGAGCATGAATATGAGTTTCTTCTGCAAATCTGAGCATTGTGTCAAACGTTAAGTTTTCTGGTTGAATTGGGCCTTACTGCCAATTCTGAGATACACTTTGGTCTAACTCCTCAGGGACAGCTCGTACTTGAAAATTGAATGTGTTTTTGCCCTTTCTCAGACCGTGGGGAACGTGAATATGTGTTTCTTCTGCAAATCTGAGCTCTCTGCATCAAAAGTTAAGTTTTCTGGTTGAATTGACCCTACTGCCAATTCTGAGATCCACTTTGGTCTAACTACTCAGGGAAAGCTCGTACTTGAAAATTGAATGTGTTTTTGCCCTTTCTTAGACCACGGGGAACGTGAATATGTGTTTCTTCTGCAAATCTGAGCTCTGTGTCAAAAGTTACGTTTTCTGGTTGAATTGAACCCTAGACCGTGGGGAACATGAATATGTGTTTCTTCTGCAAATTTGAGCTCTGTGTCAAACGTTAAGTTTTCTGGTTGAATTGAGCCCTACTGCCAATTCTGAGATACACTTTGGTCTAACTCCTCAGGCAAAGCTCGTACTAGAAAATTGAATGTGTTTTTGCCCTTTTTTACACCGTGGGGAACATGAATAGGTGTTTCTTCTGCAAATCTGAGCTCTGTGTCAAAAGTTAAGTTTTCTGGTTGAATTGAGCCCTACTGCCAATTCTGAGATACAGTTTGGTCTAACTCCTCAGGGAACGCTCGTACTTGAAAATTGAATGTGTTTTTGCCCTTTTTTAGACCGTGGGGAACATGAATATGTGTTTCTTCTGCAAATCTGAGCTCTCTGCGTCAAACGTTAAGTTTTCTGGTTGAATTGAGCCCTACTGCCAATTCTGAGATACACTTTGGTCTAACTCCTCAGGGAAAGCTCGCATTTCAAAATTGAATTTGTTTTGGACTTTACAGACCGTGGGGAACATGAATATGTGTTTCTTTTGCAAATTTGATTTCTGTGTGAAAAGTTACATTTTCTGGCTGAATTGAGATCTACTGCTAAATAGGAGTTGCAGATTGGTCTAACTCCTCAGGGAAAGCTCATATTTGAAAATTGAATGTCTTTTGGACTTTAAAGACAGTAGGGAACATGAACATGTGTTTCTTTTGCAAATCTGAGTTCTGTGTCAAAAGTTACAAATACGACTTAAAGATTGATCTAACTACTCAGGGAAAGCTCATACTTGAAAATTGAATGTGTTTTTGCCCTTTCTCAGACCGTGGGGAACGTGAATATGTGTTTCTTCTGCAAATCTGAGCTCTCTGCATCAAAAGTTAAGTTTTCTAGTTGAATTGAGCCCTACTGCCAATTCTGAGATCCACTTTGGTCTAACTACTCAGGGAAAGCTCGTACTTGAAAATTGAATGTGTTTTAGCCCTTTCTTAGACCACGGGGAACGTGAATATGTGTTTCTTCTGCAAATCTGAGCTCTGTGTCAAAAGTTAAGTTTTCTGGTTGAATTGAGCCCTACTGCCAATTCTGAGATACAGTTTGGTCTAACTCCTCAGAGAACGCTCGTACTTGAAAATTGAATGTGTTTTTGCCCTTTTTTAGACCGTGGGGAACATGAATATGTGTTTCTTCTGCAAATCTGAGCTCTGTGTCAAACGTTAAGTTTTCTGGTTGAATTGAGCCCTACTGCCAATTCTGAGATACACTTTGGTCTAACTCCTCAGGGAAAGCTCGTACTTGAAAATTGAATGTGTTTTTGCCCTTTTTTAGACCGTGGGGAACATGAATATGTGTTTCTTCTGCAAATTTGAGCTCTGTGTCAAACGTTAAGTTTTCTGGTTGAATTGAGCCCTACTGCCAATTCTGAGATACACTTTGGTCTAACTCCTCAGGCAAAGCTCGTACGAGAAAATTGAATGTGTTTTTGCCCTTTTTTACACCGTGGGGAACATGAATAGGTGTTTCTTCTGCAAATCTGAGCTCTGTGTCAAAAGTTAAGTTTTCTGGTTGAATTGAGCCCTACTGCCAATTCTGAGATACAGTTTGGTCTAACTCCTCAGGGAACGCTCGTACTTGAAAATTGAATGTGTTTTTGCCCTTTTTTAGACCGTGGGGAACATGAATATGTGTTTCTTCTGCAAATCTGAGCTCTGTGTCAAACATTAAGTTTTCTGGTTGAATTGAGCCCTACTGCCAATTCTGAGATACACTTTGGTCTAAGTCCTCAGGGAACTCTCGTACTTGAAAATTGAATGTGTTTTGTGGTTTTCAGACCGTGGGGAACATAAATGTGTGTTTCTTCTGCAAATCTGAGCTCTGTGCCAAAAGTTATGTTTTCTGGCTGAATTGAGCCCTACTGCCAAATCTGAGATACACTTTAGTCTAACTCCTCAGGGAAAACTCTTACTTGAAAATTGAATGTATTTTTGCGCTTTCTTAGACCGTGGGGAACGTGAATATATGTTTCTTCTGCAAATTTGAGTTCTGTGTCAAAAGTTAAGTTTTCTGGTTGAATTGAGCCCTACTGCCAATTCTGAGATACAGTTTGGTCTAACTCCTCAGGGAAAGCTCGTACTTGAAAATTGAATGTGTTTTTGCCCTTTCTCAGACCGTGGGGAACGTGAATATGTGTTTCTTCTGCAAATCTGAGCTCTCTGCGTCAAAAGTTAAGTTTTCTGGTTGAATTGAGCCCTACTGCCAATTCTGAGATCCACTTTGGTCTAACTACTCAGGGAAAGTTCGTACTTGAAAATTGAATGTGTTTTTGCCCTTTCTTAGACCACGGGGAACATGAATGTGTGTTTCTTCTGCAAATCTGAGCTCTGTGCCAAAAGTTATGTTTTCTGGCTGAATTGAGCCCTACTGCCAAATCTGAGATACACTTTAGTCTAACTCCTCAGGGAAAACTCTTACTTGAAAATTGAATGTATTTTTGCACTTTCTTAGACCGTGGGGAACGTGAATATGTGTTTCTTCTGCAAATCTGAGTTCTGTGTCAAAAGTTAAGTTTTCTGGTTGAATTGAGCCCTACTGCCAATTCTGAGATACACTTTGGTCTAACTCCTCAGGGAACGCTCGTACTTGAAAATTGAATGTGTTTTGTGGTTTTCAGACTGTGGGGAACATGAATATGTGTTTCTTCTGCAAATTTGAGCTCTGTGTCAAAAGTTACGTTTTCTGGCTGAATTGAGCCCTACTGCCAATTCTGAGATACACTTTGGTCTAACTCCTCAGGGAAAGCTCGCATTTCAAAATTGAATTTGTTTTGGACTTTACAGACCGTGGGGAACATGAATATGTGTTTCTTTTGCAAATCTGATTTCTGTGTGAAAAGTTACATTTTCTGGCTGAATTGAGATCTACTGCTAAATAGGAGTTGCAGATTGGTCTAACTCCTCAGGGAAAGCTCATATTTGAAAATTGAATGTCTTTTGGACTTTAAAGACAGTAGGGAACATGAATATGTGTTTCTTTTGCAAATCTGAGTTCTGTGTCAAAAGTTACAAATACGACTTAAAGATTGATCTAACTCCTCAGGGAAAGCTCGTACTTGAAAATTGAATGTGTTTTTGCCCTTTCTCAGACCGTGGGGAACGTGAATATGTGTTTCTTCTGCAAATCTGAGCTCTCTGCATCAAAAGTTAAGTTTTCTGGTTGAATTGACCTTACTGCCAATTCTGAGATACAGTTTGGTCTAACTCCTCAGGGAACGCTCGTACTTGAAAATTGAATGTGTTTTTGCCCTTTTTTAGACCGTGGGGAACATGAATATGTGTTTCTTCTGCAAATCTGAGCTCTGTGTCAAACATTAAGTTTTCTGGTTGAATTGAGCCCTACTGCCAATTCTGAGATACACTTTGGTCTAAGTCCTCAGGGAACTCTCGTACTTGAAAATTGAATGTGTTTTGTGGTTTTCAGACCGTGGGGAACATAAATGTGTGTTTCTTCTGCAAATCTGAGCTCTGTGCCAAAAGTTATGTTTTCTGGCTGAATTGAGCCCTACTGCCAATTCTGAGATACAGTTTGGTCTAACTCCTCAGGGAAAGCTCGTACTTGAAAATTGAATGTGTTTTTGCCCTTTCTCAGACCGTGGGGAACGTGAATATGTGTTTCTTCTGCAAATCTGAGCTCTCTGCGTCAAAAGTTAAGTTTTCTGGTTGAATTGAGCCCTACTGCCAATTCTGAGATCCACTTTGGTCTAACTACTCAGGGAAAGTTCGTACTTGAAAATTGAATGTGTTTTTGCCCTTTCTTAGACCACGGGGAACATGAATGTGTGTTTCTTCTGCAAATCTGAGCTCTGTGCCAAAAGTTATGTTTTCTGGCTGAATTGAGCCCTACTGCCAAATCTGAGATACACTTTAGTCTAACTCCTCAGGGAAAACTCTTACTTGAAAATTGAATGTATTTTTGCACTTTCTTAGACCGTGGGGAACGTGAATATGTGTTTCTTCTGCAAATCTGAGTTCTGTGTCAAAAGTTAAGTTTTCTGGTTGAATTGAGCCCTACTGCCAATTCTGAGATACACTTTGGTCTAACTCCTCAGGGAACGCTCGTACTTGAAAATTGAATGTGTTTTGTGGTTTTCAGACTGTGGGGAACATGAATATGTGTTTCTTCTGCAAATTTGAGCTCTGTGTCAAAAGTTACGTTTTCTGGCTGAATTGAGCCCTACTGCCAATTCTGAGATACACTTTGGTCTAACTCCTCAGGGAAAGCTCGCATTTCAAAATTGAATTTGTTTTGGACTTTACAGACCGTGGGGAACATGAATATGTGTTTCTTTTGCAAATCTGATTTCTGTGTGAAAAGTTACATTTTCTGGCTGAATTGAGATCTACTGCTAAATAGGAGTTGCAGATTGGTCTAACTCCTCAGGGAAAGCTCATATTTGAAAATTGAATGTCTTTTGGACTTTAAAGACAGTAGGGAACATGAATATGTGTTTCTTTTGCAAATCTGAGTTCTGTGTCAAAAGTTACAAATACGACTTAAAGATTGATCTAACTCCTCAGGGAAAGCTCGTACTTGAAAATTGAATGTGTTTTTGCCCTTTCTCAGACCGTGGGGAACGTGAATATGTGTTTCTTCTGCAAATCTGAGCTCTCTGCATCAAAAGTTAAGTTTTCTGGTTGAATTGACCTTACTGCCAATTCTGAGATCCACTTTGGTCTAACTACTCAGGGAAAGCTCGTACTTGAAAATTGAATGTGTTTTTGCCCTTTCTTAGACCACGGGGAATGTGAATATGTGTTTCTTCTGCAAATCTGAGCTCTGTGTCAAAAGTTAAGTTTTCTGGTTGAATTGAGCCCTACTGCCAATTCTGAGATACACTTTGGTCTAACTCCTCAGGGAACGCTCGTACTTGAAAATTGAATGTGTTTTTGCCCTTTTTTAGACCGTGGGGAACATGAATATGTGTTTCTTCTGCAAATCTGAGCTCTGTGTCAAACGTTAAGTTTTCTGGTTGAATTGAGCCCTACTGCCAATTCTGAGATACACTTTGGTCTAACTCCTCAGAGAAAGCTCGTACTTGAAAATTGAATGTGTTTTTGCCCTTTCTCAGACCGTGGGGAACGTGAATATGTGTTTCTTCTGCAAATCTGAGCTCTGTGTCAAACGTTAAGTTTTCTGGTTGAATTGAGCCCTACTGCCAATTCTGAGATACACTTTAGTCTAACTCCTCAGGGAAAACTCTTAGTTGAAAATTGAATGTATTTTTGCCCTTTCTCAGACCGTGGGGAACGTGAATATGTGTTTCTTCTGCAAATCTGAGCTCTCTGCGTCAAAAGTTAAGTTTTCTGGTTGAATTGAGCCCTACTGCCAATTCTGAGATCCACTTTGGTCTAACTACTCAGGGAAAGTTCGTACTTGAAAATTGAATGTGTTTTTGCCCTTTCTTAGACCACGGGGAACGTGAATATGTGTTTCTTCTGCAAATCTGAGCTCTGTGTCAAAAGTTAAGTTTTCTGGTTGAATTGAGCCCTACTGCCAAATCTGAGATACACTTTGGTCTAACTCCTCAGGGAAAGCTCGTATTTCAAAATTGAATGTATTTTGGACTTTACAGACTGTGGGGAACATGAATATGTGTTTCTTTTGCAAATCTGAGTTCTTTGTCAAAAGGTACAAATATGACTTACAGATTGATCTAATTCCTCAGGGAAAGCTCATATTTGAAAATTGAATGTGTTTTTGGACTTTACAGACCGTGGGGAACATGAATATGTGTTTCTTTTGCAAATCTGATTTCTGTGTCAAAAGTTCCGTTTTATGGCTGAATTGAGATCTACTTCTAAATAGGAGTCGCAGATTGGTTTAACTCCTCAGGGAAAGCTCATATTTGAAAAATGAATGTCTTTTGGACTTTTCAGACCGTAGTGAACATGAATATGTGTTTCTTTTGCAAATCTGTGTTCTGTGTCAAAAGTTACAAATATGACTTACAGATTGATCTAACTCCTCAGGGAAAGCTCGCATTTCAAAATTGAATTTGTTTTGGACTTTACAGACCGTGGGGAACATGAATATGTGTTTCTTTTGCAAATCTGATTTCTGTGTGAAAAGTTACATTTTCTGGCTGAATTGAGATCTACTGCTAAATAGGAGTTGCAGATTGGTCTAACTCCTCAGGGAAAGCTCATATTTGAAAATTGAATGTCTTTTGGACTTTAAAGACAGTAGGGAACATGAATATGTGTTTCTTTTGCAAATCTGAGTTCTGTGTCAAAAGTTACAAATATGACTTAAAGATTGATCTAACTCCTCAGGGAAAGCTCGTATTTCAAAATTGAATGTGTTTTTGGTCTTTTCAGACTGTGAGGAGCATGAATATGTGTTTCTTTTGCAAATCTGATTTCTGTGTCAAAAGTTAAAAATATGAGTTAAAGATTGATCTAAGTCCTCAGGGAAAGCTCGTATTTGAAAACTGAATGTGTTTTTGAACTTTTCAGACAATGAGGAGCATGAATATGTGTTTCTTTTGCAAATCTGAAATCTGTGTCAAAAGTTCCGTTTTCTGGCTCAATTGAGATCTACTGCTAAATAGGAATTACAGATTGGTCTAATTACTCAGGGAAAGGTCGTATTTGAAAATTGAATGTGTTTTGGACTTTACAGACCGTGGGGAACATGAATATGTGTTTCTTTTGCAAATCTGTGTTCTGTGTCAAAAGTTACAAATATCACTTAAAGATTGATCTAACTCCTCAGGGACAGCTCGTATTTGAAAATTGAATGTGTTTTTGGGTTTTTCAGACCATGAGGAGCATGAATATGTGTTTCTTCTGCAAATCTGAGCTCTGTGTCAAACGTTAAGTTTTCTGGTTGAATTGAGCCCTACTGCCAATTCTGAGATACACTTTGGTCTAACACCTCAAGCAGATCTCGTACTAGAAAATTGAATGTGTTTTTGCCCTTTTTTACACTGTGGGGAACATGAATAGGTGTTTCTTCTGCAAATCTGAGCTCTGTGTCAAAAGTTAAGTTTTCTGGTTGAATTGAGCCCTACTGCCAATTCTGAGATACAGTTTGGTCTAACTCCTCAGGGAACGCTCGTACTTGAAAATTGAATGTGTTTTTGCCCTTTTTTAGACCGTGGGGAACATGAATATGTGTTTCTTCTGCAAATATGAGCTCTGTGTCAAACGTTAAGTTTTCTGGTTGAATTGAGCCTTACTGCCAATTCTGAGATACACTTTGGTCTAAGTCCTCAGGGATCTCTCGTACTTGAAAATTGAATGTGTTTTGTGGTTTTCAGACCGTGGGGAACATAAATGTGTGTTTCTTCTGCAAATCTGAGCTCTGTGCCAAAAGTTATGTTTTCTGGCTGAATTGAGCCCTACTTCCAAATCTGAGATACACTTTAGTCTAACTCCTCAGGGAACGCTCGTACTTGAAAATTGAATGTGTTTTGTGGTTTTCAGACTGTGGGGAACATGAATATGTGTTTCTTCTGCAAATCTGAGCTCGGTGTCAAAAGTTACGTTTTCTGGCTGAATTGAGCCCTACTGCCAATTCTGAGATACACTTTGGTCTAACTCCTCAGGGAAAGCTCGCATTTCAAAATTGAATTTGTTTTGGACTTTACAGACCGTGGGGAACATGAATATGTGTTTCTTTTGCAAATCTGATTTCTGTGTGAAAAGTTACATTTTCTGGCTGAATTGAGATCTACTGCTAAATAGGAGTTGCAGATTGGTCTAACTCCTCAGGGAAAGCTCATATTTGAAAATTGAATGTCTTTTGGACTTTAAAGACAGTAGGGAACATGAATATGTGTTTCTTTTGCAAATCTGAGTTCTGTGTCAAAAGTTACAAATACGACTTAAAGATTGATCTAACTCCTCAGGGAAAGCTCGTATTTGAAAATTGAATGTGTTTTTGGGCTTTTCAGACCATGAGGTGCATGAATATGTGTTTCTTCTGCAAATCTGAGCTCTCTGTATCAAAAGTTAAGTTTTCTGGTTGAATTGACCCTACTGCCAATTCTGAGATCCACTTTGGTCTAACTACTCAGGGAAAGCTCGTACTTGAAAATTGAATGTGTTTTTGCCCTTTTTTACACCGTGGGGAACATGAATAGGTGTTTCTTCTGCAAATCTGAGTTCTGTGTCAAAAGTTAAGTTTTCTGGTTGAATTGAGCCCTACTGCCAATTCTGAGATCCACTTTGGTCTAACTCCTCAGGGAACGCTCGTACTTGAAAATTGAATGTGTTTTTGCCCTTTTTTAGACCGTGGGGAACATGAATATGTGTTTCTTCTGAAAATCTGAGCTCTGTGTCAAACGTTAAGTTTTCTGGTTGAATTGAGCCCTACTGCCAATTCTGAGATACACTTTGGTCTAACTCCTCAGGGAAAGCTCGTACTTGAAAATTGAATGTGTTTTTGCCCTTTTTTACACCGTGGGGAACATGAATGTGTTTCTTCTGCAAATCTGAGCTCTGTGTCAAAAGTTAAGTTTTCTGGTTGAATTGAGCCCTACTGCCAATTCTGAGATACAGTTTGGTCTAACTCCTCAGGGAACGCTCGTACTTGAAAATTGAATGTGTTTTTGCCCTTTTTTAGACCGTGGGGAACATGAATATGTGTTTCTTCTGCAAATCTGAGCTCTGTGTCAAACGTTAAGTTTTCTGGTTGAATTGAGCCCTACTGCCAATTCTGAGATACACTTTGGTCTAAGTCCTCAGGGAACTCTCGTACTTGAAAATTGAATGTGTTTTGTGGTTTTCAGACCGTGGGGAATATAAATGTGTGTTTCTTCTGCAAATCTGAGCTCTGTGCCAAAAGTTATGTTTTCTGGCTGAATTGAGCCCTACTGCCAAATCTGAGATACAGTTTGGTCTAACTCCTCAGGGAAAACTCTTACTTGAAAATTGAATGTATTTTTGCGCTTTCTTAGACCGTGGGGAACGTGAATATATGTTTCTTCTGCAAATTTGAGTTCTGTGTCAAAAGTTAAGTTTTCTGGTTGAATTGAGCCCTACTGCCAATTCTGAGATACACTTTGGTCTAACTCCTCAGGGAACGCTCGTACTTGAAAATTGAATGTGTTTTGTGGTTTTCAGACTGTGGGGAACATGAATATGTGTTTCTTCTGCAAATCTGAGCTCTGTGTCAGAAGTTACGTTTTCTGGCTGAATTGAGCCCTACTGCCAATTCTGAGATACACTTTGGTCTAACTCCTCAGGGAAAGCTCGCATTTCAAAATTGAATGTATTTTTGCGCTTTCTTAGACCGTGGGGAACGTGAATATATGTTTCTTCTGCAAATTTGAGTTCTGTGTCAAAAGTTAAGTTTTCTGGTTGAATTGAGCCCTACTGCCAATTCTGAGATACAGTTTGGTCTAACTCCTCAGGGAAAGCTCGTACTTGAAAATTGAATGTGTTTTTGCCCTTTCTCAGACCGTGGGGAACGTGAATATGTGTTTCTTCTAAAAATCTGAGCTCTCTGCGTCAAAAGTAAAGTTTTCTGGTTGAATTGAGCCCTACTGCCAAATCTGAGATCCACTTTGGTCTAACTCCTCAGGGAACGCTCGTACTTGAAAATTGAATGTGTTTTTGCCCTTTCTTAGACCACGGGGAACATGAATATGTGTTTCTTCTGCAAATCTGAGCTCTGTGTCAAAAGTTACGTTTTCTGGCTGAATTGAGCCCTACTGCCAATTCTGAGATACACTTTGGTCTAACTCCTCAGGGAAAGCTCGCATTTCAAAATTGAATTTGTTTTGGACTTTACAGACCGTGGGGAACATGAATATGTCTTTCTTTTGCAAATCTGATTTCTGTGTGAAAAGTTACATTTTCTGGCTGAATTGAGATCTACTGCTAAATAGGAGTTGCAGATTGGTCTAACTCCTCAGGGAAAGCTCATATTTGAAAATTGAATGTCTTTTGGACTTTAAAGACAGTAGGGAACATGAATATGTGTTTCTTTTGCAAATCTGAGTTCTGTGTCAAAAGTTACAAATACGACTTAAAGTTTGATCTAACTCCTCAGGGAAAGCTCGTACTTGAAAATTGAATGTGTTTTTGCCCTTTCTCAGATCGTGGGGAACGTGAATATGTGTTTCTTCTGCAAATCTGAGCTCTCTGCATCAAAAGTTAAGTTTTCTGGTTGAATTGACCCTACTGCCAATTCTGAGATCCACTTTGGTCTAACTACTCAGGGAAAGCTCGTACTTGAAAATTGAATGTGTTTTTGCCCTTTCTTAGACCACGGGGAACGTGAATATGTGTTTCTTCTGCAAATCTGAGCTCTGTGTCAAAAGTTAAGTTTTCTGGTTGAATTGAGCCCTACTGCCAATTCTGAGATGCAGTTTCGTCTAACTCCTCAGGGAACGCTCGTACTTGAAAATTGAATGTGTTTTTGCCCTTTTTTAGACCGTGGGGAACATGAATATGTGTTTCTTCTGCAAATTTGAGCTCTGTGTCAAACGTTAAGTTTTCTGGTTGAATTGAGCCCTACTGCCAATTCTGAGATACACTTTGGTCTAACTCCTCAGGCAAAGCTCGTACTAGAAAATTGAATGTGTTTTTGCCCTTTTTTACACCGTGGGGAACATGAATAGGTGTTTCTTCTGCAAATCTGAGCTCTGTGTCAAAAGTTAAGTTTTCTGGTTGAATTGAGCCCTACTGCCAATTCTGAGATACAGTTTGGTCTAACTCCTCAGGGAACGCTCGTACTTGAAAATTGAATGTGTTTTTGCCCTTTTTTAGACCGTGGGGAACATGAATATGTGTTTCTTCTGCAAATCTGAGCTCTGTGTCAAACATTAAGTTTTCTGGTTGAATTGAGCTCTACTGCCAATTCTGAGATACACTTTGGTCTAAGTCCTCAGGGAACTCTCGTACTTGAAAATTGAATGTGTTTTGTGGTTTTCAGACCGTGGGGAACATAAATGTGTGTTTCTTCTGCAAATCTGAGCTCTGTGCCAAAAGTTATGTTTTCTGGCTGAATTGAGCCCTACTGCCAAATCTGAGATACACTTTAGTCTAACTCCTCAGGGAAAACTCTTACTTGAAAATTGAATGTATTTTTGCGCTTTCTTAGACCGTGGGGAACGTGAATATATGT
The DNA here is from genome assembly GCF_059756535.1 of Pantherophis guttatus. Classification (NCBI taxonomy): domain Eukaryota; kingdom Metazoa; phylum Chordata; class Lepidosauria; order Squamata; family Colubridae; genus Pantherophis; species Pantherophis guttatus. The sequence continues at coordinate 181,527,421 of NC_142063.1, read as the reverse complement.
TTCTTCTGCAAATTTGAGTTCTGTGTCAAAAGTTAAGTTTTCTGGTTGAATTGAGCCCTACTGCCAATTCTGAGATACAGTTTGGTCTAACTCCTCAGGGAAAGCTCGTACTTGAAAATTGAATGTGTTTTTGCCCTTTCTCAGACCGTGGGGAACGTGAATATGTGTTTCTTCTGCAAATCTGAGCTCTCTGCGTCAAAAGTTAAGTTTTCTGGTTGAATTGAGCCCTACTGCCAATTCTGAGATCCACTTTGGTCTAACTACTCAGGGAAAGTTCGTACTTGAAAATTGAATGTGTTTTTGCCCTTTCTTAGACCACGGGGAACATGAATGTGTGTTTCTTCTGCAAATCTGAGCTCTGTGCCAAAAGTTATGTTTTCTGGCTGAATTGAGCCCTACTGCCAAATCTGAGATACACTTTAGTCTAACTCCTCAGGGAAAACTCTTACTTGAAAATTGAATGTATTTTTGCACTTTCTTAGAACGTGGGGAACGTGAATATGTGTTTCTTCTGCAAATCTGAGTTCTGTGTCAAAAGTTAAGTTTTCTGGTTGAATTGAGCCCTACTGCCAATTCTGAGATACACTTTGGTCTAACTCCTCAGGGAACGCTCGTACTTGAAAATTGAATGTGTTTTGTGGTTTTCAGACTGTGGGGAACATGAATATGTGTTTCTTCTGCAAATCTGAGCTCTGTGTCAAAAGTTACGTTTTCTGGCTGAATTGAGCCCTACTGCCAATTCTGAGATACACTTTGGTCTAACTCCTCAGGGAAAGCTCGCATTTCAAAATTGAATTTGTTTTGGACTTTACAGACCGTGGGGAACATGAATATGTGTTTCTTTTGCAAATCTGATTTCTGTGTGAAAAGTTACATTTTCTGGCTGAATTGAGATCTACTGCTAAATAGGAGTTGCAGATTGGTCTAACTCCTCAGGGAAAGCTCATATTTGAAAATTGAATGTCTTTTGGACTTTAAAGACAGTAGGGAACATGAATATGTGTTTCTTTTGCAAATCTGAGTTCTGTGTCAAAAGTTACAAATACGACTTAAAGATTGATCTAACTCCTCAGGGAAAGCTCGTACTTGAAAATTGAATGTGTTTTTGCCCTTTCTCAGACCGTGGGGAACGTGAATATGTGTTTCTTCTGCAAATCTGAGCTCTCTGCATCAAAAGTTAAGTTTTCTGGTTGAATTGACCCTACTGCCAATTCTGAGATCCACTTTGGTCTAACTACTCAGGGAAAGCTCGTACTTGAAAATTGAATGTGTTTTTGCCCTTTCTTAGACCACGGGGAACGTGAATATGTGTTTCTTCTGCAAATCTGAGCTCTGTGTCAAAAGTTACGTTTTCTGGTTGAATTGAACCCTACTGCCAATTGTGAGATACTGTTTGGTCTAACTCCTCAGGGAACGCTCGTACTTGAAAATTGAATGCGTTTTTGCCGTTTTTTAGACCGTGGGGAACATGAATATGTGTTTCTTCTGCAAATTTGAGCTCTGTGTCAAACGTTAAGTTTTCTGGTTGAATTGAGCCCTACTGCCAATTCTGAGATACACTTTGGTCTAACTCCTCAGGCAAAGCTCGTACTAGAAAATTGAATGTGTTTTTGCCCTTTTTTACACCGTGGGGAACATGAATAGGTGTTTCTTCTGCAAATCTGAGCTCTGTGTCAAAAGTTAAGTTTTCTGGTTGAATTGAGCCCTACTGCCAATTCTGAGATACAGTTTGGTCTAACTCCTCAGGGAACGCTCGTACTTGAAAATTGAATGTGTTTTTGCCCTTTTTTAGACCGTGGGGAACATGAATATGTGTTTCTTCTGCAAATCTGAGCTCTGTGTCAAACGTTAAGTTTTCTGGTTGAATTGAGCCCTACTGCCAATTCTGAGATACACTTTGGTCTAAGTCCTCAGGGAACTCTCGTACTTGAAAATTGAATGTGTTTTGTGGTTTTCAGACCGTGGGGAACATAAATGTGTGTTTCTTCTGCAAATCTGAGCTCTGTGCCAAAAGTTATGTTTTCTGGCTGAATTCAGCCCTACTGCCAAATCTGAGATACACTTTAGTCTAACTCCTCAGGGAAAGCTCGTACTTGAAAATTGAATGTGTTTTTGCCCTTTCTCAGACCGTGGGGAACGTGAATATGTGTTTCTTCTAAAAATCTGAGCTCTCTGCGTCAAAAGTTAAGTTTTCTGGTTGAATTGAGCCCTACTGCCAATTCTGAGATCCACTTTGGTCTAACTCCTCAGGGAACGCTCGTACTTGAAAATTGAATGTGTTTTTGCCCTTTCTTAGACCACGGGGAACATGAATATGTGTTTCTTCTGCAAATCTGAGCTCTGTGTCAAAAGTTACGTTTTCTGGCTGAATTGAGCCCTACTGCCAATTCTGAGATACACTTTGGTCTAACTCCTCAGGGAAAGCTCGCATTTCAAAATTGAATTTGTTTTGGACTTTACAGACCGTGGGGAACATGAATATGTCTTTCTTTTGCAAATCTGATTTCTGTGTGAAAAGTTACATTTTCTGGCTGAATTGAGATCTACTGCTAAATAGGAGTTGCAGATTGGTCTAACTCCTCAGGGAAAGCTCATATTTGAAAATTGAATGTCTTTTGGACTTTAAAGACAGTAGGGAACATGAATATGTGTTTCTTTTGCAAATCTGAGTTCTGTGTCAAAAGTTACAAATACGACTTAAACTTTGATCTAACTCCTCAGGGAAAGCTCGTACTTGAAAATTGAATGTGTTTTTGCCCTTTCTCAGACCGTGGGGAACGTGAATATGTGTTTCTTCTGCAAATCTGAGCTCTCTGCATCAAAAGTTAAGTTTTCTGGTTGAATTGACCCTACTGCCAATTCTGAGATCCACTTTGGTCTAACTACTCAGGGAAAGCTCGTACTTGAAAATTGAATGTGTTTTTGCCCTTTCTTAGACCACGGGGAACGTGAATATGTGTTTCTTCTGCAAATCTGAGCTCTGTGTCAAACGTTAAGTTTTCTGGTTGAATTGAGCCCTACTGCCAATTCTGAGATACACTTTGGTCTAACCCCTCAGGGAAAGCTCGTACTTGAAAATTGAATGTGTTTTTGCCCTTTTTTAGACCGTGGGGAACATGAATATGTGTTTCTTCTGCAAATTTGAGCTCTGTGTCAAACGTTAAGTTTTCTGGTTGAATTGAGCCCTACTGCCAATTCTGAGATACACTTTGGTCTAACTCCTCAGGCAAAGCTCGTACTAGAAAATTGAATGTCTTTTTGCCCTTTTTTACACCGTGGGGAACATGAATAGGTGTTTCTTCTGCAAATCTGAGCTCTGTGTCAAAAGTTAAGTTTTCTGGTTGAATTGAGCCCTACTGCCAATTCTGAGATACAGTTTGGTCTAACTCCTCAGGGAACGCTCGTACTTGAAAATTGAATGTGTTTTTGCCCTTTTTTAGACCGTGGGGAACATGAATATGTGTTTCTTCTGCAAATCTGAGCTCTGTGTCAAACATTAAGTTTTCTGGTTGAATTGAGCCCTACTGCGAAAGATACACTTTGGTCTAAGTCCTCAGGGAACTCTCGTACTTGAAAATTGAATGTGTTTTGTGGTTTTCAGACCGTGGGGAACATAAATGTGTGTTTCTTCTGCAAATCTGAGTTCTGTGCCAAAAGTTATGTTTTCTGGCTGAATTGAGCCCTACTGCCAAATCTGAGATACACTTTAGTCTAACTCCTCAGGGAAAACTCTTACTTGAAAATTGAATGTGTTTTTGCCCTTTCTCAGACCGTGGGGAACGTGAATATGTGTTTCTTCTGCAAATCTGAGCTCTCTGCATCAAAAGTTAAGTTTTCTGGTTGAATTGACCCTACTGCCAATTCTGAGATCCACTTTGGTCTAACTACTCAGGGAAAGCTCGTACTTGAAAATTGAATGTGTTTTTGCCCTTTCTTAGACCACGGGGAACGTGAATATGTGTTTCTTCTGCAAATCTGAGCTCTGTGTCAAAAGTTACGTTTTCTGGTTGAATTGAACCCTACTGCCAATTGTGAGATACTGTTTGGTCTAACTCCTCAGGGAACGCTCGTACTTGAAAATTGAATGCGTTTTTGCCCTTTTTTAGACCGTGGGGAACATGAATATGTGTTTCTTCTGCAAATTTGAGCTCTGTGTCAAACGTTAAGTTTTCTGGTTGAATTGAGCCCTACTGCCAATTCTGAGATACACTTTGGTCTAACTCCTCAGGCAAAGCTCGTACTAGAAAATTGAATGTGTTTTTGCCCTTTTTTACACCGTGGGGAACATGAATAGGTGTTTCTTCTGCAAATCTGAGCTCTGTGTCAAAAGTTAAGTTTTCTGGTTGAATTGAGCCCTACTGCCAATTCTGAGATACAGTTTGGTCTAACTCCTCAGGGAACGCTCGTACTTGAAAATTGAATGTGTTTTTGCCCTTTTTTAGACCGTGGGGAACATGAATATGTGTTTCTTCTGCAAATCTGAGCTCTGTGTCAAACGTTAAGTTTTCTGGTTGAATTGAGCCCTACTGCCAATTCTGAGATACACTTTGGTCTAAGTCCTCAGGGAACTCTCGTACTTGAAAATTGAATGTGTTTTGTGGTTTTCAGACCGTGGGGAACATAAATGTGTGTTTCTTCTGCAAATCTGAGCTCTGTGCCAAAAGTTATGTTTTCTGGCTGAATTGAGCCCTACTGCCAAATCTGAGATACACTTTAGTCTAACTCCTCAGGGAAAGCTCGTACTTGAAAATTGAATGTGTTTTTGCCCTTTCTCAGACCGTGGGGAACGTGAATATGTGTTTCTTCTAAAAATCTGAGCTCTCTGCGTCAAAAGTAAAGTTTTCTGGTTGAATTGAGCCCTACTGCCAATTCTGAGATCCACTTTGGTCTAACTCCTCAGGGAACGCTCGTACTTGAAAATTGAATGTGTTTTTGCCCTTTCTTAGACCACGGGGAACATGAATATGTGTTTCTTCTGCAAATCTGAGCTCTGTGTCAAAAGTTACGTTTTCTGGCTGAATTGAGCCCTACTGCCAATTCTGAGATACACTTTGGTCTAACTCCTCAGGGAAAGCTCGCATTTCAAAATTGAATTTGTTTTGGACTTTACAGACCGTGGGGAACATGAATATGTCTTTCTTTTGCAAATCTGATTTCTGTGTGAAAAGTTACATTTTCTGGCTGAATTGAGATCTACTGCTAAATAGGAGTTGCAGATTGGTCTAACTCCTCAGGGAAAGCTCATATTTGAAAATTGAATGTCTTTTGGACTTTAAAGACAGTAGGGAACATGAATATGTGTTTCTTTTGCAAATCTGAGTTCTGTGTCAAAAGTTACAAATACGACTTAAACTTTGATCTAACTCCTCAGGGAAAGCTCGTACTTGAAAATTGAATGTGTTTTTGCCCTTTCTCAGACCGTGGGGAACGTGAATATGTGTTTCTTCTGCAAATCTGAGCTCTCTGCATCAAAAGTTAAGTTTTCTGGTTGAATTGACCCTACTGCCAATTCTGAGATCCACTTTGGTCTAACTACTCAGGGAAAGCTCGTACTTGAAAATTGAATGTGTTTTTGCCCTTTCTTAGACCACGGGGAACGTGAATATGTGTTTCTTCTGCAAATCTGAGCTCTGTGTCAAAAGTTAAGTTTTCTGGTTGAATTGAGCCCTACTGCCAATTCTGAGATACAGTTTGGTCTAACTCCTCAGGGAACGCTCGTACTTGAAAATTGAGTGTGTTTTTGCCCTTTTTTAGAACGTGGGGAACATGAATATGTGTTTCTTCTGCAAATCTGAGCTCTGTGTCAAACGTTAAGTTTTCTGGTTGAATTGAGCCCTACTGCCAATTCTGAGATACACTTTGGTCTAACCCCTCAGGGAAAGCTCGTACTTGAAAATTGAATGTGTTTTTGCCCTTTTTTAGACCGTGGGGAACATGAATATGTGTTTCTTCTGCAAATTTGAGCTCTGTGTCAAACGTTAAGTTTTCTGGTTGAATTGAGCCCTACTGCCAATTCTGAGATACACTTTGGTCTAACTCCTCAGGCAAAGCTCGTACTAGAAAATTGAATGTGTTTTTGCCCTTTTTTACACCGTGGGGAACATGAATAGGTGTTTCTTCTGCAAATCTGAGCTCTGTGTCAAAAGTTAAGTTTTCTGGTTGAATTGAGCCCTACTGCCAATTCTGAGATACAGTTTGGTCTAACTCCTCAGGGAACGCTCGTACTTGAAAATTGAATGTGTTTTTGCCCTTTTTTAGACCGTGGGGAACATGAATATGTGTTTCTTCTGCAAATCTGAGCTCTGTGTCAAACATTAAGTTTTCTTGTTGAATTGAGCCCTACTGCCAATTCTGAGATACACTTTGGTCTAAGTCCTCAGGGAACTCTCGTACTTGAAAATTGAATGTGTTTTGTGGTTTTCAGACCGTGGGGAACATAAATGTGTGTTTCTTCTGCAAATCTGAGTTCTGTGCCAAAAGTTATGTTTTCTGGCTGAATTGAGCCCTACTGCCAAATCTGAGATACACTTTAGTCTAACTCCTCAGGGAAAACTCTTACTTGAAAATTGAATGTATTTTTGCGCTTTCTTAGACCGTGGGGAACGTGAATATATGTTTCTTCTGCAAATTTGAGTTCTGTGTCAAAAGTTAAGTTTTCTGGTTGAATTGAGCCCTACTGCCAATTCTGAGATCCACTTTGGTCTAACTACTCAGGGAAAGTTCGTACTTGAAAATTGAATGTGTTTTTGCCCTTTCTCAGACCGTGGGGAACGTGAATATGTGTTTCTTCTGCAAATCTGAGCTCTCTGCGTCAAAAGTTAAGTTTTCTGGTTGAATTGAGCCCTACTGCCAATTCTGAGATCCACTTTGGTCTAACTACTCAGGGAAAGTTCGTACTTGAAAATTGAATGTGTTTTTGCCCTTTCTCAGACCGTGGGGAACGTGAATATGTGTTTCTTCTGCAAATCTGAGCTCTCTGCGTCAAAAGTTAAGTTTTCTGGTTGAATTGAGCCCTACTGCCAATTCTGAGATCCACTTTGGTCTAACTACTCAGGGAAAGTTCGTACTTGAAAATTGAATGTGTTTTTGCCCTTTCTTAGACCACGGGGAACGTGAATATGTGTTTCTTCTGCAAATCTGAGCTCTGTGTCAAAAGTTAAGTTTTCTGGTTGAATTGAGCCCTACTGCCAATTCTGAGATCCACTTTGGTCTAATTCCTCAGGGAACACTCGTACTTGAAAATTGAATGTGTTTTGTGGTTTTCAGACCGTGGGGAACATGAATGTGTGTTTCTTCTGCAAATCTGAGCTCTGTGTCAAAAGTTACGTTTTCTGGCTGAATTGAGCCCTACTGCCAAATCTGAGATACACTTTGGTCTAACTCCTCAGGGAAAGCTCGTATTTCAAAATTGAATGTATTTTGGACTTTACAGACTGTGGGGAACATGAATATGTGTTTCTTTTGCAAATCTGAGTTCTTTGTCAAAAGGTACAAATATGACTTACAGATTGATCTAACTCCTCAGGGAAAGCTCATATTTGAAAATTGAATGTGTTTTTGGACTTTACAGACCGTGGGGAACATGAATATGTGTTTCTTTTGCAAATCTGATTTCTGTGTCAAAAGTTCCGTTTTATGGCTGAATTGAGATCTACTTCTAAATAGGAGTCGCAGATTGGTTTAACTCCTCAGGGAAAGCTCATATTTGAAAAATGAATGTCTTTTGGACTTTTCAGACCGTAGTGAACATGAATATGTGTTTCTTTTGCAAATCTGTGTTCTGTGTCAAAAGTTACAAATATTACTTAAAGATTGATCTAACTCCTCAGGGAAAGCTCGTATTTCAAAATTGAATGTGTTTTTGGTCTTTTCAGACTGTGAGGAGCATGAATATGTGTTTCTTTTGCAAATCTGATTTCTGTGTCAAAAGTTAAAAATATGAGTTAAAGATGGATCTAAGTCCTCAGGGAAAGCTCGTATTTGAAAACTGAATGTGTTTTTGCCCTTTTTTAGACCGTGGGGAACATGAATATGTGTTTCTTCTGCAAATTTGAGCTCTGTGTCAAACGTTAAGTTTTCTGGTTGAATTGAGCCCTACTGCCAATTCTGAGATACACTTTGGTCTAACTCCTCAAGCAGAGCTCGTACTAGAAAATTGAATGTGTTTTTGCCCTTTTTTACACCGTGGGGAACATGAATAGGTGTTTCTTCTGCAAATCTGAGCTCTGTGTCAAAAGTTAAGTTTTCTGGTTGAATTGAGCCCTACTGCCAATTCTGAGATACAGTTTGGTCTAACTCCTCAGGGAAAGCTCGTACTTGAAAATTGAATGTGTTTTTGCCCTTTCTCAGACCGTGGGGAACGTGAATATGTGTTTCTTCTGCAAATCTGATTTCTGTGTCAAAAGTTCCGTTTTATGGCTGAATTGAGATCTACTGCTAAATAGGAGTTGCAGATTGGTTTAACTCCTCAGGGAAAGCTCATATTTGAAAAATGAATGTCTTTTGGACTTTTCAGACCGTAGTGAACATGAATATGTGTTACTTTTGCAAATCTGTGTTCTGTGTCAAAAGTTACAAATATCACTTAAAGATTGATCTAACTCCTCAGGGAAAGCTCGTATTTGAAAATTGAATGTGTTTTTGGGTTTTTCAGACCATGAGGAGCATGAATATGTGTTTCTTCTGCAAATCTGAGCTCTGTGTCAAACGTTAAGTTTTCTGGTTGAATTGAGCCCTACTGCCAATTCTGAGATACACTTTGGTCTAACTCCTCAGGGAAAGCTCCTACTTGAAAATTGAATGTGTTTTTGCCCTTTCTCTGAATATGTGTTTCTTCTGCAAATCTGAGCTCTCTGCGTCAAAAGTTAAGTTTTCTGGTTGAATTGAGCCCTACTGCCAATTCTGAGATCCACTTTGGTCTAACTACTCAGGGAAAGCTCGTACTTGAAAATTGAATGTGTTTTTGCCCTTTCTTAGACCACGGGGAACGTGAATATGTGTTTCTTCTGCAAATCTGAGCTCTGTGTCAAAAGTTAAATTTTCTGGTTGAATTGAGCCCTACTGCCAATTCTGAGATCCACTTTGGTCTAATTCCTCAGGGAACTCTCGTACTTGAAAATTGAATGTGTTTTGTGGTTTTCAGACCGTGGGGAACGTGAATATGTGTTTCTTCTGCAAATCTGAGTTCTGTGTCAAAAGTTAAGTTTTCTGGTTGAATTGAGCCCTACTGCCAATTCTGAGATACAGTTTGGTCTAACTCCTCAGGGAACGCTCGTACTTGAAAATTGAATGTGTTTTTGCCCTTTTTTAGACCGTGGGGAACATGAATATGTGTTTCTTCTGCAAATCTGAGCTCTGTGTCAAACGTTAAGTTTTCTGGTTGAATTGAGCCCTACTGCCAATTCTGAGATACACTTTGGTCTAACTCCTCAGGGAAAGCTCGTACTTGAAAATTGAATGTGTTTTTGCCCTTTCTCAGACCGTGGGGAACGTGAATATGTGTTTCTTCTGCAAATCTGAGCTCTGTGTCAAAAGTTAAGTTTTCTGTTTGAATTGAGCCCTACTGCCAATTCTGAGATACACTTTGGTCTAACTCCTCAGGCAAAGCTCGTACTAGAAAATTGAATGTGTTTTTGCCCTTTTTTACACGGTGGTGAACATGAATAGGTGTTTCTTCTGCAAATCTGAGCTCTGTGTCAAAAGTTAAGTTTTCTGGTAGAATTGAGCCCTACTGCCAATTCTGAGATACAGTTTGGTCTAACTCATCAGGGAACGCTCGTACTTGAAAATTGAATGTGTTTTTGCCCTTTTTTAGACCGTGGGGAACATGAATATGTGTTTCTTCTGCAAATCTGAGCTCTGTGTCAAACGTTAAGTTTTCTGGTTGAATTGAGCCCTACTGCCAATTCTGAGATACACTTTGGTCTAACTCCTCAGGGAATGCTCGTACTTGAAAATTGAATGTGTTTTTGCCGTTTTTTACACCGTGGGGAACATGAATATGTGTTTCTTCTGCAAATCTGAGCTCTGTGTCAAACGTTAAGTTTTCTGGTTGAATTGAGCCTTACTGCCAATTCTGAGATACACTTTGGTCTAACTCCTCAGGGAAAGCTCGTACTTGAAAATTGAATGTGTTTTTGCCCTTTCTCAGACCGTGGGGAACGTGAATATGTGTTTCTTCTGCAAATCTGAGCTCTGTGTCAAAAGTTTCATTTTCTGGTTGAATTGAACCCTACTGCCAATTGTGAGATACAGTTTGGTCTAACTCCTCAGGGAACGCTTGTACTTGAAAATTGAATGTGTTTTTGCCCTTTTTTAGACCGTGGGGAACATGAATATGTGTTTCTTCTGCAAATTTGAGCTCTGTGTCAAACGTTAAGTTTTCTGGTTGAATTGAGACCTACTGCCAATTCTGAGATACACTTTGGTCTAACTCCTCAAGCAGAGCTCGTACTTGAAAATTGAATGTGTTTTTGCCCTTTTTTACACCGTGGGGAACATGAATAGGTGTTTCTTCTGCAAATCTGAGTTCTGTGTCAAAAGTTAAGTTTTCTGGTTGAATTGAGCCCTACTGCCAATTCTGAGATGCAGTTTGGTCTAACTACTCAGGGAACGCTCGTACTTGAAAATTGAATGTGTTTTTGCCCTTTTTTAGACCGTGGGGAACATGAATATGTGTTTCTTCTGAAAATCTGAGCTCTGTGTCAAACGTTAAGTTTTCTGGTTGAATTGAGCCCTACTGCCAATTCTGAGATACACTTTGGTCTAACTCCTCAGGGAAAGCTCGTACTTGAAAATTGAATGTGTTTTTGCCCTTTTTTACACCGTGGGGAACATGAATAGGTGTTTCTTCTGCAAATCTGAGCTCTGTGTCAAAAGTTAAGTTTTCTGGTTGAATTGAGCCCTACTGCCAATTCTGAGATACAGTTTGGTCTAACTCCTCAGGGAACGCTCGTACTTGAAAATTGAATGTGTTTTTGCCCTTTTTTAGACCGTGGGGAACATGAATATGTGTTTCTTCTGCAAATCTGAGCTCTGTGTCAAACGTTAAGTTTTCTGGTTGAATTGAGCCCTACTGCCAATTCTGAGATACACTTTGGTCTAAGTCCTCAGGGAACTCTCGTACTTGAAAATTGAATGTGTTTTGTGGTTTTCAGACCGTGGGGAATATAAATGTGTGTTTCTTCTGCAAATCTGAGCTCTGTGCCAAAAGTTATGTTTTCTGGCTGAATTGAGCCCTACTGCCAAATCTGAGATACACTTTAGTCTAACTCCTCAGGGAAAACTCTTACTTGAAAATTGAATGTATTTTTGCGCTTTCTTAGACCGTGGGGAACGTGAATATATGTTTCTTCTGCAAATTTGAGTTCTGTGTCAAAAGTTAAGTTTTCTGGTTGAATTGAGCCCTACTGCCAATTCTGAGATACAGTTTGGTCTAACTCCTCAGGGAAAGCTCGTACTTGAAAATTGAATGTGTTTTTGCCCTTTCTCAGACCGTGGGGAACGTGAATATGTGTTTCTTCTAAAAATCTGAGCTCTCTGCGTCAAAAGTTAAGTTTTCTGGTTGAATTGAGCCCTACTGCCAAATCTGAGATCCACTTTGGTCTAACTCCTCAGGGAACGCTCGTACTTGAAAATTGAATGTGTTTTTGCCCTTTCTTAGACCACGGGGAACATGAATATGTGTTTCTTCTGCAAATCTGAGCTCTGTGTCAAAAGTTACGTTTTCTGGCTGAATTGAGCCCTACTGCCAATTCTGAGATACACTTTGGTCTAACTCCTCAGGGAAAGCTCGCATTTCAAAATTGAATTTGTTTTGGACTTTACAGACCGTGGGGAACATGAATATGTGTTTCTTTTGCAAATCTGATTTCTGTGTGAAAAGTTACATTTTCTGGCTGAATTGAGATCTACTGCTAAATAGGAGTTGCAGATTGGTCTAACTCCTCAGGGAAAGCTCATATTTGAAAATTGAATGTCTTTTGGACTTTAAAGACAGTAGGGAACATGAATATGTGTTTCTTTTGCAAATCTGAGTTCTGTGTCAAAAGTTACAAATACGACTTAAAGTTTGATCTAACTCCTCAGGGAAAGCTCGTACTTGAAAATTGAATGTGTTTTTGCCCTTTCTCAGATCGTGGGGAACGTGAATATGTGTTTCTTCTGCAAATCTGAGCTCTCTGCATCAAAAGTTAAGTTTTCTGGTTGAATTGACCCTACTGCCAATTCTGAGATCCACTTTGGTCTAACTACTCAGGGAAAGCTCGTACTTGAAAATTGAATGTGTTTTTGCCCTTTCTTAGACCACGGGGAACGTGAATATGTGTTTCTTCTGCAAATCTGAGCTCTGTGTCAAAAGTTAAGTTTTCTGGTTGAATTGAGCCCTACTGCCAATTCTGAGATGCAGTTTCGTCTAACTCCTCAGGGAACGCTCGTACTTGAAAATTGAATGTGTTTTTGCCCTTTTTTAGACCGTGGGGAACATGAATATGTGTTTCTTCTGCAAATTTGAGCTCTGTGTCAAACGTTAAGTTTTCTGGTTGAATTGAGCCCTACTGCCAATTCTGAGATACACTTTGGTCTAACTCCTCAGGCAAAGCTCGTACTAGAAAATTGAATGTGTTTTTGCCCTTTTTTACACCGTGGGGAACATGAATAGGTGTTTCTTCTGCAAATCTGAGCTCTGTGTCAAAAGTTAAGTTTTCTGGTTGAATTGAGCCCTACTGCCAATTCTGAGATACAGTTTGGTCTAACTCCTCAGGGAACGCTCGTACTTGAAAATTGAATGTGTTTTTGCCCTTTTTTAGACCGTGGGGAACATGAATATGTGTTTCTTCTGCAAATCTGAGCTCTGTGTCAAACATTAAGTTTTCTGGTTGAATTGAGCTCTACTGCCAATTCTGAGATACACTTTGGTCTAAGTCCTCAGGGAACTCTCGTACTTGAAAATTGAATGTGTTTTGTGGTTTTCAGACCGTGGGGAACATAAATGTGTGTTTCTTCTGCAAATCTGAGCTCTGTGCCAAAAGTTATGTTTTCTGGCTGAATTGAGCCCTACTGCCAAATCTGAGATACACTTTAGTCTAACTCCTCAGGGAAAACTCTTACTTGAAAATTGAATGTATTTTTGCGCTTTCTTAGACCGTGGGGAACGTGAATATATGTTTCTTCTGCAAATTTGAGTTCTGTGTCAAAAGTTAAGTTTTCTGGTTGAATTGAGCCCTACTGCCAATTCTGAGATACAGTTTGGTCTAACTCCTCAGGGAAAGCTCGTACTTGAAAATTGAATGTGTTTTTGCCCTTTCTCAGACCGTGGGGAACGTGAATATGTGTTTCTTCTGCAAATCTGAGCTCTCTGCGTCAAAAGTTAAGTTTTCTGGTTGAATTGAGCCCTACTGCCAATTCTGAGATCCACTTTGGTCTAACTACTCAGGGAAAGTTCGTACTTGAAAATTGAATGTGTTTTTGCCCTTTCTTAGACCACGGGGAACATGAATGTGTGTTTCTTCTGCAAATCTGAGCTCTGTGCCAAAAGTTATGTTTTCTGGCTGAATTGAGCCCTACTGCCAAATCTGAGATACACTTTAGTCTAACTCCTCAGGGAAAACTCTTACTTGAAAATTGAATGTATTTTTGCACTTTCTTAGAACGTGGGGAACGTGAATATGTGTTTCTTCTGCAAATCTGAGTTCTGTGTCAAAAGTTAAGTTTTCTGGTTGAATTGAGCCCTACTGCCAATTCTGAGATACACTTTGGTCTAACTCCTCAGGGAACGCTCGTACTTGAAAATTGAATGTGTTTTGTGGTTTTCAGACTGTGGGGAACATGAATATGTGTTTCTTCTGCAAATCTGAGCTCTGTGTCAAAAGTTACGTTTTCTGGCTGAATTGAGCCCTACTGCCAATTCTGAGATACACTTTGGTCTAACTCCTCAGGGAAAGCTCGCATTTCAAAATTGAATTTGTTTTGGACTTTACAGACCGTGGGGAACATGAATATGTGTTTCTTTTGCAAATCTGATTTCTGTGTGAAAAGTTACATTTTCTGGCTGAATTGAGATCTACTGCTAAATAGGAGTTGCAGATTGGTCTAACTCCTCAGGGAAAGCTCATATTTTAAAATTGAATGTCTTTTGGACTTTAAAGACAGTAGGGAACATGAATATGTGTTTCTTTTGCAAATCTGAGTTCTGTGTCAAAAGTTACAAATACGACTTAAAGATTGATGTAACTCCTCAGGGAAAGCTCGTACTTGAAAATTGAATGTGTTTTTGCCCTTTCTCAGACCGTGGGGAACGTGAATATGTGTTTCTTCTGCAAATCTGAGCTCTCTGCATCAAAAGTTAAGTTTTCTGGTTGAATTGACCCTACTGCCAATTCTGAGATCCACTTTGGTCTAACTACTCAGGGAAAGCTCGTACTTGAAAATTGAATGTGTTTTTGCCCTTTCTTAGACCACGGGGAACGTGAATATGTGTTTCTTCTGCAAATCTGAGCTCTGTGTCAAAAGTTACGTTTTCTGGTTGAATTGAACCCTACTGCCAATTGTGAGATACTGTTTGGTCTAACTCCTCAGGGAACGCTCGTACTTGAAAATTGAATGCGTTTTTGCCCTTTTTTAGACCGTGGGGAACATGAATATGTGTTTCTTCTGCAAATTTGAGCTCTGTGTCAAACGTTAAGTTTTCTGGTTGAATTGAGCCCTACTGCCAATTCTGAGATACACTTTGGTCTAACTCCTCAGGCAAAGCTCGTACTAGAAAATTGAATGTGTTTTTGCCCTTTTTTACACCGTGGGGAACATGAATAGGTGTTTCTTCTGCAAATCTGAGCTCTGTGTCAAAAGTTAAGTTTTCTGGTTGAATTGAGCCCTACTGCCAATTCTGAGATACAGTTTGGTCTAACTCCTCAGGGAACGCTCGTACTTGAAAATTGAATGTGTTTTTGCCCTTTTTTAGACCGTGGGGAACATGAATATGTGTTTCTTCTGCAAATCTGAGCTCTGTGTCAAACGTTAAGTTTTCTGGTTGAATTGAGCCCTACTGCCAATTCTGAGATACACTTTGGTCTAAGTCCTCAGGGAACTCTCGTACTTGAAAATTGAATGTGTTTTGTGGTTTTCAGACCGTGGGGAACATAAATGTGTGTTTCTTCTGCAAATCTGAGCTCTGTGCCAAAAGTTATGTTTTCTGGCTGAATTGAGCCCTACTGCCAAATCTGAGATACACTTTAGTCTAACTCCTCAGGGAAAGCTCGTACTTGAAAATTGAATGTGTTTTTGCCCTTTCTCAGACCGTGGGGAACGTGAATATGTGTTTCTTCTAAAAATCTGAGCTCTCTGCGTCAAAAGTTAAGTTTTCTGGTTGAATTGAGCCCTACTGCCAATTCTGAGATCCACTTTGGTCTAACTCCTCAGGGAACGCTCGTACTTGAAAATTGAATGTGTTTTTGCCCTTTCTTAGACCACGGGGAACATGAATATGTGTTTCTTCTGCAAATCTGAGCTCTGTGTCAAAAGTTACGTTTTCTGGCTGAATTGAGCCCTACTGCCAATTCTGAGATACACTTTGGTCTAACTCCTCAGGGAAAGCTCGCATTTCAAAATTGAATTTGTTTTGGACTTTACAGACCGTGGGGAACATGAATATGTCTTTCTTTTGCAAATCTGATTTCTGTGTGAAAAGTTACATTTTCTGGCTGAATTGAGATCTACTGCTAAATAGGAGTTGCAGATTGGTCTAACTCCTCAGGGAAAGCTCATATTTGAAAATTGAATGTCTTTTGGACTTTAAAGACAGTAGGGAACATGAATATGTGTTTCTTTTGCAAATCTGAGTTCTGTGTCAAAAGTTACAAATACGACTTAAACTTTGATCTAACTCCTCAGGGAAAGCTCGTACTTGAAAATTGAATGTGTTTTTGCCCTTTCTCAGACCGTGGGGAACGTGAATATGTGTTTCTTCTGCAAATCTGAGCTCTCTGCATCAAAAGTTAAGTTTTCTGGTTGAATTGACCCTACTGCCAATTCTGAGATCCACTTTGGTCTAACTACTCAGGGAAAGCTCGTACTTGAAAATTGAATGTGTTTTTGCCCTTTCTTAGACCACGGGGAACGTGAATATGTGTTTCTTCTGCAAATCTGAGCTCTGTGTCAAACGTTAAGTTTTCTGGTTGAATTGAGCCCTACTGCCAATTCTGAGATACAGTTTGGTCTAACTCCTCAGGGAACGCTCGTACTTGAAAATTGAATGTGTTTTTGCCCTTTTTTAGACCGTGGGGAACATGAATATGTGTTTCTTCTGCAAATCTGAGCTCTGTGTCAAACGTTAAGTTTTCTGGTTGAATTGAGCCCTACTGCCAATTCTGAGATACACTTTGGTCTAAGTCCTCAGGGAACTCTCGTACTTGAAAATTCAATGTGTTTTGTGGTTTTCAGACCGTGGGGAATATAAATGTGTGTTTCTTCTGCAAATCTGAGCTCTGTGCCAAAAGTTATGTTTTCTGGCTGAATTGAGCCCTACTGCCAAATCTGAGATACACTTTAGTCTAACTCCTCAGGGAAAACTCTTACTTGAAAATTGAATGTATTTTTGCGCTTTCTTAGACCGTGGGGAACGTGAATATATGTTTCTTCTGCAAATTTGAGTTCTGTGTCAAAAGTTAAGTTTTCTGGTTGAATTGAGCCCTACTGCCAATTCTGAGATACAGTTTGGTCTAACTCCTCAGGGAAAGCTCGTACTTGAAAATTGAATGTGTTTTTGCCCTTTCTCAGACCGTGGGGAACGTGAATATGTGTTTCTTCTAAAAATCTGAGCTCTCTGCGTCAAAAGTTAAGTTTTCTGGTTGAATTGAGCCCTACTGCCAAATCTGAGATCCACTTTGGTCTAACTCCTCAGGGAACGCTCGTACTTGAAAATTGAATGTGTTTTTGCCCTTTCTTAGACCACGGGGAACATGAATATGTGTTTCTTCTGCAAATCTGAGCTCTGTGTCAAAAGTTACGTTTTCTGGCTGAATTGAGCCCTACTGCCAATTCTGAGATACACTTTGGTCTAACTCCTCAGGGAAAGCTCGCATTTCAAAATTGAATTTGTTTTGGACTTTACAGACCGTGGGGAACATGAATATGTGTTTCTTTTGCAAATCTGATTTCTGTGTGAAAAGTTACATTTTCTGGCTGAATTGAGATCTACTGCTAAATAGGAGTTGCAGATTGGTCTAACTCCTCAGGGAAAGCTCATATTTGAAAATTGAATGTCTTTTGGACTTTAAAGACAGTAGGGAACATGAATATGTGTTTCTTTTGCAAATCTGAGTTCTGTGTCAAAAGTTACAAATACGACTTAAAGTTTGATCTAACTCCTCAGGGAAAGCTCGTACTTGAAAATTGAATGTGTTTTTGCCCTTTCTCAGATCGTGGGGAACGTGAATATGTGTTTCTTCTGCAAATCTGAGCTCTCTGCATCAAAAGTTAAGTTTTCTGGTTGAATTGACCCTACTGCCAATTCTGAGATCCACTTTGGTCTAACTACTCAGGGAAAGCTCGTACTTGAAAATTGAATGTGTTTTTGCCCTTTCTTAGACCACGGGGAACGTGAATATGTGTTTCTTCTGCAAATCTGAGCTCTGTGTCAAAAGTTAAGTTTTCTGGTTGAATTGAGCCCTACTGCCAATTCTGAGATGCAGTTTCGTCTAACTCCTCAGGGAACGCTCGTACTTGAAAATTGAATGTGTTTTTGCCCTTTTTTAGACCGTGGGGAACATGAATATGTGTTTCTTCTGCAAATTTGAGCTCTGTGTCAAACGTTAAGTTTTCTGGTTGAATTGAGCCCTACTGCCAATTCTGAGATACACTTTGGTCTAACTCCTCAGGCAAAGCTCGTACTAGAAAATTGAATGTGTTTTTGCCCTTTTTTACACCGTGGGGAACATGAATAGGTGTTTCTTCTGCAAATCTGAGCTCTGTGTCAAAAGTTAAGTTTTCTGGTTGAATTGAGCCCTACTGCCAATTCTGAGATACAGTTTGGTCTAACTCCTCAGGGAACGCTCGTACTTGAAAATTGAATGTGTTTTTGCCCTTTTTTAGACCGTGGGGAACATGAATATGTGTTTCTTCTGCAAATCTGAGCTCTGTGTCAAACATTAAGTTTTCTGGTTGAATTGAGCTCTACTGCCAATTCTGAGATACACTTTGGTCTAAGTCCTCAGGGAACTCTCGTACTTGAAAATTGAATGTGTTTTGTGGTTTTCAGACCGTGGGGAACATAAATGTGTGTTTCTTCTGCAAATCTGAGCTCTGTGCCAAAAGTTATGTTTTCTGGCTGAATTGAGCCCTACTGCCAAATCTGAGTTACACTTTAGTCTAACTCCTCAGGGAAAACTCTTACTTGAAAATTGAATGTATTTTTGCGCTTTCTTAGACCGTGGGGAACGTGAATATATGTTTCTTCTGCAAATTTGAGTTCTGTGTCAAAAGTTAAGTTTTCTGGTTGAATTGAGCCCTACTGCCAATTCTGAGATACAGTTTGGTCTAACTCCTCAGGGAAAGCTCGTACTTGAAAATTGAATGTGTTTTTGCCCTTTCTCAGACCGTGGGGAACGTGAATATGTGTTTCTTCTGCAAATCTGAGCTCTCTGCGTCAAAAGTTAAGTTTTCTGGTTGAATTGAGCCCTACTGCCAATTCTGAGATCCACTTTGGTCTAACTACTCAGGGAAAGTTCGTACTTGAAAATTGAATGTGTTTTTGCCCTTTCTTAGACCACGGGGAACATGAATGTGTGTTTCTTCTGCAAATCTGAGCTCTGTGCCAAAAGTTATGTTTTCTGGCTGAATTGAGCCCTACTGCCAAATCTGAGATACACTTTAGTCTAACTCCTCAGGGAAAACTCTTACTTGAAAATTGAATGTATTTTTGCACTTTCTTAGAACGTGGGGAACGTGAATATGTGTTTCTTCTGCAAATCTGAGTTCTGTGTCAAAAGTTAAGTTTTCTGGTTGAATTGAGCCCTACTGCCAATTCTGAGATACACTTTGGTCTAACTCCTCAGGGAACGCTCGTACTTGAAAATTGAATGTGTTTTGTGGTTTTCAGACTGTGGGGAACATGAATATGTGTTTCTTCTGCAAATCTGAGCTCTGTGTCAAAAGTTACGTTTTCTGGCTGAATTGAGCCCTACTGCCAATTCTGAGATACACTTTGGTCTAACTCCTCAGGGAAAGCTCGCATTTCAAAATTGAATTTGTTTTGGACTTTACAGACCGTGGGGAACATGAATATGTGTTTCTTTTGCAAATCTGATTTCTGTGTGAAAAGTTACATTTTCTGGCTGAATTGAGATCTACTGCTAAATAGGAGTTGCAGATTGGTCTAACTCCTCAGGGAAAGCTCATATTTTAAAATTGAATGTCTTTTGGACTTTAAAGACAGTAGGGAACATGAATATGTGTTTCTTTTGCAAATCTGAGTTCTGTGTCAAAAGTTACAAATACGACTTAAAGATTGATCTAACTCCTCAGGGAAAGCTCGTACTTGAAAATTGAATGTGTTTTTGCCCTTTCTCAGACCGTGGGGAACGTGAATATGTGTTTCTTCTGCAAATCTGAGCTCTCTGCATCAAAAGTTAAGTTTTCTGGTTGAATTGACCCTACTGCCAATTCTGAGATCCACTTTGGTCTAACTACTCAGGGAAAGCTCGTACTTGAAAATTGAATGTGTTTTTGCCCTTTCTTAGACCACGGGGAACGTGAATATGTGTTTCTTCTGCAAATCTGAGCTCTGTGTCAAAAGTTACGTTTTCTGGTTGAATTGAACCCTACTGCCAATTGTGAGATACTGTTTGGTCTAACTCCTCAGGGAACGCTCGTACTTGAAAATTGAATGCGTTTTTGCCCTTTTTTAGACCGTGGGGAACATGAATATGTGTTTCTTCTGCAAATTTGAGCTCTGTGTCAAACGTTAAGTTTTCTGGTTGAATTGAGCCCTACTGCCAATTCTGAGATACACTTTGGTCTAACTCCTCAGGCAAAGCTCGTACTAGAAAATTGAATGTGTTTTTGCCCTTTTTTACACCGTGGGGAACATGAATAGGTGTTTCTTCTGCAAATCTGAGCTCTGTGTCAAAAGTTAAGTTTTCTGGTTGAATTGAGCCCTACTGCCAATTCTGAGATACAGTTTGGTCTAACTCCTCAGGGAACGCTCGTACTTGAAAATTGAATGTGTTTTTGCCCTTTTTTAGACCGTGGGGAACATGAATATGTGTTTCTTCTGCAAATCTGAGCTCTGTGTCAAACGTTAAGTTTTCTGGTTGAATTGAGCCCTACTGCCAATTCTGAGATACACTTTGGTCTAAGTCCTCAGGGAACTCTCGTACTTGAAAATTGAATGTGTTTTGTGGTTTTCAGACCGTGGGGAACATAAATGTGT
Organism: Pantherophis guttatus; assembly: GCF_059756535.1. Taxonomy (NCBI): domain Eukaryota; kingdom Metazoa; phylum Chordata; class Lepidosauria; order Squamata; family Colubridae; genus Pantherophis; species Pantherophis guttatus. Next base: position 181,506,999 of record NC_142063.1, on the reverse strand, counting down.
GTTTCTTCTGCAAATCTGAGCTCTGTGCCAAAAGTTATGTTTTCTGGCTGAATTGAGCCCTACTGCCAAATCTGAGATACACTTTAGTCTAACTCCTCAGGGAAAGCTCGTACTTGAAAATTGAATGTGTTTTTGCCCTTTCTCAGACCGTGGGGAACGTGAATATGTGTTTCTTCTAAAAATCTGAGCTCTCTGCGTCAAAAGTTAAGTTTTCTGGTTGAATTGAGCCCTACTGCCAATTCTGAGATCCACTTTGGTCTAACTCCTCAGGGAACGCTCGTACTTGAAAATTGAATGTGTTTTTGCCCTTTCTTAGACCACGGGGAACATGAATATGTGTTTCTTCTGCAAATCTGAGCTCTGTGTCAAAAGTTACGTTTTCTGGCTGAATTGAGCCCTACTGCCAATTCTGAGATACACTTTGGTCTAACTCCTCAGGGAAAGCTCGCATTTCAAAATTGAATTTGTTTTGGACTTTACAGACCGTGGGGAACATGAATATGTCTTTCTTTTGCAAATCTGATTTCTGTGTGAAAAGTTACATTTTCTGGCTGAATTGAGATCTACTGCTAAATAGGAGTTGCAGATTGGTCTAACTCCTCAGGGAAAGCTCATATTTGAAAATTGAATGTCTTTTGGACTTTAAAGACAGTAGGGAACATGAATATGTGTTTCTTTTGCAAATCTGAGTTCTGTGTCAAAAGTTACAAATACGACTTAAACTTTGATCTAACTCCTCAGGGAAAGCTCGTACTTGAAAATTGAATGTGTTTTTGCCCTTTCTCAGACCGTGGGGAACGTGAATATGTGTTTCTTCTGCAAATCTGAGCTCTCTGCATCAAAAGTTAAGTTTTCTGGTTGAATTGACCCTACTGCCAATTCTGAGATCCACTTTGGTCTAACTACTCAGGGAAAGCTCGTACTTGAAAATTGAATGTGTTTTTGCCCTTTCTTAGACCACGGGGAACGTGAATATGTGTTTCTTCTGCAAATCTGAGCTCTGTGTCAAACGTTAAGTTTTCTGGTTGAATTGAGCCCTACTGCCAATTCTGAGATACACTTTGGTCTAACCCCTCAGGGAAAGCTCGTACTTGAAAATTGAATGTGTTTTTGCCCTTTTTTAGACCGTGGGGAACATGAATATGTGTTTCTTCTGCAAATTTGAGCTCTGTGTCAAACGTTAAGTTTTCTGGTTGAATTGAGCCCTACTGCCAATTCTGAGATACAGTTTGGTCTAACTCCTCAGGGAACGCTCGTACTTGAAAATTGAATGTGTTTTTGCCCTTTTTTAGACCGTGGGGAACATGAATATGTGTTTCTTCTGCAAATCTGAGCTCTGTGTCAAACGTTAAGTTTTCTGGTTGAATTGAGCCCTACTGCCAATTCTGAGATACACTTTGGTCTAAGTCCTCAGGGAACTCTCGTACTTGAAAATTCAATGTGTTTTGTGGTTTTCAGACCGTGGGGAATATAAATGTGTGTTTCTTCTGCAAATCTGAGCTCTGTGCCAAAAGTTATGTTTTCTGGCTGAATTGAGCCCTACTGCCAAATCTGAGATACACTTTAGTCTAACTCCTCAGGGAAAACTCTTACTTGAAAATTGAATGTATTTTTGCGCTTTCTTAGACCGTGGGGAACATGAATATGTGTTTCTTCTGCAAATTTGAGCTCTGTGTCAAACGTTAAGTTTTCTGGTTGAATTGAGCCCTACTGCCAATTCTGAGATACACTTTGGTCTAACTCCTCAGGCAAAGCTCGTACTAGAAAATTGAATGTGTTTTTGCCCTTTTTTACACCGTGGGGAACATGAATAGGTGTTTCTTCTGCAAATCTGAGCTCTGTGTCAAAAGTTAAGTTTTCTGGTTGAATTGAGCCCTACTGCCAATTCTGAGATACAGTTTGGTCTAACTCCTCAGGGAACGCTCGTACTTGAAAATTGAATGTGTTTTTGCCCTTTTTTAGACCGTGGGGAACATGAATATGTGTTTCTTCTGCAAATCTGAGCTCTGTGTCAAACGTTAAGTTTTCTGGTTGAATTGAGCCCTACTGCCAATTCTGAGATACACTTTGGTCTAAGTCCTCAGGGAACTCTCGTACTTGAAAATTGAATGTGTTTTGTGGTTTTCAGACCGTGGGGAACATAAATGTGTGTTTCTTCTGCAAATCTGAGCTCTGTGCCAAAAGTTATGTTTTCTGGCTGAATTGAGCCCTACTGCCAAATCTGAGATACACTTTAGTCTAACTCCTCAGGGAAAGCTCGTACTTGAAAATTGAATGTGTTTTTGCCCTTTCTCAGACCGTGGGGAACGTGAATATGTGTTTCTTCTAAAAATCTGAGCTCTCTGCGTCAAAAGTTAAGTTTTCTGGTTGAATTGAGCCCTACTGCCAATTCTGAGATCCACTTTGGTCTAACTCCTCAGGGAACGCTCGTACTTGAAAATTGAATGTGTTTTTGCCCTTTCTTAGACCACGGGGAACATGAATATGTGTTTCTTCTGCAAATCTGAGCTCTGTGTCAAAAGTTACGTTTTCTGGCTGAATTGAGCCCTACTGCCAATTCTGAGATACACTTTGGTCTAACTCCTCAGGGAAAGCTCGCATTTCAAAATTGAATTTGTTTTGGACTTTACAGACCGTGGGGAACATGAATATGTCTTTCTTTTGCAAATCTGATTTCTGTGTGAAAAGTTACATTTTCTGGCTGAATTGAGATCTACTGCTAAATAGGAGTTGCAGATTGGTCTAACTCCTCAGGGAAAGCTCATATTTGAAAATTGAATGTCTTTTGGACTTTAAAGACAGTAGGGAACATGAATATGTGTTTCTTTTGCAAATCTGAGTTCTGTGTCAAAAGTTACAAATACGACTTAAACTTTGATCTAACTCCTCAGGGAAAGCTCGTACTTGAAAATTGAATGTGTTTTTGCCCTTTCTCAGACCGTGGGGAACGTGAATATGTGTTTCTTCTGCAAATCTGAGCTCTCTGCATCAAAAGTTAAGTTTTCTGGTTGAATTGACCCTACTGCCAATTCTGAGATCCACTTTGGTCTAACTACTCAGGGAAAGCTCGTACTTGAAAATTGAATGTGTTTTTGCCTTTTCTTAGACCACGGGGAACGTGAATATGTGTTTCTTCTGCAAATCTGAGCTCTGTGTCAAACGTTAAGTTTTCTGGTTGAATTGAGCCCTACTGCCAATTCTGAGATACACTTTGGTCTAACCCCTCAGGGAAAGCTCGTACTTGAAAATTGAATGTGTTTTTGCCCTTTTTTAGACCGTGGGGAACATGAATATGTGTTTCTTCTGCAAATTTGAGCTCTGTGTCAAACGTTAAGTTTTCTGGTTGAATTGAGCCCTACTGCCAATTCTGAGATACAGTTTGGTCTAACTCCTCAGGGAACGCTCGTACTTGAAAATTGAATGTGTTTTTGCCCTTTTTTAGACCGTGGGGAACATGAATATGTGTTTCTTCTGCAAATCTGAGCTCTGTGTCAAACGTTAAGTTTTCTGGTTGAATTGAGCCCTACTGCCAATTCTGAGATACACTTTGGTCTAAGTCCTCAGGGAACTCTCGTACTTGAAAATTCAATGTGTTTTGTGGTTTTCAGACCGTGGGGAATATAAATGTGTGTTTCTTCTGCAAATCTGAGCTCTGTGCCAAAAGTTATGTTTTCTGGCTGAATTGAGCCCTACTGCCAAATCTGAGATACACTTTAGTCTAACTCCTCAGGGAAAACTCTTACTTGAAAATTGAATGTATTTTTGCGCTTTCTTAGACCGTGGGGAACGTGAATATATGTTTCTTCTGCAAATTTGAGTTCTGTGTCAAAAGTTAAGTTTTCTGGTTGAATTGAGCCCTACTGCCAATTCTGAGATACAGTTTGGTCTAACTCCTCAGGGAAAGCTCGTACTTGAAAATTGAATGTGTTTTTGCCCTTTCTCAGACCGTGGGGAACGTGAATATGTGTTTCTTCTAAAAATCTGAGCTCTCTGCGTCAAAAGTTAAGTTTTCTGGTTGAATTGAGCCCTACTGCCAAATCTGAGATCCACTTTGGTCTAACTCCTCAGGGAACGCTCGTACTTGAAAATTGAATGTGTTTTTGCCCTTTCTTAGACCACGGGGAACATGAATATGTGTTTCTTCTGCAAATCTGAGCTCTGTGTCAAAAGTTACGTTTTCTGGCTGAATTGAGCCCTACTGCCAATTCTGAGATACACTTTGGTCTAACTCCTCAGGGAAAGCTCGCATTTCAAAATTGAATTTGTTTTGGACTTTACAGACCGTGGGGAACATGAATATGTGTTTCTTTTGCAAATCTGATTTCTGTGTGAAAAGTTACATTTTCTGGCTGAATTGAGATCTACTGCTAAATAGGAGTTGCAGATTGGTCTAACTCCTCAGGGAAAGCTCATATTTGAAAATTGAATGTCTTTTGGACTTTAAAGACAGTAGGGAACATGAATATGTGTTTCTTTTGCAAATCTGAGTTCTGTGTCAAAAGTTACAAATACGACTTAAAGTTTGATCTAACTCCTCAGGGAAAGCTCGTACTTGAAAATTGAATGTGTTTTTGCCCTTTCTCAGATCGTGGGGAACGTGAATATGTGTTTCTTCTGCAAATCTGAGCTCTCTGCATCAAAAGTTAAGTTTTCTGGTTGAATTGACCCTACTGCCAATTCTGAGATCCACTTTGGTCTAACTACTCAGGGAAAGCTCGTACTTGAAAATTGAATGTGTTTTTGCCCTTTCTTAGACCACGGGGAACGTGAATATGTGTTTCTTCTGCAAATCTGAGCTCTGTGTCAAAAGTTAAGTTTTCTGGTTGAATTGAGCCCTACTGCCAATTCTGAGATGCAGTTTCGTCTAACTCCTCAGGGAACGCTCGTACTTGAAAATTGAATGTGTTTTTGCCCTTTTTTAGACCGTGGGGAACATGAATATGTGTTTCTTCTGCAAATTTGAGCTCTGTGTCAAACGTTAAGTTTTCTGGTTGAATTGAGCCCTACTGCCAATTCTGAGATACACTTTGGTCTAACTCCTCAGGCAAAGCTCGTACTAGAAAATTGAATGTGTTTTTGCCCTTTTTTACACCGTGGGGAACATGAATAGGTGTTTCTTCTGCAAATCTGAGCTCTGTGTCAAAAGTTAAGTTTTCTGGTTGAATTGAGCCCTACTGCCAATTCTGAGATACAGTTTGGTCTAACTCCTCAGGGAACGCTCGTACTTGAAAATTGAATGTGTTTTTGCCCTTTTTTAGACCGTGGGGAACATGAATATGTGTTTCTTCTGCAAATCTGAGCTCTGTGTCAAACATTAAGTTTTCTGGTTGAATTGAGCTCTACTGCCAATTCTGAGATACACTTTGGTCTAAGTCCTCAGGGAACTCTCGTACTTGAAAATTGAATGTGTTTTGTGGTTTTCAGACCGTGGGGAACATAAATGTGTGTTTCTTCTGCAAATCTGAGCTCTGTGCCAAAAGTTATGTTTTCTGGCTGAATTGAGCCCTACTGCCAAATCTGAGTTACACTTTAGTCTAACTCCTCAGGGAAAACTCTTACTTGAAAATTGAATGTATTTTTGCGCTTTCTTAGACCGTGGGGAACGTGAATATATGTTTCTTCTGCAAATTTGAGTTCTGTGTCAAAAGTTAAGTTTTCTGGTTGAATTGAGCCCTACTGCCAATTCTGAGATACAGTTTGGTCTAACTCCTCAGGGAACGCTCGTACTTGAAAATTGAATGTGTTTTTGCCCTTTCTCAGACCGTGGGGAACGTGAATATGTGTTTCTTCTGCAAATCTGAGCTCTCTGCGTCAAAAGTTAAGTTTTCTGGTTGAATTGAGCCCTACTGCCAATTCTGAGATCCACTTTGGTCTAACTACTCAGGGAAAGTTCGTACTTGAAAATTGAATGTGTTTTTGCCCTTTCTTAGACCACGGGGAACATGAATGTGTGTTTCTTCTGCAAATCTGAGCTCTGTGCCAAAAGTTATGTTTTCTGGCTGAATTGAGCCCTACTGCCAAATCTGAGATACACTTTAGTCTAACTCCTCAGGGAAAACTCTTACTTGAAAATTGAATGTATTTTTGCACTTTCTTAGAACGTGGGGAACGTGAATATGTGTTTCTTCTGCAAATCTGAGTTCTGTGTCAAAAGTTAAGTTTTCTGGTTGAATTGAGCCCTACTGCCAATTCTGAGATACACTTTGGTCTAACTCCTCAGGGAACGCTCGTACTTGAAAATTGAATGTGTTTTGTGGTTTTCAGACTGTGGGGAACATGAATATGTGTTTCTTCTGCAAATCTGAGCTCTGTGTCAAAAGTTACGTTTTCTGGCTGAATTGAGCCCTACTGCCAATTCTGAGATACACTTTGGTCTAACTCCTCAGGGAAAGCTCGCATTTCAAAATTGAATTTGTTTTGGACTTTACAGACCGTGGGGAACATGAATATGTGTTTCTTTTGCAAATCTGATTTCTGTGTGAAAAGTTACATTTTCTGGCTGAATTGAGATCTACTGCTAAATAGGAGTTGCAGATTGGTCTAACTCCTCAGGGAAAGCTCATATTTTAAAATTGAATGTCTTTTGGACTTTAAAGACAGTAGGGAACATGAATATGTGTTTCTTTTGCAAATCTGAGTTCTGTGTCAAAAGTTACAAATACGACTTAAAGATTGATCTAACTCCTCAGGGAAAGCTCGTACTTGAAAATTGAATGTGTTTTTGCCCTTTCTCAGACCGTGGGGAACGTGAATATGTGTTTCTTCTGCAAATCTGAGCTCTCTGCATCAAAAGTTAAGTTTTCTGGTTGAATTGACCCTACTGCCAATTCTGAGATCCACTTTGGTCTAACTACTCAGGGAAAGCTCGTACTTGAAAATTGAATGTGTTTTTGCCCTTTCTTAGACCACGGGGAACGTGAATATGTGTTTCTTCTGCAAATCTGAGCTCTGTGTCAAAAGTTACGTTTTCTGGTTGAATTGAACCCTACTGCCAATTGTGAGATACTGTTTGGTCTAACTCCTCAGGGAACGCTCGTACTTGAAAATTGAATGCGTTTTTGCCCTTTTTTAGACCGTGGGGAACATGAATATGTGTTTCTTCTGCAAATTTGAGCTCTGTGTCAAACGTTAAGTTTTCTGGTTGAATTGAGCCCTACTGCCAATTCTGAGATACACTTTGGTCTAACTCCTCAGGCAAAGCTCGTACTAGAAAATTGAATGTGTTTTTGCCCTTTTTTACACCGTGGGGAACATGAATAGGTGTTTCTTCTGCAAATCTGAGCTCTGTGTCAAAAGTTAAGTTTTCTGGTTGAATTGAGCCCTACTGCCAATTCTGAGATACAGTTTGGTCTAACTCCTCAGGGAACGCTCGTACTTGAAAATTGAATGTGTTTTTGCCCTTTTTTAGACCGTGGGGAACATGAATATGTGTTTCTTCTGCAAATCTGAGCTCTGTGTCAAACGTTAAGTTTTCTGGTTGAATTGAGCCCTACTGCCAATTCTGAGATACACTTTGGTCTAAGTCCTCAGGGAACTCTCGTACTTGAAAATTGAATGTGTTTTGTGGTTTTCAGACCGTGGGGAACATAAATGTGTGTTTCTTCTGCAAATCTGAGCTCTGTGCCAAAAGTTATGTTTTCTGGCTGAATTGAGCCCTACTGCCAAATCTGAGATACACTTTAGTCTAACTCCTCAGGGAAAGCTCGTACTTGAAAATTGAATGTGTTTTTGCCCTTTCTCAGACCGTGGGGAACGTGAATATGTGTTTCTTCTAAAAATCTGAGCTCTCTGCGTCAAAAGTTAAGTTTTCTGGTTGAATTGAGCCCTACTGCCAATTCTGAGATCCACTTTGGTCTAACTCCTCAGGGAACGCTCGTACTTGAAAATTGAATGTGTTTTTGCCCTTTCTTAGACCACGGGGAACATGAATATGTGTTTCTTCTGCAAATCTGAGCTCTGTGTCAAAAGTTACGTTTTCTGGCTGAATTGAGCCCTACTGCCAATTCTGAGATACACTTTGGTCTAACTCCTCAGGGAAAGCTCGCATTTCAAAATTGAATTTGTTTTGGACTTTACAGACCGTGGGGAACATGAATATGTCTTTCTTTTGCAAATCTGATTTCTGTGTGAAAAGTTACATTTTCTGGCTGAATTGAGATCTACTGCTAAATAGGAGTTGCAGATTGGTCTAACTCCTCAGGGAAAGCTCATATTTGAAAATTGAATGTCTTTTGGACTTTAAAGACAGTAGGGAACATGAATATGTGTTTCTTTTGCAAATCTGAGTTCTGTGTCAAAAGTTACAAATACGACTTAAACTTTGATCTAACTCCTCAGGGAAAGCTCGTACTTGAAAATTGAATGTGTTTTTGCCCTTTCTCAGACCGTGGGGAACGTGAATATGTGTTTCTTCTGCAAATCTGAGCTCTCTGCATCAAAAGTTAAGTTTTCTGGTTGAATTGACCCTACTGCCAATTCTGAGATCCACTTTGGTCTAACTACTCAGGGAAAGCTCGTACTTGAAAATTGAATGTGTTTTTGCCCTTTCTTAGACCACGGGGAACGTGAATATGTGTTTCTTCTGCAAATCTGAGCTCTGTGTCAAAAGTTACGTTTTCTGGTTGAATTGAACCCTACTGCCAATTGTGAGATACTGTTTGGTCTAACTCCTCAGGGAACGCTCGTACTTGAAAATTGAATGCGTTTTTGCCCTTTTTTAGACCGTGGGGAACATGAATATGTGTTTCTTCTGCAAATTTGAGCTCTGTGTCAAACGTTAAGTTTTCTGGTTGAATTGAGCCCTACTGCCAATTCTGAGATACACTTTGGTCTAACTCCTCAGGCAAAGCTCGTACTAGAAAATTGAATGTGTTTTTGCCCTTTTTTACACCGTGGGGAACATGAATAGGTGTTTCTTCTGCAAATCTGAGCTCTGTGTCAAAAGTTAAGTTTTCTGGTTGAATTGAGCCCTACTGCCAATTCTGAGATACAGTTTGGTCTAACTCCTCAGGGAACGCTCGTACTTGAAAATTGAATGTGTTTTTGCCCTTTTTTAGACCGTGGGGAACATGAATATGTGTTTCTTCTGCAAATCTGAGCTCTGTGTCAAACGTTAAGTTTTCTGGTTGAATTGAGCCCTACTGCCAATTCTGAGATACACTTTGGTCTAAGTCCTCAGGGAACTCTCGTACTTGAAAATTGAATGTGTTTTGTGGTTTTCAGACCGTGGGGAACATAAATGTGTGTTTCTTCTGCAAATCTGAGCTCTGTGCCAAAAGTTATGTTTTCTGGCTGAATTGAGCCCTACTGCCAAATCTGAGATACACTTTAGTCTAACTCCTCAGGGAAAGCTCGTACTTGAAAATTGAATGTGTTTTTGCCCTTTCTCAGACCGTGGGGAACGTGAATATGTGTTTCTTCTAAAAATCTGAGCTCTCTGCGTCAAAAGTTAAGTTTTCTGGTTGAATTGAGCCCTACTGCCAATTCTGAGATCCACTTTGGTCTAACTCCTCAGGGAACGCTCGTACTTGAAAATTGAATGTGTTTTTGCCCTTTCTTAGACCACGGGGAACATGAATATGTGTTTCTTCTGCAAATCTGAGCTCTGTGTCAAAAGTTACGTTTTCTGGCTGAATTGAGCCCTACTGCCAATTCTGAGATACACTTTGGTCTAACTCCTCAGGGAAAGCTCGCATTTCAAAATTGAATTTGTTTTGGACTTTACAGACCGTGGGGAACATGAATATGTCTTTCTTTTGCAAATCTGATTTCTGTGTGAAAAGTTACATTTTCTGGCTGAATTGAGATCTACTGCTAAATAGGAGTTGCAGATTGGTCTAACTCCTCAGGGAAAGCTCATATTTGAAAATTGAATGTCTTTTGGACTTTAAAGACAGTAGGGAACATGAATATGTGTTTCTTTTGCAAATCTGAGTTCTGTGTCAAAAGTTACAAATACGACTTAAACTTTGATCTAACTCCTCAGGGAAAGCTCGTACTTGAAAATTGAATGTGTTTTTGCCCTTTCTCAGACCGTGGGGAACGTGAATATGTGTTTCTTCTGCAAATCTGAGCTCTCTGCATCAAAAGTTAAGTTTTCTGGTTGAATTGACCCTACTGCCAATTCTGAGATCCACTTTGGTCTAACTACTCAGGGAAAGCTCGTACTTGAAAATTGAATGTGTTTTTGCCCTTTCTTAGACCACGGGGAACGTGAATATGTGTTTCTTCTGCAAATCTGAGCTCTGTGTCAAAAGTTAAGTTTTCTGGTTGAATTGAGCCCTACTGCCAATTCTGAGATACAGTTTCGTCTAACTCCTCAGGGAACGCTCGTACTTGAAAATTGAGTGTGTTTTTGCCCTTTTTTAGACCGTGGGGAACATGAATATGTGTTTCTTCTGCAAATCTGAGCTCTGTGTCAAACGTTAAGTTTTCTGGTTGAATTGAGCCCTACTGCCAATTCTGAGATACACTTTGGTCTAACCCCTCAGGGAAAGCTCGTACTTGAAAATTGAATGTGTTTTTGCCCTTTTTTAGACCGTGGGGAACATGAATATGTGTTTCTTCTGCAAATTTGAGCTCTGTGTCAAACGTTAAGTTTTCTGGTTGAATTGAGCCCTACTGCCAATTCTGAGATACACTTTGGTCTAACTCCTCAGGCAAAGCTCGTACTAGAAAATTGAATGTGTTTTTGCCCTTTTTTACACCGTGGGGAACATGAATAGGTGTTTCTTCTGCAAATCTGAGCTCTGTGTCAAAAGTTAAGTTTTCTGGTTGAATTGAGCCCTACTGCCAATTCTGAGATACAGTTTGGTCTAACTCCTCAGGGAACGCTCGTACTTGAAAATTGAATGTGTTTTTGCCCTTTTTTAGACCGTGGGGAACATGAATATGTGTTTCTTCTGCAAATCTGAGCTCTGTGTCAAACATTAAGTTTTCTGGTTGAATTGAGCCCTACTGCCAATTCTGAGATACACTTTGGTCTAAGTCCTCAGGGAACTCTCGTACTTGAAAATTGAATGTGTTTTGTGGTTTTCAGACCGTGGGGAACATAAATGTGTGTTTCTTCTGCAAATCTGAGTTCTGTGCCAAAAGTTATGTTTTCTGGCTGAATTGAGCCCTACTGCCAAATCTGAGATACACTTTAGTCTAACTCCTCAGGGAAAACTCTTACTTGAAAATTGAATGTATTTTTGCGCTTTCTTAGACCGTGGGGAACGTGAATATATGTTTCTTCTGCAAATTTGAGTTCTGTGTCAAAAGTTAAGTTTTCTGGTTGAATTGAGCCCTACTGCCAATTCTGAGATCCACTTTGGTCTAACTACTCAGGGAAAGTTCGTACTTGAAAATTGAATGTGTTTTTGCCCTTTCTCAGACCGTGGGGAACGTGAATATGTGTTTCTTCTGCAAATCTGAGCTCTCTGCGTCAAAAGTTAAGTTTTCTGGTTGAATTGAGCCCTACTGCCAATTCTGAGATCCACTTTGGTCTAACTACTCAGGGAAAGTTCGTACTTGAAAATTGAATGTGTTTTTGCCCTTTCTCAGACCGTGGGGAACGTGAATATGTGTTTCTTCTGCAAATCTGAGCTCTCTGCGTCAAAAGTTAAGTTTTCTGGTTGAATTGAGCCCTACTGCCAATTCTGAGATCCACTCTGGTCTAACTACTCAGGGAAAGTTCGTACTTGAAAATTGAATGTGTTTTTGCCCTTTCTTAGACCACGGGGAACGTGAATATGTGTTTCTTCTGCAAATCTGAGCTCTGTGTCAAAAGTTAAGTTTTCTGGTTGAATTGAGCCCTACTGCCAATTCTGAGATCCCCTTTGGTCTAATTCCTCAGGGAACACTCGTACTTGAAAATTGAATGTGTTTTGTGGTTTTCAGACCGTGGGGAACATGAATGTGTGTTTCTTCTGCAAATCTGAGCTCTGTGTCAAAAGTTACGTTTTCTGGCTGAATTGAGCCCTACTGCCAAATCTGAGATACACTTTGGTCTAACTCCTCAGGGAAAGCTCGTATTTCAAAATTGAATGTATTTTGGACTTTACAGACTGTGGGGAACATGAATATGTGTTTCTTTTGCAAATCTGAGTTCTTTGTCAAAAGGTACAAATATGACTTACAGATTGATCTAACTCCTCAGGGAAAGCTCATATTTGAAAATTGAATGTGTTTTTGGACTTTACAGACCGTGGGGAACATGAATATGTGTTTCTTTTGCAAATCTGATTTCTGTGTCAAAAGTTCCGTTTTATGGCTGAATTGAGATCTACTTCTAAATAGGAGTCGCAGATTGGTTTAACTCCTCAGGGAAAGCTCATATTTGAAAAATGAATGTCTTTTGGACTTTTCAGACCGTAGTGAACATGAATATGTGTTTCTTTTGCAAATCTGTGTTCTGTGTCAAAAGTTACAAATATTACTTAAAGATTGATCTAACTCCTCAGGGAAAGCTCGTATTTCAAAATTGAATGTGTTTTTGGTCTTTTCAGACTGTGAGGAGCATGAATATGTGTTTCTTTTGCAAATCTGATTTCTGTGTCAAAAGTTAAAAATATGAGTTAAAGATTGATCTAAGTCCTCAGGGAAAGCTCGTATTTGAAAACTGAATGTGTTTTTGCCCTTTTTTAGACCGTGGGGAACATGAATATGTGTTTCTTCTGCAAATTTGAGCTCTGTGTCAAACGTTAAGTTTTCTGGTTGAATTGAGCCCTACTGCCAATTCTGAGATACACTTTGGTCTAACTCCTCAAGCAGAGCTCGTACTAGAAAATTGAATGTGTTTTTGCCCTTTTTTACACCGTGGGGAACATGAATAGGTGTTTCTTCTGCAAATCTGAGCTCTGTGTCAAAAGTTAAGTTTTCTGGTTGAATTGAGCCCTACTGCCAATTCTGAGATACAGTTTGGTCTAACTCCTCAGGGAAAGCTCGTACTTGAAAATTGAATGTGTTTTTGCCCTTTCTCAGACCGTGGGGAACGTGAATATGTGTTTCTTCTGCAAATCTGATTTCTGTGTCAAAAGTTCCGTTTTATGGCTGAATTGAGATCTACTGCTAAATAGGAGTTGCAGATTGGTTTAACTCCTCAGGGAAAGCTCATATTTGAAAAATGAATGTCTTTTGGACTTTTCAGACCGTAGTGAACATGAATATGTGTTACTTTTGCAAATCTGTGTTCTGTGTCAAAAGTTACAAATATCACTTAAAGATTGATCTAACTCCTCAGGGAAAGCTCGTATTTGAAAATTGAATGTGTTTTTGGGTTTTTCAGACCATGAGGAGCATGAATATGTGTTTCTTCTGCAAATCTGAGCTCTGTGTCAAACGTTAAGTTTTCTGGTTGAATTGAGCCCTACTGCCAATTCTGAGATACACTTTGGTCTAACTCCTCAGGGAAAGCTCCTACTTGAAAATTGAATGTGTTTTTGCCCTTTCTCTGAATATGTGTTTCTTCTGCAAATCTGAGCTCTCTGCGTCAAAAGTTAAGTTTTCTGGTTGAATTGAGCCCTACTGCCAATTCTGAGATCCACTTTGGTCTAACTACTCAGGGAAAGCTCGTACTTGAAAATTGAATGTGTTTTTGCCCTTTCTTAGACCACGGGGAACGTGAATATGTGTTTCTTCTGCAAATCTGAGCTCTGTGTCAAAAGTTAAGTTTTCTGGTTGAATTGAGCCCTACTGCCAATTCTGAGATCCACTTTGGTCTAATTCCTCAGGGAACTCTCGTACTTGAAAATTGAATGTGTTTTGTGGTTTTCAGACCGTGGGGAACGTGAATATGTGTTTCTTCTGCAAATCTGAGTTCTGTGTCAAAAGTTAAGTTTTCTGGTTGAATTGAGCCCTACTGCCAATTCTGAGATACAGTTTGGTCTAACTCCTCAGGGAACGCTCGTACTTGAAAATTGAATGTGTTTTTGCCCTTTTTTAGACCGTGGGGAACATGAATATGTGTTTCTTCTGCAAATCTGAGCTCTGTGTCAAACGTTAAGTTTTCTGGTTGAATTGAGCCCTACTGCCAATTCTGAGATACACTTTGGTCTAACTCCTCAGGGAAAGCTCGTACTTGAAAATTGAATGTGTTTTTGCCCTTTCTCAGACCGTGGGGAACGTGAATATGTGTTTCTTCTGCAAATCTGAGCTCTGTGTCAAAAGTTAAGTTTTCTGTTTGAATTGAGCCCTACTGCCAATTCTGAGATACACTTTGGTCTAACTCCTCAGGCAAAGCTCGTACTAGAAAATTGAATGTGTTTTTGCCCTTTTTTACACGGTGGGGAACATGAATAGGTGTTTCTTCTGCAAATCTGAGCTCTGTGTCAAAAGTTAAGTTTTCTGGTAGAATTGAGCCCTACTGCCAATTCTGAGATACAGTTTGGTCTAACTCATCAGGGAACGCTCGTACTTGAAAATTGAATGTGTTTTTGCCCTTTTTTAGACCGTGGGGAACATGAATATGTGTTTCTTCTGCAAATCTGAGCTCTGTGTCAAACGTTAAGTTTTCTGGTTGAATTGAGCCCTACTGCCAATTCTGAGATACACTTTGGTCTAACTCCTCAGGGAATGCTCGTACTTGAAAATTGAATGTGTTTTTGCCGTTTTTTACACCGTGGGGAACATGAATATGTGTTTCTTCTGCAAATCTGAGCTCTGTGTCAAACGTTAAGTTTTCTGGTTGAATTGAGCCTTACTGCCAATTCTGAGATACACTTTGGTCTAACTCCTCAGGGAAAGCTCGTACTTGAAAATTGAATGTGTTTTTGCCCTTTCTCAGACCGTGGGGAACGTGAATATGTGTTTCTTCTGCAAATCTGAGCTCTGTGTCAAAAGTTTCATTTTCTGGTTGAATTGAACCCTACTGCCAATTGTGAGATACAGTTTGGTCTAACTCCTCAGGGAACGCTTGTACTTGAAAATTGAATGTGTTTTTGCCCTTTTTTAGACCGTGGGGAACATGAATATGTGTTTCTTCTGCAAATTTGAGCTCTGTGTCAAACGTTAAGTTTTCTGGTTGAATTGAGACCTACTGCCAATTCTGAGATACACTTTGGTCTAACTCCTCAAGCAGAGCTCGTACTAGAAAATTGAATGTGTTTTCGCCCTTTTTTACACCGTGGGGAACATGAATAGGTGTTTCTTCTGCAAATCTGAGCTCTGTGTCAAAAGTTAAGTTTTCTGGTTGAATTGAGCCCTACTGCCAATTCTGAGATACAGTTTGGTCTAACTCCTCAGGGAACGCTCGTACTTGAAAATTGAATGTGTTTTTCCCTTTTTTAGACCGTGGGGAACATGAATATGTGTTTCTTCTGCAAATCTGAGCTCTGTTTCAAACGTTAAGTTTTCTGGTTGAATTGAGCCTTACTGCCAATTCTGAGATACACTTTGGTCTAAGTCCTCAGGGATCTCTCGTACTTGAAAATTGAATGTGTTTTGTGGTTTTCAGACCGTGGGGAACATAAATGTGTGTTTCTTCTGCAAATCTGAGCTCTGTGCCAAAAGTTATGTTTTCTGGCTGAATTGAGCCCTACTGCCAAATCTGAGATACACTTTAGTCTAATTCCTCAGGGAACGCTCGTACTTGAAAATTGAATGTGTTTTGTGGTTTTCAGACTGTGGGGAACATGAATATGTGTTTCTTCTGCAAATCTGAGCTCGGTGTCAAAAGTTACGTTTTCTGGCTGAATTGAGCCCTACTGCCAATTCTGAGATACACTTTGGTCTAACTCCTCAGGGAAAGCTCCCATTTCAAAATTGAATTTGTTTTGGACTTTACAGACCGTGGGGAACATGAATATGTGTTTCTTTTGCAAATCTGATTTCTGTGTGAAAAGTTACATTTTCTGGCTGAATTGAGATCTACTGCTAAATAGGAGTTGCAGATTGGTCTAACTCCTCAGGGAAAGCTCATATTTGAAAATTGAATGTCTTTTGGACTTTAAAGACAGTAGGGAACATGAATATGTGTTTCTTTTGCAAATCTGAGTTCTGTGTCAAAAGTTACAAATACGACTTAAAGATTGATCTAACTCCTCAGGGAAAGCTCGTATTTGAAAATTGAATCTGTTTTTGGGCTTTTCAGACCATGAGGTGCATGAATATGTGTTTCTTCTGCAAATCTGAGCTCTGTGTCAAAAGTTACGTTTTCTGGTTGAATTGAGCCCTACTGCCAATTCTGAGATACAGTTTGGTCTAACTCCTCAGGGAACGCTCGTACTTGAAAATTGAATGTGTTTTTGCCCTTTTTTAGACCGTGGGGAACATGAATATGTGTTTCTTCTGCAAATTTGAGCTCTGTGTCAAACGTTATGTTTTCTGGTTGAATTGAGCCCTACTGCCAATTCTGAGAGACACTTTGGTCTAACTCCTCAGGGAACGCTCGTACTTGAAAATTGAATGTGTTTTTGCCCTTTTTTAGACCGTGGGGAACATGAATATGTGTTTCTTCTGCAAATCTGAGCTCTGTGTCAAACGTTAAGTTTTCTGGTTGAATTGAGCCCTACTGCCAATTCTGAGATACACTTTGGTCTAACTCCTCAGGGAAAGCTCGTACTTGAAAATTGAACGTGTTTTTGCCCTTTCTTAGACCACGGGGAACGTGAATATGTGTTTCTTCTGCAAATCTGAGCTCTGTGTCAAAAGTTACGTTTTCTGGTTGAATTGAGCCCTACTGCCAATTCTGAGATACACTTTGGTCTAAGTCCTCAGGGAACTCTCGTACTTCAAAATTGAATGTGTTTTGTGGTTTTCAGACCGTGGGGAACATAAATGTGTGTTTCTTCTGCAAATCTGAGCTCTGTGCCAAAAGTTATGTTTTCTGGGTGAATTGAGCCCTACTGCCAAATCTGAGATACACTTTAGTCTAACTCCTCAGGGAAAACTCTTACTTGAAAATTGAATGTATTTTTGCGCTTTCTTAGACCGTGGGTAACGTGAATATATGTTTCTTCTGCAAATTTGAGTTCTGTGTCAAAAGTTAAGTTTTCTGGTTGAATTGAGCCCTACTGCCAATTCTGAGATACAGTTTGGTCTAACTCCTCAGGGAAAGCTCGTACTTGAAAATTGAATGTGTTTTTGCCCTTTCTCAGACCGTGGGGAACGTGAATATGTGTTTCTTCTGCAAATCTGAGCTCTCTGCGTCAAAAGTTAAGTTTTCTGGTTGAATTGAGCCCTACTGCCAATTCTGAGATCCACTTTGGTCTAACTACTCAGGGAAAGTTCGTACTTGAAAATTGAATGTGTTTTTGCCCTTTCTTAGACCACGGGGAACGTGAATATGTGTTTCTTCTGCAAATCTGAGCTCTGTGTCAAAAGTTAAGTTTTCTGGTTGAATTGAGCCCTACTGCCAATTCTGAGATCCACTTTGGTCTAATTCCTCAGGGAACTCTCGTACTTGAAAATTGAATGTGTTTTGTGGTTTTCAGACCGTGGGGAACATGAATGTGTGTTTCTTCTGCAAATCTGAGCTCTGTGTCAAAAGTTACGTTTTCTGGCTGAATTGAGCCCTACTGCCAAATCTGAGATACACTTTGGTCTAACTCCTCAGGGAAAGCTCGTATTTCAAAATTGAATGTATTTTGGACTTTACAGACTGTGGGGAACATGAATATGTGTTTTTTTTGCAAATCTGAGTTCTTTGTCAAAAGTTACAAATATGACTTACAGATTGATCTAACTCCTCAGGGAAAGCTCATATTTGAAAATTGAATGTGTTTTTGGACTTTACAGACCGTGGGGAACATGAATATGTGTTTCTTTTGCAAATCTGATTTCTGTGTCAAAAGTTAAAAATATGACTTACAGATTGATCTAACTCCTCAGGGAAAGCTCGCATTTCAAAATTGAATTTGTTTTGGACTTTACAGACCGTGGGGAACATGAATATGTGTTTCTTTTGCAAATCTGATTTCTGTGTGAAAAGTTACATTTTCTGGCTGAATTGAGATCTACTGCTAAATAGGAGTTGCAGATTGGTCTAACTACTCAGGGAAAGGTCGTATTTGAAAATTGAATGTGTTTTGGACTTTACAGACCGTGGGGAACATGAATATGTGTTTCTTTTGCAAATCTGATTTCTGTGTCAAAAGTTCCGTTTTATGGCTGAATTGAGATCTACTGCTAAATAGGAGTTGCAGATTGGTTTAACTCCTCAGGGAAAGCTCATATTTGAAAAATGAATGTCTTTTGGACTTTTCAGACCGTAGTGAACATGAATATGTGTTTCTTTTGCAAATCTGTGTTCTGTGTCAAAAGTTACAAATATCACTTAAAGATTGATCTAACTCCTCAGGGAAAGCTCGTATTTGAAAATTGAATGTGTTTTTGGGTTTTTCAGACCATGAGGAGCATGAATATGTGTTTCTTCTGCAAATCTGAGCTCTGTGTCAAACGTTAAGTTTTCTGGTTGAATTGAGCCCTACTGCCAATTCTGAGATACACTTTGGTCTAACTCCTCAGGGAAAGCTCCTACTTGAAAATTGAATGTGTTTTTGCCCTTTCTCTGAATATGTGTTTCTTCTGCAAATCTGAGCTCTCTGCGTCAAAAGTTAAGTTTTCTGGTTGAATTGAGCCCTACTGCCAATTCTGAGATCCACTTTGGTCTAACTACTCAGGGAAAGCTCGTACTTGAAAATTGAATGTGTTTTTGCCCTTTCTTAGACCACGGGGAACGTGAATATGTGTTTCTTCTGCAAATCTGAGCTCTGTGTCAAAAGTTAAGTTTTCTGGTTGAATTGAGCCCTACTGCCAATTCTGAGATCCACTTTGGTCTAATTCCTCAGGGAACTCTCGTACTTGAAAATTGAATGTGTTTTGTGGTTTTCAGACCGTGGGGAACGTGAATATGTGTTTCTTCTGCAAATCTGAGTTCTGTGTCAAAAGTTAAGTTTTCTGGTTGAATTGAGCCCTACTGCCAATTCTGAGATACAGTTTGGTCTAACTCCTCAGGGAACGCTCGTACTTGAAAATTGAATGTGTTTTTGCCCTTTTTTAGACCGTGGGGAACATGAATATGTGTTTCTTCTGCAAATCTGAGCTCTGTGTCAAACGTTAAGTTTTCTGGTTGAATTGAGCCCTACTGCCAATTCTGAGATACACTTTGGTCTAACTCCTCAGGGAAAGCTCGTACTTGAAAATTGAATGTGTTTTTGCCCTTTCTCAGACCGTGGGGAACGTGAATATGTGTTTCTTCTGCAAATCTGAGCTCTCTGCGTCAAAAGTTAAGTTTTCTGGTTGAATTGAGCCCTACTGCCAATTCTGAGATCCACTTTGGTCTAACTCCTCAGGGAAAGCTCGTACTTGAAAATTGAATGTGTTTTTGCCCTTTCTTAGACCACGGGGAACGTGAATATGTGTTTCTTCTGCAAATCTGAGCTCTGTGTCAAACGTTAAGTTTTCTGTTTGAATTGACCCCTACTGCCAATTCTGAGATACACTTTGGTCTAACTCCTCAGGCAAAGCTCGTACTAGAAAATTGAATGTGTTTTTGCCCTTTTTTACACCGTGGGGAACATGAATAGGTGTTTCTTCTGCAAATCTGAGCTCTGTGTCAAAAGTTAAGTTTTCTGGTTGAATTGACCCCTACTGCCAATTCTAAATACACTTTGGTCTAACTCCTCAGGGAATGCTCGTACTTGAAAATTGAATGTGTTTTTGCGCTTTTCAGACTGTGGTTAACATTAATATGTGTTTCTTCTGCAAATCTGAGCAGTGTGTCAAACGATAAGTTTTCTGGTTGAATTGAGCCCTACTGCCAATTCTGAGATACACTTTGGTCTAACTCCTCAGGGAAAGCTCGCATTTCAAAATTGAATTTGTTTTGGACTTTACAGACCGTGGGGAACATGAATATGTCTTTCTTTTGCAAATCTGATTTCTGTGTGAAAAGTTACATTTTCTGGCTGAATTGAGATCTACTGCTAAATAGGAGTTGCAGATTGGTCTAACTCCTCAGGGAAAGCTCATATTTGAAAATTGAATGTCTTTTGGACTTTAAAGACAGTAGGGAACATGAATATGTGTTTCTTTTGCAAATCTGAGTTCTGTGTCAAAAGTTACAAATACGACTTAAAGTTTGATCTAACTCCTCAGGGAAAGCTCGTATTTGAAAATTGAATGTGTTTTTGGGCTTTTCAGACCATGAGGAGCATGAATATGTGTTTCTTCTGAAAATCTGAGCTCTGTGTCAAACGTTAAGTTTTCTGGTTGAATTGAGCCTTACTGCCAATTCTGAGATACACTTTGGTCTAACTCCTCAGGGAAAGCTCGTACTTGAAAATTGAATGTGTTTTTGCCCTTTTTCAGACCGTGGGGAACGTGAATATGTGTTTCTTCTGCAAATCTGAGCTCTCTGCATCAAAAGTTAAGTTTTCTGGTTGAATTGAGCCCTACTGCCAATTCTGAGATACACTTTGGTCTAACTCCTCAGGCAAAGCTCGTACTAGAAAATTGAATGTGTTTTTGCCCTTTTTTAGACCGTGGGGAACATGAATATGTGTTTCTTCTGCAAATCTGAGCTCTGTGTCAAACGTTAAGTTTTCTGGTTGAATTGAGCCCTACTGCCAATTCTGAGATACACTTTGGTCTAAGTCCTCAGGGAACTCTCGTACTTGAAAATTGAATGTGTTTTGTGGTTTTCAGACCGTGGGGAACATAAATGTGTGTTTCTTCTGCAAATCTGAGCTCTGTGCCAAAAGTTATGTTTTCTGGCTGAATTGAGCCCTACTGCCAAATCTGAGATACACTTTAGTCTAACTCCTCAGGGAAAACTCTTACTTGAAAATTGAATGTATTTTTGCGCTTTCTTAGACCGTGGGGAACGTGAATATATGTTTCTTCTGCAAATTTGAGTTCTGTGTCAAAAGTTAAGTTTTCTGGTTGAATTGAGCCCTACTGCCAATTCTGAGATACAGTTTGGTCTAACTCCTCAGGGAAAGCTCGTACTTGAAAATTGAATGTGTTTTTGCCCTTTCTCAGACCGTGGGGAACGTGAATATGTGTTTCTTCTGCAAATCTGAGCTCTCTGCGTCAAAAGTTAAGTTTTCTGGTTGAATTGAGCCCTACTGCCAATTCTGAGACCCACTTTGGTCTAACTACTCAGGGAAAGTTCGTACTTGAAAATTGAATGTGTTTTTGCCCTTTCTTAGACCACGGGGAACGTGAATATATGTTTCTTCTCCAAATTTGAGTTCTGTGTCAAAAGTTAAGTTTTCTGGTTGAATTGAGCCCTACTGCCAATTCTGAGATACAGTTTGGTCTAACTCCTCAGGGAAAGCTCGTACTTGAAAATTGAATGTGTTTTTGCCCTTTCTCAGACCGTGGGGAACGTGAATATGTGTTTCTTCTGCAAATCTGAGCTCTCTGCGTCAAAAGTTAAGTTTTCTGGTTGAATTGAGCCCTACTGCCAATTCTGAGATCCACTTTCGTCTATCTACTCAGGGAAAGTTCGTACTTGAAAATTGAATGTGTTTTTCCCTTTCTTAGACCACGGGGAACATGAATGTGTGTTTCTTCTGCAAATCTGAGCTCTGTGCCAAAAGTTATGTTTTCTGGCTGAAATGAGCCCTACTGCCAAATCTGAGATACACTTTAGTCTAACTCCTCAGGGAAAACTCTTACTTGAAAATTGAATGTATTTTTGCACTTTCTTAGACCGTGGGGAACGTGAATATGTGTTTCTTCTGCAAATCTGAGTTCTGTGTCAAAAGTTAAGTTTTCTGGTTGAATTGAGCCCTACTGCCAATTCTGAGATACACTTTGGTCTAACTCCTCAGGGAAAGCTCCTACTTGAAAATTGAATGTGTTTTTGCCCTTTCTCTGAATATGTGTTTCTTCTGCAAATCTGAGCTCTCTGCGTCAAAAGTTAAGTTTTCTGGTTGAATTGAGCCCTACTGCCAATTCTGAGATCCACTTTGGTCTAACTACTCAGGGAAAGCTCGTACTTGAAAATTGAATGTGTTTTTGCCCTTTCTTAGACCACGGGGAACGTGAATATGTGTTTCTTCTGCAAATCTGAGTTCTGTGTCAAACGTTAAGTTTTCTGGTTGAATTGATCCCTACTGCCAATACTGAGATACACTTTGGTCTAAGTCCTCAGGGAACTCTCGTACTTGAAAATTGAATGTGTTTTTGCCCTTTTTTAGACCGTGGGGAACATGAATATGTGTTTCTTCTGCAAATTTGAGCTCTGTGTCAAACGTTAAGTTTTCTGGTTGAATTGAGCCCTACTGCCAATTCTGAGATACACTTTGGTCTAACTCCTCAGGCAAAGCTCGTACTAGAAAATTGAATGTGTTTTTGCCCTTTTTTAGACCGTGGGGAACATGAATATGTGTTTCTTCTGCAAATCTGAGCTCTGTGTCAAACGTTAAGTTTTCTGGTTGAATTGAGCCCTACTGCCAATTCTGAGATACACTTTGGTCTAAGTCCTCAGGGAACTCTCGTACTTGAAAATTGAATGTGTTTTGTGGTTTTCAGACCGTGGGGAACATAAATGTGTGTTTCTTCTGCAAATCTGAGCTCTGTGCCAAAAGTTATGTTTTCTGGCTGAATTGAGCCCTACTGCCAAATCTGAGATACACTTTAGTCTAACTCCTCAGGGAAAACTCTTACTTGAAAATTGAATGTATTTTTGCGCTTTCTTAGACCGTGGGGAACGTGAATATATGTTTCTTCTGCAAATTTGAGTTCTGTGTCAAAAGTTAAGTTTTCTGGTTGAATTGAGCCCTACTGCCAATTCTGAGATACAGTTTGGTCTAACTCCTCAGGGAAAGCTCGTACTTGAAAATTGAATGTGTTTTTGCCCTTTCTCAGACCGTGGGGAACGTGAATATGTGTTTCTTCTGCAAATCTGAGCTCTCTGCGTCAAAAGTTTTCTGGTTGAATTGAGCCCTACTGCCAATTCTGAGATCCACTTTGGTCTAACTACTCAGGGAAAGTTCGTACTTGAAAATTGAATGTGTTTTTCCCTTTCTTAGACCACGGGGAACATGAATGTGTGTTTCTTCTGCAAATCTGAGCTCTGTGCCAAAAGTTATGTTTTCTGGCTGAAATGAGCCCTACTGCCAAATCTGAGATACACTTTAGTCTAACTCCTCAGGGAAAACTCTTACTTGAAAATTGAATGTATTTTTGCACTTTCTTAGACCGTGGGGAACGTGAATATGTGTTTCTTCTGCAAATCTGAGTTCTGTGTCAAAAGTTAAGTTTTCTGGTTGAATTGAGCCCTACTGCCAATTCTGAGATACACTTTGGTCTAACTCCTCAGGGAAAGCTCCTACTTGAAAATTGAATGTGTTTTTGCCCTTTCTCTGAATATGTGTTTCTTCTGCAAATCTGAGCTCTCTGCGTCAAAAGTTAAGTTTTCTGGTTGAATTGAGCCCTACTGCCAATTCTGAGATCCACTTTGGTCTAACTACTCAGGGAAAGCTCGTACTTGAAAATTGAATGTGTTTTTGCCCTTTCTTAGACCACGGGGAACGTGAATATGTGTTTCTTCTGCAAATCTGAGCTCTGTGTCAAAAGTTAAGTTTTCTGGTTGAATTGAGCCCTACTGCCAATTCTGAGATCCACTTTGGTCTAATTCCTCAGGGAACTCTCGTACTTGAAAATTGAATGTGTTTTGTGGTTTTCAGACCGTGGGGAACGTGAATATGTGTTTCTTCTGCAAATCTGAGTTCTGTGTCAAAAGTTCCGTTTTATGGCTGAATTGAGCCCTACTGCCAAATCTGAGATACACTTTAGTCTAACTCGTCAGGGAAAACTCTTACTTGAAAATTGAATGTATTTTTGCGCTTTCTTAGACCGTGGGGAACGTGAATATGTGTTTCTTCTGCAAATCTGAGCTCTCTGCATCAAAAGTTAAGTTTTCTGGTTGAATTGACCCTACTGCCAATTCTGAGATCCACTTTGGTCTAACTACTCAGGGAAAGCTCGTACTTGAAAATTGAATGTGTTTTTGCCCTTTCTTAGACCACGGGGAACGTGAATATGTGTTTCTTCTGCAAATCTGAGCTCTGTGTCAAAAGTTACGTTTTCTGGTTGAATTGAACCCTACTGCCAATTGTGAGATACTGTTTGGTCTAACTCCTCAGGGAACGCTCGTACTTGAAAATTGAATGTGTTTTTGCCCTTTTTTAGACCGTGGGGAACATGAATATGTGTTTCTTCTGCAAATTTGAGCTCTGTGTCAAACGTTAAGTTTTCTGTTTGAATTGAGCCCTACTGCCAATTCTGAGATACACTTTGGTCTAACTCCTCAGGCAAAGCTCGTACTAGAAAATTGAATGTGTTTTTGCCCTTTTTTAGACCGTGGGGAACATGAATATGTGTTTCTTCTGCAAATCTGAGCTCTCTGCGTCAAAAGTTAAGTTTTCTGGTTGAATTGAGCCCTACTGCCAATTCTGAGACCCACTTTGGTCTAACTACTCAGGGAAAGTTCGTACTTGAAAATTGAATGTGTTTTTGCCCTTTCTTAGACCACGGGGAACATGAATGTGTGTTTCTTCTGCAAATCTGAGCTCTGTGCCAAAAGTTATGTTTTCTGGCTGAATTGAGCCCTACTGCCAAATCTGAGATACACTTTAGTCTAACTCCTCAGGGAAAACTCTTACTTGAAAATTGAATGTATTTTTGCACTTTCTTAGACCGTGGGGAACGTGAATATGTGTTTCTTCTGCAAATCTGAGTTCTGTGTCAAAAGTTAAGTTTTCTGGTTGAATTGAGCCCTACTGCCAATTCTGAGATACACTTTGGTCTAACTCCTCAGGGAAAGCTCCTACTTGAAAATTGAATGTGTTTTTGCCCTTTCTCTGAATATGTGTTTCTTCTGCAAATCTGAGCTCTCTGCGTCAAAAGTTAAGTTTTCTGGTTGAATTGAGCCCTACTGCCAATTCTGAGATCCACTTTGGTCTAACTACTCAGGGAAAGCTCGTACTTGAAAATTGAATGTGTTTTTGCCCTTTCTTAGACCACGGGGAACGTGAATATGTGTTTCTTCTGCAAATCTGAGCTCTGTGTCAAAAGTTAAGTTTTCTGGTTGAATTGAGCCCTACTGCCAATTCTGAGATCCACTTTGGTCTAATTCCTCAGGGAACTCTCGTACTTGAAAATTGAATGTGTTTTGTGGTTTTCAGACCGTGGGGAACGTGAATATGTGTTTCTTCTGCAAATCTGAGTTCTGTGTCAAAAGTTAAGTTTTCTGGTTGAATTGAGCCCTACTGCCAATTCTGAGATACAGTTTGGTCTAACTCCTCAGGGAACGCTCGTACTTGAAAATTGAATGTGTTTTTGCCCTTTTTTAGACCGTGGGGAACATGAATATGTGTTTCCTCTGCAAATCTGAGCTCTGTGTCAAAAGTTCCGTTTTATGGCTGAATTGAGCCCTACTGCCAAATCTGAGATACACTTTAGTCTAACTCGTCAGGGAAAACTCTTACTTGAAAATTGAATGTATTTTTGCGCTTTCTTAGACCGTGGGGAACGTGAATATGTGTTTCTTCTGCAAATCTGAGTTCTGTGTCAAACGTTAAGTTTTCTGGTTGAATTGAGCCCTACTGCCAATTCTGAGATACAGTTTGATCTAACTCCTCAGGGAACGCTCGTACTTGAAAATTGAATGTGTTTTTGCCCTTTTTTACACCGTGGGGAACATGAATATGTGTTTCTTCTGCAAATCTGAGCAGTGTGTCAAACGATAAGTTTTCTGGTTGAATTGAGCCCTACTGCCAATTCTGAGATACACTTTGGTCTAACTCCTCAGGGAAAGCTCGCATTTCAAAATTGAATTTGTTTTGGACTTTACAGACCGTGGGGAACATGAATATGTCTTTCTTTTGCAAATCTGATTTCTGTGTGAAAAGTTACATTTTCTGGCTGAATTGAGATCTACTGCTAAATAGGAGTTGCAGATTGGTCTAACTCCTCAGGGAAAGCTCATATTTGAAAATTGAATGTCTTTTGGACTTTAAAGACAGTAGGGAACATGAATATGTGTTTCTTTTGCAAATCTGAGTTCTGTGTCAAAAGTTACAAATACGACTTAAAGATTGATCTAACTCCTCAGGGAAAGCTCGTATTTGAAAATTGAATGTGTTTTTGGGCTTTTCAGACCATGAGGTGCATGAATATGTGTTTCTTCTGCAAATCTGAGCTCTGTGTCAAACGTTAAGTTTTCTGGTTGAATTGATCCCTACTGCCAATTCTGAGATACACTTTGGTCTAACTCCTCAGGGAAAGCTCGTACTTGAAAATTGAATGTGTTTTTGCCCTTTCTCAGACCGTGGGGAACGTGAATGTGTGTTTCTTCTGCAAATCTGAGCTCTCTGCATCAAAAGTTAAGTTTTCTGGTTGAATTGACCCTACTGCCAATTCTGAGATCCACTTTGGTCTAACTACTCAGGGAAAGCTCGTACTTGAAAATTGAATGTGTTTTTGCCCTTTCTTAGACCACGGGGAACGTGAATATGTGTTTCTTCTGCAAATCTGAGCTCTGTGTCAAAAGTTACGTTTTCTGGTTGAATTGAACCCTACTGCCAATTGTGAGATACTGTTTGGTCTAACTCCTCAGGGAACGCTCGTACTTGAAAATTGAATGTGTTTTTGCCCTTTTTTAGACCGTGGGGAACATGAATATGTGTTTCTTCTGCAAATTTGAGCTCTGTGTCAAACGTTAAGATTTCTGGTTGAATTGTGCCCTACTGCCAATTCTGAGATACACTTTGGTCTAACTCCTCAGGCAAAGCTCGTACTAGAAAATTGAATGTGTTTTTGCCCTTTTTTAGACCGTGGGGAACATGAATATGTGTTTCTTCTGCAAATCTGAGCTCTGTGTCAAACGTTAAGTTTTCTGGTTGAATTGAGCCCTACTGCCAATTCTGAGATACACTTTGGTCTAAGTCCTCAGGGAACTCTCGTACTTGAAAATTGAATGTGTTTTGTGGTTTTCAGACCGTGGGGAACATAAATGTGTGTTTCTTCTGCAAATCTGAGCTCTGTGCCAAAAGTTATGTTTTCTGGCTGAATTGAGCCCTACTGCCAATTCTGAGATACACTTTGGTCTAACTCCTCAGGGAACGCTCGTACTTGAAAATTGAATGTGTTTTGTGGTTTTCAGACTGTGGGGAACATGAATATGTGTTTCTTCTGCAAATCTGAGCTCTGTGTCAAAAGTTACGTTTTCTGGCTGAATTGAGCCCTACTGCCAATTCTGAGATACACTTTGGTCTAACTCCTCAGGGAAAGCTTGCATTTCAAAATTGAATTTGTTTTGGACTTTACAGACCGTGGGGAACATGAATATGTGTTTCTTTTGCAAATCTGATTTCTGTGTGAAAAGTTACATTTTCTGGCTGAATTGAGATCTACTGCTAAATAGGAGTTGCAGATTGGTCTAACTCCTCAGGGAAAGCTCATATTTGAAAATTGAATGTCTTTTGGACTTTAAAGACAGTAGGGAACATGAATATGTGTTTCTTTTGCAAATCTGAGTTCTTTGTCAAAAGTTACAAATACGACTTAAAGATTGATCTAACTCCTCAGGGAAAGCTCGTACTTGAAAATTGAATGTGTTTTTGCCCTTTCTCAGACCGTGGGGAACGTGAATATGTGTTTCTTCTGCAAATCTGAGCTCTCTGCATCAAAAGTTAAGTTTTCTGGTTGAATTGACCCTACTGCCAATTCTGAGATCCACTTTGGACTAACTACTCAGGGAAAGCTCGTACTTGAAAATTGAATGTGTTTTTGCCCTTTCTTAGACCACGGGGAACGTGAATATGTGTTTCTTCTGCAAATCTGAGCTCTGTGTCAAAAGTTAAGTTTTCTGGTTGAATTGAGCCCTACTGCCAATTCTGAGATACAGTTTGGTCTAACTCCTCAGGGAACGCTCGTACTTGAAAATTGAATGTGTTTTTGCCCTTTTTTAGACCGTGGGGAACATGAATATGTGTTTCTTCTGCAAATCTGAGCTCTGTGTCAAACGTTAAGTTTTCTGGTTGAATTGAGCCCTACTGCCAATTCTGAGATACACTTTGGTCTAACTCCTCAGGGAAAGCTCGTACTTGAAAATTGAATGTGTTTTTGCCCTTTCTCATACCGTGGGGAACGTGAATATGTGTTTCTTCTGCAAATCTGAGCTCTCTGCGTCAAAAGTTAAGTTTTCTAGTTGAATTGAGCCCTATTGCCAATTCTGAGATCCACTTTGGTCTAACTACTCAGGGAAAGCTCGTACTTGAAAATTGAATGTGTTTTTGCCCTTTCTTAGACCACGGGGAACGTGAATATGTGTTTCTTCTGCAAATCTGAGCTCTGTGTCAAAAGTTACGTTTTCTGGTTGAATTGAGCCCTACTGCCAATTCTGAGATACACTTTGGTCTAAGTCCTCAGGGAACTCTCGTACTTGAAAATTGAATGTGTTTTGTGGTTTTCAGACCGTGGGGAACATAAAAGTGTGTTTCTTCTGAAAATCTGAGCTCTGTGTCAAACGTTAAGTTTTCTGGTTGAATTGAGCCCTACTGCCAATTCTGAGATACACTTTGGTCTAACTCCTCAGGGAAAGCTCGTACTTGAAAATTGAATGTGTTTTTGCCCTTTCTCAGACCGTGGGGAACGTGAATATGTGTTTCTTCTGCAAATCTGAGCTCTGTGTCAAAAGTTAAGTTTTCTGGTTGAATTGAGCCCTACTGCCAATTCTGAGATACACTTTGGTCTAACTCCTCAGGCAAAGCTCGTACTAGAAAATTGAATGTGTTTTTGCCCTTTTTTACACGGTGGGGAACATGAATAGGTGTTTCTTCTGCAAATCTGAGCTCTGTGTCAAAAGTTAAGTTTTCTGGTAGAATTGAGCCCTACTGCCAATTCTGAGATACAGTTTGGTCTAACTCATCAGGGAACGCTCGTACTTGAAAATTGAATGTGTTTTTGCCCTTTTTTAGACCGTGGGGAACATGAATATGTGTTTCTTCTGCAAATCTGAGCTCTGTGTCAAACGTTAAGTTTTCTGGTTGAATTGAGCCCTACTGCCAATTCTGAGATACACTTTGGTCTAACTCCTCAGGGAATGCTCGTACTTGAAAATTGAATGTGTTTTTGCCGTTTTTTACACCGTGGGGAACATGAATATGTGTTTCTTCTGCAAATCTGAGCTCTGTGTCAAACGTTAAGTTTTCTGGTTGAATTGAGCCTTACTGCCAATTCTGAGATACACTTTGGTCTAACTCCTCAGGGAAAGCTCGTACTTGAAAATTGAATGTGTTTTTGCCCTTTCTCAGACCGTGGGGAACGTGAATATGTGTTTCTTCTGCAAATCTGAGCTCTGTGTCAAAAGTTTCATTTTCTGGTTGAATTGAACCCTACTGCCAATTGTGAGATACATTTTGGTCTAACTCCTCAGGGAACGCTTGTACTTGAAAATTGAATGTGTTTTTGCCCTTTTTTAGACCGTGGGGAACATGAATATGTGTTTCTTCTGCAAATTTGAGCTCTGTGTCAAACGTTAAGTTTTCTGGTTGAATTGAGACCTACTGCCAATTCTGAGATACACTTTGGTCTAACTCCTCAAGCAGAGCTCGTACTAGAAAATTGAATGTGTTTTCGCCCTTTTTTACACCGTGGGGAACATGAATAGGTGTTTCTTCTGCAAATCTGAGCTCTGTGTCAAAAGTTAAGTTTTCTGGTTGAATTGAGCCCTACTGCCAATTCTGAGATACAGTTTGGTCTAACTCCTCAGGGAACGCTCGTACTTGAAAATTGAATGTGTTTTTCCCTTTTTTAGACCGTGGGGAACATGAATATGTGTTTCTTCTGCAAATCTGAGCTCTGTGTCAAACGTTAAGTTTTCTGGTTGAATTGAGCCTTACTGCCAATTCTGAGATACACTTTGGTCTAAGTCCTCAGGGATCTCTCGTACTTGAAAATTGAATGTGTTTTGTGGTTTTCAGACCGTGGGGAACATAAATGTGTGTTTCTTCTGCAAATCTGAGCTCTGTGCCAAAAGTTATGTTTTCTGGCTGAATTGAGCCCTACTGCCAAATCTGAGATACACTTTAGTCTAACTCCTCAGGGAACGCTCGTACTTGAAAATTGAATGTGTTTTGTGGTTTTCAGACTGTGGGGAACATGAATATGTGTTTCTTCTGCAAATCTGAGCTCGGTGTCAAAAGTTACGTTTTCTGGCTGAATTGAGCCCTACTGCCAATTCTGAGATACACTTTGGTCTAACTCCTCAGGGAAAGCTCCCATTTCAAAATTGAATTTGTTTTGGACTTTACAGACCGTGGGGAACATGAATATGTGTTTCTTTTGCAAATCTGATTTCTGTGTGAAAAGTTACATTTTCTGGCTGAATTGAGATCTACTGCTAAATAGGAGTTGCAGATTGGTCTAACTCCTCAGGGAAAGCTCATATTTGAAAATTGAATGTCTTTTGGACTTTAAAGACAGTAGGGAACATGAATATGTGTTTCTTTTGCAAATCTGAGTTCTGTGTCAAAAGTTACAAATACGACTTAAAGATTGATCTAACTCCTCAGGGAAAGCTCGTATTTGAAAATTGAATCTGTTTTTGGGCTTTTCAGACCATGAGGTGCATGAATATGTGTTTCTTCTGCAAATCTGAGCTCTGTGTCAAAAGTTACGTTTTCTGGTTGAATTGAGCCCTACTGCCAATTCTGAGATACAGTTTGGTCTAACTCCTCAGGGAACGCTCGTACTTGAAAATTGAATGTGTTTTTGCCCTTTTTTAGACCGTGGGGAACATGAATATGTGTTTCTTCTGCAAATTTGAGCTCTGTGTCAAACGTTATGTTTTCTGGTTGAATTGAGCCCTACTGCCAATTCTGAGAGACACTTTGGTCTAACTCCTCAGGCAAAGCTCATACTAGAAAATTGAATGTGTTTTTGCCCTTTTTTACACCGTGGGGAACATGAATAGGTGTTTCTTCTGCAAATCTGAGCTCTGTGTCAAAAGTTAAGTTTTCTGGTTAAATTGAGCCCTACTGCCAATTCTGAGATACAGTTTGGTCTAACTCCTCAGGGAACGCTCGTACTTGAAAATTGAATGTGTTTTTGCCCTTTTTTAGACCGTGGGGAACATGAATATGTGTTTCTTCTGCAAATCTGAGCTCTGTGTCAAACGTTAAGTTTTCTGGTTGAATTGAGCCCTACTGCCAATTCTGAGATACACTTTGGTCTAACTCCTCAGGGAAAGCTCGTACTTGAAAATTGAACGTGTTTTTGCCCTTTCTTAGACCACGGGGAACGTGAATATGTGTTTCTTCTGCAAATCTGAGCTCTGTGTCAAAAGTTACGTTTTCTGGTTGAATTGAGCCCTACTGCCAATTCTGAGATACACTTTGGTCTAAGTCCTCAGGGAACTCTCGTACTTCAAAATTGAATGTGTTTTGTGGTTTTCAGACCGTGGGGAACATAAATGTGTGTTTCTTCTGCAAATCTGAGCTCTGTGCCAAAAGTTATGTTTTCTGGGTGAATTGAGCCCTACTGCCAAATCTGAGATACACTTTAGTCTAACTCCTCAGGGAAAACTCTTACTTGAAAATTGAATGTATTTTTGCGCTTTCTTAGACCGTGGGTAACGTGAATATATGTTTCTTCTGCAAATTTGAGTTCTGTGTCAAAAGTTAAGTTTTCTGGTTGAATTGAGCCCTACTGCCAATTCTGAGATACAGTTTGGTCTAACTCCTCAGGGAAAGCTCGTACTTGAAAATTGAATGTGTTTTTGCCCTTTCTCAGACCGTGGGGAACGTGAATATGTGTTTCTTCTGCAAATCTGAGCTCTCTGCGTCAAAAGTTAAGTTTTCTGGTTGAATTGAGCCCTACTGCCAATTCTGAGATCCACTTTGGTCTAACTACTCAGGGAAAGTTCGTACTTGAAAATTGAATGTGTTTTTGCCCTTTCTTAGACCACGGGGAACGTGAATATGTGTTTCTTCTGCAAATCTGAGCTCTGTGTCAAAAGTTAAGTTTTCTGGTTGAATTGAGCCCTACTGCCAATTCTGAGATCCACTTTGGTCTAATTCCTCAGGGAACTCTCGTACTTGAAAATTGAATGTGTTTTGTGGTTTTCAGACCGTGGGGAACATGAATGTGTGTTTCTTCTGCAAATCTGAGCTCTGTGTCAAAAGTTACGTTTTCTGGCTGAATTGAGCCCTACTGCCAAATCTGAGATACACTTTGGTCTAACTCCTCAGGGAAAGCTCGTATTTCAAAATTGAATGTATTTTGGACTTTACAGACTGTGGGGAACATGAATATGTGTTTTTTTTGCAAATCTGAGTTCTTTGTCAAAAGTTACAAATATGACTTACAGATTGATCTAACTCCTCAGGGAAAGCTCATATTTGAAAATTGAATGTGTTTTTGGACTTTACAGACCGTGGGGAACATGAATATGTGTTTCTTTTGCAAATCTGATTTCTGTGTCAAAAGTTAAAAATATGACTTACAGATTGATCTAACTCCTCAGGGAAAGCTCGCATTTCAAAATTGAATTTGTTTTGGACTTTACAGACCGTGGGGAACATGAATATGTGTTTCTTTTGCAAATCTGTGTTCTGTGTCAAAAGTTACAAATATCACTTAAAGATTGATCTAACTCCTCAGGGAAAGCTCGTATTTGAAAATTGAATGTGTTTTTGGGTTTTTCAGACCATGAGGAGCATGAATATGTGTTTCTTCTGCAAATCTGAGCTCTGTGTCAAACGTTAAGTTTTCTGGTTGAATTGAGCCCTACTGCCAATTCTGAGATACACTTTGGTCTAACTCCTCAGGGAAAGCTCCTACTTGAAAATTGAATGTGTTTTTGCCCTTTCTCTGAATATGTGTTTCTTCTGCAAATCTGAGCTCTCTGCGTCAAAAGTTAAGTTTTCTGGTTGAATTGAGCCCTACTGCCAATTCTGAGATCCACTTTGGTCTAACTACTCAGGGAAAGCTCGTACTTGAAAATTGAATGTGTTTTTGCCCTTTCTTAGACCACGGGGAACGTGAATATGTGTTTCTTCTGCAAATCTGAGCTCTGTGTCAAAAGTTAAGTTTTCTGGTTGAATTGAGCCCTACTGCCAATTCTGAGATCCACTTTGGTCTAATTCCTCAGGGAACTCTCGTACTTGAAAATTGAATGTGTTTTGTGGTTTTCAGACCGTGGGGAACGTGAATATGTGTTTCTTCTGCAAATCTGAGTTCTGTGTCAAAAGTTAAGTTTTCTGGTTGAATTGGGCCCTACTGCCAATTCTGAGATACAGTTTGGTCTAACTCCTCAGGGAACGCTCGTACTTGAAAATTGAATGTGTTTTTGCCCTTTTTTAGACCGTGGGGAACATGAATATGTGTTTCTTCTGCAAATCTGAGCTCTATGTCAAACGTTAAGTTTTCTGGTTGAATTGAGCCCTACTGCCAATTCTGAGATACACTTTGGTCTAACTCCTCAGGGAAAGCTCGTACTTGAAAATTGAATGTGTTTTTGCCCTTTCTCAGACCGTGGGGAACGTGAATATGTGTTTCTTCTGCAAATCTGAGCTCTCTGCGTCAAAAGTTAAGTTTTCTGGTTGAATTGAGCCCTACTGCCAATTCTGAGATCCACTTTGGTCTAACTCCTCAGGGAAAGCTCGTACTTGAAAATTGAATGTGTTTTTGCCCTTTCTTAGACCACGGGGAACGTGAATATGTGTTTCTTCTGCAAATCTGAGCTCTGTGTCAAACGTTAAGTTTTCTGTTTGAATTGACCCCTACTGCCAATTCTGAGATACACTTTGGTCTAACTCCTCAGGCAAAGCTCGTACTAGAAAATTGAATGTGTTTTTGCCCTTTTTTACACCGTGGGGAACATGAATAGGTGTTTCTTCTGCAAATCTGAGCTCTGTGTCAAAAGTTAAGTTTTCTGGTTGAATTGACCCCTACTGCCAATTCTAAATACACTTTGGTCTAACTCCTCAGGGAATGCTCGTACTTGAAAATTGAATGTGTTTTTGCGCTTTTCAGACTGTGGTTAACATTAATATGTGTTTCTTCTGCAAATCTGAGCAGTGTGTCAAACGATAAGTTTTCTGGTTGAATTGAGCCCTACTGCCAATTCTGAGATACACTTTGGTCTAACTCCTCAGGGAAAGCTCGCATTTCAAAATTGAATTTGTTTTGGACTTTACAGACCGTGGGGAACATGAATATGTCTTTCTTTTGCAAATCTGATTTCTGTGTGAAAAGTTACATTTTCTGGCTGAATTGAGATCTACTGCTAAATAGGAGTTGCAGATTGGTCTAACTCCTCAGGGAAAGCTCATATTTGAAAATTGAATGTCTTTTGGACTTTAAAGACAGTAGGGAACATGAATATGTGTTTCTTTTGCAAATCTGAGTTCTGTGTCAAAAGTTACAAATACGACTTAAAGTTTGATCTAACTCCTCAGGGAAAGCTCGTATTTGAAAATTGAATGTGTTTTTGGGCTTTTCAGACCATGAGGAGCATGAATATGTGTTTCTTCTGAAAATCTGAGCTCTGTGTCAAACGTTAAGTTTTCTGGTTGAATTGAGCCTTACTGCCAATTCTGAGATACACTTTGGTCTAACTCCTCAGGGAAAGCTCGTACTTGAAAATTGAATGTGTTTTTGCCCTTTTTCAGACCGTGGGGAACGTGAATATGTGTTTCTTCTGCAAATCTGAGCTCTCTGCATCAAAAGTTAAGTTTTCTGGTTGAATTGACCCTACTGCCACTTCTGAGATCCACTTTGGTCTAACTACTCAGGGAAAGCTCGTACTTGAAAATTGAATGTGTTTTTGCCCTTTCTTAGACCACGGGGAACGTGAATATGTGTTTCTTCTGCAAATCTGAGCTCTGTGTCAAAAGTTACGTTTTCTGGTTGAATTGAACCCTACTGCCAATTGTGAGATACTGTTTGGTCTAACTCCTCAGGGAACGCTCGTACTTGAAAATTGAATGTGTTTTTGCCCTTTTTTAGACCGTGGGGAACATGAATATGTGTTTCTTCTGCAAATTTGAGCTCTGTGTCAAACGTTAAGTTTTCTGTTTGAATTGAGCCCTACTGCCAATTCTGAGATACACTTTGGTCTAACTCCTCAGGGAAAGCTCGCATTTCAAAATTGAATTTGTTTTGGACTTTACAGACCGTGGGGAACATGAATATGTCTTTCTTTTGCAAATCTGATTTCTGTGTGAAAAGTTACATTTTCTGGCTGAATTGAGATCTACTGCTAAATAGGAGTTGCAGATTGGTCTAACTCCTCAGGGAAAGCTCATATTTGAAAATTGAATGTCTTTTGGACTTTAAAGACAGTAGGGAACATGAATATGTGTTTCTTTTGCAAATCTGAGTTCTGTGTCAAAAGTTACAAATACGACTTAAAGTTTGATCTAACTCCTCAGGGAAAGCTCGTATTTGAAAATTGAATGTGTTTTTGGGCTTTTCAGACCATGAGGAGCATGAATATGTGTTTCTTCTGAAAATCTGAGCTCTGTGTCAAACGTTAAGTTTTCTGGTTGAATTGAGCCTTACTGCCAATTCTGAGATACACTTTGGTCTAACTCCTCAGGGAAAGCTCGTACTTGAAAATTGAATGTGTTTTTGCCCTTTTTCAGACCGTGGGGAACGTGAATATGTGTTTCTTCTGCAAATCTGAGCTCTCTGCATCAAAAGTTAAGTTTTCTGGTTGAATTGACCCTACTGCCACTTCTGAGATCCACTTTGGTCTAACTACTCAGGGAAAGCTCGTACTTGAAAATTGAATGTGTTTTTGCCCTTTCTTAGACCACGGGGAACGTGAATATGTGTTTCTTCTGCAAATCTGAGCTCTGTGTCAAAAGTTACGTTTTCTGGTTGAATTGAACCCTACTGCCAATTGTGAGATACTGTTTGGTCTAACTCCTCAGGGAACGCTCGTACTTGAAAATTGAATGTGTTTTTGCCCTTTTTTAGACCGTGGGGAACATGAATATGTGTTTCTTCTGCAAATTTGAGCTCTGTGTCAAACGTTAAGTTTTCTGTTTGAATTGAGCCCTACTGCCAATTCTGAGATACACTTTGGTCTAACTCCTCAGGCAAAGCTCGTACTAGAAAATTGAATGTGTTTTTGCCCTTTTTTAGACCGTGGGGAACATGAATATGTGTTTCTTCTGCAAATCTGAGCTCTCTGCGTCAAAAGTTAAGTTTTCTGGTTGAATTGAGCCCTACTGCCAATTCTGAGACCCACTTTGGTCTAACTACTCAGGGAAAGTTCGTACTTGAAAATTGAATGTGTTTTTGCCCTTTTTTAGACCACGGGGAACATGAATGTGTGTTTCTTCTGCAAATCTGAGCTCTGTGTCAAAAGTTAAGTTTTCTGGTTGAATTGAGCCCTACTGCCAATTCTGAGATACACTTTGGTCTAACTCCTCAGGGAAAGCTCCTACTTGAAAATTGAATGTGTTTTTGCCCTTTCTCTGAATATGTGTTTCTTCTGCAAATCTGAGCTCTCTGCGTCAAAAGTTAAGTTTTCTGGTTGAATTGAGCCCTACTGCCAATTCTGAGATCCACTTTGGTCTAACTACTCAGGGAAAGCTCGTACTTGAAAATTGAATGTGTTTTTGCCCTTTCTTAGACCACGGGGAACGTGAATATGTGTTTCTTCTGCAAATCTGAGCTCTGTGTCAAAAGTTAAGTTTTCTGGTTGAATTGAGCCCTACTGCCAATTCTGAGATCCACTTTGGTCTAATTCCTCAGGGAACTCTCGTACTTGAAAATTGAATGTGTTTTGTGGTTTTCAGACCGTGGGGAACGTGAATATGTGTTTCTTCTGCAAATCTGAGTTCTGTGTCAAAAGTTAAGTTTTCTGGTTGAATTGAGCCCTACTGCCAATTCTGAGATACAGTTTGGTCTAACTCCTCAGGGAACGCTCGTACTTGAAAATTGAATGTGTTTTTGCCCTTTTTTAGACCGTGGGGAACATGAATATGTGTTTCCTCTGCAAATCTGAGCTCTGTGTCAAAAGTTCCGTTTTATGGCTGAATTGAGCCCTACTGCCAAATCTGAGATACACTTTAGTCTAACTCGTCAGGGAAAACTCTTACTTGAAAATTGAATGTATTTTTGCGCTTTCTTAGACCGTGGGGAACGTGAATATGTGTTTCTTCTGCAAATCTGAGTTCTGTGTCAAACGTTAAGTTTTCTGGTTGAATTGAGCCCTACTGCCAATTCTGAGATACAGTTTGATCTAACTCCTCAGGGAACGCTCGTACTTGAAAATTGAATGTGTTTTTGCCCTTTTTTACACCGTGGGGAACATGAATATGTGTTTCTTCTGCAAATCTGAGCAGTGTGTCAAACGATAAGTTTTCTGGTTGAATTGAGCCCTACTGCCAATTCTGAGATACACTTTGGTCTAACTCCTCAGGGAAAGCTCGCATTTCAAAATTGAATTTGTTTTGGACTTTACAGACCGTGGGGAACATGAATATGTCTTTCTTTTGCAAATCTGATTTCTGTGTGAAAAGTTACATTTTCTGGCTGAATTGAGATCTACTGCTAAATAGGAGTTGCAGATTGGTCTAACTCCTCAGGGAAAGCTCATATTTGAAAATTGAATGTCTTTTGGACTTTAAAGACAGTAGGGAACATGAATATGTGTTTCTTTTGCAAATCTGAGTTCTGTGTCAAAAGTTACAAATACGACTTAAAGATTGATCTAACTCCTCAGGGAAAGCTCGTATTTGAAAATTGAATGTGTTTTTGGGCTTTTCAGACCATGAGGTGCATGAATATGTGTTTCTTCTGCAAATCTGAGCTCTGTGTCAAACGTTAAGTTTTCTGGTTGAATTGATCCCTACTGCCAATTCTGAGATACACTTTGGTCTAACTCCTCAGGGAAAGCTCGTACTTGAAAATTGAATGTGTTTTTGCCCTTTCTCAGACCGTGGGGAACGTGAATGTGTGTTTCTTCTGCAAATCTGAGCTCTCTGCATCAAAAGTTAAGTTTTCTGGTTGAATTGACCCTACTGCCAATTCTGAGATCCACTTTGGTCTAACTACTCAGGGAAAGCTCGTACTTGAAAATTGAATGTGTTTTTGCCCTTTCTTAGACCACGGGGAACGTGAATATGTGTTTCTTCTGCAAATCTGAGCTCTGTGTCAAAAGTTACGTTTTCTGGTTGAATTGAACCCTACTGCCAATTGTGAGATACTGTTTGGTCTAACTCCTCAGGGAACGCTCGTACTTGAAAATTGAATGTGTTTTTGCCCTTTTTTAGACCGTGGGGAACATGAATATGTGTTTCTTCTGCAAATTTGAGCTCTGTGTCAAACGTTAAGTTTTCTGGTTGAATTGTGCCCTACTGCCAATTCTGAGATACACTTTGGTCTAACTCCTCAGGCAAAGCTCGTACTAGAAAATTGAATGTGTTTTTGCCCTTTTTTAGACCGTGGGGAACATGAATATGTGTTTCTTCTGCAAATCTGAGCTCTGTGTCAAACGTTAAGTTTTCTGGTTGAATTGAGCCCTACTGCCAATTCTGAGATACACTTTGGTCTAAGTCCTCAGGGAACTCTCGTACTTGAAAATTGAATGTGTTTTGTGGTTTTCAGACCGTGGGGAACATAAATGTGTGTTTCTTCTGCAAATCTGAGCTCTGTGCCAAAAGTTATGTTTTCTGGCTGAATTGAGCCCTACTGCCAAATCTGAGATACACTTTAGTCTAACTCCTCAGGGAAAACTCTTACTTGAAAATTGAATGTATTTTTGCGCTTTCTTAGACCGTGGGGAACGTGAATATATGTTTCTTCTGCAAATTTGAGTTCTGTGTCAAAAGTTAAGTTTTCTGGTTGAATTGAGCCCTACTGCCAATTCTGAGATACAGTTTGGTCTAACTCCTCAGGGAAAGCTCGTACTTGAAAATTGAATGTGTTTTTGCCCTTTCTCAGACCGTGGGGAACGTGAATATGTGTTTCTTCTGCAAATCTGAGCTCTCTGCGTCAAAAGTTAAGTTTTCTGGTTGAATTGAGCCCTACTGCCAATTCTGAGACCCACTTTGGTCTAACTACTCAGGGAAAGTTCGTACTTGAAAATTGAATGTGTTTTTGCCCTTTCTTAGACCACGGGGAACATGAATGTGTGTTTCTTCTGCAAATCTGAGCTCTGTGCCAAAAGTTATGTTTTCTGGCTGAATTGAGCCCTAGTGCCAAATCTGAGATACACTTTAGTCTAACTCCTCAGGGAAAACTCTTACTTGAAAATTGAATGTATTTTTGCACTTTCTTAGACCGTGGGGAACGTGAATATGTGTTTCTTCTGCAAATCTGAGTTCTGTGTCAAAAGTTACAAATACGACTTAAAGTTTGATCTAACTCCTCAGGGAAAGCTCGTATTTGAAAATTGAATGTGTTTTTGGGCTTTTCAGACCATGAGGAGCATGAATATGTGTTTCTTCTGAAAATCTGAGCTCTGTGTCAAACGTTAAGTTTTCTGGTTGAATTGAGCCTTACTGCCAATTCTGAGATACACTTTGGTCTAACTCCTCAGGGAAAGCTCGTACTTGAAAATTGAATGTGTTTTTGCCCTTTTTCAGACCGTGGGGAACGTGAATATGTGTTTCTTCTGCAAATCTGAGCTCTCTGCATCAAAAGTTAAGTTTTCTGGTTGAATTGACCCTACTGCCACTTCTGAGATCCACTTTGGTCTAACTACTCAGGGAAAGCTCGTACTTGAAAATTGAATGTGTTTTTGCCCTTTCTTAGACCACGGGGAACGTGAATATGTGTTTCTTCTGCAAATCTGAGCTCTGTGTCAAAAGTTACGTTTTCTGGTTGAATTGAACCCTACTGCCAATTGTGAGATACTGTTTGGTCTAACTCCTCAGGGAACGCTCGTACTTGAAAATTGAATGTGTTTTTGCCCTTTTTTAGACCGTGGGGAACATGAATATGTGTTTCTTCTGCAAATTTGAGCTCTGTGTCAAACGTTAAGTTTTCTGTTTGAATTGAGCCCTACTGCCAATTCTGAGATACACTTTGGTCTAACTCCTCAGGCAAAGCTCGTACTAGAAAATTGAATGTGTTTTTGCCCTTTTTTAGACCGTGGGGAACATGAATATGTGTTTCTTCTGCAAATCTGAGCTCTCTGCGTCAAAAGTTAAGTTTTCTGGTTGAATTGAGCCCTACTGCCAATTCTGAGACCCACTTTGGTCTAACTACTCAGGGAAAGTTCGTACTTGAAAATTGAATGTGTTTTTGCCCTTTTTTAGACCACGGGGAACATGAATGTGTGTTTCTTCTGCAAATCTGAGCTCTGTGTCAAAAGTTAAGTTTTCTGGTTGAATTGAGCCCTACTGCCAATTCTGAGATACACTTTGGTCTAACTCCTCAGGGAAAGCTCCTACTTGAAAATTGAATGTGTTTTTGCCCTTTCTCTGAATATGTGTTTCTTCTGCAAATCTGAGCTCTCTGCGTCAAAAGTTAAGTTTTCTGGTTGAATTGAGCCCTACTGCCAATTCTGAGATCCACTTTGGTCTAACTACTCAGGGAAAGCTCGTACTTGAAAATTGAATGTGTTTTTGCCCTTTCTTAGACCACGGGGAACGTGAATATGTGTTTCTTCTGCAAATCTGAGCTCTGTGTCAAAAGTTAAGTTTTCTGGTTGAATTGAGCCCTACTGCCAATTCTGAGATCCACTTTGGTCTAATTCCTCAGGGAACTCTCGTACTTGAAAATTGAATGTGTTTTGTGGTTTTCAGACCGTGGGGAACGTGAATATGTGTTTCTTCTGCAAATCTGAGTTCTGTGTCAAAAGTTAAGTTTTCTGGTTGAATTGAGCCCTACTGCCAATTCTGAGATACAGTTTGGTCTAACTCCTCAGGGAACGCTCGTACTTGAAAATTGAATGTGTTTTTGCCCTTTTTTAGACCGTGGGGAACATGAATATGTGTTTCCTCTGCAAATCTGAGCTCTGTGTCAAAAGTTCCGTTTTATGGCTGAATTGAGCCCTACTGCCAAATCTGAGATACACTTTAGTCTAACTCGTCAGGGAAAACTCTTACTTGAAAATTGAATGTATTTTTGCGCTTTCTTAGACCGTGGGGAACGTGAATATGTGTTTCTTCTGCAAATCTGAGTTCTGTGTCAAACGTTAAGTTTTCTGGTTGAATTGAGCCCTACTGCCAATTCTGAGATACAGTTTGATCTAACTCCTCAGGGAACGCTCGTACTTGAAAATTGAATGTGTTTTTGCCCTTTTTTACACCGTGGGGAACATGAATATGTGTTTCTTCTGCAAATCTGAGCAGTGTGTCAAACGATAAGTTTTCTGGTTGAATTGAGCCCTACTGCCAATTCTGAGATACACTTTGGTCTAACTCCTCAGGGAAAGCTCGCATTTCAAAATTGAATTTGTTTTGGACTTTACAGACCGTGGGGAACATGAATATGTCTTTCTTTTGCAAATCTGATTTCTGTGTGAAAAGTTACATTTTCTGGCTGAATTGAGATCTACTGCTAAATAGGAGTTGCAGATTGGTCTAACTCCTCAGGGAAAGCTCATATTTGAAAATTGAATGTCTTTTGGACTTTAAAGACAGTAGGGAACATGAATATGTGTTTCTTTTGCAAATCTGAGTTCTGTGTCAAAAGTTACAAATACGACTTAAAGATTGATCTAACTCCTCAGGGAAAGCTCGTATTTGAAAATTGAATGTGTTTTTGGGCTTTTCAGACCATGAGGTGCATGAATATGTGTTTCTTCTGCAAATCTGAGCTCTGTGTCAAACGTTAAGTTTTCTGGTTGAATTGATCCCTACTGCCAATTCTGAGATACACTTTGGTCTAACTCCTCAGGGAAAGCTCGTACTTGAAAATTGAATGTGTTTTTGCCCTTTCTCAGACCGTGGGGAACGTGAATGTGTGTTTCTTCTGCAAATCTGAGCTCTCTGCATCAAAAGTTAAGTTTTCTGGTTGAATTGACCCTACTGCCAATTCTGAGATCCACTTTGGTCTAACTACTCAGGGAAAGCTCGTACTTGAAAATTGAATGTGTTTTTGCCCTTTCTTAGACCACGGGGAACGTGAATATGTGTTTCTTCTGCAAATCTGAGCTCTGTGTCAAAAGTTACGTTTTCTGGTTGAATTGAACCCTACTGCCAATTGTGAGATACTGTTTGGTCTAACTCCTCAGGGAACGCTCGTACTTGAAAATTGAATGTGTTTTTGCCCTTTTTTAGACCGTGGGGAACATGAATATGTGTTTCTTCTGCAAATTTGAGCTCTGTGTCAAACGTTAAGTTTTCTGGTTGAATTGTGCCCTACTGCCAATTCTGAGATACACTTTGGTCTAACTCCTCAGGCAAAGCTCGTACTAGAAAATTGAATGTGTTTTTGCCCTTTTTTAGACCGTGGGGAACATGAATATGTGTTTCTTCTGCAAATCTGAGCTCTGTGTCAAACGTTAAGTTTTCTGGTTGAATTGAGCCCTACTGCCAATTCTGAGATACACTTTGGTCTAAGTCCTCAGGGAACTCTCGTACTTGAAAATTGAATGTGTTTTGTGGTTTTCAGACCGTGGGGAACATAAATGTGTGTTTCTTCTGCAAATCTGAGCTCTGTGCCAAAAGTTATGTTTTCTGGCTGAATTGAGCCCTACTGCCAAATCTGAGATACACTTTAGTCTAACTCCTCAGGGAAAACTCTTACTTGAAAATTGAATGTATTTTTGCGCTTTCTTAGACCGTGGGGAACGTGAATATATGTTTCTTCTGCAAATTTGAGTTCTGTGTCAAAAGTTAAGTTTTCTGGTTGAATTGAGCCCTACTGCCAATTCTGAGATACAGTTTGGTCTAACTCCTCAGGGAAAGCTCGTACTTGAAAATTGAATGTGTTTTTGCCCTTTCTCAGACCGTGGGGAACGTGAATATGTGTTTCTTCTGCAAATCTGAGCTCTCTGCGTCAAAAGTTAAGTTTTCTGGTTGAATTGAGCCCTACTGCCAATTCTGAGACCCACTTTGGTCTAACTACTCAGGGAAAGTTCGTACTTGAAAATTGAATGTGTTTTTGCCCTTTCTTAGACCACGGGGAACATGAATGTGTGTTTCTTCTGCAAATCTGAGCTCTGTGCCAAAAGTTATGTTTTCTGGCTGAATTGAGCCCTAGTGCCAAATCTGAGATACACTTTAGTCTAACTCCTCAGGGAAAACTCTTACTTGAAAATTGAATGTATTTTTGCACTTTCTTAGACCGTGGGGAACGTGAATATGTGTTTCTTCTGCAAATCTGAGTTCTGTGTCAAAAGTTAAGTTTTCTGGTTGAATTGAGCCCTACTGCCAATTCTGAGATACACTTTGGTCTAACTCCTCAGGGAACGCTCGTACTTGAAAATTGAATGTGTTTTGTGGTTTTCAGACTGTGGGGAACATGAATATGTGTTTCTTCTGCAAATCTGAGCTCTGTGTCAAAAGTTACGTTTTCTGGCTGAATTGAGCCCTACTGCCAATTCTGAGATACACTTTGGTCTAACTCCTCAGGGAAAGCTTGCATTTCAAAATTGAATTTGTTTTGGACTTTACAGACCGTGGGGAACATGAATATGTGTTTCTTTTGCAAATCTGATTTCTGTGTGAAAAGTTACATTTTCTGGCTGAATTGAGATCTACTGCTAAATAGGAGTTGCAGATTGGTCTAACTCCTCAGGGAAAGCTCATATTTGAAAATTGAATGTCTTTTGGACTTTAAAGACAGTAGGGAACATGAATATGTGTTTCTTTTGCAAATCTGAGTTCTTTGTCAAAAGTTACAAATACGACTTAAAGATTGATCTAACTCCTCAGGGAAAGCTCGTACTTGAAAATTGAATGTGTTTTTGCCCTTTCTCAGACCGTGGGGAACGTGAATATGTGTTTCTTCTGCAAATCTGAGCTCTCTGCATCAAAAGTTAAGTTTTCTGGTTGAATTGACCCTACTGCCAATTCTGAGATCCACTTTGGTCTAACTACTCAGGGAAAGCTCGTACTTGAAAATTGAATGTGTTTTTGCCCTTTCTTAGACCACGGGGAACGTGAATATGTGTTTCTTCTGCAAATCTGAGCTCTGTGTCAAAAGTTAAGTTTTCTGGTTGAATTGAGCCCTACTGCCAATTCTGAGATACAGTTTGGTCTAACTCCTCAGGGAACGCTCGTACTTGAAAATTGAATGTGTTTTTGCCCTTTTTTAGACCGTGGGGAACATGAATATGTGTTTCTTCTGCAAATCTGAGCTCTGTGTCAAACGTTAAGTTTTCTGGTTGAATTGAGCCCTACTGCCAATTCTGAGATACACTTTGGTCTAACTCCTCAGGGAAAGCTCGTACTTGAAAATTGAATGTGTTTTTGCCCTTTCTCATACCGTGGGGAACGTGAATATGTGTTTCTTCTGCAAATCTGAGCTCTCTGCGTCAAAAGTTAAGTTTTCTAGTTGAATTGAGCCCTATTGCCAATTCTGAGATCCACTTTGGTCTAACTACTCAGGGAAAGCTCGTACTTGAAAATTGAATGTGTTTTTGCCCTTTCTTAGACCACGGGGAAC
Organism: Pantherophis guttatus; assembly: GCF_059756535.1. Lineage (NCBI taxonomy): Eukaryota > Metazoa > Chordata > Lepidosauria > Squamata > Colubridae > Pantherophis > Pantherophis guttatus. The sequence continues at coordinate 181,462,482 of NC_142063.1, read as the reverse complement.
GTGAATATGTGTTTCTTCTGCAAATCTGAGCTCTGTGTCAAAAGTTACGTTTTCTGGTTGAATTGAGCCCTACTGCCAATTCTGAGATACACTTTGGTCTAAGTCCTCAGGGAACTCTCGTACTTGAAAATTGAATGTGTTTTGTGGTTTTCAGACCGTGGGGAACATAAAAGTGTGTTTCTTCTGAAAATCTGAGCTCTGTGCCAAAAGTTATGTTTTCTGGGTGAATTGAGCCCTACTGCCAAATCTGAGATACACTTTAGTCTAACTCCTCAGGGAAAACTCTTACTTGAAAATTGAATGTATTTTTGCGCTTTCTTAGACCGTGGGGAACGTGAATATATGTTTCTTCTGCAAATTTGAGTTCTGTGTCAAAAGTTAAGTTTTCTGGTTGAATTGAGCCCTACTGCCAATTCTGAGATACAGTTTGGTCTAACTCCTCAGGGAAAGCTCGTACTTGAAAATTGAATGTGTTTTTGCCCTTTCTCAGACCGTGGGGAACGTGAATATGTGTTTCTTCTGCAAATCTGAGCTCTCTGTGTCAAAAGTTAAGTTTTCTGGTTGAATTGAGCCCTACTGCCAATTCTGAGATCCACTTTGGTCTAACTCCTCAGGGAAAGTTCGTACTTGAAAATTGAATGTGTTTTTGCCCTTTCTTAGACCACGGGGAACGTGAATATGTGTTTCTTCTGCAAATCTGAGCTCTGTGTCAAAAGTTAAGTTTTCTGGTTGAATTGAGCCCTACTGCCAATTCTGAGATCCACTTTGGTCTAACTCCTCAGGGAAAGCTTGCATTTCAAAATTGAATTTGTTTTGGACTTTACAGACCGTGGGGAACATGAATATGTGTTTCTTTTGCAAATCTGATTTCTGTGTGAAAAGTTACATTTTCTGGCTGAATTGAGATCTACTGCTAAATAGGAGTTGCAGATTGGTCTAACTCCTCAGGGAAAGCTCATATTTGAAAATTGAATGTCTTTTGGACTTTAAAGACAGTAGGGAACATGAATATGTGTTTCTTTTGCAAATCTGAGTTCTTTGTCAAAAGTTACAAATACGACTTAAAGATTGATCTAACTCCTCAGGGAAAGCTCGTACTTGAAAATTGAATGTGTTTTTGCCCTTTCTCAGACCGTGGGGAACGTGAATATGTGTTTCTTCTGCAAATCTGAGCTCTCTGCATCAAAAGTTAAGTTTTCTGGTTGAATTGACCCTACTGCCAATTCTGAGATCCACTTTGGTCTAACTACTCAGGGAAAGCTCGTACTTGAAAATTGAATGTGTTTTTGCCCTTTCTTAGACCACGGGGAACGTGAATATGTGTTTCTTCTGCAAATCTGAGCTCTGTGTCAAAAGTTAAGTTTTCTGGTTGAATTGAGCCCTACTGCCAATTCTGAGATACAGTTTGGTCTAACTCCTCAGGGAACGCTCGTACTTGAAAATTGAATGTGTTTTTGCCCTTTTTTAGACCGTGGGGAACATGAATATGTGTTTCTTCTGCAAATCTGAGCTCTGTGTCAAACGTTAAGTTTTCTGGTTGAATTGAGCCCTACTGCCAATTCTGAGATACACTTTGGTCTAACTCCTCAGGGAAAGCTCGTACTTGAAAATTGAATGTGTTTTTGCCCTTTCTCATACCGTGGGGAACGTGAATATGTGTTTCTTCTGCAAATCTGAGCTCTCTGCGTCAAAAGTTAAGTTTTCTAGTTGAATTGAGCCCTATTGCCAATTCTGAGATCCACTTTGGTCTAACTACTCAGGGAAAGCTCGTACTTGAAAATTGAATGTGTTTTTGCCCTTTCTTAGACCACGGGGAACGTGAATATGTGTTTCTTCTGCAAATCTGAGCTCTGTGTCAAAAGTTACGTTTTCTGGTTGAATTGAGCCCTACTGCCAATTCTGAGATACACTTTGGTCTAAGTCCTCAGGGAACTCTCGTACTTGAAAATTGAATGTGTTTTGTGGTTTTCAGACCGTGGGGAACATAAAAGTGTGTTTCTTCTGAAAATCTGAGCTCTGTGCCAAAAGTTATGTTTTCTGGGTGAATTGAGCCCTACTGCCAAATCTGAGATACACTTTAGTCTAACTCCTCAGGGAAAACTCTTACTTGAAAATTGAATGTATTTTTGCGCTTTCTTAGACCGTGGGGAACGTGAATATATGTTTCTTCTGCAAATTTGAGTTCTGTGTCAAAAGTTAAGTTTTCTGGTTGAATTGAGCCCTACTGCCAATTCTGAGATACAGTTTGGTCTAACTCCTCAGGGAAAGCTCGTACTTGAAAATTGAATGTGTTTTTGCCCTTTCTCAGACCGTGGGGAACGTGAATATGTGTTTCTTCTGCAAATCTGAGCTCTCTGTGTCAAAAGTTAAGTTTTCTGGTTGAATTGAGCCCTACTGCCAATTCTGAGATCCACTTTGGTCTAACTCCTCAGGGAAAGTTCGTACTTGAAAATTGAATGTGTTTTTGCCCTTTCTTAGACCACGGGGAACGTGAATATGTGTTTCTTCTGCAAATCTGAGCTCTGTGTCAAAAGTTAAGTTTTCTGGTTGAATTGAGCCCTACTGCCAATTCTGAGATCCACTTTGGTCTAATTCCTCAGGGAACTCTCGTACTTGAAAATTGAATGTGTTTTGTGGTTTTCAGACCATGGGGAACATGAATGTGTGTTTCTTCTGCAAATCTGAGCTCTGTGTCAAAAGTTACGTTTTCTGGTTGAATTGAGCCCTACTGCCAAATCTGAGATACACTTTGGTCTAACTCCTCAGGGAAAGCTTGCATTTCAAAATTGAATTTGTTTTGGACTTTACAGACCGTGGGGAACATGAATATGTGTTTCTTTTGCAAATCTGATTTCTGTGTGAAAAGTTACATTTTCTGGCTGAATTGAGATCTACTGCTAAATAGGAGTTGCAGATTGGTCTAACTCCTCAGGGAAAGCTCATATTTGAAAATTGAATGTCTTTTGGACTTTAAAGACAGTAGGGAACATGAATATGTGTTTCTTTTGCAAATCTGAGTTCTTTGTCAAAAGTTACAAATACGACTTAAAGATTGATCTAACTCCTCAGGGAAAGCTCGTACTTGAAAATTGAATGTGTTTTTGCCCTTTCTCAGACCGTGGGGAACGTGAATATGTGTTTCTTCTGCAAATCTGAGCTCTCTGCATCAAAAGTTAAGTTTTCTGGTTGAATTGACCCTACTGCCAATTCTGAGATCCACTTTGGTCTAACTACTCAGGGAAAGCTCGTACTTGAAAATTGAATGTGTTTTTGCCCTTTCTTAGACCACGGGGAACGTGAATATGTGTTTCTTCTGCAAATCTGAGCTCTGTGTCAAAAGTTAAGTTTTCTGGTTGAATTGAGCCCTACTGCCAATTCTGAGATACAGTTTGGTCTAACTCCTCAGGGAACGCTCGTACTTGAAAATTGAATGTGTTTTTGCCCTTTTTTAGACCGTGGGGAACATGAATATGTGTTTCTTCTGCAAATCTGAGCTCTGTGTCAAACGTTAAGTTTTCTGGTTGAATTGAGCCCTACTGCCAATTCTGAGATCCACTTTGGTCTAACTCCTCAGGGAAAGCTCGTACTTGAAAATTGAATGTGTTTTTGCCCTTTCTCATACCGTGGGGAACGTGAATATGTGTTTCTTCTGCAAATCTGAGCTCTCTGCGTCAAAAGTTAAGTTTTCTAGTTGAATTGAGCCCTATTGCCAATTCTGAGATCCACTTTGGTCTAACTACTCAGGGAAAGCTCGTACTTGAAAATTGAATGTGTTTTTGCCCTTTCTTAGACCACGGGGAACGTGAATATGTGTTTCTTCTGCAAATCTGAGCTCTGTGTCAAAAGTTACGTTTTCTGGTTGAATTGAGCCCTACTGCCAATTCTGAGATACACTTTGGTCTAAGTCCTCAGGGAACTCTCGTACTTGAAAATTGAATGTGTTTTGTGGTTTTCAGACCGTGGGGAACATAAAAGTGTGTTTCTTCTGAAAATCTGAGCTCTGTGCCAAAAGTTATGTTTTCTGGGTGAATTGAGCCCTACTGCCAAATCTGAGATACACTTTAGTCTAACTCCTCAGGGAAAACTCTTACTTGAAAATTGAATGTATTTTTGCGCTTTCTTAGACCGTGGGGAACGTGAATATATGTTTCTTCTGCAAATTTGAGTTCTGTGTCAAAAGTTAAGTTTTCTGGTTGAATTGAGCCCTACTGCCAATTCTGAGATACAGTTTGGTCTAACTCCTCAGGGAAAGCTCGTACTTGAAAATTGAATGTGTTTTTGCCCTTTCTCAGACCGTGGGGAACGTGAATATGTGTTTCTTCTGCAAATCTGAGCTCTCTGTGTCAAAAGTTAAGTTTTCTGGTTGAATTGAGCCCTACTGCCAATTCTGAGATCCACTTTGGTCTAACTCCTCAGGGAAAGTTCGTACTTGAAAATTGAATGTGTTTTTGCCCTTTCTTAGACCACGGGGAACGTGAATATGTGTTTCTTCTGCAAATCTGAGCTCTGTGTCAAAAGTTAAGTTTTCTGGTTGAATTGAGCCCTACTGCCAATTCTGAGATCCACTTTGGTCTAACTCCTCAGGGAAAGCTTGCATTTCAAAATTGAATTTGTTTTGGACTTTACAGACCGTGGGGAACATGAATATGTGTTTCTTTTGCAAATCTGATTTCTGTGTGAAAAGTTACATTTTCTGGCTGAATTGAGATCTACTGCTAAATAGGAGTTGCAGATTGGTCTAACTCCTCAGGGAAAGCTCATATTTGAAAATTGAATGTCTTTTGGACTTTAAAGACAGTAGGGAACATGAATATGTGTTTCTTTTGCAAATCTGAGTTCTTTGTCAAAAGTTACAAATACGACTTAAAGATTGATCTAACTCCTCAGGGAAAGCTCGTACTTGAAAATTGAATGTGTTTTTGCCCTTTCTCAGACCGTGGGGAACGTGAATATGTGTTTCTTCTGCAAATCTGAGCTCTCTGCATCAAAAGTTAAGTTTTCTGGTTGAATTGACCCTACTGCCAATTCTGAGATCCACTTTGGTCTAACTACTCAGGGAAAGCTCGTACTTGAAAATTGAATGTGTTTTTGCCCTTTCTTAGACCACGGGGAACGTGAATATGTGTTTCTTCTGCAAATCTGAGCTCTGTGTCAAAAGTTAAGTTTTCTGGTTGAATTGAGCCCTACTGCCAATTCTGAGATACAGTTTGGTCTAACTCCTCAGGGAACGCTCGTACTTGAAAATTGAATGTGTTTTTGCCCTTTTTTAGACCGTGGGGAACATGAATATGTGTTTCTTCTGCAAATCTGAGCTCTGTGTCAAACGTTAAGTTTTCTGGTTGAATTGAGCCCTACTGCCAATTCTGAGATACACTTTGGTCTAACTCCTCAGGGAAAGCTCGTACTTGAAAATTGAATGTGTTTTTGCCCTTTCTCATACCGTGGGGAACGTGAATATGTGTTTCTTCTGCAAATCTGAGCTCTCTGCGTCAAAAGTTAAGTTTTCTAGTTGAATTGAGCCCTATTGCCAATTCTGAGATCCACTTTGGTCTAACTACTCAGGGAAAGCTCGTACTTGAAAATTGAATGTGTTTTTGCCCTTTCTTAGACCACGGGGAACGTGAATATGTGTTTCTTCTGCAAATCTGAGCTCTGTGTCAAAAGTTACGTTTTCTGGTTGAATTGAGCCCTACTGCCAATTCTGAGATACACTTTGGTCTAAGTCCTCAGGGAACTCTCGTACTTGAAAATTGAATGTGTTTTGTGGTTTTCAGACCGTGGGGAACATAAAAGTGTGTTTCTTCTGAAAATCTGAGCTCTGTGCCAAAAGTTATGTTTTCTGGGTGAATTGAGCCCTACTGCCAAATCTGAGATACACTTTAGTCTAACTCCTCAGGGAAAACTCTTACTTGAAAATTGAATGTATTTTTGCGCTTTCTTAGACCGTGGGGAACGTGAATATATGTTTCTTCTGCAAATTTGAGTTCTGTGTCAAAAGTTAAGTTTTCTGGTTGAATTGAGCCCTACTGCCAATTCTGAGATACAGTTTGGTCTAACTCCTCAGGGAAAGCTCGTACTTGAAAATTGAATGTGTTTTTGCCCTTTCTCAGACCGTGGGGAACGTGAATATGTGTTTCTTCTGCAAATCTGAGCTCTCTGTGTCAAAAGTTAAGTTTTCTGGTTGAATTGAGCCCTACTGCCAATTCTGAGATCCACTTTGGTCTAACTCCTCAGGGAAAGTTCGTACTTGAAAATTGAATGTGTTTTTGCCCTTTCTTAGACCACGGGGAACGTGAATATGTATTTCTTCTGCAAATCTGAGCTCTGTGTCAAAAGTTAAGTTTTCTGGTTGAATTGAGCCCTACTGCCAATTCTGAGATCCACTTTGGTCTAATTCCTCAGGGAACTCTCGTACTTGAAAATTGAATGTGTTTTGTGGTTTTCAGACCATGGGGAACATGAATGTGTGTTTCTTCTGCAAATCTGAGCTCTGTGTCAAAAGTTACGTTTTCTGGTTGAATTGAGCCCTACTGCCAAATCTGAGATACACTTTGGTCTAACTCCTCAGGGAAAGCTCGTATTTCAAAATTGAATGTATTTTGGACTTGACAGACTGTGGGGAACATGAATATGTGTTTCTTTTGCAAATCTGAGTTCTTTGTCAAAAGGTACAAATATGACTTACAGATTGATCTAACTCCTCAGGGAAAGCTCATATTTGAAAATTGAATGTGTTTTTGGACTTTACAGACCGTGGGGAACATGAATATGTGTTTCTTTTGCAAATCTAAAATCTGTGTCAAAAGTTCCGTTTTCTGGCTCAATTGAGATCTACTGCTAAATACGAATTACAGATTGGTCTAACTACTCAGGGAAAGGTCGTATTTGAAAATTGAATGTGTTTTCGACTTTACAGACCGTGGGGAACATGAATATGTGTTTCTTTTGCAAATCTGATTTCTGTGTCAAAAGTTCCGTTTTATGGCTGAATTGAGATCTACTGCTAAATAGGAGTTGCAGATTGGTTTAACTCCTCAGGGAAAGCTCATATTTGAAAAATGAATGTCTTTTGGACTTTTCAGACCGTAGTGAACATGAATATGTGTTACTTTTGCAAATCTGTGTTCTGTGTCAAAAGTTACAAATATCACTTAAAGATTGATCTAACTCCTCAGGGAAAGCTCGTATTTGAAAATTGAATGTGTTTTTGGGTTTTTCAGACCATGAGGAGCATGAATATGTGTTTCTTCTGCAAATCTGAGCTCTGTGTCAAACGTTAAGTTTTCTGGTTGAATTGAGCCCTACTGCCAATTCTGAGATACACTTTGGTCTAACTCCTCAGGGAAAGCTCCTACTTGAAAATTGAATGTGTTTTTGCCCTTTCTCTGAATATGTGTTTCTAATGCAAATCTGAGCTCTCTGCGTCAAAAGTTAAGTTTTCTGGTTGAATTGAGCCCTACTGCCAATTCTGAGATCCACTTTGGTCTAACTACTCAGGGAAAGCTCGTACTTGAAAATTGAATGTGTTTTTGCCCTTTCTTAGACCACGGGGAACGTGAATATGTGTTTCTTCTGCAAATCTGAGCTCTGTGTCAAAAGTTAAGTTTTCTGGTTGAATTGAGCCCTACTGCCAATTCTGAGATCCACTTTGGTCTAATTCCTCAGGGAACTCTCGTACTTGAAAATTGAATGTGTTTTGTGGTTTTCAGACCGTGGGGAACGTGAATATGTGTTTCTTCTGCAAATCTGAGTTCTGTGTCAAAAGTTAAGTTTTCTGGTTGAATTGAGCCCTACTGCCAATTCTGAGATACACTTTGGTCTAACTCCTCAGGGAAAGATCGTACTTGAAAATTGAATGTGTTTTTGCCCTTTCTCAGACCGTGGGGAACGTGAATATGTGTTTCTTCTGCAAATCTGAGCTCTCTGTGTCAAAAGTTAAGTTTTCTGGTTGAATTGAGCCCTACTGCCAATTCTGAGATCCACTTTGGTCTAACTCCTCAGGGAAAGCTCATACTTGAAAATTGAATGTGTTTTTGCCCTTTTTTACACCGTGGGGAACATGAATAGGTGTTTCTTCTGCAAATCTGAGCTCTGTGTCAAAAGTTAAGTTTTCTGGTAGAATTGAGCCCTACTGCCAATTCTGAGATACAGTTTGGTCTAACTCCTCAGGGAACGCTCGTACTTGAAAATTGAATGTGTTTTTGCCCTTTTTTAGACCGTGGGGAACATGAATATGTGTTTCTTCTGCAAATCTGAGCTCTGTGTCAAACGTTAAGTTTTCTGGTTGAATTGAGCCCTACTGCCAATTCTGAGATACACTTTGGTCTAACTCCTCAGGGAATGCTCGTATTTGAAAATTGAATGTGTTTTTGCCGTTTTTTACACCGTGGGGAACATGAATAGGTGTTTCTTCTGCAAATCTGAGCTCTGTGTCAAAAGTTAAGTTTTCTGGTAGAATTGAGCCCTACTGCCAATTATGAGATACAGTTTGGTCTAAGTCCTCAGGGAACTCTCGTACTTGAAAATTGAATGTGTTTTGTGGTTTTCAGACCGTGGGGAACATAAATGTGTGTTTCTTCTGCAAATCTGAGCTCTGTGCCAAAAGTTATGTTTTCTGGCTGAATTGAGCCCTACAGCCAAATCTGAGATACACTTTAGTCTAACTCCTCAGGGAAAACTCTTACTTGAAAATTGAATGTATTTTTGCACTTTCTTAGACCGTGGGGAACGTGAATATGTGTTTCTTCTGCAAATCTGAGTTCTGTGTCAAAAGTTAAGTTTTCTGGTTGAATTGAGCCCTACTGCCAATTCTGAGATACACTTTGGTCTAACTCCTCAGGGAAAGCTCGCATTTCAAAATTGAATTTGTTTTGGACTTTACAGACCGTGGGGAACATGAATATGTGTTTCTTTTGCAAATCTGATTTCTGTGTGAAAAGTTACATTTTCTGGCTGAATTGAGATCTACTGCTAAATAGGAGTTGCAGATTGGTCTAACTCCTCAGGGAAAGCTCATATTTGAAAATTGAATGTCTTTTGGACTTTAAAGACAGTAGGGAACATGAATATGTGTTTCTTTTGCAAATCTGAGTTCTGTGTCAAAAGTTACAAATACGACTTAAAGATTGATCTAACTCCTCAGGGAAAGCTCGTATTTGAAAATTGAATGTGTTTTTGGGCTTTTCAGACCATGAGGTGCATGAATATGTGTTTCTTCTGCAAATCTGAGCTCTCTGCATCAAAAGTTAAGTTTTCTGGTTGAATTGACCCTACTGCCAATTCTGAGATCCACTTTGGTCTAACTACTCAGGGAAAGCTCGTACTTGAAAATTGAATGTGTTTTTGCCCTTTCTTAGACCACGGGGAACGTGAATATGTGTTTCTTCTGCAAATCTGAGCTCTGTGTCAAAAGTTACGTTTTCTGGTTGAATTGAGCCCTACTGCCAATTCTGAGATACACTTTGGTCTAACTCCTCAGGCAAAGCTCATACTAGAAAATTGAATGTGTTTTTGCCCTTTTTTACACCGTGGGGAACATGAATAGGTGTTTCTTCTGCAAATCTGAGCTCTGTGTCAAAAGTTAAGTTTTCTGGTTGAATTGACCCTACTGCCAATTCTGAGATCCACTTTGGTCTAACTACTCAGGGAAAGCTCGTACTTGAAAATTGAATGTGTTGTTGCCCTTTTTTAGACCGTGGGGAACATGAATATGTGTTTCTTCTGCAAATTTGAGCTCTGTGTCAAACGTTAAGTTTTATGGTTGAATTGAGCCCTACTGCCAATTCTGAGATACACTTTGGTCTAACTCCTCAGGGAAAGCTCGTACTTGAAAATTGAATGTGTTTTTGCCCTTTCTTAGACCACGGGGAACGTGAATATGTGTTTCTTCTGCAAATCTGAGCTCTGTGTCAAAAGTTACGTTTTCTGGTTGAATTGAGCCCTACTGCCAATTCTGAGATACACTTTGGTCTAAGTCCTCAGGGAACTCTCGTACTTGAAAATTGAATGTGTTTTGTGGTTTTCAGACCGTGGGGAACGTGAATATGTGTTTCTTCTGCAAATCTGAGCTCTGTGTCAAAAGTTAAGTTTTCTGGTAGAATTGAGCCCTACTGCCAATTCTGAGATACAGTTTGGTCTAACTCCTCAGGGAACGCTCGTACTTGAAAATTGAATGTGTTTTTGCCCTTTTTTAGACCGTGGGGAACATGAATATGTGTTTCTTCTGCAAATCTGAGCTCTGTGTCAAACGTTAAGTTTTCTGGTTGAATTGAGCCCTACTGCCAATTCTGAGATACACTTTGGTCTAACTCCTCAGGGAATGCTCGTACTTGAAAATTGAATGTGTTTTTGCTGTTTTTTACACCGTGGGGAACATGAATAGGTGTTTCTTCTGCAAATCTGAGCTCTGTGTCAAACGTTAAGTTTTCTGGTTGAATTGAGCCTTACTGCCAATTCTGAGATACACTTTGGTCTAACTCCTCAGGGAAAGCTCGTACTTGAAAATTGAATGTGTTTTTGCCCTTTCTCAGACCGTGGGGAATGTGAATATGTGTTTCTTCTGCAAATCTGAGCTCTCTGCATCAAAAGTTAAGTTTTCTGGTTGAATTGACCCTACTGCCAATTTTGAGAACCACTTTGGTCTAACTACTCAGGGAACGCTCGTACTTGAAAATTGAATGTGTTTTTGCCCTTTTTTAGACCGTGGGGAACATGAATATGTGTTTCTTCTGCAAATTTGAGCTCTGTGTCAAACGTTAAGTTTTATGGTTGAATTGAGCCCTATTGCCAATTCTGAGATACACTTTGGTCTAACTCCTCAGGCAAAGCTCATACTAGAAAATTGAATGTGTTTTTGCCCTTTTTTACACCGTGGGGAACATGAATAGGTGTTTCTTCTGCAAATCTGAGCTCTGTGTCAAAAGTTAAGTTTTCTGGTTGAATTGACCCTACTGCCAATTCTGAGATCCACTTTGGTCTAACTACTCAGGGAAAGCTCGTACTTGAAAATTGAATGTGTTGTTGCCCTTTTTTAGACCGTGGGGAACATGAATATGTGTTTCTTCTGCAAATTTGAGCTCTGTGTCAAACGTTAAGTTTTATGGTTGAATTGAGCCCTACTGCCAATTCTGAGATACACTTTGGTCTAACTCCTCAGGCAAAGCTCATACTAGAAAATTGAATGTGTTTTTGCCCTTTTTTACACCGTGGGGAACATGAATAGGTGTTTCTTCTGCAAATCTGAGCTCTGTGTCAAACGTTAAGTTTTCTGGTTGAATTGAGCCTTACTGCCAATTCTGAGATACACTTTGGTCTAACTCCTCAGGGAAAGCTCGTACTTGAAAATTGAATGTGTTTTTGCCCTTTCTCAGACCGTGGGGAATGTGAATATGTGTTTCTTCTGCAAATCTGAGCTCTCTGCATCAAAAGTTAAGTTTTCTGGTTGAATTGACCCTACTGCCAATTTTGAGAACCACTTTGGTCTAACTACTCAGGGAAAGCTCGTACTTGAAAATTGAATGTGTTTTTGCCCTTTCTTAGACCACGGGGAACGTGAATATGTGTTTCTTCTGCAAATCTGAGCTCTGTGTCAAAAGTTACGTTTTCTGGTTGAATTGAACCCTACTGCCAATTGTGAGATAAAATTTGGTCTAACTCCTCAGGGAACGCTTGTACTTGAAAATTGAATGTGTTTTTGCCCTTTTTTAGACCGTGGGGAACATGAATATGTGTTTCTTCTGCAAATTTGAGCTCTGTGTCAAACGTTAAGTTTTCTGGTTGAATTGAGCCCTACTGCCAATTCTGAGATACACTTTGGTCTAACTCCTCAAGCAGAGCTCGTACTAGAAAATTGAATGTGTTTTTGCCCTTTTTTACACCGTGGGGAACATGAATAGGTGTTTCTTCTGCAAATCTGAGCTCTGTGTCAAAAGTTAAGTTTTTTGGTTGAATTGAGCCCTACTGCCAATTCTGAGATACAGTTTGGTCTAACTCCTCAGGGAACGCTCGTACTTGAAAATTGAATGTGTTTTTGCCCTTTTTTAGACCGTGGGGAACATGAATATGTGTTTCTTCTGCAAATCTGAGCTCTGTGTCAAACGTTAAGTTTTCTGGTTGAATTGAGCCCTACTGCCAATTCTGAGATACACTTTGGTCTTAGTCCTCAGGGAACTCTCGTACTTGAAAATTGAATGTGTTTTGTGGTTTTTAGACCGTGGGGAACATAAATGTGTGTTTCTTCTGCAAATCTGAGCTCTGTGCCAAAAGTTATGTTTTCTGACTGAATTGAGCCCTACTGCCAAATCTGAGATACACTTTAGTCTAACTCCTCAGGGAAAACTCTTACTTGAAAATTGAATGTTTTTTTTTGCGCTTTCTTAGACCGTGGGGAACGTGAATATGTGTTTCTTCTGTAAATCTGAGTTCTGTGTCAAAAGTTAAGTTTTCTGGTTGAATTGAGCCCTACTGCCAATTCTGAGATACACTTTGGTCTAACTCCTCAGGCAAAGCTCGTACTAGAAAATTGAATGTGTTTTGTGGTTTTCAGACTGTGGGGAACATGAATATGTGTTTCTTCTGCAAATCTGAGCTCTGTGTCAAAAGTTACGTTTTCTGGCTGAATTGAGCCCTACTGCCAATTCTGAGATACACTTTGGTCTAACTCCTCAGGGAAAGCTCGCATTTCAAAATTGAATTTGTTTTGGACTTTACAGACCGTGGGGAACATGAATATGTGTTTCTTTTGCAAATCTGATTTCTGTGTGAAAAGTTACATTTTCTGGCTGAATTGAGATCGACTGCTAAATAGGAGTTGCAGATTGGTCTAACTCCTCAGGGAAAGCTCATATTTGAAAATTGAATGTCTTTTGGACTTTAAAGACAGTAGGGAACATGAATATGTGTTTCTTTTGCAAATCTGAGTTCTGTGTCAAAAGTTACAAATACGACTTAAAGATTGATCTAACTCCTCAGGGAAAGCTCGTATTTGAAAATTGAATGTGTTTTTGGGCTTTTCAGACCATGAGGAGCATGAATATGTGTTTCTTCTGCAAATCTGAGCTCTGTGTCAAACGTTAAGTTTTATGGTTGAATTGAGCCCTACTGCCAATTCTGAGATACACTTTGGTCTAACTCCTCAGGCAAAGCTCATACTAGAAAATTGAATGTGTTTTTGCCCTTTTTTACACCGTGGGGAAGATGAATAGGTGTTTCTTCTGCAAATCTGAGCTCTGTGTCAAAAGTTAAGTTTTCTGGTTGAATTGACCCTACTGCCAATTCTGAGATCCACTTTGGTCTAACTACTCAGGGAAAGCTCGTACTTGAAAATTGAATGTGTTGTTGCCCTTTCTTAGACCACGGGGAACGTGAATATGTGTTTCTTCTGCAAATCTGAGCTCTGTGTCAAAAGTTACGTTTTCTGGTTGAATTGAGCCCTACTGCCAATTCTGAGATACAGTTTGGTCTAACTCCTCAGGGAACGCTCGTACTTGAAAATTGAATGTGTTTTTGCCCTTTTTTAGACCGTGGGGAACATGAATATGTGTTTCTTCTGCAAATTTGAGCTCTGTGTCAAACGTTAAGTTTTATGGTTGAATTGAGCCCTACTGCCAATTCTGAGATACACTTTGGTCTAACTCCTCAGGCAAAGCTCATACTAGAAAATTGAATGTGTTTTTGCCCTTTTTTACACCGTGGGGAACATGAATAGGTGTTTCTTCTGCAAATCTGAGCTCTGTGTCAAAAGTTAAGTTTTCTGGTTGAATTGAGCCCTACTGCCAATTCTGAGATACAGTTTGGTCTAACTCCTCAGGGAACGCTCGTACTTGAAAATTGAATGTTTTTTTGCCCTTTTTTAGACCGTGGGGAACATGAATATGTGTTTCTTCTGCAAATCTGAGCTCTGTATCAAACGTTAAGTTTTCTGGTTGAATTGAGCCCTACTGCCAATTCTGAGATACACTTTGGTCTAACTCCTCAGGGAAAGCTCGTGCTTGAAAATTGAATGTGTTTTTGCCCTTTCTCAGACCGTGGGGAATGTGAATATGTGTTTCTTCTGCAAATCTGAGCTCTCTGCGTCAAAAGTTAAGTTTTCTAGTTGAATTGAGCCCTACTGCCAATTCTGAGATCCACTTTGGTCTAACTCCTCAGGGAAAGCTCGTACTTGAAAATTGAATGTGTTTTTGCCCTTTCTTAGACCACGGGGAACGTGAATATGTGTTTCTTCTGCAAATCTGAGCTCTGTGTCAAAAGATAAGTTTTCTGGTTGAATTGAGCCCTACTGCCAATTCTGAGATACACTTTGGTCTAAGTCCTCAGGGAACTCTCGTACTTGAAAATTGAATGTGTTTTGTGGTTTTCAGACCGTGGGGAACGTGAATATGTGTTTCTTCTGCAAATCTGAGCTCTGTGTCAAAAGTTAAGTTTTCTGGTAGAATTGAGCCCTACTGCCAATTCTGAGATACAGTTTGGTCTAACTCCTCAGGGAACGCTCGTACTTGTAAATTGAATGTGTTTTTGCCCTTTTTTAGACCGTGGGGAACATGAATATGTGTTTCTTCTGCAAATCTGAGCTCTGTGTCAAACGTTAAGTTTTCTGGTTGAATTGAGCCCTACTGCCAATTCTGAGATACACTTTGGTCTAACTCCTCAGGGAATGCTCGTACTTGAAAATTGAATGTGTTTTTGCCGTTTTTTACACCGTGGGGAACATGAATAGGTGTTTCTTCTGCAAATCTGAGCTCTGTGTCAAACGTTAAGTTTTCTGGTTGAATTGAGCCTTACTGCCAATTCTGAGATACACTTTGGTCTAACTCCTCAGGGAAAGCTCGTACTTGAAAATTGAATGTGTTTTTGCCCTTTCTCAGACCGTGGGGAACGTGAATATGTGTTTCTTCTGCAAATCTGAGCTCTCTGCATCAAAAGTTAAGTTTTCTGGTTGAATTGACCCTACTGCCAATTTTGAGAACCACTTTGGTCTAACTACTCAGGGAAAGCTCGTACTTGAAAATTGAATGTGTTTTTGCCCTTTCTTAGACCACGGGGAACGTGAATATGTGTTTCTTCTGCAAATCTGAGCTCTGTGTCAAAAGTTAAGTTTTCTGGTTGAATTGAGCCCTACTGCCAATTCTGAGATCCACTTTGGTCTAATTCCTCAGGGAACTCTCGTACTTGAAAATTGAATGTGTTTTGTGGTTTTCAGACCGTGGGGAACATGAATGTGTGTTTCTTCTGCAAATCTGAGCTCTGTGCCAAAAGTTATGTTTTCTGGCTGAATTGAGCCCTACTGCCAAATCTGAGATACACTTTAGTCTAACTCCTCAGGGAATACTCTTACTTGTATTTTTGCACTTTCTTAGACCGTGGGGAACGTGAATATGTGTTTCTTCTGCAAATCTGAGTTCTGTGTCAAAAGTTAAGTTTTCTGGTTGAATTGAGCCCTACTGCCAATTCTGAGATACACTTTGGTCTAACTCCTCAGGGAACGCTCGTACTTGAAAATTGAATGTGTTTTGTGGTTTTCAGACTGTGGGGAACATGAATATGTGTTTCTTCTGCAAATCTGAGCTCTGTGTCAAAAGTTACGTTTTCTGGCTGAATTGAGCCCTACTGCCAAATCTGAGATACACTTTGGTCTAACTCCTCAGGGAAAGCTCGTATTTCAAAATTGAATGTATTTTGGACTTTACAGACTGTGGGGAACATGAATATGTGTTTCTTTTGCAAATCTGATTTCTGTGTCAAAAGTTCCGTTTTATGGCTGAATTGAGATCTACTTCTAAATAGGAGTCGCAGATTGGTTTAACTCCTCAGGGAAAGCTCATATTTGAAAAATGAATGTCTTTTGGACTTTTCAGACCGTAGTGAACATGAATATGTGTTTCTTTTGCAAATCTGTGTTCTGTGTCAAAAGTTACAAATATGACTTACAGATTGATCTAACTCCTCAGGGAAAGCTCGCATTTCAAAATTGAATTTGTTTTGGACTTTACAGACCGTGGGGAACATGAATATGTGTTTCTTTTGCAAATCTGATTTCTGTGTGAAAAGTTACATTTTCTGGCTGAATTGAGATCTACTGCTAAATAGGAGGTGCAGATTGGTCTAACTCCTCACGGAAAGCTCATATTTGAAAATTGAATGTCTTTTGGACTTTAAAGACAGTAGGGAACATGAATATGTGTTTCTTTTGCAAATCTGAGTTCTGTGTCAAAAGTTACAAATATGACTTAAAGATTGATCTAACTCCTCAGGGAAAGCTCGTATTTGAAAATTGAATGTGTTTTTGGTCTTTTCAGACTGTGAGGAGCATGAATATGTGTTTCTTTTGCAAATCTGATTTCTGTGTCAAAAGTTAAAAATATGAGTTAAAGATTGATCTAAGTCCTCAGGGAAAGCTCGTATTTGAAAACTGAATGTGTTTTTGAACTTTTCAGACAATGAGGAGCATGAATATGTGTTTCTTTTGCAAATCTGAAATCTGTGTCAAAAGTTCCGTTTTCTGGCTCAATTGAGATCTACTGCTAAATAGGAATTACAGATTGGTCTAACTACTCAGGGAAAGGTCGTATTTGAAAATTGAATGTGTTTTGGACTTTACAGACCGTGGGGAACATGAATATGTGTTTCTTTTGCAAATCTGATTTCTGTGTCAAAAGTTCCGTTTTATGGCTGAATTGAGATCTACTGCTAAATAGGAGTTGCAGATTGGTTTAACTCCTCAGGGAAAGCTCATATTTGAAAAATGAATGTCTTTTGGACTTTTCAGACCGTAGTGAACATGAATATGTGTTTCTTTTGCAAATCTGTGTTCTGTGTCAAAAGTTACAAATATAACTTAAAGATTGATCTAACTCCTCAGGGAAAGCTCGTATTTGAAAATTGAAAGTGTTTTTGGGCTTTTCAGACCATGAGGAGCATGAATATGTGTTTCTTCTGCAAATCTGAGCTCTGTGTCAAACGTTAAGTTTTCTGGTTGAATTGAGCCCTACTGCCAATTCTGAGATACACTTTGGTCTAACTCCTCAGGGAAAGCTCCTACTTGAAAATTGAATGTGTTTTTGCCCTTTCTTAGACCACGGGGAACGTGAATATGTGTTTCTTCTGCAAATCTGAGCTCTGTGTCAAACGTTAAGTTTTCTGGTTGAATTGAGCCCTACTGCCAATTCTGAGATACACTTTGGTCTAACTCCTCAGGCAAAGCTCGTACTAGAAAATTGAATGTGTTTTTGCCCTTTCTTAGACCACGGGGAACGTGAATATGTGTTTCTTCTGCAAATCTGAGCTCTGTGTCAAAAGTTAAGTTTTCTGGTTGAATTGAGCCCTACTGCCAATTCTGAGATCCACTTTGGTCTAACTCCTCAGGGAAAGCTCGTACTTGAAAATTGAATGTGTTTTTGCCCTTTTTTAGACCGTGGGGAACATGAATATGTGTTTCTTCTGCAAATTTGAGCTCTGTGTCAAACGTTAAGTTTTCTGGTTGAATTGAGCCCTACTGCCAATTCTGAGATACACTTTGGTCTAACTCCTCAGGCAAAGCTCGTACTAGAAAATTGAATGTGTTTTTGCCCTTTTTTACACCGTGGGGAACATGAATAGGTGTTTCTTCTGCAAATCTGAGCTCTGTGTCAAAAGTTAAGTTTTCTGGTTGAATTGAGCCCTACTGCCAATTCTGAGATACAGTTTGGTCTAACTCCTCAGGGAACGCTCGTACTTGAAAATTGAATGTGTTTTTGCCCTTTTTTAGACCGTGGGGAACATGAATATGTGTTTCTTCTGCAAATCTGAGCTCTGTGTCAAACGTTAAGTTTTCTGGTTGAATTGAACCCTACTGCCAATTCTGAGATACACTTTGGTCTAACTTCTCAGGCAAAGCTCGTACTAGAAAATTGAATGTGTTTTTGCCCTTTCTTAGACCACGGGGAACGTGAATATGTGTTTCTTCTGCAAATCTGAGCTCTCTGCGTCAAAAGTTAAGTTTTCTGGTTGAATTGAGCCCTACTGCCAATTCTGAGATACACTTTGGTCTAACTCCTCAGGCAAAGCTCGTACTAGAAAATTGAATGTGTTTTTGCCCTTTCTTAGACCACGGGGAACGTGAATATGTGTTTCTTCTGCAAATCTGAGCTCTGTGTCAAAAGTTAAGTTTTCTGGTTGAATTGAGCCCTACTGCCAATTCTGAGATCCACTTTGGTCTAACTCCTCAGGGAAAGCTCGTACTTGAAAATTGAATGTGTTTTTGCCCTTTTTTAGACCGTGGGGAACATGAATATGTGTTTCTTCTGCAAATTTGAGCTCTCTGTCAAACGTTAAGTTTTCTGGTTGAATTGAGCCCTACTGCCAATTCTGAGATACACTTTGGTCTAACTCCTCAGGGAACACTCGTACTTGAAAATTGAATGTGTTTTTGCCCTTTTTTAGACCGTGGGGAACATGAATATGTGTTTCTTCTGCAAATCTGAGCTCTGTGTCAAACGTTAAGTTTTCTGGTTGAATTGAGCCCTACTGCCAATTCTGAGATACACTTTGGTCTAACTCCTCAGGGAAAGCTCGTACTTGAAAATTGAATGTGTTTTTGCCCTTTCTCAGACCGTGGGGAACGTGAATAGGTGTTTCTTCTGCAAATCTGAGCTCTGTGTCAAAAGTTAAGTTTTCTGGTTGAATTGAGCCCTACTGCCAATTCTGAGATACAGTTTGGTCTAACTCCTCAGGGAACGCTCGTACTTGAAAATTGAATGTGTTTTTGCCCTTTTTTAGACCGTGGGGAACATGAATATGTGTTTCTTCTGCAAATCTGAGCTCTGTGTCAAACGTTAAGTTTTCTGGTTGAATTGAGCCCTACTGCCAATTCTGAGATACACTTTGGTCTAACTCCTCAGGGAAAGCTCGTACTTGAAAATTGAATGTGTTTTTGCCCTTTCTCAGACCGTGGGGAACGTGAATATGTGTTTCTTCTGCAAATCTGAGCTCTCTGCGTCAAAAGTTAAGTTTTCTAGTTGAATTGAGCCCTACTGCCAATTCTGAGATACACTTTGGTCTAACTCCTCAGGCAAAGCTCGTACTAGAAAATTGGATGTGTTTTTGCCCTTTCTTAGACCACGGGGAACGTGAATATGTGTTTCTTCTGCAAATCTGAGCTCTCTGCGTCAAAAGTTAAGTTTTCTGGTTGAATTGAGCCCTACTGCCAATTCTGAGATACACTTTGGTCTAACTCCTCAGGCAAAGCTCGTACTAGAAAATTGAATGTGTTTTTGCCCTTTTTTACACCGTGGGGAACATGAATAGGTGTTTCTTCTGCAAATCTGAGCTCTGTGTCAAAAGTTAAGTTTTCTGGTTGAATTGAGCCCTACTGCCAATTCTGAGATACAGTTTGGTCTAACTCCTCAGGGAACGCTCGTACTTGAAAATTGAATGTGTTTTTGCCCTTTTTTAGACCGTGGGGAACATGAATATGTGTTTCTTCTGCAAATCTGAGCTCTGTGTCAAACGTTAAGTTTTCTGGTTGAATTGAGCCCTACTGCCAATTCTGAGATACACTTTGGTCTAACTCCTCAGGGAAAGCTCGTACTTGAAAATTGAATGTGTTTTTGCCCTTTCTCAGACCGTGGGGAACGTGAATATGTGTTTCTTCTGCAAATCTGAGCTCTCTGCGTCAAAAGTTAAGTTTTCTAGTTGAATTGAGCCCTACTGCCAATTCTGAGATACACTTTGGTCTAACTCCTCAGGCAAAGCTCGTACTAGAAAATTGGATGTGTTTTTGCCCTTTCTTAGACCACGGGGAACGTGAATATGTGTTTCTTCTGCAAATCTGAGCTCTCTGCGTCAAAAGTTAAGTTTTCTGGTTGAATTGAGCCCTACTGCCAATTCTGAGATACACTTTGGTCTAACTCCTCAGGCAAAGCTCGTACTAGAAAATTGAATGTGTTTTTGCCCTTTCTTAGACCACGGGGAACGTGAATATGTGTTTCTTCTGCAAATCTGAGCTCTGTGTCAAACGTTAAGTTTTCTGGTTGAATTGAGCCCTACTGCCAATTCTGAGATACACTTTGGTCTAACTCCTCAGGGAAAGCTCCTACTTGAAAATTGAATGTGTTTTTGCCCTTTTTTAGACCGTGGGGAACATGAATATGTGTTTCTTCTGCAAATTTGAGCTCTGTGTCAAACGTTAAGTTTTCTGGTTGAATTGAGCCCTACTGCCAAATCTGAGATACACTTTGGTCTAACTCCTCAGGGAAAGCTCGTATTTCAAAATTGAATGTATTTTGGACTTTACAGACTGTGGGGAAAATGAATATGTGTTTCTTTTGCAAATCTGAGTTCTTTGTCAAAAGTTACAAATATGACTTACAGATTGATCTAACTCCTCAGGGAAAGCTCGTATTTGAAAATTGAATGTGTTTTTGGGTTTTTCAGACCATGAGGAGCATGAATATGTGTTTCTTCTGCAAATCTGAGCTCTGTGTCAAACGTTAAGTTTTCTGGTTGAATTGAGCCCTACTGCCAATTCTGAGATACACTTTGGTCTAACTCCTCAGGGAAAGCTCCTACTTGAAAATTGAATGTGTTTTTGCCCTTTCTCTGAATATGTGTTTCTTCTGCAAATCTGAGTTCTCTGCGTCAAAAGTTAAGTTTTCTGGTTGAATTGAGCCCTACTGCCAATTCTGAGATCCACTTTGGTCTAACTCCTCAGGGAAAGCTCGTACTTGAAAATTGAATGTGTTTTTGCCCTTTCTTAGACCACGGGGAACGTGAATATGTGTTTCTTCTGCAAATCTGAGCTCTGTGTCAAAAGTTAAGTTTTCTGGTTGAATTGAGCCCTACTGCCAATTCTGAGATCCACTTTGGTCTAATTCCTCAGGGAACTCTCGTACTTGAAAATTGAATGTGTTTTGTGGTTTTCAGACCGTGGGGAACATGAATGTGTGTTTCTTCTGCAAATCTGAGCTCTGTGCCAAAAGTTATGTTTTCTGTCTGAATTGAGCCCTACTGCCAAATCTGAGATACACTTTAGTCTAACTCCTCAGGGAAAACTCTTACTTGAAAATTGAATGTATTTTTGCGCTTTCTTAGACCGTGGGGAACGTGAATATGTGTTTCTTCTGCAAATCAGAGTTCTGTGTCAAAAGTTAAGTTTTCTGGTTGAATTGAGCCCTACTGCCAATTCTGAGATACACTTTGGTCTAACTCCTTAGGGAACGCTCGTATTTGAAAATTGAATGTGCTTTTGCTCTTTTTTAGACCGTGGGGAAAATGAATATGTGTTTCTTCTGCAAATCTGAGCTCTCTGCGTCAAAAGTTAAGTTTTCTGGATGAATTGAGCCCTACTGCCAAATCTGAGATACACTTTGGTCTAACTCCTAAGGGAAAGCTCGTATTTCAAAATTGAATGTATTTTGGACTTTACAGACCGTGGGGAACATGAATATGTGTTTCGTTTGCAAATCTGAGTTCTGTGTCAAAAGTTGCAAATATGACTTAAAGATTGATCTAACTCCTCAGGGAAAGCTCGTATTTGAAAATTGAATGTGTTTTTGGTCTTTTCAGACTGTGGGGAGCATGAATATGTGTTTCTTTTGCAAATCTGATTTCTGTGTCAAAAGTTAAAAATATGAGTTAAAGATTGATCTAAGTCCTCAGGGAAAGCTCGTATTTGAAAACTGAATGTGTTTTTGAACTTTTCAGACAATGAGGAGCATGAATATGTGTTTCTTTTGCAAATCTGAAATCTGTGTCAAAAGTTCCGTTTTCTGGCTCAATTGAGATCTACTGCTAAATAGGAATTACAGATTGGTCTAACTACTCAGGGAAAGGTCGTATTTGAAAATTGAATATGTTTTGGACTTTACAGACCGTGGGGAACATGAATATGTGTTTCTTTTGCAAATCTGATTTCTGTGTCAAAAGTTCCGTTTTATGGCTGAATTGAGATCTACTGCTAAATAGGAGTTGCAGATTGGTTTAACTCCTCAGGGAAAGCTCATATTTGAAAAATGAATGTCTTTTGGACTTTTCAGACCGTAGTGAACATGAATATGTGTTTCTTTTGCAAATCTGTGTTCTGTGTCAAAAGTTACAAATATAACTTAAAGATTGATCTAACTCCTCAGGGAAAGCTCGTATTTGAAAATTGAATGTGTTTTTGGGCTTTTCAGACCATGAGGAGCATGAATATGTGTTTCTTCTGCAAATCTGAGCTCTGTGTCAAACGTTAAGTTTTCTGGTTGAATTGAGCCCTACTGCCAATTCTGAGATACACTTTGGTCTAACTCCTCAGGTAAAGCTCCTACTTGAAAATTGAATGTGTTTTTGCCATTTCTCTGAATATGTGTTTCTTTTGCAAATCTGAGCTCTCTGCGTCAAAAGTTAAGTTTTCTGGTTGAATTGAGCCCTACTGCCAATTCTGAGATCCACTTTGGTCTAACTCCTCAGGGAAAGCTCGTACTTGAAAATTGAATGTGTTTTTGCCCTTTCTTAGACCACGGGGAACGTGAATATGTGTTTCTTCTGCAAATCTGAGCTCTGTGTCAAAAGTTAAGTTTTCTGGTTGAATTGAGCCCTACTGCCAATTCTGAGATACACTTTGGTCTAACTCCTCAGGCAAAGCTCGTACTAGAAAATTGAATGTGTTTTTGCCCTTTCTTAGACCACGGGGAACGTGAATAGGTGTTTCTTCTGCAAATCTGAGCTCTGTGTCAAAAGTTACGTTTTCTGGTTGAATTGAGCCCTACTGCCAATTCTGAGATACAGTTTGGTCTAACTCCTCAGGGAAAGCTCGTATTTCAAAATTGAATGTATTTTGGACTTTACAGACTGTGGGGAACATGAATATGTGTTTCTTTTGCAAATCTGAGTTCTTTGTCAAAAGTTACAAATATGACTTACAGATTGATCTAACTCCTCAGGGAAAGCTCGTATTTGAAAATTGAATGTGTTTTTGGGTTTTTCAGACCATGAGGAGCATGAATATGTGTTTCTTCTGCAAATCTGAGCTCTGTGTCAAACGTTAAGTTTTCTGGTTGAATTGAGCCCTACTGCCAATTCTGAGATACACTTTGGTCTAACTCCTCAGGGAAAGCTCCTACTTGAAAATTGAATGTGTTTTTGCCCTTTCTCTGAATATGTGTTTCTTCTGCAAATCTGAGCTCTCTGCGTCAAAAGTTAAGTTTTCTGGTTGAATTGAGCCCTACTGCCAATTCTGAGATCCACTTTGGTCTAACTCCTCAGGGAAAGCTCGTACTTGAAAATTGAACGTGTTTTTGCCCTTTCTTAGACCACGGGGAACGTGAATATGTGTTTCTTCTGCAAATCTGAGCTCTGTGTCAAAAGTTAAGTTTTCTGGTTGAATTGAGCCCTACTGCCAATTCTGAGATCCACTTTGGTCTAATTCCTCAGGGAACTCTCGTACTTGAAAATTGAATGTGTTTTCTGGTTTTCAGACCGTGGGGAACATGAATGTGTGTTTCTTCTGCAAATCTGAGCTCTGTGCCAAAAGTTATGTTTTCTGGCTGAATTGAGCCCTACTGCCAAATCTGAGATACACTTTACTCTAACTCCTCAGGGAAAACTCTTACTTGAAAATTGAATGTATTTTTGCGCTTTCTTAGACCGTGGGGAACGTGAATATGTGTTTCTTCTGCAAATCAGAGTTCTGTGTCAAAAGTTAAGTTTTCTGGTTGAATTGAGCCCTACTGCCAATTCTGAGATACACTTTGGTCTAACTCCTTAGGGAACGCTCGTATTTGAAAATTGAATGTGCTTTTGCTCTTTTTTACACCGTGGGGAAAATGAATATGTGTTTCTTCTGCAAATCTGAGCTCTCTGCGTCAAAAGTTAAGTTTTCTGGTTGAATTGAGCCCTACTGCCAAATCTGAGATACACTTTGGTCTAACTCCTCAGGGAACGCTCGTACTTGAAAATTGAATGTGTTTTTGCCCTTTTTTAGACCGTGGGGAACATGAATATGTGTTTCTTCTGCAAATCTGAGCTCTGTGTCAAAAGTTACGTTTTCTGGCTGAATTGAGCCCTACTGCCAAATCTGAGATACACTTTGGTCTAACTCCTAAGGGAAAGCTCGTATTTCAAAATTGAATGTATTTTGGACTTTACAGACCGTGGGGAACATGAATATGTGTTTCGTTTGCAAATCTGAGTTCTGTGTCAAAAGTTGCAAATATGACTTAAAGATTGATCTAACTCCTCAGGGAAAGCTCGTATTTGAAAATTGAATGTGTTTTTGGTCTTTTCAGACTGTGGGGAGCATGAATATGTGTTTCTTTTGCAAATCTGATTTCTGTGTCAAAAGTTAAAAATATGAGTTAAAGATTGATCTAAGTCCTCAGGGAAAGCTCGTATTTGAAAACTGAATGTGTTTTTGAACTTTTCAGACAATGAGGAGCATGAATATGTGTTTCTTTTGCAAATCTGAAATCTGTGTCAAAAGTTCCGTTTTCTGGCTCAATTGAGATCTACTGCTAAATAGGAATTACAGATTGGTCTAACTACTCAGGGAAAGGTCGTATTTGAAAATTGAATATGTTTTGGACTTTACAGACCGTGGGGAACATGAATATGTGTTTCTTTTGCAAATCTGATTTCTGTGTCAAAAGTTCCGTTTTATGGCTGAATTGAGATCTACTGCTAAATAGGAGTTGCAGATTGGTTTAACTCCTCAGGGAAAGCTCATATTGGAAAAATGAATGTCTTTTGGACTTTTCAGACCGTAGTGAACATGAATATGTGTTTCTTTTGCAAATCTGTGTTCTGTGTCAAAAGTTACAAATATAACATAAAGATTGATCTAACTCCTCAGGGAAAGCTCGTATTTGAAAATTGAATGTGTTTTTGGGCTTTTCAGACCATGAGGAGCATGAATATGTGTTTCTTCTGCATATCTGAGCTCTGTGTCAAACGTTAAGTTTTCTGGTTGAATTGAGCCCTACTGCCAATTCTGAGATACACTTTGGTCTAACTCCTCAGGTAAAGCTCCTACTTGAAAATTGAATGTGTTTTTGCCATTTCTCTGAATATGTGTTTCTTTTGCAAATCTGAGCTCTCTGCGTCAAAAGTTAAGTTTTCTGGTTGAATTGAGCCCTACTGCCAATTCTGAGATCCACTTTGGTCTAACTCCTCAGGGAAAGCTCGTACTTGAAAATTGAATGTGTTTTTGCCCTTTCTTAGACCACGGGGAACGTGAATATGTGTTTCTTCTGCAAATCTGAGCTCTGTGTCAAAAGTTAAGTTTTCTGGTTGAATTGAGCCCTACTGCCAATTCTGAGATACACTTTGGTCTAACTCCTCAGGCAAAGCTCGTACTAGAAAATTGAATGTGTTTTTGCCCTTTCTTAGACCACGGGGAACGTGAATATGTGTTTCTTCTGCAAATCTGAGCTCTGTGTCAAACGTTAAGTTTTCTGGTTGAATTGAGCCCTACTGCCAATTCTGAGATCCACTTTGGTCTAACTCCTCAGGGAAAGCTCGTACTTGAAAATTGAATGTGTTTTTGCCCTTTTTTAGACCGTGGGCAACATGAATATGTGTTTCTTCTGCAAATTTGAGCTCTGTGTCAAACGTTAAGTTTTCTGGTTGAATTGAGCCCTACTGCCAATTCTGAGATACACTTTGGTCTAACTCCTCAGGCAAAGCTCGTACTAGAAAATTGAATGTGTTTTTGCCCTTTTTTACACCGTGGGGAACATGAATAGGTGTTTCTTCTGCAAATCTGAGCTCTGTGTCAAAAGTTAAGTTTTCTGGTTGAATTGAGCCCTACTGCCAATTCTGAGATACAGTTTGGTCTAACTCCTCAGGGAACGCTCGTACTTGAAAATTGAATGTGTTTTTGCCCTTTTTTAGACCGTGGGGAACATGAATATGTGTTTCTTCTGCAAATCTGAGCTCTGTGTCAAACGTTAAGTTTTCTGGTTGAATTGAGCCCTACTGCCAATTCTGAGATACACTTTGGTCTAACTCCTCAGGGAAAGCTCGTACTTGAAAATTGAATGTGTTTTTGCCCTTTCTCAGACCGTGGGGAACGTTAATATGTGTTTCTTCTGCAAATCTGAGCTCTCTGCGTCAAAAGTTAAGTTTTCTAGTTGAATTGAGCCCTACTGCCAATTCTGAGATACACTTTGGTCTAACTCCTCAGGCAAAGCTCGTACTAGAAAATTGAATGTGTTTTTGCCCTTTCTTAGACCACGGGGAACGTGAATATGTGTTTCTTCTGCAAATCTGAGCTCTCTGCGTCAAAAGTTAAGTTTTCTGGTTGAATTGAGCCCTACTGCCAATTCTGAGATCCACTTTGGTCTAACTCCTCAGGGAAAGCTCGTACTTGAAAATTGAATGTGTTTTTGCCCTTTTTTAGACCGTGGGGAACATGAATATGTGTTTCTTCTGCAAATTTGAGCTCTCTGTCAAACGTTAAGTTTTCTGGTTGAATTGAGCCCTACTGCCAATTCTGAGATACACTTTGGTCTAACTCCTCAGGGAACGCTCGTACTGTGTCAAACGTTAAGTTTTTTTTTTTATTATTATTTTTTTAATTTGATTTATATGCCGCCCTTCTCCGAAGACTCAGGGCGGCTTACAATGTGCTCAGCAATAGCCTTCATCCTTTTGTATATTTATACAAAGTCAGCTTATTGCCCCCACAAACTGGGTCCTCATTTCACCTACCTTAGAAAGGATGGAAGGCTGAGTCAACCTTGAGCCTTGGCGAGATTCGAACCCTGCAGTAATTGCAGGCAGCTGGTCTTAATAAGCTTAATAACAGGGTGCCTTAAACCCCTGTAGTACCAAGGCTCTTGTCAAACTCTCTGTCAAACGTTAAGTTTTCTGGTTGAATTGAGCCCTACTGCCAATTCTGAGATACACTTTGGTCTAACTCCTCAGGGAAAGCTCGTACTTGAAAATTGAATGTGTTTTTGCCCTTTCTCAGACCGTGGGGAACGTGAATATGTGTTTCTTCTGCAAATCTGAGCTCTCTGCGTCAAAAGTTAAGTTTTCTAGTTGAATTGAGCCCTACTGCCAATTCTGAGATCCACTTTGGTCTAACTACTCAGGGAAAGCTCGTACTTGAAAATTGAATGTGTTTTTGCCCTTTCTTAGACCACGGGGAACGTGAATATGTGTTTCTTCTGCAAATCTGAGCTCTGTGTCAAAAGTTAAGTTTTCTGGTTGAATTGAGCCCTACTGCCAATTCTGAGATCCACTTTGGTCTAATTCCTCAGGGAACTCTCGTACTTGAAAATTGAATGTGTTTTGTGGTTTTCAGACCGTGGGGAACATGAATGTGTGTTTCTTCTGCAAATCTGAGCTCTGTGCCAAAAGTTATGTTTTCTGGCTGAATTGAGCCCTACTGCCAAATCTGAGATACACTTTAGTCTAACTCCTCAGGGAATACTCTTACTTGAAAATTGAATGTATTTTTGCACTTTCTTAGACCGTGGGGAACGTGAATATGTGTTTCTTCTGCAAATCTGAGTTCTGTGTCAAAAGTTAAGTTTTCTGGTTGAATTGAGCCCTACTGCCAATTCTGAGATACACTTTGGTCTAACTCCTCAGGGAACGCTCGTACTTGAAAATTGAATGTGTTTTGTGGTTTTCAGACTGTGGGGAACATGAATATGTGTTTCTTCTGCAAATCTGAGCTCTGTGTCAAAAGTTACGTTTTCTGGCTGAATTGAGCCCTACTGCCAAATCTGAGATACACTTTGGTCTAACTCCTCAGGGAAAGCTCGTATTTCAAAATTGAATGTATTTTGGACTTTACACACTGTGGGGAACATGAATATGTGTTTCTTTTGCAAATCTGATTTCTGTGTCAAAAGTTCCGTTTTATGGCTGAATTGAGATCTACTTCTAAATAGGAGTCGCAGATTGGTTTAACTCCTCAGGGAAAGCTCATATTTGAAAAATGAATGTCTTTTGGACTTTTCAGACCGTAGTGAACATGAATATGTGTTTCTTTTGCAAATCTGTGTTCTGTGTCAAAAGTTACAAATATGACTTACAGATTGATCTAACTCCTCAGGGAAAGCTCGCATTTCAAAATTGAATTTGTTTTGGACTTTACAGACCGTGGGGAACATGAATATGTGTTTCTTTTGCAAATCTGATTTCTGTGTGAAAAGTTACATTTTCTGGCTGAATTGAGATCTACTGCTAAATAGGAGGTGCAGATTGGTCTAACTCCTCACGGAAAGCTCATATTTGAAAATTGAATGTCTTTTGGACTTTAAAGACAGTAGGGAACATGAATATGTGTTTCTTTTGCAAATCTGAGTTCTGTGTCAAAAGTTACAAATATGACTTAAAGATTGATCTAACTCCTCAGGGAAAGCTCGTATTTGAAAATTGAATGTGTTTTTGGTCTTTTCAGACTGTGAGGAGCATGAATATGTGTTTCTTTTGCAAATCTGATTTCTGTGTCAAAAGTTAAAAATATGAGTTAAAGATTGATCTAAGTCCTCAGGGAAAGCTCGTATTTGAAAACTGAATGTGTTTTTGAACTTTTCAGACAATGAGGAGCATGAATATGTGTTTCTTTTGCAAATCTGAAATCTGTGTCAAAAGTTCCGTTTTCTGGCTCAATTGAGATCTACTGCTAAATAGGAATTACAGATTGGTCTAACTACTCAGGGAAAGGTCGTATTTGAAAATTGAATGTGTTTTGGACTTTACAGACCGTGGGGAACATGAATATGTGTTTCTTTTGCAAATCTGATTTCTGTGTCAAAAGTTCCGTTTTATGGCTGAATTGAGATCTACTGCTAAATAGGAGTTGCAGATTGGTTTAACTCCTCAGGGAAAGCTCATATTTGAAAAATGAATGTCTTTTGGACTTTTCAGACCGTAGTGAACATGAATATGTGTTTCTTTTGCAAATCTGTGTTCTGTGTCAAAAGTTACAAATATAACTTAAAGATTGATCTAACTCCTCAGGGAAAGCTCGTATTTGAAAATTGAATGTGTTTTTGGGCTTTTCAGACCATGAGGAGCATGAATATGTGTTTCTTCTGCAAATCTGAGCTCTGTGTCAAACGTTAAGTTTTCTGGTTGAATTGAGCCCTACTGCCAATTCTGAGATACACTTTGGTCTAACTCCTCAGGGAAAGCTCCTACTTGAAAATTGAATGTGTTTTTGCCCTTTCTTAGACCACGGGGAACGTGAATATGTGTTTCTCCTGCAAATCTGAGCTCTGTGTCAAACGTTAAGTTTTCTGGTTGAATTGAGCCCTACTGCCAATTCTGAGATACACTTTGGTCTAACTCCTCAGGCAAAGCTCGTACTAGAAAATTGAATGTGTTTTTGCCCTTTCTTAGACCACGGGGAACGTGAATATGTGTTTCTTCTGCAAATCTGAGCTCTGTGTCAAAAGTTAAGTTTTCTGGTTGAATTGAGCCCTACTGCCAATTCTGAGATACACTTTGGTCTAACTCCTCAGGGAAAGCTCGTACTTGAAAATTGAATGTGTTTTTGCCCTTTTTTAGACCGTGGGGAACATGAATATGTGTTTCTTCTGCAAATTTGAGCTCTGTGTCAAACGTTAAGTTTTCTGGTTGAATTGAGGCCTACTGCCAATTCTGAGATACACTTTGGTCTAACTCCTCAGGCAAAGCTCGTACTAGAAAATTGAATGTGTTTTTGCCCTTTTTTAGACCGTGGGGAACATGAATATGTGTTTCTTCTGCAAATCTGAGCTCTGTGTCAAAAGTTAAGTTTTCTGGTTGAATTGAGCCCTACTGCCAATTCTGAGATACACTTTGGTCTAACTCCTCAGGGAACGCTCGTACTTGAAAATTGAATGTGTTTTTGCCCTTTTTTAGACCGTGGGGAACATGAATATGTGTTTCTTCTGCAAATCTGAGCTCTGTGTCAAACGTTAAGTTTTCTGGTTGAATTGAGCCCTACTGCCAATTCTGAGATACACTTTGGTCTAACTCCTCAGGCAAAGCTCGTACTAGAAAATTGAATGTGTTTTTGCCCTTTCTTAGACCACGGGGAACGTGAATATGTGTTTCTTCTGCAAATCTGAGCTCTCTGCGTCAAAAGTTAAGTTTTCTGGTTGAATTGAGCCCTACTGCCAATTCTGAGATACACTTTGGTCTAACTCCTCAGGCAAAGCTCGTACTAGAAAATTGAATGTGTTTTTGCCCTTTCTTAGACCACGGGGAACGTGAATATGTGTTTCTTCTGCAAATCTGAGCTCTGTGTCAAACGTTAAGTTTTCTGGTTGAATTGAGCCCTACTGCCAATTCTGAGATACACTTTGGTCTAACTCCTCAGGGAAAGCTCGTACTTGAAAATTGAATGTGTTTTTGCCCTTTCTCAGACCGTGGGGAACGTGAATAGGTGTTTCTTCTGCAAATCTGAGCTCTGTGTCAAAAGTTAAGTTTTCTGGTTGAATTGAGCCCTACTGCCAATTCTGAGATACAGTTTGGTCTAACTCCTCAGGGAACGCTCGTACTTGAATATTGAATGTGTTTTTGCCCTTTTTTAGACCGTGGGGAACATGAATATGTGTTTCTTCTGCAAATCTGAGCTCTGTGTCAAACGTTAAGTTTTCTGGTTGAATTGAGCCCTACTGCCAATTCTGAGATACACTTTGGTCTAACTCCTCAGGGAAAGCTCGTACTTGAAAATTGAATGTGTTTTTGCCCTTTCTCAGACCGTGGGGAACGTGAATATGTGTTTCTTCTGCAAATCTGAGCTCTCTGCGTCAAAAGTTAAGTTTTCTAGTTGAATTGAGCCCTACTGCCAATTCTGAGATACACTTTGGTCTAACTCCTCAGGCAAAGCTCGTACTAGAAAATTGAATGTGTTTTTGCCCTTTCTTAGACCACGGGGAACGTGAATATGTGTTTCTTCTGCAAATCTGAGCTCTCTGCGTCAAAAGTTAAGTTTTCTGGTTGAATTGAGCCCTACTGCCAATTCTGAGATACACTTTGGTCTAACTCCTCAGGCAAAGCTCGTACTAGAAAATTGAATGTGTTTTTGCCCTTTTTTACACCGTGGGGAACATG
Organism: Pantherophis guttatus; assembly: GCF_059756535.1. Lineage (NCBI taxonomy): Eukaryota > Metazoa > Chordata > Lepidosauria > Squamata > Colubridae > Pantherophis > Pantherophis guttatus. Next base: position 181,431,471 of record NC_142063.1, on the reverse strand, counting down.
AATAGGTGTTTCTTCTGCAAATCTGAGCTCTGTGTCAAAAGTTAAGTTTTCTGGTTGAATTGAGCCCTACTGCCAATTCTGAGATACAGTTTGGTCTAACTCCTCAGGGAACGCTCGTACTTGAAAATTGAATGTGTTTTTGCCCTTTTTTAGACCGTGGGGAACATGAATATGTGTTTCTTCTGCAAATCTGAGCTCTGTGTCAAACGTTAAGTTTTCTGGTTGAATTGAGCCCTACTGCCAATTCTGAGATACACTTTGGTCTAACTCCTCAGGGAAAGCTCGTACTTGAAAATTGAATGTGTTTTTGCCCTTTCTCAGACCGTGGGGAACGTGAATATGTGTTTCTTCTACAAATCTGAGCTCTCTGCGTCAAAAGTTAAGTTTTCTAGTTGAATTGAGCCCTACTGCCAATTCTGAGATACACTTTGGTCTAACTCCTCAGGCAAAGCTCGTACTAGAAAATTGAATGTGTTTTTGCCCTTTCTTAGACCACGGGGAACGTGAATATGTGTTTCTTCTGCAAATCTGAGCTCTCTGCGTCAAAAGTTAAGTTTTCTGGTTGAATTGAGCCCTACTGCTAATTCTGAGATACACTTTGGTCTAACTCCTCAGGCAAAGCTCGTACTAGAAAATTGAATGTGTTTTTGCCCTTTCTTAGACCACGGGGAACGCGAATATGTGTTTCTTCTGCAAATCTGAGCTCTGTGTCAAACGTTAAGTTTTCTGGTTGAATTGAGCCCTACTGCCAATTCTGAGATACACTTTGGTCTAACTCCTCAGGGAAAGCTCCTACTTGAAAATTGAATGTGTTTTTGCCCTTTTTTAGACCGTGGGGAACATGAATATGTGTTTCTTCTGCAAATTTGAGCTCTCTGTCAAACGTTAAGTTTTCTGGTTGAATTGAGCCCTACTGCCAATTCTGAGATACACTTTGGTCTAACTCCTCAGGGAACGCTCGTACTTGAAAATTGAATGTATTTTTGCCCTTTTTTAGACCGTGGGGAACATGAATATGTGTTTCTTCTGCAAATCTGAGCTCTGTGTCAAACGTTAAGTTTTTTTTTTTATTTTTTTTTATTTTTTTAATTTGATTTATATGCCGCCCTTCTCCGAAGACTCAGGGCGGCTTACAATGTGCTCAGCAATAGCCTTCATCCTTTTGTATATTTATACAAAGTCAGCTTATTGCCCCCACAAACTGGGTCCTCATTTCACCTACCTTAGAAAGGATGGAAGGCTGAGTCAACCTTGAGCCTTGGCGAGATTCGAACCCTGCAGTAATTGCAGGCAGCTGGTCTTAATAAGCTTAATAACAGGGTGCCTTAAACCCCTGTAGTACCAAGGCTCTTGTCAAACTCTCTGTCAAACGTTAAGTTTTCTGGTTGAATTGAGCCCTACTGCCAATTCTGAGATACACTTTGGTCTAACTCCTCAGGGAAAGCTCGTACTTGAAAATTGAATGTGTTTTTGCCCTTTCTCAGACCGTGGGGAACGTGAATATGTGTTTCTTCTGCAAATCTGAGCTCTCTGCGTCAAAAGTTAAGTTTTCTAGTTGAATTGAGCCCTACTGCCAATTCTGAGATCCACTTTGGTCTAACTACTCAGGGAAAGCTCGTACTTGAAAATTGAATGTGTTTTTGCCCTTTCTTAGACCACGGGGAACGTGAATATGTGTTTCTTCTGCAAATCTGAGCTCTGTGTCAAAAGTTAAGTTTTCTGGTTGAATTGAGCCCTACTGCCAATTCTGAGATCCACTTTGGTCTAATTCCTCAGGGAACTCTCGTACTTGAAAATTGAATGTGTTTTGTGGTTTTCAGACCGTGGGGAACATGAATGTGTGTTTCTTCTGCAAATCTGAGCTCTGTGCCAAAAGTTATGTTTTCTGGCTGAATTGAGCCCTACTGCCAAATCTGAGATACACTTTAGTCTAACTCCTCAGGGAAAACTCTTACTTGAAAATTGAATGTATTTTTGCACTTTCTTAGACCGTGGGGAACGTGAATATGTGTTTCTTCTGCAAATCTGAGTTCTGTGTCAAAAGTTAAGTTTTCTGGTTGAATTGAGCCCTACTGCCAATTCTTAGATACACTTTGGTCTAACTCCTCAGGGAACGCTCGTACTTGAAAATTGAATGTGTTTTGTGGTTTTCAGACTGTGGGGAACATGAATATGTGTTTCTTCTGCAAATCTGAGCTCTGTGTCAAAAGTTAAGTTTTCTGGTTGAATTGAGCCCTACTGCCAATTCTGAGATACACTTTGGTCTAACTCCTCAGGCAAAGCTCGTACTAGAAAATTGAATGTGTTTTTGCCCTTTCTTAGACCACGGGGAACGTGAATATGTGTTTCTTCTGCAAATCTGAGCTCTCTGCGTCAAAAGTTAAGTTTTCTAGTTGAATTGAGCCCTACTGCCAATTCTGAGATACACTTTGGTCTAACTCCTCAGGCAAAGCTCGTACTAGAAAATTGAATGTGTTTTTGCCCTTTTTTACACCGTGGGGAACATGAATAGGTGTTTCTTCTGCAAATCTGAGCTCTGTGTCAAAAGTTAAGTTTTCTGGTTGAATTGAGCCCTACTGCCAATTCTGAGATACAGTTTGGTCTAACTCCTCAGGGAACGCTCGTACTTGAAAATTGAATGTGTTTTTGCCCTTTTTTAGACCGTGGGGAACATGAATATGTGTTTCTTCTGCAAATCTGAGCTCTGTGTCAAACGTTAAGTTTTCTGGTTGAATTGAGCCCTACTGCCAATTCTGAGATACACTTTGGTCTAACTCCTCAGGGAAAGCTCGTACTTGAAAATTGAATGTGTTTTTGCCCTTTCTCAGACCGTGGGGAACGTGAATATGTGTTTCTTCTACAAATCTGAGCTCTCTGCGTCAAAAGTTAAGTTTTCTAGTTGAATTGAGCCCTACTGCCAATTCTGAGATACACTTTGGTCTAACTCCTCAGGCAAAGCTCGTACTAGAAAATTGAATGTGTTTTTGCCCTTTCTTAGACCACGGGGAACGTGAATATGTGTTTCTTCTGCAAATCTGAGCTCTCTGCGTCAAAAGTTAAGTTTTCTGGTTGAATTGAGCCCTACTGCTAATTCTGAGATACACTTTGGTCTAACTCCTCAGGCAAAGCTCGTACTAGAAAATTGAATGTGTTTTTGCCCTTTCTTAGACCACGGGGAACGCGAATATGTGTTTCTTCTGCAAATCTGAGCTCTGTGTCAAACGTTAAGTTTTCTGGTTGAATTGAGCCCTACTGCCAATTCTGAGATACACTTTGGTCTAACTCCTCAGGGAAAGCTCCTACTTGAAAATTGAATGTGTTTTTGCCCTTTTTTAGACCGTGTGGAACATGAATATGTGTTTCTTCTGCAAATTTGAGCTCTCTGTCAAACGTTAAGTTTTCTGGTTGAATTGAGCCCTACTGCCAATTCTGAGATACACTTTGGTCTAACTCCTCAGGGAACGCTCGTACTTGAAAATTGAATGTATTTTTGCCCTTTTTTAGACCGTGGGGAACATGAATATGTGTTTCTTCTGCAAATCTGAGCTCTGTGTCAAACGTTAAGTTTTTTTTTTTATTTTTTTTTATTTTTTTAATTTGATTTATATGCCGCCCTTCTCCGAAGACTCAGGGCGGCTTACAATGTGCTCAGCAATAGCCTTCATCCTTTTGTATATTTATACAAAGTCAGCTTATTGCCCCCACAAACTGGGTCCTCATTTCACCTACCTTAGAAAGGATGGAAGGCTGAGTCAACCTTGAGCCTTGGCGAGATTCGAACCCTGCAGTAATTGCAGGCAGCTGGTCTTAATAAGCTTAATAACAGGGTGCCTTAAACCCCTGTAGTACCAAGGCTCTTGTCAAACTCTCTGTCAAACGTTAAGTTTTCTGGTTGAATTGAGCCCTACTGCCAATTCTGAGATACACTTTGGTCTAACTCCTCAGGGAAAGCTCGTACTTGAAAATTGAATGTGTTTTTGCCCTTTCTCAGACCGTGGGGAACGTGAATATGTGTTTCTTCTGCAAATCTGAGCTCTCTGCGTCAAAAGTTAAGTTTTCTAGTTGAATTGAGCCCTACTGCCAATTCTGAGATCCACTTTGGTCTAACTACTCAGGGAAAGCTCGTACTTGAAAATTGAATGTGTTTTTGCCCTTTCTTAGACCACGGGGAACGTGAATATGTGTTTCTTCTGCAAATCTGAGCTCTGTGTCAAAAGTTAAGTTTTCTGGTTGAATTGAGCCCTACTGCCAATTCTGAGATCCACTTTGGTCTAATTCCTCAGGGAACTCTCGTACTTGAAAATTGAATGTGTTTTGTGGTTTTCAGACCGTGGGGAACATGAATGTGTGTTTCTTCTGCAAATCTGAGCTCTGTGCCAAAAGTTATGTTTTCTGGCTGAATTGAGCCCTACTGCCAAATCTGAGATACACTTTAGTCTAACTCCTCAGGGAAAACTCTTACTTGAAAATTGAATGTATTTTTGCACTTTCTTAGACCGTGGGGAACGTGAATATGTGTTTCTTCTGCAAATCTGAGTTCTGTGTCAAAAGTTAAGTTTTCTGGTTGAATTGAGCCCTACTGCCAATTCTTAGATACACTTTGGTCTAACTCCTCAGGGAACGCTCGTACTTGAAAATTGAATGTGTTTTGTGGTTTTCAGACTGTGGGGAACATGAATATGTGTTTCTTCTGCAAATCTGAGCTCTGTGTCAAAAGTTACGTTTTCTGGCTGAATTGAGCCCTACTGCCAAATCTGAGATACACTTTGGTCTAACTCCTCAGGGAAAGCTCGTATTTCAAAATTGAATGTATTTTGGACTTTACAGACTGTGGGGAACATGAATATGTGTTTCTTTTGCAAATCTGATTTCTGTGTCAAAAGTTCCGTTTTATGGCTGAATTGAGATCTACTTCTAAATAGGAGTCGCAGATTGGTTTAACTCCTCAGGGAAAGCTCATATTTGAAAAATGAATGTCTTTTGGACTTTTCAGACCGTAGTGAACATGAATATGTGTTTCTTTTGCAAATCTGTGTTCTGTGTCAAAAGTTACAAATATGACTTACAGATTGATCTAACTCCTCAGGGAAAGCTCGCATTTCAAAATTGAATTTGTTTTGGACTTTACAGACCGTGGGGAACATGAATATGTGTTTCTTTTGCAAATCTGAGCTCTGTGTCAAACGTTACATTTTCTGGCTGAATTGAGATCTACTGCTAAATAGGAGGTGCAGATTGGTCTAACTCCTCACGGAAAGCTCATATTTGAAAATTGAATGTCTTTTGGACTTTAAAGACACTAGGGAACATGAATATGTGTTTCTTTTGCAAATCTGAGTTCTGTGTCAAAAGTTACAAATATGACTTAAAGATTGATCTAACTCCTCAGGGAAAGCTCGTATTTGAAAATTGAATGTGTTTTTGGTCTTTTCAGACAGTGAGGAGCATGAATATGTGTTTCTTTTGCAAATCTGATTTCTGTGTCAAAAGTTAAAAATATGAGTTAAAGATTGATCTAAGTCCTCAGGGAAAGCTCGTATTTGAAAACTGAATGTGTTTTTGAACTTTTCAGACAATGAGGAGCATGAATATGTGTTTCTTTTGCAAATCTGAAATCTGTGTCAAAAGTTCCGTTTTCTGGCTCAATTGAGATCTACTGCTAAATAGGAATTACAGATTGGTCTAACTACTCAGGGAAAGGTCGTATTTGAAAATTGAATGTGTTTTGGACTTTACAGACCGTGGGGAACATGAATATGTGTTTCTTTTGCAAATCTGATTTCTGTGTCAAAAGTTCCGTTTTATGGCTGAATTGAGATCTACTGCTAAATAGGAGTTGCAGATTGGTTTAACTCCTCAGGGAAAGCTCATATTTGAAAAATGAATGTCTTTTGGACTTTTCAGACCGTAGTGAACATGAATATGTGTTTCTTTTGCAAATCTGTGTTCTGTGTCAAAAGTTACAAATATAACTTAAAGATTGATCTAACTCCTCAGGGAAAGCTCGTATTTGAAAATTGAATGTGTTTTTGGGCTTTTCAGACCATGAGGAGCATGAATATGTGTTTCTTCTGCAAATCTGAGCTCTGTGTCAAACGTTAAGTTTTCTGGTTGAATTGAGCCCTACTGCCAATTCTGAGATACACTTTGGTCTAACTCCTCAGGTAAAGCTCCTACTTGAAAATTGAATGTGTTTTTGCCATTTCTCTGAATATGTGTTTCTTTTGCAAATCTGAGCTCTCTGCGTCAAAAGTTAAGTTTTCTGGTTGAATTGAGCCCTACTGCCAATTCTGAGATCCACTTTGGTCTAACTCCTCAGGGAAAGCTCGTACTTGAAAATTGAATGTGTTTTTGCCCTTTCTTAGACCACGGGGAACGTGAATATGTGTTTCTTCTGCAAATCTGAGCTCTGTGTCAAAAGTTAAGTTTTCTGGTTGAATTGAGCCCTACTGCCAATTCTGAGATACACTTTGGTCTAACTCCTCAGGCAAAGCTCGTACTAGAAAATTGAATGTGTTTTTGCCCTTTCTTAGACCACGGGGAACGTGAATATGTGTTTCTTCTGCAAATCTGAGCTCTGTGTCAAACGTTAAGTTTTCTGGTTGAATTGAGCCCTACTGCCAATTCTGAGATCCACTTTGGTCTAACTCCTCAGGGAAAGCTCGTACTAGAAAATTGAATGTGTTTTTGCCCTTTTTTACACCGTGGGGAACATGAATAGGTGTTTCTTCTGCAAATCTGAGCTCTGTGTCAAAAGTTAAGTTTTCTGGTTGAATTGAGCCCTACTGCCAATTCTGAGATACAGTTTGGTCTAACTCCTCAGGGAACGCTCGTACTTGAAAATTGAATGTGTTTTTGCCCTTTTTTAGACCGTGGGGAACATGAATATGTGTTTCTTCTGCAAATCTGAGCTCTGTGTCAAACGTTAAGTTTTCTGGTTGAATTGAGCCCTACTGCCAATTCTGAGATACACTTTGGTCTAACTCCTCAGGGAAAGCTCGTACTTGAAAATTGAATGTGTTTTTGCCCTTTCTCAGACCGTGGGGAACGTGAATATGTGTTTCTTATGCAAATCTGAGCTCTCTGCGTCAAAAGTTAAGTTTTCTAGTTGAATTGAGCCCTACTGCCAATTCTGAGATACACTTTGGTCTAACTCCTCAGGCAAAGCTCGTACTAGAAAATTGAATGTGTTTTTGCCCTTTCTTAGACCACGGGGAACGTGAATATGTGTTTCTTCTGCAAATCTGAGCTCTCTGCATCAAAAGTTAAGTTTTCTGGTTGAATTGAGCCCTACTGCCAATTCTGAGATACACTTTGGTCTAACTCCTCAGGCAAAGCTCGTACTAGAAAATTGAATGTGTTTTTGCCCTTTTTTACACCGTGGGGAACATGAATAGGTGTTTCTTCTGCAAATCTGAGCTCTGTGTCAAAAGTTAAGTTTTCTGGTTGAATTGAGCCCTACTGCCAATTCTGAGATACAGTTTGGTCTAACTCCTCAGGGAACGCTCGTACTTGAAAATTGAATGTGTTTTTGCCCTTTTTTAGACCGTGGGGAACATGAATATGTGTTTCTTCTGCAAATCTGAGCTCTGTGTCAAACGTTAAGTTTTCTGGTTGAATTGAGCCCTACTGCCAATTCTGAGATACACTTTGGTCTAACTCCTCAGGGAAAGCTCGTACTTGAAAATTGAATGTGTTTTTGCCCTTTCTCAGACCGTGGGGAACGTGAATATGTGTTTCTTCTGCAAATCTGAGCTCTCTGCGTCAAAAGTTAAGTTTTCTAGTTGAATTGAGCCCTACTGCCAATTCTGAGATACACTTTGGTCTAACTCCTCAGGCAAAGCTCGTACTAGAAAATTGAATGTGTTTTTGCCCTTTCTTAGACCACGGGGAACGTGAATATGTGTTTCTTCTGCAAATCTGAGCTCTCTGCGTCAAAAGTTAAGTTTTCTGGTTGAATTGAGCCCTACTGCTAATTCTGAGATACACTTTGGTCTAACTCCTCAGGCAAAGCTCGTACTAGAAAATTGAATGTGTTTTTGCCCTTTCTTAGACCACGGGGAACGCGAATATGTGTTTCTTCTGCAAATCTGAGCTCTGTGTCAAACGTTAAGTTTTCTGGTTGAATTGAGCCCTACTGCCAATTCTGAGATACACTTTGGTCTAACTCCTCAGGGAAAGCTCCTACTTGAAAATTGAATGTGTTTTTGCCCTTTTTTAGACCGTGGGGAACATGAATATGTGTTTCTTCTGCAAATTTGAGCTCTCTGTCAAACGTTAAGTTTTCTGGTTGAATTGAGCCCTACTGCCAATTCTGAGATACACTTTGGTCTAACTCCTCAGGGAACGCTCGTACTTGAAAATTGAATGTATTTTTGCCCTTTTTTAGACCGTGGGGAACATGAATATGTGTTTCTTCTGCAAATCTGAGCTCTGTGTCAAACGTTAAGTTTTTTTTTTTATTTTTTTTTATTTTTTTAATTTGATTTATATGCCGCCCTTCTCCGAAGACTCAGGGCGGCTTACAATGTGCTCAGCAATAGCCTTCATCCTTTTGTATATTTATACAAAGTCAGCTTATTGCCCCCACAAACTGGGTCCTCATTTCACCTACCTTAGAAAGGATGGAAGGCTGAGTCAACCTTGAGCCTTGGCGAGATTCGAACCCTGCAGTAATTGCAGGCAGCTGGTCTTAATAAGCTTAATAACAGGGTGCCTTAAACCCCTGTAGTACCAAGGCTCTTGTCAAACTCTCTGTCAAACGTTAAGTTTTCTGGTTGAATTGAGCCCTACTGCCAATTCTGAGATACACTTTGGTCTAACTCCTCAGGGAAAGCTCGTACTTGAAAATTGAATGTGTTTTTGCCCTTTCTCAGACCGTGGGGAACGTGAATATGTGTTTCTTCTGCAAATCTGAGCTCTCTGCGTCAAAAGTTAAGTTTTCTAGTTGAATTGAGCCCTACTGCCAATTCTGAGATCCACTTTGGTCTAACTACTCAGGGAAAGCTCGTACTTGAAAATTGAATGTGTTTTTGCCCTTTCTTAGACCACGGGGAACGTGAATATGTGTTTCTTCTGCAAATCTGAGCTCTGTGTCAAAAGTTAAGTTTTCTGGTTGAATTGAGCCCTACTGCCAATTCTGAGATCCACTTTGGTCTAATTCCTCAGGGAACTCTCGTACTTGAAAATTGAATGTGTTTTGTGGTTTTCAGACCGTGGGGAACATGAATGTGTGTTTCTTCTGCAAATCTGAGCTCTGTGCCAAAAGGTATGTTTTCTGGCTGAATTGAGCCCTACTGCCAAATCTGAGATACACTTTAGTCTAACTCCTCAGGGAAAACTCTTACTTGAAAATTGAATGTATTTTTGCACTTTCTTAGACCGTGGGGAACGTGAATATGTGTTTCTTCTGCAAATCTGAGTTCTGTGTCAAAAGTTAAGTTTTCTGGTTGAATTGAGCCCTACTGCCAATTCTTAGATACACTTTGGTCTAACTCCTCAGGGAACGCTCGTACTTGAAAATTGAATGTGTTTTGTGGTTTTCAGACTGTGGGGAACATGAATATGTGTTTCTTCTGCAAATCTGAGCTCTGTGTCAAAAGTTACGTTTTCTGGCTGAATTGAGCCCTACTGCCAAATCTGAGATACACTTTGGTCTAACTCCTCAGGGAAAGCTCGTATTTCAAAATTGAATGTATTTTGGACTTTACAGACTGTGGGGAACATGAATATGTGTTTCTTTTGCAAATCTGATTTCTGTGTCAAAAGTTCCGTTTTATGGCTGAATTGAGATCTACTTCTAAATAGGAGTCGCAGATTGGTTTAACTCCTCAGGGAAAGCTCATATTTGAAAAATGAATGTCTTTTGGACTTTTCAGACCGTAGTGAACATGAATATGTGTTTCTTTTGCAAATCTGTGTTCTGTGTCAAAAGTTACAAATATGACTTACAGATTGATCTAACTCCTCAGGGAAAGCTCGCATTTCAAAATTGAATTTGTTTTGGACTTTACAGACCGTGGGGAACATGAATATGTGTTTCTTTTGCAAATCTGATTTCTGTGTGAAAAGTTACATTTTCTGGCTGAATTGAGATCTACTGCTAAATAGGAGGTGCAGATTGGTCTAACTCCTCACGGAAAGCTCATATTTGAAAATTGAATGTCTTTTGGACTTTAAAGACACTAGGGAACATGAATATGTGTTTCTTTTGCAAATCTGAGTTCTGTGTCAAAAGTTACAAATATGACTTAAAGATTGATCTAACTCCTCAGGGAAAGCTCGTATTTGAAAATTGAATGTGTTTTTGGTCTTTTCAGACTGTGAGGAGCATGAATATGTGTTTCTTTTGCAAATCTGATTTCTGTGTCAAAAGTTAAAAATATGAGTTAAAGATTGATCTAAGTCCTCAGGGAAAGCTCGTATTTGAAAACTGAATGTGTTTTTGAACTTTTCAGACAATGAGGAGCATGAATATGTGTTTCTTTTGCAAATCTGAAATCTGTGTCAAAAGTTCCGTTTTCTGGCTCAATTGAGATCTACTGCTAAATAGGAATTACAGATTGGTCTAACTACTCAGGGAAAGGTCGTATTTGAAAATTGAATGTGTTTTGGACTTTACAGACCGTGGGGAACATGAATATGTGTTTCTTTTGCAAATCTGATTTCTGTGTCAAAAGTTCCGTTTTATGGCTGAATTGAGATCTACTGCTAAATAGGAGTTGCAGATTGGTTTAACTCCTCAGGGAAAGCTCATATTTGAAAAATGAATGTTTTGGACTTTTCAGACCGTAGTGAACATGAATATGTGTTTCTTTTGCAAATCTGTGTTCTGTGTCAAAAGTTACAAATATAACTTAAAGATTGATCTAACTCCTCAGGGAAAGCTCGTATTTGAAAATTGAATGTGTTTTTGGGCTTTTCAGACCATGAGGAGCATGAATATGTGTTTCTTCTGCAAATCTGAGCTCTGTGTCAAACGTTAAGTTTTCTGGTTGAATTGAGCCCTACTGCCAATTCTGAGATACACTTTGGTCTAACTCCTCAGGTAAAGCTCCTACTTGAAAATTGAATGTGTTTTTGCCATTTCTCTGAATATGTGTTTCTTTTGCAAATCTGAGCTCTCTGCGTCAAAAGTTAAGTTTTCTGGTTGAATTGAGCCCTACTGCCAATTCTGAGATCCACTTTGGTCTAACTCCTCAGGGAAAGCTCGTACTTGAAAATTGAATGTGTTTTTGCCCTTTCTTAGACCACGGGGAACGTGAATATGTGTTTCTTCTGCAAATCTGAGCTCTGTGTCAAAAGTTAAGTTTTCTGGTTGAATTGAGCCCTACTGCCAATTCTGAGATACACTTTGGTCTAACTCCTCAGGCAAAGCTCGTACTAGAAAATTGAATGTGTTTTTGCCCTTTCTTAGACCACGGGGAACGTGAATATGTGTTTCTTCTGCAAATCTGAGCTCTGTGTCAAACGTTAAGTTTTCTGGTTGAATTGAGCCCTACTGCCAATTCTGAGATCCACTTTGGTCTAACTCCTCAGGGAAAGCTCGTACTAGAAAATTGAATGTGTTTTTGCCCTTTTTTACACCGTGGGGAACATGAATAGGTGTTTCTTCTGCAAATCTGAGCTCTGTGTCAAAAGTTAAGTTTTCTGGTTGAATTGAGCCCTACTGCCAATTCTGAGATACAGTTTGGTCTAACTCCTCAGGGAACGCTCGTACTTGAAAATTGAATGTGTTTTTGCCCTTTTTTAGACCGTGGGGAACATGAATATGTGTTTCTTCTGCAAATCTGAGCTCTGTGTCAAACGTTAAGTTTTCTGGTTGAATTGAGCCCTACTGCCAATTCTGAGATACACTTTGGTCTAACTCCTCAGGGAAAGCTCGTACTTGAAAATTGAATGTGTTTTTGCCCTTTCTCAGACCGTGGGGAACGTGAATATGTGTTTCTTCTGCAAATCTGAGCTCTCTGCGTCAAAAGTTAAGTTTTCTAGTTGAATTGAGCCCTACTGCCAATTCTGAGATACACTTTGGTCTAACTCCTCAGGCAAAGCTCGTACTAGAAAATTGAATGTGTTTTTGCCCTTTCTTAGACCACGGGGAACGTGAATATGTGTTTCTTCTGCAAATCTGAGCTCTCTGCATCAAAAGTTAAGTTTTCTGGTTGAATTGAGCCCTACTGCCAATTCTGAGATACACTTTGGTCTAACTCCTCAGGCAAAGCTCGTACTAGAAAATTGAATGTGTTTTTGCCCTTTTTTACACCGTGGGGAACATGAATAGGTGTTTCTTCTGCAAATCTGAGCTCTGTGTCAAAAGTTAAGTTTTCTGGTTGAATTGAGCCCTACTGCCAATTCTGAGATACAGTTTGGTCTAACTCCTCAGGGAACGCTCGTACTTGAAAATTGAATGTGTTTTTGCCCTTTTTTAGACCGTGGGGAACATGAATATGTGTTTCTTCTGCAAATCTGAGCTCTGTGTCAAAAGTTAAGTTTTCTGGTTGAATTGAGCCCTACTGCCAATTCTGAGATACACTTTGGTCTAACTCCTCAGGCAAAGCTCGTACTAGAAAATTGAATGTGTTTTTGCCCTTTCTTAGACCACGGGGAACGTGAATATGTGTTTCTTCTGCAAATCTGAGCTCTGTGTCAAACGTTAAGTTTTCTGGTTGAATTGAGCCCTACTGCCAATTCTGAGATCCACTTTGGTCTAACTCCTCAGGGAAAGCTCGTACTAGAAAATTGAATGTGTTTTTGCCCTTTTTTACACCGTGGGGAACATGAATAGGTGTTTCTTCTGCAAATCTGAGCTCTGTGTCAAAAGTTAAGTTTTCTGGTTGAATTGAGCCCTACTGCCAATTCTGAGATACAGTTTGGTCTAACTCCTCAGGGAACGCTCGTACTTGAAAATTGAATGTGTTTTTGCCCTTTTTTAGACCGTGGGGAACATGAATATGTGTTTCTTCTGCAAATCTGAGCTCTGTGTCAAACGTTAAGTTTTCTGGTTGAATTGAGCCCTACTGCCAATTCTGAGATACACTTTGGTCTAACTCCTCAGGGAAAGCTCGTACTTGAAAATTGAATGTGTTTTTGCCCTTTCTCAGACCGTGGGGAACGTGAATATGTGTTTCTTCTGCAAATCTGAGCTCTCTGCGTCAAAAGTTAAGTTTTCTAGTTGAATTGAGCCCTACTGCCAATTCTGAGATACACTTTGGTCTAACTCCTCAGGCAAAGCTCGTACTAGAAAATTGAATGTGTTTTTGCCCTTTCTTAGACCACGGGGAACGTGAATATGTGTTTCTTCTGCAAATCTGAGCTCTCTGCGTCAAAAGTTAAGTTTTCTGGTTGAATTGAGCCCTACTGCTAATTCTGAGATACACTTTGGTCTAACTCCTCAGGCAAAGCTCGTACTAGAAAATTGAATGTGTTTTTGCCCTTTCTTAGACCACGGGGAACGCGAATATGTGTTTCTTCTGCAAATCTGAGCTCTGTGTCAAACGTTAAGTTTTCTGGTTGAATTGAGCCCTACTGCCAATTCTGAGATACACTTTGGTCTAACTCCTCAGGGAAAGCTCCTACTTGAAAATTGAATGTGTTTTTGCCCTTTTTTAGACCGTGGGGAACATGAATATGTGTTTCTTCTGCAAATTTGAGCTCTCTGTCAAACGTTAAGTTTTCTGGTTGAATTGAGCCCTACTGCCAATTCTGAGATACACTTTGGTCTAACTCCTCAGGGAACGCTCGTACTTGAAAATTGAATGTATTTTTGCCCTTTTTTAGACCGTGGGGAACATGAATATGTGTTTCTTCTGCAAATCTGAGCTCTGTGTCAAACGTTAAGTTTTTTTTTTTATTTTTTTTTATTTTTTTAATTTGATTTATATGCCGCCCTTCTCCGAAGACTCAGGGCGGCTTACAATGTGCTCAGCAATAGCCTTCATCCTTTTGTATATTTATACAAAGTCAGCTTATTGCCCCCACAAACTGGGTCCTCATTTCACCTACCTTAGAAAGGATGGAAGGCTGAGTCAACCTTGAGCCTTGGCGAGATTCGAACCCTGCAGTAATTGCAGGCAGCTGGTCTTAATAAGCTTAATAACAGGGTGCCTTAAACCCCTGTAGTACCAAGGCTCTTGTCAAACTCTCTGTCAAACGTTAAGTTTTCTGGTTGAATTGAGCCCTACTGCCAATTCTGAGATACACTTTGGTCTAACTCCTCAGGGAAAGCTCGTACTTGAAAATTGAATGTGTTTTTGCCCTTTCTTAGACCACGGGGAACGTGAATATGTGTTTCTTCTGCAAATCTGAGCTCTGTGTCAAAAGTTAAGTTTTCTGGTTGAATTGAGCCCTACTGCCAATTCTGAGATCCACTTTGGTCTAATTCCTCAGGGAACTCTCGTACTTGAAAATTGAATGTGTTTTGTGGTTTTCAGACCGTGGGGAACATGAATGTGTGTTTCTTCTGCAAATCTGAGCTCTGTGCCAAAAGTTATGTTTTCTGGCTGAATTGAGCCCTACTGCCAAATCTGAGATACACTTTAGTCTAACTCCTCAGGGAAAACTCTTACTTGAAAATTGAATGTATTTTTGCACTTTCTTAGACCGTGGGGAACGTGAATATGTGTTTCTTCTGCAAATCTGAGTTCTGTGTCAAAAGTTAAGTTTTCTGGTTGAATTGAGCCCTACTGCCAATTCTTAGATACACTTTGGTCTAACTCCTCAGGGAACGCTCGTACTTGAAAATTGAATGTGTTTTGTGGTTTTCAGACTGTGGGGAACATGAATATGTGTTTCTTCTGCAAATCTGAGCTCTGTGTCAAAAGTTACGTTTTCTGGCTGAATTGAGCCCTACTGCCAAATCTGAGATACACTTTGGTCTAACTCCTCAGGGAAAGCTCGTATTTCAAAATTGAATGTATTTTGGACTTTACAGACTGTGGGGAACATGAATATGTGTTTCTTTTGCAAATCTGATTTCTGTGTCAAAAGTTCCGTTTTATGGCTGAATTGAGATCTACTTCTAAATAGGAGTCGCAGATTGGTTTAACTCCTCAGGGAAAGCTCATATTTGAAAAATGAATGTCTTTTGGACTTTTCAGACCGTAGTGAACATGAATATGTGTTTCTTTTGCAAATCTGTGTTCTGTGTCAAAAGTTACAAATATGACTTACAGATTGATCTAACTCCTCAGGGAAAGCTCGCATTTCAAAATTGAATTTGTTTTGGACTTTACAGACCGTGGGGAACATGAATATGTGTTTCTTTTGCAAATCTGATTTCTGTGTGAAAAGTTACATTTTCTGGCTGAATTGAGATCTACTGCTAAATAGGAGGTGCAGATTGGTCTAACTCCTCACGGAAAGCTCATATTTGAAAATTGAATGTCTTTTGGACTTTAAAGACACTAGGGAACATGAATATGTGTTTCTTTTGCAAATCTGAGTTCTGTGTCAAAAGTTACAAATATGACTTAAAGATTGATCTAACTCCTCAGGGAAAGCTCGTATTTGAAAATTGAATGTGTTTTTGGTCTTTTCAGACTGTGAGGAGCATGAATATGTGTTTCTTTTGCAAATCTGATTTCTGTGTCAAAAGTTAAAAATATGAGTTAAAGATTGATCTAAGTCCTCAGGGAAAGCTCGTATTTGAAAACTGAATGTGTTTTTGAACTTTTCAGACAATGAGGAGCATGAATATGTGTTTCTTTTGCAAATCTGAAATCTGTGTCAAAAGTTCCGTTTTCTGGCTCAATTGAGATCTACTGCTAAATAGGAATTACAGATTGGTCTAACTACTCAGGGAAAGGTCGTATTTGAAAATTGAATGTGTTTTGGACTTTACAGACCGTGGGGAACATGAATATGTGTTTCTTTTGCAAATCTGATTTCTGTGTCAAAAGTTCCGTTTTATGGCTGAATTGAGATCTACTGCTAAATAGGAGTTGCAGATTGGTTTAACTCCTCAGGGAAAGCTCATATTTGAAAAATGAATGTTTTGGACTTTTCAGACCGTAGTGAACATGAATATGTGTTTCTTTTGCAAATCTGTGTTCTGTGTCAAAAGTTACAAATATAACTTAAAGATTGATCTAACTCCTCAGGGAAAGCTCGTATTTGAAAATTGAATGTGTTTTTGGGCTTTTCAGACCATGAGGAGCATGAATATGTGTTTCTTCTGCAAATCTGAGCTCTGTGTCAAACGTTAAGTTTTCTGGTTGAATTGAGCCCTACTGCCAATTCTGAGATACACTTTGGTCTAACTCCTCAGGTAAAGCTCCTACTTGAAAATTGAATGTGTTTTTGCCATTTCTCTGAATATGTGTTTCTTTTGCAAATCTGAGCTCTCTGCGTCAAAAGTTAAGTTTTCTGGTTGAATTGAGCCCTACTGCCAATTCTGAGATCCACTTTGGTCTAACTCCTCAGGGAAAGCTCGTACTTGAAAATTGAATGTGTTTTTGCCCTTTCTTAGACCACGGGGAACGTGAATATGTGTTTCTTCTGCAAATCTGAGCTCTGTGTCAAAAGTTAAGTTTTCTGGTTGAATTGAGCCCTACTGCCAATTCTGAGATACACTTTGGTCTAACTCCTCAGGCAAAGCTCGTACTAGAAAATTGAATGTGTTTTTGCCCTTTCTTAGACCACGGGGAACGTGAATATGTGTTTCTTCTGCAAATCTGAGCTCTGTGTCAAACGTTAAGTTTTCTGGTTGAATTGAGCCCTACTGCCAATTCTGAGATCCACTTTGGTCTAACTCCTCAGGGAAAGCTCGTACTAGAAAATTGAATGTGTTTTTGCCCTTTTTTACACCGTGGGGAACATGAATAGGTGTTTCTTCTGCAAATCTGAGCTCTGTGTCAAAAGTTAAGTTTTCTGGTTGAATTGAGCCCTACTGCCAATTCTGAGATACAGTTTGGTCTAACTCCTCAGGGAACGCTCGTACTTGAAAATTGAATGTGTTTTTGCCCTTTTTTAGACCGTGGGGAACATGAATATGTGTTTCTTCTGCAAATCTGAGCTCTGTGTCAAACGTTAAGTTTTCTGGTTGAATTGAGCCCTACTGCCAATTCTGAGATACACTTTGGTCTAACTCCTCAGGGAAAGCTCGTACTTGAAAATTGAATGTGTTTTTGCCCTTTCTCAGACCGTGGGGAACGTGAATATGTGTTTCTTCTGCAAATCTGAGCTCTCTGCGTCAAAAGTTAAGTTTTCTAGTTGAATTGAGCCCTACTGCCAATTCTGAGATACACTTTGGTCTAACTCCTCAGGCAAAGCTCGTACTAGAAAATTGAATGTGTTTTTGCCCTTTCTTAGACCACGGGGAACGTGAATATGTGTTTCTTCTGCAAATCTGAGCTCTCTGCATCAAAAGTTAAGTTTTCTGGTTGAATTGAGCCCTACTGCCAATTCTGAGATACACTTTGGTCTAACTCCTCAGGCAAAGCTCGTACTAGAAAATTGAATGTGTTTTTGCCCTTTTTTACACCGTGGGGAACATGAATAGGTGTTTCTTCTGCAAATCTGAGCTCTGTGTCAAAAGTTAAGTTTTCTGGTTGAATTGAGCCCTACTGCCAATTCTGAGATACAGTTTGGTCTAACTCCTCAGGGAACGCTCGTACTTGAAAATTGAATGTGTTTTTGCCCTTTTTTAGACCGTGGGGAACATGAATATGTGTTTCTTCTGCAAATCTGAGCTCTGTGTCAAACGTTAAGTTTTCTGGTTGAATTGAGCCCTACTGCCAATTCTGAGATACACTTTGGTCTAACTCCTCAGGGAAAGCTCGTACTTGAAAATTGAATGTGTTTTTGCCCTTTCTCAGACCGTGGGGAACATGAATATGTGTTTCTTCTGCAAATCTGAGCTCTCTGCGTCAAAAGTTAAGTTTTCTAGTTGAATTGAGCCCTACTGCCAATTCTGAGATACACTTTGGTCTAACTCCTCAGGCAAAGCTCGTACTAGAAAATTGAATGTGTTTTTGCCCTTTCTTAGACCACGGGGAACGTGAATATGTGTTTCTTCTGCAAATCTGAGCTCTCTGCGTCAAAAGTTAAGTTTTCTGGTTGAATTGAGCCCTACTGCCAATTCTGAGATACACTTTGGTCTAACTCCTCAGGCAAAGCTCGTACTAGAAAATTGAATGTGTTTTTGCCCTTTCTTAGACCACGGGGAACGTGAATATGTGTTTCTTCTGCAAATCTGAGCTCTGTGTCAAACGTTAAGTTTTCTGGTTGAATTGAGCCCTACTGCCAATTCTGAGATACACTTTGGTCTAACTCCTCAGGGAAAGCTCCTACTTGAAAATTGAATGTGTTTTTGCCCTTTTTTAGACCGTGGGGAACATGAATATGTGTTTCTTCTGCAAATTTGAGCTCTCTGTCAAACGTTAAGTTTTCTGGTTGAATTGAGCCCTACTGCCAATTCTGAGATACACTTTGGTCTAACTCCTCAGGGAACGCTCGTACTTGAAAATTGAATGTGTTTTTGCCCTTTTTTAGACCGTGGGGAACATGAATATGTGTTTCTTCTGCAAATCTGAGCTCTGTGTCAAATGTTAAGTTTTTTTTTTTTTATTTTTTTTTTTTTAATTTGATTTATATGCCGCCCTTCTCCGAAGACTCAGGGCGGCTTACAATGTGCTCAGCAATAGCCTTCATCCTTTTGTATATTTATACAAAGTCAGCTTATTGCCCCCACAAACTGGGTCCTCATTTCACCTACCTTAGAAAGGATGGAAGGCTGAGTCAACCTTGAGCCTTGGCGAGATTCGAACCCTGCAGTAATTGCAGGCAGCTGGTCTTAATAAGCTTAATAACAGGGTGCCTTAAACCCCTGTAGTACCAAGGCTCTTGTCAAACTCTCTGTCAAACGTTAAGTTTTCTGGTTGAATTGAGCCCTACTGCCAATTCTGAGATACACTTTGGTCTAACTCCTCAGGGAAAGCTCGTACTTGAAAATTGAATGTGTTTTTGCCCTTTCTCAGACCGTGGGGAACGTGAATATGTGTTTCTTCTGCAAATCTGAGCTCTCTGCGTCAAAAGTTAAGTTTTCTAGTTGAATTGAGCCCTACTGCCAATTCT
The DNA here is from genome assembly GCF_059756535.1 of Pantherophis guttatus. Lineage (NCBI taxonomy): Eukaryota > Metazoa > Chordata > Lepidosauria > Squamata > Colubridae > Pantherophis > Pantherophis guttatus. The sequence continues at coordinate 181,412,400 of NC_142063.1, read as the reverse complement.
GAGATCCACTTTGGTCTAACTACTCAGGGAAAGCTCGTACTTGAAAATTGAATGTGTTTTTCCCCTTTCTTAGACCACGGGGAACGTGAATATGTGTTTCTTCTGCAAATCTGAGCTCTGTGTCAAAAGTTAAGTTTTCTGGTTGAATTGAGCCCTACTGCCAATTCTGAGATCCACTTTGGTCTAATTCCTCAGGGAACTCTCGTACTTGAAAATTGAATGTGTTTTGTGGTTTTCAGACCGTGGGGAACATGAATGTGTGTTTCTTCTGCAAATCTGAGCTCTGTGCCAAAAGTTATGTTTTCTGGCTGAATTGAGCCCTACTGCCAAATCTGAGATACACTTTAGTCTAACTCCTCAGGGAAAACTCTTACTTGAAAATTGAATGTATTTTTGCACTTTCTTAGACCGTGGGGAACGTGAATATGTGTTTCTTCTGCAAATCTGAGTTCTGTGTCAAAAGTTAAGTTTTCTGGTTGAATTGAGCCCTACTGCCAATTCTTAGATACACTTTGGTCTAACTCCTCAGGGAACGCTCGTACTTGAAAATTGAATGTGTTTTGTGGTTTTCAGACTGTGGGGAACATGAATATGTGTTTCTTCTGCAAATCTGAGCTCTGTGTCAAAAGTTACGTTTTCTGGCTGAATTGAGCCCTACTGCCAAATCTGAGATACACTTTGGTCTAACTCCTCAGGGAAAGCTCGTATTTCAAAATTGAATGTATTTTGGACTTTACAGACTGTGGGGAACATGAATATGTGTTTCTTTTGCAAATCTGATTTCTGTGTCAAAAGTTCCGTTTTATGGCTGAATTGAGATCTACTTCTAAATAGGAGTCGCAGATTGGTTTAACTCCTCAGGGAAAGCTCATATTTGAAAAATGAATGTCTTTTGGACTTTTCAGACCGTAGTGAACATGAATATGTGTTTCTTTTGCAAATCTGTGTTCTGTGTCAAAAGTTACAAATATGACTTACAGATTGATCTAACTCCTCAGGGAAAGCTCGCATTTCAAAATTGAATTTGTTTTGGACTTTACAGACCGTGGGGAACATGAATATGTGTTTCTTTTGCAAATCTGATTTCTGTGTGAAAAGTTACATTTTCTGGCTGAATTGAGATCTACTGCTAAATAGGAGGTGCAGATTGGTCTAACTCCTCACGGAAAGCTCATATTTGAAAATTGAATGTCTTTTGGACTTTAAAGACAGTAGGGAACATGAATATGTGTTTCTTTTGCAAATCTGAGTTCTGTGTCAAAAGTTACAAATATGACTTAAAGATTGATCTAACTCCTCAGGGAAAGCTCGTATTTGAAAATTGAATGTGTTTTTGGTCTTTTCAGACTGTGAGGAGCATGAATATGTGTTTCTTTTGCAAATCTGATTTCTGTGTCAAAAGTTAAAAATATGAGTTAAAGATTGATCTAAGTCCTCAGGGAAAGCTCGTATTTGAAAACTGAATGTGTTTTTGAACTTTTCAGACAATGAGGAGCATGAATATGTGTTTCTTTTGCAAATCTGAAATCTGTGTCAAAAGTTCCGTTTTCTGGCTCAATTGAGATCTACTGCTAAATAGGAATTACAGATTGGTCTAACTACTCAGGGAAAGGTCGTATTTGAAAATTGAATGTGTTTTGGACTTTACAGACCGTGGGGAACATGAATATGTGTTTCTTTTGCAAATCTGATTTCTGTGTCAAAAGTTCCGTTTTATGGCTGAATTGAGATCTACTGCTAAATAGGAGTTGCAGATTGGTTTAACTCCTCAGGGAAAGCTCATATTTGAAAAATGAATGTCTTTTGGACTTTTCAGACCGTAGTGAACATGAATATGTGTTTCTTTTGCAAATCTGTGTTCTGTGTCAAAAGTTACAAATATCACTTAAAGATTGATCTAACTCCTCAGGGAAAGCTCGTATTTGAAAATTGAATGTCTTTTGGACTTTAAAGACAGTAGGGAACATGAATATGTGTTTCTTTTGCAAATCTGAGTTCTGTGTCAAAAGTTACAAATATGACTTAAAGATTGATCTAACTCCTCAGGGAAAGCTCGTATTTGAAAATTGAATGTGTTTTTGGTCTTTTCAGACTGTGAGGAGCATGAATATGTGTTTCTTTTGCAAATCTGATTTCTGTGTCAAAAGTTAAAAATATGAGTTAAAGATTGATCTAAGTCCTCAGGGAAAGCTCGTATTTGAAAACTGAATGTGTTTTTGAACTTTTCAGACAATGAGGAGCATGAATATGTGTTTCTTTTGCAAATCTGAAATCTGTGTCAAAAGTTCCGTTTTCTGGCTCAATTGAGATCTACTGCTAAATAGGAATTACAGATTGGTCTAACTACTCAGGGAAAGGTCGTATTTGAAAATTGAATGTGTTTTGGACTTTACAGACCGTGGGGAACATGAATATGTGTTTCTTTTGCAAATCTGATTTCTGTGTCAAAAGTTCCGTTTTATGGCTGAATTGAGATCTACTGCTAAATAGGAGTTGCAGATTGGTTTAACTCCTCAGGGAAAGCTCATATTTGAAAAATGAATGTCTTTTGGACTTTTCAGACCGTAGTGAACATGAATATGTGTTTCTTTTGCAAATCTGTGTTCTGTGTCAAAAGTTACAAATATCACGTAAAGATTGATCTAACTCCTCAGGGAAAGCTCGTATTTGAAAATTGAATGTGTTTTTGGGCTTTTCAGACCATGAGGAGCATGAATATGTGTTTCTTCTGCAAATCTGAGCTCTGTGTCAAACGTTAAGTTTTCTGGTTGAATTGAGCCCTACTGCCAATTCTGAGATACACTTTGGTCTAACTCCTCAGGGAAAGCTCCTACTTGAAAATTGAATGTGTTTTTGCCCTTTCTTAGACCACGGGGAACGTGAATATGTGTTTCTTCTGCAAATCTGAGCTCTGTGTCAAACGTTAAGTTTTCTGGTTGAATTGAGCCCTACTGCCAATTCTGAGATACACTTTGGTCTAACTCCTCAGGCAAAGCTCGTACTAGAAAATTGAATGTGTTTTTGCCCTTTCTTAGACCACGGGGAACGTGAATATGTGTTTCTTCTGCAAATCTGAGCTCTGTGTCAAAAGTTAAGTTTTCTGGTTGAATTGAGCCCTACTGCCAATTCTGAGATCCACTTTGGTCTAACTCCTCAGGGAAAGCTCGTACTTGAAAATTGAATGTGTTTTTGCCCTTTTTTAGACCGTGGGGAACATGAATATGTGTTTCTTCTGCAAATTTGAGCTCTGTGTCAAACGTTAAGTTTTCTGGTTGAATTGAGCCCTACTGCCAATTCTGAGATACACTTTGGTCTAACTCCTCAGGCAAAGCTCGTACTAGAAAATTGAATGTGTTTTTGCCCTTTTTTACACCGTGGGGAACATGAATAGGTGTTTCTTCTGCAAATCTGAGCTCTGTGTCAAAAGTTAAGTTTTCTGGTTGAATTGAGCCCTACTGCCAATTCTGAGATACACTTTGGTCTAACTCCTCAGGGAACGCTCGTACTTGAAAATTGAATGTGTTTTTGCCCTTTTTTAGACCGTGGGGAACATGAATATGTGTTTCTTCTGCAAATCTGAGCTCTGTGTCAAACGTTAAGTTTTCTGGTTGAATTGAGCCCTACTGCCAATTCTGAGATACAATTTGGTCTAACTCCTCAGGGAAAGCTCGTACTTGAAAATTGAATGTGTTTTTGCCCTTTCTCAGACCGTGGGGAACGTGAATATGTGTTTCTTCTGCAAATCTGAGCTCTCTGCGTCAAAAGTTAAGTTTTCTAGTTGAATTGAGCCCTACTGCCAATTCTGAGATACACTTTGGTCTAACTCCTCAGGCAAAGCTCGTACTAGAAAATTGAATGTGTTTTTGCCCTTTTTTACACCGTGGGGAACATGAATAGGTGTTTCTTCTGCAAATCTGAGCTCTGTGTCAAAAGTTAAGTTTTCTGGTTGAATTGAGCCCTACTGCCAATTCTGAGATACAGTTTGGTCTAACTCCTCAGGGAACGCTCGTACTTGAAAATTGAATGTGTTTTTGCCCTTTTTTAGACCGTGGGGAACATGAATATGTGTTTCTTCTGCAAATCTGAGCTCTGTGTCAAACGTTAAGTTTTCTGGTTGAATTGAGCCCTACTGCCAATTCTGAGATACACTTTGGTCTAACTCCTCAGGGAAAGCTCGTACTTGAAAATTGAATGTGTTTTTGCCCTTTCTCAGACCGTGGGGAACGTGAATATGTGTTTCTTCTGCAAATCTGAGCTCTCTGCGTCAAAAGTTAAGTTTTCTAGTTGAATTGAGCCCTACTGCCAATTCTGAGATACACTTTGGTCTAACTCCTCAGGCAAAGCTCGTACTAGAAAATTGAATGTGTTTTTGCCCTTTCTTAGACCACGGGGAACGTGAATATGTGTTTCTTCTGCAAATCTGAGCTCTCTGCGTCAAAAGTTAAGTTTTCTGGTTGAATTGAGCCCTACTGCCAATTCTGAGATACACTTTGGTCTAACTCCTCAGGCAAAGCTCGTACTAGAAAATTGAATGTGTTTTTGCCCTTTCTTAGACCACGGGGAACGTGAATATGTGTTTCTTCTGCAAATCTGAGCTCTGTGTCAAAAGTTAAGTTTTCTGGTTGAATTGAGCCCTACTGCCAATTCTGAGATCCACTTTGGTCTAACTCCTCAGGGAAAGCTCGTACTTGAAAATTGAATGTGTTTTTGCCCTTTTTTAGACCGTGGGGAACATGAATATGTGTTTCTTCTGCAAATTTGAGCTCTCTGTCAAACGTTAAGTTTTCTGGATGAATTGAGCCCTACTGCCAATTCTGAGATACACTTTGGTCTAACTCCTCAGGGAACGCTCGTACTTGAAAATTGAATATGTTTTTGCCCTTTTTTAGACCGTGGGGAACATGAATATGTGTTTCTTCTGCAAATCTGAGCTCTGTGTCAAACGTTAAGTTTTCTGGTTGAATTGAGCCCTACTGCCAATTCTGAGATACACTTTGGTCTAACTCCTCAGGGAAAGCTCGTACTTGAAAATTGAATGTGTTTTTGCCCTTTCTCAGACCGTGGGGAACGTGAATATGTGTTTCTTCTGCAAATCTGAGCTCTCTGCGTCAAAAGTTAAGTTTTCTAGTTGAATTGAGCCCTACTGCCAATTCTGAGATCCACTTTGGTCTAACTACTCAGGGAAAGCTCGTACTTGAAAATTGAATGTGTTTTTGCCCTTTCTTAGTCCACGGGGAACGTGAATATGTGTTTCTTCTGCAAATCTGAGCTCTGTGTCAAAAGTTAAGTTTTCTGGTTGAATTGAGCCCTACTGCCAATTCTGAGATCCACTTTGGTCTAATTCCTCAGGGAACTCTCGTACTTGAAAATTGAATGTGTTTTGTGGTTTTCAGACCGTGGGGAACATGAATGTGTGTTTCTTCTGCAAATCTGAGCTCTGTGCCAAAAGTTATGTTTTCTGGCTGAATTGAGCCCTACTGCCAAATCTGAGATACACTTTAGTCTAACTCCTCAGGGAAAACTCTTACTTGAAAATTGAATGTATTTTTGCACTTTCTTAGACCGTGGGGAACGTGAATATGTGTTTCTTCTGCAAATCTGAGTTCTGTGTCAAAAGTTAAGTTTTCTGGTTGAATTGAGCCCTACTGCCAATTCTGAGATACACTTTGGTCTAACTCCTCAGGGAACGCTCGTACTTGAAAATTGAATGTGTTTTGTGGTTTTCAGACTGTGGGGAACATGAATATGTGTTTCTTCTGCAAATCTGAGCTCTGTGTCAAAAGTTACGTTTTCTGGCTGAATTGAGCCCTACTGCCAAATCTGAGATACACTTTGGTCTAACTCCTCAGGGAAAGCTCGTATTTCAAAATTGAATGTATTTTGGACTTTACAGACTGTGGGGAACATGAATATGTGTTTCTTTTGCAAATCTGATTTCTGTGTCAAAAGTTCCGTTTTATGGCTGAATTGAGATCTACTTCTAAATAGGAGTCGCAGATTGGTTTAACTCCTCAGGGAAAGCTCATATTTGAAAAATGAATGTCTTTTGGACTTTTCAGACCGTAGTGAACATGAATATGTGTTTCTTTTGCAAATCTGTGTTCTGTGTCAAAAGTTACAAATATGACTTACAGATTGATCTAACTCCTCAGGGAAAGCTCGCATTTCAAAATTGAATTTGTTTTGGACTTTACAGACCGTGGGGAACATGAATATGTGTTTCTTTTGCAAATCTGATTTCTGTGTGAAAAGTTACATTTTCTGGCTGAATTGAGATCTACTGCTAAATAGGAGGTGCAGATTGGTCTAACTCCTCACGGAAAGCTCATATTTGAAAATTGAATGTCTTTTGGACTTTAAAGACAGTAGGGAACATGTATATGTGTTTCTTTTGCAAATCTGAGTTCTGTGTCAAAAGTTACAAATATGACTTAAAGATTGATCTAACTCCTCAGCGAAAGCTCGTATTTGAAAATTGAATGTGTTTTTGGTCTTTTCAGACTGTGAGGAGCATGAATATGTGTTTCTTTTGCAAATCTGATTTCTGTGTCAAAAGTTAAAAATATGAGTTAAAGATTGATCTAAGTCCTCAGGGAAAGCTCGTATTTGAAAACTGAATGTGTTTTTGAACTTTTCAGACAATGAGGAGCATGAATATGTGTTTCTTTTGCAAATCTGAAATCTGTGTCAAAAGTTCCGTTTTCTGGCTCAATTGAGATCTACTGCTAAATAGGAATTACAGATTGGTCTAACTACTCAGGGAAAGGTCGTATTTGAAAATTGAATGTGTTTTGGACTTTACAGACCGTGGGGAACATGAATATGTGTTTCTTTTGCAAATCTGATTTCTGTGTCAAAAGTTCCGTTTTATGGCTGAATTGAGATCTACTGCTAAATAGGAGTTGCAGATTGGTTTAACTCCTCAGGGAAATCTCATATTTGAAAAATGAATGTCTTTTGGACTTTTCAGACCGTAGTGAACATGAATATGTGTTTCTTTTGCAAATCTGTGTTCTGTGTCAAAAGTTACAAATATCACGTAAAGATTGATCTAACTCCTCAGGGAAAGCTCGTATTTGAAAATTGAATGTGTTTTTGGGCTTTTTTAGACCGTGGGGAACATGAATATGTGTTTCTTCTGCAAATTTGAGCTCTGTGTCAAACGTTAAGTTTTCTGGTTGAATTGAGCCCTACTGCCAATTCTGAGATACACTTTGGTCTAACTCCTCAGGGAAAGCTCCTACTTGAAAATTGAATGTGTTTTTGCCCTTTCTTAGACCACGGGGAACGTGAATATGTGTTTCTTCTGCAAATCTGAGCTCTGTGTCAAACGTTAAGTTTTCTGGTTGAATTGAGCCCTACTGCCAATTCTGAGATACACTTTGGTCTAACTCCTCAGGCAAAGCTCGTACTAGAAAATTGAATGTGTTTTTGCCCTTTCTTAGACCACGGGGAACGTGAATATGTGTTTCTTCTGCAAATCTGAGCTCTGTGTCAAAAGTTAAGTTTTCTGGTTGAATTGAGCCCTACTGCCAATTCTGAGATCCACTTTGGTCTAACTCCTCAGGGAAAGCTCGTACTTGAAAATTGAATGTGTTTTTGCCCTTTTTTAGACCGTGGGGAACATGAATATGTGTTTCTTCTGCAAATCTGAGCTCTGTGTCAAAAGTTAAGTTTTCTGGTTGAATTGAGCCCTACTGCCAATTCTGAGATACACTTTGGTCTAACTCCTCAGGCAAAGCTCGTACTAGAAAATTGAATGTGTTTTTGCCCTTTCTTAGACCACGGGGAACGTGAATATGTGTTTCTTCTGCAAATCTGAGCTCTGTGTCAAAAGTTAAGTTTTCTGGTTGAATTGAGCCCTACTGCCAATTCTGAGATCCACTTTGGTCTAACTCCTCAGGGAAAGCTCGTACTTGAAAATTGAATGTGTTTTTGCCCTTTTTTAGACCGTGGGGAACATGAATATGTGTTTCTTCTGCAAATTTGAGCTCTGTGTCAAACGTTAAGTTTTCTGGTTGAATTGAGCCCTACTGCCAATTCTGAGATACACTTTGGTCTAACTCCTCAGGCAAAGCTCGTACTAGAAAATTGAATGTGTTTTTGCCCTTTTTTACACCGTGGGGAACATGAATAGGTGTTTCTTCTGCAAATCTGAGCTCTGTGTCAAAAGTTAAGTTTTCTGGTTGAATTGAGCCCTACTGCCAATTCTGAGATACACTTTGGTCTAACTCCTCAGTGAAAGCTCGTACTAGAAAATTGAATGTGTTTTTGCCCTTTTTTACACCGTGGGGAACATGAATAGGTGTTTCTTCTGCAAATCTGAGCTCTGTGTCAAAAGTTAAGTTTTCTGGTTGAATTGAGCCCTACTGCCAATTCTGAGATACACTTTGGTCTAACTCCTCAGGGAACGCTCGTACTTGAAAATTGAATGTGTTTTTGCCCTTTTTTAGACCGTGGGGAACATGAATATGTGTTTCTTCTGCAAATCTGAGCTCTGTGTCAAACGTTAAGTTTTCTGGTTGAATTGAGCCCTACTGCCAATTCTGAGATACACTTTGGTCTAACTCCTCAGGGAAAGCTCGTACTTGAAAATTGAATGTGTTTTTGCCCTTTCTCAGACCGTGGGGAACGTGAATATGTGTTTCTTCTGCAAATCTGAGCTCTCTGCGTCAAAAGTTAAGTTTTCTAGTTGAATTGAGCCCTACTGCCAATTCTGAGATCCACTTTGGTCTAACTACTTAGGGAAAGCTCGTACTTGAAAATTGAATGTGTTTTTGCCCTTTCTTAGACCACGGGGAACGTGAATATGTGTTTCTTCTGCAAATCTGAGCTCTGTGTCAAAAGTTAAGTTTTCTGGTTGAATTGAGCCCTACTGCCAATTCTGAGATCCACTTTGGTCTAATTCCTCAGGGAACTCTCGTACTTGAAAATTGAATGTGTTTTGTGGTTTTCAGACCGTGGGGAACATGAATGTGTGTTTCTTCTGCAAATCTGAGCTCTGTGCCAAAAGTTATGTTTTCTGGCTGAATTGAGCCCTACTGCCAAATCTGAGATACACTTTAGTCTAACTCCTCAGGGAAAACTCTTACTTGAAAATTGAATGTATTTTTGCACTTTCTTAGACCGTGGGGAACGTGAATATGTGTTTCTTCTGCAAATCTGAGTTCTGTGTCAAAAGTTAAGTTTTCTGGTTGAATTGAGCCCTACTGCCAATTCTGAGATACACTTTGGTCTAACTCCTCAGGGAACGCTCGTACTTGAAAATTGAATGTGTTTTGTGGTTTTCAGACTGTGGGGAACATGAATATGTGTTTCTTCTGCAAATCTGAGCTCTGTGTCAAAAGTTACGTTTTCTGGCTGAATTGAGCCCTACTGCCAAATCTGAGATACACTTTGGTCTAACTCCTCAGGGAAAGCTCGTATTTCAAAATTGAATGTATTTTGGACTTTACAGACTGTGGGGAACATGAATATGTGTTTCTTTTGCAAATCTGATTTCTGTGTCAAAAGTTCCGTTTTATGGCTGAATTGAGATCTACTTCTAAATAGGAGTCGCAGATTGGTTTAACTCCTCAGGGAAAGCTCATATTTGAAAAATGAATGTCTTTTCGACTTTTCAGACCGTAGTGAACATGAATATGTGTTTCTTTTGCAAATCTGTGTTCTGTGTCAAAAGTTACAAATATGACTTACAGATTGATCTAACTCCTCAGGGAAAGCTCGCATTTCAAAATTGAATTTGTTTTGGACTTTACAGACCGTGGGGAACATGAATATGTGTTTCTTTTGCAAATCTGATTTCTGTGTGAAAAGTTACATTTTCTGGCTGAATTGAGATCTACTGCTAAATAGGAGGTGCAGATTGGTCTAACTCCTCACGGAAAGCTCATATTTGAAAATTGAATGTCTTTTGGACTTTAAAGACAGTAGGGAACATGAATATGTGTTTCTTTTGCAAATCTGAGTTCTGTGTCAAAAGTTACAAATATGACTTAAAGATTGATCTAACTCCTCAGGGAAAGCTCGTATTTGAAAATTGAATGTGTTTTTGGTCTTTTCAGACTGTGAGGAGCATGAATATGTGTTTCTTTTGCAAATCTGATTTCTGTGTCAAAAGTTAAAAATATGAGTTAAAGATTGATCTAAGTCCTCAGGGAAAGCTCGTATTTGAAAACTGAATGTGTTTTTGAACTTTTCAGACAATGAGGAGCATGAATATGTGTTTCTTTTGCAAATCTGAAATCTGTGTCAAAAGTTCCGTTTTCTGGCTCAATTGAGATCTACTGCTAAATAGGAATTACAGATTGGTCTAACTACTCAGGGAAAGGTCGTGTTTGAAAATTGAATGTGTTTTGGACTTTACAGACCGTGGGGAACATGAATATGTGTTTCTTTTGCAAATCTGATTTCTGTGTCAAAAGTTCCGTTTTATGGCTGAATTGAGATCTACTGCTAAATAGGAGTTGCAGATTGGTTTAACTCCTCAGGGAAAGCTCATATTTGAAAAATGAATGTCTTTTGGACTTTTCAGACCGTAGTGAACATGAATATGTGTTTCTTTTGCAAATCTGTGTTCTGTGTCAAAAGTTACAAATATCACTTAAAGATTGATCTAACTCCTCAGGGAAAGCTCGTATTTGAAAATTGAATGTCTTTTGGACTTTAAAGACAGTAGGGAACATGAATATGTGTTTCTTTTGCAAATCTGAGTTCTGTGTCAAAAGTTACAAATATGACTTAAAGATTGATCTAACTCCTCAGGGAAAGCTCGTATTTGAAAATTGAATGTGTTTTTGGTCTTTTCAGACTGTGAGGAGCATGAATATGTGTTTCTTTTGCAAATCTGATTTCTGTGTCAAAAGTTAAAAATATGAGTTAAAGATTGATCTAAGTCCTCAGGGAAAGCTCGTATTTGAAAACTGAATGTGTTTTTGAACTTTTCAGACAATGAGGAGCATGAATATGTGTTTCTTTTGCAAATCTGAAATCTGTGTCAAAAGTTCCGTTTTCTGGCTCTATTGAGATCTACTGCTAAATAGGAATTACAGATTGGTCTAACTACTCAGGGAAAGGTCGTATTTGAAAATTGAATGTGTTTTGGACTTTACAGACCGTGGGGAACATGAATATGTGTTTCTTTTGCAAATCTGATTTCTGTGTCAAAAGTTCCGTTTTATGGCTGAATTGAGATCTACTGCTAAATAGGAGTTGCAGATTGGTTTAACTCCTCAGGGAAAGCTCATATTTGAAAAATGAATGTCTTTTGGGCTTTTCAGACCATGAGGAGCATGAATATGTGTTTCTTCTGCAAATCTGAGCTCTGTGTCAAACGTTAAGTTTTCTGGTTGAATTGAGCCCTACTGCCAATTCTGAGATACACTTTGGTCTAACTCCTCAGGGAAAGCTCCTACTTGAAAATTGAATGTGTTTTTGCCCTTTCTTAGACCACGGGGAACGTGAATATGTGTTTCTTCTGCAAATCTGAGCTCTGTGTCAAACGTTAAGTTTTCTGGTTGAATTGAGCCCTACTGCCAATTCTGAGATACACTTTGGTCTAACTCCTCAGGCAAAGCTCGTACTAGAAAATTGAATGTGTTTTTGCCCTTTCTTAGACCACGGGGAACGTGAATATGTGTTTTTTCTGCAAATCTGAGCTCTGTGTCAAAAGTTAAGTTTTCTGGTTGAATTGAGCCCTACTGCCAATTCTGAGATCCACTTTGGTCTAACTCCTCAGGGAAAGCTCGTACTTGAAAATTGAATGTGTTTTTGCCCTTTTTTAGACCGTGGGGAACATGAATATGTGTTTCTTCTGCAAATTTGAGCTCTGTGTCAAACGTTAAGTTTTCTGGTTGAATTGAGCCCTACTGCCAATTCTGAGATACACTTTGGTCTAACTCCTCAGGCAAAGCTCGTACTAGAAAATTGAATGTGTTTTTGCCCTTTTTTACACCGTGGGGAACATGAATAGGTGTTTCTTCTGCAAATCTGAGCTCTGTGTCAAAAGTTAAGTTTTCTGGTTGAATTGAGCCCTACTGCCAATTCTGAGATACAGTTTGGTCTAACTCCTCAGGGAACGCTCGTACTTGAAAATTGAATGTGTTTTTGCCCTTTTTTAGACCGTGGGGAACATGAATATGTGTTTCTTCTGCAAATCTGAGCTCTGTGTCAAACGTTAAGTTTTCTGGTTGAATTGAGCCCTACTGCCAATTCTGAGATACACTTTGGTCTAACTCCTCAGGGAAAGCTCGTACTTGAAAATTGAATGTGTTTTTGCCCTTTCTCAGACCGTGGGGAACGTGAATATGTGTTTCTTCTGCAAATCTGAGCTCTCTGCGTCAAAAGTTAAGTTTTCTAGTTGAATTGAGCCCTACTGCCAATTCTGAGATACACTTTGGTCTAACTCCTCAGGCAAAGCTCGTACTAGAAAATTGAATGTGTTTTTGCCCTTTCTTAGACCACGGGGAACGTGAATATGTGTTTCTTCTGCAAATCTGAGCTCTCTGCGTCAAAAGTTAAGTTTTCTGGTTGAATTGAGCCCTACTGCCAATTCTGAGATACACTTTGGTCTAACTCCTCAGGCAAAGCTCGTACTAGAAAATTGAATGTGTTTTTGCCCTTTCTTAGACCACGGGGAACGTGAATATGTGTTTCTTCTGCAAATCTGAGCTCTGTGTCAAAAGTTAAGTTTTCTGGTTGAATTGAGCCCTACTGCCAATTCTGAGATCCACTTTGGTCTAACTCCTCAGGGAAAGCTCGTACTTGAAAATTGAATGTGTTTTTGCCCTTTTTTAGACCGTGGGGAACATGAATATGTGTTTCTTCTGCAAATTTGAGCTCTCTGTCAAACGTTAAGTTTTCTGGTTGAATTGAGCCCTACTGCCAATTCTGAGATACACTTTGGTCTAACTCCTCAGGGAACGCTCGTACTTGAAAATTGAATGTGTTTTTGCCCTTTTTTAGACCGTGGGGAACATGAATATGTGTTTCTTCTGCAAATCTGAGCTCTGTGTCAAACGTTAAGTTTTCTGGTTGAATTGAGCCCTACTGCCAATTCTGAGATACACTTTGGTCTAACTCCTCAGGGAAAGCTCGTACTTGAAAATTGAATGTGTTTTTGCCCTTTCTCAGACCGTGGGGAACGTGAATATGTGTTTCTTCTGCAAATCTGAGCTCTCTGCGTCAAAAGTTAAGTTTTCTAGTTGAATTGAGCCCTACTGCCAATTCTGAGATCCACTTTGGTCTAACTACTCAGGGAAAGCTCGTACTTGAAAATTGAATGTGTTTTTGCCCTTTCTTAGACCACGGGGAACGTGAATATGTGTTTCTTCTGCAAATCTGAGCTCTGTGTCAAAAGTTAAGTTTTCTGGTTGAATTGAGCCCTACTGCCAATTCTGAGATCCACTTTGGTCTAATTCCTCAGGGAACTCTCGTACTTGAAAATTGAATGTGTTTTGTGGTTTTCAGACCGTGGGGAACATGAATGTGTGTTTCTTCTGCAAATCTGAGCTCTGTGCCAAAAGTTATGTTTTCTGGCTGAATTGAGCCCTACTGCCAAATCTGAGATACACTTTAGTCTAACTCCTCAGGGAAAACTCTTACTTGAAAATTGAATGTATTTTTGCACTTTCTTAGACCGTGGGGAACGTGAATATGTGTTTCTTCTGCAAATCTGAGTTCTGTGTCAAAAGTTAAGTTTTCTGGTTGAATTGAGCCCTACTGCCAATTCTGAGATACACTTTGGTCTAACTCCTCAGGGAACGCTCGTACTTGAAAATTGAATGTGTTTTGTGGTTTTCAGACTGTGGGGAACATGAATATGTGTTTCTTCTGCAAATCTGAGCTCTGTGTCAAAAGTTACGTTTTCTGGCTGAATTGAGCCCTACTGCCAAATCTGAGATACACTTTGGTCTAACTCCTCAGGGAAAGCTCGTATTTCAAAATTGAACGTATTTTGGACTTTACAGACTGTGGGGAACATGAATATGTGTTTCTTTTGCAAATCTGATTTCTGTGTCAAAAGTTCCGTTTTATGGCTGAATTGAGATCTACTTCTAAATAGGAGTCGCAGATTGGTTTAACTCCTCAGGGAAAGCTCATATTTGAAAAATGAATGTCTTTTGGACTTTTCAGACCGTAGTGAACATGAATATGTGTTTCTTTTGCAAATCTGTGTTCTGTGTCAAAAGTTACAAATATGACTTACAGATTGATCTAACTCCTCAGGGAAAGCTCGCATTTCAAAATTGAATTTGTTTTGGACTTTACAGACCGTGGGGAACATGAATATGTGTTTCTTTTGCAAATCTGATTTCTGTGTGAAAAGTTACATTTTCTGGCTGAATTGAGATCTACTGCTAAATAGGAGGTGCAGATTGGTCTAACTCCTCACGGAAAGCTCATATTTGAAAATTGAATGTCTTTTGGACTTTAAAGACAGTAGGGAACATGAATATGTGTTTCTTTTGCAAATCTGAGTTCTGTGTCAAAAGTTACAAATATGACTTAAAGATTGATCTAACTCCTCAGGGAAAGCTCGTATTTGAAAATTGAATGTGTTTTTGGTCTTTTCAGACTGTGAGGAGCATGAATATGTGTTTCTTTTGCAAATCTGATTTCTGTGTCAAAAGTTAAAAATATGAGTTAAAGATTGATCTAAGTCCTCAGGGAAAGCTCGTATTTGAAAACTGAATGTGTTTTTGAACTTTTCAGACAATGAGGAGCATGAATATGTGTTTCTTTTGCAAATCTGAAATCTGTGTCAAAAGTTCCGTTTTCTGGCTCAATTGAGATCTACTGCTAAATAGGAATTACAGATTGGTCTAACTACTCAGGGAAAGGTCGTATTTGAAAATTGAATGTGTTTTGGACTTTACAGACCGTGGGGAACATGAATATGTGTTTCTTTTGCAAATCTGATTTCTGTGTCAAAAGTTCCGTTTTATGGCTGAATTGAGATCTACTGCTAAATAGGAGTTGCAGATTGGTTTAACTCCTCAGGGAAAGCTCATATTTGAAAAATGAATGTCTTTTGGACTTTTCAGACCGTAGTGAACATGAATATGTGTTTCTTTTGCAAATCTGTGTTCTGTGTCAAAAGTTACAAATATCACGTAAAGATTGATCTAACTCCTCAGGGAAAGCTCGTATTTGAAAATTGAATGTGTTTTTCGGCTTTTCAGACCATGAGGAGCATGAATATGTGTTTCTTCTGCAAATCTGAGCTCTGTGTCAAACGTTAAGTTTTCTGGTTGAATTGAGCCCTACTGCCAATTCTGAGATACACTTTGGTCTAACTCCTCAGGGAAAGCTCCTACTTGAAAATTGAATGTGTTTTTGCCCTTTCTTAGACCACGGGGAACGTGAATATGTGTTTCTTCTGCAAATCTGAGCTCTGTGTCAAACGTTAAGTTTTCTGGTTGAATTGAGCCCTACTGCCAATTCTGAGATACACTTTGGTCTAACTCCTCAGGCAAAGCTCGTACTAGAAAATTGAATGTGTTTTTGCCCTTTCTTAGACCACGGGGAACGTGAATATGTGTTTTTTCTGCAAATCTGAGCTCTGTGTCAAAAGTTAAGTTTTCTGGTTGAATTGAGCCCTACTGCCAATTCTGAGATCCACTTTGGTCTAACTCCTCAGGGAAAGCTCGTACTTGAAAATTGAATGTGTTTTTGCCCTTTTTTAGACCGTGGGGAACATGAATATGTGTTTCTTCTGCAAATTTGAGCTCTGTGTCAAACGTTAAGTTTTCTGGTTGAATTGAGCCCTACTGCCAATTCTGAGATACACTTTGGTCTAACTCCTCAGGCAAAGCTCGTACTAGAAAATTGAATGTGTTTTTGCCCTTTTTTACACCGTGGGGAACATGAATAGGTGTTTCTTCTGCAAATCTGAGCTCTGTGTCAAAAGTTAAGTTTTCTGGTTGAATTGAGCCCTACTGCCAATTCTGAGATACAGTTTGGTCTAACTCCTCAGGGAACGCTCGTACTTGAAAATTGAATGTGTTTTTGCCCTTTTTTAGACCGTGGGGAACATGAATATGTGTTTCTTCTGCAAATCTGAGCTCTGTGTCAAACGTTAAGTTTTCTGGTTGAATTGAGCCCTACTGCCAATTCTGAGATACACTTTGGTCTAACTCCTCAGGGAAAGCTCGTACTTGAAAATTGAATGTGTTTTTGCCCTTTCTCAGACCGTGGGGAACGTGAATATGTGTTTCTTCTGCAAATCTGAGCTCTCTGCGTCAAAAGTTAAGTTTTCTAGTTGAATTGAGCCCTACTGCCAATTCTGAGATACACTTTGGTCTAACTCCTCAGGCAAAGCTCGTACTAGAAAATTGAATGTGTTTTTGCCCTTTCTTAGACCACGGGGAACGTGAATATGTGTTTCTTCTGCAAATCTGAGCTCTCTGCGTCAAAAGTTAAGTTTTCTGGTTGAATTGAGCCCTACTGCCAATTCTGAGATACACTTTGGTCTAACTCCTCAGGCAAAGCTCGTACTAGAAAATTGAATGTGTTTTTGCCCTTTCTTAGACCACGGGGAACGTGAATATGTGTTTCTTCTGCAAATCTGAGCTCTGTGTCAAAAGTTAAGTTTTCTGGTTGAATTGAGCCCTACTGCCAATTCTGAGATCCACTTTGGTCTAACTCCTCAGGGAAAGCTCGTACTTGAAAATTGAATGTGTTTTTGCCCTTTTTTAGACCGTGGGGAACATGAATATGTGTTTCTTCTGCAAATTTGAGCTCTCTGTCAAACGTTAAGTTTTCTGGTTGAATTGAGCCCTACTGCCAATTCTGAGATACACTTTGGTCTAACTCCTCAGGGAACGCTCGTACTTGAAAATTGAATGTGTTTTTGCCCTTTTTTAGACTGTGGGGAACATGAATATGTGTTTCTTCTGCAAATCTGAGCTCTGTGTCAAACGTTAAGTTTTCTGGTTGAATTGAGCCCTACTGCCAATTCTGAGATACACTTTGGTCTAACTCCTCAGGGAAAGCTCGTACTTGAAAATTGAATGTGTTTTTGCCCTTTCTCAGACCGTGGGGAACGTGAATATGTGTTTCTTCTGCAAATCTGAGCTCTCTGCGTCAAAAGTTAAGTTTTCTAGTTGAATTGAGCCCTACTGCCAATTCTGAGATCCACTTTGGTCTAACTACTCAGGGAAAGCTCGTACTTGAAAATTGAATGTGTTTTTGCCCTTTCTTAGACCACGGGGAACGTGAATATGTGTTTCTTCTGCAAATCTGAGCTCTGTGTCAAAAGTTAAGTTTTCTGGTTGAATTGAGCCCTACTGCCAATTCTGAGATCCACTTTGGTCTAATTCCTCAGGGAACTCTCGTACTTGAAAATTGAATGTGTTTTGTGGTTTTCAGACCGTGGGGAACATGAATGTGTGTTTCTTCTGCAAATCTGAGCTCTGTGTCAAACGTTAAGTTTTCTGGTTGAATTGAGCCCTACTGCCAATTCTGAGATACACTTTGGTCTAACTCCTCAGGGAAAGCTCGTATTTCAAAATTGAATGTATTTTGGACTTTACAGACTGTGGGGAACATGAATATGTGTTTCTTTTGCAAATCTGATTTCTGTGTCAAAAGTTCCGTTTTATGGCTGAATTGAGATCTACTTCTAAATAGGAGTCGCAGATTGGTTTAACTCCTCAGGGAAAGCTCATATTTGAAAAATGAATGTCTTTTGGACTTTTCAGACCGTAGTGAACATGAATATGTGTTTCTTTTGCAAATCTGTGTTCTGTGTCAAAAGTTACAAATATGACTTACAGATTGATCTAACTCCTCAGGGAAAGCTCGCATTTCAAAATTGACTTTGTTTTGGACTTTACAGACCGTGGGGAACATGAATATGTGTTTCTTTTGCAAATCTGATTTCTGTGTGAAAAGTTACATTTTCTGGCTGAATTGAGATCTACTGCTAAATAGGAGGTGCAGATTGGTCTAACTCCTCACGGAAAGCTCATATTTGAAAATTGAATGTCTTTTGGACTTTAAAGACAGTAGGGAACATGAATATGTGTTTCTTTTGCAAATCTGAGTTCTGTGTCAAAAGTTACAAATATGACTTAAAGATTGATCTAAGTCCTCAGGGAAAGCTCGTATTTGAAAACTGAATGTGTTTTTGAACTTTTCAGACAATGAGGAGCATGAATATGTGTTTCTTTTGCAAATCTGAAATCTGTGTCAAAAGTTCCGTTTTCTGGCTCAATTGAGATCTACTGCTAAATAGGAATTACAGATTGGTCTAACTACTCAGGGAAAGGTCGTATTTGAAAATTGAATGTGTTTTGGACTTTACAGACCGTGGGGAACATGAATATGTGTTTCTTTTGCAAATCTGATTTCTGTGTCAAAAGTTCCGTTTTATGGCTGAATTGAGATCTACTGCTAAATAGGAGTTGCAGATTGGTTTAACTCCTCAGGGAAAGCTCATATTTGAAAAATGAATGTCTTTTGGACTTTTCAGACCGTAGTGAACATGAATATGTGTTTCTTTTGCAAATCTGTGTTCTGTGTCAAAAGTTACAAATATCACTTAAAGATTGATCTAACTCCTCAGGGAAAGCTCGTATTTGAAAATTGAATGTGTTTTTGGGCTTTTCAGACCATGAGGAGCATGAATATGTGTTTCTTCTGCAAATCTGAGCTCTGTGTCAAACGTTAAGTTTTCTGGTTGAATTGAGACCTACTGCCAATTCTGAGATACACTTTGGTCTAACTCCTCAGGGAAAGCTCCTACTTGAAAATTGAATGTGTTTTTGCCCTTTCTTAGACCACGGGGAACGTGAATATGTGTTTCTTCTGCAAATCTGAGCTCCGTGTCAAACGTTAAGTTTTCTGGTTGAATTGAGCCCTACTGCCAATTCTGAGATACACTTTGGTCTAACTCCTCAGGCAAAGCTCGTACTAGAAAATTGAATGTGTTTTTGCCCTTTCTTAGACCACGGGGAACGTGAATATGTGTTTCTTCTGCAAATCTGAGCTCTGTGTCAAAAGTTAAGTTTTCTGGTTGAATTGAGCCCTACTGCCAATTCTGAGATCCACTTTGGTCTAACTCCTCAGGGAAAGCTCGTACTTGAAAATTGAATGTGTTTTTGCCCTTTTTTAGACCGTGGGGAACATGAATATGTGTTTCTTCTGCAAATTTGAGCTCTGTGTCAAACGTTAAGTTTTCTGGTTGAATTGAGCCCTACTGCCAATTCTGAGATACACTTTGGTCTAACTCCTCAGGCAAAGCTCGTACTAGAAAATTGAATGTGTTTTTGCCCTTTTTTACACCGTGGGGAACATGAATAGGTGTTTCTTCTGCAAATCTGAGCTCTGTGTCAAAAGTTAAGTTTTCTGGTTGAATTGAGCCCTACTGCCAATTCTGAGATCCACTTTGGTCTAACTACTCAGGGAAAGCTCGTACTTGAAAATTGAATGTGTTTTTGCCCTTTCTTAGACCACGGGGAACGTGAATATGTGTTTCTTCTGCAAATCTGAGCTCTGTGTCAAAAGTTACGTTTTCTGGTTGAATTGAGCCCTACTGCCAATTCTGAGATACACTTTGGTCTAAGTCCTCAGGGAACTCTCGTACTTGAAAATTGAATGTGTTTTGTGGTTTTCAGACCGTGAGGAACATAAATGTGTGTTTCTTCTGCAAATCTGAGCTCTGTGTCAAAAGTTAAGTTTTCTGGTTGAATTGAGCCCTACTGCCAATTCTGAGATCCACTTTGGTCTAATTCCTCAGGGAACTCTCGTACTTGAAAATTGAATGTGTTTTGTGGTTTTCAGACCGTGGGGAACATGAATGTGTGTTTCTTCTGCAAATCTGAGCTCTGTGCCAAAAGTTATGTTTTCTGGCTGAATTGAGCCCTACTGCCAAATCTGAGATACACTTTAGTCTAACTCCTCAGGGAAAACTCGTACTTGAAAATTGAATGTATTTTTGCACTTTCTTAGACCGTGGGGAACATGAATATGTGTTTCTTCTGCAAATCTGAGCTCTGTGTCAAAAGTTATGTTTTCTGGCTGAATTGAGCCCTACTGCCAAATCTGAGATACACTTTCGTCTAACTCCTCAGGGAAAGCTCGTATTTCAAAATTGAATGTATTTTGGACTTTACAGACTGTGGGGAACATGAATATGTGTTTCTTTTGCAAATCTGAGTTCTTTGTCAAAAGTTACAAATATGACTTACAGATTGATCTAACTACTCAGGGAAAGCTCATATTTGAAAATTGAATGTGTTTTTGGACTTTACAGACCGTGGGGAACATGAATATGTGTTTCTTTTGCAAATCTGATTTCTGTGTCAAAAGTTCCGTTTTATGGCTGAATTGAGATCTACTTCTAAATAGGAGTCGCAGATTGGTTTAACTCCTCAGGGAAAGCTCATATTTGAAAAATGAATGTCTTTTGGACTTTTCAGACCGTAGTGAACATGAATATGTGTTTCTTTTGCAAATCTGTGTTCTGTGTCAAAAGTTACAAATATGACTTACAGATTGATCTAACTCCTCAGGGAAAGCTCGCATTTCAAAATTGAATTTGTTTTGGACTTTACAGACCGTGGGGAACATGAATATGTGTTTCTTTTGCAAATCTGATTTCTGTGTGAAAAGTTACATTTTCTGGCTGAATTGAGCTCTACTGCTAAATAGGAGTTGCAGATTGGTCTAACTCCTCAGGGAAAGCTCATATTTGAAAATTGAATGTCTTTTGGACTTTAAAGACAGTAGGGAACATGAATATGTGTTTCTTTTGCAAATCTGAGTTCTGTGTCAAAAGTTACAAATATGACTTAAAGATTGATCTAACTCCTCAGGGAAAGCTCGTATTTGAAAATTGAATGTGTTTTTGGTCTTTTCAGACTGTGAGGAGCATGAATATGTGTTTCTTTTGCAAATCTGATTTCTGTGTCAAAAGTTAAAAATATGAGTTAAAGATTGATCTAAGTCCTCAGGGAAAGCTCGTATTTGAAAACTGAATGTGTTTTTGAACTTTTCAGACAATGAGGAGCATGAATATGTGTTTCTTTTGCAAATCTGAAATCTGTGTCAAAAGTTCCGTTTTCTGGCTCAATTGAGATCTACTGCTAAATAGGAATTACAGATTGGTCTAACTACTCAGGGAAAGGTCGTATTTGAAAATTGAATGTGTTTTGGACTTTACAGACCGTGGGGAACATGAATATGTGTTTCTTTTGCAAATCTGATTTCTGTGTCAAAAGTTCCGTTTTATGGCTGAATTGAGATCTACTGCTAAATGGGAGTTGCAGATTGGTTTAACTCCTCAGGGAAAGCTCATATTTGAAAAATGAATGTCTTTTGGACTTTTCAGACCGTAGTGAACATGAATATGTGTTTCTTTTGCAAATCTGTGTTCTGTGTCAAAAGTTACAAATATCACTTAAAGATTGATCTAACTCCTCAGGGAAAGCTCGTATTTGAAAATTGAATGTGTTTTTGGGTTTTTCAGACCATGAGGAGCATGAATATGTGTTTCTTCTGCAAATCTGAGCTCTGTGTCAAACGTCAAGTTTTCTGGTTGAATTGAGCCCTACTGCCAATTCTGAGATACACTTTGGTCTAACTCCTCAGGGAACGTTCCTACTTGAAAATTGAATGTGTTTTTGCCCTTTCTCTGAATATGTGTTTCTTCTGCAAATCTGAGCTCTCTGCGTCAAAAGTTAAGTTTTCTGGTTGAATTGAGCCCTACTGCCAATTCTGAGATCCACTTTGGTCTAACTCCTCAGGGAAAGCTCGTACTTGAAAATTGAATGTGTTTTTGCCCTTTCTTAGACCACGGGGAACGTGAATATGTGTTTCTTCTGCAAATCTGAGCTCTGTGTCAAAAGTTAAGTTTTCTGGTTGAATTGAGCCCTACTGCCAATTCTGAGATCCACTTTGGTCTAACTCCTCAGGGAAAGCTCGTACTTGAAAATTGAATGTGTTTTTGCCCTTTTTTAGACCGTGGGGAACATGAATATGTGTTTCTTCTGCAAATTTGAGCTCTGTGTCAAACGTTAAGTTTTCTGGTTGAATTGAGCCCTACTGCCAATTCTGAGATACACTTTGGTCTAACTCCTCAGGCAAAGCTCGTACTAGAAAATTGAATGTGTTTTTGCCCTTTTTTACACCGTGGGGAACATGAATAGGTGTTTCTTCTGCAAATCTGAGCTCTGTGTCAAAAGTTAAGTTTTCTGGTTGAATTGAGCCCTACTGCCAATTCTGAGATACAGTTTGGTCTAACTCCTCAGGGAACGCTCGTACTTGAAAATTGAATGTGTTTTTGCCCTTTTTTAGACCGTGGGGAACATGAATATGTGTTTCTTCTGCAAATCTGAGCTCTGTGTCAAACGTTAAGTTTTCTGGTTGAATTGAGCCCTACTGCCAATTCTGAGATACACTTTGGTCTAACTCCTCAGGGAAAGCTCGTACTTGAAAATTGAATGTGTTTTTGCCCTTTCTCAGACCGTGGGGAACGTGAATATGTGTTTCTTCTGCAAATCTGAGCTCTCTGCGTCAAAAGTTAAGTTTTCTAGTTGAATTGAGCCCTACTGCCAATTCTGAGATCCACTTTGGTCTAACTACTCAGGGAAAGCTCGTACTTGAAAATTGAATGTGTTTTTGCCCTTTCTTAGACCACGGGGAACGTGAATATGTGTTTCTTCTGCAAATCTGAGCTCTGTGTCAAAAGTTACGTTTTCTGGTTGAATTGAGCCCTACTGCCAATTCTGAGATACACTTTGGTCTAAGTCCTCAGGGAACTCTCGTACTTGAAAATTGAATGTGTTTTGTGGTTTTCAGACCGTGGGGAACATAAATGTGTGTTTCTTCTGCAAATCTGAGCTCTGTGTCAAACGTTAAGTTTTCTGGTTGAATTGAGCCCTACTGCCAATTCTGAGATCCACTTTGGTCTAATTCCTCAGGGAACTCTCGTACTTGAAAATTGAATGTGTTTTGTGGTTTTCAGACCGTGGGGAACATGAATGTGTGTTTCTTCTGCAAATCTGAGCTCTGTGCCAAAAGTTACAAATATGACTTAAAGATTGATCTAACTCCTCAGGGAAAGCTCGTATTTGAAAATTGAATGTGTTTTTGGTCTTTTCAGACTGTGAGGAGCATGAATATGTGTTTCTTTTGCAAATCTGATTTCTGTGTCAAAAGTTAAAAATATGAGTTAAAGATTGATCTAAGTCCTCAGGGAAAGCTCGTATTTGAAAACTGAATGTGTTTTTGAACTTTTCAGACAATGAGGAGCATGAATATGTGTTTCTTTTGCAAATCTGAAATCTGTGTCAAAAGTTCCGTTTTCTGGCTCAATTGAGATCTACTGCTAAATAGGAATTACAGATTGGTCTAACTACTCAGGGAAAGGTCGTATTTGAAAATTGAATGTGTTTTGGACTTTACAGACCGTGGGGAACATGAATATGTGTTTCTTTTGCAAATCTGATTTCTGTGTCAAAAGTTCCGTTTTATGGCTGAATTGAGATCTACTGCTAAATAGGAGTTGCAGATTGGTTTAACTCCTCAGGGAAAGCTCATATTTGAAAAATGAATGTCTTTTGGACTTTTCAGACCGTAGTGAACATGAATATGTGTTTCTTTTGCAAATCTGTGTTCTGTGTCAAAAGTTACAAATATCACTTAAAGATTGATCTAACTCCTCAGGGAAAGCTCGTATTTGAAAATTGAATGTGTTTTTGGGTTTTTCAGACCATGAGGAGCATGAATATGTGTTTCTTCTGCAAATCTGAGCTCTGTGTCAAACGTCAAGTTTTCTGGTTGAATTGAGCCCTACTGCCAATTCTGAGATACACTTTGGTCTAACTCCTCAGGGAACGTTCCTACTTCAAAATTGAATGTGTTTTTGCCCTTTCTCTGAATATGTGTTTCTTCTGCAAATCTGAGCTCTCTGCGTCAAAAGTTAAGTTTTCTGGTTGAATTGAGCCCTACTGCCAATTCTGAGATCCACTTTGGTCTAACTCCTCAGGGAAAGCTCGTACTTGAAAATTGAATGTGTTTTTGCCCTTTCTTAGACCACGGGGAACGTGAATATGTGTTTCTTCTGCAAATTTGAGCTCTGTGTCAAACGTTAAGTTTTCTGGTTGAATTGAGCCCTACTGCCAATTCTGAGATACACTTTGGTCTAACTCCTCAGGCAAAGCTCGTACTAGAAAATTGAATGTGTTTTTGCCCTTTTTTACACCGTGGGGAACATGAATAGGTGTTTCTTCTGCAAATCTGAGCTCTGTGTCAAAAGTTAAGTTTTCTGGTTGAATTGAGCCCTACTGCCAATTCTGAGATACAGTTTGGTCTAACTCCTCAGGGAACGCTCGTACTTGAAAATTGAATGTGTTTTTGCCCTTTTTTAGACCGTGGGGAACATGAATATGTGTTTCTTCTGCAAATCTGAGCTCTGTGTCAAACGTTAAGTTTTCTGGTTGAATTGAGCCCTACTGCCAATTCTGAGATACACTTTGGTCTAACTCCTCAGGGAAAGCTCGTACTTGAAAATTGAATGTGTTTTTGCCCTTTCTCAGACCGTGGGGAACGTGAATATGTGTTTCTTCTGCAAATCTGAGCTCTCTGCGTCAAAAGTTAAGTTTTCTAGTTGAATTGAGCCCTACTGCCAATTCTGAGATCCACTTTGGTCTAACTACTCAGGGAAAGCTCGTACTTGAAAATTGAATGTGTTTTTGCCCTTTCTTAGACCACGGGGAACGTGAATATGTGTTTCTTCTGCAAATCTGAGCTCTGTGTCAAAAGTTACGTTTTCTGGTTGAATTGAGCCCTACTGCCAATTCTGAGATACACTTTGGTCTAAGTCCTCAGGGAACTCTCGTACTTGAAAATTGAATGTGTTTTGTGGTTTTCAGACCGTGGGGAACATAAATGTGTGTTTCTTCTGCAAATCTGAGCTCTGTGTCAAAAGTTAAGTTTTCTGGTTGAATTGAGCCCTACTGCCAATTCTGAGATCCACTTTGGTCTAATTCCTCAGGGAACTCTCGTACTTGAAAATTGAATGTGTTTTGTGGTTTTCAGACCGTGGGGAACATGAATGTGTGTTTCTTCTGCAAATCTGAGCTCTGTGCCAAAAGTTATGTTTTCTGGCTGAATTGAGCCCTACTGCCAAATCTGAGATACACTTTAGTCTAACTCCTCAGGGAAAACTCTTACTTGAAAATTGAATGTATTTTTGCACTTTCTTAGACCGTGGGGAACGTGAATATGTGTTTCTTCTGCAAATCTGAGTTCTGTGTCAAAAGTTAAGTTTTCTGGTTGAATTGAGCCCTACTGCCAATTCTGCGATACACTTTGGTCTAACTCCTCAGGGAACGCTCGTACTTGAAAATTGAATGTGTTTTGTGGTTTTCAGACTGTGGGGAACATGAATATGTGTTTCTTCTGCAAATCTGAGCTCTGTGTCAAAAGTTACGTTTTCTGGCTGAATTGAGCCCTACTGCCAAATCTGAGATACACTTTGGTCTAACTCCTCAGGGAAAGCTCGTATTTCAAAATTGAATGTATTTTGGACTTTACAGACTGTGGGGAACATGAATATGTGTTTCTTTTGCAAATCTGAGTTCTTTGTCAAAAGTTACAAATATGACTTACAGATTGATCTAACTCCTCAGGGAAAGCTCATATTTGAAAATTGAATGTGTTTTTGGACTTTTCAGACAATGAGGAGCATGAATATGTGTTTCTTTTGCAAATCTGAAATCTGTGTCAAAAGTTCCGTTTTCTGGCTCAATTGAGATCTACTGCTAAATAGGAATTACAGATTGGTCTAACTACTCAGGGAAAGGTCGTATTTGAAAATTGAATGTGTTTTGGACTTTACAGACCGTGGGGAACATGAATATGTGTTTCTTTTGCAAATCTGATTTCTGTGTCAAAAGTTCCGTTTTATGGCTGAATTGAGATCTACTGCTAAATGGGAGTTGCAGATTGGTTTAACTCCTCAGGGAAAGCTCATATTTGAAAAATGAATGTCTTTTGGACTTTTCAGACCGTAGTGAACATGAATATGTGTTTCTTTTGCAAATCTGTGTTCTGTGTCAAAAGTTACAAATATCACTTAAAGATTGATCTAACTCCTCAGGGAAAGCTCGTATTTGAAAATTGAATGTGTTTTTGGGTTTTTCAGACCATGAGGAGCATGAATATGTGTTTCTTCTGCAAATCTGAGCTCTGTGTCAAACGTCAAGTTTTCTGGTTGAATTGAGCCCTACTGCCAATTCTGAGATACACTTTGGTCTAACTCCTCAGGGAACGTTCCTACTTGAAAATTGAATGTGTTTTTGCCCTTTCTCTGAATATGTGTTTCTTCTGCAAATCTGAGCTCTCTGCGTCAAAAGTTAAGTTTTCTGGTTGAATTGAGCCCTACTGCCAATTCTGAGATCCACTTTGGTCTAACTCCTCAGGGAAAGCTCGTACTTGAAAATTGAATGTGTTTTTGCCCTTTCTTAGACCACGGGGAACGTGAATATGTGTTTCTTCTGCAAATCTGAGCTCTGTGTCAAAAGTTAAGTTTTCTGGTTGAATTGAGCCCTACTGCCAATTCTGAGATCCACTTTGGTCTAACTCCTCAGGGAAAGCTCGTACTTGAAAATTGAATGTGTTTTTGCCCTTTTTTAGACCGTGGGGAACATGAATATGTGTTTCTTCTGCAAATTTGAGCTCTGTGTCAAACGTTAAGTTTTCTGGTTGAATTGAGCCCTACTGCCAATTCTGAGATACACTTTGGTCTAACTCCTCAGGCAAAGCTCGTACTAGAAAATTGAATGTGTTTTTGCCCTTTTTTACACCGTGGGGAACATGAATAGGTGTTTCTTCTGCAAATCTGAGCTCTGTGTCAAAAGTTAAGTTTTCTGGTTGAATTGAGCCCTACTGCCAATTCTGAGATACAGTTTGGTCTAACTCCTCAGGGAACGCTCGTACTTGAAAATTGAATGTGTTTTTGCCCTTTTTTAGACCGTGGGGAACATGAATATGTGTTTCTTCTGCAAATCTGAGCTCTGTGTCAAACGTTAAGTTTTCTGGTTGAATTGAGCCCTACTGCCAATTCTGAGATACACTTTGGTCTAACTCCTCAGGGAAAGCTCGTACTTGAAAATTGAATGTGTTTTTGCCCTTTCTCAGACCGTGGGGAACGTGAATATGTGTTTCTTCTGCAAATCTGATTTCTGTGTCAAAAGTTCCGTTTTATGGCTGAATTGAGATCTACTGCTAAATAGGAGTTGCAGATTGGTTTAACTCCTCAGGGAAAGCTCATATTTGAAAAATGAATGTCTTTTGGACTTTTCAGACCGTAGTGAACATGAATATGTGTTTCTTTTGCAAATCTGTGTTCTGTGTCAAAAGTTACAAATATCACGTAAAGATTGATCTAACTCCTCAGGGAAAGCTCGTATTTGAAAATTGAATGTGTTTTTCGGCTTTTCAGACCATGAGGAGCATGAATATGTGTTTCTTCTGCAAATCTGAGCTCTGTGTCAAACGTTAAGTTTTCTGGTTGAATTGAGCCCTACTGCCAATTCTGAGATACACTTTGGTCTAACTCCTCAGGGAAAGCTCCTACTTGAAAATTGAATGTGTTTTTGCCCTTTCTTAGACCACGGGGAACGTGAATATGTGTTTCTTCTGCAAATCTGAGCTCTGTGTCAAACGTTAAGTTTTCTGGTTGAATTGAGCCCTACTGCCAATTCTGAGATACACTTTGGTCTAACTCCTCAGGCAAAGCTCGTACTAGAAAATTGAATGTGTTTTTGCCCTTTCTTAGACCACGGGGAACGTGAATATGTGTTTTTTCTGCAAATCTGAGCTCTGTGTCAAAAGTTAAGTTTTCTGGTTGAATTGAGCCCTACTGCCAATTCTGAGATCCACTTTGGTCTAACTCCTCAGGGAAAGCTCGTACTTGAAAATTGAATGTGTTTTTGCCCTTTTTTAGACCGTGGGGAACATGAATATGTGTTTCTTCTGCAAATTTGAGCTCTGTGTCAAACGTTAAGTTTTCTGGTTGAATTGAGCCCTACTGCCAATTCTGAGATACACTTTGGTCTAACTCCTCAGGCAAAGCTCGTACTAGAAAATTGAATGTGTTTTTGCCCTTTTTTACACCGTGGGGAACATGAATAGGTGTTTCTTCTGCAAATCTGAGCTCTGTGTCAAAAGTTAAGTTTTCTGGTTGAATTGAGCCCTACTGCCAATTCTGAGATACAGTTTGGTCTAACTCCTCAGGGAACGCTCGTACTTGAAAATTGAATGTGTTTTTGCCCTTTTTTAGACCGTGGGGAACATGAATATGTGTTTCTTCTGCAAATCTGAGCTCTGTGTCAAACGTTAAGTTTTCTGGTTGAATTGAGCCCTACTGCCAATTCTGAGATACACTTTGGTCTAACTCCTCAGGGAAAGCTCGTACTTGAAAATTGAATGTGTTTTTGCCCTTTCTCAGACCGTGGGGAACGTGAATATGTGTTTCTTCTGCAAATCTGAGCTCTCTGCGTCAAAAGTTAAGTTTTCTAGTTGAATTGAGCCCTACTGCCAATTCTGAGATACACTTTGGTCTAACTCCTCAGGCAAAGCTCGTACTAGAAAATTGAATGTGTTTTTGCCCTTTCTTAGACCACGGGGAACGTGAATATGTGTTTCTTCTGCAAATCTGAGCTCTCTGCGTCAAAAGTTAAGTTTTCTGGTTGAATTGAGCCCTACTGCCAATTCTGAGATACACTTTGGTCTAACTCCTCAGGCAAAGCTCGTACTAGAAAATTGAATGTGTTTTTGCCCTTTCTTAGACCACGGGGAACGTGAATATGTGTTTCTTCTGCAAATCTGAGCTCTGTGTCAAAAGTTAAGTTTTCTGGTTGAATTGAGCCCTACTGCCAATTCTGAGATCCACTTTGGTCTAACTCCTCAGGGAAAGCTCGTACTTGAAAATTGAATGTGTTTTTGCCCTTTTTTAGACCGTGGGGAACATGAATATGTGTTTCTTCTGCAAATTTGAGCTCTCTGTCAAACGTTAAGTTTTCTGGTTGAATTGAGCCCTACTGCCAATTCTGAGATACACTTTGGTCTAACTCCTCAGGGAACGCTCGTACTTGAAAATTGAATGTGTTTTTGCCCTTTTTTAGACTGTGGGGAACATGAATATGTGTTTCTTCTGCAAATCTGAGCTCTGTGTCAAACGTTAAGTTTTCTGGTTGAATTGAGCCCTACTGCCAATTCTGAGATACACTTTGGTCTAACTCCTCAGGGAAAGCTCGTACTTGAAAATTGAATGTGTTTTTGCCCTTTCTCAGACCGTGGGGAACGTGAATATGTGTTTCTTCTGCAAATCTGAGCTCTCTGCGTCAAAAGTTAAGTTTTCTAGTTGAATTGAGCCCTACTGCCAATTCTGAGATCCACTTTGGTCTAACTACTCAGGGAAAGCTCGTACTTGAAAATTGAATGTGTTTTTGCCCTTTCTTAGACCACGGGGAACGTGAATATGTGTTTCTTCTGCAAATCTGAGCTCTGTGTCAAAAGTTAAGTTTTCTGGTTGAATTGAGCCCTACTGCCAATTCTGAGATCCACTTTGGTCTAATTCCTCAGGGAACTCTCGTACTTGAAAATTGAATGTGTTTTGTGGTTTTCAGACCGTGGGGAACATGAATGTGTGTTTCTTCTGCAAATCTGAGCTCTGTGTCAAACGTTAAGTTTTCTGGTTGAATTGAGCCCTACTGCCAATTCTGAGATACACTTTGGTCTAACTCCTCAGGGAAAGCTCGTATTTCAAAATTGAATGTATTTTGGACTTTACAGACTGTGGGGAACATGAATATGTGTTTCTTTTGCAAATCTGATTTCTGTGTCAAAAGTTCCGTTTTATGGCTGAATTGAGATCTACTTCTAAATAGGAGTCGCAGATTGGTTTAACTCCTCAGGGAAAGCTCATATTTGAAAAATGAATGTCTTTTGGACTTTTCAGACCGTAGTGAACATGAATATGTGTTTCTTTTGCAAATCTGTGTTCTGTGTCAAAAGTTACAAATATGACTTACAGATTGATCTAACTCCTCAGGGAAAGCTCGCATTTCAAAATTGACTTTGTTTTGGACTTTACAGACCGTGGGGAACATGAATATGTGTTTCTTTTGCAAATCTGATTTCTGTGTGAAAAGTTACATTTTCTGGCTGAATTGAGATCTACTGCTAAATAGGAGGTGCAGATTGGTCTAACTCCTCACGGAAAGCTCATATTTGAAAATTGAATGTCTTTTGGACTTTAAAGACAGTAGGGAACATGAATATGTGTTTCTTTTGCAAATCTGAGTTCTGTGTCAAAAGTTACAAATATGACTTAAAGATTGATCTAAGTCCTCAGGGAAAGCTCGTATTTGAAAACTGAATGTGTTTTTGAACTTTTCAGACAATGAGGAGCATGAATATGTGTTTCTTTTGCAAATCTGAAATCTGTGTCAAAAGTTCCGTTTTCTGGCTCAATTGAGATCTACTGCTAAATAGGAATTACAGATTGGTCTAACTACTCAGGGAAAGGTCGTATTTGAAAATTGAATGTGTTTTGGACTTTACAGACCGTGGGGAACATGAATATGTGTTTCTTTTGCAAATCTGATTTCTGTGTCAAAAGTTCCGTTTTATGGCTGAATTGAGATCTACTGCTAAATAGGAGTTGCAGATTGGTTTAACTCCTCAGGGAAAGCTCATATTTGAAAAATGAATGTCTTTTGGACTTTTCAGACCGTAGTGAACATGAATATGTGTTTCTTTTGCAAATCTGTGTTCTGTGTCAAAAGTTACAAATATCACTTAAAGATTGATCTAACTCCTCAGGGAAAGCTCGTATTTGAAAATTGAATGTGTTTTTGGGCTTTTCAGACCATGAGGAGCATGAATATGTGTTTCTTCTGCAAATCTGAGCTCTGTGTCAAACGTTAAGTTTTCTGGTTGAATTGAGACCTACTGCCAATTCTGAGATACACTTTGGTCTAACTCCTCAGGGAAAGCTCCTACTTGAAAATTGAATGTGTTTTTGCCCTTTCTTAGACCACGGGGAACGTGAATATGTGTTTCTTCTGCAAATCTGAGCTCCGTGTCAAACGTTAAGTTTTCTGGTTGAATTGAGCCCTACTGCCAATTCTGAGATACACTTTGGTCTAACTCCTCAGGCAAAGCTCGTACTAGAAAATTGAATGTGTTTTTGCCCTTTCTTAGACCACGGGGAACGTGAATATGTGTTTCTTCTGCAAATCTGAGCTCTGTGTCAAAAGTTAAGTTTTCTGGTTGAATTGAGCCCTACTGCCAATTCTGAGATCCACTTTGGTCTAACTCCTCAGGGAAAGCTCGTACTTGAAAATTGAATGTGTTTTTGCCCTTTTTTAGACCGTGGGGAACATGAATATGTGTTTCTTCTGCAAATTTGAGCTCTGTGTCAAACGTTAAGTTTTCTGGTTGAATTGAGCCCTACTGCCAATTCTGAGATACACTTTGGTCTAACTCCTCAGGCAAAGCTCGTACTAGAAAATTGAATGTGTTTTTGCCCTTTTTTACACCGTGGGGAACATGAATAGGTGTTTCTTCTGCAAATCTGAGCTCTGTGTCAAAAGTTAAGTTTTCTGGTTGAATTGAGCCCTACTGCCAATTCTGAGATCCACTTTGGTCTAACTACTCAGGGAAAGCTCGTACTTGAAAATTGAATGTGTTTTTGCCCTTTCTTAGACCACGGGGAACGTGAATATGTGTTTCTTCTGCAAATCTGAGCTCTGTGTCAAAAGTTACGTTTTCTGGTTGAATTGAGCCCTACTGCCAATTCTGAGATACACTTTGGTCTAAGTCCTCAGGGAACTCTCGTACTTGAAAATTGAATGTGTTTTGTGGTTTTCAGACCGTGAGGAACATAAATGTGTGTTTCTTCTGCAAATCTGAGCTCTGTGTCAAAAGTTAAGTTTTCTGGTTGAATTGAGCCCTACTGCCAATTCTGAGATCCACTTTGGTCTAATTCCTCAGGGAACTCTCGTACTTGAAAATTGAATGTGTTTTGTGGTTTTCAGACCGTGGGGAACATGAATGTGTGTTTCTTCTGCAAATCTGAGCTCTGTGCCAAAAGTTATGTTTTCTGGCTGAATTGAGCCCTACTGCCAAATCTGAGATACACTTTAGTCTAACTCCTCAGGGAAAACTCGTACTTGAAAATTGAATGTATTTTTGCACTTTCTTAGACCGTGGGGAACATGAATATGTGTTTCTTCTGCAAATCTGAGCTCTGTGTCAAAAGTTATGTTTTCTGGCTGAATTGAGCCCTACTGCCAAATCTGAGATACACTTTCGTCTAACTCCTCAGGGAAAGCTCGTATTTCAAAATTGAATGTATTTTGGACTTTACAGACTGTGGGGAACATGAATATGTGTTTCTTTTGCAAATCTGAGTTCTTTGTCAAAAGTTACAAATATGACTTACAGATTGATCTAACTACTCAGGGAAAGCTCATATTTGAAAATTGAATGTGTTTTTGGACTTTACAGACCGTGGGGAACATGAATATGTGTTTCTTTTGCAAATCTGATTTCTGTGTCAAAAGTTCCGTTTTATGGCTGAATTGAGATCTACTTCTAAATAGGAGTCGCAGATTGGTTTAACTCCTCAGGGAAAGCTCATATTTGAAAAATGAATGTCTTTTGGACTTTTCAGACCGTAGTGAACATGAATATGTGTTTCTTTTGCAAATCTGTGTTCTGTGTCAAAAGTTACAAATATGACTTACAGATTGATCTAACTCCTCAGGGAAAGCTCGCATTTCAAAATTGAATTTGTTTTGGACTTTACAGACCGTGGGGAACATGAATATGTGTTTCTTTTGCAAATCTGATTTCTGTGTGAAAAGTTACATTTTCTGGCTGAATTGAGCTCTACTGCTAAATAGGAGTTGCAGATTGGTCTAACTCCTCAGGGAAAGCTCATATTTGAAAATTGAATGTCTTTTGGACTTTAAAGACAGTAGGGAACATGAATATGTGTTTCTTTTGCAAATCTGAGTTCTGTGTCAAAAGTTACAAATATGACTTAAAGATTGATCTAACTCCTCAGGGAAAGCTCGTATTTGAAAATTGAATGTGTTTTTGGTCTTTTCAGACTGTGAGGAGCATGAATATGTGTTTCTTTTGCAAATCTGATTTCTGTGTCAAAAGTTAAAAATATGAGTTAAAGATTGATCTAAGTCCTCAGGGAAAGCTCGTATTTGAAAACTGAATGTGTTTTTGAACTTTTCAGACAATGAGGAGCATGAATATGTGTTTCTTTTGCAAATCTGAAATCTGTGTCAAAAGTTCCGTTTTCTGGCTCAATTGAGATCTACTGCTAAATAGGAATTACAGATTGGTCTAACTACTCAGGGAAAGGTCGTATTTGAAAATTGAATGTGTTTTGGACTTTACAAACCGTGGGGAACATGAATATGTGTTTCTTTTGCAAATCTGATTTCTGTGTCAAAAGTTCCGTTTTATGGCTGAATTGAGATCTACTGCTAAATGGGAGTTGCAGATTGGTTTAACTCCTCAGGGAAAGCTCATATTTGAAAAATGAATGTCTTTTGGACTTTTCAGACCGTAGTGAACATGAATATGTGTTTCTTTTGCAAATCTGTGTTCTGTGTCAAAAGTTACAAATATCACTTAAAGATTGATCTAACTCCTCAGGGAAAGCTCGTATTTGAAAATTGAATGTGTTTTTGGGTTTTTCAGACCATGAGGAGCATGAATATGTGTTTCTTCTGCAAATCTGAGCTCTGTGTCAAACGTCAAGTTTTCTGGTTGAATTGAGCCCTACTGCCAATTCTGAGATACACTTTGGTCTAACTCCTCAGGGAACGTTCCTACTTGAAAATTGAATGTGTTTTTGCCCTTTCTCTGAATATGTGTTTCTTCTGCAAATCTGAGCTCTCTGCGTCAAAAGTTAAGTTTTCTGGTTGAATTGAGCCCTACTGCCAATTCTGAGATCCACTTTGGTCTAACTCCTCAGGGAAAGCTCGTACTTGAAAATTGAATGTGTTTTTGCCCTTTCTTAGACCACGGGGAACGTGAATATGTGTTTCTTCTGCAAATCTGAGCTCTGTGTCAAAAGTTAAGTTTTCTGGTTGAATTGAGCCCTACTGCCAATTCTGAGATCCACTTTGGTCTAACTCCTCAGGGAAAGCTCGTACTTGAAAATTGAATGTGTTTTTGCCCTTTTTTAGACCGTGGGGAACATGAATATGTGTTTCTTCTGCAAATTTGAGCTCTGTGTCAAACGTTAAGTTTTCTGGTTGAATTGAGCCCTACTGCCAATTCTGAGATACACTTTGGTCTAACTCCTCAGGCAAAGCTCGTACTAGAAAATTGAATGTGTTTTTGCCCTTTTTTACACCGTGGGGAACATGAATAGGTGTTTCTTCTGCAAATCTGAGCTCTGTGTCAAAAGTTAAGTTTTCTGGTTGAATTGAGCCCTACTGCCAATTCTGAGATACAGTTTGGTCTAACTCCTCAGGGAACGCTCGTACTTGAAAATTGAATGTGTTTTTGCCCTTTTTTAGACCGTGGGGAACATGAATATGTGTTTCTTCTGCAAATCTGAGCTCTGTGTCAAACGTTAAGTTTTCTGGTTGAATTGAGCCCTACTGCCAATTCTGAGATACACTTTGGTCTAACTCCTCAGGGAAAGCTCGTACTTGAAAATTGAATGTGTTTTTGCCCTTTCTCAGACCGTGGGGAACGTGAATATGTGTTTCTTCTGCAAATCTGAGCTCTCTGCGTCAAAAGTTAAGTTTTCTAGTTGAATTGAGCCCTACTGCCAATTCTGAGATCCACTTTGGTCTAACTACTCAGGGAAAGCTCGTACTTGAAAATTGAATGTGTTTTTGCCCTTTCTTAGACCACGGGGAACGTGAATATGTGTTTCTTCTGCAAATCTGAGCTCTGTGTCAAAAGTTACGTTTTCTGGTTGAATTGAGCCCTACTGCCAATTCTGAGATACACTTTGGTCTAAGTCCTCAGGGAACTCTCGTACTTGAAAATTGAATGTGTTTTGTGGTTTTCAGACCGTGGGGAACATAAATGTGTGTTTCTTCTGCAAATCTGAGCTCTGTGTCAAACGTTAAGTTTTCTGGTTGAATTGAGCCCTACTGCCAATTCTGAGATCCACTTTGGTCTAATTCCTCAGGGAACTCTCGTACTTGAAAATTGAATGTGTTTTGTGGTTTTCAGACCGTGGGGAACATGAATGTGTGTTTCTTCTGCAAATCTGAGCTCTGTGCCAAAAGTTACAAATATGACTTAAAGATTGATCTAACTCCTCAGGGAAAGCTCGTATTTGAAAATTGAATGTGTTTTTGGTCTTTTCAGACTGTGAGGAGCATGAATATGTGTTTCTTTTGCAAATCTGATTTCTGTGTCAAAAGTTAAAAATATGAGTTAAAGATTGATCTAAGTCCTCAGGGAAAGCTCGTATTTGAAAACTGAATGTGTTTTTGAACTTTTCAGACAATGAGGAGCATGAATATGTGTTTCTTTTGCAAATCTGAAATCTGTGTCAAAAGTTCCGTTTTCTGGCTCAATTGAGATCTACTGCTAAATAGGAATTACAGATTGGTCTAACTACTCAGGGAAAGGTCGTATTTGAAAATTGAATGTGTTTTGGACTTTACAGACCGTGGGGAACATGAATATGTGTTTCTTTTGCAAATCTGATTTCTGTGTCAAAAGTTCCGTTTTATGGCTGAATTGAGATCTACTGCTAAATAGGAGTTGCAGATTGGTTTAACTCCTCAGGGAAAGCTCATATTTGAAAAATGAATGTCTTTTGGACTTTTCAGACCGTAGTGAACATGAATATGTGTTTCTTTTGCAAATCTGTGTTCTGTGTCAAAAGTTACAAATATCACTTAAAGATTGATCTAACTCCTCAGGGAAAGCTCGTATTTGAAAATTGAATGTGTTTTTGGGTTTTTCAGACCATGAGGAGCATGAATATGTGTTTCTTCTGCAAATCTGAGCTCTGTGTCAAACGTCAAGTTTTCTGGTTGAATTGAGCCCTACTGCCAATTCTGAGATACACTTTGGTCTAACTCCTCAGGGAACGTTCCTACTTCAAAATTGAATGTGTTTTTGCCCTTTCTCTGAATATGTGTTTCTTCTGCAAATCTGAGCTCTCTGCGTCAAAAGTTAAGTTTTCTGGTTGAATTGAGCCCTACTGCCAATTCTGAGATCCACTTTGGTCTAACTCCTCAGGGAAAGCTCGTACTTGAAAATTGAATGTGTTTTTGCCCTTTCTTAGACCACGGGGAACGTGAATATGTGTTTCTTCTGCAAATTTGAGCTCTGTGTCAAACGTTAAGTTTTCTGGTTGAATTGAGCCCTACTGCCAATTCTGAGATACACTTTGGTCTAACTCCTCAGGCAAAGCTCGTACTAGAAAATTGAATGTGTTTTTGCCCTTTTTTACACCGTGGGGAACATGAATAGGTGTTTCTTCTGCAAATCTGAGCTCTGTGTCAAAAGTTAAGTTTTCTGGTTGAATTGAGCCCTACTGCCAATTCTGAGATACAGTTTGGTCTAACTCCTCAGGGAACGCTCGTACTTGAAAATTGAATGTGTTTTTGCCCTTTTTTAGACCGTGGGGAACATGAATATGTGTTTCTTCTGCAAATCTGAGCTCTGTGTCAAACGTTAAGTTTTCTGGTTGAATTGAGCCCTACTGCCAATTCTGAGATACACTTTGGTCTAACTCCTCAGGGAAAGCTCGTACTTGAAAATTGAATGTGTTTTTGCCCTTTCTCAGACCGTGGGGAACGTGAATATGTGTTTCTTCTGCAAATCTGAGCTCTCTGCGTCAAAAGTTAAGTTTTCTAGTTGAATTGAGCCCTACTGCCAATTCTGAGATCCACTTTGGTCTAACTACTCAGGGAAAGCTCGTACTTGAAAATTGAATGTGTTTTTGCCCTTTCTTAGACCACGGGGAACGTGAATATGTGTTTCTTCTGCAAATCTGAGCTCTGTGTCAAAAGTTACGTTTTCTGGTTGAATTGAGCCCTACTGCCAATTCTGAGATACACTTTGGTCTAAGTCCTCAGGGAACTCTCGTACTTGAAAATTGAATGTGTTTTGTGGTTTTCAGACCGTGGGGAACATAAATGTGTGTTTCTTCTGCAAATCTGAGCTCTGTGTCAAAAGTTAAGTTTTCTGGTTGAATTGAGCCCTACTGCCAATTCTGAGATCCACTTTGGTCTAATTCCTCAGGGAACTCTCGTACTTGAAAATTGAATGTGTTTTGTGGTTTTCAGACCGTGGGGA
The DNA here is from genome assembly GCF_059756535.1 of Pantherophis guttatus. Classification (NCBI taxonomy): domain Eukaryota; kingdom Metazoa; phylum Chordata; class Lepidosauria; order Squamata; family Colubridae; genus Pantherophis; species Pantherophis guttatus. The sequence continues at coordinate 181,375,077 of NC_142063.1, read as the reverse complement.
ACATGAATGTGTGTTTCTTCTGCAAATCTGAGCTCTGTGCCAAAAGTTATGTTTTCTGGCTGAATTGAGCCCTACTGCCAAATCTGAGATACACTTTAGTCTAACTCCTCAGGGAAAACTCTTACTTGAAAATTGAATGTATTTTTGCACTTTCTTAGACCGTGGGGAACGTGAATATGTGTTTCTTCTGCAAATCTGAGTTCTGTGTCAAAAGTTAAGTTTTCTGGTTGAATTGAGCCCTACTGCCAATTCTGCGATACACTTTGGTCTAACTCCTCAGGGAACGCTCGTACTTGAAAATTGAATGTGTTTTGTGGTTTTCAGACTGTGGGGAACATGAATATGTGTTTCTTCTGCAAATCTGAGCTCTGTGTCAAAAGTTACGTTTTCTGGCTGAATTGAGCCCTACTGCCAAATCTGAGATACACTTTGGTCTAACTCCTCAGGGAAAGCTCGTATTTCAAAATTGAATGTATTTTGGACTTTACAGACTGTGGGGAACATGAATATGTGTTTCTTTTGCAAATCTGAGTTCTTTGTCAAAAGTTACAAATATGACTTACAGATTGATCTAACTCCTCAGGGAAAGCTCATATTTGAAAATTGAATGTGTTTTTGGACTTTTCAGACAATGAGGAGCATGAATATGTGTTTCTTTTGCAAATCTGAAATCTGTGTCAAAAGTTCCGTTTTCTGGCTCAATTGAGATCTACTGCTAAATAGGAATTACAGATTGGTCTAACTACTCAGGGAAAGGTCGTATTTGAAAATTGAATGTGTTTTGGACTTTACAGACCGTGGGGAACATGAATATGTGTTTCTTTTGCAAATCTGATTTCTGTGTCAAAAGTTCCGTTTTATGGCTGAATTGAGATCTACTGCTAAATGGGAGTTGCAGATTGGTTTAACTCCTCAGGGAAAGCTCATATTTGAAAAATGAATGTCTTTTGGACTTTTCAGACCGTAGTGAACATGAATATGTGTTTCTTTTGCAAATCTGTGTTCTGTGTCAAAAGTTACAAATATCACTTAAAGATTGATCTAACTCCTCAGGGAAAGCTCGTATTTGAAAATTGAATGTGTTTTTGGGTTTTTCAGACCATGAGGAGCATGAATATGTGTTTCTTCTGCAAATCTGAGCTCTGTGTCAAACGTCAAGTTTTCTGGTTGAATTGAGCCCTACTGCCAATTCTGAGATACACTTTGGTCTAACTCCTCAGGGAACGTTCCTACTTGAAAATTGAATGTGTTTTTGCCCTTTCTCTGAATATGTGTTTCTTCTGCAAATCTGAGCTCTCTGCGTCAAAAGTTAAGTTTTCTGGTTGAATTGAGCCCTACTGCCAATTCTGAGATCCACTTTGGTCTAACTCCTCAGGGAAAGCTCGTACTTGAAAATTGAATGTGTTTTTGCCCTTTCTTAGACCACGGGGAACGTGAATATGTGTTTCTTCTGCAAATCTGAGCTCTGTGTCAAAAGTTAAGTTTTCTGGTTGAATTGAGCCCTACTGCCAATTCTGAGATCCACTTTGGTCTAACTCCTCAGGGAAAGCTCGTACTTGAAAATTGAATGTGTTTTTGCCCTTTTTTAGACCGTGGGGAACATGAATATGTGTTTCTTCTGCAAATTTGAGCTCTGTGTCAAACGTTAAGTTTTCTGGTTGAATTGAGCCCTACTGCCAATTCTGAGATACACTTTGGTCTAACTCCTCAGGCAAAGCTCGTACTAGAAAATTGAATGTGTTTTTGCCCTTTTTTACACCGTGGGGAACATGAATAGGTGTTTCTTCTGCAAATCTGAGCTCTGTGTCAAAAGTTAAGTTTTCTGGTTGAATTGAGCCCTACTGCCAATTCTGAGATACAGTTTGGTCTAACTCCTCAGGGAACGCTCGTACTTGAAAATTGAATGTGTTTTTGCCCTTTTTTAGACCGTGGGGAACATGAATATGTGTTTCTTCTGCAAATCTGAGCTCTGTGTCAAACGTTAAGTTTTCTGGTTGAATTGAGCCCTACTGCCAATTCTGAGATACACTTTGGTCTAACTCCTCAGGGAAAGCTCGTACTTGAAAATTGAATGTGTTTTTGCCCTTTCTCAGACCGTGGGGAACGTGAATATGTGTTTCTTCTGCAAATCTGAGCTCTCTGCGTCAAAAGTTAAGTTTTCTAGTTGAATTGAGCCCTACTGCCAATTCTGAGATCCACTTTGGTCTAACTACTCAGGGAAAGCTCGTACTTGAAAATTGAATGTGTTTTTGCCCTTTCTTAGACCACGGGGAACGTGAATATGTGTTTCTTCTGCAAATCTGAGCTCTGTGTCAAAAGTTACGTTTTCTGGTTGAATTGAGCCCTACTGCCAATTCTGAGATACACTTTGGTCTAAGTCCTCAGGGAACTCTCGTACTTGAAAATTGAATGTGTTTTGTGGTTTTCAGACCGTGGGGAACATAAATGTGTGTTTCTTCTGCAAATCTGAGCTCTGTGTCAAACGTTAAGTTTTCTGGTTGAATTGAGCCCTACTGCCAATTCTGAGATCCACTTTGGTCGAATTCCTCAGGGAACTCTCGTACTTGAAAATTGAATGTGTTTTGTGGTTTTCAGACCGTGGGGAACATGAATGTGTGTTTCTTCTGCAAATCTGAGCTCTGTGCCAAAAGTTACAAATATGACTTAAAGATTGATCTAACTCCTCAGGGAAAGCTCGTATTTGAAAATTGAATGTGTTTTTGGTCTTTTCAGACTGTGAGGAGCATGAATATGTGTTTCTTTTGCAAATCTGATTTCTGTGTCAAAAGTTAAAAATATGAGTTAAAGATTGATCTAAGTCCTCAGGGAAAGCTCGTATTTGAAAACTGAATGTGTTTTTGAACTTTTCAGACAATGAGGAGCATGAATATGTGTTTCTTTTGCAAATCTGAAATCTGTGTCAAAAGTTCCGTTTTCTGGCTCAATTGAGATCTACTGCTAAATAGGAATTACAGATTGGTCTAACTACTCAGGGAAAGGTCGTATTTGAAAATTGAATGTGTTTTGGACTTTACAGACCGTGGGGAACCTGAATATGTGTTTCTTTTGCAAATCTGATTTCTGTGTCAAAAGTTCCGTTTTATGGCTGAATTGAGATCTACTGCTAAATAGGAGTTGCAGATTGGTTTAACTCCTCAGGGAAAGCTCATATTTGAAAAATGAATGTCTTTTGGACTTTTCAGACCGTAGTGAACATGAATATGTGTTTCTTTTGCAAATCTGTGTTCTGTGTCAAAAGTTACAAATATCACTTAAAGATTGATCTAACTCCTCAGGGAAAGCTCGTATTTGAAAATTGAATGTGTTTTTGGGTTTTTCAGACCATGAGGAGCATGAATATGTGTTTCTTCTGCAAATCTGAGCTCTGTGTCAAACGTCAAGTTTTCTGGTTGAATTGAGCCCTACTGCCAATTCTGAGATACACTTTGGTCTAACTCCTCAGGGAACGTTCCTACTTCAAAATTGAATGTGTTTTTGCCCTTTCTCTGAATATGTGTTTCTTCTGCAAATCTGAGCTCTCTGCGTCAAAAGTTAAGTTTTCTGGTTGAATTGAGCCCTACTGCCAATTCTGAGATCCACTTTGGTCTAACTCCTCAGGGAAAGCTCGTACTTGAAAATTGAATGTGTTTTTGCCCTTTCTTAGACCACGGGGAACGTGAATATGTGTTTCTTCTGCAAATTTGAGCTCTGTGTCAAACGTTAAGTTTTCTGGTTGAATTGAGCCCTACTGCCAATTCTGAGATACACTTTGGTCTAACTCCTCAGGCAAAGCTCGTACTAGAAAATTGAATGTGTTTTTGCCCTTTTTTACACCGTGGGGAACATGAATAGGTGTTTCTTCTGCAAATCTGAGCTCTGTGTCAAAAGTTAAGTTTTCTGGTTGAATTGAGCCCTACTGCCAATTCTGAGATACAGTTTGGTCTAACTCCTCAGGGAACGCTCGTACTTGAAAATTGAATGTGTTTTTGCCCTTTTTTAGACCGTGGGGAACATGAATATGTGTTTCTTCTGCAAATCTGAGCTCTGTGTCAAACGTTAAGTTTTCTGGTTGAATTGAGCCCTACTGCCAATTCTGAGATACACTTTGGTCTAACTCCTCAGGGAAAGCTCGTACTTGAAAATTGAATGTGTTTTTGCCCTTTCTCAGACCGTGGGGAACGTGAATATGTGTTTCTTCTGCAAATCTGAGCTCTCTGCGTCAAAAGTTAAGTTTTCTAGTTGAATTGAGCCCTACTGCCAATTCTGAGATCCACTTTGGTCTAACTACTCAGGGAAAGCTCGTACTTGAAAATTGAATGTGTTTTTGCCCTTTCTTAGACCACGGGGAACGTGAATATGTGTTTCTTCTGCAAATCTGAGCTCTGTGTCAAAAGTTACGTTTTCTGGTTGAATTGAGCCCTACTGCCAATTCTGAGATACACTTTGGTCTAAGTCCTCAGGGAACTCTCGTACTTGAAAATTGAATGTGTTTTGTGGTTTTCAGACCGTGGGGAACATAAATGTGTGTTTCTTCTGCAAATCTGAGCTCTGTGTCAAAAGTTAAGTTTTCTGGTTGAATTGAGCCCTACTGCCAATTCTGAGATCCACTTTGGTCTAATTCCTCAGGGAACTCTCGTACTTGAAAATTGAATGTGTTTTGTGGTTTTCAGACCGTGGGGAACATGAATGTGTGTTTCTTCTGCAAATCTGAGCTCTGTGCCAAAAGTTATGTTTTCTGGCTGAATTGAGCCCTACTGCCAAATCTGAGATACACTTTAGTCTAACTCCTCAGGGAAAACTCTTACTTGAAAATTGAATGTATTTTTGCACTTTCTTAGACCGTGGGGAACGTGAATATGTGTTTCTTCTGCAAATCTGAGTTCTGTGTCAAAAGTTAAGTTTTCTGGTTGAATTGAGCCCTACTGCCAATTCTGCGATACACTTTGGTCTAACTCCTCAGGGAACGCTCGTACTTGAAAATTGAATGTGTTTTGTGGTTTTCAGACTGTGGGGAACATGAATATGTGTTTCTTCTGCAAATCTGAGCTCTGTGTCAAAAGTTACGTTTTCTGGCTGAATTGAGCCCTACTGCCAAATCTGAGATACACTTTGGTCTAACTCCTCAGGGAAAGCTCGTATTTCAAAATTGAATGTATTTTGGACTTTACAGACTGTGGGGAACATGAATATGTGTTTCTTTTGCAAATCTGAGTTCTTTGTCAAAAGTTACAAATATGACTTACAGATTGATCTAACTCCTCAGGGAAAGCTCATATTTGAAAATTGAATGTGTTTTTGGACTTTACAGACCGTGGGGAACATGAATATGTGTTTCTTTTGCAAATCTGATTTCTGTGTCAAAAGTTCCGTTTTATGGCTGAATTGAGATCTACTTCTAAATAGGAGTCGCAGATTGGTTTAACTCCTCAGGGAAAGCTCATATTTGAAAAATGAATGTCTTTTGGACTTTTCAGACCGTAGTGAACATGAATATGTGTTTCTTTTGCAAATCTGTGTTCTGTGTCAAAAGTTACAAATATCACTTAAAGATTGATCTAACTCCTCAGGGAAAGCTCGTATTTGAAAATTGAATGTGTTTTTGGGTTTTTCAGACCATGAGGAGCATGAATATGTGTTTCTTCTGCAAATCTGAGCTCTGTGTCAAACGTCAAGTTTTCTGGTTGAATTGAGCCCTACTGCCAATTCTGAGATACACTTTGGTCTAACTCCTCAGGGAACGTTCCTACTTGAAAATTGAATGTGTTTTTGCCCTTTCTCTGAATATGTGTTTCTTCTGCAAATCTGAGCTCTCTGCGTCAAAAGTTAAGTTTTCTGGTTGAATTGAGCCCTACTGCCAATTCTGAGATCCACTTTGGTCTAACTCCTCAGGGAAAGCTCGTACTTGAAAATTGAATGTGTTTTTGCCCTTTCTTAGACCACGGGGAACGTGAATATGTGTTTCTTCTGCAAATCTGAGCTCTGTGTCAAAAGTTAAGTTTTCTGGTTGAATTGAGCCCTACTGCCAATTCTGAGATCCACTTTGGTCTAACTCCTCAGGGAAAGCTCGTACTTGAAAATTGAATGTGTTTTTGCCCTTTTTTAGACCGTGGGGAACATGAATATGTGTTTCTTCTGCAAATTTGAGCTCTGTGTCAAACGTTAAGTTTTCTGGTTGAATTGAGCCCTACTGCCAATTCTGAGATACACTTTGGTCTAACTCCTCAGGGAACGTTCCTACTTGAAAATTGAATGTGTTTTTGCCCTTTCTCTGAATATGTGTTTCTTCTGCAAATCTGAGCTCTCTGCGTCAAAAGTTAAGTTTTCTGGTTGAATTGAGCCCTACTGCCAATTCTGAGATCCACTTTGGTCTAACTCCTCAGGGAAAGCTCGTACTTGAAAATTGAATGTGTTTTTGCCCTTTCTTAGACCACGGGGAACGTGAATATGTGTTTCTTCTGCAAATCTGAGCTCTGTGTCAAAAGTTAAGTTTTCTGGTTGAATTGAGCCCTACTGCCAATTCTGAGATCCACTTTGGTCTAACTCCTCAGGGAAAGCTCGTACTTGAAAATTGAATGTGTTTTTGCCCTTTTTTAGACCGTGGGGAACATGAATATGTGTTTCTTCTGCAAATTTGAGCTCTGTGTCAAACGTTAAGTTTTCTGGTTGAATTGAGCCCTACTGCCAATTCTGAGATACACTTTGGTCTAACTCCTCAGGCAAAGCTCGTACTAGAAAATTGAATGTGTTTTTGCCCTTTTTTACACCGTGGGGAACATGAATAGGTGTTTCTTCTGCAAATCTGAGCTCTGTGTCAAAAGTTAAGTTTTCTGGTTGAATTGAGCCCTACTGCCAATTCTGAGATACAGTTTGGTCTAACTCTTCAGGGAACGCTCGTACTTGAAAATTGAATGTGTTTTTGCCCTTTTTTAGACCGTGGGGAACATGAATATGTGTTTCTTCTGCAAATCTGAGCTCTGTGTCAAACGTTAAGTTTTCTGGTTGAATTGAGCCCTACTGCCAATTCTGAGATACACTTTGGTCTAACTCCTCAGGGAAAGCTCGTACTTGAAAATTGAATGTGTTTTTGCCCTTTCTCAGACCGTGGGGAACGTGAATATGTGTTTCTTCTGCAAATCTGAGCTCTCTGCGTCAAAAGTTAAGTTTTCTAGTTGAATTGAGCCCTACTGCCAATTCTGAGATCCACTTTGGTCTAACTCCTCAGGGAAAGCTCGTACTTGAAAATTGAATGTGTTTTTGCCCTTTTTTAGACCGTGGGGAACATGAATATGTGTTTCTTCTGCAAATTTGAGCTCTGTGTCAAAAGTTAAGTTTTCTGGTTGAATTGAGCCCTACTGCCAATTCTGAGATCCACTTTGGTCTAACTCCTCAGGGAAAGCTCGTACTTGAAAATTGAATGTGTTTTTGCCCTTTCTTAGACCACGGGGAACGTGAATATGTGTTTCTTCTGCAAATCTGAGCTCTGTGTCAAAAGTTAAGTTTTCTGGTTGAATTGAGCCCTACTGCCAATTCTGAGATCCACTTTGGTCTAACTCCTCAGGGAAAGCTCGTACTTGAAAATTGAATGTGTTTTTGCCCTTTTTTAGACCGTGGGGAACATGAATATGTGTTTCTTCTGCAAATTTGAGCTCTGTGTCAAACGTTAAGTTTTCTGGTTGAATTGAGCCCTACTGCCAATTCTGAGATACACTTTGGTCTAACTCCTCAGGGAACGTTCCTACTTGAAAATTGAATGTGTTTTTGCCCTTTCTCTGAATATGTGTTTCTTCTGCAAATCTGAGCTCTCTGCGTCAAAAGTTAAGTTTTCTGGTTGAATTGAGCCCTACTGCCAATTCTGAGATCCACTTTGGTCTAACTCCTCAGGGAAAGCTCGTACTTGAAAATTGAATGTGTTTTTGCCCTTTCTTAGACCACGGGGAACGTGAATATGTGTTTCTTCTGCAAATCTGAGCTCTGTGTCAAAAGTTAAGTTTTCTGGTTGAATTGAGCCCTACTGCCAATTCTGAGATCCACTTTGGTCTAACTCCTCAGGGAAAGCTCGTACTTGAAAATTGAATGTGTTTTTGCCCTTTTTTAGACCGTGGGGAACATGAATATGTGTTTCTTCTGCAAATTTGAGCTCTGTGTCAAACGTTAAGTTTTCTGGTTGAATTGAGCCCTACTGCCAATTCTGAGATACACTTTGGTCTAACTCCTCAGGCAAAGCTCGTACTAGAAAATTGAATGTGTTTTTGCCCTTTTTTACACCGTGGGGAACATGAATAGGTGTTTCTTCTGCAAATCTGAGCTCTGTGTCAAAAGTTAAGTTTTCTGGTTGAATTGAGCCCTACTGCCAATTCTGAGATACAGTTTGGTCTAACTCTTCAGGGAACGCTCGTACTTGAAAATTGAATGTGTTTTTGCCCTTTTTTAGACCGTGGGGAACATGAATATGTGTTTCTTCTGCAAATCTGAGCTCTGTGTCAAACGTTAAGTTTTCTGGTTGAATTGAGCCCTACTGCCAATTCTGAGATACACTTTGGTCTAACTCCTCAGGGAAAGCTCGTACTTGAAAATTGAATGTGTTTTTGCCCTTTCTCAGACCGTGGGGAACGTGAATATGTGTTTCTTCTGCAAATCTGAGCTCTCTGCGTCAAAAGTTAAGTTTTCTAGTTGAATTGAGCCCTACTGCCAATTCTGAGATCCACTTTGGTCTAACTACTCAGGGAAAGCTCGTACTTGAAAATTGAATGTGTTTTTGCCCTTTCTTAGACCACGGGGAACGTGAATATGTGTTTCTTCTGCAAATCTGAGCTCTGTGTCAAAAGTTACGTTTTCTGGTTGAATTGAGCCCTACTGCCAATTCTGAGATACACTTTGGTCTAAGTCCTCAGGGAACTCTCGTACTTGAAAATTGAATGTGTTTTGTGGTTTTCAGACCGTGGGGAACATAAATGTGTGTTTCTTCTGCAAATCTGAGCTCTGTGTCAAAAGTTAAGTTTTCTGGTTGAATTGAGCCCTACTGCCAATTCTGAGATCCACTTTGGTCTAATTCCTCAGGGAACTCTCGTACTTGAAAATTGAATGTGTTTTGTGGTTTTCAGACCGTGGGGAACATGAATGTGTGTTTCTTCTGCAAATCTGAGCTCTGTGCCAAAAGTTATGTTTTCTGGCTGAATTGAGCCCTACTGCCAAATCTGAGATACACTTTAGTCTAACTCCTCAGGGAAAACTCTTACTTGAAAATTGAATGTATTTTTGCACTTTCTTAGACCGTGGGGAACGTGAATATGTGTTTCTTCTGCAAATCTGAGTTCTGTGTCAAAAGTTAAGTTTTCTGGTTGAATTGAGCCCTACTGCCAATTCTGAGATACACTTTGGTCTAACTCCTCAGGGAACGCTCGTACTTGAAAATTGAATGTGTTTTGTGGTTTTCAGACTGTGGGGAACATGAATATGTGTTTCTTCTGCAAATCTGAGCTCTGTGTCAAAAGTTACGTTTTCTGGCTGAATTGAGCCCTACTGCCAAATCTGAGATACACTTTGGTCTAACTCCTCAGGGAAAGCTCGTATTTCAAGATTGAATGTATTTTGGACTTTACAGACTGTGGGGAACATGAATATGTGTTTCTTTTGCAAATCTGAGTTCTTTGTCAAAAGTTACAAATATGACTTACAGATTGATCTAACTCCTCAGGGAAAGCTCATATTTGAAAATTGAATGTGTTTTTGGACTTTACAGACCGTGGGGAACATGAATATGTGTTTCTTTTGCAAATCTGATTTCTGTGTCAAAAGTTCCGTTTTATGGCTGAATTGAGATCTACTTCTAAATAGGAGTCGCAGATTGGTTTAACTCCTCAGGGAAAGCTCATATTTGAAAAATGAATGTCTTTTGGACTTTTCAGACCGTAGTGAACATGAATATGTGTTTCTTTTGCAAATCTGTGTTCTGTGTCAAAAGTTACAAATATCACTTAAAGATTGATCTAACTCCTCAGGGAAAGCTCGTATTTGAAAATTGAATGTGTTTTTGGGTTTTTCAGACCATGAGGAGCATGAATATGTGTTTCTTCTGCAAATCTGAGCTCTGTGTCAAACGTCAAGTTTTCTGGTTGAATTGAGCCCTACTGCCAATTCTGAGATACACTTTGGTCTAACTCCTCAGGCAAAGCTCGTACTAGAAAATTGAATGTGTTTTTGCCCTTTTTTACACCGTGGGGAACATGAATAGGTGTTTCTTCTGCAAATCTGAGCTCTGTGTCAAAAGTTAAGTTTTCTGGTTGAATTGAGCCCTACTGCCAATTCTGAGATACAGTTTGGTCTAACTCCTCAGGGAACGCTCGTACTTGAAAATTGAATGTGTTTTTGCCCTTTTTTAGACCGTGGGGAACATGAATATGTGTTTCTTCTGCAAATCTGAGCTCTGTGTCAAACGTTAAGTTTTCTGGTTGAATTGAGCCCTACTGCCAATTCTGAGATACACTTTGGTCTAACTCCTCAGGGAAAGCTCGTACTTGAAAATTGAATGTGTTTTTGCCCTTTCTCAGACCGTGGGGAACGTGAATATGTGTTTCTTCTGCAAATCTGAGCTCTCTGCGTCAAAAGTTAAGTTTTCTAGTTGAATTGATCCCTACTGCCAATTCTGAGATCCACTTTGGTCTAACTACTCAGGGAAAGCTCGTACTTGAAAATTGAATGTGTTTTTGCCCTTTCTTAGACCACGGGGAACGTGAATATGTGTTTCTTCTGCAAATCTGAGCTCTCTGCGTCAAAAGTTAAGTTTTCTAGTTGAATTGAGCCCTACTGCCAATTCTGAGATCCACTTTGGTCTAACTACTCAGGGAAAGCTCGTACTTGAAAATTGAATGTGTTTTTGCCCTTTCTTAGACCACGGGGAACGTGAATATGTGTTTCTTCTGCAAATCTGAGCTCTGTGTCAAAAGTTACGTTTTCTGGTTGAATTGAGCCCTACTGCCAATTCTGAGATCCACTTTGGTCTAATTCCTCAGGGAACTCTCGTACTTGAAAATTGAATGTGTTTTGTGGTTTTCAGACCGTGGGGAACATGAATGTGTGTTTCTTCTGCAAATCTGAGCTCTGTGCCAAAAGTTATGTTTTCTGGCTGAATTGAGCCCTACTGCCAAATCTGAGATACACTTTAGTCTAACTCCTCAGGGAAAACTCTTACTTGAAAATTGAATGTATTTTTGCACTTTCTTAGACCGTGGGGAACGTGAATATGTGTTTCTTCTGCAAATCTGAGTTCTGTGTCAAAAGTTAAGTTTTCTGGTTGAATTGAGCCCTACTGCCAATTCTGAGATACACTTTGGTCTAACTCCTCAGGGAACGCTCGTACTTGAAAATTGAATGTGTTTTGTGGTTTTCAGACTGTGGGGAACATGAATATGTGTTTCTTCTGCAAATCTGAGCTCTGTGTCAAAAGTTACGTTTTCTGGCTGAATTGAGCCCTACTGCCAAATCTGAGATACACTTTGGTCTAACTCCTCAGGGAAAGCTCGTATTTCAAGATTGAATGTATTTTGGACTTTACAGACTGTGGGGAACATGAATATGTGTTTCTTTTGCAAATCTGAGTTCTTTGTCAAAAGTTACAAATATGACTTACAGATTGATCTAACTCCTCAGGGAAAGCTCATATTTGAAAATTGAATGTGTTTTTGGACTTTACAGACCGTGGGGAACATGAATATGTGTTTCTTTTGCAAATCTGATTTCTGTGTCAAAAGTTCCGTTTTATGGCTGAATTGAGATCTACTTCTAAATAGGAGTCGCAGATTGGTTTAACTCCTCAGGGAAAGCTCATATTTGAAAAATGAATGTCTTTTGGACTTTTCAGACCGTACTGAACATGAATATGTGTTTCTTTTGCAAATCTGTGTTCTGTGTCAAAAGTTACAAATATGACTTACAGATTGATCTAACTCCTCAGGGAAAGCTCGCATTTCAAAATTGAATTTGTTTTGGACTTTACAGACCGTGGGGAACATGAATATGTGTTTCTTTTGCAAATCTGATTTCTGTGTGAAAAGTTACATTTTCTGGCTGAATTGAGATCTACTGCTAAATAGGAGTTGCAGATTGGTCTAACTCCTCAGGGAAAGCTCATATTTGAAAATTGAATGTCTTTTGGACTTTAAAGACAGTAGGGAACATGAATATGTGTTTCTTTTGCAAATCTGAGTTCTGTGTCAAAAGTTACAAATATGACTTAAAGATTGATCTAACTCCTCAGGGAAAGCTCGTATTTGAAAATTGAATGTGTTTTTGGTCTTTTCAGACTGTGAGGAGCATGAATATGTGTTTCTTTTGCAAATCTGATTTCTGTGTCAAAAGTTAAAAATATGAGTTAAAGATTGATCTAAGTCCTCAGGGAAAGCTCGTATTTGAAAACTGAATGTGTTTTTGAACTTTTCAGACAATGAGGAGCATGAATATGTGTTTCTTTTGCAAATCTGAAATCTGTGTCAAAAGTTCCGTTTTCTGGCTCAATTGAGATCTACTGCTAAATAGGAATTACAGATTGGTCTAACTACTCAGGGAAAGGTCGTATTTGAAAATTGAATGTGTTTTGGACTTTACAGACCGTGGGGAACATGAATATGTGTTTCTTTTGCAAATCTGATTTCTGTGTCAAAAGTTCTGTTTTATGGCTGAATTGAGATCTACTGCTAAATAGGAGTTGCAGATTGGTTTAACTCCTCAGGGAAAGCTCATATTTGAAAAATGAATGTCTTTTGGACTTTTCAGACCGTAGTGAACATGAATATGTGTTTCTTTTGCAAATCTGTGTTCTGTGTCAAAAGTTACAAATATCACTTAAAGATTGATCTAACTCCTCAGGGAAAGCTCGTATTTGAAAATTGAATGTGTTTTTGGGTTTTTCAGACCATGAGGAGCATGAATATGTGTTTCTTCTGCAAATCTGAGCTCTGTGTCAAACGTTAAGTTTTCTGGTTGAATTGAGCCCTACTGCCAATTCTGAGATACACTTTGGTCTAACTCCTCAGGGAAAGTTCCTACTTGAAAATTGAATGTGTTTTTGCCCTTTCTCTGAATATGTGTTTCTTCTGCAAATCTGAGCTCTCTGCGTCAAAAGTTAAGTTTTCTGGTTGAATTGAGCCCTACTGCCAATTCTGAGATCCACTTTGGTCTAACTCCTCAGGGAAAGCTCGTACTTGAAAATTGAATGTGTTTTTGCCCTTTCTTAGACCACGGGGAACGTGAATATGTGTTTCTTCTGCAAATCTGAGCTCTGTGTCAAAAGTTAAGTTTTCTGGTTGAATTGAGCCCTACTGCCAATTCTGAGATCCACTTTGGTCTAATTCCTCAGGGAACTCTCGTACTTGAAAATTGAATGTGTTTTGTGGTTTTCAGACCGTGGGGAACATGAATGTGTGTTTCTTCTGCAAATCTGAGCTCTGTGCCAAAAGTTATGTTTTCTGGCTGAATTGAGCCCTACTGCCAAATCTGAGATACACTTTAGTCTAACTCCTCAGGGAAAACTCTTACTTGAAAATTGAATGTATTTTTGCGCTTTCTTAGACCGTGGGGAACGTGAATATGTGTTTCTTCTGCAAATCAGAGTTCTGTGTCAAAAGTTAAGTTTTCTGGTTGAATTGAGCCCTACTGCCAATTCTGAGATACACTTTGGTCTAACTCCTTAGGGAACGCTCGTATTTGAAAATTGAATGTGCTTTGCTCTTTTTTAGACCGTGGGGAAAATGAATATGTGTTTCTTCTGCAAATCTGAGCTCTCTGCATCAAAAGTTAAGTTTTCTGGTTGAATTGAGCCCTACTGCCAAATCTGAGATACACTTTGGTCTAACTCCTCAGGGAACGCTCGTACTTGAAAATTGAATGTGTTTTTGCCCTTTTTTAGACCGTGGGGAACATGAATATGTGTTTCTTCTGCAAATCTGAGCTCTGTGTCAAAAGTTATGTTTTCTGGCTGAATTGAGCCCTACTGCCAAATCTGAGATACACTTTGGTCTAACTCCTAAGGGAAAGCTCGTATTTCAAAATTGAATGTATTTTGGACTTTACAGACCGTGGGGAACATGAATATGTGTTTCGTTTGCAAATCTGAGTTCTGTGTCAAAAGTTGCAAATATGACTTAAAGATTGATCTAACTCCTCAGGGAAAGCTCGTATTTGAAAATTGAATGTGTTTTTGGTCTTTTCAGACTGTGGGGAGCATGAATATGTGTTTCTTTTGCAAATCTGATTTCTGTGTCAAAAGTTAAAAATATGAGTTAAAGATTGATCTAAGTCCTCAGGGAAAGCTCGTATTTGAAAACTGAATGTGTTTTTGAACTTTTCAGACAATGAGGAGCATGAATATGTGTTTCTTTTGCAAATCTGAAATCTGTGTCAAAAGTTCCGTTTTCTGGCTCAATTGAGATCTACTGCTAAATAGGAATTACAGATTGGTCTAACTACTCAGGGAAAGGTCGTATTTGAAAATTGAATGTGTTTTGGACTTTACAGACCGTGGGGAACATGAATATGTGTTTCTTTTGCAAATCTGATTTCTGTGTCAAAAGTTCCGTTTTATGGCTGAATTGAGATCTACTGCTAAATAGGAGTTGCAGATTGGTTTAACTCCTCAGGGAAAGCTCATATTTGAAAAATGAATGTCTTTTGGACTTTTCAGACCGTAGTGAACATGAATATGTGTTTCTTTTGCAAATCTGTGTTCTGTGTCAAAAGTTACAAATATCACTTAAAGATTGATCTAACTCCTCAGGGAAAGCTCGTATTTGAAAATTGAATGTGTTTTTGGGCTTTTCAGACCATGAGGAGCATGAATATGTGTTTCTTCTGCAAATCTGAGCTCTGTGTCAAACGTTAAGTTTTCTGGTTGAATTGAGCCCTACTGCCAATTCTGAGATACACTTTGGTCTAACTCCTCAGGGAAAGCTCCTACTTGAAAATTGAATGTGTTTTTGCCCTTTCTTAGACCACGGGGAACGTGAATATGTGTTTCTTCTGCAAATCTGAGCTCTGTGTCAAACGTTAAGTTTTCTGGTTGAATTGAGCCCTACTGCCAATTCTGAGATACACTTTGGTCTAACTCCTCAGGCAAAGCTCGTACTAGAAAATTGAATGTGTTTTTGCCCTTTCTTAGACCACGGGGAACGTGAATATGTGTTTCTTCTGCAAATCTGAGCTCTGTGTCAAAAGTTAAGTTTTCTGGTTGAATTGAGCCCTACTGCCAATTCTGAGATACACTTTGGTCTAACTCCTCAGGCAAAGCTCGTACTAGAAAATTGAATGTGTTTTTGCCCTTTTTTACACCGTGGGGAACATGAATAGGTGTTTCTTCTGCAAATCTGAGCTCTGTGTCAAAAGTTAAGTTTTCTGGTTGAATTGAGCCCTACTGCCAATTCTGAGATACAGTTTGGTCTAACTCCTCAGGGAACGCTCGTACTTGAAAATTGAATGTGTTTTTGCCCTTTTTTAGACCGTGGGGAACATGAATATGTGTTTCTTCTGCAAATCTGAGCTCTGTGTCAAACGTTAAGTTTTCTGGTTGAATTGAGCCCTACTGCCAATTCTGAGATACACTTTGGTCTAACTCCTCAGGGAAAGCTCGTACTTGAAAATTGAATGTGTTTTTGCCCTTTCTCAGACCGTGGGGAACGTGAATATGTGTTTCTTCTGCAAATCTGAGCTCTCTGCGTCAAAAGTTAAGTTTTCTAGTTGAATTGAGCCCTACTGCCAATTCTGAGATCCACTTTGGTCTAACTACTCAGGGAAAGCTCGTACTTGAAAATTGAATGTGTTTTTGCCCTTTCTTAGACCACGGGGAACGTGAATATGTGTTTCTTCTGCAAATCTGAGCTCTGTGTCAAAAGTTACGTTTTCTGGTTGAATTGAGCCCTACTGCCAATTCTGAGATACACTTTGGTCTAAGTCCTCAGGGAACTCTCGTACTTGAAAATTGAATGTGTTTTGTGGTTTTCAGACCGTGGGGAACATAAATGTGTGTTTCTTCTGCAAATCTGAGCTCTGTGTCAAAAGTTAAGTTTTCTGGTTGAATTGAGCCCTACTGCCAATTCTGAGATCCACTTTGGTCTAATTCCTCAGGGAACTCTCGTACTTGAAAATTGAATGTGTTTTGTGGTTTTCAGACCGTGGGGAACATGAATGTGTGTTTCTTCTGCAAATCTGAGCTCTGTGCCAAAAGTTATGTTTTCTGGCTGAATTGAGCCCTACTGCCAAATCTGAGATACACTTTAGTCTAACTCCTCAGGGAAAACTCTTACTTGAAAATTGAATGTATTTTTGCACTTTCTTAGACCGTGGGGAACGTGAATATGTGTTTCTTCTGCAAATCTGAGTTCTGTGTCAAAAGTTAAGTTTTCTGGTTGAATTGAGCCCTACTGCCAATTCTGAGATACACTTTGGTCTAACTCCTCAGGGAACGCTCGTACTTGAAAATTGAATGTGTTTTGTGGTTTTCAGACTGTGGGGAACATGAATATGTGTTTCTTCTGCAAATCTGAGCTCTGTGTCAAAAGTTACGTTTTCTGGCTGAATTGAGCCCTACTGCCAAATCTGAGATACACTTTGGTCTAACTCCTCAGGGAAAGCTCGTATTTCAAAATTGAATGTATTTTGGACTTTACAGACTGTGGGGAACATGAATATGTGTTTCTTTTGCAAATCTGAGTTCTTTGTCAAAAGTTACAAATATGACTTACAGATTGATCTAACTCCTCAGGGAAAGCTCATATTTGAAAATTGAATGTGTTTTTGGACTTTACAGACCGTGGGGAACATGAATATGTGTTTCTTTTGCAAATCTGATTTCTGTGTCAAAAGTTCCGTTTTATGGCTGAATTGAGATCTACTTCTAAATAGGAGTCGCAGATTGGTTTAACTCCTCAGGGAAAGCTCATATTTGAAAAATGAATGTCTTTTGGACTTTTCAGACCGTAGTGAACATGAATATGTGTTTCTTTTGCAAATCTGTGTTCTGTGTCAAAAGTTACAAATATCACTTAAAGATTGATCTAACTCCTCAGGGAAAGCTCGTATTTGAAAATTGAATGTGTTTTTGGGTTTTTCAGACCATGAGGAGCATGAATATGTGTTTCTTCTGCAAATCTGAGCTCTGTGTCAAACGTCAAGTTTTCTGGTTGAATTGAGCCCTACTGCCAATTCTGAGATACACTTTGGTCTAACTCCTCAGGGAACGTTCCTACTTGAAAATTGAATGTGTTTTTGCCCTTTCTCTGAATATGTGTTTCTTCTGCAAATCTGAGCTCTCTGCGTCAAAAGTTAAGTTTTCTGGTTGAATTGAGCCCTACTGCCAATTCTGAGATCCACTTTGGTCTAACTCCTCAGGGAAAGCTCGTACTTGAAAATTGAATGTGTTTTTGCCCTTTCTTAGACCACGGGGAACGTGAATATGTGTTTCTTCTGCAAATCTGAGCTCTGTGTCAAAAGTTAAGTTTTCTGGTTGAATTGAGCCCTACTGCCAATTCTGAGATCCACTTTGGTCTAACTCCTCAGGGAAAGCTCGTACTTGAAAATTGAATGTGTTTTTGCCCTTTTTTAGACCGTGGGGAACATGAATATGTGTTTCTTCTGCAAATTTGAGCTCTGTGTCAAAAGTTAAGTTTTCTGGTTGAATTGAGCCCTACTGCCAATTCTGAGATCCACTTTGGTCTAACTCCTCAGGGAAAGCTCGTACTTGAAAATTGAATGTGTTTTTGCCCTTTCTTAGACCACGGGGAACGTGAATATGTGTTTCTTCTGCAAATCTGAGCTCTGTGTCAAAAGTTAAGTTTTCTGGTTGAATTGAGCCCTACTGCCAATTCTGAGATCCACTTTGGTCTAACTCCTCAGGGAAAGCTCGTACTTGAAAATTGAATGTGTTTTTGCCCTTTTTTAGACCGTGGGGAACATGAATATGTGTTTCTTCTGCAAATTTGAGCTCTGTGTCAAACGTTAAGTTTTCTGGTTGAATTGAGCCCTACTGCCAATTCTGAGATACACTTTGGTCTAACTCCTCAGGGAACGTTCCTACTTGAAAATTGAATGTGTTTTTGCCCTTTCTCTGAATATGTGTTTCTTCTGCAAATCTGAGCTCTCTGCGTCAAAAGTTAAGTTTTCTGGTTGAATTGAGCCCTACTGCCAATTCTGAGATCCACTTTGGTCTAACTCCTCAGGGAAAGCTCGTACTTGAAAATTGAATGTGTTTTTGCCCTTTCTTAGACCACGGGGAACGTGAATATGTGTTTCTTCTGCAAATCTGAGCTCTGTGTCAAAAGTTAAGTTTTCTGGTTGAATTGAGCCCTACTGCCAATTCTGAGATCCACTTTGGTCTAACTCCTCAGGGAAAGCTCGTACCTGAAAATTGAATGTGTTTTTGCCCTTTTTTAGACCGTGGGGAACATGAATATGTGTTTCTTCTGCAAATTTGAGCTCTGTGTCAAACGTTAAGTTTTCTGGTTGAATTGAGCCCTACTGCCAATTCTGAGATACACTTTGGTCTAACTCCTCAGGCAAAGCTCGTACTAGAAAATTGAATGTGTTTTTGCCCTTTTTTACACCGTGGGGAACATGAATAGGTGTTTCTTCTGCAAATCTGAGCTCTGTGTCAAAAGTTAAGTTTTCTGGTTGAATTGAGCCCTACTGCCAATTCTGAGATACAGTTTGGTCTAACTCTTCAGGGAACGCTCGTACTTGAAAATTGAATGTGTTTTTGCCCTTTTTTAGACCGTGGGGAACATGAATATGTGTTTCTTCTGCAAATCTGAGCTCTGTGTCAAACGTTAAGTTTTCTGGTTGAATTGAGCCCTACTGCCAATTCTGAGATACACTTTGGTCTAACTCCTCAGGGAAAGCTCGTACTTGAAAATTGAATGTGTTTTTGCCCTTTCTCAGACCGTGGGGAACGTGAATATGTGTTTCTTCTGCAAATCTGAGCTCTCTGCGTCAAAAGTTAAGTTTTCTAGTTGAATTGAGCCCTACTGCCAATTCTGAGATCCACTTTGGTCTAACTACTCAGGGAAAGCTCGTACTTGAAAATTGAATGTGTTTTTGCCCTTTCTTAGACCACGGGGAACGTGAATATGTGTTTCTTCTGCAAATCTGAGCTCTGTGTCAAAAGTTACGTTTTCTGGTTGAATTGAGCCCTACTGCCAAATCTGAGATACACTTTGGTCTAACTCCTCAGGGAAAGCTCGTATTTCAAGATTGAATGTATTTTGGACTTTACAGACTGTGGGGAACATGAATATGTGTTTCTTTTGCAAATCTGAGTTCTTTGTCAAAAGTTACAAATATGACTTACAGATTGATCTAACTCCTCAGGGAAAGCTCATATTTGAAAATTGAATGTGTTTTTGGACTTTACAGACCGTGGGGAACATGAATATGTGTTTCTTTTGCAAATCTGATTTCTGTGTCAAAAGTTCCGTTTTATGGCTGAATTGAGATCGACTTCTAAATAGGAGTCGCAGATTGGTTTAACTCCTCAGGGAAAGCTCATATTTGAAAAATGAATGTCTTTTGGACTTTTCAGACCGTAGTGAACATGAATATGTGTTTCTTTTGCAAATCTGTGTTCTGTGTCAAAAGTTACAAATATCACTTAAAGATTGATCTAACTCCTCAGGGAAAGCTCGTATTTGAAAATTGAATGTGTTTTTGGGTTTTTCAGACCATGAGGAGCATGAATATGTGTTTCTTCTGCAAATCTGAGCTCTGTGTCAAACGTCAAGTTTTCTGGTTGAATTGAGCCCTACTGCCAATTCTGAGATACACTTTGGTCTAACTCCTCAGGCAAAGCTCGTACTAGAAAATTGAATGTGTTTTTGCCCTTTTTTACACCGTGGGGAACATGAATAGGTGTTTCTTCTGCAAATCTGAGCTCTGTGTCAAAAGTTAAGTTTTCTGGTTGAATTGAGCCCTACTGCCAATTCTGAGATACAGTTTGGTCTAACTCCTCAGGGAACGCTCGTACTTGAAAATTGAATGTGTTTTTGCCCTTTTTTAGACCGTGGGGAACATGAATATGTGTTTCTTCTGCAAATCTGAGCTCTGTGTCAAACGTTAAGTTTTCTGGTTGAATTGAGCCCTACTGCCAATTCTGAGATACACTTTGGTCTAACTCCTCAGGGAAAGCTCGTACTTGAAAATTGAATGTGTTTTTGCCCTTTCTCAGACCGTGGGGAACGTGAATATGTGTTTCTTCTGCAAATCTGAGCTCTCTGCGTCAAAAGTTAAGTTTTCTAGTTGAATTGAGCCCTACTGCCAATTCTGAGATCCACTTTGGTCTAACTACTCAGGGAAAGCTCGTACTTGAAAATTGAATGTGTTTTTGCCCTTTCTTAGACCACGGGGAACGTGAATATGTGTTTCTTCTGCAAATCTGAGCTCTCTGCGTCAAAAGTTAAGTTTTCTAGTTGAATTGAGCCCTACTGCCAATTCTGAGATCCACTTTGGTCTAACTACTCAGGGAAAGCTCGTACTTGAAAATTGAATGTGTTTTTGCCCTTTCTTAGACCACGGGGAACGTGAATATGTGTTTCTTCTGCAAATCTGAGCTCTGTGTCAAAAGTTACGTTTTCTGGTTGAATTGAGCCCTACTGCCAATTCTGAGATACACTTTGGTCTAAGTCCTCAGGGAACTCTCGTACTTGAAAATTGAATGTGTTTTGTGGTTTTCAGACCGTGGGGAACATAAATGTGTGTTTCTTCTGCAAATCTGAGCTCTGTGTCAAAAGTTAAGTTTTCTGGTTGAATTGAGCCCTACTGCCAATTCTGAGATCCACTTTGGTCTAATTCCTCAGGGAACTCTCGTACTTGAAAATTGAATGTGTTTTGTGGTTTTCAGACCGTGGGGAACATGAATGTGTGTTTCTTCTGCAAATCTGAGCTCTGTGCCAAAAGTTATGTTTTCTGGCTGAATTGAGCCCTACTGCCAAATCTGAGATACACTTTAGTCTAACTCCTCAGGGAAAACTCTTACTTGAAAATTGAATGTATTTTTGCACTTTCTTAGACCGTGGGGAACGTGAATATGTGTTTCTTCTGCAAATCTGAGTTCTGTGTCAAAAGTTAAGTTTTCTGGTTGAATTGAGCCCTACTGCCAATTCTGAGATACACTTTGGTCTAACTCCTCAGGGAACGCTCGTACTTGAAAATTGAATGTGTTTTGTGGTTTTCAGACTGTGGGGAACATGAATATGTGTTTCTTCTGCAAATCTGAGCTCTGTGTCAAAAGTTACGTTTTCTGGCTGAATTGAGCCCTACTGCCAAATCTGAGATACACTTTGGTCTAACTCCTCAGGGAAAGCTCGTATTTCAAGATTGAATGTATTTTGGACTTTACAGACTGTGGGGAACATGAATATGTGTTTCTTTTGCAAATCTGAGTTCTTTGTCAAAAGTTACAAATATGACTTACAGATTGATCTAACTCCTCAGGGAAAGCTCATATTTGAAAATTGAATGTGTTTTTGGACTTTACAGACCGTGGGGAACATGAATATGTGTTTCTTTTGCAAATCTGATTTCTGTGTCAAAAGTTCCGTTTTATGGCTGAATTGAGATCTACTTCTAAATAGGAGTCGCAGATTGGTTTAACTCCTCAGGGAAAGCTCATATTTGAAAAATGAATGTCTTTTGGACTTTTCAGACCGTACTGAACATGAATATGTGTTTCTTTTGCAAATCTGTGTTCTGTGTCAAAAGTTACAAATATGACTTACAGATTGATCTAACTCCTCAGGGAAAGCTCGCATTTCAAAATTGAATTTGTTTTGGACTTTACAGACCGTGGGGAACATGAATATGTGTTTCTTTTGCAAATCTGATTTCTGTGTGAAAAGTTACATTTTCTGGCTGAATTGAGATCTACTGCTAAATAGGAGTTGCAGATTGGTCTAACTCCTCAGGGAAAGCTCATATTTGAAAATTGAATGTCTTTTGGACTTTAAAGACAGTAGGGAACATGAATATGTGTTTCTTTTGCAAATCTGAGTTCTGTGTCAAAAGTTACAAATATGACTTAAAGATTGATCTAACTCCTCAGGGAAAGCTCGTATTTGAAAATTGAATGTGTTTTTGGTCTTTTCAGACTGTGGGGAGCATGAATATGTGTTTCTTTTGCAAATCTGATTTCTGTGTCAAAAGTTAAAAATATGAGTTAAAGATTGATCTAAGTCCTCAGGGAAAGCTCGTATTTGAAAACTGAATGTGTTTTTGAACTTTTCAGACAATGAGGAGCATGAATATGTGTTTCTTTTGCAAATCTGAAATCTGTGTCAAAAGTTCCGTTTTCTGGCTCAATTGAGATCTACTGCTAAATAGGAATTACAGATTGGTCTAACTACTCAGGGAAAGGTCGTATTTGAAAATTGAATGTGTTTTGGACTTTACAGACCGTGGGGAACATGAATATGTGTTTCTTTTGCAAATCTGATTTCTGTGTCAAAAGTTCTGTTTTATGGCTGAATTGAGATCTACTGCTAAATAGGAGTTGCAGATTGGTTTAACTCCTCAGGGAAAGCTCATATTTGAAAAATGAATGTCTTTTGGACTTTTCAGACCGTAGTGAACATGAATATGTGTTTCTTTTGCAAATCTGTGTTCTGTGTCAAAAGTTACAAATATCACTTAAAGATTGATCTAACTCCTCAGGGAAAGCTCGTATTTGAAAATTGAATGTGTTTTTGGGTTTTTCAGACCATGAGGAGCATGAATATGTGTTTCTTCTGCAAATCTGAGCTCTGTGTCAAACGTTAAGTTTTCTGGTTGAATTGAGCCCTACTGCCAATTCTGAGATACACTTTGGTCTAACTCCTCAGGGAAAGTTCCTACTTGAAAATTGAATGTGTTTTTGCCCTTTCTCTGAATATGTGTTTCTTCTGCAAATCTGAGCTCTCTGCGTCAAAAGTTAAGTTTTCTGGTTGAATTGAGCCCTACTGCCAATTCTGAGATCCACTTTGGTCTAACTCCTCAGGGAAAGCTCGTACTTGAAAATTGAATGTGTTTTTGCCCTTTCTTAGACCACGGGGAACGTGAATATGTGTTTCTTCTGCAAATCTGAGCTCTGTGTCAAAAGTTAAATTTTCTGGTTGAATTGAGCCCTACTGCCAATTCTGAGATCCACTTTGGTCTAATTCCTCAGGGAACTCTCGTACTTGAAAATTGAATGTGTTTTGTGGTTTTCAGACCGTGGGGAACATGAATGTGTGTTTCTTCTGCAAATCTGAGCTCTGTGCCAAAAGTTATGTTTTCTGGCTGAATTGAGCCCTACTGCCAAATCTGAGATACACTTTAGTCTAACTCCTCAGGGAAAACTCTTACTTGAAAATTGAATGTATTTTTGCGCTTTCTTAGACCGTGGGGAACGTGAATATGTGTTTCTTCTGCAAATCAGAGTTCTGTGTCAAAAGTTAAGTTTTCTGGTTGAATTGAGCCCTACTGCCAATTCTGAGATACACTTTGGTCTAACTCCTTAGGGAACGCTCGTATTTGAAAATTGAATGTGCTTTGCTCTTTTTTAGACCGTGGGGAAAATGAATATGTGTTTCTTCTGCAAATCTGAGCTCTCTGCATCAAAAGTTAAGTTTTCTGGTTGAATTGAGCCCTACTGCCAAATCTGAGATACACTTTGGTCTAACTCCTCAGGGAACGCTCGTACTTGAAAATTGAATGTGTTTTTGCCCTTTTTTAGACCGTGGGGAACATGAATATGTGTTTCTTCTGCAAATCTGAGCTCTGTGTCAAAAGTTATGTTTTCTGGCTGAATTGAGCCCTACTGCCAAATCTGAGATACACTTTGGTCTAACTCCTAAGGGAAAGCTCGTATTTCAAAATTGAATGTATTTTGGACTTTACAGACCGTGGGGAACATGAATATGTGTTTCGTTTGCAAATCTGAGTTCTGTGTCAAAAGTTGCAAATATGACTTAAAGATTGATCTAACTCCTCAGGGAAAGCTCGTATTTGAAAATTGAATGTGTTTTTGGTCTTTTCAGACTGTGGGGAGCATGAATATGTGTTTCTTTTGCAAATCTGATTTCTGTGTCAAAAGTTAAAAATATGAGTTAAAGATTGATCTAAGTCCTCAGGGAAAGCTCGTATTTGAAAACTGAATGTGTTTTTGAACTTTTCAGACAATGAGGAGCATGAATATGTGTTTCTTTTGCAAATCTGAAATCTGTGTCAAAAGTTCCGTTTTCTGGCTCAATTGAGATCTACTGCTAAATAGGAATTACAGATTGGTCTAACTACTCAGGGAAAGGTCGTATTTGAAAATTGAATGTGTTTTGGACTTTACAGACCGTGGGGAACATGAATATGTGTTTCTTTTGCAAATCTGATTTCTGTGTCAAAAGTTCCGTTTTATGGCTGAATTGAGATCTACTGCTAAATAGGAGTTGCAGATTGGTTTAACTCCTCAGGGAAAGCTCATATTTGAAAAATGAATGTCTTTTGGACTTTTCAGACCGTAGTGAACATGAATATGTGTTTCTTTTGCAAATCTGTGTTCTGTGTCAAAAGTTACAAATATCACTTAAAGATTGATCTAACTCCTCAGGGAAAGCTCGTATTTGAAAATTGAATGTGTTTTTGGGCTTTTCAGACCATGAGGAGCATGAATATGTGTTTCTTCTGCAAATCTGAGCTCTGTGTCAAACGTTAAGTTTTCTGGTTGAATTGAGCCCTACTGCCAATTCTGAGATACACTTTGGTCTAACTCCTCAGGGAAAGCTCCTACTTGAAAATTGAATGTGTTTTTGCCCTTTCTCTGAATATGTGTTTCTTCTGCAAATCTGAGCTCTCTGCGTCAAAAGTTAAGTTTTCTGGTTGAATTGAGCCCTACTGCCAATTCTGAGATCCACTTTGGTCTAACTCCTCAGGGAAAGC
Source organism: Pantherophis guttatus (assembly GCF_059756535.1). Classification (NCBI taxonomy): domain Eukaryota; kingdom Metazoa; phylum Chordata; class Lepidosauria; order Squamata; family Colubridae; genus Pantherophis; species Pantherophis guttatus. The sequence continues at coordinate 181,350,162 of NC_142063.1, read as the reverse complement.
TCGTACTTGAAAATTGAATGTGTTTTTGCCCTTTCTTAGACCACGGGGAACGTGAATATGTGTTTCTTCTGCAAATCTGAGCTCTGTGTCAAAAGTTAACTTTTCTGGTTGAATTGAGCCCTACTGCCAATTCTGAGATCCACTTTGGTCTAATTCCTCAGGGAACTCTCGTACTTGAAAATTGAATGTGTTTTGTGGTTTTCAGACCGTGGGGAACATGAATATGTGTTTCTTCTGCAAATCTGAGTTCTGTGTCAAAAGTTAAGTTTTCTGGTTGAATTGAGCCCTACTGCCAATTCTGAGATACACTTTGGTCTAACTCCTCAGGCAAAGCTCGTACTAGAAAATTGAATGTGTTTTTGCCCTTTTTTTGCCCTCAATTCAACCAGAAAATTGAATAGGTGTTTCTTCTGCAAATCTGAGCTCTGTGTCAAAAGTTAAGTTTTCTGGTTGAATTGAGCCCTACTGCCAATTCTGAGATACAGTTTGGTCTAACTCCTCAGTGAAAGCTCGTACTTTAAAATTGAATGTGTTTTTGCCCTTTCTCAGACCGTGGGGAACGTGAATATGTGTTTCTTCTGCAAATCTGAGCTCTCTGCGTCAAAAGTTAAGTTTTCTGGTTGAATTGAGCCCTACTGCCAATTCTGAGATCCACTTTGGTCTAACTCCTCAGGGAAAGCTCGTACTTGAAAATTGAATGTGTTTTTGCCCTTTCTTAGACCACGGGGAACGTGAATATGTGTTTCTTCTGCAAATCTGAGCTCTGTGTCAAAAGTTAAGTTTTCTGGTTGAATTGAGCCCTACTGCCAATTCTGAGATCCACTTTGGTCTAATTCCTCAGGGAACTCTCGTACTTGAAAATTGAATGTGTTTTGTGGTTTTCAGACCGTGGGGAACATGAATGTGTGTTTCTTCTGCAAATCTGAGCTCTGTGCCAAAAGTTATGTTTTCTGGCTGAATTAAGCCCTACTGCCAAATCTGAGATACACTTTAGTCTAACTCTTCAGGGAAAACTCTTACTTGAAAATTGAATGTATTTTTGCACTTTCTTAGACCGTGGGGAACGTGAATATGTGTTTCTTCTGCAAATCTGAGTTCTGTGTCAAAAGTTAAGTTTTCTGGTTGAATTGAGCCCTACTGCCAATTCTGAGATACACTTTGGTCCAACTCCTCAGGGAACGCTCGTACTTGAAAATTGAATGTGTTTTTGCCCTTTTTTAGACCGTGGGGAACATGAATATGTGTTTCTTCTGCAAATCTGAGCTCTGTGTCAAAAGTTATGTTTTCTGGCTGAATTGAGCCCTACTGCCAAATCTGAGATACACTTTGGTCTAACTCCTAAGGGAAAGCTCGTATTTCAAAATTGAATGTATTTTGGACTTTACAGACCGTGGGGAACATGAATATGTGTTTCGTTTGCAAATCTGAGTTCTGTGTCAAAAGTTGCAAATATAACTTAAAGATTGATCTAACTCCTCAGGGAAAGCTCGTATTTGAAAATTGAATGTGTTTTTGGTCTTTTCAGACTGTGGGGAGCATTAATATGTGTTTCTTTTGCAAATCTGATTTCTGTGTCAAAAGTTAAAAAATGAGTTAAAGATTGATCTAAGTCCTCAGGGAAAGCTCGTATTTGAAAACTGAATGTGTTTTTGAACTTTTCAGACAATGAGGAGCATGAATATGTGTTTCTTTTGCAAATCTGAAATCTGTGTCAAAAGTTCCGTTTTCTGGCTCAATTGAGATCTACTGCTAAATAGGAATTACAGATTGGTCTAACTACTCAGGGAAAGGTCGTATTTGAAAATTGAATGTGTTTTGGACTTTACAGACCGTGGGGAACATGAATATGTGTTTCTTTTGCAAATCTGATTTCTGTGTCAAAAGTTCCGTTTTATGGCTGAATTGAGATCTACTGCTAAATAGGAGTTGCAGATTGGTTTAACTCCTCAGGGAAAGCTCATATTTGAAAAATGAATGTCTTTTGGACTTTTCAGACCGTAGTGAACATGAATATGTGTTTCTTTTGCAAATCTGTGTTCTGTGTCAAAAGTTACAAATATCACTTAAAGATTGATCTAACTCCTCAGGGAAAGCTCGTATTTGAAAATTGAATGTGTTTTTGGGCTTTTCAGACCATGAGGAGCATGAATATGTGTTTCTTCTGCAAATCTGAGCTCTGTGTCAAACGTTAAGTTTTCTGGTTGAATTGAGCCCTACTGCCAATTCTGAGATACACTTTGGTCTAACTCGTCAGGGAAAGCTCCTACTTGAAAATTGAATGTGTTTTTGCCCTTTCTCTGAATATGTGTTTCTTCTGCAAATCTGAGCTCTCTGCGTCAAAAGTTAAGTTTTCTGGTTGAATTGAGCCCTACTGCCAATTCTGAGATCCACTTTGGTCTAACTCCTCAGGGAAAGCTCGTACTTGAAAATTGAATGTGTTTTTGCCCTTTCTTAGACCACGGGGAACGTGAATATGTGTTTCTTCTGCAAATCTGAGCTCTGTGTCAAAAGTTAAGTTTTCTGGTTGAATTGAGCCCTACTGCCAATTCTGAGATCCACTTTGGTCTAATTCCTCAGGGAACTCTCGTACTTGAAAATTGAATGTGTTTTGTGGTTTTCAGACCGTGGGGAACATGAATATGTGTTTCTTCTGCAAATCTGAGTTCTGTGTCAAAAGTTAAGTTTTCTGGTTGAATTGAGCCCTACTGCCAATTCTGAGATACACTTTGGTCTAACTCCTCAGGCAAAGCTCGTACTAGAAAATTGAATGTGTTTTTGCCCTTTTTTTGCCCTCAATTCAACCAGAAAATTGAATAGGTGTTTCTTCTGCAAATCTGAGCTCTGTGTCAAACGTTAAGTTTTCTGGTTGAATTGAGCCCTACTGCCAATTCTGAGATCCACTTTGGTCTAACTCCTCAGGGAAAGCTCGTACTTGAAAATTGAATGTGTTTTTGCCCTTTCTTAGACCACGGGGAACGTGAATATGTGTTTCTTCTGCAAATCTGAGCTCTGTGTCAAAAGTTAAGTTTTCTGGTTGAATTGAGCCCTACTGCCAATTCTGAGATCCACTTTGGTCTAACTCCTCAGGGAAAGCTCGTACTTGAAAATTGAATGTGTTTTTGCCCTTTCTTAGACCACGGGGAACGTGAATATGTGTTTCTTCTGCAAATCTGAGCTCTGTGTCAAAAGTTAACTTTTCTGGTTGAATTGAGCCCTACTGCCAATTCTGAGATCCACTTTGGTCTAATTCCTCAGGGAACTCTCGTACTTGAAAATTGAATGTGTTTTGTGGTTTTCAGACCGTGGGGAACATGAATATGTGTTTCTTCTGCAAATCTGAGTTCTGTGTCAAAAGTTAAGTTTTCTGGTTGAATTGAGCCCTACTGCCAATTCTGAGATACACTTTGGTCTAACTCCTCAGGCAAAGCTCGTACTAGAAAATTGAATGTGTTTTTGCCCTTTTTTTGCCCTCAATTCAACCAGAAAATTGAATAGGTGTTTCTTCTGCAAATCTGAGCTCTGTGTCAAAAGTTAAGTTTTCTGGTTGAATTGAGCCCTACTGCCAATTCTGAGATCCACTTTGGTCTAACTCCTCAGGGAAAGCTCGTACTTGAAAATTGAATGTGTTTTTGCCCTTTCTTAGACCACGGGGAACGTGAATATGTGTTTCTTCTGCAAATCTGAGCTCTGTGTCAAAAGTTAAGTTTTCTGGTTGAATTGAGCCCTACTGCCAATTCTGAGATCCACTTTGGTCTAATTCCTCAGGGAACTCTCGTACTTGAAAATTGAATGTGTTTTGTGGTTTTCAGACCGTGGGGAACATGAATGTGTGTTTCTTCTGCAAATCTGAGCTCTCTGCATCAAAAGTTAAGTTTTCTGGTTGAATTGAGCCCTACTGCCAAATCTGAGATACACTTTGGTCTAACTCCTCAGGGAACGCTCGTACTTGAAAATTGAATGTGTTTTTGCCCTTTTTTAGACCGTGGGGAACATGAATATGTGTTTCTTCTGCAAATCTGAGCTCTGTGTCAAAAGTTATGTTTTCTGGCTGAATTGAGCCCTACTGCCAAATCTGAGATACACTTTGGTCTAACTCCTAAGGGAAAGCTCGTATTTCAAAATTGAATGTATTTTGGACTTTACAGACCGTGGGGAACATGAATATGTGTTTCGTTTGCAAATCTGAGTTCTGTGTCAAAAGTTGCAAATATGACTTAAAGATTGATCTAACTCCTCAGGGAAAGCTCGTATTTGAAAATTGAATGTGTTTTTGGTCTTTTCAGACTGTGGGGAGCATGAATATGTGTTTCTTTTGCAAATCTGATTTCTGTGTCAAAAGTTAAAAATATGAGTTAAAGATTGATCTAAGTCCTCAGGGAAAGCTCGTATTTGAAAACTGAATGTGTTTTTGAACTTTTCAGACAATGAGGAGCATGAATATGTGTTTCTTTTGCAAATCTGAAATCTGTGTCAAAAGTTCCGTTTTCTGGCTCAATTGAGATCTACTGCTAAATAGGAATTACAGATTGGTCTAACTACTCAGGGAAAGGTCGTATTTGAAAATTGAATGTGTTTTGGACTTTACAGACCGTGGGGAACATGAATATGTGTTTCTTTTGCAAATCTGATTTCTGTGTCAAAAGTTCCGTTTTATGGCTGAATTGAGATCTACTGCTAAATAGGAGTTGCAGATTGGTTTAACTCCTCAGGGAAAGCTCATATTTGAAAAATGAATGTCTTTTGGACTTTTCAGACCGTAGTGAACATGAATATGTGTTTCTTTTGCAAATCTGTGTTCTGTGTCAAAAGTTACAAATATCACTTAAAGATTGATCTAACTCCTCAGGGAAAGCTCGTATTTGAAAATTGAATGTGTTTTTGGGCTTTTCAGACCATGAGGAGCATGAATATGTGTTTCTTCTGCAAATCTGAGCTCTGTGTCAAACGTTAAGTTTTCTGGTTGAATTGAGCCCTACTGCCAATTCTGAGATACACTTTGGTCTAACTCCTCAGGGAAAGCTCCTACTTGAAAATTGAATGTGTTTTTGCCCTTTCTCTGAATATGTGTTTCTTCTGCAAATCTGAGCTCTCTGCGTCAAAAGTTAAGTTTTCTGGTTGAATTGAGCCCTACTGCCAATTCTGAGATCCACTTTGGTCTAACTCCTCAGGGAAAGCTCGTACTTGAAAATTGAATGTGTTTTTGCCCTTTCTTAGACCACGGGGAACGTGAATATGTGTTTCTTCTGCAAATCTGAGCTCTGTGTCAAAAGTTAACTTTTCTGGTTGAATTGAGCCCTACTGCCAATTCTGAGATCCACTTTGGTCTAATTCCTCAGGGAACTCTCGTACTTGAAAATTGAATGTGTTTTGTGGTTTTCAGACCGTGGGGAACATGAATATGTGTTTCTTCTGCAAATCTGAGTTCTGTGTCAAAAGTTAAGTTTTCTGGTTGAATTGAGCCCTACTGCCAATTCTGAGATACACTTTGGTCTAACTCCTCAGGCAAAGCTCGTACTAGAAAATTGAATGTGTTTTTGCCCTTTTTTTGCCCTCAATTCAACCAGAAAATTGAATAGGTGTTTCTTCTGCAAATCTGAGCTCTGTGTCAAAAGTTAAGTTTTCTGGTTGAATTGAGCCCTACTGCCAATTCTGAGATACAGTTTGGTCTAACTCCTCAGTGAAAGCTCGTACTTTAAAATTGAATGTGTTTTTGCCCTTTCTCAGACCGTGGGGAACGTGAATATGTGTTTCTTCTGCAAATCTGAGCTCTCTGCGTCAAAAGTTAAGTTTTCTGGTTGAATTGAGCCCTACTGCCAATTCTGAGATCCACTTTGGTCTAACTCCTCAGGGAAAGCTCGTACTTGAAAATTGAATGTGTTTTTGCCCTTTCTTAGACCACGGGGAACGTGAATATGTGTTTCTTCTGCAAATCTGAGCTCTGTGTCAAAAGTTAAGTTTTCTGGTTGAATTGAGCCCTACTGCCAATTCTGAGATCCACTTTGGTCTAATTCCTCAGGGAACTCTCGTACTTGAAAATTGAATGTGTTTTGTGGTTTTCAGACCGTGGGGAACATGAATGTGTGTTTCTTCTGCAAATCTGAGCTCTGTGCCAAAAGTTATGTTTTCTGGCTGAATTAAGCCCTACTGCCAAATCTGAGATACACTTTAGTCTAACTCTTCAGGGAAAACTCTTACTTGAAAATTGAATGTATTTTTGCACTTTCTTAGACCGTGGGGAACGTGAATATGTGTTTCTTCTGCAAATCTGAGTTCTGTGTCAAAAGTTAAGTTTTCTGGTTGAATTGAGCCCTACTGCCAATTCTGAGATACACTTTGGTCCAACTCCTCAGGGAACGCTCGTACTTGAAAATTGAATGTGTTTTTGCCCTTTTTTAGACCGTGGGGAACATGAATATGTGTTTCTTCTGCAAATCTGAGCTCTGTGTCAAAAGTTATGTTTTCTGGCTGAATTGAGCCCTACTGCCAAATCTGAGATACACTTTGGTCTAACTCCTAAGGGAAAGCTCGTATTTCAAAATTGAATGTATTTTGGACTTTACAGACCGTGGGGAACATGAATATGTGTTTCGTTTGCAAATCTGAGTTCTGTGTCAAAAGTTGCAAATATAACTTAAAGATTGATCTAACTCCTCAGGGAAAGCTCGTATTTGAAAATTGAATGTGTTTTTGGTCTTTTCAGACTGTGGGGAGCATTAATATGTGTTTCTTTTGCAAATCTGATTTCTGTGTCAAAAGTTAAAAAATGAGTTAAAGATTGATCTAAGTCCTCAGGGAAAGCTCGTATTTGAAAACTGAATGTGTTTTTGAACTTTTCAGACAATGAGGAGCATGAATATGTGTTTCTTTTGCAAATCTGAAATCTGTGTCAAAAGTTCCGTTTTCTGGCTCAATTGAGATCTACTGCTAAATAGGAATTACAGATTGGTCTAACTACTCAGGGAAAGGTCGTATTTGAAAATTGAATGTGTTTTGGACTTTACAGACCGTGGGGAACATGAATATGTGTTTCTTTTGCAAATCTGATTTCTGTGTCAAAAGTTCCGTTTTATGGCTGAATTGAGATCTACTGCTAAATAGGAGTTGCAGATTGGTTTAACTCCTCAGGGAAAGCTCATATTTGAAAAATGAATGTCTTTTGGACTTTTCAGACCGTAGTGAACATGAATATGTGTTTCTTTTGCAAATCTGTGTTCTGTGTCAAAAGTTACAAATATCACTTAAAGATTGATCTAACTCCTCAGGGAAAGCTCGTATTTGAAAATTGAATGTGTTTTTGGGCTTTTCAGACCATGAGGAGCATGAATATGTGTTTCTTCTGCAAATCTGAGCTCTGTGTCAAACGTTAAGTTTTCTGGTTGAATTGAGCCCTACTGCCAATTCTGAGATACACTTTGGTCTAACTCGTCAGGGAAAGCTCCTACTTGAAAATTGAATGTGTTTTTGCCCTTTCTCTGAATATGTGTTTCTTCTGCAAATCTGAGCTCTCTGCGTCAAAAGTTAAGTTTTCTGGTTGAATTGAGCCCTACTGCCAATTCTGAGATCCACTTTGGTCTAACTCCTCAGGGAAAGCTCGTACTTGAAAATTGAATGTGTTTTTGCCCTTTCTTAGACCACGGGGAACGTGAATATGTGTTTCTTCTGCAAATCTGAGCTCTGTGTCAAAAGTTAAGTTTTCTGGTTGAATTGAGCCCTACTGCCAATTCTGAGATCCACTTTGGTCTAATTCCTCAGGGAACTCTCGTACTTGAAAATTGAATGTGTTTTGTGGTTTTCAGACCGTGGGGAACATGAATATGTGTTTCTTCTGCAAATCTGAGTTCTGTGTCAAAAGTTAAGTTTTCTGGTTGAATTGAGCCCTACTGCCAATTCTGAGATACACTTTGGTCTAACTCCTCAGGCAAAGCTCGTACTAGAAAATTGAATGTGTTTTTGCCCTTTTTTTGCCCTCAATTCAACCAGAAAATTGAATAGGTGTTTCTTCTGCAAATCTGAGCTCTGTGTCAAACGTTAAGTTTTCTGGTTGAATTGAGCCCTACTGCCAATTCTGAGATCCACTTTGGTCTAACTCCTCAGGGAAAGCTCGTACTTGAAAATTGAATGTGTTTTTGCCCTTTCTTAGACCACGGGGAACGTGAATATGTGTTTCTTCTGCAAATCTGAGCTCTGTGTCAAAAGTTAAGTTTTCTGGTTGAATTGAGCCCTACTGCCAATTCTGAGATCCACTTTGGTCTAACTCCTCAGGGAAAGCTCGTACTTGAAAATTGAATGTGTTTTTGCCCTTTCTTAGACCACGGGGAACGTGAATATGTGTTTCTTCTGCAAATCTGAGCTCTGTGTCAAAAGTTAACTTTTCTGGTTGAATTGAGCCCTACTGCCAATTCTGAGATCCACTTTGGTCTAATTCCTCAGGGAACTCTCGTACTTGAAAATTGAATGTGTTTTGTGGTTTTCAGACCGTGGGGAACATGAATATGTGTTTCTTCTGCAAATCTGAGTTCTGTGTCAAAAGTTAAGTTTTCTGGTTGAATTGAGCCCTACTGCCAATTCTGAGATACACTTTGGTCTAACTCCTCAGGCAAAGCTCGTACTAGAAAATTGAATGTGTTTTTGCCCTTTTTTTGCCCTCAATTCAACCAGAAAATTGAATAGGTGTTTCTTCTGCAAATCTGAGCTCTGTGTCAAAAGTTAAGTTTTCTGGTTGAATTGAGCCCTACTGCCAATTCTGAGATCCACTTTGGTCTAACTCCTCAGGGAAAGCTCGTACTTGAAAATTGAATGTGTTTTTGCCCTTTCTTAGACCACGGGGAACGTGAATATGTGTTTCTTCTGCAAATCTGAGCTCTGTGTCAAAAGTTAAGTTTTCTGGTTGAATTGAGCCCTACTGCCAATTCTGAGATCCACTTTGGTCTAATTCCTCAGGGAACTCTCGTACTTGAAAATTGAATGTGTTTTGTGGTTTTCAGACCGTGGGGAACATGAATGTGTGTTTCTTCTGCAAATCTGAGCTCTGTGCCAAAAGTTATGTTTTCTGGCTGAATTAAGCCCTACTGCCAAATCTGAGATACACTTTAGTCTAACTCTTCAGGGAAAACTCTTACTTGAAAATTGAATGTATTTTTGCGCTTTCTTAGACCGTGGGGAACGTGAATATGTGTTTCTTCTGCAAATCAGAGTTCTGTGTCAAAAGTTAAGTTTTCTGTTTGAATTGAGCCCTACTGCCAATTCTGAGATACACTTTGGTCTAACTCCTCAGGCAAAGCTCGTACTAGAAAATTGAATGTGTTTTTGCCCTTTTTTACACCGTGGGGAACATGAATAGGTGTTTCTTCTGCAAATCTGAGCTCTGTGTCAAAAGTTAAGTTTTCTGGTTGAATTGAGCCCTACTGCCAATTCTGAGATACAGTTTGGTCTAACTCCTCAGGGAACGCTCGTACTTGAAAATTGAATGTGTTTTTGCCCTTTTTTAGACCGTGGGGAACATGAATATGTGTTTCTTCTGCAAATCTGAGCTCTGTGTCAAAAGTTAAGTTTTCTGGTTGAATTGAGCCCTACTGCCAATTCTGAGATACACTTTGGTCTAACTCCTCAGGGAACGCTCGTACTTGAAAATTGAATGTGTTTTTGCCCTTTTTTAGACCGTGGGGAATATGAATATGTGTTTCTTCTGCAAATTTGAGCTCTCTGCGTCAAAAGTTAAGTTTTCTGGTTGAATTGACCCCTACTGCCAATTCTAAATACACTTTGGTCTAACTCCTCAGGGAAAGCTCATACTTGAAAATTGAATGTGTTTTTGCGCTTTCTTAGACCATGGGGAACATGAATATGTGTTTCTTCTGCAAATCTGAGCTCTGTGTCAAACGTTAAGTTTTCTGGTTGAATTGAGCCCTACTGCCAATTCTAAATACACTTTGGTCTAACTCCTCAGGGAACTCTCGTACTTGAAAATTGAATATGTTTTGTGGTTTTCAGACCGTGGGGAACATTAATATGTGTTTCTTCTGCAAATCTGAGCTTTGTGTCAAAAGTTAAGTTTTCTGGTTGTATTGACCCCTACTGCCAATTCTGAGATACACTTTGGTCTAACTTCTCAGGGAACTCTCGTACTTGAAAATTGAATGTGTTTTGTGGTTTTCAGACCGTGGGGAACATGAATATGTGTTTCTTCTGCAAATCTGAGCTCTGTGTCAAAAGTTACATTTTCTGGCTGAATTGAGCCCTACTGCCAAATCTGAGATACACTTTGGTCTAATTCCTCAGGGAAAGCTCGTACTTGAAAATTGAATATGCTTTTGCTCTTTTTTAGACCGTGGGGAACATGAATATGTGTTTCTTCTGCAAATCTGAGCTCTGTGTCAAAAGTTAAGTTTTCTGGTTGTATTGAGCCCTACTTCCAATTCTGAGATACACTTTGGTCTAACTCCTCAGGGAACGCTCGTACTTGAAAATTGAATGTGTTTTTGGCTTTTCCGACGGTGGGGAACATGAATATGTGTTGCTTCTGCAAATCTGAGCTCTGTGTCAAAAGTTATTGTATTGGCATACAATATCTACTTTTGTTTTACTGATTTTAAGAATATCTTTCTTCTTTTTGATGGTGAGTTTAAGCCATTCATGTTTAGCGATATTAATTTCAGTTCCTCTTCCATTCTCAATTTTGTGCCACTTCCTGCCTTCTTTGAATCCTTGTTCTTACTCCCTCTTCTTCTCCTCTTTACTTCTATCCTCTCAGTCTTTCTCTTAAGTCTCCTGTCGTTGTTCATCTTGGCTGGCCGATTCCAATTCTTCTTCTGAGCCAACAGCTGGTCATTAAGTTCTTGGGCTTTCCCCATACTGTCAATTTTAATCTTTTTGTTGTTTTAGGAGACTAACATTCCCTCTGGGGTAATCCATCGGAACTGTATATTCCTTTTGTTTAATTGGGTCGCTAAGAAGCAGTAATCCTTCCATTGTTCGTGAACCCTTCTAGGGATTTGTTTCAAAGTGATAATTTTTTTCCCTTTGTACATCATTGGTTCCTCCCTTGTAATCTTGTATATAGTGTCTCTCACTTTCTTGCGGGCAAATCTTATGTGAACTTCCCTATGGAGTTTGTGGTGTCTAGCGTAATTTGTATAGATCCTATACAAATTGATCAATTCATTTATGATCTCTTGCTTTTCCCTTTGAAGGGCTTCTGCAATTAGATCTGCCATCAGCATCCCTAGATCTTATTCCTTTGTTTTCGTAACATTCTGGAACCTCAGGAAAAAGGAGGCCCGGTCCATCTCTAAATGTATCAGAGACTCTTCTTATTCCGTCCAATCATTTTCCGTTCTACCATTTCTAGTTTTTTCTCAGTTTGCTCTGTTCTATTTTCAATATTTTTTATTCTTTCCTTGTTTTTCTGAATCACTTCTTGGATTCAGCCCATTCTATCATCCAATTTGTGTATCTCAGTCTTCCTCGCTCCCATTTCTAAGTTTAGTTATGATTTAATTTTTTTTTATTGAAAAGTTTTACAAAAAGCAAAAATTTTCTTCCCCCCATATTCCCCCCACCCTTTCCCTCCCCTCATCCCACCTTCCTCCCCAGACTTCCCAGAGCAAAATACAAGGTGTTTCATTTAACAATCATAAACTAGATTAACCTACTTATCCTCAGACTACTAACTCCCCCCCGAAACCTTAACTCCACTATAGATAACATAATACTTAACGTTCATTCATAAGCTATTTGATATTTTCTTGTCTGATACTTATTTTGAATATAGTCAATCCATTTTCTCCATTCTGATACATATCTTTCTTGTGTATGGTCCTTCAAATACGCTGAGATTTTCGCCATTTCTGCTAGGTTCGTTACTTTCAATATCCACTCTTCAATAGTAGGCAAAGAGTCCTTCTTCCAATATTGCGCTACCAACAGCCTAGCTGCTGATATTAGATTCAAAATCAATTTAGTCTCTGATACTGTACAGTCCATAGTTATACCCAATAAAAACAATCGAGGAGTAAATTTCAACCTTCTTTTCAGAATGTTCTGCATCACCCACCAAATTTTTATCCAAAACGCCTTGATTTTCTTACAGGTCCACCATATACGATAATAGGTTGCATCATTACATTCACATCTCCAACATTTAGCTTGCAAATTCGAGTACATACATGATAATTTTTTAGGATCTAAGTGCCATCTATAAAACATTTTATAAAAATTCTCTCTCAAATTTTGTGCTTGCGTAAATTTAACATTTCTGACCCAAATCTTTTCCCACGTTTCCATCATCACTGGTTCCTGAAAGTTTTGTACCCATTTTATCATACAATCCTTAACCAATCCCGTTTCTGAATCTATTTCCAATAATGCATTATACAACCTTTTAATATGCATCTGGCTTTGATCTCTAATCTGTTTTACCAGTTTTTCCTCATTTTGCATAACACCAAATTTTTGATCTTCCCTCCATCTAGCTTGAAGCTGACCATACTGAAACCAAGTATAAATTATCCCTTCTTCTTTTAATTCATCTAAAGATTTCAGTTGCAATTTACCCCTTTCCAAAAAAAGAAGCTCTTTATAAGTAATCACCTCTGTTTTTTGCTCTATACTTATATTTTCTATTGCATGTCTGGGATTTGCCCATATGGGAATCTTATAGTTTAGCTTATATTGCTTATATTGATACTTTTTCCAAACACTCAACAACGCATTTCTGAGTATATGACCCTTAAACACTTTAGCCACTTTTTTCTCATATAACAAATAAGCATGCCATCCATATAACAAATCATAACCTTCTATGTTTAACATTCTTTCTTCAGTTAAGTTAAACCAATCACTAATTTGTGATAAAGCAGCTGCTTCATAATACAATCTTAAATTAGGCATTTTAAGACCTCCTCTCTCACGTATATCCTGTATAATTTTCAGTTTCACTCTTGGTTTCTTCCCAGCCCAGATGAAAGTATTAACCCCTTTCTGCCATTCCATCAAATTTCCATCTTTCTTAAGCACTGGTATCATTTGAAACAAAAATAAAAACTTAGGTAATACATTCATTTTTACTGCTGCTATCCTTCCCAGTAATGATAGTTGTAACTTTTTCCAATTTTCCATTTCTTTCTGTACTTTTTGCCAAAGAATTTCATAATTATTTTTAAACAATTTCGTGTTTGAGGTTGCAATATATATTCCTAGATACTTAACCTTTTTAACTACTTCAAATCCCGTTATTCTCCAACGCGCAGCTTGGAGAATCCAAAGCTTCGGGTAGTTCAGTAGTTGGGTAGCCTACACTGAGTGTGTTCCTTTAAGAGATTTCTCTTCAGACACGCCCACTTGCTCAACAGAGTCCCAGTTTAGTTCACTCAGTTGAGCCTGTGACACTGTCTGAAAATTTCTCTGCTATCCTACTATACTTTGTTCCTGAAGCTTTGGATTCTTCAAGAGTTTTTCCACATCAGTTCTCTTCTCTTCGCTAATTTCTGCCGGGGGTGAGTCTGCCTGCTGCTTCAGGCAGGCTGTCAGTGACTTTTCTCTCTTTCTGAAACCCGGCCAATTATCAGCCCTCATCGTCGATTATAGTCGCGGGCGTGTGGGTAGGTTCTCCGGCTTGCCGGCAATACCGCCCTCGCCGTTTGGACTGCAGTTTGAATTTGGCGGCTTGAGATTGACGCCCTGCTCTCAGCGGCGTCTCTCTCTCTCTCCCTCTCATTGACTTTGTGACTGATCTAGCGTCGGGATCACTTCTGAGTGATCGCACGCCTTGCTCTCACAGAGATTTAGATACAGCCTCCCCCTCAGTCGCTTGGATCGTCGAAGCTGCCCTCGAGCGCCGGAGCACCCCTCGAGCGCCCCTTGATTGCCGGAGCGCTCTTCTGTCTCTGCCCAGCCTGGGAAGCGCTTCTGAGCCTTCGGCTGACCTCTTGCCTGCATTCTGCATTTCTTGGGGCTTTAGGCAGCGGCGCTTGGACTGTTTTAAAAGTGCGCGCCATTTTTAGCCGCCTCAGCGCTGGGAGCTGCGCTCAGCGGCAGCTCGCGCTCCTTGCACTCCCCCCCCACAAAGCCTCCCTTACTCATCGGACTTTCCTTGCCTGGCCAATTCATCTGCCCTTCAAGGACAATTTAAAGGAGGAGCCTTTCCAGCTATAATTGTCGCCCTCGGTCTGCAGCCCTGCCTGGCGCCATTCCCTTTGCCCTAAGGGAAAGGGATTTCAACGGCTGTAAATTCTACCTAGCAACTGCCTCACGCATGCGCAGTTGATTCCTAGAGGCCAATCTTCTCTTCTACTGGCATTGGTTGTCCTAACTAGCTTGTCTCTGTGGAGCAATTGGCTAGTTTTCACTACTCCTCCATCCCACCCCTCCCTCCTCTCCTCCTGGACTTACCTGCTTGCCTGTTTGGCTCTGTACATTTGAACCGTTAATCCTCAACTGTTTCCTATAAAAAAAAAACAAAAAAAAAACACAAATCAATAACTAAACATATGTATCTATCTACATAACCATAAAATATTAAATACTTACTTGAACTTCATCTTCATCCTTTCTAAAAAAAAAAAAAGACAGAAAGGAAACAAGAGGTCCCAACATGGCGGAACGTGATCTCTCGTCAGAACTAGAGGACAACAACAGCTCCCCCGAGCGCCTTCGTGAACAGACCAAGCAACGTAAAAGGTCCCGAAAACGTGCTTCACATTCGTCTTCGTCTGCTGCTCCATTCCCTAAAAAGACCAAACATTCATCAGCTGCGGACAAGGACGCCTCCAGGAGGCACAAGGCTCTGGAGCGTCAGTTTGAGAAGGCGCGCAGCCAGTCAACCCAGGCTGCATTCTCGCACTTACCAGCCCCACTCTCACCTGTGGCTGAAGCTACTGTCCAGCCCGTCCATCAAGCTGCTCAACAGCCTCTACAACCGTTGTATCAGCCACCGGCCATGGAGGGTTTCCCTGAGGCGATTTCGACCCACTGCTTAGGACCGGTGGACCTCTCGTGCAACACCTCTCTTTCTCGGCGGTCTCAGCCGGAGGCAACCTTTACTCCCACGGCTGTGGGTTTGCGCGCCACAGAGTCAGCCCCTCCGCCTTTTCAGTATGACATTCAGCAGATCATATCTGACACGGTCACCAGGACCCTGGCAGCAACTTCTCAACAGGCTGCACCATATGGAGCTTGGACTCAGCCACAATTTCCTCCTCCTCCACCTCTGGCCCGGGACTCACAACCGGTCCCTATCCAGTATCAGGCTACGACTCATGGGTCCGATCCTCATCCGGACTATGGTCACTACAGGGAGTCGTCTTCGGAGGAGGGAGAGGCTGACCCCTCGGATATGGACTTATCTGATGATGCCGATATGCCACCCGAAAAGCCAGCCTTCTCTGGGCTCTTTAGACCCTCGTTATTCAAGTCGCTCCTGCACAAGGCAAAGTTGGCCACGAATATGGCAGACCCAGCCCCTCAGGTGGATCAGCCTGGTCCCTCTCAACAACATGAGGCCTTGTTTACGGCACCTAAGCCGGCAGCGGACTTTATTCTGTGCCCACAGCTCTTTTCTGAGGTGGTCCAACGATCCTGGTCCACGCCTTCCTCCTTACCCGCCCCTTCGGGGCTAGACAAGAAACTTTATTGTTCGGCACCTAGTCTCCAGGACCTTCTTCAGTTGCCAACAGTAGATGCACCTGTGGCCAATCTAACGGCCTCCTCCGTAATTTCCAACGATGTCGCCAACGGTTTGCGCTCTGAGGATCGGAAGGCCAAGTTTACCTTCCGGCGTACACACAATGTGGCCGTCTTTTTTTTCCCCACAAAGCCACAAAGCCACAAAGTCTTTAAACAACTTTAAAATGTTTGTAATTTATAGTCTCTAATTTATCAGGCAAGATAATTTTTTTCCCACAAGCTCTCACTTCCCAGCAGTTAATAAGCAGCTAATCCACTCTCCCAGCGCAAAGTTCTCAAGCACTTTCATTTCTGGCTTTCACTTTCAAAACCATAACAAAGACGCCATCTTCAGCCTCCAGCTCAATGAGATTCAGATTGAAACAAAGTAACTTCGGAGTTAAGTTCTGTACTTTTAAAGCTTGTTCTCCTGTTTTCCGCTCTGCCTGCAGACTGTAATCAGTCAAACTCACTTTTAAAAGCAGGATCGGATCGCGGCTTCTCGCTCTGCTTTCGCAGAGTCGTCCTGGCTTCGGAGCTTCTTGGCGGGCTGGTTGGGGAGCTCTCACCCTCCAAGCCTCTGGAAATGTTCCAGAGGGCTTTCGGGGAGCTCTACTCTCGCCCACCGGCTCTCCTCTCTTTCTTTTCCCGAAGAGGAGTTTTTCAGCCGCCAGACAGCCGGTTTGCGCTGTCAAAGTGGCTTTTACGAAGACACAGGGTTGGCGGTCTTAAAAGACCGTCCACGGAGCCTGCGGTGCCAACTGGAAGTCAGTTATGATTTAATTTTTTGTCATATCTTCCTGGAGTTTTGCCATCATTTCTTGTATTGTCAATAGCGTAGATTGCATCAACTGCATGTTTGGAGTGGCATTCGATTTTTCAGTGGTGAGCATTCCTTCAATTAATCTTTGATTCAATGGAGATGCAGTCGATGTTGGGATTGATGGTATGGTTTTTTTTCCTGTTTTCAGGGTTGTAATAGTGGTCATCTCTCTTATAATTTTATGTTGCTCACCTAGAATTTTATATATATTCTCCCAAATTACCATCCAGTTTTGTTAATCTAGTTTGTATTATATATGTTACATATTCCTATGTATTAAGTTAATTTCCTTCTAGTATATATGATTCTCTCTCTATGAATATTAGTAAATATTATTAAATATCCGTAAATAATACTAGTAATAGATAGTAACTACAATAAGTATTAAATATTAAATACAATAAGTAGAATAAATACAATAACTATTCGTAAATCTAATGGAGAAAAACAAAATTATTATTAAGTCTAACAAAATTAATAAATACAATAAATACAATAAATACAATTAGTATTGGGTACACACAGTCAATAAATCCAAATGTCTAGCTACTTCTAGGTAGTTTTAAATGATTTGTCTATATTTTAACTTTAATAGGTGGGAATCTGTAGTTTCTGATATTGAGTCTTAAATAGGTATATATAAAACACGTGGATACAAAAAATATGAATATAAGTTTTTATATCTATCACTACAGCTCTAGATTATCTATTTGCTAAGTTTTTTTGCATAAATAAGATCTTTATCTGGGTGATTAAATATATATATTTCTTAATAGGTCTATATTTTATAATATAAATAGCCCATTCTAAGAATATCAAGAAATATAAGGAAGATATAAATATAGAGGAATATAAAAATATAGAAATATAAAGAGATGGGTATTTAAATATTATTGGCCCGTTCTTCTCACTGTTGCATCAGCTTCTGTCTTGTAATGGCAGTCTTACTCTATCTGCATAATCACTCTCTCGCAATCTTTCCTTCCCAACTGTCAGCCTTTCGTTCTCTGTTGGAGCTCAGATATTAAATTTTGAAACACAGTTCCATGTTTAGTCTCAGAGGGTGAAACGCCGTTTCTTTCGCCCTTTAACTGTCTATTGTTCACTTCTACTCGTTATTCTACTCCCAATGTCAAAATGTTGCCAGTATTCCAGAACAGTCCTTCTCTGTTTGGAGACTCACTCTGTTTCCTTAATAGCTCCTCCAGTTGCTTCTTCGCCAGTCTTCCAAACTCGGCTAAATCCACTGCTCGTGGTGCAGCTGTTGTGCTGTCTTCACTCCTTGCTTCCTTCTTCTTTGGTCAACACGTCATGCCTCCAGGTCTGCCATTAAGGCAGGCTTCTTCCACGTTGGGTTGGAGATTCTCTACTAGCGCAATGGGAAACTGCACCTTTCCACACTGCCTCTGAGACTTCCTCCTGCTATTGTTTATCCCTCCAGGACAAAACTTTGCTTCCTATGGCCCCTGATCGCTAGAAACCTGGCACAGAGAATGGAGCTTTATCCTTCTGCACTGCCACGGCACGACGCCACCACCAGAAGTCCTCACTTTTGGATTTTTAAAGCTTGCTGTAAAAATAGAGAAAAAGAGCTAGGGTTACACCTACTGGCTGGAAAAGAGATTACACAACTGATCAGTCCAGACTTCAAATGGCACTTGGCTCCCTTCTAGAAAGTGCCACCAGATAAAAACCGACTCCGATGAAAACCCCCTGGTAAGTCAATATGTGGCCCCCATGACCATCCCAGTGGTGCTGCGGATGCTTTCATCTGGTGCCCAGGGGAAGATGCTAGCCCTTTTGGACTCTGGGTGTACAAGATGTGTGATTAGCCCCAAGGTGGTAGAGAAACTGGGACTGAGACTGAGAACACTAAGGGTGCCCATAGCATTTTGCCAGCTGGATGGGTCAGTAGCTGGTGGAGGCCCAGCTCACTTTGTAACTGAACCAGTGGAGGTGTGGATGGGGGATCATCAAGAGACACCGAGTTTCATTGTAGCCCCTGGAATGGAGCGACCCCTCTTGCTCGGATTACCCTGGCTCCAAAAACATGAGTAGAAACCACTTTCAATTGCCCGTTGGGTTGCTTCCAGTTCAGGGTGTTCCCATTTGGATTACAAGGGGCTCATGCAATTGATCAACCTGGAAGCCTTAAAAATGCCCGGTAAACTGTCACCCAAGCAAATTTGTTGTGCTCAACACTTTAACCATTTTAACTTTTCCTTGTGCTACATTCCTGTGGGAGAGAACTTTATGGCAGATGCTTTGTCTAGATTGCCCCAGTACAATAGTGCTAGGCCAGAAGTTATCACTTCCAAGCAACTAGCTGCCCGATGGTCACCAGAGCCCAGGAAAAAGCAGACCTCAACCTTGTCAGTGATTTATGCGAGGAGCTGGAAGGAGCGCTAAAAAGTGATGAGTGGTTCCTGTTCCACTCAAACAAGTGCACCATGCAAGATGGCCTGGCTTGGATTAGCGCTAAACTATACGTTCCTGCCAGTCTTAGGGGGACTGTGTTGCAACAGGCCCATGATTTGAAAGCTGCTGTGCACTTTGGCTTCATGAAAACTTTACACCTGGTCAAACAGCAGTTTTGGTGGCCCTCATTGAAAAAGGTCATAGAGACCTATGTGGCCAGCTGTCCTGTGTATCTGCTGTTAAGAGGCCTCCAGGGAAGCCTGCTGGTCTCCTCCAGAGTGTTGCCAGTCCTAGCGTCCCATGGAAGGAAGCATCTATGGATTTTATTGTTGAATTACCCGAGAGTGGGGGAAATATGGTCATTTGAATGATTACGGACTTATTTTCCAAGCAGGCGCACTTTGTACTGTGCCCCAAGATTCCCTCCGCAAAAACACTCGCTAAACTATTTATTCAACATGTGTACATGTTGAACGAGGTTCCTGACCGTATCATTTCGAATAGGGGGGTACAATTCGCCTCCCATTTCTGGAGGGAATTCCTGAAGTTGTTAGTCTCTCCCCAGGGTTTAAGCTCTGCCCACCACCCCCAAACTAACAGGACCTATGAACATGCAAACTCAGTTCTGGAACAGTACCTTAGGTGTAATGTAAACTACCAGCAAGACAATTGGGCAGACTTGCTGCAGAGGTCGCTTACAATATGTTAAGGAATAACCCTTGAATAGCAAGTACCAAGTTCCTCCAGAATTTTTTGGCCCATTTCTAATGTTTCCTCCATAATCAGCACTACATAATTGGCAAAGGTCTGCGTTTTATATTCCTCTCTCTTGATCTTTAGATCTTTTATTTCACTATTGTTTCTGATCCTGTTTAACAAAATTTCCAAAGCCATGATAAATAGTAATGGTGATAGTGGGCACCCTTGCCTTACTCCTTTCTTGATTTGAAATGTTTTGGTCATATCTCCATTTATTATTATTCTTGTCCTCTGTTGATTATAAATTGTTTTTGTCATTCTCTCAAAGTTTGTTCTGAATTTCATTGTTTTGATTTGTTCGATCATAAACTTTCAATTTTTTTTTTAATTTGATTTATATGCCGCCCTTCTCCAGAGACTCAGGGCGGCTTACAATGCGTTAAGCAATAGCCTTCATACTTTTATATATTTATACAAAGTCAGCTTATTGCCCCCACAAACTGGGTGCTCAATTAAGGTTGTCAAAAGCTTTTTGGGCATCCAAAAAGACTAAGGCCATTTGCTTTTCTGGGTGGGCTTCGTAATATTCTAAAATATCTGCAACAATTCTTATATCATTCCTAATTTGTCTGCCGGGCAAGAAACCATTCTGGTCTGTATGTATCATAGTATTTAATATACTTTTTCATTCTTTCAGCCATTATACTCATAAACATTTTATAGTCCGAATTTAAAAGGGAAATTGGTCTATAGTTTTTTATTTGTTTTAGGTCGGTACCTTCTTTTGGCAGTAATGTAATGTATGCTTCCCTCCACGAATCAGGTATTTTAGCTTCTAGTAGTGCCTCATTGCATATCTCAAGTAATTTTGGTAATAGTATTTCTTCTAATTTTTTGTATGTTTCTCCTGGGAGACCGTCGGGCCTGGTGATTTATTGTTTTTTAGTTTTGAGATTGCCATCTTTAATTCCTCTATCGTAATTTCTTTGTTCAGCACCTCCCTCTCCTCCTCTCCTACCAGTGAGGGTTCTTCCTCTGATATATATTGCTCAATCTTTTCTCTTGGGACCTCCTCCTCTTTATAAAGCTCTGTATAATATTCCTGGGCGATCTCAAGCTTATCTTCTTCTTCATTTTGTAAATTCCCCTTCATATCTTCCAATTGTTGGATAATCCGTTTTTCATTTTCTTTCTTTAACTTGTAGGCCAGCCACCTACCCGGCTTGTTGGTGTTTTCGAAATAATATTGTTTGGATTGTTTAATTTTATTTTCCTCCTCGCTGTTCAGACACTCCTTAGAATGGGTATAGATCACTCCTATTTGCACAGCTGAGTGTCAATCAAAATCCCTCTGGAGCTGGATCCACCTCACTTCCTGCTCCTTCCTCAGACTTTTTCACTCAGCCATTGCAATAGCATTGAGTGTCTGTTCTCTAGTTTAAATTTCGTTCTTAATTTTGTCTTTACTTTACTCAATTGGCTCAATATTATTTATTTATTGTTTAAAGGTGCTGCGCTTCGTCTGCCTTAGCTTGGAGACGTTTTAAGCGCGTATCGGCGGTTCGGGGCTCCGGCCGCCGCTAGCGGCTTGGCTTGGCTGGCGGTTTAATCTATTCTATTCTTCCCGCCATTTGCCGCTATCGCCGACATTTTGCTGCCAGTCACATTGCGAGGCTCCGGTTTGCCTTAGTGGCCATTAGATCGATCGGCTTGAGTCCCTGCCGGCTGGCATACTCATCAGCTGTTTTTGGAAATTGTGACTGCTCCCGTTGGCTGCAGCTTCAGTCCGGCCGCAGGCGCTTTGTTTTGCCTGGCTTAGGACTCCTGGAAATTCGCCTCGCGGGCCATTTTGGGCCCTGATCATCGACTCTGCTTTTGGATTCTCCGCGGCCATAGCGACCTGGGCTTTGGTTTCCAGGGTCGCTAGATTGCCGGCAGGTGGGGACGCTGTCCTGCTCGAACCTGCAATTCACAACTGCCTGCAGAGGGGTGCCTCCCAGGGAAGTACATATTGTTTAAATTGATTTACATTCCTATATATATATATATATATAAAAAAAAAAGGGCCGTTGCCTTGTTGTATTGATAGACTGGTTTTGTTTATAGATACTTATTGCATTTCTTACAAAAAAAAAAATATCAAAAAAAGCATATAGATATATATATAGTACAATTTATATTACTGATATTCAATCATCTATATAGAATTGATAAGTTTCTATTTACAATTACTTAATTAATAAATACTAATTCATTGGGGTGATTGATCATGGAGGACAGGGAGGAAGGTGCTCTTTCTTCTGATATGGACAGGAGTCCCTCTCCCTCCACAGTACCTTCCCCTAAACAGCTCAGGGGGAAGAAATCTAAGGCTTCCAGGCAGGTAAAGTCCTCCAAATCTGCCACAGAAGATAAAGATGCCCAAAGGAGGCATAAAGCATTAGAAAAGCAGTTTGCTAAGGCTAGGCAATGGGCCCAGGACCCTGGTCAAGGACCAATTCCTGAAGGCTTGAGCCATGAGGTGACCTGTGAGCCCTCGGCCTCTCATAATATAGAATTGTTGGCTAGTGGTCTGAGGGAGGATGGACCATCGACCTCTCAGGAGGTTCAAATTTCTGCGACTAACCAGTCAAGGGCTAGTGTCAGGTCCCGCTCATCTAGTTTTGCAAGCCATTTTTCTCAAGCTTCCAGGTCAGGCCCTGAAGCTACCTTTACACCCACTGCAGCCGGCCTCCGCCCTGAAGCGGGCCCAGGGTTCCCTCAGCCTGTGGATTTTCAGTCCTTTTTTACTCAGGCCATGTCCCATATGTATCAAATGGGGTTGCAACAAGCCACTGGTGCCTTCCCTGCTCCTACGTGCCCTACTACTTCTGCCTTTTCCATGCATCCCCCTGGTGCACAACATCAACAGCAATCTGTTGCCTGTAGCCTTGTGCCTGAATCAGCCCGGGAGGACGATTTACTAGATGACTTTGAGATGTCAGAGGATGAAGAAGAGATTCAGGACAAGCCGGCTTTTCCGGGTCTATTTAAGCCTTCTTTGTTTCGCTCTCTCCTACACAAGGCAAAAGCTGCCACTAATATGGATTCCACGCCTCTTCAGGGTTCTTCTTCTTCTACTCCATCTGGCCCCAATAGTAACTTGTTCAATCTTCCTCAACCTGATGAGGACTTTGTTCCCTGTCTGGATCTTTTCTGCCAGGTTGTTCAAAAGCCTTGGGACCACCCCGCCTCGTTGTCGGGTCCGAATTCATTTGATCGAAAGCTCTATGCCTCGGCTCCTGCGCTGGATGCCCTCCTGCAGTTACCTACAATTGATGATCCGGTGGCGAGTCTCACATCGTCCTCCATCCTGGTAGGTGAGGCTGGGGATGGTCTCAAGTTTGAGGACAAACGAGCCGAAATGGGGTTTCGTAAAACACACCAAGTGGCAGCTTGGGCCATTCGTGCTGCAACCTCCTCATCATTTTTTAATCGGGCATCGCTGGTGTGGTTGCGTCAATTGAAGGACAGACTTCCCCCGGAGGACGCATGATTACAGCAGGACCTGGCCAAACTGGTCGCAGCTGCTGAATATTTGGCTGATGCGTCTTTGGACGCAGCTAAATTCGCTTCCCGGGCCTTAGCTTCGACAGTATCTTCAAGACGTCTCTTGTGGCTCCGTAACTGGAGAGCTGATGCCAAGTCCAAGTGGCGCTTAACTGCTGCCCCTTACAAAGGCCCTGCCTTATTTGGCTCATCCCTGGACTCTGTGTTGGTCGAGAATAGGGATAAGAAGAAGGTGTTACCCACGTCCTTCTGACGTCAGGACAGGCGCTATGTACCTTATAATCGACAGCCCTTTCGACAGGAGCAAGGCGCCGGGGGCGCCTCTTACTACAGATCTTCGCAGTCTCAGTACCAGCCAACTTCGGACAGGGCGCCCTTTCGTGACCGCGGTCGCCGACAATCCAACTTCAGGCGACCTTTCAGACAGTCGGCGGGCCGTTTTTCCAGGCGCGGTAAGTGACTCACCGCCTCTGGTCCCAATCGGGGGCAGGCTCCAGGCATTCTCTCACCTGTGGCCAACTACCACCTCGGATGCCTGGATTGTCCAAACTGTCACCGAAGGGTTACGTTTGGAATTCACCACCATGCCACAGGACTTTTATCTTCAATGCCCTTGGCCACTTCAGCCGGAGAAGCAATCTCTTCTGCTGCTCAAAATTCACCATCTGTTGCAAATCCAGGCCATAGAACGGGTTCCATTGCATCAACTCAAAACCGGCTTTTATTCAACACTATTCCTGGTACCGAAATCCTCGGGCGATTGGAGAGGCATTTTGAACCTACGACGGCTCAATCAACACATCTTGTACCATCGGTTCAAAATGCATTCCCTCAAGTCTCTGCTAGGCTGCATTTGTCGGGGAGATCTGATGCAATCTGTAGATCTAAAGGAAGCGTACCTGCACGTCCCCATTCATCAGTCGCACAGGAAGTACCTCCGGTTTGCGTTTGGGGACCACCACTTTCAATATCGGGCTATGCCATTCGGCCTTTCGTCCGCTCCGAGGACCTTTATGAAGTTACTAGCGGCAGTAGCGGCGTCGCTCAGAGAAATTCCTGTTCGTCTAGCATGCTACCTCGACGACATTTTGATCCTGTCGTCTTCTCCCGAACAGGCGACCCAGGACCGGGAGCTAGTACTTCAGTCCCTTCAAGACCACGGGTTCACTTTGAATCTTGCCAAAAGCCATCTTGTTCCCACATCGAGTATCCTACATCTCGGAGCAACAATAGATTTGACACTGTGTGTGGTCTCCCTATCTCCCGACAGACAAGCCAGCATTCGGGAACTGACATCTCAAGTCTTACTACGCCGGACTGTGACCTTACTGTCTCTCTCCCAGCTTCTGGGGAAGTTGATATCATGCATAGACATTGTTCCGTGGGCGCGTTTCCATCTTCGTCGCCTCCAATGGTTCCTGCTCCCTTACCAGAGACAAGGTCGAGCAGAGTCTCTTCTCAAGGTAAAGGTTCCAGCTCCCGTTCGCCTTTCCCTGAGGTGGTGGCTGTCTCCGGCCCTCAACAAGGGTTCCCCCTTTCTGGAACCAGCTCGGATGGTGTTGACCACGGACGCAAGTCTGCGAGGCTGGGGGGCTCACCTCGACCGTCAGCTAGCCCAAGGTGCCTGGTCGTCGGCGGAAAAGCTGCACAATATAAATTGGCTAGAGCTCAGAGCGGTCCGACTCGCCCTGATACACTTCAAACGCCTTGTATATCGCCAGGACCTTCTGATTCTAACGGACAATGTGGCCACCAAGGCCCATATCAACAAACAAGGGGGGACCCGCTCCTGGACACTAATGCAGGAGACGGAGCGTCTTCTGTCATGGGCGGAGCTCCACCTCTCGTCGATAAAAGCCGAACACATCTCGGGGACTCTCAATCGAGAAGCAGATTGGCTCAGCAGAGACCAAATAGATCACGCCGAGTGGAGGTTGGACCCCGGCTTGTTCCAGGACCTGTCCAGGGGGTTCGGCCTTCCCCTAGTGGACCTGTTTGCGACGGCTCAGAACACCCAATTGCCGAGATTCTTCTCCCGCTATCCATGTCCAGCAGCGGAGGGGCTGGATGCTCTTCGAAGTCAGTGGCCCCGGGGCCTTCTTTATGCCTTCCCTCCCCTTCCTGTCATCTCCAAGGTCGTGCGGAAGGTCATTCACAAACGGGTGAACCTTCTACTGGTAGCACCGTATTGGCCCCGTCGAGAGTGGTTCGCCGACCTCAAGAACTTATCGGTCGAACCACCGTGCAAGATTCCACCCGGCAAGATAGTACTAACTCAAGGAGCCATCCGTCATCCGGAACCAGAATGGCTTCGATTAGCCGTGTGGCATTTGAGCGCATAAAGCTCATCAAGGACAATTTGTCTGACGACGTTATTTCCATTATTCAGGCAGCTCGAAGACCATCAACAATTCGTATTTATAACGCCTCATGGGCTGCCTTCACGAGATGGTGCGGGGATCATCACGTAGATCCCACAACTGCTTCTGTTCCGGACATTCTGTGTTTTCTGCATGCAGGATTCTCCAAGGGCTTGGCTCCCGCGACTCTACGCCGACAGGTGGCGGCTCTGGCAACTGTCCTGTCAGGAGAGGCTTGTGTTCCTTTGTCTCAGGACCCCAGAATCAGTTCCTTTCTCCAAGGGGTTTCAAACTTACGGCCGCCGCCGATTCACCGCTACCCCACTTGGGACCTTACCTTAGTGTTGCAGGCCTTAACGGGTCCACCGTTCGAACCCATTGCTTCGTCCAGCCTACGCTTCTTGTCTTTAAAGATGGCCTTTTTGTTGGCAATTACTTCGGCTCGCAGGGTGTCTGAAATTGCAGCTTTGTCCATGAGGAGTGATCTCTGCGTTTTCTATCCAGACCGGGTCGTTTTACGCCTAGACCCAGCCTTTGTGCCCAAAGTGAACACTCGTTTTCATCGAGCCCAAGAACTCGTCTTGCCTAATTTCTGCCCGAACCCTCGTCACCCTGCTGAGAGGCGATGGCATACATTGGATGTCCGACGGGCATTGAGAAGATATCTTAAAAGGACTTCCTCCTTTCGCAAGACTGAGGCGCTGCTGGTGTCTTTCCTTCCCTCCTCCTTGGGTCAGAAGGTTTCCTCAACTACAGTAGGCAGGTGGCTCAAAGCCTGTATAGCTAAGGCATATGAATTGAGGGAGGCCCCTGTCCCAGGTGGTATAATGCCCCATTCTACTCGTAGCGCCGCAACCTCAGCGGCTTGGGCTACCCAGGCTTCAGTAGATGATATTTGCCGGGCGGCCACATGGTCTTCCCTTTCTTCCTTTGTAAGTCACTATAGGCTAGATAAGTTTGCCTCTGCAGATGCTGCCTTTGGCAGAAGGGTGTTACAGGCTGTAATCTCTCCACAAGGCCAGTCTTTGGCTTAGTTCCCTCCCTTTTTCTCCTTCAACTTGGGTATGTCCCATTCTAAGGAGTGTCTGAACAGCGAGGAGGAAAATGGTCGTTGCTTACCTGAACGACCCTTTTATCCTCGCTGTGAAGACACTCCGTCCCTCCCTGATCTTCGCCGGGTCTGGCCTTGGTGGGGGTCTGCTTTTCTTTCCCTAGTTGTCTAGCTGTCTGCTTCCTGTTCGGCTATCCGGTGGTGTGTCTTCGTGACCGTCCTAATGCTCTTGGACCAAGTGTCTTCGTGAAAAGTCTGAGGAAGGAGCAGGAAGTGAGGTGGATCCAGCTCCAGAGGGATTTTGATTGACACTCAGCTGTGCAAATAGGAGTGATCTATACCCATTCTAAGGAGTGTCTTCACAGCGAGGATAAAAGGGTCGTTCAGGTAAGCAACGACCATTTCCCAATTCCTCCTGGTCTAGTATATTCATTTTGTGTCTCAACATTGTCAAGTTCTCTTTTGTCACCTTATCTCCTGGATTTTGTTGTAATTTCTTTTCCATGTCCCCAATTTCTTGCTGAAGAGCTTTTTGTGCCTTCCGTTTTTCTTTATTTTTATGTGCATTATAGGTTATTGTTAATCCTCTTAGGTATGCCTTCATTGTGTCCCATAGGTTTGTTCGGGATGTTTCTTGGTTTTCATTTTCTTTAAAAAATAGTTTCAATTCTCCCATAATTTTTTCTATGTATTCCTTTTCTCTTAAAATTTGTGTGTTTAGCCTCCATCTCCTAAACTTTTTTTCTCTGTGGGGCTTTCCATTTTATTTCTAGGGGATTTTATTTCTAGGGGATTGTGATCTGCCCATATATTAGGAGTAATTTCTGCAGCGTCAATTTCCAATCCCAATCTTTTGCTAACCCACATCATATCTATTCTAGACCATGATACTTGGGGATTTGAGAAGAAGGTATATTTTCTCTCATTTGGATGTAGGGTCCTCCAAATGTCTATTAGATTCAGTTCCTCTGTTAAGTCAAAAAAAGGTTGGGGTAGTTTATCTCTCTTTTTTTGTTTACTTTGCTGCTCTTATAATCTTTGCCAGTATTCGTTATTCCATTAAAGTCGCCCACTATGCAGATATTACTATATTCCATTTTACTTATTTGTTCATGTAATTTTTTGTAGTATTCCCCCTGGTTTTTATTTGGGGCATAGATGGCTACCAGTAGTATTGGTGAGTTTCCTCTTTTTATCTCTACCATTATAATTTTATCTCTACCATTATCTCTACCATTAGCGTTCTTCCTTTGGAATCAGCAAATTTTTGTTCCGCAACAATCCCTCCTTTAACATATATTGCTACCCCCCTTTTTTTCCCCGCTAACGCTGTAAAGTTTTTCCCTAATTTGTTGTATTGTAGATATTTTTCATCTTGCTTTCTTATATGGACTTCCTGGAGGCATATAATATCGACATTTCATTTGGCTAGTTCAGTTTTTGTCTCCTCTTTCTATTCTCGTTCAGACCATTAACATTTATCGACATTAATTTCCAACCTTCCATTTCCAGTTTCCCCGAACGGAGTTAGTTTTTGTTTGCTCTTGTGACTCTTTTGAGTTCTTGGTTTCATTCCTTTTGTGTCCTTGCCTTCTTTTTCTTCTGTTTCCTTCTTTTCCGGGGATCCTTCTTTGGAATCTCGTTGCTGAGGGATTTCCTCTTCTTGGGCTGCTGTTTCAGTTTCTTCCTTACTGCTCTGCTCTTCTTCCATCCCTTCTAATTGATCTAGAAGGTCTTGTGCAGTTACAAGACTATCTATCTTGATTTTCCCCCCAAGCCACGTGATTAGCATGCCTTCCAGTAGGATCCATCTAAACAAGATGTTTCTTTTGTTTAGTTGCATGGCTAGGAAACAATAGTCTTTTCGCAGTTCCCTCACTCTCCTAGGGACCTGCTTCAGCGTTATCACTTCCTTCCCCCTATAAATCATCGGCTCTTCCCTTGTTATATTATATAATATGTCTCTGATTTTTTGCCTGGCAAACCTAATATGGACCTCCCTTGGCAGCTCATGCTTTCTGGCATAGTTTGTCTGTACCCAATACACTTCATCCAACTCTTTTATTATTTCCTGTTTCTCCTGTTGTAGGGCCTCGGCAATCAACTCTGCCATCACTTGTCCCAAATCTTCCTCTTTATCTTCCATTACATTTTGGAATCGAAGGCCGCCTGGTCCATCTCCAATTGAATGATGGAATCCTCGAGTTCTCTATTTTGAGCCATCAACTTTTGGTCTACCAATTCAAGCTTTTTTTCATTTTGTTCCACCCTGGTTTCAACTTTCTCCATTTTTTGTTCATTTTTATGAATTGACTCTTGTATGTCATTCATCTTGCAATCTAAAGATTGGATGTCTATCTTTAGTTCATCATGGTTGCTGGACATTTTCTCCTGCATTTTTACCATCGTTTCTTGTATCAGTGTCAGGGTGGATTGCATGGCATACATTGTTGGAATTACCACAAATTTTTCGGTTTTAGATAGTCCTTCTGTTGATTTTTGAGTTGTGGGTGAGGCCATAGTAATTGTGGGGTTTGAGGTAGTTTTTTTTCCTGTTCTTAACACTGTTGTGGAAAGACTTGTCATCTCTTTCAGGATCCTCTTCTGATCTCTCACTATCCTTTCAATGTTCCTCCAAACTATCATCCACTAAAGTTACCTAATTTACTTTTTCTTATTCTCCTTATCTATCGTTGTCTTAATTTCTAGTATTACTAAACATGACCTTAATCATGTCCAAAGAAAGCTTGTATCTATAATTCTATACCTTGTATTTCCTTGTTGCCTATATTTCCTGTGTTTCTTATGTTTTGTTTTCCCTACAGAGAGATGAGCTCACCATCAGAAATTATCCTATAATCTTAAGAGAAAGTCTTCAATTTCTGTACAATAATATCTATATTCAAATACATAAAAATTAAGTTAATCAATATATATTAGTCAATATCTAAATCTAAAGTATCCAATTTATCTACTTAGCTTATAATTAATTAATTATGGTTATAAATAGTTAATTCAATTAATCTTACCAAAAAAAATCTTGTTTCTATGCAATAAGATACATTTATAAGTATATAAAAAATAGAGAGTTATCAACTATTGTTTCTGTATTTCAATTACTATTCGATTATTTGCCTATTAAAATATATGATGTTTATATAAACTACTATCAATTTATTACTAATTAATAATAAAAAAGGGGGGAAGTCACAAAAAAGATAGAAAAGCAAGAGTAAGGTACTTTAACTTTATAGATCTGTTCCAAGGAGCAAGTCCAAAGTTCTTTCACTTTATTCATTGGAATTCGTTATTGTTTTTTGTTTCAGGTATTTTTAATGGCTTTTTAGCAGTTTCCATTCATTAATCCAGTTCAGTTCCAAACCTTTTAAACTCGGGTGTTTTCAAAGTCCTCGTTCTGCTTCTCCATTCTAATACAGCAATTTCTCCGATTAGTTCAAGTTATTCAAATATACACTCGATGCACCTTTCTTGATTCCGTTGGACGCTCCTCTTCTACTGCCTGCTCCTTGTAATGGCCGTGCTTCCTGCTTCCTTCCTTTTCGATCTCAACCTAAATCTCCGTCTACTGGTCTCTCCGTCGAATCTCTCCATAGTAGCAACATTTCTTCCACTTTATTATTACTCGTAGCGACCCACTGATCTTTCTCCTTGTGCCTCCGCTACGGTAGAATGATCTCCTTATTCTCCCGTGACATCCTGTCGGTTCAGCTTATCAAATCGTTCTCCTTCCGCCAAGTCGCCGCTCGGTTTCCTTTTGTGAGTCTTCTCTCCTGACAGGACCGATCTCTCTTCTCCAATTTTCTAGGTCGCTACTGTGATCAGGGAGAAAGGACTCCGCTCCTGACACTGCCTCCACTGATCTTCTTCACTCCCTGGCTCTTTGCTGGCTTATCATGGCCTCGGGTCCGCCATTGAATGATAGACGCAATCGTGCTGGGGTTAACAGAGGCGTCTGGTCGAGTGGGGAGTGCTCACACCGTGCTTTTCTGCTTGCCTGACTTCCTCTTTAGTTCGCAACGCTCTCCAAGCTTTTGCGCCCCTAAGGGTCCCCCAAAACACGAAGAAATCCGGGGTTGGGGAGCAGAGATTGCTCTCCTATCTCCGTATCGCCACGAGTCACCAACTGGAAGTCCCAAGTTAGGTAATAGTCTTATTCCTAACATCCTCCCCTTTGGATAGGTCAATATATAACACCTTACATCCTCAAACCATAGTACTCACAACACGCTTTGTGCTTAATTGCACCCTGAGCCTTTGTGAAATGATCTGAAATATTGTGTTCAGTCATACAGTACTCCAACTGAATCAATTTCCTTTGTATACACTGTCTAACATTTAAGTATCGCAAATCAGTATACTTAGACCGTGTTCTTACAGCTATATTAGTAGCCATATTTATTACAGATTGATTGTCCTCATAAATGACAAACGGATCATTCACAGTTAATCCCATATCCATTAACAATCGTTTATAACATACCAGTTCAGTTGTTGTGACTCCGACCCCCAAGGCCGATTTATCGGAGGGAGAAGGCTCCAAACATGAAGGAGAGGAGTTGGCCAGGCCTCCCTCTCCAGGACCCTCCTCTCTGGCAATGCCTCAGGTGTCTCCCGAAGGAGAAGAGATTGGCCAGGAGCCAGGTATCTCCTCATAGTTGGACAGTGACGGAGATAAGTCTTGGCTGGATCCACGCCAGCGTCGGAGAGACAAGCGCACGCAGCAGAAAAGGAGGCGTGCCAGAGATTAAGCTGAGTCACTGGACCACACCCCACAGGGGATAAAAGGGAGTGAGGTGGCCATTCAGACTCTGTGACGG
This sequence comes from Pantherophis guttatus, assembly GCF_059756535.1. NCBI lineage: Eukaryota > Metazoa > Chordata > Lepidosauria > Squamata > Colubridae > Pantherophis > Pantherophis guttatus. The sequence continues at coordinate 181,318,764 of NC_142063.1, read as the reverse complement.
ACAAAACTAACTACTAGCGAGTCACATTGTATCTTTGAAACAACGTTATCTGCCTTGGATTTAATATGGACTGGACTTGACAATTCTTGAACTGTGTGTATCTTGTTTGGGTTTATCTGACGGAGGAACACCCCCTCCCTCTATGAGTAAAGTTCTTGGCAAGCAGCTACTGCGTTGTTGCCAATCCTCTTATCGAAAGAATTTGTTGCCTGCCAGTTTTATTTAACCCCTGGCTATCTGTTTGTGTGCATGTGTGAGACGGGGACAGAACATCAGTACACATTAAGGATAAACATGAAAACTCAGCTTCCATAGTTGACAAACTAATGTGCTTTTGCCTAATAGATTTCCATCCTATCAAAGCATTACCCAACATTACCACTATACCTGATGTTGACTTATGAGTTGCAAAATTTACATCAGAGTATGCTGTTAAAACTAAGTCACTACTAGGCTCCAAATATAACGAATAATGAATCGTTTGCTTCAGCTATCTAAGTATTCACTTAGCGGCTTGCCAGTGCCTTTCAGTAGGTTCAGCATTATATCTAGCCAGTTGATTTACACTGTAAGATATATCTGGCCTAGACCAATTACTCAGATATGACAGACTACCAATTAAGGATTGATATCGAATACAGGACTTTGAATATTACTATGCTTGAATTCCTGACTCATTGGTGTCTTAGCAGGCTTACAGAGCTCCATGTTGTAATGTTTCAGCAATTGGCTAACTTTCTTAGCTTGTGAAATTTTATAACCTTTCCTAGTTTTCACTATGTCAAGACCCAGATAATGTTTAATTTCTCCCAAATTTCTAATTTTGAACTTCTTTTGTAACACAAAAACAATTTCAGTTGCTTCATATTCGGGTTTGGTAATAATTGCTATATCATCAGTGAATAGCAATAACAGAGAATCTAAACCATCCTTTTTTCTCTTAAACAAACATGGATCAGTTTGCCAGCTACAAAACCCAGAGCAACTAACTCATTGACAATGCATTTATTCCACTCATAATCTGACTGCTTTAAGCCATAATATGCTCATTTATACATGAACAATATGCAGTACCTTCTCCAGATGCTTTCATTTTCCATCCATTGGCTAATGATACATGTTGTTTACTCTTGGTCATGTTAACAAACTTCTCTCTACTCCTAGTTATAGACTGTGATGCTCCACTGTCAACTACCCACAAATCATGGTTTACAGTTGTAGTTGAGCTGGATATATTGAACTAACATCCTTTTTAGCTCTCTGTTGACTACCACTATTCAGTTTCTTGACCTTTTTACAGAATCTAGCTATATGACCTTTAGCCCCACAAGAAAAACACTTTCTAACAGTATAGGCAGTTGAAGACAGGTTTTCTTCCTGTGGTTGTCTCTTTCTCAGTTGGTCTTTATCTTGCCTTCTTCTGGACTCTTCTAACAATCTTCCGGTTATGCCAGTCAATATCAGTTCATCTCTGGTCAGGACTTCCAATGAAGATATATAATCATCATAACTTTCATCCAAAGAAGAAAGAATGATATAAACCTGATGCAGCTCTGAAAAAATCAGCTCCTTTTCATGTAGCTCTTGTAAAGTTCCCTTCATAAACTCCAAATGAGCTAACATATCTCCACCTTTCCGAAGACGAGCTCTAAACAGTTTACGTGTAAGGTGTATGTGTGCACCCACACTATCACGAACATAAGTCCTCTTCAGAATGTCCCAACACTTGGCAGCAAACTCCTCACCACGAATATGGACTAGCTGCTGATCACTCAGTGTCAGTCCGCTTATACAAAGAGCGTTTTCATTATCCTGGTTAAATTTGGCTATTTTCTTTGCATCTTCATTGTCTGCTGGATCCCAAACATTTACATCCGGTGGATCATGAACTACAGCCCTTCTTTACGCAGAAGTAGGCTGCACTTCATAGACCAGGAAACATAATTCGTCCCATCAAAATGGGTTATCAGGGATATGCTGGTTGACTGTTCTTATGCCATCTTCACTTGGACAAAAAAACCACACAAAAACAGCTGTCTGAATAGGGTACTGTGTATTCACACTAACTCTCAGTATCCTGGGCCCATAACCAGTGTTAAGGAATAATCCTTGTGTAGCAAGGGTGTGCACATGAAAGTGGTTGAGAGTAGTTATGAATAAGCACGGTCACCACACAGATACACTGAGTTGTTTTACAGTTTACTTTCAGGAAAAATAAAGCACAGTCCAATAAACAAAGTCTTCATACCAGTCATATTAATCATACACAGTAAACGGTTCTTCTGGAGGTGCAAACAGTAATACAGTAAGTCAGATAGAGATATCAGAGAGCCAGAACAAAGAAAACAAGCCATGTTTCTAGCTCCCTCTTAAGGACATTGGCAACACAGCTAACCAATCAGGACCCAGTATGATGCAATACAGCAGTCTTAAAGCTATACAATACAATTGCAATACACTGCAAACATACATTGATGGTTTATATATTGCCAACCCAACAAGTTAGGTAATAATCTTATTCCTAACACAATAACTCAATCCATAGTAGCACTAGCTTCACCCCGTTTAAAGTTGCTTCTGGTCAGGATTTTGTCCCTATACCAGAACTGCCCCAGGGGAAGCCTCAGATCCCCTCCTTAGTGGAGTGGATTGAACAGCTTCAATGTATTTGGCCCGTCACCCATAAGGCACTAGACAAGGCATATCAAGCCCATAAAAAACAAGCCAACAAGAAAAGAACTAAACTGAAAGAGTTCCAGGTAGGGGACAGGGTCTTCCTATCTACAAAGTACTTACAAGAAATCTAAGAAACTGGAGCCCAAGTATGTAGGTCCTTTCCCCATAGTTAGGATCGTCAATCCGGTCATGGTACAGTTAGAGCTTCCTAAAACCCTTAGGTGGATCCACCCTGTGTTTCATGTTAGCTTGTTAAAGCCTGAGCATGTATCTCCTCTTTGACCAGCCCAACGTGCCCCTCCAGTTCCCTTCCTCATTGAAGGTAAGCAACATTTTGAAGTCAAGGAGATCCTGGATTCCAGGAAACATAGGGGCAAAGTACAATATTTGGTGGCCTGGAAACATTCCCCCCCCACTCACAGTCTGAATGGGTGAACAGTCAGAATGTCCAAGCCCCCAAACTCCTTCAACTGTTTCACACTAAATACCCTGACAAGCCTTAATGTTATTTTACTCTCCTGTATTGTAGATTGCTTCTATCCTGTCTTCTTTGTCTTATGTTTTTTTCTTAGGACTAACGCCTCTACTGCAGGAGGGCAGAATGTCAGCCAGAACTCCAGCATGGGTTTTCCCTTTGATGCTTGCTTGCTATCGGCTGCCATAGTAACGGGGAGGGGGAGGGGCATGGCATTGGGGTTTGGGAAGTGTGCTGGTGTGATGAAGACCCATGTGAACTAAAAGGGAAGTTTGCTTTCAAGAATTACTAGGCTACTGAATGGATTTTTTATGTATGTATGTATGTATGTATGTATGTAATTTATATGCCACCCTTCTCCCGAAGGACTCAGGGCAGATTACAAAAAGAACATAAAAAATTACATAAACATTAAAATCGATTTAAAATTGATCAAAATAAATTCAAATTCAAATTTTTTTAAAAAATCAACCCTACGGATTCAGCCCATTTGGTGAAAAAGCCACGTCTTCAATTCGTGGTGGAAGGAGAGGAGGTCAGGAGCTGTTCTGAGGCCGGTGGGCAGCCCATTCCAGAGGATCGGCGCTCCCACAGAGAATGCTCTCCCCCTGGGAGCCGCCAGCTGACATTGTCTGGCTGACGGCACCCTGAGGAGGCCCACTCTGTGTGAGCGCACCGGACGATGGGAGGATGGCAGGAGATGACCCTGCAGGTACCCCGGGCCTAAGCCATGTAGGGCTTTATAGGTGAGCACCAGCACCTTGAAACGAACCCGAAGAACCACCAGTAGCCAGTGCAGCTCGCACAGGAGAGGTGTCACACGGGAGTACCCGTAACAACCCGGGCGGCCACCGTAATCTGGGAAGCCGCCGTAACCCGGGAAGCCCCCTAACAACCCGGGCGGCCGCATTCTGGACTAACTGTAGTCTCCGGGTGCATCCCAAGGGCATCCCCATGTAGAGGGCATTACAGTAGTCCAACCGAGACATAACAAGAGCATGAGTGACTGTGGCAAGGGCATCCCGATCTAGGAAAGGGAGCAACTGGCACACCAGGCACACCTGTGCGAAGGCCCCCCTGGTCACAGCCATCAAATGATCTTCTAAAGATAGCTGTGAGTCCAGGAGGACACCCAGATAGCAGACCCTTTCTGAGGGAGTAAGAACCTCCCCTCCGATCACTAGTGACGGGGCCACTAGATCGCCAGATGCCGGTATCCACAGCCACTCAGTCTTGGATGGGTTGAGTATGAGTCTGTTTCTTCCCATCCAGGCCCGCACCGCTTCCAGGCAACGGGACATCACAGAAAGGGCATCCCCAGGGTGATCCGGGGTGGAGATGTAAAGCTGAGTATTGTCAGCATATTGATGGTACCTCACCCCGAAACCACGAATGATCTCACTCAGCGGCTTCATATAGATGTTAAAGAGCAGGGGGGAGAGAACCAACCCCTGAGGCACCCCACATGTGACGGGCCTTGGGGTGGATCTCTCTTCCTCCGTCCATACAAACTGCGAGCGGCCCGAGAGGTAGGAAGAGAACCATCGTAAAATGGTGCCTCCTACCCCCAACCCCCTGAGTCGCTGCAGTAGGATACCATGGTCGATGATATCGAAAGCCGCTGAGAGGTCAAGAAGGACCAGGATGGAGGAGCAACCCCCATCCCTGGCCCACCAGAGATCATTCACTAGTTGTTTACACCTAGTCAAGGCCAACCGTCCTAGAATTCCAGATGAACGAAAACACATGACACTATGTGGGATGTAGATTGGACATTCAGTCTGGGACCTGGGGGGAGGGATTTGGGGAAACTTTCACTGTAACTTTTGCGCCTTTTGAATGAGATCTTGCCTTGCTTTAGCCATTATCATTTCAAACTCAGTAAAAGTACCTCTTCTCATCTGACTCACCTTCTCTTTCCTTCTGGCCAGATCTGTTGCCTGAAACGTGATGCACTTTTTTTGCCTCTGCACACCTCATGTTTGGAATTGGGAAGGAGATTGCAGGTCTGCCACCCGAAAACGCTTTCCTTTGGCATCAGGATTCCAAAGGAAAGCCTAGGAAGATACCACAATCAGCAGTTATTAGCACAGCCAAGAGAGGGGACCTTTTACACTTAAAATCTTTAAAATGTTCAAAAACATTTGCACAATAGCAAATGAATTCACAGAGTCTGGTTCTGCAAACTTTTATAAATCTTTTATTAATAATTCAGTTTCCTGAGTATCTTGCTGATTAATTGTAGTCACAAGATGGCTTCCAGAAAACATTTAATTTCATATACCTCTCTGATGAGTATCCTATATTGCCCACGAGCATTGCCTTAAAACAAAATATTAAGGAAAACCCCACTTCCACAGCTTAGAATCTTAAACTGCTCTTGGGCTGTCTCAGGTGTGGGAGCCACTGAGGTATGGGCATGTAGATTTGTGCTTGGAAATGGTTAGTAGATTCTCTCTAAACCAGGATAAAGAAAATACATGGAATTGTTGTGCAGTAAATTTTAGGGAGATATAACCCAAAAATTGACAACATCAGAACATTAGAAGAAGTAAAACAAGATTCTTTTAAAAAGGACAAACCTCACAGAATCTAAGACGGTTTTCATTCAAAAGATAAAGAGGTATCTCTTTATAGATAAATAGATAAAGATAAAGAGGCAAAGCAATAATCTTTGGAAGACCAGACAAAAGATATTTTGTCAGATCCCTAAAAGTGTCACTGTCAGATCCCTAAATTTAATCTTTAATCTTTAATTCCTAAAATTTAATCTTTAATCCCTAAACTTAATCACTGTCAGATCCCTAAAAGTGATACTGCCATTCAAGTGGAGGAAGGGGGGACTTGGATTCGATTTACTCGCATGGCCTGTGTCATCACATATTTTACAACCTATATCCTGGCGCCAAGGAGGCCTGAGATTCCCTTTACCTGCAGGAATTTATACGATAGCCATGTGGGTTGTCTCACTTTAAAGGGTAGTGGTGGGAATGCATGTTTGTTCGGGTTCTCAAAAGAAATAGTAAAGAAAACTTCTTCACACTTGTGTATTGGCTAAAATCTGCATTCTGACTTAAAGGGAAGGGTCTCTACCACTTTAATCCTACTGCTTTGCCTAAGGGCATTCAGATTGTGCTTTAGCTGGATGGCTGTCACTTCTGCTTAATAAAAGAATCCTTTTGAACAACCACGTTTCAAGAGTTCGTACTTTCTTAAGTTGGAAGGAGAGGCGATCCTTACAGAAAGCACAATCTGCAAAACGGTCAACCCAGAGAAGCAATCTTCGCTCTACTGAGGGGACCTTGCAAACCATGTGTGAACGAAGCAGAGAGCTGGGACAAACCAATTGCTAGGGAGAGACAGCAACCCCCACCCAGTCGGATGCCTGTTTCGTGCACCCCATCGGAAAGGATGAGATAACCCTGGAGAATCCTGAAAAGCCCCGCTGGTCAATTGGCACCGGGAAGAAAGATAGCTGGGATGAGAGAACCAGGGGAGTCACCCTCAACCGTGGCAACTGAAAACCGGGGTGGAAACTGGAACTAGAAGCCCTTGCTGACCAAGGGGGACTGACTGAAGCACCACTGAGGGAGGATTATCTGAAGAGGCATATAACCCAATTGGTGATGGAAACTTTGGAAAATCTCAACATCCGAAGGGAGCTAGGACAACAACCAAAGGGTGCGGAAGGGGCAGCCGTTGCGGAGGATGCCACAGGAGGCACCCCCCTTCTGGAGCCTGCCTATCGAGAGAGGGCGCAGCAGCAGTGGGAGAAGACCTAGCAAACCCTCCCCCCCAGGCAGCATGCACACCAGTGCCCATTCACAACCAGCCCCAGGTCCCGCAACTGGAAAGAGAAACTCCCTCCCTTGGGGTGAAGTTTGATGGGAATCCACAACAATTAGGATTCTTTCTGGCACATGTGCTAACCTACATGCAAGAGTATGGGCGTGATTTCCAAACCCAAGGATCCCGAGTGCGAGTTGTGACCCTAGCCCTAGAGGGTGCCGCAGCAAGGTGGATGGTGACCCTACATAACGCCAACACACCAGAATTGCAGAATTTCAACCGTTTCATGATGGCTCTGCGACATCGGTTCGAGGACCCACGGGCAGATCGCAAAGCACGCAACCGCATTAAGGTGGTGAAGCAAGGGCGACGGCCAGTAGCAGAGTATACTGAAGAATTCTGGGACCTCGCGTGTCGTGTGCACTGGCTGGAAGATATTTTGGTGAGCTGTTTCAAGGATGGGCTGAGTGATGATCTATACAATGCCTGCGTGGCCCAAGGGGCACCGAATGACCTACATGAATGGTATTTCACCGCCAAAGAAGCTGAGGTCGATATGGCCAGAAACCAGTAGCGAGCAGGGCGAGCATGGAAGAAATCCCCCCCCCCAATAGAAGCAAGAGCCCATCAAATCACAAACCGCATTCTCCCCAAGATCTTCAGCCTGTTTCAAGTGTGGAAAAGAGGGGCACCGAGCTGCAGAGTGTCGCTCGCAAACACCTGGCCGGAACCACCCACCGGAGGAGAACCTGGCAAAACTGGGTCAGCGTGGGAAGGAGACTGCCCTGAGGAACAGGCAGACCACAGAGAGCCCATCCCCTCCCCCCTTTGGGGAGGAAACCCTGGCATCTGAACATGAGGAATCACACTCATTCGGAAGCGATCCAGATGATGAGCCACTGGTAAGCAAACCAATTAAACCATTTACCCTCCCCTTAAGACTATTTATCCCAAACCAGGACAGGGAGATAAGTATCTCCGCTCTAGTGGATTCAGGGTGCACCCGTTGTTTGATCAGCCCAACCCTAGTAGAGAAGTTAGGGATTAATGTAAGAAAGCTGAAAAACCATATTGCTTTCTGCCAACTAGATGGATCAATAGCAGGAGGGGAGCCAGCTTCTTTTGCTACAGAGCCTCTACATATAGGCATCGGAAGCCACGAGGAGAGGCTTACATTTATAGTGGCACCTGGCATGGGATAGCCGTTGGGTCTGGGCCTTGCATGGCTGAAAAAATGGAACCCAAAAATCAATTGGAAACAAGGCATCATAAAATTTCAGATGAATGTGACTTTTGCTGAGTATCCACATAAAGGACTTGAGGGGGCAGAGAATCAAGAAACAGCCATGCCTGGTCACGCCACACCAACTGAGGGAATACAAGGATTTAGCTGAGGTTTTTAGCGAAAAAGCCTCAGATGAGCTCCCCCCACCGCGCCACTGACTGTGCAATAGAAATCTTACCCGGCGCAAAACTCCCTAAACCCAAGATGTATAGCATGTCACCGAGGGAGTTGGAAGAGCTGAGAACATTAATTGAGAAAAACCTAGTAAGGGGTTTCATCAAGCCAGCCTGACCAAAAATTGCAGCTCCAGTACTCTTTAGAGAGAAAAAAGATGGCTCAAAACGTCTCTGTGTTGATTTTAGAAACCTCAATACTATCAGTGTGGAGAACATGTATCCTCTCCCCCTTATGAAAGATATGTTAGCACACCTCGCTAAAGGGAAAATGTTTTCAAAGCTGGACTTAAGGGAGGCTTACTACCGTGTCAGAATTAAGGAGGGGGATGAGTGGAAAACGGCATTTAACACCCCCCTCGGCTGCTACCAATTCAAGGTGTTCCCCTTTGGGTTACAAGGAGCTCCTGCAGTGTTTATGCAGTTAATAAACGAAGTGCTGCATCAGCATTTATATAAGGGGGTCCTGGTCTACTTGGATGACATTTTAATCAATACTGAGACCAAAGCAGAACATGTAAAACTAGTCAGGGCAGTTTTAAACAAACTCTGCTCTGCCAAACTTTATGCCAAACTTTCCAAATGTGAATTCCACCAGGAGAAGATTGACTATTTGGGATACCGCATTTCACATCAGGGAGTTGAGATGGATCCTCCAAGTGTAGGCTGTACTTGATTGGGACCCTCCACGTAAACAGTTACAGAACTTCCTGGGGTTTGCCAACTTTTACCGCCAGTTTATCCCTGCTTTCGCTCAGATTGCCCTCCCCATCACCAAGCTCTTAAAAATGAAGGGGGAGGACAATCCTAAACCAAAGCAGCCATTGAACTGGACAATGGAATGCCAGGCAGCATTTGAAAAACTTAAAACGACTGTTCTCAGCAGAACCAATTCTAAAACACCCAGACACGGAGAAACCATTTGTCATACAGGCAGATGCCAGCGATGTGGCAATAGGAGCGGTCCTGCTTCAGAAGAATGAGCAAGACCAACTACAACCCTGCGCTTACACATCCAAAAAGTTGAATGAGACTGAGCAAAGGTGGGCCATTTGGGAGAAAGAGGCTTATGCAGTTCGTTGGGCATTGTTAACCTGGAGGCACTTCCTATAAGGTAGTAAGACTCCTTTTGAAGTCTGGACTGATCATAAAAATCTAGAAGCCCTAAAGACCCAAGGAAACTCTCCCGAAAACAAGTACGATGGGCTCAGTACTTTAAACGGTTTGATTTTACTCTAAAATATCTCCCAGGGGGGAAAAAACTTTCTGGCAGATGCACTATCCAGAAAACCGCAATACCATAGTGCAAAGTCAGACGTAATCAAACCCATAGTACAAAACAATCAACTAGCTGCTAAAGTAGTCACCAGATCCCAGGCAATACAAGAGACATTGATGGGCAATGACACCACCCAAAATTTTAAATAAGCATTGGCCACTGATGAATGGTTTTTGAACAACAAATCCAGCTGCCTGATGAAAGAAGACTTGGCTTGGGTGGGGGGGAAGTTGTATGTTCCTGCCAGCCAAAGACTATGCTTAATGGTAAGGTGCCATGACTCCAAATTAGCTGGACATTTTGGGTTTGTGAAAACTTTACACTTGATTAAAAGACAATTTTGGTGGCCATCACTAAAAAAGGACATAGAAAGCTATGTAGTTAGCTGCCCCATTTGTGAAGGAGCAAAAAGACGCCAGGGGAAATCCCCAGGTCTATTGCAGAAGGTAACTGAACCTTCAGCGCCTTGGAGAGAGATTGCTATGGATTTCATTGTGGAATTGCCAAACAGTGAGGGAAATACTGTTATTTGGGTTGTGACAGACCTATTTTCAAAATAGGCACATTTTATACCCTGCCAAAAGATCCCAACTGCTAAAAGTTTAGCCAAATTATTCCTAATACACATTTATCGACTTCATGGTGCTCCACAAAGGATCATCTCCGACAGAGGGACTCAATTCACCTCCAACTTTTGGAGGGCGTTTTTGGGCTTACTTCATTGTGGAATTGCCAAACAGTGAGGGAAATACTGTTATTTGGGTTGTGACAGACCTATTTTCAAAATAGGCACATTTTATACCCTGCCAAAAGATCCCAACTGCTAAAAGTTTAGCCAAATTATTCCTAATACACATTTATCGACTTCATGGTGCTCCACAAAGGATCATCTCCGACAGAGGGACTCAATTCACCTCCAACTTTTGGAGGGCGTTTTTGGGCTTACTTGGTACTGGCCAGGGGTTGAGCACATCCTTTCATCCTTGTACTAATGGTAATTCTGAAATTTTGAACTCGGTGCTAGAACAATATTTAAGATGTTTCATTAATTTTCAACAGGATAACTCAGCCTTTTGCTGAGATTGCGTTTAATAATGCTGTACATTCAAGCACTGGTTTTACCCCTTTTAGAGTAGCAACAGGCCAGGATTTCAGCCCCATGCCTGAACTACCCATGGAAGAACCCACCATTCCCTCACTTAAGGAGTGGATGGATAATTTGCAAAACACATGGCCAGTGGTTAGATTAGCCTTACAGGAAGCTAGAGAAGCTTTTAAGATTCAAGCTGACAAGAAAAGGATGGAACCCAAACCTTTTCATGTTGGAGACAGAGTATACTTATCTACAAAATTCCTGAAATCATTACAACCATCGGAAAAACTAGGGCCAAAGTTCATTGGACCTTTCCCCATCACTAGAATCATCAATCCAGTAGCAGTTGAACTACTCCTTTCAAAGACACTCAGGCAAGTCCACCCAGTATTCCATATCAGTTTACTCAAATGAGAAATAATCTCATCCCTCAGACCACCTGCATCTACACCACCTGTTCCCATCATGATTGAAGGTGAACAACACTTTGAAATCAAGGAAATCCTTGACTCTAGGATCCACAGAGGGAAAGTCCAATACTTAGTTGCTTGGAAACATTTACCATCAGCACACAATGAATGGATCGCTAAACACGACGTTAGGGCTTCAATCTTACTGAGAAAATTTCACTCCCAATACCCTAACAAACCTTATTGATATACTATCATGAAATCTTGAAATCTTGTGTATATTTGTTTTTTTTTACAGGTGGACCCTTTTGTTTTCTAAGGAGGGTAGCATGTCAGATCCTAAAAATGATATTGCCATTCAAGTGGAGGAAGGGAGGACTTGGATTCGATTTACTAGCATGGCCTGTGTCATCAGATATTTTACAACCTATATCCTGGCGCCAAGGAGGCCTGAGATTCCCTTTACCTGCAGGAATTTATATGATAGCCTGTCAGGAATAAATGCCTTGCCTCAGATCCAGGGCTAGAGGCAGGGGGGCTGGACAAGCCAACCCCCAAGGTCCACCCTAACCCAATGACCCCTCCTTACCTTAGCCACGCCCAGGGGGTACTTAAGGGTCAGCCATGCGGTCCAGGTTCAGTTCCAGATCTGTACCTGCAATGATAAGATGCCTTGTAAATAAAGACTATTGATTTGATGAATACCTGCTTGTTGGAGTCATTGGGCACGATCCTTGAACGCCCTTAACAATATGGTAGCAGAGGATGGTTTAATAGCCCAACCCTAACACTCCAGGACATGTCAGGGGGCTCCATACAAAGGACCACGACGGACAGGGTGAATACCAGGGCATTCACCAAGAAGATGGCAGAACGGTCTGCCCAACCCGAAGACACGCAAGGAGAGGCACCCGAAATGAGCAACCTACTCCACCAACCATGCACCCCAATCAGACGCGACAAGGGGTGGAAGGAACACGAGAGCCCAAGGAGAGAGAAGCACGAACTAAAAAAAAAACTCCTGAAGCTGATAGACTCGGCACAAAGCAACACCGACCTCATCGCGGAACTCCGAAGCCTGGTCAAAGGCTGCGAAGCAGCGAGTGAGGAAGATGAAGATGAGTCGGACTACAGCGACGAAGACGCGGTAAGAGAAAGCTGCCCCCACCAGAAGCCCACCGAAAAGGCCGAAAAAGAATTTGCGCCCTTTTCGTGGTGGCCATCTTGGGAGGACATCACCAAAGATGGCCGACCAACCACCAATAGATTCCCGAGATTTAAATCTCATGGCGGGAATCGGGGCCTACTCGAGAGTAACCACCCAAAACTACCGCGATGGACAAGAAAGCCCTAAACCAAAACCCACGAGCTCGCCTACCGAGCCCGAGATCAACAGGGCAATCAAACTGATCACCGCGACCCTAGGGGACGAAATGAAGCTACCGGACACCCACTCCGGCGCCAGGCCGAAGCGCAGAGGGAACACCGACGCAAGGGGAACCAGCGCCGATGCCCACCCAGGGGAGCAGATCGCCGCCGCGCAAACCCAACGCTACCCACGACTCCCGGGAGGCCCACCCATGGGGACGGAGCACTGAGGACAATGGGAATACTCACCCGACCGGCGACCGGGACCAGACCCAGGATCCGCGGGACCGTCAGCAGGCAGGGGACGGCCATCGGTGGGCAGGGGACTCGGCCTGACACCCGGAGGCAGCATCTGCGCGAGGCCGGGCCATCCGGGACCATTCGCAGCCCCAGCGGGACTTCCGACCTTCGCCGACGACCCTCACCGCTTCCCGGAGATCCAGATGGCGATCCGAGGCGGCTACGACCAAGCGAGGCCGGCCAAAGTGGAACCGAAGGCCCATCCAGAAGATTGGGGCCTTCATCCGGGAGCAGCAGGGACGAGCTCCTCACTCCACGGCGGCTGGGCTGAAATGAACTTCAGGCATGCGCAGTGCCTCCCTGTAAGAGAAATGGAACGAGACATAGAGCTAGACCGACGCAGACACATAGAAGCAAGTCAGTTCAGACTTGCCACAGTCATCCCCCTGCCTTATTGCGAGTACCCTTATGTGAGAAACCATGGACAGCGACACAATGTAAGTAATTTAAACTACAATTCAGGGACTTTACCAAGTGACTTTCCCAAAGGCTAGATGGGGAAAATTTCCTGGACTGGAACCAGCAGCTCCAAGTCGCCCTGCTGAAGGACTTATTATTATCTCTAGTCATTGACCCCCCAGAAAAACCTTGGACTTTTGAATTAGATTGCACCCACCATAAAGCCTATTACATTGTTATTGCTAGCATTACCCCCAGCATTTACTCTAGCATTAGCCACCACTTAACCACTCTAGAGGTAATACAGAGGATGCATAAACTGTTTTACTGTCAAAGCGTAGCAAGCACCACCAGACTATCCAGAGAGTTCTATGCCACCAAACTCAAGGCAGGGACCCCAATGAGCGAGCATTTGCTATCATTAAATGCCACCAGGGCCCAACTGACACAAAGGGGGGAGGTCATAAGTGAGAGGACTATGATAAGTATTATAGTAAATTCCCTGGACCCCAGCTGGGACACTTTCATCACACAGATAGATAACCTCGGCTCAGGGAAACTCTCACTGGAATTACTAACAAGCAAACTCATAGCCGAAGACAGCATTAGGAAAGACCGCTCACTAAGCCGTAGAGAGCAGAGACCCAGCAGAAGGGCTGAGCCACAGGGCAGGAGTCACAGTAACACAGAGTGCTACATATGTGGTTCAAAAAACCACTACAAAAGGGACTGCTCTAAGAACGTAGGGGACAGGGACAGGTCACACCGGAGGGACAGACCCAAACAAAGGGCGAGATACAGCGACAGGTGCTCACCAGAGGACAGGCACAGGCGCAGGGACTTCCCTAGCCCTAGGGACAGAAGGAGTTACAGGGACAGCTCCAGGGAGAGCCAGAATGGGTCACTGTATGGACTGGGAAACCAAGAGCAGCACAACGATCAGGACAGGAAGGAAGGCACATGGCTACTGGACTCGGGAGCCACAAACCACACCACATATGATCAGAACTCATTAACATCATTCACAAAGGAGAACTTTATAATAAAAGTGGCTAACCAGAACAATGTGCAAGTGACAGGGAAAGGCAACACACACGTGCCAGGGATAGGGATGATAGAAGGAGTGCTATTGGTGCCAAATATACCCTACAATATCCTTGCCACACTAAAGCTGAGCAAGGACAACAATGTCGAGGTGACATTCAAAGAAGGAAAGGCACATGTAACTAGAGGGGGCAAAAGCATAGGAAGAACAGTGATCAGTGAGGATCTGCCATTTTTCCACCCAGTTAGGGATACACAGCCCAAGGTAAACAACCACCGGAGGGCAAAACCCGACAACCCAAACAACACAAATGAGGAAGTAGAGGGGGTCAGTCAAGCACACACCACTAACGACTCAAGTGAGCAGGGGATACCCAGGAAGGAGAAGCCAGCGATAGGAAAACTAATGCATGACAACTGTGCACACCTGTTACATAGAAGACTAGGGCACATCAGTTTCCCTGTGGTACAGAAAATGATGGAATGCTCCAAAGGTGTAAAAATAAAAAATTGTGAGAACTATCTCGAGTGTTCTATTTGTAAAAGCTCAAAATTAAGAACCAAACCCAGGCCCAAAAAGTCAGTACGCACAACCAATTCAATTTTCCAACTCATACACATGGACCTAGTGGGGCCACTAAGGCCCTCCATCAAGTACAGGAAGAGGTTCTTCCTGACCATAGTGGATGATTTCAGCCGCTATGGCTTCGTGTACACCCTGAAGCACAAAAACGAGGTATTCCAAAAATTTAAGGAATTCTATGGAAGGGTGGAAACACAACATAACACTAGGATCAGACAAATAATGACAGACCGGGGGTCTGAATTTTTGTTGAGCGACTTCTCGCGATGGCTAAAGGCATGCGGGATAGTCTATTACACGTCTTCGCCGTTCTCCGCCTTCCAAAATGGCGTCGCAGAACGGAAAAACGGAACACTGCAGACCATGATGAGGTGCGCACTAGAGGATGCCGGTTTAGGGCAGCATTTCTGGTCAGAAGCACTCATCTATTCAAACTACACGTTAAACAGGCTGTGGTCCAGCGTACTGAATAAAACTCCATATGAGTTGATGTACCAAAGGAAACCACAGGTGTCACACTTACATATATTTGGGGTCACAGCCAATGTGCACATCCCCAAGCAATTGAGACATAAGGGAGACAAAGTATCCAGAAGGTTGAGGTTCATGGGATACGAACCAGGGACGAAGGGATACAGATTCATAGATAGCAATAACAGATTTGTGGTATCACAAACAGCTGTCGATCTTAAACAGAGGCGATCCTTAAAAAGATTAAGAATAACAAACAAATGGAAAGCCCTGGAAAACTGCCAGAGGCTATCACTAGAAATAACAAAAACATAGATTCCAGACAATACAAAAAGCAAACATTTACTCATAATAACCTACATAAACTTCCTTTCCTCCTTTTGAGAAGATTGACCTCAAGACAGGAAAAAAAACAGAATACCAAGCAAAATTAGACCAAAAGGAAAACCGAAATCAGAGCAATCACCGTAACTAAAGAAACACGTATAATCCTTAAACTACACAAAGACTTCAAAGGAATAAATGTATAAAAATAAGAATCGGTACCTGTACAATTGGTCTACAATCCAGGAACATTTGAGCTGTGTCTCCATGTTTCTTGCCTTCCTGAATTAAAGATCCCTGCTTTCAGGCAGCTCGCTACTGCGTAATTTTTTCTCCAAACTTCTGTGACAGCTCCCACCCAGGAAACTAACCAGGGCATAAGTTCCTATTCAATAAACATTCAATAAACAATTCTTTGCTCATCATACACAATTCAACACAATTTTTCTTACTAGGATTTCCTTGTCAGTTTTTGCAGTACATCTGCCAGTGCAGCAGCTGCACTGAGTTGTAATTTTAAAAGATCAACCAACTCACACAATGTAAAATTATAAGATTTATATAAACAGAATGAGAGAAGGAAAGATACTCATGGGCAATAAATTATTTATTATGGATTTCCCAATGCAAGTCCTAGCCTTCTTCACTGCATTGGGGTTTTTTTCCACTTGTAACAGCCTGTTGATTTCAGTTACCAGCTTTTGGAGATAAACATCTTATATTTCACCTATTTTTGCTGCCTTTTCTGATTACCATGTGAATGTGATGCAGTCATAAACTTTCTACCAGTACTAAATGCGGAAAAACTCAGTCCTAAACTTTCATCTCCACAACTAGTGCATCTAGTATATGGGGGTCAAACTCGCTGCATCACATCAAACTTGCTGTCATTGGATGTTTCAAAATGTTTTTCCCCTTCACTGAGTTGGGGTGGCCGTGGCCTGAGCATGATGCATCCAGCCCATGGGACGTCAGCTTGAAACCCCAGTTCTGGTAGATTCAAAACCTATGGACCTGCAGATTTTTAAAAATATAATTGTTCTTTTTATTAATATAAATAAGAGCAACGTATTCAAAATCCATATAGACAGTGTGTTGTCTGGTTAGTTTTTTTGAGTAATAAGCATCACAGTAATGAAAATAGTATTCTCGAATAATAATATGATAATAACAGTGTTTTTCCCTCATAACATCACTACATATTGTTAATACTAATCAAAATTAATCAAAGTTAATAAATTACGGTAAACAATCCTAATGATAAATCATCTGCAGATGCATCATGGGAAATCCATGCTTTCTTTTTTGCAAAACTGCAAAATTAGTACAATAGTTGGATGCATGATGACAAAAAGGATCTGTGGTTTAATTGTGCCTTGTTTTTTGTAAAGAAAAACTTTGAATTATTTTGCAGTCAGTTTCTGAAGGGACAAGCGTCAGAACTAGTAACAGAAGGAATTTATTAATATCAGTTGATGTCTCTCTTGATGTGAGCTCATGAGTTATACAGGTAGTCCTTGACTTACAATCATTTATTTAATGACCATTTGAAGTTATAAAGGCACTGAGAAAAGTGATTTATGACCATTTTTCACACTTATGACGATTTCAGCATTCCCATGGTCACATGATCAAACTTTTTCTGCTTGGCGACTTCCTGTTTGCTGTTTGTCGCTGCCAGACGTTCCTTCGGGATCGTCAGCTTCCATCGCCTGTCAGAGCCGCCTTCACAACGGAATGGTGGCTCGAAAAAACTCCGTTTCCATGAGGAAACGGAGATAGAGCCGGCAGGGGTGGGTAGAACTCTCTGCGGAGTCCCAAAAGTTTTTCCTTTACTTTTGGGACGGAGCGGATGAGATGCCCCGTATCCCCAGCCGCTGCTCCGGGCTTTGGGAGACCTCTGCTGATGCAGAGCCAGGCGTCAAAAGCAAGCCTGCAAATTTAACAGATTACTCAAAGAAAATGTGAGCTGGACCTATAATACTGAACTGCAAGTATTTTACTGATTTTTTAAAAGAAATTATTTAAGAGAGAGGAGGAAAAGAAAGAGGAAAGGAAAAAAGCCTTTTAAAAAATGGCGTCGGCTGGAGGAGAGGCAGAAAGGAAAAGTCCTTCCGTTTTTTATTACTACAATGTAGCGGAATAAATACCACTGGCTACATTTGTAGACAAAACTTCGCTCCTGTGTTTTTTTTCTCTTTTTCTCTCCCTTGGAGACCAGATATTGTTGTTGATTGGAAAGAAGTCTTTCTTGCTTTTTTTTTTAACAAAGTCTGCCTGGGCAGAAACATGGCACCGAGACTCATAAAGTCAGATAAACAAGAAGGGGGGGGGATTCCCCCACCAATAACTTAAAGGAACAAGTCTTAATTCTTCAGTCTGAGAAACCTGATTTTAATATAATAGAATTTTTTATAGAAGAGATTGAAAGAAGGGAGGAGATTGTGAATCAGCAATTTGAAAAATTTAAGCAGGAAATTAAAGAATTGGTGAAATCTATGGCTAATGGTTTTACAGAATTTATGATGCAGTTGGACACAAATACTAATGTACTAGAGTCTAAAATGGAAGGAATTCAAGATAAATTGGACAATAGAATCCAAAAAATTGAAAATGACTTGATAAATATTCAGGATAATAGCTTAGAAGAAAAATCTAAAATGAATGCTGATCAAAAGTATGGTAATGCAGAAAATCTGCAACAGAAGATTGAAAAAGAGATTTTAATGGCACAATATAATTTCACAGAATATGCGATAAGATTAAGAGGTTTGCAGGAAAATAATAGAGATGATTTAAGGAAAATATCTTCTGAATTTCTAGCTGGGATTCTAAAGGTTCAACCTGATGAAGTGTTTTGTAGGATTGACAGAGTTTATCGAATTAACTCCTGGATTGCCAAGCATAGGCAATTGCCTAGAGATGTGGTGATTTATTTTACAGATAGAGAAATTAGGAATAACATCGTGCAAAATTCCTTCAATTCTAAGTTGCAATTGCATGGAAGAAAGATCTGGATTTACAAGGAACTCCCACCTAAGATATTGATGGAAAGGAAGAAATTTGGTTTTCTGGTGAATGAGTTAAAAAAGAGAAATATCTTATACAGGTGGGACGCCCCAGTTGGTATTATATTTAGATATCAAGGAGAAAGATATCAGCTAAACACTGTTGAAAGAGCGGAAGAATTTTATCAAAATAGGTTGAAAATGAACTTAACATCTTCAGGTATAATACAGGATAAGCAGAAGGAGCCGGAAATAAAGGTAAAATATCGAAATATAGAGACTGTACCAGAAGAATTGCCTTTGGATTTATTGGATACCCCAGCTGGACTATCTACAAATCTGAGAGAAGTGGCATCTAACCTTAAGGTGATGACTTATCAAGGCAAGGATAAGCATGGAAACCAATTAGGTGAAATACAAGGGATAAAAAAGAAATATGAGATACAAAAACAAAACCAACAAGACCAATCTACAAAGCAGAACAAAATCCGACCGGATGATACACAATTTGTAGAAAAGAAACCAGGATGGAAAACAAACCCACAAAAAGAAAAGAAAAAAAAGAAATAGGTGGCATAAAAATAGAAATTTCTAAATCAGGCAACAGTGAAGCCAGTGACTTTAAAATATGAATTATTATGTGTAAACACAGAAGAGGCGACGTATTGGTTAATATCATCCTGAAGATTGTGGCAGATCTCTGCATGGCCGTAATTTGGGGACGTGAAATGAGCCTTAAACTGATGGATTTGAATTATCTATTTTGGAATATTTTTTTTGTGTTGATAAATATATTATATTATCTCGAATTACAAGGCAAGAGAATTATGCTGGGGCATGCAGAAGATCGGGTTGTTACCCACTACGATGACGGGAATTAATAATCCTGATGAAACCCATAATTATTACTATATGGAATATAATTATAATGTCACTCGGGTGGTTGTTTTTACTTTTATATATATAAGAAGATATTTACTACTGATGGGGGCAGATATGATTGAAGATCTGGAATAAACTGTTGCACCAGCAAGTTATGTTACCCGATTATGGATGTTGGTTCTACCAATCCAGTGGAAAGATCTTAAAGAAGATACTATATGGATTATAAATTTAAAGTTATTGTCTTTTCTTTTTTTTTTTTTTTATTTAGATATAATGGAAAATATAGACATAGATTTTTAAGTAGTGTGGGCAGTGAATCAATGATATTAAGAAATGTTGTGTATGGTAATTTTGCTTGATAGTGGGTGAATAAGCTAGTTAGTAGATTGATTAGTCTAAGAAAAGGGATTTTTAAGTGATATATTTAGGGGAGTGGAGGAAATGGATACAGTGGAATAAATGTTAAACTAGATTTGATGGGGAAGGCTGCTTTGAAATGTCATAGTAATATACATAGAAGATTAAATGTTAAAGTAGGACTTATTGTATAGTTTTAAAGTGGAGAAGTTATAATGTCATAGTATAATGTCTTTTTTTTCTCTTTCCTTTTTTTCCCTTTCTTTTCTCTTTTCTCTTTTCTGAAATGTATGGATAAAGGGGGATGTTATAATATTAATAATATTTTTAGTAAGTAAAGGTCAATATCTAGAGGAGGGAGTAAGTAATCTGTTATGAATTAGGTTTTTTTTTTGTTATGAAGAAGTCACGGGGGGGATGGGTGGGGTGGGGAGGGGGGGTTAGGGAGGGGGAGGGAGAGGGGGGGGGAAAAAAGGGGGGAAAATCTGTATTTGAAAACTTTTTCAATAAAAAAAAAAACTTTTTCTGCTTGGCAACATCCATGTGTAGGAAGTTAGCACCCACCCCTTTCCTGGAAGAGTGAAATATTTTAGGAAATATGAAAAAGGCAGAATATTATATTTCCCTGGGATAACCGTTTGGAAGCAGCTCCCATCTTCCTGCCCCCACCCTTTGTTAATGGGACAGAGGCAGAAACCCAATCCTTTGTCAAAGGACATTTGCAACACAATACCAACAGAAACTAACACAATGGGACCCATCTAGACAGGCTCACCACATGGCACCTGGGAAGATTGCATCAGCCAGCAAGACCCCCACCCCCTGGGAGTCTGGCAACCAATCAGGATACTCTTTCGGGGCCCCAAGTAATGCAGAGCCAGAGAGAGCATAAAAACCCGAGGATTTTCTGTATCTGCCCCTTTTCTGTTCAGGAACTCAAGCCATGTGATCCTGTCCACCATTAAACCATCTTTCCAAGCAGTCTCCATGTTTCCAGTGTCTGTTTCCCCACTTGGAGCAGAACCTAGAAGGATGTTTCTTCCAACACATGTATTTATGACAGTTGTAGTGTCCTTACCATGTGATCACCTTTTGCAACTTCTGACAAAGTCATTGGGGAAGCCAGATTCACTTAATAAACATGTTATTAACTTTACAACTGCTGTGATTCATTTAATAACTGTGGCAATTTTCAGGCTCGAAGTAATTCCTTATTCCAGCGATCTTTGCGGAGAGCCGAGAACGAACACTCCTTCCTTTTAAACATGGTCCCGGAGAGCAAGTGGGCGAAAATAAAGAAAATCGACGATAAACTCGCTTTTCTCACGGGATAGCGTACTCTCGCGGGATCCTTCCTACCTCTTCTGTCAACAAGTTCTGAGGGAACGCATGCGCAAGTCCATTTTCCTCCTTGACCCTCTCCGGATCTCAATAAAGTTTACGTTCTCGTGGTTTATTTTGTTTCTTCTCGTTTTTGTTTCGAAGAGCGCCGCCTGTTCCTTGCACTTCCGGTTCAGTCGGTGTGTGGGGCCATCTGGGATGGTCCTGGCGGCGGCAGCGGTTGTCCTTGGCGTGGGAGCGGCGACTTGATGGTCTTTCCAGGTGAGCGGTGTTGTCAGTGGTCGGTCCCTCTCTGCGGTGTCCAGCCTCCAGCTTATCCCTCTGCAGGAGCTGGTCGTCGCCCCCATCCCTGGCGCCATCGGCCTTTGTCAAAAGGCCCTGATTTTGACCGTCGGGGTCCGAGCTCCTACTGTGGGAGGCAGGTTGGTATTTGTTGGGAGGCCCAGTGGGAGGCATTGGGTGCTGAGTTAAGAGGGTTTGACCTTATCTGCAGGAATTCATTTGTCTAGGCTTTCTTTTCTCCTTCCAAGAACCTTATTGGATCTGTTCAGGCAATTAGTTAACATGGTTTCAGTTTTTAAAACGCATAAGAACAACCCTGCTGGATCATGTCAAGCCCATTTTAGAGTCCATTTTGTTTGTCACAGGCATCCAGATGCAGGGAGGAATAATAAAATGCAAAAGTTAAGTTCGTTTTGTTCATTTGGATATCTGAGCAAAAATTATATTTTAAAATCCCTGCAACTTCTCTTCCCTTCCTATTGTTTTCATTTTGAACCAATTGTTTCCTTCAGTGGGACTTACTTCTAAGTAGATTTACATAGGATTACACTGTTATATTCTGGTTTCTCCTCTCTCATTTTAAGTTATTAATTCCTCAGAAACTAAGCTATGTGTGAGACTGTATATCTAATATTCCATGCTAGATGGGGGGGAGGGGCTGTGCATTTATGAAGATTATTGAGTTCTGAAAACAGTTCTAAATGGCTTGCTATTTTGGACAATTCACCTTTTAGAAACACAAAACAGCTATAGAATGCATGATTCTGGATGAAAATTGGAATGTTCTGAATTTGGATCTCACAGAGAAAAAAAATTTACCCATCAGTAATATATATTCTGATAATTAAATAAGATAAGATAATTAAATCTTGACCAATTCTTTTGTAAATTGCACATATAAACGTTGAAATACAGGACAGTGGTGAACTGGAAAATCTTACTTTTATTTTCAAAAGCTGTATTTTACACTTCTCGTTAAAATTAAGATTACTTTGCTTGCAGTGGTCACAGATTAATGTTGATTGTAGAAATGATTGTGGCTCGTTGGTAAGTAAAGCATTAATGGCATGAAAAAAACCTCAGGACTATAAATCACTTCCATCTGATAATTCTAGCTTAATTATATATTGTTGGTCTAAATTATTGTTGTCCAAACTTTTGGTTTGCTTGGGCTACATTAAGTAAAGAGGAATTGTCTTGGGTTGCATATAAAATATATAGTTAATGTATGTTAATCACATGTTAAAAGTTTACAATCTTGTGGGGCCACATGCAGTCCATGGGCCATGGGTTGAAGAAGCCTGGTCATAGACCATTGGTTTGACTTAATATAAAAGTGTGTATGTTTTAAAACATGAAAAAATAATGTCCATGGACTGAGCTGTTTCTGAATATGTTTATATAATAGAATATTGCCTTTGAAAGAAAAGTAAAATCGGTAAAATAACTATTTTTTATTTTAGTATTTGTATTTTAGATTGAAGCTAGCACTAATGCTAACATTGGCAAGCAAACTGAAACGGGATGATGGTGTCAAGGGCTCCCGTACTTCCAACTCCACTTCTGATTCTACTCGAAGAGTGTCAATTAGAGATAAATTGCTTGTTAAAGGTAATGCACTTTCCTATTTGTTTTGTTCATTTTTTTTTTGTTAATTCAACTTAATGTCAAACAATTATCTGAGGGGTCCTTGGTGCTCTCTGAGCTTGCTTGTTTTCTTGCAGATGTTTCATTATCTAAACTAGGTATCATCATCAGTAAGAAGTGCAGTGTGCTGTCAATTGATATTCTAGTGCCGTGATGGCGAATTTATGGCATGCGTGCCAGAGGTGGCACGCAGTGCCCTCTCTGATGGCACACAAGCCATTGTCTCGGTTTAGCTGCCCATGCACGCGTGCCTCCCACCACCCAGCTGGTCTTCAGGTCTGCTTTTTTATGATGTTTTTTATGTTAGGTGTCCATTTTAAGTCTTGAGATATTATAGAACCTAGAAATTTGAAGGTCTCTACTGTTGATACTGTTTTGTTTGGTATCGTAAGAGATAGTAATATAGGAGGGTTTCTCTTAAAATCTACCATCATTTCTACGGTTCTGAGTGTGTTCAGTTCAAGATTGTTCTGGTCGCACCACAAGGCTAGTTCAACTTCCCATCTGTATGCAGATTCATCATCATCTTGAATGAGACCAATCACTATTGTATCATCTGCAAACTTCAGTACTTTAACAGATGAATCTTTTGAGATTCAGTTATTAATTTGTAGAGAGAAGTGGAGTCAGAATACAGCCCTTGGGGGTCAGTGTGCTAATTGTACAGGTATCTGATGTGATTTTGCCTACCTTCACCTGCTGCTTCCTGTCTGTTAGAAAGCTTATGATCCACTCACAATTGTAGTCAGGCACAGCTAGCTGATTTAGTTTAGTAAGAAGAATATCTGGAGTGATGGTATTGAATGTCGAGCTAAAGTCTACAGATAAAACCCTTGCTTAGGTCTTTGGAGATTCAAGATGTTGTAAGATGTAGTGCAGCGCCATATTAACAGCATCATCTGCCAATCTATTTGCTCAGTAGGCAAATTGCAAGGATCCGTGATGGTTTTCAAGTAGGCCAGCACTAGCTTTTCAAAGGTTTTCATAAGTACAAATGTAAGAGCAACTGGTCTAAAGTCATTCAGTTCCTTGATGGAGGGTTTCTTAGGCACTGGGATGATAGCAAAACATTTGAAGCAAGAAGGAACATAGCACATCTCTAGTGATTTATTAAAGATGCGGGTGAAAATGGGGGCCAGTTGGTCAGTACAAGCTTTTAAGCAAGAAGGATTTACCCTATTTTTTGCACTATAAGATGCACTTCCTCCCCCCTCCAAAATGGGTGGAAATGTGTGTGCATCTTATAGAGCGAATGTTGCTGAAGCCTGCCCACCCACCAGTCCCCACCCTTAAGCCTTTTCCGGCCTCTGCGTGCCCCATTTTCAGCTTCAGAACACCCCATTTTTGGCCTTCGCACGTCCCATTTTCAACCCATTTGAGGCAGTGGGGATCACCGTCATCGGCACTGTCGCTGATCGCTGCCAAGTGCTGGTGAACAGCAACAATTGGCGGTGATTCCCGCCACCTGGAATGGGCCGAAAATGGGACATGCAGAGGCAGTGATAGATGGCGGTGGCAATCCCCGCAGCCTGGAACCGCTGATCAGTGGTATTCCGGGAGGCGGATCCAACCGCCAATCAGCTGCTCATGCTAAATCAGGCTGCGATAACATGCTGAAGTTGACCAGGCTGTTTGCTGCAAGGATGCTAGCCAGATGAATACCGGTGGATGCTGGGAGGCAGAGGCAGATTTTTTTTCTTGTTTTCCTCCCCAAAAATTAAGTGTGTCTTATGGTCTGGAGCATTTTATAGTCCCAAAAATACAGTATCTTGTCTTGGCCTGGTGTTTTTCCTGGCTTTTGTCTGTGAAATAGACCTTGCAGATTATTTTCTGTAATCACCAAAGGAGCGGGGCCCAATGGGATGGGATCAATTGTAGGAGGCTTGACTGCTGTTGGTGTGTCTAAGATGGGGATTGTGGAGATAGGTGGCAGTAGTTTCCTCTCAAACCTACAGTAAAACACATTCAGATCATCTGCCAGTTGTCGATTTCCTTCAGCATGGAAAGGTGGTTTGCTGTAACTGGTGATATTTTAAAGAGTTTTCCACATGTTTGCTGGTTCATTTGTTGAGAACTGATTCCTTAGCGTTTCAGAGTAGCTTCTTTTGGCTGCTGTGATCTCCCTTGCTAATATGTTTCTGGCCTGACTGTACAGCATTCTGTCGCCTTTTCTGTAGGCTTCCTCTTTGGCACGATGTAGCTGCTTAAGTTTAGCTGTGAACCAAGGTTTATTGTTACTGTATATTCGCAGGTTTCTGGTCGGCATACATAGGAGTTCTGACCGGGCCCATGTTGCTCCTCAACCTCCTCACTGTCTGAATCTGCTGCCAGCTCTGCTAGCGGGCCACAACAATAGGTCTTTACAAAAACTGATATATGATGTTACAGTATCTGTGAGATCATCCAAGTCTGCAGGTATCTTTGGAAACGTTCCAATCAGTGCAATCAAGGCAAGCCTATAGCTTTAGCTTTGCCTCCTCAGTACAAGACCTCACTGATTTAATTGTTGGTTTTATGGTTTTAAGTCTTCGTCTATAAATGGGTACAAGGTGAATCATGCAATGATTAGAGTGTCCCACAGCTGCTCGTGGTAAAGACTGATAAGCATCTTTTAATGTTGTGTAGCAATGGTCTAAAATATTCTTGCCCCTAGTGAGACAGTTGACATGCTGAAAATATTTTGGTAGCAAGTATAAGAGCAGTATATTATAGAAGAAAAATGTGTGAAATGAAGTGGAATAGTTTAACAAAGGATATGTCTCATGATAAAAATGTAAAAGATGACAACAAAAGTAAGAGTTGGAAAATTTGAGAAGAGCTGATCCATAGAATTGCTGAAAATTGGACACTGGATAGCATCCAGTGAGAAAAAGGCACATCCACATCTTATCCGATAAGTGGTGTACCCAACTCCTGACAACAGGAAAACAGGTAGGCTTCAGGCCTACCATGGGAAGTTGGGAGGGGGGATAGTATAGAGTGAAGAAGATATGTAGCCAAAATAAAAATTTTTATAGAAAGTCAAGGCTAAGGATGGGTTAAGTGCCAGTGGACACTGGCCCTAGTCCCACCACCAATGCAGTTCCAGCAGCAAGCTGCCCAGCCACAGCCCCTCCTGCAACCCCAAGCTGTGATCCTTCAACAGGTGCTAATTAAATTAACCAGACTATTGGTCAGCTCTGTTTACAAAAGTCAGGTGAATGGTTGAAGGAAAAAGTATGTGAGTGAAAACAAGTTTCAAAGTCCTACACTCCTTCACAGAAAGTCCACCGATTCCCCAGTATAGGTATGTGGACAGTACTTGGGTCAAGATTAAAACGCAGGAATTGGAAGCCTTCACAAACACATCAATTCTTTGGACAGTTACATTAAATTCACTTAGGAAGATGTTAAGGAAAATAGTCTGGCCTTCCTGGACTGTGCAGTACATATTAAGGAAGATGGAAGTCTTAACATTAAAGTTTACAGAAATCCCACACACACACATACAGATCAATAACTACATCTTGATTCTCACCACCCACTGAAGCACAAAATGGGAGTGATCAGGACCCTATACCACCAGACTGAAATTTTGCCTACCAACAAAGATAAGAAAAAAAAGAACTAAACACCACATCAAGGAACTTGTGGCTATCTCCTCTGGGCCTTCATCAAATCCCCCCAAAAAGACCCAGCAGGAGCTCTTCAATAACAAAGAAGAGAACAATAAGCGAAGCAACATAGTCATTCCATATGTTGCAGGAATATCTGAAAAGTTCAGGAGGATTTTCAACCAACACAATATACATACACACTTTAAACCCAAAAATACACTAAGGCAGAAACTTTCCACCTCAAAGATAAAGCACCTTGACACAAACTGAGCAATGTGATATATGCAGTATAATTTTTTTTTTTTTAATTTGATTTATATGCCGCCCTTCTCCGAAGACTCAGGGCGGCTTACAATGTGCTCAGCACTGCATAATGCAGTGAGGTATATATAGATTTGTACATTGGAGAAACAAAGCAACCACTTCACAAATGCATGACACAACATAGGAGAACAGACTCCTTTAGGACAAGATTGTTCTGTCCCCAACCCCATGCACACACACCAATAGACGTTCAGGAGTTAAAGACCAAACCAGCTGGCAAAATCCTTTTCCTTATGATAACGGAACTTGGCAACAACCTAGTGGCTGCCTGCCAAGAGTTTATTATTTACGAAGAGGAGAGATAACTTCTCCCCACTTCTGATATATCAAAGGAAAGCAGCTCAATAATTACGGAATTAAATCAAGTCCAGAGATACTCCAGCAAAGTCTTAAAGCAAAAGTCCGGCAATGCAGAATGGCGTGGAAGCTTTCAGCTTTGTTCGTCACAAGGTTTGACTGGCCACCACGCTCCCTTTTATATCCTGTGGGGTGTGGTCCAGTGACTCAGCCTAATCTCGGGCACGCCCTTTCTTCTGTTGCGCGCGCTTATCTCTGCGACGCTGGCGTGGGTCCAGCCAAGACTCATTACCCTCATCACTGTCCATCTGTGGCTGCGTGGACGTGCTTGGCCCTGGCCCTATCTCTTGCCCTTCGGCGGACACCGAAGACATTGCCAGAGAGGAGGGTCCTGGAGAGGGAGGCCTTGCCAACTCCTCCCCTTCACTCTCGGAGTCCTCTCCTGACGATGACACAGGCTCCGGTAAAGGAGCCACAACAAAGATTCAGACAAAGGTCACTCTTGTGAAGCCAGTGAAGTCCACATTTTGGACAAAGAGGACTGCTGGTTTGAAAGAGGGATCAAAGAGGCTATTTACATTAAGATTTTTTTAAAAAAATTTGATTTATATGCCGCCCTTCTCCGGAGACTCAGGGTGGCTTACAATGCGCTAAGCAATAAGATTGAACAACCTTTTCTCCACCCAGGGGGATGGATACTACACTACGTATCTCCTGTTTACAACAGTCCTTTCAGTCTCTCAGAAACGACTTGAAGAAATATAAATGCTTCCATCCTCCACAGTTCAGTCAGAACTGAAGAGGCTTCTTAGATGAGAAGTGAAATGTCTTCAAGGAAAAGCAAAGTCCAGTTGTCTTTTGAAAAAGATGACTGAGAATCTCCATAGATTCTGTAACTGTTCTTGTAGTGAAACAGTTTATGCTCCTCAGCTTCCTATTGTGGCTAGTGTTAAAAATCAAACGATTGGTACTCCTTGGAAGAGAAAAAAGAAAAAAATGTATAGACAAAAATGGAGAGAATAAGTATTATATATCTAATGTAAACATATAAACAAGTAATAAAAGTATCTTTCCATTCCTCATTCCTTTACTTCTTCCATTTTGCCTGCCTCGTTGAATTCTCCTACCAATCTCAGCTTTAGGCTGCATGTCCCACTGTCCTTTGCTGTCTTCATACTATTTGTTTTCCCTCTCAATTTCTATTTCTTTCCTGAGCTTTTTAAATTTATTTTATCTGTATTCTTCCTCATTCTCCACTCTGAACATCTTTTGCTCATCAGTTTGCAGCCGGTCACTCTCTTGCCGGTTGCTCAGGTGGCCTCTTGCTCTCTCATATACACTTGCACATATAAACCATGGCTTAGATTTTTTTTTATTTAAAAAGTTTTAACAATCATTACAACAATTTCCCCCCCCACCCCCCCACCCCCTCTCCCTCCAACCCCCCTCCCCCCAGCCACCCACCCCCTGGACTTCCCAGAGCAAAAACAGGGTATAGCATAACAAACATAAGCTAAAATAAGATAACTTTCTGTGGTCTCCAAACTCCCTCTTGCTCTTTAACTCCCCTTTCAACTAACTAAACATATTCAAAAAGAAAATATAGGTTTCATTCATAAGCTATTTGAAACTTTTTAGTCCGATATTTGTTTTGAATATAGTCAATCCATCTTCTCCATTCCAATATATATCTTTCATTTGAATGGTCCTTCAAATACGCTGAAATTTTGGCCATCTCTGCTAAATTCACTACTTTTAGTGTCCATTCTTCAATAGTAGGCAAGTCTTCCTTCTTCCAGTACTGTGCCACCAAGAGTATGGCTGCTGTTATTAAATTTAAAATCAACTTAGTCTCTATAACAGTACAATCTGTAATTATGCCTAAGAAAAAGAACTGTGGAGTAAATTTTATCTTCTTTTTGAGAATATTTTGAATAATCCACTATATTTTTATCCAAAATGCCTTAATTTTTTTTACACGTCCACCATATATGATAATACATGGCATATCACATTCACATCTCCAACACTTAGGTTGCACACTTGGATACATACAGGCTAGTTTTTTAGGATCCAGATGCCATCTATAAAACATTTTATAAAAATTCTCTCTTAAATTTTGGGCTTGCGTGAACTTCACATTTCTAACCCATATTTTTTCCCATGTTTCCATCATTATTGGTTCTTCAATATTTTGTGCCCACTTTATTATACAGTCCTTAACTAACTCCGTTTCTGAATCTATTTCTACCAATGCATTATACAACCTTTTTATGTGCATTTGACTTTGATCTCTAATCTGTTTTATCAAATTCTCCTCATTTTGCAGAAAACCAATTTTCTGATCTTCTCTCCATCTAGCTTGCAACTGTACATATTGAAACCATGTTCGAATTGTCCTTTCTTTTAGTTGATTCAAAGATTTTAATTGTAATATACCTCTTTCCTTGTTAAGAAGCTCTTTATATGTAATCACATCCTGCCTTTGCTCTACACTTATATTCTCTATCGCGTGTCTGGGTATTGCCCACAATGGTAACTTCTCGTTTAGTTTATACTTATACTTTTTCCAGACATGCAATAGAGCATTCCTTAATATATGACTTTTAAAAGTCTTGTCCACTTTCTTATCATATAATAAATAAGCATGCCACCCATAAACCAAATCATATCCCTCTATATTCAATATTCTTTCTTCTGTTAAATTCATCCAATCACTCATTGCTGATAGGACAGCTGCCTTATAATATAGTCTTAAATTAGGCATTTTGAGGCCTCCTCTTTCACGTATATCCTGCATTATTTTTTGTTTTATTCTCGGTCTCTTCCCTGCCCAAACAAAATTGTTAATACCCTTCTGCCATATCTTCAAATTCTCATCTTTTTTAAGTATTGGTATCATTTGAAAAAGAAACAAAAACTTAGGCAAAACATTCATTTTTACTGCTGCTATTCTTTCTAGCAAGGATAATTGTAATTTTTTCCAGTTTTCCATCTCTCTCTGTATTTTTTGCCACAACGGATCATAATTATTCTTAAATAATTTCGCATTTGATGTCATAATATAGACCCCTAAATACTTAACTTTTTTTACAATTTCAAATCCTGTTAGTCTTTCTAATTCTTCTTTTTGATTTATAGTCATATTTTTAGTTATTATCTTCGTTTTCCCTGCATTTATTTTAAATCCAGATACTTGTCCATATTGATTAATTATATCCATTAGACCTACAACCAACTGTAATGGTTGGGTTAAAGTAACAACCAAGTCGTCTGCGAATGCTCGTAATCTATAGTCATACTGCCTAATCTTAATTCCACGTATCTTACTTAACAAAAGTTCCAAAGTCAAGATAAACAATAATGGAGACAAAGGACATCCTTGTCTTGTTCCTTTTTCTATATTAAAAGTATCTGTTAAACTACCATTAATTATTATTTGCGCTGTTTGTTTCTGATATATTGCCTTAATAGATTTTGTGAAATGTTCTCCAAACTGCATCTTTTCTATTATTTTCAATAAAAATTGCCAATTCAGTCGATCAAATGCTTTCTCTGCATCAAGAAATATCAGCACCGCAGGGATTTGGTTGTTCTTTCCCAAATACTCCAATAGGTTAACAACTTGCCTTACATTACTCTTCATTTGTCTACCATTTATAAAACCAGTTTGATCATTATGAATCATTTGTTGCATGACTGTCATTAACCTATTTGCTAATATTTTAGCAAAAATCTTGTAATCTGTATTTAAAAGTGATAATGGGCCTATAATTTTTTGGCTGGGTGTGGTCTTGCTCCTCCTTTGGAATCAGAGAAATATAAACTGTCCTCCAAGATGGGGGTACATCTCCTCCAGATTGTATATTAGTAAATAATTCTTTGAATGGTCCCACCATTTCTAACTGCAAATGTTTATAATAAGCAGCTGTCAAGCCATCCATCCCAGGAGCTTTACCCACATTACCCACTCAACTGCTTAATTGCAAACATAATATCCTCAGTGGTTATTGGTTGATTTAAACCCTCCCTTTGCTCTTTTGTAATTGTAGGAATATTCTCTTTCTGTAAATATCTATCTATATCTGTACCTTGAATTTTATCACTAGCATGCAACCTCGTATAAAATTCTAAAAATGCTTTTTTAATCATATTTTGCTGATAAACCTCTTTACCTCTATATTCTATTTTCTCTATAGTCCGTGACTTGTTTTTTCCTTAACAAATATGCTAACCACCTCCCTGGTTTATTAGCATTACAAAAAATATTATGTTTAGCATATTGCAAATTAGTTGCGACCTGATCTGCCATTAACATATTAAATTGCCCTCGCAATAAATTAATTGCCTCTTTTATTTTCTTATCTGCTGGATTCAATATCAAAGCTTGTTCTTTTTTTCTAATTTCCTCTTCTAAATCCTTCCTTTTTCTTTCCTGTTTGCGTCTATATTTATTATTCAAATATATCAAAATGCCTCTCATATATGCTTTACTTGCATCCCAAACCATTTCCATAGATGTACCCTTATGCATATTTATGATAAAAAATTCTTTCATAAATTTTTTACATTCTTTTACATTTTCCTCATATCTAAACAGATTTTCATTTAACCTCCAAGACCTCTTAGATCCCCTGCCATACTCTAATTCCATCCAAACTGGACTATGATCCGTTAAAACTCTTGGACAAATCTTCGTCTTCTTCACCCTGGAAAAAAGATCATTTGTAATTAATATAAAATCAATCCTGGAGAAAGATTGATGTCTATCAGAAAAAAAGGTAAAGTCTTTTTCTTCGGGGTTTCTCTCTCGCTAGATATCTCTCAGCTCCATATCCTCCATCATTTCAAAAAACAATTTTAGCAATCTGGCACACATTGAAATGTTCTGCAAGAGCCCCTTCTTATCTTTTTTAGTGTCCAAAACTCTATTCCAATCACCCAATAAAATACATAATTTATAATCCCATTGTAGTAACTTGGAATGTAAAAGCTTATAAAATTTTTCCTGTTGTTGGTTCGGTGCGTAGACTCCAATTAAAAGTATTTTTTCTCCTTTTATTAAAAGTTCAATTGCTATAAATCTGCTTCAATTAATTTGGCAATTAAGTCTTTTTTTAGGTATATAACTATACCATTCTTCTTCTCGGGAGCAGATGCAACAAAATGTATACCTAACCTTGCATTTATTAAGTATTTTTGATCTTTACTTCTAATATGAGTCTCTTGTAAACAAATTACATCATTTTTAAACTGTTTCAAATAATGAAATATTTTTCTCCTCTTTTGTGGTGAATTTAGGCCATTAACATTCCAGGTCAAAAATCTAGTTGCCATTCTTGGCCCCCCGAAGCATTTGGAGCATCTGCTGGAAATCTCCATGCATTTTACTTTTTGGCCTTGCTCCTCCCACTGCTTCTGTTTTTGTAGTATCTTGAATCATTTGAAGTTGCTGCACTCTTAATTCTTCTTGACGCTTGGCTGCCGCTCGAGTCTGTCTTTGATCCTTAGGTTCTTCTATCTCCAAAGCTTGAACAGTAGTCGAAAATTGTATTAATTCTTCTTGAACAATCAAATCACCCTTTCGGGCTTGTGCCAACAATTCTTCTTTCTCCCCCTTTCTTGCCCCCTCTATTTCCGTCTTCCTTCTAGCTTCCTGGGGCTGTGGGCATCCAGCCTTTAATACATTGGTATAGAAATCTTTTGCCTTCCACACTGAATTGAGACGATATCTTTCTCCTGAATAATTCACCACTAGACTAGCTGGAACTTCCCATCTATACTGTATCTGACGGTTTCTCAGTTCTTCCACCAGAAAGGCATAATCCTTTCTGGCTCTCAACATTTTGGGGGGAATTTCTTTCAATGTTAAAACCTCCTGCCCCTGCACTTGAAGTTTATTTTTAAAAGTGACTTGTAAGATTTCATTGCGTAATCTCCTTGTTGTAAAATAAACTACAATGTCTCTTGGTGGATGTTTCTGTCTGGCCACCCATGAATTGACACTATAAATTTTGTCAATTTGCCATTCAAAATTTGCTTTTTGATCTCCCATTATCTGTGCAAATGCTTCTGAAAAGATCTCTCTCAAATTCACTTGCTTATTTTCCTTGAGGCCTTTTATTCTCAGAGCAAATTCCATGTCTCTATATTGTATCATTATCACATCAGCCTCTTTCCGTCCTGGACCTCCCCCATTTTATTTTCCAAGTTCTCATTAGACTGCTTAATTTCTTCCACTTTTTCATCTATTGCTTCAATATGTCCTGCCAATCCTTGTACACCCATGATAATATCTTCTCTAATTTCTTGGTTTCATTTTTGAATAGTCTCTTTGACTTGAGCTATCTCTTCAGCAACCTCTCGAGTTTGCTCCTGAAACATTGAAGCAATTTTTTTTTCTGTAACAGAGGCTTGTATTTTGAGGGCTTCCTGCAACATTTCAAATGTTAATATTGTTGGTTCCGTTGGAACAGAGAGAGATTGCAATCTGGACGTTTGAACTGGCGAAGTCCCAGCACTTTTGGGGACAATAGCCTTAATTTGTTTTGAAGCCATTTTTTGTTTCCAATTTAAATTTATTCAGCTGCCAGAACAATAGATCCACCAAATCCAGAAATCAGTCTTTAAATAATATCAATTCTTTTTTTAAAAAATCACTGCTGTAATCTTTGATCTTTTCCTTTTTTTTTTAAAAGCACAAATCTCTAATTTTGAACAGGGGCTGCCAACACTAAAAAAAACTTTCCTTTTTAACTTTTGCTTTCACGCCCCATTAAAGCTCAATCGCCATCTTGGTTTCACTTTCTCCCCTTAATAAATCAGAAGGAAGTAATACACATTTGGAGTTAAAGTTCAGTACTTGCAGATCTAATTTCTCCTGAGTTTGCTCAGCCTGCTTCCGAATGATGTTTATTCCAAGCGTTGTTTGCAGGGGTGGTCGCGGTGTCTTCTGCTTAAAGCAGAAACGTCCCGGATCCGGAGCTCTGTCGGGCTTCCAGGGAGCTCTCACCCTTCAAGCCCCAGAATTGTTCCTGAGACTCCTTGGGGAGCTCTACCTATGCCCGTCTGTTCTCTTCCCTTTTCCCAGGGAGAAAGTTTCCAAGCTGCTAGACAGCTGATTTGCGCTGTTCTAGCAGCTTTACGAGATCGCAAGGCTGGCGCTCAAGAAAAGAGCGTCCTCGGTGCCTGCGGTGCCACCGGAAGTCCACCATGGCTTAGATTTTGAACTAGTGATGGCACCTTAGTTTGGGATATTCAGACACATTAGCAGTGACTGGAAGTGACTGGGACAACATCTTTCAAGTCATCTAGGGATACGCTTGATCCTGTGAACTCTGAGAAAGTTAATAAGAATACCAGCAATGTGAACTTGGCCATCTGCAGATTGATCAAGCCCAATATAGTTCCTCCAAGTTCCAGGAATGGTTGGATTCAATATGTGATTGTTCTCCTAAATAACTTCTTTCTGGTCTCTAGTCCCCCCTTTTAGGGAAAGTTGTAGTAAAGGTGATTAGATTTTAGTTTCATAGAATCATAGGGCTGGAACGGAATTTGGAAATTTTCTAGTCTAGCCCCCAGCTCAAGGCAGGAATCCTTATATCATCCCAATCAAAGCTCTAGTGATGGACCACCCACAGCTCTGGGAAGCAAGCTGTTCCATTGATTAATTGCTCTCACTGTAAGAAATTGTCTCCTTATTTCTAGGTTGTATCTCTTTTTAACAAACTTCCAACTGTTGTTTCTTGTCCTCTCCTCAGGTGCTTTGGGGAGTAAGTCAACCCCCTCTTCTGTGTGACAACCCCTCAAGTATTGGAAGACAGTTAACATATCCCCCCATTCTTTCTCTTTGATAGGCTAGACATACCTAGCTCTCTCAACCACTCAATTATATGGTTTAGCCTCCAGACCCTTTATTATTTTTGTACACTTTCTAGTGTCTTAGAATATTTTTTGTATCATGGTGACAAGAAACTGGACATAATATTTCCAGTATGGTCTTGCCAGTGTGATATAAAGTAATACTATAATTTCCTGTAATCTTGATACCATCCCTCCCTCTTTTTTATGTTTTATTTATTTTATTTGAATAACGTGTAAAAAATCCATTTCAGTCAAACAGTGTGTTGTCTGGGTACAGTTGTTTTTAGGCAATCGTAATCAAAATGCTTACAATAACATTCATCACAACAACATTGATACTATAATAACAATAATATTTAGCTTATCTATTTTATCAAATTTCCATTTTAACATTTATCCTTTTTATGTCCCTGCATTTTTATTGTCTAACCATTGGTAAAATAAGTCCCATGTCAAAAAGTATTCAGTTTCTTCTTTGTCCTTAATAGTAAGCATTAGTCTATTCATTTCTGTACATTCTAATATTTTCTTAATTTTCTTAACTCTCATCTGTTAAGATCTCGTCACACTTCCATTGTTGAGCATATACAATTCTAGCTGCAGTTAATACATGTAAAATCAAGTATATAGTCCCTTTGTCATATCTTTCTGGCAGAATGCCCAATAAAAATATTTCTGGTTTCATGTCTGTATGCTGTTTTACCATTTTTTGCAACCAAGTATGCATTTTCATCCAGTATTTTTTGGCTTTTGGACATGTCCACCACATATGCTAATATGAACCAGGTATTTGATTGCATTTCCAACATTTAGCAGATCTATCCTTACACATTTTTGCCAGTCTTGTTGGTGCAAAATGCCATCTATAGAACTTTTTATACAAATTTTCTTTATATGCAGTTGACAATTTAACATTTCTATCCCACAATTTCTGCCATTTGTCTAGTTCTATTGCATATTCAAAATTTTTAGCCCAAACTTTTTAGCCCAAACTTTCAAGCTTAATACCTAATAAGTAACAATATATTTTCTTTATCAGTTTTTCATCTGTTCCAGTTAATATTTGGTCCAATTCTGTTAACTCTTTATTGAAACCATACATTTTAGCATCTTTCTCATATCGAGATAATATCTGCATTTGTGGCCACCATGCAATGTCCATCCCTTGACTACTAAGTTCCTGCTTAGTTTTTAATTCCCCTTTCTCATTCAAAATATCTTTATATCTTACAATTTTTTCCATATTAATAATATTAGGATGTTTCAAGGCTTCCATTGTAGAAAGCCAGATTGGTATTTTCAAGTAGTAGTCTTCTTTAATTTTAAGCCATACTGATAACAGTGCATTTCTAACATAATGGCTTTGAAAGTAACTATGTATCTTATTCTTCCCATACCATAAAAAAACATGCCAATCTAGTTGAAGGCCGTGTCCTTCTAAAGTTAATAGTCTTTTATGCCTCAAATTGATCCATTCTTTCACCGATGTAAGTATTGAGGTAGTAAGTATTGGTACTACAATTCCCAATCTGGCAGCCCAAAGCTCCCTCTTTTTTTGGAGTCTTGCAACGTTTTCAAACCTATTCTTGCTTTTTCCCCTAGCAAAATATATTTTAATATTACTTTATTTAGTTCTTCAAAATATTTTCCCCAATTTTATTGGAATTGTTTGGAATAAATATAATAGTCTTGGTAAAATATTCATTTTTATAGTAGCTATTCTTCCTGTTAATGACAATTGCAGATCTTTCCATTTCTCCAAATCTAGTTTAATTTGTCGCATCAGTTTCATATAATTGTCCTCTTTAATTGTTGCACATTTTGCTGTTAATTGCATTCCTAGGTACTTCACAACTAGACACAAGGACAGTTTTTCCCCGAATGCCATCACTCTACTTAACAACTAATTCCCACAACACTGTCAAATAATTTATGAAGACTGTATTACTATTATTATTCTCTTCCTTACTAGTATCTATCTCTTATTACTATAACCATGTTGCTTGTATCTTTCAATTATATTGTTTTCATTTGTTTCCTAGTACGATTTGATAGCTTATTAGTAACCTTGACTATCACTAAGTGTTGTATCTTTTTTTTCTTAATGAATGTATTTTATTCTCCTTATGTACACAGAGAGCATATACACCTACGATTTTTTTTAAAAAAATTGATTTATATGCTGCCCTTCTCCGGAGACTCAGGGCAGCTTACAATGCGTTAAGCAATAGCCTTCATACTTTTGTATATTTATACAAAGTCAGCTTATTGCCCCCACAAACTGGGTCCTCAATTTACCCACCTTAGAAAGGATGGAAGGCTGAGTCGACTTTGAGCCTGGTGAGGATTGAACTCGCAGTAATTGCAGGCAGCTGGATGTTAAATGCTGCCTTAGGAGGCATTAGCCTCCTACGCCACTCAGGCTCAAGATAAATTCCTTGTGTGTCCAATCACACTTGGCCAATAAAGAATTCTATTCTATTCACTTTTTTAACTATCTGTATATCAGTTCTTTCCATCAACACTCTTTTTTGTGTATCAGATTTTTAACTAAAATCTTTGTCTTGTCTTTACTTATTTTCAGCCCTGGAACTTCCCCCTATTCTTCTATCTATCTTTTTTTCTTTTTAATTTTTCTTTTCCATTTTTACAATTTACATAACAATAAGCATTTTTTAACAGTACTGTGTCATGTGTCTCTTACAGTTATCTACATTTATTTCTAGACATTTTTGTTTCTCTGTTCTAACCACTTATACCACTTATCCCAAACCTCGTAAAATTCTGTTTCTTGCCTTTTATTTCTAATGTGAGCTTATATATCTTGGCACATTCTAATATCTTATGAATAATCCTCTCGTTGGCTGGTATATTTTCAAGTTTCCAACATTGGGCATAAACAATTTGTGCTGCTGTTACTATATGTAAAATGATACGTTGGAGTTGCTTCTTTATCTTTTGATTAATAAAAATAATAAAATAAAAATTCAGGTTTAACTTCAATTTGTTCTCCTTTTATCTCCTGTAACCATCTCCTCATCTGTTCCCAATATTTCTTTGCTTTGGGGCATTGCCACCACATGTGATAGAATGTTCTGTCCTTACATTTACACTTCCAGCAGTCCGGTTTCATATTTGCGTACATTTTAGCCAATCTCGCTGGTGTTAAATGCCACCTATAAAACATTTTATACT
Organism: Pantherophis guttatus; assembly: GCF_059756535.1. Classification (NCBI taxonomy): domain Eukaryota; kingdom Metazoa; phylum Chordata; class Lepidosauria; order Squamata; family Colubridae; genus Pantherophis; species Pantherophis guttatus. Next base: position 181,280,300 of record NC_142063.1, on the reverse strand, counting down.
GATTTTCTTTATATGCGGTCGACAAAGTTAATTTACAGTTTTTGTTCCATAATTTTTCCCATTCCTCTAAATTTATATTACGGGCTACATTTTGTGCCCATGCTATCATTGGACCCGTCACTATTTCTTCTTCCGTTTCTACCTCTAATAGATAGTTATATGCTTTTGTTATAAATTTTTCTTCCTTGCCTGTCAATATTCTATCCAATTGTTGTGGTACCCCTTGAATTCCATATTCTTCCATATCTTTTCTAAATCTTGACTGTGTCTGTAGATATGGCCACCGGTCTATAATTATACCCTGTTCTTTGATTTAAGCTTCCCCTGGCTATCTAATAATTCCTTATATTTTATCATCTTTTTTTTATCTAATGTGTTCGTATAAATCGTTGCTTCCATTGGTGAAACCCAGTTTGGCAATTTCATATAATGTTTCCTTGTAACCTTTCCCCATGTCCATATCAATGCTTCTCTTATTTGATGTTGATAAAAATATGAGTGTGCCTTATTACGTTTATCCCATAGGAAGGCATGCCAACCTGCCTGTAGGTCCTTCAGTCGTTAAAACCCTTTTATTGTCTAAGTTTATCCAGTCTCTGATCCATAATAGCCCCGCAGCTTGATAATAAAGTTCCCATTTTGGGAGTACAAAGCCACCTCTGCTTCTAATATCTTGTAACATTTTCATATTTATCCATGCTTTCTTACCCAGCCAAATAATTTTTTAAATTATTTTATTTAATTCCTCAAAGAATCTCCTTTCCAATTTTACAGGGACTGTCTGGAATAGATATAATAATTTTGGCAATATATTCATTTTAATCACTCTTATCCTTCCTAGTAGTGATAACTGTAATTTTCCCCAAATCTCTAAATCTTTTTTCATTTGTTGTATCAGTTTTTTATAATTATCATCTTTTACTGAAGAACACCTTAACAGTGAGGCAAATTTCTAAATATTTAATCTTTTTTTCAATTTGCAATCCCAAATCTTTTTCTAATTCTTTCTTTTCTTTTTCAGTTAAATTTTTTACTAACATTTTAGTCTTTTCTCTATTAATTTTCAATCCTGCCACTGTCCCAAATTTTTCTATTTCATTCATTAAGATGTTTCCTGTCTCTAGCGGCTCTTCTATGAAGAACACTAGGTCACCCGCAAATGCCTGTGTCTTATATTTTTCTTTTTTTTACCTTTAGTCCTTTTATCTGGCCTGGCCTAATCTCTCTTTTAAACTGTTTTTTTAAATTTTTTAAATTTTTAAATTTTAAATTTGTCTTATGAATTTGGGGTGTTTTAAATTTCATTTTTCGGGCCAATTATTTAATTGTATTTTAATGTTTTTTTAACATTTGTATTATATGTATTTTATTTGGCTGTTCACCGCCCTGAGTCCTTCGGGAGGACGGTATACAAATTCAATAAATAATAATAATAATCATCATCATCATCATCATCATCATCATCATCATCATCATCTCTCCATTGTATCTATTTTGGGTTAGCAGCACTTCTAATGTCAAGATGCAAAGCAGAGATGACATTGGGCATCCCTGTCTTACTCCTTTGCTTATTTCGAACTTCTCTGTGTTATCCCCATTAATTATTACTCTAGCTTTTTGTATCATGTATATCGTCTTTATTGTTTTCTCGAACTTCCCTCCAAATCTCATATCTTTAATCAGTTGGAACAAAAACTGCCTATTAAGATTATCTGGGCATCTAAAAATATTAGTGCGACCTGTTTTTCAGGATGTGCTTCATAATACTCTAAGACATTTAACACCGTTCTTACATTGTTCCTAATTTGCCTTGTGGGTAGAAAACCATTTTGATCCGAATGTATTATTTCATTTAATATTAATTTCAATCTTTCCGCAATTATAGTAATAAAATTTTTGTAATCTGTGTTCAACAGCAAGATTGGCCTGTAATTTTTTATTTGTTTGGGGTCTGTACTTTCTTTTAGAATAAGGGATATATAAGCTTCAGTCCAGAGTCTGGTAATTTGGCCTTCTCCAATATATCATTATACACTTCCAGTAGTATCATTTCAAAATCCTCATACAAACTGTTATATACCTCCCCTGGAAGTCCGTCTGGCCCAGGGGTTTTATTACTTTTTTGTTTTTGCACTGCTCTTCTTAATTCTGTGGCTGTTATCTCTTTATTTAATATTTTCCTCTGCTCTTCTTTTAGTTCCGGCAAACCATTAACCAGATGGCGCTGCTGAGCAGACTTTAACAAGCAATCTGCCTGGCAACAGAGCTCCTCTGTTTAGTTCCCTGCCAGATCCCTTTTCTGCCCCACTGGTTTGGCAACAGCCACCCAAGCATAAGTCCCTGCCTGCAGAGGCAATGCTTGCCCCGTTTTCAGCGGATGTCTGCTCTGGGGACAAACAACATGGTCAATTTCCACCTAATATGGAGACCATTATTTCTGAAGCCATAGAGAGGGGCATAGCAGCTGGGTTGTAGTGCAGACACAGTCACAGTCACAGGGATGCTTCTACTCGCTCTGAGTACTCTCAGTCAGTTGATTTGCCCCTCAGTCCTTCTCTGAGTGAGGGTGCCTTTCCTGCCGCCTTGAAAGAGGCGGTAGTGAGGCCCCTCCTCAAGAAGCCTTCCCTGGACCCGGCTGAATTAGCCAACCATCGTCCAGTCTCCAACCTTCGTTTTGTGGCGAAGGTTGTTGAGAGCGTGGTGGCACGACAACTTCCCCGGCACCTGGATGAAGCTATCTATCTAGACCCGTACCAGTCGGGCTTCAGGCAGGGGTACAGCACTGAAACGGCATTGGTCGCGTTGGTGGATGATCTCTGGAGGGCTCGGGACAGGGGTTGCTCCTCTGTCCTAGTCCTATTAGACCTCTCGGCGGCTTTTGATACCATCGACCATGGTATCATGCTGCAGCGGTTGAGGGGGTTAGGAATAGGGGGCACCGTTTTGCGGTGGTTCTCCTCCTTCCTCTCCGACCGCTCGCAGTTTGTGTTGGCAGGGGGACAGAGGTCGACCTCGAGGCATCTCGCATGGGGAGTGCCGCAAGGGTCGGTCCTCTCGCCTCTCCTGTTCAACATTTATGTGAAGCCGCTGGGTGAGATCATCCGTGGTTTTGGGGTGAAGTGTCATCTGTACGGTGATGATACTCAGCTGTACATCTCCACCCCAGACCACCCCAACGATGCCCTTGATGTGATGTCCCGCTGCCTGGAGGCCGTGCGGGCCTGGATGGGGAGGAACAGGCTCAGACTCAACCCCTCCAAGACCGAGTGGCTGTGGCTTCCGGCGCCCCGATATAGTCAGCAGGTGCCATCGCTGACTATTGGGGGTGAATCTTTGCCCCCCACGGAGAGGGCTCGCAATCTGGGTGTCCTCCTGGACGCACGGCTGTCTTTAGAAGAGCACATGACGGCCGTGGCCAGGGGGGCCTTTTATCAGGTTCGCCTGATTCGCCAGTTGCAGCCCTTTCTGGATCGGGACGCCTTGCGCACGGTCACTCACGCCCTTGTCACCTCCCGGTTAGACTATTGTAATGCTCTCTACATGGGGCTCCCCTTGAAGAGCACTCGGAGGCTCCAACTGGTCCAGAATGCGGCCGCGCGGGTGGTTATGGGTGCAACCCGTTGCGCCCACGTGACACCCCTCCTGCGCGAGCTGCACTGGCTCCCAGTGGTCTTCCGGGTGCGATTCAAGGTGTTGGTTACCACCTTTAAAGCGCTCCATGGCATAGGACCCGGGTACCTTCGGGACCGACTTCTGCCACCAATAGCCTCCCACCGACCAGTCCGCTCCCACAGAGAGGGTCTCCTCCGGGTGCCATCAGCCAAGTTATGTCGGCTGGCGACACCCAGGGGGAGGGCCTTCTCTGTGGGAGCTCCAGCCCTGTGGAATGAACTGCCCCCCGAAATACGAAAGATTTCCGACCTCCGGGTGTTTCGCTGCGCTCTGAAGACCCTGTTGTTCCACCAGGCAGGGTTACTAACATAACGTTTTAAATTGGGGTATTTTAAATTTCTGGGATTTTAATTGGAGCCTAATTATTTAATGATTTTAAATTTTAAATTGTTGTCGTGTTTTTTGTGTTTTTAAATAGGCTGTACACCGCCCTGAGTCCTTCGGGAGAAGGGCGGTATAGAAATAAAATTATTATTATTATTATTATTATTATAAAAGCCAAGGTGGCGCAGTGGTTAGAGTACAGTACTGCAGCTACTTCAGCTGACTACTAGTTCAGCAGATCAGCGAATCAGATCTCACCGGCTCAAGGTTGACTCAGCCTTCCATCCTTCCGAGGTTTGTAAAATGAGGACCCAGATTGTTAGAGGGCAATATGCTATTTAGTATACTGTCTTTGGTGTAAGCTGCCCAGAGTCCTCGGAGAGTGGGCGGCATAGAAATATGACAAATAAATAAATAAATAATAAATAAAAGACAGGCTTCAGGGGAGTCGCCACTCCCTTGAGGTTCTTACTCCCTGGACTCCTCTGATGCTTCTGATATTCAGGAGGACTTGGATAGAGACCTTGAGTTCTCGGAGGATGAGGGACTATCTCCTGATCAGCCCTCCTTTGTTGGGCATTTTCGCTCCCATTTATTTAAGTCCTTGCTGTATAAGGCCTCCAGCGCAGCACGTTCAACAGGACACCTGCCAGCAGTAGATACACCTGCAGATTCAGGGCATTCCAGTGGTTCCTTGTTCTCCGAGCCCAAGACAGAGGCCGAAGTGGTTCCTGCTCCACCATTGTTTACTGATGTGGTTAATAGGCAGTGGGCCACACCAGGGGTGGGGGCAAACCCCAGCTCCCTAGATAGATGCTTTTTTAACATGGCCCCAGAATTGTCCCAAGTCCTACAGGTGCCAGTGGTGGATGCCCCGATCACGGCGCTAGTGACTTCAGCTGTCCTGCCAGATGCCCCGGAAGAGGCTCTCTGGGCAGAGGACAGACGTGCAGAACCGTCTATCAAGAAGGTCCATCAGTCAGCAGCTTGGGCCGTGAAAGCCTCGACAGCAGCGTCCTTCTTTAATCGTGCCTTGTTGCTGTGGCTTTGACAGCTGCAGGACAGGATTCCGCTGACGGATCTATGAGTCCATCAGGACCTCAATAAGTTGTCGGCTGCCCTTGAATTTTTGGTGGACGCAACACTGGCAGCAGCGAAGTTCGCCTCCAAGGCCATCGCTTCGTCTGTGGCTTCTAGGTGGGTTCTTTGGCTATGACAGTGGCAGGCAGATGCTAAGCAGAAGTGGCGACTGGCATCTGCCCCATTCTCGGGGAAGCATCTGGGGAGTCGCTGGAGCCGCTGCTCGTGGAAACTAAACAAAAACGTAAGGTCCTTCATTCACTTGCACGACGGACAGATTCATGACCTTCTCCATACTTTTGAAACCAGTCCTTCCGGGGTCCTGATGGTGGAGTTGGCTCATTTAGGGCGCAGCGCCCATTCCAACCTAGGCAGGATCATCCCCAGGATAGGGCAGGGAAGTTTAGGCAATTCCCATCCAAGCCCTTTCGAGGGGGAGGGAGCCGCCATTACTGGTGCCAGCGATAACTGCCTCACGAACCCTCCCATTGGGGGACACCTGGCCTATTTTGCGAGGCACTGGGAGGGTATCACAACGGATGCATGGGTCCTGGAGACGGTCCGTTCGGGCCTCTCCTTAGAGTTCCTCTCTGCTCCCCCGAGGTTTTTCATCTCTTGCCCGGTTTCGGGTAATCCGGTCAAATGAGACCTCATGGAAACTGCTATCCAACACCTATTGGATATTCACGCTATTCAACCAGCTCCTGTGGTCGAGCGGGGGATGGGGTTTTATTCCATCCTCTTTGTAATTCCAAAAGCCTCGGGCGGGTATAGGGCAATTCTGGATCTCAAAAGACTGAACCGCTATGTTATTTACAAACGGTTCAAGATACATTCTCTTAAGTCCATCTTGGATGGCATCAGGGAGGGTGACTTCCTCACCTCAATTGACCTTACTGAGGGCTATTTACATATCCCCATTTTTTCAGGTCACAGAAAATTCCTCCGCTTTTGTTATGCAGGCGGGCACTATGAGTACTGAGCCTTGCCTTTGGCCTGTCGTCGGCGTCAAGGGTTTTTACGAAGGTATTGGCGGTCTTAGCAGCTTATCTGCGGGCTCGCCCTGTGCGCGTCCAGTGTTATCTGGACGACATCCTGATACAGTCCACCTCTAAGGAACTGGCATGTGAGGACCTTAAGATCACCATGCAGGTGCTTCAGGAGCACAGGTTTTCGGTTAATCTAAAAAAGAGTCATCTGATTCCTACAATACGGTTGCTGCATTTAGGGGCTGAGATTGATACTATTGAATGCAGGGTGTATCTTTCCCAGGAGCGCCAGGCGAGCTTGATCAAGCTAGTAGACCACATTAAGGGGGCTCATTCGGTACCCCTGGCGACGCTTTTGCATCTCCTGGGCAAGATGGTGTTCTGCATTTCAATCGTGCCTTGGGCGCGCTTACATGCAGATGAGTCCAGTGGTTCCTTCTCCTGTATCAGAGGGCGGGTACCAGCTCCTCCCTTTACAAGGTTAGTTTGCCTCCTGTGGTATTGCATTCCCTGGAATGGTGGGTTTCCCAAGCGCTTGCTAAAGGTTCTGCATTTAGGGAGCCTGAGTAACGACTGATGCCAGTCTCTATGGTTGGGGCGCTCACCTACAGGACAGGGTGGCCCAGGACATGTGGTCCCAGTCAGACTTGGCCCACAACAATAATTGGCTAGAACTCAGGGTGGTCCACCTGGCCCTTAAGGAGTTCCAGGATCTGGTGTCTGGCAGGCCTCTACTAATTTTAACTGACAATGTGGCCGTCAAGGCTCACATTAACAGACAGGGAAACCTAGTCTAGGGTCCTTATGGATGAGATTGAACGTCTTTGTACTTGGGCGGAGCGCCTCCAAATTCATTGAGAGCAGAGCACATTGCAGGGACAGCCAGTGTTGAGGCTGATTGGCTCAGCAGGGCCACAATTGACCATGCAGAGTGGCGCCTGCATCCCAATTTGTTTCAGGAACTGATGGAGCGCTTTGGAGAACCGACTCTGGACCTCTTTGCCACCCCGGACAACGCTCACCTGGACAGGTTCTTTACGAGGTTTGCGGTTCCAGGTTCGGAGAGCGACGATGCACTTTGCAGCACTTGGCCGGCAGAGCTGCTCTATGCCTTTCCACCGCTTCCCCTCATTCCGAGGGTGGTAAGGAAGATTCTTGCAGAATGGGCGGAGGTGCTCCTGATGGCTCTGCACTGGCCACGGCAACCTTGGTTTGCCGACTTGGTGGCCCTCTCGGTGGCCAGACCATGGAGGTACCGCCGGACAGAGTCTCCCTCAGCCAGGGGGCATTGGTCCACCCGGACCCTCAGTGGCTCCAATTGGCCGCCTGGCGTTTGAGCAGAGGGCTCTGAGCCAGGACAATATTCCTCCGAGGTCATTGATACCATCTAGGCCTCCCAGAGGGCTTCTACCAACAGGATTTATGAGTGAGCATTTTGCTCCTGGTGTGTTAAGTCAGGCCTTGACCCAACCTTAGTGACTGTGCCTCAGATTCTTCAATTCCTACAAGTGGGTTTGAACAAGGGGCTGTCGCCCAACATGCTCCGTCGCCAGGTGGTGGCACTATCATCTGTTTTTTTCCTGCAGAGGTTTGGATTCCCTGGCTCACCACACAAACATTCGCAGATTTCTCAAGGGCGCTACAAATCTTAGGCCTCTGGTGGTTCACCGTTTTCCGACTTGGGACCTTACCAAGGTCCTACAGGCCTCATGGGAGAACCCTTTGAGCCACTGCGAAAGGCCTCCTTGAGGTTTCTGTCCTTCGAAGTGGCCTTCCTGGTCGCCATAACTTCGGCCAGGAGCATCTCAGAATTGGCAGCCCTTTCGGTCTGTCCGGACCTGTATGTGTTTCATATCGACTGGGTGGTGTTGCTCCTGGACCCTTCCTTCCTACCAAAAAATTAATTCATGGTTTCACAGGGCCCAGGAGCTGATGCTCCCAAATTTTTGTCCCGATCCTGGGCATGCGCTGGAACATAAATGGCACACATTAGATGTGCGGAGAGCACTCCAGATTTATTTAAAGCGGACTTCTTCCTTCAGGAAGACGGAGTCTCTTTTTGTTTCATTTCAGTCGGCCTCCTTGGGGGCCAAGGTCACTTCTTCGACCCTGGGCCACTGGATTAGGGCGTGTATTGCCAAATCGTATGAAATTCAGGCCCTTCCATTGCCCAAGAGTATTACGGCACACTCCACCAGGAGTGCGGCTACAAGTGCGGCATGTGCTACGTACGCTTCCCTAAAGGAGGTTTGCCGTGCTGCTACCTGGTCCTCCCTGTTCCCCTTTATCAGACACTATAAACTTGACTTGTTTGCCTCTGCCGAGGCGGCCTTCGGGAGGCAGGTCCTCCAGCGGGTGCACACTGATGAGGGGACCTAGGGCCAGGCTCCTGCCCACCCGTAAGGACAGCACTGGTTTGGTATGGCCCATTTCTGGCTGCTGCCCCCACTACAATGGAGAAGGAACGTTGGTCTTACCTGATACAGTCCTTCTCGTTGAATGGGGGCAGCATCCAGCCCCACCCTGTTTTGGAGCCGGCCTCAGTCTGCTGGAGGGTGGTTTGTTTCTGGTTGTGTGTTTAACTGTTTGTTTATTGTTTCCGGATCCTAACACACTGAGACTGTCACTACTCCTTCGACAAAGCTGGGGACCGTTGGTGTAGGCATGTCCTCACAACTTGACAGTCTCAGTCCCATTGGCTAACAGACGACGACAACCCATTTCTGGATGCTGCCCCCACTCAACGAGAAGGACTGTATCAGGACCACTCCTTTTCGTTCACCACCGCATTGTAGTCTCCTACCATCGAAATATTTCCCTGTTCCATTTCTATAAGTTTTTCATGTAATTTGCTGTAAAATTCTTTTTGATTCTCATTTGGGGCATAAACTGTCACCAACAACCATGATTTCTGCCCAATTTGTAGTTCTATCATTAAAACTCTTCCATCTATATCTTGATATTTTAATTTAGCCTTTATCCCCTCCCTGATATATACCACTATTCCCCTCTATTTTTGTTCCACTAATGCTGTGTTCCTAATTTAGGGAATTCCAAACATTTTCTGTGCTGCTCTTTTATATGTACGTCTAGTAGGCACACTATATCTATACGTTATTTTGCTAATTTTGTTAATATTTGTTTGCTTTTAGCAGGAGCATTTAATCCGTTAACATTAATCGATATTAGCCTAATTTCTTTTCCATTGTTCTACTTATATATTGGTTTCTGTCTTCTATTGATTCTAATATCTCTTTGTGGTTGTGTTCTCAAACCCGCTCCTTCTCCTTTCCTTTGTCCCTTTTCTTCCTTGCTTTCTATCTCCAGTTCTATTTCTTTTAGCTCCTGTTGCTGATCTTCCTGACTTCTAGATTCTAATTCCTCTTTGCTACTGCTCTCTTCTTCCACCCCCTCCAGCTGATCATAGAGTTCTTGTGCCTTGTCTAGATTGTCTATCTTAATCTTTCTTTCTTGCCACGATACCAACATCCCTTCTGGGATTAACCATCTAAATAGTATATTTCTTTTAATCAGCTGTGCAGCGAGAAACCTATAGTCTCTTCTCTGTTCTCTTACTTTCTTGAGGACTTGTTTTAGTGTTTGTATTTCTTTATCCTTATAAATCATTGGGTCATCTCTCGTAATATTATAAATTATGTCTCTGATTTTCTTTCTCGCAAATTTGCATCAAGTTTACAGTACTGTTTTAATTAATTCTCAACTTAATTCAAATCTGCTTAATTCCCTTTATAACCAATCTTGGCAGTACCTTGAATACAATGCTGTTTGTTCTCTTAACTCTTCTTTATACCTTTATGCCTTAATCCCCTCTTAATCCCCTAATTTAATCCTTTTAGCCTCTAACTATTCGTTACAACTATATATTTATATAAATGTCTATAAGTGTTATTTTCACAATACTCAAATTAATTATTATTAAAAATTAATATATATATATGTAGAACTATCAGTCAGTTAATTGTAAATAACATATACTTATAACTCTAAATCAATTATTATTGATTTAGGGAGCTAGGAGCTGACCGTACGTCAAGTGGCCCATATCATCCAAGAAGCAATCCCTGGTTTGATGAAGAATGTCTGCTGCTTAGGAACAAGATTAGTCAGGTTTACCTGCTTTATCGTAATCGAGGGGATAAACGCCTACCTGAGGACTATTATCGCCTGAAGCGGGAGTATAAAGGATTAATTGTTAAGAAAAAGAGGGCTAAAGAAAATGAGAAGTGGGATCTACTTCTCCTCTCCATCCAGCAGAAGAACACTCGACTATTTTGGCAAATTGTTGCCAGTTCGTTGCCTGGTCATCAAGAACTCCCTCTCTGTTGTATCTCCAACAGAGATTAGGAAAACCATTTTGGGTCAATCTTCCAGGCTTCAATAGTCACGACCGGACTTGGACCACAACTGCCCCCTGCAATTCCGGACTGGCATCCCGTGACTCACACTGAGATTAGTGAGTTTATCTCTGAAATCAAGTCAGGCAAAGCCCCTGGCCCTGATGCTATACCCCCTGATTTGCTAAAATCTAATCCCGAGTGGTGGATTAATACCTCTGGCAGGATTCCTACCTCCTGGAGTCTAGCAATCATTGTTCCTGTTTTTAAACGAGGAAATAGGAACAACCCAGCCGATTATCATCCTATAAGTCTGCTCTCCATCATTGGAAAATCGTATGCTAAATATCTCCAACGGAGACTCCTCACCTGGGTTGAGGAATCCAACATCATTGATGTTGAACAGATTGGGTTCAAAGCGGGCTGTGCCACATTGGACCACTGCTTTGTCCTAGCGCACCTGGTTGATAAATACACCACCATACCAGGTGGTAAACTTTTTACTGCTTTTATTGATCTAAAGGCAGTGTTTGATTCAATCCCGAGGGAATTGTTGTGGTCAAAATTGCTCAAAAGTTCCATTGATAGACGTCTTCTGTTCTTAATTAAATCCCTACATAATCAGACTTTTAGTCAGGTCAGGTGTGGTTTGCAGGGAAAATTCTCTAATCCTATCCCGATAAAGAGCAGAGTAAGGCAGGGCTGTGTCCTGGCTCCTCTTTTGTTTAATTTATTATCTGACTTGGCCTCTTACATTGGACATACTGAGTCCCATGCCCCAAAGTTGTCAACTACGAAGATCCCGCTTCTCCTTTCTGCTGATGATGCGGTCCTCCTATCACTGTCAAGGCTTGGTCTGAAAAGGCTACTTTCTGCATTTGGGTCCTACTGCGCTGAGAATGGATGTTGGTCTTACCTGATACGTCCTTTCTCGATCAGGAGGAAACGACAGTCAGGCTGGGGTATGACTCGTCTATGCAGCATGGGACCGAGTCTGCCAAATTTGAATAGCTCCGCCCTCTTGGCCCAGTGTTTCGGCGAGGGCGCTGGCGCAGACTGACATGTCTTCCTGAAATGAGAGAGAATTAGTAGAGCCTCCCCCCCCCGTCAATCCAATCAGGCCGGACCAAAGGGTGGGGCTGACTGTCGTTTCCTCCTGATCGAGAAAGGACGTATCAGGTAAGACCAACGTACATTCTCTGGAAGGAGGGAAGCGACAGTCAGGCTGGGGACATACCAAAGCTGCATGTCCACCAGGGAGGAAGAGGTCTGGCCTGAGGTGTTTAAGAGCGATGCACTGCCTGCAGCACCCGATGGCCGAAAGCTCAAACGAGTCCACTCGGTAGTGTCGAATGAACAGGGAGATAGATGTCCAAGTGGCAGCGCGGCAGACCTCCTCTAGGGGCGCTCGAGTCACCCACGCAGCCGATGTGGCCGCACTCCTGGTCGAGTGAGCCATGACGTGACGGGGCACGGGGAGTTTCAGCTGCTGATAGGCCGTGGCGATGGTAGCCCTGATCCAACGGCCTAGGGTAGGACTCTTGATGCAGGAACCGATGGACTCTGGTTGGAAGGAAACAAATAGCGCTTCCGTTTTGCGGAGGGGAGCGGTCCTAGTGATATAAATCTTCAGAGCCCTACGAACGTCCAGGGAGTGCCAGGATTGTTCTAGTCTGTGTGCTGGGCACGGGCAAAAATCTGGGAGAACCAGCTCCTGTGCTCTGTGGAAGAGTGAATTGATCTTGGGGAGGAAAGCAGGATCCAGGTGAAGGACCACCCTGTCGTTGTGGAAAATACAAAGGTCACTGCGGACTGAGAGGGCAGCCATCTCCGAGATCTGATGGGCAGAGGTGATGGCGAGGAGGAAGGAGACTTTGAATGACAAGAAGTGGAAGGAAATCTGCCGGAGAGGCTCGAATGGAGACAAAGTCAGCGCCTAAGGACCTTGTTGAGGTTCCAGGTAGGATACCTGTGAGTGGTTGGAGGACGCAGGTTAGTTGCCCCTCGCAAAAAATTACAGATGAACGGGTGCCGGGACAGAGAATCCGGTGACCCACAGGAGAGAACTGAAGCGAGAGCGGCTACTTGACAGCGGAGTGTGTTAGGGGCCAAGCCCGCCTCGAAGCCATCCTGAAGGAAGGAGAGAACCTGAATGTCGGAGGCGGACAGTGGGTCAGTCGAGGACCGCTTGCACCAAGATGAGAAGGTGTCCCATGTGGCCCCGTAGATGTGAGTTGTTGACGGTCGGCGAGCAGCTTGAATGGTTGAAATAATTCAAGAAGGAATGCTGGCTGCCTTCAAGAGGCACCGCTCAACCTCCAGACGGTTAGTTGGAGCCACGTGGGGTCTGGGTGTCGGAGGGCTCCCTGGGTTAGTTCCATCCTGGTGTCCGGGATGCGCCAATCGTTGGCCGTCGACAGAGAGATTAAGTCCGCATACCACGGCTGCCGAGGCCAGTGTGGAGCAACAGGAATGAGTTCCGCTCTCTCGTCCAGCATCTTGCGGACAACTCGCGGTATTAACGGCAGAGGGGGGGACGCATAGAGCAGTCCGGGCGGCCAGGAGCTGCGCAGGGCGTTTGTGGCTTTAGCTTGTGGATCCGGGAACCGGGAGAAGTACCTGGGCAGTTGGTGATTGGCTTTCGAGGCAAAGAGATCAACCACTGGGCTCCCGAACCGGGTCACAATCTCCTGGAAGAGAGCTGGAGGGATGCTCCATTCGCCTTGATCCACCTGACCGCGACTGAGGGCGTCCGCCTGAACGTTCGTGACTCCGGAAATATGGTCTGCCCTGATGGAGTTGAGGTGGGCTTCGGCCCAGCTACCCAGTAGGATGGTTTCTGTTAAAAGAGCTCTGGAGTGAGTACCGCCCATCTTGCTGATGTGCGCCTTTGTAGACATGTCCGTTAGGACCAGGATGTCCTTGCCCTCCACCAAGCTGCGGAAGCGGACGAGGGCTAGGCAGACCACTCTCAGTTCCAGAAAATTGATGCTGCAGTGACGTTCTTGATCGGACCACTGCCCCTGCGCCATGTGATGTTGCAGGTGGGCCCCCCAACCTGATAAGCTGGCGTCTGTCATGAGCTCGAGGCGGAGAGGCTCCCGGTAATTGCTGCCCCGTGAAATGGCCTCCGAGGTCCACCACTGGAGAGACGAGACAACAGGTTGAGGCAGTCTCAGGCAGGTCACCGAGATGCCTTGTCCGGACCGTTGATGTGGCAGTAGGAACCACTGCAGCTGTCTGCTATGCAAGCGAGACCAGGGGACGATGCCGAACGTGGAAACCATTTTGCCCAAGAGACAAGATAGCTTAAGGGCGGAAGCCGAACCCTCTGACCTACACTGACTAGCTAAAGCTCGAAGGCTCCCTTGGCGATCAGGGGATAGGGACACTTGGGAGGACACTGTGTCAATGGCCGCCCCCAAATGAAGGATGTGAGTGGAAGGAGAAAGGTGACTCTTAGGCCAATTAACAGAAAATCCATGACTCTGAATGAGGGAGAGAACTGTAGAGAGATCCTGATGAGCAGAGGAAAGGGATGAGGAGAGAATGAGAATGTCATCTAAATAGAATTGCAGACGGATGGGGAGGGAGCGAATATGCCCGATCAAGGCAGCCATTACCTTAGTAAAAACCCAAGGGGTCGAGGAAAGGCCAAAGGATAAGGCCCTGTATTGGAAATGTTCGCCCTTGTAGAGGAAACGGAGAAAATGCCGGTGCGGGGGGGGGGCTATAGGGATGTGGAGGTAAGCCTCCGTTAGGTCAATGGAGGACAGGAAATCCCCCGGGCGGACACACTCCAAGATGCTAAACAGAGTATGCATCTTGAACCGGCGATAGATGATGTACCAGTTCAAGGCCTTGAGGTCTAAGATAGCCCTCCAGCCCCCCGAGGATTTCCCGACAATAAAAAGGCGGGAATAAAACCCCTGGCCCTGCTGGTCCTGGGGAACCCGTTGAATCGCTCAGATAGAGAGGAGATGCTGTATGGCTGAGGAGACCAGGGCCTGCTTGGTCGGGTCGTGAGAGACCGGGCAAGCGAGGAAAACGGGTGGGGGGGAGTGAGAAATTCCAAATAAAGACCCGATTTTATTGTGGATAGCACCCAGGCATCAGAGATGGAAGCTTGCCATTGGTCATAAAAGTAGGACAACCGTCCACCAATGGGAAGATCCAAGAGGGATCTATCTACCTTTCCTGGAAAAACGTCCCCTTCCACCCCAAAAGGACCGCCGAGGGGGGTACTTGCCCCCAGATCTGACCTGTGAGTCAAGTTGTTGTGATCTAGGCGGGACAGGGCGCTGATAGCGATACGAGGTGGAGTCGGAGGCTCGAAAGGACTAGAACCGAGGATAGGGTGAGTAGCGGGAGTCTGCCCGCCTGTTGGCTGAAGGAAGAATCTTGCACCTGTCTCTCGTCTCGATCAGAAGAGGCTCCAGAGGAGGACCAAACAGGCTCCCGGTGGAGTAGGGAGCAGAGGCCAGATGCCATTTACTGCACATGTCCGCTTGCCAACTTCTGAGCCACAGGAGGTGGCGCGATGTAACCGAGAAGCCTAGGGCCTTAGCCGCAAACCTGGTGGCATTCAGTGTTGCATCGGTTGAGTACTCAAGAGCTGCTGAGATCTTGTTCAGGTCCTGATGGGCCCTGGTGTTGGAGTGCGGAATGTGGTCCTGGAGCTGCTTGAGCCAGAGGAGGGCCGCCCGGTTGAAGAAGGACGCCGAAGTAGAGGCCCTGATCACCCAGGCCGCCGCCTGGTGTCCTTTAACCAGGGTCTTCTCGGCCCGCTTATCCTCCGGCTGGTGGGAATCCTCCGGGGGCCCCATCAGATGAACTGGATTAAAAAGAGCCACAATGGGTGGCTCCACGACAGGTGGTTGTAGAAGGTCATACATGGTCGATGCTGAGTTGTAAAGGCGTTTGTCCAGGCCATTGGGGCTGGGACCAGCTCCTGGCAAAGCCCATTGACGGTGGAGAACGTCCAGGAAAAGCTTGGGTGCTGGGATGGTTTCGGGATCGATGGTTGGCTCGGCAAATAAGGCTGAGGCAGTATCCAAAGAGGACTGAGCGCTGGAAGAAAAGGGGACCTCCCTTAATCTAGTGGTTGCAATTGCCTTATAAAGCAGTGAATGAAACATCTTCCGGCCTATGAAGGGGGCTTGGTCAGGGAGAAACCACTCGTCATCAGATAGGGCAGAGTCCAGAACATCGTCTGCCCCGTAAATGGACCCCTGGTCTGGAGAAGTGGGGGACCCAGCCAGGTTCTGATCGGAGATGTGATCATCTATCTCTGCGGTGCGCTGAGGAGGTTGTGATGGAGAAGCGGTCTCCGCAGGCAAGCTCCCCTGTTGTAGGCATTGGGCAAGGCTTTGTTTGATTGCCCTTGTCAGAATAGCCTCTAAGGTCTCAGGTAGCTGAACAGAGGTCTCCCGGGTAGGAGGGGCCTGAGCGGCTTGAGCCCTGGGGAGTCGGAGGTGCAGACACTGTTTGAAACAAAGGCTCCTTCCCGGGGGAGGGGCAGGGCCCTCAGGGGCTGGGCGGTCTGGAGACAGTCCCCTGGAGAGATGGTCATACTCCTGGGAGAGAGACCCTGTGGTAGAGGAGGCTCACGAGGCAGGTGGAGGGTCCTGAGGCCTTGATTGAGATTGGGCCTTGGAAAAGGCTTTTTCCATTGCCTTATGCCTGCGCAGTTCGTCCCTGGATGAGGGAAGCACAGCCGTGGAAGAGGTTTCGGGCGCTCTTTTTGGCAGTCCCTGGTAGCTACCTCTCCCTGGTGTTAACTGACTCCTATACTTCTCGATGGGAGAGGGAGCTGACGAAGAAACTCCACCTGCTAGGTTTTTCGGGGGATGCATTGGGAGACTATGGCCTTAAGGACGCCCAATCTAGGGTAGTCCAATGGCTTGTGGACATAGACTTGCAATATCTAAGAGCTAGAGCTAATAAAATATGCTCCCCTCTGACCTTCAGCCAATTTAACAATTATGGACTGAGGATGGTCTCATACTTTTACACTTTAACCATCCCTAAGTATAGAAGAGTCTTCACCCTTGCTCGTTTCAATGTCTTGCCCTCAGCATTGCTGGACGGATGATTTAAGAGGTTCCCGATAAGTGAGCGATTATGCCCCTGTGATAGAGCTGAGGTTGAAACTGTGGAGCATGTTCTTTTATACTGCCCTATGTATAACGCAGGCAGGACTAAATTACTGTCTCTCTTAGAAACAGATCTCTCTGGATCCAATGCTAGTATTTTGACCTTATATTGTTTAGGGGATGGCTCCTCACACATTACTTTTCAGGTTCTAAATTTTTTTTAAGAGCTGTAACTATTAGAGGAGAATGCTGTAATTCCTCTCAGCCAAGGCTTCTGGTAGCCAACTGTCTATGATGTTACTTTCCCCACGTTCTTTTACAATTATATTTGTATTTTGGTCTGTGACGGCAAATAAAAGTTATATATATGGATCGCTCAAGCTCATTATCTACCTAAATCAGTCTGTAATCCATCTCTTCTATTTTCTTATCTGTTTGCTCTGTCTTCTCTTCCATTTTCTGAATCCGTTGTTCATTTTTAGTGATTATTTGCTGGATGTTATCTGTTTTATTCTCCATCTTTTGTTCCATCTTTTGCATCCTATCTGCCAAATCATCATGATTCTTGGCCATGGCTTCTTGCAGAAATGAAAACATAGTTTTCATTTCTGACCGAAAAGTATTTAATCTTTTGTTCTGCAACATGGTGTCTATAGGATGTTGATTTGCTGTCCTTGATGCTGCTGCTGGTGGTGGTCGTGGTGGTGCAGATGATGTATTTTTTCTCCCTGTTTTGCTTAAATTTGTATTGCTTGTCATTTTGATAATTTTAGGTAGTAAAATATTTTAAGTAATAATTATTTAACAGAGACAACCAATCAATAATCAAACAATAATAAATCCAATAATACAATACTCTACAGTATCCAACTTAAAGAGTACACCTGAAGCAGTCCAACAATTTCCTTTCTTATTCCCAGTTCTTGATTTCAGACCTCAAGTCACTTTACTTTTTTAGCTGTTGTATTACACAAAGCCAAAATATCCATAATCCAAAATTCTCTTCAAAAATTCTCTTCTTTTTTGATAAATTTCAATCCACAAAGGCTCACCAAACCCCAAAATTGTATCAACCAATTATAAATCACCAAAAAGGAGAACTAAAAGATCAAAGTCTTCACTGTCTTTATAAACAACTATTATTTTCCAGTTTCAGTTGCTCAATTTATAAAATCCATATCCAGTCAGAGAGCTACAGTGTTTAAAACTTACACCGTTTCCACTCTCTTTCTTCTCTGTGTAAACAATTCCCAGGTGCAGGCAATTTATCTGAATCTTTTAACAATGTTCTTTCAATAAACTGCCCAAGGTTAATTTTTAACTCACTTTCTTTTCTTCACTTTCTTTCTGTAATGGTTTTCTTTGGCCAGCAGGTGTCACTGTTCCTCTATTTCCCTTCTACTCCACTCCTTTAACTTCCTTTAACATACGCCAAATCTTTTTCCTTTAGAGGTTCCCGAGTTTTATATTCCCCCCAAAAATGTTTTAGTTCAATGAAATCCAATTAATCCAATTAATATTATCCTTAGAATAACCAGTCCGGATTTCCTCTTTTAACACTTATTTCTTTCTAAAACAGTTCAAATTCTTCTCTGGATCTATTTCAGCTTTGTGCTTATTCGTCGCTATTCTCGGGGTGGAAGATAAACAAATCCACCCCCTTCTTTCACAGTCCCACTGTCACTCAAACCAGTTTTAAAAGGGGCAAATTCCTCAACAGAAGTGGAACATTCTCACCCAGTCACCACACTGTTCTTCCTCAATCTTCACTCATTCTTCTCCTGTCAGGCTCTCACAGCCTCGGTCAGGGACTCAATGGCCGTCTTTTTGTTCCTGCTGGTTTGAGAGCTTTCCTCTGGATCAAACAAGGAGTTCGCGATCTCCTTGTGATCTATGGAGTGTCCTCTCTTCTTCACCACCCCTCAAGGGTGGCTTAGGTCCCTTGAGATCCTCTGGCAGGAGGAATTTGGCAAACTTCCATAGAGCCCTATGGAAAGTACACTGTATTGCCGCGACGTCAGCCCCGCCCTCCATCTCTAGCCCTCCCTCTGTTGATGCAGCTTAGAACTGCTCCGACTTTTTTGATAGCCACAGCAGACTGCTGGCTCATACTTAAATAGTTGTCCACTGGGACACCTAGATCCCTCTCATAATCACTGCTGTTGAGCGAGGTACCACATTTCTATACCTGTGCATTTGTTTTTTCTTTTCTAAGTGTACAATCTTGCTTTTCTTGCCACTGAATTGCATTCATTTTGTTCAATATCCTGGAGCACTGGGGAACCACCAGAGGACTGGAAAAGAGCTGATGTGGTTCCCATCCTCAAAAAGGGGGAAAAACAGACCCAGGAAACTGCAGACCAATCAGCCTAACATCAATCCTGGGAAGATACTGGAAAAGATAATAAAACATCTGCCAACATCTAGAAATGAGTAAAGTAATAACTAGAAGTCAGCATCGCTTTGTTAAAAACAAATCATGCCAAACCAATCTTATTTCATTCTTCAACATAGTGACTACCGTATTTTTCGGAGTATAAGACGCACCAGAGTATAAGACGCACCTTAGTTTTTGGGGAAGAAAATAAGAAAAAAACTGATTGGCAGGTAGATCGGCCTCCCGGAATACCCCCAATCAGCTATTCCCAGAGGTGAATTTTAGCAACAGGTTCCTTGGTTGTGAGCTCTGTGCCTTGCTTTTTTTTTGGCTTTTTTTTCTGCTTCTGAAACTCTGTTTCAGAAAAAAAAACTTTTCTTCCTGCCTCTGAAAGCCTCCAAAACAGAGCTTCAGAAAAAAAGCCTCTGAAGTTCTGTTTGGGGACTTCTTTTCTGAAGCTCTGTTTGAGGGCTTCTTTTCTTTACTTTTTTTTGTAAATATTTTTTATTTTTTTCAAACATAAACATAAAATATAACTTTCAAGAACAGAGTCTCAATCTGGTCATAGATAGTTACCACACTTACATTCCTTTAACAAGCTCCATTCAATTTCCTGTTACATCTTTTACGGATAGAAATTCAAAACATAAAAGAACAGATTTTAACATAAAGTCTAACAGCTTCACCTAAACAAATCCATTATATCAATACAATTTTAAATTTCAAATTAACTTTCGCTCATTTTTATATCTATATATCAATCCTGATTTTATCTTGTTCTTCTTCACCTTGTATCTTTTACCATCAGTGTCAGAATAATTTTTAACAATATTCTAACCTCTTATTCTAATTATTTACCTTACAATTTTATCACCACAAATCTTAATTTCAAGTTCAATACAACTCTATTTTTATTACACTTTATAAAACAAAATTCTATCTAATTCTTAATCTCTTGACCCTTTTCCTCAAATCTTAGTATATTAAACATACTTAAAAACATTTATCATCTATTCCAGTTTTCATACTACACAGATTTATCACAAAAACATGTTGCATTTAAACTAATTTCCAGCATATTTTCTTCCATACCTCCCTCTATTGTTTGGCTGTTTTCCAGCATATTATGTTTGGCTGATTCCCAGCATAGTCCCCTCCAGAACACCAACTATTTTTGGCTAATTTCCAGTATGGTCTCCTCCAAGCCTACCACCATTATTGGCTAATTTCCAACATATTTTCCAGCATAATCTCCTCCAACTCTCCTATTTGCTTGGCTGATTTCCAGCATTTTATTGGCTGATCTCCAGCATATTATATTTGGCTGATTTCCAGCATAGTCCCCTCCAGGGCTCCCACTCTTGTTTGGCTGGTTTCCAGCATTTTAACTAGTTTCCAATGTATTTCCTCCGAGTCTCAAACTCTTATCTAGTTGGTATCCATCCCTCTTATTTTAATTTTCTCTTACAATATAGTTATCTATTTTGTGTCAGTTTCCCAACATGCTCTTTCAAATTAATTCTCTATATATTTCATAATAATCATCATTTCCACCATATATAAAATTAAATCACAATTTGTTGCTAAAATCTGTGTATCTTATAATTTGTTCAATAAAACCTTAGTCAAGCATAATCACCAATCTAGCATTTGTTTGCATATTAAAATTAAAACATATTACATCAAACAGTAAATTTTCTTTATATATATATAATTTTATTTTCTATTTTTATTACTCCAAAAACCCTCCTGTTTTTATCCAAAAATCATATATACCTCTAGGCTTTTAAACTTTACATTTCAATTTATACATTTCAATTTATCTACTTTATTTCTTCCTTTTCTTCCTTTTTCTATCTGTCCATAAATGTTCCATTTCAAAGTTCATCTGTTCAAATTAAAAAAATTCTATATGTCCCTTTAATGCTTTATAATGTCTGTTCCATGTGTGATGCATCAACTTCCTGTCTTTTATTCCTACGCCACACCTAATTTTTTTGCTAAGCTTGTTAATTTCCATTGTCAAATGTCCAAAATATTCCTTCCTTCTTCTCAAAATCATCCAGGACAGAATAGGGATCTCCAAATTCCATAGATCTAATGTTAATTTCAAAGTAATCCAAGATAAAAAGCCGTTTAAAAAGTTTCTTTTCCAAACGGAAAGGGAAATCTTTTCAATCCACTCTCCTGCTTAGTCACCGCAGACTCCATGGCAATTATGTAGCCATCCGTCTGTCTTTCTTCATTAGCTTCATTAACTTTCAAAGGTGTAAACTCCCAAAGATACATTTCTCCAATCCACTCAAAAAAAAAAAAAAAAGGAAAAGTCACTTTTCTAAGTTGTTAAAAGCCAATTCTTCCAAATTTACTAAAACAAAGTCTGTCTTGGGTCTTTATTTCCATTTTTTTTTTCTTTTTGATCTTCAAGCCCCACAGATCTGTAGCCGCTATTTAAAGTTGAGGTCTTATTTTTTTCAAAAAATCCAAATAATCCTGTTGTTTTGCCTGGGTTGGTGTCACTCACCCGGCTTCGAGATACTTGCTCTTTCTTCTTCTTCTCTCCTGCACGATCTTGTGTCCCGGTCTGCTGCGGCTTTATGGCAGCCGCCATGGCTGCCTACCCCCACCACCGACTTCAAGGGTTCCCTCTGGCCTCCGAGGAACTTTCCTGTTCCTCTTGGCACACCGAGGCACTCCTCTTCACCCCCCCCATCCCTGCAAGATGGGGAATGGTCCGAAGACCGATCAGACGGTGGTTTGTCAGTCGGGGTTTTCACGGGCTCGTTAGAGCCTGCTATTTCCCCAACTGTGGCGCCGTGGCTCCAGACCGAAAGTCCGAGGGCTTTTTTTCTGAAGCTTTGTTTGGGGGCTTTTTTTTTCTGAAGCTCTGTTTGGGGGCTTCTTTTCTGAAGCTTCTTTTCTGATGCTTTTTTCAGCATCTGAAACCTCCGTTTGAGAAGCTGGGTGGGGGTACATTTGGAGTATAAGACGCATCCAGATTTTCACCCTCTTTGGGGAAAAAAGGTGCATCTTACACTCTGAAAAATATGGTAGATATTTATGGTAGAAAAATATGGTATTTTCCGGCGTATAAGATGACTGGGCGTATAAGACGACCCCCAAATTTTCCTGTTAAAATATAGGGTTTGGGCTATACTCGCTGTATAAGACTACCCCTCTTCCAACGCACACCAGATAAAAATTAAAAAACATCAACTGGCTCACCCACAATGTAAAAGCAGCTGTGCTAGACCCAAAATGGCCCCTGCAATAAGCAGGAACCTCACACAGCCACAAAAAGCCCCAAAACCCAACTTTCACACTTTACACACACAAAATTCCACATACAGCTTTGTGAGATTTTGTGTGTTTGTGTAGTTAGAGTAAACACTACAGAAACACACTAAATCTCAGAAAGCTGCACAAATATTATTTTATTTTATTTTATTTTTATTTTTATATGAAAGCTAAATTTAAAACTTCCTAAACTTTAAATGGCTAGGTCTAAAAAAGAACAACTAAAAAAAAACCCCAATTAACTATTTTTTTTTAAAGATTCCAAAGGGGAAAAAAACTTACCCAATAGAACAGGGGTCTCCAACCTTGGCAACTTTAAGACTTGTAGACTTCAACTCCCAGAATTCCTCAGCCAGCTTTGTTTTGCTGGCTGAGGAATTCTGGGAATTGAAGTCCACAACTCCCTGCCTGCTTGATTGCAGGCAGGGAATGGCTTGCTGATGGAATGGATTCAGGCAAGCGAAGCAAGGCAAGCGTTGTGACTAGCAGCTAAGGTAAGCAAGCTGGAGGGGGAAAACTTTTTTCCTTCTCCATGGCTCTGGCAATCCCAGCTGAGTTGCCTGATTAGCAGATCGTCAGAGCTTGGATCGCCAGAGCCATGTGAAAGGAGAAAACTTTTTTCCTTCTCCATGGCTTTGGCGATCCCAGCTGAGTTGCCTGATTAGCAGATCGTCAGAGCTTGGATCGCCAGAGCCATTTAAGGCTTGTCAGAGCCTTTCGGGCTGGTCTGCCTGGTTACAGGAGAACGTCACCCAGCGTATAAGACGACCCCCGACTTTTGAGAAGATTTTCATGTGTTAAAAAGTTGTCTTATACGCCGGAATATACAGTACTTAGATTTCAGCAAAGCATTCGACAAAGTAGACCACAACCTACATCTTGATTTGTAACTGGCTGACAAACCGTATTCAATGAGTAGTCTTTAATGTACTACATCTACATGGAGTGGGGTACCACAAGGTTCCCTCTTAGGCCCAGTACTCTTCAATATCTTCATAAGCGACTTAGATGAGGGAATAGAAGGGGAACTTACCAAATTTGCAGATGATACTAAGCTGCTAGGAATAGCCAACAACCTAGATCAGGGGTATCAAACACAAGGCCTGCGGGCCGCGATGTCAGATCTGGCCTATGGGGCCATCCTGGAAAATGTAATGGGCCGGCCCATGTCGCTTTGGCCCTGTCTACCCAATGCGAAGATGAAACATCATGCCAGCATGGCTTCAGCCTGGTCTACCCAGTGCAAAGAGGAAAGATGCCGGCAATTTGGGGAATGGCATCAAGCTGGCCATGCCCACCCACCCAGTTGACCACGCCCGCCCAGCCCCTTGAGGTCAACCACAGCCCCACTCTCCTTCGGGAAAAGAAGGAGAGGAGAGCCGGTGGGCGAGAGTAGAGCTCCCCGAAAGCCCTCTGGAACATTTCCAGAGGCTTGGAGGGTGAGAGCTCCCCAGCCAGCCCGCCAAGAAGCTTCGGAGCCAGGACGACTCTGCAAAAGCAGAGCGAGAAGCCGCGATCCGATCCTGCTTTTAAAAGTGAGTTTGATTGACTACAAGTGCAGGCAGAGCGGAAAACAGGAGAACAAGCCTTAAAAGTACAGAGCTTAACTCCGAAGTTACTTTGTTTCAATTTGAATCTTAAGCTGGAGGCGGAAGATGGCGTCTTTGTTATGGTTTTGAAAGTGAAAGCCAGAAATGAAAGTGCTTGAGAACTTTGCGCTGGGAGAGTGGATTAGCTGCCTATTAACTGCTGGGAACTGAGAGTTTGTGGAGGAAAGAGAAAAAAAAACCTACTCTGCCTGGCAAATTAGAGACTATAAATTACAAACATCTTTAAAGACTTTGTGGCTTTTAAAGAAAAGGGGAGGGGGAAGAGGTCAACCACAGCCCTGATGTGGCTCTCAATGAAATTGAATTTGACACCCCTGTCCTAGATGATAGGCTTAAGATTCAGATGGCTCTTGACAGACTTGAACACTAGGCCCTATCTAACAAAATGAAATTCAATGTAGAGAAAAGTAGTCTTACACTTAAGCAAGAAAAACCAAAAATACACATATAGACTGGGTGAAACCAGGCTTAATAGCAGTAACTGTGAGAGGGATTTTGGAGTCTTAATGGACAACCAATTAAATATGAGCCAACACTGTGCGGCGGCAGCCAAAAAAGCCAATGCAATCCTAAATTGCATTAACAGAGGGATACAATCAAGATCAAATGAGGTATTAATATCACTGTATAAAGCTTTAGTAAGACCACACCTAGAATACTGCATCCAGTTTTGGTCACCACACTATAAAAAAGATGTTGAGACTCTAGAAAGAGTGCAGAAAAGAACAACCAAGATGATTA
This sequence comes from Pantherophis guttatus, assembly GCF_059756535.1. Lineage (NCBI taxonomy): Eukaryota > Metazoa > Chordata > Lepidosauria > Squamata > Colubridae > Pantherophis > Pantherophis guttatus. The sequence continues at coordinate 181,255,760 of NC_142063.1, read as the reverse complement.
GGGGACTGGAGGCTAAAACATATGATGAACGGTTGCAGGAACTGGGCATGGCTAGTCTAGTGAAGAGAAGGACTAGGGGAGACATGATAGCAGTGTTCCAATGTTTGAGAGGATGTCACAGAGAGGAGGGGATCAAGCTATTTTCCAAAGCACCTATAGGCCAGACAAGGAATAATGGATGGAAACTGAACAAGGAGAAATTCAACCTGGAAGTAAGGAGAAATTTTCGGACAGAGCAATCAACCAATGGAATAGCTTGCCTTCAGAAGTTGTGGGAGCTTCATCACTGGAAGCTTTCAAGAAGAAACTGGATTGCCATCTGTCAGAAATGATGTAGGGTCTCTTGCTTGGGCGGGGGGGGGTTGGACTAGATAAACCAACAAGGTCCCTTCCAACTCTGTTAATCTGTTAAAGTTGGATCTGTTAAATAGGACACATATCCAAATTTATTAAGATCATTCTGTACCTTGAGTTTGTATTAAAATGTTGGCTGTTCTCCCCAGCTTGATATTGTCTGCAAATTTGATGAGTTCTCATTGTGTATCCCCTTATCTAAATAATTATGAATTTATGAATGAATTGATTTTCTGCTACTGTTTTTAGGCTGTAATAATTGAGAATTTTGATTTTTACTCTTCTGAAATTTTCTTTGGACTCTGATAATAGAAGCCATATATGTATATAAACTGTATATAGAGTTGTAGTAAATAAACTCTATATAGAAAATATATTCTATTCTCTCTCAAATCAAACAGTGACAATTGTATTTTACCTTGTATGATTTGCTTTAATTATTTGAGTTAGTGTTTATTTTGTATAATGCTGTTATGACTTACTATACTGATTTGCTGTTTTATTAAAATTATTTTATTGCTTACTTTTTAAATTAAATCTTTAATGGATTGTTTTATATTGTTTAGCAGTGCTATAAAAAAGGTTTCATTAGTTTTTGTTAATGGTTTACTACTTATAATACAGCTGAAATATCTTTATCAAAATGGTAAATAAAATTGACATTGACTAATAATATTTTATTTCATTTTTAATAGAAGTTGCAGAACTTGAAATAAATTTACCTTGTAAGTATGGTTTTTAGCATATTTTAAGGGGTATTCAAATCCTAATTTTTCATCCTTATGTCACACATTTAAAATAATTGAGGGATATTTACATAAGGCCTTCTGGAATTGTCATTTGTTGTAAATGATAATTAAGGGAGGTTACCAGATAGATATTACAGTTCTTCTATCCTTAACTCTTTTTTGGGGAAATTGTTGTGTTTAGTTTTTTGCATATTCCTCCTTTCTTAAGGTATCTTGAAAAAAGCTTAACATTTGACATTCTGATTCATCAGATATCAAACATTTCAATTTTAACTGTAAAGGCTTAAACAAAGTGATTATGTCAGGCCTGCCTCTGTTCAAATCCCAAGAAAGAAAACCCTCAACTCCATTGAAGTAGAGTAGAGGTACTTTTATTGAGTTTGAAATGATAGCAGCAAAAGAAAAGCAAGATCTGAGCCAAAAGGTGCAAAAGTTACATAGTAAAAGTTTCCCCAAATCCCTCCCCCTCAAGGACCCAGGCTGAATGTCCAATCCCCTTCCCACATAGTGTCATGTGGAGCACATCTTCAGGTGTTTTCATCCATCTGGAGTTCCAGGACAGTTGGCTTTGACTTAAGGTAAACAACTCCATTCAGCAGCACATAATTCGTGAGAGCAAACCTCCCTTTTTATTCACATGGGCCATCTTCACACCAGCTCTCTTCCCAAACCCCAATGCCATGCCCCCCTCCCTGTTACTATGGCAGCTGATAGCAAGCAAGCTGGAGATCCGGCTAACATTCTGCCTTGCTGCAGTAGAGCCGTTAGCCCTAAGGAAAAAACATAAAACAAAATAGACAGGATAGAAGCAATCTACCATACAGGGGAGTAAAACAACTTTAAGGCTTGTCACTGTATTTAGTGTGAAACAGTTGTAGGAGTTTAGGGGCCAGACATCTGAGCGTTCACCCACTCAGACTGTGAGGGGGGGAAATGTTTCTAAGCCATCAAATATTGTATTTTTTCCCCCTGTGCTTCCTGGAGTCCAGGATCTCTTTGACCTTGAAGTGTTGTTCACCTTCGATGAGGGGAATTGATTGGCCTAGTTGAAGAGGAGAGACAGGCTCAGGTTTCAACAAGCTAACATGAAACACAGGGTGGATCTGTCTAAGGGGTTTGGGTAGCTCTAGCTGTACCGTGACTGGATTTACAATCCTAATAGGGAAACGGCCTACATTTCTTTGATTTCTGGGTGGTCTGTAAGTAATTAGTACATAGGAAGACCCTGTCCCCTACTTGAAACTCTTTCAGTATAGCTCTTTTTTTGTCAGCCTGTCTTTTATGGGGTGGATGTGCCTCGTCCAGGTCCACTAAAGAAGGGATCTGATGTTTCCCCGGGGGCAGTTCTGGAATTGATACGAAATCCTGACCAGAAGCAACTTTAAACAGGGTCAAACCGGTGCTACTGTGGATCGAATTATTTAAGCAACCTCTGCAAAAGGCAGCAAGTCAGCCCAATTGTCCTGCTGGTAGTTTACATAGCACCTGAGGTACTGTTCCAGAACCGAGTTCGCATGTTCACAGGCCCTGTTAGTTTGAGGGTGGTGGGCGGAGCTTAGACCCTAGGCAGAGCCTAACAACTTCAGGAACTCCCTCCGCTCACATTCCTGAACCAGTAGCGAAGGTAAGTGCATTTCACCACTTGTTTATGGACTTCATCCTGGTCCTAGCCTTGCGTTTGGCTAGGAGATCCTCGAACCGCACATGGAGCGCCCTCATAAACTGGTCATAATCCCTCAGTTGGGGGGCATCATCGTTGTGAAGGGTGACCATCCAATCTGCTCCGGTCCCTTCCAGGGCCATGGTGACACTTTGGCTGCCTCTGAAACAAAATCCTCCCCATATTCCTGCGTGTGATTCTAGACTTGAGCTAGGAAGAATTCCAGGGCTTTGGGATCACCTCTGTATTTTACTCCCAACTAGTTTAGTTTAGTTTAGTTTAGTTTAGTTGATTTGTATACCGCCCTACTCCCGAAGGACTCAGGGCGGTGAACAGCCACAGGATAAAAACACATAAATACAAAATTTAAAACTGAATAAAACTGAATTAAACAATTTGGCCAAAGACAGATTTAAAACACCCCAATAAATTAAGAACGAATTAAAATTTGTGTTTTAAAAAGGGAAAAAGGGGAAAAAATTAGGCCAGGCCAGCCTGATGGAATAAAAAGGTCTTGAGAGCGCGGCGGAAGGTGCGTAGATCCGGGATCCTCCGTATCTCCGGGGGGAGCTCATTCCAGATAGTAGGTGCCCCCACAGAGAAGGCTCTCCCCCTGGGGGCCGCCAGTTAACATTGTTTGGCCGGCAGCACCCGGAGGAGCCCCTCTGTATGAGAGCGTACCGGCCGGTGGGAGGCTACTGGTGGCAGCAGGCGGTCCCGTAGATAACCAGGTCCTAAGCCATGGAGCGCTCTAAAGATGGTAACCAAGACCTTGAAGCGCACACGGAAGACCACTGGGAGCCAGTGCAGCTCGCGCAGGAGAGGTGTTACATGGGAACGCCATGTCGCTCCCATAACCACCCGCGCAGCCGCACTCTGCGCCAGTTGGAGCCTCTGGGTGCTCCTCAAGGGGAGCCCCATGTAGAGAGCATTGCAGTAGTCCAGGCGGGAAGTGACGAGGGCATGAATGACTGTGCGTAAGGAGTCCCGATCCAGAAAGGGACGCAACTGGCGAATCAGGCGAACCTGATGAAAAATCCTCCCGGTCACGGCCGTCAAATGCTCTTCTAAAGACAACCGTGAATCCAGGAGGACACCCAAGTTGCGAGCCCTCTCCGTGGGGACCAGCAATTCACTCCCAATAGTCAGTGATGGCACCAACTGACTATATCGGGACGTTGGAAACCACAGCCACTCGGTCTTGGATGGGTTGAGCCTGAGCCTGTGTCTCCCCATCCAGATCCGCACGGCCTCCAGGCACCGGGACATCACTTCAAGGGCATCGTTGGGGTGGTCCGGGGTGGAGATGTATAGCTGAGTATCATCAGCATACTGATGGTACTTCACCCCGAAACCACGGATGATCTCGCCCAGCGGCTTTACATAAATGTTGAACAGAAGGGGCGAGAGGACCGACCCTTGTGGCACCCCACATATGAGGCGCCTCGGGGTCAACCTCTGCCCCCCTGCCAACACAGACTGCAACTGGTCGGAGAGAAAGGAGGAGAACCACTGCAACACAGTGCCCCCCACCCCTAACTCTTCCAGTGCAGCATGATACCATGGTTGATGGTATCAAAAGCCGCAGAGAGATCTAATAGGACCAGGACAGAGGAGCAACCTCTGTCCCGAGCCCTCCAGAGATCATCAACCAACGCGACCAATGCCGCAACCAATGCCGTTTCCGTGCTGTACCCAGGCCTGAAGCCTGACTGGAACAGATCCAGATACACCATTTCATCCAGGTGCTGGGGGAGCTGTTGCGCAACCACACTCTCAACAACCTTCGCCACAAAGCGAAGGTTGGAGACCGGACGATAATTAGACAACACTGCCGGGTCCAGGGAAGGCTTCTTGAGGATCCTTTGGAATTCGGCACCTCAGGGGAATGCCCCCACACTGGGGGGCCCTGGGTTGCAGTGGCCGTGGCTTCTGGGATGCCAGCAGCTGGAGCTGGCCCCTGCTGAGCTGCAGTAATCACAGCTAGGGTTGCAGAGACACCAGCTCCCACTGCTGCCTCTCCAGCTTCTTCGCATGCAGGCAGGGCATACTTCTCTGCAAGGGCCCCCTGAGCTCTCCAACTCTTGAGAGCTTAGTGCAGAAGTTGCAGAGCATGTATCAGCAGGAGGTCCTCTTTGTCGGCTTCCTGCAAGGCATCATTTACCCGCCGGCATCTGGCGACAGTTACCCTGGGGGCGGGTGCTTCTCTGGAACCAATGCATCTTACCCCCAATGACCATTTAGCTCGGACTGGAGCTGCAGGTCCTCCAGCCACTCTGTCTCCCCCCGGCAGCGGTGTGGCTGGGGGGAGGTCGACCCCATGGCTCCCATGGGTTGACATTGTGTGCTCAGCCCCGGTGGTACACTAGGTCTCTGGGTTGGCCGATAAAGAAGATCTTGCTTAATGTCAGGCCTGCCTCCATTCAAATCCCAAGAAAGAAAACCCCTGACTCCGTTGAAGTAGAGAATAGTACTTTTACTGAGTTTGAAATGATAGCAGCAAAAGAAAAGCAAGATCTGAGCCAAAAGGCGCAAAAGTTACATAGTAAAAGTTTCCCCAAATCCCTCCCCCCCAGGGACCCAGGCTGAATGTCCAATCCCCGTCCCACATAGTGTCATGTGGAGCACATCTTCAGGTGTTTTCGTCCATTGGAGTTCCAGGACGGTTGGCCTTGACTTAAGGTAATCAACTCCATTCAGCAGCATGTAATTCGTGAGAGCAAATCCTTTTTTATTCACATGGACCATCATTACACCAGTTCTCTTCCCAAACCCCAATGCCATGCCTCCCCTCCCCATTACTACGGCAGCTGATAGCAAGCAAGCATCAAAGGGAAAACCCATGCTGGAGATCCGGCTGACAGATTAAATATTATTGAAATGAGTTATTGGCTTTAATCGTGCCTAATGATTCAGGATGTGAAGTTTGCAACAATATGTTGCATATTTTACTCTGAAATATCTGTATGCTCACACATAAGTAATATATGAAAGCAGTTGATGGCATTTATAAATAAAGTACTCAGTTCCTAAAGGTGACTAAGGGGATTGTTTACATTTTACCAGACCAAAAACCAATGCTATGATCACAGGTAGTAATCTTATGACCATAACTAGGACCAGAATTTCTGTTACTCAGCAAGGTAGCTGTTAAGTGACTTGTGCCTGATTTTACAACCTTTTTGTCATGGTTTTTAAGCGAATTGCTACAATTGTTAAACAGTCAGCTTCCTCCCATTGACTTCACTTGTCTGAAGCTGGCTGGCAAGGTCACAAATGGCAATCATAACCCAAGGATTCTGCAACTGTCATGCCGGTTGCCAAATGCCCAAATTTTGATCATGTGGCCATGGAAATGCTGTGATGGTCATAGGTCACTTTTTTCAATGCTTTGCACTGTTGCTAAATGAATGTTTGTAAGTCAAAGTCCATCTGTACTGCTATATTTTGGACCAAAATTCTGGTAATAACTTTAAAAGCATAAAACACTTCAAGGTTTTCTGAGTCCCATAATATACTCAAATGAATGCAGTATACAAAAACCTAAGTAATGGGCTTGCTACAGAAAAATGTAGAATTATTTGAGAATTATTGTAAGAGATGAACATTTTTTATTTGCATAAAAAATTTATTAGTCCTTATTATTGCTTACAATCTTCACATTTTGTTTTGTTTCTATATTTTCTCATCCTGGTCATAAACATTAGAAATTGTCAATTATTTGGCATAGGACCCGGGTACCTGTGAGACCAACTTCTGCCACCAACAGCCTCCCACCGGCCAGTTCGCTCCCACAGAGAGGGTCTCCTCAGGGTGCCATCAGCCAAGTTATGTCGGCTGGCAACACCCAGGGGGAGGGCCTTCTCTGTGGGAGCCCCTGCCCTGTGGAATGAACTGCCCCCGGAAACGCGTAAGATCTCCAACCTCCGTGTATTTCGCTGTGCCCTCAAGACCCTGCTGTTCTGCCAAGCCGGGCTATCAATGTAATGATTTTTAAATTGGGTTTTAAATTTTGGGGTTTTAAATCTGAGCCGAAATTATGTAATAATTTTAATTATTTTTTAACTGATGTTTGTCTTTGTGTTTTTAATAGGCTGTACACCGCCCTGAGTCCTTCGGGAGAAGGGCGGTAGAGAAATAAAATTATTTATTTATTTATTTATTTATTTATTTCAGATTTTTATATTTATTTTCAGGTACGTGTGAAGTGAACTTTCCTGACCCAAATAAACTCCATTTCTTTCTCCTAATCATAAACCCAGGTAATTAAAATGTATATATGTCGGTGTAATATATATTTTGTGTGTGTGTGTGTGTTAAAACTGTGATATTAATTTTAATTGGCCCTAAGCACAGAATATATTCAAATATTCACCTGCTAAATTGTTTGGCCAATTTTAGGACTTCATTCTGTGTGGCATGAACAACTTCCACTGAAGAGCTGCGGTGACGCAGTGGTTAGAATGTAGTACTGCAGGCTACTTCTGCTGACTTCCTGCTGCATGCAATTTGGCAGTTCAGATCTCACCAAGCTCAAAATTGACTCAGCCTTCCGTCCTTCTGAGATCAGTAAAATGAGGACTCAGGTTGTTGGGGGCAATATGCTGACTCTGTAAACCGCTTAGAGAGTGCTGTAAAACACTGTGAAGTGGTATATAAGTCTAAGTGCTATTGCTATTATATTGTGGAACTACCTTCATACTCTCTTTTCCACCATGTGTCAAATCTCTTTTAGAGGTTAGTTTCTCCTCTGAGCAGATTTGATGGGTAAGCAGGGTGGGCTGGAAGAGGGGAAAAAATCTGTTCCCTGATGATATTATGAAATATTTCAATGGGGTGTACTGTGAATATATTCTAGCTCATAAATGTATTTTACTATTTCAGCGTTAGACCTTTATCTTAGAAGTTGCAACCAATGTCATCACTGTTATCTTTATAAATGCAGATTTTAAAAATATTTCAACATAAAGGTATTTTATCTTTTATTCATTCAGTAAAGAAGATATAAATATCATACAATTTACATTTTACAGTTTATTTTATTTTATTTTTTATTGAAAAAGTTTTTCAAATACAAATTTTTCCCCCTTTCCCCCCCCTCCTCCCTAACCCCCCCTCCCCCTCCCCTCCCCCTGTGACTTCTTCATAATAAAACCCAAATTCATAACAGATTATATACTTTACCATCCCCTTACTCCATCCCCATATACTGACCCTTTATTTCTAATAAAATTATCATATCCCCCTTATATTATACATTTCAAAATGACATTCTACTATAATAACTCCTAATTTAGCATAATAATAAATCAAATCTTTTATGTATATTAATCTAACATTTCAAAACAACCTTCCGCTATAGAACTATATAATAAATCCTAATTTAACATTTATTCAGTTCATAATCTACCCATTTCCTTCACCCTCATCGTTATATCTCTTAACTCAAATCTTTTACATATATTCATATCTAAACATAATATCCCTTTTCTTAAACTAAACAATCAATAAACTAACCTGTCTCCACCCACTTTCCTACAAGACTACCATACTTAATAAATCTTAATATCTTTATTCTTCTGCCCACTCCCCTAAAAAATATTCCCTTATGTAAATAAAATCCTCTTAAAAAGACTTTAGGCTTGTAATCCATATAATATCTTCTGTAATGTCATTCAGCTGGATTGTAAACTCCATCACCTGTGTTAGGGTAACATCACATCCTAATTCCAACAGTATGTTCGGTATCTTCAATTACCATCTGCCCCCATCAATAGCAAATATCTTCATATTAAAAAAACAACAACCACCCGGGGCTGGTGGTCACGGAGGACCGTCTGGCGGCGATGGAAGCCAGACAGGAAGTCATTTTACAGTTTATTGTGTAGTTGAAATAAACATAAATAAAAAATTTTCATGTGGAAAAAGCAAGTACCGTATATATTCACATTGATTACTACCTCAAATATTAAAATTACAATCATATATACCAGATTAGAACATTAGAGAGCTTCTGAGAAGAAACTGTCATATAAAAACCTGAGACGTTTAGTTTGCTTTTAATTGGAAGTGTATGCCTACATCAAAAGACCTCTCAGGTCTTCAGAAAGAAGGATATAGATACCTAATTAATTAATTAATTTGCTGTCCAGCTTATCATAGGGCTACTCTGGGCAATTTATAACAATAAAATGGAGGAAAATGATAAAAAATGTAAACATAACAATAGCAAAGGAATAAAACAATGGAAATAAACAATGGAAGTACAGTAATCAGTTTATTCTCCATAGCACATGAAGGCAAGACAAGCAATGGATGGAACTTCATCAGAAATAAGAAATTTCTTAATAATAACAATAAATCAATTGAACAACTTGTCTCCCTGAGTTGTGGTTGCTCCATTGCTGGAGTTATTCGAGAAAATATTGGAAAACCTTTTGACTGGGATAGTATGAGGACACCTGTCTTGGGCAAGGGGCAGGACTAGAAGACCTCCAAGTACCTTCCAGCCCTAGAATTCTATGATTCTAGTTTTTTTTTTTTTTTTTTTTTTTTTTTTTAATTTGATTTATATGCCGCCCTTCTCCGGAGACTCAGGGCGGCTTACAGTGCATTCAGCAATAGCCTTCATACTTTTGTATATTTATACAAAGTCAGCTTATTGCCCCCACAAACTGGGTCCTCATTTAACCTACCTTAGAAAGGATGGAAGGCTGAGTCAACCTTGAGCCTTGGAGAGATTCGAACCAGCAGTAAATTGCAGGCAGCTGTGTTAATAACAGGGTGCTTTAAACCACTGTAGTACCAAGGCTCTTGGTACTGGTACAAAACCAGTTTTGTTCTGGTTCTGAGTGTGCACCTCAGTCATTATATTAGGGAATAACAATGGAGCTTTCTAGATGTTGTAGAAACGGGCAGACCAAATAGTTACTAGTCAAAAGACTAATTTGAAAATACCTGAACTATGATCTATGAAATTTGGCAAGTTGCATCCTCTTACACTATTATGCAGCCACCCAGCAATTGCTACCTTGTCTTGGTTAAAGAAAAAAATCCAAAAGTTATTGGTTACCAAAAAGGCTATAGGATGGTAGAATACCAATTTATCTTAAAAGTAAGTGAATTGAAAAGTGAAAAGATTTTAGTACTTTAAAATGGAAATGGTAAAAGAGCACATTTTACTAGTAGTCCTCGACTTACAATCATTCGTTTAGCAATTGTTTGAAGTTACAACTGCACTGAAAAAAGTGACTTATAGCAATAGCACTTGCATTTAGACTTATACACCATTTCATAGTGCTTTACAGTTCTCTCTAAGCAGTTTACAGCATATTGCCCCCAACAATCTGGCTCCTCATTTTACTGACCTTGAAAGGATTGAAGGCTGAATCAACCTTGAGCCAGTGAGAATTGAACTGCTGGCAGTCAACAGAATTAGCTTACAATATTGTATTCTAATCACCGCGCCACCATGGCTCTTACAACCATTTTTCACACAACCATTTCAGCATCCCCGTGGTCATATGATCAAAATTCAGATGCTTGTCAACTAGCTCATATTTATGACAGTTTCAGTATCATGGGGTCATGTGATCATCTTTTGCAACCTTCTGTCAAGCAAACTCAGTGGGGAAACCAGATTATTAACTTAATAACTGTGTTACTAATTTAACATCTGATGTGCTTCGCTTAACTGTGGCAAGAAAGATTGTAAAATGGGGAAAAATTCGCTTAACTTTCTTGGTTGGCAACAGAAATGTTGGACTCAATAGTGGTCATAAGTTGAGAACTACTTGTATTACGTTGGAATCAGGTGTGCAGGTAGCCTTGCAGGGAACAATCAGATATACAGTACTACCTCAGTACTTGACTACTTCAAAACTCTTCGAATTTGGTATTCAACACATTTTGATGCCACACCCACCTCTGTTTTAGTGAAGGGGGGAAAAGTCACGATATGTCACATGATGACGTGATGACACAAGTTTGATAGCCCTGTTCTAAAACATTAGTATTGCCCTCCTACTTATTATCATCTGCAAATTTGATGAGTTTACCTTCTATCCCCTTATCTAAATCATTGTGAAGATGTTGAAGAATATTGGATTTCAGATAGAACCTTGAGGTACCTCACTGCATTTGAACCTATAGTACCCCAATTATTGTTGAATATCTTCCTATTGGATTTTACTCAGAATTCAAGTCTATTGAGATAACATTGAATTGTACAAACCCTGTTAAGATCATGTGCAAATTTGATAAGGATCTCTTATCTTTCATTTAGGTCATTTATAATCATTTTGGGCTAATGATTTTTCTTTTGGAGCTCTCCAAAATAAGGAGACTACATAAAAAGAAACATTGCTTATATAGTTCTCTCTGAACCCCTTTTTGTCCAAAAGGATACTCAGAAGCATATATAAGCATCGGATGGAAATTCAGAGCAGAATAAAAAGAATTTTAATGGCTATAAGTAGTGTCCAGAGTGAACAGTATTGACTTTTCCATTTTCTATTTTTTAATTATACATCTCCCATTACTTTGCAATCTCTCCTTCCATCAACATGACTGGATCTTAACAAAGAATTTTACTCCATGTATCTTCCCTTAGAATTCAAGTGAAAGTTAAGAATGCTCAATAAGTAGATGATCACTGAAGTGATAAGTATACAAGACACGGCTATGACTCTTTAGCCATCACATAACCTAGCCATCCAATGTGATTCTCCCCCACCAATAATGCAGAGTCATTTTCATCTACTCTTTTAGCTCAATCACTTGTAAATCAGTCAGATTACAATATCGTCTATCCCACATTATGCAGCTTGTCCATAAGCATTTTATGACATTGCCAATGCTTTAACGAGATAAAAGAACTTGATCTATTAAGCTAGTCACTCTATCATAAAGTAACAAGGCTTCAAACTGTAACTTTCTTTGATAACACAGTGTATATTTTTAAAAATGGACTGCTTAGAGCTTTCTATATACAGTGTTTTGTTACTGTACTTCCATCTTATTCCTACATTCCAAATTGAAAGAAATACTCTAACAATATGCTCAATAGCAGCAGAAGCTAACAAAATAAGCAGCTGCTTCTCATCTGACAAAGAATACATTTTAAATTTGGTGATTTTAAACTAGTTTTTATTGACTATCGTTATAATAGTAATAATTAGAGTAGTAATAGGAATTCACTATTCACATGCTTGTTATCTTAGACTTAATAATGTCCAGAGTCTAGTTATAACAACATTAATGATAGTGTTTATAATAAGTACATCTATGTAACTGTGTCTGCATTTAAATAACAACTCTATATACTTCAAATAGATGAATAATAAACTGGCAGAAATAGTCAACACCCCAGAAGACAAACTCACGATCCAAAAAGATCTTGACAAACTTGAACAATGGGCCCTATATAACAAAATGAATTTCAATGTGGAGAAAAGCAAAGTTTTATATTTAGGCAGGAAAAATCAAAGGTATAAGTACAGATTAGGTGAGACCTGGCTCAAAAGCAGTAACTGTTAGAGGGACCTTGGAATCAAAGTGGATGAACATTGAACATGAGCCAGCAGCGTGCAGCATGCAGCCGCTGTCAAAAAAAGATAATACAATCCTAGGTTGTATAAACAGAGGCATAGAATCAAGATCACGTGAAGTATTAGTGCTGCTTTGCAAAACCCTGCCTAGTAAGACCACACCTGGAATACTACAATCAATTTTGGTCGCCCTATTACAAAAAAGATGTTGAGACTTTGGAAAAAGTTCAGCAAAGAGCAACTAAGAGATCAAAGGTCTGGAGACTAAAACATAGGAAGAATGGCTTCAGGATTTGGATTGGCTAGTCCAGTGGTTCTCAACCTGTGGGTCACGACCCTTTTGGGGGTTGAACGACCCTTTCACAGGGGTCGCCTAAGACCATCGGAAAACACATATTTTCAATGGTTTTAGGAATAATTTTATGGTTGGGGGTCACCACAACATGAGGAACTATATTAAAGGGTCGCAGCATTAGGAAGGTTGAGAACCACTGGGCTAGTCTAAAGAAAAGAAGAATTAGGGGAGATATGATAGCAGTATTCCAGTATTTGAGGAGCTGCAATAAAGAAGAGGGGGTCAAATTATTTTCCAAAGCATCAGTGGGCAGGACAAGAAACAATGGTTGGAAACTAATCAAAGAGAGAAGCAACCTGGAATTAATGAGAAGCTTCCTAACAGTGAGGACAATTAACCAGTGGAACAGCTTGCCTCCAGAAATCATGGGCGCTCCATCACTGGAGGTTTTTAAGAAGAGACTGCATAGTCACTTGTCTGACAATAATATAGATTCTCCAATAGAGGGCTGGACTAGAAGACTCCAAGGTCCCTTCCAGCTCATTGTATTCTATTCTAAATATAAAACAAGTTATAGTGACTAGTTATTGAAATACCCTGTTTTCCCCAAAATAAGACATCCCCTGATAATAAGCCCAATCGGACTTTTGAGCGCATGTGTTAAAATAAGCCTCCCCCTGAAAATAAGCCCTCCTCGAAAATATTTAAACACAGAGCTGGAAATCAGGTAAGACGGCAAAAGAAGCCCCATCTAGCTCCACGTGTCCCAAAATAATAAGACCACCTCGAAAATAAGGCCAAGCACTTATTTCGGGGTTCAAAAAAATATAAGACGGTCTTATTTTCAGGGAAACGCTGTAGTAACTCATAAATAATGAGCTCATTTATCATTGTGTTTTAGTACTGGTGTTGCGTAATAAAGAATTATGGTAATATAGCTCTAAGTGCTTGATGATCTCAGCTTCTTTTCTTTCTGAACCAGTCTGCTTTTAATTATGCAGTTCCCAAAATGATTCACAAGGGACTTGATCTGAAAACGATTGGTCATCACTGCATTGTCATTATTTATGCTGTACCTGGTCCTTCCTCATTTGGTTTCATAAGGGTTCATCCTGACCATGAGCAGAGTCCTGTTTTCAGCCTTGAACCAATTCCCCACCACTTTCTTGCTAGTTTTAGCAACAAGACACTAGGGATCTCCAAGGAAGACTGCTCAAAATGTCTTTAAAAAGAAGGGGTTTAAACGTGTGACAATCAAAATATCTATTAAGGCTGAATTGTTTAGCCATGATGTTAAAAAATAATAAAAGTTATGAATATGTTTAAAGTTAGGAATAAACTCTTAACCCCTTTGTACTTAAGGATATTTCTTTCATAGTTTTTTAAGCATATGCCAATATATTTCTGCCTTATGGAAGATGCAAACATGTAATCCCATATTTTCCAGTGCGCTGCTCCTACAGTCCATGGCTGGGTATTTCACATATGTGTTGCTAGGGTGCTGAATATTCAAATTTCTTTTGCTGGTCTACGCCCACTCTGTGCCAATCACTCCAGTCTTTTCCCTCAGTTGCTTAGGGCACTAGTGTCTAGAATTGCTCTGTGCTATTGTGGCAATTATTAGCTTAGTTTAATATTTTTGTTAATTCTTTGATTTTCTTTCGTGGTTCTTTGCTGTTTTTCTCTTGCTGGGGACTGTTTCATCACAGTTTGGTGCTGCCTTGCTGCAGTAACGAGTTTGGGGCTCCAAGCCGTTCCGCACCGTTTGGTCTTTAAAGGAAGCAGCGTTCCAGATTCTGACCCGGTTGAGCAGGTCCGACAAAAGATTTTGCCGCAGGCCGGGGTGCTGGTCAACCGGTCCGCTGGTACAACCACTACCACCTCAGCCCCAGCATTTTTGGAGGTTTTTTGACTTTTTGCGGCTCCGGAGTCAATGCCCAGGTTTAGCGGTACATTCCGATGTTCTCTGCAGTTTAGCGGCGCCGTTTGAGTCCTTTGACTTGGCGCTTTTTCTCCGCTACGCTTGTGACCGTGGAGGGGGTGAGAACTGGCCTCTACTGCAATGGCTGTTGTCAAGGGCGGCCGCCATTTTACAAGCGCTAGGCGGGCGGCCAGTACTATCGGAGGACCATCATTTTGCTGCGGGAGATTCTAGCGGCCACCATCTTGTTGGCGATTGTGGAGGTCGCCATTTTGAGAGGACAGCAGAGATCGACGGAGCTTGTTGCCGGACTAGCAACATCGGGTGAGCCCCTTGCTACAGGGAGGCGTCTCTTGGCCCTTTTTGTGCCTAGCCTTTGATCACACAATCTGTTATTCAGCATTGGGAGGCTGTTTGTCTCATGCTGCCCTTTGCATCTACCAGATTGGCCTTTTCCCTTTGGATGTTCCCCCCGCCCTTTCTGGTCTTCACTGAAAGGCTTGTGGCCTGGAAGGGGAGTTGGATTCCTTGTGGGATTTGCCTCACTATATGATTCTTATATTGTATTTGCCTCGTTCCTTGCAGGCACTTATTGAGCTGAGCATGGCTGACTCCGCCCTCTCCTCAGACGTGGAGGCTGAGGTCAGCCCCCCTACAGACATGGCGTTGTCAGCTCCTAAAGAAACCAAGGCCAAGGCTAAAAACAAGGTGCCCAGGGCCCTTAGGGCACGCGCTAAGGATTCTTCTGCCCAGGAGAAGGACGCTCTCAGGCGTCACAAAGCTCTAGAAAGGCAATATGACAAGGCTAGACGCTCATTTGTGACTGATCATCATATCACACCTGTTTCTGATCCTGTTATTTCTTCTCAGCCTGTTTTTGGGGCCATGCTTCATCATTTGCATCCAGGGTCCCCTAGTTTGTCTTCTAGGGTCAGCGAGAGCCTTCCAGCTTTTGACAAGTGTTTGCCCAAGGGGCCTCTACCAAATTTGCCTCGTGGATCTACTGCCGAATTGGAGGCTGTTCCAATTTCGCCACCATGCGTGCTGGTGACTGTCTGTGCCCCAGCTGTGGGTCTTAGTTCTGCAGGTGTTGACAACCAATAGGACATTCATTCTCTGTTGTCAGATGCTCTAGCCAAAATTTTAGCAGCCGGAATTCAACAGAATGTGAACCCTGGACCAGTGAGCTCTCTTCAGACCTCAGTGCAGGTTCACTTGCCAGACAAATCTACTACTTCAACTCACCATGAATATGTTTCCAGTGAGGAGTCAGACAACGGTGAGGAGTATCCGGAGGAAATGGAATTCTCAGAGGATGAGGGCCTTCTTCCTGAACAACTGGTCTTCACAAGTCTCTTCCGGCCTTCGGTCTTTAAATCGTTGTTACATAAGGCCAAGGTTACTACTAAATTTGGACTGGCACCTGCCACAGCTGAGGGAGTTCAACCACTCCCGGTCCCTCATGATCCTTTGTTCCAGGTCGCGAAACCTGATAAAGATGTGATTCCCTGCCCTCCTCTCTTTTCGGAGGTGGTGCAGAGTGGATGGGGTCAGCCTGGCTCCTTCACAGCTCCGAGTGGGCTGGGCAAGAAACTCTATTGCTCGGCTCTTGAACTGGAGGACCTCTTAGCCTTACCTTCAGTAGATGTGGCGGCACTTTCCTCCTCGTCTGTCATCTTCAGTGACATTGTTGATGGTCTCAGATCTGAAGACAGAAAGGCTGAGTTAGCCTTCAGGAAAACCCACCAGGCGGCTATCTGGGCGGTTAAGGCTGCTACCTCCACATCCTTCTTCACCAGGGCCTCTTTGCTCTGGTTGTGCCAACAGCAGGAGAGGCTGCCTCCTGAGGACACCAGACTCCATCAAGATGTTAACAAATTGGTGGCTGCGGCTGAGTAATCTGCTGATGCATCTCTCAATGCCGTGAAGTTTGCCTCTTGCGCTTTGTCCTCAGCTGTAACTTCTCGCAGGATGTTTTGGCTTCACAACTGGAGAGTGGACGCGAAGACTAAATGGAAACTCGCCTCAGCGCCTTACAAGGCACCGAAGCTCTTTGGGGAGGCTCTGGATCCGCTGCTCATCGAGGACAAGGACAAGCGGAAAATTCTTGCTTCATCTTATCGGCGACCCGAGCGCAGGTACAACCCTTACGCTCAGAAACAGTCCTTTCGGGCCTTCTCAGGTCCAGGAGGGACCTATAATCAACAGCCCTATTCTCAAGGAACAGACCGCAGTACCAACAGACAGTCCTTTCGTGACCGCGGCCGGAACCAGCCTCCAGCGAAGTGCCTGTTTCGTGGATCTGGCTACAGACCGTTTCGAAGGGGCAAATGACTCAGAGCCGTTGGGGCCCATTGGCAGTCAGCTCCAGCAATTCCACCACCAATGGGAAGCCTCAAAGTGCGAACCTTGGATCCTTCGCACAGTGACTCACGGACTCTGCCTGGAGTTCCAATCCAGCCCTCCCCATCGGTTTATTCGTTGTCCGGTGTCTCCTCTGCAGGAGAAAAGACTACTGATGGATGCTGAAATTCTACACCTGTCATCTATCAACCCCATCGAACTGGTGCCCCAGGCTCAGGAGCGGACCGGGTTTTATTTCACCGTGTTCCTGGTGCCCAAGACCTCAGGGGGCTGGAGGGGTATCTTAAATCTCAAACATCTGAACCGGTTCATTCTCTATCACAGGTTCAAGATGCAGTCCCTGAGGTCCATTCTGGCGTGCATCTGGAGAGGGGATCTCTTGCAATCAGTAGATCTCAAAGAGGTGTACTTGTACATCCCTATTCACCCAGCCCATCGCCAGTATCTCCGTTTCGAATATGCCAGCAAGCATTTTCAGTACTGTGCAATGCCATTTGGGCTGTCCTCGGCCCAGGACATTTACCAAGTTGGTGGCGGTGGTGGCCGCACAACTCCGGAGTCTGCCAGTGCGTGTCTTTTGTTATCTGGACGATATTCTCGTCCTGTCATCCTTTCCGCTTCAAGCAGCGACAGACATCAACTCGGTGATCTGTGGATTCCAGCGGCACGGGTTCTCCATCAACAGACAGAAAAGTCACCTCGTTCCGACAACTGTATTCTTCACCTGGGTGCAGTGATCGATTCGGCCAAGGGTTAGGTTTTTCTTTCTCCGGACAGGGTTCACAGCATCACCAGCTTAGTGACCCAGGTGAAACCAATGAAAGGTTTCACCTCTTCTGCTCTCTCAGTTGTTGGGGAAGATGGTGTCATGCATAGCCATCGTTCCCTGGGCACGCAGACATACTCGCCCACTGCAGTGGTTCCTGCTGCCGTACCAGAAGTTGGGTCACGGCACCCCCGAGTCCCCAGTACTTGTGCCACCTCAGATTCGCTTGTCACCCTGATGGTAGGGATCCCCTGCTCTCTTGAAGGGGTGCACGTTCCTAGAGCCAAATCATCTGGTCCTGACATCGGACGCAAGTCTGCACGGCTGGGGGGCACATCTGTTGGATCAAGTGACTCAAGGTCTGTGGTCTCTGGCAGAGAAAATGAACAGCATAAACTGGCTGGAGTTGAGGGCGGTTCGTCTAACCCTCCACTATTTTCGCCCAGCCTTGGAAGGCCAACACGTGTTGGTGCTCACGGACAACATGACCACGAAGGCTCACATCAACCGGGAGGGGGGGTACTCGTTCCAGGCCCCTCATGCTCGAAGCGGAGAAGTTGCTGAGCTGGGCGGAACGCCACACCTTGTCAATAAAGGTGGACCATATTTCCGGCCTGACCAATGTGAGAGCCAATTGGCTGAGCAGAGAGACTCTGGATCCGGTGGAGTGGTGTCTACATTCGCTCATTTTTCTGGAGATTACTCAGAGATTCGGCCATCCTCTAGTGGACCTATTCGCAATGGCTCAAAACACTCAGCTTCCCAGGTTTTACTCACGCTTCCCAAACACAGGGGCGGAAGGGTGCGAGGCCCTGCGCTGTCCTTGGCCACCCGGACTGCTTTCCGCCTTTCTGCCTCTTCCCCTGATCCCAAAGGTCATTCGGAAGCTCCTGAAGGAACATGTGGAGATTCTGCTCATCTCTCCTCTCTGGCTGCGCAGGGCCTGGTACGCCGACTTGGTGAGCCTATCCATCTCACAGCCATGGACAATCCCTCAGCACAAGATCGCTCTCAGCCAGGGGGTCATTGCCCATCCAGAGTCCTAGTGGCTCCAGTTGACCGCCTGGCACTTGAGCGGGTGCTGCTGAGGAAGGACAGATTGTCGGACGACGTGATGCGAACCATCCAGTCTTCGTAATGTTCGTCGACGGCACGTATTT
Organism: Pantherophis guttatus; assembly: GCF_059756535.1. Taxonomy (NCBI): domain Eukaryota; kingdom Metazoa; phylum Chordata; class Lepidosauria; order Squamata; family Colubridae; genus Pantherophis; species Pantherophis guttatus. The sequence continues at coordinate 181,236,943 of NC_142063.1, read as the reverse complement.
ATGAAGCCTCGTGGAAGGCGTTTTCTCTCTGGTGTTCAAAACACCACGTTGACCCGACATCGGCCACCGTCCCAGATGATCTGGAATTTTTATAAGCAGGCTTAGTTAAGGGCCTGGCTCCCACGACTTTGAGGTGTCAGGTAACGGCCTTGGCTACCATACTTACCTGTGATCCACATCGCACGCTGTCGCAAGATCCGAGGATTCATGGTTTTCTGCGCGGAGCTGCAAACATCTCCCCTCCGATTGTTCATTGTTAACCGTCTTGGGACCTGCCATTAGTCCTCCAGGCGCTTACATCTTCGCCATTCGAGCCGTTGGGATCTATCAATCTCAAGTTCCTATCCTTCAAACTTGCCTTTGTCTTTGCTATAATGTCTGCCAGGAGAATTTCAGAGCTAGTGGCCTTGTCCGTCCGGGAGGATCTCTGCGTTTTTCATACGGACAGAATGGTAATAAGAATGGACCCTGTTTTCTTGCCCAAGGTGAACTCCTAGTTTCACTGGGTCCAGGAGCTCATCTTGCCTGATTTTTGCCCGGCCCCACGTCATTCTCAGGAGGAGCGTTGGCATACGCTGGATGTCAGGAGGGCGTTGCGCAGGTACCTTCGGTGTACTGCTTCATTTTGTCAGACAGACACTCTCCTGGTGTCTTTCCACCCTTCTTCTATGGGTTGGAAGGTGTCCTCTTCAACGGTGGGGCAGTGGATCTAGGCCTGCATCTCCACAGCTTACGAACGCCAGGCTACGCTGGTGCCTGGCAGGGTCCCTGTGCATTCTACCCGCAGCGCGGTGACCACGGCTGCGTGGGCTACTCAAGCTTCTATTACTGACATTTGTCGAGTGGCATGTGGTCTTCGGCTTCACCGTTTATCCAATATTACAAAATTGATTCTTATGCCTCGGCTGAGGCTTCCTTTGGTCAGCGAGTGCTGCAACAAGTGCACCTTGCTCGGGATTTGGGGAGCAGTCAGCCTCCCGCCCAGGAGGTGTGAGCTGGGGTATGTCCCAGCCATGGATTGTAGGAGTAGTGCACTGGAAAATGGACGCTGGCTTACCTGAACGTCCCTTTTCTGGGTGCTGCGACTACATTCCCACCCATGTTCAGGCTTCCTGCTCTAGCTTGGGGGGTGGTACCTTGTTTGTGGGGTGTTGGACCTCTTTTTTCTTGTAGAGTACTGTTGGATCACACCTTCGTGAAAGATTGGAGTGATTGGCACAGAGTGGGCGTAGACCAGCAAAAGAAATTTGAATATTCAGCACTCAGTTCCCTAGCAAGATATATGTGAAATACCCAGCCATGGATTGTAGTGCAGCGCCCAGAAAAGGAACGTTCAGGTAAGCCAACGTCCATTTCAATATCAGATCTGCCATCATTCTGCTTCACTTTACATTGATGGCATCCTGCCGTAAAAAGGGAGAGGGAGAAATGGGGAGGAAACACTGAGAAAGGGATGACAGCAACAAGAGATCCAAGGATAGAAGTGTGAGAATGGAATGCATTGAAGAGGCTGTTGAGACCGGCTGTTGAGACTGTTTCCAAAACATCTAATGTGAATACTATTGGACATTGATCAAATGATCAAGCAGGGGGGGAGGAAATCTAGGAGAGGGGAAAATCACTGAGATCTGGCTTTGCTTACTTTGTAACCACTTGACTTTAATAAAAGCATACCTTTTCTCTACAAATTGAGTCAAGGGTTTTTCTTTCCTAAATGCCTAAACTGGGACAGGCTTGACCCACACCTAGATTTTCCATTATTTTCTGTGATTTGTAATTTCCAGCATTATAGGACCATAATATTGTAGTAATACATATGTAAGTTTACACATAACTATTGTGTTTTTTATCTGGGTCAAATTTTAAGATGGTAAATTATCCAGATACGCTGGTAATAAAGTTTTTTAAGGCAGAAATAATGTTTTAACTTGTTATTCTTAACTAAACATCTTTATTTTATTAAATATTTTGTCCCTCAAAGTTCATCTATTCAAAGTATTTACAACCTCTTTATTAATTTCCCTTTTAATTCCCTGCAATTTCCTGGAAACAGAAATGTACTATAGAAAATCTTCTATTCACTGACTATTTTGTACCTTTTATGACCCCAAAATAATTGATTTTTTAATATGTCTGTCATATTAAAGGGAAACATGTCTAACATTTTCTAAACTCAGACAAGCTATCCTAGTTGCATTATCAAATTGAAGCTATGTTATATACAATAACTGCAGTTATTTTAGCCAGGCACTTCCAATTTTAATGTTATTGTATTGTTTCCTGTATTTCTTCCATAGGCATAACAATAATGTACATTTATATATTTTTTTTATTCTGTGAACTTCATGGTCCATTATAATGTTCTACTTTGATAAAACAAAGCAGGTGTTTTCAATTTTTGTTGGCTAAACTTAACCCATGCTATCAAAATTAGAATTATTTCTGTTTAGGAAATGCAAACTTACATTTCTATAGAATCTTATATAGTTTGTTTCTCTTAACAGATGAAGGCTATTATCGAAATGGAACATTTCAGTTTGAAATAGAGGTTCCTGATGCCTATAATATGGTTGTAAGTAATTACCATATTTTCGGAGTATAAAATGCACCGGAGTATAAGACGCACTTACCTTTTTTGGTTGTTGTTGTTTTAAAAAATTTTTTTTAATTTTTTAGACAAACACACATACAAACATACAATGTATTTTCTTTGAACAGAGTGTTTGGCTGGTTCACAAATTTAAACAGTGTTTAGTCATTTCAATTAAATTTACAATTTCTATATTTCCTTTTTGCCATATTTATTCCTCATCTATTTTTTTTAAAAAACCAGTATTACCCTTCATTCTCATCTCTAATCTTAATTTATTTTATTTTATTTATTTATTGGTTCAATTTATATGCTGCCCTTCTCCGGAGACTCAGGGCGGCTTACAATGCGTTAAGCAATAGCCTTCATACTTTTGTATGATATAATCAAATTCAATTTTTCCCTTCTATTCTATATTATACCCCTTCCCATTGTCATCTATTTTTATATCCATCCTCACATTGGTTAATTATTTAATATTACAATTGTTTAATACAAATTCAACATTTTTATATAAATGAATTAGTTATAACTATGTCTTTTGTATATTAATCAATATGAACATGAATATTCCAATTATTTTCATGCAATCCAATTTCTTACAAATCAATTAATTATATTTACCAATAATAATAAACCAAATAATTTTCCCCATATATTCCTCCAAACCACAACTTAACCATTTCTGCTTTCAACACAATATACAATTAATAGTATCTCAATTATTACAATTCCCTAGTTAAATAGAGCTTTTTTCTTTTGTGTTTTAAAATCTTTTTTTTTTATTTAAAAAGTTTTAATAATCATTACAACAATTTCCCCCCTCCCACCCACCCCCTCCTCCCTCTCCCTCCAACCCCCCTCCCCCCAGCCACCCACCCCCCGGACTTCCCAGAGCAAAAACAGGGTATAGCATAACAAACATAAGCTAAAATAAGCTAACTTTCTGTGGTCTCCAAACTCCCTCTTACTCTTTAACTCCCCTTTCAACTAACTAAACATATTCAAAAAGAAAATATAGGTTTCATTCATAAGCTATTTGAAACTTTTTAGTCCGATATTTGTTTTGAATATAGTCAATCCATCTTCTCCATTCCAATATATATCTTTCATTTGAATGGTCCTTCAAATACGCTGAAATTTTGGCCATCTCTGCTAAATTCACTACTTTTAGTGTCCATTCTTCAATAGTAGGCAAGTCTTCCTTCTTCCAGTACTGTGCCACCAAGAGTATGGCTGCTGTTATTAAATTTAAAATCAACTTAGTCTCTATAACAGTACAATCTGTAATTATGCCTAAGAAAAAGAACTGTGGAGTAAATTTTATCTTCTTTTTGAGAATATTTTGAATAATCCACTATATTTTTATCCAAAATGCCTTAATTTTTTTACATGTCCACCATATATGATAATACATGGTGGTTTTAAAATCTTGAACTCTCCTCTTTTGCCCTAAATTTCCCATTGTTTGCACCTACCTTTTTTGGTGTGAAAAAAGAAAAAGAAATCTCTCTCTGCCTCATTTTGTCACGTTGCAGCAAAGAACCTGCTTTACTTTCAGTTTTGTTTTTTCAGCATAGCTAGGGAAAAAAATCTGCTCCAGCACTTTTTGCAGCAAGCAGGAGAGCCCTGCGCAAAACAGCTGAGAGAAAATCAGCTGAGAGTCGGGAGGCCAATCTAATCAATTTATGCTAATTAACCTATGCTAAAGGGGCTGTTTTTTCTTGCTGTTTGCTTGCAAGAAGGTAACTGCTGCGAAGCACAGGCCAAAGGGTGGGGGCCAGTGGGTGGGCAGGGCTACATTCGGTGTATAAGACGCACCTAAATTTTCACCCCCTTTTGGGGGGTAAAAAGGTACGTCTTATATACTCCGAAAAATACGGTAAGATTGTTTAATTTCTGCAAGATTATTGATTTTAAAAAGGTAGTACTTCATTAGTTTTTCTCAAATACATGCTCCATCACTGGAGGTTTTCAAGAAAACCTCTAAATTGATTTAATTTGATTTTACTTTTGTTCTTAATTTTTGTATTTTACGTGTTTTATTCTGTTCCTGTTCACCGCCCTGAGTCCTTCGGGAGTAGGGTGGTATACAAATTAAATAAAACATAAACAATAAAACAAAAGATTGGACACTCTTGGGTGGTACTAGGTCTCCTGCCTTGGGCAAGGAGTTGAACTAGGAGATCTCCAAGGTCCCTTCTAGCCCTATAATTCTATGTTTCTATGTGACTCAGAGAGTTCATAAGAATGACAAAGGTACTTAATATTAGAATATACAAGTTTTTCTGATGTATATTCCAATCATTTTAAATGTCCTCAGTTTGTTTAGTTGCTTTCTGCCGTAGAAAATAAAATTTATAAAAGAAAAGTCATGTTCTTAGACAAGCTTCAGTGCATAGAGTGCTTTTTTAAATAAAATCTTGTAAGATTTCAATATAATTTTCTAACTATCAAGACAAAACTGCTTGGTGTTAAATGTGCATGTATTCTTTAAAGAAAATTCTATTACTAAATGTTCATAATATATGTACATTTTATACATCTGTATTGTATGGAAATGGAATTCCCACTACATTATGATGAGCTTGTCGATCAAAAGGTCTGCAGTTAAGCAGTTCGAATCCCTAGTACCGTGTAACGGGGTGAGCTCCCATTACTTGTCCCAGCTTCTGCCAACCTAGCAGTTCAAAAGCACGTAAAAAATGCAAGTAGAAAAATAGGGACCACCTTTGGTAACAGAGTTCTGTGCACCTTTGGTGTTTAGTCATGCCGGCCACATGACCACGGGGACGTCTTCGGATATCGCTGGCTCTTCGGCTTTGAAACGGAGATGAGCACCGTCCCCTAGAGTTGGGAACGACTAGCAAATATGTGCATGGGGAACCTTTACCTTTACCGTAGCATCACTATTTTTTAAATAGAAAAACAGCATTTCCATTTTATCCATCAGTTTTTAGTTACAAATTCAGAGAACAGAAAATTAATATGTAAAAATACCTTAAAATGGAATGTCATTATAACAGCTAAAATGGATTTTGAGAGACTTGGATCCTTACACTGACTTGTAATTTCAGGGAGGGAAAGATAGTGCTGTTTCAATGAGTTTGCTGCATATTTTAATTTCGCTTTTATATGTTGTCATTTGTTTAATGCAAATTCTTTAAATGAGTTTATGTGAAACACACAGAGACTAATTGGGTAAATGTGCTTGAAATTGCAAACCTCTATTGAAATGTCACAATAAGCATATTGTAACCAAATTTAGACATCAGTCTTCTGTCATGTTAACTAGATTGAAAACCAGAGGCTGTAATAATTGATACCATAGAAGAAGATGGCTTACAAGATGGCTAAAAAACAAGAACATTCATGTAGTGAAACATTAATTAGGACTATTCATAGCTGAAGCCAACAATGAGAAATAAGTTACTGAAATGTAAGTGTGACTTATTTGAAGCCATATATGTTCTAGGCACTTAAAAAAACAGTCCTTTTATCCATAACTCTTGAAATACATTTTCCACCTTGGAATACGACATCCTAGAACAAGTAGACACAGCCGAATCTTGAATTATTTCACTATATTGTTCCTAGATTAATTTAATGAGCAGAGTGGTTGGGTCTCAGTGGACCATCTGAAAGTCTAAACTTTGACCAATATGTCTTTTTAAAATAATAACAATATTCTTTTCTGTACCTCTGTACTGTTCCGTTTTTGTTGGTTTCATTCTTTCACAATTTTTCATAAATGCCCCCTAACTTAATAGGCTGTTATGTCTTGGAGCAGAATACAACTATCGACTTCAAATATAGCAAGACTTTCTTTTGATTTCCAACTGATCAGTTTAGCAACAGCTACTGAAGGATCCCAAAGATCATGCAGGGGAGCTTGTTGGCAGGTCTTTATATCCTGGCTTCAATCCACAGGTAATCTGATTGATGCTGTACCAGTAAACAAAGAAAATGCTGTTCCTGACTGTCTACACAAAAGCTTAACCAGGTCAGAAGACAAATGTGAGCCAAAAGGTTGTATTTTAATCCATCCTTACATAGGCTGGGAACTATATGCCTCAGGATGCAAACAGAGGTAATAGACAGGAACACCAAGGAGATACCCCCATCACTTCCAGACAGCAAAAGAACAAGTTGCCCAGCCAAAAATAGCTTCTACATTCCCAAATTTCAATTTCCAATGAAGAAGACTCATTTCAAGCAGGAATTCTTTGAGTCAAGTTTTTCTAAGTGTTCCTCAGAATTTTATTTTATCTATTTTCAGAAACACAATCTTCTTCAAAAAAGAGAAGATTAAGGTAAAGCCTGTAAGATTTCCAGAAAGAAACTTAAAATAGAACTGAGCTTGATTCTTAATGGTTCAGAAACTTACAGTATATTCTGAGAGTTTGCAAGGAAGGGAAACGGAAGCTTCTGATGACAAGAAATTCCATTTCCAGCTCAGGCAGGTAGCAAGACATTTCTGTTGGCTGATTCACAGCAAGCAAACAAAATCCTGCACCTTCTTCATCTGGGGTTAAAGCAGCCTTTCAAAAGATATTGTCTAAATCCTTGCTCTCCCAATTCTGGATACCTTTGCACAATCCTCAAAGAGGCAATTCCAGTCAGGTGCAAACAGCAGATAAACTAACAATTTCTAATTTCTTCCAGTAATATAGTGGAAGAAAAGTGCCTGGGCTGCCCTCGCACCTGGGCTGCCAACTTCAGTTGTTTCTCTTGCCTTCTTAAGAAGTTCAAGTGTCAAATTTAGTTTGAGCACAATTGGATTGATAGCAACTGTGTTTCCCCAAAAATGTGACTTACCCCGAAAACAAGCCCTAGCCTGATTTTCATGCCTGCGCCTAATATAAGCCCTACCCCAAAATAAGGCCCAGTTAGACCCTGCCCACCATCTGGCTGTACAAGGTGGGATGAGGCACAGGTGTAAAAATCAAGCTAGGGCAGGGGTGGAGGGTGAAGGTGCCCCATGCGTCCGGACCCAATTACCTCGTCATGCTGGTGAGGCCGCTTGCATCAGAATGCCATGAGGCTCATCTTGCTGGTAGAGCCGCTTGCAGCAGAACACCGTGAGGCTTGTTGTGCCAATGGAACCACTCACAGCAGAACGCTGCGAAGCCTGTCTTGCTGCTGGAGCCGCTTGCACATGCAACGGCACAACACACCGCACAGCATCCAATTGCGATTAGCTCCACCAGCGAAACGAGCCTCACGGCGTTCTCCCATAAGTGGCTCTACCAGCATGACAAGCCTCACGGCAAGCCTCGCAGCTCCTTCCAACTTCATGAGATCTTTTTTTCTTTCATGAGAAATTGGAAGGTCTGAACTTTTTTTTTTTTTTTACCGTAGTCCCACAGACTACTTTTGTTGCCCTGCATGCAGCAGAGAACAGATATGGAAAGCAGAAGGGATATGGCTGCCTTGGGGTGGGGTGAGGGTTTGGCATGGGTGGCCTGGCTGAAGGGCCCTCAGATAACCTGGTGTGGGGTGCATGGAGCAGCTCCTTCCCCCCCAGCCTTGCTTTGTTCTTCACAATGTGCAGCCTCTCACAGTAATGAGAATTGCAATTCTGGGAGATTGTGGGAAGCGCATGTTTACGGTAGAAGCAATGCGCAGCCTGTCCCTTTCAAGTGATCAACTGTCTCTGAGTGTGTGTGTGTGCATGAGAGAGAGAAGGAGAGGGAGAAAGAGAAACTGCGGAGTAGAGTAACGAGAATTGTAGGCAACGCTGTTGAAAGAGTTTCCCATCTGCTGTTTCTCTTCCTCTCTTTCTCTTTCCCTCCCTCCCTCCCTCCCTCCCTCTCTCTCTCTCTCTCACACACACACACATACACACACACACATTTGATCACTTGAACTGCCACACACCTTTTGCCCAGAGGGAGAGGAAATGGGCGAAAAGTGTTTGGGCACCCAATAGGCACCAGCCTACATTGTCAAATATTTGGGCTGCTGAGCACCAGCTTGCATGCCTACTCGGTGCTGCAGGTGCCAGACTATAGCTAACCTGAGCCGGTGCACTTCAGGCCCTGGCCCTGGTGGCCACTGCAGCTCTCATGCACGCTGTGCGAGGCAAGTGTGGGGCTGCCCCTGGTCACCTGCAGCAGCTCTGCAGCCACCTCACCTTCCGCCCAGTTGCTACCCAGCAGCCTCCACTACCTCCTGCTGGAGCTACACACAGCTGGCATGAGAGCTGCAGCACCCACCAGGGCCAGGGCTATAGTCCGGCACCTGCAGCACCAAGAAGTGTGCAGGCCGGCCTCAGCAGCCCAAAGGAGACCCCTGCCAGCCAGAGTTTCATGTCCAGCCAGGGAGCAGTTCCTGGGACTGCCTGATTCTCAACAAGCCAGCTGCATGGTGAGAGGGGGCTTCCTGCCCACCTGAAAGAGAGGCTGGGATGTGTAAAGGAGCTTTTCCCCCCAAGACCCTTGTAAGCGCTGGGCTCTACCCCAGGGAGCCTCAATCGGGGCCAAGTTCTCAGCAAGCCCTGGCCTCCACACACCCTGCCAGGAGGGTGAAGAGCTCCCGCGAGGCCAGCAGCAGCATGGGTAGCCATTTAGCGGCCAGCACAGCACCTGCCATGACCGAGAAGTGTCGCAGCAGCAGCTAGTCAAGCAAGTAGGGCAGGTGGAGGCCGAGGTGTTCCGAGATCGTGGCCCCTTTGTGGCTATGGGCAAGCAGACAATGGGATGGAGAGGGCGGGGCCAACAGTAGCTGCACTCCCATTCCCATCAGCTTCCATGCTCGCTGCCTCCTGCACGTCAAAAAAATAAGACCTCCCTGAAAATAAGCCTGGGTGCTTATTTCGGGGCCCAAAAGAAAATAAGACCGGGTCTTATTTTTAGGGAAACACGGTAATACTAAATGCATAGTTAACAGGAATCATCCTGGTGCAGTCCTTCCAGAGATCATTTTTAGAATTTTAGCTCTTCAGTCAGGCTTGAATTGAAGATTGGTGTTGGCAGTGGCATGGTGCAGGGGCACCTGTTACTTTTCCTCCCATGGCAGCTGCTAACTTTTCTTCCCGACGCAGTTGCAAGGGAAGTAGGAGGAGGCAAAGAAGGAGAAAAAGAAAGATTGATAAATGATGGCAGCTGTGGTAGCAACATGGAGTCACCTGCTACTTTTACTCCTATGGCAGCTGCTAACAAACTTTCAGCTGTTTAACATTTACTCCTGAAGCGGCTGCCAAGGTAGGAGAAAGAGAAAGAAGAAAAGGAAGAAAAAGAAGGACTGAAGAATGGCAGCAGTGGCATAATGCATGTGCAGGGGCACCTGTTACTTTTACTTCTATGGCAATTGCTAATGAACTATTCTTCCTGCGGCAGCAGCTAAGATAGAAGGAAGAGGAGGAGGAGAAAGAGATGGAGGAGGAGAAGAATGAAGAGAGTGCTCATTACTTCTTGACAAGGTTTCTAAATCCAGATGCTCAGATGCCCAGGTGGCCAAAAAGATTTGCATAACAGTTTCTAGTCTTCTTATTCTCCTACTCAGAAACATAATGAGGAGGGTAATTCTAATAGAACCATTTGTGTCTCACTAAAGTGGGGTTTCCAATCTGCTAGAAAGGAAGAACCTCCTTTAAGATTGTCGGTCTGATCTCTTCCGATTGACAGCTTGGAAACGGAATAGATTAAAGATCAAGTTCTTAAGACATTGCTTTATCTAGAATACTTCTTTCACAAGGTCAATTGGAAAATCTTTCTTATATGGTTTAGGACAGAGGTGGGTTTCAGCAGATTCTGACCAGTTCTGGAGAACCGGTAGCGGAAATTTTGAGTAGTTCAGAGAACCGGTAGTAAAAATTCTGACTGGCCCTGCCCCCATCTATTCTCTGCTTCCCAAGTCCCAGCTGATTGGGAAGAAATGAGGATTTTTCAGTAACCTTCCCCTGGATTGGGGAGGGAATGGAGATTTTGCAGTATCCTTCCCCTGCCACGCCCACCAAGCCACGCCCACAGAACCAGTAGTAAAAAAATTTGAAACCCACCACTGGTTTAGGACCATGGGCAAGTGCCTTCCTTTAAGAAAATCAGTGAAATTTTGGGATTTCTCCAGAAAATAGTCTGGAAGCTTCTGGGAACTCATATGTAAGTATTAGGGACTGCTTGCAGTAGTATTTTGTCCTAGAAAGACAAAAAGTATTACTTTGGTGCCTCACGTTGAGAGAGATTTTTGATATATTTTGATATTTCTGACCAATAATATGAACTAGTTTTGATGGCAGTCATGGGTATAACACTTGAACCATTTGTTAAGTAGAACTTGAGGTTTCTTATTTTTAAGGCTTTTCATTTGGTAGTCAGGCTAGAACCTGACTTTTTCAGACATCAAGTTTTGAATTTTTCATAAGGATAATTAGATGCTCTGGCCTGCTTGCTCTTTTAATATCAATTATGTAGCCAGCACAAGAGATACTTCTATTTTCTTTTTACTCTAATCCTTCTCAACAGCATGTGCTTTGGCACTGAATATTCTGTCCAGTGCAGGAATCCTCATATCATGCCAGACAAATGGCTGTCTAGTCTTTTCTAGAAAACCTCCAATAATGGTATGGATGTTTTTGCATGACTTCAGCATGCAAGCTGATCCACTGATTGATTTTCATATTCAGAACATTCTTTTTCTCTAAAATTTGGATCTCTCACTGTTTCCATCCCATTGGTTCTTATCTTACACTTGGATGCTGTGGAAAATTAATCTATGTGCTCTTTCCTATGATAATCCTTTATGTATTGGAACGCTGCTATCATGTCTCCCCTAATCCTTCTCTTCTTTAGGATAAACATACTTAGTTTTTTTAACTGTTCTTCATAGGATTTAGCCTCCAAGCCCTTTACTATCCTTGCTACTCTTCTATACGCTTCTTCCAGTTCTTTGGCATTGTGACCAGAATTGGCACAGAATAGTATATTACTTCCTCTGATCTTGACATAGTATCTCCCTTGTTGTAACCCCAAACTACATTGACTGTTTTCGTACCCGTATATTGCTGGCTTATGCTTAATCTTTTTAGATCCTTCTTGCAAATATTACTGTTAAGCTAGTTATCAGTGTCTTGTATCTATGCATATAGCTTCTCCTATCTGCATGCAGAATCTTACATCTCTTGCCATTAAACATTTTGCTGGATATGTACAAGTTTTGATCTTCAGATTCTACAAGAGTTCTTGTCTTCTTTCAAGTGACGTCTAAAAGAGAAGAGATGTGTAAAAAATCCTTTTAAAGCATACAGTAGAACCTCTGGTCACGAAGGCTTCTGACCACGACCAAATTGGGTTCCGACCAAAAAATTCACAATTTTTTTCCTGTGGCCGATTTCCCCTTCTGCGCCAATTTGTAAGCGCCAAATTTGCAAAATTAGGTTTGGATTGTGACCAAAGTTATGGAATGAATTATGTTATGGAACGAATTATGAATCGGGTTGTGACCAAAGTTATGGAACGAATTATGGTCGTGACCAAAGGTTCTACTGTATTTTTTCTCTTTTTAATATAATTTTAATGAAAATGTTTACTTAAATAAAAAAATAAAAAATATATAAAAGACAGAAAGAAGAGTAAAAGAAGAAAAAAAGTAAGCAAAAGTAAAAAGGAACCAATCTGTTAAGGAAAAAGAAAAGAAAAAGAAAAAAAGACTATGACTTCTAACTATCATTACAGCAATTACAATCAAAGTTATTATTTTCCCTCCCTTGTAAACATAACCATGATCCTTTTATCATCTTCTTCAACACTTTTTCAATCATGCAGTCTAAAATTATTATTTTAGCTCTTTCCATTTTCATTAAATCATTAAAGGTTCAGTATTCCACAAACATACTCGTTATTTCATCTTCTGTGGTGGGTACTCTATAATTTCTTCATTTTATACACATAAAATAATCTTGCTGGCTAATGAAATAGTATCCACTTTTGTAAATTCATCTGTCATAACCAAATATATTATTCTGGAAATCCTCTCCTTCCTCCTATAACTTTCACTCCTTTGTAGTTGTAAGGATCGCCTCTCCTTCCAACTTAAGAAAGTACGAACTCTTGAAACGTAGTTGTTCAAAAGGATTCTTTTATTAAGCAGACGTGAAAACCATCCAGTTAAAGCACAATCTGAATGCCCTTAGGCAAAGCAGTAGGATTAAAGTGGTAGAGACCCCTCCCTTTAGGTCAGAATGCGGATTTCAGCCAATACACAAGTGTGAAGATGTTTTCTTTACTATTTCCTTTGAGAACCCGAACACACATGCATTCCCACCACTTCCCTTTAAAGTGAGACAACCCACATGGCTATCATATAAATTCCTGCAGGTAAAGGGAATCTCAGGCTTCCTTGGCGCCAGGATATAGGTTGTAAAATATCTGATGACACAGGCCATCCAAGTCCCCCCTTCCTTCACTTGAATGGCAGTATCACTTTTAGGGATCTGACATGCTACCCTCCTTAGAAAACAAAAGGGTCCACCTGTAAAAAAAAACAAAAACAAATATACACAAGATTTCAAGATTTCATGATAGTAGATCAACAAGGTTTGTTAGGGTATTGGGAGTGAAATTTTCTCAGTAAGATTGGAGCCCTAACGTGGTGTTTAGCGACCCATTCATTGTGTGCTGATGGTAAATGTTTCCAAGCAACTAAGTATTGGACTTTCCCTCTGTGGATCCTAGAATCAAGGATTTCCTTGATTTCAAAGTGTTGTTCACCTTCAATCATGATGGGAACAGGTGGTGTAGATGCAGGTGGTCTGAGGGATGAGGTTACTTCTCGTTTGAGTAAACTGATATGGAATACTGGGTGGATCTGCCTGAGTGTCTTTGGAAGAAGTAGTTCAACTGCTACTGGATTTATGATTCTAGTGATGGGGAAAGGTACAACGAACTTTGGCCCTAGTTTCTTTGATGGTTGTAATGATTTCAAGAATTTTGTAGATAAGTATACTCTGTCTCCAATATGAAAAGGTTTGGGTTCCATCCTTTTCTTGTCAGCTTGAATCTTAAAAGCTTCTCTAGCTTCCTGTAAGGCTAATCTAACCACTGGCCACGTGTTTCGCAAATTATCCATCCACTCCTTAAGTGAGGGGATGGTGGGTTCTTCTGTGGGTAGTTCAGGCATGGGGCTGAAATCCTGGCCTGTTGCTACTCTAAAAGGGGTAAAACCAGTGCTTGAATGTACAGCATTATTAAACGCAACTTCAGCAAAAGGCAAAAGTTCGGTCCAGTTATCCTGTTGAAAATTAATGAAACATCTTAAATATTGTTCTAGTACCGAGTTCAAAATTTCAGAATTTCCATTAGTACACGGATGAAAAGAGGTGCTCAACCCCTGGCCAGTACCAAGTAAGCCCAAAAACGCCCTCCAAAAGTTGGAGGTGAATTGAGCCCCTCTGTCGGATATGATCCTTTGTGGAGCACCATGAAGTCGATAAATGTGTATTAGGAATAATTTGGCTAAACTTTTAGCAGTTGGGATCTTTTGGCAGGGTATAAAATGTGCCTGTTTTGAAAATAGGTCTGTCACAACCCAAATAACAGTATTTCCCTCACTGTTTGGCAATTCCACGATGAAATCCATAGCAATCTCTCTCCAAGGCGCTGCAGGTTCAGCTACCTTCTGCAATAGACCTGGGGATTTCCCCTGGCGTCTTTTTGCTGCTGCACAAATGGGGCAGCTAGCTACATAGCTTTCTATGTCCTTTTTTAGTGATGGCCACCAAAATTGTCTTTTAATCAGGTGTAAAGTTTTCACAAACCCAAAATGTCCAGCTAATTTGGAGTCATGGCACCGTACCATTAAGCATAGTCTTTGGCTTGCAGGGACATACAACTTCCCCCCCACCCAAGCCAAGTCTTCTTTCATCAGACAGCTGGATTTGTTGTTCAAAAACCATTCATCAGTGGCCAATGCTTGTTTAAAATTTTGGGTGATGTCATTGTCTGTCACTGTTTCTTGTTTTTTCTGGGATCTGGTGACTACTTTAGTGGCTAGTTGACTGTTTTGTACTATAGGTTTGATTACGTCTGACCTTGCACGAATGTATTGCGGTTTTCTGGATAGCGCATCCTCCAGAAAGTTTTTCCCCCCCGGGAGGTATTTTAGAGTAAAATCAAACCGTTTAAAGTACTGAGCCCATCGTACTTGTTTTGGGGAGAGTTTCCTTGGGGTCTTTAGGGCTTCTAGATTTTTATGATCAGTCCAGACTTCAAAAGGGGTCTTACTGCCTTCTAGGAAGTGCCGCCAGGTTAACAATGCCCAACGAACTGCATATGCCTCTTTCTCCCAAATAGCCCACCTTTGCTCAGTCTCATTCAACTTTTTGGATGTGTAAGCGCAGGGTTGTAGTTGGTCTTGCTCATTCTTCTGAAGCAGGACCGCTCCTATTGCCACATCGCTGGCATCTGCTTGTATGACAAATGGTTTCTCCGTGTCCGGGTGTTTTAGAATTGGTTCTGCTGAGAACAGCCGTTTAAGTTTTTCAAATGCTGCCTGGCATTCCATAGTCCAGTTCAATGGTTGCTTTGGTTTAGGGTTGTCCTCCCCCTTTGTTTTTAAGAGCTTGGTGATGGGGAGGGCAATCTGAGCGAATGCAGGGATAAACTGGCGGTAAAAGTTAGCAAACCCCAGGAAGCTCTGTAACTGTTTACGTGTGCGTGGAGGGTCCCAATCAAGTACAGCCTGCACTTTTAGAGGATCCATCTCAACCCCCTGGTGTGAAATGCGGTATCCCAAATAGTCAATTTTCTCCTGATGAAATTCACATTTGGAAAGTTTGGCATAAAGTTTGGCAGCACGGAGTTTGTTTAAAACTGCCCTGACTAGTTTTACATGTTCTGCTTTGGTCTCGGTATAGATTAAAATGTCGTCCAAATAGACCAGAACCCCCTTATATAAATGCTGATGCAGCACTTCATTTATTAACTGCATAAACACTGCAGGGGCTCCTTGTAACCCAAAGGGGAGCACCTTGAATTGGTAGCAGCCGAGGGGGGTGTTAAATGCCGTTTTCCACTCATCCCCTTCCTTAATTCTGACACGGTAGTAAGCCTCCCTTAAGTCCAGCTTTGAAAAAATTTTCCCTTTAGCGAGGTGTGCTAACATATCTTTCATAAGGGGGAGAGGATACACGTTCTGCACACTGATAGTATTAATGTTCCGGTAGTCAACGCATAAGCGTTTTGAACCATCTTTTTTCTCTCTAAACAACACTGGGGCTGCAATTTTTGGTCGGGCTGGCTCAATGAAACCCCTTGCTAGGTTTTTCTCAATGAATGTTCTCAGCTCTTCCAACTCCCTCGGTGACATGCTGTACATCTTGGGTTTAGGGAGTTTCGCGCCGGGTAAGATTTCTATTGCACAGTCAGTGGCGCGGTGGGGGGGGAGTTCATCTGAGGCTTTTTCGCTAAAAACCTCAGCTAAATCCTTGTATTCTATGGGTATGCCCTCAGTTGGTGTGGCGTGACCAGGCATGGCTGTTTCTCGATTCTCTGCCCCCTCAAGTCCTTTATGTGGATACTCAGCAAACGTCACCTTCCTCTGAAATTTTATGATGCCTTGTTTCCAATTGATTTGTGGGTTCCATCTTTTTAGCCACGCAAGGCCCAGAACCAATGGCCATTCCATGCCAGGTGCCACTATAAAGGTAAGCCTTTCCTTGTGGCTTCCAATGCCTATAGGTAGAGGCACGGTGCCAATGCCTATAGGTAGAGGCACGGTGGCCAGAGAAGCTGGCTCCCCTCCTGCTATTGACCCATCTAGTTGGCAGAAAGCAATGGGGGTTTTCAGCTTTCTTACGTTAATCCCTAACTTCCCTACTAAGGTTGGGCTGATCAAACAATGGGTGCACCCCGAATCCACTAGGGTGGGGATACTTATCTCCCTGTCCTGGTTTGGGATAAATAGTCTTAAGGGGAGGGTAAGCGGTTTAATTGGTTTGCTTACCAGTGGCTCATCATCTGGATCGCTTCCGAACGAGTGTGATTCCTCCTGTTCAGATGCCAGGGTTTCTTCCCCAAAGAGGGGAGAGGATGGGACTTCTATGGTCTCCCTGCTCCTCAGGGCAGTCTCCTTCCCATGCCGACCCGGTTTTCCAGGACCCTCCCCTGGTGGGTGGTTCCGGGCGGGTGTTTGCGAACGACACTCTGCAGCTCGGTGCCCTTCTTTTCCACACTTGAAACAGGCTGAAGATCTCGGGGAGAATGCGGTTTGTGGTTTGTGGGGCTCTTGCTTCCATTGGGGTGAGGATTTCTTCCATGCTCGCCCCGCTCGATACTGGTTTCTGGCCATATCGATCTCAGCTTCTTCGGCGGTGACATACCATTCATGTAGGTCATTCGGTGCCCCTCGGGCCACGCAGGCATTGTATAGATCATCACTCAGTCCATCCTTGAAACAGCTCACCAAAATATCTTCCGGCCAGTGCACACGACACGCGAGGTCCCGGAATTCTTCGGTATACTCTGCTACTGGCCGTCGCCCCTGCCTCACCACCTTAATGCGGTCACGTGCTTTGCGATCTGCCAGTGGGTCCTCGAACCGACGTCGCAGGGCCATCATGAAATGGTCGAAATTCCGCAGTTCTGGTGCGTTGGCATTATGTAGGGTCACCATCCATCTGGCTGCGGCACCCTCTAGGGCTAGGGTCACAACTCGCACTCGGGAGCCTTGGGTTTGGAAATCACGCCCATACTCTTGCATGTAGGTGAGCACATGTGCCACAAAGAATCCTAATTGTTGCGGATTCCCATCAAACTTCACCCCAAGAGGGGGAGTTTCTCTTTCCAGCTGAGGAGCCCGGGGTTGGTTGGGAATGGGCGCCCGTGTGCGTGCTGCCTGGGGGGGAGGGTTTGCTGGGTCTTCTCCCGTAGCTGCTGCACCATCCGCTCGATAGGCGGCCTCCAGGAGGGGGGTGCCTCCCCTGGCATCATCCATGACTGCTGCCCTTTCAGTGCTCTTTGGTTGTTGTCCTGGCTCCCTTCGGATGTTAAGATTTTCCAAAGTCTCCATCACCAATTGGGTTACATGCCTCTTCAGATAGTCCTCCCTCAGGGGTGCTTCGGTCAGCCCTCCCTGGTCAGTAAGGGCTTCTAGTTCCAGTTTCCACCCCGGTTTTCGGTTGCCACGGTTGAGGGTGACTCCTCTGGTTCTCTCATCCCAGCCATCTTTCTTCCCAATGCCAATTGACCAGCGGGGCTTTTCAGGATTCTCCAGGGTTACCTCATCCTCTCCGATGGGTCGCACGAGGCAGGCATCCGACTGGGTGGCGGTTGCTGTCTCTCCCCAGCAATCGGTTTCTCCCAGCTCTCTGCTTTGTTCAGACATGGTTTGCAAGGTCCCCTCAGTAGAGCAAAGATTGCTTCTCTGGGTTGACCGTTTTGCAGATTGTGCTTTCTGTAAGGATCGCCTCTCCTTCCAACTTAAGAAAGTACGAACTCTTGAAACGTAGTTGTTCAAAAGGATTCTTTTATTAAGCAGAAGTGAAAACCATCCAGTTAAAGCACAATCTGAATGCCCTTAGGCAAAGCAGTAGGATTAAAGTGGTAGAGACCCCTCCCTTTAGGTCAGAATGCGGATTTCAGCCAATACACAAGTGTGAAGATGTTTTCTTTACTATTTCCTTTGAGAACCCGAACACACATGCATTCCCACCACTTCCCTTTAAAGTGAGACAACCCACATGGCTATCATATAAATTCCTGCAGGTAAAGGGAATCTCAGGCTTCCTTGGCGCCAGGATATAGGTTGTAAAATATCTGATGACACAGGCCATCCAAGTCCCCCCTTCCTTCACTTGAATGGCAGTATCACTTTTAGGGATCTGACAGTAGTAATAACTTTTTCTTTATTTCAAATTTGTAATAATAAACTGAGTAAAAAAAACAAAAGGTTTTTTTTAAATGTCCATAATATTTTAGTCCTTTTCAATTACTCCAATACTCCATATTACTGTAACCACATGAAGTTCCCAGAACTTCTTGTTTCCCATTTATTTATTTATTTATTTATTTATTCATTCATTCATTCATTCATTTACCACAGTCAGCCAATTAGCTTCCTTGACAGGTTTAAACATTCTTCTTTCTTTCTTTCTTTTTTGCATTTTTTTTAAAAAAATTTTTTAAAATACACAGACAAACATACAATACATCTTTTCGGGACAGAGCATTGATCCGATCATAAATTTGTTCAGCTTTTTGTTCCATCTTTAACACAATTTTATGTATTCTATTTTTGCCATAACATTTATTTCTTAATCTTGGCTCACATATCTCAACTATTATCATTTTATAGTAAGCTACTCATATTAACTTAATCAAAACAGTTACCCTTCTATTAATCCATCTTAAATCTTAATTCAAATAATATCTCATAATACATTTCACAATTCTTACCCTAAATTCTCACTATACAGTTCAAACGTATTTATATTTCTGAATCTTATTTCAATTTCTAAAACTTCCCTACATTTTATTATTATTTCATATACTATTCATTAAATCTTTTTTTAGTTATTACTTCATCAAATTTAAATCTTATCTCTAATCTTAAAAATATACCAATAAAGTTCTTAATTCAAATAATACAACATAATACAATTCCCAATTATTTCCCTAAATTCTGTCTATTTAACAATACCATTTATATAAAAGCCAGTTAAATAAATCTTATTTAATTAAATCATAATTCTATATTGTTTCAGTTTTCTTTTCTTTTTTGCTTAGATAAATGTATTGTTGACAATATTCAGATTATTACAATTGTTATAGGTATTTAAATGATATCCCAATTATTATACCCATCAATTTTCTCAAATAATACCATCCAACAACTTAATAAAAATTAATTCATTATGTCAATTAATATCTTTTCTTTTTACATAATCTAATTTTCAAATATTTTAGCTTCAATCTATAATTCAATTCTAAGTATCTGTAACATATTCTTCTCTCATTTCTATCTTCCTTTCTCTCTTCCTTTTTTTTATTTTTACCCTTTTCTTTCCCCTTTTTTTCTTTTGTGTTCTAACTTCTTGAGTTCACCTATTTTGCCCTATCTGTCCCATTGTTTCCCCTCTCTTTTCTCTTTCTCTTGTTTTACCATTATTAACCTCCATGTAATCATTTTGTAAATCAAAGACCTGGACTCTTCTATTTTGCCCTATATTTTCTAATATTTTCCAACCTTTTTCTCTCTTTTTTGTCATTCCACTATTAATCCCAGTGTAATCATATAAGCTTTTTGTGTTTTTTCTATTCCATCTCTCTATCCACCTTTGTCTCTTCCCATCCTCTTTATTTTTCCCATTGTTAATTTCAATCTCCTTTTTATTGTTACTGTCCTCATATTCAGTTAATTTTACATAATTAATCACATTGTCTTTGTCTTCTTCTTTGTTTTCAGTCTCTGCATCTTGTATTTCTGTCTTTAAATCTTTGTCAGATTGAACGTGTTGTATTTCAGTTATTAAGTCCTCAGATTTCGATTTTCCATGCAACAATGTCTTCATTTCCCTTATTTCTGTTTTCAAAGTCGAATACATCATTGTAATCATCTCTCTGATTTCTTGCTCCATTTTACTCTTTCCAAATTAGTCTTATTCCAATTTTAAAAGTCTCATTAAAGATTTCTTTTTCTTTCTTCCCTCCAAAGTCAAGCCGTTTGCAAACAGAAAATTCCTCCCCCAAAGTTCTCACCACTATTATCTCAAACAGAGTTCAGAATTTTCCAAAACAAAAGTTACAAGTTGCATCGTTCTTTTCTTCCTGAAGATGTCTCTCTACAATCCACAATTCTTATAGGTAATTTAACATGGTATCCATTTTGTATCAGTTAACAATTTTAATAGTTTCTTTTCTTCTCTTTCACTTTAAAAATATCCACTCAATCTAGTCCAGTCCCAATTAAGCAATACTTCTTCTCTCTCTTTTTTTTCTTTATATTTGTTCAATTTATAAAAACACTTCTATTACAGGGGCTTATTTCAGTTCTCTTTTGTTTATCTTAACCTTCAAAAAAGAGGAAAAAAGGATCTGCTTATGTTTTCCAGTCCTTTTTCCATATTTAGGGTTATTCTAATCTTTGATGTTCTCCAAATAATTTCCTTCCAAAAGTCAATTTTCTTTTTGGGTTTTTATCCCTTTAAATTCGGCTTCTGACCTCCTCTTTTTCCCCCTGTGCCCTTTAGCCGCTAATTTCTTGCTGGGGTTTTTCCAAATTTAAAAGCTTTTTAGTGCTGTTATTTCATCTGGGTTGGCTGTCACTCACCCAACTTCAAATCTCCGTTCCTTTCACCGCTTCTGCTCGTTGCTTGGCCTGGTTGCCCCACCTTTGTGACGGCCGCAATAGCTGCCGCCCCTGCTGTCGATTTAGAGAGAAATTCCTCTGACCTTTGAGGAACTTGCCTGTTCCTCTCAGTCTCCGAGGTGCCTCTCCTTCATCCCTGGTCCAAAGACCGCTCGACAGTGGTTTGTCAGTCTGGGTTTTCGCGGAGCTCATCGGAGCCCGCTAATTCCCTGACTGTCTCGCCACAACGCTTCCGGTGATCCTCAACATTCTTCTTTCTCATACAGAGATACATTAAAACAGTGGTGGGATTCACCGGTTATAACAACTGGTGCGCATGCATGCCAAACTTGCGCTTCCGTGCATGCTCATTACGATCAAAGGTTACCTTCTACTGAATCCAGAGTAAAACAGCTGAGGTGCAGCAAACCGCTCTGCTGCGCCTATCAGCTGGGCTTAAAACAAAAGAAATATAGGTAGGTTATAGTGCGACCATCTGATCTCAGCTGATTGTTGGAGCTACCGGTATGCCCGAACCGGTGAGAACCAGCTGAATCCCACCCCTGACATTATCTATTTATTTAATTTTAAAAATACTTTAAATAAGACAATATTCCAAATTTAACTGTCCCTTTAGTCCATCTTTTTAACTTTCTCATTCATGGTAATCATGGTAAGCATTTTGCTTTTAATTCTTTATCTTTTTATAAATTTTATTAAAAGTTTTACAAAGAACATAAAATTAACATATACTAATGAAATGCAGAAAAGAGAAAAAAAAAGTTCAGAAAGAAGAAAAGAGACTTCCAATTTTCTTTGCAATAAATATACTGTAAATACAATTATAAAATTATCTCTTACTCTAATTAGAAAACTTATTATTTTATATTATGCAGATTTTTTTCTAATCATTAAAACCACAAATCATAAGCACATTTTTTTCCATGAAAAAAGTCTATAAGGAATTTCCAGTTGCTTTCTCTTTAAGTAAAGAAGTTAATTTAGCCATTTTGCAATTCCATCATTTTCACCATATTACCGTTTTGTGTATTATTGAACTTTTTCACTTTTCAACATATAAGTAGTCTTGCTACAATTCTTTTACGTCTTTATAACTGGTTCATTCCTTTTTACTTTGTTCTTTCCTGGATCAAAGATACAACAGTCATTCATATGGTCCTAAGTGCTCTGCTTCTCTGAAAGTCACTTTACACTTTAAATTTGCTCCATTTAAGTTGCTTTACAAATTGGATCATGTAGATTCAATAGGCTTCATTCAGGGCTTTGAACATGGTGTCTTCTTCTGGGCCTCCTGGTGCTCCACTTTAGATTCTGCAGGCTTCCTCACTTCCCTGGAGCTCATGTGAACTTATTCAGAGAAGCTCTGTTAGTTCATGCATATTGCCCAAATGTTGGCCTTTCCTCTCTATTATCCCCACTGTTTTGCAGAGACATGATAGGTTTGCCATATGTCCACTTGGAAGACTTGAAGCAGGGGTTCCCGACCCCCAGGCCATGGACCAGCACCAGTCCACAGCAAGTCATGAACAAGTGCAAGCCCGATCTGCACACATGCAGGATCCAGGCAGCAAGTGAAACCACACACCCCAAGCCATGGAAAAAACACTCTCCACGGAACCCGTCCTTGGTGTCCAAAAGGTTGGGGGCTGCTGACTTGAAGGATATTTTTTCAGTACTGTAATTATATGGATTAGTGGAAGTAGCCTTTTAAGGGTATCCAGTACATTTCCTTTTTTTTTTTTTAAATTTGATTTATATGCCGCCCTTCTCCGGAGACTCAGGGCGGCTTACAATGCGTTAAGCAATAGCCTTCATACTTTTTGTATATTTATACAAAGTCAGCTTATTGCCCCCACAAACTGGGTCCTCAATTTACCTATCTTAGAAAGGATGGAAGGCTGAGTCAACCTTGAGCCTGGTGAGATTCGAATTTACAGTAATTGCAGACAGCTTGTGTTAATCACAATGCTTTCAGTCTGCTGAGCCACCAGGCCCCTTAAAGGCTATGTTGTTTTTCAGGGATATTTTTCAGTACATACTATTTGAAAAGTTGCTCTATGAAATGAATAAGATAAATATATAAAAACATTGATACTTTTTGTAAATGAGATCATCAGAATGTAGTAGTAGTGTAACTCATCTTTTCTGCATCCTACCAAATCTGAAATGCCTTACAAGACGTTGAATTTTTTTCCCCCTGAACTAAATGTGGTTTGGCTCATAAAAAAGATGTCAAATATTGCTTAAGCTATCAATCAAATGATTTGGGTACTCCAATTCACTATTCCAAAATATCTCCTTTTTTGCAATAATTAAAGTGCATTTACTTTCAGAAGTCTTTTCCAACACTCACATTGTTTCTAGAATTGCAGAGGCTGCAAGGGCATTGAAGCTAAACAATGTATATATCAAGTATTTTTAATACCATTCAGCATTCTTCATAAATTATAAAATCTCAAAAGCTTTAAATATGTTATTACTTGATCATTAAGATTAATGATCCCAGTATGTCCCTTACAGAAAATGTATTGTTGGCCATTTTAAAATAAGTTCTTGCTCCAGTGTGTCAATTTCTCATGAAAGAAAAAAAATCAAAGTTTTGCCTAATAATGCCCAAACATGTTTAACTTCCACCTGTGCTGGGAAAATAGGAAAATTCCTCCTGAAGTTAAAATGCATTCATATTTTGAATCCAATAAAAAGCTATAGACACAGCAAGATCAAATCGTTTAAGCAATTAAATCTGAACCTTTTCACATGCCATTTGACACATCCCGGAATGAATGATTCATGATTCAAATTCACAGGTATCTGGCTCATCAGTAGGGAATGTGAGAAAGATCTAGGTATCCTAATGGACAACCACTTAAGTATAAGCCTGCAATGTTCCACAGCTGCCAAAAAGACCAATTCAGTCCTAAATTGCATCAATTGAGATATAGTTTCAAGATCACATGAAGTGATAGTATCTCTTTATACTGCACTGGTGAGACCACACTTGAAATACTGTGTCCAATTCTGGTCCCCACAATATCAAAAAGGTTTTGAAGCTCTACAGTGTAGAGAAGAACAACAAATATAATAAGTCTGGAGTCTAAATTATGCGATGAATGCTTGTGGGAACAAGATATGTCCAGTCTAACAAAGAGAAAGACTAGGGATGATATGATAGCAGTCTTCCAATGTCTTGAGGGTTTGTCACAGAGAAGAAGGGATTGACCTATTCTTCAAAGGACCTGAGGACAGGAGAAAGAGTAACAGGTAGAAGTTTACTAAAGAGATCCAATCTAGGATTAAGGAGAAATTTCCTGACAGTGAGAACAATTAATCCATGGAATGGTTTGCCACCAGAAATTGTGGGTGCTCCATCACTTGAAAATCTCCAGAAGAGATTGAACAACCATTTGTCTACAGTGGTAAAGGGTTTCCTGCTTGAGCTGGGGGTTGGACTAAAAGACTTCCAAGGATCCTTCCAACCCTGTTATTTTATGTCAGTGAGAAAGAAAATGACTGGGAAGATATAGGAGAGATTACTTTGATTTTTTAAAATATAATTAAATATAATTCAGATTCAAAATAAACAGCATAGCAGTGTAAACACTAATAACTAAGCAAATCCTTAAGGGGGGTTCAGAATAAAAAACTGGGAATTTATTTTATTTATTTATTAATTTTATTTCTATACCGCCCTTCTCCCGAAGGACTCAGGGCGGTCTACAGCCTAATTAAAAACACAACGACAGACAATATTTAAAAATAATTAAAATTATTAAATAATAGGCCCAATTTATAAAACCCCAAATTTAAAATCCCAATTAAAACCAATTAAAATCTTATATTGATAGCCCAGCCTGGCGGAACAACATGGTTTTGAGGGCACAGCGAAATACACGGAGATCAGAGATTTTGCGAATTTCGGGGGGGAGTTCATTCCAAAGGGCAGGGGCTCCCACAGAGAAGGCCCTCCCCCTGTGTGTCGCCAGCCGACATAATTTGGCCGATGGCACCCTGAGGAGACCAGACCCTCTCTGTGGGAGCGGACTGGCAGGTTGGAGGCTACTGGTGGCAGAAGACGGTCTCGAAGGTACCCAGGTCCAATGCCATGGAGCGCTTTAAAGGTGGTAACCAACACCTTGAATCGCACCCGGAAGATCACTGGGAGACAGTGCAGCTCACGCAGGAGGGGTGTCACATGGGCACAACGAGTTGCGCCCATAACCACCCGCGCGGCCGCATTCTGGACCAGCTGGAGCCTCTGGGTGCTTTTCAAGGGGAGCCCCATGTAGAGAGCATTGCAGTAGTCCAGTCGGGAGGTGACAAGGGCGTGAGTTACTGTGCGCAAGGCGTCACGGTCCAGAAAGGGCCGCAACTGGCGGATCAGGCAAACCTGATAGAAAGCCCCCCTGGCCACGGCCGTCATATGTTCTTCTAAAGACAGCCGATTGCGAGCCCTCTCTGTGGGGGGTAAAGACTCACCCCCAATAGTCAGCGATGGTACCAGCTGACTATATTGCGGCGCCGGAAACCACAGCCACTCGGTCTTGGAGGGGTTGAGCCTGAGTCTATTTCTCCCCATCCAGACCCGCACGGCCTCCAGGCAATGAGACATCACATCAAGGGCATCGTTGGGGTGGTCTGGGGTTGAGATGTACAGCTGAGTATCATCAGCGTACAGATGGACTCTCACCCAAAACCACGGATGATCTCACCCAGCAGCTTCACATAAATGTTGAACGGAAGGGGCAAGAGGACCGACCCCTGCGGCACTCCCCATGCAAGGCGCCTCAAAGTCGACCTCTGCCCCCCTGTCAACACGAACTGCGAGCGGTTGGAGAGGAAGGAGGAGTACCACGGCAAAACGGTGCCCCCTATTCCTAACCCCCTCAACCGCTGCAGCATGATACCATGGTCGATGGTATCAAAAGCCACTGAGAGATCTAACAGGACCAGGACAGAGGAGCAACCCCTGTCCCGAGCCCTTCAGAGATCATCCACCAACCAATGCCGTTTCTGTGCTGTACCCCTGCCTGAAGCCCGACTGGTATGGGTCCAGATAGATAGCTTCATCCAGGTGCCCAGGCAGTTGTCGTGCCACCACACTCTCAACAACCTTCGCCATGAAACGAAGGTTGGAGACCGGACGGTAATTGGCTAATTCAGCCAGGTCCAGGGAAGGCTTCTTGAGGAGGGGCCTCACCACCGCCTCTTTCAAGGCAGCGGGAAAGGCACCCTCGCTCAGAGAAGCACTTATGAACCCCTGGAGCCAGCCTCGTGTAACCTCCCGGGAGGCCAGTACCAACCAGGAGGGACACAGGTCCAATAAACATGTGGCGGCACTAATCCTACCCAGAACCCTGTCCACATCCTCGGGAGCCACAGGATCAAACTCCTCCCAGATATCGCAGTCAGTGACCTAAAATTTAAAACAACATTCTTCAGAAGAGAGAGAAGTTATAATATTTCCCCCTATGGCTAAAAAAAAGTAGACACGTATTAAATCTCTTTCTAAAAGCCAAGGAAAAAGTTCCATTCAGATGTCTGTGGCCATCTGAAAATATATTCATTTTCTAAACCATGAAGGGCTTTAAACCAGCACCTTGAATTGCACTTAAGAGTCAAAAAGGAGCCAGTGCAGTTTTCAAATTATTAAAGGGTTATATGGGTGTACTGAAGCATGCCTATAACTAACTGGGTTGCTGCATTCTGGATCAGTAACAGCTTCCACATGCTATTCAGAGTCACTTCTATGTAGAATAAAAGCTAGAGGTGACTAAGCCATGACTGACTATGTTTAGTGCCCACCATTCCAGGAAGGATTATAATTTTTGTACAAGATACTCTTAACCATAGTTGCCATTTGCTCATCAAGCAAGTGCTGTAACTCGGGAGGATCCCCAAGTTACACAACAATTCTACATGGGGGAGTATTTCTTTGTTTAGAACTGAACATGAGAACTGTTCTAAGTCGGACGGTTTATGAACTCTAAACCTTTGCACCTTATTAGTATTAAGCCTCAACGTATACCTCTGGTATATCAATTTTAAGGTATCTTGGAGCACTTGGACACCATCAGTTCATTCACTCAAAGTCAGAGTATAAAGTTGGGTGTCAGGAGTGGACAGGTGATACCTGACCATGAGTTGATGGATGATTTCACCTGGTGACTTCATGTAGATGTTGAATATAAATGAAATAAATGTTGATCACTGTGGTATCCTACAACTGAGAGTTTTGCATTAAAGTATTGCATTCTATAAACATTTTCATAGGCCTTTCCTATACAAACCTGTTCATCTTTTTAAAAAAAAACAACAGGTCCTATTGCTTTGTTGGGTTACTTTTTGTTAAAAAGCAGAACTTCAGGGTAAAACTAAAATAAAGGTACAGTTTAAAAAGTAATAAGGCCAAAGGAAAAGTAAGTGAGAAAAGGAAAAAAATAATCACAGCGGTGGAGGAATGGAAAGTGAAGAAGTCAGAATTTACAGAAATGGCAAAAGTGATTTAGTCAGAGAAAAAACAATTTTTTTTCTGAATGTTTGGAAACCTTGCTAAAAGAAAAATCAAATAATCTTCAAAATATGAATTTCACAGAAAAGTAAGATCTGCAAGATTCCTTCCAACCCTATTATTTCTAGGTTCTGTGATCTATGGATCTGAAGATTAAGAAAGTTGTGGATTAAATGAGAGGCTGAAGAGACTTGTATTGCATCAGGGGAATAGGGAAAATAAAATTACAATTATCTGTTGAAAAGCTTGGAAGACATTCATAATATTTAATCTTTCCCTCGTTTAAATTTTTTCACACTTTCTTATTTCTTTCCTTTTTTCTTTTGGTTTGTCTTCTATGAAAAAAAATTATAAATTTAAAAAGATGGGAAGAAAAATCATAAAATTATTTGTAAATTATAAATATTTTAATTCAGTATTAAGTTTGTGATTTTAAAGAAAAATACAAACATTTAAAGCACCTATATTTTTAGCATAGAATGACATTTGTACAAACTTTATTATGAAAAAAACATCATGAATTAATTGTGATCATAATTCAATAAATTTATCCTTCATTGCAGGGTTTTCCGAACTCTTACATTAATTTTTCAGACAAAACAGCAGGAATTGAATCAATTCCTTTAAATCAATTGAATCAGTTTCTTCTGTTGTATCAATTTATGTATGTTAAGGAATATAGACATTAAACCAATAGTAGGATTTGTGCCAAAGAGCTGGTCAGAAGTAATATTTTAATATCAAATGAGTCAATACCTTCATTCCTTCACAATCTACATTTGGTCCCTTAAGCCCATTAAAATTTATGAAAAATTATATTCATCTACTTCATTTAATTGTAATTAAAGCCAATGTTGTTGTTTAATTGTAATCTTAATCTTAACCCACCCGCCCCTGAAGATAATTTGGGTTTCTTATGTTGCAGCACAGAATACTTGTTAAATTTATTTTACCAAGTCATCAAAACTGATTATGAAGATAACCCAAAGGTTTACAATAGACACTGCTAAAATTAGACAATATAAATTGTAGCTGTTCTAGATTTTGTTAGCAAATTTATATTCCAATTGGTACAAATTACCATATTCAGTGGCCAACTTTTTTGTTCGGTTTCTGATGAATCTTATGAAAATCACTCAATAGTGCTTCAGATTAAAACACAATATATAACACATTAGTAATTACAATTCTGCTATAAATTTTTGTATCTTTCCATTCCTTATATTAAACAGAACTATCCTTTGCTTTTAAAAAAAGGATGATTTAGGAATGAAGGTACAGAAGAAAAGTAAGGAGCCAAAGAATGTTTTCATTTTTTCCAAACTTCTAAAGTAAGTTTTAACCAAGCTTTAAGGGAATAGATACTATGTTTAAAGAAGTCAGAAATCACATCATCCTAACCAGAACTGAGCCCAGTGCTAACTTGATTTGTATCCATCAAATATCATTTAGTTTCCTAATAATATGAGTTGGCTTTAAGTGAAAGACATTAAAATGTTTCTAATTTGATATATGTAAACCTTTGTCATGCTTTTGTTAATAATGCATGGTTTGCCCAATACTTTATTTTTATAGCTAAGTAGAAAATTAAGAAAAAATATGTTAGAAGGGGCGGGGATAGGAATTGTCTGTCTTTTATGTATTTTCATGGAGCTGAGATACATAGAAGGTAGGGAGATGAAGAAGGAGCAATTTGCCTTTCATATATAACAAGTTGTAATCTCTGTTTTATTCTTTGACAGCCTCCAAAGGTAAAATGTTTGACAAGAATCTGGCATCCAAATATAACTGAGACAGGGGAAATCTGTTTGAGGTAATTCATTATTTAAATAGTTCAGTTTTCTTTTATTACTATTTTATCAAATATGTACATAAAAGGGGCAGGTGGGTGAAGAGCATATATAAGTTTAAAAAGAAAATGGAATGCCTAATACTTCTAGAGGATTTTTTTTTTTTTGCTTCAGTCTGTTTGATCAACAGTTGAGCAGTTAATTAGCAGCTAATTCAGTGGACAAAAATTATGCAAAAGGTATATTAAGTATAGAGGTAACCATCTACCTGCTTCTACACTCTAGTAATTGTAATTTTTCTAAACTAAAGCATTGGCTTTATCTGATCTTCTTAAATCTATTAATTATTAAATATGCCCTTCTGAAATAGTAAATTACTTTCATCATTTTAAGGAAAGAACAACATTAATTGTATACATTCTTATAAAGAAAAGGACAGAATTTTATGAAAATTAGAAAGTGGTTGAAGAGAGCTGAATGACAGGAAGAAAGTTAAAATAAAGGGAAGGAGTCACTATATAACTTTTAAAAGAGAAAGATCAGATATAAATTTAACAAATGGAAGGAGGGAAAGAGAAAGTGAATGTAACACAGTATACTATTATGTCTTCCTCTATGACTAGGAGAAGAATGTTATAACCATCTTTTGCTTTAAAAAAGAGAAATAAATGTGATAGTTTATAAAATAGACAACCAATATTTTACATGAATGAAAGTGAATATACATGTTCCAGGATAATGTTGCAGAATCTAATCTGGGTTGGCCACCAGGGCCAGAGGCTTAGTCTTCCCAGCTTTCAGACTTGTTTCTGGAGCCCATCTTCAGGGAACTTCTTTCTAGCAGAGTGTATGTTTTGGGCTATTGTGTGTGTGGTATTTATGTGGTGCCTGTTGTATGTGGCTTTTTAGATGTTGATTGGGCTGTTGATGACTGGCTATTAAGTCATTTGCTGTTAAGTCTTCTGCCTTTAAGTACTTGATAAGATGGTGATAAATCAACACTCCTGTTGATTAACGAGGTGCCCATTTCCCTGGCTTCAATCACTTCCCTGGCTGCTCATCCAACAATCTTAATAGCTGCAAAATTGAATGTATATCATTGTTCATTGCAGTGTGAGGCTACTAATGAGTTTGAGTCTCCTTGTCTGACTGCTCGCTAGTGTTCTTGCAATCTGGTCGTTAATTTCCTCCCCAACTGTCCTACATAGAGACAGGCAATCCATGCAGGGGATTCAGTAGATTACATTGGAAGTATCTCCCACCTCCAAGCGATCTTTACAATGCATAATTTGTCCTCGTATGGTAGCCTCTGGGTGGTGTGCAATGTCCACTTGCAGATCTCAGAGGTTGTGTTCTACAGCTTCTGAAATATTTTTGATGTATGGGAGGGTGTGCCATGTGGTTGGTGTTGTACCTTGTTTCTTCCTTTCTCTCCCCACCGCATACATCTTGTAACAAATGATTGTGGGTACCCATTCTTCATGAATTGTTCATGTAGGTGCCCCCAGCTGTTCAGCTTACTGGGTACTACAGTGGGTTCTCACCAGCGGTGGGTTTCTACTGGTTTGCACGAATAATTTGGCCTGGGTAACGGTAGCAACCGCTGGCTGGCCATGCCCCCAAACCGGTCGCCCAGTCACCGCTCACTAACCACACCCAACCCTCACCTCCCAGGCGGCTTGGCTGCCTAAGCTGCCTTCCCATGTGGTGCCTGCCCTGCACCCCAACTGAGTTGCCTCCTCCTGCCTACAGGTAAGTCCCGCTAGCTTCACCCCTCCCCGGAGCTTGCTGCACCCCCCCTCCACAGTCGCCACTGAGCTCGCGTGGCTGGCTAAGCCACCACCGCCTGGCACGGCACCATTCCAGACCGCGCTGACTGCAGCCTAGCTTGCCGTGGGCCCCCCACTGTCCTCACCTGTTGTGACCCAGGCCCAAGTAAGTAGTAGGAAAATCAGTCAGTGAAAAAACAAACAAACTTTATTTGAACAGCTGAGAATTACTTCATTCCCAGCGTCGTTCAACCAAATTAAAGCAAATTCCTCCCAACACAAATTCCTCAGTCCTATCGCAAACCTTGTCCAATTAGGCAAGCTGCCAAAGGCCTTTCTTGGCAAACGTTCAGAAGTCACAGATACAAAAATAAATACAAGACGTAGATGAAGAAGGCGAAGCTACCAACGTTGTTTTCCGGCAAAGCCCAAACGCTGTTGCTGGTCTGTTTTAAGCCTTATGGGAGGGGTCAATCATCCCTTGGCCCTACTCCCAAGTTGTCCTCTTTGCTTGAGCTGCTCTTGGCTTCTGGCAGCTCGTCTCATGCATGCATTAGGAACAGGCTCCTCCGGTTCCTCTGTCTCACTCCTATCAGTTTCTGGAGGCTCTGGAGTGGCCCATGGCCTAGGGGTGAAATGTAAAATTTGTTACTACCGGTTCTGTGGGCATGGCTTGGTGGGAGGGGGGGTAATGTGACTGGGTGGGCATGGCCAACTTTTTTTTTTTAACTTTTCAAAGCAATGTTTTTTGCAAATGCAAAAAAACACCACAACACCACCAACGGACACCACAACACAACGGACCACAACACCACCAGGGTCATGACCTTACCTTCCTCCCATGGCTGATGGCAGAGGGGAAGGCATGCCAGTGCCCACGCGGAACATTGTTGTTAAGGAGGATCACTCCTCGGCCCTAGTCATGTGTTTTCAAGTCCGGACTATTGCAATAGCTTTTCACTCCAAGCAGCCCAGGCTTGAAAACGCATAGCTGGGGCCAAGGAGTGGTCCTCCTTAACAACCTCCAAAACTGCTCCAAGCCTCGTGGGTGCTGAAAGTACCAGCCTTCAACCTGGCTGTTTCTCTGTGCCTGGCTCTCCGGATGGGTCCCCAAAGCGCTGTGCTGCAAAAGATGCTCCCCCAGCAAGAGAGCAATGGAGAGAAGCAGCTGCTGATCACATGGAGCATTGTTCTCCAGTGACCTGTTTTCTCTCCACCACTCCCTTGCTGGGAGAGTGAAAGAGTGTTTCGCAGCACAGCGCTTTGGGTTCTGTAAGTCCCATCCGGAAAGCCTGGCAAAGAGAAACAGGTTGAATCCTGTTTCTCTCTGGAGCAGAGCTTTCTGGACTTACCAGGACCCAAAGCGCAGTGCTGCGAAAACTCTCTCTCTCTCTCTCTCTCTCTCTCCCAGCAAGAGAGCGGGGGAGATAAAACAGGTTGCTGGAGAACATGTGGAGGGCTCCATCATGTACTCTCCAGTGGCTGCTGCTTCTGTCCCCTGCTGCTGTTGCCTGGGAGAGAGAGTCTTTTGGAGCACTGCACTTTGGGAATCGGACTCCTGTAAGTCCCATCTGGAAAGCCTGCGGTTTCCCACAGCCCCGAGGGAGCTGCCTGGAGCTCCCCTTTCAGCCGCAGCCGTTGCCCCCCACCTGCTGTGACCTCCTCCCCATTCCCCCCTCGCTTTTCCATTTCTGCGCCTGGATTCTGCTTCCTACACCTTCTTCCCCATTCCCCCCTCGCTTTTCCATTTCTGCGCCTGGATTCTGCTTCCTACACCTTCTTCCCCATCCCCCCTCGATTTTCCATTTCTGCGCCTGGATTCTGCTTCCTACACCTTTTTCCCCATCCCCCCCTCGCTTTTCCATTTCTGCGCCTGGATTCTGCTTCCTACACCTTCTCCCCATTCCCCCCTCGCTTTTCCATTTCTGCGCCTGGATTCTGACTCCTTACCTTTGGCTCTGTGCCCTCCCCTCCCCTCGCTTCTCCACTTTTGCCTCTGCGCCCGGCACTGGCAACAGCTTTGTCCTTATGGAAGGAGTCAGTGCCCTCAATGCCCCCTTGAGGAAGCTGGGCTGTGGTCAGCTGCGGAATCCCAGTGCTGGAGGGCTGGACTGGGTGCTTGCCCACCGCTGCCCAGGGCTCTGGAATGGAAGTATAAAGGGGAAGGCCTTGCTCCAGGGTACAGCGAGGGTGGCACAGGAGATACCCACCAGACCACAGGCGGCACAGTTCCAGGTTGTCCAAGCCCAGAATTTCAAGTCTGGTGGCATAAGGGATTCTATTGTGAGTAGAGGAGGGGAGTACTCTTCTCGTAAAATACCCCTGGACCCGCTCAATCATGTTAATGTCCAATATACAGTGTGGATTCCAGGCGGATGAGCTATATTCAAGAATTGGTCTGGCAAAGGTTTTGTATGCCTTAGTTAGCAGTACTAGGTGGCTCAGACACTGAGCTTGTCGATCAGAAAGGTCGGCAGTTCGGCTGTTTGAATCCCTAGTACCAGTCCCTTGCGTGAGCAGGGGGTTGGACTAGATGACCTCCAAGGTCCCTTCCAACTCTGTTACTGTTACCCTGAGGTTGTAACTGTGAAAAATGGTCAGAAGTCACAATGTTACCGGAGAAGAAGCTTTGCCAGATTAGGTTAACAATTCTTAATGCCTTTTTGGCAATGCTGTTACAGTGAGCTCTGGGGCTTAGATTGTTTGAGATGAGTACTCCTAGGTCCTTGACAAAGTGAGGGTCGTCTACGAGATCATTTCCACCCAACTTGTATGTGGTGTTGTGATTTTCTTTGCCAATGTGAAGGACAGAGCATTTATTAGTTGAGATTTGGAGTTGCCAACTGCATGACCATTCTGACACATAATCAATGTTGCTTTGTAGGGCAACAGCATTGTCAGTGGTGTTGAATAATTTTACATCATCAGCGAAGAGGACACAGCTGCTTTTAATATCACATAGATTATTGATGTAAAGCGTAAAGAGTGTGGGTCCTAAAATGCTGCCTTGGGAGACACCGCTGTTAACAGGTGCCAGATATGATTGGGCCCTCCCTATTTTTTTTTTTTTATTGAAAAAGTTTTCAAATACAAATTTTTCCCCCCTTTTTTTCCCCCTCTCCCTCCCCCTCCCTAATCCCCCCTCCCCACCCATCCCCCCCTGTGACTTCTTCATAACAAAAAAAAAAACCTAATTCATAACAGATTACTTACTCCCTCCTCTAGATATTGACCTTTACTTACTAAAAATATTATTAATATTATAACATCCCCCTTTATCCATACATTTCAGAAAAGAGAAAAGAAAGGGGAAAAAAAAGACATTATACTATGACATTATAGAATAACTTCTCCACTTTAAAACTATACGATAAGTCCTACTTTAACATTTAATCTTCTATATATATTACTATAACATTTCAAAGCGGCCTTCCCCATAAAATCTAGTTTAACATTTATTCCACTCTATCCATTTCCTCCACTCCCCTAAATATATCACTTAAAAATCCCTTTTCTTAGACTAATCAATCTACTAACTAGCTTATTCGCCCACTATCATGCAAAATTACCATACACAACATTTCTTAATATCTTTGATTCACTGCCCACACTACTTAAAAATATATGTCTATATTTTCCATTATATCTAAATAAAAAAAAAGAAAAGACAATGACTTTAAATTTATAATCCATATAGTATCTTCTTTGAGGTCTTTCCACTGGATTGGTAGAACCAACATCCATAATCGGGTAACATAGCTTGCTGGTGCAACAGTTTATTCAGGATCTTCAATCATATCTGCCCCCATCAGTAGTAAATATCTTCTTATATATATAAAAGTAAAAACAACCACCCGAGTGACATTATAATTATATTCCATATAGTAATAATTATGGGTTTCATCAGGATTATTAATTCCCATCATCGTAGTGGGTAACAACCCGATCTTCTGCATGCCCCAGCATAATTCTCTTGCCTTGTGATTCAAGATAATATAATATGTTTATCAACACAAAAAGAAATTCCAAAATAGATAATTCAAATCCATCAGTTTAAGGCTCATTTCACGTCCCCAGATTACGGCCATGCAGAGATCTGCCACAATCCTCAGGATGATATTAACCAATACGTCGCCTCTTGTGTGTTTACACATAATCATTCATATTTTAAAGTCACTGGCTTCACTGTTGCCTGATTTAGAAATTTCTATTTTTATGCCACCTATTTCTTTTTTTCTTTTCTTTTTGTGGGTTTGGTTTCCATCCTGGTTTCCTTTCTACAAATTGTGTATCATCTGGTCGGTTTTTATTCTGCTTTGTAGATTGGTCTTGTTGGTTTTGCTTTTGTATCTCATGTTTCTTTTTTATCCCTTGTATATCCCCTAATTGGTTTCCATGCTTATCCTTGCCTTGATAAGTCATCACATTAAGGTTAGATGCCACTTCTCTCAAATTTGTAGATAGTCCAGCTGGGGTATCCAATAAATCCAAAGGCAATTCATCTGGTACAGTCTCTGTAATTCGATATTTTACCTTTATTTCCGGCTCCTTCTGCTTATCCTGTATTATACCTGAAGATGTTAAATTCATTTTCAACCTATTTTGATAAAATTCTTCCGCTCTTTCAACAGTACTTCGCTGATATCTTTCTCCTTGGTATCTAAATATAATACCAACTGGGGCGTCCCACCTGAATGGGATATTTCTCTTTTTTAACTCATTCACCAGAAAACCGAATTTCTTCCTTTCCATCAATATCTTAGGTGGGAGTTCCTTGTAAATCCAAATCTTTCTTCCATACAATTGCAAATTAGAATTAAAGGAATTTTGCACGATATTATTCCTAATTTCTTTATCTGTAAAATAAATCACCACATCTCTAGGAAATTGCCTTTGCTTGGCAATCCAGGAGTTGATTCGATAAACTCTGTCAATCCTACAAAACACTTCATCAGGTTGAACCTTTAGAATCCCAGCTAGAAATTCAGAAGATATTTTCCTTAAATCATCTCTATTATTTTCCTGCAAACCTCTTAATCTTATCCCATATTCTGTGAAGTTGTATTGTACCATTAAAATCTCTTTTTCAATCTTCTGTTGCAGATTTTCTGCATTACCATACTTTTGATCAGCGTCCATTTTAGGTTTTTCTTCTAAGCTATTATCCTGAGTGTTTGTCAAATCATTTTCAATTTTTTGAATTCTATTGTCCAATTTATCTTGAATTTCTTCCATTTTAGACTCTAGTACATTAGTATTTGTGTCCAACTGTATCATAAATTCTGTAAAGCCATTAGCCACTTTTGAGAATTTTTTCTCCAAAGAATCAAACTTAGATTTCACCAATTCTTTAATTTCCTGCTTAAATTTTTCAAGTTGCTGATTCACAATCTCCTCCCTTCTTTCAATCTCCTCTATAAAAATTTCTATTATATTAAAATCAGGTTTCTGAGACTGAAGAGTTAAGACTTGTTCCTTTAAGTTGTTGGTGGGGGAATCCCCCCCCCTTCTTGTTTATCTGACTTTATGAGTCTCAGTGCCATGTTTCCGCCCAGGCAGGCTTTGTTAAAAAAAAAGCAAGGAAAAAAAAAAGGGACTTCTTTCCAATCAACAACAATATCAAGTCTCCAAGGGAAGAAAAAGAGAAAAAGACACAGGAGCGAAGTTTTGTCTACAAATGTAGCCAGTGGTATTTATTCCGCTACATTGTAGTAATAGAAAACGGAAGGACTTTCCCTTTCAGTCTCTCCTCCAGCCGACGCCATTTTAAAAGACTTTTTTTCCTCTTTCTTTTCCTCCTCTCTCTTAAGTAATTTTTTTAAAAAATCAGTAAAATACTTGCGGTTCAGTATTACAGGTCCAGCTCACATTTTCTTTGAGTAGTCTGTTAAATTTGCAGGCTTGCTTTTGACGCCTGGCTCTGCATCAGCAGAGGTCTCCCAAAGCCCGGAGCAGCGGCTGGGGATACGGGGCATCTCATCCGCTCCGTCCCAAAAGTAAAGGAAAAACTTTTGGGACTCCGCAGAGAGTTCTACCCACCCCTGCCGGCTCTATCTCCGTTTCCTCATGGAAACTGAGTTTTTTCGAGCCGCCATTCCGTTGTGAAGGCGGCTCTGACAGGCAATGGAAGCTGACGATCCCAAAGGAACGTCTGGCAGCGACAAACAGCAAACCGGAAGTCCGGGCCCTCCCTGTTTTGACTATTTGTTGCCTGTTGGACAGGAACGTGGCTACCCACGTGCAGGGATCCAGAGATGCCGTAAGAACTTAGTTTCAACAGTAGTTTGTTGTGCACCACTGAATCCCAAGGCTTTACAGAAGTCTATGTAAATTGCATCTATTGCTTTATCCTTGTCAAGATGTGTGGTCCAAATGTTTCTACAGTGTAGGAGTTGCAGATTACAGAACAATTTTTTTCTAAAACCAAACTGCTTGTTAGATAGGTTGTTTGTCTCTAAGTGGAGGGTGATGGATTGGTTTATAATTGATTCCATAACTTTACAGGTGACGCAACACAGTACAGGGTTGCATGTTGTACATTCGTTTAGGGTCCAATTAAATTGAGGTCACCAAGAAAGATAAGGGGGTGCGGGCAGGAAGCTACCCACATTAGTAGTGCAATTAGCTTGTTCATATGACCAAGGTCATAATCGGGGGCTCTATAACATAGTAAGAAACGAACTGTGGTATTTAGGGACAGTTTGCAGACAATGGTCTCAGAAAGAGCTAGCTCCTGTGTAACATTTATCTTTTTCAGACCTAGGGTCTTTTTATAGAAGATAGCAACACCACCCCTTCTATGATTATCACGGTCAGACCGGAAAACGTGATAGTAACTTACTGTAATAATGGAGTCTAGAAAGGATACATTCAACCATGTCTCGCAGATGAAAATAAGGTCGAATAGGCCGCATTTAGAAGCAGGCGGAATTTGGGCATTTTGTTTGCGAAGCTTCTTGCATTAAGTAGTTTGCATTTTAGGCCTGTAAGGGTAGACTTGGAGGAAGTTGAGGGCGTGAATGCCTAGTTTTGGTTGATGGGGGGGCAGTTGTTACGCGGGCCACTGATCTTGCATTTGATACAGTCAGCATGGTACTCTATGTACAGGTCAGTCTCTCCTTGGTCCTGGCGTCTTTTGAGCTCTGAGTGTAGCTTGCAGGCGCGGGCACATTACAGTATGGACAGGTTGGGCCGCGAACAAAGTTTCCTATGGTTTGTGCAGCTTTTGGCGAGTGAGTTTATTGTGGAAATGAATTTGTGTTTGCTGGTTTCGCTCTTGCAAATGACTTTGCAGAAGCGTGGGATCACTGAGCCATCACTGTTCTTGAACTCGGGGCTGTCCTGGGAAACATCAATGATTTCATCAGGAGCGATGGTTGATGCCTGGAAGTTGTTGATCACAAACCTTTGTGATGTTGGATTCATTGGTGTCATCCAGTCCAAATAAGATAGCATTGGGATGCTTCTGTTCACGTTCAGTTGCATCTTTGACAAGGATGGAGATGTTCTTAGCAGGATTAGTGATTTCCTGTGGCTTGGGTTGTTGAGCTGTGTCGTGATTCCGGGATACTGGTGCTTCACTTTTCTACATTTTGTCCTTTTCTTCAATGGATGCTAGATGCACTTCCAAAGTGTCCACCCGTTCAAGCAAAACAATGAATTTGTCAAGTCTGGGCTTCCAGGATGGACAGAATAGTGGAAATGTAAACTGGGAGGTTTTTAGTGATGTTGACTGGGCTACACCTTTGGTTAACCCCAAACACTTGTAGTGGGCATATGAGTCACAAAGGGAGCACTTCATGGTATTCTCGTCCTCAAATGCTTCATCACAGACAAAGCACGTGCAGGAGTCATAGTACTCATTGGTAGCAGTCTCCTTCTTTTTGGGTGGGGGCTTCGCAGTGGAGTGTTTGCTGGTCATGATTGTCTGTGGAGGCGTTGGTATGTTAAAGTTATGGGTTTTAAAAATTATTATTATTAATTATTATTAATTATTATTTTATTTTATTTATTTATTTATTTTTATGTGGCTGGGTTCTTCTGAGCAGCCACCGGGAGCTTCACCCTCCACATGGCTTGCCTCGTCAGCTCTCGGGAAGTTGGCCTCCCTTTGTAGCAGTAGCTTGGCTCACTCCCTAGCTCTCCCTGGCTTCCCAGCGTTAGTTATTGTTATTGTTATTGTTATTGTTATTGGCGTTAGTTAGTGTTATTGCTTACTATCCGCTGGAGGGACTCCTCGGATCACCTCGGCTTCCCTCCCTGTTAGCCTCCAGTAGGGAATTGCCTTGCCATTTGTTTGGCATCAGGGGCCTCTAATCTTGGCACCAGCAACAGTCGGTCCTCTCGCCCCTCCTGTTCAACATTTATGTGAAGCCGCTGGGTGAGATCATCCGTGGTTTTGGGGTGGAGTTCCATCAGTACGCTGATGATACTCAGCTGTACATCTCCACCCCAGACCATCCCAACGATGCCTTGGAAGTGATGTCCCAGTGCCTGGAGGCCATGCGGGTCTGGATGGGGAGAAACAGGCTTCGACTCAACCCTTCCAAGACCGAGTGGCTGTGGCTGCCGGCATCCCGGTATAGCCAGCTGACGCCATCGCTGGTTATTGGGGGCGAATCACTGGCCCCCACGGAAAGGGCCCGCAACTTGGGCGTCCTCCTGGATGCACGGCTGTCTTTAGAAGGGCATATGACGGCCGTGGCCAGGGGGGCTTTTTATCAGGTTCGCCTGATACGCCAGTTGTGCCCCTTTCTGGATCGGGACTCCCTACGCACAGTCACTCAAGCACTCGTCACCTCTCGTCTGGACTATTGTAACGCTCTCTACATGGGGCTCCCCTTGGGGTACACCCGGAGGCTCCAACTGGTGCAGAATGCGGCTGCGTGGGGGATTATGGGAGCGACAGGGCGCTCCCATGTGACTCCTCTCCTGCGCGAGCTGCATTGGCTTCCGGTGGACTTCCGGGTGCGCTTCAAGGTGTTGGTGATCACCTTTAAAGCGCTCCATGGCTTAGGGCCAGGGTACTTACGGGACCGCCTTCTGCCACCAATAGCCTCCCACCGGCCAGTTCATTCCCACAGAGAGGGCCTCCTCAGGGTGCCGTCGGCTAGACAATGCCGGCTGGCGACCCCCAGGAGGAGAGCCTTCTCTGTGGTGGCACCTACCCTTTGGAACAATCTACCCCCAGAGATACGAGTGATCTCCGACCTCCGGACTTTTCGTCGGGCCCAAAAAACTCATCTCTTTCAGTTAGCTGGTCTCTCTTGATTTTATGATTTTATGGTTGATTTTAAATTTTGATATGGATTTTAAATTGATAAATTTTGAACTATGGGCCAAATTTAATTATTTTAAATCTATTTTTAATCGTACTTTATGTATAAATGTTTTATTTTGGCTGTTCACCGCCCTGAATCCGAAAGGAGAAGGGCGGTATAGAAATTTTAATAATAATAATAATAATAATAATAATAATAATAATAATAATAATAATAATAATAATAATAATAATAATATGCTTTACTTGGAGCTATCCTTGATAAATGCTTAGATCTGAGTACAGATAATCCTCAACTTACAATCATTCACTTACTGATCACTCAAAATTACAACAGCACTGAAATTTATAGAATCATAGACTAACAGATTTGGAAGGGATCTTGAAGCTCTTTAGTCCAGCCCCCTATTGGAGCAAGAGACCCTATACCTTTCCAGACAAATGGTTATCCACTCTCTTCTTGAAAACCTTCAGGC
This sequence comes from Pantherophis guttatus, assembly GCF_059756535.1. NCBI lineage: Eukaryota > Metazoa > Chordata > Lepidosauria > Squamata > Colubridae > Pantherophis > Pantherophis guttatus. Next base: position 181,196,227 of record NC_142063.1, on the reverse strand, counting down.
ACGAAGCACCCACAACCTCTGGGCGCAAGTCACTTCACTGATTAATTAAAACGACTTACAACTAGTCCTTGCACATGCAACTGTTGCAGCATCCCCACAGTCACATGATCAAAATCCGAACACTTGGCAACTGGCATGTATTTACAATGGACATTTGCCATTTGCAACCTTCCTAAATGGCTTCCAATAAGCAAAGTTGAGGGGGGGCACTAGATGCATTTAATTACTGTGTGATTCACTTAACGAATGTAGCAAAATAGTCATAACATTTGGTGTGACTAACTTAATTGCCTTGCTTAGTAACAGAAATTCTGATCCCAATTGTGGATGTACCTCAGGGACTATCTGGTTGCTGAGGTTGAACTTTAAAGTCATAAATGACTTAAAGTCTGATTATTTGTGGGACTGCCTCCCCACAGAGAGCCAAATGTTTTGAGGAAGCTATTTATTGATAAAATTGATTGATAATTGAAATAATTGGTCCTAGACATGACTTTACTTAATGAGGAGCATTATTACTTTTCACACTGGATCACTTTATTTATGAAATAAGGGATGAATGACTGGAAAAACTGATGGAACTAGCAGATATTGCTTAATTAATTGCTCTAATCAAAGAAAATAATACATTCAATTTTGTTTCTACTTGGAAACTGCTTCTGGATTTTGTGCTTCAGATGGAAAAAAATGAAACTTTGACTTTGGATTTTGCTGATTTTAGATAAATTTGTTGTTATAGAAATGGCTGGTACATATTAGGTATGCAAAAGTAAAAATCTGAGGCTGTAATGTTATTCTACTGCACTAAAAAGAAATCAATGCTTTTCTTTTTCTTTTTCTCTTTACCCTACACTTTTTTCTTTCCCCTTTCCCTCCCCCATTTCCCCACTACTTTCATTTTCATTTTCATTTGTATTTATATTTTGATATTATTAATAAAATTATAATTTAAAAAATGAAATGTCAAATGTCATTTCTTCATTCAGATGCCCCTTTCACATCAGCAGCACCCACATGAAACTTAATTAAGATTTAGAGGTAGAAATAAGGAAAAATTCATAACATCTGCAAAGGGGTAAATACTACTGCACAGACTATAGGTTTATTCCATGACAAATAGATCAAGCAAATGAAATATTAAGAGATGTTACTCCCCCAATTAAATCTGGACATCATGTAATAGTTCCATAGTTTATGCACTCTTCTCAAATATTATACAATATCCAATTCTGAGCATCACAGTTGCGAAATATTCAGATATATTCAAATGAGGTGGCTAACAAAGAAAATCAGTTAGAAATTTGAATAGGAATGAACAGAAATAGAAATAGAATTCTTTATTGGCCAGGTGGACACACAAAGAATCTTTCTCCGATGCGTAAGTTCTCAATCAAACAAAGTGATAGTTCATAGATCATAAATCATATAATCATTAATCATAAGATACAAACAACAAATGATAAAGCACGATACAAATAGGAGAAGATATTAGGAAAGATGAGAAAGAATGAGAACTGAGATGGATAATAGCAATACAGCCTGCTACATGGGTAAATATCTTTAGGCCTAAGACAGTGCTGTGAGAATTAGGTGTTCAGCAGAGATGTATGGATCAGCTTCCCCCCACCACCACCCCCGGCTTCAAGAAAATATAGACTCTTGAAAACTTAGTATTTCAAAAGGAACCTTTTATTGAAAAGGGGTGAAAGCAAGTCAAAATTCAAAGCAGGCTCTGAGGTGCCTCAGGGCATACAATCCAAGATAAAGGAAATTAGGAATCCCTCTCCACTGTCCAATGTGGATTCCCACCAATCCGCAGGTGTGAAGTTGTTATTGTACCGCCCTCTCTGAGAAACAGATAAGGAGAGTTTCTCAGGGCCATTGGAATACACATGCCCCCCCTCCCCTCTCATTCCCCAAGAGGTGAGAATTCTCCAGGCATTTTAGGTGCCAGGCAATGGTTATAAATCAGGTTAAAGATTATATACCGTATTTTCCGGTGTATAAGACAACTGGGCGTATTATTATTTATTATTATTATTATTATATTTCTATACCGCCTTTCTCCCGTAGGACTCAAGGCGGTGTACAGTCAAGAAAAATATAGACACACAAACATAAAATTGCTAATTAAAATTATTACTTAGTTTGGTCAATTAAATAAAACCCAGAATTAGATCACATTTAAAAAATCATTCACATGTTCATATGTTTAGCCCCGCCTGTTGGAACATCAGGGTCTTGAGGGCACGGCGGAAAGCACGGAGATCAGGGATATTCTGTATCTCCGGGGGCAGTTCATTCCAAAGGGTTGGAGCCCTCACAGAGAAGGCCCTCCCCCTGGGATCGCCAGTCGGCATAATTTGACTGACGGTACCCTGAGTAGTCCCTCCCTGTGAGAACGAACTGGTCGGTGGGAGGCTATTGGTGGCAAAAGACGGTCTCGTAGGTACCCAGGTCCTAAGCCATGGAGCGCTTTAAAGGTGATAACTAACACTTGAATCGCACCCGGAAGACCACCGGGAGCCAGTGCAGCTCGCGTAGGAGAGGTGTTACATGGGCGTAATGAGCTGCGCCCATAATCACCCGCGCAGCTACGTTCTGGACCAGTTGGAGCCTCCGGGTGCTTTTCAAGGGGAGCCCCATGTAGAGAGCATTACAGTAGTCCATACGGGAGGTAACTAGGGCATGAATGACCGTGCGCAAGGCGTCCCGATCCAGAAAGGGACGCAACTGGCGGATCAGGCGAACCTGATAAAAGGCACCCCTGGCCACGGCCGTCAAATGATCTTCTAAAGATAACCGTGAATCCAGGAGGACACCCAAGTTGCGGGCCCTCTCTGTGGGGAGCAAGATCTCATCCCCTATTGTCAGTGATGGTACCAGCTGACTATACGGGGACACTGGAAGCCACAGCGACTCGGTCTTGGAGGGGTTGAGTCTGAGCTTGTTTCTCCCCATCCAGATCCGCACGGCCTCCAGGCAACGGGACATCACAGCAAGGGCATCATTGGGGTGGTCTGGGGTGGAGATGTATAGCTGTGTGTCATCAGCATACTGATGAACACTCACCCCGAAACCATATCGTATAAGACGACCCCCAACTTTTCCTGTTAAAATATAGGGTTTGGGCTATACTCGCCGTATAAGACTACCCCTCTTCCAACGCACACCAAATAAAAATTAAAAAAACATCAACTGGCTCACCCACAATGTAAAAGCAGCTGTGCTAGACCCAAAATGGCCCCTGCAACAAGCAGGAACCTCACACAGCCACAAAAAGCCCAAAAAAACGACTTTCACACTTTACACACACACAACACAACACAACACAACACAACTGGCTCATCCACAATGTAAAAACAGCTGTGCTAGACCCAAAATGGCCCCTGCAACAAGCAGGAACCTCACACAGCCACAAAAAGCCCCAAAACCCAACTTTCACACTTTACACACACAAAATTCCACATACAGCTTTGTGAGATTTTGTGTATTTGTGTAGTTAGAGTGAAACACTACAGAAACACACTAAATCTCAGAAAGCTGCACAAATATTATTTTATTTTATTTTATTTTTATTTTTATATGAAAGCTAAATTTAAAACTTCCTAAACTTTAAATGGCTAGGTCTAAAAAAGAACAACTAAAAAAAACCCAATTAACTATTTTTTTTAAAGATCCCAAAAGGGAAAAAAACTTACCCAATAGAACAGGGGTCTCCAACCTTGGCAACTTTAAGACTTGTAGACTTCAACTCCCAGAATTCCTCAGCCAGCTTTGTTTTGCTGGCTGAGGAATTCTGGGAGTTGAAGTCTACAACTCCCTGCCTGCTTGATTGCTAAGGTAAGCAAGCTGGAGGGGGAAAACTTTTTTCCTTTTACATGGCTCTGGCGATCCCAGCTGAGTTGCCTGATTAGCAGACAACTCAGGTGGGATCGTCAGAGCTTGGATTGCCAGAGCCATTTAAGGCTCGTCAGAGCCTTTCAGGCTGGTCTGCCTGGTTACAGGAGAACAACACCCGGCGTATAAGACCCCCGACTTTTGAGAAGATTTTCATGTGTTAAAAAGTCATCTTGTACGCCGGAAAATACGGTACAAAAGACCAGGCAAGAAATACTTAGGATACATAGGAAAGAGAACTAAATGTGACAAATCCAAATTCCCCCCCCCCTTCCACCGAAGAATGGCAGATACACGGATCTGATAAGAGAGATGGCGTGGGGGAAAAACTGTCTTTGTGTCTAGTTTTGGCATGCAGTGCCCTGTAGGGATGTCCTGAGGGGAGAAGTTGAAACAGTTTATGTCCAGGATGTGAGGGGGTCTGTAGATATTTTCTTAGCCCTTTTTCTGGTTCATGCAGTATACGAATCCTCAACGGAAGGCAGGCTGGTTGCAATTGTTTCTCTGCAGATCTCAACTGTCCCATGCATTCACCCAGCAAAGAAAAACTCCTGGACCATTAGAGTTTACTGGAGCTTAAATGGTTACAGAAGTTCAGCAAAGCTGGTTCTGGTGTTTCTGCGTGCAGACAATGCAATTAACATTCCCTTTCCCCTGGCCATCCCTCTCTTATCAGCAAATGTCCAATTAAGTGCTGGTATTTTAAAGATAATGTGCCTTCAGTTTTGTGGGATTTTCTTCTTTGCACTCTCTTGGGTGACCTTGGCTATGCAGGTGCTTGATTCTCATTTCTCAGCTGGCATGATTAGTTTTCCCTTCTCCCCCGTCTCCTCCCTGCATTCCAACCGTCTTCCCTCTCCTGTTACTAATGTCAGGCTATCAGCTTTCCGAAGCTTAATGTCAACTCGCAAAGCATCCCTGACCTGTTCTCGAGTTGTCATAGGCAAGGGGGATGGGAAAACAAACTTCGCAGCTGCATCAAGGAGCTGATATCTCAGTCAAAACAAGGCACATTCCAACCGATATGCCGAGGTCATCTCCATGGAAACCCAAAGTGGCTGGAGGGGAGTGACTTTTACAACCTGCGAAATTGCTTCATTGGGGAATGTGACTGATGACACACCTTGGGGGGAGGGGGAAACAGGGTCAGAGGCAAAGCGCGAATTAACTAAGGTCAGAGTTGACTCCACCTGGTCCATACCGGCATGAGGCTCCTAATAAATAACAGGATTTCTTTTGAAGCTTGGCATGAGGCTCATGATTTAATTAGGACATCTGTCGGAACCCTGACAGCAAGCCAACTCACCCAAAACTCATAAAATGACCGGGATTCCTGAGCCCCAGACCCTCCATCTGCTTCCCGACACCTGCTGGTGGCCCCTCCACGTAAGTAGCAGGCAAGCCGCCCAAGAGGGTTGGCCCCTCCCCTCCCTGTGAACCAGAGCCGAAAGAGACTGCCAAACACACCAAGCACAGGATCACGGGGCCCAACTTGACTAGGGAGGAACAGGGTTGAATGAACCACCACAATTTAGGTGGAAATTCGATAGGGACTCAGATCAACTGGGTCTATTCGTTGACTGCTAGAGTCCACCTACAGTGCTATGGCCACCTCTACCCATCACACAGAGCCATAGTGGATACCATCACTGGGGGAGGGGGCTAGAGGAATAAGCAAATAAATGGCTAGAAGTCCTACATAAGAGGACAGCCCCCCAACTGCAAGACATCGACGATTTCCTTCAAGAGCTAGAAGCCAGATTTGAAGAAGTAGAGGAGGATCTGTACACAGAAGATGAGCTCCGAAACCTAAAGCAGAGGGGGGTGACCCATTAAGGAATTCAAAAGAATCGTAGAGAAACTACCCCCTTTGTCGAAACAACTATTAGTTCACTTTTTCAGAATGAGCCTGGACAAGCAAATTGCCCAGGGTCTACCAGGACATTCCAAACTGATTCTCTGGTTCCGAGTGGCCATAAAACTTGACTGCACATTGCTTGAAAATGACATGCGGAAGCAACCAGACACCAGGGAGAGAGGCCAACCAGACCGGAGACCATCTGATCAACGAGAGATCACAGCAGCACAGCCGGCCCTAAAATCAACCCTTCCATGAAGCCAGTTGAAATGCTACAGATGCGGAGGGATGGGCCACATCACCTCAGCATGTCCAACCCCAGCCCCGAAAACCAAACCAGAGCCACCACCCAGGGTGCAACCAGAGCGAGGCCCCAGGCATGCCGCCGACACGATCTGCAAAGCCCTCCAAGCCGTAGAGGCCCCTTCTAACCCAGTCGAAGAAAGGGGGACTCCAGCCAACAATGACCAATCGCCAGATCCCTATGACAGTGAGGACGATGGCGAAGATGATCCAGTGGTGAATGAACCGATCCACCCCTTCGTCCTCCCTATACACATCACAGCCCCAAAGACAGGGACCTAGGGCACTTTTCAAGCCCTAATAGACTCAGGTTGCACTAGATGCCTGATTAACTTAGCCACTGAAACTGGTGATTAGAGTGAAGAGACTGACCCACCCAATCAGATTCAAACAGGTTGATGGGTCACTATTGGGGGGGATCCTACACCACTCATCTAACTGAACCAGTGAAGCTCGAGCTAGCGGATCACTGGGAAGCAATTTGATTCATAATAGCCCCTAAAATGGCAGACAAGTCATACTGAGGCTCTCTTGGCTAGACAAGTGAGGCCTGATGATCTGGTGGGAAGGGGGTACCTGGAGGCTGAGGATAGCTAGAGGATCCAAATCCCTCCTGCACCAGCAAATAGAAACATCGGCCACACAGGAAACCTCCCTAAAGGCCCCTCCAGAACTATTGGCAGCCACTTCTGACAAAACCTCAGAGATTGAACAGATCCCCAAAGAGTATCAGGACCTTGCAGAAGTGTTCAGCGAAGCCGAGTGTGACATTCTACCCCTCCACCATAAGACGGACTGCGCCATTGAAATCATCCCCAAATCGTATTCCATGACACCCCAAGAAATGCACAAATACATAGACAAAAACCTAGCAAGGGGGTTCATCGAGCCAGCCAAGCCACGGGTCACAGCCCCAGTCCTGTTGAAAAAAAAAAGATGGAACTATGAGATTATGTGTTGACTTTAGAGGTATAAACTGCATGTGTGTACACAACCTATATCCCCTCCCTCTCATGAAGGACATGCTATCTCTTCTAGCCAAGGGAAAAGTCTTTACCAAATTAGACCATAGAGAAGCATACTACTAAGTCCGTATCACGGAGGGAGATGAATGGAAAACAGCATTCAACTGCCTCCTAAGGAGCTTTCAATTCAAGGTAATGCCATTCGGACTGCAGGGGCTCCAGCAGTGTTCATGCAGTTAATAAACAAGGTGCTGCATGAACACCTCTATAAGGGGGTCCTTGTCTAGCTGGACAACATCCACATTTATACCGAGACAATGGACGACCACATACCCTGGTCTGCCAGGTACTGGAAAAGCATCTGGCGGCAAACCTGTACATCAAGCTGTCAAAATGCAAATTTCACCATGAATGGCTAGACTACCTAGGTTACTGAGTGTCAAATAAGGGCATAGAGATGGACCCAGCCAAAGTACAAGCTGTCTTAGGCTGGCAGCCCCCTCACACCCGCAGACAAGTACAAGGTTTCCTAGGATTCACAAACTTTTACAAGCAATTCATCCTCTCCTTTGTGAGAATTGCCAAACCCATGACAGACCTCCTCAAGACGGGAAGCCCAGGGGCGAAGCCCCGCCCGATACAACCACTACAGTGGGATCTAAACTGCCAAAAGGCATTCAAAACACTAAAGGAACTTTTTGCAAAGGAACCAGTGCTGAAACATCTGGACCCTGAACAACCCTTCATTATCCAAGCAGACGCCAGAGACTACTCCAAAGAAATAGCCAAGGAAAATTACAGCCCTGCGCCTACACCTTCCGTAAACTCACGAACACACAGACAGTGGGCTGCATGGGAAAAAGAAGCTTTTGCGGTAAGATGGGCACTCCTAACCTGGCGCCACCTACTGGAAGGGGGGGAGAAACTGCTTGAAGTCTGGACTGACCATAAAAATCTGGAGGCCCTTAGGACCTCACGGAAATTATTGCCCAAACAAGTCCACTGAGCCCAATATTTCAACCAATTCAACTTTGTGCTGAAACACATCCCCAGGGGAAGGAATTTCCTAGCTGATGCCCTCCCACATGCCCCAGTACAAATGCAAACAGGAGGAGGTAGTAGACACCATCATCCTCCCTACCCAAACAGCAACCCAAGTGTCCACCAGACAACAGCGCCGCGACTGGGAAGACTGATCCGCAAGCGACCTAACCATGAAACTCAAAACCGAACTGTTAGCAGACCCCTGATTCCATGACAACCAACACATCTTGACAAAAAGAGACGACCTAGTGCGGAAGGCGATGAAACTCTACGTTCCAGAGTCCCCACATACCTTAATCCTCCAATAAGCCATGATGTTAAATTGGCGGGCCACTTTGGGTTTGTTCTGTCCCCCTTCCCCACACAGGCAAACACACAACCAGGCACGCCTGCCAAGATTTTATTAAGCAATCAGACTAGAAACCCTTGCAGATAAGAACCTGAGGCATTGCCAGAGAGGAGGGTCCTGGAGAGGGAGGCCTTATCAGTTCCTCCCCATCACCTTCTGAGTCCTCTTCCTCTGTTAGAACAGGCTTGGGAGTCGGGGTCACAACAGGGTTCCTAAAGACTTTATACTTAGTGTGGAGGCAATTCTGGTGGCCCAGCATGAAAAGAGACGTGGACAGTTATGTGAAAAGCTGTACCATCTGCACCACTATGCAAAAATGACCAGAACACCCCCCCCCGGGACTGCTACAACCGGTGGCAGAGCCGACGAGGCCATGGGAGGAAATCGCAATGGACTTTATTGTGGAGTTGCCAAAGAGCAGGGAGAATACGATGATCTGGACAGTGATTGACTTATTCTCCAAGCAGGTACACTTCATATCCTGCAGCGGACTACCCTCAGCCCACCAGTTAGCCAAACTTTTCCTGAAAAATATCTATCGCCGGCATGGAGTACCTCGAAGAATCATCTCAGACAGAGGAGTCCAGTTCACAGCTATGTTGTGGAGGGAGTTCCTGTGGTCTATTGGGTCATCCCAGGGCCTTAACTCAGCCTTTCATCAGGCTACCAATGGGGGTGCAGAACGTTTGAATGCCATGATAGAGTACTACCTTAGGTGTTACGTGAACTATCAGCCATCCAATTGGGCGGACCTCTTGCCTTTCACCGAGGTCGCGTACAGTAATGCTGTTTACAATAGCATGGGGCTAACTCCATTCAAAATATAGTGATGTTGCTGACATGTTTCTACACCTTGATTGGAGTCGACCTGTGGTAAATTAAATTGATTGGACATGATTTGGAAAGGCACACACCTCTCTATAGAAGGCCTCATAGCTGGCATTGCATACTGTAATACTGTAGCAGAGCAAAAGCCATGAGGTCAAAGGAACTGTCTGCAGAGCTCAGAGACAGGATTATTGCAAGGCACAGATCTGAGGAAGGCTGCAATAAAGTTTCTGCTGCACTGAAGGTTCCTAAGAGCACAGTGGCCTCCATAATTCTCAAATGGAAGAAGTTTGGCACAACCAGGACTCTTCCAAGAACTGGTCATCTGGTCAAACTGAGCAATTGGAGAGAATGGCATAAGAGAAGTGTCCAAGAACTAAATGGTCACTCTGACTGAGCTCCAGTGATTGTGTGTGGAAATGGGACAGAGTTCCAGAAGGACAACCATCACTGGAGCCCTCCATCAATCTGGGTTTTATGGCAGAGTGGCTTGATAGAAGCCTCTTCTCAGTGCAAAAGATATGAAAACCCGTTTGGAGTTTGCAAAAAAAAAAACACATGAAGGACTCTCAGATGGCGAGGAACAAAATTCTGTGATGAAGCCAATTGTTTGGCCTCAATTCTAAATGTTTTGTCTAGAGGAAACCAAGCACCGCTCATCATCTGCCCAATACCATCCCAACAGCGAAGCATGATGGTGGCAGTATCGTGTTGTGGAGGTGTTTTTAAGCAGTCGAGATTGGGAGATTGGTCAGGGTTGAAGGAAAGCTGAATGGAGCAAAGTAGAGGGATAATGAAAACCTGCTCCACAGCACTCAGGACCTCAGATTAGGCCGAATGTTCACTTTCCAACATGACAATGATCAAAAGTACACAGCCAAGATAACACAGGCTTAGGGACAACTCTGCGAATTCCTAGAGTGACCCAACCAGAGCCCTGACTTGAATCCTATTGAACATCGTTGGAGGGACCTGAAAATGGCTGTCCTACCACAGTTTCTATCCAACCTGACTGAGCTTGAGAGGATTTTCAAGGAAGTATGGCAGAAAATCCCCCAATCCAAGTGTGCAAAGCTTGTTGCATCATATGCAAAAAGACTCAAGGCTATAATTGCTGCCAAAGGTGCTTCAACAAATTTCTGAGTGAAAGGCCTGAATACTTATGCCAATGAAATATTTCAGTTTTTTCTTTTTAATAAATTTAAAGATATTTCTAAATTTTTGTTTTCACTTTGTCATTATGAGTGTAGATTAATGAGAAAAAAATGCATTTCAACAACTGTAGAATCAGGCTGCAGCAAAATTTGTTAATTTTGCAAAATTGACAAAAGTGAAGGGCGTCTGAATACTTTCTGAATGCACTGTAGGTCTTTAGGGGTTCAAGATGTTAAGATATAGTGGAGTGCCTTATTGACATCATTTGTCAACCTATTTACACAGTAGGCAAATTGCAAGGGGTCTAGCAGTGGATCTGTAGTGGCTTTCAGGTGGGCCAGCACTAACCTTTTGAAGGTTGTAAATACGGATATCAGAGCAACTGGTCTGTAATCATTCAACTCCTTGATGGAAGTTTCTTGGGTACCGGAATGATAGTAGAACGTTTGAAACAAGAAGGGACATGACACATCTCCAGTGATTGATTAAAGATGCGGGTGAAGACTGGAGCCAATTGATCAGCACAAACTTTCTTTTTTTTTATTGAAAAAGTTTTTCAAATACATATTTTTCCCCCCTTTTCTTCCCCCCTCCTCCCTAACCCCCCTCCCCCTCTCCTCCCCCGGTGGCTTCTCCAAAATAAAACCCAGATTAATAATAGATTATATAATACTTTACCATCCTTTTACACCACCCCCCATATGCTAACCATTTCTTTCTAACAATATTATTGTCTCCCCCCTATACTATACATTTCAGAGCAACATTCAGCTGTAAAATTATATAATAAATCCTAATTTGGCAATTTCAACTCATAATCCACCCATATCCTCCTCCCCCATACATATATCTCTTAATTCAAGTCTTTTACGTATATTAATATAACATAACATCCCTTTTCCTAAACTAAACAATCAGTAAACTAACCCAACTCCACCCATTTTCCTACAGGTCTACCATACATAATATTTTTAATATTTTTATTTTTCTGCCCACACCACTAAAAAAAAACATTTCCATACGTAAATAAAATCCTTAAATGACTTTAAGCTTGTAATCCATATGGTATCTTCTATAATATCTTTCATCTGGATTGTTAATTCGATCACCCATATTAGGGTAACATCAAATTCAAGTTCCAACAGCATGTTCAGTATCTTCAATTACCATCTGCCCCCATCAATAATAAATGTTTTCGTATATAAAAAACCACCCGAGTGACTTTATATTTATATTCCATATAGTGTCTTCTGTAATGTCTTCCATCTAGATTATTAATTCCAACCACCATGTTAGGGTAACAACCAGATCTTCTGCATGCCCCAATCCCATAATTCTCTTGCCTTGTAGCTCAGCATAAACGTAATCCATTTGTCAAAGAGTCCAAAATAGAAAGTTCCAATCCACTAAATTTAAGGCCATCTTCCACATCCCAAAAGTACAGCACTGCAGAGATCTGTCACTCTCCTCAAAATAATATAAACCAATACTTTGCCTCAACTATATTTTCATGTATTCAGTCGTCTCTTAAGTAACTGACATTACACTGTTGTTTAGTCTAAAATTTTTTATTTTTGTAGGACCTGCTTCTTCTTTTCTTAACTTTTTGTGGTTTAGATCTCCATCCTAGTTTCCTTTCTATGAGTTGTATATCAACTGATTGATTTCCATGCTGGTCTGTAACTTGATAAGTCATCACGTTAGAATCCAAAGCCGCCTCTCTTGTATTTATAGGTAATCCAACTATAACCTCTGAAGGAGAATCCAAAATCGGCTCGTCCAGAAAGGCCTCTGTAACTTGTTGTTTTTCCGTTACCTCCGCCTTGATCTGCTTAGCCTGAGTTTCAATCTCTTGTTGATTTTGCTTTTCTTTATTCCCCTCGTGTGTTATACATGGAGATGTTGAACCCATTTTAAGAAACTTATAGTAAAATTCTTCCGCTTTTTCAACAGTATTTAGTTGATATCTTTCTCCTTGATATCTCAATATTATACCAACTGGAACATCCCACCTAAATGGGATGTTTTGTTTCTTTAGCTCAGTCACCAAAAATCCAAAATCCTTTCTATCTTTTAACATCTTGGGCGGCAGCTCTTTAAATATCCAAATCTTCCTTCCATGCATTTCAAGAGTGGAGTTAAAAGACTTTTGCACAATGTCATTTCTTATTTCTTTATCAGTAAAGTAAATCACCACATCTCTAGGCAACTGCCTTTGCTTCGCCACCCAAGAATTAACTCTGTAGGCCTTGTCAATCTTGCAGGATATCTCTTCAGAACTAACCTTTAAAATCCCAGCCAGAACTTCAGCAGACACCTTTCTCAAATCTTCTCTTTTATTTTCCTGTATTCCCCTAATTCTAACCGCAAATTCCATGAATCTGAATTGCATTATTGTGGCTTCATTTTCAATCCTTTGTTTTATATTATCTACATTGTGAGTCTTGTAATCAGCTTCCTTTATTTTTTTAAACTCTGCTTCTGGGCTTTTTTCTTGAATCATTATTAAATCATTTTCAATTCTTTGTATTTTATTATCCAAATTATAAATCTTATCATCAACTTCCTTCATTTTAGACTCTATTTTTGAATTTATAACTTCATCCATCTTCATAATTACTTCTAAGAAACTGTTCATATGTTGCTTCAGAATATCATACTTTTGTTGAACCAACTCTTTAATTTCCTGTCTAAAATTTTCAAGGTTCTGCTTCACAGTCTTATCATGTCTTACCATCTCCTCCAGTACAAATTTCTTTAGGTCTGAGAAGCCATTCTTCTACATCTGCAAGCTCACAACTTGTTCATGTGATTTATAAATGGGGGAGCCCTCCCCCCAGCTTGGTTATCTGGCTTTGTCAGTTTTAGCGCCATCCTGCCACACAAACAGATTTTTTTTTCCTTTTAAAGAAAAAGACTTCTCTCCAAACAATATCAATAACAAATCTCTAAGAAGGAAGACGCATGAAATAAGAATTTTTCTCTTCATTTCTAACCAGCACTTTTGTTAGATACTTTGTAACGTAATAAACTATTCAAACGGAAGGACTTTCGCTTTCAGCTTTTCTCAAGCCTCGACCAGTCGCCATTTTAAACTCTCTTTTTTCCTCCTTTCACTCTTCTTTACTTTTAAAATCAGTCTTGGGGTTAGAAATACTTGCAGTTTAGGATCCCAGATCCAGATTTCATCCTGCTAATTCAGATGATCTGTTAGTTTCGTTAATTGGTCCGGTCCCATCGCCTGGCTCTGCAAGAAGCAGAGTTCTCCCGAAGCCCGGAGCAGCGGCGAGCGGAAATAGGGAGCCACAACCTGCTTCGTCCCCAAGAGTAAAAAAGAACTCTGGGGACTTCGCAGAGGGCTCTACCTGCCCTCGCCGGCTCTGTCTCACATTTCCTTTAGGAAATGGAGTTTTTCGAGCCGCCTTTCAGCTGTAAAGGCAGCTCTTTACGGGCAACGGGGCTGGCGGTCTCAAAAGACCGTCTGACGGCGACGGAAGCCAAACCAGAAGCCGATCAGCACAAACTTTCAAGCAAGAAGGAGTCACCCTGTCTGGGCCTGGTGCTTTTCCAGCCTGAAATGTCTGTCAAACAGATGTCGCACATCTTTTTCTGTGATCACCAGAGGTGGTAGGCCCAGAGGGATGGAGCTGGGTGTAGGAGATTTGGCTAATGTTGGTGTATCTGAGATGGAGAAGGTAGCGACCATTGACAGAAGTCTCCTCTCAAATCTATAACAGAACACATTCAGGTCATTTGCCAGTTGCCGATTGTAGGCATCTTTTAATGTAGAGTAGCAGTGGTTCTAAAATATTCTTGTCTCTTGTGAGACAGTTGACATACTGAATGTATCTTGGCAGCTCTTGGCTTAGGTTAGCTCTGTTAAAATTATCCTAATACAATGAGTAGGGAGTCTGGATATCTCTGTTCAGCACATAGGATTTGGTCAGTTAAAGTTTGCAATGTCTTGTATATGCAAACTTGGAGTGGTATGTAGATCTCAACTAGGATGAATGAAGAAAACACTTGGGGAACATAATAGGGTATGCAAATAATAAATAGTGTCTCTAAATCCAACCACAAAATTTCTTTAGTATAGTGACATTTTTACACCACCGGTTGTTAATATAAAAGCAGATACTTCCTCCCTTCTTTTTACCAGATGTTTCTGCAATTCTATTTGCTCTTTGAATCTGAAATTCTGACATTTGCAAGCAGCTATCATTAATCGAATCATTCAGCTGTGTTTGATTGAAGCAGAGGGCTGCTGAATTGGAAAAGTCTGAGTTGTTCCTATTTAAAAGGAGCATTTCATCAGTCTTATTTATGAGTGAGCGAAGATTAATAAAATACAGCAAGGGGGTGAGAGATTTTCTTGCCCCATGAGTTTTTGTAAAATACCCTCTCACTTGCCCCTCCTTCTCTTGTTTCTCTTCTGCTTCTTTCTAACTGCAGTGCTGAAAGAGATAACCGTCATTCCCTCAGTCAGAATTTTCTCTGCATTGAAAGCTGCATGTTATTTAAAGTCCACTGTCTGATATTCAAAATCTCATCTCTTGAGTATGAAATTTGTCGAGCCACAGAAAATAATAGAAAATATGAGAACTACTTGAGAACATTTCATTGAGGCTGCCATCAGGCTGCCATTTAAAGGAAGATAGATTAAATCTTATTAAAATAGATTAAGAAAAGAAGTTCTATTCAGTTTTAAGAAGACTAGTGGTAGCTAGTGTTCAAATAACTGAAGCTGACATTAAAAAAGAGGTTCTTTATCATGCCAATGATAGGAGCCTTGGTAGTACAGTGATCTAAACCACCCTGTTATTAAGACCAGCTGCCTGCAATTACTGCAGGTTCGACTCTCGCCAGGCTCAAGGTTGACTCAGCCTTCCATCCTTTCTAAGGTAGGTAAATTGAGGACCCAGTTGTGGGGGCAATAAGCTGACTTTGTATAAATATACAAAAGGATGAAGGCTATTGCTTAGCACATTGTAAGCCGCCCTGAGTCTCCGGAGAAGGGCGGCATATAAATCAAATTAAAAAAAAAAAAGACTTAAGAGTCTTGTTTAACAGGATAATAGTCAAGCAAGAAGGTAGATTATGAGGAATATGAAGAAAAAAAGCCCTAGCAATATTAATAATTTCAATAGTTCTCATTATCTGAAGAAATAACATCTTCAGAAATCAGATATAATTCCATATCTTTTAAAAAATAAAAATATAGTTATATATCTGTTCATACACATTATTCTCGACTTATGACCACAATTCAGCCCAAACTTTCTGTTGCTAAGCAAGATAATTAAGTTGTCAGACTTCGATGCTATCTCAAAATAAATGAATTTCCAAACTGCCAATCTTTAAGGAAATCTTTTCTTTAATTGAGCACAGCCACCGGATCATGACTCGATGCGGACAAGACTGACCTTTTGCCCCCCAATCGCTCCCTTTCCGATCCCCAAATCTCTGCTTCTCATTGGCTATCTTCCAAGTCAATCTTCAGACTTCTTGTCTCGTCATTTCCCAGGAATGTCTCCCCCCTTCATTTCCACGACAACCCGACTTCAAAGGGATTTAGCAGGCAAAAGTTCAGAGCTTATCTCTCTCTCTCCTCTGCTCTCTATGCCAGCGTTGAAACGCTGACATAAGTAAGTTTTGCCCCATTTTATGACCTTTCTTGCCACAGTTGTTAAGTGAATCATTACAGTTGTTAGTAATAGTTGTTAAAGGAATCCAGCTTCCTCATTGACTTTGCTTGTCAGAAGGTTGCAAAAAATGATCACATGACCCTAGGAAACTGTAACTCATAAAAATGACCTAGTGTCAAGTATCTGAAGTTTGATCACGTGACCATGGGGATGTTACAACAGACACACCCATATTTTTCAGACTATAAGACGCTCCGGACTATAAGACGCACGTAGCTTTTGGGGAGGAAAACAAGAAAAAAAAAATCTGCCTTTGCCTCCCAGCAATTTGCCTCCTTGCAGCAAACAGCAAACAGCCTGGTCAGCTTCAGCACAGCCTGATTTAGCACAAGCAGCTAATTGGCAGTTGGATCTGCTTCCCGGAATACCGCTTATCAGCTGTTCCAGGCTGCAGAGATCGCCACCGCCTATCGATGCCATTGATGGCCATCGCCGCTGCTACCTATCGCCGCCTCTGCACGCCTCATTTTCGGCCTCCGCATGCCCCATTTTTGGCCTGTTCCAGGGGGTGGGGATTGCTGCTACCGCCTATCCCCACCACCTGGAACGGGCCAAAAATGGGGCTCGCAGAAGCCAAAAACAGGGTGCACGGAGGCTGAAAAAGGGGCTCACGGAGGCTGAAAATGGGGTGCGCGGAGGCAGCGATAGGTCGCAGTGGCAATGAACGGCAGCTGTGATCCCCCGCAGCCTGGAACAGCTGATAGGCATTCCGGGAGGCAGATTCAACTGCCAATCAGCTGCTCATGCTAAATCAGGCTGTGCTGAAGTTGACCAGGCTCTTTGCCGCAAGGAGGCAAATTGCTCGGAGGTAGAAGCCGAAGGGTAGGGCCGGTGGGTGGGTGGGGCTTCGGCAACATTCACTCTATAAAACGCACAGACATTTCCACCATGCATGTTATACACCGAAAAATACGATAAGTGTGAGAAACAGTCATAACTCACTTTTTTCAGTACTTTTGTAACTTCGGACGGTCACTAAACAAATGGTTGTAAGTTGAGGACTACCTGTATTTGATATAAATAACATAATATGATGCTTTCAGAACTTTTTATAATTTAAATATACTTTGGCAATACTTTCTAAAACCTAGTGTATTTAAAAATGTGAATTGTACTTATAAGATAATATTTTGTTATCTCTTTCAGTTTGTTAAGAGAACATTCTATTGATGGCACTGGCTGGGCTCCAACTAGAACCTTAAAGGTGAGTTATATATAAATATTTCTTTAGTTTTACTTTAGATATTAGAAACATTTCAGAAAATAAATGCTTAAGGTACAACCAACCCATGTAATATTGATTTCAGTGGGAGTTTAAGCTCTTGTCCTCTAAAATAGATGGGGCTTAATTTTTTAATTTATAAATTTACATGGCTGCCTGTTTTGTAAAAGACAACTTTGGGCAGTTCACAATAAATATGAAAGATTTTCAGAGTACCCAAGGAACTATGGGAAATCTGACTTCCAGTTCTACTTCAATCACAATAGAGCTGGAAGGGACCTTGGAGATCTTCTAGTCCAACCCTCTGCTCAATCAGGAGATCCTATACCATTTCAGACAGGTGGCTGTCCATTCTTTTCTTAAAAACCTTCAGTGATGAAGCACCTACAACTTCTGAAAGCAAGCTGTTCCACTGATTAATTGTCCTCACTGTTAGGAAGTTACTCCTTAATTCCAGGTTGCTTCTCTCCTTAATTAGTTTCCATCCATTGTTGCCTTGCCTTCTGGTGCTTTGGAAAATAAGTTGATCTCCTCTTCTTTGTGGCAGCCCCTCAAATACTGAAATATTACTATCATATTACCTCTAGTCATTCTTTTCTATAGACTGGCCATACCCAATTCCTGTAACTGTTCTTTATATGTTTTTGTCTCCAGGCCTTTAATAACCTCAGTTGCTGTTCTTTACACTTTTTCCCAAAGTCTCAAAACCTTTTTGTAATGTGATAACCAAAACTAGATGCAGTATTCCAGGTGTGGTCTTACTAAGGATGTGATTTTGATTCTATGTCTCTATTTATACAACCAAAGATTTTATTACCTTATTTGGCTGTTGTCATACATTTCTGGCTCATGTTTAAGTGATCATGTTTAAGTGATCGTCCACTAGGACTCCTTCTCACAGTTACTGTTTTTGAGCCAAGTTTCGCCTAATCTCTCATGTGTCCTTGGTTTTTCCTGCCAAAGGTGTAAAACTTAACTTTTCTCTACATTAAATTTCATGTTGTTGGATAGGGCCCATTGTTCAAGTCCGTCAAGATCTTTTTTGATCCTGAGTTGTCTTCTGGTTGGCTATTCCTGCCAGCTTAGTATCATCTGCAAATTTGATGAGTTCCCCTTCTATTCCCTCATCTAAGTCATTTATGAAGATATTGAAGAGTACTGGGCCTAAAACGGAACCTTATGGTACCCTGCTGCTTACTTCCCTCCATGTAGATGTAGTACTATTAAGGACTGCTTGTTGTGTACTCATTGAGTACAGTTTGTCAGCCAGTTATGAATCCATCTAGTAGTGATGCTGTCTATCTAGTTTACCAAGAAGTAGGCTGTGATCTACTTTGTCAAATGCCTTGCTGAAGTCTAAGTATACTATGTCCACAGCATTTTGCTGGTCTACTAATTTATCAAAGAATGAAATAAATTTGGTTTGGCGTCATCTGTTTTTAACAAACCCATGCTGGCTCCATGCTGGAAATCCGGGCTGACTGAGGAAGGATCACGAGCCATGGCGGAGGCTTCCCTTTGGCAATCCTCCCCCCTCCTTTTCCTCTCATGACCCCCTGGCCAGCTGTAGTGGGGCCGGGAGGGTGTGCATGAGCGGGGAGACCCTCAAGTGAGCGGCCACCCACCCCGCGTGAGCCTTTGCTTCGCTTTGGTTCGTTCCTCAGCCAGTCCAGATTTCCAAAAAGTTGCCAAGAAGAAAGAAAAGTAATAGTAAAGAGCCCCAAGGGGAGCTTGCTGGGTTGGCCCAGCCTCGCTGGGAGATAGCGAGAGGGGAGATCTCTCCCCAAGAGAGAGATACAGAGATACACACACACACAGAGATAGACAGAGAGATATACGGAGAGGGGGAAAGAGAGAGAGACATAGATACAGAGAGAGAGATACAGACAGAAGGGGAGAGAGAGAGACATAGAGACACAGAGGAGGGGAGAGAGAGGGAGAGAGAGAGATACAGGGTCATGGGGGGATAGAAGGGGAGAGAGAGACACACAGTGGGAGATAGAGAAGGGAGAAAGAGGCATAGAGAAACACACAGAGAGATACAGGGGGGGAGAGATACAGAGGGGGGAGAGACACAGAGATACAGAGAGGGGGGAGAGAGACAGAGAAGTCAAGAGACACACAGGGGGAGAGGGGGGAAGATAGGGAGAGGGGGAGAGAGAGACAGAGAGGGGGGAGATAGAGAGACGGGGAAGATAGGGAGAGAGAGACAGGGAAGATAGAGATAGAGGGGGAGAGAGGGGAAGATAGAGAGGTAGAGGGGGAGAGAGATAGAGAGGGGGGAGAGAAAGATACAGAAAGAGGGAGAGGGGGGAGATAGGGAGAGTGGTGGAGATAGAGGGAGAGAGGGTGGGTCAAAAGGGTTTTGTGATTCCCAGTGTTTTTTTAATAGCCAGTTCTCTGCCCTAATGACCAGCTGGGTAGGCATGGCTCGAGGGTCATGTGATTGGGTAGGAGTGAGTGATGTCGAGTTGGCAATGCCCATCTAGGTTTTGTGGCTCCCGGTGTTTTGTTTTCTGTGGGAAATGGATCCAAATGGCTCTTTGAGTGTTTAAGGTTGCAGACCCCTACCCTAGGCACTCCTCTCTGTTCTCATCCGATACCTGTGGAGATGATCTTGATTCCCACGAGAGAGAGGAGTGTTGTGTCTGGCACTGCATTCCATCCTCCTTCCCTCCTTCCATAGTGTGTGGCAACTGAGAACCAACAAAATGGCTTCTGCCAGGGAACATCCGGTTGGCATCGCGTTGAGACAGCCGAGGAGAAGTGGGGCTCCGCAAAACCCAGCTGATTTTTCTCCATTTGGAGTCCCTAAGGGGCCAATGTCACCCTGGAGGGTTGATGAAGAAAGGAGGGACCCCTTGTCGATTGCGGGGACTTGGCGGTCTTCCCGCTGGATCCGAGGGCATCCTCCCAACCAACGGAGTAAGAGGCGACCATTTCGGTCTGACAGAAGCTGTGACAACCAAAAGGAAAGCATGAACTAGTGATTTGTGAGCAGTGTACTGGAACTGTTCCAATTTCTACTCTTGAGATTTAATTCCCGAATAAAGATACTTTTTGAAATTTAAGATTCTCTAAAGGCAAGAGGAAGGGATTTTACTCCTGCCTCTAAAAGGAAACAGCGAGTTAATATGTAAAGAGACAGATGACAGATCCAGAAAACAGAAAGAACTCTAATGGGAGAATATTAAGTTAAATAATAAAGAAAAGACCGGACTGAAACTTGAAAAGAAACTTAAAATATTGGAAATATTTTTGAATACCTGAAAATAAAAAAGTGAACTATCAGACAAATAAAAGCTAAACTTTCGCTTTATAAGCTAGGACAGGGGTTTGCAACCTTAAACACTCAAAGAGCCATTTGGACCTGTTTCCCAAAGAAAATAAACCACTGGGAGCCACAAAACCTGGGTGGGTGTGGCCAACTCGACGTCACTCCCAGTCACATGACCCCCCCCAGCCATACCTACCCAGCCAGTCATTAGGGCAGAGAACCAGGAACCGCAAAACACTTCTCTCTCTCTCTCTCTCTCCCTCTCTCTCTCTATCTCTCTCTGTAACTCTCCCCCTCTCCCTATCTTCCCCTCTCTCTCTCCATACTCTCTGTATCTCTCTCTCTTCCCCTCGCTCTCTCCCCCCTCTCTGTATCTGTCTCTCTCTATCCCTCTCCCTCCCCCTCTCTCTGTATCTCTCCCCCTCTCCCTCTCTATCTTCTCCCTCTCTCCCCCCTCTCTCCCTCTGTGTCTCTGTCTCTCTCTCTCCCCCTCTCACTGTATCTCTGTGTTGCTCTCCCCCCTCTATCTCTCTCTTCTCCTCTCCCTCTCTATCTTCCCTCTCCCTGTCTCTGTATCTCTCTCTCCCCCTCTCTCTGTATCTCTGGCCCTCTCTTCCTCCTCTCCCCCCCTCTCTCTATGTCTTTCTCTTTCCCTCTCCCTGTATTTCTCCCCCTCTCCCTCTCTTATATTCCCCTCTCTCCCCCTCTCTGTATCTCCCTGTGTCTCTCCCCCCCGTATCTCTCTCCCCCTCTCCCTCTCTCTCCCCCTCTCCCTGTATCTCTCTGTATGTCTCTCTCCCTCTCTATCTTCCCCCCTCTCTCCCCCTCTCTGTCTCTCCCTCCCTATCTTCCCCTCTCTCTTTATCTCTCTCCCTCTCTTCCCCCTCTCCCCTCTCTCTATCTATGTCTCTCTCTTTCCCTCTCCCCTCTCTCTATGTCTCTCTCTTTCCCTCTTTCTGTATCTCCCCCCTCTCCCTCTCTTCCCCCTCTCTCCTCTCTCTGTATCTATGTCTCTCTATCTCCCCCTCTCTCCCCCTCTCTCTGTATCTGTGCATATGTGTGTCTATGTCTCTCTGTGTGTGTGCATGCGTGTATTTCTGTATCTCTCTCTCTCTGTCTGTGTCTCTTCTCACACTCTTGGAAAGCTCAGCGAGCTCTCATTGGGGCTCTTCGTTACTGCTTTTCTTTCTTCTTTTTGGAAATCCAGACTAGCTGAGGAATGAGCGTGAAGCGTAATGTAGGCTTCCCTTTGGGGACCCTCTTTCTCCTCTCATGACCCCTTGGCCAGCTGTGGCGGGGCCAGGAGTGTGTGCACGAGTGGAGAAACCCTCCTCAAGCGAGCTGACAGGCTCAGCCAAAGCGCAGCAAAGGTACATGCAGGGCAGGCAGCCCCTTGCTTGAGTGTCTCCCCACTCATGCACACACTTCCAGCCCCACCACAGCCAGCCAGGGGGTCACAAGAGGAGAAGAGGGAGGAGGGTTGCCCGAAGGGAAGCCTCCACTGCGCTTCATGCTTGTTCCTCAGCCAGCCTGGATTTCCAAAAAGAAAAAAGAAAAGCAGTAGCGAAGAGCCCCAAGGAGAGCTTGCCAGCTTGGCCTAACCTTGGCTTTCCTGACTCCCGGGGTGGGCATGCGAGGTTTGGCGGGGCCAGCACCTTTTCCCGCTGCCCTGAGCTTCTTAAAGCTGCAGGCCTGTCCCCCTTTCTGTCATCCCATCCTCCCAGATTCCATTCCCAGCCCACCAGGCCTGGTGTTAGCGAGGCCGGCGTTTGTTGGGTCGCCAGGTCAGGCAAGTGTCTTGGAGCGGAGAGCAGATTGAGCATCTCCCCAAACGACCGAGGAAAGCCCAGCACCAACAAGGACCAGAAGAAGCTCCAGCAAAAGTGAGGCACCAGACAATCAGCCCTGGCTGCTTTTCCACCCCTCGCCGTCATCCTTACCTTCTCAGGCCAGGCAAGGAGTGACTGGGAGGGGAGGGTGAGGGATGGGACCAGCCAGTGATGGGACAGGGAGCCACAGCAGAGGGCCCAAAGAGCTGCAAGCGGCTCCGCAGCCATGGGTTGCTGACACCCAAGCTAGGAGATAGAGTTGGGACGACTCCTAGTGGTGGAAAAAAGATATAACACAGATGGAAGTGAATTTGGGAAATAAAAAAGAAGAAAAAATAGAATTGAAATAGATAAGAAGACAGGAGATAAGAAAACAGCTGCAAGGCTGTTTGCTTGTTGTTTGGGGACAGGCAATGTGATCTTTGAAGCTCGCTGAACTCACAAAGCAATTTCATAAAATCTCACTGAGTGAATTGGCTTTTTGGTTTTTTGGCTTTTTTTGGATTGCTGGGACATTGGGGAGTTTGGAGGGGACATTGGGAAGTCTGGAGGGCCATTCTGGATTACAAACATCATTTGACAAAACACTCTGAGGGGTGAAAGAAGAAAAGTGAAACAATATACACATATTTGGACAAGATACTGGGAGGAAAAGTTGGATTATAAAACTCCTGACTTTAAAGTGTTTTTTTTTTCTTTTTCTATAGATTTGATATTCTAATATTGGAATTTATATAAAGTTGAAATTTAGAAATAGACTTTAATAGGGTATTGATGGAGTAACTGTAGGTAGTAAGGTATTATATGTTATTAGCTGATCATTATATAAATTTGTAAGATTAGATTTGTAAGACTATAAGACTATAAAATAGATTGTAGATTGATTCTAGAAGATAAAAAAAAATGAGTGCTCTAAACTTAACAAAAATTGGAAAGAAAAAAAATCTTCCACACTGGCATCTGCAGCATCCCGCCCATCAAACCAAAGATCAATAGACACAGTTACAACAAGAAAAAACAAATACTTTCCAAAAACAAACACAATCGGCTCCAATCATTCAAGAAGTAATTACTTCACAGAAAGAGAAAGCAAGGAAAAATCATAATGCGGTGAAAGGTGATTTGGGGGAGATGAAGGAACAGATTCAGAATATGGACATAAGACTAGGAAAATTTCAGCAAATGATAAAAAATGAACAAAGGAGCCAGAAAATAGAGAGACAAATCAGAAGAAACCAAGAAAAAAATGGAGGAAATAAATCAAAAGTTGACACAAGCAAACAAGAACCTGGAAGAGACAGTCATAATTTTAGAGATGGAGAAAGCAGTTCATTTCCTATGATTTCAGAACATAGAGGATGATAAAGAAGAAGACCTCCCAGAAGTGATGACTGAGTTATTGGCAAGTGCCCTAGAGATAGGAAACAACAGATAGACAAAATGTTTCGAATAAACACAAGCTATGCAAGGAGACATAAGGTCCCAAGGAATGTACACGTGAGATTTGTTAAATCAACAAGAGATGAAATATTTAAAAAGGCGATGATCCATTGCTCTACAGATGGAAAGAAATTGTGGTTCTGAAACAGATTAGTAGGAGGGTAAGAGATTTACAGAAGCAATATTAATTCTTGACTATTAAACTAATTAAAAGAGTAGTAAATTTCAGATGGTTGGTACCAGAGGGAATATTAGTGGATTGGGATGGTAAAAGATACAGACTGGATTTGTTAGATAAGGCGATAGAATTCTTTTTTTTTTTTTCGTTTTAAAAACAAATTTTATTAAAAAAAATTTAAAAATAAAATTATATAAAACATTCACAACCTTAAAATTCAAACAACAATATCAACAAACAATAAACAAAGTATATATAATGTATATAAGTACACGTATATACAAACCTAATTTTCCCCTTTTTTCCCCCTTAATGACGGTGTATAATTATTACTTTTAATTCCATACTAAATTTTGACTTTACTTTCTTTTCCATTGGTTTATCCACTCATACCAACTGTCCAATATCTTAAAATACTTTGAGTCTTCCTTATCTTTCAATTTCAACGTTAGTCTATCCATTTCTGCACATGTGTAAATTTTTTGAATTATTTGCTGTTCCAATGGCAATTGATCTGTTTTCCAAACTTGGGCTAGGGCTAACCTAGCTGCCGTAATTATATGTAATATTAGGTACCTTTTTTCCTTTCTAATGTTTTGTTTAATCATTCCTAACAAAAAAATTTCTGGTTCTAACTCAATATCCTCCGCAATTATTTCTGATATCCAAATTTTTATTTTTATCCAATATTTCTTAATTTTTGGGCAAAGCCACCAGACATGGAAAAAGGTTCCCTGTGCTTGTTTGCATTTCCAGCACGTTGGATTAAGGTTTGCATACATCTTCGCTAATCTCGCAGGGGCTAGGTACCAACTGTACCTCATCTTGTAGTGGTTCTCCTTGTATGCTACAGATTTTGTTATTGTATAATTGGTTTCCCATACCCTTTCCCATTCTTCCAATTGTATATTTTTGCCAATATTCCTTGCCCAAGCTATCATTTTTCCTTTGACTAGATTTTCAGCTAGGTCAAAGTCTAATAAGTATTTATAAATCTTTGAAATCAAATTTCCATCTTTGGCTTCTAATAGTTTGTCTAGTCGGTTGGGATTTATTTCAATTCCTCCTTCATTGTCTTTATTATATCTAATTTGTATTTGTATGTAGGGCCACCAATCTATTTCTATGCCTTGTTCCCTGAGTTCCTGCCGTGTTTTAAATCTTCCTTGGGGATCCAGTACTTCTTTATATCTGAATAACTTATGGGGTTCTAATGTGTTGGGGTGTGTTGCCACCTCCAATGCAGATATCCAGCTGGGAACCTTCATATAATGTTTGTTTTTAATTTCGAACCAAATGCCAATCTGTGAATTTCTTATAATGTGGTCTTTAAAATGTTTATAGATTTTGTTCCCGGCATTCCACAAATAGGCATGCCACCCCTTTAACAAATCGTGACCTTCCAATTTTAGTAGCCTGTAATTCTCCAAATTGACCCACTCCTTAATCCATGTTAAACTCACTGCCTTATAATATTTGTCCCACGCTGGTAGGCCAAAACCCCCTCTAGATCTATCATCCTGTAATATATTTAAATTTATTCTTGGTTTTTTCCCCTCCCATACGAATTTTGATGTTATTTTGTTCAAGTTTGTAAAAAAGTTTTTCTCTAATTTAACTGGAATAGTTTGAAATAAGTAGAGGAGCCTCGGGAGTATATTCATCTTAATCGCCCCAATTCTTCCTAGTAATGATAAGTTTAGTTTGCCCCATCTTTCTAAATCATTTTTAATTTGTTGTACTAACTCCCCATAATTATTATCTTTTATGGCCACATTCCTAGTTGTCAGATTGATACCTAAATATTTTACCCTCTTAACTACTTGTAATCCTGATTATTTTTCTAATTCTTCTATTTGTTTTGCTGTTAGATTTTTAGTTAATATTTTAGTCTTATCCTTATTCACTTTTAAACCTGCCACCTTACCAAACTTCTCTATTTCTTCTGTTAATTTTAGTTCTGTTTCTAATGGATCTTCTATGAAGAATACAAGGTCGTCAGCAAATGCTTGAACCTTGTATTCTTCTCCTTTAACCTTAAGTCCTTTTATATTTTGATTGAGTCTAATTCTTCTAAGTAGATTTTCTAGCGTTAGAATAAAAAGTAGTGGTGAAAGTGGGCACCAAGACGATAGAATTCTATGATAGTTACATTGCTGCAAATGAGGGACAAGAAATAAGCTGAAAATTGGAATATCAAAGACAAGAGGAACCAACAGGAGAATAGAGGAATGCACAAGAAAAAGGAGAAACAGAGAAAGCAGAACAAGAAGGAGCAACGGCAAAAGATCAAAGACAAATAAGAACAACTAGGAGAATAAGATCTATATATAAGTAAAGGAGATAGAGGGGGAAAACGAGTTGTTGTCAATAAATATAAATGGACTGAATTCCCCCATAAAAAGGGGAAAAAATTATATTTGATTACAAAAGTTGAAGGTAGATATAATTTGCCTTCAAAAAACCCACATAAAAAAGCAAAACAGGAAATTATTGGAGTGCCCCAAAATTGGGAAATTATATTTTTCATCAGCACAACAAAAGAAAAGAGGGGTAGTTCTATACATTAAGGAAAGAATAAACTGTATATATATATAACTGTTGTAATGTTTACGGCTGCTGACCTGCTTGCGCTGCGAGACTCCCTCCTCTCGCAGGTTTGGCCCTCCTCACTATCGAGAGCCTACCTTGATGACGGATTTTGGAATCACGAGAGGTGGCATGCGGCGAGGAGGGGGTTGTGGGGTTTTTGGGGGAAATTTTTAGATAAGGTTTTAAAGGTTTCTGGGAGGGGGTGGGCTCTGTGGGTTTGGGGGAGAACCTGTCGGGGAGGAGGGCAGAGCCGGCTCAAGAGCGCGGCACCAGAGGTGCAGGAACCGGGGTCAAGGAGGGGGTTAGAGCTTGTGTTGTGGATGGACATTACATCAGTACTGTGGGTGGGAGGGGCAGATATGGCGGGAGCAGGGGGCCACATCAGGTTGTGGGAGCGCGCGCCCGCTGGCTCCAAGCGGTGGCGCGCTCCGGCCTCCAATGCTCCTCTCGTTCCCCAGGTTGCACAGACCCTCAGGCCCTGGGCCTTTGGCTGATGCTGTGCAATGCCCGGTCTGTGGTAAATAAAGCCCCCCTCATTTGTGATCTTGTTCAGGAGGAGGGAGAAGTCCTGGTGGGTATTACGGAGACCTGGTTGGGCCAGGAGGGGGGGTCCCCCTCGTTGAGATGTGCCCACCCGATTTCCACGCATTTCATCAGCCAAGGACACAGGAGAGGGGCGGGGGGGTGGCGGTTGTCATTAGAGAAGGTCTTGGTCCGAGGGAGGCCACTGTTCCTCAGACAGCTGGATGTGAGTCCCTCCTTGTGAAGTGGGGTCATGGGGTGCAGATGGGCGTGCTGGTTACGTACCTGGCTCCCTGCCACGTAGCAGCAGCCCTGCCCGAGCTGCTCAACGTTATAGCTGCGGTGGCGGTTGACATCCCTAGGCTTATGGTCATGGGGGATTTTAACCTGCCATCCACCGGGGAGGCGTCTGAGGTGGCTCGGGAGTTCATGGTTTCCATGATGGCCATGGACCTGACCCAGTTAGTTCATAGCCCTACTCACACGGGGGGAAACACGCTGGACCTGGCTTTTGTCTCTGGTCAATGGTTGAGTGATCTTGAGATAGAGGATATAGTGATCGAGCCCTTGTCATGGTCGGATCATTCCCTCCTTCGCTTTGACCTTCGAACCGCCACACTCTGCCGCAGGGAGGTGGAACCGTTGAGGTGGTTCCGCCCCAGGCGCCTGATGGATCCAGATAGGTTCCAGATGGAACTTGGGCCATTTCCTGAGGCTCTGGCACATGGCTCGACTGAGGAGCTGGTGGCCGCCTGGGATAGGGCGGCCGCTGGAGCTTTGGATCGGGTCGTGCCTTTGCGGCCTCTGACCCGGCGCTGATCTCGCCTGGCTCCTTGGTTCACTGAGGAGCTGAGGGAGATGAAGTGCCGGAAAAGACGCCTGGAGAGCGGTTGGAGGGCCAGCCATTCTGAATCTGACTGAACACTGGTAAGGTCTCATATTAAGACCTACCTGGTGGCGATAAAAGCGGCGAAGTATAACTATTTTGCCGCTCTTATTGCGTCATCAGATAACAGCCCAGCCGCCCTGTTTAGGGTGACCCGCTCCCTGCTCCACCAGGAAGTGCAGGAGGACCCCTTGGAGGGTAGAGCCGAGGATTTTGTACAATATCTGTATGACAAAATCGCTCAGATTCGGGAACACCTGGACTCTGACTGGGTAGATTCAGGGGGGAGGACAGAGGCAGGTCTTGTGAGTATTATCTGGGAAGAGTTTGATTCTGTGATGCCCAAAGATGTGGACAGGATACTGGGCAGACTGAGCGCAGCCACATGTTTACTGGACCCGTGTCCCTCCTGGCTGGTGCTGGCCTCTTGGGAGTTTACACGAGGCTGGCTCCCGGGGATTATAAATGCTTCTCTGAGTGAGGGTGTCTTCCCCGCCGTCTTGAAAGAGGCGGTGGTGAGGCCTCTCCTCAAGAAGCCTTCCCTGGACCCGGCAGTGTTGGCAAATTACCGTTCAGTCTCCAACCTTCGCTTCGTTGCGAGGGTTGTTGAGAGCGTGGTAGCGCAACAGCTCCCTCAGTACCTGGATGAATCGTCGTATCTGAATCCGTTCCAGTCCGGCTTCAGGCCTGTGTACAGCACGGAAACGGCATTGGTCGCGTTGGTTGATGATCTCTGAAGGGCTCGGGACAGGGGTTGTTCCTCTGTCCTAGTCCTATTAGACCTCTCAGCGGCTTTTGATACCATCGACCATGGTATCATGCTGCACCGGCTAGAGGAGTTAGGGGTGGGGGGCACCGTCCTATGGTGGTTCTCCTCCTTTCTCTCTGACCGGTCGCAGTCCGTGTTGACAGGGGGGCAGAGGTCGACCCCGAGGCCCCTTGTATGTGGGGTGCCACAAGGGTCGGTCCTCTCGCCCCTTCTGTTCAACATTTATGTGAAGCTGCTGGGTGAGATCATCCACGGTTTCGGGGTGAAGTACCATCAGTACGCTGACGACACTCAGCTGTACATCTCCACCCCGGACCACCCCAACGATGCCCTTGAAGTGATGTCCCGGTGCCTGGAGGCCATGCGGATTTGGATGGGGAGAAACAGACTCAGGCTCAACCCATCTAAGACCGAGTGGCTGTGGTTTCCGACATCCCGATATAGTCAGTTGGTGCCATCACTGACTATTGGGGGCGAGTCATTGGCCCCCACGGAGAGGGCTCGCAACTTGGGTGTCCTCCTGGACTCACGGCTGTCTTTGGAAGAGCACTTGATGGCCGTGGCCAGGGGGACTTTTTATCAGGTCCGCCTGATTCGCCAGTTGCGTCCCTTTCTGGATTGGAACTCGTTAAATACGGTCACTCATGCTCTCATTACTTCCTGCCTGGACTACTGCAATGCTCTCTACATTGGGCTCCCCTTGAGGAGCATCCGGAGGCTCCAGTTGGTCCAGAACGCGGCCACGCAGGTGGTTATGGGAGCAGCGTGGCGCTCCCATGTGACTCCCCTCCTGCGCGAGCTGCACTGGCTCCCGGTGGTCTTCCGGGTGCGCTTCAAGGTTTTGGTTGCCACCTTTAGAGCGCTCCATGGCATCGGACCGGGGTATTTACAAGACCGCCTTCTGCTACCAATAGCCTCTCACCAATCAGTACGCTCCCATAGAGAGGGGCTTCTCAGGGTGCCGTCGGCCAAACAGTGTTGACTGGCAGCCCCCAGGGGGAGAGCCTTCTCTGTGGGGGCACCTACCATCTGGAACGAGCTCCCCCGAGAGATACGGAGGATCCCGGATCTGCGCATGTTTCATCGTGCTCTCAAAACTTTTTTTTTCAGCAGGCTGGCCTGGCCTAACTCTCCCTTTTAAATTTTTAAATCGTTTGATTTGTTTTATAAATTGGGTGATTTAATCTGTGTTTCGGCCAAAATATTGACTAATTTTAAGGGACTTTTAATGTTTGTATTATCTGTATTTTATCTTGGCTGTTCACCTCCGAGTCCTCCAGGAGTAGGGCGGTATAGAAATTTAATAAATAAATAAATAAATAATAATAAATAATAAATAATAATAAATAAATAAATACTATATATATGCATATTCTTTCTAGCCAGGTTCTACCTACGTAAGCTAAGTTGTTCTTCAGCCCTAGTTCTGTGAAATCTCATTTCACAGAACTAGGGCTGAAGAACAACTTAGCTTACGTAGGTAGAACCTGGCTAGAAAGAATATGCACATAAAAGCCTACGAAAAAAGAAAAAGACATACACACACACACACACACACACACACACACACGTATGTATGTATGTATGGGCTTTTTTTCTTCTGGCAGCCAGCAGACCCTTTGCTGCCCATTGGGAGACTAAGATAGATCTATTTCAGCCTTATAAGGCCTCATCAGTTAGCCACACCCTCATCTCATGTATCCTCTCTGTAAAGGTACAATATTTGTTTTTTCTTTCTTTTTCGTAGGTTTTATGTATATTTCTCTTTAGCCAGGTTCTACCTACGTAAACCAAGATATTATGCAGCCCTAGTTCAGTGAAATCACAATTCACTAGTTTCTGGGCTTTTTTTCTTCTGACAGCCAGCAGACCCATTGGGAGACTAAGATAGATCTATTTCTATGAAAAGAGGCAAAGGTGTATTCTGACTGAATACAGATTCAGAATACACCTTTGCCTCTTTTCATAGAAAAACGTCAGTTACGATCACACAGTTTGCCCATAAGAACCAAACCGAGAACTTCAGCCAGAAGATGACGAATGTGATTTCGTCGAAAAGTCGCTACTACCCTTTTAAGGATATGTTTACAATTACACGGGAAGAAACCCAAGATATTAACTGTACACACATTTATACCCGTGAAAACTTACATACATACATACATACATACATACATACATACATACATACATTTATTATTATTTTTTATTATTATTTGATTTATATGCCGCCCTTCTCCGGAGACTCAGGGCGGCTTACAATGCGTTAAGCAATAGCCTTCATCCTTTTGTATATTTATACAAAGTCAGCTTATTGCCCCCACAAACTGGGTCCTCATTTCACCTACCTTAGAAAGGATGGAAGGCTGAGTCAACCTTGAGCCTGGCGAGATTTGAACCTGCAGTAATTGCAGGCAGCTGGTCTTAATAACAGGGTGCTTTAGATCACTGTACATATACATATATATATGAAGAAGGCAGCATTTTAATGGAGATAGAGATGAACCAAAGATACTTTTGACAGCAATATATCTGCCAAATAACAACTAAGAAAACTTTTTATCAAAAACTGTATGTAGATATTGGAAATGGAATATAAAAACATTTGTGTTGTAGGAGATTTCAATGCAATTGTAGATGCAAAATTAGATTATAGAAGTAGTAAGACCGGAAAAAAGGCTAAGATATTTCTTAAGGTATTTTTTTTAATGGTAGAAGAAACTTGTATACACGATACACGGAGAGAAATGAATCAGGGAAAAATATCAATGCACATTTTATTCAAACAGGCATAAATCATGGTCCAGAATTGACATGATCTGGATGTCACCTGAACTAAGATTTAACGTGCATGAGATAGAAACTAACATATGGGCCAACCATAACCCAATAAAAGTAAGTTGGAAAGGAGAAAATAAAAGGTTGAGATGGACATTGAATCAATCCATATTAAAACAGAAAGAGTTTATGCAAACAATAGTAAAAGAAATGGAATTCAATTCAAAGAAAAAAAAAGACACATCACTACAAAATTTATGGGATACAACTAAAGCATACATTAGGGGAGTAGCTATAATCTGCATAGCGAGGAAAAATAAGAAAAAACAACAACATAAAATGTCATTAGGAGAACATAGAAAACTTGAATTAGAACTGCAAAAAGATCCACAAAAGAAAGTTTTAAAAAATCAAATGGAAATAATAAAACACAAATTAAATGTAATAGAAAAAGAATTGGCGCAAAAAATTAAAAGAGGAAAACAAAAATTATTTGAAACCGCCAACAAACCAGGAAGATGGTTAGATTATAAACTGAAAAAAGAGAGAGAGAAGAAACTGATAAGCAAACTACAAGATGTGAAAGGAAACCTACAATTTCAAAATGAGATTTAAAAAATAATAATTCAGGAATATTATGAAAAACTATAAGATAAAGAAAAAATGATAATATAATACTTGGAAAAAATTAAACTACCGAAAGTGCCTGAAAACATTAAAAATATGTTAAATGAAAGAATAATAATGATGGAGCTGACAGATGCGATAAAATAACAAGTCCTCAGGACCAGATAGACTACTAGCAGAAGTATATAAACACTTACAGGATACACTGAATTTGTCAATGTTAGAGGTATTGCTAGAGGCTAAGATACCAAATACTTGGATAGAAGCAAACATTACTCTAATCCTGAAAGACCTGACACAGATAAAGAACTATAGGTCTATATCATTACTAAATAAAGATTATAAATTTTTGCAATAATGGCAGAGAGATTAAAAAGATTTTTGAATGAATTTATCCACCCGGATCAAAATGGATTCCTACCAAAAAGATAAAAAATAACGTAAGATTTATTTTAGACACGTTGGAATACTATGAAACACACTCAGAAAAAGAAATGGCATTGATTTTCTTTCTTTCTTTTTTTTAAATTTTATTTATACTTCTTTCTTTAACACATGTAAGTGTTTAGTGAACGGTGTATTGTCTGGGTCAATTTATTTATACATAATAATAATAGTAACTATTATTTACATATGCATAGTAATAGTCTTTCAACTTCTAATATTTACGTGTATGTATAATAATATATTATATTATAGTATAGTATAGTATAGTATAGTATAGTATAGTATAGTATAGTATAGTATAGTATTTTCCTAATTTCTGCTTTCTACCTCTATTTTCTAATCATTAATAAAAGAAATCCCAAATTAAAAAGTATTATATATCTATCTATCATCTCTTGCCCTTTTTAGTATTTCAACTCTTGTTGACTTTTTACCCAATCTCACATGCTCCTCTCTTGGGACTTTATGTCTCCTTGCATCACTCATATTTAGTCGTAAGTATTTCATCTGCCTCTATGTCTCTCTCATGCCTTCCCATTTCTAGGGCACTTGCCAACAACTCCATCACTTTTAGGTAATCTTCCTCTCTGTCCTCTTCTATATTTTGACATCTTAGAGAGTAAGCTATCTTCTCCATTTCAGGAATTATTACTATCCTTTCCAGATCTTTATCTACTTGTATCAATTGTTGATTTATCTCCTCTATTCTTTCCTCTGCTCCTTCTGATTTCTCTTCTATTCTCTGGGTTCTTTGTTCAATTTCCGTTATCATTTGCTGAGAGTTTCCTAATTGCACAACCATATTGTACGTGTTTCTTGATCCCCCCCAAGTCCTTTTTCATCTTGTTGTAATTCTTTATCATAGCTTCCTGGATAGATTGAAGCATCCATTTTATTTCTTTTTGAAATGTATTTGTTTTTCCCTGTTGTGACATTGTGTGTCTTAATCTTTGCTTTAATGGCCTGGAGGTTGCTAGTGTTGGTGTAAATCCAGATGGCCCACCAAGTTAATCCAAAATCTAAGAGCCTGTAGTACAGTGGACTAAATTATGAATACTAATTATGAATACTATGGAAAAATTTGCAACTATCAATGATAGGAAGAATTGCAACCATAAAAATGAATATTTTACTGAAGCTACTTTTTTTATTCCAAACGATCCCTATACAAGTAGAGAAAAAAATACTTTGATGAGTTAAACATAATTTTGAAATTTATTTGGCAAGGGAAAAAAAGCAAGAATAAGACTGAAAATGTTGCAAGAATCTAAATATAATGGGGGCTTGGGGCTACCAGATTAGACCTTTACTATCAAGTTTCTGTATTAACATGGGTGAAAGAATGGATAACTCTCAGACTTAGAAAATCATTGTTCTCCATAAAGGAGGGAACAGCAGTCAGGAATGGGTTAACTCTGTCTGTTAGCTGCTAGGACTGAGTCTGAAAACTGTTAAGCCATGCCTCTCCTGTCGCTTCCCAGCTTTTAGACTCAGTCTAGCTGGACAGACATGTTTCTTCGAGCTGTCCATTTCTGACTGATTTTCCTTAGTGAAAAGCTTCTATTTTACTGCTAAAATTCTAGTGAAAGTTCACAGTTGTCTTGGAGGAACCTTGCTGACTTTCCAGCGTGAAGGGTGACTCAGCCTGAGCCCGCTGAAGGCCACGAGGGCGGCGAGAGGTCTATTGGCTGGTAGACCTCCGGGCAGCACTCACGGGCTTTGCCCCAAAATGCTGACCCACAGGGGACCCGAGGATTTGGCCCTGTTTGCGAAGCGAAGGCAGTGCTCACGAGCCTGGCTCTAGCGTTTGCCTGGAGGGTGCGCAGGATCGGCACTGTTGAAAGATGCTGCAGGCAGCGCCCACAAGCCTGGCTCTGTAGCGCTGGCCTGAGAGAGTGAGAAAGTGATGTGGAGGATCAGTGGCCATTTTGGAGTCTTAGCGAGGAGGTTCGGTGGCCATTTGGGGAGCTGCAGCGAAGAGCTTTGGTGGCCATTTTGAGACCTTGGTAAGACCGATCCAAAAGGAAGCCTTCAGAGGTTTGAGGGAGGATAGACCCTTACAAGCACCCTATTTTATTAATTGGGCCAGCATTCACCAGCCTAGCTCCGCGACCCTGGGCCCGCAGGACCGCGTTGCCTCGGGAAAGGAGCAGCGATTGGGGAGAGGATCCGCCCAGCCCTGCCCCCCCAATCCTCCCTAATTATCCTGCAGGACTAAGGGGTCCTTGCCTGCGCTGAGGGCTCTTCAAGCTTAGCGTTCATCAAAGGCATTTTTTTGACCTCATACCTCTGGCCTAGATTCCCCTTTCAGGGATTCCACAATGGCCTCAACAGCTCTGGGGCGTTCCCAGCCCAGATCAGAGTCAGGTTTATCTGATCAGGACAGTGATCCCAGGGAGGGGCCTTCGGGTTCCAGACCTCCTGGGCGAGGCAATGCTCATTCTCGAGCAAAAAAGTCTCATTCACAGCCTTCTAAGTCTTCTGAAAGGGTGGCTCAACAGATGTACAAGGCCATTGAAAAAAAAAAAAAGAAGGCCCAAAAGCAGGCTGAGAGAAAGGGAAAAAGCCTCCAGAGCAAGGAACTTGCAAAGTCCCAGCTTTCTTCTGTGGTTCAATCGCAGCTGCCTTATATTTTGGAGGAGGTTCCTTCTACTGCTTGGTCCCCAGATGGGTGACTCAGAGCAGACTCCTGTTTTGCCTAGTGACAGTGAGTTGCTTTTTGGCGTTATGCCGGCCTTAGAGCTATCTGAAACCTCTTGGGAGCAACCAGTGGCACATAGGATGTCCTCAGCTGAGGCAACCTTCATGCCCACCGCTGCAGGCTTGAGGCCTGATCAGCCATGTGATCCCCAAATTCCTCTCAATTTGTCTGCCTTTATTTCTGATGCCATAAGGCAAGGCATTGAAGCAGGGTTACAACAAAGATCTGCTTCTGTGGCCTCTGATTTCTCTAGGGCTCAGGCCTCAGGGTTTGGGTCCTTCCTGATCTGGAATGCTCAGCTGCCTCTTCCAGCCAGGCCTCCTTCTCAGGGGAGGAGATACATCGTGATATTAAGCTGTCTGACAATGAAGGTCTTATGCCTGACCCGCCAGCCTTTGTTGGGCTTATCCGGCCCCAGCTTTTTAGGTCCTTGCTACACAAGGCTAAGCTAACTACTCGACAGGGCACAGTTTAGGCAACTCCTGGTGCTGTCCTGGATACCGCTGATCCTGCAGACCCTTTATTTGCAGAGCCCACCATAGAGTCTGAGGAGGTTCTGGCTCCCAGACTTTTTCTGGACATTGTGCAAAGACAGTGGTCCTCTCCCAGCTCGGCCCAATCCCAGCGGCTTGGACAAGCGCCTATACAACATGGGTTCAGACATGTCCAAGTCTCTAAAAGTTCCAGTGGTTGATGCTCCAGTGGTGGCACTGTCATCTCAGTCCAATTTACCAGGGCCCCCAGAGGAGCACCTCCGCCCTGAGGATAAGAGATCAGAGCAGTCTCTGGTCAAGGCCCATCAGGCTTCGGCCTGGGATGTCAAGGCAGCCTCGGTGGCATCCTTTTTTAACAGGGTTTCATTGCTCTGGTTAAGACAATTACAGGACCGATTGCCAGTCGCAGATACTCGCTCCCACCAAGATTTCAATAAGATCATGGTGGTGGTGGTATTTTCTGCTGATGTGACGCTAAATGCTTCTAGATTCGTGGCTAAGGCCATTGGGTCTTCCATTGCATTGCATCACCTGTGGCTTCGCCAGTGGCAGGCAGACACTAGGAACAAGTGGCGGCTGGCAGCCTCCCCGTATGCAGAAGATAAATTGTTTGGCAACTCCCTGGACCCTATTCTCATTGAGTCCCAGGACAAATGCAAAATCATGCCCAACATGACCAGATGGGCTGACTCCCGCCCAGCCCTGTATTTTCATCCTTCCTTTTGGGGATCGGACTGTGGTTTTGGGGCACAGTCGACGCAGAGGTCCTTTCCCTTCAGGCAAGGTCAGAGAGAGGACAGACAGGCAGGGGCAACAATACCAAATGGTCCTTTCGGGGTGGGAGGAGTCATTCCCTTTGATGCTCTAATCCTTCCATAGGGGGCCAGCTGGCTCTCTCTGCCAACCAGTGGGAGGACTCCACCTCGGACTCTTGGGTCAGGGAGACGGTAAGGTCGGCCCTCTCCCTGGAATTCCAGTCCATCCTCCGAGGCTCTTTGTCTGCTGTCCAGTATCACAAGAGCGGGCAAAGCAGTGCCTCATGGAATCGGCCATAAAACATCTACTGGATATTCAGGCCATTCAACCAATTCTGGAGGCACAGCACATAATGGTCATGGTCGGTCCATGACAGGGGATAAATAGTAGGAGATCCCCCACCGAACTCATCTCGCCACTGCTCCGAGACGAAAACCAGATCGGGCGTGTGCCCCCCCCCCATGAGACTCACACCCAACAATCTCCGGGGCAGGGATCCTGCGAGGACAAAGGCTCTTCCGGATAATAGCTGCCATCCTCCACCCCTTCCCTGGAGTCACGGCTGATGCAATATCTGAAACCCGTCTGGGCACATCTTTGAGAGGGGAAGCCCCCCCCCCGGCCCAGCCAGGTCTGAGATATACATGCCAGGTTGGCCCCCTCCTCCAGCATTAAGTCCCAAACAAGGGGGGCCTTGTTAACAACAGACCTGGCATTAAACAGCAGCAGCCTGAGGCCAGGGCCCTGACATCCCAAGTTGCCAGGTATACAAGGTGAGCCCGGCGAACCAAAACCAGAGGGCTGGAATAAGTAATCGCTTTGAGGCAGCGAGTCCTGGTTCCCCGAGAGCGATCTACCCCTTGGCTCCCGCCATATCTACCTCTCCCAGTCATAACCGCAATATTCCAGCTCTCCATCCCCCCAGGGATCCCCTTCCCTACCTCAGCGGCCCCCCTCCTCCCCAGCAGGCAAGGCATCCTACTCGTACTGAACTGGGGGTCATATCTGAGCCCCCATCTACTTCTGCTTGCACACTCAGCAGAAAGAAACTTTAATGAAAATACTATGAGATAAGGTAGGTTATCTCCTTTGTTAAATATCCTACTTGTTCATTGTATTTCTGGTGATCATATCCATATCTATTAACTTTAGTACCACAGTAGAAGTTATGGTGGTGAACACAGAAAAGATCCAGTTCCATTCAGGATATATATCTGCTCCTGCTATCTCTCTGCCCTCCCCTGTTGACTGTATTCCACATCTCTCATTCCTTAGTTCGTTAGTATCCAGAGAGAATTAAGTATTTTTAGAAGATTAATTGAATCATCACAGCAACTCTGTAATATTTGAGGTATAACTGTTAATGATATTAACAGAGCCGAGGTGGCACAGTGGTTTATTTAAAAGAGCCGAGGTGGCACAGTGGTTAGAGTGCAGTACTGCAACTACTTCAGCTGACTGCTAGTTCAGCAGATCGGCAGATCAAATCTCACCGGCTCAAGGTTGACTCAGCCTTCCATCCTTCCAAGATGGGTAAAATGAGGACCCAGATTGTTGGGGGCAATATACTATTTAGTATACTGTCTTTGATGTAAGCCGCCCAGAGTCCTCGGAGAGTGGCGGCATAGAAATATGAATAATAATAAATAATAATATTAATGTAGATTTATTTACATTAATAGGATATGCACATTACTCAGCAAACGAATACAAACTGAATCTTTAATATACTTATTTTAAAACAAATTTAAGATTTCCATTTGGGGCCCCTCTCTTCAGATTTAAAAAATCTGTAAAAAATTCATCTTTCTCTATATGCTGTTTAATCTTTATGTTGTTAACTTTTTGTATTTTTCATTAAAAAGTGTTAGCCACAGAATGGTCAAGTCTATTAACCAATAGATAAAGAAAGTTTGTCCAATCTTGTTTTCAGTCTTAATTTCACCAGCCTCACAGTATAGAACCACTGGAAAAACAGTATGAAGTTTGAAAGATGTTTTGCAAGAATTTAGGCTGCCACAGTTTCCAAATTCTGAGTAATTGTTACATACCATACAAGAATTGAGAGCTTACCTTGCCTGATTTAGGGCAATAAGAATTAAAAGGGGTTAATCATTAGTTTAAAAAATCTAATTGTTCCAAACCTGAATTTTAAGCATTCTGAGCTACTTAGTCCACATGAGCATTTCTCTGCCAGAGGTCTGAAAAAGATCCTAAAATATTTTAAATATCAGCTTTGATATCATGATCATTTAGTTGCAACCTATGAATTTTAGGAAGTTTAGGAAAAATGAAAGCTTTAGTCTTTGCATACTTTTTTTTTTTGCAAAAAGTTTTTTATTTTTTAAACAAAAACAACATAAAAACATCAACCTTCCAAACACTTACAGACAGTATTTCGATCAGGGAAAATCATTTCGTGCTCTCAAAATTTTCAAACTCTCATTATATGACAGATATTCTTACCTCTAACAAAAAACAAATGTTTAAACATTTTATCCAAATTTCATTTCATATATAATATTTCATCTCCATACTTTATTATCTATCCATTGATAAAATAGCTCCCATATCAAATAATATTGTTTATCTTCCTGTTCTCTTATTTCAAAGTCAATCTACTCATTTCGGGACAATCCAACATTTTCTTAATAATTTCTTCATCAGTAATTATCTTCTCTCCTTTCCAGTTTTTTGCAAATACAATTCTAGCCGCTGTTAAAATATTCACAATTAAATATTGTAATTCTTCGTTAAATGTCTCTGGTAAGATCCCTAATAAAAATATATCTGGTTTAAGGTCAATATGTCACTTTGTCATTTTTTCCAACCATGTGTGTATCTTAGTCCAAAATCTCCTTGCTTCTACACATGTCCACTATATATGGTAATAAGATCCTGGGGTCTGATGGCACTTCCAACACTTCTCCGATTTGTTCTTGAACATTCTGGCTATCCTCTTTGGGGGTAAATGCCACCTGTAAAACATTTTATACAAATTCTCCTTATATGCTGTAGACATTGTCATTTTATAATTATGTGACCACAATTTTTGCCATTTCTCTAAATCAATACCATAACCAATTTTTTCCCCCATGCTATCATTGACTCTTTAACTTCTTCTTCTTCCAGTTTTGCCTCTACCAAGTGTCCATATAACTTTTTAATTACATGGTCATCAGAATCCATCAATATCTTATCTAAG
Organism: Pantherophis guttatus; assembly: GCF_059756535.1. Taxonomy (NCBI): domain Eukaryota; kingdom Metazoa; phylum Chordata; class Lepidosauria; order Squamata; family Colubridae; genus Pantherophis; species Pantherophis guttatus. The sequence continues at coordinate 181,156,397 of NC_142063.1, read as the reverse complement.
ATAGTCAAAACATTATAAAAGCCTTCTTGTTTATAGAAAACATTATAAAAGCCTTCTCGATATCTAGAAAATATTTGCATATATGAAAACCAATCCATCTTAAATCTCTAATCTTCTAAGTCTTGTTTTAATTTAAGTTCACCCTTTTCATCCAATAATTCACTATATCTAACAATTTGTTCCCTTTTGAATATCACTGGATATGAAAAAGCTTCAATTGTAGATACCCAGACTGGAATCTTCAAATAATGATATTTTTTAATCCTCTCCCAATGTCTTTGCATACTTGATCTCTAATTTTAATTACAGTGATTAATGGTGGCAAGTGATATTAGGGCACATTTTAATCCCATCAAGATCTAAGCAGGATGATTACCGAGTTAAAAAGAAGAAGAAGAGGAGGAGGAGGAGGAGGAGGAGGAGCAACAAAAACAATTTACTTAAATAAGGCCTAACCAAATAAGCCCTAGCATGATTTTTCAGGATGCTTGTAGTAATAAGCCCTAGTCAAGATGGGCGTGGCCAGCTCATGTCGGGGGCGCATTTGGGCGAGCCATGTGAGTGTAACAAGGAGGGAAGGGGAGTCCTGATTGCCTCTTGGGGATGGACTCCCCGCACTTCCCGTTTGCTGAGGTCATTGCGGGTGCAACGGCAGGTGGGAGACTTGTCCCATGTGTGCAGCAGAGTTGGAGGATGAGGTTGGATGACGGGCAAAAAATAATATAAGACCCAGTCTTATTTTCGGGAAAACATGGTATATTATTGGCTTATAGAAGCAACAACCTATGAGCTAACTTGCAGGAGACATCAGGAATTGTTTTGATAGACAAACAGATTAACAGAGTTGGAAGAGACCTTGTAGGTCTAGTCCAACTCCCGCCCAAGCAAGAAACTCTAAACCCGTGATGGTGAGCCTATGGCATGCATGCCACAGGTGGCACGCAGAGCCCTACCTGCGTGCATGCGAGCCATCACCCAGCTTAGCTCCACCCCGCATGTGCGCACACTTCTCGCCAGCCAGCTGATTTTCAGGTCTCTGCCACGCATTGGGGGCAGGGGAGGGGCGTATATGGGAGACGTGCTTACATGCGTGGAAGCCCATGTGCATGTGCGGGGGTAGGGGAGCACGGGGAGGAGCAGCTCCCCCCACCACGGCCCATTTTGGGCCTAGCAGGCCTTCCTGCGACCTCCTAAGATCAAAAATGGGCTGTGTGTGGGGTTGCTACACCCCCACTCCCTGCGGCCCATTCTTGGTCTCAGGAGGCTGCAAGGAGGCCTACTAAGCCCAAAACAGGGCAGGGGGAATGTGGGGGATCATGTGCATATCTGGGGGAGTGGGGGGTCGCGCACGCATGCATGGGGCATGGGGGCACAGGCGCATTGCATTATGGGTGCAGGCACATGCGCACGCTATTGCACATGCGCACTTTCAGCACACGACAAGAAAAAGGTTAGTCATCACTGCTCTACACCATTTCTGACAGATGGCAGTCCAGTCTCTTCTTGAAAGCTTCCAGTGATGAAGCTCCCACAACTTCTGAAGGCAAGCTGTTCCATTGGTTGATTGCTTTCACTGACAGAAAATTTTTCCTTATTTCCAGGTTGAATCTCTCCTTGTTCAGTTTCCATCCATTATTCCTTGGAAAATAGCTTGACCTCCTCCTCTCTGTGGCAGCCCCTCGAATATTGGAACACTGCTATCATGTCTCCCCTGGTCCTTCTCTTCACTAGATTAGCTATGCCCAGTTCCTGCAACTATTCATTGTAAGGCTGATGCTTCATAGAGTTGTGTTAGTACCGCACTTAATCTTGGTTGTAATAATACACACACACCCCTTCAAAATCCGTAGAGAACAGTACATTGTCTGGGTCAATTTACTTTATACAAAATCTTGATAACAATAATATTAATTAAATATATATAATAATACTCTTTCAGCTTACATTGTAATGTATTCTATTTTGTGGCAGAATATAAAATAGTGTTTTTCTAATTTCTACTTTCTATGTCTTATTACTGGCCTCTGATACAACAATTCCCATATTAAGAGGTGTTATGTATCTATCCATCATCCCTTATTTTTTATTTTTTAAGCCTCCATAATAGTAATCTTCTAACATTTACTTATACATATTAACTATAATAGCTTCTATCATATAACAGTATGCATAATAACATTTTTAATTTCTAGCTCTATTTTTTTAGTCTTTAGTAAAACAAATCCCATATTAAGATGTATTCTATATCTGTTGTGCAGAGCTGGTGGCAGACTCGGACAGTGAGGTTTTTGGGGAAGAACTTGGGCCTGGGGAAGGCTCTGATGAATGCTCAGCGTCGGACACAGGGATAGAACCAGGGCCATCCAGCATTTCCCAGCCAGAGAGGCAGCTACCTTTGGAGTTAGAGATGAGTGAGGAGGAACAGCTGGGGCCTGTTCCAGATGCGCTTATGCGCAGAGCAGATAGGAGAGGTGAACAATGGAGGACAATGAGCTGGCTTGGGAAGCAAAACAAATTTGGATGCTGACTAGCCCCTCCCTGGCTGGGGAATACTTAGGAGGAAACAGGAGTGGTTTGGTTGTCGCAGACCACCGTTTGCATTTCTGAAAAGTTTGCTCCTTGTGTGTTTTGTGCGACAAAGACTGCCTTGCCAGAACTGAGGTTTATTTATTTCTCTGTTTGAACTGACTTAATTTGCAGCCTTAATTGGGAGCTCACAGCCTTGCATTTATCATAACGAGCTGATAAGGACTATTGTTTCAGTTAACTTCAGTTAACAGGCAGGACTCTTGTCTGGATTTTCTGTTGGTGAATGCAGTTAATTCCCAATGTGTAAATAAAGAGGGGGGGTTCTTTGCGGGGAGTCTGTTTCTTGTTTCTGCGAAGGCCGGGTCAGAACAATATCTGTCCATCATCTCTTGCCCTTTTTAGTATTTCAACTCTTACTGACTTTTTGATCAGTCTCTCTTGCTCTTCCCTTGGGATCTTTTTTTAAATATATATGTTTTATTTGTAATTTTCCTTTAACAACCATGCATATTTTGTGGGCAGTGTATTGACTGGATCCATATACTTTTTACACAATGCTAACATTAAGAATACAATTAAATATACATAATATTTGTCTTCCAATTTCTAACCTTAATATATACATTGTAGTTATAATCAATTCTTTTATATATCAGTGTGTATAATACTATTTCCCAATTTGTACTCATTCCCTCCCCCCAATTTGTTGGGGTTCTTCTACATTCAACATCTTTGTCTTTAAAGAGTACCATTCTCTCTTTATGATTCTTTATCACTGTCTCCATAAATATATTGAAACATCAATAACATTTCTTCATACAATGTACTTGTTCCCTGCTGAATCACTAATATTTTAAGTATTATTCAATGTTTCACCATAATTCCATTATCTCAATTTTCTAGAAACACCAATAAAACCAATTATTAATGAGATTTAATCAGTCGCGGGATTATATCTCTTAAATCCCCTAAATTTATAGTCCATGAAAGTTGTAAGCTTCAATATATATTTTTACATACTGTTAATAATAATAATACATTTAAATATACCTAATCATAGTCTTCCATCTCCTAACCTTAATATATTTGTGGTTATAATAAATTTTATTATACGTCAATATGCATAGTACTATTTTCCCAATATACTTTCTACTTTTATACTTTCTACTTTTTTCTATTAGTTTTTAATACAATCACTGTATTGTAAGATATTTTATCTCTATCCATTGTCTCTTAGCCTTTTTAGAATTTCATCATTTATTGACTTTTTGATAATATTTCTCTTTTGGAATCTTATATTTCTTTCTAACATTTTTGCACAGACTGAATGTTCCCTCTGCCTTACCCCTTGTCTCCTTCTTGTTGCATCATTTGATTATCCATCCATAACCCCTTTCTTATTTTTGGGAGATCTTCCTTTTTTTTTTCTCTGTTCTATTCTAAAATCTTAAGGAATTATCTATTTGATTCTTAGTATTTATTGCTATTGTCTCTTCAGTGTTTTGTCTTCTTGTAACTTATTTTGATTTGTCTGCTCCACCACTCCTTCTAATTTCTCATCTGTCTGCTGAATATTATGTTCATCTTTTTCCACCATTTGTTGAGGGTCTTCTACACTCTCATCTTTATCTTTGAACAATCCCATCCTTATGATTCTTTGTCACATTTTCATAAATACTTTTAAGCATCACTAACATTTCTTTATATATATCTTTATTGTCTCCTGTTGATTCATTTTGTAATATTTTAATATAAAAATTGCCCAGTGTCCCAATATCTAAAAACTCCAAAGAAGCCAGTTATTAATAAAATTTAGTCAGTCCCAGAATTATACCTCTAAATTTAATTAAATCCCCTAAATTTATAGTCCTTAAAATTGATAATTTACAATCTTTATAATTTTCCAGTTTTATTGTTGTTAGTTGTGAAGTTGTGTCTGACCCATCGTGACCGCATCGACAATGTTCCTCCAGGCCTTCCTGTCCTCTACCATCCTCGAGTCCATTTAAGCTCACCCCTACTGCTTCAGTGACTCCATCCAGCCACTTCATTCTCTGTCATCCCCTTCTTCTTTTGCCCTCAATCTTTCCCAGCATTAGGCTCGTCTCCAGCGAATCCTTCTTTCTCATTAGGTGGCCAGAGTATTTGAGTTTCATCTTCAGGATCTGGCCTTCTAAAGAGCAATCAGGGTTTATCTCCTCTAGGACTGACCAGTTGGATCACCTTGCAGTCCAAGGGACTCACAGGAGTCTTCTCCAGCACCATAGTTCAAAGGCCTCAGTTCTTTGGCACTCAGCCTTCCTTATGGTCCAACTATCACAGCCATACCTTGCAACTGGGAAAACCATTGGCGTGACTATATGCACTTTTGTTGGCAGGGTGGTGTCTCTGCTTTTTAGTATGCTGTCTAGATTTGCTATAGCTTTCCTCCCCAGAAGTAAGCGTCTTTTAATTTCTTGTCTGCAATCCCCATCTGCGGTGTTCTTGGAGCCCAGGAAAATAAAATCTGTCACTACCTCCATTTCTTCCCCATCTATTTGCCAGGAATTGAGAGGGCCGGATGCCATAATCTTAGTTTTCTTAATATTGAGTTTCAAGCCAACTTTTGCACTCTCCTTCTTCACCAGCATCAATTTTGGTCCTTTATCATGCCCACCTTTGCATGAAATGTTCCCTTCATATCTCCAATTTTCTTGAAAAGATCTCTGGTCCTTCCTATTCTACTGTTTTCTTCTATATCTTTGCACTGTTCATTTAAGAAGGTATTCTTATCTCTTCTAGCTATTCTCTGGAATTCTGCATTCAATTGGGTGAATCTTTCTCTTTCTCCCTTGCCTTTTGCTTCCCTTCTTTCCTCATTTGTAAGGCTTCCTCAGACAACCATTTTGCTTTCTTGCATTTTTTTTTTTTTAATTTGATTTATATGCCGCCCTTCTCCGGAGACTCAGGGCGGCTTACAATGTGTTAAGCAATAGCCTTCATTCTTTTGTATATTTTATACAAAGTCAGCTTATTGCCCCCACAAACTGGGTCCTCATTTCACCTACCTTAGAAAGGATGGAAGGCTGAGTCAACCTTGAGCCTTGGAGAGATTCGAACCAGCAGAAATTGCAGGCAGCTGTGTTAATAACAGGGTGCATTAAACCACTGTACTATCAAGGCTCTTTTCTTTTTCTTTGGGATGGTTTTAGTTGCTACCTCTTGTACAATGTTGCGAACCTCCGTCCATAGTTCTTCAGGCACTCTGTTTATCAGATCTAATTCCTTAAATCTATTTGTCACCTCTACTGTATATTTTTCACGGTTATGATTTAGTTCATACCTGAGTGGCCTGGTGCTTTTCCCTACTTTCTTCAATTTAAGCCTAAATTTTGCAACAACAAGCTCATGATCTGAGCCACAGGTCCTGGTCTTATTTTTACTGACTGTATAGAGCTTTTCCATTTTTGAACACATAGTCAATCTGATTTCTGTGTTGACCATCTGGTGATGTCCATGTGTAGAGTCGTCCCTTGAGTTGTTGGGAAAAAAAAGTGTTTGCTATGACCATCGTATTCTCTTGACAAAATTCTATCAGCCTGTGCCCTGCTTCATTTTGTACTCCAAGGCCAAACTTGCTTGTTATTCCGGTTATCTTTTGGCTTCCTACTTTAGCATTCCAACCCCAATGATGATAAGGACATCATTTTTTTGTGTTAATTCTATAAGGTGCTGTAGGGCTTCATAGAACCGGTCAATTTCATTCTCTTCACAGTGGTTGGGACATAGACTTGGATTACTGTGATACTGAATGGTTTGCCTTGGAATTTTTCAGTTTACACCTTCCCAATTGTCCAAATTTTTCTTTTTCATCTATGATCTTTTTCTTTTGCCTCGTAGGATATTCTATCAAGTATCATTAGTAATCCAAGTCCAAATTAGCCCACCCAGTTTCTTCAAGTCTTTCAAATCCACTTTCCAGTAAACAATTTCAATAAGATTTTAGTTATTTGCAGTTCTATTTATTTATTTATTTATTTATTTATTTATTTATTTATTTATTTATTTATGTCCCACGTTTTCAAGAATGTCAAAAACTCAATGTTAAAAAAATATGCTCAGTCCCTGAACTGTTCCTCAAAATCCTTAATGTTTGTAATCCTCAAAGTCTGCTGTTTTACTCCCTCTGAGTTATTTAAGTTTATAAGTTTCGTTTAATTTTTTTCTCCCTTCTTTCACCTTATAGAATATCCTATCAAATGGTATTTGTAATCCAGAATGGCCCGCCAAATTTCCCCATGACTCATTAACTCACAGAATCAGGTGTTCAGTTTAAAGGGCAATTCCTATCCTTTATAATCCGCATTGGTTTCAAAATTTCAAAAAGCTCACCAGTTATTCCTCAGCCACCAAAAAATAACAAATAGAGACAACAGGAAAAACAGCCTTCCAGATGTTGTTTGCCTTTTACTTCTTTTCTTATCTCCTATGAATCTTTTCCTCCCAACTGTTTTTCAAGGTCTTTTCCAGCCCTATATCAATATTGTTTCTTCTTTGGCCAGTAGATGGCAACACAGCTCTAGATTTCAATACCAAAGTGGGGCTGCTAGCTAATTGTCAAAGTTCAATACAAAGAAAAAAATTCTGTTTTCCTTTCTATAATTTCTTCCAACAGTCAGACACTATTTCCAGTCTTTTAAGTCTCTGAGTTTGTTAAAATCAGCTTGTTTAATATCTAGGACTTTTTAAATATCTAGGTGCATCACTTCAGGCAGGCAAGCTGAAGAGCAGAGACTGGGCGGGGTGAGCGAGTGGCGACCAGGGGACCGGTTCGGGGGCGTGGGCAGCCAGCGGTCACTACCGGTTCGGCGACCCAGGCCAAATGTCCACTACCGGTTCGTTCAAACCAGTTCGAACCAGTCAGATTTCACCCTGGACTGACCCGATTTTATGATATTTTTTGTAGGAGTTGTAAAACAAATGCCACGATTGTTAAGTGAACCAATTGTCCATAATGGGTGTTTTTACCGTATTTTTCAGTGTATAAGACGCACCGGAGTATAAGACGCACCTTAATTTTGGGGAAGGAAAACAAGGAAAAAAGTATTTTACCTCTACCTACCAGCATTTAAGGTGGCGCCGCCCTCCTCCTCCTGCTGCAAGTGAGAGGTGCAGGGACTACTTGCTTTCCCCCAAAGAGACCCCTCAATGCTCTGGGGGAGGGACAGAGCACAGCCTGAGGAACAAACCTCTTCGGGATGGTCTGGGGGGGGGGAATCTGCCCTGCAGCTTCGGGGAACGAGGCGGGTGCCACAATTTGTGGCTGGTCACCCCTCAGGCCACACTGACTTCACTCCCCAGCAATGTGAGAAGCCACCGCCGCTGCCGCCTAAGCCCTCTCTGCGCCCAGGAGTCAAGCCGAGCTAAATGGGAGCCCCTAAAGGGAAACGTTCCTTCTTTCCAGCCATCACTGCCCAGATCCCCCAATCTCAAGAGTCGCGCTTCAGGTGGCAGCCAGTTCCCCTGCAATGTGCAGCGGGGAACTGGGAAGTGCTTTGGATTCAGGGAGGAGATTGTAGCGCTGCCGCCTGAAAGTGTTTTTCTGCACATTGCAGAGCTGCGCGCCCCCGTCCTCCTTCTCAGCAAACTCAACTTCTCTTTCCTCCTGGCCAGATCCGCCGCCTGAAATACGGTGCACTTTTTTTTGTCTCTGCACACCCCATGTTTGGAATTGGGAAGGGGATCAGGGGTTCAGGCAGCAGACCCGTGATCCCCTTCCTGATTCCAAACATGGGGTCTGCAGAGACAAAAAAAAGTGCACCGTGTTTCAGGCGGTGGATCTGGCCAGGAGGAAAGAGAAGTTGAGTCTGCTGAGAAGGAGGACAGGACGCGCGGCTCTGCAACACTTTCAGGCGGCAGTGCTACAATCTCCTCCCTGAATCCAAAGCATTTCCCAGTTCCCCCGCTGCACATTGCAGGGGAACTGGCCGCCACCTGAAGCGCGACTCTTGAGAATTGCATTGGGGAATCTGGGCACCAATGGCTGGAAAGGAGGAATGCCAGCTCGGCTTGGCTCCTGGGCGCAGAGAGGGCTTAGGCAGCGGCGGCAGCAGCTCCTCACATTGCTGGGGAGTGAAGTCAGCGCGGCCAGAGGGGTGACCAGCCACAAATCGTGGCACCTGCCTGGTTCTCCGAAGCTGCTGGGCAGATTCCCCCCCACCAACCGTCCCGAAGAGGGAGGGTTGTTCCTCAAGCTGTGCCCTGACCCAGATCCCTGCCACCTGGAACTGGCCAAAAATGGTTGAAGGGTGGGCGGGGCTACATTCGGCATATAAGACGCACCCAGATTTTCACCCCCTTTTTGGGGGTAAAAAGATACGTCTTATACTCTGAAAAATACGGTAATAACCAGTACAGGTAGTCCTCGACTTATGACCACAAATGAGCTCAAAATTTATATTGTTAAATCAGACATTTGCTAAGTGAGTTTGCCGCATTTTATGACCTCTTACCACAGTTGTTAAGTGTAGATAAGTTAGTAATATGGTTGTTAGGTGAATGCAACTTCCCCATTAACTTTGCTTAGAAGATCACAAATGGTGATCATATGATCCTGGATCATCACAACCATGATAAATATGACTCAGTTGCCAAGGGTCTGAATTTTGATCATATGATTTTGGGGATGCTGCAACAGTTGTAAGTATGAAAAAGGGTCATAAGTCATTTTTTTCAGAGCTGTTTAATTTTGAATGGTCACCAAATGAACTGTTTTAAGTAGAGGACTACATGTACTGGCAAAAGAAACTTTTTAAATTGTGGTCACATGGTCATGGAATGCTGCAAACAGCCCTAAATCTGCAGCCCTCCTCCTTCCAGTCATTGGAATTTTGAAGCTGGGTCATAAATACCTTTTTGAAGTCCATCATAACTTTGAATGGTGCTAAGCAACCAATTGGAAGTCAATTACTACCTCTAAATATTAAGTAATAATGACTCTGGTAACGATATTCAACCCTGCTTAATTCACCTTGTCAAAACAATTGCTTGAAATTAAATGAAGGCAGAAGAGAAGCCTGGAGTATCACTGGAGGAAAACCCATCTCAAGTTATACTGGGCATTGATAAGAGTGGCTGGTTTGAGCCTACACATTGGCAGTACAAGTACCGTGTTTCCCCGAAAATAAGACAGGGTCTTATTTTCTTTTGACCCCCGAAATATGGCATTGGCCTTATTATTGGGGGGAGGGGGGATCTTATCCCTAAACCTCGGCCCTGGAGCGCCAACCTGTTGCTTCTCCAGTGCTGCTCAGGCCGCTGCCTCAAGCAATCTTCCCGTGCAAACAGCATGAGGTGAGGTGGGGGGGCGAAGGGGGGGAACATCCCCCACACTCCCCTGCCATTCATGCGGAAATGGAGCGCTTTTCTTTTCTTTGGGCAGAAAGTGGCCGTGGCTTGCAACAAGCGGGTTTTCTGGTGTTGGGAATGCCGGGGCAAATGAAGGCAGACTCGGGAGTTAAGGCATGAAGCTCAGGCGGGGGGGGAAGAGGATGGTGGCCAGATCCCCCTCGGGCATCCTCGCAGGCACCGGATCGAAGCCGCCCTTCAGCCAGGGGGCAGGGGCACTTCCTCCTTCCCTTCTCCATCTTCTGCTCATCAGGGATCGCCCGGCTAAATCGGATGCTGGAGCAGCCGCCCCGGGGACTCTGGCATCCTGGCATCATCATCAGCATTGTCATCATGGCTGCCTTTTCCCTCCCAACCCTTTCTGCTGCCCGAGCATTTAACCCAGCTGGTGGGCTTGTCAGAGCATCCCCCTCCCCCTAAGCCACATATCAAATCCCATCTCAGAGCTCCAGTCCTGGGGGATTGAGGCCATTTTAGCATCCGATCCACACACACAAAAAGAAAGGTTTGCCGAGGGTGAGGTTGGATTGTGGACGTGGGCAGTGGGCAGAAGGGGAAGGCAACACCCCATCCCTCCCTGGCAATTCCAGGGCCGGCCAAGAGACCCCCCTCCCCACTGTTCCTCCACCACAGGGTTTTTGGCATCCATGGGGGCCGATCGCCACTCACCCACGGGGGGCTTCTTTCAGCGCGGGGAAGTGGCAGGAAGTCTCTGCGCCCTCCCATTGTCTGGAGCCGGGCAGGTGAGGAAGCGAGGCAGGAGCCCCGGTGCTGCCTTTCAGTTGAGGGAGGGAGGGAGGCTGCTTGCAAAATCTGCTCGTTGGGACTGCGGGCTCTCCTTTTCTCCCCCGGCCGGCCAGGCTCCCTCATGGAGGTTGCGAGGGGCTCCCAGTTGCAGCTCGCCTCTTCTGGAGCAGTCACCCCCATTGGAGACCCATTTGTCCACCGAGCCAAGACCAATTGGCAGTGGCAGCGGGTAGGAGAAGCTGCAGTGAAGAGGTCAGGGCGGCCAGAGCTGCTTTTCATGCAGGGCCAGAGGGTGCAAGCGTGAGGGGGGGCTCATGGGGCCGGAGCTCCAGCGCAGTCTCCCTCCCCCCAGTCCCAGGTCGACAGGGCTAGGGCTGGCAAGTTTTTTTGTGGCTGATCTTTGCAGCCCCCACTAAGAGAAGGGGAGCAAGAGTTAGATTTTGTGGGAGCAGCCTCCGTGAGGCCTTTCCACATGTATGGCAGGAGCGCATGGGGCATGTTCCCCCTCCCTTTCACCCCCTCTCCAGCCTCACCTCCTCACGTCATGTTGTTTGCGCGGCAGCTGCGCATGCGTCTAAGTATTGGGCTTATTTTGGGGGGAGGCTTATTTTAGCGCATGCGCTCAAAAGCCCAATTGGGTTTATTATCGGAACATGTCTTAGTTTCGGGAAAACACAGTAGCAAAAAACTAAATATTTTGTGTTCTTACTGAATCTGCTCAGTGCTACTTACTAGAACCTTCAAAGGTGACTTTTACAGAACAATTCTAATTTTAGGGAATAATATTTTTAGGAAATAATCTCCATGAACATATGAAAGGCCTTATGAAGAATACTTGCAGTCATTTTATAAGTCACTGCAACAGGCAATAGGCAGCATATACATTTAAATAATTTAAAACAAAGCAGGTAAAACTGCTCAAATTTGAGCAAAGCTTGATAGTATGTGGACAGTGATAATGCAGATGACGGGAGCTAAATCTTGTGAAATAATCTGGGATCAGTGTGAATCTATGAGACTTGAGGAACTTTATGCAACAAATTTTAATGTTATCTTCCCTGCTTCTCAACTGAATTTTAGCCCCTCATAAGGCCTCAATAATATTATCTTATAGGAACTGAGAAGCAGCCATTTTCAGTCACTAGACTAGATTTTAAAATGATTTTTAAAACTTATTTTTATGCGTTTTTAATGTACCTTACATTTACGACTAGAAGACCTCCAAGGTCCCTTCCAATTCTGTTATTCCTAGTGGTAGGTTTTTTTCTTTTTCTTTAGAAAAATTGAATCTTATTAAGTGATAATGAATTTTATTTTTTTAATCTACAGTTTTATGTACAGAAGTGCCAGAGAATCATTATCAATCAATTTCATGGTCCTTTTTACAATCTATATTACATCCTTTCAGTAATTTTGTGAGAAAATTTAGTATTTCTATTTTTAACTCTGAGACCAGGAATGTCATGTCCAAAAAAACCAACCAAAAAACCTTAAATTTGGAATTCTGACTCACATATACCCTGATCAATTCAGTGTCTGTTGAAGTATTTCTACTGTCAAGAGCAAAGAATAGTTCATTTCATGTGCCATATTATCCACTGATACTTTCTTCATTTTCAGAGAAAGACTTATATTTAAAATGGATTTTTGTATGTAGTGATATAATTATTAAAGCTAATAAAGTCAAATAATATTTTAAATGGTGAATGATACAGTATGTTTATATTTGCTGTTTATTTCCATTGTTTGCTACTTTGTGGGAACAAAACCAAGAGGCTACAAGCAAAAAATAAATTATATTTTTGGGCTAATTGACACTGGGTTAAATCCAGTTGGTGTAATTCCATTAACAGAATACTCTTTGATCCTTGGAAGATTTCTATCAGTGGGGTAGGGAAGAAATTGTTAGCAGTTCTCAGCAGTGCATATAAACAATACCACACTGTTTCAAAGAGTTCCTTCAACTCACTAGAGTAAATTGAGAAATAGTAATAAAGGGAGTAGAATTGGCAAGAGGAAATTGCCAAAAATCATTTCTTTAAACCATTGTTAATCACTAAATTAGTCAAACACCCAGCTAACCAGCATGTATTATTCTCATAACTTGGATATCATTTAGCTTGAAAGTCTGAGAATATGTCAGAATGTAATAGAGCAGGTATATCCAACCTTTTGGTTGCCTGCACTACATTGAGTGAAGAGGGATTTTCTTGGGCTGCATATAAACTATATAATATAGTTAATGTATGTAAATGCACACAATAATGTTAAAAACTTATGGTCTTGTGGGTTGAGGGCCGTGTGCACTCCCACTGGACATGTCTGCTGTAGAGCTTTAAGACAAACATACCTGATAAGAGGGAGATAAAAATCAGGAACTAGGGAATTTAAATTTAAATGGTTGCATAGTTTCAAAGATTTGCATTTGATTTTAATAATTTGCAAATCAGGTTCTTTAAAAATTCTGAAATTCATAAGGATGTTTCCAGTAGTTTCATGATCTTTCTGACTGTCTGCTTATCTATCTATTTATCTATCTGTTTTTATATATAATGCATTTGAGATATTTAATTTTGGTTGAATCCTTTTTTTCCCCCTTTTCAGGATGTTGTTTGGGGATTAAACTCTTTATTTACTGTAAGTAATAACCTCACTGAATGAGTGTGTATTTTGATTAATCTGCTAATATAATAAATGAGCCTTAATAGAACAGATTAGTCCTCACAATTTCCAAAACCTGTATTAATCTGTTGATTCAAAAACTACATGCTTGTAACTTTTGAAAACTAACACATTTATTATGGTGTAAATATCTTTGGACTAGAGTCTCCTTTATTAGATACAGTATATCTGATAAAGTGGGCTCGAGCAAAAAAGTACAAACCAAACCCCTGACGTTTCATTAGCCCCATTTTTGCTCCTTCCTAAGTTATGGAAAGTTTGTTCTTTCCTAAGTGATGAAAATCAGTAAACTAACAAAAATGAAGGTATGATTTACCCTGTTTTCAACCAAGCCCCCCTCCCCAAAGTAACCATGCACTTATATCTTGGCACAAATACAAAGCAAAACACATCCCCCATATCTAGTTGAAACCTGAGCTCTGGCCACTTATGCAATATGCAGCAATAGTAACAAGAGCCTCAGAGCTTTATCAGAAGACATTGACCTTGGTTTTCCTCCCAGGTAGTTTACTTTCCACCATGGACTCATGATGATGGTTCTGCTCCAAGTTGCATCCTTCATGGAGCATTCCAAACCTTTGGCTTTGGCAAGAGCTCTGCCTGACCTCTTCTTATAGCATACCATCTAAAGGGAACTCCTACATTTCTCCCAGATTGTTTTTTTTAATCACATCACTGTGTAATTTCAATAATCTTAAATTTTCCTTTAAATTTTAAGTTGTTCCTTTTCTTTCCAGTCTTTCAGTTGATGTTTTGGGTTCACTTGGGTTTATTTGATTTTTGCTCCTCTCCTTCTTTGCTGTTAAGCACTTTGATTTTAGTGACCTGTAAGGATTCCTTCTGCAAGTATGCTCAGTAAATCACATACAAGGTAAACTGATCACCCCTCACACTTACTCTAGGAATAAGCACAAGAGTTCCAGAAGCCAACTTTTGCTTCATATTGCTAAAGGCATAAATGTGATCTAGCTGCTCAACAGGTCACTTTGAGCAGAAGGCAGTTCATATCCATGCAAATAGGTCTATTTCTTAGTGTTACTGCTGGCTAGGAGAATATAAAAATGTTTTGTTCCTTATCATTTTTCTTCTTATGCTAGTAGTAAGTACTATGTGTGCAGTGCAGGAGTGATTGTGGTTCCAGTACAGTATGTACTTTTAGATCTTGATTTCCAGATTGGATTGAATAATCCTTTATTGGAGATAGACCTTTGTGATCTTGATCTTACCCACCTAACATAGTTTTTTTTAAAGGCTTCTGAGTTAAATTATCTGTTATGCCATTTCTAAGCATACTGAAAATACTGAGTTAATGAAAGGGACTGTACAGGTAATCCTCAATTTATGACCACAATACAGTCCAAAATATCTGTTGCTAAGTGAGACAATTGATAAGTGAGTTTTACCAATGTTGCCAGTGAACCAGTTGTCAAGCATCCAAATTTTGAACACGTGACCATGGGGAAGTTATAAAGGTAAGTGTGAAAAAGGGTCATAGGTCACTTTTTTTGGTGCCATTGTAACCTTAAATGGTCACTAAATGAATGGTTGTAAGCCAAGGGCCTTGACAAATCCTACACCTTTCTTTAAATACTCCCTCTCTAACTATACCATAATAGCCTTGTAATCACAAGAGTTTTTGAAGCAACAATACGTAGAGGGAAGGAAAGGAGGTGTCAGGCCTGCCTCTGTTCAAAACCCAAGAAAGAAAACCCCCACTCCATTGAGATAGAGACGGAGTACTTTTACTGAGTTTGAAATGATAGCAGTGAAAGCAAGACAAGATCTGATTCAAAACACGCAGAAGTTACAGATTGAAACTTTTCCCAAATCCCTCCCCCTAGGGTCCCTTGCTGAGTGTCCAATCAGTGTCCAGTATGATGTTGTATGAAGCTTATCTTTTGGTATTTCACCCATCTGGAGTCCTAGGACAGTTGGCCTTGACAGGATGTAAACAACTCCACTCAGCAGCACAAGAATTCTAGAGAACAAACCTCCCTTTTAGTTCACATGGGACTTTACCTCACTAGCTCACTTCCCCAACCAAATGCCATGCACCCCCCTCCCCGTTACTATTGCAGCTGATAGCAAGCATGCATCAAAGTAGAATCCCATGCTGGAGATCTGACTGACATTCGGCCCTCCTGCAGTAGAGGCGTTAGCACTAAAGGAAAATAATTATTGTGGGGGCAATAAGCTGACTTTGTAAAAAATATACAAAAGTATGAAGGCTATTGCTTAATGCATTGTAAGCCGCCCTGAGTCTCTGGAGAAGGGCGGCATATAAATCAAATTTAAAAAAAAAACAAAGGACATAGAATACAGAGAGTAACCTACAGTACAAGAGAGTAAAGGAACATTATGGTTTATCAGGGTATTTTTGGTGAAATAACTGAAGGAGTTTGGGAGCCCGAACCTCCCTAGTGTCCACCCATTCAGATTGTGAGGCAGGGAAATGTTTCCAGACCACCAAATACTGTACTTTCCCTCTATGTTTCCTGGAATCTAGGATTTCCTTGACTTCAAAGTGTTGTTCCCCTTCTATGAGTAGGAGAATTTGGGGGGGGCAGGCTGGACAGGTTGAAGGCGAGACACAAGTTCAGGCTTGAGCCAAGCTAACATGAAATATTGGGTGGATCTGCCTAAACTGTACTCTGACCGAGTTGATGATTCTGATTATGGAGAAGGGGCCTACATACATGGGCCCCAGTTTCTTTGATATTTGGGTGGTATGTAAGTACTTTGTAGCTAGGAAAACCTTGTTCCCCAATTGGAATTCTTTTCGTTTAACCCTTTTCTTGTCAGCCTATTTCTTATAGGCCTGATGTGCCTCATCCAGTGTCTTACAGGTGACTGGCCAAATGCGTTGTAGCTGTTCAATCCACTCTACTAAGGAGGGGATCTGAGGCTTTTCCTCAGGCAGTTCTGGTATGGGGACAAAATCCTGACTAGAATAAATTTTAAACGGGGTGAAGCCAGTGCTACTATCGAATGAGTTATTGTAAGCGACCTCTGCGAATGACAGCAGGTCGTCCCAATTGTCCTGCTGGTAATTTACATAGCACCAAGTTAACGCGTTCACAGGCCCCTTTAGTTTGGGGTGGGGTGGGTGGAGCTTAGACTCTCGGCAGAGTCTAACAACTTGAGGAATTCCCACCAGAAGTGAAAGGTAAATTGTACCTCCCTATCCAAAATAATATGGTCAGGAACACCATGTAACCTATACACATGTTGAATAAATAGTTTAGCGAGTGCTTTAGCAGAGGGTATTTTGGGGCAGGGTACAAAGTGCATCTGCTTGGAAAATAAGTCCGTAATCACCCAAATGACTGTATTCCCCCCCCCCACTCTCAGGTAATTCAACAATAAAATCCATAGATACTTCCTTCCATGGGGCACTAGGACTGGTGACACTCTGGAGGAGTCCAGCAGGATTCCCTGGGGGTCTTTTAGCAGCAGCACACATAGGACAGCTGGCCACGTATGACTTTATGTCCTTTTTCAATGAAGGCTACCAAAACTGCCATTTGACCAGGTGTAAAGTCTTCACAAAGCCAAAGTGCCCAGCATCTTTCGAATCATGGGCCCGTTGCAACACAGTCCCCCTAAGACTGGCGGGTACATATAGTTTAGTGCCAATGCACGCTAGGCCACCTCTTTTGTGTGGGACAGAAACCAACCATCACTTTTCAGCTCCCCTTTCAACTCCTTGCATAAGTCATTGGTGAGAGTGAAGTCTGACTTTTTCTGGGCTCCGGGGCAGCTAGTTTTTTAGAAGGGATGCCTGGATGGATCACTTCTGGCCTAGCACTATTGTACTGGGGTAATCTAGACAAAGCATCTGCCATAAAGTTCTTTCCCACAGGAATGTAGTGCAAGGAAAAGTTAAAACGGTTAAAGTATTGCACCCAATGAATTTACTTGGGTGACAGTTTTCAGGGAGTTTTTAGGGCTTCCAGGTTTTTATGGTCAGTCCACATCTCAAAAGGGTGCTTTGCTCATTCAAAGAAATGTCTCCAAGTTAATAGGGCCCATCGGACCGCAAATGCTTCCTTCTCCCAAATTTCTTACCTCCTCTCAATTTCCATTAATTTCCTGGAGATGTAAGTGCAGAGTTGTAAGGCCCCTTTGACATTAGCCTGCAAGAGCACAACCCCCACAGCCACATCACTGGCATCTGCCTGGACCACAATGGGGACATCCGTGTCAGGATGTTTAAATACAGGTTCAGCTGCAAATAGTTGCTTGAGTTTCTCAAAGGCTGCTTGGCATTCCATCGTCCACTCAAAGGAATGGCTAGGCTTGAGCTTGGCCTCTCCCTTTGTTTTCAGAAGGTTGGTAATGGGTAATGCAATCTTAGCAAATGAGGGGATGAATTGTCTATAAAAGTTTGCAAAACCAAGGAAACTTTGCAACTGTTTTCTGGTGCGAGGGGCACCCATTCCAAGACCACCCGCACTTTCTCAGGGTCCATCTCTATCACCTCATGTGATATATGGTAACCCAAATAATCCATTTTATCCTGGTGAAACTCGCACTTTGACAATTTGGCGTACAGTTCAGTTGCCCTGAATTTTTTCAGGACTCTGTGTACTAACTTCACATGTTCCTCCATAGTTTCGGCACCCTGAACTGGAAGCCAGCCCAAAGGGCAATTGAAAGCAGTTTCCCACTCCTCTCCCTCTTTAATGCAGACTCTGTAGTAAGCTTTCCTCAAGTTCAGTTTAGTAAAGATTTTTCCTTTGGCCAAATGTGCCATCATTAGGGCACAAATGTCCTTCATTAGGGGCAGCGGGTAAACATTCTCCACACACACCGCGTTCAGCCCTTTATAATCAATGCACAGATGAAGAGACCCATCCTTTTTCTCACAAAACAACACTGGGGTGGCTACCTGCAGCCTAGCTGGTTGGATGAAGCCCTGCTTTAGATTCTTGTCAATAAAGGCCCGTAACTTGTCTAGCTCTTGCGGGGTCATTAAGTAGATTTTTGGTTTAGGGAGTTTCACCTCAGGGAGGATTTTTATGCTGCAGTCTGTGGGGTGATGGGGCGGGAGCACATGCGAACCCTGCTCGCTGAAAGCCTCCCTGAGGTTTTCCCAGTATTCTTTTGGGATTTTCTCTTTTCTGTCTGGGCACTCGCTCACTGCAACTCCCAGCTCCCTCACAACCTTGGTTCTGGGTGGGGTTTTGCCTCCCCCTCTTCCCAGCTGTGTGGACCAGATTCTTAAAAGTCCCTTCCTCCATTTTTGGAGCCAGGTTAATTCAAGCAAGAGGGGTCTCTCCATTCCGGGGGCTACAAGGAAAATCAATGTCTCTCTGTGATTCCTCATCCACATCTTCACTGGTTCAGTTACAAAGTGAGCTGCCCCCCCCCCCAGTCACTGACCCATTTAGCTGGCAAAATGTTATGGGCACCATCAGTGTTCTCAGTCTCAGTCCCAGTTTCTCTAGCACCTCGGGGATAATCATGCATCTGGTGCATGCTGAGTCCAAAAGGGCTAGCATCTTCCCCTGGGTGCCTGATGAAGGCACCCGTAGCTTCACAGGGATGGTTATGGGAGCTACATGTTGACTTACCAGGGAGTTGGAGTCGGTCTCACTCTCCGTCGGTGGGGTCAGACTTCCCAGCTCCTGGGCAGGAGGGGCGAACTCAATGAGCTCTGCGCCCTTCAGCACTGTTTCACAGTGCTTTGCTGGCTGCTTCTCAGGCTTCCTGCCCCCAGCAGTTGCCAGCTTGCAGCTTTGCTTGGGGAGGCAATCAACTGCTTGATGCCCCTTCTTCCCGCACTTGAAGCATGCTGTGGATCTCGGTTTGGGTGCTAGCCTGCCTTTGGCAGCTTTCGGGGCTTCTTTAGGGGCAGAGGGGGAAGGCTTGCTCCAGCCAATATTTCCATGGCTAGATCAATTTCCACCTCGTCTGCCAACACATACCAGTGCTGGAGGTCTCGAGGGATACCCCCCCCCAGAAAATGCAACATTAATAGAGTTCCTCATTAAGCCCAACTTTGTAGTACTCCATCAGGACTTCCGGGGGCCAGCCAGTCATGTGGCAGGCCAGTTCATGAAACTCCTGGGTGTATTCTGCCACTGATCTCCACTGGTTGATGGTCTTCATCCTGGTCCTACCCTTGCATTCGGCTCGGGGGTTGTCTAACTGCCTGTGGAGCACCATCATAAACTGGTCATAATGTCTTAGTTTGGGGGTATTATCATTGTGAAGTGTGACTATCCAATCTGCTGCAGCTCCTTCCAGGGCCATGGTGACACATCTCACTTTGGCTGCCTCCAATGCGAAGTCCTCTATATTCCTGCATGTGATTCCAGACTTTAACTAGGAAGAATCCAAGGGTTTTGGGATCCCTTCTGTATTTTACTCCTAGTGGAGGAACCTTAGGAATTCATTGCCTCCGAGGGGGCCTGTGCTGCAGCAGCGGCTGGTACTGGGGCAGCAGCTGCCAAAGCTGCCCCTTGCGGAGCGACGGGACACCGCTGGGGTTGTGGAGATGACGGCTCCCCCAGCTGCCTCACCAGCCTCTTTGCGCACTGGCAGGGCATGCTTCTGTGCAAGGGCCCCCTGAGCTCTCTGACTCTCAAGCACTTCATGCAGTAATTGCAAGGCATGGGTCAGCAGGAGGTCCTCTTTGTCAGATTCTGGCAGGGCATAGTCTCCATGCCGGCCTCTGGTGAGAGTCACCCCCAGGGGGTGCTCCTCAGGGTCTTCCATGCACCACCCAGCAACCATCTGGCTTGGACTGGAATCTCCTCCAGTTGCAGTTCTTCTAGCCATTCCGTCTCCTCATGGCACCAGTGTGGCTGGGGGGAGGTCAATCCCAGGGCTCTGGACTCTTTCTGGTCATTCCCATGGGTCAACATTATGTGCTCAGCCCCCTCGGTAGACTGGGGTTTCCGGGCTGGCCGATAAAGCAGATCTTGCCTAATGTCAGGCCTGCCTCTATTCAAAACCCAAGAAAGAAAACCCCCAACTCCATTGATATAGAGAAGAAGTACTTTTAGTGAGTTTGAAATGATAGCAGCAAAAGCAAGGCAAGATCTGATTCAAAACGCACGAAAGTTACAGATTGAAACTTTCCCCAAATCCCTCCCCCCAGGGTCCCTTGCTGAATGTCCAATCAGTGTCCAGTATGATGTTGCGTGGAGTTCATCTTCAGGTATTTCGCCCATCTGGAGTCCTAGAATTGTTGGTCTTGACAGGGTGTAGACAACTCCACTCAGCAGCGCAGTAATTTTTGACTTTTAGTCCCTTTTAATTCACATGGGACTTCACCTCACCAGCTCACTTCCCTAACCCAACTGACATCCCCCACCCCCCCGTTACTATGCCAGCCGCTAGCAAGCATGCATCAAAGTAGAATCCCATGCTGGAGATCCGGCTGACAGGAGGAGGCTGAATGGAACATGAAAATGTAGAGATTCATCTCTCAGGGCACCTTCTTCTTTTCTCCAATCTGTTGGATGACAAGAGGCAAATTGCTGCTGTTTTGAGATGACAAAGCAACAAATTAGTAAAGGTTATATAGATGGATGGCAACAGTGGTGAAATCTTAAAATTTGTTACTACCGGTTCTGTGGACGTGGCTTGGTGGTGGTGGGGGTAATGTGATGGTGGGCGTGGCCAATTTTTCTTTTTTTACTTTTAAAACCATTTTTTCTACAACCTCTTCGGCGAAGAGGTTGTAAAAAAATGCTTTCAAAAGGCTCTGACGATCCCAGCTGAGTTGCCTGATCGTCAGAGGGTTTTTTAAAAGGCAACTCAGCTGGGATTGTCAGAGCCATTTTTTTTTTAAAAAAAAGTTTTTTTCTTTTAAATGCCTCTGACGATCCAAGCTCTGCTGGTCACTAGTGGGCCACAACAGACAGTTGCAGCGTCCTGGATCATGTGATTACCTTTTGCGATTTTCTGACAAGTAAAATCCATGGGGAAACCAGTTTCATTTAACAACAATGATACTAACTTAACTGCAGTGATTCATTTAACAATTGTGGCAAGAAAGATTGTAAACTGGGGCAAAACGTACTTAGCTAGAATCTCTCAGGATGTATCTGGGTTAGAATATTATAGCTTTAGTTTGGCAAATCCAGAGTTCCCCAACCTTTCTGGGTTGGCTGCCCAGATCTGGAGGAGGAGGGAAAGAGGGGATGATTTTGTGGGAGGGGCAGTAGCATATGTGTACGCGCGCAGAAGCGTCCACATTTGTGGCGATGCTTCCACAAGTGATGCTGCAAGTGGCTGCAACAAGACCACAAGCACTGCACTGCTCACGTAAGTAGGGCCACGACCGCCCACAATGAGGCTCGTTTGGCAAGATTCTGTTTATCTGGTGTAAGCAAATAAAGAATTGTACCTGATTGGATCTTGCTGTCTCATTTCTGGGCTTGATTAACATCTTGATTGTTATAAATTTTTTACCTACTAGATATATCCAGAGGAGTTCTAGGTTATTGCTAAAAGTCTATCTCACTGCTCCTGCAGGTGCACATTCCATCACAGATGAGCACTACCTGTAGTTTCTTCACTAAGTAACAATTGCTTTACTATCATTTATCTGTTTTTCCAGGCAAATGTATCATTCCTTTATTTTGAGTACCATCTGGCATGTTAGAACACTTAAAAGTCAAATTATATAGTCAAGGTGTGTATTTCCCCTCAGATCAAATATATTCTACATTGTCCTCCTGCATCTGAAATAAATAAATAAAATAAAAATGCAGAAGAATCCTATATGATAATTAAAATCACAATCTGAGATCTATAACATCCTGCACAGTTTGCTAACTTACATCACTTTATTCTACTTGTACAGTATATTTGTGCTTTCTGCCATATAACAGCCCAAGAATATAAGACATGGAATATTGCCTTCGGGCCCCACGATGTTCTTACAGGGAACATCCCATTCCTTCATCAGGATACACTGCTACCAGGAAAACAACTAAGGAAAAAAGAGATCACATAATTAGAAATTCAGTATAGGAAGTCTACTCTTATTATTATACAACTGACAGCAAAATTATATTTCCAAAATAAACTTTAAAAAACTAATGCCATTTCTGTATTGGTGGAATAAAAATAAATAAATATAGAAATACTATTCATGACAGAATATTAACATTCTGTATCATTTCCAGCACGAACTAATGCAAAAAACTGAGAAACTCATCTAAACCTTGGACAGATAATCTGTTTCTGCCAAAGCCATATTTTCTCCTCAGTGACATGAATTGATCAACTATTTTTATGCTTCATAATTGCTTCTTTGCTCCAAGAATGTTCAGGATTTTTGACATTTTGGCATCTCTTTAACTAAAATTGGTTTCAATTCAGTATATGTTTCAGGTAAGCAAATGACCACACTGCTATGCTCCAGCTTAAACTGCCCTCTTTCGAGAAGGTCTCCCATTGAATCAGGGATGAAATACTCCTGGTTCACTCTGGTTCAGGTGAACAGGTAGTAAAAAAAATGCTTTAAAAAGTTTAAAAAAAGTTATGATGATCACAGCTGTGCCGCGTGATCGTCGGAACCTTTTTTTTACTTTTTTAAAGCATTTTTATACTACCAGTTCAGGCGAATAGGTAGTAAAAAATGCTCAAAGTTTTTTTTAAAAAGTTGGCCATGTCTACCCAGTCACATGATACACACACACACACACACACACACACACACACACACCGATCCATACCCACAGAATCAATAGCAAAAAATTTTGCATTTCATCATTCTGTTGGATGTGTTCAGTGTAATACATTGGAGAGTTTACCAGTGTAGGTACTAAAGTCTGTCCCCATCTACAAACGTCCAAGGTTGATTGCCATGTTAGGCCCTGTGAGGCATACACACTGGTAATACACACAAGCATATGTAAATGAATACATGGCTTACAAATGTAACCATCCTAGGTAAGTGCAATACATGTATATGGCCTCTTAATATGTTCACAAACACATCCTCGTACACAGATACAAATCATCGTATCTGCTCAGTCACACATGCACACAACCTCCATAAACTTAGTTATACACCGTATAGTTAGATGAGTAATTTTGCAGCAGCACAGCTATTTTGAACATTTTCTTTGTGACTCTGGGCAGCATATAATAAAAAGAAATAATAATAAAACAACTTTTTATCGAGCAATTTAAACCAAAATTGCTAAGAATGGAATTACAGGTAATCCTTAAATTACAAATGTAATGGAACCTGCCAATTACATTCATAAGGATTTAGTGGAGTGAATCACATAAAATGAACGTGAAAACTCCTTGCTTTCACACACGCATTCACTAATCGAATGTGCAGGTCATTATGTGTACAAGATGTCTCGGAAAGCCATAGGGGGCGTAGTAATGGAACAGGCCACTCAAGAACTCTCCTGATGGAGTGAGATACCTCATGTTCCCCACAATTGCTTCTCCCCCATCCTGCCACACTGGATCTCACGAACTTGTGAAGATCTAGTGAGCTGTGTCCTCTCTGCCCCATTTTCAGCACCAGGGCTTTTTGCAAAGATGACCAGAGCCTAGAGGGAGATTGTGTCCCTCTAGGCTCTGATCTTCTTTACAAAAACCTCTGCTGCTGAAAATGGAGTCTGGGAAGGACGCTTTTTGCAAAGACAACTGGAGCCTAGGGAACACAATCTCCCTCTAGGCTCCGATCATCTTTGCAAAAAGCCTTTGCACTGAAAAAAGTCCTTGCTGCAGTGTACCTCCCGCGCTCCATTTTCAGCACGAGGGCTTTTTACAAAGACGACTGGAGCCAAGATGGATGCAATCTCCCTCTAGGCTTTAGCAAGCCTTTGCAAAAAGCCATTGCTGGCAAGAACACAGCCCTGGAGGGATGTGCTGGCCCCTCCCGGGCTCCGTTCTTGCCAGCAAAAACTTTTTGCTAAGACAATTGGAGCCTACAGGGACACAATCTCTCAGTCCTGCAGGCTTCAGCAAAAAAACAGCAAATGGAGGGAAGGCCTGAAGCACTGAAGCCTTCCCCCATTTGCAAAACCTTTTGCCGCAGATCTCGTCCAGGCCTCAATTTGCAGAAAACAAAGGCCTAAAGTGTGAGATCTCGGACTACTGATCTTGTGTGATCTCATTTAGGCCTCTTTTCTCTGTGAATGCACCAAAGGCCTGAAGTAACGAAGCAGGCAAAGAAACCATGGCAGAGAGGCTTGCTAAATCTTTGCAAGGTAACTGAGTCTCCATAGGCCCAGTCCCCATGGAGACCGAGACCGGGGAGGAGGGAGATAGGCAGTGTGAATGTTGTAGTGCCTCTGATCATTCCTAAGGGTGAACGACTGCCATGGTGCTGCAACATTCGTAACTTCAGGACTGTTTCGTAAGTACTTTGGGATGGGGTGGGGGGTGTTAATGTCATAACTTGAATGATCACTAAGTGAACTGTTGTAACTCAAGGATTAACTGTATTTCCATTATTGGAAGGGATAGACTAGCCATGAGATTCCCTGTGATGGGAGAGTCAGGGCCTGTCAGGTTACAAGAGAAGGTATGTCAGGAGATTAGCAAGCATATATTCCACAGGTACCACATTGCAAACTCCCAAACTTAAATCACTTTTAGATCTCAATCATTTGAATTGTATTTATTAGATTTTTCCATTATTTTTCTGCTTATCCACTTACTGTAGAGCTTGTGAGGGTGAAATTGATTCAGTTGCCCTGCTTCTATTCACTCAGCTATATTAGCTAACAAAGAACTCTAGAGGTACATGTTTTGTCCTTTTTCTTTATGCTAACATCTTACTAGACAAATGAAGGTGAATAATTATTACACTTTGTCCTTAACTTAATAGCCATCCATTTAATCACCATTTATATTTACAATGGCCGTGAAAAAAATGACTTAGAACCAGTTGTCACATTTACAACCATTGCAGCATCCCTACAGTCATATATTGTATTTTTTGGACTATAAATTTACAGGAGGAAAACAAGAAAACAAGTTTTTTGCCTCCACACGTTGGATTTTCTCTCTCCCAGGCCCCCAGAACCACTTTGCAGTGTGTCACAATGCCCATTTTCGCCAAAATGGGCCCTTTTTGGGCTCCCGAACCCGCTGTGAGTCGCATTTTTGCCCTCTCAGGCCCCCAGGCCCCCCGAAGCACTCTGCAGTGCTCCGTATGGCCTGTTTTTGCCAAAACGTGTCTTTTTTTTGGCGTGCAGAGTGCTGCTGGGGGCTGGGGAGGGCAAAAATGTGACATGCGTAGGGCCTGGGAGCCCGAAAATGGGCCATGTGGAGCATTGCAGAGTGCTTCTGGTGGCTGAGAAGGGCGAAAACACGACGTGCAGAGAGTTCAGGAGGCCAAAAACGCCCATATTCGGTCTATAAGACACACCTAAATTTTCACCCAACAAACTTCCGATGCTTGGCAACTGGCATGTATTTATAATGGTTTCAGCATCCCATAGTCCTTGGATTATCCTTTGCAATCTTCCTAAAGAGCTTCTGACAAACAGAATCAATGGGAGAAGCCAGAGTATTGACCTCATGATTCACTTAACTATAGTAATTCACTTAACAACCATGGCAAAAAGGTTGTAAAATGGGACATGATTCGCGTAATAACTGTCTTGCTTAGCAACAGAAATTTTGGGCTCAATTGTGAGGTAAGGACTACCTATATTGAGTTAAATAGCATACTAGGGCCTGGAGAAATAAAAACTGGTCTGATAACTTGATTGTAGAATGTGATAGTGTTAAACCAAGCCCTTATTTATCTATTCATTCACCCCATCTTTCCCCTGGGAGCCAAAAGGCAGCATACGTTGTGCCCCATCTTCCCATTTTTCCACACTGGCAATTTATGAAGGAGCCCCAAATTACTAAGTGACCTTCTATAGCCCTTGAATATATTTAGAGATTAAATATGAATTAGTGTCATTTTATCCATACATACTTATCCATGTATTTTATCCATACATAGAATATTTAAACCCATCAATGAGCTAATTTTGACAGCCCAACAAAATGTATTTTCCAAGGATATTAGATACCACTTCAGTTTGAAATTGGGCTTGTTGTTCAAAGCTGCCATTCAAGAAATAGAGACCCAAACAATCATAATTTACAGCAAGCCTTTTTAAAAAAAAACCTTATTTTGTATTTTTTAGGATCTCTTGAATTTTGATGATCCTTTAAATATTGAAGCTGCAGAACATCATTTACGTGACAAGGTGAGTAGCAGTGTATTGAAAATTACAATTCTACTGCTCATTTCTTAAAGATTAATTTGGTCATTTTGGAAAGGAAAATATGTAAATTAATATTTTCAAGGTATCATGAATCTAAAATGGATCTAAGATCTAAAGGAGATATAGCAACCTGACAGTTTATTGTACACCAAGAATATCAAGCCAACAGACAGCCATGATGTTACATGCTTATGCTTTTGAAAAAAATTATTGCTTAAAGGAATTTAAAAATTGTCTAATGGGAATTTCTATTTCTTGAGTTGGCTTGAGTAGCTATGTTGAAGGAGGTATAGCTATAAGATTTTGCAATTTTAGACTAATTTTCTGCAGAATTGTCAGAATGACAATTAAGTAGCAATGTGCAACAAAAACATCAATATTTTTGGAGAACTAGAGCAAGCTGATTATCTGAAATGAGAATTAGAGCATTGTCTGAAATTAGGAGGGCCATGACAGTATTTTTTTTTCTTGTGTGAATCTAGATTGGGAGCCCCAAAGTCAAACTTAAAGTTGCCAATTGGAACAAGAATATTTATTTATTTATTGTTTGTTTGTTTGTTTGTTTGTTTATGAAAATTTATGTTGCTGCCTACTCACACATGGCGACTCAACGCAGCTTACACAGATATAAAAACACCATATAAAAGAAATAAAAAGAAAAATAATAAAATAATAACACCCCCCTCCCTGGCAACAGCACACATTCATTCAAGCCATTTAATGGGCTCCATTCCACTCTGGGTTCCATAGGCCCCCTGGCAGAATCACGTCTTCAGCACCTTCTGAAAGAGTGCTAGAGTGGGGGCCAGTGGGGTAATGATGTTCCAGAGAGGGGGAGCCACCACAGAGCAGGCCCTTCTGTGTCCAGTCAGATGTATCCCCCTAGGGGATGGGACCCACGACATTCCTTGCCTCCCTGCTCTAGTGGGTTGGGTAGATGTGATCAGCAAGAGACAGTCCCTCAGATAACCTGGTCCCAAGCCATGAAGGGCTTTAAAGGTGACAATCAGCACCTTGAATTGCACCCAGAAGCAAATCAGCAACCAATGCAGTTCCCACAGAAAAGGTGCTACATGTGCACACCAAGATCTGCACAAAACCATGCGGACCACTGCATTTTGCACCAACTGGAGCTTCCGGATACTGTTCAGGGGCAGCCCCATGTAGAGCATGTTGCAATAGTCAAGACATGAGGTGATTAGGGCATGAGTGACCATGAGGAGGGATTGTTGGTCCAGGAAAGGGTGTAACTGGCGCACAACTTGCAGTTGTGCTAAGGCCCTCTTGGCCTTTCCAGGGTTCAGTTTCAACCCGTTGCTCCCCATCTAGCCCCTAACAGCCTCCAGGCACTGTGAGAGGGAGGTCACAGCATCGCTTAACTCACTGGAGGCTGAGACATACAGCTATCATCAGCATATTGATGATATCTCAGTCCATGACGAATGATCTCACTCAACAGCTTCATGTAGATGTTGAATAAGAGCAGAGAAAGTACTGAGCTGTTATGACCCAGAACAAGCAACACGTGCTAGGCGAAAGCTTGTCAGCCTTTATTCAACCACCATTCCCCCAAATCCCCACAATCCATTAATTCCCAGTCTGTTCCCCAAAGTCTCTGCCCACAGAGTACACCTATAGTCCAAGAACAAGGCTCGAACCTATGAGCCTGCACACACTTTGTACAACTTCCCGGCAGTGGAAGTCCACCAACATCAAGGCAAAGAATCAGACTTCAGTCAACAACCGAAAGGATTCTAGAGCAAAGTTCTTTTAGAAGCCGTGGAGAGTGTTGCTGCCTCTCCCCACAGTGTCTCCTTAAATGCTATTCTTCAGTTGATCCTCGTGAGGAGAGGTGGGGCGTCCTCCTCCCCAGTAGTCGGGTCACCTTGCACTGACTCTGCCTCCTCTCCATTATCTGCACTCGGGGATTGGGTGGGGAAGCATTTGCTTGTCTCTGGAGCTCCGCGCCTCCTCTGCTCCACTGCTTGTCCTTTCCATCTACTCTCTCCTTCCTTGGTCTGCCTGCATCATCTCTTCCTGCCTGCCTACTCTTCTGAAGCCTGAGGGATCCAGGACTGCCTCGTCCTTGTCCCCAGGTCATACCTCATAGGCCATAGGGGCTGCACCCACCCCCTCCGTTGGCTCCAGTTCCATCTCCTCCTCCTCAGACCCAGGCTCCAACAGGGCCATGACACGAGCCCTGGGGGACCCCTCAAAGGAGTGGACGAGGGCTGGATCTCTCACCTACTAATACTGATTGTGAGGCCACAGAGGAAGAAAGTGAACCGGGGTAGCACAGGGTCCCCCAACCCCCAAAGCCCCTCCAAAAGGAGGGGTCAATGGTATCAAAAACCACCGAGAGATCCAGTAGAGCAGTGTTTCCCAAACTTGGCTATTTTAAGATGCATGGACTTCAATTCCCAGAATTCCCCAACCAGTATGCCTGGTTGAGGAATTCTGGGAGTTGAAGTCCATACATCTTCAAAGGGTCAAGTTTGGGAAACACTGCAGTAGAGCAAGAATGGATGCACTACCCCCATCCCTCTCCCATCAGAGATCATCAAAAAATGTGACCAATGCCATTTCTGTCCCATATCCAGGCCTGAATCCTGACTGGTACAAGGCTAAATAACCCGTTTCATCCAGAAATCTATGTAGCTGCCACACAACCACCATCTCAACCACCTTCCCCAAAAAGGGAAGATTGGAGACAGGTTGGAAATTATCCAACAGAGTGGAATCCAGTGATAGCTTCTTGAGAAGAAAGGAGACTACAGCCTCCTTAAAGTGCTGGGGCACTAACCACTCCTGTAGGGAAGCGTTAATCAATGCCAAAGTCCACCTGCTTGTCACCTCCTGGGAAGCTTTCACAAACCAGGAGAGACATGGATCTAAAACACAGGTGCTTGCCTATGATCATAGGGGTATACCTATGATCTTGTCCACTTCCTCAGGAGCAACAGGGTAAAACCGTTCCCAGATAACAGGGCAAGAACCTGCCCCAAGGCCGCCACTAGACCAGCAACCATGCCAGCCTCTTAACTGGGAACCAAGTTGTGCGATTATGTCTTCCAGAAAATCTGCAAATTCCTCAGTGTGCCTCTTCAGGTAGACTTCAGTCTCTTCCTTCCCCAGGAGGAGACAGCTCACCTTAAAGTGGGTTGCTGGTCGATTATCTGCAGACACAATTAGTGTGGAGAATATGTATTTTTAAAAGTAAAAAATCCTCAGTGTCACTCCCCCTATTTAAAACAGCCATTTTATCCAAGTCCTTACTAAAGATACTGAAGAATACACAGGACTGATATTTGTGGCATCCTACTTGGTATCTGTCTCCAGTTTGTCGGGAAGCCATAAGTGGGCATTCTGAATATGATTGAGAAACAGCTACACTATATAGAGTGCATTCAGAAAGTATTCAGACCCCCTTCATTTTTGTCAATTTTGTTATGCTACAGCCTGATTCTACAGTTGTTGAAATTATTTTTTTCTCATTAATCTACACTCAGTACCCCATAATGTGTTAAATACCAAGCTAAAGTTTACAAAAAGGACCCTTACATACAGTGCATTCAGAAAGTATTCAGGTTTCCGGCTGTTTTTCCGGTGGCGTCAGAGGCAAGGACAAGCTCTGCAGCCCTGCTCCAAGCTCTCCCTGTTGGAGGGCTCCAAAAGGAACCATAGCCACCCTGCAGAGGTGGTGAAGTAAGGAGGGGGGCGGCTTGCAGGTCAAGGAGCACCATGTCTCTCCTCCCTGACTTGGAAAATCCCCCTGATCTGAAGACGAGGAGCAGCAACAGTCACCATGGCTGCCATGAAGCTGGAGACAGCCAGAACAACTAAGAAAGTGCAGGAGCGAAGAGAGCAGTGAACAGAGATTGTTTCTGGTTGAGATGAATTTTTGTTTCTTTAAAAATTATCCCAAGGAAAACAAAAAAAAAAAAATCCTAGAGAAGAAGTTCTAAAAATATAACTGTTTGAGCGGTGAAAGAAAATATTTTTGATTAAGAAATCTATGCTGAAAGTAAGTTGATGAAGCGGAAAGTAACTCCTAGACTCCTGGAAATTTACAAAAAGAGAATTCTGGGAAGGTAGAATAAAAGACCAAAACCACAGAGCAGACTTAAAGAACTTGGAAAATACCTGGGACTATCAGAGTATTGAGTAAATGCTGGAACTGGCCCATTTAAATAATGGACTTTGTTTTGAATGGATTTTGAGTTAGTTAGTTAGTTAGTTAGTTAGTTAGTTAGTTAGTTAGTTAGTTTATTTATTTATTTATTTATTTATTTATTTATTTATTTATTTATTCATTCAATTTATATGCCGCCCTTCTCCGAAGACTCAGGGCAGCTTACAATGCACTTATAGAAATAGCCTTCATTCTTTTGTATATACCTGCTTATTAGGGCTTTTGGCCCCCCATAAGCGGTGTTTCCACAAAGTCAGCTTATTGCTCCCACAATCCGGGTCCTCAATTTACCTACCTCGGAAGGATGGAAGGCTGAGTCAACCTTGAGCCTGGTGAGATTTGAACTTGCACTAATTGCAGGCAGCTGGCAGCTAAGTGCTACATAACAGCACTTAGTCCGCTGCACCACCAAGGCTCATAAATAAATGAGTTAAATAAATACCTGCTGGAAAAAGGTAGCATGGAAATTTGAGAGGAGAGCCCCATGTAGTAATGATTGGAAATTTGGACTCTTTCTGAATTAGATTGTGACTTTATTGTTTATTTCACCTTTATTGCTATTATGACTGGAGTTGAAGGAACAGCTGTGGAAATGAGAGGACTTTTTAATGAGATGACTTCATTGTTCCAAAATATTATGGATTCAATTGATGGTATAGATGAGAAAATGGAAAACATTTTGCAAAGAACAAGAAACAAATATCAAACTGCCCATGAACTGATGGAAGCAACAGAAAGTCTAGATGAAATGGATTACTCAAGCCAGCAAATTGAATACGAACAGGGGAAAAATATGGATCAGAAAATCCAGCAAATGAAGCAACAGCTCGACGAAGAGGAAGACCAGATAAATGGCAAGCAAAAGGGGCGGAGAGAACAGATGGATTGACCACATCAACAAATAATCAAGGACTGGAGCAAAAAATAGGACTGACATACCAGCTGATAAAAGGAGAAAGACTGAAGAAAATAAAACAGACAAATCGACAACTGGAGAGACAGGATAAAGAGAGACCTTGATAAGGAAATTGGGCATGGCCAGATATCTGAGAGAATTGGCAGTATAAGATTGTACTGGGAGAAAGGTTTAGATTGAACAAGAAAAATATAGATGAAGATAGAGACAAAGATGAGTGTGGGAGGCGAATTAAAAAATGGATAAGAATTGAAGCACTAAAGAGGAGAAGAGATGATGGATAGAAAGAATTGCCCTTTAAATATTAAAGTAGCCTGATTGTAAGCTGAAAGAGGCAGAAACAAAATTAGATAGGGAAAATATTAGAATATAAATTCTTATAGAATGAATAAAAATAATAGATAGAAAGATTAGAAGTTTATAGATGTTAGGCATTTTTATGTATGTTTAAATAATATGAGGATTACTTAAATTTGATAAATGTGCTAGAGAATACTAATATTATTGTGAATTGGATTAATATGAATGATACCCACACTCTGTCCACACACAATATGGATGTATATTTAAAAATAAAAAATATAATAATAATAATATTAAAAAATCTCAAGCAGAAGATCCTATACCATGTCAGACAAATGTCCAATCTCTTCTTAAAAACCTCCAGTGATGGAGCACTTATAACCCATTCCACTGATTAATTGTTCTCATGCCAGGAAATTTCTCCTTATTTCTAGGTTGGATCTCTCTTTGATAAGTTTCCATTTGTTGTTTCTGGTTCTCCCTTCAGGTACTTTAGAGAATAAAACACTGCTGTTATGTCGTACTTAGTTCTTCTGTTCATTAGACCAGACAAACCTAATTCCTGCAACCATTCTTTGTATATTTTATCCTTTGGCACAACCCTTCACTTCTGTCAATTTTGTTATGCTGCATCCTAGTTGTTGTTGTGTTGAAATTCATTTTTTTCCTTATTAACCTACACCATAAATACAAAGTAAAAACAGAATTTTAGAAATGTCTGTAAATTTATTAAAATGGAAAAACTGAAATATCACATTGGCATAAGTATTCAGACCCTTTGCAGCAACACGTGAAATTTAGCTGTGGTGCCTCTCATTTTCTTGATCGTTGCTGACATATTTCTACACCTTGATGGGAGTCGACCTGTGGTAAATTAATTGATTGAATATGATTTGGAAAGGTCTCTATAGAAGGTGTCACAGCCGACAATGCATATTGTAGCAGAGCAAATGCCACGAGGTCGAAGGAACTGCCTGCAGAGCTCAGAGACAGGATTATTGCAAGGCACAGATCTGGGGAAGGCTACAGTAAAATTTCTGTTGCACTGAAGGTTCCCAAGAGCATAGTGGCCTCTATAATTCTCAAATGGAAGATGTTTGGCACAACCAGGACTCTTCCAAGAGCTGGTCGCCTGGTCAAACTGAGCAATCGGGGAGAAGGACCTTAGTAAGAGAGGTGACCAAGAACCTGTTGATCACTCTGACTGAGCTCTAGTGAGTGTGTGTGGAAATGGGACAGAGTTCCAGAAAGACAACCATCACTGCAGCCCTCCATTGATCTGGGCTTTATGGCAGATAGAAGCCTCTCCTCAGTGCAAAACATATGAAAGCCCACTTTGCAAAAAAGCACCTGAAGGACTCTCAGACAATGAGAAACAAAATTCTCTGGTCTGATGAAACCAACATTGAACAAGGACTCAATTCTAAACATTATGTCTGGAGAAAACCAGGCACTGCTCATCGCCTGCCCAATACTATCCCAACAGTGAAGTATGATGATGGCAGCATCATGCTGTAGGGGTGTTTTTCAGCAGCAGGGAAGGGTTGAAGGAAAGCTGAATGGAGCAAAGAACAAAGATATCCTCACGAAAACCTGTTCCACATTGCTCAGGATCTCAGACTGGGCTGAAGGTTCACTTTCCAACATGACAATGATCCTAAGCACATATCCAAGAAAAACACAGAAGTGGCCTAGGGACAATTCTGTGAATGTCCTAGAGTGGCCAAACCAGAGCCCTGACTAGAACCCTATTGAACATCTCTGGAGGGATCTGAAAATGGCTGTCAACCTGACTGAGCTTGAGAGGATTTGCAAGGATGAATGGCAGAAAATCCCTCAATCCAGGTGTACAAAGCTTGTCAGGTCATACGCAAAAAGATTCAGGCTGTAATTGCTGCCAAAGTGCTTCAACAAAGTATTGAGTGAAGGGTCTGAATTACTTATGCCAATGTGATATTTCAATTTTTTATTTTCAATAAATTTACAGATATTTCTAAAATTCTGTTTGTCGTTCTGGGATACTGAGTGTAGATTGATGGGGGGGGGGGAAGAATTTCAAGGCTGCAGCATAACAAAATTGACAAAAGTGAAGAGGGTATGAATACTTTCTGAATGCACTGTATGTACTCAATTTTCACATCTCCAGACATTACCTTATCAAGTTGTTTATCAGCACACATATCTTTTGAATTTGCTGAAGTGCAAATTAACCACTATGCCCTTTCCGCAAACTGTTAAGGAAGCTATCCAAGCAAAAATGAGGTAATATTAGTCTGAAAAGATTTCCGCATAACCAATTCACAATAAACTCTATTTTATTATTTTACAGTTTTCAAAATTTTAACTAAATGATCTCTTTGTCAATCCCTCTAGAGTATCAGAATCAGACTGACTGGTTTCTGCTTTGCACATTTCACAAAGAGATTGGTCTAGATGGAAACTTTTGTTTAGATTTATTATATTAGTGAGTCACAACTATCTTGGCTATCCTTTTACATCTCCTCTCTTCCTTTGAATGAACATTCCAAGTTCAAGAGCCTGAAAACTGTTTCTGAGTTAACTGTTTCTGAGTTTCAGCAGTAAAAAAAGGTGCTGGCCTTGAGAAAAGGGAGTTATTTGGCCTTTTTTTGCTTCCTTGAGTTACTTATAAAGGCAGGTTATCTGTGGGACCACCTCTCCCAAAGGACATCTACTCATCCTACTAGATCAGATAGGGCTCCTAGTCCCTTTCCTTAAACAATTTACTCTATGGGAACTAGGAAGCGTGCCTTTCCTATAGCATGTCCATGTAGACATGCTCCTTTAATAATTTTCCTTTAGACATGGAGAATTATGTTCAATAGCAAATTCAAGCAGTCTGTATTAACAGATTCCTCTCCAGCATCATCACTGAGGCCTCATAAATTTTATGACACAATTTGTATAAGGAGAAGAGAGAAAGGATTTAATAGGAAAAAACTTTGAACTATCTCCATAGAGGCTGAGGTAGAGACAGAGGTGCCATCAGTAAACCATTAAGATACCTTCCTGTGATGAATGTAACGATGAATCTTAGCTGAGAAAAAAAAAGTTACATTCTCTTGGCAAACATCTAGTACAAGTAGCAGCTAATTTCAAAGGCACTCCTTTTTGTGGTAGCAAGATCCATAGCTATTTCTATCTCATACAGCAGGCCTGTCAAACTGGCGACCTATGGGCTGTATGCCCAGTCCTGCTCCGCAAAGGAAGAAAACATCCCGATAAGTCACGATACAGCCCATGATGTGATCGGGTTTGATATCCCTGCCCTACAGGTTCCTTTTCTTTCAACAGCTTTTCTCCTCAGGAAATATAAGGTCTCTCAGGGAGAAAATCATCATGCAGTAAGATTTACTCTGTCTGGAATGAAAGCTATGTATTGGAATTTTAATGGAGACACATTAGTATAGGGCTGTTATTGTTTCTGTAAACATATCTATTTTTCAACTGCATACAGGAGGACTTCCGAACTAAAGTTGAAGATTACATTAAGCGCTATGCAAGATGATGATGGGAGATGAATTGCAAGGCCATGAACGCACCTTGATGTTTTCCTAAAACAACCACCACCACCAAAAAAGAGGGGTTTTTTTGTCTTGTGTTCATGTTGTTTTGATTAAGAAAACAATCCTCTTTGTTAAACGAAAAGATCAGCCATTCAGCAAGAAAATGATGTATGTTGGATAAAAAAAATTGTTTAACTTTCAACAATCTCTTTTTGAAATTGTACCATATATTCAGAAGCGAGATCTTGATACTAAAAAGAAAGCTCTATTAAGATCATTTATTCATTTTAAAATTTTCTTAATAACTAGTAAGGAATATTTAAATATGGCAATAAATAAATGTGGGCCAAAATTGAACATGCATCATATTGAGCGCATATGTTAGCTCTGTCTACTGTTGCTGATAAATTTGAAATTACTGATACTGTTTCATTTTTTATCTACTGTTTTAAATTTGCATTTACTGTGCAAAGCACTTAATGAAATGAAGGCTGAGTCTGAATACATATAAATACAGTGTATTTCTTTTAAAACATAACTATTTTACATGCAAATGTAACGAAAGGTATGATAGTTTTTAAATACCTTTAGTTTCTGGTGTGGTGAATTGATATTTCAGATTATTATAAAACAAAGTAATTTTAATTTTTTGGTACCAAAGCTTTAGTAAAAAGCTAATCCTTGAGATCAAATTAATGCTGACTATAATTTAACTGTAACACTGTTAAGAAGCCAAATTTTTCAGGATAAACATGGTATAAGGAACTTTAAATATAACTACAGTAGCTCTATCCAGTGGTGGGATTCAAGTAATTTAACAACCGGTTCTCTGCCCTAATAATTTCTTCCAACAACCAGTTTGCCAAATTGGTCAGAAAGTTCACAACCGGTTCTCCCGAAGTGGTGCGAACTGCTGAATCCCACCACTGGGATGTAAAGTATCCCTCATGTAAAGTATGTATGAACTACAAAACCATTTGGGTTGCGTATACACTGCAGGTATATTTAAAAGCAGACGCTACATGCAATATGTACTTCATATTTTATCTTAACTCTTTTGACACAATGAGCATTCAAAATAGTGAGAATCATACCCCTCAAATAATTTAAAATTAATTAAATTATTGCCAAAGTAGAGACAAAAATGTTTTAGTTTCATACACATTGTGTGCATAATATTTTTGCCTCAACTTTTTTCATATAGAAGAATCTAATTTATTAGGTCCTTCTGTAATTTCCCAATGCAGTAAACCTTCAATTTAATGGTCTCATTGGGAGAAAGAGGTATCAATAAACCTCTTTAAAAGGAATAAAAGCAGGATGTCTGCTGATTCTGAATAGAAGTTTACCTATGCATATTTTATGCATTTTTTAAAAACATAAAATTGGAATGAGATTTTATGCATGTTTGTAATGGTGAATGGGATTTTATGCATGTACAGATTTTAATCATTGCATCTGAAGTCTGAAAGTATATATAAAGTCAGGGTGGCTTACAATGTGCTAAGCAATAGCCTTCATCCTTTTTGTATATTTATACAAAGTCAGCTTATTGCCCCCACAACTGGGTCCTCAATTTACCTACCTTAGAAAGGATGGAAGGCTGAGTCAACTTTGAGCCTGGCGAGATTCGAATCTGCAGTAAATTGCGGGCAGCTGGTTTTAATAACAGGGTGCTTTAGACCACTGTACTACCAAGGCTTTGATATTAAATCAAATGTTTACTACATACTTTAAACTTTGATAGTCAATTTATTATAATTACACCCCAGTCAATATTATCAATCACAAATGAAGGAGTATACATGTCCCAGGATAATGTTGTAGGATCCAATCTGGGTCGGTCACCAAGACCAGAGGTTTTGTCTTCTGAGCTTTCAAACTTCTGCTGGAGCCCATCTTCAGGGAACTTCTTTCTAACAGAGTGTGTGCTGTTCTGTGTGTGGTATTTATATGGTGCCTGTTCTACGTGGGTTTTAGATGTTGATTGGGGTGTGCTGGTGGCTGGCTATCAACCATCAAGCCAGCCATCAACACACCCCAATCAACATCTAAAAAGCCACATACAATACCACACACAGAACAGCACACATTCTGATAAAGAGAAGTTCCTTGATAATGGGCACCAGCATGAGTCCGAAAACTCAGAAGACAAAACCTCTGCTCCCGATGACCGACCCAGATTGGATCTATCATCAGTGTAACAATATTCAAAACAAGGCACCTTGAGGTTCAATTAGAATGAGAATAAATTAAATACATGGATTAAATGTTCATTGCAATTAATGGTCCTTAGAAAATGCTTAATTTGTTCAAATAAAAGTTTCAAAATAAAAATTATTTCTTTAAAATTTGAGTTACTCAGAGGTTCTGAGAAAATAATTATCTGTTGTCTGTCTTTGGGAAATTATTTACAAACGTTCTGAGTCAATAATATAGTGGGCAGATAGAAAGAGCTTGCTTCCAGGAAGACAGTTTTCACAAAAATACTGTTCGCATTTTAAAGAAATATAACCAAAATTACAAACTGAGTAAGTTGACACACAATTAAACACAGTTTTTCTCCATGAACAATGCAAAATTCTTAATACTCACATATAGTCATATTTTCATTTTCCAATAAATGATTGAGCAATAAACTACTGTATAGAAAGAATAGCTGGGTAATGACAGAAGAATACAGAAAACAATTGGGACAGCTAACACAACTGAGAATTAGAAGCCATGGTTTTATGCTCGCAATACTAAAGGTAGTAGAGATCCTTGGAAGATTGGAACATCTGGGAGATGTTGGTTTCATGTAACATCTGCATGCAGCTGGGAGGGTTGACTGGAGCACAGGTGGCCTTTGGGAAACTAGTGGCCAATGCAGCTCAGAGTTACTGATGGACATTGGAAAGTACTAAAAGGGCATTAGAGACCTATAAAACTCAGAATCCGTGAAATAATAGAATATGCCAGTTTTCCAAATGACTCAAAGTTCTGTGAAACAACTCTTTGGATTGTGGTTCTGTTTACAAGTGTTGTAATGCAAGTCCCTTTAAATATTAATTTTGTGTTCTTAATGAACTCTATGGTTCCAGGTCTGGACCAGCATTTGAATGCAGCCACTTTGATTAGAGCTATTGGGATCTCCCACTTGAGTGGCTGTGACTAGTTCCTGTTTCTGAATGGACTGTGGATTGTGCAGTAAGGTTATCCTCTCCCCCTCATACATACAAACCATTGTTTTGGAGCCAGAAGGGCAACTAAGCCATAGTGAGAAAAACAGGAGAACTTGACAGATTCAAAGTGAATAAAGACAAACTGGGTGGTCTTTCTCTGCACTAGCACCAAAAGATTGAGTAAACAAGATTGTAAGGTGAATGTTGAGTGATGCAATTGGGTGATGTGAATATGGTCTTTCTTATTTATTTATTTTATTTATTTTATTAAAAATTTTATACCGCCCTTCTCCCGAAGGACTTAGGGCAGTGTACAGCCAAAAATAAAACCCGCAACTATATGAAAGTTAAAAGTCAATTTAAAAATATTAAATAATTTGGCCGAAAGAGCTAAAATAGAAACCACCCATTAAAATAGTATTTAGGCCAGCCCTGCTTGGTGAAACAATAGTGTTTTGAGGACGCGGCGAACGGTGCGAAGGTCGGGAATCCTATGAATCTCCGGGGGCAGCTCATTCCAGAGGGCAGGTGCCCCCACAGGGAAGGGTCTCCCCCTGGGGGTCGCCAGTCGACATTGTTTGACCGACGGCACCCTGAGGAGTCCCTCTCTGTGGGAGCATACTGGTCGATGGGAGGCTATCGGTGGCAGAAGGTGGTCTCGTAAGTACCCGGGTCCTAAGCCATGGAGCGCTTTAAAGATGACAACCAACACCTTGAATCTTAAGGTCTTAAGCAAACTGGGCAAACTTAAGCAAACTTCACAGTTTTGAGCGATGCACCCCGATGAATTAGCACACTTACATACCATGCAGATTCAAACTCCCCTTTATTGAGTGCAGAGCATCGGTATGTAGTGAAATGAAGCTGGCTGTACTGACTTCCGCACATCAGCAGCATAAGAAGGCGTGACAGTCCCCGCCCCCTCCAGGTGTTCTTGGGTATGTAGGGCAATCATCCGTTGCTTCTACCTTGGTCTGTTCTAAGCAACCGCTGATCTTTTTTTTTAGAAAGTTTTATTTTTATTTCTCATAAACATACATAAATGTACAATCTCTTAGCCATTATTAATTATACATATTATCTTTTGATGTTCGTATTTGTTCAGTCTTCCTCCTAAAAATTTAAAGTATATTCGGGGTTGCTCTTCTACCATTCCATATCTTCCTTATTTCACAACAACCCTTCCTCTCCTTCTCCCCTCTTTCCCTTCCCTCCCTTCTGTCCTTTTCCACTTTCGTCTTTCCTCCTCTCCTTCCCCTTCTCTCCTTCCCCTTCCTTTCCCCCACTCCTCTCTTCGTCCCTTTCTAACCTTCTCTCCTACTCTTGTTTCCCCTCCCTTTCTTCCTCTCCTTTTTCCTTTCTTCTGTCCCTCTCTTTCCTTTCCTCTCTTATCCTCTGTTCTTCCTATTTGTCCCTCTACTCCTCTCCATTCCCTCTTCGTTGTGTTTATTTTTAATTCAATATATTTTCAAGATTGTATTCGAGCAACTCAGATTCTCTGTTTACATACATTTTCCTTTCAATTTCTTTTCTATTTTGCTGGTTACGCATATAGCATCGTTAACATACATTTATATAATAACACTTTTTTCGTTTTCCCCCTTTTTCATTTACTTAGGTGTTATCTGGGTTTCTATTCCTTTTTTGTCCTTTCTCTCAAATCTCCAATTTGTTAATCTCTAGTCTTTTATTCATATTCCTTTTCTAACCAATCATAAAATCGTCCCCATGTCTTGAAATACACCAATTCCTCTTTATCTTTTATTCTTAATGTTAATCTGTTCATTTCTGCACATTCTAAAAATTTTCTTATCTCTTCTTCTGACGGGATTTTTTCTGCTTTTCAATTTTGTGCAAATACTATTCTAGCCACTGTTATTATATGAATGATCAAATATGTATCTTCTTTACCATATTTCTCTGGTAAAATGCCCAATAAAAATATCTCTGGTCTTAACTCTATACGCTGGTATAGCATTCCCTCTAACCATGTTCGTATTTTAACCCAATAATTCTTTTCATGACCACCACATATGATAATATGATCCTGGCGATTGATAACATTTCCAACATTTAGCTGATTTATCTTTAAACATTTTTGCTAATTTTCTCCCTCCAAAGTCAATAGTCTTGTATTTCTCAATAAAACCCATTCTTTAAGGTTAATTGAATACCCAAATATTTCACTTTCTTCACTATTTGAATATCTAACTTCTCCATTATTTCCTTTTTTTGTTTTTCTCTCATATTTTTAACTAAGATTTTTGTCTTATCCTTATTGATGTTCAGTCCCGCTACTTCTCCATATTCCTCTATTTGCTCAAGTAACTTTGGATCTGTTTCTATAAGATCTTCCATAATAAACACTAAACCATCCGCAAATGCTTGCAATTTATATTCTTTTTTTATTTTCATTCCTTTTATTTCCTTACCTTTCTGTTTAAGAGCTCTAATGTCAATATAAATAATAATGGAGGTAACGGACATCCTTGTCTAGTTCCTTTTCTAATATCCACTTTTTCTGTCATTTCACCATTTACAATT
Organism: Pantherophis guttatus; assembly: GCF_059756535.1. Taxonomy (NCBI): domain Eukaryota; kingdom Metazoa; phylum Chordata; class Lepidosauria; order Squamata; family Colubridae; genus Pantherophis; species Pantherophis guttatus. The sequence goes on along the minus strand of NC_142063.1, from coordinate 181,115,190 downwards.
ATTGTGATCCAGGCCCAAGTAGTTAGTATTAAATGCAAACAGTTCAAAAACAAACAGACTTTATTAGAAATCTAATTCTCAGAAGCTGAGAATTAACTCATTATCAGCGTAGTCCAAACTAAATTAAAGCAAATTCTTCAAAACACCATTCCTCAGTTTATCACTGACAGAAGCAGAAGACGCCGACAAGAAATGAATACATTGAAACGAAGCAATTCTCTCAATGTTGTTTTCCGGCAAAGAGGCCAAGAGCCGTTGCTGGTCTTTTAAGCCTTATGGGAGGAGCCAATCATCTCTTGGCTCTACTCCCGAGTCGTCCTCTCTGTTTTATCTGCTCCTGCCTTCTGGCAGCTCTTCTCATATATGCACTAGGAACAGGCTCTTCCTGTTCCTCTGCCTCTCTATTGTCAGCTTTTGGAGGCTCCGAAGTCCACACATCACTCCCTGATGGCCCTGGCCCCATCTCTGCCTCTGACGCAGAGTCCTCATCTGGGCCTTCCCCAGCCTCCAGGACTGACCCATCTCAGCCTCATCGCTGTCCGACTCCGCTGCCAGCTCCGCAGGCTGCTGGTGGACCACAACAACAATCACCTTTGCCGATTGGCCTTTATATATAGTTTTGACCATTTTTATAAACCTATTCCCAGAATCCATCATTTGTAATTGTGTTATCATGAATTGCCAATTCATGTTATCAAATGCTTTCTGTGCATCTAAAAATAACGGTGCCATTTGCTTCTCTGACTGTGCTTCATACATTCTAGTGTATTCAAGATGATTCGCATATTGTCTCTAATCTGCCTTTTAGGTAAAAAAACATTCTGATCTGGGTGCATAAATTCATTTAACAGTCTCTTCAATCTTTCAACCATAATTGAGGCAAAAATTTTATAATACGCATTTAGTAGAGAAATTGGTCTGTAATTATTTGTTGTAGGTCTGACTCTTACATAAGAGTTATATATGCCTCCATCCACGAGTCCGGAATGTTAGCTTCTAATAATAGGTCATTAAATACCTGCAACATTACATTACTTAATATGTCTTGAAGCATTTTATATAATTCTGCTGGTAATCCATCCAGTCCTGGTGTTTTACCATTTTTTTGTCTTTTAATTCCCTCCATTAATTCCATCATTGATATTTTTTCTTCTAATGTCTTTTTGAATTTTTCTGAAATCTTAGGTATTTCAGCTTTTTCTAAATATTGTTCTATCTTTCTCTCTGCAACTGTCTCTTGCTGATATGTAACATTTCTCAATTATGTTTTCCCTCATTTTGGTAGCATATCTTTCCATCTTGGTCTAATAGTTGGTTTATTAATTTCTTCTCTTTCTCCTTTTTCATTTTATATGCCACCCATTGTCCTGGTTTATTTGCATTTTCAAAAAATTTTTGCTTTGTTGAGTTTATTTTATTCACCAAATCTTCATTTTCCATTAAATTCAATTTATATTTTTGCAAGTCCATCAAGTTCTTAATCTTTTTATTAGGTGGATTTTTCTGTAATTCCATCTCTAACTTCTTATACTCCTCCTCCAATTTCTTTTGTGTTTGTCTATTCTTTTTGTTCCATTTTGCTAAATATGTCATTGTCAGTCCTCTAATATATGCTTTGCTAGTATCCCACACATTTTGTAATGATGTATCCTCTTTTCTATTTTCTTTAAAGAAAAAAGTCAATTCTTTTTCCATATACTGTTGAAAGTTCTTTTCATTTAATACTTTTTGGTTCAATGTCCATCTCATACCTTTCCTCTGCCCCTTCCATATCATTGTTATTGGATTGTGGTCTGCTTGTTTCTATATCAATCTTATGTATTTTAGATATTAATTCTGCTGACATCCACATCATATCTATTCTTTTTTTTTATTGAAAAGTTTTACAAAAAAAAAGAATTCCCCCCCCCCAATATTCCCCTCCCCCCAAGACTTCCCAGAGCAAAATACAGGATACTTCAATTAACAATCATAAACTAAATTAACCTATCTATCCTCAGACTACTAAATCCCCCCCGAAACCTTAACTCCACTATAGATAACATAATACTTCTATTACTTAACGTTCATTCATAAGCTATTTGATATTTTCTTGTCTGATATTTTGAATATAATCAATCCATCTTCTCCATTCCGATACGTATCTTTCTTGTGTATAGTCCTTCAAATACGCTGAGATTTTCGCCATTTCTGCTAAGTTCGTTACTTTCAGTATCCACTCTTCAATAGTAGGCAAAGAATCCTTCTTCCAGTATTGCGCTACCAACAGCCTTGCTGCTGATATTAAGTTCAAAATCAATTTAGTCTCTAATACTGTACAATCCATCGTTATACCCAGTAAAAACAATTGAGGAGTAAATTTCAACCTTTTTTTCAGAATGTTCTGCATCACCACCAAATTTTTATCCAAAATGCCTTGATTTTCTTACAGGTCCACCATATATGATAATAGGTTGCATCATCACATTCACATCTCCAACATTTAGCTTGCAAATTCGGGTACATACATGATAATTTTTTAGGATCTAAGTGCCATCTATAAAACATTTTATAAAAGTTCTCTCTCTAATTTTGTGCTTGCGTAAATTTAACATTTCTGACCCAAATCTTTTCCCATGTTTCCATCATCACTGGTTCCTGAAAGTTTTGTGCCCATTTTATCATACAATCCTTAACCAATTCCGTTTCTGAATCTATTTCCAATAAAGCATTATACAACCTTTTAATATGCATCTGACTTTGATCTCTAATCTGTTTCACCATATTTTCCTCATTTTGCATAACACCAATTTTTTGATCTTCCCTCCATCTAGCTTGAAGCTGACCATACTGAAACCAAGTATAAATTATCCCTTCTTCTTTTAGTACATCTAAAGATTTCAGTTGCAAATTACCCCTTTCCAAAAGAAGAAGCTCTTTATAAGTAATCACCTCTGTTTTTGCTCTATACTTATATTTTCTATTGCATGTCTAGGATTTGCCCATATGGGTATCTTATAGTTTAACTTATATTGATATTTTTTCCAAACCCTCAACAATGCATTTCTAAGTATATGACCCTTAAACACTTTATCCACTTTTTTTCACATTACAGATAAGCATGCCATCCATATAACAAATCATAGCCTTCTATGTTTAACATTCTTTCTTCAGTTAAGTTAAACCAGTTGCTAATTTGTGATAAAACAGCCGCTTCATAATACAATCTTAAATTAGGCATTTTAAGACCTCCTCTCTCATGTACATCCTGTATAATTTTCAGTTTCACTCTTGGTTTCTTCCCACCCCTACATCATATCTATTCTTGACCACGACATGTGTCTATTTGAGTAAAATGTGTACTGCTTTTCTTTCAGATATCTTCTTCTCCAAGCATCCTGCAGAGTTAATTCATCTGTCATTGTAAAAAATGCTCTAGGAAGAGTCTTTCTTAACTTCTTATTCATTTTTGTGAATTTGTAATCTAGCTCATTATTTACAATCGCATTAAAGTCTCCTATTATACATATATCTTCATATGTATAAATAATATTCTATTATTTTTCTGTGTAATTTCGCATAAAATTCTTCTTGGTTTTCATTTGGAGCATATATCGCTACTAACAATATTTTTTTATGGTTCATTACTATTTCAACCATTATTACCCTTCCTTCCTCATCCTCAAATATTTGTTTAGATTTAATTGTCTTTTTAATATATAGTGCTACTCCTCTTTTACTTTTGCAAGCAAGCATTGTATATAATATCCCCAATTTTGTCTGCTCCAAAAACTTTTTATGCTGTTCTAATATGAACTTCTTGCAAACATATAATCTCTAACTTTAACTTCTCTTATTTGTTAAATGTTCTTTTTATTGCTGAATTTAGTCCATTTATATTTATTGATATCATTTTTATTTCTTCTTCCATGTCCTACTTATTTATATGCTTAGTGGATCTAGTCATTCTTATCTCCCTTTGTTCTTTTGCTTCTTTCAGTCTTGCTCCTTCTCTTATTGCTCTTTCTTCTTGTTCTTTGGTTATCTCTTTTGGTTGTTCCTTTTTCTCTTCCTGGTATCCAGCCCCTCTTTCTTCTCTCAGTCTCTCTTCCTCTTGGTATCATATATACTGTTCATAAAATAATTCTGCTTTCTCTAATCTATGTCTTTGTTCCTGCCAGTTCACCAAGATTCCTTCTGGTACCAACCATCTAAAACTCACTCCTCTTTTAATCAAACATTTAGTCAAAAATTGATATTCTTTTCTTAAGTCTCTAACTCTTCTCGGAATTTGCTTCAACGCCACTATCTCTCTACCCTTGTGTTTTATTGTCGCATTTCTCATAAGCTGCAAAATCTCTGTTCTCAGTGTTTTCTTGGTAAATCTGACATTTATTTCTCTAGGTAAGTTATTTCTCATTGCATATCTTGTATGTACTTTAAATATCTTGTCGATCCTATTTAGTATCTTTTCTTTACTCTCTTCCATTGCTTCCACTAATATGTCTGCAATTTTCTTGGCTAAATTCTCTCCTTTTTCTTCTTCAATGTTTTGGAATCTTAAATAATAATCAGCATTATCCAACTATATTCCAACTATATAATTGTCCTTTCCTGATTTTTATCAGTTATTGTAAATTTATAATCCATAATCCTTCTACTTTTTTCTCTGTTGATTCTGCTTTTTCTTCCACTATCTTCAATTGTTGTTCACTTTTCCCTATCATCTCCTTGACCTCTTTTAATTCTTCATCTACTTTGTTTATTCGTTCCTTAAGACATACATACTTTTTAACATACTTTTTAATTCTGCATTGGTTTTATCTTGTTGTGTTGTAGTGTTTACTGCCTTTTATGCCATGGAGCTGGACACTGTTGTTATTGATGGTGATGATAAATGTGCTGTTATTTTCTTCATCTTGTTATTTGTGTTCAAACCACAAAATTTGTAATCCAAATATCGAGTATAACTATAATCCACGTTTAGAATCTTTAAATCAACCCACCTCCACTCTGTTCCACCACCAGACAATCAAATTCCACTTCCAATTTAAATCATAATTTAAAATCAAAATCTTCAGGTTCTTGTTACCCTAATCCATGTAAATTTGAAGAGAATGAGAAAAGGAGCAAACCCCCCCCCAAAAAAGAAAGGAAAAACATCTGCCAAGAATAAATAAAAAAAAAGAAAAAGAAGATATAAAAAAGTATTTAATCCTCGTTAATATAAAGATAATCCCCCTTAATGAAGGGGAAAAAATATCCAAAAATTTAATTTGAAAAAGTTCCAAATGGAAAAAAGAACCCAAAAATCCAAAATTCTAAATCCAAAAAGTAGAAGGAAAACAATTAAATATTTAATAAATTACACAGCTGGTTCTATTTTCTTTTCCTTTCTACCACAGAGTCACAAGACAGTTTTGAGACAGCTCCTGATGGCTGTCTTCCCAACCATTGGGTCAGAGGCTATTTGCTGGTGCTTCAGGGAATTTGTGGTTTCCCTGTTCACACAAGCTCGTGTCTCTGTTCTTCACCATCCCTACAAGATGGCTACGATCCTCTATGGATCCCCAAAATGGTTGGAATATCAACGCTTCTCCAGAGCCCCAAAGTTCACATTGTATAGCCGTGACGTTGGCCATGCCTCTCCAACAGCCGCTGGTCTTGATCCCCTCGCTGGGTCCAATCACTGTTACATCCAGCTATGTAGGGCACCCACTCCTTACCCCCTCTGTGCTACCTCCACCATCCCCCTCCATACTGGGGCCTCCCCTCCACGTTTTGCAACTATGAAATGGAGCGTAGGAATGTCTGGCTTTGGACAACACCATTTTGGAAGTTGACACATTTTTTCCCCCCTCCCAACATTCCAAATGTACATCAAAGCAGAGAAAAGGAACAAACAAAAATCCCATGCAAGTGTAACCCGAATCCTCCCCACTCCCAACAGAATGGCAAGGTCCCAATAGATATCTATGGGATCTGACATGCTGCCTCCCTAGGAAAAGGAGACATCCAACTGAAGACAAAATAATAAAGGGTAAGACAACAATAAGAACAATTAGGTTTGTCAGTGTAGAGTTGGTGGAAGTGCTTGATTAATCTAGGGGCTCTAATGTGTTTTTTGTGAACCCACTCATTTTGTGATGCGGGGAGGTCTTTCCAGGCCACTAAATGACACCATGGATCTGTGAATCAAGGATCTGTTTTAATTTCAAAATGTTTTTTTTTAAATTTGATTTTATATGCCACCCTTCTCCGGCAATAGCCTTCATACTTTTGTATATTTATACAAAGTCAGCTTATTGCCCCCACAAACTGGGTCCTCAATTTACCTACCTTAGAAAGGATGGAAGGCTGAGTCAACCTTGAGCCTGGTGAGATTCAAACTTATAGTAATTGCAGACAGCTGGTGTTAATCACAATGCTATCAGTCTGCTGAGCCACCAGGCCCGAGTGTTGTTTGCCTTCTACCATAAGGGGTGGTGGCATGGGTTGTAAGACAGAGGTCACTTCTGGTTTTAATAGGCTGCAATGAAAGATTGGGTGCACTTGCCACAATGACTTGGTTAATTGCAGGTCCATTGTGACCAGGTTAATTATGCGGGTGATGGGGAATGGTCCTAAGAATTTTCGTCTGTTTTTTAGATGGTTGCAGGACTGAAAAGAATTGAGTGGAAAGGTAGACTCGATTCCCAACTTTAAATGGTTTAGGCTCCACTTTCTTTTTATCTCCCTGAGCCTCATAAGCTGCTTTTGCTTTGCCTAGGGCTTTGTGAACCACGGGCCAGGTGATCTTTAGCTGACTGATCCACTCCTTTAGGAAGGGGGTTGTTGGTTCAGTAGCGGGTAGTTCAGCCATCGGATTAAATTCTTGGCTACTTGGAATGGGGTAAAACCCGTGTTGGTGTACACTGAATTGTTGTATGCTACCTCCTCAAATGGCAATAGGTCAGTCCAGTCATCCTGTTGGTAGTTAATAAAGCATCGGAAGTATTGTTCCAGAACCAAGTTAACGTGTTCCATCACCCCATTCGTTTCAGGATGGTGACTAGAACTGAGGCCCTGGTCGGTTCCCAAAAGGTCCAAAAAAGCTTTCCAGAATTTGGAGGTGAACTGGACCCCCCAATCTGATATAATACAGCATGGAGCATCATGTAAGCAGTATATGTGAAGTAAGAACAGTTTTGCTAGAGTTTTGGCTGTTGGGATTTTATGGCATGGGACAACGTGGACCTGTTTTGAAAAAAGGTCTATCACTACCCAAATTACTGTGTTTCTGGAGCTCTCTGGGATTTCTATGATTTCCCATTAGAAATCTCCAGTGTACTGAAGGATCAGGCACCACCTGTAAAAGACCAGGGATTTTTCCCTACCTGTGCTTTGCCTCTGTGCAGGAGGAGCAGCTAGCAATGTAACTTTCAATTTTCTTTTTAAGGAATGGCCACCAAAATTGTCATTTCAGGAGATGCAGAGTTTTTACAAACCCAAAATGCCCTACCAATTTGGAGTCATGGCACGCCTGCATGGTTTTTAGTCTTTTGCTAACTGGGACATAAGAGTTTTCCTCCCACCCATCTTGCATGGAGCAAGTGTTTTTGTGGTCAAGAAAACACTCATCCTGCTCTAGGGCCTGCTTAAAGGCTATAGTGATGGTATTGTCCACAGCGGGGGGGGGTGTCCTCCTTTGCTTGCAATCTTGTGATGACTCATGCTGCTACCATGTTTCCCCGAAAATGACCTGCCCCGAAAATAAGTGCTAGCCTGATTTTTTGGGGTGGGCCTAATATAAGTCCTACCCCAAAAATAAGCCCTAGAGAAGGGGTAGGCATGGCCAGCACAGGAGGCAGACCTTCCCTTCCCTGGTCACCTCATGGCAACTGGGCCATGGTAGTACAGTGGTTTAATGCACCCTGTAATTAACACAGCTGCCTGCAATTTCTGCAGGTTCGAATCTTACCAGGCTCAAGGTTGACTCAGCCTTCCATCCTTTCTAAGGTAGGTTAAATGAGGACCCAGTTTGTGGGGGCAATAAGCTGACTTTGTATAAATATATATACAAAAGTATGAAGGCTATTGCTTAACGCATTGTAAGCCGCCCTGAGTCTCCGGAGAAGGGCGGCATATAAATCAAATAAAAAAAAAAAATCATGACCGCAGATCAGCTGAGCCAGTGAGGGCTGGAAGATACCTGTCATTCTGTCTCTCTGGGCACCTGGAGATGCATTCTTACCAGTCCCAGCCATGCCCGTGGCACCAGGCACAGGGGTGAAATGTAAAATTTGTTACTACCGGTTCTGTGGGCGTGGCTTGTTGGGGGTGGTGGTAATGTGACTGGGTGGGCGTGGCCAACTTTTTTTTTTTTAGCTTTTCAAAGCATTTTTTCTAATGCTTTGAAAAGCCTCTGCTGATCAGGAAACTCAGCTGGGATCATCAGAGAGGTTGTTTTAAAAGTACCTCTCTGCAGATTAGGAAACTCAGCTGGGATCGTCAGAGAGGCATTTTAAAAAATACCTCTCTGCCAATCAAGAAACTCAGCTGGGATCATCAGAGACTTTTCAAAGCATTTTTTTACCACCTCTTCGGCCAAGAGGTTGCAGAAAAAAATGCTTTGAAAAGCCTCTGACTAGCCCAGCTGAGCCGCACGATCATCAGAGGCTTTTTTTTTTTACTTTTAAAAGCATTTTTTTTCATGGGAACAGGTAGAAAAAATGCTTTTAAAAGTAAAAAGTAAAAAAAAAAAGCCTCTGATGATCCTGTGGCTCAGCTGGGCATGGTGGGGGGGACGCAGGGATTTTTGCTACCGGTTCTCCGAACCACCCGCCACCATTGCTACTGGATCGGGGGATCCGGTCCGAACCGGGAGCATTTCACGCCTGACCAGGCAATCTCTCCTCTCTTCCGCAGCTCACCTTACAGCTCTGGAGCAGGCGGTAACCTGGTTTGCACTCTGTCAGGCCTGGAGCTTGGGTCTTGCTCAGGCTGCTGCTATGATGAGGCAGAAGGCTGTGCGGCGTGTCAGAATCAGGTCCCCCCGCCTCTGCCTGGCTGCTGGGCCTGCTGCACCTGCTATACCTCCTGCTGCTGGCCTGGTGTGGGGCAACTTGGCCCAGATCTCCAGAGCATCTCTGCCACTGGCCTGCCAGGGCCCCCTTCATCAGCGGTCGTGCTGCCCTGTGAGAGCTCCATGGCTGCCCTGCAGCAGGACAGAAGAGGGAGGGGGAGATCACCCCCCAAAACCCCGTGTTCCTTGGCCAAGCCCGCAGCCTGCACCCCTCTCGTTGGAGCAAGACATGGAACACAATGTTACCCATGGAGGCTTCACACTGCAACACTCTGCTGCAGCTTCAGAACAAACTTCTGCCTTCCCTGTGCAGGATTGCAAGGCTGAAGGCTTCGGATGAAGCATTTTGGGATGTGTGGCTGTGCTAGTCTCATGGGGAAAAATAAGACTACCCTGAAAATAAGACCTAGTGCCTTTTTTGGTGGCCCAAATTGCGATGCAGGGAGCATGGGTTTAACTACTTCTGTCTTCACACTATTATACTGGGGCAGTCTGAACAAAGCGTCTGCCAGGATGTTTTTCTCCCCTGGTAAATAGCGGAGGATAAAGTTAAATTGCTGAAGGCATGGGCCCAACGGGCTTACTTGGGGGACATTTTCGATGGGGTCTTTAGAGCTTCCAGATTCTTGTGGTCGATCCATACCTGGAAAGGGATTTTATTCCCTTCCAGGAAGTGCCACCAAATGAGGAGAGCTCCATCGAATTGCAAATGCTTCCTTCCTTGCTCAATACTGCTCAGTTTTGGTTAGTTTTTTCAATGTGTATGCACACGGCTATAGTTGACCCCCCCTGTTTTTCCTGAAGCACCACAGCCCCCACTGTCACATCGCTGGCGTTGGACTGAATCACAAAGGATTTTTCCAGGTCCGGGTGATTCAACACCGGCTTGGCTGAGTTTTTTGAGCTTGAATGACGCTTGGCATTCCATGTTCTACTTTAGTGGTTGGCTGGGTTTAAGCTTATCTACCCCCATGGTTCTCAACAAGTTAGTGATAGGGAGGGCGATTTGGGCAAATGATGGGATGAATTGCCTATAGAAATTTGCGAACCCTAGGAAGCTTTGTAGCTGTCTTTGGGTGCATGTGGCTAACACCACTCACACTTTTTCCGGGTCCATTTCAACCCCCTGGTGCGAGATCCAGTGACCCCAGGTAATTATTTTGTCTTTGTGGAACTCATATTTTGAGAGCTTAGCATAGTTTGGTGGCTCAGAGTTTTTTCAAGACTGCCCAGACCAGCTTTATGTGCTCAGCTTTTGTTTTGGTGTATATCAGAATGGCATCAAGATACACCAAAATACCTTTGTATAAGTTTTCATGCAGCATCTTTCATGCATTTATCAGCTGCATTAACCCTGCAGGGGCCCTTTGGAGCCCAAACGGGAGCATGTTAAACTGGAAACACCCCATTGGACACTTAAAAGCCGTCTTCCACTCATCCCCCTCCCGAATCCTGTCTTGGTGATAGGCTTCCTGCAAGTCCAGCTTAGAAAAAATCTTGCCTTTTGAAAGGTGGGCCAGTAGGAGAGGCGGAGAAGACATTGCGGTGAAATGATGATTCTCCTGTAGGGCTTTATGGAAGTTCGCTGAATTCCCCTTCCCCTTAGAGGGTCCTAATGGACCTAAGCCACCTTGGAGGGGTGGTGAAGAAGAGAGGAGACACCCGTAAATCACAAGGAGATCGCTAACTCCTTGTCTGATCCAGGGGAAGCGCTCAATCCAGCAAGGAGGAAAAGATGACCATTGCGTGCCATCCAAGGCTGTGACAGCCCAAATGGAGAAGAATGAGGAAAGCTTGAAGAACAGTGTGGTGGATGGGTGAGAATTTTCTAACTTCTGTCAAAATTGCCCCTTTTAAAACTGACTGAGTGATAGTGGAGCTAAAAAATAAGAGGGTGGTCCTACCCCTGGAAATAGTGGCAAATAAGCACAAAGCTGAAAGAGATCTGAATAAGAACTTTGAACTGTTTGGATAACAGTTTATAACTGAAGTTATAAATTCTAAAAGAGAAAAATCAGATTGGTTAACCTAAGGATTATATTATTTGGATTTTACTGAACTAAAACTTTATTTGGGACTATAAAACTTGGGCTCTGGAACTTTAAAGAGGAAAAAATAACATATGCAAAACAAAGTTAAAGGAGAGGAGAAATAGAGCAACAGCACCATCTACTGGCCAGAAAAAGCCCATAGGGAAAGTGAGAGAAAGTGAAGAAAAGAAAGTGTGACCTCTGGCAGCTTATTGGAAAAACATTGTTACAAGACTGTCACAAGACTTAGATAAGATGTCTGCACCTGGGAATTGTTTATAGAGAGAACTACAGAGAAAGAGAGTGGAAACAGTGTAAGCTGTAAACACTGTAGCTTCTTGACTGGATATAGATTCTAGCAACTGAGCAACTGGAACTGGGAAATAATAGAGGTTGTTTATAAGATAAATGAAGATTTTTAAACTTCAGCCTTCAACTCTTCTCCTTGGGGATTTACAATTTGTTGGTGTTCTGCCCCAGCTACAGACCCCAAAGAACGCAGCACACACAAACTCTATACAAAGCTGATTTTACTCAAATAACTCAGTCTTTATCAACCAAAGGCTGTTAATAAACTGTCTTAACAGCCTACAAGAATTCTGAGATAAGTTAATCACAGTCTTATTAGAGTTGGCAGAAAGCCCAGAAGCAATTTTACAGAGAATCCAGATGTGAAGGAGAGTGAACTAAAGTTGTTCCCTACAACTTGCTGCAATCGGCGTTCCTCCTTAAATAGGCTAAGGGAGTGGCCAATTAGCCCCAAGCCTTACTCTCAAGGAGACCTGAGGAGAGGGCTTCCGGTTGCGTCATGCTAAATGGAGGACTAGGAATTGTGTAGCTGCTTATCCTAGTTCTCCCTTTTCTGTGTCTGGCGGTTGTTCCTGCGCCATCGTGAGCCGTGGAGAGGCTTGTGAAGAAGGGAGGCATCGGGGCATGCGAGGAGGTGGCTTTCCCGCATGCCGGCAGATTTCTTCTCAGGATACCAGCGCAGAAAGAGGGCGGCGTGGGATCGCCCCGAAATCGTGACTATACCAACTGGAGAGGGGAGCCCGCCAGCGTGGTGTAAGAATTCTACTTTACTAAGTTAGTTCAGAGCTGACTGAACCTCCTGCCTAAGAAACATATAAGATTTGCCATTTACTGGGGGAGCGGCTGAAACGGAGAAACGGCTGTCTTGTAAACTTCTTGCTGCTAGCTGTTATTTCCCCCTCAGAAGCAGTTATTGATCTCCCTTTGAACTTTGATATTATCAAAACTTCATCTTCTCCCTTTTTTTATTTGAATATATTGTCTGTTGCATGAGGAATAATTGACTGATCTTGTTGAAGACGTAGTGAGATTTTCTCTTTTACTTCTCTCTTTGTCACATTATCAGAAGAGGCGAGCTTTTTGCCACATCTTGACTTGATATTTTTTTCTTCTTTCCTCACTGCTGAAGACGGAGACTGCCTTTGGTTGGTCTTGTACTGCCACCTAGTGGTGGATTGGGATATTACAACGAAAGGAAAGGAAAAGAAAGGACAGGAAAGGAGGCAGGAAAAAGATATATATACACTGCCTCATAGTAAACATTGAAAATAGACTAATTTGGATATATCAAGAGCTGATGGATTAACTTATTTGATTTAAAAGACTTGATTGATATATTTATTCAACAAAGAGTAGAGGAACAGTGGTTGTTTTCAGTTATGTCTACATCTTCAACTATTACCACAACAAATAAGAAAATTATCTCTCTGCCTACCGCTGTAACCCCAAATTCGACGTATTTAGCTTCTAGAAGAACATCGGAAGATATGTCGGCGACGGGAAAGACGCCCTCTATGCAGGCTCTTCAAAATATGTTACAAGCCATCCAGGAATCAATGGCTAAAAACCAGGAGTCGACATCTAAGAACTTTGAGGACTTGGGAGCAGATGTGAAAGCGGAAATGAGAGGGGTTAAAGAAGAAATTAAACAGATGCGAAGTGAACTGGGAGATATACGACAGACATTAATACAACAAGAGGAAAAAATGAAGGAGATAGAGAAGAAGACGGAGAAATGCGAAGGACGGATGGACAGTTGGGAGAAGAGACAAATAACCATAAATAGAGACTTAGAAGAAGAAATAATTTTTCTGGAAATGGAGAGATCTTCTTTTTTCCTTAGAATACAGAATGTGGCGGAAGAGAAAGGGGAAAAACTGGATGACATTGTAGGAGAAATAGTTGCAGAAACTTTGGAGGCAGATAGACTCATGATCCAACGGGATATTGATGAGGCCTTTAGAGTATTCACTAGCTACGCAAAAAGGAACAATCTTCCTCGGGAAATTCATGTTCGTTTTAACAAGAAAGCTTTGTGTGAAGAATTTTATAAACGAACAAGGGATCAAACTATTACATATAAAGGCCAACCGATGATAGTTTTGAAACAAATCCCACGTCGGGTAAGGGAACAGAGACACAGATATCAATTTTTGACCACTTTCCTGAGGAAAAATGTAATTTCGTATCGTTGGTTATTGCCTGAAGGTTTATTGATGACATGGAGGGATAAGAAGGTGAGGATTCGGAGTCTTCAAGAAGCAAGAGAATTCATGGAACAACAACTTAATTTGTCAGAATTAGATGTTGAAGGAGAAGGGGAAAGTAGAAGTTTGGAGGAATCGCAAGAGGAAGAAGAGGTAGAGGAGAGGAGAGAAGGAAAGGCGGGAAAGAAGGGTGGGGGAATACGAAAAGTCGAGGAATTAACAGCACCTCAGAGGGAGACAAGACAAACAGTTAAGAAGGCTATAACAGCGGGAAAGTAAAAACTTAGCTGAGAAAAGGAAATGGGGGAATTAGTGCGTTTGATATCTGTAAATATTAACGGTTTAAATGCTCCTAATAAACGTAGTAGGATTTTGAATAAATTAAGAAAGGCTAAGTATGATATTGTCTGCATGCAGGAGACTCATATAAAAAAAGATCAAAACCATTTGTTAGAATGCCGGGCGTTGGGTAAAACTTATACCTCATTAGCAGATCAAAAAAAAAGAGGGATAGTGGTATATGTACGACATCATTTGAAATTCCAACAGGTTTTTGCTGACCAGGAAGGCCGGGTTCTCATGCTCGAAATAGAAATTGCCCAGTGGAAGTCTTTATTGGTTTGTATTTATGCCCCTAATGACAATCAGAGGACTTTTTATCAAAACTTATATGTTAAATTGGGGGAACTGGAATATGAACATGTCTGTCTAGTGGGGGATTTCAATGCTGTAATGGATAGAATGCAGGATTATGTCCCGGGAAACATACAAGGAAGGTTAAAGGATATTAAGAGAACATTACCAAAAATATGTAATGATTTAAGGGAGGAATTTGGATTACAGGATATATGGAGGTTGAGAAACCCCAATAAAAATCAATATACTTATTTCTCTCCCAGACACCACTCGTGGACCCGAATAGATATGATATGGATGTCTCTTGAGTTGAGGGGGCTGGTCTCGGAAGTGGAAATAGGGCCCAATCAGTGGGCGGATCATAACCCGCTAATGGTAACTTGGAAGATCACACATTGTAGGAAGAGTAGATGGAGAATGAATATAGGTATCCTGAAAGATGAAGAATTCATGAGTAAATTTAAGAAGGAGTTATATCTTTTTTTCCAGGAAAATAAGAAAGAGGATACTTCAATATACAATACATGGGATACGGTTAAGGCAGTGATGAGGGGATGGTTAATCAAATATATGATTGACAAACGTAGGGCGGGTAAGAAACACCGAGACAACCTCTTGAATAAATTACAACGGGTGGAAGAAAGGATGCAAAATGGATTAACCCAGACAACATTGATAGAGGAAAGGGAGTACTGGCAACACCAGATTAAATTATTAGATCAAGAGGAATTAGCAAATAAACTAAAGTGGACTAAACAAAAATTTTTTGAAAGGGCGAACAAAACAGGAAAATGGTTGGCTTACCGGCTTAGAAAGGAACAGGAACAACGGAGAATAGAAGGGCTGAAAGATGTAATTGGGAATTTCCATTGTACTAAGGAAGGCAAGAGAATGGTAGCTCAGGATTTTTTCACACAGCTTTATCAGAAAGGAGAGGAAAATATCTGTGAAATTCGGAAATATTTGGAAAAGACAGACTTGCCTAAAGTCTCGGAAACAATGAAGGAAATTCTTAATGCGGAATTTACGATGGAGGAAGTAGAAACAGTTATGAAAGCACAGGCGAATGGCAAAACCCCGGGTAGAGATGGCCTTCCAGTTGAATTATACAAAATAGTGTTTGACGTGATAGGAAGACACATGACGGATTTATTCAATGCGGTTATGAAAGAGGCTCAGGTTCCAGTATCTTGGACTGAGGCTTATATTTCTATTATCCCAAAAGAAGGAACTGATCTATCTCTTATTAAGAACTATAGACCAATATCATTACTAAACTCCGATTATAAGATATTTGCGGGGGTTCTTGCAGCTAGGCTTAGCTGCTTCCTTAACCAATTCATTCACTCAGACCAAAACGGCTTCCTTCCTAATAGATATCTACGAGATAATCTTAGAATTATCATGAATACACTAGAATTTTTCGAAAATCGCCCGGATAAACAATTAGCTTTAATTTTTGTTGACGCCCAAAAGGCGTTTGACAGAATCAGTTGGGAATTTATGATTTCTCAATTGGAATATATGGAGTTTGGTGGGAATTTTATTCGGGCAATTCGAGCTATTTACCGGGAGCAGACTGCAAGAGTTCTCATAGATGGAGAGGAGACGGAGAGAATTCAAATTCGTAGAGGTACAAGACAGGGATGTCCCCTTTCCCCATTGCTATTTGTATTAACTTTAGAGCCCCTGCTTAGAGAAGTGAGAGGAAACACGGAAGTAAGAGGAATGAAGATTAGGCAGGAGGAAGTTAAAGTTCAGGCTTATGCAGACGATCTTGTATTTATCTTGGATCAACCACTGGACTCGGGCCTGAAATTATTATGCTTGATTAGAGAGTATGGGAAGGTAGCGGGGTTAAAGATGAATGAAGAAAAAACTAAAATCCTAGTGAAAAATATGACTCAGATGCAAAGGCAACAGCTGGAGCAGTTAATGGGCTTAAGAATAACAAACAAAATTAAGTATCTGGGTATATGGTTGACCGCCAGATGTTCCTCCATAAAGGAGGATAACTATCTTCCTCTTTACAGCCAGATGCTCAGAGACTTAGAAAGATGGAAAAATCTCCAGCTATCAATCTTGGGAAGGGTGGCAACCATTAAGATGTGCGTGTTACCCAAATGGTTATTTCTATTCCAAACAGCCCCGGTAAGGTTGAATAAAGAGTTTTTTACAAATCTGGATAGGAGTATATCTAAATTTATTTGGCAGGGAAAGAGACCGCGGATTAGACTTAAAATGTTACAAGAACCCAAAAATAGAGGAGGATTTGGACTCCCAAATTGGGAGCTCTATCACCAAGCAGCGAACTTGATCTGGGTGAAAGAATGGATGGTCCTACAAAAGAGACGACTTTTGACATTTGAGGGAGCCGGTCTTCAACATGGCTGGCACTATTTCCTATGGCCGGGAGCATCCGGCCGCCCTAGACACTTTGATGATCACTATTTACGTAGGACGCTTGGGTACACTTGGGAAAAGGTTAGAAGAAGAGTATATTCAAAAGTTCCATGTTGGATTTCGGCGCAGGAAGCTCAGGTTTACCCGACATTGTATAAAGGGGAGAAAACCTTGACGTATGAAGGCTTCTTGGATGTTCAGGGTAATCCGAAGTCACAAGAATTATTAACTCTTCAAGGATATAAGATAGACTGGTGGTCTTATTCTCAAGTGCACTCCAGGTATAAAAAAGATTTACATAGTGAAGGAATCTACCATAAAAGACAAGAATTGGATAAGATCTTATTAGAAGGAGGGAAAGGGATATTATCTAAATGTTATGCATATTTATTGTCTCTGCAGATAGGACAGGATGTAGTGAAGGATTGTATGATAGCATGGGGGCGAAATTTTGGATATCCCCTTGACTTCCAGCAATGGGAACAGATTTGGTTGAAAAATATGAAATTAACTATGGCCTCCTCATATAAAGAAAACATATATAAAATGGTCTACCGGTGGCATCTCCCCCCGGCGAGATTAGCTAAAATGTTTCCCGGGACATCTGCCTGCTGTTGGAAGTGCGGTTACAGCAATGGAACCTATTTTCACCAATGGTGGACCTGCCCGCAGGCGGTTAAACATTGGAAAAAAATACGGCAATGGATTTTGGAAATTACACAGATTCATTTGGAACTAAGACCTGAGATTTTCCTATTGGGGGCAAAACCTTTGAATATTAAATCAGATATATGGTTCTTGTTGATTCACATTATCACTGCAGCAAGATTAGCGTATGCGCAGGAGTGGAAAAATCAATACTTACCGATAGATTTGAAAATAATATATAAAATTAATGAGTGTGCGGAATCAGATAGATTAACTAGATTGATCAATGGTAAAAAAGATTCAGAATTTTATAACAGTTGGAAAGTATGGTACGATTGGGTCCAGAAAAGGTGGGATAGAATAGATATATGATGATGTATATATATATGATGATGTATATATATATGATGGCAAATATGTATGTATAAAGGAATGATTTTATACTTATGGACAATGTAATCATATTATACCATGGTGGCAGGATTGTATATTTTATTTGTGTATTAGTGCATAGAATATATTAATAAAAATTATTTAAAAAAAAAAAAAAAAGGAGACCTGAGGAGCCACTCCTGCCTTTTGGCAGCTCTGCGCACCCGTGCATTGAAAACAGGCTCCTCCTCTTTATCCTCTTCACTTAAAGGAGCTTCTGGAGGTTCTGAAGGCCCTGGCTGAATCCCTGCCTCTGGCACCACATCTTCTCCAGCCTCTTACTGTCCGACTCGAGCGCCAGCTGCACAAGCTGCTGGCGCAGCACTACACCAGCCTCCTCGTTGTCGGACTCAGCTACAATCTGCACAGGGTCTTGCTGGGCCTTTGTGGACTACAATTTGGTGAATCCTCGTGGATTATAACTTTGTGGATTATAACATAGAAGCTACTAAAAAGAAAAAAAGAAGAAAGAAAGCAATCCTTGATGAACGGAACTTAGATTATGGATATTTTGGACTCGTGAAATATAGCATCTAAAAGCAGGAAGTGATTTGAGGCTTGAAAATGAGAACTGGGAATAAGAAAGGAAATTGTTGGACTATAGCAGGTATATGTTATAAGTTGGATATAGTGAAGTACAATTGTGTTTGACTTACAGTATTATTTATTGTTGAGTTACTGATTAGTTGTTTTTGTTAAATAATAACTATCTAAAATATTTGACTATTCCAAACTATCAAAATGACAAGTAACATAAATTCGAGTAAAACAGGGAGGAAAACCTCATCATCTGCACCATCATCAGAAGCATCATTGTGCCTGGCAAGTCTATAGGCATCATGTTGCAGAATGAAAAATTAAATGCTTTTCAGTCAGATATGAAAAATCATTCAATCATTACAGGAATCACTACAAGGAGCCATGGTTAGAACCATGAGGATATGGTAGATAGGATGCAAAAGATGGAACAAAAAATGGAAGATGAAATAGATAATATCCAGCAAATAATTACTAAAAATGAACAACGGATCCAGAAAATGGAAGAAAAGACAGAGCAAACAGATAAGAAAGTAGAATAGATTAACTAAGGTAGATAATGATCTGGATCGACCCATAATTATGTTGGAGATAGATAAGGCAGAATATTTCCTAAGATTCCAGAATGTTGAGGAGGAAAAGGGGAAAAAATGGCAGAATTTTTCTTGCAGAAAAATTACTGGGAGAGGCGTTGGAAATAGACAAACAGGAAGCTCTCTACAGGATGGAAGAAATATTTAGAGTACAAGGTATGCGAAAAGAAACAAGCTTCCCAGAGAGGTACATTTGAGATTTTCAAACAAGGCAACAAGAGTAAAAATACTCCAAAGAGCAAGAGATGCACCATTGAAATACAAAGGAAGAGAAAAAGTAGTTTTGAAGCAAATACCCAGAAGGGTAAGAGACACAAGAAAACAATATCAATTTCTGACAAGACGATTAAATATGAGGTAAAAATTAGGTAAATAGATGGTTAATACTTGAGGGAATATTGGTGACTTGAAGGAAAAAAGACACAGATTAGACACAGTGGAGAGTGAACGACATTTAAAGAAAAAACAAAATTATTAAACTTTTTAAAAAAAACAAAAAGAAAGTTTCTTTTCAACAGGTTCACGTCGGTAAAGAATTTCTTACTCATACATTTTTTCTCCCTTATTCTAATGTATCTTTTGCACATATACTACTAATATTAATTTATTTGTTTATTTATTATTTATTTGTTTATTTGTTTATACATATAAATAACCGTGTACACAATTTCATTTCTACAGTTTTTGTTTCCTCATATTTGTTATTGTACTTCTACTCCTACTTTGACCATTATTTAATTCTTTCTTGCCTTTTATCTCTCTCCTCCAGCCATTCATACCATTTCTCCCACACTAAGTAATATTCTGTTTCCTTTTTTCCTTGTATGTCCTTTGTAAGTTTGTCCATTTCCACACATTCCAAAACTTTTCTTTTTTAATAAATTTTTATTATAGTTCAAAAAAACAAAAACAAAAACAAATGTATAATAGTTTTTCTATCACAGTGTAACATCACCAAAATATCCATGTATACATACACCAATAATCAGAAAGTAAAAATAGAAACTATTTACATATTCTTATATACAAATTTACATTTCCAATACTTATTGATTACCATAATTATACCATCATCTATAATTATAATCCAACATTATCCTTTATCTCTCTTCCATCGTTTCTGGATTCAATCATACCACATGTTCCAACTACTATAAAAATCTGAGTCTCTTTTACCCTTGATCAGTTTTGTAAGTCTGTCGGATTCCGCACATTCCATGATTTTATAAATTATTTTTGAGTCCGTTGGTAAGTCCTCATTCTTCCATTCTTGTGCAAATGCCAGTCTCCCTGCAGTGATTATGTGCAGCATCAGATACATTTAGTCAATCCAATATTTGCGGGTCTAGCCCCCAACAGAAAGGTTTCAGGTTTCAGTTCCACTCTACAGTGTGTAATTTCAAGCAACCATTGTCGTATTTTCATCCAATATTTAGCTGCTAGCAGACATGTCCACCATTGGTGGAAGTAGGTTCCATTGCTATGCCCACATTTCCAGCACTGTGGAGATGTCCCGGGAAACATTTTAGCTAATCTTGCTGGAGATGGGTGCCATCTATAAACCATCTTATAAATATTTTCTTTATAAGAGGACACCATAGTTAATTTTAAATTTTTAAGCCAAATCTCCTCCCATTTTTGAAAATCCAATGAATAACCCATATTTCGCCCCCAGGCAATCATGGAGTCTTTGACAACTTCCTCCCCCACTTTCAATGATAATAGGAAGAATAGCATCTCGATAAAACTTTCCTGTCATTACCTAACAATATTTTATCCAATTCTTGTTTCCCATGATATATCCCTTCACTATCCTGATCTTTCTTCCACCTTGAGTATATTTGGGTATAGGCCCACCAGTCTATATTACACCCCTCCGACCTCAGTTTTTCTGTGTCTTCAGCCTGCCCTATGTCTTCATAGGTCAAGACCTTCTCTCCTTTATATAACGTCGGGTATACCTGGGCCTCCTGGGTCGAAATCCAACATGGTATCTTCAGATACAACTTTCTCCTTAGTCTTTCCCAGGTATCCCATAGGGTCTTACGTAAATAATGATTCCAAAAATACCTCAGTCAGGTTGACTGTCCTGGCCATAAAAAGTGATGCCAACCGTGTTGAAGGCCGTGGCCTTCTGCCGCCAATAGCCACCTCCTTTTCAGGGCGATCCAATCCTTCACTCATATCAGTATGGCTGCCTGATGGTAAAGCTCCCAGTTTGGGAGTCCAAATCCCTCTCTATGAACATAGGAACCTGCATCATCCTAAACTTAATCCTTGATTTTTTACCTTGCCAAATAAATTTAGAATTCCAAAACTTTTCTCATCAAATTATCTTTGGTTGGTATATTATTGTTTTTCCAATTCTGTGCATAGATTATTCTTGCTGCTGTGATAATATGAATAATTAAATATTGTATTTCTTTTTCATATGACCCTGGGAGTATTCCTAGTAAAAATATTTCTGGCCTCATCTCTATATGTTGTTTGGTTATTTCTTCTAATTGTGATCTGTTTTTACTCCAATATTGTTTCACTTTATGACAAGACCACCACATGTGGTAATACATTCCCTTTTGCTGTTTGCATTTCCAGCACATATTGGGAAACATCTTTGCCAGTCTGGCTGGTGGCAAATGCCACCTCTAAAACTTTTTGTATATGTCTTTATAGGATACAGACATTGTCAGTTTATAACTTTTGTTCCATAATTTCTCCCATTTGTCCAATTCAATGTTATATCCGAAATTTTTTGCCCAATTATCATATTTTCCTTAATTACCTCCTCTTCCAATTTATACAAATTGGAAGAGGAGGTAATTAAGGAAAATATGATAATTAATATGATAATTAATAGATACAGTAGTTATAATTTTTTTATCAATTTATCTTCTGTGCCTTGGAGGATTTTATCATTCATGTATTTCTCTTTGGAATCAAAGAGTATTGTATCAAATCTGTTTTATATCTAGATTTTATTTGCATGTAAGGCCACCAATCAATGTCTGTACCCTGTTCTTTTAATTCCTGTCTTGTTTAATTCCTGCCTTGACTATTTAACAAATATTTATATCTTAATCTATATGTCGATTTATGTAGATTTACATCTAAATCTATATGTCAATGTCTAATGCTGTGATGGCGAACTTATGGCACATGTGCCACAGGTGGCATGTGGAGCCATATCTGTGGGCACACAAGCGTTGCCCTAGCTCAGCTCCAGCGCGCATGCATGCACCGGCCAGCTGATTTTTGGGCCTTCTGGGCCCACCAGAAGTCGGGAAATGGGCCATTTCCGGCCTCTGGAGGGCTTCTGGGGGGGAAGGCCGTTTTCGCCCTCCCCAGGCTCCAAGAAAGCCCCTGGGTCCTGGGGAGGGCGAAAAACAGGCTTACCAGGTCCACCAGTAATCTTTTTGCTGTCGCGAACCAAAAGTTGGGGGGGAATGGAGGGGCATTGAATTATGGACACACATGCGTGCGACCCCCTCATGCTGCCCCTGCTTTTGGCACGCGACGGCAAAAAGGTTAGCCATCACTGGTCTAATGCGTTTGGGTAAATTTGTGCCTCCATTGTGGATAACTATTCTGGAATTTTATCACAGTGATTCTTTTTTATCTCTTGCCATGTTTATAGTAGTGCATCTCTGATTAAATATAATTGAAAATAGTTATGTTGTCTATTTTTTCCCTCCCATAAAAAGGCATGCTACCCTCTCTATAAATTGTATCCCTCTAATGTTAAAATTCTTTTGTTTTGTAATTCCATCCAGTCTTTGATCCATATAATTGCTTAATGCATTGTAAGCTGCCCTGAGTCTCCGGAGAAGGGTGGCATATAAATCAAATTTTATATATATATATATATATATTTGTTTATGTAAGTTTTCACGGGTATGTATGTGTGTATAGTTAATATTTCGGGTTTCTTCCCGTGTAATTGTGGATATATCCCTAAAAGGGTAGAAGCGACGTTTCGGCAGAATCCCATCTGCCATCATCAGGCTTATGCCAGTAGTCATTTTGCACTAACTGACGTTGGAATTTCAAATCTGGTGCTGGTATTCTGGGATGGCTCCACCTTTTCATTCTGATTGGTTGGGAGTCCCAGTATGTGTTTATTGGCTTGGCTTCGGGTGTATGGTCGGTTTTTCTCCACTAGGTGGCAGGGCTTTATCTTTGTGGCTGGTTTGAATATGATTTGGTTGGGATTTTTTTGTGCAATGTTTGGTCCATGTTCCACATATGGTGTCAAGATTCGTCTATCTATGAGAGCAGGTTTCCAAATAGTAGGCAGACGTGAAGTGTCATCCCGTTTATTCATGCAATATGGTCTTTTTTCCATTTCTATTGCTTCTCTGATTATCCTGCCATTGAGATGTTCTATTTTTGCAACTGTTTTTGTTTTATTAAAATTAATGTTGTGTCCTGTTGTATTTATATGTTGAACTAATGATGATGTGTGTTCTTGCTTTTGTATTGAGTTTTTGTGTTCCTCGATGCGCACACTCATTCTTCTGTTGGTCTGTCCAATGTATGTTGATGGGCAGGAAGCACATGGGATTTCATATATGCCTTGATCTTCTAATTCTATTTTGTCTTTGGGGTTTCTCAGAATGGACGATATCTTTCTATCTGTGCAAAATATGGTTTTGATGTTGTGTTTTTGTAGTACTTTGCTAATTTTATCTGTTGTTCCCCTTATATAGGGCAAGATGGCTTTCCCATTGTTTTGTTCCTCTTGTTGTTTTTTGAGCCATCCCAGAATACCAGCACCAGATTTGAAATTCCAACGTCAGTTAGTGCAAAATGACTACTGGCATAAGCCTGATGATGGCAGATGGGATTCTGCCGAAACGTCGCTTCTACCCTTTTAGGGATATATCCACAATTACACGGGAAGAAACCCGAAATATTAACTATACACACACACACATATATATATATATATATATATATATATATGTACATACATACATACATACATACACACACATACACACACACACACACACATATATGATGTTGCTTTTCCCAATCTGGGAGTCCAAATCCTACTTTTTCTCTACTATCTTGCAGTGATTGTATTTTGATTCTTGATTTTTTTCCCCCCTATTAATAAACTATTAATAAATAGTTTATTTATTAATTAATAGTTTGCTATTAATTTATTTAGCTCTTTTAAAAAGTTTTTTCCTAATTTTATGGGTACTAGTTGGAATAAGAACAGTATTCGTGGTAACACGTTCATTTTAATAGATGCTATGTTTCCTAAAAAGGATAGTTGTAATTTACTCCAAATTTTGAAGTCTTTCTTTATCCGTAGTATTAATTTATTGTAGTTGTCTGCTTTGATCGATGAACCTTTATTTGTTAACCATATTCCTAAGTATTTTATTTTTTTTGTCGGAGTGGACAAAGTACTTCACAGCGCAGGAGGTAGAAAAGGGAGCAAGCAGAAATATTGGAAGTGACACCAGAAGGGAACATATAACAAGAAGAAATGCAAACAGAGGAAAAATAGAGAAGAGAAAGAGAAGGAGCAAAACAGAAAGAACAGAGAGAAATAAGATCAGCTAGGAAAACCAAACCTATCTATAAGTAAACAATGGAAGAAGAAACAAAATTACTATGAATATATGCACCTAATAATAAACAAGATAATCATAGAATTGGAAAATGAAAATATTTGTGTGGTAGGAGACTTTAATGCAATTGTAGACACAGAATCTGAGCAGTAAAATAGGTAAAAAAGCCAGGAAAACATTCCCAAAAACTTTTTAAAAAAATGATGACAGTTTTGAGGGAATTATTTATTTAGCAGAGTGATGGCATTCGGGAAAAAACTGCTCTTGTGTCTAGCTGTTCTGGTGTTCTCTATAGTGTCATTTTGAGGGTAGGAGTTGAAACAGTTTATGTCCAGGATGTGAGGGGTCTGTAAATATTTTCATAGCCCTCTTTTTGACTCATGAAGCATACAGAACCTCAATGGAAGGCAGGTTGGTAATAATTTTTTTTTCTGCAGTTCTAATTATCCTCTGAAGTCTTGTTGGGTTGCAGAACCAAACCAAACAGTTATAGAGGTGCAGATGACAGACTCAATAATTCCTCTGTAGAACTGTATCAGCAGCAGTTTGAGCTTTCTGAGTTGGCGCAGAAAGAACATTCTTTGTTGTGCGTTTTTGATGATGTTTTTGATGTTAGGTGTCCATTTTAGGTCTTGAGATATGGTAGAACCTAGAAATTTGATGGTCTCTATTGTTGATACTGTGTTGTGTAGTATTGTAAGAGGTGGTAGTATGGGAGGGTTTCTCCTAAAGTCCACCACCATTTCTACGGCTTTGAGTGTGTTCAGTTCCAGATTGTTCTGGTCGCACCATGAGGCTAGTTGTTGAACCTCACATCTATATGCGGATTCATCATTGTCTTGAATAAGACCGATCACTGTTGTGTCATCTGCAAACTTCAGTAGTTTAACAGATGGATCGTTTGAGATGCAGTCATTGGTATATGTATATATATGTATATATATGTGTATATATGTTTTCTCAGGTTTTCGCGGGTGTTTGTATGTAGGTCTTTGGTTATTCGGGTCTTCTCCCACGTAAAATTGGAAGTGTCTTGGCGACGTTTCGACGAAGTCTCATTCGTCATCTTCAGGCTGGTGTTCTCGGCTTCGTGCTTCCAGGAGCAATGTGAGATCGCAGCTGTCTCTTCCTTTTAACTGCTAGTGGAGGTGTGAGCTGATTGGGTGGGAACTTGGCTGTGTTCTGATTGGGTGGAGGTGTGTTCTGATTGGTTAGGGGCTTGGCTGTGCTCTGATTGGCTGGGGTTGTGTTCTGTTTGGGTGGGGGCTTGGTTGTGCTCAGCTTAGTCTGAGTTGCAGGGGGATTTGAGCTGGTGAGCTGCGTTGTTGTTGTTTGGCTTCGTGTTTGTGGCCGTGCGAGCTCTTCATGGTGGGTGTCAGTCTGCTTCATGTATGGATTGGAGGGGTTTAAAGTGGCTAATGATGCAGCTGCGGTCTGGCTTCTGGTCCTTGGTCGTGGCTCATTATCAGTGTGGGTTTGAGTCTGCTTTCTGCGTGGATGTGTGGTGGTGACATCAGGTGTGGCACTCGTGAGTGTGGGTCTGGTGTCATTCGTCGTGTTAGGGACTCGTTTGTCAATAAGGGCGGGTTTCCAAATGGCTGGTAGGCGGGAGGTATCGTCTCGTTTGTTCATGCTGTGTGGGCGTTTTTCTATCTCAATGGCTTCTCTGATTATTCTGTTGTTAAAGTGTTCAGTTTTGGCGATAGTTCTGGTCTTTTTAAAGTCAATATCATGTCCTGTGGCTTTAAGGTGTTGGACCAGGGAAGAAGTTGGTTCCTCTTTTCTGACTGAGTTCTTGTGTTCTTCTATGCGTGCACTTATTCGTCTGTTGGTTTGTCCGATGTATGTGGTGGGGCAGGCGGTGCATGGGATTTCATATACTCCTTGATTTTCTAACTCAATTTTGTCTTTGGGGTTCCTTAGGATGGTGGATATTTTTCGGTTTGTGCAGAATGCTGTCTTGATGTTATGTTTGTGGAGGATTTTGCTTATTCTGTCTGTGGTGCCTTTTATGTATGGGAGGAGGGCCTTGCCGTTTTCTTGTTCTCTGTCTTGGATTTTAGTGGGGGTTTCTTTTTGGATTAGGTTGGTGATCTTATTTCTTTGGAATCCATTGGATGTGAGTACGTTAGTGAGGGTGTGTAGTTCGGTTTTTAGGTGTTGTTCGTCAGCTAAGCGTTTTGTTCTGGAAATGAGTGTCTTGGCTACAGAGTTGATCTGGGCAGGGTGGTGGTGTGAGAGTGCGTGCAGATAGCGGTTTGTGTGTGTTTTCTTCTGGTATATAGTGTGTCCTAGGGAGCCATTGGATTTTCTGTAGACTAAGACATCCAGGAAGGGAAGTTGGTTGTTCACTTCTGTTTCCATGGTGAACTGTATTTTGGGGTGTAGGCTGTTGAGGTGTGTGAGGAAGTTGTCCAGTTTTTCTTTCCCATGTGGCCAGATTATGAAGGTGTCGTCCACATATCTGAGCCAGAGTTTGGGTTTGTGATCGGAATGTGTATATATGTATATATATGTGTATATATATATCATATATATCATATATTGATATATATATATCAATGTTTATTCTGTTTATATATATATATGTTTATATATATGTGATTCTGTTTAACTTCACCTGCTGCTTCCTGTCTGTTAGGAAGCTGGCTGGTTTATTCAGTTAGAAGAATGTCTGGAATGATGGTGTTGAATGTTGAACTAAAGTCTACAAATAGGTCTTTCGAGATTCAAGATGTTGTAGGATGTAGTGCAGAGTCATATTAACAGCATCATCTGTTGATCTATTTGCTCAGTATGCAAATTGCAGGGGGTTTAACAGCAGATCCGTGATGGTTTTCAAGTGGGACAGCACTAGCCTTTCAAAGGTTTTCATAACTACAGATGTTAGAGCAACTGGTCTGTTCAGTTCTTTGATGGTGGACTTCTTCGGCACTGGAATGATAGTAGAGTGTTTGAAGCAAGAAGGAACATAGCACATCTCTAGTGATTTATTGAAGATACGGGTGAAGATGGGGGCCAAGCACAGACTTTTAAGCAAGAAAGAGTTATCTTGTTTGGGTCTGGAGCTTTTCCTGGCTTTTGTCTGTGAAACAGGTCTTGCACTTCCTTTTCTGTGATCACTAGGGGTTGTGAATCCAATGGGATGGGATCAGTTGTAGGCGGTTTGGCTGTTGCTGGTGTGTCCGAGGTGGGGGTTGTGGAGATAGGTGGCTGTAGTTTCCTTTCAAACCTGCAGTAAAAAACGTTCAAGTCATCTGCCAGTTGTTGATTTCCTTCAGCTTGGAAAGAAGGTTTGCCGTAACCGGTGATATTTTTAAGAGTTTTCTACATGTTTGCTGGTTCATTTGTTGAGAACTGATTCTTTAGCTTTTCAGAGTAGCTTCTTTTTGCTGCTCTGATCTCCCTTGTTAATACATTTCTGGCCTGATTGCACAGCATTTTATCATCTTTTCTGTAGGCTTCCTCTTTAGAACGACATGGCTGCTTAAGTTTAACTCTAAACCAAGGTTTGTTGTTACTGTATATTCTCAAGTTCCTGGTTGGTACACATGACCAACTGATCTTCACAGAAGCTGACATATGATATTAACAGTATCTGTGAGTTCATTTAAGTCTGCAGAGATACTTTCAAAAACATTCCAATCAGTGCAGTCAAGATGGGCCTGTAGCTTTAACTATGCCTCCTCAATCCAAGTCCTCAGTGATTTAATTGTTGGTTTTGTGGTTTTAAGTCTTTGCCTGTAAGCAGGTACAAGGTGAATCATGCAATGATCAGAGTGTTCCACAGCTGCTTGTGGTAAGGACCGATAAGCATCTTTTAGTGTTGTGTAGCAATGGTCTAAAGTATTCTTGCCTCTACTGGGACAATTAACATGCTGAAAATATTTTGGTAGCTCTTTCCTTAAATTTGCTTTGTTTAGATCTCCCAAAATAATGGCCAGTGAATCAGGGTATTTGGCTTCAGCCTCCATAATCTGGTCAGCTAGATTCATAATGCTTGTTTACACAGGCTTGTGGAGGGACATAAACAGCAATTAGTAGAAATGAGGAGAACGCACGTGGACAGTAAAATGGTTTACAGGTGATAAGTATGATGACATCAGAACTGAAAGCATGTGTGCAAGACATAGAAATAGAACCTAATGTTTGGGCAGATCATAATCCGATGAAAGTTGTATGGGAAGGACAAAAAAGAAAATGGAGATGGACATTAAATCAAGCAATACTGCAAGAAAAATAATTTATACAAAAGATGGAAAAAGAATTGGAATTTTTCTTCAAAGAGAACAGGAAGGAAGAGACCTCCATACAAATTGTGTGGGATACTGTTAAAGCATATACCCAGGGATTACTTATAACATATATGCGGAAAAAAATAAGAAGAAGAAACAAAATAAGATAATGTTAGAAGAAGAATATAAAGATTGGAATTAGAATTACAGAGAGAACCACAAAAAAAGGCATTGAAAAACCGAATAGATATAATAAAACATAAAATGAACTTATTGAAAAACAAAATGGCTTATAAAATTAAAAGTGCAAAACAAAACGTTTTGAAAATGCGAATAAGCCTGGAAGATGGTTGGCATACAAACTGAAAAAAAAAAGAGAGAAAAGGATACATCAACTAATTGATAAGAAAGGGACTCTTCACTATCAGAATGAGGAGAAAAAAGCTATCATAAAAGAGTACTATGAGAAATTGTACGATAAGGAGGAAATTCTGGAAAATAAAATACAACAATATTTGGAACAATTTGAACTTCCCAATCGGATACAGTTAAGGATATGTTGAATGAATGGATAACTATGATGGAAATGGCAGAAGCGATTAAGAGACAAAAAAACAATAAAACACCAGGGCCCAATGGGCTACTGGCAGAATTCTATAAACATCTAGAAGAGGTATTAAGTCCATTATTAAGTGATGGTAGAAGTTTACAATGAAGTATTACTAGAAGCAAAAATACCAAACTCATGGATGGAAGCAAATATTACCCTCATACCGAAAGATGACTCAGATTTAACAAGTTAAAGAACTATAGGCCAATATCCTTATTGAATGTGGACTATAAAATATTTGCTTCAGTAATAACAGAGATATTTTTTAAAAAAATTGAATGAATTTATACATCCAGTTCATAATGGAGACGGATCAAAAATAATATGAGAATGATTCTAAATACATTGGAGTATTATGAAATACACCCTGGAAAACAAATGGCATTGATGTTTCTAGATGCACAAAAAGCATTTGACAACGTTAATTGGCAATTCATGATAGCACAACTAAAATATATGGACTTTGGGGAGAGATTTATTAATATGGTCAAAGCAATATCAGCCAAGGTGATAGTAAATGGAGACATGACAGAGAACTTCGATATCAAGAAAGGCACCAGACAGGGATGTCCACTGTCTCCCCTGCTATTCATATTGACTTTGGAAGTGTTAACCAGGAGCATTTGGCAAGATGAAAAAAATAAAAGGAATGGAAATTTAAAAAGAGAAATACAAACTATAGGCATTAGCATTAGACTTGGTCTTTATATTAGAACAGCGGTTCTCAACCTGGGGGTCGACCCCCTTTGGGGGTCAAACGGCCATTTCACAGGGATCGCCAAAGACCTCTCTCGCCCCCCCCGACTCACCCTCACCCTCTGCTTCTGTTGGATCGCTTGTCGCTTACCCCGCCCACTCCCAATCTATTGCTGCCTCCTGAGTCCCAGCTGATGGCTAGAGGGAAACAAACCAGTGGTGGGATTCTGCCGGTTCTAGGTGGTTTGGCCGAACTGTTTGTTAAATTGCTGGTTCGCCCCGCCCCTTGCCAATAAATAGTGGGGGTGGGGCGGGGTGAGAGGTGGGCGAGCCAGTAATTTAACAAACGGTTCGGTGTTTTTTTGTAATTTATTGGCCTCACAGCACACCGAACTGTTCGTTAAATTGCTGGCTCATCTGCCCCTCGCCTTGCCCCGCCTCCCACCCGCGCAGCTTCAGCCTACCCTAGCCCAGGGCTGGGCAATTGTGGCTCTTTTACAACCTGTGGACTTCAATTCCTGCCTAGCCCATTCTGGGGAATTGTGGAGAATGCTGGGAGTTGAAGTCCACAAGTCTTAAAGCTGCCAAGGTGGGAGACATCTGCTGTTACACTGTAGAATCCTTTCAAACATGAAGATGGCCAAGTAAGTATCCTCCTTGAGAGACAACAGTTGAACATCAGGAGGGCTGTTAGAGGGCAGGGCTACATTTGGAAATTTTTGCATTTTTGCAAGTGGTGCAATACGATCTGGTGTCTGCAATGGAGAGCAAAATCCAGCTTCTTCTCTCCGCTGTAAGTTCGGCATCAGGATTCCACTTTGGTATATTTGCAGCACAAGGCAGCCCTCCTCTCTTGCTGCTTGGGGCTTGGAGCGGTAAACAGCGTCTGGTTTGGGGATTAGCCGGATTTTGCTCTCCATTGCTCTCTCAGCCCCCTGCAAGCTCTCGTCTCTCGAGGAGCGCTCCCTGAAGTGGTGCGGGAAACTTTGGTTGGGCTTCTCGAGAGATGAGAGCTTGCAGGGGGCCGAGAGAGCAATGGAGAGCAAAATCCAGCTGCTCCCCAAACCAGACGCTATTTACCGCTCCGAGTCGGCAGGAAATGAGGGCTCCCTTGCGCCGCAAATATACCAAGGCGGAATCCTGATGCTGCACTTACAGCAGAGAGAAGAAGCTGGATTTTGCTCTCCATTGCAGACACCAGATCGGCCCCCTGCAAGAGAATGAAAGAGAGAAATTGGGGGAGAGTGGGGGAGAGAGAGGGAAAGAGAAAGGGGGGGAAGAGAGAAAGAGAACGAGAGAAAGAGGGGGAGAGAGCGAGAGAAAGAGTGGGGAGAGAGAGAAGGGAGAGAGAAAGAGAATGAGAGAAAGGGGGGAGAGAGAAAGAAAGAGTGTGGGAGAGAGAGAAGGGGGAGAGAAAGAATGAGAGAGTGGGGGAGAGAGAAGAGGGAGAGAAAGAGAATGAGAGAGAGAGTGGAGGAGAGAGAGAAGGGGGAGAGAGAGAATGAGAGAGAGGGGGGGAGAGAAAGAGGGGGAGAGAAAGAGAATGAGAGAGAGAGAGTGGGGGAGAGAGGGAGAAAGAGGGGGGAGAGAATGAGAGAGAGTGGGGGAGAGAGAGAAAGGGGGGAGAGAAAGAGAATGAGAGAGAGAGAGTGGGGGAGAGAGGGAGAAAGAGGGGGGAGAGAAAGAGAGAATGAGAGAGGGGGGGAGAGAGAGAAAGATGGGGGAGAGTGCCTGAAGGACCCTATCCCGTCACTGGGAGTCCAGGTGCTTCAGCAAGTGGCGCACTGGATTCGTATTAGTGGTCTGCAAAATTTAAAATTATGAACTTGGTGGTCCCTGAGGTCCAAAAGGTTGGGGACCCCTGCTCTGGAGGATTTAAGTAGCTTAACTGTGCTTGCTGGTCAATACCAGAATTACAGAGTTGGAAGGGACCTTTGGAGGTTTCTAGTCCAGAGATCTCCAACCTTGGCAACTTTCTTTGCCTGGGCCTGATGCTTCCTGAGAGGCAGGGGGTCTCTCCGAATGGGACCCCCTCCCCAAAAGGCTGGCCCCAAAGCCCTAGTTCAGAGGTCTTCAAACTTAGCAGCTTTAAGACTTGTGGACTTCAACTCCCAGAATTCTCTAGCCAGCATAGCTGGCTGGGGAATTCTGGGAGTTGAAGTCTGCCAGGCTTAAAGTTGCCAAGGTTGGAGATCTCTGGACTAGAAGATAAATGATGGCATAAATGATGACCGGTCAAAAGTGCGAGGACCTGTCAGAAATCACTTTTTTCAGCCCTCTGGGTAGTCCTTTTGTGCACAGGGACTACTCAGAGGGCTGAAAAAGTTAGTCCTCAAATTTATGACTGTCCTCACATTTTACGTTTTTTGCCCTATCTTATCACCACGGTGAAGAGAAGCAGTTGTGAAATGAGTGACATGGTTGTTAAGAATGCTGCACGGGCATAAATGTGAGGATGGTCATAGGTGTGAGGACCAGTCAAAAGTGTGAGGATCTGTCAGAAATGACTTTTTTCAGCCCTCTGAGTAGTCCTATACACATAGCCATGGCCACCCGGTCACATGACCAGCTAGCCACACCCACCCAGTCACATGACCTTCAAGACACACCCACAAAATAAGCCACGCCCACAGAACCGATAGTAAAAAAATTTAGAACCCACCCCTGGTTGGGGGTCACCACAACATGAGGAACTGTATTAATGGGTCGTGGCATTAGGAAGGTTGAGAACCACTGTATTAGAAGATCCCCCCCCTAGAATCTGGACTGAAGCTAATTAGAAGAATATGGGGAAGTAGCAGGATTGAAAATAAACAGGGATTTTAGTCAAGAATCTCAGATACACAAAAAAGAGTGTTGATGAAAGAATTAACACACAGATAGTTTAAAAAGTGAAATATTTAGGAATACAACTAACAGCAAAATGTGCAACAATTAAAGAGGATAATTATATGAAATTAAACTAGACTTGGTGAAATGGAAAAATTTACAACTGTCACTATCAGGAAGAATAGCTACTATAAAAATGAACATTTTGCCAAGATTACTATACTTATTCCAAACAATACCAATAAAACTGGAGAAAAAATATTTTAAAGAACTAAATAAAATAATATTAAAATATGTTTGGTTAGGAAAGAAAGCAAGAATAGGCTTGAAAATGTTGCAGGAAACCAAAAAAAGAGGGGGCTTTGAACTACCAAATTGGGAATTGTACTACCAGGCCTCGGTACTCACCTTGGATCAGTTTGAGACACATAAGATTATTAACATTAGAAGGGCATGACTTCCAACTAGGCTGTCATGCTTTCTCATGGTATGGGAAGAATAAGATACAGTTATTTTCAGAGACATTATGTTAGGAATGCACTGCTAACAGTCTGGTTTAAAATAAAAGAACAACACTATTTGAAAATATCAATCTGGCTTTCCACTATGGAGGCATCGGTACATCCTAATGTTATTAATATGGAAAAAAATATATGATATAAAGATATGTTGAATGACAAAGGGGAACTAAAAACTAAACAGGAACTTAATAGCCAAGGGATAGACATCGCATGGTGGCCACATATGCAGATAAAATCCCAGATACAATGCTAACATGTATGGTTTTAATAGTTAACAGAACTAGACCAGATATTAACTGGAACAGATGATAAACTGATAAAAAAATTATATTGTTACTTATTAAGGTAACAGGTGAGCAGGTAAAGGAGACAATGATCTCCTTTACCTGCTCTAAACTTTGGATATGCAATAGAATTAGATAAATGGCAGAAACTATGGGATAGAAATATTAAACTGACTATGTCAACTGCATATAAAGAAAATCTGTATAAAATGCAAGACTGGAAAAATGCCATCTAAAAATGCCCCCCCCCCCCCAAAAAAAATTCTACTAAATGTTGGAAGTGTAATCAATCATCTGGTTCATGTGGTGGACATGCCCAAAAGCTAAAAAATACTGGACGAAAAGACATACTTGGCTGGGAAAAATGACAAAGCAACATGACTTGAAACCAGAGATATTTTTGTTGGGCATTCTACCGGAAAAACATGATTAAAAGGTTACATATCTGGTCTTGCATATATTAACCGCAACTAGAATTGTATTTGCACAGCAATGGGAAAATGATGAGATTCCATCTGAGGGGAATGTAATTAAGAAAATATTAGAATGTGTTTAACTTCATTAATTTCCTGCATAAATTCCTGATGTGATTTTTGAAGTTTATCATCTATCTCCTGTTGAGATTTTTGAAATTTATCATCCAAAGTTTTAGAAATAAATTCTTTTAAATCTCCCACATCAAAATCTTTTTTCTGAGTCTGTATCTGTTGTACTGGGGGAGGCTGTGCTTTATGTGTGGGAGATCCACCTCCTATTGCTTTCGCTTCCTGCTTCTTTGAGGCCATCCTGCCACGTAGGCTAGTTTTACTAAAAAGGGAAGTTCTTCTTCCTCTCCCACCTCCACAAAGACTTCTAAAAAAGTCCCCCAGATTTAATCAAATAAGAACCAAAGTAAAGCAAAGTCCAGTATTGAAAAAGGAGAAATTTCTCTCTTATTTCTCTTGTTGCAAGCGAAGCAACTTCGTAGCAGTTTAGAAACTTTGTAACAAAGCAAGATGAGTTCAGCAATCCACACTCGCCAGCTCGTTAACTCTAAGGCTAAGCGCCATGTTTTTACAGTTCACTTTCACTCATCCGCATTTTTTCATTCAGATTAAAAAGCCAAGAAAACTCTAATACTTGCGATTCCGAGTTTCAGGGTTCAAGTAACAGTATGCTGCTTATTAAGGCTGGTTCCTTTTCTTTCAGTTTAAAGTTTCCTGTAGCCGGCTTGTTCTGCAGAAGCAGACTTGTCCCACGCCGCCCGGAGTTCCAGCAGGTTGAATGGGAGCCGCTCCTGTTCCCTCCCCAGAAACTATTCCCTGGGGGGGTTGCAGGGGCTCAACCTGTGCCCTGCGATCTCTCTTCAAAAATCCTAGAGATTTTTGAAGTTTTCGAGCCGCTTCTTAGTCGCGAAGCGGCTCTACAAGCGGCGGGGCTGGCGGAGCTTCAAAAGGCACCGCCGCCGCCGAAGACAAGGAAACCGGAAGTTAATGAAGTTAAAGATATGGTGAAACAGAATCAAAACAAGGTGACCAAAAAAATATCAGAAGTGGCGTCTGGCCTGGCAGAATTTATTGTGAAAGTTGATTCTAAAGTTGAAGAACTTAAATCAGAAGTTAATGTTAAGATGAAAGACAATTATTATAAAATTGCTGATGTTGACAATAAAATGCAAAGAGTTGAAAATGAGATTGTAATGGTACAATTCAGGGCAATGGAGTTTGCTATACGGCTTTGAGGAATTCGAGAAGAGGAAAGACAGGATTTGAGACAGGTTTGTTCTGAGGCCCTGGCCAAGATTCTACAAGTTAATCCTGATGTGGTTTTTCACAAAATAGATAAAATTTACAGAGTGAATTCTTGGGTGGCCAGACAAAGACAATTGCCCAGAGATGTGGTCATATACTTTACAGATAGAGAAATAAGAAATGACATCCTGCAAAAATCCTTTTACACTTCTGTGCAAGTGGGGGGCTCACGAATTGGAATTTATAAAGAATTACCTCCTAAAATGCTGAAAACCAGAAAAGAATTTGGCTTTCTTGTTAAGGAATTGCAAAATCTACAGATACCATATCGGTGGGACGCCCCAGTTGGTATAATTTTCAGATACAAGGGAGAAAGATATCGTTTGAATACCGTGGAGAAGGCAGAGCACTTTTACACTACTATTCTTAAGGAAAGAACACCGTCCCCACGTACATCTACAGTTTTGGAGATTAAGGAGAGTGATGAGAAGCAACCTCAACGAGAACTGCAAGAACAGTCTAAGCAGGAATTAGAGGAAATGCAAGGCGCAGAAGGAGGTTTTCTGGATGAGCCTTTGCTGGAATCTTCTCCAATCTTGGACCCAGTTCGGATGATCGAAGTTAAGGATCAACGTATAACTCGAGCTCAATCTAAGTTACTTAAATAAAAGCAACAACAACAACAGGAAAGACAAGACAAGAAGGCAGTTAAGAGTACTGCACAAGAGACTGGAGCCATGGGGGGAGCGAGATCGAAGCTTTCGGATGACCTTCGATTATTCTGCTCTTTGCTCCAGAAAGATGAAGATGACGTTTAAGTGTTTATCTTGGAATGTTAATGGGTTGAATTCAGCACAGAAAAGGAAGAAATTATTTACATATTTGAAACAATTTAATAACGATATAATTTGTTTACAAGAAACGCATATTACAACTCAAGATCAAAAATATTTGATAAATTCCAAACTAGGAACACATTTTATATCTTCAACTTCGCAAAAAAAGAATGGTGTAGTTATTTATGTAAATAAAAAGTTAACAGCTAAAGTTATAGAAGCAGATGAAGATGGTAGGTTTGTAGCAATTGAATTGCTTACAGCAAATGGCCAAATTCTTTTGATTGGAATTTATGCTCCCAATCAACAACAGGACCATTTTTATAAGATGTTACATACTAAAATACTGCAATGGGACTACAGATCTATTTTAGTTATGGGAGACTGGAATGGAGTAATTGATTCTAAATTAGATAAAAAGAGTTTGGCAAAGTCTAGGATCAGATTACCACAGACCTTTTTTGACATGAAAGAAGATATGGAACTAAAAGATGTTTGGAGAATACATAATCCAAAAGAATTGGACTATACTTTTTTTTCTGACAGACACAGATCCTTTTCTAGGATTGACTTCATTTTGTTGTCAGATGATTTACTTGTCAAGACAAAAAGAACAAAGATTTTTCCAAGAACTTTGACTGACCATAGCCCAGTATGGATAGAAATTGAGATGGATAAGGTTGAGAGACGTTCTTGGAGATTAAATGAGAACTTGTTTAGATATGAAAAAAACACAACAGAACTTAAAAAGCATTTGAAAGAATTTTTTGAAATAAATTTGAATAAAGGTACCCCAATTGAAATTGTGTGGGACGCAAGTAAAGCTTATATGAGAGGGGTACTTATCTACATGAACTCTAAACATAGACTGTTTCGACAAAAGAAAAGATTTGAATTGGAAATAGAAATAAAGAATAAAGAACAGTTACTTATTAAAAATCCAACAGATGAAAGAATATGCAGTGCTATAAAACTTTTGAAAGACCAATTTCAAATGCTTATGGCGGAACAAGTTGCAACAAACTTACAATATGCGAAGCATAATACATTTTGTAACGCTAATAAACCGGGCAGATGGTTGGCTTACACATTGAGGAAAAAACAAAGTATACAGACTATTGATAGTATTGATATTGGAGGGAAAGAAATTTTTCAACAAAAATTAATTAAAGAAGCTTTTGTGGACTATTATACCAAACTATATGCCAAAGAGGAGGTGCAGAATGGACTTATAGAAAAATATTTAAATGATAAAAGAGTTACAAAAATTACTGATCAACAAAAGGAAAGAATGAATTATCCTATAACAGAGGAGGAGATAATAGTAGCAATTAAACAGTTAAAAACAGCCAAAGCTCCTGGCACGGATGGTTTGACCGCAGTGTATTACAAAACTTTGCAAGCTGAAATGGTGGAACAACTCAGAGATTTATTTTGCAATATTCAACAAGGGGGTAAAATACCCCCATCATGGACAACAGCTTACATATCTTTGATACCAAAAGAACAAGTCGGTCCTAAAAAACCAGAGAACTATAGACCAATATCTCTTTTGAATACAGATTATAAAATCTATGCGAAAGTATTAGCCAACAGGTTGATGCCAGTAATCCAAAAGGTGATTCATGATGATCAAGCGGGATTTATCGAGGGCAGACACATGAAGGATAATGTAAGGCAAGTAATAGATTTATTGGAATATCTTGAGAAGAATAAACAGATTCCTGCAGTGCTGGTCTTTTTGGATGCAGAGAAGGCCTTTGATAGAGTGGATTGGAATTTTCTACTAAAGACTTTAAAAAAGATGGATTTTGGGGATCAATTTATACAGGCGATTTCAGCAATTTACCAAGAGCAAAAGGCACAGATCATTATTAATGGAAGTTTGACAACAGAGTTTAAAATTGAAAAAGGAACAAGACAGGGATGTCCGTTGTCCCCACTTTTATTTATTTTAACACTAGAAGTCTTGCTAAATACAATACGGGACTCTAATATCTTGAAAGGTATAATGATTAGGCAAGAGGATTACAGAATAAAGGCATTTGCAGATGATCTGGTTGTTACCCTATCACAACCAATGGAATCAATAATCCTGATGAAGGACATTATACAAGACTATGGTAAAGTTTCAGGTTTTAGACTGAATCCAAAAAAGACTAAAATGATAGCTAAAAACATGACACAAGATCGTAAACATGAGCTTGAAAGGAGGGCAGGTTTTGAGACTGTACCTAAGGTAAAATATCTAGGAGTTCAGGTTGCAGAATCAAACATGAAATTGTTTCAAAATAACTATGAGGTGTTGTGGCGAGAGGTGCAGAAAGACATGGAGACTTGGAAAAAACTGCAGCTGTCTCTACTTGGAAGAATAGCGGCAGTTAAGATGAACATTTTGCCAAGATTTCTTTTTTTGTTTCAAATGATTCCGGTGCTTAAAAGTGATAAACAATTGAAAGTCTGGCAAACTGGACTCAATCAGTTTGTCTGGAACGAGAAAAAGCCGAGAGTGAAATTGAAAATTATGCAAGATGTTCCAGAAAGAGGAGGTCTTAAACTTCCAAACCTACAGTTATATTATGATGCAGCAGCTTTAATTTTAACAAGTGATTGGTTTGGAAGTAAAAAGGCTGGAATATTGAATGCAGAAAGTTTTGATCTTGAATTTGGATGGCATGCTTACTTATTTTATGATGACAAAGTTGATAAAGTATTTAAAAGTCATATACTTAGAGACTCTTTGATGAGAGTTTGGAAGAAGCATCGACTCAAATGGGATTATAAAATACCGCTATGGCTGGATCTTGGTCATACTTTGTGGAATACAAATATAATGTCACTCAGGGGGTTTTTATACAAAGAGGTTCTTTTTACAGATGCGGGCAGATGGCAGCTGAAGACATTGCAGACACTGTTGGACGAAGGGATTAATTTAACTTGGTTACAATATAATCAATTACAATTGAGATGGAAAGAGGACCAAAAAACTGGTATTATGTTGCACGAGGAAGAATTGGTTAGACATATAAGAAAGAAAGGTCCAATGCATATCAAAAGGCTTTATAATGTTTTGCTAGAAAGGGACTCAGAAACTGAATTAGTTAAAGACTAATGATTAAGTGGGCACAAAATTTTGAAGAACCAGTGATGTTGGAAACATGGGAAAAAATTTGGGTTCAGAATGTTAAATTTACACAGTCGCAGAACCTGAGGGAAAATTTCTATAAAATGTTTTATAGATGGCATTTAGATCCCAAAAAGTTGTCATGTATGTACCCTAATGTTCAGCCAAAATGTTGGAGATGTGAATGTTTGGATGCTACGTATTATCATGTTTGGTGGACCTGTAGGAAAGTTAAGGCTTTTTGGATAAAAATTTGGTGGGTCATGCAGAATGTTTTGAAGAAAAAAATTCAATTTTCTCCACAACTGTTTTTATTGGGTATAGTTAAGGGTTTTACAGTGGGTGAAACAAAATTGATATTGTATATGATAACAGCAGCAAGATTGTTGATAGGTAAATACTGGAAGAATGAAGCTTTGCCCACTATCGAGGAATGGACTTTGAAGATGGCCAGTTTTGCAGAGATGGCGAAGATTTCAGCATACTTAAAAGATTGTTCACAAGAGACTTATGAATGGGAATGGAAAAGGTGGATAGAATATGTTCAGAACAAATATCAAACTAGAAAGTATCAAATAGCTTTTATTTGAAAATAATGTATTAGAAATATTTTAATGTAATGAGGTAAAGAGAAAAATTATACAGGGGAGGGAGGGGTTCAAGTTTACATATAAGTGTCATATTAAGGTTTTTTTGTGTGTGTGTGTTTTCTTTTTACCAGTTATGAGTATATTATAGGGAAGTCTGGGGGGAGGGGAGGGTTAGGGAGGGTTAGGGAGGTTGGGAAGTTTGGGGGGGGGAAAGGGGTGAAAATGTAATTGTAAAACTTTTGCAATAAAAAAAAAGAAAATATTAGAATGTGCAGAATAGAATAGAAAGAATAGAATAGAATAGAATAGAATAGAATAGAATAGAATAGAATAGAATAGAATAGAATAGAATAGAATAGAATAGAATAGAATTTTTTATTGGCCAAGTGTGATTGGACACACAAGGAATTTGTCTTGGTGCATATGCTCTCAATGTACATAAGAAAAGATATGTTCATCAAGAAACATAAGGTACAACACTTAATGATAGTCATAGGGTACAAATAAGCAATCAGGAACAATATCAATATAAATCGTAAGGATATCAACAACAAAGTTACAGTCATACAGTCATAAATGGAATGAGATGAGTGGTGGGAACAAGGAGAAGTGTAGACTTAGTAAATAGTTTGACAGTGTTGAGGGAATGATTTGTTTAGCAGAGGGATGGAAAAAACTGTTCTTGTGTCTACTTGTTCTGGTGTGCAGAGGTCTATAGCGTCGTTTTGAGGGTAGGAGTTGAAACAGCTTATGTCCAGGATGTGAGGGGTCCTCTTTTTGACTCATGCAGTATACAGGTCCTCAATGGTTGGTAGCAATTGTTTTTTCTGCAGTTCCAATTATCTTCTGAAGTCTGTGTCTGTCTTGTTGGGTTGCAGAGCCAAACCAGAGTCGTCTGCAGACTCAATAATTCCTCTGTAGAACTGTATCAGCAGCTCCTTGGGCAGTTTGAGCTTTCTGAGTTGGCGCGGAAAGAACATCTTTGTTGTGCTTTTTTGATGACGTTTTTGATGTTAGCTGTCCATTTTAGATCTTGCGATATAGTAGAACCTAGAAATTTGAAGGTCTCTATTGTTGATACTGTGTTGTCTAGTATTGTGAGAGGTGGAAGTATGGAAGGGTTTCTCCTAAAGTCTACCACCATTTCTATGGTTTTGAGTATGTTCAGTTCCAGATTGTTCTGGTCCCACCACGAGGCTAGTTGTTCAACCTCCTGTCTGTATGAAGTAAGCATGGAAATACCCTATCAATTATCAGTTCTCAATTTAAAATTCACTATTAAAGAAAGGTAAAATTTAGTACTCATTAAGATTATCTATATAGTTTACTACGTATATCCTTATCCACTTTCTTTTCGCTTAATCCAATCGTACCACTTGTCCCATACCTTAAAATACTTTGAGCTTTCCTTATCCTTTAATTTCAGTGTTAGTTGATCTGATTCCGCACATGCATATATTTTTTGTATTATCTGCTGATCAGTTGGCAAATGATCAGTCTTCCAAACTTGTGCAATTGCTATTCTGGCTGCCATAATTATATGATGTATCAAATATGTCATTTCTTTTCTGATATTTTGTTTATATATTCCTAATAAAAAAATCTCTGGGTCTAATTCTATTTCTTCTCCTGTAATTTGTGATATCCAAATTCTGATTTTCCCCCAGAATACCTTAATTTTGGGACATAGCCACCATACATGATAATAAGTTCCTCGGGCCTGTTTACATTTCCAACAATTCGGATCCAAATTAGGGTACATTTGTGCTAGCCTCGCGGGGGCAAGGTGCCACCTATACCACATTTTGTATTGGTTTTCCTTGTAGGTTACTGATTTCGTTATTTTGATGTTG
The DNA here is from genome assembly GCF_059756535.1 of Pantherophis guttatus. Lineage (NCBI taxonomy): Eukaryota > Metazoa > Chordata > Lepidosauria > Squamata > Colubridae > Pantherophis > Pantherophis guttatus. The sequence continues at coordinate 181,073,459 of NC_142063.1, read as the reverse complement.
TTTTCCCAAATCCTTTCTTCTAATTGAATATTTTTACCTATATTTCTAGTCCAGGCAACCATTTGTTCTTTAATTATATTCCCATTTAAGTCAATTTCTAATAAGTATTTATATATTTTGGATATTAATTTCCCTTCTTTCACTTCCAGAAATTTGTCTAGCCTATTAGGATTCACATCAATTCCTCTTTCGTCGCTGTCTTTCCTATACTTGAAAGTATCCTATACTTCAAGTATTTGTACTTGAAAGTAGGGCCACCAATCCAATTCCATTCCCACATGTCTGAGGTCCTGGCGTGTTCTTAATAGTCCATTTGAATCTAATAGATCCCTGTACCGTATAATTCTATGATAATTTATAGTATTGGGGTGCATAGCCGCCTCCACTGTGGAAAACCACCCAGGGACCTTCGTGTAACATTTTTTCTTTGTCTCCAACCAGATGTCAATTAATGCTCTCCTAATTATATGATTATTAAAATGTTGGTACGTCTTGTTCCCGGAATTCCACAGGAAGGTTTGCCACCCCATCATTAAATCATGGCCTTCAAGTTTTAATAATCATTGATTATCTAGGTTAACCCACTCTTTTATCCATATCAGGCCTGCTGCCTTATAGTATTTATCCCACGCCGGGAAACCAAAACCTCCTCTAAATCCTGTAGTGTGCTCAAGCTTATCCTGGGTTTTTTGCCCTCCCATAAAAATTTAGATGTAATTTTATTTAAGTTAATAAAGAATTTTTTCTCCAATTTCACTGGGATAGTCTGGAATAGGTAGAGGAGTCTAGGCAAGATGTTCATCTTCAGAGCCACTATCCTTCCTAAAAATGAAATATTTAACTTTCCCCATCTTTCTAAATCGTTTTCAATTTGATGTATCATTCCCTCGTAATTGTTTCCCTTTATATCCATATTCTTATTTGTCAGGTTTATTCCTAAATATTTAATTTTCTTAACTACTTTTAGCCCAGATTGTTTCTCTAATTCCTCTATTTGTTTCATTGTTAGGTTTTTGGTTAATATATTTTATCCTTATTAATTTTCAAACCTGCAACTTTTCCAAATTTTTCAATTTCCTTCATTAGATTGGGTTCTGTTGAAAGTGGATTTTCTAAGAACACAAGGTCGTCCACGAAAGCTTGGACCTTGTATTCTTCTCCTTTTATTTTAAGCCCCCTTACGCCCCCATTTGCTCTAATTTTCCGAAGCAGGTTTTCTAGAGTTAATATAAATAATAGCGGCGAGAGAGGACACCCCTGCCTTACTCCCCTATTTCAAAAGAATTTGTTGCTAATTTGTTAATTAGTATTCTTGCCTTTTGTTTAGTATAAATTGACAAAATTAATTCTTCGAATTTCTCACAAAATTTCATATTTTTAATTTGTTGGGTCATAAAATTCCAATTGACTCGGTCAAATGCCTTCTGTGCATCCAGAAAAATCAGGGCTACCTGTTTTTCCAGATGTTTTTCATAATATTCAATTACATTCATGATTGTCCGTAAATTATTTCTAATTTGCCAGCCTGATAAAAATCTGTTCTGATTGTTTTTAAAACAATATTAAACCGAATGTATCATCTTTTTTATGTACATTGAGAGCATATGCACCAAAGACAAATTCCTTGTGTGTCCAATCACACTTGGCCAATAAAGAATTCTATCTATCTATTAAATGAACAGTTGTAAGTTGAAGACTTGTACTCAGTTTCTGCTCAGCCTTTTCACAAGTCTTCATCTGCCAAGAACCTTTTCACAAGTCTTCATCTTATACCATCTTCATACCTTTCCATGTAAAAATGCTTTGCATCAATTTCTGTGGAGTTGCATTCCCTTATAATCACCTCATTTTTCCAAACTAGCACAATTGCTTTTTATGTTTGCTTATGTATGTTTATGTTACATAGCTAGGTATGTAGCTATTTGTACACATTTCATATACATGCTCTTCATCTCATCTCCCAAGACAATAATAATACTACCACAGGTCTATTGGGAATAGTGTGGCACACTTCCAGTTTTTTTACACTGTTCTTTTACAGTTACCTAATTAGATATAGTTTGGCAAAACTTAATCTGGACAATTCCGTCCACTACATTGGACATAACCACTATATTGTTTGCAAGTTGCATACGGGTGGACTGCTTTATATTTTGCTTTAGAATTTTCTGAGGATTTCCCCCCTTTATAAAAATTAGAGCATTTGCTCCGTTACAATCAATGGATTCCTGGGGTTTCCTGGGATTTCTCAAAGTCCACAAATTTATTTATTTATTTATTTATTTTTCATATTTGTATACCGCCCTACTCCCGAGGGACTCAGGGCGGTGAACAGCCATAAATAAATACAAAGACATACAAAAGTTAAAAACTATTAAAAAATATTAAATAATTTAGGATTAGGTTCAAAGATTAAAATATCCAATTTAACTAAGAGAGATTTAAAACCCAATTTAAAGCCAAATTAAAGGCCAATTTAAAAGGGAGAGTTAGGCCAGACCAGCCTGTTGGAATAAAAACGTTTTTAGGGCGCGGCGGAAGATGCGTAGGTCTTGGATCCTCCGTATCTCCAGGGGGAGCTCGTTCCAGATGGCAGGTGCCCCCACAGAGAAGGCTCTCCTCCTGGGGGCCGCCAGTCAACATTGTTTGGCTGACGGCACCCCGAGGAGCCCCTCTCTATGGGAGCGAACTGGTCGGTGAGAGGCTACTGGTGGCAGGAGGCGGTCTCGTAAGTACCCTGGTCCTGAGCATGGATGACATGAGCATCATGATATAAGCTTTGCTACTACTGTTTATGCACCATATTGCACAAATGTATATGTCAAACTTCCAAGTAATGTCCCCGGAATGAATAATGCAAGGCAGTCATATTCAATCAAATTCTGTTTATTAGAAACATATCAAATTGACGAGGTCTTGGTGTAATTCTGGCTCTGACCAACCCCGGAATTAAACAGCAAAACTTCCCCCCAAAGTCACATTCTCCAATCATCTTACAGTCCAACTGTCCGATGACTCCAAACTCCACCTTCAGCCATCTGCAGGCACATTCTCAGTTCCCACGGGAAAGAATGCTAGCTAGCCGTAACATCCCCCCTTATTTCTGCAAGCCCACTTCCTACTGCTAGAATGTGACAAGCCTGAAGCCTCATTAGATCACCTTACAGAATACCTAGAAAAAACTTAGGAACAAAATAGAAAATGACTACAATAAAACATGGCTACACATATGTGAGCTTCAGGTTCGACAGGCCCCCTTCAAGTGAAAAGAATCTCCTGCAAAAGACATAAATCACAAACAGGTTAATCAGGGTCTTAACCCCCTCTGCCACCCCCAGGAACCCTCTTGGGTTTATGAAGGTATTTCTCATGAAATCTCTTTATCAACCTGTCAGCATTTATCTTCCAACTTTTTACCCAAGTTGACTCCGAAATAGAGTATCCTTTCCAATGTATCAAGTACTGTAATTGGTCCCTATATATTCTAGAATCTAGAATTTGTTAAACCTCATAGCGCTCGTGGCCAACAATTATCAGAGGTTTGGGTGCTGCCCAATCTACTGGTCTAAGGAAGGAACTGACAGCCAGCTTTAACAAGCTGCTGTGAAAAACCGGATTCCCTAACAGGTGAAAGTCTAAGCTGCACTGTGACTGGGTTAATTACCTTGATGATCTCAAAAGGGCCTAAGAACTTTAGACCCAACTTCCTCAAAGGCAACTGCAACTTTAGGTATTTTGTGGACAAGTAAACTTTATCTCCCACTTTAAATTGTGGTTGCTGGGAGCGGTGTTTGTCTACCTGCACTTTATAGGTTTTTGCAGCTTCCGCTAAAGTGTGCTTGGTGTTTTCCAACAATTCCTTCAAGGAATCCATCCATTCATTTACTGACATGGATGAGGGGGGTTCTCTTGGTAACTCAGGCATGAGGACAAATGTTAATTTGGAACGGAGTCAAACCCGTGCTGCTATGTACCACATTGTTGTAAGCTACCTCAGCAAATGGCAACAATTCAGCCCAATTTGACTGTTGAAATTTAACATCTTAAATATTGACCAATATTTAAGAGCATTAGCTCTCTCCGCCACCCCATTGCTATTCGGAATGAAAGCCAAACCTAACCCCTGTGATGACCCAATAGCTTTAATTAATTCCTTCCAGAACCTTGCAGTGAATTGGACCCTTTATCAAATATTATCCTGTGGAGAACCCCATGGAGCCTATATATATGTTTGACAAACAGTTTGGCCAGTCTCTTGGCTGAAGGAAGTCCTGAGCAAGCTATGAAATGGGCCTGTTTAGAGAATAACTCAACCACGGTCCAAATGACCGTGTTTCCTCCACTCTCCAGAAGCTCCACTATAAAATCCATCCCTAACTCCTCCCAAGGGTGGGAGGGTTCTGCCACTGGCTGGAGGAGTCCCGGGGTCTTCTCTTCATTGTGACACAGATAGCAAGCTCTTTTTTTTTTAATTTTGATTTATATGCCGCCCCTCTCCAGAGACTCAGGGTGGCTTACAATGCGTTAATCAATAGCCTTCATACCTTTGTATATTTTATACAAAGTCAGCTTATTGCCCCCACAAACTGGGTCCTCAATTTACCTACCTTAGAAAGGATGGAAGGCTGAGTCAACCTTGAGCCTCGTGAGAATAGAACTCGCAGTAATTACAGGCAGCTGGAAGCTAAATACTACCTTTAACAGTAGCATTAGTCTGCTGCGCCACTCAGGCTCTTGACATAATCTTCAACTTCTTTTTTCATTCTTGGCCACCAGAACTGTCTCCTGGCTAAATGCAATGTCTTTAGGTAGCCAAAATGTCCTCCCTGCTTAGTCGTGGCTTTTCTTTTTTCTTTTCTTTTTTTGATTTTTTTTTTTATTTTTAAACAAAACATAAAACATAAATTTATCATCCATTACAGAATATGGTGAGCCTGAAGCTTCAATAGATCCCCTTACAAAACACATAGAAAAAGCTTAGGAAAAGAATAGAAAATGACCAATAAAACTACATATGGCTACACGTCAGCTTCAGGGTCAACAGGACATTGCAACATATTTCATATTTTTCATTAAACTCGGACCCTACAAGTGCTTTATAGAAACATCTGTTCATGATGTTTCTATAAATCTCTAGATAAAATCTTGCCCTTTAATTTTTCTCTTCAGAACTGCATGATGGTATCTACAGAGCTGCAGGATTGAGAGAAATCAGCAAGTTTACATTCCTGAAAGATGCTTCTGCACTAAAATTTGGTTGTATTCATTTGCAATTGGCAGCTAATCAACTTTTCCTAAAGGATATAAACAAATGCTACTACTGTGTTTCCCCAAAAATAAGACAGGGTCTTATTTTCTTTTGACCCCTCAAATAAGGGCTTGGCCTTATTATCGGGAGGGTCTTATTATTTTGGAGGTGCAGGAGGCGGTGAGCATGGGACTGGATGTCCCGTTGCTGCCATCGCCTCCCCTCCCCATTCTTCGCGTTGGCTGCTGCCCTGCCATGTCCTGCCGCTGCTGCTTCCTTGTGGAGCAGGACTCTGCAAGGCTTGTGCCGTTGCATGCACAAACTGCAGCACCGCCACGAGCTTCATCATACCAGCACAGCTGGTGTCCTGTCGCTCGCGGCTGTGCCAGTATGTCGAACCTTGCGGCTGCGCTGCAGTTCCTGCATGCAATGGCACAAGCCTTGCAGAGTCTTGCTCTATGAGGTGGTGGTGGCGGCGCAATGAGTCTCATAAAGACTCATTTCTGGCAGGTGGGGCGGGAAGAAGTGAAACCGTGGAGTGAGACATGGCTCCCCTTGCCGTCTCTTCTTCCCCCCCCCCCCAACCGGGCATGACAGGGCTCCTGCCCCTCACTTAGCCACCTGCCCTCACCCGCCCCCTTTAGGGTGCAATTTGGGGGTGGTAGGTGGGGCGGGCGAGAAGCATCTCGCTTCTCCCCCGCCCCGCCTGCCACCCCTCTCAATAAAGAGACGGTGGGGAAGGGAAGCAGCCAGGCCCATGATGGGCCGCGAGATTCACATCTTACCTTTCCAGCACCATCACATTCCTTGCCTTTTTGTCCAGGGAGACACACAGAAAAAACTTTCTCGCAAGTTCAAGAAGTTTGGCTGAACCCGCGAGAAAGTTTTTTCTACGACGTGACTCCCTGGACAGAACGTTGAGGAATGTGATGGTGTTGGAAAGGTAAGACGCGCGTCTTGCAGCCCAACACGGCCCGTCCTGCCCCAATGGCAACAGCAGCCTGGCTGCTTCCCTTCCCCACTGTCTCTTTATTGAGAGGGGTGGCAGATGGGGCAGGGGAGAAGCGGGACGCACAGCTTACCTTTCCAGCACTGTCACATTCCTCATCATTCTGTCCAGGGAGACACATTGTAAAAAAACCTTTCTCGCGAGTTCAGCCAAACTCCTTGAGAGAAGAAAGGAGATTGTGGGGGCAGATAAGTCGGTTTGTGAAGTGAAATAGCTCTGGGTGATCTCATAGATGTGCGAGGCGCCCCGCAAACGGGAAATGCCTTGTCCGAAAATTGGCTCAAAAATCAAAGTTTTCTTTTAGAGAAAGGCCTTAGGAGAAGCATGTCTCTCCCCAGTTCTCTTCCCACCCATCCCCAGACAATAATTTGCCTCCCTAAAAGGAGAAAAAAAAAATCCCTTTTTGGTCTTTTTTGGGTTGCATTTGGTGGCGGTGGGCTGTTAAGTTTAAACACACCAGGCCTTCAGCATTTAAACTATAAAGAAACAGGAGGGGGGAAAGGGAGGGCAGACTTGTTGATCTTTCTCCTTCCACACACACCCCAACCATTAGGTGCTGCTGAAGCTAAACTCTCCACCTCTGCCCTCTGAGCCTCCTTTAACAACTTAATGGTGCTAAATTTACCACACGCACTTGCAAAGAGGATGGGAAAATCGGTAAGTTTACCTTGTTGAGTGACTTGGAGGCCGGACAGTAGATAAAAAGGATTTCTCGGGGGAAAAATATATATCTATATAAGAGATGGGGGAGGATGAAGGAAACCAAGAAAATCCTGTTTTTTGGCTCTCTCACCCCCTTTATTGTTTGTGTGGACAGGTTGAACAAACACAGCCCTGCGAGGAACCCAGAAGCATCACGGCAAGATTGGTTGGGAAAATACCAGGCTCTAACAAGCCTGGCGAAAACCCAGCCAGACAAACCACTATCGGGGGTCTTCGGACCAGAAGTGTCCTGTAGGGACAGTGAAGGAGAGGCATCTCACAGGCTAAAGAGGAACAGGCAAGTTCCTCAGAAAGTCAGAGAAAACTCTTCGATCCGATGGTGGGGGGCGGTGATCATTGCAAATCATCATGAAGCTGGGGCATCTGGAATAAAAATCGTGCAGGAGCGAAGATTTGGACAGAGTACTGGTACCGGGTGAGTGATTGGCCAATTTACAGGTATAAAAGGAAAAAATCGGAAGTTTTAAAACTACCCCGGCGTGGAAATAGCGGCTAAACAGCATCGAGGGGACATAATTGATGGAGAAGAAAGAAAGTGGAAACATTAAAGCCCAAAAAGGAAACTTATATTTAAATTTTATCTGTGAATATTGAATTTGGAGAGACTAATTTGATTACAAGAAAAAGAAACCCCCAAAAATTTTTGGAACAGAATTGGATATAAATGGTTTAGAAATTATTGAATTTTAAAAGAAGATTAAAGGAGGAAGAAACGCCCGTAACAGAAAAACGCAGCTAAAGATTTTAAATTGGATTGAATAGAAGTGGAATTTGGACTTTGTAAATTTAGATTGGACTAAAAACTGATTTGGTGTATATAAAATTAAAAAAAAAGAAGAAGAAAAGGGAAAAAGAATTGAGATTAGTAAAGTCTGTGAAAGCAGATTCCAAACAAAATGGATACTCTTTCTAGTTGCTGAGTAAAATTGTGGATTGTAGAGAGACAACTTCAGGAGAAAAAAGATCATTACAACATTGAATTTTTGTTTGTGTTGCAAGAGATAATAACTGTGAGACTTTGAACTTTGAAAGGAATAACAGGTGTGAGGATTAAAGAAGACTTGCCTGTTTGTAAGCAATTTGACTTCGATGATTAAAAAAGGAGGATTATAACATAATTTTAAATTGGAATAAATATTAACTTAAAAAGAACAAAATATGCAGGAATTTAAGGAAATGATGAAAATGATGTACCTTTCACTGAAAATGGACATAAAGGAAATGACTACAATACTGCAGGGAAAACTGAAATCTGATGACTCAAAAACTGAGTTAGAGTACATCCAAGTTGACAAGGAAACAACAAATGGGAAGCAAGAAAAAGATATTGTTAACCAAGAAGAAGAGAAAGAGAGAGACTATGGAAAATTAAATGATTATGTGGGTAGCAATAATAAAAAGGAGAAGTTTAAAGATTACATTGGGATTAAAAATAGAAAAAAGAGAAAAGAGGGAAAAAGAGGGTGGAACAGAAAGAATATAAAAAATTTAAATGATTCCACTGGGATTAATAGTGAAAATACAAGAAAGAGGGAAAAGGAATGGGAAATAATGGGAAATGTAAGGCAAAATAGAAGAGTTTATGTCTTTAAAATACAAAATGATTACATTTGGTTTAACAATGGAAAGATGAAAAAAAGAGAAAAGAGATGGGAAATAATGGGAAATATAGAAAAGAAAGGGAAAGAAAAAAAATAAAAATAGAAAGGGAGAAAGAAGAAAGAGGAATATGATGAAAGGAATGTTAGAGATAAGATGTAATTATGATACTTTAAATAGTTTAAAATAATGGAAAATTAATGGATGTATGAATGAAATGAAATAAGTTTTAGAAATATGCTTTACCTAAAATTAGAGAAATTGTAACAATTGGAATATTTTTAATTGCATGGTTGGAGACTATAAAAGGACAAATTCTAAAAATATAAATAAAATTAGGGGAAACTGCTATATAGGTAATTGATTATTAAGATATTGGAGTGTATTACTAAGATTTTCTTAAATAAGATTTAAGAAAATGCATGGCATAAAATGTTTTGGTTTATTATTCTGATATTAAATGAATGATTGTAATATTAAGAATTATGTTAAATGAGATTTTAAATTTAAGGGGTTTCATATAGAGATGAAGGGAAAAATGAAATTTGGTGAAGATTAGAGCTAGGATGAATGGGCAATATGGATTCAAAAAAAAGGGAAAAAAAGGAAAAGAAGGGAAAATATTATGGCAAAAGGGAATATATAAATTGTATTGAAAAACTGTTTAAATTTATGATCCGGCCAATACTCTGTTCAGAAAAAATATATTGTTTGTGTGTTTGTCTGTGCACATGTGTGTGACACCCATTACTCAGGAGAATCCAATAATCCAATAAGTCTTTGATACTTCCTTTTTTTCCCAAGAAGAAAATGTGAAGGGGGAGAGAGGAGGGGGGGAGAGAAGAGAGAGAGAGGGGGGAGAGGGAGAGTGAGAGGGAGAGAGGGAGAAAGAGGGAGTCTTAAGTTCATCTATTCTATCGTTTTCTTCCTTTTCGTTGCAGGTAAACAATATTGTGTAATCACCATTGTGGGCTAATTTGTTTTCTTTTCCTGAGGGGCTGATAAAGTTTCGAGGGATGAGGCACCGAACCGAGGCCTAGAATCAGCTTCACAATAACTCTACAACTTTCCCTTAGATTGGGGAAGAAGGGCAGCAGATGTAGGAGGAGAAATGTTCTCCCTATTTTCCCTGGGGAGAAAATTCAGGGCTCCCTTTAACTTCTCGCTATCTCCCCGAAAGAGCGGAAGGCCGAGCAAGCCTCTTCCAAGGGCAAACACCATAAAGGGAGTAGCTTTACTGTGAAGGGAAGGAGAAAAGTTTGGCTTCTCTCTGCCACAACATTCAACGTGGCTGCTTCTCTCCTCCTTCTCGGGCTAATAGAGCAAACATGAGAAGATGAGAAGCAGCTAGGTTGAATGCTAGACTTGGCCAAACATTTCTGTGGGTTCTGTGGGCATGGCTTGATGGGCGTGGCTTGGTGGGGTGGTGCTGCCCCACCTTGCTGTGAGTGATGTCAAGTTGGCCACCCCCATTCAATCACATGACACTCCCCCCATCAAGCCATGCCCACAGAACCTGTAGGGAAATAATCTGAACCCCTGGTATAAACATGAGAAACGTGAGGGTATATCACGCCAAGAAGCAAGTTGGTGGCTGATGTTGAAGAACAAATTAAAACAAGACTTGATAAAAGTTGCTTAAACATTTTTGTAACTCAGATAGTTGCTTTCTGATGTTAGTTTATGATTGCATGGATTATATTTTGCTTAGCTAGATAAGATTCATGCAGAAAAAAACTTTAATTTTTGTAGCACAAGGTGTAATTTTGAGAAGATAAAGTTAACAGTATTTGTGGGATATATGATCAGATATGGATTTACAATACCAAGCTAAATGTTGTGCAATTGCAAAAATAACAGATTTAAATTCTTAGTGTAAAAACACATATTTTTAGAACCCCTCACTGAAAAAAATTGCAAAAATTAATTTCAACCCCATTAAATTACACGCCCTAATAGTTAAGATATTAAGAGGTATAGTGGAAAATACTGTACAGCCAATTCTTCATTATGGATCTTATTCTGTTAGTAGAATCACTACCCTAAGTAATTTTTTAAAACGTATTTCATCTTTTCATAAAAGATAAAGGAAATGTCTAAAGCAGGGGTTCCCAACCCCCAGGCTGCAGACCACTACTGGGCCGTGCAAGCGGCAGGCAAGCATTTACAGATTAACAGAGTTGGAAGGGATCTTGTAGGTCATCTAGTTCAACCCCACACCCAAGCAGAAGATCCTACAACATTTCTGACAAATGGCAGTCCAATCTCTTCTTGAAAGTCTCAAGTGATGAAGCTCCCACAACTTCTGAAGGCAAGCTGTTCCATTGGTTGATTGTTCTATCAGAAAATTTCTTATTTCCAGGTTGAATCTCTCCTTGTTCAGTTTCCATCCATTATTCTTTGTCTGGCCTTCAGGTGCTTTGGAAAACAGCTTGACCCCTTTCTCTCTGTGGTAGTCACTCAAATATCGGAACTGATATCATGTCTCCCCGGTCCTTCTCTTCACTAGGACCGGGGAACGGTTCCTGAAACCGTTCTTCGTATGTTTTAATCTCCAGTATGTTTTAGTCTCCAGTATGTTTTAGTCTCCAGTCCCCTAATCTGGTTGCTCTTCTCTGCACTTTTTCTAAAGTCTCAACATCTTTTTGGTGGCCAAAACTGGATGCATACTCTAGATCTTACTAAGGCTTTATGGAGTGGTATTAGTACCTCCCTTGATCTTGATTGTATCCCTCTGTTAATGCAATTTAGGATTGCATTGCCTTTTTTGGCTGTCCCTGCACACTGCTAGCTTATATTTAGCTGGTTGTCCACTAAGACTCCAAGATCACAGTTACTGCTATTAAGCCTGGTTTCAACCAGTCTATGTGTACTTTTGGTTTTTCTTGCCTAAGTGTTTTCTCTACATTAAATTTCATTTTGTAAGATTAGGACCCAGTGTTCAAGTCTGTCAAAATCCATCTGGATCTTGAGCCTATCTTCTAGGGTGCTAGCTATTCCTGCCAGTTTAGTATCATCTGCAAATTTGGTAAGTTCCCCTTCTATTCCCTCATCTAAGATATTGAAGAGATATCTCTTCAATCCTAAAACGGAACCTTGTGGTACCCCACTGCTTACTTGCCTCCATGTAGACTTAGACCCATTAAGGAGTTGAGTATGGTTTGTCAGTTGCAAATCCATCTGGTGGTGATGCTATCTATCCCACTTTTTTCTAGCTTACCAAAAAGTAGGTTGTGGTTTACTTTGTCGGATGCCTTGCTGAAGTCTAAGTATATTATGTCCACAGTATTTTGCTGGTCTACTAATTTAGTCACTATGTTGAAGAATGAAATAAGATTGGTTTGGCATGATCTGTTTTTAACAAACCCGTGCTGACTTTACTTTACTTGTTTCTAGATGTTGGCTGATCTGTTTTTTTATTATCTTTTCCAGTATCTTCCCAGGTATTGATGTTAGGCTGATTGGTCTGTAGTTTCCAGGGTCTGTTTTTTTCCCTTTCCTTTTATGAAGATGGGAACTACTTTTCCCATCTTCCAGTCTTTTCCAGTCCTCTGGTAGTTCCCTGGTGCTCCAGGATTTTTGAAAGATGTAGTGCAGAGGTTCTGAGATGAAATTTGCCAGCTCCTTTAGAACTCTGGGATGTAATCTGTGAGGTCCCGGTGATTTGTATTCATCAAGATTTTACTATTTTTTTTGCTTATTTTAACTTTTATTTCTAGTCTGTCTTTACACTTAGGTTTTTGGTAGGTTGGGCTATAGTTTCTTTTTTTTAATGTTTTTTTTATTTTATTTATAATACTCTTCATCTCCATTGAACATGGTTACTTATTGAGCATCAAATTAGAAAGTGAGCAGATAAAGGAGACAATGATCGCTTGGGCTAAAAACTTTGGACATGCAATAGAATTAGATAAATGGCAGAAACTATGGGATAGGAATGTAAAATGACAATGTCAACTGCTTATAAGGAAAATCTGTATAGAATGTTTCTAGTCTGTCTTTGCACTGGCAAGGTTGATGCATAATGTATAAAGACAGATCAGCAAAATGTTGGAAATGTAACCAAACACTGGGCTCATACTATCACATGTGGTGGATGTGTCCCAAAACTAAAAAATACTGTTCGAAAATACTGGTTGGAAAAAATTATTTATGGTTGAAAAAAATGACAAACAAGCATATTGAACCAGAGGCATTTTTGTTTGGCATCCTACCAGAAAAATATGACAAAAAGACTACCTATTTGATTTTACATGTACTGACTGCGGCTAGGATTGTATGTGTGCAAAAATTGTAAGATACAATGACATTTTGAATGATGAAGGGGAATTAAAAACTAAATAGGAACTCAGTAGGCAGGGAATAGAAATTGCATGGTGGTCACAAATGCAAATACAATTGCATTATGAGAAAGATGCAAAAATGTACGGCTTTAATATAGAACCAACAGAATTAGACCAGATATTAATTGGAACAGATGAGAAATTTATGCTCTGCTTTCTCTCTGTTCCTTGCTGTCTTCTATGTAAAACTTCATTTGCGCATGCATGGGAGTTAGTTTGCGCACACAAACCCCTTCTCTCCCCACCACTGCCACCACTGCTGCTGTCAGTTCTTGGAGCCAGGAAGGTTGGGGACTGCTGGTCTAAAGAATTCTGCATGATAATCAGACTGTATTTAGTAATGACAAACATGTATAATCATTAAAATATGAAATAGTATACAATTTTTAAAACATTGGCTTGCCTTTATTTACCTTACATTCTTTATAAGAAGTCATGTAACTGAATTCCAAATACAAAATTAAATAATAAAAAAACCTTTTCTTTTTTTTTAAAAGTGAAGCTATTCATTTCAGCCTAGTGACCCTGAAATGAAGTAGTCATAAATGAGTAGGAGAAAAAATGCTTATAACGTTTTATTTGATGAAGTCCATTTATAAGGTCACTTTTGCTTCTAAGACCATTTTCATCCATGATTTCAAAATTGAAGATTTGCTCTGCAGTGGCTTCTGTTCCGGGTTTTTTTACATAAGAACTTGATAAGGATATACTATGGTTGCTATTCTTTCAGATACAGCCATTACAGGAAATCTGAAAATTAGTCTTAAAAAAACTTAATTTCCAGAAAGAAAGAAAATTCCAATTTCCAGTTTAATATTTTATTTTTAAAAAATTCTTTTCAAAATGCCACATCAAATTGAGGACTTAAGGGAACATATAATGTGCTTCTCAAATTGCTTACAGCTACAGTATTGAATCTGAGAGAGACAGACATTTGGAGGAGCTGTTCATAATTATAGTTATATCAGTTCAGAATCTGTATAACCAAAACATCAAGCATATGGTCAAATGCATTCATGCATGTGAACTGTGTTGTCTTCAGAAATATGAAAGCATCCCAAACAGGTAAACCTCAACCAAGCCTGGTTGTCAATCAGTCCAATAGCCCCAGCAACAGCTGCCATCTATTGCTGAGAGAGTAAAGCACTTCTATTGGCTTTCATCTTCTCTAGACGTTTAACTAGATGGCCATTACTTACTTCAAGTTCTTCCATTTTGTCTAATGCTGAACGAAGCTGGAAAAAACATTTAAAAGAGACATTGTATTGAAATTAAGGTATAGAAAATAGCATTCCCCCTGATCTTCAGCAACAACTGTAATATGCCAGATGGAAAAGAACGCTTGCTTGAAATCTTTTTCAGCTTAATTTATCTTCTGGGGTATCATTCAAATAGGATCTATTTCTAGAACAACATCTGGAAAACTTTTACAAATTCTTTTTAAGCTCTAAAAGTTTAAGATGTCTTTTTGCTTATATATTGTAAAGGTCTACAGACTTAGTCCTTCAGTTTAGATTAAAAGGACATCAAGATTCCAGTTCATTTCTTCTGTTGGAATAGTGACACAAATATTGTTTGTTTTTTATTTCCAATTAAAGAAGATCTGCTCTGACAAGCTCTGACTGAACAAAGAGTTCAATTGGGACTGATGTCAGAATAGTCAAGATTTCCTTTGATTATCTGCAGGAAAGTATGCATCAGCAATCAAGCTTTGCTGATTGAAAGTTGCATAATTTTTTTTCAGTATTATAACTACTACCCAGCCACATATTACATTTGACAGATTATAAAAAATTAGGGCTAAATAAAAATTTGATTTTATGATACATTTTTTGGTTGGCAAAGGGTATCAGAGCGAGAGACCTGTTTCTGAAAATGTATAATCAACATGAATTTTAATGTACAGGTAATCTTTGACTTACAACCAGAATGGAGCCTGCCTATCATAGTGGTAACTTATGATGGTCGTTATGCGAAGTGATCCTGCGACCACTTAACAATCCCTACCCGTTTTCCCTCATGTGATCATTTAGTAGAGCTCAGGGTACCTCAGGGGAGCTCCTGTGGTTTGCCTGCCCTGGCCCTCCCAAGGCTTCTTCCAACCTGAGGCATCCCATGCTCTGTTACCAGCATTGGAGTGCCCAAAGGCCTTTGGCCTGCTTCCCACCCCGCTGGATCCCACACTGGAAACTCCTATTACTGATTTCTCATTTACCTTTTATAGATCTCCAAATGGTAAAAGGTCTACACCAGTGATGGCAAACCTTTTCGCACCGAGTGCCCAAACCGGAACATGTGTGCATGCGTGTGTATGTGCATGCGCTGGAGAGCCAGAAACCCGAAGACCAACTGGCTGGTGCGCATTCGAACGCCAGCCAGCTGGTCTTCGGGTTTCCGGTATGCACATGCATGCTGGAAACCTGAGCAGCAGCTGGCAATGGTGCGCGTGCCCACAGAGAGGGTTCTGCATGCCACCTCTGGCATGCATGCTATCACGGGCCTACTCCCACACTCTCCTCCTCACCTGTGACTGCTCACTTATGTGGAAGTGGGCACAAGTATGGCTGCTCTGAAAATGGCACCCCCTTCCCAGATGAAACCATGTGATTTGGGGTGTGTGTGTCAAGGAATAGAATGGCCTGCTCCCCTTCCTGTAGTGTCCCCATCCTGTAGTGTCAGGCACACTACAGATGTGTGCCTGACATCTATAGAAGACAAATGGCTTATACCCACACCTCCTACCCATCCTCCAATTGCTGACATTTTGTAGATTTCTGGAGTTTGTGTTTGAGAAGGAAGGCAGGCCACTCTGCCCTTCAATGTCTCTGCAGGTCACATGGCACTATCCCAGAAGTGGGCACCATTTTTTGGAACAGCCACAATTCATTGGGGAATCTGAGGAGTAGAGTGGCCTGCTGTTCTTCGCAATGTAAGCGCAGAACACTGAAAATCTTCCAAGTTAAGTATGTGACAGGTGATGGGAAGTGCGTAGAGGTGTGGAATACAGTAGGGAAATAATCAGACCCAAAGCCTGTGAGGAGCTGGTGGGAAAGGATGAGAGGAAGATTTTTTTTGGGGGGTGGGGAGACGGGACACTGTAGCTTCCCAGGCATAAAATCCCTTTGATTGGGCATAAAATCTGCCCAAACTTTATGCACATGATTCTGGGGGTAAGTTATAAGTTGTAACACCTTTAACAAACATCAAACATCTGCCTTCCCTGATACTTGGGAAGGGCTTGATAGAAGAATAAAAATGCCAAATCCAGTCTAAACATCTGGCTGACTGCAACCAAAAATAATAATTATTGGTTGGTTGCATAGCCAGAATGCTAAGATTAGATGCAAACAAGCTAGAACCGATTAAAGAAAGGAAGAAGATGACTAAGGAATACTAGATTAAGAAATCACTTGGAGGCAAAGAAAATCAAGTAGAATATTAAATCAAGTGGAAATATTAAAGCAGCAAATAACTGTCATAGCCAAGAAAAATAGTAGATACAAAATATGAACTGCATGGGTTTTGGTGAAGAGAAGGACCAGGGGAGACATGATAGCAGTATTCCAGTATTTGAAGGGTTGTCACTGAGAGGAGCGGGTCAACTTATTTTCCAAAGCACCTGAAGGCCAGATAAGGAATAATGGATGGAAACTGATCAAGGAGAGATTCAACCTAGAAATAAGGAGAACTTTTCTGATAGTGAGAACAACCAACCAATGGAATAGCTTGCCTTCAGAATTTGTGGGAGCTTTCCACTGGAAGCTTTCTAGAAGAGACTGGACTTCCATTTGTCAGAAATGGTGTAGGGTCTCCTGGTTGGGCGGGGGTGGGTGGGTGGGTGGGTGTTAGACTAGATGATCTACAATGTCCCTTCCAATTGTTATTCTGGTCTACACCCACTCATTGCCAAGCAATTTAAGAACATACTGCAAGGAAATGAAATTGGAGATTGGTTAATAAATGGCAAAACCTATTGAAGGACCATTCAAATGAAAGATATATATCGGAATGGAGAAGATGGATTGACTATATTTCAAAACAAATATCGGACTAAAAAGTTTCAAATAGCTTATGAATGAAAAAAAAAGAATTTTTTTTCTTTTTTAATTATGTTTTGTTAGTTCAAAGGGGAGTTAAAGAGCAAGAGGGAGATTGGAGTCTATAGAAAGTTAGCATATTTTAGTTTATGTTTGTTAAATGTTATACCCTGTATTTGCTCTGGGAAGTCCGGGGTGGGGGGTGGGGGTTGGGGGGTTGGGGGGAGAGGGTGGAGGAGGGATGGGGTGGGTGGAGGAGGGATGGGGGGGAGGAGGGATGGGAAAAATTGTTGTAATATTTGATAAAACTTTTAAATAAAAAAATAAATAAATGGCAAAACCTATACAAGATTCAACAAAAGGGTTGTTGAAACAGGCAACTACAGGCCAATTACCTGCTTAACAACAATGTTCAAATTGCTAATTAGTGTGGTAGCTGATGCAATTGAAAACAAGCTCTTTCCATCTGAGCAGAAAGGAAAGAGTCTAACAGCAAGGGATAAAAGTTCCTTACTAACAGGATGATTTTAAAGTCCAAACTCAGTGGCAGAAATACCAAAAAGGGGATTAATACTTGGGTAATTCCAGTCATTAAATACCAGTTGGAATAGTGGACTGGACTCAAGATGAACTAGAAGCCATACTCCTACATTCTCACAATGATGTTGATAGACTCTATTTACCAAGGATCATAGGTGAGTTTGGACAGTTGCAAGTATACCAGACAGTCAATGAAGAAAAAAGGACATTAGAAAAATATCTGAAGGATAGTGAAGAAAATAAACTGAAGTCAGTATACCACAAAAACTTACTGAATATCAAAGTGATCGATAAGAAAGACCAAATGAAGAATAGAAGATATATGACAAGGCAAAATATTACATGGCCAGTACATTAAAAAAATTATCAGGCACATAACAAGACCTGGCAATGGCTAAGAGCATGGAAGTTGAAGAGCACAAGACCAAGCCTTAAGAACAAAGCCAGAATTGAGAAGACAGCAACAGGCAGTAAATGCCTTCTCTGCAAAGAACTGAAGACATAGTGGACCACCTGGTTATATGCTGCAAGAAGTTAGTGCAGACTGATTACATGACAACAGTAATGGTGTATTGGAAGATCTGCAAAAAATGCTACCGTGTTTTCCCGAAAATAAGACCCAGTCTTATATTTTGGGGGGCTCCAAAATAAGCATTAGGGGTTATTTTCAGGGAAACGCGATTTCAGGGCAATCAGCCTGGCTGGGCGACCCACCCCCCAGCGCATGCACAAGAGGCAGCAAGCATTCCCACGAACTGACAGTACCCGGAAGCAGCTGCAGCCCACTAGTCCCTTGGTTGATGCACTCTGGAGCTGCAAAGCCCGTGCAGCACAGGTAAGTTGATTTCCTGTCCAACCAGCAGACAGAGGCAGAGGTGTGTATGTGGGGGGGAGGCATGTGATCCGGATGTAATGTGCAGTCCACAAGAAACCCGAGAGTCTGTGGCCCAGAGTGGGCAGTCAGACGCAGGAGGCTCGTCTTTGTGCAGTAACACTGGCAGCAGTTGGAGGCAGAGGCGTGGGGCAGAAGGCAGGTGATCCTGCTGCGCCCCGCAGGCAAGCTGAGAGACGCAAAAACGAGCCTCTTGAGGCCATCTGCCCTCTCCGGCCCATCGACTCAGCTTTCCCACGGTCCATGTGGCATGTCCAGATCGCCTGCCTCCTCTCCTCATGCCTCTGCCTCCATCTGCTGCTTGGACAGGGAATCAACTCACTTGCGCTGCATGGGCTACAACTGCTGCTGAACACTGTTGGCCTTGTGCGCTTGCCGCCTCCTATACTGGCCATGCCCATCCCCCTTCCACTAGTAGGGCTTATATTTTGGTGGTAGGGTGTACTCTTAAAAATCAGTCTAGGGCTTATTTTCGGGAAGACATGGTACCTGCTTTCAAACAAGAACTAGTGGGACCACAAAATAAGTAATAAAGGAAAATGAAGAAGCTAAATTGCTCTGGGACTTTGGTATTAAAACAGTGGAACTGGCAGCAGACTCAGATGATGAGGAGGTTGGGGAGGAACTTGGGCCAGTTCTGGAGTCTGGGGAAGGCTCTGATGGATGCTCTGTGTCGGACACAGAGATAGACCCAGGGCCATCCGACATTTCCCAGTCACCGGAGAGACAGCTGCCTTTGGAGGCTGAGTGAGGAGGAAGAACAGCTGGGGCTTGTTCCAGATGCACATATGCACAGAACAGTTAGGAGAGGTGAACAACAGAGGACAAGGAGTCGACTCAGGAAGCAAAGCACATGTGGATGCTGAATGGCCCCTCCCTGGCTGGGGAATAAATAGAAGGAAAGGGGAGTGGTTGTCGTAGGAGACAAAGTTTGTATTTCTGAAGATTTTGTTCACTGTGTTTCGTGCATCAAAGACTGCTTACCAGAACTTAATCTGCAGCCTTTCGGCTGGGAGCTCATGGCCTTGCAATAATCACATTTAACTTCTTGCAGGACTCTTGCTTAGGCTTTTCTGTAGGTGAATGCCATTAATTCACAAGAAGTAAATAAAGAAGAGATTTTCATGACAAGGAGTCTGTTTCTTACTTCTGCTAAGGCTGGGTCAGAACAAAAACAGACACGCACCTGTAACATGCACCCTAGATTTAACAATTGCTGGTAAGAAAGTCAAAGAACTTTGGATAGTGCACATGGTAGTACCTGGAGACACCAGAATAGAAGAGAAAAAAACTTGAGAAAATCACAAAGAGAACTCCAAATAGAAGTAGAATGGCTGTAGCATAAGAAGCAAGGTAGTAATAGGCGTCTTCAGTGCAATTTCAAAACATTCAAAACATTTGGAGCGCTACTTGAATCACCATGAAGAATCACCACCCACCAGTCAATTGCAAAAGGCAACTTTACTTGGAACAGCTTACATCTGTGACAATACCTTTAACACCCTCCAACATTTTCTATCCCATGGGGGATAGAAGGGCTCAACAGTGGACAAAAATGCCAAATCCAATCTAAACATCTGACTGACTATATGACCAATAATTTTATCTATATCTTTGAGTCAGTGTTGATTGCTACAACTACCTGGAGAAGCACTGCAGTTTTTTGGCAAGAGTTTCCTTGCTTACTTCCTAGGGCTGAAATTCAGTGACTGACTCAAGGTCACCCAATTGGCTTCATGCCAAAGGCAGGACTCGTATAAGTAATCCTTGACTTACAACCACAATTGAGCCCAAAATTTATGTTCTTAAGTGAGACATTTGTTAAGTGACCTTTGCCCCATTTTATGACTTTCTCGCCACAGTAGTTAAGTGAATCACTGCAGTTGTGAAATTAGTTGCACAGCTGTTAAGTGAATCTGGTTTCTCCACTGACTTTGTCAGAAGGTTGCAAAAGGTAAGCATATGACCCCAGACACAGCAACCGTCATAGATATGAACCAGTTGCCAATCATCTGAATTTTGATCATTAACCATGGGGATGCTACAATGGTCGTAAGTGTGAAAAATGGTCATAAATCACTTTTTCAGTGCTGTTAAAACTTTAGTTTTAGTTATTATATGAGCTGTTGTAAGTTGAGGACTATCTGTGCTCAGTCTCCCAGTTTCTAGCCTGGTGTCTTAACCACTACAACCAAACTGATTCTCTTCTGTGCGTCTTATAGAGCGAATATTGTGGCGGGGGAAGGGGGCACCACCTGTTGCCTCTCCCACCATTCACCGCTGCCAGGGAACACTGAAGCCTTCACTGCCAAGCAGCTGATTGGCGGTTGGATTGGCCTCCTGGAATACCGCTGATCAGCTGTTCTAGGTGGAGGGAATTGCCTATGCCAATTGCTACCAAATGGCGGCGGCAGCAATAGGTGGCGGCGAATGATGGCAATAGGCATCAGCGATGGCGGTGAATGGCAGTGGCGGCAATCCCCATTGCCTAGAACAGTTGAGGCCGATCCAACCACCAATCAGCTGCTCGCCAGTGAAGATTCTAGTGTTGCCGGAGGCAGCAGCAGTTTAGTTCAGTTGGCCGGTGGTGGGCACAACGGAATGGAGCCCTGACGAACCACTGGGGCTGCGATAACAGCTGACCAGGCTGTTTGCTGTTTGCTGCAAGGATGCTAGCCAGGTGAATACTGGATGGATGCTGGGAGGCAGAGGTAGATTTTTTTTCTTGTTTTCCTCCTCTAAAGCTAATTTGCGTCTCATGGTCCGGTGCGTTTTATAGTGCGAAAAATACAGTACTTTCTGAACAAATTAAGATGGAGAAATTAGAAATATTACTTATAGGAAAGGCAAAATGCCAAGCTTAGATAAATTCTTTAAGGTGCACACAGATACATTGATTCTGAAACTTTAAGATTTTTTTCAGTTCGTGTTTGAATCTAGAGCTGGTTTTCTTTATGAATCTTATTTCTTTAATTCTTAAATGAGCCAAAATTATACATATTAGACAAATTACAAAACTGTTTGATTAATGAATAAAACAAGCTAGATGAGTCCCTGTGGATTTTACTCCACTAGTTGTGGCCAACTATAAGGAGCACTGCTTATCTCCATTTCAAGGCCATTGAGCCAGCGCTGTGCATAGACATTTCCATCATGTGACTGTTACCTTCCCACCAAAGTGGTGCCTATTTATTTACTTGCATTTGCATGCTTTCAAATTACTATGTTGGCTGGAGCTGAAGCGAGGACAGGAGCTCACCCCATTGCGTGGTGTTTGAGTCTCGAATCTGGGCTGCCAGCTTTCCAGCCGACAAGCCCAGCGTCTTAACCGCTGTGCCACTGCACCGTCCTGATTAATGAATGCAGGTATTAATGATTAATGAATGCAGATGTTAAAATGGTTTTGCCTGTTATTTTAATTTATCATTTTGAAAATCAAGTTGTTAAAAGCTGATAGCTTTTCCTGAATAATCATCCTATATAGAAAAGGAACTACCGTATTTTTCAGAGTATCTTTTTTCACCCAAAAAGAGGATGAAAATCTGGGTGCGTCTTATACTTTGAATGTAGTATGCCCAGCCTCGCAAACAGAGATTTCAGAGGCTGAAAGAAGCTTCTGAAAGAAGCTTCAGAAAAAAAGCCTCAGAAAGGCTTTTATCTAAAATAATATGGCAAGCATCAAAAGAAGAATCAGTAAAGGTTCTAACAAAACTGTGTTAACAAATCTAGAGAATGACACAATAACCAACAGATCGGAAGAGGTTAATCTACATACCAATACCAAAGAAAGGAGATTGAACAGAGTACAGATAATCCTTCAGAATAAAAGCCTCTGAAAGAAGCTTCAGAAAAAAAGCCTCTGAAAGAAGCTTCAGAAAAAAAGCCTTTTTTTTCTGAAGCTCGGTTTCGGAGACTTTCAGAGGCAGAAAAAAAAGTTTTTCCTGAAACAGAGTTTCAGAGGCAGAAAAAAAAGCAAGGCACAGAGCTCACAACCAATGAACCTGTTGCTAAAATTCACCTCTGGAAACAGCTGATTGGGGGTGTTCCGGGAGGCCGATCCACCCACCAATCAGCTTTTTTAAAAATTTTCTTCCCCAAAAACTAAGGTGTGTCCTATACCCCGGTGCGTCTTATACTCTGAAAAATATGGTAATTATCTGAGATTATTAGTAAATTGTGTAGCATTGAATTCAGCTGAAATTACAGTATTTTATTCATAATACTGGGTATTATAAAACTTTTGGCAATATTTATTTTTCATTCTCTGTTTTTTCTTCAATTTTTTTTGTTTTTCAAAACCACAAGTGAGAACTAATGGATTCCATTCCCTTTTTCAGTAAGCAAGCTATAGCAACTTGGTTATCTTTTTTATTTAGTTAGTGTCTGAAAAAGGCTTTCTTTTGATGCTTTGGCACAAGCAGGAAGGAAATATAAAATACTCCAATCTGCAGAAGGTAATTTTAGGGACATTATTCATGGCTAGAGGCTGAAAAAGTTTTCATTTAATATAGAAATGATTAGTCTAGAATCCTATTACTCATGTTAAATTTTACTTTTTTAAAAATTCAACCCTTTTTCTTAATTCAAAAGTATAGTAATGCAGATTACCTCTCTTTGGAGTTTACGTTTCTCTGCTTTCAATTCATCCTCTATTCTTTCAGCATTTTCTGAAGCTGTTTTATAGCGAACAACTTGACCTTCTAATCGTAACACCTAGCATATGATAGAATATTATTTATTTTAATAAAAATGTATACTCCATCTTCATTTCAAAGGATTGTCTACGCACAATAAACAGAAACTGAAATTTAATAAAACTCTAAATATAATCATAGCTTCAAAATAAACAAACATTAACACATAAATCTAAAATTTTAAATATACTACTTTTAAGATGCCTATGAAGTAACTTGCTTCCCAAAAATGACAATGTTGATGTAAACATGGAATGATACAGGTTGTAAAATATGTTTTACTTCAAGCTTTGAAAAAAATAAAATTGAAAGTATAAACTTAAGAACTTGAAATAAATTCCTTCCTATAAGACTGCAACTCATGTCGGTCTGCTGCCAACATTTCACCTAATTTGAAAAATAGTATATAATTTAAAAAACAAAACAAAAACTTGCCCAGAACGAATATAATTTCACAGGTGAATTGTGCAATGCTTTGGATTTGGTCCACAAAAGTTGCTTTAGAATGTGGATCTACAGACATGACATCAAACTCCTTAAAGCAACTATGACTTTTCCTAAAATAAGTTGAGCCCCTGAGTGTTCTGAAATGCCTTTTCTGGGATAATGCACAGGCTCTAATTAACAGAATCTAATCAGACTACTGAACTGTTGAAACAAATGTGAATGCAAAGGTTTATTTAAAAAAAATCCTGCTAGGTGATGAGCTAACAATGCAACTAAAGAGATAGACAACTTTCAACCTGGATTTAGCAGTTGCTAATAAAATTTAACAAACAAAAACCACAGCCTATCCAACATCATAAAGAAACCAAATTTACTGAAAATATTTCTCTTCCTATTGAATCCATAACAGTTTTATTTTCAAGAAATGTTTAAAAATATTTTTAAGTCAAGCATCGTCTGCTATGTAACTTTGATTCTTGCATGAATAAATAAAACATCATTAACAGCATAAGTTGTGATCTGGATCATAGATCAGAAGAAAGATAGAAAGATATACATATAAGCAAACGAGAATAGTCTGGAATCTGAATATGAGCAGCCAGCCATACCAAGCATCCTGCTCCTACCTCAAATTTGGCTGAGATGTTTGGGGAAGCCATTGTGTGACCCCTCTTCACTCTGTCTGACTGTGAAATATTCAAGAGTTGAGATAATGACTAGAGATATTTTCTGTTGTTCAATGGTCCCAAATGGGGTTGTAATGAACTCAACATATTTAGGCTAGGATACCTTTATTAAAAATCTCTACAGCTTTTCCAGGGATGATGCAATGCCTCTCAGTATACTTTCTGCAAACCTGGACCTTTAGGAAAGAAGCTAAGGTTCATCCACTCAGGAGAAAAGAAAAGATTTAACAAGATTTAAATAGGCATGTTTTTGCATGCAGGGATAATGCTCTGAAAAGGGAGCATTTTAATGGTCTAGTAATGTGATGATTTATTCTGCCATCCAGTCTCCAAAAGATGGCTATACCTATGAAGCTGATTTTTATCTTCTTCCCTCAGAAGAGGGCAATCTGGACTCATTAGTTGACTGACATCTGATACAATTAACTATGGTAAGAGGTAATGCAGATGTTGATCACGCCCCAATATCTTAGCAATTTCAAGAATGCTGCATCCTTCTAAAAAACTTTTTACAATTTTGGACTTTTCAGAATCAGTTTTTGGCCAATTCTGCCTGAGGAAAAGAAGCTGCCTAATAATTATACACACCTTGATATAGGGTGTTGATCTCCTTAGCTCACACGAGGGAGGCCTCATTACACAAATACACATCACCTGATATGATTATATCCACTAAGCATTCAAGTTTATACAGTTTGGAAGTGGAAAATATGTATAAAAATGATGATATGGTTAAAATACTCATGCCTAATGCCTTTCATACAGATGAAAATTGGACAATGGTTTGAAATTCCAAAGGGAAAAAAAATCAAAAAGTAATGGGTGTAAGGTTTCGATGTCATCTTAAATAAATTGCACTCCCAAACAATTAATCTTTGCTGAAGTATTCCATTTATTGAGTACGAAAGACCTGGCCCCGACTTAGTCGTAGCCGATACTAACCCTCTGGCCCCCAAACCCTTCCTTTTCCGTTCCCCAATTCTCATCTTCTCATTGGCCATCTTCCAAGTCAGTCTCCTCAGCTTCTGACTTCACCCCATAAGAATGTTCCCCCCACCATCTCCTCTCCTAGGGGATATTATCTACAAAGAAATAAGTAGGTGAAAAGTCAAGCCTCGTCTTTTTATGGCAGCATCAGAATGCTGACATCGGGTAATCCTAAAACATGAGAGTCTGAAAGAATTCCAAATTATTTTCCCAAGAAGAAAAAAAAATGAGAAAACCTTTTTAAGAATGGGTTAATGAATGGATGAAGAAAAAGCCCCTTAATCAGCTGAGATTTAAAAAGAAATGTCCCAATATGGCATTTCAATAAGAAATGCCTCAGGCTCAACCCATCCAAGACCGAGTGGCTGTGGTTTCCGATGTCCCGATATAGTCAGTTGACGCCATCGCTCACTATTGGGGGCGAATCGCTGGCCCCCACGGAGAGGGCTCGCAACTTGGGTGCCCTCCTGGATTCACGGCTGTCTTTAGAAGAGCACTTGACGGCCGTGACCGGGAGGATTTTTCATCAGGTTCGCCTGATTCGCCAGTTGGGTCCCTTTCTGGATCGGGACTCCCTACACACAGTCACTCATGCCCTCGTCACTTCCCACCTGGACTACTCTACATGGGGCTCCCCTTGAGGAGCACCCGGAGGCCCCAACTAGCGCAGAGTGCGGCCGCGCGGGTGGTTATGGGAGCAACATGGCGCTTCCGTGTGACACCTCTCCTGCGCGAGCTGCACTGGCTCCCGGTGGTCTTCCGGGTGCGCTTCAAGGTTTTGGTCACCACCTTTAGAGCGCTCCATGGCTTAGGACCTGGTTATTTACGGGACCGCCTACTACCACAAGCAGCCTCCCACTGGCCGGTACGCTCTCATAGAGAGGGGCTCCTCTGGGTGCCGTCAGCTAAACAATGTCGACTGGCGGCCGCCAGGGGGAGGGCCTTCTCTGTGGGGGCACCCACTATCTGGAACGAGCTCCCCCCAGAGATACAGAGGATCCCGGATCTATGCACTTTCCGCCGTGCTCTTAAGATTCTCCTATTCCAGCAAGCCGGCCTGGCCTAATTTTCTCCCCCGTTTTAAAAT
The DNA here is from genome assembly GCF_059756535.1 of Pantherophis guttatus. NCBI lineage: Eukaryota > Metazoa > Chordata > Lepidosauria > Squamata > Colubridae > Pantherophis > Pantherophis guttatus. Next base: position 181,047,167 of record NC_142063.1, on the reverse strand, counting down.
TCTTTTAAATCAAAATTTTAATCTGTTTTAAATTATTGGGATTTTTTAATTGTCTCGGGCTAAATTATTTAATCTGGTTTTAATTATGTCTTTTAACTTTTGTATTTATGTATTTTATTTTGTGTCTGTTCACTGCCCTGAGTCCTTCGGGAGTAGGACGGTATATAAATCTAATAAAACTAAAACTAAACTAAACTAAACAATAACTGAACAGGGATGCAAATGTGTAGCTCAAGCCTTCAGGAGGACAGACAGGAAAAGCTTAGGCTACAAGATGGTGAAACAACCTCTGTGCTTGGCAAGGAATCAGAACTGGTGATCAACAGACCTTCTCTCTCTTTCTCCTTTTATAAGAGAAGGAATATTTCAGTAGCCTCACACACTATACTGATCTGGATTAGAAAATACCATACCAAATAACTGCACCCAAATCATGCCTATAATTTTTTCTACAAATAAAGGGTTCCTGGTTGGCACAATTTATTTAGATTTATATTCCACTGCAATCTAGCCCACTGCTATTCAACATCTGAAGTTGAATAGCCATTACATCAACAGCCATTAAGGCTAATGCAATTTTCTTTTTCTTTTTCCTTTTTAATATACATCCATATTGTATGTGGAGAGTGTTGATTCTGGGCATCATTCATATTAATTCAAATTACAATAACAACATTAGTAATCTTTACCACATTTATCACACTTAGGTGATCATCATATTATTATTTAAACAGCAGAAAAGAAAATGCCTAACACCTATAAACCTCTAATCTTTCTATTTATTATTTTTGTTTATTCTATTAAAATATACATTCTAATATTTCCCCTAATTTTATTTCTGCCTCTATTATTACAACAAGCTCCCTTAATGTTTAAAAGGCAATTCTTTCTATCCATCATCTCTTCTCCTCTTTAGTGTTTCAATTTTTATTCATTTTTTTACTCGCCTCCCATACTCCTCATCTTTATCTCTATCTTTCTTGTTCAGTCTAAACATTTCTCCCAGTACAAACTTACGCTGGCAATTCTCCCACATGCCTGCCCATGTCTCAGTCTCCTTATCAAAGATGTCTTTCTGTCTATCCAATTGTTGATTTATCTGTTTTATTTTCTTCAATCTTTCTTCCTTTATCGGCTGGTTTGTCAGTACTATTTTTTGCTCCAGTCCTTGACTTATTTAACTATCATCTGTTCTTTCTGCTCCTTTTGTTTGCCATTTGTCTGGTCTTCCTCATCATCGAGCTTGCTGGATCATTTGCTGGTTTTTCTGATCCATGTTTTTTCCCTGTTCGTAGTCAATCTTCTGGTTTAAGTAGTCCATTTCATCCAATCATTCTATTGTTTCCACCAATTCCTGGGCAGTTTGTCTTTATTCGTTGTTCTTTGCAGAATATTTTCCATTTTCTCGTCTATACCATCCATTGATATTTTTATGCTTTGAAACAACAAAGTCATTTCATTAAAAAGTCCTCTCATTTCCACAGCTGTTCCTTCAACTCCAGTCATGATAGCAATATAAGTACATTAAACAGTAAAAGTCTCAATCTATTTCAAGAAGAGTTCAAAATTATAAGTTTCCAATCATTAGTAGATAGCACATTCCTCTCAGATTTCCGTGGTGCCTTTTTTCCAGCAGATGTTAATTTCAGTCAAAGCCATTTATTTCCAAGCAAAGTCATTTACTTAGACGGGCCAATTCCAACATTTATATTGGATTCATTCATATTCTAATAATCCAAACTATTTTCCGAATCCTTTGAATCTGCTCTATGATTTTGGTCTTTTATTCTAGTTTCCCAGGGTTTCTTTTATAAAATGTCTCTCTTATTTCCACCTCTGGTAAATGTAAGACAATAAACAATTAACGGTCACAGCCCTCCACCGGATATCAGATATTCCTTTCCTCCTCTGTAAATTTCCAGGAGTCTAGGAGTCACTTTTCCTTTCATCAGTAGATGGCATTCTCGACTTACTTTTCATCATAGAGCTCAGAAGTGCTTATTTTCACAGCTTAAACAATTATCCTTTTTCAATATTATAAGATATGGGATTTATTTTATCAATGGCTAGATAATAAAATATGGAAATGAAATAGGGATGAAACCATTATAACATAAGAACGGTAGAAATATACAAAGTTGAATGACTATTGTTAACCTAGGATGAAGAAATGAATAATATAAATATTTGAAAATAATTTTTATGAAAAGAGGGGAAAGCCATAGTTAAAGGATTAATGAGGATTATATTACAAAGATACTTATTAAGACTGGTAATATGAGAAATTAGATAATTAGTAAATAATGAATATGGTGAGGAAGTATAAAAGACTTGTAACTGACCGACACAGTTTTTGCAATTGTATGGATGATGGATTTATGTTTTATGTTTTGTTTTAAAAAATAAAAATTTTCAAAAAAACCCCCCAATTATCCTTTTGAATTTATCACGGATTTTTTATTTTCCTTGGGGTCAAGTAGAAGAAGAATCATCTCACCCAAAAACAATCATTGTTCATTCTGTTCACTCCTGCACTTTCTTAGGTGCTTTGGCTGTCCCCAGCTTCAGCCCCCCTTTACTTCAAGCCACCCCTCCAAGGTGGCTATGGCTCCTTTTGATGGGGAGAGCTTGGAGCGGGACTGCAGAGCTCACGGTCCTCGCCTCCGACACCACTGGAGGCATAGCCGGAAGACTAGGCCAATGCAATTTTCAAATGAATTAACAGAAGCACTGCATGTAGATCAAAGATGATAGACCCTACACTTTTAAATGGGGATGGAAAGGCTGGACTGGGAACAGAGGACAGTTACAAGGATGACAAGGGGCCTGGAAATAAAGCCCTACAGCAAATGGTTAAAGGAACTGGGCATATATAACTGGCATAGGGGAAAATCATAATCTCCCTCTACCTAAGAGTCTGCCTCAGGCAAATCTTTTGAAACAGACTAGGATAAGGACCGAAAGACTGAAATTGAATAAAGGAGATTCAGGTTGAATATTAGGAGCAATTTTCTGATGGTAAGAACTGTTACATAGTTGAATAGTCTGTCTCGAACAGTTATTTCCTCATATTGGAGATGATCAAATAAGAGCTCAATGGCAATTTGTCAGGGACGACTTAGTGTATTCTGGCAATTTATTTCACTTCTATAGCCGCTCATTTGAGTATAACTGGCAATGAGAAAAGAATTGGACTTGAAGAGTAAATTCTATTAAACTTGTACAATCTTACATTATTCTAAAATTTAACATATAATTGAATTAATCTCAGTATTTTCCTTTATCCAAGTATCAAACAGAATATTTTCAACTATCATCATAAAACACAGTAGAGAAAATTTTAAATGAGGTTGTTAATGCATCTGAAATATTTGAAATTGTAGTCTTATAAGAGCAGCTGCATCTTATAAGGATATCATCTATAAAGTTTAAAACAAAAGTCATTCATCCATAATTGTAACTCTTAAAATATTAATGTATGAGTAAAAAAATAATCATGGAGATTGCATATTTTCTATCTCTGCTAAAGTTTTTTAAAATGTTCCTGAGAATATAATTTAGACCTTACAGTTCTATCTATAAAAGGCTTCATGATTATGTCCCAAGCTATACCAAGAGAAGCACAATCTACAGAATAAACGTGATTAGCACATTTGTTGAAGGCCAATCCATGTAGACTATATTTTTGCAGAATAATTACTGGGAATTTTTATATTTTTCTTCAACTGTCAAAATATTCCAAAAGGCATTTTCTTAATGAAAAAAACAGAAAGACTGTAAAAATAGTTCCAATTATTTAGTTTAATTCACAACAAAAGACAAGTTATATAAGCTCTTTGCAGAAAACAATAATTATGAGACAGTAACATGCATGCAAATGTTTGTGGACTAAATCTTTTAAAGGTAGTTGGCTTCTCTTTAAACAGCTGCAAATCTATTTTCCTAATGAAAAGCAGAAAAAACTGTTACCAATTAGCCTATCTGAATATGGAAAAATGTAACATTTTCTGAAGGATGGAAGGACTTTATTGAAACATATTTATGGTCCGTTAGAAGTTATCCCAACTTCATTATATTTGTTCATCACAGAAACACCATGTGCCTATAAATTCTTTTCAGTTCAAAATGGCTTTTGTTAAACTCCAACATCAAGTTTCCCTTTGTATTCATATTGAATTATGTAGAGGAGAACTGCAGGATATCTAGTAGGTTATCTCAACAGATGTCAGCAGCTAGCCAAGTTATAGCTATGTAAGGCAATACAGAAATACTTCTTTGCTCTTATTTCTTCCAGGATTATTTTTGTACTTCATAATTCTGGAAGAAATAAGGGCAAAGAAGTATCTCTGTATTGCCTTACACAGCTATAACTGAGTTTGACTTAAGTAAAAGATGAGGCCACATGCCACATAAATCTTCTGAATACTGTAACATAATCTCAAGGTCCTGGATATGGTTTGCAACTAAGGATTTGCTAAACAAGCTTCATGAGTTCATGAATTCTGCTCCACACCTCCTCTGTGAATTGTTTAGGAAAGTAAAGAATTCCCTGATCAGCTATTGATCACCTTTTCAGTGGAAAAGGATACATCAATCTTTTTCAGTCATAGGAGATCACATATGGCTACAAAGTTTATGGAGCTACAGCTCATGAAAATCCAACCAATTTCCCTGTATGTTTCTAGGAAGCTCACTTTTGCTTTTACTTCAGACTACACATCCCCAGCCTCATTAGTTAGCAAAGGAAATAACATTAGTTAGCATAGGATAGTGGTCCTATCACTGGGCCACTATGTCCAATCAAATTCAAACAAGATTGTTTTCAGAATGGTCACTTCAACCATAGGTTTGGAATGCAGCTGCACCCCCCCTTCCATCCATTCCCCATTCTTGAATTCATGGCAGCTGATACTGAATAGTTGCGAAGCAAAAACTTGAGGTGGCAGCTGACATATACTTAGGCCAAAAAGTAATTGGGCCATTGAAAAAGCTCAGAGAAAAAAAGATTGTATATATCTGTGATGGCGAACCTATTGCACGCGTGCTGGAAGTGGCACGCAGAGCCATGTCGCCTGGCATGCGCGACGTCGCCCATTCCTCTTCCGGGTTTCCGGCACATGCAAGTGCCCGGCTAGCTAGTCTTCTGGTTACTGGTGTGCATGCATGTGCAACAATCAACTGGCCTTCACGTGTGCGGCAGTATCAGAAACTGGAAGATCAGCCAGACAGCTGATCATCCATTTCTAGTGCGCGCATGCCCACTGGGCAGCTCCTCTTAGTACGCATGCACACTGGCCATGCTGTCGGTGACCGCATGCAGCCCCGGGACATCCACCCCCTTGCCAGCCAGGAGCGCTACTGCTTGTCACTCCCCTGTGCCTGCCTTGTCACCGTCACCGCCACCACCACTGTGAGGAAAGGCCCCGAAGCTGCGCTGCCCAGGATCCACGTGGGCTGCCGCAGGGGGAGGCCAGGCATGGCTGTCTGGACGCTGTCTGGAGTGCAAGGCTGGCAGGAGGAGGAGCCGCTGCTGCATCTTAGCTACCATGAACGGCCTGCCGCCGCAGCCTGTCGCTGTCCTCTTTGCCCTGCCGCCTGCTCCTGTCACTGCCAGGGAAGCGGCAGTGAGAGAACTGCTACCACCAGGGGCAAGGGCAGGCTGGGGCTTCCCTCCCTCCTCACCGGAGGTTTGGGGCTGCGCAGGAAGCCTGCTCAGGCAGGGAGGGAGGGAAGCCTGCCCCCTCGCCCCTTGCCCCAGTGATTCTCACACTGCTGCTTCCCAGGCGGTGGCAGGAACAGCGGGTGGAGGCTTGCGGCTGCGCAAGAAGCCTGCTCAGGCGGAGAGGGAGGGAAGTGTGCCCCCTCACCCCGGCGATTCTCGCACTGCTGCTTACCCGGCAGTGGCAGGAGCAGCAGGCTGAGGCTTCCCTCTCTCCCTGGCGGAGGCTTCGGGCCGACAAAGTTTGGTGCAGGAGGCTTTCCAGGCCCAAAACAGGGCATGGGGGGGATGCACATGGGGGGGATGCGCACATATGCAGGGGAGGGGGGGGGCTGTGCGCGCATGCGCAGGTGGAGTGCACATTGCATTAAGGATGCTGACATGTGCATGCGCTATTGCATGCGTGCACTCATACTTTTGGCATGCAATGACAAAAAGGTTCGCCAACACTGGTATATATCAATAGACGATTACTGAATTAAGAACTTGCTCTTTTAGTTTTTATAACGGATACTGGTGACATTCATATTCTGCTTAGGACAATTAAAACAAGTATATTTTTAATCTAAAGTATACTTGAGAACAGTCATTGTGCCTTTTCAATTGCCTCTGAAAAATATGTGAACAACCATTTATACAATAACTCATACTTTTATCTTGTTTCCGGGGAGCTTACCTGAAAACTTTTGAAAATGATACAATTCTAACCCTGACATTTTTTTCAGTCACATAAAAAATTTGAAGATGCATGTAGTAAGAATCTAAGAATTATTACTTTAATATAAAGGAAAAAGCAATTTTTATTCACAAAATACCTATTTCTTCATCTCCATCTCTTCATCTCCATTCTGCTGATGTTACATAAAACCCCACCCCTTACAGTTATCTGGTGTGGTAAGTGATAGTGCAGTCATACTTAACAACAGAATTCTAACCTACAAATTTCCTTGAGTTTAGGTTCAAGGATGCTACTTAGGATTTCTTTATTGTCTACCTCTTCTGTCAAATAAAACAAATGTGAATACATAGGAACTAGAAAAGTTCACACTACATTTATTGCCTTTCCTCAAAACTATATTTGATCTCTTGCCCTCTGCTTTTTATGCAGCCAACTTCATGTTTACATTTCTATGTCTAGAAATGTAAACATACCAATGTGAGCATACCAGTTGAGATTGTCAACACAGGGCAAACTTTATTTAGTGTGTCTTGATGATGTCACCAATATATATATATATATTTTCTATTATATCCAAGGAGTTGAAATGGACACCTAAAATTAGAACCATCATTAAAAAGACACAACAGATGAAAGTGTTATAAAAAATATTAGAATGTGCTGAGATGGACAGATTAACACTTAAAATAAAGGAAAAGGAAGAAACAGAATACTTTTTGACATGGGACTTGTTTTACCAATGGTTAATTAACAGAATCAGAGATTAGAATTTAAAAAAGATAATAAGAACTTTTGTATTAAAAACTTTGCAAGATAGATAAACTTATAATAAAAATAAATAAAATAAAAATAAAATAAAAGTAAAAGTAAAAAATAGTATTACTATTTTGTGATTATTACTGAATGTTTATGTTTATTATTATGATTAATGTTGATCAATATGGCATTTCTACTTAAAATTAATTGTGCCCAGATGACACACTGTTCAGATAGATATGGAATTTTTTATGTGATATTTAAAAGATGTAATAAAATATATATTAAAAAAAAGAGGTTTAAAAAAAGGCACAACAAAGAATGTTCTTCCTACATCAATTCAGAAAGCTCAGATTACCCAAGGACTGCTGATAAAGTTCTACAGAGGATAGTTAGGACTGAAGAAAAAACAATCGCAACCAGCCTGCCTTCCATTGAGGAATGAGGTTCTGCATGAACCAGAAAGAGGGATGAGAAAATATCTACAGATCCCTCACATCCTGGCCGTAAGGTATTCCAACTTCTCCCCTCAGGATGCCAACTAGACACAGATAGTTTTTTCCCCCTGTGCTAAACACTTTTTTCCACTCTGCTAAACACTTAACTCCCAAGCACTCTCTTTTCTCATTTTTTTGCATCTTTCTTACTATCTTCTCCTATTGGTTTCTTATGATTTATCAATCATTGTTTGTAACTTATGATTAATGATTGTAATATTACTTAACCTATTACTTGTATTCCATTCCATTCTATAATAACATTTTTAAAATGGCACTAGCACTAGCACTTAGATATAAATCTTTATATCTGCTTTATATATATTTTATATATATGTATTATAGCCCTCTCTAAGCGGTTTTAGAGTCAGCATATTGCCCCCAACAATTTTGGGTCCTTATTTTACCCACCTCAGAAGGATGGAGGGCTGAATCAACCTTGAGCCTGGTGAGATTTGAACTGCCAAATTGCAGGCTGCCGGCAACCAGCAATACTCTAACCACTGTGCCACCATGGCACTAAAAGAATGTATCTGCTTTAAATGACATTTCTCAAAATTCTATTTTTACATCCTTCCTGCCCTCATTTGAATTATGGAAAAGGGTCACCTGTCCCCATTTCTTTCTTTCACTCTAAACTTACCTGCCCAGGTAAATTTATTTCTGCACTCCTGAGGATTAAAATATTCAACTGAGATAACTGATATAATTCTACACCTTAACCATTTTTTATTTCAACCGCCCTCAATGTTGCTGTTATGTCATGCTGATACACAGTTCATATACATGAAAACACACACAGAAACTGTTGCCATGTTATAGATTTTTTTTTTCTCCCCAAGATAAGCAAACACATGAGGATCAGGATTGTGTACAGGCATCATTTTCTAAAAAGATAGTGGCTTACCTTGATTGAAAATCCTTCATTTTGTTACAAGGCTGGTATCTTTTCATGAGTTTTCTATTTTTCTTAATGAAAGTATTGAAAGGAATATATTCAGTATAATAAATATTTAAGAGGGAGTAGTTTCATCAAATTTAACAGTCCAAAAAGGGTCTGCAAAAGTATTTTGGAAGGATAAAACAGCCAGTAAATAAAGTATTCAGCTAGTCCTCAACTTACAACCATTCGATTAGAGACTGTTTGAAGTGATAACCGCACTGAAAAAAGTGAGCTTTGACCACTTTTCACGCTTATGACCTTGCAGCATCTCCATGGTCATGTGATCAAAATTCAAACATTTGGCAACTGACATATTTAGGATGGTTGCAGTGTGCTGAGGTCATGTGATCACCTTTTGTGACCTTCTGACAAGCAAAGTCAATGGCGAAGCAGGATTCACTTAACAACTGTGTTATTAATGTAATGCAGTAATTCAGTGATTCTGCTGAGCCTGGTGGCTCAGCAGACTGATAGCATTGTGATTAACACCAGCTGTCTGCAATTACTGTAAATTCGAATCTCACCAGGCTCAAGGTTGACTCAGCCTTCCATCCTTTCTAAGGTAGGTAAATTGAGGACCCAGTTTGTGGGGGCAATAAGCTGACTTTGTATAAATATACAAAAGTATGAAGGCTATTGCTTAACGCATTGTAAGCCACCTTGAGTCTCCGGAGAAGGGTGGCATATAAATCAAATAAAAAAAAAAAGCAAAAACAAAACAACTGTGGCAAGAAAGGTTGTAAAATAGCACATAATTAACAAAAGGTCAAAATTAATGAAATTAAATGTCTCCCTTAGCAACAAAAGTTTTGGGCTGAATTGTGGTCATAAATCAAGAACTCCCTGTATTTTTAGTCCTTCACAAGTAATCCTTGATTTACAGCCATTTGTTTAGCGACCATGTTCTGACCTAGGCTCCCTTAAAAAGCAGGAAGCCGGAACTGGTCCCGGCAAAATCTTTTATTTACACAACTGTGAATTACTTTCATTCACAGTCAGCAAGGTTTGTCCAAACAGTTTTTCAAAGGAATATTTATTACACACCTTATCTCGTTTGGCAAGCTGCCACATAATTTGTTTCCAAATGCAGAGTAATGCAAACCTTGGCACAGAGTCTCTTAGAGTTACAAACAGAATTTTACACTCTTGCAACTACCAAACGAATTGTTTCCTGCAAATGCCCCCTCCCCATTCGTTCCTCTTTTGTTTCCTATGTGAGAGGCCAATAATCTGCAACGTGTGGCTTTACTCCCAAGTCGACCCTGCTTTCTGAGTTGTTCTTGTCTTCTGGCAGCTCTGCCCATTCGCACACTGGGAATGGGCTCCAGCTGTTCCTCTGCCTCGCTGCTGCCTATCTCCCTCGCTGCCTCCATTGCAGAGCCCTCGTCCAAGCTTTCCCCAGCTTCCAGGACTGGCCCATGTTCCTCCCCAACCTCCTGTCTGACTCTGCTGCCAGCTCTGCTGACTGCCGGCGGGCCACAACAAACCATTCAGTTACAGTGGCACTGAAAAAAGTGGCTTATGACCCGTCTCACACTTACAATCATCAAAGCATCTCCACAGTCACATGATCAAAATGAGAACCATGGTGACGCAGTGGTTAGAATGCTGTACTGCAGGCTCCTTCTGCAGACAGTCGGCTGCTTGCAATTTGGCAGTTCGAATCTCACCTGGCTCAAGGTTGACTTAGCCTTCCATCCTTCCGGGGTTGGTAAAATGAGGATCCAAATTGTTGGGGGCAATATGCTGACTCTGTAAACTGCTTAGTGAGTGCTGTACAGCACTGTGAAACGGTATGTAAGTCTAATTGCAATTGCAAAATTCAGGCACTTGGCAAGTGGCATATATTTATAACAGTTACAGTATCCCGGGGTCATATAATTGCCATTTGTGACCTTGCCAGCTGATTTCTCATAAGCAAAGTTAATGGGGGAAGCCGGATTTGCTTAATGACATGATTCACTTAATGGTGATGATTCATTTAACAACCGTGGGAAAAAGAGTTGTAAAATTCGGCACAAGTCACATAACAACTGCTTTGCTTTGCAACAAAAATTCTGGCAATTGAAACCAGAATTTCTATTGCAAAGCAAGGCAGTTTTTGCATGATCACATGACCCCGGGACACTGCAACTGTTGTAACTACATATAAATACCACTTGCCAAGCACCTGGATTCTGATCATGTGACCATGGGGATGCTTTGACAGTTGTAAGTGTGAGAACAAGTCATAAACCACATTTTTCAGTGCTATTGTAAACAAATGGTTGCAAGTCAAGAATTATTTGTGTAGAAAATAGTTTGAAAATTCATTTTCTAAGTTATTGAATTACATATACATAGTTGGGCTCAAAACTGAAAAAAGTGTGTAGCAAATAACACAGAATACACACACACACACACAGTGTAAGGATTGCCTTTCCCTCTAACTTAAGAAAGTGAAAACTCTTGAAATGGAGTATTTCAAAAGGAACCTTTTATTAAGCAGGAGTGACAGCAATGGATTCAAAGCAACGTCTGAGTACCCTTAGGCAAGACAAGTAGGATTAAAGCAGTAGAGACCCCTCCCTTTAGCCAGAATGCAGATTTTAGCCAATACACAAGTGTGAAGATGTTTTCTTTACCAGCTGCCCTGAGAACCAGATAAGCATGCATTCCCATTGCTATCCTCTGTTATCCTTTAAAGTGAAACAGCCCACATGGCCATCATAAACTTTCCCCAAAGGTAAGGAGTTCTCAGGGCGCTTCGGCACCAGGATATAGGTTGTAAAATATCTGTTGACACAGGCAATGCTAATAAATCGAATCCAAGCCACCCCCGCTCTCCCAATTGAATAACTTTAAGGGATCTGACACACATATATATGTGATGTCATTATCATGCACACTAAGTAAAGGTTGCCCTGTGTTGACAGTCTCAGCTGGTATGCACATATACATATGCATTCAAACATGAAGTTGGCTGTATAAAAAGTAACAGAGGACATGGATCAAATAGAGCTTTGAGGAATGGCAATAAATACAATGTGAACTTTTTTAGTTCTATTTCATCACTAGCAAGGGTGAAATAGCTTTTATTTTTTTTTGGTATGAAAGCTATATTGCAGGTAGCTTGCATATTGCATATTGAACCTTTTGGCAGGCAAATCATGAGTGTTCTGTTGCATATTTGTAAAAAAAAAAAAAGAAGAAGAAATGCTTCTATTTTTCCTGGTAATTGCCAAGTATCAACATAGACTCCAGGCTATTAAAACAAAAGGTGTGTGTGTTTGTGTATTCTTGCAACTATTACCTATACAAAGGTACAGCCTTCCCAATCCAGCTGCCTGCCACAGCCAGCCCACTCAGTGCCATCCTGAGACTGCAGTCACCACTTCCCTACACGGCTGCTGTTGATGTCCCCCAGCAATGCATGTCATGGAGGCCAAATTGTGCAGGTGTTTCTCTCTGCAAGCCATCGCCCCCGCGCCCCCGCGCCCCCTGTCTCCGCCCCCTACAAGCATCCCCAAGGAGAGAGTCCCGGTGCTGCCCCTTTCCCGCTTGCCGCTGACTTTCCTCCACTTGCTGACACTCCCACTGGCGGATATGTCACAAATGGAGCTAATTGTCCCATGGGGGGAATTGGATGTGGAGATTTGTGTTGCAATGCACCTGCGAATAGATAGCATGGTAGAAGAGGCAATATAGTAATGGTGGCAGTATAGCACTGGGGAGGGCCAGCCATGGACAAAGGCTGGCAGTGGGTTGGCTGGACTGTGGAGGCCGAGATGAAGCGGGCACGTTCATGTGTCCATGATCAATTGCCTAGACCCCTATGAAACTGCAGTGATTTTGATACCTTGTATCTCTGTTTTGGAGGCTCTGAAAACAATCCCTAGACACTCTTCCAGCATTTTAAAATAATCAACATGTGTCTGTGTGTGGTTTCCTTAAATGCAGCCACAATTACATTCTCTATCAGTTCTATATCTGTGCAAGCTACATTCCAATCGGCCATATTTGAGTTTTTAGAGTCAGGATCTTTATACAGTTGTGCTCATAAGTTTACATACCCTGGCAGAATGTATGATTTCCTGGCCATTTTTCAGAGAATATGAATGATAACACGAAAATGTTTCTTTCACTCATGGTTAGTGTTTGGCTGAAGCCATTTATTATCAATCAACTGTGTTTACTCTTTTTCAATCATGACAACAGAAACTACCCAAATAACCCTGATCAAAAGTTTACATACCCTGGAGACTTCCGGGTTTTGCTGGCTCCGGTGAAGACGGTGCCTTTTTAAGGTCCGCCAGCCCCGCCGTTTGTAGAGCCGCTTCGATCGTGAGAAGCGGCTTGAAAACTCCAGAATCTGTAGGATTTGAAGGAGAGAGTTGGCAAGGCGCAGGTTGAGCCCCTGTGAGCCCCCAGGAATTTGCTACTGGGGAGGAAACAGGCGTGGCTCCCTTTCAACTTGCAAAGACTCCGGGCGGCGTGGGACGACTCTGTTTATTGCAGAGCAAGCCGGCAGCAGCAAACACAGCCGATTGAATTTAACCTTACTAATTAACGGAGAAAAAAAAAACCCGAACCCTGAAACCAAGGAATTGCAAGTATTTCCCTTTCTTTGTGACTTTTTGATCTGACTAAAAACTGAAGTGAGTGGGAGTGGCTTGAAAAGATGGCGCCGCTCCAGCGCTAACAAGTTAACAAGCTGAAAGGGAAAGTGACTCTTTGAAGCTATTCTAACAAGTTACATTGTAGTGCTGTTTGTTGCGAGTACAGGAGAAGAGGGGTGAGAAAAAAAAAATCCCTTTCTAAAACAAGCTGATTTCACACAAGTTTAATTTTACTTACTTCTAACCTGATTAAAACTGGGGGATTTTCTAAGAGGACTTTGTGGTGCTGGAAGAAGAAAAAGGATTTTTTTTTTTAGAAAATCTAACTCACGAGGTAAAATGGCCTCTAAAAAACAGGAAAGCAAGGCAGCAGGGGGGGGATCTCCCACACATAAGCCTGAACAGCAGTTTGATTTTGAAAGTTTAAAAAAATTTATCACGCAGGCTTTGGATGATAAATTTCAAAAATCCCAACAGGAAATTAAGCAGGAAATTACTGAAATGAAAAATTTGGTGAAAGAGAATTATGACAAGGTGACTGATAAATTATCAAATGCAGTTTCTGGCCTGTCAGAAGTTATTATTAAAGTGGACTCTAAATTGGAAGAATTTAAATCAGAAGTGAATGTTAAAATAAAAGATACTGATTTTAAAATTTCTGATGTGGATAATAAAGTGCAGAGAGTTGAAGATGAAATCACGATGATGAAATTCCGGTCCATGGAATTTGCTATAAGAATTAGAGGTATCAAGGAGAGTGACCGGCAAGATCTGAGACAGGTTTGTGCTGATGCCTTGGCTGTGTTGTTAAAAATTGATCCTGATGAGATTTTATGCAAAATAGATAAAATTTACAGAGTGAACTCGTGGGTGGCCAGACAAAGACAATTACCAAGAGACGTGGTGATTTATTTCACAGACAGAAGAATGAGAAATGATATTCTGCAAAAATCTTTTCTTTCCTCTGTGCAAGTTGAGGGAACTCAAGTTGGAATTTATAAAGAGTTACCGCCAAAGATGCTGAAAGATAGAAAAGATTTTGGTTTTCTAGTAAAGGAATTAAACAAATTACAGATTCCATTTCGGTGGGATGCCCCAACGGGTATAATTTTGAAGTACCAGGGGGAAAAACACCGACTGAATACTGTTGAAAAAGCGGAATATTTTTACTACAATGTTTTTAAAGAGAGGTCACCATCTCCACGCTCATCTACTGTACTGGAGATAAAGGAGAGTGAGAAGGAGAAGCAACCCCAGCAAGAATTGGAAGCGCAGCTTAAGCAGATTGAACTAGATCCAACGGAAGCGCAGGGTGCTGAAGGAGGTTTTCTGGATGAGCCCCTGTTAGAATCTTCTCCAATTCTGACTACAAGAGATGTGGCACTGGACCTAGAGCGTATGGCTGAAGCTAAAGACCAGCGAATAACCCGTGCAGTTTCAAAACAACTTAAAGAAAAACAATTGCAAGAAAGAGCTACGGCACAACAATATAAAAAAGGAGCTAAGAGTACTACAGATCAAAGGGAAGCCATGGGGAGAGCAACGTCGGTGGCCTCGGAAGACATCCGGCAATTCTGCTCGTCGCTTCAAAAAGGTATACATGATGGTTAAGTTTTTGTCTTGGAATGTGAATGGACTGAATTCGCCACAGAAAAGAAAGAAAATATTTACATATTTACAACAATTTAATAATGATATAATTTGTTTACAAGAAACTCATATCAGAACGCAAGATCAAAAATATTTGATAAACTTAAAGTTAGGAATACATTTCATAGCATCAAATTTGGAAAAAAAGAATGGCGTGGTTATTTATATAAACAAAAGATTTTCAGCTAAAATTATAGAAGCGGATGAAGGTGGTAGATTTGTAGCAATTGAACTGTGTACTCCATATGGTCAAATTCTTGTGATTGGGCTTTATGCTCCCAACCAACAGCAGGATCACTTTTATAAAACTTTGCATACTAAAATGTTGCAATGGGACTATAGATCAATTTTGATTATGGGAGATTGGAATGGAGTAATTGATTCCAAGCTAGATAAAAGAAGTCTGGCGAAGTCAAAGATTAGACTACCACAAACTTTTTTTGAAATGAAAGAAGATTTGGAACTAAAGGATGTCTGGAGAATACATAACTTAAAAGACTTGGATTATACTTTCTTTTCTGACAGACATAGATCTTTTTCAAGGATTGATTTTATTTTAGTATCAAATGATTTACTTGTCAAAACAAAAAGAACAAAAATTTTTCCAAGAACTTTATCTGATCATAGTCCAGTATGGATAGAAATTGAGACTGCAAAAATTGAGAGAAGATCATGGAGACTAAATGAAAATCTGTTTAGATATGAAAAAAATATAACAGAACTTAAGAAGCAGATGAAAGAATTTTTTGAAATTAATTTGAACAAGGGTACCCCTATTGAAATTGTATGGGATGCGAGTAAAGCATATATGAGAGGGGTACTCATTTACATGAACTCTAAGCACAAATTGAATAGACAAAAGAAAAGAATTGAAATTGAAGCAGAAATAAAGAAAAAAGAACAGTTAGTTATTAAAAATCCAACAGATGAAAGAACACATAGTGCTATAAAACTCTTGAAAGACCAATTCCAAATGCTTATGGCGGACCAGGTTGCAACAAATTTACAATATGCAAAGCATAACACATTTTGTAATGCCAATAAACCGGGCAGATGGCTGGCTTACACCCTAAGGAAGAAGCAGAGTATGCGGACCATCGACTGTATTGACATTGGAGGGACAGAAATTTATCAACAAAAATTAATTAAAGAAGTTTTTGTAGATTACTATACTAAACTATATGCTAAAGATGACATACAGAATGGACTTATAGAAAAATATCTAGAAAATAAAAGAGTTACAAAAGTTACTAACTTACAAAAGGAAAGACTGAATCACCCTATAACAGCTGAGGAGATAATTGTAGCAATAAAACAACTGAAAACTGCCAAAGCTCCGGGAACAGATGGTTTGACTGCAGTGTATTATAAAACTTTGCAAGCAGAAATGGTGGAACAACTTAGAGACTTATTTTGTAATATACAACAAGGGGGCAAAATACCCCCATCATGGAAAACAGCTTATATTTCTTTGATACCAAAAGAGCAAGCGGGTCCTAAAAAACCGGAAAATTATAGGCCAATATCTCTTCTGAATAATGACTACAAAATTTATGCAAAAGTATTAGCCAACAGGTTGATGCCAGTGATTCAAGAGGTGATTCATGAAGATCAAGCGGGATTTATAGAGGGTAGATATATGAAGGACAATGTAAGGCAAGTGATAGATTTACTGGAATATCTTGAGAAGAATAAACAGATCCCTGCAGTGCTGGCTTTTTTGGATGCGGAGAAAGCCTTTGATAGAGTGGATTGGAATTTTCTATTAAAGACTTTGAAAAAAATGGACTTTGGGGATCAATTTATATTGGCGGTTTCAGCAATTTATCAAGAGCAAAAGGCACAGATTATTATTAATGGAAGTTTGACAACAGATTTCAAAATTGAAAAAGGAACAAGACAAGGTTGTCCGTTATCCCCATTGCTTTTTATTTTAACATTAGAAGTCTTGTTGAATATAATAAGGGATTCGATTAGCTTGAAAGGTATAGTGATAAGGCAAGAAGATTACAGAATAAGGGCATTTGCAGATGATCTGGTTGTTACCCTAACACAACCGATGGAATCAATAATCCTGATGAAAGACATTATAAGAGATTATGGTGCAGTATCAGGATTCAGACTGAACCAGAAAAAAACTAAGATGATAGTCAAAAATATGACACAAGAACGAAAATATGAACTTGAAAGGAGGGCAGGTTTTGAGATTGTGTCAAAGGTTAAATATTTAGGAGTTCAGGTTGCAGAATCTAATATGAAACTGATTCAAAATAATTATGAGGTTTTGTGGCGAGAGGTGCAAAAAGACATGGAGATATGGAAAAAACTGCAGCTTTCTTTACTTGGAAGAATAGCAGCAGTAAAGATGAATATTTTGCCAAGATTTCTATTTCTGTTTCAAATAATTCCGGTGCTTAAAAGTGATAAACAACTGAAAGAGTGGCAAAGAGGACTGAATAAGTTTGTCTGGAATGAGAAAAAACCGAGAGTGAAATTGAAAATTATGCAAGATGTTCCAGAAAGGGGAGGTCTTAAACTTCCAAACCTACAGTTATATTATGAAGCAGCAGCTTTGACTCAAGCAAGTGACTGGTTTGGAAGGAAAAAGACTGGAATATTGAATATAGAAAGTTTTGATCTTGAATTTGGATGGCATGCTTATTTATTTTATGATAACAAAGTGGATAAAGTATTTAAAAGCCATATACTTAGAGACTCTTTGATGAGAGTTTGGAAGAAGCACCGACTCAAATGGAATTACAAAATACCGTTATGGCTGGATCTTGGTCATACTATGTGGAATACAAATATAATGTCACTCGGGGGGTTTTTATATAAAGAGATTCTTTTTACAGATGCGGGCAGATGGCAGTTGAAGACATTACAGACACTGTTGGATGAAGGAATTAATTTAACTTGGTTACAATATAATCAACTACAATTGAGATGGAAAGAGGACCAAAAAACTGGTATTATGTTGCATGAGGAAGAATTGGTCAGACATATAAAAGAGAAAGGTCCAATGCATATTAAAAGGCTTTATAATGTTTTGTTAGAAAGGGATTCAGAAACTGAATTGGTTAAAGATTGTATGATTAAGTGGGCACAAAATTTTGAAGAACCAGTGATGTTAGAAACATGGGAAAAGATATGGGTTCAGAATGTTAAATTTACACAATCGCAGAATTTGAGGGAAAATTTTTATAAGATGTTTTACAGATGGCATTTAGATCCCAAGAAATTATCCTGTATGTATCCTAATGTTCAGCCAAAATGTTGGAGATGTGATTGTTTAGATGCTACATATTATCATGTTTGGTGGAATTGTAAGAAAGTTAAGGCTTTTTGGATTAAAATATGGTGGGTTATGCAGAATGTTTTGAAGAGAAAAATTCCATTTTCCCCACAATTGTTCTTATTGGGTATAGTAAAGGGTTTTACACTGGATGAAATTAAGTTGATATTGTACATGATCACAGCAGCGAGGTTATTGATAGGTAAATATTGGAAAAATGAGGCTTTACCCACTATTGAAGAATGGACTTTGAAGATGGCCAGTTTTGCGGAGATGGCAAAGATCTCAGCATTTTTAAAAGATCGCTCACAAGAGACTTATGAATGGGAATGGAAAAAGTGGATAGATTATGTGCAGAACAAATATCAAGTTAGGAAATACCAAATAGCTTTTCATTGAAAGTATTATATAAAAATAGAAATGAATGAATACTGTGAGGGGGGGGGATTTTTTTTTTTTTTTAAGGGGGTTTGAGGGGTTCAAGTTTTGTAAAAAGGGGACTTTGATGGGATTATACTTCATGGAAGTCAGGGGGGGAGGGTTAGGGGGGGTTTGAGGGGGGTTAGGGTGGGGAGCGGGGGGTGGGATGGGGGGGGAAAATGGGGTGAAAATGTAATTGTAAAACTTTTGCAATAAAAAAAGTTTACATACCCTGGTGATTGTGGCCTGATAACATGCACACAGGTTGACACACTGGGGCGTGAATGGCTATTACAGGTAACATCCTTACCTGTGATCTGTTTGCATGTAATTAATGTGTGTGTATAAAAGGTTAATTAGTTTCTGGCCTCCTGACAGACCCTTGCATCCTTCATCCAATGCTGCATTGATGTTTCTGCATTGACGTTTCTGGATTCTGAGTCATGGGGAAAGCAAAAGAATTGTCAAAGGATCTACGGAAAAAGGTAGTTGAACTGTATAAAACAGGAAAGGTATCTAAGGAATTGAGAATGCCCATCAGCAGTGTTCAAACTCTAATCAAGAAGTGGAAAATGGGGGTTCTGTTGAAACAAAATCACGGTCAGGTAGACCAAGTAAATTTTCAGCTACAACTGCCAGGAAAATTGTTCGGGATGCAAAGGAAAACCCACAAATAACTTCAGGTGAAATACAGGGCTCTCTGAAAACATGTGGTGTGGCTGTTGCAAGATGCACAATAAGGAGGCACTTGAAGAAAGATGGGCTGCATGGTTGAGTCACCAGAAGAAAGCCATTACTACACAAATGCCACAAAGCATCCCACTTACAATACGCCAAACAGCACAGAGACAAGCCTCAAACCTTCTGGCACAAAGTCATTTGGAGTGATGAGACCAAAATTGAGCTTTTCGGCCACAACCATAAATGCTACATTTGGAGAGGAGTCAACAAGGCCTATGATGAAAAGTACAGCATTCCTACTGTGAAACACGGAGGTGGATCGCTGATGTTTTGGGGATGTGTGAGCTACAAAGGCACAGGAAATTTGGTCAGAATTGATGGCACAATGAATGCAGTATCAAAAGATACTGGAGGACAATTTGCATTCATCAGCCCGGGAGCTGCGCATGGAACGTACTTGGCAATGATCCTACACACAAGACCAAGTCGACCTGTCATTGCTACAGCAGAATAAAGTGAAAGTTCTGGAGTGGCCATCTCAGTCTCCTGACCTCAATATCATTGAGCCACTCTGGGGAGATCTCAAACATACAGTTCACGCAAGACAGCCCTAGAATTTACAGGACCTGGAAGCTTTTTGCCAGGAAGAATGGGCAGCTTTACCATCTGAGTAGATAAAGAGCCTCATCCACACATACCACAAAAGACTTCAATGTTAAAGGGGGCAATACACCGTATTAAGAACTGGGGTATGTAAACTTGTGATCAGAGTCATTTGGGTAGTTTCTGTTTTCATTATGATTGAAAAAGAGTAAACACAGTTGATTGATAATAAATGGTTTCAGCCAAACACTAACCATGAATGAAATAAAAGTTTTTGTTATCATTCATATTCTCTGAAAAATGGCCAAGAAATCATAAATTCTGCCAGGGTATGTAAATTTATGAGCACAACTGTAAATTCTGATCAATTGCTCATGCATGTCCTGTTTTCTCCCCTCACAATCTAGATTTTTGTTGATGTGTTTTTTAAGGTTTTTTTCTTACTGTCAAAAAATAGCATGTAGAAGAAGGAGAAAAAGGCCAGTTTCAAGCAGCTGTATTTTATCTCCATATTTGCTATTTATACAAATGTCCAGACAAAACAAGAGACTGCATAGATACAGACTGGTGAGAAACAAACACTTAGAGGGAAACTGTACAATAATTCTTGGGGTGTAAGGACCTGGGTAGTAGGTTAAGGCCTGATCCCACCTGACCCAAGACTAATACAAAACTGGGAATGCAGAACAGGTGCCTGTACAAACCTTGCTAATACTCTCCTGATTCATTATTCAAAACCCACTTTTAAGTGTCCAGGCTTTTAGAATGCATAATTGAGGGTTATTAGGTGTTGTCCCCCCCACACCCCACAACATTAGAAATACATCTAGAAAAGTTCTCTAGGTTCATTACCATATCTAAGTTTTAACAGGGTGCCAATCCAAGAAGGAATCATGTCATTCTAATTGGTGACATTCGGTACTCATATTCCACCACTGCTCACAAGGCTTCTGGGTGTAATTCAAGGTGCTGGCTATCACTTATAAACCTTCCCATGGCATAGGACTGAATTATTTGTGGGACTGACAGGAGAGAAATGCTGTGGTTCCTACTGATTAAAAAATGTTATCAACGAAACATTTGACAACGAAAAAGTGGATTTTTTTTACTATGTATAACATCCCCCTATTGATACTGATCAGGGGTGGGTTCTAACCGGCTTTACTACCTGTTCTCTTTGTGCGCGTGCTTCGCACGCGATCGCCTCACCAACTGCATTGGTGTTAGAAAAAAAATGAGTTGGAAAAGTAGTAAAAATGACAGGTTAAAGTACTGTGGGATTTCTGAATACACACTGATAAAGTCTTGCCTCATAACACACTAGATTTAATTTTGGTTGAAAAGAGGAAAGTGCGGATAACTAATGTGGTAATACCAGAAGATAGCTGAATAGAAGAGAAATTGGAGAAGATCAAAAACTATCAAAATCTGAAAAATGAAGTTGAAAGATTATGACATAAACCATCTGCAATGGTCCCAATGCTTATCAAAAATATCTTGGACAGTTTAGAAAATCATTGCATTGCATTGATTCACATGCTGGACCCGGGCAGCGTGGATGCAACCCCCCCACCCCACTCCACAAACACCCTAGAGACGAGACCCTGGTCCTGCTGTCTGATCCCAGGCAAGGGAAGTTAAGCCCCCAAGGAACCCTCACCCTCCACCCCCCAAGGGGGACCTCCACCACATCCTTCCTCCCTCACCCCCACCCCATTCCCTGATGGGGGCTGAGGGATCTACCCTTCCTTTCTATCCACCTGGCCCCATCCTAGACTTGCTGGATAATTATTTGCTCAAAAGGAAAAGAAAAGACAACACACATTCACGCACATTGGTTGTGCCGAGGTGAAAGAAAAGCATGGTGGGGGAGAAACTTTGCAAATCCTTTTGAATTTTTAATATTTATACGCAAACCTGGTCCTAAAATGTGATCTGTCTCCACACAACTCCTAAAACCTGATAAAGAGACTCCGGTCCAACAAAATTATACATTTATTAATTGAGCAAAATGATCCAGGACCTTTGAAGATTTCCAGATTGTTCCTAACAGCTTACAAAGGTTTTTTGAGTAACCGTTCAAAGTTACAATGGCATTGAAAAAACAAAATTTCCATCTGTTAATTGCAAAAGGCCACACGGCTTCGATCCACACATATAGTATGCTGATATATTACAATATTTTAGGTTCTTGGAAGAACTTAATATGAATGAAGGCCAACATCAAATAAATATGCTAGAGTTTTATCCCATCTCCTGAGGATTACAGAACTCCACAACAGCTGCCCAAAACTACTTCAGGAAAGAGGTAATAGTGGGGTTCAGCTTTTAGGAAGTTTCCCCAAACACTCCCGTCCTCAGTAAATTTTGTTAAGGTTACCTACCAGAAATACTGAATGGCTATCTATAAGGGATATAGTAGATTTCTGCACCGGGCCAGGATTTGGTCTAGACAGGTTTCTTCCAACCCTTTCATTCTATGAACAAGCATTTGGATCCAGAAGCTAGAATATGGCAACTCACCATAAATTATTTCAGAATATTAATAAATACTAAAAAATCAAATGAATCAAATTATCATTTATTATCATTTAGTTAATTAAATTAAAAATTAAACAATTAAAATTAAACAATATTGACTATTTCATGGAAAATGGTTTTGAAGTAAATGAGCTGAGACAATCTAATTTCTCCTCTAACACTTTTAGATAAAAAATACAAATAACTGCACCAAACCAGGCAATTCAAGAATACTACCAAGACTATTGTAAACTTACATTCTGTTCCAGTGCTGTAATCTCTTGCTCAGATTTTGCAAGCTTAAATTTCAGGTCACTGATTTGTCTATTTGCATCTCCTAAATAAATAACAATGTAAAGTCATGTCTGACATCAAATTAATTTTCAAATACTGTAACTCCTTTAGCATTAATCACACAGCTAAGGATGTTACCCACCAGCAGATGGTTCTCCCTCCTTCTTCAGATTTCAGTAATACAGATAGTCCTCGAGTTATGAATGTAATGGAGCCTGCCCACTTCATTCATAACCCGACAATTTGCGGGAGTGAATCTTGTACCTTGAATGGGATCACTCCCTCCTTGCATTGCTAATCAAACGTGAGGCTTGTTAAGTGCACATGAGGTATTTCAGGGTGGAGAAGGCCATGGGGGGCCGGGCAAGGCCTCTAGACGTCAGAACAGGGCTTCTGAGGGGTGGATCTATCCCTCAGAAGCTCCATTTTGGCCGGCAGTGTGCAGGACAAATGTTGCAGAGCGAACAACTGCCATGGTGCTGCAAGATGCAGAGTTTCGGGCCTTGTCTCAAGCGCTAGGGGGCGCTTATTGCGTAACTTCAAACATTCGCGAATGGAGCACTCATAACCCAGGGATTACCTGTACTTTGCCATATTTTGAGAGGATTCTCCAGTGCTTTCAAGCAGATTTTCATGTGAGGGAGAAAATGAGGAACTAAAGTGAACAGAAATGAACTAAGATCACCTCTTTCTCCAGTCTCCCAGAAAAAGTATCAGCTGGATAGAGGCTGTTTTGGGATAGAAAGAACACTTCTTGATGTTGGGACTCACTGGTAGACATAGCTGGAATTCTGAGATTGTGTATTAAATTGATTCTTGATCAAATAACTGCCACTATTAGTGTGGACAGTCAGAAAGTACTAAATTACTCAAAGTAAAATTAATAAGAATGATTGACACCATTCACTATAGTTGCCCAACTCTTATTAGCCTTAATCCCTATGTTGCTGCCAAATCCTGCCATTGTAGCATCTGAATTGTTAGGATGCAGCCATACCTCATATTTATTTTATGAAAGGCCAAATATGATGAACTTGGTACTGGGCAACATTGCAACTTTTCTAATGCCTTATGTCACTCTTCCCAATTGAGCATGACCCAATTGCTCTTCCCTATTACAAAGGCCAACTTTGGCTATACAGCTGATTATCCTTCTGAAAAAGCTTTTTTTTTTTTTTACTTTTTTTAACAATGTAAGAGAGAAATGCCATTGATTTGAAACCATGTTACAAATCATGTTAGATGTTCCCAGTAAGTTTAACTTAGTATATAGCTAACTCCAGCAGTTCAGAATGACATTTGAGAAAAAAGCTATTGTATCTCTGCATGAATAACTGAGAGGCCTATTTCATCTGATTCTGTAAGTAGAAAAAAATAGCTACTAAATTTAAAAATTTTAAATTGGGGATTAACCTTACTTTGAAGATCAATCACATGCATGTCTGGGCCATTTTCTAGGATTCCATCTTCCAAATGTAACTTCTCAGTTTTACTATTTTGTTTTTCTTCCAGTTGTCCCTTTAATTTTTTAATCTGAAAGCCATAAAAAAAATCAATCCAAGGAGAAATGATCCAAGTTACACATGAATAGAATCATTAGAACTTTCAGAAGATTGCCTGGTGCCTCTATTTTGATTTATGAAGGAGTACTTATAAAAGAGGAAAACGTGGCAAATAGCAAGAGAATTTTCATCTTATGCAGCAGACATTTGTAATATAACACTGAAGAATAATGATGGCTACCAATCCTGCCCTTTCAAAAACTACAGAAAAGATTTTGGAGATACCAAATTCAGTTATCAAGATAGTAGTAATACATTGCATATCTTTTTAAATGAAAAACTGTGATAGCCAGTTTAGTCTAGTGGTTAAGGCACCAGGCAAGAAACTGGGAGGTTGCGAGTTCTAGTTCCACTTTAAGCATGAACTGGTGCCTTTGGGCCAGTTATGCACTCTCAGCCCAACCCTACTCAGCCCAACCCTACTCATAGGGTTGTTGTTGTGGAGAAAAAAGGAGGGCGCTATTATATATGTTTGCTGTCTTGAGTTATTTATAAAAATAAAGATTGGATTAAAAAAAACTCTAAAAGAACCCTCCTGATCCAATACATAGTTTCATATTCTGTCATTTGTCCCCTACAGATGAATCAATAGTATGTTGTATTACAGTGGGGCAAAAAAGTATTTAGTCAGCCACCAATTGTGCAAGTTCTCCCATTTAAAAAGATGAGAGAGGCCTGTAATTGTCATCATAGGTAGACTTCAACTATGAGAGACAAAATGAGAAAACAAATCCAGACAATCACATTGTCTGATTTGGAAAGAATTTATTTGCAAATTATGGTGGAAAATAAGTATTTGGTCACCTACAAACAAGCAAGATTTCTGGCTCTCAAAGACAGAACTTCTTCTTTAAGAGGTTCCTCTGTCCTCCACTCATTACCTGTATTAATGGCACCTGTTTGAACTTGTTATCAGTATAAAAGACACCTGTCCACAAACTCAAACAGTCACACTCCAAACTCCACTATGGTGAAGACCAAAGAGCTGTCGAAGGACACCAGAAACAAAATTGTAGACCTGCACCAGGCTGGGAAGACTGAATCTGTAATAGGCAAGCAGCTTGGTGTGAAGAAATCAACTGTGGGAGCAATAATTAGAAAATGGAAGACATACAAGACCACTGATAATCTCCCTCGATCTGGGGGTCCACGCTGTGGGGTCAAAATTATCACAAGAACGGTGAGCAAAAATCTCAGAACCACATGGGGGGACCTAGTGAATGACCTGCAGAGAGCTGGGACCAACGTAACAAAGGCTACCCTCAGTAACACATTACGCCGCCAGGG
Source organism: Pantherophis guttatus (assembly GCF_059756535.1). Taxonomy (NCBI): domain Eukaryota; kingdom Metazoa; phylum Chordata; class Lepidosauria; order Squamata; family Colubridae; genus Pantherophis; species Pantherophis guttatus. The sequence goes on along the minus strand of NC_142063.1, from coordinate 181,021,663 downwards.
GCTCAGATCCTGCAGTGCCAGATGTGTCCCCCTGCTTAAGCCAGTACATGTCCGGGCCCGTCTGAAGTTTGGATAATCCAAAAGAGGACTGGGAGAATGTCATATGGTCAGATGAAACCAAAGTAGAACTGTTTGGTAAAACACTACAACTTGTCGTGTTTGGAGGAGAGAGAATGCTGCATTGCATCCAAAGAACACCATACCTACTGTGAAGCATGGGGGTGGCAACTTCATGCTTTGGGGTTGTTTCTCTGCAAAGGGATCAGGACGACTGATCCGTGTACAGGAAAGAATGAATGGGTCCATGTATCGTGAGATTTTGAGTGCAAACCTCCTTCCCTCATCTTTTTAAGTGGGAGAATTTGCACAATTGATGGCTGACTAAATACTTTTTTGCCCCACTGTATATAGAACAATATCTGGAAATTATTTTTTAAAAAATCTAGAACTAATATGTATATTATGTCAACCAAAGTTTTCAGTAATTCCAAAATCTCCTAACTTCTTAAACGTGTTCCTTGGGAGAAATACCTAAAAGCCATGAAGCAAAAGATGGAAAGGGTAAGACTCATGGCTGATGCTACAAGCCATTTCTATACCTGTTTAATTTTTAAATGGATAGACAGAAAGCTTCCAGTAAGACAATTTGAGTGTTGTTTGGTGGAGAATGGCACAAAGTAATGGACTACTGCAATGCTCTCTACATGGGGCTCCCCTTGAGGAGCACCCGGAGGCTCCAGCTGGTCCAGAATGCGGCCGCGCGGGTGGTTATGGGAGCGACGTGGCGCTCCCATGTGACCCCCCTCCTGCGCGAGCTGCACTGGCTCCCGGTGGTCTTCCGGGTGCGCTTCAAGGTTTTGGTTACCACCTTTAGAGCGCTCCATGGCATCGGACCGGGGTATCTACGAGACCGCCTTCTGCTACCAATAGCCTCTCACTGACCAGTACGCTCCCATAGAGAGGGGCTCCTCAGGGTGCCGTCGGCCAAACAGTGTCGACTGGCGGCCCCCAGGGGGAGAGCCTTCTCTGTGGGGGCACCTACCATCTGGAACGAGCTCCCCCCAGAGATACGGAAGATCCCGGACCTGCGCACGTTTCGCCGTGCTCTCAAAACTTTTCTATTTCAGCAAGCTGGCCTGGCCTAACTCCCCTCTTTTAAATTCTTAAATTTTAAATTTTTTAATTCGTGATTTTATAAATTGGGTGTTTTAATCTGTGTTTCGGCCGAAATATTTAATAATTTTAAGGGATTTTTAATATTTGTATTGTCTGTATTTTATCTTGGCTGTTCACCGCCCTGAGTCCTTCGGGAGTAGGGCGGTATAGAAATTTGATTAATAAATAAATAAATAAATAAATAAAAGCAGATGCGAGGAGCTAGAACAAAGACACAAAAGCATCTGATTTTTTAAAGAACCTTTTTTTAGCATTCAAATTCAGTTGCTAAACCTACACACTATATTCAGTCCAAATTAGAGAATTTTAATTGTCTTGTATTATCTTTTTCACTTTTCAATACATTGTAAGCCGCCCAGAGTTGCGATATAGGTGAGATGGGTGACATAAAAATTTAATAATAAATAAATATAACTAAAAATATATATTTAATTTATAAATTTATTTTAATTGATATATTTAATTTATAATTAATTAATTATATTTAACTTATAAAATAAATAAAATACTTGATGCATGCTAAGATACAGGTAATCCTTGACTTACAACCACAATTGAGCCCAAAATTTCTGTTGTTAAGTGAGATATTTGTTAAGTGAGTTTTGCCCCATTTTACCACCTTTCTTGTCACAATTAAGTTAAATCGCTGCAGTTTATGTTAGTAACCTTAGTTAAGTGAATTTGGTTTCCCCATTGACTTTGCTGGTCAGAAGGTTGCAAAAGGTGATCATATGACCTTGGGACACAGCAATGTTCATAGATATAAACCAGTTGCCAAGCATCCAAATTTTGATCACATAATCTGAGGAGGCTGCAAAGGTCATAACTGTAAAAAACGGTCATAAGTCACTTTTTTCAGTGCCATTGTAACTTTGAATGGTCACTAAATGAACTGTTGTAAAATGAGGACTACCTATACTACAGCTCAGCAGGATACAGAAATATATTCACTGAAATTTCCCATAGCTTGAAAAATTCAGCAGGGCCATTTCATGCAACGCTTTTCACTCCATGAAAAATATAGTATCTAAATCAACAGTAGTTTATGAACCAACAATGAGTACACTCAAACAGACTAAATACAAAGTATTCAGCTCTTACTTACCTGTTGAAATAAAAATTCTCGCTCATCCAGAAGTCTTTTTAATCTAATGTCTATAAGAGAGAAAAAAAGATACAAAACACTTGATATTTTACACATTTTTAAAGAAAGGTAATGATGGTTAGTGGGGCAAATGATAAATGAAATTATGCACGTACCACAGTAAATGATGTCACAGACAGGACTGGGAAGGGATTTTCAACCAAGAGAGGTTATGCCAATCTCACAAAGCATGCTTGTCACTTCAGTAGAAGCACCCAGCAGCATGCAAAGCGCTATCTTCTACTGTTAGCATGCAGGTATTCTATGGTCAAACACTGGAATACAAAAATCTCACAAATCTTTTATTGTTCAAGTATATATAATTTTACAACATAAATTTTAAAACATAATAATCAAACTGTGAATAGTTGAAATGTTATGAAAGCGACCTCAGATTATATGGGAATATGAATCTAGCACCTATCTACAATAGCTTTTTTTGTAGAATTGTTCAGTATTGCAGAGGCCACTACATAATCTAGGAAAAGTTGTATCTGTTTTAAGATGCCACAGACAACTGCATTCATTCATTCTCCTGTATGCTTAGAGGCATTTTCTGGCACCAGAATTCAAAGCATTGCACAACCCTACATACTGATACATTCAGACACAATATAAAAACTCTACATGTTTTTCATAAACTGGAATCTAACACTTGCATATGATGGTTTTAGATTTTTCCACATTAAAAGATTTGTCAAATATAAAGAGTCCCAAAAATTTGCTACTGTTTTCAATTGCACAAAAATAAATCTAGATTGCAAAACATCCATTTTACTTCAAAATGTGAAATGTTATCCATTTTATACAAAATAATTACAAAGTGTTCCATACATCTAAGTTAAAGAGAATTAATGGCCTCTCACAAGCCACATATAGAAATCGCTTCTTTAAAATCTCTTTTAAGATAAGGGCAATACCGCATTCATGGCTCTCTCTCCTGCCTAAGCTTTAATTTTCCTTTTAGATTATTTTTATAAATGGGAAATTAGCAGCCACAAAGTACCAGTGTCTACTATTATTTACATTTACCGCACAACAATACCTTTAGATCCATATATGCCAAACATTCTTAAGAGATAAGAATGATAGCTGGCTGAAGGTCAGGTTTGGAATTATATCCTTTTTTAATTAAAATGTTTAAAAGCTAAATATTGGATTTCATACACAATGGTACCAGTTGGAAATGTCTTCTTCTCTTCGCCTAACCTTTTCTCCCTTTCAAATAATTTGTATTGGGTGGCTCCCTAACAATTTGGAGCAATTTGTTTTACCATCAAATATACACAATGGGATATAAGCAAACAATTCTATTCTGACAGTGATTAAGTAACCAAATGATTCACTTCATGGAGTTGAATACAGAACATCCAACCTTTTTATATTATAAAATATCATATCATATCATAATATAATATCACTTGGAAGGCCAAGTGATTTTCACATTTATTTTGGAGATCATTAACTGGCTTTTCCCTAATTTAATATTTTTGCGGCAAATAGTAAACTGTTCAATATTTTAGAGGGTTCTAACTAATAACATAATAAAATTATGAAAAAATACAATTTGTTTGCAAAAAAAGGACACTTCTGTAATAATTCCACATAAATTAATCCAGCAGCATGGAGCATACTCAAAAACTGACAATAGTTCAAGTTCAAGTTAATAAATTTAGTAAAGAATAAGTAGTAAAGAATATACATATTTATTGAAAGCAAGAATATTTGAATTTAGTGGAAATCTTAGTCACAATTCTTAGTCACAATGTAATGATACACTGGGCACTGAGTGAGAATTCTTTAATGTAAAACAAATTATTTTCTAATGAATAGCTACTACATTAAGAGTAAGCTGAAAATAAAATTTTAAGATTAAGATATAAAATTATATATCATGAAACTAAGGATAAATAAGCATTCCTTATAAATTATGTTGCAGGTATAAAACATTTAGACAAGACTATAATTATTCAATCTCACCTTTATTATATTTATAAAGAATTCAAGTGAATATACTTAATACTCCTTCCTCCTATTTCCATACAGTTACAATAATTGCTGCCTAAGGAATATTAATACAACTTTATGTAGTATACACATATCCAGTGAAACAACTGAGCAGTATAACCATATCAGATAAAATAGTAATTCTTGTCAATGAGTTTCTTCTCTCTCCTCTTCTCTCCTCTTCTCTCATCATCCCTCATCTTTTTTCCCTCCCAAAAGGTAGAATGTTTATTTTACAGATACATTTCTCAGGATAGGGAATGAGCAATAATTATCAAACAATTTCTTTAAAACTATTAATATGTCTTTTAAAATATTTATATGTTTTGCTGAAATGACAGTTACACAAAATATTAGAACTATTAGTTAAATCAATTTTACAAACAAATGAGAAGAGACATTTTAAACTATAAAACTTTATTTCCATTATATACATTAGATACTATGTTATATTTTTAATGTTTTTCTATTTTTATGTAATACACTATTACACTGCTATATAGCTATACAAATTTTAGAGTTTGCATTATCTTAATTTTAGTATGGTAAAGCAAATGTTGAATTACTTTATTCATTAAAAGTGTTCCAAGTTTTTATATGCTCATAAATGTTTTATGTTTTAAAAAATTTGATATGCTCATAAATGAAAAACTTTCAGATTTATTTTAGCCATTATTAGTTAATAATGGAAAATTATTCTTTTAGAAAAAGAAGACAGTGTGTTAAATAGTTTTATCATAAAACTGCAGTAGATATTATCTTTCATTTTGTGATTTAAATAGAGATAATTATTACAGAGACAATCAAGACTTATATTCCAGCAAAAATTAAAGGGATAGATTTCCCAATATAAGAAAATATTGGTTTACATTCAACATTCAATATCTATTTCTTTGCAAGGCAATGCAAAGAACAAATGATAGTTTCTTTTAAGTAAATAGATTACAATTTGCAGTAAATATTGCTTAATACAAAGGCTAAATATAAAGCGAACTAAAAGTTTTTATCATACATGAACCTACATAGATTACATTGAAAGAGACAGAGGAAGAGAGACAAAACTATAAATGCTAAATTGGATCAAGAGCATGTCATTTATGTATCAATTGCAGAGATATTAAGTTTAATTCACTGATTTAAACCAACAAGAGCTTGATTTGGTAAGAAAAGGCTGAATTGGCTGTGACTGAATTCTATGATTCTTAGTAAATGATTTTTACTGTAAGTAATAGTGCTTTATGTATAGATCTTTGCCATCTTTGAAATGGTATTAATTTGAAGTGAGTGAAACATACACAGCGAAAAATTGCTACTTCTCTAAAAATTGTCATAATTTCATTGTTATTCATTCAGCTTGACCTTGTCTTTTTGTTCAGAAAGTGTAACAGTATTGAAGCTAAAGTTCTATATAATAACTTGAAATCAAATATAAATGTATCAGACTAGTGACATTTTATCAAAAAGCATGCATCCTAATCATTCCCAAGAATTTTCCAATCCTAGCATTCATTAAAATTCTTAGAGAACAAATACTATATTTGATGGAATATTAAAAAGCAGCTCATTGGGAATTAGTGTAATAGCTTTAATTAGACTATAATTAAACTTGACAAAAAGGTAGCCTCCACATGCATACATTATTGACTACTTTGCATTATTTAGAGTATGACATTAATTTAATGGTAGAACTTCTTTCAAATTTTGACTTTTTAAAAATTAAAGATGTAATTTTGTTCTTTAACAGATGCCAGGTGAATGATGTGGAATAATGATCCAGTTTCTGAGTTTATGATATAATGCAGTCTTCCCGAGATTTACCTTTACCTTTCTTATACCTTTGTGTTTCGTCTTGACTTTCATCCATAGCACTCTCCAGGTTTTCCAACTGTTCTGGTGTATGATCAGCAATTTGTACTGAGCTGATTTCATCCAACAATTTACATTCCTCTTCCAGCTGCCCACATTGTGACTCTGTTGTTTCAGAAACAGATAAATCAATCTGCACAAATTTGACTTCTTCAAATTTATGTTCTTTCAGCTGCTGAATAGTGTCACTTTCTTCCACAAAAGCTTCAGATCCAACATCATCGGATGAGATTAAGCTGGCTTTGACCTTTTCATTATCTTTATTAGTCTGAACATCTCTCTTTTCAGAAGTTTTTAATTCTCCAAAAGAAGCCGCATAAACATCTAAGGCTTCATGATATTCTTCTACAATTATTTCTTTACTCTCAGGCTTGTTTTGTTCAATGAATTCAGTCTTCTGTGTTTCGAGACAAACAACCTCCTCAATATCTGGCACAATACTGTGAATTTCTTCATGCAGCTGTCTGTAATTTTTACCCTCTTTATTCCTAGTGCATGCTTCTTCAGTACCCTCTTTCATTGTAGTTGTAGTTACAGCAGACTCAATAGTATTGTCTTCTTTATCTACACTCTGTTTTCCTGCAGATAAAACTTCTTTATGACTGCCAGCAACTTCTTTATTTATCATATCAATATCACCCAGAGCTCCATCTATGCAAGCTGATTTTATATTACAGTTGGAATCATTCTCTATGTTTGCATTTGTTTCTTTATGGGTCTGGCATTTGCTTTGATTTATATAATCTACAACATCTTGTTCTGCAAGAATATCTTTCATAGTACATTCATTGTTCTTTTCCTCAAAATCTAAATAAGCATTTAATGCCTTCATATCTTCAACATTTTCTTTATTTGTTCCTAACTCTTGCTCATTTTGTTTCTCAACAATTGCATCATGTTTTGAAGGTGGTGACTGGATTTCTTCAGTTTTAACTTGTTCTTGTTCCTCTCCAAATTCATTCAAAGTAACTTTTGTAATACACAATGTTCTTTTTTGTTCTTCTGCAGAATCTACTACTTGGTCCTCCTGCTGCAGTATCATACTTTGTGCCTCCTTCTCTTCATTTGTTTCACACATTTCTATTTTTGGCCCTTTTGTTACAGTATTTATGGTAGGCTTTTGTTCATTTTTAAGAAATTCTTTGTTTAAATCTCCCTCAACAACCCCATTTTTTGATTGTTCACTATTAAGATCAATACTAGAGGCTTTCATAAGGATAACGTCTACCAATTCTGGTGAAGTAGAAATTGCCATGTGGCCATTATTTATAAAATCTAAAGCTTCCCAAAATACTTCACTATTCACTTCTGACTCATCAACTACAATATCTATTTGTTTTTCTTTATTTTGCTGTTGTGGAACTATTTCTAAATTGGCATGTATTTCCTGATTGATCTCAATACTTGGATCTGCCATATTATTTTGATTAGGAGTTACATTTATATTTCTATCAGATACTTTCTCTTCTAAAATATGACCTGGTGAAGCCCCTTCAAGTTTTAATTCACCTGAATATCTTTTTTGAAGAGAATAAACAATTTCTGGGATATATTCTGAGTAACTTTTTACAGGATCCTCAAGTCCACTATTTAATTTCAGTGTTGATGTAATTTTGGCTTCAGTGACTTTCTTAGTCTCTACATTTTCATCATCAGGCAATGTCTTTATTTCCAAACGTTTGAGAATGATTTCCTGATCCTTAGTGTCCTCTGTGTTTTCCTCATGCTCAGTATTCTGCAAGATTTCTCTTTTCCCCATATTCTCCAAAATCTCATTTTCCATCTCCACTTCATTTGCTCTGCCTAAAAGATCATTATAAGAAAGTTCAAGGGACCACAATATAGATACATCATTTAAGTATGCTATCACTTACCTTTCCACTTAAAACCCCAAAAAAGAATTAGTATAACATGTTAAAAAGTATCCACTTTTGCAAATTATATGAATGCAAAGGAAGAATGTAATGTAAAATATCTGAACACAAAAGTGTATCACTGTCAACTATATTGAATTTGTATTACTTCAGTGGATTGTACAAATTAAAATTTCTTGGTTTTAACTTTGTTAATAATAGAGCCAATAATTTAAATACACAAAGTTTTGTTAACTATGTTAATGGAATATATGGCTGGGATAAATCTCACTGTAATTAATAACTGTTATAAATAACTATTATGAATAGCAATGTAATTAATTTTACAGGCAGGCCTCAACTTACGACCATTTGTTTAGCAACTGTTAAAAGGTTATGATGGTGTTGAAAAAAAGGACTTATGACTGGTCCTCACATGACCATCACAGTGTGTCTGTGGGCCATGACTGCAATTCAGGTAATTAGCAACCAGCATTTACAATCGTTGCAGCATTCCAAGATCATGTGATTACCATTTACAATCTTCCCAGCTGGCTTATGATATTTATGACAAGCAAAATCAATGGGGTAAACCGGATTTGCTTAACCATGGCAAAAAAGGTTGTAAAATCAGGGATAGTTTTGGGATGACTCACTTAATGACCACATTGCTTAGTGAGCAAGGTTTTGGTCCCAATTGTGGTTATAAATTAAGCACTATCTATAATTACTACCTAAAACAACATTTTCAAGTGCTTTTTGTATACACTGCTGGGAACCAAAGCAAAGTTAATGTCTACAAATAATATATATACAATATATTATGCTTAATATATTGAAATGAAATTTACAATAGGAATATAGGTAAGCTAGCTTTAAATTATTTGGTTTTCCTGAAATTGGGAATTAAACAACACCCAATTAAACTCTTCTCACCAAAAAAACTCACACTTTAAAAAAAATTAATGGCCTTAATTTGTATTAATGGCCCTTTGTTGTATTAAGGAAAAGTTAACATGTGTAGATGCAGAATATTATTGTTAAGATTATAAACATCTTCAAGCAAAAAGTGATCATATATAGTATCTTAATACAATGCAAATGCTTACCTTCTCTATAATCCTCAGATACTTTAAAGGCATGACTTGTCTCTGAAACAACCTTGGAAGAATTTGATAGTCCATCCTTAGCAACACAATCAGAGATTTCTCCATTGGTAGCCACTCCTAAATTGGTGATTATTCCATATTGCTGTGAATGCAAAACAAAATATATTTATAACATTCAATTCCATGTAAAGTATGTTTGCAAAAACTGAAATCCTGCATAATAAAATCACATGAATGCAGAGTATCACACTAGTATGAATATAATAACTAGATAACAGTTCTAAAACTTTTGCAGCAGGTGGTGATCTTCGTAGATTATGTTACTATCCTAAATGAAAACAATTCATGATACAGCTTCGTGCTGCACAGGTGGCATGATTAACAGTCCCACTCCAGTAGCTTGACATTTTTTCATATATTGTTATCTAATACTAATTCTTCCTAATTTCCAAATATAGCTAAATGCACTTCAAGTGCAGCATAACAAGAGAATATAATTAGTTAAGAAAACAATGATGCGCCACTGCTAGTTTAAGCTCATCAAATAATGGAACACTTAAGGAAGGTTCTTTCTGGTATACTGAAATAAAATGCTATTATTTAATACCACTACCTTTTATACTTTATATTTTTTTGCTTTTGTTTGTTCATTTGCTTTATCATACCTTTAATTGTTCCTTCAGCAAAATCACCTCCTCTCTAAGATCATCTCGCTCACTTCTTAGGGAATCAAATAAGACTTTCTGCCTTTCTAATGCCTAAGTATTTAACGAAGAAGCAGAAGATAAAGACACTAAAATCAGAAAAGAGGATATAAAGATTAAGAAATTTAGCAATAAGAATCAGCAATTTTAGATCCACAAGATAAAAGATTTGCATAAAAGAAGAAGGAATGCTTATTTACAGAAATTTCTCTTAACTAACATTAAGGGAGCCCTGATGCACAGTGGTTAGAATGCAATATTGGAGGCTAACTCTGCCCACAACTTGGAGTTTGATCCTGAACAGCTCAAGGTAGATTCAGCCTTCCATCCTTCCAAGGTCGATAAAATGAGAACCCAGATTTGGTGGGGGAGTGGGGAGGGGCAATATGCTGACATTTGTAAAATGTTCAAAGAGTGCTGCAAAGCAGAGCAGTATATAACTCTAAGCACTATTGTTAATAGCTGGCTTCATGTTTCAATTTCCACTGAAAATGGTTTCCCTAAACACTCTGTCACTAACTTATCAAGGCAAGCCTAGTTCTATTTTAATTTCTTCACAATCTCTTTTTATGGCTATTACTTTATATACAACTCAGAATTGCAAATAAGGAGCTCCTCCTTCCATTCTGATAACCAGTGAATTCCATTACCGCTACAGTTGGCATACTCATTACATTACATTACATTTGTATTACACATAATATTTCTCTTTCATTACAGAAAGAGAAATATTATGTGAAATGCAAATGTAATGTGTTGCATATTAATGAAAAATAATATTTAGTTCTGCTCTAAAGCCAAAGGTTTTTAAATTTTTAAATTTGCAGTTCTGCTGTTTGTGCTAAGAAATATCCTAAATCTAGAATTCACTTTTAAGGACAAGTATTAACCGTATTATAATAAAAGGAAACCATTCAACCCTCTTTCTTCTGAAGGCTAAATAACAGAGAATGATCCAGTGACAGATGATGTTGAAGTGTTTGTTGCTAAGATTAAATGTTCTAGATAATGATAAAAACAAATTTGAGGAAGACCAGTCTGCAACTTAATGGTCCTAACTTGCTTGTCTATCCTTTTGTTAATAAATCTCTAATAGAAGGGGCTATTTTAATCACATTGTTGGAGTTAAATATTAAAATCATCTTTAAAAAAAACCTGCCCTTTTTTAACAAAAAGTGCTTGAGAATGTAATAGCCAACCAATTTCAGACACTTTTAAAAGATATTTTGCTACAATTCATTTTATTTATTTATTTTCAAGTTTTTTATTTTTTATTTTATTTTATACATCTCATTGTTTGGGAGATAATTTCCTGGGTTTTTTTAGAGCGTTGAGGTTTTTATGATCAGTCCAGACCGCGAAAGGCAATTTACCCCTTTCTAGAAAATTCCTCCAGGAGAGGATAGCCTAGCAGACTGCATAACTTCTTTCTCCCAAATAGCCCACTTCCTTTCAGTCTCGGTGAGCTTTTTGGACACGTAGGCACAAGGTAGGAGCTGTCCTTGTGGGTCCTTTGGTAGAAGCACGGCTGCCATGGCTACGTTGCTGGCGTCCGCTTGGATGACGAACTGTCGTTCTGGGTCCGGGTGTTGGAGGATCGGCTCTTTGGCAAAGAGCCATTTTAATTTTTCAAAGACTCTTTGACAGTCTATTGACTAGGCAAGCGGTTGGTTTGGCTGTGGTGTTGCGGGAGGAGGCCCTGTTTTTAACAGTACTATTAGAGGCAGGGCGACTTCTGCAAAGACTGGGATAAATTCTCTGTCTCTGTGAACCCCAAGAAGCTTTGAAGCTGTTTGCAGATGCGTGGGGGCTGCCAGTCTAGTACCGCTTTCACTTTTCCTGGGTCAATTTCCATCCCTCCACTGGATATTCGGTAGCCTAGGTAATCTAGGGAGGTTTGATGGAATTCACACTTTGACAGCTTCGTGTAGAGTTTTGCAGTGAGGAGTTTTTTCAGCACTTGCTGCTCTAGCTTTACATGCTCCTTGAGAATTTCGCTGAATATGAGAATGTAATCCAGGGCCCCTTTTTATAGGTGCTCATGCAGCATTTCTTTAATTAATTGCATGAAGACTGCTGGGCTCCCTGCAGGCCAAATGGCATGACTTTGAATTGGAAGCTGCCAAGCAGGCAGTTAAAGGCTGTCTTCCACTCATCTCCTTCTCTGATTCTTATGCGATACTAAGCTTCTCTCAAGTCCAGTTTGGTGAACACCTTGCCCTTGGCTAAATTGCTTAGCATGTCCTTAATGAGGGGTAGGGGGTAGGTGTTCTCCAGGCACACAGCATTAATTCCATGAAAATCAATGCAAAGCCTCATCCCTCCATCTTTTTTTTTTCCTTTACTGGGGATGCGACTCTGGGGATCGACTCTAGATTTTGCGAGTTGGATGAAGCCCCGAGCTAGGTTGGCGTCAATGTATTTTCTCAGTTCTTCCATCTCTTTGGAAGTCATGGAGTACATCTTTGGCTTGGGCAGCTTGGCTCCCAGCACAAATTCGATTGCGTAATCTGTCACACGGTGAGGAGGGAGGAAGTTGCACTCTTCCTCGCCAAAGACTTCCAATAGGTCTCAGTACTTTTTTGGCACCTGCAGGCTGCCGGGAAGTCCATCTGTGGTGGGGGCTGCGGCTTTCGGGTTCGCTAGTGTCATTGGGGTTTGTGGCATTTTGGCACCGATCTGGTTTTACAGGCAGTAATGGTCCGAAGCCTATGTTTAGTTTTCTATAGCCGTCCTCCCATGTGATGGTCGGTCTCCATTTGTCTAGCCACGTGAGCCCTAATATGATTGATTCAGTCACTTTTGGAGTTATGACGAATCAGCTAAGTTCTTGATGATGGCCCATTTCTAGTCTGACAAGTTCTGTGAGTAGTGTGGCCAGGGATCCGCCCATTAGTGTCCCATCGACCTGCTCGAAGCAGATGGGGCACGCTAGGGGTCTCGTGCATATGCCTAGTTGTTCCACTATGGGGAGGCTAATTAGGCATCTGGTGTAGCCAGTGTCTATGATGGCTTCCATTTCCCCTTGGGCTCCCATTTCTGGCACTACTATCCTGGTTTTGATGGTGAAGGGGTAGATGGCTTCACTTATCATTGGGTCATCATCGCTGCTGTTCCCTTCGGCAGAGTTTGGAGGGTCTTCCCTGGCTGGAGTTCCCTCGACTTCGCTGGGAAGGAGTGGAACCTCCACAGCCTGCTTGACGATTCTCCCCTTATCTGGCAGTTTCCACGGGGTCCTCCTTGCCCGGAATGTGGCTGGAGTCCGAGTTTGGGGGACCAGGGCTGGAGCCAAGCATCCGGAAGCCCGGTGCCCATGCTGACCACGCTGGTAGCATTTGATAGTCCCGGATGGTGTGGCTGTGGTGCTTCGGGCGGCTTAGCCGGGGATTGGCGACCTAGGGGTCTTCTCGTTGGTTTCTATGGGGGTGGATTTCCAGATCCATGGCCACGGCTGTGCTGTACGCGTTCCGGTACCCCTCTGATGCCACAAGCTTGGATCGAGGGCCTCCTTGAAGTGGTAGACAAGGAGACGCTCCAGCCAGTTCCTCAGTTTCCCGGCCAGTCTTTGAAACTCCCAAATTAGCTCCTTGGGAGGCCGGCCAGCTTGCTTCAGCGCTTTAATTTGGGCCTCAGCTTCTACTCTGTGGGCCATGTCCTCGAACCGGCCTCGGAGCAGTTGGACAAACTTGTCTGCATCTTCCAGCTCAAAGGCTTCCTCTGTTGTGACCCAGGCCCAAGTAGTTGGTATTAAATACAAACAGTTTGAAAACAAACAGACTTTATTAGAACAGCTGAGAATTAAACTCATTCTCAGCGTAGTCCAATCTAAATTAAAGCAAATTCTTCAAAACACCATTCCTCAGTTTATCACTGACCTTGGGATAATTAGGCAAACTGCCAAAGGCTTTTCTTGGCAAAAGTTCAGAAGCAGAAGACGCCGCCAAGAAAGGAATACAATGAAACAAAAAACAAATCTCTCAATGTTGTTTTCTAGCAAAGAGGCCAAGAGTCGTTGCTGGTCTTTTAAGAGAGGGGCCAATCATCTCTTGGCCTTACTCCCGAGTCATCCTCTCTGCCTTATCTGCTCCTGCCTTCTGGGAGCTCTTCTCATATGTGCACTAGGAACAGGCTCCTCCTGTTCCTCTGCCTCTCTACTGTCAGCCTCTGGAGGCTCCAAAGTCTGCGCATCACTCCCTAATGGCCCTGGACCCGTGTCTGCTTCCGACGCAGAGCCCTCATCCGGGCCTTCCCCAGCCTCCAGGACTGACCCATGTTTTTCCTCAGCCTCATCACTGTCCAACTCCGCTACCAGCTCACAGGTTGCGGGCGGACCACAACATCCTCATCATGAAGTTCCACTATCCATTCCGCTGTTTCTCCCTCATTCATGCCATCTGCAATAGCTGAAATCAATTTCCGATACGATGGGCATTGATTTCCATAAGCCGAGATTTAATTGAAGAAGTAGGATAGCCTTCCTTGGGTCCTTTCAAACATCGCCCTGAACCGCAGAGGGGGAGTGGCTGGCGGAGGTGGTTGCTGAGCCTGTGCAAGCTGTTGGGCTTGTGCTGGCTGCTGAGTCAGAATCTGCTGTGGGGCCACGACCGGTTGTTGGAGCTGCAGTGGTGGCTGGGCCAGTACTGGCTGTGGGCCCATGACCGGTGGCTGGAAGTGCACTGGTTTACGGATAGGCGCCAGCTGCAGGATCAGGGCAGGCATTCACTGATATTGCACCTACCCCTGGCCAGGGTAAAATGCCCACCCGGGAGGGATCTGGTCTGCTGGAGGCAGCCTGAAGACCAATTGCTGGGGTGGAGTACTTGGTTCCAATAGCCCCAGTTGTGGCCCCTGTAGTACCAGCCTGGGCTAGTTCAGTGATCTTTGTTGCTGTGCCATTCCCATTCCCGTTGTGGCTGTCACCCTGGTAGACCAGACCAATGCATGAGGCTATGGAATGAACTGCTCCGTGCCGAGTGAAAGGAGGTTAGGACCCCGCTCAGTGATTCTGAGGCTTCCTGACCCGGGAAGGTGAACATAAACTGAGCCAGAGCCCATGTGGGCTGCTCGGTCCCAAGGGGTTCAGCGGCGTTGTCCATGCTGAGTTGGCCGAACTGCTCCGGGAGGCTGGCTAGCAACTGGCTGCGTGATGGCAGGAATCCCCATTCCTGGGAATGCTTGCAGCACACGTATCCTCCACTCGAGGGTTGGGATCTGTTCCGCTCTGCTTCCACCCATCTGCGGTTCTGACAGAATCGCTCCGGTCATTACCTCCTGAAGTGGTGTGACTCCTGCAGCTTCGCCCCACAGAGTTAGATCTGGTTGCGTAGCTTGCTCAGACGCCAGCTCTTTGGGCTGGGCACCCAGCTGGCATTCTCTTCCTGCAGTCTCCTCCGCTTCCACCATGGCTTGGGAAGGGGAGTAGATTGTCTCGACATAACTCGCCGAACCATCCTCTGTGGCTCTCTCCGTGGCCGCTTTTTTTCCCCTCCATCTTTCCAGAGTCTTAACACCGCCTGGTTCCAGGTCAATGTCTGGGGCTCAGGACCCCGGATAGCACCCCGGAGTCCAGGGAGCTGGTTAAATTTTTAAGGGAGATTCGGGTTAATGTCAGGGTTCCATTTTATTAGAGATGTCATATTGGCACATCTGGGAAAACCTGAATCCAAAAGTTTCCAGGTTTTCTCCACCCAACAGAAAATTCAAGTCCCTGCCCAGTACCCACAACTCTATCACATGGCCCAATCAAAACACCATCCCAACTGGAGAGGCCTCCCAGCTTCAACCCTCCAGATGCAGGGTAAGATGTCCTTGACTCTCTGAGAGAAAGTTATTATGACTATATATCACCCATGCTCCATACAATCCCCCCTCCCAGTTTCCCACAGTAGGAAATGTGGCAGGCCTGAAGGACCAATGCAAAAGATGGCTTCCAGGCCTGACACTTGGTGGATATAAGCATATCAGGTGATGTGTATTTGTAATGAGGGAAGGTGGCCTACTAGACTCTGGCTGCATCAGATGCCTCGTTAGCCGTGGTGTGGTGGGAAACTTGGGGATGCAGTTGAAGGAAGTAAAAAACCCCTTAGCTTTCTCTCAGTGGGATGGAACAGTGTGATGGGGGCGCTCCAGCCACATTTCTAACTGAACCGGTGGAGCTGAACATAGGAACCCATGTAGAGACTATCCGATTCATTGTGGCTCAGGAGATGACTGAAACCATGGTCCTGGGGCTTAAAGGGGTTAAGAAGTGGAATCCCTCCAAAGACTGGGAGAGAAACCAGTTGAAAGTGTGGAGGAAAGTTTCCGGCCAGGAAGCCGTAATAAAAGTGATAAGGAGCTGTCACAAGTTGTTGATTAGAAAAGTGAAAGAAGAAGGTGCAGGGAAAGCTTGGGCGGGGGGAGCTGGATCCATCATTCCCCAAGGAATTCTGGGACCTAGCTGAAGTGTTCAGAGAAAAATAGTCTGATGTGCTTTCCCCCCATCACCCCATGGACTGTGCTATCGAGATTGTCCCTAGGGCCAAGGTGGCAAAACTCAAACTATACTTGATCATGGTCTGGAAACTGGAAGAATCCAATCTTTCATTGACAAGAATTTGGCCAGGGGTTTCATTCAGCCAGCAAAGTCATGCACACCCATGCTCTTCCAGGAGAAAAAAGATGATCCGCTTTGATTATGTGTGGATTACCATGGACTTAATGCTTTCGGTGTACAAAATGTGTACCTCCTTCCATTGTTGAAGGACATGCTAAGTCACCTGGCCAAGTGAAAAGTTTTCACCGAACTGGACTTAAGGGAGGCTTTTAACGGTGCAGATTAGAAAGCGGGATGAGTAGAAAACAGCGTTTAACTCCCTTTGGGCTACTTCCAATACAAAATTCCCTTTGGGTTACAGGGAGCCCCCACAGTGTTTGTGCAGTTGATCAATGAGATGCTACATGATCATTTATACAAAGGGGTGTTGGTGTACTTGGAAAATATTTTAAATTTACATTGAGACGATGAAAGAGCATGTGAAACTAGTAAGGGCACGGCTCAAGAAACTTCGAGGGGGTCAATTGTATATGAAGCTCTCCAAGTATTAATTTCACAAGATTAAACTGGACTATTTGGGGTACCAGATTTTCCAGGAGGGTTTAAAAATGGAGCTGGTAAAGGTGAGTGCCATCCTAGAATGGGAAGCTCCTCGTACAAGGAAGTAGTTGCAGAGCTTCTTTGGCTTCACTTTTACTAACAGTTTATCCCAGCCTTTGCCTAAAGAGAACTGCCAATGACAAATCTCTTAAAAACCAAAGGAACCACTAAACGAACCACTAAAATGGACAATGGAATGCCAACCTGCTTTCGAGAAACTGAAACACCTTTCTGCAGCTGAGCCAGTATTGAAATACCCTGATTTGGACAAACCATTTGTCATTCAGGCAGATGCCAGCAATGTGGCAGTGGGGGCAATGATCCTCCAAAAGAACTGACAAGGGGGGCTACAACCCTGTGCCTACACCTTGTGCAAACTTTCCAATGCAGAAAGGCACTGGGCAATCTGGGAGAAGGAAGTTTACGGAATTCGCTGGGCTCTCCTCGCCTGGAGGCAATTCCTAGAGAGGAGCAAGGTCCTTTTTGAAGTTTGGGCTGACTACAAGAATTGGAACTGCTTAAAAAAACCCAGAAAGCTAACTCACAAACAAGTCAGATGGGCTCAATACTTCAACTGATTCAACTTCACCCTTTGCTACCTCCGCAGAGAGAAGAATTTCCTGGCGAATGCCCTGTCCAGGATGTTCCAGTACAATGGTGCCAGAGAGGTTGTCAATTCCATCATCCCTTCCAAACAAATAGCTGCACCAGCCCTTACAAGACAATATAAAGCCTCAAAAGAGCAGATAGCTGGCAACATAGCTGAAGCACTAAAAGGAGCTCTAGCGAAGGACAAGTGGTTCCAACTACATAAGAAAGAACTTTCACTAAGGGATGACCTGGTGTGGATAGGGAATAAATTGTATGTAGCTACGAGCCAGCAAACCCTGATTTTGCAATGCAGCCATGACACTAAGACCATGGGGCATTTTGGATTTGTTAAAACTCTCCATTTTGCAAAATGCCAGTTTTGGTGGCCATGCATGAAAAAGGACATTGAGAACTATGTGGCCAGCTGCCGGATCTATGCCTCAGCCAAAAGACACACTGGCAGGACCCCAGTATTGCTACAACCTGTCACAAGCCCTAAAGCCCATGGAAGGAAATATCAATGGACCTTACCAGAAAGCACAGGAAACACAGTGATTTCGGATATCATGAACCTGTTCTTCAAACAGGACCACTTTGTGGCTTGTCCCAAGATTCCATCTGCAAACTCTAGCAAAAGTATTTGTGCAACACAAGTATCAGTTTCACAGAGCCTGAGCACATAATTTCAGATTGCGGTGTTCAATTTACTTCAAGCTTTTAGCAGGAATTGAAATTATTAGGCACCTCCCAGGGCCTAAGCTCCTTTTATCACCCACAGACGAATGGAGGCTGTGAACATACAAATGGCATCTTGGAACAATACCTCTGCTGTTATGTGAACTATCAGCAAGACAATTGGTCTGAGCTCTTATCGTTCACCGAGGTTGCCTACAATAATTCAGTACACAGTATTCGCAGCATTCCAAGTAGCCACCAGCCTGGACCTTGTGACTATGCCAGAACTCCCTCAACACACTCAAACGGCATTGTTGGCCGATTGGATCCAAACCCTGCAAAACACCTGGCCTGTGGTCTGCAAAGCGCTGGATGAGGTGAGGCAAGCATATAAGAGACAAGCCAATAAGAAAAGGGGTCCGCAGAAGGATTTTAAAGTAGGAGATAAAGTCTGCCTTTCTATCAAATTTCTGTAGTTGTGATACCCCTGTAGAAAACTTGGTCCTAAATATATGGAACCATTCCCCATTACCCTCCCCATAAATTCGGTGATGCTTGAATTGAAATTGCTGAAAAACCTCAAGTGCGTCTACCCAGTTTTTCTTGAAAGCTGTCACTGGTTCACCCTGCGTCCTGCCATGAAGTCATCACCCCGTCCCATCTTAATAGAAGGGGAACATCATTTCAAGGACAAGGAAATTGCCAGATCCAGCTTCGCTACCTCTGTAACCACTTTGGGTTTAGTAAAGTATACTTTGGGCAGGACAATGGGCCAGGAGTCTTTCTTTGTAGATGACCGAGTTGGGACGGTTGACACATTCCAATCAACATGGGAATGATTCATTCACCTCTGTAGGGATGGACAGAAGTGAATTCATGAGATTATTTGGCCTAAAAAGTAAGAGAGAAATGTACTAGCAAAAAATACTTTCTAGATAGTCCCAAACTGTAGCTTGGAAACCATATTTCCAAGCCTTGGTGGCGCAGCAGACTAAAGCACTGTTAAGTAACACCAGCTGCCTGCAATTACTGCAAGTTCAAATCTCACCAGGCTCAAGGTTGACTCAGCCTTCCATCCTTTCGAGGTAGGTAAAATGAGGACCCGGTTTGTGGGGGCAATAAACTGACTTTGTATAAAAAAGAACACCACTTGGAGGAGCGCGAAAGCCCTACTAAGCAGGTATATACAAAAGTATGAAGGCTATTGCTTAATGCATTGTAAACCGCCCTGAGTCTCTGGAAAAGGGCGGCATATAAATTGAACCAATAAATAAATAAATAAATAAATAAATAAATAAATAAATAAATAAATAAATAAATATTCAAAGAGAGGAATATTTTTTGCTGAACTGTACTGAATTTATTTTGCATAAGTGAATTCTAGAATTCTACCATATTCACAAAATGTCACAGAGTCCTCAAAGTCTGCCCCATGTTCCTGCAGATACTAATCTGAAATAGACTGATAAAAGACACAGAGATTAAATATTCCTAAACTATTTCATGGATTACTGCCTTTTTTTTTTATTGAAAAGTTTTACAAAGATAATTCCCCCCCCCAATATTCCCCCCACCCTTTTTCCCTCCCCACCACCCCCAAATCCCTTCCCCCCTTCCCATCCCACCCTCCCCCCCAGACTTCCCATAGCAAACTACAGGGTATTTTAATTAACAATCATAAACTAAATAGCCTAACTATTCTTAAACTACCTAATCCCCCCCTGAAACCTTAACTCCACTATGGATAACATAATACTTCTAAAGTTTAACATTCATTCATAAGCTATTTGATATTTTCTTGTCTGATACTTATTTTGAATATAATCAACCCATCTTCTCCATTCCGATATGTATCTTTCTTGTGTACAGTCCTTCAGATATGCTGAAATTTTCGCCATTTCCGCTAAATTCGCTACTTTCAATGTCCATTCTTCAATAGTAGGCAAAGAGTCCTTCTTCCAGTATTGTGCTACCAACAGCCTAGCTGCTGATATTAAGTTCAAGATCAGTTTAGTCTCTAATACTGTACAATCCGTCGTTATACCCAATAAAAAGAATTGAGGAGTAAATTTCAACCTTCTTTTCAGAATGTTCTGCATCACCCACCAAATTTTTATCCAAAATGCCTTGATTTTCTTACAGGTCCACCATATATGATAATAGGTTGCATCATCACATTCACATCTCCAACATTTAGCTTGCAAATTCGAATACATACATGATAATTTTTTAGGATCTAAGTGCCATTTATAAAACATTTTATAAAAATTCTCTCTCAAATTTTGTGCTTGCGTAAATTTAACATTTCTGACCCAAATCTTTCCCCACGTTTCCATCATCACTGGTTCCTGAAAGTTTTGTGCCCATTTTATCATACAATCCTTGACCAATTCCGTTTCTGAATCTATTTCCAATAAAGCGTTATACAACCTTTTAATATGCATCTGACTTTGATCTCTAATCTGTTTTACCAGTTTTTCCTCATTTTGCATGACACCAATTTTTTGATCTTCCCTCCATCTAGCTTGAAGCTGACCATACTGAAACCAAGTATAAATTATCTCTTCTTCTTTCAATACATTTAAAGATTTCAATTGCAGTTTACCCCTTTCCATAAATAGAAGCTCTTTATAAGTAATCACCTCCATTTTTTGTTCTATATTTATATTTTCTATTGCATGTCTGGGATTTGCCCATATAGGTATCTTGTAGTTTAGCTTATATTGATATTTTTTCCAAACCCTCAGCAACGCATTTCTAAGTATGTGACCCTTAAACACCTTATCCACTTTTTTTTCATATAACAAATAAGCATGCCATCCATATAACAGATCATAACCTTCTATATTTAACATTCTCTCTTCAGTTAAATTAAACCAGTCACTAATTTGTGATAAAACAGCTGCTTCATAGTACAATCTTAAATTAGGCATTTTAAGACCTCTTCTCTCACGTACATCCTGTATAATTTTCAGTTTCACTCTTGGTTTCTTCCCGCCCCAAATAAAAGTATTAACCCCTTTCTGCCACTCCCTCAAGTTTCCATCTTTCTTAAGCACTGATATCATTTGAAACAAAAATAAGAACCTAGGTAATATATTCATTTGTATTACTGCTATCCTTCCCAGTAGAGATAGTTGTAGCTTTTTCCAACTTTCCATTTCTTTCTGCACTTTTTGCCAAAGAACTTCCTAATTGTTTTTAAATAATTTCGTATTTGAGGCTGCAATATATACTCCTAAATATTTAACCTTTTTAACTATTTCAAACCCTGTTATTCTCCCTAAATCTTCTCTTTGAGATATGGACATATTTTTAGTTATCATCTTGTCTTATGTTGATTTACTTTAAATCCAGATACCTTACCATATTGACCTATGTCTTTTATCCAACATATGTGGAGCCGATGACAACCAAGTCATCTGCAAACGCTCTTAATCTATAATCTTGCTATCTAATTACAATTCCTTTTATTTTATCAGAGTCACGTATCTTATTCAACAAAACTTCTAAAGTTAAAATAAACAACAATGGAGACAAAGGACAGCCCTGCCTTGTACCTTTCTCAATTTTAAAAGCATCTGTTAAACCTCCATTGACTATTATTTGTGCTGTTTGCTCCTGATATATTGCTCTAATTGATTGTATAAAATACTCTCCAAAATGCATTTTTTCTATTATCTTAAACAAAAATTGCCAATTCAATCGATCAAATGCCTTCTCTGCAAAAATATAAACGCTGCAGGGACCTGGTTGTTTTTTTCCAAATATTTCAATAAATGTACAATTTGTCTAACATTATATTTCATTTGCCTCCCTTTTATAAAACCTGATTGGTCATTATAAATTGTTTGTTGCATAACTGGCATTAACCTATTCGCTAATATCTTGGCAAAAACTTTTTAGTCAGTGTTCAAAAGTGATATTGGCCTAAAGTTTTCAGGTTTGATACAGTTTTGATCTTCCTTCGGGGGTCAGTGACACAAAAGCTGTTCTCCAAAAGGGTGGAACGCCTCCCCGATTGAATTTTACAAAATAATGCTCTAAGCGGTTCTACCATTTCAGACTGTAAATTCTTGTAATAAACAGCTGTTAATCCATCTGTTCCCGGAGCTTTACCTGTTTTTAACTGTTTAATTGCTACAATAACCTCCTCAGAAATTATTGGCTGATTCAGCCCTTCCCTCTGTTCTAACATTAATTCAGGGATATTCTCTTCCTTTAGGTATCTATCTATATCTATACCTTGTATTGAATCACTAGCATATAACTTTGTATAAAATTCTAAGAAAGCCTTTTTGATCATATTCTGTTGATAAACTTCCTTACCTCTAAATTCTATTTTACCAATAACTCTGCTTTTTCCTCAACACATAGGCCAACCACCTGCCTGGTTTATTAGCATTACAAAATGTATTGTGTTTAGCATATTGTAAACTAGTTGCCACTTGATCAGCTATTAACATATTAAATTGCTCTCGTAGTATATTTATAGTTTCTTTTACTTTCTTATCTCCTGGATTAAGTATGAGTAATTGTTCTTTCTTTTTTATTTCCTCCTCTATCTCTTTCCGCTTCTTTTGTTGCTTTGATCTATGTTTATTATTCATATGTATTAAAGTTCCCCTCATATAAACCTTACTTGCATCACAAACCATTTCCATAGAGATACCCTTATGTATGTTGATAGCAAAAAATTCTTTCATTTGTTTTTTAAGCTCAGTCACATTTTCTTCATATCTAAATAGATTTTCATTTAGCCTCCAAGACCTCTTTTCTCCCCTCTCCTGTTCCAGTTCCACCCAAACCAGACTATGATCAGTTAAAGTTCTTGGACATATCTTCGTCTTCTTCACCTTAGAAATAAAATCATTTGTAATTAGTATGAAATCAATCCTAGAAAAGGATTGATGTCTATCGGAAAAAAATGTAAAGTCTCTCTCCTCAACATTGCGTTCTCTCCAAATATCTCTCAATTCCATATCTTCCATCATATCAAAAAAGGATTTAGGTAATTTTGCACGTGTTGAAATCTTTGATAAACTTTTTTTATCTTTCTGTGTGTCTATTTCTCCATTCCAATCACCCATTAATATATAAGATTTATAGTCCCATTGTATTATTTTAGTGTATAAAAATTTATAAAACTTATCTTGCTGTTGATTTGGGGCATATATTCCAATTAAAAGCATTTTTCCAGTTTGAGTTAATAATTCAATTGCAATATATCTTCCTTGAATATCTGCCTCAATTAAATTAGCTGATAATCCTTCCTTTACATATATAACAAGCCCATTTTTCTTCTCTGGCGCTGATGCCACAAAGTGTGTACCTAATCTGGAATTTATCAAATATTTTTGGTCTGATAGTCTAATATGTGTTTCTTGCAGACAAATAACATCATTCTTAAATTGTTTCAAATAATGAAATACTTCTTTCTTTTTTGTGGTGAATTTAAACCATTAACATTCCAAGATAGGAATTTAGTTGCCATCTTTGGCCTTTCGAAGCTTCAAAAGCATCAGCTGAATATCCTCCTCCACCTTACTCTTCAGCCTAGCCCCCCCACTGCTTCTGTTTTTTGAACTTCTTGAGGTAAATCTTGAAGTTGTTGCACTTTTAATTGTTGTTCTTGACGTTTATAAGTTGCTTAGGTCAGTCGTTGTTCTCTTGGCTCTTCCTTCTTAAGTGGTTCCAGAGTTGGGGGTGGGCCCCCAAGATCCAAATCTTCTTCCATGGTGGTTCCTCCAGCTACAACTTCAGCATAAGTTTGTATCTGCTTTCCATCTTTTTCTTGTTGTAACATCTCCATTTTCTTTCTACCCCCCCCCCCCGGTGAGGGTGGATGTCCAGCCTTTAAAACATTAACATAAAAATCTTTTGCCTTCCAAACTGTGTTTAACCAGTATCTTTCTCCACTATAATTCACTATTAGTCCAGTTGGAACGTCCCATCTGTACTGCACTTGTTGGTTTCTCAGTTCATTTACCAAAAAGCCAAAATCCTTTCTGCTTCTTAGCATTTTTGGAGGGATCTCTTTCAGAACCACCACTTCTTGTCCAGCCACTTGAACCTTATTCTTATAGGAAGCTTGTAAAATGTCATTTCTGATCCTCCTGGTTGTGAAATAAATCACCACATCTCTTGGCAACTGCTTTTGTCTTGCCATCCAAGAGTTAACCCTGTAGATTTTATCAATTCGACTTGCCACATCATCTGGACTTTCTTTGATTAGCCCTGCAATTGCTTCTGCACAAATATCCTTTAAGTTTTCCTGGCTATTTTCTTTTAACCCTCTCAGTCTCAGGGCAAATTCCATAGATCTGTATTGTAACATTACCAGTTCATCATCCACCTTCTCTGTTTTAGTCATAATGTCTCCTACTTTGTTTTCCAGATTCAGATTGGCTTCATTGATTTCTTCCACTCTCTCATCCACCTGAATAATAAGTTTTGACAATCCTGAGACTGCAAAAACAATATCATCTCTTACTTCATCATGCTTTACTTCAACAACTTCTTTAATTGACTTTATATCCTCCTCAAATTTCTTTAATTTCCCTTCCACAATTACTGTTAGGTTATTCATAGCTACAGCTTGATTATTCATGGCTTCCTTTATAAATTCTTTGAGTTCATTAAAAGAAGCCTCCTGACTCTGTGAATCAGCTGGAAGTTGTGCTTTCTGTGTCACTACTGACACTACTGGAGAACCTCCTCTGCCTCTAGGAGCTCCTGGCTTAACTTGTTTAGAAGCCATCTTTTTTAAAAAAAAATCTTTTTTCCTTTCACAGCCACAAAATCCCTTGAACAGTTTTCAAAAGCTTGTAATTTATAGTCTATAATTTATCAAGCAAAATAGTCTTTTCTCCACAAGCTCTCAATTCCCAGCAGCTTTAATCCACTCTCAAAGTGCAAAGTTCTCAATAAACACTTTCCTTTCTAACTTTCACTTTCACACCCATAACAAAGGCGCCATCTTCAGCCTCCAGCTCAGAGAGATTCGATTAGAAACAATGTAAATCCGGAGTTAAGCACTGTTACTTTTAAAGCTTGTTCTCCTGTTTCCGCTCTGCCTGCACTTATATTCAATCAAACTCACTTTTGACAGCAGGATTGGTCGCGGCATCTGGTTCTGTTTGAAACAGAGTTGTCCCGGATCCGGAGCTTCTTAGTGGGCTGACCGGGGAGCTCTCACCCTCCAAGCCTCTCGAATTATTCCAGAGGACTTTCGGGGAGCTCTACTCGCACCCACCAGCTCTCCTCTCCTTCTCCCGATGGAGAGGTTTTTAAGCCGCCAGACAGCCGATTAGCGCTGTCAAAGCGGCTTTTACGAGATCGCGGGGCTGGCGGTCTGAAGAGACCGTCCACGACGCCTGCGATGCCAACCGGAAGTCCCTTCATGGATTACTGCCTTGTCGTGGCGAAGGGGCTTGCATAGCTCAATGAAGCTATGAGCTTTGCCGTGCAGGGCCATTCAAGACAGACAGGTCATAGCAGAGAACTTCTGACAAAACGTGATCCACTGGAGAAGGAAATGGCAACCCACTCCAGTATCTTTGCCATGAAAACCCCATGGACAGTACCAAAAGGAAAAAAGATATGACGCCGGAAATGAGCCCCTCAGATCGGATGGTGTCCAATATTCTACTGGGGAACAGCAGAGGGTTAGTACTAGTAGCGCCAAAAAGAGTGAAGCGAGTGGGCCAAAGCTGAAAGGATGCTCAGGTGTGGATGCATCTGGTGGTGAAAGGAAAGTCCGATGCTGTAAAGATTTTTTCTCCATAGGAACCTGGAATGTAAGATCCATGAATCAAGCAAGCTGGACGTGGTCAAACAAGAGATGATAAAACTGAACATCGACATCTTAGGAATCAGCGAACTAAAAGGGACAGAAATGGATGGATTTAATTCATATGACCATCAGGTATACTACTGAGGGCAAGAATCCCTCAGAAAAAATGGAGTAGCCTTCATAATCAATAAAAGAGTAGGAAAAGCAATACTGGGATACAATCCCGAAAATGACAGAATGATCTCAGTTCGAATCCAAGGCAAACCATTCAATATCACAGTAATCCAAGTCTATGCCCCAACCACTGGTGCTGAAGGGGATGAAATTGACCAATTCTATGAAGCCCTATAGCACCTTATAGAATTAACACCAAAAAATGCCATCCTTATCATCATGGGGGATGGGAATACTAAAGTAGGAAGTCAAAAGATAACCGGAATAACAGGCAAATTTGGCCTTGGAGTACAAAATGAAGCGGGACACAGGCTGAATTCTGTCAAGATAATACGATGGTCATAGCAAACACTTTTCCAACAACCCAAGAGACGATTCTACACATGGACATCATCAGACGGTCAACACAGAAATCAGATTGTCTATGTGCTCTGCAGCCAAAGATGGAGCAGCTCTATACAGTTAGTAAAAACAAGACCAGGAGCTGACTGTGGCTCAGATCATGAGCTTCTCGTTGCAAAATTTAGGCTTAAATTGAAGAAAGTAGGGAAAAGCACTAGGCCACTTAGGTATGAACTAAATCATAACCCTGATGAATATACAGTAGAGGTGACAAATAGATTTAAGGAATTAGATCTGATAGACAGAGTGCCTGAAGAACTATGAACGGAGGTTCGCAACATTGTACAAGACGTAGCAACTAAAATCATCCTAAAGAAAAAGAAAGGCAAGAAAACAAAACGGTTGTCTGAGGAAGCTTTGCAAATAGCTGAGGAAAGAAGGGAAGTGAAAGGCAAGGGAGAATGAGAAAGATACACCCAGTTGCCGGGAGAAATATCAACAACCTCAGATATGCAGATGATACCACTCTAATGGCAGAAAGCGAAGAGGAACTAAAGAGCCTCTTGATGCGTGTGAAGGAGGAGAATGCAAAAGTTGGCTTGAAACTCAACATTAAGAAAACTAAGATCATAGCATCGGCCCTCTCAATTCCTGGCAAATAGATGGGGAAGAAATGGAGGTAGTGACAGATTTTATTTTCCTGGGCTCCAAAATCATCGCAGATGGGGACTGCAGCCAAGAAATTAAGACGCTTACTCCTGGGGAGGAAATATGGCAAATCTAGACAGCATACTAAAAAGCAGAGACATCACCTTGCCAACAAAAGTGCATATAGTCAAGGCTATGGCTTTCCCAGTTGCAATGTATGGCTGTGAAAGTTGGACCATAAGAAAGGCTGAGTGCCAAAGAATTGAGGCCTTTGAACTATGGTGCTGGAGAAGACTCCTGCGAGTCCCTTGGACTGCAAGGCAATCAAACCGATCAGTCCTAGAGGAGATCAACCCTGATTGCTCTTTAGAAGGCCAGATCCTGAAGATGAAACTCAAATATTTTGGCCACATAATGAGAAGGAAGGACTCACTGAAGAAATCCCTAATGCAGGAAAAGATTGAGGGGAAAAGAAGAAAGTGACGACAGAGAATGAGGTGGCTGGATGGAGTCACTGAAGCAGTAGGCGTGAGCTTAAATGGAGTCCAGAGGATGGTAGAGGACAGGAAGGCCTGGAGGAACGTTATCCATGGGGTCGCAATGGGTCGGACACAACGGTGGTATTCCAGGAGGCAGATCCAACTGCCAATCAGCTGCTTGTGCTAAATCAGGCTGTGCTGAAGCTGACCAGGCTGTTTGCTGTTTGCTGCAAGGAGGCAAATTGCTGGGAGGTAGAGGCAGAGGCAGATTTTTTTTTCTTGTTTTCCTCCCCAAAAGCTAGGTATGTCTTATAGTCCGTAGCATCTTATAGTCCAAAAAATATGGTATATTCTGCAATCAACAATAGCAAAGACTAAACAAAACTTCCCCATCCCCTGGATTCAGAACCATGAGACAACTGCAGTAATTTTTCAACTTACCTAGGATTTCTTTAAACTGACCAATGACTCTCACAAACTATCCATTTCTTCATCATATATATTCCAATAATAGCATAACCCTGCTATTAAGCCCTACCACCATCTCTATTAAAATTAAGCACAATAAATGGTTACAACTGTGATCCAAATGCCACTTCCTAGAAACATCTGTGCAACCCTGCCCTTACCTACATGTCTAGCCACAAATCAGCCTCACTCTTTATCCTTGCTCTGCATACTTCACTCTGCCACTTCTTTAATGTTTGACTCTTCTCTCTCTGACACATCTGTACACTGTACCCACATCACTGTAAGGGTGTCTTCAGAAATCACACCAAGCTAAAAACAGTCTCCTTTTTCATGGGAGAGGGCAGTATCTCACCACACATCCAGCAACAGGTTTTTAAAAGTTTTTTTTATAAAGGCATAACAAAACATTTTCTAACTCTTTAGCTCCAAAGCTACATTTGAAAGTTACCAAGCATCAGTATTACTTGAGGTCTTTAAAAAAATAATAAAATAAGAAAGATAACTTAAGAAAAAAAGAAAGAAAGAAAGAAAGAAAGAAAGGAAGGAAGGAAGGAAGGAAGGAAGGAAGGAGGGAGGGAGGGAGGGAGGGAGGGAGGGAGGGTGGATCTCATTGGAAGCTCTGTTCAATTTTTGTCTGGAAAACAATATTGTATTATGAAGCATCTCATTTTTTTTACCATATCGACATATGTAGGCTCTCTATTTAAAACTTCAGAAATTATAGAATGATTTTCACTACATTTTGTTTTTAATTTTGCCACAGTTTCTGAAATTTTTAGACAATCTGTATCTTTTATTTAGAGTATAAAAATAAAGTTAGTATCAATCTGCATGAAATACATGTCTGATTTTTGGACACTGCCAGTTTCTCTTGGCAAGAAGGTTTGCCATTGAAAGTAATTGGCCCAAGGTCACCCAGGTAGCTCTGTGCCCAAGGCAGGACTAGAACCTACAGTATGACTCTAGTTTCTAGCCTGTTTCTAACTTATCTCTGAGCCTAGCTAGTTTCTAGCCTTATCCTTTAACCGCTAAACTGGTTTTTATACTGGCTATTTCCTATATTATATAAAGATGCAAATATCACTGCATTTATTTTCTTTCTTTCTTTTTTTTATTGAAAAGTTTTACAAAAAAAAAAAATACAAAAATTTTCTTCCCCCCATGTTCCCCCCACCCTTTCCCCCCCTCATCCCACCCTCCCCCCCAGACTTCCCAGAGCAAAATACAAGGTGTTTCATTTAATCAATCATAAACTAGATTAATCTACTTATCCTCAAAGTACTAACTCCCCCCCTGAAACCTTAACTCCACTATAACCTAATACTTCTAATACTAACATTCATTCATAAGCTATTTGATATTTTCTTGTCTGATACTTATTTTGAATATAATCAATCTATCTTTCTTGCATGTGGTCCTTCAAGTACGCTGAGATTTTCGCCATTTCTGCTAGGTTTGTTACTTTCAATGTCCACTCTTCAATAGTAGGCAAAGAGTCCTTCTTCCAATATTGAGCTACCAACAGCCTAGCTGCTGATATTAAGTTCAAGATCAATTTAGTCTCTGATACTGTACAGTCTGTAATTATACCCAATAGAAACAATTGAGGAGTAAATTTCAACCTTCTTTTCAGAATGTTCTGCATCACCCACCAAATTTTTATCCAAAATGCCTTGATTTTCTTACAGGTCCACCATATATGATAATAGGTTGCATCATTACATTCACATCTCCAACATTTAGCTTGCAAATTCGAGTACATACATGATAATTTTTTAGGATCTAAGTGCCATCTATAAAACATTTTATAAAAATTCTCTCTCAAATTTTGTGCTTGCGTAAATTTAACATTTCTGACCCAAATCTTTTCCCACGTTTCCATCATCACTGGTTCCTGAAAGTTTTGTGCCCATTTTATCATACAATCCTTAACCAATTCCGTTTCTGAATCTATTTCTAATAATGCATTAAAAAATATGGAACGCTTCACGAATTTGCATGTCATCCTTGCGCAGGGGCCATGCTAATCTTCTCTGTATCGTTCCAATTTTAGTATATGTGCTGCCGAAGCGAGCACACTGCATTTCTTTTCAAAGGCATTTTGCAACTACAACTGCACAACTCATATCTTACTCTACCATTTTCCCTTAATTTATTTACCACATTTTTAGACCACCAAAGTCCCAAATTCTTATCAGTTTAAAAATAGAAATAATAAACAATAAAAATATCCAAATAGAAAGATCTATAAATAATTTAAAAATATAGAAGAAAATTAAATAACAAAGCCATATTATAATTGGCACCTTCCCGTACTTGTGCACCTTCCACCATGCCCTGAAGACTTTGTTATTCCAGCAAGCCGGGCTAGCCTAATTTTAACGGTTTTAAATTTTAAATTGGATTTTAATGGGATGTTTTAATTATGGGCCAAAGTATTTAATCTGGTTTTAAATTGTTTTTAATTTTTATATTTATGTATTTGATCTTGGCTGTTCACCACCCTGAGTCCTTCAGGAGAAGGGCGGTATACAAATATAATAAATAAATAAATAAATAATCCAGCCAAGATGGAATTGTGCCAAAAAAATCCTCTGGAAGAGCTCAGTTTTCAGCTGTTTCCAAAAGGCACCTGGATGTCCATTGGGAAGCCAAACCAAAAAACTGGTGTGGCCATAGAAAAGCAGTGCAGCCAAGCCCTTGCCCCAACCCCTAAAGTGGGAAGCCACTTAGCATTTATTTTTTGACTCCTGGCAAGTGCAATTTGGTTAGAAGTGGTTTGCCCTTAACTGCTTCCTAGGGCAGAGAGAGAGTGATTGGCCTAAGATCACCCAGCTGGCTTTGTGCCTAAGGTGGGACTAAAATTCACCATATTCTGGTTTTTAGTCCGGTGCCTTAACCAATTACACCAAACTGGCTCTCAAATAAAATTGGACAACCCAGTTACATTGTGCCTATATGAAGTACTATACTTTTCTTCTGAAATCTGTTTTTGGGTGAGAATTCTCATCACCTAATTTACCTTGGTACCTATCTGCTTAGTATTATAAAACTGCAGGAATGGTTTCATTCTCAATTTATTCTTGGGTTTATTCAAATGGATTTTGGAATCAAACCTAGTTGAAAATTTGGGAGGACTTGACAGTTCACTTTGAGTAAAAAATACAGATTGTAGCCTAACTATCCTGCAAGCTTGATGTTCTGTAGAAGGCCAATAAATTTTCTGATCTTGACCCATTTTACTTCAGAATTTATAACTTTTTTCATTTAAAACATTGAAAATATGAAAAAAAACCCAATTCTACAAAAATCCTACCCCTATCTTTTTTTCTTTCCATTCTATTGTGTCCTGAAGATCAGTTATTTCCCTGACAAAACCCTCTTGTTTTTGTTGCAGTTGTTGGATTTCCTGAGATGTAAAACAATAAGATAGAAAGCATAGAAGATAGTTAATCAGAAGGTGAACATTCAAGGCTGCAACATTCACATAGAACAATTAAATAAAAGGATGCATGAAATAAGGCCAAATGTCTATCTGTACATTCAAATGCATGGATTTACACTGAAATCTCAATATATTTCAAGATAATATACAGTCTACAGACTTTCCAATTTCCCAGTATCTACAATATCCCCAACAGATGGCCAAAAACAATACATTAGTGATAAAGCACATATAAAAGTGCTAACAATAATTAAATTACCTATTGAGCTCCAAAGAGCTCTTTCTCTTTGAAACCCACTGTTTTGTCATGGAACATAACTGAACAATTCTATCCTTCTTCTATATAACTGCCTTTCACATAACTTGAAGACAGCTGCATATCTCTCATTACTATGTCTCTTTTTGGGCTAAATGAACCCAACATCTCAAAGTATTCCCCATAAGCTAAATTTTTGTCTTCCAGACCTCTTGACATCTTGCTTGTGCTCCTCTGAATATGTACTAGTTTGTTAATATCCATCAAAAATGCCATGCCAACACAACATTCTAAGAAATTAATATATAGTAGAGTCTAATTAAGAAGAAACAGGAAGATCCACCAAGAACTAAGTATTTTAGCATTGTGATATATCTACACTACAGGGGTGGGTTCTACTTACCTTTATTACCGATTCGCAATGGGATCGCATGTGCGCAGTTGCTTTGCTTGCGTGCGAGCTTTGCTTCTGCGCATGCGCAGAAGCTTCTGCACATGTGCAAATCACCGATGAAGACATCCAGGGCAGTGGGCGGGGCCTCCCACTGGTTTTTCTACTGGTTCTTGTGAACCGGTCCGAACCGGGGGCAACCCACTACACTACAAAGATAAAACTATTTCCAAGATATTGTAGATCAGCAAAGAAATTGGAAATGAACCACACAATCTATTCAGCAAGAGGTGATCTTGCTGAAAAGTCTGGACCTGAGTCTTGTGTTCAATTCTGGACACCACTGTTTAAAAAGAAATCAAAGGAATTTGAAAGGATGCAAAGATGATTAGAGGATTAGTAAATAAATTATATGAAGAGAGTTTAAAGAAATCAGGTGTGATTAACCTTGAGAAAGGCCAACAGAAGGGCATATGAGAGCATTTTTCAAATATCTACAAGAATGTAACCCAGAAGAAATGTAGATTTACTTTTCATTGCTCCAGAATAACATAAAAAAATAAATTACAAGAAGAGAGGTCCTGACTGAATGTTAGGGAAAAAAATCCTCGCAGAAAGACATTTCAACTGTGGAACCAATTATTCAGGAAAGTAGTGGTTTCAATTTTAAATTCAAATATAAATTTGAATTTAAAAAGTACCATTGGCTGAAAGATTTTGCCCTGTTATTCTGGGGAGGTGGAAAATATGGAATATGTTCTTCTTTGTTGCTCCTTTTATAGACACTTGAATCAGATTCATCCTAACCTTTGATTAGTAGATCCTGATTGTTCAAATTCAGTCTATACCCAGATAAACTGCCTTTTGTTTCACCACATGTAGTTAGGTTTTGTGTAGAAGCATGGAGGATCTTTCAGACCCTGATAGGTCAATTTTTTACTAGCTAAATGCATTTTATGTAACTGTAATGCTTTAAATTATAAATATTACCACTTTTTTTGTAATTTTAGATATTATAAATATAATTTTAATGTCTAAATTATAATTCCATGTAGGCTGCATCCTAGACTTCACTCATAGATGTTAGTTTGTTTTATATTTTAACTTTGTCTTAAACTTTATTTTGATATATGTGTGTATCATGTGCATTCTATCTGTATTAGTCTATGACAGGGGTATCAAACTCAAGGCCAGTGGGCCAGATTCGGCCTGCGGGGTGCTTAGATCCAGCCCATGGGCCTGGTCTGGAAATAACAAAGGACTGGCCCGTAGTGCCTCTGCTAGCCAAAACATGGCACAGGGGAGCTGCTGCAGGAGGCTGTCCAGAGCCAAAGTGGGGAGTGGGGGAGTCCCCCACCCCGTTTTGGCTGCCAGAGTGGTGCAGGAGGCTGTCCACGACCAAAATGGGGCACGGGGCATCCACACGCAGCCCCACCGCCCTGTTTTGGCTGCCAGCATGGTGCAGGAGGCTGTCCAGGCCCAAAATGGCTTCAATGGCACTCACTGAGATGTATGGAAGACTTCTGATTTGGTGGCAGAGAGGATAACAGAAGGGATCCTTGAGGCTACACAGACTCAACTTTAGGCAGCTTTAATTTGTCTGAATTTTGCCTACAACTAGGCAAGGCAAGGCAAGATGATCTCCTTAGGAGCATTTCTTTCCTTCCTCTCATTCAGTCTTTTTCTAACCACAACTTTTCACTGCACTTTCTAGTTTGCACCCATTGTCATTTTTTCCTATAGTGAGGAGGGTTTCCTTCCTTGCTTGGGCAGTTCCCTTGCCTGCTTTTTCTGGGCTGAGTTTCTCTTTCTTTCTTTCTTTCTTTCTTTCTTTCTTTCTTTCTTTCTTTCTTTCTTTCTTTCCTTCCTTCCTTCCTTCCTTCCTTCCTTCCTTCCTTCCTTCCTTCTCAGAGCATCCATTTTGTTTTTTAAAGTACTAACAAAGTTGAAGAATATCACAAGGAAAATCACTTTTGTCAGTGAATTTTACTCATGCAGTCTCAATATTGTTACTCATGGGTTGTGAGCAAAATGTTCTTATCTTCTGATATAATGACAAAAGTCTGTTATTTACAGGCAGTTGTGTACTTACAGCAAGCAGTTCTTCTTTTTGTTTCTGAGCCTCTTTGAGTTCCATGAATTGGAATTGCAGTATAGCATGAGCATGTTTTTCCCTCTCAAAATCCTACAAAATGATCATTTTATAATTAGCATCTGTATTCAAAATGCTTTTAATCAGGCATGTTTTCTTTTTATTCAATCTATATGTTAAGTCATGTATTTTATTAGATTTCTATTCTAAACCACTCAAGAATTTATGCCACTATAAGTTCTAGTCTCTATTATGGCCTACACATAATCTTTTATGTAGTGAGGTCATACCCACAGGATTTACCTGGATAAACAAACAGATAAGGGAATGGAAATGAATCACCTTTATATTTAGTCAACAGTTCCATCAATATTACCACGAATATAATATTCATTTAGGAAAAGAGTGTTTTAACAATTGTTGCCTAAAATCTAGACTTTTCATAAAGTATTTTCTTCAATCATACAGCTGATAAAGACACTACGAAGACTTAATACTACTTACTTTGCTTTTCTCTTCAAATTGCCTCTTAGATTCTGCAAGCTGCTCTTCTAGTTCCAATAATGTATCCTGTAGGGTTTCTACTTGGTACATAAAATTTGTTTTCTCATTATCCAATTGAGCATTTGAAACCATAGCTTTCTTATATTTTTCTTCAACTTCAGCTGAAGAGTCCTAAAGAAAAATTCAAAGGAATATTTTCAATTTATTTATCAGGCCTAAATCTTATAGGTGTTGTATCACAGGCACAATGGACAAACTTTCTTGCAAAGTATGCTATTTGTTTCAGTTTGCCACAGAAGTATCAGAATAGGGTATGTCACAAAGTACATGACTTACACTTAAAACATTTCTGAATGATTTCACACTTAATTAACTAAACTACACTACACTACACTACACTACACTACACTACACTACACTACACTACACTACACTAAACTAAACTAAACTAAACTAAACTAAACTAAACTAAACTAAACCAGCATTTGTATACTAATGCCAACTGAATTTCAAGAATATCTTAGCATAGTAGACATTTAAAATACAACATAACTGAATTGAGTGATTGAATTTAGTGAAGTATTCTTTACATTCACTTTACATGTTTACGAATGCACTATTTTTTTAAAGAAAAAAACCCTAAATCCTCTGAACTATATATTTTCAAAATATATTCATATTAAATATATACTCCAAAGTAGCAAAGATGCAAAAGAAAAAAATCTAATAATTGTTATGTTTTTGACACCTTTAGGTACATGGTACAATAGGTACAATATGCAAAATGTATATTGTCCAAAATCGAACAATTTGAGTTTATTCAGTCACTGCAAAGTATGCAAAATTCTCAAAACAAGGCATGCAGATTAAATACAACCCAATCTTTTTTCATAACTGGAAGCTAAATCACAGAGGTGTCAAACTCAAGGCCTCCAACGTGGTCAGATCCGGCCATCCTGGAAATAGTAAGGGTCCAGCCGGCATCCCTTCAGCCTGGCCTGACCCATCCCAGCGGGCACACATGTGTGCAGGAGGTGGCAGGCGCATGCGCGCAGAGGCCTATCCCATGCCATCCCGGCAGGCACATGTGCACACAGAAGGCAGGCACCTGCGCACCCACTGGATGGGGTGGGCCAGGGTCTGTGCGGGCGCACGCATGCCTGCCAGGATGGCATGGGATGGGCCAAAGCGACACATGCGCCCGCCGCGATGGGTCAGGCAGAACTGAAGCAATGCTCTTACCAGGACAGCCACCCTTACCAGCTTTTCAGGTGTGTGTGCGCTCACACAGGGGGGGTGGGGGAGGTGTCCAGCAGCAGGGACTCTGCAGCTAGTCCTCCAAGAAACAGGCATATTGGTGGCAGAATTAGCAGTAGGTAGAGTGGAGGAGAGGCACGTGATGCAGACCATCGGACACGCCTCCTCCATCCCATGTGGCTGGGACAGGGCACGTGGTTGCCCGGCACATCCAGCAGGCTGGACCGCATGCCTCTCCCCTGTGCTTCTGTCTTCAGCTACTGCTGTGGGTGAAGACAAGGTGAGGAGGGTGTGTAGGGTGGCTGCTGCCTATCCTGTCCCATCTCTTTTGGCTTACAGTTGGAGAGCAGGTCACAGCTGGTCACCTCCTTGGCCCCCTTGCGGGTCTTGCCTTTGGCCACGGGTGAAGCGCATTCCCCTTGCACATCCAATGCACTTTGGCACCACTGAGGCCACCAGCAGCTCATGCAGATCCATTAGGCTGCTGCCGTCACCGCCTGGAGCAACAGGTTCATCTAGCCTGAAGGAGGTAAAGCAACCAGCTAGAAAGGCCGAGTAGAAGTGATAAAAGCACGCCCATTCCCAGAAGGCAAAAGGCGGCCACTGTGAGTGGGGAAAGCTCGATCTGCATCTGCACTATGGCTGCCCAAGCCCAGCCGGCAAGGAGTGCCTCCCCCAAATCTCTGCTCGGCCTGGGAAGCCAGGGCTCCTTTCTAGCTGTCTGCTTCGCCTCCTTCTGCTGGTCTGCCGAGCAGAGGGGTAGTCATCCCCGATGACGTGCCTCTTCCCCAGGGCTGCTCAGCAAGGAAAACTGAGCTCCACCCTGCACTACAAGGCAGCAGCTCCAGAGCGCTTTCAGGGCGCTGCCCGACTGATGTAGCTCCTTCAGACAGAGCCCCCGAGGCTGCAGTCCCTTCCCTGGACTGAAGGCAGCCTTCTATCTTGCAGCCCCCCCTCCCCGCTGCATCTCCATTCCGAGCTGAGGATTGCAGCGAAATTCCTCAAAAGGCGCAGCTCGGGGGTAGCGGGACTTCCCTCCAAAGGGAAGCTGGCGAATTGGCAGGGCACTGCCCGAACCAGTTCCTGGGGCTCAAAGGCCCTCTTCCTCCAGCCTTGGGATGGGCGCCGCTTCCTATCCCGCCCCACGCCCCGCTTTGGGGAAGCCCAGCCAGGTGCCGTGTGTTGTGTCTCATAGTGGACGGGGAAATGCTGCACCCTCCCCTGCTTCTTGCAGTGACTGCTGGCGAAGCACCCCTCTCATGCATTCACCGCTGCAGTCGGGTGCGCGAGGGAACACGCTCCATGAGCAGGCCCAGGGCAAGACCTGTGAGCGGGCTGAGGAGCAGGCTGAGAAGATGACCAGTGATGACCTGCTCTCCAACCGCAAGCCAAAACAGACAGTTGGGCAGAGTAAGCGCATCCAGCTGTCTGCATCATGTACCTTCCCACCACCTCTGCTTGCTGCTTGGATGGCCAGTCCAGTGCTGTGCTGGCAGTAGGCTGTGGAGCCATAGTGTGCATCAGCTGAGGGGCCGGCAGGCTGTGTCTACAGCCGGAAACCATCCCCTCCCCCCGACAAAGGGCAGTGAACGCACAGTGGCTGATGGGTTTCTGGCTATAGCTACCCTGTCCCCTGCCTCGCCTTATCTCATCCCGCCCAGCGCCCTATCCATCGGAGACCCCTGGACTCCCTCCCCAACCCTGTCCAAGCCCACAGGCACTACCCACACAAGTGATGTCAAGTGGGCCACACCCCCTGGTCACACCCAGTCAGTTGCAACCACTCTGGCCATGCCCCTTTCCCTGGCCACGCCCCCTCCCCCAAGTCCATGGAGGACAACCACAATGCTGATCTGGCTCTCAATAAAATTGTGTTTGACACCCCTGCTAAATCAGTTAGATCTGCACATCTATTCTTTAATAAATTTGTACCTTCATTTGTTTCAACTTCTGCATGTATTTTGCTTCTACATTCCCAATTTCATCCTTTAACTCAATGATATCCTGAAAAAAATTGCAAAACGTTATGAAAAATAAAACAATGAAAAACTCTGTAATAAAGAGGAGGATTTTATAAAAACATTCTATGCTTTATTATTTTATTAGTAATTTATGCTTCTGCTCCACAAGCTGCACTGGCCATTGGTATGCTTACAGATGCAATTCAAGGTGTTGATTTAAAACCTTGCATAGCATGGGTCCAGGTAATCTGAGGAACCATCTCACCCCATCGGGAGTGGTTCACCCCATCCACACTGGGAAAGGAAGCATGCTGTGGGGCCCATCAGTCAAGGAATTCCAGCTGGCGGGGTTCAGGAGAAGGGATTTCTCTAACTTGGCTCCTGCCCTTTGCAACATCTTACTGCCTGAAGTGAAATTGGTTGCCACCCTTCTGACATCTTCTGTCACCTTCTGATTTTTGAGCATCAAAACCTAGTTCTAGGACAGTGATGGCTAACCTTTTTGCCGTCGCGTGCCTAAAATGGGGGGAGCACGGGGGGTCATGCATATGTGTGCCCACACCCATAATTCAATGCCCCCCTGTGCCCTGCCCCTCCATGCACGCGCGACCCCCTCCATGCTCCCCTCACTTTTGGCATATGATGGCACAAAGGTTACCAGTGGGCCGGTAGGCCTGTTTTTCACCCTCCTCAGGCTCCAGAGGCTTTCTTGGAGCCTGGGGAGGGCAAGAAAGGAGGCCTTCCGGAGGCCGGAAACCGCCCGTTTCCCGACTTCTGGTGGGCCCGGAAGGCCTGAAAAACAGTTGGCTGGTGTGCGCATGCATGCTGGAGCTGAGCTAGGGCAAAGCTTGTGTGCCCACAGATATGGCTCCAGGTGCCACCTGTGGCACTCGTGCCATAGGTTCGCCATCACAGTTTAGGAGATGCTTGAGGCCCAATAGGGAAGCATCATACTGGAGGTGGTTGATGAATGAAAAGGCAACCCCACCTTTTCCCCCAGGCATCCTCCACATCTTTTAACTATAACTTTATTTTGAATGTGATTTCCATTTCTATTATTTTAGAAATATTTATGTTAGAGTTTTAACGTTTTAAGCCACCCAAAGTCCTTCTGATACAAGGGTGGCAAACAAATTTAATAAATAAATAAATTTATTCCTAGAGGGAAAACAGTTCAAGATGCTTGGAAAACTCTGAAAAATGAAATAATAATGGCCCGAACAGAAATAATACCATAGAGAAAAAAAACCCAGTGTGATTGCACAAAGAGCTCTCTGAGAAATTGAGGGACAAAAAAGACCATCAGCAAATAGCCTAAATTTACAAATATGGATATAGAATGAGTTAAGATTGGCAATTAATGGCAAAGTAACAACAACAACAACAAAAAGTTCTTTTGATAATGTAAGGGAGGAGAAGAAAGTCAAGAAAACAATAGGTCCACTAATGGGAGCAGGTGGCAAGAAGATAACAGGCAGCAGAGAGATAGCAGAACTGCTTAATTCCTTCTCTGGATCTGTCTTCATGCAAAAGGAAGCAATAGCCCAATCTATCAAAAGCAATACCAAGGGAATTAGAAAAGGAATGCAAAATTGAGTACAAATTACTTGGACCCAACGGTTTATATCCCAGGGTTCTGAAGGAACTGGTACATGTCATTTCAGAACCAATGATTGTAATTCTTTCAAAGCACAGGAGAACTATGAGAAGACTGAAAAAAAGCTGACGTAGTTCCAATCTCCAAGAAACTATAAACCAATCAGTGAACATCAATATCTGGAAAAGAAAATCAAGTGATGGGTCCATGAGGACCTAGAAATGAATGAGGCAATTACTAGAAGCCAGCATGGGTTTGTTAAAACAGATCATGCAAGACAAATCTTACTGCTTTTTTTGATAAAGTGACTAAATTAATGGATCAGGGAAATGCTGCAGACATAGCATTCATGGACTTCGGTAAGGCTTTGACAAAGTAGACAACAGTCTACCTCTAGATTAGATAGAATAATGTAGGATAGAAAGTACCACCACTAGATGGATTCAAAATTGACCAACTGCACCCAGCGTATAGTCCTCAGTGGAACGTCTACGTGAAGGGAAGCATGCAGTGAGGTACCAAAAGGTTCTGCCTAGGTCACAGTGCTCTTCAGCATCTTAATAAATGATCTAGATGAGGGGACAGAAGGGGAACTCATCAAATTTGCAAATGATATCAAGCTGGAAATAATTGATAGAAGGTAGACTCAAGATTCAGAAGGATCTTGACAGACTTGAGCACTGGGCCTTATCCAACAAAATGCAGTTCAGTAATGAGAAAAATAATGTCCTGCACTTAGGCAGAAAACCAAATATATAGATGTAGAATTGGAAGCATCTGGCTCAACCAATAGAATCCGTGACAGGGATCTAGGTGTCCTGCTGGACCACCATTTAAGTATAAATCAAGAGTGTGCTGCAGCTATAAAAAAAAACCAATGGGTCAACAGAGGAATAGTATCAAGATGACAAGAAATGATAGTACTATTTTATACTGCACTAATGAGGCCACACTTTGAATACTGCAGTCAGTTCTAGTTTCCACAATACAACAAATATGTTGAGACCATAGAAAGTGTGCAGAGAAGAGCAACAAATACAATAAGGGGTCTGGAGGCTAAAGCTTATGATGAACAGTTAAGGGAGCTAGCTAAGTCTAGCTATCAAACAGAAGGATTAATGGTGACCTGTTTTCCTGTACTTGAAGGACTACACAGAGAAAGAGGGTGGTCAACTTATTCTCCAAAACACCAGAGGGCAGGACAAGAAGCAATGGGTGGAAGTTCATTAAAGAGAGTTTCAACCTAGCACTAAAGAGAAATTTCCTGACAGTGAGAACAATTAATTAATGGAACAGCTTGCATCCCAAAGTTGTGAGTGCTCCATTGCTGCAGGTTTTTAAGTATTGACTGGACAACCATTTATTCAGGATTGTATAAGGTCTCCTGCCTTGAGCTGGGGTTGTACTAGAAGACCCTCCAGTCCTATGATTCTATGTTTTTAAGGTAGGAAAAAGTATGATATGACTCTTCTTTACTGTGTTTAGACCTCACTTTTGTATGGGACAGACCCCAAATTGTGATCAGATCCTGCACTGGGAAACAAACAAAGCCTTTCAGCATTAACTTTATCTTACCTTAATTTCTCTAATAGATCCTTCCGTATCAATTGAGATAGAAGTATCCCCACTGCCTCGGCGAGAAAAGGTTCCACTTAGGGAGGCTAGAGTAGCTGCTGACAAGCTTGATGTAGTTTGGATTCCCTGCAATTATACACACACACAAACATTATATAAGTGATGTTTATGAGACAGTTTATTATAAATTTTTACAGATAGTCCTTGAGTTATGACCATACTGAAGCCTTTCCATTGAAAGTTGGAACAATGTTAAATGAATTTGCCTCACGTAACTACCAACCATCCCTGTTCTCCCCAGTATATTATTTAAACAAACGTACAGGTCATTAAGTAAAGTTCAGGGTTGGGAGAGATCCTGGGAAGCCTAGTTCAGGCACAGACCTGTCTGTCTCAGGCCTCCCAAGGTCTCCCCTACCCCAAGATATCCCAGGCTCTGCTTCCCATCCCTTGAGCCTTGCATGCTGACCCACTGCACAATTGACTTGCCAGCAAAAATCAATAGGGAAGGAAAACTGTGCATGCATGCCTTTCCTAAATCTGTCCTCCTGTGAAGGTGCCCTGCCTTTCTGGGACAAAAAAGGACCACTTCCCTAGCTTTTGATAGCTTTCTGCACAAAAAAAAAAAAAAAAAAAAATCAGCTCCCAAACTTTAGCCAGCTACAGCACATAGGCGACAAATGAGAGATACTGGGTCCTTGAAAAATTGTTTTGTTGCTTGTTGACTGCCTGAATGACCCAGCTAGGACTTAAAGGAAAGCCCTAAATACTCCCAGAGGCAGTCGACAAACAGATCTGTCATCAAGCCACTTCAGCCCTAGTTTGCTTTGATAGCAGCATGCCATAAAGAATGGGGAACGGGGATAGGAGGATATAGGGATGGGCAGTGGTGGGATTCAGCTGGTTCGCCCCAGTTCACCTGAACCAGTAGCTAACTTTTTCTGTTCGGTGAACTGGCTAATCCCACCATTGGCTGGCCCCACCTCGCCCCTCTCCTCCCAGCCATTCCTCACGTTTGTCCGGCTGTTGGGGGGGAAAATGGACGGAGACCTGGGGAGGAGGCACCTCATCTGTCACAACTGCCAGCAGGCGGAGGGGTGGCCAGGGACTGCAAGGCTATGCACTGCCCCTCCGCCAGCTGGAGTTGCCTTCCCCTTTCGGCCAAGCGTGACGGGCCTGGAGCGGATCTCCCTCCCCCGCCATCGGCCTTACCTTTCAGCCCACAAAGCTTACACCACTTTGCTCACCGCAGCTGCCCACGAAGGTAAGGCCGATGGCCGGGGAGGGAGATCTGCTCTGGGCTTGCCCGAAGGCCGTGGATTGGTGGGTGGGCAGAACCACCTGGCGGAGGAGTGATGCAGCCGGCACAGCCGGCACAGCCTTATGGTTCCTGGCTTCCCCTTGCCCACTAAAAGCTGCGGCAGGCGAGGCCCAGCAGTTGCGGAGAGTCCGGGAGGAGGGTGAGATGAGGGCTGGGGGAGTGGGTCAAGCAGCAGTGGCTCAGCCCTGGCTCGCCTTCCTCTCTATCACCAGCCACGGGAGGAAGGAAAGAGTAGGTAGGGATTGGGGGGGCGTGGCCAACCAAGAAAGCCAAACCACTGACTATCCCAGAGCTGCTGGCAGGGGTGGGCAAGGCAGGGGCTGCCTGGCTTGAAATTCCCAGCCCTCTCTCTCTCCCTCCCTCTCTCACACATACACACACATCTGCCTGCCTGCCTGCCTGCCTACCAGGGGTGAAATGCTCCCAGTTTGGACTGGTAGCGATGGCGGTGGGTGGTTTGGGGAACTGGTAGCAAAAATCCCTGCACCCCCCCCCCATGCCCAGCTGAGCCTTGCGATCATCAGAGGCTTTTTTTTTTTTTTACTTTTAAAAGCATTTTTTCTTCGGTGGAAAAAATGCTTTTAAAGGTTAAAAAAAAAGCCTCTGAAGATCGCGCGGCTCAGCTGGGATCATCAGAACCATTTAAAAGCATTTTTTCTACAACCTCTTCAGCCGAAGAGGTTGTAGAAAAAATGCTTTTAAAAGTAAAAAAAAAAAAAAAATTGGCCACGCCCACTCA
Source organism: Pantherophis guttatus (assembly GCF_059756535.1). Classification (NCBI taxonomy): domain Eukaryota; kingdom Metazoa; phylum Chordata; class Lepidosauria; order Squamata; family Colubridae; genus Pantherophis; species Pantherophis guttatus. The sequence goes on along the minus strand of NC_142063.1, from coordinate 180,978,356 downwards.
GTCACATTACACCCCCCCCCCCAACCAAGCCATTTCCTACTCCAGGACATAGACCCCAATATAACTCCAAAGGTGGCAAAAAAATTTTGCTGCAGTCGTGGCTGAAAAAAAAACAGGGGAAGAGACGGGTAACCCCTACGGCAGAGGATCACTAGTATTGACAGTACAGATTGTATCTGAGGCAGTAGATGGTGTCACATGATGTATCTTTATTTGTAAAATATACTCCCCTTCTATGTGTATTTTAATTTAGTCTCTGACCGCAATAAAAAGCTTACTTACTTACTTACTACTACCTTGCAGTAATTGCAGGCAGCTGATGTTAATAACTTGCTCTCAAAGGACGGTTATAAAAGCAGTTCAGTTATTCTGTAGGGCAGGAGCACCATAACTGAAAAGGCCCTTTTTCCTGCCTTGCCATCCCTTTTGGAAGCTCCTTTTCAGTTATAAACTGTTCAACCTGTGATTCTTTGCTCCTGAAATCACCGCTATGAGATCCTGTGCATTTCAATTCAGATATGAGTTTTGTCTTGTGTTGATAATACAACATGGTTGTCCTTTAAAAGCTTGGTTTTCACACTTAAAACGAATGTTCCGACTATGTATCTGTGTGTATGTGTGTGTGTCGGTGTTTCCACAACTGTAACAAGTGCTGGGAGACAAGTGCTTGTGTCACCTGGAGAAAAACCATGTTAAAAGACTTCCCATAAAAGTCACTGCAGCACTATCATCCCATGCCCTCCCCCTTAAAAATATATGTCCAAGGGTGACCCACAGAGGGAGTCATAAACGGTCATGCTTAACTGAGCAATCAAAACCTGTCCTTTTGTATATGTGTCACTTACATCATATACTCCTAAGAACTCAAAGGACTTTGATGTCCCTGGTGGCATCCACTATTTTGCTACCACTGCACAGATGCCACTCTGGATATGTACTGGATATAAGCAATCTGTAATGTTTAAATTTACTGCTACAGTATTATTTTTCTAAAAAATTCATTCTATGGAATAGGGATCAACAGCGTCAAAATGTATTAGGCACATATGGCATATATACATAGGATTAAATAGTGGATTTTGGATGTTCAGTAGTAGTAAATAAATAGAGAGGTCTTTGAGGCAAGGGGCCGAGCGAGGCAAGCCACCCCGCAAGGCAAGGCTGGGTGTGACAAGGAGTGGCGGGGAGGGATGGGGCCAGGCGTGGTGAGAAGAGGCCAGGCAAGACACCCCTCGACATGTGTGACATTGAGTTGGCCAAGCCCACCCAGTCACATGACCACCAGCCATATATACCCAGCCAGTCATTAGGGCAGAGAACCGGTTGTTAAATTATTTGAATCTCACCACTGGGGAGGGGGGTATGACAGGAAACAGAAGTGCCCACCAGATACAATGGTTGAAAGATCCAAGGACACTGGCCTGGAAGGGAATGCGAACACCCACCAAAGAGGCACCAAACTTTAGAACTGTTAACCAAAACACCTAATTTGAACCTTACTGGACACTACCAAGATGACCAAGGAAGAGGGCCTGAGAGAAGGGAAAATTATCAGGTTTACACAGGAAAACTCAGATCTGGCTTTGCTTACGCTGTAACCACTTGGTTTTAGTAAAAGTATGCATTTCACTTCAAATTGAGTCAAGGCTCTATCTTTCTTAAATGCCCAAGCTGGGGCAGGCTTGACATTAAACAAGATCTGCAATAATGAGCCACCTGGAGACCTTCATCTACCGTGGGGACTATGTACAGAATGTCTACTCATGAGAACGAGGAGGAGGAGGATAAACCTGGAAAGAAGCCACTTCAAGACCTAGAAACAGTGTGGGATTTGACCAGTTGGCGTTGCAGCAGGACAGATATGGGATAGCAGAGCTCCACAAAACCCAGCCTATACCTGCTTGCCAGGAGACCATATGAGGTCAAAGCGACCCTGGAGGGGTGGTGAAGAAAGGAAGGACGCTTTGTAGATCGCGAGGAAACAGCAATTTCCATGGTTGATCCAAAGAAACCCCCCTGATCGGCAACAGAGACGATGGCCATTTTGGCAAGACCGAAGCTGTGATAACCGGGACAAGAAGATTATGAGGTGGAGTGGTTTGTGGACAGAGGATTGGAACTGGGTGAGACAACTTTCAACTTCTATATTAGAGATTTAAACCCAAATAAAAGAGTTCTTTAAAAAAAAAGACTCTCCAAATGCTAAGGAAGCGGCGATTTAACACACGGAGAAAGATTATAGACCCCAAAATGAAACAAACTTTTAAAGACTAGGAAGCTTTAAAATATAGAATTGGGAAAGGCGGCGCCTTGGCGGTGGGAGTGAAGTATCGTGAAGACAGCAGAAAGAGGAGACAGAGAGATCGGACGATTTGAATGAAATGAGTGTTGGAAAATTGTATTATCTATTGAGGTTGAACTGCTGGTGATTGGAACTGAGTGATTAGTGACTGTGGATGTATAGATTGGGACACTAAGGCTTGGAGAGCAGTGACTGTGCAGATTAGTAGGAGCTGACATCTTGGATTTTGGACTTGGAAAGTGGAGAGTGGAGGCGGTGCGGACGGTATAGCGAGACCAAAGAGAGAAGGACCTCTTTAAAATCGGTGAAAGAGCTTGGATTGGAAAGATCTGTGGTCAGTTGTGTATATCGACCATTTATTAATATCTTTATTAATATCTTTATTAATATCTATTACTGTGGACATTTATAGCTATTATTTACCATTTAACTTATTTATAATATTTATATACTCTATCTTTTATATATTTTATAGATAAACTTATATGTTGAATAGGAGGAACTATTGGACTGATTTTGATATATAAACTTAGTTTTGAATAATTAAATAATCAATACTTTGACTATATATTTCTTAATTATATGTTATTTTGCTTGTGTATTGTTAAGTGAACTTAGAATGGAATTGATAATTAGAATGGTAGAATAATTGTAGAATTTGATTGTTAACCAATTTAGTAAATAACGTTTTGGAGATTAACGCCTAAGCTATTGGGGGAATATAAATATAAGGGTAAGATTTATTTGATAATAGCAGTTATATGATAAGTATCAGCTTTGGAAGCCATATTAGGCCGGAAGCTTCCATGCTGCCACCTTCTCATGTGTCGGAAAGTAGGAGGGGGGATTTAGTAGAGGGGTTGTCTTAAGACATAATGGCTACAACCGAGACAAATTTACAGACAATGAAGGGAGGGTTTTATTAATTGAAATAATAATAAGACAAAAATGGATTTTATTGGCAACCATCTACGCACGGAATACTAACCAGGGGGAATTTTATTATAAATTACATAGGAAAATAGTAGAATCAGAACCGGAAAATATCTGCTTATTGAGAGATTTCAATGCGGTCGTAGATCCAAAAAAAGATTATATATTGGGGGGGGGGGGATAAGAAGAAGAAGCACTACCGATTATCTTTTTTGATATGATGCAAGAGTTGAACCTAAAGGATGTCTGGAGAGAATTAAATCCACAAAAAAGACAGTATACCCTTTTCTCTAACCCACATGATTCATGGTCCAGGATAGACATGGTATTGATGGATTTGGAACTAAGCAAAAGTATAGAGGAGGTAGAGATAACACCAAACACATGGGCAGACCATAACCCGCTGATATTGAAATGGAAAGGAAGAGTAAAAAGGGGAGGGAGGTGGACTATGAATCAGAGGGTGTTAAAAGAGAAAAAGTATATACAATGGAAGGAAGAAGAACTGGATTTTTTTCTAAAGGAAAACTTAAAGGAAGATACGACCCTACAGAATCTTTGGGACACGACCAAAGCTTACATTAGAGGCTTAACAATAGCATATGGGGTGAGGAGAAACAAAGAAAAAAGGGAACAACAATTAGAACTACAGGAGAAATTTGAAAAATTGGAACATAAGATGCAGGAATCCCCAAATGAGCAAATTAGAGAGGAAAAAGACTTGATTAAACATAAAATAAATTTGATTTCACAGGAAGGAATGGCCTAAAAGCTTAGAGCGATGAAACAGGTGCATTTTGAACATGGTAATAAGCCAGGGAGATGGCGAGCCTATAAACTGAAAAAAAGACAAAGAAAAAAAGTTAAAAATACAATTATAGGATGAAGAGGGGAATATATACCACCGAATGGAAGAGAAAAAAAAGAACAGCCCAATTTTTTTTTTGAAATCTATATAAACAAGAAAGAATAGAGGAAGAAGTCATTAAACAATATCTAAAATATAGAAATCTCCCTATAATATCAGATGAAAAAAATTACGATGATGGAGATAAAGTGGGCTATTCAGAAGCAGAAAAATAATAAAACCCCAGGTCCGGATGGTATACTCTCAGAGTTCTACAAAGAAATACAGACACCAATGAAAACACTATTATTGAATATTTATAATGGAGCTCCAGAGCAGGCCAAAGACAAGGATGAAGGCATTGATAACACTTATCCCAAAGGTTGATACAAAAACCTGAGAAATTAAGAACTACAGGGCAATCTCGCTACTTAACGTTGACTACAAAATATTCATGACAATTATGGCCGAAAGAGCCAAAAAAATACTAAATGAAATTATTTACTCGGATCAAAATGGATTTTTGCCCAATAGATACATACGAAATAATACACAGATTATTATGGATTCGTTAGAATACTATGAGGCACATCCGGAAAAGCAGCTCACATTAATGTTTGTAGATGCCCAAAAAGCATTTGACAATTTAAATTGGAACTTTCTTATTAATCAATTAAAAATTATGAACTTTGGGGGGAAATTTACGGGTATGATCAGAGCAATATATTTGAATCAATTGGCGAAGATAATTATAACAGAGGAGATTAGTATAACTAAAGGGGTAAGACAGGAATGTCCCTTGTCCCCCCTTTTGTTCATATTATCATTGGAGATATTACTGATACAAATTAGACAAAACAGAACAATAAAATGATTGAAAATCACACAGAAAAAATATAAGGTTCAAGCTTTCGCAGATGATCTGGCTTTCATTATGGAATATCCTTTGGAGACAGGAGCCATCCTGGTGCATGAAATTGAAGAATTTGGCAAAGTGGCTGGGCTCAAAATAAATAAAGAAAAAACTAAAATTCTGACTAAGAACCTTACAAAAATGCAAACTGAGGAATTGGAAGAGAAATTGGGGATTCAAATTGTTTAAAAAATGAAGTATCTGGGAATTTGGTTAATGGCTGAATGCTCGACAATAAAAGAGGACAATTATGATAAGTTGGTACAACAGATACAAAAAGATTTAGACAATTGAGCAAAATTACAAATATCTTTAATTGGTAGAATCGCTGCAATAAAAAAGAATGTACTACCCAAATTGTTATATCTTTTCCAAACCAATACCAATAAGATTGGGGAAAACATTTTTTGAACAATTAAATAAAATAATAGGTAAATTCATTTGGTTGGGGAAAAAAGCCCGGATAAAATTTAAACTTTTACAAGACTCTAGAACCAAAGGAGGCTTTGGCCTCCCAGATTGGGAATTATACTATCAAGCGGTGGCAGCAACGTGGCTTAAAGACTGGGTCCAACTAATTAACAAGAGGGTATTAACCCTAGAGGACCACGATCTTCAATTGGGATGGCACATGTTTCTGTGGGAAGGAAAGAATAAAATTCATACATACATTCAAAGACATCTAGTGCAAAATGCCTTGATAAATATTTGGGATAAAATTAAAAGAAACCACTACATGAAAATTCCAATTTGGATTTCAACAATGGAGGCAATAATTTATCCAAATGTATTAGATGTAAATAAATAAGGTATTCGGAATTACTAGATGAACAAGGAAATCTAAAACTGGAGCAATCTAAAAAATCAAGGAATAAAAATTGACTGGTGGTCTTACCTGCAAATTAAAACAAAATATAAAAAAGATTGGGAACAACACAGCATTTATGGAGAACAATTGGAACTTGACAAAATACTATTAGGAACAGGGGAGAAAATGATTACTAAAATGTACAATTTTTTATTAAGATTTAAAATGGAAGAAGAAAATGTGAAAGAGACAATAATCAGTTGGGCGAGAAATTTTGGACATATTATTCAATTAGATCAATGGGATAAATTATGGGAGAGAAACTACAAACTAACGATGTCAGCTGCTTATAAGGAGAACCTCTATAAAATGTTTTATCGGTGGCATTTACCATCAGCCAGATTGGCCAAGATGTTCTCAAATCAATCGCTGGAGTGCTGGAGATATGCCTATAAGCAGGGAATATTCTACTACATGTGGTGGACCTGCCCCAAGATTAAAAAATATTGGTGTAAGATAAGAAAGTGCCTGGAAGGGATAACAGAATAGAGGATAGAGTTGAGGCCAGGATTGTTTCTTCTGGGTATTTTTGATGGGAAAATGGGGAAAGAATTACAATATTTAACATTACATATTTTAACCGCAAGTAGAATCGTTCTAGCACAGAATTGGAAATGGACGTTGACTTACCTGAACGTCCCTTCTCGGTGCACTGCTGGAGAATCCAAATGTTTGAAATGTTGGGTTATTCCTCAGCTTGATTGCTAAACTGGGTGAATGTTTCTTTAAGAAATGTCCTTGGCCACTCCTCCTTCGCTCGGCTGAGCTCCAGTTTATTCACGAAGACAAAAGGAGGACGGTGCTGCCAAAACAAACAAAGAAGTGAAACAACCACCTGGTCCCACAGAACGCAGCCGAAAGGGTGGGTTGGATTCTCCAGCAGCATGCCAAGAAGGGACGTTCAGGTAAGTCAACGTCCGTTCTCCAGCGTGCTGCTTGGAGAATCCAAATGTTGGGATATACCCAAGCTAGTCAGATGACGGGAGGGCGGCTGCGTGATCCTGGGTGGAATAGGCAAGAAGAGACTACAGCACACGCTGACCAAATGATGCCTCAGCCAAGGCAAAGGAGTCTATTTTGTAGTGTCTAATAAATGGTGTCAAAGAAGTCCACGTTGCAGCTCTATAAATGTCTGAGATGGACGCCTGGGTAGCCCAAACAGCTGATGTAGCCGCACTTCTGGTGGAATGAGGTAAGATTCTCCCCGGCCGGGGTTTCTTCTGGGTGCTATACACTGTAGCGATGCAGGCCTTAATCCAATGACCAATCGTGGATGACAAAACCTTCTTGCCCAACGTAGATAGGTTGAAGGACAGGAACAAGGCTTCAGACTGACGGACAGATGCTGTCCGCTTGATGTAATGACGTAGGGCCCTCCTAACGTCCAAGGTATGCCACTGCTGTTCGAGATGGTGGCTAGGGTCCGGACAAAAGTCAGGCAGAACCAACTCCTGGGCTCGGTGATACTGAGAATTTACCTTGGGCATAAAGGAGGGATCCGTTCGGAGGACCACCTAGGGTAGAAGATGCAAAGGTTGGCCCGCACTGACAACGCTGCAAGTTCAGATACCCTTCTCACCAAGGTAATCGCCACAAAGAAGGTGACCTTGAGTGTCAGGAACCGAAGTGAAATCGACGCCAGAGGTTCAAACAGAGGTGACATCAGAGCATTAAGGACCAATGAAAGATCCCATGTTGGATATCGGTGGATTGTAGCGGGCCGAAGGTTGGATGCCCCTCTCAAGGAGTTCCGTATTTGGGGGTGTTGAGTCAAAGGCCAGTCGTTGTCCACAGACAAGACAGTGTTCAAGGCTGCCACCTGTCGCTGCAGAGCGTTAGGGGCGAGTCCCCTGTCCATACCATCCTGCAAAAACATGAGAACATCAGAGGCAGACGCTGTCGTAGGGTCCCGATGAGTCCTGGAGCACCAAGAACAGAACGAACGCCAGGTGGCGTCGTAGATACGTTTGTAGAAGGGCATCTGGCAGATTGCATAGTGTGAATCACACGCGCCGGGATGTTGTCCTTTCTGAGACGGATCCTCTCAAACGCCAGATGGTCAACTGCAACCATTGCGGGTCTGGGTGCAGTATGACCCCCTGACTGAGAGATATCTTGTTGTTGGGGATGTGCCAGGGGCGCTCCACCGACAAGTTCAAGAGATGCGCATACCAGGGTTGATGCGGCCAATTGGGAGCGACTAGGATGAGATCTGCTTCCTCCACCAACAGCTTGCGAATCTCTCGCGGGATGAGCGGTAGGGGGGGGAAGTGTAGAGGAGCCCTGGTGGCCACGTGCTTCAAAGCGCGTCGCAACCTTCTGCTCTGGGACAGGGGAACCGTAAGAAGAATCGGGGCAGCTGTGCATTCATCGGGTGAGCAAAGAGGTCGACAGTTGGGAGACCGAATCTCCTCGACAGGCCCTGGAACAACGACGGATGGAGGCGCCACTCCGCCTGATCTATTTGGGTCCAGCTGAGCCAATCCACCCGGATGTTGTCCACACCGGATATGTGCTCCGCCGTCAGTGAAAGAACATGCTTCTCCGCCCAAATCAGCATCCTTGTCGCCTTGTCCATTAGGAGTCTGGAACGAGTTCCGCCTTCCCTGTTCACGTGCGCTTTTGCTGTGATATTGTCCATAAGGACCAGCACATGATGACCCATCACAGAGGTCTGGAAGTGATGAAGGGCGAGGTGGACTGCCCAGAGCTCCAACCAATTTATGCCGTGCTGTAACTCCCACGATGACCAGTGACCCTGAGCGATGGACGACCTCAGCTGAGCGTCCCAGCTGAACATGCTCGCATCCGTCGTGATGGTGATCTGGATGGGGTCCTGAAAATAACATCCCTTCCTTATGGCTGGCGAGAGCCACCACCTCAGGGACAAGCGGACTGCAGTCGGGAGCACTACCCTGGCGTTCGAACTGGTCCGGCGGGACCTCTGGAAAGGCAGAAGGTACCACTGAATTGAGCGGCTGTGGAGACGGGCCCACGGAACGATTGCGATGCATGATATTAGTTTGCCGAGCAATTGGGACAATGTGATCAGGGGAACAGATCTGAGCGACAACACCTGAGTCACTAATGATTGTATGCTGCGAATCCTGTCGGGAGACAGGAACACATAACCGCTGACCGAGTCTATGACAGCTCCAAGGTGGAGAATGCGGGTGGTGGGTAGGAGCTGGCTCTTGTCCAGATTCAGGGAAAACCCATCCTGTTGCAAGAGACGGGACACGATCCGCAGCTCGACCACAGCCAGATTCCGTGTGGATGACAGAATGATGATGTCGTCCAGGTAGCACATCACTCTGATCGGAATCTGCCATAGGGAGGCAGCCACAGTCGCTAACAGTTTCGTGAAAGTCCGAGGAGCGGACGATAGGCCGAACGGCATGGCCCAATATTGGAAGTGCCGGTTTGAGTAGGCGAACCTCAGAAATCGTCGATGATAGGGATGAATGGGGACATGCAGATAAGCCTCCTTGAGGTCGATTGATGTCATAAAGTCCCCCCGATGGATGCCCTGCAGGATCGACTTGAGGGACTGCATTTTGAAGTGACGATGCCTGACGAATTTGTTTAAGGCCTTTAAATCCAAGATCCCCCTCCAGCCCCTGGAAGACTTTGGCACGAGAAAGAGGAGCGAGTAGAACCCGGAGCCCCATTGTTCTACCAGCACAGGTTTGATTGAGCAGATGTCGAGCAGACGTTGAACCTCTGCGTCCATCAGATGCCTCTTCTCTGGATTGCCCGACACTGGGCAGGGAATGAAGCGGTTTGGAGGGCTGGAGAGGAAGTCCAACGTGAGGCCGAAACTCATCGTTTGGAGGACACAAGCGTCGGTCGTGGAGGATTCCCACTGGGGCAAGAAATGGATGAGACGACCGCCAATGGGTAGATTTCTATGGAAGTCACTTGCCCCTTCTGAAGGATCGGCTGGCGGTTCCACGGAACTGACGCCTGGCATTGTGCTGACCTGTGCTCCGATCCCGGTAGACAGGTCTGTCAGCAGACCGGTCGAAGCCCTGGGAATATTGTCTAGGAAAATAGGACCCGCTGGGTCCAGACTCAGTCCGAAAGGGCTGTCCCTGGGAATAAGGAGCATATCTCCTATCCTGTTGCCTGAAGGAGGACGGCATCACTTTACGTTTATCCTTATCCTCTACTAGTATTGGGTCCAAAGCATCTCCAAAGAGAAAGGAGCCCTTATAGGGAGCAGATGCCAGCTTCCACTTTGATTTTAGATCGGCCCTCCAATGGCGAAGCCAAAGGAGGCGCCAAGAGGTGACGGTAGAAACAAGTGCTCTAGAAGGAAACTTGGCCGCATTCAAGGATGTGTCTGCCGAATATTCAGTGGCTGCCACTATTTTATTTATATCCTGATGGAGCCTACTGTCTTCGGGTGGTAATCGCTCTTCAGTTGGCGCAACCAAATAAGAGATGAGCAATTAAAGAAGGATGTAGATGTAGCTGCCCTGATTGCCCAGGCTGCCGCCTGATGCGTCTTGCGGAAAGACATTTCAGCCTTCCTGTCTTCTGTTCTGAGACCATCTAAGACATAATTGGAAATGACTGAAGATGTTAATTGAGCCACAGAGGCATCCACTGTAGGCAGCTGGATCAGATTTTGTAAGGTAGGGTCCGAACAGTACAACTTTTTATCCAAGCCATTTGGAGCCGAGATGTAAGCCGGTTGGGTCCAAGACCTTTGGACCACCTCCGTGAACAGTTCAGGGCACGGAATAAAGTCTTGTTCAGGCTTGGGCAGCTGAAACAAGTCACCATGAGTCCCCTTGTTGTGATGGCTGCGTGCTCGAAACCCCCATATTTGTGGTAAGTTTGGCCTTGTGGAGCAAGGACTTGAACATAGAAGGGCGGAAAAGGCCCGTGAAGGAAGGCCTATCGGGAGCAAGGTCCTCGTCCTCAAAACAGTTCAATCTCTTCAGGGTCCTCCTCATCCCACATGGAGCCTTCGGTGAGAAGAGACTCCGCCTGATATGAATAACCAGAATGCGGATCGCCATATGTCTGAGGTAAAGGTGGATGCATAGCCGACATGGGAAGACCATGGAGACCTTGTTGAGGACCTGATGTCAAGATCCTAGAGATTGTTTGAGACACTAGGTCCTGGATATCTCAAGAGAGCGCAGATTGTAGGCCTTCAACTGGACAGAGGCCAGCAGCGGTCGGGGTGAAAGTAGCCTCCGGAATGAGACGACCCCGATGATGAGCAGCCAGAGCGCTGGGAGCAGAAGACACATGTGGAAAGGCGGACTCCCGGAGGACATCGACTTCAGTTGAACTATGGGTGGCAACAGGAGGGGGCTCCTGTGACGCTTGCGAAGGCTTGTCCGGAGACATCTGACGGTTGAAGGACTGAGCCTTCTGCTGGGCAAGAATGTATTGTTTTTCGAAGGCTTTGTGCCTTCTCTCCTCAGCCCTGTCAGCTACCGCCGATCGCTTGGTAAGATGAGGGCTGGCAGAACGTGCCCTAATAGCTCGATGCTTGGAGCTCTTGGCAGGAGGCTTGGAACGATTCTTGGCCTCAGGAGGGCTGTAGGACTGTTCAAGGTTGGAAGAAAGATCAGACTCCGCCATCGAGACGAGGTACCCCAAAGGTAAGTTTATGTTGTAGAATTGAATTAATTACAAGAAGAATAGCAATAATTAATTAACGTATTAATTAATACCTTAATTAATTAATTTTGGGGGGGAACAGAACAACGAGTCAGAAAGGCAGACGGCACTCAGCAAGTCTTTTGAAAGTGAGTCAGAAGGCAGTAGAAGACAAGGCAAGTGATGCACAGAAATAAGGCTGAGCAGATGTCAAAACACCTCTAAAAGTCGCTTCGCAGGGCTCCTCAATCAAGGCAGGGAAGGGTCTGTGGCTTCTCCCAGGCAGACCACACAGGATAGCAGAAAATCGCCAATGGCAAATTGTGCTCCCTGCTGCTGCGGCTAGCCGATGGCATTCAAAATGGTGGGCGGCTGTCGTTCACCTCAGAAAATGGTGCGCAGCTCATATTTAGCCACCCAGCACCTCCGCGGAGAGATAGAGCCCAAGGAGAGAGCGTGAGATTGTAAAAAACAAAAAACTCACAGCGCAGCGAAGCTTTCAAAGGAAGGAGTTTGCCGCTATTGATAGGCAGGGACTCCTGGCCGCTGCAAAGTTGTAGGAGCGGTGTGGATGGCAGGGGAGGCTTTACCGGCAAGCCAGGAGCCAACGCACCCGCCGGCGGCGATAATTAGCACTCGGAGATGCCTCAACAGGTATTGATCCGAGGAAGGTGCAAGTTGGAAATGACGGGGGGAGCCCGCCTGGCGGCCCAGGAACGACTCACCCACTGCCAGCAGCTGAGGGAATTAGGCAGGTCCCACGAACAGCTGATAGGTCTTTGAAGGCAATCCACACCGCCCGAAGAGAAAAAATAGGTTGGAAAATCCAAAAAAAAGGTTTAATCTTCAGCCTGATCGCTAGAGCCAAGGAAAAAACCAGTCTCTCGCTCGACTGAGTGAATAAACTGGAGCTCAGCTGAGCGAAGGAGGAGTGGCCAAGGACGTTTCTTAAAGAAACATTCACCCAGTCTAGCAATCAAGCTGAGGAATAACCCAACATTTCAAACATTTGGATTCTCCAAGCAGCGCGCTGGAGAACAAGTGGATACACCTCCAGACCAAATTATAATAAGGAAAATCTATCAATGTGCAGAGATGGATAGACTGTCTATGGAAATGAAGGAGAGGGAAGAAACCGAGTACTATCAAATTTGGAATAGATGGTATTCCTGGCTTGAGAGTAAATGTAAAACTTAAGGTATAAGATGTAAAAGTATAATATATAAATTGTTAAATTTATAAGAAATAGATGACATCGATTGGTGAGAACTATACTGTAACTTAAATAAGGATATAACTTAGGATAGTGATATATAGGAATATAATTTTCTGTTAATATGATTGCTACAAAAGATATAGATACCAATATGGAAAAGCTGTTATAAGTGTAAATTTGTGTTTTGTGTTATGTGTTTTAAATGTTGGAAAATTTAAAAAATATTTTTTAAAAAAGAAATATTATTGATGTTTCAATGTATTCAGGAAGATATGATAAGGAATCATAGGGAGATGATGGAACTGATGCAGGATACAGATGTGAGACTAGAAAACTCCCAGCAAATGACAATAAAAGATGAACAAAAAACTCAGAAAATAGAGGAGAAATCAGAAGGAGCTGAGGAAAAAATAGAGGAGATAAATAAAAAATGATACAAGCAGATAAAGATATGGAAGAGATAGCAATAATTCTTAAAATGGAACATATAGATTACTTTTTAACAGCTCAAAATATAGAAGAGAACAAAGAGAAAGATCTCCCAAAAGTGATAAACGAATTATATGAATGGGTGCTCTAGAGATCCAACAGCAAGAGATAGGTGTTGAGGCAGATAAAATACTTAGATTAAATAAGCGTGATGTAAGGAAATACAAGATCCCAAGGGAGAAACATGAAAGATTTACCAAAAAGTCAATAAGAGTTGAAATTCTAAAAAGGGCAAAAGATGATGGATGTCAGCTTCCAAGCTGCCATAAGGACGGAGAGGAGAGGCTTGAACTTTCACCTACTTAATTCCCCTGAAGAACTGTCTCCACAGAGATGGGATTGGGGGGGGGACATTCCTGTGAACTGACGGAGATGGGATGAGAAGAGTGAATTGGAAAATGGCCAATGAGACGGAGAATTGGGAACCGGAAAGAGAGGTTTTGGGGGGGCCAAAGTTCAGTGCTAACTGCGCAATGAGTCAGGGTCAGTTCGTTATGCTCAATAAAGAGAAAAATTTCCTCAAAGATCGGGCGTTTGGAAATTCATTTATTTGGAGATAATAACGAAGCTTGACAGACAGTTAGCACTCAACTTTCAAAGCCAAACTGGCAAACCTCCAGCCCTCCAGCTCCCTGCCAGATGTTTGGCTGGAGTGGTGCCAAGGTTCTGAAGCCATGGCAGAAAGCCAACTCTCTACTGAAAGCTTACTTCAAGCAGCTGGGAACCAGCCCCCCCTCCTCCAGCACTGCCGCAACATTACGAAGGTCAGACAATCGTGCTCCAAGCCAAGAAAAAAAAAAAGAACCTTAGTGGACCTTGCCAAAAGCAGCAGAAGCTGAGTTCCCTTTTCCGGACGTGAAAGGTAAGGGAAAGCCCCTGAGTGAATTGGGGAGGCCAGATTGGCTTTGAGTTCCCCCTCTCCCCAGCAAGCAGACCAGCCTGGGCAGGACATCGCCCCTCCGCCCCCAAATGAGAGATGAGGAAGAAGCCCAATGGTGCCCGAGGCAGGCTCAGAGAGCCCCACAATGGGAGGAGGGGACACCGAGGGCGGAGCCACCCCGGTTCAGAGGGAAGTTTGATGGGGATCCAGACTAGGTAGCGCAATTCCTCGACGCAGCTGAGATCTACATTGAGAGCTATGGACACCTCTACCCATTCCCCAGAGCCCTAATCAGTGCCATTGCAGAAGGGCTGGAGGGAGAAGCAAGGAGCTGGTCAGCAGCCCTCTACAAGAATAGGGCCCCCGAACTGCAAGATGCAGATGGTTTCTTGCAACTACTACGAGCCAGGTTCGATGAGGCAGGGGAGGACCCCTATGTGGAAGAAGAGCTCAGAAACCTAATGCAGAAAGGGAAGCCCATCAGGGAGCACATTCGTGAATTCAGAAGAATCGTTGGCACCTTACCTCCCTTACCACAGCGACTACTGGTGTATTTCTTCAGAACAAGCCTAGACAAGGAAATCGCCCAAGTGACCGCTTATCGGGACATCCCAAACCGACTCTCTGAATGGTTCCGGGTAGCGACACAAATTGAGAGGGGGCTGTGCGCCAACGACATGCTAGAGCAACCAGATGTCAAGGAGAGGTACCAATCAGACCCAAGACCACATAGCAGACCCATTAAACACGGCAGTACGGCCCACCCAAAGGCCTTTCATTCCACAGAGCCTGCTGAGGTGCTACAGATGTGGGGGAACGGGCCATCTGGCAGCAGCATGTGGAACCCCGGGGCCAAGGCCAAACCCACCACCGAAGGCATGACCGGAGCGAGGGCCCAAGCGCGCCACTGATGTGCCACGAAAACTCCCAGGTACAGAGGTCTTCGCCCACCTGACTGAAGCAAGGAGAGTCCCAGATGATGGAGATCAATTCCCCGATTCGTATGACAGCGAGGACGATGGTGAAGACGACCCAATGGTGAGTGGACCCATCCACCCTTTTCTCTTCCCCATACGCCTAACAGCCCCTAAAACAGGAACCCAAGGGACTTTCCAAGCCCTAATTGATTCAGGCTGCACGAGGTGCCTGATTAACCTACCTACAGTCCTGAAATTGGGGATCTGAGCTAAGAAGTTCAACCACCCAATTCGATTTGAACAAGTGGACGGGACCCTCGTAGGCGGGGCTTATGCTACACACCTGACCAAGCCAGTGAAGCTGGAGCTAGGAGATCACTGGGAGACGATTCGGTTCATAATAGCCCCCAAAATGACCGATCCAGTCATACTGAGAGTCTCTTGGCTAGACAAGTGGGGCCCAATCATCTGGTGGCAAGAGGGAACCCGCAGATTGAGGATAGCAAAGGGGCCCCAACCCTTACTGCTCCAACCAGGAGAGACGCCCCACCCACAAGACGCCCAACCTTCCCCGCCTGAACAAAAGAAGATGGTGCCGACATGAGAGCCCGTCCTGAAGGGTATGGCAAAGCAGTTAGGGGCCACATCCAAAAGCCCCCACGAGACAGAACAGATCCCAAGAGAGTAACAAGACCTTGCGGAGGTATTTAGCGAGGCCGAGTGTGACGTTTTACCACCCCACCGCAAAGCCGATTGCGCCATCGAAATCATCCCTGGGGCGAAACTACCAAAACCTAAATTGTATGCCATGACACCCCGTTAAATGCAAGAAATGTGAAACTACATAGACAAAAACCTACAAAGAGGTTTCATTGAGCAAGCCAAACCGCGGGTCGCGGCACCAGTCCTCTTCAGAGAGAAGAAGGATGGCTCTATGCACCTAGTGGTCGATTTTCGCAGAATTAACACTGTCTGTGTATGCAACTTATATCCCCTTCCCCTCAGGAAAGACATACTAGCCCACCTGGCCAAGGGGAAGGTTTTCACCAAACTAGACCTCCGCGAAGCCTACTACCGAATACGCATCAGGGAAGGAGACAAGTGGAAGACAGCATTTAACTGGCCCCTGGGGAGTTTCCAATTCAAGGTGATGCCATATGGGTTACAGGGAGCCCCAGCGGTGTTCATGTAATTGATAAATGAAGTTCTACATGACCACCTCTATAAGGGGGTCCTCGTCTACCTAGATGACATTCTCATTTACACGGAGACCATAGATGAACACATATCCCTCGTCTGCAAAGTGCTGGAAAAACTGCTGAAAGCGAACCTCTATGTCAAACTGTCAAAATGCGAGTTCCACCAATCGCGGCTACAATACTTAGGTTTCTGAGTGTCAAACGAGGGGATAGAGATGGACCTGGCCAAAGTACAATCAGTCCTAGACTGGCGACCCCCTCGCACCTGCAGACAACTGCAAAGCTTCCTGGGGTTCGCGAACTTCTACAGGCAATTCATCCCCTCCTTTGAAAGAATTGCCAAATCTCTGACAGACCTCCTAAAAACAGGGAGTCCAACAACAAAACCCCGCCCGGGACAATCTCTACAGTGGGACCCGGCCTCCCAACAGGCATTCGAAGCACTAGAACAAATGTTTGCAAAAGAACCGGTCTTGAAGCATCCTGACCCCGAACAACCCTTCGTCATCCAAGCAGATGCCAGCGATGTGGCAGTGGGGACAGTCCTGCTCCAAAAGAACAGCCAGGGGAACCTACAACCTTGTGCCTACACATCCCGCAAACTCACCGACACAGAGAGACGATGGGTGGCGTGGGAAAAGGAAGCGTTCGCAGTGAGGTGGGCGCTGTTAAACTGGCGTCATCTACTAGAAGAAGGCTAAACACCGTTCGAGGTTTGGACTGACCATAAAAACCTGGAGGCCCTCAAGACCCCACGGAAGTTATCACCCAGGCAAGTCCAGTGGGCCCAATACTTCAATCGTTTCAACTTCGAGCTGAAGCACATCTCAGGGGGGAAGAACTTTCTGGCCGATGCCCTCTCCCGAATGCCCCAATACAACAGTGAACGGGAGCAGGTGGTGAATGCCAACATCCCCTCTGCCCAAGGAGTGGGTCAGGTAACCACCAGATGGCAGCATCGCGACCAGCAGGGGCAACCAGCAAGTGACCTGATGACAAGGCTCAAGGCAGAAACATTGGCGGACCCCTGGTTCCAAGACAATCAACATCTCTTGACAAAGAGGGGTGGCCTAGCATGAAGAGGGATGAAACTTTATGTCCCAGAGACTCTACGCACCCTGGTCCTCAAGAGGAGTCATGACGTTAAACCAGCAGGGCATTTCAGGTTCCTAAAGACTCTGCATTTAGCACGGAGACAGTTTTGGTGGCCCCACATGAGAAAAGACGTAGAAAGCTATGTAAAAAGTTGTACCATCTGTGCCACGATGAAAACCCAACCAGGAAGACCTCCTGGGCTGCTGCAGCCAGTAGCTGAACCGTCAAGGCCATGGGAGGAGATTGCTATGGACTTCATAGTCGAATTGCCGAGGAGTGGCGGAAACACAGTGATCTGGACTGTAATAGACTTATTCTCCAAACAGGCACATTTCATACCCTGCAGCGGACTACCCTCAGCTTGCCAATTGGCCAAACTGTTCGTGAAACACATCTACTGCCTGCACGGAATACCCAGAAGAATCATCTCCGATCGAGGTGTCCAGTTTACAGCGAAATTCTGGAGGAAATTCCTTCAATCCATAGGATCATCCCAAGGCCTCAGCTCAGCATTTCACCCGAGCACCAATGGGGGGGGGGGCGGAGAGATTGAATGCCATGATAGAGCAGTACCTGAGGTGCTACGTTGACTACCAACAATCGAACTGGGCAGACCTCTTATCATTTGCGGAGGTCGCATATAACAATGCTGTCTGATTAACCTAGAGACCGGAAGCACAGCCATTGCAGAGACTGGCCTGAAGAACTATTGAAAGTGCTGACTCACTGACAGTCTAGATCTAAGAAATATTATTGAGCTTAGGCTGTGACAAGCTGCCTTTGCGGAAAAAAAAATCTATATGCACAGTTAACTTTTATATTTACATATTTATATTAATGTGATTAACTTATAGTATATAATCATAATATTTAGCAACAATATTTTTGATATTTTTATATAGATACTGATCTTTTACATATAATATATCAATTGTTTATGCTTGCATTTGATTATCTTGTTAGGAATTAATTAGAGCCTTGGTACTACAGTGGTTTAAAGCACCCTGTTATTAACACAGCTGCCTGCAATTTACTGCTGGTTCGAATCTCTCCAAGGTTCAAGGTTGACTCAGCCTTCCATCCTTTCTAAGGTAGGTTAAATGAGGACCCAGTTTGTGGGGGCAATAAGCTGACTTTGTATAAATATACAAAAGTATGAAGGCTATTGCTTAACGCACTGTAAGCCGCCCTGAGTCTCCGGAGAAGGGCGGCATATAAATCAAATTAAAAAAAAAAATTAATTAATTAAGAAGCTAATTCTCTACTCTATTTAAACATTTTCTTCTGTGAACTTTTATAGTAAGTATTTAATTACATTGATCCTATTGTATTTATCTAAGTTATTAATAGATTTAGGTCAGAATTAAGTAAAACTTTTTAGATCTAATATTTAAAGGTATAATCTGATAATATAGGACTAGATTGCCAAAAGTGATTGTTGTCTGTTGGAAACATTAAACTATCCTACTATATTAATTGGGAAATTAAGTATTAACTATAATCTATTAAGAGTTTACTGGGAATTAATAAAGGAGGTTAACAAGGATTTAAGAAAGTGCCCCTGAACAAAAAGTGGCAAGTGCCACTGGATGATCATCTGGAGAAATATAGAGAACATAATAAGAGACCAAAAATTGCTTTTGAAAGAAATGGCAAGTTTGACATCAACAATTGCAAAAACTGGTAAAAAAGTGCCATCCAATCCTACGCTAGCAATGTCGTCCCCAGCTACCCAGAAATCAGTAGAAGGTCTCCAGAAAACAGATAAACCCCCAGTAACCCCAACGCTGCAAACGGTACAATCTTCTCTGCTATCAATACAAGAAACTATGCTTGCGATGCAAGAGAAACTACTGAACAGCCATTCTGAATTAAAGTCAGACATACACGCACTAGAGTCCAAAATGAATGAGATTCAAATCTCTATTGCCAGTAATGAAAATAGAATCCAAAAAGCAGAACAAAGGATTGAAAAAAACGAGAAGAAATTGGACATAGTTGACCAAACTCTATTGGCGCAGAACAAAGAAACGGAAGACGCCCTGATACAACTCGAGATGGATAAGGCCTCGTTTTACCTTCGATTCCAAAACATATTGGAAGACAAAGAAGAGGACCTAGGAGACAAGATGGCCGAGTTGATCGCAGAGACCCTCCAACAAGATAAGCAGGAAATAATTAGAGAGATTGATGAGGTGTATAGAGTTCAAACAAACTACGCGAGAAGAAATAGGCTCCTTGGGAGAGGTCCACGTTCGGTTTGCTAGAAAAAAGGTGAGAGATATTCTGTATAATATAGCCTGGGAGGAACAAATTATGTATGGGGGAAAAGAAGTGAATATTTTAAAACAAATCCCAAGAAGAGTGAGGGAAAGGAGGAAAAACTACAGATTTCTGACAAGTCAATTAAATAGGAGAAGCATAATATTTAGGTGGCTCTTGCTAGAAGGAATGTTAATATCATGGCAAGGAAGAAAAATTAAAATTGACTGTTTAACTGCTGCCCAAGATTTCCTGGATCAGCTAAGGGGAGAAGAAGAGGAACAAATTAGCAAGGAGGAAATTGAAACAGCGAATACGGAAGAAGAAACATCTCAAGAACAAAGCACAAGGGAAGATATAGAAGAGGAGAAGAAAAAGGAAGACACAGAGGAAAAAGGGAAAAAAACTAGACCAGTAAGAGCAGTAACCTTAAAGGCAAATAAGAACTAGAGACCAGATACCAACATCAGGAATGAATGATACAAAGATCTTATCGTTAAACATTAATGGTTTAAATGATTATAAAAAGAGAAAGATAATATTGTCCAAACTGGCGAAACAGAATCCCGATATAATCTGTATTCAGGAGGTGCATATAAAAAAAGATGAAGCCAACTATCTAAACTATACCAAATTTGGCAAAGTATTTGTTTCACTAGCTGAGAAAAGAAAAAGGGGGGTTGCTATCTACGTCAAGAAAGGAATAGAAGCAGAATGTAAATATAAGGATTAAAAAGGGAGAATACTAATAGTAGAAATAATGAGAGGTAATTCTAAGATGTTATTGGTAGGGGTCTACGCCCCAAACAAAAAACAAGTGAAATTTTATCGGAAATTGCATGAACAGCTTGCAAAATGGGCACATAATGAAATATGCATGTTAGGGGACTTTAATGGAATTGTTGACCCAAATAGAGACTATAAAAGTGATATAATTAAAAAGAATAAAAGATCTCCCTTACCAAAGAGTTTCTTTGACTTGGTGGACGAAATAAACTTAATAGATATGTGGCGTACTTTACATCCCCAGGATAGACAATTTACATTCTATTCAATGCCGCAGAACTCTTGGTCCAGAATAGACATGGTCTGGGCTACTAGGAAATTAGGACTGGAAATCAAAAAGGTTGATATGTGTACAAATGCCTGGGCAGACCATAAGTTTCTTGAAGTTAGCTGGCATCATGATACCAAGAGAAAACAACAGAGATGGAGTTTAAGGACCAACCTGTTAAACGATAAAGAGTTCACACTGAAACTGAATGAAGAAGTAAAGCGCTTTTTCATAGAAAACGGGAAACAAGATACAGCCAGAGAAATTGTTTGGGACACCATGAAGGCTTATGTGAGAGGGGTAGCCATCTCATAAATGGCGTTTAAAAACAAGGAAAAAAGGAAGATCAGGGAAGAGTATACTAAAAAGCTATTACAAGCTGAAGATGAACTCCAGCAACGTCCGGGAGATGAGGCGATTAAACAACAGTGGTCGATTGCGAGACACAGACTGAATCTATTGGACCAGGAGGAGATGGCACAAAAAATAAAAAGATCTAAACACTATTGCTTTGAGAATGCCAATAAGTCGGGGAGATGGCTTGCTTATAAATTAAAAAAAGAGAAGGAAAAAAATCAAATATTGGTATTAGAAGACTCTCAGGGCAACCTTCTGATGAAGGAAGAAGACAAATTAGAAAGCATAAGAGAATTCTACGAATGCCTATACAAAAATGAAGAAATTGAGTCAAACAAGGTGGAACAGTATTTGATGGAAGCTAGCTTACCCCAAATTACAGAAGAAGAAAAGGAAATGTTGAATGAAAAAATCACTATAGAGGAATTAAAAACCGCCCTCTCTAAAATAAAGAAAAACAAAACCCCAGGCCCAGATGGTCTTCCTGGGGAAATATACCTAAAATTTGATGAAGCCCTGAAACTAGAACTATTAGAAATATTTAATGAGGCTCTGGCTGGTACAACAATTCCGGATACCTGGAGGGAAGCATATTTGACGCTCATACTGAAAGAAGGTGCTGACCCGAAACAGGTATCTAATTATAGACCCATCTCCTTGCTGAACGCAGACTACAAACTGTTCACGAACATAATTGCAGAGAGGGTCAAAAAAATTTTAAATCGGTGGATCCACAAAGATCAGAACGGCTTCCTTCCAGGGAGACAGATCAGAGATAACCTGAGAACAGTGCTAAACACCATAGAATTCTATGAACAACATCCCGAAAAACAGCTGGCCCTAATGTTTGTCAATGCCCAAAAAGCGTTTGACAACTTGAATTGGACTTTTATGATTAACC
Source organism: Pantherophis guttatus (assembly GCF_059756535.1). Classification (NCBI taxonomy): domain Eukaryota; kingdom Metazoa; phylum Chordata; class Lepidosauria; order Squamata; family Colubridae; genus Pantherophis; species Pantherophis guttatus. The sequence continues at coordinate 180,956,501 of NC_142063.1, read as the reverse complement.
AAATTAACTTAATGGGATTCGGGACGAATTTTAGGAAGATGATTGAGAACATTTACCATAAACAGAGGGCAAACATATTAATGAATGGAGATAAAACTCAGGTATTTCAGATCTAAAAAGGAGTGAGGCAGGGATGCCTCCTATCTCCCCTACTTTATATTCTGGCGCTAGAGGTCCTACTTAGAAAGATCAGAGCCAATAAAGAAATTAAAGGATTAAAGATCAGGAAGGAAATATTCAAAACGCAAGCTTTTGCAGACGACGTAGCCCTCATAATAGAAGATCCACTAGAAACCGGTTTAAAATTAATGCAGGAAATAAAGGATTATGGAGAAGTGGCGGGCCTTAAATTTAATAGGAAAAAAAACTAAAATAATAGTGAAAAATATGACAGATTCACAAAAAAAGGAAGTGGAAGACTTATTAGGCCTCCAGGTAGTTAAGAAAATAAAATATTTAGGAATATGGATCACTGCGAGATTCTCATCATTAAAAGAAGACAATTATATTCCTCTATTGCAAAAAATATATCAGGACCTAGAAAGATGGAAAAGGCTAAAACTGTCTCTGATTGGTAAAATAGCAGCAATCAAAATGAACATCCTACCTAAAATTCTGTTCCTATTTCAAAATATTCGGATAACCTTAGATAAAAAATTCTTTCTGGACCTGAACAAACATATTAGAAACTTCTTATGGGAGGGTAAGAAATCGAGGATCTCCTTCAAGATACTGCAAGGAAAAAGAAATTTGGGAGGATTGGGCTCCCAGATTGGGAAATATACCAAAAGGCGGCGAAAATAATTTGGATTAAGGAGTGGATCACGTTACGAAATAGGAGAATCCTGACATTAGAAGGACATGACCTATTAGAAGGATGGCATGCTCACCTGTGGGACACAAAGAACAAGAAAAAATCCTACTTTCATAAACATAAAATTAGGGAGACACTTATACGCACGTGGGAGGAAATTAGAGGATTTATACTAAGGTACCTAACTGGCTTTCTATTATGGAAGCGTTGGCGGCCCCAAACAGGAGAGATGACTATAAATTGGGCACGTACAAGATATTCTTGATGAAAAGGGGAAGCTCAAATATTTGGAATTATTGAGGGACCAGGGTTTCAACTTGGATTGGTGGAATTACCTGCAGATTAATTCAAGATTTCAAAAAGACAGAGACCAATTCGGTATAGAAGCTAATCATGGAAATTTTGATAAAATTATTTGGGGAGTAGACAAGAAAATGCTTGCAAAAATATGTAACTTCTTACTAGATGAGGATAGGGCAGAGATTATAGCAAAAAATCAGTTAAATATCTGGGAAAAAAATTTGGGATAAAGATTAAATTTTAACGACTGGGAGATGGCCTGGAATAGGAACTATAAAATGACGAAATCGGTAACATTCAGAGAAAATCATTATAAAATGCTACACAGGTGGTATCTAGCGCCAGCTAGGTTAGCAAAAATGTTTCCCAATCTCCCAGCCACGTGTTGGAAATGTGGAAAAGGGGTCGGCACCTTCTATCATCTATGGTGGACCTGTCCAGAGACCAAAAGGTTCTGGTCAAAAATTCGATATTGGCTATGTGAAATAACGGGACAGGAGATAGTTTTATCTCCAGAAATCTTCCTTCTGGGTATAATCGGAGACGGCCTCAACAACAACAAAACCCAACTCATAATCCAGATTACAACAGCGGCTAGACTAGCCTTTGCGAAATACTGGAAAAATAAAACCATACCCTCAGAAGAAATACTAATAAACAAAATCCTAGAGTGCGCAGAAATGGCAAAATTGACGAGTGAGATAAATAATGAGGAGAAATCTAAATATTATGAAGTATGGGGAAATTGGTACAATTGGTTGAAGAACAAGACAAAAACATGATTTTAGGATATAATTTGTTATGCACTTGGAAGTACGAGTTATATTGCATAGAATATTGAACAGCTAAAGATGAAGTTTATTTGACGTATGATTTTGTAAATTGTATAAACACTGTGCCTCTGAAGGAGATAGAGATTGTGTATTTTATTTTTTTCTTTTATAACGGAAAAATTTAATAAAGTATATTTAAAAAAAAACAATGCTGTCCACAGTAGCACAGGACTAACCCCATTTAAGATAGTGAGCGGCATGGATTTCGTCCCCATGCCGGAGTACCCAAGGGAACATCCTTCCTCAGTTAGCTTGACCGACTGGATGGCAATGCTGAGAGAAACCTGGGAGAACATCAAGAAGGCATTAGACAAGGCGGCATGGTCTTATAAGAAACAAGCAGATCAGGTCCATGGAGTTTGCTTTGAGATTGAGAGGCCTGAAAGAAAATAGCAAAGAAAATTTAAAAGATATTTGTGCTGATGCTATTGCAGAGATAATTAAAGAAAACAAAGACAGCTGCCAAGACATGTGGTGATTTATTTTACAACCAGGAGGATCAGAAATGATATTTTACAAGCTTCCTACAAGAATAAAGTTCAGGTGGCTGGGCAAGAGGTGGTGGTTTTGAAAGAGATTCCTCCAAAGATGCTGAGAAGTAGAAAAGACTTTGGCTTTTTGGTAAATGAGCTGAGAAATCAACAAGTGGTATACAGATGGGACGTTCCAACTGGTCTAATAGTGACTTATAATGGAGAAAGATACCGGTTAAGCACAGTCTGGAAGGCAAAAGACTTCTATGTAAATGTTTTAAAGGCTGGATACCCACCCACACCAGGGAGGGAAGGAAGAAAATGGAGATGTTACAACAAGAAAAAGATGGAAAACAGATACAAACTTATGCTGAAGTTGCAGCTGGAGGAATTATCATGGAAGAAGATTTGGATCTTGGGGACTTACCTCCAACTTTGGAACCACCTAAGAAGGGAGAGCCGAAAGTATAACGACTGACCCGATCAACTTATAAACTTCAAGAACAGCAATCAAAAAGGCAACAATCTCAAGATTTATCTCAAGAAATTCAAAAAACAGAAGCAGTGGGGGGGGGCTAGGCTGAAGAGTAAGGTGGAGGAGGAGCTTCAGCTGATGCTCATACGGCTTCGAAAGGCTAAAGATGGCAACTAAATTCCTATCTTGGAATGTCAATGGCCTAAATTCACCACAAAAAAGAAAGAAAGAATTTCACTACTTGAAACAATTTAACAATTATGTTATTTGCTTGCAAGAAACACATATTAGATTATTAGACCAAAAATATTTGATAAATTCAAGATTAGGCACACATTTTGTGGCATCAGCGCCAGAGAAGAAAAATGGGCTAGTCATATATGTAAGGAAAGGACTATCAGCTAATTTAATTGAGGCAGATGATCAAGGAAGATATATTGCAATTGAATTATTAACACAGACTGGAAAAATGCTTTTAATTGGAATATATGCCCCTAATCAGCAACAAGACAAGTTTTATAAATTTTTACATACTAAAATAATACAGTGGGACTATAAATCTTTTATATTAATGGGTGACTGGAATGGAGAAATAAACACACAGAAAGATAAAAAAAGCTTATCAAAGATCTCAACACATGCAAAATTACCTAAATCTTTTTTTGATATGATGGAAGATATAGAACTGAGAGATATTTGGAGAGAACGTAATGTGGAGGAAAGAGACTTTACTTTTTTTTCTGATAGACATCAATCCTTCTCCAGGATTGATTTTATACTAACCACAAATGATTTTATTTCCAGGGTGAAGAAGACGAAGATATGTCCAAGAATTTTAACTGATCACAGTCCGGTTTGGGTGGAATTTGAACAGGAGAAGGGAGAAAGGAGGTCTTGGAGGTTTACCAACAGAATATGATCAAAAAGGCTTTTTTAGAATTTTATACAAAGTTATATGCTAGTGACTCAATACAAGGTATAGATATAGATAGATACTTAAAGGAAGGGAATATTCCTGAATTAACGTTGGAACAGAGGGAAGGATTGAATCAACCAATAACTTCTGATGAGATTACTGATGCAATTAAGCAATTAAAAATAGGGAAAGCTCCGGGAACAGATGGATTAACAGCTGTTTATTATAAGAATTTACAGCTTGAAATGGTAGAACCGCTTAGAGTTCTATTTTGTAAAATTCAATTAGGGGGAGGAGTTCCACCCTCTTGGCGAACAGCTTTTGTTTCACTGATCCCGAAGGAAGATCAAAATTGTACTAAACCTGAAAATTTTAGGCCAATTTCACTTTTGAACACGGATTATAAAATTTTTGCTAAGATATTAGCGAATAGACTAATGCCAGTTATGCAACAAACAATTCATAATGATCAATCAGGCTTTATAAAAGGGAGGCAAATAAAATATAATGTTAGACAAATTATAAACTTATTGGAATATTTGGAAAAAAACAACCAGGTCCCTGCAACGTTCATATTTTTGGATGCAGAGAAAGCATTTGATCGATTGAATTGGCAATTTCTGTTTAAGATAATAGAAAAAATGCATTTTGGGGAGTATTTTATACATTCAATTAGAGCAATATATCAGGAACAAACAGCACAAATAATAGTTAATGGAGGCCTAACAGAGGTCTTTAAAATTGAGAAAGGTACTAGGCAGGGTTGTTGCCATTGTTGTTTATTTTAACTTTAGACGTTTTGTTGAATAAGTTACGTGACTCTGATAAAATAAAAGGATTGTAATTAGACAGCAGGATTATAGATTAAGAGCGTTTGCAGATGACCTGGTTGTTACTTTATCTCAACCTATAGAAGCGGCTCCCTATATGTTGGACATAGTAGCTCAATATGGCAAAGTATTTGGATTTAAAGTAAATCAACATAAGAAAAGATGATAACTAAAAATATGTCCATAACTGAAAGAGAAGACTTAGGGAAAATAACCGGGTTTGAAGTAGTTAAAAAGGTTAAGTATCTAGGAGTATATATTGCAGCCTCAAACATGAAATTGTTTAAAAATAATTATGAAATTCTTTGGCAAAAAGTACAGAAAGAAATGGAAAACTGGAAAAAGTTACAACCATCATTACTGGGAAGGATAGCAGTAATAAAAATGAATGTACTACCTAGGTTTTTATTTTTGTTTCAAATGATACCAGTGCTTAAGAAAGATGGAAATTTGATGGAATGGCAGAAAGGGGTTAATACTTTCATCTGGGCTGGGAAGAAACCAAGAGTGAAACTGAAAATTATACAGATATACGTGAGAGAGGAGGTCTTAAAACGCCTAATTTAAGATTGTATTATGAAGCAGCTGCTTTATCACAAATTAGTGATTGGTTTAACTTAACTGAAGAAAGAATGTTAAACATAGAAGATTATGATTTGTTATATGGAGGGCATGCTTATCTGTTATATGAAAAAAAAGTGGATAAAGTGTTTAAGGGTCATATACTTAGAAATGCGTTGTTGAGGGTTTGGAAAAAGTATCAATATAAGCTAAATTATAAGATACCCATATAGGCAAATCCCAGACATGCAATAGAAAATATAAGTATAGAGCAAAAAACAGAGGTAATTACTTATAAAGAGCTTCTTTTTTTGGAAAGGGGTAAATTGCAACTGAAATCTTTAGATGAATTAAAAGAAGGAGGGATAATTTATACTTGGTTTCAGCATGGTCAGCTTCAAGTTAGATGGAGGGAAGATCAAAAATTTGGTGTTATGCAAAATGAGGAAAATCTGGTGAAACAGATTAGAGATCAAAGTCAGATGCATATTAAAAGGTTGTATAACGCTTTATTGGAAATAGATTCAGAAACGGAATTGGTTAAGGATTGTATGATAAAATGGGCACAAAACTTTCAGGAACCAGTGATGATGGAAACGTGGGAAAAGATTTGGGTCAGAAATGTTAAATTTACGCAAGCACAAAATTTGAGAGAGAGTTTTTATAAAATGTTTTATAGATGGCACTTAGATCCTAAAAAATTATCATATATGTACTCGAATTTGCAAGCTAAATGTTAGAGATGTGAATGTAATGACGCAACCTATTATCATATATGGTGGACCTGTAAGAAAATCAAGGCATTTTGGATAAAAATCTGGTGGGTGATGCAGAATATTCTGAAAAGAAGGTTGAAATTTACTCCTCAATTGTTCCTATTGGGTATAACTATGGACTGTACAGTATCAGAGACTAAATTGATTTTGAATTTAATATCAGCAGCTAGGCTGTCGGTAGCGCAATATTGGAAGAAGGACTCTTTGCCTACTATTGAAGAGTGGATACTGAAAGTAACAAACTTAGCAGAAATGGCGAAAATCTCAGCGTACTTGAAGGACTATACACAAGAAAGATACGTATCGGAATGGAGAAAATGGATTGATTATATTCAAAATAAGTATCAGACAAGAAAATATCAAATAGCTTATGAATGAACGTTAAGTATTAGAAGTATTATGTTATCTATAGTGGAGTTAAGGTTTCGGGGGGTGGGAGTTAGTAGTCTGAGGATAAGTAGGTTAATCTAGTTTATGATTGTTAAATGAAATACCTTGTATTTTGCTCTGGGAAGTCTGGGGGGGAGGATGGGATGAGGGGAGGGAAAGGGTGGGGGGATCATGGGGGGGGAAGAAAATTCTTGTTTTTTTGTAAAACTTTTCAATAAAAAAAAAAGAAAAGAAACAAGAAACAAGCAGATAAGCACCGAGCCCCCCAAAGGCCGTTCCGAGTAGGGGAGAAGGTCTACCTCTCCACCAAGTATTTAAGACTCAGACTCCCGACCAGGAAACTGGGCCCGAAATTTATAGGACCATTTACGATAGTAAAAATAATCAACCCGGTTACGGTACAATTGCAGTTGCCCCGGCTACTAGGGAGGATACACCCCGTTTTTCACAGTAGCCTCCTGAAGCCTGTGGTAGGGTCAACTTTTAAGGCCGGTGCCACGTGATCCCCCAGGGCCCTTGATTATTGGAGGCCACACTCACTATGAAGTACAGTGGATTCTTGATTCAAGGTGGCACAGGGGGCGCCTCCAATACTTAATTAAGTGGAAGGGTTACCTTTGTCAGAAGCTTCCTGGGTGAAGAGCACAAACATCCAAGCTGACCGCCTTATAGCTAAATTCCATGCTGATCACCCGGACAAGCCGGGAGGGGGTGGGACACACCCTTGGACGGGATAAAGGTACTAAACTTGTTGTGTATCTTGCGCAGGCCTCACTGAGAGAATGAAAGGAGAGGGGCCGGATGTCAGCTTCCAAGCTGCCATAAGGACGGAGAGGAAAGGCTTGAACTTTCAGCTACTTAATTCCCCTGAAGAACTGTCTCCATGGAGATGGGATGGGGGGGGACATTCCTGTGAACTGACAGAGATGGGATGAGAAGAGTGACTTGGAAGATGGCCAATGAGATGCAGAGAATTGGGAACCGGAAAGAGAGGTTTTGGGGGGGGCAAAATTCAGTGCTAACTGCGCATTGAGTCAGGGTCAGTTCGTTATGCTCAATAAAGAGAAAAAATTCCTCAAAGATCGGGCGTTTGGAAATTCATTTATTTGGAGATAACAACGAAGCTTGACAATGGATAGATATAGAATACTTCTTAATATTGTGGCTATTTTATTAAGACGTAGAAAGTAGAAATTGGGAAAATAGTATTATGTATACTGATATATAATAGAATATATTATAAGTACAACATATACACAAATGTTAGAAGTTGAAAGATTATGACTATGTATATTTAAATAGTATTATTATCATTAGTATTGTGTATAAAGTATATCGATCCAGACAATACACTGTTCACTAAGCACTTATGGATGCTAAAGAAAAAACTATTTAAAAAATTATTAAAAAAAAAAAAGAGCTAGAAGCATTGGAGACTACCCTGAACTGGGGGAAGGGGTGAAGCTCTGGTGGTCTGTAGAGATGAGAAAGATGTAAAAGTGAGAAGAGAGACCCTCCAGGATAACTTTCGCCCAGGGGAGTCGAGGAAGCCGCCACAAAACACCACACATTGAAGAGGAGTGCAGAGCAGCGGAGGTTGAGTCAAACCCACATGAGATCATATTCGAATAGGCCATCAACTTCCTGAGGGATGCCGGACTTCCGGTTGACGTCGTTGTGATTTCAGATACAGTGAACGGGTCTCCGTGTTCCCTGTGCTGACCTCTCCCTGTTTGTGGGCTCCGAGAGGAGCCAAAGCCGCCTTATAGGGGTGGTGAAGCAAAGAGGGGCACTCTGCGAGGAGAGGAGAGTCGCAGCTCTCCTGTCTGACCCGGGGTTCTTTTTCCCTCTCAGCCATGGCAAGAAGAAGAGGCAGCCAAAGATGGCTGCCACAAAGGTGGGACAACCGAGGAACAACTAAGACTGGTGCTGGAGCGAAGTAGGTGAACAGTAATTAGAACTGGGGGAGAGGATCTTCTTTTGCTTTAAATTTAACCCCAAGGAACTATTTAGAACTATTTGCTCAGAATTATTTGTTAAAGCGTTCTCTAAGCATTTAGAGAAAACACCAGACCAGAAGTGAAAGGCGGAGGAGAGAAAAATAATAAAATTTGAAAAATACAGAAAATTGGACTCTTAAACTGGGAAAATGTGGTACTGGGAAGGCATTTTAAAATGATGGAATTATTTACTTACAAAACTTATTCTGCTTTTATAATTGTTTTACAACTAACGCTTGACCAGTGGCAATACTGAAATTTAAGTTGAGAGGGCCACCTGTTGACGAAAGGAAAAATTACAAGTCTGGGAATACCTATCTGAAAGACTGTGAAAATAGCTATTGGATTATTTTTAACTACTCTATGACTACTGGAGATTCAAATATGAAAATAAGGAAGTTATTTAATTAAAGGGACCCCTGAATGTTATGCTGGATGCAAAGAGGCTTTTGATAACCTCTGGAATTATCTAAATGGAACTGATTGTTTACCTATGGGATATAAAGAACTGGAACTAGTGCACTCCTTGAAGGGCAATTTAAGGACTGAATTCTTGAGTTCTTGGGCTGCTGGACAAAAGTTGAATTTTTAAAAAATAAAAAAAAGATGCTTTATAAGAAAGAAATGAATGGAATTTTGAAGGAGATGGCATTTTTCAAAACACAAAAGACATCATGAAGGAAGGATTTAAGGAGATTACAGAAAAAATGGAAAATACCATATGAGGGATGATGAGTAAAGACCAAGACATCCAGGAAAGGGAGGAGTCAACAGAAGAAACAAAGGAAGAAGACAAAGAGGAGACAACAATGAAAATAACAGTGATTGATGAATTAAACCAGGAGGGAGGGAATATATTAAGTTGGAGTTGGAAAATACATTTGAAAGGGAGATAGGGCCTGGGCAGAAATTTTGGAAACTAGGCAGTGGAAGAGGATAGAGCTGGGAGAAATACAGTGGGGCAAAAAGTATTTAGTCAGCCACCAATTGTGTTAAGTTCTCCCACTTAAAAAGATGAGAGAGGCCTGTAATTGTCATCATAGGTAGACCTCAACTATGAAAGACAAAATGAGAAAACAAATCCAGATAATCACATTGTCTGATTTAGAAAGAATTTATTTGCAAATTATGGTGGAAAATAAGTATTTGGTCAATATCAAAAGTTCATCTCAATACTTTGTTATATATCCTTTATTGGCAATGACACAGGTCAAACGTTTTCTGTAAGTCTTCACAAGGTTGGCACACACTGTTGCTGGTATGTTGGCCCATTCCTCCATGTAGATCTCCTCTAGAGCAGAATAAAAAGATAAAGGAAGAGTGGAAAGCAATAAAACATAATTTAAATTTGATGAACCAAAAAATAAAAATGGCCAAACAGAATTATTTTAAATTTGCGAATAAAACAGGAAGATGGCTGGCCTATAGATTGAAAAAAGACAGAGATAAAAGAATAATATACCAACTTAGAGATTCAAATGGGGAAATCCATTATAGCAGGAAAGAGAAAAAAGAAATAATCCAGACATTCTATGCCAATTTATACAAACAAGAAGTAGAAGTAGAAAAGTTAAAACAATACATACAAAGATCGGATATGCCTCACATCACAGACGAACAAAGAGAAACGGTAAATAGACCCATAACTATGTTGGAATTGGATACAGCACTGAAAAAACTAAAAAATAACAAAACTCCGGGACCTGATGGACTACTGGGGGAATTATATAAGACAGTGCAAGAAACAATAGGAGAGATCAAGCTGGAGGTATATAATGAGGCCTTAGAGAAGGCAAAAATCCCACGGACCTGGACGGAAGCAATAATCACAATCATACCTAAAGAGGACACTGACCTCCAATTAATCCAGAATTACAAACCGGTATCTTTACTAAACACAGATTACAAAGTGTTCGCCATAATTATAGCGGAAAGACTTAAAAAAGTATTGAACAACTACATTCATTTGGACCAAAATGGATTCCTACTGGGCCGTCAAATTAAGAACAATATGAGAGTGATAATAAATGCACTTGAATATTATGAAGCCCACCCGGAGAAACAATCTGCGCTGGTTTTCCTTGATGCCCAAAAAGCATTCGACAATTTAAATGGGAAATTCCTAAAAGAACAGTTAAAGAGTATGCAATTTGGACCAAATCTGGAAAATATTATAGGAGAAATCTACACAAAATAAACAGTGAAGGTAATTTTGAATGATGATATGACAGACCATTTGACATAACAAAAGGGGTCAGACAAGGCTGTCCACTTTCCCCATTACTGTATATCCTATCTTTGGAGATCTTGTTAAAAAAAATTAGGGAGGACCAAGAAATTAAAGGACTAAAAGTGAGACGAGAAGAATACAAGACCCAGGCCTTTGCTGACGATCTTGTACTTATAGCAGAAGAACCGCTAGAAGTTGTACCAAAACTCCTTAAGAAAATAGAAGATTATGGAGAGGTGGCTGGTTTAAAGATAAATAGAAATAAATCAAAATTACTAGTTAAAAATCTGATGAAAACTCAGGAGATAGAATTGGAGAATAGTATACAAATTCAAGTGACTAATAAAATTAAATATTTAGGTATTTGGCTGTCACCAAGAACCTCCTCTATAAAAGAAAATAATTATGACAAACTAATAATACAGATAAAAAAAGACCTGGACAATTGGAAAAACTTACAAATCTCATTTATGGGAAGAATCTCCACTATCAAAATGAATAAACTACCAAAACTGTTGTACCTGTTCCAGGTTGCACCAATTAAATTAGAAAAAAACTTTTTTGTGAGCTTAAACAAGATCATTTCTAAATTTATATGGCAGGGAAAACGTCCACGAATAAAGTTAAAATTACTCCAGGACTCCAAGGAAAGAGGAGGAACAGCATTCCTGGATTGGGAACTTTATTATCAAGCGGCAGGACTAGTATGGGTTAAAGATTGGATGGAGTTGAATAACAGCAGAATATTATCTATTGAAGGCCATGACTTACAAACGGGCTGGAATTCCTTTTTATGGGATGAAAAGTACAAGTCACATACCTATTTTAAAAGACATACACTTAGAAATGCTTTATTACTAACTTGGTTAAAAATTAAAAAACAACAATATACAAAAATCCCGATTTGGTTTTCACCTTCAGAAGCCCTAAAACACCCAAACCTTACAGAACCCAAAAATATAATTAGATATAAAGACCTAATTGATCATCAAGGAAAACTGAAATCCAAACAACAATTGGAAACAGAGTTAAATAGAGAAATCAATTGGTGGATACAATCAAAATCACAGATACAATCAAAACATAAGGAATACATAAAAACGTATGAAATATGTAAAGAAAAACAGGAACTAGATAAAATTATATTAGATTCTGGAGAGAAATTAATTAGTAAAATTTACAAATTTCTGTTGATATATAAGATGGAAGAGGAAATAGTTAAAAATACGATGATTAAATGGATACAAAACTTTAAATACTCAATAGAATTGGAGAGATGGGAAGAATTCTGGCAAATGAACACAAAAACAACATTGGTGGTGGCATACAAGGAGAATCAGCTAAAGATGTTTTACAGGTGGCATATGTCATCTACAAGATTGGCCAAAATAAACCCGAAAAACAGTTCAGTGTGTTGGAAATGCAAGAATCCACAAGGCACCTTTTACCACCTATGGTGGACATGCCCGGCGGCAAAGAAATTTTGCTCCAATATTAAAAAATGGCTAGAACAAATCACCAAACTACAAATAGATAAGAAACCCGAAATCTTTCTGTTAGGAATTTTCACAAAAACCTACCCCAAAGAAATAAAATACTTGTTAATACATATTTTAACAGCAGCAAGGATAATATATGCCAAAAATTGGAAACTGGAAAAAACCCCAAAGGAAGAAGAAATAATAGATAAAATTACACAATGTGCTGAGATGGACAGGCTGACAAAAGAGCTAAAGGAAAAAGAAGACACTGAATTTTATAAAGTCTGGAATAAATGGTATCAATGGCATATGGCTACTATGGAAGAAATATAACTAGAAGTCAGATAGAATAGAAGTACAAGTGTGCATATAAATACTTCCTTATGGGCGAATAAACCTACAGAGAGAAACTCAGAAAGCGAAGGTATAATCTAAACATATAATAAACAGATTATTAAAGCAGAAGTCTTAGAGAGCAGAAGAGAGGAGAGGGAAAAAAAGGCAATAAGAAACTATTAAGTTAAGATTTAAGGGAATAAGTATAACTGTATTACTTGAAAGATCATTACGAAACAAACGCTTCAAATGATTGATTACTTATAATTGTTTACTGTATAATGTATTTTTATGTTTTTGTCATATGTGTTTTACGTGTTTTATATCTGTTTTAATAAAGTTTATAAAAAATTTTTTTAAAAAAACAAAAGTTCATCTCAATACTTTGTTATATATCCTTTGTTGGCAATGACAGAGGTCAAACGTTTTCTGTAAGTCTTCACAAGGCACACACTGTTGCTGGTATGTTGGCCCATTCCTCCATGCAGATCTCCTCTAGAGCAGTGATGTTTTGGGGCTGTCGCTGGGTAACACGGACTTTCAACTCCCTCCAAAGGTTTTCTATGGGGTTGAGAACTGGAGACTGGCTAGGCCACTCCAGGACCTTGAAATGCTTCTTACGAAGCCACTCCTTCGTTGCCCGGGTGGTGTGTTTGGGATCATTGTCATGCTGAAAGACCCAGCCATCTTTCATCTTCAATGCCCTTGCTGATGGAAGGAGGTTTGCACTCAAAATCTCACGATACATGGCCCCATTCATTCTTTCTTGTACACGGATCAGTTGTCCTGGTCCCTTTGCAGAGAAACAGCCCCAAAGCATGATGTTGCCACCCCCATGCTTCACAGTAGGTATGGTGTTCTTTGGATGCAACGCAGCATTCTCTCTCCTCCAAACACGACGAGTTGTGTTTCTACCAAACAGTTCTACTTTGGTTTCATCTGACCGTATGACATTCTCCCAATCCTCTTCTGGATCATCCCAATGCTCTCTAGCAAACTTCAGATGGGCCCGGACATGTACTGGCTTAAGCAGGGGGACACGTCTGGCACTGCAGGATCTGAGTCCCTGGCGGCGTAGTGTGTTACTGATGGTAGCCTTTGTTACATTGGTCCCAGCTCTCTGCAGGTCATTCACTAGGTCCCCCCGTGTGGTTCTGGGATTTTTGCTCACCGTTCTTGTGATAATTTTGACACAGGGTGAGATCCTGCATGGAGCCCCAGATCGAGGGAGATTATCAGTGGTCTTGTATGTCTTCCATTTTCTAATTATTGCTCCCATAGTTGATTTCTTCACACCAAGCTGCTTGCCTATTGCAGATTCAGTCTTCCCAGCCTGGTGCAGGTCTACAATTTTGTTTCTGGTGTCCTTCGACAGCTCTTTGGTCTTCACCATAGTGGAGTTTGGAGTGTGACTGTTTGAGGTTGTGGACAGGTGTCTTTTATACTGATAACAAGTTCAAACAGGTGCCATTAATACAGGTAATGAGTGGAGGACAGAAGAGCCTCTTAAAGAAGAAGTTACAGGTCTGTGAGAGCCAGAAATCTTGCTTGTTTGTAGGTGACCAAATACTTATTTTCCACCATAATTTGCAAATAAATTCTTTCCAAATCAGACAATGTGATTGTCTGGATTTGTTTTCTCATTTTGTCTCTCATAGTTGAGGTCTACCTATGATAACAATTACAGGCCTCTCTCATCTTTTTAAGTGGGAGAACTTGCACAATTGGTGGCTGACTAAATATTTTTTTGCCCCACTGTACCTAAATTGAATAGCCAAGAAGCAGACGCAGACAGGGATAAAGATTCAAGAGAGGAATTTGGGAGAAAGGTCAAAAAAAGCATAGCAATTAAAGTACTGAAGCGGATAAGAGACGATGGATAGATAATTTTTCTTTCTTGTTGTTCTGATTTGCTTTTCCTTTTTTCTCTTTCTTTTCTTTTTTTTTAGGTAGGTGACGTGACTAGAAGTTAGGTAGGATAGAAAGAAAACGTTTTTTAGTAAAGGGTGACATGATTAAAAGTTAAAATAAGTGATAGAAATAAAAGAAGGGGGAATATTAGTGTATAGACTTTCATATAATAAAAGTAATAAGAGAAAATACGGAATAATTGAATAATGACAGATTGCAACTTAATATAATTGTGTATCATTATTAGAAATATATGTCAATTGAATGTAGTAACTATGATTAATTTTACTAGCTTTATTTGTATTAGAATGTATGACATCCAGGTGCCACACTGTTCATGCGTTGATTTGATATGTTTATTAAAATTTAATTAAAAATTAAAATAAAAAACAACTTCCTGAGGGATGCCTTTGATAAACTCAAATTCCAAGATGCTTAAGAGTGGCTAGCGCTACCACCAGCTCAACTGACCGAAGTGGCACCTGCACCACACGTGGCTCTGGCCATCGGTCCACCAGCCCCAGCACAGCAGTTAGGGATGAACCAACCAGTCCAGCAACCATCTCTTTCTTGGCTGACCCCCTCCAGAGAAGAGACCACAGACTACTAGCTCTGGGGGTGAAATTTAACGGCAACCGGAAACAGCTGGCATTCTTCCTCACCCAAGTGTGGAACTACATGCAAAAATACTATACCATGGCCCTGGAGGGAGAAGCAGCTGAGTGGAGGTAGCCTTCCAGGACAATGATGCGGTGTAGCTATGCAACTTCGACAGGTTCATGGCTGCCCTGAGGAAGCGGTTCAAGGATCCACTCGCCAATAGAAAGGTCAGAACCCGAATCAAAACCATTAAGCAAGGGAGGCAACCTGTTGTCGCCTATATTAAAGCGTTCCGGAGCCTGCCTGCAGACTAACAGACTGGCTCCAAGACATGCTGATTGAGAGCTTTCAAGATGGTCTAAACAATGGTGACTTCTACAGCTGCTTATCCAGAGGCACACTGCAAACTTTCCAGGGGAATTTCAGTATTGTAAATACACTCCATCTAGTAAAGCGCCAATTCTGGCAGCCTTCTCTAAAGAAAAGCATTGAACACTATGTCACTACCTGCCCATCTGCTCCTTGATGAAAGGCAACCAGAGAAAACTCCTGGTGTCTTACAACTGGTGGCTAGCCCCAGAGCACCCTGTAAAGAAATCTCTATAGTGGGGCAGCTAGAAAGCTCAGGAAATACAGTGATTTGGGTTGTTGTCGACCTCTTTTCCAAACAGGTGCACCTCATACCATGCTCCAAAATCCCATCAGTATGTGTGCTAGCAAAACTCTTTGTTCAATATATCTACAGACTCCATGGTGCTCCCAAGAGGATCATCTCAGGCTGCTGTTGTAGTTTACAACAATGCTGTTCACAGCAGCACCAGCTTTACACCATTCCAAGTAGCCACTGGCCAAGACTTTGTGACCATGCCTAAATTGCCCCAAGTAACCCCATAAGATATATTACTTGATGATTGGTTCAATACTCTTCAAAGAACCTGGCCAGTGGTGTGCAAAGTACTAGCAGTAGCAATAGCACTTAGACTTATATACCGCTTCACAATGCTTTACAGCCCTCTCTAAGCATTTTAGAGGATCAGCATATTGCCCCCAACAATCTGGCTCCTCATTTTACCTATCTCGGAAGGATGGAAGGCTGAGTCAATCTGGAGCCGGTAAGGATTGAACCCCTGGCAGTCAGCAGAATTAGCCTGCAATACTGTATTCTAACCACTGTACCATGGCTCTTAAAGAAGTGCAAGATGCTTACAAAAAACAAGCAACAAACAAACAATAAAACAACAAACAATAAAAAACCGACAAAACCAAAGGTTTTTAGTATGGGCGATAAAGTATACCTATAGTATTCACCAAATACCTTCAGTCCAGCAACCCTCAAAGAAGATCAGGCCGAAATACATTGGGCCTTTCTCCATCGACAAAACTATCAATCCAGTGACTGTACAATTAAGATTGCCAAAATCTCTCTGATGCATCCATCCAGTCTTTCATTGCAGCTAACTGAAACCAACGACCACTTCCCCCTTGTGGCCTGTAAAACAGCCACCTCCAACTCCCATCCTTATTGAGGGTGAACAACATTTCTAAGCTAAAGAAATCTTAAACTCCAGTAAAAACAGAGGCAAATTACAATACTTAATATATTGGAGGGATTTCCCTCCCACTGAGACTAAATAGGTGGACACCTAACATGTCAAGCCTCACAGCTCCTCCGTAAATTCCATAACAAACCCCACTGAACCCCTTCCAACCTCCTAACCACTTCCCTTATTTTTCTTTCTTTCAGGACTAAATTGCATTTTCGGGGAGTGGGGGCAGAATGTCAGATCTGCCATCAAACTGCATCAAAAGAATGGGGAGGGAGGGTAGGGGGAAGGGGAGGAAACAGAAGTGCCAATCAGAGACAACGGTTGAAAGATCCAAGGACATAGCCCTTGGAATGGAATGCAAACGCCCACCAAAAAGGCACCAAACTTTAGAACTTTTATCAAAACTCCTAATTTTAACCTTATTGCACACTATCAAGATGATCAAAGGGCGGGGAGAAGGCCTCGGAGAAGGGAAAAATCACCAGGTTTACGCTGGAACCCTCAGATCTGTCTTTCCTTACACAGTCACCACTTGGTTTTAGTAAAAGTATACCTTTCACTAGAAATGGAGTCAAGGATCTTTTCTTTCCTAAATGCCCAAGCTACGACAGGCCTGACACAGTTTCTCTCCTGGCACAAACAGCAAAAAAAAAAAAAAAAGTTTGCAAAGAACTGGCTTCTCTCCTGTTTTGGTTTTGCTGTACATGTTTTGTTCTAGCCTAAATTTTATTAACTTAATTTTTTCTGCCTCAAGAGAAAAACCTGCAGAAAGATCTTTGCTTGTCTGATTCCATCACCTATTCTTCAGCTTGGCATTAATGAAAGGTTTTTAAAAGGGACAGAGATTGGAGAGCAGAGATGGGGAGTTTAGTTTTAGAACCTAAGGGTGCGGCTGGGGGGGCTGTCATTGAGGCTTTGGATTCTGAGTCTGATGATGACAATGGGAAGCCAGCTCCTGAGGTGTTCTTGGAAGGTGAGCAGTTGGCATCAGCTGAACAGCTAAATGAGCAGGCAGAGGAGGTGAGTCCAGCAGGAAGGCAGGATGAACAGCTGCCACTGATATGCAATGAGGAACATGATCAGCTGTCATTGTTGCACAATGAGGAAGATAAACTGCCAACCTCTCCTGATGTAAGGGCACATAGAGCACAGCATAGGAATCACAGAGGTCAGCAAGGCTAGAAGAAGCAGTCCTGCCTTCCCAAATGAGACACACTGGGCTATTTTATTTAAAAAAAACTTTGAGTTAGAATTGATGTCAAAAAGATTCTCCATGTCTTGCCTTGCCTCATGCTTATGATCCTGACTGGTCAACAACCTCTTCCAAGCACTGGACTCCAGGACTATTTCACCACTCTTGGGCATGACACTCTGAACCAGGGGTGAAATGCTCCCGGTTCAGACTGGATCGCCCGATCCGGTAGTGATGGAGGCGGATGGTTCGGTGAACCAGTAGCAAAAAATCCCTGCCCCCCCCATGCCCACGCACAATCATCAGAGGCTTTTTTTTTATTTTTAAAAGCATTTTTTCTACCTCCTCTTTGGCCGAAAAAATGCTTTTAAAAGTAAAAAAAAAAAGTCTCTGATGATCGTGCGGCTCAGCTGGGATCATCAAAGGCTTTTAAAAGAAAAAAACCCTTTTTTTCTTTTAAATACCTCTAACGATCAGACAACTCGGCTTGGATTGTCAGAAACATTTAAAAGAAAAAAAACCCATTTTTTCTTTTAAATGCCTCTGACGATCCATGCTGAGTTGCCCGATCGTCAGAGGCGTTTAAAAGAAAAAAAGTCTCTGCCGATCAAGCAACTCAGCTGGGATCGTCAGAGCCTTTTGAAAGCATTTTTTTACAACCTCTTCGCCGAAGAGGTTGTAGAAAAAATGGTTTTAAAAGTAAAAAAAAAAATGGCCACGCCCACCCAGTCACATTAGCTCCCCACCAAGCCACGCCCACAGAACCGATAGTAACAAATTTTAGATTTCACTACTGCTCTGAACTCTTTATTCATGCAAGCTGCTAGACTGGTGAAAACTGGGTTACTTCGGGTGTGTTGACACATAGTTTTTTTGTGGCTTGTTGTAAGTACAGGTTTGTAATTGCTTCGTGTGTGTGTGTGTGTGTGTGTGTGTGTGTGTGTGTGTGTAGGTGTGTGCACGCGTGTCCGCACACGCACTTAGTCTATGACAGCTAGGAGGTTGGGGAGAAAGACCAAGAAGTCCGTCCCTCCCAGCTTTTTTTGTTTTCTTTATTGAAGAACTGTGGCTTTCTGAGGGAGGGAGGGATTTAAAGTGAAGGAAAGGGACGTTGGTCCTACCTGAGACGCACCTTCTTGTTGGGTGGAGACAGCAGCAAGGCATGGGTTGTACTTGTCTGTTCAGATTGATGGACTGAGTCTGTCATAATTGTTAAGTCCCGCCCCTGTTGCTAGGGGCTTCCACCTTTTGGGAAAGATGGAAAACAGACTCGACATGTGGGAGAAAACAAAGAGTTAGTAAAGAAGACCAGACTGACAGAGGGTGGGGTTGGCTGCTGTCTCCACCCAATGAGAAGGTACGTCTCAGGTAGGACCAATGCCCCTTCTCCATTGTGGGTGGAGCCAGCAGCCAGGCATCGGACATACCAAAGTTCACTGTCCCTAGGTACGGGTGAGACCAGTCTGGTCGAAAGACTCCTCCCCCAGTATGAACCCTTTGCAGCACTCTACGTCCAAACACAGCCTCAGCTGAGGCGAACTTGTCCAACTTGTAGTGCTGAATAAAAGGGGAAGGGGAAGTCCAAGTTGCCGCCCTGCAGATCTCCAGCAAAGACGCTTGTGTAGCCCAAGCCTCCGATGTAGCTGCACTGCCAGGTTAGCAGGTCTGGGTAAAGAACGCAGTTCATATGCCTTAGCAATCGTCTGTAGTATCCACCGTCTGATGGTCGAGGAAGTCACTCTGCCACCTAAAAAGACTGGGAGAAATGACACAGACAAAGACTCGGTCCTGCGGAAGTCAGCAGTTCTCTTAAGGTATTCCCAGATAGCCTTCCAGACATCCAACGTATGCCACTGCCATTCTAGGGGGTGTGCCGGGCAAGGGCAGAAGTCAGGAAGGATGAGTTCCTGCATACGGTGAAAAGGTGTACTGATCTTAGGGACAAAGATAGGGTCAAGACGAAGAACCACTCGATCAGCGTGTAACACGCAGAGGTCACTGTGCATAGATAGTGCGGCAATCTTTGAGATTCGTCTTGCAGAGCCACCAAAAAGGCGACTTTACATGATAAAAGTCGGAGGCTAACTGTCCATAAAGGCTCGTATAGGGGCCCGTAAGGAAATTTAGAACAATAGACAGGTTCCAGGTGAGGTACCTGTGCACCACAAGGGGCATAAGTTAGTGGCTCCCTGCAGGAATCTACGTATAAGAGGGTGTTGGGACAAAGAAGAAAGGGACCCACAAGTCAGGACTGTTGAGAGAGCCGCCACCTGTCTCCGAAGCACATTGGCCGAAAGGCCGTTGTTGAGCCCGTCCTGGAGAAAAACAAGGACATGGACGATTGAGGCTTGAAGGGCCAAAATCCTCTTACGTCACACCAATCACAAAAGGCCCACCAAGTAGGCGAATAAATGCGGTCTATGGATGGCCTCCACGACGCTTGAATGGTTCGGATAACCTCGGAGGGAATGTTGTCTCTACTCAGGGCACACCGCTCAAGCGCCAGGCGGTCAGTTGGAGCCACTGAGGGTCCAGGTGGACCACTGTCCCCTGGCTGAGAGAGGCAACACCCTGGGGAATCCTCCAGGGTAGGGCCACAGACAATGAAGTGAGATCTGCAAACCAAGGCCTCCGTGACCAGTAAGGGGCCAGAAGAATGAGCTCCGCTTGTTCCTGCAGAAGTTTGGATATCACCCTGGGGATGAGAGGTATAGGCGGAAAGGCCTAGAGAAGACTGTGGCCACTGGGAACAAAGAGCATCGACTGCTTCCCATGAGGTGTCGGGAACCGTGAGTAAAAACAAGGAAGCTGTGTGTTCAAGTGGGTCGTGAACAAGTCGACCTCCGGGGTGCCAAACTGGGCCGTTAGGTCCCTGAAAATCATTGGATGCAGGTGCCACTCCGCGTGGTCGATATCCTGTTGACTCAACCAATTCGCCTGCACATTGGACACCCCGGAGATGTGCTCTGCCTTCAAGGAGCAAAGGTGATGCTCTGCCCAAACCCCAATCTCTTGGCCTCCAACATAAGGGACTTGGACCTGGTGCCGCCCTGCTGATTTATGTGCGCTTTCGCCGCAACATTGTCCATTAACACCAAGACATGGGTGCCTGCAAGAAAACCTCAGAAGGCACGGGGAGCCAGAAATACCACCCTCAATTCCAGCCAATTGATGTTCCGACGGCTCTCACTGGTAGTCTACCTGCCCTGTGCTACCTGCAACTCACAATGTGCCCCCCAGCCGAAGAGACTGATGTCTGTTGTTACCACCAGCTGCTGAGGTTCATAGAACTGGCAACCCTTGGCAATAGCTGGAGACTGCCACCATCTGAGGGATCTGAGTACCTCCTTGGGGACAGGAACCTTGACTGATGATGTGCCTCTGCCCGCCTTCTGAAATGGTAAAAAGAACCATTGGAGGTCTCTTGAATGTAACCGGGCCCAGGGAATGATGGAAATAGCCGAAATCATTTTGCCCAGTAGCTGTGAAAGTAAGAAAGGGGACTCTTTCCTGCACCCCTCCACCCTGGACACAAGGGCCACTAGGTTATCTTGACGCTCCTGGGATAAATAAACTCTGCCCTCAACCAAGTCAATCACCACTCCCAAATGGAGGAGACGGGTTGAAGGAGTGAGATGACTCTTCTCCACATTAATGGAGAATCCATGGGAAGCAGGGGCCTGAAGGGTTAAATGGAGGTCCCTGCGGGCCTGCTGAGTAGAGTTAGACAAAATCAAAATGTCGCCCAGATAGCACTGGAGACGAATAGATCTAACCCTGAGGGAAGCAGCCAAGGCCGCTAAAACCTTGGTGAAACAATGGGGAGCGGAGGAAAGCCCAAAAGGCAATGCCCTGTATTGATAATGGGCCCCCGCATAACAGAACCTGAGAAACTTCCTATGAGAGGGAAGGATAGGAATATGAAGATAGGCCTCAGTGAGGTCAGTAGAAGAGAGGAGGTTGCCCCTCCTAACGCAGTCTATGATGGAACATAAAGATTGCATTTTGAACCGGCGATATACCACAAATGGTTCAAACGTTTAAGGTCCAGAATGGGTCTCCACCCCTGCTCCCAATGACTTTGGGACAAGGAATACACAGGAATAAAAACTTTGTCCCACTTGATCCTCAGGCACCTTTTGGATAGCCTTGATAGAGAGGAGATGCTGGATAGCCAAATCCATAAGGACTCGCCTATCACTGTTATGAGAAAACAGACAATGCACAAAAAACATCGGGGGAGGGGAGAGGAATTCTATGGCCAATCCTGATCTTATAGTAGCCTGGACCCATCTATCAGATGTAGTTCTCTCCCAAAGGTTGGCGAAGAGGGCCAATCTGCCACCAATGGGAAGATCCGAAATGCAACTAGCGACAGTGTTGGAGCGAACAACCCCCTCCCCCTCGAAAGGGCCGTTTATTCAAAAAGGGTCTACCTCTAGAAGACCTGTCTTGGACTCCCCGCTGCCTGGGGTGGAAGGTCCCTTGCCACCAAGAAGCAGAAGAAGCACCACCCCCATTATAGCCCCGAAACTGGGAACGGGAAGGATATGGCTGAAAGCGGGATTCCCCCCTACGATATGTGGCAGGTAAAATGTTCTGCTTATCCTTGGTCTCAATAAGGAAAGAATCCAGCGGATCCCCAATTTAATCCCCATAAAGGGGACAGATGCCAAACGCCACTTGTGCCTAGCGTCTGCCTGCCAATGGCGGAGCCAGACCAAACGGCATGATGTCACCGAGGAAGCCAGGGATTTTGCAGCAAAATGGGCAACATTGAGTGTAGCGTATGCCGAAAAGATTTTATTCAAATCCTGCTTCACTCTAGTGTCTGGAGACAGCTTCTCTTGTAACTGACGCAACCATAATAAAGTTGTCCAGTTGAAAAAGGAAGCGGTGGTTGCCGATCGGATGGCCCAAGCCGCATCCTGGTGTGCCCGCTATAGAACTTGGTCCGACCAGCATTCTTCCGGACAGAGGCCCTCATCTGGATCCCTGGGAATAGCAGCGTTGGGAAGCAAGGCAGCCATTGGAGCATTTACAGTTGGCACCTGAAGAAGGAATGCTAGGTCAGCTGCTACGTTAAAATTCTTCCAGTCTGCTGATGAAGGAACCAGAGCCAATCCGGGTGAAGACCACTGCTTCTTGACCACATCGAGTGGTGGTGTTGGAACAAAATCCACCTACTTGGAAGGTTCCGCAAACAGAGGGTTCAGAGACCCTTGAGTAGAAGGAGGAACCGGTTCAGTAGGGCCAGAGCCGAGTCAGGCCGTATTAACCGTCTTGAATAACAGAGATTTGAAAATAGCCTGAGGAAAGAGGCCAGTAAAGGCAGGTTGCTCTGGTGGAAGACCCTCATCGACTGATAAGTCTGGTTCCCAAGGGTCAACCTCTCCAACAACCGATGGATGGCTCACATAGGAGGGGGTGGGAGAATCCAACCCTGCAATAGAAAGGGTGTCCTCATGATAATCTCTCACCGGAGAAGCCGAAGCGAAAGACCGCAGGGAAGCATCCCTGCTGGAATGTAGAAGTCGAGCTGACAGAGACTGTTGAACAGTCTCATCATGTGTTGGACGTTTTCTGGCAGGAATCGACTGTGAACATGGTCTCGGGCCAACCCGGCTTCCATGGAGGCGCGGGCAGGAGCAGAAGAGGAAGAAGGTGCAAGACCCAAGGTGGACGTAGACTGAATCATATCTGAAACCACCGCAGGAGCCAGAACCGAGACTGACCCCCACAAGTCAGAAGACTGAATATTTAGAGAGCAATCCTGGAGGGACACCTGATCTGGTGTTACTGGAACAGTCCTGGAACCAGTGACCGCCACGTTAGGAAAGTCAATATCAGCCCTGTGTGTTGAAGGCAAGGGATGATGATCACTGGCCTTATCACAAATCTTCTGTAGCACCTTATCCCAGCGTTTTTCCGCTCTCACGATGGCAGAGGAGTGCTTGGTAGCCTTGTGGTGAGAATCCTTGACCTTACTGCCGGAACACCTGCCCGAAGGCTCACCATCCTGAATGGTGTTGGAAGAAGGATCCCCTGGTATGGGATATAACTGCTTTTAGACTCCGGCCTTCTGGCCATGCTTCAACTTAACCAAGGCTTTTGGCATGGTAGGTGGAAATCAGCGAAATGTAGCCAAGACAGGCAGGAGAATGTCACTAAGGACACTGTGCCACAGGGTCTGATGAACAGTTGCCCAGAAACAAAATGGCCACTGAGGTTGTCAGCACTCAAGGAGCAAGGCAAATGGCCGCCATTACAAATGGAGCCATTATAAAGGCCAAATATAGTAATCAAGGCCGTTCGAGGCAAAAAGCCTGTCAAAACGAGGGCTGTCAAAGACAAGCCTCCAATTGCTGTCAGTGGTAGGTCAAAACCCAGGCAATATAAGGGCTGTTCCAAACAAGCTGAGAGCACAGATAGTGGCGATGCAGTAGCAATCGCCCAGGTGCTAACCCCAGGTAAGGGTACCAGGGGATCCAATGCTAAACAGGCACAGGCCGAAGCCTGGAGGCCAGAGAGAGCGCAACTGCGCTAAAAATTGCCAGGCGGCAAAACAAAATGGCAGGTGCTGTAAATGGGAGCGCGAAGCTCCTCCAAATCGGCTGTAACCGCCTGATGTAAAGGGCTGGAGCGCGAAGCTTCCAAGCCCGTTGACAATAAGCCGGGGGAGAAAAGCCTCAAAGGCAAATGCCAAGTCGTGTGTCAGGTTTCAGTGTCGTCTCAAAATAAATTGCATTTCCAAACAAATAGTCTTTGATTAAATCTTTCATTTATTAAGCACGACAATCTGTCCCCGATCATATCATAGCCAACACTGACTTCCTGACCCCAAACCTTCCCTTTCCGTTCCCCAATTCTCTGCGTCTCATTGGCCATCTTCCAAATCACTCTCCCATATCTACTACTTCAGCTCCCAGGAATGTCCCCCCTCCCATCTCATCTCCTAGGAGATATTATCTTCAGGGAAAATAAGTAGGTGAAGAGTCAAGAGTCCTCTTGCCAGCTGCCCCCTCTTCTCCTCCTTATGTCAGCACTGGAACGAATGTAATTTGGAGTGCTGACATCGGGCTATTTAAATGATTCACAGGCCGCCAAATGCCACAGTTCGAAGAAATGGGATGCCAACAACAGCGCAAACAAAATGGCCATCCGGCAATCTCCCTGGGGAACGCGAAGCTCTGCACAGAATAATCCGGCTGTCAGGAGCTCGAAGGTCCACAATGACGAAAAGGAAGAACCCAGGCCCCTTCCTGGGAGCGTGAAGCTCCACGAAGCCCCGGAACGCTGAGCCAGCCAACAGGGCTAACAAACGTGAGATTAGAAAAAAAGATATTTTTTTGTCAGCCAGCCAGTTAAGGCGAGCTGCTGAGGAAAAAAACAGTCCTTACTGTAACTATCCAAGGCAGTCAGAATAAGCAAATCTAAGTAACAGTCCAAGGTCAAAGCCAGGAATTCCGATCAGTAGAATGGAGGAAAGGATAATTAAAGGACAAGAGAACACCAGAGAAACAGTCCCACACATCTGTCCAGACTGACGGACTAAGTCAAAACCTGGAAGCCCCTAGCAATAGGGGCGGGACTTAACAATTATGACAGATTCAATCTGAACAGACAAGTACAACCCATGCCTGGCTGCTGGCTCCACTCACAATGGAGAATGTTTTGGGAAGTTTGTCCTGAAGCTGCTGCCTTTGCATGCAGGGGCTGGCTTCCTAAAGCCTAGCAAGAATCACGAGAAATTTGCAGCCTCCCATGAACAAGCTGGCCAGAGCAGAAAGCTCATAAACCATCCACCATTTCCTCAAGACATTGGTGGGGCACTGAATCCAGCTGCTTCCAGGAGCCCAAGTGCTGCAAAGTCCCACTGGGGCAGGATGGTAGGGGACAGGACAGGTGGGGTATGTAGCATCCCTGTGGTCTGTTATAAAGGCAAATGACTAAGGAGGTACTGCAGCTGTCATAATTTTGAAACATGGTTGTATGTACTTTGGGGGTATTGGTCATAACTTTGGACAGTCATTAAGTGACCTGATATTTCTTGAGGACTACCTGTAGGATTCCTTTTGATCCAAATTGGAATTATACTCTTTTGAGAACTGTTGCTTCATGTATTGTGCAAGGTTTGAGCCCTTTGACTAATCTGCTTTATGATTAAGCCTTTTTTGGGGGGTGGGGTGCAACACGAGTAAAATAGCACCAACTATTTTCATCTTTGATACTACTAGCTGGGACTAGGCGAGAGGAGAAAAGAATAAGATTTGAGAAGGAGCTGAAGTCATTTAAGCATATATCAAAGACAGCTGCCGCTGGACCTAAGTTAACTGAGACAGTAAGCTTTTTTCCAAATTTCCATTATTCCCTACAATGGAACATTCAAAACATTTCACATTTGGTTATGTTCTGAATTCTTGCCGAAGAGTTGTAATGCAACATGCAACATAGCCAGCTTCAAATTATCATACCAACTATTTGATGAAGCAAGGAATTTTTTCAAGGTCCCACAGCTTTACTTCTTTTCTTATAGAGGAGAATTATGAATCAGTATATTGCTATTTTCCTGAAGATGAAACTCAAATACTTTGGCCACCTAATGAGAAGAAAGGATTCACTGGAGAAGATCCTAATGCTGGGAAACATTGAGGGCAAAAAAAGACGGGGACGACAGAGAATGAGGTGGCTCTTACTGAAGCAGTAGGAGTGTCAGATCCCTAAAAGTAATACTACCATTCAATTGGGAAAAGGGGGAGATTTGGATTTGATTTACTAGCATTGCCTGTGTCAACAGATATTTTACAACCTATATCCTGGCGCCAAAGAGCCCTGAGATCCCCTTAACGTGGAGGAATGTTTATGACAGCCATGTGGGCTGTCTTACTTTAAAGGATAACGATGTGAATACATGTTTATTCGGGTTCTCAGGGCAGCTAGTAAGAAAACATCTTCACGCTTGTGTATTGGCTAAAATCTGCATTCTGACTTAAGGGAGGGGTCTCTACTGCTTTAATCCTACTTGTCTTGCCTAAGGGTATTTGATTTGATTTCCTTGCTGTCACTTCTGCTTAATAAAAAGGTTTCTTTTGAAATCCTACGTTTCAAGAGTTTTTACTTTCTTAAGTTGGAAGGAGAGAGCTTAAATGGACTCCAGAGGATGGTAGAGGACAGGAAAGCCTGGAGGAACGTTGTCCATGGGGTCACAATGGGTCGGACACAACTTTGCAACTAACAACAGGGGGGCTTTCTATCAGGTTCACCTGATAGACGCCAGTTGCACCCCTTTCTGGATCGGGACTCCTTATGCACGGTCACTCATGCCCTCGTCACTTCCCGCCTGGACTACTGCAACGCTCTCTACATGGGGCTCCCCTTGAGGAGCACTCAGAGGCTCCAACTGGTGCAGTATGCAGCCGCGCGGGTACTTATGGGGGTGACATGGCGCTCCCACGTGACACCTCTCCTGCGCGAGCTGCATTGGCTTCCAGTGGTCTTCTGGGTGCGCTTCAAGGTGTTGGTTCTCATCTTCAAAGCGCTCCATGGCTTAGGGCCCGGTTATTTACAAGACCACCTTCTGCCACCGATAACCTCCCACTGGCCAATACGCTCCCACAGAGGGGGCCTCCTCAGGGTGCCGTTGGTCAGGCAATGTCGGCTGGTGACCCCCCGGGGAAGAGCCTTCTCTGTGGGAGCACCCGCCCTCTGGAATGAGCTACCCCCAGGGATACGACTGATCCCGGACCTCCGGACCTTCCGCCGGGCTCTGAAGACTTTTTTTATTTCAGCAAGCCGGGCTGGTTAAAAAGTTTTAATTGGTGAATTTTATGGGTAAGGGGTTTTAAATTGGGGGAAGCCAAAGATAAATTTAATTTTGTTTTAATTTTGTTTATATTGTATGTTTTTTAATTTTGGCTGTTCACCGCCCCGATTCCTTCGGGAGAGGGGGCGGTATAAAAATTTAAATAAATAAATAAATAAATAAATATTGCTATTTGTACTTTTCCATTGGCAGTCTCAGTCAGAAAAATACTTTATGCCATATTAGGTCAAAGAAAGACAGGTTTTTAGCACATGGGATCATTCAGTTGAATTGGTGTTATCAGGATACTGAGAATTTGTAATATAAAATAGTACATGTATTAATATACACTCAATCTTACCACATATTGCTTACCTTCTCAAGGTCTTTTTCAGACCTTTCTTCAGCCTAGAGTGAATAAGAAAAAAGAAAACTTAGTTTGACAATAAATCCACGAACTGTTTCATTTGAAAATATATTCAGTACAGGTAATCCTTGACTTACAACCATTCAGTTAGCGGCCATTCAAAATTCCAATGCACTGGACATTCAAGTGACGTGCAACCAATCCTTACATTTATGACTGTCATAGTATTCCTACCATCACTTGATCAAAATTCAGGTCCTTAACATGTATTTATGACAGTTGCAGCATCCCAGTCTGATTGCCATTTGTGACTTCCCCGCCAGCTTCTGACTAGCAAAGTCAATGGGGAAAGCCGGATTCCCTTCATAACTGCGTGCCTTACTTAACAATTGCAGTGATTTGCTTAATAGCTGTGGCAAAAAAAAGTTCAGGCAACTCACTTAACAACTGCCTAGCTGAGAAAAAGAAGTTCTGATCCCAATTGTGGTCATAAGTCAACATGATATAACACCATTTATTTCTCAGCTTAAAATTAATCTACATAACCAACAAAGCACCTACCCTCTGGAATCAGCTGCCCCCAGAGATAAGGAGAATCCAAGACCTCAGTGCCTTCCATCATGCCCTTAAAACCCATTTTTTCAAGCAAGCTGGGCTGGCTTAAGAAGAAATTTTTAAATGTTTTAAATGTTTTAACTGGTAGTGAGTTTTAATTGGGCCAAATTTATATATCTTTTAATTGTTTTTTAATATTTGTACTGCATGTTTTTTAATTCTGGCTGTACACCGCCCTGAGTCCTCAGGGAGAAGGGCGGTATAGAAATTCAATAATAAATAAATAAATAAATAAAATAAATCTACACAATCAACAAAATAAGTGGCTATAGACTTGAATATTAACAAGATACTTCTCTTATCATATCCCGGAAGACCAGCATAGGATATCTTATTTTTCACTTCTTACTATTTCAAGAATAGTAGGAAAAAACCCTGCTAATTAAACTAACTTTTAAAAAGCTCCAAAAGCTATAGCGAACATTTATAGAAACTGAACCTAAAATTTCCAGGAGGCCCTGTTTTGACATATCTAGGTATCAGAGTTAGTTGAAAGCAGTGGTTTTTTTTTTATTATTAAGTTTTTAATTAAAGACAAAACACAAAACCACACCTAGTGTATAATACAAAATAGGGAGAAGCGGAGGAATTTTTTCTTCATCTTCAGGTCTTCCAAAATTCTCTTTGCATTGGCACTGGCATTATTTCTTCCAAGTTCCCGATTGCGTAGTCCACGAATGGTTGCCATATCCTCCAAAATATATTTTCTTTCAATAATCCTTTTTTGAATTTTATATCACATTTTAACTCATCATTAAGAGCAATTTTCCAAACTTCTCTGAACCATTCATTTATTTTGTATTCAATATTCAATTTCCGGTATCTTGCAATCACAATTCATCCCATAATGACCAATATCCTTACAAGCTCTCTTTCATCAATTGTTAACACCTTGTCATTCAACTTTAATATGAGGATGGTATCTACTCCCAACTTTACCTTTTTAATTATTTTACTAGATTCTTCTTCTATTCGTAACCAAAAATTCTTCACTTTATGACATCCATACCACATGTGTTCATATGTCCCATTCTCCACTTTACATTTCCAACATAACTTGCTAGCACTTTTATTCATTTTATATTATCTTATTGGGAACAGGTACCATTTCCAGATAACTTTATAACTATGCTCCTTTATTCTTATTGATAAGGTCCTCATTATTCTACTATTCCAATTCAAAATCCATTCCTGTTCTGTAATATCTGTTTCTAAATCTTTTACCCAATTATCTTTCATCACCATTTGTAAATTACTATCCAAATTAATAATTTTATATACCTTACTAACCAATCCCCTTAATTCCAATTTCTTCCATTCCTAATTGGGATACTATTTTTTCAAATTCCGTTTTTAACCTTTTTACCCTCGTTCTATCCTTATATTTCTTATTCCAATTATTAACCTGTATCTTCTCCCACCAATTCAATTTCCACTTTTCATATATTTCCTCTTTTTTAAAATCATCTCTTACCACGTTTATCCATTCTTTTATTCCTTCCAGATTTTCCTCTTTTAACACCTGTTTCCTCTCCCTATTTAAATTTATGGGAAAATCCCCATCTTCCAAATTCCCCAATTGTAATCTGTCTGGAATCAATTTTCTGTCAAATTTACTCCAAGTTTTCAACAATCTATTTAATAAATCATTTCTAACTTTAATTTTTTCCGCTATATTCGCCATAAAATATATTCTTCCCCATTTTTCAATTTCTCCCAACTCCAATTTTCCCCATAATTCGTTTCGACCAACAATTATTTTAACTACAATCCTCACTTGAAAGGATCTATAATAATTAATCAATTTAGGTATCCCAAGACCTCCTTCCTTTTGATTTTGATACCATAATTTTTTAACTATCCTAGACCTTTTATCACCATTACAAAATTTGTCAATTTTCTTTTGATATAATTCCATATCCTTTTCAGAGATATATTGGGAGCATTTCAAATAGGAAATTGAATTTCGGTAATAACATTTTACTTAATGCCACTCTCCCAAACCAAGAGAAATTTAATTTTTTATACTTCCCGATTTTCTCATCAATTTCTCTTATCAGTCTGTCATAATTCAACTTTTTCATTTCATTCATCTTTGTTGATAATATTATTCCTAAATATCTTATATTTTCTTTAACTTTTATTCCAAATTGATTTTTAAATTTCTCTTTTCCTTTTTTTATATCCCAATTTAATAACATTTCTGATTTAGCCCAATTTATAGATAATCCAGTAAACTCTTCAAATTCCTCTAAATGCATCTTAATCTTTTCAATATCTTTTTCTGGATTTTTCATTACAATCAGGGTGTCATCGGCATACAAATTAATTTTAACACCTTTATATCCAATAATATCTTCGTCTTCTTCTATTTTTACTGCTAAGATCTCCATGGCTAGTAAAAACAATACTGGGGATAGAGGACACCTTTGTCTTCTAAAATTATCTCTTTTGTTAAGATCCCATTCACTTTTACTCTGGCAACCCCCTTTTGATATAATTTTGAAATAACTTGAGTAAATTTATCTCCAAATCCATAAGCCTTAATCAATTCTATAATCGTTTCCCATTGAATTGAATCAAATGCTTTAAATATATCCAATGCTAATATTCCTATTCTATCCTTATTATACTCTGCAATATTTATAATATTCAAAACTCTCCTAACTATGTCTGACATATATCTACCTTTCACAAAACCTACTTGATTACCATTTATATATTTGTCTATAAAGCTATTTAATCTATTTGCTAAAATAGCTGTAAATATTTTTGCATCCTGATTTATTAGGGAAATAGGTCTATATGATTCTACCAATTCTAAATCTTTTCCTGGTTTGGGAATCAAAGAAATCAGTGATCTATTCCAAGACGCTGGAATATCCACACCATGCAAAATTTTGTTATACAATTTTTCTAATTTTGGCACTATTATGTCTTTAAATTTCTTATAAAATTCTGCCGGCAACCTATCCTCACCTGGTGCCTTACCCAATTTAAATTTTTGGATCGTTTCTATAATTTCTTGCTGGGTTATACTTCCCTCCATTTTTTCCTTATATTCCATTTCTTTTTTTCTATGTTCATATTTTTTCAAAAAGTCCTTCAATTTCTTACTATCTATTTCCTTTTTAGAGTAAAGTTTTTGAAAAAAATTTCTAACAATCTCACATTTATCTTTTTTCTTATTACATCTTTTACCTTTTTCATCTATTAATATTCCAATTTCTGTTGTGTGTCCAATCACACTTGGCCAATAAAAAATTATGTTCTGTTCTGTTCTATTCTATTCTTATTCTATTCAAATTCTCTAATTCCCATGCCTTGTGTATTGGTACAGCGATTTCTGGGATCGTGATAGGTATACACCTACTTATGCAGAGACCATGGCTGAGGAACCCAAATTCAGTGGTGTGATCTATATAGTCAGTGATTCTTTTCAAGATCCTTTATTTTTCTTCTTAGAATATTGTCAGACCTGCTCCGATTTGGTCCTTTACTCAAGAAAACTAAGGTCCTTTAGTTGACTCCATTTGTAGTGAAAGATATACTTTTACTAAAAGTCAAGTGGATTACAGTATAGCAAAAGCCAGAACTGAAGTTCGCATGCCAAAATTCCCTGATTTATTTCAACCCCCTCCCATTCAGCTCCCTCTGCCCATAGTCCATGGCAGACTGACAGCTAGTGAAGGCGAAGCTCAAGTGAATGATGGCACTCCTGACATTGATCCTCAATTTGAAAGGCCTGAAGAAAAAACTACTTGTTTTGAGGATCTTCTTTTAGTTTGATCCTGTGACTATTGGAAGTTACAATGGCACTGAAAAAAGTGATTTATGACCAATCCTTGCCCTGACCATTGCAGGATTTTCATGGACATGTGATCATAATTTGGGCATGTATTTACAATAGCTGCAGTGTTCCAGGATCATGTGATCACCATTTGAGACCTTTTCAGCTGGCTTCCAACAAGAAAAATCAATGGGTGAAGTGTATTCACTTAATGACTGCAGTGACTCACTTAACAATTGCACTGATTCACTTAACAATTATGGCAAATTGAGGACTACCTGTATTGCCTTTAGGTTGACATTGCAACACATTCAATGTTGGAACCAGTAATATATAATGTTTAAAAGCAGCATTTACTTTCACGTTTCACTTTTCCTTTACAAGAAGTTTTTACAGTTGAATAACCACATTCCATTCTCCGTGTCAGGTCCCTTAGATCCCTATCAGGACACTGCCATTTTGGTGGGGGGAAGGGGCCTGGATGCCCTTTTAAACCTCTTTCGTGTTTCTGGTCTTCCTGTCACTTTTATGTACCTGCTTGGGAAAGGGAGGGGGGTTGTTATCACCTTCTCAACTTGAATTCTCATAACAACTTTGCACCTGTGGATTGGCTCACCTTGGACTGGACAAAGGGGAGGGGTTTTCTGCAATGTTTAACCTAACTTTCTTGAAGAGAGAGAAGAGGCAAGTCCTTACACTCTGCTTCCTCCTCCCTTTGCCCAGTTGACTGAGAAATATAGCAGCCTGAGTGGAAACTTTTTTTCTACTAAGTTTGCAACCTGTAATATTGGCATAATAAATGCACATATCTCTATTTTTAAATATTCTACCTACTGTATTTTTCGGAGTATGAGATGCACCTTTTTACCCCCAAAAAGGGAGTGAAAATCTGGGTGCATCTTATGGTCCGAATGTAGCCCCACCCACCCGCTGGCCCCCACCCTTGGGAGGTTGTTGGCCTCTGTGAGCCACATTTTCCGGCGGTTTCAGGCGGTGGGGATCCTCACATTGCCAAAAATGAGCATCGCATTTTCGGTCTCTGCACACTGGGAGATGGGTGGTGGAAACGATTAGCTGTTTGAAACTGGCTGAAAACTGCTGCCACTGCATTTTCATAAGGGCATGCAGCTCTGCAAATTGCAACGGGGAATCGGGGAGGAAAACGCCAAAACACGATGCATGGAGGTGATGCTCTTGCGAAGTGGGTGCTTCTGCGTGAGAAGTGTAAGGCAAGATGGCTTGCCATCCAGCCTGCCCTTTCTCCAGACAACTAGTGGTCCACTTCAGGAAACTCAGTTTTGCAGCAATTCTTCTCAGCCCCAAGGAGCTTGAGAAATCTCTCTATCTCTTTCTCTCTCTCTCTTTCTTTGTCTATCTCTCCCTCTCTCTCTTTCTCTCTCTCTCTCTCTCTATCTTCTGGGGGCAGGGAAGGTGAAAACAGGCCATTTTTGCCCATTTTTCAGCCTCCTTTTACTACCCTCCCCCACCTCCAAAAGCATTCTGCAGGCTAAAACCAGGCCAAAACAGCTCATTTCTTGGCCTCCTTTCACACACACCCCACCTCCAGAAGCATTCTGCAGGCTAAATTCGTTGAGCTTACCGCAGGGCTCCCAAAGGCAAGTCCTGCGCTCTACTGAAGGATGGGTGGGGCAATGCGGGCGGGGCAACCTCATGGTGCTCCATTGGCCAGATTAATTGCTTCAGTGGGCTGCATGTGGCCCGCGGGCGGGGGTGAAATCTAAATTTTTCCTCTACCGGTTCTGTGGGCGTGGCTTGGTGGGGGGGGGTGTCCTGTGACTGAGTGGGCATGGCCAACTCAATG
The DNA here is from genome assembly GCF_059756535.1 of Pantherophis guttatus. Lineage (NCBI taxonomy): Eukaryota > Metazoa > Chordata > Lepidosauria > Squamata > Colubridae > Pantherophis > Pantherophis guttatus. Next base: position 180,922,440 of record NC_142063.1, on the reverse strand, counting down.
TCACTCACAGCCACGCCCACTCAGTCACAAGACTCCCTCTCACCAAGCCACGCCCACAGAAATTTCTATTCTGCCACCCACTCTCTCTTCGCTTTGGGTCGTGGTTCCAGGGATGCGCCATTCCTTGGGGCCCTGGAGCCGCTGCCTGCTCACCGTTTGCCTCAACCAAGGCAAGGTAAACCGCCCTGAGTCTCCAGAGAAGGGAGGCATATAAATCAAATTAAAAAAAAAAACAGGTCAGGGAATGCACCATTCCCCGACACCAGGCTTGCCCCAGAGCCGCTGCCCGCTCTCTCATCATCAAGCAGCGTGTCCTTACCTTTCTCCGGCGGCTGGCTGTCAGGGAAGGCAAGCGCCCGAAAGTTACCGGAGTCGCTCACTCTCCTTCCTGAATGTGCTGCCAGCATCACCGCCCTGGTCCACGCACCGGCTACGCAAGCGCACACCCAACCTGCCGCTGATGAGTGAATGAAATAAACGGTGTGCGCTTGCCCAGCCAGCGCATGGACCAGAGCAGCGATGGTGGTGGCACATTCAAGAAGGAGAGGGAGTGACTCCGGTAACTTTCGGGCACTGCGTTCCCTTAAAACCAGCTGCGGGAGAAAGATGAGGAGTAGGATACACCGCGTGGCGAAGGGCGAGCAGGCGGCGACTCTGCGGCAAGGCCCGAGTCAGGGAATGGTGCATTCCCTGACCTGGTTGAGGCAGGCGGCGAGCAGGCAGGGGCTCCGGGGCTTTGGTGAATGGTGCATCCCTGGGCCCTGGCCTCTGACCCAAGGCGAAGGGTGAGCGGGCGGTGAGTGGGCAGTGGTTCCGGGACATGACCGGAGTCTCTTTCTGAGCATGTCATTCTGCCTGTTGGGCCACTTCCAGGAAGTAATGACTTCTGGGTGGGTGGGCGGAGCCTCCAGTTGCCATTGCTACCGGTTCTCTGAACTACCAGCCATCATTGCTACCAGATGGGCCGATCCGGTCCAATCCGGGAGCATTTCACCCCTGCCCGCGAGCCATAGTTTGAAGACCCATGCTCTACATCCTCATTATCTGAATACATGAGTACAGCTATAACATTCAGCAGTGGAAACATCTTCTTAATTTGGCTGTGACATTTATGTGGTATCAAAATTACTCTGCCGGGGCCTTTTTCTTCTTCAATCTTTTGACTGTGTATCTCATTATTTCACTACAGCAGACATTTCTTTTGACAAAGTATATTTTGAGCACAGCCTCAGCTTAACCTCAGTTTACCAGTATACTAAGTAGTCTTTGACTTACAACCATTCATTTAGTGACCTTTCGATTACAATGACACTGAAAAAATTGACTTATTACTTATGAACTTTTTTCACACTTACAACCATTGCAGCATCCTTGTGGTCATATGATCAAAATTTTGATATTTTGCAAATGGCATATATTTATGACAGTTGCAGTGTCCTGGGGTGATGTGATCACTGTTTACGACCTGCTGCCAAGCAAAGTCAATGGGGAACCAGATTCACTTAAGCATGTTGCTAACTTTACAACTGCAGTGATTCACTTAAGAACTGTGGCAAGAAAGATTGTAAATGTGCAAAACAGTTAACCACTATCTTGCTTAGCAATTATGGTTCTAAATTGAGGATTAAAGCAAAGCTTAAAAGAAAAATCATCAATGAAAAACAATTAAATGACATTTATTTATACGAAGGAACATTGGACTTACATGAAGGTTTTTTCTCCTTGCACTGTGTGAGAGTCCATTGGATGGGTTAATCCTTATGTCATTGGCCAGAGACTGAGTAAAAATTTGGTTAAACACACCTCCACTTTCTGTCTAGCTCCAGTTTATTAATGAAAGTCCAGATCTGTAGAAACATAAGCCTGAATGGAAACAGAGTTAGTAGAGATCCAGAGTCCCCAAGATAGGGAGGATATGGACTCTCACGCAGCGCAAGGAAAAGAACCTTCAGGTAAGTCCAATGTTCCTTCTCCCTTGTGCTGCTTAGAGAGTCCATTGGATGGGATATACCCAAGCTAAATATCCCTAGAGCGGGAAGAAGTAGAACCAGGGACTGCTTCCTCAGGAAGGACCTGTTGGAGGACCCTACGACTGAACAATGCCTCAGCGGATGCAAACTTGTCCAACTTGTAGTTTCGAATGAAAGGTGTTGGGGAGACCCAAGTGCCACCTTGCAGATTTCAAGAAGCGGCACCTGGTTGAATGTGCTGTGAGATGGCCTGGACGAGACCTGTGTCTCTGTTCGTAGGGAATGGAAATGCAGGCCTTGATCCAGCATGCAATGGTGGAAGGTGACACTTTAACGCCAAGCAACCTGGGCTGGAAGGAAACGAATAATGATTCCGATTTTCTAAACGGAGCAGTCCTGGCGATGTACTTTCACAGGGCTCTGCGGACATTGAGTGAGTGCCAGCGGCGTTCGCTGGGATGGGTGGATTTGGGGCAGAAGTCAGGCAAAATAACTTCCTGGGCCCTGTGAAACCAGGTGTTAATTTTCGGAAGGAAGGTGGGGTCCAGCCGTAATATGACACAGTCAGAATGAAAGATGCACAAATTCTTACGTATTGAAAGGGCCACCAGTTCTGATACGCGACGGGCGGAAGTTATAGTGATAAGGAAGGACACCTTGAAGTTTAGAAATTTAAGACCCATGGAACCCAGTGGTTTGAAGGGTGGAGCTGTCAAGGCCTGAAGAACAAGGCTGAGATCCCAGGAGGGATACCTGTGAACTGGAGGGGGCCGAAGGTTGGATGCCCCCCTGAAGAAACAACGGACTGGGGGTGCTGAGATAGTGAGCCATGTCCTTGGAAGGTGAGGACAGTTGCCAATGCGGCGACCTGCCGGCGAAGAGTGTTGACTGCCAGACCTGCCTCCAACCCTGCTTGAAGAAAGTTGAGGACTTGAGGAATAGATGCGTCAGTAGGGACAATGCCCAAGTTGGAACACCAGCGATGGAACGAGGACCAGATTGTGTCGTATATTCGAGTTGTAGACCTTCGACGGGAGGCCAGGAGAGTAGAAATCACTGGGGCCGAGAAGTGGTCCTTTTTTAGTAGGTCCCTTTCAAGCACCAGGCGGCTAGTTGGAACCATTGGGGTTCCGGGTGGTAAACTGCCCCCTGGTGTAGGACGATCTGGTTCGGAGGAATCCTCCAGGGATGAGTAATGGACAGACTCATGAAGTCTGCGAACCATGCCCTTCAAGGCCAGTACGGGGCGACAAGGATGACTTCCACCCTCTCTTCCAAGATCTTTTGAATTACCCTCGGTATTAGGGGTATTGGAGGAAAGGCATACAGGAGGACTTGAGGCCACCTGCAGCGGAGGTCATTGGTCCCTTCGGTCCCTGGTGTCCAGAACTGGGTGAAGAATCACGGAACCTGAGCATTCTTGGACTGGTGAAGAGATCGATCTGAGGGCGGCCAAATCTGGCTGTGATTTCCAGAAAGATTGTGTGATGTAGTTGCCACTCCGCAGGATCGATGGTAGTCCTGCTCAGCCAGTTCGCTTGATTGTTGGAGGTGCCCGATATGTGTTCTGCCTGCAGAGAGAGCAGATGCCTCTCCACCCATAGACCTAGCGCTTCAGCTTCTCACATTAGAATTCTGGAGTGTGTTCCTCCTTGCCTGTTCACATGGGCTTTTGTGGTGACATTGTCTGTTCGTAGCAGAACATGATGGCCCGACAGGTGATGTTTGAAGTTGCGGAGTGCGAGATGAGCGGCACATAACTCCAGCCAATTGACATCGTTCTGAAGGTCCTTGGGGGACCATCGACCCTGAGTGACTTAGGAGTTTAAATGAGCCCCCCATCCGAACAGACTGGCATCTTTGATGAGGACTATGCGTTGAGGCTCATAGAAGAGGCACCCTTTTGTTAGAGCCGTAGATGTCCACCAGTTGAGGGACTTGATTACATTCAGGGGAAACCTGATGCGAGTGCTGGTGTTGCTGGTACCAGCTTTTTGGCTTGGTAGAAGAAGCCACTGACGGGGACGTGAATGTAGCCATGCCCACGAAACGATCGACAGACACAAAATCATTTGATCCAGCAATTGGGAAAGCAATAGGACGGGCACCTTTTTGAGGGCCTTTACTTGCTGCACAGTGGACTGCATGTTGGCCCTTCATTCCTGCGATAGAAATACCTGGCCTGACAAGGTGTTGATGTGTGCCCCTAGATGGACCAATTCAGTGGACAGCGTTAGATGACTCTTCTCCCAATTCATGGAGAACCTGTGGTCTTGGAGAGTATGGATTGTTACTTGGAGATTGTGTTTTGCCTGTTGGAATGAAGAAGACTGAATTAAAATGTCATCCAGGTAGCATTGAAATCTGATTGGCGATGCCTGTAAGTGGGCCACCACTGCATCCAGAAGCTTGGTAAATGTGCGGGGGGGGGGCAGAAGAGAGTTTGAAAGGTAAGGCTCTATATTGATAATGAGCCCCGTCATACCAGAATCTGAGGAATCTCCTGTGCAATGTTCTGATGGGAATGTGGAGATAAGCTTCCCAGAGATCTATGGATGCCAAATAATCTCCTTGTCTGATGCCGCCCAGAATGCTGTGCAGAGAGTGCATCTTAAAGCACCTGTACTTTATATGTGCATTGAGACGCTTCAGATCCAATATGGCTCTACTTCCCCCCAATTTCTTAGATACCAAGAAAAGGAACAAATAGAAGCCAGAACCCTGGTGTTCTGGTGGAACTGGTTCAATGGCCTGAACGGCAAGTAGGTGTAGAATTTCAGCTTCCATTAGAGCTCTCTTGGAAGGATCTGTAGATATAGAGCAGCGAATGAACCTCTGGGGAGGTACAGAAATGAATTCCAAAGTCACCCCAAGGGAGACCGTTTGAATGGCCCAGGCATCAGTTGTCATAGACCGCCAAGTGGTAGCAAATTTAACAAGACGACCGCCAATGGGCTCCTGGAGTGAAGAATCACTTGTTTCTACAGTAGGGGTGAAAGGAGGAGCCCCGGAAGGGCTGCTTGGATTGAGGTTGACGTGTTTGTTCTCTGAATGGCTGTCTGAAATGGGACCTATTGACAGGTTGATTGAATGGCTGCTGATAGGCCGGGGATTGAAACCTGGGATCCGATGAACGAAAGGACTGCCTATGATAGGGAAAGGCAGATCGTCTATCAGAGCATCTGGAGACAAAGGGGAGGACTTTCTTCTTGTCCCTACCTTCGACAAGGATCGGATCCAGGGCTTCACCGAAAAACGATCTGCCCTTGAAGGGCGCCACGGTGAGACACCATTTGGTCATGTCCGCGTGCCAAAGTCATAACCAGAGAAGACATCTGGACGTGATGTTGGATGCCAGGGCACGTGAAGCAAATTTAGCCAAATTGAGAGTCGCGTCGGCGGAATACTCTGTAGCTGCAATCCGCTTATTGATATCTTGGTGTAGGTGAGAATCTTCTGGTGATGCTCTAGCCTGCATCTGGCGCAGCCAAATAAGTGAAGTTTTGGCGAAAAAAGATGCAGCTGTGGCTGATTTGATGGCCCATGCCGCCGCTTGGTGGGTTTTGTGGACCGATGTTTCGGCTCTCCTGTCCTCAGTACAAAGGCCCTCAGCTGCATGCTAAGTGAGGTTAGAATAGCCATTGGAACATCGACTGTGGGAAGCTTAAGGAGGTCTTCGAGCTCCTGCTCCATGGTATACAGCTTCTTGTCCAGGCCGCTAGGAGTTGATATGGTTGGGACCATTGATGCTGTATTGTATCAACGAATAGCTTAGGCAAGATGACATCCTGTTCAGTGACTGCTTCGGTGAAAAGCAGTGTATTGGAGTCAGTAGTTTCCGAAGATCCCTCCAAGGGTGCCATCTTGACTCCCATGTTGGCGGTAGCCTTTGCCTTTTGTAATAAGGTTTTAAACAATTCATGATGGAATAGACCCATGGAATGAGGTCTGTCCAACGTAGGCTCTTCCTCCCCAGATAAGTTGTAGTCAAAGGCTTTTTCCTCATCCATAAGCTCCAAAAAAGCCTGCAGCAAGGTGGCAAAATGGGCCAGAGCCGGCAACACGGCACTGTAAGGCCCCCAGAAAATGGCCACGCAATGGTGCGGATCCGACAGAACAGATCCGTCACACCTCAAATTTCAGGGCCCCAAGGGAGTGGAACCGACGAAATGGCTCCTCAGAAGGCAGCAGTAGACTGACTGGGCCAGGAAGAGCTGAGCCCCAACAACATGGGGCTTTTCTCAATCCCAAACGCGCGAAACCGGCAAAACGGCTTCTCTGGCGCTACAAGCAACTCACAGCATCCAGGGATCCAGCCACGCGTCACAGAGGAGATCCTGACAAAATATGGCCAGAAACGCCACCGCCGAAACTGCAGCTCAGCTGAGCGATGCGAGAACAAGCGTGGAGTTACAAACCGCCACCCATCCACAAATCTCAAAACGAAGCAGTCAGACAAGAAAACCAAAGAAATAATTCTCCCAATTGTTGTTTAAAGAGTCCAGAGATGGAGCTAGGAAAAATATGTCTCTAATGGCCGGGATTGAGTAAATAAACTGGAGCTAGACAGGAAGTGGAGGTGTGTTTAACCAAATTTTTACTCAGTCTCTGGCCAATGACATGCGGATTAACCCATCCAATGGACTCTCTAAGCAGCGCAAGGGAGAATGTACAGTATCCAACATGTGGATAATATAAGAAATTATATTTCTTATATTATAATAATATAAGATTTATAATCTTATAGCACCTGATTTAGCTATGCCAGACATGGTAAAACACTAAACCAAACATTTTTCATTATAACTGCTCTAAGAATGCAGTTAATTTTTTTCCTGGTTTAAAACTACCAGAATCATCTTATATAATAACAATAAACCCATTACAAGTCAAGCACCAAGAGGCATTGACCAGCAAGCTTATGAAATCCAATTTTGCAAAGAGTATAAACATATTTAGACATTTCTTAATCATGGAACAAGTAAGACAATTAAGGAGACTGAAGCATGTTTGGGTGGGGATCAGAAACTAAGACTATGGAATGGAATGATGAAAATAGGCATGATTGGGCAGAATCTTGAATAAGGCATATGCTGTAACACAGTTTTTTTAAACATAATTATTATTATCAGGATTTGTCCCAGTCAGCCAGATGTTTAGACTTGATTTGGTATTTTTATTCACCTATCCTACCAAGGACCTGGGACAGGCAGATGTTGATGTTCGATGATATTATTGTTGCAGGATTTCAAGCTGTTCCAAGTAAAACTGCCTCTTGCAATTGACACTCATTGTTCCCTACTCATTCGACACTTACTCTCCTAGTAGCAACTGCCACCTGCTCTTTATGGAACAGGTCTGTCTAGGGTAGTGTCACCCCATCCAAAGTTAAAGATGCCAAAGTCCCAGATCTTGAAGTTTCATGCACCAATACTTGATATTTCCTTCAGCCAAAGCCTTTTGTATCCCATCAAGAACCCCACAGTCTGCAGGCACCGTGAAAGGGCAGCAACAGCATCACTTGGCTCACCAGAAGTGGAGATATAAAGTTGAGTATCATCTGCATACTGATACCTCAACCTGTGGTGACAGATCATGTTAAAAAGGAGTGGAGAAAGTACCAAGCCTTGCAGCACTCTACAGACCATGGGCTGGATATCTCACTCCCTATCAATACTGATTGGAGTCAACTTTGGAAAAAGGAGCCAAACCAGTGCAAGACTATGCTACCCAGTCCTAGACCTCTAGCTGCCCAAAAGAATACCATGGTTGATGGTACAGAAGGCTGCTGAGATGACAAGGAGAGTAAGGATGGCTGTACTGTCCTGCTCTTGCCAGAGATCATCCACAAATGTGACCAATGCTGTTTCTGTCCTATAACTGGGCCTAAATCCTGACTGAAAGGAATCCAAATAATCCGTTTCATCCAGGACCTCGTGGAAGCTGCCAAGCAGCCACCTTTTCTACCACATTCCCTAAAAAGGGAAGATGGCAAAAATTGTCCAAGTAGGTGGGATCAAGTGACTTTTTTTGAGGAAAGGGCAAAGTGAGGCCTCATTAAAAGGCCCCCAGAATGTCCCCTCTTGCAGTCAAAAATTTATCACTACCTGAACCCACTAAACTCATATAGTTCTCCAAATGATACCATCATCTTGCAATCAAAATTGACCATAACTGAAGGAAATTCTTAATGCGGAATTTACGATGGAGGAAGTAGAAACAGTTATGAAAGCACAGGCAAATGGCAAAACCCCGGGTAGAGATGGCCTTCCAGTTGAATTATACAAAATAGTGTTTGACGTGATAGGAAGACACATGACGGATTTATTCAATGTGGTTATGAAAGAGGCTCAGGTTCCAGTATCTTGGACTGAGGCTTATATTTCTATTATCCCAAAAGAAGGAACTGATCTATCTCTTATTAAGAACTATAGACCAATATCATTACTAAACTCCGATTATAAGATATTTGTGGGGGTTCTTGCAGCTAGGCTTAGCTGCTTCCTTAACCAATTCATTCACTCAGACCAAAACGGCTTCCTTCCTAATAGATATCTACGAGATAATCTTAGAATTATCATGAATACACTAGAATTTTTCGAAAATCACCCGGATAAACAATTAGCTTTAATTTTTGTTGACGCCCAAAAGGCGTTTGACAGAATCAGTTGGGAAATTATGATTTTTCAATTGGAATATATGGAGTTTGGTGGGAATTTTATTCGGGCAATTCGAGCTATCTACCGGGAGCAGACTACAAGAGTTCTCATAGATGGAGAGGAGACGGAGAGAATTCAAATTCGTAGAGGTACAAGACAGGGATGTCCCCTTTCCCCATTGCTATTTGTATTAACTTTAGAGCCCCTGCTTAGAGAAGTGAGAGGAAACACGGAAGTAAAAGGAATGAAGATTAGGCAGGAGGAAGTTAAAGTTCAGGCTTATGCAGACGATCTTGTATTTATCTTGGATCAACCACTGGACTCGGGCTTGAAATTATTATGCTTGATTAGAGAGTATGGGAAGGTAGCGGGGTTAAAGATGAATGAAGAAAAAACTAAAATCCTAGTGAAAAATATGACTCAGATGCAAAGGCAACAGCTGGAGCAGTTAATGGGCTTAAGAATAACAAATAAAATTAAGTATCTGGGTATATGGTTGACCGCCAGATGTTCCTCCATAAAGGAGGATAACTATCTTCCTCTTTACAGCCAGATGCTCAGAGACTTAGAAAGATGGAAAAATCTCCAGCTATCAATTTTGGGAAGGGTGGCAACCATTAAGATATGCGTGTTACCCAAATGGTTATTTCTATTCCAAACAGCCCCGGTAAGGTTGAATAAAGAGTTTTTTACAAATTTGGATAGGAGTATATCTAAATTTATCTGGCAGGGAAAGAGGCCACGGATTAGACTTAAAATGTTACAAGAACCCAAAAATAGAGGAGGATTTGGACTCCCAAATTGGGAGCTCTATCACCAAGCAGCGAACTTGATTTGGGTGAAAGAATGGATGGTCCTACAAAAGAGACGACTTTTGACATTTGAGGGAGCCGGTCTTCAACATGGCTGGCACTATTTTCTATGGCCGGGAGCATCCGGCCGTCCTAGACACTTTGATGATCACTATTTACGTAGGACGCTTGGGTACACTTGGGAAAAGGTTAGAAGAGTATATTCAAAAGTTCCATGTTAGATTTCGGCGCAGGAAGCTCAGGTTTACCCGACATTGTATAAAGGGGAGAAAACCTTGACGTATGAAGGTTTCTTGGATGCTCAGGGTAATCCGAAGTCACGAGAATTATTAACTCTTCAAGGATATAAGATAGACTGGTGGTCTTATTCTCAAGTGCACTCCAGGTATAAAAAAGATTTACATAGTGAAGGAATCTACCGTAAAAGACAAGAATTGGATAAGATCTTATTAGAAGGAGGGAAAGGGATATTATCTAAATGTTATGCATATTTATTGTCTCTGCAGATAGGACAGGATGTAGTGAAGGATTGTATGATAGCATGGGGGCGAAATTTTGGATATCCCCTTGACTTCCAGCAATGGGAACAGATTTGGTTGAAAAATATGAAATTAACCATGGCCTCCTCATATAAAGAAAACATATATAAAATGGTCTACCGGTGGCATCTCCCCCCGGCGAGATTAGCTAAAATGTTTCCCGGGACATCTGCCTGCTGTTGGAAGTGCGGTTACAGTAATGGAAATTATTTTCACCAATGGTGGACCTGCCCGCAGGCGGTTAAATATTGGAAAAAAATACGGCAATGGATTTTGGAAATTACACAGATTAATTTGGAATTAAGACCTGAGACTTTCCTATTGGGGGCAAAATCTTTGAATGTTAAATCAGATATATGGTTCTTGTTAACTCACATTATCACTGCAGCAAGATTAGCGTATGCGCAGGAGTGGAAAAATCAATACTTACCGATAGATTTGAAAATAATATATAAAATCAATGAGTGTGCGGAATCAGATAGATTAACTAGATTGATCAATGGTAAAAAAAGTTTCAGAATTTTATAACAGTTGGAAAGTATGGTACGATTGGGTCCAGAAAAGGTGGGATAGAATAGATATATGATGATGTATATATATATGGTGGCAAATATGTATGTATAAAGGAATGATTTTATACTTATGGACAATGTAATCATATTATACCATGGTGGCAGGATTGTATATTTTATTTGTGTATTAGTGTATAGAATATATTAATAAAAATTATTTTTAAAAAAATTGACCATAACTTTTGAAAAGAATATGTGAATTTCCTCAATCTTATCATAGTTCAGCCTCTTTGCTTTTCCTGTTAAAAGAAATATACAACACAATAGCAAGCTCTTTGATTTCAAGTACTGTACATATTCTATGAAGATTTTAATCATTTTCAGATCATTTGTATTTTATTCCTGCTATTTTTGATATATTTGTTCTCTTTCCCCACCCCCTGAATTTTATTTTTTTGCTGTTTTGTTGCTGCTACTTTTGAAACCTTACTGTACTAAAATGCAGAAATATGAAAGAAAGATGTGTATTTTATTTTACTGGGTTTCTTAAGAGGCATTCTGAAATATTCTCACTGGAGAAGCCTCTGTTTTTGAAGCTGTTGCTGTGGAGTTTTTCTTTCTTCTGAAAATCTGTTTCATGCTTATTCTCAGAGGAAACTTTGGAATAGTGACTTAAATATATAATAGATTACGCCATATGTGCTTTTGTTTTGAGAGGTTGATCAGGCTCTTCAAAGCTTGGAACATCTCAGAACTGCATATTACTGAGGATGTTTTCTGTCAACTTGTACTCCCACATAGCAACAAAGCAGTAGGGGTGAATGGGTACTGAGCATGCAAACTCTTCAATATTGGAAGGAAGTCTTTTCCGAGAGAGTGTTGTTCTCTCGCAAGCAGCATATTAATACCAGGGGCTGGCTTGAATCCGGGCCTCCACATTTCTCACATAAAATGAGAGGATTATCAAGATAATTTTATATAGCTAATAAATGAGAGGAAGAAAAAGAGGGAAAAAGAATGAGAAACCAGTAAAAGAAATGGAGAGTTGGCTCAGGGGCGGGTTCCTGTCGCTACTGGTCGCTACTGGTTTGCTCATGGGCGCGCGTGCGCGCTCGCACAACACTTCTGTGCGTGTGCATAAGCATCCGGGCAGGTGGGTGGAGCCTCCCGGCACCGCTGCTACCGGTTCATCCAATCTGGGGCCAACCGGTAGCAACACACCACTGAGTTGGCTCCATTGACAGCAATAATGGTTGGCATTCTCTTAAACGTCAAGAAATCATCAATCATACTTCGAAAAATAACACAAAATGTTAGCTTTCCTGAGGCAACATCTTAATTGTTGTTCAAGCCAAGAAGTCCACTTGAAATTGTCCAGTCCTTAAAATTACCCTCTGAGGGGTTTATTTTGGTGGGGGGATTTCAACACTTTTAAAAGTGAGAAAGTTGTCAACAAATGGGATATTCTTTCTGTGGCAACACCTTTGTAGCAAGCCTTGGATCTTACATCTTTTCAAACCCAAATATCAAGCCAGGATGATGCATCAGCTTTCTGTTTTTTGTATATGTTTTTTGTATATGTTACACCCAACATTTTTTGTGGATAGTGTAATGACTGGATTGACATATTTTTCGCACAGTAATAATATAATTACATATACAGAATTTTTATCTTCCAACTTCTAGCCTTAATGTGCTCATTATAATTATAATATATTATTTGATGTAATGATATAGATATACCGAATCATTGTCTTCCACCTCCTCATCTTAATGTATCTATATTTATAATAAATTCCATTCTATATATATACTACTATTTTCCCAGTTTAAACTTTCCACTTATTTCTTTGTTGTTGTTAGTTGCAAAGTCGTGTCTGACCCATCATGACCCCATGGACAACTTTTCTCCAGGCCTTCCTGTCCTCTACCATCCCCCAGAGACCATTTAATCTCACGCCTACTGCTTCAGTGACTCCATCCAGCCACCTCATTCTCTGTCATCCTTTTCTTCTTTTGCCCTCAATCTTTTCCAACATTGGGGACTTCCGGTCGGCACCGCAAGTTCCATGGATGGTCTTTTAAGACCGCCAGCCCTGTGTCTTCGTAAAAGCCGCTTTGACAGCGCAAACCGGCTGTCTGGCGGCTGAAAAACCTCCCCTTCGGGAAAAGAAGGAGAGAAGAGCCGGTGGGCGAGAGTAGAGCTCCCCGAAAGCCCTCTGGAATATTTCCACAGGTTTGGAGGGTGAGAGCTCCCCAGCCAGCCTGCCAAGAAGCTCCGAAGCCAGGACGACTCTGCGAAAGCAGAGCGAGAAGCCGCGATCCGATCCTGCTTTCAAAAGTGAGTTTGACTGATTACAAGCGCAGGCAGAGCGGAAACAGGAGAATCTTTAAAAGTACAGAGCTTAACTCCGAAGTTACTTTGTTTCAAACTGAATTTCATTGAGCTAGAGGCTGAAGATGGCGTCTTTGTTATGGTTTTGAAAGTGAAAGCCAGAAACGAAAGTGCTTATTGAGAACTTTGCGCTGGGAGAGTGGATTAGCTGCTTATTAACTGCTGGGAAGTGAGAGCTTGTGGAGAAAAAAAAAACTATCCTGCCTGATAAATTACGAACATTTTAAAGTTGTTTAAGGGACTTTGTGGCTTTGGAAAAAAAAAAAGATCTCTTTATAGAAGGGGAAAAAAAATGGCTTCTAAACAAGTGAAACCAGGAATTGTTAAAGGAGGGAGAGGTTCTCCAGTTGTGTCAGTGGTGACACAGAAAGCACAACTTCCGGCTGATTCACAGAGTCAGAGTCACAGTCAGCACTTAATGATTTTAAAGAATTTATGAAAGAAGCCATGAATAATCAAGCAACAACAATGAAAGAAGCTATGAATAACTTAACATTACTTGTGAAGGGAAATTAAAGAAAGTTGAGGAGGATATAAGTTCAATTAAGGAAGTGGTTGCAGAGAAACATGATGAAATAAGAGATGATATTATTTATGCTGTATCAGGATTGTCAAACCTTGTTATCCAGCTTGATGGGAAAGTTGAAGAAATTAATCAAGCCAATTTAAATTTGGAAAGCAAAATGGGAGATGTTATGACCAGAACAGAGAAAGTGGATGATGACTTGGTAATGTTACAATACAGTTCCATGGAGTTTGCTTTGAGATTGAGAGGCCTGAAAGAAAATAGTAAAGAAAATTTAAAAGATATCTGTGCTGATGCTATTGCAGAGATAATTAAAGAAAGACCAGAAGATATGGCAAGCCAAATTGATAACATTTACAGGGTTAATTCCTGGCTGGCAAAACAAAGACAGCTGCCAAGAGATGTGGTGATCTATTTTACAACCAGGAGGATCAGAAACGATATTTTACAAGCTTCCTACAAGAATAAAGTTCAGGTGGCTGGGCAAGAGGTGGTGGTTTTGAAAGAGATTCCTCCAAAGATGCTGAGAAGTAGAAAAGACTTTGGCTTTTTAGTAAATGAGCTGAGAAATCAACAAGTGGTATACAGATGGGACGTTCCAATTGATCTAATAGTGACTTATAATGGAGAAAGATACCGGTTAAACACAGTCTGGAAGGCAAAAGACTTCTATGTAAATGTTTTAAAGGCTGGATACCCACCCTCACCGGGGGGGGGGGGGGGAGGAAGAAAATGGAGATGTTACAACAAGAAAAAGATGGAAAACAGATACAAACCTATGCTGAAGTTGCAGCTGGAGGAATTATCATGGAAGAAGATTTGGATCTTGGGGGCTTACCTCCAACTTTGGAACCATCTAAGAAGGGAGAGCCGAAAGTACAACAACTGACCCGATCAACTTATAAACTTCAAGAACAGCAATCAAAAAGGCAACAATCTCAAGATTTATCTCAAGAAGTTCAAAAAACAGAAGCAGTGGGGGGGGGCTAGGCCGAAGAGTAAGGTGGAGGAGGAGCTTCAGCTGATGCTCATACCGCTTCGAAAGGCTAAAGATGGCAACTAAATTCCTAACTTGGAATGTCAATGGCCTAAATTCACCACAAAAAAGAAAGAAAGTATTTCACTACTTGAAACAATTTAACAATGACGTTATTTGCTTGCAAGAAACACATATTAGATTATTAGATCAAAAATATTTGATAAATTCAAGATTAGGTACACATTTTGTGGTATCAGTGCCAGAGAAGAAAAATGGGCTAGTCATATATGTAAGGAAAGGACTATCAGCTAATCTAATTGAGGCAGATGATCAAGGAAGATATATTGCAATTGAATTATCAACACAGACTGGAAAAATGCTTTTTATTGGAATATATGCCCCTAATCAGCAACAAGACAAGTTTTATAAATTTCTACATACTAAAATAATACAATGGGATTATAAACCTTTTATATTAATGGGTGACTGGAATGGAGTAATAGACACACAGAAAGATAAAAAAAGTTTATCAAAGATCTCAACACGTGCAAAATTACCTAAATCTTTTTTTGATATGATGGAAGATATAGAACTGAGAGATATTTGGAGAGAATGTAATGTGGGGGAAAGAGACTTTACTTTTTTTTCTGATAGACATCAATCCTTCTCCAGGATTGATTTTATACTAACCACAAATGATTTTATTTCCAGGGTGAAGAAGACGAAGATATGTCCAAGAACTTTAATTGATCACAGTCCGGTTTGGGTGGAATTTGAACAGGAGAGGGGAGAAAGGAGGTCTTGGAGGTTAAATGAAAATTTATTTAGATATGAAGAAAATGTGAAAGAGCTTAAAAAACAAATGAAAGATTTTTTTGTAATTAATATGAATAAGGGTACTTCCATGGAAATGGTCTGGGATGCTAGTAAGGCTTATATGAGGGGTATGTTAATACACATGAATAATAAACATAGACTAAAACAACAAAAGAAGCGGAAAGAGATAGAGGAAGAAATAAAAAAGGAAGAACAATTACTTATATTTAATCCAGGAGACAAGAAAGTAAAAGAAACAATAAATATACTACGAGGGCAATTTAGTATGTTAATGGATGATCAGGTGGCAACTAGTTTACAATATGCTAAATATAATACATTTTGTAATTGCCAATAAACCAGGTAGGTGGTTGGCCTACATGTTGAGGAAAAAACAGAAATCACAGGTCATTGGTAAGATAGAATTTAGAGGTAAGCAAGTTTACTAACAGAATATGATCAAAAAGCCTTTTTTAGAATTTTATACAAAGTTATATGCTAGTGACTCAATACAAGGTATAGATATAGATAGATACTTAAAGGAAGGGAATATTCCTGAATTAACGTTGGAACAGAGGGAAGGATTGAATCAACCAATAACTTCTGATGAGATTACTGATGCAATTAAGCAATTAAAAATAGGGAAAGCTCCGGGAACAGATGGATTAACAGCTGTTTATTATAAGAATTTACAGCTTGATGGTAGAGTTCTATTTTGTAAAATTCAATTAGGGGGAGGAGTCCCACCCTCTTGGCGAACAGCTTTTGTTTCACTGATCCCGAAGGAAGATCAAAATTGTACTAAAACTGAAAATTTTAGGCCAATTTCACTTTTGAACACGGATTATAAAATTTTTGCTAAGATATTAGCGAATAGACTAATGCCAGTTATGCAACAAACAATTCATAATGATCAATCAGGCTTTATAAAAGGGAGGCAAATGAAATATAATGTTAGACAAATTATAAACCTATTGGAATATCTGGAAAAAATATTTTCCAGCGTTCGTATTTTTGGATGCAGAGAAAGCATTTGATCGATTGAACTGGCAATTCCTGTTTAAGATAATAGAAAAAATGCATTTTGGGGAGTACTTTATACATTCAATGAGAGCAATATATCAGGAACAAACAGCACAAATAATAGTTAATGGAGGTTTAACAGATGTGTTTAAAATTGAGAAAGGTACTAGGCAGGGTTGTCCCTTGTCGCCATTGTTGTTTATTTTAACTTTAGAAGTTTTGTTGAATAAGTTACGTGACTCTGATAAAATAAAAGGAATTGTAATTAGACAGCAGGATTATAGATTAAGAGCGTTTGCAGATGACCTGGTTGTTACTTTATCTCAACCTATAGAAGCGGCTCCCTATATGTTGGACATAGTAGCTCAATATGGCAAAGTATCTGGATTTAAAGTAAATCTTCATAAGACAAGATGATAACTAAAAATATGTCCATAACTGAAAGAGAAGACTTAGGGAAAATAATGGGGTTTGAAGTAGTTAAAAAGGTTAAGTATCTAGGAGTATATATTGCAGCCTCAAACACGAAATTGTTTAAAAATAATTATGAAATTCTTTGGCAAAAAGTACAGAAAGAAATGGAAAATTGGAAAAAGTTACAACTATCATTACTGGGAAGGATAGCAGCAATAAAAATGAATGTACTACCTAGGTTTTTATTTTTGTTTCAAATGATACCAGTGCTTAAGAAAGATGGAAATTTGATGGAATGGCAGAAAGGGGTTAATACTTTCATCTGGGCTGGGAAGAAACCAAGAGTGAAACTGAAAATTATACAGGATATATGTGAGAGAGGAGGTTTTAAAACGCCTAACTTAAGATTGTTTTATGAAGCAGCTGCTTTATCACAAATTAGTGATTGGTTTAACTTAACTGAAGAAAGAATGTTAAACATAGAAGGTTATGATTTGTTATATGGATGGCATGCTTATCTGTTATATGAAAAAAAAGTGGATAAAGTGTTTAAGGGTCATATACTTAGAAATGCGTTGTTGAGGGTTTGGAAAAAGTACCAATATAAGCTAAATTATAAGATACCCATATAGGCAAATCCCAGACATGCAATAGAAAATATAAGTATAGAGCAAAAAACAGAGATGATTACTTATAAAGAGCTTCTTTTTTTGGAAAGGGGTAATTTGCAACTGAAATCTTTAGATGAATTAAAAGAAGAAGGGATAATTTTTACTTGGTTTCAGTATGGTCAGCTTCAAGCTAGATGGAGGGAAGATCAAAAATTTGGTGTTATGCAAAATGATGAAAATATGGTGAAACAGATTAAAGATCAAAGTCAGATGCATATTAAAAGGTTGTATAATGCATTATTGGAAATAGATTCAGAAACGGAATTGGTTAAGGATTGTATGATAAAATGGGCACAAAACTTTCAGGAACCAGTGATGATGGAAACGTGGGAAAAGATTTGGGTCAGAAATGTTAAATTTACGCAAGCACAAAATTTGAGAGAGAATTTTTATAAAATGTTTTATAGATGGCACTTAGATTCTAAAAAGTATCATGTATGTACTCGAATTTGCAAGCTAAATGTTGGAGATGTGAATTTAATGATGCAACCTATTATCATATATGGTGGACCTGTAAGAAAATCAAGGCATTTTGGATAAAAATTTGGTGGGTGATGCAGAATATTCTGAAAAGAAGGTTGAAATTTACTCCTCAATTGTTCCTATTGGGTATAACTACGGACTGTACAGTATCAGAGACTAAATTGATTTTGAATTTAATATCAGCAGCTAGGCTGTTGGTAGCGCAATATTGGAAGAAGGACTTTTTGCCTACTATTGAAGAGTGGATACTGAAAGCAACGAACCTAGCAGAAATGGCAAAAATCTCAGCGTACTTGAAGGACTATACACAAGAAAGATACGTATCGGAATGGAGAAGATGGATTGATTATATTCAAAATAAGTATCAGACAAGAAAATATCAAATAGCTTATGAATGAACGTTAAGTATTAGAAGTATTATGTTATCTATAGTGGAGTTAAGGTTTCAGGGGGGGAGTTAGTAGTCTGAGGATAAGTAGGTTAATCTAGTTTATGATTGTTAAATGAAATACCTTATATTTTGCTCTGGGAAGTCTGGGGGGGAGGGTGGGATGAGGGGAGGGAAAGGGTGGGGGGAACATGGGGGGGAAGAAAATTCTTGTTTTTTTGTAAAACTTTTCAATAAAAAAAAAAAGATAACAAAACAAGAAAAAAAATCTTTTCCAGCATTGGCTCTTCTCCAGTGAGTCCTTCCTTCTCATTAGGTGGCCAAAATAATTGCGTTTCATCTTCAAGATCTGGCCTTCTAAAGAGCAGTCAGGGTAGATCTCCTCTAGGACTGACCGGTTTGATTGCCTTGCGGTCCAAGGGACTTGCAGGAATCTTCTCCAGCACCATAGTTCAAAGGATTCAATTCTTTGGCGCTCAGCCTTTCGTATGGTCCAACTTTCACAGACATACATTGGAAAACCATAGCCTTGACTATATGCGCTTTTGTTGGCAGGGTGATGTCTCTGCTTTTTAGTATGCTGTCTAGATTTGCCATAGCTTTCCTCCCCAGGAGTAAGCATCTTTTAATTTCTTGGCTGCAGTCCCCATCTGCGATGATCTTGGAGCCTAGGAAAATAAAATCTGTCACTACCTCCATTTCTTCCCCATCTATTTGCCAGGAATTGAGAGAGCCGATGCCACGATCTTAGTTTTCTTAATGTTGAGTTTCAAGCCAACTTTTGCACTCTCATCCTTCACCCACATCAAGCAGCTCTTTAGTTCCTCTTCGCTTTCTGCCTTTAGAGTGGTATCATCTGCATATCTGAGGTTGTTGATATTTCTCCTGGCAATCTTAATTCCAACTTGTGATTCATCTAGCCCTGCCTTTCTCATGATGTGCTCTGCATATAAGTTAAATAGGCAGGGCGACAGTTTACAGCCTTGCCAAACTCCTTTCTCAATTTTGAACCAATCAGTGGGTCCATGTCGTTCTCACTCTTGCTTCTTGATCCACATACAGGTTTATCAAGAGACAAATAAGATGGTCTGGTACTCCCATCTCTTTGAGAACTTGCCACAATTTGTTGTGATCCACACAATTAAAGGCTTTAGCATAGTCAATGAAGCAGAAGTAAATGTTTTTCTGGAACTCCCTGGCTTTCTCCATGATCCAGCGTATGTTGGCAATTTGATCTATAGCTCCTCTGCCTCTTCGAAATCCTGCCTGCACTTCTGGTAGTTCTTGATCCACATACTGCTAGAGCCTAGCTTGTAGGATTTTGAGCATAACTTTGCTAGCATGTGAAATGAGTGCAATCATACGGTAGTTTGACCATTCTTTGGCATTGCCCTTCTTTGGAATTGGAATGTAAACTGACCTTTTCCAATCCTGTGGCCACTGTTGAGTTTTCCAAATTTGCTGGCATATTGAGTGTAGCACTTTTACTGCATCGTCTTTTAAGATTTTGAATAGCTCAGCTGGAATACTGTCTACTCCACTAGATTTGTTATGGACTTCCTAAGGCCCATTTGACTTTGCATTCCAGGATGTCTGGCTCGAGGTCAGTGACCACCCCATTGTGGTTATCAGGATGTTGAGCTCGTTCTTGTATAGTTCTTCTGTGCAATTTTGCCACCTCTTCTTAATCTCTTCTGCCTGTGTTAAGTCCCCTTCATCCCTCCAATTTTCGTGAAGAGATCTCTGGTCCTCCCTATTGTATTGTTTTCTTCTATTTCTTTGCACTGTTCATTTAAGAAGGCATTCTTATCTCTTCTAACTATTCTCTGGAATTCTGCATTTAATTGGGTGTATCTTCCTCTCTCTTTTTTAAAAAATAATTTTTATTCAACATTTTTAACCTTTAAAATCACAATTACACTATTAGAGCTTTCTGTTATCAGAATTTTTTCTTAATTTCAACTTATCTACAGGCTTTATTATTTTATACATATACACTCTTAATTCATAGTTATGTATTTATATAATATATACAACATTTACATGTCTACTACACTCTAAAAATCTAAAATATAAATTTTTCCCATTTATTATCTTTGCTATACATTAGTATACATATATATATACATATATATAGTATACATAGAATACATTAATGTATTCACTATACATTAATTTTAGACTTCTTTTCAAGCCAATTATACCATCTGTTCCATGTCTCAGAATACACTGTTTCCTCTCTTTCCCTTAATTCCATTGTTAATTTGTCCATTTCTGCGTATTCTAGTACCTTTTTTATAATCATTGCGTTTGATGGAGTGCTTTCTTGCTTCCAATTTTGGGTGAATGTAATTCTGGCTGCAGTAATTATATGGAGCACGATGTATTTGATTTCTTTGTTTATATTACCTTTTATTATACCCAAAAGAAATAACTCTGGCTTCATATCAAATTTTTTTTTTTTAATTGAAAAAGTTTTCAAATACAAATTTTTTTCCCCCTTTTTTTCCCCCCTCCCCCTCTCCCTCCCTAACCCCCCTCCCCACCCATCCCCCCCTGTGACTTCTTCGTAACAAAAAAACCCTAATTCATAACAGATTACTTACTCCCTCCTTAAAATACTGACCTTTACTTACTAAAAATATTATAAATATTATAACATCCCCCTTTATCCATACATTTCAGAAAAGAAGAGGAAAAAAAACATTATACTATAACTATTATAAAATAACTTCTAATTTAACATAATAGTGTTTTATATCTATATATTATTACAACAATTCAAAACCACCTTCCACTTTAAAACTATACGATAAATCCTACTTTAATATTTAATCTTCTATATATATTACTATAACATTTCAAAGCGGCCTCCCCATAAAATCTAATTTAACATTTATTCCACTCTATCCATTTCCTCCACTCCCCTAAATATATCACTTAAAAATCCCTTTTCTTAAACTAATCAGTCTGTAGCTATCTTATTCACCCACTGTCCTGCAAATTTACCATACACAACAATTCTTAATATCTTTAATTCACTGCCCACACTACTTAAATATATATATATATATATTCCATTATATCTAAATAAAAAAAAGAAAAGACAATAACTTTAAATTTATAGTCCATATAATATCTTCTTTAAGGTCTTTCCACTGGATTGTTAAAACCAACATCCATAATAGGGTAACATAGCTTGCTGATGCAACAGTTTATTCAAGATCTTCAATCATATCTGCCCCCATCAGTAATAAATATCTTCTTATATGTATAAAAGTAAAAACAACCACCCGAGTGACATTATAATTATATTCCATATAATAATAATTGTGGGTTTCATCAGGATTATTAATTTCCATCATCGTAGTGGGTAACAACCGGATCTTCTGCATGCCCCATCATGATTCTCTTGCCTTATGATTCAAGATAATTATAATATATTTATCAACACAAAAAGAAATTTCAAAGTGGATAATTCAAATCCATCAGTTTGAGGCTCTTTCCACGTCCCAAAATTACGGCAATGCAGAGATCTGCCACTATCCTCAGGATGATATTGACCAATATGTCGCCTCCTCTATGTTTTCACATAATCATTTGTATTTTAAAGTCACTGGCTTCACTGTTGCTTGAGTTAGAAATTTCTATTTTTATACAACCTGTTTCTTTTTTTGTTTTCTTTTTGTGGGTTTGACTTCCATCCTGGTTTCCTTTCTACAGATTGTATGTCAACTGGTCGGTTTTCATTCTGCTTTGTAGATTGGTCGTGTTGATTTTGTTTTTGTGTCTCATGTTTCTTTTTTATCCCTTGTATATCCGCTAATTGGTTTCCATGCTTGTCCTTGCCTTGATAAGTCATCACATTAAAATCAGATGGCACTTCTCTCAAATTTGTAGATAATCCAGCTGGGGTATCCGATAAATCCAAAGGCAATTTATCTGGTACAGTCTCTGTAATTCGATATTTTCCCTTTATTTCCAGCTCCTTCTGCTTATCCTGTATTATACCTGAAGATGTTAAATTCATGTTCAACCTATTTTGATAAAATTCTTCCGCTCTTTCAATAGTATTTAACTGATATCTTTCTCCTTGATGTCTCAGTATAATACCAACTGGGGCGTTCCACCTATATGAGATATTTCTCTTTTTTAACTCAGACACCAGAAAACCAAATTTCTTCCTTTCTGTTAATATCTTGGGTGGGAGTTCCTTGTAGATCCATATCTTTCTTCCATACAATTGCAAATTAGAATTGAAGGAATTTTGCACAATATTATTCCTAATTTCCTTGTCCGTAAAATAAATCACCACATCTCTAGGCAGTTGCCTTTGCTTAGCAATCCAGGAATTTATTCTGAAAACTCTGTCGATCCTACAAAACACTTCCTCAGGTTGAACCTTTAAAATCCCAGCTAGAATTTCAGAAGATATTTTCCTTAAATTATCTCTATTATTTTCCTGCAAACCTCTCAGTCTTATCGCATATTCTGTAAAATTATATTGTACCATTAGAACCT
Organism: Pantherophis guttatus; assembly: GCF_059756535.1. NCBI lineage: Eukaryota > Metazoa > Chordata > Lepidosauria > Squamata > Colubridae > Pantherophis > Pantherophis guttatus. The sequence goes on along the minus strand of NC_142063.1, from coordinate 180,899,732 downwards.
CTTTTTCAATCCTCTGTTGCAGATTTTCTACATTACCAAACTTTTGATCAGCATCCATTTTAGGTTTTTCTTCTAAGCTATTATCCTGAGTGTTTATCAAATCATTTTCAATTTTTTGAATTCTATTGTCCAATTTATCTTGAGTTTCATCCATTTTAGACTCTAGTAAATTAGTATTTGTATCCAACCGTATCATAAATTCTGAAAAACCATTAACCACTTTTAAAATTTTTCGCTCCAAAAAATCAAACTTAGATTTTACCAATTCTTTAATTTCCTGCTTAAATTTTTCAAGATGCTGATTCACAATCTCATCCCTTCTTTCAATCTCCTCTAAGAGAAATTCTATTATATTAAAATCAGGTTTCTGAGACTGAAGAGTTAAAACTTGTTCCTTTAAATTGTTGGTGGGGGAATCCCCCCCCCTTGCTTGTTTATCTGATTTTGTAAGTTTCAGTGCCATGTTTCCGCCCAGGCAGGCTTTGTTAAAAAGAAAAAAAAAAAAACAAGAAAAAAGACTTCTTTCCAGTCAACAACAATATCAAGTCTCCAGGAACAAAAAAGAAAGAAAAACACAGGAGCGAAGTTTTGTCTACAAATGTAGCCAGTGGTATTTATTCCGCTACATTGTAATAATAGAAAACGGAAGGACTTTTCCTTTCTGCCTCTTCTCCAGCTGCTGCAAGCGCCATTTTAAAAGGCTTTTTTCCCCCCCTTTCCTTTCCTCTTTTCTCTTAAGTAATTTTTTTTAAAAGATAAGTAAAATACTTGCGGTTCAGTATTACAGATCCAGCTCACATTTTCTTTGAGTAATCTGTTAGATTCACAGGCTTGCTCTTGACGCCTGGCTCTGCATTAGCAGAGGTCTCCCAAAGCCCGGAGCAACGGCTGGGGATATGGGGCATCTCATCCGCTCCGTCCCAAAAGAAAAAGAAAAACTTTTGGGACTCTGCAGAGAGTTCTACCCACCCCTGCCGGCTCTATCTCCGTTTCCTCATGGAAACGGAGTTTTTTTGAGCCGCCGTTCCGTTGTGAAGGCGGCTCTGACAGGCAGTGGAAGCTGACGATCCCAAAGGAACGTCTGGCGGCAGCCAGCAGCAAACAGGAAGTCATATCAAATTTTTCTTCAATAATTTCCTCCAATCATTTTTTGATTCTTGTCCAATATTCCCTGGCTTTGGGACATGTCCACCACATGTGGTAGTAGGTCCCTTGTTGGTGGTTACATTTCCAGCAGTTTGGTGGTCTATTGGGAAACATTTTTGCTAATCTTGCCATGGGAAATGCCATTTATAAAACATTTTGTAAATATTCTCCTTGTATGCAGCCAACATCGTCATTTTATAATTTTTTCCCCATAATTATTCCCAATGCTTCAATTCAATATTATACCCAAAATTTTTAGCCCAAATTATCATTGTTTCTTTCAGTTTCCTCTTCCATTTTGAATTTAAGGCAATTATATGTTTTGGTAATTATTTTTTCATCAGTCCCTGTTAATATTTTGTCCAATTCTTGTTGCTCATTTTGAAACCCATATTGTTCAGAATCTTTTTTATATCTTGTTTGAATCTGTAGGTATGGCCATCAGTCTATTTTAAATCCCTGTTTTTTTAGATCCTGATTTGATGTGAGTTTCCTTTGTCAATCTAATAAATCTTTATAAGTTATTATCCTGTTTGGATCAATTTACATTAAGGTAAACCATTGCTTCCATGGTTGATATCCATCTAGGAATTTTTGTATAGAAATTTCTTTTAATTTTCAGCCAAATCTCTAATAAAGCATCTCTCACCTGGTGTCTCTGAAAATATTTATGGGTTTTATTTTTCCCCTCCCAAATAAAGGCGTGCCATACCCGCTGTAAATCATATCCTTCTATTGTTAATATTCTTCTATTTTTTAGAATTATCCATTCTTTAAACCATGCTACAGCTGCCGCCTGATAATAAAGCTCCCAGTCTGGGAGACCAAAGCCTCCTTTAGTTCTGGAATCCTGTAGGAGTAATTCTAGCTTTTTTCCCCAGCCAAATAAATTTTGGAGTTATTTTATTTAATTCTTTAAAAAACTTTTCCCCTAATTTTATAGGTACAGTCTGGAATAGACATAGAATCTTTGGTAAAATATTCATTTTTATGGTCGCAATTCTTCTGACCAGGGATATTTGTAGTTTCGCTCAATTCTCCAAGTTCTTTTGAATTTGTTGTAATAGTTTTGAGTATCTTCTTTTATGGAAAAATTTTTTGCTGTCAGCCAGATTCCGAGATATTTTACTTTTTTCACTACTTGAATTTCTAATATCCTAATTTCTTATTTTGACTTTGTATGAGATTTTTGGTTATTATCTTCATTTTGTTTTTATTTATTTTTAAACCAGCAACCTTTCCAAATTTCTTTATTTCCTGAATTAATATTTCTCCTGTTTCAAGGGGGTCTTCTATTATGAAAGCCATGTCATCTGCAAATGTCTGTGTTTTGTACTCTTCTTTTTTATTTTTAACCCCGTGTACCATTATTTTCACTGTTTGATTTGAATATATTGCCTTGATCATTCTGATAAATTTTTCTCCGAATTTCATAGTGGTTAATTGTGTGATTAGAAATTGCCAATTTAAATTATCAAAAGCCTTTTGCACGTCCACCATTACTAGTGCTAATTGTTTTTAAGGGTGGGCTTCATAGTACTCTAATACATTCATTATGATTCTTGTGTTATTTCTTATTTGTCTCTTGGGTAAAAATCCCTTTTGGTCCGAATGAATAATCTTATTTAGTATTCTTTTTAGTCTTTCCGCTATAATCATCGCAAAAATTTTATAGTCGGCATTCAGCAGCGAGATTGGCCTATAATTTTTAATAAATTGATTATCTGTATCTTCTTTCGGAATTAGTGTTATGAATACCTCGGTCCATGAGTTTGGCATTGTAGCTCGCTCTAATATTTCATTATACATAATAATTATACTATAGTCCAATAATTCTTGAAACTTTTTATATATTTCCACGGGGATCCCATCTGGTCCTGGTGTTTTATTGTTTTTTTGTTTCTTAATTGCCTCCATCTCTATTAAAGTTATTTTATCATTTAACATTTCACTAGCTTTCTCTGATATGTTAGGCAGGTTACTCTCTTGTACTTTTTAATATTTTCTTCTAAGATATTTTCTTGACTGTATAACGTTTGAAAGTAATTATGGATAATATTTTTTTTCCCCTCTATTCCTGATGCAAATTCCTATGTTCTTCCTGTAGGTGCTGTATCAACTTTCTTGTTTTTTCCTTCTTCAATTTATGGGTCAGCCATCTTCCAGGTTTATTCGCTATTTTGAAATAATTTTGTTTTGTCATTTTTATATTCCATATCATTGCTTCTTGTTGTGTTAAATTAATTTTATGCTTCGTTAAGTCTCTTTCTTAATTCATTCTGTCATTCTGCTGTTCTTTCTACAGTGCTGTTTCCAATATTTTGAGTTTCTCCTGTAGTAGCATTTGTTGTTTTTTTTCCTCCTTATTTCTCCTTGGTACATAAACTATTGTTATTCCCTGTGTGTGTGCCTTGGTAGTGTCCCATAGGTTCTGCAGTATTGTTTGCTCTTTTGTGTTCTCCTTGAAGAAAATATTCAATTCCTTTTCCATTGTTTGTACGTATGGTTTTTCTTTTACAATTCTCTGATTTAGGGCCCATCTCATTTTTTTTCTCTGACCTTTCCATTTTACTTATGGGTTATGATCTGCCCAGGTATTTGGCGAGATCTCTATATCCTCTAAATCAGGGGTTCTCAAACTTTTTAAACAGGGGGCCAATTCACGGTCCTTCAGACTGTTGGGGGGACAGATTGGTTGGGTGGGCATGGCTAGGTGGTCATGTGACTAGGTGGGTGTGGCCAATTTAACAGTCCATTGAACAACGCACACAAATTAAACTTTAATTTGATTTGCTCCTGGGAGTGTTTTATTTGCTTTTGTTTGCATGTTGCTCTTTTGGTTGTCTTTTCTTTTTATTAGATCGTTTTTTCCAGTCGTTTAGGAGTCTAGTCGTCCACTTCAGGAAACTCAGTTTTGCAGCAATTCTCCTCAGCCCCAAGGAGCTTGAGAAATCTCTCTCTCTCTGTCTGTCTGTCTCTCTCTCTCTGTCTATCTCTATATTCTGGAGGCAGGGAAGGTGAAAAACAGGCCGTTTTTGCCCATTTTTCAGCCTCCTTTCACACACTCATCCACCTCCAGAAGCATTCTCCAGGCTAAAACCAGGCAAAATGGCTCGTTTTGTGGCTAAAAATGGGTTGTTTTTGCCTTTTTTTTTGCCTCCTTTCACCCCCCCCCCAATCTCCAGAAGCATTCTGCAGGCCAAAACAGCTCGTTTTTGGCCATAAACAGGCCATTTTTGCCTGTTTTTTGACTTCCTTTCGCACACCCACACTCACCTCCAGAAGCATTCTGCAGGCTAAAATTGTTGAGTTTACCTTTTGGTTCCAGCCCGCAGGGCTTCCAAAGGCAAGTCCTGTGCTCTGCTGAAGGGTGAGTGGGGCGATGTGGGTGGGGTGATGTGGGCGGGGCAACCTTGTGGTGCTCCGCAGGCCAGATTAATTGCCTCAGTGGGCCGCATGTGGCCCGTGGGCCGTAGTTTGAGGACCCATGCTCTAAATTATTAATCAGTTCTGGATTCATCCATGCCATGTCTATTCGAGATCATGAACTATGGGGGTGGGAAAAGAACGTATATTGTTTTTTCCCTGGTTTTAACTTTCTCGATGCATCTCTTATGTTTAATTCTTGCACCATTTCAAAAAACGTACCCGGTAGTTTTCGTCTTTTCTGTTTATTTTTCTTTGTACTCCTGTAATCACCTTTATTGTCTACCACCACATTGAAGTCACCTATAACGTAGACATTTTCACAATCTAATTCATTTATTTTCCTGAGTAGTTTATTGTAAAAAAAATTCTGGTTTGTATTTGGTGCATAGATTGTCACTAAAAGAATTTGTTTTTGATTTGTTATTTCTGTCATCAAGATTTTACCTTCTTTATCAGTAAATATTTTTCTTGAATTTAACCAATCTTTTATATATACTGCTATCCCTCTTTTCTTTTTCTGTGCCAATGCCAGATACAATTTTGCTAATTTGGGGTATTTTAAAAAATTATGGTGTTTTTCTTTAATGTGGACCTCCTGCAAACAGATAATATCCATGTTTTCTCTTTGGAGTCTTATTAATGTTTGTTTTCGTTTAGCAGGTGAATTGATGACATTGATGTTTAAAAACATCCTTATTTTGTCTTCCATCCTGTTATTTGTATGCAAATGTTGGTCCTTTCCTTGTTCTTGTCTCAGTTTGTGCTCTTGTTCTAGCTCCTTCTCTTTCCTGCTGTTCTGTTTCCCTCTGTTCTCCCCAGTCTTGTTTCACGATTTTTTCCTCTGATATCTGTTCCTCCTGGCTTTTGTTTTCTGCTTCCTCTCTGCTATCTTGTTCATCCTCCCCACTTATGTAATGGTCGTAAAATTCTTGTGCTTTTTCCAAAGAGTCTGTACAAAATTTCTTTTCTTGCCAGATTATTAGCATCCCCTTGGGGATAAGCCATCTAAACATGACTTTGTATTTTAGCAAAATACAAAGCCAGAAGTCCCCCTCTTTCTCTTTCTCCCTTGCCTTTCGCTTCCCTTCTTTCCTCAGCTATTTGTAAGGCTTCCTCAGACAGCCATTTTGCTTTCTTGCATTTCTTTTTCTTTGGGATGGTTTTAATTGCTACCTCTTGTATAATGTTGCAAACCTCCGTCCATAGTTCTTCAGGCACTCTGTCTATCAGATTTAATTCCTTAAATCTATTTGTCACCTCTACCGTATATTCATCAGGGATATGATTTAGTTCATACCTGAGTGGCCTAGTGCTTTTTCCTACTTTCTTCAATTTAAGTCTAAATTTTGCAGCGAGAAGCTCATGATCTGAGCCACAGTCAGCTCCTGGTCTTGTTTTTACTGACTGTATAGAGCTTCTCCATCTTTGGCTGCAGAGCACATAGTCAATCTGATTTCTGTGTTGATCATCTGGTGATGTCCATGTGTAGAGATATGTATTGAGCTGTTGGAAAATGGTTTGCTATGACCATTGTATTCTCGACAAAATTCTACCAGTTTCTGCCCTACCTCATTTTGTACTCCAAGGCCAAACTTGCCTATTATTCTGGTTATCTTTTGACTTCCTACTTTAGCATTCCAATCCCCCATGATGATAAGGACATCATTTTTTGGTGTTAATTCTAGAAGGTGTTGTAACGCTCCATAGAACCAGTCAACTTCATCCTCTTCAGCACCAGTGGTTGGGGTATAGACCTGGACTACTGTGATGTTGAATGGTTTGCCTTGGATTCGAACTGAGATCATTCTGTCATTTTCGGGATTGTATCCCAGTACTGCTTTTCCTATTTTTATTGACTATGCCAGCTACTCCATTTCTTCTGATAGATTCTTGCCTGCAGTAGTATGTCTGATGGTCATCTGAATTAAATTCACCCATTTCTGTCCATTTTAGTTCGCTGATTCCTAAGATGTGGATGTTCAATCTTGTCATCTCTTGTTTGACCACGTCCAGCTTGCCTTGATTCATGGATCTTAATTCCAGGTTCCTATGAAGTATAGATCTTTACACATCACACTTTCCTTTCACCACCAGATACATCCACAGCTGAGCGTCCTTTCAGTTTTGGCCCAGTCGCTTCACTCTTTCTGGTGCTACTAGTACTAGCCCTTTACTCTTCCCCAGTAGCATATTGGACACCTTCCGACCTGAGGGGCTCATCTTCCAGCATTATATCTTTTTGCCTTTTGGTACTGTCCATGGGGTTTTCATGGCAAAGATACTGGAGTGGGTTGCCATTTCCTTCTCCAGGGGATCACGTTTTGTCACAGCTCTCTGCTATGGTCTATGGTCTTGGGTGGCCCTGCACGGCATAGCTCATAGCTTCATTGTGCTGTGCAAGCCCCTTTGCCACGACAAGGCAGTGATCCATGAAAGGATCACTTATTTCTATTGTTACTGTCAGAATATTCATGACTCGGAAGGCATGGTAACAAGGTCAGCCAATGAATAGGCATAGCAACTAAGTCAGCCAATTGGGAGCTGAGGCAGACTGGAGCCAGGGCGTGTCTTAGTCTGCAGCTTCTGAGTCTGTAAAGAGAAACTGAAACCAGTGTGTGTAAACTTGTCTGCTGATCTGAGCTGAAATGAAACTATGAATCTGCTGTTGGTATTATAAACTTACTTCATGTATTATTGTGTGTATAAAGAAATTAATGAATCCTGCTGCATCAGTTTATCTGTGTGTGCTTCTGGATTTGTTTTTGCAAGAAACTCTGACAGTTATGACAGAATGCAAAATATTATATCTCTATCCATCATCTCTCAGTCTTTTTAGAATTTCAACATTTATTGATATTTTAGTGATTCTTTTATGTTTCTCTCTTGGAATCCTATATATCTTTCTAGCATTTTTGCACAGACTAATTGTTCCCTCTGTCTTACCCTTTATCTCCTTCTGCTGCATCTTTTGAAAATCCATCCATGACCCTTTCATTATTTTTTTATTAATTTATTAAATTATTTATTTATTAAATTTATATACCGTCCTACTCCCAAAGGAATCAGGGCGGTGAACAGCCAAAAGATAAAATACACATAGTACAAACATTAAAAAACCATTTTAAAATACATTAAATACTTTGGTCCAAAACAAATTTAAAACACCCCAATTTATAAAACAAATTTAAAAGCAATTAAAAGGGAGGTTAGGCCAGATCAGCCTGCTGAAATAAGAATGTTTTGAGGGCACGGCGGAAAGTGCGCAAATCCAGGATCCTCTGTATCTTCAGATTTTTGAAAGATCTTCCCGTTTTTTCTTCTCTATTCTGTTATAAGCTCTTAGGGTATTGTCTATGTGATTTTTAGTATTTATTATTGCTATCATTTCAGTATTTTTATCTGCTTTTAACTTATTTTTATCTTTTTGTATTTTATTTTCCTTTGACCCTTCCACCACTCCTTCTAATTTCTCAGCTCACTTCTGTATATTATATTCATCTTTTCCTACCATTTGTTGAGAGCCGTCTACTTTCACATCTTTCACATCTTTAAATATTCCCATCAACTTCTTATAATTCTTTGTCGCTATTTCTAGCATTTCTTCATAAAACTTTATTGTCTCCTGCTGGGTCATTTTATACCTCTAATATCCCAATATCTGAAAACTCCAGAAAAAATCACTTCAAATAACATTTGGTCAATCCCAAAATTATTCTTCCAAGTCCCCAGATTTTCTAATAGTTTGTGCTTTTCAGTTTTTATAGTTTCCAATTTACACCTTCCCAATTGTCCATGTTTTAAAGTCTTATTTATTTTTTCTTCTTTTGTTCCTTAAAGTCCTTCAAATCCACTTTTCAGTGTACAGTTCTAATAGAGTTTTGGTATTTAATTTAATTTGCCTTCTGAATCTTCAAAAAGCTCAGTAAATATTTCCCAGCATCCAAATCACCTACTGAGATAAAATCAAGGTCAAGTAGCTTTCCAGATGTTGTTTACTTCTCTCACCACTTTCTTTTGAATTTTAAACTTTGCAGTAATCTTCTTTCTCCAGTAGATGATTCCCCTGCTCCCAATTCCAGCATTCCACAGAATGTAAAAATCAGAAACAGCTGATTGTTATCCAGTCAGGGGAGTAAGAAATAGAATATAGAAAAACAATTTCTCCTAATAGTCACTTCACAACATTGTTTCCAGGCTTTCTATGTTTTAAATCATCCTTTAGGTTTTTTCTTTTTTATTCCTTTTTAGTTTTAAGTCTTTAATCTTTCTCCATAAATCCAATTGCCACTTTTTAACATTTGGAGATCATTTTTCAGAACTTTTAACTTAGGTAACTTTCTAAGGTAACAGTTGGAAATTTTCTCACACAGTTTCACTACTCTGTCCACACACCACTCCAGCACAAGATCTTAGTGTCCCAGTTGTCCCAACTTGTGACTGACCAAAAATGGCAATCATCCCTGCTGCCATTCAGGAGAGCTTTCTTTGGATCAGCGAGGAAATTGTGATTTCTTCGCGATCAACAAAGTGCTTCTCCTTTCTTCACCTCCCCTCCAGGGAGACTTAACCTCGTAGGGTCTCTCAACAAGCAGTTGCCAGCTGCATTTCACGGAACCCAGCAGAGGTCTGCTATTTTCCATCTGTTCTCGCCGCAACGTCAACCGGAAGTCCCGCTGCAACAGCTTTCCCGAGTGCGATGTTAGGCCCCAATAAATACTGCATCCCAAGTGGGTGATTTACTTTGGGTGCTCAAATGGTATATTTCCAGAAAAGATTACATATATTTATCCCCTACCTGAAGAGTACTTATGAACATATTCAAAGTTCTGACACTCAGGCGGCCCCCTATGGTCACGACCACACTTTGGGCACTCAGCAACTGGGACATATTTACCATCTGCAGCATTCCGTTGGCATGTGATTGTGTTTTATGATAGTTTGCTGGAAATTGGCATTTTATCTTTGGTTTTCATCAAAATCGTGCACATAACAAATTATGGATTTGCTTAATGACAGTGGTGTTTAATGACCATCACAAAAAAGATCATAAAATTGAGTTAGTCATGACCATCATGATGCTTGATTACAATGCACCATGACAGTTGTAACCCAAGGACTACCTATATTAACAGGCGAGGAAGAATGTCAATACTTTTGGAGAAAAATTAAAACAAAGCAAACTAACTAAATGCCAAAGCATTAATTACAACCCAGTGAGGATTGAGCATGCTCAGGGACCAAAGAAGGTGCAGGTGAAAGAAACCAGAGTAGGGAGAATGGAATGAAAAACATTGAATGGTAGCATAACTGGCTGAACAGGTTCATTCTATGTTGCAAGACTATTTGTTTTGATCCTGAACAGAGTTACTACTTTATACTAATTTAATTACTAAAATGCTTTCTAGTCATATGTAGTATTGTAGAATTATCATATCTGACTCTTAATTTCTTGATAACAATTTGGAAAATACCAGGTGTTTGGGGCCAACCTGAGTGAAACAAAGATATCTATTAATCTTTTATTATCACATCATATATAAAACCTCCTATGAAATTAAGAATAAGAACCCCAAGTTCTAGTATTAGCCACCTAACTATCCAAGACTGCCAGTCATACATTATAATTTAATCTGAATTCATTTAATAATCATATACTTCAATGTTCTGTAATGTAGGGGAAGGGCTTTAATAAGGTCCCCCTCTCTCAGCCCAGCTCACAGTTGTTGTTGTTATGTGGAAAATAGGAGAAAGAAGGTGTTCACCACCTTTTTATAAATAAAGATGAGATATAAATAAACAAATCATGACACAGAAAGGGGAAGTGTGAAAAGATGCTCACCATGGGACTTGCATGAGCAGAACTAGTTCTAGAAGATGCTCGAGATCCTGAGCCAAGATAGTAAATGTATTCTATAGGCTGTGCACATATATACAAAAGAATGCATCAAGGAGAGATGAAAGAAAAAATAATTAGAATAGCAAAGGACAGAAAGTTATAAGCAGTTCTCATAATGCAAATCAACAAGAATGAGCAACAATATATTTTCTTTAAATAATTTTGTTAGAGTTCTGTTGAATCATGATTCAGTGTTTCTATTCATTCTGCAAATTGAGTTTTTATCAGCTATGGAAACTAAGCTATGATTCCTATATGGTATGGTTCTGTCTGTATTCTTCCAAATGTTCTGACTTTTCAGAAGCATTCATTCTGGATTTAGTCCTTCTGTCAGTGCAGTAGCCAAACAGCCCAGGAAATTATTATCATGAGATTACTTTTTCCCCTTTAATATAAACAAAATTATATCACATAAAATTAGAACTGCAAATCATCAGTCATGCAACAGGAATTTGACAAACTGTACTTAATACTTAAAACAATATGAATTATACTATTATGGATAAGTAAAAAGTTGAGGTTCAATGTTAATGCCTTATTCTACTGCTACAGAGGGAGACAGAAGTTAACACCTTTTTTTTTCTTTTCCCCCCTATACTTCTCTTTTCCCCTTCCCCTCCTCTTTGTGTGCTACTATTTGCTTTTGTATTTCATACTATAAATTAATAAAATAAACATAAAGAGAAAAATACTTAAAAGGATCTGAATAAGAAATCTTTTTGATCCAAATCTTGCTCATCTTTAAAAGCTTTTAATATAACTAACAAATATATTATTCATAAACCGTTGCTTAAGAACAAAGCAAATTAGACTGAATGAAACCATTTTACAATGCTGCTATTAATTGGACAGTTTTCCATAAAATGTCAAATTAAAATGAGAGAAAGTTAAACTTTTATTTTAAATTACAATAACAAACAAAAGTTAGCAATAAAATCTGCATTTCCCCGCCCCCCCTTTAATCATGAAATGGAGGGAGGGATATTTCACATTTCATCAAGTAACTTAAAAAAATCATCCAAGTATTAAATGCAATTGTGTTACTAAATGTGATGGAAAGACTATCTAGCCTTGATCTACATAAGCAATATATTAAGTAATGTTGCTTGAATCTAGATCTAATAAGTTTGAAAGAGAAAGTCAGTGTCATAAAAGAATGTCAGTGGAACAGATATATTATCTGATTTCAGATACGAATGGCCTCACTTTCCACAATGGCAAAACCCAAAAATAATGAATTCATGCAAATTATAATTTACAGTTAAATATAGGACAACTACGGCTTGAAAAAGTTCCAGAAGAAATATTACTCAATACCATTTTATTCTGATTTATGATAGTATAATCTGAACATATCCATGTTAGTTTATATATTACAATCCATAGGTAGTAATGGGAGACTTTAACTACCCTGATATCAACTGGGAGAGAAACTCTGCAGCAAGTGGGAGAACTGTCAGCATCCGCTTTTATATTGCTTGCTTACTACGGCTGCCATTGAAATGGGAGGAGGGAGAGCTGTCTGGATAGTTGGGAGGGGGGAAGTGAGTTGGTGGAGTGAATTGGAGAAAGTTTTCCTCAGCGTTTCTTTGCAGCTGGGAGGTGCGCTGATAACCACTCAAGGTCAACTGTCCTGGCATACCAGAAGAATGGAGCCATCGGAAGCTGCACCCCACATGATCCCTTGGGGGAATGTGGATTGGATAATCCTGACTGGACCATTAGGGGGAGTTTTGAGGATGCTTTCTATATATGATTTTCGCGCCTATTGCCTCAGACCTTGCTTTTCTTTGGTTGCATTCAGTTCATACTCAGTAAAAGTACCTTTCTCTATGAAAATGGAATCGGGGTTTTTCTTTCTTGAGTATTGAAAGGAGGCATACCTGACAGATTCACCCAAACTAGCTAAATCCCACCACTGATTTTCCCTCTTTAGTGGACTGACTGTTTCCTTGATTTTTTTTCTTGTTTTTTATATGTTGAAAGAAACGTTATTATCTTTGACTTTTGTTGCAGATTTTAGTTCATTCTGTTTAGGAAAAATCTTTCCTTTGGCCAGGTAGGCTAGCATGTCCTTCATGAGGGGCAGTGGGTAGATGTTTTCCACGCAAATAGCGTTCAAGTTCTTATAATCAACCACCAGGCAGTAAGGCCCATCCTTCTTCTCCCAGAATAGCACCGGGGCGGCTACACGCGGCCTAGCCGGTTGGATGAAGCCGCATTTTAGATTTTTATCAATAAAGTCTCGTAGTTCCCCCAACTCCTGGCGGGTCATGGGGTAGATGTTTGGTTTAAGGAGCTTTACCCCAGGAAGGATTTCTATACTACAGTCTGTAGGCCAGTGAGGGGGCAGCACATCTGACGCCTTCTCACTAAACACCTCCCTGAGGTCCCGGTACTCTTTTGGGATCTTTTCCTCCCCCACAATGTGTTCCGTTGCAGTTGCCGCCCCTTCGCTTGCCACTTTGGCCACCCAATAGGGGTTCTTCCCTTTCTTCCCTTGCTGGTTAGAGCAGATGCACAACACGCCCGCCTTCCAATTTATGTGCGGGTTCCATTTTCGGAGCCAGGGCAGCCCAAGTAGGAGGGGTCATTCCATGCCAGGGGCCACAATAAAGCTCAGAGTTTCTAGGTAATCCTCCATCCTCATCTCAATCGGTTCGATTACAAAATGGGCTAGCCCCCCCACCCCAGCTACTGACCCGTCTAGCTGACAGAATGCAATGGGCCTTTTCATCGTTTTTAGTCTTAGACCCATCTCTTCCACAATCTCAGGGCTGATGACACACTTGATGCATCCCGAATCTAGAAGGGTTAGCATCTTCCCGTGGGCCCCGGTGGATTGTACCTTTAGTTCTACTGGGATGGTCATGGGTCCCCCATTCTGACTTACCAGGAGGTCCTCGTCGGAATCGGTTTCGGTTTCGCTGTCATCGGCGAGGGTCGGAGTTCCCAACTCACCCTGTTTCAGGGGAGCGAACTGAACGACTTCTACCCCTTTTAGGGCGGTTTCGCAGGGTTTTACAGGCAGTTTGTCTGCTCTCTTCCCTCCATTTATGTATAGTATATAGAACACTGCCTTGGGGGACACCGCTATTAACAGGTGCAGGATTTGATAGGGCGCTCCCTATTTTGACCATTTGTTGTCTCTTTGACTGGAACGCAGCTATCCAATTATGTAGGTGTCCAGAGATGCCACAGGACTGTGATAGCGAACCTATGGCACGCGTGCCACAGGTGGCACGCAGAGCCATATCGGTGGGCATGCAAGCTCAGCTCCAGCGCACATGCACACGCTGGCCAGCTGATTTTTGGGCCTTCCGGTCCCACAGGAAGTTGGCAAACGGGCTGTTTCTGGCCTCCAGGTCTGGGGAGGCCTTTTTTTGCCCCCCCAGCTCCTAGAAAGTCTCTGGAGCCTGGGGAGGGCAAAAAAACAGGGCTACCGGGTCCACTGTGCCATCACATGCCAAAAGCATGGGGGGAGGGTCATGAGGACATGCGCAGGGTGAGTGGGGCACATAGAATTATGGGTGTGGACATGCATGTATGCGACCCCCACACACTCCCCCCACTTTGGCACGCGATGGCAAAAAGGTTAGCCATCACTGCCATAGGATTTTAGTTTAAGAAGTAGTTTGTCATGTACCACTGAACAAACGCTTTACAAAAGTCTATGTAAATTTTGTCTATTGCTTTGCCCTGATCGAGATTTGTAGTTCATATGTTCTTGCAGTGTAGAAGTTGTAGATTACAGGATAATTTTTTTCTGAAACCAAATTGTTTATTAGATAGTAGCTTGTTTGTTTCTAGGTGGAGGGTAATGGAATGGTTAATGATTGATTCCATGACTTTGCAGGTGATGCAGCATAAAGAGATTGGTCTGTAATTTTCAACTGGCTGGAGTCTCCCTTTTTGAAGATAGGGATGACCATGGCTAATGACCATAGTTTGGGTAGGGAGCTGGTCCTGAAGGATTTTTCAAAGATTAGGGGTTCTGCTATAGCAGTGGACAGCTTTTTTAAGAAGTATGCATATAGTCCATCAGATCCAATAGATAGATGTTTTTAGTCTGTGTAGTGCCTTTTCAACGTTATCTTCTGTGAAATCTATTTGTGTTAGATCGTTGTAGTTATTTGTGGCATGACTAGGGAATGTTGGCCATGAGCCATTGCTGTTTACAAAGACTGAGCTGAAGAACCTGTTAAAAAGGTTGGCTTTAACGGCTTCATCATTACAGTCTTTACCATTAGGTCCTTTTAGGGGTGGGATGGATCTTGAGTCTTTAAGTTTGTTCTTTACAAAATTATAGAAGGCATGGTTGGATTTCGTGCATAGAAGGATCTCTTCCTGTTTGGTGTGGTAATGGGTGCTTTCAGTCTTTATTTGGTGGTATATATTTTTGTAGTGGCTTTTAAAGTTAGCTACATAGCCAGTTTTGGTTTTTTGCATTCATTACAAGAATTTTATTACATTCTTGTAATAGACACCAAGTATGACTCTTACACAAATTATGTCTACTTTATCCCAAATACCAAGAAATTCTTGTACATCAGAAGTCAAGATAATGGAGACGATTAAGAAACTGTCACATACCTCCTTTTGTTGCTTCTCAAGTTCTTTCATCCTAATTTCCCGTGCTTCAGCTCGTGCTGCACGCTTTGCTGCAAGTCTTGCTTCACCCTACCAAAGGAAAAAAGTGTCACAAGATTGCAGCAATAAATAAATGAACTAGCTTGAAGGTCCAGGCTCTTATTATCCTATTGACTTTACAATTATAAACCCATATAGTATCTTTAGATGATAGCTAGTGTGATAACGGCTAAGATATCAGGCTAGAATCCTGAAGACTATGAGTTCTAGTCCCACCTTAGACAGGAAGCCATCTAGGTGATCTTGGACCAGTCACTCTTTCTCAGTTCTAGGAAGGGTAAAGCATTACTGAAAATCTTGCCAACCACTGAAGCCAATTCTGACTTGATGGCACACAAACATACACAAACAATTTTTAGACATACATTTGCAATTCCTGAATATTGCTGTGATGGAGGTTTTGTCTGAAAATGTTAATACAATAGGGAAAGAGCATTTATCCTCATTAATTCAAGAGAAGGCGAAAAAATTGGAAAATTGAAAGTATGGAAAAATCCTTGAGATCCTGGTTCAAGTCACTTTCCTCTAGATCCCTGGAACCCTAGCCCCTTTCCATGCCAGATGTTTACTCGGGTATTCAAGAAATATCTCATTAAGATAGTAGGGTAGTTTTTTTTTTTTTTAGATAAACCACCACCACCTACCTTGGGATGAGAAAGCAGTTCTCCCTATTTACAGTATAATAGGAAACTCTTTTACTAATAGTTTGTTTACTAATTGTTTACTAATTGTTGTTGAATGTGGAGAAACTTGATACTGAGTGGCTAATTAAAGAGGCTAATTCTCAGTAAGCAGTTTTGAAAACTTTTATAAAATAGGACTTTATTAGGACACTGACATAAAAAACCCATGAGAAAAACAATAAAAGATAATGACAGCTTACTCCCTCTAACTATAGCACTAAATTTATTTTATTTTTTATTTCATTTATTGATTTTTATCCCAAGTTTATCATTTTTATAAATCATTCAAGGTTAAAAACATATCTAATGGTCCTTCTTCAACCTATTTTCCCACAACAATTCAGTGAGGTAAGCGGGCTTCAAGTCTAGTTGCCTCTTGAAGAAGCACCTTTGGGATAAGCTGGTGAAGAGAGAATAACTGATTGAAAGTCACCGAGCTAGCTTACATGCCTAAAGTGGGACTAGAACTTACAGTGTCCCTGATTTCTAGCCTGGTGTTTTCTTCACATTTCAATCTATTCTCGTTTTTCCTTCAATAACACCCATTAATCTGTTTTTCACAGCCAATAATGCAATCTCTTAACTCCCAATTTTATACTAGATTCTTCTCTTCTCCCTTTCTGTTGAAGGAAAAAAAAAACAAATCTTAATTCTTTAAGGACAAACACCATAATATGCAATACTAATTTTAGCACCTTTTACTATGAAATTTAAATGAAGTTTTGATTCCATTGAAATTTACAGTATTAAGGAATACAGAAGGACTGGGTAGTTAGTCAAGGAGTAACCAGAATGAATATTACCTAGATGCTGCTTTTTCCAAGAATAATTTAATATTAATTGACAATAACCTATAGTTTCTCTTCATATTCTCCATTCACCATACTTAAAAATCGAAGCATTGTATTGTTATTGGAACATGGCTGACTTTAGCTGACTGATAAAGTAGCCATTAAAAGAAGTAGAAAAAGCGGGACATTGAATTTTTCAAATTATATAGAAAATTCCAATGTTGGAGGAGTTGAAATGTTGTTGTCAAATCTTTCTTTGCATTTATTTCTGTCTATGTAAGGAAATAACAAAATATCCAGATATCCAAGCATCCGGGAAGGGGCGTTGGTCCTACCTGAGATGCACCTTCTTGTTGGGTGGAGATAGCAGCCAGTCTGGGTAGTACCCGCCCAATCAGCTTGATGGACTGAGTCTGTCAATATTGCTAAGTCCCGCCCTTGTTGCCAGGCAGACCAGCTTTTGGCGAAGACCAGGAAGGAACAGACTCGGTGTGTGGGAGAATTAAAGGAGGAGGCAGGTAAGTGCAGAAAGGAGAAAAAGGAGAGACCAGACTGGAACGGGGAGGGTCTGGTTGCTTTCTCCACTCAACAAGAAGGTGCGTCTGAGGTAGGACCAACGCCCCTTCTCCGTTGTGGGTGGAGACAGCAGCCAGTATGGGACATACCCAAGTTCACTGTCCCGGGTCCGGGGGGGACCAGGCTGGTCCGAAGCACCTTCCCCTGAAACCACCCGCTGCAACACTCGTCCAAATGCAGCCTCTGCCGACGCAAACTTGTCCAGTTTATAATGTTGAATGAAGGGGACCGGTGAAGTCCACATAGCTGCCCTGCAGATCTCAAGCAACGGAGCCTAAGTGGCCCAGGCCACCGACGTAGCCACATTGTGGGTGGAGTGTGCTGTCAAATGGGAAGGTCTCGGCAGGGAACGAAGATTGTAGGTTGAGGCGATAGTCTGCCAAATCCAGCGACCGATGACTGACAATGACACCTTGCAACCCAGAGAACAGGGCAAGGAGACAAACAATGACTCCGATCTGCGGATAGTAGCTGTCCTCTTCAGGTAGATTCGCAACGCCCGCCTGACGTCTAAGGTATGCCAACAACGTTCCTGAGGATGAGAAGGACGAGGGCAAAAGTCCGGAAGAACCAGCTCCTGCGTTCGATGGAAAGTAGTGTTGACCTTCGGAATGAAGGTAGGATCCAGGCGGAGAACCATGCGATCCGCGTGGAATACACAAAGATCGTCATGAGCGGACAGAGCCGCAGTCTCGGATATACGGCGAGCCAAGGTGATGGTTACCAGGAAGGTGACTTTGCACGACAGGAGCCTGAGGCTAGCTGAGTGCAAAGGCTCGTACGGAGGACCTATAAGCGAGTCCAAGACCAACGGAAGATCCCAAGTAGGATATCTATGCAGAACTGGCGGACTGAGGTTCATGGCGCCTCGGAGAAAGCGGCGAATCAGAGGATGCTGCGCCAGTGACGACAAGGCCCCACAGGTAAGTACAGACAAGATCGCCGCCACCTGTCGACGTAAGGTATTAGGAGAGAGTCCATCAGAGAGACCTTGTTGAAGGAAAACGAGTGTCGAGCCCCAGCTGGGACTCGCCATCACTGGCGGCCTGGGGGACAATTGGAGCATCAATAACGCCCACCTGAATGCCTAGGAAGGTGGGGACTGCTCCACGCAGCAGCCAGCCAGATTCAGCATCGAGCGACACTCAGCCTTGACGAGATCGGTGCAGCTTCCCGAATCTGAGTTGCCGGCGCTGTCCTATGGCGCTACGGCAGCGCCGATACCATTGACGGGCGGGATTGTAAACTCGCTGAACAGCTGATGTGGGGAGTTGGGATTTGAGTGCCATGATCCGGCTTGTTCTGTTCTTCTTGCTGTGCTGCTGCTAAACCTTGATTAAACTATTGCCACTTGACATCGTTTCCTGGTTCTTTTTGACGGCCACGGACAGAGCCGAGAGAAAGTCAGCACTGCTCCACGCCTGTTATTGTTTCTGTTGATCTGGTGGTCCCATCTGCTAAAGGTTTGAGGATGGCAGAGGGAACAGTGCCAGGAGGGATTGAGATGAAGCTGTTGGCTGAAGCAGCAGGGGGGGAGATGCTTGTAGAGGAGGAGGTCCAGGAGGAGACCGCTGAGCAACCAGTGGTGAGACCGAAGATACAACAGACCTGGGATGAGGGCTGTCAGGAGGAGGAGGGTCTCCAAGTGCAGCCACAGGGGAATGGTGGCACAGCTCTGCTCTTACCGGACCAAAGCTGCCAAGTACCCCTCGTTAGGTCCGACCTACAAGGATTGGAGAGAGAGACGTTGGACAGATGATGAAGAGGGGGATTGGAGTTATGCTACAGGCCTTGGCCCTAGTACCATGGACACTCTTCGAGAACGATTCAGGGAAGCCAGCTTCCATGACGCCCCCTCATGGCAGCCGTGGGCCACTGGTTTGGAACCTTTGCAAGCTCCGTCATGGCAGGACACCGGGGTGTCTAGTTCGGAGGTTTCTTTCCGCCTTACCAGCCCAAAACTACGGAAAGAGCAAGCACAAACCCGGGTGAAAGACCATACACTGTCCTGGGACCAGGGGTCTTCCCTGGGAGAGGGGGTCGTATGGAGTTCGGAGCACCAACCTCAGCGGCAGGAGAGGGCCCTGTGAGGCAAATCCAACGACCATCGGCGGATCGACCACGTGCAGAGAGGAGGGGTGTTGGTGTGAGTAGAACACCTGATCTGCCGCAAGTGTGGGCTCTGGCTCCAGGAATGTGGGTCCCTCCAACTGCTTGGGGCCCTCCTACATTGCAAGCCACATTTGATGGGAGCCCAGATCGAGTGGCTTTATTTCTAAGCCAAGTGATAAGTCATTTGGACCAGTATGGACGTTGGTACCCTTCCCAGTGGGCCATGGTTGTGGCCATAACGGCAGTCCTGACAGGAGACGCAGTCGATTGGATGGCCAGCTTGCACAGTAACCATGCTAGGGAGTTAATCGATGTAGGAAAGTTTTTGGAGGCTCTTCGGTCCACCTTTGAGTCCAGCGTGCAAGTAGCAGAGGGTGACCTGGTTGCACTTAAGCAGAGGGGCGCTCCTGCTAAGGACTATGTACATGACTTCTGGAAGATAGCGAGTCGCCTGGTGGGGTGGCCGGAATGAATGTTGGTCCAACAGTTTCAAACGGGGTTGGACCAAGATCTGCGACAGGCCTGTGTGTATAGGGGCCTGGCTCCACATTTGGCGGTATGGTTCAAGGCCGCAATAGAGCTGGATGTGGGACTCAGAGAGTTCCGGGTGCGACCCGAGGGGAGCTCAGATCAGAGGAAAAGCCTAATGGAAAAACCAACAGAAAAACCCCAAGGCTTGAGAGAATCCAGACCATGTGTAAACCCGGAACCAATGGAGAGATCCCGACGACCAATGTTCCACTGTTTTAGATGTAATCAGGCTGGTCACAGAGCGGCTGAATGCCCCATGCCATCACCACGAGTACAGCCCCAAAGGTCGACCACCAGAGTGTCAACAAGAGGACGGGCACGGCAGCCACCCGAGAGGTCCCAAGCGGCACAAGGCCCCAAAGTAGCTACAGAAACCAGGCCAGAGACCCCGTAACGACTCCGATGGCGGGGAAGTTTCCTGTAGTGTCTGGGGACAGTGATGACGAGGACCTGGAAGACCCAATGGTGAGCAACCCCATTTGTCCTTTTGTGATACCGGTGATATTGAGGAATCCTCGTGCTACTACCAGAATCCAATATGGAGCTTTGGTGGATTCGGGGTGTACCCGGTGTCTTATCTGCCAAGCAGTGGTAGATGCTCTGGGATTGTGGGTGTTGCAGCTAAAAGCCCCGGTTACATTTGAACAGATGGATGGATCATTGTTGGGAGGGGCGCCAGCTACCCATGTGACGGAGAGACTATACCTGGAGATAGGGGACCACCGAGAGGCTATTCGCTTTATCGTGATCAAAAAGATGATTGAACCGATAATATTGGGGTTAGCTTGGCTTGATAAGTGGCAGCCCAACATTTGGTGGGAAGGGGGATATCAAAAACTACGACTGACACTTGGTCCAGATCCACCTGATGCGGCTAGCACCCCGCATGCACCAACTACTGAAGGGGCTAAGGGAAAGGGTTGTGCTTCGGTGATTCCCCTTCCAGAAAAGGGATTCCCCGGCGTTTATGAAGACCTCGCCCTGTCTTTAGTGAAGAGGAGTGTGAGGTGTTGCCCCCTCATCAGCCCACAGACTGTGCTATCGAATTGGTACCTGGGGCTACACTACCGAAACCGAGAATGTACTCAATGTCACAAAAGGAACTGGCCGAGTTGAGATGGCATATCGATAAAAATTTGGCTCGAGGGTTTATCAAGCCTAGTAAATCCCGTATGGCAGCCCCTGTTCTTTTCAGAGAAAAGAAGGACGGGGGATTACGCTTGTGCGTTGATTTCCGAGGTCTGAACTGAGTCTGTGTGGAACATTTGTACCCGCTTCCCTTAATGAAAGACCTCTTGGCCACACTGGCAACTGGACGAGTCTTTACGAAACTGGATTTGCATGAGGCGTACTATCGGGTCCACATCAAACCGGGGGATGAGTGGAAAACCACATTCAACTGTACCCTCGGAAGTTATCAGTTTCAGGTCATGCCTTTCGGTTTCCAGGGCGCCCCTGCAGTGTTCATGCAGCTTATCAACAAAGTGCTGCATGAACATCTGTACAGGGGGGTCTTAGTATACCTGGACGATATTTTGATATATACCCGGACCATGGAAGAACATACCAATCTGGTACGTCAAGTATTACAGAAGCTGTTAGCAGCTAAGCTGTTTGTGAAACTATCGAAATGTGAGTTCCACAAAGCGAAGATAGATTACTTGAGCTATAGGATATCAGGAGACGGTGTGGAAATGGATCCACAGAAAGTCCAGGTGATTGTGGACTGGCAAGCCCCGAGGACGAGAAAACAGCTCCAAAGCATCCTCGGGTTTGCCAATTTTTATCGACAATTTATTCCTGCATTTGCCACGATAGCATTACCCCTAACAGATCTTTTGCGCACTAAGCCCCACACTTCGAGACCAAAGCCGGGCCAACTATTGAAGTGGACAACTACATGTCAAACGGCATTCGAGCAGTTAAAATACTTGTTCTCAAGCATCCCGGTCCAACACAAGTATTTCTTGTTCAGGCGGATGCGAGTGACGTGTCTGTGGGGGCGGTACTCTTACAAAAAGATGGACAGGATCGTTTACAACCATGTGCTTATACCTCCCGTAAATTAAGTCCCACAGAACAAGGATGGGCAATATGGGAGAAGGAGGCTTTTGCTGTAAGATGGGCATTGATGACGTGGCGTCACCTCCTCGAAGGAGCATTACATCCATTTGAAGTGTGGACGGATCATAAGAACCTGGAAGCACTACAAACACCGAGACGACTGTCCCCTAAGTAAGTACAGTGGTCTCAATACTTCCACAGGTTCTCATTCCGTTTGAAATACGTCCCGGCTGGGAAGAATTTCCTTGCGGACGCCTTGTCCCGTATGCCACAATACAACAGCAAACAAGAGGAGGTAGTAGAAGCCCTTATACCACCCAGTCAGGAGTCACATAATATATCAACAGTGCTTCGGTCAGAGACGTCCTTCGTGGCTGAACTAAAGACAGCGGTAAAAAGTGATCAGTGGTTGACACAGAATCAGGCTTTAATGAACGTTCGGGAGGGTTTAGCATGGAAAAGGGATAAACTGTATATTCCGGTATGCCTCCGAACGACTGTTTTACGACGATGCCACGATTCAAAACCGGTGGGACATTTCAGGTTTCTGAAAACACTTCATCTTATCAGATGACAGTTTTGGTGGCCGCAGATGCGCGGAGACATCGAGAGATACGTGAAAGGGTGTTCGATATGTGCAGCGGCTAAACCATGGTCAGGGAAACCAAATGTACTGTTACAAACGGTAGCTGATCCCAATAAACCATGGGAGGAGATCGCTATGGACTTCATAGTCGATCTCCCCACCAGTAATGGGTACACTGCAATCTGGACAGTGGTGGATTTGTTTTCGAAGCAAGCCCATTTCATGCCGTGCAAAGGTTTACCATCTGCACAACGATTAACCAATATGTTTCTTCAACACATCTACCGCTTCCATGGGGTCCCTAAGCGGATTATATCAGATCGAGGAGTCCAGTTCACCGCCAAATTTTGGAGATATTTCATACATCGAATAGGATCTACCCAGGGTTTGAGTTCTGCCTTTCATCCCAGTACCAATGGCGCAGCGGAACGGACCAACGCCACCATCAAGCAATACCTCCGCTGCTTTGTCTCTTACCAACAATCTGATTGGTCTGGTCTCCTTCCGTTCGCGGAGGTGGCTTACAATAATATTACTCATCGCAGTACGGGTCTTTCTCCCTTCCAGACTGTATATGGCAGGGAGTTCCCAATTATACCAGAAGTAGAACCTCCATCCACGAATATAGACACCCCAGGCAGTTGGGCAGAAAAAATCCGCCGTATATAGCCAAATGTTAAAACAGCGTTACAAAAAGCTGCAGATAAATATAAGACATATGTAGATAAAAAAAGAGCGGATCCAAAGCCATTTCAAGTAGGAGATAAAGTCTATTTATCAACCAAATACTTAAAACTTAAGTTGCCGAGTAGGAAATTAGGACCAAAGTATCTGGGTCCTTTCCCGATTACCCAAGTAATCAATCCTGTAACTGTGGCTCTTAAGTTACCCTCTCTCCTGGGTAAAATACATCCTGTGTTTCACAGTAGTTTATTGAAACCCATCACTGCAGACAGGACTACTGATGCCTCTGGTCCACCTGGGCCGATACATACGGACCAATATTAAGTAGAAAAGATATTAGACTACAGATTTCGTAGGGGCAGAGTTCAGTATTTAGTGCCCTGGAAAGGGTATCCCCTAACACAGTCTTCCTGGGTAGCGGCACCAGATGTACACGCTACACGTTTGATACAAAAGTATCACCGCAAATACCCAAACAAGCGAGGGGCTCCAGGAACTGTATCTGCTATAATTAATGTCTCTCCTCTTTTTCCTACAGGTGGACCCATGGTAGAGGGGAGCCACCTGTCAAGCCCCAGCTGGGACTCGCCATCACTGGCGGCCTGGGGGACAATTGGAGCGTCGATAACGCCCATCTGAATGCGGGGACGGCTCCGCGCAGCAGCCAGCCAGATTCAGCATCGAGCGACACTCAGCCTTGACGAGATCGGCGCAGCTTCCCGAATCTGAGTTGCCGGCGCTGTCCTATGATGCTACGGCAGCGCCGATACCATTGATGGGCGGGATTGTCAACCGCTGAGCAGCTGATGTGGGGAGTTGGGATTTGAGTGCCGGATGATAATTTAGGAGCCGGGGAGGAAATAAATAGCGCTGCACGGCGGTTGCGTGCAGCACTGACTTAAATCCCGTGATCCAGCTTCTTCTGTTCTTCTTGCTGTGCTGCTGCTAAACCTTGATTAAACTATTGTCACTTGACATTGTTTCCTGGTTCTTTTTGACAGCCACGGACTGGATGAGAGACAGAGCCGAGAACGAGGATGTTTACAATGGAGGCATTCAGAACCTCCACCCCGTTCCTGTCACACCACAAGAAAAAGGCCCGCCAAGTAGCAGAGTAAATGTGGTCTGTAGAGGGACACCGCGAGGCCTGGATAGTCCGAATAATGTCCGCCGGAATGTGAGCACCCCACAATGTGCACCGCTGAACCGCCAAGCGGTCAGACTGAGCCAAGGAAGATCCGGATGGCACAGAGCGCCTTGCGTTAGAGAATCCTTGTCTAGAAGAATGCGCCAAGGGGGGACGACCGAGAGGGAGACCAGGTCCGCAAACCAGGGTTGCCGGGGCCAATGAGGGGCAAGGAGGATCACTTCCGCCCGTTCCAACAGAAGTTTTCGGATGACTCTGGGCAGCAGAGACGTTGGTGGAAAAGCCTATAGAAGGCCCCCCGGCCACAGGGCCCAGAGAGTGTCGGTGGCCTGCGCCTGAGGCTCCGGATACCGGGCGCAAAAGCGCGGGAGCTGGGCCTTTGAGTGCGTTGCAAACAGGTCGACGACCGGACTGCCAAACTAAAGAACCAGCTCCTGGAAGACACGTGGATGGAGGCACCACTCCACGTTGTCCACCTGTTGCCGGCTCAGCCAATCCGCCTGGGTGTTGGCGGTCCCTATGTGCTCCGCCCGGAGAGAGCTGAGGTGTCGTTCCGCCCAGAGTCCCAATTTCATGGCCAGAGATAACAGGGACCTGGATCTGGTGCCCCCCAATCTGTTCAGATGTGCTTTGGCCGTAACATTGTCCATGAGGACATGAGTCCCGAGAAGATGATGAAAGGACCTGGGGGCGAGGAAGATCGCCTGCAACTACAGCCAGTTGATGGGACAACGAGCCTCCACTTCGGTCCACGTTCCCTGCGCCAACTGGCCTTGGCAATAGGCTCCCCAGCCCCAAAGACTGGCGTCTGACGTCACCACTATCCTCTGTGGTTCGAAAAAGAGGCAACCCTCCGAGATGGCTGGGGACTGCCACCACCGGAGAGACCTGCGCACAGCAGGGGGAACCGGAAACAGCTCGGAGGATGTGCCTCTGCCCGCCTTCTGTAACAGTAAGAGGAACCACTGAAGCTCCTGGGCGTGTAACTGCACCCAGGGAACTATCGATATGGCGGATATCATCTTACTCAATAACTGAAAGGACAAGGGGAGAGACCGACCTACACCCCTAAGCCCTAGAGGCCAGGGCCCGCAAACTGTCCCATCTGTCTGGAGAAAGGAAGACCTTGCCCCTCACCGAGTCAATTAGAGCCCCTAAATGAAGAAGGCGGGTAGTGGGGACCAGATGGCTCTTTTCCAGGTTGATAGAAAAGCCATGGGACACTAGGGTTTCAAAGGTCAGCTGAACGTCCACTACTGCCTGCTGGGGAGAGGACGATAAGACTAGGATATCATCCAAGTAACACAAAAGTCTAACTGATCGAACCCTAAGGGAAGCCACCAAGGCGGCCAACACCTTCGTAAAGGTACGGGGGGCGGGAGGCCAAAGGGCAAAGCCCGGTACTGGTAATGGACGCCCCGTAGCAAAACCTAAGATACCATCTATAGGAGGGGAGGATAGGGATGTGTAAATAAGCCTCAGTGAGGTCTATAGAAGAGAGGAGATCGCCCCTCCGGACACCATCAAGAATAGATTTCCAAGATTGCATTTTAAATTTCCGATACACCCCATATCTATTCAAACGCTTAAGATCCAGAATGGGTCTCCACCCCCCCGAAGACTTAGGCACAAGAAAAACCTGGGAATAAAATTCCGTCCCCTTCTGATCAGGGGGTACAAGCTGGATAGCCCTGATTGAGAGATGCTGAACCGCGGAGTCCATAAGGGACCTCCTTTTGATGTTACGAGAAAGCGGACAGCAGACAAAGGTATCCGGAGGGATGGAAAGAAATTCAATGGCCACCTCTGAGCGTAAGGTGGCCTGGACCCACCTATCAGACATGGACTTCTCCAAAATGGCGGCGAAGAGGCCCAATCTGCCGCCTATGGAAGTGTCCGAAATGCAATCAGCGACGGCGCCGGATGAAATGACCTCCTCCCCCTCGAAAGGGCCATTTGGAAGCAAAGACCGCCCCCTGACTGACCTATCCTGGGAGCCCCGTTGTCTATTAAAGGCACTATACTGCCTAGACAAAGAAAATGAGGAAGAACCCCCCCTATCAGCACCTCTGAACTGGGAATGGGGGGTATACAGTGTGAACTGCGACTCCCCCTGACGATAGGCTGCCACCAACACCTTCTTCTTGTCTCTAGTCTCCGTGAGGAATGGATCTAGAGCCTCTCCAAACAATTTAGACCCCCGAAAGGGGACCGACACCAAGCACTTGTGCCTGGCATCCGCCTGCCAGTGGCGGATCCAGACCAAACAGCGAGCAGCAACCGTGGAAGCAAAAGATTTTGCGGCAAATCTAGCAGCATTAAGAGTGGAGACCGCAGAAAACTGAACAGTGGCCACAATCTTATTTAAATCCTGTCTAATCCGTGTGTCCTCTGGGGGCAATTTTTCTTGTAGGTGGCGCATCCATAGCAGAGTGGTCCGGTTGAAGAAGGATGCTGTGGTAGCAGCCCTAATAACCCAAGCGGAACCCTGATGCACCCTCTGGAGGACCAGGTCTGAGCGACGCTCGTCGGAACGAAGGCCTTCATCTGGATCCCCCGGAATATTAGCATTGGGTAACAACACAGCGACAGGAGCGTCAACAGAAGGAATTTGAAGGAGAGAGTCCAGATCCGAGGCGACTTGGAAATTCTTACGGTCGTTAGACGAGGGAAAAGGCGCAGCACCCGGAGAATCCCACTGCCATTTCACCACATCCAAAAAGAGAGGTGGGGTAGGGATAGATGTTATGGGTCTGGCAGGTTCCCATCCCGGCGTGGGGGCCGCGGGCCTCGGTCGGGGACCTCCGCCGTCACCTCGGTGCCCGCGACGGGCCCCGGGGGTGTCCGCGACGGGCAGACGGCCGGGTCTACCGGGATGCTCGGGTGGGACCGGTCGATCGTTGGTCCAGCCGGACCGGAGCCTCCGTTTCTCTTTCCCTGCCGTGATGTCGCGGGCGAGGGGTTCCTTCCGAGTGGAGTGGACCGGGGCGGGAAGGCTCCGCTTCGGTCCCGGCGGGCCCCGGCCAGCCAACCGCGGCGCGAGCGGGGATCGCGGGACAGGATAGGGTCCAAAGAGCCAGAAGAAGAGGCAGGAGCCGGGTCAGCGTTCGGTGAGGACAATTGAGCCGTATTGACGGCCTTGAAGAGTAAAGATTTAAATAATGATTGCGGAAACAATCCAGTAAAGGCCGGTTGGTCCAGAGGTAGATTCTCTCTTTTTTTTTTTTAAAGTTTTATTAACATAAACAAACATAAAACACAAATACATGTAAACACTTATACATTAACAAAGAGTCAATCGACTAACTTCTAGAAAACCTTCGCATCGGTGATTAATGTCCATTTAACCAATTTTCCTTAATCATACTATTTACAAATTCACTTGCTTATACCTTGATATATTCATTGAAGTTCAGCAGTATCTTTCTACAAACATATTAACCATTTATTTATACAATCCTACGGCTCATCTCATATATCTATTTCTACAATTCTTGAGTTATGTTCTCCTAATGTCCTATGTTGTTGGCCCTATCCTTCTTTCTAACCATGTGTACCATTTTTGCCAAACTAAATAAAAGTCAGTGTTCTCTTTATCTTGGAGCTCTTTTGTGAGTCTATCCATCTCTGCGCATTCATTTATTTTTGTTATTATTTTTTCTTCTGTTGGTATTATCTCGGATTTCCAATTCTGAGCGTACACTATACGTGCCGCTGTCAATATGTGGATGGTAAGATATTTTATCTCCTTGGTACACTGTGGTGTAGTCATTCCAAATAGAAAGAATTCTGGTTTCATTTCTACACTTTGCCTCATTGTTTCTTCGATTATTCTCTTAATCTCTTGCCAGTAGCGTTGTGCCTTCCTGCAAGACCACCAGAGATGGTAATATGTCCCCATTTGTGTCTTGCACTTCCAACACATTGGTGATGTGTTTGGAAACATTTTAGCCAAACGTGCCGGAGGAAGGTGCCATCTATAAAATATCTTGTATAAATTTTCTTTGTATGGAATCGACAGTGTCATCTTATAATTTTCTGCCCATAGCTTGTCCCATCTATCCAACTCTATATTGTGACCTATATTTCTTGCCCAGCTTACCATGTTTTCTTTCACTGTTTCCTCCTCTAATTTATACCTTATTAAATATCCATAAATTTTAGATATTATTTTCTCATCTGTGCCTTTTAAAATTTTATCTAGTTCACTTGGTTGGCTTTGAAAATCATAATGTCTCCGGTCTGCTGTATATTTTGACTCAATTTGAAGATATGGCCACCAATCAATCATAATGCCTCGTCTTTCCAGTTCTTGTCTCGTAAGTAGGTCTCCCTCACTATTCAACAATTCTTGATATTTCCGCATCTTTCCTATTTCTATAGTGTTTGGATAAATTAGCGCCTCCATAGGCGACAACCATCGTGGGATTTTACTATAGTGTTGCCTTCTGATATCTTGCCATGTTTTATATAGTGCACCTCATGTCTCTGGAAGTACGGATGTTGCTTGTCTGTGCCTTCCCACAGAAAGGCATGCCAACCTCGACTCAGATCAAATCCCTCCAAGTATAGCGTTCTCCTATTTGATAGATCTATCCATTCTCTGATCCAATTCAACGCCGCCGCCTTGTAATATAGCTCCCAGTCTGGTAGACCTAGGCCTCCCTTCTCCTTTGTGTCCTGTAAGTGTCGAGCCTCGGTTGGGTCTCGCCATCACTAGGGAGGACGACGAGGAGGGGGCAAGCTGTTGGACTCTCCGGGGGCGTGTCATCAGCTGTTTGAGAAGTCTTTACCACCTGCACACAAAACGAAGCAAACTCTTTCATCGGAGATGGGGGGGGCATGGTGTTTGCAGATGACGCTGCCTTGTGCTGTAACAGAGGCGCGCTCCTCCTACAGGCCAGCTTGAGGAAGGAGGGATGATGTTGACTGTTTGATTGTTAATTGATTTATTGTGCTCCTCCTTCAGGCCAGCTAGGGGAAGGAGGGGTGATGTTAACTGTTTAATTGCCACTTGATTTATTGCTGTGTATATAAAAGGCGCTACACTGCGATTGCGTGTAGCGCTAACTTTAAACCTTGTTTCCGGCTTGTGCCTTTCTCCTGCCTGTGTTTGCTGTGCTGAACCTAATTAAAGGATTGCAACTGCTTTATTCCATTCTGGTGTTGGCTTGTTTCCAGTGCAGTTGGGTGGACTGGCCGAGAGAAAGTTAGCGCTCCCCCACTCACCAATTTCAACTGCCTACGTTCCCTAGCTGCAGTCCGGTGGGAAAGGCTGTCGGTGATGGCAGAAGGGACGGCGCTGGGTGATTCAGAGTTGGAGGTCCCTCTAGAGGCTGACGTGGAGGAGGTGGTTGTGGAAGAGGAGAAGCTACAAACTGCAACCCCTCATCAACCGGTAGTCAGATCCAAGCTGTGCCAGCCACGTGAGGAGGACTGTGTGGAGACAGCTGGTGCGCAGAGTCAAGGGCTAGACCCTTCGGGACAGATTTCCAGTGGGGGCTGGTGGCCTAGTTCTACTCATACCGGGCCCCAATGGCCATCTACCCCCCCATTGGGTCCATCATTTAGAGGTTGGCGGGAGAGACGTTGGACAGACGAGGAAGAGGCGGATTGGGGCTATGATAATACAGGCCCTGAATCCAGTACTATGGATGCCATAAGAGATCGGTTTGGAGAAGGGAGTTTCCGGGATGCCCCGTCTTGGCAACCCTGGGCCGTTGGGGCGGAACCGTTACAAGGCAAGTCTTGGCAGGATGAGGGCCTTTCCCGGCCAGAGGCTCGGTTTCGCATCGCTAGCCCTAAATTCCGAAGGGAACAGGAAACAGGAAAAGGAAAGGGCCAATTCGAAGACCGGGACTACCACCTGCTTAAGAGGGAGGATAGCACCAGGGGCTCCAAACAGCCATCAACCAGAAGAGAGGTAGGAGCTGGAAGGTGGGCACAACGTCCTGTGGGGGAACGGAGGCCCGTTGGAGATCTGAGGAGAGATGGGGAGAACAGACCGCCTGTACCACCCCCAGCATGGATCCCGGTTCCTGGGATGTGGGCACCACCTCCAATCTGGGGCCCTCCTGCACTGCAAACCACCTTTGACGGGAGCCCAGACCGTGTGGCGTTGTTCTTAAGCCAGGTGGTTAGTCATCTAGACCAGTATGGTCGCTGGTATCCATCACAATGGGCCATGGTGGTAGCCATTACAGCTGTGTTAACTGGTGATGCAGCAGACTGGGTGGCGGGATTACATCGCAACCATGCTAGAGAACTAGTGGACGTGGGTAGGTTCTTGGAAGCTCTCCGGTCTGCTTTTGAGGATGACTCCAGTGTACAAATTGCGGAAGGAGATCTTGTAGCCCTCAAACAGCGGGGTGTTCCTGCAAAGGACTATGTACGTGATTTCCGGAAAATTGCTAGTCGCTTAAGGGACTGGCCCGAACGGATGCTAGTCCAGCAATTTCGGATGGGGCTGGATCGTGAGTTACGTCAAGCCTGTGCGTACCGAGGCCTGGCTCCGCGCCTGGCTGTTTGGTTTAAAGCCGCTATTGAACTGGACATTACACTCCGGGAGTTTAGGCCTCGGTCGGAAGTTAATGTGGGACAGAGACGGGTTCCCACGGAGAGGGCCTCAGAAAAGCTGCCAACCACGCGGATTCAAGTACCTCCGCCCAGCAGCGTCCTACCTGAAAGGTCTCAGCGACCGGCGTTTCGTTGTTTTCGCTGCAATCAGATAGGACACAGAGCGGCTGAATGTCCTGTACCTCCGGTACGAGTACAAACCCGAAAGCCGGCTACGGGGGTAGCGACCAGAGGCCGACCACGGCAGCCACAAGAACGTACCCAAGCACTTCAAGGACCAAAGTCCGTCGTAGATCATCAGGTTCGTGATATTACACCAACCACTGTGGCGGGGAGATTCCCGGTGGTGTCAGGGGACAGTGATGACAACGAGCCGGAGGACCCTATGGTGAGCAAAACTGTGTTCCCTTTTGTCATACCTGTGGTGCTGAGGAATCCCCGAAACACAACAGGTTTTCAGTATGGTGCTTTAATAGACACTGGATGTACCCGTTGTCTGGTGCGGAGAAGTGTGGTGGATGCTCTGGGCCTACAGATAAAAAAGCTAAAAGTTCCTGTGAAGTTCGAACAGATGGACGGGTCATTATTGGGGGGGGCGCCTGCTAACCATGTAACTGAACAAGTGTTGTTGGTGATAGGTGAACATCAAGAGTCCATCCAGTTTATTGTGGTTGAAAAAATGATAGAGCCAGTTATTCTGGGTCTCACATGGTTAGATAAATGGCAACCTCACATCTGGTGGGAGGGAGGTTATCGGAAGCTTAGAATCCCTTTGGGACCTGCTGTCCCGTCCCCTGCTTCTTCAGTGGGACAGTCGAATGAGGGACAGGACAATAGCTGTGCCTCCACAGAGGTGTTGCTTACACCGGACTTTCCTATTGTTTACCAAGACCTTTCAGCCGTGTTTAGTGAAGA
Source organism: Pantherophis guttatus (assembly GCF_059756535.1). Classification (NCBI taxonomy): domain Eukaryota; kingdom Metazoa; phylum Chordata; class Lepidosauria; order Squamata; family Colubridae; genus Pantherophis; species Pantherophis guttatus. The sequence continues at coordinate 180,867,946 of NC_142063.1, read as the reverse complement.
GGAATGCGAAGTACTACCCCCCCATCGGACTACGGATTGCGCTATCGAGTTAGTGCCTGGGGCTAAGTTACCGAAACCTCGGATGTATTCCATGACCCAACAAGAATTATCCGAGTTACGACAATATATCGACAAAAATTTAGCTCGAGGTTTCATCGTCCCTAGTAGATCTAGGATGGCTGCCCCAGTCTTCTTCAGGGAGAAGAAGGACGGTGGGGTTCGGTTATGTGTTGACTTCCGACGTTTGAATGGAGTATGTATAGAACATCTATACCCCCTTCCACTTATGAAGGATTTGTTAGCTGCGCTATCTACAGGACGGGTATTTACAAAACTCGATTTACGGGAAGCGTACTACCGAGTACGTATCAAACAGGGCGATGAATGGAAGACCACTTTTAACTGCCCTCTTGGTAGCTACCAATATAGAGTTATGCCGTTTGGACTTCAAGGTGCTCCAGCGGTGTTCATGCAGCTTATTAACGAAGTTTTGCATGAACATTTGTATAGAGGAGTTCTTGTTTATTTAGACGACATTCTAATATATACGCGCACCTTGGAAGAACACGTTGTGTTAGTCCGTCAGGTTTTAGAGAAGTTGTTAGCGGCTAAACTGTTTATAAAGCTTTCGAAATGTGAGTTCCATAAGTCGAAGATAGATTACCTCGGGTACAGGATCTCAAGCGATGGGATAGAAATGGATCCACGTAAAGTCCAAGCTATAGTTGAGTGGCAAGCACCGAAAACCAGGAAACAACTCCAGAGTTTCCTTGGTTTCGCGAATTTCTATCGCCAATTCGTCCCTGCATTTGCCGCTATAGCACTACCGTTAACAGACCTGTTACGCACTAAATCTCCTGTGATAAAACCAAGACCAAACCAGTTATTGCAGTGGACAGCTCAATGTCAAAGTGCGTTTGAACAGTTGAAATATCTTTTTACCAGAGAACCGGTACTTAAACACCCTGATCTGTCTCGTGAATTCATCGTTCAAGCTGATGCTAGTGACGTTGCTGTGGGAGCTGTGTTGCTGCAAAAAGATGAACAGGATAGGATACGCCCTTGTGCTTATACCTCACGTAAATTAAACACCACAGAGCGAGGGTGGGCGATCTGGGAAAAGGAGGCCTTCGCTGTCCGTTGGGCTCTACTTACGTGGCGTCACATCCTGGAAGGGGCTACTATCCCATTTGAGGTATGGACGGACCATAAAAATTTAGAGGCATTACAAACGCCTAGACGTCTGTCCCCAAAACAACTACGCTGGGCACAATATTTTCGAAGATTCAATTTTAGACTCAAATATGTGCCAGCAGGAAAGAACTTCCTCGCCGATGCACTTTCTCGTATGCCACAATATAACAGTAAGCGCGAGGAAGTAGTGGAATCTCTTATACCACCTATTGAGAGTGGGCATGCAGTTGCGGCGGTGTTACGGAAAGAAGCGTCCTTCTTAACGAATCTTCGGATAGCTATCAACCAGGATACATGGGTAAATCAAAACCAAACGTCAGTAATCTTACGAGATGGATTAGGGTGGAATGGGGATCGTTTATACATTCCAGAACCGCTTCGAACTACAGTTTTAAGACGGTGCCATGATGCCAAACCAGCAGGTCATTACGGTTTCCTTAAAACACTTCACCTGATTAGACGTCAATTTTGGTGGCCACGAATGCGTGGTGAAATTGAACGTTATGTTAAATCGTGCCCCACATGCGCAGCAGCAAAACCATGGTCAGGAAAACCACTTGGTCGATTACAATCGGTGGCTGATCCTAGTCGTCCGTGGGAGGAAGTGGCGATGGATTTTATAGTAGACCTACCGCCCAGCAATGGACATACCGTTATTTGGACAGTAGTAGACCTATTTTCAAAGCAGGCGCATTTTATACCCTGTCGGGGTTTACCATCTGCCCGACGATTGACAGACATGTTTATACAACATATCTACCGCCTTCACGGGGTCCCGAAGCGTATTATATCAGATCGAGGTGTCCAGTTCACCGCCCAGTTTTGGAGATCTTTCATTCACAGGATAGGGTCCACTCAAGGATTAAGTTCAGCCTTCCATCCCAGTACAAATGGAGCAGCTGAACGGGCTAATGCCGCTGTGGAACGATATCTACGTTGCTACGTTTCGTATCAGCAAACTGATTGGTCTGCCTTACTCCCGTTCGCTGAAGTCGCGTACAACAATATCAGCCACCGTAGCACGGGATTTTCTCCTTTCTAAATCATCTATGGAAGAGAATTCCCTGCCATACCTGAGGTAGAACCTCCAGCTACAGGGGTATCTACACATTCCGGTTGGGCCGACAAGATCCGACAAACGTGGCCAGCGGTAAAAACGGCGCTTCAAAAAGCAGCAAATGAATACAAACTTTATGTTGATAAAAAAAGAGCCGACCCAAAACCGTTTTCTGTAGGGGATCACGTGTATCTATCGACAAAATACTTGAAATTACGATTACCTAGTAGGAAACTAGGTCCTAAATACATAGGTCCTTTTCCTATAATACGGGTGATCAACCCTGTCACTGTCATGCTTAAGCTACCTTCACTGTTAGGAAAAATACATCCTGTTTTTCATAGCAGCCTCCTTAAACCTGTCAAAGAGGAAAGGCCCACACATCAGCCTGTTTCCCCGGGACCGAGTCATTCAGATCAATATGAGATAGATAAAGTATTGGATTCACGTCTACGTAGAGGCAGGTTACAGTACTTAGTACGGTGGAAGGGTTATCCACTAGCACAAGCATCTTGGGTAGCAGCTCCAGACGTTCATGCCGACCGGTTGCTCCGTCGGTATCATCGTAAATATCCAAATAAACCAGGTCCCAGTGGGTAGAACGGTTGCTATGCTAACATCTTTATTTTATTTCCTGCAGGTGGACTCCTGGTAGAGAGGAGCCGCCTGTCGAGCCTCGGTTGGGTCTCGCCATCACTAGGGAGGACGACGAGGAGGGGGCAAGCTGTTGGACTCTCCGGGGGCGTGTCATCAGCTGTTTGAGAAGTCTTTACCACCTGCACACAAAACGAAGCAAACTCTTTCATCGGAGATGGGGGGGGCATGGTGTTTGCAGATGACGCTGCCTTGTGCTGTAACAGAGGCGCGCTCCTCCTACAGGCCAGCTTGAGGAAGGAGGGATGATGTTGACTGTTTGATTGTTAATTGATTTATTGTGCTCCTCCTTCAGGCCAGCTAGGGGAAGGAGGGGTGATGTTAACTGTTTAATTGCCACTTGATTTATTGCTGTGTATATAAAAGGCGCTACACTGCGATTGCGTGTAGCGCTAACTTTAAACCTTGTTTCCGGCTTGTGCCTTTCTCCTGCCTGTGTTTGCTGTGCTGAACCTAATTAAAGGATTGCAACTGCTTTATTCCATTCTGGTGTTGGCTTGTTTCCAGTGCAGTTGGGTGGACTGGCCGAGAGAAAGCATCTTATTTTAATTCTAGCTTTCTTTCCTTGCCAGATGTATTTCATTATTGTCTTACTGAGATCCTTAAAGAAATCTTTTCCCGGACCAATTGGTATCACTTGGAAGAGATATAGGAGTCTTGGTAATATGTTCATCTTTACAGACGCTATTCTGCCAAGAAATGATAGTTGTACCTTATTCCATCTTTCCAAGTCTTTTCTAATTTGCTTCATCAATTTAATGTAATTGTCCTCTCTAATAGTTGTTGCTTTTGTAGTAAGCCAAATTCCCAAATATTTTACTTTCTTCGCAATTTGCATTCCTAATTCTTCTTCTAATTTTTCCTCTTGTGTCATTGTCATATTTTTGGTCAAGACTTTGGTTTTTTGTTTATTGATCTTAAGCCCCGCCACTTTGCCATACTCCTTTATCTTCTCTAATAATTTGACTCCCGCTACTTCCGGTTGTTCCACTATGAAGACCACATCATCCGCGAAAGCCTGTAGTTTATACTCCTCATTCCTTATCTTCAGTCCTTTTATTTCTTCTTCCTTTCTTACTTCCTTTAGAAGGACTTCCAGTGAGATTATAAACAGTAGAGGCGATATCGGGCATCCTTGTTTTACCCCCTTTTGGATGCTTATTTTTTCGGTCATATCTCCATTAATTATAATTCTCGCTGTCTGGGAAGAATATATTTTCTTAATCATTTTCAGGAATTTGTCGCCGAAATTCATAATCTGCAGTTGTGCTATAAGGAATTTCCAGTTCAAATTGTCGAACGCCTTTTGCGCGTCGAGAAAGATTAGCGCTACCTGATTATTGATGTTTTGCTCGTAGTATTCGAGAACGTTTATTATTGTCCTCATGTTGTTTTTTATTTGTCTCCTTGGGACAAAACCATTTTGGTCGGGGTGTATATAATTATGTATAATTGTTTTCAGCCTCTGTGCTATAATTGTCGTGAATAGTTTATAATCTACATTTAACAGCGAGATGGGTCTATAATTTTGGACTTTAGTCGGATCCGTATCTTCTTTGGGGATGAGTGAGATAATTGTTTCGGCCCAAGATTTAGGTGTTTCTGCTTCCAGCAGTGCCTCATTGAGAACTTGTAGTAGTAGTTCGTCTATTGCAGACTGGCAGTTTTTATAAAATTCCGTTGGAATTCCATCCGGACCTGGGACTTTGCTGTTCTCAGAGGTAGATTCTCATCGTCTGACAAGCCAGAGTCACTGTAATCCACCTCAGTCAGAGCCGAAGGATGGCTCGAATGAGAACATGTTGGAGAATCGGGGGCCCAGATCTAATGTGAACACTCCGGAGCACCCCCTTCCGGAGAAACTGGAGAGGCCGACCTCACCAATTCTTGCCTGCTGGAAGGGCGGAGTCCTGTGGCCAGGGACTTTTGATCAGCCACTTCAATGAGTTGTTGAAGCTGGCCCGGAAGAAGTTGGCAAGCAATCGCCTCCAGAGGAGGAATGGAAGCGGAACTCGAAGAAGGAGCGCTCTGCAGAACTTCAGGCTCCGAGGAAACAGGCTGTGTGTTGACGAACCAGATCCCCATAGGTTATCCTTGGCAATAGTGACGGGACAGTCCTGTAACGACAATTGATCCGGAGTAGGCGGCCGAGGAACCAGCACAGGGACTAGATTATCAGCAGCCGCAGGAGCCTGATGACCAGAGGAAGCCAGATTGGCGCAAGCTTTGTCTCAGAGTTTCGTTAAAACTTTGTCCCTCCACTTCTCAGCCTTCGAGGAGGACATGCCTCGCTTATTGGATTTGTGGCGGGAGTGCAAGTGGTGCGAAGCTGGGGATGGATCCCTGGGGGCCTCCCGAGCTGGTTGTTGGGTAGCAGACAAAGAGTCTGATTGGCCACAGTCAGTAGCACTGGCTCGCCGGCCGTGCTTAGACTTAGACAGGGCTTTAGACATTGAGGCAGCTACTAGGCAAACCACAGGTAGGCAGAGTCAGTGAGAAATAAAAAGCCCAAACTAGTGGGAGCGCAAAACTCCACAAATAGTGCTGGTGTGAAGAGGCTCGTCAAACACAAATGGGAGCGCAAGGACTCCACAAAATGTTCGTCGTGCTATAATAGTGAGGCAGACAAAATGGCGGCCGTCAATCAGACCATTGAGGTGGTGCTCACAAACAAGGGGCACTCTCTGTCACAAAAGGGGGCACAAAGCTCCACAAATGCAGGACTAGGAGCCAAAGAAGTGATGTGGATGACAGAGCCGTTCCAGATATCAGTCCCAACGGCTCGCTGCCTGAGAAGAACGGGAGCACGAAGCTCCACTAAATACGAAAGGCTGTGGAACGGGGGCGCGAAGCTCCACTAAATGAGAAAGGCTGTGGGACACAAACAGCCGCTGTAATCCAGGCGGCAAGAGTGGCTTCGTAGGCGAAAGAACAAGCGCCGTTCAAACTTCCAAAGTCCACAGGGCTTGCCGCTAAAGAGGCTAGGCGCAAAACAGTTGAAATGACAGGCACCGCTTTCAAAGTGAATTTGCCGTAGCAGAGGCTTGGCGCAAAAAGTCAGACAAAATGGCCGCCGCCACAGCTCCGTCAGCTCAAAAATGCTGTCAGTCAGTCAATTGGCAAGGAAATCGCGTGCCAAGAGAACAATTGCTTTAATGCCCCAACCAGCCGTGAGCTGAAAGCCGTCTCCCCCGAAGGAGACAGGCAACGAAAACTGCCCAAAGGCACCAGGAACAGCCAATAACAATGACCAAGTCCAAAACAGTAATTACACTCACAAAATGTAGTCAGGCAAATCCGAAGTCAAGATGGGAGAGAGAGGATCCATAGTCAAAGGCAATCCAAGTCAAAAAAGCCAGAAAGACAAACCGTAAAAAGCCAGACAAAAGTCAAAGGTAGAAATAAAGCCAGAGCTAAAGACCCACACGCCCGTCCAACTGATGGACTGAGTCAAAAACTGGCCTGCCTGGCAACAAGGGCAGGACTTAGCAATATTGACAGACTCAGTCCATCAAGCTGATTGGGCGGGTAAGTCAAATTTTAGTAACATCCTCCCCTAACAACTGTGTAATAAAAGCTTTTTCATGTCTTAAAATATTTTATCTCCTTTCAATAACTCCATGAGAACAATTCTAGAGAACAGAAAATGCTGGCTCACTGCTTTTACTCTGCTGGATTTCTTTTAACTGACTTTAATGGCACTGCAATTTCATGTAGGAGATAACTCATGAAGTTATTTCTTCAGAACAAAAGTGATGCATTTGTTAACTAAAACTCATTTATAAAGTATTTACATAACAATAAAATACCAAAACAAAGAACAATTTTCCATCAGTGCCACATCTATAAAGCTACGTATTTCACTTCATTAATATTTAAGTATTAAAAAACAGATTACAAACATATTACGTATTTGTACTCAAGCCCTTGTAGACTGAGTATTCATCAGCTGCTTGGAATGGAAATTTTTAGTAATATTTGTTTTGAAAATTGTACTATTTCACCTTCCTAGAGTTAGTATTGATTGATAGGTTACTTATAACTTTCCCCTGTAAATACTTTAATGAAATGACATTATAGTACCTTATTTGTACAAAATACATTTATCCTTTATCATTATATAAAGAGCAGCACTTAATCATAACTTGAATTAATCTCTAAAACAAGTAAGCAATCAGACTTAAATGAAGAAGGAAACTGGGGAATCAAAAAACTTTGTTCAGTTTTAATATTAGTTTTTCTGGTACATTATTCAAATGAGAGACAAGATAAGCAGTATTTGAGTATCTTACCAGTATTTGAAATCTAGTCTCAAGAATTCAAAAATGAATTGCAGAAACTATTAATCTTCTAAACAAAACCAGGAAATAGAAGCTTTATAATTCTATATAAAGATTTTAAAAACTGTCATTTCATTTTTATTTTTTTCATCTGTTTATTTGAATTTTAAAGTTTCCCTATCTAAAAATAATTCTACTTCTGTTGTGGGAGCAGCCAAAGTAATAAGAAGAAATTAACTGTACTGCTTCTAGAGGTTTCTCTTTTATTTTCCTCTCCAAATTTTCTGAAGAAGATGGAGAATTATCCAAAATTTTCAGTTCTCAAGTTTATGAAAAATATTTCCTTTAATCTCCCACTCTTACCTTCAAAATCTTCAATATGAAGTATATTAGGCTTCCCAGAATGTATACTGGAAATATATGCCTCCCTTTCCCAGAGTGTATACTGGGAAGAGAGGGAAGCAATCATTTAGAACACTACTCCACCCCACCATTAGCTGCAAATCCTGATGCAGCAAGCAATCATTAGGCTAAGAACAATGCAGAAACAAGCACAACCAGATTTTCCTCCTTTCAGAGACACAAATTACAAATATAATTGCAACATGTCAGAATTTCTACCAGCCCAACAGGAAGGGGGAAAAAATGCTGCCGTCAACGCCCCCAGACAAACTTCATAAGGGAGTCAGGAAAAGGTGAAGGCAAAGTTTTTCTGTCCAATTGTGTCTGACTCTAGGGTGCAGTGTTCATCTCCATTTCTTGGTCGAGGGAGTCAGCATTGTCCAAAGACATTTTCTGTGGTCAGGTGGCCAGTAAGGGTATATGCCAAAGGTTCATGGAACACTGTTAACTTTCCACCCAAGCAGTATCTATTTATCTTGCATGCTTTCAAAACTGCTAGGTGGGCAAGAGCTGGAACAAGAAATGAAAGCTCCCCCATTGTATGGTGCTTGGGTCTTGAACCCAGGCTGTCAACTTTCCAGCTAACAAGCTCAGTATCTTTAACAGCTGAGCCATGGCACACCTTGGGAGTCAAGAAGTTTTTTTAGAAACACTGTAACAATTCTCAGCGCTAATACAGAACTTTACTCATAAAATCTAATTTGTACACAGGAAGTCTCAATTTCCAATACATTAAATTGTTAAGACATATTCCTCTATTGTTTTAAGTTTTAAAATCAAAGGTCTGTAGTTTAAGACTCCACACACTGACAGGTGTTACTGTGCTCCAATTCCATTTATGAGGTGTGTCTACAATGATATTTGTCCAAAATCTATTTATTATTAATTGGGTACATGAAAATTAGGCTCTCTGTCATCTACCCAAGCATCTATATATATAAAAGCACAGTACCACTCACGCATCATCACAAAATCTCCAGAACCATAAAGCCTACAAACTTGAAATTTGCCATGTATGTTCTTCTTGGCTTCTAGGTGCTCACCAAGAAAGGATTTTTCAAAATGACCATCAGAGCATTAGTATTTCCCATTTTAACACACTCTGATGCTAAGGAGTTCTACTCCCCCTCCCCACCTGAAAAGACATCTGTTCCGAATGCAAAACACAAGCAGAGGAAAGGAGTTTCAGTTTTACTTTCACAGCAGCAAGCAGGGGATAGGATAGGGGAGGCTTCTGTGGGGCAAGCCTGAGGGAGAGAAGGGGGATAGGATAGGGGAGGCTTCTGTGGGGCAAGCCTGAGGGAGAGAAGGGGATAGGATAGGGGAGGTGTCCTCTTCTCTTTTTTTTTCTAAATAATTTTTCTGTTTTCTATCACAATTTTCATCTTTATCACACTACATAGTATATTAGGTATTAGGTATATTAGGTATATATGAGGTATTAGTATACCTTTTTCTTATATATATTATAATTCATGATTATATATTAACAACGTACCTTGATCTGTCCAGCGTGCTTGTTATAGTTACATAAATATATATTCATTTTTATCACATCTTATCTTACTTTAACATCCTTAATCTTTACTTCTATTCTCTAACCCAGTGGTTCCCAAAGTGGGTGATGGGATGCCTTAGGGGGGTGGTAAGAGGCAAGGGGGGGCGGCAGGGGGACGCTAGAGGCAAAAGGGGGGAAAGGGGGCGCTAAGTGGCAAGGAGGGTGGCCCCCACCCTTTGGCCTGTGCCTCACAGCACTTACCTCCTTGCAAGCAAATAGCAAGAAAAAACAACTCCTTTCAGCTTCAGCATAGGCTAATTAGCCCGTTGATTAGATTGGCCTCCTGACTTTCAGCTGATTTGCTCTCAGCTGTTTTGCACAGGGCTCTGCTGCTTGCTGCAAAGAGCTAAATTGCTGGAGCAGATTTTTTTTTTCTCTTTGTGCTAATCAAGCTGAAAACGAAATTGAAAGTAAAGCAGGCTGTTTGCTGTTTGGCGGAACGAGGCAAAATTAGGCAGAGGCAGAGGGAGATTACTTTTTCTTCTTTTTCCTCACCAAAAAAGGTAGGTGCAAACAATGGAAAATTTAGGGCAAAAGAGGAGAATTCAAGATTTTAAAACACAAAAGAAAAAAAGGAGAAAGAAAAAGGCAAAAATGGGAAGGGAGAAAAAGAAAAAGAAATGAAAGAGAAAGATGTTATACATATTTAGAATTGAAAAATGAATATTAGTAAGAAATAAATGGGAAATCATGATTGTAAAAATGAAATGAATAATAATTGGAATATTTGTCTTTGTATTTTTGAAATCTAGACAATGTCTAGATAAGTTTTTTTTATTTTTTTTAAAAATATGAATAAGTATAAACTGTAACAATTGAAATACCTTTAATGGTATATGGTGGTGAAAGTAAAAAGGATTAAGTTGTAGCTTGGATAACCGCTAGAACATTTTTAAATTTAATTAGGGAAATTGTAACAATTGAAATATTTTTAATTATATATTGTGATGAAAGTAGAAATGATTAAGTTGTGATTTGGAGGATTATATGGGCAAAACTGTTTGGGTTATTGGGAGACTTTAAGATGTGAAAATGAGTAACATAAGGGGAAAGCTCTATTTAACTAGGGAATTGTAATAATTGAGATACTATTAATTGTATATTGTGTTGAAAGCAGAAATGGTTAAGTTGTGGTTTGGAGGAATATATGGGGAAAATTATTTGGTTTATTAGTATTGATAAATATAATTAATTGATTTGTAAGAAATTGGATTGCATGGAAATAATTGGAATATTCATGTTCATATTGATTAATATACAAAAAAGATAGTTATATAACTAATTGATTTATATTAAAATGTTGAATTTTAATATAAAAATTTAATATAAAAATATAAAAAACTGTAATATTACATAATTAACCAATGTGAGGATGGATATAAAAATAGATGACAATGGGAAGGGGTATAATATAGAATAGAAGGGAAAAATTGAATTTGATTAAGATTAGAGATGAGGATGAAGGGTAATATTGGTTTTTTTTTAAAAATAGATGGGGGATAAATATGGCAAAAAGAAAATATAGAAATTGTAAATTTAATTGAAATGACTAAACACTGTTTAAATTTGTGAACTGGCCAAATACTCTGTTCAAAGAAAATACATTGTATGTTTGCATGTGTGTTTCTAATTATTGCTATTTATTCATATTTGTTCTCTTTTATTCTTTAAAGTTTAACAATTCATTCTTTATCTTAATATCTTTATATTTGTTTGGGGTTGCCTTTCTTCCATTTCATCTTTTTTATTGTACAGCAATCAAACCTACCACCTCTCTCTCTTCTTTCCTTCTTACTTTCTCTTCCCCCCCTTCTCCTCCTCCCTACTTCCCCTTTTCTTTCTCCTTCTCCTCCTCTCTTCCTCCCTCTCTTAATTTAATTTAATTTAATTTAATTTCCAATTTATATATCACCCTTCTCCCTGAGGACTCAGGGCGGTGTACAGCCAAGATAAAAAACATAGAATACAAATATTAAAAAACATTTAAAAATATATATAAATTTTGGCCCGAAAGTTAAGAAATCACAGACTGATTAAAAGAATTTAAAAATTTCTTCTTAAGCCAACCCGGCTTGCTGGAAAAGATGGGTTTTAAGGGAACGACGGAAGGCATTGAGGTCATGGATTCTCCTTATCTCCGGGGGCAACTGATTCCAGAGGGTAGGTGCCCCCACAGAGAAGGCTCTCCCCCTGGGGGTCACCAGCCTACATTGTTTGGCTGATGGCACCCTGAGAGGCCCTCTCTGTGGGAGCGCACGAGTCGATGGGAGGTCGTCGGTAGCAGCAGGTGGTCTCGCAGATAGCTAGGCCCTATGCCATGGAGCGCTTTAAAGGTGATAACCAACACCTTGAAGTGCACCCGGAAGACCACCGGGAGCCAGTGCAGCTCGCGCAGGAGCGGTGTTACATGGGAGCGCCATGTTGCTCCCATCACTACCCACGCTGCTGCATTCTGGACCAGCTGGAGCCTCCGGGTGCTCTTCAAGGGGAGCCCCATGTAGAGAGCATTGCAGTAGTCAAGGCAAGAGGTGACGAAGGCGTGAGTGACTGTGCACAAGGAATCCCGATCGAGAAAGGGCCGCAACTGGCGAATCAGGCGAACCTGATAAAAGGTCCCCTGGTAACAGCCGTCAGATGTTCCTCCAAAGACAGCTGCCTATCCAGGAGGACTCCCAGATTGCGAGCCCTTTCAGTGGGGGCCAAAGACTCGCCCCCAATGGTCAGTGATGGAGTCAACTGACTATATCGGGATGCCAGGAGCCACAGCCACTCAGTCTTGGAAGGGTTGAGCTTGAGCCTGTTCCTCCCCATCCAGATCCGCACAGCCTCCAGGCACTGGGATATCACTTCAAGGGCATCGTTGGGGTGGCCTGGGGTGGAGATGTACAGCTGGGTGTCATCAGCGTACTGATGGTATCTCACCCCAAAGCCACGGATGATCTCACCCAGCGGCTTCACATAAATGTTGAACAGAAGGGGCGAGAGGACCGATCCCTGCGGCACTCCACAGATGAGAGGCCTCGAGGTCGACCTCTGCCCCCCTGCCAACACAGACTGCGACCGGTCGGAGAGAAAAGAGAACCACCGCAACACAGTGCCTCCCACCCCCAACTCTTCCAGCCGGTGCAGCATGATACCATGGTCGATGGTATCAAAAGCCGCTGAGAGATCTAATAGGACCAGAACAGAGGAACAACCACTGTCCCGAGCCCTCCAGAGATCATCCACCAACGCGACCAATGCCATTTCCGTGCTGTGCCCAGACCTGAAACCTGACTGGAACGGATCTAGATAGGATGTTTCCTCCAGGAATTGCAGAAACTGTTGCGCGACCACACTCTCAACAACCTTCGCAATGAAGCGAAGGTTGGAGACAGGACGATAGTTAGCCAATATTGCCGGATCCAGGGACGGCTTCTTGAGGAGAGGCCTCACCACCGCCTCTTTCAGGGCAGCGGAGAAGTGACCCTCACTCAAATACGCATTAATGACGCCCTGGAGCCAGCCTTGTGTAACCTCCCGGGAAGCCAGTACCAACCAGGAGGGACACGGGTCCAGTAAACATGTGGCCGCACTAAGTCTCCCCAAAATCCTGTCCACATCATCGGGAGTCACAGCATCAAACTCCTCCCAGATAACATTCTCAAGACTGTTCCTCGTCACCCTGCCCTGATCTACCCAGTCAGAGTCCAAATCCCCCCGGATCTGAGCGATTTTGTCATACAGGTATTGTCCGAAATCCTCCGCCCTGCCTTCTAAGGGATCCTCCCGCACTTCCGGATGGAGCAGGGAGCGGGTCACCCTAAACAGGGCGGCCGGACAATTCCCTGATGACGCAATAGAGGCGGAAAAGTAGTTAGACTTTGCCGTCTTTATCGCCACTAGGTAGGCCTTAATATGCGACCTTACCAGTGTTCGGTCAGATTCAGCGAGACTGGCCCTCCAACCACTCTCCAGGCATCTTTTCCGGCGCTTCATTTCCCTCAGCTCCTCAGTAAACCAAGGAGCCGCACGGGATCGGCACCGGGTCAGAGGCCGCAAAGGCACGACTCGGTCCAAGGCCCCACCAGCCGCCAGATCCCAGGCTACCAGGTCCTCGGCCGAGTCATGTGCTAGATCCTCAGGAAATGGCCCAAGCTCCGTCTGGAACCTATCAGGATCCATCAGGTGCCTGGGGCGGATCCATCTAATTGGGTCCGCCTCCCTGCGGCGAGGGGTCGCGGTTCGAAGATCTAGCGAAGGAGTGAGTGGTCAGTCCATGACAAGGGTTCCATGTCTATATCCCCTATAACAAGACCACTCAACCACTGGCCAGAGACAAAAATCAAGTCCAGAGTGTGACCTCCCCTGTGAGTAGGGCCATGAACTAACTGGGTCAGGTCCATGGCCATCATGGAAGCCATGAACTCCCGAGTCACCTCAGACGTTTCACCAACGGATGGCAAGTTGAAATCACCCATGACTAAAAGCCTGGGTGTATCTACTGCCACCGTGGCTATCACGTCGAGTAGCTCAAGTAGGGCTGTTGCCACGCGGCAGGGAGCCAGGTACGTAAGCAACAAGCCCATCTGGACCCCACGGCCCCACCTCACAAGGAGGGACTCACATCCGGCTATCTGAGGCACAGTGGTCTCCCTCGGACCCAGATCCTCGTTAATAATAACCGCCACCCCCCCCCGCCCCTCCCCTGGGCCCTCAGCTGATGGAATGCTCTGAAGCCTGGTGGGCACATTTCAACCAGAGGGACGCCACCCTCCGGGCCCAACCAGGTCTCCGTAATACCCGCCAGGTCCGCTCCTCCCTCTTGTATAAGATCGTGAATGAGGGGGGCCTTATTGACCACGGACCTGGCATTGCACAGCATCAGCCGAAGGCCCAGCTCCTGAGTATCTAAGCCACCTAGTATCCGAGCGGAGCCTTGGGGACCGAGGCAAGCAATTGCTCTCAGACAGCGAGTGTGAGCCCCCAACACCTGATGTGGTCCCCTGCTCCCGCCATATCTGCCCCTCCCATCTACCGTGCCGATGGTACAGCCCTCATAGATATCGTCCCCCATCCCTTTCCCAATCCCTCGTCCAATGCCCCCCAAATCGTTACCCTGTGCCGGGCACGGCTCTGACCCTGGTGGATTTCCCCCCCCCATCCGCCATAGTCGTCTTCCCAGTATCTTTAAAATAATAATTACAACCCCCCCCCCGGAACCCTTAAAATCTTAAAAAATTTCCCTAAAAAGCCCCATAAATTCTTCCTTGCTCCATGCCATCTCTCCGGACTCCAAAGTCCGTCATCGAGATAGGCCCTCGATAATGTGGGGGGCCAAATCTGCGAGAGGGGAGAATCTCGCAGGGTGAGGAGTTCCGACACCGAATACATATAGTCATCAGGGGAAACAAAGTCCAAGGATGGGGGGACCGCTGATGTTACAGACATAGGGAAAATTCCAGTCCATGGTCAGGCCGCCAAGCTCCACTGTCCTCTCACGACAGTGGCTAAGGAGGTGCATATCATTCGACCCCGAAAGTTTCCAGGACGGCCATCTCTCACCAAGGCCAACCCATGGAGACTTTGATAGAAAGCTCAGGGGTGAGGATAGCCATATTCCGCCTCCTCGGGCCTTATGTCCATAGAACCAGTATCCCTCCTGGGATTAGCGGCATCAGGGAATCCAATATCCAGCTCAAAGGAGGTTTAAGTTCGTAAATGTTCGTCAAAGAAGTTCTACATGGTAGGGAATCCAAACAGGCCAGATGGAAGTGGGGAAATTAGGGGTAGTTCAGCAGGCCAAGATGGATAGGAAGCTATGATCGTAATAGGCCAATAGGCCAAAACTCAGTCCGAAGGAAGGAGGGGGGGGGATTCAAACCGCATAAGTTTGTAGTCATTTTCCGGCCCCAGTAACCCTCAACCTTCCATTCTAGTGAGTAAAGCTCCTCTATTTCGTTCCCCCCCATCCAGCTCACCCTCTTACCCTCTCTCCTGCTCTAATTTCCCTTCCCTTCCTTCCTCCCTTCTCTTCCTTCCCTCTCTTTCCTTCCTTCATCTCTCTCCATTGCTGTATTCATTTTCAATTTTATATTTTCCACTATGGAGTTCAGGCAACCCCAGTCTTTCTTTCATTTATCAAGTATATTTCTCAAAATTTCCCCTCATCTTTTTAATTATTAGCAGTATATTTCATCTTATTCCATTTTTTCTTTTAAATATTTACTCAAACAATCTTCCAATCCTTAGACTTTTTACTTTTAACAATATATATTTACTTTACTTCTTACAAGTATATCATTTGAATCATTTTTTGCATTTTCATTTTAATTCAGTTTTACATTTAATTTCCATATTCAATTAATTCTTATATTATAATTTATTCTCTCCTTTAGTGCTTCTTCCAATATCATTCTTTCTTTCACATTACATTGTTCTATTTTTCATTTAACAGCATTTTCACATATAATTTCTACAACTAGCATCCTTCTCTTTATTAACAAATTAACGTTTTCACTGACTCTTAACCATTTTCTCTTAGTCTCTCCACAGTTCTCTTTCTAGATGTTTTCCTCCCTTTCTCCCATTTCTTTACCTTCTTTTTCCTGTTCTTATATCTCCTTCAGCCTTTTTCCTTTAATTTTAACTATTATTTTTCATTCTCAATCTTACCCCATTTATTTCTCTTTTCTTCATATTTGAGATGTATTTTCCCATATCCATTTTTATTCTATCACTATTGAATCCAGTGTAATCATCTTTATCTTTTTTCAATTATTTCCTTTTCAATATTATCTCATTTCTCTTACTTCTCATTCATCTTTCTTTTTTTTGCAAGCTAACCAATTCTCTGCTTCTTTATTTCCCTTAAATGCCTCCCTTACTTTTTGAAACATCTCCCTTAGTGTCCCATATTCATCCTCCCAATCTTCCATATTTTCAATTTTAAAAGGCTAGGATTTTTAAGCTTATTCTTTTCTTTTACATATGTTGGGGGGGGATGCTTTTCAAGGAGCCACAAGGGGGTCTGAGAGCAGAGTCATTCTGACAGTGTCTTTTAAAATTGCTTGGAAGACCCATTTTTTCCCTAACAATAATGGTTTGTATACTTTGGAATAAAACATATACCTGGAAAAAGTACTTGCAAAACGTGGACAGAAGGAAAAGAAAGGCAGGACTGGACTCATTATCAGTAGCTAGTTAGTTCATTGTTATTAGTGACTCCCACTGATTCTAAACTCATTTTAAGACTGGGATTGATGACTACTGAAATTTAAGTATTCAACATTGGTCTCAGAAATCTTTGATTTGAACTATCAAATCTCTGATTTGAACTATCAAATCTTTGATTTGAACTGAGATGAACTATGGCAAGAAAAATAGTAAAATGGAGCAAAACTCATTTAACCATAATAATTTCTAGATATTTTAAGTGTAGAGAATTCAAGTGTTGAGAATGACCCATTATTTCATCTCTTTTTCCGCACTAGGTACCACTATTTGATTTCTTTTCATTTTATTCAAATAACAACAGAAAACCCAATACAGTTCAGTATGAATTGGCTTTCCAGTCCTTCCTTGATGCACTTTTTCACATCGGTTATCTAGTTTAAATGCCAAAGAAAAATCAATAATATATTTTTCAGACCTTTAGAGGATCACACTGTCAATTGTTCACACTGCTCAAGCAAAACTAACAGGTGTGAAGGGGCGTTGGTCCTACCTGAGACGCACCTTCTCGTTGGGTGGAGACAGCAGCCAGGATGGGGTGTGGTCATCTGTTAGGCCGATAGACTGAGCCCATCAAATTTGCTAAGTCCCGCCCTTGTTACCGGGCAAACCCAGCTTTTGGCGAGGACAAGAAGACAGGCTCGGCGTGTGGGACACCAAGAACAGGTTAAGGAAACAAGACAGGTAAGAAACCAAAACAAAGGGCCAGACTGGCGAAAGAGAGGGAGGGTCTGGCTGCTGTCTCCACCCAACGAGAAGGTGCGTCTCAGGTAGGACCAACGCCCCTTCTCCATTGTGGGTGGAGACAGCAGCCAGGATGGGACATGCCAAAGATTCACGTCCCTACGGTCGGGTGGGACCAGTCTGGTCCGAAGTCCCCTCCCCAGAGACAACTCGCTGTAATACTCTACGGCCAAAGGCGGCATCTGCTGAAGCAAATTTGTCAATTTTATAGTGTTGAATGAATGGAGAAGGCGATGTCCACGTAGCCGCTCTGCATATTTCGAGCAATGAGGCCTGAGTAGCCCAGGCTGCCGATGTCGCAGCACTGCGGGTAGAATGCGCCGTCAATCGAGATGGTCTCGGGAGAGATCGTAACTCGTATGCTTTGGATATCGTCTGCCGGATCCAACGGCCAATGGTCGATGAAGACACCTTGGAGCCCAAGGATACCGGTAGGAAAGAGATAAAGAGGGCCTCCGATTTACGGAAAACCGCCGTCCGCTTAATATAGATCCGCAGGGCCCGTCGGACATCCAAAGAGTGCCACCGCCGTTCAAGTCCATGGTTCGGATGAGGACAAAAGTTGGGCAGGATGAGTTCTTGCATGCGATGGAAGGTGGTGTTAACTTTAGGTACAAAGGTTGGGTCCAAACGGAGAACCACACGGTCGGTATGGAACACACAGAGGTCCTCCCGGATTGAAAGAGCGGCCAACTCAGAAATGCGTCGGGCCGAGGTGATTGCAACCAAAAAGGCGACCTTGCACGTCAAAAGGCGAAGGCTAGTCGTGCGCAAAGGCTCGTATGGAGCTGACGTAAGGGAATTTAGAACAACCGAAAGGTCCCAAGTTGGATATCTGTGCAACACAGGAGGGGAAAGGTTTGTAGCCCCTCGCAGAAATCGGCGGATTAAAGGGTGTTGTGACAAGGAGGATAAAGACCCAACAGTAAGGACCGATGAGATCGCCGCCACTTGTCTCCGCAATGTGTTGGGGGACAGTCCGTTGCGAAGACCTTCCCTTAAGAAAACGAGAACATTAACAATGGAGGCCTGGAGAGGGTGAACCGCCGCTCGATCACACCAGGCACAGAACGACTTCCAAGTGGCCGAATAAATTCGGTCCGTAGACGGCCTTCTCGACGCCTGAATAATAGAAATCACGTCTGGAGGAACGTTGACCTCCCGAAGTGCCTGCCGCTCAATCGCCAAGCGGTCAGACGGAGCCACTGTAAGTCCGGATGTGTCAAGGTCCCTTGGGTTAAAGCGTCCTGCGGTTGAGGAAGTTGCCAAGGTTGGTCTATCGACAAAGATACGAGGTCCGCAAACCAAGGTCTGCGTGGCCAATGCGGGGCCACCAGAATGATCTCCGCCTGTTCCATCAGCAATTTGCGAACTACCCGGGGAAGCAGAGGAACCGGAGGAAAGGCATAAAGGAGCCCTGGGGGCCACGGGCAGCGGAGAGCATCGACGGCCTCTGCCTGAGCTGACGGGAACCGTGAGATGAATCGCGGCAGCTGCGCATTGTCCGACGTGGCAAAAAGATCGACCACCGGCATCCCGAAACGCGACGTGATCTGTTGGAAGAGGCGAGGGTTGAGACGCCACTCCGCATGGTCCAGCCGCTGACGACTGAGCCAGTCGGCTTGCAGATTGGTGACACCGGAGATGTGTTCTGCCCGCAACGAAGCCAGATGGATCTCCGACCAAAGGCCCAACCGTAACGCTTCCGACATTAGAGAGAGAGACCGTGTGCCCCCTTGACGGTTGACATGGGCCTTCGCGGTGATATTGTCCGTGAGGACCAGAACGTGGGAGTTGGACACAAGATGATGAAAGGTCCGAAGTGCCAGGTAGATTGCTCGCAGTTCCAACCAGTTGATGGAGCGACGGGATTCGACGGAGGTCCAGACACCTTGAGCCAGTTGACCCCGACAATGAGCACCCCAACCCTGGAGACTGGCGTCCGTTGTAACCACCACTCTCTGTGGATCAAAGAAAAAACAACCTCGGGAAAGTGCTGGAGACCGCCACCACCTTAAGGACCTAAGTACCTTCCTAGGGACAGAAACCTTCATGGGGGAGGTACCTCTACCCGCTTTCTGTAGAGGTAACAGGAACCACTGAAGTTCCCTCGAGTGTAACTGGGCCCAAGGAACAATTGAAATGGCGGAAATCATCTTGCCCAGGAGTTGGGACAAGAGCAGGGGAGAGGAAAGTGGAGTTCGTTCAACTTTGGAGACGAGGGATCTCAAACTCTCCTGTCTCTCGTTCGAAAGGAAAACTCTCCCCGTAACGGAATCTATCCGAGCCCCCAAGTGAACCAGATTAGTAGAAGGGACTAACTGGCTTTTCGCCAAGTTAACTGAGAACCCGTGAGTAGTAAGGGCAAGGAGGGTGGATTGCAGGTCAGAGGCAGCTTGTTGAAGAGTAGGAGACAAAATCAGGATATCGTCCAGATAACATTGCAGACGAATAGACTTAGCCCTAAGGGAAGCTGCCAGGGCAGCCAGTATCTTGGTGAAGGTACGAGGAGCCGAGGAAAGGCCAAAGGGCATGGCCCTATACTGAAAATGGCGCCCCCCGTAACAGAATCTAAGGAACTTCCTATGGGAAGGGAGGATGGGGATGTGGAGATAGGCCTCCGTGAGGTCTATGGAAGAGAGGAGATCGCCCCTCCTGACACCGTCTAGGATTGATTTTAGTGAGTGCATCTTAAACTTCCGGTATAGGACATACCGGTTGAGTCGCTTAAGGTCCAGAATGGGTCTCCACCCCCCCGAGGATTTGGGAACGAGGAAGACACGGGAATAAAATCCCGTGCCCCACTCACGCAAGGGCACAGGCTGAATGGCTCTGATTGATAGAAGGTGCTGAACCGCCGAATCCATAAGGAACCGTTTCTGGATATCATTAGAAAGGGGACAGCTTACAAAGAACCTTGGAGGAGGGGAAAGAAATTCAATGGCCAACCCAGATCGTAAAGTGGCCAGGACCCATTTATCCGAAGTCGAGCCCTCCCAGACAGGGGCGAAAAGGGCCAATCTGCCCCCTATGGGAGGGTCCGGAATGCACTTAGCGACGGCGCCCGGAGAAACGACCCCCTCCCCCCCGAAAGGGCCGTTTGGGAGCAAAAGTCCTACCTCTGGGAGGTCTGTCCTGACCGGCCCGTTGTCTAGGTTGGAAATTCCCTTGTGACCTAGGGAGAGAAGGGGAGAAGAAAGATCCTTCATACGGGCGAGATTGGGGGCGAGGAGTGTACGGGCGGAACCTGGAATCCCCCCTGCGAAAGACAACTGGAAGGAATTTCTTCTTATCCTTTGTCCCTGAGAGGAAAGGATCCAGAGATTCCCCGAATAGCTTGGAGCCCGTGAAAGGGACAGACGCCAGGCGCCATTTATGCCTAGCGTCGGCTTCCAGTGGCGTAACCAAACTAATCGACGCGCCGTAACCGAAGATGCTAGAGACTTGGCCGCAAAGCGAGCGGCGTTCAGAGTAGCGTCCGCCGAAAACTGTGTGGCAGCTAAAATCTTGCTTAAATCCTGTCGTACTCGAACGTCCTCCGTAGGCAACGACTCCTGCAAATGTTGAAGCCATAAAAGAGTTGTACGATTAAAAAAGGAGGCAATAGAAGCTGCTCGGATGGCCCATGAAGCACCTTGGTGGGCTCGTTGGAGCACGTGTTCAGCCCGGCGTTCCTCCGGACGAAGGCCTTCCTCAGGATCACCGGGAACCGCTGAGTGAGGTAAGAGGGCCGTCACGGGAGCGTCCACAGATGGAACCTGGAGAAGAGAATCTAGATCCGGAGCAATACTGAAGTTTCGTCTATCCGCTGCCGTAGGTGCCGGAACAGAACCCGGTGAAGACCACTGTTTCTTGATAACATCGAGAAACAAAGGGGGAGTAGAGATGGTATCTACAGTCCTAGCTGGCTCAGCAAAGAGAGGGCTTAAAGGACCCTTAGATGTAGAAGCAGAAACCGGTAAAGGTGAAGGGGAGCTAAGCTGGGCCGTAGCAATGGCCTTATGTAGTAGGGATTTGAACAAGGACTGGGGAAAAATACCCGTAAAGGCGGGCTGTTCAGGAGGCAGATCATCATCCTCCGAGAGTTCCAGGTCATGAGGGTCATCAGCCGCATGAGAAGGGGATCTGCTGGCCGTAGAAGACACGGGAGAGTCAGGAGCATTGACGGACAAAACATCATCCAGAGTCCCATCCCTCGAGAGGGGGAAACCACTGAACGCACCGAAGCTGCTCTGCTCGTGGACTGAAAATGCGAGGCCAACGACTGTTGGACAGCTGCAGCAATCATCTGTTGTATTTGTTCCGTGGACGGGAAAGAGTGCTGTTGTGTCCCGGTTGGAATGGCTTCTCCAGCAGGTGGAGCTGGGGATGATTCCGGAGGAGGAACAGAGGTCGTAGGCGCAGACGAACCCCACAGATCAGTTGTTGCAATGACCGCCGGACAGTCCTGAAGGGAAAGACGATCCCCTTGAGATGCAGAATCGGCACCCGTAGGGGGATGGGTCGAGACTGAAGCAGTCTCCATGCCTACTGACTGAGCGCCACTGGCCTTGGCGCAAATCTTCTTCAGGACTCTGTCCCTGCGAGCCTCCGCACGAGAGGGTGCCTTGCTGAGAGGCTGAGAGGAGCCAGAAGGGTCTAGTCTGGAAGAAGATCCATAGGGAACCTCTTTAGTAGCAGAAGAAACTCTCTGAAGATGGTGGGAATCAGAATTCCTGGCCTTGTGGCAGTGCTTAGATTTATGGGAGGCCTTAGGCATGATGACAGTAAGGCGAACTGCCAGATGATTGTTGTAAAATAGGTACGAGAGTGCACAAGCCAAGGGAAGGGGGGCATTAATGAATGTGGCTCAGCCCCAAATATGACACCAGGGAGCGCAGACACTCCACAAGTAATGGTTTGAAATAACCTGGACGAAACAGAGATTGAAAAAGGCAGGGGGGGCGCGAGACCCCACTCAAAAACGTTTCCTCAGCCCAGACACGAGCAGTCCACCAACCAAACGTAAAGGAAGGGGGGGCGCAAAGCTCCACCAGCAATAAGCACAGAAATTAAGGCCAGGCAAGTCAACAAATAACAGTAAAAATTCCTCTGGTATCAGGGAATGGCATACAGCTCCGTTCAGGCTCCTAATACCCGTTCGCGCCAAAAACCTTCCCAGCCGCTCAAGCGGCGCTGCGGGGAGAGGCGCCTAAGCCAATGGGCTCCACCAGCTGATTTGCGCCGTTAGAGGAGAGTACAAGGCAGAATCGGCCACTAAGGGTGACAGTGGTCAAAGGGAAGGGCTGTAAGCTTCCCTCAACGCCGTTGGGAGCGTTAAAACTCCACGAAGCAGCTGTCAAAGAGACAAACGGCGAGCAGAAAAAAACGGAGCTTTTTAAAATCCAAAATGGCCACCGGGAGGTTTGAAAAGGGGGCGCGAAGCTCCACAGGCAGCAGGATTGCCCTCAGGACCCAAAACGGCCAGCTGTGGTGGTAAAAGGGGAGCGCAATCACTCCACAATGCCCCCAGGGTCTTTTCCCCCCAAGGACTTCCCCCCCACGCAAGGAAAGGGGCGCAGAGGGATTCCACCACCCCCCCCAGCAACCAGTAAGGTCAGTTACTGGGGAATAAGCTTACTGAAAGTTGAAATCGATGTCCAAAGAAGATCCAATAAACAGTCCGAGTCAAACCAGAGCAGTAATTAGTGAAAAGCAGAGAAATAGCAGCCAGGAAAAGGGAAAAGGGTTCAAGAGGATCAGTCCCACACGCCTGTCTAGGCTGACAGACTGAGCCAAAAGCTGGGTTTGCCCGGTAACAAGGGCGGGACTTAGCAAATTTGATGGGCTCAGTCTATCGGCCTAACAGATGACCACACCCCATCCTGGCTGCTGTCTCCACCCACAATGGAGAATTAAGTTTTAGCTAAAAAATGGACCTTTAATTCCAGAAGTCCATTCTTTAAACTTGGACTTCTGGAATTAAAAGACTCTGGATTAAATGGTACTCCAGACAAAAGATGAAGAAGAGTACCTTGCTTTTAGACATGATAATAGCTGTCTAGAAAGGTGAGTTATGAGCTATTTTTACATCATCAGAAATTTAATTTATTACCTGTTAAAAATGCAAAGACAAGGAGTACAAGGAGCAAATAAAAGACCTTCATGTTGGGGTTGGTTCTGGACCAAATCTTACTTGTGGGACAGAAACCAGCTCTCAGCCCTCCTTGTGACTTCTTGAAAAGCATCCTCCCCACCACACGCTCCACCGCCTGAGGAGGCAGGGGAGGGCTGCAGGTTGATCCCAAGGAGGTCTGGGAATGGGTGTGAATTCATCCCACAGCCCTCTCCATCCCCTCCTCTGTGAAATTGCTTTCTCCCACTCGCTGGTGGTCAGCAAATTCAAAAGGAACCCCCAGCTGAGAATCACTGCTCTAGATTGGTTGATTCAGGGGATTTCTTTAGTGTTAAACTAATAGCGTTAGCTATTTTTATTACAGGGATAGATTTGTATTGGAGCAGCCTGCAGGCCTCCCAAAGGCTCTGTGCACCCTGTTTTTGCGAAAAACGGGCCCCGTTTTGCTGGGCAAGGCTTCAGGAGGCCAAAAATAGCTGTATTCCGTGTATTTTACTGTTACTATCTTCCTTAGTGGGTCGTGCAAACCGCTATTCCGAACAATGCTATTTACAGGGGGTGGGGGTGGGTTGACCCGGTTCTCACTGGTTCTATAGAACCGGTAGTAAAACTGGCAGGAGGCCCCGCCCACCGACCCCAACATCACCAAAAAGCTTCTGCACATGTGCAGAAGAGTGCGTGCATGCGCGAGTGAAGTAAGCATGCGCGGCCCCGCTGCAAACCGGTAGTAAAGGTAAGTAGAACCCACCCCTGGGTGGGGGGCACTGAGGATGAGTTTGTAGTACCAAGGGGGCGTTGGACTGAAAAAGTTTGGGAACCAATGCTCTAACCAGTTGTACCATAAAGTCCAAATCAAATAGTAGACAGTTTCTCCTCTGTCTTTTATTTCCATTGTCAGCCTATTCATCTCCACACATTCTAGCACTTTCCTTATCACCATTCCATCAGAAGATATGCTTTCATTCTTCCAATTTTGCGTATAAACAATTCTTGCCGTTGTTATGTGTAATATTATGTATTGAAGTTTTTTAAAATTATAATTTCCTATTAATATACCTAATAGAAATAACTCTAGTTTTAGATCTATTTGTTGTTGGGTAATTTCCTCTAGCCAGTTTCTTATTTTTATCCAGTATTTTTTTGCTTCTTGGCATGTCCATCATATGGTAGTATGTTTCCTGCTTCTGTTTACATTTCCAACAATCACCTGGTCTATTTGGGAACATTTTTGCTAATCTCGCTGGGGGCAAATGCCAGCGATAAAACATTTTATATAAATTTTCTTTGTATGCCGCTGACATTGTCAGTTTATAATTTCCCCCCCACACAACTTTTCCCATTTCTCTAATTCTATGGTATAACCAATTTTTTTTGCCTAAGTTATTATAGTTTCTTTAACCGTTCTTCTTCCATTTTAAATCTCAATAAATAAATGTAAATTTTTTAAATCATTTTTCCTCGTTCCCCTGTAATATTTTGTCCAGCCTTTGTTGTTCCCTATAGAAACCATACTTTTCCATGTCTTTTTTATATCTCGTTTGAATTTGTAGGTAGGGCCACCAATCTATTTCAATTCCCTGGTTTTTTAATTCTTGATTCATTTTTATGTTTCCTTGATCATCTAGTATGTCTTTATATCTTGTTATTTGGTCTAAGTCCAACACATTCAGGCATATTAATGCTTCCATAATCGATAGCCAAACTGGTATTTTATAATACCACTACAAAGTGGTCCTTCTTTATTTTTCCCCATACTAGTAAAAGAGCGTCTCTAATTTGATGTCTTTGAAAACATGTATGTGTTTTGTTTTTCCCCTCCCATATAAAGGCATGCCAACCTAGTTGTAAATCATGGCCTTCTATTGCCAGAATCCTCTTATTTTTTAGGTTTATCCAATCTTTTATCCATGTCAATGCTGCCACTTGATAATATAACTCCCACTCCAGGAGTCCAAAACCGCCTTTATTTCTACTGTCTTGTGATAGTTTTATTCTTGGTTTTTTCCATAGCCAAATAAATTTTGTTATTATTTTGTTTAGTTCTTTAAAATGTTTCTTTCCTTATTTTATCGGTATTGTTTGAAATAAAAATAAAATTTTTGGTAATATGTTCATTTTAATTGTGGCAATTCTTCCAATTAGCGAGAGTTGTAATTTTTTCCAATTCCCCAGATCTTTTTTTATTTGCTGAAGCTTATTGTAATTATCCTCTTTGATCGATGAACATTTTGCCATTAGCCAGATTCCCAGGTATTTAACTTTCTTGGCTATCTGAATATCAATTTTACCCTCTAGTTCTTTTTTCTGTTTATTGGTCAGATTTTTAGCTATTATCTTTGTTTTGTCTTTATTTATTTTAAGTATGGGCACTTTACCAAATTCTTCTAATTTCTGAACTACCATATTTTTCGGAGTATAAGACGCACCTTAGTTTTTGGGGAGGAAAATAAGAAAAAAGCTGATTAGTGGGTGGATCAGCCTCCCGGAATACCCCCAATCATCTGTTTCCAAAGGTGAATTTTAGCAACAGGTTCGTTAGATGTGAACTCTGTGCCTTGCTTTTTTTTCTGCCTCTGAAACTTCTGAAACTCCATTTCAGAAAAAACTTTTTTTTCTGCCTCTAAAAGCCTCCAAAACAGAGCTTCAGAAAAAAAGGCTTTTTTTCTGAAGCTTCCTTTCAGAGGCTTTTTTCCTGAAGCTTCTTTCAGGGGCTTTTATTCTGAAGGACTATCTGTACTTTGTTCAATCTCCTTTCTTTGGTATTGGGATGTAGATTAACCTTTTCCGATCTATTGGTTATTGTGTCATTCTCCAGATTTATTAACATAGTTTGGTTAGAACCTGTACTGATTCTTCTTTTGTTGCTTGCCATATTATTTTAGATAAAAGCCTTTCAGAAGCTTTTTTCTGAAGCTTCGTTTCTGAGACTTTTTTTCTGATGCTTCTTTCAGCCTCTGAAATCTCCGTTTGCGAGGCTGGGTGGGGCTACAGTATAAGACGCACCCAGATTTTCACCCTCTTTTTTGGGAGGGGGGAAAGGTGCATCTTATACTCCGAAAAATACGGTAGTTTAGGCCCTGTTTCCAACAGTTCTTCAAGGATAAATACTAAATCATTGGCAAATGCTTGCACTTTATAGTCTACCTTTTTTATTTGTAGAGCTTTTATTTCTTGTTCCTGTCTGATAAGTTCCAAAAGGCTATAGGAGCGATGAGTTCCTCCACTTGTTTGTTGGACCGGTGCCCCTCCTGGCTGGTTTCGGCCAGCAGGGAGGTGACACGAGGCTGGCTCCAGGCTTTAGTTAACGCGTTTTTGAGGGAAGGGTCCTTCCCGCAACCATTAAAGGAAGCGATTGTAAGGCCCCTCCTCAAGAAGCCTTCCCTGGATCCAGCAGAATTAAAGAACTTTCGTCCAGTCTCCAACCGACCCTTTGTGGGAAAGGTGGTGGCACTTCAGCTCCTACAGTCATTGGATGAAACGGATTATCTACAGTCAGGTCCAGAAATATTGGGACATCGACACAATTCTAACATCTTTGGCTCTATACACCACCACAATGGAGTTGGAATGAAACAAACACAATGTGCTTTAACTGCAGACTGTCAGCTTTAATTTAAGGGTATGTACATCCAACTCAGGTGAACGGTGTAGGACTTACAGCAGTTTGCATATGTGCCTCCCACTTGTTAAGGGACCAAAAGTAATGGGACAGAATAATAATCATAAATCAAACTTTCCCTTCTTAATACTTGGTTGCAAATCCTTTGTAGTCAATCACAGCCTGAAGTCTGGAACGCATAGACATCACCAGATGCTGGGTTTCATCCCTGGTGATGCTCTGCCAGGCCTCTAATGCAACTGTCTTCAGTTCCTGCTTGTTCTTGGGGCACTTTCCCTTCAGTTTTGTCTTCAGCAAGTGAAATGCATGCTCAATGGGATTCAGGTCAGGTGATTGACTTGGCCATTGCATAACATTCCACTTCTGTCCTTTCAAAAACTCTTTGGTTGCTTTTGCAGTATGCTTTGGGTCATTGTCCATCTGCACTGTGAAGCACTGTCCAATGAGTTCTGCAGCATTTGGCTGAATGTGAGCAGATAATATTGCCAGAAACACTTCAGAATTCATCCTGCTGCTTTTGTCAGCAGTCACATCATCAATAAATACAAGAGAACCAGTTCCATTGGCAGCCATACATGCCCACGCCATGACACTACCACCACCATGCTTTACTGATGACGTGGTATGCTTAGGATCATGAGCAGTTCCTTTCCTTCTCCATACTCTTCTCTTCCCATCACTCTGGTACAAGTTGATCTTGGTCTCATCTGTCCATAGGATCTTGTTCCAGAACTGTGAAGGCTTTGTTAGATGTTGTTTGGCAAACTCTAATCTGGCCTTCCTGTTTTTGAGGCTCACCAATGGTTTACATCTTGTGGTGATCCCTCTGTATTCACTCTGGTGAAGTCTTCTCTTGATTGTTGACTTTGACACATACACCTACCTCCTGGAGAGTGTTGATCTGGCCAACTGTTGTGAAGGGTGTTTTCTTCACCAGGGAAAGAATTATTCGGTCATCCACCACACTTGTTTTCCGTGGTCTCCCGGGTCTTTTGGTGTTGCTGAGCTCACCGGTGCATTCCTTCTTTTTGAGAATGTTTCAAACAGTTGTTTTGGCCACGTCTAATGTTCTTGCTATCTCTCTGATGGGTTCGTTTTGTTTCTTCAGCCTAATGATGGCTTGCTTCACTGATAGTGACAGCTCTTTGGATCTCATCTTGAGAGTTGACAGCAACAGATTCCAAATGCAAATAGCACACTTGAAATGAACTCTGGGCCTTTTATCTGCACATTGTAATTGGGGTAATAAAGGAATATCACACAGCTGGCCATGGAACAGCTGAGAAGCCAATTGTCCCATTACTTTTGGTCCCTTAACAAGTGGGAGGCACATATACAAACTGCTGTAAGCCCTACACCGTTCACCTGAGTTGGATGTACATACCCTCAAATTACAGCTGACAGTCTGCAGTTAACGCACATTGTGTTTGTTTCATTCCAACTCCATTGTGGTGGTGTATAGAGCCAAAGATGTTAGAATTGTGTTGATGTCCCAATATTTCTGGACCTGACTGTAGACCCTTTTCAGTCTTGCTTCAGGCCTGGCTACAGCACGGAAACTGCTTTGGTCACGCTGATGGATGATCTCTGGCGAGCCCGAGATGGGGGTCATTCCTCTATCTTGGTGCTACTTGACCTCTCAGCAGCTTTCAATACCATTGACCATGGTATCTTTCTAGGATGACTAAGGGAGTTGGGAGTGGGAGCAGGGTGGATTTGATTTAAATTACGATTTAAATCACTAGTCAGTAAGGCTTGATTTAAATCATAGTTTTCTACATAAAGACCAATTCTTGCTGGTATAACTTTAATATGCAAGTAGATGGAGATTTTTAGAATAACAACTTTTCATATTAGTTTTTTTATCCCCCGTTTAATAGGCTAATCATTCATATTTGGACAACTTTTCTGTTGTACTTAGGAAGGAGAAAAATAATCATTACCTTAATAATAACAATTTAAATAGATTTATTCAACTGAAACAATAACATTACAGCATATGTTATTTGCTTAAACAAACATCCATGTTTGTTAACTAATTTGGCTAAACAATATATATATATATTTTAAGAAACTTAGACTGTCAGCCCAGCCTACACATGAAAAACTTAAATACTGTCCTCTGTAGCTCACTCGTCATCTTCATCTCCTTCTTTGTTCATAATCTGGAAAAGAAAAACAAGCTTTCCTGCTTTATCGAGTCCCAAACGATTTCTCAATTTAGAATGAATGAGTCCAAAGGAAGAGAATATTCTTTCAACGCCTGCAGAAGAAGCTACTGCTGTTAAAAGTGAAATTATTACTTGAACAGTCTCTAAATCCAAGTGCTTAAGTGACTTCCACTAGTTCACTGGTGTGACTTTCTTTAAAATATCTTCAGCAAACATATATTTCTTGAATGGTTCCCCCTTAGCTTTGAAGTTTATTATAGTTGGCATTACAGATGGATGATTGCTGGATACCCATGTCATAGCTAACTCCTCTTCCTCAGCACTTAAGTTTTGACCCTGATACTGGATATTGACAATATTTGCCAAAAAATGAGCTGGAGACAGTACTTGTCCCATTTGTTTTTTTAATGCTTGTAATTTAATTCTGTCCATGTGTAGTTCTGTTTTTAAGTGTTCACTCAGTTCCTTCCAAATTTCAACAGCATCAACAATAAAACAGCTATTTTTCTGTATTTTGTTTAAAGCTTCAGAGATGGGTTTCAGGATGCTCAGCATATGTTCAACATTTCTCTTAAGCCCAATGTTGAGGATTTGGGCCGTGACAGTGCCATCTATTTTATCTCGATTTTCTTCACAAACTGTCATCAGAATAGGCCAGTTCTTACTGCTCAAAACAGTCCACCACAGAGTTCCATCTAACATCTTGTGGAAGTGTTAGCTTGGTTCCACCCATCCTTTTCAGAGCTGCTGCAGCAAAATGATTGTTATGGAAGTATTTAGCAATTTCAACAACCTTAGTCTTTATTTCTGGAACACATAAGTCTTTGGCTAAGAGGTGCAGCAAATGAGCACTGCAACCATATGTTATTAGCTTTGTATTCCCTTCCTGCTCTTCTAAATTTCTTCTCATCTTGGATACATTTGCAGCATTGTCTGTGACCAAACTGCATACTAGACATTTGAATTTTTGTTCACGTTATTATAGCTTTTACTGCCACTTCTTGTAAGTATTCTGCTGTGTGTGCATTTCCTGACGTATCAATTGTTTGTGCAAGGAAGACTTTCCCTTCTTCTGTTGTTATACAAGCGCATACAATACGATCATTGTGGACATTACTCCACCCATCAATACTTAGGTTAACAATTCTACCCTCCAGAGCTGTTGCACATTGCTCCATTTCTCTGTCATACACTTTATCCAGCAGTTTCCCTGCAATATCTGCTCTGCTGGGTGGACTGTATCCTGGTCTCAGTGACTGAACCATAT
Source organism: Pantherophis guttatus (assembly GCF_059756535.1). Taxonomy (NCBI): domain Eukaryota; kingdom Metazoa; phylum Chordata; class Lepidosauria; order Squamata; family Colubridae; genus Pantherophis; species Pantherophis guttatus. The sequence goes on along the minus strand of NC_142063.1, from coordinate 180,837,673 downwards.
TAATGAAATGTGGGTTCTCAGTCAGACGGAAAGAAGAGTTCGTTGCATAAACAAACTGGGCAATTTTTTCATCAATTAACTTTTTCTAATCTGCTAGTTTTTATCACAAACTTATCTATGGTGGTTCCAGGAGGGAAGGGTTTTTTCCTTCTTTTAGGTGATAGTGATATGTGGCTGTGGGTGTCTGATGATGCTGCTGCTAATGAAGCACTATCCTGGATGGATAACTCTGAAGCTGTAAAACAGGAGGATGGTGATCTTGAAGGTGGATAGTTTCCAGAATCCATGAATTCCCCTAAAGAAAAAGGTCAATGCTGTTATTTTATTGTTTATACAATTTCTGCTTATTATACACAGCACTGCCCCAAAAAGAATATTTGCTTTTCTTCATAACTGTACCAAATGACAGTAACATGCAGTAATAAGAAATATAATTTTGCTCAAACATGACAGTTCAAGGCAGTCTTTAGAAATATGATTCAATAAAAATGTTTACCAACTTGAAGATCCTGCCTGTTCAAATGTGTTTCTTTGGTCATCTTCATCACAGCACTTCTCATGATGTTGCCTCATTCGGGCCACCAGGCCTTGCATTTCTTTGTTGCAGTGTTTGCAGTTTGCACGCATGCCTGCCTTACCGATAGGTAAAGGAACTTCATTAAAATATTGCCAAACTGGGTCTCTTTTACGGCCTGCTGCCATTATAGGTTTTTTCCTCCAAGGAAAGAATGTGATAAACGTCAGGTCATACACACAAAAAGATCCAAAGACTTGTCTGTCTGTGGCTGTGCAGTATTGTGCTCAGAAAGTTTCACTTTCATTTTGTACTGCTTGTCTGCTTGCCCCTTCCTCCTCACACTTAGTTTCACTTTCTTCTTGTGCAGATCTATTCCACTCCAAACAATCAGAAAAATATTGTTTCTATTCTATTCACTGAACTTCTTGAAACTTAGCACTGAAGGGGTTGATTCTGTATTCATAGGTTTGTAGAATAATAGGATTAAGGTATTTTTCTCAACTCTGTTCATGTTATAACATTTTTGCTGTGAAGAAGAGGCATGTGATCTCTGCTGAGTCAAATTCAGTTTTGAGAACTGCAAAAGTAAACCAAGCATCTGTGATAATATCTTGTAGACAGAGAAACTGCCCAATAATCTTACAAAAACCTCTGGAAGAGCATGACATTGTGAATGGATTAATGGAATTTATTTACCAAAAAAATAAAACATATACAGCCTTATTCTACATAATTAAAAAACTAATATTTATTTCATGATGGAATAACCTTTGGATGGTAATATATTTTCCTCAAAAAGCATTTTATTTAAAAAAAATCCGATTTAAATCAAAAAAATCCGATTTAAATCAAAAAAATCATTGATTTTTATCCACTTTGAGTGGGAGGCACCATGTTACGGTGGTTCTCCTCTTATCACTCTGGTCGGTCACAGTCGGTGTTGGCAGGAGGACAGAAGTCGACCCCTAGACCCCTCGTTTGCGGGGTGCCTCAGGGCTCAGTCCTCTCTCCCCTATTTAACATCTACATGAAACCGCTGGGTGAGATCATCCGACGATACGGGGTAGGGTATCAGCAATATGCTGATGATACCCAGCTGTATATCTCCACCCCGCGTCAGTTCAGTGAAGCGGTGGATGTGATGTACCGGTGCCTGGAGGCTGTGAGGCTCTGGATGGGAGTCAACAGGCTCAGACTTAACCCAGACAAGACCGAGTGGGTATTGCCTCCTAAAGACTATGTCAACTGTCCATCCTTGGTTCGGGGGGGGGGGGATAAATTGTCCCCCTCAGAACGAGCTCGCAATTTGGGTGTCCTCCTAGACTCACAGCTAAGATTAGAGCAACATCTGGCAGCTGTAGCTAGGGGAACCTTTGCACAGGTTCACCTGGTGCACCAATTGCGACCCTACTTCGATCAGGAGGCTCTCCTTACAGTCACTCATGCCCTTGTCACCTCACGGTTAGATTATTGCAACGCGCTCTACATGGGGCTACCCTTGAAGAGTGTTCGGAGACTACAGTTGGTCCAGAATGCAGCTGCGTGAGCTGTCGTGGGTGCACCTAGATACACCTACATTACACCAATTCTCTGCGAGCTGCACTGGCTTCCTATTGGTCTACGGGCACAATTCAAGGTGTTGGTTATTACCTTTAAAGCTCAGGGCCAGGGTATCTTCGAGACCGCCTTCTACCGCATAGCTCCCAGCGACCAGTAAGATCCCACAGAGTTGGTCTCCTCCGGGTCCAGTCAGCTAAACAAGGCCAGCTGGCAGGCCCGTGGGAGAGAGCCTTCTCTGTGGCTGCCCCAGCTCTCTGGAACCAGTTACCTCCTGAGATCCAGATTACCCCCACCCTGTTGGCCTTCTGGAAAGCGGTGAAGACCTGGCTTTTCCAGCAGGCTGGGGCCGTTGATCTTGCTGTTGCAATCTTGCGAGATCCGGCCATGAATGGTGTGCATGAGCTTTTAATGTTTTTAAAATGTTTTTATAATGCTTTTTAATAATTTTCCTATGTTCTTTGTTGTATTTTTTGCTGTAAGCCGCCCAGAGTCCCTTGGGAGTTGGGCGGCATAGAAATTTGATAAATTAAATTAAATTAAATAGTACTTGATAAGATAAATAAGGGTGATAGGGGGCATCCTTGTCTTACACCCTTAACTATTTTAAATTTTTCTGTTGTTTCCCCATCTATTATCACTTTTTCTGTCTATTTAGCGTTATCATCCCTACAAATTTCTCTCTGAAGTCCATAATTTTTAACTGTCGAATGATGAATTGCCAATTTAAGTTGTCAAATGCTTTTTCTACATCTAGGAAGATGCACAAAAAGTGCATCCAGGATGCACTTGTTTCCCAGGGTGCGCTTCATAGTATTCCAGGATGTTCATAATCATTCTGGTGTTGTTTCTCAGCTGTCTTTTTGGTAGTAACACATTTTACTCTGAATGAATAATTTCATTTAATATTCTTTTTAATCTTTCTGCCATTATGGATGCAAATATTTTGTAATCAACATTTAATAATGAGATGAAGCTATCAGGAACCCATTATTCTGTCATATTCCAGAACTGCAACCTACCTGCCCAGATGTACAAGGTGTTCAGTACTCAGAGACATGGCCAAGGTAAGGAAGGCTGAAACCTGACCACCACTGAACCAGACACGTAAGTTGAAATAGCAAGACTGGACCAAGAAATATCTGAAGACAGATTTTTCAAATGTTTTATGGACTGATGCGAGTGACTCTTGAAGGACCCGACTGGTGGACCCGTAACTGGATCAGTAACAGACACAGACCTCCACTTCAACTCAGAAGCCAGCAAGGTGGAGGTAGGGTACTGGTATGAACTGGTATTATTAAATGTGAGCTAGTTGGACCTTTTCAGATTGAAGATGGACTCAAAATCAACTCTGACTTGGCCCCCTTCCTCACCTGACCTAAATCCTATTGCTAACCTGTGGGCCCTTCTTAAAAGGGAGATTTATGGTAAAGAAAAACAGTACAGCTCTCTGAGCAGTGTCTGGGAGGCTGTGGTTGCCGCTGCACAAAAAGTTGATCATCAACAGATCAAGCAACTGAATGGAAGACTTATGACTAGTATTGAAAAGAAGGGTGGCTATATTGGTCACTGGTTTTTTTTAAAATGTCAGAAATGTTTATTTGTACATTTTGAGTTGTTTATTTGTCATGGCCCCAACACAGCTTGAGTCCAAGGAGGGCGACAAGATGGAGTTAGGGCTGACGGAACAACCGGAGGAGCAGGACAAAGCAGTCCCAGCAGTACATTACATTGAGTTATTATTCTCACTTTAACAGATGCAAATAAATGAGATGGGAAAAATTTTCATTTAGTTGCATTGTAATTCTGCACACTAATAGCTGCCCAATAATTGTGCACACATAGATATTTTCCTAAGACAGCCAAAACTTAATTTTTACTATCTTAAATATTCAGGTTTGAGGTTTATTAACATTTTGGATTGACCGAGAGAACTGTAGTTGTTCAATAATAATATTAATCCTCCACAATACAACTTGCCTAATAATTATGCACATAGTGTATACAACTACACTATGTACTGAGTTCCACTGAATGAGATTAGGGTAAAGATGTGCACAAAGTATTTACAATTTGGTATTCTAAGCCAAGAAAACTGTCCCTCCAGCCAAGTGTTTTCTTTAGTTTTTTATGGGGATAGGAAGAACATTTTTTAATAGTGATCTGCACAAAAGAAGAAAGTATATGGCTTCAACATCATTGTAAAAAACAGCAAAATCTGGACAAAACCAGAAGGCGATCAATACCAAAGTGAGTTTTTCTCAAGCCAATCTTTAGTTTGGAACAGCAATTCATACGTATTTTTAAACTGAAGGTCTTCTATGGATTAAAACGGCTAGCTGGCTAATGTAGTGCAAATACTATGTTTCCCTGAAAATGGGGAATTATATTTTTGGGCTACCAAAAAAGGCACCAGGTCTTATTTTTGGTACGCTCACATTTTCTGTTCCGGGCGAACCAGTTGTTACAGTATGTGATGCCCACCTCTGGTTCAGACCTTCCAACTTTTCATGAGATCTTTTTTTTTTTTTGTGAGAAGTTGGAAGGTCTGAACTATTTTTTTACCATAGTCCCATAGACTACTTTTCTTGCCCTGCATTCAGTGGCAGAGAACAGAGCTGGAAAGCAGATTAGTGAAGGAATGTGGCTGCCCTGGGAGGGGGGTGTCTTTTCACTTTTCACTAAGTGTAAACGTGTGTGTGTGTGGTGGGGAGCGGAACTCTTCCCAAGTCTTCTCGCTGCCCTGAAAATACGCAGTGATCACCATATCTTTCATCGGTTGTGTGTGTAGGCTGACAACCTTCAAATTGCACTCTTCTCCCTTGGGAAGAGCTCCGCCACACAGACGCACACACATACGTTTATACTGAGTGAAAAGTGAAAAGACATGGAAAAGCACAGGAATTCAGAGGCTTTCTCTCTCTCTTCGGTATTAATGGTATTTGCGCTGCACCAAAGGGTGGGTGGGCTGCAGCTGCACACCATCAGCTCCGGGCGCGCTCACCACCTCTTGTTCTGGCCACACCCATTCCCCTGGGCTTATTCTTGTGGTAGTGCTTATATTAGGCCCACCCCAAATCAGGCCAGGCTTATTTTTGGGATGGGTCTTATTTTCAGGGAAACATGGTACTAGATGTGCAATGGAACTAAATATAAACCTTATGTGAACAGTGAAATTATTGATACAAATACAAACATATATATGATGCATAAATTTGAAGAACTATACATGGAGTTGTAGATAATTAGGAATCTTAAAAACTTACTGTACTGCTATTCAAGGACATAGAGGAATTTTTGGTCAAATTAAGCTGAAATTACTCTTTTTTAGCATTAAACATTCAGTAACACTGTACCAGAGGAAGCATTTCACTGTATTACCCCTCGCTTCTGAAATTGCTTGCTCTCCTAACCCATATGACTTTCTTCCCACCTTCATGACCTTCCCACCTTTTTAAAGCAGATGGAAGCACAATTCTTCTGGATGGCCTTGAGAATTAACTATACGAAACAACACCATTTTCCACAATGTTAACATTGTAAGGATTGAACTGAATCTATTTTAATTAATTCTTACATAATAAAAAAATACAAAAGTAAGTTCTATAAGCCACTTTCAGTCTGGTTAATTAATGTCAGATGGGATTTTTAAAATAAATAAAATAAATCAAAGTTAAACATTGTGTTTTATTTCAGCTATTATTAGGACTTATTAGGACTTATTATTAGAACTTGTGTGCATGAATTTGTGTGCCTTTAAGTCAATCTTCAGCAACCATATGGCCAAATCAAGGTAATTTTCTAAGCAAAGTGATGTGCCATTGTCCTAGGACTAAAAAAAGGGGACTGGCCCACAAACATTCAGCTAACTTTGTGCCTAAGGACAAAAACTCAGATCCCCCCATATCCTAGTTCAGTGTCTTACCCACTAATTTACATAATAAACAAAAGCACTATTTAATTAAGAAACTGAAAGAAGTTAAAATTGAAATGATGCAAAAATACAAACACAAATATTTGATTTTTTTAAATTATAACTGCAAGTATTAGAAATATTACATGAGAGAATTGTTACAATTACATCTAATTCTCTATAAAAGTCCATCCATGCATGAATTCAACTATATTTATCTTATAGTTTACAAAGTTACAGAAAGGATGGAAACCATAAATCACTTCACACTCCACTCTGCCCAGATAAAAATGTAAGCAACATACATTGGAACTTGATGCAGGAGACTTTATGCAATTTGACTTGTTTGTAGTTTCCTTTTATTGGTTCATAGCCATTTCCCTTTTAAAATATACATCCTGTAGATGTCAAGAACCAAAAACAACTCAACCATCTGAAATTTCCTGTCACAAAATTTTTAACAAGTCTATGAATGTGTAACACTTAAATAAAATAATTAAATACAAGGCTCAATTTTACACTATTTATGACTTAAGAAATGCTTACTTTAAATTGTTAAGCATTCAGCATTTCTTCTTCTATTTTGGATTTAGATCAATACTATTATATCTGCCAAAATCAACAGCTTTCTCTAAATAAAGACATTCCTGTAGTTCATGGAATTTAAAATTCTGGTATCTGTGATATTCTACAATGTTGTTGTTCAAAATGGTCATTTATTAGTAATGTTAGTAATGTTATTACAAATTATAATTGCAAAGGTAAAAATGAATACAAATGATAAAAATAAAGATAAGAATATAAATAAATAAAACCAGTAATAAAGAACAAATAGTTAAATCCAACTTTGGCTCAAAACCCTCTAAAACAATGTGTTTTCCCAGACAACTGTGAAGACAGAAAAGTCAAAATACAGTGGATATAGAAAGTCTACACACCCCTGTGAAAATGCGTTTTTGAGAGGTAAAAAAAATTAGACCAAGACCACTTAAGGAATGGTTTCCAACTTTAATATAAAATATAAGCTACACAATTCAATTGAAAAGCAAACTAAAAAATTTAGGAGGAAAAAATAAAAACTAAAATAAAATGGTGGCATGAAGGCTTTGTGTCAAAATTGACTGATATGTAGAGCTGTTCATAATTCCCTCCACTTTGACTAAAGACCCAATTCCAGCTGAAGAAAAACAGTCCCAAAGCATAATGCATTTCCACATTTCACTATGGATATTGTGTATTTTTGGTGATGTGCAGTGTTGTTTTTGCACCATACTTTTTGGAATTATGGCTAAAAAGTTCACCCTTAGACTCATTAGACCAGTGGTTCTCAACCTTCCTAATGCCGCGACCCTTTAATACAGTTCCTCATGTTGTGGTGACCCCCAACCAGGGGTGGGTTCTAAATTTTTTTACTACCGGTTCTGTGGGTGTGGCTTATTTTGTGGGCGTGGCTTGGAGGTCATGTGACTGGGTGGGCGTGGCTAGCTGGTCATGTGACCGGGTGGCCATGGCTATGTGTATAGGGACTACTCAGAGGGCTGAAAAAAGTCATTTCTGACAGGTCCTCGCACTTTTGACTGGTCCTCACACTTATGACCATCCTCACATTTATGCCCGTGCAGCATTCTTAACAACCATGTCACTCATTTCACAACTGCTTCTCTTCACCATGGTGATAAGATAGGGCAAAAAACGTAAAATGTGAGGATAGTCGTAAGTTCGAGGACTGGTCAAAAGTGCGAGGACCAGTCAGAAATAATTTTTTCAGCCCTCTGAGTAGTCCATATGCATAAAAGGATACAGCAATAGAGAGAGATGAAGGAAGGGAAGGGAAATTAGAGTAGGAGTGAGGGTAAGAGAGGGAGGAAGAGAGGAAAAGAAGGAGAAAGGAAGAGGAAGTAGGGAGGAGAAGAAGAGGGAGAGGAAGAGAAAGTAAGAAGGAAAGGAAAGAGAGAGGTGGTAGGTTTGAGGAGAAAGATTGCTGTACAATAAAAAAGATGAAAGGGAAGAAAGCCAACCCCAAACAAATATAAAGATATTAAGATAAAGAATGAATTGTTAAACTTTAAAGAATAAAAGAGAATAAATATGAATAAATAACAATAATTAGAAACGCACATACAAACATACAATGTACTTTCTTTGAACAGAGTATTTGGCCGGCTCACAAATTTAAACAGTGTTTAGTCATTTCAATTAAATTTACAATTTCTATATTTCCTTTTTGCCATATTTATTCCTCATCTATTTTTTTAAAAAACCAATATTACCCTTCATCCTCATCTCTAATCTTAATCAAATTCAATTTTCCCTTCTATTCTATATTATACCCCTTCCCATTGTCATCTATTTTTATATCCATCCTCACATTGGTTAATTATGTAATATTACAGTTGTTTAATATAAATTCAACATTTTAATATAAATCAATGTTATATAACTACCTTTTTTGTATATTAATCAATATGAACATGAATATTCCAATTATTTCCATGCAATCCAATTTCTTACAAATCAGTTAATTATATTTACCAATAATAATAAACCAAATAATTTCCCCCATATATTCCTCCAAACCACAACTTAACCATTTCTGCTTTCAACACAATATGCAATTAATAGTATCTCAATTATTCCAATTCCCTAGTTAAATAGAGCTTTTTTCCTTTTGTGTTTTAAAATCTTGAACTCTCCTCTTTTTCCCTAAATTTCCCATTGTTTGCACCTACCTTTTCTGGTGAGGAAAAAGAAAAGAAATCTGCCTGCCTAATTTTCCAACGTTGTAGCAACAGCAAAGCTAACAGCCTGCTTTACTTTCAGTTTCGTTTTTCAGCATAGTTGGGGGGGGGAAATTGCTCCAGCACTCTTTGCAAACAAGCAGCAGAGCCCTGAGCAAAACAGCTGAGAGCAAATCAGCTGAGAGTCGGGAGCCGATCTAATCAAGGGCTAATTAGCCTATGCTGAAGCTCCGTGGGCCAATAAAATTACAAAAAAACACCGAACCATTTGTTAAATTGCTGGCTCGCCCGCCCCTCGCCCACCACTATTTATTGGCAATAAATAGTGGTGCGGAGGGGCGGGGCAAGGGGCGGAGCGGAATCGGCAGAATCCCACCACTGGCTATAGGGCGGCCCTTTGAAGCCCCGCGGCAAGAATTTAAACAGTTTTTTTTCCTCTAGCCATCAGCTGGGACTCAGGAGGCAGCAACAGATTGGGAGTGGGCGGGGTAAGCGAACGGCCGGCGATCCAACAGAGCAGAGAGTGAGGGTGAGTGAAGGCGTGGGGGGGCGAGAGAGGGCTTTGGCGACCCCTGTGAAATGGCCGTTCGACCCCCAAAGGGGTCACGACCCCCAGGTTGAGAACCGCTGCATTAGACAATAACATTTTTCTGCATGCTTTTGTCAGACTTGATGTAAATTTTTGCAAAATGTAGCCAAGCTTTTCTTCATAAGAAAAAGCTTACATCTTACCACTCTACCCCACAGCCCAGACATATGAAGAATATGGAAGATTGTTGTCATATATAGTACACAACCAGTACTTGCCAGAAATTTCTTCAACTCTTTAATATTGGTGTAAGCCTCTTGGAAGCTATATTAAGACTTGTTATATCCATTGTAGTTAAAAACAAGACAAATCTCCAAGGCAAAATAAGTTCACTCTAGCTGGAGTATCAAACTCAATTTCATTGAGGGTCGGATCAGCATTATGGTCCCCCTCAAAGGGTGGGGTGGATGTGATTGGGTGGTCATGTGACTGGATGGGCATGGACAACTCAACCTCGCTCACGTTGAGGGGCCAAACAAGGCTGGGGGGGTGATCCAGGGTGAGCGCCAAAGCCTGGGGGGGGAGTAGAGCATCGGTGCTTGCGTGCAGTTGGGAAGGGCACGGGGGGTGGTGTCAAATTATGCTGGGGTATGGTGGGGGGAAGCCAAACTTGCCCATTTGGTTTTAGGCTGGAGTCTAGGCACAAAGGCAACTGCAGTGGGGAAAGATCAAAATGGGAAGCCCCTTTTCACTGCTGCCTGCCTATTGCCTGCGGCAGCTTCCCATTTTCACCCACACTCCGTTGCAGTCCATGCAGTACTGTTCGACCCTCCATCACCCTCCTTAGCTGCATACAAGCACCGATGCCCTGCAGTTCATGCAGTACTGTAGTGCAAGATCACACGATATCAGTAGCACAAGATCTTGCGCTACTGATCTCACACTGCAGTAGTTTGGGCTTCTGTTCTCTGTGAACGGAGGCTTGTACCAGATCCAGCCAAAGAGCATTTGCAAGACAATGAGATTTTGGGGCAGTGAAATCGCTTTACCTGAAGCCTCCCATCAGCTAGAAAACATCTTTCACACCAGTCTCAGCACAAAGAGTGTTTACAAGTTGATGGGAGGTTTCAAGCAAGGCGATTTCGCTGCCCCAAAGTCTTGTCAGCTTGCAAATGCTTTTCATGCCATCCCAATCTTCCTCTAAGCTCAGGAAGGAACGAGGGCAGGGGGAGATATTAGCAGCACTGCCATTGGCCATGGCTTTCCCACGCGGGGGCAGAGCAGTCCCAATGAAAGGGGGCTGTGAGGCCAGGCTGGCGAGCGGCGAATGGAGGCACCGTGCGGGCACAGTACTGATCTACAACTTGGTGCGGCTGTCGAGGCCTGAACATGGTCAGCCTTAGTTCTGACCTATGCAGATGCCCTGAAGTCAGCGAGAGACTACCCCACTACCTCAGTCCCACCCCCTGGGGGTGCGCACAGGAGATGGCGAGCATTAGCGTCCTGGGTGAAATGAAGTGCTGAGAACGCAATTGGCCTGCAGGGCAAGATGGTCCCCAGGGATGCCAGGCCCCGCGTGTGTGCGTGCCTAGGGGTGGAGTGGGGGCGGGGCAGGGTGGGGGTGGCCCCTCGCTGCTCCAGGCCAGCCGATCACATTCTGGTCTGGATGGCTGCCGCCAGGTTGTAGATCAGGACCCGGTGCTGCAGGCCAGGCCAAGGTGCTGCAGGCTAGTCCTTTGCTGTTTCCAGGGTGGTCCCGTAGGCCAAATCTAACCACATCTTCAGTTTGACACCCGTGCTCTAGGAATTAAAGTAACATGCTAATGGCATACCAAAACTTTATGTCCCTATTGAGTCTATACATCTTATGAATACATAAGTCTTTGAGAATTTTTTAAAAATGGGTAAAATGCAAGATATCTAGGATGCATTTACTTTAATTCCTGCAGTAAGTAGAAAGTTGAATTTGCTGATACCATGTGACCAATTCCAACTCTATTTTTTTAGCTATGTTGGAATCAGTGATAAAACTGTGTGTTGATCACAGCATATGAATAAATGCTTTCCCATCTCCTTTTCAGACAAATTATTCAGGTAGTCCTCAACTTACAACCACAATTGAGCCCAAAATTTCTGATGCTAAGTGTTTGTTAAGTGACTTTTGCCCCATTTTATCTTTCTTGCCACAGTTAAATGAATCATTGCAGTTATTAAATTAGTAACCCAGTTAAGTGAATCTGGTTTCCCCATTGACTTTGCTTGTCAGAAGCTGATCACATGACCCCGGGACACTGCAAGCGTCATAAAAGTGAGTCAGTTGTCAAGCATCAGAATGTAAACTATGTAACCATGATCATGTGAAAAATGGTCATCAATTCCTTTTTTCAGAGCTGTTTTAACTTTGAACAATCACTAAACAGTTATAAATCGAGGACTACCTGTATAACAATATATTTGTATATATAAATCTATACATTTATGCTACTTAATTCAGAATATATAAATTATATATTACCAATTATTGTTATGGTATTATTCCTGTTATCATTTCATGTTAAATGAATTAGTTCAAATCCAATATTTCACCCCGATTTCTAATTTCATATACTACTAGGTAAATGTAACACTATAACATAGAAAATTAGTATGCATATAAAAGTTGTGAAATTTAAAGAGTAACAGGTTTATCAGCCACTTTGGTGGTAGTGGTGAATGTGCTGGCCTAAAGACCAGGATATGGTGGGTTCTAGTCCTGTGGTAGGTATGAAAGCTGGCTGAGTGATCCTGGACCAGTCACTCTCTCTCTAACCAGCACAACTCACAGGGTTTTTGTTGTGGGAAAATGGGAATAAGAAAGAATTATTATATATGTTTGACACCTTGAGTTTCTGATAAAACAATAAAGGCAGGATTTTAAAAAATCAAATAATCTAACATACCAGTATGTATCATATAAAAAATATAAAAATATATTACAAATGGGAAAAAAATCTTGAACTGCAAAAAGTATATATAAGGACAACGCACAATGGAGGAAACCAAATGTAACTCGGATATATGGGTATAAAAACACATTCTCTCACTCGCACCAACTTGGTCGTGTTAACACTACTTCCCGTTAATTTCCAGTTAAACACGCATACAAGTCTCTGCTGGCAAAACTAACAGGAGGCGAAGTGGCTGCCTGCCCCGTCCACCCTCCATCATGCTGCCCGGAAGCCCATTAAGAGAGACGACGCAGAAATCTACGACAAGGGGCGTGACGGGGGAAGCGGCGACCAGACCCCCCTGGAGAGGGAGGACACCGTCCAGTCCCGCCTGCCGCAGGCGCCCTCGGCGAAGGAGAGGCCCTCCAGCAAACCAAGGAGAGGCGGCCAAGGCGGAGAAGCTCCCAAGGCCGAGAGAGGAAGGGAAAGGACGAAACCGCCCAGCCCTGGTGCTGCCATACCTCGCGAGCGATCATGTTGAGAGCCTCATCCTCGGCCGTGGGCCTCTCCCGGTTGGGGATCCTCTTACGCCCCGCTGTTCCTTGTGGCGTTGTCCCCGCGTTCTCCATCGCAGCCGATTTAGTTCTCGGGCGTAAGAAATAGGACACGCCGCGCACGCGCGCAAATGGTGTAAGCGGCAGGGGGCGTGGCACAGCCGATGAACCTCTGCAAGAGGCGGTGCAAACCAAAGCGAAAGTACTGATGTGAAAGAATCCTAGGTAAGTAGTGTCATCCTTTTTAGGGTTTTTTTTTAACCCTTTCTAAATTAAGACCAACGTGCATCCTAAGAGTTTCACACCCATAATTTAGACACCAGTCTATGAAGTCTGAGAATCTATGAAGACGTTTCGCTTCTCATCCAAGAAGCATCTTCAATTCTGACTGATGGGGAATAGTTTATATTCTTTGCAGTTATGTGGTCGTTAGCACTGTGGTGGTTAGCTCTCTTAGAGAGATTGAGGCCAGGAACTCTACAAATACTCACAACTCAGAGGAAAATGGGTGCTACCCTTGTCTCCAGGGCCAGTTATCTCAAGTAATGGAGCTCTGATCCCATCCCCCAGTCCATCGCACCTCTCTGAAGTGGGGAGGGACCTTCAACTGTAATTTTCTGCATCCTTCAACCAAGTGGGCAGAATCTATACAGGATAGGTGTTATAAGATTCCCTGTTCAGCAGGCCTTATAAAACTTTAGAAATTTTCCTTCCCATTTTTGAGCAATTTACCTAGCAATAGCACTTAGACTTATATACTGCTTCATAGTGCTTCACAGCACTCTCTAAGCAGTTTACAGAATCATCTTATTACCTAACTGGATCCTCATTTTAATGACCTTGGAAGGATGGAAGGCTGAGTCAACCTTGAGCAGGTGAGAATTGAACTGCTGGCAGTCAACAATTAGCCTGAAATACTGCGTTCTAACCACTGCGTCAGCACAGCTGTTCAGAACCTAACCAAAACATTTCCTGCCTTTGGCAAATTATAGTGATACCTTAGTACTCAACTGCTTTGAAACTCATCAAATTTAGTACTCAAAGCATTTTGACATGAAAATTTTGTCCTGGTACTAATCATTTGTTTGATACTCAATGCACAAGCTAGAATTTGTCGGTGCTCCTCCCTGCTGGGAGCTGTCGTTCCCCGCCCGGCGGCAGTGCTCTCAGCCCTGCCACCTCAGCAGCACCATGCGTCAGCCAGGGCTCCGAATGCATGGCCTTGCCTGGGCTCTTCCCTGCTGGGAGCTGCCGTTCCCCGGCTGGCTGCAGTGCTCTCAGCCCCATTACCTCGGCAGCATCATGCGCCGGCTGGAAAAGCTCCAAACGCTTGCCTGGGCTCCTCCCCGCTGGGAGCTGCCATTCCCCGGCTGGTGGCAGTGCTCACAGCCCTGTCACCTCAGCAGCGCCATATGCTGGCCGGGGAACCTCTGAACGCACAGCCTTGCCTGGCCGCACGTGGGCTGTGGGCATCTCCGCCTCCCCCTGCGGCAACCGGAGAGCCTGGCTCGGCTGGCAACACAGTGGCGGGGGTCGGGTGGGAGTGCTACGCTGCCTGCGGTTGGGCCCATTGCCCGACCCCCGCCATGCTTGAGGCTGTGCTGCCAGCTCAGCCAACGTTGGGGAAGGAGCAGCAGACAGGGTAGCCAGCGCCCAGCTACCAAATGCTGCCCCGTGCACCTGAGCCGGCCGGTCGGTCGGTCGGTCTTGCCCTTCCCCCTGCAGCTGCAGCTGCTGCTCTTCTGGGGTGGTGGGGCTGCGCAGGAGGAATACCGGAAACAGTGCAGCGATGCCCACAGCCCAGGGGACCCACGCAACTAGTGGAGCAAGCCAAGAGGTGTGTCTTGGCGCCACTTTGACGATGGCCACGGGATTATCTGTGCAGGCAGCCCACCACCACCCCGCTCTCACTGGCTGCTGGTCCGCCAAAACCCTGCCAGCCGCACATGTTTGGCCTGTGGCTCCCAGCAGGGAGGAGCCCAGGCAAGGCTGCATGTTCAGAGCCTCCCCGGCTGGCACATGGCAGTGCCGAGGTGGCAGGGCTGAGAACACTGCCGTGGGCCGGGAAATGGCTGTCTCACCAGAGAACGGGCCAGTACCTGGCTATCTTCCGGTAAGAGTGGTAAGAGGCGCGCTGGCCCTCTTGGAAAAATTGGAGGGTGCATGTATGGGGGCGCGCACATGTGCAGGGCGGGGTGCATGCTCATGGGGAATGGGGGGGTCGTGCGCACATGTACAAATGGGGGCGTTCATTTCATCATGGGTGCCGGCACACAACTTTTGGCATGCAACACCAAAAAGGTTCACCATCACTGATCTATACTATTCCGGACAAATAGCTGTTCAATTTCCTCTTATAAACCACCAGTGATGGAGCACCCAGAACTTCTGGAGGCAAGCTGTTCCATTTTTTTCACTGACAGGAAATTTCTTCTTAATTCTAGGTTGGTTCTCTCTTTGATAAGCTTCCATCCATTACTTCTGCTCTCAGACACTTGGGAGAATAGATCAACCACCTCTTCTCTGTGACAGCCACCCCAAATATTGGAAAATTGCTATCATGTCACCCTCTAGTCCTTTTCTTTGTTAAACTAGACATATTTTGATCTCTTAATCTTTGTAAATTGGCAGAAGGGGTTTCATCTTAATCTTTGTAAAAGGCAGAAGGGGTTTCATCTTTTTCCTATTCCTGTTCAAAAGCTTTCTGAAAGTTTAGATTTTATCTAGGTATATTATTAATATTAATTACAACTTCTCCATGGCTTTTAGTATGATAATGTTCTATACTTTAGATTGATAATTTACTATTCTATAATTGTAAATAATCATTTAATTGCCCTATATAAATTATATAATACTATATTAAATTTACAATTTAACTTGTACTATGTTTTTATAGCATATTTTACTCTAGTAAATTTCTATGCTGTGTAGGATGCACTGATGTTCACTAAGTTAAATGTGATTTGTTTGTTTTGATTTGCTGATTAGTGATTGAAATAAAATGATTGACTAAATGAAAGTCCTCATTTATGAATTATTCCCAACTTTTTCAATTGTTTTGTAAGATACTTAAATGTAATCCTTCTTCAAATAGTAGTTTGGTTAATGTACTTAGCAAACTAATTATAAAAAGGAAAAAATATCTTTCGTTAAATTAAAAGATATTTATCAGCTTTTCCATTAAAATATTTCTAATAAATTGTGTATCAAATGTCTAAATTTGGAGTACTAATCTTGCTTTTGCTTTTTATATTTGTATTTTCTCTTTATGAAAGACATAATTCTGTTTTTGCTAAAACTAATGCAGTTCAAATCTTATTTATTTGCTTAAAAACCAATTTCCCAATTGTTGGACATTTAGGTAATTCCATCCAGAAGTTATAGTATATTCTAGGGTGGTCACAACCTTTCCAACAAATCTTAGATGTACCAATATATGTTGTAAGGACTGTTTTTTTTTTTCTTCTAGATCTGCTGGGCTTTTTGGTTTATTTAGATGTTTTGGAGTGCTTTAGTTGTGTAAAATTGAGATTCTACAAGGGCCTGTACTTCAGATCCATGTTTGTTGTTTCATAATTCCAAAATTAATCAGAAGTATGACTGTATTATTCACTTTTCAGTGATTTTAGGTGAATTGATTGATAATTGATTTAAATTATTTTCTATAATAAATTCTATAATTTCTATAATATTTATAAAGCTTTCTCTTTTCTTTATTCTATTTTCTCTTGTTTTTCGCATCTTTCTGTTTTACTTATCCATCAGTGTTTGTTTTACCCTTTCCCATTTTTTTAAAGCTACAAGACTCTTTCACAACAGGAACATAAAAAGCTGAAAGTAAATTCTGCTTAGAAGAATTCTAAAACATACAATGTAAAGTGTTTTGGAGACAGTAGAGGATTGTGTCAATTGCCAGAAAACATAGAACTAAAGATTTAAAAAGCCAAACATTCCCTCTTATTCATTTTACTGATCTCTATGAGCATGGTAATTGTTTGCAGCAAAGGGTATTTTTTTTATTAAAAATTTACACACTATTTGTCCATAAATCTTAGTTCAGGATTGTCTAAAAGATCTCTGCTTCAGACAATTGAGCAATATTTGTGGCAACTGCCACTTTCCTGAGGATACAAGTGCGATGAAAGGGGTTCCTATTCACTTCCATTCCCATAATTCTTTATTGCACCATCAGGAAAGATTTCTGAGTTTTCTCTTAATAGAATAACAGAGTTGGAAGGGATTTTGAAGGTCTTTTAGTCCAACCCCTTGCTCAAGTAGAGACCCTACTATTTTAGACCAATCCCTTCTTAAAACCCTCCAGTCAACAACTTCTGAAGGCAAGCTGTTTCACTGTTTCATAGTTCCCTCAGGAAATTTCTCATTTCTGTTTGGACACTTATTCCAGAAGAGCTAACTTTCATACTGTTTGGACACTTATTCCAGAAGAGCTAACTTTCATACTGTTTGGACACTTATTCCAGAAGAGCTAACTTTCATAACAGACTTCGCTGTGTTACTAATACCAACGTTGCCCAGACTAGCGGGAAATACAGTAACAGAACATGCGAGGACACGCCCACAAGCCGGATCTCAAACCCGTCACGCTTGATGAATATTTTAATTCCAATAGAGCACGAGCTCCTTCTGCACCAATCCACGAGGGAGAAGGAATCGGCCAATAACATTTTGACTGAAGAGGAACGTCCTTTGTAAAATGAACAGGTGGGGCACGTGGGAGGTTTCAGCCGTTGGGCTGTTTTTGTTCGGAGTTAGAACGTTTCAGTTAAGATTATTTCTGCTGGGTCTTTCTTTTGCTCTTGGAGTATGCTAGCGCATGAGAGGACATTTATAGGAAGTTGTTATTGGAAGTTGAAGTTGTTATCGGAAGGTGAATAACGTGCAGAGAAAGAAAACACATCACGAATTTTAGTAAGCTCTTTCCGGAAGGTAACTGGTTAAATTGCTTCGCTTTGGTATATCATGGTTCGCCATGGCTGAAAAAAAACGTTAATTTGTCTGGTCTAGACTAAAGGGTTCACCTGTATTTTCAACCATTTGCTTAATTTAGAAAGGGCAAACCGTGCCCTGTATGTAATAATTAAAAGTGAGCCATGTTAAGGTTTAGGTCGGAGAAATGTTATCTTTTAGAAACTTTTGAGAGGACCTTAAATTGCTATGTAGGCCTTGATTATAGCGCAAAGGCAAATTGATACTAATAAAAATTGCCTGCTATTACAGTACTTTTGCCTTGGAAGATTTACAGTCTGTCTTTTGTTTCACTGGGGTAAAAGTTTAAATTGTTGGGTATAACTGATTTTACTACTTGAATAGTGTATATTGGAGTCATCTCAAAACAACTTTACTGATAAGTATCACAATATTTATTACCAAGAAATAATTTAAAGTAAGTAAAACATGTTTTAAAACCACTTAAGAGCAGCATGATCCTGAATAGTCTGAATCAGACTATTTTACGCTAACAGAAATATGCTGAAAGTTGCTGGAATACAGAAAAACGAATTGAATGGGCTCTTGGGCTCTTCTACACCAACCCTCTCCTCCAGCAAGCCTCTATATCATTCTGGACAAATGGCTGTCCAATCTTTTCTGGAAAGCTCCATTGATGGAGCACACACATCTTCTGGAGGCAAGCCGGTCCACTGATTAATTGTTCTCACAGGAAATTTCTCCTTATTCTTAAGAAAATGTAATCCCAATCCATAACATCATTGAATTACACATGTTATGTGGAAAATGTATAATATAGAATAAATCTAAATTCCCATGGGGAGTATGGTTTGATATTGAATATGAAATCTTTAAGTATTGACAGTTTAGTCTAGCAATTAAGGAATCAGTCTAGAAACCAGTAGACCAGGGGCCAGATGCCTCACATGCAGCAGGCCACGCCCACCCCAGCTCTGCAAAGGCAAAAAAGTCACGAAACGTCATGTGACAGCAATGTGATGCTGCGAGTTTGACATCCGTGCAGTAGACCATGAATTCCTTCTTTAGACATGAAAGCCAGCTGTGTAACTTTAGGTCAGCTCTCAAGGTTGTTGTAGAAATAGGAGAAAGTAGTATTAACTATGCTTGCTGCCTTGGTTATTTTTAAAAATTATAACTCTGGGATATATATAAATAAAGTATGATATGGTTGACTGTGTTCCTTTTAAAGTGTGTGTGTAAGAATACTGGAATTTGGTTGACCATGGCAAAGATCCAAAGTTGCATGCCTTAGCATTCAGCTTTCCTTAACTTGATCTCTGGATATAAAGTGAAATTTAATCCAAGATACTTGGAGGACATCAACTTGACTAAATTGTATTAGCAAATCTCTCCTCAAATTGAAGGAATTCCCTTCCCTCCATTTTAATTTATGCTGATGGTGCAAATTGGTCAAGGAGGGGGACGTTAAATTTCTTTAGTTAGGCACACTCAAGGCTTTGTGTGTGTACATAGCCTAAATTGATTTGCATACAGAAAGTAGGATGAAATTATGTCTATACACAATATTCTACTTAGTATAAATTTTAAGATTGAACATTTCTTTGCTTTCCAAGAAATATAGATTAGCATATTCTTGCCCTGTCATAGGTATATACCTAGCGTGACTGTGAAATGGGTGCCGTATAAATTTAATGAATGAAATAATTATATTTGAAATATGCAATGTATTTGTGTGCGATTAGCTTTAAATCAGTGTTGACTAATGGCAACTGCCTAGACAAGTCCCTGCAGTTTTCATGGCAAGTTTTTTGCTAACGGTTTGCCCTTGCCTGCTTCCTAGGGCTGAGAAAGAGTGACTGCTGCAAGGTTACCAATTGGCTTTAAAGCTAAGGCAGGACTAATTGCTGCTAGTCTTCCAGTTTCTAGTTTTTTGCCTTAACCTATACACCAAACTGGCTCTGTCTATGTCAGTGATGGCGAACCTTTTTGGCATTAAGCGCTGAAAAGGGAGCGCAGGCGTGCACGTCTGGGCTGCAACTCCAAAGAGAAGCTTCCCAGAGCGCATGTGCACCCCGGAAAATAAACTTCCAGTTTCAGCTACTGAACTTCCGGTTTCAGCCAGCTACTCTTCCAAGTCTCTGGCATGCATGTGCACGCAATGATCGCTGACCAGCACGCATTTTCATGCAGGAAAACAGAAGATCAGCTAGAAGATCTAGTTTCTGGCACTGCCACATGCAAAAAGGACAGCTGATTGTCGCACACACATGTGCGCCAGAAACCTGGAAGAGGAATGGGTGACACCGCACATGCCAGGCGACATGGCTCCACATGCCACTTTGAGCATGCATGCCATAAGTTCGCCACCATGGGTCTATGTGATGTCTATCATATAAACATACATAAATTTTCTTTTTTTTTAATACATGTCCATTTGTCCAATGTCTGGGAGATTTTTGTCTTTATGAGAGACTTTTTTTTGCTTAGTTTCCTATTGACCACACTGATATGAGCCATGGTGGTTCAGTGGTTAGAATGCAGTATTGCAGGCTGACTCTGCTCATGGCCAGGTGTTCAATCCTGATTGGCTCAAGGTTGACTCAGCCTTCCTTCCAAGATCGATAAAATGAGGACCCAGATTGCTGGGGGCAATATGTTGACTCTGTAAACTGCTTAGAGAGTGCTGTAAAGTACTATGAAGTGGCATATATCGTGTTTCCCTGAAAATAAGACCCGGTCTTATTTTCTTTTGGGCTCGAAAATAAGCACTAGGGTTTATTTTTGGGGATGTTTTTTTTTTACGTACAGGAGGCAGCGAGCGTGGGGGCTGACGGGAGTGGGAGTGCTGCTACCGCCAGCCCAGCCCTCTCTGTCCCACCATCTGCTTGCCTGCAGCTGCAACGGGCCAAGCTCTTGGCCCCTGCCTGCTGCTGCTGGGACACTGGAGCTTGAGTCTTGCTCAAGCTGCTGCTATGATGAAGTAGAAGACCGTGCAGGATGTCAGGATCGCTTGCTCCTCCCCCTGTGCCTCTGGCTGGTTGCTGGGCCTGCCACACATGCTGCTGCTGGCCTCATTGTGGCTCTTCGCCCGGCTGACCGCACTGCTCTCAGCCACCCTGCAGCTTTGGGGGCAAGAACTGCATGTTGGCCCTGTAGTGGGAGGGAAGGGGAGATCACCCCTCTTTTGCACCCCCAAACCCCATCTACCCTGGCCGCCAAACCCCTGGCCTGCAACCTTGTGTTGGAAAGGCGAGCAAGATGCGCAACTCAATGCTACTGGTATGACATGCAAAGCAACCCGCCCCAACCCTCTTGGCTCCAGGGTCGATCCCAGACTGGGGAGGCATGCGGGATCCCCAGCGTGGAGGCCTCCCAGTGCAATGCTGTTCCACAGCTCCGGAGCAAACCTCCTCCTTCCCTGCACAGGATTGCAAGGCTGGAGGCCTCTGCAGCTTCCATTGACCAACCCCCATCCAGTACCTGCTGCTGCTAGCCTCGCACTGCTTTTGGCTGGGCTGCTTCTGCTTGGCTGCCAGGGCCCCTTTGCCAGTGATCACCAGGGGAGCCACGCCGCCTCGCCTGTGATCGCCTTCGGGCTGTGCCCCTCCCCTTCATGGCTTCGGTGGGGAAGAACTCTGTTGGTTGCCCAGAGAACTCTGTTGGTTGCGGGATAGACAGAAGCCTTGGAGGCCCGCACCAGGCAGGAGCAGCCCAACTGAGAGCAGCATGCCCACCCCTTCACTAGGGCTTTTTTTGGGGTAGGGCTTATATTAGGTCCATGCTTAAAAATCACGCTAGGGCTTATTTTGGGGGGAAAGGTCTTATTTTCGGGAAAACATGGTAAGTCTAAGTGCTATTGCTATTTAACTCATTTTATTTATATTTACATTGGATATTTATATATCCACACTTTCATTTTTCTTTTCATCTTAATCCTTTTATTTCATCTTATAACTTTTAAAATGAAGTTTACTACTGGTCAATGTTCACAATAAAAATTTTCAATTTTATGAAAGATTTACTTACTTTAAACCACTTTCGTATTCTCAACAAAGACTGCTTATCTGAAATCTATAGTCCCATGACTGTAGATAACTAGCAGTAGCCTCTTCCTTCTTACCTGTTTTAGGAAAGCAGTTACTAAGGCAATGCTGATTCTGAAATGTATGACGACAGATTGATTTTTTTTAATTCCTTCAGTTGAGTTAAATCTTTATCTTTAGAGGATTTGTGACCTTTTGTTACAATTTTGCAAGTATAAATTTAGTTATATAGAATGTTATAAAATTAACCTTAGTTATATTTAGTTTGCTGTAGGTACATTCTGAAAAAAAAAGTTTCAAACTGATATATATATGTATATATATTAATATATACATATATATATTCTATATGTATTTGTATTTATTATGGCTGTTCACCGCCCTGAGTCCTTCGGGAGTAGGGCGGTATACAAATATGAAAAATAAATAAATAAGTAAATAAATAAATAAATAAATATGAAATTATAAAATAATTCTAAAACAAGAACTCGTTAAACATGCTTAAGGCTTCAGGAACTATATATTAAAATCCTAAATTATGCTTAGAAGCTTAGAAAGAAACACCTCTGATTAATTAGTCTTGCCCTATACCTGATCTCCTGGCTATTCTGATTGTTTCTGTATATGAGCTTAACTAACAAAATTGAGTAATTAACAAAATACTAATCAATTTAATAATAATTTATGTATCTTGCCTTTAAACAGGTGAAAAAGCAATAGTTAAATCCCATCATCTCTGAAGCAGTTTTAAGAAAAATACATTTAATAAAGTTGCCATTTGGGTAATTGTTTCAAATAACTACCCTAAGACTGGGATCATGGAATGTAGAAAATGCAGAGTGAAAAAAGATGCAGATATATCATCCATCTTGAATGTATCACAAGAAGAAACATGTTTCCAAAAATATGAGGTTGATAATACCTGTAGTGATCTTCAAATGGGAGCTGAGTATTCCATTTCAAGCCAGTCATATTACTTAGATGCCCCACTTTTAAATTTATCAAAAGAAAACCTAATTTCATCAGTCAAAGAAGAATTTATGTATGTCCATAAGCAGCAACACAGTATTTCAAGTGCAGTAGAAACTACAAATGAAATAAATATTAATACAGATTTCTCCTATTTTAAGAATGAGAGTGCATACAAATGCAATTATTTTGACGATGACTCTCAATTAGAATATCACAGTGCTGAAGAACAGGATTATGTTGATTGTGTCTGTTCATATAGGCAGAAAACAGATTCAGAAAGTTTTCAAAAAAAGGAAATGGTAAATGAAAATAATATTACAGATCAGCCACTGGACAAACCTGAAGATACATTTTCTACATCAAGTTGTGTTGTTAAGGACCATTACAATGGCAATGAAATATCAACATTCCCCCAGATGTTTCAAGATGTCAGTTGTACACAGAACCAGCATATAGCCTTAGGTGAAAAAAGAAATGAGAGTCTTAACATGTCTTATAGTGTTATTAAAGATTCATCTCATATTGAAGTTAATAAAAAAAACAATAATTCAAAATTATTTTTAGCTAGCAAAGCTGAGATAGAAGAAAAGATTAAAGTAAAATTTCTTAGTGATACCACACTGAAATCTATTACTGCTACTAGTAAAGAAATACTTAAAACAAATGGTTATCTAAATAAAACTGGAAATCCAAATATATTATGTCAGGAGAGACGGTTACTATCTTTTTCTCAGGTTTCTCATAATACAGAAGATTTGAATACATATGCCTACAAACCATCAGTTATAATTAATAATGATATAAAAACCTCTATCTACAGTTCCTGTGAACATCATGAAAATTGCATTGAGAATTTTTCTAGTACAGAACTGAAATGTACCACAAATACTGGTACATACCATGAATCTCGTAAAAACCTTCAAAGTGCAATTAGCCAAGCTATTGATGCAACTGCTGACTTTAGAGCTAATTTTACAACAAGTCGTGCCATTAATGTTAAAAGTCCAGTGGTATCTAAGGCACAAAACACTGTGATAACGATGAGTAAATGTAGACCCAGGGAATGGTTGGCACATGATTCAGAAATAATGCCTGTAATAGCTGACTATAGAAGTGTTGCCTGCAATACAGACTGGTCATGTATCCCTGGCAATGTGAAGATGATTGACTCACAAGTAACAATATGTGATATATTGGAAGATTGCATTACTAGTGATGCTACAAAACATGGATGGAAATCAAACTCTGAGGTAATTGAAAAATGCTGCGGATCTTTATTTAATTACCAAATTATTTCCTTGCACTTCTAGTAATTCTTGGTAAAACGTTGCATAAGCTGGTGTGATTGTATAAAGAAACTTTTGCTCTCAACAGTTTTGGAATAATGTTTTAATGCAAAATCCTCCCTTTCTCCCCCTCCCCCATTTTGATGGAGAAGCATTAGGGGTCTGATTGATTTTTAAGAGGAAGACCTTGCTCATATTCATTTTATAGATGTTAATTATATTTGTTTTAACTATAAGTAGTATAAATTATTATCTATTGTATAAGTAGTAATTATTATACATTAAAATACATTTCAACAGTCTTTCCTTTCTCCTCTTCATGTGGTATGCCTCCCAAATCGAAGTATGGTAAGGAATCTGTTTCTCTAGTAATTTTAATTCTGGCAAACAATATTAAATGCATATCCTGGTTTCATTTCGTAGATTTAAGTATCTTCCTCAGAACTTTCTGAAGAAATCCAGTGAAAACTTTCATGGCAACAATTGTAAGGCTATCTTAGAACATAATGGTCAAAAACTTAATATACGATTGATTGAAAATTAATAATGGTGGGAATACTTTAATGTTAGGACTTGCAGATACATAATTTTTTATATATTGATCTTTTCAGAATCCTTTGGAATGGAGTAATATCACTAGCAAAGATTTGAATGAAATTCCATACAGGTATGATCTAAAAAAGATGTTTTTCTTTAAAATAACAGATAGTCAATCTACAATCATAATTGAGACTACATTGGTCATAGCAGTTGTTATGCAAGAAATTATATGTCTGCTAAAGAACCATAATCCTGGCATTTTCAGTTGACGTTGTTGTTAAGTGAACTTGCAAGTTGTCATGCAGATGGAATAAAAGCTGTTTGCCAGAAAGACTCCTCATGTGGGACTGAATCCCTCTGAAAGGCAGCCCTTTTTCTCTCAAAGAGGGTTAAGAAGGCCATCCCCAAATCAAAGTAGGATTTTGCACGGAGTGTTTACAGTATAGGGCATTTGCAGCCAATCCCTAGAGAAAAGATTCCTCTAGTTTCTGGAGACTGGCTGCAAATCCTGCTTGAATTTTGGGATGGACCTTTTTCAATCAGTCGCCAAAAACTAGAGGGAGGTCTTTTGGCATCAGCTTGCATTCTTCAACATCATCTATTCCATTCATAGAAGACCTGTGAACTTATCCTCTTCAAAATTAACAAGATTACAGTTAGATCTGAATTAGTGAATAGTTATATTTGAAACCAAATCGAGTACACACAAGTAATTTCTTAAAAGCATTAAAATATTACTACATTCATTAAGGGATTTTATTTTATTTTATTTTATTTGGTCCTTTCAAATTAGTGTTGACTCTTGATGATTACCTGGACTAAACCTGCAGTTTTTTTGGTAAGGTTTTTTGGAAGTAGTTTGGCCTTACCAGCTTCTAGAGCTGAGGAGAATGACTGGCCCAGGGTCACCCAGCTGGCTTTGTATCCAAGCCCAAAACTAGAACTCACTGTTTTTCAAATTCTAGCCTGGTGCCTGAAACCACTACACCAAACTGGTTCCCATCATAGAAGGGATAGTTGACAGAAACAAAAGAAAACACTTTTTCTTAAAGTTTAAAAATAATTTAGTCCATATTTCTTGGTATTAATATTAATTAATATTTCTACTGAAAGGATGATTCAACTATCAAAAGAAATAATTTGTTTGCCAAACTGTTGTAAAGAAACACTACAGAGAGCCGTCAAAGCTGAAATGCAGCTTTTAAAACTTCGTTATCAGATGTTTTATCAGCACTGCTGGCAGACTTGTAGACTTTTTATGAAAGAAAAGGAAAATATAAGGTTTGTAAGAAATGATGTTTAAAATAAATAGGTTCTATATAGAAGACCCAAGATTCGGGTATAAAAATAATACTCATTGTATTATTCCAGAAAAGAGCTGCAGTATAGGTTTGCACCGTTAGTTTTGTAATTTTCTCAGGTTGTGGGTATGCTTGATATTTAAAAGTGTCCCATTGCCACAAAATAAACCTCTTCCTGACTTTCACTTCTTTGTTTTTTCCCCACATCAGCTATACAGATTTTTCCCATTTTTGTTTCCTTCTCCATGTCTCTGCAAGTTTTATATTTTCACCCTGCCACCTCTTATTGTTGGTGTTATTCCTATATATATATATATCTCTGGGTACTAGAAACAATGTGAGAAAATAAAAACGTTCAGAAACCAGAGTTTTCTATGAGGTTATTTCAGTCATCCCTCATTTTTTTCCTAGCATTCCATTCCGATGTGCTTTCCAGGAAGCTAAGGAAGTTATCTAACATGATACAGAAAAGATTGTATGATTCTTTTTTTTTTAAATAATCTTTATTTACATTTTTCATTAAAAAAAGGAAGACAACACACCATATAAATAACATACAGAACAACACAACAAAAAACAAGCATACCTATAAGTAGTACCTTAATACCCTAGTATTCGGTACAGTATATCTATATTATATTCCGGGAGAGACAGAACAACTTGTATACCTTTATAAATCAATTAGGTCTATCCGACCTCACTTTACTTTATAGTATAAGTTTCTCAATAGATACAATTTCTCATCTAGTTTGGGTTATAATTTCCTCTTCTCTAGCCAAATATATAATTTTCCCCAGGATAAACATGTTTGTGCTTGGTCTCTATCTTTTAGTTTTTTTAGTCAATTTATCTGCTTCCGCACATTCTAAAATCTTCTTTATAATTGCCTCCTCTGATGGGATATTTTGATTTTTCCAAAGTTGAGCGTATGTCAATCTCGCCGCTGTGATAATGTGTAATGCAAGATACCATGAGTCTTTTTTAATATTTTCTGGTTTGGAGCCGAGCAGGCATGTCTCTGGTCGCCATTCAATCCTTTGATTTAAAATCTCATTAAGCCATTTTTTTTTATTTTTCCCCAGAATTTTACTGCTTTTGGGCACATTCACCACTGATGGTAGTAGGTGCCACACTCAAACCCACACTTCCAGCATTCAGCAGACTGTCCAGTGAACATTTTAGCTAGTCTATCAGGAGGGAGATGCCACCTGTATAACATCTTGTAGATGTTTTCTTTGTATGCCGTAGAAACTACTAATTTCATATTCCCCCATCAGATCTCTTGCCATTTTTCTAAATGGATTGAATACCCAAAGTTTTTCCCCCAGGCAATCATTGTATCCTTAATTATCTCGTCACCTATCTATTCTCATCAACAATTTATAAGTTTTCGAAATCATGCCTTTTTCTTGGCCCATCAGGATTTTGTCTAATTCTTGCAAGTCAATGTTTATACCTTTCCTATCTCTGTCTTCTTTATATTTAGATTGAATCTGTAGATAGGTCCACCAATCCACTTACAGTCCTTAGAAGATTTACAGATTGTATGATTCTTGAAGGATACTCTCACGATCCCTTTCACTCTTCTGTTCCAAGATTAAATATAGCTATTTCTCAGCATCTCCTCATAGAAATACCACATTTTTCAGACTATAAGCGCACCGGACTATAAGACACACCTTAATTTTTGAGGAGGAAAAGAGGAAAAAAAGCTGTCTCTGCCTAGCAGCATCAGGATCAGCAGCATACTCACTTCCACTCGGATTTTTATAATGAGCAGCACAGATCTTTTTATCCGTTTAAAACAAACCCTATCACTCTATGCACATTTAACTGGAGTAGGTGGGGGATGATTTTCATGCGGGCAGAAGAGGGCACCGAAGGCTCCACTCTCGAGATGCCCCTGTCTTCCTATCTATAGCCGTAGGCGTTGAAAGTCTGGCTTTCTCACAGCAAGGCCCCATAGAGATGCAGAACTTCAGTCCTCCTGGATGCTTCTAACAGGGTGCCAGACTTCCCAGCAAGCCCCTTGCGCCTTTGCTACCTCTGTCAGAACTGATTCCGGATGCGGCCCGGGGAAGTGCGGAGGTCGGGACTCAGTTAGCAAAACAGGCGCTGCGCAGGGGGCGTTAAGGCAAGGCGCTGACACCCAAAAACACTGTTGCCACTATCTCAGCTGCCTCCCCGATTCCAAAAATGGGGCGTGTGGAGGCAAAAAAAGAGCATCAAGTTTTTGGGCGGTTTCAGGCAGCGGAGATTGCAGCAGCAGTGTTTTTGGGTGGCAGTGCTTGCCTTACGCCTCCTGCACAGCGCCCAGCAAGACACCAGTTCCTTGAAGATGCAAGCCCACTCAGCACACTGAAGCCTGCAGGTAGTCTGCACGGACCACCTTCTGATCTGTCCCCGTCCCCACACACACACACACAGCCAGCCGAGGGTTAAGGAAACACTTTGGAACGCACCCAGTTCTTATCTCCCTCTTGGCAGCGATAGACACACCGTCTGCCAAGGGACTTTATTTTCACAAACAGACAGATAAGATACGAACGTTCAAGAAAGTCCAAACAGAAATAATATTCCTCCCAGCAGTTCCGGACGAGGCTTTAGTGACTGTCCAAGGTTTTGCTTTGTTCGTCACAAGGATCCTTTGACCACTACCCTCTATTATATAGTCTCTGGGGTGTGGTCCAGTGACTCAGTGCTAATCCCTAGCACGCCTCCCAAGCTGCTGCAAACGTTTATCACGCCTTCGGAGGCGTGCGTCCAGGAATGATGTTTCATTATCACTTTGACTCGAATCAGCTGTCTCCTCTCCCTCGACCGGCACTTGAGACAATGCCAGAGGGGAGGGGCCTGGAGAGGGAGGCCTGGCTGACTCCTCTTCCTCATGCTCGGAGCTTTCTTCCTCCGATGGGACAGGCTCAGAGGGCGGGGCCACAACACTATCCCCCACCGCAGGGCCCTTCCCCCGGGTCTGACGGTCGGGATGGGGTCGGGACGGGAACTGTTCGTGGAAAGCCCGCACCAGGTCAGGGGCCTGAACGGCAGACGCGTCCACCCAGGTGAAATCCTCGGGCCCGTACCCCTTCCAGGCGATGAGGTATTGGAAGCGCCCCTTCAGCCAACGGGAGTCCCGGATACTGTCCACCTCGTACATCGAGGCGTCGTCCTCGTCGGCTGCGGCTGGGGGGACAGGCGTCGGCGGGCGGCGGAGATGGCTCGCGGGGGCCTCAGGGACCAAGAGGGACCGATGAAAAACAGGGTGGAGCCGCATGGAGCGGGGTAGAGTCAACCGGTAGGCCACCGGATTGATGACCGCCTCGATAGGGAAGGGACCGATAAAGCGTTGGGCCAGTTTCCTCACCGGCCGGTCCGTGGGGAGGTGTTTCGTGGACAACCACACCCGATCTCCTACTTCCAGCGGTGGCGTCGCCCGGCGGGCGCGATCGGCGAACCGTTTATAATCCTCTTTCGCCCGGATCAGCTGCCGCCGCACCAGTTGCTGCACCGCCTGCAGCTCCGAGAGGAAGTCCCGGGTCTCGGGAACAGGGGAGTCCATGATGGTCAACGGGAAAAGCCGTGGATGGTATCCGACGTTGGCATGGAACGGGGTCATCTGGGTGGAGGTGTGTTGGGAGTTATTAAAGGCGAACTCCGCCAGGGGAAGGTACTCAGCCCAGTTGTCCTGCTGCTGGTTGACAAAACAGCGGAGGTACTGCTCCAGTATGCCGATGACCTTCTCCGTGCCCCCGTCAGTCTCCGGATGGTGCGACGACGACAGGCACACCTGCACCTCCAGTGCGGCCATCAGGCTTTTCCAGAAGCGGGCCGTGAACTGGGCCCCGCGGTCCGAAACCACCCGGTCCGGCAGGCCGTGGAGGCGGAAGATATGTTGCAGGAACAGGCGAGCCGTGGTGCGGGCCGAGGGCAGGCCGCGGCACGGGATGAAATGTGCCATCTTCGTGAGCGCATCCACCACCACGAGGACGGTCGTGTACGTAGCGGACAGGGGCAGGTCTGTCAGGAAGTCCATGGAGATGGCTCCCCACGGTCTCTCCGGTGTCGGCAGCGGCTGGAGGAGTCCGGGAGGGGGACCGGACGCGGCTTTGGCCTGTCGGCACGTCACACAGGACGTCACGTAGGCGTGCACGTCGTGCCGTACCCGAGGCCACCAAAAAGTCCGCGTCACCAGGTTCAAAGTCTTAAAGAAGCCGAAGTGCCCCGCCGCGGGGTTGTCATGGCACTGGTTCATGACGAGGGCTCGGAGCGGACTCGTGGGCACGTACAGCCGACCCCGGTGTCTGAGCAAGCCCTCCTCCACGGTCCATGGGGACGCGGGACCGACGTCCGCTCTCCGCTGCTGCGACCAGTCAACCTGTCGCTGCGCTTCCAGCACCTGAGCCCGCAGGTCCACCGGTTCCTGGACCGCGGCCAAGGAGTCCGCTGGCAGCACCGTCCGGGGGGGAAGGGAGTCCTTGGGGCAAAAGTATTCCGGCTTACGGGATAGCGCGTCCGCCCTCTGGTTGAGGTTGCTCGGAATGTATGTGACGTGGAAGTTGAACCGGGCGAAAAACAACGACCACCGGATCTGCCGCTGGTTCAACTTCCTGGCCGTGGTGAGGTGCTCCAGGTTCCGATGGTCCGTCCGCACCTCCACCTGGTGTCGGGCCCCCTCGAGGTGATGTCGCCAAGCCTCGAACGCGGCCTTGATGGCCAGCAACTCCTTTTCCCAGATGGTGTAGTTGCGCTCGGAAGGGTTGAGTTTCCGGGAGTAGTATGCGCAGGGAAAAAGAGTGCCGCCATCCACCGGAGCCTGTAGCAGCACCGCCCCAATCGCCACGTTGGACGCGTCCGTCTCCACCACGAACGGACGGTGTGGATTGGGGTGCCTCAGGACTGGCTCCGTGAGGAAGGCCTGCTTGAGGACCTCGAAGGCCTGCTGCTGCGGGGGCCCCCACTGGAACGGGACCTTCTTCCGAAGGAGCTGGGTCAACGGCAAGGTCAGGGTGGCGAAGCCCGGAATGAAGGTCCGATAGTAGTTGGCGAATCCCAACAGACGCTGGACGTCCTTCACCCGACGCGGGGGTTCCCAACTGCACAAGGCCTCCACCTTGCGCGGGTCCATCGCGATGCCCTCGGGGGTGATGATGTGCCCGAGGAACTCTATGGAAGTCTGGAAGAAGTAGCATTTCTCCAACTTCGCATAGAGCTGGTGCTCCCGCAGGCGCTGCAGGACCTGGCGGACATGCTGGAGGTGACTTTCCGGGGTCCGGGAATAGATCAAAATGTCATCCAAGTAGATCACCACGAACCGATCCAGCATGTCCCGGAACACATCGTTCATCAAGTGCTGGAAGACCGCGGGGGCGTTGGTCAATCCGAACGGCATGACGGTATACTCGAAGTGTCCGTACCGAGTGCCGAACGCTGTCTTCCACTCGTCCCCCTCTCTCACGCGCACCAGGTTGTAGGCCCCTCGGAGATCGAGCTTAGTGAAGATCGAGGCCTCCCGCAACCTCTCCATAAGCTCCGGGATCAGCGGCAGGGGGTAGCGATTTCGCACTGTGATGGCGTTCAAGCGCCGGTAGTCGCAACACAGGCGCAAGTCCCCCGTCTTCTTTTTAACGAAGAGGACCGGGGCCGAGAGCGGGGAGGTCGAAGGCCGGATGAACCCACGGGCCAGGTTCTTTTCCAGAAAGTCCCGTAAGGCGGCCAGCTCGGGCTCCGACATGGAGTACAGGCGTCCCGAGGGCAGGGGTGCGTTGGGCATTAGGTCCACCGCACAGTCGTAGGGTCGGTGCGGGGGCAAGCGGTCCGCCTCCTTCTCGCTGAACACGTCGGCGAAGGGCGTCAGCTCCGGAGGCAAGGAGGCGTTTGGGGCAGAGACGTCCTGGCCGGCGCAGGTGTGGCGAAGGTGGTCGACACACTGCAGGCTCGGGAACGAGATGGCGTTTCTCGACCACGCCACCTGAGGGTCGTGCGCCCGAAGCCAGGCCATCCCCAGGACCAAGGGAAAGTGCAGATCCGCCGTTACGTAAAACTGGATCGCCTCCTCGTGGTTTCCAATGGCGAGGCGCAAGGGCTGGGTAGCGGTTTTGATGGGCCCCGCCACGAGTTCCCGCCCATCTATAGTTTCGACCCTCAACGGAGGGTCCACTGGAACCAAGGGGACTTTGTAATGGGCCACAAAGGCCTGGTCCATAAAGTTCGTGGTGGCCCCCGAGTCCACCAGCGCGTGCACCTGGAGCCCCTCCGACCGGTTAGCCAACAACACCCGGGTGTTCAAAATCAGGTGCCGAGGGGGCTCACAGTCCACAGCCGCCGACTCCGGCGGGGCATGGTCACGTGCCTGACCCAGAGTTTCCCCTAGGCCAGGCCTGGCCCGTTTCCCGGCTGATCACGCCGAGACTCCGGAACAGGCTTGAGCGGTCCACTCCGCTTCCGGGGACACGAGGCGGCAAAATGTCCCGCCTCGCCGCAATAGAGGCACAACCCCCCTTGACGTCTCCGCATCCGCTCCTGGGCCGTCAGTTGAGGTCTGGCTGCTCCGAGCTCCATGGGCTCCTCAGCCGTCGCCACAAAACGCTGTACGGTCCGGAGCGCTGTCGGTGCGAAACGCGGGGGTGCCGACGCTGTCGATGGTTCCGGAAGAGCCCGACGGGGCCGTCGCCGTTGCAGGCGGGCGTCGATGCGCAGGCATTGGGTCACCAGCGCGTCGAGAGTCGGTGGCGCCTCCACACGAACCAGCTCGTCCTGCATCTCATCGGAAAGGCCGTCCTGGAAGGCGTCCATCAGCGCCACCTCATTCCAAGCCGAATCCTGGCCTAGCAGTCGGAACTCTGCAATATAGTCCTGCAGGGGGCGCTTGCCTTGGCGGAGGTCCTTGATGCGCCTTGCTGCCGTCTGCACCCTGAGGGGATCCTCAAACATGGTGCGCAGGTGTTGTAAAAAGCCCTGAAAGTCCAGAAGCAAGGGGCTATCTTGCAACAACAGGGGCGTGGCCCATCGGGCGGCAGTGCCAGAGAGGGAGCTGATAACAAATGCCACCCGAGCCCGGTCATCCGGAAAATCCTCCGGCCTCATCGCCATAAACAGTTGGCATTGTCCCAAGAAGGCCGGAAACATCTCCTGCTGCCCAGAAAACCTATCTGGCACGTTCACTGGGCATCTCGGACGGGGAGGGGGAGGAGGTGGAGCTGCAGGAGCATTTCCCAAAGCAAGTTGGGCAGTTAGCTGTGCTACTTGCTGTTGCAGAAGCTGATTGGCCTGCAGTATCTGCTGTAACTGCTGCTGCAGCTGTTGGTCCATCGTGGGTTAACGATGGAGTATGGGGTGACGAACAAGATGATCTGTCCCCGTCCCCACACACACACACACAGCCAGCCGAGGGTTAAGGAAACACTTTGGAACGCACCCAGTTCTTATCTCCCTCTTGGCAGCGATAGACACACCGTCTGCCAAGGGACTTTATTTTCACAAACAGACAGATAAGATACGAACGTTCAAGAAAGTCCAAACAGAAATAATATTCCTCCCAGCAGTTCCGGACGAGGCTTTAGTGACTGTCCAAGGTTTTGCTTTGTTCGTCACAAGGATCCTTTGATCACTACCCTCTATTATATAGTCTCTGGGGTGTGGTCCAGTGACTCAGTGCTAATCCCTAGCATGCCTCCCAAGCTGCTGCAAACGTTTATCACGCCTTCGGAGGCGTGCGTCCAGGAATGATGTTTCATTATCACTTTGACTCGAATCAGCTGTCTCCTCTCCCTCGACTGGCACTTGAGACAATGCCAGAGGGGAGGGGCCTGGAGAGGGAGGCCTGGCTGACTCCTCTTCCTCATGCTCGGAGCTTTCTTCCTCCGATGGGACAGGCTCAGAGGGCGGGGCCACAACACCTTCACCCTATGCCGCGCAGCAGCATAAGGGGAGAAATCTCGGGAAGTTAAGGAGAAGTCTGCTGTTGTAGGGAGTGGGGAGCTCCAGTCCTTGCACAAGCTGTGAAGGCAGCTGTCAGAATTGCTGGAACCGCTTCCAGATTCGGAGAAGATGGCTAAAGGGGAAAAAGAAAACTCGGCACGTTGAGAAGACACACACTTGGGCAGGGCCAGCTGTCAAGAGGGAAAGCTGTGCAGAACGGCTCTTCGTTTAAGAGAGTCAAATACACAGCTTTTTCCATCCGATCGGCAGATTCTTCGGAGTCCCAGATTCCTTGGAGGGGAATAGGAAGAAAGGGGTGCCCTGTAGAGTACCTCTCAGTGGCAGTTGAGAGTGCGAATGGTAGGAAAGCCTCGGAGAAGTCAAACGGGGGAAGAATGGCGGCCCATGATGGTGGCCGTGAAGAAACAACAACAGGCAGCTGGACAACATTAAACATAGTTCTAAAGACTATGTCGATTATCCATCCCTGGTTCTTGGGGGGGAGAAATTGTCCCCCTCAGAACGGGTTTGCAATTTGGGTGTCCTCCTAGACTCACAGCTAAGATTAGAGCAACATTTAGCAGCTGTGGCTAGGGAGACCTTTGCACAGGTTTGCCTGGTGCACCAATTGCGACCCTACTTGGATCAGGAGGCTCTCCTCACAGTCACTCATGCCCTTGTCACCTCACGGTTAGATTATTGCAACGCGCTCTACATGGGGCTACCCTTGATGAGTGTTCAGAGACTACAGTTGGTCCAGAATGCAGTTGCGTGAGCTATCGTGGGTGCACCTAGATATACCCACATTATACCAATTCTCTGCGAACTGCACTGGCTCCCTATTGGTCTCCGGCCACAATTCAAGGTGTTGGTTGTTACTGTTAAAGCCCTACATGGCTCAGGGCCAGGGTATCTTCAAGACCGCCTTCTACCGCATAGCTCCCAGCGACCAGTAAGATCCTACAGAGTTGGTCTCCTCCAGGTCCCGTCAGCTAAACAATGCCGGCTGGCGGGCCTGGGGGGGGAGGGCCTTCTCTGTGGCTGCCCCAGCTCTCTGGAACCAGTTACCTCCTGAGGCCTTGGACTACCCCCACCCTATTGGCCTTCCGGAAAGCGGTGAGGACCTGGGTTTTCCAGCAGGCCTGGGGCCGTTGATCTCGCTGTTCAATCTTGTGAGATCCGGCCATGGATGGTGTACATGTGTTTTTTAATGTTTTTAAAATGCTTTTATAAAGTTTTCTTTAAAAAAAATTATGTCACTGTTAGTATTATTTCTGTTGTAAGCCGCCCAGAGTCCCTTGGGAGTTGGGCGGCATAGAAATATGATAATTAAATTAATTAAATTAAATTAAATTAAATTAAATTAAATTAAATTAAATTAAATTAAATTATAAATTAAATTAATTATTAAACTAAACTAAACTAAACTAAACTAAACTAAACAACTAAACTAAACTAAACTAAACTAAACTAAACTAAACTAAACTAAACATTAGCAGTGGACTAGCTGGACAACAGAGAGACGGATCTGGGCAAAAGTGATCTTGCCAGCCTCTGTGAGTGACCGGGGGTGAAGATCTTCTCAGGGGATTGCAAAGAGGGAAGAGTCAGAAGGAGGCCCAAGGAAGGACAAAATTTCCTCTGTAGTAAAGTGGCGAACAGCAAGTGGGGGCCAAAAAAAGAGACCATTTCAATGCAATAGATATCACTGGCAGCGTGAGGGAAAAGAGAAAGAGGAAACGTACCATTATTGCTGATTTAAGTAGACAATTTAGTTTGGGAGCGAAAGTGCTGACTAATCAGAAAATGCAGGCATTTTGAAGTAAGACTGACTGTTTTTTTTTTTAATTGAAAAAGTTTTTCAAATACAAATTTTCCCCCTTCCCCCCCCTCTCCCTAACCCCCCTCACCCCCCCTTCCCCTTTGACTTCTTCATAATAAACCCAAATTCATAACAGATTATATCATACTTTGCTATCCACTTACTCCATCTCCATATACTGACCCTTTCTTTCTAATAAAATTATCATACCCCCCTTATACTATGCTGTAATATGCATTTCAAAGTGACATTCTATTATAACAATATCTAGTAACTCCTGATTTAACATAATGATATTATTATATCTCCCAATTTAACAATTTCCGCTCGTGATCTACCCTTTTACTACCCCCCATACGATATAACATTTCAAAGCATACTTCCGCTCTAAAACTATTCAATAAATCCTAATTTAACACTTATTCAATTCAACTAATTTCCTTCCCCCTTCATTACATACATTCAGATCTAAACATAATATCCCTTTTCTTTAAACTAAACAATCCGTAACCTATCCTATCTCCACCCACTTTCCTACAAAATTGCCATAATTATTCTTAATATCTTTATTCTTCTGCCCACTCCCCTAGAAAAATATTCCCTCAATTTCCGGCGGCTCCGTAGGACGTTGAGGACGCTCCCTGGGTGAGCGCTAGCCCCGCGACTTTGTTAGCCGCTAGAACAGCAAAAAATCAGCTGTCTAGCGGCGAAGAACCTTCCCCCCTGGGAGAAGAGGGGGAAGTGAGCAGCCAGGTGCAGGGTAGAGCTCCATAAGAGCCCTAGAATTAATTCTGGGGCTCGAAAAGTGCGAGCTCCCCAAGAACCTGGGAAAAGCTCCAAAGCCTCTGCCAGAAGGCAGAGCAAAACGCCACGTCCGCCCCTGCTTTTAATTGATACAAAGAGAAAATTGAAGCAGGCAGAACAAAAACAGGAGACTACATAATTGCAACTACTTACACTTTAATTCCTTTGAACATCGTTTCTTTTCGAGCCTATAAGAGCGGAGCTGGAGTGGAAAGGGAGGGGAAGATGGCGCTGGCTCATTAAGACAAAGAGACGAAAGTGAAACTTAAGAAGAAAGTTGTTACAGGCTTGTTAACTCATTAATGCCTATCAGTTAACAACTCCGCTTAAAAATTTTTTGGATTTAATCTTATATCCTGGACTTTGGGAATTAAAATTTAAAGATCTTAAAGATTTTCTGATTTTTTCTCGCTGGCTATAAGAACTGTTCCTGAGACTGTGTAATTTTAAAATGGCTTCAAAGCAGACAAAATTGGTGTTGCCTAAAGCAGCGAGTGCGGGAAGTTCCCCAGCTCAAATTAGCAGGTTGCAAACCTTCTTGCCTCCGGCAGATACACAAGCTCAATTACAACCACAGTTACAACCACAAGCACAAATGTTAACACTTGAGATGTTTCAGGAAGCCATGAAAGAAATCAAAGAAGGTTTTAAAGAGGACATTGCATTTGCATTGAAAGGAGTCTCAGATCAAATGGAAGAAATGAAGGACATAATCAAGACAAGAAATCAACATATAAGGGAAGATATAGCCTTTGCACTCCAGGGACTGGCAAAACATGTTAGTTATGTAGAAGATAGAATTGATGAGGTTGCTCAAGCTAATGAGATTTTAGATGGTAAAGTTGAGGAATCACAAACTAAGATTGACAAAGCAGAAGCTGAAATGTTGTTGACACAATATAAGATGATGGAATTTGCCGTGAGAATAAGAGGCTTGAAAGAAAATCCGAAGGAAAATCTGAAAGAGATCTTTGAAGATGCTCTGGCACAATTTATAGGAGTGTCCAGAGGTGAACTCGAATGGCAAATGGATCGGATCTATCGTGTTAATTCATGGGTAGCTAGACAAAGGAAACTACCAAGAGATGTTGTGATTTATTTTGTCACTAGAAGGATTAGAAATGAGATTTTACAAGCTGCCTATAAAAACAAGTTGCAAGTGGCAGGACAAGAAGTTGCAGTATTTAAAGAAATACCACCCAAAATGCTGAAATCCAAGAAAGAGTATGCTTTTCTGGTAGATGAGCTGAGGAACCGACAGGTAATCTTATTTTATAAGTTGATACTTAAATTTTATAAGTTGATACATACAAAATTATTACATTGGGATTATAATTCATGTATACTGATGGGAGATTGGAACGGAGTGTTAGACCCTAGTATTGATAAGAAAAGAATAGTACAATCTACCAAATTGCGATCTAGACTGCCTAAGACTTTTTTTGATATGATGGAGGATATGGAATTAAGAGACATCTGGCGTGAAAGGAATTATAGAGAACAAGATTTTACATTTTTTTCAGATAGACATCAATCCTTTTCAAGAATTGATTTTATATTAATTACAAATGATTTTTTTTCCAGGGTAAAGAAGATAAAGATTTGTCCCAGAATTTTAACTGATCACAGCCCAGTTTGGATGGAACTGGAGTGTGGGGAAAGAGTTAGGAGATCTTGGCGGTTAAATGAAAACCTTTTCAGATATGAGAAAAATGTAATAGAATGTAAAAAACTAATGAAGGAATTTTTTGTTTTTAATATGAACAAGGGAACATCTATGGATATGGTATGGGATGCTAGTAAAGCATATATGAGAGGAGTTCTGATAAATATGAATAATGCTTATAGGCGTAAACAAGTGGAGAAAAGGAGGGAATTAGAAGAAGAGATTAAGAAAAAAGAAAGGGTGTTAATTGATAACCCAGGGGATAAGAAAATTAAAGAAGAGATCAGTTTATTACGTGGGCAATTTAATATGATGCTTTCAGACCAAGTGGCAACCAATCTACAATATGCTAAACATAATACTTTTTGTAATGCAAATAAACCAGGTAGATGGTTGGCATACATGCTGAGGAAAAAACAAAAATCTCGTACCATAGAGAAAATAGAGTATAAAGGTAAAGAGCTGTATCATCAAAATATGATTAAAAAGGCATTTTTAGAATTTTATGCAAGATTGTATACTG
This sequence comes from Pantherophis guttatus, assembly GCF_059756535.1. Taxonomy (NCBI): domain Eukaryota; kingdom Metazoa; phylum Chordata; class Lepidosauria; order Squamata; family Colubridae; genus Pantherophis; species Pantherophis guttatus. Next base: position 180,799,108 of record NC_142063.1, on the reverse strand, counting down.
CAGACAAAATACAAGGTGCAGAGGTAGAGACATACCTGGATAGACAGAATATTCCAATAGTTACAGAGGAACAAAGAGAACGGTTAAACCAATTAATAACAGAGGAGGAGATCCTCTCAACAATTAAACAGTTAAAAACTGGTAAGGCTCCTGGTACGGATGGATTAACAGCTGTGTACTATAAATATTTACAATTGGAGATGGTTTTACCTCTTAAAGAATTATTCAATAGAATTCAGCTGGGTGAAGGGGTACCACCTTCATGGAAAACAGCTTTTATTTCGTTAATTCCAAAAGAAGATCAAGATTTGACACAACCCAAAAATTATAGACCTATATCCTTATTGAATACAGATTATAAAATATTTGCTAAGATATTGGCAAATAGGTTAATGCTAGTAATGCAGAAGACGATTCATGCTGACCAAACTGGTTTTATACAAGGTAGACAAATGAAAAATAATGTAAGACAAATTGTTGACATATTGGAACATTTGGAAAGGAATAACCAAATCCCTGCGGTGCTTATATTTCTGGATGCGGAAAAAGCTTTTGATCGATTAGATTGGCAATTTTTATTGAGAGTGGTCAATAGGATGCAATTTGGGAATTGCTTTATGCAGTCCATAAAAGCAATATATCAGGAACAGACAGCTCAGATAATTATTAATGGCAGTTTGACAGAAACTTTTAAAATTGAAAAAGGCACGAGGCAGGGATGTCCCTTATCGCCATTATTATTTATATTAACTTTGGAGTTGCTGTTAAATAAAATACGTAATGCAGATGGGATAAAGGGAATCAAAGTTAGAGATTATGAATATAAGATACGGGCATTTGCAGATGATTTGGTTATGACCTTAACTCATCCAGTGGAATCAACAAAGGTTTTGATTGATATAATAAAACAGTATGGTCAAGTATCTGGGTTTAAGATAAACATTGGAAAAACAAAGATGATAGTTAAAAATATGACAGCTAATCAAAAAGAGGAGTTACAAAGGGTAACAGGATGTGAAATAGTTAAAAAAGTCAAGTATTTAGGAGTTTATATTGCATCTTCTAATGGTAAATTGTATAAGTATAATTATGAATTGATATGGCATAAAATACAAGTTGAAATGGATAAATGGAAAAAACTACAATTGTCCTTGCTGGGTAGAATAGCAGTTATAAAAATGAATGTGTTGCCTAGGTTTTTGTTCCTCTTTCAAATGATACCAATACTAAAAAAGGATGCCAACCTGGAAGAGTGGCAGAAAGGTATTAATAAGTTCGTATGGCAAGGTAAGAAACCAAGGATAAAATTGAAAATAATGCAGGACATACGAGAAAGAGGAGGACTGAAAATGCCAAATTTAAAATTGTACTATGAAGCAGCTGTTTTATCAGCAATTAGTGATTGGATTAATTTAACAAATGGAAGGATATTGAATATTGAAGGGTATGATCTGGTCTATGGTTGGCATGCTTATTTAGTGTATGGAAAAAGGGTGGATAGAGCATTTAAGAGTCATATACTGAGAAATGCTTTATTGCGTGTCTGGAAGAAATATCAATATAAGTTAAATGAAAAAATACCTATATGGACAGCACCCAGGCACGCAATAGAGAATACGAGTATAGAATGTAGACAGGATGTAATTACGTATAAAGATATTCTCATTATGGAGGGAGGTATATTAAAATTAAAATCTGTGAATGTGTTGAAAGAGGAGAAAATAATTCAAACATGGTTTCAATATGTACAATTACAAGCCAGATGGAGAAAAGACCAGAAAACTGGTGTTATACAAAGTGATGAAAATTTAATTAAACAAATTAGAGATCAAAGCCCAATGCATATAAAAAGATTGTATAATATACTGATAGAGATGGACTCGGAAACAGAGCTAGTTAAGGACTGTATGATAAAATGGGCGCAGAATTTTGAACAGCCAATAATGATGGAAACGTGGGAGAAAATATGGGTAACAAATGTGAAATTTACCAAAGCGCAAAATTTAAGGGAGAACTTTTATAAAATGTTTTATAGATGGCATCTAGATCCAAAAAAGTTATCTCGTATGTATCCGAATGTACAACCAAAATGTTGGAGATGTAATTGTGAGGATGCTACTTATTTTCACATTTGGTGGACATGTAAAAAGGTTAAAGCGTTTTGGATTAAAATCTGGTGGATTTTACAAAATATTCTTAAAAAGAGGTTGAAATTTACACCACAGCTGTTTCTTTTGGGTATAGTTACGGATTGTACAGTTATAGAGACTAAATTGATTTTGAATTTAATAACTGCAGCAAGACTGTTGGTGGCACAATATTGGAAGAAGCAAGATTTACCTACAATCCAAGAGTGGACAATGAAAGTTATAAATCTAGCGGAAATGGCAAAAATCTCGGCGTACCTGAAGGATCATTCAAATGAAAGATATTTAAGAGATTGGAGAAGGTGGATAGATTATATTCAAAATAAATATCGGAATAAGAAATTGCAGATAGGTTATGAATGATTATATAGATATTTAGTGTGTCTTTAAGTAATAAAGCTAGGCGGGTAATTAGGGAATTGAAGAAACAAGAGATGTGAAATGTCATAATTGTTTAGATTAGGATTGATTATGATTGTTGAAGTTTATACCCTGTAATTTGTTCTGGGAAGGGGAGGGGGGAGGGGGGAGGTTGAGGTAGGGAAGGGGGGGGGTATATGTAAACTTTTTGTAAAACTTTTCAATAAAAAAAAAAAAAGAAAAATATTCCCTTATGTAAATAAAATCCTAAAAGAAAAAAAAAACTTTTTGCTTGTAATCCATATAACATCTTCTGTAATATCCTTCAACTGGATGATAAATTCCATCACCCATGTTAGGGTAACATCGCATCCTTATTCCAACAGTATTTTCAGAATCTTCAATTACCATCTGCCCCCATCAGTAACGAATATCTTCATATTGGAAGAAAGAAACAAAAAAAGCCCCCAACAACCACCCGAGTGACTTTATAATTATATTCCGTATAATGTTTATGGAGGTATCTTTTATCCAGATTATTAATTCCAACCATCGTAATAGGGTAACAACCAGATCTTCTGCGTGCCCCAATCCAGTAAATCTCTTGCCATATAACTCGACATACACGTAATATATTTATCCGGAAATCCAAAAATCAAACAAGATGTTTCCAACCATTCAATTTAAGGCCTTTTTCACACCCCAAAATAATTCAGCACTGCAGAGATCTGCCCTTTCCTCAGGATAAAATAAACCAATGCTTTGCCAATTATCTTTTCATATATTCAGTCCTCTCATAAGTAACTGGCATTACTGTTGTTTAGTTTAAAAGTTTTTATGTTTGTGAGACCTACTTCTTCTTTTCTTGACTTTTTGTGGGTTGGATCTCCATCCTAAATTCCTTTCTGTAGATTGTATATCAACTATTTGGTTTTGCTGGTGTATAACTTGATCCTGTTGGGTTTGCTTTTGTGGCTGAGATCTTTCTGGTTCTGTAAATTGTATATCAACTAATTGACTTCCATGCTGGTTTGTGGTTTGACAAATCATTGCAATAGGATCCGGAACCGCCTCTCTTATATTAAATAATCCAGCTGAGACCTCTGAAAGAGAATCCAAAAGCGGCTCATCTGTGGAGACCTCTTTAACTTGTTGTTTCTTCATTGTCTCCATCTCCTTCTGCTTTTCTTGAATTTCTGTCTCTTGTTGATTTTGCTTTTTAAGTACTTTATGATAAAATTCTTCCGCTTTTTCAACAGTATTTATCTGATATCTTATTCCTTGATATCTCAGTATTATACCCACTGGGACATCCCACCTGAATAGAATATTTTGTCTTCTTAACTCAGTCACCAAAAAACCAAATTTCTTTCTATCTCTTACCATCTTAGGCGGCAATTCCTTAAATATCCAGATTTTTCTCCCATTCAGTTGTAAAGTAGAATTAAAAGATTTTTGCACAATATCATTCCTTATCTCTTTATCTGTAAAGTAAATCACCACATCTCTAGGCAGTTGCCTTTGTTTTGCAATCCAGGAATTCACTCTATAAGCCTTATTAATTTTACTGAATACCTCCTCAGGATGAACCTTTAAGATCCCAGCCAAAACTTGAGCAGATGTTTTTCTTAAATCATCACTATAATTTTCCTGTAAGCCTCTAATTCTGATCGCAAATTCTGTGATTCTGTATTGCAGCATTACAACCTCTCTTTCAATTCCTTGCTTTATATCTTCTGCATTATAAGTCTCGTGGCCAGCTTCCTTTTTAGACTTTAGTTCTGAGCTATTATCTCGAATATTTATTAAGTCCTTTTCAATTCTTAGTATTTTATTGTCCAAATTATCAATTTTCTCCATTTTAGACTCTAACAATTTAATATTTGTATCCAGCTTTATAACAATTTCTGAAAAACCATTAGTCACTGTTACAATCTTTTGTTGCAAATTGTCATACTTTTGTTGTATCATTTCTTTAATTTCCTGCCTTAAATTTTCGAATTTCTGGTTCACAGTCTCATAACATTTTGCCATTTCCTCCTGAATAAATTCTTTTAAATTAAAACCATTCTGCAAAGTCTGTAGGCTCAGAGCTTGCTCAAGCAGTTGCGAGTGGGGGAGCACCCCCCCCTTCTTGTCTATCAGATTTCATTAGTAACGCCATCCTTCCAGCAGGCTGTTCTTTTTTACCCCCCAAACAAGATCAAGTACAAATCTCCAAGAAGAGAGGAACTTAAAATAACTTTTTCTTTCAAATTGTAGCTAACAGTATATATTCCACTACTTTGTATCTGTTATGGAAGGACTCTTAGTTTCAGCTTTCTTCTACTTCTCAAGCCTCAGTGGCCATTTTAAAGCTTTTTTTTTTTCTTCTTTCACTTTAAAATGCTTGTAAATTCATTAAGGATACTTGCGATTTAGGGTCCAAAATCCAAGTCTCATCTTTTTTAATAAGTCCATCTGTTAGTTTCGTTAGTTAATCCGGTTCCAGCGCCTAGCTCTGCAAAAAAAAGCAGATTGCACTCGATGCCCGGAGCGGCGGCAAGGGACAATAGGGAGCTCCAATCCGCCCGTCCCCAAGAGTTAAAAAAAGACTCTGGGGACTTCGCAGAGGGCTCTACCCACCCCCGCCCGCTCAGACTCACATTTCCATCAGGAAATGGAGTTTTTCGAGCCGCCTTTCAGATGTAAAGGCGGCTCTTTTACAGGCAACGGGGCGGCGGTCACAGAGGACCGTCTGGCGGCGCCAGAAGCCAGACAGGAAGTCAAGACTGACTGTTAACTAGGATAATAGGGAGCAAGAGACACCTACTGGCCGAGGAAAAAACTGGAGACAATTTAAGTAAGGAGAGGCAATTTAAAGAGGAACAACATATTTTGGAGGGCCTGCCAATAACTGACATAAATTGAGGAAACTTAAGGAGTAAATTTGGATGTGAAAATTTAATGAAATAATCGTAGCGGAACTTTTTCAAGAGGAAATCATCTCTCTAATTATTATTGTTCCTTCTATGCAATCTTTGGACTACTATTTTATTAACTCCACCACCTACTGCATTAATTATTGATATTATTAAGTGATTTAATTATAGATTTTTTTATTAATTAATTGTTGACTAAGGGGAAGGTTTGCAGACTGTAGTTGGGGTAGGAAAGATCAAGAAAGGAAGTTAAAGAATACATAAGAGACATTTAAAAACAAAATAGTGAAAGCTGCAAAGCATTGAGAATTAACTAGTTGAAAGAGTGATAGTTGAAGGGTGCTGGAGGAAACTAAGAGAAATATAAGGAAGTGGGGAAGTCAATTTAAAGTAGTATTAAAAATGACAAGTATCCCCAATTTGACAAGAATTGGTGCAGGAAGGAGGCAAGGAGCTTAAACTACAACAATGGATCTAAATCCAGCAGGGCAAAGATCTATTGAAGGAATGCTACAGAGAGATAGATCAAACTCATTTAAGGATCTACAACAGATGCTACAAACACTGCAGGAGGTTATGTTAAAGAACCATGAGGATTTGAAACGAGAGATAGGAGAAGTAAGGAATGACATGGGAGAAATGAAAGAAAAGATGAGATCAATGGATGATAAATTTGAATGCTTCCAGCAACAAATTCTAAAAAATGAACAAAAATTACAGGAGATGGAATGGGAAGGGAAGAAAAAAAAGCGAAGGAGATGGAAGAAAGATTAATTCAAGCCACTAGAGATCTCGAACAGACAATAATCCAATTGGAAATAGATAAGGCTGCCCATTTTCTACGATTTCAGAATGTGTGGGAAGAAAAGAATGAGGACCTTCTGGAGATGATGGTGGAGCTATTGGCAGGAGCATTAGGAATTGGGAAGGAAGAAACGATTAATGAAATGGATGAAATTTATGCACATGGACATAATCTACCTAGAGAAGTACATATTAGATTCGTTAAAAAATCGATCCGCCATGAGATTCTCCATAAAACCAGAAAAGATTCACTAGAGTTACAAGGAAGACAGCTTGTGGTGCTCAAACAAGTCCCAAGAAGGGTAAGAGACTTAAGACGACCCTACCAAACACTTACAGCAAAACTAACAAGGAAAACATAAAATTTTTGGTGGCTGACTCCGGAAGGGATTATGATATCTTGGGGAGAAAGAAGGTTGAGATTGGACATGGTGGACAAAGTAGAAGAGCTTTATAGACAAAATTTTGGCAGTGAGATTGAATTGGAGGAAAGAGAAAGAAGGGAAGAAGGAGAACTAGGAGGACAGTCACCAAATAGGGGGGACTCCCAAATCAAGAAAAAAGAGAATGGGAAAGGAGAGAATGTGGATAACAGAAAAGACAATGATGGTGGACGTAAGGAATATAAAGAAGTCAAGACAAACAAGGGCAACAAGAGCTAAGTATAAGTAGAGGTTTTCAAGAAGCGTTAGCAATTCTATCATTAAATGTTAATGGGTTAAATTCTCCAGAGAAAAGGAAAAACTTCTTTAGTAAATTGTATAAGACAAATGTGGATATAATAGTGCTGCAAGAGACGCACATAAAAAAGCAGCATCAGTAACTATTAAAATGCTCTTAAGTTCGGAAAGATGTTCATATCTTCATCGCAGCAGAAGAAAGGGGGAATTGTAATGTATGTAAAAGAGGGTATTTTGGCCAAACAGATGTATAAAGATGAAGAGGACAGAATATTGATAATAGAATTAACTGTGGAGGGGAAAAAACTGATGTTAGTTGGAATATAGGCGCCAAATGAGGGCCAAAAACTATTTTATAAGAAACTGTATAACATGATTAGAGACTTAGAATGCAATAATTTGTGTATAATTAGTGATTTCAATGCGATTGTAGATAGAGAACTAGACTATAGAAATGACAGATGAAAAAGAAAGGTGTTAGAAAGATATTACCTAATTCAATTTCCGAGATGGTGGAAGAATTTTTTTTTTTAATTTGATTTATATGCCGCCCTTCTCCGGAGACTCAGGGTGGCTTACAATGTGCTCAGCAATAGCCTTCATCCTTTTGTATATTTATACAAAGTCAGCTTATTGCCCCCACAACTGGGTCCTCAATTTACCTACCTTAGAAAGGATGGAAGGCTGAGTCAACCTTGAGCCTGGCGAGATTCGAACCTGCAGTAATTGCAGGCAGCTGGTCTTAATAACAGGGTGCTTTAGACTACTGTACTACCAAGGCTCCTTGGTAGTTGGAGGGAAAGAAATGGGGATAAGAAACAATATACTTATTAGTCAGGTAGACATCAATCTTGGTCTCAAATTGATATGGTTTGGGCATCGACAGACTTGAATCTGGGAATTGAGGAAGTTAATATTGACATAAATTCGTAGGCAGACCACAATCCCATTAAAATTAAATGGAAAGGCAAAAAAAGACTAGGTGGATCCTAAAAAAACAATCTTGAATCAAAATGAATTTAAATTAAAGATGGATGATCAAATGAGTTTGTCGAGCCTCGGTTGGGTCTTGCTATCACTGGGGAGGACGACGAGGAGGGGGCGAGCTGCTGGACTCTCCGGGGGTGTGTCATCAGCTGTTTGAGAAGTTTTTACCACTCGCACACAAAACGAAGCAAACACTTTCATCGGAGATCGGGGGGGCATGGAGTATGCAGATGATGATGCCTTGTGATGTAACAGAGGTGCGCTCCTCCTACAGGCCAGCTAGGGGAAGGAGGGATGATGTTGACTGCTTGATTGCCAATTGATTTATTGCGCTCCTCCTACAGGCCAGCTAGGGGAAGGAGGGGTGATGTTAACTGATTGCCAATTGATTTATTGCTGCGTATATAAAAGGCGCTACACTGCAATTGCGTGTAGCGCTAACTTTAACCCTTGTTTCCGGCTTGTGCCTTTCTCCTGCCTGTGTTTGCTGTGCTGAACCTAATTAAAGAAAAAATGCAACTGCTTTATTCCGTTCTGGTGGTGGCTTGTTTCCAGTGCAGTTGGGTGGACTGGCCGAGAGAAAGTTAGCGCTCCCCCACCCACCAATTTCAACTGCCTACGTTCCCTAGCTGCGGTCCGGCGAGAAAGGCTGTCAGTGATGGCAGAAGGGACGGCGCTAGGTGATTCGGAGTTGGAGGTCCCTCTAGAGGCTGATGAGGAGGAGATGGTTGTGGAAGAGGAGAAGCTACAAACCGCAAACCCCCACCAACCGGTGGTCAGACCCAAGCTGCGCCAGCTACGTGAGGAGGACTGTGTGGAGACAGCTGGTGCGCAGAGTCAAGGGCTAGACCTTTCGGGACAGGTTTCCGGTGGGGGCTGGTGGCCTAGTTCTACTCATACCGGGTCCCCCCCGGTTGGGTCTGTCATTTAGAGGTTGGCGGGAGAGACGTTGGACAGACGAAGAGGCGGACTGGGGCTATGATACTACAGGACCTGAACCCAGTGCTATGGATGCCATAAGAGACCGGTTTGGAGAAGGGAGTTTCTGGGACACCCCGTCTTGGCAACCCTGGGCCACTGGGGCGGAGCCATTACAAGGCAAGTCTTGGCAGGATGAGGGCCTTTCCAGGTCAGAGGTTCGGTTTCGCATTGCTAGCCCCAAATTCCGAAGGGAACAGGAAAAGGAAAGGGCCAAATCGAAGACCGGGACTACCACCTGCCTAAGAGGGAGGATAGCACCAGGGGTTCCGAACAACCATTGAACAGAAGAGAGGTAGGAGCTGGAAGGAGGGCACAACGTCCTGTGGGGGAACGGAGGCCCGTTGGAGACCTGAGGAGAGATTGGGAGAACAGACCGCCTGTACCACCCCCAGCATGGATCCCGGTTCCTGGGATGTGGGCACCACCTCCAATCTGGGGCCCTCCTGCACTGCAAGCCACCTTTGACGGGAGCCCAGACCGTGTGGCGTTGTTCTTAAGCCAGGTGGTTAGTCATCCAGACCAGTATGGTTGCTGGTATCCATCACAATGGGCCATAATGGTAGCCATTACGGCTGTGTTAACCGGCGATGCAGCAGATTGGGTGGTGGGATTACATCGCAACCATGCTAGAGAACTGGTGGACGTGGGTAGGTTCTTGGAAGCTCTCCGGTCTGCTTTTGAGGATGACTCCAGTGTACAAATCGCGGAAGGAGATCTTGTAGCCCTCAAACAGCGGGGTGTTCCTGCAAAAGACTATGTACGTGATTTCCGGAAAATTGCTAGTCGCTTAAGGGACTGGCCCAAACGGATGCTAGTCCAGCAATTTCGGATGGGGTTGGACTGTGAGTTACGTCAAGCCTGTGCATTCTGAGGCCTGGCTCCGCGCCTAGCTGTTTGGTTTAAAGCCGCTATTGAACTGGACATTACCCTCCGGGAGTTTAGGCCTCGGTCGGAAGTTAATGTGGGACAGAGATGGGTTCCCATGGAGAGGGCCTCAGAAAAGCCGCCAACCACGCGGGTTCAAGTACCTCTGCCCAACATCGTCCCACCTGAAAGGTCTCAGCGACTGGCGTTTCGTTGTTTTCGCTGCAATCAGGTAGGACACAGAGCGGCTGAATGCCCTAATCCTCCGTTACGAGTACAGGCCCAAAAGCCGGCTACGGGGGGAAGCGACCAGAGGCCAACCACGGCAGCCACAAGAACGTACACAAGCACTTCAAGGACCAAAGTCCGTAGTAGACCATCAGGCTCGTGATATTATACCAACCACTGTGGCGGGGAAATTCCTGGTGGTATCGGGCGACAGTGATGACGAGCCGGAGGACCCTATGGTGAGCAAAACTGGGTTCCCTTTTGTCATACCTGGGGTGCTGAGGAATCTCCGAAGCACAACGGGTTTTCAGTATGGTGCTTTAATAGACACTGGATGTACCCGTTGTCTGGTGCGGAGAAGTGTGGTGGATGCTCTGGGCTTACAGATAAAAAAGCTAAAAGTTCCTGTGAAGTTCGAACAGATGGACGGGTCGTTATTGGGGGGGGGCGCCTGCTAACCACATAACCGAACATTTGTTGTTGGTGATAGGTGAACATCAAGAGTCCATCCAGTTTATTGTGGTTGAAAAAATGATAGAACCAGTTATTCTGGGTCTCACATGGTTAGATAAATGGCAACCTCACATCTGGTGGGAGGGGGGTTATTGTAAGCTTAGAATCCCTTTGGGACCTGCTGTCCCATCCCCTGCTTCTTCAGTGGGACAGTCGAGTGAGGGACAGGATAATAGCTGTACCTCCACAGAGGTGTCGCTTACACCGGACTGTCCCACGGTTTACCAAGACATTTCAGCCGTATTCAGTGAAGAGGAATGTGAAGTACTACCCCCCCCCATTGGACTACGGATTGCGCTATCGAGTTGGTGCCTGGGGCTAAGTTACCGAAACCTTGAATGTATTCCATGACCCAACAAGAATTAACTGAGTTACGACAATATATCGAAAAAAATTTAGCTAGAGGTTTCATCATCCCTAGTAGATCTAGGATGGCCGCCCCAGTCTTCTTCAGGGAGAAGGACAGCGGGGTTCGGTTATGTGTTGACTTCCGAGGTTTGAACAGAGTATGTATAGAACATCTATACCCCCTTCCGCTTATGAAGGATTTGTTAGCTGCGCTATCTACAGGACGGGTATTTACAAAACTCGATTTAAGGGAAGCGTACTACCGAGTACGTATCAAACAGGGCGATGAATGGAAGACCACTTTCAACTGCCCTCTTGGTAGCTACCAATATCGAGTTATGCCGTTTGGACTTCAAGGCGCTCCAGCGGTGTTCATGCAGCTTATCAACGAAGTTTTGCATGAATATTTGTATAGAGGAGTTCTTGTTTATTTAGACGACATTCTAATATATACGCGCACCTTGGAAGAACACGTCGTGTTAGTCCGTCAGGTCTTAGAGAATTTGTTAGCTGCTAAACTGTTTATAAAACTCTCGAAATGTGAGTTCCATAAATCAAAAATAGATTACCTCGGGTATAGGATCTCAAGCGACGGGATAGAAATGGATCCACGTAAAGTCCAAGGTATAGTTGAGTGGCAAGCGCCGAAAACCAGGAAACAACTCCAAAGTTTCCTTGGTTTCGTGAATTTCTATCGCCAATTCGTCCCCGCATTTGCCGCTATAGCACTACCGTTAACAGACCTGTTACGCACTAAATCCACTGTGATAAAACCAAGACCAAACCAGTTATTGCAATGGACAGCTCAATGTCAAAGTGCGTTTGAACAGTTGAAATATCTTTTCACCAGAGAACCGGTACTTAAAACACCCTGATCTGTCTCGTGAATTCATCGTTCAAGCCGATGCTAGTGACGTTGCTGTGGGAGCGGTGTTGCTGCAAAAAGATGAACAGGATAGGATACGCCCTTGTGCTTATACCTCACGCAAATTAAACACCACAGAGCGAGGGTGGGCGATCTGGGAAAAGGAGGCCTTCGCTGTCCGTTGGGCTCTACTTACGTGGCGTCACATCCTGGAAGGGGCTACTATCCCGTTTGAAGTATGGACAGACCATAAAAATCTAGAGGCATTACAAACGCCTAGACGTCTGTCTCCAAAGCAACTACGCTGGGCACAATATTTCCAAAGATTCAATTTCAGACTCAAATATGTGCCAGCAGGAAAGAACTTCCTCGCCAATGCACTTTCTCGTATGCCACAATATAACAGTAAGTGCGAGGAAGTAGTGGAATCTCTTATACCACATATTGAGAGTGGGCATGCGGTTGCAGCAGTGTTACGGAAAGAAGCGTCCTTCTTTTTTTTTTATTGAAAAAGTTTTTCAAATACAAATTTTTCCCCCCTTTTCCCCCCCTCCTCCCTAACCCCCCTCACCCCCCCTTCCCCTTTGACTTCTTCATAATAAAACCCAAATTCATAACAGATTATATCATACTTTGCTATCCACTTACTCCATCTCCATATACTGACCCTTTCTTTCTAATAAAATTATCATACCCCCCTTATACTATGCTGTAATATGCATTTCAAAGTGACATTCTATTATAACAATATCTAGTAACTCCTGATTTAACATAATGATATTATTATATCTCCCAATTTAACAATTTCCGCTCGTGATCTACCCTTTTACTACCCCCCATACGATATAACATTTCAAAGCATACTTCCGCTCTAAAACTATTCAATAAATCCTAATTTAACACTTATTCAATTCAACTAATTTCCTTCCCCCTCTTCATTACATACATTCAGATCTAAACATAATATCCCTTTTCTTTAAACTAAACAATCCGTAACCTATCCTATCTCCACCCACTTTCCTACAAAATTACCATAATTATTCTTAATATCTTTATTCTTCTGCCCACTCCCCTAGAAAAATATTCCCTTATGTAAATAAAATCCTAAAAGAAAAAAAAAACTTTTTGCTTGTAATCCATATAACATCTTCTGTAATATCCTTCAACTGGATGATAAATTCCATCACCCATGTTAGGGTAACATCGCATCCTTATTCCAACAGTATTTTCAGAATCTTCAATTACCATCTGCCCCCATCAGTAACGAATATCTTCATATTGGAAGAAAGAAACGAAAAAAGCCCCCAACAACCACCCGAGTGACTTTATAATTATATTCCGTATAATGTTTATGGAGGTATCTTTTATCCAGATTATTAATTCCAACCATCGTAATAGGGTAACAACCAGATCTTCTGCGTGCCCCAATCCAGTAAATCTCTTGCCATATAACTCGACATACACGTAATATATTTATCCGGAAATCCAAAAATCAAACAAGATGTTTCCAACCATTCAATTTAAGGCCTTTTTCACACCCCAAAATAATTCAGCACTGCAGAGATCTGCCCTTTCCTCAGGATAAAATAAACCAATGCTTTGCCAATTATCTTTTCATATATTCAGTCCTCTCATAAGTAACTGGCATTACTGTTGTTTAGTTTAAAAGTTTTTATGTTTGTGAGACCTACTTCTTCTTTTCTTGACTTTTTGTGGGTTGGATCTCCATCCTAAATTCCTTTCTGTAGATTGTATATCAACTATTTGGTTTTGCTGGTGTATAACTTGATCCTGTTGGGTTTGCTTTTGTGGCTGAGATCTTTCTGGTTCTGTAAATTGTATATCAACTAATTGACTTCCATGCTGGTTTGTGGTTTGACAAATCATTGCAATAGGATCCGGAACCGCCTCTCTTATATTAAATAATCCAGCTGAGACCTCTGAAAGAGAATCCAAAAGCGGCTCATCTGTGGAGACCTCTTTAACTTGTTGTTTCTTCATTGTCTCCATCTCCTTCTGCTTTTCTTGAATTTCTGTCTCTTGTTGATTTTGCTTTTTAAGTACTTTATGATAAAATTCTTCCGCTTTTTCAACAGTATTTATCTGATATCTTATTCCTTGATATCTCAGTATTATACCCACTGGGACATCCCACCTGAATAGAATATTTTGTCTTCTTAACTCAGTCACCAAAAAACCAAATTTCTTTCTATCTCTTACCATCTTAGGCGGCAATTCCTTAAATATCCAGATTTTTCTCCCATTCAGTTGTAAAGTAGAATTAAAAGATTTTTGCACAATATCATTCCTTATCTCTTTATCTGTAAAGTAAATCACCACATCTCTAGGCAGTTGCCTTTGTTTTGCAATCCAGGAATTCACTCTATAAGCCTTATTAATTTTACTGAATACCTCCTCAGGATGAACCTTTAAGATCCCAGCCAAAACTTGAGCAGATGTTTTTCTTAAATCATCACTATAATTTTCCTGTAAGCCTCTAATTCTGATCGCAAATTCTGTGATTCTGTATTGCAGCATTACAACCTCTCTTTCAATTCCTTGCTTTATATCTTCTGCATTATAAGTCTCGTGACCAGCTTCCTTTTTAGACTTTAGTTCTGAACTATTATCTCGAATATTTATTAAGTCCTTTTCAATTCTTAGTATTTTATTGTCCAAATTATCAATTTTCTCCATTTTAGACTCTAACAATTTAATATTTGTATCCAACTTTATAACAATTTCTGAAAAACCATTAGTCACTGTTACAATCTTTTGTTGCAAATTGTCATACTTTTGTTGTATCATTTCTTTAATTTCCTGCCTTAAATTTTCAAATTTCTGGTTCACAGTCTCATAACATTTTGCCATTTCCTCCTGAATAAATTCTTTTAAATTAAAACCATTCTGCAAAGTCTGTAAGCTCAGAGCTTGCTCAAACAGTTGCGAGTGGGGGAGCACCCCCCCTTCTTGTCTATCAGATTTCATTAGTAACGCCATCCTTCCAGCAGGCTGTTCTTTTTTACCCCCCAAACAAGATCAAGTACAAATCTCCAAGAAGAGAGGAACTTAAAATAACTCTTTTTCTTTCAAATTGTAGCCAGCAGTATATATTCCGCTACTTTGTATCTGTTATGGAAGGACTCTTAGTTTCAGCTTTCTTCTACTTCTCAAGCCTCAGCAGCCATTTTAAAACTTTTTTTTTCCTCTTTCACTTTAAAATGCTTGTAAATTCATTAAGGATACTTGCGATTTAGGGTCCAAAATCCAAGTCTCATCTTTTTTAATAAGTCCATCTGTTAGTTTCGTTAGTTAATCCGGTTCCAGCGCCTAGCTCTGCAAAAAAAGCAGATTGCACTCGATGCCCGGAGCGGCAGCAAGGGACAATAGGGAGCTCCAACCCGCCCATCCCCAAGAGTTAAAAAAAGACTCTGGGGACTTCGCAGAGGGCTCTACCCACCCCCGCCCGCTCAGACTCACATTTCCATCAGGAAATGGAGTTTTTCGAGCCGCCTTTCAGATGTAAAGGCAGCTCTTTTACAGGCAACGGGGCGGCGGTCACAGAGGACCGTCTGGCGGCGCCGGAAGCCAGACAGGAAGTCCCAAGAAGCGTCCTTCTTAACGAATCTTCGGATAGCTATCAGCCAGGATACGTGGTTAAATCAAAACCAAATGTCAATAATCCTACGAGATGGATTAGGGTGGAATGGGGATTGTTTATACATTCCAGAACCGCTTCGAGCTACAGTTTTACGACGGTGCCATGATGCCAAACCAGCAGGTCACTATGGTTTCCTTAAAACACTTCACCTGATTAGACGTCAATTTTGGTGGCCACGAATGTATGGTGAAATTGAACGTTATGTAAAAACATGCCCAACATGCGTGGCAGCAAAACCATGGTCAGGGAAACCACTCGGTCGATTACAATCGGCTGATCCTAGTCGTCCGTGGGAGGAGGTGGCGATGGATTTTATAGTGGACCTTCCGCCCAGCAATGGACATATCGTTATTTGGACAGTAGTAGACCTATTTTCAAAGCAGGCGCATTTTATACCCTGTCGGAGTTTACCATCTGCCCGACGATTGACAGACATGTTTATACAACATATCTACCGCCTTCGCGGGGTCCCGAAGCGTATTATATCAGATCAGGGTGTCCAGTTCACCGCCCAGTTTTGGAGCCGACCCAAAACCGTTTTCTGTAGGGGATCACGTGTATCTATCAACAAAATTCTTGAAATTACGATTACCTAGTAGGAAACTAGGTCCCAAATACATAGGTCCTTTTTCTATAACACGTGTGATCAACCCTGTCACTGTCATGCTTAAGCTACCTTCACTTTTAGGAAAAATATATCCTGTTTTTCATAGCAGCCTCCTTAAACCTGTCAAGGAGGAAAGACCCATACATCAGCCTGTTTCCCCGGGACCGAGTCATTCAGATCAATATGAGATAGATAAAGTATTGGATTCACATCTACGTAGAGGCAGGTTACAGTACTTAGTACGGTGGAAGGGTTATCCACTAGCACAAGCATCTTGGGTGGCAGCTCCAGACATTCATGCCGACCAGTTGCTCCGTCGGTATCATCGTAAATATCCAAATAAACCAGGTCCCAGTGGGTAGAACGGTTGCTATACTAACATCTTTATTTTGTTTCCGGCAGGTGGACTCCTGGTAGAGAGGAGCCACCTGTCGAGCCTCGGTTGGGTCTCGCCATCACTGGGGAGGACGACGAGGAGGGGGCGAGCTGCTGGACTCTCCGGGGGCGTGTCATCAGCTGTTTGAGAAGTCTTTACCACTCGCACACAAAACGAAGCAAACACTTTCATCGGAGATCGGGGGGGCATGGAGTATGCAGATGATGCTGCCTTGTGATGTAACAGAGGCGCGCTCCTACAGGCCAGCTAGGGGAAGGAGGGATGATGTTGACTGTTTGATTGCCAATTGATTTATTGCGCTCCTCCTACAGGCCAGCTAGGAGAAGGAGGGGTGATGTTAACTGTTTGATTGCCAATTGATTTATTGCTGCATATATAAAAGGCGCTACACTGCGATTGCGTGTAGCGCTAACTTTAACCCTTGTTTCCGGCTTGTGCCTTTCTCCTGCCTGTGTTTGCTGTGCTGAACCTAATTAAAGAAATTGCAACTGCTTTATTCCGTTCTGGTGGTGGCTTGTTTCCAGTGCAGTTGGGTGGACTGGCCAAGATTGTTTTTTCAAAGTAATAAAAAAGATGATACGAACCATCAGAACTTGTGGGACATGGCAAAAACTTTTATGAGGGGTATCGCAATATCATACATGGCCAAAGACAACAAA
Organism: Pantherophis guttatus; assembly: GCF_059756535.1. Classification (NCBI taxonomy): domain Eukaryota; kingdom Metazoa; phylum Chordata; class Lepidosauria; order Squamata; family Colubridae; genus Pantherophis; species Pantherophis guttatus. The sequence continues at coordinate 180,782,086 of NC_142063.1, read as the reverse complement.
TAAAAAAGACAACGGCAAAAAAAATTAGAGGAAGATCTTAGCAAACTGGAAAAAGAGCTGCAGAAAGAACCCATAAAACGGGAATTGAAACAACAAATAAACACAAACATAAATATTGAAAAGGAAAATATGGCACAACAAATTAGAAGCATTAAACAATTTTTTTTTGAGAATGCAAATAAGACGGGAAGATGGCTGGCTTATAGACTAAGAAAATGGAAAGAAAAGAACCAGATTAGTAAATTACATAATGAAGGAGAGTTCATTTATCAAAATGAGGAAAAGAGGAAGGTAGCATATGAGTTTTAAAAAAACTTTTACAAGGATAAGGAGAAGATTGAAGAAGAAGAATTGCCCAGAGTCTCGGAGGAAGGTAAAAAATTATTAAATAATGAGATAACAGCATGGGAGATATCTGAGGCAATCAAAAAACAAAAAAGTAACAAAGCACCAGGCCCAGATGGTCTACCTTCAGAAATTTATAAAATTCACCAGGAAATAGTAAGCCCACTGTTATTAGATGTGTATAATGATGTACTTAATGAAGCTAAGATACCTGAATCGTGGAAAGAAGCAACAATCACATTGATTCCCAAAGAAAATTCCGATTTGACTTATATTAAAAATTATAGGCCAATATCCCTTCTAAATTCGGATTATAAAATCTTCATGACAATTATGGCAGACAGACTAAAGAAAATTTTAGAAAATTTCATTCATACTGATCAAAATGGTTTTCTTCCCGGATGGTATATAAGGAACAACAATATTAGGATTATTTTGGATATGATAGAATACTATGAAGTCCACAATGAAAAACAGATGGCATTGATGTTCATCGATGGACAAAAAGCATTCGATAACGTCACATGGTACTTCATACTAGAACAATTAAAATGTATGGATTTTGGGGGAAAATTTATAAAGATATTCAAAACAATCTACTCCAGACAAGAAGCCAGAGTGGTGATAAATGGGGAAACAACAAAGAACTTTTTAATCCAAAAAGGCACAAGGCAAGGTTGTCCGCTATCACCACTGTTTTTTATTTTATCACTAGAGGCTTTAATTAGAACAATTCGAGAAGACAAACAAATCAAAGGTTTAAAAGTAAGAAAAGAAAGTTTTAAGGTATTTGCAGACGACCTTGTATTTATTATTGAAGAGCCTGTACAAACTGGTCTTAGGCTGATGGAAGTGCTTGGAGGACTAAGGGGAAGTAGCAGGCCTGAAAATAAACAGGGATAAAACAAAAATGATAGTTAAAAACATGACTGAAGAGCAAAAAAAAATATTGGAGGGAAAGATAAGTATTCAGACTACGAATTCAATTGACAGCGAGATGCATTACACTTAAAGAAAATAACTATGACAAATTAATGGCGCAAATTAGGTCTGATTTGGAAAAATGGGGAAAATTACAGCTATCTCTAATGGGCAGGATAGCCACCATCAAAATGAATATTCTTCTGAAAATGTTTTTATTTCAATGCATACGAATTTGGCTCAAAAAAGACTTTTTTACAAATTTGGACAGACTCATTTCAAAATTCATATGGCAAGGGAAACAACCGAGAATCAGATTCAAATTATTACATGATGCTATAGAAAGAGGGGGATTTGGCTTACCAGACTGGACAAAGTATTATCAGGCAGCGGCGTTGGTTTGGCTAAGTGAGTGGATGCATCTTAAAAACACAAGACTATTGGCACTAGAAAGTCATGACCTACAGACAGGGTGGCACGCTATTCTATGGGAGGAAAAACATTTAGCCCATCAGTACTTCTGGAGGCATTGTATTAGGAGAGAACTATTGGATATTTGGAAAAAAATAAAAATAAATAATTATATGGAAATTCCTAATTGGGTGTCAACCTTAGAAATATACACACATCCAAATTTGACAAAATGAGGGGGAGCTGTCCCCTATAAAGAAATTTTGAATGAGAAAGGAGAATTAAAAGCGAAAAATACTTTAAAGGAAGAAGGTATCGAATTGGAATGGGGGGCCTATCTCCAAATTCAATCTAAATTTAGCAAAGATAAAAAGGAATGGGGCATAAAACAAGAATCATCAGAATTAGATAAAATTTTATTTAGCAGGGAAGGCAAGACCATAAGTAAACTATATCGATATTTATTAGAACAAGATATGATTGAGGAACAGGTGAAACAAACGATAATTTGGTGTAAATATTTTGGGCACAATATCGATTTGGACAATTGGCAAAGTTTATGGGGAAAAAAATTAAAAATCACACTAGCAACTTCCTACAAGGAAAATCTCTATAAGATGTTCTACAGGTGGCACCTCCCCCCCCACAAGATTAGCACGAATAAATAAGGGGAAATCCTCGATATGCTGGAAATGTGGAGAGACCGTTGGGAATTACTACCACATGTGGGAATGCCCAAAGGCCCAAAAATTTTGGAATTTGCTAAAGAACGAATAAATTTTGCTAACAGATATAGAGGTCAAACCGGAATTTTTCTTATTGGGAATTATAGAAAGAAAATATAAGAAAGATACAAATTATTTATTACTGCATATAGTCACAGCGGCACGAATAGCCTTCGCTCAAAAATGGAAAGAAAGATATTCCAACTGAAGAGGAAATATTGAAAATCTTTAACTGCGCAGAAATGGACATACTCACTTTGGAACTCAAGGATAAAAGCGAAACTAAGTACTACAAAATCTGGGAACAATTTTATGATTGGATAGATAACAAGGGTAGCCAAGACAAATGTATAGTGTTAGAACAAAAATATAGATGTTATTATAGATAAATGTGTGTTCAAGAGATAAATATACAGAAATAAGGGAAAAAGTATTAATACCATATCGTATTATGCTTAAATAATGAACAAAGCTTAAGAAGTATATGTTTATATGAGTACTAATATTATTGTAAAGTGACGGAAGATGTATGGAACCAGTGATGTCATATCTGTGTCCAATGTTTTTTTAATTTTGTATTATTAATAAAAAACTTTTTATAAAAAAATAGAGAAGACACGCACTCCTGTTGCTGGAAGAAGGGGAGAAGGACTGCTTCTCCTGCAGTTCCCCCCCCCCCAATCCCTGCGCCTTCCCTTGCACCTACACTTCTCCTTCCTCAGCCAAACGGTCTTCGTGCCCAGAGGAGCTCCATCTGCGAGCGAGCTTGGTTCCCCCTCCCCCTTTGCTCTCTTAAACTGAACTGCACTGTGCTTTTCTGACTTGTTGATAAATGATCCTGGGAGAAAGCAGCAGCCGGCCACTGCGGAGTCATCGCTGATCTGGTCAAAAGGCCAAGCGGCTGAATACACTGTTGGAAGCAGGACTTGATGTTACCCTAACATGGTTGATGGAATTAACAATCTAGTTGAAAGACATTACAGAAGATACTATATGGAATACAAACTTAAAGTCATTTGAGGGTTTTATGGAAATATCTTTTAGTGATATGGGCAGAAGAATAAAGATATTAAATATATTATGTATGGTAGACCTGAAGGAAAGTGGGTGATATAAAATTGATATGGTACAAGGGGATAGGTTAAGTTACTGATTGCTTAGTTTAGGAAAAGGGATGTTATGTTTAGATATTAATATAAGTATTCAGGTGGAGGAAATGGGTAGATTATGAGTAGAATAAATGCCAAATTAGGATCTATTATATAGTTTTTAGCCAAATGCTGTTAAATGTATAGTATACAGGGGATATAATAATAATGTTAGGAAGAAATGTATAGCACATAGGGGGTGGTGTATAAGGGTGGTAAAGTATTATATAATGTGATATTAATTTGGATTTCATCTTGGAGAAGCCATGGGGGGAGGGGGGAAGGGGGGGAATTTGTATTTGAAAAACTTTTTCAATTAAAAAAAAAAAAAGGCCAAGCGGCTGTGGGGAGCTGAGACATTTCTCATTCATGCTGCCCCCCAGCTGCTCATTGCAGTTCAGTTTAAGAGAGCAAGGGGGGGAAACCAACCTCGACTGGTGTCTTCATGGGCGCTGTGCAGGGGGCATAAGGCAAGGCGCTGCCACCCAAAAACGCTGCTGCGATCTCCGCTGCCTGGAACCACCCAAAAATGCGATGCTCTTATTTTGCCTCCACACACCCCGTTTTTGGAATCGGGGAGGCAGCGGAGATCGCAGCAACAGTGTTTTCGGGTGGCAGCGCCTTCCCTTGCAAGCCCATTTTGCCAACCAAGTCCCGATCTCCGCGGTTCCCCAGGCTGCATCCGGAATCAGGTTCCGACCGAGGTAGCAAAGGTGCAGGGGGCATGCCGGGAAGCCCAGCACCCTGTTTACAAGCGTCCAGGAGGACTGAAGTGCTGCATCTCTATGGGGCCTTGCTGTGAGAAAGCCAGGCTTTCAACGCCTATGGCTATAGGTAGGAAGACGGACATCTCAAGAGTGGAGCCTTCGGTGCCCTCTTCTGCCCCCATGAAAATCATCCCCCACTTCACCCAACCCACTCCAGTTAAATGTGCGTAGAGTTATAGGGCTTGTTTTAAACAGGTAAAAAGATCTCTGCTGCTCGTTATCCAAGTGGAAGTGAGGATCCCCGCTGCCTGGAACCGCCAGAAAATGCGATGCGCGGAGGCCAACAACCTCTGAAGGGTGGGGGCCAGCAGGTGGATAGGGCTATGTTCAGTGTATAAGATGCACCCACATTTTCACCCTCTTATACTCCGAAAAATACAATACTTTCCAGTTCTTTGAGTATTCAGTATGCAAAATGCTGCCAATGTAGACCTTGGCTGCATCAACAGAGAGATGGCATCAAGATGACAAGAAGTGATAGTAGTGTTGTATACTGCACTAGTGAGACCACATTTGGAATACTGTATCCAGTTGTCACCACAATACAAAAAAATACTGTGACTCTAGAAAGAGTGCAAAGAAGAGCAATAAACGTGACAAGGGTCTGGAGGCCAAACCATATGATGTATGGTTAAGACAACTAGGTATGTCTAGTCTTAACAAAGACAAGGATTATGGGTGACATACAAATGCCTTCTAGTAGTTGAGTGAGCAATCAGAGATGAGGGGGAGATTTATTTTCCAATGCACTTCTGCGAATAGGACAAGAAGAAATAGAGGTCCAGCCAGAAACTAAGACATTTCCTGACAATAAGAATAATTAATCAATGAAACAGTTTGCCTCCAGGAGTTAGAAGTTTTCAAGAAAAGACTAGACATCCATTTTTCAGAATGGTATAAGGTTTCCTGGCTTGGGCAGCAGGTTGAACTAGAAGACCTCCAAGGTTCCTTCCAGCCTTATGAGTCTGTTTCTATTTTTCTGCCTAAAGAAGACTTTTTAAAAGTCTGCTCAAAACCAGATGCATTTCTTTAGGTAGTCTGACCAAAGCAGTATAAAGTGTGTGCTCGCTCACAACCAGCGAACTAATGTGCTGAAGCTGACCAGGCTAAGGCTAGCAAGATGAATATCTGATAGGCAGAGGCAGATTTTTTTTTTCACATAAATTTTAAAATATATTTTATATACTTGAAAGAATGGATGCAACTTATGCCTGAAAGGAAAGGTTTCTAATAAAAATGTAATTTAAGGCAAGATTAGTTAGAAAATTGGTTGGAAAATATTTTGTCTACCTATGGAAATACTGCATTTATTTAATATTCTGTCTTAATTTTTAGTTCACCACTTGGAACCAGAAAGTCTTTGTCAGAAATGTTATTGTCACAAGATAATGAAGTATCTTTACTGCACTTAGTGAGTTGGGGCTTGGGTTTTTTGCATATTTATTTCATTACTTTGAGTTTGTCGTCTTATGAAGTGAAGTATTTTGAAAGTAAATTCTAAAATAAAATACTAAAACACATTACTAGTATCCGTATCTCAAAGCATATCTGTATTATGTAATATATATTGTTATATTTTGAACTTGAATATAATAAATTTGACTAATATATACTAATTCATTTTTTGTTTCTAAAGTAATATTCAAGGGATGAAACTTAATTAGTAAAAGCAATTCAAGTTTCTATTGTGATAATTCTGAGGAAAATTCTCAGAAAAATATGTAAGCCAAAAAACCACAGTATAATTGAAAACAAAATTCATCATAGACTTTTTAATAGATTACATCTCAAAAGAATGAAAACAGTGATTCTCATCAGTGCCTTTCCAAGACAGAGGAGAAAGAAAACAGTCTTGAAGAGAAAAGTAAGTTCAACTTCTTTCTTTAAATTGTACTTTGAGTTAAATCAATATTCAGTGCATGTCCTACAATGTAGATATAATATGTGCTCAAACATTAAGAGCCAGTTAAAACATAGGTTTCTGCCTTCTGGAGCAATTGTAATTTTAGAATGCTCTTTACATGTATCCCTATGTAAAGTGTTTTATAGTATTACAGTAATCTTAAGTAGTGGTAGAGTACATATTACTGTCACCAGGTCTTCTGTGCAGGTTAGGAAACAGCCAGGATACACCCCTCTGGCCACTGCCTACTGCTATTGCTAAAGCAGGAGTCATGAGTCATAAACCTGATTTTGAATAGGTAGTGTCTCTCCAGAATCATAGTGGTGCTGAAGGAAACTCTCATTGTACCAATCTGTGTTGCTTGAGTGCAGTTTGAGCCATTTATACCTTAACATCCTCCAGGCACCAATATATCAACAGCATTCCCTGCACAACAACCAAGGATAGCAATATATAGCTGTGTGTCATTAACATATAAATATGTTCTGATAGTTGCCCAGAATTGTTTCAATAGTGAAATGAGAGGCATATGAATTTAATAAATAAATAAGCAAAGCAAATGGAGGCGCGGCTGGCATCACGGCGATAAGATGCATCTACATGGGGTTTTTTTTTGGAGCTATGACAAATTGGATGAGTTCTCGGTGGCGCCATCTCTAGTCTAATGAGTTCTGTGACCAGTGTGGCTGGGGTTCCGCCTATTACCATCCCATCGACTTGTTCAAAACGGATGGGGCGCATTAGGGGTCTCATGCCTATACCTAGCTGTTGGACTATGGGGAGGCTGATCAGGGATCTGCTGCAGCCAATGTCTGTGATGGCCTCTACCTCCCCCTGGACCCCCGTTTCCAGCACTACAATCTGGGTTTTGATAGTGAAGGGGTGGATGGCTTCACTTACCATCAGGTCGTCATCACTGCTGCTCACTTCAGCGAAAATCTGGAGGGGTTTCTCTAGCTTGAATTTCCTTGTCCCCAGTTGAAAGGAGAGGAACCTCAACAGCTTGTTTGGCAATTTTTCCCTTGTCCGGTGGCTTCCTCAGTGTTCTTCCCCGGGGTGCAGAGGGGGTCTAGGACTGGGGCCTGGCATTTGGATGTCCTGTGCCTATGCTGACCGCATCGGTAGCACTTGATCTTTCTGGACTGTGAGGATTATGGCATGTCAGTTGGTTTGACTGGAGTTCAGAGGCCCAGAGGTCGTCTTGCTGGTTTTTCTGCAGTTGGCTTCCGATGGGGGTGGATTTCCAGGTCCATGGCCACTGCTGTGTTAGACCATGCTTATATACGCTCCAGAACCCCTGATACCGCAGGCTTGTCTGAGGACTGTTATGAGGAGGTTTTGCTATGTTGCTCATGCTGAGCTGGTCGAACCGCTACTGTAGACCCGCCAACGACTGGCCTCGTGTCGGCAGCAGGAAATCCCACTCTTGGGAATCACTGAGATTGGCCGGTCCTGGTGCTCTCCATTCAACGGCTTGGGTCTGCTCCGCTCTGCTCACTCCCATCTGCTGTTCCCCCAACATTGCCCCAGTCAGCATCTCTTGGGGTGACATGGCTCCCGCAGCCTCGCCCACAGAGAAGGATCTGGTTGAGCAGCTTGCCAGGGTGCCAGCTCTTTGGGCCAGGCACCCTGTCAGCATTCCGCTTCAGCAGCCTCCACTGCCTTTACCACAGCTTCGGAAGGGGAATAAGAGGGTCTCAACATGGACCATCAAACCAGTCCCAGTGGTGCCCTCTGTGGTTGCCGTGCTCTCCTCTATCTTCCATGAGTCTTCACACTGCCTGGTGTTGGGTCGGCGCTCGGAGCTCAGGACCCCAGACAGCACCCCGGAGATCGGGGAGCTGGTTGGAAGTTTTAATGGAAATTTGGGTTAATGTCAGGATTCCAAGTAACACCTCCAACAAAAGAAGACTCTGAGGCTAGAAGTTCCTCAAAGTTCCATTTTATTAGAGATGTCATTGGCGCATCTGGGAAAACCTAAGTCTGAAGCTTCCAGGTTTTCCCCACCTAAAAGAAAGTCCAAGTCCCTTCCTCTGCAGCCACATGTCCATCACATGTTCCAATCAATGCACCGTCTCAACTGGAGATGCCTCCCAGTCACGTAGAGAAAAGAATGTTGTTATGGCTAGATATCTCCCCACTCCATACAACCCCCCCTCCTAGTTTCCCACAGCACTAAATATGGCAGCCCTGAAGATCCAAAGAAAAAGATGACTTCCAGGGCTGACAGTTAAAATTAAGATTTTGTCTTTAAGAGTTTCACATTCAAAAACAACACAATAAATTATTGGAATATCCTAAAATTGGGAAACTATATTCCTCATTAGCACAACAAAAGAAAAGAGGCATCATTTTATATATTAAAGAAACAACAAAAGCAAGACATTTTTGCAGATGAAGAGGAGAGTATTGATGGTGGAGGTAACAATGAACTATAAATCAATACTTTTGGTAGGAATATATGCACCAAATTATAAACAAGAAAATTTTTATGAAAAATTGCATAAGAAAATTACTGCATTGAAATATGAAAATATCTGTGTGGTAGGAGATTTTAATGTGATTGTAGACGCAGAATTGGACTACAAAAGCAGTAAAATAAGTAAAGCTAGAAAAACGTTTCCAAAAACATTTTTTAAAATGGCGGAAGAAATAGGTATTCAAGATGAATGGAGAGAAATAAATCCTAAAATAAATCAATACTCATTTTATTCAAATAGGCATGTCCTGGTCAAGAATAGATATCCTATGGATGTCATCAGAATTAAAGTCAAATATGCAAGTAATAGAAATCGAAGCAAGCACTTGGGCAGATCATAATCCAATTGGAGTTAAGTGGAAAGGACAAAAGAGAAAATGGAGCTGGACATTGAATCAATCAATATTAAAAGACAAGGAATTTATACAAAGTATGGAAAAAGAAATGGACTTTTTTTTCAAAGAGAACAGAAAAAAAGAAACTTCATTACAAAATGTATGGGACACTGCTAAGGCATACATTTGGGGACTAGCTTAACATACACGGGGGGGGGGGGAGAAAAAACAAAAACCAAAAGATGTTAGCAGAAGAACACAAGAGATTGGAATTAGAACTACAGAAAGAACCAAACAAGAAGAGTCTAAAAAAATCAAATGGAACTAATAAAACATATAATAAATCTACTCAAGAAAAATTGGCACAAAAAATGAAAAATGGTAAACATAACTTTTTTGAAAATGCAAATAAATCAGGAATATAGTTGGCATATAAATTGAAAACTGAGAAACAGAAGAAATTGATACATAGGCTGGTAGATGAGAAAGGAACTTTATATTACCAAAATGAGGATAAAAAATAATAATTAAAGATTATTATGAAAAGTTGTATGAGCAAGAAAAAGTTTTAGAAGAGAAAATTAAAGAATATTTGGAAAAAGTGGAACTACCTAAAGTACCAGAAAAAGTAAAAGCTATGTTAAATGAATCAGTGATGGAATTATCAGAAGTGATTAAGAGACAAAAGAGCAATAAAACACAAGGACCAGATGGACTGCCAGCAGAATTTTACAAATGTTTACAAGATAACTCTACGCCAGTGTTGGTGAACCTTTTTGGCACTCCTGTTACTGAGTGCCGTAACGGGAGCACGCACGCGTGCTGAAGCTGGAAGAGCAGCTGACTGGTGCGCATGCGCACGCTGGGAAGGTGCTCTTCCAGTTTCCAGCACACGCATGTGCACGGACCACCTGGTCTTCCAGTTTCTGGGGTGCATGCACGTGCAAAGACCAGCTGGCCAGTGCACATGCATGCATTGGAAACCGGAAGAGCAGCCACCTGGTGCGCATGATCTTCTGTTTTCCACTGCACGCATGCGCACCGGCCAGCTGGTCTTCGCACCAGAAACAGAAGACCAGGCACGCACATGCGCACTGGGCAGCTGCTCTTCCGGTTTCTGGTGCCCCCACGCACGTGAAGACCAGCTAGCTGGCACACCAGAACCTGGAAGAGCAACAGGTGATGGCTTGCATCCCTGGAGAGATGGCTCTGTGTGCCACTTCCAGCACTCTATCACAGCTCTAGGCCCATCAATGTTGGAAGTATAGGATTCGATACTTACTTGGGTCAGGGACGGGTTTCAAAACCCGTTGCTACAGGTTCGCTCATGGGCACGCTCGTGCACGCAACACTTCTGCGCATGCACAGAACCATCCGGGTGGGTGGGTGGAGCCTCCTGCTGCTGCCGCCGCTACCAGTTCACCTGATCAGGGGCGAACCGGTAGCAACCCGCCACTGACTTGGGTGAATGAATGGATTGGCTTGAGGAATAAAAGACTATTGACCTTGGAGGGTTGTTCTTGATCTTGAACTAGGTTGACATGCTTTTTTTATGGTATGGAAAAAGCAAATACATAGCTATTTCCAAAGGCACTATATTAGGAATGCATTATTATTAGTATGGGAGAAAATTAAATAACAACACAATTTGAAAATACTGATGTGGCTTTCCACAATGGAGGTACTGATTTAGCCAAATGTTATTGATATAGAGAACGTTACCAGATATAAAGATATTTTAAATGAAAAGAGGGAATTTAAAACTAAATAGGAATTGAGATAACTTGGTAGTCATACGTGCAGATAAAATCTAGATACGAGAAGGATGTTAAAGTGTATGGTTTAAATAAAAAATTAACAGAAGTAGATCAGATATTAATATGGACAGATGAAAAATTAATAAAGAAAATATATAGCTATTTGTTAAGTATTAAGATAGAAGATGAACAAGTAAAAGAGTAAATGATAGCATGGACTAAAAGTTTTGGCTATTCGATTGAGTTAGATCAATGGCAGAAATTATGGGATAGAAATTATAAATTAACAATATCTACTGCATACAAAGAAAATCTTTATAAAATGTCTCAAGGTTAGCAAAGATGTTTAAGGATAAATCTGCAAAATGTTGGAAATGTCACCAAATACCTGGTTCATACGTGGTGGACATGTCAAAAAGCGAAAAAATATTGGACAAAAATACATACATGGCTTGAAAAAATGATAAAGCAACACATAGATTTGAAACCAGAGGCATTTTGTTGGGCACTTTACCAGACAAATATAACAAGGGGATTTTACATATATTGACTGCAGTAGTATTTGCACAACAATGGAAAAGTGAAGAGATCCCAATAGATGGATGTGATTAGAAAAATATTACAATGTGTAGAAATGGATAAGCTAACACTTACAATTAAGGAAAAGAAAGAAACTGAATATTTTTTGACTTGGGACTTACTTTATCAATGGCTAGCTGACAAAAACAGGAGCTAGAAACAGGGAAATATATGAAAGGATTCACTAATACAAGGAAGAAACATTAACTTGGTTAAACAAATAGTATTACTATTACTGTTATTAATATTAATATCATTGATATTAATATAATGAATATTGTTGTAAATACTGTGATTATTATTTCCTAAAATGATTTGTACCCGACAACACAGTTTAACTGAAATTGGAATTTTTGTACACTATAAAATAAAAGAACTTATTACAAAAAAAATAAATAAAGCAAATAAATATATTCTCACAAATTCACGTGTTCAGTCCTTCATTCAGTGCAGTAGCCACGAAGGGCAGATACCCAGTGAGAAAGGTGAACTACTTAATACCTTCTTTGCCTCTGTATAAATGCAAAGAGAAAAAATACTCTGACCTACCGAAAGCAGCACAGTGGAAAACAGAACAGGAATGTAGGTCAAAATAGACAGGAAAATGGTAAAAAAAAAAAACCTATCCACTCTACATGAGTTCAAATCACCAAGACCAGAAGGTTTACATCCCAGGATTCCGAAGAACTTGGCAGATGTGATCTCAGAAGCACTGAGCAAAATCTTTCACAGCTCCTGGTGCACAGCTAGATGACTGAAAAAGCTGATGTGGTTCCTGTGTACAAAAAAGGGGATCAAGGAGTCTACAGACCAATTAGCTTGACCTTAATACTTACAGAAATCCTGGAAAAGATGAGCAGGTTTGTGAACATCTAGAAATGAACAAAGAAATTAAAAGAAAGCAACACGGATTTGTTAAAACATACCATGCCAGATAAACCTTATTATACTATAGTATATCCATAGCACTCCTTTGATAGACTAATTTAGTCACTTTATCAAAGGAGGCAATAACAGAATAATGGAAGGGACTTTGGAGATCTTCTAGTTCAACCCCCTGCTCAAGCAGGAGACCCTATACTATTTCAGACAAACGGCTGTTCAATCTCTTCTTAAAAACCTCCAGTTTTAATATTGTCTCCCCAGCTTTGCATCATCTGCAAATATGATGAGCATTCTTTTAAACCCTTCATCTAGGTCAGTGATGGCTAACCTTTTTGCCATCGCATGCCAGGACGGGGGGGCGGGGGAGGGTTGCACGCGCACATGCCCACACACATGCGTGCGTAACCTCCTCCCCCCCTCCCGCTCCTGGCACATGATGGCCTGGTAGGCCCGTTTTTCTTTCTTACCTGGCTCCAGATCCTCTCTGTGTATCTAGGAAGGGCGAAAACAGCCTTTCCCACTCCCTTGGAGGCCCTACGGAGGCTGAAAGGGCCCATTTCCCCACTCCCGGTGGGACAGGAAGTGATGTTTTTTGCTGTCCCCAGCCTCCAGAACCTCTCTAGGAGTCTCTAGGAGCCTCTCTAGGAGTCTCTGGAGGCTGGGGACAGGAAAAAACATCACTTCCTGTCCCACCGGCAGTGGGGAAATGGGCCCTTTCAGCCTCCGTAGGGCCTCCAAGGGAGTGGGAAAGGCTGTTTTCTCCCTTCCTAGATACACAGAGTGGATCTGGAGCCAGGTAAGAAAGAAAAACGGACCTTCCCCACCCCCCCAGGCCCTCCAGAGGCAGGAAACAGCCTGTTTCCCTACTTCTGGTGGGCCCAGAAGGCCCGAAAATCAGCTGGCCGGTGCGCGCATTCGCCCCAGAGCTGAGCTGGCATGCCCACTAATATGGCTCCGCATGTCACCTGTGGCATGCGTGCCATAGGTTCGCCATCACAGATTTTTTTTTTTTAATTTGATTTATATGCCGCCCTTCTCCGGAGACTCAGGGCGGCTTACAATGCGTTAAGCAATAGCCTTCATTCTTTTGTATATTTTATACAAAGTCAGCTTATTGCCCCCACAAACTGGGTCCTCATTTCACCTACCTTAGAAAGGATGGAAGGCTGAGTCAACCTTGAGCCTTGGAGAGATTCGAACCAGCAGAAATTGCAGGCAGCTGTGTTAATGACAGGGTGCACTAAACCACTGTACTATCAAGGATCTAGGTTGTTTATGAAGATGTTCAAGAGCGCTGGGCCCAAGGAGATCCTTAAGGTACCCACCTGCACCCTTCCCTCCATATAGTTGTAGTTCGATTGAGGGCCACACTCTAATTGTGATTGTTCAGCTAATTGCAGAGCTATTAGTAATGATACTGTCTATCTGGCATTGTTTTATCTTACTACACTGTGGTCTACTTTATCAAATACCTTACCAAAATTTATATTCACAGCATTTCCTTGATCCTAATCTTTTTATCAAAGGACGCAATAAAGTTGGTTTTGCATGGTCTGTTCTTAACAAACCCACACTTGCTTCTGTTAATCACCTTGATCATTTGTAGATGCTCACAAATCTGCTGCTTGATTACATTTTACAGAATTTTCCCAGGTATCTATGTCAAGCTGGCTGGTCTGTAGTTTCCTGGATCCACCACCATCCCCCTCCTTTTTTTTAAGATTGGAAGCACATCAGCTCTTTTCCAGTCCTCTGGCAGTTTCCCTGTGCTATGGGAGGTCTCAGAGATTTCATTCAGTAGTTCTGAGATCACAACTACCATTTCTTCAGTATCTTGGGGTGTAAACCATCCAATCCTACATCCTACAACATCTTGAATCTCCAAAGTCCTATGCAAGGGTCCACTTTGTAGACTTTAGTTCAGCATTCAGTACCATCATACTGGACATTCTACTAACTAAACTAAATCAGCTAGCGGTACCTGAACACACTTGTAAGTCGATCACAAGCTTCCTAACAGACGGAAAGCAGCAGGTGAAGCTAGGCAAAATTACATCAGATACCTGCACAATTAGCACAGGAACCCCCCAGAGCTGTGTGCTCTCTCCACTTCTCTCTATATACCAAAGACTGCATCTCAAACAATCCATCCGTTAAACTACTGAAGTTTGCAGATGATACAACAGTGGTTGGTCTCATTCGAGACAATGATGAATCTGCATTCAGATGGGAGGTTGAACAACTAGCCTTGTGGTGCGACCAGAACAACGTTGAAGTGAACACACACAAAACCATAGAAATAGTGGTGGACTTTAGGAGAAACCCATACTACCCCCTCTTACAATACTAGACAACACAGTATCAACAGTAGAGACCTTCAAATTTCTAGGTTCTATCATATCGCAAGACCTAAAAGGGTCCCCCTCGTTGAAATGTGCCCACCTGGTTTTCGCGCATTTCATCAGCCAAGGTCATGGGAGGGGTGGCGGGGGTGGTGGTTGTCATTAAAGAAGGTCTTGGTCCGAGGGAGGCCACTGTTCCTTAGACGGCCGGATGTGATTCCCTCCTTGTGAAGTGGGGTCATGGGGTGCAGATGGGCTTGCTGGTTACGTACCTGGCTCCCTGCCATGTGGCGGCGGCCCTGCCCAAGCTGCTCAGCGTTATAGCCGCTGTGGTGGTTGATACCCCCAGGCTTATGGTCATGGGGGATTTTAACCTGCCATCCGTCAGTGAGGCATCTGAGGTGGCTCGGGAGTTCATGGCTTCCATGACAGCCATGGACCTGACCCAGTTAGTTCATGGCCCTACTCACACGGGAGGAAACACGCTGGACTTGGTTTTTGTCTCTGGTCAGTGGCTGAGTGATCTTGAGATAGGGGATATAGCGATCGAGCCCTTGTCATGGTCGGATCACTCCCTCCTTTGCTTTTTTTTTTAATTTATTTATATGCCGCCCTTCTCCGGAGACTGAGGGTGGTTTACAATGTGTTAAGCAATAGCCTTCATACTTTTGTATATTTATACAAAGTCAGTTTATTGCCCCCATAATCTGGGTCCTCATTTTACCTACCTTAGAAAGGATGGAAGGCTGAGTCAACCTTGAGCCTGGTGAGATTTGAACTTGCAGTAATTGCAAGCAGCAGATGTAAGTGGATGTTAATAACAGTGCTTTAGTCTGCTGAGCCACCAGAGCTCCTCCTCCTTTGACCTTCAAACCACCACACCCCGCCACAGGGAGGCAGAACCGATGAGGTGGTTCCGCCCCAGACGCCTGATGGATCCAGATAGGTTCCAGATGGAGCTTGGGCCATTCCCTGAGGCTGTGGCTCATGGCTCAACTGAAGACCTACTGGCCACCTGGGATAGGGCGGCCGCTGGAGCTTTGGACCAGGTCGTGCCTTTGCAGCCTCCGACCTGGCACCAGTCTCACCTGGCTCCTTGGTTCACCGCTGAGGGAGATGAAGCGCCGGAAAAGACACCTGGAGAGCAGTTGGAGGGCCAGCCGTTCTGAATCCGACCGAACACTGGTGTGGTCTCATATTAAGACCTACCTAGTGGTGATAAAAGCGGCAAAATGCAATTATTTTGCTGCTCTTATTGCGTCATCCGATAATCGCCCGGCCGCCCTGTTTAGGGTGACCCGCTCCCTGCTCCACCAGGGAGCGCGGGAGGACCCCTTGGAGGGTAGAGCCCAGGACTTTGTACAGTATCTGTATGACAAAATCGCTCAGATTCGGGAACACCTGGACTCTGACTGGGTAGATTCAGGAGCGATGATGGAGGCAGGTCTTGAGAATATTATCTGGGAAGGGTTTGATCCTGTGACTCCCGAAGATGTGGACAGGATACTGGGCAGACTGAGCGCGGCCACATGTTTATTGGACCTGTGTTCCTCCTGGTTGGTGCTGGCCTCCCGGGAGGTTACATGAGGCTGGCTCCAGGGGATTATTAATGTTTCCTTGAGTGAGGGTGTCTTCCCCGCCACCTTGAAGGAGGCGGTGGTGAAGCCTCTCCTCAAGAAGCCTTCCCTGGACCCGGCAATGTTGGCTAATTATCATCCAGTCTCCAACCTTCGCTTTGTTGCAAAGGTTGTTGAGAGTGTGGTAATGCAACAGCTTCCTCAGTACCTGGATGAATCGGCTTATCTAGATCCATTCCAGTCGGGCTTCAGGCCTGGATACAGCATGGAAATGGCATTGGTCGCATTGGTTGATACTCTTAAGAACTTAATGATCCAGAACGATAGAAAAGTAGATGGGATCTCTAGAAAGTGGTTTGATGATGATTGCCATAACTTGAGGTCAAATCTAAGAGCCACAGTTAAGAAAGTTAACCTATCTAGACAGGATGGTGATTATTCAAATATGGTTCAACTCAGGAGAGCATACAAATCCCTACTGAAAAACAAGAAAAGTAGCTATAACACCAGGATGTGGAAAGAGGTAGAAATGGCAGCGAAATCCCAATTCCCTACAATCTTTTGGCATAAGATAGCCGGTATATTAAAACAACGTTCCCCATTTATGGACAGTGATATATCAGCAGTAAAATGGGAGAAGCACTATCTTGCTTTATTTGATGGTAACAATACAACAAATGTCTTGCAATTGGATATCCTCCAGCAAGAATTAAGGAAATGTCCGGAATGGACACCAGTTACCCCTACCGAAGTTAAGCATATAATTCAATCCTTAAAGGCCGGGAAGGCCCCTGGAGAGGACTTGTTGCCTCCTGAACTCTTTAGGTCCAACATTGACTTTTGGGTACCGGTGCTGGTAGCACTGTTTACTTATATTGATAAAGTAGGGATAATCCCTGAAGGGTGGAGGTTAGCTATAGTTTTTCCAATTTTTAAGAAAGGTGACAGAGCTGCCCCATCCAACTACCGACCCATCAGTCTTCTTAATATAATTTCAAAAATGTATACAAAACATCTCCTAAATAAAATAGAGGACTGGTGCTTGGATAAGGAAATTCTGGCAAATGAGCAGGCAGGTTTTAGATCAGGTAGGTCTACCATAGACAATTGTTTTGTCCTTTCCCACTTAATTAATAAATACAAGACCCAGGGGGAAAAAGCTGTATACCGCCTTTATTGACCTTACTGCTGCTTTTTTTTTTTTATTGCAAAAGTTTTACAATTACATTTTCACCCCTTTTTCCCCCCCCACCCCCCCAAACTTCCCAACCTCCCTAACCCTCCCTAACCCTCCCCTCCCCCCAGACTTCCCTATAATATACTCATAACTCGTAAAAAAAACCACAAAAAAAACCCTTAATATGACACTTATGTGTAAACTTGAACCCCTCCCTCCCCTGTATAATTTTTCTTTTTACCTCATTACATTAAAATATTTCTAAAACATTATTTTCAAATAAAAGCTATTTGATACTTTCTAGTTTGATATTTGTTCTGAACATATTCTATCCATCTTTTCCATTCCCATTCATAAGTCTCTTGTGAGCAATCTTTTAAGTATGCTGAAATCTTCGCCATCTCTGCAAAACTGGCCATCTTCAAAGTCCATTCCTCAATAGTGGGCAAAGCTTCATTTTTCCAATATTTACCTATCAACAATCTTGCTGCTGTTATCATATACAATATCAGTTTTGTTTCACCCGATGTAAAACCCTTAACTATACCCAATAAAAACAATTGTGGAGAGAATTGAATTTTTTTCTTCAAAACATTCTGCATGACCCACCAAATTTTTATCCAAAAAGCCTTAACTTTCCTACAGGTCCACCAAACATGATAATACGTAGCATCCAAACATTCACATCTCCAACATTTTGGCTGAACATTAGGGTACATACATGACAACTTTTTGGGATCTAAATGCCATCTATAAAACATTTTATAGAAATTTTCCCTCAGGTTCTGCGACTGTGTAAATTTAACATTCTGAACCCAAATTTTTTCCCATGTTTCCAACATCACTGGTTCTTCAAAATTTTGTGCCCACTTAATCATACAATCTTTAACTAATTCGGTTTCTGAATCCCTTTCTAGCAAAACATTATAAAGCCTTTTGATATGCATTGGACCTTTCTCTTTTATATGTCTAACCAATTCTTCTTCGTGCAACATAATACCAGTTTTTTGGTCCTCTTTCCATCTCAATTGTAATTGATTATATTGTAACCATGTTAGATTAATCCCTTCGTCCAACAGTGTCTGCAATGTCTTCAGCTGCCATCTGCCCGCATCTGTAAAAAGAACCTCTTTGAATAAAAACCCCCCGAGTGACATTATATTTGTATTCCACAAAGTATGATCAAGATCCAGCCATAGCGGTATTTTATAATCCCATTTGAGTCGGTGCTTCTTCCAAACTCTCATCAAAGAGTCTCTAAGTATATGACTTTTAAATACTTTATCAACTTTGTCATCATAAAATAAGTAAGCATGCCATCCAAATTCAAGATCAAAACTTTCTACATTCAATATTCCAGCCTTTTTACTTCCAAACCAATCACTTGTTAAAGTTAAAGCTGCTGCATCATAATATAACTGTAGGTTTGGAAGTTTAAGACCTCCTCTTTCTGGAACATCTTGCATAATTTTCAATTTCACTCTCGGCTTTTTCTCGTTCCAGACAAACTTATTGAGTCCAGTTTGCCAGACTTTCAATTGTTTATCACTTTTAAGCACCGGAATCATTTGAAACAAAAAAAGAAATCTTGGCAAAATGTTCATCTTAACTGCTGCTATTCTTCCAAGTAGAGACAGCTGCAGTTTTTTCCAAGTCTCCATGTCTTTCTGCACCTCTCGCCACAACACCTCATAGTTATTTTGAAACAATTTCATGTTTGATTCTGCAACCTGAACTCCTAGATATTTTACCTTAGGTACAGTCTCAAAACCTGCCCTCCTTTCAAGCTCATGTTTACGATCTTGTGTCATGTTTTTAGCTATCATTTTAGTCTTTTTTGGATTCAGTCTAAAACCTGAAACTTTACCATAGTCTTGTATAATGTCCTTCATCAAGATTATTGATTCCATTGGTTGTGATAGGGTAACAACCAGATCATCTGCAAATGCCTTTATTCTGTAATCCTCTTGCCTAATCATTATACCTTTCAAGATATTAGAGTCCCGTATTGTATTTAGCAAGACTTCTAGTGTTAGAATAAATAAAAGTGGGGACAACGGACATCCCTGTCTTGTTCCTTTTTCAATTTTAAACTCTGTTGTCAAACTTCCATTAATAATGATCTATGCCTTTTGCTCTTGGTAAATTGCTGAAATCGCCTGTATAAATTGATCCCCAAAATCCATCTTTTTTAAAGTCTTTAGTAGAAAATTCCAATCCACTCTATCAAAGGCCTTCTCTGCATCCAAAAAGACCAGCACTGCAGGAATCTGTTTATTCTTCTCAAGATATTCCAATAAATCTATTACTTGCCTTACATTATCCTTCATGTGTCTGCCCTCGATAAATCCCGCTTGATCATCATGAATCACCTTTTGGATTACTGGCATCAACCTGTTGGCTAATACTTTCGCATAGATTTTATAATCTGTATTCAAAAGAGATATTGGTCTATAGTTCTCTGGTTTTTTAGGACCGACTTGTTCTTTTGGTATCAAAGATATATAAGCAGTTGTCCATGATGGGGGTATTTTACCCCCTTGTTGAATATTGCAAAATAAATCTCTGAGTTGTTCCACCATTTCAGCTTGCAAAGTTTTGTAATACACTGCAGTCAAACCATCCGTGCCAGGAGCTTTGGCTGTTTTTAACTGTTTAATTGCTACTATTATCTCCTCCTCTGTTATAGGATAATTCATTCTTTCCTTTTGTTGATCAGTAATTTTTGTAACTCTTTTATTGTTTAAATATTTTTCTATAAGTCCATTCTGCACCTCCTCTTTGGCATATAGTTTGGTATAATAGTCCACAAAAGCTTCTTTAATTAATTTTTGTTGAAAGATTTCTTTCCCTCCAATATCAATACTATCAATAGTCCGTATACTTTGTTTTTTCCTCAATGTGTAAGCCAACCATCTGCCCGGTTTATTAGCGTTACAAAATGTATTATGCTTCGCATATTGTAAGTTTGTTGCAACTTGTTCCGCCATAAGCATTTGAAATTGGTCTTTCAAAAGTTTTATAGCACTGCATATTCTTTCATCTGTTGGATTTTTAATAAGTAACTGTTCTTTATTCTTTATTTCTATTTCCAATTCAGATCTTTTCTTTTGTCGAAACAGTCTATGTTTAGAGTTCATGTAGATAAGTACCCCTCTCATATAAGCTTTACTTGCGTCCCACACAATTTCAATTGGGGTACCTTTATTCAAATTTATTTCAAAAAATTCTTTCAAATGCTTTTTAAGTTCTGTTGTATTTTTTTCGTATCTAAACAAGTTCTCATTTAATCTCCAAGAACGTCTCTCAACCTTATCCATCTCAATTTCTATCCATACTGGGCTATGGTCAGTCAAAGTTCTTGGAAAAATCTTTGTTCTTTTTGTCTTGACAAGTAAATCATCTGACAACAAAATGAAGTCAATCCTAGAGAAGGATCTGTGTCTGTCAGAAAAAAAAGTGTAGTCCAATTCTTTTGGATTATGTATTCTCCAAACATCTTTTAGTTCCATATCTTCTTTCATGTCAAAAAAGGTCTGTGGTAATCTGATCCTAGACTTTGCCAAACTCTTTTTATCTAATTTAGAATCAATTACTCCATTCCAGTCTCCCATAATTAAAATAGATCTGTAGTCCCATTGCAGTATTTTAGTATGTAACATCTTATAGAAATGGTCCTGTTGTTGATTGGGAGCATAAATTCCAATCAGAAAAATTTGGCCATTTGCTGTAAGCAATTCAATTGCTACAAACCTACCATCTTCATCTGCTTCTATAACTTTAGCTGTTAACTTTTTATTTACATAAATAACCACACCATTCTTTTTTTGCGAAGTTGAAGATATAAAATGTGTTCCTAGTTTGGAGTTTGTCAAATATTTTTGATCTTGAGTTGTGATATGCGTTTCTTGTAAACAAATTATATCATTATTAAATTGTTTCAAATATGTAAATAATTTCTTCCTTTTCTGTGCTGAATTCAACCCGTTAACATTCCAAGATAAACACTTAAACGTCATCTTCATCTTTCTGGAGCAAAGAGCAGAATAATCGAAGGTCATCCGAAAGCTTCGATTTCGCTCCCCCCATGGCTCCAGTCTCTTGTGCAGTACTCTTAACTGCCTTCTTGTCTTGTCTTTCCTGTTGTTGTTGTTGCTTTTGTTTAAGTAACTTAGATTGAGCTCGAGTTATACGTTGATCCTTAACTTCAATCATCCGAACCGGGTCCAAGATTGGAGAAGATTCCAGCAAAGGCTCATCCAGAAAACCTCCTTCTGCGCCTTGCATTTCCTCTAATTCCTGCTTAGACTGTTCTTGCAGTTCTCGTTGAGGTTGCTTCTCTTCACTCTCCTTAATCTCCAAAACTGTAGATGTACGTGGAGATGGTGTTCTTTCCTTAAGAATAGTAGTGTAAAAGTGCTCTGCCTTCTCCACGGTATTCAAGCGATATCTTTCTCCCTTGTATCTGAAAATTATACCAACTGGGGCGTCCCACCGAAATGGTATCTGTAAATTTTGCAATTCCTTAACGAGAAAGCCAAATTCTTTTCTAGTTTTCAGCATTTTAGGAGGTAATTCTTTATAAATTCCAATTCGTGAGCCCCCCACTTGCACAGAAGTGTAAAAGGATTTTTGCAGGATGTCATTTCTTATTTCTCTATCTGTAAAATATATGACCACATCTCTGGGCAATTGTCTTTGTCTGGCCACCCAAGAATTCACTCTGTAAATTTTATCTATTTTGTGAAAAACCACATCAGGATTAACTTGTAGAATCTTGGCCAGGGCCTCAGAACAAACCTGTCTCAAATCCTGTCTTTCCTCTTCTCGAATTCCTCGAAGCCGTATGGCAAACTCCATTGCCCTGAATTGTACCATCACAATCTCATTTTCAACTCTTTGCATTTTATTGTCAACATCAGCAATTTTATAATCATTGTCTTTCATCTTAACATTAACTTCTGATTTAAGTTCTTCAACTTTAGAATCAACTTTCACAATAAATTCTGCCAGGCCAGACGCCACTTCTGATATTTTTTTGGTCACCTTGTTTTGATTCTGTTTCACCATATCTTTAACTTCATTAATTTCCTGCATAAATTCCTGATGTGATTTTTGAAGTTTATCATCTATCTCCTGTTGAGATTTTTGAAATTTATCATCCAAAGTTTTAGAAATAAATTCTTTTAAATCTCCCACATCAAAATCTTTTTTCTGAGTCTGTATCTGTTGTACTGGGGGAGGCTGTGCTTTATGTGTGGGAGATCCACCTCCTGTTGCCTTCGCTTCCTGCTTCTTTGAGGCCATCCTGCCACGTAGGCTGGTTTTACTAAAAAGGGAAGTTCTTCTTCCTCTCCCACCTCCACAAAGACTTCTGAAAAAGTCCCCCAGATTTAATCAAATAAGAACCAAAGTAAAGCAAAGTCCAGTATTGAAAAAGGAGAAATTTCTCTGTTATTCTCTTGTTACAAGCGAAGCAACTTTGTAACAACTTGGTAACTTTGTAACAAAGCAAGATAACTTCACCAATCCACACTTGCTGGCTCGTTAACTCTAATGCTGAGCGCCATATTTTTTCAAGTCACTTTCACTCATTCGCATTTTTTCTTAAATTGAAAAGTCAACAAAGCGCTAATACTTGCGATTCCAAGTTTCAGGGTTCAAGTGTATATCCGCTGCTTGTTAAAGTTGGTTCCTTTCGCTTTAAATGTTTACTGCAGCCGGCTTGTTCTGCAGAAGCAGAATCGTCCCATGCCGCCCGGAGTCTAAGCAGGTTGAGAGGGAGCCGCACCTGTTTCCTCCCCAGAAACAATTCCCTGGGGGGTTACAGGGGCTCGACCTGTGCCCTGCTATCTCTCCTCCAACAATCCTCAGGATTTTGAAGTTTTCGAGCCGCTTCTCGATCGCGAAGCGGCTCTACAGGCGGCGGGGCTGGCGGTCCTTAAAAAGGCACCGTCGTCGCCGAAGGCTAGCAAACCGGAAGTCGACCTTACTGCTGCTTTTGATTCTATAGATAGGAACCACTTGTGGAGGAAACTACAAGTTATGGGGATTGACCCCAGACTTATTTTGTTGATCAGGATTCTCTATACTAATATGGCAATTAGAGTCAGATATGCAGCAAATGGGGCCTCAACAAACAGCATACCGACAACTAGAGGAGTGAGGCAGGGCTGCCTGCTGGGCCCTACTCTTTTTAACCTTTATATAAATGATATCCCAGCGCCGCTGGATGATCTTCTGACGCACAGCCCCCAAATAGGCTCTAGATTTATTAATGTATTAATGTATGCCGATGACTTAGTGTTGTTTTCTAGAACCCAAATAGGAATGAGGAGACTTCTTCACAAGCTCACACGTTACTGTACTGCAAACCACTTGACTATAAATGTAGCTAAATCAAAAGTTTTAGTCTTTGGCAATAAGAATAAAAAGCACAATTGGCAGATTAATGACATCAAAATTGAGCAAGTTACCCAATATACTTATCTCGGAATTGTTTTTTCCAGTGCAGGAGGTTGGACTCCGCAGCATCAATACCTTTCTCAAAAGGTCAGAGCAGGAGCAAGCCTTGTATCCAAATTAAGTAAACGAATCCAACCAACCTCCATTTTACCTCTTCGTAAAGTCTTTCAGGCTAAACTTGTTCCGATCATGCTCTATGGTGCTGAAATTTGGGGTCTTACAGAGGCCCCCATATTAGAGAGAACTCAAAATAATTTGTTAAGGAGGATGCTTGGGGTAAACAATTCCACTTCAGCTGCAGCCGTCAGAGCTGAATTGGGACATTTCTCACTGTACACCTACACAATCACTAGGGCGGTAGCCTACTGGCTAAAAATGACCCAGATGAATGCCAGCAGACTCCCTAAATTATGTCTAGAGGAACAGCAGATTTCAAATCTTCAAAGGTATTCCTGGCTAACCCGGCTGTCAGAAATATTGAACCGATATGGCGTAGGGTTCCCGTTGTGTGACACACTGAACCAAGTTAAACAATGGATTAAAGATATACATGGGCAAATGGACATGGCAACCCTTTCAACTAATCATTCCCTTAAACTGCTGACAGCAGTTAAAACAACTTTCAGTCTGGAAAAGTATTTACATTTAGAAATGCCATCAGTGGAGAGACATTTATTTGTTAAGTTTAGATTCGAACTTCTAGATACTAACGTTAGATTCGGCCGCTATCGGAAAATCCCGTATGACAAAAGAATATGCATATGTGGGGTAAACATCGTGGAGGACACGGCACATATAATATTCGAATGTAGTCTCTATCAAGAAGTAAGAAAACAATATCTGTCCCCAATTATAAATAAATTTCCCCACTGGAATATAAGCCAAAAATTAGCATTTCTGTTGAGGGCTGACTCTCCTCCCCTGGTAAGAGCGATCACTCGATACCTTAAAAGAATGACGGCAATACGAGCCAGTTATATCAAAAAACATTTTATCGATTGTAAGGAAGATGAGCTCAGTTAGAGAGGAGCTATCCTATTTGGGTTATCTAGTCTTGGCAACTTAGCTATTGAAATTTGATACTGTAAAATTTTAATGTCATCTATCATATATTTTTAGATTGCTATTTTTGTAACTGTTTTATCTTTTTCCCTTTTTCTTTTCTGTTTTGTTTGAAAAGGCCTTCGGGCTATTCAATAAACTATACTATACTGTTAGAACTTTTTTTACATTGGTTGATGATCTCTGGAGGGCCCGGGACAGGGGTTGCTCCTCTGTCCTGGTCCTATTAGACCTCTCAGCGGCTTTTGATACCATCGATCATGTTATCATGCTGCACCGGTTGGAAGAATTAGGGGTGGGGGGCACCGTGTTGCGGTGGTTCTCCTCCTTTCCGACCGGTCGCAGTCTGTGTTGACAGGGGGGCAGAGGTCGACCCCGAGGCCCCTTGTATGTGGGGTGCCACAGAGGTCGGTCCTCTCGCCCCTTCTGTTCAACATTTATGTGAAGCCGCTGGGTGAGATAGTCCGTGGTTTCGGGGTAAAGTACCATCAGTACACTGATGACACTCAGCTGTACATCTCCACCCCAGATCACCCCAATAATGCCCTTGAAGTGATGTCCCGGTGCCTGGAGGCTGTACGGATCTGGATGGGGAGAAACAGGCTCAGGCTCAACCCATCCAAGACTTCTTTGAGTGAGGGTGTCTTGCCGTCCACCTTGAAAGAGGCGGTGTTGAGGCCCCTCCTCAAGAAGCCCTCTCTGGGTCTTCCGGCGGCTCCGTAGGACGTTGAGGATGCTCCCTGGGGGAGCGCTAGCCCCGCGACTTTGTTAGCCTCTAGAACAGCAAAAAATCAGCTGTCTAGCGGCGAAGAACCTTCCCCCCCGGGAGAAGAGGGGGAAGTGAGCAGCCAGGTGCAGGGTAGAGCTCCATAAGAGCCCTAGAATTAATTCTGGGGCTCGAAAAGTGCGAGCTCCCAAAGAACCTGGGAAAAGCTCCAAAGCCGGGACGCCTCTGCCAGAAGGCAGAGCAAAACGCCACGTCCGCCCCTGCTTCTAATTGATACAAAGAGAAAATTGAAGCAGGCAGAACAAAAACAGGAGACTACATAATTGCAAGTACTTACATTTTAATTCCTTTGAACATCGTTTCTTTTCGAGCCTATAAGAGCGGAGCTGGAGTGGAAAGGGAGGGGAAGATGGCGCTGGCTCGTTAAGACAAAGAGACGAAAGTGAAACTTAAGAAGAAAGTTGTTACAGGCTTGTTAACTCATTAATGCCTATCAGTTAACAACTCCGCTTAAAATTTTTTGGATTTAATCTTATATCCTGGACTTTGGGAATTAAAATTTAAAGATCTTAAAGACTTTCTGATTTTTTCTCGCTGGCTATAAGAACTGTTTCTGAGACTGTGTAATTTTAAAATGGCTTCAAAGCAGACAAAATTGGTGTTGCCTAAAGCAGCGAGTGCGGGAAGTTCCCCAGCTCAAACTAGCAGGTTGCAAACTTTCTTGCCTCCGGCAGATACACAAGCTCAATTACAACCACAGTTACAACCACAAGCACAAATGTTAACACTTGAGATGTTTCAGGAAGCCATGAAAGAAATCAAAGAAGGTTTTAAAGAGGACATTGCATTTGCATTTAAAGGAGTTTCAGATCAAATGGAAGAAATGAAGGACATAATTAAGACAAGAAATCAACATATAAGGGAAGATATAGTCTTTGCACTCCAGGGACTGGCAAAACATGTTAGTCATGTAGAAGATAGAATTGATGAGGTTGCTCAAGCTAATGAGATTTTAGATGGTAAAGTTGAGGAATCACAAATTAAGATTGACAAAGCAGAAGCTGAAATGTTGTTGACACAATATAAGATGATGGAATTTGCCGTGAGAATAAGAGGCTTGAAAGAAAATCCGAAGGAAAATTTGAAAGAGATCTTTGAAGATGCTCTGGTACAATTTATAGGAGTGTCCAGAGGTGAACTCGAATGGCAAATGGATCGGATCTATCGTGTTAATTCATGGGTAGCTAGACAAAGGAAACTACCAAGAGATGTTGTGATTTATTTTGTCACTAGAAGGATTAGAAATGAGATTTTACAAGCTGCCTATAAAAATAAGTTGCAAGTGGCAGGACAAGAAGTTGCAGTATTTAAAGAAATACCACCCAAAATGCTGAAATCCAAGAAAGAGTATGCTTTTCTGGCAGATGAGCTGAGGAACCGACAGGTACAATACAGATGGGAAGTCCCAGTCGGATTATCAGTGGATTATGCAGGAGAGCGATATCGCCTTAATACAATTTACAAAGCAAGAGATTTTTATAGTAATATATTAAAGGCTGGACAACCACCAGTGCCAGGAGGCAAAAAAGCAAGAGAGGCGACAGAGGGAAGAAAAGAGGATCTGCAGAAGCAATCGGAAGGCGGAGCTATGAGTATGCAGGAGGAGGTACTGCAACTTTCAAGTGCTGTCCAAGCATGGGATATAGTTGAAAAACAAGAAGAAGGCAAAGATCAAAGACAAACCAGAGCAGCTACTAAACGTAAAGTTGAAGAGTTAAAAAGGTTACAAGAGCAGGCTTTATCACAAGAAGTGAATACTGGTGTAGAAGCTGTGGGAGGGGCGAGACCTAAAAGAAAATTCCAAGAGGATTATCAAGCGGTTCTCGCCAAGCTTCGAGATTCTGAGGATGGCTTCTAGGTTCTTAACCTGGAATGTTAACGGTTTAAACTCACCACAAAAAAGGAAGAAAATATTTCACCATTTGAGACAATTTAAAAATGAAATAATATGCCTGCAGGAAACACATATAAGGACAATTGATCAAAAATATTTAATAAATACAAAATTGGGAACACATTTTGCTGCATCAGCCCGGAAAAAAAGAAGGAATAGTGATTTACTTGAAAAGAGATTTGATGGCTAAATTAGCTGAGGCAGATCAACAAGGAAGATTTCTGGCAATTGAGATAATGATAGAAGGAAAGAAAACACTCTTATTGGGGATATATGCTCCCAATCAACAGCAAGAGAAATTTTATAAGTTGATACATACAAAATTATTACATTGGGATTATAATTCATGTGTATTGATGGGAGATTGGAACGGAGTGTTAGACCCTAGTATTGATAAGAAAAGAATAGTACAATCTACCAAATTGCGATCTAGACTGCCTAAGACTTTTTTTGATATGATGGAGGATATGGAATTAAGAGACATCTGGCGTGAAAGGAATTATAGAGAACAAGATTTTACATTTTTTTCAGATAGACATCAATCCTTTTCAAGAATTGATTTTATATTAATTACAAATGATTTTTTTTCCAGGGTAAAGAAGATAAAGATTTGTCCCAGAATTGTAACTGATCACAGCCCAGTTTGGATGGAACTGGAGTGTGGGGAAAGAGTTAGGAGATCTTGGCGGTTAAATGAAAACCTTTTCAGATACGAGAAAAATGTAATAGAATGTAAAAAACTAATGAAGGAATTTTTTGTTTTTAATATGAACAAGGGAACATCTATGGATATGGTATGGGATGCTAGTAAAGCATATATGAGAGGAGTTCTGATAAATATGAATAATGCTTATAGGCGTAAACAAGTGGAGAAAAGGAGGGAATTAGAAGAAGAGATTAAGAAAAAAGAATGGGTGTTAATTGATAACCCAGGGGATAAGAAAATTAAAGAAGAGATCAGTTTATTACGTGGGCAATTTAATATGATGCTTTCAGACCAAGTGGCAACCAATCTACAATATGCTAAACATAATACTTTTTGTAATGCAAATAAACCAGGTAGATGGTTGGCATACATGCTGAGGAAAAAACAAAAATCTCGTACCATAGAGAAAATAGAGTATAAAGGTAAAGAGCTGTATCATCAAAATATGATTAAAAAGGCATTTTTAGAATTTTATGCAAGATTGTATACTGCAGACAAAATACAAGGTGCAGAGGTAGAGACATACCTGGATAGACAGAATATTCCAATAGTTACAGAGGAACAAAGAGAACGGTTAAACCAATTAATAACAGAGGAGGAGATCCTCTCAACAATTAAACAGTTAAAAACTAGTAAGGCTCCTGGTACGGATGGATTAACAGCTGTGTACTATAAATATTTACAATTGGAGATGGTTTTACCTCTTAAAGAATTATTCAATAGAATTCAGCTGGGTGAAGGGGTACCACCTTCATGGAAAACAGCTTTTATTTCGTTAATTCCAAAAGAAGATCAAGATTTGACACAACCCAAAAATTATAGACCTATATCCTTATTGAATACAGATTATAAAATATTTGCTAAGATATTGGCAAATAGGTTAATGCTAGTAATGCAGAAGACGATTCATGCTGACCAAACTGGTTTTATACAAGGTAGACAAATGAAAAATAATGTAAGACAAATTGTTGACATATTGGAACATTTGGAAAGGAATAACCAAATCCCTGCGGTGCTTATATTTCTGGATGCGGAAAAAGCTTTTGATCGATTAGATTGGCAATTTTTATTGAGAGTGGTTAATAGGATGCAATTTGGGAATTGCTTTATGCAGTCCATAAAAGCAATATATCAGGAACAGACAGCTCAGATAATTATTAATGGCAGTTTGACAGAAACTTTTAAAATTGAAAAAGGCACGAGGCAGGGATGTCCCTTATCGCCATTATTATTTATATTAACTTTGGAGTTGCTGTTAAATAAAATACGTAATGCAGATGGGATAAAGGGAATCAAAGTTAGAGATTATGAATATAAGATACGGGCATTTGCAGATGATTTGGTTATGACCTTAACTCATCCAGTGGAATCAGCAAAGGTTTTGATTGATATAATAAAACAGTATGGTCAAGTATCTGGGTTTAAGATAAACATTGGAAAAACAAAGATGATAGTTAAAAATATGATAGCTAATCAAAAAGAGGAGTTACAAAGGGTAACGGGATGTGAAATAGTTAAAAAAGTCAAGTATTTAGGAGTTTATATTGCATCTTCTAATGGTAAATTGTATAAGTATAATTATGAATTGATATGGCATAAAATACAAGTTGAAATGGATAAATGGAAAAAACTACAATTGTCCTTGTTGGGTAGAATAGCAGTTATAAAAATGAATGTGTTGCCTAGGTTTTTGTTCCTCTTTCAAATGATACCAATACTAAAAAAGGATGCCAACCTGGAAGAGTGGCAGAAAGGTATTAATAAGTTCGTATGGCAAGGTAAGAAACCAAGGATAAAATTGAAAATAATGCAGGACATACGAGAAAGAGGAGGATTGAAAATGCCAAATTTAAAATTGTACTATGAAGCAGCTGTTCTATCAGCAATTAGTGATTGGATTAATTTAACAAATGGAAGGATATTGAATATTGAAGGGTATGATCTGGTTTATGGTTGGCATGCTTATTTAGTGTATGGAAAAAGGGTGGATAGAGCATTTAAGAGTCATATACTGAGAAATGCTTTATTGCGTGTCTGGAAGAAATATCAATATAAGTTAAATGAAAAAATACCTATATGGACAGCACCCAGGCACACAATAGAGAATACGAGTATAGAATGTAGACAGGATGTAATTACGTATAAAGATATTCTCATTATGGAGGGAGGTATATTAAAATTAAAATCTGTGAATGTGTTGAAAGAGGAGAAAATAATTCAAACATGGTTTCAATATGTACAGTTACAAGCCAGATGGAGAAAAGACCAGAAAACTGGTGTTATACAAAGTGATGAAAATTTAATTAAACAAATTAGAGATCAAAGCCCAATGCATATAAAAATATTGTATAATATATTGATAGAGATGGACTCGGAAACAGAGCTAGTTAAGGACTGTATGATAAAATGGGCGCAGAATTCTGAACAGCCAATAATGATGGAAACGTGGGAGAAAATATGGGTAACAAATGTGAAATTTACCAAAGCGCAAAATTTAAGGGAGAACTTCTATAAAATGTTTTATAGATGGCATCTAGATCCAAAAAAGTTATCTCGTATGTATCCGAATGTACAACCAAAATGTTGGAGATGTAATTGTGAGGATGCTACTTATTTTCACATTTGGTGGACATGTAAAAAGGTTAAAGCGTTTTGGATTAAAATCTGGTGGATTTTACAAAATATTCTTAAAAAGAGGTTGAAATTTACACCACAGCTGTTTCTTTTGGGTATAGCTACGGATTGTACAGTTATAGAGACCAAATTGATTTTGAATTTAATAACTGCAGCAAGACTGTTGGTGGCACAATATTGGAAGAAGCAAGATTTACCTACAATCCAAGAGTGGACAATGAAAGTTACAAATCTAGCGGAAATGGCAAAAATCTCGGCGTACCTGAAGGATCATTCAAATGAAAGATATTTAAGAGACTGGAGAAGATGGATAGATTATATTCAAAATAAATATCGGAATAAGAAATTGCAGATAGGTTATGAATGATTATATAGATATTTAGTGTGTCTTTAAGTAATAAAGCTAGGCGGGTAATTAGGGAATTGAAGAAACAAGAGATGTGGAATGTCATAATTGTTTAGACTAGGATTGATTATGATTGTTGAAGTTTATACCCTGTAATTTGTTCTGGGAAGGGGAGGGGGGAGGGGGGAGGTTGAGGTAGGGAAGGGGGGGGAAATATGTAAACTTTTTGTAAAACTTTTCAATAAAAAAAAAAAAAAAGAAGCCCTCTCTGGATCCAGCTGTTTTGGCTAACTATCGTCCGGTCTCCAATCTTCGCTTTGTGGTGAAGATTGTTGAGAGTGTGGTGGCGCGACAGCTTCCTCGGTACCTGGAGGAAGCTGTCTATCTAGATCCGCTCCAGTCCGGCTTCAGGCCTGGGCACAGCACGGAAACGGCATTGGTCGTGTTGGTGGATGATCTCTGGAGGGCTCGGGATAGGGGTTGTTCCTCTATCCTAGTCCTGTTAGATCTCTCAGCGGCTTTTGATACCATCGACCATGGTATCATGCGCCAGTTAGAGGGGTTGGGGTGGGGGGCACCATCCTACGGTGGTTCTCCTCCTATCTCTCTGACCAGTCGCAGTCGGTGTTGGCAGAGGGGCAGAGGTCGACCCCGAGGAGCCTTATATGTGGGGTGCCGCAGGGGTCGGTCCTCTCACCCCTTCTGTTCTACATTTATGTGAAGCTGCTGGGTGAGATCATCCGTGGTTTTGGGGTGGAGTTCCATCAGTACGCTGATGATACTCAGCTGTACATCTCCACCCCAGGCCATCCCAACGATGCCCTTGAAGTGATGTCCCGGTGCCTGGAGGCCGTGCGGGTCTGGATGGGGAGAAACAGGCTTCGACTCAACCCTTCCAAGACTGAGTGGCTGTGGCTTCCGGTGTCCCGATATGGCCAGATGGTGCCATTGCTGGCTATTGGGGGTGAGTTACTGGCCCCCTCGGAGAGGGCTCACAACTTGGGCGTCCTTCTGGATGCACGGCTGTCTTTAGAAGAGCATATGACGGCCGTGGCCAGGGAGGCTTTTTATCAGGTTCGCCTGATTCGCCAGTTGCATCCTTTTCTGAATTGGGACTCCTTACGCACAGTCACTCAGGCTCTCGTCACTTCCCGCCTGGACTACTGCAATGCTCTCTACATGGGGCTCCCCTTGAGGAGCACCCGGAGACTCCAACTGGTGCAGAATGCGGCCATGCGGGGGATTATGGGAGCGATGGGCCGCTCCCATGTGACACTCCTCCTGCGCGAGCTGCATTGGTTCCTGGTGGTCGTCCGGGTGCGCTTCAAGGTGTTGGTTACCACCTTTAAAGTGCTCCATGGCACAGGGCCTGGGTACTTACAGGACTGCCTTCTGCCACCGATAGCCTCCCACCGGCCAGTTCGCTCCCACAGAGAGGGACTCCTCAGGGTGCCGTCAGCCAGGCAATGTCGGCTGGCGACCCCCAGAGGGAGGGCCTTCTCTGTGGCAGCACCTGCCCTCTGGAACGACTTGCCCCCGGAGATATGTAGGATACCAGATCTCCGTGCTTTTCGCCGTGCCCTCAAAACTTTTCTATTTCACCAAGCTGGGGTGGTGTAACACCCCCCCCTTAGATATTTTAATTGTAACGGATTTTAGTTGGGATGTTTTAAATCTGGGCCAAAATTTGTTTAATTCTTTTAATAATTTTAAATTTTGTATTGGATGTTTTTTATTCTTGGCTGTTCACCGCTCTGAGTCCAGCAGGAGAAGGGCGGTATAAGAATTTAATAAAATAAATAATAAATAAATAAATAATGTTCTGTTCTATTTCAGGATACTTGAACTCATTCAGATAAGCTAGGTGTTCTCTTACCAATTCCTCACCTATTTAGTTAGGATCAACACCCAGAAAGAGGTTGCATGGGAGCAATAAAAATAACAGATTTCTTTGCAATCTATTCTGGTATGCTTTGCAATCTCTGAGAGTATACTCAATTGTTTATTTTTAATTATTATTGTAAGGTGAAGAAATCAGTGAAGAGTGGTTTGATGCTACAGAGAACCCAACAACACTTGAGTCATCAGTTTTGTGTGCCAACCCTCTAGAGAGGTCTCCAACAGGTCAGTACTGATTTTGCATTAGTTTGAATAATGCAGATAATGCTGCAACTTTGGATTGCTTTTTTCCTGGAAGTATAGTCTTTGGGCAGTCCTGTGTGTAGATCTGTCCCTGTAATAAGTATTTCTAAAGATTTTATTCTAGAGTTAATGCCTATGTCTTCCCTCAAGGGAAAAAGTGTATATTAATTTATACATTGAGAAATATTGTATTCTCCTATAAGAGGAACTAAAAAGGAAAGTAAAAGTAAGTACAAAATCTATCCATTCATTGTTTCTTTTTTATTTGTTAGCTTACTGCACCATTCTCGATTTATATTTCTTTAGGTGTAAAAACTGCCATCATACACTAAGCTTTGCATTTGCTATCCACCAGTCAGCCAGGGACATGGGAGGAGAGAGCTGAATGAGAGGGGGGGGGAAGTAACTACTCATTATGCCTTGCAGAAACACTGTCTCAAGGTCAAAACTATGGGAATGGAATGCAATGGCTAACCATCCAGCCCGCTGTTGAAGTAACAGTTACCAAAATAATCTATTCAAATATAATTGGACAATAAGGGACTATCAAGGGGCAGGATAGAGAACGTTAACTGAGAAAATTTGGCACACAAATCTTTAGTTCTGGCTTTGCTATGCTGTAATCCACGTGGCTTTTAGTAAAAGTATACCTTTCACTACAAATGTAATCGAGGATCTTTCTTTCTTAAGGGACCAGGTTGGGACAAGCCTGACATGAGGTTAATTTCTCATTTCATTATATAAATCATTTTTTTCATATAAATGTGCTCAAACAGCGTTCAAAACAAGAATAAGAAAATGTATAAAAGTTAACATTGTTTACTTCATTTGTAGTGTTAATTTTCCAAAATGTTCAGTTTTGTTGTGTTAATATTATTTTAAAACTTCGTTTCACAACTGATGGTATGGGTTACCAATACAAACTGACAATTAGTATTATTAATTTGTAAAATAAATAGTTTCATGTTATCTTTGTCAATTAACCTTTCTCATTTGTTCTTATGTTTGGATATAGCAATAGCACCTTAGACTTATGTACTGCTTTACAGTACTTTACAGCCTTCTCTAAACTGTTTACAGAGTCAGCATATTGCCCCCAAAATTTGGGTTCTCATTTTACCTACCTTGGAAGGATGGAAGGCTGAGTCAACCTTGAGCCTGGTGAGATTTGAACTGCCAAATTGCAGTCAGCCGGCAGTCAGCAAAAGTAGCCTGCAGTACTGCACTTTAACCACTGCGCCACCATGGCTCATCTATCATTATTGTTATAGGTATTTGCAATTTCAGAAGATTTGAAGAGTGGAATTGGGTCCTTAAACATTGAAAAATTGTATGTCCTAAATTCTGCCAAAGCCCTCCAAAATACAAAACACAATTTCTTTGGTCCTACCTAGAAGGATACAAACTATTCAAAAGAAACAGACCCTAACCCTAACAAAAGAGGAGGTGAAGTTGTATTATAGGTTTGGGACGGGTGAAATGCTACTGGTTCAAACCAGTTCGGGTGAACCGGTAATAATAAAAGCTACTGGTTCGGGAGAACTGGGAGTAAAAAAAAGCTACCGGTTCGTCTGAATCCTGCTTTCTAGCGAATCTAAATCGCGTGGCACATCTGTTCCCTCCCTCGCTGTTCTGCTTACCTTCAAAAAGCTTCTTTTTCCTCACGAAGCATGTTTTTGGTGCGCACTGCACATACGCTGCACGCACCATGTGTTTGGGTCGCCTTGAATTTTAAAAGCCTCTCTAGCAACTAAATGAATTGAGAGTTCAATTAATGATTAATTAAGGTTTAGTTATTGTTAAAAATATTTGAATATTGAGCACAAAAGCAGGAGGAATAGCCAAATGATTAAGTATGTATTATCTACTAGTGTTTGTTATTGGTTTTTTTAAAAAATTCTTAGGGCTAAAGGATTATATGTTATTTTGTGTTTAAAGGGAGGTTGATGAATAATCTGTAGAAGAGGAGTTAAGGGGACTAGGGAGTTTTAATGTCTTGCATTAACTTAGCATATTTTAGCGTATGTTTGGTAAAATCTATACCCTGTTTTTCTTCTGGGAAGTCGGGGGAGGGGGGAGGGAAGGGGGGGTTGCACAAATGTTTAAATAGATAAGTGATTTGTTTGATTTGTTTGAATTTTTAAAAACAATAAAAAAAATTTGTTCAAAAAAAAAAAAGCCTCTCTAGCTTTAAAGCTTTAAAGCTAATTAACTATTGGCAATGTGTTTTCTAAAGTATCCATCCACTCCTTAAGTGAGGGGATAGTGGGTTCTTCTGTGGGTAGTTCAGGCATGGTCTGAAATCCTGGCCTGTTATTACTCTAAACTGGGTAAAACCAGTACTTGAGTGTACAGAGTTATTAAATGCAACTTCAGCAAAAGGCAAAAGTTCAGTCCAGTAATCCTGTTGACAATTAATAAAACATCTTAAATATTGTTCTAGCACTGAGTTCATCCTCTCACAATTTCCATTAGTACACACGTGATGCGATGAGCTCAACCCCTGGGAGGTGCCAAGTAAGCTCAAAAATGCCCTCCAAAATTTGGAGGTGAATTGAACCCCTCTGTTGGAGATTATTCTTTGTGGAGCTCCATGAAACCGATAAATGTGTATTAGGAATAATTTGGCTAAACTTTTAGCAGTTGGGATCTTTTGGCAAGGTATAAAATGTGCCTATTTTGAAAACAGGTCTGTCACTGCCCAAATGACAGTATTCCCTGCACTTTCTGGCAGTTCTACAATAAAATCTCCAGGGCGCTGAAGGTTCGGCTACTTTCTGTAAGAGTCCTGGGGTTTTCCCCTGACATCTTTTTGCTGCTGCACAAATGGGGCAGCTAGCTACATAGCTTTCTATGTCCTTTTTTAGTGATGGCCATCAAAATTGTCTTTTAATTAGGTGTAAAGTTTTCACAAAATCTAATGTGGTGTCATAACACCTTGCCATTAAATGCACTCTTTGGCTGGCTGGAACATACAACTTCCCTCCCACCCAAGCTAAATCATCTTTCATCAGACAGCTGGATTTGTGGTTCAAAAACTATTTATTGGTGGCCAATGCTTGTTTAAATGTTTGGGTGGTGTCACTGTCCCTCAATGTTTCTTGTTTTGCCTGGGATATGGTGATTACTTTAGCGGCCAGTTGATTGTTTTGTACTATGGGTATGATTACGTCTGATTTTGCACTATCGTATTGCGGTTTTCTGGATAGTGCATCTGCCAGAAATTTTTTTCCCGGGGAGGTATTTGAGAGTAAAATCAAATCATTTAAAGTACTGAGCCCATCATACTTGTTTTGGGGAGAGTTTCCTTGGGGACTTTAGGGCTTCTAAATTTTTGTGATCAATCCAGACTTCAAAAGGGATTTTACTCTCTTCTAGGAAATGCCCCTAGGTTAAAAGTGCCCAACGAACTGCATAAGTCTCTTTCTCCCAAATAGTCCACCTTTGCTCAGTCTCATTCAACTTTTTGAATGTGTAAGCACATGGTTGTAATTGGTCTTGCTCATTTTTCTGAAGCAGGATCGCTCCTATTGCCACATCGCTGGCATCTGCTTGTATGATGAATGTGTCCGGGTGTTTTAGAATTGGTTCTGCCGAGAACAGCCGTTTAAGTTTTTCAAATGCCGCTTGGCATTCCATAGTCCAGTTCAAAGGCTGCTTTGGTTTAGAGTTGCCCTCCCCCTTTGTTTTTAAGAGCTTGGTAATGGGGAGGGCAATCTGAGCAAAAGCGGGGATAAACTGGCGGTAAAATTTTGGAAAACCCAGGAAGCTTTGTAACTGTTTACGTGTGCGGGGTGATTCCCAATCAAGTACAGCCTGCACTTTTTGAGGGTCCATTTCTATACCCTGGTGTGAAATACGGTACCCCAAATAGTCAATTTTTTTGTGGTGGAATTCACATTTAGAGAGTTTAGCATAAAGTTTGGCAGAACGGAATTTGTTTAAAACCACCCTGACTAGTTTTACATGTTCTGCTTTGGTCTCGATATATATTAAAATGTCGTCCAAGTAGACCAGAATTCCCTTATATTCCCTCATGTAGCACTTCATTTATTAATTGCATAAACACTGCAGGGGCCCCTTGTAACCCAAAGGGGAGCACTTTGAATTGGTAGCACCCAAGGGGGGGGGTATTAAATGCTGTTTTCCACTCGTCCCCCTCCTTAATTCTGACACGGTAGTAAGCCTCCCCTAAATCCAGCTTTGAAAAAATTCTCCCTTTAATGAGGTGTGCTAGCTTATCTTTCATAAGGGGGAGGGGGTACATGTTCTCCACACTGATTGTATTTAAATTTCTAAAATCCACACAGAGACGTTTTGAGCTAGCTTTCTTTTCTCTAAATAACACTGAGGCTGCAATTTTTGGTCGGGTTGGCTCAATGAAACCCCTTACTAGGTTTTTCTCAATAAAAGCTCTCAGTTCTTCCAATGTTGTGGCCCGTCAGTGGCCTGTGCAGCTAGTAGCTGATTCCGACAGCGAGGAGGCTGGTGTGGTGCTGCGCGAGCAGCCTGTGCAGCTGGCACTCGAGTCAGACAATGTGGAGGCTGGAGAAGATGTGGTGCCAGAGGCAGGGATTCAGCCAGGGTCTTCAGAACCTCTAGAAGCTCCTATAAGTGAAGAAGAAGAAGAGGAGGAGCCTCTTCTCGATGCACGGGTGCGCAGAGCTGCCAAAAGGCAGGAATGGCTCTTTAGGAGAAGGTCTCCTTGAGAGTAAGGCTTGGGGCTAATTGACCACTCCCTTAGCCTATTTAAGGAAGGACGATGACTGAGGCAATTTACAGGGAACAACTTCGTTCACGTTCCTTCGTCTTGATTTTAGTTCTCTTATCATCTTCCTGCAAATTGCTTCTGGGCTTTCTGCCAACCATAGTAAGATTATGATTATTTATTCTTTGGATTCTTGTAGGCTGTTAAGAAAGTTAATTAACAGCCTTTGTTTGAAAAAGACTGATTTAATTTAATAAACTAAGGTTTGTACAGACTTTGTGTGTGCTGCGTTCTTTGGGGTCCGTAGC
Source organism: Pantherophis guttatus (assembly GCF_059756535.1). NCBI lineage: Eukaryota > Metazoa > Chordata > Lepidosauria > Squamata > Colubridae > Pantherophis > Pantherophis guttatus. Next base: position 180,743,683 of record NC_142063.1, on the reverse strand, counting down.
TGGGGCAGAACTTCCAGCTCCCTCACGGATATGCTGTACATCTTGGATTTAGGGAATTTGGCGCTGTGTAAAATTTCTATTGCGCAGTGGGGGGGGAACTCGTCTGAGTTTTTTTCGCTAAAAACTTAAGCCAAATCTTTGTATTCTATGGGTATGTCCTCAGTTGGCATGGTGTGACCAGGCATGGCTATTTCTCGGTGCTCTGCCCCTCAGTGTCTTTATGTGGATTCTCGGCAAAAGTCACATGCATCTGAAATTGTATGATGCCTTGCTTCCAATTTTGGGGTTCCATTTTTTCAGCCATGCAAGGCCCAAGACTAATGGCCATTCCATGCCAGGTGCCACTATAAATGTATTTCCTCGTGGCTCCCGATGCCTATTTGTAGAGGCTCGGTGGCAAAAGACTCTGGCCCCCACTCTGCTATTGACCGATCTAGTTGGCAAAAAGCGATGGGGGTTTTCAGTTTTCTTAACATTAATCCTCAACTTCCCTACTAGGGTTGGGTTGATCAAGCAGCGGGTGCACCCTGAGTCCACTAACACAGAGATATTTGTCTCCCTGTCCTGGTTCGGGATAAATAGTCTTAAGGGGTGGGTAAGCGGTTTAATTGGTTTGCTTACCAGTGGTTCATCCTCTGGATTGCTTCCGAATGAGTGTGATTCCTCCTGCTGTGATGCCGGAGTTTCCTCTCCAAAGGGGAAGGAATGGAAACTACGATCTCCCTGCTCCTCAGGGCAGTCTCCTTCCCGCACTGACCAGGTTTCACAAGTTTCCCCCCACGGTGTGCGTTCTGGTTTCTGGGTGGGTGTTTGAGAACAACACTCTGCAGCTCGGTGTCCCTCCTTTCCACACTTGAAACAGGCTGAGGATTTCAGAGAAAATGCAGTTTGTGGTTTGAGGGGCTCTTGCTTCCATTGAGGTGGGGATTTCTTCCACACTCACCCCGCTCGGTACTGTTTTTTTGCCATATCAATCTCGGCTTCTTCTGCGGTGAGGTACCACTCATGTAGGTGATTCGGTGAGCTTCAGGCCACACAGGCATTGTATAGATCATCACTCAGCCCATCCTTGAAACAGCTTACCAAAATGTCCTCTGGCCAGTTCACTCAACACACGAGATCCAGGAATTCTTTAGTATACTCTGCCACTGGCCGTTGCCCCTGCTTCACCAACGTAATGTGGTCGCGTCCTTTGCGATCTGCGAGGGGGTCCTCGAAATGTCATCGCAGGCCCATCATGAAACGGTCGAAGTCCCGCAGTTCTGGTGCGTTGGCGTTATGCAGAGTCACCATGGGTTTGGAAATCATGCCCGTTCTCTTGCATGTAGGTGAGCACGTGTGCCGCAAAGAATCCTAATTGTTGTGGATCCCCATCAAACTTCACCCCAAGGGAGGGAGTTTTTCTTTCCAGTTGTGGGGCTCAGGGCTGGTTGGGAATGGGTGCCAGTGCGCATGCTGCTCAGGGGAGGGTTTGCTGGGTCCTCTGCTGCTGCTGCTGCACCATCTGCTTGATAGGCGGGCTCCAGAGGGGGGGTCCCCCCCCGGTATCATCTGCGCCTGCTGCCCTTTCAGTGCTCCTTGGCTGTTGTTCTGGCTCCCCTCGGATGTTGAGATTTTCCAAAGTTTCCATCACCAATTGGTTATATGCCTCTTCAACCGATCCTCTCAGCAGTGCTTCAGTTAGTTCCCCCTGATCAGAGAGGGCTTCTAGCTCCAGTTTCCACCCCGGTTTTCGATTACCGCGTCTGAGGGTGACTCCTCTGGTTCTCCCATCCCAGCTGTCTTTCTTCCCAATGCCAATTGACCAGTGGGGCTTTTCGGGATCCTCCAGGGTTACTTCGTCCTCTCCGATGGGATGCAAGAAGCAGGCATCGGGCTGGGTGATGGTTGATGTCTCCCCTCAACATTCGGCTTCTCCCTGATCCCTGTTTTATTTGGACGTGGTTTGCAGGATCCCCTCATTAGAGCGAAGATTGCTTCTCTGGGTTTATCATTTTTCAGTCGTTGCTTTCTGTAAGAACTGCCTCTCCCTCTAGCTTAAGAAAGTGAAAACTCTTGAAACGGAGTATTTCAAAAGGAACCTTTTATTAAGCAGAAGTGACAGCAATGGATTCAAAGCAACATCAGGCAAGACAAGTAGGATTAAAGCAGTAGAGACTCCTCCCATTAGCCAGAATACGGATTTTAGCCAATATACAAGTGTGAAGATGTTTTCTTTACCAGCTGCCCTGAGAACCGGATAAGCATTCCTTCCCATTGCTATCCTCCATTATTCTTTAAAGTGAAACAACCCATGTGGCCATCATAAACATTAATATAATAATAATATATAATATATTAAATATAATAAAATATAATAAATAAACAAACAAACAAACAAACAAACAAACAAACAAACATTCCCCAAAGGTAAGGAATTCTCGGGGTGCTTCGGCACCAGGATATAGGTTGTAAAATATCTGTTGACACAGGCAATGCTAATAAATCAAATCCAGCCCTCCCCCCTCCCAATTGAATGGCAGTATCACTTTTAGGGATCTGACAGTACCTCTCAAATCAGTAAGAACTATCAGGGGAAAAAATCCACAGGAATTTGTTTTTCTGAATACTTTTCCCTGCATTGAAAACACTGTTTATCTATGTGACATTCGTTTTCATTTAAGAGTAAATAAATATCTGAATTATATGCTTTGTATATTTTTAGAAACACAGACAATAGAAGGGAGGAAAAAAGACTTGAAAAACAATTATTTTGTCCATGTTGATGGTCTGAATCCTTCAGTATCAGAAGTAAGTTAAGATTACAATATAATGTTTGTTTCACTTGATGCTATTCTGAAAGTACCGGTACATTTATCTTCTTGATTATTTCAGGTTGACCTTTGGCTTCATTTCCAGAAGTATAATGTTTCTGAGATTTTGGTTTGTGAGTATTCTGAAAATTACAGGTATGTGTATTGTACTGTCACGTCTGTGGCTGCTGCTATTGGGATGTCTGAACCAAGCATTTAGGGATATACATTATATACATTATGAATTAACATCTTTTAGAAGTGAGTTAGTAATTTATTGAAATAGTAAGTTCTGCCATAGTCCTTATGTTACCGGTAGTACTATGTCTGTTGGTAGTTTATGGCAGTAACTATCCTTTAATCAATTCAGTAGAAATGTATATACTGTGTGCACAATTATTAGGAAAGTTGTATTTTGGATGATTAATTTTATTATTGAACAACTACAGTGTGCTTGGTCAATCCAAAATGTTTTTTTTTATAGTCTTTATTCAACCTTTTTTAGTTTTAAAAACACATTTCCATTTTTACAGCTTTCAATTATCGGTATCAATTTAAATTTCATAATTCCAATTTATGGCCTATTATTCTATACATTATGTACACCTTTAAATACATAATATATTTTACTATACTCTACATTTGTTCTTCTTTAACATCAATTTAGTAATATATATATATATATATATATATATATATATATATATATATATATATATATATATATATATATATTCCATTTACCCTTTAACATGTTTTATCGTATTCATAAATATATACAATTTTCTATTTAACATACTTTCTATATAGTCTTTATGCATTAATTTTACATCTAGTTTCTAGCCAGTGATATCACATATACCAACTTTCGTAATACTCTGTTTCCTTTCTATCTTTTAACTCCATAGTTAATTTATCCATTTCTGCACAATCGAGCACCTTTTTTATTATTATTGCGTTTGATGGCATGTTTTCCTGTATCCAATTCTGGGCAAATGTAATTCTTGCTACTGTTATAATATGAAGTATAATATACTGAATCTTTTTGCTTATATTTCCTTTTATAATACCCAATAAAAATAACTCTGGCTTCATCTCAATTTTTTGTTCTGTAATTTCTTCTAACCATTTTTTGATTTTCATCCAATAGTTCTGGGCTTTCGGGCAAGTCCACCACACGTGATAGAATGTCCCTTGCTCATGGTTCAACAATTTGGCAATCTATTGGGGTACATTTTGGCCAGCCTTGCCGGTGGTAAATGCCAACGATAAAACATTTTATAGATGTTTTTCTTATATGATGCAGACATCATTAATTTATAGTTTTTCTCCCGTATTTTTTCCCAATGTTCCAAATCAATATTATATCCGAAATTTTTGGCCCAGGTTATCATAGTCTCTTTTACTGTTTCCTGCTCCATTTTAAATTTTAAAAGACAATTGTAAGTTTTAGTTATCATTTTTTCCTCTGTCCCTAATAATATTTTGTCCAGTTCTTCTTGTTCTCTTAGGAAGCCATAGTTTTGTAAATCTTTTTTATACCTTGTTTGAATTTGTAAATATGGCCACCAATCTATTTCTAGTCCTTGGGATTTTAAGTCTTGATTAGATTTTAATATTCCTTGTCCATCCAATAGCTCATTATATGTCACCACCTTATTTCAATCTAAGACGTTGGGGTATATCATGGCTTCCATGGTTGATAACCACCTTGGGATTTTTGTATAATGATTTCTCTTTATTTTCCCCCAGACGTCTAGTAATGCATCTCTTACCTCATGTCTCTGAAAATACATATGGGATTTATTTTTCCCCTCCCAGATGAATGCATGCCAGCCAAGCTGTAGATTGTGGTCTTCTATTATTAGTATCCTCTTATTTTTAAGAGTTATCCACTCCTTAAGCTATGTTACAACTGCTGCTTGATGATAGAGTTCCCAATCTGGGAGTCCAAAACCTCTCTTACTTCTACTATCTTGTAAGAGTTTCATTCGCGCTTTCTTCCCTAATCAAATCAATTTTAAGATTGTTTTATTTAATTCTACAAAAAAAAATTCCCAGGTTTTATTGGTACTGTTTGAAATAAAAATAAGATTTTAGGTAAAATATTCATCTTTATTGTCGCAATTCTTCCAATTAATGATAACTGTAGTTTCGCCCAATTTTCCAAATCCTTTTGTATTTGTTGTAACAATTTTGTGTAATTGTCCTCTTTTATCAAAGAGCATTTCGCTGTCAACCAAATTCTAAGATATTTTACTTTCTTTACTATTTGAATTCCCAATTTCCCTTCCAATTTCTAGTTTTGATTATCTGTAAGATTTTTAGTTAATATCTTTGTTTTCTCTTTGTTTATTCTTAGTCCTGCTACTTTACCAAAATCCTCTATTTCCTGCATTAATCCAGTTCCTGTTTCTAACAGTTCTTCTATGAAAAAGACCATGTCATCTGCAAACACCTGTGTTTTATATTCTTTTTAAATTTTTAGTCCTTTTATTTCCTGTTTCTGTCTACTTGTGTTAGCAACACTTCTAACGATAAGATAAAAAGTAGGGGGGATAGTGGACATCCTTGTCTAACCCCTTTATATTAATTTTCTCTGTTAGGTCCCCATTTACTATTATTTTAGCAGTTTGATCAGAATATATCGCCTTAATCATCCCTACACATTTTTCTCCAGAGTTCATACTAATGAATAATGGGTAATGAGGATCTTCCAATTTAGATTGTCAAAAGCTTTTTGTGCATCCACAAAAATTAACACTATCTGTTTTTCAGGATGAGTGTCATAATATTCTAATATGTTCATGACCATTCTTGTGTTATTTCTTAATTGTCTTTTTGGGAGGAACCCATTTTGGTCAGGGTGGATAATTTCATTCAATATTTTTTAAAATCTTTCCACTATGATCATAGCAAATATTTTATAGTCGGCATTTAACAATGAAATTGGTCTATAATTTTTAATCTGTTTGGTATCAGTATCTTCTTTGGGTATTAGTGTTATAAATGCCTCAGTCCATGAATTTGGTAATTTAGATCGTTCTAAAACTTCATTATACAATTCTAGCATTATTCCCTCCAATGACTCCTGAAATTTTTTGTATATCTCTGCCGGAATCCCATCTGGTCCTGGTGTTTTATTATTTTTTTGTTTCTTGATCACCTCCTTCATCTTCATTAGAGTTATCTTACTGTTTAGCATTTTCCTAGTTTCCTCCGGTATTGTTGGTAGGTCCCTCATTTCTAAATATTGTTTAATGCTTTCTTCTGGAATATTCTCCTGACTATATAAATTATTAAAGAAATTTTGAATAATACTTTTTCCCCCCTCTGATTGGTAATGGAGATTCCCGTCCTCATCCTGTAATTGTTGTATTAATTTTTTCGTTCTTTCTTTCTTAAATTTATTTGACAACCATATCCCTGGTTTGTTTGCATATTCAAAAAAGTTTTGTTTTATTGTTTTAAGGTTGCGTATCATTTCTTCTTGTAATGCTAAATTAAGTTTATGTTTCACTAAAACTCTTTCTTCTTTGATTTTATTATTCTGTGGTTCTTTTTCCAATGCATATTCCAATTCTTTTAACTTTTTCCTGAAGCATCTTTTGTTGTTTTTTCTTTTCCTTATTTCTTCTTGCCATATAGGCTATTGTTAAACCTTGAATATGCACTTTTGTTGTGTCCCATAAATTTTGTAGTTTTGTTCTTTCCAGTTTTCTGTAAAGAAAAATCCAAGTTCTTTTTCCATCATTTGCATGAATGTTTTCTCTTTTAGTATCCTCTGATTTAACGTCCATCTCGCTTTTTTCCTTTGTCCCTTCCATTCTATTGTTAATGGATTGTGATCAGCCCATGTATTTGGTAGTATCTCTATGTCTTTAATATCACTAACCAATTCCGCATTTATCCATGCCATATCAATTCTCGACCAAGAGTTGTGTGGATTAGAGAAAAAAGTATATTGTTTCTTCCTTGGATTTAATTCTCTCCATATGTCTCGGAGGTTTAGCTCTTGTATCATTTCTGAGAATGTGTTTGGTAATTGTCTTCTTTTCTTCTTGCTTGTTTTTTTGCTCATATAGTCTCTCTTATTGTCCACTACCACGTTGAAATCACCTATTACGGATAAATTATCCCATTCTAATTCTATTATTTTCTGATATAGTTTGTGATAAAATTTCTTCTGGTTTCTGTTTGGTCCGTATATTACCGTTAAGAGCATTCGTTTTTGAGTTGTTGTTATTTCTATTACTAAAATTCTTTCATCTTCATCCGCATAAATTTGTTTCGGGTTTAACCATTCTTTTATGTATTCTGCTATTCCTCTTTTCTTTTTTGATGCCAGTGCCAGATGAAGTTTTCCTAATTTAGGGGATCCTAGAATACTGCCGTGTTTTTTCTTAATATGGACCTCCTGCAAACAAATATCCATATTTTGTCTTTGAAATTTTGACATTGTTTATTTTTGTTTAGCCGGAGAATTCATGCCATTGATGTTAAGTGATAATATCTGAATTCCTTCTTCCATCTTACTGTTTGTCAGTAGATTTTGGTCCTTTCTTTGATCTTGTCTCCCTTTGTGTTCTTGTCCTGGCTCCTTCCCTTTCATAACACTCTGTTTCCATCCTTTCTCTTATGTCTTGTTTGGTTATTTTCTCTTCTGATACCTGATCATCTTGACTTTTATTTTCTAATTCCTCTCTACTATCTTGTTCTTCTTCTCCAATTATATAGTGGTCGTAGAACTCTTGTGCCTTGTCCAAGGTATCTATTTGGAGTTTCTTGTCTTGCCACGTAATTAAAATACCCTCAGATATGAGCCATCTGAATACTACTTTGTATTTAACTAGTTGTGAAGATAGAAAGTGATAGTTCCTTCTTTGTTCCCTTACTCTTCTTGGTACTTGCTTCAAAGTTAGCATTTTTTTCCCCTTATAGATTAATGGTTCATCTCTTGTCTTATTGTAAACCTCATCTCTAATTGTTTTCCGTAAATCTTATATGGACTTCCGTAGGCAGTTTGTGGCGCTGTGCGTAATTGGTATGATTCCTGTATGCTTCATCTATATAGTTTTGAATTTCTTGCACACTTTTCTGCAATGGATCGGCTAGTAGTTCTGCCATCAGTTTTGGGAGATCTTCCTCTTTGCTTTCAACTATATTTTGAAATCTTAGGAAAAATGCTGATTTCTCCAATTCCAAGTATACTATTGCCTCCTCCAGATTTCTATTTACCACCATCAATTTAGCTTCTGTCTCCTCCAATTTCTTCTCCGTTTGTTCTGTTCTAGCTTCCACTGTCTTTATCTTCTGTTAATTTCATATATCGTCTCCTGCATTGTACCAATTTTGTCATCTAATTTGTGGATGTCTCCTTTCACGTCTCCCATTTCGTTCTTTATTCATGGTTTCTCGTGATTGTCTCTTGCGCTTTCATCATTGTTTCTTGAGTCATCAGCAATGTTGACTGCACACTTTGTAGATTCAATAAAGAACCTGATTTCTCACCGCCCAGCATGCTTTCCACTGAGTGCTGTCCCGATGGGGAGGCTGTCATCAAAGTTGTTTTTTTCCCTATTTTTGTGACCGTTATCATAGTCATCATTTTTAATGTTTTTAAAAATTGTTTTCCACAATACCATATTGTCAGGTATGCCTCCTTTCAGTACTCAAGAAAGAAAAACCCCGACTCAATTTTCATAAAGAAAGGTACTTTTACTGAGTATGAACTGAATGCAACCAAAGAAAAGCAAGGTCTGAGGAAATAGGCATGAAAATCACATATAGAAAGCATCCTAAAAACCTTCTCCCCAATGGTCCAGTCAGAATTATCCAATCCACATCCCCCCAAGGGGTCATGTGGGGTGCAGCTTCCGATGGCTCCATCCTCCTGGTATGCCATGACGGTTGACCTTGACTGATTATCAGCACGCCTCCCAGCTGCAGAGAAACGCTGAGGAAACCTTTCTCCAATTTACTCCACCAGCTCACTTTCCCCCCCTCCCAAATTTCCAGACAGCTCCCCCCTCCCCCCGTTACAATGGCAGCCGAGCAAGCAAGTAATATAAAGGCGGAGGCTGACATTCAGTCCGCCTGCAGAAGAGACGTTAATACTAGAAGAAGAACAGAATAAGGGAAAATAGAAAATTACATAAACAGGTAACATATGTACAGGTCCAGAACTAAGGTTTATCAGGATATTTGGAATAAAACAATTGCAGTTGCTTTGAAGCCCTAACATCTCACTCATTTACCCATTCAGACTGAGCTAAAGGGAAATGTTTCCAGGCCACCAAGTACTGCACCTTTCCATGATGTTTCCTCGAATCCAATATTTCTTTGACCTCAAAATGCTGTTCCCTTTCAATGAGTATGGGGACAGGAGGAGGTTCTTGGTCTGGACGCAAGGGGGACGTATGCTCAGGTTTCAGCAAACTAACATGAAACACCGGATGAATCCTCTGCAAGGTTTTAGGCAGCTCTAATTGCACCGTAACTGGGTTAACTATGCGTACAAAAGGGAAAGGACCCACGTATTTGGGCCCAAGTTTTTTCTACTTCTGGGTAGTTTGCAAGTACTTGGTGGAAAGGAAAACCCTATCTCCTACCTTATAATCCCTACCCTGAATTCTTTTCTTATCAGCTTGGGTTTTATAAGCTTGATGAGCCTCGTCCAGGACCTTACGTGTTACAGACCAGGTACCGCGTAGCTGTTCAATCCAGTCAGCCAAAGAAGGTATCTGTGGGTTTTCCTGAAGCAATTCTGGGATGGACACAAAGTCTTCGCCGGAGGCTACCTTAAATGGGGTAAAACCAGTACTGCTGTGTATAGAGTTATTATAGGCGACTTCCGCAAACGGCAACAAGTCCACCCAGTTATCTTGCTGATAATTTATGTGTCAGGGCATTTATTAATCCCATGTTTGGCTCTGGGACTAATTACCCTGGTTTAGATTAGAGGAGATGAATCGAGGCTTATTCCTTGTTGCAATATTCCGAAAAAGAAACGCGAGGAAGGTTTCTAATAAAACTCATTTATTTGTTATAAAGAAAATAAAACACCTCACTAACTAAGAAAAGTAATTGTTACATTTTTGAAGTAATTTGGGCCAGCTGCCTTTCAGCAACCGGCACCCGTGGCAAGAGAACAAAGGAAAGAGTGTGAAGGAATGTGGGTGGATACGGAAACACGTAGCTTACTGATAAAAAGTTGGCAAAGCTACGGAGAGTCTGACAGTCCAGAAATAATGAGCTCAGCTGGTAAATAAAATAACGCAGTGACATTATGTAACATCTAAGGTATTGTTCCAACACCGAGTTAGTTCTTTCACAAGCCCCATTGGTCTGAGGGTGGTGGGTGGAGCTTAACCCCAGGGCGGAGCCTAACAACCCCAGGAACTCCTTTCAAAAGTGGGAGGTGAACTGGACCCCTCTGTCCGAGATTATTCGCTCTGGATCCCCGTGTAATCTATACACATGTTGGACAAACAATTTAGCCAGAGTTTTAGCTGAAGGGATCTTGGAACATGGGACAAAATGCACTTGTTTAGAAAACAAATCAGTGACCACCCAAATGACTGTATTTCCTCCACTTTCGGGCAACTCAACAATAAAATCTATGGAGATCTTCCATGGGGCTCCCGTCTTGGCTACACTCAGAAGTAACCCAGGGGTTTTCCCAGGAGGCTTCTTTGCTGAAGCACATACGGGGCAGCTCACCACGTAGGCTTCTATGTCTTTCTTCAGCGCTGACCACCAGAATTGTCATTTAACTAAATGTAATGTCTTCACAAAACCAAAATGCCCAGCGATTTTAGCATAATGGGGGTATTGTAATACTGCCCCCCTCAGGCTGGCGGGGACATACAGTTTCGCTCCCACCCAGGTGAGACCCTCCCAAAGCGTACACTCATTGGAGTGGGCTAAAAAACACTCATCAGTTTTTAGTGCTTCTTTTAACTGCTTACTCAAGTCGCCGGACAAGGTTAGGTCCCCTTTTACCTGGGCTCGGGTAATCACTGGTGCCGCCAGCTGTTTCGAGGGGATAACCGGATGAATCACTTCCTCTTGAACACTATTGTATTGAGGCAGTCTCGAAAGGGCATCTATTATAAAGTTCTTCCCTCCAGGAAGGTAGCGCAGAGAGAAATTAAATCGGTTAAAGTGTTGGGCCCAGCAGACTTGCTTAGGTGACAATTTTCGTGGCGTTTTTAAGGCCTCTTAAGTTTTTGTGATCAGGTGTGGCCTCAAAGGGGTGTTTCACCCCTTCCAGGACGTTAACAGTGCCCAACGAACAGCAAAAGCCTCCTTCTCCCAGATGGTCCATCTCCTCTTTGTCTCAGATAATTTTTGAGAGGTATTAGGCACAGGGTTGCAAATTCCCCTCAGCATTGGCTTGAAGTAACACTGCCCTGATGGCCACATCGCTGGCGTCGGCCTGAACAACAAACAAGGCCTCCATGTCAGGATGTTTATGGACCGGTTCGGCGGCAAACAGTCATTTCAGTTTCTCAAAAGCCGCCTGACATTCCCAAAAGCTGGAGACATTCCGGCTTGAGAGGCCGGGAAGGTTTTGGCCTTGCCTCTCCTTTTGTTTTCAGGTTAGTAATTGGTAAGGCAATTTTTGTGAACGAGGGGATCAACTGTTGATAGAAGTTAGCAAAACCCAGGAAGTTTTGTAGTCGTTTGCGGGTACGTGGGGGAGCCCATTCCAACACTGCCCTGACCTTTTCTGGATCCATTTCTATCCTCATGCAAAATGCGGTACCCCAGATAGTCAATTTTAGTCTGGTGGAATTCGCATTTTGACAGCATAGCATACAACTCAGCAGCTCTAAGTTTTTTCAGGACGGCTCTCCCAGTTTTACGTGGTCGTCCATGGTCTCGGTGTAAATAAGGATGTCATCAAGGTAGACCAGAACCCCCTTGTAAAGGTGTTCATGCAGTACTTCATTGATCAGCTGCATGAACACTGCAGGTACTCCTTGCAGTCCAAAAGGGAGCACCCTAAACTGGAAACATCCCAGCGGGCAGTTGAAAGCAGTTTTCCATTCATCACCTTCCTTAATTCGAACTCTATAATACGCCTCCCGCAAATCCAGCTTAGTAAAAATCTTTCCTTTGGCCAGGTGGGCTAGCATGTCCTTCATGAGGGGCAGTGGGTAGATGTTTTCCACGCAAATAGCGTTCAAGTTCTTATAATCAACCACCAGGCGGTAAGGCCCATCCTTCTTCTCCCAGAATAGCACCGGGGCGGCTACACGCGGCCTAGCCGGTTGGATGAAGCCGCATTTTAGGTTTTTATCAATAAAGTCTCGTAGTTCCCCCAACTCCTGGTGGGTCATGGGGTAGATGTTTGGTTTAGGGAGCTTTACCCCAGGAAGGATTTCTATACTACAGTCTGTAGGCCAGTGAGGGGGCAGCACATCTGACGCCTTCTCACTAAACACCTCCCGGAGGTCCCGGGACTCTTGGGATCTTTTCTTCCCCCACAATGTGTTCCGTTGCAGTTGCCGCCCCCTCGCTCGCCACTTTGGCCACGCAATAGGGGTTCTCCCCTTTCTTCCCTTGCTGGTTAGAGCAGATGCGCAACACATCCGTCTTCCAATTTATGTGCGGGTTCCATTTTCGGAGCTAGGGCAGCCCAAGTACGAGGGGTCATTCCATGCCAGGGGCCACAATAAAGCTCAGAGTTTCTAGGTGATCCCCCATCCTCATCTCAATCGGTTCAATTACAAAATGGGCTAGCCCCCCCCCCAGCTCCCGACCTGTCTAGCTGACAGAATGCAATAGGCCTTTTCATCGTTTTTAGTCTTAGACCCATCTCTTCCACAATCTCAGGGCTGATGACACACCTGGTGCATCCCAAATCTAGAAGGGCTAACATCTTCCTGTGGGCCCTGGTGGATGGTACTTTTAGTTCTACTGGGATGGTCATAGATTCCCCATTCTGACTTACTAGGAGGTCCTCATCGGAATCGGTTTCAGTTTCGCTGTCATTGGCGAGGGTTGGAGTTCCCAACTCACCCTGTTTCAGGGGAGCGAACTCAACGACTTCTACCCCTTTTAGGGCAGTTTTGCGGGGTTTTGTGGGCGTTTTGTCGGCTCTCTTCCCTCCATTAAGGTCACCTTGGGTCCAGGCTTAGAGAAACACTCAGCCTCTCAGTGCCCCTCCTTTCCACATCTGAAGCACACGGTGGACTTCGGCTTGGAGCCTGCAGGTCCCACTGCGGCCTTTGGAGCCCCCTTGTGGGATGAGAAGGGTGGTTGGCTCCAGGTACGCCCACCGTGGAACCGATCTCTGGCCAAGTTGATCTTCACATCAGCAGACAGCACGTACCAACTTTGCAGATCCCTAGGGGCCCCTCAGGAGCAGCAATCCTTGTAGACATCCTCATTAAGGCCATCCTTATAGCTTTCCAGCAGGGCTACTTCTGACCACCCTCTCATGTAGGGCACCAGCTCGCGGAACTCCTGGGTGTACTCTGCCACCATTCTCCGCCCCTGATGTATGGACTTCATTCTGATTCTCGCCCTTCGCTCAGCTAACGGGTCCTCAAAGTGTGTTCTGAGGGCTGCCATGAACGGGTCATAATTTCTCATCAGAGGGGAATCTTCATTATGGAGTTCCATCATCCACTCAGCTGCCACCCCCTTCAGGGCCCTGGTAATGCACCTCACACGTGCTGCATCTGAGGAGAAAATGGAATCAGCAGCCCCCATATCCTCCTGGTTGCTGTCTTGGTTAGACATTCTTTGCTCAGCCCCCACAGTAGTTTTCCAGGATGGGTGTTAATTGGAGACCTTGCTTAATGTCAGGTATGCCTCCTTTCAGTACTCAAGAAAGAAAAACCCTGACTCCATTTTCAGAGATAAAGGTACTTTTACTGAGTATGAACTGAATGCAACCAAAGAAAAGCAAGGTCTGAGGCAATAGGCGCGAAAATCACATATAGAAAGCATCCTTAAAACCCTCCCCCCAATGGTCCAATTAGAATTATCCAATCCACATCCCCCCAAGGGGTCATGTGGAGTGCAGTTTCTGATGGCCATCCTCCTGGTATGCCAGGACGGTTGATCTTGACTGATTATCAGCATGCCTCCCAGCTGCAGAGAAACGCTGAGGAAACCTTTCTCCAATTTACTCCACCAGCTCACTTCCCCCCTCCCAAATATCCAGACAGTTCCCCCCTCCCCCGTTACAATTGCAGCCGAGCAAGCAAGTAATATAAAGGCGGAGGTTGACACATATAGTAGTTTAATTTGTTTCCATTCCTTTTATCTCCATCACTAATCTACCTTCTCATTCTAAATCTATTTATTCTAATTTATTGTAAAGGAATAAATAGCGATAATTTAAATATAGAGGTATTCTACAAACAAAGATATTTACTTTGAATCTTATAAATTATAGGATTTTAAATGACATAAAGAATCAAAACTTAGATATAACTGGAATTTATCTATAGTTCTATGACTGAGTTATTAGTCTCTAAACATTTAATTAATTAATAGTTTGTAACTAAATTCATATATTTCTACACAATCTGTTATGGATATTTATCAAATATATTTAGAATTTCCTTAAGTTGCTTCTCTATATTGCATATATAAAACTATAAATATATCAAGATCTTCATCTAATTCTATTTATACTATTGAATATACATAAATATAACAATACAATAGAGTAAAAATAGATCCAATAATATAACATTTGTATCAGTTAATATATGGATGGATATAAATATGTAGATATAAATATAAGCATAAATATCAAGTATATATAACCACTGTTCACTGATCTTCCTTCTAGGTTTACTGTTAATAAATATAGTCCGCTTTCAGTTTATGTCTTATTTGTAAGCAAGTTCTCTTCTAGAGTTCCTGGTGTGTACAGTCACCACTGAAAAAGTCCATCTTTGTTAATGCCAAATTTACTAACTGTCTCTTTAAATCCAAGATGTCTCCCTTCTATTTAGCCCAGTCACTGTTATTTCTCCAGCCAGCTTTCTCTTTCCAAACCTCGTATTTTATCTCAATCCTGGTCCAAGCTTGTTGTCTATTAAAACTCTTCAGAAGATGCCCCTTCAAAGCTTTTCCTTCACACCTTCCAAGCAATCTGTCTTTTTCGATATCGTTCACCGCCTTGTCTTCGCTCCCACCACTAAATTGCCGCTTTTCCACCTTCTCAGAGACTCACTCAGCAGCTGATGTAATACATTTACTGAAAGTCACTGAGAGTCTTCCCAGTTTCAGTCTCTTTTTCGTCCCTCCTCACCGATATTTCAGGCTGCTTTATCTCTTTTTTCTTCCTACTCCATTCGAACAGTATTTTGGCTTCTCAGCTAAAAAGACTGGTAGTCTGTTAGGATATGGTTTGAGCCTAATTATGTTGTCCAGGCAATATAAGTGTACTGTAACTTTAATCTGTAAATGTATTATGTTACTTTAAAGGTATTCATTGTAATGCTGAGTCATGCTGTAATTAGGTAATGACTGGTTGTGAGAGTATTTAAGCAAGGTATTATAACGTATTCAGTTTGATGATGAAGCTGCTATGATAAGCTACCATTGAGAGGAGTTGCTATCTGCTAATCATTGTTTGATGGATCTGCTACCATTGTGGTTTGTGAACCAGAGTGAGTTTGTTATTCTAACCAACTACTGTTTGTTTGGTAAGAAGATATCTGTAACTACTGGACTGATTTACTGGCAAAGACTTGGAATTTGTTTAAAGACTATGAGACTGTTTTTTCTACTATAAAGTAAACTTTTCATAAACCAGTTTGCATATCTCTTATTCATTGCTCTCAGCAACGTTTCCTTGTGCATTTACTCTGCTGGTTGGTAACACAACACCAATATCCTTAACATTGGTTATGGGCCCAGAGACAACCAGAACTAACTAGGATTGTTAAAAGCCAAACTCAGAGTTAATGTGAATAGAACAAACTGTGTTTGTGATATACAATCCAAGTGAAGATGGCACTAGAACAAGCAGCAAATTTTTCCATGATAACCCGGCTGGATGGAACAAACTATGTATTCTGGTCTGCAAAATGTAGTCTACTTTTGCGTAGAGAAGGACTGTGGGACATAGTTAATAATCCACCGGATGTAACAGCATGGAATCCTGCTGATGAGGAAGATGCGAAGAAAATAACCAGGTTTAACAGAGACAATGAACGAGCTCTTTGTATTATTGGACTAACACTTGGTGACCAGCAGCTTGTCCATAGTCGTGGCGAAGAGTCTGCTGCTAGGAGTTGGACCAAGTTGAAGAGACTATATGTTCATGACTCTGTGGGTGTTCATATTTATCTCACACGGAGATTATTTCAACAACATCTTCTTAAAAGTGGAGATATGATGGCTCATTTGGAATCCATGACCAGAATTTTCCAGGAGCTGCATGAAAAGGAACTTATTTTCTCAGAACTACAGCAAGTTTATATAATTCTTTCTTCATTGAACGAGAGTTATGACGACTATGTTTCTTCGTTAGAGGTTTTGTCCAGAGATGAACTGACATTGGCTGGTATAACCGGTAGGTTATTGGAAGAATCCAAAAGAAGACAAGAAAGGGATCAGTTAAGAGTGCAACAACCAAAAGAAGAAAAAATGTACTCAACTGCCTATTTTGTAAAACATTGTTTTGCTTGTGGGGCTAAAGGGCATATAGCTAAGTATTGTAACAATAAGAAAATGTCTGTTAGGAACAATACTGGACCCAAGAAGGGTTGTAATTTAGCTATATCTAGTTCAACTACTGATGTTAAGCAGGATTGTTGGGTTGTTGACAGTGGTGCTTGTCAATCTATTTCTAGAAATAGAAATTTTTTTGTTAAAATGGAGAAGAGTAACCAACATGTTAAACTAGCAAATGGCTGGAAGGTTAAGGTAGCTGGAGAGGGTGTTGCTCGTTGGTCATTTAGTAATGAACCATTGCCTATGTTATATATTCCTGGGTTAAAATTCAATTTATTATCTGTTAAATCATTATTGCAATTTGGGTTTACAGTAGCATTTAAAAATGATAAGTGTTTTATTGAGAAAGATGGCAAGGTTGTTACTGCAAGTTTAGAAAATGATTAATTT
Source organism: Pantherophis guttatus (assembly GCF_059756535.1). Lineage (NCBI taxonomy): Eukaryota > Metazoa > Chordata > Lepidosauria > Squamata > Colubridae > Pantherophis > Pantherophis guttatus. The sequence goes on along the minus strand of NC_142063.1, from coordinate 180,726,788 downwards.
TTTTAAGGTATAACCCAGTATTGATGGCTAAATCTAAGTCTGTTTATAAGAATGTTAAAGCACATGATGAATGTGTTCATCTGTTACACCGGAGACTTGGGCATTTAAATTTCAGGATGTTAAAGAAAACAGTTCAGTTATCTGAAGGGATAAAACTACAAGCATGTAGTAAATATCTAAATTGCAATGCCTGTAGTCAGCAAAAGAGTAGGGTTACACTAGCAAGCCGTGTTAATGGTTTTAAAACCAAAAATCCATTAGAGGTAGTGTTCATAGCCAGCATAGGAGGTGCCTGCTATATTCTAAGCATAGTAGATCATTATTCAAGATATGGATTCTGTTATCTAATGAAAACAAAAAGTGAAACATTCCAGCATATTAACAACTGGCTACGTTTTGTGGAAAGGAAACAGAAATTTAAGATTAAATGCTTAGTGACTGATAATGGTACAGAATTTACCAACCAAAGATTGGAAAAGTTTTTGCAGGATGCAGGGATCCAGCATAAATGGTCGGCTCCGTACAGACCACAGCACAATTCGTATATTGAGAGACGAGGTCAAACATTACAAGCCATGACTAGAACAATGTTGGCAGATTCTGGTTTGCCTGAAAATTTATGGGGTAAGGCTGTTATGTGTGCTAACCATGTGTTAAACAACGTGGTTAATTCCTCTACAGGTGAAATACCATTCACCTTATGGCATGGGAGGAAACCAAATCTTAGTTACTTACACACATTTGGAACCCCAGCTTGGGTACATATTCCATCTAGTTTAAGGAGAAAGGATCAACAGAGAGCCAGAAAAATGTTTTTCGTTGACTATGAATCAAATCATAGGTCTTTTAGATTTTGGGCACAGGGAACTACTAGTGTTTATTGTAGTGCAAGTGCTAAATTTCTAGAGCACGATGGATGGGATAAACTAGAACGTGCAGGTTATAGACATGATAATAATACTGTTAGTATAAAGCATCATATTCCTGATGATATTCCTGAGGATTTAGATGATGTAAAATCCTCTATCAAGGAGGAAGAACAGGAAGTAGGTTTAGAGGAGGTAGTTTTAGGGGAGGAGTCAGATGAACCATCTGCTGTAAGTCCTGTATTACCTAGGAGATCTACTAGGGAAAGGCATCCACCTGATCGATATAAAGCAACCGTAGTTTGCCAAGTTAACATTGAACCTTCAAGTTATGAGGATATCAAGCTTTATCCTGAAAAGGAGCAGAATGCTTGGAAGGAGGCAATGAGTAAGGAAATTAATTCTTTAACCAAATTAGGTCTTTATGAAACTGTGAAATTGCCACCTGGTGAAAAATTAATAGGTTGTAGATGGGTTTACAAAATTAAGAAAAGCATAGATGGGACAGTAACCCATAAAGCTCGCCTTGTAGCTCAAGGTTTTTTTCAGACCGAAAAGGATTTTGATGAGGTTTTTGCTCCTAGTTTACGTGCGAGTACTTTAAGTACAATGCTAGTGTGGGCGGCTAAGTATAAATATAGTATTAACCATATAGATGTAGAGACAGCATACTTGCATGCTCCATTGAGACACACCATCTATATGAGGAAGCCTTTAGGAGTTGAAACACAAAACCACACTGATTGTTGGAAGTTAAATAAAAGCCTTTATGGTTTGAGACAATCAGGGTTTGAGTGGAACCAATGTATAGTTAAAGAGCTAAATAAGATCGGTTTTCATGAAGGTGTAGCGGATAAGGTTCTCTTTAAAAGAGAGAATAATGGGTTAGTATCACTTTTGTTATTGTTTACAGATGACATCGCCATAATAACTAAAACTGACGAGGAAGCCATAGATATTGTTAAACAGTTACAAACCAAATTTAAGATCAGAAATTTAGGAAATATTAGGCATTATTTGGGTTTAGATATCAATCAAACAGCTAGAGGTTATAAAATATCTCAATCTTGCAAAATAAGCCAAATGTTAAAACGTTATGGCATGGAGCTATGTAAGCCAGCTAAAACGCCTATGGCACAGGATTTTCAACAAGGTGAAATCCAAAGTCCTAAATTTAGTAAAGAGATCTACCAGTCTCTTATAGGTAGTCTATCTTATATAAGCAATTGGTCGAGACCTGATATTTCATTTGGAGTAAACCAATTAGCGAGGTATAATGCAGAGCCAACTGATAGGCATTGGCAGGCCACAAAGCGTATATTAAGATATCTGAAAATGATGATGCATTATGCATTGTATCTAGAACCTAACAATGATTTAGTATTGAGTCCATATGCTGATGCCAGTTTTGCTACTGATGTGACCACCAGAAAGTCCACATCGGGTATAGCTATCATGTTAGACAATTGTTTGATTGGCTGGAAATCAATTCTTCAAAAACATATGAGTCTTTCGACTATGGAGGCGGAATTCTCATGTTTGTTGCTAGTTTGTACTGATTTGATTTATTACAAACAATTAATGATGGATATTGATTTAAAGATGGATTATCCAATTGTAATACATGAGGACAACCAAGCTGCTATAAAAATAGCAACAAATTTAGCAGTTAAAACTAGATCTAAGTATACTGACATTAGGTATCTGAATGTTCATCAGTGTATTCAAAGCAACATGGTTAAGTTGGAATATTGTATGTCGGAAGACAATATTGCTGATAATTTTACCAAAGCGCAAGGTGCTATAAAACATAAAACGTGTTGTGAAAGCTATGGATTAAGAATCTAAATTGTATATATTGACCTGTCCAAAGGGGAGAATGTTAGGATATGGTTTGAGCCTAATTATGTTGTCCAGGCAATATAAGTGTACTGTAACTTTAATCTGTAAATGTATTATGTTACTTTAAAGGTATTCATTGTAATGCTGAGTCATGCTGTAATTAGGTAATGACTGGTTGTGCAAGTATTTAAGCAAGGTATTGTAACGTATTCAGTTTGATGATGAAGCTGCTATGATAAACTACCATTGAGAGGAGTTGCTATCTGCTAATCATCGTTTGATGGATCTGCTACCATTGTGGTTTGTGAACCAGAGTGAGTTTGTTATTCTAACCAACTACTGTTTGTTTGGTAAGAAGATATCTGTAACTACTGGACTGATTTACTGGCAAAGACTTGGAATTTGTTTAAAGACTATGAGACTGTTTTTTCTACTATAAAGTAAACTTTTCATAAACCAGTTTGCATATCTCTTATTCATTGCTCTCAGCAACGTTTCCTTGTGCATTTACTCTGCTGGTTGGTAACACAACACCAATATCCTTAACATAGTCTATAGCGGGATTTCAAAAGAATTAAGAATTCATGATAAGGATATTCTCATTTGCTTAAATGTTCATTGTTTTAAGTTTTTCAAAACTTTAGGTTTTGACATTAATATCTTGGAAAATCCTAGAAAAGAATCAAGCAGAGGATTTATGAGCACCTAGAAATTAACAAGGTGATTACTAGAAGCCAGCATGAGTTTGTTAAAAACAGATCATGCCAAACAAACTTTACCCTCTTCTTTGATAAAGTGATTAAATTATTGGATCAAGAAAATCCTGCGGCTATAGCATACTTAGACAGTGAGGCATTTGACAAAGCAGACCTCAGTCTACTTCTTAGTAACAGAACAATGTGATAGATAGTACCATCACCAGATAGATTTGCAGTTGTCTGATCAACCTCATTCAGCAAACAGCCCTCATTGGAATTACATCTATAAGGAGAGAAGCATGTAGTAGAGTACTTCATGGTTCTGTCTTGATCCCAGTGCTCTTCCACATCTTCATAAATGATTTAGATAAGGGGATAGAAAGGGAGCTCATCAAATTTGTAGACAACACCATGCTAGGGGGAATTGTTAACACTTTGGAAGAGAAGTTTAAAATTCAGAAGGATCTTGACTGACTAAAGGAATTGGCCTTATCCAGTAAGATGTAGTACAGGGGTGGGAAAAGTATGGTCCTGCACTTAGGGAGGAACAATCAAATGCACAGATATAGAATAGGCAGCATGTGGATCAACAGTTATAACTGAGAGGGATCTAGGTGTCCTGGTGGACTATTGTTTAAGTATGAGTCAGCGATGTGCTGCAGCTACCAAAAAGCCAATGTCATCCTAGGCTGCATTAACAGGGATAGCATCAAGCTGATGAGAAGTGATAGTACTGCTCTGTATTGCACTAGTGAGGCCAACTTGGAGTACTGCATACAGTTCTGGTCACTACAATACATAAAAGATGCTATGTAGTAAAGAGTGCAGAGAACAGCAAACAGCAACCAAGATGACAAGAGGTCTGGAGGCCAAACTATCATATTTTTCGGAGTATAAGATGCACTCCCCCCCCCCACCAAAAGAGGCTGAAAATTTGGGTGCATCTTATACTCTGAATGTAGCTTTTTCGAAGCTTTTTTTCAGCCCTAATGAGGCGCTAGTGAGTGAAGTGATTTTTCGGGCAATCTCTGACAATCAGCTGTGTAGAAGCTGTTTTTCAGCCCTAACAAGGCGATAGCGAGTGAAGCGATCTTACGTGTTTCACCTACTTTTCTCATTGCTTCTCTCTCCGACGATCAGCTATGCTTTAGAAGCTAGTTTTTATCCCCTACCATGCGTCTGTGAGTGTAGTGAGCTCATGCACGCTCAAAACCAGCAAACTAATGTGCTGAAGCTGACCAGACTAAGGATGCTAGCCAGATGAATACCTTGTAGGCAGATTTTGTTCCCCTAATTTCCTCCCCAAAAACTAAGGTGCATCTTACACTCCGATGCGTATTATACTCTGAAAAATACGGTATATGATGAACAGTTAAGGGAACTAGATACAGTACATCTTGCTAACAAAGAGAAGAATTAGGGGTGACACAATAGCTATCTTCTAGTACTTGAGGAGCAGTCACAGAAAAGAGAGGGTTGCTTATTCTCCAAAGCACCTGAGGGCAGGACAAGAAGTGATGGGTGAAATCTCATTAAAGAGACATCCAACCTGGAACTAAGGGGGATTAGAATTAGAATTAGGGCAGGGGTTTGGATTAGTATATCTCCAAGGTCCCTTGCAGCCCTATGATTCTAAGTTTATTTTTAAAGTTTTTCTTCTTCCAAGGAAGAAAGACTTAATCTTTACTTGGCAGCATCCATCTTTACTAGCCAAAAAAAAATTTCTAAAAGGCCAAATAAATGTAATGAATATAACTCAATGTATTAGTCATCTCCTATATTTAATTAATGAAATGTACATAAAGTTTTTTTTTAATTCTGCATATATTTTACATTTTAGGTATGCATCTCTTACTTTTAAAACAGCCTGTGATGCAAAGCTGGCTGTACAAGAAATGAATGGGAGAGAAATAAAAGGAAAAGCAATGAAAGTTCATCTTAAAAGGACAATTAAGGAAAAAGGAATCCAAGAGAATAAAAACTCCATGAAACAAAAGTGTGAAAATCAAGGGCCACTTTCTAAAATGAGAAACAAATATCAGAAAAACTCTGAACTGATTTTGAGAGTTCCTGCTCTAATCTCAGCTACATTCATACTGCCTCCAGATGATCCTTTCACTTTAAAAATGTCTGATGTCTCCAAAGATGATTTGAAGTCACCGTTGCCTGCTTTGCCATTGGCAAATGTTTTCAGACCTGCATCAGGTTCTTCAGAAGTGCTCCTTTGTGCTTCAGGCTCTTCCAAAGTGCCCAATTCTGACATATTTTCTAAATCTTCACCAAAAAACCCATCCTTTGAAGTAGATCAAGAGGTAACTTTTATGGGATTACATATCAGAACATAAAGGTATATCTGTCTATCTATTTGTAAGGTTTAATACAGATAAGCTTGCTTAACTGATAAGTGCTGGTCTTCCGAGGTCATCATTTCTCTTAATGCATTAAACAATGATTGGCTTCAACATTAATTTTTATTAACACTTAAGTCATCTATATATGACTTAAACTCTTGAGTCTGTCTGCTGGTAACCTTCAATTGGACAGAACGGTGCATTGTAGGGCAATAATTTTTGAACCAAGGTATCTCAAATGGGTTAATTTACAGAATGTGTCAAAATCCATTAATCCTATGGATTTTAAATTTGGTAAAGTTGTGGCTACTTCAGCAATGCCCTGTTCAGTCTTGCTCACGTGATCATCATTTTCAACATTCCCTGGCAGCTTTCCACAAGTCAGTGGGGAAGCCAGCCGGAAGTCTAAACTTGATTGGGACTGCTATTGCTCTCTGCCATTTTCTCACAAGCAAATAGAAACTAGATAACCGAGCAAAGTCAGTGAGGAAGTCAGCAAGAAGTTGCAAGTACAAGGTCAACAGGCAGGTAAGTAGTTGCTGCCAGGTGGGAGCGGAAACAAAGGTGAGAGGTGCAGCAAGGGTTAGGGAGGATGTGGGATTATGAGAGCCACAGGGAGGGGATATAAGAGTGCAGTGTGGATCAGGGAGGGTGTATAGGGTGTCAGGGTTCCGAGAAACACCCCCAACAAAATAAAGCTCTGAGGCCTGAGGTTCCTCAAAGTTCCAATTTATTAGAGATGTCATGTTGGCACATCTGGGAAAACCCAAATCTGAAACTTCCAGGTTTTCCCCACCCAGCGAAGAGTTCACAGCCCTGCCCCACACCCACAAGTTCATCACATTGTCCAATCAACTCTTCACACTCCACCGGATACAATCTTCAGTCAGTCTCCATTAGATGCAGGCAAAAGTCCTTGAGTACGGAATGTTGTTATGACTAACTTTCTCCCCCCTCCCAACTTCCCCAGCTAAAATATGTGGCAGTTTAGAAGCAAAAAGAAAATTGTCTTCCAAAACTGACAGGCTTCCTCCCCTCAGGAAGGGAACGCATCCTGGGACAAGACTGAAGTCAGGGTTTTACACAATTAGCACATTAACCACCTCTCCTCCCCCCCCAGGAAAACCCTTAGGCTTATCAGGGAATTTATCATGAAATTGCCTAACTAAGGTGACTGCCTGAACATCCCAACTCTTCACCCACGTGGCTTCAGACAAGGGGTACCCCTTCCAATGAACCAAATATTGCAAACGCCCCTCTGCAATCTAGAGTCCAAAATCATCTTCACCTCATAATGAGTCTCACCCTGCACCACAATCGGCTTTGGGGGAGCAGCAGGTTGAGTCTCAATTTAGATCCCACAGCAGGCTTTAACAGGCTGCAATGGAAAACAGGATGAATTTTTCCCAGTATGTGGGGGAGATTTAACTATACAGTCACTGGGTTAATCACTTTCACTATGGGGAAGGGACCTAAATATTTCGGTCCTAACTTCTTACTCTTCAACCTCAAACGTAAGTATTTGGTGGAAAGATACATGTGATCTCCCACCCAAAAGGGGGTTTGGAGAGATCGGTGTTTGTCTGCTTGCTTTTTGTATGCTTCAGCTGCTTCATTCAGGGCTTTTTTGGTATTCTCCCAGCCTTTCTTTAATGACTCCATCCATCCATTCATTCAGAGTCATGGAAGAAGGCTGTTCTCTTGGCAGTTCTGGCATAGGGACGAATTCCATGCCGCTTGTAATCTGAAAAGGCATCAGTCCCATACTACTATGCACCGCATTATTGTAAGCCTCTTCTGTGAAAGGAAGCAAGTCAGCCCAATTATCTTGCTGGTAATCCACATAACATCTGATGTACTGTTCCACCATGGCATTAGTATGTTCCACGGCTCCGTTCGTACTCAGATGGAAAGCCGAGCTAAGCCCCTGAGATGACCTAGTGGACCTCAGGAACTCCCTCCAGAACTTAGCGGTGAACTGAACTCCTCGATCAGAGATCACCCGTCGCAGAACTCCATGCAGCCGGTAGATCTGTTTGACAAACATCTTGGCTAATCTCTTAGCTGAGGGAAGTCCAGAACAAGGAATAAAATGGGCCTGTTTGGAGAACAGGTCTATCACAATCCATATTATAGTATTCCCGCCACTTTCCAGGAGCTCTACTATAAAGTCCACAGCTATTTCTTCCCATGGGCAGCTGGACTCTGCTACCTGTTGAAGCAAACTGGGAGGCTTCCCCAGTCTTGTCTTATTGCTGGCACATGTGGCATAACTTTTTACATAGTCCTCCACATCAGCTTTCATCTTTGGCCACCAAAACTGCAGTCTAATCAGATGAAAGATCTTTAGAAATCCAAAGTGACCAGCCAATTGAGAATCATGGCTACGTTGGAGCACCAGGAGTCTCATGCTGTTGGGGATGTAAATTTTTGAACCTTTCCAAGCTAGTCCATCACGGATCGTCAAAGTGTCTCAATTGTCAGCTAGCTGTGGATCAATAGATAGTGCTGCCTTCAAGTCAGCAGTTAGCTTCCCATTGATGGGATCAGTTCGCCTGCTGGCCTGACTCTGGGTAGTGACTTGTGCCGCACTCTGTGTGTCTGGGATGATGGCATGGATGACGTCCTCCCTCTGGCTGTTGTATTGGGGTTGCCTTGAGAGGGTGTCTGCAAGCAAGTTCTTCCCCCCTGGGATGTATTTCAGCTTGAAATCAAACGGTTTGAAATACTGTGCCCAGTGGACTGGTTTGGGGGGAAAGCCTTCATGGGGTCTTTAAGGCTTCGAGGTTTTTATGGTCTGACCATACCTCAAAGGGGATCTTGGCTCCCTCTAGGAAGTGCCGCCATGATAGAAGAGCCCAACGAATAGCAAAGGCTTCCTTCTCCCATACTGCCCATCTCCATTCGGTGTCTGTGAATTTTTTGGACACATATGCACAAGGAAGCAGCCGTCCTTGGGGGGGTCTTCCTGGAGGAGCACTGTTGCCACTGCAACGTTGGCGTCAGCCTGGACAATGAACTGCCTATCTGGGTCCGGGTGCTGAAGGATGGGCTCCTCTGCAAACAGCCGTTTCAAGCTTTCAAACACTTTTTGACAGCTTAGCGTCCAGGCTAACGGCTGCATTGGCCGTGGCTTTGAAGGAGAGGGTCCTGTCTTTAGCAGTTCGGTAAGCGGCAGTGCCGCTTCCGCGAAGGCTGGGATGAATTGCCGGTAGAAGTTAGCAAACACCAGGAAATTTTGCAGCTGTTTCCTGGTGTGAGGGGGCTGCCAGTCAAGTATGGCTCGCACTTTCCCGGGATCTATCTCTATGCCTTCATTCGACACTCAGTAGCCCTGGTAGTCCAGAGAAGTTTTGTGAAACTCACATTTGGATAACTTTGCATAAAGTTTTGCGGCTAACAGTTTCTTTAGTACTTGTCTCGCATGTTCTTCTAATGTCTCACTGAATATGAGAATGTTGTCCAAGTAGACTAGAAGCCCCTTGTATAAGTGTTCTTGCAGCACTTCATTAATCAATTCTATGAATACAGCAGGGGCTCCTTGGAGACCAAAGGGCATGACTTTGAAATGGGCAGTTGAAAACAGTCTTCCATTCATCCCCTTCCTTTATGCGTACTCTGTAGTAGGCTTCTCTCAAGTCAAGTTTAGTAAGCACTTTGCCTTTTGAAAGATAGTTCAGTAGGTCTTTCATCAGGGGAAAGGGGTAGGTGTTTTCCACACATACCGCATTTATTCCACGAAAATCCAGCACAGTCTCATCCCCCCATCTTTCTTTTCCTTAAACAGCACCAGGGCAGCTACTCTGGATTTTGCAGATTGGATGAACCCTCGGGCTAGATTAGTATTGATGTACTTCCTCAGCTCAGCCATCTCTTTTGGAGTCATTTTGTTTTTTGAAAAAAATTATTTTTTAAACAAAACATAAAACAAATCCATCATCCATTACAAATACAAACAGTGTGTCAGTCGGTTACAGATCTTTTGTGCATCATCTTCCTATTCAAAATTTACTAATTATCTAGTTTCTCATATTGTCAAACAAATCAACATCCTCATTTATCATTTATTTAATTATTGCATTGTTGCTTCAAAAAGTTTATTTTCAAATATTATATTTATAACATTCATGCTTCATATTTCATTTCCATGTTTTATTATCTAACCATTGATAAAATAAGTCCCATATCTTGTAATATTGTTTATCTTCTTGTTCTCTAATTTCAAATGTCAATTTACTCATTTCAGCACATTCCATGATTTTCTTAATAATTTCATCTTGCGTTGGTATTTTCTCATTTTTCCATTTTTTAGCAAATACAATTCTAGCAGCTGTTAAAACATTCACAATCAAATATCTCGATTCTCTATTGTATGTTTCTGGCACAATCCCTAATAAAAATATCTCTGGCTTAAAGTCTATGTGTTTTTTTTGTCATTTTTTCCAACCATGTGTGGATTTTAGTCCAATACCTTTTCGGTTCCACACATGTCCACCACATATGGTAATATGAGCCCGGTATCTGATGACATTTCCAACACTTCTCAGATTTGTTCTTGAACATTCTCGCTATTCTTGTTGGGGGTAGATGCCACCTGTAAAACATCTTATACAAATTCTCCTTATATGCTGTTGACATTGTCATTTTATAATTTTGCATCCACAATTTTTGCCATTTCTCTAAATCAATACCATAACCAAAAAATTTTCCCTCATGCAATCATTGTTTCCTTAACTTGTTCTTCCAATTTTACCTCTAACAAGTAACCATACAATTTTTTAATTATATAGTCATCCGAGCCTATTAAAATTTTATCTAAATTAGTCAAATTACTGTAAAAACTCTCTGTCTTAGAATCTTTATCATATCTAGAATGTATTTGTATATACAAAAACCAGTCCATTTTTATATCCTGTTCTAATTCTTGCTTCGATTTAAGTTCACCCTTTTCATTCAATAATTCACTATATCTAACAATTTGTTCCTTTCTAAATGTTATTGAATATGATAATGCTTCAATAGTAGATAACCAGACTGGAATTTTTAAATAATGTTGTCTTTTAATCTTCTCCCAATTTAATATTAAAGACTCTCAAATAACTTCAAATATCTTCTAAAATACCCCTGTGTTTTTGTGCCCTTGTACCATAAGAAAGCCTGCCAGCCCAACAACAAGTCATGTCCTTCTAAAGTCAACAACCGAGTATTTCTTAAGGTTATCCATTCTTTAATCCACATCAGATTTGTTGCTTGATAATATAATTCCCAATTGGGGCTTCCGGTTCTGGTCGCTGTTGTCGCCAGACGGTCTTTTATGACCGCCAGCCCCGCCGCCTGTAAAGAGCCGCCCTCACAGCTGAGAGGCAGCTCGAAAAAACTCCGCTTCTTTGAAGAAGCGTGAGGAGAGCTGGCGAGAGCAGGTAGAGCCCCTGTGAAGTCCCCAGAGTGTTTTTTTTTGCCTCTGGGGAGGAAGCAGGATGAGGCTCCCTATCCAACTCACCGAGGCTCCGGACGACGGGGGAACTCTGCTTATTGCAGAGCAAGACAGCACGACCAGCGTAATTAGTGAAAGTTAAAGGAAAATAAACAGCGTGAAATCCGGATTTGGAATCTAAAACTGCAAGTATATATATTACCCCTGTGATTGGATTTAAGATTGAAGAAAGAATGAAGGTTTAAAATGGCGTCCGGCTTTAGCCGCTTGAAAGGAAAAAAAAATAAAAAAGCTGAAAGCGAAAGTGGATTTGCCTGAATGCTTCAGTATGCTATAAAGTATCTAAAATAACAGCGCTGGTTAGAGGAGAAGGAAAAAGTTTTTTTTTTCCAAACTGTTTTTATGCTCTATCTCCCTTAGAGGCTTGATTAATTCTGAGAGGATTTTGTGCTGGTGAGAAGGGAGAAAAGATTTCCTCCTTAAAAAAGAGTCTGTCTGTGTGGCAGAATGGCTTTAATGCCAGAAAACAAAGCTGTATGGGGGGGGGTTTCCCCTACTTATAAGTTACAAGAGCAGTTTCTAAGCACTGATTTTAAAGACTTCAAGGAATTTATTATTGTGCTTATGGACCAGAAGTTTGAGAAATTTCAACAGGAAACTAAGAAACTGGTGCAAGAAAGGTATGATAAGATGAGGCGAGATTTTTTGACAGTTCTGACTGGCTTCTCAGAAATAATTCTTCAGATTGATAAAAGAATCGAAGAAACCAACTTAGAAGTAGAGTCTAAAATGAAGGAAGCTGATTATAAGATCTATAATGTGGATAATAAAATGCAAAGGATTGAAAATGAAGTTACAATGATGCAATTCAAATTTATGGAATTTGCTGTAAGACTGAGGGGGATAAAGGAAAATAACAGAGATTTGAGAAGGATCTGTGCTGATGCTTTGGCTGTGATGTTATAGGTCAGCTCTGAAGAGATTTTATCCAAAATTGATAAGATTCACAGAGTGAATTCTTGGGTAGCAAGACAAAGGCAATTGCCCAGAGATGTAGTGATATATTTTACAGATAAAAGAATAAGAAATGACATCTTGCAAAAGTCTTTTGTTTCTACCCTACAAGTGGATGGAAGGCAGATTGGGATTTACAAAGAGTTGCCGCCTAAGATGTTAAAAGACAGAAAAGATTTTGGATTTTTGGTGATTGAACTAAAGAAACAACAGATTCCATACAGATGTCCCAGTTGGCATAAGATTGACGTATCAAGGAGAAAGATTAAACACTGTTGAAAAAGCGGAAGAATTTTATCGCAATGTTTTTAAAATTGGCCCAACATCTCCACGTATATTGTCAGTGCCAGGAATACAGGAGGGAGGTAAAGAAAAGCAAATTGAACAAAAGACCAAAGTCCAGTAGAAGCAGATGGAGGTGGAGCCAATGGAAAAACAAGGAAATACAGGGGGCTCTTTGGATGACTCGCGCTTGGATTATCCTTTGAAGGTTCTAGCTGGACCACTTAAAAACATAAGAGAAGCGGCTGTGGATCTTGATCTAATGTCCTGCACAGTTAAAGATCAGCATACAACTCGAACAGCATATAAACAAATTCCAGAAAAGCAACGACAGCAGAGCTTCAAGCCACCACAAGGCAAGAAAAAAAGCAGGTTCCACAAAACTAGAAAGTTTTAGACCAATATTTTTTTTGAATATGGATTATAAAATTTTTGTAAATCTATTATCCAACATATCAATGCCAATTATCTAAGAACCGATTTACGTTTATGTAGGACTTATAGAAGGCAGATATATGAAAGATAATGTGAGGCAAATTATAGGCTTAGTGGACTATCTTGAGAAGAATAAACAGATCCCTGCAGTGCTGGTGTTTAAGCATGTGGAGAAGGCCTGTAATTGAGTGAATTGGAACTTTCTATCATAGATTTTAAGAAAGATGGATTATGTGTACATTGAAGGGAATAATTATGAGGCAAGAGGACTACGGAATAAGAGCATTTGCAGTTGATCTGGTTGTTACCCTAACACGACTGATGGAATTAATAATCTAGATGGAAGACTTTGCGAAGATATTATATGGAATATAAATATAAAGTCACTCGGGGGGGGGGTTATACATAAAAGTATTTTTTAATGATGTGGGCAGATGGACTATCTTGAGAAGAATAAACAGATCCCTGCAGTGCTGGTGTTTAAGCATGTGGAGAAGGCCTGTAATTGAGTGAATTGGAACTTTCTATTATAGATCTTAAGAAAGATGGATTATGTGTATGTTGAAGGGAATAATTATGAGGCAAGAGGACTACGGAATAAGGGCATTTGCAGTTGATCTGGTTGTTACCCTAACATGACTGATGGAATTAATAATCTAGATGGAAGACTTTGCGAAGATATTATATGGAATATAAATATAAAGTCACTCGGGGGGGGGTTATACATAAAAGTATTTTTTAATGATGTGGGCAGATGGCAACTAAAGACACTAAATACTTTGTTGGAAAAAGGATCTGATGTGATTGTTTAGATTTTATAAATAATTATATATTGCGGACCTGCGGGAAAGTGGGTGAAACAAAACTGATAGGGTATATGGTGATAGATTAGGTTATATTGCAAAAGGGATGTTATTGAAGATTGGACTCTGAAGCTGGCTAGTTTTGTAGAAATGGTGAAGTTATTAACATATATAAAAGACCGGACACAAGAGATTTATGTAAGGGAGTGGAGGATAGGGATAGATTATGTATAGAATAAATACTAAACTAAGAAGTATTAGATAATTTTTAGATAAATGTTGTCTAGAAATGTATAGTTTACAGGGGATAGTATACTAGAATGTCAGGAAGAAATGTATAATTGGATTTCATTCTGGGGAAGCCATGGGGGGAGGGTAGGGCAAGGGGGGGTTAGGGAGGGAAGGGGGGGGAAAGGGGGAAAAATTTGTATTTGTAAAAAATATATTTTTTTATTTATTGTAAAAAAATATATATAATTCCCAATCCAGCAATCCAAAACCTCCTCTTATTCTAGCATCTTGCAACAATTTTAATTTTATCCTCGCCTTTTTACCCTGCCAAATATACTTTAACACTATTTTATTTAATTCTTCAAAATAATCTTTTCCCAACCTAATTGGAATTGTCTGGAACAGATATAAAATTCTAGGCAATATATTCATCTTAATAATTGATATCCTTCCTATCAATGATAATTGCAAATTCTCCCATTTAGCCAAATCTGTCACTATCTGTTGTTTAAGCTTGTAATTATTTTCCTTGAGTGTACGACATCTTGCTGTCAAATATATCCCCAAATACTTGACCTTGTTCGTGACCTGCATCTTTAATACTTCCGCCAGTTCTTCTTTTTGTTTTTATAATATTTTTTTGTCAAAATCTTCGTTTTATTTTTATTTATTTTCAAACCTGCTACCTTTCCAAATTCTCCTATTTTGTTTATTTCAGTTTATTTATTGATTCAAATGGATCTTCCAGAATAAACACCAGGTCATCTGTGAATGCTTGCAATTTATATTCTTCATTTTGAATTTTCATTCCTTTTATTTCTTTTTCATCTCTAATATTTCTGTTTAATACTTCTAATGTTAGCACGAACAACAGTGGTGATAGTGGGCAGCCTTGTCTCATTCCTTTTTGTATTTTAATAGATTCTGTCAATTCTCCATTTATCATTACTTTTGCTGTTTGTTTATGATATATGGCTTCTATGGCTTGGATAAATTTCCTCCCAAAGCCCATCTGTTTCAGCTGTAATAACATAAATCGCCAATTCACATTGTCAAAGGCTTTCTGTGAATCTAAAAACATCAAAGCCATTTGCTTTTCAGGATGTGCCTCATAGTATTCCAAAATGTCCATAATTATCCTCAAATTGTCTCTGATCTGCCTTTTTGGCAGAAATCCATTTTGATCTGAATGTATAAAATTATTTAAATATCTTTTAAGTCTTTCTGCCAATATTGTAGCGAAGATTTTATAATCTGAATTTAGCAGGGATATAGGCCTATAATTCTTGACTTGTTGTGGGTCAGCATCCTCCTTTGGGATAAGTGTAATATATGCTTCCAACCATGATTTGGGTATTTTCATCTTTAACATTACTTCATTCATAACTTCTAACAATGGAAGACTCAATGATTCCTGTAAAGTCTTATAATATTCTGCAGGCAATCCATCTGGGCCTGGTGCCTTCCCAATCTTTTGTTTTTTAAGTGCTTCAGTCAATTCCATCATTGTTATATTTCCTTCTAGCATCATCTCAGTATCTTTTGAAATCTGCGGTAGATTCGCCTTATATAAATATTGTTTAACAGTTTTCTCCTCTATATTTTCTTTTTCATATAATGTTTTGTAGTAATCTTGTATAATATTTTTTTTCTCTTCATTCCCAAATCTAATTTGTCCTTGTTCATCTACTAATTGTGTTATTTTCCTTGATTCTCTCTCTTTTTTCAATTTATATGCTAGCCATCTACCTGGTTTATTAGCATCTTCAAAATAGTTCTGTTTAGCAGTTCTAATTTTTTGTGCTAGATCTTCTTTTTCTATTAATCCTATTTTATGTTTAGTTGTATCCATTTTCATTTTAATATCATTTTTTGTGGGAATTTCTGTAGTTCTTTTTCAAGTTCATCCTCTAATTTATTTATTTATTTATTTTATTCTTAATTTGATTTATATGCCGCCCTTCTCCGGAGACTCAGGGCGGCTTACAGTGTGTTAAGCAATAGCCTTCATACTTTTGTATATTTTATACAAAGTCAGCTTATTGCCCCCACAAACTGGTCCTCAATTTACCTACCTTAGAAAGGATGGAAGGCTGAGTCAACCGTGAGCCTGGCAAGATTCGAACTTACTTTAATTGCAGACAGCTGGTGTTAAATTACAGTGCTTTAGTCTGCAGAGCTATCCAGGCTCCTGTTTTGTAAACTTGCCTTTTCCTTGTATAGTCAATTATCAGGCCTCTGGCATAAACTTTCAAAGTATCCCACAGATTTTGCATTGATGTATCCTCTTTTCTATTTTCTTTGAAGAAAAAAGCCAATTCTTTCTCCATTTTCTGTACAAAATCCTTTTCTTTTAATACTGTAGTGTTTAAAGTCCATCTAGACCTTTTCCTTTGTCCTTTCCATCTCACTGTCATTGGATTATGGTCTGCCCAGGTATTAGCTTCTATATCAATTTCTTCTATATTAGAAGTCAATTCCATTGTCATCCATATCATATCTATTCTAGACCATGATAAATGTCTGTTAGAATAAAAAGTATATTGTCTATTTTTTATGTTTCTCCATACATCTTTTAAATTTATTTCCTCTATCATCTTAAAAAAAGATTTCAGCAAAATTCTTCTACTTTGTTTTGTTGCCTTCTGTGTGTTATAGTCCAGTTTCCCACTATGCCATTAAAATCTCCCATCATACAAATATTTTCATAGTCCAGTTCAATTAGTTTCATATGTAATTTTCTATAGAAATCTTCTTGATTGTCATTTGGAGCATATATTGCTATTAATAGTATTTTCCTGTTATTATCTATCATTTCCACCATCAAAATTCTTCCCTCTTCATCTGCATAATTTTTTCCCGCTGATATTGTATCTCTAATATATAAAACCACTCCTCTTTTCTTACATTGCAGCAATGAAGCAAATAATTTCCCTAATTTTGGCTGTTCCAAAAGTTGTTCATTTTGTTTTTTAATATGCATTTCTTGTAGACAAATTATATCCAACTTTAATTTCTCTAATTTATGAAATACCTTTCTTATTCTAGTTGCTATATTAAGTCCATTTATGTTCATTTTAATCAATTTTTTCTCTTCCATATTCATACTTTATATGAAGGGTTTGTTGCGTTAGTAGATCTCAGTTCACATTATTCTTTATATTCTACAAAGCCCCCTACTGCACCTTCTTCCTTTTCAATCATTGCTAGATCTTCCTCTTGTAATTGGAATTGGAGTGATAACTCTACTTCTTAACTCTACTTCCTTCTCTCTTTATCAATTGAATCTATTTTAAATCTTTGTAGCTGCCATGTAAACACCATACCTTCTGGTATCAGCCATCTATAGTTCACACCTTTCTGGAGCAATATTTTCATCAGGAATTGATATTCTCTTCTCATCTCTCTCACTCTTCTCGGTATTTGCTTCAGAACCATAATTTCCTTGCCCTTGTATTTCAGTGTTTTCTCTTTTGTAATCTGCATTATTTGCGTTTTAATTGATTTCTTAGTAAATCTTATATGAATTTCTCTTAGTAATTTATTTCTCATTGCATATCTTGTATATACTTGAAATATCTCATCTATGCCATCCATCATCTTTTCTTTAGTGATTTCTAATGCTTCTGCTAAAATTTCTATCATTTTTTCTGCCAAATTTTCTCCCTTTTCTTCTTCAATATTTTGAAATCTTAAATAAAATTCTGATTTTCCATCTCCCATCCTATTCCACTCTTTTTTTAAAATATACTTTATTGAATGTTTCCATTATAAAAGTAAATATATACAATCTCTATCTCCTTCAGAGGTACAGTGTTTATACAATTTGGTGAATCATATGTTAAATAAAGTTCATCCTTAGCTATGCAATATTCTATGCAATATAACTCAATTTCGAGTACAAAACAAGTCATATCCTAGAATCATGTTTTTATCTTGTTCTTCAACCAATTGTACCAATTTCCCCATACTTCATAATATTTAGATTTCTCCTCATTATTTATCTCACTCGTCAATTTTGCCATTTCTGCGCACTCTAAGATTTTGTTTATTAGTATTTCTTCTGAAGGTGTGGATTTATTTTTCCAGTATTTCGCAAAGGCTAGTCTAGCCGCGGTTGTAATCTGGATTATGAGTTGCGTTTTGTTGTTATTAAGGCCATCTCCGATTATACCCAGGAGGAAAATTTCTGGGGCTAAGACTATCTCCTGTCCCGTTATTTCACAAAGCCAGTATCTGATTTTTGACCAGAACTTTTTGGTCTCAGGACAGGTCCACCATAGATGATAGAAGGTGCCGACCATTTTTCCACATTTTCAACACGTGGCTGAGAGATTTGGAAACATTTTCGCTAACCTAGCCAGTGCTAGGTACCACCTGTGTAGCATTTTATAGTGGTTTTCTCTAAATGTAGCCAATTTCGTTATTTTGTAGTTCCTATTCCAGGCCATCTCCCAGTCGTTAAAATTTAATCTGTATCCCAGGTTTTTTCCCCAAATCTTTAGCTGATTTTTTGCTATAATCTCTGCCCTATCCTCATCTAATAAGAAGTTATTTATTTTTGTTAGCATTTTCTTGTCTGTTCCCCAAATAATTTTATCAAAATTTCCATATTTAGCTTCTATACCAAATTTGTCTCTATCTTTTTGGAATCTTGAGTTGATCTGCAGATAGTTCCACCAATCCAAGTTGAAACCCTGGTCCCTCAATAAATCCAAAGGTTTGAGCTTCCCTTCTTAATCAAGAATATCCTTATATGTGCCCAATTTATAATCGTCTCTCCTGTTTGGGGCCGCTAACGCTTCCATAATAGAAAGCCAGTTGGGTACCTTAGTATAAATCCTCTGTCTAATTTCCTCCCACGTGCGAATAAGAGTCTCCCTAATTTTGTGTTTATGAAAGTAGGATTTTTTCTTGTTCTTTGTATCCCACAGGTGAGCATGCCATCCTTCTAATAAGTCATGTCCCTCTAATGTCAAGATTCTCCTATTTTGTAACTTAATCCACTCCTTGATCCAAATTATTTTCGCCGCCTTTTGATATATTTCCCAATCGGGGAGCCCGAATCCTCCCAAATTTCTTTTCCCTTGGAGTATCTTAAAGGAGATCCTCGATTTCTTACCCTCCCATAGGAGATTTCTAATGTGTTTGTTCAGATCCAGAAAGAATTTTTTATCTAAGGTTATCGGGATATTTTGAAATAGGAACAGAATTTTAGGTAAGATGTTCATTTTAATCGCTGCTATTTTACCAATCAGAGACAATTTTAGCCTTTTCCATCTTTCAAGGTCTTGATATATTTTCTGCCGTAGGGGGATATAATTGTCTTCTTTTAATGAGGAGAATCTCGCAGTAATCCATATTCCCAAATATTTTATTTTCTTAACTGCCTGGAGGCCTAATAAGTCTTCCAATTCCTTCTTTTGTGGATCTGTCATGTTTTTCACTATTATTTTAGTTTTTTTCCTATTGAGTTTAAGGCCCGCCACTTCTCCATAATCCTGTATTTCCTGCATTTCCTGGTAGAAAACCATTTTGATCTTTGTGAATCCACCGATTTAAAATTTTTTTGAGCCTCTCCGCAATTATGTTCATAAACAGTTTGTAATCCGCATTCAGCAATGAGATGGGTCTATAATTTGATATCTGCTTCGGGTTGGCACCTTCTTTCAGTATGAGCGTCAAATACGCTTCCCTCCAGGTATCTGGTATTATTATATTCCACTCTTATCACGTTCAACCTCATCTAATTTGCTATCCATATCTCTATTGTTTTCTCTCTTTGTTCTTCTTTTTCTTCAATTTTTTAAAGCCTGTCCTTGTATTTCTTCATCATTTGTTGTATGTTCTCCATTTTTTCATCTGTTTTTCCTGTTCTTTGTTCAATCTTTTCTGCTCTCTGTTCAATGCTCACTATTTTTGATTGTATGTCTTGTATTCCTTGCAAAATCATCTGCATTGTCGCATCCTTTTCCTTCTCACGTTCCCTCTCTTTTTCTTTTCCTGTTGCAACATCGCCTGTATTGATCATTGTCCTCCTGATGGTGAAGAGGAGGGAGTCGATGCAGAAGAACTAATAGCTGCTGCCTTTTTACTCATGTCTATAGAATAGTTACAAACTATTCAAACAGTCAAAAAATCTTCAGGTTCTTCTATACCGTAATCCGTTTTTATACAAGACAGATATTATCCCAAATAACAATAAGCAGAAGGAAGATCCAAAGAAAACAAAATCTTCAGGCTCTTGTGTGCCCTAATCCAATTGAATAGAAAGATAAAAACCAAATTAGCCCTCTCCAATCAAAAAAAGAAAAGGTAAAATAAAAAAACAAAAAGTAATTTCTTCAGGCTCTTGTATGCCTTAATCCAATTAAATAAAAGGGTATTGAACACATTAATAATCTCCCATCAAAGAGGAAGAAAAATATATATCAAAAATTTAAAAATATTAAAGATCTTCTAAAAGCAAAACACAATCCAATTAAAAATAATTAAAAGAGAGAGAAGTGGAATAATAAAAAAAATAATACCCAGAAAAGGGAAATTAAAAAAAAGATTTTCTATCTAGAAGAAGAATCCACAACTGTGTAGTATCCAAAAGCTCTTTTATAAGTCTCACCAAGTTTTGCAGCTCTCTTTCCAGAGTCACTGCAATCTTCTTCTTTCAAGTCTCAGCCGCCTGTTAATAATGGTTTCCCAGAAGAGCACCTGAATAAACAATCCTGTAACCAGTCTTTGATGCTCTTCTAACTAACTTATCTATGAGCAGGCTCAAAGTCTTCGGAATGTAACACAGTTGCTACTTTCTTTTCAATAATAATAAAAAAGATACATTGTTTCAATCCACTAGATGGCAGTGTTTCTTGTTCCTTCCACTTCCCCTCTATGTCCAATAGACAATAAAACAAAAGTAAAAATGTAGAGAAAAGAAAAAATAGCAAGACTTAAAAATAATATAGAACTAAAAAGGCACAAGAAATTTAATAATTAAGCAGATAAAAAAGAAATCACCAATCCAATCCAGTCCAGTCAAATTTAAAAATAAAATCCTCCATAGGCATCCACAAATAAAAATAAATTGCAATGTAGGAAAAGCTAACTTAAACTCAGGCTCAATTCCGCCACTTAACTTCTTCTTTCTTCAATTTTAATTATCTTTTCACCCCAGGGTGTTCTTAATTAATCTACTTTAAAAGTCTCTCACCAAGCCGACACACTTTCACTCATTCTCTTCTGTTCCGGAGCTGTCCCAACTTCAGCAGCTTAATGGCTGCCTCTTCACCGCCTGAAAAGAGGGCTGCTCCTGGATCAACCAGGGACTTTGCTGTGTCCCTGGGATCGGCAGGATGTGCCCTCCTCTATCACTGTCTCTACGGGACAGTGAGGTCCAGTTTGGACCATCCAGCGGCGGAGATATCGACGACAGTCTCGGAGTACCGAAAACTTCCGTCATCTCATTGTGACATCAGCTCCGCCCCCTCTTTTGGGGTCATTGAGTACATCTTTTGTTTAGGGAGTTTGGCTCTGGGCTCGATCTCAATCGCACAGTCAGTGTGGCGATGGGGGGGGGGAAGAATGTTGCATTCCTCCTCACTGAATGCTTCAGCCAGGTCCCTGTATTCCTTGGGGACCTGGGGAGTCCCAGATAGGACTTCGATGGCCGTTGTGGCCGCCTCTTGTTGGTGGGACCCCTGAGGGCTTGTCTCAGTGAGTTCGGCTTCAGGAGGGATGGGCAGCAAGGGCCCCACCCCTATCATGACTTTTTTGTAGCCATCCTCCCATTTGATTGTAGGGGCCCATTTGTCTTGCCAGGCGAGTCCCAGGATGATTGACTCTGCCATTTTTGGGGCTACTACAAATCGAATGAGTTCTGCGTGGATCCCTAGTTCCAATCTGACAAGCTCAGTGACCTGTGTAGCAGGGGTGCCACCTATTAAGGTCCCGTCTACTTGCTGAAAGCGTATGGGGTAGCTTAAGAGGTGTGTCTATGCCTAGTTGCTCAACAATGGAGAAGCTAATTAAGCAATGGGTGCAGCCTGTGTCTATTATTGCTGCTACCTCTCCATGCACCCCTGTCTCTGGCACTGTCAGCTTGACGTTGACCGCAAATGGGTGGATGGTCCCACTTACCATCGGGTCATCTTCGCTGTTGCTACTGTTGGCCAGCCTGGGCAGCAGGTCTCTTTGGTCGAGGGGGAGGGGAAGCCTTGACTACCTGCCGGGCAATTCTGCTGGCATCCGGGTTCTTTCATGGGTCCCTTCTGCCTCGGGCTGACGTGGCGGGGCACAATTGTGGAACCAGCACAGGTGCCAGACACTCCGCAGCTTGATGACCCACTTGTCTGCAATGGTAGCATTTGATTACCCCATAGATTGAGCAGGAGGGGTTTCAGTAGGGTTTGTCGGAGGATGTCTAGACAAAGTTCTCCCTGGGGGCCTCTCAGCTGAGGGGTTGTGGCATGGGTGAACTTCTCTATCAAGAGCTGTTGACATGGTATACCAGTCTTGCAGTCACTCTGGCACCCCCTGGATTCCACAGGCGGTTCTGACTTCTTGGTCAATGGCTTCTTTAAAATAATGCAGAAGTATTCTGTCCGGCCAATGTCCAAGGTTCCCTGCGACCCGTCTAAAGTCCCATACAAAGTCCTTTATGGGTCGATTTCCTTGACTCATCACCTTTATCTCGGCTTCACTCTCGTTGATTCGGTCTCAGTCTTCGAATCTGGCCCAGAGCAGCTCAACAAAACCTTCCGCATCATTTAATTCACCAACCCCCTCATTATGCAGCTGACAGCATCTCCCTCATTCATCCCCTCTGCAAATACCAAGTCACGATCTGTTTCGTATTGCTTTCCATACTGATCTATATGAGCCCATACTCGGCTGAGGAAATAGGCCAGTTTGGTAGGTTTACGGTCAAACGTTGCTCTAAACTGTGGTGGCAGGGCCCTTGCTGGCGGAATCGCCAAAGCGACTGGTGGTGGGGTGAATGCCGGCGGCTGAATTGGAACCTGCGGCAGCAGCGCTGCTGGCTGCTGGATTTGACCCCATGGCAGTGCTGGGATCGTTGGGGCAAATTGGGCCCATGGTGATCCCATAAAAGGGGGAACAACAGGCGCTGGCATCCACTGGCACTGGACCCACCCCTGGCTGGGATAGAATCCCCAGCCTGGGGTGATAAATTCTGCAGGGGGTAGCATGAAGGCAGGTTGACGATACAGGACGACATCCAGGCGATCGTTCTTTCTGTCCCATCTCTGGAGTTGGATCATGCTGGCAACTTTTTCCAGAATCCATCTCCCTGGACCGAGCTCCTAGGCATTGCAGCTGCAGCTGCAGCTTCAAGGGCTCATATCACGCCTTCAGAAGGAGAATACCGGGCCTCGATAAACCTTCCCGTATGTGCTCCCATGGCTCCCTCTACAATCTTCTCTCTCCCTTCCATCTTCACTGAGTCTTTGCACCACCCAAGCTTTAGGTTGGTGCTGGGGCTCAGCACCCCATTCAGCCCCCTTTTGGGGTACTGCTTAGTTATTTAGGAGATTCGGGTTAATGTCAGGGTTCCAAGGAACACCCCCAACAAAATAAAGCTCTGAGGCCTGAGGTTCCTCAAAGTTCCAATTTATTAGAGATGTCATGTTGGCACATCTGGGAAAACCCAAATCTGAAGCTTCCAGGTTTTCCCCACCCAGCGAAGAGTTCACAGCCCTACCCCACACCCACAAGTTCATCACATTGTCCAATCAACTCTTCACACTCCACTGGATACAATCTTCAGTCAGTCTCCATCAGACGCAGGCAAAAGTCCTTGAGTACGGAATGTTGTTATGACTAACTTTCTCCCCCCTCCCAACTTCCCCAACTAAAATATGTGGCATGGGGGCATGATATGTCCTGGCAAGTGTTTTGTAGGTCAAAGAGGGTGTGTGCGGGTGTACAAGTGGTCAGTGCAAGCATAGAGGGATTAGAGAAGGAAACTTACTCAAGCAACTTGCAACCTTCCTTGCTGACTTCCCAATTGACTTTTTTTTTTTTTTTTTGCAATCTTCCTACAAGCAAAATCAGTGGAGAAGCCAGCAGGAAGTTGGAAATCGCTTCTATTCCAAGTGCTTTTTTGCTCACCCATGGTCATTCTGTGACACAACTGAAATGATGGCCCAATGGGTCTCGGTTATCTAGCTTCTATTAAAGTTGGTAACAGAGGTCCAGTGATAAAACAATATTGTTAATTTTAACTGCAGGCAAGGACCTACCCCAGCTGGTCCCTCAGGAAAGCAAAAACTCTTTTGACTCCTTTAGGTTGAATCAAAAGAACTTTTACTGAGAGAAAGTTATTGCAAACCTCCTGACCAGTACACCAGCAGCCAATGTGATCCCGCAAGGTTGTTTTGGGAACACTGAGGTGCTAGGCAGATAACAGTTCACTCTTGGGGCACAACGGCCTTGGAATCAGGCTGGAACCGGCTGGGAGGGAGTCTGCTCCAGCTCCGAAAACAATCTGCCTCCCTAATTCCCAAGCAGTTACAGCAAAAGCAAAAGCATTCAAAAAATGCCAGCAAACTGTCCCCACCGCCAACAGAATGACAAGTCACAATAGTAGAGCTGACATGCTGCCCCTCCCTGAACAGAGAAGCTAGTCCTATAGAACAAAACAAATGGAGAGAAGAATTTGGGTTTGTCAGGATACTGATTATGGAAGTGTTTTAAAAGTTTAGGGGCCCTAACATGGTAATGGTCAACCCATTCATTCTGAGGTGATGGGAATTTTTTCCAGGCCACTAAGTACTGAAGGGTCCCCCATGCTTACAGGAATCTAGGATTTCTTGGATTTCAAAATGCTGCTCCCCTTCTATCATTAATGGCTCTGGTTGGTGGAAGTTTAGGTCAAAGGGAAGAAGCAGATAATAACAGATTAACAGAAGGGATTTTATAGGTCATCTAGTCCAATCCCCCACTCAAGCAGGAGACCTTACACCATTTCTGACAAATGGCAGTCCAATCTTTTCTTGAAAGTCTCAAGTGATGAAGCTCCCACAACTTCCGAAGGCAAGCTGTTCCATCAGTTGATTGTTCTCACTGTCAGACAGTTCCTCCTCATTTCTAAGTTGAATCTCCCCTTGGTCAGTTTCCATCCATTATTCCTTTATAGAGTGGTATTAGTACCTCACTT
This sequence comes from Pantherophis guttatus, assembly GCF_059756535.1. Classification (NCBI taxonomy): domain Eukaryota; kingdom Metazoa; phylum Chordata; class Lepidosauria; order Squamata; family Colubridae; genus Pantherophis; species Pantherophis guttatus. The sequence continues at coordinate 180,701,662 of NC_142063.1, read as the reverse complement.
GATCTTGATTGTATCCTTCCAGTAATGCAATTTAGGGTTGGGTTGGCTTTTTTAGCTGCCGCTGCACACTGCTGGCTCATATTTAGCTAATTGTCCACTAAGACTCCAAGATCCCTCTCACAGTCACTGCTATTAAGCCTGGTTTCCCCCAGTTTATATGTTTTTCTTGCCTAAGTGTAAGACTTTACTTTTCTCTACATTGAATTTCATTTTGTTAGATAGGGCCCATTGTTCAAGTCTGTCAAGATCCATCTGGACCTTGAGCCTATATTCTAGGGTGTTAGCTATTCCTTCCATCTTATTATCATCTGCAAATTTAGTGAGTTCCCCTTCTACTCCCTCATCTAGGTCGTTTATGAAGATATTGAAGAGTACTGGGCCTAAGACGGAACCTTGTGGCACCCCACTGCTTACTTCTCTCCATGTAGGCTTAGACCCATTAAGGACTACTTGTTGAATATGGTTTGTCAGCCAGTTGTGAATCCATCTGGTGGTGAAGCTATCTATCCCACTTTTCTCTAGCTTACAAAGAAGTAGGTTGTGGTCTACTTTGTCAAATGCCTTGCTGAAGTCTAAGTATATTATGTCCACAGTATTTCGCTGGTCTACTAATTTATTCACTGTTGAAGAATGAAATAAGATTGGTTTGGCATGATCTGTTTTTAACAAACCCGTGCTGACTGCTAGTTATTACTTTACTCGTTTCTAGGTGTTGGCAGATCTGTTTTTTTATTATCTTTTCCAGTATCTTCCCAGGTATTGATGTTAGACTGATTGGTCTGTAGTTTCCTGGGTCTGTTTATTTTCCTTTTTTGAAGATGGGAAGCGACTTCAAATTTCAATAAACTGCAGTGAAACACAGGATGAACCCGCCAAAGGGACTTGGGCGAGCTCTACAGTTACTGGGTTGATGATGCGTTTGATTGGGAAGGGCACCAGAAACTTGGGTCCTAGTTTCTTTGAAGGCTGTAGAGAGTGGAGAAATAAACTCAGTCACTAATCGTGAGTGGTTTGGGTTCCTCATACTTCTTGTCAGCCTGCTTATAAGCCTCATGTGTGTCCACCAGAGTCTTTCTTACCACCGCCCTCATATTTCACAGTTAGGCAATCTATTCTTTCAATGACAATATTGGAAGAACATTGAGGAGTTGTTCAAGAATTGGGTCCTGTAGCCTCTGTGCATAGCCTCTACTATGCACAGAATTATTATACGCTACTTTAGCAAAAGGCAACAAATCAGTCCAGTTATCTTGCTGATAATTGATATAACACCTGAGATACCGTTCCAATATAGAGTTTGTACATTCACACACACCCCATTAGTTTGGGGGTGGTGACTTGAACTAAGTCCCTGATCAATCCCAAACAGATTAAGAAAAGGCCTCCAAAACGTAAAGGTGAATTACACCCCTCTGTCTGAAATAATACATTGGGGTGGTTCGTGTAACCTGTACACATGGTGCAGAAATAGTTTGGCTAAACCTCGTGCTGAAGGAATCTTCTGATGGGACAAAATGCACTTGCTTGAAAATAAATCAGTTATCACCCATATAACTATTTCTTGAGCTTTCTGGAAGTTCCACAATAAAATCCATGAAGATTTCTCTCCAGGCTGCTGAAGGCTCTGCCACAGGTTGGAGGAGTCCTGGGGTTTTTCTTGCTGTCACTTGGCAGAAGCGCAGACAGGGCAACTTGCCACATAGCTTTCAATATGTTTTTTCAGAGACGGCTACCAAAACTGCCTTTTGATTAAATACAAAGTTTTACAAAACCAAAATGTCCAGCAGACTTGGAATCTTCCCCAAGACCATCAGCCTCTGGCTCTCTGGCACATATATCTTATCCCCCACCCAGGCTAATTCATCTTGGAGTGAGCAAATATTGCCATGATTTTGAAACCATTTGTCAGCTTTCAGAGTGGCTTTTAAGTATGGCTGTCACCTCGTCAATTTGTCATTTCTCTTTCGCTTGAGCTCAGTGGTAACTTGGCCAGCCAGTTGACTGGATGGGAGCAGAAGTTTTACTACTTCTCCCTTAGGGTAATTTTAAGAAATTCTTACCCCTCCCCCCCCCGGAGGTAGCACAACATGAAGTTAAAGCGGTTAAAATATTACCCCTGCATTGCAGCTGCTTACGAGATAGCCTCCATAGAGTTTTTAATGTCTCTAGGTTCTTGTGGTCAGTCCACACTTGAAATGGCACTTTGTTCCCTTCAAGGAAATGCCTCCAGGTTAGAAGTGCCCAGCGCACCATGTAAGCTTCCTTCTCCCATATTGCCCATCTTTGCTCAGTCCCTGATAGTTTTCTAGAAGTGTAAGTGCAAGGCTGCTAATTCAGATGCACAGATTGCTGAAAAAAATGATGTTAAAATCTGTAGGGAGTTCTGCAGCTGAACCCAAAACACGTCCTCATCAGTGTTCCTTATATTTCTGGGAATTTTAAGATCCTCAATTATTACTGTTGCTTGAAGACCTTTTTGTTTTTTTAGTAAACTTTCAAAGGAGATCACCACTCCACTCTAACATGCTGTAAAGATTGCCTCTCCTTCCAACTTAAGAAAGTAAAAATTCTTGAAACGTGGTTTTTCAAAAGAGACCTTTTATTAAGCAGAAGTGATAGCCACCCAGTTAAAGCAAGATCTGGATATCCTTAGGCAAGACACGTAGGATTAAAGCAGTAGAGACCCCTCCCTTTAAGTCAGAATGCAGATTTTAACCAATACACAAGTGTGAAGATGCTTTCTTTACTAGTTTCCCTGAGAACACGAACAACCATGCATTCACACCATTATCCTTTAAAGTGAAACAACCCACATGGCTATCATAAAAATTCCTCCATGTAAAGAGGATCTCAGGGCTCTTTGGCGCTAGGATATAGGTTGTAAAATATCTGTTGACACAGGCAATGCTAGTAAATCGAATCCAAGTCTCCCCCTTCTTCCAATTGAATGGCAGTATCACTTTTAGGGATCTGACACATGCTTTACTACAGAACTTCAGTGTCACTATTTTATTCTGTGCATTTTTTTCTTCTTGCTTCTTGAAGACTGCGGTGACAACATGAATAGCTTTTACATATTTGATAACTTCTTTAGCTCTTCTATAAATCCTTTGAAAGGTGTCCAGTTTCATGAAGTCACTAAGTTAAATTCATGAGTTGCACATCCTATTGCAGTAATCTTGGATACTTGTCCATTATGATTTCCCATGCAGCTTTCATAGTACTTACTTGTCAGTCAGCAAAGCAAATCCTTTAACCACTCTCAATTTTCTCTAAAACTGAACATATTTCACTGCTGATATTCTTGCAGTATGTCTGTTCTCCCTTCTGTTATAGAAGTTTCAATGCTTCTATAAAAGACTGAGGTTGAGGTGTTATCAGAAAGTTGATGATTCCTTCTCCAACTGCAAGTACTGCAAGACATAGTGCTTCATTGATTTTTCCTTGTACAGATTCCATCACAGGCTCATACTCTGACTCCAAAAGAGGCTTGCTCAAGGAATGTCTGCTTGGCAAATGGTATAATGATAGTAATAATTTAAAAGCTTCCTGCCAATATGCATTTTCAGTTATTGACAATGCTGATCCAGAAGCATATATTGCTCTTGCAAGAGAATGATCAATTTTCTCCTGATTTTCAGGTGTCGTTTTATCTATAAATGAAAGTATTGTGTATTTTTGTGAGGCAGTAGTTTGCAACACTTCCTTACTTGAAGATGCTGCTGGTTAAGAAACACTTTGAGATGATCCAGAAGCAGCAGAAAAAGTGTTTCTGGAATTAGAAGTAGTAGAAAGCTGTTTGCACTTTCATTGTGCTCCTTATCATTTAATTCCGTAAAATATTTTTTAAAGTCTTTAGGGCACTTCTGGCATGCAAGAATGTGTTTTGTCATCCTTGTAGCATTTGGAAAAGAATTCTCACAATATTTGCAACTTGCAGCTTTGCTCTCAGCAGAAATTGTACTGTGGAAATGTTTCCAAACTCTAGATGTTGGTCTCACCATTTTACTGAGAGGAGGAAAAGAAAAACCAAAACCAATTTACTGACCAGGCTATAGATAAACATTATGCTGTGATGATGGAGAACATTAATAGGAATCATTTAAGGCTTACAAAAGAGAAATTTGTCAGACAAATGTACCCTCTTACCTGTCAGTTAAGGCCTGAGAGGAAGACAGAAACTATAATCTACTGTATACCAACAGTTACTCAACTGTAGGAGGTCCCAGGTACACAAGCAAACTAAACTGGAGCCTTTTCCCTGCAGTGCCCCCTAGTGGCATAAATCCATATCTCCTGTTTGAGAACTGCATTGAGCAAGTACAGTGTTACGTGAATTGTATTCCAGGATTTGTTTGTCTTCAGCTGAGAGAACTTGCAATAATTTAAGATTTTACAAAAAAAAAATATCTCAGAAATCTTTCATTAAGGTCTTCATTTTACATAGTTTGAATATTATGTCATAAATATATTATTTATCATTGGAAAAGAACATATTCCACAGTCCTTCCCCCTCTCCCAAAAACAAAACTTTTTTCCCCAATTTTTCAGGGTTTTTTTTTCTAGGCCTTCCTATTTCTAGTCTTCACGCAAAGAAGAAACTGTAGCCAACCTACCAAAAACCTAAATGTAAAAGACAGACAAGAAATAAAAATTAAAATAAGAAAATGTTAGATAACACCTATCTGATCTTGATGAATATAAATCACCGGGATCTGATGGTTTACATCCCAGAGTTCTGAAAGAGTTGGCAGATGTTATCTCAGAACCATTGTACCATATCTTTCAAAAATTCTGGAACACCGCAGAATTACTTGAGGATTAGAATTAAAGTTGAAATGGTTCCAATCTTCATAAAAGGAAAAAAAAAACAGACCCAGGAAACTACAATCAGCCTAACATCAATACCTGGGAAAATACTGGAAAAGATAATCAAAAAGCAGATCTGCGAACATCTAGAAACCAAGTTATAACTAAAAGCCAGCATGGTTTTGTTAAAAACATAATGCCAAACTAACCTTATTTCATTCTTTGACAAAATGACTAAATTAGTAGATCAGCGAAATGCCGTGGACATAGTATATGTAGACTTCAGCAAGGCATTTGACGAAGTAGACTACAACCTACTTCTAAGTTAGAAAACTGTGGGATAGATAGCATCAGTGGTGGGTTGCTCCCGGTTTTGTCCGGTTCTTCCGAACTGGTAGTAAAAGCGGCGGGAGGCTCTGCCCACCTGCCCTGGACATCATAATGGACGATCTGTGCATGCGCAGAAGCATCTGCGCGCGCGCTCTCCCATTGCGAACCGGTAGTAAAGGTAAGTAGAACCCACCCCTGGATAGCATCACCACCAGATGGATTCGTAACTGTCTGACAAACCGTACTCAACAAGTAGTCCTTAATAGTACTACATCTGCATGGAAAGAAGTAAGCAGTGGGGTACCACAAGGTTCCATTTTAGGACCAGTATTCTTCAATATCTTTATAAATGACTTGGATGAGGGAATAGAAGGGGAACTCATCAAATTTGCAGATGACACTAAGCTGGCAGGAATAGCCAACACCCCAGAAGACCAGCTCAGGATCCAAACAGATCTTGACAAACTTGAACAATAAGCTCTATACAACAACATGAAATTTAATGTGGAGAAAAGCAAGGTTTTACACCTAGGCAGGAAAAACAAAAGGTACAAGTACAGATTAGGTGAACCCTGGTTCAAAAACTAACTATAAGAGGGAGTCCTAGTGGACAATCACTTAAATATGAGCCAGCAGTGTGTGGCAGCAGGCAGAAAAGGTAATACAATGCCTGATTGTATAAACAGGCATAGAAGCAAAACCATGTGAAGTATTAGTACAACTTTATAAAAACTTAGTAGGCCATACCTGGAATCTAGTTGTGGTCACCACATTAGAAAAAATATGTTGAGACTTTGGGAAAAAGTACAAAGAAGAGCAACTGATATGATTAAAGGCCTGGAAACTAAAACAAATGGTTGCAGGATTTGGGTTTGGCTAGTCTAGAAAAAAGAAGGACTGGGGTGACATGATAGCAGTATTCCAGTATTTCCAACGTTGTCAGAAAATGAAGAGGGTCAATTTATTTACCAAAGCACCTGTAGGCAGGACAAGAAACAATAGATGGAAACTAAAGCAACCTGGATATAATGAGAAACTTCTTAATATTGAGGACAATGAACCAGTGGAATGGCTTGCCTTCAGAAGTTGTAGGTGCTTCATCAATGGAGGTTTTTAAGAAGAGACTGGACAGTCACTTGTCTGAAATGGTATAAGGTCTCCTGCTTGAGAGGGTTGGACTAGAAGGTCCAAGGTCCTTTCCAACTCAGATTAGCTGATTCTACTGTAACAATTGTTATGGTTATGCTATTGAAGTAATTTCTAGATTGAATGGAATTTAATTGAAAGGGGACATTTTAGATAATTCAATTAACCTTTTAAAACTGCCATGTCTGTAAAGCACGCGAAAAACAATCAGTTTGGTTGTATTGAATACATAAGAGAAGGTCTTATTTCTGAAAACGTCAATTATGTTCTTTCTAATGCTACAGCATTGTTTAAATGTTAGTTTCCATAATGAGAGCATTAATATTGTAATCTTGAGTGAAACTACAGTTTTTGTTTATTTTGTATCTAGGATACAGCAGACAGCTTCTTGCCATTTGGCTCAGTACAGTTTACTCCAAATCCATCATCTACTTAATACATTAAACTTAAGGAGTTTTCGCAAAGTAGTAAAGAAACTTGAAGAGTTACATCCACAGATTACTAGGTAAGTGTGTTATTCAGAGGTGATATTTGTAAGAATATATTAAGCTGATCTTGGAAGTTCTCATTTATTTTATTTTAGAGAGAATATTTTGGCTGCTTTGGTAGAGATTAAAAAAAGCAAGAGTCGACTTAGCGGTTTGCCCTTAAGCACAATTGTTCAAATGACATCATCTCTCCTGAATAAAAAAATTGCATCTCAATCAGAAAAAAAGTAATCTGAGAAATAAACAAGTGAGTACCTTGAAAATGCATTGAAATGTATGTTTTAGAAATCTGAGTTGTAATGAATTTCTTCCTCTGCTGCATTTTACATTTATATCTTAATACTAAGCATTTTTGGAAATAAATGTCTAATTAATTCAAGTGTTTTTATTACTTAGCATCAGGGCATAAAACTATAGTTTTTCTATATGCTGCTGTTTTTTTGGAATTTTTAATTAAAAGCCAAAGATCTTGAAATTCAAAGATGTGAAATTCATACTAAGTAGCCACCATGCTATGGGAAAATGAGAAGAAAAGAAATAGGAAAAATCAAGCGACAAAACTATTTCAGGCAACAGTAGATATGAAAAGATGTGGGTGTCTTGGTGGATCAAAAACTGAACATGACCCAACTGGGTGGTACAGCTGTAGAAAAAAAACCAATCCTAGTCTGCATCAGGATCAAGAGAAGTCACCTAGACAATTACATCTAGTTCTGGAATATGTATTCTTTAATTAAAATAAATGGAGACAACTAATAAAATATTGTTATTAGTGTCTACTAGGATTAATAGGAAACTTTAATTAGTCACAACATTCCAGAGAGGCACTCAGCCAAGCATGGTCTTCCTAAGAGATGTTTCATTTTTAGTGCTGACAACTTTCTCCTTCGGATGATAGAGAAAGGTATCAGCAATTTATTTGCTATTACTGATAGTGAACATTAGTCACTTAAGTGACTTAAGAAACTGGGCAATGTATATCTTAAAAATAGCAGGGTAAGAGGAATATTGGGAAAAGTGACTATGTAATGTTGAAGTGCCTAATCAAGGAATCTAAAGCTAGATAAAAAGCTCAGAAAAGTTTTAATACAATAAAGGAATATAGTGTAAGAAATGGAAAGATAAAGTAGTTCACCAAGGAAGACTATAGGTCAGAGTTGGCGAAACTTTTTGTTGTTGTGTGCCAAAAGTATGTATGTGTGCGCGTGACAGCATGTGCGCGTGCTGGCACCCATAATGAAATGCGCGCCTGCTTCCGCGCACGACCCTCCCATGCTCCCCTGCGCATGTGCACATCCCTGTGCAAGCGCACATGCACAACCTCTTGCGCCCCGTTTTGGGCCTGGAAATCCTCCTGCACCAAACTTTGCCAGCACCGAGCCTCTGCCAGGGAGGGAGGGAGGGAAGCCTCAGCCTGCTGCTCCTGCTGCCACCAGGGAAGCAGCAGTGCGAGAATCGCTGGAGCGAGGGGGCACGCTTCCCTCCCTCCCCACCCAAGCGGGCTCCTTCTGTGGCCCCAAGCCTCTGCTGGGGAGGGAAGCCCTAGCCCGCTGCTCCTGCCGCTGCTGGGGAAGCAGCAGTGCGAGAATTGCCGGGGTGAGGGGGCATGTTTTCCTCCCTCCCTGCCCGAGCGGGCTTCTTGCGGAGCCATAAGCCTCTCCCGGGGAGGGAGGGAAGTCCCAGCCCGCATGTCCTTGCCACCCCCTCGTCCCTGGTGGTGGCGGTTCTCGCACTGCCACTTCCCTGGCAGTGGCATGATCAGCCGGCGGGGCAGAGAGGGCAGTGGGAGGGTTTCCTTTTGAAATAATGTGTCAAGCCTGAATTTGATTGGGGTGTGGGATTGTTTATATCCTTGGTTACTCTAACATGAATTCAGTTTGACACAGTTTGGAGCTGAAGGGGGGAGAGCTGAGGAGGATGGAGTCTTCAGCCAAAACAACATAGCTAGTCGATGAGTCGGGTACATTCCAACAGCTAGCTAGCCAGAGGAGGAGAGAAGTCACCAAGCAACCAGCTCTCATCCCGGTTGGACAATGTGACAGATTGTTTTGAAAAATTGAGAAACTCTTACTTATACTGAGGTGGAAAGTGTGGGTACTTTCAGTACTGGCTTTCTATCAGTTCATGCCAAGATGATGTATCTAAATAAATTTGTTCTTTGAGGAAATGAAATGCCTTGGAGTTCGATTTGTGATAGGTGCATTACTTGGAACCTGACATAATGCTTGTTTCAAGAGGTCTGCTTTCTTGAGGAGAGAGGAAAGGCAAGCCTCACAGTTACTCTTGACACTTGGCTGGATTCACATGAAGCAGAGAATTCTCTTGCATTGTAACCATGGAGTGAGATTGGATTTACTGGTCTATTTTTTTACTAGTATTTCACATGACAGAATGTTGTGCTCTGTAAGATCAGTGACCAACTAGGCTTTAGGTTAACTCCTAATTTGTTCTGGACAAGGTGTAATCTTTCTGTATTTGTGGTTCTACATTCACTGTTTAAATTTAGTAAAATGGATATAAAAATTATATTAGTGTTTTAGAAGTAAACTATGATATTTAAAATATTTCCCAATAAACGATTATTCAATTTCTTGCAGACATTTGTGAATTTCTGATACATCTTCACAGTTTATAGTCATTTTACTTTATCTCTAAAGAAGCCACATTTGCAGAATTGAAACTATCACTTGAAGAGTATTGAAAACCATGAGCTTTCTGCAGCATTTGAATTTAAATAAGAATAAAACCTAAAAAAAAATTTTTTTTCTTCCTAAAAAAAATTTAGGAAGACCATGAGTTGATAAAAATACTTCTGTTTTCACTGTTTATATTGTAGTTTATAAGAACTAGGAACTGTAAGAAATGACCTAATGTTTAATCCTTGCTTCAAACTCAAAATATTAACTCATTCTTTTTTATCATATGTTATTAACTAAATATTCATAAATACGAATGTTTGATTAAAATGTTTAATTGCAATTTAAATAGTTCTATTGTATATGGTTTATTAATTGAATTAAAACATTTCTTACTGAAGTGATGAATTCCACTTTTTAAAAAATGTATTCATATGAAATAAACTGGTTATTTTCAACAAGTATATGATTTTTTCCCTAACTCATTGGACAAAAGCAGTCAAAATGTAGCATATTTAAATGTATTTCATAGAAGAAGTATTCAGTGTATTTTAGATTTTCAGTTCACAAGTTTAAAAGTTCATTTTGATAAGATCATTTCCAGCTGCTGCTTTTAAGGTAGATCTGTAATAGGGCCTTGTTCAGTTGGGAACTCTGTCAATGAGGGAGCCAAAATAGCATGTATCACTGAGATCTGGCAGGGTCCAAAAGGTGGGTATGCATGGTCATTTCAGAGATAAGCCCAGCTGGTTTCCAGGTATGCATTGCTAGAGATCACAGGACGGGATGATGGTGTAGCAGTTGCCATCTAGGAATCCCTTATGGATTTCAGGTGTGCTGCTCTACAGATCACTGGATGTAAGACCTTTTTCATTAAATTGGGCTTTAGGGAGCAGTTTGGATTGTTGATGTTGAATTCATTTTTCGGTTGATAGTAGAGTTCCCCAGACTTATGGTCTTGGGGGATCTCAAGCTATCTACTTTAGGAATGGAGCTGAGGAGAGTTTATGGCCACAGATCTATCGCAGATCATCCAGAGCCCAACATAGGACAGTGATCATACTCCTAATTGGGTGGCATTATCAAGCATTGGGTATGTGAGCCAATATTGGGGAAACTGAGTATCTCAGCATGGCCAGATCATGCCCTGATTACTATGGAATTCTCTAGCACTGCTGTCCACTGTGGGTATGTTGGACCAATTTGATTGGTCCACCATCCATTGATGGACCCAAATGGGTTTCAGAGGCAACTGGGGTCTGTTCCTGATGGTCTGCTGCATAGTCCATCTGAAGTCCTGGTTGTTGCTTGGAATAGGGTGGCAGTGGAAGCTTTCTCAACCACATCCTCGATTTTTGCTCCAGGGGAGCCAACATACCTCCCTAGTTTGTATGTCTGGTCTGCAGATGGCTGGTTCTGTTCCTTTGAGAATAGAATCTCCTATCACCAACACTCATCTGTCACTTTCCTTTTTTAGAGCGTGCAATCTGGGGTGCTTTTCTGTTTATCCCAGGTGAGTTTGTTGAAGTGACTTTTTTAGGGATATTGGATGATGTCTCTTTTCTAAGTGTTTGCATGTTTTCTTTGAGGGGGAGGTTGTGGGTATTTTCACCTGGGGGAGAAATGGTTGCTCAGTTTTAATGGGGCTGCTTCTGATTGGGTTAGATTGAGCAGCCGGGGTTTGTTAGATGTGTGCTGCTTCTTTCTTTGATTATTGTGTTTCCTTTTATGTGTGACATACCTTCATTTGTCTTCCTCCAAGGGTTTATCAGCAGGGTCAAATCCTCTGGGAGTTATTTGTTCATTATTTGGTTCAATTTGGCCATAGCTTTCTTGCGTAGCTTGGAGTTTGGCTAAGGCTGCCTCTAGATCCCTTGGTTTTTCCTCTAGTAGTTCACATAACTTACATTTAATACATGTGTAATTTGGATGTTCTTTGGGCATAAGCACATACATGGAACATATATTGCATACCGCAATAGTATCAGTCACCTGTTCCATGAGTTTGTTTCTTTTTGCTGGTTCTTTTAAGGATATAAAGTTTTGTATCTTTTTTTTCTTTTTTCCTTTTTTCCTTTTTGTACTTGTTTTTATACCTTGTTATTTATTTTACTTGCTTACTATTATGTTATCTCTTTCTTCCCTATATTTTTTTAAAAAAATTGAGCTCCAGTTCCCTCCTATCTTAATTATTTAAGATTTGCCTTATTTGATTGATCTTTATTAATCCTATTCTTCCTTTATTTCTAATTTTCCACTCTTGTCCTTATTATTTGCCTATTTATTTATCTTTCATTTTCTGTCCTGTATTTATTTTTATTCTCTACCGGGCTCTTCCCTCCCTGCCTATTGAAACTTCAGGCTTAATTTGTTGCCTTCACTTCCCTCCTTTGCTGGTCCGGCCTTTTGTTGTTTTCTCTGCCAGCTCCCTTCTGTCCTTCAGTGCTCTGGTCTTTTCAGCCTCGTCCCCTGTTCTGGTCAGCTCTCTCGGCCGACCATGCAGCTTTCCAGTCAGCTCAGCTCTGCTGTTTGGTCTGCTCCACTCAGCCTTCCACTCAGCTCCACCATCACTTTCCCAGTTGCTCTCTGCGGTACTCTCAGGCTCTAGCTCACACACTGCCCTGTGCTGCTGCTGGCACTCTCTCCTCCCTGGTGCTCTGCTGCTGCTTTTTGCTCTGGAGCCATGTGGCTCCTGTTTGCTGTCTGTCATGCTGGGGATGCTACTTCCACCAGCAAACATGACTGCCTGGATGGTCCTCATTAAGTTTTGTCTCTCTTCCCTTCCCTTCCTCCCTGCTCTGTTCTCTCATTGATAATCCACAGCAAGTTCTCCTCTCCTCTTTTCTCCTCTTCCCTGCTTTGCTCTCTCACCAGCTCGCCTTTTTGTTCTTTGCCCTCTGTCGTCTGGCCTCTCCACCCCACAGCTGATTTTCCTTCCTGCTTCACAGCTGGTCCCACTTGCTCATTGGCTCACCTCTTTATTCTTGGTTGGCTTTGCTGCCTGCAGTCAGTTTGCCTCTCTGCTCACCTCATTCTGATAGGCCTCTGGTCTCTTGGGTTGGCCTTGGGTGCAGTTGGGCTTCTCTCAGGCCTCTCGGGTGCAGCTGGGCTGCTCTCTCTTTTAATTTTTCCAATCTTCCTCTCCTTTTCCTTTCCCCAGTCTTTTTTTCTTTTTCTATGACTTATCTTTCCATCTCCACCTCTCCTCCTACCATTTTATTTTATTTTAGTAGCAAGCAGGTATATACAAAAGTATGAAGGCTATTGCTTAATGCATTGTAAGCCGCCCTGAGTCTCCGGAGAAGGGCAGCATATAAATCAATCAAACAAACAAACAAACAAATAAATAAATTTTTCTGCCCTTGATTTTAGTCCAGTATCTAATCTCTTTCTGTGAAAGGTAGTTGAGAAGATGGCCATGCAGTAGCTTCTGAGAACCTTGGATGAAGTAGATTATCTAGATCCCTTTTAGTTGGATATGAGACAGAAACTTTCTCATCACACTTTTGGATGATCTCTGGCAAGGGCAGGATGAGGGTTGTGCATCCATCCTTGTCCTACTTGATCTACTGTGTCATCTCACCTCATTCCTTCCTAGGAAACTGCAACTTCACTGCAGACTGGCTTTGAATACCATCAGACCATGGCTTCCTTCTGGATTGCCTATAGGGATTGGGATTGAGTGGCACTGTATCGTGGGAGTTCATCTCCCAGGGTCAGTTTCAGTTGGTGATGATTGGGGAGGAGCTCCCTTACCCAGCCTCTACTATGTGAGGTGCCATGGAATTTGTTGCTCTCTATGTTTCTATTCAACATCTATGTGAGGCTCCTGGGTAAGATCACCATGGGGTACGATATTGTCTGCCTTCCTAGGTAGACCACAGGAAATGGACCAGATGAACTGTTTCTACATTACCTTATTATAAAAGTATATTAGCAGAAACTTTAAAGTCTGAAAGTTCAGATCTCCTTTTACAGCCTAATAAACTAGGGCAGATCCTTTTTAAGTTTCTTTCTCTGTCTGTTAAGCAGTTGTGGGATCTCCATCCCTCAACAATTTTATCTGATTATTCCCTAGACAACATCTCTTCTCATGTCTCAAAGTCATTCCCACATATCATTCCAATTATTCCTAATTATTCATTCCTAATTATACATTTCTGTCCAGGTTAATTAAGTGATGCTGTGGGCATCTTATCCCAGTGTCTGGAGTTTCTGAGCCAGGGGTGAAATGCTCCCGGCTCAGACCGGATCGCCCAATCCGGTAGCGATAGCAGCGGGTGGTTCGGAGAGCCGGTAGCAAAAATCCCTGCGCCCACCCCCCACCATGCCCAGCTGAGCCGCACGATCATCAGAGGCTTTTTTTTTTACTTTTAAAAGCATTTTTTTCTACAACTTCTTCTGCAGAAAAAATGCTTTGAAATCCTTCCTTTTTTTTCCTGTTTGCGTCTATATTTATTATTCAAATATATCAGAATGCCTTTCATATATGCTTTGCTTCCATCCCAAACCATTTCCATAGATGTACCCTTATGCATATTTATAATAAAAAATTCTTTCATAAATTTTTTACATTCTTTTACATTTTCCTCATATATAAACAGATTTTCATTTAACCTCCAAGACCTCTTAGATCCCCTTCCATACTCTAATTCCATACAGACTGGACTATGATCTGTTAAAACTCTTGGACAAATCTTCGTCTTCTTCACTCTGGAAAAGAAATCATTTGTAATTAATATAAAATCAATCCTTGAGAAAGATTGATGTCTATCAGAAAAAAAGGTAAAGTCTTTTTCTTTGGGGTTTCTCTCTCGCCAGATATCTCTCAGTTCCATATCCTCCATCATTTCAAAAACCGATTTTGGCAATCTGGCACGCGTTGAAATGTTCTGCAAGAGCCCCTTTTTATCTATTTTAGTGTCCAAAACTCCATTCCAATCACCCAATAAAATACATGATTTATAGTCCCATTTTAATAACTTGGAATGTAAAAGCTTATAAAATTTTTCCTGTTGTTGGTTCGGTGCGTAGACTCCAATTAAAAGTATTTTTTCTCCTTTTATTAAAAGTTCAATTGCTATAAATCTTCCTTGATCATCTGCTTTGATTAATTTGGCAATTAAATCTTTTTTTAGGTATATAACTATACCATTCTCCTTCTCAGGAGCAGATGCAACAAAATATATACCTAACCTTGCATTTATTAAGTATTTTTGATCTTTACTTCTAATATGAGTCTCTTGTAAACAAATTACATCATTTTAAAACTGTTTCAAATAATGAAATATTTTTCTCCTCTTTTGTGGTGAATTTAGGCCGTTAACATTCCAGGTCAAAAATCTAGTTGCCATTCTTGGCCCTCTGAAACACTTGGAGCATCTGCTGGAAATCTCCATGCATTTTACTTTTTGGCCTTGCTCCTCCCACTGCTTCTGTTTTTGTAGTATCTTGAATCATTTGAAGTTGCTGCACTCTTAATTCTTCTTGACCCTTAGCTGCCGCTCGAGTCTGTCTTTGATCCTTAGGTTCTTCTATCTCCAGAGCTTGAACAGTAGTCAAAAATTGTATTAATTCTTTTTGAATAATCAAATCACCCTTTTGGGCCTATGCCAACAATTCTTCTTTCTCCCCCTTTCTTGCCCCCTCTATTTCCGTCTTCCTTCTAGCTTCCTGGGGCTGAGGGCATCCAGCCTTTAATACATTGGTATAGAAATCTCTTGCCTTCCATACTGAATTGAGATGGTATCTTTCTCCTGAATAATTCACCACTAGACCAGTTGGAACTGGTCTAGTGGACCTGGACTTTGGGAGCCCGCCCCCGCTATCTTCGAGCGGTGGTGCGCTCCGACCCTCCAAGTTCTATCCGACCTCCTGGGGGTTTGAGGGATTGGGCCCCTGGGCTTAGGCTGGTTTATTTTAATGCTAGGTCTGTGGTCAATAAAGCTCCCCTCATTCGTGATTTGATTGAGGAGGAAACCGCAGACCTGGCATGCATTACGGAAACCTGGTTGGGCTCAGAGGGGGGTGTCCCACCAGGTTTCCGGGTGCTGCACCAGCCAAGAGCCCAGGGTAGGGGAACGGGGGTGGCGGTGGTTATTAGGGAGGTCCTTAGTCTGCGGGAGGTCACTGCTCCTAAGATTGATGGATGTGAGGCCCTCCTCATGAGGTGGGGCCAGTATGGTCAGTTGGGCTTGTTGATTGCATACCTGTCTCCCAGCTGCATATCAACAGCCCTGCCCGGGCTGCTTGATGCCCTCTCGGGGCTGGTGGTGGAGTTTCCCAGATTTATTGTTCTGGGGGACTTCAATCTGCCGTCCCTGGGTGTGGCATCGGGTGTGGCTCAGGAGTTAATGGCTTCCATGGCAGCTATGGACCTGACTCAGATTATCCAGGGCCCGACTCATGGGGGGGGCACACACCCGATCTGGTTTTTGTCTCGGAGCAGTGGCGAGATGAGTTCGGTGGGGGATCCCCTACTATTTATCCCCTGTCATGGACCGACCATTATCTCCTTCGGCTAGGCTTCCATTACGCCGCCCCTCCTCGCTGGGAGGCGGAACCGACCATCTGGTTCTGCCCCAGGCGCCTGATGGACCCTGAGAGGTTCCAGAAGGAGTTTGGGATGATCCCTCTCTCTCTCTCCCACCCCCCGGCCACAACCTTGGTGGAGGCCTGGGAAGAGGCTGCTACCGGGGCTCTGGACCAGGTCGTTCCTTTGCGGCCTCTGACTCGTCGCAGATCCCGGCCAGCTCCCTGGTTTACCGCGGAGCTCCGGGAGATGAAGCGGCGTAGACGAGGCCTAGAGAGCTGTTGGAGAGCAAGCCGTTCCGAATCCGACCGATTTCAATTAAGGTTGGCTACACGGGCCTACCTGGTGGAGTTGGTGGCGGCAAAGCACCGCTACTTCACCGATGTCATCGCGTCAGCAGAGAATTGCTCGGCTGCCCTGTTCAGGGTGTCCCGCTCCCTCTTAAATCAGAGGGTGAGGAAAGATCCTTTACAGGGACGAGCCGAGGAGTTTGGTCAGCACCTGTCGGACAAAATCGCTCGGATTCAGTACGGCTTGGACTCTGACTGGACACAGTCAGACGGGGGTGAGACAGCGGGTCCTGTGTTTTGGGAAGAGTTCGATTCTGTTACCCCAGAGGAAGTGGATAGGATCATGGGGAAGCTGAGTGCGACCACCTGTGTGTTGGACCCGTGTCCCTCCTGGCTGGTTTATTCGGCCCGGGAGGAGACACGAGGCTGGATCCAGGCGGTGATAGCGGCTTCTTTGAAGAAGGGAAACTTCCCGACCGCCTTGAAGGAGGTGGTGGTGAGGCCCCTCCTCAAGAAGCCGGCCTTGGACCCAGCTGTATTAAATCATTTTCATCCAGTCTCCAACCTTCGCTTTTTAGCGAAGGTTGTTGAGAATGTGGTTGCACGTCAGCTCCCGCTGGTCCTGGATGAAGCGGATTACCTCAACCCGTACCAATCGGGTTTCAGGCCCGGGTACAGCACGGAGACGGCATTGGTCGCACTGGTGGATGATCTCTGGAGGGCCCAGGATAAAGGTCATTCCTCTGTTCTGGTCCTTCTGGATCTTTCGGCGGCATTTGATACCGTCGACCACAGTATCTTGCTGTGTCGCCTCGAGGGGTTGGGAGTGGGAGGCACTGTTTTACGGTGGTTCTCCTCCTACCTCTCGGGTTGAACGCAAGCAGTGTTGGCGGGGGGGCAGAGATCAACCTTGAGGCCCCTCACCTGTGGGGTGCCTCAGGGGTCGGTTCTCTCGCCTCTCCTGTTCAACATCTATATGAAACCGCTAAGGGAGATCATCCGTGGTTTTGGGGTGAGGTATCATCAGTACGCTGATGATACTCAGCTTTATATTTCCACCCCGAACCAACCCAGTGATGCCCTCGATGTGATGGCCCGGTGCCTGGAAGCGGTACAGGTCTGGATGGGTAGAAACAAATTGCAACTCAACCCGGCCAAGACCGAGTGGCTGTGGGTACCGGCATCTCGGTTCAGGGGAGAGGTGCCATCGCTGACTATAGGGGGTGAAGTTTTGCCTCCTGTAGACAGGGTGCGCAACTTGGGCGTCCTTCTGGATTCACGGTTGAGCTTAGAAGACCAGATAACGACCATGACCAGGGGGGCATTCGCCCAGATATGTCTGGTGCGCCAGTTGTGTCCCTACTTGGACCGAGATGCCCTATGCACAGTTACACATGCGCTGGTCACCTCACGGATTGACTACTGCAATGCTCTCTACATGGGGCTGCCCTTGAGGACCACTCGGAGGCTTCAGCTGGTGCAGAATGCAGCCGCGTGGGTTGTGATGGGAGAATCCCGATACTCCCATGTTACACCCCTCCTGCGCGGTTTGCATTGGCTACCGGTTGCCCTCCGGGTGAGATTCAAGGTACTGGTGTTGACCTATAAAGCCCTACATGGCTTAGGACCAGGATATTTGGCGGATCACCTACAGCCAGCAACAACATCCCATCGCCCGGTTCGCGCCCATAGAGAGGGCCTACTCAGGGTGCCGTCGGCTAGACAGTGGCAGCTGGCGGCCCCCTGGGGTAGAGCCTTCTCGGTTGGGGCGCCCACCCTCTGGAATCAACTCCCCTTGGAGCTCCAACTAGGGCCTGACCTTCGCACCTTCCGCTGGGAATTAAAAACTTGGCTTTTCAAATCCCTTGACCTGGTCTGATGATGGGGTTTTAAGGGTTTTAATGGGTTAATTTTAAATTTTTTAGATTTTAGTCTTTATTTTTATTGTGGCTTGTGTTTTATTGTTGTGAGCTGCCCTGAGTCCATTGTGAGATAGGGCGGCATATAAGCCGAATAAAATAAATAAATAAATAAATAACTTCGCATCTATACTGTATCTGACGGTATCTCAGTTCTTCCACCAGAAAGGCATAATCCTTTCTGTCTCTCAACAGTTTGGGGGGAATTTCTTTCAGTGCCCCTGCACTTGAAGTTTATTTTTAAAAGTGACTTGTAGGATTTCATTGCGTAATCTCCTTGTTGTAAAATAAACTACAATGTCTCTTGGTAGATGTTTCTGTCTGGCCACCCATGAATTGACATGATAAATTTTGTCAATCTGCCATTCAAAATTTGCTTTTTGATCTTCCATTATCTGTGCAAATGCTTCTGAAAAGATCTCTCTCAAATTCTCTTGCTTATTTTCCTTGTGGCCTTTTATTCTCAGAGCAAATTCCATGTCTCTATATTGTATCATTATCACATCCGCCTCTGCTCTTTCCATCTTGTCCTGGACCTCCCCCATTTTATTTTCCAAGTTCTCATTAGACTGCTTAATTTCTTCCACTTTATCATCTATTGCTTCAATGTGTCCTGCCAATCCTTGTACTGCCATAATAATATATTCTCTAATTTCTTGGTTTCGTTTTTGAATAGTCTCTTTGATCTGAGCTATTTCTTCAGCAACTTCTCGAGTTTGCTCCTGAAACATTGAAGCAATTTTTTTTTCTGTAACAGAGGCTTCTGTTTTGAGGGCTTCCTGCAACATTTAAAATGTTAATATTGTTGGTTCCGTTGGAACAGAGAGAGATTGCAATCTGGACGTTTGAGCTGGCGAAGTCCCAGCACTTTTGGGGACAATAGCCTTAATTTGTTTTGAAGCCATTTTTAGTTTCCAATTTAAATTTAATCAGCTGCCAGAACAATAGATCCACCAAATCCAGAAATCAGTCTTTAAATAATATCAATCCTTTTTTAAAAAATCTCTGCTGTAATGTTTGATCTTCTCTTTTTTTTAAAAAAACACAAATCTCTAATTTTGAACAGGGGTTGCCAACACTAAAAGAAACTTTCCTTTTTAACTTTCACTTTCACGCCCCATTAAAGCTCAATCGCCATCTTGGTTTCACTTTCTCCCCTTAATAAGTCAGAAGGAAGTAATACACATTTGGAGTTAAAGTTCAGTACTTGCAGATCTGATCTCTCCTGAGTTTGCTCAGCCTGCTTCCGAATGATGTTTATTCCAAGCATTGTTTGGAGGGGTGGCGCGGTGTCTTCTTCTGCTTGAAGCAGAAACGTCCCGGATCCGGAGCTCTGTTGGGCTTCCAGGGAGCTCTCACCCTTCGAGCCCCAGAATTGTTCCTGGGGCTCCTTGGGGAGCTCTACCTATGCCCGTCTGCTCTCTTCCTCCCCTTTTCCCGGGGAGAAAGTTTTCAAGCCGCTAGATAGCTGATTTGCACTGTTCTAGCGGCTTTACGAGATCGCGGGGCTGATGCTCAAGAAAAGAGCGTCCTCGGCACCTGCGGTGCCACCGGAAGTTCGATTTAGAAGAGGAAATCAGAAAAAAAGAACAAGCTTTGATATTGAATCCAGCAGATAAGAAAATAAAAGAGGCAATTAATTTATTGCGAGGGCAATATAATATGTTAATGGCAGATCAGGTCGCAACTAATTTGCAATAAGCTAAACATAATACTTTTTGTAATGCTAATAAACCAGGGAGGTGGTTAGCATATTTGTTAAGGAAAAAACAAAAGTCACGGACCATAGAGAAAATAGAATATAAAGGTAAAGAGGTTTATCAGCAAAATATGATTAAAAAAGCATTTTTAGAATTTTATACGAGGTTGTATGCTGGTGATAAAATTCAAGGTACAGATATAGATAGATATCTACAGAAAGAGTATATTTCTACAATTACAAAAGAGCAAAGGGAGGGTTTAAATCAACCAATAACCACTGAGGAGATTATGTCTGCAATTAAGCAGTTGAAAGTGGGTAAAGCTCCTGGGACGGATGGCTTGACAGCTGCTTATTATAAACATTTGCAGTTAGAAATGGTGGGACCACTTAAAGAATTATTTACTAATATACAATCTGGAGGAGATGTACCCCCATCTTGGAGGACAGTTTATATTTCTCTGATTCCAAAGGAGGAGCAAGACCACACCCAGCCAAAAAATTATAGGCCCATATCACTCTTAAATACAGATTACAAGATTTTTGCTAAAATATTAGCAAATAGGTTAATGACAGTCATGCAACAAATGATTCATAATGATCAAACTGGTTTTATAAATGGTAGACAAATGAAGAGTAATGTAAGGCAAGTTGTTAATCTATTGGAGAATTTGGGGAAGAACAACCAAATCCCTGCGGTGCTGATATTTCTTGATGCAGAGAAAACATTTGATTGATTGAATTGGCAATTTTTATTGAAAATAATAGAAAAGATGCAGTTTGGGGAACATTTCACAAAATCTATTAAGGCAATATATCAGAAACAAACAGCGCAAATAATAATTAATGGTAATTTAACAGATACTTTTAATATAGAAAAAGGAACAAGACAAGGATGTCCTTTGTCTCCATTATTGTTTATTTTGATTTTGGAATTTTTGTTAAGTAAGATACGTGAGTCGGACAAAATAAGTGGAATTAAGATTAGGCAGTATGACTATAGATTACGAGCATTCACAGACGACTTGGTTGTTACTTTAACCCAACCATTACAGTCGGTTGTAGGTCTAATGGATATAATTAATCAATATGGACAAGTATCTGGATTTAAAATAAATGCAGGGAAAACTAAGATAATAACTAAAAATATGACTATAAATCAAAAAGAAGAATTAGAAATACTAACAGGATTTGAAATTGTAAAAAAAGTTAAGTATTTAGGGGTCTATATTATGATATCAAATGCGAAATTATTTAAGTATAATTATGATCCGTTGTGGCAAAAAATACAGAAAGAGATGGAAAACTGGAAAAAATTACAATTATCCTTGGTAGGAAGAATAGCAGCAGTAAAAATGAATGTTTTGCCTAAGTTTTTGTTTCTTTTTCAAGTGATACCAATACTTAAAAAAGATGAGAATTTGAAGATATGGCAGAAGGGTATTAATAATTTTGTTTGGGCAGGGAAGAGACCGAGAATAAAACAAAAAATAATGCAGGATACACATGAAAGAGGAGGTCTCAAAATGCCTAACTTAAGACTTTATTATGAGGCAGCTGTTCTATCAGCAATGAGTGATTGGATGAATTTAACAGAAGAAAGAATATTGAATATTGAGGGATATGATTTGGTTTACGGGTGGCATGCTTATTTATTATATGATAAGAAAGTGGACAAGACTTTTAAAAGTCATATATTAAGGAATGCTCTATTGCGTGTCTGGAAAAAGTACAAGTATAAACTAAACGAGAAGTTACCATTGTGGGCAATACCCAGACACTCGATAGAGAATATAAGTGTGGAGCAAAGGCAGGATGTGATTACATATAAAGAGCTTCTTAACAAGGAAAGAGGTATACTACAATTAAAATCTTTGAATCAACTAAGAGAAGAAAGGACAATTCGAACATGGTTTCAATATGTACAGTTGCAAGCTAAATGGAGAGAAGATCAGAAAATTGGTTTTCTCCAAAATGAGGAGACCTTGGTAAAACAGATTAGAGATCAAAGTCAAATGCATATAAAAAAGTTGTATAATGCGTTGCTAGAAATAAATTCAGAAACGGAGTTAGTTAAGGACTGTATGATAAAGTGGGCACAAAATATTGAAGAACCAATAATGATGGAAACATGGGAAAAAATATGGGTTAGAAATGTGAAGTTCACGCAAGCCCAAAATTTAAGAGAGAATTTTTATAAAATGTTTTATAGATGACATCTAGATCCTAAAAAGCTAGCCTGTATGTATCAAGTGTGCAACCTAAGTGTTGGAGATGTGAATGTGATGATGCCACATATTATCATATATGGTGGACATGTAAAAAAATTAAGGCATTTTGGATAAAAATATGGTGGATTATTCAAAATATTCTCAAAAAGAAGATAAAATTTACTCCACAGTTCTTTCTGTTAGGCATAATTACAGATTGTACTGTTATAGAGACTAAGTTGATTTTAAATTTAATAACAGCAGCCAGACTCTTGGTGGCACAGTACTGGAAGAAGGAAGACTTGCCTACTATTGAAGAATGGACACTAAAAGTAGTGAATTTAGCAGAGATGGCTAAAATTTCAGCGTATTTGAAGGACCATTCAAATGAAAGATATATATTGGAATGGAGAAGATGGATTGACTGTAGGAAGTTAGCACCCACCCCTTTCCTGGAAGAGTGAAATATTTTAGGAAATATGAAAAAGGCAGAATATTATATTTCCCTGGATGAGAAATATGAGAAGCATATTTTACAGACAAAGCAGCTCCCACCTTCCTGCCCCCCACCCTTTGTCAATGGGCCATTAAGGCCTGGGCCAGTCTACTCTACATAACAAAGATCTACCTCCTTCAGGCAGAGCCATAGTAGGAATTGCCAAAGATAGGATTAGCCCTCTACACCAGTGGTCCCCAACCCCCGGTCCGCGGACCGGTGCCGGGCCGTGGAGTACCTGGCACGGGGCCGCACAGCGGCCGGGGGACATGAACGCTGCAGCGCACGGCCCAGGAGCCTTTGCGCTGCAGCGTTCATGTCCCCCGGCCGCTTTTGCGCACTGGGCCGTGCGCAAAAGCTCCTGGGCCGTGCCGCCACCCCTGCGCGCGCTCAGCGGGCCGCGGCGATAAAAAGGTTGGGGACCACTGCTCTACACAATAGCAGCAGAAACTCACCACATGTGACCTGGGAAGCACATGTGACCATCAGCCAGCAATGCCCCCACTCCCTGGGAGTCTGACAACCAATCAGGATACTCTTTTGGGGCCCCAAGAAATGCAGAGCCAGGGAGAGCATAAAAACCCGAGGATTTTCTGTATCTGCCCCCTTTTCTGTTCAGGAACTCAAGCCATGTGATCCTGTCCACCATTAAACCATCTTTCCAAGCAGTCTCCATGTTTCCAGTGTCTGTTTTCCCCACTTGGAGTAGAACCTAGAAGGATGTTTCTTCCAACAGACTATATTCAAAACAAATATTGGACTAAAAAGTTTCAAATAGCTTATGAATGAAATCTATATTTCCTTTTTGAATATGTTTAGTTAGTTGAAAGGGGAGTTAAAGAGCAAGGGGGAGTTTGGAGACCACAGAAAGTTAGCTTATTTTAGCTTATGTTTGTTATGCTATACCCTGTTTTTGCTCTGGGAAGTCCGGGGGGGTGGGTGTCAGAGGGGGGATGGGGGGATGGGAGGGGGGAAAATTGTTTTAATGATTGTTAAAACTTTTTAAATAAAAAAAAAGGAAAAATGCTTTTAAAAGTAAAAAAAAAGCCTCTGATGATCGCGCGGCTCAGCTGGCATCTCAGAGGCTTTTCAAAGCATTTTTTTCTGCAAACTCTTCCGGGGAAGAGGTGGTTTAAAAAATGCTTTGAAAAGGCTCTGACCATCAGGCAACCCAGCTGGGATCATCAGAGAGACTTTTAAAGCATTGTTTTCTGCAACCTCTTCAGCAGAAGAGGTGGTAAAAAAAATGCTTTGAAAAGGCTCTGATGATCCCAGCTGTGTTCCTGATCGGCAGAGGCTTTTCAAAGCATTTTTTTGCATTTGCAGAAAAAATGCTTTGAAAAGTTAAAAAAAAAAAGTTGGCCACGACCACCCAGTCACATTAACCCCCCCCCACCAAGCCACGCCCACAGAACCGGTAGTAACAAATTTTACCTTTCACCCCTGTTCTGAGCATTTCAATGGGAATAACAAATTTCAGGTGAACCCAGGTCAGGTAATGGAGAAGATGGCAAGGAAGTGATGGGCAGCAGAGAGAAGGCAGAGCTGCTTAATTCTTTCCTTGCATCTGTCTTCATACAAAAAAAGAAAAGAAAAAAAGCCCAACCTAACAAAAGCATAGCTGTAAAACAGACTAGAAATTCAAATTAAAATAGGCGAGAAAATAGTAAGAGAACACCTATCCATTCTAGACTAGTTCAAATCACTAGGACCTGATCGATTACATCCCAGAGGCTGGAAAGCCATTTATTTAGAGATGCTCAAGTAGATATGCTTCTAGCATTAATCAGGACACTTAGAAATCTTGGATAGCGTATTTTCAAAGGTATACAATTTTGTCTGAATGGGTAGAATATATTTTTTTAACTGCACAATGTTGCGTGTTTTATTAAAGGGTTTTATTAAACCAAGAATAGTTTAAAAACCTTATTTGCCTTCAGAAAAATAAGAAACTGCTCTTTTCTCCATCGCGCGGGGGGGGGGGCGGAGTACTGTATCAGAGATAAAGACACAAAACTGTCAAGGTGGCTTTCCCGTTCCTCGCCGAGAAACGGCCCGTCATACTATCCCCGGTCATACAACACTGGCGGCTGGATAACATTAGAGTTTATTGTCTTTTGCTTTCGACTCTTGGCGACTCTCCGCACTCCCCTCTTTCAACTTTGATCTTTTGAATGAATAATAAAACACGGAAGTCGTGAGCCTTGGTTAATCCATCTTCAGGCAGTCTCAGAAGTAGAACCCACAGGACAAAAAAACTACGGTTCCTCCAGCACAACTCAGTTTATTTTAAATATTCCTGTTACGCATGTTGCTTACGCTTGCGACGGAGTCTGGTACAAGCTCCCCCTCGTAGCAACAGCACGGCACTGGAGGAAGAAGGAAAACAAACATTATTCCTTCGCTCTTCCTCTGCCCTCCCCGAAACGATCCAATCAGAGCTCCCTCCCTTTCCACGTGCCCTTCGTGACAGTTAGCGATCCTTCCTCGAAGAAGAGCGAAGGGACGGCTCGTGGGCTCGTTTGCTACAGTTCGTATCTTAGTGGAGACTTTTCATGAGGTTGAATTGATTGCATTTGGTCCTCCCCTTGACGTCTGCAGCGCCGTCTTTCTTTGGAATGATTTGTTCGTCAAAGATTCCTGTTGCTTAAAATAAAGTCCCTTGGCGTCGACAGTCTTCATTCCTCTACTGGAGCCATGGCTTTGGGAATGGTCCCCCTACTGAAACGTTGCTTGTTGCTTGGCCTTGGTGAGTGTTGCTTCGTGCCACTTTAGAATATGGCTATTTAGAGGCGAGAACAGAGAGGTGGGCAGGCCAAACACGACCGAGGTCATCCACACGTTGAGATGATTTAGGCTAAAATCTGAATGGGAAATTTAGTACGTCTGTGTTTCTGTGTACATATTTTGTGTGTGTTGACACCCAGGTATACATATGCTCTCTCTATGTGTCCATGTATTATTGTCAATCTGCCTTTTGATAATGATACTTATGATGGTAACTGGTGATGATGATTAATGGCAATACAAAACAATTTACCAAATTCCCACAAAATAACTTTTGCTTTGAATCAACAGACAAACCTAATTTTCTAACAATATCAATTTTCAGCTGCAGTGGAATTGTACAGTGCTTTCTGCATTTACAAATACAATTTGCACAAATTACTTTTGAGTTTGTATTCTGCTTCTGTTTTATCAACTTATGTTTTGCCAATCAGTGTATGAGATGCTTTGAGGTCAATAAGAACTCAATTCTACCTTCATTCTACAGATGTATTGCATTTCAAGTCTTGTCATCTTTGCTAACCATTTGGTAAACACCATGCAGGGCATTCACTGTCTTAGCCTTCAAGTTGATAGACTTAAAATCTGTCATATTCTAAATCAGGATAGGATGGAAATAGATATGATCCAGCTATAAGATTGAATTTCAAAGAAAGAAATGACAAAATCACGTGAGGTATTAATACCACTATAAATCCTTAGTAAGACCACAACTAGAATACTGCATCCAGGTTTGGTCACCACACTATAAAAAAGATGTTGAGACACTAGAGCAGGGGTGTCAAACTGACCACCCACAGGCCGGATGCAGGCCACACCCACTCCAGCCCTCCAGAGGCTGGAAACAGCCCGTTTGGCAACTTCCGGTGGGGCCTGTTTTTTTTTTGCTCTCCCCAGGCTCCAGAGCCTTTCTGGAGTTTAGCATTAGATCCCAGAATGGATTTTGGAGCCTAAAATGGATCCTACGTTGGCAGGAAAAGTAAGCAAGCATTCATAAAATCATAATCTTCTAATTAAGAAAATCAAAATTACCCAACTCAAGAAATAAAAACTCATGTAAAAAAGATAACATCATATGTGAAAAACTAAGTATACTTTATCATTAAATAGCTTATAGAATCAGTTTAGCAGCATTAACATGAAGTAATCATTTTCTGTATGACTTCATCAGACTCTCACATCATTGTGGAGACTTTTGGCCCACTTTTGTTTACAACATTCAATTCATTGAGGTTTGTGGGCGTTTATACACACTTCTCTTGAGGTCCCGTCACAGCACATCATTCAATCTGGATGATGTCTGGATTTTGACTTTGCAACTCCTTGATTCTTTTTTCAACCATTCTGTTTCAGATTTGCTAGTATCATTGTCCTGTTGCAATGCATGATCCAATGTTGTCTAAGCTTTAGCTGTCAGACAGATGGCCTCACATTTGTCTCTAGAATACTTTGATATACAGAGGAGTTCATGGTTGACTCAACGACCACAAGATGCCCAGGTCCTGTGGCTGCAAAACAAGCCCAAATCATCACCCCCTCCATCATTGTGCTTGATGGTTGATGTGAGATGTTTCTGCTGATATGTTGTGTTTGGTTTTTGCCAAACGTAGCACTGTGCATTATGGCTAAACATCTCCAGTTTGGTCTCATCTGTCCAAAGGACAGTATTCCAGAAGTCTTGATTTGTTCAGCTGCAACTTTGCAAACCTGACCCATACTGCCATGTTCTTTTTACAGAGAAAAGGCTTTTTCCTGGCAACCCTTCCAAACAAACCATACTTGTTTAGTTTTTTCTTTTTATATATATATAATTATTATTTTTTAAATATACATCCATATTGTGTGTGGACAGAGTTGGTTCTGGGTATCATTCATATTAATCCAATTCGCAGTAACAATATTAATAAACTCTATCACATTCATCAAATTTAAGTAATCCTCATTATATTGTTTAAACATACATAAACAAAAAATGCCTAATTCCTCATCTTTACCTCTACTTTCATCTATATGTTTCTTGTTCAATCTAAACACTTCTCTATTATGTATAGGCAAAGTTGTTTCTGTGTATCATTCATATTAATCCAATTCACACTAACAATGTTAGTAATCTCTATCACATTTATCAAATTTAAGTAATCCTTATAATATTTAAACCAGTGGTGAAATATAAAATTTGTTACTACCAGTTATGTGGGCGTGGCTTGGTGGTGGGGGTAATGTGACTGGGTGGGCATGGCCATTTTTTTTTTTTTTACTTTTAAAACCATTTTTTCTACAACCTCTTTAGCGAAGAGGTTGTAAAAAAATGTTTTCAAAAGGTTCTGACGATCCCAGCTGAGTTGCCTGATCGGCAGAGACTTTTTTTCTTTTAAATGCTTCTGCCAATCAAGCAACTCAGCTTGGATCGTCAGAGGCATTTAAAAGAAAAAAAATCTCTGCCGATCAAACAACTCCACTTGGATCGTCAGAGGCATTTAAAAGAAAAAAAGGTTTTTTTCTTTTAAAAGTCTTTGACGATCCCAGCTGAGCCGCGCGATCATCGGAGGCTTTTTTTTTTTTTTACTTTTAAAAGCATTTTTTCGGCTGAAGAGGTTGTAGAAAAAATGCTTTTAAAAGTAAAAAAAAAGCCTCTGATGATTGTGCGGCTCAGCTGGGCATGGGGGGGCAGGGATTTTTGCTACCGGTTCTCCGAACCACCCGCCTCCATCGCTACCGGATCGGGCGATCCGGTCCAAACCGGGAGCATTTCACCCCTGATTTAAACATACATTAAAAAATGCCTAAAGTGTAAATTTCTAATCTTTCTATTATTTTTATTCATTCTATAAAAATTTATATTCTAATATTTTCCCTATCTAATTTTATTTCTGCCTCTTTCAGCTTACAATCAGGCTACTTTAATATTTAAAGGACAATTCTTCGTATCCATCATCTCTTCTCCTCTTTAGTACTTCAACTCTTATCCATTTTTTAATTCGCCACCCACACTCCTCATCTTCATCTCTAGCTTCATCTATATCTTTCTTGTTTGATCTAAAACTTTCTCCCAGTACAACCTTACACTGCCAATTCTCCCAGATGTCTGCCCGTGTCCTAATCTCCTTATCAAAAAGGTATCTTCCTGTCTCTCCAGTTGTCTATTTGTCTGTTTTATTTTCTTCGGTCTTTCTCCCTTCATCAGCTGGTTTGTCAGACTTATTTTTTGCTTTAGTCCTTGATTTATTTGTTGATGTGACCAATCCATCTGTTCTCTTCGCTCCTTTTGCTTGCCATTTATCTTCCTCTTTGTCAAGCTGTTGCTTCATTTGCTAGTTTTTCTGATCCATATTTTTCCCTGTTCCTGTTCAGTTTGCTGGCTTGAGTAATCCATTTCATCTAGACTTTCTGTTGCTTTCACCAGTTCATGGGCAGTTTGATCTTTGTTCATTGTTCTTTGCAGAATGTTTTCCATTTTCTCACCTATATCATCAATTGAATCAGTGGTGAAATTCAAATTTTTTTACTACTGGTTCTGTGGGCGTGGCTTGGTGGGTGTGGCTTGATGGGCATGGCAGGGGAAGGATACTGCAAAATCTCCATTCCCTCCCCACTCCTGGGGGAAGGATATTGCAAAATCTCCACTCCCACCCTACTCTGGGACTGGCCAGAGGTGGTATTTGCCAGTTCTCTGAACTACTCAAAATTTCTACTACTGGTTCTCCAGAACCTGCTGGATTTCACCCCTGAATTGAATCCATAATATTTTGGAACAACGAAGTCATCTCATTAAAAAGTCCTCTCAGGACTTCTGGCGGTGACGTCACTGTGGAGTGGAGCAAGGGAATGGGGCTCTGTTCCCATTGCCTAAATTTTTCTGTTGGGAGGCCCTAAAAAGGGCACAGTTAATCCCAGTGGGATCAACAGGACAGAGGGGAAACTTGGAGGATGTCGGAGAGAAGAGCGATCTTCCAAATGGACAGGAGAACCCCTTTGAGACTGGCAGAAAAGAAATCAGCCATCTTGGCCGATTCAGAATTGTGACAGCTGCAGAGCAGGAAGAGAATATAGAAAGGCAACACAACGTAATTGATGAGAGAAGATATCTCTAAAGTGCAGTAAAAATTTATTGTCTAACAGTGTAGCTGTAGAATTGAGACTCTAAAGAATCAGGCAGGATTTCCGCCCCAAAGACAGTGGTGACTAAGAGATCGGAGCAGCTGAATTTATCTAATAACCAGTGACAGTGCAGGGAGGAGAAGACAGACAGATGGGAAAAAAGAAAAAGAAACTCCGGATTTATACTTAAATGGACATTGACTGTGATATATGATATGTTTTGCGATGGATTGGATACGTGACTATACTAAACTGGTGATTATAAAAACCCTACAACTTTATAAACTTTACGAACTTTAAAAATGGAAAAAAACCTGTAAACTACAAGGAGAACAAGAGTGCCATATAGGGATTAGAGGAACTATAGAACAAATTCAAACGGTTTCATTAAGAAATTTAAAGAAAGTTGGAAAATATAAAGATATAGAAGATAATAGGCATCAGGTGATTGAGACTGAATGAATTACCAATGAGGACGATTTGGTATTCATTCTAGAAGAACCACTAGAAACAGGACCCAAATTAGTTCAAAAAATAGAAGAATTCGGCAAAGTAGTAGGACTTAAAATTAATAAGAACAAAACAAAGATAATAACAAAAAATCTTATTAAAAAATAGGAAAGAGAATTGGAAGAAAGAATGGGCATGCAAGTGACCAAGAAGGTAAAATATCTGGGAATTTGGTTATCAGCAAAATGTTTATCATTTAAAGAAGACAACTATAGCAAAATAATATAACAAATAAAAAAGGATCTGGAAAACTGGAAAAAATTACAACTGTCACTTATCGGAAGGATAGCTTCCATTAAAATGAATATACTATCAAGAATACTGTTTCTATTTCAAGTAGTACCAATAAATATAGGGAATTTTTTTTTTGAAGACTTAAATAAATAAACAACAAAATACATTTGGCTGGGGAAAAAACCACGGATTAAATTAAAATTATTACAAAAAGTATTTGTTTAGTCTGTATTTATAAATAAAAAAACTTTTGAAAAATAAATAAATAAAATTATTACAGGAGAAGCAGAGAGAAAGGAGACTTCAGGTTCCCAGATTGGGAGATGTATTACCAGGCAACACCGCTTACATGGATTAAGGATTAGATAGACAAAAACAAAAGGATTTTGACATTAGAAGAACACAATTTACTAATTGGCTCGCATGCATTCATATGGGATGGGAAAAACAAATCACACAGTTATTTTCAGAGACATTATTACAAATATGGCAAAAAACCAAAAAGAATCACTACAACAAAACATCAAATTGGTTATCAACAATGGAAGCGTTAATCTACCCAAATGCATTAGATATAGACAAAATAATACAATATAAAGACCTGTTAAATGATCAGGGGAAACTAAAAACAAAACAAGAACTAAAATATCAGGGTATAGACACTGATTGGTGGCCATTTATGCAGATTCAAATCAGATACAAGAAAGACTCAGAACTATGCGGATTCTACAAAGAGCCACAAGAATTGGATAAGATTTTACAAGGCACAGAAGAAAAATTGATCATGAAAATATACAATTACTTATTGCAATATAGAATGGAGGAGGAGGTAGTCAAAGAAACTATGATAACCTGGCCAAAAATTTTGAATTAGAGAAATTCAAGAATTCAAGAATAGAATTAGAGAAATGGGAGAAATCCTGGGGGAAAAAATTACAAATTGACCATGTCAACAGCTTATAAGGAAAACCTGTATAAAATGTTTTACAGATGGCACCTTCCACCAGCAAGATTGACCAAAATGTCCCTGAACACAGCACCAGATTGCTGGAAATGCAGACAAACTCAGGGAACGTATTACCATATGTGGTGGAAGTATGCCATAGCAAAAAAATATTGGATTAGAATAAGAAAGTGGCTCGAGGAGATAATTAAACAGCAAATAGAACTGAAACCGGAATTATTCCTATTAGGCATACTTACAGGAAATTATGATAAAAAAACACAATACTTAATATTACATGTAATAACCACAGCCAGAATTGTGTATGCACAAAACTGGAAAAATAATATTATACCATCAGAGGAAAGTGTGATAAGAAAAGTGCTGGAATGGATAGACTGACAAAAGAAATAAAAGATAAAGAAGAAACGGAATACTATTTGGTATGGAATGTATGGTACAAATGGTTAGAGGATAGATGTAAAAGTTAAGAAAATATCAAAGAAGATTTAGGAGTCAGAAAATAGTAATAAATCTTATAAATATATACGACATAAAATGTATGTTTATAAATCAGTAAATTTAGTATGTATAAAGGACAATGGACCCATATGTACAAAAACAGAAACATAGCGGATGTATAACGATGTTGCAAAGAGGAAAATTGTTAAAAACTTTTTAAAACTGTTTAATAATTTTTTTTTAAAAAAAGTCCTCTTATTTCCACAGCTGTTCGTTCAACTCCAGCCATAATAGCAATAAAGGTGAAATAAACAATAAAGCCACAATCTAATTCAGAAAGAGTCCACGTTTCAAATCATTAGTAAATGGGGCTCTTCTCTCAAATTTCCATGCTGCCTTTTTTCCAGCAGGTATTTATTTCACTCAAAATCCATTTCTTTCAAACAAACTCAATTATTTAAATGAGCCAGTTCCAGCATTTACTCAATACTCTGATAGTCCAACGTATTTTCCAAGTTCTTTAAGTCTGCTCTGTGGTTTTAGTCTTTTATTCTAGCTTCCCAGAGTCTCTTTTATAAAATGTCTTATTTCCACCTTTGATAAGCATAAGGCAATATTGTTTAGTTTTTTTCTAATTGCACTGTCATGACCTTTAACATTTAACTGAGGCCTGTAGAGTCTGAAATGTAACTCCTGGATTTTTTGCAATTTCTCTGAGCATTGCACAGTCTGACGTTAGGGTGAATTTGCTAGGACGTCCACTCCTGGGACGACTGGCAACTGTCTTGAATGTTTTCTACTTGTGAATAATCTTCCTCACTGTAGAATGATGGACTTCAAATTGTTTGGAAATGGCCTTATAAGCCTTCCCAGATTGATGGGCAGCAACAATTGCTTCTCTAAGATTATCGCTGATATCTTTCCTCTTTGACATTGTGTTAACACACACCTCAGTGCTGGAGACAATTAAATTCCTAAAACGTTGGTTTTTCTAAAAGTAGTCACATTTGCTGAGGATCAATTGATCAAGGGCACCTTATTAGCAGAACCTAGCTGCTACTTAGCTTCTTCATACCTATGGAAGTATTAAGGGTATACTTAGCTTTTCATACATGGTGTCAACTTCAAACTGAACCTGGCAGAAGCCATTTTGTTGGTTCTCAGTTGCCACACAATGAAACATATTTACCGATTGCATGGAATCCCGAAGAGAATCATATCAGATCAAGGAGTTCAATTTACGGCCAAGTTCTGGAGGGAATTTATTAAGCTAATGAGTCTTCCCAGGGTTTAATTCAGTTTTGCATCCAAGTACAAATAGGGCAGAGGAACATGCAAATGCAATGGTAGAGCAGTACTTGAGGTGCTATGTCAATTACCAGCAAATTAACTGGCACAACCTACTGCCATTTGCTGAGGAGACGTACAGCAATGCTGTGCACAGCAGCACAGGGCTCACTCTATTTAAGGTAGCTACAGGGGTAGAATTTGTTCCCATGCCTGAATACCCACAGGAACCCACTTCATCAGTGAGTCTGACAGAATGGGTAGATTCACTGCAGTGTGTGTTGGGAAATGTGAAATGAGCATAAACTAAGGCCGCAGAAACACAAAAAGAGCAAGCAGACAAAAAATGAGCCCCCCAGAGACTGTTTTATATAGAAGAGAAAGTCTACCTCTCCCCCAAATACCTGAAACTGAAGTTACCTTGCAAAAAACTGGGACCTAAATTTATACGACTTTCCCCATCGTAAAAATCATCCACCCGGTCAAAGTAGTGCTGAAACTCCCATGTTTGCTAGGGAAAGTGCATCTGGTTTTTCACAGTTGCTTATTGAAGCCGGTAATAGGATCGGAGTTGAGTCTAGTAGCTCAGGTAGCCCCAGGTCCTATCATAGTGGAAAGGGAAAATCATTACGAAGTACAAAGCTACAATACCCAGTGCAGTGGAAGGCTTACCCTCTGTCAGAAGCTACATGAGTAAAGAGTAAGGACATAAAAGCAAATAAGTTAATCAAGAAGTTCCATGATTAAAAAAAAAAAAAGGAATAACCTGGTGATGGGAGGGGTGGCAAATGTCAATATATAAGAATTCATAAACCGGAATAGCCATAACAACAAGTCAGCCAATGGGAACTGTTTGGTGACTGAGAGCCATGTCAAGACAGCTTGGAGCCTGGGCATGGCTTAGTTTAACTGTTCTGTGTATATAAGCTTGCTTCTAGTTCTTGTCCTTGCTTTTACTTCTACTTCTACTTCTTGTCCTTGTACTTACTACCATGTTGCAAGAGCTGCATGGGTATTATATACATGTGTCATGTTATATATTATTGTATATAAAGAAGCTTCTTCTATAAATGAATCCTGCTGAATTATTTACTTGTGTGCTCGCTGGCTAGCTACAGACTCTAACAGCTAATAGGGACTTAATCTGTCTGTACTTGATGTTTTCCAGGTACTTCTAACTCACTAGGGGAGATCTGATTGTCAACTTCAAACCGAACCTGGCAAAAGCCATTTTGTTGGTTCTCAGTTGCCACACAGTATGGGAGGGGGGAAGGAGGTTGGAATGCACTTCCACAACACCCCTCTATCTTGTGAGAACCAAGGTCATATCAACAAGTGTCAGATGAGAATGGAGAGTAGTGCCTAGAGAGCCCACCAATGAACCTAATTGGACAATGTGACCTGTGACACTTGGAGAGGGGACTATTTACTATTATAACTATAATGAAACCACGGAAAATATTCAGACTTGGTTTTACATTTAATCATGCTGATATGATGTGCCCAATTAAGAAGTTCTTTGAGAGAGATCTGAATCTCGGAGTTCTGATTTGCTTGGGCTCATTAGTTAGGAACCTTGACATATGTCTTCTCCATTTTGGCTTTCTTTCTCTAAAATAAATGATGATGGGGTGTATCATGTGTTGTTGTTCATCTGAGTTTGTATTTACATACTTTTAAGAGCTCCTAAGTGTAAGGATCACCTCTCCTTCCAACTTAAGAAAGTACGAACTCTTGAAACGTAGTTGTTCAAAAAGATTCTTTTATTAAGCAGAAGTGAAAACCATCCAGCTAAAGCACAATCTGAATGCCCTTAGGCAAAGCAGTAGGATTAAAGTGGTAGAGACCCCTCCCTTTAAGTCAGAATGTAGATTTCAGCCAATACACAAGTGTGAAGATATTTTCTTTACTATTTCCTTTGAGAACCCGAACAAACATGCATTCCCACCACTACCCTTTAAAGTGAGACAACCCACATGGCTATCATAAAAATCCCTGCAGGTAAAGGGAATCTCAGGCTTCCTTGGCACCAGGATATAGGTTGTAAAATATCTGATGACACAGGCCATGCTAGTAAATCGAATCCAAGTCCCCCCTTCCTCCACTTGAATGGCAGTATCACTTTTAGGGATCTGACATGCTACCCTCCTTAGAAAACAAAAGGGTCCACCTGTAAAAAAACAAACAAACCCAAATATACACAAGATTTCATGATAGTAGATCAACAAGGTTTGTTAGGGTATTGGGAGTGAAATTTTCTCAGTAAGATTGGAGCCCTAATGGGGTGTTTAGCGACCCATTCATTGTGTGCTGATGGTAAATGTTTCCAAGCAACTAAGTATTGGACTTTCCCTCTGTGGATCCTAGAATCAAGGATTTCCTTGATTTCAAAGTGTTGTTCACCTTCAATCATGATGGGAACAGGTGGTGTAGATGCAGGTAGTCTGAGGGATGAGATTACTTCTTGTTTGAGTAAACTGATATGGAATACTGGGTGGATCTGCCTGAGTGTCTTTGGAAGAAGTAATTCAACTGCTACTGGATTGATGATTCTAGTGATAGGGAAAGGTCCAATGAACTTTGGCCCTAGTTTCTTTGTTGGTTGTAATGATTTCAAGAATTTTGTAGATAAATATACTCAGTCTCCAATATGAAAAGGTTTGGGTTCCATCCTTTTCTTGTCAGCTTGAATCTTAAAAGCTTCTCTAGCTTCCTGTAAGGCTAATCTAACCACTGCCCACGTGTTTTGCAAATTATCCATCCACTCTTTAAGTGAGGGGATGGTGGGTTGTTCTGTGGGTAGTTCAGGCATGGGGCTGAAATCCTGGCCTGTTGCTACTCTAAAAGGGGTAAAACCAGTGCTTGAATGTACAGCATTATTAAACGCAATTTCAGCAAAAGGCAAAAGTTCGGTCCAGTTATCCTGTTGAAAATTAATGAAACATCTTAAATATTGTTCTAGTACCGAGTTCAAAATTTCAGAATTACCATTAGTACAAGGATGAAAAGATGTGCTCAACCCCTGGCCAGTACCAAGTAAGCCCAAAAACGCCATCCAAAAGTTGGAGGTGAATTGAGCCCCTCTGTCGGAGATGATCCTTTGTGGAGCACCATGAAGTCGATAAATGTGTATTAGGAATAATTTAGCTAAACTTTAAGCAGTTGGGATCTTTTGGCAGGGTATAAAATGTGCCTGTTTTGAAAATAGGTCTGTCACAACCCAAATAACAGTATTTCCCTCACTGTTTGGCAATTCCACGGTGAAATCCATAGCGATCTCTCTCCAAGGTGCTGAAGGTTCAGCTACTTTCTGCAATAGACCTGGGGATTTCCCCGGCGTCTTTTTGCTGCTGCACAAATGGGGCAGCTAGCTACATAGCTTTCTATGTCCTTTTTTAGTGATGGCCACCAAAATTGTCTTTTAATCAGGTGTAAAGTTTTCACAAACCCAAAATGTCCAGCTAATTTGGAGTCATGGCACCGTACCATTAAGCATAGTCTTTGGCTTGCAGGGACATACAACTCCCCCCCCCCAAGCCAAGTCTTC
This sequence comes from Pantherophis guttatus, assembly GCF_059756535.1. Classification (NCBI taxonomy): domain Eukaryota; kingdom Metazoa; phylum Chordata; class Lepidosauria; order Squamata; family Colubridae; genus Pantherophis; species Pantherophis guttatus. The sequence continues at coordinate 180,665,239 of NC_142063.1, read as the reverse complement.
TTTCAGCTGGATTTGTTGTTCAAAAACCATTCATCAGTGGCCAATGCTTGTTTAAAATTTTGGGTGATGTCATTGTCCGTCACTGTTTCTTGTTTTTCCTGGGATCTGGTGACTACTTTAGCAGCTAGTTGATAGTTTGTACTATAGGTTTGATTACGTCTGACTTTGCACTAATGTATTGCGGTTTTCTGGATAGCGCATCGCCAGAAAGTTTTCCCCCCCCCGGGAGGTATTTTACAGTAAAATCAAACCGTTTAAAGTACTGAGCCCATCGCACTTGTTTTGGGGAGAGTTTCCTTGGGGTCTTTAGGGCTTCTAGATTTTTATGATCAGTCCAGACTTCAAAAGGGGTCTTACTGCCTTCTAGGAAGTGCCGCCAGGTTAACAATGCCCAACGAACTGCATACGCCTTTCTCCCAAATAGCCCACCTTTGCTCAGTCTCATTCAGCTTTTTGGATGTGTAAGCGCAGGGTTGTAGTTGGTCTTGCTCATTCTTCTGAAGCAGGACCGCTCCTATTGCCACATCGCTGGCATCTGCTTGTATGACAAATGGTTTCTCCGTGTCCGGGTGTTGTAGAATTGGTTCTGCCGAGAACAGCAGTTTAAGTTTTTCAAATGCTGCCTGGCACTCCATAGTCCAGTTCAATGGTTGCTTTGGTTTAGGGTTGTCCTCCCCCTTCGTTTTTAAGAGCTTGGTGATGGGGAGGGCAATCTGAGCGAACGCAGGGATAAACTGGCGGTAAAAGTTGGCAAAACCCTGGAAGCTCTGTAACTGTTTACACGTGCGTGGAGGGTTTCAATCAAGTACAGCCTGCACTTTTAGAGGGTCTATCTCAACCCCCCAGTGTGAAATGTGGTATCCCAAATAGTCAATCTTCTCTTGATGGAATTCACATTTGGAAAGTTTGGCATAAAGTTTGGCAGCGCGGAGTTTGTTTAAAACTGCCCTGACTAGTTTTATATGTTCTGCTTTGGTCTCGGTATAGATTAAAATGTCGTCCAAATAGACCAGAACCCCCTTATATAAATGCTGATGCAGTACTTCATTTATTAACTGCATAAACACTGGAGGAGCTCCTTGCAACCCAAAGGGGAGCACCTTGAATTGGTAGCAGCCGAGGGGGGTGTTAAATGCCGTTTTCCACTCATCCCCTTCCTTAATTCTGACACGGTAGTAAGCCTCCCTTAAGTCCAGCTTTGAAAAATTTTTCCCTTTAGTGAGGTGTGCTAACATATCTTTCATAAGGGGGAGAGGATACATGTTCTGCACACTGATAGTATTCAGGTTTCAAAAGTCAACACATAGGCGTTTTGAGCCATCTTTTTTCTCTCTAAACACTGGAGCTGCAATTTTTGGTCAGGCTGGCTCAATGAAACCCCTTGCTAGGTTTTTCTCAATGAATGTTCTCAGCTCTTCCAACTCCCTTGGTGACATGCTGTACATCTTGGGTTTAGGGAGTTTCGCGCCGGGTAAGATTTCTATTGCACAGTCAGTGGCGCGGTGGGGGGGGAGCTCATCTGAAGCTTTTTCGCTAAAAACCTCAGCTAAATCCTTGTATTCTATGGGTATGCCCTCAGTTGGTGTGGCGTGACCAGGCATGGCTGTTTCTCAATTCTCTGCCCCCTCAAGTCCTTTATGTGGATACTCAGCAAAAGTCACCTTCCTCTGAAATTTTATGATGCCTTGTTTCCAATTGATTTGTGGGTTCCATCTTTTTAGCCACGCAAGGCCCAGAACCAACTGCCATTCCATGCCAGGTGCCACTATAAATGTAAGCCTTTCCTCGTGGCTTCCGATGCCTATATGTAGAGGCACGGTGGCCAGAGAAGCTGGCTCCCCTCCTGCTATTGACCCATCTAGTTGGCAGAAAGCAATGGGGGTTTTCAGCTTTTTTACGTTAATCCCTAACTTCCCTACTAAGGTTGGGCTGATCAAACAACGGGTGCACCCTGAATCCACTAGGGTGGGGATACTTATCTCCCTGTCCTGGTTTGGGATAAATAGTCTTAAGGGGAGGGTAAGCGGTTTAATTGGTTTGCTTACCAGTGGCTCATCATCTGGATCGCTTCCGAACGAGTGTGATTCCTCCTGTTCAGATGCCAGGGTTTCTTCCCCAAAGAGGGGAGGGGATGGGACTTCTACGGTCTCCCTGCTCCTCAGAGCAGTCTCCTTCCCACGCCGACCCGGTTTTTCAGGACCCTCCCCCGGTGGGTGGTTCCGGGTGGGTGTTTGCGAACGACACTCTGCAGCTCGGTGCCCTTCTTTTCCACACTTGAAACAGGCTGAAGATCTCGGGGAGAATGCGGTTTGTGGTTTGTGGGGCTCCTGCTTCCATTGGGGTGAGGATTTCTTCCATGCTCGCCCCACTCGATACTGGTTTCTGGCCATATCGATCTCAGCTCCTTTGGCGGTGACATACCATTCATGTAGGTCATTCGGTGCCCCTCAGGCCACGCAGGCATTGTATAGGTCATCACTCAGTCCGTCCTTGAAACAGCTCACCAAAATATCTTCCGGCCAGTGCACACGACACGCGAGGTCCCGGAATTCTTCAGTATACTCTGTACTGGCCGTCGCCCCTGCCTCACCACCTTAATGCAGTCGCGTGCTTTGCGATCTGCCAGTGGGTCCTCAAACCGACGTCGCAGGGCCATCATGAAACGGTCAAAATTCTGCAGTTCTGGTGCGTTGGCGTTATGTAGGGTCACCATCTATTTGGCTGCGGCACCCTCTAGGGCTAGGGTCACAACTTGCACTCTGGAGCCTTGGGTTTGGAAATCACGCCCATACTCTTGCATGTAGGTGAGCACATGTGCCACAAAGAATCCTAATTGTTGCGGATTCCCATCAAACTTCACCCCAAGGGGGGGAGTTTCTCTTTTCAGTTGAGGAGCCCGGGATTGGTTGGGAATGGGCACCAGTGTGCATGCTGCCTGGGGGGGAGGGTTTGCTGGGTCTTCTCCCGCTGCTGCTTGCACCATCTGCTCGATAGGCGGGCTCCAGGAGGGGGGTGCCTCTCCTGGCATCATCCACGACTGCTGCCCTTTCAGTGCTCTTTGGTTGTTGTCCTGGCTCCCTTCGGATGTTAAGATTTTCCGAAGTCTCCATCACCAATTGGGTTATATGCTTCTTCAGATAGTCCTCCCTCAGGGGTGCTTCGGTCAGTCCCCCCTGGTCTCGGCCAGTCCACCCAACTGCACTGGAAACAAGCCAACACCAGAACGGAATAAAGCAGTTGCAATCCTTTAATTAGGTTCAGCACAGCAAACACAGGCAGGAGAAAGGCACAAGCCGGAAACAAGGTTTAAAGTTAGCGCTACACGCAATGGAACTCACATTTCGAAAGCTTTATAAACAGTTTAGCCGCTAACAACTTCTCTAAAACCTGACGGACTAACACAACGTGTTCTTCCAAGGTGCGCGTATATATTAGAATGTCGTCTAAATAAACAAGAACTCCTCTATACAAATGTTCATGCAAAACTTCGTTGATAAGCTGCATGAACACCGCTGGAGCGCCTTGAAGTCCAAACGGCATAACTCTATATTGGTAGCTACCAAGAGGGCAGTTAAAAGTGGTCTTCCATTCATCGCCCTGTTTGATACGTACTCGGTAGTACGCTTCCCGTAAATCGAGTTTTGTAAATACCCGTCCTGTAGATAGCGCAGCTAACAAATCCTTCATAAGCGGAAGGGGGTATAGATGTTCTATACATACTCCATTCAAACGTCGGAAGTCAACACATAACCGAACCCCACCGTCCTTCTTCTTCCTGAAGAAGACTGGGGCAGCCATCCTAGATCTACTAGGGACGATGAAACCTCGAGCTAAATTTTTGTCGATATATTGTCGTAACTCGGATAATTCTTGTTGGGTCATGGAATACATCCGAGGTTTCGGTAACGTAGCCCCAGGCACCAACTCGATAGCGCAATCCGTAGTCCGATGGGGGGGTAGTACTTCGTATTCCTCTTCACTAAACACGGCTGAAAGGTCTTGGTAAACAATAGGAAAGTCCGGTGTAAGCAACACCTCTGTGGAGGCACAGCTATTGTCCTGTCCCTCATTCGACTGTCCCACTGAAGAAGCAGGGGACGGGACAGCAGGTCCCAAAGGGATTCTAAGCTTACGATAACCTCCCTCCCACCAGATGTGAGGTTGCCATTTATCTAACCATGTGAGACCCAGAATAACTGGCTCTATCATTTGGGGCTAGCGATGCGAAACCGAGCCTCTGGCCGGGAAAGGCCCTCATCCTGCCAAGACTTGCCTTGTAACGGTTCCGCCCCAGCGGCCCAGGGTTGCCAAGACGGGGCGTCCCGGAAACTCCCTTCTCCAAACCGATCTCTTATGGCATCCATAGCACTGGATTCAGGCCCTGTATTATCATAGCCCCAATCCGCCTCTTCCTCGTCTGTCCAACGTCTCTCCCGCCAACCTCTAAATGACGGACCCAATGGGGGGGTAGATGGCCATTGGGGCCCGGTATGAGTAGAACTAGGCCACCAGCCCCCACTGGAAATCTGTCCCGAAGGGTCTAGCCCTTGACTCTGCGCACCAGCCGTCTCCACACAGTCCTCCTCACGTGGCTGGCACAGCTTGAATCTGACTACCGGTTGATGAGGGGTTGCAGTTTGTAGCTTCTCCTCTTCCACAACCACCTCCTCCATGTCAGCCTCTAGAGGGACCTCCAACTCCGAATCACCCAGTGCCGTCCCTTCTGCCATCACCGACAGCCTTTCTCACCGGACTGCAGCTAGGGAACGTAGGCAGTTGAAATTGGTGAGTGGGGGAGCGCTAACTTTCTCTCGGCCAGTCCACCCAACTGCACTGGAAACAAGCCAACACCAGAACGGAATAAAGCAGTTGCAATCCTTTAATTAGGTTCAGCACAGCAAACACAGGCAGGAGAAAGGCACAAGCCGGAAACAAGGTTTAAAGTTAGCGCTACACGCAATCGCAGTGTAGCGCCTTTTATCTACACAGCAATAAATCAAGTGGCAATTAAACAGTTAACATCACCCCTCCTTCCCCTAGCTGGCCTGAAGGAGGAGCACAATAAATCAATTAACAATCAAACAGTCAACATCATCCCTCCTTCCTCAAGCTGGCCTGTAGGAGGAGCGCGCCTCTGTTACAGCACAAGGCAGCGTCATCTGCAAACACCATGCCCCCCCCATCTCCGATGAAAGAGTTTGCTTCGTTTTGTGTGCGGGTGGTAAAGACTTCTCAAACAGCTGATGACACGCCCCCGGAGAGTCCAACAGCTTGCCCCCTCCTCGTCGTCCTCCCTAGTGATGGCGAGACCCAACCGAGGCTCGACACCTGGTCAGTAAGAGCTTCTAGTTCCAGTTTCCACCCCGGTTTTCAGTTGCCACGGTTGAGGGTGACTCCTCTGGTTCTCTCATCTCAGCCATCTTTCTTCCCAATGCCAATCGACCAGCGGGGTTTTTCCAGATTCCCCAGGGTTACCTCATCCTCTCCGATGGGTTGCATGAGACAGGCATCCAACTGGTTGGCGGTTGCTGTCTCTCCCCAGCAATCGGTTTCTCCCAGCTCTCTGCTTTGTTCAGACATGGTTTGCAAGGTCCCCTCAGTAGAGCGAAGATTGCTTCTCTGGGTTGACCGTTTTGCAGATTGTGCTTTCTGTAAGGATCGCCTCTCCTTCCAACTTAAGAAAGTACGAACTCTAGAGCTTCCGGTTGGCACCGCCGGCGTCGTGGACGGTCTTCTTGGACTGCCAGCCCCGCGATTCCGTTGGAGCCGTTCTGACAGCGCTAATCAGCTGTCAGATGGCTTAAAAACCTCTCCTTCGGGAGAAGAAGGAGAGGAGAGCCAGTGGGCGAGGGTAGAGCTCCCTGGGAGCCCCTGGATTAATTCCAGGGGCTTGGAGGGTGAGAGCTCCCCATTCAGCCCACTGAAGCTCCGGATCCGTGGCGACTCCGTCTAAACGGAGCCAGACGCCGGCGACCAACTCTGCTTTCAAGAAGAAGATTAATTGATTTCAAAAAGCAGACAGAACGGAAGCAGGAGAACAAGCTTTTGCAAGTATGCTTAACTCCTGGGATACATTGTTTCTATTTGATTTTGCTGAGCTGGAGCTGGAAATGGCGTCTTCGTTGTGGGTGTGAAAGTGAAAGCAGGAAATGAAAGTGCTTGTTAATAGACTTGTGCTTAGAGACTGGATTTAAACTGTTGGATTTGAGAGCTGGATCTAGAAAAAACTATCTTGCTTGATAAACTACAAATAAATCTGAGAAAGCTGCTTGAGAGACTTTATGGCTGTGAAAAGAAAAATTCTTTTAAAATAATATGGCTTCCAAGGAAGGAGTTTCTGAAAATGGAGGCTCTTTAATGGCATTAGAAATGACACAGAGAACTGAAACACAGAGCCAGGAGGTTTTTTTTTTAGAGACCTTGCAGAATTTATAAAGGAAGCCATGAATAACCAAATTGAAATTATTAATAACTTTACAGCAATCATGGAACAAAAATTTACAGAATTGGTGGAGGATAAAAAAGCAACTGAGGATGTTTTTGAAGGAAAGCATAATGACAATGTAGGAGACATTTTGATCAAGACAGAGAAGCTGGAACTGGCTGATCCTCAAGAATCTTCAAACCCTCTTCCTGCCCTTTTGGAATTAACTGACAGAACTTTTCAAAAATATAATTTGGAGCAGAAAGAAGAAGGAACTGATCAGCTCTACAAGGTTTCAGATAAAGATGATTTGGCAGAGGCTTTCACACAATTAATTGAAATGCAGCAACTGGATTTATTTTTGCAAACTGATCGAGTTCATTCTTTGTTCTATGAACTGACTGTCTATACAAGCAAGAAGAGTTGATATGGGGGCTCTAAATCAGAGGAAATGGTTCCGAGAAAGGGACAAGTCTTAAAGATACATCAACCCCCACTTAAAATTCAAAACCTCCTCAAAATAAAAGAAGGAGGGAGGAAGAAAGATTGGAAAAAATACAGAAAGAAAGGAAGAAGGGAAGATTAATTTTTTCTGGTCTAACTATTGATGTATTAATGATTAACTACAGTGATTAACTAAATGAATTGAGAGTTCAATTAATTATTAATTAAGGTTTAGTTATTGTTAAAAATATTTGAATATTGAGCACAAAAGCAGGAGGAATAGCCAAATGATTAAGTATGTATTATCTACTAGTGTTTGTTATTGGTTTTTAAAAAATTCTTAGGGCTAAAGGATTATATGTTATTTTGTGTTTAAAGGGAGGTTGATGAATAATCTGTAGAAGGGGAGTTAAGGGGACTAGGGAGTTTTAATGTCTTGCATTAACTTAGCATATTTTAGCGTATGTTTGGTAAAATCTATACCTTGTTTTTCTTCTGGGAAGTCGGGGGAGGGGGGAGGGAAGGGGGGGTTGCACAAATGTTTAAATAGGTAAGTGATTTGTTTGATTTGTTTGAATTTTAAAAAACAATAAAAAAATTTGTTGTAAAGAAAGTACGAACTCTTGAAACGTAGTTGTTCAAAAGGATTCTTTTATTAAGCAGAAGTGAAAACCATCCAGCTAAAGCACAATCTGAATGCCTTTAGGCAAAGCAGTAGGATTAAAGTGGTAGAGACCCCTCCCTTTAAGTCAGAATGCAGATTTCAGCCAATACACAAGTGTGAAGATGTTTTCTTTACTATTTCCTTTGAGAACCCAAACAAACATGCATTCCCACCACTACCCTTTAAAGTGAGACAACCCACATGGCTATCATAAAAATTCCTGCAGGTAAAGGGAATCTCAGGCTTCCTTGGCACCAGGATATAGGTTGTAAAATATCTGATGACACAGGCCATGCTAGTAAATCGAATCCAAGTCCCCCCTTCCTCCACTTGAATGGCAGTATCACTTTTAGGGATCTGACATGCTACCCTCCTTAGAAAACAAAAGGGTCCACCTGTAAAAAAACAAACAAACCCAGATATACATAAGATTTCAAGATTCAAGTCCAACCCCCCCCGCCCAAGCAGAAAACTGTACACCATTTCTGAGAGATGGCAGTCCAAACTTTTCTTGAAAGCCTCCAGTGATGAAGCTTCCACAACTTCTGAAGGCAAGCTGTTCCACTGGTTGATTGTTCTCACTGTCAGAAAATTCTCCTTATTTCTAGGTTGTGTCTCTCCTTGGTCAGTTTTCATCCATTATTCCTTGTCTGCCCTTCAGGTGCTTTGGAAAACAACTTGACCACCCTCCTCTCTGTGGCAGCCCCTCAAATATTGGAAGATGGCTATCATGTCTCCCCTGGTCCTTCTGTTCACTAGACTAGCCATGCCCAGTTCATGTAACCGTTCTTCGTATGTTTTAGCCTCCAGTCCCCTAATCATCCTGGTTGGCTCTCCTCTGCACATTTTCTAGAGTCTCAACATCTTTTTTATAGTGTGGTGACCAAAACTGGCTGCAGTATTCTAGGTGTGGTCTTACTAAGGCTTTATAGAGTGATTTTGAGGCTAAGTGAATGATACTAAGGCTCTTAATTGGGATTTTAAATTTTATAGACTTGGGGGTTTTAAATTGGGAAGCCAATGATTTAATTCTTTTTAATTATCTTAACTTTTGTATTGTATGTTTTTTAATTTTGGCTGTTCACCGCCCTGAGTCCCTTCTGGGAGAAGGGCGGTATACAAAATAAATAAATAAATAAATAAATAATAAATAATAAATATTAGTACCTCCCTTGATATTGGTTGTATTCCTCTGTTAATGTAATTTTGAATTGCATTGGCTTTTTTAGCTCCTGCTGCACACTGCTGGCTAATATTTAATTGATTGCCCACTTAGACTCCAAGATCCCTCTCACAGTTACTGCTATTAAAGCCTGGTTTCACCCAGTCTATATGTGTACTTTTGGTTTTTCTTGCCTTAGTGTAAGACTTTACTTTTCTTTACATTGAATTTCACTTTGTTAGATAGGGCCCAGTGTCTGTCAAGATCCATCTGGATATTGAGTCTATCATCTAGGGTGTTAGCTATTCCTGCCATCTTAGTATCATCTGCAAATTTGATAAATTCCCTTTCTATTCCCTCATCTAAGTCATTTATGAAGATATTGAAGAGTACTGGGCCTAAGGCAGAATCTTGTGATACCCCATTGCTTACTTCCCTCCATGTAGACGTAGTGTCTGGTTCTAAACAGAAGAAAATAAAAGACAAACCTGGATGGCTGCTACCTTAGTTTAATCACTTCTTGGCACTCACTGACAATCACAGATGAAAATCTTGTTAGGGCTACTGCCCTGTACTTCCCACTACCATTTATCCATTAGTTATCACCATCCACCCAATCACGCACGCTGCTCCCTCCCATGCGACCCGGAAGTTGGCTTATGTTTCATTCTTGAATATTTACAACCAGCATCTAAACAGTTAATCCATTTGTTATTTCTGGCTGGCCATGATGATGTCAGCCCCCAGCTATTACCTCTCGTCAATCCTATCAATTTCTGGGAGGCTCAACAAAGCAGATGCTGGGCTGAAATGAGGTTTGTGCGTTCCTTCCCCCAAGAATGGCAGCTCCATGCTGACAGCGCGCTGAGCTGACATACGGCCCCTCTACCATGGAGACGGCTTCTGAAATGGAAATGCACATTAAGTAATACGTTGTGGATCCCCAGGTCCACCCGGCTTCCCTGGGTATTTCCTGTGAAACCTATCAATCAATCGGGGACCTTGTATATCGTGTTTAGGTACCCAGGAGGCCTCTGACAGAGGATATCCCTTCCATAAGAGAAGGTATTGGAGCTTACCCCTATGCCATCGGGTATCCAGCACCTTCTTTACTTCATACTGCTGTTCCCTATCCACCATCAGTGGTGGAGGTGGTTGCAACAGAGTCTCCCTGAGTGTAGATCCCGCGTCAATTCAGTGATGCGGTGGATGTGATGTGCCGGTGCCTGGAGGCTGTGAGGGTCTGGATGGGAGTCAACAGGCTCGGACTTAACCCAGACAAGACCGAATGGCTGTGGGTATTGCCTCCTAAAGACTATATTGACTGTCCATCCTTGGTTCTTGGGGGGGGGGAGAAATTGTCCCCCTCAGAACGGGCTTGCAATTTGGGTGTCCTCCTAGACTCACAGCTAAGATTAGAGCAACATCTGACAGCTGGGCTAGGGGGACCTTTGCACAGGTTTGCCTAGTGCACCAATTGCGACCCTACTTGGATCAAGAGGCTCTCCTCACTGTCACTTATGCCCTTGTCACCTCATGGTTAGATTATTGCAACGCGCTCTACATGGGGCTACCCTTGAAAAATGTTCGGAGACTACAGTTGGTCCAGAACGCAGCTGCGCGAGCTGTCATGGGTGCACCTAGGTACACCCACATTACACCAATTCTCCGTGAGCTGCACTGGCTCCCTATTGGTCTCCGGTCACAATTCAAGGTGTTGGTTATTACCTTTAAAGCCCTACATGGCTCAGGGCCAGGTTATCTTTGAGACCGCCTTCTACCGCATAACTCCCAGCGACCGGTAAGATCCCACAGAGTTGGTCTCCTCCGGGTCCCGTCAGCTAAACAATGCTGGCTGGCGGGCCCATGGGGGAGGGCCTTCTCTGTGGCTGCCTCAGCTCTCTGGAACCAGTTACCTCCTGAGGTCCGGACTATCCCCACCCTATTGGCCTTCCGAAAAGCAGTGAAAATCTGGCTTTTCTGGCAGGCCTGGGGCCGTTGATCTCACTCTTGCGATCCGGCGAGATCCCGCCATGAATGGTATGAATGAGTTTTAATGTTTTTAATGTTTTTAATTTTTAAATGTTTTTTATTAGGATTTTAAATGTATTGTGAGCCGCCCTGAGTCTTCGGAGAGGGGCGGCATATAAATTTTATTTATTTATTTATTTATTTTTCATATTTGTATACCGCCCTACTCCCGAAGGACTCAGGGCGGTGAACAGCCATAAATAAATACAAAGACATATAAAAGTTAAAAACTATTAAAAACAGATTAAATAATTTAGCCTTAAAGATTAAAACATCCAGATTTATCTAAAAGAGATCTAAAACCCGATTTAAAAGCCAATTTAAAAGCCAATTTAAAAGGGAGAGTTAGGCCAGACCAGCCTATTGGAATAGAAATGTTTTCAGGGCACGGCGGAAGATGCGTAAGTCTTGGATCCTTCGTAACTCCGGGGGGAGCCCGTTCCAGATGGCAGGTGCCCCCACAGAGAAGGCTCTCCCCCTGGGGGCCGCCAGTCGACATTGTTTGGCCAACGGCACCCCGAGGAGCCCCTCTCTATGGGAGCGAACTGGTCGGTGAGAGGCTATTGGTGGCAGGAGGCGGTCTCGTAAGTACCCTGGTCCTGAGCCATGGAGCGCTCTAAAGATAGTAACAAAAACCTTGAAGCGCACCCGGAAGACCACCGGGAGCCAGTGTAGCTCGCGCAGGAGGGGGGTCACATGAGAGCGCCACATTGCTCCCGTCACCACCCGCGCGGCCGCATTCTGGACCAGTTGGAGCCTCCGGGTGCTTCTCAAGGAGAGCCCCATGTAGAGAGCATTACAATAATCCAGGCGTGAGGTGACAAGGGCGTGAGTGACTGTGCGTAACGAGTCCCGATCCAGAAAGGGACGCAACTGGCGAATCAGGCGAACCTGATAAAAAGTCCTCCTGGCCACGGCCATCATATGCTCTTCTAAAGACAGCCGCGAGTCTAGGAGGACGCCCAAGTTGCGAACCCCATCTGTGGGGGCCAACGACTCGCCCCCAATAGTCAGAGATGGCGCCAACTGACTATATCGGGACGACGGAAACCACAGCCACTCGGTCTTGGATGGGTTGAGTCTGAGTTTGTTCCTCCCCATCCAGATCTGTACGGCCTCCAGGCACCGGGACATCACCTTGAGGGCATCATTGGGGTGGTCTGTGGTGGAGATGTATAGCTGGGTGTCATCAGCGTACTGATGGTACTTCACCCCAAAACCACGGATGATCTCACCCAGCGGCTTCACATAAATGTTGAATAGAAGGGGCGAGAGGACCGATCCTTGCGGCATCCCACATATAAGGGGCCTCGGGGTCGACCTCTGCCCCCCTGTCAACACAGACTGCGACCGGTCAGAGAGAAAGGAGGAGAACCACTGTAAAACAGTGCCCCCCACCCCCAACCCTTCCAACCGGTGCAGCATGATATCATGATCGATAGTATCAAAAGCCGCTGAGAGGTCTAATAGGACCAGGACAGAGGAGCAACCCCTGTCCCGAGCCCTCCAGAGATCATCAACCAATGCGACCAATGCTGTCTCTGTGCTGTACCCAGGCCTGAAGCCCGACTGGAACGGATCTAGATAATTCGATTCATCCAAGTACTGAGGCAGTTGTCGTGCAACCATACTCTCAACAACCTTCGCAACAAAGCGAAGGTTGGAGACAGGACGATAATTTGCTAACACAGCTGGGTCCAGGGAGGGCTTCTTGAGGAGGGGCCTCACCACCACCTCTTTCAAGACGGTGGGAAAGACACTCTCACTCAAAGAAGCATTTATAATCTCCTGGAGCCAGCCTCGCGTCACCTCCCGGGAGGCCAGTACCAACCAGGAGGGACACAGGTCCAATAAACATGTGGTCGCATTTAGTCTGTTCAGTATCCTGTCCACACTTTCGGGAGTCACAGGATCAAACTCTTACCAAATAATATTCTCAGGACCTGCCCTTGTCATCTCCCCTGGATCAATCCAGTCAGAGTCTAGCTGATTCCGAATCTGAGCGATTTTGTCATACAGATATTGTACAAAATCCTCAGCTCTACCCTCCAAGGGGTCTTCCCGCGTCCGTTGGTGGAGCAGGGAGCGGGTCACCCTAAACAGGGTGGCTGGGCGATTATCTGATGACGCAATAAGAGCAGAAAAGTAGTTACTCTTCTCTACTCTTATCGCCACTAGGTAATTCTTAATATGAGATCTTACCAGTGTCCGGTCGGATTCAGAACGACTAGCCCTCCAACTGCTCTCTAGGCGTCTTTTCCGGCGCTTCATCTCCCTCAGCTCCTCAGTATACCAAGGAGCCAGGTGAGACCGGCGCCGGGTCAGAGGCCGCAAAGGCACGACTCGGTCTAAAGCCTCAGCCGCCGCCCTATCCCAGGCGGCCACTAAGTCCTCAGCCGAGTCGTGTGCCAGAACCTCAGGAAATGGCCCAAGCTCCATCTGGAATCTCTCAGGATCCATCAGGCGCCTGGGGCGGAACCACCTGGTCGGTTCCGCCTCCCTGCGGCGGGGTGTGGCGGTTCGGAGGTCCAGGCGAAGGAGGGAGTGATCTGACCATGACAAGGGTTCAATCGCTATATCCCCTATCTCGAGATCACTCAACCACTGTCCAGAGACAAAAACCAGGTCCAGTGTGTGTCCCCCCATGTGAGTAGAGCCATAAATTAACTGAGTCAGGTCCATAGCCGTCATGGAAGCCATGAACTCCCGAGCCACTTCAGACGTCTCGCCAACTGATGACAGGTTAAAATCCCCCATGACCATAAGCCTGGGGGTGTCAACCGCCACCGCGGCTATAACATGAAGCAGCTCAGGCAGGGCTGCTGCCACGTGGCAGGGAGCCAGGTACGTGACTAGCAAGCCCAACTGCACCCTATGACCCCACTTCACAAGGAGGGACTCACATCCAGCTGTCTGAGGAACAGTGGCCTCCCTCGGTCCAAGACCTTCGTTAATAACAACCGCCACCCCTCCGCCCCTCCCCTGAGACCTTGGCTGATGGAAAGCACGGAAACCTGGTGGGCACATATCAACAAGGGGGGCTCCCCCTTCCTGGCCCAACCAGGTCTCCGTAATACCCGCCAGGTCCGCACCCCCTCCTGAATAAGATCACAAATGAGGGGGGGTTTATTTACCACGGACCTGGCGTTGCACAGCATCAGCCGAAGGCCTGGGGCCCGAGGTTCCGTACAACCTGGGGAATGAGAAGAGCTTTGAGGGCCGGAGCGTGCCACCGCTTGCAACCAGCGAGGACGCACTCCCGCAAGATGATGTGGCCGCCTGCTCCCGCCATATCTGCCCTTCCCACCTATGGTATCGATGTTATGGCCATCTGTATCGTAAGCTCTAATCATCTCCTTGACCCCCGAGTCCGCACCTCCCATGCCACGCCCTTCGGCTGGCCCAGATACCCTCCCCCGCGGGTCTTCCCCCGAACCCACGCAACCTACCCCCCTCCCAGAATCCCTTAAAATCTTATTAAGAAATTTCCCAAAAAACCCCATAACCCTCTTTTTGCTGTATGCCATCTCTCCGGACTCCAAAGTCCGTCATCGAGATAGGCCCTCGATAAAGAAGAGGGCCAGACCTGCGAGAGGGGGGCATCTCGCAGTTTGAGGAGTTCTCCCAATGAGTACATTTTGTAGATAGATAGTCCATAGCTGGTAGGCATGTCCTAGTTATCCAGGGTCCTGTGGAGAGAGTATCAATCAGAGGTACAAGTCATTTTAGTCTCACTGATCTCTCACATCAGCGGTAGAAAAAAGCCATTTTGAACTCAGATGTAAACATCGATCACCCTCTCACGGCAACCAGATATAAGGGAGAAAAACAGCAGCTATAGACCTGTTCTTTCAATGTTGTACCTAGGCACAGATGGAATAGCCAATCCTTGAGTTCAGAGACACGGATAGTCTGTAGGAAATATATAGTAGGCGAAAATCCAGGGAGACTCAGATGACATAAAAGTAGGGAAATTCTCATCCTGACATACAGGAAACAACAAACCTGGATAGCAAATGATCACAAAAAGCTGAATATCCGGCCACAAAAGGGGCAACAGGAGATAAAAATACAGGAGGGGGAGATGGAATAAGGCAGTCACTTTGTAGAAGCAAAGCCCCCCATGATAGACACAACAATCCTTTCTAATCTCCTTAGCCTTCTTCCGGTCTTTTATGCATAAAGGTTTAACCCCCCCCCCCCATAGAAAGAGAGGGGGGAGGCCTATGGGAGGCAATCCAGGGTTGGCCCGACAATGAAAGGGTCGGCATCCCTCTGTCTCCCAGGAGTTCAGTTGAAAATAGATAAGCAAGGTCCCTACTCTCCTGTTTGTGGCCTCTTTGGTCTCTAATTGCTCCGATTTCTGCCGCCTGTAACCGCCACCTGTAACTGCCATTTCGGGTGCCATTTTGGCCGCCGTCATCACCACCGCCATCACCATCGGCCTCCTCCGCGCCGACTCCGCCCACCGTCGGCCTCCGCAGGCAACCTCCGATCTCGCCAAGGGTCCAACGGAGTCTAGCCCAGGGTGCCAGACGGCCACAGCAGCCGCACACCACCATCCCTCCGGCAGCCTCCGTTGAATGCAGGGCCGGCTGTCACGGAGCTCTCGGCCCAACTCGCCGTCTCATATCCCGCCAGCACCGCCCGTCTCAGCATAAGCTGTTCCGGAGAGTGAAGCCACAAACCGCTCTCCCAGAAGGTCTTCTGGAGCCGAAAACGCTCCCATCGGATCGGCGAATCAGCCTTCTCATCACACCATGGGCCATAGGTGGGTAGTTGGCCCTAAGGACCCCTCAACCACCAGGACATTACCCCCGCAAAACCAGAGCTCCATCGGGAGTTGCCATCTTGGGCATGCGCGAGGGGATTTTTTTTTATTTAAAAAAAAATTAAATTGAATTAAATTGAAAATTGAAAAAATAGATAAGTGGGCTGGGCACAGCAGACTGCAGTGGAGCACTGGGTGCGTTTTTCCCAACAGCCTGGGCAATTGGAGTTGTACAGTTACGGTGTTAATCACCCACACCACTAGGAAGGGCCCAATATATTTGGGACCTAACTTCCTATTCAGGAGGCGTAGGTTCAGATACTTTGTAGACAGGAATACTTGCTGGCCTACATGAAAGGGTGGCAATGGCCATCTGGCTTTATTGGCCTGATGTTTGTAATTATCCGATTCCTTCTGTAAGGCTTTTTTGGTGATTTGCCACACTTGTTCTACTTGGGCTAACCACTCTTGTACATCGGTATCCACTGTGGTATTTGATGGACATTCAGATATGGGCATAAACTCTCTGCCTGTAGCTATTTTGAATGGGGTGAAACCTGTACTATTGTGTACTGTGTTGTTGTATGCAACCTCCACGAATGGAAGGAGTTCAGTCCAATTAGTCTGCTGGTGATTCACGTAACAATGCAGATATCTTTCTATCATCGCATTTGCCCATTCAGCTGCCCCACTGGTAGTGGGATGAAATGCTGACCTCAATCCTTGCTTGCTACCCACCCTTTCTAGAAATTTCCGCCAAAGCTTGGCAGTGAATTGTACGCCCCTGTCCAATATTATTCGCTGAGGAATGCCATGCAGCCTATATACATGTGTAATAAATAATTTCGCCAGTCTCCTAGCTGACGGTAGGCCGGGGAAGGTGATGAAATGTGTCTGCTTAGTGAAGAAGTCGATAACCATCCATATTACGGTGTTTCCCTGACTCTCCAGCAACTGGACTATGAAATCCATGCCATGTTGGCATGGCATGCCATGTTGCCAGGGTTGGGTTGGATTAGCCACTGGCTGTAACAGCCCCGGTAGTTTCCCAGGTCTGGCCTTCATAGTATTACACATGACGCAACTACGGACATATTCCTCGATATCCTTCCACATCTTCGGCCACCAGAACTGTCTATTCACTAAATGGAAGGTTTTTAGGAATCCGAAGTATCCAGCTCTCCGGACATCATGCACCGTTTTAATATGGTCAGGCGTACTCTTTAGGGACATATATCTTGGACCCTTTCCAAGCCAATCCCTCTCGTTTCGTTAGCTACGATTGGTTATCCTTAAACCATGTATCCGTGTGTAGTGCTTCCCGTATGGTTTGCGATACGTCCCCTCCGGCACAACTCAGCACAGATGTGGTGGTTGGCTGGAGTGCTCATACCAGGAGTATCGCTTGTACTACTGCTTCCTTGTTGCTCTCGTACTGTGGCTTCCTAGATAACGCATCTGCCAAAAAATTATTTCCACCTGGAATGTACTTCAAGGTGAAATTAAACCTACGGAAATACAAGGGCCACCAAACTTGTTTGGGGGATAGTCTTTGTGGGGACTGTAGAGCCTCTAGATTTTTATGGTCCGTCCAGACCTCGAAAGGGATACTACGCCCTTCCAACAGGTGCCTCCACATTAAGAGAGCCCACCGAACCATGAACGCCTCCTTTTCCCAAATGGGCCAATTGCATTTGGTGTCGTTCAACTTTCAAGATGTATATGCACACGGTTGGAGTGCCCCTTCCTCATTGGCCTGGAGGAGCACTGCCCCAACCGCCACATCGCTAGCATCCGCCTGGACCACAAAAGGTTTGGAAAGATTCGGATATTTTAGAACTGGCTCTCTTGCAAACAATGATTTTAAATGTTTGAAAGCCTCCTGACACTTGATCGTCCATATAAGCAGATAGTTTGGGCGTGGGGTTTTATTCAGATGTTTTGTCCATAGTAAATCAGTAAGTGGGAGGGCTACCTGTGCAAACGAAGGTATAAATTGGCGATAAAAATTAGTAATCCCCAGAAAAAACTGCAACTGTTTCCTGGTTTTCGGGGTTTGCCAATCTAAGACCGCTTTGACCTTATTGGGGTCCATCTCTACTCCTTGTGATGATATCCTAAATCCCAGATAGTCAAGGGTCGTCCGGTGAAAGTCACACTTGGAGAGCTTGACATATAAATGGGCGTTTAACAATTTCCTGAGCACTTGGCGAACTAACTTGGCGTGTTCTTCCATTGTCTAAGTATATATAAGGATGTCGTCCAAATAGACAAGCACGCCCTTATATAAGTGTTCATGCAGCACCTCGTTTATGAGCTGCATGAACACTGCCGGTGCCCCTTGAAGCCCAAACGGCATTACACAGAACTGGTAACTGCCCAGGGGACAGTTGAATGCTGTTTTCCATTCATTCCCTGCTTTAATCCTGACCCTATAATAAACCTCGCAGAGGTCTAATTTCGTGAAGTAATGACTCTCCGAAAGCCTGGCCATCATGTCTTTTATCAGGGGGAGAGGATATAAATGCTCCACACAAACTGCGTTGATATCCCTGAAGTTATACACAAGCGCAACCCACCATCCTTCTTTTCCCAGAATAGGACAGGGGCTGCTATCTGGGACCTAGCAGGCTGAATAAATCCCCTCTTTAGGTTGTTTTCGATGTAGGATTTCATTTCTGCCAACTCCTTTGGGGTCATAGAGTACATTTTAGGTTTTGGTAAAGATGACCTCGGGATAATCTCAATACTACAATCAGTGGGGCGATGAGGTGGTAGAACATCACACTCCTTTTCACTGAAAATGTCTTTTAAGTCAGTGTACTCCAAAGGGAAAGCCAACCCCTCTCCCCCCTTACACAAGGTCCTATGCTCCTCACTACCACCTGGGCCCCCGGTGTGTGGGTGGTTTTCATGTGGGGGTGGATCAGGACCTAGCCCTATCTGTAGATGCCAACAACCACCTCCCCACCATATGGTGGGGCCCCACTTATCCAATCAAGCCAAACTGAGGACTATCTCCTCGGTGATTCTGGGTACTACAATGAAGCATATTTCCTCCCTATGTTGACCTACAGTGGGGCAAAAAAGTATTTAGTCAGCCACCAATTGTGCAAGTTCTCCCACTTAAAAAGATGAGAGAGGCCTGTAATTGTCATCATAGGTAGACCTCAACTATGAGAGACAAAATGAGAAAACAGGAGCCTGGATAGCTCTGCAGACAAGGCACTGTAATTTAACACCAGCTGTCTGCAATTAAAGTAAGTTCGAATCTTGCCAGGCTCAAGGTTGACTCAGCCTTCCATCCTTTCTAAGGTAGGTAAATTGAGGACCCAGTTTGTGGGAGCAATAAGCTGACTTTGTATAAAATATACAAAAGTATGAAGGCTATTGCTTAACGCACTGTAAGCCGCCCTGAGTCTCCGGAGAAGGGCGGCATATAAATCAAATAAAAAAAAAAAAAACCCAAATCCAGACAATCACATTGTCTGATTTGGAAAGTATTTATTTGCAAATTATGGTGGAAAATAAGTATTTGGTCAATATCAAAAGTTCATCTCAATACTTTGTTATATATCCTTTGTTGGCAATGACAGAGGTCAAACGTTTTCTGTAAGTCTTCACAAGGTTGGCACACACTGTTGATGGTATGTTGGCCCATTCCTCCATGCAGATCTCCTCTAGAGCAGTAATGTTTTGGGGCTGTCGCTGGGCAACACGGACTTTCAACTCCCTCCAAAGGTTTTCTATGGGGTTGAGATCTGGAGACTGGCTAGGCCACTCCGGGACCTTGAAATGCTTCTTACGAAGCCACTCCTTCGTTGCCCGGGCGGTGTGTTTGGGATCATTGTCATGCTGAAAGACCCAGCCACGTTTCATCTTCAATGCCCTTGCTGAGGGAAGGAGGTTTGCACTCAAAATCTCATGATACATGGCCCCATTCATTCTTTCCTGTACACAAATCAGTCGTCCTGGTCCCTTTGCAGAGAAACAGCCCCAAAGCATGATGTTGCCACCCCCATGCTTCACAGTAGGTATGGTGTTCTTTGGATGCAACGCAGCATTCTCTCTCCTCCAAACACGACGAGTTGTGTTTCTACCAAACAGTTCTACTTTGGTTTCATCTGGCCATATGACATTCTCCCAATCCTCTTCTGGTTCATCCAAATGCTCTCTAGCAAACTTCAGACAGGCCCGGACATGTACTGGCTTAAGCAGGGGGACACGTCTGGCACTGCAGGATCTGAGTCCCTGGCGGCGTAGTGTGTTACTGATGGTAGCCTTTGTTACGTTGGTCCCAGCTCTCTGCAGGTCATTCACTAGGTCCCCCGTGTGGTTCTGGGATTTTTGCTCACCATTCTCGTGATCATTTTGACCCCACGGGGTGAGATCTCGCGTGGAGCCCCAGATCGAGGGAGATTATCAGCGGTCTTATGTCTTCTATTTTCTAATTATTGCTCCCACAGTTGATTTCTTCACACCAAGCTGCTTGCCTATTGCAGATTCAGTCTTCCCAGCCTGGTGCAGGTCTACAATTTTGTTTCTGGTGTCCTTCGACAGCTCTTTGGTCTTCACTATAGTGGAGTTTGGAGTGTGACTGTTTGAGGTTGTGGACAGGTGTCTTATATACTGATAACAAGTTCAAACAGGTGCCATTAATACAGATAATGAGTGGAGGACAGAGGAGCCTCTTAAAGAAGAAGTTACAAGTGAGAGCCAGAAATCTTGCTTGTTTGTAGGTGACCAAATACTTATTTTCCACCATAATTTGCAAATAAATTCTTTCCAAATCAGACAATGTGATTGTCTGGATTTGTTTTCTCATTTTGTCTCTCATAGTTGAGGTCTACCTATGATGACAATTACAGGCCTCTCTCATCTTTTTAAGTGGGAGAACTTGCACAATTGGTGGCTGACTAAATACTTTTTTGCCCCACTGTATTTCCATTATCATTTTGCTGGTGACATGCGTTGCTGGTTGATCCCCCAACAAAGACCCATTCATCTGTTCAAAATGGATGGGCTGACCTAATCGATGTAATCTGACTCCTAGATCAGCAGCCACCCCCATGCTTATTAGACACAATGTGCAACCTGAGTCAATGAGGGCTGCACACCTTCTACGTCACTCAGCCTCTAAGACGACAGGCACCACAAATGGTTTTATGGCCATACGCACCATTGGATCGATGTCACCCTCACTATCACTAGTCTCCAAGTCCTCGGTGGGAGGGGACCTCTCCTCCAACAGGGTTACTGGGATCTTCAGTACCTGTTGTGTTCCTCGGGACCGTTATGGTGTGGGTTGGATAGTTTTCAGTTCATACTCTGTAAAAGTCCCTTTCTCTATGAAAATGGAATTGGAGGTTTTCTTTCTTGAGTACTGAAAGGAGGCATACCTGACAGTGAGAGGAATCTTGGAGTCCTAGTGGACAATCACTTAAATATGAGCCAGCAGATTGCTGCAGCTACCAAAAAAGCTAACGCGGTCCTAGGCTGCATTAATAGAAAGATAGAATCAGGATCACGTGAAGTGTTAATACCACTTTCTTATGCCTTGGTATGATCACACTTGGAATACTGCATCCAGTTTTGGTTGCCGCAATGTAAAAAAAAGATGTTGAGACTCCAGAAAGCATGCAGAGAACAACAAAGTTGATTAGGTTACTGGAGGCTAAAACATATAAAGAATGCTTGCTGGAATTGGGTGTATCTAGTTTAATGAAAAGAAGGACTAGGGGTGACATAATAGCAGTATTCCAATATCTAAGGGGTTGCCATAAAGAAGAGAGAGTCAACCTATTCTTCAAAGCACGTGAAGGTAGGACAAGAAGCAATGGATGGAAACTGATCAAGGGGAGAAGCAACCTAGAACTAAGGAGAAATTTCCTGACAGAACTGACAAAATCAGTGGAACAACTTGCTTCCAGAAGTTGTGAATGCTGCAACACTGGAAGTTTTTAAGAAGAGATTGGAGAACCATTTGTCTGAAGTGGCATAGGGCAGGGGTGTCAAACTCAAGGCCCATGGGCCGCATCTGGCCCGCAATGTCAGATCTGGCCTGTGGGGCCATCCTGCAAAATGTAAGGGTCCAGCCTACGTCGCTTCAGCCTGGTCTACCCATTGTGAAGAGGAAACATGCCATCAGATGGGGGAGTGGCATCAAGATGGCCACACCCACCCAGCTGGCCGTGCCCACCCAGTTGGCCACGCCTGCTCGGCGCCCCAAGGTCAACCACAGCCCTGATGTGGCCCTCAATGAAATTGAGTTTGACACCCCTGGTGTAGGGGGTTCCTGCCTAAGCAGGTTGTTGGACTAAAAGACCTCCAAGGTCCCTTCCAATTCTGTTATTCATAGCCCTGTCTATATTTAGTGCCATGATTAAACTTACTGTTTCCATATGGGGTCCAATTTTCATCTCCATGGGTTCTGTTACAAATCTAGCAAGAGCCCCTCCCAACAAGGAGTTGTCTAACTGTATGAATGCCACTGGCACTTTTAGCCTATGGAGTTGCATTCCAAACCCCTGTGGGGCTTATAAAACAACAGGTACACCCAGAGTCTAGCAAGACCTCTGCTTTCCGACCCAAAGAGGCTACTCTTAGTTGCACCCTCACTGGCATCAGTTTCTAGTCACCACTCACCAGTGGATTGTCGTCATTGCTGCTTTCTGGCTTCTTGTTGATATCTCTTCCTCCTCGCTGGAAGGAAAGGAGAACTCTTTGACTTCTTGGGAAGTGGTCTTGGGTTGGGCAGTTGCTTTCTCTCATTTCAGTGGGGGATGCTGGGTTCAATGGGGGGTGCTGGGTCCCCAGTTGTGGACTTGAGCAATCAGCTATCAGATGACCTCTGCCGCATCAGACAGACCCTTAGGGGCTGGTTGGGATTGGATTTTCCCTTGCCTGTGTTTGCAGAGCCCTTCCTCTCGGGTGCTCTAGCTGCTCGCAGTCCTCTCTCTGTGGTCTCATGAATGATGGCAAAGTCAATCTGCACTTCACCAGCCAGGACGTACCATTCCCGCAGGAAAAATGGGCCAAGAGTTCCACAAACATTTCATCAAGGAATTCAAGCCTCCAGTCAATGGTCACGTTGTGAGCCTCCTTCTGGCCTTGCCACAGATCATGCCATTCCCTTGGGTGATGTCTGGTTCCGGATCCTCTGGTGATGGTTGTCCCTGATGCAGGCTCTTCTGTCTTCCAAGGCCAAGAGACCACTGAGGCCAATCCCTTGCATCCATCTCTTGGGGGACCAGGGCAGCAGTGTCTGCTTCCACACAGTTGTCTTAGGGCAGTGCTGTGTTCAGCCGCAATTCACTGAGTTCTCCAGGTCAGTAGAATCTCTGGCTCCTCTTCCAGGTTGGGGCTTTCACAGCTGCCTTCAAGCCATGCCTTGAATTCCTCCCTGCTTTCCAGCTCCATTTATTTTCTACCAGATCCAGCCATAGTTCTAACAGTTGCAAAATCCCCATGGCAGGTGGATTAAAAACTGCAATTCTGGCTGTCAGGCTGCCCACAACTTCTGAATAGAAACGATCCTTGCCTCCATTTGTTGAGAAAGGTATAGTTTTATTCAGTTGAATTACAGTATTGCATAGCAAGAACCAAGAACTGTGTGCCAAAATCCCTCAGTACTACTTCCCCCTCTCCCTTAACTTTTCCTCACTGCCCACCCACTGTAACCAATCAAATCCATGCAAGATGTTTTCATAATCCAAGCGCAGCTTGTTATGTGGCTCCCTTCTTCTAGATCAGGGGTGTCAAACTGAGGGCCACATCAGGATTGGGTTTGATCTTGGAGGGCCGGTTGGGGGTGGGGGTGGGCATAGTGGGGGTGGCCATGGTTGGTGTGACACAGAACCGCACCTCCACAGACATGGTTTTATAAATTTATAAAAATAGGGAGGCATACATTTCTATGATTTTGTTTTTTTAATACTTACTTGAACTACTTGATCACCTTATGAAAGAGAGACCAGATCAAGAAAATGACTCCATAGGAAAACTAGAGTTATAAATTATTGACATAACTAGTAGCAGAATCCTGCAAGCCTGAAAGGTAAAATATTTTACTTTTCCCTCCCTCTCCGCCATAGGCCTGGGGCTGTGCAAGAAGCCCGCTCGGGCGAGGAGACAGGGAAGCCCCGGCCTGCCTGTCCTTGCCGCTGCCACCCCCTCACCCCCAGCAGTGGCAGTTCTTGCACTGCTGCTTCCCCGCTGGCGGCAGGAGCAGCGGGCCAGGGCTTCCCTCCCTCCCCACCAGAGTCCTGGGGCCGCACAAGAAGGCCGCTTGGATGGGGAGACAGGGAAGCCCTGGCTTGCCCGGCCTTGCCACAACCACCCCCTTGCCCCTGGCAGTGGTGGTTCTCACATTGCCGCTTCCCTGGCGGTGGCAGGAGCAGCTGGCGTGGCAGAGAAGGCTGTGGTAGGCTGCTGTGGCAGGCCGTTCACACTGGCTAAGAGGCAGCAGCGGCTCCTCCTCCTGTCAGCCTCATACTCCAGGCAGCATCCAGCCAGCCATGCCTGGCTTCCCCCTGCAGCAGCCCACATGGATCCCGGGCAGCACAGCTTTGTGGCCTTTCCTGGTGGCAGTGACCAGGCAGGCGAGCACATGGGAGCGACTGGCAGCGGTGCTCCTGGCTGGCAAGGTCGTGGATGTCCCGGGGTTGCATGCAGGCGTCGACGGCATGGCCGGTGTGCATGCGTGCTAAGAGGAGCTGCCCAGTGGGCATGCATGCACTGGAAAGTGAACTTCTGGTTTCCGGCACATGCATATTCACTAGCCAGTTAGTCTTCTGGTTACTGGCATGCATGCTTGCGCAACGATCTGCTCACCGGCTGATCTTCCAGTTTTTGATACTGCTGCACGTGTGAAGGCCAGGTAATGTCGCATGTGCATGCACATCAGTAACCAGAAGACTAGCTGGCTATGCGCATGTGTGCATCAGAAGGTACTTAAGACTTGGTTCTGGTAGCTGGCCTATCTTTACAGCCATTTGCAACATTCCACAGTTACATTACTGTATTTTATGATTTTTTGCTGAAAAGCACCATTTACTTACAGTTTTCAGCAAAATCAGCCTTAAACACTTAAATATTCATTTAATTTGGCATTTGCTTAACTACCATCTCAAAAAAAAGGCAATAAATTGCCCTCTATCCTGAGGGTGACCCATTTTATGATTCATGATTTATGATTGTAATGGGTATCATGGTCATAAGTCAAGGACTATATGTGTCAGGCTCCAAGTAATACACCCATTACAAATTGAACTCTGAGGCATTGCTTTTCCTCAAAGAACAAATTTAGCCAGTACTGAAGTTCTTGGGCTTTTCACCCCAATATGAGTTTCAGTTTCTCAAGTTCCCAAAACAAACTGTCACATTGTCCAACCAAGATGGGAGCTGATCGCTTGGCAACTTCTCTCCTCCTCCGGTCAAACAGCTGTTGGAATGTGGTTGACTCGTCGGCTAGGAATTATGTTTATCCTCCTTCAGCTCAAACTGTGTCAAACTGAATTCGTGTCAGAATACACAATGATACAAACAATCCAACCCGCCAATCAAATTCAGGCTTGACAATATGTAGGCAGTCTAGTATTTAGAGTGGCTGGATGAAACATACAGAATAGACCAAAACAAAAGAGAAAGTAAAAACAAAAAACAAATGGAAAAAGCAAAGGTGGCATCAGCAACTAAGTTGAAATTCTGCTCCTTCAGAGCAGAATTCAATCAGCTATTATCTGCTATTGAAAACACACTGTTTCTAGGGACATAAGTGAGTAAACATTACAGTTGACAGGCAATTCACACCAAGTCAGATCCAGCTCTAGGTATCAGACATTTGGAGAATAAATCACAGAAATTATGTCTGTTTAGTGATAAATAACTAGCCAAGATTCAGCCACAGTCTTTAAAAAATGAACATTGAAAAATGAACAACAGGGCTAGCCCTATCTACTTAGATGTTTGCATAGAGTATTATGGTGGGAGTCAGTGTGGCAGACATTCTCAGAGGACAGCAAAAAGTTAGAGAAATCTCTTAGTTTTTCCCTACAATTTAGTGGCCATCTAGATTTTTGCAATCCAGATTTGATTGCATGACTGCTCTACTTCTGAGAGAATGCAATTTATCTTGATATTTTCACTGATGAGAAATTATTTTGACTTTGTTGCTAAAACATATGAACAATAAGTTTCTTGCTTTGTACATATTTATTCCTTTCTTTGATATGTACTAAACTATATGCAGCTAGTCCTCAACTTACAACCACAATTGAGCCCAAAGTTTATGTTGCTAAGTGAGACATTTGTTAAGTGAGTTTTGCCCCATTTTACAACTTTTCTTGCTACAGTTGTTAAGTGAATTATTGCAGTTATTAAGTTAGTAATCTGGTCGTTAAGTGAATCCGGCTTCTCCATTGACTTCGCTTGTCAAAAGGTCACCAAAACTGATCAAATGACCCTGGGACACTGTGATCATCCTAAATATGAAGCCGTTGCCAAGCATCTGAATTTTGATCAGATGATATGAGGATGTTGCAATGGTCATAAGTGTGAAAAATAGTCATAAATCACTTTTTTCAGTGCTACTGTAACTTTGAATGGTCACTAAATGAACCGTTGTAAGTCGAGGACTACCTGTATACTAAACCTGAATTTGGTAGGAATTCAGTTCTTTATTTAGATACTGCTATTATTTTGTAAAATACCTCCCTTCAAAATTTGATACTTTTTTATTCTATTGAATATGGAAGAAAGTTTCTTTTTGACTAAAAGAAACTTATAAAGAAGCTATGTATTATATGTGAGGTTCTTTTAGGATTATATACCAGTTCTGTAAAATCTTAGATTAAGACCAAATAATTGAAGACAGTAGGAATATCTATCAAAACCTGTACATGTTAATATACTTTACATAAATGACCTTTGTGATTATATTAAAAGCAACTGTGTTCTCTTCGCTGATGATGTTAAACTATTCAACACCACTGACAATGCAACTACCCTTCAAAAAGACCTTGACTATGTGTCAGATTGCTCTAACAAGTGGCAACTTCAAATCTCAACCAACAAATGCTCTGTCTTACACATTGGCAAAAAAAATCAAAACGTAAAATACAAATTAGATGGACATGACCTTGTAGATGACCCTCACTCTGTCAAGGACCTTGGAGTACTCATTTCTAAAGATCTAAGTGCCCGAGCCCACTGTAACAACATTGCCAAAAAGGCATTAAGAGTTGTTAACCTAATCTTGCGTAGCTTCTTCTCTGATAATGTTGTACTACTAACTAGAGCATACAAAACATTTGCTAGACCAATTCTTGAATACAGTTCATCTGTGTGGAATCCGCACTGCATATCGGACATAAATACAATCGAGAGAGTCCAGAGATATTTTACGAGAAGAGTCCTCCATCCCTCTAGCCGCAATAAAATACCTTATGCCACCAAACTCCAAATTTTGGGCTTAGACAACTTAGAACTACACCGACTTCAGTCTGACCTAAGCATAGTATATAAAATTATCTGCCACAGTGTCCTTCCTATCAATGACTACTTCAGCTTCAACCACAACAATACATGAGCAAATAATAGATACAAACTCAAGGTAAACCGTTCCAAACTCGATTGCAGAAAATATGACTTCAGTAACAGAATGGTCAATGCCTGGAATGCACTACCTGACTCTGTAGTTTCTTCCCCAAACCCCCAAAATGTTAACCTTAAACTGTCTACTGTTGACCTCACCCCATTCCTAAGAGGTCTATAAGGGGCGTGCATAAGTGCATTAGCGTGCCTACTAATATTCCTTTTTACTTACTATTTTCATGTATTCAAATTATGATTATAGTTTTACCTGTTATCTTATATATGCTTGACAAATAAACTTATGATTATGATTATGAAAAAAAATGTCTCCACATTTCCCCAATTATTTCCTTTGTCTCATCCAATTGCTTGCCTAAATCTCCTTTCCAAATCTATTTAAAGCCTAGCCAGCTCTAGTTCCACAAGGATTATTACAGATATTACAGTATTATGTCAATATATTTTGATTGTAGAAAAAAAAGGAAGCATTAATTTCTCAAAATTGGGCATTTTACAGGTAAAACTTACTCATCTAGCTTGATTGCTGGTGACTTCATCAATCTGTCCATGCTGTTTTCTTGGCAGCAGTATAAATGTGCCTTTTTATGGGAAAACCTCCTTTTTATGGGATGTTTTTCAATTTATCAGTGCAACCTACAGACTAGGTGTTTTCTGATTAACTTCCAGTCAGCTTATCTTAAAGTCAGCTAGGGCTACATACAAATTTAAAATAAAGTGATCTTCAGATATCAAATGTGGCTGTATAATGGCCCTGCAACCTGAATTAGTTTATCATAAAAAAGCAGATGCTGTCTCTAAAATTGTTATATTGCCTCTCTTCATAAAACACTGCTGTGAGTTTTCAGAGGCTTCCCAGGCAAAGACCCTGAAGAATTTGATCACAACAAATGGTAAAACATGGTAAATGCTCATTGCAATGTTAAAGGGCAAAGTCACTGTAATATTAAAATACAAATTTTAATTCAATTAAGAGATTTGCTATATGAAAAGATTAGTTGCTTTTAGGAAGTATCCCCTGATTTAAAGTACTTTTTTACACAAAGCCCAGCAAACAACAAAACCTCACACCTTCCATTGACATACTGGAAGACTGGAGAAGAGCAAACCCATTTCCAATACAGTATTCAAAATGGGAACAGGCAGAGCTAGGAAGCTGTACACCTATTGGTATCTGTACTTGAGTTTATTTCCTTATGTATATTTACATTTATACTTTATTGTATGCAATATTTATTGCATATTATATCTGTGAGCAATAATAAAAAAAATGCTATTGTTACCAAGAACCACCCTGTGTTTGTCAGGAACAAGTCATTTCAATTTAATTCATATATTTTTATGGCAGTTTAATAGAATAAGAAAATGTTGTGTAGTGTCCCTTACTTCAATAAAGTACTGGATATAACAAAATATTTCATGATACTTTGTAAACAAGTTGGATAAATATGGGCTAGAGAGCTAGTGAGCTAGTACTGTGTTGTGACCATACTGGTTAAACAAATGCATCTAAAAGGTGATTTTTAATGGTTTTGTATGTAATCCTTTCAACCCAGAAGTGCCTTAAAAGGGTGCCTCTGAATTGAACGGGAACCTGGGAGAAATTAATAAGTGGAATCCCAGAGATTCCATCTTCACCAGTTCTCTCTGTCTCATTTCTCTTTTTCCTCTCTTTCTCTCCCTCCATTTCCCTCTTTTCTCTCTCTCATCTCTCTATCTCTCTTCCCACCATCTCTTCCCCCCCCTCATGTGTGTGTGTGTGTGTGTTCCTCTTGAACTATTTCCAAAAACAGGCAAGAGTTGGGTTTTGTTTTGCTTTTTTGCTGATGTTCTTTCTTCTTCTTTGGGTGCTTTTTACCATATTATTTAAATCAGTCATTTCATGTTCCCAGATAAATGAAGCTCTGTCGCCCCCCTGCTGTGGCTCTTTGCCGGCTGGCTGGCCCTGCCCCTTGCCCTCCCCTCCCAGTCACTCCTTGCGTGGCCTGAGAAGGTAAGGGTGACGGCGGGCATGGAGACTTGCTCCATATTCCAGAGTGGAAAGGCCCCTGTACTTGCCTCTCATCTCGTGGACACTTCTTCCAGTGCTTCTTGGTGCTGCACACACCTTGGTCACTCAGGGAGCTGTGCGACTTTCTCTCCACCCCGGGACACTGGCCCAGCCGATGCTTTGCATCGTAATGGGCTCCAGGAGGAGGAGGGAACGCCGTCTCCCCCATTGTGAAGCACGCTAAATTTAACTGTGCTGCACAAGGTGCTGCAAGAGCAGCGAGCAGGCCATGGAGGCGGTGAGAGCAGCGGCGTCAGCCGCAGCCTGGCTGGGCCAGTGCTCTCAACTTGCAACTTGCTCTTGCTGCCTCCATGGCCAGTGAAAATGGAGCTCCATTTTCAGTGGCAGAGGGCTGCAGGAAGCCGTCATGGCTGAAAACAGCCTGGGACAGCCGCACACAACCCTCCCAAGCTCCATTTTAACTGGCACAGCCACCGTGGACCAGTCATTTGCTTCACTGTTTTGACAAGAATTCCTAAAACTTTTGGGGACTACTCAGAGGCTTAGCTCCTTGCATCACCCATAAATGAATGCGGTGTGCAAATGTGCAAGTTGGATCCTGGAACAGGTGCTACATAAATGATTAATGAGATAATTGAGCAGACCTCCTTTTGCGGAAGTTGCATACAACAATTCAGTGCACAGTGCAAAGCCTCTTCTTTTAAAGTGGCCATCTGGCAGGCCTTTGTATCTATTCCTGAATTGCCTCAGGCCATCCCGTTGACCACCTTTCTAAAGGAGTTCCAACCACAAAATACTGTCCGGTAGTAAGAAAAACTTTGGAGGAGGCAAGAGAAGCATACAAGAAACAAGCTGACAAAAAGCGCACAAAGCCAAAATACTTCAAAGTTGAGGACAAGGTCTATTTGTCTACCACATACTTGCAGTCCAGATAACCCTCTCAAGAAATTGGGGCTGAAATACTTTGGCTCTTTCTCATAAAAAGAATTATTACCCAGTTGACTGTCGAACTCTAACTTCTAAAGACACTTAGATCAGAGGTGGGATTCAACTGGTTCTGTCCGGTTCAGGTGAACCGGTAGTGGCGACTGTGGGAGGTTCCGCCCACCTGCCAGGACGTAATGCGTGAGACTTTTATAAGATACCCTACTGTTGACTATATCCCCCTGGTTTATGAGATATGTACAGCATATTAGTAGAGATAGGAAACTTACAAATAATTTTTATTTTGTTTTGTTTTATGAAATTTAGAGGCTGCCCAATTGCAGAATACTAAAATTAGAAAATAAACCACTTATACCATTTATTCCAGATTATATAATATTCCGTATCTTCCTTTTTTTTGAGCTCTTTTGTTAATTTGTCCATCTCAGCACATTCTAGGATTTTTTTTATCAATTTTTCTTCTGTTGGTATGTTTTCCCTTTTCCAATTTTGTGCGTATGATATGCGTGCAGCTGTTATAATATGTAAAATCAAATATTTTATTTCTTTGGTGTATTTTTCAGTAAATATTCCTAATAAGAATGTCTCTGGTTTTCCATCCATAGGTTGCTTTATTATTTTTTCTAACCATTTCTTAATCTTAGCCCAGAATTTTTTTGCAGCCGGACATGTCCACCAAAGATGGTAATATGTTCCGTAGCTCTTATTATATTTCCAACATACTGGAAATTTATTCAGAAACATCTTCGCAAGTCTAGCTGGAGTCTATGCCATCTATAAAACATCTTCAACTGGTTTTCCTTGTTTGCCACGGATATGATGAATTTATTTGCCACATTGTTTCCCATCTCTCCAAACCTATTGTATGATTAAAATTTTTTGCCCATTTGATCATTGTATTTTTAACTATTTCCTCTTCCATCTTAGTATCGCAGTAAAAATTTGTATATCCTACTAATTAATTTCTCCTCTGTCCCTTGTATAATTTTATCCAATTCATGTTGTTCGTTGTGTACTTCATATAATTTTGTATCTTCTTTATATTTCGACTGAATTTGCATGTATGTCCACCAATCAATTGCTTTATTTAGATCATGTTCCAATTCCTGTTTTGTTTTCAAATTTCCTTGTTCTTTTAGTATATCTCTATATCTTATTATCTTATCCCATTCAGTTAAATTTGGATGTTTTAATGCTTCTATAGGTGAGATCTAAATTGGTATTTTTGTGTAGTGCTGTTTTTTTATTTTTAACCAAATTAGTAGTAATGCATTCCTTAGTATATGTCTTCTAATATAGTTGTGTGTTTTATATTTTTCATCCCAAAGGAATGCATGCCATCCCGCTTGTAAATCATGTCCTTCAATTGCTAATGTTCTTTTATCCTTAACTCAATCCACTCTTTTAGCTAAATCACGCAAGAGGCTTGATAATATATTTCCCATTCTGGGAGTGCTACTCCTCCTTTATCTTTTGTATCTTGTAGAAATTTAAGTCTAATTCTCGGTCTTTTTCCCTGCCATATAAATTTGGTAATTATTTTATTTAAGGCTTCAAAATAAATTTCTCTAATTTTACTGGTATAACTTGGAATAGAA
Source organism: Pantherophis guttatus (assembly GCF_059756535.1). Lineage (NCBI taxonomy): Eukaryota > Metazoa > Chordata > Lepidosauria > Squamata > Colubridae > Pantherophis > Pantherophis guttatus. The sequence goes on along the minus strand of NC_142063.1, from coordinate 180,633,579 downwards.
ATAGCATTTTGGGCTAAATATTCATTTTAATCATGGCGATCCTCCCCATTAGTGAGATCTGTAAGTTTTTCCAATTTTCTAAATCTTTTTTGATTTGCTGTAGCAATTTATCATATTTATCGTAGAAATAATGGATAATAAAAATAGGGGTGAATTTGAAAATGGAAAGAACGAATATGATAATGTATAGAATGCATAAAATCAATATGATTGTTAAGAAGTATAATGTAATTAAAAGAGAAAGGGACAAAAAGAAAATGAAATAGTATAAAGGGAATCAGGGGAGAATGTAAATATTAGAAGATGACCATCACGAAATAACTGTAAAAAGAGAGAGTATATATATATATATTGTGTTTGGTGTTTGTCATATTGTGTTATAATAAAAATTAAGAAAAATTAAATAAAATAATATAATTAGAAAATAAGAATAAAGAAAAATCTATGCATCGAGACCAATTTACACTCTATAAAAGAAAATTCTACCCCAAGGCCTGAGAAAACAGCCTGGTTTTTAAAGATTTCCAGAAAATCAATGGGGTGGGAAAGAAACATATCTCTAGTACTAAAACTCAATAGCTACAAATCAGCATTTATTTCAATATAAACCAAAAGTTATCTAGATTTTAATCATGTGCATTACATGCAATCCTAACATTCTTTAGGAAGAAATCTCTGAAGTTGTTAATACTGATAAGGCATTATTGTTCTGTAGGGAGACACAAAACTTCTAAGGAATTAACGTACACGTCTGTAATTAACTATGTCAGATTGGGTATGTGTCAAGAGTGATTTGGTCTTTCACTTAGTTACTTCTTCACTCTCAGCTTGACAACAATCGGGAGGGGGGTGGTTGGAATGTCTGGGATGCGAATGAAATGCCAAGACTCCATGTGCAGTGAGACCCTGCTGCCACCCCCAAGGTCATGCTGCACACGTGTTTGAACGATCCGGGCCGTTCTCATAACAAAAGAAGCAGATGTAATTGAACAATGCAATGAACTGAGGGGGATGGCCAAAGGGAAAACAAGTTTAACTATATGGGCATTTGCACAGGAAACCCAGAGCTGGTTTCCCTTCTTCTGTGCCAATGTAGTGTATTCAATAAAGCTTTACTTTTGGGAAGCACAATGTCCCCTGAGTTCTCTTTTTGGATTTGCTAACTGGACAGCTGACAGCTGTTTCTAGCCTTTCCAAAAATGCCCTTTATAGGAATGTTCCTTGTACTAGATTTTTGAACAATTCTAAGATTTGTTTACTGATTTATTACATTCTTCAGCCTCAGACTAACTACTATATTTCCATACAGTGGAAAAATTGTGATGATGTTTTCAGCTGCCACGTTATAACTTACATTTATTAAAACTGTTTGATGGCTGAAGAGGTCTACCTGTAATGTTTCATTTCTCTGAAATGATTATTTACTCAAGAATAAACAACAATGTTTAGATGACAGAAAGAGATTTATTTGGGATTATTCTTCCACTGGTAATTTCTATACTGACATGAATCAAGCAATTTCATTCTAACTCTTTCTATTTTAGCCCATCATTTTATTATGGTCTCTGCATGCCATGAATCTTATGGAGAATTAATTGAGGATTTTTGTCTCAGCAAATTTAAATCTGACATGGAAACTCTCAGGAAGACGCTATGGTGTGATTGGGATAAGACTTTGGAGTAAGTATCAAATAATCAAAAGTATTTTTTTACTTATTTCTTCAAGGGAGGCCAGATGTAGTCAAGATAAGTAACTGGGGCCAGACAGGGCATAGAAGGATCTTCTTCACCTCACTGTGAAGAAACATTGCCAGCTGCTGACCTACTATTTTTTCCCCTGTCTACAACTCCACCTCGTTTTCCACCAATTTGCTCCATTGAGAAAGTGATCCTTCCCCAGATACCAGAATCCCAGGAAAGAATTATCGCAAAGGGGGGGGGGTGACTGGATGGGTGGGAGGGAAGGGAGAGGAGAAAAATGACCTAAGTCTTAAGGGGTACAAAATGGAAAATGAAAGAGAGTGGTATGAGAGTGTTGTGGGGGGGGGGGACGACTTATAGTGTTCTGCCCCAGCTATAGACCTCAAAGAACGCAGCACACCCAAAGTCTGTACAAAGCTTAGTTTACTAAAATAAAATCAGTTTTTTCTTCAAACAAAGGCTGTTAATTAACTTTCTTAAGAGCCTGCAAGAATCCAAAGAATAAATAATCTTACTCTTACTATGGTTGGCAGAAAGCCCAGAAGCAATTTGCAAAGAACTAAGATCAAGGCACGAAGGGATGTGAACTAAATTATTCTGCAAATTGCTTCAGTTAGCTTTCTTCCTTAAATAGGCTAAGGGAGTGGCCAATTAGCCCCAAGCCTTACTCTCGAGGAGACCTCCTCCTGAGGAGCCACTCCTGCCTTTTGGCAGCTCTGCATGCCCGTGCATCGAGAAGAGGCTCCTCCTCTTTTTCCTCTTCACTTAAGAGAGCTTCTGGAGGTTCTGAAGACCCTGGCTGAATCCCCGCCTCTGGCAACAGATCTTCTCCAGTCTCCTCATTGTCCGACTCGAGTGCCAGCTGCACAGGCTGCTGGCGCAGCACCACACCAGCCTCCTCGCTGTCTGAATCAGCTACTAGCTGCACAGGCCGCGTATGGGCCACAACATATAGGAAGACTTTTGGCCAGGAAGAGAAGTAGCTACAACCTGAACTCGGATCCCTCGCTCCCTCCGCTGAAGTGTCAAGAAATGGGAATGTAAGGCATAATTTCAAAGGTGCGAAGAAATGGGAGAAACAGGAAATCTGTGGAATCATTCCCTCCAAAAGCCCTTCCAGGACTTTAAGGCACACCGGAGGAATGCAGGCAGACCATTGACCTGCCTGTCTACTATTGGTTGGAGCCACTGATTGGCAGTGGACTTTTGGGCAGGAATTTTCTTCTCCTCTTTCCCTCGTGCCGGCAGCTCCATTTCCCATTTTTCCATTGCAGCACAGCACCATGCTGTGGAGCTTGCCCCACCCACCATTGCCCAGATGCCCTCACTTCCGCCAAGCATTTCTTTACTAACCTAATTTCCAGCTCTGTCATGTTACTTCATTGCATTTCTTGCCGTCATGTGCAGGGAAAGTTTGTGGGACTAAAAAAAAAGTTCAATCAATCAATTCCAACCTTGTGACATTTTTTTATTGTGGGAAGTTGGAATTGATTGATTGAACTTTTTTTTTTAGTCCTACAAATTTTTGTTTCCCTGCACACGATGGCGAGAAACATGACAGAGAAATGTGACGGAGCTGGAAATCAGGTTAGCAAAGAAATGCTTGGCGGAAGCGAGGGCATCTGGCACCAGGCACTGAAATGGGCCCATCTCTCTCCAGCAGCTGCCCAGGCCCACTGGAGGGAAGGCCAGCATCTACCGGCACTTAAACATATCAGCATTCCAGCTCTGGCCGGGAAGGGGCAGCCAGCATAGGCACTTCAGGCAGGATGTTTATTTCAGCACCCTCCCCAACCAAAAGGTGCTCCTCCGGCACTTATGCACAGGCTTCCTGCCCCCGCTGCCTCCTGTAAAGTAAGACAGTTTTCGCCTGGGTGACATAATCAAATGTGCCCCATCTCCATTTGGTTTCCGTCGCTCGTCTCTTGGACTTTTGGGGAGGGTTGTTTTCTCCCTGCCTGGAAGTTGAACGAAAACCAGACATTTTCCAGAAAACATATTTATCATAACCGGTTCACCAAACTCAACAAAAAATTAGGTATTGGTTCTGCCGAACAGGTGCGAACCAGCTGAATCCCACTTATGCCTAATTTCAAGAACTTTCTCCAGTAGATATTCTTTGAGCTCACTCGAAATTATTATTTTTCTTTTTGAGTTGTGGTCCTTGGAATGGGACATAGTATCTTAAGTAGGATTTGACCAAGACAAAATAAAGTAGAATAATTACTTCTCATGATCTAGACTCTATGTTCTGGTTAATGTGAGCCAAGAGAGTGTTTTTCTTTTTAGCATTTGCCTCTTTAAGTTGTATTCAAAAAGACTATTCAAATCCTTTTCACAAAGGAAGATCTCTAATATCTTACAGTTGTGTTCTTCATTTTACTACCCTGATGGAAAATTTTACACTTCTTCCTGTCAAATTCCAATTTGCTCAATATGTAGGCATTTTATTGAATCCTGCCTATATCTTTTTGCATCTTCTCTTTCATTTATAGTATAAATCACTCCTCCCAGTTCTGTTTTCTGTAGATGCGCTTGGTAGCATAAGGCCTACAATACAGCCTATGGCACTTCACATGATCTTTTTTTCATTTGTTGTTCTATGTTTAATGAGTCAGTGATAAATCATATAATGCTTAAGATTAAGTTTCAATTTTTATTTTTTTACATTTTAAAAATTAAATCAAATTAAATTTAAATGATATTACTTCAGCTACATATATTGAATATGGAATGTTCTCTAAAACATATGAAACACATATACAGTGCTGAGAGCAGGATAGAGAAAATCTGGAAATTATCAGTCTCTCAAACGAAACACTGAAAATAAAGTACAGTAATACCATACCCATAATAAGAGGTTCTATGTAGATAATTTATGATGATTCCAATTAAATTAATTTTCAGGTTTTGAATTTTACCAAGATTTACACTCTGGAAATACTGATAGTGAGTAATGACCAAATGATTATTGTTTTTAAGTGAAATAAATCTAAAAATCTTGGTTGCATAGTTGAGAGGTTAAGCTGTATCCCTAACATAACAGCAAATTTATCATACTGTTAACATAATGAAATCTGGAAAGCCTTCAGGGCCAGATGAAGTAACTGTACATGATAAAAAAAAAATTGAGATAGCAGCTTTATATTGTTGGAAATATATTAGGAGTCACATGACAAAAAGGCCCTTTCAGCCTCCCACAGGTAGTCCTCGACTTGCAAAAGTTCACTAAGTGCAGGTGTATCAAACTTGATTTCATTGAGGGCTTCATCAGGCTTATGGTTGACCTTGGGGTGGGGGGGCGTGGCCGTGTGTGTGTGTGTGGGCATGACCAGCTCGACATTGCTCATGGCCAGGGGCACCTGTGATGGCCCTGGGGGGAGGGGCTGTTGGGATCCATTGTCTACAGCAGAGGAAGATGAGACCAGGGTGAACGCCAAACCCTTGTCCACCAGAGGAGCCTTGCCATCCCACTCAGGCCAAGCGCAGGACGCCCAGACAGCGGCACAGGCTACCTGGAGCCCTGGCCAGTGGAGGGCAAGTGCCCAGCCCTCTCCAGTCGCCTGGCTGAGCTTAACTCCTCCTCGAGGCTGCTGCTGTTGTGCTCACTGTCCTTGGCCAGGTTGCTCATGGTGTGCGGGGGGCAAAGTGTGTGGAGCAGAGGAATACCCATTCCCTCTCCATGCGAGGAGACCCGGCTTTGTAACCGAAGTATCCTCAACAATAGGATGGGAGACCACAAGCAGGACTGCTGATGGCCAAGTGCTAAGGAAGGACTTTCCTCAGACGCTCCCTCCCTCTCATAATTTCCTTCCCTCCTTCCTTCCTTGTTCCCTCCCTTCCTCCCTTTTCTTCTTTTCCTTTCCTCTTCATTCTCCTTTCTTTCTTCTTCCTTTCCTCTTTCCTTCTTTTACCTTCCTTGCTTGCTTTTCCTCTTTCCTTCTTTTTTCTTTGTCTTTCCTCTTTCCCTTTCTCCTTTCCTGTCCCTTCTTGATGCTCAAATGCAAAAGGGGAAACATTTGTTGATGCCTCCTTGCTGTGATCAAATGCCACTTTTGCTAGTCATTTGTGGCCATTTAAAAGACAAAGAACAAGGTAGGGTCAATTTATCCCATGCTTGCATTTAGTGGAGGTGTCCACAGACAACAGTACAGCAAAACTGTCAAAATGGTGGCTGTGATAGTTAATCAGAGCTCTTCTGTTTTTTATGTGCAACAGCTTTAGCATTTAGGAACAGAGCTAAGTTACCTGCTTTTCTATTAATAAATAATTCTTAAAATGACTCTCCTGTAGGGACCCTGCAGCATTATTATTATTATTATTATTATTATTATTATTATTATTATTATTATTATTATTATTCAGAGGTCAGAGAGAGAGAGAGAGAGAGAAAGAGAGAGAGAGAGAGAGAGAGCGCCTGGGAAAGAGGCACAGAAGAAGTGGTAAATTAAATAGTGGGTGAGCCATGCAAGAACTGAAATAAGTGTGGGATTCTGATTTAAGGATTGCCACCAGATGATCTTGCTCCAGAGGAAAATCAGAATAAACACACAGAGAAGACTTCACTAGAAAGGGCTTTCTTTTGCTCCAGGAAAAAATCAGAATAAAGGCATGGAAAAGCCTTCACAGGAAGAGGCTTTTTTGTTCTGCCTTGGAAGAAAATTAGAAGACACAGAGAAATCTTCACTGGAAGAGGCTCTCTGCTTTTGCTCCAGAGGAAACCCCCAATCAAAGACCAGGGGAAGCAGAAAGAGGCTGAATTATCACCACTTGCACTTTTTAATGACAGTGAATCCCTTCCAGATTAGACCTGTGACTTTCTGCTTCTAAGAAAGTGGGAAGGAAGGTGGGGGAGAAGAGATAATTCTAACTCACTCTTCCAGCAAAACAAACCAAAAATCCAGCACCTTGAGGAAGTTCAAAAGAGAGGGGGAGGGAGAGAAGGGAGAGGGAGAGACAGAGAGAAATAGAGAGACAGACTGACAGAGAAAGAGACAGACCAAACCAACTCGGCCAGCAGTCTTGGAAAAGGTGCAAACGAGAATTATTCCCTTGGAGACACTGTTTAAGAGAGGAAAGGTAGTTTCTCCCTTCCCCCATTCCAAGCCTGATTGCAGCAGGCTTGCAAACTTGGAAAGCTGCACGAAGAAAGGAGCTGCATGAAGAAAGGAGCATGGGACAACAGGGTCCCATTCCTCCCCTGGCACAGCAAGCTTGGGCAAGCTGGATGTGGGTGCGAGGGCTTCATTTAGTGGAAGGTTTGTTCCTGCCCTTAAACAGTAAGGGCGCACATGTGAAGCCCTCTTGCCCAGTGCAAAGGTCCTCCGGTGGCTGTGCTTGCAACACCTGAGTTCCATGTCCTTCCTCCTCTTGCTCCTTCTGCTATGCCTGCTTCTGCCTCCTCCTCCTCCTCTTCCTGGTACTGCTTCCTCTTCCTCCTGCAACCTCTTCTTCCTGGCACTACAATTGGGCTCGTGTTCCCTTCACGCACCTCTCTAAGTTTGCAAGACAAACATGCAGCAGCCCAACTTCCAACCAGGAGCCTGCCTGGGTGCAAGTGGGGCGTCTGCATGCAGATGAGGTACTTTGAAAAGGAGTGATCTTTGAGGGCAATCCCGCTGCTGTGCCTCCGCTTTCTTCAGCTCAGATAGAGCCAGGCACCCAAGCTGCTGGTGACAGAAACCATGAGCAGCCATGATCCCCGCCTAACCTAGTCCCCTCCTGGCTAGCTGGCTGTTACAAACCATCACTGATCTTCTCCCCTGCTCAAGCGACAGTGGACTCCGTGGAACAATGGCTCTCATTCGTCCCCTGACATGGTGAACTCTGGTGGGCTGGATATGGGTGCGAGGGCTTCGCTCAGTTGAAGGCTTTGTTCCTGCCCTCAAATGGTAAGGCCGGCGCACGCGGGCAAACAGCCCACCTGGGCCACAGATGGCATTGGTTTCTGCCCCTGGGCCTTAGCTCCAGCCTGTGAGGCTGCCTGTGGGGCAACATGGTCCCTGGGGACGCCAGGCCCCTCTTGGGCATTCACACAAGGAGTGGGGCGAAGGTGGCCCCCTGCTGGCTCCAGGGCGGTGCCATGAATCTAAAGCTGGACGTGTATTGGCCTGGATGGTCACCACCACATTGCGGATTGGTGCCCGGTCGGCTTCTGCTGGGCTGAGGCGCCATGGGCCAGTCCTTCACTTTCCAGGGCAGCCTTGCAGGCCAGATCAAACCATCTTGTGGGCCAAATCTGGCCCGCGGGCCTTGAGTTTGACATTCCTGACTTAGTGACTGTTCAAAATTACAATGGCACTGAAAAAAGTGACTTATGACCATTTTTCACACTTATGACCATTGCAGCATCCCCATGGTCATGTGATCAAAATTCAGATGTTTGGCAACTGATTCATATTTATGACAGTTGCAGTAACCTGGGTTCATGTAATCACCTTTTATAACCTTTTGACAAGCAAAGTCAATGGGGAAACCAGATTCACTTAGCAACTGTGTTATTAACTTAGCAATTGCAATGATTCGCTTAACAAAAGAGCCTGAGTGGCGTAGGAGGCTAATGCCTCCTACTAAGGCAGCATTTAACATCCAGCTGCCTGCAATTAGTGCGAGTTCAATTCTCACCAGGCTCAAGGTCGACTCAGCCTTCCATCCTTTCTAAGGTGGGTAAATTCAGGACCCAGTTTGTGGGGGCAATAAGCTGACTTTGTATAAATATACAAAAGTATGAAGGCTATTGCTTAACGCATTGTAAGCCGCTCTTGAGTCTCCGGAGAAGGGCGGCATATAAATCAAATTAAAAAAACAAAAACAAAAACAAATGTGGCAAGAAAAGTTGTAAAATGGGGCAAAACTCATTGAACAAATTTCTCACTTAGCAACATAAATTTTGGGCTCAATTGTGGTCATAAGTTGAGGACTACCTGTATTCTGAAGTTTATGTAACTATAATTGAAAGTTGTTTAGGACCCAATAAATTATACACGCTATTGCTTAATATTTTAGTAAATGCTGAAAGTAAGATTTTAACATTCACCTAAGATTACAGGAAGTGTGTGTGTGTATACATACACATACACATACATACACACACACACACACACATATATCTTGTGTTTCCCTGAAAATAAGACCCGGTCTTATTTTTTTAAAACCCCGAAATAAGCACTTGGGGCGTCTTTATTTTTTTCACGTACAGGAGGCAGCAAGCCCACCGGCCCCACCCTCTCTGTCCCACCATATGCTTGCCTGCAGCCACAATGGACCAAGCTCTCGGCGCGCACTGGCCTCCGCCTGCCCTGCTTGCTGGCCCTGCTCCTGCCAATGTAATTTTGATAACTGAATAGTTTGCTAATATAATTTCTCTTACACTGGTTTTCATTATTTTTCCTTTTTCTCTTTTTCCTTAATTTTATTTATTTCTTTTGAATGTTTCTTTTTTATCTTTTTTCTTAGCTTTTTCAATTAGCTTAATTTAGACTTTTTTCTTGTTTTTAAGCTTTATTTAACTAATAGTTTTATGATTCTTCATAAATATTATTGAGATAGTTATTAAATATATAGTTATTAATTTGCTTTTAAAAGAAAATGAAAGTTTAAAATTTAAACAAATGAAAATGTATATTTTATTAATTTATAATTTTGAAAGTTTGCCCATGCAGATCACAAGATTTTGAAAAGGAGAATTCATCATGCACATAGTTGTCATCTTGAATTTAATACCAACTCTATGATATCCTTGAATTTCACTTTTAATAATAGGTTTATTTTTATTTTTTCTATTTTTAAAATGTCTAAACCAGCCATCAAGTTCGCAATAAAATTTCATAATATTGGTCTTGCATTGAGGTCCCTGATTTTTTACTAAATATATTTAAAAATAATTTCATTTATGACCACATTTATATCCCACCCTTCTCCAAGATGTCAATATATATGAGGTTAAGAAGAATCACACAAATCCTTTTTCTGACTGCAGAATGAAGAAAATTTCAAAGGACTGGGCCACAATTTGGCTGATGAGGAGAAATGAGAAAGTAGATTCTGTAGCAGAAAGAGACAATAACCAGAATCAATTGTTGTTGAAGATACGCTACACTACTCCAAATCAAATTCATTTTCATGCCCTTGTTCGCACTGAGCAAAGGAAGGAAAAAAGACATGGCGCAATAGCTTGAAGAGAACTCCAACTATCCATTGAATTAGAAAGGTGTGAGAAAATTCCCTACGGCACTCATCTCTTAAAGACTGGATTGCTGTTTATTGCTACCATGTTTCCCTGAAAATAAGATCCAACACGAAAATAAGATCTAGCCTGATTTTTTTGGGGTGGGCCCAATATAAGTCTTACACCAAAAATAAGCCCAAGGGGATGGGTTTGGCCAGCACAAGAGGCAAGGAGCGTGCGGGGGCCAACGGTGTCCAGCAGCTGTTGCAGGCCGCCAGTCCCTTGGCGCAGTGCAGATTGAGGGCAAAGGGGGGAGACAGGCAATCAAGACATGCTGCATGGCTGCCTGGTTCATGGGAGGCTTGCGTGGCGGCACCAGCAGCAGGAGGAGGCAGAGGCACGGGGAGGAGGTAGGAGATCCCAATGCCCTGTGTGGGGGCCTGACTTGGCATGGCCGCAGGCAAACTGAGAGACGATAGGACAGAGCAGGTGGCGTATTGGGATTGGCTGTCTTCCCCCCTGTGCCTCTGCCTCTTCCTGGCTCCACCATGCACTTTTCACCCAGAGGGAGATGAAGCTTCGTCTGCTTGCAAATGGGGCACTTTGAAACAGAGCTAATCGCTCCGTTTCAAAGCACCCTGTTTGCAAGTAAACATGTCATTTCTCCATCTGGGCGGAAGGCCTAGGAAGCTCTGTAAGCCATTGTGGCCATGGGCAAGCAGATGGTGGAAGGGAGCAGGCGGGCAGCCACAAAATAAGACATCCCCCCAAAATAAGACTTAATGGGACTTTTGGTCCCAAAAAACCTATAAGACCCAGTATTATTTTCGGGGAAACACAGTATCTGCTGTGTAAATATGGCTTTATTTTTGTTGATAATATAGAAGCTAATGTAGCCATGTAGTATGGGTGAGCCTTCTGTCAAAAAGCCAGATCATGAATATGGGTGTAACGGCTTGGTGAGCTGAGATTTACTGCTGAGGGTCAGAATCCCTGATGGAGAAAAATAATACAATTGTGTGTCTACAACAATACAAGAAAAGCCATTGTCAGCACTGGAGGCTATCTTTTACTTTAGATCTTCAGGGCTGCCACACTTAGTGGGTAGATGGAGTTGGAGGGAGATATATAGCCATAACAACATCCTTTTCTCTGGGAGTCAAGGACACTCAGCCTGTACCTGGAGAGGCGTGACTAGGAGACATCTGTTGGGACAGTGATTTGATCGGATGATGTGATAGACATGTAGGTGCAGGGGAAGGGGCTCTGACTTTCCTTTGGATGGGGAAAACCCAGGGGACTTCCAAATTTGGGTTTTCCCAGATGTGCCAATATGATATATCTAATAAAATGGAACTTTGAAGAAAATGCATGCCTCAGAGTTTTACTTCTATTGGGGATATACTTGGAACCCTGAGAGCCATGGGACTCAGGGATTCACTACTACTAGGAACTGAAATTATCTCTTCCTGCTGAAATGTGGGGACATGAAATGATGCTACAAATAATAGTTGGAAATGTCTACAGCCGTGATGGTGAACCTATGGCATGGGTGCCACAGGTGGCACATGGAGTCATTTTAGTGGGCACGCAAGTATTGCCCTAGCTCAGCTCCAGTGCGCATGCACACACCGGCCAACTGATTTTCAGGCCTTCCAGTCCCACTGGAGGTTGGGAAACTGGCTGTTTCCAGCCTCCGGAAGACCTCTGGGGGGATGGGAAAGTCTGCTTTTGCCCTCCCCAGGCACCTAGAAAGCCTCTGGAGCCTGGGCAGGGGGAAAAACGGGCCTACTGGGCCCACCGTGCCATCACGTGCCAAAAGCAGGGGGAAATGTGGGGGAGGTCACGTGTGCATCCGTGGGAGGGCGGGGCGCATTGAATTATGGATGTGGGCACACGCACCCGTGACTCCCCCCACTTTTGGCACGCGACAGCAAAAAAGTTAGCCATCACTGGTCTACAGGCTTTGTAAATTGCAAAAGGAAGTTTAAAACCAAATTTTCTCATCCAATCTTCCAGAATCTATTTTCCATTTCCTTTATATGATCTTGTTTTCAGCTCTTTATCAAATGTTCTATTTAGCCATATTAGCCGCTTCTGCTGTCCTCTTTAATTGTATGTTTGGGAGTATCAGGGTTTTTTTTAAATGCCCTTTTTCAATTCTCATCCTTCTTGAGCTCTTTTCCAACCAACTTTTTCTGCTTATTGCTCTGAGTTTATTAACATTTGTTTTTTTGAAGAAAATATATAAACTTTTTTTATTTCTATATTGGATGATTTATTGGCTTTTACTTCTTTTAATAAAGGTCAATGGGTAAAGGGATCCCTGCAAATTTTAGTCCACTAGTTATTGCTGACTATAGGAGGCAGTGCTCATCTTCATTTCAAAGCCATTGAAGTGAGGCAAGGCAAACAACAGGCACAAGTCAAAGCCGGGGGAGTTTAAGCCGAAACAATTGTTCCTGGCAAAGACTAATTTACCACAGCTTCTCCCCTCCAGGTGTTCTTTATGAGGAAGGGGTGACCTTTTCCCAAATAGCCCTGCAGCCCTTCTCTGGACTTCCCTATGTTCCACTCTCCTGGCCCTTGGATTGAGTGGAATAGACAGCTGTTCCTCATCAGAGGAGATTGGCTGCCTATCACAGCAGGTCAGCAGCCGATCTTCCCCTGTGTCTGTGCAGGCAGGCACCTCTCCATCTGGTTGACCACCTCCCCTAATGCCTGAGGGACTCAGGACAGCACCATCCTAAGCCACTGGCATGCCTTCCCTGTTGGACAGTCCCAGTTCCAACTCTTCTTCCTCCTCTGAACCAGGCTCTGAGGGGGCCATTACAGAACTTTTTTATTCTATTATATCTTAATTTTTTTCTCTCTTAAGTTAGAGGGAAAATGCAAATGAGAAGATTATTTCTATTCACAGCTATTTAAAAGTTAATGGTCTATTGACCTTTGAGAGCTACATAGTGGCTCAGCAGTTAGGAAGCTGGCCTTGTCGGCTGGAAAACCAGCAGCCCAAGTTCAAGACCCAAGCACCACACTATGGGGCAAGTTATCTGTCCTCCCCTCAGCTCCTGCCAATGTAACAGTTTGAAAGCTGCAAATGCGAATAGATAAATAGGTACCACTTCGGTTTGAAGGTAACAGCGATTTGAGACATCATGCTGGCCACATGACCACAGAAATGTTTTTGGATAGCGTTGGCTCAATGGCCTTGAAATGAAGATGAGCACTGGCTCCCTATAGTCAGCAGTGACTAGTTGGCAATAACAAACATCTTTAGCAATATAACAATGGGTTGGGTGAATTGTTAAATTGGATCTTGTTGGAAATTTATAACGAGGCATTAAAAGAGGCAAGGCTACCAGACTCATGGAGGGAAGCATATATCTCCCTAATCCCGAAAGAAGGAGCAGATACAACACAGATAAAAAACTACAGACCAATTTCCTTACTAAATTCTGACTATAAAATCTTCATGAACATTATGGCAAATAGAGTTAAAAAAATACTGAACTGCAGAATACACTTAGACCAAAACTGATTCCTACCAACAAGAGAAATAAAAACAACATAAGAACTGTAATTAACATAATTGAATATTATGAGGTGCATCCAGAGAAACAGGTAGCCCTGATATTTCTGGATGCACAAAAAGCTTTCGATCGGGTTAATTGGCGATTTATGATATAACAAAAAATATGAAATTTGGGGAGAAATTTGAAAAAATGATAGCCTCAATATGCACAAAACAAAGAGCGAGCATATTAGTTAACGGGGATCTTACAAATTCCTTTGAAATAAATAGAGTATGGCAATAGAGTATTTTAACACTGGAAAACTTATTCATAAGAATTAGATCAAATAAACACATAAAAGGATTAAAGGTAAAAGGAGAAGAATACAAGGTCCAAGCATTTGCGGACGACCTTGTATTCTTCATAGAAGGCCCATTAGAAACAGAATCAGTACTAATAAAGGAGATAGAGAAATTCAGCAAAGTAGCAGGTTTAAAAATTAACAAAGATAAGACTAAAATGTTAATCAAAAATTTAACAGATAAACAAATAGGAGAATTAGAAAATCAATCAGGACTACAGGCAGTTAAAAAGGTGAAATATTTAGGTATCGACAGTTAGAAATGTGGCTATAAAGGATAACAATTACGGAGTTTTAGTACAACAAGTTAAAAAAGACCTAGAAAAATGGGGGAAATTAAAATTATCACTGTTGGGAAGAATTGCGGCGATAAAGATGAACGTGCTGCCGAGACTCCTCTATTTGTTTCAAACCATTCCAGTAAAATTAGAGAAGGATTTTTTTACAAACTTGAATAAAACAATCTCAAAATTTGTATGGGAGGGGAAAAAGCCAAGGATAAAATTAAGTATTTTACAACGATAAAACCAGAGGAGGATTCGGATTACCAATGTGGGAAAAATATTACAAAGCGGCGAGCTTAACATGGTTCAGAGAATGGGTTAGGTTGGAAAACCAAAGATTATTAAAATTAGAAGGACACGATCTATTGAAGGGGTGGCACGCCTTCATATGGAAAGCGGGAAATATAACATATAAACATTTTAAAAATCATATAAGAGACTCACTAATTGGCACTTGGCAAGAAATCAAAAACAAACACTATATGAAAATTCCCAGTTGGATATCTACATTGGAGGCGACAGTGCACCCCAACACATTGACAGTACAGAAAATAATAAGATATAAGGAATTATTAGACCCCCAGGGTCTAATAAAGGGATTATTAAAAACCCAACAAGAGCTTAGAGATCAAGGTATTGAAATGGACTGGTGGCCTTACTTGCAAATACAAACAAGGTATAAAAAAGACCAAGAAGATTAGATAAACTAAATTAATTTCAAAAATTTATAAATATCTATTAGAATTCGATTTGGCAGAAGATATAGTAAAAGGGCAAATGATAGCCTGGGCGAGAAATATTGGAAATAATATACAATTAGAAGATTGGGAAAGGGTGTGAGAAACCAACCAGAGCATGACAAGGTCTGTAGTTTATAAAGAAAATCAGTATAAAATGTGGTACAGGTGGTATCTGGCCCCGTCGAGTTGGCGAAGATGTATCCCAACCTCAGCCCAATCTGCTGGAAATGTAAACAGGTACATGGGACTTTCTTCCACGTCTGGTGGCTTTGCCCAAAAACCAAAAAATAGTGGGGAAAAATTAAAATTTGGTTAATGGAAATAACGGCAGAAGAAATAGAACTTAAGCCAGAAATTTTTTTATTGGGTATGATTAGAGAAAATATTAAGAAAGAATTAGAGCCTTGATAGTACAGTGGTCTAAGGCACCCTGTTATTAAGCTGGTTATTAAGACCAGCTGCCTGCAATTACTGCAGATTCGAATCTCGCCAAGGCTCAAGGTTGACTCAGCCTTCCATCCTTTCTAAGGTAGGTAAATTGAGGACCCATACTGTGGGGGAAATAAGCTGACTTTGTATAAATATACAAAAGGATGAAGGCTATTGCTGAGCACATTGTAAGCCGCCCTGAGTCTCCGGAGAAGGGCGGCATATAAATCAAATTTAAAAAAAAATTAAAATATTTAATATTGCATATAATTACGGCAGCCAGGCTGGCATTCGCTCAGCTTTGGAAAACGGACCAAATTCCAACAGAACAATTAGTAATTCAAAAAATTTACAATTGCGTTGAAATGAACAGGCTAACACTGGAATTAAAGGATTTATTTATTATTTATTAATTTAATTTGTATACTGCCCTTCTCCCAGAAGGGACTCAGGACGGTGAACAGCCAAAATTAAAAAACATACAAATGCAAAAGTTAAGATAATTAAAAGAATTAAATCATTGGCTACCCAAATTTAAAACCCCAAATCCATAAAATTTAAAATCCCAATTAAAAACCATTTAGGCTAGGCCGGCTTGATGAAATAAAAACGTCTTCAGGGCTTTACGGAAGGTCCGGAGGTCCGGGATCAATCGTATTCCAGGAGGCAGCTCATTCCACAGGGCGGGTGCCCCCACAGAGAAGGCTCGCCCCCTGGGGGCCGCCAGCCGACATTGCCTGACCGACGGCACCCCGAGGAGGCCCTCTCTGTGAGAGCGTATTGGCCAGTGGGAGGTTATCGGTAGCAGCAGGCGGTCTCGCAAATACCCTGGCCCTAAGCCATGGAGCGCTTTAAAGATGAGAACCAACACCTTAAAGCGCACCCGGAAGACCACCGGGAGCCAATGCAGCTCGCGCAGGAGAGGTGTTACGTGGGAGCGCCACGTCGCTCCCATAATCACCCACGCGGCCGCATTCTGCACCAGCTGGAGCCTCCGGGTGCTCCTCAGGGGGAGCCCCATGTAGAGAGCGTTACAGTAGTCCAGGCGTGACGTAACCAAGGCATGAGTGACTGTGCACAAGGAGTCCCGATCCAGAAAGGGGCGCAACTGGCGTATCAGGCGAACCTGATAAAAAGCCCCCCTGGCCACGGCCGTCATATGCTCTTCTAAAGACAGCTGTGTGTCCAGGAGGACGCCCAAGTTGCGAGCCCCCTTTGTGGGGGTCAGTGACTCGCCCCCAATAGCCAGCGATGGCACCAGCTGGCTATACCGGGACACCGGCATCCACAGCCACTCGGTCTTGGAAGGGTTGAGCCGAAGCCTGTTCCTCCCCATCCAGACCCGCACGGCCTCCAGACACTGGGACATCACTTCGAGGGCATCATTGGGGTGGTCTGGGGTGGAAATGTACAGCTGAGTGTCATCAGCGTACAGATGGCATCGCACCCCAAAACCACGGATGATCTCACCCAGCGGCTTCACATAAATGTTGAACAGGAGCGGCGAGAGGACCGACCCTTGCGGCACCCCGCAAGCAAGGCGCCTCGAGGTCGACCTCTGCCCCCCTGCCAACACAGACTGCGACCGGTCAGAGAGATAGGAGGAGAACCACCGCAACACGGTGCCTCCCACCCCCGTCCCTCCAGCCGGCGCAGCATGATACCATGGTCGATAGTATCAAAAGCCGCTGAGAGGTCTAACAGGACCAGAACAGAGGAACAACCCCTGTCCCGAGCCCTCCAGAGATCATCCACCAATGCGACCAATGCCGTCTCCGTGCTGTACCCAGGCCTGAAGCCGGACTGGCACGGATCTAGATAGACGGTTTCATCCAGGAACTGTGGGAGCTGTCGCGCAACCACACTCTCCACAACCTTCGCAACAAAGCGAAGGTTGGAGACCGGACGATAGTTTGCCAAAACGGCCGGGTCCAGAGAAGGCTTCTTGAGGAGGGGCCTCACCACCGCCTCTTTCAAGGCGGGAGGCAAGAAACCCTCTCTCAGAGAAGCATTTATGATCCTCTGGAGCCAGCCTCGTGTTACCTCCCGGGTGGCCAGTACCAGCCAGGAGGGGCACGGGTCCAATAAACATGTGGTTGCGTTTAATCTCCCCAGGATCCTGGGGAGGGTTAGGTAGACTTAAAATATTATATGGTATGGAACAAATGGCATGAATGGATAAATCAAAAACAAAGTTCGTAAAATAACAAAATTAACAACTAGACACGTATAACGTATACATACACACACACACACACACACACACATATATATATATATTTGTATTATATTGTGTGTATTTTCTATTTTTCTATTTTCTCTCTCTTTTTTGCTTTTCTTTTGTGTGTGTCTCCCTTTTTTATGTCTTTCTTTTTCTTTTCTGTTCTTATTGTTCTTTTATCTTTCTTTATTTCATATTTTATAATATATGTAGTTAATGTGATATTTTATCTTTTTATACTTAATAAAGATTGTTTTTTAATATATATATATATTAAAAATATATTGTATAATATAATATATATATATATATATATATATATATATATATATATATATATATATATATATATATATATATATATATATAAATATATTGAAGGTCTGACATTCACAGCTGGCCTGTATACATACATTCCTTCTGGAGGCTACAGACATTCCCAGGAGACTTTATCTCAAGAGAAAAATGGCTCTTACAGAAACAATTGCCCCAGGCCTCCCAAAACCAGTTGTTTTAAAAACAATTCAGTAATTAATTTAGATTTATCCTTTTTTTAAAAACTACAAACAAACATACAAACGACAATAAAACATACAAAACAAATAAACATAAATCAAATCTTTACATCTTCTTTTTAGACTTATCGCATCGGTAGTCTGTATTTATATTTCTACCTTTTTTCTATCTTTTTCTAATATAGCTTTTGTATCTATGTTCCTAATACATCGTCTCTTTGCGTTTTCTTAATCTACATATTTAATTTACTATGTTCCTTAATTGGTACTTAATTTTTTATCTGTAATTTTTATCTTCTCATTTGTATCCCTATCCTTGTTTTCCTTTCTTCTTCTCCAACCAGTTATACCATTTCTGCCATACTATGCCATCCATTCCTGGATTTCCTTTGTAAGTTTGTCCATTTCTGCACATTCCATAATTTTACTAATTATTTTATCTTCTATTGATATATCCTCATTCTTCCAATTCGGGGCAAAAACTATTCGTGCTGCCGTTAATATATGAATAATTAGGTATTTTATTTCTTTTTCGTATTGTCCTGTAATTATTCCTAATAAAAAGGTTTCTGGCCTCATTTCTATTTTCTGGTGTATAATTTCCTCTATTTGTATCTTGATTGCTTGCCAAAATTGTTTTGCTTTCTGACAGGACCACCACATGTGGTAGTAGGTTCCTTTTTGAAGTTTGCATTTCCAACATATTGGGGAGGTGTTCGGAAACATTCTTGCCAGTCGGGCGGGTGGGAGGTGCCACCTATAGAACATTTTGTACATATTCTCTTTGTAGGATACAGACATTGTTAGTTTATAATTTACATTCCATAATTTTTCCCATTTTTCCAATTCAATGTTATATCCTCATTTGTGATCTTATTTTGGAGGGGGGTGCAGACCTGGCAGGTATTACGGAGACCTGGTTGGGCCAGGAGGGGGGGTCCCCCTCGTTGAGATGTGCCCGCCAGGTTTCCGTGCATTTCATCAGCCAAGGGCCCAGGGGAGGGGTGGGGGAGTGGCGGTGATTATTAGGGAAAGTCTTTGTCCGAGGGAGACCACTGTTCCTCAGATAGCCGGATGTGAGTCCCTTTGTGTGAAGTGGGGCCGTGGGGTGCAGATGGGTTTGCTGACTACGTACCTGGCTCCCTGCCACGTGGCAGCGACCCTGCCCGAGCTACTCGACGTCATTGCCGGGGTGGCGGTTGTTACCCCCAGACTTATTGTCATGGGGGATTTCAACCTTCCATCCGCGGGTGAGGCGTCAGAGGCGGTTCGGGAGTTCATGGCTTCCATGACGGCCATGGACCTGACCCAGTTAGTTCAAGGCCCAACTCACATAGGGGGACACACTCTGGACCTGATTTTTGTCTCTGGTCAGTGGTTGAATGATCTTGGTATAGGGGACCTAGATATTAAACCCTTGTCATGGACTGATCATTCGCTCCTCCAACTAGACTTTCCTACCGCCTTCCCCCGCCGCAGGGAGACGGAGCCAACTAGATGGTTCCGTCCCAGGCGCCTGATGGACCCCGAAAGGTTCCTGACGGAGCTTGGGCCATTCCCTGAGACCCTGACACACAACTCGACTGAAGAGCTGGTGGCCGCCTGGGAAAGGGCGGCCGCCGGAGCTTTGGACCGCGTCGTGCCTTTGCGGCCTCTGACCCGATGCCGATCTCAACTGGCTCCTTGGTTTTCTGAGGAGCTGAGAGAGACGAAGCGTCGGAAAAGACGCCTAGAGAGCATTTGGAGGACTAGTCAATCCGATTCCAACCGGACACAGGTGAGGTCTTATATCAAGACCTACCTAGTGGCGATAAAAGCGGCAAAGTCTAACCACTTTTCCGCTCTTATCGCATCTGCAGAGAACCGCCCAGCCGCCTTGTTTAGGGTGACCCACTCCCTTCTTCGGGGGGGAGTGCGGGAAGATCCCTTGCAGGGTCGTGCTGAGGATTTTGTGCAATTCCTGCATGATAAAGTCCCTCGGATTCGGGATGGCCTGGACTCCGACTGGATGAGTCCACGGGAGGAGACGAGGGCAGGTCTTGAGAATGTTATCTGGGAGGAGTTTGATCCTGTGACTCCCGAGGATGTGGACAGGGTCCTGGGTAAGACTAGTGCCGCCACGTGTTTATTGGACCCGTGTCCCTCCTGGTTGGTGCTGGCCTCCTGGGAGGTTACACGAGGCTGGCTCCAGGGGATCATAAGTGCTTCTTTGAGTGAGGGTGCCTTTCCTGCCGCCTTGAAAGAGGCGGTAGTGAGGCCCCTCCTCAAGAAGCCTTCCCTGGACCCGGCTGAATTAGCCAACTATCGTCCAGTCTCCAACCTTCATTTTGTGGCGAAGGTTGTTGAGAGCGTGGTGGCACGACAACTTCCCCGGCACCTGGATGAAGCTATCTATCTGGACCCGTACCAGTCGGGCTTCAGGCAGGGGTACAGCACAGAAACGGCATTGGTCGCGTTGGTGGATGATCTCTGGAGGGCTCGGGACAGGGGTTGCTCCTCTGTCCTAGTCCTATTAGACCTCTCAGCGGCTTTTGATACCATCGACCATGGTATCATGCTGCAGCGGTTGGGGGGGTTAGGAATAGGGGGCACCGTTTTGCGGTGGTTCTCCTCCTTCCTCTCCGACCGCTCGCAGTTTGTGTTGGCAGGAGGACAGAGGTCGACCTCGAGGCATCTCGCATGGGGAGTGCCGCAAGGGTCGGTCCTCTCGCCTCTCCTGTTCAACATTTATGTGAAGCCGCTGGGTGAGATCATCCGTGGTTTTGGGGTGAAGTGTCATCTGTACGCTGACGATACGCAGCTGTACATCTCCACTCCAGACCACCCCAACGATGCCCTTGATGTGATGTCCCGCTGCCTGGAGGCCGTGCGGGCCTGGATGGGGAGGAACAGGCTCAGACTCAACCCCTCCAAGACCGAGTGGCTGTGGCTTCTGGCGCCCCAATATAGTCAGCAGGTGCCATCGCTGACTATTGGGGGTGAATCTTTGCCCCCCACAGAGAGGGCTCGCAATCTGGGTGTCCTCCTGGACGCACGGCTGTCTTTAGAAGAGCACATGACGGCCATGGCCAGGGGGGCCTTTTATCAGGTTCGCCTGATTCGCCAGTTGCAGCTCTTTCTGGATCGGGACGCCTTGCGCACGGTCACTCATGCCCTTGTCACCTCCCGGTTGGACTACTGTAATGCTCTCTACATGGGGATCCCCTTGAAGAGCATTCAGAGGCTCCAACTGGTCCAGAATGCGGCCGCGCGGGTGGTTATGGGTGCAACTCGTTGCGCCCACGTGACACCCCTCCTGCGCGAGCTGCATTGGCTCCCAGTGGTCTTCCGGGTGCGATTCAAGGTGTTGGTTACCACCTTTAAAGCGCTCCATGGCATAGGACCCGGGTACTTTCGAGACCGACTTCTGCCACCAATAGCCTCCCACCGACCAGTCCGCTCCCACAGAGAGGGTCTCCTCAGGGTTCCATCGGCCAAGTTATGTCGGCTGGCGACACCCAGGGGGAGGGCCTTCTCTGTGGGAGCCCCAGCCCTGTGGAATGAACTGTCCCCGGAAATACGTAAGATCTCTGACCTCCGGGTGTTTCGCTGCGCTCTGAAGACCCTGTTGTTCCGCCAGGCCGGGCTATTAACATAACGTTTTAAATTGGGGTATTTTTAAATTCCTGGGATTTTAATTGGAGCCTAATTATTTAATGATTTTAAATTTTAACTGTTGTTTTTGTTTTTGTGTTTTTAAATAGGCTGTACACCGCCCTGAGTCCTTCGGGAGAAGGGCGGTATAGAAATAGAAATAATAAATAAATAAATAATAAATCCGAAATTTTTCGCCCAAATTATCATATTTTCTTTGACCACTTCTTCTAATTTATATCTTAATAAATAATTATAAGTTTTGGTTATCAATTTATCATCTGTCCCTTGTAAAATTTTATCTAATTCATATGGCTCTTTTTGGAATCCAAATTGTACCGAATCTGTTTTATACCTAGATTTTATTTGTAAGTATGGCCACCAATCAATCTGTACCCTGTTCTTTCAGTTCTTGTCTTGATCTTAATTCCCCTTGGCTGTTTAACAAATCTTTATAGGTTTTAATTTTATCAATATCCATAGCATTGGGGTAGATCTGTGCCTCCATGGTCGATACCCATTCTGGAATTTTTATTTATTTATTTTATTTTATTTCAAATTTATATACCGCACCTTCTCCCAAAGGACTCAGGGCCGTGTACAGCCAGATAAAAACATACAATACAAACATTAAGAACAATTAAAAGAATATATATTAATTTTATCATAATGTACTTTTTTTTATCTCCTGCCAGGTTTGCTTCTCTAATAATATGTTGTTGGAAATATCCGTGTTGTTTCTGTTTTCCCACCCACAGAAATGCATGCCAGCCTCTTTGTAAATCAAAATCTTCTAATGTCAGTATTCTTTTATTTTTGAGTTCTATCCAGTCCTTAATCCAAATCAGGGATGCTGCTTTGTAGTACGTTTCCCAATCCGGTAATCCTAATCCTCCTCTCTCTCTTGTATCTTGTAAGTGTTTTATTATGATCCTTGCTTTCTTCCCCTGCCAGATGTAATTTGCAATCATTTTGTTAAAATCTTTAAAGAAATCCTTCTGCGGTTTTATCGGAATTACTTGAAACAAATAAAGGATTCTGGGTAATACGTTCATTTTAATCGAGGCGATCTTTCCCAGGAATGATAATTGTAACTTACGCCACATTTCTAAATCCTTTTTTATCTGTCTTGTCAATTTATTATAATTGTCCTCTCTAATTGATGAGCCTTTGTTAGTAAGCCAGATTCCTAAATATTTTATCTTTTTTGACATTTGTATTCCCAATTTATCTTCTAATTCTTTCTCTTGTTGGTTTGTAAGGTTTTTTGTTAATACCTTTGTTTTTTGTTTGTTAATTTTAAGTCCAGCTACCCTTCCATACTTTTCTATTCTTGCTAATAATTTAGTTCCTGTTGATATTGGCTGTTTTCCTGACTCGCTGCTCAGATATTCCTACGACTGGGGACAGCTTGTCTGTGATTTGCTTGACTGAGTGCCAATCAACCCCTCTGAAGCTGGTCTCGGCACTCCCTCTCGGTAGTCCCCAGTCTTTTCGCTCAGTCTAAGGATTCAGACTCGAGTGCCTTTCTCTAGCGAAAAATTGTTGTTTTTTCTTTTTTCTTGGATAGTTAGATTGCTGTTTGAGGGCTGTGCGACCAGGGATTTCCTTCCACCAGCGGCTTGGCGTGAGCGGGCGATCTGGGGCTCCGGACACCGCTCCGCTTAATTTTTTTGTGCTGCGTTTGCTGCCGCCGCCATTTTGCCACCAATTGCCTTAATTAGATCGCAATTGTCATTGAGTTAACTTTAACTGCCACAGCCCTTTTCTATCGGCATTTTGAGTCCCTGCCGGCTGGCATACTCCTAATTTGGAAGCGCCTCGCTGAGGCTGAAATTCCCACCTCCGCTACCTGTAGCCGGCCGTTTGGACTATTGGAGGCTTGCCGATTTTCCTCACAGTCTGGATTACGGCGTTAGACTCCTTGCCGGCTAACAAACACTGTGCATAGGGACGCGCCTTGCTGAGGCTGCGTTTTCTCTATTTAACTATTTCTTTCTATTTTGTCTGTCAAATTTGTGTCTTTCACCTCCTTTCAAGACATTTTACTACTGGGTGGCTTCTGTCAGTTGCGGAGGTCTCTGGCCGCCATTTTGCCGCATTTGTAAAACACCCACCATTTCCTCTGCATTGGCATGGCATGTCAGGGGCGCCCTGGGCTTTGGTTCTCAGCGGCGCTGAAGAGGCTGCAGGATTTGGACGCTGTCCATTCACTCCTGCTTCTGATTTATTCTGCTCATCGGTCTACTTACATCCAGACAGGAAAGTATATCATTCCTTACCTTGATTGACAAGTTCATTGCTGTTATTTAAAAAAAAATAAAATACGAAATTTAAAATTGTACACAATATAATTCAAGGGGTTCTCAAACATTGCTGTATATACGTTTCGTTCACCCCTCTTGTATATAGTTCCTGATCTTTCTACATTAAAAAAAAAAAAAAAAAGATAACCAGCAAGGCCAAATTCATCTGTTTTTTACCCAACTGTCAAGACTGTAATTATGTCTGATGTTGAGCTATCATCTGATCTGGAGCAGGTTCCCTCACCGTTGCCTGCGCCCCCACCCAAAATGCCCAAAGGAAAAAAGTCTAAGGCTTCTAGAGCCACCAAAACACTGTCAGCCTCTGATAAGGATGAGCAAAGGTGGCACAATGCTTTAGAGTGGCAGTTTTCCAAGGCGCAAAGTCAGGCGCAGCTGGCTATGTCCACTGAGGTTCTGGAGATGTCTCCTACTCCACAAATGCATCTCACGTCTGTTTCTTCAAATGTTGTTGACCAGGGTGCTGATTACCATGATGATTTGGTGGAGGTTCCCCAACAAGCTGCTCCTGCTCACTTAGCAGCCCCAAGGCCTGGCTCCTCAGGTGCTGCCAGTCAAGTTTCTCAGAGGTCCCGCCCCGCTCCGGAGGCCACTTTCATCCCCACGGTGGCCGGGCTCCGTCCCGAGGGATGTCATGGTTCTGGTCTGGCTCTGGACTTTAATTCCCTAGTGTCACAGGCTATTTCACGTATCTTTCAGGTGGGGTTGCAGCAAACTGGCTATATGTTCCCTCCTGATTATGGGACCCAGGCACCTTCTCAAATGCAGGCTGTTCCATTGCAGACTCCTCCATCGGCCTATGGGCATTTAGCTGAGCCAGTCCGTGAGGAGGAATTTCTGGAAGATTTCGAAATGTCGGGTGATGAGGATGACATACCAGAAAAACCAGCCTTTCTGGGATTGTTTAAGCCTTCTTTGTTCAAATCGCTTTTGCGGAAGGCAAAAGCTGCTACCAATATGGGGCAGGGGCCGGAACAGCCCTCTACGTCCCATTCTCAACCGAATCTAACTGACAATTTGTTTTTATTGCCTAAACCTGAGAGTGAATTTGTACCTTACCCAGATCTATTCTCACAGGTCATACAGAAGCCTTGGGAACATCCTGCTTCTCTCAGGTCCGAATTCCTTTGATAGACGCCTATATTGTTCTGCACCGGAATTTGATGCCCTGCTTCAGCTGCCTGTTGTAGATGAACCTGTGGCCGGTCTTACCTCATCTTCTATCCTGGTTGGAGAGGTTGGTGATGGTTTAAAATTTGAAGATAAGAGAGCGGAGATGGCCTTTCGAAAGACCCACCAGGCTGCGGCCTGGTCCATTCGAGCGGTGACCTCGGCCTCTTTTTTCAACAG
Organism: Pantherophis guttatus; assembly: GCF_059756535.1. Classification (NCBI taxonomy): domain Eukaryota; kingdom Metazoa; phylum Chordata; class Lepidosauria; order Squamata; family Colubridae; genus Pantherophis; species Pantherophis guttatus. The sequence continues at coordinate 180,608,339 of NC_142063.1, read as the reverse complement.
GGCTTCCCTAGTCTGGCTCCGTCAGCTTCGTGACCGTCTACCCCCAGAGGACGCACGGTTGCAACAAGACGTGGCTAAGTTGGTGGCGGCGGCCGAATATTCGGCGGATGCTTCTTTGGATGCGGCTAAGTTGGCATCAAGAGCGTTGGCTTCCATGGTGTCCTCTCGTCGCCTCTTGTGGTTGCGCAACTGGAGGGATGACATTAAATCGAAATGGCGTCTTATTGCTGCTCCCTATAAGGGTACCTCTCTCTTTGGTGATTCCTTGGACTCGGTTCTAGTAGAGAACAGGGGTAAGAAAAAAGTCCTGCCCTCGGCCTTTCAACGTCCAGATAGACGGTACTCCCTGTACCTGAGGCAGTCCTTTCGTCATGACCAAGGAACCAGCGGTTCCTCTTTTCATCGATCAATGTCTTCCATCTACCAGCCAGCCTCCGACCGGGCTTCTTTTCGGGACCGAGGCAGACGTCAATCCAATTTCCGCTGTCTGTTCAGGGCTTCCTCCGGCCGCTATTCCCGTCGGGAAAAGTGACTCCTGGCTCCCGACTTCCATTGGGGGCAAGTTGCAGGCCTTTTACCATCAGTGGGAGACTACCACTTTGGATGCATGGATACTTCGCACAGTTACCAGTGGCCTGCTATTAGAGTTCACCTCCACCCCCCCCCCGACCCACTTCGTCCAGTGCCCCTGGCCTTCCCAACCGGCCAAACACCGACTTTTGTCTCTAGAAATACAACATCTTCTTCAAATAGAGGCTATAGAGCCGGTCCCAACGCATCAGGAGCAGACGGGGTTTTATTCCACCTTATTCCTGGTCCTGAAGAGTTCCGGGAGTTAGAGAGGAATTCTAAATTTAAAGCGACTGAACAATCATATTCTATACCGTCGCTTCAAGATGCACTCGCTCAAGTCTCTGCTGGGATACATCCGCCAGGGAGACCTGCTGCAGTTGATCAATCTAAAGGAAGCTTACCTTCATGTGCCCGTTCATCCGGGCCACTGACAATTCCTGCGTTTTGCCTTTTCCAACGACCACTTCCAGTACAAGGCGATGCCGTTTGGCCTCTTGTCGGCGCTGCGCACATTCACAAAGATCTTGGTGGCTCTTGCGGCATTTCTCAGGGAGGTCCCTGTATGGCTAGTTTGCTACCTGGACGACATTCTGATTCTTTCGTCTTCGATCAGGCAGACAAGGACAGACAACTTGTGATCCAGGTTCTGCAATGCCACGGCTTCACCCTGAATCTTGACAAGAGCCACCTTTGTCCCACCATGAGACTTTTACATCTCGGAGCGGTGATCGACTCCGCTCAGGGCCTGGTCTACCTCTCGCCCGATCGACAGTCCAGCATTCGGGACCTGGTGGCACAGGTGTTGGCACACAAGAAATCGCCCCTGCTTCTGCTGTCTCAACTTCTGGGGAAGCTCATCTCGTGCATTGCTGTCGTTCCGTGGGCATGTTACCATTTACATCATCTTCAGTGGTTTCTACTCCCGTTCCAACGACAAGGGTGGGGGGAGTCTCTTTCCAAGGTCACTGTACCTGCACGAGTACGGCTTTCTCTCCGTTGATGGCTGTCTCCGGCCCTACTTCAGGGGTCTCTCTTCCTGGAACTGGAGCGTGTCGTCTTGACCACAGATGCCAGTCTGCACGGATGGGGTGCCCATCTACAATGTCAACTTGCGCAAGGCACCTGGTCTACCGTGGAAAAACTCCACAGTATCAACTGGCTGGATCTACGGGCCGTGCGGCTAGTGCTGGCACACTTCCATCACCAAATGCTACACAAACACGTTCTGATACTCATTGACAACATGGCAACGAAGGCACACGTCAACCATCAAGGGGGCACGCGTTCCTTGTCGTTGATGTAGGAGATGGAGAGGTTGATGTCATGGGCAGAGCGTCATCTCATTTCTCTGAAGGCGGAGCATATCTCCGGCAAACTCAACCGAGAGGCAGACTGGCTCAGTCGGGACCAGTTAGATCACTCGGAATGGAGACTGGATCCTCGACTGTTTCAGGATCTGTCTCTCTGGTTCGGGACTCCAGTTCTAGATCTATTTGCGACCCAGCACTACACACAGCTGCCAAGGTTCTTCTCCCGCTTCCCAACACCAGGTGCAGAAGGACACGACGCTCTTTGATCTCCGTGACCTCACGGGCTTCTCTACGCCTTCCCCCCAATCCCGGTCATTCCCAAGGTGATCCAGAAAGTGATCAGGGAGTGGGCAGATCTACTTCTTGTGGCGCCACATTGGCCTCGTCGGGCGTGGTTCGACGATATTCTGTCCCTGTCCGTCGGGGAACCGTGGCAAATTCCACCGGATCAGATTTCTCTCACTCAAGGCGCCGTACACCATCCAGAACCAGAATGGCTTTGTTTGACCGTCTGGCGCTTGAAAGGATACGTCTGACTAAGAGTCATCTGTCAAGCGAAGTTATCTCGATCATCCAAACTGCCAGACGGCCGTCGACGGTCCACATATATAATGCGTCTTGGAAGGCCTTTGCCAGGTGTTGCGCTCTTCACCATGTAGATCCAACCTCGGCCACAGTCCCAGATGTCTTGCAATTCCTACATTCGGGCTTCGCAGACGGTCTAGCCCCTTCCACACTCAAGGTAGCCGCCTTGGCGACAGTTCTCATTGGAGACAACCAACAGTCCTTGTCTCATGATTCTCGAATCAAATCCTTTCTCCAAGGTGCGTCGCATTTCCGTCCTCCGGCGATACACCGCTATCCGACATGGGACTTGACACTGGTTCTGCAGGATTTGACATCAGCTCCATTTGAACCTATTTGTACGGCCAGTCTTCGATTTCTCACCTTGAAGATGGCTTTCTTGTTGGCTATAACATCTGCTCGACGAGTCTCTGAGATTGCTGCCTTTTCTATTAGAAGTGACCTTTGTGTATTTTATCAAGACCGTGTGGTTCTTCGATTAGACCCGGCGTTTATTCCTAAAATTAATACTCCTTTCCATCGAGTGCAGGATATTGTGCTTCCTAATTTCTGCCCGGACCCACGTCACCCTTCAGAAAAACGTTGGCACACGTTGGACGTGCGGAAGGCCTTGAAACGTTATATTAGTCGTACTGCTTCCTTCCGGAAGACTGAAGCATTGCTAGTGTCATTTCTGCCCTCCTCTCTAGGCTAGAAGGTTTCATCTGCAACGATAGGCCGATGGCTTAAGGCCTGTATTTCTAAGGCTTATGAACTGCGAGGGGATCCTGTTCCAGCTCGGATCTTGCTTCATTCCATGCGCAGTGCTGCTACTTCAGTGGCCTGGGCCACCCAGGCGTCTATCGACGACATTTGTCGTGCGGCCGCTTGGTCCTCGATTTCCTCCTTTGTCAGGCATTACCATTTAGATGTTTATGCTTCGGCTGATGCCGCCTTCGGCAGGAGGGTTTTACAATCAGTAATTTCTCCCCTCGGCCAGGAAGGGGCTTCAATCCCTGCCCAACGGACTTAAACTTGGGTATATCCCAGACGTAGGAATGTCTGAGCAGCGAGTCAGGAAAATGGACATTGCTTACCTGAACGTCCCTTTTATGCTCGCTGCGAAGACATTCCGGCCTGCCCGTCATCTCGCCTTCTCCTGGCCTTGGTGGGCTTCTTTCTTTGTTTCCCTCTGCAGCTGTGGACTCCCGAGATTCGATCTGTTGCTACACACTCTTGTCTGTGCACGTTGTCTTTGCGAAAAGACTGGGGACTACCGAGAGGGAGTGCCGAGACCAGCTTCAGAGGGGTTGATTGGCACTCAGTCAAGCGAATCACAGACAAGCTGTCCCCAGACATAGGAATGTCTTCACAGCGAGCATAAAAGGGACGTTCAGATAAGCAACGTCCATTCTATAATAAAAACGACGTCGTCAGCAAAGGCTTGGAGTTTATACTCCTCTTTTTTGTCTTTCAATCCTTTTATTTCTTTGTCTTTTCTAATTTCATTTACTAATGTTTCTAAAGATAATATGAACAGTAGTGGGGATAGGGGGCATCCCTGTCTCACTCCTTTTGATATTGTAAATTGTTCTGTCATGTCTCTGTTTATCATTATTTTTGCAGTTTGGGAGGAGTAAATCTTCTTAATCATATTTAAAAATTTGTCACCGAATTTCATGTTTTCCAATTGTAATATGAAGAATTTCCAATTTAAGTTGTCAAAAGCCTTCTGCGCGCCCAAAAACATTAATGCCAATTGTTTATCTGAGTTTTTTTCATAGTATTCCAAGACATCGATTATTAAACTCATATTGTTTTTTATTTGCCTTTTTGGAAGGAAGCTGTTCTGATCTGGGTGAATATGCTCATTAATTACTCTTTTTAGTCTCTCTGTGATAATCAGTGTAAATAATTTGTAATCTACGTTTAATAGCGATATCGGCCTGTAGTTTTTGATTTGTGTTTGATCTATTTCTTCTTTTGGAATAAATGTAATGATAGCTTCAGTCCAAGATTTGGGGATTGTGGCTTTCAAGAGTGCATCATTAAAGGTTTCAAGTAAGATTTCATCTATTGGGTGTTGACATGTTTTGTAAAATTCTGCCGGTATGCCATCTGGTCCTGGAGTTTTATTGTTTTTTTGTTTTTTCTTTGTCTCTATTAATTCCATCATGGTAATTGGTCTATTCAGTAACTCTCTATGTGTTTCTTCTAATCCTTGGGTGTTTGTTTTATTTAAATATTCTTTAATATCTTCTTCCAAGATCTCTTCTTGTTCATATAAATTTTGGAAAAAAGTTTTTGCTATTTTCTTTTTATCTTCGTTTCTATAGTATATCTCTCCTGTGTCGTCTTGCAGTTGGTGTATTGTTCCCTTCTCTTTTTCTTTTTTCAATTTGTACACCATCCAACGTCCTGTTTCGTTTGCGTGTTCAAAGTGGTTCTGTTTTGCTAATTTGATTTTCCTTGCTATTTCTGTTTGTGTGATCAGATTAATTTTATGTTTTGTCAAATTTATTTTTCCTTTAACTGTTTTATTTTGAGGTTCTTTCTGTAACTCAGATTCATATTTTTTAAGTTCTTTTAAAAAATTATCTCTTATTTGTTGTTTATCTTTATTTTTCTTCGCTGTGTATGCAATTGTCAAGCCTCTTATATAGGCCTTTGCCATATCCCATAAGTTTTGGAGTGAGATTTACTCTTTTGTATTTATCTTGAAGAATATATTCATTTCTTTTTCAATCATCTGTGAATAATCTTTATCTTTTAATATTTCCTTGTTCATCATCCATCTTCTCTTTCTTTGGTATCCTTTCCATATTACTTTTACCGGATTATGGTCTGCCCAAGTATTTGTCAATATTTCTACTTCCTCTAAGTCTTTTCTGAGTTCTGTCATCATCCAAACCATGTCTATTCTAGACCACGATTGGTGTGGGCTAGAATAGAATGTATACTGTTTTTTTTCTTTAATCACCTCCCTCCATACGTCTTGCAGCTGTAGTTCCTGTGTCATGTCTTTGAAGGTATCTGGAAGTGTCTTTTTCTTAGTTTTATTTTTCTTATTACTCTGGTAATCTTTTCCATGTCCGTAATTGCATTAAAATCACCTATAATACAAATATTCTCATATTCCAATTCTTTTACTAGATCATGTATTTTTTTTTTGAATAATACATTTTGGTTTCCATTTGGTGCATAGATCGAGATCAGTAGTATTGTTTTTAACTCTACTTGTATCTCAATCATCAATACCCTTCTATCTTCGTCTGTGTATATTTGTTTTGTTTTCAGGTGTTTTTTAATATAAACTGCGATTCCTTTCTTTTTTTGTTCGCTAATGAAGTGATTCATTGATTCTCTAATATTTTTGGTGTTGTTTCTTGATATGGACTTCCTGTAAATTTATAATATCCATCTCCAGTTATTGTAATTTTGTAAATGTCTGGGTTCTCGTGGCTGGTGCGTTTAATCCATTTATATTGATTGAGATCATTTTTATTTCCTGTTTCGTTTTTATTCTTATCTATTCGTTGTCCATAGTCTTCTTGTGTTTCTTGTTGTTATTTGTGTTTTTTCCCTCGTTCCCTCTCTTTCCATTCTTTCTCTTTCCAATCTTCTCTTTTCCTCTTGTTCTCCTTCCATTTCTTCTGTGGATTGTTCATCTTGGCTTTTATTCTCCGGTTCTTCTCTGCTTTCCTGGTCTTCTTCTAGCACAAAATGATGGTCGAAGAACTCCTGGGCTTTTTCCAAACTGTCAATCCTAAATTTCTTCTCTTGCCAAGAGATTAAGATGCCTTCCAGTATCAGCCAACGGAACATCACTTTGTATTTATTTAATTGTACTGTTAGGAAATCGTAATTTTTCCTCTGGTCCCTTACTCTTCTTGGAATTTGTTTGAGTGTTATTATCTCCTTCTCCTTGTCTCATCTCATCTTTTTGTAGATATCTTCTTTTATAGTTTTTTTTAGTGAATCTGATGTGCACCTCTTTTGGCAATTTATGCCTGCGGGCATAATTTGTATGAACTCTATAAACCTCATCGATGTCCCTTTGGATATCTTCCTTGTCTCTCTCTGTTGCTTCTGCTAGGATTCCTGCCATTGTCTCTCCTAGGTCTTCGTCTTTACTTTCCGCTACGTTCTGGAATTTATCCTTATTAATTTTGAGTCCCGCTACCTCACCAAATTCTTCTATCTTTTGTATCAATTTAGAACCCGTTTCTAATGGATCTTCCAAAATAAATACCATGTCATCGGCAAATGCTTGAATCTTATATTCTTCCTTCCTAATTTTTAAGCCCCTTATTTCCTGGTCTTCTCTAATTTTTGTTAGAAGGGTTTCAAGTGATAGAATAAATAGAAGAGGAGAAAGAGGACACCCTTGCCTTACCCCTTTTGATATATCAATTTTTTCAGCCAGGATAGTTTCCATAACTACCCTGGCTGTTTGTCTGGAGTATATTTTTCCAATCATTCTTTCAAATTTCCCCCCCCCAATTCCATATAATTTAATTGTGTTGTAATAAAGTTCCAATTCAAATTATCAAAAGCCTTTTCGGCATCAAGGAAAACCAGTGCTGCTTGCTTTTCCGGATGACTTTCATAATATTCAAGAACGCTCATTACTATCCTCATGTTATTTTTAATTTGCTGCCCAGTCAGAAAACCGTTTTGGTCCGAATGTATATAATTATTCAAAAAAAAATTATACTATACTTTAACAGCAATATTTTCCTATTTTCTATCCCACACATATATGCTGTATTTTATAATATTCTTGTCACTTTTATAACTCTAATCGCAATACTTATAAATATACAATTTTCTAAATATCTATTATCATTCTTACAGTATTTAAATAAGTATATTTCTTTACAATACAATAATATTATTCTCCAATCAGTTCACTTATTCAGTTATATATCTATACCTTAATTCAATTCATTCAAACCATTCCATTTAAATCTATATCTATAATCAATTTTCTTCTTGTCACTTATTGTCCACTCATGTCTGTCTGCTGCAATCTTACATCAGCCTTCTCTCCAGATTTTCCTTGCCTTCAGCTCCACCAAATGGCACCTCTTCTTGTCTTCTTTGCAATATATTCAATGTCTCCACAATAATCAATCAACATCGTCCCCTTCTTTGTATCAGTAATTTATTAATTGTAGTTATCTTTTCCTTCCTCGAAATTCAGTTCAGTTGCTTGACGCTAAATTCTCCACTGTCCAATTATCCCTTCAAGTTTTTATAATCCTCCACATCAGTTTCTCAACATCCCTCAGTCACCATTTTTCATTCAGTCATTTTCCAATGCGCTGCTCCTCCAATCCATGGACGGGTAGTATCTCCTAGTTGTTGGGCAGAAACTGAGTGCTAATCACTTCCCATTGCTAGGCCACGCCCACCTCAACCAATCAGCTTCAGTCTTTCTCACTCAGTTGCCGTGAGAACTTGGCAATTTGAGTGCTCTCTAATTGGATTTAATCCTTCCCTTCTTATTATTTTATTATTTTATTTTATTATTTTTGCCATCTTTATTCTTCTGTTGAGGAGCTGCTTCGTGGAAAATTTCTTTATTGCTGTGTGCCTTGGGCGAGCTTGGGGCTCCAAGCTGTCTGGCCTATCTCCCCACCAATCGGGGCTACAGCACGCCGGATTCCGACCCGGCTGGGCGGATCCGTGCTTCTCTTGCCGCTGGCGACATGCTAGCCTACCGGTGAGCCGGTATAGCTGCTGTCGCCTCAGCTCCAACCATCGAGCGGCTCCGGAGTGCCTGCCTTGTCCTCGGGCGGCCTCCGATGATTCCAAAGTCAGCTGTAAAGCGCTGAGAGCGTGCGGCGCTTACGGAGGCAAGCGCTGACCGAGAGGCAGACTTCTGCGCCGTTTTCAGGCTGAGTCGAAGCGCCATCGACTGGATCGCTGTGGTGTGGCAACAGAGGTGCCGTTCCTTTGACGATCAAGCTCGGCACCTCAGGAGGTACTCTGGCTGAGTGACGGCCGCCATTTTGTTTCGGGACTTTGATGGCGTGGCAGCCGCCATTTTGGAGGGACTATTTAAAAAAAAAAAAAAGGACAGTTTGCCTGCTAGCAGCGGAGTGACATTGGGCCCTATTAGCCACCCTTACTGGCTTGTGTCCCTGACTTTTGACCAGGGCGGATCATCCTTATCCCTTCCTGCCTGGTTGGGTTGGCTGCCTTGCATTGGGGTTTGAGCTCAGCAGCTTCTGAGCCTAATTTACCCCTACTCAGCTGAGTCTTCACTGTGGGCATTTTTCCTTGGGAGGAGCCTCGGTGCTGAACTTTGGTGGCCTTGGCCTGCTGCTTGCCCTGTACTCTCATTCAGCATGGCAGACATAGCCTTATCTTCAGACTCGGAGGGCCCTTGTAATTACCCTGCCACCCAACACAAGTCAGGGAGTAAGAAAGCGAAATCCAAGTCTCGCAAATCCAATTTGGCTTCTAAATCTTCCGCCACGAATAAGGCAGAGCAGAGGCGCCATGAAGCCTTAGAAAAACATTTTGAGAGGGCCCAACAACAACAACAGCAGGCGGCTTTGTCAAGGCAGTTTTCCGCTTCTGAGGACTGCGCAGATCCTTCTGGGAATTTGCAAGCCGGATCCTCCTCTGGATCATCAACCAGACTCACTGCTTCCAATTTACAACGCTCCAAAGGAGTATCGATGTCATTGCCAGATGTTTCGAGCCAGTCTGATGTTTCATTGGGCCGTAGGCGTCTTCCAGAAGCTACCTTTACCCCTACTGCGGCGGGGCTCCGTCCAGAGGTGCCTGACACTCCTGTGAGTTTTCAATCTATGTTGTCAGATGCGCTGGCAAGGATCTTAGCGGCTGGCATACAGCAGGATGTGGCTCAGCCGGTTAATGCCTGTCAGCCTTCTCAGGCTCCGGCCCCTGTCAATGACGCAGTTCCTAGTACCAGTAGGCACCGTCCTGTCGAATCTTCTTCAGAGGAGTCTGAAGAGGGGGAAATTTGTCTGGAGGATGTTGAATTCTCAGAGGATGAGGATCTCCCCCCCGAGAAGCCCGCTTTCACGAATTTGTTCTGGCCTTTTGTCTTCAAATCTTTACTACATAAAGCCAAGGTTGCTACTAAGTTTGGTATCGCAGAAGGGACTGCTGAGAAATCTTCTGACTCTCAGCACCCGCACGATGCTCTATTCCAAGTATCTCAACAAGACCAGGACGTGATTCCTTGTCCTCCCTTGTTTTCCAATATCATTAAATCTGCCTTTGGCCAACCAGGTTCCCTGACAGCTCTGAGTGGCCTCGACAAGCGTCTTTATTCTGCCGAGTCGCAGTTGGAGGAGCTTCTTGCCATACCTTCAGTTGACACCCCAGTCACTGCCTTATCAACTTCTTCGATGCTGACCTCAGACGTGGTGGATGGCCTCAAGGCGGAGGATCGCAAGATGGAAATGGGGTTCCGCAAGGCGCACCAAGCTGTGGCTTGGGCTATCAAGGCAGCCACGGCCACATCATTTTTCAATAGGGCTTCTCTGATCTGGCTCCGCCAGCTTCAGGAGAGGTTGCCCCCCACTGATACCAGGCTGCACCAGGACATTAATAAACTTGTGGCAGCAACAGAATATTCCGCGGATGCCTCTTTGACGGCGACAAAATTTGCTTCACAAGCTATGGCAGCAACCGTAACCAACAGGCGTCTCTTCTGGTTTCGCAATTGGCGCGTGGACAACAAAGCTAAATGGAAATTGGCATCAGCGCCATTTACTGCCCCATCACTATTCGGTCCTTGTCTGGAGCCAATCTTGATAGAAGATAAAGACAAGCGCAAGGTGCTGCCGTCCTCCTTCCGCCGTTCTGAGCAGAGATATGCACCTTATACACAGCGACAGTCCTTTCACTCCTCCTCGGGGTCGGGCGGCCCATACTACCAGCGCTCTTATTCCCAGGTGTCTGACAGACAGACAGACAGCCATTTCGAGATAGAGGGAAGTGACTTGTTGCTCCCAGGTCCTATCGGAGGTCGACTCCAGCAATTCTCCCTCCGGTGGGGCCTCTCAACAACCGACGCTTGGATCCACGCGACCGTTCAACAGGGACTACGCCTCGAGTTCCACACTCTACCGCCCACCAGTTTTCGTCGCTGCCCCATCCCTCGGTGCAGGGTTCAGAGGGAGCTCATGGAAGCAGAGATCTCACACCTCCTCTCCATCAACGCCATGGAACCTGTGCCCAAGGGCCAGGAGAGAACTGGATTCTACGCTGTCTTATTTCTGGTGCCCAAATCATCGGGGGGGCCACAGGGGCATCTTGAACCTGAAACGTCTCAATCAGTATATACTGTATCGCAGGTTCAAGATGCACTCCCTCAGGTCAATTCTGGCATCCATCAGGCAAGGGGACTATCTTCAATCTGTAGATCTGCGTGAAGCATACCTGCATGTTCCGATCCACCCATTGCATCGTCGCTATCTCCGCTTCGAATACAACAACATGCATTTTCAATATCGTGCGATGCCTTTCGGGCTGTCCTCGGCCCCCAGGACATTCACGAAACTGGTGACAGTGGTCGTGGCTTCCATCCGGTCTCGCTCTATACGCCTCAGCTGTTACCTCGATGATTTGCTGGTGATGTCAACGTCACCGTCGCAGGCACGGAAAGACATGGAGTTGGTCCTCCAGGAGTTCCAGAACCACGGTTTCTCCATCAACTGGCAAAAGAGCCATCTGACGCCCACGACGTGGCTCCAACACCTGGGTGCAGTGATTGATTCCCAGCGGGGTCAAGTGTTTCTCTCCCCAGATCGCATTCGCGACATCAGGACTATGGTGCGGCAAATTCAGTCCCAGAAGAAGGTGTCTCTCTTCCTGTTGAATCAATTGTTGGGGAAGTTAATATCCTGCATCCACGTCGTTCCGTGGGCAGACATTCCCACCCACTTCAGTGGCTGTTGCTTCCTTTCCAGAGAGCGAAACGCAGCACATCAACTCATCAAACTGTCTTACCTCCACAAACTCAACTGTCACTCACGTGGTGGAGGTTCCCCGCTCTGCAAAGGGGATGTGTTTTCCTCGAACCAGACCGGGTGGTTCTGATTACCGACGCCAGCCTTTCGGGCTGGGGTGCCCATCTGCAGAACGCCGTGATTCAAGGTCAGTGGTCTCCGGCGGAGCGGACGAACAGCATCAATTGGCTAGAGTTGAGGGCTGTTCGTCTCGCCTTACGCCATTTCGTTCACACCTTGGAGGGACAACATGTGTTAGTCCGGACGGACAACGTCACCACCAAGGCGCACATAAATCGGGAGGGAGGCACATGCTCCAGGTCCCTGATGATGGAGTCGGAGAGCTTGTTAGCTTGGGCGGAACGACACACTGCATCTCTAGTGGGCAGGACAACATCATGGCGGACTGGCTCAGCAGGGAGCACATAGACCCTGCAGAGTGGTCTCTCAAGCCTGCCCTCTTCGAACAGATAGTGAGCCGGTTTGGTCGTCCTCAGGTGGACCTCTTCGCCACGCCCCAGAACGCCCAGCTACCAAGGTTCTACACGCGTTACCCGACCGTCGGAGCAGAAGGTTACGATCCTCTGCGCTGTCAGTGGCCTCCCGGGCTTCTCTACGCCTTCCCTCCCTTGCCGTTGATTCCAAAACTGATTCGGAAAATGTTGTTGGAGGGAGCTGAGTTGCTTCTGATTGCACCTCAGTGGCCTCGCCGGCCATGGTATGCAGACCAAGTGGGCCTGTCCACCTCTCCATCATGGACAATACCATTGGAAGAGAATATGCTCAGCCAGGGGGTCATCTTCCACCCCGATCCAGGGTGGCTCCGATTGACCGCCTGGCGCTTGAGCGGCTCCAGCTGCAGAAGGACAGATTGTCTTCTGACGTCATAAAGGTGATTCAAGCGGCCAGACGCCCTTCCACCACTAGAATTTATGAAGCTTCCTGGCGTTCATTTTCTTCCTGGTGTGTGGCCCATCACGTGGACCCAACCTCTGCGGATGTCCCGGATGTATTGGACTTCTTACATGGTGGTTTAGCCAAAGGTCTTGCTCCAGCCACGCTTCGTCGCCAGGTGGCCGCCTTATCCACTGTCATCACGTGCGAGAAACACCGTATTCTTTCGCATAATCCTAGGATTAAGAGTTTCCTTCATGAGGCCTCCAACATCTCACCTCCGGTGATACATAGGTACCCATCCTGGGATCTTCCGTTAGTGCTTCAAGCGCTTACCACCTCGCCATTTGAACCCTTGGCTTCAGTGTCTCTAAAATTTCTGACGCTTAAGGTCACTTTTCTCCTGGCCATTATGTCAGCTAGACGTGTATCTGAACTCACTGCTCTATCCGTCCTCAAGCACCTTTGTATTTTTCATAGTGACAGGGTGATCCTACGTTTGGACCCATCTTTCTTACCAAAGATAAACTCACAATTCCACCGCGCCCAAGAGTTAGTTCTGCCTAACTTTTGTCCGAATCCTCGTCATCAGACTGAATCCTTATGGCATACCTTGGACGTTAGGCATGCCCTCCGGAGTTATATCAAACGTACTGAGTTTTTTCGACAGACTGAATCCTTGCTTGTGTCTTTCACCCCTTCCTCGATGGGGAAGAAGGTGTCGTCTACTACAATTGCCAGGTGGATTAAGGCTTGCATCACAAAGGCCTACAATGTACGAGCACGCCCTCGTCCAGCTAAGATTTACACACATTCAACACGCAGTGTGGCTGCATCGGCAGCTTGGTCTACAAATGCCTCAGTGTCTGAAATCTGTAGAGCAGCCTCTTGGGCTTCTGACACTTCCTTTATCCGACACTACAAAATTGATCAGTATGCCTCGTCTGATGCATCCTTTGGACGTAGAGTGTTTCAACAAGTGGCCACGCCTCAGAGTGCGGATTCCAGTCAGCCTCCCGCCCTGGGCACTTGAACTTGGGTACATCCTGTCCATGGATTGGAGGAGCAGCGCATTGGAAAACGGACATTGTGTCCCTGAACGTCCATTTTCGGGGCGCTGCGATTCCAATCCATACCCACCCATTCGGCTTTCTGTTCTGTTACTTGCCTTGGTTACTGTTTGTTGGGGTTTTCATAGTTGGCCTTGTTCCTGCGCCTTCGTGAGGAAAGACTGAAGCTGATTGGTTGAGGTGGGCTTGGCCTAGCAATGGGAAGTGATTAGCACTCAGTTTCTGCCCAGCAACTAGGAGATACTACCCGTCCATGGATTGGAGTTGCAGCGCCCCGAAAATGGACGTTCAGGGACACAACGTTCGTTCCATCCCCAGTGCCATCTTCCGTCTCCTTTCCTGTTCACAATCTCTTTAATCTGTTCTTAGTCTTTTCTATTTTATCAACTCCTCTATTTGGACTCTCCCCTTCTTCGCGTTTTTCTTAATCCAATCTATTTCTCAATTCTCGGCTTTACTCTCTTTTAGTTGCCGCCTTCTCGACACTGTGTGTCTTTCCTCATTTTCGCCTTACTAATTTCGCGCCGTCTCTCGCCAACACCTCCTCACCTCTTTCTGGGATTCCTCACATCTACGGAACGAAGCTGTCACTTTTAACTTTTCGCTTTCCACTCTCATGGCCGACAGCACTCCAGGCCGATCTTGAAGACCAGCTCTTTCTTCACTAGGTTTTAAGAGTGCCGCTCCAGTCTATTCGGGGGTTTGCCTTCCACCCGATTTCTCTAGAGCTTCCTCTTTGATTTGCCGTTCTCTACGTAATGCCCAAAATGGGCTCTTAGTGAAGATATTTCGAGCTACAAGAACAGAGCCCCATCCCCTCGCCCGCTCCACGCTGTCATCACCGCCGGAATTAGAGGATAAAATAAAAATGAAGATAACTAAGAAAATAAAATATCTTGGAATTTGGCTCACAGCGAAATGTTCCTCAATCAAGGAAGACAACTACAATAAATTGATACATCAAATTTAAAAAGACTTAGGAAATTGGGAAAAGTTACAAATTTCATTTCTAGGGAGGACCGCAACAGTGAAAATGAATATACTGCCGAGAATTCTATTTCTGTTCCAAGTGATACTGTTAAAACTAGGGAAAACATTCTTTTAAGAATTAAATAAATTAATTTCTAAATGTATATGGCATGGGAAAAAGCCCAGGATTAAATTAAAACTTTTGCAAGACACAAAGGACAGAGGGGGATTGGCGTTACCAGAATGGGAAATTTATCACCAAGCGGCAAGTCTAGCCTGGTTAAAAGATTGGATGGAGTTGAAAAATAACAGAGTGTTAACAATAGAAGGGCATGACTTGCAAGCAGGGTGGCATGCATTTCTGTGGGATGAGAAATATAAAACGCATAAATATTTTCAAGTACACTTGATTAGGAATGCACTGCTACAGATTTAGAAAAGAATAAAACAAAAACACTACACTATTCCAATGTGGTTATACCCAAATTTACTGGAGAAAAATAGTGATATTAAACAGGGATATTAAACAGAAGCTACAGTAAAGAAACCCGATATTTGATTTTGCATATAATTACAGCTGCAAGGATAGTCTATGCACAATCCTGGAAAAACAAAAATGTACCAACAGAGGAAGAAGTAATTAAGAAAATTCTGGACTGTGCAGAGATGGATAAATTAACGAAAGAAATAAAAGGAAGATACAGAATATTATCAAGTATGGTACGATTGGCTCGAGACTAGGGAAAGTAAATGTGAATAAATGATGGAGAAAATATGACAAAAGTGTAAAATATTGTAAATGAATAAAATTAGAAATAAAGGGACGACAAAGATAATGATAATAAAGGATGGGAAAATGGGGAATGTATAAAGTAGAAAGTAAGATGAATGAAACTGATATGTAAAAAGAAACATAATATTTGTGTTCTGTATGTTGTGTTGTGTTGTTTTTGTAAAATTAATAAAAAAAAATTTAAAAAACAATTCAGGGAGTAATTTTGCTTCAAGAAAATAGAATGGGGCCGTGATCATTTGCTACCTTCAATCTTTATATTTCCAAGAAGCTAATGTAGCTCAGGAATAAATGATTCAGGGACTGCTGTTTCACTAGAAATAGCAAAAAATCTAGATAGAACATTGCATTAGGTCCATGTTGGCGAACCTATGGAATGCGTGGCCTCACTGGCTTCTCTTCCGCATTCCTGTGCACACACACACATGCTGGTCAGATGTCCGTTGCATGCGCGGGAGCAGCAAACCCAGAAGCGCATGCACAGGCCGGAACCTGAACTTCCAGGTTTACGTCGCGCACATGCATGATGGCCAGCTGTTCGTCAGGCACGCATCCATGCCGGAAACCGGAAGTTTGGGTGCCGGCTCACCAATGCACGATGGACTGGCACTCTTCACGGTATCGGCGTTCCCACATGCACGAAGGCCTGTGGGGCCGCACATTCCTTGCAGGATGGTTTCATGTGACATTTCTGGCACGCAGGCCAGCACATGGTGACATAAAAGGTTAGCCATCAGTGCATTAGGTTCTCACTTTTCCCCCCTATGTTTTTAATTTTCTGTATAAATTGTAAAATGGAGTGAGTAACAGCCACTTATCAATACATGTTATGTAGCAAGATATCAGGCATTGTTTAGAATTTTCTTGTAATATGCATTGCTAATTTGAAAAATTTAATAGTTCTTTTAAAAAAATAAGATTTCAGGGCAAAGAATGAGACATTTGCTCCAAACCAATGCCATATGATGGTGCTTGCAACATTGCATTTTCTTTTGCCCACTGTTTAAATTATCCTATTGCAATCAGAACAGTTTTGGAATAGAAATGTATTTTGTTTATCCCTGATGATATTGGACAGGGTGGAAGAAAAGAAATCTCTAGTTATTTGCCTCTATGCCAGCCCTACTAGATCCCACAATTTCTGCCATTTATCCAGTTCTATTGTATAGCCAAAATTTTTAGGCTATCATACCGTACTATCATTATCTCCTTTACTTGCTCACTTTCCATTTTAATACTTAATAGATAACTATACGTTTTCTTTATTAATTGTTCATTTGTCCCTGTTAATATCTGGTCTAATTCTGTTAATTATTTGTAAAAAACTATAGAGTTTGGCATCTTTCTCATAGCCGCCCTGAGTCTTCGGAGAGGGGCGGCATATAAATTTAATTAATTAAATTTAATTAATTAAATATCAAGATTCTTGCTTAGTTTTGAGTTCCCCCTTTTCGTTCAAAATATCTTTATATCTTGTAATTTTTTCCACGTTAATCACATTTGGATGTATCAGTGCCTCCATTGTGGAAAGCCAAACTGATATTTGCAAATAGTATTGTTCTTTAATTTTTACCCAAACTAATAATAGTGCGTTTCTAATATAATATCTTTGGAAGTAGCTATGTATTTTATTTTTCCCTTACCATAAAAAGCATGCCAACCCAGTTGGAGATTATGTCCCTCCAAAGTTAATAATATTTTATGCCTCAAATTAATCAGGGGTGCTATTCAGCAGGTCCTGACAGGTTCTGGAGAACCGGTAGCAGAAATTTTGAGTAGTTCGGAGAACCGGCAAATACCACCTCTGGCTGGCCCCAGAGTGGGGTGGGAATGGAGATTTTGCAATATCCTTCCCCCAGGAGTGGGGAGGGAATGGGGATTTTTGCAGTATCCTTCCCCTGGAGTGGAGATATTGCAGTATCCTTCCCCAGCCATGCCCACCAAGCCACGCCTACCAAGCCACACCATGCCCACCAAGCCATGCCCACAGAACTGATAGTAAAAAAAATTGAATTCCACCACTGAAATTAATCCATTCTTTCACCCATGTACCGTATTTTTCGGAGTATAAAACGCACTGGATTATAAGACACACCTACCTTTTTTGTTTTGTTTTTTTTTTATAAAAAGTTTTTTTTTATTTTTTAGACAAACACATACATACAATGTATTTTCTTTGAACAGAGTATTTGGCCAGTTCACAAATTTAAACAGTGTTTAGTCATTTCAATTACATTTAGAATTTCTATATTTCCTTTTTGCCATATTTATTTATTTGTTTGTTTGTTTGTTTGTTCAATTTATATGCCGCCCTCCTCCGAAGACTCAGGGCGGCTTACAATGCACTTATAGCAATAGCCTTCATTCTTTTGTATATACCTGCTTATTAGGGCTTTTGGCCCCCCATAAGCGGTGTTTCTACAAAGTCAGTTTATTGCCCTCACAATCCGGGTCCTCAATTTACCTACCTCGGAAGGATGGAAGGCTGAGTCAACCTTGAGCCTGGTGAGATTTGAACTCGCACTAATTGCAGGCAGCTGGCAGCTAAGTGCTACATAACAGCACTTAGTACGCTGCACCACCAATTCCTCATCTATTTTTTTTAAAACCAATATTATCCTTCATCCTCATCTCTAATCTTAATCAAATTCAATTTTTCCCTTCTATTCTATATTATACCCCTTCCCATTGTCATCTATTTTTATATCCATCCTCACATTGATTAATTATGTAATATTACAATTGTTTAATACAAATTCAACATTTTAATATAAATCAATTAGTTATATAACTATCTTTTTTGTATATTAATCAATATGAACATGAATATTCCAATTATTTCCATGCAATCCAATTTCTTACAAATCAATTAATTATATTTACCAATAATAATAAACCAAATAATTTCCCCCATATATTCCTCCAAACCACAACTTAACCATTTCTACTTTCAACACACTATTCAATTAATAGTATCTCAATTATTACAATTCCCTGGTTAAATAGAGCTTTCCCCTTATGTTACTCATTTTCACATCTTAAACTCTCCCAATAACCCAAATAGTTATTTGCCTCTATGCCAGCCCTACTAGATCCCACAATTTCTGCCATTTATCCAGCTCTATTGTATAGCCAAAATTTTTAGGCTATCATACCGTACTATCATTGCTCCAAATCACAATAATTTCTACTTTCACCACAATATATAATTAAAAATATTTCAATCGTTACAATTTCCCTAATTAAATTTAAAAATGTTCTAGCTGTTATCTAAGCTACAACTTAATCCTTTTTACTTTCACCACCATATACCATTAAAGGTATTTCAATTGTTACAGTTTATACTTATTCATATTTCTAAAAAAAATAAAAAAAACTTTAAAAATAAAAAAACTTATCTAGACATTGTCTAGATTTCAAAAATACAAAGACAAATATTCCAATTATTATTCATTTCATTTTTACAATCATGATTTCCCATTTATTTCTTACTACTATTCATATTTCAATTCTAAATATGTATAAAATCTTTCTCTTTTATTTCTTTTTCTCCCTTCCCATTTTTATTTTTGCCTTTTTCTTTCTCCTTTTTTTCTTTTGTGTTTTAAAATCTTGAACTCTCCTCTTTTGCCCTAAGTTTCCCATTGTTTGCACCTACCTTTTTTGGTGAGGAAAAAGAAGAAAAAGAAATCTCCCTCTGCCTCTGCCTGATTTTGCGACATTGCAGCAAACAGCAAACAGCCTGCTTTACTTTCATTTTCATTTTCAGCATAGCTTGATTAGCACAAGGAAAAAAAATCTGCTCCAGCAATTTACCTCTTTGCAGCAAGCAGCAGAGCCCTGCACAAAAAAATCAGCTGAGAGTTGGGAGGCCGATCTAATCAACTTGTGGTAATTAGGTTGTGCTGAAGCTGAAAGGAACTGTTTTTTCTTGCTGTTTGCTTGCAAGGAGGTAACTGCTGCAAGGCACAGGCCAAAGGGTGGGGACCAGTGGGTGGGCAGGGCTACATTCGGTGTATAAGACGCACCTAAATTTTCACCCTCTTTTAGGGGGGAAAAAGGTGCATCTTATACTCCGAAAAATACAATAAGTACTGAGGCCTGATAGCACAACTCCCAGTCTGGCAACCCAAAAACGCCTCTCTTTTTAGAATCTTGCAACATTTTCAAACTTATTCTTGGTTTTTTCCCTTGCCAAATATATCTTAGTATTATGTTGTTATGAAATAAACTTTATTAAATATTTACAATAAAATTAACACACAATAATGATTGAAAAGCAATATAGGAAGCGAAATATAGAAACACATAAACACAGGGCTAAAACTAAACAACAAACATGACTAACCGAGAGTTAAGCTCACTCTCCAATTAATATTAACTAATATCATCCTAGCCAAACATTTCAATGCAATCAAGTTCTTTTTACTAACTACAAAACAAATGGTCTGTTTTTATCAAAATTATAAAGAGTTATAAAGCCTAGTAAATATCTAGTTAATCTAATTAGGCAATCTTATCACCCTTCTCCTAAATTTAACCTTCTTTTGAGCCAAACAAAGCATCTGTCCCAACTTCTATTATATACTGAATCTTTCTTGTCTTTTAAGATATATATTAGCCTGTCCATCTCAGCACATTGAAGAATCTTGTTTATTATCAGATGGTCAGGGGGCGTGTCTGCATCTTTCCACAGTTGAGCAAATGCCATTCTCGCCGCTGTTGAGACATGGACAAATATATACCAATCCTTCTTATCGATGTAGTCCGGTCTTACTCCGAGTAAGTAGAGGTCCGGGTGAAGGGGAAAGCTCACATCTGTTATTTCCAGCAGCCACTGCTGTATTTTCCCCCAATAGCGTCTAGCTGACGGACAAATCCACCACTGATGGAAGAAAGTACCCTTGGCCAACCCACATTTCCAATATCTATCGGAAGATCCTGGGAATATCTTAGCGATTCTGGCAGGGGGAAGATACCAACAGTAGATCATTTTATAAAAGTTTTATTTGAACGGGGAAGAAAGGGTCAGTTTCATAGTTTTGTTCCATACATTTTGCCATGCATCAAGCTGAATTGTTGTTCCAATATTTCTCCCCCAGGCAATCATTGTGTCCTTTACAATCTCCTCCGCCATAAAATTGGACAGAAGAAGATTGTAAACGTTGGAAATAAATTTCCTTCGGCCACCTAGGAGAAGCTTGTCAAACGTTTGTAAATGAAGGGAAATACCATGTTCCTGTTTATCCCAATTCTAGTTTGAATTTTCACATAAGACCACCAGTCTATGTCTAATCCTCTAGTTTGGAGATCGGCTCTAGGTCTAAGTCTCCCGATTTCATCCAACAAGTCACCATAAGCCCAGTTCCTCTTTATATTGTGCACAGTCGGAAGGGTCACTGCCTCTAATGTTTGGATTGTTTGTCTTTCTGAGACCACAAGAAGGAATGCCATCCCCGCTGCAAATTGTATCCTTCAATTGCCAAAATGCGCTTTCTTGAGAGGATCACCCAATCTTTTATCCAAACCAGAGATGAAGCTTGGTAATAAAGTTCCCACATAGGGAGTCCCAAGCCACCCCTTGTTTTGTGCTCTTACAGCATTTTTCTTTTTTTTCAGGTTTTTTTACTCTGCCAAATAAATTTACTTAGAATTTGGTCTAATTTCCTAAAAAAGTTTTTATCCAATCTTGCAGGAGCCGTTTGGAATAAAAAGATCCATTTCGGTAAAACATGGGCTTTTATCGCGGCAATTCTACCCAAAAATGAGATCTGAATATGCCGCCATCTCTCCACTTCATTCGCTGTGTCTATTAATAATTTGGAATAATTGAGCTCTTTGATAGAAGAACATCTATTTGTAAGCCAAATACCTAAGTATTTAAGTTTTTTGACACAATTAATCCCCATAATACTTTGGATCTGTTCCTTTTGGGCACCTGACAAATTTTTTGTTAACATTTTGGTTTTATCCTTATTGATTTTTAATCCCGCTACCTCCCCGTATTCATCTAATTTAGTAAGTAATTTTGGTCCCGTAATAAGGGGATCTTCTAATATGAGAACCAAATTGTCGGCGAATGCTTGGAGTTTGTATTCTTCCCCTTTAACTTTTAAGCCCTTAATTTCCGAATCCTGCCTGATCGTCTTAAGAAGTGGTTCAAGTGTTAAAATAAAAAGCGGTGAAAGAGGGCATCCTTGTCTGGTACCTTTGTATCTCATCTGATAGTGATCCATTAAACAGTAACCTTGCCGACTGTTTAGAATAGATGGCTTGAACTGCCCTTGTAAATTGAGACCCAAAACCCATCAATTCCAATTGTTGTATTATAAAATTCCAGTTGACTCTGTCAAAAGCCTTTTGGGCATCCAGAAAAATCATTACCATTGATTTATCAGGGTGTGTCTCATAGTATTCTAAGGCGTTCAATACTACCCTTACATTATCTCTTAGGTGCCTATGAGGCAGGAAACCATTCTGATCTTGGTGGATAAATCGGGACAGGAACACCCGGAGTCTCTCAACTAGTATTGTCGCAAAAATCTTGTAATCCACATTCAGGAGCAAGATTGGCCTATAGTTCTGGATCAGAGTTTTATCTGTATCGGGTTTCGGGATTAGGGAAATGTAGGCTTCCGTCCAGGACCGGGGTATCCTAAAGTGTAATAAAACCTCATTAAATAGATCTTTGATGTACAAACTAAGTGAGTCAAAGACTCCTTTATAAAATTCACTAGGAATCCCATCCGGTCCCGGAGTCTTGCCATTGGCTTGTTTCTTGATAGCTGCTGCTATTTCCCCAACTGTAATTTCTGCATTTAAAATTTCTTTACAGTAATCCGGAATCATCTCCAATTGTAGATTCTGGAGATAACTCTTGAGTTTATCTTCCTGATGAATTTCTATAATGAGGTATAAAAATCTTTGCTTTTTGCTCTGTAGTACCTACCAAATTTCCCATAGAGTCCTGTAAAAATTCAATCTTTCTAGATTCTGCCTCTTTTCTTAATCTATATGACAACCACCGGCCTGGCTTATTAGCATGTTCAAATTGGTTTTGTCGACATTTCCGAATTTATTCGCCAAATCGTTTTGATCTAGGATAGATAACTCATGCCTAATCAAGTCAATTTTCTCCTTAATAAAATTATTATGCGGATCTAAACACAGCTCTCCTTCAGCTTTCTTTCCAATTCAGCCATTAACTCAATCCGTTTGGCCTTCTCCTTTCTCCATTTGGTAGCTGTATATTTTATTACCAATCCCCTAACTACTGCTTTGACAGTATCCCAAATATTTTGAAGGGAAGTATCTTCTCTCTTGTTTTCGGTAAAAAAATGATCTAATTCTTTTTTAATCATATTTATAAATCCCTCATTTTTCATGATCTCAGTCGTCATAGACCATCTCGCTCTTCTAGTGGACCCCTTCCATTTTATTACCAGGGGATGGTGGTCTGCCCATATATTCGTCCCTATTTCAACCGAATTTATGCCTTCTTTCAAATCTGATGTTGACCAGACCATATCTATCCTAGACCACTGTTAAGGATATTGGTGTTGTGTTACCAACCAGCAGAGTAAATGCACAAGGAAATGTTGCTGAGAGCAATGAATAAGAGATATGCAAACTGGTTTATCAAAAGCTTACTTTATAGTAGAAAAACAGTCTCATAGTCTTTAAACAAATTCCAAGTCTTTGCCATTTAAATCAGTCCAGTAGTTACAGAATCTTCTTACCCAACAAACAGTAGTTGGTTAGAATAACAAACTCATCTGGTTCACAAACCACGATGGTAGCAGATAGCAACTCCTCTCAATGGCAGCATATCATACTCTGGTAGCATATCACATCAGCTTCATACACAATGGCAGCATATCATAGCAGCAACTGAACACGTTACAATACCTTGCTTAAATACTCTCACAACCAGTGATTACCTAATTACAGCATGACTCAGCATTATAATGATTCAGCAGTAAAGCCTTAAAGTCACACAATACATATTCATATTAAAGTTACAGTACACATATATTGCCTGCACAACTTGTTAAGCTCAAACCATATCCTAACAACCACGATCTATGCCTGGGGGAGAAATATGTAAAGTGCTTTTGCATAGGATGGAAGTCTCGCCAGACGTCTCTTAACCCTATTTCTGTTCTTAGGTTATCCCATGTTTTGGAGAGTACCTTCCTATGCCCTTTTTTGTATTTAGGAGAACCGCTTCCTGGATCATAATCAATTGAAGTATCAGCAATCGCGTTGAAGTCACCTACTATGCATACATGCTCATAATTTAATTCATTAATTTTCTTATGCAAATCTTTAAAGAAACCCATTTGGTTAACATTAGGGGTGTATATATTTACTAACAATACTATTTTTTGGCCAATGCTAATCTCTAACATCAGTATCCTACCCTCCGTATCTGCATATACTTGACGTTTCAACAGGCCTCTCCGATCGTAAACAACTCCCCTTTTCTTCTGGTCGGCCAAGGATACATACAACTTCCCCAGTTTGGGATAAATTAAAATCTTAGAATGGTCTTTCCTTATATGGGCCTCCTGTAAACATATAATATCATAATTATCTTTTTGAAGTTTAGCCCAGACCTTTTTCCTCTTAGTGGGAGAGTTCAGGCCATTGATGTTAACGGAAAACAGGTGGAGCACCTCATGCCTCTACTTACCTGCGTTCTTGAGTTTCTGGGATCTGGTCTCGATTTGGAAATTAGTTCCTCTTTCTTCTCCAGATTGGGCTATGTCTTTGTCATGTCCAATATGCTCTGTGGCTGTTGTTTCCTGGGTTACTTCTTCTTGGCTCTTACCTAGGTTATCACCTTCACTCTCTTGGTCACTAAAATTAATATAGGCCTCCGCGAAGTCCTGCGCTTCCTGTACGGTTTCCAGTCGTAACCTCTGCTCTTGCCAGATAAACGTCAGGCCTTCCGGTAGAAGCCAACGATAACGTATCCCTTGTTTCTTCAGCCATGTTGTCAAAAAATCATATTTCCTCTGAATGTCTCGTACTTGTCTCGGGAACTGGGGCAATACTGTTAGTCGGTTACCTTTGTAGGTAAAAGCTTCGTCCCTCGTTTTCCGAAACATTTCATCCCTTAGTGCTGTTCTGGTAAATCGAACATGGATCTCTTTAGGGAGTTTGTTGTGCCGAGCATAACTTGTATATACTCGGAGCACTTCGTCAATATCTCTTGAAACTTCTGCAAAATCTCTTCCAGTAATTCCTGCAACGATCTCTCCCATTAGTACATCCAAGCGCTCACCTTTCTCTTCAGGGACATTCTGAAATCG
Source organism: Pantherophis guttatus (assembly GCF_059756535.1). NCBI lineage: Eukaryota > Metazoa > Chordata > Lepidosauria > Squamata > Colubridae > Pantherophis > Pantherophis guttatus. The sequence goes on along the minus strand of NC_142063.1, from coordinate 180,583,853 downwards.
TAGGAAGTAGCCAGATCTATTTCGAGGAAGATAATCTCTTCCTTGATTTTTTTATTAGCCAAGGCTTGCCGGAGTTCAAGACGCTCCATCCTACAGGTCACCTTTTCAGTCTTTATCTCGGAAGCTTGAATCCATTCCTTGTAATTAGTCAAAGTATTTTGGACCTCCTCAAACTTTGCATGAAACAACCTTGTCTCAGTAGTTAACGTTTCGACGTTCCTCTTCAGCTCTTCCAAGGTCTTTGATGTTGAATCTTGATTTTTAATCAACGTCTCCTGTATAGACTGGAGAATATCTTGCGTCGATGCTTTTCCCGGAATAGCCACGTCTTCAAATGATCTTCGTAGCATCACAGAGGTGATGGCTGGAGATGAGGCTGAAGAGGTCGTGATTGCCTTCTTCTTCAAGGTAATAGTCGTGGTAGCCATTTTGGATATTCCTAAAAAGTCTTTCCAGGCAATCATACAACACCAAATGGTTTCACCGCCTAGTATCAAAATTCACTCTTGCTTCGCTATGTCCAAACCACACTAGGGGTAAATTTACTCACTAATTCCTACTGGCTATCTAATTCCTACTGGCTATCTAAAAGGAAATAGGAAAGGGAAAGGGAAAAAAGGGGGGGGGGGAAGGTCCAACTATAATGAATCTAGGTGCAGTTAGCAATTTTGGTCACTAGATGGCAGCAAACACCAATTTCTCCAGTTCTCCAGATCTTCTTGCAGTGGAAGCAAATTCAAAAATGACGACTCATGCAAATGGCATTCTTCAAAACAGAAAATGTTAATGCTAAGTCAAAGATAGGAAAATCAAAGGAAGCATAGCACTCTTTCATTCAAGGTCCGTGGAGAATCACATTCCCAAACAGTAAGTCAAAATTCAAAATTCACCAGTTGTAAAAACAGGATGAAATCAGATCGCAATAATCAGTTATAATCCAAGGTTGATAATCTTCTCAAACTGCCAAAAACTTCACTGCCACCTCACTCAGTTTAGGCTCTGGGAGTAGGAAAGATTTTAAACTCCACTACTTTGGGGCTTCCAATCGAATCACAGTCTCAAATTACCGAATCAGTCTTTTAGTTTGGCTGGGATGAATAGACTTCCTCAAGCAGTATAGCCACAGCCTCGGGGTGCCATAGCAGGCATCCTCTCACTGTGCTGACATCGGGGAGGTACTTCAGTCTCTTCGTGCAGCCTGCACTTTCCACACGGAGCTGGCAAGCTCCCCTCTTTCCCACCAAGCTTTTCCGCTCAGTAGTGGCTTCAAAGAAGCTTCAATGAAGCCGCCGGGTACAGCGAACGGAGAATCGGCTCGGGAGAAGAGTCCCTTGCCTCCTCCAGCTGCTGTGACGTCACAGGAAGTCTATTTTAGTATTATTTTGCTTAATTCTTCAAAATATTTTTTCCCAGCTTTATCGGGATTGTTTGAAATAAATATAATAATCTCAGCAAAATGTTCATTTTTATAGTAGCTATTCTTCCTGTGAACAACAGTTGCAGGCTTTTCCACTTCTCCAGATTGTATTTAATTTTTTGCATCAGCAAATAATTGTCCTTTTTAATAGTTGCACATCTTGCTGTTAGTTGAATTCCTAAGTATTTTACTTTCTCAACTATCTGTATATATGTTCTCTTCGTTAACTCTTTTTTCTGTGTATCTGTAAGTTTTTTAACTAATACTTTAGTTTTTTTTTAAATTTATTTTCAGTCCTGCAACTGAAAGAATATTCTTCTATTTTTTTAATTAGTTTGGGTCCAGTTTCTTGTGGATCTTTTAAGATAAAAAACAAATCATCTGCAAACGTCTGTAACTTGTATTTTTCCTTTTTTATTTCCATACCTTTATTTCTATATCTTGTCTAATGTTTCTATTTAACACCTCCAGTGTCAATATAAATAGTAAAGGGGATAACGGACATTGTGCTTTTTTATATATTAAAGTTCTCTGTCATATCCCCATTTACCATCACCTTTCCTGTTTGTTTATAATATATTGCCTTGATCATATTAATAAATCTCTCACCAAAGTCCATCAATTTTAGTTGTATTAACATAAATTGCCAATTTACATTATCAAATGTTTTCTGTGCGTCTAAGAAAATCAACACTGTTTGTTTTCCGGGATGTGCTTCATAGTACTCCAGTGTGTTTAAAATCATTCTCATATTGTTTTTAATCTGTCTCAGGTAAAAATCCATTCTGGTCTGAATGTATAAATTCATTCAAAACCCTTTTTAGTCTCTCTGCTATTATTGAAGCATATACTTTATAATCAGCATTCTATAAAGATATTGGCCTATAGTTTTTTATTTGCATTAAATCTGAATCTTCTTTCGATGTAAGAGTAATGTTTGCTTCCATCCACAAATTTGGTACCTTCGCTTCTGACAGAACTTCATTTTAAACTTCCAACATTGCTGAACCTAAAGTATCTTTTAAATCAGAGGTGGTATTCAGTCGGTTCGCACTGGTTCGAGTGAACCGGTAGCAGCAATTTGGCCTGGGTCGCCAAATCAATAGCAACTTCTGGCTGGCCATGCCTGTCGCCCAGTCGCCACTCGCCCCACCCCTTCCAGCCGCTTGCCACTCACCCCACCTACCCCGCCCTATATATCTTGCCTTTGTCACGCGGCCCAGCTAATCACCTCGCCAGTCACCTTGCCGATGCCCGCTCATCTCAGCTCACCAAAGGTAAGCAATGTATGCCACCCACTCACCCTTTGCTTTGGGTCGGGGGCTGGGGCCCCAGGGGTGAGCGGCCTGGAGCCACCACCCGCGTCAGCAGGGTCAGAGAATGCACGATTCCCTTGCTCCGGCCTTGCCCTGGAGCCGCTGCCCGCTTGTCACCCACCTCGGCCGAGTCTGGGAATGCATGATTCTTTGGCTCCGGCCTTGCCCCGGAGCTGGCGCCCGCTCACCTCCCGCTCTCCCTTAAGCGAGGTGCATCACTCCATTTCCCCTCCTTCAGAGGCCCCAGCCCTTAATCTCCCCACTTCCTCCCCCATGACCTCTTTTGTCATCACGTGGCCGCGACCTTACCTTCCTCTCACAGCTGGCTGCCAGGGAAGGACTCCAGCTGCACTGAAAAAAAGACATGGTGGTTGCAGGCTTCTTGCCCGGGCAAGTCCGACCGGAGCAGCGCAGCAGGCAATGGGGTGGACTTGCGCAGCTGGCGCATAGAACAGGGTGGCAGCAGCGGTGACACATTGGAGAAGCGGAGCCGGAGGTTGGTAATTTTCACTGCAAGAAGCCTGCAGCTGCAGTGTCTTTTTTTCAGTGCAGCTGCAGGCATCTCGCAACAAGGGCTGACTGGAGGCTTCTTGTGCAGAAAACTACCGGAGGTCTCGAAGTGCCGAAAAAGCCACTGCCGTCACAACCCTGTTGTTCGACTGGATGGCAAAGCCACTGCAGTGGCTTTTTCGGCACATTTGAGACCTCTGGTAGTTTTCGGCAGCCTCCAGCCAGCCACCACAGCCACTTAGCTGCTCTCAAATTTTTTTCTACTGGGTTCTATGGGCGTGGCTTGGTGGGGGGTCATGTGACTGAGTGGGTATGGCCATGAGTGATGTCAAGTTGGCCACACCCACTCAGTCACATGACACTGACCACCACCAGACCACATCCACAAGAACTGGTAGTGGAAAAATTTGAATCCTACCACTGTTGTAAATGCTTATAAAGTTCTGCCGGTAGCCTATCTGGTCCTGGCATTTTGTTATTCATTTCTCTCTTAATCGTTTCTGTTAATTCCATCATAATTATTCATTTGTTTAACGTGGCTTTCACTGTTTCAGGTACTTTAGGAAGTTCAGCTTTTTCCAAATATTGTTTTATTCTATCTTCTGGAATTTTCTCCTGATCATACAACTTTTCATAGTAATCTTGAATTATTATTTTTTATCATCATTTTGATAATAAAGAATTTCTTTCTCATCTACTAGTCAATGTATCAGTTTCTTTTCTTTCTCCTTTTTCAATTTATATGCCATCTTCCTGGTTTATTCGCATTTTCAAATAAATTCTGTTTAGCACTTTTGATTTTTTTTCTGCCAGTTCTTCTTTTTCTAGTAAATTCATATGTATTCTGAATATTTCATCCATCCCAGCAAGCATTTCCAGTTTATTCACCTCCAGAGCATCCACCAGCAACTCTGCCATTTTCTCAGGAAGATCTTCCTCTTTTACTTCCTCAATGTTTTGGAATCTCAGAAAATAATCTGCTTTAGCCATCTCCAACATAATTACAGTTCTCTCTAGATCTTTGTCTGCCTATGTCCATCTCTTCCACTTTTTTTTCTGTTTGTTCTGATTTCTCTTCTATTTTCTGAATTCGTTGTTCATTTTTAGTTCTTATTTGCTGGATGTTCTCCATTTTATCATCCATCTTTTGCATTCTTTCCTTCATGTTGTCATGGTTCTTTGCTATAGCTTCTTGTAGCAATTGGAACATTGATTTCATTTCTGTTTGAAGAGTGTTCATTTTTTCTTGTTGTAACATGCTATCTAGTGATTGTTGACTTGCTGGACTGGATGCTTCTGCTGATGTTGCTGATGATGGTGTGGATGTATTTTTTCTCCCTATTTTGCTTAAATTTGTATTACTTATCATTTTGGGTTATCTTAGAGAATTTAAAGTACTTAAGAGAAATAATCAACAGCCAATCAAATAATACACCACAATCTTCAATCAGCTCATCCCCCCCTTTTAAAGAATAAACAAAAGCAATCCACCACAAAATCCCCTTTTCTCCCCCCCCCATGTTATCTGGTTGTTTTGATTTAAAAATGCTTTAGCCCCTTTGACTAGACAACAATTCCTACATATCACTATCATCCTTTTACTCTCTACATTCTATGTCTACATGGTGTATTTAAAGAGAAGCTTTCCTATTGTGCTATTGAAATTATTTTGCTCTTTTACTTTTAAGTTGCCAGAAAGGCAGTACAGAGCCTTGCCTTTCATACACCCATATTATTAGGTGAGAGTAGCAGGTTATGTACCCTGTGGAAGATAACTGATGACAGCAGGAACTACCAAGCCATTACCTCAAAACAGTAAGTGAGATCAGAAGACCCAGAACACTTCTGGGAGATAGTGTTTGAGTCTTTCAGCTTCCCATCTTATGATTCCACTTTTCAATAACAATTATTATAAACCAAAGATGTTTCTAGATTCCTTCCTATAGAATAGACATAGTACAGGCTCTGTGGAGAAGCAGAAGGGGAAAAAAATCCAGCCAAGCTCTCTTCAGAACTAACAACAACAAGAAAATTTATCTGGGATAGGAATAGGATAAAGCAATGGTGAAGGAAATGTGAATTGAATCTCCCCTTGAATCTTGAATCTTCAACAAAGAAAAATGGTTGGGGGAGAGACAGGACAGTGATGGAGAGCTATAATAGAGATGCGAGGAAAAAAGTTCTTTATTTGGGACACCAAATAACATCTGCAGGAGGTAATAGAGGTATAATATAGAGAAGTATGGAGATCACTTTGAAGAAAATATGCATCGGCTTTTAGGAAAACATGAAGTTTGCTTGGGAAAACAAAAAAATATGAGAAGGACACTCAAAACTGTCTCACTTGATCTCTTGTTTATAAAGAGGGAAGGTGAAATACTGTCAAGATTTGCTATTATAACCTAAATTAACTCTAAACCTTCAGTATTTCTTATAATGATTGTTTCCTTACCTGGCGAACTTTGAAGATGAGCAAATTGATAGCAGGAATTCCCTTCTAACACACATGTTACAATCCCAAATACCTTAAATAATTTAATAAGTCAATTTGTACATATTAACTTTTTATGTTAATATTTTTTGACAATCCAATTCTAATTAATTTATATCATTAGCAGATTAAAACTGCTTTATTGCTTTGAAAGAAAACTGTTTTGCCATCAAGGCTCTGTTGGTTCATAACTTCAAGGAACATTTACAGTATCCTTCTGTAAAAGAGGTTGCATATATGCTGTCTTTCTCTCCCCATATATATATGCCCTGCCCAAGAACCAACACATACATATAGCCATGAAAGAATACATTCTGTTTACAACTTATTCTGGAACACATATCACACACTGTCATTGCCTATCTCAATAGCCTATCTCAACTTTCTGCTTTCTATTTCTGTATGCTCAGTGGAAATATAAATGCATCAAAAAATTTAATGAAAAATTATTTCATATTGCATGTATTAGTCCTGTGCACATATATAGCAGTAAGGCTGAGTGTTTCTCCTGATAAGTTTTTCACTTCAGTATTGTAATTTTAATAACCATTCTTATTATTGATATGTTATATTTTATTACATTTTATTTGTTTCAGTTACTATTAAATCAACTCCCAGGATTTTCTTCAACTAATACCTATGTACTGGATGGAGAAGCCAATGCATTTCCCTTGTTTTTCTGTTACTATGAATTCTTTACATGATAAAAGAGCAAAGGTTCTGCTCAGGGATGGGTTCTACTTACCTTTACTACCGGTTCGCAACAGGGTCGCATGTGCAGAAGCGTTTTGATGACGTTGGGGTTGGTGGGCGGAGCCTCCTGCCAGTTTTACTACCGGTTCTATGGAACTGGTGCGAACCGGGGACAACCCACCACTGGTTCTGCTGGATGCAGAGCTGCCAACCCTCAATTATTTACTAGGCAAAAATCCTTGAGTATGAAGCTGTTTTGAAAAGCACTCCCATCCCATTTTTAATGAGAAGAAATTAACAAATTCAAGAACTCAACAAGCAGTGTGAGAGCCAGGCTTGCAGTTAAATCTTCTGGCTACTAGAACTGCTGCCTGAGATTTTTAAGCAATTGTCCACATCAGTGGTGAAATGTAAAATTTGTTACTACCAGTTCTGTGGGTATGGCTTGGTGGGGGGTAATGTGACTGGGTGGGCGTGGCCAACTTTTTTTTTAAGCATTTTTTCTACAACCTCTTCAGCCGAAGAGGTTGTAGAAAAAAATGCTTTTAAAAGGCTCTGATGATCCCAGCTGAGCTGCGCGATCATCAGAGGCTTTTTTTTTTTTACTTTTAAAAGCATTTGTAGAAAAAATGCTTTTAAAAGTTTTTTAAAAAGCCTCTGATGATCGCGCTGCTCAGCTGGGCATGGGGAGGGGGCAGGGATTTCTGCTACCAGTTCTCTGAACCACCCACCGCCATCGCTACCAGATCAGGCGATCCGGTCCGAACCAGGAGCATTTTACCCCTGGTCGACATGCCTAGCAGTAAGGCTGAGTCCATGGAGTGAAAGATTGAGATCTAAAACATCATCTCCCAGAAGACTTGTGTCCTAGAAGATCTTTAGCTCTACATCCTACCTTGGTTCAGTAGTTCCTGCTGCCATCACCCATCTTCCAATGGGAACTTCACATGGTATCTTCCCTCTAAAGTTCTGAGGGCTGTCATGACCTTGTTGCTTTTCTGGCCAATGAAAAAGGAAAAATGTGGAGAAAATGCCTATAATAGCAGCCTCTGGCCCTGTGGTGCTCTTGTGTGTGACTAGCTGAATTTCTCCCTGTTCCTTGTAGGGAGAAAGATCAATTTTATTCCAATTCAAAAAAAGCAAAAGAATATAAAAATCTCATTGACAAAAACTCTCAGTAGCAAAGGAGATTAAAAAACATGTTTTTAATCAAAAACAGGATCTTAAAAAAACTCTAATGGAAAAATATATAATTCTGGTAACCCATAAGATGATGCTGGTCTGTTCCATTCATAAAGACTAGACTGCAGTAAAGATCCAAAACACAGCTACATATTAAGCTTGTATAAAGACAAAGAATACTAGAGACAAAATATTAGACTTAAGCATGCAAAAACAAAATAAAAATGTCTTTAGTATTCTTACTTCCTCTAGAATATATTGTCCTTTAATCAAATTCTTTTTTTGGATTCAGTTGTTACCAGAAATCACTTCCTACACACACACACACACACACACACACCAAAAAAACCCACCATCCTTAAATCAGAAGCTGGAAGAGAATGCTCTCCTTTCCTTATTTTATCTATTTATTTATTTGATTTATAAGGCTATCAACTCTGGACAGTGTACAACAGCAATCCTCAACCTTTTTGGCACTAGGGGCTGGTTTTGTGGAAGACAATTTTTCCATGGATGGGGGGCATGGGTGCACCACTCGCTCACCTCCAACTGTGCAGCCCAGTTCGTAATAGGCCACCAGTCTGTGGCCTGAGGTTGGGGACCCCTGGTGTACAACATAAACATATATAGATAAAAGTACATACACAACATAAAAAAGAAAACCATATACTGTAACACCTTACCCCTAACACACAGCTTCTTGCTCCATAGTCCACAGAAGTTGGTGTGCAGTCCCCAAAGAACAAAGGTTTCCCAGAATGGGAAGGGCTGGGGAAAAATCTCCTTTTGGCTTACATGCCAAGTCCCTGGTGGAGAGAAACTTGTGGTTTGCATATGCCTTTGCCCATACAGTATGCAGGCTGGGAAAGGGCTACTATTACAATCTGTTTAATAAACATAAAGATGGAACAGTTTGGGCCATTAGGTCCAACACAGATCCATCCCCAGCATATGAATCCAAATTAGCACATCCCAGACAAAGTGATACATGGCCTTCACTTGAGCAGATTCTTACTATTAGCATAATTTCAAAGCAGTAGTATTTGACCTCATTCTTTTCCTTGCTCTTTATTCTTGAATCATTCTTCAAATGCAGAAAACTGAATTATTACTTCCTAACTCATTCCATTTTGGGAGTAATAATAAGATACAAATAATAAGTATCCTTCTATTGTTGCATCTGTAATGGCATGTGCCTTTTTAGCAGTCAGTGTAACGTTGGATGAATCCCAGTGCCAAGACTCTTTTCATGCATGATTTTTCTTTCCTAAATGAAGAATTTTTCACTTGCTCTACTAAATTTGATTTGTTTTCTTAAATGTGCATAAGTGTATGTATGTGATTTTTCTGATGTACAGATACTAAGGATCAAGTGCAGGGGTGGATTCCAAAACCTTTTACTACTGGTTCTGTGGGCGTGGCTTGCTTGGTGGCCGTGGCTTGGTGGTCATGTGACTGGGTGGGCGTGGCCAACTCAATGTCACTCAGGGCAAGGAGTGCCTCGCCTGGCCCCTCCCCTCCCAGCCATTCTTTGTCACACTCAGCCTCAACGTATCTATAGTTCTGTAAAAATATTGTTCACCTTTTTTCAAGTTTATTATCTACATACTATAGATGCACTATCATGGACCACTGAAAGGAGGAAATGGCTTTGTAGTATGCAGCTACTGCGAAGCTTACCAGGCTGCTCCCATCCCATCCCATCTCCACTGCTGCTGCAAAAGGGGCAGCTTCAGGAGCCACTGGCCAGCAAAAAGGGGGCTGCCCAGGCCGGCAAGCTTTGTAGCATGCAGCTGCTGCGAAGCTTACTGGGCTGCCCCCATCCCATCCCACCTCCACCGCTGCTGCAAAAGGGGCGGCTTTGGGAGTCTCTGGTCGGCGTGAAAGGGGTTGCCTGGCCCAGCAAGCTTTGTAGCCACATGATGTCCCACGAGGCCGAGCACCCCAGGCCCAAAAGGCAAGTGAGCCTCACTGTGTGTCCCCCCCCCCCGGAGGCAGCTCTTCGGCTGAGCACAGTGGGTCTCCCTCCCCCCGCTGCCAGCATCAACTTTACCTTCTAGATCTTCCACATGCCTCTGGAGGAAAGGTGGTAGTGCAGGCCTTGGCAGGAGAGGACAGTGGTGACAGGGAGGGTGAAGTCGACAGCCCAGCAAGCTGAAACCCCCCCCCCATCCCCACCGCAGCTGCAATGGCAGTGGATTTGGGAACTGCTGGCAGGCGGGGAGGGGGCCACCCAGCCCAGCAAGCTTTGTAGCTATGGAAAAAGCTGCTGTCATTGCCACCATGTTCTTCGCACATGCGCATCCCATTGGACTTGCAAGGCAATGGGATGCGCATGTGTGAAGAACATGGCGGCAATGAACATGGTGGCCGGGGTGAGTGAGCAGCAACCGGGTGACCGGTTCAGGGGCGTGGCCAGCCAGCCATTACTACCAATTCTGCGACCAATGAAAATTTTTTACTACCAGTTCTCCTGAACCGGTGCGAACCGGGAGCAACCCACCACTGATCAAGTGTTTATTTGTTGTTCGGATATTGTGGTTAACAGTTGGCAGAACAAAGAAGAGAGAGAGAACATGTTTCTGCTATAGTCATGATTTAATCCATTTCCATTTTCAGAAATATTTCTGCCCTTGATTTTTGTCTTTAAAATGTGCGTTTCGGATCCTAATTCTTAGTCCTAGATTACAACCTAAAACATTCGGCCTCCATTCTAAAACATTCCACCCAGTTCAGTAAGTATCTTTGTAGCTATATCTTGCAATTGTCACTTTTGAGAGATCCTAATGGTAAAGTAGTATTATTTATTATTTATTTTCATCAAGCATGTATTAGATAACAGATATAAGTATAAACATAACTATGAATACATGAAATGGATACGAATAAAAGGGAACGTTAGGGCAGGGACGGTAGGCACACTGGTGCGCTTATGCATACCCCTTAAAAACCTCTTAGGAATGGGGTGAGGTTGACAGTAGGTAGTCTAAGGGTAAAGTTTTGGGGGTTTGGGGAAGAAACTACAGAGTCAGCTTGTGCATTCCAGGCATTAACAACTCTGTTACTGAAGTCATATTTTCTGCAATTAAGTTTGGCATGCTTTACCATAAGTTTATATCTATTATGTGCTCGTGTATTGTTGTGATTGAAGCTGAAGCATTCATTGATAGGTAGGACATTGTAGCAGATAATTTTATGTACTACGCTTAGGTCAGACCGAAGACAGCAAAGTTCTAAGTTGTCTATCCCCTAAATTTCAAGTCTGGTGGCATAAGGTATTCTGTTACAAGCAGAGGAGTAGAGGACTCTTCTCGTGAAGTATCTCTGGACTCATTCAATTAATGTCCGATATGCAGTGCGGGTTCCAGACAGATGAGCTGTATACAAGAATTGGTCTAGCAAAAATTTTGTATGCCTAGTTTGCAGTTCAATATTACCGGAGAAGAAGCTACGCAAGATTAGGTTAACAACTTTTAATGCTTTTTTGGCAATGCTGTTACAGTGAGCTCTGGCACTTAGATCGTTTGAGATGAGTACTCCAAGGTCCTTGACAGAGTGAGGGTCGTCTACAAGGTTGTATCTACCCAGCTTATATTTTGTGTTTTGGGGTTTTTTTGCCAATATGTAGGACAGAACATTTGTTGGTTGAGATTTGGAGTTGCCAATTGTTTGACCATTCTGACAGATAGTCAAGGTCTTTTTGTAGGGTAGCAGCATTGTTGGTGGTGTTGAATAGTTTTACATCATCAGTGAAGAGAACGCAGTTGCTTATAATATGATTTCAAAGGTTGTTTATGTAAAGTATAAAGAGTGTGCATCCTAAAATGCTTCCTTGGGGAACACCGCTGTTAACTGGTGCAGGGTTTGATAGGGCATTTCCTATTTTGACTACGTTGCCTGTTTCATTGGAATGCAGCTATCCACTTATGCAGGGATATGGAAATGCCATAAGATTTTAGTTTTAGAATTAGTTTGTCGTGTACTACTGAATCAAAGGCTTTACAGAAGTCTATATAAATTGCATCTATTGCTTTACCCTAGTTGAGTTGTGAAGTCCATATGTTTTTGCAGTGTAAGAGTTGCATATTGCAGGACAATTTTTTTCTGAAGCCAAACTGCTTGTTAGAGAGTAGGTTGTTTGTCTCTAAGTAGAGGGTAATGGATTGGTTTATGATTGATTCCATGACTTTGCATGTGACGCAATATAATGAGATTGGTCTGTAATTATCAACTGGGGTCACTCTTTTTGAAGATGGGGATGACCGTGGCTAGTGACCATAAGTTAGGTAAGGAGCTGGTTCTGAAAGGTATTTCGTAGATTATGCTAAGTGGTTCTGCTATGGTGGTTGAGAGCTTCTTTAGGAAGTAGGCACATAATCCATCAGGGCCAATCGATAGAGATGGTTTTAGGTTGCGTAGTGCCTTTTCAACAGCATTTTCTGTGAAATTGACATGTAGTAGATTGTTGTGATTAATTGTGGTACGATTGGGAAATGTGGGGTATGATCTGTTGCTGTTTACAAAGATTGAACCGAAGAATGTGTTGAAGAGGTTGGCCTTAACAGTTTCATCATTAAAGTCTTTCCCATTTGGCCCTTTTAGTGGTGGGATGGATCTTGAGTCTTTAACTTCGTTGTTTACAACATTATAGAAGACCCGGGTGGATTTTGTGCATAATAGGTTTTCCTCTTGTTTGCTGTGATAATTGATGCATTCTGCCTATCTGTCGGAATAAGGATTTGTTAGTTAGTTAGAATTTAGGACTTAGTTGAAATACTCAGTATTATATTTTAACTCCCCAGTAGAAATGATACCCAAAGAGAAAAAGAGGGAGAGAGGAGGCAAGGACTAGAAGTTTACTCTATTGAGCTGCCATCTCCTCTCCCTTGTGGTCAGTGTCCACTGGTTTTCTGGTGGGAAGGATTCTAGAAATATACAATTGTTTGTACTGCTTGTAAGGCACTTTGTGAGAATTGTTACCTATTCTTCACTTTAGAAAAATACCTATGATATTTTGACCCTAAAACAATAACTGCTGGTAATTTAGGCTTTGCCTCTGTGTAATATATGTAATGTCCTTTAATGATTGAGTGACATTTTTAACAAATCTCCTTGTCTCTTTTGCAGCTGTTACAAGGAGCTTACCAATTGCACTATCCTGATAGCTGAGAAACTGGATTGTTACTGGCCAAACCAACTGGTGGATCAGTTCTTCATAACAATTCATAGTCACTACTTCAAAACCTGCCCTGTTTCAGGAAGAGCTGTAGGAGACCCCCCTAACATCATTTTATGTCCATTCATTGTTGTACCAATTTTTATCACCCTACTCATGATGGCATTGGTAGTGTGGCAAAGCAAATACAGTGAAGGCATTATTTAAACCCAAAGGTCCAAGATAAGATTGGTGAAGATGAACCCCAAAGTTTTCAACCTCCAAGCTGTACTGAAGTCTGTTTTGCTGTTTCTTTGGTAGAGTTCTGGATACCAGAACACAGTATTTTTAGAGACGGTGTATAATAGAAAACTTTCTGCTATCTAGAGAAAAAAAACTGTATGCATCTTCTTGAATTAACAAATATTTTGCTTAAATCAAGAGAATGCATTGAGAAATTGTTCTCACTGTCTGAACTGGTATTTATAATATTACAGACCTGTTTGCAGTATTGCTGCTTCAATCTTCAAATATAAGCTTCTCTTTCCTGGTTCTTTCAATATATTTTTATTGTCCTTGGTAATTACACCCTTCTCTTTGGCTTATGCACCATTTTTTTAGATAAGGTACTGTATTTTTTGGAGTATAAGACGCACTGGAGTATAAGACGCACCTTAGTTTTTGGGGAGGAAAATAGGGGGGGAAAATTCTGCCTACCAGGTATTCATCTGGCTAGCATCCTTAGCCTGGTCAGTTTCAGCACATTAATTCACTCGCTGGTTTTTAGGTTCGGGCTGGTTCAGGTTGGGATCGTCAGAGGGAGCAGCAATTAGAAAAGCAGGCAAAGCACAGAAGATCGCTTCGCTCGCATTGGGGCTGAAAAACAGCTTCAAAAGCACAGCTGATCGTCAGAGGGAGCTCCAGTGACTAAAGCAGGCAAAGCGCGGAAGGGGTAAGAAAAGGCAGCAGCTGTTCCATGTAGCCATTTTGGGCACCGTACATCATGTTTTCAGCCTCCTAACACGTCATATTTTCGGGCAGCGATTGGCAGCAATGTGCTTTGGCGATCGCCACAGCCTTCAAGGGCTCTCAAATGGAGTGTTTGGAGGCTGAAAACACAACATGCAGAGCCCAAAAACACAAGCCGTTGTCGGTGGCAATCTCTGCAGCCAGGAAGAGGACGCACAGAGGCCGAAGGGTATGGGCCAGCGGGTGGGTGGGGTTACATTCAGAGTATAAGATGCACCCAAATTTTCAGCTTCTTTTAGGAGGGAAAAAAGTGTGTCTTGTACTCCAAAAAATATGGTAATTTGGGGAAAAAAATGTTGGTGATGCATCAGCACCTGTGTACCATAGAAACAATGTCGATGATGAGATAATAAACTATTTCAATGTATTTTGTTGGTTAAAATCATTGAAAACTAATATAGTTCGTTGCATTAATTTTTCTGGCTGAAAAATTAACATAGCAACAATATTTTTAGCAAATCCTAATTCATTCAAATATAATTATTTCTTAGGCATGTTAATTTTTTATCGTACCTTTTGTATGAACAAATGTTCACTATAAATATTTTTATATGGACATTAATTAGTGTAGACATTTATTCACAGGACAAATCTTCAGCAGATTATTGGCAAAATATTAAAGTTTGCAATATACCATTCTGAAGAAATGCTTTCTAATAAAAATTGTAATAAAATAAAATAAATAGTATAAATATTAAAACAAAAAATCTAGGTTTCTAATAAAACCTATGGCACTAAGAAATTTAATAGTAAAGTAGTAAATTTATTAATAAAGAAATGCTTGGATTTGCGATACAACTTTGGTGGCAAAAGCTAATTTCTGATTACGTTTAGTGAAATTCCCTACTCTTAGGACAAGAACATCTACATATTGGCTCACAGCTGTTGGCTATTCCATGTGTGCATGTGAGAGACTATGAGATAGAGACTGAAAATATGCCATAGGCTACAATTATAAATAATGTTGTTTTGAACAATTAAACCCAAAGAAAACATGTAAGCTTTGGATTGGTCTGGACTTGGTTTGGATATGATTTATTTTTCATATTTTGCTCTTTCAAATCCTCCTCCCTAAGCATTGCACTTTCATAGGAAATGCAGTGTATAAATGAGAGAGTAACAGTTATAATCAGCAGAAATTGTTTGTTTTCAGGAATCCGGTCTCTCAGAAAAATGTATATTCAGATGAGAAAAAGAAGTCAGGCTGATGAGGGGAAGGAAGAAGCAAATACTGACTGGCTCCATACCTGTGGTTTATTCAATCAACAGTTACTCAGCAAACTATGAGTTAGTTAAAAGAATGAACTACCTACTTTTCCCCATCAAATCCTGTTGTATTGTTTAAAATTCTACGACTTTAAATATAATTATGCAATTTAGTGATGTTATTATTCTGCCTGGTATCGACTGCTGGTGGCAGCCTGTGAAGTCTCTGCAGTTTTCTTGGCAAGGTTTTTCAGAAGTGGTTTGCCCTTGCCTGCTGAGAAAGAGTGACTGGCCAAAGATGGCTTTGTCCCTCAGGTGGGACTAAAACTCACAGTCTCCTGGTTTCTAGTCTGTTGCCGCAGCCACAACTCTTGTGTTTCCCAACATTTCCGGCTTTATGGACCAGCGGGGGGGGGGGGGGATGGTTCTGCATGAGCAGCCAGTGCGCATGCACACAGCTCCGTTTGCGTAAGCAGCCAGCAAGTGCACATGTGTGCAGCTCCATTTGTGCATCCAATCTCCCATTGGATGTTATGGCAATTCAAAGCATAATAACAAATGGAGCATTGTTATGGAACATCCAGCCTATAAGAGAAATAAAAGGAAAGGAAAATATAATTATACTACTTTGGACACATTATGTGAAGACCTTGATCTATGGAGAAGGCTCTAATGTTGAAAAGATGGAGGGAAAGAGAAGAAGATGGCTAGCAACAAAG
This sequence comes from Pantherophis guttatus, assembly GCF_059756535.1. Lineage (NCBI taxonomy): Eukaryota > Metazoa > Chordata > Lepidosauria > Squamata > Colubridae > Pantherophis > Pantherophis guttatus. Next base: position 180,568,135 of record NC_142063.1, on the reverse strand, counting down.
TGGATAGATCCAGTTAAGCGGCAGTTGCTGTACTTTTGGAAGACCTAAAGAACCTAATTAAGGAAAGAGTCTTCCTGAGAGGTTTGCAGTGTCCCAGAGTCATGTGATCACCTTTTGTGATCTTCTGACAAGCAAAGTCAATGAGGAAGCCAGATTCACTTAGCAACCACTTAACTGCAGTGATTCACTTAACAACTACTGCAAGAAAGGTTGTAAAATGGGACAAAACTGACTTAACAACTTTTGCTTAGCCACAGAAATTTTGGGTGCAATTATGATCATAAATTGACGTGGACAGGATTATGGGTTGGCTGGGGTCCTCCACGTGTTTATTGGACCCTTGTCCCTCCTGGCTTGTGTCTGCAGCCAGAGAGGTGACTGGAGACTGGATCCAGGCTGTTGCCAACGCTTCGTTAAGGGAAGGGGTCTTCCCCGCTGCACTCAAAGAGGCGGTGGTTCGGCCCCTCCTTAAAAAGTCTAGCCTGGACCCTGACGTTCTTAACAACTACCGTCCAGTCTCCAACCTTCGCTTTTTAGCGAAGGTTGTTGAGTCCGTGATGGCACATCAATTCCCTCAATCCCTTGGGGCCTTTGCACAGGTGCATCTTGTGCGCCAGTTGCGCCCTTTTCTAGACCGGGATGCCCTCGTCACAGTCACTCATGCCCTCGTTACCTCTAGGTTGGACTACTGTAACACCCTCTACATGGGGCTGCCCTTGGGATGCATCCGGAAGCTCCAGCTAGTCCAGAAGGCGGCCACGCGGGTAATTACAGGGGCCTCTCGATACTCCCATGTAACACCTCTCCTGCGCGAGCTGCACTGGCTGCCGGTGGCGTTCCGGATTCGTTTCAAGGTGCTGGTGCTTACCTATAAAGCCCTTCATGGCTTAGGCCTGGGATACTTGCAGGACCACCTCCAGCCACTCTCCCACTGTCCCGTGCGCTCTCACAGAGTGGGCCTCCTCAGGGTGCCTTCAGCCAAACAATGTCGGCTGACGGCTCCCAGGAGGAGAGCGTTCTCTGTGGGAGCCCCGACCCTCTGGAATGATTTGCCCGCCGAGCTCAGGAGAGTCCCCGACCTCCTTTCCTTCTGTCGTAAGTTGAAGACGTGGCTCTTTCGTCAACTTAGCTGATCCGCCCTGGATCATTGCTATAATTTTAAACTGTTTTAATTGGGTTGTTGATTTTAATTTCATTGTGATTTGTATTGAATATTGTTTTTGTAAGCCGCCCTGAGTCCCTCAGGAGAATGGCGGCATATAAATCGCAATAATAAATAAATAAATAAATAAATAAATAAATAAATAAATAAATAAATAAATAAATAAATAAATAAATAATAAACAAACAAACAAACAATAGAGAATCTGTACCTTAGACAGCAGTTTCTACAAATTCAAAAGATTGGTAAGTATGGGGAAATGTTCCTTAAGAAGAAAATACCGAAAGCACAATTGCTAACAACTCCAAGAAAAGAGGATAAATGGAAGACAGCAGAAAAGTTAATGTTCTTAAGGACTGAGAAGAGAAAGAGTACTTATTCTCTATTAGATTTATATGTAACATAACTATCAGCCTTCCAAGGTAGACCTGAACTTGGAAGCCAAAGATACACAAGCTAATACTTTTATTATAGAGTTATACTAACAGAAACTAGCAAATCTGAATGCACTTCTCCCCTCCCTTTATCTTCATGAGAACTAAGGAGGGTCTTGTCTGAGATGCTTTTTCAAATTATATTTTGCCCTGGATTCAGATTTCTTATATCCTACCATTTTCTTGATTGTGGTTCTTCCTCCTGTTCCTCAAAGTTATTCCTTCTTCCCATTACAATAGAATATTATTTCTTTCAAAATATCAGGAAAAATGATTTACTGGTTCTTTTGAGGGGTGATACTAACAGAAACATGGCAATAGGAGCCAGGGAGCTCTTGGATAGAACTTCTCAATATCACTGAATACAGAAATGGTGCAAATTTTTCTCTAAGGAGGAAGAGTTGCAAAAATGGCATTGCACAAAATTTTCAGATTTTTTCCAAGTATCCTTTCAACAACTTTTCTGGTTTCAAGGTTATGTTCCTGGTTCTGCATGGTCACAAAAAGATGGAGAATTCAGATCCAAAATACAAAAATGCCGTACATTATAGCTATGAGGAATGCCAGCAAAATAATAATTACATCACTGAACTAACAAATTATTACATAAAAATATGTAATAATTGTAAATTATAATATGTAAATCACAGAGGTGACTGTGATTTTTGACAGGTTGTAAAAATCATGAGATTCCGTAAATATCCATAATCTTGTGCATTGGTTCATGATGCTAAATTTATAATTTTGCAGATGTGTAATAAAGTATTCCAAATTTAATTAATTTTTTTTATGTCAATGTGTTCTTTCATATTGAAGGTTTTCATTTTTTCATTGTCTCTGTTTTAGCATCTTGCTTGAGACATAAAGCTATCACATATTTACCACATAATATCCCCATTAGTGCCAGGCTTCTTCTAACAAATTGTCAATGCAGAGTGTGTGTGTGTGTATTTATGTGTGTATGTGTGTGTGTTAAATCTAGATTAGATCCACACACCCCAGTATGAAGAATACTGCTTTTCTTAACCCTCTGCTTTTGAAGGCAGGTTTCCAATTAGTATTTTAAAATATTTTTAATTAAAAATAAATGTGCAGTAAAATGGGTCATATAGACTCAGAGTACTAGAAAGATTGCATTTTCTTTCTAATCTTTACTGGTGTAGTCAAAAGATAAATTCTATCTTTCTGTAAAGTATCTAATACACAATGCAGATCTCTTCAAAGAATAAAGGCATCCTTTCATTTATTTCTAGAATGGGAATGTGGTCTTCATCTCTTTTCTCTCACAATGGTTCCAATCAAGCTATGACCCATTGCAATAATAATCTTTGTTGTGAAGTGGGAGCTTTTTCTCAATACTTGTACAGGGCCATGATACAGATCTTGGATTTCAATTCTTTGTCTTGGTTTATTTACATTGAAATATGTCAAAAACAGATCATGGCAGACAAATATCATTTCATTCTTTGACAAAGTGACTAAATTAGTACACCAGCAAAATGTTTGGACAATACATTTGGACATCAGTAAGGCATTTGACAAAATAAACCACAACCTACTTGGCAAGATATAAAAATGTAGGTTAGACAGCATCACCACCAGTTGGATTCATAACTGGCTGACCAACCACTTTCAACATGTAGCCCTTAATGGAACTACATTTACATCGAGGGAAGCATACAGTGGGATACTCCAAAGTTCTACCTTAGCCCCAGTAGTCTTCAGCATCTTCATAAATGATTTAAATGAGGGGATAGGAAAACTCATCAAATTTTCAGATGACACCAAGCTTGGAATAACCAACACTTCAAAGATAGATTTGAAACCCAGAACAATCTTGACAGACTTGAACATTGGGCCCCTATTTAACAAAATGCAATTCAGGGATGAGAAAAATAAGATGCATGTAAAACCAAACATATACGTACAGAACAGTGGTATTTCGCTCAATAATAGTAACTGCGTGGGATCTAGGACTCCTAGTAGAAAATCACTTAAATATGAGCCAGCAATGTGCTGCAGATGTCAAAAAATCCAACACAGTCTTAGACTGCATCAACAGAGGGATAATATCAAGACTACATGAAGTACTGCTTTATATTATCTTTGGTAAGACAACACATGGAATAATATGTCCAGTTTTGATCACTAAGATACAAAAAAGATGTTGAGACTCTAGAAAGTGCAGAGAAGAGCAACAAAGATGTTTAGGATATTGGACGATAAAACATGAACGATTGCAGGAACTGGGTATGTCTAGTGTAATGAGAAGAATTAGGGGTGACACCCAATATTTAAAGGGCTGTTACAAAGAAGAGGGAATCAATTATTCTCCAAAGCAGTAATGGATGGAAACTAAACTAATCAAAGGGATGATCCAACCTAGAACTAAGAAGAAAATCCCTGACAGTGGAAAAGATTGCTTCCAGAAATTGTGGTGCTCCATCAATGATGTTTTTTAAGAAGAGATTGGATAACCATTTGTCCAGAGTGATATAGAGTCTCCTGCTTCAATAGAGGGTTGGATTAGAAGGGTCCTTCCAACTCTGTTATTTTGTTATAGATTTTCCTGCTGGTAGTTTGTGAAAAAAACAAACAGAAAAACAATGTTAGCCTGGAGTCATCCCTCACTCTATTCCATTGCCTGCTGAAATTTGCCTGCAGGGCCTGAATGTCTGGCATGGGGATTGGAAGAGAGGCAAGTTTATAAATATTCCAATATGCACCATTTTTCCTTTACTCATAATCCATGAGACTTGTCACTTGAAACATTATTTGAAGAGAGATTGGTTCAATCCTTTTTTAAAAGGATTCTGCTACTCTTAAGTAGGAATGGAAATTTAGGCTATTGAATGCAGTAATCCAAATGGCAGTCTTAGATTAAATTCCATCTCTCTAGGTAAAACTCCTTTTTACCATTATTAATTTTTTTCCTCCAACATTCATTCAACCTCTGCCTTCTTGTGATACAAACCTCTTATTTGCTTTCTTGCACTTTGAGTCAACAGAGAACATATTCCACCTTCATCTTGAGTTACTTGATCTATTGTTAGCTTCATTTGTTGTTATCCCTGATGTCAATTACTATTTATTCCCTTGCCCTCTGTTGCAGCAGTCACCACTGGCGGCATAGCAGGCTCTGTCAGCCACATACCATTCAAATTCCACTGCATCTGGACTTCTTGATAGCTTTCTTTATGTGTGAGTGTGTGCATATATTTTAAAACAATTTGAATAATATTTGTAAACCATAATGGATATTATTTCTACTTCACAATGTTATTTCTTTTTAGGAGAAGAAAAAAAAAACATTCACTATTCATCCTTCACCCCCACTAATTTACTTGCATAGGACTGCTTCCAACAAAGGTTTTACAGCTCTGCGATCTATAAATAGGGTTGGACAAAAAGTCTCAGATTTCAGCTGGACTGTATATTTGCTATAGATATGCATGTGGCTTCTTTAGAGAGGATGTGCAGCTTACACAGCTATGTTGGCTTCTCCAGTTCCTTAAGAAAGGAACAGCTGCTAGTGTTGAAGTCTTACTTGTGCAGTGAGCGTTGCTATGGGCACTGTTGTCAGGGTGCATAAAATTTTGAATAAAAAGAGGTTGTTCCCAAACCTCTTAAAGTTACTTCTTATACTATGTATTTTGTTTCAAATAACATCTTGTCATGAAAGAGTCAGTGCTATTTCTATTCCAAACATTGTTAACAGGTGCATATTTAAAAGATGTTTAGTAAATAGAAGGGAAATACTGCTAAACATTTTGTTTAACTTAAGAATTATTTCTGTTATCATTAAAACAACTTCTGTTGCGCTGCCTTATAAGTTTTCCTAAGATTTGATCAACCATTCAAAGAGATATACATGTTTTAATGCCTGGAGGCTGGTTGACTTCTTGCCAAAATAAAAATTAAAAAATTAAAATTAAACTTATTTTTTTTTTAATAAAAAGAAGGATTAGGGGCTGCCACAAAGAAGGGGAGTCAGCCTATTCTCCAAAGCACCTGAAGGCAGAACAAGAAGCAATGGATGGAAACTAATAAAGGAGAAAAACAACCTAGAACTAAGTGAAAGTTTCCTGACAATTAAAGCAATTAATCAGTGGAAGGACCTGCCTTCAGAAGTTGCTGGTGTTACACAGTGGTGAAATCCAATTTTTTTTACTACCAGTTCTGTGGGCGTGGCTTGGTGGGCGTGGTGTGGCTTGGTGGGTATGGCAGGGGAAGGATACTGTAAGATCTCCGTTCCCACCCCACTCCAGGGGAATAATACTGCAAAATCCCCAGTCCCACCCCACTCTTGAGGCCAGCCAGAGGTGGTATTTGCCGGTTCTCAGAACTATTCAAAATTTCCGCTACCGGTTCTCTAGAACCTGTCAGAACCTGCTGGATTTCACCCCTGGTGTTACAACACCAGAGGTTTTAAAGAAGAGATTGGACAAAATTTGTCTGAAATGATATAATGTTTTCTGCTTAGGGAAGGGGTTGGACCAGAAATCCTCCAAGGTGTCTTCCAACTCTATTATTCTGTTCTATTATTTTTTAAAGAGTTAAATAAAACCAGAGCTAAGCTAAAGACATTTAGCAGATGATATTGAAACTTTGGCATATTTCGAGTATCATAGTGCAGTGATGGCTAACCTTTTCTGGACTGAGTGCCCAAAGAGCAAGCATGCGCACGCATACGCACGTATGCATGCCCAAACCCCCAAAATGCAATGCGTGCACAGCCCTCCCCCATGTGCCCCACTCCCCCGCACATGCGTGTGCACCCCCGGATGCCCCCGTGCATGCGCACTTTGGGCCCCTGCATGCACTCCCCCACGTATGCGTGGCAGAGACCCGATGACCGGTTGGTCAGTGGGAGGTGGGTATGCATGTGCGGCAGAGCTGAACTGGGGTGACGGCTCGCATGCCCACAGAGAGGGCGCTGTATGCCACCTGTGGCAAGTGTGCCATAGGTTTTCCATCAAAGTCATAGTGTGTTAATGACTTAAGCTGGTAAACAGGCATTGTGTTCTAAATGCATATTGTCCTATGAGCAAGTCTCCATCCAAAGAAGCATTTCAGTTATGAGAAGCACACTTTTAAACACTTAATTCCTAGTAAATTCCTAGTAAAGAAAAGATGAAAGGAAAATGGAAGCAGGAAGGCGTTGATTACAATATCCTGGTCAACTACATGTTGCAAATGCAATGTAATATGTAGTTTTGTCTTGTGTTGTGTCTTGTGTAAACAAACATTTACTTTTCAGAATGATTTCTCTTAACTTATTTTCCATTTCCTATTAAATAAATTATAAGTCACCAAATCATTATATTGTTCACTAATTGCTTAGCCTTCTTTCAGGAAATCTGAGAACTGATGGGTTGGAAACCATACAACTATTTGGGGACTTTGACATTCTCTGATTGCTTTAATTCAATTGTCACTTGTGCCATTAAACTTCCACTGTTTCTTTCTTCCATGGTAAAAGGTTTACGACAGGAAAAAGGAGGCTGCAAACTGCTTTAACCGAATTGTTAAAGGAGACTGTCCTTTAACGATTCGGTTGCACTTTTTCCTATTTCTCTTTGTTTATCATATTCCTTATGTTTCCAGCCTGTATATTATACCGTTTCCAGTGAAAATGCAAAAATATTCATAGCAGCAACTAAATCAAAACATACCACAATATAAATACAAGCAACGAACACAAAGTATGAATAATTTTTTTAAATCCCACTTCAAATAATTTTTGAAGAAATGAGAACACTCACCATCACATTTTTTCAACGAATTTTGCACAGGTTTAGTATCTATATTGTTTAACATGTATAAACTGAGTTGGACTGGTCCATTGAGTTCAACTCTCCACTCTGTGTTTCCTTCTTGATCTATTTCATTTTTATGTTGCATTGTCTTGTTTGTTGAATAAAAAAACATGAACTCATAGCATTCTAAACCACATAGACTTCAGCTCTACATCTTGTCTGAATCTCTAGTGAGATGCTTTTTAATTTGAACTCGTGTCAGAAATCTGATATTCTTCAGGCTTCCTTACTTCTTCACTTTTTAACAGATGTATTTCATTTTATATTTTATTAATATAAAAATAATTGCAGCAGTAATTGAAAATCCCACTCTAAATTTCAAGACTGTGCTGCTAAAGAAAATAGAGGTGAAAATTCCAAGTTCCAAGATGGCTGCAAAGGAGGAAGCATTGTTACGTCATGGGGAGAACAGTTGCAATTAAACCAAGAGAAAACCATAGGAGGAGAGGTGGAAAGGTAAGTCATAGAAAAATAAAAAAGACTAGAGAAAGGAAAAGGAGAGGAAGATTGGAGAAATTAAGAGAGAGAGAGAAGCCCAGCTGCACCTGAGAGGCCTGAGAGAAGCCCAACTGCGGACAAGAGGCTACTCGAGACCGGAGGCCCATTGAAGTGAGGTGAGCAGAGAGACAAATCGACTGTGGGCAGCAAAACCAACCGGTGGAGAATAAAGAGGCGAGCCAGTGAGCGAGGGGTCAGCTGCAGAGCAGGGAGGAAAATCAGCTGTGCAGCGGAGAGGCCAGCAGACCAAGGGCAACACAATGACTGGCAGAGAACAAAGTGGCGATCCAGTGAGAGTGGAACAGGGAGGAGGAGAAGAAAGGAGAGGCGAAGTTGCTGTGGACCATTGAGCTGGTGAGAGAGCAGAGCAGGGAGGAAGAGAAGAGAAGAGAGGAGAAATAAGTTTGCTGGGGACCATCCAGGGGGTGGTTTGCTGGTGGAAGCAGCTTCCCAGTCAGGGGTGGATTCCAAATTTTTTTACTACTGGTTCTGTGGGCGTGGCTTGTTTGGTGGGTGTGGCTTGGTGGTCATGTGACTGCGAGCATGGCTTGGTGGTCATGTGACTGCGAGCATGGCTTGGTGGTCATGTGACTCGGTGGGCATGGCTTGGTGGTCATGTGACTCGGTGGGCATGGCTAACTTGACGTCACTCACATTAAGGGTTAGGGTGCCTGGCCTCTCCTCACCTCAAAGGCCTCAACAAGATACAATTTCACTGTCTATTTACTACTACTGAACATCCAAAATATACTATTTAATCCTATCTATATATGCGATATGTGTACATACATATTACATAGTATAGAGTGTGTATAGGCACAAAAAAAGATACATTATCTACTGTATGTGTGTACACACACACACACACACACACACAGCTCTTCTAAAACTATACACATTCAACCTCACTTACTACATTTGGAAAAACACACCCGGAGTCCACTTTCTGCCACACATTTAACTATAACTTCTGTACATTTAGAACATTACACACACCTTCAGATGTTCTTCTCTAGCTTGTACATGACTGTTAGAGCCAGGAGAGATCATGGATTGAGTAAAATGTGGTGAAACTCACTTAACAACGCTTAGCAACCAAAATTTTGGGCTCAATTGTGGCCATAAATCAAGGACTATCTCTGCCTTCCTCTGCATGGCAGCCTTGTCCTAGTAAACTCCTTCTCCTTTCTGGCAATTTTCCTCTCTGTTCAAGGCACCAAAATAATCCAGACAATATAAAGTTTCCTGCTGGAGCAGGGGGTTGGACTAGATGGCCTCCAAGGTCCCTTCCAGCCCTAGATTGCTGTCCTGTTTCAATGCATCTTCTGAAGCCACATCTGGTGACAGGGTTTGTGGTCCTTCCTTTCTTCCTCTTCTTTCTCTCTCTCTCTCTCTCTCTCTCTCTCTCTCTCTCTCTCTCTCTCTCTCTTAAGATTTGGCAAGAAGTCAACCAGCCTCCCTTCCTCTTTCTTTCTTTCTTTCTTTCTTTCTTTCTTTCTTTCTTTCTTTCTTTCTTTCTTTCTTTCTTTCTTTCTTTCTTTCTTTCTTTCTTTCTTTCTTGTCTCTCCTTTCTTTCTTTCTCTTTTTCTTTCTTTGTCTTTTTCTCTTTCTTTCTTTTCTCTCTCCCTTCCTCTATAGCCTTATTAAATACTTTGTTCGTTACATACAGTAGTTTTGTGTTCCCTTTAGTTGTTTGAGCAGTGTATAAACTACTGTATGTAAAGAACAAAGTATTTAATAAGGCTATTCCATTCATTCAGATCTCGGATGTCTTCTGCTTGTGTTCCCTTTATTTTTTTGAGCAGTATATGTTCCATGTATGTTCCCAAAGAATACCCAAATTATACATGTATTAAATGTAAATTATGTGAACTACTAGAGCAGGGGTGTCAAACTCAGGGCAGCCTGCGCAGTGCTTAGATCTGGCCCGCAGGGCTGCCCTGGAAATAGTGAAGGACTGGCCCATGGTGCCTCTGCCAGCAAAAACGGAGCTCAGGAGGGCTGCACACAGCCCTCCCAGACTCATTTTTGGCCGCAGTGGTCTCCTGCAGACCTCTGGCAATGAAAACGGAGTTTTATTTTTGTTTTGTTTTGTTTTGTTGTTTTGTTTTTAGTTTGTTTTGCTAACCATCTGCCAGAGAAAACAGACCTCGGGGGGGCTTCGTGTAAAAGGAGCAGGCAGACAAAAGGCTATCTCCCCAGAAGCCGATTCACATACCTCTCCACCATTCCTTATTTCACACATAATATTATATCTATATATTATTTTACAAACATCCGTTTTGTGACATTTTCCCATTCGTTCTTATGTACTATTTCTTTTTTTTTGCAAAAAGTTTTTTTCCCCCCCAACACACAAATTACATCTTTTCGGAACAGAGCCCTGATCCAGTCATCAATTTATAGTTTTTTTTCCCCATCTTTAACAAAATTTTGTATATTCTATTTTGCCATAACACTTATTTCTTAATCTTAACTCACCTATCTCAACTAATACCATCTTTTTTAAAAATTAAATCAAATTTACTTAATCAAAACAATTAAGCCTGGTGAGATTCGAACTTACAGTAATTGCAGACAGCTGGTGTTAATCACAATGCTTTTTTAGTCTGCTGAGCCACCAGGCCTTTTTCCTTGCCCTTGTATATTATCGGTTCTTCTCTGGTTTTTTTTATATATTTCATCCCTTATTATCTTTAGTAAACGTATGTGAACTTCTCTTGCCAATCTATGCCTTCGTGCATAATTCATATGCACTTGGTAAATTTCATCTATATCTCTTCTTATTTCTTGTTTATCCTTTTGCAACATCTCAGCAAGTATCTCCGCCACTTTTTCACCCAAATCCTCTTCTTTTTCCTCCGTAATATTTTGAAATCATAAACAACAAGACGCTTTTTCCATCTCAAGGAAGGCTATTGATTTGGCCAATTCTCTGTGCACTTGCATAGGTTTGCATCATTTCCATCTTACAGTCAACCTGGTCCATTTTTGTTTTGACTTTTTTAATTCTCTGCTCGTTTTCTATCATAGCTTGCTGAATAATCCCTATTTTGTCATTCATGTTTTTAATATCACCTTTCATTTCTCCGATTTCATTCTTGATTGCTTTATGATGTGTTTTCATTTCCTCATGGTTGTCTGCTATTGCCTCTTGCGTCTTCATCATTGTTTCTTGAATCATTTGCAGGGTGACCTGCATAATCTGAACATTCAATGCCGACTCTGACTTTTTCTTTTCACGACATGGTCTCTATTGTTCTTTGACTTGAAGGTGATGCTGTCCTAGGTATGGGGTTTGTAGCTGTTTTTTTCCCTACCTTAGATATGGTCATTGTGCTCATCATTTTAATCACCTGGCTGATATTTCTCCACAGTAACATATAATGATTAATAACAAATTATTTTTATAGTTTGAGTTAATTTTCACTCAATACACTACACTTATTATATGTATGTATGTATGTATGTATGTATGTATGTATGTATGTATGTATTTCTCTTTAGCCAGGTTCTTCCTACGTAAACCAAGATTTTTCTGCAGCCCTAGTTCAGTGAAATCCCAATCCACTAGTTTCTAGGCTTTTTTTCTCCAGCAGCCAGCAAACTCCCTGCTGCCCATTGGGAGACTAAGGAGACTAAGATAGATCTTAGTATAGATATAGATATAGATATAGATATAGATATAGATATAGATATAGATATAGATATAGATATAGATATAGATATAGATATAGATATAATTATCCAGCAATGTATAAACCTATAACCCTAATATTATATTATATAGTTAATAATACACTTAGTATATTTAATATAAAATACTATAGCTCTAGCCACAATGCATATAAATAGATTATTCTAGAATCCCAGTATTTTATCACCACTCTAGATTTCAGACAATATCAGTCCTATATACGTTTATAAGTAAATTTAAATAATAAACTTTATCTATATTTCATTACTATATTACAATTATTGTCTTAATTAAATTACTTACTATTGTAATTATTCAGTTGCATTAATTCATTTCTTTCTATCTCTCCAGTATTTGTATTTATAAAAGCTCTTGTTTTATTCTCACACCTTTTCTTCTTATCGTTCAATTTCTGCTTATGTCCATATGCTGCAATATTGCATCAGTCTTACTTTCTGTTTTCACACACAGTTTATTGATCAAATCCACAAGATGGCACCACTTCTTTTTTTCTTTGCCTCTGCATATCCAATATTCCAGTAATCTCAATTATAATAGTTTATAGTTATATATCCATAATAGTTATATTAATGTTCTCTCTCCCAAAGAAAGTTTCAATACCAGGTATTAACTTTCTCCATTTTTCTAAAGTCCCTTTTTAGTCATATAGTCAATTTTTCCAAGTCTCTTAATCACCGCTTATCTCCTCCAATTGTCTATCTTCCTGTTCTCCACTCTCCAATTCTTATAGTCTTTTTACTCCTTTATAATCCTGTCACAATTAATTTTGATCTTTCACGTTTTGTACAATCCACTGTTTGGGCTCTTCACTTCTTCACTCTCATTCCACTCTGTCACTCTGCTCTCTGCTTTACTTCATTTTAGTCGCCACTGTTTCCGGAAACACTCTGCCCGTCTCCTTAGAGCCTAAGTCTTTCCATGCCTTCAATCCACAAAACAGTCCTCACCTCCTTTCTGGGGTTTTCTCATTGACCGAATGAAGCTGTCGTTTTCCACTTTTTGCTTCCTGCTCATGCAGCTGTCATTGCTCCAGATCTGTCTTGAAGGCCAATTCCTGTAAGAGGGTTGCCCCTATCCTCACAGAGGATCGCTTTTCACTCGGCATCTTCAGAGTTTCCTCTTTATTTTATTGATCTCTCCAGGATCAGTAAAGCCTTAAAGGGCTCCTGGCATAGAATTTTCAGGTTTTGGGTATGGAACTCTGTTCCCTCACCCGCTCCACAATGACATCACCACCAGAAGTCCGGTTAGAAAATATTTTAACCTGTCTGCGTAATTTCCAGATACTTTTCACTAACTAGGGGGGAGAGCTGACTGTCAACTTCGAACTGAACCTGGCAGTAGCCATCTTTCTGTTTATCAGTTGCCACACAGAGGGGGAAGAGGGGAAGGAGGTTGGAATGCATTAATAGACACAACAAAGAGCTTTCTCATCAGAACCAAGGTCATCTCTAGTGCAACTGCTAAGGTTGGGGAAGGAGTGCCTGAAGAGCTCTCCCATTAACCCAATTGGCCAACTTGACTTGTGACACTTGGGGATAGGGTTATTTCCTATTTTAATATACTGTAACTGGGAAAGATCTAGATTTGGTTTTTCTTTGAAGCTATGATGTACAATATGATGTACTCATTAAAGAAGAACTTTGAGAAGGAGCCAAATCCCAGAGTTTTTACTTGCTTGGATTCATTAGTCAGAGCCATGACACTTACCTTGATCCATACATCTTACATTCCAAGTTTCTTTGCAGTATTGTTCTTTACAGCACTGGACTTTCACCACCAGACACATCCAAAGCTGAGTGTCCTTTTGGCTTTGGCTCAGCCACTTCACTCTTTTTGGAGTGACTTGTAATTGCACTCCACTCTTCCCCAGTAGCATATTGGATACTTTCTGACCTGAGGGGCTCATCTTCTGGCATCTTTTAGCCTTTTGGTACTGTACACAAAGTTTTCTTGATAAGGATACTGCAGTGTGTTGCCATTTCCTTCTCCAGTAGATCACGTTTTGTCTGAACTCTCCATTATGACCTGTGCATCTTTGGTGGTCCTACAGAACATAGCTCATAGCTTTTTTGAGTTATGCAAGCCCTTTTGCCATGACCAGGCAGTGATCCATGAAGGGATATTGTTATGACCCAGGTGGTCATGGTTAGACAGGTCTCCAGAGAGTTCTCTATTTCTCTTGATTAAACAAATGGCCCTCCACCAACCAGTAAGGCTCCATACTCAATCCCTCAAACAACAGCCCATAAATTACCCAGCAAGTCCACAAGCCAAAAGTCCAGGCATAAGACAAGAGCAGTCTGTCAACTTGCAAAGCTTTCAAGTTGCCATGAGTAGGAGGGAGGGAGAACTGAAGTGAATTCCATACATTCTTTCTCACCGCAATCAGAAGGAGGGTGTTAGGTTTCACAGCCAGCCAAAGTGGTTTATTGGAGAATGTGATTTATGACATGGCCAGAGAGGAGGGGAGAGACAGGGTCATAGGGGAACGTAAATCTACGTAGGATCAGTCCTAACTGCATCCGAGTATTGCCGGAATGGTGCTCCCAATAAATGAATATATTTCCTTTGAAGTTTGGATCATGGCTCATGAATTAATTAGGGCATCTTTTGGAAACTTGACACAGTCCTCAGTGCACACAAGGCAAAAGTCCAAGCATAAGACAAAGGTAGTTTCAAAGGCAAAGTCTTCAGGGTAGGGCAAGACAACAACAGGCCATAAAACAAGGGGGTGTCCAACGCAAAAGCAGTTCCAAAGGCAGAGGATTTCCAGTTGATGTCATGGTGAGAACGACTTGGAAAATAGCAGGCTCCACTGAGCCCTGTGAAATCCAGCCGGTAACCGCTGTTGGGAGACCCTATGGGGTCAAAGCCACCTTGTAGGGGCAGCAAAGAAAAGAGAAGTGCTTTGTGGACTACGAGGAACTCGCAATTTCCTCGTTAGGTCAGAAGCAAGCTCTCCCGAAAGGCAGCAGGGACAACAGCCATTTTTGGCAGTCACAAGCTGGGAAAACTCGGACCATAAGATTTCTGCTGGAGTCGTCCATGGACAGAGCATTGAAATATGGTGAGATAACTTCCAGCTCTTACTCCAAAGATCTAATTTAAGTACAAGAATTTTAAAAGATAATCTCCAAGCGTTAAGGAAGTGGCAATTAAATACACGGAGAAGATTAAAGTCTGAAAATTAAGAGGCAAAAGAAATGCCCAAGGGAAGCTTTAAAATAGAAAGCCTGGAAAAAAGCTTAAACAATTTGCAAGGTGATTTTTGGGAGAAACTGTCTTGCTTATTTGTATTTTTAAACCCTGGACTTATTGGATAATCAGCTGTTTTTGATATACCATTTAATGTTGGACTTGGGAGCAGGAGAGCCATCTACTGGAAGAAGAGAAGCACTACACCACTACAGCATCAGTACTCTTAGTGAAAGTGAGGTCCAATACACATAAAGTCTAATACACAAAATAGAAGAAAGTAAATAACACCTGGAAGGCAGTCTGACCTTGACTCTATTCTAGAAGACGATTTGGATATTTTTAAAATAGCTAATGAGTTTCTTTTTCCACTTGAAGATTTCTAAGATGAATTAAATTGCAAATAACGAAATTTTATTGAAACTGGCTATTGGATTATGGATTTGAAAGACTGGAGGAACCTAGTGGATTAATTTGGATTTGGATTATTAAGGCTATTTGACGGTACATTCTACGAGGCAAAAGAAGAAAGGTGATAGAAGAAAAGAGAAAAAAAGAAAAGTTAAATAAGTCTTTAAAATTTGGACAATTGGGAACATATGTAATTGGAAAAACACATGGCTGTAAAATACTAAAGAATTTTAAAGATTATAAATTTAGGGGATTTGGAGGTATAACTAGGGGATTGATTGAATTTTATTAAGTTGGAGTTTTTAAATATTGAGACATTGGAACCAAAGAGGTATATTGAGTAATCTTTATTAAATTGTTACAAAGTGGATGTCAGCTTTGGAAGCCATTGGAGGCCGGAAGCTCCAATTCTGCCACCTTCTCATGTGTGGGAAAGTAGGAAAGGGGGTTAGTAGACATAATAGCATTCTTCCTGTTGGTCAAGGTCAGGGCGATCCCACATCTGGAGAAGGAGTGGTCAGGGGGATGGATCGGGATGGAACGGACGTTGATTGGAGCATGTGAGCGACTGGGTGGAAAAGGGGATGGTTTTGGGAGCTTTGACTTACTGAAGGAAAACCCAGGCTTTTCAGATTCGGGTTTCCCCAGATGTGCCAGTTTGCCTATTCTAGTAAAAAGGACTTTGGAAAATGCTTGCTTCCGCATCTTTACTTGGAGTGGGGTTTTTTCTGGAACACTGACATTAACCCGAATCTCTCTAAAACCTAACAGCACCCCGTAAGGGGTACTGAGCCCCAGCATCTTCCTAAACTCCGGGTGATGCGAAGACTCAGTGAAGATGGAGGAGAAAGGAGAAATCGGAGGGAGGCCCACCAGGGCCCTGGATGCTCAAGGAATTGACGATCCCTTACTTTCTTTTTTTGAAGAAATGGGACGAGCCATGGAGGCTGCAGAGGAAGCTGTCAGACTTCGATGCTATCTCAAAATAAATGAATTTCCAAACTGCCAATCTTTAAGGAAATCTTTTCTTTAATTGAGCACAGCCACCGGATCATGACTCGATGCGGACAAGACTGACCTTTTGCCCCCCCAATCCCTCCCTTTCTGATCCCCAAATCTCTGCTTCTCATTGGCTAACTTCCAAGTCATTCTCCAGACTTCTTGTTTCGTCATTTCCCAGGAATGTCTCCCCCTCCTCATTTCCATGATAACCCGACTTCAAAGGGATTTAGCAGGCAAAAGTTCAGAGCTTATCTCTCTCTCCTCTGCTCTCTATGCCAGCGTTGAAATGCTGACAGAAGCCCTTTGGCTTGGGGCTTGGCCCGAGGCATCAGATTCCTGGAAGAGTTGCCAGTCTGACCCAGTTCCAGAGGGGAAATGAAGTCGCCTCCTGAGCCAGACTGGAGGATGGGGGCTGCTGTGGAATCCAGGAACTCCCAGGACTGGGACCAGCTGCACCCAATGCAGAGCTAGTCCTTAACTGGGCTCCCTGAGAGTTTTGAGCAGATGGAAGTGGGGAGCTTTGCCCTCCCCCTTCCCAACCCCTGGAGGTGAGCTGCAGGCTAGTGAAACCAACATTCACCCTTCCTGATCTGGGACATGGAGGGGGATTAGTAGGACGCAGACCTCCCCTTACCCACCCAGAGGCCAAACAACAGGATTAGCACAGCATTCCAATCCTGCAGCAGTGGGGCATCAGGCTCAGCCAGCATATGGAATGCAAAACCCCCCTTTCAGGGCTCCTCGCCAGCCTGCCTTCGTGCTACCTCCTGCTGAGAATATACAGCCCGGATGGGGTTTCTGTCCCGGCCAGGGATAGATCCAGTGCCAGTGGTATCCTGCGTAGTCTGTTCCAAGTTTCCAGGGTTCCCTCTGGCCCCTCTCCTATGGCCAAACAATCCTGGCACCGCAGGGGGAACTAATCCAGCAGCCGGCTAGAATACCCCCCCTCCAACACAGCAAACAGCTCAGCAGCCAGGCCCCCTCCCTCAGCAGCCGATGACGTTGCCCCCCTCCTTTCCAGCCCAACAACTCTCACATCAGCCTGTTGGAATGCAGCAACCAAGAGCAGCCCCATGGCAAGTTCTATCTCAGCCAGCCGCGGCCGCAGCCCTCCACCCATGAGGCCAACGCCCCCCCCGTTTCAGAGCAACCTTTGACGGGATGCCAGGCAAGTTAGCTTATTTCCTCAGCAGGGTCT
This sequence comes from Pantherophis guttatus, assembly GCF_059756535.1. Classification (NCBI taxonomy): domain Eukaryota; kingdom Metazoa; phylum Chordata; class Lepidosauria; order Squamata; family Colubridae; genus Pantherophis; species Pantherophis guttatus. The sequence goes on along the minus strand of NC_142063.1, from coordinate 180,550,695 downwards.
GGGCTCACGTGGATCAGTATGGGGACCAATATGAATCAGAATGGGACTAAGTGTCGGCAATCTCAGATGGGATGAATGAGGGGGAGGTTTCTGAATGGATAGCCCAGCTGCACAATGAGGGCGATGCAGAACTGGATGATGCTCCGGTCCCGATTTGAGGACCCTGACCACGTAAATAAAAGCGAAGCCACGCTAAAAGTCATGAAGCAAGGTAGGTCTTTTATAGGTCGATTGACCTATAAAAGACTTTGTATGGGACTTTAGACGAGTAGCAGGAAATCTAGGCCATTGGCCTGACTGCATATTCCTACACTATTTTAAAGAAGCTATTGACCCAGAAGTCAGAAAAGCCTGTGGGATCCGGGGGGTGCCTGAACGTCTCCACGATTGGTATACCATGTTCATTGCTCTAGACAGAGAAGTCCACCCCGACGACCCAAACCCCAGCAGAGCAGCCACCTCAAAGAGTGTTATCTAGAAGGCCCATTTCAAAGGCTACAAATTTCACCCCCCTTAACCGGGGGGGCTATTAATTGCTATCGGTGTGGACAAACAAAACATCGAGCTGAGTGCCTGGCCCCTGCCCCACAACAACGCCCCGCCCCAGCTACATGAGGCAGGAGGGCTCTAAGGAAAGCCCCAGACACCAGCTGATTTGCCAGACAACCCATGGAAATTCCCCTCCCCACTGAAGAGAGGGATGACCCTCCAGTTAAAGAAGTCCCTCCCGGCGTGGCTAACAGGGACGAAGACCCATCTCCCCCTTCTCAATTAAAGTAAAACTGGTGCTGCCAGACACAGGGAAACAAGCAGAACTGCCAGCAATAATAGATACTGGCTGCACCAGATGTTTAATCGGTCTTAAAGTGGTGGAACAATTGGGGATCAAGACAACATCCTTGAAGCACCCAATTAAATTTCACCAGGTGAATAGAACGTTAATTGGGGGAGTCCCTGCCACCCATATTACTGAACTGATTAAATTAGAGATGGGGAAACATCATGAATTTATACAATTTATAGTAACCCCAAAAATGTCAGAATCTATCATACTGGGCCTGGCTTGGCTGGACAAATGGGGCCCCACAATCACATGGGACGATGGATACCGGAAAATCAGAATAGCAGTTGGCCCATCACCCCCTACCCCTCCTCCCAAACAGCAACCTACCCATAATGGCCAGCGGCCAGAGACAGCAGCAGCTTGTTCAGACGGGCCTCCAGGATAACACCAGATCCCTAAAGTGTATGCAGACTTAGCTGAAGCTTTCGGTGAGGAAGAATGTAACCTCCTCCCCCCTCATCGGCCCACAGACTGAGCCATCGAATTACAACTTGCCAAAACCTAGAATGTACTCTATGACACCTGCTGAGATGAGCGAGTTGAGGAAGTACATTGGCACCAACATAGCCAGAGAGTTCATCGAGCCTGCAAAATCCAGTATGGCTTCCCCAGTACTGTTTAAAGAAAAAAAAGATGGTATTTTAAGATTATGCATAGATTTTAGGTCCATGAATGCCATTTACATACAAAATACCTCCCCCCACCCACTGATGAAGGACTTGCTGAACCACCTATCGAAAGGAAAAAATTTCACCAAGCTAGATCTAAGAGAAGCCTACTACTGAGTTTGCATAAAGGAGAGAGACGAATGGAAGACTGCTTTTAACTGCCCCTTGGGCAGCTTCCAATTCCGGGTCATGCCTTTTGGACTCCAGGGGGCCCCCGCGGTCTTCATGCAACTGATCAATGAAATTTTGCATGAGCATTTATATCAGGAGGTTCTTGTTTATCTTGATGACATTCTTATATTCAGCGAAAATATAGAAGACCACGTCAAATTGGTCAGACAAGTGCTGAAAAAGCTCCTAGCAGCCAAACTTTATGCAAAGTTGTCCAAATGTGAGTTCCATAAGGAGGCCTTGGACTACCTGGGATACAGGGTGTCGAGTCAGGGGATCGAAATGGACCCAGGGAAGGTGAGGGAAGTGCTGGACTGGCAGCCCTCATGCACCCGTAAGCAACTTCAGAGCTTCCTGGGGTTTGCAAACTTTTATAGACAATTCATCCCTTCCTTCACTGAGGTTGCACTCCCTTTGACAGAATTGCTAAAAACCGGCCCGTCTCCCACCAAGCCAAAACCTAGCCAGCCCTTAGCTTGGACAATGGACTGCCAAAAATCCTTTGAACGGTTAAAACGCCTATTTGCGGTGGAGCCAATCCTACAGCATCCTGACCCAAATAAGCCCTTCGTGGTTCAGGTGGACGCAAGTGATTGAATTGAATTGAATTGAATTTATTAAACTTCTATACCGCCCTTCTCCCAAACGACTCAGGGCGGTGTACAGCCATATTAAAACACATATAAAGTCACAAAATTTAAAAACAATTTAAAACGAATATATAAAATTTGGCCTACAAAGTTAAAAGCTAACAAACACCCGATTTAAAATTCATATTAAGCCAGCCCGGCCTGTTGGAACAAAAGAGTCTTAAGGGCGTGGCGGAAGGTACGCAGGTCAGGGATCATACAAACCTCTAGGGACAGCTCATTCCAGAGGGCAGGTGCCCCCACAGAGAAGGCTCTCCCCCTGGGTGTCGCCAGTCGACATTGTTTGGCTGACGGCACCCTGAGGAGCCCCTCTCTGTGAGAGCGTATTGGCCGGTGGGAGGCTACTCTGGCTGCTGTTCTACTGCAAAGGGATTCCCAAAACAATCCCGAAACAATCTAATGAAACAATCTAATGCCATGTGCTTATGTATCAAGGAAGTTAACAGACACTGACCGCAGATGGGTGGTATGGGAGAAAGAGGCATTTGCGGTGCTATGGGCTCTCCTATCCTGGAGACACTTCCTGGAGGGGGTGGATGAGCCTTTTGAGGTTTGGACTGACCACAAGAATCTCGAGGTGCTGAAGACCCCGAGGAAACTTTCTCCCAAGCAGGTTTGTTGGGCTCAATATTTCAAACGCTTTAACTTTAACCTGAAATACATCCTGGGGGGTAAAAACCTTCTGGCTGACGCTCTCTCCTGTAAGCCCCAGTTTGACAGCTGATGGGAAGAAATAGTTCACGCCATGATCTCTGAGGCTTAGCCAGCCGCCCAAGCCTGCACCAGAGCGCAAACGCGCCATTGTTCCAACCTCCCCAAAGACAAGTTGACAACAGAGCTAAAAGCGGCGCTCTCCACTGATTCCTGGTTCAAAGAAAACCAGGCGGACCTAACCCTAAGGGACGGGTTGGCATGGAAGCGGAGTAAACTTTACATGCCCTGCAGCCTGCGGCTAAAGAGAAGTCATGATTCTCGACTAGGGGGCCTCTTTGGGTTTTTAAAAACCTTCCATTTGACTAGGAGACAATTCTGGTGGCCAAAGATGAAAGCTGATGTAGAAGACTATGTGAGGAGCTGCACCACCTGTGCCACCATGAAATTCCGACCAGGGAAGCCCCTGGACTTCTCCAGGCTGTGGCCGAACCCACCAAGCCCTGGGAGGAAATTGTGATGGACTTCATAGTTGAGCTCCCTGACAGCGGGGGTAACCGGGTTATTTGGACTGTCATTGATTTATTCTCCAAGCAAGCACACTTCATGGCCTGCAGCGGACTACCCTTAGCCAAGAAACTGGCAAAGCCGTTTGTGAAACACATCTACAGGCTAAATGGAGTCCCAAGGAGAATAATATTGGACTGCAGGGTCCAGTTTACCGCTAAGTTCTGGAGGGAGTTTCTGCGATCCATTGGGTCATCCCAGGGACTTAGCTCAGCTTTTCACCCGTTAACTAATGGATCGGCTGAAAAATTGAACTCAATGGTGGAGCAATACATTAGGTGTTATGTAAATTATCAACAGGAGAACTGGGCAGACTTGCTACTGTTCGCAGAAGTGGCTTATAATAATGCAGTACACACCAGTACTGGGTTGACTCCTTTTCAGATAACTACGGGCATGGATTTTGTGCCAATGCCTGAGTTGCCTAGAGAGCCGCCTACTTCTATGTCCCTAACGGAGTGGATGACCTCATTGAAAAAGGGTTGGGAGAACACAAAAAAAGCTTTAGCGGAGTCAGCGGAACGATATAAGGCCCAGGCCAACAAACACCGGTCCATCCAACCACCGTTCTGAATAGACGATAAAGTGTATTTGTCAACCAAGTACCTAAGATTGAGGGTACCCAGCAAGACGTTTGGACCCAAATTCATAGGTCCCTTCCCTATAGTGAAAGTTATTAATCCAGTGACTGTCCAACTTAGATTCCCTCGCATATTAGGGAAAGTACACCCCGTTTTCCACAGTTGCTTATTGAGACCTGTCAGAGAATCTAACCTAAGACCCTTGCTCCACCCCCTCCTTTGCTAGTGCAAGGGGAGACTCATTATGAGGTGAAGAAAATCCTGGACTCTAGACTCTACAGAGGTCGCTTACAATATTTGGTGCATTGGAAAGGCTACCCTTTGGCTGAAGCTACTTGGGTTAAGAGTTTATTATTTATTTATTTATTTATTTATTTATTTATTTATTTATTTATTTATTTATTTATTCAATTTATATATGCGCCCTTCTCCGGAGACTCAGGGAGGCTTACAGTGCATTAAGCAATAGCCTTCATACTTTTGTATATACCTGCTTAGTAGGGCTTTTTGGCCCCCCCAAGCCATGTTCTATTTTATACAAAGTCAGCTTATTGTCCCCACAAACCGGGTCCTCATTTTACCTACCTCGAAAGGATGGAAGGCTGAGTCAACCTTGAGCCTGGTAAGAATTGAACTTGCAGTAATTGCAGGCAGCTGGCAGCTAAGTACTACTTTAACAGCAGTAGTTTAGTCCACTGCACCACCAAGGCTCTTGGGTTGAGTTGGGATGTAAATGCTGATGCGCTCGTGAAACAGTTTCACGACAAATTTCCTGACAAACCGAAAGGTCCTCTGGGGGGGGAAGTGGGGGTTAAAGGGAATTGTGCTAGGCATTAACATCTTCTTTTATGTTTTGTCGGGAGGAGGTGGTTCTTTTTGCAAGGGGGGGACGCCTGTCAGCTTTGGAAGCCATATTAGGCCGGAAGCTCCAATGCTGCCACCTTCTCATGTGTGGGAAAGTAGGAGAGGGGGTTAGTAGACATAATAGCATTCTTCCTGTCGGTCAAGGTCAGAGTGATCCCGCAGCTGGAGAAGGAGTGGTCAGGGGGCTGGATCGGGATGGAACGGACATTGATTGGAGCATGTGACCGACTGGGTGGAAAAGGGGATGGTTTGGGGAGCTTTGATTTACTGAAGGAAAACCCGGGCTTTTCAGATTTGGGTTTCCCCAGATGTGCCAGTTTGCCTATTCTAGTAAAGAAGATTTTGGAAAATGCTTGCTTCTGCGGCTTTACTTGGAGTGGGGGTTTTTCTGGAATGCTGACATTGGATCTACAGGGGATAATAGAGGCAAATGAAGAAATAATTTTGATGCTCAAAAACATGCATGAAACTATTAAGTACAATAAGGAGACAAGGGGATTGTCTAAAGATGAAAAAATGAGTGTAGAAGCCACTCAACAATTGTGGGCAAAAGATGAACATGATATTCAGGAAATAGATGAGAAATTAGAAGAAGCACTGGAAGGAAAAAATCAAAACAAGATGCGAGAAGAGAAAGATAACGAAGAGAAAGGATTAATAAGTAGGAATCAATCAGATAATTCCTTAAACGCTTATAATAGAACAGAGGAAAAAAAGAAAAATATCTTTTAAAAAAAGAAAATATTATTGGTGGGTATTCAAATAATATAGCAGAAAGAGACAAAGGGCAACCCGAAGGAAATATTCAGTAGGTATAAAAATATAAAAATGAGTTATAAGACTCCAAGAAAGAGAAATAAAAGGGTGATTAAAAAATCAATAAATGATGGAACTCCAAAAAGGTTAAGAGATGATGGATAATGATAAAATATATTAATAAAAAGAAAAAATAGAAAATACAAATAGGGAAAATAGTTGCATACATATTAACAGATAATAGACTCTATTATAATTAAAAATAAGCTAAGCTTAGTAGGTGGAAGTTTAGGATTAGGTAATCTAATTGTATTATTAATATTAATTGTGTGTTAAAGTATATTGTGAACTTAAACTTTTAAGGATTAGACAGATTGTTGTAAAATAAGGGAGATGGAATGGTCAGCAACCCTGAGTATACTCAATTTTTTTAGGATGAAGAATGAACTAATATGAAAGTTAAAAGAGAATATGTATGATTAACAATGGATAAGAGACTGTACATTTAAGACATGTTTATGAGAAATAAAAATTTAAAAATAATTCCAAAAAAAGGGATTAGATTTTGAGATCTATTCCTGGGATTGATTAAATTTTCTTAATATTTGGCCTTATTATTAGTCCTAGACCTGTTATAGGAGAAATGACGGAACTAGGCCAAGCTCTTCAATGCAGGAAAGAGTTTATTGCACAAGGTTCAAACAGTCCAAAGACAGCGAAGGGTCTGAACAAAGATGGCTGATTTTGACCAGATATTTATACAGTATAAAGGCAAAGTTATTACGAAGAGTGCGACATTTCACACGTAGAAGTTACCCTTTAATCTATCTCTAGGAAAGACATAACAGCCCTTTTCCCACAGGCTCAATGTCAGGTATGCTTCCTTCAATATCCAGGAAAGAAAAACCCAAACTCAATCATTTTAAAGAGATTAGTACTTTTACTGAATACTTAGGGCCCAGCTTTTTGGACTTCTGGGTGGTCTGTAAGTATTTAGTAGATAAATAGACTTTATCACCCACTTTATAAATGTGAGCTGGGGACCTTTTCTTATCGGCTTGCACCTTATGGGCCCGGTGTGCCTCATCTAATGCCTTCCGAGTCACTGCCCATGTGCTCCTTAATTGTTCAATCCAATCCATCAAGGAGGGATTCTGGGGATCATCTTGTGGTAGCTCGGGAATGGGTACGAAATCCTGGCCCGACGCAACCTTAAAAGGAGTGAATCCGGTGCTACTGTGTACGGAATTATTATATGCCACTTCTGCAAATGGCAACAAGTCTACCCAATTGTCTTGCTGGTAATTTACGTAACACCTCAGGTATTGTTCTAGAACCCCATTGGTTCTTTCACAGGCCCCATTTGTCTGAGGGTGGTGACTGGAACTCAGCCCCTGGGCGGAGCCTATCAACTTCAAAAACTCTTTCCAGAAACTGGAAGTAAATTGCACACCCCTGTCAGAAATTATTCTTTTCGGAGATCCATGTAGTCGGTAAATCTGCCGAATAAACAGTTTTGCAAGGGTTTTTGCTGAAGGGATCTTTGAGCAAGGGATGAAATGTACTTGTTTGGAAAACAAATCAGTTACTACCCAAATAACAGTGCAGCCTTCACTCTCTGGTAAGTCCACAATAAAATCCATAGATATTTCCTTCCACGGGGCATTCGGTCTAGCCACACTTTGCAGTAATCCAGGGGGTTTTCCTGGAGGTCTTTTAGCCGAGGCACATACTGGACAGCTAGCCACATATGCCTCTATGTCCTTTTTTAGTGCAGGCCACCAAAATTGTCTCTTAACAAGATGTAGAGTCTTGACAAACGCAAAATGTCCTGCGGCCTTGGCATCATGAGCATATTTCAATACGGTTGTTCTTAATGTGGTCAGAACATACAATTTCGATCCAACCCAAGCTAGTCCGTCACGAAGTGTGCATTCATTCGAGTGGTTCTTAAACCACTCGTCAGTTTTTAGCGCTTCTCGCAATTTTTCGAGTAAATCCCCTGAGAGTTCTGGTTCGGGTTTTCCCTGTGCTCTGGTAGTGACAGGTGTTGCCAATTGTGTCGAGGGGATCATTGGTTGAACCACCTCCTTCTTGATGCTGTTGTACTGCGGCAATCTGGAAAGTGCATCCGCCATGAAGTTTTTTCCACCAGGAAGGTAACGTAGGGTGAAATTGAAACGATTGAAATGTTGGGCCCAACGAGCCTGTTTTGGTGATAGTTTGCGTGGTGTTTTTAATGCTTCTAAATTCTTGTGATCAGTCCACACTTCAAAAGGGTGTTTCGCCCCTTCTAAAAATTGTCTCCATGTTAACAGCGCCCATCTAACTGCAAACGCCTCTTTCTCCCATATGGCCCATCTCCTTTCCGTTTCTGATAGTTTACGGGACATGTAAGCACAGGGTTGTAATATCCCGTTTTCATTCTTTTGCAAGAGTACTGCTCCTACAGTTACGTCACTGGCGTCAGCTTGTACTACAAAAGGTTGTTCCATGTCAGGGTGTTTGAGCACTGGTTCAGCCGCAAACAGCCGTTTCAATTTTTCGAAAGCAGCTTGACAGTCCATAGTCCATTCTAGTGGTTTCGAGGGTTTGGGCTTTACTTCCCCTTTCATTTTTAGCAAGTCTGTAATTGGTAGTGCGATTTTCACGAAAGAGGGGATAAATTGTCTATAAAAGTTAGCAAACCCTAAGAAGCTCTGTAACTGTTTACGGGTGCATGGTGCGGCCCATTCCAGCACTGCCCGGACCTTTTCAGGGTCCATCTCTATTCCCTCATGCGATATACGATATCCAAGATAGTCGATTTTTTCTTGGTGAAATTCACATTTAGAAAGTTTGGCATAGAGTTCAGCCACTCTGAGTTTCTTCAAGACCGTCCGTACCAACTTTACATGGTCGGCCATGTTGTCAGAATAGATCAGAATGTCATCCAAATAGACCAACACCCCCTTATACAGGTGCTCATGCAATACTTCGTTGATCAACTGCATGAATACAGCAGGGGCTCCCTGTAGTCCAAAAGGGAGTACTCTAAACTGGAAACATCCCAGTGGGCAATTAAATGCTGTCTTCCATTCATCCCCCTCTTTTATTCTCACTCGGTAGTATGCCTCTCTTAAATCAAGTTTGGTGAAAATTTTTCCCTTCCCTAAATGGGCTAACATGTCCTTCATGAGTGGGAGGGGGTAGACATTTTCTACGCAAATGGCGTTTATATTTCTATAATCGACTACTAAACGAAAGGATCCATCTTTCTTTTTGCGGAACATTACTGGCGCCGCCACCTTGTGTTTGGCTCATTCGATGAATCCCCGTTCTAGGTTTTTGTCAATAAAATTTTGCAATTCCCCCAATTCTCGAGGTGTCATGGGGTAAATTTTTGCTTTGGGAAGCTTCACCCCAGGGAGTATTTCAATGGTGCAGTCAGTGGCCCTGTGGGGAGGCAGAGCATCCGATGCCTTTTCTCTAAAGACTTCCTTGAGATCCCAATATTCCTTTGGAATCTTCTCTTCTCCCTCAATATAGTCAATGGCTACTGCTGCCCATTCTGGTTTTATGTCGTCCCTTGGGGGGGGGCTTCCTTTTCTGGAGTCGGTTCTGCCGTGTGGATGCGCAGGACCCCCGTCTTCCAATTTACCCGTGGGTTCCATTTTCGAAGCCAGGGCAGTCCTAGAATGAGGGGTCTCTCCATACCAGGGGCTACAATAAATCTGAGATTCTCTACATGATTCCCCAACTGCAATTCAAGGGGTTCGGTCATAAAGCTAGCTGGGCCCCCTCCTGCAATCGACCCGTCTAATTGACAGAATGCAATGGGTCTTTTTAAAGTTTTTAGTCTCAGTCCCATTTCCTCCACTACCTTGGGGCTAATTATGCACCTAGTGCACCCCGAGTCCAATAGGGCTAACATTTGCACGTGAGCCCCTGTGGAGGGCACCCTTACTTCTACGGGGATGAGTAAGGGTTCTTCCGTGTGACTCACCTGATCGTCGGTGTCGGAGTCCGTCTCGCTGTCGTCATCGTTGGTCGGAGTTCCCAACTCACCCTGGTTTCGGGGAGCGAACTCAATGACTTCTCCTTTCAGGGCGGTGCCGCGGGTTTTGGCGGGTATTTTGTCGCCTTTCTTCGGGCCGGCCCCGGCAGCTTTTGGCAGTGGCTTGGAGAAGCATTCGGCAGCCCGGTGACCTTCTTTCCCACATTTGAAGCAGGTGAAGGGCTTTGACTTGGGTTTGAATTCGGTCTTCCCCCCAGCCATCTTTCGTGTCCTTTTACGGTGGAAGGAAGATGACTGGTCCCCCATACGCCTTCCTCGGAGTTCGCTCCGTCTCAGCTCGATCTCCACATCCTCAGCTACTATGTACCATCTCTGCAAATCTTCGGGGACCCCCATGCTTCTACAGTCTCGATATATCTCTTCATTCAACCCATCTTTGAAGCTCTCCAAAAGAGCCATTTCTGACCAGCCTGTCATATAGGGTGCCAGTTCACGAAACTCTTGGATATACTCTGCCACTGGCCTCCAGCCCTGCTGAATGCTCTTCATTCTGAGTCTCGCCTTTCGTTCAGCTAAATGGTCTTCAAAACGCCTCCTAAGGGCCCCCATGAACTGGTTGTAATTTCCCAGCAAGAGGGAGTTGTTATTGTGGAGAACCACCATCCACTCAGCTGCTACTCCCTCTAAGGCATTCGTGACACTTGTCACTTTAGCAGCCTCTGATACGTAGTCCTCCCCCCAATCCTGCATGTGGTTCCACACTTGGGTCAGGAAAAATCCCAAGGTTTTAGGATTTCCATCATACTTCCCAGGAAGGGGGGGGATTTTTGGCTTTTTACGTCTGCGAGGGGGCCCCTGCAAGGCTGGGGTTCTCTGGCCGGCTGCATCTCTCCCTTGAGCTGCCGAAGCCTGGGATGTTTCTTCCTCAAACTCTTCCTCTCCCCCACAGGCCGTCTCTTCTGGCTCCCCCCTGGGGCCTTCTCCCCCCTTCTCCACAGGAATTCCAAGACTCACGGTTTTTTCTGCTCTCTTCCACATCACAGATAAGCTGCAAGGCTTGTTCCATCATGAGACGTTCCTTTTGCTCTTGCATCCACACTGCCTCTTTTTTACGGGGTCTGGAAGTCGTCACTCCCCGGGGGTCCTCCCCCCAGTCCAGTAGCCTCCCCACTCCTTTCGACCATTTGGCTTCCTCCGGCTCTAAATGGAGTCTTTCCAACCATTCTGCATTCTCTTTCTCCGCTTGGAGGGTGGCTGCAGTCGAACTCGCTGCCCCCATTTGCTCTCCTCCATCACTCTCTCGATCTGACATAATTTGGATTTACAGTCCCCTCGGTTTTTGTCTGGGATGACTGGATGTGACTTCCAGCTTAATGTCAGGTATGCTTCCTTCAATATCCAGGAAAGAAAAACCCAAACTCAATCATTTTAAAGAGATTAGTACTTTTACTGAATATGAAATGATCGCAACCCAGGTAAAGCTGGAAGTGAGCAAAACGCGTGAAATAGCATCTACTAAGCTTCTCCCCCCCCCCCGTGTCCATTGACCATCATCCAATCCAAAGGTCTCCCAAAGGTCAGGTGGCATCACGTCTGGCAACGTCATTCATCAGGAATGTAGGGCAGTTGGTCAGCCGGCCCCTTTGGAGATTCACTTTCGTTTCTTGGGAAGACACGTCCTACAATGGAAAAAACACCTCCTGTACCTTCCCCTCCTTCGCACCCTTAACTAGTCCCTCCCCCAGTTTCTTATGGCAGCTGAAGCAGGCAAAGCTGAGGCTGACACTCAGGTTCTCAGCTCCGGAGCTCAAGACATAATAAAAGGAGATAAGGGGCTCAAAGGCGCCTCACGAGCAGTAAAGAGGACAGTAAGGGAAGCAGTATTTCTTCTCTAGAATCTACATGACATTTGGGGTGTAATAAACATTAAACAACAGGATGTATCTGTTTAGGGTCAGTTTGCCCTTTTACAATTCTGTACCTACGTCAAATACCGTTTGTCATCTCAGCACCTTGGCACGGAAGAGGCACTTCTGTCTTGACCAAAGATTTGGATTTCTAATATTATCCCAATATCGAACCTTAGCCTGGCTCATACCCCCCTTTGTGACTCATCTGTCTTATCCAGACAAGTCACACCTCCAGGTCCTCTTCCTGCTGGAGCCGTTTGTAATCCCACATAGCCATCACCTGAGCGGTTGTCTTACGTTCCACCAGCAAGGATAGACTTTTAGAAATAGTCTTAACAAACAGAGGTAAAATACATGGGAGAAAAATACACCCTGCAGCTATTAATCCCACCAGGCCAAAAATGGCCTGCAGGCCAGGTAACTTTGGCCACCATCCTGAAAACATATCCTGTAAATTAAGGCCTTTCCAAGTCTGGATTGGCACATGAGCTATTTTAACCATTTTGTCTGTTATTTCCTTAATAACCTTTCCGCTTTCATCAACTTCTATGTAGCAGTTAGTCAAATTAAACTTTCCACATACCCCTCCTTGGCTAACAAATAGTCTAAGGCTAATCTATTCTGCATAATATATGTCCTTAATTTGACACTCTCCCTAGCTAATTGAGTAAGACCTTTTACAGTTTCGTTGGTGATGATTTCAACCACAGCTTGCAGATGAATTAAACGGTTCAGAATGTATATAGGGGTCCGATAACCATACATGCCATCTTCCGCCCATGTAGCTGGTCCATAAACCTCAATAATTCGCTCTGCAGGCCACTCTTCAGTTCCCCAACTACGTTGGTTACCTCCGACCCTAACTTTTCCTATTGCAGACGTGTCTACATGTCTTCTTTGTCTTAAGTTTCCCACCTCATCATATACCGGGACACTAAAACCTGTCGGGTTTTAAGGGGAAGCAAAAAGAATCCGGGCCTAATTAGTCCCAGGACACAGGCTCCGCACCAGGATTTAGGTAGAACCCCATATGCCATCTTACCACATATCCAGTATAGCCCATCAGGAGCCAGCCATTCAAGGGTCTGATTATCTGGATCCTTTAAAAAAAATAACCCGTTTACCTTAAACAGGGCCATTTCATCAGTTCCCTCTGTGGCATTACCTCCTGACCACCATACCTTACTTTCCCATTTTCCTGTACATATGAGGTTTCCTACCTGATGACAGCCTGCCACAATTTTTCTCTGGAAACAGACATTCCCTACCAGACTAGTAGTCAAAGTCCAGTCTCCATCCTTACCCTTATTATATGACAGGTTACCCTTATGGTCCATTTCTAAGACTTTGGAATAATTTAGTTCCTCGGCTTCCCATGGCCATTTTTCTCCCATGTTAGTTCCTCCACAAACAAAACAATTCGATACATTCAGGGTATGGGCTATGTCTTCGGCCAATTTGACAAAGGTATTTGTTACATGACTAGGAATTTCGGGTACATTCAACTTCTCCATCTCCAAATAATATGACCAGAACAACCCTTTCGTATCCTGCGTTGCTCTGGTAACTTTAGTGACATACCATCGAAGGGTTACAAGAGGATCCTTTCCCTTCGCATAGATTCCTAATCCATAGTCCTCCTTCCATAATTTTGTCGGGGTACATGTAATCTTTATAGGATTACATTGGTTCCGTTGACAGTTACTACTAGCTACCCCATTTTCCAGCTTGTATCTTTGGGAACCCCCTGGCTGATCTCCTGTCCACATAACTGCACAAGCCCAGTATGGACAATAACTATATGTGTCCCGATCACTGCATTCTCCCTGCTTTCGGCACATATACTTTTTGTCCAACATATAACTTCTTTCCCATTCTAATGTCCCACATGTTGACTTCCACACATCACAGTTACGATTAATAGCTAAACAGGCATCAAATGTTATCTCTACTGGATTTCCTAATTTTCTAAACTCTGTCTTATTCAAAAGTTCTTCTCTCCCACATTCTGTTGTATATATTGACATTTCATAAGTAGTAATCTGCTTGGCTTCTGCAGGGTTGTAACATTGTACCTTATCCTTCAGTATACACATGGGATATATGGTATTGTTTACCTGACAGGTTCGGGGTGTGTATTCCCTACACCCGTCAGGTTTTTGAGTGTGATAAATCAAAGTATTGGAAACCGTGTTCCCTGCAATGTTGTGCATATGCATGGGTCACAGTTCTCCTTTCTTACTGCTTCTGTCATGGGAATGTCTAGCTCACTTCGTAGTCTCACTACCCATCCGCTCATCCATAATCCCAGTCCAATGATCACCATATTCTGCATCCTCCCAGTCCATCTTGTTCCGATCCCTCAATGCTGTCTCAATGGTGGGGCTAGTCTTAAGTGTATAATAAGATGTCTCTAACCCTATCACCAAATAGTGCTCTAGCACGTCTTCTATGATCTTTATGTCACACTCAATCAAACACCCTGTACATAAGACACAGTCTATACAATGAGCGCAACAACAGCACTCACATCCACAATTACAGAACCAACACATTGGAAAGGAAAAAAATCTTAATACATTCAGGAATCGCCTTTCACCTATTACAATCAATACTTCTTTGGTAAACAAACAATTTATACTATGTGGGTGTTCAGGAGAAGATCCGGGCAGTTAGGAATTGGAGTAGCTGGTGCCGTGATGCTCCTCGGTTGTCCACAAAACCACTGTTTATACCTGTAAAACACAATAATCGACAGAACCAATACCCCCAATCCTCCCACATGGATCCTTTGTCTTCAGTCACTTGTCTTTAATCAGCTTCCAAAATAATGCAACAACCCGGGTATGCGGTCCACTCTTATGATCTGTTACGGGTCCCCACAATCGATCACACCTCCAAGTATCCTATATATAAAATAGAAAAAGCTATTTTTGAGCACGCTTGAATGTTAGCTTAGTGGGATTTTGTTTATCCATGATCACTTTCCAGCCTGTTTCTGCTGCCGCCTTGACTCGTGTCCAGTGAATCCACGACTTTGATTCTGCAATCTTTATTGAAAAAGTTTTACAACAAATACAATTTCCCCACAACCCCCACCCCCCCTCCCCTTCCCCGACTTCCCAGAGCAGAACACAAGGTATTTCTATTAAGCTTTAACAGTAAACTAAATTGCATAACCAATTAAGCTAACACCCCTAAAAGAAAAATTCCCTTAACCCCCCATATATGAAATCCTATTTCTTAAACATAATATTTCTAATATCACTTATATAGCACTTGTACAAATAATAAGAAAAAAAATCATTCGTAAGCTATTTGATATTTTTTGGTCTGATACTTATTTTGTATATAATCAATCCATCTTCTCCAGTCCTGTATATATCTTTCTTGTGTGTGATCCTTCAAAAATGCTGAAATTTTAGCCATTTCAGCTAAATTAGTTACTTTCAATATCCAAACATCAATAGTAGGCAAAAAATCCTTCTTCCAATGTTGTGCAACCAACAATCTTGCTGCTGTTATCAAGTTCAAAATCAATTTAGTCTCTACAACTGTACAATCTGTGGTTATACCCAATAAAAACAACTGTGGAGTAAATTTCAGTTTCTTTTTAAGAATATTCTGCATCACCCACCAAATCTTTATCCAAAATGCTTTGATTTTTCTACAAGTCCACCATATATGATAATAAGTTGCGTCATCACAGTCACATCTCCAACATTTAGCTTAAATTCTTTAAGGTCTTGTGACTGTGCATCAGCCGGAAGTTGTTGTTTTGGAGTCACTACAGGAGAACCTCCTCCCCCTTTAGAAGTTGGTGGCTTTAGTTGTTTAGCAGCCATTTTTATTTTAAAAAGAATTTTTCCTTTTTGCAGCCAGAAAATCTTATAAGCAGTCTTACAAAGTGTCTTTCAAAGTTTTTCCAAAATAAACAGTCCTCTCTTCCAACTGTAATCAATCCCCAGCAGTTTATTCTTCAGGCAAAGGGTTCTTAACAAGCAATTTCCTTTTAACTTTCACTTTCCCTTCCGCCCTTAACAAAGGCTTCCTCTCCAGCCTCCAGCTCAAGAGAGCTCCGTTTGCAACAATGTATTCACGGGGTTAAGCTCAGTTTATTATTTAAAGAGGCTTGCACTCTTGCTTCCGCTCTGTCTGCCTTAAGAAATCATTAGAACTCACTGTTTGCCGGCAGAATTGGACGCAGACGTCTTGCTCTGTGAAACAGAGGCACCAGCGATCCGGAGCAAAGGGAGGGGTGAACTGGGGAGCTCTCGCCCTCCGAGTCCCTGGAATTAATCCAGTGACAATCGGGGAGCTCTACCCACCCCCTCCGACTCTCCTCTCCTTCTTTGCCCGAAGGAGAGTTTTTTCAAACCGCCAGACAGCTGTTCAGCGCTGTCAGGGCGGTTTTTTACAGATCGGGTGGCTGGCGGTCTATGGAGACCGTCTTCGAACGTCTGCGGAGCCACCGGAAGTCCCTTTGATTCTGCAATCTTAATAGCAAGGGGAGAAGTCATAATAACGGTAAAAGGTCCTTTCCACCGTCCTTCCAGTGGCTCCTTCTTCCAATGTTTGACCCATACTTGATCCCCTGGTTTGAATGGGTGACAATGGGTTATTAACCGGGGGGGGGGGCACTTGTTCCATCACATATCTCTGGAGCCTCTCAACTTGCTTATTAAGTTCTTGTACCATTTCCATATTCCAAACTCTAGGTTTCGCCAGCATCGAAACTGCCTGTTTCCGCTCTGGTCCTAAAGCTCTGTGTCCTTTCTCAATATCATAACCCAAATTCCTCACCCTCTCTTTCACTAGTTGAGCTTTCTTCCTTGATACCCGATACCCACACTCGAGTAACAAGTCTAACAACATTTTAGTATTGTCCCAGCATAGATCCTCTGTCTGTCCTGTCACTAAAACATCATCAACATATTGTAAAATTGTATCTCCCGGTTGCTGAGGCATGTAATACTGCAGGCCCCTAGCCAGCGCTGTTCCAAATAATGTCGGGGAATTTTTAAACCCCTGTGGCAACCTAGTCCATGTGTATTGCATTTTTGTGCCCGTATGAGGGTTCTCCCACTCAAAGGCAAACAGCGGCTGGCTTGATGGATGAATAGGAATTGTAAAGAAGGCGTCCTTCAAATCAATTACAGAAAACCACCCCGCCTGGGGTGGGATTAAACTTAACAAAGTGTATGGATTGGACACAGCTGGGTGTAAGGTAACTGTTAGGCGGTTAACAAATCTCAAATCCTGAGCGGGGCGATAAGACTCATCTGCCTTCTTAATTGGAATAATTGGGGTATTCCATGGGGATTGAGTAGGCACCAAAACACCCGCTTCCAAATATTTCTGTATACTCTCATAGATAGCATATATCGCTTCCCATGAAACGGGATGTTGCCTTATTCTTACTGGCATTGCTCCCGGCTTTAGCTCAACCAGCACTGGAGGGTGGTGTGCTGCAAAACCTGGTGGATTATCCTCTGCCCACAAACCTGGCACATCAAACATCCTCCACTTTTCCTCCTTTTCTTTCTCACCGACCTGTCTCCCTATCATCAACCTCCAAATCTCCTCTGGGGAATGCCTTACAGTCATTTTCTGACTGCCTTCATCAAAAGAAATTGTTGCCCCTAATTTGCTCAGTTGATCCCTGCCTAGCAACAGAATAGGGCACTCAGGGATGTACAAAAATTCATGCTGGATTTCAGCTCCTTTGAAATCACACATCACAGGCTTTAGGACCTACCATCCCATAATCTGTCCTGATACCCCCTGAACCTGGATTTTACGTGATCCAGGGGCTGCAATTTGCTTATTTACAACTGATCTACCCGCTCCTGTATCCACTAAAAATGTTGTCTGCTGGCCCCCTATCCTCATTGTAACCAACGGCTCAGGCGGGGGTTCTTCCAAGCCTGGTCCCCGTCAATCCGACCACACCATGTCTGCCAATCCAATACTCTCCGCTTCTCTTGGTCCGGCACCCCCTCTAGCTCCTCTACCAAAACCTCGTCTCAAGCCTCTTTGTCCAAATCCTCTATTCAAGCCCCCTCTCATTCCTCGTTCCCCCCTTCTCCCTGCAAACTGCCCCCTTCTCCCTGATCCAAACTCCGGTCTTCTCATCATCCCTCTACCTCTCATCATCCGTCTGGGGCATTCTCTTTGCCAATGGCCCTCTCCTTTACAATAGGCACATTGGTTAGGGCCCAGGGGAGTCCCAGGGTTAGGGTCCAAACTCATTCCTCCCTGTAGTGCTACTGCCAATAATTCAGCCTTCTTTTGCATTCTAGCATCTCTCTCCTTCTTTTCCACCTTATCCCTATTTACATACACCTTCCGTGCCAATTCCAGCAATTCCGTCGTGTTCTTCCCAAGGGCTCCTTCTACTCTCTGCAATTTTCGCCGTATATCTTCATAACTTTCATTCAACATCCGCACATTATCCCCCTGCCTTGGATCCACCTGTGTATATAACTCATACGCTTCAATCAATCTCTGCAGGAAACTCTCCGGACTTTCATCCGCACCCTGCATCACTAAAGATGGCTTAGACATATTCACTGGGGGCTTCCCTGCTCTTCTAAGGCTTTGCACCACCAAATTCTGATATTCCCTCAAACGTGTCCGGTCCTGTTCCTCCTTAGGGTCCCAGCCCGGATCTATTTCGGGCGCCCGGACCAACACCTCCGGCTGCACATCCGCATCATTTGGCAACATCTCTTTCACACACTGCCTAACTGCAGCTTTCCACTTCTCTCATTCTTCCGGAGTTAACAGAGTGCGTAACAACTGTTGTATATCCTGCCACGTTGGATTATGTGTTAACATGATAGTTTGAAACAGGTCCGCCATCTCAGTGGGCTTAGTGGTCAGCGGCCCATAGTGTTGCTTCCAGTTTAAAAGATCAGTAGTAGTAAATGGCACGTATTGAAAAAGGGGCTGACATTCCACCTGCCCCTGCTGGTTTACTATTATCTGATCCACCTGGTGCAAAGATGCTGTAACTTCTTGCTTGCTAGCCTTCAATTTAGCTGTCACCGTGCGAGTTTGCACCCCCACCTGCTCTTCTCCTGTTGCTTCCTTTAACCCCTTATCATCCCGATCTTCTCCTTCACTCCAACTGCCTTCTTCCAGTGGGGGACTTTTCCTGACTTTCAGTCTAGCCCCAGGATCGCTCATGCGTCTCTGATTTCCACCTCCCTCTCCTCCTACAGCTCCCTGCAACTGCTGCTGTTGGTCTAGGGGCTGCGGTGGGGGCGGCTGCTGTGCCGGGGGCGGCTGCTGCGCTGGGGACTGCTGCTGCGCTGGGGGCTGCCACAATGGAGCATACGGGGGGGTCTAACTACCTCCTTCACATCCTCTGTCAATACTTTTCTCCTTCTTGGATATTCCTCTCCTCTTTCTGCCTGAGTTTTTCCTTGCTCACTTCTCCCCACTTTAATCTTTCCGCCAGATCTGGATACACATAGCCTGACCATTTCAGCCTGACACTGCAGCAAATTTTCAGCTTTTTCTGTTAGGGCTCTCGCCCATTGATCAATGTATTGAAATTGATTAAGATATTTATCCTGATTCACTACAATCACCCCCCACAACTTATCCACCGTTTCCTCCCTTAGTGATCCCTGAGGGGGCCACTCTGTCCCCAATAATGGCCACACATGCTTACATAAAAATTTTAATCGCTCCTTTGATCCTTTCGGATAGGAAGGGTTGCTAAAATACCTGTCAAAACTTTTTAACATGCATGCCAATGGAGTATTTGGCACGCTCTGAGCCCCTCCCATTCTATCACACTGCCGTCAACTCGTAGCCCCGGAAACTCACAGCCACTAGCGAGAAATGCGACGGCTTAACCACCCACACAACCTGACACGGACTTCGTTATGGTAACCACCCCGAGTCCAAGGGAGTGATCAGGTCCCTTCTTCTGCCTTCAAATGAGGCAGGTACAATTCTTTTACAATATACTCACTTAAAACGCTCCCACTCCGTAGATTCCTAGCCAGGAATTTGTTCAGACCACCTTTCCTGCACCGCAGGGTTCTTGGACTCGATCAGAGCTCCGTCGGTCCCATAAGGCTATCACTGCTGTCTCCCGGAGACGTATCTCCGCGGCGCCTGGAGAATGTTCAGGAGTGACTTCCCGATGGTCCCGAGGGGTCGAAACGGCCCGCAGCGAAATATCGCCTTGCACCTAGTCCTGCCGCGGTCGCCAGCTGTTATAGGAGAAATGACGGAACCAGGCCAAGCTCTTCAATGCAGGAAAGAGTTTATTGCGCAAGGTTCAAACAGTCCAAAGACAGCGAAGGATCTGAACAAAGATGGCTGATTTTGACCAGATATTTATACAGTATAAAGGCAAAGTTATTACGAAGAGTGCGACATTTCACACGTAGAAGTTACCCTTTAATCTATCTCTAGGAAAGACATAACAGCCCTTTCCCCACAGGCTCAGGTTCTCAGCTCTGGAGCTCAAGATATAATAAAAGGAGATAAGAGGCTCAAAGGCGCCTCACGAACAGTAAAGCGGACAGTAAGGGAAGCAGTATTTCTTCTCTAGAATTTACATGACATTTGGGGTGTAATAAACATTAAACAACAGGATGTATCTGTTTAGGGTCAGTTTGCCCTTTTACAATTCTGTACCTACGTCAAATACCGTTTGTCATCTCAGCACCTTGGCACGGAAGAGGCACTTCTGTCTTGACCAAAGATTTGGATTTCTAATATTTGAGTTTTATCCCAATATCGAATCTTACCCTGGCTCAGACCTGTGATGGCGAACCTATGGCATGCATGCCACAGGTGGCACACAGAGCCATATCTGTGGGCACACAAGCATTGCCCTAGCTCAGCTCCAGCATGCATGCGCGCACTGGCCAGCTGATTTTCGGGCCTTCTGGGCCCACTGGAAGTCGGGAAACGGGCCGTTTCCGGCCTCTGGAGGGCCTCCGAGGGGGTGGGAAGGCCGTTTTTGCCCTCCCCAGGTTCCAAGAAAGCCTATGGAGCCTGAGGAGGGTGAAAAACAGGCCTACCAGGCCCACTGGTAACCTTTGTGCCGTCGTGTGCCAAAAGTGAGGGGAGCATGGAGGGGGTCGCGCGTGCATTTGGGGGGGCAGGGCACAGGGGGGCATTGAATCATGGGTGTGGGCACACATGCGCATGACCCCCCCATGCTCCCCCCGTTTATGGCACATGACGGCAAAAAGGTTAGCCATCACTGTCCTAGACATTTGGGATATTGAAATTACAGTGGAATAATGAGTAATTTTCCAAATATTAAATATTAGTAACTTAGTAGGGGATAACAAATACATCCCACAAAGAAATGTTATTGATGTTTAAATGAATTAATGGGAAAAATGATAAAGAATTACAAAGAGAGAATGGTACTTTTGAAGTTGGAAGATCAGGTTTATGCATACTTATTTTTTACTTTTTTATTATTATTACTCTTAGCATTGTTTTAAAAAGATTTGACCCAGTCGATACACTGCCCACAAAATATGTATGGTGTGTATTATATTAAAAAATAAAAAAGTATATATATATTTTAAAAAAGGCTAGGGCAAGACAAGAATATCCTCAAACCAAGGTAAAGCAGTCCTCGAAGCAAGGCAAAAGGTCTGAGCCAAAGCCGTGGGAGTGTAATCTGAAAACAAACAATTTTTCCTGGCAAAAGCCCCTCCTCACAGTGTCTCCTTAAATTCTACTCTCTAAGTGAACCTCTTGAGGAGGAGCAGGGCACC
Organism: Pantherophis guttatus; assembly: GCF_059756535.1. Taxonomy (NCBI): domain Eukaryota; kingdom Metazoa; phylum Chordata; class Lepidosauria; order Squamata; family Colubridae; genus Pantherophis; species Pantherophis guttatus. Next base: position 180,529,272 of record NC_142063.1, on the reverse strand, counting down.
CTCCTCCCAAGTAGTTGGTTCACCCTGCACTGATTCTGCCTCCTCTCCATTTTCTGCACTCGGGGATTGAGAGGGAGAAGCATTTGCTCATCTCTGGAGCTCCGCCAGTCTCTGCTTCATTGTCTGGCCTTTCCATCTGCTCCCCCTTCCTCGGTCAGCCTGCATCCTCCCTTCCTCCCTGCCTATTCTTCAAGGCCCGAGGGACCCAGGTCTGCCTTGTCCTTGTCCCCAGGTTGTTCCTCATGGGCCATAGGAACTGTGCCATCCCCCTCCATTGGCCCAGGTTCCCACTCCTCCTCTGCCTTGGACCCTGGCTCCAATGGGGCCATGACAGGTATGTATCAGCCAGTCTGATAATACAGGACATAAGTAGTCCTCCAAGTAACAAGGTGCTATGCCATGTGGGGCTTTATAAGACATAATAAACATCCTTGAATCATATCTGGGAGGAAACCAGCAACCAGTCCTGTTGAGTACAGTTCATAAAACATATCACATGGATGATTAATGCATGCCCATCACTACGTGTGCTAATTTTACATGATCTACAGTAATTTCTGCATGATCACTTCAGCATATAGATTGGAAAAAAAGGTGACAAAAGACATCTCTGTCTAACTCCTTTATTGATCCTGAATTACCATAAAGAGTTCTCACTGTTGCCTCCTGATCAGTGTAGAGCAGGGGTGTCAAACTCACAGCATCACACTGTCATCACATGACATATTGCAACTTCTCCCCCTTCGCTAAAGTGGGAGTGGGCGTGGCCAAAATGTGACGCATTGGCTCACGGGCCACAAGTTTGACACCCCTGGTTTAGAGTGACCTGATGAGTCTGATCAGGTGACTTGAGATACCAAGAACATGCAAAGCTGCCCATAGCAGTCACAAGTTTTTCTCTAATCAATAAAATACATATAAAGATCCTTTTGGTATTCACATGCCTTTTCCACAATCCAACTAAATGTCAGGGTTCCAAGTAACACCCCCCAACGAAATCAAACTCAGAGGCTTGAAGTTTCTCAAAGCTAACTTTTATTAGAGATATCGGCACATCTGGGAAAACCTGAATCTGAGAGCTTCCGGGTTTTCCACACACAAAAGAAAGTTCAAGACCTTGCCCTTCTCCCACATGTCCACCACACATCCAATCAGGTACCGTCCAGAACAGAAGATACTTCCTCATTCTTCTCAACACAGTTGCAGGGCACCATGGCCTTGACTTCCCATAAAGAATTTTATTTTGACTACATATCTTCTTCCTTCTATGCAATCCCCCCTCCCAATTTTCCACAGTAGGATTTGTGGCAGGCCTGAAGGCACAAAGGTAGAAAGATGGCAATGTATAATGTACATTCTGTCAATGTACTTCCTGTCAATGACTACTTCAGCTTCAACCAAAACAATACACGAGCAAATAATAGATACAAATTCAAGGTAAACTGTTCCAAACTTGACTGCAGAAAATATGACTTCAGTAACAGAGTGATCAATGCCTGGAATGCACTACCTGACTCTGTAGTTTCTTCCCCAAACCCCCAAAACTTTATTTACAATTTCCTCCTTACAATGTGCTATTGCTTAGCACATTGTAAGCTGCCCTGAGTCTCCAGAGAAGGGCAGCATATAAATCAAATTAAAAAAAAAACAAACTTTAACCTTAAATTGTCTACTGTTGACCTCACCCCATTCCTAAGAGGTCTGTAAGGGGCATGCACCAGCGTGCCTACCATCCCTGTCCTAATATTCCTTTTTACTTACTCTTTTTATGTATTCAAATTATGTTTATACTTTTACCTGTTATCTTATGTATGCTTGACAAATAAACTTATGATTATGATGATGATTATGATTCCAGGTCTGACAGGCTGCCCCCCCCTCAGAAAAGACATGTGTCCTGGAAAAGAATAATACAGGGGGGTTAATCATATCACTAACCACCCCTCCCCCCCAGGGGGACCCTTTGGCTTGTCAAGGTACTTGTCATGGAATTGTTTGACTACTCTGACCCAACACTTGACCCAGGTAGCTTCAGACAAAGGGTACCCTTTCCAGTATACTAAGTATTGCAATTGACCCCTATGTAGCCTAGAAGAGACAGAGCGTATTCATGATAATTTTAACTTACATAAAAAAGTGAAAGAATCAGCAGGTGTCTACAAAAAGAAAATCAACAACTTAGTTGACAAGGAGGGGAAAATCATCTTGGATGAGGATGAAAAACTAAAAAGATGGAAGGAATATATTGAAGAACTTTTTGAGGACACTAGGGATGATATTGATATGGGAAGTATAACAATTGGACCAAGCATCACTATGGAGGAGGTTGAACACGCAATAAAAAATAGCAAAAATAAGAAAAGCCACAGGACCTGATGATATCCCAGTAGAAATTTTAAAATTGCTGGAAGACAATGGGAATAAATTTTTACTGCAGCTCTTCAATCGGATATATGAAATAGGAAAGATACCAAATGATTAGCTAAAGTCAATCTTTGTGACAATCCCCCCAAAAATAAATGCAAAGAAGTGTACGAAATACAGAACAATAAGCTTAATGAGTCATGTCCTGAAAATATTAATGAGAATAATTCACACAAGAATATACAACAAAATTGAGGAGTGTCTAAGTAACACACAATTTAGTTTCAGAAACAATCTTGGTACACGAGATGCACTATTCAGCATTCAAGTTCTTGTACAGCACTGTAGAGATTTCAGTCACAGTGTTTACATGTGCTTCATTGATTTTGAAAAAGTATTTGATAAAATAAGACACAGCAAACTATTACAAATCCTGAAACAAGTGAGACTAGATGACAAAGACATCCGAATCATAAAGAATTTATATTGGCATCAGGTAGCAAATGTGAGACTAGGCCAAAAATACTCAGATGATGCAGAGGGGGTCAGACAGGGCTGTATTCTGTCTCCGCTGTTATGTAACTGTTATGTAAACTGTCTCCGCTGTTATGTAAAATTGACTCTGAGTCAATTTTCAACGAAGTACTGGAAAACATTGATGCTGACCTCAAAGTAGATGGTGTTCAGATCAACAATTTAAGATATGCTGATGATACAGTTCTGCTTGCCAATAAGCATGAAGATCTTCAGCTCCTCATCAACAGAGTCTCAGAAATATCTGAAAAATATGGCTTGAAGCTTAACATCTCAAAAACCAAGATCATGGTCATCAGCAAACAACCCATTAATTTACCACTGATAAATTTGGAAGGAATGCCATTAGAAAAAGTTGAAAGGATCATGTATCTCAGTTTTAATTTACATGAAAACTGGAACATGATCAGTGAAGTAAAGACAAGGATAAAGCTCGAACAGCATTCTTCAAAATGAAAAAGGCCTTCTGCAGTCACGACATAAGCCTAAAACTGAAAATCAGGCTTGTCAGATGTTACATCTCTTCTATACTGCTCTACAGAGTAGAGAGTTGGTCTCTGACAGAAAACCACTTGAAGAAACTAGAAGCATTTGAAATGTGGATTTACAGACGACTGTTACATATAAAATGGATTAACAAAATCACAAATAAGGACGTGACAAGCCACCTGGGAAAGCAAAGGGAAATAATCAAAGCCATTAAAAAGCGAAAGTTAGAATATTTTGGACATGTGATGCAACACCCAGAAAAATATGGCATCCTTCACTTAATCCTCCAGGGAAAGATTGAAGGCAAACGAGGCAGAATAAGAACATCATGGCTTCAAAACCTAAGGGACTGGTTTGGACAAAACTCAGCAGCACTTTTTCATATGGCTGTTGACAAAAATTTCATATGGCTGTTGACAAAAATAGGATTGCCAACATGATCACCAATATCTGATGATGGATATGGCACAAGAAGAAGAAGAAGAAGTAGCCTAGAATCTAATATTCTTTAGGGCCTCGAGGTTTTTGTGATCAGTCCAGACCTCAAAGGCACCTTACTCCCCCCTAGGAAAAGTCTCCAAGGGAGTAAAGCCCACCAAACTGCATAAGCTTCTTTTTCCCAGATGAGCCATTGCCTCTCTGTGTCATTGAGGTTTTTTGGACATGTACGCACAGAGCAGCAATTGTCCTCTGGTGTTCCTTTGTAGGAGTACTGCAGCCACTGCTACATTGCTGGCCTCGGCTTGTATGATGAATTGCTGCTCTGGATCTGGATGCTGCAGGATCAGTTCTTGGTCAAACAGTCTCTTTAGGTTCTCAAAGGCTCTTTGGCAATCCATTGTCCAAGTGATTGGCTGGGTCGGCTGTTGCTTCGTTGGCGGGGACCTTGTTTTTAAAAGTTTGGTTAGGGGTAGAGCCACCTCCACGAAAGCCGGGATGAATTACCTATAGAAGTTAGCAAACCCCAGGAAGCTCTGAAGTTGCCTGCGAGTGCGTGGGGGTTGCCAATCAAGAACTGCTTTCACTTTCCCTGGGTCCATCTCTATGCCTCCGCTGGAAATTTGCCCAAGTAGTCTAGGGAGGTTTTGCGAAACTTGTACTTCGACAGCTTCGCGTAAAGTTTGGTGGCAAGGAGTTTTTTCAGCACTTGCCAGACCAGTTTCATGTGCTCATCAAGGTTCTCACTGAATATGAGAATGTCATCTATGCAAACGAGGACCCCCTTATAAAGGTGCTCATGTAGCACTTTGTTAATGAATTGCATGTACACCGCAGGGGCTCCTTGCAGTCTGAATGGCATTACTTTAAATTGGAAACTGCCAAGTGGGCAGTTGAAAGCTGTGGGAGACTTTCCATTCATCCCCCTCCCTGATCCTTATGTGGAAGTAGGCTTCCCTTAAGTTCAGTTTGGTAAATACCATGCCCTTTGACAGATGGTTAAGCATGTCTTTCATGAGGGGGAGGGGGTAGGTGTTTTCCACGCACACAGTGTTGATTCCATGAAAATCAATGCAGAGCCTCATCCCATCTTTTTTCTCTTTGAAGAGCACTGGGGCCGCCATTTTAGATTTTGTGGCTGGATGAATCCTCACTTCAGATTGGTATCTATGTACTCCCTCAATTCCTCCATCTCTTTTGGAGTCATGGAGTACATTTTCGGCTTGGGTAATTTAGCCTCTGGCACAAACTCTATTGCACAGTTGGTTGAGCGATGAGGAGGGAGGAACTTGCAGTCCTCTTCGCTAAAACCCCCTCATAAGTCTTGACACTCCTTGGGCACTTGTTGTCTGCCAGGTAGGGCGTCTCAGGTTGGGGCTGCAGGTTCCGGTGCAGTGGTCTCCTTTGGGGTGGTGACTTCTAGGGGATGGTCTTGCCTTGCAGGTGGCAATGGGCCAATGCCAATGACTGGCCTCCTATAGCTGCCATCCCAGGAGATTGTGGGATCTCACTTATCGAGCCGTACGAGTCCCAGTATGACTGAGTTGGTCATCTTTGGGCTGACCACAAACCGGAGGAATTCCTGATGGTGCCTATCTCTAGTCTGACGAGCTCAGTGACCAAGGTGGCAGGGGCCCCACCAATTAGCATTGTGTCGACTTGCTCAAAGCTGGTGGGGTGCACCTGGGCCTCATGTGTATGCTCAACTGTTCAACTATGGGGAGACTGATTAGGCATCACATGCACCCAGTGTCTATGACAGCTTCTACTTTCCCTTGGACCCCTGTCTCTAGGACTGCTAATATATTTATTTTATTTATTTAAATTTTTATACCGCCCTTCTCCCGAGGGACTCAGGGCGGTGCACAGCCAACAATAAAACACATATATCCATAAAATTAAAAAAAACAATTTAAAAACATATTAAATAATTTGGCCCCAAAATTATTTGGCCCCAAAACTAAACAAACCATTAAAATTCATGTGTAAGCCAGCCCAACTTGTTGAAACAATAATGTCTTGAGGGCACAGCGAAAGGTACGTAGGTCAGGGATCATACGTATTTCCGGGGGCAGTTCATTCCAGAGGGCAGGTGCCCCCACAGAGAAGGCTCTCCCCCTGGGGGTCACCAGCCGACATTGTTTGGCCGACCCTGAGGAATCCCTCTCTGTGGGAGCGTATTGGCCGGTGGGAGGCTATCGGTGGCAGAAGGCGATCTCATAAGTACCCAGGTCCTAAGCCATGGAGCGCTTTAAAGGTGGTAACCAGCACCTTGAATCGCACCCGGAAGACCACCAGGAGCCAGTGAAGCTCGCGCAGGAGAGATGTTACATGGGTGCACCGTGTCGCTCCCATAATCACCCGCGCGGCAGCAACCTCCGAGTGCTCTTCAAGGGGAGCCCCATGTAGAGAGCATTACAGTAATCCAGACGGGAAGTGATGAGGGCATGAGTGACCATGCGCAAGGAGTCCCAGTCCTGAAAGGGATGCAACTGGTGAATCAGGCCCCCCTTGGCCACAGCCGTCACATGATCTTCTAGAGACAGCCGTGCATCCAGGATGACACCCAATTTGCGAGCCCTCTCTGAGGGGGCCAAAATCTCACCCCCAATAGTCAGCGATGGAACCAGCTGGGTATAATGGGACGCTGGAAACCACAGCCACTCGGTCTTGGAGGGGTTGAGTCTGAGCTTGTTTCTCCCCATCCAGATCCACATGGCCTCCAGGCACCGGGACATCATGTCAAGGGCATCATTGGGGTGGTCCGGTGTGGAGATGTACAGCTGAGTATCATCAGCGTACTGATGGAACTTCACCCCAAAACCACGGATGATCTCACCCAGTAGCTTCACATAAATATTGAACAGGAGGGGCGAGAGGACCGACCCTTGCAGCACCCCACAAACAAGGCGCCTCAAGGTTGACCTCTGTCCCCCTGCCAACACAGACTGCATACGGTCAGAGAAGAATGAGGAGAACCACCGCAACACGGTGCCCCCCACTCCTAACCACTCCAACCGGTGCAGCATGATACCATGGTCGATGGTATCAAAAGCCACTGAGAGATCTAATAGGACCAGGACAGAGGAACAACCCCTGTCCTGAGCCCTCCAGAGATCATCAACCAATGCAACCGATGCCGTTTCTGTGCTGTGACCCGGCCTGAAGCCCGATTGGTACGGATCTAGATAGACAGCTTCATCCAGGTACTGGGGAAGTTGTCACACACCACACTCTCAACAACCTTCGCCACAAAGCGAAAGTTGGAGACTGGACGATAGTTCGCTAATACAGCCGGGTCCAGGGCAGGCTTCTTGAGGAGGGGCCTCACCACCGCCTCTTTCAAGGCAGAGGGTGTCACAAGTGTTTTCAGGATTGCTGTGGCTACTTGATCAGTCACAAACAGTATGGTTTCAATCAAGCCATCTCCTGTCTGCAATTACCTGCAAGCCTTCCCCGCCCTAGTTAACTGCAGGTTAACTCCCCATATAAGCAAGGACCTTTTCGCTTGCTACTCGGGCCTAAATGCTGTTTAGGCCTAGATGCAGAGCTCCTGCTGGAAGCCAGATGCAGAGCTCAGTGCAACGTTACAGAAGGGAGGAGAACACAGATAAGGACTCCAGATGCTGTTGCAGAGATACTCCTATGGATGCTTGCCTTTTGCTGTTTTGAAGCACGCAAGCCATCGTCAGAACTGCTGCTGCTGGACATTCTTCCTCCCACAAACTTCAAGTTACGTTTACTGATTGAAATTGTTTTTTCTTCAGGTGACTTTTTAGCTGTGAAGTTTATGCTGCCCCCCCTTCTACTACCTCGATGATGTATCGGCACCGAAGCTGCTTATTGTCATGTTAGCTTTCTTTTTCTCTTGTGAACTGTTTCGGTATTGTGGAGAGGAATCTAGGGAGATAGCCTGGCTTCACATAACCAAGATAAGACTTTGTTACTAATGTGCTTTTTTAAAGACATAGTGCCTTTTAAATGTTTTAAAGTAAATTATATTTTTACACAAGACGCCTCTGTCAGGTTTATTTCAGTCCTAGTGTGTTTGCTCATGAGCTGGTTCCTGGTCCGGGGTACCCCTCAACCCCACTTCATAACAGAGGGGAAGAAACCCTCACTTAAAGAAGTGTTAATAATCACCTGGAGCCAGCCTGGTGTGACCGCCCAGGAGGCCAGCACCAACCAGGAGGGACACGGTCCAATAAACATGTGGCAGCGCTAAGTCTACCCAGAATCCTGTCCACGTCCTCGGGAGTCACATGGTCAAACTCCTCCCAGATAACACTCTTAAGACCCACCTCCATCACCCCATCTGAACCTACCCAATCGGAGTCCAAGCCTTCCCGAATCTGAGCGATTTTATCATGCAGGTATTGCACAAAATCCTCAGCCCTACCCTGCAAGGGGTCTTCCCACGCTCCCAGATGAAGTAGGGAGCGGATCACCCTAAACAGGGCGGCTGGGCGATTATCTGCAGATGCAAAAAGAGTGGAAAAATAATTAGATTTTGCTGCTCTTATTGCCACTAGGTGGGTCTTAATATGAGACCTCATCAGTGTTCGGTCAGATTCGGAACGGCTGGCCCTCCAATTGCTCTCCAGGTGTCTTTTCCGGCGTGTCATCTCCCTCAGCTCCTCGGAAAACCAAGGAGCCAATTGGGATCGGCACTGGGTCAGAGGCCGCAAAGGCACAATGCGGTTTAAAGCTCCAGTGCCACCCTATCCCAGGCGGCCACCAGTTCTTCAGTCGAGTCGTGAGCCAGAGCCTCAGGGAATGGCCCAAGCTCCATCAGGAACCTATCAGGCACCTGGGACGGAACCACTTAGTTGGTTCTGTCTCCCTGCGGCAGAGGGTAGCGGCTCGAAAGTCTAGTCGAAGGAGTGAATGATCTGACTATGAAGGGCTTGATGGCTATATCCCCTGTTTCTAGATCATTCAGCCACTGACCAGAGACAAAAATCACGCCCAGAGTGTGTCCCCCCCATGTGAGTAGGGCCTTGAACTAACTGGGTCAGGTCCATGGCCGTCATGGAAGCCATGAACTCCCGAGCTGCCTCTGACGTTTCACCGACAGATGGCAGGTTGAAATCCCCCATGACCATAACTCTGGGGGTATCCACCGCCACCCTGGCTATTACATTGAGCAGCTCGGGCAGGGCCGCCGCTATGTGGCAGGGAGCCAGGTATGTAATCAGCAAGCCCATCTGCACCCCACGACCCCACCTCACAAGGAGGGACTCACATCCGGCAATTTGAGGTACAGTGGCCTCCCTCGGACAAAGACTTTCCTTTATAATAGCCGCCACCCCCCCGCCCCTACCCTGAGCCCTCGGCTGATGGAATGCGCGGAAGCCTGGTGGGCACATTTCAACGAGGGGAACCCCTCCCGGCCCAACCAGGTCTCCGTAATACCCGCCAGGTCAACTCCCCCCTCTTGAACAAGGTCGTAAATGAGGGGGGCTTTGTTTATCACGGACCTGGCGTTGCATCAGCCGAAGGCCCAGGCCCTGAGGATCTGCAATATAATTTTGAGGGCAAAGGAGTGGATGGCTCCACTTAAAGAGTGAAAGAGGCGGTTGTGAAGCCCCTCCTCAAGAAGCCTTCCCTGGACCCGGCTATATTATCAAATTATCGTCCAGTCTCCAATCTTCACTTTGTTGCGAAGGTTGTTGAGAGTGTGGTGGCGCGACAACTACCCCGATACCTGGATGAAGTTGTCTATCTGGATCCGTTCCAGTCACGCTTCAGGTCACGATACAGCACGGAAACGGCATTGGTCGCATTGGTGGATGATCTCTGGAGGGCTCGGGACAGAGGTTGCTCCTCTATCCTGGTCCTATTAGATCTCTCAGCGGCTTTTGATACCATCGATCATGGTATCTTACTGCACCGGCTGGAGGGATTAGGAATAGGGGGCACCGTGCTTCGGTGGTTCTCCTCCTTCCTCTCTGACCGTTCGCAGTTTGTGTTGGCAGGGGGGCAGAGGTCGACCTCGAGGCACCTTATTTGTGGGGTGCCGCAAGGGTCAGTCCTCTCACCCCTTCTGTTCAACATTTATGTAAAACCGCTAGGTGAGATCATCCGTGGTTTTGGGGTGAGTGTTCATCAGTATGCTGATGACACACAGCTATACATCTCCACCCCAGACCACCCCAATGATGCCCTTGCTGTGATGTCCCGTTGCCTGGAGGCCATGCGGATCTGGATGGGGAGAAACAAGCTCAGACTCAACCCCTCCAAGACCGAGTCGCTGTGGCTTCCGGCGTCCCGGTATAGTCAGCTGGTACCATCACTGACAATAGGGGATGAGATCTTGCTCCCCACAGAGAGGGCCCGCAACTTGGGTGTCCTCCTGGATTCACGGTTATCTTTAGAAGATCATTTGACGGCCGTGGCCAGGGGTGCCTTTTATCAGGTTCGCCTGATCCGCCAGTTGCGTCCCTTTCTGGATCGGGATGCCTTGCGCACGGTCACTCATGTCCTAGTTACCTCCCGTATGGACTACTTGAATGCTCTCTACATGGGGCTCCCCTTGAAAAGCACCCGGAGGCTCCAACTGGTCCAGAACGTAGCCGCGCGGGTGATTATGGGTGCAGCTCGTTACGCCCATGTAACACCTCTCCTACGCGAGCTGCACTGGCTCCCGGTGGTCTTCCGGGTGCGATTCAAGGTGTTAGTTATCACCTTTAAAGCGCTCCATGGCTTAGGACCTGGGTACCTATGAGACCGTCTTTTGCCACCAATAGCCTCCCACCGACCAGTTCGTTCTCACAGGGAGGGACTACCAGGGTACCGTCAGTCAAATTATGTCGACTGGCGACTCCCAGGGGGAGGGCCTTCTCTGTGGGGGCTCCAACCCTTTGGAATGAACAGCCCCCAGAGATACGGAATATCCCTGATCTCCGTGCTTTCTGCCGTGCCCTCAAGACCCTGATGTTCCAACAGGCGTGGCTAAACATACGAACATGTGAATGATTTTTTAAATGTTATCTAATTCTGGGTTTTATTTAATTGACCAAACTAAGTAATAATTTTAATTAGCAATTTTATGATGTTTGTGTGTCTATATTTTTCTTGACTGTACACCGCCTTGAGTCCTTCGGGAGAAAGGCGGTATAGAAATATAATAAATAAATAAATAAATAAATAAATAAATAAATAAATAAATAAATAAATAAATAAATACCATCAGGTCATTGTTGCCACTGCTGTCCCCTGGGGAGACTGGAGGAGATCTGCTGGCCAGAATTCCCTCTGCTTCAATGGGCAGGAGTGGGACTTCTGCAGCCTGTTTGATGCTCTGTCCCTTGTCTGGCAATTTCCATGGGGTTTTCCTTGCTCCAGCTCAAGCAGGCAACCTGTTTGAGGGATGCCTCATCAGCATCTTCTAGCTCAAGAGCCTCCTCATCGTCAAGCTCAGCTCTCCAGTCTGCCACCTCTCCTTCATTCATGCCATCCATGATGGCGGAAATCAATTCCCGGTCAGATGGATATTGAGTTCCATATTGGTTGATGTGGGCCCAGATGTGGTTGAGGAAGTATGCCAACTTCCCAGGGGTCCCATCAAAAGTCAAAATAGGTTGAAAATGAATTTAACGTCTTCAGATATAATACAGGATAAGCAGAAGGAGCTGGAACTAAAGACAGAGACTGTACCAGATAAATTGCCTTTGGATTTATTGGATACCCCAGCTGGATTATCTACAAATTTGAGAGAAGTGCCATCTGATTTTAATGTGATGACTTATCAAGGCAAGGACAAGCATGGAAACCAATTAGAGGATATACAAGGGATAAAAAAGAAACGCGAGACACAAAAAATTAGGATGGAAGACAAACCCACAAAAAGAAAACAAAAAAAGAAATAGGTTGTACAAAAATAGAAATTTCTAACCCAAGCAACAGTGAAGCCAGTGATTTTAAAATATGAATGATTATGTGAAAACATAGAGGAGGCGACATATTGGTCAATATCATCCTGAGGATAGTGGCAGATCTCTGCATTGCCGTAATTTTGGGACATGGAAAGAGCCTCAAATTGATGGTTTTGAATTATCTACTTTGAAACTTCTTTTTGTGTTGATAAATATATTATAATTATTTTGAATTATAAGGCAAGAGAATCACATTGGGACATGCAGAAGATCGGGTTGTTACCCAATACGATGATGGAAATTAATAATCCTGATGAAACCCACAATTATTATTATATGGAATATAATTATAATGTCACTCGGGTGGTTGTTTTTACTTTTATATATATAAGAAGATGTTTACTACTGATGGGGGCAGATATGATTGGAGATCTTGAATAAACTGTTGCATCAGCAAGCTATGTTACCCTATTATGGATGTTGGTTTTAACAATCCAGTGGAAAGACTTCAAGAAGATATTATATGGACTATAAATTTAAAGTTATTGTCTTTTCTTTTTTTATTTAGATATAATGGAATATATATATATATATATTTTTAAGTAGTGTGGGCAGTGAATTAAAGATATCAAGAATTGTTGTGTATGGTAAATTTGTAAGACAGTGGGTGAATAAGCTAGCTACAGACTGATTAGTTTAAGAAAAGGGATTTTTAAGTGATACATTTAGGGGAGTGGAGGAAATGGATAGAGTGGAATAAATGTTAAATTAGATTTTATGGGGAGCCCGCTTTGAAATGTTATTAAAGTAGGACTTATCGTATAGTTTTAAAGTGGAAGGTGGTTTTGAATTGTTGCAATAATGTATAGATATAAAACACTATTATGCTAAATTAGAAGTTATTTTATAATAGTTATAGTATAATGTGTTTGTTTTTTTTTGTTTTTTTCTCTTCTTCTTCTCTGAAATGTATGGATAAAGGGGGATTTATAATACTTTTAGTAAGTAAAGGTCAGTATTTTGAGGAGGGAGTAAGTAATCTGTTATGAATTAGGGTTTTTTTTTGTTACGAAGAAGTCACAGGGGGGGAAGGGTGGGGAGGGGGGGTTAGGGAGGGGGGGGAGGGGGGGGAAAAAGGGGGAAAAATTTGTATTTGAAAACTTTTTCAATAAAAAAAAAAAAAAAGTCACCCGAAAAGGTGGGGAGGAGTGGCTGGTGGGACCAGCGGCTGGGCTTGCACAGGTGGCTGGCCAAGTGCTTGCTACTGGACTGGGACCTGCTGCGGAGCTGCTGGCACCTGTTGTTGAGCCCGGACTTGTTGAGGGATCGCGGCTTGAGGTTGCAGTGTTGTTGCGGCTGGACTGGTGCTGGCTGTGGCACAACAGCTGGCTGCTGAAAGGGACCAGGCTGTTGTAATGGCATTGGCTGCTGGATCGGGACCGGTGTTCACTGGCATTGCACCCATCCTTGCCCCAGGTAGAAAGCCCACCCAGGAGGGATTTGGCTTGCTGGTGGCAACCCGAACCCAAGTTGGTGCTGTGGGGCAGGCAGACTCCAGAATCCCTGTGGTGGGCCCTGCATTCCGTGGCTGGGCTGGCTCAGCAGGGTTGGTTGCTGGGTTGCTTGTGCCCCTGGGTGGAGGGAGCCCACCACCGGGCTGGGCTGAAGTGTAAGGCTGGGAGTCAAGCCACTTGGGGTTGAATGGAAAGAGGCTGATGCTCCAGTCTATTGTGCTGCAACTCCCTGGCTCAGAAAGGTGAATGTTGGCTGTGCCAATGTACACCTAAGCTGCATGGTGCTGGGGGGCTGGGTCGTTGCGCTCATGCTTAGTTGGCTCATCTGCTTTGGAAGACTACCCAGTGACTAGCTATGTGACAGTGGTTGGAAGCCCCATTCTCCGAAGCGCCCGCGGCGTGGCTACTGTTGCACTCCCTGGACGAGGATCGAGGCTTGTCCTGCACCCACTTGTGGTTCCAACAGCAATTCCTGGATCAGAGCAACTCCTGCAGCTTTGCTCTGCAGAGTCAGGTCTGACTGCAATCTCCATTCTGGCATCAGCTCCTTTCGTCGGGTGCCCAGCTGGTATTTGGTTTCTGCAGTTTAAATGGCTTCCTCCATAGCTGGGGAAGGAGAGTAGAGGGTCTCAGAAGAAGTTGCTGAGCCCATGCCAGCTGCTCCCTCCATGGACTTCTTTCCCTCCTCCATCTTCCCTGAGTATTCGCGCTGCCCGGTATCGGGTCAACGCTTGGGGCTCAGGACTCCGGACAGCACCCCGTAGCTCGGGGGAGCTGCCTTAGATTGAAAGGGGTTTTGGGTTAATGTCAAGGTTCCAAGTAACACCCCCAATGAATTCAAACTCTGAGGCTTGAAGTTCCTCAAAGCTAACTTTTATTAGAGATGTCATATTGGCACATCTGGGAAAACCCGAATCTGAGAGCTTCCGGGTTTTCCACACACAAAAGAAAGTTCAAGACCTTGCCCCTCTCCCACATGTCCACCACACATCCAATCAGGCACCGTCCGGAACAGAAGATACTTCCTCATTCTTCTCAACACAGCTGCAGGGCACCATGGCCTTGACTTCGCATTAATAATTTTATTTTGACTACATATCTTCCTCCCTCTATGCAATCCTCCCTCCCAATTTCCCACAGTAGGATTTGTGGCAGGCCTAAAGTCTGAAGGCACAAAGGTAGAAAGATGGCTTCCAGGTCTGACACTAATATTGACAATGTAATCTTGAGCTCTACGCCCCTTTCTAAAGCCAGCTTGTAGATTGGGTAACTTCTGATCAATGATATTATAATTTCAGAATAAAGGGATACAATAAACCACATTGAATGCTGCATTGGGTTAGCTAAGGAGTGTTTAACAGTGGTGGGTTGCTACTGGTTCACCCTGGATTGGGCAAACTGGTAGCAGTGGCGGCAGGAGGCAGAAGCGTTGCGCATGCATGCAAGCGCACATGCACCCATGAGCAAACCGGTAGCAACGGGTTTGGAAATCCGCCTCTGGTGTTTAAGTAGATGAAGCCTTGGCCCAGGAAGTTAAAGAAGCTGTGTCATTGATGGCTGCATGGGTGCCTGTGGCAGGATAAAAACAGTTAAAATGGTGATTACAAGTGCAAAATTGAATCCCCAGTTCTTTTGTGCATGCATTAACATAACATACAATACAAAGGAGCAGGAATTTGGTTGCAACTACCATCTTAACTTTTTTGATCCTAATTCAGAGTTTGCTAGAAAAGGCTGTGTGTAAATGAGAGTTTGGCGGATGGCTTGTGACTATGGCTCCAAACTATATTTTTATGGAAAGCATTGTTTTTTTCTATTAATCAAGTAGAGGGTGCTAGTCAGGTATAAGTATTTATGCTACTTACTTTATTTAAACTTCTAGAACAATTAGTGCTGGTCTACAAGGATTAAAGGTAAAAGGCATGTCAAAGTAATCAAATCATAATAGAAGATCACAGGCATGCTTAATGAATCAATAATATTAATAACCCAATATATTATACTCATTTCAGACCCTTTTTTATTTACAAATTTAGGCACTGTGATGGCTTTTATACACTAATGGATAATTTTTATCAACACAAATAGGAACATGTAGTGTGTGCTTTTTCTTCAGTTAGGTTTGAGAAAATCTGACCCTGACTGTAACATATAACCGATGAATATTGTTGGTGTTTATGTCAGCTTTGGAAGCCATATTAGCACCAGATACTTCCCCACTGCCAACTTCGTGTGCTTCGGAAAGTGGGAGGGGGGATTTAGAGGAGTGATTGTAGTTAGACATAATAACATTCTTCCCTTCAGTCAAGGTCATGGGGTTTATGCATCTAGAGGAGAAGTGGTTGCAGGAATGGCTCTAGTTGGGACAGATGGTGATTGGGCCATGTGACAGACCAATGACTGCAGGGGCTGGATTGGGGGTTTTGATTTACTGAGGGAAAACTGGAACTCAGATTTGGGTTTTCCCAGATGTGCCAGTTTACCTTCTCTAATAAATGGAAGGCATTTCTCAAATCCCTGCCTCAGAGTTTTTACTTGGAGTTGGGGACTTTCTGGAACTCTGACATTAACTCGAATCCCTAAAATGAGTAACAGCAACCTGAAAGGGGGCTGTCCGGGATGCTGAGCTCTAGCATCAACTTAAACCTTGGGTAGTGCGAAGACCTATCAAAGATGGAGTCGATCGCAGAGGGAGCCATGAGGACTGATACCGGAGGATTTATCAAGACCCAGTATTCTCCTTCTGAAGAAATGGTGTGAGTCATTGAAGCTGCAGAGATGACACAAAGGCTAGGCCCAAGGAGTCAGATTCCTGGAAAAATTGCCAGTCTGATCCAACTTCAGAAAGGGGACAGGAGGAGAGACTGCCTGAATATCGTGCTACGTCCTGCTCAATGAAGTCGCCCCACAAAGTGACAACTTTGGGATCAGGGGTTTCCCAAGACTGGAACCTGTTGCCTCTGTCATGAAGCCATCATTAACTGGACTGCTGGAATGTTTTGAACGGATGGAAGTGGGAAGTTATGCCCCCCCCCCCACATAACCTCCTCAAATGAGATGGAGCTTAATGCAACCCACTTTCACTTTTCCTGATCGAGGACTGGGCAGAGGAATTAGCAGCCAGCAGACATATTGCTAGCCAGCCGGAGATGACAGGAGGAGCAGCTCCACACAGCCGGGCAAAGCAACATTTGGGAGACAGCAGACACAGCAGGCATGGGGACAACCACCACCCCTGCTGCCCGCCCCCCAGCCTGCTTTTGCGCTACCCCCTGCAGAATATATCCCCCCAAACTGGGGATTTTATCCCGGCCAGGGGTGGGTCCAGTGCCAGTGGTTGCTGGCACCTTCTGCTCCAATTTTCCAGGGAAGCCCAGGGGCCCAATTTAGCCCTTAAAACTTTCTTATTTCATCAAGCCGGGCTGGCTTAACCCCCCCCGCTTTAGATATTTTTAATTGTAAATGGATTTTAGTTGGGGTGTTTTAAACATTGGGCCAAAATTTTGTTTAATTCTTTTTAAAATTTTAAATTTTGTATGTGATGTTTTTATTCTTGGCTGTTCACCGCCCTGAGTCCTGTGGGAGAAGGGTGGTATAAAAATTTAATAAAATAAATAAAAAATAAATAAAATAAAATATCCCAATGATCCCGATACATCAGTGGGGGATAAACTAGCAGCTGACTGAAGTTCCTCCCCTCTCTGCAGCCCAACAAACAGCGCAATGGCCAGCCCTTGTCCTGCCTGCAGCCGCAATCCAACAACCAGTTGGAGCTCTGCCGCAGATTCCAGCTAATCCGCCCCACCTTCCACTGGGGTGCACCAGCAGCTCCCAGCCCTACTGCCTGTTACCGGGGCCAATTCACCTGCAAGACCACATTTACCCCATTTTAGGGCCACCTTCAGCTGCTTTGGGCCCGATTCGATGACCCTGACCGGATCCATGAGAACAAAGCCACAATAAAGGAGATGAAGCAAGGTAACCGACCCATAAAAGACTTTGTATGGAACTTTAGACGGATTGCAGGGAGCCTTGTCCATTGGCCGGACTGCATACTATTTTAAAGAAGCGATTGACCAAGAAGTCAAGAAAGCATGTGGATCCAAGGGGTGCCAGAGTGACTGCAGGACTGGTATACCATGTCCATAGCTCTGGATAGAGAAATTCACCCCCTCCGCAAAGCTCCAGCAGAAAAGCCGCCTCAGAGAACTCTGGCTAGACGTCCACTTTCAAAGCCTGCTGAAGTCCCTCCCACTCAGCCTGCAGGGGTGATTAAATGCTATTGTTGTGGACAAATGGGTCATCCAGCTTCTGAGTGCCTGACCCCTGCACCAGTTCCACAACAACGCCTGGCCATGACCACCTGAGGCAGAAGGGCTCCAAGAAAGCCCCCGGATACCAGCTGATTTGCCAGACAAACTGTAGAGGTTCCCCTCCCCATTGAAGACAGCGAGGAACCTCTGGCCAAGGAAGGCCCTCCCGACGAGGCTAGCAGAATAGACGATCCGATGGTGAGTTCACCCATCCCCTCTTTTTCAATTAAAGTGAAACTGGTGGTGCCAGAGACTGGGGAGCAAAGAAAACGTACCAGCAATAATAGATATAGGCTGTACCAGATGTTTAATTGGACTTCCAATTTTGAACAATTGGGAATAAAAACAAAAGCCTTAAAGCACCCAATTAAGTTTGAACAGGTGGATGGGACATTAATTGGGGGAGTCCCAGCCACCCAAATCACCGAACTGGTTAGATTGGAATTTGGGAGACATCGTGAGCTTATACGATTTATAGTAGCACCAAAGATGTCAGGATCTGTCATATTGGACCTTGCTTGGCTTGACACCATCAAATGGGAGGATGGATACCGGAAAATCATAATTAGCGTCAGCCCACTGCCCCCCATCCCTCCTCCCAAGAGACTGCCAAACTATGGAAACCAATTGCCAGAAGCCGCAACAGCTGCTTCAGACTGCCCTCCAGGCGAGCCCCAGATTCCCAAGGAATATAAAGACCTGGTTGAGGCATTTAGTGATGAGGAATGTAACATCTTTCCCCCTCATCGAACCACTGACTGTGCCATCGAATTAGAACCTGGGGCCAAGTTAGCAAAACCCAAGTTACTCCATGACACCTGCGGAAATGACCGAGTTGAGGAAGTACATCGTGTTGTGACCCAGGCCCAAGTAGGTAGTATTAGAGGCAAACAGTTCCAAAACAAACATACTTTATTAGAACAGCTGAGAATTAACTCATTCTCAGTGTAGTCCAAACTAAATTAAAACAAATTCTTCATAACACAAATTCTTCAGTCTAACTGCCAAAGGCTTCTCTTGGCAAAAGTTCAGAAGCAGAAGATGCCAATAAGTGCAGCAAGACAAGAACAAGTCTATTAACGTTGTTTTCCACCAAAGAGCCCAAGAGCCGTTGCTGGTCTTTTAAGCCTTATGGGAGGGGCCAATCATCTCTTGGCCTACTCCTGAGTTGTCCTCTTTGCTGTAGCTGCTCTTGCCTTCTGGCAGCTCTTTTCACACGTGCACTAGGAACAGGCTCCTCCTGTTCCTCTGCCTATCTACTGTCAGCCTCTGGAGGCTCCGGAGGCCGCACATCACTTCCCAATGGACCTGGCCCCATCTCTGCCTTCGACGCAGAGCCCTCATCTGGGCCTCCCTCAGCCTCCAGGACTGGCCCATGTTCCTCAGCCTCATCATTGTCCGACTCTGCTGCCAGCTCCACAGGCTGCTGGTGGACCACAACGCAACCTTGCCAGAGGATTCATTGAGACTGCAAAATCTAAAGTGGCAGCCCCTGTCTTGTTTAAAGAGAAGAAAGATGGGGGACTGAGATTATGTGTTGATTTTTGCAATGTCAATGCAATTTGCATACAAAACACCTATGCCTTACCCCTAATGAAAGACTTGTTGAACCACTTATCTAAAGGCAAAATCTTCAGCAAGCTAGATCTAAGGGAAGCCTACTCCTGAGTCCACACAAAGGAGGGGGACAAATGGAAAACGACGTTTAACTGCCTGCTGGACAGCTTCCAATTCCGAGTCATGCCTTTTGCACTTCAAGGGGCCCTTGCAGTGTTCATGCAGCTGATCAATGAGGTTCTGCATGAGCACCTATATAAGGGGATCCTGGTTTACCTTAATGACATTCTTATATTCAGTGAGAACATGGAAGAACACATCAAACTAGTCAGACAGGTGCTGAAAAAACTCCTAGCAGTCAAACTTTATGCGAAGCTGTCAAAATGTGAGTTCCATAAGGAATTCTTCGACTACTTGGGTTACTGGGTTCAAGGAATCGAAATGGACCTGGGAAAGGTGAAGGCTGTGCTAGACTGGCAACCCCCACGAACATGTAAGCAACTTCAGAGCTTCCTGGGGTTTGCAAATTTTTACAGACAGTTCATCCTTTCCTTTGCTGAGGTTCATCCCTTTGATGGTCCATCTCCGACCAAGCCAAGACCTAGCTAGCCCCTAGCTTGAACAATGAACTGTCAGAAATCCTTTAACAGCTAAAAGGTCAGTTTGTGGTGGAGCCAATCCTCCAACACCCTGACCCAGACAAACCCTTCATAGTCCAAGCCGGTACCAGTGACGTAGAGGTCACAGCCATCCTACTGCATATGCCTAAACAATGCCTTGTGCATATGTGTCCAAAAAATTAACAGACATGGAACGCATGTGGGTGGTGTGGGAGAAGGAAGCTTTTGCAGTGCGAAGGGCTCTCCTATCCTGGAGACACTTCCTTGAGGGGGGTAAGGAGCCTTTCGAAGCATGGACTGATCATAAAAACCGCGAGGCACTAAAGACCCCTCGGAAACTCCCCCAAACAAATTTGCTGGGCTCAGTATTTTAAATGCTTTAACTTCAAGCTAAAATACATCCCAGGGTGGAGAAACCTATTGGCTGATGCGCTGTCCAAGAAACCCCAATTTGACAGCTGATGAGAAGAGGTAGTACATGCCATGATCTCCAAAGCTCAGCCAGCTGCACAAGCGCACACTAGGACACAAACCAGACTCCACTTCGACCTCCCTGAAGACAAGTTGATGGCGGAGTTAAAAGCTGCGCTATCCAATGATGCCTGGTTCAAAGAAAACCAACCGGACTTAACGTTGCGGGAGGGACTGGCTTGGAAAGGAAGTAGGATTTATGTGTCCCGCTCCATGAGACTGCATGTGCTGAAACATAGCCACAACTCCCAACTAGGGCCCACTTTGGGTTCTTAAAAACCCTCCATTTGGTTAGAAGGCAATTCTGGTGGCCATGGATGAAAACCGATGTAGAGGACTATGTTAGAAGCTGCGCTACTTGTGCCACCATAAAATCCCAACCGGGGAAACCACCTGGTCTTCTCCAGCAAGTGGTGAAACCTACGCAAACATGGGAGGAGATTGCCATGGATTTCATTGTCAAACTGCCGGAGAGCGGAGGAAACAATGTGATTTGGATTGTCATTGATTTATTCTCCAAACAAGCACACTTCACTGCCTGTAATGGGCTACCTTCTGACAAAAACTGATAAAACTTTTCATGAAGCACATCTTCAGGCTACATGGGGTCCCTCGGAGAATATAATATCAGATCGAGGGGTCCAATTTACTGCTAAGTTCTGGAAGGAGTTACTAAAGTCCATTGGGTCATCACAGGGGCTTAGTTCAGCATTCCATCCTTCTACTAACGGATCCGCTGAAAAAGCGAACGCCATGGTGGAACAATACATTAGATGTTCTGTAAATTAAGAACAAGAAAAGTGGGCAGATTTATTACCATTCGCAGAAGTGGCTTACAATAATGCAGTACACAGTAGCACAGGGTTGACTCCTTTTCGAATAACTACTGGCATGGATTTTGTGCCTATGCCTAAATTGCCTAGACCCACTTCCATGTCCCTAACAGAATGGATGACCTCCTTGAAAAAGGGTTGTGAGGATACTAGCAGAAGCAGCTGAGAAATATAAAACCCAGGCAGACAAACACAGGTCTCTTCAGCTGCCTTTTCGAATAGGAGATAAAGTGTGTTTGTCAACTAAGTACCTAAGATTGAGGTTACCTAGCAAGAAATTCAGACCAAAATTCATCGGTTCCTTCCCTATAGTGAAGGTGAAGGTATAACAGTCCAGGTTAACCTTCCTCGAATCCTTGGAAAAATCCATCCCGTATTTCACAGCAGCCTTTTAAAACCAGCAGTGGGCTCTACCTTGAGACCCTTACCAGCTGCCCCCCCCGCCTTTGAAAGTACAAGGTGAAACCGATTACAAAGTCAAGAAGATTCTTGACTCTAGGTTGCAACGAGGTCGGTTACAATATTTAGAACACTGGAAAATGTTAGATAGAGCAAATGAGGAGCCAGGAGCCAGATCGAAATGAACAACAACTCTTTAATATACAGTGAGAATCCAGCAACTTTTCAGTCTAACAGCTCTCCTTATATAGCTACTTGTCAAGTGTGTTAGCCAATGATCCTCGAGCTTTTTCCCACTCTAATTTTCTTTCCAAAATTAGAAACATAACACTCCTCCCCTCCCAGAAGGCATTTTACCAACTATTTACATACGTAATCGTGCAAATGACTAGGGCGTTCCCTGATTCTAGTTGACCTGTACAATTCAGTTTGAGGTGGAGATTTGGGCTGGTCAGAGGGACCCTTTGTCTCTCCCAGCCCAACCAATGGAACCTCCTGGAATTTCTCATGGGCGGTACACATTTCGGATGGGCCTGGCTTCTTGTGGAGGTAGCACTGGACACCGAAGTCATCAGGTAAGGCTTCTGGCCCTTTCAGGTTTGAGTTAGCTGTTGGAGTAATGATTGGTGAGTCAGGGACTGGATTGTATTTATTGTACCCTGGTTCGTCGAGCTCTGCCTGGGCAATACGCTTCCTTAACTGATCAATATGCCTCTGCCATACCTTCCCATTGCTAATTTCCACAATATATGACTGGGGGGGCGGTAATTTCGTGAATATGCTCAGCTACCCAGAGGGGACCCTCCACATAATTCCTTGCGAATACAGAGGACCCTATGGGGAAACTCCTGGTCCTATTTTCGGCCTCCATATACCCCTCAGGGGAGTAATTGGGATGGAGCCTATCTAGAGTGCAGTGGAGTCGTCGACCCATTAGGAGCTCCACTGGGCTTCTTCCCGTTGTCATGCATGGGGTTACATGTTGTGCCGCTAGAAAAGTGTCAATCCTGGCCTCCCAATCCCCTGGACCAAGTCTGGCCAAAGCCTCTTTGGCTGATCTGACCATCCTTTCAGCTTGACTGGCCAGATGAAAAGGAGCCATGAGGGCGTGTTGGACCCCAATTTTGGCCAGATACCCCTCAAATTGTGTGGCCGTGAGTTGAGGCCCATTGTCTGAGACCAGGGTATCCAGTAAGCCCTGCATGGCGAATAACCTTCAGAGTGCCTTAACTACAGCCTCTGCAGTGATGGAGTGCATCAGGATGACCTCCAGCCACTTAGAATAAGCATCCACTACGATCAGAAATGTTTGGCCATGGAATGGTCCCGCAAAGTCGATGTGAATGCATGATCAGGGTGCTTGGGGCCTTTCCGACTCTTTGGTCTGGGCTACCGTGGGAGCTGGGCAAGACTCTTGACAGGGGTATACTTAGCCACCCCCTGTGTCCATATTAGGCCACCATACATAGCTTCTTGCCAATCCCTTCATTCTAACAATTCCCAGATGACCGATATGTAATGTAGCCAATACTGTTTCCCTTAGGCAAGGCAGGATTACAACCCAGTCCCCCCATAGCAAACAGCCCCCTTGCATAGACAGTTCATGTTGTTTACAGACAAACGGTTTGAATTCCCCGCCAAAAGAGCCGTTCGGCCATCCGCTGTGCACCCAGCTAATAACAGTTCGCAACACAGAGTCTTTACCAGAGGCCCTTGCAACTTCAGCAGAAGTGATAGGGCCAGAGTCCATAGAGCCAATAAGCAGAACAGGGATGCCTGGAGTTGAGTCCTCCAGCAGTGGGCACCTGCTGAGGGCATCGGCATGCCCAAGGCTCCAACCCAGTCGATGGACGAGTCGGTATGAGTAGGCAGCCAGAAAAATAGCCCACCTAGTCAGACGGGGGGACATGGCTGCTGGGGTGGGGCGATCCCCAGCCAAAAGTCCTAGCAGGGGTTGGTGATCAGTAACAAGTTCAAAAATCCTTCCAAATAGATACTCATGAAACTTTTTAACTCCGGCGACAGCCGCCAGGTCCTCCTTGTCCAGCTGCTGTAATTTCTCTCAGCGCTGGACAGGGTGTGGGAGAAATAGGCAATGGGGGCTTTTCGTCCATTCAGCAGTCTGTGACTCAAAACAGTCCCAACGCCAAAAGGGGAGGCGTTGCAGACAAGGACAAGGGGAAGCAGTTCATTGTGTTGGATTAGGAGGCTGTCGGCTGAGAGGAGTCTTTTTTTTTTTTATTGAAAAAGTTTTCAAATACAAATTTCCCCCCCCCTTTTTTTTTCCCCTCTCCCTCCCCCTCCCTAACCCCCCCTCCCCACCCATCCCCCCCTGTGACTTCTTCATAACAAAAAAAAAACCTAGTTCATAACAGCTTACTTACTCCCTCCTCTAGATATTGACCTTTACTTACTAAAAATATTATTAATATTATAATTATAACATCCCCCTTTATCCATACATTTCAGAAAAGAGAAAAGAAAGGGAAAAAAAAGACATTATACTATGACATTATAGAATAACTTCTCCACTTTAAAACTATATGATAAGTCCTACTTTAACATTTAATCTTCTATATATATTACTATAACATTTCAAAGCGGCCTTCCCCATAAAATCTAGTTTAACATTTATTCCACTCTATCCATTTCCTCCACTCCCCTAAATATATCACTTAAAAATCCCTTTTCTTAGACTAATCAATCTACTAACTAGCTTATTCACCCACTATCATGCAAAATTACCATACACAACATTTCTTAATATCTTTGATTCACTGCCCACACTACTTAAAAATATATGTCTATATTTTCCATAATATCTAAATAAAAAAAAAGAAAAGACAATGACTTTAAATTTATAATCCATATAGTATCTTCTTTGAGGTCTTTCCACTGGATTGGTAGAACCAACATCCATAATCGGGTAACATAGCTTGCTGGTGCAACAGTTTATTCAGGATCTTCAATCATATCTGCCCCCATCAGTAGTAAATATCTTCTTATATGTATAAAAGTAAAAACAACCACCCGAGTGACATTATAATTATATTCCATATAGTAATAATTGTGGGTTTCATCAGGATTATTAATTCCCATCATCGTAGTGGGTAACAACCCAATCTTCTGCATGCCCCAGCATAATTCTCTTGCCTTGTGATTCAAGATAATATAATATGTTTATCAACACAAAAAGAAATTCCAAAATGGATAATTCAAATCCATCAGTTTAAGGCTCATTTCACGTCCCCAGATTACGGCCATGCAGAGATCTGCCACAATCCTCAGGATGATATTAATCAATACGTCGCCTCTTGTGTGTTTACACATAATCATTCATATTTTAAAGTCACTGGCTTCACTGTTGCCTGATTTAGAAATTTCTATTTTTATGCCACCTATTTCTTTTTTTCTTTTCTTTTTGTGGGTTTGGTTTCCATCCTGGTTTCCTTTCTACAAATTGTGTATCATCTGGTCGGTTTTTATTCTGCTTTGTAGATTGGTCTTGTTGGTTTTGTTTTTGTATCTCATGTTTCTTTTTTATCCCTTGTATATCCCCTAATTGGTTTCCATGCTTATCCTTGCCTTGATAAGTCATCACATTAAGGTTAGATGCCACTTCTCTCAAATTTGTAGATAGTCCAGCTGGGGTATCCAATAAATCCAAAGGCAATTCATCTGGTACAGTCTCTGTAATTCGATATTTTACCTTTATTTCCGGCTCCTTCTGCTTATCCTGTATTATATCTGAAGATGTTAAGTTCATTTTCAACCTATTTTGATAAAATTCTTCCGCTCTTTCAACAGTATTTAGCTGATATCTTTCTCCTTGGTATCTAAATATAATACCAACTGGGGCGTCCCCCCTGAATGGGATATTTCTCTTTTTTAACTCATTCACCAGAAAACCAAATTTCTTCCTTTCCATCAATATCTTAGGTGGGAGTTCCTTGTAAATCCAAATCTTTCTTCCATACAATTGCAAATTAGAATTGAAGGAATTTTGCACGATATTATTCCTAATTTCCTTATCTGTAAAATAAATCACCACATCTCTAGGCAATTGCCTTTGCTTGGCAATCCAGGAGTTAATTCGATAAACTCTGTCAATCCTACAAAACACTTCGTCAGGTTGAACCTTTAGAATCCCAGCTAGAAATTCAGAAGATATTTTCCTTAAATCATCTCTATTATTTTCCTGCAAACCTCTTAATCTTATCGCATATTCTGTGAAATTATATTGTACCATTAAAATCTCTTTTTCAATCTTCTGTTGCAGATTTTCTGCATTACCATACTTTTGATCAGCATCCATTTTAGGTTTTTCTTCTAAGCTATTATCCTGAGTGTTTGTCAGCTCATTTTCAATTTTTTGAATTCTATTGTCCAATTTATCTTGAATTTCTTCCATTTTAGACTCTAGTACATTAGTATTTGTGTCCAACTGTATCATAAATTCTGTAAAACCATTAGCCACTTTTGAGAATTTTTTGTCCAAAGAATCAAACTTGGATTTCACCAATTCTTTAATTTCCTGCTTAAATTTTTCAAGTTGCTGATTCACAATCTTCTCCCTTCTTTCAATCTCCTCTATAAAAAATTCTATTATATTAAAATCAGGTTTCTGAGACTGAAGAATTAAGACTTGTTCCTTTAAGTTATTGGTGGGGGAATCCCCCCCCCTTCTTGTTTATCTGACTTTATGAGTCTCAGTGCCATGTTTCCGCCCAGGCAGGCTTTGTTAAAAAAAAGCAAGAAAGAAAAAAAAAGGACTTCTTTCCAATCAACAACAATATCAAGTCTCCAAGGGAAGAAAAAGAGAAAAAGACACAGGAGCGAAGTTTTGTCTACAAATGTAGCCAGTGGTATTTATTCCGCTACATTGTGGTAATAGAAAACGAAAGGACTTTCCCTTTCAGCCTCTCCTCCAGCCGACGCCATTTTAAAAGGCTTTTTTTCCTCTTTCTTTTCCTCCTCTCTCTTAAGTAATTTTTTAAAAAATTCAGTAAAATACTTGCGATTCAGTATTACAGGTCCAGTTCACATTTTCTTTGAGTAGTCTGTTAAATTTTCAGGCTTGCTTTTGACGCCTGGCTCTGCATCAGCAGAGGTCTCCCAAAGCCCGGAGCAGCGGCTGGGGATACGGGGCATCTCATCCGCTCCGTCCCAAAAGTAAAGGAAAAACTTTTGGGACTCCGCAGAGAGTTCTACCCACCCCTGCCGGCTCTATCTCCGTTTCCTCATGGAAACGGAGTTTTTTCGAGCCGCCATTCCGTTGTGAAGGCGGCTCTGACAGGGGATGGAAGCTGATGATCCCAAAGGAACGTCTGGCAGCGACAAACAGCAAACTGGAAGTCATCGGCTGAGAGGAGTCTTTTGACGGCTTCCACCCTACCCCAAACCCACAAAGACTTTTTTGCCAATAGTTTGTGTTGCTTCAATGAAGAAAGACGCGTAGGCAGGATGATGGTTCACGGGAAGGCCCCTCGGTGGAAGGGCACCTTGATCAAGGTACCTCAGTGTGAAAGTACCTTGGGGAAGGCACCCCGACTCCATCCAGAAGGCTTCCTTTTATTGTCATTTTACAACTATCATGGCAAAACATTAATCAACGTTTACGGATGCTGATTGGCTAAAGAAAGCTCGTGAAGTCCACATGGATCCCTCGTGTTACCCTCATGTTGTTTCCTGTGACAAACAACGCTACGTGCTGAGTTGCATATCTTGATATAGGGTCTCTTGCCAGACATCCTGTCTTTACATTTTTTTTTTAATTTGATTTATATGCCGCCCTTCTCCGGAGACTCAGGGCGGCTTACAATGTGTTAAGCAATAGCCTTCATACTTTTGTATATTTTTATACAAAGTCAGCTTATTGCCCCCACAAACTGGGTCCTCATTTCACCTACCTTAGAAAGGATGGAAGGCTGAGTCAACCTTGAGCCTTGGAGAAATTCGAACCAGCAGTGATTGCAGGCAGCTTGTAAAGACATTTCTGTCTTTACATCTCTGATAAGATTAGGACTATGTGCTGACGTTGTTTACTCAATACGGTTTGCCGACAACTGAGGTCATACCATCCCCACATATCTTCCTTTTTTATTTTATTTTTTATTTTTTAATATTTTGCAAGCATATATAATTTCAGATTTGGAGGGCCGAATTCTTGGACAAAATATAGCTAATAAACCAGGTAAACATTGTATGCAACAGCAACAACAAATTAAAGTAATGATGACTATTATAATGATGGATACTATTTGTCGCACCCATCCAAAATCTGGGAGCCAAGACCATAACCATTCCCATGGGGATTGTGGAATAGTGGAGCCAATTGGATTATCTGTAATCATGTTTTCCATGTGCTCAATTGTAGCTGAAATATTTGCTTTATAATCAGTAATATACATACAACAATGAGAATGAATCAAAGCACATACACCACCCTTGACTGCTAGAATAATATCTAAAGCATAACTAAATAGGATAATTAACATTTTCATTTTGTAGCATTCCAGGGATCCAAGGATGTTGATTCCATTCGGTTTCATGAAAAGGAATAGCATGTATTAAAAGTCCTCCTCTGGCATGTGTGGAAACGTGCATGCAAATCCAACTATCTGTCCTGTTTACTAATCAAGAGACATTTTGCACATCCCATATATAGGAATTTTGATCCCAAAGTCCTTGCTCTGGAATTCCATGTTGCAAAGTCATTGTAGCCACACAAGAAGGGAAAATACACATAAAAAGAATACACATTATAATGGTTACAGAATTAGCATTTAAACAAGCAAAAGCTGCTACTAAAAGGTTCTCTGGTGTTTGCAATATGTCCTTTTTCTGTAGCAGTTTTGTAGATTGAGCAGAGAGAGCTTTAATCTGTCCCCAGGTCACTTGATGAGCCTGGAGAGGTGCTCGATCCCGATCCTGCTGAAGGTTCTGCAGGCTGGGTGAGAAGTTTGGGATCGGGTTCTTCAGTCCTTGGTTCCACGCCATCCTTCCACGGTTTCACACACCGAGCAGGGATCCACACCGGACCTGTAGGCGTAAGCACAGCAGCATATCCCCTTCCCCATGTCAATAAGGGAACAGGTCCATGCCATTCAGGGTTAGGCAATAACCTATACATTACCTGTGGCTGGGGATGACTTATTCTACTTCCAAAATTATCATCTACTGGAGTTGATAAATTTGTGATATTAAGATGATTCAGTAAACAGAACTTTATTTAACCATTCCTGTTTACCAGGGAGACCTATAGGAATTCCCCCTGTTTGTTTATGTTTCATCCAAAGCAGACTTTAATGTAAAATTCACGCGTTCCATTTGTGGCTTGTCTTGTAGAGTTAAAAAATATGCCAAAAAGATGTTTAATTTGCCATGTGCCACAAAATTCATCAAAGGAGCGACTACAATATGCAAGACCATTGTCTGTTTCTAATGTAGAAGGTAGGCCTATGACAGCAAATGTTCAAATACAATGATTAACAACATGTTTAGTAGCTTTCCCTTTCTAAGGAGTAGCCCATATAAAATAAGAAAAAAAAAATAGCCAAAGTTGTTTGCTTTAAGCCGTCTTGGATTCACCTCAATAGAAGGAGATGGGGTAATTTGAGAACATTGAGGACATTGTTGTATGATGGCTCTAGCATGATCTAGAGCAGTGATGGCTAACCTTTTTGCCATTGCATGCCAAAAATGGGGGGAGCGTGGTGGGGTCACATGCAAGCGTGCCCACATCCATAATTCTATGCACCCTGCCCCCCTGTGCTCCCCCCGCTTTTGGCACGTGATGGCACGGTGGGCCCGGTAGGCCCGTTTTTTGATCTCCCCAGGTTCCAGAGCCTTTCTAGGAGCCTGGGAAGGGCAAAAACGACCTTCCCCACCCCCCAGAGGCCCTCCGGAGGCCGGAAACAGTGTGTTTCCTGACTTCTGGTGGGCCCAGAAGGCCCGAAAATCAGCTGGCTGGTGCACACATGTGTGCCGGAGCTGAGCTCGCGTGCCCACCGATATGGCTCCACGTGCCACCTGTGGCACCTGTGCCATAGGTTCGCCATCACGGATCTAGAGGAATGTGAAATTGTTTTGCTAAGGCCTTGGCATTTCGATGAAACATAGAATTACTTTCCCATGGAGTAACAGATAAAACATGCTGCTTCGTTGTCTGCAACAGCATTTCCTTCTGATAACATACCTGGGAAAGACTG
Source organism: Pantherophis guttatus (assembly GCF_059756535.1). Lineage (NCBI taxonomy): Eukaryota > Metazoa > Chordata > Lepidosauria > Squamata > Colubridae > Pantherophis > Pantherophis guttatus. The sequence goes on along the minus strand of NC_142063.1, from coordinate 180,499,653 downwards.
ATGACTCCTAATATGTGCAATATAAATTTAATTCTTTCTAATTTGTAAAACTTGCTGTAATGTCAAAAACAGAGACAGAAGATCATCATCCAAAGATAGTGTAACATATGCACTAGGGAAATTAAAAATCAGTTGACACACATACTGATAGTCAGAGATTAGAATAAAAAGCTGTTAAGAAAAAATGTGGAAAGCTAAAATAACAACAGACAATTTTGAATGTTGAGAGGAAACTTTCCAGATGTCCTCATGAGGATCTTTTTAAGCAATCATTCCTCTCGTTCCTCCCCCATCAGAAAAACAAAGAGCTTGCGATAGTGGAGAAGGAAAACAATAAATGAATCATTAAGCAAATAAACCTAGGATCTGTAGACAGATATGAAATACATCCTACATAGTCAATTAAAACACACTGAATAAATAAATTCTGAAAATAAAATTTAAAGTCAGATTTTAAGATAGAAAGAACAATATTTATTAAGTCAGTTCCATTTCTTTGACAGGCTCAAGTACGCCCCAAGGTTATAATTTCAGCAGTAGCTTAGATAAAAGATGTTGAAATGAAAAAGAAGCCTTTCCCTTTAAGGATTGCTGAGAGGCAGAGCTTTCCCTTCTTGAATTTAAAACTCCCGGCTGAGAGATTGCTTCAAAATGATTGGAAGTCAGCTGCTTGAGACTGCAACATCAAATCTCTCCCCCACAGATTTAAATGAATGGGGAGAATAACAGGCTTTAATTGGGCTGTGCGTTTGCCGTCAAGAGCTGTTACCGTAAGCCATTTGGTGGTGGGTCGAGCTGCTTGAGAGTAGAATCAATCCATTGTTTATAGGAAGGCAGACAAGAAATAAATCAAGCACAGCGTTTTGAGGCTAGCCTGTTTAAACTATAAGAGTAACCCTTTTTTATATCCTAAAACGTCTTTCGATTTTCTATGTGACCGTTTAAAGTCTTTTGAAATTCTTAATAAATAATTGTTTTATAGTCTACTCTCTGTTTTTCCTAGCTGTTTGTAGTTGTTCGTTCCCTATAATTATTCAGCTTGCTATTTCTGTGTTTTTCTCCTTTCCTCATGTGTTAAAAATTCTAGTTACTTTAACTTGATTACTTTCCTTCTTTGGTGCTTGCTTTTCTTTCCTGTGTCCCATATCTGCTTTAATGTTGCTGGCCCCTGTAATTTCGTCCTTCCTTTGTTGTGTAAAATAAGGTGGCTTCAGCTTCTTAATGACCCATTGATAAAAGTTGGGGCTGAAACTCTGCCTAAGTTTCTGCTTTCCTCATATCTTTCAACAAGGGTAAAACATTTTTTAATGGTAATGAGGCAAATAAAGCCATTCAATACAATATACTTTTTGCTGTTCTAAAACTCCCAACATTTTTATGTAGTTTACTAGTAGAAAATATTAAGAGATAACTGACAATCTCTATGAGATATTTAATCCACAAATTAAATACTCAAGATGTTATTAATTTTCTCAACTGTAGCACATACTACAGATGAAACTATAATTAAATCTCCTGGCTTTTTTCTTTAGTCAATAATTCAAATAATGGATTAAGTAAATGCATAGGTAACAAAAAATATGAGCAGACCCAATTAATAGTACCGAGCAATTGTTACAAATTTACTAAAGAAATTAACTTTTAGTAACTTTAAATGAGGAAAAGCCGGCGTAGAAAAAGAACTGCAACAGTTTATGTCCTTAAGTACAGATAAGGAACGTGCAGATGTATTTATTCTGGGCAATTTACAATCCATATATTTCAGAAAGCCAATTAAGTTATATTTTTTAAACTCCAATTAAAATATCATCCATACGATGATATACCAAATAAAATTTAGCAATAGATCAAGGTAAGATAAGACCCACTAAACCAGAGCCTCCAAAGTAAATTTAAATTCCACATACTCCTGAGTGATTAAATCAAGCCCAGCATTATCTGCTTTGACTCTGGAACTGCAGATAAAAGACTGGAGGCGGAGACATGACTATAGGAAAAACACTCTTTTTAGCTCTGTCCCAAACAACATATTGCATTGAAGTCAAAATCATTAGAAAAACTTGCTTCCAATCTTCAGGAAACAAAATATATTCATGGTTTATTCCTTCCACCATCCCGGTATTATAGGTGAAACACAAACCTGTCTCTGTGATTCCTTTCCTTAGCTCTCTCAAAACTTTATATGGCAAAGGATTCCACTGATATTGATCTTGTCCCTGGGGATTAACCTTCTGTATGACAAGAAAAGCTTGGAGACTCTCTGCTATTTCTACCCCAGTGAGAGTTCCTTTTTGTTGCTCTTCCTGAAACCCTGCTCTGACAGCTGAAAAAATCTCCTGTAAAGAAGAAACCTCCTGTAAAGGAGAAATCGTTAAGGGAGCTGTCGGGGAACTAATTTCTACTGGCTGTGGAGCCAGCAAAGTTAGCTGAAAATAAGAAGGGGGAGCAGACCCCTGATCAGAAGACAGAGAGAGAGATGGAGACGGTGCCTTGAGTTTATGAGTCCCCATAACCTCTACTTCTTCCTTACATTTTTGCCACAGCAATAAATGCTTTATTTCTGCTCGTGGCGGTGAGTCTAACTCACTTAACTTAATTCCTGCCATTCCATTATCTCTAAGTATTGTCTGCAGCTTTTTTGCATGAAGCCTCTGCTGAGCTGAGAGTTCCCCCTCCATACTCATGAATTTTTGGGAGCGAAGTTCGCTGAGGTGCACCTGGGCTCATCCGGCCGAGTAAGCATAGGAGGAATTACGTCGGGGTCACCAGATTTTGTTTCGATGAAGAAAGACGCGTAGGCAGGATGATGGTTCACGGGAAGGCCCCTCGGTGGGAGGGCACCTTGATCAAGGTACCTCAGTGTGAAAGTACCTTGGGGAAGGCACCCCGACTCCATCCAGAAGGCTTCCTTTTATTGTCATTTTACAACTATCATGGCAAAACATTAATCAACGTTTACGGATGCTGATTGGCTAAAGAAAGCTCGTGAAGTCCACATGGATCCCTCGTGTTACCCTCATGTTGTTTCCTGTGACAAACAACGCTACGTGCTGAGTTGCATATCTTGATATAGGGTCTCTTGCCAGACATCCTGTCTTTACATTTCTGTTTTTACATCTCTGATAAGATTAGGACTATGTGCTGACGTTGTTTACTCAGTGCGGTTTGCCGACAACTGAGGTCACACCATCCCCACAAGTTTGTGGTGTGGTTTGGCCACTGTGGCCTTGTCTTTTAAAAAGTTAGAATAAAAGTTTAAAAATCCCAGGAACGCCTGCAGTTCCACCCGGTTCGTTGGGGTAGATGTGTTGCGAGTAGCCCGGACTTTGCTCTCTGTGGGGTGGATACCAGTCCTGTCGGTTTTGTACCCTAGAAACTCAACTGTGGGTACAGCAATCTGGCATTTGTCCCTTTTAACTTCTAGCCCTGTGTTCCTAAATATAGTTAGCACTCCCCTCAATTGATCCTGCAGGTGTTGCAAATCTGCTGCATTGACTGCTGTGTTGACATCATTGAAATAGGGTACAACCTCCTGCAGTCCTTGCAACAGGCGTTCCATAACACTTTGAAACAGTCCAGGGGTATAGATGAGATATTTCGAGTCTATACAAGATATGCAATGAGGAATAAGTTACCAAGAGAAGTCCATATAAGATTCACTAAGAAATCGATTAAAATGCAAATACTGCAGATTACTAGACAGAAAACATTGAAATATAAGGGAAAGGAGATTGTGGTTCTGAAGCAAATACCGAGAAGAGTGAGGGAGATGAGAAGAGAATATCATTTTTTGACCAAAATACAACTTCAGAAAGGTGTGAACTACAGATGGTTGATACCAGAAGGCTTGGTGTTTACTTGGCAACAACAAAAATACAGTATAGATTAAATTGATAAAGCAAAAGCCTTTTACGTAGAATACTTTAGAGAAAAAGAAGGGGAGATAAGAAGAGAAAAATCATTGACTGAATTACAAGAGGAATGCCTAGCAACGATAGAAAAAGAAGAAGGTGTAGTGGGTGGCAAAGTGGAATACAAAGAGCAACGTGAACCTAGATCTACTAGAGCAATAAACCCTTCTTATAAAATATAAACATGGAAGAGAAAAAATTGATTACAATAAATATAAATGGACTCAATTTAGCTACCAAAAGAAGAAAGATATTTCATAAACTAGCAAAATTAAAGTTTGATATAATTTGTTTACAAGAAGTGCATATTAAAAAGCAACATGAACAAATATTGGTGCAGCCAAAATTAGGGAAAATATTTACCTCATTGCCACAATGTAAGAAAAGAGGAGTTGTTTTATACATTAAAGACACAATCCCAGTGGAGCAAATTTATACAGATGAAGATGGAAGAATTTTGATGGTGGAAATAATAGACAATAATATGAAAATACTTTTAATAGCAATATATGCACCTAATGATAAGCAAGAAGATTTATATAGAAAATTACATATGAAAATAATTGAATTGGACTATGATAACATTTGCTTGATGGGAGACTTCAATGGAATAGTAGATGATAAATTAGACTACAACACACAGAAGATGATAAAGCAAAGTAGAAAGACACTTCCGAAATCTTTTTTTTAAATGATAGAGGAAATAAATTTAAAGGATATATGGAGAAAAAGAAATGTAAAAAATAGACAATACACTTTTTATTCAAATAGACATTCATCATGGTCCAGAATAGATATGATATGGATGACAAGGGAATTGACTTTTAATATAGAAGAAATTGACATAGAAGCAAATACCTGGGCAGACCATAATCCAATGACAATGAAATGGAAAGGACAAAGGAGAAGATCTAGATGGACTTTAAATAATACAATATTAAAAGAAAAGGATTTTGTACTGAAAATGGAGAAAGAGTTAGCCTTTTTCTTTAAAGAAAATAGAAAAGAAGACACATCAATGCAAAACCTTTGGGATACAATGAAAGCCTATGCTAGAGGCCTGATTATAGACTGTACAAGGAAAAGAAATATTAAGAAGAGACAAACTTACAAAACATTAGAGGATGAATACAAGAAACTTGAAAAAGAATTCCAGAAATTTCCACAAAAAATGATATTAAAATGAAAATGGATACAACTAAACACAAAATGGGATTAATAGAAAAAGAGGATTTAGCACAAAAAATTAGAAGTGCCAAACAGAACTATTTTGAAGATGCAAATAAACCAGGTAGATGTTAGCGTATAAACTGAAAAAAGAGAGAGAATCAAGAAAAATAATACAACTAATTGATGACCAAGGACAGATTAGATATGGAAATAAAGAGAAGAAAAAAAATTATACAAGACTATTATAGAAAACTGTATGAGCAAGAGAACATAGAAGAGGAAAGTGTTATACAATACTTGCAAAAGGTGCAACTACCCCAGATTTCTAAAGACACTGAAGCGATGTTAGAAGGAAATATAACGATGATGGAATTGACTGAAGCACTTAAAAAACAAAAGAATGGGAAGGTACTGGGCCCAGATGGGTTACCAGCAGAATACTACAAGACATTACAGGAATCGCTGAATCTCCCATTGTTAGAAGTTATGAATGAAGTCATGTCCAAGAAGAAATTACCCAAATCATGGTCAGAAGCATATATTACACTTGTTCCAAAGGAGGATACTGACCCACAACAAATTAAGAATTATAGGCCTATTTCCCTGCTAAATTTAGACTATAAAATCTTCGCTTCAATATTGGCAGAAAGACTTAAAAGATATTTAAATAATTTCATACATTCTGACCAAAATGGGTTTCTGCCAAAAAGACAGATTAAAGACAATATGAGAATAATTCTGGATACATTGGAATATTATGAGGCACATCTTGAGAAGCAAATGGCTTTGATATTTTTAGATGCTCAGAAAGCCTTTGATAATGTGAACTGGCAATTTATGTTATCACAGCTGGAACAGATGGGCTTTGGTAGAAAATTTATTCAAGCCATAGAAGCCATATACTATAAGCAAACAGCAAAAGTAATAATAAATGGAGAATTCACAGAGTCTATTGAAATAAAAAAAGGTACGAGACAAGGTTGTCCACTGTCACTTTTATTGTTTGTATTAACATTAGAAGTGCTAAATAGAAATATTAGAGAAGATAAAGATATAAAGGGAATGAAGATTCAAAAGGAAGAATACAAATTGCAAGCATTTGCTGATGACTTGGTTTTTATTCTTGAAGATCCACTAGAATCAATAACTGCATTGATAGATAAAATAGGGGAATATGGAAAAGTTGCTGGTTTGAAAGTAAATAAAGACAAAACAAAGATCTTGACAAAAAATATGTTAATAAAACAAAAAGAAGAATTGGCGGAAACATCGAAGATGCAGATCACAAATAAAGTCAAATTTATTGACTTTACATGGGGCTCCCCTTGAGGAGCACCTGGAGGCTCCAGCTGGTCCAGAATGCGGCTGCGCGGGTGGTTATGGGAGCGACGTGGCGCTCCCATGTGACCCCCCTCCTGCGCGAGCTGCACTGGCTCCCGGTGGTCTTCCGGGTGCACTTCAAGGTTTTGGTTACCACCTTTAGAGCCCTCCATGGCCTAGGACCGGGGTATCTACGAGACCGCCTTCTGCCACAAGTAGCCTCTCACCGACCAGTACGCTCCCATAGAGAGAGGCTTCTTAGGGTGCCATCGGTCAAACAGTGTCGACTGCTGGCCCCCAGGGGAAGAGCCTTCTCTGTGGGAGCACCTACCATCTGGAACGAAATCCCCCCGGAGATACGGAGGATTACAGACCTGCGCGCTTTCTGCCGTGCCCTCAAAACATTCCTATTTCAGCAGGCCGGCCTGGCCTAACCTCTTTTTTAAACTGTTTTTAATTTTTTTTAAATTTTAAATTTGTTCTTATAAATTTGGGGTATTTTAAATTTGGTTTTCTGGGCCAAATTATTTAATTATATTTTAATGGTTTTTTAACATTTGTATTATATGTATTTTATCTTTTGGCTGTTCACCACCCTGAGTCCTTCAGGAGTAGGGTGGTATACAAATTTAATAAATAAAATAAAAATAATAAAATAAAATAAATACTTGGGGATACGTTTGACAGCAAGATGCAGTGCACTCAAAGAGAATAACTATAATAAACTTAAGCAACAGATAGATATTGACTTGGCAAAGTGGGGAAATCTACAACTATCACTGATAGGGAGAATATCAACGATTAAGATGAATATTCTGCCTAGAATTCTATACTTGTTCCAGACAATTCCAATCAGATTGGGGAAAGATTATTTTGAAGATTTGAATAAAATAGTCCCCAGGTCATGGATGGAAGCTTATATTATATTGCTTCCCAAACCTGATTCTGATCGAACACAGATTAAAAATTATAGACCTATCTCCCTCCTTAATTCAGACTACAAAATATTCACATCAATATTAGCGGAAAGGTTGAAGATTTTTTTAAACGAATACATCCATCAAGATCAAAATGGCTTTTTGCCATATAGATACTTACGAGACAATGTTAGAAAAATCATGGATACATTGGAATATTATGAAACACATACAGACAAAGAAATGGCTCTAATGTTCCTCGACGTGCAAAAGGTATTTGATAGGGTTAATTGGGACTTTATTTTATTACAAATTGAGGAGATGGATTTCGGATTTAGTTTTACGCAAGCGATCCGGGCACTTTATACGGCGCAATATGCAAAAGTATTAATTGAAGGTGAAACAACAGAGGAGATACAAATACGTAGGGGAACTAGGCAGGGATGCCCACTATCCCCGCTGTTATTTATTTTGACTCTGGAACCTTTACTAAATCAAATCAGACAAAACAAAGAAATAAAAGGACTTAATGTCAGGAAGGAGGAGTTTAAAATACAAGCCTTTGCAGATGATCTTGTTTTTATATTAGAGGAGCCAATGACTTTGGGGCCAAATTTGTTGAGAAGTATTGAGGAATTCGGCACAATAGTGGGTCTACAAATTAACAGGGACAAAACCAAATTACTTGTTAAAAATCTTAAGGGGACACGGAAATTGGAGATAGAGAATGTAATGGGAATACAAATAGCTAAAAAGGTAAAATATTTGGGCATATGGCTGACCCCAAAATGCTCCTTGATAAAAAAGAACAACTATGATAAACTCATCATGCAAATGGAACAGGATTTAGATTGGTGGAGGAAAGTACAGCTATCCCTGCTAGGAAGAGTGGCAGTGATAAAGGCATACATGCTACCAAAATGGATATATCTTTTCCAAAGGGCTCCTGCAAGATTAGAGAAAAGCTTTTTTAGAAAAATGGATCAGATAATCGGAAAATTCATATGGCAAGGGAAAAAGCCACGTATTAAAAGGAAAATGATGCAGGAGCATAAAACAAGGGGAGGCTTGGGGCTCCCCAACTGGAAGTGGTATTATCAAGCCTCTTGCCTGGTTTGGGTAAAAGATTGGATAATATTGAAGAGGAAGCGTATATTAAAAATTGAAGGGTATAATTTACAGCAGGGGTGGCATTATTTTCTTTGGCTAACCAACGCAGGACAGCATAAATACTTTACAAATCACTAAGTAAGGGGATGTCTGATTAAGGTATGGAATAAGATCAAAGGAATGATGTGTAGTAAGGTTCCATATTGGTTTGTGACCCTTGAAGCAACTACATATCCACCTCTATACAACTTGAATAAACTTGTGATGTACAAGGAATTGTTGGATGGCGGGGGTAACCTTAGATCTAAAGTGGACCTACAAATACAAGGAATCAATTTGGACTGGTGGGCATACGCACAAATCCAAGCAAGATATCAAAAAGATAAAGCCAATGGGGGGATTTTTACTTCACCACAAGAGTTCGATAAGGCCCTCCTGGAAGGTGATAAAAAATGTATCACCAAGGTATATAACCTCCTCCTGTCCTGATCTGTAGCTGATGAAATAGTTAAAGACTTGATGATAGCCTGGGGGAGGAACTTCGGATATTCATTAGATTTGGAAAAATGGCAACAAATATGGAACAGAAATAGAAATGCAAAAATGACAATGGCACAGTCCTTCAAAGAAAATATATTTAAAATGTTATATAGATGGCATATACCACCAGCAAGAATTGCAAAGATGGGCTTCCGGTCTGGCTTCCGCCGCCGCCAGACGGTCCTCTGAGACCGCCAGCCCCGATGCTTGTAAAGAGCCGCCTTTACATCTGAAAGGCGGCTTGAAAAACTCCATTTCCTGAAGGAAATGTGAGTCAGAGCAGGCGAGGGCAGGTAGAGCCCTCTGCGAAGTCCCCAGAGTTTTTTTTTTACTCTTGGGGACGAGCAGGTTGTGGCTCTCTATTCCCGCTCGCCGCTGCTCCGGGCTTCGGGATAACTCTGCCTTTTTGCAGAGCTAGGCGCTGGAACCGGACCAATCAACGAATCTAACAGATGGATTAATTAAAAAAGACGAGATTTGGATTTGGGACCCTAAATCGCAAGTATTCTTAATGATTTTACAAGCATTTTAGAGTGAAGGAAAAAAAAACTTTAAAATGGCGACTGCTGAGGCTTGGGAAGAAGAAGAAAGCCGAAAGTGAAAGTCCTTCCGTAACAAGCTACAAAGTAGCAGAATAAACAGTGCTGGCTAGAATCTGGAAGAAAAATATTTATTTTAAGTTTCTTTTTTCTTGGAGATTTGTACTTGATCTTGTTTGGGGAAGTTTTCTTTCTTTAAAAAGAGTTTGAGTGGCAGGATGGCATTAAAACTAATAAAGCCTGATAAACAAGCAGCCGGGGGGGGTGTTCCCCCATTTGCAGTTATGTGAACAAGCTCTGAGCTTACAGACTCAGCAGAATGGCTTTAATTTAAAAGAATTTCTCCAGGAGGAAATGGCAAGATATCACGAGACTGTGAACCAGAAACTTGAAAAATTTAGGCAAGAAATTAAAGAAATGATACAACTAAAGTATGATAATTTGCAATGAAAGATTGTAACAGTGACTAATGCTTTTTCAGAAATTGTTATAAAGATGGATACAAATATCAAGTTATTAGAGTCTAAAATGGAGGAAGTTGATAATAAGATTTATACTTTGGACAATAAAATACAAATAATTGAAAATGATTTGATAAATATTCAAGACAATAGTTTAGAAGTAAAGTCTAAAAAGGAAGCTGGTCACGAGACTTACAATGCAGAAGATATAAAGCAAGGGATTGAAAAAGAAATTACAATGATGCAATACAGGCTCATGGAATTTGCAGTCAGAATGAGAGGGTTACAGGAAAATAATAGAGATGATTTAAGAAAAATATCTGCTCAAGTTCTGGCCGGGATTTTAAAGGTTCATCCTGAGGAGGTATCTTGTAAGATTGACAAGGTTTATAGAGTAAATTCTTGGATTGCAAAGCAAAGGCAATTGCCTAGAGATGTGGTGATTTATTTCACAGATAAAGAAATAAGAAATGATATTGTGCAAAAATCTTTTAATTCTACTCTACAACTGTATGGAAGAAAGATCTGGATATATAAAGAGTTGCCACCTAAGATTCTAAAAGATAGAAAGAAATTTGGATTTTTGGTGACTGAGCTAAAGAAACAAAATATCTCATTCAGGTGGGACGTTCCAGTTGGTATAATATTGAGATATCAAGGAGAAAGATATCAGTTAAACACTGTTGAAAAAGCGGAAGAATTTTACTACAAGGTTCTCCAAAAGCAAAACCAACAAGAGATAGAAACTCAAGATAAGCAAAAGGAGGTGGAAGTAATGGAAAAACAACAAGTTACAGAGGTTTTTGTAGATGAGCCGCTTCTGGATTCTCCTTCAGAGGTCTCAGCTGGACCATTTATAAATACAAGAGAGGCGGCTCTGGATTCTAAAGTGATGACTTACCAAGTTACAGACCAGCATGGAAATCAATCAGTTGATTTAAAATCACAGAACCAGAATGGAGATTTAAGCCATAAAAGCAAAACCAACAAGATCAAGTTATAGATCAGCATGAAAATCAAACAGTTGATATACAATTTATAGAAAGGAAATTAGGATGGAGATCTAACCCACAAAAAGTCAAGAAAAGAAGAAGCAGGTCTCACAAAAGCAAAAACTTTTAAACTAAACAACAGTGTAATGCCAGTTATTTAAGAGATGATTGAATACATGAAAAGATAGCTGAGGCAAAGTATTGGTTTATATTATCCTGAGGAGAGTGACAGACTTCTGCAGTGCTGTACTTTTGGGATGTGAAAAGGGCCTTAAAGTGAAATGATTGGAACTATCTTTCTTTTTTTTTTCTTTTTGGATAAATATACTACGTTTATGCTGAGCTACAAGGCGAGAGAGTTATGGAATTGGGGCACGCAGATGATCTGGCCGTTACCCTATTACGGTGGTTGGAATTAATTATTTGGATAAAAGACATCTCTATAGACACTATATGGAATACAAATATAAAGTCACTCGGGTGGTTGTTGTTTTTTTTTTTTTTGAAGATATTTGCTATTGATGGGGGCAGATGGTAATTGAAGATACCGAACATACTGTTGGAATTAGGATGTGATGTTACCCTAACACGGGTGATGGAGTTAACAATCCAGCTGAAAGACATTACAGAAGATATCATATGGATTACAAGCTTAAAGTCTTTCTTAGGATTTTATTTACATAAGGGAATATTTTTTAGTGGTGTGGGCAGAAGAATAAAGATATTATGAATTATTAAGTATGGTAGTCTTGTAGGAAAGTGGGTGGAGACAGGTTAGTTTATTGATTGTTTAGTTTAAGAAAAGGGATATTACGTTTAGATATGAATATATGTAAAAGATTTGAGTTAAGAGATATATTGATGGGGGTGAAGGAAATGGGTAGACTGTGAATTGAATAAATGTTAAATTAGGATTTATTATATAGTTTGATAGCGGAAGGTTGCTTTGAAATGTTATATTAATATACATAAAAGATTTGATTTAAGAGATATATGTATGGGGGGGGTAGAAAAAGGGTAGATCATGAGTAGAAATCGCTAAACTGGGAGATATAATAATATTATTATGCTAAATTAGGAGTTATTATATAATGTTATAGTAGAATGTCATTTTGAAATGTATAGTATAAGGGGGATATAATAATATTATTAGAAAGAAAGGGTCAGTATATGGGGATGGAGTAAGGGGATGGTAAAGTATTATATAATCTGTTATGAATTTGGGTTTTATTATGAAGAAGCCACAGGGGGGAGGGGAGGGTGAGGGGGGGTTAGGGAGGAGGGGGGGGAAAAGGGGGAAAAATTTGTATTTGAAAAACTTTTTCAATTAAAAAAAAAAGAATTGCAAAGATGTTCCCTGGAACTTCAGCAGAATGTTGGAAATGTGGGTCAGCCAGGGGTACATTTTACCACCAATGGTGGACATGTCTACAAGCCCAAAACTATTGGAGCAAGATAAAAGATTGGCTCATGGAGGTTACAGGAGTCAGCTTTCAATTGAGACCAGAGGTCTACTTATTAGGAATAAATCCTGGGGGCATAAGGAACATAGACTGCTACCTTTTCATACATATTACCACTGTGGCTAGAATTGCATATGCGCAACTTTGGAAAGGGAAAGAAGTACCATCGGATCAGATGATTATTAACAAAATTTTGTGGTGTGCAGAATGTGATAGATTAACATATATTCTTAAAGATAGACAAGAATCAACTTTCAACCAAAGCTGGCATAAATGGTACCAATGGCTAGAAGTAAAAATGTCATGAGATAGATGTCACAAGTAAATGCCTTATTCTCTTATAGGTGAATTGTATATACACGGGGTATTAGGGGTTAATTTATTCTTTCTCTCTTAATATATTCATATGTAACCACTCCCCTCCTTTGCTCCGCCTTGTAAATATATAAGGGGCTGTATGCACCTCCTCTTTGCTTCTATCTACAATACTTCAGAGAATATAGAATGCCTACTGTAAATAAAAAGTGTTATATTTGAATACTTCACTCTTGAATCATTTATTGAGTCAGATCCTCAAAATTTCGCAACAATCTGGTAGCAGAGGATGGTTGAATTGACTCAATAAAAATCAGATATGCCTAAAAGAGAAAACTTCAGGAACAAAAAGGAAAGACCCAACACCAGGGCACACAGTAAAGAGATGGAAACGGATCAAGAAATGATCGATGAATCCACAACTATAATATTAAAAGAATCTGAAGACTGCACTACAGACAACGAGGAAATAACTGATGAAGCTGATGACCAAGAAGAAGAAGAGATAGAAAACAACGAACTCAGATCAGAGATACTGAGACTTTTGAAAAGTCAAAAGGATGACGAAAATCTCATCGCGAACCTCCAAGACATTATAAAAAACAGTGGAGCAGCGAGAGAGAAACACATCGTAACAGATGAATCTAAAGAATCAAGAATGGTGAGCGAATTGCCTGTAGATAAGAATATAACAAAAAAGAAGACTAACGGTCCCACACAAAATTTTGAATGGCAGCCATCTTGGTTTCAACAGACCACTAAGATGAGTGAAGCAGAGCCAATCAGAAAACAGAATTTAAAATGTCTGGCGCGAAAAGCCCTGCATAGTGAAAAAGGCGAAAAAGAAAAAATCTACTCTTCAGAAGAATCTGACACAGACATCGAAGAAACTTCAATCGAAATGCAAATAAAATCAGCAATGAAAACTCTTTTTACAACATTCGGCCCAAAATTAAGAATTACTAAAGAATCAACAAAAGCTAGCAATCAAGAAATGAAGAAAAGACAAGCAAGCAAGCAAACACCCCAGAATCAACCCGCTTCTATCCGAACGACGAGAGCACCGGCACCTGAACCCAGAGAATTCTGCAAATACTCCCCCACGCCACAGACGATTCCAGGAACCAGAAATCTCAACAAGAACTATTTCAACGAAAAGAAACAAACGTCTGCCGTCACCTGGACACCCAAGATCGAACCGGAGACCGAATCATCGGAAGAAGAGAACTACGAGGGAGCTGCAGCAGCGAGAACCTCTCCCGACAGCTTCAGAAGCGAAATGAGCAACGCGCATGGGCAAACACACGCAGACAACTACGGACGACATGAAGAACAGAAAGAGCCATTCAGACTCATTGCAAGCATACCCACACCATTCTGCAACTACCAACATCTGCAAGATCACGGACTGCCTCCAGTTGTAAGTAATGGAACTAATAGTGTTGGGAACTTGCCCAATGATTTCCCAAAACTGAGAATAGATGGTATTAATTTGCAGGAATGGTGTCAACAACTTCAGGTTGTTTTTCTAAAAGAGAACTTATTATTCTTTATAACTAACCCCCCCAAGAGACCTTGGACTCTAAAATTGGACTGCCTGCACCACAGAGCATTCTTCCTATTAATATCTAGTATATCTCCTGCTATGTACCACAGTATTAAGCATAATTTGACTGTCTCAGAAATTATTCAATGCATGTTTAAATTATTCCATAGCGAAAGTGTAGCAACTACTACAAGAATGTCTAAAGATTTCTTTTCAGCTAGGATAAAGCCAGGGGTTACCATAAGTGAACATTTGATATCTCTAAACAAAATCAGAGCAGAGCTGCATTTAAGGGGAGAGATAATTTCAGATCAAACAATGAAAAGTGTTATCATTAACTCATTAGACCCTTCGTGGGATAACTATATATCACACTTAGACACAATTAATTTAGGATACTTATCCATAGAGACCTTATCAAATAAGCTAATAGATGAAGATAATTCAAGAAGGAGTCGTTGTAATAATTACACAGAACACAGACAGAGTAAGAGAGTAATATTTCAAGAAAAATTTAGAGAATCAATAGAATGCCACAACTGTGGATCCAAGGAACATTGTAGAAGAGATTGTCCCAAATTCCTTAGAGAAAGACAAAAACATGAATATAGAAGTAGATACCATAACAGACAATCATCCATTGATAGACATAGATATAGAAGCCCACCTAAATACAGAGAGCATAGAGGGGGCAGAGATAATTCAAGAGATAGAAAGTCTGGATCACTAAATGGACTAAATAAACACAATACAACTAACATACAACATTCAGATGACAATGATTGGCTCATTGATTCTGGAGCAACTAATCATACAACACATAACAAAAATATACTATCTTCATTTATAGAAGATAACTTTGTAATTAAGGTAGCCAATCAAGAAAAAGTACAAGTTGTTGGTAGAGGAAATATAAACTTACCCGGTCTAAGAAAAATAGAGGGGGTATTGTTAATACCAGAAATACCTCATAACATACTTAGTGTAATAAAACTAAGTAGGGATTCTGACATAAATATAGTTTTTTCAAAAGGAAAAGCAACACTAGAGAAAAATAAAACAAGCTTGGGTAATGTGATTACCAAAGGAGGCTTACCATATTTGGTTATAAAAGAGAAATGGTTACACAATATTGATGCCAACATAGAAAATGAGGATAATAGCAACAGTGATAATGAGGAACATGAAACAATTCATAGTCACAAAGACACATCTATTAATGACACATCCAATGACAAAAAACCTACAATTGGAAAGCCAATTCACGATGAGTGTGCGCATATTTTGCATAGGAAATTGGGACATGCTAGTTTTCCTGTAGTACAAAAAATGATTGAACATGCTGAAGGTGTTAAAATAAAAAATTGTAAAAACTATTTGGAATGCTCAGTATGTAAGTCTACAAAACTCAGGACTAGTCCTAGACCAAAAAAGGCAACAAGATCAACTAATCAAATTTTTGATTTGGTACATATGGATCTGGTTGGCCCATTAACACCATCAATCACATATAGAAAACGTTACTTTCTGACTATTGTAGATGACTATAGTCGTTATGGATTTGTCTACACCTTGAAACACAAAGATGAAACATTTCAAAAATTTAAAGAGTTTTACAAACGTGTAGAAACACAACATAATATTAAAATAAAACAAATCATGACAGATAGGGGATCTGAATTCATGTCTAAAGAATTCTCCCAATGGCTAAAAGACAAAGGGATGCTACATTTCACGTCTAGCCCTTTCTCAGCATTTCAAAATGGAGTAGCAGAGAGAAAGAACTTGACATTACAAACCATGATTAGATGCACATTAGAAGATGCTGGCTTAGGAAAACAATTCTGGTCAGAAGCATTACAATATTCCAATTATACACAAAATAGAACTTGGTCCAGCATTATAAACATGACACCTTACGAATTAATGTACAAGAGAAAAGCCAAAATAACACACATGCACATATTTGGAGTCACAGCGGATGTACACATACTAAAACAATTGAGGCGTAAAGGAGAGAACGTATCCAGAAGACTTAGGTTCATGGGATACGAAACAGGCACAAAAGGGTACAGATTTATTGATAATAACAACAAATTTATAATTTCTAGGACAGCTGTATTTCATGAGCAGGCCAATTGGTCTAGAATACATCTTAATGAAATATTCCCAACTACAAATTTAGATACTAAGCATCAAGACAAAATAGATAAAGAGGAACACAGTCACAACACACATAGAAACAAAAATAAAACCTGGACAAATAGTCAACACAGAATAAAGACAGATTCATTAACAAAAAAGGAGGCAAGATACCTACACTATAACGATAGCAAGCCAGAAAAAACAATCAGAAGTAACAGAAATCAAATGCCAAACAAGTATAAGGATTACGTAATGTACATGGATAGTGAAGCATCAACACCAAACACGTACGAGGAAGTATTAAAACTCCCCACTGAGGAAAGAAAAAAATGGGAACTAGCCATGACTAAGGAGATGGATAGTTTACGAGAATTAAATGTATTTACACCTACTCCTGCACCTAAGGATAAAACTATTATAGGTACCAGATGGATATACAAAATTAAAAATCTGGAAGAAGGTAACACATTATATAAAGCTAGATTAGTTGCACAAGGTTATGCTCAAAAATATCCTGAGGATTACACAGACACATACTCTCCCACAGTAAGAACTGAGAGTGTCAAGGCAGCTTTAGTTATAGCATCTGCACTTAACCTTGATGTATTTCAATATGACATACAGATTGCGTATCTACACGCAAAACTTGATAAAGAGATATATGTAAGAGCACCTCATAGTCAATACACAAACAAAAATGAAACTTGGTTATTGAATAAAAGTTTGTACGGATTAAAACAATCTGGCAAACGATGGTATGAATGTCTAGTCAAAGTACTCAAAACTATGAATTTCAATGCCACCACTGCAGACAACTGTTTTTTTGTCAAAAAGGAAAATGATTCCTTAGAATTTGTATTAATTTATGTGGATGATATTTTGTACATAGGTAAACACAAAGAAAAAAGAGATACATTCGTAACAAAACTAAATGAACATTTCTCTTTAAAATCATTGGGAAAGGTAAATAAATACCTTGGAGTTCAAATTAGTAAAACCAAAAAAGGATTTAAACTTTCTCAAAAGGATAAAATTATAGAACTCCTAAACAAGTGTAATTTGAATGATGCTAAAACTTGTGACACTCCTATGCAAACAGATTTCCTAAGAAACATAGATGAGTCATCCCCTGAATTTAAAGATAATACACTCTACAGATCAGTTATTGGTTCCCTCTTATATATCTCCAATTGGACTAGACCTGATATTGCTTTGCCCCTCAATCTGTTATCCAGGTACGTTAGCAAACCTTTAATGTACCATTGGGAAGCCGTCAAAAGAATATTAAGGTACCTAAAGCACAGCTTAGACTTCTGTTTACTATTGGAACCTAACAATGTCAAAGAGCCCATCCTCACTTGTTACGCTGATGCGGATTGGGCAGGTGATACCATATGTAGAAAAAGCACATCAGGTTATATATTCTTCCTTAACGATTGTCCAGTTTACTGGTACACTGGAAAACAGGATTTAGTAGCTACATCAACAACCGAGGCCGAATATGTTTGTTTGTCTAAAGCCTCCAATAATCTTGTATGGTTTAATGATTTATTATCAAATATCTGGAAAAATCCCTCATTACCATTTATCATACATGAAGATAATAAAGCTGCTATTGAAATATCTAGATCTGATGCTATCGGTCAAAGATCTAGACATATAGATATAAAATTCAAGCACGTGAGACAATTATCCCAGGATGGATTTATTAAAGCAGTTCATTGCGAAACTTCAGAGCAAATAGCTGATATTTTGACTAAGCCTTTGCCATCTAAACAACACAAATATTTAACTTCTAAATTACAAGTTCTGTACTGTTCTGAATCTGAATGTAATTATTGTTATATATCGAATCGGCATTTAGAGGGGGATTTGTCACAAGTAAATGCCTTATTCTCTTATAGGTGAATTGTATATACACGGGGTATTAGGGGTTAATTTATTCTTTCTCTCTTAATATATTCATATGTAACCACTCCCCTCCTTTGCTCCGCCTTGTAAATATATAAGGGGCTGTATGCACCTCCTCTTTGCTTCTATCTACAATACTTCAGAGAATATAGAATGCCTACTGTAAATAAAAAGTGTTATATTTGAATACTTCACTCTTGAATCATTTATTGAGTCAGATCCTCAAAATTTCGCAACAATAGATGTTAGGAAAGCATGTGGCATAGATATGTAAATAGCAAACTAAATATAAATAAGGTAATATTAGATATAAGAAGATATAAGAAGATTAACAAGTGCAAGATGCAATATCATAAACCTAATTGAATCTGTAGTATGATGATATGTAATATTTAGAAACTGTATATATATGGGGGTTGACTCAACCTCAGTTGTATGTATGTGATTTTGTCTTGTTATAGTCTTTTTTCTGTTTTTTGTTTTTAATTTATAATAAAAATTATTAAAATAAAAAAAAAAGTAAATTTGAATAAAATAGTGCTGAAATATATTTGGCAGGGTAAGAAATCGAGGATAAAACTAAAGTTGTTGCAAGTTGCCAGAATACGAGGAGGTTTTGGCTTGCCTAATTGGGAACTATATTATCAAGCGACAAGTTTGATGTGGGTTAAGGAATGGATAAAGCTAAGAAGTGCCAGATTATTGACTTTAGAAGGGCATGATTTGTTACTGGGTTGGCATGCCTTTTTATAGTACAAGGAAACAAAAACACAGGGGTATTTTAGAAGATATTTCATATGAGAGGCTTTGTATTAAACTGGGAGAAGGTAAAAAAACAACATTATTTAAAGATTCCGGTCTGGTTATCAACTATTGAAGCATTCTCACATTCAATAACATTTAGAAAGGAACAAATTGTTAGATATAGTGAATTACTGAATGAAAAGGGTGAACTTAAATCTTTGCAAAAATTAGAAGTACAAAGTATACAGATGAATTGGTTTTCTTATTTGCAAACACAGTCTAGACATCATAAAGATTATAAGACAGAAGGTTTTTATAATAATTTGACTAGATAAAATCTTAACAGGTACTGATGAAAACATAATTTAAAAATTGTATGGATACCTATTAGAGGTTAAATTGGAGGATGAACAAGTTAAAGAAACAATGATTGCTTGGGGGAAAAATTTTGGACATGGAATTGATTTAGAGAAATGGCAAAAATTGTGGTCACAAAATTATAAAATGACAATGTCAGCTGCATATAAAGAAAATTTGTATGAGATGTTTTACAGGTGGCACTTACCCCGGATGAAAATTGCTAGAATGTTCAAGAATAAATTGGAAAAATGTTGGAAATGTCATCAGATACCGGGCTCATATTACCATATGTGGTGGACGTGTGCAGAAGCTAAAAGATACTGGACTAAAATCCACACATCGGTGGAAAAAGTGACACAAAAACACAGACTTTAAACCAGAGATTTTTTTATTGGGGATTGTACCTGAAACATATAATAGAGAATTGAGATATTTGATTGTGAATGTATTAACAGCGGCTAGAAGCAGGGGTGAAATGCTGCCGGTTCGGACCGGATCGCCCAATCCAGTAACGATGGCGGCAGGTGGTTCGGCGGGTGGTTCGGCAGGTCGTTTCGGTAGCAAAAATCCCTGCCCCCCCCACCATGCCCAGCTGAGCCGCACGATCATCAGAGGCTTTTTTTTTTTTACTTTTAAAAGCATTTTTTCTACAACTTCTTCCATGGAAAAAATGCAACCTCCCCGGAAGAGGTTGCAGAAAAAAATGCTTTAAAAGTCTCTCTGACGATCCCAGCTGAGTTGCCTGATCGTCAGAGAGACTTTTCAAAGTATTTTTTAAAATGATCAGGCAACTCAGCTGGGATCATCAGACAGACTTTTAAAGCATTTTTTTCTGCAACCTCTTCAGCGGAAGAGGTGGTTTAAAAAATGCTTTGAAAAGGCTCTGACGATCCCAGCTGTGTTCCTGATCGGCAGAGGCTTTTCAAAGCATTTTTTTGCATTTGCAGAAAAAATGCTTTGAAAAGTTAAAATAAAAAAAAAAGTTGGCCATGCCCACCCAGTCACATTACCCCACCACCACCAAGCCATGCCCACAGAACCAGTAGTAACAAATTTTACATTTCACCCTTGGCTAGAAGTGTGTTTGCCAAAAATTAGAAAAATGAGAAAATATCAACACAAGACAAAGTTATTAAGAAAATAATGGAATGTGCAGAAATGAGTAAATTGACATTTGAAATTAGAGAACAAGAAGATAAACAATATTACAAGATATGGGATTTATTTTACCAGTTAGATAAAAAGACATGGAAATAAAATATGATTGAGATTTTTTTAATGTAAGAAATGTAGAATCATATAAAATACAATATAAACATGTACTATTATTGGAATTAAATCACCATAAATGTATAGTGTAATATAAATTAACTCAAATCCTAGACTGTATGAAATGAGGGAAGAAATAGCCATAGTTAAATATATGATTAATGAAGATAATAATATAAGGATATATATTATACACTGTTTGTATTTGCATTGAAGATTTTTTTAATTTGGTTTTTATATTTATTTAAAAAATAATTTTTTTGTCAAAAAAAAAGAAACAGTCCAGGGGCAACGCTAATCCCAAATTGTAGTCTGGTGCACTAGAAGGCACCTCTATGCGTTACTATAGTCTGTGTTTCCGCGGTAGCGTCATCTACCGGTAGTTGTTGGTACTCCTGCACAAGGTCTAATTTAGCGAAAACCTTGCCGGGACCCAGGGAATGGAGTAGGTGTTGCACAATAGGGACAGGATAGGCGCTCTGCTGGAGGGCTTTATTGAGGGTGCACTTATAGACCATTTTGCATGGTCAACCGGCAGTAGTATATTCTGGCTTATGAGCTTGTCCAGCTCCTGGTTTAAGGAGCTCTATTTTAGGTTTAAGCGCAAATGGCACCTCCTCACTTTCAGTCTAATGGGGGCTATCTGGGGATCTAGATTAAAAGAAATAGGAGTCCCCACATACTTGCCTAGGCGGTTGTTGAAAACGTCCTGGAATTCGCGGAGCAGGTCGTCCGTCAGGCTGTTGGTGATGGAATGGATACCGGTCACTTCCATGCCCAGGGTCTTGAACCAATCGAGTCCGAGGAGACTTGACAGGCATCCGCTGACCACGGTGATTGGCAACAGCTCATTGAACTTGCCGAATTTCACCTGGAATGTCCCATAGCCTTCGACAGGGATGCCGTTACCCTGGTAATTGTTCCGTCTTAGACGCTGACATTTCAGCTGGTGTTTCTGCAGTTTCAGAATTGGCCGCCTTTAATTCGACCCAGGACATGATGGTGATAGGCGAGCCAGTGTCTATCTCCATTTGGCATGGCAATCCCTCAATTTCGACTGTCACATGCAGCTTCTGCTCCGGGGATGTGGTAGCCTGGCCGATGCGAGTCTGGAATGTCTCAGTGGTTTTAGCATAGGCTCTTCTCCTCTGGAGGTTGTCCCCATCCCTCTTGGGGGGTCACGGTTGGCCAGCCTGGCTGGTAGACATTCGCTGCCTGCGGTTGGACAGTTGAGTCACCCTGCAGACTCACGTCAAATGCCCTTTCTTATTACAGCACCTGCAAATGGCATGTCTGTCTCTGGTGAAAACCCCCACAGCTAGCATAGCTCTGCTTCCAGTCATCATTATCGTTCTGCCTCTTGCTCTCTGTTTTGAAAACTTCTTCCTCGCTTTCTTCAGCACTGTCGGGTTGAGCTGATTCATTATGGATGGGGGGTAGATTTTTGTGCTGCCTGGGGTGGCGCTTGCCGCTGCAGCGACTCTGCCACTTTATTTGACGATTCATGTGCCTGGCTTTGTCTAGGGCAGTGATGGCTAACCTTTTTGCCATTGCATGCCAAAAATGGGGGAGCGTAGTGGGGTCACATGCAAGCGTGCCCACATCCATAATTCTATGCACCCTGCCCCCCTGTGCTCCCCCCGCTTTTGGCACATGATGGCACAGTGGGCCCGGTAGGCCCGTTTTTTGATCTCCCCAGGTTCCAGAGCCTTTCTAGGAGCCTGGGAAGGGCAAAAACGACCTTCCCCACCCCCCCAGAGGCCCTCCGGAGGCCGGAAACAGTGTGTTTCCTGACTTCTGGTGGGCCCAGAAGGCCCGAAAATCAGCTGGCTGGCGCACACATGTGTGCCGGAGCTGAGCTCGCGTGCCCACCGATATGGCTCCACGTGCCACCTGTGGCACCTGTGCCATAGGTTCGCCATCACGGGTCTAGGCAATGTGGAGAATGAGGGTCATATTGGCCAGCAGTCGCCTCTGGAGGCAAATGTCCTTGACCCCACAGATTAGTTGCTCTAGGAGCACATCATCTAGATCACAGTACTCACAATGCGTGGTGGCCTTGCGTAGCGCTGCCATGTATGTATTTATTGACTCGCCGTCCCTCTGGAATCTTTGCTGGAACTCGTAGCGCTGAACGAATTTGGATGGCACAGGGACATAGTGTGTCCTCAACGTGATCTGCAGGACCTGCCATGGTACGGACTGCACCGGTGTTGGCTCTGACAGCGATTCAGCTGTGTCAAACACTTCGGGGCCGCAGTGGCTCAAGAAGAGGGCTCACTTCCAATTGTCGGACAGCCCTTGGAGGTCATTTGCTTTGAGGAAGCATTCAAACCGCGTCATGAACTATCCCCATTTCTCTTTTCCGGGATCGAACGGCATTGGCGGTGCGAAGGCGGATATTTCTCTTCTGTGTTTGGCTTGTGCAGATTTTCTCGCCTAGCTGGATTCAGTTGTCAGCTCTTATTTGCGCAACCTGTCTACCTCAATTCCACCTTTGTCGCCAGTGTTAGATAGGGCGAATGAGGAGACAGGAGCAGGTCGAAGTGAACAACAACTCTTTATTTTTATTTTTTAAAAATTTGATTTTTATTATAACATATAGTTATACATTCAATACATTTTTGGTTCATTGGTGCAAATATATACATATCTACATCTACGTGCATTATTACTTGTCTTTTATTTGATATTGTTTCTTAAAGCTAGATTTAATTTTAAGACATTTAAAGATAATAATGCTCAAATCTCTAAGACTAAATATAATACTGTTCATTTCTCCATGGATTTTGTTGATTAATTAATACTTAATCTCTATACTCTATTTCCTTCTTTATTTCTTTTCCCCATCCATTCGTACCACATGTCCCACACGCTATAAAATTCCGAATCTTCTCTGTCATTAATTTCTGAAGTCAATTTGTTCATTTCGGCGCACTCCAGTATTTTCCCTATAACATGTTCTTGAAGTGGTATTTGTTTTTCTTTCCAATACTGGGCAAAGGAAATTCTAGCGGCTGTCAGAATATGTATAATTAAGTACTTTTTCTTTTTTGCATATTCAATTTTCAAAATTCCCAGGAGAAAGGCTTTTGGTTCGAAATCAAAAATTTCTTTTATTATTTCTCTAATCCACATCCATATCATCCTCCAGAATTTTTGTGCCTGATTACAAGTCCACCAGCAGTGATAGAAAGTACCCTGCTGATGGTCACATTTCCAACATTTAGGGCTCAAATTGGGGTAGATCTTCGCTATCCTAGCTGGGGCCATATGCCATCTATAAAACAACTTGTATTGGTTTTCCTTGTAAGCCGTCGCCTTTGTCATTTTAAGATTATTATTCCATATTGAATCCCATTCATTCAGATTTATATTCTGTCCGATATTTTTGGCCCATGCTAACATCGGTTCTTTAACTACTTCCTCTGCCATATCGTACTCCAATAAGTAATTATATAATTTAGCTAGAATTTTGTCATCTGTGCCCATCCATATCTTGTCAAATCCATTTATGCTCGTCTCTATGCCAAATTCCTCCTTATCTTTTTTATATCTGGATTTAATTTGGTTATATGGCCACCAGTCTATAAAGGTACCTTGTTCCATCAATTCTTCCCTTGTTTTAAGATTCCTTCCCCCATCTAATAACTCATTGTATCTGACCGTTTTACCCATTTCTAATACATTTGGATATATTATAGCCTCCATGGTGGAAAGCAATCTCGGAATTTTCCTATAGTGCTTCTGTCTCATCTCTCCCCATATTTGTATCAAGATCTCCCTTATTTTATGCCTATGGAAATAAGTTTTCATCTTCTTCCCAGCATCCCAGAGATATGCATGCCAGCCCTTCTGGAGATCATGCCCTTCTAAAGTTAACAGTCTTTTATTTCTCAGGGTTGCCCAATCTTTCAACCATACTAGGTTTCCAGCTTTTTGATACAACTCCCATTTAGGTAATCCGAAACCCCCTCTTTCCTTCTTGTCCTGTAAATTCCTAATTGCTATTCTTGGTTTCTTTCCCTCCCAAATAAATTTTCTGATGATGATATTGAGCTCCAAAAAATTTTTTTAATCTAATTTAACAGGGACCGTTTGGAATAAATACAATAATTTGGGTAATATGCTCATTTTTATTGCCGCAATTCTACCTAATAATGATAATGAATTCCCCACTTTTCTAGATCCTGTTTAATATTTCTAATCAATGGTAAATAATTATCCTCTCTGAGGGCCGAGCACCTTGATGAAATCCACACCCCCAGGTATTTTACCTTCTTGGTGGTTTGGATCGCCATTGATTCTTCCAGTGCTTTTTTTCTTACCTCCGTCATATTTTTTGTTAATAATTTAGTTTTGGATTTATTTAATTTAAGGCCTGCTACCTCTCCGCAATTGCCCAATTCTTCCAAAATTTTAGTGCCTGATTCTAATGGTTTTTCCATAATTAATATCACATCATCTGCGAATGCCTGTGTCTTATATATCTCTTTTCTGATTGTTAAACCCTTTATTTCATTGTTATTCCTAATCTTTCTCAAAAGTACTTCTAGTGCTAAAATAAATAAAAGTGGGGATAGAGGGCACCCTTGTCGGACTCCTTTTTTAAATTTGAAAAGCCTTAGTTAATTCTCCATTCAGTAATATGTTAGCCTTTTGTTTTTGATAGATTGTGGATATCGTATTGACAAAATTTGATCCGAATTCCATTTGGATAATTTGTTGTTTCATAAATTGCCAATTAAGATTGTCGAATGCCTTTTGGGCGTCGACAAAGACCAATGCCATTTCTTTGTTCGGGTGTTCCTCATAGTATTCCAATATGTCTATTATCATCCTTGTATTATTCCTGATTTGCCTCCCAGGGAGGAATCCATTTTGATCACTGTGTATTAATTTATTCAGAATTATTTTTAGCCTTCCTGCTAAGATGCCCTCTGGAACAACCTCCCCCCAGAGTTACGTACAATAACAGACCTCCGGATTTTTCGTCGGGCCCTAAAAACCCATTTATTTCAACTAGCTGGGCTGGCTTGAGTCAAATTTTAAACGGATTTTAAATTGGAATGTTTTAATTACGGCCAAAATTATTTAATTATTTTAAACAGTTTCTAGATTTTGTATGTTTTGTATGTATGTCTTGTTTTTACTTTGGCTGTTCACCGCCCTGAGTCCTACATTGGAGAAGGGCGGTATAGAAATTTAAACAAATAAATAAATAAATAAATATAAATTTTGTAGTCCGTATTCAGGAGGGAGATCAGTCTATAATTTTTAATTAATTTTGGATCCTCTCCTTCTTTTTGGAGGAGAGTAATATCTCTCCATGATTCTGGAATTTTGGATTCTGTTAGGGCCTCATTATAAATTTCTAACAGCTTTGGTAATAAAATTTCCTCCAAATCCGAATTTTTATAGAATTCCCCTGGGAGTCCATCTGGGCCTGGGGATTTGTTCTTTTTAAGTTTAGATATTACCGTCCTTAATTCTGTCATCGTTATTTCTTTATTAAGTATTTCTTTATCCTCTTCCCCAATCTTTGGGAGATTTTCTTTTGACAAGTATTGGACCACCTTTTCATTGGGAATTTGTTCTTCCGCATACAGAGCCGCATAATATTCTCGGGCAATCTCCAATTTATCTTCCTGTTTATTGTTAAGATGGCCTTCCGGGTCTTCCAATTGATGAATTATGCCATTCTCTTTTTCTTTTTTTAACCTGTAGAACAGCCACCTGCCCGGTTTGTTTGCATTTTCAAAATAATATTGTTTGGTTTGTTTCATTTTGTACGCCAATTCCTCCTGGTCGATAATATTTAATTTGTGCCATATAACCATCCAATTTTCTTTAATAACCTTATTATCTTGTTTTTGTTGTAGTTCCCTCTCAGCTTTCCCTAATTCTTCTATCAGTGCCTTCTGCCTCTCTCTTCTTTCCTTATTCCTATGTGCACTATACGATATTGCTAGTCCTCTTATGTACGCTTTCATTGTATCCCATATGATACCTCAAGATGTTACTTCCTTTTCATTTACTTCAAAAAATAGATTTAATTCTTTTTTTACTTTCTCAACATTTTGCTTGTCCTTTAGAAATTGATTATTTAATCTCCATCTTGTATTTCTTCTCTTGTGTGTAGATTCCCATTTAACCTCTAATGGATTATGGTCTGCCCAAATGTTGGGCATAATTTCCGTTGACTTAATATCTAACCCTATATCTCTGCTTACCCACATCATATCAATCCTGGACCAAGATTTTTTAGGGTTAGAGTAATATGTATACTGCCTCTTATGTGGGTGCAGAACCCGCCAATCTATCCACTAGATTAAGTTCTTCTACCATATCAAAGAATGGTTTGGATAGATTTTTCCTCTTTTTCTTTTTACCTTTGGTCCCCTTACAGTCTCTATTCGAATCTATTACCCCATTAAAATCCCCAATTATGCAAATCTTGCTCTTATCCATCATGCTTAATCTCTCTCCTAATTTTTTATAGAAGTCTCCTAAGTTTTCATTCGGAGCATAAATTGCTGTTAATAAAATTGGATAATTGCCTCTTTTAACTTCCACCATTAATATCCTTCCCTTCGGGTCTGCATATTTTAGTTCGGCTTTTATTTCCTTCTGGATGTACAATGCTACTCCCCTCTTCTTTTTGTCAGCTAAAGAGGCATAAAGATTCCCCAATTTCTTATATTCCAAATATTTTTGATTTTCCTTTTTAATATGAACCTCTTGAAGACACACTATATCCATATTTTGTTTAGCTAATTTTGTAAAAATTTTTTTTATCTTTTTGTTATCATTCAGGCCATTTACATTGATCAATATCAATTTCCAATCATCCATCTCTTAATTCTTGTATACTATCCTAATATTTGTTGGCGCGTGTAACTCTTTGTGGTCTTCGGTCTTTCTTTGTCTCTTTACTACCCTTATCTTCCTCCTCCTTCTCCTTCGATGTCTCTTCTTTCTCTCTTTTCTGCTGGGTTGCTTCTTCTTCAGATGTTATCGCCTCTAACTCCTCTTTACTGCTTTGGTCCTCTTCAGACGCTCGTAATTGATCCAAGAACTCTTGAGCTGCTACTAAGCTATCTATCTTAACTTTATTTCCTTGCCATGTGATCAACATGCTTTCCGGTAAAATCCACCTGAAGAGGATATTCCTTTTGTTTAGTTGAGTAGCCAAAAACCTATAATCTCTCCTTATTTCCCTTACCCTCCTTGGAATTTGTTTCAATATAATCACCTCCTTTCCCTTGTACATGACTGGTTCGTCTCTTGCCATACTATAGAAGATATCCTTTACCTTCTTCCTTGCGAATCTTATATGCACCTCCTTTGGCAATTTATTTCTTCGTGCATAATTTGTCTGGACCCTATATACCTCATCTATTTCCTTTATAATATCTAATTTATCTTGTTGCAACACCTCAGCAATTAATTCCGCCATCACCTGGCCCAGATCTTCTTCCTTATCTTCCGCAATGTTTTGGAAATGGAGATAGAAGGAGGCGCGATCCATTTCCAATTGGGTAATTGAGTCTGCCAATTCCCTGTTCTGTGCCAGGGAAGTTTTTGGTCAAAATAGTGAATAGTGGAACCGGGGGGAACGATTTAATATAAATACACTTGATAGAGGCAGTTAAATATTGGTGGATGACAATCTGGAAAAACATTGAAAAGATAATAAGAAAACAGAAAAAGGTGTTAAAGGAGATGACGAGCCTCTCACCCACGGTGACAAAAACAGGAAAGAAAACACCCTCAAATCCCACGATCACAACGACATCACCTGCTATGCAGAAATCGACTGAAGGTCTCTCTAAAATGGAGAAATCAGGAATGATACCCACAATGCAAGCAATGCAATCAACACTGACAGCAATACAGGACAAGATGATTATGATGCAAGAAAAAATGTCTAGTAATCATACTGAACTGAAGACAGATATTAGGGCATTAGATCAAAAAATGATTGGTATACAGGAATCGATACAAACCAATACACAGAAGATTAAAAAGATGGAAGTTAAAATGGAACAACAGGAAAAAAAATTAGATACGGTGAACAACAACTCTTTAATATACAGTGAGAATCCAGCAACTTTTCAGTCGAATAGCTCTCCTTATATAGCTACTTGTCAAGTGTGTTAGCCAATGATCCTCGAACTTTTTCCCGCTCTAATTTTCCCTCCAAAATTAGATACATAATAGAAAGGATACCCTTTGTCAGAAGCTACATGGGTCAAAAGTTGGGATCTGAAGGCTGATAGACTAGTGAAACAATTTCATGATAAATTCCCTGACAAACCAAAGGGTCCTCTGGGAGGGGTAGAAGAGGTTAAGTGGTTTTATGAACAATATGCTAACCCTCTTCTTTTGTATTTTGTCCATTTTATTTTCCATAGCATGGTCTTTCCAGCAGGAGGGGATGCCTGTCAGCTTTGGAAGCCATATTAGCACCAGATGCATCCCCACTGCCAACTTCTTGTGCTTGGGAAAGTGAGAGGGGGGATTTAGAAGAGTGATTGTAGTTAGATATAATAGCATTCTTCTCTTTAGTCAAGGTCATGGTGTTTATGCATCTAGAGGAGGAGTGGTTGAAGGGATAGCTCTAGTTGGGACAGATGGTGATTGGGCCATGTGACAGACTGATGGGTGCAGGGGCTGGATTTGTGGTTTCCCTCAGTAGAGGGAAATCCGGAACTCTCAGATTTGGGTTTTCCCAGATGTACCAATTTACCTTCACTAATAAATGGAAGGCATTTCTCAAATGCCTACTTCAGAGTTTTTACTTGGAGTTGGGGACTTTCTGGAATGCTGACAGTTTAACTTTTTTATGTATATATTTTTTATGTGTATTGTGATATGCAAATAATTTTTTTTCAAGTGTTAGATTTTCTTGAAGTTGCGTGCAAAACATTTTTGAACATCTGAACAAATCTTTTAACCACTTTTTCAAAGCTGGGTGATATTGAAGGGACATAATAATAGTAGAATAGGTAGAATTACTGGGACATAATAATAACTTGCTATTTCACTTCTGTAAGAATTGCTTTGATCCTGTAAGAATTAGAATTGCTTCTACCATTTGCTTTTACCAATGATCTAACTCCTGTTTTTGTATACAACTCAGTGCCTGGTGCGGGGTATGTCATGGCCTGGCAGGGTTACATTGGGCAAATACGTATGTTGCTAAGCACTGAGCCCCCCTGTTGCTAAGCACTCAGCCCCTTGTTCTTTGCTGCACTGCCAATGCAGGGCTACAAGGAAGGCATGGGCCAGGAGGCCAGAATTGGGTACTAAGCTGATGTCTCTGAAGGTATAAAAGGATGCCATACCTTCTCCAAGATGTGGCCTTTCACTACATGCTCTTTGTCTGTATGTTGTGGTATGGTCTACCCAGCTCTTCTTTGTACAAATAAAAGCTGATATTTTTTCCAAGCCTCTTCTTGGGTCTCTCTCTCTTTGGCATTCTGGTGACTCAAGTACATTTTGGGACCTTACATTTTTCTGGCACCCAACGTGGGGCTCGAAGGCATCTTTTCTTTGAGGTGTCTGCATTCAGCTCCTCACAAGCTGAATTCCTTTGAAGTTCAGGGGCCTTCACTATGGCAGATGGAAGAAACCAGCTGGGATCAGTAGCGAAGTCAAGCGCACTCCCAGCAAATTTGATCCGGTGATTGCGATCTAGTCATTTGCTGTCAGATTCTGATTCCAGCCAAACCTGAAATCCTTAATCAAAGAGGCTTGTACCGGGAGTTGTGGAACTGAGCTCTTCTATGTGAGTAGAAATTTTTGGGGGGGAAGGGGAGGGGAGTATTGCCTTGTGTGTGTGAGTGACTGAGACGTGGGAAATACCTACTAGAGGTTTGCCTACACTTTGAAAGGCGTGTGACTTTTGGAATAAGAATTTTTAGATTCAGAGGAGGGTTCTGACCAACTTCGAGCCAACGGAAAGGTCCAAGAAATCCCCTTAGGAAATATGGGCAACAATATTAGTAGCATGTATGGAACAAATAACCTAGTAAAGGAATAGGGCTGTGTTCTCCATTGGGCTGTGTGTTAGCCCACTGGAACAGGTTAAAAAATGTTGTGAAAAAAAAGTATAAATAAAAAAATGTATAAATAAAATTAAAATCAAACAAACTTGTTATGGCAGTAAAAGTTGCTTTAAAAAATGTATTTTAAAAAGAAAAAATAATGAAAATTTGAAGGGACAAAACCTCCACAGGTCTGGACATGTTTTTTTTAAATATTTTTTTACACAAACAAACACATAATACATCAATCCTTCCATGTGTCATCTCAGTGTTTCTTCAGTAACTTCTTTTTAATTACTCCTCCTATCTTCATTTCTTCCCTTATAATTTCCATTTCTCTATTACAATATTTCCCCCAAATACAATACATTTAATATAATATTTTCCTATTTCATTATCAAACTCTTTATCTATTTATCTTTATCTATTTCTCTTTTCTATCCAATCATAAATTTCCCCCCATATCTTAAAATATTCCGTATCTTCTCTCTCTTTAATCATCAAGGTTAATCTATTCATTTCTGCACAGTCTAAATTTGTTTTAATTACTTCCCCTTCCAATGGGATTTTTTCTACTTTCCATCTTTGCACAAATACTATCCTCACTGCAGTTATTATATGAATAACCAAATATACATTTTTTTTTACTAATTTTTTCTGGTAGGATACCCAGTAGGAACAGCTCCGGTTTTAAATCAATATGTTGTGAGTCATTTCCTCTAACCAAATCTTAATTCTGTTCCAATATACTCTAGCTTCTGAACATGTCCACAATACATTACACAATACATTACATTCAGTCCAAATATACAAATGAGAAGTAAAAACTAAGCTAACATTGTCCTCTTTTTATTCTATTATTTAACCAAACATACCATAGGTCCCAACATTGGAAATATGCGGAATCTTTTTGATCTCTTAAAATTTTTGTTAGCCTATCAGCTTCTGCACATTCCATAATTTTCCCTAAAATCATATCTTCAGACGGTAGGTCTTTACCCTTCCAATTTTGGGCGAGACATATTCTTGCTGCAGTTGTAATATAGACAATCAGATACCATTTGTTAGTGCCTATTTTATCTGGCCTAATGTTTAATAAGTAAAATTCAGGTTTCAGATGTAATTTGTATCCAGTAATTTCTAACAACCACCTCTGAATAAGTTTCCAAAATTCAATTACCCTGGGACAGGTCCACCATACATGGAAATAAGTACCTAGCTCCCCACACTTCCAACAGTTTGGAGAGAATCCAGGAAACATTTTGGATAATCGGGCAGGAGGAAGGTGCCACCTGTATACCATCTTGTACAAATTTTCTTTATAGGTGGTTGCCATCAAAAATTTCAATTGTTTTTGATTATAAATTTCATATATTTTTATATGCTCTCTATATTTGGATTGTATTTGAGTGTAAGTCCACCAGTCTATTCCTCTGTGTAAATCTATCTCCAATTGTTGTTTTGTCTTTAGTTTGCCTTGATAGTCAATTATATCTTTATATCTAATTATTTTTGTCTTATCTGTTAAATTTGGGTGTCTGATTGATTCAGCCGGTGCTAGCCAATTTGGTATCTTCATATAATGTTGTTTTTTAATTTTAAGCCAAATTTGTAATAATGAGTTCCTTATTGTATGTGTTTTAAAATATGAATGTGTTTTGTATTTCTCATCCCACATAAAGGAGTGCCATCCAGTTTGAAGTTCGTGTCCCTCAATTGTTAAAGTTCTAGAGTCCTTTAATTCTATCCAATCTTTGACCCACGATAGTACTGCTGCTTGGTAGTATATCTCCCAGTCAGGGAGTGCAGCTCCTCCTCTATCTTTTGTATCCTGAAGCAGTTTAAATTTTATTCGTGGACTTTTCCCTTGCCAAATAAATTTAGATGTTATTTTATTCAGCTTTTCAAAAAACGGTTTATCTATTTTAATTGGGGTGACCTGAAACAAATATAAAAATTTAGGTAATATAATCATTTTGATGGCCGAAATTCTTCCTAGGAATGAAATGTGTAAATTTTCCCATTTTTCTAAGTCTTTCTTTGTTTGTTCTAGTAATTTATCATAATTGTTTTCTTTAATTGCTGATGTTCTTGTAGATAAGCAGATTCCTAGATATTTTATTTTTTTTGTTGTTTGGATTTGTATATTATCTATCAAATCTTTTGTTTGGATTTCCGTAAGGTTTTTAACAATTAGCTTCGATTTACTTTTATTAATTTTTAGTCCAGCCACTTCTCCAAATTCTTCTATTTTTTGGAACAAATTAGGTATAGATTCCATAGGATTTTCTGTCAAAAACACTAAGTCATCAGCAAAGGCTTGAACTTTGTATTTTTCTCTATTAATCCTTAAACCTTCAATTCCTTGATCTTCTCTAAGTTTTTTCAACAGGGTTTCCAATGATAGAATATATAGTAAGGGGGAAAGTGGACAGCCTTGTCTGACTCCTTTTGTTATATTAAATTTGTCTGTTATGTCATCATTCATAATTATCCTTGCTGATTGCTTGGTATAGATTTCTGCTATAATTTTCCCAAATTTTTCCCCAATTTGCATATTTTGTAGTTGTTCAATCATAAATTTCCAATTTTGGTTATCGAAGGCCTTTTGGGCGTCAAGAAAAACCAACACTGCCTGCTTCTCCGGGTGTGATTCATAGTATTCTAAAGCATTAAGTATTATTCTCATGTTGTTCTTTATTTGGCGTCCCGGCAGAAATCCATTTTGGTCTGGGTGTATATATGTATTTAATACTAATTTAATTCTTTCTGCCAAGATTGCTGCAAATATTTTGTAATCGGCATTCAATAATGAAATAGGTCTATAGTTTTGTATTAACTGGGGATCTGTGTCTTCTTTTGGAATGAGTGTTATTATGGCTTCTGTCCATGAATTTGGTATCTTGGCTTTCTCCATAGCTTCATTATATAATCGCAACATATTCTCTCCCAATACTTCTTGCATTGTTTTATATATTTCTACCGGTAGCCCGTCGGGACCCGGTGTTTTATTGTTTTTTTGCTTTTTCAGTACTTTATCTAGTTCTAATCTGGTTATTGGCCTATTGAGAGTAATTCTTTGTTCTTCTGTGATTTTCGGCATTCCTGATTTCTCTATGTACTGTTTTATTTTATCTTCGTCTATTTTCCCCTGATTATATAGATTCGCATAAAATTTCTTAATAATATCTTTTTTGGCCTCTTTACTATGTTGAATTTCTCCTTTATCATCCTTCAATTGGTATATCATTCTTTTTTTCTGTTCTTTTTTCAGTTTATAGGCTAGCCATCTGCCCGTTTTATTTGCGTGCTCGAAATAGTTTTGTTTCGCCATTTTTATTTTTTGGGCTAGTTCTATTTGGTTTATCAAATTCAATTTATGCTTAATCATTTCCCATTCTTCTCTTATTGTTTTGTTCTGGGGCTTTTCCTGGAGTTTTTGTTCTATTTGTTTTAGGTCTTTCTCTAATTTATCTAATTGTTTTTTCTTCTCTTTATTCTTTTTCCTCGTATATGCTATTACTAGGCCCCTTATATATGCTTTTAAAGTATCCCATGTGTTTTGTAAAGAGGTTTCCTCTATTTTATTTATCTGAAAGAATATTTTTACTTCCTTTTCTAACATCAAATTAAATTCTTTTTCTTTACATAATCTTTGGTTCATTGTCCATCTCTTACGTCTTCTTTCCCCTTTCCAGTTTATGAATAGTGGATTGTGGTCTGCCCATTGGTTTGTGCCTATCTCAATTTTTTCTACTTCTGTTTTGATACTTGGGGTCATCCATGCCATGTCCAGTCTTGACCAGGAGTTATGCGGATGGGAGTAAAAGGTGTATTGGGCCTCTTCTTCATGTGTTTCCCTCCATACGTCTGCCAAGTTTAGTTCTTCAGCCATAGTAAAGAATTCTTTTGGAAGTATTTCTTTTTTCTTTTGTTTTTTTTCCCCAGTTTTGTAGTCTTTCTTTGCATCTACTATTGCATTATAATCCCCTATTACACAAATATCATCATATTCTAATTCTGCTAATTTTATATGTAGGTCTTTAAAAAAAACATGTAGTTTTTGGTTAGGTGCATAAATCCCTACAATTAACATTTTCCTTTTTCCTATTTCTAATTCAACCATCACCACTCTACCTTGCTCATCGGTATAAACTAGTTTAGATTGTATTTTTTCTTTTACGTAAATCACTACTCCTTTTTTCTTTTTTGGGGCCAGAGATAAATATAATTTTCCTAATTTGGGGTTTTCTAGGATTTTTTGATAATCTTTTTGAATGTGTACTTCTTGCAGACATATCACATCTGCTTCTAATTTTCGTAATTTTGTGAAAATTTGATTCCTTTTCTTTGGGGCATTTAAGCCATTAATGTTTACTGAAAAGAGTTTGATCTGTTCATCCATGGCCTATTGTATCTGTTTTTTGGTGTTTCTTGTTTCCATCCATTCTCTAGGTTTTGCACCTTCTCTCTGTTCTCTCTCTTTTTCTTGCCTCTGTCTTATTTCTTTTTCTTCCTTTGTTTCTATTGGTTCTTCTTCTTGACTTTTACTATCTGTTTCCTCCTTACTTTCCTGTTCTACTTCTAGTCTAAAATGTGTGTTATGAAATTCTCTTGCCTTTTCTAGAGTGTCTATTTTATATCTTTTGTCTTCCCACGTAATTAAGATCCCCTCTATTGGCAGCCATCTATACATTATCTTGTATTTGATCAATAGTTGTGTTAAAAACTGATATTGTTGTCGTAGATTTCTTACTCTTCGGGGTATCTGTTTTAAAATTATAATTTCTTTTCCATTATAGATCACCGTTTCTTCTCTAGATTTCTTATAGACTTCATCTCGGATTGATTTTTTTAAAAATTTAACATGGACTTCTCTCGCCAATCTGTGTCTTCTTATATAATTTGTTTGTACACGATAAGTTTCTTCCAATTGTCCTTTTATTTCTTCTGGCTCTTTTTGTATCATTCCTGCAATAATCTCCACCATCTTTCCTTCTAAATCCTCATTTTTTTCTTCTGGAACGTTTTGAAAACGCAGGAAGTATGAGGCCTTTTCCATTTCAAACAAGAAATAGATAAAATTATATTAGATTCAGAAAATAAATTAATTAGTAGAATTTATAAATTTCTCCTACGCTATAAATTGGAAGAAGAGACAGTCAAAGAAACGATGATTAAGTGGGCTCAAAATATCAAACACACAATACCTTTGGAAAAATGGGAAAAGTTCTGGCAGGTAAACCTAAAGTTAACGAAAGCAACGGCGTACAAGGAAAATCAACTGAAAATGTTTTATCGGTGGCATATGTCTCCAACCAGATTGGCAAAAATACAACCTAAAAATAGCCCAATTTGTTGGAAGTGCAAAAAGGCACAAGGGACTTTCTATCATTTATGGTGGACGTGCCCAGCAGCAAAGAAATTTTGGTCTAACATCAAAAAATGGTTGGAACAAATAACAAAAACACAGATTGAAAAAGAACCAGAAACATTTTTATTAGGAATATTTAACAAATCATACCCTAAGGATATCAAATATCTTACAATTCATATATTAACTGCTGCAAGAATAACCTACGCAAGAAATTGGAAACAAGAAAAAATACCAAGTGAAACAGAAGTAATAGGGAAAATTTTAGAATGCGCTGAAATGGATAGGTTAACCAAAGAATTACAAGAAAAAGAAGAATCAGACTATTATAAAATATGGAATAATTGGTATAATTGGTTAAAAATTAGAAACATACAAAAAATATAGGGGATATATTACTGATTGATACATATATATGTAATAAAAATATTATTAGATTACAGAAAGGTGAAGGAATATATTATAAGTAGAAGTGTAGAACGTCACTCTGAAAAAATGCTTAAGAAGAAATTATATTCTTTTTGTGTATATGTTGTATAAATGTTAGTTGTGTATATGTTATGTATGTCTTTTTTAATATTTATATTCAATAAAAACTATTTTAATAAAAAAAAATTTCAATTGTCTAGACCAAATTTCTTTCCATTTCATCAAATCAATTGAGCGGCCAATATTCCTCCCCCAGGCAATCATCGAGTCTTTAACAATCTCGTCTCCTATCGAATGACTGATTAAAAGTTTGTAGATCTTAGCTAACATTTTTTCCTCCTTCCCTAATACGAACTTATCTAACTCCTGTAGGGTCATATCTATACCTCCTTGCTCTTTATCCTATTTTTATTTGGAGTTAATCTGAGCATAAGACCACCAATCCAATTCCATTCCCTGCAGAGCTAATTCAGTTCTTGTTTTTAAGCAGCCTTGGTTATCAAGCAGCTCACGATAAGGTAGATGTTTTTCTTTATTATATAGTGAAGTATATGTTATGGCTTCTAGCGGGACCAGCCAGGAGGGGGTCAAAGAGTAAAATTTATCTTTAATTTTCTTCCATGTTTCAATTAAAATAATCCTTAAATAATGACCTGCAAAGCTCGTATGTTTTTTTACCCTATCTTGCCAAAGGAAATAATGCCAACCCTGTTGCAACCCCGAACCTTCCAGAACCAACAGCCGTCTCCTTCTCAGCTGAATCCAATCCTTTACCCAAACTAAATTTGCGGCCTGATAATAATACTCCCATTTAGGCAAACCAAATCCCCATCTATCCTTCACCTCTTGGAGCATTTTAAGTTTAATTCTAGGCTTTTTATTCTGCCAAATAAATTTAAGAACAGATTGATTTAGTTTTTTTAAAAAAATATTGTCCAATCTAACTGGGGCTGTGTAAAATAAATATGTCCATTTTGGGAGAATATAAGATTTTATGGTCGCGATCCTACCTAACAAAGAGACCTGCAAATTCTTCCATTTCTCTAAATCTTGCTCCGTTCGTTGGAGAAGATTCAAATAATTATCTTCCTTAATTGTTGAACATTTAGCAGATAATAACATTTATTTATTTATTTATTTATTTATGTATTTATTTTTATTAGATTTATATGCCGCCCTTCTCTGGAGACTCAGGGCGACTTACAATGCGTTAAGCAATAGCCTTCATACTTTTGTATATTTTATACAAAGTCAGCTTATTGCCCCCACAACTGGGTCCTCAATTTACCTACCTTAGAAAGGATGGACGGCTGAGTCAACCTTGAGCCTGGGGAGATTCGAATCATTGCAGACAGCTGACTGTTAATAACAGGCTAAATGCCTAAATACTGTACTTTATTAACAATTTGAAATCCCAAATTCAGTCCTATTTCCTTCCCTTGCTTTGTTGTCAAATTTTTAATCAAGACCTTAGTTTTTTCCTAATTTACTTTAAGGCCCGCCACAGTTCCATATCTTTCTAATTCATAAATTAAGTTTGGGCCCGATGCAAAAGGGTCTTCCAATACAAACACAAGATCATCAGCGTTCGCTTGTAACTTATACTGCTGGTTCTTAATATGCAGTCCTTTTATTCCCGAATTTCGCCTGATTTCCCTCAATAACGGTTCCAGTGTTAATATAAATAGGAGCGGAGAAAGCGGGCACCCCTGTCTAGTTCCTTTCTCAATACGAATTTTTTCCGATACATCTCCATTAATCAGAATTTTGGCAGACTGTTTCGAGTAAATTGCACGGATTGCCCGAGTGAAATTCTCCCCAAATTGCATATGATGTAACAGGCCAAATAAAAAGCGCCAGCTCACTCGATCAAAAGTCTTTTGCGCGTCCACGAAGACCAAGGCCAGCTGTTTATCAAAATGGGTTTCATAATATTCTAGAATATTCATAATTATTCTCATATTGTCTCTAATTTGCCTACGAGGTAAAAAGCCATTTTGGTCTTTGTGGATAAATTGGCTCAGAAAGCTTTTAATCTGTCTGCCAATACCACCGCAAATAACTCATAGTCTGCATAGAGAAGTGAGATCGGTCTGTAGTTCTGGATCAGGGATAAATCATTACCTTCCTTCGGCAAGAAGGTAATTAGTGCTTCTGTCCAGGAATCCGGAATCAATCCCTCCCGAATTACCCCATTAAATAATTCTACCATGTGAGGACCTAGAACTTCCCATAGTGCCTTATAACATTCCATCGGAAGGCCATCCATACCGGTGGTCTTCCCTGTTTTTTGTTTCCCTAAGACCCTTTCAATTTCCCCTTCCGTTATTTCTCTATCCAATATTTCCCTGGACAAATCCGGAATTTTCAGTAGATCAGAGTCTTCTAGGTATTTCCTTATTTCATCCTCGGATTTGTCTTCTTCTCTATATAAATCAGTAAAACATTCTTGCACATTCAAATTATGAATTCTACTCCTTTCCTTCTCTTTTTTTAATTGGTAGGTAAGCCACTTTCCCGGTTTATTTGCACTTTCGAACTGTCGCTGTTTCATCCATCTGATTTTCTTTTCTAGGTCCTCCTGGTCTAAGAGATTAATTTGATGACGCACCAATTTCAAATTCATACCTAATTCTCTACTGTTTGGATCCTGTTGTAACACAGCCTCACTTCTTGCCAAGTCGCTTAATAGCTTATCTTGTTTAGCCTTGTCCTTCTTCCATTTCCCAGCTATATAATTTATCACTAGTCCCCGAAACACTGCTTTAGCTGTATCCCATACATTCAAAAAATTTGTATCCTCGTTATTATTTTCCTGGAAGAAAAATTCCATCTCCTTCTTTGCATAGATTAAAAATTGCTCATCTTTAAGAACCCTCACATCCATTCTCTATCTGGGCCTTGTTTTCAAACCTCCCCATATGATCCAAAGCGGATTGTGGTCTGCCCACTCATTAACACCTATCTCTACTTTCTGGATCCCCTGCCGCAGCTCCCCCGACATCCAGGCCGCATCTATCCGCGACCAAGATGAATGCCTAGGGGAGAAATATGTATACTACCATCCTTCCAGATGTTTTTCCCTCCATATATTAAGTTCAAATTCCTCCTGTATTTGATGGCAAACAGGTGGCAGTCTTTTCTTTACTGTTCTCTTTCCTCCTTCCTATTTCCTGTTTCCAGGTATGTAGTCTTTATCTTTATCGTCAATTGCATTAAAATCCCCCAGTAAACAGATATGTGGATAATCAAATCAGCTAAATGTTGGAAATGCCATAAAAAACCAGGATCTTATTACCATATGTGGTGGACTTGTTCAGAAGCTAGAGTATATTGGAACAGAATTAAGATTTGGTTAGAGGAAATGACCCACAACATATTGATTTATCAAATATGATAAATCAATTAATTTAATTTAAATAAATAAATTTAATTTAATTTAAATAAATTAAAGAAGAAATTAAAGATTTAAAGAAGCTGTATGGTTATAGTTGAAAGAGATATTAATTGGAAAATACACCCTATTCTATAGGTATTGGGCAGGGGTGAAATGCTCCCGGTTCGGACCGGCTCGTGCGAGTAGGTAGCGATGACGGCGGGCAGTTCGGAGAACCGGTAGCAAAAATCCCTGCCCCCGCCCCCCATGCCCAGCTGAGCCGCGCGATCATCAGAGCCTTTTTTTTTCTTTAAAATGGCTTTGACGATCCCAGCTGAGTTGCCTGCTAATCAGGCAACTCAGCTTGGATCGCCAGTGCCATGTAAAAAACAAAAAACTTTTTTCCTTTTAAATGGCTCTGACGATTGCTTACCTTAGCTGCTGGTCGCAACGCCTTGCTGTAATTCCTGCAATCCATTGCATCAGCAAGCAACTGAATCTCCCTGCCTGCAATCAAGCAGGCAGGGAGTTGTGGACTTCAACTCCCAGAATTCCTCAGCCAGCAAAACAAAGCTGGCTGAGGAATTCTGGGAGTTGAAGTCTACAAGTCTTAAAGTTGCCAAGGTTGGAGACCCCTGTTCTATT
The DNA here is from genome assembly GCF_059756535.1 of Pantherophis guttatus. Taxonomy (NCBI): domain Eukaryota; kingdom Metazoa; phylum Chordata; class Lepidosauria; order Squamata; family Colubridae; genus Pantherophis; species Pantherophis guttatus. The sequence continues at coordinate 180,459,064 of NC_142063.1, read as the reverse complement.
GGGTAAGTTTTTTTCCCCTTTGGGAGCTTTAAAAAAATAGTTAATTGAGGTTTTTTTTAGTTGTTCTTTTTTTAGACCTAGCCATTTAAAGTTTAGGAAGTTTTAAATTTAGCTGTTTTTATATAAAAATAAAAATAAAATAAAATAAAATAATATTTCTGCAGCTTTCTGAGATTTAGTGTGTTTCTGTAGTGTTTCACTCTAACTACCCAAACACACAAAATCTCACAAAGCTGTATGTGGAATTTTGTGTGTGTAAAGTGTGAACGTTGTTTTTTTGGGCTTTTTGTGGCTGTGTAAGGTTCCTGCTTGTTGCAGGGGCCATTTTGGGTCTAGCACAGCTGCTTTTACATTGTGGGTGAGCCAGTTGTGTTGTGTTGTGTTGTGTGCGTGTAAAGTGTGAAAGTTGGTTTTTTGGGCTTTTTGTGGCTGTGTGAGGTTCCTGCTTGTTGCAGGGGCCATTTTGGGTCTAGCACAGCTGCTTTTATATTGTGGGTGAGCCAGTTGTGTTGTGTTGTGTTTTGTAGGTTAAAAAAGGGCAAAGAAGTGACACTGACTTGGCCACATCCACCTGACCAACAAGCCACGCCCCCCAGTCACCTTACCACCAAGCCCTGCCCACTAATTAAGCCACGCCCACAGAACCGGTAGCAAAATTTTTAGATTTCACCCCTGGTATTGGGAATATTATATACAACAACGAAAAGAGAGAGGGAAATGGAGCAGAGTGGAAGGGAATAGGAGAAGAGGGGAGAAAGAGTAAGGGTAGAGAGGGGAAAGGAGAGAGGGGAGTGGAGGGGAGGAGAAGAGTAGAAAGGGAAGGAGATAGAAGTGGAGAAGAAGAGAGAGGGGAAATAGAGAGGGGACAAGAAAAGGAGGAAGGAGAAAGGGAAGGAGAGAGAAGGAGAGGAGAAGGAAGGAGGGAAGTAGAGAGAAGGAGAGAGGAGTAGAGAAGAGAGGAAGGAGAAAGAAGAGGAAAGGAGAGGGATTGTTGTAAAAATGGATGAAATATGGTGTACAGGAGAAAAGAAAACAGATGGGCAATTTCGTATTTTTTTTTTCCTTGAGGGTTATACTATTGAAACTATAATTGAAGATAATACGGATGCTAAAGCACATCGGTTTAGATGTTATTGCATACTAGTAAATATTTATATGAAAATTAAAATTTTGTGTAAAAGGTAGGAGTAAATAATATGGAATAAGTAAAATGGAATGTAATAATTAGGAATATGTTTATATGTATTGAAATGTATGATACCCAAACATTACACCATTCACACAATGATATGTATAAATTTTTAAAAAATAATAAAAAACTTGATTTAAAAAAAAAAAGCTACAGCCCCTGGGCTGGATACTTGGAATGAATGTTTGTGTTGCTGCAAAGAGTCTTTTTTTGTGGGTTGGAGGGGGACAGAAATTCTGACTTGGCCGCTTCAGCCTCCTGGTGCAGGGCTTTGGGCAAAGGCTGGAGGGAAGTGCTGCTGGTGGCAGAGAGTCAGAGGGGGACTGCATCATGGCCTGGAACTGGGTGACCATCTCAGCCCGCTGAGCTTCCAAGTGCTGCTACCTGGCCTTGCACTTCCGCAGGTCTTCCTCTACTTGGAAATCCTATGCTCGTAGTCCTCAGTGAGGTGCTTCTACTGAGCCACCTTCTTGGTCAGATCCAATTTGAACTGAGCTGTTTTGCCAACTCTTTCTTGTGGTAGCTTGCTTATCTTCAACAACTGCCTCCTGTTGGGGCCCTAAGGAGCCCGGGTGGGGAGGCCAGGAGTGGCTGGGAGGGGAGGGACGAGTAGAGGCTGGCAAGGAACCCATCAATGTGAGTGACATCGAGTTGGCCATACCTACCTAGTCACATGCCCACCTAGCCACGCCCATCCAGCCCCTCATTAGGCAGATTGGATTAGTGGTCCACAGGATTTAAAATTATGAATTTAGTGGTCCCTGAGGTCTGAAAGGTCATTGACCCCTGCTCCAGACCATCCCCATTAAATATACACCCCTAGTCCACCATTGATAGAACGCATCCTGTCCTAAAAGAAAAAGGAGGAATGAAGGGACATAATAATAGTAGAATAGGTAGAATTACTGGGACATAATAATAACTTGCTATTTTGCTTCTATAAGAATTGTTTTGTTCCTGTAAGAATTAGAATTGCCACTGCCATTTGCTTCTACCAATGATCTGTTATCTTGTTTTTGTGTACAACTCAGTGCCTGGTGTGGGGGTATGTCATGGCCTGGCACGGTTACATCGGGTAAATACCTATGTTGCTAAGCAGTCAGCCCCCCTGTTCCTCGCTGCACTGCCAATGCAGGGCTACAAGGAAGGCATGGGCCAGGGGCCAGAATTGGGAACTAAGCTGATATCTCTGAAGGTATAAAAGGATGCTGTACCTTCCCTAAGATGTGGCTGTTCACTGCATGCTCTGTCTGAATGTTGTGGTATGGTTTACCCAGCTCTTTGTACAAATAAAAGCTGATTTTTTTCCAAGCCTCTTCTTGGGTCTCTCTCTCTTTGGCATTCTGGTGACTCAAGTACATTTTGGGACCTTACAATATGATCATGATTTTATATTTATATATTGTATTCATTTCAGGAATGCTTGAGACTCTTCAGCTATAAATTGTTATCTTGTCATTCACCCATTGTCTTAAAGAAAGATTTCTCAATATATCTATATATGTATACTTGTTGAAGAAATTGAATACACTTCTGGCTACTTTGACAATATTTACTACAGCTAAAACGGTTATGCCAAAAATGCCCCCAAAATGTAAGGAATTATTTCACGTCTACAGAAATATACAACACTGTTTTAAGAGTGCACTGGTCACTTCAGCAGTTTTTTTTTATTCAATGTTTTTTAAACCAATGAGAATACAAGATTCCAGAGCAGTGTTATATCACAGGAATTCAGTCAAGTTTGAAATGTTTAGCATATGCGTAGGACAGCAGACTGCTGCTTCCCCCGAATCGTGTGAAAAGACCCCAGAAATGCGAAGAATTTATATCGATTCAGAGAAGGACGTCCTACTTCCGAAATCTTCCAAATATTGTGCAATCCCAAGGCTACAAAACTTGTCTCCCTTTCCCTTCTAAAGGTGCGGGGGGGGAAGCGAGCCGCGACGGACGTCGAAGAGGAAAAATCGGAGTGCGCCTATTAATAGTTTCGTTCTCCCATTGGCTTAAAGGGAGCAAGAAAAAAAAATTGGTCTGTACCACGTGGGTTACTATGTGAAAATTCCAAGATGGCGCGTTCCGTCATGAGCTGACTGTTGGTGGCGCGCGCACCATAGCGGTAGCGCCGAGGGCTGTTCTAGTTCTCTTCGACCCTAACGGCAACTTCCGTGGGGTCATTCGTTCCTGATTCTTGTTTTTTTCTTCTGTTTTCAAACACAGGTCAGTATCTGGCGGACAGGTTTCCTGGAATATCGCGGTATGCCAGTTATTGCCCAATCGTGACGGCACCTTTCCTTTAAACCACGGGGAGAGGTTGCGTCTGAAGGGTCTCTTCCTGCGCCTTTAGGGCAGGGAATGGATCCCCTCGGAGACATCTGGGAAGGATTGGGGCAGGGAGAGGGGAACAGAATATTCAGGGCCATGGGGTGACTGACGCTTTAGACCACTAATTGGGGCCTCGTTCGAAGGCTGGCGGGTGGTTTTGAGCCATCATCCTAGTCGTCCCCATTTCGGACCATCGGTTCCGTGGGGGCCGTTGAAACCAGGGTGGGGTTGGGCTTTTTTAGCAGCTCGTGTCTAACGAAGGGTGGAAGGCGGGACTTAGAGCCTTGATCGACACTGGTCCCATCTTGTCCCCCTCTCCCCCCCCCTTTTGCCGTGAGTGGCGGATGTCACCTCGGAAGCTTGTGCTTTAAGCGCCGTCTGTTTATTTGCATTTTTTTTGTGAATGATGCGGATGAATCCAAGAACCGCACCCGTCTAGCGCTCCAAGAACCCCATTCCCTCCTGCTTAACCGGGGCTGAATGAGTAACGGCTGGACGGGTGAGTGCAAGGTGGGCATGGAAACGCCCCCTGGGGTGAGGCTGGGCGGTGTTCCTCCCAACAATCCCGGCGGCAAAGGCGAAGCTGGTGGAGGAAGGAAAGGCCGAGACGCTAGGAAGGACATTCTGCCGGCTGGCCGGTCGGGAAGAGGTCTTCAGTTTTTCAGTCCCCAACTCACTGGAGGATAGCTCGTAAATCTATCTCGCATCTTCTCGTAGACCGGAGATTTTGGGATTAACCGTTTTCATTTATATACAGTATTGCCACACTAGTAAGATTAAAAAGTGATATTGCCAAGGAATGGACATTAAATCTACCGCAGCGAGGACAGCAGTTGCAAAGAAAAATGGACCTTTTTACACAGTAAGACTTAGGATCGCATTAAATGTTTGCTTCATTCACTCAGATGCATAATTGTATAATTGGAAATACGTGAGAGAATATTTATTGTTTATATTTATATTGGACTGGAAAGGTTGAAATCTCCGGGCATGGGAGATGGGAGCTCATTTGCCTAATCCTTGTATGTTGGCAAAAATTTACCCATTGAAAGAATGGGGGAGTTAGATTTTTGGATGTGAGATAACAGTTTAATCGTTTTCATAATAATCTATTATATATAATATAATCGCCTCTATGAAGGTATTACAGTTGATAGCCAGCTTATTGCGCTACTTGCAGTATTTTTCTATACTATGTGGCAGACACATCTAAAACATGTTGGCAACCCGCGGCTCCGGAGCCTCTTTGGATCCTCTGCTGCTGCTCCTTGTCCCATCACTGCCTGCCCCTTACCCTCCCCTCCTAATCACTCCTCCTCTGGCCTGAGAAGGTAAGGACAATGGCAGGGGGTGGAGAAGCCCCCGGGGCTGATTCTCTGGCGCCTCACTCTTGCTGGAGCTTCTTCTGGCCCTTGTTGGTGCTGGACGTGTCTTGGTCACTTGGGGAGATGCGTAACTTGCTCTCTGCCCCGAGACAGTGGCTCGACCGGGCTGCCTGCCCTGTGCACACCTTTGCTGTGCTTTGGCTGAGCCCGCCGGCTCACTTGAGCCACGGCTTTAAAAAGCCCAGGGCAGCGGGAAAAGGCTGGTCCTGCCAAATCTTGCATGCACGCCCACCCCCAGGGTCAGAAAAGCCGAGGCTGGACCAAGCCGCAAGATCTTCTTGGGGCTCCTTTTCCTTCTTCTTTTTGGAAATCCGGGCTGGCTGAGGAATGAGCGCGAACCGCAGCGGAGGCTTCCCTTTGGGCACCCCTCCTCCTGTCACAACCCCCGGCTGTGGTGGGGCCAGGAGGGTGCGCACGAGCAGGGAGACCCTCCTCAAGCGAGCACCTGCCCGCCCCATGCACACCTTTGCTGCGTTTTGGCTGAGTCCTGGCTAGCGAAGAGCCCCAATGAGAGCTCGCTGGGCTTTCCAAGAGAGTGAGAAGAGACACAGGCACACACAGAGAGAGATACAGAGATATACACCCCACCCCACACACACAGGGATAAGAGAGATACAGAGAGAGAGAGAGATACAGAAAGGAGAGGGGGAGAGTCATAGATACAGAGAGGGGGGAAGAGAAGGGGAGAGAAATACAGAGAGAGATACAGAGAAGGGGAATAGAGGGGAAGATAGGGAGAGGAGGAGAGAGATACAGAGAGGTGGGAGATAGAGACATAGCTCCCGATATTTTTTTTTTCTATGGGAAACGGGTCCAAATGGCTCTTTGAGTGTTTAAGGTTGCAGGCCCCTGATTTAAAATAATCTGATATTTGAGAGCATACTATAACAAGCTTCTTTGACAGCAATAGTGCTAAGAGGTTATTTGCAACTTAACAGGACTCACATATAGATCTTAGCTACAGTGATATCTTTCTATTTTCTTGTCCAGTATAGGTAATCCTCGATTTACAACAGGACGTTTAGTGACCTTTCAAAGTAAGAAGAACACTGAAAAAAGTGACTTATTTTTCACATGACCGTTGCAGCATCCCCATGGTCAAGTAATCAAAATTCAGACTCATGTATGATGGTTGCAGTATCCTCAGGTCATGTGATCATCTTTTGCAATCTTCTAACAAGCAAAGTCAATGGGGAAGCCAGATTCACTTAAATGTTTTACTAATTTAACAACTGCAGTGATTCATGTAACAACTGGCAAGAAAGGTCATGAAATGGGCAAAATTCATTTAACAAATGTCTTATTTAGCAACATAAATTTTGGGCTCAATTGTTGTAAGTTGACGACTACCTGAATTTTTTACTAGCTATATCTGTGATAGTGTGAATCCTTCACGTACATAAAGTCCTATGTTCCAACTGATACTTCTGAATTTGGAGGACTTGAAACGGGTGAAATGCTCCCAGTTCAGACCGGATTGCCCGATCCGGTAGTGATGGAAATGGATGGTTCGGAGAACTGGTAGCAAAAATCCCTGCCCCCCCCCCATGCCCAGCTGAGCTGCACAATCATCAGAGGCTTTTTTTAAACTTTTAAAAGCATTTTTTCTACAACCTCTTCGGCTGAAAAAATGCTTTTAAAAGTAAAAAAAAAAGCCTCTGATGATCATGCGGCTCAGCTGGGATCATCAAAGGCTTTTAAAAGAAAAGAACCCTTTTTTTCTTTTAAATGCCTCTGACAATCCCAGCTGAGTTGCCTGATCATCAAAGTCATTTAAAAGAAAAAACATCAGGCAACTCAGCTGGGATCGTCAGAGCCTTTTGAAAGCATTTTTTTACAACCTCTTCACTAAAGAGGTTGTAGAAAAAATGGTTTTAAAAGTAAAAAAAAAAATTGGTCATGCCCACCCAGTCACATTACCACACCCCCCCAATCAAGTCACGTCCACAGAACCAGTAGTAACAAATTTTAGATTGCACCACTGCCTTGAAAGCATTACTGGAACTACCTCTTGGGCATAGAGTTTGTTGCCTGTTACATAGCAGCGGGTAAGGTAAAACATTCTGATGTAATATAAGACAATTTTGTATGTATTAATATATCTTTATATATTCCCATGCTCTTTTTCTCTTTGACAAATGCTATCATATGTGTTTGCATGTGGAAATAATTGCATTCCTTCTGCTTTTTCTTGAATCAGTGCAATTATTAGATATGATAATTCATTTAAACCTATTGCTGATACAAATGGGTATATCTGTCTGCATGTGTTATATGTATGAATGTTTATGGAACACTGAGGTACAAGCAAGTTTAGCAGTGAACATAAAAATGATAATGATATGTTTGATAATGGTAACATTTGCCAGTGATATTTTTGTATATGGTACACTTTTCACTTGAAAATTTAACAAAATACTATGTATTTCTATTACCTGTTTTTATTCTCTACTCTAAATTTTGTTGTTGGCTGCAAAAACTCATGCCACAGTAGTTTGGATATTGCTCAGGGTATTGAATGGTTTTCTGTTTTGCCAAATTAATTTCATTAGGTTCTTTTGTTGTGTTTAAAGATGTCCTACTTGCATTTAGAATTTCTTTGAACTTTTATCCTTTCAGTGATTCTACCCAGATGTTTTTCACAACTTCACATTAACTTTTTCTTATATATAGGTAATCTTAATTCTTCTCTTCCTTCAAGTTTCCCCCACAGTTCACCTTCCATGTAGTCTGTGGCACGCCTAAAGACGATAAAATATTGGAAGGTTAAAAGCAATGAAAAACTAAGCCAGCTTTTTGAAAAAATGATTTTGTTGTGGGAAATAAATTATATAAAATTCGTAGCATTCTTGGCAATTTCAGCATTGCAGCTGCAGTGTAGTCCATATTCAGTGCTCTGTGCATCTAATGAGAGGAAATAAAAAATGTAAATAATTGGAAATAAGCATGTATTTAAAAAGTGTACTTTTGTGCAAATCAGTGTTGGTTTCCTTAGAAGAAGAATTGCATTATTGCCCTTGGATTTGAGACTGGTACTATTTAGTTATTTTATATATAGCAATTTTAGGGATTTGATACCATACATACTTTAACACAAGTCTCCCTGTTAAAGAAATTGTAATAGTAAACACTGTACTATTTTACTTATAATTAAAAAAAAAACATTAGGCTGTATTGCATCCATTTTCACTTTTTCAAAATCCAAACTAACAATTCCTAAGAAAATATTTTTTTCAGCTTTCAGATTTCTAATCTTACTCCTTTATAACTACAATTATAGTTTAATATCTGAATTATCATTTGTCTTCCTTCATGATTTATAGGCCCTGGCTTCCTTGTTATTTACCTTGGATAGTAAAGTCTTTGAATAAACCAGAAATGTGTGATTAAAAAAAATATTACACATGTTTAGATACTTCTTCTGAAAGCAGGTGGAAGATACAGAAATTAAGGCAAGCAAATGAAATTGTTAAAATTGTGATAGAAATGTTAGTATAAATTTAATGATAAATTATTTATTTATATGAACAACTTGAAGTTGATAGGTATTGGCTTGATTCAGGGAAGCTGTTCCTTCTATTGTCTGGCCTGGGCTAGAGTCTTAAGTTACAATGGCCTCAGAGAAAGTCACTACGTGTTCTCAAAGCTACACGTATCTCACCACTTCCATGGTTATGTGTAGTAATTTGGGTGCTTGGCAACCAGCTAACATTTATGACTGTTGCCGTGTCTTGGATTCAAATGGGGGTGGTTATGTGATGATTCACTTTATGACCACACAAACTATTTTTATATATAACTCAAAATAAGGAATATACCTAATATTATTTCTTCCTCCTGTTTCCCCAGAACAACAACCCTGTGAGATGAATTTGGCCCAAAATCACCTAGCCAGCTTTCATGGGTATATGTTCTTAACAAAAGGCGGTCCTGCAGATAATCTTGCCCTGTGCCACATGTAAGCAACCCTTTTTCCATAACGCTGCTCCTCCAATCCATAGTGCGGGAATTGTCTCCTCGTACTGGGGAATACTGAGATGAGATTCTTTCCAATTTCTGCTGACCACGCCCATGTTGCCTCTCCCACGTCAGTCTTTCTCACTCAGTTCTGGGGAACTAGTGTTTTTTTGTGGCTATTAAATCTTAGCTATTTTCGACCTATTTCTTGAGATAATTTGTGGCTGCAAAGGGTTGGTAACGTGTCTGGGGCTCCAGACCGTTCCTTCCCTTCTCAAGCCTGTGTAAGGCTTTTACAGCCGTTCCGATCTGACCCGGCTGGGCGGATCGGCCTAATTCGGCCCTTGCGCCAAATTGCTTTTAAGGAGCTGCTACGAGGGATCTTACAGCTGCTGGGGACCGGACGCGTGTCAGGGGCTCCTGATTGCTGTGTCCCGACCTTCTTTAGCGCCAGCGCAGCTTTGCGGATCTGTCCCGGCTGGGCGGATCCGCCTACAATTTGCCGCCGGCGTTCGATAGTGCCTGGGTGGGCCGTTTCACACTCAACGCCACAGCTCCACTCCCAGGGCGGCTCCAGAGTCGAGACTGAGATGACAGCTTACTCTGGGATACACACGAGGTATTTAGAAAGCGGGGACGGTGTTTAGCGTGGCGGACCCTGTTTCATCGTGATGCCTTGTTGCGGCTGCCATTTTGGACATAAAACAGGGCAGCCGCCATTTTGTTTTTCGGCAAAGGACGGCTTAGGCCGCCATTTTGGCGGTGTTTAGCGTGGCGGACCCTGTTTCATCGTGGTGCCTTGTTGTGGCCGCCATTTTGGACATAAAACAGGGCGGCAGCCATTTCGTTTTTTGGCAAAGAGCTGCCTGGGTTATTGCCATTTTGGTAGTAAGAAGGAGGCAGCCGCCGTCTTAGCAAGGACAGGTGGCCCAGTTCCAGCTTGCTGACAGGCCACCGTTTTGGGTGGCGTAACTGGCCAGTCACTGAGGCATTCTAATCTCAAGCCTCTACGTTTTAAGATTACTGGTTGTTCCTCTTAAAGGGGCGGCCAGGATTGGAAGTCACTGTTTGCTTTTCCCTGCTGGCTGGCTTTACCATTGCCACTGTCTGGCTCATTAATCACAGGATTTATTATCTTGTCTGCAGCCTTTTATCTGGGGCTTTGTAATTGACAACCTCTCGCTTTGCCTTTGATTTCAGTTTCCTGGCTGGGCCCTCATCCTACCTGATATGGCAGACTTGGATCTGTCTTCGGATTCTGAGCAGGGAACAAGTGACATTGCTGTGCAGAGCCAGCACTTAGCAAGGACAGGTGGCCCAGTTCCAGCTTGCTGACAGGCCACCGTTTTGGGTGGCGTAACTGGCCAGTCACTGAGGCATTCTAATCTCAAGCCTCTACGTTTTAAGATTACTGGTTGTTCCTCTTAAAGGGGCGGCCAGGATTGGAAGTCACTGTTTGCTTTTCCCTGCTGGCTGGCTTTACCATTGCCACTGTCTGGCTCATTAATCACAGGATTTATTATCTTGTCTGCAGCCTTTTATCTGGGGCTTTGTAATTGACAACCTCTCGCTTTGCCTTTGATTTCAGTTTCCTGGCTGGGCCCTCATCCTACCTGATATGGCAGACTTGGATCTGTCTTCGGATTCTGAGCAGGGAACAAGTGACATTGCTGTGCAGAGCCAGCACAGAGACAGATCAAAAAAAGCCAAAGACAAGTCCGCTCGCTCCAAACGCAAGTCTCCTCAGGTGTCTTGCAGCAAAAGCGAGTTGAGACTGCACAATGTGCTGGAAAAGCAATTTGAAAAGGCGAAAAAATCCAAGCGCTCCAAGCTTCCATCTGAACCACCAGGCTCCTCTGCACAGCTTGTCGAATCTGATGCTGACTCACTGCAACAGGAGGTCATGGCAGACACAATGGCCCACCAGGCTTCTCAGGGGCCCTTGCCTACTGTGCAACCCCTTCAGGCCTCGACCTCTACCACTGAGCCAGCTACAGCCTTCACACCGACTGCGGTAGGCCTCAGATCTGAAGACTCTTCAGGACAAATGGACCTGCAGTCTATTTTATCTGATACCTTTGCAAAGATTTTAGCTGCGAGTCTTCAACAGACTGTTAATACGGTACAGCAGCGCGCCTCAGCTGTGGCGGATCCGACTGTCGCCAAGAGACAGACCACGGTGGTCACCTCATCTCGGACTCAGGACGTGACTTCATCTGAGGAGTTGGACCAAGAAGCGGAATGTCCTGAGGACATTGAGTTTTCTGAGGATGAGGGGTTACCACCGGAGAAGCCGATTTTCACTGGCTTATTCAGGCCTTCTGTGTTCAATTCTCTCTTGCACAATTGTTACTACCCAATTTGGCATGGCTCCTACATCACAAACTAGCAACCAACAATCATCAACCCCCCATGAGGCCCTTTTTCAGGTTGCTAAACCAGAGAAGGACGCAATACCGTGTCCCCCTTTATTTGCTGACGTAATTCAAAACACGTTTGTGCAGCCGGGGTCGTTGACGGCCCCTACTAGTTTAGACAAGAGATTGTGACTTGAGATTTAGACTGTATTGTGCTTCCACTGAATTGGACGATATTTTGGCTCTTCCATCGGTGGATGCTCTGGTGGCTAATCTTGCCTCTACTTCTACTGTGACGACTGATGCCTTGGACTCCCTCAAGTCGGACGACAAGAAAGTCGAGCTTGGTTTTCGAAAGGCTCATCAAGCGGCCGCTTGGGCCATCAAAGCGGCCACTGCTACATCCTTTTTTAACAGAGCCTCACTGATATGGCTTAGGCAACTTCAGGAGCGCCTTCCGCCCAACGAAAAGCGTATGCATCAGGACATTAACAAGTTGGTGGCGGCTACCGAGTACTCGGCTGATGCGTCTTTAAATGCAGCGAAATTTGCTTCCCGCGCGCTAGCTTCCACCGTCACCAATCGCAGGATGTTCTGGTTGAAAAATTGGAAAGCTGATTCCAAGGCGAAGTGGAAGTTGGCGTCTTCCTCTTTCAAGGCTCCGTCCTTGTTCGGCACGGCTCTGGACCCTCTCCTAGTGGAGGACAAGGAGAAGCGTAAAGTTCTGCCGTCTATGTATCATCGTCAAGACCGTAGATATGTTCCTTATAGCCAAAGGCAGCCCTTTCGGCCTTCTTCTGGACCCAGAGGGTCCTACTTCCAACGTCCCTCCTCCGCTGCTGCTGAGCGAGGTTCAGACAGGCAGTCATTTCGGGACCGTCAACGCTACCAGAAGACAACCAAACGACCATTCCAAGGTGGAGGCTTCCGCGCAGGTAAAAGAGGCAAATGACTCAACCTTCCCAGGTCCCGTTGGTGGTCGCTTCCAACAATTTCACCACCAATGGGCTCTGTCGACACAGGACGAGTGGATCCGACGCACAGTGCGTCACGGACTATGCCTGGAATTCATCGACTCCCCCCCAAGTCGCTTTCTCCGTTGTCCAGTCCCTCACATTCCACAACAACGTCAATTGATGGAGGCGGAGATTGCCCACTTACTGACAGTCAAGGCAATAGAACCTGTACCCATGGGTCAAGAGGGGGCCGGGTATTATTCATCCCTGTTCCTGGTGCCCAAGTCTTCGGGGGGTCACAGAGGCATCTTGAACCTGAAACATCTCAACAAATACATCTTGTATCGCAGGTTCAAGATGCAATCCCTGGGATCAATTCTGGCATGTGTTCGTCGCAACGACCTGATGCAGTCGGTAGACCTCCAAGAGGCCTATCTACACGTCCTGATACATCCATCTTACCGACAGTATCTGAGGTTCGAATTCAACTCCCGACATTTCCAGTATTGCGCAATGCCATTCGGGCTCTCTTCCGCGCCAAGAACGTTCACCAAGTTGGTCTCTGTAGTAGCAGCGACGTTGCGGGCTCGGCCAGTTTGTCTGCTTTGCTACATAGACGACATTTTGGTTCTGGCATCGTCCCTTCCTCAGGCCAAGACAGACATGGAGGCAGTGCTTCGTGTGTTTCAAATACACGGATTTACCATCAATTACAAAAAGAGCCACCTCATACCGACAACACGCCTCCTTCACTTGGGAACGGTGATAGACACGGCCAAGGGTCAAGTCTTCCTTTCACCAGATCGGATTCTCAGTCTCCAGTCTTTGACTGCTCAGATACGCACACAGCGAAAGACTTCCCTGTTTCACCTGTCCCAGTTGTTGGGAAAGATGGTGTCCTGCATTACCATAGTCCCGTGGGCCCGCAGGCATCTAAGGCCACTACAGTGGTTTCTGCTGCCATTTCAGAGGTCAGGTCGCAGCACGTTTCAGTCGCTGGTTCCAGTTCCTCCTCAGATTCGTCTGTCCCTCAAGTGGTGGGTCTCCAGCCATTCGGAAAGGGTGCGTTTTTCTGGAAGTAGACCGCTTCGTTCTGACATCGGACGCCAGTCTCCTGGGCTAGGGGGCCCACCTTCTGGACCAGATGGTTCAAGGTCGGTGGTCGCCAGTGGAGGCTGCGAACAGCATCAACTGGCTAGAACTGCGGGCGGCGCGCCTGGCTCTACGACACTTCCAACCCATCCTGGAAGGCCAACATGTCTTGATAAGAACCGACAACATGACGACCAAAGCCCACGTCAATCGCGAGGGGGGCACGCGATCCAGGGCGCTGATGCTGGAGGCAGAAAAATTACTAGCCTGGGCGGAAAGACACACCGCGTCCATAAAGGCGGACCACATTTCCGGACTGTCGAATGTCCAGGCGGACTGGCTCAGCTGGAAGGAGCTAGACCCTGCGGAGTGGAGACTACACCCCGACAATTTCAGGGAAATCATCAGGAGGTTCGGCCAGCCTCTAGTAGATCTATTTGCAACTCCACAAAACACCCACCTGCCATGGTTTTTCACACGTTACCAGTGTGCAGCAGCGGAGGGTTGCAATGCGCTGAGATGTTGCTGGTCGCCGGGCCTTCTGTACGGCTTTCCTCCCATCCCATTGCTTCACCAAGTAATAAGGAAGATATTGGCAGAAAAGGCAGACATTCTTGTGGCTCCTCTCTGGCCTCGCAGGCCATGGTATTCGGACTTGGTGAGTCTATCGGTGTCACAGCCATGGACCATTCCACCTCAGCAGATTTCCCTCAGCCAGGGGGCCATCGATCATCCGGATCCTCAATGGCTCAGATTGACCCCAATCTATTGCTGCCTCCTGAGTCCCAGCTGATGGCTAGAGGAAAAAAAACTGTTTAAATTCTTGCTGCGGGGCTTCAAAGGGCCGCCCTATAGCCAGTGGTGGGATTCTGCCGGTTCTGCCCCGCCCCTTGCCCCGCCCCTCCGCACCACTATTTATTGCCAATAAATAGTGGTGGGCGAGGGGCGGGCGAGCCAGCAATTTAACAAACGGTTCAGTGTTTTTTTGTAATTTTATTGTCCCGCGGAGCTTCAGCATAGGCTAATTAGCCCTTGATTAGATCGACTCCCGACTCTCAGCTGATTTGCTCTCAGCTGTTTTGCTCAGGGCTCTGCTGCTTGCTTGCAAAGAGTGCAGATTTTTTCCCCCCTATCTATGCTGAAAAACGAAACTGAAAGTAAAGCAGGCTGCTTGCTTTGCTGTAATGTTGAAAAATTAGGCAGGCAGATTTCTTTTTCCTCACCAAAAAAGGTAGGTGCAAACAATGGGAAATTTAGGGCAAAAGAGGAGAGTTCAAGATTTTAAAACACAAAAGAAAAAAAGCTCTATTTAACTAGGGAATTGTAATAATTGAGATACTATTAATTGTATATTGTGTTGAAAGCAGAAATGGTTAAGTTGTGGTTTGGAGGAATATATGGGGGAAATTATTTGGTTTATTATTGGTACATATAATTAATTGATTTGTAAGAAATTGGATTGCATGGAAATAATTGGAATATTCATGTTCATATTGATTAATATACAAAAAAGGTAGTTATATAACTAATTGATTTATATTAAAATGTTGAATTTATATTAAACAACTAATATTACATAATTAATCAATGTGAGGATGGATATAAAAATAGATGACAATGGGAAGGGGTATAATATAGAATAGAAGAGAAAAATTGAATTTGATTAAGATTAGAGATGAGGATGAAGGGTAATATTGGTTTTTTACAAAAATAGATGAGGAATAAATATGGCAAAAAGGAAATATAGAAATTGTAAATTTAATTGAAATGACTAAACACTGTTTAAATTTGTGAACCGGCCAAATATTCTGTTCAAAGAAAATACATTGTATATTTGTATGTGTGTTTCTAATTATTGTTATTTATTCATATTTGTTCTCTTTTATTCTTTAAAGTTTAACAATTCATTCTTTATCTTAATATCTTTATATTTGTTTGGGGTTGGCTTTTTTCCCTTTCATCTTTTTTATTGTACAGCAATCTTTCTCCTCAAACCTACTACCTCTCTCTTTTCTTTCCTTCTTACTTTCTCTTCCTCCCCCTCTTCTTCTCCTCCCTACTTCCTCTTCCTTTCTCCTTCTCCTCCTCTCTTCCTCCCTCTCTTACCCTCACTCCTACTCTAATTTCCCTTCCCTTCCTTCATCCCTCTCTATTGCTGTATCCTTTTATGCATATGGACTACTCAGAGGGCTGAAAAAATTATTTTTGACTGGTCCTCGCACTTTTGACCAGTCCTCGAACTTACGACTGTCCTCACATTTTACGTTTTTGCCCTATCTTGTCACCATGGTGAAGAGAAGCAGTTGTGAAATGAGTGACATGGTTGTTAAGAATGCTACAATGGGCATAAATGATGACCAGTCATAAGTGCGAAGACCGGTCAAAAGTGCGAGGACCTGTCAGAAATCACTTTTTTTAGCCCTCTGATAGTTCTTTTGTGCACAGGGACTACTCAGAGGGCTGAAAAAGTTATTTTTGACTGGTCCTCGCACTTTTGACCAGATCTCGAATTTATGACTATCCTCACATTTTACGTCTTTTGCCCTATCTTATCACCATGATGAAGAGAAGCAGTTGTGAAATGAGTGACATAGTTGTTAAGAATGCTGCACGGGCATAAATGTGAGGATGGTCATAAGTGTGAGGACCAGTCAAAAGTGCGAGGACCTGTCAGAAATGACTTTTTTCAGCCCTCTGAGTAGTCCCTATACACATAGCCATGGCCACCCGGTCACATGACCAGCTAGCCATGCCCACCCAGTCACATGACCTCCAAGCCATGCCCACAAAATAAGCCACCCCCACAGAACCGGTAGTAAAAAAACTTAGAACCCACCCCTGGTTGGGGGTCACCACAACATGAGGAACTGTATTAATGGGTCGCGGCATTAGGAAGGTTGAGAACCACTGCTATAGAGAGAAGGGGAGGAGAGAGAAAGGGAGAAGAATCCAATAGGGAAAGAAAAGTTATTTTTAACAATTTTAGAAATTTTTGTTTTGTTCCTCCCTTTTTCTGATTTATTTTCTATAATCATTCATGTCAACCCAGTGACTGGGGAACAAACCATTATTAAAATAGGCCTAGAACTCCCAGTCTGCCAGATTCTAGCCAGGTGCCCTTAACTACTAATATTTTCAGTGTTAAATCTGTGTTACATATATAGTTGGGGAGGTTTCTGGCCTGACTATATCTGGTATCCCAGTTACATTTTGGGCTCAGTCCTAGATTATCTGTAGAATTTATTCAGATAATGGAACTCTGGTAAATGTCTATTGTAAAATCCACAGGAATTAGTGAGAGAAAGTTATTAATATGTGGTGCATTCAGGCTTTTAGCTCCTTGATATAAACTTTAGTATAATGCTTATCTCAGAGATGATAAACTTTCCTATAAGTTGGTACAATAATTTAAATTATTATTCTGTTAAAGAGGCATAAAGAAGTCACAATTTCACCGGGGGGAACAGGCTTTCTTGATAATGAAATGGTGGGATTATGTATAAGAGCAAAATGGGTGTGTTAAAATATTTTGTGATAAAGATTAGTGCATTGTGTAAAATCCTTTTGGAATGAGTTGTGGTTTTAATGGAAATATGTATGTTTATATTAATTCTGTTGATGTTTTATTCTGTGTCTTGTCTAATGCTTGAAAACTACAGTTGTGCTCATAAGTTTACATACCCTGACAGAATTTATGATTTCCTGGCCATTTTTCAGAGAATATGAATGATAACACAAAAACCTTTCTTGCACTCATAGTTAGTATTTGGCTGAAGCCATTTATTATCAATCAACTGTGTTTACTCTTTTTCAATCAGAACAACAGAAATGACCCAAATGACCCTGATCAAAAGTTTACATACCCTGGTGATTGTGGCCTGATAACGTGCACACAGGTTGACACAAAGGGGTGTGAATGGCTATTAAAGGTATCCATCCTCACCTGTGATCTGTTTGCATGTAATTAGTGTGTATAAAAGGTCAATGAGTTTCTGGCCTCCTGACAGACCCTTGCATCCTTCATCCAGTGCTGCACTGACATTTCTGGATTCTGAGTCATGGGGAAAGCAAAAAAATTGTCAAAAGATCTGCGGAAAAAGGTAGTTGAACTGTATAAAACAGGAAAGGGATATAAAAAGATACCCAAGGAACTGAGAATGCCAATCAGCAGTGTTCAAACTCTAATCAAGAAGTGGAAAATGGGGGTTCTGTTGAAACAAAATCACGGTCAGGTAGACCAACTAAACTTTCAGCCACAACTGCCAGGAAAATTGTTCGGGATGCAAAGAAAAACCCACAAATAACTTCAGGTGAAATACAGGACTTTCTGAAAACGTGGTGTGGCTGTTGCAAGATGCACAATAAGGAGGCACTTGAAGAAAGATGAGCTGCATGGTCGAGTCACCAGAAGAAAGCCATTATGATGCAAATGCCACAAAGTATCCTGCTTACAATACGCCAAACAGCACAAAGACAAGCCTCAAACCTTCTGGCACAAAGTCTTTTGGATTGATGAGACCAAAATCGAGCTTTTCAGCCACAATCATAAATACTACATTTGGAAAGGAGTCAACAAGGCCTATGATGAAAAGTACACCATTCCTACTGTGAAACACGGAGCTGGATCGCTGATGTTTTGGGGTTGTGTGAGCTACAAAGGCATAGGAAATTTGGTCAGAATTGATGGCACGATGAATGCAGTATGTTATCAAAAGATATTGAAGGACAATTTGCATTCATCAGCCCGGAAGCTGTGCATGGGACATTCCAACATGGCAATGATCCTAAACACAAGGCCAAGTCGACCTGTCATTGGCTACAGCAGAATAAAGTGAAGGTTCTGGAGTGGCCATCTCAGTCTCCTGACTTCAATATCATTGAGCCACTCTGAGGAGATCTCAAACGTGCAGTTCATGCAAGACAGAATTTACAGGACCTGGAGGCTTTTTGCCAGGAAGAATGGGCAGCTTTACCATCTGAGTAGATAAAGAGCCTCATCCACACATACCACAAAAGACTTCAAGCTGTCATTGATGTTAAAGGGGGCAATACACCGTATTAAAAACTGGGATATGTAAATTTGTGATCAGTGTCATTTGGGTAGTTTCTGTTGTCATTATGATTGAAAAAGAGTAAACACAGTTGATTGATAATAAATGGCTTCAGCCAAACACTAACCATGAGTGAAAGAAAAGTTTTTGTGTTATCATTCATATTCTCTGAAAAGTGGCCAAGAAATCATAAATTCTGCCAGGGTATGTAAACTTATGAGCACAACTGTATGTTATTTTAATTTAGAGGGCAGTAATATAAAAATATACCAAATACATGAAACTGGGAAAAGTAGATCTGAGTGAGGGCGAAGGCTCATTTTCCGAGCTTGTGGGTTGGTTTCCAAAAACCTGGGGGACTTTCAGATTCGGGTTTTCCCAGATGTGCCAATATGACATCTCTAATAAAATGGGACTTTGAGGAAAATGCCTGCCTTGAAGTTTTATTGGGGGTGTTACTTGGAACCCTGACATAGTATTTATTATTTCATCCATAATATTGGTGTAATTATTTATTCTTTTCATCATTTCCCATTACCATCCTGTAAATGAGGGAGCTAAGGTCCACCATCCACAGCTCCAAATAAGTCATCCTTTTTTCTTCTATTTAACAAATATCTGGGGTGTCAGTAACCTCCATTACTGGCACCAACTTGGCAAGGTAACACCACCCGACTCTCCTCATGTTCATATATTGGAAACATTTGTTTTCACAACAGTAATAAATATTATTTCCAGCACTAGGCATTATTAACACCATTGTGCCTTTATGATCCTGCATCATGGCATTATTCAACATTTCTAAAGTATAGAACCATTGATATTGCGAATCATCACTAGTCCAATTCTTATAGGTCTTATACAGAGAATCATGTAAACATGTGGAATGAGCTTCTGATGCCGCTATTTATATTAGTTCTATTATATGATTCAGGAGTCATGGTAACATTGACCAAAGTATTTCCACATCAGCCATCTCCAGTAGTTAAATTTCCTTGGATACACCAGTCAGGAACATATAGGCTTCCTGCTATTTCTTGTATCCGTATTTGCTCTTAACAGTTTCTCCCTTACAATAAAATCTCCATAATGAATGTTTGAAGTATTCATTAGAATCTGTGAGACATTAATAGGAACTGCTACCATTGGAATCTTCATAGTTTTCTCATTCAAATGAGAGCATATCTAACAACTAGAAAACCCTGATTTTCTAGCATAAAGATATTTCAAAGCCAACCAGGCATTAGTTGGTCTGGTGTCCATAACTTTCATATCTACATCATAAAAGGATTCTTTGTCCTCCATGACAGATATGGTAGTACTAGATATGGTAGAAGGAGCAGGAATGTCTTGCAAAGCGTTCTTTATTTATTGCCACCTCCTTAATCCGAATTCATATCTTCACCTGCTGTTTCAATTTGTTACTGGAAATAACAATCACTTCATCCCATGCACACAGTCTAGTACCAGTATATATACTGAGGGGGCCATTGTTTTCTTAACTGATTAACTAATTGTTAATTAAAACCTTGAGAAATTACTACTTTACCTTTAACTTCTGAGCTGCACTCACATCGTGTTTGGGAATCTGTTGGAAGTCCCAGGATTGTGCTGAAAAGTATACACAATAATAACAGTAATATTTTCATCTTCACAATTTTCTAAGCAAGGAATATTACAATAACTATGGTAAGGGCCGCAGTGCAATGATAACAATAACAATCAGTAATACAATTGCAATTATAATTATTTCAGGGAGCTTTTCACAAGCCAATGAGCTCCATTTTCCAAATCTTTTTGAATAACTTTTTGTGTACTGTTTTTAGAAGGTCTCATCCTCCCTTCAGGTTTGGAAATGACTTCACACAGACACATACCATTAAACAACATTTCCAGACCTGTGGCAATTGTCCCTTTAAATCTCCACTTTTTATTTACTTGGGCAACCTGTGGCTTGTTCTTCAAGCAGTGGGAAAACTCAAGGCGTGATTCCAATCAAAAATGTGATTGCTGGCCCTAACTACTGCCTACCTGTTTCCCACAGCTTTAACCTCAAGATGAGAAGCTCACTTAATTCTCTGGTGGCCAAACATGTCACAATTTTGTTTTGTTTTGAGCTGCAGCTGCCCAATTGGGTTATACACAGGTAAATGATCCCCCCCCCTCAATCCCATTCAATTCTGCCTGCAATTATATCAAATAATTTTGAACAGAAATATCAAATTGTCAAGTCAAATTATCTGAGTCTTCCCATTTAGACAGGCTTTACTCTTTTTTAATTACCTGCTAAACCCCAGGTAGAAAGAACAATAAACTTTTTCTTCTTTACTCTTAGTCCTGGTTTTACTGGTATACTTCCAGAACTTCAGCATTGCGCCCCATGTCTGGTGAATGTTCAGAGAGGATCCCATCCTCCCCCCACGAGAAGATCCCATTTTCTCACCATGGCACATTTTACCCGCCCTGTTTCCCATGCTAGAGACCACTACCTTTCCAATGTTTAACCAAACTACCTGCTTCGCCCTTTGGACTCTGCACCCACTTTGTACTCCAAGTACGTCCCACATGTCCCGTCAACCTGATCTCAAAATAACACAGAGCCTAACCCAACTGCCACGCAAAGTATTAGTGCCTCTTTACAAAACCTTAGTAAGAACACACCTGGAATACTGCAACCAATTTTGGTCACCATGGTGCAAAAAAGATGTTGGAAAAACTTCAGAGAAGAGCAACTAAGATGATCAAAGGCCTGGAGACAAAAACATATTTATTTATTTATTTATTAAATTTATATACCGCCCTATTCCTAAGGGACTCAGGGCGGTGAACAGCGAACGATAAAAATACATGTAATACAAACGTTAATAATAATAAATAAATAAAAAAAAAAACCAATTAATATACTAAACACTCTGGTCCTAGATAATTCAAGACATCCCAGTTTAAAATAAAATCAAAAGCAATATAAAGGGAAAGTTAGGCCAGGCCGGCCTGCTGAAACAGGAATGTTTTGAGGGCACGGCGGAAAGTGCGCAGATCCGGAATCTTCTGTATCTCTGGGGGGAGCTCGTTCCAGATGGTGGGTGCCCTCACAGAAAAGGCTCTCCCCCTGGGGGCCGCCAGTTGACACTGTTTGGCTGACGGCACCCTGAGAAGCCCCTCTCTATGGGAGCGTACTGGGCGGTGAGAGGCTATTGGTGGCAGAAGGCGGTCTCGTAAGTACCCCGGTCCTAAGCCATGGAGCGCTCTAAAGGTGGTAACTAAGACCTTGAAGCGCACCCGGAAGACCACAGGGAGCCAGTGCAGCTTGCACAGGAGGGGAGCCACATGGGAGCGCCATGCTGCTCCCATAACTACCCGCGCGGCCGCATTCTGGACCAGCTGGAGCCTCCGGGTGCTCCTCAAGGGGAGCCCCATGTAGAGAGCATTACAGTAGTCCAGGCATGAAGTGACGAGGGCATGAGTGACCGTATTTAACGAGTCCCGATCCAGAAAGGGACTCAACTGGCGAATCAGGCAAACCTGATAAAAAGACTTCCCGGCCACAGCCGTCAAGTGTTCTTCTAAAGACAGCCGTGAGTCCAAGAGGACGCCTAAGTTGCAAACCCTCTCCGTGGGGGGCAATGACTCATCCCCAATAGTCAGTGATGGCACCAATTGACTATATCGGGACGTCGGAAACCACAGCCACTCGGTCTTGGATGGGTTGAGCCTGAGTCTGTTCCTCCCCATCCAGATCCGTACAGCCTCCAGGCACTGGGACATCACTTTAAGGGCATCATTGGGGTGGTCCGGGGTGGAGATGTATAGCTGAGTATCATCAGCATACTGATGATACTTCACCCCAAAACCACGGATGATCTCACCCAGCGGCTTCACATAAATGTTGAACAGAAGGGGTGAGAGAACCGACCCCTGTGGCACCCCACATACAAGGGGCCTCGGGGTCGACCTCTGCCCCCCTGTCAACACAGACTGCGACCAATCAGAGAGAAAGGAGGAGAACCACCACAACACGGTGCCCCCCACCCCTAACCCTTCCAACCGGTGCAGCATGATACCATGGTCGATGGTATCAAAAGCTGCTGAGAGGTCTAATAGGACCAGGACAGAGGAACAACCCCTGTCCTGGGCCCTCCAGAGATCATCTACCAATGCGACCAATGCCGTTTCCGTGCTGTATCCAGGCCTGAAGCCCGACTGGAACGGATCTAGATAAGCTGATTCATCCAAGTACTGAGGAAGCTGTCGCGCTACCACACTCTCAACAACCTTCGCAACGAAGCGAAGGTTGGAGACTGGACGGTAATTAGCCAACACTGCTGGGTCCAGGGAAGGCTTCTTGAGGAGAGGCCTCACCACCGCCTCCTTCAAGGCGGCAGGGAAGACACCCTCTCTCAAGGAAGCATTTATAATCCCCTGGAGCCAACCTCGTGTAACCTCCCGAGAGGCCAGCACCAGCCAGGAGGGACACGGGTCCAATAAACATGTGGCCGCGCTCAGTCTGCCCAGTATCTTGTCCACGTTTTCCGGAGTCACAGAATCAAACTCTTCCCAGGTAATATTCTCAAGACTTGCCTCCATCCTCCCTCCCGAATCTACCCAGTCAGAGTCCAAATTTTCCCGAATCTGAGCGATTTTGTCATACAGATATTGTACAAAGTCCTCGGCTCTACCCTCCAAGGGGTCCTCCCGCACTTCCTGGTGGAGCAGGGAGCGGGTCACCCTAAACAGGGCGGCTGGGCGATTATCTGATGACGCAATAAGAGCGGAAAAATAGTTAGACTTTGCCGCTTTTATTGCCACCAGGTAGGTCTTAATATGAGACCTTACCAGTGTTCGGTCAGATTCAGAACGGCTGGCCCTCCAACTGCTCTCCAGGCGTCTTTTCCGGCGTTTCATCTCCCTCAGCTCCTCGGTGAACCAGGGAGCCAGGTGAGATCGACGCCGGGTCAGAGGCCGCAAAGGCACGACCTGGTCCAAAGCTCCAGCGGCCGCCCTATCCCAGGCAGCCACTAGATCTTCAGTCGAGCCGTGTGCCAGAGCCTCAGGAAATGGCCCAAGCTCCGTCTGGAACCTATCCGGGTCCATCAGGCGCCTGGGGCGGAACCACCTCATTGGTTCATGAAGATCGGCTGTAGGATTTGGGTTTGGCTAGTATAAAGAAAAGAATTAAGGATGACATGATAGCAGTATTCAGTATTTGAGGGGCTGCCACAAAGAAGAGGGGGTCAAATTATTTTACAAAGCACTAGAGGGCAGGACAAGAAACAATGATTGGAAACTAATCAAATAGAGAAGCAACCTGGAATTAAGGAGAAGCTTCCTAATAGTGAAGACAATTAACCAGTGAAACAGTTTGCCTTCAGAAATTGTGGGCGCTCCATCACTGGAGGTTTTTAAGAAGAGACTAGACAGTCACTTGTCTGACTTAATATAGGTTCTCCTGCTTAAGTAGGGCACTGGACTTGAAGACCTTATGCTATGCTATCAAGCAATGATTTGAGTCTTTTTTTTTTTAATTGAAAAGACAGTGCCATGTCAGGATAACAATGCAAATAAAGCACAACCAGAGAGAGATCAATGATAAATAACATACATACTAATAACTATAACTGTACTATGTTAACAGTAATTGCAACAATACATCACCAACAACAAAAAGGAAATAAAAGAAAACATCAACTAAGTTTCTACTTACATTAGCTTATTTACAAATTTTTCCATATTATATCCATAGTTTTATATATCTTTGTTGTACTGACATTCATAAACTTCCCTCTCTTTTCTACCTCTTGCCTCTATCCATTTGTAAAATTTATTCCATGTCCTGTAATATTTTGAGTCTTCTTTATCTTTAATTTTTAAAGTTAATCTGTCCATTCTCCCTCCAGGTGGAGACAGCATCGAGGAATGGGTTGTTCTTGTCTGTTCAGTTGAAGGACTGAATCTGTCAAAGTGTTAAGCTCTGCCTCTGTTGCTAGGGCTTTCCCACTTTTGATTCAGTCCTTCAGCCTGGACAAACGTGTCGAAGACTTTCTCCAGATCCTTTCCTGGATGCTTTCTTGCCATATAGCTGTGGATTTGAATTTATTCTTGTGTATTGGACTTGTGAGTTAGACTTCAATCAGACCCTTTCATTTGTGGATTCCCAACAGAGTGAGCTTCAGCTCCACCGTTGG
This sequence comes from Pantherophis guttatus, assembly GCF_059756535.1. NCBI lineage: Eukaryota > Metazoa > Chordata > Lepidosauria > Squamata > Colubridae > Pantherophis > Pantherophis guttatus. The sequence continues at coordinate 180,434,570 of NC_142063.1, read as the reverse complement.
AAGGGCTTCCTGCTGCCATGAGGTGACAAGCCTGTCACTTTCCACTGTACGTCAGCCAGTGCCACCTTCTGTTGAGCTGCAGGCACTCCAGAAGGCAGCAGAGTGTTAGCGCTCCCTCATCGGCCGCAGGGAAAGCTGGATTGTGGAGTTTAGCACTCCTAGCCACCATGAGTGGAGTTTTCTTGCCAGGCTTCGCGCTTCGGCTTTGAGGTGAGTTGGGCGGCCATTTGGATCACTTAGCAAGCCGCCCAACGTTTGGATCATTTGCAGTGCAGCTTTATGCTCCAAGCTGTCAGCCTGCTCGCCAGACAGCCACCTCTCATTCTCTGCTTACACAGGGCTGATAATGAAGACAGCCTGTATTATTTGCCCTGAAAGGAGCTGTGTGCTCCAGGGCAGAGGACTGTAACACTCCTCTTATTGCCACACTGCCTGTTATTTTGCCGCCTTTGACAGGAGCTCTGCATTCCGAAGCTCTGCTGATCAGTGGGGAAGCAGAGATGCTTGGAAGCCTCCGTTAATTCCTGCAACCGCTTCTGCCCTCTTAACGTTTGGGAGATCCCCCCCCTCTCTTTGAATAGGAGCCTTCAAAAAAAAAAAGCTTGCTGTGGAGTTTTTAAAAAAGGGTCAAAAAGAAAAGAAACAGCCTCCTTAGATTTAAAGCAGCTGAAAAGGCGATTGGGGATTAACCCCTTAATATCATCTGCCAGTTCCTCTCAGCTAAAAGGCCTAAGGCACTGCAGAAAACAAAAAAAGGGCAGGAAATTAGTGCAAGCCAATATGGCTGACACTGAAGCTGTTCTGCACAGCCCTGGAGCTCTTCAGCCTGGATCCCCTTCTTACTTATTTATTTATTTATTAGATTTTTATACCGCCCCCTCTCCCGAAGGACTCGGGGCGGTGAACAGCCAAAATTAAACATACAATATAAACAATTAAAATGCTTTTAAAACAGAATTAAATCCAAAATGGCTCCCTAATTTAAAACGCCTTACCCATACCCCTATAAATAAGACGAATTTAAAATTTAAAAATTTAAAATTTCCACATTTAAAAAGGGGGAAGATTTAGGCCAGGCCAGCTTGACAGGCTCTTGGCTCCCTCAACTAAAGAGCCAGGCTTCTGCCCATCCTCATGCCTCTAAAGCATCCCAGAGGTGCAGAGACCAAGTTTTGCAGAAGCTCTGTGACAGAGCTAGCAAAGATAGAATTTCTCCTCAGACTGCCATTCTAAAACTGGTGATGCTGACAGATTGCAATACAGGCAACTGTCACCAGAGGGAGCTCCAGATCAACTATCTGTCAGGAGCATCCCTCCTAATGCTGAACTCTGGGGAGTCACTGATGACAGGCCTTCTTCCAAGACCAAAAGGAAGGCCTCACAAAATTCCAGACTGCCTTCTTCTGCCACGCTTCAGGCCACATACATACACCCTGAACCATGATATTGTGGCAACAGCTATTTCTGAAGGCATTTCTCTCAGTTTTTGTCTGCCCCGTGGAGCATATTCTGATGCCTCAGTATATTCTGACATTGACTCTTCACCTGATCAGGAGGCCATCTCTCCCATTCACGAACTGGCCTCCTGCTCCTTCCCAGGACACACCGCAATCTCTGGGGAAGTTGAGCAGAGAGAATTGGATTTTTCTGATGACAAAGGGCTGTTGCCTGAGCAGCCGCGTTTACGGGACTATTTTCACCTGTGGTGTTTAAGTCCTGCTATTTAAGGCTATCAAAGTGTCTCACCTGGAGTCCCCGTCTCAAGGAGCAGATGCCCCAGCACCTCAGGACGAGGCTGATTCTCTCTTTTTGGTGCCGGGCAAGGTGGTTGAGGTCATCCCTTCGCCTCGTTTGTTTGTGGACGTCGTCCAGCAACAGTGGGTGTCTCCTGGGGTGGCCCCTATGCCGTCCACATCTGACAAGCGTTATTTCAATGTTGGCCCTGAGTTGGTGAAAGTGCTCCACATAACATCTGTGGATGCACCAGTGGCCACCTTGTTGTCATCCTCCAACATACCGGGGGAACCAGAGGACGGGCTCCGGCCCGACGACAGACGGGCAGACCATTTACTGCAGAGATCTCATTAAAGGGATGCCTGGGCCATCCACTCACCTACGTCCGTGTCATTTTTTAAAAGAACCACTCTCATCTGGCTGCGCCATCTTCAAGAGAACGTCCCAGCATCTGATATCCAACTGCACCAGGACCTCAATAAAATTGTGGCTGCAGTGCAGTTCTCTGCTGACGCTACCCTGCACTCAGCCCATTTCGTGGCCAAGGCCATGGCCTCTTCTGTGGCGGCCTGGGGTCTCATCTGGCTGAGACATTAGCAGGCTGATGCCTGTCACAAATGGCATCTGGCTTATGCTCCCTTTATGGGGGAGAGATAGTTTGGGGAGGCCTTAGATCCCTTATGAAGGACAAGTGTGAGGTCCTTCCGTCGGCTCAACGGCGAGGTGAATTTCAATCCTCACCCTTTCTCCGCAGGCCTACCTTCCGAGGGTCCGACCTAGGTGCAGGTTCCTCCCGATTGCAGAGGTTTTTCAACTCACGACAGCAAGGCTCTCAGGATAGACCGGCGAGAGGTAGACCCTTTCAGGCCAAGCAGCCCTTTCGAGGGGGAGGAAGCCGTCCTTTCAACCGCTGCAAGTAACTGCTCATCCGACCCTGCCATTGGCGGCCATCTGACCATCTTTGCTGACCGATGGGAGGATATTACATCGGACGCTTGGGTGAGAGAAACTTTAAGATCTGGTCTCTCTCTAGAGTTCCTCCCCACTCCCCTGTGGTTTTTTCTTCCCTGCCCGGTGTCAAAAGACACATGTAGATGGGCCCTCATGGAATCGGCCATTAACCATCGATTGTCTAGACCACCATGCGGGCCATCTAGACCTCTCCCTCTTTCTCTTTTTCTCTCTCTTTCTCTCTCTCTCATTCACACACACACATCCCACTACTGTAAAATAACCAATTTTTTTGCCCCTCGCTCTATCTTGTCAAAAAGAACCCCTCCTCCCTCCCTCCCTCCCTCCCTTCCTTCCATCCATCCTTCTAAGCTCTTCGCTCAACAAATCATAGCGGTTTGCAAAAAAACAGTGAAACCCTCTTTTCTGGCCCTCCAATCAAGGCGGGTTCGAAACACGCTTCAAACCCCCCAAAACTCTGGGCATCTTTCCACATTTTGAGCAATAGAAACCGATGGAGCCCAATTCAATGCCTTCTACCAGAGGGGGGGGGGTTCAATAAAGCAGAATATTTGTGGGTCCTTGATGCTCTCAGTGCTTGGAGTGGGAGGGGAAGGTTTCTTGCAAGAAGTCTCCTGACCCAAAATAGGGAAGAGCATCAGTGGTCTCTCCCCCCCACATTGTCTAGACCACCATGCGGGCCATCCAGAGGGTGCCCTAGGACCAACCTCAGGTAGGTGGAGACCAATTCTGGACCTAAAGAATCTGAATCGCTATGTTATCTATAAGTGATTCAAAATGCAGTCGCGACTTCCTCACTTCTATTGATTTAACGGAGGCCTACCTGCATATTCCTATTGTTCCATCTCAGGAAGTACCTTAGATTTTGTTATGGAGGAGTGCACTATCAATACAGGGCATTGCCCTTCGGCCTTTCCTCAGCGCTTTGGGCGTTCACTAAGGTCTTGGCCTCCTTGGCAGCCCACCTCAGGGCTCTACCCATGCTTGTCCAATGTTAACTGGATGATATTTTAATCCAGTTGTTTTCTCTCCAACAGTCTAGGGAGGATCTCTAGGAGGATCCAGACACTTAATCACCACGGGTTCTCTATCTAGAGAAGAGTCATTTGACTCCTTCGACCCGACTGCTCCATCTTGGAGCAATTATAGACTCCATTGAAGGTAGGGTGTATTTGTCCCAGGAGCGACAGGACAGTATTAGGACCCTTGTATGTAGGGTCCAAAGAGAGCGTAAGGTGCCCCTAGTATTGCTCTCGCAGCTCCTGGGCAAGATGGTGTCTAGCATAGCCATCACGCTATGGGCATGCCTACATGTCAAGGATCTTTAATGGTTTCTCTTACCTTTCCAGAGGGCAGGCAAGAGCAGCTCGCCTATTCTGTCCCCCTTCCCCACACAGGCAAACAGTGTGAGCAACTTCTCCCCGAGGGTCATCAACACTATACAGGCATTGCGCCGCACCTCCACCAACCACATATATAATTCCACATGGGCCACCTTCGCCGGTTGGTGTGACAAGAAGGACCTGGTCCCCACGGAGGCTTCCACAGTGCTCATACTGGAGTTCCTACAGGACAGTTTTGAGGCTGGATTATTGCCTAACACTCTTCGGAGACAGGTAGCAGCCCTCTCCTCTATCTTATCATGTGCCACGGGCTCCCTCTCCAAACTCCCCCTGATTAGGCAATTCCTTAGAGGGGCGATGAACCTGCGCCCCTCCACGCTTAATCGTTACCCGACCTGGGACCTCACGAGGGTTCTCACTGCTCTCACCCGAGGCCATTAGAACCCTACAGGAAGTCAGTCTTTGATTCTTGTCTTACAAGGTGGCCTTCCTGGTGGCCATTACATCGGCCTGCCGGATTTCTGAGCTGGCGGCCCTTTCCATCAGGAGCAACCTCTCTATTTTCCATTCGGACAGGGTTGTCCTTCGATTAGACCCTATCTTCATACCTAAGATCAATACACCTTTCCATAGGGCCCAAGAATTAGTGTTGCCTAATTTCTATCCTAATCCTTCTCACCGATTAGAACAGTCATGGCACACCTTATATGTCCGGAGAGCTCTCCGTATCTATCTTAAGAGGACCCCCTTGCTTCGGAGGTTGGAGAGTCTCTTCATGTTCTTCCAACCGGCAACCCTGGCCCACAAGGTGACTTCTTCCACAATAGGATGCTGGGTTCGGGCAACTATTGCCAAGGCCTATGAGTCTCAGGCCTTGTCCGCTCCTTGTCATATGGGATGGTTTACTGCCCATTCGATAAAGAGCGCTGCTACTTCAGCTTCTTGGGCTACTCAGGCTTCCTTAGAGGAGATCTGCAGGGCCACCACCTGGTCATCCCCATCATCCATTCATCCGCTATTATAAATCGGACATCTATGCATCAGTGGATGCGGCATTTTGTCACAGGGTCCAAAGCAGCAGGGACTGCTGCTTTGGCATGTCCCATTCCTGACTGCTGGCCCCGCGCTCATGGCGAAAGGGTGTTGCCTTACCTGAACGCCCGTTCTGTTGAGTGTGGGGCCAGCAGTCAGCTCCATCCTAGTTTCTCCCAGTCCTTACCCTGGGGTGGGCACTAATTATGTTGTTTCAGCTCAGCACGTCAGTCTGCCACATCTCCCTCATCAGAAAGCTGGGAAGCAAGAGGAAGAGGAGGAGCTTAACAGCTTGCAGACTCAGTCCTAGGATATCGGACAGAGTTAACCCATTCCTGACTGCTGGCCCCACGCTCAACAGAATGGGCATTCAGGTAAGGCAAAGCCCTTTTTCCACCAAATTCCATAAAATTTAATTGTTGCAATATAAATTACCAATTTATATTGTCGAATGCTTTCTGTGCGTCCAGGTATATTAATGTTAGTTGTTTTTCATAATGAATTTCGTAATATTCTAGTACATCCATGATTATTCTAACATTATTTTTTATTTGTCTTTTTGGTAAAAACCCGTTCTGATCTGGATGAATGAATTTATTTAAAAGGCTTTTTAATCTTTCCGCAATTATTGATGTGAAGATTTTATAGTCTGTGTTTAGTAACCAAATCGATCTATAGTTTTTAATACATCCGAATCTTCTTTGGGGATCAGGGTAATATAAGCCTCTTTCCATGTGTTCAGCATTTTAGCTTCCGTTAACACTTCATTGTATTCGTCTAGCATTGACAGACTCAAGGTGTCTTCTAATTCTTTCTATATTTCTACTGGTAGACCATCTGGTCCCGGGGTTTTATTATTTTTCGTTTTTTGATTGCGTTCATTAACTCTGCCATTGTTATTCTTTCCTCCAGCCTATTCTTAACCGGTTCTGAAATTTTGGGCAAATTGGCTTTCTCCAGATATTGTATTAGTCTCTCTTCTTCTATTTTATCAGCTTTGTATAATTTCTCATTAAAATCATGAACTATATCTCTTTTCTTTTCAAGTTGGCTATGTAATATGCCTTCCTCGGCCTGTAATTTTATTATCCAATTTTTCTTCTTTTCTTTCTTCGATCTATAGGCTAACCACCTTCCCGGTTTGTTTGTTTGTTTGCTTGTTTGTTTGTTTATTTTTTTAATTAGATTTATATACCGCCCTACTCCCGCAGGACTCAGGGTGGCGAACAGCCAGATAAAACACATAAATTACAAAATTTAAAAACAGTATAAAATCTGATTAAATAATTTGGCCCGTGACAATTTAAACAACCCTCATGTTTTTAAGACAAATTTAAAATTTATCATTTGAATTAAAAAGGGAAAAGAAAAAGTTAGGCCAGGCCGGCCTGTTGAAATAGGAAAGTCTTGAGAGCGTGGCGAAAGGTGCGTAGATCCGGGATCCTCCGTATCTCCGGGGGGAGCTCGTTCCAGATAGCAGGTGCTCCCACAGAGAAGGCTCTCCCCCTAGGGGCCGCCAGACGACACTGTTTGGCCGACGGCACCCAGAGGAGCCCCTCTCTATGAGAGCGTACTGGCCGGTGGGAGGCTATTGGTGGCAGTAGGCGGTCCCGTAAATAACCAGGTCCTAAGCCATGGAGCACTCTAAAGCTGGTGACCAAAACCTTGAAGCACACCCGGAAGACCACCGGGAGCCAGTGCAGCTCGCGCAGTAGAGGTGTTACATGGGAACGCCACGTCGCTCCCATAACCACCCGCACGGCTGCACTCTGCACCAGTTGGAGCCTCCGGATGCTCCTCAAGGGGAGCCCCATGTAGAGAGCATTACACTAGTCCAGGCGGGAAGTGATGAGGGCATGAGTGACCGTGCGTAGGGAGTCCCGATCCAGAAAGGGACGCAACTGGCGAATCAGGCCAACCTGATGAAAAGTCCTTCCGGTCACGGCCGTCAAATGCTCTTCTAAAGACAGCTGTGAATCCAGGAGGACGCCCAAGTTGCGAACCCTCTTCGTGGGGGCCAACGACTCACCCCAATAGTCAGTGATGGCTCCAACTGACTATATCGGGACGCCGGAAACCACAGCCTGAGTCTGTTTCTCCCCATCCAGATCCGCACAGCCTCCAGGCACTGGGATATCACTTCAAGGGCAAATGCATATTGGCATTTTCAAAGAAATTTTGTTTTGTTCTTTTTATTTGTTGTCCCAGTTCCTCCTTTCCTATAAGATTTAATTTATGTTTAATCAGCTCCATTCTATTTCTTAAATTTATTCTTTGTGGCTCTTTTTGTGATTTTAATTCAAGTTCTTTATATTCTTCTTCCACGGCCTTTGATATTGTTTCTTTTTCTTATTTTTCTGTGCCATATAGTTTATAGCTAATCCTCTTAATAACTGCTTTGGCAGTATCCCACACATTCTGTAAAGTAGTCTCTATTTTCTTTAAAAAAAGAACCCCAATTCTCTTTCCATCATCTGAATGAATTCCTTCTCTTTTATTATCGATTTATTATCGATTGGTTTAAAGTCCACGTTGTTCTCTTCCTTTGACCCTTCCAATAATTTTTATTGGATTATGGTCTACCCATAAATTTGGTTCAATTTCAATCTCTTGTACATTTCCACATAATTCCAAATTCATCCAAATCATATCTATTCTGGACCATGATTTATTGGAATAGAATGTATATTGTTTTTCCCCCGGATTTATTTCTCTCCATGTGTCCAGAATAGATAATTCTTCTCATTTTAATCAACGTTCCTGGTAAAGTCCTTCTATTTTTTTTTTATTAATTTTACTACTTCTGTAGTCCTACTACTTCTGTAGACAGAATTGTCATTATTGACAATTGTGTTGAAATTTCCCAAGATACAAATATTTTCATATTTTATTTCTAGAATCTTTTTGTTTTGTTTTATATTTTATTTCTAGAATCTTTCTGGACAAAATGCGGCCGCGCGGGTAATTACGGGAGCGACTTGACGCTCTCATGTAACACCGCTTCTGCGCGAGCTGCACTGGCTCCCAGTGGTCTTCCGGGTGCGATTCAAGGTGTTGGTTGCCACCTTTAAAGCGCTCCATGGCTTGGGACCTGGCTATTTACGAGACCGCCTTCTGCCACCGATAGCTTCCCATCGACCGGTACGCTCCCACAGAGAGGGGCTCCTCTGGGTGCCGTCGGCTAGGCAATGTCGGCTGATGACCCCCAGGGGGAGAGCATTCTCTGTGGGGGCCCCTACCCTCTGGAATGAGCTGCCCCCGGAGATTCGTAGGATTCACAACCTTCATACCTTTCGTCGCGCCCTCAAAACATTATTATTCCAACAAGCAGGGCTGGCCTAAATAATAATAATATTTTACTATTTTAATGGGTTGTTTTAGTAGAGTTTTTTGGCCAATTTATTTAATTGTTTTAAATTGCTTTTACTTTTTATATTGTCATGGTTTTATTTTTGGCTGTACACCGCCCTGAGTCCTTCGGGAGAAGGGCGGTATAGAAATTCAATAAAGTAAATAAATAAATAAATAAAATACTTTTGTCCAGTATTTTGTGCATAAATAACAACTGTAAGGGTTCGCTTTTGATAAGAGTCTCCTTCAACATCAGAATTCTCCCTTCTTCATCATTAACATTTTGTTTGGCATTTGTTTATTTCACATAAAATACCACCCCTCTTTTTTTGCTGTGGTAATGAATAGAATAATTTTCCCAATTTAGAATATTCCAATAATTTATATTGTTGTCACTTAATGTGCACATCTTGAAGTGCTATTATATCTAATTTTAGTTTCATTAATTTAGAGAATGTCTTCTTCTTTTTTATTGGTGAATTCATCCCATTAATATTGACTGATAACACCTTTATTTCTTCTTGCATTCAATTATTTATATCTCGGCTTTATAGTCCTAGTGGCTCTTACTTCTCTAGGTTCTTTCGCTATTGCTCCTTCTCGTTCTAAACATTCTTTTTTCTCCTTTTCATCCTGTATTTGTTTTGGGTATCTTCCTCCTGTTATTAGTGCTTCTTGGCTTTTATATACTCGCTCTCTTGTTTCTTGTTTCTCATCTACAGCTAAGTAATTCTCATAAAAATCCGTTGCCTTATCCAGTGAGTCCAACCGGTACCTTTTTTCTTGCCAGGTGACCAAAATCCCTTCAGGAATCAGCCACCTGAAGTTTACATTGTGTCTAACCAAGACTGAAGTGAGGAAGTGATACTGTTTTCTTAGATCTCTTACTCTCCTGGGGATTTGCTTCAGAACCACCAGCTGTTTACCTTTATATACTAGTGGTTCCTCTCTCGCTTTATGCAGTATCTCATCCCTTAATGATTTTTTTACTAGTCTTATATGTATCTCCCTAGGAAGATTGTGTCTCCTCGCATAATTTGTATAAATCCTATATGTTTCGTCCAATTCCATATCCATCTCTTGTTTGTCTGTGAATTGCTAACAATTCTTTCATTAATTCTGGTAAATCTTCTCCCTTTTCCTCTTCTATGTTTTGAAACCTTAAATAATGGTCAGCTTTTTCTGTCTCTAACATTATTAATTCTTTATTAGCCTGTGTCAGTTGCTGAATTAAATCATCTACCTTCTTTTCCATATGTTCTGTTTTCTCCATTTTTTGAATCATTTGCTCACTTTCTAGTATCCTTTGTTGAAAGGTCTCTAGTTTTTCATCCATATTCTGTATTTTTTCTTTCAACTCTTCCATATCATTTCTCACTTCTCCTATATCTTTCCTTATCTCATTATGGCCTTGGGTCATAGATTTTTATAATGCCTGTAATAACGTTAATACCTCCTTTTGTGATGAGTTAGCTTTCTCTGGCTGCAAGACGCTTTCAACCACCTCTTGAGTTTTGATAGAATTGCTCCCAAGGGTAATGTATTTGTCCTCACCTCCATGATATCTTAGCAGTTTTTGATACTATTGATAACAGTACTCTTCTGGATTGGCTTGGGTGTTAGGAATGGGGATCATGGTATAGTGATTCCCCTTCAACTCTGGTTCCATTTTTGGGAAAAGAAAAAAACCCAAATGGTGTTGTTTTTCAGTTCATCCAATAGGATGATTTCTACTTTCTAAATTAAATTTGCTAAAATAGCTGCTGTGAAATCGCATTTGTGGAGAGAAATCCCACTGGACTAAGCTGTTAGAAGAATTAAAGTAGACTCCTACCAATATCTGTTGCATTTTTAAATATTTATTTTCAGAACAGTGGACTTACGAACAAGCATCTCTTACATAATCCACTTTCTTATTTATTCAGTATATAAGTGTACTAGATGAAATTCTGTGCTGCTTTAAGTGATTGTTCTTGGAGGCTAATGAGAACACCCATTGGTATACCTTGTACATCACATTCACCAGATCTGTATTTGTTAGATCTATTATATCCCTTATTATATCCCTTTACTGATTTACATTGTCATGAAAATACTAACATAAAGGTCAAGCTCTTTGGTTCAGTGAAGCTCCCAGAAAAGTAGGCCTAGAATTGCAGTCTTTATAATTTGTTGTATATCAATCAATGCCATGTTTCATCCCTTACTTATTATATTAGATTACACAGATCTACGTTTTAGTAAACTCTCAGTGCAACATGGGAACAGTGGTAACCTGCACTGGGAATTCCAAGGTCAAAGATTAGTTACTGCTTCTGAGCCTAATGTTTTAAAACATTACATAAGTTTGGTTGTACAAACTTATATAATGTATATTATTATATACAGGCTTCAAGTTATTTCAGGTCAGTGCTGTATCACAGTTGCTATGGCAACATTTGCTGTTTTACATTTGGAAATCTACATTACCTCACCAAGCAGAAGAGATTTTAAGTTTTAGCATACCTTTGGTAAAGGTAAGCATAGGTAGCATACCAAGTAAAGCAGCCCAAAACTATATACTTCTAGATACATTTTGAGTTTTCAGACTAAAGAGAGAAAGGAAGATGACTTTTATGAGATATACAAGGTCTGTTACAAAAGCAGTGAGGGGTGACTTAAGTACACATCAGATTGATAATATTCAAAAGAGACTCAGGTAGACACTTGCCTAATCCACAGGAGGTGCAGCACAATTTCTGTTTTTATATTAAATCTCAGTAAAATTAGTTGAAGGTATCCTCTGTCTAGTCTTCATTTCCTGCTTACGGGGCTGATATAGATTTTATTAATTTGATAAGATAGGCTGGGCTGAGTGAAGTTACCTAGAGAATCTCCCTGGCAAAGAATGGATTTGAAACTATAGCTCTGGTGCTATTTTCTTCAATCCAGTAGACATTCCCCTTCCAACAAATTTGCTTTGGTTTTTACATATTTATTTCCCAGAATACAATAAATAATTGTTTGAGTTAGATTGCCTTATAACATTTGATTTATAAATATAAGAATAAATGTGTCAAATTTTAGATAGTTACATAACATTTCTATGAGAATTGAGGATTCTCATAGTTTAAAATTGGGTAGGTAAATATATTGAGGGAGATATTTTTCAGCTTTTATATAAGGCTGCAGGTCATAATTCTTATATTTAGCATGTTCATTATATATGCAGAAGAAGAATCTGTAAACTGGAAATATTAATGTAGTACAAAAGCAGACTAAGGATTGCCTCTTCTCCCAACTTAAGAAAGTAAAAACTCTTGAAACGTAATATTTCAAAAGGACCCTTTTATTAAGCAGAAGTGACAGCAATGGATTCAAAGCAAGGTCTGAATACCCTAAAACAAGACAAGTAGGATTAAAGCATTAGAGACCACTCCCTTAAACCAGAATGCAGATTTTAGCCAATACACAAGTGTGAAGATGTTTTCTTTACCAGCTACCCTGAGAACCGGAAAAGTATGTATTCACATCGTTTCTCCTTTATTCTTTAAAGTGAAACAGCCCACATGGCTGTCATAAACATTCCTCAACGTTAAGGGGATCTCAGGGCTCTTAGGCGCTAGGATATAGGTTGTAAAATATCTGCTGAAACAGGCAATGTTTGTAAATCGAATCCAAGTCTCCCCCTTCTCCCAATTAAATGCCAGTATCACTTTTAGGGATCTGACATGCTACCTTCCTTAGAAAACGAAAGGGTCTACCTGTAAAAACAAATATAAACAAAATTTCATACTAGTATATTAATAAGGTTTGTTAGGGTATTGGGAGTGAAATTTTCTCAGTAAGGTTGGAGCCCTAACATGGTGTTTAGCGATCCATTCATTGTAGGCTGAAGGTAAATGTTTCCAAGCAACTAAGTATTGGATTTTCCCTCTGTGGATCCTAGAGTCAAGGATTTTCTTGATTTCAAACTGTTGTTCACTTTCAATCATGATGGGAACAGGTAGTGTAGATGCAGGTGGTCTGAGGGATGAGAATACTTCTTTCTTGAGTAAACTAATGGGGAATACTGGGTGGACTTGCCTGAGTGTCTTTGGAAGGAATACTTCAACTGCTACTGGATTGATGACTCTAGTGATGGGGAAAGGTCCAATGAACTTTGGCCCTAGTTTCTTCGATGGTTGTAATGATTTCAGGAATTTTGTAGATAAATATACTCTGTCACCAATATGAAAAGGTTTGGGTTCCATCCTTTTCTTGTCAGCTTGAATTTTAAAAGCCTCTCTAGCTTCCTTTAAGGCTAATCTAAACACTGGCCATGTGTTTTGCAAACTATCCATCCACTCCTTAAGTGAGGGGATGGTGGGTTCTTTTGTGGGTAGTTCAGGCATGGGACTGAAATCCTGGTCTGTCGCTACTCTAAAAGGGGTAAAACCAGTGCTTGAGTGTACAGCATTATTAAATGCAACTTCAGCAAAAGGTAAAAGTTCGGTCCAGTTATCCTGTTGAAAATTAATAAAACATCTTAAATATTGTTCTAGCACTGAGTTCAGTCTTTCAGAATTACCGTTAGTACACGTGTGGTGCGAGGAGCAATGAAAAGATGAAAAGATGAAAAGAGGTGCTCAACCCCTGGCCAGTACCAAGTAAGCCCAAAAACGCCCTCCAAAATTTGGAGGTGAATTGAACCCTTCTGTCGGAGATGATCCTTTGTGGAGCTCCATGAAATCGATAAATGTGTATTAGGAATAATTTGGCTATACTTTTAGCAGTTGGGATCTTTTGGCAAGGTATAAAATAGGTCTGTCACGACCCAAATAACAGTATTTCCCGCACTGTTTGGCAATTCTACAATGAAATCCATAGCAATTTCTCTCCATGGCGCTGAAGGCTGAGCTACTTTCTGCAAAAGACCTGGGGTTTTCCCCTGATGTCTTTTAGCTGCTGCACAAATGGGGCAGCTAGCTACATAGCTTTCTATGTCCTTTTTTAGTGATGGCCACCAAAATTGTCTTTTAATTAGGTGTAAAGTTTTCACAAAACCAAAATGTCCAGCTAATTTGGAGTCATGGCACCTTGCCATTAAGCATAGTCTTTGGCTGGCTGGAATATACAAGTTCCCTCCCTCCCATCCAAGCCAAGTCTTCTTTCATCAGACAGCTGGATTTGTTGTTCAAAAACCATTCATCAGTGGCCAATGCTTGTTTAAAAGTTTGGGTGGTGTCATTGTCCGTCAATGTTTCTTGTTTTGCCTGGGATCTGGTGATTAGCGGCTAGTTGATTGTTTTGTACTATGGGTTTGATTACGTCTGACTTCACACTATTGTTTTGCGGTTTTCTGGATAGCGCATCTGCCAGAAAGTTTTTTCCTCCAGGGAGGTATTTTAGAGTAAAATCAAACCGTTTAAAGTACTGAGCCCATCGTACTTGTTTTGGGGAGAGTTTCCTTGGGGTCTTTAGGGCTTCTAAATTTTTATTGTCAGTCCAGACTTCAAAAGGGGTCTTACTTCCTTCTAGGAAATGCCTCCAGGTTAACAGTATCCAACGAACTGCATAAGCCTCTTTTTCCCAAATGGCTCACCTTTGCTCAATCTCATTCAACTTTTTGGATGTGTAAGCGCATGGTTGTAGCTGGTCTTGCTCATTTTTCTGGAGCAGGACCGCTCCTATTGCCACATCGCTGGCATCTGCTTGTATGACAAATGGTTTCTCTGTGTCCGGGTGTTTTAGAATTGGTTCTGCCGAGAACAGCTGTTTAAGTTTTTCAAATGCTGCTTGGCATTCCATAGTCCAGTTCAAAGGCTGTTTTGGTTTAGGGTTGCCCTCCCCCTTTGTTTTTAAGAGCTTGGTAATGGAGTGGGCAATCTGAGCGAAAGCAGGGATAAACTAGCGGTAAAAGTTGGCAAAACCCAGGAAGCTTTGTAACTGTTTATGCGTGCATGGTAGTTCCCAATCAAGTACAGCCTGCACTTTTTGAGGGTCCATTTCTATGCCCTGGTGTGAAATGCAGTACCCCAAATAGTCAAATAGTCTTCTCTTGGTGGAACTCACATTTAGAAAGTTTAGCATAAAGTTTGGCAGAGTGGAGTTTGTTTAAAACCGCCCTGACTAGTTTTACATGTTCTGCTTTGATCTTGGTATATATTAAAATGTCATCAAAGTAGACCAGGACCCCCTTATACAAATGCTGATGTAGCACTTCATTTATTAACTGCATAAACACTGCAGGGGCTCCTTGTAACCCAAAGGGGAGTACCTTGAATTGGTAGCACCCGAGGGGGGTGTTAAATGTCGTTTTCCACTCGTCCCCCTCCTTAATTCTGACATGGTAGTAAGCCTCCCTTAAGTCCAGCTTTGAAAAAAAAATTCTTTTAGTGAGATGTGCTAGCATATCTTTCATAAGGGGGAGGGGATACATGTTCTCCACACTGATCGTATTCAGATTTCTAAAATCAACACAGAGACATTTTGAGTCATCTTTTTTTTCTCTAAATAACACTGGAGCTGTGATTTTTGGTCAGGCTGACTCGATGAAACCTCTTGCTAGGTTTTTCTCAATAAATGTTCTCAGCTCCTCCAACTCCCTCAGTGACATGCTGTACATTTTGGATTTAGGGAGTTTAGCGCCGGGTAAGATTTCTATTGCACAGTTGGTGGCGCGGTGGGGAGGGAGCTCGTCTGAGGCTTTTTTGCTAAAAACTTAAGCCAAATCCTTGTATTTTATGGGTATGCCCTCAGTTGGCATCACGTGACCAGGCATGGCTATTTTTTGGTTCTCTGCCCCCTCTGTTCCTTTATGTGGATTCTTGGCAAAAGTCATGTGCACCTGAAATTTTATGATGCCTTGTTTCCAATTGATTTTGGGGTTCCATTTTTTCAGCCATGCAAGGCCCAAGACTAACGGCCATTCCATGCCAGGTGCCACTATTAATGTAAGTATTTCCTCGTGGCTTCCGATGCCTATATGTAGAGACTCGGTGGCCAAAGAAGCTGGCTCCCCCCCTGCTATTGACCCATCTAGTTGGCAGAAAGTGATGGGGCTTTTCAGCTTTCTTACGTAATCCCCAACTTCCCTACTAGAGTTGGGCTGATCAAACAACGGGTGCACCCTGAATCCACTAGAGCGAAGATATTTATCTCCCTGTCCCAGTTTGGGATAAATAGTCTTAAGGGGAGGATAAGTGGTTTAATTGATTTGCTTACCAGTGGTTCATCTTCTGGGTCGCTTCCGAATGAGTGTGATTCCTCGTGCTGAGACACCAGGGTTTCCTCCCCAAAGAGGTGGGGGGGATGGAAATTCTACCATCTCCCTGCTCCTCAGGGCAGTCTCCTTCCTGCGCTGGCCAGCTTTTGCAAGTTTCCCCCTGGCGGATGGTTCCGGGCAGGTGTTTGCGAACGACACTCTGCACTCGGTGCCCCTCTTTTCCACACTTGAAACAGGCTGAGGATTTCGGAGAAAATGCGGTTTGTGGTTTGAGGGGCTCTTGCTTTCATTGGGGTGGGGATTTCTTTCATGCTCAACTGCTTGGTACTGGTTTCTGGCCATATCGATCTCAGCTTCTTTGGCAGTGATGTACCACTCATGTAGGTGATTTGGTGCACCTCGGGCCACACAGGCATTGTATAGATTGCAATGAATCCTTGAAACAGCTCACCAAAATATCCTCTGGCCAGGTCACATGACACACGAGGTCCCGGAATTCTTCAGTATACTCTGCTACTGGCCATTGCCCCTGCCTCCCCACCTTAATGTGGTCGCGTGCTTTGCGATCTGCTAGTGGGTCCTCAAACCGTTATCGCAGGGCCATCATGAAACGGTCGAAATCCCGCAGTTCTGCATTGGCGTTATGCAGGGTCACCATCCATCTGGCAGTGGCACCCTCTAGGGCTAGGGTCACAACTCGCATTCAGGATCCTTGGGTTTGGAAATCACGCCTGTACTTTTGCATGTAGGTGAGCATGTGTGCCACAAAGAATCCTAATTGTTGTGGATTCCCATCAAACAGGCCTGGTAGCTCAGCAGACTAAAAGCATTGTGATTAACACCAGCTGTCTGCAATTACTGTAAGTTCGAATCTCACCAGGCTCAAGGTTGACTCAGCCTTCCATCCTTTCTAAGGTAGGTTAAATGAGGACCCAGTTTGTGGGGGCAATAAGCTGACTTTGTATAAATATACAAAAGTATGAAGGCTATTGCTTAACGCATTGTAAGCCGCCCTGAGTCTCCGGAGAAGGGCGGCATATAAATCAAATTAAAAAAAAAAACTTCACCCCAAGGGAGGGAGTTTCACTTTCCAGTTGCGGGACTCAGACCTGGTTGGGAATGGGCGCTGGTGTGCGTGCTGCTTGGAGGGGAGGGTTTGCTGGGTCTTCTCCCACTGCTGCTGTGCCATCTGCTTGATAGGCGGGCTCCAGAAGGGGGGTGCCTCCCCTGGCATCATCCGCGACTGCTGCCCTTTTAGCGCTTTTTGGTTGTCATCCTGGCTCCCCTCGGATGTTGAGATTTTCCAAAGTTTCCATCACCAATTGGGTTATATGCCTTTTCAGACGATCCTCCCTCAGTGGTGCTTCAGTTAGTTCCCCCTGGTCAGTAAGGGCTTCTAGTTCCAGTTTCCACCCGGTTTTCGGTTGCTGCGGCTGAGGGTGACTCCTCTGGTTCTCTCATCCCAGCTATCTTTCTTCCCGATGCCAATTGACCAGCGGGGTTTTTCAGGATTCTCTAGGGTTACCTCATCCTCTCTGATGGGGTGTACGAAACAGGCATCCGACTGGGTGGTGGTTGATATCTCCCCCCAGCATTCGGCTTCTCCCAGTTCTCTGCTTCGTTCAGACATGGTTTGCAAGGTCCCCTCAGTAGAGCAAAGATTGCTTCTCTGGGTTGACCGTTTTGCAGACCTTGCTTTCTGTAAGGGTTACCTCTCCTCCCAACTTAAGAAAGTAAAAACTCTTGAAACGTAATATTTCAAAAGGACCTTTTTATTAAGCAGAAGTGACAGCAATGGATTCAAAGCAAGTTCTGAATACCCTTAGGCAAGACAAGTAGGATTAAAGCATTAGAGACCCCTCCCTTAAGCCAGAATGCAGATTTTAGCCAATACACAAGTGTGAAGATGTTTTTCCTGACTCGCTGCTTTGACAATCCCCGCATGGGTATTCTTCACTCCTATTGGTTTGACTGAGTGCCAATAATTTCCCTCTGTAGCTCAGGTCACGCCCACTTTACCTCCGTCCAACCAGTCTTTTAACTCAGTCGATTGGATTCAGACCTGAGTTGCCTTTCTCTACGTTTCTTTTAACGTCGCTTAATCAATTTCTTTCTTGGACTTTTACCTATTTGGTGCTTGAATTGGGAGAGCTGCACATCGTAGGATTGGCAGAGGCCTCCGCCTGGGCTGCCATCAGTGAGTTTGCATTCCTGGGGCTCCTGGACGCTGGCCGCTGACAAATAATTTGAATCCAGCAGCCATCTGGAGGTTTGTCTTCAGACGTCTCCGAGGATACTTTGCCGTGGGTGCAAGAACTGATTTCCCGGCTTGCTGGTATAATCACCTTCACCTTCGCAGCTCTCCGCACCACAGGTGGCATCGGGGTCCCTGCCAAAGGTATGGCATACTCCGTTAGTTGGGAGGACGCTTCGCGGCGGTTGACGTTTTCTGCCATTTTGCTTGTGGGTTTGGCGGTGGCGGCGCTGAGGGGAAAAGACCCTGCTTGTGCCTGCCATTGTGGTGCTGCATTTGGCAACCAACTTTTCCAAAGCCGTTGATTGGTTCGGTTTCTGCATCGGCTGAGACGGCGCTGAGGAGAAATTACTGATTGCGCCCACCATTTTGGGTCACCTTTATTTATTTATTTATTTGATTTGATTTCTATACCGCCCTACTCCCGAAGGACTCAGGGCGGTGCACAGCCAAATAATAAAACACATACATACAAAATTTAAAAGTAGAATTAAAATCAAATTAAATAGTTTTGGCCCAGACAAATTAAAACCCCGAACTATTTAAAACCAATTTAAAATTTGAATATATAAAATACTAAAAGATATTAAAAATTAAAAATCTTTTATAAAAGAGGGAGAAAATTAGGCCAGGCCCGCCTGGTGAAATAATAAGGTCGTTAGAGCGCGGTGGAAGGTGCGCAGATCCGGGATCCTCCATATCTCCGGGGATAGCTCGTTCCAGATAGTAGGTGCCCCCACAGAGAAGGCTCTCCCCCTGGGGGCCGCCAGTTGGCATTGTTTGGCTGACGCCAATTTCTGAAGCCATCGAGCTTTGGCGACTTGTGTAAGCTCTGGACTTTGATCAAGCCAAGCTTTAAGCAAAGCGAGGGATTGGGGACACGGCTCCTTCACTGCCCTCCCTCCTGACTGCGTCGCCAACATCAAGACAATGCTATGTTCATAAGGGATGTTTGCTTTCATAATAATCGTCCCTGCAGTGTCATCCTTGCTGGGGCAGGTTGTTAGTGTTTAATACTAATTATTACCCTTCGGCCAAAACAACCTTTCTCAGGGCAATGGCAGACTCTGCTCTGTCTTCCGACATAGAGCAGGACACCTCGCCACCTAGGGCTCCGTCACCCAAACCTTCAGGGAAGAAGAAGGCCAAAACGCACGCAGTAGTGCAGTCATGCACATCTAAGTCGACCAAGTCCGTCAAAGTGGTCATTGGGACTGATAAAGATGCCAGGCAATGGCACAATGCCTTAGAGCACCAATTTAATAAGGCAAAACTCCAGACACAACCTGATTCTCTACCTGTTTTGGCTCCAGACGCTGCAGTGAGCCAGCAGACTGCAATGCCCGGCTTAACCCCTCAGGGGGTTGACAATATGGGATGGCCACAGGGTGACCTCGTATTGGATCAACAGGGGCACAATTTTGCCTGTGTTCAGGGGGGACCTGACCCACCTCTGCCAATCCTTTCAGGGCCCATGTCTATTTCCCCTCAGATAACACATAACGTTCCTGAGGCAACGTTCACCGCTACTTCAGCGGGCCTCCGTGCAGGGGAGGGGCAAGGCTATGGCCCTGTCCTTGGATTTTCAATCCCTAGTTTCACAAGCGATTACACGCATATTCCAAGCAGGCCTACAGCAGGGCAGCTTCTTAAACCCATTAGAAGGCAGCGCCAGTACACACTGTGCTGCTTCTATTGCCCCGACAGCACCATCTATGGCCACCTGGAGGAATCTGTTCGAGACGATGATTATCTAGAAGAATTTGAATTCTCGGACAACGAAGGAATGATACCGGATAAACCGGCTTTTCCGGGGTTATTTAGACCTTCCTTGTTTAAGTCACTTCTACATAAGGCAAAGGTAGCCACTAACATGGGGAAGGTGCTTGACTCAGCTTCTCTTTCCCAGGAACCGGCCAATCTGAATGAAAATTTGTTCATGTTGCCTAAGCCTGACCATGACTTTGTGCCTTGCCCAGATCTCTTTTCACAGGTGATTCAAAGGCCGTGGGAGCACCCTGGGTCTCTCTCCAGACCTAATTGTCATGACAAGAAGCTCTACTGCTCAGCCCCGAGCTTGATGCCTTGCTGCAATTGCCATCTGTGGACGAGCCTGTGGCTAGTCTCACTTCCTCATCGGTTCTTGCTAGTCATGTAGGAGAAGGTCTTAAGATGGAGGACAAAAGAGCTGAGATGTCATTTCATAAAACGCACCAGGCGGCTGCCTGGGCCATTCGTGCAGCAACCTCAGCCTTTTTTTTTAACAGGGCATCCCTAATCTGGCTTCGCCAGTTACGGGACAGGTTACCTCCAGAAGAAGCCAGACTCCATCAGGACATGACTAAATTAGTGGCTGCAGCCAAATATTTGGCAGACGCTTCCTTGGACGTGGTGAAGTTCGCCTCCCACACTCTCGCATCCACTGTGACATCTCATCGACTATTGTGGCTCCGACATTGGAGAGCCGACATGAAGTCAAAATGGAGGCTCACGGCGGCTCCCTATAAGGGATCCTTTCTATTTGGTGCGGCCCTAGATCCTGTATTAGTTGAAGGCCGAGATAGGAAGAAGGTGCTGCCTTCATCGTATAGAAGACCAGATCGCAGATACTCACCTTACGCATGACAGCCTTTTCGGGCTGACCCAAGACCCGGTGGGTCCTATTTTCAACGATCCGTGCCCCAAGGATATTTCCCTTCAGAACGGGCTGCCTTTTGTGACTGTGGCAGACGTCAGGCCCAATTCAAGAGACCATTTTGAGGCACAGGATCCCGTTCCTTCCGTTGGGGCAAGTGACTCACCGCCACACCTTCCTATTGGCGGCAGGCTCCAACCATATTACCACCAGTGGGAACTTTCTATGACGGGCGCATGGATACTCTGCACAGTCACCTGCGGACTCACCTTGGAATTCACCTCCACCCCTCCAAACCATTATGTACAGTGCCCGTTGTCCGCACAACCTCAGAAGTGGCACCTCATGGATCTCGAAATCAACACCTGTTGGACATAGAGGCCATCGAGCCGGTCCCGGTAGATCAGGAACGGAACGGATTTTATTCAATATTGTTTCTGGTACCCAAGAGTTTGGGGGGCTGGAGGGGAATTCTAAATTTGAAACAGCTCAACCTCCATGTGTTGTATCGATGCTTCAAGATGCATTCTCTCAGATCCATCCTGGGATGCATTCAGCAGGGAGATCTGATGCAATCGGTGGATCTCAAGGAGGCATATTTATATGTGCCAATTCATCTTGCACACAGTCAATTTCTCCGGTTTGCCTACACAGGCCGCCATTTTCAATACAGGGCCATGCCCTTTGGCCTCTTGTCGGCACTGCGGATGTTCACCAAAATCTTAGCAGCCTTGGCGGCATCAGTTCAAGAAGTTCCTGTCCGTATGGTCTGTTACCTGGACGATGTTTTGATCCTCTCGTCCTCTATGACCCAAGTGGAACGAGACAGAGGGACAGTGATTCACTCCTTGCAGAGTCACGGGTTCACACTCAATATGGACAAAAGTCACCTAATTCCAACAACACGCATTTTGCACCTTGGTGCGGTAATAGATTCTGTGCAGGGACTAGTTTACCTGTCTCCAGACCGTCAGACCAGCATAAGGGACCTTGTGACACACGTGCTGTCCCAAAAGAAACTTCCCTTTCTTCTGCTGTCCCAATTATTGGGAAAACTCATCTCTTGCATAGCGATAGTGCTGTGGGCACGTCGCCACTCACGTCAACTACACTGGTTCCAATAGCATTCCAGAGACAGGGACGCGGCAACACTCTAACTAAGGTAGCAATGCCACCTTGGGTGAGATTGTCCCTTCAATGGTGGATATCATCAGCCATTCAAACCGGATCAGTCTTTCTGGAGCCCAAACGTGTCACGCTGACCACGGATGCCAGCCTTTACGGATGGGGTGCCCATCTCTAATCTCAACTAGCACAGGGCACTTGGTCACATTTAGAGAACACACACAGTATCAATTGGCTGGAGTTGCGAGCAGTGCTCTTGGCATTACTTCATTTCCGCCTCCAGGTCCTCAACAAACATGTACTCATTTTAACAGACAACATGAAGGCTATTGCTTAGCGCGTTGTAAACCGCCCTGAGTCTCCGGAGAAGGGCGGCATATAAATAAAATAAAATAAAATAAAATAAAATAAAATAAAATAAAATAAAATAAAATAATAAAATAAAATTAAAATAAAATAAAATAAAATAAAATAAAATAAATAAAATAAAATAAAATAAAATAAAATAAAATAAAATAAAATAAAATAAAATAAATAAAATAATAAAATAAATAAAATAATAAAATAAAATAAAATAAAATAAAATAAAATAAAATAAAATAATAAAATAATAAAATAATAAAATAATAAAATAAAATAAAATAAAATAAAATAAAATAATAAAATAAATAAAATAAAATAAAATAAAATAATAAAATAATAAAATAAAATAAATAAAATAAAATAAAATAAAATAAAATAATAAAATAAAATAATAAAATAAAATAAAATAATAAAATAAAATAATAAAATAAAATAAAATAATAAAATAAAATAAAATAAAATAAAATAAAATAAAATAATAAAATAAAATAAAATAAAATAAAATAAAATAATAAAATAAAATAAAATAAAATAAAATAAAATAAAATAATAAATAAAATAAAATAAAATAAAATAAAATAAAATAATAAAATAATAAAATAAAATAAAATAATAAAATAATAAATAATAAATAATAAATAAAATAATAAAATAATAAAATAATAAAATAATAAAATAATAAAATAATAAAATAAAATAAAATAATAAAATAATAAAATAAAATAAAATAAAATAAAATAAAATACAGAGGGAAATTATTGGCACTCACTCAAACCAATAGGAGTGAAGAATACCCATGCGGGGATTGTCGTCGCAGCGAGCAGAAAAGGGATGTTCATGTAGGCCAACATCCGTTTTCTTTACCAGCTCCCCTGAGAACCGGAAAAGTATGTATTCACATCGTTTCTCCTTTATTCCTCAACGTTAAGGGAATCTCAGGGCTCTTTAGCATCAGGATATAGATTGTAAAATATCTGCTGACACAGGCAATGTTTGTAAATCGAATCCAAGTCTCCCCCTTCTCCCAATTGAATGGCAGTATCACTTTTAGGGATATGACAAAGACACTGAACGTGTTTTAGTACTTAATCCCAAAATAGTTAATCAAACAATGAGGTAGGGAGTGATGGGAAGGAACAAAAACTCAAATATAAAGTAGGAGATACAAGAAGGCCTAAAAGGGTCAGGATCAGCCATAAAGAACTCAAATGCTGATATACAACACTCAAAATATGGGGAACAAACAAGGTGAACTTGAAGTACTAGAACAAGTATGATATAGTTGCTAATACTGAAACTTGGTGGGACGAAATTAATGCCTGGAATGTACTGATGGAAGGATACAAACTGTTCAAAAGAAACCCTCCTAGAATATATATGGGTCAATATAAAAGGAAAAAGGAACGACAATTGCCATAGGTGTATACTACAGGCCAACCAACCAAGCAGAAGAAATAGATGAACTTTTTGCTAATCAGTTAACTAATGTATGTAGAAACACACGACAGTAGTAATAGGGGACTTTAATTACCTTGACATCAACGGGGGAACAAACTTTGCATCAAGTGGGAGATTGAAGACATTCCTGACCAACCTAGCTGACAAATTTGCCATCCGAAAGGTAGAGGAGAGAACTAGAGAAACAGCTATACTAGACCTAATTCTTACTAACAGAGAACAAGTTATAGAGGGGATTGAAGCTGCTGGAACTTTGAGGGAGAGTGATCATGTCATATTGGAATTCAATATAATGCAAACACAAACAATAGAATATAATCAAATCAGCGTGTTAGACTTTAAAAGAGCTGACTTTTAACAAGCTTAGAGCTTGGGAAGGATTCCATGGATGAAAACTCAAAACTCCTGGGTATACATAGTCACTGACTGTCATCCTTGGGTGATAGTCTTTATCGGGATCCTAGTCTTGCTCTCAGCCAGTGGATCCTTGAACCATTGGCGAAGGGTTACCATAGTAACCCTGGTCATAGTGGTTATAGTTCTGTAGCTGGGGGGCATTGTCATTGTAGAGGGAGACCATCCACTCCACCGCTGCCCCCTCCAGGGCCATGGTTATTCATCCGGGCTTCTGCCGTGTCTAGTTCGGCCCCATACTTCTGCATGTAGTTCCAGACTTGCACCAGGAAGAACCCCAATTGTTCAGGGTCTCCCCCATACTTAACACCCAAGGCTGGGACCTTTGGGGCCTGGTACCTTTGAGGAACAGTCCCTGCAGGTGGAGTGGCTTGCGCAGCTGGGTTACCCAGCAACCGTGAGCAGCTGTCTGTGCAAGAGTCTCTTGGGGTCTTTGACTCCCCCTAACCTGTTGTATCAGGGACAGGATCTGGTTCAGCATGGCTTCCTCTGGGCTTCTCTCTGGGGGTGGTGGGATTCCCTTTGCCCCTCTTGCCATTCTGCCTCACTTTGAGCCCGGTGATGTCTAGTGGGGGAGCCAGCTGTAGCTCCAATTTCCTCCAGCTCACTCCCATGGTTGGACATTGGATGCTTGGTCCCCATGGTAGACTGCTGTCTCCTGGTTGACCATTAAAGGATAGCTTGCTTAATGTCAGGGCTGCTGCTGCTCATTTCCTAAGAAAGAAAAATCCTTGGCTCCATAGATTTAGAGAAAAGTACTTTTACTAGGAACAAACCGAAAGCAAATTGTTTCAAGCAAGCTACTGTGTTTCCCTGAAAATAAGACAGGGTCTTATTTTCTTTTGACCCTCAAAATTTGGCCTTATTATCAGGGGGTCTTATCCCTAAACTCAGCCCCGGAGGCTGACCAGCTGCTTCACCGGTGCCACTCAGGCCGCTGCCTCCAGCAATCGTGGCAGCTTTTTCATTGCTTTCCATGCAAACAGCACGACGTGAGGAGGCGAGGTGGGGGGTAAGGAGGGGAACATGCCCCACATGCACCTGCCATCCACGTGGACGTTCTTTTCTTCCTGGGCGGCGGCAGCGAGTTCAGCTCTCCAAATCTGGCTTGCTGATCTCGGCCGGTGAGGGGGAGTGGCAGGTGGGGAAGGAAGGAAATGGAATGTTGTGTTTTGGCACTCCTCTTTCTGCCTACAGTCTGATGAAGTGTGCGAGCAGGTTAGTGTATCTTCAGTAGGATTCTACTTTTTTCTTTTTTTTCATATAAAGTGCACTGTGAACAGAACATGGTCAGACTGCTCTCCCCTGTCTTAACTTTGGCTGCCTCTGCCACACGCGGAGGAACATGTTTTTTTTTTTTAATTTGATTTATATGCCGACCTTCTCCGGAGACTCAGGGCGGCTTACAATGCGTTAAACAATAGCCTTCATAATTTTTGTATATTTAATACAAAGTCAGCTTATCGCCCCCATAATCTGGGTCCTCATTTTTTTTTTTAATTGAAAAGTTTTATGAAAAATACAAACATTTTCACCCCCCCACCCTTCCCCCCTCAACCCCCCCTCCCCTTCCCACCCTCCCTTCCCCTCCCTCCCCCCACCCCCCTCCCTAGACTTCCCAGAACGAGCACAGGGTATAGCATTCACAAACCAAGAACTAAAATGTGCTAACAAATTATTACATTTCATATTCTCCCTAGGTCCTTAACTCCTTGTAACTCAGAAAAAAACAAACATAAACTACTTAATATTATTTCATTCATAAGCTATATGAATCTTCTTATTCGGATATTTCTTCTGTATGTAATCAATCCATTTTCTCCATTCCGATATATATCTCTCATTTGAATGGTCTTTAAGGTATGATGAAATTTTTGCCATTTCCGCCAGATGTACAACTTTTAATGTCCATTCCTCAATAGTAGGTGGATCTTCCTTCTTCCAGTACTGTGCCACCAGTAATCTGGCAGCTGTTATTAAGTTCAAAACCAGCTTAGTCTCTATTACAGTACAATCCGTAACTATTCCCAACAGAAAAAACTGTGGTGTAAATTTAATTTTTTTCTTCAAAATATTTTGAATAATCCACCATATTTTTATCCAAAAAGCCTTAATCTTTTTACATGTCCACCATATATGAAAATATGTAGCATCTTCACACTCACATCGCCAACACTTGGGTTGTAAATTTGGATACATACAAGCTAGTTTTTTTGGGTCTAAATGCCATCTATAAAACATTTTGTAAAAATTCTCCCTTAAATTTTGTGTTTGTGTAAATCTTACATTTCTAACCCATATCTTTTCCCATGTTTCCATCATTATTGGTTCACCTACATTTTGTGCCCATTTTATCATACAATCCTTGACTAAGTCTGTTTCTGAATCTATTTCCAATAATGCATTGTACAGCCTTTTTATGTGCATTTGACCTTCATCTCTTATTTGCTTTATCAAATTCTCATCCTGCTGCAAAATACCAATTTTTTGATCTTCTCTCCATCTGGCCAGCAGCTGTCCATATTGAAACCAAGTCTTAATAATCCCTTCTTCTTTTAATTGTTCCATGGATTTTAACTGTAGTCTGACTCCTTCCTTATAAAGGAGTTCCTTATATGTAATCTTATCTTGCTTTTGCTCTAAATTTATGTTCTCTATCGCGTGTCTGGGTACTGTCCATATTGGTAACCTATCATTTAGTTTATATTTATACTTTTTCCAGACACGCAATAGAGCATTTCTTAATATATGACTTTTAAAAGTCTTATCTACTTTCTTATCATACACTAAGTAAGCATGCCAGCCATAAACCAAACCATATCCTTCAATATTCAATATCTTTTCCTCCGTTAAGTTTATCCAATCTGTAATTGCTGAGAGGGCAGCAGCTTCATAATACAATCTTAAATTGGGCATCTTAAGACCACCTCTTTCTCTAGTATCTTGCAATATCTTTTGTTTGACTCGTGGTTTCTTCCCTGCCCACACAAACTTATTTATGCCCTTCTGCCATTCCTTCAAATTCTCATCTTTTTTAAGTATTGGTATCATTTGAAAAAGAAATAGAAATTTTGGTAAAATATTCATTTTTACAGCAGCTATCCTTCCCAGCAAAGACAGTTGTAGTTTTTTCCAGTTGTCCAACTCTTTCTGTATTTTGTGCCATAATGGTTCATAGTTATACTGATATAATTTCGTATTTGCAGTCATAATATAGACCCCCAGATATTTAACCTTCTTAACTACTTCAAATCCTGTTAACCTTTCTATCTCTTCTTTTTGGCTCCTAACCATATTTTTAGCTATTATTTTGGTTTTAGCTGCATTTATTTTAAAACCAGATACTTGTCCGTATAAGCAGGTTATATCCATCAAGGCTGTAATCGATTGTACCGGTTGGGTTAAGGTAACAACCAGGTCATCCGCAAATGCTCGTACCTTGTATTCATGCTGTCTAATTTTAATTCCCTTAATTGTATTCATCTCGCGTATCTTGTTTAATAAAATTTCCAGCGTCAAAATAAACAATAACGGGGACAAGGGACAGCCTTGCCTTGTTCCTTTTTCTATATTAAAAACATCTGTTAAACCACCATTAACTATTATTTGCGCTGTTTGTTTTTGATATATTGCCTTAATAGATTGTACAAATTGTTCTCCAAATTGCATCCTTTCTATTAGTTTAAGTAAAAATTGCCAATTCAATCTATCAAAGGCTTTCTCAGCATCCAAGAACACAAGCACTGCGGGGACCTGGTTGTTCCTTCCCAAATACTCTAATAAGTTAACAATTTGCCTTACATTACCCTTCATTTGTCTACCATTTATAAAACCAGTTTGATCATGGTGAATCATTTGCTGCATGACTGTCATTAATCTATTTGCCAAAATTTTTGCAAATATCTTATAGTCTGTATTTAATAATGAAATTGGCCTATAATTTTTAGGATCTGTATCGTCATGCCCTTCTTTTGGGATCAACGAAATAAATGCTGTCTTCCAAGTTGGAGGTACCTCTCCTCCCTGTTGTATATTGTTAAATAATTCTTTCAGCGGTTCTATCATTTCCTCCTGTAAGGTTTTATAGTAAATAGCCGTCAGACCGTCCGTCCCAGGGGCTTTACCCACTTTCAACTGCTTAATTGCTAACGCAATTTCCTCAGAAGTTATCGATTGATTTAAACTATCCCTCTGCTCATTTGAAATTGTATAAATATTCTCTTTCTGCAAATATCTATCTATATCTATATCTTTAATTTTATCACCAGTATACAGCCTCGAATAAAACTCTAAAAAAGATTTTTTAATCAATTGTTGCTCATAAACCTCTTTACCCTTGTATTTTATTCTCTCTGTTGTCCTTGATTTTTGCTTTTTCCTTAACAAATATGCTAACCACCTGCCTGGTTTATTGGCATTGTAAAAAGTATTATGTTTTGCATATCTTAAATTAGTTGCCACTTGATCTGCTATTAACATATTAAATTGACCTTTCAATAAATTGATTGCCTCTTTAATTTTCTTATCTGTTGGATTAGCTACTAAAGCCCGTTCCTGTTTACTAATCTCATCTTCTAATTCTTTTCTTTTTGTCCCCTGTTTCTTTCTATATTTATTATTCAAATATATCAAAATTCCTCGCATATATGCCTTACTTGCATCCCATACCATTTCCATCAATGTGCCCTTTTGCATATTCATAACAAAAAATTCTTTCATAAATTTTTTACACTCTTTTACATTTTCTTCATACCTAAACAAATTATCATTTAACCTCCAGGACCTCCTAGGCCCTTTCTCATACTCCAATTCCAGCCAAACTGGACTATGGTCTGTCAATGTTCTTGAGCAAATCTTCGTATTTTTCACCCTGGATAAAAGATCGCTAGTAATTAATATAAAATCAATCCTTGAAAAGGATTGATGTCTATCTGAAAAAAAAGTAAAATCTTTTTCTTCCAGGTTTCTTTCACACCAGATATCTCTCAACTCCCAGTCATCCATCATTTCCCAAAACGCTTTGGGCAATTTTGCTCTTGTTGACACATTTTGTTTAGGTCCCATCTTGTCTTTTTTAACATCCAAAACACCATTCCAGTCGCCTAACAGGATACAAGTTTTATATGCCCAGTGTGTCAATTTTGAATGTAGTAAATTATAAAAGTTTTCTTGTTGTTGATTCGGGGCATAAACTCCGATTACAAGTATTTTTTCTCCTTTTACTAAAAGTTCTATCGCTAAAAATCTGCCTTGATCGTCTGCTTCAATTAATTTAGCAACTAAGTCTCTTTTCAAATATATAACTATACCATTTTTCTTTTCTGGTGCTGCTGCTATGTAAGATGTACCAAGTCTTGCATTAATCAGATATTTTTGATCTTGTATTCTTATATGAGTCTCTTGTAAACAAATTACTTCATTCTTAAATTGCTTAAGATAGTGAAATATTTTTCTTCTTTTCTGTGGAGAATTCAAGCCATTAACGTTCCAAGTCAAAAATCTAGTTCCCATCTCTGGGCCTTTGGAGCCTCTGAAGCAAGTCCTGATGCTCTGATCTCATTTGAGTTTTAGGTCTTGCTCCCCCCACTGCTCCTGTTCTAGTAGTATCTTGAATCATTTCTTGAGTTGCCATCTGGGATTGTTGCTGTCTTAATTCTTCCTTGAGTCTAGCTGTCACCGATCTGGTCTGTCTTTGATCCTTTGGTAACTGCGAGAAATCAATCAGCGCCAACTCTTGAGTAGCCATTTGAATTTGTATTTCTTCTTGATCAGCCAAAGCTCCCCCCTGAACTACTGTCAAGAGCTCTTCTGTCTCAGCTTCCATTACTTCTTTCTTTCTTTTGCCTTCTGGTGATTTAGTTGATTTGGGTGTGCCAGCCTTTAATACATTAGTATGAAAGTCTCTTGCTTTCCAAATTGTGTTAAGCCGATATCTCTCTCCTGAATAAGTCACCACTAGTCCAGTTGGCACCTCCCATCTGTACTGTATCTGACGTTTTCTCAGTTCATCCACCAGAAAGGCATACTCCCTTCTAGCTCTCAAGATCTTAGGGGGGATTTCTTTCATTGTCATTACTTCCTGGCCTTCCACCCGAAGCTTGTTTTTAAAAGTAGCCTGTAAAATTTCGTTGCGTACTCTCCTTGTAGTAAAATATATCACAATGTCTCTTGGTAGATGTTTCTGTCTAGCAATCCAGGAGTTAACACGGTACAGCTTGTCCATCTGCCAGCCCAGATCATTTTTGGACTCCCCCACCAGCGGTGCCAATGCCTCAGACATCATTTCTCTCAAATTCTCTTGTTTATTCTCCTTCACCCCTCTAAATCTTAAAGCAAATTCCATATCTCTGTATTGTACCATTATTACGTCGTCTTCAGCCCTTTGAATTCTGTTTTGAGCTTCTCCTATTTTGCTATCCAAAATTTCAGAAGATTGTTTAATTTCCTCAACTCTGTCATCCACCATCTCAATATTGCTTGCCAGACACTTAAATGCCATTAATATATCATCCCTAATCCCCTGATTGCGAATTGCAATCTCATCTGACACAGCCTGTATCTTTTCATTAGTTTCCTTAATTTTTTCATTAGTTTCCTTAATTTTTTCATCAATCACATCAACAATTTTATTTTGGGTGATTTGGAGAGCTTGTTGCAACATCTCCAACGTTAAAGTCTGTGGATCCGCTGGAGGAGCAGAAACTTGTGATCTAGGAATATGAGCTGGGGAGCTACCAGCACTCCCAGTTCCTTTAGTAGGAACAGTTTTTACAGACTTTGAGGCCATTTCCAGTTTGAAATTAGTCTTTATATTTAATCAGAGTCAAAAAGAAGAGTTTCTCAAAAGGTTTCCCAATGTTAATTAACGTTTAAAATCCTCCTTCTGTCAGCACAAAAGCTTTTTTTTTTCCCCAAGCGAAGGGCTGCCAGCAAAACGAAACTTTTCCTGTAACTTTCCGTTTCCCCCGCCCTTTCAAGCTTCAATCGCCATATTGTTGCAAAGTACTAAGTGATTACTTCCGAAGGAGGCTCTAGGCATTGGAGTTAGGTAAAAAATACTTGCAGTCTGATTTCTCCTTGCTCGTTCCGCCTGCTGTTAGTTCAAGATGTTAATTCCCTCATTTCCATTCAGCAAGATTGGTCGCGGCTTCTAATTCCGCTAATTAGCTAATTAGCGGAGACATCCCTGGTCTGGAGCGGCTTGACAGGCTTTTAGGGAACGCGCGCCCTTCGCGCCCCAGGATTTTTCCTAGGGCGTTCGGGGGGGTTCTACCTCCACCTGCCTGCTCTTCTCTCTCCCCTTTGCCCAGGGGGAGAATTTCAAGCCTCCAGACAGCGTTTGTCGGCTGTTCTGGGGCTTTAACGGAGCCAGGGAGCAGACGCTCTCAAAAGAACGTCTTTCAAAGCTCGCGGAGCCAGCGGAAGTCTGGTCCTCATTTTACCTACCTTAGAAAGGATGGAAGGCTGAGTCAACCTTGTACAAAGACAAATGTTGAATTTGTCTTCTCACTGAAAGACCCAGATTTTTCTTTCTACAAGGGGAACTGTTCTTGCAAAGGTGCCATCACTTTAACTCTCGAAGCCCCTCACTGGAAGTGTTTTCTTGGATGGTGTGAGCCCTTGCCTTTGCGGCGGGCTTTCACCGCGGCCCTTGGACCTGGAACTCTGATTGGGAGCGCCTGGCCCATCTCTCTTTCACATTGCCTTTCCAGGAAACAGGCCTCCATCCCAGATTGCTGTGCCTGCCAAGTGGGCCCTTTGTCCCCACGCAGGCTGCGAGCTGCTTGGGGGCTGTGTTTAGATGTGTGAGGGGGGCCTCTTCTTTTCTTGCAAAGCCGTACTACTCCAGATGATACCGAAAGAAAGATGCTGGGTCCTTGAAATTGGGCCTGCACGTGGCGGAGGCAGCCAAAGTTAAGACAGGGGAGAGCAGTCTGATCCCCCCCCACGCGTCTCCATGCAGCCCCCCAGCAGCTCGCAGCCTCTGTGGGGATGAAGGGCCTGCTTGGCAGGCATGCACTAACCTGTTCGCACACTTCTTCGGACTGTAGGCTGAAATAGGAATGCCAAAACACACCATTCCATTTCTTTCCTTCCCCATCTCTCCCCACCTGCCACTCTCCCTCGCTGGCCGAGATTGGCAAACCAGATTTGGGGAGTTGAACATGCTGCTGCTGCCCGGAAGGAGCAGAACGTCAGAAATGGGCTCTCTCCCAGCGCCTCTTTTCTCTCTTCTTCTCCTGGGTGGCAGCAGTGCATCCAGCTCACTGAAAAGGCCGTTCTGAATGAATAGCAGGTGTTTGTGGGGCATGGGCATGTTTCCCCTCCCTTTCCCCCCCCTCCAGCCTCGCCTCCTCATGTCGTGTTGTTTGCGCAGCAGCTGCGCATGCGTCTAAGTATTGGGGCTTATA
This sequence comes from Pantherophis guttatus, assembly GCF_059756535.1. NCBI lineage: Eukaryota > Metazoa > Chordata > Lepidosauria > Squamata > Colubridae > Pantherophis > Pantherophis guttatus. Next base: position 180,402,292 of record NC_142063.1, on the reverse strand, counting down.
TTTTGGGGGGGCTTATTTTACCGCATGCACTCGAAAGCCCAATTGGGTTTATTATCCGGACATGTTAGTTTCAGGGAAACACAGTATGAGGGAAAACGCCCGAGCACATCAACTTCAAACACAGTATACAGCCCAACCCCCTTGTAGTTAGGCAACCGCATATGAGAGCAAACTGACTCAGCCTTGGAGATAACAGCAGTTGCAAAGCTGCAGTGTAATCTTCCCCCTATACCCTCCTTCCATTCTATGGCAGCAAGCAACAGACTGGCTGAAAGGGACTTTCAGATCCAAATAAACATTTGGCCCATAACATGTCTGATACCATTAGGCCTATATTCTCAGGAACTATCTTAATAGCTCTTACTGTAGGTCCTTGGTTAGGACTGTTAAGTTTTTACCAGTTCCAGACTGTGAATCGAATTGAAGATTAACCATAATAATATAATGATAACAATTGTCAATAAAGACAAAAAAATCAGGATAGTGGATGTGGCAGTACCTGGAGACAGCAGAATAGAAGCGAAAGAATTGGAGTGCATATCACAAAATACAAACCTGCAAACAGAAATAGAACAACTGTGGCAAAAGCAAGCAAAGGTAGTCACAATAGTAATAGATGCCTTAGGTGCAATCCCAAACAATTGGAGCACCACTTGAACACCATTGGCATTGAAAAACCCACCATCAAGTCAATTGCAAAAGGCAGCTTTATTTGAAACAGCTTCTATTGTTTGACAATATCTGTAACACCATCAAATATCAAATAAAATAAAAATAAATAAAAATGAGCTGTGGTGGCTCAGCAGACTAATTAACATCCACTTACATCTGCTGCCTGCAATTACTGCGAGTTCAATTCTCACCAGGCTTAAGGTCGACTCAGCCTTCCATCCTTTCTAAGGTAGGTAAATTGAGGACCCAGTTGTGGGGACAATAAGCTGACTTTGTATAAATATACAAAAGTATGAAGGCTATTGCTTAGCACATTGTAAGCCGCCCTGAGTCTCCGGAGAAGGGCGGCATATAAATCAAATTAAAAAAAAAAAAATATCCACATCTGCCTATTCCACGGTATCCCAGATCCTTAGAAAGGACTTGATAGGTAGACAAAAATGCCAAACCCAATCTGAACATCTTGTTGACTGTGACGAACCATAATTATAATGGCAGAAACAAGCAAAGGTAGTCCCAATAGTAATGCACCAGTTGATAACCATCAACATCAACAAAGTCAGCATCAGTCAACTTTCAAAAAGGAGGGTTTACTAGGAACAGCTTACTGTATTTTTCGGAGTGTAAGACACACTTTTTTCCCTCCTAAAAGAGGCTGAAAATTTGGGTGTATCTTACTCCGAATGTAGCTTTTTTGAAGCTTTTTTTCAGCCCTAACGTGCTAGCGAGTGAAGCATCTACCTCCGACTCTCAGCTGTGCTTTAGAAGCTTTTTTTCAGTGAAGTGATTTTCCCCTGCTCCCTCTGACTCTCAGCGGTGAAGGTTTTTTTTCAGCCCTAATGATGCGCTAGCGAGTAAAGCGATGTCCGTGATTTGCCTGCTTTTCTCAATGCTTCTCTCTCCAAAGATCAGTTGTGCTTTAGAAGCTGTTTTTTATCCCCAGGCATGGGATAAAAACCAGCAAACGAATGTCCTGAAGCTGACCAGACTAAGGACGCTAACCAGATGAATACCTGGTAGGCAGATTTCCCCCCCCCATTTTCCTCCCCAAAAACTAAGCTGTGTCTTATACTCCAGTGCGTCTTATACTCCGAAAAATGCGGTACATCCTGCAATGATATCTGTAATACTATCAAACATTCACATCTGCCTAATCCAGATCCCTGGAAAAGACTTGCTTGGTAGACAAAAATGCCAAACCCAATCTGAACATCTGGCTAACTATGCAACGAATATCATCATCATCATCATCATCCCCTGCGTCTTCACTTCCACCACCACATATCTACAATGTTCTTCTGTCAATAAGAGATGTGTCTTCAGTTTTGATTTTATGTATAAAACAACTCCATTTAACTTTTCCATTTGCCGATATAAATTCATCTCCCAACGTTGTAGTTATCAAATGTTTTAAATCTTTTTTTCCTGATATTTTTTGCAAACGTATCACATCTTGATTCAATTTTTTTTCAAATAGTGAAAGATCTTCCTCTTGTGAAGGGCATTAGCCCCATTTATATTCCATGTTACATATTTTAAATTCTATTTAGGCAAAGAAACTATCAAAACCTTTATCTGTGGTTCCCATCTCCACAGCTTGTTATGTATCTTGGAGTTGAATATCTGTTGCTTTTTGAACCAATTTCATTGACTCCTATTCCAGTTGTGTCCCACATATAGTAATGAAGCTTTCTGAAACAAATTCAGTCTAAATCTTTGTTGGTGCAAAGTAGAGATCACTCTCCAATTTATCCTAAAGAAATGGGACCTTTGTTTTTAAAAGTTCTGTAAAAACTGAGTAATCCTTTCTTTTTTTCAAAACGCTTATATCTTTACCATCAATCCTCAACTTTTATTCAAAGTGATTAATATCTCTTCTTTTATGCTTCTCCTCAAGAAGTAAACCAAAACATCTTTTGTCAGACCTGCCTCAGATTGATCCTTTAAATTTAGAATTCTCGATCCTTTTTGGCTTTCTGGACTGGCAAGGAGGGAAGGGTATATGATTCCATGTGAGTAGCTGGCAAGGTTGCATGCAACTTCATTTGCATATGCTGCTTGCACAATGGAGCACCTGTGCTCACCCGCTTATGTGAGCGGGGATGCATGCATGCACTCACCTTCCACTTTCATGGCCCAGTTACAAAAGGCTTAAGGCCCAGTAGTGGGCCTCAGCCCTGGGGTTGGGGACCCATGCTTGCTTGCTTGCTTTTCCTTTGCTTTTTTTAATTTATATGCCGCTCTTCTCCGGAGACTCAGGGCGGCTTACAATGCATTAAGCAAAGCCTTCATACTTTTGTATATTTATACAAAGTCAGCTTATTGCCCCCACAATCTGGATCCTCATTTCACCTATCTTTGAAAGGGTGGAAGGCTGAGTCAACCTTGAGCCTGGTGAGATTTGAACTTGCAGTAATTGCAAGCAGCAGATGTTAATAACAGTTAATAACAGTGTTTTAGTCCACTGTACTACAGGCTCTAAGTAAGAATCATTATTAGCTCCATTTGTTGAGAAATAGATAGTTTAATAGAGATCAAGTGAACTACAGTAATGCAAAGCCAGAACATGTGCTGTGATATGCACGCCAAATCCCTAAATTCTACTCCCCCCACATGTCTGCCTCTTGCCCACCAATCAAGTTTTTACAAGATGTTTCTATTATAATTGGTGAATCCAGGTTGGTATGTAGCTTTCCCTTTTTGTAGATGGGTGACCTAGGAGCAGCATCTCAACATTTATGTAAAGCCGCTGGGTGAGATCATCCGTGGCTTTGGGGTGGAGTTTCATCAGTACGCTGATGACACCCAGCTGTACATCTCCACCCCAGGCCACCCCAACGATGCCCTTGAAGTGATGTCCCAGTGTCTGGAGGCCGTGCGGGCCTGGATGGGGAGAAACAGGCTCCGACTCAACCCCTCCAAGACCGAGTGGCTGTGGCTTCCAGCGTCCCGATATAGCCAGCTGACGCCATCGCTGGCTATTGGGGGCGAATCACTCGCCCCCACGGAGAGGGCTCGCAACTTGGGCATCCTCCTGGACGCACGGCTGTCTTTAGAAGATCATTTGATGGCCGTGGCCAGGGGGGCTTTTTATCAGGTTCGCCTGATACGCCAGCTGCGCCCCTTTCTAGATCGGGACTCTCTACGCACAGTCACTCAGGCACTAGTCATTTCCCGCCTGGACTACTGCAACGCTCTCTACATGGGGCTCCCCCTGGGGTGCACCCGGAGGCTCCAGCTGGTCCAGAACGCGGCCGCGCGGGGGATTATGGGGGCGACGAGGCGCTCCCATGTGACACCTCTCCTGCGCGAGCTGCACTGGCTCCCAGTGGTCTTCTGGGTGCGCTTCAAGGTGTTGGTGACCACCTTTAAAGCGCTCCATGGCTTAGGGCCGGGGTATTTACGAGACCACCTTCTGCCACCAATAGCCTCCCACCGGCCAGTACGCTCGCACAGAGTGGGCCTCCTCAGGGTGCCGTCCGCCAGACAATGTCGGCTGGCGACCCCCAGGGGGAGAGCCTTCTCTGTGACGGCGCCCACCCTCTGGAACAACCTTCCCCCAGAGTTACGTATAATAACAGACCTCCGGATTTTTCGTCGGGCCCTGAAAACCTATTTATTTCAACAAGCTGGGCTGGCCTGAGTTAAATTTTAAATTGATTTTAAATTGGGTTATCTTAATTTCGGCCAAAATATTTAATTATTTTAATACTGTTCTTAAATTTTGTATGCTTTGTTTTTATCTTGGCTGTGCACCGCCCTGAGTCCTATTGGAGAAGGGCGGTATAGAAATTTAATTACTAAATAATAAATAAATAAATAAAATGGCTTCTACTTTTGGTGTCCCCCACCCCACCCCCAAGCATCCACCTCCCTTCATTCCCCCACAGTTCATGGCAATCTGTCACCACATAATAGGGGTGACAAGGTGGCAGCTGACATTCTGTCCTCCTTGTGTTAGTCCTGGAAACGGAAAGGAACAGAAAAATTAATATTTAGCATGGCTTATCAGGATCCTGGGCATGGGACCTCTGCAAGATATTAGGTGCCTGCATCCGTTGGGTGGCCACCCATTTGGCTTCCGATGAGGAGAAATGTTTCCAAGAAATCAGGTATTGGAGTTTGCCCCTATGTAGACATGAGTCTAAAATTTCCTTCACTTTGTAATGTTGCTCTCCCTGAATGATGAGGGGTCTTTGTAGTAAGGAGGTTTTGGCCACGTTAAATAGACTACAGTGGAAGATGGGGTGAATCCTCCTAAGGTTTTTTAGTAATTTTAGTTCAACAGTTAACAAGGTTAATAATTTTTATAATGGAGAAAGAGCCACAAATTTAGAACCAAGCTTTCTCGAAGATTGCAGATATTTGGTAGACTTATAAACTTCACCCCCACACGAAAGTCCTTTTGCGGGGCTCTCTTTGTCAGCATATTTTTAAAAACTTTCTGTAGCCTCATGTAACACCTGGTGGACCAGTGACCAAGTAGTTTGCAATTGCTTTATCCACTCAGGGAAAGGCATTTAGGCATTTCTTGGTTCCAGCATACAAAGTCTCTACCAGTTGCAACCTGGAAATGCTGCTATGTGCTATGTTGTAATACACCAGGGGTGTCAAAGTGGCAGCCCGCGGGCTAGGTGTGTCACATGCAGGCCATGCCCACCCTTGCTCCGTGAATGGAAAAACATTGTGAAACGTTACATGACGACAATGTGATGAGGCGAGTTTGACACCCATGTTATACACTAATTCTGCAAATGGGAGTAATTCTGTCCAATTGTCTTGCTGGTAATTGACAAAACATCAAAAAATATTGGTCCAATACACCATTGTTACATTCATAGACACCCATAGTTTGAGGATGATGTGAGGAACTTAGACGCTGGGTAGTTTTCTAATAATTTCAAAAAATGCCTATCAAAAATGAGAATTGAACCTGCACTCCATGATCACTTATGATCCTCTTGTGATCCCCATGATAAATGTGTTGGATGAAAAATTTTGCCAGGGTTCATGCAGAGGGGATCATTGGCATGCTACAAAGTATACTTCTTTGGAAAAAGGATTGGTGGTAACTCAAATTAGAGTGTTTCCAGAGCTTTCCTGTCATCCAACAATGAAACCCATGGAGACCTCTTTCCAGGGTGCTGAGGAATTAGCCACCTGCTACAATAGCTTTTGCTTTTTGCCCACTAGCCCTTTTACAGCAGCACAGATAGGATAACAAGCTATGTAGTTGGCTGGCATGTAGAATTTACAAGGCATCTCCTAGAAAATTCTTCCCCCCGGGTAAGTACTTTAACATAAAATTAAATCGATTGAAGTATTGTGTCCACCTCACTTGTTTAGGGGACAGCTTTCGGGTTTTTCTCAGTGCTTCAAGGTTTTAATGATCTGTCCAGACCTCGAAAGGAGGCAACGGGAGCCCCACCAGGTCTGCTCCAGCCATTGCCGATGCCCGAGAGACCCTTGGGAGAAATTTCCATGGATTTCTTTTTTTTTATTGAAAAAGTTTTTCAAATACAAATTTTTTCCCCCTTCTTTTTCCCCCCTCCTCCCTAACCCCCCCTCCCCTCCCTCTGTGGCTTCTTCAAAATAAAACCCAAATTATATAGATTATATAATTATATAATACTTTACCATCCCCTTACTCCATCCCCCATATGCTAACCCTTTCTTTCTAATAATATTATTATATCCCCCTTATACTATACATTTCAAAATAACATTCTACTATAACATTATATAATAACTCCTAATTTAGCATAATAATATTATATCTCCCAGTTTGGCAATTTCTACTCATAATCTACCCTTTTTCTGCCCCCCCATACATATATCTCTTAAATCAAATCTTTTATGTATATTAATATAACATTTCAAAGCAACCTTCCACTATAAGACTATATAATAAATCCTAATTTAACATTTATTCAATTCATAGTCTACCCATTTCCTCTACCCCCATCGATATATCTCTTAACTCAAATCTTTTACATATATTCATATCTAAACATAATATCCCTTTTCTTAAACTAAACAATCAATAAGCTAACCTGTCTCCACCCACTTTCCTACAAAACTACCATACTTAATAATTCTTAATATCTTTATTCTTCTGCCCACACCTAAAAAATATTCCCTTATGTAAATAAAATCCTCTTAAAAAAGACTTTAAGCTTATAATCCATATGATATCTTCTGTAATGTCTTTCAGCTGGATTGTTAACTCCATCACCCATGTTAGAGTAACATCACATCCTAATTCCAACAGTATGTTCAGTATCTTCAATTACCATTTGCCCCCATCAATAACAAATATCTTCTAAAAAAAACCAAAAAAAAAAAAACAACTACCCGAGTGACTTTATATTTATATTCCATATAGTGTCTATAGTGGTGTCTTTCATCCAAATTATTAATTCCAACCACCGTAATAGGGTAACAGCCAGATCATCTGTGTGCCCCAATTCCATATCTCTCTAGCCTTGTAGCTCAGCATAAACGTAGTACATTTATCAAAGAATCCAAAAAAAAGATAGTTCCAATCCATTCAGTTTAAGGCCCTTTTCACATCCCAAAAATACAGCACTGCAGAGGTCTGTCACTCTCCTCAGGATAATATAAACCAATACTTTGCCTCAACTATCTTTTCATATATTCAATCATCTCTTAAATAACTGGCATTACACTGTTGTTTAGTTTAAAAGTTTTTGTTTTTGTGAGACCTGCTTCTTCTTTTCTTGACTTTTTGTGGGTTAGATCTCCATCCTGATTTCCTTTCTATAAATTGTATATCAACTGTTTGGTTTTCATGCTGATCTATAACTTGATCTTGTTGGTTTTGCTTTTGTGGCTTAAATCTCCATTCTGGTTCTATGAGTTGTATATCAACTGATTGATTTCCATGCTGGTCTGTAACTTGATAAGTCATCACATTAGAATCCAGAGCCGCCTCTCTTGTATTTATAAGTAGTCCAGCTGAGACCTCTGAAGGAGAATCCAGAAGTGGCTCATCTACAAAGACCTCTGTAACTTGTTGTTTTTCCATTACTTCCACCTCCTTCTGCTTATCTTGAATTTCTATCTCTTGTTGATTTTGCTTTTGGAGAACCTTGTAGTAAAATTCTTCCGCTTTTTCAACAGTATTTAGCTGATATCTTTCTCCTTGATATCTCAATATTATACCAACTGGAATGTCCCACCTGAATGAGATGTTTTGTTTCTTTAGCTCAGTCACCAAAAATCCAAACTTCTTTCTATCTTTTAGCATCTTAGGCGGCAACTCTTTATATATCCAGATCTTTCTTCCATACAATTGTAGAGTAGAATTAAAGGATTTTTGCACAATATCATTTCTTATTTCTTTATCTGTGAAGTAAATCACCACATCTCTAGGCAATTGCCTTTGCTTTGCAATCCAAGAATTTATTCTATAGGCCTTGTCAATCTTACAAGATACTTCCTCAGGATGAACCTTTAAAATCCCGGCCAGAACTTGAGCAGATATTTTTCTTAAATCATCTCTATTATTTTCCTGTAACCCTCTCATTCTCCTGTAGTCGGGCACGGGAGTCAGGATGGGTGGAGACTTGGTTGAGTTTGATTGGACCGGGTCTGCAGAATGAAAGAAGTCCCTCCTCCTGATGTAGCTGTCAGTTTTTCGACTCGGTCGAGTTTGGACCAGTCGTGTCTAGTGACAGCTCTTCAGTTTAAAAAAAAAAAAAAGAAAGAAAGGGGAGAAAACCTCGTTAAATTGCGTCTGCTGGCAGCCTATTCCAGCGTGTGAGCTTGTTTCGCTCCGCTGACGACAGATCGGAGGTCTGATAGCCGGCTGGTAATCTTCGGCCATGCGCACGAGTTCGCTCCGCCGCGTTCGGCCTTGCTAGCTCTGGCGGCGCTGAGAGAGCGATCGGACGGCAATTTGATTGACAGCGGCTGCTGCGCACCCCGAGCGCTCCGTTCTGTAAGTGACATGGCCGGCTGGCAGGCGCTTCTTTAGAGCAGCCCGCATGGTTCGTCTGGGTCCTTTCTTCCCGTGCGGAACACGGACGACTTTGCCGGCTCTGAAGGGCGATCGGACTGCGTTTAGATTGACAGCGGCTGCTGCGCGCCCGAGCATTCCCTTTCTGAAAGCATCCTTGCCGGCTGGCAGGCGCTTCTCCACAGCGGCCCATGTGGTTTAGCTGGGCCTATTTCTTCCCGTGCGGAACACGGACATCAGCTAGCGGCCCCTCAGCATGCGGGATTCTACGCCTGCCTTTATAGTGCTTCGACCGGCTGGCAAGCACTCACGAGCCCCATTTGGCCAGTTTCAGGCTCCTACTCTACCACAGTGAGTTACGGCCTCGCAGGCCATCGGTGGGTCCTTATCTGATTTATTCTCGGATTATTCTCCTCAGCGGCCATTTTATAGCCCTTCTAAAATGGCGGACGCCAGGGCTCATGGTGATCCCAAGACAGGGAAACGCTCCCACAAACGAAAGGGTTTGCCAGGGGAATCCTCCTTAGCCTCTATTCCCAAAAAGCCTAGAGCCCAAATATCTCAGGAGGCCCAAATGTCTAAGGATGAAGAGAGGCGGCACAAGGCCATAGAGAAGGCCTGTAACAAAGCGGCATCCTCATCCAAGGTGCAGTCTGACACATTAACTGTCCAGGCCCCTTCAGCGGAATCCATTCCTGTGGAAGCTAACCCTTCATCCATCCTGGAGCCTAATCTGTCTCCTGATATTTCTGTCACGGATGATTTTATTGCTCCTGATACAGCAGTACTTTTCTTCTCCGGGAGAAAGCAGCTACAAAGTCGTATTTCTCCTTCTGATGTTCAGGCACATCAGGATATAAACAAGATTTGGGGGGCAATGGAGTTTTCGGTGGACGCCACCTTAAATGCCGCTAGGTTTTCCGCCAAGGCCATTGGTTCGGCAGTTACAGCTCGTCGGCTACTCTGGTTAAGATCCTGGCAGGCGGATGTTCGCAGTAAGTGGCGCCTAGCTTCATCTCCCTTTGCGGGCGATAAGTTATTTGGAGCCTCCCTTGAGCCTCTTCTTATCGAGACTAGGGACCACCGGAAGATTTTACCGGCCATGACTCGTCGATCGGACAATCGTTCATCCGGTTCCTTTCGTAATCAGTCCTTTTGAGGTTCCGACTCAAGCTTTTACCAGCAGAGATCCCACCATTCCGACCAACAGAGGGGATCCTTCAATCGAGATAACCAGGTCAGACAGGGGTCCAGATTTCCCCCCAGGAGGGCTGCCCGTGGGGGTAGAGGACGTCCCTTCCGGAGGACCTGTTAAGAGTCACGGGCCTTCATGGCTCGGGGGCCGTTTGGCTCTTTTCTTCCCTTCATGGGAAGCATCGGTGTCTGATGCTTGGGTAAAGAATACTGTTAAATTTGGTCTTTCTCTAGAATTTGTTTCCATTCCCCCTAGTAGGTTTTTACGTTGCCCAGTTTCCCTTAATCCCCTTAAGAGGGCCCAGGTGGAAGCTGCCATCCGTCACTTATTATCTATTCGGGCCATTCAGCCAGTCCCTTCTAGCGAACTGGGCGAAGGTTTTTACTCTCGCCTCTTTCTGGTCCCTAAAACTTCAGGAGGATGGCGCCCGATCCTTGATTTGAAATCATTGAACCGGCACATAACATACCGCCGGTTCAAGATGCATTCCCTGCAAACTATATTACTCGGGATTCGGGAAGGAGATTTTTTATCATCTATAGACTTAACAGAAGCTTACCTCCATGTTCCCATCCTGTCCGACCATCATCGGTTTCTCCGCTTCTGTTATAATAACAAACATTATCAATACAGGGCTCTACCCTTTGGTTTGTCCTCGGCCCCTAGAGCCTTTACTAAGATAATGGCAGCTCTCATGGGCTACATCTCGTCCGTCCCCATCAGAATCTCCTTTTATTTAGATGATGTTCTCATATTATCCCGATCACGGCAGCAAGCACAGTCAGATATTAAGGTCACCCTGCAGGTCCTCCAGGACCATGGGTTCTCTATTAATTGGGATAAGAGCCACTTAACCCCTACTACCCGCATTCAGCACCTGGGGGCGGTAATTGATACCCTTACATCAGAGGTCTTTCTATCACCTGACCGAATTGCCAGCCTGCGGAAGCTAGTTTCCAGTATACGCGGACAGAGGTCATCTTCGATCCTTTCCTTGTCTCGTCTTCTTGGCAAAATGGTTTTAACCTTTGGTATAGTCCCTTGGGCACATTTGCACTGTCGGGATTTACAATGGCTCCTACTTCTCTTTCAACGCGCACATAGGGACACGTCGGCCACAAGATTGGTTCTGCCTCGGCCGGTACTCCGCTCTCTCTCCTGGTGGACATCGGAAGTACTGCTCAAAGGCATCAGATTTCGGGAACCTCAGCCCCTCCTCCTCACGACAGACGCCAGTTTGTCCGGCTGGGGTGCTCATTTGGGTACGAACCTGACTCAAGGTCTTTGGTCTCTTCGAGAACAACAAATGAATATCAATGTGCTCGAACTTCAGGCTATCTTCCTTGCTCTAAAGGCCTTCAGGGCTCATGTCCGCCACCGAGATGTCCTTGTTCTAACGGACAATGTTACTGCCAAAGCGCATGTGAACAGACTCGGGGGGACCCGTTCCAAGGCCCTGATGCGGGAGGCTCAGCACCTGGGATACTGGGCAGAGAGACACTTGACTTCATTACGGGCAGCTCACATCTCAGGGACCCAGAACCGAATGGCCGACGCTCTCAGTCGGTCAGCCATGGACAACACGGAGTGGTCTCTCACTCCTCAGCTATTTCAGGAGATAATCCACTGCTTTGGCCGACCAACGGTAGATCTCTTTGCCAGCGCGTCCAATCACCAACTCCCGCGCTTCTTCGCCAGGTTCCCTTGTCCGGGAGCGGAGGCGGTGGATGCTCTGCTGACCCCTTGGCCACCCAATCAACTGCTGTACGCATTTCCTCCGGTCAACCTTATCCCCAGGGTGTTACGGAAGCTACTACAGGAACGGGCAGAGGTGATACTGATTGCTCCCTTTTGGAATCGACGTCCCTGGTTCGCCGATCTCAAATCTCTGTCGGTGTAGGATCCGTGGCGAATTCCGGACGACCTCATCGTCCTCGTTCAAGGACAACTGGAACACCTGGACCCGCACTGGTTCCAGCTCGCCGTATGGAGGTTGAGCGGAGCCTCCTAACCAAGCTCCCTCTCTCCGCAGGGGCCATATCCACGATTCAGGCATCTCGGCGGGCTTCAACTACCCGTATTTATGAGGCTACCTGGAGGGCCTTTTCTCTGTGATGTGACAGGCATCACCATCACCGTCTTCAGCCTCGGTCATGCTGGTTATTAAATTCCTCCAAGATGGCTTTGTCTCAGGTCTATCGCCCAACACGTTACGGCGCCAGGTAGCAGCTATTTCTACCATTTTGTCGAACCCCTCTACGGGTCCGGTATCCAAAGATCCACTGATACGCCAATTTCTTCGCGGAGCCTCCAACATTAGGCCACCTACTATTCACAGATACCCTTCCTAGGATTTGCCAACGGTCTTAGCGACGCTCACCGGTCCTCCTTTCGAGCCTCTGCGGGATGTTTCCCTGAGGCATCTCTCCTTTAAAGTGGCATTCCTGGTGGCGGTCACCTCCGCCCAGCGGATTTCAGAGATGGCGGCCCTGTCCATTCGTAAGGAACTCTGCCTGTTCCACCAGGATAGAGTGGTGCTGAGACTGGACCCCTCCTTCGTCCCAAAGATTAATTCCATTTTTCACCGGACCCAGGAGGTGGTTCTTCCTAATTTCTGCCCTTCCCCGGGCCACCCCCAGGAGAGACGTTGGCACACCCTCGATGTCCATCGGGCCCTTAAGGTGTATATCTCTCGTACAGCTTCCTTTTGTCGTTCCGACGCATTGTTTGTTTCGTTCCTGCCAGCGTTTTTGGGCTCAAAGATTTCTTCTACCACACTGGGTCGCTGGATTAGGGCCTGTATCTCTACTGCTTACGAGGTTCGTTCTCTTCCAGTCCCGCGCAACGTCACCGCTCATTCTACACGGAGTGCGGCCACATCCGTGGCTTGGTCCACCCGGGCTTCCATCGATGAGATCTGTCGAGCGGCGACTTGGGCCTCTCCGACACCGTTCATTCGCCACTACCGTTTGGACAAATACGCTTCGGCAGATGCAGCGTTTGGTTGACGGGTGCTGCAACAGGTCCGGTCTGTCTCCTAGTCCCGGGCCGGCCGGCTCCCTCCCGACTGGACACATGGCTTTGGTATGTCCCATCCTGACTGCCGTGCCCGACTACAGGAGAATGGGCGTTGGTTCTTACCTGATACGCCTCTTCTCTGACTGTCGGGCACGGCAGTCAGCCCCACCCTGCTTGGGGGCCGGCCCGTGGCGTAATCGATCTCAGGGAGGGGCGGGAATTCTAATTTTCTTCCTTATCGTCCTAGACACGTCTTCTGCAGCAACTTCCTCCTTTATTGTCCTAGACACGTCTTCTGAAGCTACTCCCTTGTCTCAAAACTGACAGCTACATCAGGAGGAGGGACTTCTTTCATTCTGCAGACCCGGTCCAATCAAACTCAACCAAGTCTCCACCCATCCTGTTTCGAGCATGAGAACCCGGCCTTCCTGGTCAGCAAAAACCTGTTGGGATTTCATACATATGTCATACATATACCACTATCCCTCTTTTTTTTTGACCTGCTAATGAGGTATAAGTTTTACCCAACGCCCGGCATTCTAACAAATGGTTTTGATCTTTTTTTATATGAGTCTCCTGCATGCAGACAATATCATACTTAGCCTTTCTTAATTTATTCAAAATCCTACTACGTTTATTAGGAGCATTTAAACCATTAATATTTACAGATATCAAACGCACTAATTCCCCCATTTCCTTTTTTCACCTAAGTTTTTACTTTCCCGCTGTTATAGCCTTCTTAACTGTTTGTCTTGTCTCCCTCTGAGGTGCTGTTAATTCCTCGACTTTTCGTATTCCCCCGCCCTTCTTTCCCGCCTTTCCTTCTCTCCTCTCCTCTATCTCTTCTTCCTCTTGCGATTCCTCCAAACTTCTACTTTCCCCTTCTCCTTCAACATCTAATTCTGACAAATTAAATTGTTCCATGAATTCTTTTGCTTCTTGAAGACTCCGAATCCTCACCTTCTTATCCCTCCATGTCATCAATAAACCTTCAGGCAATAACCAACGATACGAAATTGCATTTTTCCTCAGGAAAGTCGTCAAAAATTGATATCTGCGTCTCTGTTCCCTTACCCGACGTGGGATTTGTTTCAAAACTATCATCGGTTGGCCTTTATATGTAATAGTTTGATCCCTTGTTCATTTATAAAATTCCTCACACAAAGCTTTCTTGTTAAAACGAACATGAATTTCCCGAGGAAGATTGTTCCTTTTTGCGTAACTAGTGAATACTCTAAAGGCCTCATCAATATCCCGTTGGATCATGAGTCTATCTGCCTCCAAAGTTTCTGCAACTATTTCTCCTACAATGTCATCCAGTTTTTCCCCTTTCTCTTCCGCCACATTCTGTATTCTAAGGAAAAAAGAAGATCTCTCCATTTCCAGAAAAATTATTTCTTCTTCTAAGTCTCTATTTATGGTTATTTGTCTCTTCTCCCAACTGTCCATCCGTCCTTCGCATTTCTCCGTCTTCTTCTCTATCTCCTTCATTTTTTCCTCTTGTTGTATTAATGTCTGTCGTATATCTCCCAGTTCACTTCGCATCTGTTTAATTTCTTCTTTAACCCCTCTCATTTCCGCTTTCACATCTGCTCCCAAGTCCTCAAAGTTCTTAGATGTCGACTCCTGGTTTTTAGCCATTGATTCCTGGATGGCTTGTAACATATTTTGAAGAGCCTGCATAGAGGGCGTCTTCCCCGTCGCCGACGTATCTTCCGATGTTCTTCTAGAAGCTAAATACGTTGAATTTGGGGTTACAGCGGTAGGCAGAGAGATAATTTTCTTATTTGTTGTAGTAATAGTTGAAGATGTAGACATAACTGAAAACAACCACTGTTCCTCTACTCTTTGTTGAATAAATATATCAATCAAGTCTTTTAAATCAAATAAGTTAATCCATCAGCTCTTGATATATCCAAATTAGTCTATTTTCAATGTTTAGTATGAGGCAGTGTATATATATCTTTTTCCCGCCTCCTTTCCTTTCCTTTCTTTTCCTTTCCTTTAGTTGTAATATCCCAATCCACCACTAGGTGGCAGTACAAGACCAACCAAGGGCAGTCTCCGTCTTCAGCAGTGGGGAAAGAAGAAAAAAAATATCAAATCAAGTCAAGATGTGGCAAAAGGCTCGCCTCTTCTGATAATGTGACAAAGAGAGAAGTAAAAGAGAAAATCTCACTATGTCTTCAACAAGATCAGTCAATTATTCCTCATCCAACAGACAATATATTCAAATAAAAAAGGGAGAAGATGAAGTTTTGATAATATAAAAGTTCAAAGGGAGATCAATAACTGCTTCTGAGGGGGAAATAACAGCTAGCAGCAAGAAGTTTACAAGACAGCCGTTTCTCCGTTTCAGCCGCTCCCCCAGTAAATGGCAAATCTTATATGTTTCTTAGGCAGGAGGTTCAGTCAGCTCTGAGCTAACTTAGTAAAGTAGAATTCTTACACCACGCTGGCGGGCTCCCCTCCAGTTGGTATAGTCACGATTTCGGGGCGATCCCACGCCGCCCTCTTTCTGCGCTGGTATCCTGAGAAGAAATCTGCCGGCATGCGGGAAGGCCACCTCCTCGCATGCCCTGATGCCTCCCCTTCTTCGCAAGCCTCTCCACGGCTCACGATGGCGCAGGAACAACCGCCAGACACAGAAAAGGGAGAACTAGGATAAGCAGCTACACAATTCCTAGTCCTCCATTTAGCATGACGCAACTGGAAGCCCTCGTCTCCACCCATCCTGACTGCCGTGCCCGACAGTCAGAAAAGAGGCGTATCAGGTAAGAACGAACGCCCATTCTAACCGCAAATTCTGTGAGCCTGTATTGCATCATTGTAACTTCTTTTTCAATCCCTTGCTTTATATCTTCTGCATTGTAAGTCTCGTGACCAGCTTCCTTTTTAGACTTTACTTCTAAACTATTGTCTTGAACATTTATCAAATCATTTTCAATTCTTTGTATTTTATTGTCCAGATTATAAATCTTATCATCAACTTCCTCCATTTTAGACTCTAATAACTTGATATTTGTATCCATCTTTATAACAATTTCTGAAAAAGCATTAGTCACTGTCACAATCTTTCGTTGCAGATTATCATACTTTAGTTGTATCATTTCTTTAATTTCCTGCCTAAATTTTTCAAGATTCTGGTTCACAGTCTCGTGGTATCTTGCCATTTCCTCCAGGACAAATTCTTTTAAATTAAAGCCATTCTGCTGAGTCTGTAAACTCAGTGTCAGGTTTCGGGGCTATCTTAAATAAACTTCATTCTCAAGCGCAAAGTCTCTAATGAATCACTTTTATTTTAAGAATAGCAGAATCCGACATTCCTGATTCAAGTTGCAGCCAAACTGGCCCCTCCTTCCAACCCCCTCCTCTTCCGCTCTCCAACCCCAATGTCCCATTGACCATCATGCAGATCCATCTCTACATTCCGGCACGTTCTTTTCACAGGAATGTGGCCCCCACCCTCGACACCCAGGAAACACTATCTGTAACATACAAAAAACTAGGTAAAAGTTCATCTCAGCAATAAATCAAGCTTCTGCTCTATGCTTCATCTTGTTCATGTCAGCGCTGGAAGAGAGCCTAATTTGGAACGCTGACATCCGGCCCCTCTCCCTTCACTTCTGCGACATCACCTATCCCATAGGGAAAACACAACAAGATTAGTCTCATCAGCCCCTCCTTGGCTGTGCACCCCCCCGGCTTTCCCGGGTGGTCTGCATGGAATTTTGCTATAAGGCGATCAGCTTGAATGTTTGCGCTCTTCACCCAGGAAGCCTCTGACAATGGGTAACCCTTCCATTTAATTAAGTACTGAAGGCGCCCCCTGTGCCATCTTGAATCAAGAATCCGCTGCACTTCGTAGTGCGTTTGGCCCCCAACAACCAGGGGCCCAGGGGGTTCACGTGGCGTTGGCCTTAAAGTAGACCCCACTACAGGTTTTAGAAGGCTACTGTGAAAAACGGGGTGAATTTTCCCCAGAAGCCGTGGCAACTGCAATTGCACTGTAACAGGGTTGATTATTTTTATTATAGGAAATGGTCCTTTAAATTTTGGGCCCAATTTCCTGCTCGGGAGTCTAAGTCTCAAGTACTTGGTGGAGAGGTAAACTTTCTCTCCCAGCTGAAATGGTCTTTGGGGAGTTCGGTGCTTGTCTGCTTGTTCCTTATAAGATTGAGCCGCCTTTGCCAGCGCCCTCTTAACATTCTCCCAAGTTTCTCTCAACATTGCCATCCAGTCGGTCAAACTGACTGAGGAAGGGGGCAATCGCTCTGGTAGGGGAGGCAGTGTCCCAATGACTCTCCTGAATTCACGGATATGCTCTTTGATGGGCTTCCCCTTCTGCATTAGGTTTCTGAGCTCGTCTTCCACATAGGGGTCATCCTCCTCCTCCTCATAACGGGCTCTCAATAGTTGCAAGAACCCATCCGCATCTTGCAGCTGGGGGGGCCTGTTTTTATAGAGGGATGCTGACCATCTCTTTGCTTCTCCCTCCAGCCCTTCCGAAATGGCATTCACTAGGGCTCTGGGGAAAGGGTAAAGGTGTCCAAAACGCTCTATGTATATCTCAGCTGAATCGAGGAATTGGGCGAGGTTGTCTGGGTCACTGTCGAACTTCCCTCTGAACTGGAGTGGCTCCTCCCTCTCTGCCCTCTCCTCTCTGTGCTGAGCTCTGGAGGGCCGGCCTTGGTGTTGATAGTCCTCTGCCTCGTCTCTCATCCTGGGGTAGGGAGGTGCTGCCTTGTCTGGGCTTCGCTGCCATTCCCATCCCCAGCTCGCCCTTCCCAATTCACTTAGGGGTTTTTCTTTATCTTTTACATTTGCAAAAGAAAATTCCACCTCTAAGGCTTTTGGCACAGTCCCCGGGTACTTATCTGGCTCACGTTTCTTTGCTTGAAGTTCTGCGGGGAGGGAAGGCGGAGAAAGTTGAACCTTTGTATTTTCCAAGTTGGCTGGGATCACGACCGCTTCTGCTCCTCCCGTTTCTTGAAGCAGGCTTTCCTCCGAGAGCTTGGCTTCAGCCATAGTCCGTCCGACCAGATGTCTGGGAGGGAATGGGATGATTTAAACTCAGCCAGCCTGGATTTGGAGGAGAGTTTGGCTGTCTGTCAGGTTTCGGGGCTATCTTAAATAAACTTCATTCTCAAGCGCAAAGTCTCTAATGAATCACTTTTATTTTAAGAATAGCAGAATCCGACATTCCTGATTCAAGTTGCAGCCAAACTGGCCCCTCCTTCCAACCCCCTCCTTTTCCGCTCTCCAACCCCAATGTCCCATTGGCCATCATGCAGATCCATCTCTACATCCCGGCACGTTCTTTTCACAGGAATGTGGCCCCCACCCTCGACATCCAGGAAACACTATCTGTAACATACAAAAAACTAGGTAAAAGTTCATCTCAGCAATAAACCAAGCTTCTGCTCTATGCTTCATCTTGTTCATGTCAGCGCTGGAAGAGAGCCTAATTTGGAACGCTGACACTCAGAACTTGTTCACATAATTGTAAATGGGGGAACACCCCCCCCCCGCTGCTTGTTTGTCAGGCTTTATTAGTTTTAACGCCATCCTGCCACACAAACTCTTTTTAAAGAAAGAAAACTTTTCCCCAAGCAAGATCAAGTACAAATCTCCAAGAAAAAAGAAACTTAAAATAGATATTTTTCTTCCAGATTCTAGCCAGCACTGTTTATTCCGCTACTTTGTAGCTTGTTACAGAAGGACTTTCGCTTTTGGCTTTCTTCTTCTCAAGCCTCAGCAGTCGCCATTTTAAACTTTTTTTTTCGTTCACTTAAAAACGCTTGTAAAATCATTAAAAATACTTGCGATTTAGGGTCCCAAGTCCAAATCTCGTCCTCTTTAATTAAACCATCTGTTAATTTCGTTGATTGGTCTGGTCCCAGTGCCTGACTCTGCAAAAAGGCAGAGTTCTCCCGAGCAGCCCGGAGCAGCGGCGAACGGAAATAGGGAGCCACAACCTGCTCGTCCCCAAGAGTAAAAAAAGAACTCTGGGGACTTCGCAGAGGGCTCTACCTGCCCTCGCCTGCTCTGTCTCACATTTCCTTCAGGAAATGGAGTTTTTCGAGCCGCCTTTCAGATGTAAAGGCGGCTCTTTACAGGCAACGGGCCTGGCGGTCTCAGAGGACCGTCTGGCGGCGACGGAAGCCAGACCGGAAGCCTCGATTTCTTAATTGATTTGTCTCCATCTTCTGGGTTCATGACAGTGTTTGTGATAGTAGACCTGCTTACAGAGATTGCATGTTTCATCCCTTGTGGTTTGCCGACAGCCCGTGCCACAACTTGCATGTTCATTTAACATGTCTTCTGGCTGCACAGCCTACCTGACAGGTCATTTCGGATACGGGGGCTCAATTTATGGCAGAGTTCTGGAAAGGGCTGCTGAAGGCAGTATGTCACAGAAGTGAGTACATCCCCTCACATTTTGTAAATATTTAAGTATATCTTTTCATGTGACAACACTGAAGAAATGACACTTGGCTACAATGTAAAGTAGTGAGTATACAGCTTGTATAACAGTGTAAATGTGCTGTCCCCTCAAAATAATGCAGCACACAGCCATTAATGTCTGAACTGCTGGCAACAAAAGTGAGTACTCCCCTAAGTGATAATGTCCAAATGGGGCCCAAGTAGCCATTTTCCCCTCCCATGTGATGCATTAGTGTTACAATGAGCAGGTGTATTAAATTTGGTGTTATCGCTCTCAATCTCTCATACTGGTCACTGGAAGTTCAACATGGCACCTCATGGCAATGAACTCTCTGAGGATCTGAAAAAATGAATTGTTGCTCTACATAAAAATGCCCTAGGCTATAAGAAGATTGCCAAGACTCCGAAACTGAGCTGCAGTTGGGTGGACAAGACCATATAGCGGTTTAACAGGACAGGTTCCACTCATAAGAGGCCTCGCCATGGTCCACCAAAGAAGTTGAGTGCCCATGCTCAGCATCAAATCCAGAGGTTGGCTTTGGGAAATAGACGTATGAGTTCTGCCAGCATTGCTGCAGAGGTTGAAGGGGTGGGAGGATCAGCCTGTCAGTGCTCAGACCATACACCGCATGCTGCATTAAATTGGTCTGCAGGGCTGTTGTCCCAGAAGGAAGCCTCTTCTAAAGATGATGCACAAGAAAGCCCACAAATGATTTGCTGCAGACAAGCAGACTTTGGACATGGATTCCTGGAACCATGTCCTGTAGTCTCATGAGACTAAGAAAAACTTATTTGGTTCAGATGGTATCAAGCATGTGTGGCGGCAACCAGGTGAGGAGTACAAAGACAAGTTTGTCTTGTCTATAGTCAAGCTTGGTGGTGGGAATGTCATGGTCTGAGGCTGCATGAATGCTTCCAGCACTGTGGAGCTACAGTTCACTGAGGGAACTATGAATGCCAACATGTACTGTGACATACTGAAGCAGAGCATGATCCCCTCCATTCGGAGATTGGGCTACAGGGCAGTATTCCAACATGATAACAACCCCAAACACACCTCCAAAATGACCACTGCCTTGCTAAAGAAGCTGAGGGTAAAGGTGATGGACTGACCAAGCATGTCTCCAGACCTAAACCCTATTGAGCATCTGTGGGGCATTCTGAAATGGAAGGTGGAGGTGTGCAAG
Source organism: Pantherophis guttatus (assembly GCF_059756535.1). Lineage (NCBI taxonomy): Eukaryota > Metazoa > Chordata > Lepidosauria > Squamata > Colubridae > Pantherophis > Pantherophis guttatus. Next base: position 180,381,792 of record NC_142063.1, on the reverse strand, counting down.
GTCTCTTAACATCCATAAGCTCCGTGACATCATCATGGAGGAGGGGAAGAGGACTCCAGTAGCAACCTGTGAAGCTCTGGTGAGCTCTATGGCTCAAGAGGGTTAAGGCAGTGGTGGAAAATAATGGTGGCCACACACAATATTGACACTTCAGGCTCCATTTGGACATTACCACTTAGGGTGAAATCACTTTTGTTGCCAGTAGTTTAGACCTTAGTGGCTGTGTGTTGCGTTATTTTGAGGAGACAGCACATTTACACTGTTATACAAGCTGTATAGTCACTACTTTATATTGTAACTCAGTGTCATTTCTTCAGTGTTGTCACATGAAAAGATATACTTAAATATTTACAAAATGTGAGGGGGTGTACTCCTGTGACATACTGTATGTCTGTCGGCGCATCATCCGGAAACAGATGGTGGAACCGAGAAAGTGATCAGAATTCTGGAACAATATCTGTGCTGCTTTGTGAATCAGAAATGGGAAATTGGGTAGACTATCTTGCATTAGCCGAGTTTGCTCTCAACAACTTGCAACACTGCAGATGACACCTTTCCTGGCCAGTGTTGGATAACATCCTAATTTTTTCCCCCTCATGCAACTCGACTCGCCAGTTCCTGCAGCTAATGACTATCTTGCTGAATTACAGGCTGTCCATCGATCGATGCAACAGCAAGTGGATAAAGCCAAGGCAGATTATAAGAAAGACGCTGATTGGTCTCAGTGTGATATGCTGGCATTGGCTATGGGAGATCAGGTATGGCTGTGAACCCGGCACCTTCCATCCGACCAGCATGTCAAGTAATTGGATCACCGATACCTAGGCCCTTCCCCCATTGAAGCATTTGTTAACCCAGTTGCTTATCGCCTGGCATTGCCATGCACGCTCAGAGTACATCCGATCTTTCACTGGTCCCTCCTGGTTCCAGAATGACTGGCCTGTCCACTCCGCTGACCAGAATGTCCCCCATCTGAACGTGTGATGGAGACAGCTCTCTCGAGTACAAGGTTGCCAGCATCCAAAATTCCCAGTGGCTAAAGGCAGTACTTGATTGAGTGAAAGGGCTATGGACAGAGGAGTTCACATGGGAGGATGTGGCCACTGTGCATGCTCCTGTTTTGGTGCAGGCATTCCACAAGAAGTTCTCTTCACGGCCGCATTCAGACTGTCAGAACCAGGCAGAGGTCGGCGTCACATAATGTAACAACTGCTTTGTCCAGAACTGAAAATGTGAGTGTATGCTCACATTTGTGGAGCTGGCAGTCGAATCAGATGAATCAGAGGAGGTGGAGGGTTTACATCGGAGCCTGTGGAAGGCTCTGAGGAGCAAGAAGACTCAGAGACAGATGCAGAGCAGGGCCCCTCTACTCACGCTCAGGCAGAGACAGCTGTTTTCAAGGCTTGAGCTGAGTGAAGGGAAGGAACAGCTGGGGCTTGTCCCAGATGTGCGTATGCACAGAGAGGAGAGCAATGGAGGGCTCTCCAGAAGGAGATGTTAACAAGCCCCTCCCTGGCTGGAACATAAAGAGGAGGGATGTGGTTGCCATCGCTAGTTGCCATTGGCAACCATTTGTGCTACAGGAGATTTACCTCTCGTTGAATTTCCTTGCCAGGATTTCTTTGCCAATACCCAAGTTAGTCAGGACTCTGTGTTGGGATTGAAATGCTAATTGAACCTCCCTGTGGGGAACTCAGAGAATTGCAATTAGCTCAGCCGGTGTGAGCAGAAACTGCTATTGCTTGTTGAAACATCTAAGGCAGTGGTTCTCAACCTGTGGGTCGGGACCCCTTTGGGGGTCGAATGACCCTTTCACAGGGGTCGCCTAAGATCATCGGAAAACACATATTTTCAATGGTTTTAGGAATAATTTTATGGTTGGGGGTCACCACAACATGAGGAACTGTATTAAAGGGTCACAGCATTAGGAAGGTTGAGAACCACTGATCTAAGGACTTGTTACCTGGAGTTTTTTCTGTGAATGCAGCTTATTCCCGCCTTGTAAAGGGGTTTTCCTCACAAGTCAGAAGTTGAGTAGTACTTGCAAAGGCTGGGTCAGAACACTCAAGTGTGAATTGTTTGTCTGAGGTCTGCCAGTAGAATTTCCTCCAGATTGCACCAAGGTGATTTTTCATCTTTTGCCCCTCATTGAGGGCAATGACCCATTGTTGGTTAATTAGTTTAACATCATACCAAGATTTAGCCCATTTTTGACAATTTGGCTAGGAGAGCAACACATATGTGATGTGATTCTCTGCCATTGTCCTTAATATAAGTGTTGGACCTGGCTTCATGTATGGGATGAGGGGTTGATTCTGACAAAAGCATGTGTTTAAAGGCTTATGAAGTTAACTTTGGGGAAGTCATAATAATGCTGTTAAGAGTGAAGGGAGAATGAGTCCTTAAGGAGAGACTTTGAAAAAAGATTATACAGTCCTGAGATAAAGGGAAAGTTTGAGAAAAACTATCTCCATCTTGATATTGTTTAAGCATTGGGAAACTTGGACAGGCTTTGAAGATTTTGCTAGTCTTCCTTACTGCAATAAAGAACATTCATGGAAGCCCTGATATGCCTTGAAGGGCTGATAGGGGAGCATTAAACTAGAACAAAAGAAGGCTGGCAAAAGCCCAGAAAGAAATATATATTAGAGAATGAGCCCCCCCCCCCCCCCCAAAAAAAAAAAAAGCAAAATGCAAAGGAAAAATTAGCAGACCAGGATGGGAACAAAGATTTGCAGATTTACACAACGATGTTGATTATTGTAAGGAGAATGAAGGAGTATAATGGTAATTTATTTGATTTCTTTCCTGCCTTTCTTTCAGGAACTGAAAACAGTATTTTATTCCTTCCCTATAAAGTTTTGTACATAGGACTGAAATAAAATGAGTAGCCCAGAATAAACAGGGAATTTCTATATTTGCATTTGCACTGGATTTCTCTGGCCTAGTCTAGCACTTTAAACCACTATACTACACTGAATAATTTTAGAGGTAATGAAAGATGGAAGAAAAGATGAAAATATAAAAAATGCCGAATAATTGGTTACAAAAGTTATGGTAGTTTTTAAATGAGAAAATAATTAAAACTGTGTACTGCAAGACATCAAATGAACACAGGTGATCTTCATGAAACTTCCTTTTTAAAATTTTAATAAAGCAAATAAAGAAGAGGCACCTATTTCTATTCTGATAAAATATACTTAATAACAAAGAACATATTATTCCAGTAATTCTCACAATTATTATTTGAAAAATATAATATAATACAAAACAATACAATACAATACTCCATGAACTGTTTGTATATGTTAATACTGTTGTAGAGCAATATGCTTTCCCCCTTTTTCATAAAAATAATGTTTATACCATGAATGACATGAAGCAATAAAACAATTTTCTCACTTTTTGGTGTTGACTGCTCAGCTTAGTAGTGGTGTCAAGAATTTACCTTGTAAAAACAATACATTCAGATTTCTTTTAATTGCTGATTGCCTGTCTTAAGGTGGTAGTGTGATCTTGGAGACATTAGACTAAACTGAGAAAAACTAAAATAATTTTTGAACAAGATGGTGATTAATCACTTTTGTATTGTTGCCAAGAAAAAAAACAAGGATGAGACTATGAAATCTGAAGGTACGAACTAGAAGAATACTTTTTAAAGTATTCTTCCAGTTAAGTATGTGTATTGCTCTTCCACAAAGTACATATTAGTTACCACACAAACATCCCTGTCTGTATCACACAGTGGCACAGTGTAACTAATGTGTGAAGCCATTATCTAGTTGATGTGTATATACTACCATATCATTGTGCCAATAATTAATGTTAAATAAAACCTAAAATACCTTTTTTTCCAGGACAAATCGTTTTCTTCAAAATATTATTTTAGAAAAACCATTTTCTTCAATTCGGCATCTTGGTGGCTAATGATAATAGTAATCTGAAGGTCACAGATTAAGGAAGGCTAGGCACTTAACTATAATTTGTTTTGTTTTGAACAGGAAGAAATATAATAAGAGATACAAAAAATACTGTATTGAAAGAAAGTACTGGCTAGTGGCAGGCCCTTCCAATGCTGCTCTTCCTTATTGAGGGAGAGTACTTAAAGCATGGCATATTATGAAAGAGCAGGAGCAAAAGAAAAGTAGAATGTATAGGGAGGGAGGGATACAGGTACTTTCTATTTGATTACAGGTATTATCTTTATACTTTGTCTATGGTGGCATACCTTCTTAAATACAAATTTTCTTTGTGTAAGCATTCAAATTTATAAGACTTTTTTTTACAGGTATACATTTTGAAAACAACTTGAACAATCTACTATTCTTCTGGATTGCGTTGCTTTACAGAATAAAATGTTTTTCTGACTGAGAGTTTATCTAATGGCTATGAATCTGCTTACTGGATATACTTTCTATGTTCTGGAATACTGAAGCTCTTCAAGTCTATGTGGAAGCCAGCCTTTGTCATACTTAATTAAAGAGATTAGATTCTGCTAGCAATGAGTTCTCAAAACCATTCAGGTAAGATTAAAAAAAAATCAAGTCTTTTTTTGTAAAACCAAAAAATTGTGGAAAAATTACATGTCCTGAGAACAAATTAGGTGTTATCTATTCTCTGGATATTAAATATCTGGAATGAAATAAGGGACAAAGGCTTACAGCAGCCAGAATGTTTTATTAGAATAAATATATAGAGAAGTGCTACAGGATAGTATGAACAGTGACAAACGGATGTAAGGAATTCTGATTACCTGCAGGTCTAAGATGGGCATTTGCCAATTGACAAGGCAAGTTTCTTAGCTAAAGAAAGGCACTAATACTTTATGTGCTAAAGCAAACATTTATTACAAACATGCAATATTAATTGTTAAAATAAAAAGTGAAACATTCTTTTCCAATATTTTGATAGAATAGGGAGTTTGGATATCAAAATTGTTTTGAACTTTTACACATTTAAAAGTTTGGGTGGTAAGTTATACACTTAAGAAACATCAGAACAGAGGCTTTTGGATCTTGAGCAGAATTATCCAGTACATCTAAAACACACACTATAGGTCAGAGCAGAGTCATTACACTTGGCACCCAATTAGATTTATTCAGCAGGTTCTCTTTTGAGAGATCAGAAAAAAATTAACAGAATCTGTAAAGCCACTTTTATAAGTTCTTTACTGAAAGGTGGTTGAAAAATTCATTGAAACATACTATGTTTTTCAGTCGAAGTTCCTCTAGTGGAAATCTATTTGATTATGTACATTGCTTTGAAGAAGGGTTATCTTGTATGTTAGCTATAATTAAATATCTTGGGGGTTGGCCCAATTTAATGACATGCTGTGCAGGTCTCCTTCAAGGTGTTGGGAACAATTTCTTTTCAAACAGAAATATAGGTAGTTTTTGATTTATGATAACAATTGGGACTGGAATTTCCATTGGTAAGCAATGGAATTAAAAACATTACCACATACTAAGTGACAACATTCCCTGCAGTCCCTGTTGCCACCATAAATAATCCCACTGTTAGGCAAGGCAATTTCTTATCAGTTTCCTAGAACCAAAGTCAGTGCAAATGTATTGCTTAGCTTTCCCACAACAAGTGGAAAAGTAAAAAAAGTGAGTAGGAAGTTGCAAATTCCAGGGATGGTGGTGGTTCTGCTGGGTTGGGGAGTGAAGAGGCATGGTGAGGGTCTGGGAGAATGGATGAGAGGGATGGTGTAAATCTTGCTGCATGGAAGTGAAGCAGAGGTGTAAGGAGGGTGCACAAGAGGTGCAGGAAGGGTGCATGAGGGTACAGCATGGGTTGGGAAGTGTGTGGTGCAGTTTTGTCAGAATTTGCAATGGTTCAAGTGGGTACAAAAGAAACATTGTCGTGGAGTGCGTGGAGTGTGGCACAGGTTGAGGAGTGTGGCACAGATCGAGGAGTGTGCATGGAGATGCAAGTGTAGGGGTGGGAATGGCCAGTATGATCTTAGCATAAAGGGCCTGAGGGAGGTTGTGCAGATGGGAGAGACTTACCACAGTGACTCCCTGCTGGCTTCCCCACTGACTTTCTTGGGGAAGCAGCAGGGAAAATTTCAAATGGCAGTTATGTGATAGGGGGACACTGCAATAAGTTATAAGTGTGAATTGGTTGCCAAGTATCCAGATTGTGATCACATGACCACAGAGGTGCTGCGATCGTGGGAACTCTGAGGATATTGTAACTTTGGACAAATGGTTGTAGATGGAAGATTATCTGTGTACTTATATATACAGAAGTATATATTTCTTTTTATTACATTATTTTTCTCTTCACTCTTGTTTTTTTTCTTGCGTTTTTAACTTCTTTACACTCTTTAGTTTATATTTGATTTTACTATTATAATCAAAATATTTAATAAAATTATAAAAATTGGGAGGAAGTTGTGCGTTCCAACTATAGATAGTCCTAATTTAGTGATTGCAATTGAGACCAACAGCTCAATCATTAAGCGAAGTTAAAGTAAGAAGGTTAAGAATATGGTAATAGGAAGAGCAAAAGAATAAGAAGTAGTATTCATTTCATCTCTCTGACTAATTCATTATTTATCATGAGTTGGAATAATTAGAAAACATGTTTGGAGAAAGCAAAACTAAGTAAATATTGTGTAAGACTTTTTTTTTACATATAACAAAAGAAACTCTGTCAAGGGAAAAGAAGAAGAGGAATGGTGATGAAGAATCAGACTCACATCTCAATGAAATATATAAGAAATTGTCAGCTCAAATGATAGGAGTGAATAGTAAACTAGAAGACAATAAATGATGATTCAGATTCGGAAAGCAATGACCCAAATAAAATCAACTAGGCAAGGGAAGAGATCCGTTGCAGCCTACATTCAAGAGTTTCGGAGCCTAGCTGATTGACTAGTAGACTGGTCTCAGGCAATGCTGATCAAGTACTTCTGAGATAATTAAACCATGAGATAATCTTCACCTGTCTATCATGAGCACAACCTCCACCAGTGGTGCATGTTGGCTGGTGAGGTCGAGATTGACTTGGTGGCATTTCACAAGTGCACTAGCCAGGGCCTATGAAAATCTTACACCTCAGAGAGGAAGGATTCATCCCGGATGAGAAAAGGGAAGCCCAGCCCTAGGCATCATTTGTTTCCAATTTGGCAAAGATGGCCACTGAGAGGCCGATTGTTCTTCCCAGTCCCAAACTGTAAGGATCGCCTCTCCTTCCAACTTAAGAAAGTACGAACTCTTGAAACGTAGTTGTTCAAAAGGATTCTTTTATTAAGCAGAAGTGAAAACCATCCAGCTAAAGCACAATCTGAATGCCCTTAGACAAAGCAGTAGGATTAAAGTGGTAGAGACCCCTCCCTTTAGGTCAGAATGCAGATTTCAGCCAATACACAAGTGTGAAGATGTTTTCTTTACTATTTCCTTTGAGAACCCGAACAAACATGCATTCCCACCACTTCCCTTTAAAGTGAGACAACCCACATGGCTATCATATAAATTCCTGCAGGTAAAGGGAATCTCAGGCTTCCTTGGCGCCAGGATATAGGTTGTAAAATATCTGATGACACAGGCCATGCTAGTAAATCGAATCCAAGTCCCCCCTTCCTCCACTTGAATGGCAGTATCACTTTTAGGGATCTAAAAAGTCCTCACTCATGAAGCTCCCAAGAAGACAAGCAACCTTTAAACCCCAAGAGGGAGTGCTAAAAGGGATTGAGATTGTAGAGTTCACCTCATCCTCCAGTGATGGTGCGGGAACTCCGATCAAGGTAACAAAGTTGAATGAAGATAGCGACAGTGGAGGAGAAGATGACCCTATGGTAAGTAGCCCCCTAATCCCAGTGATGATTAGTGTAGAATTAATAGTGGCTTCTTTGGGGTGCAGTAGCATGATGACAGCTTTATTGGACTTGGTTTTATCCATTGCCTAGTTAGCCCAATGTAGTGGAGAGGCTTGGTCTGTGACTTCGGGTGTTCTTCTTTCCCTTACTTGTTTTTAATGATGCCTTTACAAGCAATAGTGTTCGGATCTTTTTGACTTGCCAAAATGCATTCCAGGTGTAACCCTTCACACCAGGAATATATTCCGCTTCAAGCTGTTTACATAGTGGGGTGGGGAGGGAATGGGGATTTTGCAGTAACCTTCCCCTGTCATGCCACGCCCACCAAGCCACACCCACAGAAACAGTAGTAAAAAAATTTGAAATCCACCACTGCATAACTCCATCTTAATATGCCATTCCTGGTATGTGATGTTTTGCATATATACAGAGAAAGAAGCACTCTTGTAATCTTTTACTTTTAGGCTTGCTGTCAAACATCAGCCATAATACTAATGACTGTTCTGAACAATAGGCAGGTTGTATTACACGAATGGCTATTTTATATGTGAAATTATGACTGAAATATTTCTGCACCTAAATTGGTTCACACTTTCAGGAAGTTTCTCCTTAGTTTTAGGTTGCTTCTCTCTTTGTTCAGTTTCCATCCATTGCTTCTTGTTTTGCCTTCTGGTACTTTGGAAAATACATTGCCCCCCCTTCTTTCTGGCAGCCCCTTAAAAGCCTGTTGCCTATCACACTTTTGGGCAAAGTATGTGAGCCATTTCCTCCTTTCAATGGTCCATGAAAGTGCATCTGCAGTATGTAGATAATAAAGTTGAAAAAAGGTGAACAACATTTTTACAGAATTATAGATATGTTGAGGCTGGGTGTGACAAGGAATGGCTGGAAGGGGAGGGGCCAGGCGAGGCACTGTTTGATGTGAGTGACATTGAGTTGGCCACGCCTACCCAGTCACATGACCAAGCCATGCCCACTATTACATGACCACCAAGCCACACAGCCACAAAATAAGCCACACCCACAGAACCGGTAGTAAAAAAATTTAGAACCCACCCCTGGTATGTTTTCAGTGAAATGATAATTCAGACACTCTTGTGTTCAGATGACATTCAAGAGAGAGCTGGTGTGCAAAATATCATTGATTTGAGGGGTGCAGATGATGACGTGCTGGGAGATTTTTCTGTGTGTGCAAGAAAAAAAGCCTTTAATCAGTGCCAGAGCATCCACTCTGCTGGAGCTGATTGACTGGTCTGAAGGTGTATATGAGCCACCTGTGACGTGCAAACTGACTATAGTGGAAATAAAGAAGTTCATTGACAAAACAATGCAAGTACCTCAGTGTCCCTGTCATGCCCAATCAATAGAGAGATGTGTCACAGGTCACAGAGGCAGCAAGCAGAGTATATACACATAAGAAACATGACAGTTATATCAGAGGCTAAGAAACAAATCGGTGGCTGATGTCGAACAACGAATCAAAACAAGACTTGAAAGTCGCTTAAATATTTTTGTAACTCAGATAATTGTTTTCTGGTGTTAGTTTCTGATTGCATGGATTATTTTTTGCTTAGATTCATGCAGAAAAAATTATAATTTTTGTAGCACAAGATGTAATTTTGAGAAGATAAAGTTAACAGTATTACAAGAGACTTTTATGGGGTTACAAGAGACTTTTATGGGTATATAATCAGACGTGGATTTACCATACCAAGCTAAACATTATGCAATTACAAAAATAACAGCAGATTTGAATTCTTGATGTAAAAACACATATTTTTAAAACCCCTAACTAAAAAAATGTGCAAAAATTAATTTTTGCCTGATTAAGTAACACGCCATTGAGCTATGTCAGATGCTTGGAGGCTAAAAATCCAGATTAGGAGACTACCTATATTTTTCAGCCAGAGACAAAATAAAATAATTTATGTTCTGGGTCTCGAAAACTGTTTATAATCTATTGAGAAAGTGCAAATTTGTCCAGAGACCTATGTACCATATTTTGCGGAGTATAAGATGCACTTTTTTCTCTCCTAAAAGAGGCTGAAAATTTGGGTGCGTCTTATACTCCAAATGTAGCTTTTTCAAAGCTTTTTTTCAGCCCTAACGAGGCGCTAGCGAGTGAAGTGATCTTTGTTGTTTGCCTGCTTTTCTCATTGCTTCTCTTTCCAAAGATCAGTTGTGCTTTAGAAGCTGTTTTTTATCCCCAAGCAGAGGATAAAAACCAGCAAACTAATGTGCTGAAGCTGACCAGACTAAGGACGCCAGCCAGATGAATACCTGGTAGGCAGATTTTTCCCCCTATTTTCCTCCCCAAAAACTAAGCTGCATCGTATACTCCGGTGCGTCTTATACTCTGAAAAATATGGTAGATCATAATCCAATCTAATCTAATGGTTTCAAGGAGAAAAATTACCTTTTAGATATATTTAATTGTTATTGACATCAAAATACATTGAAATTTACCAGATTATTAATTTAACAACTTAAATTTTTATATTTTTCTATATAAAAGAACACGTTAAATTTAACATGTATTTTAAAATACATACTTTGTCAGCTGTTTCTTTTTTTCTTTTTAGCATATAACTGAATATATATTTTTAGGATTATATTCTTATTCAAAGTTACATTGTTCGTGTGTGTGGGAGAAAGAACAGGAGATATATTATAATTATTTTTCTTAGTTGCAACACCTAATCAATTTTGGCAATTACAAACTGGTAAACTGGATTGGATTTGTTTAGCAGTTGGATGGGAGACCATTGACTTGTAGGCAAGGACTAGGAAGTTAAAAAACAAAACCCAAATGAGACTACTCATTTAAAAGAAGCTCTGTGGTTAATATCTGAATGCATGGCAACCACTAAGCAGCTAGTTTCTGTGCCTCCACCTGAGGTAGGGCATACTTAGATGTGTATTTGGATTGATTGGAATTCATTATCTGAAGGTGGAAGACCTCTTTCTAATGCCTATAATGGTTTGGTAATATTTTGCCTGATGCTTGAACACTAAAGGCTTGAGAACAGAGGGAGACAATCTTGAAGTGAAGAGGATTGAGCCAGTTTGGAAAATAGTTCCATGGCACTATAGAACTATAGCAGGGGAGGGATGTGCTGAATAGTTTTTTGCTTTTTCATATTGCGCAAAGAACTACATTGGCTGCAAATGTTTTACAGGATAAAATGTTCTACCCACATACCTGGTGGATTTTTGCAATGTAGAGAAGGTCTGCTAATGCAGGTGTCAGGTATGCCTCCTTTCAACACTCAAGAAAGAAAACCCCCGACTCCATTTTCATAGAGAAAGATACTTTTACTGAGTATGAACTGAATGCAACCAAAGAAAAGCAAGGTCTGAGGCAATAGGCGCGAAAATCACATATAGAAAGCATCCTTAAAACCCTCCCCCCAATCGTCCAGTCAGGATTATCCAATCCACATCCCCCCAAGGGGTCTTGTGGGGTGCAGCTTCCAATGGCTCCATCCTCCTGGTATGCCACGACAGCTGACCTTGAGTGGTTATCAGTGCGCCTTCCAGCTGCAGAGAAATGCTGAGGAAAACTTTCTCCCATTTACTCCACCAGCTCACTTCCCCCCCACCAGACATCCAGACAGCTCCCCCTCCCCCATTACAATGGCAGCCGAGCAAGCAAGCAATATAAAGGCAGAGGCTGACATTTGGCCCTCCTGCAGAAGAGACATTATTCCTAGAAGAAAAACAGAATAAGGGAAAATAGAAAATTACATAAACAGGAACATAAGTACAACTCCAGGATTAAGGTTTATCAGGATATTTGGAATAAAACAATTGCAGCTGCTTCGGAACCTTAACATCTCGCTCATTTACCCATTCAGACTGAGCTAAAGGGATATGTTTCCAGGCCACCAAGTACTGCACGATGTTTCCTTGAATCCAATATTTCTTTGACCTCAAAATGCTGTTCCCCTTCAATGAGTATGGGAACAGGAGGAGGTTCTTGGTCTGGACGCAAAGGGGACGTATGTTCGGGTTTCAGCAAACTAACATGAAACACTGGATGAATCCTCCGCAAGGTTTTAGGTAGCTCTAGTTGCACTGTAACTGGTTAACTATGCGATAGGGAAAGGATCCACGTATTTGGGCCCAAGTTTTTTCAAGTTTTGGGTAGTTTGCAAGTACTTGGTGGAAAGGAAAACCCTATCTCCTACTTTATATTCCCTATCCTTAATTCTTTTCTTATCACTTGGGTTTTATGAGCTTGGTGAGCCTTGTCCAGGGCCTTACGTGTTACAGACCAGGTTCTACATAGCTGTTCAATCCATTCAGCCAAAGAAGGTATCTGTGGCTTTTCCTGAGGCAACTCTGGGATGGGCACAAAGTCTTGGCCGGAGGCTACCTTAAACAGGGTAAACCCTCTACTACTGTGTATAAAGTTATTATACGCGACCTCTGCAAACGATAAGTCCACCCAGTTATCTTGCTGATAATTTATGTAACATCTAAGATATTGTTTCAACACCGAGTTAGTTCTTTCACAAGCCCCATTGGTCTGAGTGTGGTGGGTGGAGCTTAACCCCTGGGTAGAGCCTAACAACCCCAGGAACTCCTTCCAAAAGTGGGAGGTGAACTTGACCCCTCTGTCCAAGATTATTCGCTCTGGAGCCCCATGTAATCTATACACATTGATAAACAATTTAGCCAGAGTTTTAGCCGAAGGGATCTTGGGACATGGGACAAAATGCACTTGTTTAGAAAACAAATCAGTAACCACCTAAATGACTGTATTCCCTCCACTTTCGGGCAACTCAACAATAAAATCCATGGATATCACCTTCCATGGGTGTAGTGACCACACACACACAAAGGTTGAGGATGTATGTGAGGGTGGTAACTTTATTGTCTTACATAGTGACATTATATAGTTTGTTACTTTCAAGTTACAGTGTACTTGGCAGCATCTCATTGGCTACAGAATCTTCCAGGTAGCTAGAGTCATAGATTAATCATTACTGCTTTGCTTAAGCACTTATAATGTTATCTAGGGTTAACACACATCCCACTTCCTTTCCTCCTGTTCCTCTTGTTTATAGAGTTAGGGTCTTAATGCCATTTCCTGGCGCCTACATGTGAGTAACCTTCCTTATCTGAGGTTTGCCATCCAAGATAAGGAAACAGTCCTACACATAGCAGACTACAGGCTCCTACACATGGGGCTTCCGGCCTGGCTACACTCTGAAGTAACCCAGGGGTTTTCGCCAGAGACTTCTTTGCTGAAGCACATACGGGGCAGCTCACCACATAGGCTTCAATGTCTTTCTTCAGCGCCGGCCACCAGAATTGTCGTTTAACTAAATGTAATGTCTTAATGAAACCAAAATGGCCAGCGATTTTAGCATCATGGGCGTATTGTAATACTGCCCCCCTCAGGCTGGCGGGGACATACAGTTTCGCTCCCACCCAGGTGAGACCCCCCCAAAGTGTACACTCATTGGAGTGGGCTGAAACCCACTCATCAGTTTTTAGTGCTTCTTTTAACTGCTTGCTCAAGTCGCCGGACAAGGTTAGGTCCCCTTTCTCCTGGGCTCTGGTAACCACTGGTGCAGCCAGCTGTTTCGAGGGGATAACCGGAAGAATCACTTCCTCTCAAACACTATTGTATTGAGGCAATCTCGAGAGGGCATCTGCCATAAAGTTCTTCCCTCCAGGAAGGTAGCGCAGAGAGAAATTAAATCGTTTAAAGTGTTGGGCCCAGCGGACTTGCTTAGGCGACAGTTTTCGTGGCATTTTTAAGGCCTCTTAAGTTTTTGTGATCAGTCCACACCTCAAAGGGGTGTTTCGCCCCTTCTAGGAAATGCCTTCACGTTAACAGCACACAACGAACAGCAAAAGCCTCCTTCTCCCAGATGGCCCATCTCCTCTTAGTCTCAAATAATTTCCGAGAGGTATAGGCACATGGTTGCAAATTCCCTTCAGCATTTACTTGGAGTAACACCGCCCCGACGGCCACATCGGTGGCGTCGGCCTAAACAACAAACAGGGCCTCCATGTCAGGATATTTAAGGACCGGTTTGGCAGCAAACAGTCGTTTCAGTTTCTCAAAAGCTGCCTGACATTCCATAGTCCACTCGAGAGGCCGGGAGGGCTTTGGCCTCCCCTCTCCTTTTGTTTTCAGAAGGTTAGTAATTGGTAAGGCAATTTTTGTGAACGAGGGGATGAACTGTCGATAGAAGTTAGCAAAACCCAGGAAGCTTTGTAGTTGTTTGCGGGTACGTGGGGGAGGCCATTTCAACACGGCCCGGACCTTTTCTGGATCCATTTCTATCCCCTCATGCAATATGCGGTATCCCAGAGAGTCAATTTTAGTCTGGTGGAATTCGCATTTTGACAGCTTAGCATACAGCTCAGCAGCTCTAAGTTTTTTCAGGACGGCTCTCACCAGTTTTACGTGGTCGTCCATGGTCTCGGTGTAAATAAGAATGTCATCAAGGTAGACCAGAACACCCTTGTAAAGGTGTTCATGCAGTACTTCGTTGATCAGTTGCATGAACACTGTAGGGACTCCTTGTACTCCGAAAGGGAGTATCCTAAACTGGAAACATCCCAACGGGCAGTTGAAGGCAGTTTTCCATTCATCACGTTCCTTAATTCGAACTCTATAATACGCCTCCCGCAAGTCCAGCTTAGTAAAAATCTTTCTTTTGGCCATGTGGGCTAGCATGTCCTTCATGAGGGGCAGTGGGTAGACGTTTTCTATGCAAATAGCGTTCAGGTTCTTATAGTCAAACACTAGCAGTAAGACCCATCCTCCTTCTCCTGGAATAGCACTGGGGCGGCTACATACGGCCTAGCCGGTTGGATGAAGCCGCATTTTAGGTTTTTATCAATAAAGTCTCGTAGTTCCCCCAACTCCCGGGGGTGTGTGTGTGTCATGGGGTAGATCTTTGGTTTAGGGAGCTTTACCCCAAGAAGGATTTCTATACTACAATCTGTAGGCCAGTGGGGGGGGGGGCAGCACATCTGACTCCTCACTAAATACTTCTCAGAGGTCCCCGTACTCTTTTGGGATCTTTTACTCCCCCACAATGTGTTCTGTTGCAGTTGCTGCCCCCTCGCTCGCCACTTTGGCCATGCAATAGGGGTTCTCCCCTCTCTTCCCTTGCTGGTTAGAGCGGATGCGCAACATGCCCATCTTCCAATTTATGCGCAGGTTCCATTTTCGGAGCCAGGGCAGCCCAAGTAGGAGGGGTCGTTCCATGCCAGGGGCCACAATAAAGCTCAGAGTTTCTAGGTGATTCCCCATCCTCATCTCAATCGGTTCGGTTACAAAATGGGCTCCCCCCCCCAGCTACCCACCCGTCTAGCTGACAGAATGCAATGGGCCTTTTCATCATTTTTAGTCTTAGTCCCATCTCTTCCACAATCTCAGGGCTGATGACATACCTGGTGCATCCCGAATCTAGAAGGGCTAGCATCTTCCTGTGGGCCCTGGTGGATGGTACCTTTAGTTCTACTGGGATGGTCATTGGTCCCCCATTCTGACTTACCAGGAGATCCTCGTCTGAATCAGTTTTGGTTTTGCTGTCATCTGCTAGGGTCGGAGTTCCCAACTCACCCTGTTTCAGGGGAGCAAACTCAACGACTTCTACCCCTTTTAGGGCAGTTTTGTGGGGTTTTGCGAGCGTTTTGTCGGCTGTCTTCCCTCCACTAGAGGTCGCCTTGGGTCCAGGCTTAGAGAAACACTCAGCCGCTCGATGTCCCTTCTTTCCACATCTGAAGCACGTGGTGGACTTTGGCTTGGAGACTGCAGGTCCCACTGCAGCCTTTGGAGCCCCCTTGTGGGATGAGGAGGGTGGTTGGCTCCAGGTGTGCCCGCCATGGAAATTATCTCTGGCCAAGTCAATCTCCACGTCAGCGGCCAGCACATACCAACTTTGCATATCCCGAGGGCCCCTCGGGAGCAGCAATCCTTGTAGACATCCTCATTAAGGCCATCCTTATAGCTTTCCAGCAGGGCTACTTCTGACCACTCTCTCATGTAGGGCACCAGCTCGCGGAACTCCTGGGTGTACTCCGCCACTGATCTCCGCCCCTGATGTATGGACTTCATTCTAATTCTCGCCCTTTGCTCAGCTAACGAGTCCTCAAAGTGTGTTCTGAGGGCTGCCATGAACTGGCCTAATTTCTCATCAGAGGGGAATGTTCATTATGGAGTCCCACCATCCACTCAGCTGCCACCCCCTCCAGGGCCCTGGTAACGCACCTCACGCGTGCGGCATCTGAGGGGAAATCCTCCCCCAGCCTTGCACGTGGGTTAAAAAGAATCCCAGTCCTTTTGGATCTCCCCCGTATCTTACTGCTAGCAAGGGAATTTGGGGCTTTTTCTCCTGGTATGCCATGACGGTTGACCTTGAGTGGTTATCAGCGCACCTCCCAGCTGCAGAGAAACGCTGAAGATAACTTTGTCCCATTTACTCCACCAGCTCACTTTCCCCCCCAGACATCCAGACAGCTCCCCCTCCCCCCGTTACAATGGCAGCTGAGCATGCAAGCAATATAAAGGCGGAGGCTGACAGCAGGTGTTATCAGCCTAAAGGTAAAGGTTCCCCTCGCACATATGTGCTAGTCGTTCCCCACTCTAGGGGATGGTGCTTATCTCCGTTTCAAAGCCGAAGAGCCAGCGCTGTCTGAAGACTTCTCCGTGGTCATGTGGCTGGCATGACTAAACGCCAAAGGTGCATGGAACGCTGTTACCTTCCCACCAAAGGAGGTCCCTATTTTTCTACTTGCATTTTTTACTGACTTTCAAACTAGCAGAGGCTGGGACAGATAACGGGAGCTGTAGCATTTATTGGGACAAGGACAATATATTTTTATTACCCCTTTTTTGCATTTTGCATAATGTTGCTTA
Source organism: Pantherophis guttatus (assembly GCF_059756535.1). Classification (NCBI taxonomy): domain Eukaryota; kingdom Metazoa; phylum Chordata; class Lepidosauria; order Squamata; family Colubridae; genus Pantherophis; species Pantherophis guttatus. The sequence goes on along the minus strand of NC_142063.1, from coordinate 180,365,077 downwards.
TTTCCACGAGGAATAGCATGCTGAGTTGGTAGATGTGTTGATCGTTTTGATATTCAAACGACTATATGATTGCTGCCTGCTTATCTGAAAAACTGAAAAACTTTGGAATCAGCAAAAATATTTGCACATTTTTGAAAGCAAATATGCAAAAATGGTAACATTTCTAACAACAAATGGGGAGAACATTGGTGAAGTCAACATCAGACGAGGAATCTTCCAAGGGGACTCACTTTCGCCATTACTGTTCAACATTGCATTAATTCCACTGATAATAATCCTATGAAATACAAATTCCACTGACAATAATCCTATGAAATACAAAACTGGGCTACCAAATCTCAAGCCAGCATGGCAAGATAAACCATCTACTATACATGGATGACTTAAAACTGTATGCAAAAAGCCCCACTGAACTTGAATCAATACTCAACACAGTTCAACTGTTCAGCAGCGACATCAGAATGAACTGTACCAGGAGATACCAGAGTCAAAGAAAAAGAACTGGAAAAAATCATGAAATATTGCCATCAACTGGCCATCAAAACTACATGGTTATGGGTGAAACATGTAACAATGATACCCATTGTCATCGGGGCACTTGATATCATGTCCAAGAATTTTATAAAACACATCAAGAAATTGCAGCTTCCTGCAATAACACCGGTGGAACTGCAAAAAACTGCGCTACTCGGAACATCATATATTTTAAGAAGATACTTGGTGGATACCTAGGACGTTGGCAGCAACCCATATCAGCCATTAGCATCAGTCAATGGTATTTGTGACACATTTTAAAATGTCCAGTTAACTGAGTTTCATGTTTAATGAATAAAAGAGATAATAATAATAATAGTAATAGAAAATGAAGAAGCTAAAGTGTTCTGGGTGTCAGACCTGCCCCAGTCAGATCCTTTAGGAAAGAAAGACCTTCAAACTCCATTTGGGTGAAGTGATAGGTTCTTTTACTAAACGTTGCTGGCTGCCGTAAAGCTGTCTAGAACTAAGATTCCCGTGGAAAAGGATACAAATTTTTCCCAGCTCTTATCCCAGCTCTTCCCCCCTTGAGAGTTTATCACTTCAGCCAATGGAAAGCTGCATAGGTGTTTGAGAACCTTTCAATCCACATTCCATTCTCAGGATGCTTGGTCTTGATGATTGGCACAAATTGGTTCTGGGCCTCTCTGGTCTTTGTCAAGGTGTCATCCACACTCCCTAGTCCCATCATATTTCCCTACAATCATATTTATTACCCATTTTTCCCTCTTGTTCCCTTCCCCAATATTTTGATGGCAGGATGCCAGCAAGGGACCATGCTGAAGATGGCAGAACTGACACTGGGACTTTAGAATTCAAACAGACACACACCAGCCGCATAATATACCAAAGTTAGCAATTGTTGATAAAAAAGACAAAAGTGTCTGGATAGTGGAGATGGCAGTATTTGGAGACAACAGAATAGAAGAGAGAGAATTGGAGAAGATAAAAAAATACAAAGACCTGCAAATAGAAATGACTGGCAAAAGAAAGCAAAGGTAGTACCAATAGTAATAGGCACCTTGGGTGCAATCCCAAAACAACTGGAGCATCACTTGAACATCATCAGCATTGCAAATTCACCGTCAGTTGCAAAAGACAAGTTTACATGGAACAGATTACATCCTGTGATGTTACTTTTAACATCATAAAAAATCAACATCTACCTATCCCAGGACCTTGGGAAAGATGCCATAGGTGGATAAAAATGCCAAATCCAATCTGAATATCTGGCTGACTGTGTGACAAACCAATAATACAATGTGACTACAGGTAGTCCTCGACTTACAACAGTTCATTTTGTCAGGGTTCCAAGTAACACCCTCAACCAAGTAAGACTCCGAGGCTGGCATTTTTTCAAAGTTCCTTTTTATTAGAGATGTCATATTGGCACATCTGGGAAAACCCGAATCTGAAAGCTCCCAGGTTTTCCCCACCCAAAGGAAAGTTTGATTTACGATTGATCCAGTATCCACATAGTCAGGTGATCAAAATTTGGACACTTGGCAACTGATTCATATTTCAGATGGTTGCAGTGTGCTGGAGTCATGTGATCACCTTTTTGCAACCTTCTGGTTGCTGGTATCCTTAAGATTTATATTGACTGTTTCCCTATGACTATCATTAAGTGTTGTACCTTATAATTCTTGGCGAATGTATCTTTTATGTACTCCGAGAGAGTATGCATCAAGACAAATTCCTTGTGTGTCCAATCACACTTGGCCAATAAAGAATTCTATTCTAGGGGACTTCCGGTTTGCAAGCTTCGGTGACGGCGGCGTGTTTTTAAAGACCGCCAGCCCCGCCGCCTGTAGAGCCGCCCCGCGAACGAGGAGCGGCTCGAAAACTCCGAAATCTTGAGGATTGTAGGAGAAGAGACAGCAGGGCACAGGTTGAGCCCCTGTAACCCCCCAGGGAATTGCTTCTGGAGAGAAAACAGGCGCGGCTCCCTCCCAACCTGCGGAGACTCCGGGCGGCGTGGGACGATTCTGCCTTCAGCAGAACAAGCCAGCAGCAGCAAACTTTTAAAGTGAAAGGAACCAACCTTAACAAGCAGCGGAAATACTAACTTGAATCCAGAAACTTGAAAATTGCAAGTATTAGTGCTTTGTTGACTTTTTAATTCAAGAGAGAGAGCGAGTGAGTGAAAGTGATTTGAAAAAATATGGCGCCCAGCATTTGAGTTAATGAGCTAGTGAAAGTGGATTTGTGAAGTCATCCTGCTTTGCTACAAAGTTACAAAGCTGCTACAAAGTTGCTCTATTTAAAGAAAAAATTCCTTTTTTTAAAACTTGACTTTGCTTTACTTCAGTTTCCATTTGACTAAATCTGGGGGACTTTTTTAGAAGTCTCTGTGGAGGAGGGAAAGGAAAAGGAACTTCCCTCTTCAGAAAAACTAGCCTACGTGGCAGCATGGCTTCAAAGAAGCAGGAAGGGAAGGCAACGGGGGGGATCCTCCACACATAAACATGAAACGCAGCTTCCCCCTGCTCAACAGCTACAGACTCAGAAAAAAGAGTTTGATGTGGGAGATTTAAAAGAATTTATTTCTAAAATTTTGGATGATAAATTTCAAAAATTCCAACAGGAAATAGATGACAAAATTCAAAAGTCTCATCAGGAAATTATGCAGGAAATTAATGAAGTTAAAGATATGGTGAAACAGAATCAAAATAAGGTGACCAAAAAAATATCAGAAGTTGCGTCTGGCCTGGCAGAATTTATTATCAAAGTTGATTCTAAAGTGGAAGAATTTAAATCAGAAGTTAATGTCAAGATGAAAGATAATGACTATAAGATCTCTGATGTGGATGATAAAATGCAGAAAGTCGAGAACGAAATTGTTATGATGCAATTCAGGGCAATGGAATTCGCTATACGGCTTCGAGGAATCCGAGAAATGACAGACAGGATTTGAGACAGGTCTGCTCTGAGGCCTTGGCTGTGATTTTAAAAATTAATCCTGATGTGGTTTTTTACAAAATAGATAAAATTTACAGAGTGAATTCTTGGGTGGCCAGACAAAGACAACTGCCTAGAGATGGGGCCATATATTTTACAGATAGAGCAATAAGGAATGACATCCTGCAAAAATCCTTTCATACTTCTGTACAAGTGGGGGGCTCACAAATTGGAGTCTATAAAGAGTTACCACCTAAAATGTTGAAAACCAGAAAGGACTTTGGCTTTCTTGTTAAAGAATTGCAAAACCAACAGATACCATTTCGATGGGACGCCCCAACTGGTATAATTTTGAGATACAAGGGAGAAAGACATCGCTTGAACACTGTGGAGAAGGCGGAGCATTTTTACACTACTATTTTTAAAGAAAGAACACCATCTCCGCGTACATCCACAGTTCTGGAGATTAAGGAGAGTGATAAGAAGCAACTTCAACAAGAACTTCAAGAACAGTCTAAGCAGGAACCAGAGGAAACGCAGGGCGCTGAAGGAGGTTTTCTGGATGAGCCTTTGCTGGAATCTTCTCCAATTTTGGACCCGGTTCAGATGGTTGAATTTAAGGATCAGCGTATAACTCGAGCTAAGTCTAAGCAACTCAAAGAAAAGCAACAACAGGAAAGACAAGATAAAAAGGGAGCTAAGAGACAAGAGACTGGAGTCATGGGGGGAGCAAGACCGAAGATTCTGGAAGACATTCGGTTATTCTGCTCTTTGCTCCAGAAAGATAAAGATGACGATTAAGTGTTTATCTTGGAATGTGAATGGGTTGAATTCAGCACAGAAAAGGAAGAAATTATTTGCATATTTGAAACAATTTAATAATGATATAATTTGTCTACAAGAAACGCATATTACAGTTCAAGATCAAAAATATTTGATAAACTCCAAATTAGGAACGCATTTTATATCTTCAACTTTGCAAAAAAAAGAATGGTGTGGTTATTTATGTAAATAAAAAATTCTCGGCTAAAGTTATAGAAGCAGATGAAGATGGTAGGTTTGTAGCAATTGAATTATTTACAACAAATGGCCAAATTCTTCTGATTGGAATTTATGCTCCCAATCAACAACAGGATCACTTCTACAAAATGTTACATACTAAAATACTGCAATGGGATTATAGATCTATTTTAATCATGGGAGACTGGAATGGAGTAATTGACTCCAAATTAGATAAAAAGAGTTTGGCGAAGTCTAGGATTAGGCTACCACAGACCTTTTTTGATATGAAAGAAGATTTGGAATTAAAAGATATTTGGAGAATACACAATCCAAAAGAATTGGACTATAGTTTTTTTTCAGATAGACATAGATCCTTCTCTAGGATCGATTTCATTTTGTTGTCAGATGATTTACTTGTTAAGACAAAAAGAACAAAGATTTTTCCAAGAACTTTGACTGACCATAGCCCAGTACGGATAGAAATTGAGACAGGCAAGACTGAGAGACCTCTTGGAGATTAAATGAGAACTTGTTCAGATATGAAAAAAATATAATAGAACTTAAAAAGCACTTGAAAGAATTTTTTGAAATAAATTTGAATAAAGGCACCCCAATAGAAATTGTGTGGGACGCAAGCAAAGCTTATATGAGAGGGGTGCTTATCTATATGAACTCTAAACATAGACTGATTCGACAAAAGAAAAGATCTGAATTGGAAGTAGAAATAAAGAATAAAGAACAGTTACTTATTAAAAATCCAACAGATGAAAGAATATGTGGTGCTATAAAACTTCTGAAAGACCAATTTCAAATGCTTATGGCGGAACAAGTTGCAACAAACTTACAATATGCGAAGCATAATACATTTTGTAACGCTAATAAACCGGGCAGATGGTTGGCCTATACATTGAGGAAAAAACAGAGTATACGGACTATTGATAGTATTGATATTGGAGGGAAAGAAATTTTTCAACAAAAATTAATTAAAGAAGCTTTTGTGGATTATTATACTAAATTATATGCTAAAGAGGATGTGCAGAATGGACTTATAGAAAAATATCTAGATGATAAAAGAGTTATAAAAATTACTGACCAACAAAAGGAAAGAATGAATTATCCTATAACAGAGGAGGAGATAATAGTAGCAATTAAACAATTAAAAACAGCTAAAGCTCCTGGTACGGATGGCTTGACTGCAGTCTATTATAAAACTTTGCAAGTCGAAATGGTGGAACAACTTAGAGATCTATTTTGCAATATTCAACAAGGGGGTAAAATACCCCCATCATGGACAACAGCTTACATATCTTTGATACCAAAAGAGCAAGCCGGTCTTAAAAAACCAGAGAATTATAGACCAATATCTCTTCTGAATTCTGATTATAAAATTTATGCGAAAGTATTAGCCAACAGATTGATGCCAGTAATTCAAAAGGTGATTCATGATGATCAAGCGGGATTTATCGAGGGTAGATACATGAAGGACAATGTAAGGCAAGTAATAGATCTATTGGAATATCTTGAGAAGAATAAACAGATCCCTGCAGTGCTGGTTTTCTTGGATGCAGAGAAGGCCTTTGATAGAGTGGATTGGAATTTTCTATTAAAGACTTTAAAAAATATGAACTTTGGGGATCAATTTGTACAGGCGATTTCAGCAATTTATCAAGAGCAAAAGGCACAGATTATTATTAACGGAAGCTTGACAACAGAGTTTAAAATTGAAAAAGGAACAAGACAGGGATGTCCGCTGTCCCCACTTTTATTTATTTTAACACTAGAAGTCTTGTTAAATACAATACGGGACTCTAATATCTTGAAAGGTATAACGATAAGGCAAGAGGATTACAGAATAAAGGCATTTGCAGACGATCTAGTTGTTACCCTAACACAGCCAATGGAATCAATAATCCTGATGAAGGACATTATACAAGATTATGGTAAAGTTTCAGGTTGCAGACTGAATCACAAAAAGACTAAGATGATAGTTAAAAATATGACACAAGATCGTAAACACGAGCTTGAAAGGAGGGCAGGTTTTGAGGTTGTACCAAGGGTAAAATATCTAGGAGTCCAGGTTGCAGAATCAAATATGAAATTGTTTCAAAATAATTATGAGGTGTTGTGGCAAGAGGTGCAGAAAGATATGGAGACTTGGAAAAAACTGCAACTGTCTATACTTGGAAGAATAGCAGCAGTTAAGATGAACATTTTGCCAAGATTCCTTTTTTTGTTTCAAATGATTCCGGTGCTTAAAAGTGATAAACAATTGAAAGTGTGGCAAGCTGGAGTGAATAAGTTTGTCTGGAACGAGAAAAAGCCGAGAGTGAAATTGAAAATTATGCAAGATGTTCCAGAAAGGGGAGGTCTTAAACTACCAAACCTACAGTTATATTATGATGCAGCAGCTTTGACTCTAACAAGTGATTGGTTTGGAAGGAAAAAGACTGGAATATTGAATGTAGAAAGTTTTGATCTTGAATTTGGATGGCATGCCTACTTATTTTATGATAACAAAGTCGACAAAGTATTTAAAAGCCATATACTTAGAGATTCTTTGATGAGAGTTTGGAAGAAGCACCGATTCAAATGGGATTATAAAATACCGCTATGGCTGGATCTTGGTCATACTTTGTGGAATACAAATATAATGTCACTCGGGGGGTTTTTATATAAAGAGGTTCTTTTTACAGATGCGGGCAGATGGCAGCTGAAGACACTACAGACACTGTTGGCTGAAGGGATTAATATAACCTGGCTACAATATAATCAATTGCAATTGAGATGGAAAGAGGACCAAAAAACTGGTATTATGTTGCATGAGGAAGAATTGGTTAGACACATAAAAGAGAAAGGTCCAATGCATATTAAAAGGCTTTATAATGTTTTGTTAGAAAGGGATTCAGAAACCGAACTAGTTAAAGATTGTATGATTAAGTGGGCTCAAAATTTTGAAGAACCAGTGATGTTGGAAACATGGGAAAAAATTTGGGTTCAGAACGTTAAATTTACACAGTCGCAGAATTTGAGGGAAAATTTCTATAAAATGTTTTATAGATGGCACTTAGACCCCCAAAAGTTATCATGTATGTACCCTATTGTTCAGCCAAAATGTTGGAGATGTGAATGCTTGGATGCTACATATTATCATGTTTGGTGGACCTGTAGGAAAGTTAAGGCTTTTTGGATAAAAATTTGGTGGGTCATGCAGAATGTTTTGAAGAAAAAAATTCAATTCTCTCCACAATTGTTTTTATTGGGTATAGTTAAGGGTTTTACATCGGGTGAAACAAAATTGATATTGTATATGATAACAGCAGCAAGATTGTTGATAGGTAAATACTGGAAGAACGAAGCTTTGCCCACTATTGAGGAATGGACTTTGAAGATGGCCAGTTTTGCAGAGATGGAGAAGATTTCAGCATACTTAAAAGATTGTTCACAAGAGACTTATGAATGGGAATGGAAAAAGTGGATAGAATATGTTCAGAACAAATATCAAACTAGGAAGTATCAAATAGCTTTTACTTGAAAATAATGTATTAGAAATATTTTAATGTAATGAAGATAAAAAGAGAAATTATAAGGGGGAGGGAGGGGTTCAAGTTTTATACAAGTTTTATACTAAGGGGGGTTTTGTATCGGATATGAGTATATTGTGTGGAAGTCTGGGGGGAGGGGAGGGTTAGGGAGGGTTAGGGAGGTTGGGAAGTTTGGGGTGGGTGGTGGTGGGGGGAAAGGGGTGAAAATGTAATTGTAAAACTTTTGCAATAAAAAAAAAGAATTCTATTCTACTTTCTGCGCATGTGCAAAGATGGCGGTATCCAGCTAGCTCCCGTCAGGCGATGGGACTGTTTCGGCCTTTTTCGGGGGCGTAGGGGCCGTTAATACTTTTTACGGCCCCAGCCCCGGCGAGGAGAACCCCTACCCAACCTGGGGAGGGCTTTATGCCCCCTGGAACATCTTGGCTGGAGCTGGGGAGCCGGCGGTCGATGGGGCCCTGCAGAGCGCTGCGGCGGAGCGCCGTGGAGATAATAGTGGTGGCGGTGAGGGAGGCGACGGCTTAACTCGGCTGCAGCGATTTTCCTGGCTGCAGCTTTTGATGACAACAGAGATGAGGGGTTTGGAGGGGGATGGCGAATCTGGCGGCAATGCGAGCAGTCGAGGGGCGATCTCCCGCTCCCCCTCCCCCCACTCAAAGCGGCAGAGCCGAGGCGGCGATGGCGGCAGGGGCCAGCTGACGATGCTGGCATTGGACACCCCCCCAGACCCCCAGACGTGGTTATCCTGGAGTATGCCGGGATCACTAGGACTGTTGGGTTATGGGGGTGTGGTGGGGCGGTGCTGGTGCCGTCGATGACGCCTGTCGCAGGATGCTGCAAAGGTGGACGTTAGCTGAGGTGTGAGGGAAGAATGAGGAGGTGAGGGTGGCCAGGACTTATAAATTGGCGGAGGAGGAGATGTTATCCTCCTCTGGGGATATTATTCCCCCCCGCCATCTCCCCGCCTTACCCTCCCCCCCTCCCTTAGCGGGATGGGTTTACGAACTATTATGCAGGACCTCTTCCCATGTTCCAACTTACACCTCTCGCTGGAAGGAGAGACCGAGCACTATTATGGGGGAGCTGAGGGACTTTTTATACCCCAACGGAGGAGACGGAACATCATCCCTGGTGTAGCCATCTTTAGGGAGACTAACCATTGTGAGAGGATGGTTTGGATATGGCCCTCTGTTGGGTGAAAAAACAAAGGACATTGGACCTTCTCCCTGTCGTGAGAGGACAGTGGAGTACAGCTCTACGATGGACATTTTGTGATCTTCTGCACGGTTATCTCTCTGGACTAGGGAGGAACCCCGAACTGGCCCTCCTTTCCCGTCCTTGGTTCGGATGATGCTTTTAAAAGCCGACCTTCTAGCGTTGCGAGACTCTCCCCTCTCGCAGGCCTGGCCCTCCACGTTATAGAGGGCCTATCTTGATGATGGGCTTTGGAACCCCGAGAGATGGCATGCAGCGAAGAGGGGGTTGAGGGGTTTTTTAGAAAAATTTTTAATGAAAATTTTAAGGGGACCCGGGAGGAGGGGAGGGGGTTGTAAAGGTGGACCTGGGGGGATCCATATAGCCACTGAGCAGGGTGATGGGTCGATTGGATGCAGCGGAGGGGTCGTGGAAGGAAATTTGACCAGGGAGCAGGGGGGTGATAGGGAAGGGCAGTGCAATTGAAATAATGAGTGGGAGGGACAGATATGACGGGCGCAGGGGGCCATATCATGTTCCGGGGTGCGCACACGCTGTTTACAAACAATTGCGCACTCCGGCCTCCAATGCGCAATTCATGTCCGGGGTTGCACAGAGCCTCAGGCCCTGGGTCTGCGGCTGATGTTATGTAATGCCAGGTTGGTTGTTAATAAAGCCCCCCTCATTTGTGATCTTATTTTGGAGGGGGGTGCAGACCTGGCAGGTATTACGGAGACCTGGTTGGGCCAGGAGGGGGGGTCCCCTCGTTGAAATGTGCCCACCAGGTTTCCATGCATTTCATCGGCCAAGGGCTCGGGAGGGGTGGGGGAGTGGCGGCGATTATTAGGGAAAGTCTTTGTCCGAGGGAGACCACTGTTCCTCAGATAGCCGGATGTGAATCCCTTTTTGTAAAGTGGGGCCGTGGGGTGCAGATGGGTTTGCTGACTACGTACTTGGCTCCCTGCCAGGTGGCGGCGACCCTGCCCGAGCTGCTTGACGTTATTGCTGGGGTGGCGGTTGATACCCCCAGACTTATTGTCATGGGGGATTTCAACCTACCATCCTCAGGTGAGGCATCAGAGGAGGCTCAGGAGTTCATGGCTTCCATGGCGGCCATGGACCTGACCCAGTTAGTTCAAGGCCCCACTCACATAGGGGGATACACTCTGGACTTGATTTTTGTCTCTGGTCAGTGGTTGAATGATCTTGGTAGAGGGGACCTAGACATTAAACCCTTGTCATGGACAGATCATTCGCTCCTTCACTTGGACTTTCAAGCCGCTTCCCCCCGCCGCAGGGAGACGGAACCGACCAGATGGTTCCATCCGAGGCACCTGATGGATCCCGAAAGGTTCCTGACGGAGCTTGGGCCATTTCCTGAGACTCTGGCACATGACTCAACCGAAGACCTGATGGCCGCCTGGGAGAGTGCGGCCGCCAGAGCTTTGGACCGCATCGTGCCGTGGCGGCTTCTGACCCGATGCCGATCTCAATTGGCTCCTTGGTTCTCCGAGGAGCTGAGAGAGATGAAGCGTCGGAAAAGATGCCTAAAGAGCATCTGGAGGACTAGTCAATCCGATTCTGACCGGACACAGGTGAGGTCTTATATCAAGACCTACCTAGTGGCGATAAAAGTGGCGAAATCTAACCATTTTTCCACTCTTATCGCATCTGCAGAGAACCGCCCAGCCGCTCTATTTAGGGTGACTCACTCCCTTCTTCGGGGGGGGGGAGTGCGGGAAGATCCCTTGCAGGGTCGAGCTGAGGATTTTGTGCAATTCCTGCATGATAAAGTCGCTCGGATACGGGAAGGCTTGGACTCCGACTGGATGAGTCCAGGGGAGGAGACAAGGGTAGGTCTTGAGAATATTACCTGGGAGGAGTTTGATCCTGTGGCTCCCGAGGATGTGGACAGGGTTCTGGGTAAGATTAGTGCCGCCACGTCTTTATTGGACCCGTGTCCCTCCTGGTTGGTACTGGCCTCCCGGGAGGTTACACGAGGCTGGCTCCAGGGATTATAAGTGCTTCTTTGAGTGAGGGTGCCTTTCCCTCCGCCTTGAAAGAGGCGTGGTGAGGCCTCTCCTCAAGAAGCCTTCCCTGGACCCGGGTGAATTAGCTAACTACCGTCCGGTCTCCAAACCTTCGTTTTGTGGCGAAGGTTGTTGAGAGTGTGGTGGCACGACAGCTTCCCTGGCACCTGGATGAAGCTATCTATCTGGACCTGTACCAGTCGGGCTTCAGGCAGGGGTACAGCACAGAAACGGCATTGGTCGCGTTGGTGGATGATCTCTGGAGGGCTCGGGACAGGGGTTGCTCCTCTGTCCTGGTCCTATTAGATCTCTCAGTGGCTTTTGATACCATCAACCATGGTATCATGCTGCAGCGATTGAGGGGTTTAGGAATAGGGGGCGCTGTACTGCGGTGGTTCTCTTCCTTCCTCTCCAACCGTTCGCATTTTGTGTTGGCAGGGGGTCAGAGGTCGACCTCAAGGCGCCTCGTATGGGGAATGCCACAAGGGTCGGTTCTCTCGCCCCTTCTGTTCAACATTTATGTGAAGCCACTGGGTGAGATCATAAGTGGTTTTCAGATGAGAGTCCATCAGTACGCTGATGACACTCAGCTGTACATCTCCACCCCAGACCACCCCAATGATGCCCTTGATGTGATGTCTCATTGCCTGGAGGCTGTGCGAGTCTGGATGGGGAGAAATAGGCTCAGACTCAACCTGTCCAAGACCGAGTGGCTGTGGCTTCCGGCGTCCCGATATAGTCAGCAGGTGCCATCGCTGACTATTGGGGGTGAATCTCTGCTCCCCACAGAGAGGGCTCACAATCTGGGCGTCCTCCTGGACGCACGGCTATCTTTAGAAGAGCATATGACGGCCGTGGCCAGGGGGGCTTTTTATCAGGTTCGCCTGATTCGCCAGTTGCAGCCCTTTCTGGACCGGGACGCCTTGCGCACGGTCACTCACACCCTTGTCACCTCCCGGCTGGACTATTGTAATGCTCTCTACATGGGGCTCCCCTTGAAGAGCATTCAGAAGCTCCAACTGGTCCAGAATGCGGCCGCGCGGGTGGTTATGGGCGCAACCCGTTGTGCCCACGTGACACCCCTCCTGCACGAGCTGCACTGGCTCCCAGTGGTCTTCCGGGTGCGATTCAAGGTGCTGGTTACCACCTTTAAAGCTCTCCATGGCATAGGACTCGGGTACCTTCGAGACCGACTTCTGCAACCAATAGCCTCCCACCGGCCAGTCCGCTCCCACAAAGAGGGTCTCCTCAGGGTGCCATCGGCCAAGTTACGTCGGCTGGCGACACCCAGAGGGAGGGCCTTCTATGTGGGATTCCCTGCCCTGTGGAATGAACTGCCCCCGGAAATGCGTAAGATCTCCGACCTCCGTGTATTTCGCTGTGCCCTCAAGACCCTGCTGTTCCGCCAGGCCGGGTTATCAATGTAATGATTTTAAATTAGGTGTTTTAAATTTTGGGGGTTTTAAATTTGAGCCGAAACTATTTAATAATTTTAATTATTTTTAATTGATGTTTGTCTTTGTGCTTTTAATAGGCTGTACACCACCCTGAGTCCTCCGGGAGAAGGGCGGTATAGAAATATGATGATGATGATGATGATGATGATGATGATGATGATGATGATGATAATATAAGTACATGGATGATTTGAAGCTGTTTGGTAAAAAAAAAGCTGAACTGAATTTATTAATTGAAAACACAAAAGAATTCAGCCAAGACATTGGTATGCAGTTTGGAATTGACAAATGTGCAACAATAGCAACCAAAGCAGGCAAGATCATAGAAGAGGATGGAATAGAACTAGAGAATGAAGAAATGATAAAGGCAGTAAAATCAGAAGAAGGCTACAAGTACTTGGGGATTTTAGAAGCCTCTGACTTAATGCATAATAAAGTCAAGGAATTAACTTCAGCCAAGTACATTCGGCGAATTCGTAAGATATTAATGTCCAAATTGAGTGGAGGAAACATCATAAAAGCCATAAATACCTGGGCTATACCTGTGATTAGATACTCTGCAGGAATAATTGACTGGACCCAGATGGAGTTAGACAATTTGGACAGAAAAACAAGGAAGCTTATGACAATGAATCATGCCTTGCACCCTAAAAGTGATGTTGACCGATTATATTTACCAAGAGCAGAGGGTGGTCGAGGACTCCTACAAGTAAAGCAGACTGTGAAGAAGAAAAATGCAGCTTGAATGATTACATCCAGAAAAGTGAAGAACCAATGATTAAGGAAGTAAATAAAGGAGGCCTTTTAAAGACAACTAAAACAAAAGCAGAATATAAAAAAGAAGTAATTGAGCAGCGAGCTGAAAATTGGAAACACAAAGCTCTGCATGGCCAATACTTGAAAAATATTGAAGGCAAAGCTGACCAGAAACTAACTTGGAACTGGTTAAGATCAGGAGTACTGAAAAAAGAAACAGAAAGCTTTATTTTGGCAGCTCAAGAACAAGCTCTAGCCACAAACTGCATGAAGGCAAAAATTCAACATGTTACCACCAACAGCAAATGCCGCCTATGCAATGAGAAAGATGAGACAGTCGACCACCTGATCAGTGGGTGCAGCAAAATTTCACAAACTGACTACCTACAACGCCATGACCGTGTTGCTAAGATCATTCACTGGAAATTGTGCCAGAAGTTTGGATTTGAGTACAGCAAAAACCACTGGGAACATCAGATTGAGAAAGTTTTAGAGAATGAGAAACTCAAGATCTTGTGGGACTTTAGGATTTAGACTGACAGGCACTTGGTCCACAACACACCTGACATAACAATAGTTGAAAAGAAAAAAGTATGGTTCATTGACATTGCAATACCTGGTGATGCACGAATTGAAGATAAGCAGCAAGAAAAAATCACAAAGTACCGGGACTTACAAATTGAAGTTGAGCGACTGTGGAAAAAGAAATTGTGTGTTGTCCCGATTGTAATTGGAGCCCTTGAAGCAATACCCAAAGGGCTACCCCGTTGTTTAGAAATTCTAAAATTGCCGGACTTGAACATTTTGACTCTACAAAAAACCACCTTACTCGGAACAGCTTACATCTTCCGACGATACATTAACAGTTCCTAGGTCCTTGGTTAGGACTCGAGCTGCTGAGCTATTAACCAGCCTCAAAGGCTGTGAATCTCACTAAAGATTAACCAATAATATATTATTATTATTATTATTATTATTATTATTATTATTATTATTATTATTATTATTATTATTATTATTATTATTATTATTCTATTTTGACAAAGTCAATGGGAAGCCAGATTCACTTAACAACCATGTTACTAACTTAATATCTGCAGTGATTCACTTAACAAGTGTGAAAAGGAAGGTTGTAAAATGGGTAAAGTTCGCTTAACAAATGTTTCACTTAGGAACAGAAATTTTGGGTTCAATTGTGGTCATAAATTGAGGACGACCTGAATTACTATCTTTATTTTAAAATTTTCAATCTATTTTTCTCTTGTCAGCATCATAGTTTTTCAGAGATAAAATGCAAATTATAAGTTGCAAATAAAACATACCATATAAAAACTAATTTAAACATAGTCAAAGATTAAAGTACAATGTAAGAGACACAATTGTTTGCTTTTGTTTTTGCTCTTTTTTAATTGTTTAGTCAGTTGATACATCAAACCTCTAAGTAACTTTATCATACTTGACTGCAGACATTATCTGGATTATTTTCTTTTTTCAGGTGGACTTTCTACCAGAGATCAGCCTGTAGAATTACTAAACACATCCAGAGCAAATCATATTACAAGTTCTGGTAAGAGGGAAAGCATTGTTTTGTTTGTTTGTTTGTTTTATTTGTTTGTTTGTAGCGAGTTAACAAAATTGGAAGAAAGTTTATTTTCTTTCACAATATTCTCACTGCAAATAGTTATAGATTCTCGTTTGTCCAAATATATTTTCCTTTTGACTATTTCCATCATTTTGTATGATCCTATTTTGCAAAAGAAATAAATACATGGAATAGTAACTGCTTGGAAGAAGTAGATCAGACATGGGTGTCTTTAACTTGGTACTAAAAAACAGGAACATTCCAGTTTGCGCACCTACCTATACATGCTTTGTTTGTTGTTCTTGAGTTAGGCTTAATAGTAACTGATAACAATTTTTAAAAATTGTTGACTGTTCTGTGATTGAGATACTTGTTTCTTCAAGAAAATCCTCAAAATAGTATCTAGTGATCAGCTTTGCAGTAGCTTTCATTTATATTTCTTGCTGATTTTTTTTCATATTGTATAATTAGTTTTATTTAAATGATAATCACAATACATATATTACTATTACTAGTAGTTTTTACAGTTAACATAGAACTTCATTGTAATATATCTCATAACAATTAAAGGTGCTACAGATGAAAGAATACTGTCTGAAAGAAATACAGGCCTGGTTAACATAGAAGCAGACGCTCTGGAACCGTGGAATCAGGGTTTATTCAGGGCAGAGCCTTGGCCCAAATTGAGTTCTTCAAAAGTAGCAGTCCATTGTAAAGATAGCACTGGGAGCTACTGCCTCCCAGTGCTTTTTGTAGGCGGGACAACGTCCACTGTGCCTGGACCTGCCCCACTCACTCAACCACCATCTGGCACTGGCAAACAGTTCCTCTGGAGCAAGCAAATCGGTCAATCAGCTCCCAGCATCCAGTGTCCCGGTTTGTCATGGCCTTCGGACCCCACCCCATGGGCCACCGCCACTCTGTTGCAGCCAGCACCAGCCAGCTGGGTTCCGTGAATCCGCCAGTCAGCCGGGCATTCATAAATGGCGCTGTTGCCACCAATAGCTGCTGTCGTCACCTGGTAGGAGCCGGAGCTGTCCCTGCCGACAAGCTAGTCGCTTCCCAGGCTACTGCCCTAGCACCCCCGTGCCCGGCTGTTCCTGAAGGCCAAGGCTTGTCGCTGCCATTCCTGCCGCCATGCTCTCAGATCCCCCCTCCCCGCAGATATGGAAAACCCCGAATTGGGGTTTAACATACTGTTTATGTCAAGAATAGCCATATTTTTTGAATTCTGAGTTTGAGTATGTGCTCAAAAATTGTTTCTGGAGAGCTTGCCTTTTTATAATATGATCATTCTGATGCATATACTGCACCATTTTCTGCAAGGCAAATTGATGTGCTCCCTACCATTTCATGTAGTACTCAATATTTCTTCCCCAGATGGACTCATTTTGAGATATAGCATTGTACTGCTATTATTTTGACAAGCTCTTAAAAATGGTTTGGATAGCACTACAGTAAGGTGGGTGCACAGTTGACTAGCCAGCTTTAATAAGATTCAGATTAGTAGCTCAAAATTAGATGGAAAGCAGGAACTAGTGGGATTTTGCAGGAATTTGTCATAGGACCAATAATCTTCAACTATAATGATTTGGATAATGGGACTGATTCTTTATTAAATTTGTGGATGATAAGAAATCAGGGAGGTCTGGCGAAAACCTAGGATAATGATGGCTAACCTTTTTAACGTTGCGTGCCAAAAGTGGGGGTCGCACGGGGGGTCGTGTGCTTGCGTACCCACATCCATAATTCAATGCGCCCCACCCCACGCATATGCGACTCCCCCACGCTCCCCCTGCTTTTGGCATGTGATGGCATGGTAGGCCTGTTTCTCACCCTCCCCAGGCTCCAGAGGCTTTCTTGGAGCCTGGGAAGGGTGAAAACAGCCCATTTCTCAACTTCTGGTGGGACCAGAAGGCCCATTTTTCGCCCTCCCCAGGCTCCAGAGGCTTACAAGGAGCACATGCGTGCTGGAGCTCAGCTAGGGCAATGCTCGCGTGCCCACCGATATGGCTCTGCGTGCCCACCTAGATTGATATACCGCTTCATAATGCTTTACAATCACAACCCCCAACAATCTGGGTGCTCATTTTACTGACCTCAGAAGGATGGAAGGCTGAGTCAACCTTGATCCATTCAGAATCGAACTCCTGACAGTGAACAGTGAGTTAGCCTGCAATACTGCATTCTAATCGCTGTTCCACCAGAACAAGTACACAGTCTAAGCTGGGCAGCTTGGAAGACTAGATTGAGGGGAAAAAAAGATATTCTTTAACAAGACATATTTATTTATTTATTTTTATTTATTTATTATTCGAATTTCTATACCACCCTTCTCCTTTTGGACTCAGGGCGGTGAACAGCCAAAATAAAAAACATTTATACATAAGTACGATTAAAAATAGATTTAAAATAATTAAATTTGGCCCATAGTTTAAAATTTATCAATTTAAAATCCATATCAAAATTTAAAACCAACCATAAAATCATAAAATCAAGAGAGACCGGCTAACTGAAAGAGATGAGTTTTTAGGGCCCGACGAAAGGTCCGGAGGTCGGAGATCACTCGTATCTCTGGGGGTAGATTGTTCCAAAGGGTAGGTGCCACCACAGAGAAGGCTCTCCTCCTGGGAGTCGCCAGCCGGCATTGTCTAGCCGACGGCACCCTGAGGAGGTCCTCTCTGTGGGAGCGAACTGGCCGGTGGGAGGCTATTGGTGGCAGAAGGCGGTCCTGTAAGTACCCTGGCCCTAAGCCATGGAGCGCTTTAAAGGTGATCACCAACATATATTGTACTATGTGTAGGGAGAAAAACATAGACATTGGAGATTCATGTTTTGGAACTATATTTGAGAAAAATGTGGGTGTGATCACTGGTAACAAGCTGAATCTAAATCAACAGTGTAAGACTAGTACTAGAATGTTTTCAAGAAGCAGCTAGACAGCCAAATATAGTTTCTATATTTCTGTGTATGGAGATTCTCAATCATCCAGATCATGGTTGTCCAAAATGTGCTTTTCAAAAGGCAACTGGACCTTGAAAACATTTTGCTTATCATCCAAGAAGCTTTTTCAGTTCTTCCATTTCTATATTTCTAGATTCTTTTAATATATTATGTATATTCTCAAATATAATTTGTTTATATGATTAAAAAACTCTATTTATAGGGTAAGGATGGTTTGATGCATTTTTCTTTAACTGAGATATATTGTTCTCTGATGCATCACATCCATATAAATCGAATATAAATAGAACCAATAAATAAACAAACAAATCCTTTGAATTCTTGGTCTTAAGGGCCATTCAGTATCTAGAATTTTGCTCAGTTCTTTGTCCATAATTAAACTAGTTTCTATTGAGAAAATGTGACTTAGGGTGAAGCCAAGTCTAAAAACGCTAGGGAATTTCTAGTATGGCACTCTAATGAATTAGCCATCAATAGACATATAGACATTAACAATATCTATAGACTATGCAAAAGAAACAATCAAAGGGAACAAAATGGGAACAGCCAAAAAGGAAACAAAAAGACACAAGCACCTCTCCACCAGCAATCAGCACTCAGTTCAGCATAGATTAACTCCAAGATTAATATCAGACCAACAAATAAACAATACCCCAATAAAGAAAGTGCCAGAGAAGCCAACAGTAAACAGCCCAATCAAAGAATCTTTAAGACCACCCCCCCAAACACTGACAGGGCAAGACACTAGAACCATGATGGCGAACCTATGGCATGCATGCCACAGGTGGCATGCGTAGCCATATCAGTGGGCACGCCAGTTCAGCTCTGGCGTGCATGCGCGCACCGGCCAGCTGGGCCCACCAGAAGTAGGGAAACAGGCTGTTTCCTGCCTCTGGAGGGCCTGGGGAAGGGGGGTGGGGAAGGCCCATTTTTCTTTCTTACCTGGCTCCAGATCCTCTCTATGCATCTGTGGAGGGCGAAAACAGCCTTTCCCACTCCCTCGGAGGCCCTCCGGAGGCCTGAAAGGGCCCATTTCCCGATTCCCGGTGGGACAGGAAGTGACGTTTTTTGCTGTCCCCAGCCTCCAGAGACTCCTAGAGAGACTAGAATATAAACTGAGAGCAAACTCCTCTCCTTACTAGCACTGATGATGTTACCTAGTTTGGGTAATGGAATGTCTGCAAGAAAACAAGCAAGCCCAGAGAGTATCAAGGACCCCTCATTTCAACCCTAGGTATAAATATTCTCCTTTATTAGTAGGGTTTTTTTCCTGTTCAGCCCTGATATGTCTCCTGAGCATAAATATCAAGAGATTTCCTCCCTCCTTTTTGTACAGTGTCAAAGACTCCTTGCACTGATAAACACAATCATATTACTCCAATGTAACAACTGCTGTCTTCCAAGAGATGGGCTCCCTTGAGGAGCACCCGGAGGCTCCAACTGGCGCAGAGTGCGGCCGTGCGGGTGGTAATGGGAGCGACATGGCGTTCCCATGTGACACCCCTCCTGCGCGAGCTGCACTGGCTCCCGGTGGTCTTCCGGGTGTGCTTCAAGGTTTTGGTCATCACCTTTAAAGCGCTCCATGGCTTAGGACCTGGGTACTTGCGGGACCGCCTACTACCACCAATAGCCTCCCACCGGCTGGTATGCTCTCATAGAGAGGGGCTCCTCCGGGTGCCATCAGCCAAACAATGTTGACTGGCGGCCCCCAGGGGGAGAGCCTTCTCTGTGGGGGCACCTTCTATCTGGAACGAGCTCCCCCCGGAGATACGGAGGATCCCGGATCTGCGCACCTTCCGCCGCGCTCTTAAGACCTTTTTATTCCACCAGGCAGGCCTGACCTAACTTTCTCCCTCTTTTTAAATAATTTTTAAATATTTTTAAATATTTTTAATATTTAAAGTTTGATTTGTTTTAAATTGATTGGGGTTTTTTAATCTGTCTGGGCCAAACTATTTAATTCGATTTTATTTCTGCTTTTTAAATTTTGTATGTATGTATTTTATTGTTGGCTGTTCACCGCCCTGAGTCCTTCGGGAGTAGGGCGGTATATAAATCAAATAAAAGTAAAGTAAAGTAAAGTATGAACCACATTCATTGTAAATACAGCAACCAAGATCAGATTATTTAATGCCATTGTCATATCTACTGCCATTTATATCATTAAGATCTGGAAATTTACAAGAATTATTCTTAAGATTGACGTCTTCCAACATTACCTCAGATTATTTGGGATCATGTCACAAATGCAGAAATTCTACAAAGAATTAATTCCCAAAGACACTCTGAGATAATGACAGAACAAAGAATGTGCTTTGCTGGACATGTGCTCCGCATAAGTAAGAAATGTCTGGCAAAGACCCACAATCAATTGGATACCACCAGATGGAGAAAAAGAAAAAGAGGAAGGCCAGAGAAAACCTGGTGCCAAACATTTCAGGAAGACCCAAAAATCCTCAATCTTAAAAGGAAGGATGTGGAGAATGTAGCTGCAGATCCTGAATTGTGGAGTACTGTAGCCCAATGTGCTTTGTACATGATGTGAATAATAAATAATATAGTAGTACCTCAGTACTCATCGTTAATTGGTTCTGGGAGGCACAATTTCCCTATAAGGAAAAATGTTGTGAGTCACAAGGCAGTTGACACTGACAAGTTCTAGCTTGTGTGCTGAGTACCAAACATGATGAATACTGGTACAAAATTTTCGTATCAAAATATATTGAATACCAAATTCAATAAGTTTCAAAGCAGTTGGAACAAATAATTAACATTTCTTTCTGCCAATGGTCCACGTGGCTGACGGAGGACAACATTTTAATTGATAGCTGAGTAGCATGTAAGTTAGAACTCACTATTGGAAATTGCACCTGATATCAGAAACTTTCCTCTGATACTTTACATTGCTCCATTAGTCAGTTTGTTTATATTCAAGGACAACAGTCAGCTGAATCTCTTAAATCTTCCCCATCCATCCATCCATCCAGTTTATTTGCACCTATCTCATTTAGAAGCAACTTGGGATGGTGAACCTCCATTTATGTTTTCCTAGATAGAACTGCTACTTTATCTTTTACTGTCTATTTCACTCATAATCAGGATCGTGGCTAAAATCTATTTGGATATAATGATTTCCTTATTACACGCTGACCTTAGTCAAGATATTTTGTACCTTACCTGTTTATCTATCAAGACAACAGCCATCTTATATGCCTGCTAGAGCTGCTATTCCAGGGGTGTCAAACTTGATTTCACTAAGGGCCACATCAGGGTTGTGTTTGACCTCAGGGGACGGGGTGAACATGGGCAGGGTGTGCATGGCCAGCTCGACATCACTCGTGTTGGGGGTGCCTGTGGCGGCCCGAGCATTTTGTCAGCAAAAACAGGCTCCCAAGCTCCATTTTTGGTTGCGATGGCCTCCTGCAACCCTCTGAAAATGGAGCTCTGGAAGGCCACCCGCGGCCCTCCCGAGCTCTGTTTTCAGCTGTGACGGCCTCCTGCAACCCTCTGCCAGCAAAAACAAAGCTCTGTTTTTGCTGGCAGAGGCACTGCAGGCTGGTCCTTTCCAGGGCAGCCCCACTGGCCAGATCTAAGCACCCCATGGGCCGGATCTGGCCCCTGGGCCTTGAGTTTGACACCCCTGTGCTATTCTCTATCTATGCCAGATTTATCACTTGTTTAATGTTTATGTGAAACGTATTATTGCTGTTTTTCTAAACCTCTCTTCTTCGAAGACTGCATTCTTGCTAAGTATAATGTAGGCACTATGAACTTAATGGCAACTGTACCTTATGTGTAAATGTGCCTTTCTTTACTATGTATCAGGAAAAGATTGAACGTTAGCCATTAATTTTATTTCCCCAGAGGGTACAGGTGACCCTTATGACCATTTACCATTTAAAGTTACAATGGAGCTAAAAAAAGCGACTTATGATTGATCCTTGTACTCGCAACTGTCGCACATCCCTGCAGTCATGTGATAAAATTCAGATATTTGGCAACTGGCATTTATTTATGATGGTTGAAATATCTCAGGGTCACATGATCACCATTTGTAACTTCCCAGTGGGCTTCTGACAAAATCAGTTGGGAAGCTGGATTCGCTTAACAACCTCTGCAGAAAAGGTTGTAATATTGGGCGCAACTCAATGACTGCATTGTTTAGTGATGGAATTTTCAATCTGAATTGTAGTTGTGAGTCGAGGACTACCTGTATGTGGTTTTGATATGAGACAGAATATTGTCTTAATACCCATTTTCCTGGATTCCTGAGCACATTCATGCAAACATCTCAGTGTTTGAAGGGCTTTTTATCTGTATATATTTGTTGATTTTTCAGAAAGAGTTTCAAGGATTTCATAAGAAGCTCAACCTATCACTTTTTCAAAGAGTTTGTTGCCACTCTGAGGCATGAATTAGTCTTGTTTGTGAATTAGTGTCAAGCTGGTTTCCACCTTACAGTTATTTTAGAAGAGTCATGATGGCTTCAGTAGATTTTTTCTCTCATGTCTTAGTGCCATTTTGTTTAGAGTTGCTTGGTGCAGTAGCTTTTAATATATATTCAGCACTATTATCTTGACCTTCAGTTAGGCAGTAAAATGGAATTGTGATTATTCCTTGTGGTAGTCTCAGAAACTTAGGAGATCAGCAGAAGCTCTGTTTATATATAGGTGTATTCATAGAATTCAGAGGTCCAAAGATATATTTACAGGTTTTTCTTTTGACTGCAACAGTCACTTGCCCAAACTTTTTAAATGGGATTTCTAATGCATCCTTTCAATTCTTTGTATTCTCAATTCTTTTGACATGCTACTAATGTTCTGTACTGTCCAATCAGTGCCTAAAGGGAACTATTCAATGAGTGTTGATTCTAGTAGCAATGGGTGTAAATGTAATCTATTAATAAATGTAATCTATTGTAGTGTAAATGTGTAATCTATTAATAACACTTACCATAGAAGCTTGTGATACTGTCCCAGAAGCAGAGGCCATTTTGAAAGTGGCTGCAATGAATTGTGGCCACTCTGAAATGGCTCCTGCTCCCAGAATGGTGCCACACAGTTTTGTAACATATAGGATGTATTTTTGCAGAGGTTGTTAAACAAGCAGCTTTGTAATGTATAGGAGATATCTCTGGAGATCTCGTTCAGGAGGGAGAGCCAACCGTTTTACCCCTCAGATTCCCTATATGTTACAGAGGCCACATGCGACTGTCCTGTAAGCAGGAACCATTGCAGGCTACTCCCAAAATGGCGCCTTCTTCATCAATGGCGTCTCACAGCTTCCATGTAGTAAAGTGACATGGTGGAGCAGATGATTCCTGAAGCAGATCTATGGAAAATAAGTTATGATGGGGAGGGCCCAGTGGTGGGATTCAAACGGTTCGCACTGAATCGGCCGAACCTGTTGTTAATTTTTTGTGTAGTTCAGCAAACTGGTTGTTCCCACTGCTGGCTGGTCCCACCCCCTGCCCCCCCCTCCCGGGTTGCCATTCAGGGTGGGGAAGCTGCAGGGGCATGACTGGGAGCCGCGCTGATCGGCTGGGAGGCTGATCAGTCAGTTCATTCAGAACTTCCAACTTTGCGAGATCTTTTTTCCCCGAGAAGTTGGAAGGTCTGACTGAACTTTTTTTAAACTGGTAATCACATGGTCTTCTTTTGTTGCCCTGCACGCAGGAGAATGGAGCTGGAAAGCAGGTTAGTGAGGGAATGCTGGTTATTTTGGAATGGGGTGGAAGTAAGGATTTGGCATTATCTTTGCTCTGGGATGCGGTGGAAGTGAGGATTTTGCATTATGATTGCTTATAAGTAAGTAAGAACCAGTAAAAGAGGAATGGAAAAATCCCTATCTGTAGATGAATGTTTTTCAGTCTTGGCAAGTTTAAGATGGGCAAACTTCATGCTGCCTTGGGAATTCTGGGAATTGAAGTCCATGCACCTTAAAGTTGCCAAAGTTGAGAAGCATGGGTCTACACTACTGTAGATCTTAGGATTTTTCATTCCTGTTTTATTTAGAGTTTGGTGCAATTAAATAATCAGTTGTGGTTTTCTTAACAAATAGTGATAAAAGCAGTATGAACCATTACTGGACTTTTTGTGAGAAACTGAAATTAAAAGTTGATCTGGGCTTTGATGATTAGATCTGGGATTATGGAAACCAGGTAGACAAATGTTAATTTTAGAGTAAGAGTTTGATATATCTTTTACTTATATATATATACCAAAGAAAGTTGGGAGTCATTATTTTTCGGTTTTCCTTCTTCTCCTCTTTCTTACACTTTCACTCTTTTTCTTTCCTGAGCCTTTTCTTTTTTCAAATCTTTTTATTTGTTTATACCTTAGCTTTATATTTTTTTGACGTATGAAGAATCAAATACTCAGCCATTACAATTCTACATTCCTTATTTACAGAAATCATATCAAAATTTAGAATGAAATCCACTGGGAGCCATCTCATATAAGGCAGGTGCTGAGTCCCTCTAACCAAAAAGTGTTTATCGATAGAAGAGAATATTTGTAGCTCAGGGTTGAACTGTGGGGTATAGCATAGCTGGCTGGGGAATTCTGGGAGTTGAAGTCTGCCAGGCTTAAAGTTGCCAAGGTTGGAGATCTCTGTACTAGAAGATAAATGATGGCATAAATGATGACCGGTCAAAAGTGCAAGGACCTGTCAGAAATCACTTTTTTCAGCTCTCTGGGTAGTCCTTTTGTGCACATGGACTACTCAGAGGGCTGAAAAAGTTATTTTTGACTGGTCCTCGCACTTTTGACCAGTCCTCGAATTTACGACTGTCCTCACATTTTACGTTTTTTGCCCTATCTTATCACATGGTGAAGAGAAGCAGTTGTGAAATGAGTGACATGGTTGTTAAGAATGCTGCACGGGCATAAATGTGAGGATCTGTCAGAAATCACTTTTTTCAGCCCTCTGAGTAGTCCCTATACACATAGCCATGGCCACCCGGTCACATGACCAGCTAGCCACGCCCACCCAGTCACATGACCTCCGAGCCACACCCACAAAATAAGCCACGCCCACAGAACCGATAGTAAAAAAATTTAGAACCCACCCCTGGTTGGGGGTCACCACAACATGAGGAACTGTATTAATGGGTCGTGGCATTAGGAAGGTTGAGAACCACTGCTCTATATAAAAGAAGAAAGAGCTTTATTTTATATACATGGGAGTATGTATCTAGCAAGCTTCTTAGTGCTTTTGCTATCAGCTACATGGAAGATTTTCCAAAATAAACAAGCTGATCTTATTCAGGGGTTGAGGATATTCTTATGCTGTAAATTTTGCAGAACATTTGTGACAAAATCTCTATCATTTTGCCACCTCTCCTATTGTACTTAAAGAACAAGCAACTAGATTTATATACCACAAGAAGCAATGGAAACAGTGGAAGTGAGTAACAGTTCACTTTGTTTAATCTCCACAATGAACTTGTTATTAACTTTAGATTTTACATCAAGAGCAGCTAGATCCAAAATGGTCTGCTTTAATATCTGCTACTGCAAGAGAAGAGTAGGTAGAGCTGGGGGGAGCTGAGGTAAACGCATCATCAGTTTAGAGTCCTTGTGTTGCCACAAAAGATCCAAGTTCAGCTTCCCTTGAATTCTGTTGATCCTTATCCAGCATCAATTTAATGCTGACTGTTAGTTGACTAGATTCTTTTTTTTTTATTAAAAAGTTTTAACAAGTATTACAACAATTTTTCCCATCCCTCTTCCCCACCCTTCCCTTCTCCACCCACCCCTCCAACCCCCCTCCCCCCATCCACCCATCCCGGACTTCCCAGAGCAAAAACAGGATATAGCATAACAAACATAAAATAATCTAACTTTCTGTAGTCTCCAAACTCCCTCTTGCTCTTTAACTCCCCTTTCAACTAACAAAACATAATTCAAAAAGAAAATATTGGTTTCATTCATAAGCTATTTGAAACTTTTTAGTCCGATATTTGTTTTGAATATAGTCAATCCATCTTCTCCATTCCGATATATATCTTTCATTTGTATGGTCCTTCAAATACGCTGAAATTTTGGCCATCTCTGCTAAATTCACTACTTTTAGTGTCCATTCTTCAATAGTAGGCAAGTCTTCCTTCTTCCAATACTGCGCCACCAAGAGTCTGGCTGCTGTTATTAAATTTAAAATCAACTTAGTCTCTATAACAGTACAATCTGTAATTATACTTAACAAAAAGAACTGTGGAATAAATTTTATCTTTTTTTTGAGAATATTTTGAATAATCCACCATATTTTTATCCAAAATGCCTTAATTTTTTTACATGTCCACCATATATGATAATACGTAGCATCATCACATTCACATCTCCAACACTTAGGTTGCACACTTGGATACATACAGGCTAGCTTTTTAGGATCTAGATGCCATCTATAAAACATTTTATAAAAATTCTCTCTTAAATTTTGGGCTTGCGTAAACTTCACATTTCTAACCCATATTTTTTCCTACGTTTCCATCATTATTGGTTCTTCAATATTTTGTGCCCACTTTATCATACAGTCCTTAACTAACTCCGTTTCTGAATCTATTTCTACCAATGCATTATACAATCTTTTTATATGCATTTGACTTTGATCTCTAATCTGTTTTACCAAGGTCTCCTCATTTTGGAGAAAACCAATTTTCTGATCTTCTCTCCATCTAGCTTGCAACTGTACATATTGAAACCATGTTTGAATTATCCTTCCTTCTCTTAGTTGATTCAAAGATTTTAATTGTAGTATACCTCTTTCCTTGTTAAGAAGCTCTTTATATGTAATCACATCTTGTTTTTGCACTACACTTATATTCTCTATCGCGTCTGGGTATTGCCCACATTGGTAACTTCTCGTTTAATTTATACTTATACTTTTTCCAGACACGCAATAAAGCATTCCTTAATATGTGACATTTAAAAGTCTTATCCACTTTCTTATCATATAATAAATAAGCATGCCACCCGTAAACCAAATCATATCCCTCAATATTCAATATTCTTTCTTCTGTTGAGTTCATCCAATCACTCATTGCTGATAGGGTAGCTGCCTCATAATATAGTCTTAAGTTGGGCATTTTGAGACCTCCTCTTTTCCAGAGTGCTGCTCCCACTGTCCATAGCTGGGATCTTCCCTCAGATCTTGACAGTAACTGTGTCAGATCCCTAAAAGTGATACTGCCATTCAAGTGAAGGAAGGGGGGACTGGATGGCCTGTGTCATCAGATATTTTACAACCTATATCCTGGCGCCAAGGAAGCCTGAGATCCCCTTTACCTGCAGGAATTTATATGATAGCCATGTGGGTTGTCTCACTTTAAAGGGAAGTGGTGGGAATGCATGTGTGTTCGGGTTCTCAAAGGAAATAGTAAAGAAAACATCTTCACACTTGTGTATTGGCTGAAATCCGCATTTTGACCTAAAGGGAGGGGTCTCTACCACTTTAATCCTACTGCTTTGCCTAAGGGCATTCAGATTGTGCTTTAACTGGATGGTTTTCACTTCTGCTTAATAAAAGAATCCTTTTGAACAACTACGTTTCAAGAGTTCGTACTTTCTTAAGTTGGAAGGAGAGGCGATCCTTACAGAAAGCACAATCTGCAAAACGGTCAACCCAGAGAAGCAATCTTTGCTCTACTGAGGGGACCTTGCAAACCATGTCTGAACAAAGCAGAGAGCTGGGAGAAACCGATTGCTGGGGAGAGACAGCAACCGCCACCCAGTCGGATGCCTGTCTCGTGCAACCCATCGGAGAGGATGAGGTAACCCTGGGGAATCCGGAAAAGCCCCGCTGGTCAATTGGCATTGGGAAGAAAGATGGCTGGGATGAGAGAACCAGAGGAGTCACCCTCAACCGTGGCAACCGAAAACCGGGGTGGAAACTGGAACTAGAAGCCCTTACTGACCAGGGGGGGCTGACCGAAGCACCCCTGAGGGAGGACTATCTGAAGAGGCATGTAACCCAATTGGTGATGGAGACTTTGGAAAATCTTAACATCCGAAGGGAGCCAGGACAACAACCAAAGAGCACTGAAAGGACAGCAGTCATGGATGATGCCAGGGGAGGCACCCCCCTCCTGGAGGCCGCCTATCGAGCGGATGGTGCAGCAGCTACGGGAGAAGACCCAGCAAACCCTCCCCCCCAGGCAGCACGCACACGGGCGCCCATTCCCAACCAACCCCGGGCTCCTCAGCTGGAAAGAGAAACTCCCCCTCTTGGGGTGAAGTTTGATGGGAATCCGCAACAATTAGGATTCTTTGTGGCACATGTGCTCACCTACATGCAAGAGTATGGGCGTGATTTCCAAACCCAAGGCTCCCGAGTGCGAGTTGTGACCCTAGCCCTAGAGGGTGCCGCAGCCAGATGGATGGTGACCCTACATAATGCCAACGCACCAGAACTGCGGAATTTCGACCATTTCATGATGGCCCTGCGACGTCGGTTCGAGGACCCACTGGCAGATCGCAAAGCACGTGACCGCATTAAGGTGGTGAGGCAGGGGCGACGGCCAGTAGCAGAGTATACCGAAGAATTCCGGGACCTCGCGTGTCGTGTGCACTGGCCGGAAGATATTTTGGTGAGCTGTTTCAAGGATGGACTGAGTGATGATCTATACAATGCCTGCGTGGCCCGAGGGGCACCGAATGACCTACATGAATGGTATGTCACCGCCGAAGAAGCTGAGATCGATATGGCCAGAAACCAGTATCGAGCGGGGCGAGCATGGAAGAAATCCTTACCCCAATGAAAGCAAGAGCCCCACAAACCACAAACCGCATTCTCCCCGAGATCTTCAGCCTGTTTCAAGTGTGGAAAAGAAGGGCACCGAGCTGCAGAGTGTCGTTCGCAAACACCCGCCCGGAACCACCCACCAGGGGAGGGTCCTGGAAAACCGGGCCGGCATGGGAAGGAGACTGCCCTGAGGAGCAGGGAGACCATAGAAGTCCCATCCTCTCCCCTCTTTGGGGAAGAAACCCTGGCATCTGAACAGGAGGAATCACACTCGTTCGGAAGCGATCCAGATGATGAGCCACTGGTAAGCAAACCAATTAAACCGCTTACCCTCCCCTTAAGACTATTTATCCCAAACCAGGACAGGGAGATAAGTATCCCCACCCTAGTGGATTCGGGGTGCACCCGTTGTTTGATCAGCCCAACCTTAGTAGGGAAGTTAGGGATTAACGTAAGAAAGCTGAAAACCCCCATTGCTTTCTGCCAACTAGATGGGTCAATAGCAGGAGGGGAGCCAGCTTCTCTGGCCACCGTGCCTCTACATATAGGCATTGGAAGCCACAAGGAAAGGCTTACCTTTATAGTGGCACCTGGCATGGAATGGCCATTGGTTCTGGGCCTTTGCGTGGCTAAAAAGATGGAACCCACAAATCAATTGGAAACAAGGCATCATAAAATTTCAGAGGAAGGTGACTTTTGCTGAGTATCCACATAAAGGACTTGAGGGGGCAGAGAATCGAGAAACAGCCATGCCTGGTCATGCCACACCAACTGAGGGCATACCCATAGAATACAAGGATTTAGCTGAGGTTTTTAGCGAAAAAGCCTCAGATGAACTCCCCCCCCACCATGCCACTGACTGTGCAATAGAAATCTTACCCGGCGCGAAACTCCCTAAACCCAAGATGTACAGCATGTCACCGAGGGAGTTGGAAGAGCTGAGAACGTTCATTGAGAAAAACCTAGCAAGGGGTTTCATCGAGCCAGCCCGACCAAAAATTGCAGCCCCAGTGTTGTTTAGAGAGAAAAAAGATGGTTCAAAACGCTTATGCGTTGACTACCGGAACATTAATACTATCAGTGTGCAGAACGTGTATCCTCTCCCCCTTATGAAAGATATGTTAGCACACCTCGCTAAAGGGAAAATTTTTTCAAAGCTGGACTTAAGGGAGGCTTACTACCGTGTCAGAATTAAGGAAGGGGATGAGTGGAAAACGGCATTTAACACCCCCCTCGGCTGCTACCAATTCAAGGTGCTCCCCTTTGGGTTACAAGGAGCCCCTGCAGTGTTTATGCAGTTAATAAATGAAGTGCTGCATCAGCATTTATATAAGGGGGTTCTGGTCTATTTGGACGACATTTTAATCTATACCGAGACCAAAGCAGAACATGTAAAACTAGTCAGGGCAGTTTTAAACAAACTCCGTGCTGCCAAACTTTATGCCAAACTTTCCAAATGTGAATTTCATCAAGAGAAAATTGACTATTTGGGATACCGCATTTCACACCAGGGGGTTGAGATGGATCCTCTAAAAGTGCAGGCTGTACTTGATTGGGACCCTCCACGCACACGTAAACAGTTACAGAGCTTCCTGGGGTTTGCTAACTTTTACCGCCAGTTTATCCCTGCATTCGCTCAGATTGCTCTCCCCATCACCAAGCTCTTAAAAACAAAGGGGGAGGACAACCCTAAACCAAAGCAACCATTGAACTGGACTATGGAATGCCAGGCAGCATTTGAAAAACTTAAACGGCTGTTCTCAGCAGAACCAATTCTAAAACACCCGGACACGGAGAAACCATTTGTCATACAAGCAGATGCCAGCGATGTGGCAATAGGAGCGGTCCTGCTTCAGAAGAATGAGCAAGACCAACTACAACCCTGCGCTTACACATCCAAAAAGTTGAATGAGACTGAGCAAAGGTGGGCTATTTGGGAGAAAGAGGCATATGCA
Organism: Pantherophis guttatus; assembly: GCF_059756535.1. NCBI lineage: Eukaryota > Metazoa > Chordata > Lepidosauria > Squamata > Colubridae > Pantherophis > Pantherophis guttatus. Next base: position 180,334,420 of record NC_142063.1, on the reverse strand, counting down.
GTTCGTTGGGCATTGTTAACCTGGCGGCACTTCCTAGAAGGCAGTAAGACCCCTTTTGAAGTCTGGACTGATCATAAAAATCTAGAAGCCCTAAAGACCCCAAGGAAACTCTCCCCAAAACAAGTACGATGGGCTCAGTACTTTAAACGGTTTGATTTTACTCTAAAATACCTCCCGGGGGGAAAAACTTTCTGGCGGATGCGCTATCCAGAAAACCGCAATACATTCGTGCAAGGTCAGACGTAATCAAACCTATAGTACAAAACAGTCAACTAGCCGCTAAAGTAGTCACCAGATCCCAGAAAAAACAAGAAACAGTGACAGACAATGACATCACCCAAAATTTTAAACAAGCATTGGCTACTGATGAATGGTTTTTGAACAACAAATCCAGCTGTCTGATGAAAGAAGACTTGGCTTGGGTGGGGGGGAAGTTGTATGTCCCTGCAAGCCAAAGACTATGCTTAATGGTACGGTGCCATGACTCCAAATTAGCTGGACATTTTGGGTTTGTGAAAACTTTACACCTGATTAAAAGACAATTTTGGTGGCCATCACTAAAAAAGGACATAGAAAGCTATGTAGCTAGCTGCCCCATTTGTGCAGCAGCAAAAAGACGCCAGGGGAAATCCCCAGGTCTATTGCAGAAGGTAGCTGAACCTGCAGCGCCTTGGAGAGAGATTGCTATGGATTTCATCGTGGAATTGCCAAACAGTGAGGGAAATACTGTTATTTGGGTTGTGACAGACCTATTTTCAAAACAGGCACATTTTATACCCTGCCAAAAGATCCCAACTGCTAAAAGTTTAGCCAAATTATTCCTAATACACATTTATCGACTTCATGGTGCTCCACAAAGGATCATATCCGACAGAGGGGCTCAATTCACCTCCAACTTTTGGAGGGCGTTTTTGGGCTTACTTGGTACTGGCCAGGGGTTGAGCACCTCTTTTCATCCGTGTACTAATGGAAATTCTGAAATTTTGAACTCGGTACTAGAACAATATTTAAGATGTTTCATTAATTTTCAACAGGATAACTGGACCGAACCTTTTGCTGAAGTTGCGTTTAATAATGCTGTACATTCAAGCACTGGTTTTACCCCTTTTAGAGTAGCAACAGGCCAGGATTTCAGCCCCATGCCTGAACTACCCACAGAAGAACCCACCATCCCCTCACTTAAGGAGTGGATGGATAATTTGCGAAACACGTGGCCAGTGGTTAGATTAGCCTTACAGGAAGCTAGAGAAGCTTTTAAGATTCAAGCTGACAAGAAAAGGATGGAACCCAAACCTTTTCATATTGGAGACAGAGTATACTTATCTACAAAATTCTTGAAATCATTACAACCATCAAAGAAACTAGGGCCAAAGTTCGTTGGACCTTTCCCCATCACTAGAATCATAAATCCAGTAGCAGTTGAACTACTTCTTCCAAAGACACTCAGGCAGATCCACCCAGTATTCCATATCAGTTTACTCAAACGAGAAGTAACCTCATCCCTCAGACCACCTGCATCTACACCACCTGTTCCCATCATGATTGAAGGTGAACAACACTTTGAAATCAAGGAAATCCTTGATTCTAGGATCCACAGAGGGAAAGTCCAATACTTAGTTGCTTGGAAACATTTACCATCAGCACACAATGAATGGGTCGCTAAACACCACGTTAGGGCTCCAATCTTACTGAGAAAATTTCACTCCCAATACCCTAACAAACCTTGTTGATCTACTATCATGAAATCTTGAAATCTTGTGTATATTTGTTTTTGTTTTTTTTTACAGGTGGACCCTTTTGTTTTCTAAGGAGGGTAGCATGTCAGATCCCTAAAAGTGATACTGCCATTCAAGTGAAGGAAGGGGGGACTTGGATGGCCTGTGTCATCAGATATTTTACAACCTATATCCTGGCGCCAAGGAAGCCTGAGATTCCCTTTACCTGCAGGAATTTATATGATAGCCATGTGGGTTGTCTCACTTTAAAGGGAAGTGGTGGGAATGCATGTGTGTTCGGGTTCTCAAAGGAAATAGTAAAGAAAACATCTTCACACTTGTGTATTGGCTGAAATCCGCATTCTGACCTAAAGGGAGGGGTCTCTACCACTTTAATCCTACTGCTTTGCCTAAGGGCATTCAGATTGTGCTTTAACTGGATGGTTTTCACTTCTGCTTAATAAAAGAATCCTTTTGAACAACTACGTTTCAAGAGTTCGTACTTTCTTAAGTTGGAAGGAGAGGCGATCCTTACAAACTGAGTGAGAGCCGATCAAACTCTCCCTGTTAAGGCACGCCTCCAATCCCATAATCCTCCAGTCTATCACTCAGTTACTGACAAGAGCTGAAGTGAATTTCAGAGCTGTGGTATTTTGGATTTAATTTTCCTTTATATTTCTGATTCTGCTCCTCTCCCTTTCATTTGTTTAGGCCTTTTGTTATTTTTGATTACTCTTTTTGTGCGCATGCATATTGGATTACTGACAGGGCTGCTGGACGCGTGTGGTGTGTCTGGGCCTCCGGGCCGCCCGCGCTTTAAGGATTGCAGCTGCCGGATTCCGACTCTTCGGGGCGGATCCGGCTCGTTGACTTTGGCCGTGAGAGTGGGACGGGCGCGCAGGCTTGCCGCTATCCCCGCTTCTCTCCCTTCGCTTTCAGCGGCGGCTTCGGGGCAGCGTCACGTTGACGGTGCACTCCCCGCGCTCTTCGATTCCTGGGCGGCGGTGCTGGAGACGGTGAATTTGGCACTCAGGCTTGCCGCCAATTTGATCTGCTATGGTAGTAGCTGGCTTTGGAGGAGCGTCATCCTTGTGGTGCGCTCTCCGCTTCGGGCTCAGCCTCCAGCCTACCGGCGAGAACACAGCATCAATCCAGCAGATCCCTAGAGGCGTGAGTTGCTTGTTTCTGCTATCGGGGTCTGGCGGTGGCAGCGGGCGCCATTTTGTTGACTGTGTTGGAGCGCCCGCCATTTTACCAGAACAACTAGAGCCCGACATTTTCTACAAGGCCAGGGGCGGAGTTTGGCGATTGCAGCAGGACGCTGCTGCCTCTGGACTGTGACAGGGTCCTTTTACTGCAATTGTTGGCCACGACTGCCTTTTCGCCTAAGAGACCTTTCAAGCACTGGTTGCTGGACATTTCTGTATATAGTTACCTTGTTTAAAAAAAAAACATAAAAATAATAAATAATACTTAAAAAAAATATTTTAAAAGGAAAGCGACTTATTATACGACTAAGGACTACATCTGGTGGGCGAGTGCTGTCTCTGATATTGCCTGCTCTGTGCCTTTGTTGGTCGGGCTTGGCGCTTCCCTAGTGTCATGGCAGACCCTGCTCTCTCGTCTGACATTGAGCCAGACCATAGCCCAGCTCACAGTCCATCCAAGCGGGCTAAAAAGTCTTAGAGGAAGCGGTCTGCGTCTTCAAGCCGCAAATCCCATAAGACTAAAGTTTCCAAGGGCTTGGACAGAGATGCCCAGCGCCACCATAACGCCCTTGAGAGACAGTGGGACAAGGCACGGCTGGCGGCTGTGGCAGAAGTGGGCCTTGACACATGCGCCACTCAACGCACCACCTCGGTATCCGCAGCAGGGATCTCCTCGTCTTCCAGATCACCAGCCTCATCACCAGAGCGGAATGTCCATCAGGCAGCTCAACAGGATCAGAGTTTAAGTCTGTCCAAGGTGTGTCCCAGTCTCTGGTGGATGTCTCTAGAGCGGGGGTGGCCTCTTCGCAGAGGCCTTCCCGCCATCTACCTGAGGCCACGTTTACCCCAATGGCGGCTGGCCTTCGTGGTCCTGATGGGGCGATTCCTCCGGTGCCTCCAGATCTACAAGCCTTTTTTTCATCAGCCTTTTCCTCGTTCCTGGCTGCTGGGCTCCATCAAGCATCTCAGCTTCCGCTCCTTCCTTCGGCAGGGCATTCTGTTCAGCAGCTTCATCAAGCTGCTTTGCCCCAGGTCGCCAGGAAGCCGTCTTCCTCTTCCTCCCGGGCTGACTCTGACCATGGTGAGGAATGCCCTGAGGACATTGAATTTTCGGACGATGAGGCCTTACCACTGGACTCCCCAGCCTTTACGGGGTTGTTTCGCCCGTCCATGTTTAAATCGTTATTGCACAAGGCCCGGCTTACCACCAATTTGAGCTCCCCGGGGCTTGACCCGTCTGGCGCTTCCACTTCCACGGGGCCCCATGATGCCTTGTTCCAGTCGGCTAAGCCAGACAAAGAGGTGATCCCATGCCCCCGCCTGTTCCTGGATGTGCTACAGTCTCCTTGGGGGCAACCTGGGTCTTTGACATCGCCCAGCACCCTTGACAGGAAGCTGTACTGCGCTGCACCGGACCTCGAAGATCTCTTGGTCCTTCCCACTGGGATCCTCCGGTGGCTTCCTTGGCCTCCAATTCTGTAGTTTCTACTGACTCTCTAGATGGCCTAAAGTCGGAGGATCGCAGAGCTGAACTGGCCTTTCGTAGGTCACATCAGGCGGTCGCCTGGGCGATCAGGACGGCGACTGCAACTTCTTTCTTTAATAGGGCCTCGCTAATATGGTTGAAACAACTCCAGCAGAGGTTGCCTCCGGAAGAGACTAGATTACACCAGGATATAAATAAGGTTGTGGCTGCCACCGAGTACTCGGCGGATGCCTCCTTGAATTCGGTGAAGTTCGCATCCTGGGCCTTGGCATCCACCGTCTCCTCCAGGCATTTATTCTGGCTTCGCCATTGGAAGGCCGACCTTAAGGCTAAATGGAGGCTGGCATCCGCCTCCTATAAAGCGCCAAACCTGTTTGGCCCCGCCTTGGAACCGCTCCTTATAGAGGATCGTGACAAACGGAAAGTACTTCCGACTTCGTACCACCGCACCGATAGGAGATACACACCGTACAGCCAGCGACCGTCCTTTCGTTCCTTTCAAGGCTCGGGCGGCTCCTTTCCCGCAGATCCTCATTCTCGGTCCCCGACTGGTCACAAGGACGGGATACCTTTCGCGACCGTGGCAGGTTCCAACCACAATCTAAACGCCCCTTTCATGGCTCCAACTACAGACAGTCCCGCAGAGGCAAATGACTCGCTACTGACGGGTTCCATCGGTGGGAGGCTTCAACTTTTCCATCACCAATGGGCCCGTTCAACCATGGACTCTTGGGTGCTGTGCACCATTTCTTCAGGTCTCTCTATCGAATTTGTGGGACCACCGCCGAGTCGCTTCGTTCCCTGCCCAGTACCATCATCCGTGGATCGTCACCGCTTGATGCTGCAGGAAATTGCCCATCTGCTACACATCGAAGCGATAGAACTGGTCCCCTCTACCCAACGGGGATCAGGTTTTTATTTGACCTTCTTTCTGGTCCCCAAAAGTTCGGGGGGCTGGCGGGGTATCCTGAATTTAAAGCTCTTGAACCTGTCGGTATTGTATCGCAGGTTCAAAATGCACTCCCTTCGATCGATCCTGGCGGGTGTGCGACGAGGGGACTTACTTCAATCGGTGGATTTAAGAGAAGCCTACTTGCATGTTCCAGTACGCCCTGCTCACAGACAATTTCTGAGGTTCGAGTACGACGGACGGCATTTCCAGTACCGGGCGATGCCGTTTGGCCTGTCCTCCGCACCTCGCACATTCACGAAGCTCGTGGCAGTGGTAGCAGCCTCACTCCGTCAACATCCGATACGAGTGATGTTGTCAGCGTTCCAAATTAGGCTCTTTTCCAGTGCTAACATGATTGAAATGAATGAAAGAGAAGAAGCGTTGATTTATTGCTGAGATGAACTTTTACCTAGTTTTCTGCAGACAGCAGATAGGGTTACCTGGGTGATAGAGGGAGGGGGGCAAATTCCTGTGAAAGAACGTGCTGGGACGAAGAGATGGATCTGCATGATAGCCAATGGGACATTGGGGTTGGAGAGCGGAAGGGGAGGGTGTTGGAAGGAGGGGCCAGTTTGGCTGCAAAAGAGTTCAGAAATGTCGTTCTCTATCCTTAAATAAAAAAAAAGATTCATTAGAGACTTTGCGTTTGAAAATGAAGTTTATTTAACATAGCAACGAAACCTGACAGACAGCCAAACTCCTCCAAACCCAGGCTGGCTGAGTTTAAATCATCCTGTTTCCTCCCAGACGTCTGGTCGGACGGACTATGGCTGAAGCCAAGCTCTCGGAGGAAAGCCTGCTTCAAGCAACGGGAGGAGCAGAAGCGGACGTGATCCCAGCCAACTTGGAAAATACAAAGGTTCAACTTTCTCCGCCTTCCCCCCCGGCAGAACTTCAAGCAAAGAAACGTGAGCCAGATAAGTACCCGGGGACTATGCCAAAAGCCTCAGAGGCGGGATTTCCCTTTCCAAATGTAAAAGATAAAGAAAAACCCCTAAGTGAATTGGGAAGGGCGAACTGGGGATGGGAATGGCAGCGAAGCCCAGACAAGGCAGCACCTCCCTACCCCAGGATGAGAGACGAGGCAGAGGACTATCAACACCAAGGCCGGCCCTCCAGAGCTCAGCACAGAGAGGAGAGGGCAGAGAGGGAGGAGCCACCCCAGTTCAGAGGGAAGTTCGACGGTGACCCAGACAACCTCGCCCAATTCCTCGATTCAGCTGAGATATACATAGAGCGGTTCGGACACCTCTATCCTTTCCCCAGAGCCCTAGTGAATGCTATCTCGGAAAGGCTGGAGGGAGAAGCAAAGAGGTGGTCAGCATCACTCTACGAAAACAGGGCCCCCCAGCTACAAGATGCGGATGGCTTCTTGCAACTATTGAGAGCCCGTTATGAGGAGGAGGAGGAGGACCCCTATGCGGAAGACGAGCTCAGAAACCTAATGCAGAGGGGGAAGCCTATCAGAGAGCGTATCCGTGAATTCAGGAGAGTCATTGGGAGACTGCCTCCCCTACCAGAGCGATTGCTGGTGTATTTTTTTAGAACAAGCCTAGATAAAAGAATTTCCCAAGTGACTGCCTATCGTGACATCCCAAACCGTCTCGCTGAATGGTTCCGGGTAGCGATAAAAATCGACAGAGGGCTGCGGGCGAGTGACACGTCAAAACCACCAGAGGGAAAGGAGAGAGGCCGACCAGACCAGGGGCCACTCAACAGACGAGAAACCCTAACATCACAGCCCTCCTACAGACCAACTGCCCCACGGAGCCCACTGAAATGCTACAGATGTGGAGGAAGCGGCCACATAGCAGCAAGATGTGGAACGCCTAGACCGGGACCAGCTCCACCGCCCAAAGCACGACCGGAACGAGGGCCCAAGCGCGTCACCCACGTACCGCGGGAAGGTCCCCAAATCCCTGAGTTTTTCGCTCATCTGACCAAAACCAGAGGAATCCCAGATGAGGGAGATCAGTCCCCCGAACCCTATGACACAGAGGACGAAGGCGAGGATGACCCGATGGTGAGTGGACCCGTCCATCCTTTTCTTTTCCCCATACGCCTAACAGCCCCCAAAACAGGGGCCCAAGAGACTTTCCAAGCCCTAATAGACTCGGGTAACACACGGTGCCTAATCAACCTACCCACAGTTCTAAAATTGGGAATCCGAGCTAAACAGCTCAAACAACCAATTCGCTTCGAGCAAGTTGATGGGTCCCTAGTGGGAGGAGCGTACGCCACACACTTGACTGAACCCGTGAGACTAGAACTTGCAGATCACTGGGAGACGATCCGCTTCATAATAGCCCCCAAGATGACAGAACCAGTCATATTGGGACTCTCGTGGCTGGATAAATGGGGCCCAATCATTTGGTGGCAAGAGGGGACCCGCAGGCTGAGAATAGCAAAGGGGCCCCAACCCCTGCCGCCCCTCCACTACAGAAGAAAACACCACCAACACAAGGGTCCCTCCCAGAAGGTACAGCAAAGCAATTGGCAGCCGCACCCACCACCACTTGTAATGCAAACCAGTTCCCAGGGGAGTACCAAGACCTTGCAGAGGTATTCAGCGAGGCCGAGTTTGACATTCTGCCCGCCCACCGCGAGACCGATTGTGCCATAGAGATTATCCCGGGAGCGAAACTATCCAAACCTAAAATGTATGCCATGACGCCCCGAGAAATGCAGGAAATGCGGGACTACATAGACAAAAACTTACAAAGGGGATTTATTGAGCCAGTAAAACCAAGGGTAGCGGCGCCGGTCATGTTTAAAGAGAAAAAGGACGGCTCCATGAGACTGGTGGTCGACTTTCGAAGTATCAAAGCCGTTTGCGTACACAACTTGTACCCCCTCCCCCTCATGAAGGACATGCTAACCCACCTAGCTAAAGGGAAGGTTTTTACCAAACCAGACCATCGAGAAGCTTATTACCGAGTACGCATAAAGGCAGGAGATGAATGGAAAACAGTATTCAACTGCCCCCTGGGTAGTTTCCAGTTCAAAGTAATGCCTTTTGGATTGCAAGGAGCCCCGGCAGTGTTCATGCAGTTAATAAATGAAGTCTTACATGAACACCTTTACAAAGGGGTCCTCGTCTACTTGGACGATATTCTCATCTACACGGAGACCATAGACGAACATATACCTCTCGTCCGCCAAGTACTGAAAAAACTGCTAAGGGCAAACCTATATGTCAAACGATCAAAATGTGATTTCCACCAATCACGGCTAGACTACCTGGGCTACCGAGTATCAAACGAGGGGATAGAGATGGACCCAGCCAAGGTCCAATCAGTTCTACAATGGCAGCCCCCTCGCACCCGCAGACAACTGCAAAGTTTCCTAGGTTTTGCGATCTTCTACAGACAATTCATCCCCTCATTCGCAAAGATTGCCAAACCTTTGACGGACCTCCTAAAGACAGGAGGCCCAACGACGAAACCTCGCCCGGGACAACCCCTACAATGGGACCTGACCTGCCAACAGGCATTCGAGACGCTGAAAGGAATGTTTGCAAAAGAACCTGTTTTAAAACACCCGGATCCGGAACAGCCTTTTGTCATCCAAGCAGACGCAAGTGATGTGGCAGTAGGAGCCGTGTTACTCCAAAAGAGCAACCAAGGTGATCTACAACCCTGCGCCTACACCTTTCGCAAACTCACCAATACAGAGAGACGATGGGCGGCGTGGGAGAAGGAAACGTTCGCAGTAAGATGGGCCTTGTTGACCTGGCGGCACCTACTAGAGGGAGGCCAGAAACTGTTTGAAGTCTGGACTGATCATAAAAACCTAGAGGCCCTAAAAACCCCACGGAAACTGTCGCCCAGGCAAGTACGGTGGGCACTATACTTCAATCGCTTCAATTTCGAGCTTAAGCACATCCCAGGAGGGAGAAATTTCCTGGCTGACGCCCTCTCCCGGATGCCCCAATACAACAGTGAGCGGGAGCAGGTAGTGAATGCCATCATCTCCTCCACCCAAGCTGCGGCTCAAGTGATCACCAGATGGCAACAACGTGACCAACAGGGCCAACTTGCAAGTGACTTAACTGCAAAATTAAAAAATGAAATGCTGACAGACCCCTGGTATCGGGACAATCAACATCTCTTGACAAAAAGAGATGACCTAGCATGGAGGGGGACAAAGCTCTATGTCCCACAGACTACGCATCCTGATTCTCAAGAGGAGCCACGACGTTAAACCAGCGGGACACTTCGGGTTCCTAAAGACTCTGCACCTAGTACGAAGGTAGTTCTGGTGGCCACACATGAGAAGGGATGTAGACAGTTATGTAAAAAGCTGCACCATTTGTGCCACGATGAAGACAAGACCAGGGTGCCCGCCTGGGCTGTTGCAACCAGTAGCTGAACCGACAAGACCATGGGAGGAGATTGCAATGGACTTTATAGTAGACCTACCGAGGAGCAGTGGAAATACAGTGATCTGGACTGTAATAGACTTATTCTCCAAACAGGCACACTTCATTCCTTGTAGCGGACTGCCTTCAGCCCGCCAGTTATCCAAACTGTTCCTGAAACACATGTACCGCCTGCATGGAGTTCCCAGGAGAATAATCTCCGACCGAGGGGTCCAGTTCACAGCAAAGTTCTGGAGGGAGTTTCTCCGATCCATAGGGTTATCCCAAGGGCTCAGCTCAGCATTTCACCCGAGCACCAATGGGGGGGCAGAAAGACTGAACGCTATGATAGAACAGAATTTAAGATGTTATGTCGACTACCAGCAGTCCAATTGGGCAGACCTCCTATCTTTTGCGGAGGTCGCCTATAATAATGCTGTCCACAGCAGCACGGGGCTAACCCCGTTCAAAGTAGTGAGTGGCATGGATTTTGTCCCCATGCCAGAGTACCCGAGGGAGCCCCCTTCCTCAGTCAGTTTGACCGACTGGATGGCAATGTTGAGAGAAACTTGGGAGAATGTTAAGATGGCGCTGGCAAAGGCGGCTCAATCTTATAAGGAACAAGCAGACAAGCACCGAACTCCCCAAAGACCATTTCAGTTGGGAGAGAAAGTTTCCTCTCCACCAAGTACTTGAGACTGAGACTCCCGAGCAAGAAATTGGGCCCGAAATTTATAGGACCATTTCCTATAATAAAAATAATTAACCCCGTTACAGTGCAATTGCAGTTGCCACGGCTTTTGGGGAAAATTCACCCCGTTTTTCACAGTAGCCTTCTAAAACCTGTAGTGGGGTCTACTTTAAGGCCAACGCCACGTGAACCCCCTGGGCCCCTGGTTGTTGGGGGCCAAACGCACTACGAAGTGCAGCAAATTCTTGATTCAAGATGGCACAGGGGGCGCCTCCAATACTTAATTAAATGGAAGGGCTACCCATTGTCAGAGGCTTCCTGGGTGAAGAGCTCAAACATCCAAGCTGACCGCTTTATAGCAAAATTCCATGCAAACCACCCGGGAAAGCCGGGAGGGGGGGTTTGCAGCCAAGGAGGGGCTAATGATGCTTATCTTGTTGTGGTTTTTCCTATGGGGCAGGTTACATCGCAGAAGTAAAGGGAGAGGGGCCGGATGTCAGCGTTCCAAATTAGGCTCTTTTCCAGGGCTGACATGATTGGAATGAATGAAAGAGAAGAAGCGTTGATTTATTGCTGAGATGAACTTTTACCTAGTTTTCTGCAGACAGCAGATGGGGTTACCTGGGTGATAGAGGGAGGGGGGCAAATTCCTGTGAAAGAACGTGCTGGGACAAAGAGATGGATCTGCATGATGGCCAATGGGACATTGGGGTTGGAGAGCGGAAGGGGAGGGTGTTGGAAGGAGGGGCCAGTTTGGCTGCAAAAGAGTTCAGAAATGTCGTTCTCTATTCTTAAATAAAAAAAAGATTCATTAGAGACTTTGCGTTTGAAAATGAAGTTTATTTAAGATAGCAATGAAACCTGACAGATGTGCTATCTCGACGATGTCCTGATCCTCTCATCATCTCCAGATCAGGCATCGCGCGACCGGAGTGTCGTTCTGGACACTTTCCAACGCCAAGGGTTCTCGATAAACCTCGAGAAGAGCCACCTGGTCCCAACTACGAGGCTGATTCATCTCAGAGCCTTGATAGACTCGGTGAGGGGACAGGTTTTCCCCTCCCCAGACAGAGCTCAAAGTATCACCGACCTGATTCTTCGAATTCAAGTCCTGGAGAAGGTGCCACTGTCGTTTCTTGCCCAACTGCTCGGGAAAATGGTGTCCTGTTACAACATCGTTCCGTGGGCACGCAGACACTCCCGAGCATTGCAGTGGTTCCTTCCTCCCTTCCAATGGTCGGGCCGCGCCTCTTCGAGTCACCAGGTGTACTTACCTCCTCAGACCTGTCTGTCGCTGGCCTGGTGGATGTCACCGGCAATTCTAGAGGGCTGCGACTTTCTGGAACCGGAGAGGCTGACCTTAACGTCGGACGCCAGTCTAAGGGGTTGGGGGGCACACCTCAGCAACCTTGTGGCGCAAGGTCAGTGGTCACCGACGGAACGCCTCTGCAGCATAAATCTGCTCGAGCTGCGGGCGGTCCGGTTGGCGCTTTGGCATTTCAGGACCTCGGTGGAAGGGCGCCACATCCTGGTCCTTACGGACAATACGGCGGCCAAAGTGCACATAAACAAGGAAGGCGGCACAAGGTCCAGGTCGCTAATGTTCGAAGCGGAACATCTCTTCAACTGGGCGGAGCGTCACCTGCGATCGATAAATGCAGACCACATTTCGGGGGTGGACAACGTACGGGCCGACTGGCTCAGCCGGGAACAGATCGACCCGGCGGAGTGGCAGCTCCACCCTCGTCTGTTTCAAGAGATTTGCCGCAGGTTCGGGACACCGGTGATAGACTTGTTCGCCTCCCGGAAGAATTCTGAACTGCCTCGATTTGTGTTCCTGTATCCGGATCCGTCGGCAGAGGATCGCGATGCCCTGAGGTGTCAGTGGCCGAGGGGCCTTCTCTATGCATTCCCTCCCATCCCTCTGCTGTCCCGGGTCGTCCGGAAATTGCTGTTGGAAAAGGCGGATCTAATCCTAGTTGCTCCCAACTGGCATCGCAGGGTCTGGTATGCAGACCTCGTCGCCCTCTCACCAGGTATCGCTTCACCAAGGGGCCGTTTGTCATCCGGAGCCTCAGTGGCTCCACTTGGCCGTTTGGCACTTGAACGCGTCATCCTGAAGAAGGCACATTTGTCAGACGGCGTTGTCGAGATTATACAAGCAGCCAGACATCCTTCCACATGCCAGATTTATGAGGCCTCCTGGAGGGCCTTCTGTGCTTGGGGGGCTTCGGGGCATGTGGACCCCATCTCAGCGAAAGTGGAAGAAGTCTTGCAGTTTCTACATACGGGACTTAGGAAGGGTCCGGCTCCCGTGACGTTGCGGTGTCGGGCAGCGGCCTTATCCACCGTCTTGAAGTGTCCTCCCTACAACTCCCTTTCACACCATCCCCTTATCAGAGGACTTCTTCATGGCGCTACGAACTTGTGCCCACCTCAGGTCCACAGGTACCCTACCTGGGACCTGCCTCTCGTCCTCCAGGCTCTGACATCCCTTCCCTTTGAGCCTCTGGTGTTAATTACTCTGAAACATTTGCCGTGTAAGGTGGCGTTCCTTTTAGCTATCACCTCCACCCGGAGGGTGTCAGAGCTCTCGGCCCTTTCGATTCGACAGGACCTTTGTATTTTCCGAGATAGCGTGGTGATTCTGAGACTTGATCCTACGTTTGTCCCAAAGGTGAATTCTCTCTTTCACCGGGCACAGGAACTCTCCTTGCCGGACTTCTGCCCATCTCCACGGAACTCTACCGAACGACGCTGGCATAAGTTAGAAGTTAAACGGGCACTTCTTATATACATCCGCCGGACTGCCACCTTTCGTTGGACAGAGGCTCTGCTGGTCTCATTCCATCCGGCCTCCATGGGCCAGAAGATATCCGTGGCCACGGTCGGCAGGTGGATCAAGGTGTGTATTTCCTTGGCGTATGAGTTGTCGGCAAACCCTGTTCCGGGATGCATTCTGCCACACTCCACCCGCAGCGCGGCCACATCTGCTGCGTGGGCGACACAGGCCTCGGTGGAGGACATCTGCCGCGCTGCCACCTGGTCCTCAGTGTCGCAGTTCATTCGTCACTATAGGATTGATTCCTATGCTTCGTCGGACGCTTCTTTTGGTCGACGTGTCCTGCAGAGCGTCATTTTGGATAAGGGTTCGGAGGCAGCCAGTCTCCCGCCCTAGTGTTTGGAGCTTGGGTATGTCCCAGCTATGGACAGTGGGAGCAGCACTCTGGAAAACGGACGTTGACTTACCTGAACGTCCCTTTTGGGAGTGCTGCGACCACTGTCCATTTCCCCCCCTGTTTCTGTTTCTGTTATGGTGTTACAGTTTCTTTCAGACTGTCTGCCTTCTTCATATCTGGAGAACTGTCTCTTGTGGCCTTACCGTTGGACTTCACTGTTGAGTCTTGCTGTGTCTTCGTGATAGACTGGAGGATTATGGGATTGGAGGCGTGCTTTAACAGGGAGAGTTTGATCAGCTCTCACTCAGTTACTGTCAAGATCTGAGGGAAGATCCCAGCTATGGACAGTGGTCGCAGCACTCATAAAAGGGACGTTCAGGTAAGTCAACATCTGTTTCACTTATATCCTGCATTATTTTTTGTTTTATTCTTGGTCTCTTCCCTGCCCAGACAAAATTATTAATACCCTTCTGCCATATCTTCAAATTCTCATCTTTTTTAAGTATTGGTATCATTTGAAAAAGAAACAAAAACTTAGGCAGAACATTCATTTTTACAGCTGCTATTCTTCCTAACAAGGATAATTGTAATTTTTTCCAATTTTCCATCTCTCTCTGTATTTTTTGCCACAACGGATCATAATTATGCTTAAATAATTTCGCATTTGATGTCATAATGTAGACCCCTAAATACTTAACTTTTTTTATAATTTCAAATCCTGTTAGTCTTTCTAATTCATCTTTTTGATTTATAGTCATATTTTTAGTTATTATCTTCGTTTTCCCTGCATTTATTTTAAATCCAGATACTTGTCCATATTGATTAATTATATCCATTAAACCTACAACCGACTGTAATGGTTGGGTTAAAGTAACAACCAAGTCGTCTGTGAATGCTCGTAATCTGTAGTCATACTGCCTAATTTTAATTCCATTTATTTTGTCCAACCCACGTATCTTACTTAACAAAAATTCCAAGGTCAAGATAAACAATAATGGAGACAAAGGACATCCTTGTCTTATTCCTTTTTCTATATTAAAAGTATCTGTTAAACTACCATTAATTATTATTTGCACTGTTTGTTTCTGATATATTGTCTTAATAGATTGTGTAAAATATTCTCCAAACTGCATCTTTTCTATTATTTTCAATAAGAATTGCCAATTCAATCGATCAAATGTTTTCTCTGCATCAAGACATATCAGCACCGCAGGGATTTGATTGTTCTTCCCCAAATTGTTCTTCATTCCGTTGGGCAGCAAACCAAAATGGCGGCTCTGCAGTGAACCCCGAGCTTAGGGAGGCGATGTTTGACATTTTCAGGGGTGTCGGGGATCAGTTAACCATCTTTTGACCCCCTCCCAGCGAGCCGAGGTGTTGCTGGCTCGATAGAGCCATGGATGGAGCCCGAGGAAGAGCTGACTTTCGGGGAGGAGGTTAGAGGATGGCGGCAGTACCTGGAGACTTGGCTGCAAAGACGCCCCCCCGTTGTTGGTGGAGAAGAGGGCAGCATTAGAAACGTTAGGATCTCTCAGTTTTTGAGGGATCTGGACACTCCCCCCCCCTTTTTTCTCTGAAGCATGGAAGGGGCTTAATGGGCTGAATGGCCTGAAGATCAAGTTTATGGGGAAGGAACTGAGAATTTATTATTATTTATTTATTATTTATTAATCAAATTTCTATACCGCCCTACTCCCGAAGGACTCAGGGCGGTGAACAGCCAAGATAAAATACAGATAATACAAATATTAAAAAAATCCCTTAAAATTATTAAATATTTCGGCCGAAACACAGATTAAAACACCCAATTTGTAAAATCACGAATTAAAAATTTAAAAATTTAAAAGATGGGAGTTAGGCCAGGCCAGCTTGCTGAAATAGAAAAGTTTTGAGAGCACGGCGAAACGTGCGCAGGTCCGGGATCTTCCGTATCTCTGGGGGGAGCTCGTTCCAGATGGTAGGTGCCCCCACAGAGAAGGCTCTCCCCCTGGGGGCCACCAGTCGACACTGTTTGGCCGACGGCACCCTGAGGAGCCCCTCTCTATGGGAGCGTACTGGTCGGTGAGAGGCTATTGGTAGCAGAAGGCGGTCTCGTAGATACCCCGGTCCGATGCCATGGAGCGCTCTAAAGGTGGTAACCAAAACCTTGAAGCGCACCCGGAAGACCACCGGGAGCCAGTGCAGCTCGCGCAGGAGGGGGGTCACATGGGAGCGCCACGTCGCTCCCATAACCACCCGCGCGGCCGCATTCTGGACCAGCTGGAGCCTCCGGGTGCTCCTCAAGGGGAGCCCCATGTAGAGAGCATTGCAGTAGTCCAAGCGGGAAGTAACGAGAGCATGAGTGACCGTATTTAACGAGTCCCGATCCAGAAAGGGACACAACTGGCGAATCAGGCGGACCTGATAAAAAGTCCCCCTGGC
Organism: Pantherophis guttatus; assembly: GCF_059756535.1. Classification (NCBI taxonomy): domain Eukaryota; kingdom Metazoa; phylum Chordata; class Lepidosauria; order Squamata; family Colubridae; genus Pantherophis; species Pantherophis guttatus. The sequence goes on along the minus strand of NC_142063.1, from coordinate 180,318,408 downwards.
CACGGCCGTCATGTGCTCTTCTAAAGACAGCCGTGAGTCCAGGAGGACACCCAAGTTGCGAGCCCTCTCCGTGGGGGCCAGTGACTCGCCCCCAATAGTCAGTGATGGCACCAACTGACTATATCGGGATGTCGGAAACCACAGCCACTCGGTCTTGGATGGGTTGAGCCTGAGTCTGTTTCTCCCCATCCAGATCCGCACGGCCTCCAGGCACCGGGACATCACTTCAAGGGCATCATTGGGGTGGCCCGGGGTGGAGATGTACAGCTGAGTATCATCAGCGTACTAGTGGTACTTCACCCCGAAACCACGGATGATCTCACCCAGCGGCTTCACATAAATGTTGAACAGAAGGGGCGAGAGGACCGACCCTTGTGGCACCCCACATACAAGGGGCCTCGGGGTCGACCTCTGCCCCCCTGTCAACACAGACTGTGACCGGTCAGAGAGAAAGGAGGAGAACCACCGTAGGACGGTGCCCCCCACCCCTAACTCCTCTAGCCGGTGCAGCATGATACCATGGTCGATGGTATCAAAAGCCGCTGAGAGGTCTAATAGGACCAGGACAGAGGAACAACCCCTGTCCCGAGCCCTCCAGAGATCATCAACCAACGCGACCAATGCCGTTTCCGTGCTGTACCCAGGCCTGAAGCCCGACTGGAACGGATCCAGATACGACGATTCATCCAGGTACTGGGGGAGCTGTCGCGCTACCACACTCTCAACAACCTTCGCAACGAAGCGAAGGTTGGAGACTGGACGATAATTTGCCAACACTGCCGGGTCCAGGGAAGGTTTCTTGAGGAGAGGCCTCACCACCGCCTCTTTCAAGGCGGCAGGGAAGACACCCTCACTCAAGGAAGCATTTATAATCCCCTGGAGCCAGCCTCGTGTAACCTCCCGAGAGGCCAGCACCAACCAGGAGGGACACGGGTCTAGTAAACATGTGGCTGCGCTCAGTCTGCCCAGTATCCTGTCCACGTCTTCGGGCGTCACAGAATCAAACTCTTCCCAAATAATACTCACAAGACCTGCCTCTGTCCTCCCCGCTGAATCTACCCAGTCAGAGTCCAGATGTTCCCGAATCTGAGCGATTTTGTCATACAGATACTGTACAAAATCCTCGGCTCTACCCTCCAAGGGGTCCTCCCGCGCTTCCTGGTGGAGCAGGGAGCGGGTCACCCTAAACAGGGCAGCCGGGCGATTATCTGATGACGCAATAAGAGTGGCAAAATAGTTATACTTCGCCACTTTTATCGCCACCAGGTAGGTCTTAATATGAGACCTTACCAGTGTTCGGTCAGATTCAGAATGGCTCGCCCTCCAACCACTCTCCAGGCGTCTTTTCCGGCGCTTCATCTCCCTCAGCTCCTCGGTGAACCAAGGAGCCAGGCGAGATCGACGCCGGGTCACAGGCTGCAAAGGCACGACCCGATCCAAAGCTCCAGCGGCCGCCCTATCCCAGGCGGCCACCAGCTCCTCAGTCGAGCCGTGTGCCAGAGCCTCAGGAAATGGCCCAAGCTCCGTCTGGAACCTATCAGGATCCATCAGGCGCCTGGGGCGGTACCACCTCAATGGTTCCGCCTCCCTGCGGCGGGGTGCGGCGGTTCGAAGGTCAAAGCGAAGGAGGGAGTGATCTGACCATGACAAGGGCTCGATCACTATATCCCCTATCTCAAGATCACTCAACCACTGACCAGAGACAAAAACCAGGTCTAGCGTGTTTCCCCCCGTGTGAGTAGGGCCATGAACTAACTGGGTCAGGTCCATAGCCGTCATGGAAGCCATGAACTCCCGAGCCGCCTCAGACGCCTCACCGACGGATGGCAGGTTAAAATCCCCCATGACCATAAGCCTGGGGGTGTCAACCGCCACCGCGGCTATAACGTTGAGCAGCTCGGGCAGGGCTGCCGTCACGTGGCAGGGAGCCAGGTACGTAACCAGCACACCCATCTGCACCCCATGACCCCACTTCACAAGGAGGGACTCACAACCAGCCGTCTGAGGAACAGTGACCTCCCTCGGGCCAAGACCTTCTCTAATGACAACCGCCACCCCCCCGCCCCTTCCCTGTGTCCTCGGCTGATGGAATGCGCGGAAACCGGGTGGGCACATCTCAACGAGGGACCCCCCCCTCCTGGCCCAACCAGGTCTCCGTAATACCCGCCAGGTCTGCTCCCCCCTCCTGAACAAGATCACAAATGAGGGGGGCTTTATTTACCACGGACCGGGCGTTGCACAGCATCAGCCGAAGGCCCAGGGCCTGAGGGTCTGTGCAACCTGGGGAACGAGGGGAGCATTGGAGGCCAGAGCGCGCCACCGCTTGGAGCCAGCGGGCGCGCGCTCCCACAACCTGATGTGGCCCCCTGCTCCCGCCATATCTGCCCCTCCCACCCACAGTACTGATGTAATGACCATCCATAACACAAGCTCTAGCCCCCTCCTTGACCCCGGTTCCCGCATCTCTAGTGCCGTGCTCTTCAGCCGGCTCTGGCCTCCTCCCCGACAGGTTCTCCCCCAAACCCACCGAACCCACCCCCCTCCCAGAAACCTTTAAAACCTTATCTAAAAATTTCCCCAAAAAACCCCACAACCCCCTCCTCGCCGCATGCCACCTCTCGGGATTCCAAAATCCGTCATCAAGGTAGGCCCTCGATAGTGAGGAGGGCCAAACCTGCGAGAGGGGGGAGTCTCGCAGCGCAAGCAGGTCAGCAGCCGTAAACATCGCACAAAACAGAGATGGAGAGTCAACTGGTCAGGGCTTCACCAGATCGTCCAATAATACTGGGTCAAAGTAGATCTTCATATCAGGAGCTGGTTCACTGCCCTCTCACGACAGTGAAAGGGGCCAGTGACATCCCCCCACGTCTGGAGGATAATTATCCCAGTCACCCTCTCACAGTGACTGGGGCAGATGACACCGACAATAGAGTCACAATAGTCCATCCTTTCATCTGGCGGATGACAAACAGCCCCCTCAGCACCTGCACACCATTTTGCCCAGTTCTCCTCCAGTTTGGGGTCGCACAAGAAGCCAGCAATTTGTAAAGTTATTAAAGACAATGATGATAATCCCACAGGCACAAGTTCTTCCCTGGGGCGAAAGTAGGGATAGCAGACAAAAAACCCAGTCCAAGTCCAAGGGTGGGTGGCCATCAAAGGCCAACACCCACACATACCTGGGGAAAGAAAGGGGGGGAGGAGAAGCCACCCGAGGCGACCGATAGAGCCCTGGTCAGCCTCCCGCCTCTCCTGTCCCAAGACTCCCCAAATCCCCAGTCTCAGCTCTGATGACAAACAAACCCCGGATGACAGGGGTCAAGGCTCAAAAAAAAGAGCAGATGGTAATCCTGAGGGCAAGGCAAGGCTGTCTGTATTCTCCCATCCACCTGCTGCAAGTTCTTTCCTCAGCCGGATGATCCGTGGCTGCCATTGCCTTCCGCCGCCGCCGCCGCCACTACCGCCGCCGCCGCCGGCTCGCAACCAGCACCCTGGGCTCCTCATGGTGCCTCCAGGACCCCCAAAAAACATCAGGAGAGCGTCCCAGAGATCCGTGAGGGGCGAGGGGATGAAGGGCACCTCCAAGCCGCCGCCGCATAGCAACGCCGACCGCCGCCGAACGCTCCGGCTTCCATTCCTCCCGGCTCTGACAAGCCGGAAACAGCTGTTTTTAACAGGCCGCCGCCCCATCTCCCGCGGCGGCTTCAAACAGCGCGTCCCGCCCTGCCCTGATATTCCGGAGGGCGAAAAAGCCCTCAGCAGGCAGGGCGGGCATTCCCCTCATTGGGACTGGAGCCAGAGATAGTTAAAGCGGCTCCCGAAGACCCCTGACACCAGCGACCTCTCCATCTCCTCAACGGAGCTCAGCCGACCGCCGCCATCTTGGGACACGCTGGAACCGGAACCCGGTTGTCAGTTGGGGATGACGGTTGGTCTCCCCCTTAACTGTTCCCCCCCCCTTATTAGGCTTAGACCTAATAGGGCCACTCAGCATAAATTTACAACTTTTGATTGATCTGCAGCCTTATTTGACCATTATTTGACCATCTTGTCCTCCTTGGGTTACCCGGATTATTCGATTATTCAGTCATTTATTCCATCCTATGACTACACCTTGCTTTTTTCTGAACTAAGCCTCGGCTATCGCTGGTATGAGAATGGGAGGAGGCACAGACACCGAGAGTTTTGGACTATGGTGGGACGGACCATCTCTCATTTGACCTTATGACTCTGGTTTGTGTCACCTTGAAAGGGCGGCCTTTGAGACATTTTTCCCACCATTGAATAGACTTATAATCAGAAGACTTACCATCGTCATGATAGGACGATGATGTCCCGATGTTCTGATGTTTTTAGCATATTGTCTTCTCTTTAACATCTTTTTCTCCCTTATTTAATCTATCTGTTTTTACCATCTCTAACACCCTTTAATAGAAAATGATCCTTCATTACTCTCAGCTCATTACTATTCTTTAATGTATGAAACTGCGGAGCTCATTGCACTGCGAGACTCCCCCCTCTCGCAGGTTTGGCCCTCTCAACTATTGAGGGCTGCCCTTGATGACGGGTTTTGGAACCCCGAGAGGTGGTACGCTAAAAAACAGAAACTCTGGGGGTTTTTAAATAGATTTTTAGATCCAATTTTAAGGGGATCCAGGAGGAGGGTGGTTTTCAATAATAAAAATGAGACTGGGGGGTCTCTTAAGGATCAGCAGCCATGCCATTTTGACAGTCCCAGCGGGTTGGGGAGGTTGGGAGTCATAGGAGATGCTCGGAGGAGGGTGGGACAAGCTATACCTGTGATGGTGGGAAGGGGCAGAAGAAATCGAAGTAAGGGTGGGGAGCATCACACCAGATGCATTCGGATGGTGACTTGCTCCCATACCTCCTGCTCACCCTGCTTTCCTGGGGATATGAGAGCGAAGGATCCTGGTTTCCGTCTGATATATGTGAATGCCAGGTCCGTGATGAATAAGGCTCTCCTCATACGAGATCTTATTGATGAGGAGGGTGCGGACCTGGCCTGTATCACGGAGACCTGGTTGGGGCAAGAGGGGGGAATCCCTCTCTCTGATTTATGCCCCTCAGGCTTTCGTGTCCTGCACCAGCTGCGACACTAGGGTAGGGGCAGGGGGTGGCAGTAGTTGTTAGAGAAAGTCTGAGTCCTAGGGAGGTCACTGTCCCTCAGATAGGTGGGTGTGAGTCTCTTCTATTGAAGTGGGACCCTGGAGTTCAGTTGGGCTTGTTGGTCACATACCTGTCTCCCAGCTATGTTGCCACAGCCCTGCCCGCACTGCTTGATGTCTTGTCTGAGGTGCCACTTGAACTCCCCAACCTTTTAGTTGTGGGACATTTTAATCTGCCTTCGATTGGTGAGTCATCTGAGACAGTCTGGGAGTTCATGGCCTCCATGGCAGCCATGGACCTGACTCAGGTTATTCAGGGCCCAACTCATAGGGGAGGACACACATTCGACCTGGTTTTTCTCTCTGGGCAGTGGATAAATAGTCATGGTAAGGGGGAACTTTCCATCACTCCCCTGTCATGGACTGACCATTCCCTCCTTAGACTAGACTTTCAAACTGCCAACCCCTGCCGCTGGGAGAAGGGACCCATAAAATGGTTCCGCCCTAGGCGCCTGATGGACCCAGAAAGGTTCTTGAAGGAGCTTGGGACATTCCCCACCTCTCAATCCTGCGATTCAGCTGAGGCTCTGGTGGCATCCTGGGAACGGGTGGCTACCGACGCCTTGGACAGAATCGCACCTTTGCGGCCTCTAACCCGACGCAGATCCCGGATTGCTCCTTGGTTTTCCATGGAGCTCCAGGAAATGAAACTTCGGAAAAGACGCTTAGAGGAGAGTTGGAGGTCCTCCCGATCTGAATCTGACCGAACACAGTTAAGAACCCATATTAGGTCTTATCTAGTGGCGATGGAAGCGGCGAAACGTCACTACTTCGCCGCCCTCATTGCATCTGCAGAAAACCGCCCAGCAGCCCTGTTTCGTGTGACCCGCTCCCTCCTCAATCAGGGAGCAAGGGAAGACCCTTTGCAGGGCAGAGCTGAGGATTTTGTACAGTTTCTGCATGATAAAATCGCTCAGATCCGGATCGGATTGGACTCTGACTGGGCAGAATCCAATCAGGAGACTAGGGTGGGTCTTGAGAATAATATCTGGATTGAGTTTGACCCTGTTTCTGTCAAGGAAGTGGACAGGATTGTGGGCAAACGTAGTTCCTCCACTTGCTTATTGGACCCTTGTTCCTCCTGATTGGTTTCGGCTGCCAGAGAGGTGACTAGAGACTGGATCCAGGCAATTGTCAACGCTTCGTTGAGAGAGGGGAACTTCCCCGCCTCTCTTAAGGAGGCGGTGGTTTGACCTCTCCTCAAGAAGCCTTCCCTGGATCCAGACTCACTTAATAACTATCGTCCCGTCTCCAACCTTCGCTTCATTGCGAAGGTTGCTGAGACTGTAGTGGCTCAACAGCTCCCACAATTCCTGGAGGAAACGGAATACCTTGACCCGTACCAATCAGGCTTCCGACACAGTCACAGCACGGAAACGGCATTGGTCGCTCTGGTGAATGATCTCTGGCGGGCTCAGGATGGGGGTTGTTCCTCCATCCTGGTCCTACTTGACCTCTCAGCGGCTTTTGATACCATCGACCATGGTATCCTACGGCAGCAACTTGTGGGGTTAGGGGTGGGAGGCACTGTCTTATGGTGGTTTTCCTCTTACCTCTCGGGTCGCTTTCAGTTTGTATAGGCGGGAGGGCAGAGATCCACCCCGAGGCCCCTTAATTGTGGGGTGCCTCAGGGGTTGGTTCTCTCCCCCCTGCTCTTTAACATCTATATGAAGCCACTGGGTGAGATCATTCGTGGCTTTGGGGTGAGATATCATCAATATGCTGATGATACCCAATTATACACCTCCAACCCAGACCACCCCAGAGATGCCATTTCCGTGATGTCCCGTTGCCTGGAGGAGGTACGAGCCTGGATGGGCAGAAACAGACTCAAACTCAATCCCTCTAAGACTGAGTGGCTGTGGATGCCGGCATCTCGGGTTTCAGAGGCTCCATCACTTTTGATAGATGGGGAAAAACTTGCACCCGTTGATAGGGCTCGCAACTTGGGTGTCCTCCTGGATGCTTGGCTATCCCTAGAAGACCATCTAATGGCCGTGACCAGGGGGGCCTTCGCACAGGTTTGCCTGGTGCGCCAGTTGCGCCCTTTACTGGACCGAGATGACCTTTGCACAGTCACTCATGCCCTGGTTACTTCCCGCTTGGATTACTGCAATTCCCTCTACATGGGCCTGCCCCTGAGATGCATCCGGAGACTCCAGCTGATCCAGAATGCAGCTGCACGGGTTGTTATGGGAGCCCCTCGTTACTCCCATATAACACCCCCTCGTTACTCCCATATAATACCCCTCCTGCGTGAGCTGCACTGATTACCAGTGGTTCTCCGGGTCCGCTTCAAGGTGCTAGTCCTCACCTATAAGGCCCTTCATGACTTAGGTCTGGGATATTTGCATGACCTTCTCCTGCCTGCCTCTCACTGTCCTGTTTGTTCACATAGGGCCTCTCTCCTCAGGGTTCCGATGGCGAGCCAATGTCACCTTGCTGTGCCCAGGGGTAGGGCGTTCTCTGTGGGTGCTCCCACCCTCTGGAATGAATTACCTACTGAGCTCCGGACGACTCCTGATCTCCGCTCCTTCCGTCGGGACTTGAAGACTTGGCTTTTCAAACAAATAGGCTGAGACTGATTCCGGCTTTATTATTTACTACTAATTAATTATTTGGATTAAATTATGATTTTATTGTACTTGTTTCTTAACTTGTGTTCGCCGCCCTGAGTCCTTCAGGAGAATGGCGGCATATAAATACATGTAATAAATAAATAAATAAATAAATATTCCAATAGGTTAACAACTTGCCTTACATTACTCTTCATTTGTCTACCATTTATAAAACCAGTTTGATCATTATTAATCATTTGTTGCATGACTGGCATTAACCCATTTGCTAGTATTTTAGCAACAATCTTGTAATCTGTATTTAAAAGTGATATAGGCCTATAATTTTTTGGCTGGGTGTGGTCTTGCTCCTCCTTTGGAATCAGAGAGATATAAGCTGTCTTTCAGGATGGGGGTACATCTCCTCCAGATTGTATGTTAGTAAATAATTCTTTGAGTGGTCCCACCATTTCTAACTGCAAGTGTTTATAATAAGCAGCTGTCAAACCATCCGTCCCAGGAGCTTTACCCACTTTCAACTGCTTAATTGCAAACATAATCTCCTCGGAAGTTATTGGTTGATTTAAACCCTCCCTTTGCTCTTTTGTAATTGTAGGAATATTCTCTTCCTATAAGTATCTATCTATATCTATACTTCGAATGTTATCACTAGCATACAACCTCGTATAAAATTCTAAAAATGCTTTTTTAATCATATTTTGCTGATAAACCTATTTACCTTTATATTCTATTTTCTCTATGGTCCTTGATTTTTGTTTTTTCCTTAACAAATATGCTAACCATCTCCCTGGTTTATTAGCATTGCAAAAAGTATTATGTTTAGCATATTGCAAATTAGTTGCGACCTGATCTGCCATTAACATATTAAATTGCCCTCACAATAAGTTAATTGCCTCTTTTATTTTCTCATCTGCTGGGTTCAATATCAAAGCTTGTTCTTTTTTTTAAATTTCCTCTTCTAAGTCCTTCCTTTTTTTTTCCTGTTTACGTCTATGTTTATTATTCAAATATATAAAAATACCTCTCATATATGCTTTACTTGCATCCCAAACCATTTCCATAGATGTACCCTTATGCATATTTATAATGAAAAATTCTTTCATAAATTTTTTACATTTTTTTACATTTTCCTCATATCTAAACAGATTTTCATTTAACCTCCAAGACCTCTTAGATCCCATTCCATACTCTAATTCCATCCAAACTGGACTATGATCCGTTAAAACTCTTGGGCATATCTTCGTCTTCTTCACCTTAGAAAAAAGATCATTTGTAATTAATATAAAATCAATCCTAGAGAAAGATTGATGTTTATCAGAAAAAAAGGTAAAGTCTTTTTCTTCAGGGTTCCTCTCTCGCCAGATATCTCTCAACTCCATATCATCCATCATTTCAAAAAACGATTTTGGCAATCTGACACGCGTTGAAATATTCTGCAAGAGCCCCTTCTTATCTTTTTTAGTGTCCAAAACTCCATTCCAATCACCCAGTAAAATACATGATTTATAATCCCATTGTAGTAACTTGGAATGTAAAAGCTTATAAAATTTTTCCTGTTGTTGGTTCAGTGCATAAACTCCAATTAAAAATATTTTTTCTCCTTTTATTAAAAGTTCAATTGCTATAAATCTTCCTTGATCATCTGCTTCTACCCTTGCCAGGTATCCACTATTTGAGCGGACAGTCCGCTTTTTTCACATTATGTTCACTATTTTTTTTCACAAAATAGTGGACATTTTTTTTATTCAAAAGCTTTATGATGAAATGGTACGTAATCTAAAGCTGTACAATCTAAGGCAGTGTTTCCCAAACTTGGGAACTTCAAGATGTATGGACTTCAACTCCCAAAATCTCACAGCCAGCCATGCTGGATGGGGAATTCTGGGAGTTGAAGTCCACACTTCTTAAGGTTCCCAAGTTTGGGAAACACTGATCTAAGAGAATAAGGATAGGAGAATCGCGTTTTGTCTTTTTTTTCATAAGTTAGAATGAGACAAAGATCGAATATCCATTGAACTCGATTCTCCGAAAAAAAATTAATGATGAGATTAAAATAAAAATATATTATAAAATTATGTATAGTTCACATTTTTAAAATGTATTGTAGCTTGTATCGACTGACCTAAAATGGCTTTGAGTGATGAGAGTGACAGCGGCGAGATTTCAAATTCTTTAAAACAAAAGAGAGGAGTGTGCAAATACACCAAAGACTGGGAAGCTACTTTTGCATGGATTACCAACAACGAAACCGACAGAACAAATACAACGGCCTACTGTAAATTGTGTCAGAAATCGTTCACAGTTGAATATAATGGTATAAAAGCTGTCACACAGCATGCAAGCGCAAAAAATCATTTAGATAAGGAGAAAATAGCTTCCAGCAACAAGCGAATCAATTCGTTTTTCATTTTTAAAGACTCCTCTTTCAGTGAGAAAGTGACTGTAGCTGAAATGGCTGAAATTTACCATGGGATCAAACACCATATTTCTTTCCTGGCTCAAGATTGCGGTATTAAGTTAATGAAGCAAATTTTTGATGATTCAGAAATTGTAAAAAAGATGTCTTGTGGAAGAACCAAATCATCAGCTATTGTCAATGAGGTTTTGTATCCTTTTTCTCAATAGTTGGTTCTCAATGATCTTAAAACTGGAATTCCATTTTCTCTCTCCACTGACGCATCAAACAAGCGAAATCGCAAAATGTATCCCATTGTTGCACAATATTTTACTTGTGAAGAAGGATTGTGTGTGAAAATTTTAGACTTTTATGAGGATTCTTTAGAAGATTCTACATCAATAAAAAATCAGCTGTGTCGAGTTCTTAGTGATAACGAATTGGAAATAAATAATGTTTCAGCTTACTCAGCAGATAATGCATCGGTCAATTATGGAGTGAACAAATCTGTTTACCAGAAATCTTTGCTGGAAAATGACAATATTGTAGCTGCTCATTGCAATAATCACATTTTACACAACAGCGCAAAAAATGCATTAAAGCAGTTATCTTTTGATATTGAAAATGTAGTGCTGCAGGTTTTTGCCGAATTTTTGAATTCTGCGAAGAAACGAGAAGAGTTGAAATCATTTTTTGAGTTTTGTGAGTCAGAATTCCAAGTTTTGCGCCATGTTCCAACACGTTGGTTAAGTTTGTTTAAAGAGGTCGAAAGACTTCTTTTAAACTGGATACCCCTAAAATCGTATTTTATTTCTGTTGGATCTGATGAGTGCCATAAGGTTATCTGGAACCTTATTTCGGATCAGGAAAATGAACTCGCAAAGGACGATGAACCAACAATTTCAGAATTGTATTTATATTTCACGCACTTCTTCATGTCAATAATGCAAGACACCCTACTGAAGCTGGAAAGCAAGAAAATTCTTGCATGTGATCTTCACATTATCATGTGTAAGCTGCGTGATTCTTTGCAAAAAAAATACGATGAGCAGTTTTTTGGAATGAAAGTTTTATTTGCCTTACGTAAAAAACATTTGCCTGAGAATGCCGTGCAAAAGTTCAAGAAAGAAGCCATCAACGTACCTATCAAAGAGCCATTGCGTACCTGGAAAAGTGGTATAATTTCACCGATTCAGTATATGAGACGCTAAGTTGTTTCAATCTAATTGATCGCAATAATCCTCCAACTTTAGAAGAAATGACGAACATCTGGTTATTATCACCATGGCGAGAAGAACTTCCACCCAACACTCTCTTCAATGAAATTTCTGCCTTAGAAGAAGTTTATGTTCATCTGCAGGACAATTCATCCCTTAATAAGTGGACATACTTTTTCAAGAAAGAGCCAGCTCCGAGTTTACTGAAACTGTTCCAGTATTGTTCATCAATTCCGGTATCAAATGCAAACGTTGAACAAATTTTCAGCATCATGGGAAATTTGTGGACTGACGAACGTAACCAACTGCTTATATCATCAGTTCGAAGTGAATTTTGTATATTTTTTAATATTTCTCAACATTGTACTGAAATTAAAGAATTATTCCTTAAACACAAAGAATTGATCAAAGCTGCGCAGTCAAATAAAAAATACACACGATAGCGGACTTCCGGTCGGCACCGCAGGCTCTGTGGACGGTCTTTTAAGACCGCCAGCCCTGTTTCTTCGTAAAAGCCACTTTGACAGCGCAAACCGGCTGTCTGGCGGCTGATAAACCTCCCCTTCGGGAAAAGAAGGAGAGGAAAGCTGGTGGGCGAGAGTAGAGCTCCCCGAAAGCCCTCTGGAATATTTCCAGAGGCTTGGAGGGTGAGAGGTCCCCAGCCAGCCCGCCAAGAAGCTCCGAAGCCAGGACGACTCTGCAAAAGCAGAGTGAGAAGCCGCGATCCGATCCTGCTTTCAAAAGTGAGTTTGACTGATTACAAGCGCAGGCAGAGTGGAAACAGGAGAACAAGCTTTAAAAAGTACAGAGCTTAACTCCGAAGTTACTTTGTTTCAAACTGAATTTCATTGAGCTGGAGGCTGAAGATGGCATCTTTGTTATGGTTTTGAAAGTGAAAGCCAGAAACGAAAGTGCTTATTGAGAACTTTGCGCTGGGAGAGTGGATTAGCTGCTTATTAACTGCTGGGAAGTGAGAGCTTGTGGAGAAAAAAAAATATCCTGCCTGATAAATTAGAGACTATAAATTACAAACATTTTAAAGTTGTTTAAGGAACTTTGTGGCTTTGGGGAAAAAAAAGATCTCTTTAGAAGGGGAAAAAATGGCTTCTAAACAAGTGAAACCAGGAGTTGTTAAAGGAGGGGGAGGTTCTCCAGTTGTGTCAGTGGTGACACAGAAAGCACAACTTCCGGCTGATTCACAGAGTGAGAGTCAGAGTCAGGAGGCAGCACTTAATGATTTTAAAGAATTTATGAAAGAAGCCATGAATAATCAAGCAACAGCAATGAAAGAAGCTATGAATAACTTAACATTACTTGTGGAAGAGAAATTAAAGAAAGTTGAGGAGGATATAAGTTCAATTAAGGAAGTGGTTGCAGAGAAACACGATGAAATAAGAGATGATATTGTTTATGCTGTATCAGGATTGTCAAACCTTGTTATCCAGGTTGATGGGAAAGTTGAAGAAATTAATTAAGCCAATTTAAATTTGGAAAGCAAAATGGGAGATGTTATGACCAGAACGGAGAAAGTGGATGATGAATTGGTAATGTTACAATACAGGTCCATGGAGTTTGCTTTGAGATTGAGAGGCCTGAAAGAAAATAGTAAAGAAAATTTAAAAGATATTTGTGCTGATGCTATTGCAGAGATAATTAAAGAAAGACCAGAAGATGTGGCAAGCCAAATTGATAAAATTTATAGGGTTAATTCCTGGCTGGAAAAACAAAGACAGCTGCCAAGAGATGTGGTGATCTATTTCACAACCAGGAGGATCAGAAACGATATTTTACAAGCTTCCTACAAGAATAAAGTTCAGGTGGCTGGGCAAGAGGTGGTGGTTTTGAAAGAGATTCCTCCAAAGATGCTGAGAAGTAGAAAAGACTTTGGCTTTTTGGTAAATGAGCTGAGAAATCAACAAGTGGCATACAGATGGGACGTTCCAATTGGTCTAATAGTGACATAATGGAGAAAGATACCGATTAAACACAGTCTGGAAGGCAAAAGACTTCTATGTAAATGTTTTAAAGGCTGGATACCCACCCTCACCAGGGGGGTGGGGGTGGGGAGGAAGAAAATGGAGATGTTACAACAAGAAAAAGATGGAAAACAGATACAAACCTATGCTGAAGTTGCAGCTGGAGGAATTATCATGGAAGAAGATTTGGATCTTGGGGGCTTACCTCCAACTTTGGAACCACCTAAGAAGGAAGAGCCGAAAGTACAACGACTGACCCGATCATCTTATAAACTTCAAGAACAACAATCAAAAAGGCAACAATCTCAAAATTTATCTCAAGAAGTTCAAAAAACAGAAGCAGTGGGGGGGGGCTAGGCCGAAGAGTAAGGTGGAGAAGGAGCTTCAGCTGATGCTCATACGACTTCAAAAGGCTAAAGATGCAATTAAATTCCTATCTTGGAATGTCAATGGCCTAAATTCATCACAAAAAAGAAAGAAAGTATTTCACTACTTGAAACAATTTAACAATGACGTTATTTGCTTGCAAGAAACACATATTAGATTATTAGATCAAAAATATTTGATAAATTCAAGATTACATACACATTTTGTGGCATCAGCGCCAGAGAAGAAAAATGGGCTAGTCATATATGTAAGGAAAGGACTATCAGCTAATCTAATTGAGGCAGATGATCAAGGAAGATATATTGCAATTGAATTATCAACACAGACTGGAAAAATGCTTTTTATTGGAATATATGCCCCTAATCAGCAACAAGACAAGTTTTATAAATTTCTACATACTAAAATAATACAATGGGATTATAAATCTTTTATATTAATGGGTGACTGGAATGGAGTTGATCTGTCCCCGTACCCACACACACACACACACAGCCAGTCGAGGGTTAAGGAAACACTTTGGAACGCACCCAGTTCTTATCTCCCACTTGGCAGCGATAGACACACCGTCTGCCAAGTGACTTTATTTTCAAAGTAAACCAGAAAGACAAAATACTCAAGAGTCCAAATGTCCGACACTTTAAATCTTTCTCTCAGCAGCTCCGGACGAGGCTTTAGTGACTATTCAAGGTTTGCTTTGTTCGTTACAAAAGATCCTTGACCACCACCCTCTATTATATAGTCTCTGGGGTGTGGTCCAGTGACTCAGTTCTAATCCCTAGCACGCCTCCCAAGCTGCTGCAAACGTTTATCACGCCTTCGGAGGCGTGCGTCCAGGAATGATGTTTCATTATCACTTTGATTCGAATCAGCTGTCTCCTCTCCCTCGACCGGCACTTGAGACAATGCCAGAGGGGAGGGGCCTGGAGAGGGAGGCCTGGCTGACTCCTCTTCCTCATGCTCGGAGCTTTCTTCCTCCGATGGGACAGGCTCAGAGGGCGGGGCCAAAACACTATCCCCCACCGCAGGCCCCTTCCCCCGGGTCTGATGGTCGGGATGGGGTCGGGACGGGAACTGTTCGTGGAAAGCCCGCACCAGGTCAGGGGCCTGAATGGCAGACGCGTCCACCCAGGTGAAATCCTCGGGCCCGTACCCCTTCCAGGCGATGAGGTATTGGAAGCGCCCCTTCAGCCAACGGGAGTCCCGGATACTGTCCACCTCGTACGTCGAGGCGTCGTCCTCGTCGGCTGCGGCTGGGGGGGCAGGCATCGGCGGGCGGCGGAGATGGCTCGCGGGGGCCTCAGGGACCAGGAGGGACCGATGAAAAACAGGGTGGAGCCGCATGGAGCGGGGTAGAGTCAACCGGTAGGCCACCGGATTGATGACCGCCTCGATAGGGAAGGGACCGATAAAGCGTTGGGCCAGTTTCCTCACCGGCTGGTCCGTGGGGAGGTGTTTCGTGGACAACCACACCCGATCTCCTACTTCCAGCGGTGGCGTCGCCCGGCGGGCGCGATCGGCAAACTGTTTATAATCCTCTTTCGCCCGGATCAGCTGCCGCCGCACCAGTTGCTGCACCGCCTGCATCTCCGAGAGGAAGTCCCGGGTCTCGGGAACAGGGGAGTCCATGATGGTCAACGGGAAAAGCCGTGGATGGTATCCGACGTTGGCATGGAACGGGGTCATCTGGGTGGAGGTGTGTTGGGAGTTATTGAAAGCGAACTCCGCCAGGGGAAGGTACTCAGCCCAGTTGTCCTGCTGCTGGTTGACAAAACAGCGGAGGTACTGCTCCAGTATGCCGATGACCTTCTCCGTGCCCCCGTCAGTCTCCGGATGGTGCGACGACGACAGGCACACCTGCACCTCCAGCGCGGCCATCAGGCTTTTCCAGAAGCGGGCCGTGAACTGGGCCCCCCGGTCCGAAACCACCCGGTCCGGCAGGCCGTGGAGGCGGAAGATATGTTGCAGGAACAAGCGAGCCGTGGTGCGGGCCGAGGGCAGGCCGCGGCACGGGATGAAATGTGCCATCTTCGTGAGCGCATCCACCACCACGAGGACGGTCCTGTACGTAGCGGACAGGGGCAGGTCTGTCAGGAAGTCCATGGAGATGGCTCCCCACGGTCTCTCCAGTGTCGACAGCGGCTGGAGGAGTCCAGGAGGGGGGCCGGATGCGGCTTTGGCCTGTCGGCACGTCACACAGGACGTCACGTAGGCATGCACGTCGTGCCATACCCGAGGCCACCAAAAAGTCCGTGTCACCAAGTTCAAAGTCTTAAAGAAGCCGAAGTGCCCCGCCGCGGGGTTGTCATGGCACTGGTTCATGACGAGGGCTCGGAGCGGACTCGTGGGCACGTACAACCGACCCCGGTGTCTGAGCAAGCCCTCCTCCACGGTCCATGGGGACGCGGGGCCGACGTCCGCTCTCCGCTGCTGCGACCAGTCGTCCCGTCGCTGCGCTTCCAGCACCTGAGCCCGCAGGTCCACCGGTTCCTGGACCGCAGCCAAGGAGTCCACTGGCAGCACCGTCCGGGGGGAAGGGAGTCCTTGGGGCAAAAGTATTCCGGATTACGGGATAGCGCGTCCGCTCTCTGGTTGACGTTACTCGGAATGTATGTGACGTGGAAGTTGAACCGGGCGAAAAACAACGACCACCGGATCTGCCGCTGGTTCAACTTCCTGGCCGTGGTGAGGTGCTCCAGGTTCCAATGGTCCGTCCGCACCTCCACCTGGTGTCGGGCCCCCTCGAGGTGATGTCGCCAAGCCTCGAACGCGGCCTTGATGGCCAGCAACTCCTTTTCCCAGATGGTGTAGTTGCGCTCGGAAGGGTTGAGTTTCTGGGAGTAGTATGCGCAGGGAAAAAGAGTGCCGCCATCCACCGGAGCCTGTAGCAGCACCGCCCCAATCGCCATGTTGGACGCGTCCGTTTCCACTACGAACGGACGGTGTGGATTGGGGTGCCTCAGGACTGGCTCCGTGAGGAAGGCCTGCTTGAGGACCTCGAAGGCCTGCTGCTGCGGGGGCCCCCACTGGAACGGGACCTTCTTCCGAAGGAGCTGGGTCAACGGCAAGGTCAGGGTGGCGAAGCCCGGGATGAAGGTCCGATAGTAGTTGGCGAATCCCAACAGACGCTGGACGTCCTTCACCCGACGCGGGGGTTCCCAACTGCGCAAGGCCTCCACCTTGCGCGGGTCCATCGCGATGCCCTCTGGGGTGATGATGTGCCCGAGGAACTCTATGGAAGTCTGGAAGAAGTAGCATTTCTCCAACTTCGCATAGAGCTGGTGCTCCCGCAGGCGCTGCAGGACCTGGCGGACATGCTGGAGGTGACTTTCCGGGGTCCGGGAATAGATCAAAATGTCATCCAAGTAGATCACCACGAACCGATCCAGCATGTCCCGGAACACATCGTTCATCAAGTGCTGGAAGACCGCGGGAGTGTTGGTCAATCCGAACATCATGACGGTATACTCGAAGTGTCCGTACCGAGTGTCGAACGCCGTCTTCCACTCGTCCCCCTCTCTCACGCTCACCAGGTTGTAGGCCCCTCGGAGATCGAGCTTAGTGAAGATCGAGGCCTCCCGCAACCTCTCCATGAGCTCCGGGATCAGCGGCAGGGGGTAGCGATTTCGCACTGTGATGGCGTTCAAGCGCCGGTAGTCGCAACACAGGCGCAAATCCCCCGTCTTCTTTTTAACAAAGAGGACCGGGGCCAAGAGCGGGGAGGTCGAAGGCCGGATGAACCCACGGGCCAGGTTCTTTTCCAGAAAGTCCCGTAAGGCGGCCAGCTCGGGCTCCGACATGGAGTACAGGCGTCCCGAGGGCAGGGGCGCGTTGGGCATTAGGTCCACCGCACAGTCGTAGGGTCGGTGCGGGGGCAAGCGGTCCGCCTCCTTCTCGCTGAACACGTCAGCGAAGGGCGTCAGCTCCGGAGGCAAGGAGACGTTTGGGGCAGAGACCTCCTGGCCGGCGCAGGTGTGGCGAAGGTGGTCGACACACTGCAGGCTTGGGAACGAGATGGCATTTCTCGACCACGCCACCTGAGGGTCGTGCGCCCGAAGCCAGGCCATCCCCAGGACCAAGGGAAAGTGCAGATCCGCCGTTACGTAAAACTGGATCGCCTCCTCGTGGTTCCCAATGGCGAGGCGCAAGGGCTGGGTAGCGGTTTTGATGGGCCCCGCCACGAGTTCCCGCCCATCTATAGTTTCGACCCTCAACAGAGGGTCCACTGGAACCAAGGGGACTTTGTAATGGGCCACAAAGGCCTGGTCCATAAAGTTCGTGGTGGCCCCCGAGTCCACCAGCGCGTGCGCCTGGAGCCCCTCCGACTGGTTAGCCAACAACACCCGGGTGTTCAAAATCAGGTGCCGAGGGGGCTCACAGTCCACAGCCGCCGACTCCGGCGGGGCATGGTCACGTGCCTGACCCAGAGTTTCCCCTAGGCCAGGCCTGGCCCGTTTCCCGGCTGGTCACGCCGAGACTCCGGAACAGGCTTGAGCGGTCCACTCCGCTTCCGGGGACACGAGGCGGCAAAATGTCCCGCCTCGCCGCAATAGAGGCACAACCCCCCTTGACGTCTCCGCATCCGCTCCTGGGCCGTCAGTTGAGGTCTGGCTGCTCCGAGCTCCATGGGCTCCTCAGCCGTCGCCACAAAACGCTGTGCGGTCCGGAGCGCTGTCGGTGCGAAACGCGGGGGTGCCGACGCTGTCAATGGTTCCGGAAGAGCCCGATGGGGCCGTCGCTGTTGCAGGCGGGCGTCGATGCGCAGGCATTGGGTCACCAGCGCGTCGAGGGTCGGTGGCGCCTCCACACGAACCAGCTCGTCCTGCATCTCGTCGGAAAGGCCGTCCTGGAAGGCGATCATCAGCGCCACCTCATTCCAAGCTGAATCGTGGCCTAGCAGTCGGAACTCTGCAATATAGTTCTGCAGGGGGCGCTTGCCTTGGCGGAGGTCCTTGATGCGCCTCGCTGCCGTCTGCACCCGGAGGGGGTCCTCAAACATGGTGCGCAGGTGTTGTAAAAAGCCCTGAAAGTCCAGGAGCAAGGGGCTATCTTGCAACAACAGGGGCGTGGCCCATCGGGCGGCAGTGCCAGAGAGGGAGGTGATAACAAAAGCCACCCGAGCCCGGTCATCCGGAAAATCCTCCGGCCTCATCGCCATAAACAGTTGGCATTGTCCCAAGAAGGCCGGAAACATCTCTTGCTGCCCAGAAAACCTATCTGGCACGTTCACTGGGCATCTCGGACGGGGAGGGGGAGGAGGGGGAGCTGCAGGAGCATTTCCCAAAGCAAGTTGGGCAGTTAGCTATGCTACTTGCTGTTGCAGAAGCTGATTGGCCTCCAGCATCTGCTGTATCTGCTGCTGCAGCTGTTGGTCCATCGTGGGTTAACGATGGAGTATGGGGTGACGAACAAGATGATCTGTCCCCGTACCCACACACACACACACACAGCCAGTCGAGGGTTAAGGAAACACTTTGGAATGCACCCAGTTCTTATCTCCCACTTGGCAGCGATAGACACACCGTCTGCCAAGTGACTTTATTTTCAAAGTAAACCAGAAAGACAAAATACTCAAGAGTCCAAATGTCCGACACTTTAAATCTTTCTCTCAGCAGCTCCGGACGAGGCTTTAGTGATTATTCAAGGTTTGCTTTGTTCGTTACAAAAGATCCTTGACCACCACCCTCTATTATATAGTCTCTGGGGTGTGGTCCAGTGACTCAGTTCTAATCCCTAGCACGCCTCCCAAGCTGCTGCAAACGTTTATCACGCCTTCGGAGGCGTGCGTCCAGGAATGATGTCTCATTATCACTTTGATTCGAATCAGCTGTCTCCTCTCCCTCGACCGGCACTTGAGACAATGCCAGAGGGGAGGGGCCTGGAGAGGGAGGCCTGGCTGACTCCTCTTCCTCATGCTCGGAGCTTTCTTCCTCCGATGGGACAGGCTCAGAGGGCGGGGCCACAACAGGAGTAATAGACACACAGAAAGATAAAAAAAGCTTATCAAAGATCTCAACACGTGCAAAATTACCTAAATCTTTTTTTGATATGATGGAAGATATAGAACTGAGAGATATTTGGAGAGAACGTAATGTGGAGGAAAGAGACTTTACTTTTTTTTCTGATAGACATCAATCCTTCTCCAGGATTGATTTTATACTAACCACAAATGATTTTATTTCCAGGGTGAAGAAGACGAAGATATGTCCAAGAACTTTAACTGATCACAGTCCGGTTTGGGTGCAATTTGAACAGGAGAGGGGAGAAAGGAGGTCTTGGAGGTTAAATGAAAATTTATTTAGATATGAAGAAAATGTGAAAGAGCTTAAAAAACAAATGAAAGAATTTTTTGTAATTAATATGAATAAGGGTACTTCCATGGAAATGGTCTGGGATGCTAGTCAGGCTCATATGAGGGGTATGTTAATACACATGAATAATAAACATAGACTAAAAGAAGCGGAACAAAAGAAGCGGAAAGAGATAGAGGAAGAAATAAAAAAGAAAGAACAATTACTTATATTTAATCCAGGAGACAAGAAAGTAAAAGAAACAATAAATATACTATGAGGGCAATTTAGTATGTTAATGGCTGATCAGGTGGCAACTAGCTTACAATATGCTAAACATTATACATTTTGTAATGCCAATAACCCAGGTAGGTGGTTGGCCTACATGCTGAGGAAAAAACAGAAATCACGAGTCATTGGTAAGATAGAATTTAGAGGTAAGCAAGTTTACCAACAGAATATGATCAAAAAGGCTTTTTTAGAATTTTATACAAAGTTATATGCTAGTGACTCAATACAAGGTATAGATATAGATAGATACTTAAAGGAAGGGAATATTCCTGAATTAACGTTGGAACAGAGGGAAGGATTGAATCAACCAATAACTTCTGATGAGATTACTGATGCAATTAAGCAATTAAAAATAGGGAAAGCTCCGGGAACAGATGGATTAACAGCTGTTTATTATAAGAATTTACAGCTTGAAATGGTAGAACCGCTTAGAGTTCTATTTTGTAAAATTCAATTAGGGGGAGGAGTTCCACCCTCTTGGCGAACAGCTTTTGTTTCACTGATCCCGAAGGAAGATCAAAATTGTACTAAACCTGAAAATTTTAGGCCAATTTCACTTTTGAACACGGATTATAAAATTTTTGCTAAGATATTAGCGAATAGACTAATGCCAGTTATGCAACAAACAATTCATAATGATCAATCAGGCTTTATAAAAGGGAGGCAAATAAAATATAATGTTAGACAAATTATAAACTTATTGGAATATCTGGAAAAAAACAACCAGGTCTCTGCAGCGTTCATATTTTTGGATGCAGAGAAAGCATTTGATCGATTAAACTGGCAATTCCTGTTTAAGATAATAGAAAAAATGCATTTTGGGGAGTATTTTATACATTCAATTAGAGCAATATATCAGGAACGAACAGCACAAATAATAGTTAATGGAGGTTTAACAGATGCGTTTAAAATTGAGAAAGGTACTAGGCAGGGTTGTCCCTTGTCACCATTGTTGTTTATTTTAACTTTAGAAGTTTTGTTGAATAAGTTACGTGACTCTGATAAAATAAAAGGAATTGTAATTAGACAGCAGGATTATAGATTAAGAGCGTTTGCAGATGACCTGGTTGTTACTTTATCTCAACCTATAGAAGCGGCTCCCTATATGTTGGACATAGTAGCTCAATATGGCAAAGTATCTGGATTTAAAGTAAATCTTCATAAGACAAAGATGATAACTAAAAATATGTCCATAACTCAAAGAGAAGACTTAGGGAGAATAACGGGGTTTGAAGTAGTTAAAAAGGTTAAGTATCTAGGAGTATATATTGCAGCCTCAAACACGAAATTGTTTAAAAATAATTATGAAATTCTTTGGCAAAAAGTACAGAAAGAAATGGAAAATTGGAAAAAGTTACAACTATCATTACTGGGAAGGATAGCAGCAATAAAAATGAATGTACTACCTAGGTTTTTATTTTTGTTTCAAATGATACCAGTGCTTAAGAAAGATGGAAATTTGATGGAATGGCAGAAAGGGGTTAATACTTTCATCTGGGCTGGGAAGAAACCAAGAGTGAAACTGAAAATTATACAGGATATACGTGAGAGAGGAGGTCTTAAAATGCCTAATTTAAGATTGTATTAAGAAGCAGCTGCTTTATCACAAATTAGTGATTGGTTTAACTTAACTGAAGAAAGAATGTTAAACATAGAAGGTTATGATTTGTTATATGGATGGCATGCTTATTTGTTATATGAAAAAAAAGTGGATAAAGTGTTTAAGGGTCATATACTTAGAAATGCGTTGTTGAGGGTTTGGAAAAAGTACCAATATAAGCTAAATTATAAGATACCCATATGGGCAAATCCCAGACATGCAATAGAAAATATAAGTATAGAGCAAAAAACAGAGGTGATTACTTATAAAGAGCTTCTTTTTTTGGAAAGGGGTAAGTTGCAACTGAAATCTTTAGATGAATTAAAAGAAGAAGGGATAATTTATACTTGGTTTCAGTATGGTCAGCTTCAAGCTAGATGGAGGGAAGATCAAAAATTTGGTGTTATGCAAAATGAGGAAAATCTGGTGAAACAGATTAGAGATCAAAGTCAGATGTATATTAAAAGGTTGTATAATGCATTATTGGAAATAGATTCAGAAACGGAATTGGTTAAGGATTGTATGATAAAATGGGCACAAAACTTTCAGGAACCAGTGATGATGGAAACGTGAGGAAAGATTTGGGTCAGAAATGTTAAATTTACGCAAGCACAAAATTTGAGAGAGAATTTTTATAAAATGTTTTATAGATGGCACTTAGATCCTAAAAAATTATCATGTATGTACTCGAATTTGCAAGCTAAATGTTGGAGATGTGAATGTAATGATGCAACCTATTATCATATATGGTGGACCTGTAAGAAAATCAAGGCATTTTGGATAAAAATTTGGTGGGTGATGCAGAATATTCTGAAAAGAAGGTTGAA
The DNA here is from genome assembly GCF_059756535.1 of Pantherophis guttatus. NCBI lineage: Eukaryota > Metazoa > Chordata > Lepidosauria > Squamata > Colubridae > Pantherophis > Pantherophis guttatus. The sequence continues at coordinate 180,295,666 of NC_142063.1, read as the reverse complement.
ATTTACTCCTCAATTGTTCCTATTGGGTATAACTACGGACTGTACAGTATCAGAGACTAAATTGATTTTGAATTTAATATCAGCAGCTAGGCTGTTGGTAGTGCAATATTGGAAGAAGGACTCTTTGCCTACTATTGAAGAGTGGATACTGAAAGTAACGAACCTAGCAGAAATAGTGAAAATCTCAGCGTACTTGAAGGACTATACACAAGAAAGATATGTATCGGAATGGAGAAGATGGATTGATTATATTCAAAATAAGTATCAGACAAGAAAATATCAAATAGCTTATGAGTGAACATTAAGTATTAGAAGTATTATGTTATCTATAGTGGAGTTAAGGTTTCAGGGGGGGAGTTAGTAGTCTGAGGATAAGTAGGTTAATCTAGTTTATGATTGTTAAATGAAATACCTTGTATTTTGCGGGATGAGGGGAGGGAAAGGGTGGGGGGGGAAATGGGGGGAAGAAAATTCTTGTTTTTTTGTAAAACTTCAATAAAAAAAACACACATGACAGCAAAGTAAAATGTAATTTAATATTTTACATATTATTATAATATATTTGATGTTTTGAATTTTAAGTAAAGTTTTGAAGTGATTATTTTAATACGTGTTAAAATGTTTGTAAGAAAATATATAATTTAATTGTAATTTTTTTAAATTTTTTTTACTACTTAACCTCCCCCCCCCCCCACTTGTCCGCTATTTTTTGGAAGCAGACCTGGCAACCCTATCTGCTTCAGTTAATTTGGCAATTAAGTCTTTTTTTAGGTATATAACTATACCATTCTTCTTCTCGGGAGCAGATGCAACAAAATGTACCGTATTTTCCGGTGTATAAGACGACTTTTTAACAGAAGAAAATCATCTCAAAAGTCGGGGGTCGTCTTATACGCCGGGTACCCGAATCCGAGTTGCTGGCGCTGACCGATGACGCTACGGGAGCGCCCAAAACATTGAGGGGAAGCTATGCCAATCTCGTCAAGGCTGCATGCCGCTGAGTGCTGGACCCAGCTGGTTGCTACGCGGAGCTTCCCCCGCAGTCCCAGGCATCCAGGGGGATATTACCGATGCTCCGACTTCCCCAGCTGACCCACAGTGATGGCGAGCCCCAGCTGGGACTGGGTGAAGCTCCGCGCAGCAACCAGCTGGTTCCAGCATTGAGCGGCATGCAGCCTTGACGAGATCGGCACAGCTTCCTGTCAATGTTGTTGGTGCTCCTGTAGCGTCATCAGTCAGCGCCAGCAACTCAGATTCGGGAAGCAGTGCCAATCTCGTCAAGGCTGCATGCCACTCAATGCTGGACCCAGCTGGTTGCTGCTCGGAGCTTCACAGCAGAGAGAAGAAGCTGGATTTTGCTTTCCATTGCAGACACCAGATCGGCCCCCTGCAAGCTCTTGTCTCTGGAGGAGCCCGACCAAAGTTTCAACAGTGCCACTTCAGGGAGCGCTCCTCGAAAGATGAGATCTTGCAGGGGGCTGATCTGGCATCTGCAATGGAGAGCAAAATCCAGCTGCTCCCTGGACCAGTCACCATTTACAGCTCCGAGTCCCAAGCATCAGGAGATGAGGGCTGCCTTGTGCCGCAAATATACCAAGGCAGAATCCTGATGCTGCACTTTCAGCAGAGAGATGAGGGCTGCCTTGGCCATCGGCTGACGCAAATATACCAAGGCGAATGCTCATGCCGCACAAGTTCAAGTAGTGCTTCGCTCCCACACTTCTTCCGGCCCTCAGTCTCTCAGGGAGATGCTTGATTTCCTCTCAGCCCCAAGACACTGGCTGGCTCATGAGATGAGAGAGAGAGAGAAAGAGAGAGAAAGAGAGAGAATCAGAATGAGACAGAGAGAGAAAGAGACAAAGAATGAAAGAGAGAGAAAGACAGAATGAAAGAGAATGAGAGAAAGAGACAGAGAGAATCAGAGAGAGAGTGAGAGAGAGAGAATGAGAGACAGAAAGAGACAGAATCAAAGAGAATCAAAGAGAATCAAAGAATCAGAATGAGAGAGACAAAATGAAAGAGAATCAGAATGAGAGAATCAGAATGAGAGAGAGAAAGTGGGGGGACAGAGAAAAAGAGAATGAGAGAGTGGGGGTAGAGAAGGGGAGAGAAAGTGGGAGAAAGAAAGAGAAAGAGGGTGGAGAAAGAATGAGAAAGAGTGGGAGAGAGAAAGAGAGAATGAGAGGGGGGAGAGAGGGAGGAGAGAGAAAGAGAATGAGAAAGAGTGGGAGAGAAAGAAAGAGAGGGAGAGAGAGAGAGAAAGCGAAAATGAGAGAGAGAAAGAGAGAGTGGGAGACAGAGAGAGACAGAGAGGAGGGAGAGTGCCTGAAGGACCCCATCCCATACTGGGAGTCCAGGTGCTTCAGCAAGCGGCGCACTGGATTCGTATTAGTGGTCCGCGAAATTTAAAATTATGAAGTTGGTGGTCCCTGAGGTCCAAAAGGTTGGGGACCCCTGGCCTAAGAACATCGGAAAACACATATTTTTGATGGTTTTAGGAATAACTTTATCGTTGGTCACCACAACATGAGGAACTGTATTAAAGGGTTGCGGCATTAGGAAGGTTGAGAACCACTGCCTTAGCTGCTTGCCTTGCTTCGCTTGCCTTGCTTCGCTTGCCTGAATCCATTCCATCAGCAAGCAACTCCCTGCCTGCAATCAAGCAGGCAGGGAGTTGTGGACTTCAACTCCAAGAATTCCTCAGCCAGCAAAACAAAGCTGGCTGAGGAATTCTGGGAGTTGAAGTCTACCAGTCTTAAAGTTGCCAAGGTTGGAGACCCCTGTTCTATTGGGTAAGTTTTTTTCCCCTTTGGGATCTTTAAAAAAAAATAGTTAATTGGGGTTTTTTTTAGTTGTTCTTTTTTAGACCTAGCCATTTAAAGTTTAGGAAGTTTTAAATTTAGCTTTCATATAAAAATAAAATAATATTTGTGCAGCTTTCTGAGATTTAGTGTGTTTTTGTAGTGTTTCACTCTAACTACACAAACACACAAAATCTCACAAAGCTGTATGTGGAATTTTGTGTGTGTAAAGTGTGAAGGTTGGGTTTTTGGGCTTTTTGTGGCTGTGTGAGGTTCCTGCTTGTTTCAGGGGCCATTTTGGGTCTAGCACAGCTGCTTTTACATTGTGGGTGAGCCAGTTGTGTTGTGCTGTGTTGTTTGTGTGTAAAGTGTGAAAGTTGGTTTTTTTGGGCTTTTTGTGGCTATGTGCGGTTTCTGCTTGTTTCAGGGGCCATTTTGGGTCTAGCACAGCTGCTTTTACATTGTGGGTGAGCCAGTTGTGTTGTGTTTTGTGTGTGTAAAGTGTGAAAGTTGTTTTTTTGGGCTTTTTGTGGCTGTGTGAGGTTCCTGCTTGTTTCAGGGTCCATTTTGGGTCTAGCACAGCTGCTTTTACATTGTGGGTGAGCCAGTTGATGTTTTTTTAATTTTTATTTGGTGTTCGTTGGAAGAGGGGTAGTCTTATACCGTGAGTATAGCCCAAACCCTATATTTTAACAGGAAAATTCGGGGATCGTCTTATACGCCCAGTCGTTTTATACACCAGAAAATACGGTATACCTAACCTTGCATTTATTAAATATTTTTGATCTGTCGTTCTAATATGAGTCTCTTGTAGACAGATTACATCATTTTTAAACTGTTTCAAATAATGAAATATTTTTCTCCTCTTTTGTGGTGAATTTAGGCCATTAACATTCCAAGTCAACAATCTAGTTGCCATTCTTGGGCCCCTGAAGCTTTTGGAGCATCTGCTGGAAGTCTCCATGCATTTTACCTTTTGGCCTTGCTTCTCCCACTGCTTCTGTTTTTCTAGTTTCTTGAATCATCTGGAGTTGCTGCACTCTTAATTCTTGACGCTTGGCTGCCGCTCAGGTCTGTCTTTGATCCTTAGGTTCTTCTATTTTTTCGAATATCTCCAAAGCCTGAGCAATAGTCAAAAGTTGTATTAAGTCTTCTTGAGTAATCAAAGCTCCCCCTTGAGCCTGTGCCAACAATTCTTCCTTCTCCCCCTTTCTTGCCCCCTTTTCTGCTTCCGTCTTCCTTCTAGCTTCTGGGGACTGTGGGCGTCCAGCCTTTAGTACATTGGTGTAGAAATCTCTTGCCTTCTACACTGAGTTAAGATGATGTCTTTCTCCTTAATAATTCACCACTAGTCCAGCTGGAACCTCCCATCTGTATTGTATCTGACGGTTTCTCAGTTCTTCCACCAGAAAGCCATAATACCTCTGGCTCTCAACATTTTGACTAGCTTGCTCCCAGCTGCTGATGAGAGTCAGGGAGTAATGGCTGCCTCCAAAGCGATCTTATCCCTGCCTTGCAGAGCACGCAGCGCTGACTCACAGCTCACTCTCACTGCCTCAGCCACCCAAGCCTATTTTAAAGAGGCTCGGTTTTTTAAAAAATTAATTTATTTATTTTTAAATTTGGCCAATTTTGTATTGAATTTTAAGCAAAAATGAAGAGCCAACTCTAATAAGTCTTTCCTCTGGCTGAGTTGGAAAAAAACTGAGGCTCGGCCGGAAGGACGAAGGCGTGGCCAAAGAAATTCCAACTCAATGATGTCATAACTGGCTGATAAACACCCATGCTTGGACACTCCAAGCAGTGCACAGGAGATTATCTTATTTTTTAACTCCAGACGGATTTTTCACAAATTTTGAGATTGTTTCAAACGACAATACTGATGATCTTTTTAATGATCTTTCATTTTTTATCTAGAAAAGTGCTGATAGGATTTAAAAAGCAAATTCAACCATGCTCCTTTTTCTGTTAAATCAATTTTGCCAAACATCTCCCCAACTCACAATAAAATAGTGCTTACAACTCACAATAAAATAGCACTATTCCAATATTAGAGGGGCTCCTACAAAAATGAGGGGTCAATCCAGGGGTGAAATCTACTTACCTTCCCTACCGGTTCGGAAGTGCACGCGCCACGGCACTTGCAGGGATGTGACCTGTTGAGCCCTTGGAGAAGTGCCTGTCTCTGGGGAAAAATGGGTCTCCCCATTGGGGAAGCAGGCAAGGCCCCCCCCCACTCACGAAGGGGATATACGCCATGGCCTCGGTGAAGGTGGCTGTCAGAGTTAGGCCCATAAATCACAGGTGTGTGTGTGAGAGAGCCCCTTCTGTCCTCCCCCAAGCTCCACAGATTCAGTTGGTTCGCCGAACTGCACAAAAAGTTAGCTACTAGTTCTAGTGAACCGGTGTGAACTGGCTATATCCCACCACAGATCTTAGCTATTGCTCCACCATTGAGTTCTGCCACTCCATTAGTAGTAGGATGAAAGGTGGAGCTAAGCCCTTGGAATGAACCTATCAAGTTCAAAAACTCCCGCCAGAACATTGCAGTAAATTGCAGTACTGCCCCCGGAAATTCGTAAGATCTCCGACCTCCGGGTGTTTCGCTGCGCATTGAAGACCCTGTTGTTCCGCCAGGCCGGACTATCAACACAATAGTTTTAAATTGGGGTATTTAAATTCATTGGGGTTTTAAATTTGAGCCACTTATTTAATTATTTTAAATTTTATATCATTGTTTTGTCTGTGTTTTTAAATAGGCTGTACACCGCCCTGAGTCCTTCGGGAGAAGGGCGGTATAGAAATAAAATTATTATTATTATTATTATTATTATTATTATTATTATTATTATTATTATTATTATTATTATTATTATTATCCCCAGGTTTGAGATAGCAATAGCACTTAGACTTATATACTACCTCGCAGTAGAGAACTTCGCAGTAGAGAGCAAGAATCTGGGTCCTCATTTTACTGACCTCAGAAGGATGGAAGGCTGAATCAACCTAATGAGATTTGAACTGCCAAACTGCAGTCAGCAGAAGTAGCCTGCAGCACTGCATTTGAACCACTGTGCCACCTCAGTTCTTATAACTCATCTTGGGACCTCATGCAGCCTGTAGATGTGTTGCATAAACATTTTTGTTAAGACCTGGGCTGAAGGGAGCTTTGGGCACAGTATAAAATGTGCCTTTGAGAACAGGTCTATAACAGTCCATATTACAGTGTTCCTGCCATTCTCAGGAACCACTCTAAAGTGGAGCTGCCCTCCCATGGTGTAGTCAGGTTGGCTACCAGCTGTAGTAACCCAGAGGTTTTTCCCAATGGGTGGGATTCAATTTTTTTTACTACCAGTTCTGTGGGTGTGGCTTGGTGTTTGTGTGACTGGGTGGGCGTGCCGGAGGGTCCTTGCTCTCTTCAGTGGGGAGGGGAACTTCCACAGCTTGTCTGGCGAATCGGCTGGTGTCTGGGGTTTTCCTTCGAGCCCTCCTGCCTCGTGCAGCTGTGGCAGGACGTTGTTGTGGAACTGGGGCAGAGACCAGGCACTCAGAAGCTCAGTGTCCTGTTTGTCCACACCGATAGCACTTAATAGTAGCCTTTGAGATAACGTAGCCTTCTAGATAATGCTCTCCAAGGCGGCTGCTCTGCTGGGGTTTTGCTGTTGGGGTGGACTTCTCTGTCTAGAACTATGGACATGGTATACCAGTCATGGAGACTCTCAGGCACCCCCCGGATCCCACAGGCTTTTCTGACTTCTGGGTCAATAGCTTCTTTAAAGTAGTGTAGGAGTATGCGGTCAGGCCAATGCCACAGATTCCCTACGACTCGTCTAAAGTCCCATACAAAGTTTTTTATAGGTTGATTACCTTGCTTCATGACCTTTAGCGTGGCTTTGCTTTTATTTATTCGGTCTGGGTCCTTAAATTGGGAACGGAGCAGTGTAATAAACCCATCGGCATCATTCAGTTCTGCAGCGCCCTCATTGTGCAGTTGGGCTATCCATTCAGAAGCCTCTCCCTCATTCATCCCATCTGAGATTGCAGACACCAAGTCCCATTCTGATTCATATTGGTCCCGTATTGAAGCGGGGTGACGTTGGCCTCGTGGGTGGAGGGGGCCCGACCGCGGCTGGCTGGGATAGAACTTGCTGCAGGGCTGCTCCTGGTTGCTGCACTCCAACCGGCTGCTGGGAGAGTTGCTGGGCTGGAGGGAGGGGGGGGCAACCTTGTCGGCTGCTGGGGGAGGGGGCCCGGCTGTTGAGCTGCTTGCTGTGCTGAAGGGAGGGGGGCACTCCAGCCGGCTGCTGGATCAATCCCCCCCCCCCGTGGTGCCAGGATCGTTGGGCCATAGGGGGACCATGGGGATCCCTGGAAGCTTGGAACAGACAGCGTGGGATACCACTGGCACTGGACCCATTCCTGGTTGGGATTAAACCCCCATCCTGGCGGTATACTCTCAGCAGGACGTAACGCGAAGGCAGGCTGGCGAGGGGCCCCAAAAGGGGGATTTTGCATTCCGTATGCCAGCTGCGCCTGGTGTCCCACTGCTGCAGGATGGCCATGCTGCGCTAATCCTCTTGTTTCGCTCCTGGCTGGGTAGGGGGGGCTGCGCCCTACTAATCCCCCCTCCATGTCCCGGATCAGAGAAGGTGAATGTAGGTTGCGCTAGCCTCCATCTCACCTCAAGAGGTTGGGAAAAGGGTGCGTAACTCCCCACTTCCATCCACTGAAAACACTCAGGGAGCCCAGTTAAGGACTGGCTTCACATTGGGTGCAGCCGGTCCCAGTCCCGGGAGTCTCTGGATCCCACAGCAGTCCCCATCCTCCAGTCTGGCTCACGGGCTGACTTCATTTCCCTTCCTGGAGCTGGGTTGGACTGGCAACTCTTCCAGGAATCTAACGCCTTGGGACGAGCCCCCAGCCGAAGGGCTTCCTCTGCAGCCTCCATGGCTCACCCCATTTCTTCAGAAGGAGAAAGCAAGGGGTCGGTAATTCCTTGAGCATCCGCCCCCCCAGCCCCCTCTCCGATTTCTCCTTTCTCCTCCATCTTCATTGAGTCTTCGCACCACCCGGGGTTTAGGTAGATGCTGGGGCTCAGCACGCCCAACAGCCCCCTTACCGGGTACCGTTAGGCTTTAAAGCAGATTCGGGTTATTGTCAGCATTCCAGAAAAACCCCAGCTCCAAGTAAAGATGCGGAAGCAAGTATTTTCCAAAGTTCTCTTTACTAGAATAGGCAAACTGGCACATCTGGGAAAACCCGAATCTGAAAAGCCCGGGTTTTCCCTCAGACCCCCAAAACCATTCCCTTTCTCCCTAGTCAATCACATGCTCCAATCAACGTCCGTTCCATCTCGACCCATCCCCCTGACCACTCCTCCTTCAGATGCTGGATTGCCCTGACCTTCACCGACAGGAAGAATGCTATTATGTCTACTAACAACTTCTCTCCTTAATCCCCCCTCCTATTCCCACACATGAGAAGGTGGCAGCATTGAAGCTTCAGGCCTAATATGGCTTCCAAAGCTGACAGGAAGATCACATGACCCCCAGAAAGGCAGTAAAAAAATCAGTGCCAAACTTGCATCCTGCCTCTTGGAAGTACACCCCAAAAGGACAGTGCCAAGAACCACTAAACCAGTGAAGGAAGACCCTCTCCCCAGATAGAAAAAGCACTTGAGATAAGCCTAACTAAAAAGAAAGCAATTAGCTCAGGGGTGAAATGCTCTCGGTTCAGACCGGATTGCCCGATCTGGTAGCGATGGCAGCGGGTGGTTCGGAGAACCGGTAGCAAAAATCCCTGTGCCCCCCCCCCACCATGCCCAGCTGAGCTGCACGATCATCAGGGGCTTTTTTTTTTTACTTTTAAAAGCATTTTTTCTACAACTTTTTCCGCCAAAAAAATGCTTTTAAAAGTTAAAAAAAAGCCTCTGATGATCGCGCGGCTCAGCTGGGATCGTCAGAGGCTTTTCAAAGCATTTTTTTCTGCAACCTCTTCCGCCAAAGAGGTGGTTAAAAAATGCTTTGAAAAGCCTCTGCCGATCAGGCAACACAGCTGGGATCGTCAGAGCCTTTTCAAAGCATTTTTTTAACCCCCTCTTTCGCTGAAGAGGTTGCAGGAAAAAATGTTTTAAAAGTCTCTCTGACAATCCCAGCTGAGTTGCCTGATCGTCAGATAGGCTTTTAAAATAATATCTGACGATCAGACAACTCAGCTGGGATCATCAGAGAGGCTTTTTAAAAAATGCTTTGAAAAGCCTCTCTGATGATCAGGCAACTCACCTGGGATCATCAGAGAGACTTTTAAAGCATTTTTTTTGCAACCTCTTCAGAGGAAGAGGTGGTTTTAAAAATGCTTTGAAAAGGCTCTGATGATCCCAGCTGTGTTGCCTGATCGGCAGAGGTTTTTCAAAGCGTTTTTTTGCATTTGCAGAAAAAATGCTTTGAAAAGTTTTTAAAAAAAAGTTGGCCAGGCCCACCCAGTCACATTACCCCCCAAGCCACACCCACAGAACCGGTAGTAACAAATTTTACATTTCACCCCTGAATTAACTGTAAGGATTGCCTCTCCCTCTAGATTAAGAAAGTGAAGACTCTTGAAACAGAGTGTTTCAAAAGGAACCTTTTATTAAGCAAAAGTGACAGCAATGGATTCAAAGCAACATCTGAATACCCTTAGGGACGACAAGTAGGATTAAAGCAGTAAAGATCCCCCCCATTAGCCAGAATGCAGATTTTAGCCAATACACAAGTGTGAAGATGTTTTTTTTTACCATCTGCCCTGAGAACTGGATAAGCATGCATTCCCATTGCTATTCTCCGTTATCCTTTAAAGTGAAACAACCCACATGGCTGTCAAAAAATTCCCCAAAGGTAAGAAGATCTCCAGATGAGAAAGGTGCTTCAACGCGAGGATATAGGTTGTAAAATATCTGTTGACACAGGCAATGCTAATAAATTGAATCCAGGGTCCCCCCTTCTCCCAATTGAATGGTAGTATCACTTTTAGGTTTAAACCAATTACCGGAACAAATAGACACAGGAACTAGCCAGATTTCTGAAGCTGCTTCTTTTCAGGAAATGCAATGAAAATTATCCCATCAATAAACACAGGATTAAACATCACCAAGCACAGAATTAAACTTCACCAAAAACCAGTTTTAGACCAAAAGTCAGAAAAGATACGTAAATTCATATTTGAATGTCAATCATTCTAGCTAGCCAAGTAGCCTTGCTGAATGTTACTCATCTTGGTTCCTTGTCATTAAAAGCTTCTTTCTGGCAGCTCTGCTTCCTTATTTAATTATTTCTTCAAAGTGCTGATTGTTGCATCCCGGCTAGAAGAACTCCAACAAGGGAGTATTTCCTCCTACCAGCAGTGTAAAAAGCTTAAAACAACCCTTCCCCTTTAAGAAAGTCAAGCAAAGGGGGAAAAAAAGTACCAGCAAAGCAAAGAAAAAAAACTCCGGAGAAGTTCAGGTGACAGGAAGTCTAAGTGTACTGTCAAGAATGTAATAAGGGTTGATGGAGAGGCAGTTTCTGTAAGCAGGGCAATAAAGATTAGGTTAGAAACAACACCAGAATGTTGTGATTCCTTACAGGATTAACTGTGTAAAGTGGAAAAAAAACAAAAGGAGATTTCTTCTAACAACCCGTTCTCTGAACTGCTTAGAAAATTAACTACTGGTTCTAGCGAATAGGTGCGAACCGGTAGAATCCCACCTCTAGTTTTCCCTGGAAAGCACTTCATAGATGCGCATACAGGGCAACTCACCACATAGGCTTCTATGTCCTTCTTCATCCTCACCCACCAAAACTGCCTCTTTACAAGATTCAAGGTTTTAAAAACCCAGAGTGCCCTGCTAGCTTCACATCATGACTCCTTTGTAGGATCATAGTTCTTTGATTGGCTGTGACATATACTTTACTCCCCTTCTATGCTAAGCCTTGCTTTAGCATCAAATCCCTCGTGCTTTTGAAACCACTCATCCCCATCCAGGGTTTATTTCAGTCGCAGGGTCAGTGAGTCTCCTCCTGATCAAGGGGGCTCTTCTGGGGCTGGCTCACATGTTCAGGCACAACTTGGTTTGGATGGGAATTAGAATTAACAATCTCTTCTCTAGTGCTTTTATACTGAGGCAGGCGCAAGAGAGCGTCTGCTAGAAAATCCTCCCCCCCCCCCGGCAAATAGCACAGGGTGAAATTGAACCAGTTAAAGTACTGGGCCCACCGGACCTGCTTAGGGGACAATTTCCTTGGAGCCCTAAGTTCTATCAGATTTTTGTGGTCAGTCCAATACTTCGAATGGGATTTGCTACTTTCTAAGAACTGCCTCCAGGTGAGGAGGACCCAGCAGATGGCACAAACCTCCTTTCCCCAGATTGCCCACTACCTCTGAGGGTCAGACAGTTTCTGAGATGTATAGGCACAAGGCTGCAGTTCTTCCATTTCATTTCTCTGCAATAATATCGTCCCCATGGCCACGTCTGCCTGGATCATGAACAGCTTCTCTGGGTTCAGTGTTTCAAACCTGGCTCAACGGCAAAAAGTCTCTTTAGCTTTTCAAAAGCTGCTTGGCATTTGGCAGTCCAATTCAAGGGTTGACTCGATCTCGGCTTTACCCCACTACCACCCCTTTTTAACAGGTTTCTGATAGGCCATGCTATCTATGCAAATGTGGGAATGAATTATCTATAAAAGTTGTCTACATTCAAAACACCTGCACAGCGTGTTCTTGAGGATGGTAGCAGGATCTCACGATCTGCAGATGGAGTCTTGCATTCTATGGAGTCTTCCATTCCCACCCCTGACATTCCAACTACCCCCTTCTCGATTGTTGTCAAGCTGAGAGTAAAGAAGTAACTAGATGAAAGAGCAGATAACTCTTGACAAAAACTTAGTATTAGATCAAAGATTCTATCAACGTATCTACTACTGTTATGGGAAATACAGCAGCTTTTTTTCCTGCTACATTCAATTTTAGATAAAGAGTTAAATAATTTTATGCTTGTAATATTGATATTTTAAAATGTGATTAATATTAATATAATTGTTTTCAATACTTTTAGCTTTATAAATAATACAATGTTAATAATTTATGACTGCATTACATAAATATTTCATTGAAGTTAAATTAAAATAAAATTAAAATAGAATATCAAGATTTATAACAATAAAAGGGAAAAAAAGACAGAAAACAGGCTTTAGTCTGAAATTTATACACTATTATACACTGTTAGGTTTTCAAACTCCAGACTTAATACTATTTAATATAAGTCATAAGGCAAATATTTTGTAGCTTACTGAATAATAATTGCAGGTGAATGGACTTTTTCTTTTTTGTAGTTGATGTGTCTGCAACAGTACCTTTGCAAGTTTCACCTATGGATTTTCACTTGGATCATCAATTCTCCATATCAGTGACTGAACCTACATTACGTGAACAGCAGCTCCAACAGGAATTATTAGCCCTCAAACAAAAACAACAAATCCAGAGACAGATCCTCATAGCAGAATTCCAGAGACAACATGAACAACTTTCTCGTCAACATGAAGCTCAACTACATGAACACATAAAGGTGTGTGATGCAGCTTGAAGGGCAGGGATGTGGGGTATGTGTGCAAGCCTGTGGTTCCTATATATTGTATTTTTTAAAATTCAATTTGTGTGTGTGTGTGCCTGCTTGCCTCCCTGAATGACTGATGGATTGACTGGAGTATTACTGTTGCTGATGTGCAAGAAATTCAGTTTCCATAATGTCTCAGTGAGTAAGTGAACAACGAGAATAAACAGGGCTTTACCAAGGGAGTTTTGTGTGGGAGGAAACGGGAGAGGATTTCTTTCCTCCCTCCTCCTCCTCTTTTTATTATTTTTTGTTCTAGTTCAAAAATATGGTTTCTGAAAACTTAGAATCAGAGCAAGTTACATGGGAAAAAAACATTGTGAATTTGGCTAGAATTGTAAGGACCAGCTTCTCCCCCCCTTCCAAGAATGTACAAACTCTTGAGAACTTTGTATTTCAAAAGGAATCTTTTATTGAAATGGATGAAAGCAAGTCAAAACTCAAAGCAGGCTCTGGGGTCCCTCTGGGCATGCAGTTCAGGATAAAGGAAATTAGGAACCCCTGCCCACCTTCTGATGTGGATTCCAACCAATCCACAGGTGTGAATACGAATTGCATCAGGCTCTCTGAGAAACAGATCTGAAGAGTTTCTTAGGGTTATTTTACAATTCGCTCATTCCCCCTGTCAGGCATGCCTCCTTTCAATACTCAAGAAAGAAAAACCCCGACTCCATTTTCATAGAGAAAGGTACTTTTACTGAGTGAGAATTGAATGCAACCAAAGAAAAGCAAGGTCTGAAGCAAAGGTGTGAAAATCACATATAGAAAGCATCCCCCTCAACTGTCCAGCATAAATCATCCAATCCACAGGTTCTCCAGGGGTCATGTGGGTGCAAACGTCTGGCAGTATCATCCTCTTGCTATGCCACGACAATTGACCTTGAGACGTTATCAGCTTCAAAGAAAATGCTGCAGCAAAGTTTTTTCTTCTCCTCCAGCTCACTTCCCCCCTCCCAATTCCAATAACTCCCCCCTCGCCCCCTTTCATGGCAGCCGAGCAAGTAAGCAATGAAAGATCGGAGGCTGACATTCGGCCATCCTGCAGAAGACACATTATTCCTACAAGAAACCAAAATGACATAAAACAAATGATCACAGAAATAAAGCATGACATAAAACCAGATTAAGGTTTATCAGGATATTTGGAGTGAAACAATTGTACTTTCCTTGGAGCTCTAACATCTTGTTTATTGACCCATTCAGCTTTAGATAATGGGAAATGTTTCCAGGCCACCAAATATTGCACCTTACCACGATGCTTTCTAGAGTCTAAGATTTCCTTGATCTCAAAATGCTGTACCCCCTCAATTAGTATGGGGACAGGAGGAGGTTCTTGGTCTGGACGTAAAGGGGACGAATGCTCCGGTTTCAGCAAACTGACATGAAACACCAGATGAATTCGCTGCAAACTTTTTGGTAACTCCAATTGTACTGTGACTGAGTTAATAATCCAAACTATCGGAAAAGGACCCACATACTTGGGTCCAAGCTTTTTTGACTTTTGGGTAGTTTGCAGGTATTTGGTGGAAAGGTAAACCATATCACCAACCTTATAAGACCGCCCTTGAACCCTCTTCTTATCGGCCTGGGCTTTATGAGCCTGGTGTGCTTCATCCAGTGCCTTGCGCGTTACTGACCAAGTGCCATGTAACTGTTCGATCCAATCAACCAAGGAGGGGATTTGTGGGTTTTCCTGAGGCAACTCTGGAATGGGCACAAAATCTCGGCCAGAGGCCACCTTGAAAGGGGTAAACCCCGTGCTGCTATGTATGGAGTTCTTATAGGTCACCTCTGCAAACGGCAGTAAATCTGCCCAGTTATCTTGTTGATAATTTATGTAACATCTTAGATATTGTTCTAATACGGAATTGGTTCTCTCACAAGCCCCATTAGTCTGGGGGTGGTGGGCAGAGCTTAACCATTGGGCGGAGCCTAACAACCCTAGGAACTCTTTCCAAAAATGGGAGGTAAATTGAACTCTCCTATCTGAAATTATCCGCTCTGGAGCTCCATGTAACCTGTATACATGTTGGACAAACAATTTTGCCAGCGTTTTTGCAGAAGGGATCTTGGGATATGGGATGAAATGCACTTGTTTAGAAAACAAATCAGTTTTCCAAATAACTCTGTTCCCCCCACTTTCGGGCAATTCTACAATATTTCCTTCCATGGAGCACTCAGTCTGGCAACACTCTGACGCAGTCCAGGTGGCTCCCTAGGAGGTCTCTTGGCCGAAGCACACACGGGACAGCTGGCCACATATGCCTCTATGTCCTTTTTTAGTGCGGGCCACCAGAACTGCCGTTTAACTAGATGTAATGTCTTCACGAACCCAAAATGTCCAGCAACCTTGGCATCATGGGGGTGCTGTAAAACTGTTGCTCTCAGACTGGCGGGAACATACAGCTTGGCTCCCACCCAAGCAAGTTTTTCCCGAAGTGTATACTCAATTGAATGGGCCAGAAACCACTCGTTGGTCTTTAGAGCTTCTCATAGCTGCTTAGTCAAGCTGCTTAGTCAAGTCCAACAAAGTTGGATCTGTTTTTGCCAGGGCTCTGGTAACTACTGGTGCCGCCAGTTGTTTTGAGGGGATAATTGGCTGAATCACCTCCTCTCTCACACTATTGTATTGCGGCAGTCTTGAAAGGGCATCTGCCATGAAGTCCTTCCCTCCAGGAAGGTAGTGCAGAGAGAAATTAAATTGTTTGAAGTGTTGAGCCCAGCGGACTTGTTTTGGGGACAGTTTTCATGGCGTTTTCAAAGCTTCTAAGTTTTTGTGGTCAGTCCACACCTCAAATGGGTGCTTAGCTCCTTCAAGGAATTGTCTCCACGTTAACAGTGCCCAATGAATCGCAGAAGCCTCCTTCTCCCATATGGCCCATCTCCTCTCAGTCTCTGACAACTTACTAGACGTATAGGCACAGGGATGCAGCTTTCCTTCTGCGTTCACTTGTTGTAACACGGCCCCGATGGCTATGTCGCTGGCATCAGCCTGTACAACAAAAGGGGCTTCCATGTCTGGATGTTGAAGGACCGGTTTGGCACCAAACAGCCGTTTTAGTTTCTCAAACGCCGCCTGACAGTCCATAGTCCATTCGAGAAGCTGGGAGGGCTTTGGCCTCTCTTCTCCTTTCGTTTTCAGAAGATTTGTAATTGGTAATGCAATTTTGGCGAACGAGGGGATGAACTGTCTATAGAAGTTAGCAAATCCCAGGAAGCTCTGTAGTTGTTTGCGGGTACAACACTCCCCGGACCTTTTCCGGATCCATCTCTATTCCCTCATGTGAGATGCGGTACCCCAGATATTCAATTTTGGTTTGGTGGAATTCGCACTTTGATAGTTTGGCATACAGTTCCGCAGCCCTAAGTTTTTTCAGGACGGTCCTCACCAACTTTGCATGGTTGTCCATGGTCTCAGTGTAGATAAGAATGTCATGCAAGTAGACCAGCACCCCCTTGTACAGGTGTTCATGCAGCACTTTGTTAATTGCATGAACATAGCAGGGGCTCCTTGCAGTCCGAAAGGGAGCACCCGAAACTGGAAACATCCTAGCAGGCAGTTAAAAGCCATTTTCCATTCATCCCCTTCCTTAATCCGAACTCTATAATAGGCCTCCCATAAATCCAGTTTGGTGAAAATTTTCCCCTTGCCTAGGTGGGCTAGCATGTCCTTCATGAGCAGCAGGGGGTAAACATTTTGTACGCAAATGGCGTTAAAGTTTCTGTAGTCGACCACCAAGCGAAAGGACCCATCCTCCTTCTCCTGAAAAAGTACCGGTGCTGCCACCTGCGGCCTAGCCGGTTGGATAAAACCCCGTTTTAAGTTTTTGTCAATAAAGTCTCATAGTTCCCCCAGCTCCTGCGGGGTCATGGAGTAGATTTTTGGCTTAGGGAGTTTTACTCCAGGAAGTATTTCAATGATACAGTCAGTTGGCCGGTGGGGGCAGCACGTCTAATGCCTTCTCACTGAACACCTCCCAGAGGTCCCAGCACTCCTTTGAGATCTTTTCCTCCCCCACAATGTGGTCTGTTGCCATTGCCGCCCCCTCGTTTCCCACTCCGTCCACAGAGTGGGGTTCCTCCCCTTTCTTCCCTGCTTTTTTGGAGAGGATGCGAAAAACTCCTGTTTTCCAGTTTATGTGCGGGTTTCATTTATGGAGCCAAGGCAGTCCAAGTATGAGGGGCCGTTCCATGCCCGGGGCCACAATAAAACTAAGAGTCTCCAGGTGATCCCCCATTTGCATCTCGATTGGCTCGGTCACAAAATGGGCTGGGCCCCCTCCTGCCACCGATCCGTCTAGCTGACAGAATGCGATGGGCCTTTTCATCATTTTTAGTCTTAGGCCCATCTGTTCAACCACATCTGGGCTGATTATGTACCTGGTGCATCCAGAATCTAGGAGGGCTGGCATCTGGCCATGGGCCCCGGTGGATGGTACCCTAAATTCTACTGGGATGGTCATGGGGCCCCCTTTCTGACTCACCAGGTTGTCGTCGTCGGAATCAGTGTCAGTCTCGCTGTCGTCAGCGTTGGTCGGAGTTCCCAACTCACCCTGTTCAGGGGAGCAAACTCAACGACTTCTCTTTTCAGGGTGGTCTCGCAGGCTTTAGTGGGCATTCTATCAGCCTTCTTTCCTCCGGTAGAGGTCGCCTTGGGCGCTGGCTTGGAGAAACACTCAGCGGCTCAGTGCCCCTCCTTTCCACATTTGAAACACGCGGAGGATTTTGGCTTGGGCCCTGCCTTCCCCACCACTGCCTTTGGTGCCCCCTTGTGGAATGAGGAGGGTGGCTGATCCCAAGTGCGCCTACCACAGAGACTGCTCCAGGCCAGGTCGATCTCCACGTCCGCTGCCAACAGGTACCAGCTCTGCAGGTCATCTGGGGCCCCCCATGAACGGCAATCTTTGTAGACGTTCACATTCAACCCATCTTTATAATTCTCTAGTGGGGTCACTTCTGACCACCCTCTCATGTAGGGTGCCAACTTGTGGAACTCCTGGGCATACGCCGCCACCAATCTCCGTCCCTGGTGAATGCCCTTCATTCTGATTCTTGCTTTTCGCTCAGCTAAGGGGTTCTCAAAATGCGTTCTGAGGGCTGTCATGAATTGATCATAATTTCTCAGCAAGGGGGAGTTGTTATTGTGGAGACCCACCATCCATTCACCTGCTACCCCCTCTAGAGCTTTGGTAATGCACCTCACGCGTGCGGTATCTGAGAGGAAGTCCTCTCCCCAGTCCTGCATATGGTTCCACACCTGGGTCAGGAAAAATCCCAATTTCTTCGGGTCTCCTCCGAATGTTTCTGATATTGGGGGAAATTTTGGCTTTCTTTGCCTCTGGGGTGGTGCCTGTCTTGCTGGGGGCCTCTGGACAGCTGCATCACCCGCTTGAGTTCCGGAGGCTTGAGCTGTTCCTTCCCCATCTTGCTCTCTCTCTCCCCCACAAGCAGCAGCCTCCGGTTCATCCCTGGGACGTTCCCCCCCCTTCTCAGCAGGGTAGACAAATCTTTCCCGGCTTCTACGGCTCTCCTCAGCTTCTCTCAAAAGTTGCAGGGCCTGTGTGACCAGGAAGTTTTCTTTCTACTCCTGCATCCAAGCAGATTCTCCCTTTCGGGGTCTGGTGCTTGTTACTCCGTGGGGGGTCTTCTCCAGCTCCGGTACGGTAGCCTCCCCACTCCCAGCGACCATCTGGCTTTGCTCCGATTCTTCTTCCAGCCGTAAATTACTGTATTTTCCGGCGTATAAGATGACTTTTTAACACAGGAAAATCACCTCAAAAGTCGGGGGTCGTCTTATACACCGGGTACCCGAATCTGAGTTGCTGGCGCTGACCGATGACACTATGGGAGTGCCGACAACATTGAGGGGAAGCTGTGCCGATCTCATCAAGGCTGCATGCCGCTCAATGCTGGATCCAGCTGGTTGCTGAGGGGAGCTTCCCCCAGGCATCCAGGGGGATATTACTGACGCTCCGACTTCCCCAGACAGGTGGGGCTCGCCATCACTGTGGGTCAGCTGGGGAAGTCGGAGCGTCGGTAATATCCCCCTGGATGCCTGGGACGGCGGGGCAAGCTCCGCGTAGCAACCAGCTGGGTCCAGCATTCAGCGGCATGCAGCCTTGACGAGATCGGCACAGCTTCCCCTCAATGTTGTCGGCGCTCCCGTAGCGTCAGCGGTCAGCGCCAGCAACTCAGATTCGGGAAGCTGTGCCAATCTCGTCAAGGCTGCATGCCGCTCAATGCTGGACCCAGCTGGTTTCTGCGTGGAGTTTCACAGCAGAGAGAAGAAGCTGGATTTTGCTTTCCATTGCAGACACCAGATCGGCCCCCTGCAAGCTCTCGTCTCTGGAGGAGCCCGACCAAAGTTTCCAGTGCCACTTCAGGGAGCGCTCCTCGAAAGATGAGATCTTGCAGGGGGCTGATCTGGCATCCGCAATGGAGAGCAAAATCCAGCTGCTCCCTGGACCAGTCACCATTTACCACTCCGAGTCCCAAGCATCAGGAGATGAGGGGTGCTTTGTGCCGCAAATATACCAAGGCAGAATCCTGATGCTGCACTTTCAGCAGAGAGATGAGGGCTGCCTTGGCCATCGGCTGGCGCAAATATACCAAGGCGAATGCTCATGCCGCACAAGTTCAAGTAGTGCTTCGCTCCCACACTTCTTCCGGCCCTCAGTCTCTCAGGGAGATGTTTGACTTCCTCTCAGCCCCAAGACACTGGCTGGCCATTGAGATGAGAGAGAGAGAGAGAAAGAGAGAGAAAGAGAGAGAATCAGAATGAGACAGAGAGAGAAAGAAAAAGAATGAAAGAGAGAATGAGAGAGAGAGAATCAGAATGAGACAGAGAGAGAAAGAGACAAAGAATGAAAGAGAGAGAAAGACAGAATGAAAGAGAATGAGAGAAAGAGACAGAGAATCAGAGAGAGAGAGTGAGAGAGAGAGAATGAGAGACAGAGAAAGAGACAGAGAATGAAAGAGAGAGAATCAAAGAATCAGAATGAGAGAGAGAGACAAAATGAAAGAGAATCAGAATGAGAGAGAGAAAGGGGGGAGAGAGAGAAAGGGGGACAGAGAGAAAGAGAGAATGAGAGAGTGGGGGGAGAGAGAAGGGGAGAGAGAAAGAGAGAAAGAGTGGGAGAAAGAGAGAAAGAGGGTGGAGAAAGAATGAGAGAAAGAGTGGAAGAGAGAAAGAGAATGAGAGAGGGGGGAGAGAGAAAGAGAGAATGAGAAAGAATGGGAGAGAAAGAAAGAGGGAGAGAGAGAGAGAAAGCGAAAATGAGAGAGAAAGAGTGGGAGACAGAGAGAGAGAGACAGAGAGGAGGGAGAGTGCCTGAAGGACCCCATTCTGTACTGGGAGTCCAGATGATTACATTAACAGTAACAATATTTAATCTTCCTGTATTTTTAAAGCTTTTATATGTTTCCGTCCCCTATTGCAGTGCAGGCTCCAACATGTTGTACTTACTATAGCCTTCAGCACCCATACAAAAAAAAATTCATATCCCTGGTTTATGGTTAAGATGCCCAATTTATGGTATTTCAGCCAGAAGAAATCTGCATTATACCGGATAATGCACTTAAGTTCAATTTAAACCTTAAGCAGAATGGCTTGCCTCAAATCCTTACGACTAAGCATGTTTGCTTTAACCAGGCTTTATGCCAATACTATGTAATTGGAAACTTTTTAGTAAAACCTTAAAAGTGTTTTTTCCTCCTCTTTTTTAAGAAAATGGATGAGGAAGGATATAAGTACAGTGTGCTTTGTTGGCTGGGTAAAATCATTATTGTCTGAACCGCGAAATTTAAAATTATGAAGTTGGTGGTCCCTGAGGTCCAAAAGGTTGGGGACCCCTGGCCTAAGACCATCGGAAAACACATATTTTTGATGGTTTTAGGAATAACTTTATCGTTGGGGGTCACCACAACATGAGGAACTGTATTAAACGGTCGCGGCATTAGGAAGGTTGAGAACCACTGCCTTAGCTGCTTGCCTTGCTTCGCTTGCCTTGCTTCGCTTGCCTGAATCCATTCCATCAGCAATCAAGCAGGCAGGGAGTTGTGGACTTCAACTCCCAGAATTCCTCAGCCAGCAAAACAAAGCTGGCTGAGGAATTCTGGGAGTTGAAGTCTACAAGTCTTAAAGTTGCCAAGGTTGGAGACCCCTGTTCTATTGGGTAAGTTTTTTTCCCCTTTGGGATCTTTAAAAAAAATAGTTAATTGGGATTTTTTTTTAGTTGTTCTTTTTTAGACCTAAAGTTTTAGGTTTAAAGTTTAGGAAGTCTTAAATTTAGCTTTCGTATAAAAATAAAATAAAATAATATTTGTGCAGCTTTCTGAGATTTAGTGTGTTTTTGTAGTGTTTCACTCTAACTACACAAACACACAAAATCTCACAAAGCTGTATGTGGAATTTTGTGTGTGTAAAGTGTGAAGGTTGGGTTTTTGGGCTTTTTGTGGCTGTGTGAGGTTCCTGCTTGTTTCAGGGGCCATTTTGGGTCTAGCACAGCTGCTTTTACATTGTGGGTGAGCCAGTTGTGTTGTGTTGTGTTGTGTGTGTGTAAAGTATGAAAGTTGTTTTTTTGGGCTTTTTGTGGCTGTATGAGGTTCCTGCTTGTTTCAGGGGCCATTTTGGGTCTAGCACAGCTGCTTTTACATTGTGGGTGAGCCAGTTGATGTTTTTTTAATTTTTATTTGGTGTTCGTTGGAAGAGGGGTAGTCTTATACGGTGAGTATAGCCCAAACCCTATATTTTAATAGGAAAATTTGGGGGTCGTCTTATACGCCCAGTCGTCTTATACACCGGAAAATACGGTAGCCATCCAGTCCGATGCTTCCCCACCCGGGTGGGAGAACGAAACTGTTGAGCCAGCAGCTCCATCTGGTCCTGGTCGCTGTCTTGGTCGCTGTCTTGGTCAGACATTGTTTGTTCAGCCCCCTTGGTAGTTTTCTGGGATGGCTGTTAAAACAGACCTTGCTTATTGTCAGGCATGCCTCCTTTCAACACTCAAGAAAGAAAAACCCTGACTCCATTTTCATAGAGAAAGGTACTTTTACTGAGTGAGAACTGAATGCAATCAAAGAAAAGCAAGGTCTGAAGCAAAGGTGCGAAAATCACTTATAGAAAGCATCCCCCAACTGTCGAACGTAAATCATCTAATTCACAGGTTCTCCAGGGGTCATGTGGGTGCAACGTCTGGCAGTGTCATCCTCTTGCTATGCCACGACAATTGACCTTGAGACGTTATCAGCTTCAAAGAAAACGCAGCAAAGTTTTTTCTTCTCCTCCAGCTCACTTCCCCCCCTCTCAATTCCAATAGCTCCCTCTTCCCCCCGTTTCATGGCAGCCAAGCAAGTAAGCAATGAAAGATCGGAGGCTGACACCCCCCTTTTTCCAAGGTGTGAGATTTCTTCAGGGATTCCTGGCACCAGGCAACAGTTATAAATCAGGGTAAAGTTTATACAAAGAGGATCAGGCAAGAAATTGGATACTTAGATTACATAGGAAAAGAACTAAATGTAACACTCCAAATCCCACCCCCCCACCCCGTTCTTCTGAAGAATGGCAGATACACAGATCTGACATATTGCCCTCTTCAGAAAAAAGGAAGAGATAAAACATAATACAGTAAAATTTATGATGGTTTGTGTGGGTATTTCAGGTGGAACTTCCGAGGATGGTAGGTGTTTCCATGCCACTAAATATTGTGTGGAGCCGTGGTGAGTGCGAGAGTCAAGGATGTCTTTGTTCTTCTGGTCTGCTGTGGAGTGGTTCAGGAATGGGTTGATACAATCTAATCTGCCTGGAGACTGAGTCATCATTTTGTGGCTATGCCTCCACGTCTCTCCGTCAGGCCCCAGTTTTCAACTCAGTCGTCTGACAGACATCTTTGGCAGTTGCTCTTCATCAATCCATTTCTGAACCGTCAAACAGGTTTCTATTTTTCAAAATTTAGGTTTGTGTGCTGGCCAGATCAGTCTAGGCTGATAACACCGACGCTGCCTCTGAAGGGGGGGATTCCCTTGGGGCCCCTGGTTTCGCCAGTCCCTAGCATTTGCCTCATAGGCAAATACCCCCCCTAGCCCCCATCCCCCCCAACCTATAAGGCAAGGCCTTTACCACCACCGCAGCCGCTCCCACCACCACAGCCACTGTCCTATTGAGCCCCGTGGCGAAGCCTCAGCTGTGTGACGGCTTCCTTAATTCCACCGCCACACCGCCCATTCTTGGCCTTGTTAGAGGCTCCACAGCTGGGAAGTGGCTTGCCATTGCTGCCGCCACTGCTGCTGCCGCTTAGCTAAGCGTGGCTTCCAAGGATTCGACGGTGCCTCTGTGTTGTCGCCTTGCCGGGTCTGGGAGGCTCTTAGCTGAGAGGCAGCCTGCCGCCACTGCTGCCACTGCCACCACCACTTCTGCAAGCCACACGGCGTGCCCAAAGTCCGGTGGCCATTTTG
Organism: Pantherophis guttatus; assembly: GCF_059756535.1. Lineage (NCBI taxonomy): Eukaryota > Metazoa > Chordata > Lepidosauria > Squamata > Colubridae > Pantherophis > Pantherophis guttatus. Next base: position 180,272,791 of record NC_142063.1, on the reverse strand, counting down.
ACAACATCTCGGTGGCTGCCATTTTGAAAGCAGCATGATCATCTCAAGAGGAATACGGCTGAGACATGGAAGCGGGGGAGGGGGGGCTTCCTTCAGCCGCAGCTGCTCAGGCCTACAGAAGGGCTTCAGCTTAAAGAGGCTTCTAATAGCCTCTGCAACCTCCAGGGCGGCCATTTTATTCCTCCACGAGAGCGGTCTTCTCTTGAGAGCACCAATTAGCATCTGGCTGCAACTTGGCAAGTATTGCCATTTTACAAGGGCCCTTACAAGGGGGGGGGTGCAGGAGCTGGCACCACCCTGGTTCGCCCTGGGTAAGCCGCCCAGTGACAGACCTTGCCTCTGTGTGGTGTGAGTTGGTTAATTTGGGGCTCCAAATCGACCGCCACCCTGCCTGCCTTCAAGGTATCTTCCAACTGCTGAGCATTTGTGGCAGACAACTCTCAAGACACTGTGGAAGCATCCACGCATAGGAAAGCCTCATGCAAATCTAAGCATGGCCATAAGGCCTCTCAGCACTCCAGTGCTGAGTTAAAAGACATGGAGCACAGACAGAGGGCCCTGGAAAAGCAATTTTCTCTTGCAGAAAAAAGGCAAGCTCAATTGGAAACCTGTCAAGGTCTAGTGACCAGTCTGTTTCCCATCCAACTCATCAGGAATTAAGCCAACCCTCACCCCAGACTTCTCTACAGGAAGCTTCTGGAGGTCTTTCTACAGGCCCTATTATTTCAACTCCACAGGAGCAAGCCCCTGACCGGAACCAATCCAAAACGCGCCACCCCTTTGCATGTTCTTCCCAACATGAGAAACCCAGGGCTGGCATGGTTCCAGAGTCTGAGGATGTTCATCTGGCTGATTTACCAGAGAACCTCCAATTACTAATTTCCAGAGCAATTTCTACAGGCATTTGTAGCCACCGCTCTACCTCCCTGGTTTCAGACTACCTTAGCAGACAGGCTCACACATCACCTCAGGCTAGTTTAACAGAACCCTCTCATCACTCACCCGCTCCCTCGGAGGGCAGTGTGGAACTAGTGTCAGGGGAGGAGACTCAGAGAGATCCTGACCTCTCTGAAGATGAGGAGGATGTTCTTCCGGATATCCGACCTTTACAGGACTTTTTCCATCTGGGCTCTTCAAGTCCTTGCTACACAAGGTGACAGTCACAGCCGGCCTACAAGAGGAGGAAACCACTGAGCAGGCTCCCACCCCTGGAAAGGGACATGGGATATTTTCATAGCCGGTATCAAAACAATTGTTTATTCCAGCCCCCAAACTCTTTGCGGACGTTGCCCAGAATCAGTGGACCACTCCTGCCTCCCTCCCTACTCCCAGTAGTTCTGACAAAATTTTTTACAACATGGCACCTACCTTCGGCCAACTTCTACAGGTCCCTCCAGTGGACGTTCCTGTTGCGGCCTTGTTATCCCCTTCGCCATTCACAGCAGGGGCCCCCTCTGAAAACCTAAGACCAGAGGATGAAAAAATTGAATTAGCCTTCAGGAAGACTCAACAAGCAGCCGCCTGTGCCATTAATGCAGCCACTGTGGCATCCTTCTTCAATCGCTCCACCATTTTATGGCTGCAACAGTTTCAATCCCGATTGCCTCCTTCCAAGGCCCGAATCCACCAGGACCTTAATAAGATCCTTGCTGCCACTCAGTTTTCTGTGGACGCTACTCTCAATGCCGCAAAATACAGCTATAGGTTCCTTAGCTAACTCCATTACCTCTTGTGGCTAAAATCCTGGTCAGCACATCTCAGGGCCAAGTGGCGGCTGGCCTCAGCCCCCTACATGGGGACTAAGCTATTTGGAGCAGCCCTTGATCCTCTCCTAGTAGAGGACAAGGACAGCTGCAAGGTCTTACCTTCTGTAACCAGAAGGGCAGACAGATGGGCCACTCCATATTCCCGCAGGCAACCTGTCTGTTTTAATTTGCAAGACAGACAGTCTCAACAGCATTCATATCAGCAAGGGCAATTCCGACAGCAAGACAGGCAGCCATTTCGTTACAAGGGTCGCCAGAGCAGACCCCAGAGATGGCCCTTTCGCGGAGCTGGCAGCCGCCAGTTCTGCAAACAGAAATGACTCTTCCGTTCGCCCCATAGGAGGTCGCTTGAGCCTCTTTGCAGACCAGTGGACGATAACAACCACAGACTCCTGGGTCCTTAGTACCATCAAATTCAGTCTCTGTCTGGAGTTCCTGTCCAGCCCTCTGAATCACTTCATGCCATGCCCTGTCTCCCGCAACTTTGCCAAGCGAGCACTCATGGAGGATGCCATCCGGCATCTCCTGACCATCAGGGCCATAGAGGCTGTTCCATCAGATCAAAGGAGACAGGATACTATTCCATCCTCTTCGTAGTACCAAAGCATTCGGGGGGGGGGCGAAGAGCAATCCTCGACCTAAAGAACCTCAATGCCCACTTGGTGTACAGGAGGTTCAAGATGTGTTCCCTCAAGTCCATCCTCGAGGGAATCCGCCTGGGGGACTTCTTGGACTCAATCGACCTCTCTGAGGCCTATCTCCAAATTCCGATCGCCCACGTGCATCGGAGGTATCTCAGATTCAGTTATGCGGGTCACCATCTGCAATACCGTGCCTTGCCGTTCGGGCTGGTAAACTGGTAAACTGGTCCGTAAGGCAGCTTCAGGATGAGCTTCCCAAAACCTTTCCCTATGTCAGGTATGCTTCCTTCAAAATCCAGGAAAGAATGACCCAAACTCCATTTTTATAGAGATTAGTACTTTTACTGAAAATGAAGCGATCGCAACCCAGGTAAAGCTGGAACTAAGCAAAACGCACGAAATAGCATCTAGAAAGCATCTCCCCCCCCCCTTGTCCATCGTCCATCATCCAATCCAAAGGTCTCCCAAAGGTCAGGTGGAATCACGTCTGGCAATGTCATCCATCAGGAATGCAATGACAGTTGGTCTGACGGCCCTTTTGGAGAATCGGTTTCGTTTCTTGGAAAGACTCCTCCTGCGCCCTTCCCCCCCTTCGCCCCCCTAACTGTTTCCCACCCATTTCTTATGGCAGCTGAAGCAGTAAAAGCAGAGGCTGACACCCTAGCTTAATCTCCTTCCTCCTCCTTCAAGCCACATTTCTTCAATAAAAAAATCAAAAAGCTGGGAGGGACAGATTTGTAAAACTCCCCCCCCTTCCCAATTAGGTGCTAAAACTAAACTCTCCCTCTCCCCTCTAACCAATATCCCTTTTAAAAAAACTTACCTGACTGATTGACTGTCTATAGTGGGCAGTCTACAGTTTAGTCTTTAAATCCTAGCTTTAAATAACCTATCCTTAACAACTTTTAAGTTTTTGGGTTTTTTTTTTACTTCAGGGGAAAAAGCTGCAGAACGATTTTCTCTGAGGGAACATTCCCACAAACTTTACATCACATTGCAATGGAATGCTCTTCTCAGAAGATTCCCTGGATCCCTGCAAGAACTACATTATCTTGTGGGCACTGTTGTCCAATAGTTAAATGATCCAGATATCCAGCCATAGGCTTAGCCATTCTAGTAACTACTCATACATAATTTAATTTTATTCATAATTTTATTCATCATTAATGTTGGGTATTTTTTAAATAATTAACAGAATAACAGAGTTGGAAGGGACCTTGGAGGTCTTCATGTCCTCTGCTATACCATTTCAGACAAATGGTTGTCCAATCTCCTTTTAAAAATATCCAGTGTTGGAACACCCACAACTTCTGGATGCATGTTGTTAATTGTTCTCAGAAAATTTCTCCTTAGTGTTAGGTTGATTTTCTCCTTGATTAGTTTCCATTCATTACTTCTTATCCTGCCTTCAGGTGGTTTGGGGGGAGGGTTAGGGTTAGGGTTTAGCTCTCAGATATGTTCAAACACTTTTATCTGTTATATCAAAGGAAAGAAAAGTGTGCTAGAACAGCAAATGGGGGTGGGGAAGAGAAACCAGGACATGGAATGTTTGATGGGTACAGAGATGAGACTGGCTCCTGGGGCATCTTCTGCAGGATCCCCTTCAACCCTGGCAGTGCCCTGGGATACCTCACTGAATTAACAAGAGGACAGCAGAGAAATATATTTCTCTGAAATTTAAATCATAGGGCACAGAACAAGAAACTGCATCAGGGAGAATGCACACCTGTTATGACCTATCACCACTTAGTTTCAATGTGAGGAATTTCAATGACTCTTTCACAATTTGACTTTTCCCTAGTGGCACTGGATTTCTTTAACAGCACAACTCAGGAATGATGGGAGTGTACTGCAGTAGCCTCTGGAGGGCAATCACATCCTTATTCCTTCCTTCCTTCTTTTTCCTTCCTTCCTTCCTTCCTTCCTTCCTTCCTTCCTTCCTTCCTTCCTTCCTTCCTTCCTTCCTTCTCCCCTCCTCTGATTTCAACTTCCTTCCTTCCTTATCCCCTCCTGATTTCTCCTCCCTCCCTCCCTCCCTCCCTCCCTCCAATTCCTGCCGGGAGCCAAGCTGCCCAAGCCAAAGATGTACTCAATGACTTCCAAAGAAATGGAGGAGCTGAGGAAATACATCAATGCAAACCTGGTGCAGGGCTTCATCCATCCTGCAAAATCCAGAGTGGCAGCCCCAGTACTATTTAAAGAAAAAAAAGATGGGGGGGATGAGGCTTTGCATGGATTTTTGTGGAATTAATGCAATGACAGGTGAGAGGGGTGATCCCATGGGTGCTCCTTCTGTTTGTATTTCTGTCCATTATAGATGAAGTATGTGTTGGATAGGCAGTGGTTGGTCAGATCTAAGATGTGCTTGGGGGGGTTATATTTGTTTTGGATAACTGTCAAGGCTTCTTTGATTGGTACTTGGATCACCCCTCTCACCTGTCATTGCCAACCTCTATATGGAATACTTCGAAACCCAAGCTCTAGAAAAATCCGATCACAAACCCAAACTCTGGCTCAGATATGTGGACGACACCTTCATAATCTGGCCACATGGGAAAGAAAAACTGGACAACTTCCTCACACACCTCAACAGCCTACACCCCAAAATACAGTTCACCATGGAAACAGAAGTGAACAACCAACTTCCCTTCCTGGATGTCTTAGTCTACAGAAAATCCAATGGCTCCCTAGGACACACTATATACCAGAAGAAAACACACACAAACCGCTATCTGCACGCACTCTCACACCACCACCCTGCCCAGATCAACTCTGTAGCCAAGACACTCATTTCCAGAACAAAACGCTTAGCTGACGAACAACACCTAAAAACCGAACTACACACCCTCACTAACGTACTCACATCCAATGGATTCCAAAGAAATAAGATCACCAACCTAATCCAAAAAGAAACCCCCACTAAAATCCAAGACAGAGAACAAGAAAATGGCAAGGCCCTCCTCCCATACATAAAAGGCACCACAGACAGAATAAGCAAAATCCTCCACAAACATAACATCAAGACAGCATTCTGCACAAACCGAAAAATATCCACCATCCTAAGGAACCCCAAAGACAAAATTGAGTTAGAAAATCAAGGAGTATATGAAATCCCATGCACCGCCTGCCCCACCACATACATCGGACAAACCAACAGACGAATAAGTGCACGCATAGAAGAACACAAGAACTCAGTCAGAAAAGAGGAACCAACTTCTTCCCTGGTCCAACACCTTAAAGCCACAGGACATGATATTGACTTTAAAAAGACCAGAACTATCGCCAAAACTGAACACTTTAACAACAGAATAATCAGAGAAGCCATTGAGATAGAAAAACGCCCACACAGCATGAACAAACGAGACGATACCTCCCGCCTACCAGCCATTTGGAAACCCGCCCTTATTGACAAACGAGTCCCTAACACGACGAATGACACCAGACCCACACTCACGAGTGCCACACCTGATGTCACCACCACACATCCACGCAGAAAGCAGACTCAAACCCACACTGATAATGAGCCACGACCAAGGACCAGAAGCCAGACCGCAGCTGCATCATTAGCCACTTTAAACCCCTCCAATCCATACATGAAGCAGACTGACACCCACCATGAAGAGCTCGCACGGCCACAAACACGAAGCCAAACAACAACAACGCAGCTCACCAGCTCAAATCCCCCTGCAACTCAGACTAAGCTGAGCACAACCAAGCCCCCACCCAAACAGAACACAACCCCAGCCAATCAGAGCACAGCCAAGCCCCTAACCAATCAGAACACACCTCCACCCAATCAGAACACAGCCAAGTTCCCACCCAATCAGCTCACACCTCCACTAGCAGTTAAAAGGAAGAGACAGCTGCGATCTCACATTGCTCCTGGAAGCACGAAGCCGAGAACACCAGCCTGAAGATGACGAATGAGACTTCGTCGAAACGTCGCCAAGACACTTCCAATTTTACGTGGGAGAAGACCCGAATAACCAAAGACCTACATACAAACACCCGCGAAAACCTGAGAAAACATATATATATATATATATATATATATATTCAGATCAAAACGGTTTCCTGCCAGGCCGACAAATTAAAAACAATATGAGAACAATAATAAATACCTTAGAGTTTTATGAAACACATCCGGAAAAACAAGCTTCACTGGTTTTCCTTGATGCCCAAAAGGCATTTGATAATTTGAACTGGAAATTTATGTTAAATCAATTGAAATTTATGGAATTTGGGAATAAATTTGAAAACATGATTGGAAAAATTTATACAAAACAAATGGCAAGGGTAATTATGAATGAAGATACGACAGAAAAATTTGATATAACAAAAGGGGTGAGACAAGGATGCCCACTTTCTCCACTTCTATTTATATTAACTTTAGAAACATTTCTGAAGAGAATTAGAGAGGATCGAGAAATAAAAGGATTAAAGATAAAGAAAGAAGAATATAAACTTCAGGCTTTTGCTAATGATAATGATGTTTATAGTAGAGGAACCATTAGAATCAGGCCCAAAATTGATTTAAAAAATAGAAGAATTTGGTGAAGTAGCGAGACTTAAAATTAACAAAAATAAATCCAAATTATTAACCAAATATCTTACAAGGAAACAAGAGAAAGAATTAGAATGTAGTACAAACATTCAAATAACCAAGAAAATAAAATACTTAGGGATTTGTCTTACTGCAAGATGCTCCTCAATTAAGGAAGACAAATTACTACAGCAAATTAAAAAAAGATTTAGATAATTGGAAAAATTTACAAATCTCATTTATGGGAAGGATTGCTATGATCAAAATGAATATTTTGCCCAAAATACTATTTATCTTCCAAGTTATACTAGTAAAATTAGAAAAAACTTTTTTTGAAACATTAAATAAAACTATTTATATGGCAAAGAAAAAGACCGAGAATTAGACTAAAAACATTGCAAGACACAAAAGATAGAGGAGGAGTAGCACTCCCAGAATGGGAAATATATTACCAAGCATCTTGTATAACCTGGCTGAAAGAGTGGATGGAGTTAAGCGATAAAAGAACATTAGTGATTGAAGGGTACGATTTGCAAGTGGGATGGCATGCATTCCTTTGGGACGAAAAATATGAAACACATGGTTACTTTAGAAGACACATACTAAGGAATGCATTGCTACTAATTTGGATTAAGATAAAAAAACAACATTACACAAAAATACCAATTTGGATCTCACCTACAGAAACATTAAAACACCCAAATTTAACTGAGTGAGACAAGATAATAAGATATAGAGATATATTAAAAGAACAAGGAAATTTGAAATCAAAACAGGAATTGGAACAAGATCTAAATGGAGAAATCAATTGGTGGACATATATACAAATTCGGTCAAAATATAAAGAAGACATAAAATTAAATGCTGTACAGACTGAATAAAATGAATTGGATAAAATTATACAAGGGACGGAGGAGAAATTAATTAGTAAAATATACAAATTTTTGCTGCAATATAAAATGGAAGAAGAAATAGTTAAAGATACAATGATTAAATGGGCAAAAAACTTTAACCACACAATAGAATTGGAGAAATGGGAAAAAATGTGGCAAATAAATACAAAATTAACCATGTCCACGGCATACAAAGAAAACCAATTGAAGATGTTTCATAGATTGCATCTACCTCCGGCGAGACTTGCGAAGAGTAAATCTCCAGTATGTTGGAAATGTAACAAGAGCTACGGAACATATTACCATCTCTGGTGGACATGTCCAGCTGCAAAGAAGTTCTGGGCTAAGATTAAAAAATGGTTAGAGAAAATGATAGAACAATCTATGAGTGGAAAACCAGAGACATTTTTATTAGGGATATTTACTGAAAAATACACTAAGAAAATAAAATATTTGATTTTACATATTATAACAGCTGCCCGTATAGTATATGCACAAAATTGGAAAAAAGAAAATATATCAACAGAAGAAGAGTTGATAAAAAAAATCTTAGAGTGTGCCGAGATGGATTAATTAACAATAGAATTTAAAGAAAAGGAGGATACGGAATATTATATAATCTGGCACAAATGGTATAAGTGGCTGGAGAATAGGAATAATGGAGAAGAAAAATAGGGGTGAAATGTAAAAAAGGAAAGAATGAATATGTCAGTGTATAGAAAATATAAAACCAATATGAATGTTAAGAAATACATCGTAATTAAAAGAGAAGGGGACAAGAAGAAAATGGAATAATATAAAGGGAAAAGGGGGAAAATGTGAATATTATAAGAAGATCGTCACGAAATAGTTGTTAAGAGAGTATATATGTAAATGTTGCATGTTTTGTAATGTCATATTATGTTATAATAATAAAAAATAAATTTTTAGAAAAAAAAAGAGGAGAAAGGAAAAGGAGAGGAAAGACTGGAGAAATAGGAGGAAAACGATCCACAGCGAACTTGGCCTGCTGAGAGAAGCCCAGCTGCACCCAAGAGGCCTTCCCAAGAGCACGGAGGCCCATTGAAGTGAGGTGAGCAGAGAGGCAAGACACTGGCAGAGAACAACGAGGCGAGCCGGTGAGCGAGTGGGGCCCAGCTGTGGAGCAGGGAGGAAAACCATCCGTGGGGCAGAGAGGCAAAGCACCAATGGCAGAGAAGGAAAAGGCGAGCCAATGAGAGAGAGAGAGAAGCAGGGAAGAGGAAGAGTATAACTGGCTGTGGAGAGGAGACGAGAGGCGAGCTTGCCTTGGGCCATCCGGGCGGTCCTGTTGCTGGGAGAAGCAGTACAAACAGGAGCCATGTGGCTGTGGAGCCAGGAGCAATGGCAGCGCAACAGACGGGAGAGCTGGCAGCGAGAGGCAGCACAATGAAGCAGATCCTGAGAGTAGCATGAAAAGCAAGGGGAGAGCATCGGTGCAACCGGAGGCTGCTGGTGTTGGTGGAGCATTTCAGGAAAGGGGATCAGCGAACTGGTGATCGAGAATGACAACAGACTAGTGTGGGAGACCAACAGGTGTGGGGGGGGGACTGAGAAAAGCAGGGAGAGCTGAATACCTGATAGTAGCAGGAGAAAAACAAGTAGGAAGGGTGGATAAAAAGACAATACAGGATACAAGGCAAAAGAAAATCAAAGACAAGTAGGCAATAGGAAGTATAGAACATATAAAGGCAGAGAAGTAAGAGATAATGCAAGCCCACAAGAAAGCAGGGAGGGAAAGGATCACAAGAAGGAAGAGACAATCAAAGAACATTCCAGTACAGGCTAAGAACGAATCTCACGCTTAAGCCCACTCAACACTAAAAAAATTTAAATTGGACAATCTAAAAGAATATGCCCAAATTGAACATAATAATGACCAAACAACTTCTAAAAGAATTGACTCCTTAGAGGAAAAAGACAGATGGAAACATGTCACTCATAGAAAAAAACACAAACCTAGTACAAAACCCCTGTCCAAACCAACCTACTCTGAAGCAGCCCCACTGGTGCTAAGCAATCAATATCATGGACTCTGACTAGAAGAAAACATGCAGACACATAGAGAAGAAGCACCATCAAATGTCCCTAAGAAAGTAGCACCACCAAACACCACAAACCTCCCTAGGAAAAAAAAGGCGAGTATTGGTGATAGGAGATTCAATTCTCAAGGGAACAGAACCTGCCGTCTGTAGACCAGGCAGTCAATCTAGAGAGGTATGTTGTCTCCCTGGAGCTAAAATCAAAGATGTGGTTGAGAACCTAACCAAAATAATAAAACCAACAGACTATTACCCCTTTCTACTACTACATGTAGGGACGAATGACACAAAGAAGGACTTGAAAACAATATTGAATGATTATGAGCAGCTAGGCAAGAAAGTCAAGGACTTAGGTGCACAAGTAGTTTTTTCATCTGTACTGCCAACGAAAGGACAACATCCGGCAAGAAAACAAAGAATTCTAGAAGTGAACCACTGGCTAAAGCGTTGGTGTCGCCAACAAAACTTTGGATTCCTGGACCATGGTCTGTACTACCTCCAAGATGGGCTTTTGGAAGGATAGGTTGCACTCCACAAAGACTGGGGAAGAATGTTTTTGGAAAACGACTGGCTCAACTTATCAGGAGGGCTTTAAACTAAAATTGAGGGGGGAGGGTGACCAGTCTTTAGGATATCCAGGACCTAATTCCAAACAAAAACCCCTAGAAAGCAAAGCAAATAACAAAGTAAGGAGGGATGGGAAGGAAGACAAACTCAAATACCAAATAGGAGACATAGGAAGTATACCCAGAGTCAGGCATAAAGACCTCAAGTGCCTATATACAAATGCAGAAAGTCTGGGGAACAAACAGGGTGAACTTGAACTATTAATACACAAAGGTAGATATGACATAGTAGGAATAACAGAAACTTGGTGGGACGAAATCCATGACTGGAACATTCTGATAGAAGGATCAAACTTTTTAAAAAAACCAGGCCCCATAAAAGAGGAGGTGGAGTTGCACTGTATGTAAAGGACCACTATATTGCTATAGAATTGCATGAAACCAAAGACAAAAACCTCCTAGAATGCATATGGGTCAACATAAAAGACATGGCCATAGGTGTATACTAGAGGACACCCAATGAAGCAGAAAAAATAGATATCCTTTTTGCCAACCAACTAACAAACATGTAGGAATCACACTACAATAGTAATGGGGGACTTCAATTACTCTGATATCAATTGGAAAACTAATTCTGCACCAAGTGAAAAATCAAATAGGTTCCTAACCAACCTAACTGACAACTGTTGTCCAAAAGGTAGAGGAGGGAACTAGAGGGACAGCCATACTGGACTTAATACTTACAAACAGAGAAGAAGTGATAGAGGGAGTTGAAACTGCAGAAACCTTGGGTGAGAGTGACCATGTCATACTAGAATTCAACATAACGCAAACACAAGCAGTAGAACAAAATGATACCAGAGTCTTAGATTTTAAAAGAGCTGATTTTAATAAACTCAGAGAGAACTTGGGAAAGATTTCTTGGATGAAAATCCTAAAGGGGAAAACAACTCAAGAATCTTGGAAAACTCTGAAAAATATGATTATAAAAGCCCAGACCAGTGCTATACCGCTGAGAAAGAAAACCAAGAAGTCCAAGAAGAAACCAGCATGGCTGCACAAAGATCTCTCTGACAAATTGAGACAAAAAGGACAAGTACAAAAAATTGAAAGAAGGATACATAACTAAGGCAGGATATCAGCAGACAGCCAGAATCTGCAAAGACGAAATCAGGAAAGCAAAGGCTCAGAATGAACAAAGACTTGCAACAAAAGTCAAAGATAACAAAAAAAGTTTCTTCCAACATATAAATAACAAGAAAAAAATCAAGGAAACTGTCGGTCCTCTAAAGAGAGAAGACAGCAAGGAAGTAACAGGCAGCAGAGAGAAAGCAGAGCTGCTTAACTCATTCTTTGCATCAGTCTTCACGCAAAAAGAAACTATAGCCCAACCTACCAGAAACAGAATTGTAAAAAAGACTGGAAATAAAAGTTAAAATAAGCAAAAAAATAGTAAGAGAACACCTGTCTGATCTTGATGAATACAAATCACCAGGACCTGATGGATTACATCCCAGAGTTCTAAAGGAGCTGGCAAATCTCAGAACCATTGCATCACATCTTTCAAAAATCCTGGAACACCAGGGAACTACCAGAGGACTAGAAAATAGCCGATGTGGTTCCCATCTTCAAAAAAGGAAAAAAACCAGACCCAGGCAACTACAGACCAATCAGCCTAACATCAATACCTGGGAAGATATTGGAAAAAGATAATAATAAAAAAAACAGATCTGCCAACACCTAGAAATGAGTAAAGTAATAACTAGCAGTCAGCACGGGTTTGTTAAAAACAGATCATGCCAAATCAAACTTTTTTAAAAAAAATAATATTTATTAAATTTTCAAACATTAATATATGCAATACAAAAAATAGAAAAGCAAAAAATAGAAAACTATAACACACAACAAAAACGAACAGACAAAAACAATCACATCAAACCTTAAACACTTATAACAGCTTTTCTACATCGTTATCTCTATCCTAATTAACTTCCATACACAAATTCTACTTCTATCTATCACTATCTTAGTTTACATCCTTATCTAAGTTGTACTAACTTCTATTCATAATTCGGTTTTGTAACATAATATTGCTTACATTTTAGCTTTACTCTCCAGCCAGGAATACCATCTATTCCAAATTAAATAATACTCAATGTCTTGCCTTTGCTTAATTTCCATGGATAATCCATCCATTTCTGCGCATTCATATATTTTTTAAATTATGATTTGGTCTGGGGGGCTATCTGGTTGTTTCCAATTTTGTGCTATGACGATCCTACTTGCAGTTAGTATGTGTAATATGATATATTGTAACTTCTTTTCCATTTTCCCTTCCAAAATACCCAGGAGGAATAGTTCCGGTTTTCTTTCTATCTTCCGCCCAGTTATTTCTTCCAGCCATTCTTTTATCTTCCACCAAAATTTCCTAATCTTAGAGCAGGTCCACCACATGTGGTAGAATGTTCCTTGGTTATGGCCACACCTCCAACATTCCGGGGACCTGTTTGGGAACATCCTAGCCAATCTCGCTGGTGGCAGGTGCCATTGATAAAACATCTTGTAAATATTCTACTTGTAAGCAGCTGACATTGTTAGCCTGTAGTTTCTTTCCCATAATTTATTCCATTGATCCAAATGAATGTTGTATCCAAAATTTCTTGCCCAACTAATCATTGCTTCCTTCACAGTTTCTTCTTCCCTTTTAAATTTTAACAGGAAATATACATTTTTGTAATCATTTTTTGCCCTGGTCCTAATAATATCTTATCCAATTCCAGTTGTTCTCTGTATATACCATATTGTTCTCTGTCTTTTTTATATTTTTTATATATAGACCAATGGCTGAATGGTCTAGATATAGGGGATATAGTCATCGAACCCTTGTCATGGTCAGACCATTCTCTCCTTAAGCTTGACCTTCTGACCACTGCAGCCCACCGCAGGGAGGCGGAATCAATTAAATGGTTCCGCCCCAGGCGCCTGATGGATCCTGATAGGTTCCGGATGGAGCTTGGGCCATTTCCTGAGACCTTGGCTCATGACTCAGCTGAAGACCTAGTGGCGTCCTGGGATAGGATGGCCGCTGGTGCTTTAGACCGGGTCGTGCCTTTGTGGCCTCTGACCCGGCGTCGAACCTACCCAGCTCCTTGGTTCTCTGATGAGCTGAGAGGGATGAAACGCCGGAAAAGATGCCTAGAGAGCAGTTGGAGGAGCAGCCGTTCCGAATCCGACCGAACACTAGTGAGATCTTATATTAAGACCTACTTAGTGGCGATAAAAGCGGCAAAATGTAACTATTTTTCCGCTCTTATTTCATCGGCAGATAATCGCCCAGCCACCTTGTTTAGAGTTACCCGCTCTCTACTCCAGCTGAGAGCCCGGGAAGACCCTCTGCAAGGACAAGCTGAGGATTTTGCACAATATCTGCACGATAAAATCGCTCAGATTCGGGAAGGCTTGGACTCTAACTGGGTTAATTTGGATGAAATGAAGAGGGCAAATCTTGAGGACATTATCTGGGATGAGTTTGATACTGTGACTCCTGAGGACGTGACAGGTTACTGGGGAAGCTGAATGCGACCACATGTTTATTGGACCCGTGCCCTTCCTGGCTAGTGCTGGCTACCCGGGAGGTTACACGTAGCTGGCTCCAGAGAATTATTAACGCTTCTCTGAGCGAGGGATTCTTACCTCCCGCCTTGAAAGAGGCAGTGATGACTCCTCCTTAAGAAGCCCTCTCTGGATCCGGCTGTTTTAGCAAACTACCGTCCAGTCTCCAACCTTCGCTTTTTAGTGAAGGTTGTCGAAAGTGTGGTGGCACGACAGCTCCCACAGTACCTGGATGAAGCTGTCTATCTAGACTCATTCCAGTCCGGCTTCAGGCCTGGATACAGCACAGAAACAGCATTGGTCGCATTGGTTGATGATCTCTGGAGGGCTCGGGATAAGGGATGTTCCTCTATCCTGGTCCTATTAGATTTCTCAGCGGCTTTTGATACCATTGATCATGGTATCATGCTGCACCGGTTGGAGGGGCTGGGAGTGGGAGGCACAGTATTACGGTGTTCTCGTCCTGCCTCTCTGACAGGTCGCAGTCAGTGTTGACAGGTGGACAGAGATCGACCTCGAGGCCCCTTACTTGCGGGGTGCCACAGGGGTCGGTCCTCTCGCCTCTCCTGTTCAACATTTATGTGAAGCCGTTGGGGGAGATCATCCGTGGTTTTGGGGTGCGATGTCATCTGTACGCTGATGACACTCAGCTGTACATCTCCACCACAAACCACCCCAATGATGCCCTTGAAGTGATGTCCCGGTGCCTTGAGGCCATACGAGTCTGGATGGGGGAGAAACAGGCTTCGACTCAACCCTTCCAAGACCGAGTGGCTGTGGCTGCCGGCGTCCCGGTACAGCCAGTTAGTCCCATCACTAACTATTGGGGACGTGTCATTGACCCCCGCAGAGAAAGCTCGCAATTTAGGCATCCTCCTGGATGCACGACTGTCTTTAGAAGATCACATAACAGCCGTGGCCAGAGGAGCTTTCTATCAGGTTCGCCTGATTCGCCAATTGTGTCCCTTTCTAGACCGGGACTCATGCACAGTCACTCAAGCCCTCGTCATTTCCCGACTTGATTACTGCAATGCTCTCTACGTGGGGCTCCCCTTGAAGTGCACCCGGAAGCTCCAACTGGTCCAGAATGCGGCCGCGCGAGTAATTATGGGAGCAACATGGCGCTCACATGTAACATCTCTTCTACGTGAGCTGCACTGGCTTCCGGTGGCCTTTCGAGTACGCTTCAAGGTGTTGGTTCTTACCTTTAAAGTGTTCCATGGTTTAGGACCTGAGTACTTACGAGACCACCTGCTGCAATCGATAACCTCCCACCAACCAATACGCTCTCACAGAGTAGGCCTACTCATAGTACCATCATTAAAACAATGTCATCTAGTAGTTCCAAGGGAGAGAGCCTTCTCTGTGGGGGCACCTACTCTTTGGAACAAAATACCCCCTGGAATACGAATAATCCCAGATCTTCGCACTTTCCGACGTGCCCTGAAGACCTTTCTGTTTCAACAAGCAGGGCTAGCATAAACATCTAAATTGTATGCCAAGGTCTTAGCAGATACACGAAGTTGACTCAATTTATTATTTACTGTTTATAATATATATATATATATATATATGTATGTATGTATGTATGTATGTATGTATGTATGTATGTATATGAAATCTTAATCTGTTCACTGCCCTGAGTCCTTCGGGAGAAGGGCGGTATAGAAATTAAATAAATAAATAAATAAATAAATAATAAATAAATAAATAAATAAATAAATAAATAAATAAATAAATAAATAAATATTTTGTCCTAATTCGCAGGTATGGCCACCAGTCAATTTTTACTCCTTGTTTTTTTAGATCCTGTTCTGTTTTTAAATTTCCAAGTTTATCTAATAGTTCCAAATACCTTACAATTTTATTTAGGTCCAGGACATTGGGATAAATTATGGCCTCCATCATCGATATCCAAACTGGAACTTTCATATAATGATTTTTTCTTATAGTATCCCAAATCTTTATCAGAGCATTTCGCACCAGATATCTCTGGAAATATGTATGCGTCTTGATTTTCCCTTCCCAAAGAAACGCATGCCATCCCAATTGAAAGTCATGGCCTTCCAGTATTATTGTATTTGTATTTGTTTATTGAATAGCCCGAAGGCCTTTTCAAACAAAACAGAAAAGAAAAAGGGAAAAGACAAAACAGTTACAGAAATAACAATCTAAAAATATATGATATATGACATTAAAATTTTACAATATCAAATTTCAATAGCTAAGTTGCCAAGACTAGATAACCCAAATAAGATAGCTCCTCTCTAACTCAGCTCGTCTTTCTTACAATCAATGAAGTTCTTTTCGATATAACTGGCTCGTATTGCTGTCATCCTTTTAAGATAGCAGGTGATGGCCCTTACCAGGGGAAGAGAGTCTGCCTTCAACAGAAATGATAATTTATGCCTTATATTCCAATGGGGAAATTTATTTATAACAATTTATATTGTTTCCTTACTTCCTCATACAGCCTACATTCAAATATTATATGCGTCGTGTCCTCCACGGCGTTTACCCCTCATATGCATGTTCTTTTGTCATACGGGATTTTCCGGTAACGGCTGAATTTAACGTTGGTATCAAGAAGTTCGAATCTAAACTTAACAAATAACTGTCTCTCCACTGATGGCATTTCTAGATGTAAATACTTTTCCAGAATGAAAGTTGTTTTAACTGCTGTCAGCAGTTTAAGGGAGTGATTTGTTGAAAGAGTTGCCATATCCATTTGCCCATGTATATCTTTAATCCGTTGTTTGACTTGCTTCAGTGTGTCACACAACGGGAACCCTACGCCATATCGGTTCAATATTTCTGACAGCCGGGTTAGCCAGGAATACCTTTGAGGATTTGAATTCCTCTAGGCAGATTTTGGGGAGTCTGCTGGCTTCCATCTGAGTCATTTTTAGCCAGTAGGCTACCGCCCTAGTGATTGTATAGGTGTACAGTGATAAATGTCCCAATTCAGCTCTGACGGCTGCAGCTGAAGTGGAATTGTTTACTTCGAGCATCCTCCTTAACAAATTATTTTGAGTTCTCTCCAATATGGGGGCCTCTGTAAGACCCCAAATTTCGGCACCATAGAGCATGATCTGAACAAGTTTAGCCTGAAAGACTTTACGAAGAGGTAAAATGGAGGTTGGTTGGATACGTTTACTTAATTTGGATACAAGGCTTGCTTCTGCTCTGACCTTTTGAGAAAGGTATTGATGGTGCAGAGTCCAACCTCCTGCACTGGAAAAAACAATTCCAAGATAAGTATATTGGGTAACTTGCTCAATCTTTGTGTCATTAATCTGCCAGTTATGCTTTTTATTCTTATTGCCAAAGACTAAAACTTTTGATTTAGCTACATTTATAGTCAAATGGTTTGTAGTACAATAACGTGTGAGCTTGGCAAGAAGTCTCCTCATTCCTATTTGGGTTCTAGAAAACAGCACTAAGTCATCGGCGTACATTAATACGTTAATAAATCTAGAGCCTATTTGGGGGCTGTGCATCAAAAGATCTTCCAGCTGCGCTGGGATATCATTTATATAAAGGTTAAAAAGAGTAGGGCCCAACAGGCAGCCCTGCCTCACTCCTCTAGTTGTCGGTATGCTGTTTGTTGAGGCCCCATTTGCTGCATATCTGACTCTAATTGCCGTATTAGTATAGAGAATCCTGATCAACAAAATAAGTCTGGGGTCCATCCCCATGACTTGTAGTTTCCTCCACAAATGGTTCCTATCTATAGAATCAAAAGCAGCGGTAAGGTCAATAAAGGCGGTATACAGCTTTTTCCCCTGGGTCTTGTATTTATTAATTAAGTGGGAAAGGACAAAACAATTGTCAATGGTAGACCTACCTGATCTAAAACCTGCCTGCTCATTTGCCAGAATTTCCTTATCCAAGCACCAGTCCTCTATTTTATTTAGCAGATGTTTCGTATACATTTTTGAAATTATATTAAGAAGACTGATGGGTCGGTAGTTGTCTGTCACCTTTCTTAAAAATTGGAAAAACTATAGCTAACCTCCACCCTTCAGGGATTATCCCTACTTTATCGATATAAGTAAACAGTGCTACCAGCACCGGTACCCAAAAGTCAATGTTGGACCTAAAGAGTTCCGGAGGCAGCAAGTCCTCTCCAGGGGCCTTCCCGGTCTTTAAGGATTGGATTATATGTTTAACTTCGGTAGAGGTAATTGGTGTCCATTCCGGACATTTCCTTAATTCCTGTTGGAGAATATCCAGTTGCAAGACATTTGTTGTATTATTACCATCAAATAAAGCAAGATAGTGTTTCTCCCATTTTACTGCTGATATATCAGTGTCCATTAACGGGGAACGTTTTTTTAATATACCGGCTATCTTATGCCAAAAGATCATAGGGAATTGAGATTTCGCTGCCATTTCTACCTCTTTCCACATCCTGGAATTATAGCTGCTTTTCTTGTTTTTCAGGAGGGAATTGTATGCTCTCCTGAGTTGAATCATATTTGAATAATCACCATCCTGTCTGGACCGGTTAACTTTCCTAACTGCGGCTCTTAGATTTGACCTCAAGCTATGGCAATCGTCATCAAACCACTTTCTAGAAATCCCATCTACTTTTCTATCAGTCTGGATCATTAAGTTCTTAAGAGTAGAAGTTAGCTCTATATAAGCTGGCATTGGGGTGTTGTCTCCGGGCTTAGATTGGGAGATTTCCCTTGCTAGCTGCCTGGCTTCGTCTGAGTCCAAATAAGTGGTCACAGATTTGACATCAAGTCTGTGCCAATATAACCTTTTGTAGTTATAAACCCAGGCGTTTACTAAGGTGTCAATTTCCTCTCTTGAATGAGGCCTAACTTCTGAAGAGAGTGAAACCAGAGCTGTGATGGGAAAGTGGTCACTTTCCTCTCTAAATATAGCTCTTACATCTGAAAAATGGTGTACTAAACTAGAGGAAGTGCAGATATAATCGACAGAGGTTGATGTTTTGTTGGACGAGAAAGTATAGGGCCTTCCAGTATTAATATTCTCTTGTTTCTTAGTTGTACCCAATCTTTTAACCAAGTTGTTGCCGCCGCCTGATAATATAATTCCCAATCAGGTTGGCCAAAGCCTCCTTTGGTTCTGGAGTCTTGCAGACGTTTATGTTTTATCTGGCCAAATGAATTTACCTATCATTCTATTTAAATGTTCAAAAAATGGTTTCCCTAATCTAATTGGTATCGATTGGAACAAATATAGCAATTTGGGTAATACATTCATCTTTATTACAGCTATTCTCCATACTAAAGATAGCTATAGTTTGGCCCATATATCCAAATCTTTTTGTAATTGTTGAATTAATTTATCATAATTATCCTCCTTTACAGTAGAGCATTTTGCCGTAAGCCAAATTCCTAAGTATTTCACCTTTTTAGCAATTTGAATTCCCAATTTCCTTTCCAATTCTTGCCCCTGCCTTTTAGTACAATTTTTCATTAACAATTTAGTTTTTTCCTTATTTATTTTAAGCCCTGCTACCTTACCAAATTCTTCAACTTTGTGCATTAAGATGGTTCCCATCTCCAAAGGATCTTCCATAATAAATACCAGATCATCTGCGAATACTTGAACCTTATATTCTTCCTGTTTGATTTTCAATTCTTTAATTATTTAATTTTTCCTAATTTAATAGTATTAGGTATTAAATGATACTAGGTAATAGTATTGTATTAATAGTGTCTCTGGGGATAATATGAATAAGAGCGGTGACAAGGGACATCCCTGTCTTACCCCCTTAGCTATATCAATCTTCTCTGTCGTTTCCCCATTCATTATTATGCTGGCCAATTGTTTCGAATAAATTGCTCTAATTAAATCCGTAAATTTCTCCCCAAATTTCATAATTTCCAATTGGTTAATCAGAAAGTTCTAGTTTAAATTATCGAATGCTTTCTGGGCATCTACAAACATCAGTGCCAGCTGCTTATCCGGATGGCCTCATAGTATTTTAATGTATCCAGAATCATCTGTATATTATCTTTTATATATCTATTTGGAAGAAATCCGTTTTGATCCAAATCAATAATTTCACTTAAAAATTTCTGGCCCTTTCAGCTATTATTGTTGTGAAAATTTTATAGTCCACATTAAGCAGTGAGATTGGCCGGTAGTTCTTGACCTGCTATGTGTTCATGGATTCCTTTGGGATGAGTGATATCAAAGCCTCTCTTCATGTCTGTGGTAATTTTGATTGCCCTAAGGCTTCATTATATAAGTTCAACAATAATACTTCTAGAGATCCTTGTATCTTTTTATAAAACTCAGAGGGGATACCATCAGGCCCTGGTGTTTTATTATTTTCCTGTTTTTGAATAGCCGCCTTCATTTCCATCATAGTAATCCTGCTGTTTAACATTTCTTTCATTTCCTCTGATATTATCGGAAGATTCCTATCTTTTAAATATTTATTTATATCTTCCTCCTCCACCTTCTACTGGGTATAAAGTGTTTCAAAGTAATTTTGGGCTGTTCTCTTTTTTTCTTCTAACCAATGGTGAATATTCCCCTCCTCGTCGTGTAATTGTGTTATTAGCCTTTTCTCCTTGTCCTTTTTTAGTTTATAGGCCAACCATTTACCCGTCTTATTAGCATGTTCAAAGTATATCTGCTTTGTTGCCTTATGTTTTTGCGCCATTTTCTCCTGGGAACGTAGATTTATTTTATGTTTAATCAGATCACTTTCCTCTCTAATTTTTTTATCCGGGGACTCCTGCATCTTATATTCCAATTCCTCCAATTTCTCTTGTAATTCCAATTGTTGTTTCCATTTTTCTCTATTTCTCTACTAACAATAGTATTTCTCTACTAACGATAGTATGCTATCGTTAGACCTCTGATATAAGCCTTGGTTGTATCACAAAGGTTCTGAAGTGTTGTCTCTTCATTTGTATTTTCTTTCAAGAAGAAATCCAGCTCTCTTTCCATCCATTCTATATACTTTTTTCCTTTTATTACTCCTTGATTCATGGTCCATCTCCTTCTCGATTTAGGTCTTCCTTTCCATTTTATTATCAATGGGCTATGATCCGCCCATATGTTAATTGCTATTTCTATTTCATCTATATTTTTACTTAGTTCCAAATCATATTTATTCTGGACCATGATCTATTCTGGACCATGAATCATGTGGGTTAGAATAAAAAATATATTATTTTTTTGTGTGGATTTCATTCTCTCCAGATATCTTTTAGATTCAGCTCTTGCACCATATCAAAAAAAGTGGTTGGCAGTATTCTCTGTTTTTTATTTTTCTTTCCCGATCTATAATCTTGTTTTGTATCTAGGACCGCATTAAAGTCCCCCAATAAACAAATATTTTCAATTTCCAATTCCACTATTCTTTTATGTAATTTATAATAAAATTCCCCGTCTAATATTCGTTGTGTAGATAGCTGCCAATAACATTTTTTTCTGTCTTATTATTATCTCAATTTATAAAATACTGCCTTCCTCATCTGCATAAATTTGTTATAGCCAATCTTTAATATATAAAACTACTCTCTTTTTTTGTGGTGCAAGAGCTGAATATAATTTTCCTAATTTAGGGGCTTCTAGTAAATGTCCTTGTTGCTTTTTAATATGAGTTTCTTGTAGACATGTGATATCTGAATTGTGTTTTTGTAATCTATATAGAATCTGTCTCCTTTTGGCTGGGGAGTTTAAACTATTTATATTAATCGAAATTAATTTCTTCTTCCATTTTACCTTCCACTAACTGCCCTGGTTCCTTTCCTTAGTCTTGTTTCCGTGTGTGTCCTCGACCTTGTCCCTGTTCTTTTCCTCTGTTCTCTTTCTCTTTCTCTGTTCTCTTTCAATCCTCTCCTGTCTCCTGTCCAACTCTGACTCCTTCCCTTCTTCCTGACTCTTATCTTCTTTCTCCTCTCCACTCTCCTTCTCTTCATCTATTGCTATACACTGATCGTAAAATTCCTGGGCCTTCTCTAGTGTATCCAACTGAATCTTTTTGTCTTGCCGGGTCACTAATAGGCCTTCTGGGATAAGCCACTGGAACATTATTTTATATTTGATAAGTTGGGAGGAGAGGAAGTGGTAGCTCTGCCTTTGTTCCCTTACCCTTCTGGGTACTTATTTAAGAGTCAGAATCTCTTTCCTTTTGTATGTCATCGTTGTATCTCTCGTTCTCCTATAGATTTCATCCTTAATTGTTTTTTTAGTAAATTGAATGTATACCTCATGTGGCAATTTATTTCGCCGTGCATAATTAGTATGCACCCTATACAGTTCGTCAATACCATTTTGCAGCTCACTCTTGTTCATCTTCAGATTGTCTGCCAAAAACATAGGGAAAGTCTAGAGATATACTATGGTATTTGTTTCTAAATATAAATCTATAATATACAGTTTCCTACTAATTTCTTCCAGTCTCCTTATTCTTTGCACTGTCCCAACCTCTTCCGTTCGCTACTTTCCGAGTCCTTTCTCCAAGAGGTGTGCTCCTATTAATCTACACTGTCACTGTAGCTGTCAATCCACACTCCAATCCTCATCGTTAAAATTGTTACATCTGCACTCTCCGATCTTTCACTTCCAGTCCCAGTATATTCAATCACAGTCCTTACTGCAGTTTCCAACTTTCTTTCTCTCTTTTCCTTTCAACTCCTCTAAACTCCTTCTTTTCTCTTTTCCATCTCCTTCTCGCTACTTCGCTCCACCGTCACCGCACCACTTTTCCTCTCTTCGGAGACTTCCTTGTCACACCTTTTAGTTTCCACCGAATTAGGGAATTAACCCGATAACTCTCTTTGTCTCGTCTCTGTTCACTGATGTATCAAGCTGTTTTCTCACTTCTTGCTTCCTTCACTATTCACATGGGCCGTCACGCCTCTGGATCTGACCATTGCAGCCGGTCTCTTCCGTGCCAAAGTTTAAGGGGTTCTACTGTAACGGGGGATTGCACAACTCCCTGTTACCCTGAGAATTTCCCCTCTACCAAGCCGACCTCTCTAGGGTCTGCTCTCACCGGTACCAGCTTCCAGGCGCAAAAATTCGGTCTGAGGTAGCGGAGCTCTGTTTCTCAGACCGCAACACTGACGTCATCCTGGAAGTCCCCCATGCCAAACCAATCTTATTTCATTCTTCAACATAATGACTAAATTTGTAGACTAGCGAAATACTGTGGACATAATATACTTAGACTTCAGCAAGGTATTCAACAAAGTAGACCACAACCTACTTCTTTGTAAGCTAGAAAAAAGTGGGATAGATAGCTTCACCACCAGATGGATTTGCAAGTGGGTGACAAACCGTACTCAAATAAGTACTCCTTAATGGGTCTAGGTCTACATGGAGAGAAGTAAGCAGTGGGGTGCCAAAAGGTTCCGTCTTAGGCCCAGTACTCTTCAATATCTTCATAAACGACTTAGATGAGGGAATAGTAGGGGAACTCACCAAATTTGCAGATGGTACTAAGCTGGCAGGAATAGCTAACATCCTAGAAGATAGGTTCAAGATCCAGATGGATCTTGACAGATTTGAACAGTTTTAGTGGACAATCAGCTAAATATGAACCAGCAATGTGCAGTGGCAGCTAAAAAATCCAACACAATCCTAAATTGCATTAACAAAGGCATGCACTCAAGATCAAAGGAGGTACTAATACCACTCTATAAAACCCTAGTAAGGCCACACCTAGAGTACTGCATCCAGTTTTGGTCACCACACTATAAAAAAGATGTTGAAACTCTAGAAAAAGTGCAGAGGAGAGCAGCCAGGATGATTAGGGGACTGGAGACTAGAACATATGAAGAATGGTTATATGAAACTGGACATGGCTAGTCTAGTGAAGAGAAGGACCAGGGGAGACATGATAGCCGTCATCCAATACTTGAGGGGCTGCCACAGAGAGGAGGGAGTCAAGCTATTTTCCAAAGCACCTGAAGGCCAGACAAGGAATAATGAATGGAAACTGACCAAGGAGAGATTCAACCTAGAAATGAGGAGGAACTTTCTGACAGTGAGAATAATCAACCAATGGAACAGCTTGCCTTCGGAAGTTGTCGGAGCTTCATCACTTGAGAATTTTGTCAGAAATGGTGTAGGGTCTCCTGCTTGGGGGGGTGGACTAGATGACCTATAACAGTGATGGTGAACCTTTTTCTCGTGGCGTGCCGGAAGTGTGTATGTACGCGCGCAACAGCTCGTGTGCGTGCCAGCACCCATAATGCAATGCGAACCCTCCCACATGTGCATGCGCACATGACCCCTGCGCATGCGCTCCACATTGCACATGCGTGCCCTGCACATGCACTTCGGGCACCCCTCCGCCCCATATTGGGCCTGGAAAGTCGTTATTTTGAGGGCAGTCCGGGGCTTCCCTGTCTCCCCGCCCGATAAGACTTCTGGCATAGCCCCAGGCCTCCGGAGGGAAGCCCCAGCCTGCTCCTGCCACCGCCAGCCCCTTGCCCCCAGCAAGAGCGGTTCTCGTACTGCCCCAGGAGGACTGGAGGAGAGCGCAGCTCCTCACTCATGGAGATCCACCAGTGGGGAAATGGTCACGGAAAGCGGTAAGAAATGTGTGAGCCAGGAAGCGGTCATGCTCCCTGGCAGGAGAGGGTTGCACGTTCACTCCAGCAAAGGTTTGTGCAACCTTCTCTGGCCAAGGAGCATGACCACTTCCTGGTCAGCGCACCTCTTACTGCACCCACTTCCCAACCGGTAGATCTCCATGAGTGAGAAGCTGCGCTCTCCTCCGTTCCTCCTGGGGCGGCTCGCCTCCCCACTGGCAGCTTCTGAGGGAGCTTTTTTTTTTCTAACTTTTAATTGGAATTTTTCTAAATTGTTTCCTGCCTTCCTGCCTGTTTACCCCCCGGAGGGGGGGGGAACGTTTCCAGCGAGCAAGGTTTTGTCCCAAGGCCGCTGAAGACCGCTTGCGGTGGGATAGGCTCCCATTAGGTAGAGCCTTCCCTGACAGCGAGAAGGGCCCCCTCCCTATGCCGCTGTAGCAGCCCTTCGGCAGGAATTAAATTGGTTGTTTTCCCCGCCGCATCGGCTTCAGAAGGGGCGGGGAAAGTCGGAGCCTCTCTGCTCCGCTGGGCTGCATCGCGCCGGAAGGCGCAGGAGCTGTGAGCCTTCCTTAAGGGGCAGGATCGCCTCTGCTTCCACCGGCTCGTCCTTTCAGCTCCTTTGGGACCGCGGGCAGGGCGGTTCGGCTGCCCAGCGCAGCAACGTTTCGGCGCCTCCTGGGCTTTCACCCATGCACCTGGAGAGATTTAAAGGAGAAGCAGCAGAGCTTCGGAGGTTTGGAGCTCAACGCAGGCGGCTGTAAGTTTCTCCCTGGGGGGGGGTAGTTTAAAGGATCTGAACCCCCCTCCTTGCCCTAATTGCTCTTTCTTTGGCAGACGGCTGTGGCAGCCATTGCTAGGCCACTCCAGGGATCCTTCCTCTCCTCGTGGCGGCCGCCATTTTGACTCTCCTGCTCCCTCCGCCATTTGCAATTCTGCATGGTTTGGGCCCTTCTTCACGATGGCATCCACCAGGCAGTCCAAGCCCAAAAGACAGGGCACTTCCTTTGACCAGCCTGGAACTTCAGCTGAGGTTCCTACAAAAAAGACTAAGAAATCCTCCTCCAAATCTTCAGAGTCTAGATCAAGGGAGGAGGTGAGGCTGCACCAGGCCATTGAACGCTCAATACAAAAGGCCCTCAAGGAGGCCTCCATTAAGGAAGCTGATGTTTCAACCTCTATCCCTGCTCGGGCCTCCTCCCCTGTGAGACCTGAATCCATTCCTCAGGCCCAGCTTCCAGCCTTGTCCCCGGATGGGGATGGGATTGGTGTGCAGCCACAGCAACAAGTTAATGAATCCCTTTTTGGAAATCAGGAAGAAAGGTCCCCTAGGGCACAATCTCCTGTGGCGCCCAGGGCTTCTCCTTCTCCAGCCCTGCAGAGTACGGGTGACCAAGTTCAAGAGGGGCCTGTAATTTCCCCAGATTTGGTGGCTTACATACACCAGGCCATACAGCAGGGCATTCAAGCTGACAGGCAGAGAAGAACAGCCTCATGGGTTTCTGACTCACCTTCTCACATAGATGTGGAAGGTTCCTGCCTCATGTCTGATAGGGCTCAACCCTCTGCCAGAACTCATTCATCAGCTTCTTCTGTCCAAGGTTCTCTCGCTGGTGAAGATGTGAAGGATGCTGAGTTGTCTGACGATGATTACTTATCCCCAGACCAACCTTCTTTCA
Source organism: Pantherophis guttatus (assembly GCF_059756535.1). NCBI lineage: Eukaryota > Metazoa > Chordata > Lepidosauria > Squamata > Colubridae > Pantherophis > Pantherophis guttatus. The sequence continues at coordinate 180,246,493 of NC_142063.1, read as the reverse complement.
TAGGTCTATTCAAACCACAAATGTTCAGATCTTTCTTGCATAAAGCTAAGCTAACGACTGGTTTAGGGACACCCCGTCCTAATCCGACGGGGGAGGGGACTTCTTCTTCTTCTGTACCTCTCTTTGAGGAACCTCTCATTGAGACCGAAGAGATCCCAGGGCCCAAGTTGTTCAGGGATGTTCTCACTAAGCAATGGCTCGCTCCTGCATCGGGGCCTAGACCCAATACACTGGACAAGCACATATATAACATGGCCCCGGAGTTTTCTTCCCTTCTACAGGTGCCCTTGGTTGATGCTCCTGTTGCAGCCCTTTCGGCCTCATTGTATACTGCGGGCCCTCCAGAGGAGAACCTCCGGCCGGAGGAACTCCGTCTGGAGCACGTATTGGTCAAGTCTCACCAAGCGTCTGCATGGGCAGTCAGATCTACAATGGCAGTTTCTTTCTTCAACCGGGCCTCCATTCTTTGGCTCAAGCAGCTACAAAAACATCTTCCAGTGTCTGACTCTCGCTCCCATCAGGACATTAACAAGGTACTGGCGGTATTAGAGTTTTCGGCCGATGCCACTTTGAATTCATCCAGGTTCACGGCTAAGGCCATGGGGGTGACTATCACGGCCCGTAGACTTTCCTGGCTCAGGCAATGGCAGGCAGACGCCAAATCTAAGTGGCGCCTGGCGTCATCCCCAAACACGTTCTGGTTCGGACGGACAATGTAGCTGCCAAGGCTCATGTAAACCGCCTGGGGGGGACCCGGTCTCGCCACCTTATGGAGGAGGCCGAGAGTCTGGGAGCCTGGGCGGAGTCTCACCTGAGGTCCCTCCGGGCATCTCACATATCGGGCGTGACAAACACCCAGGCGGACTGGCTCAGCCGGGAGTCGGTGGACCAGGGGGAGTGGGCACTCGACCCGGACCTGTTTCGGATGATCACCGACCGCCTGGGCCTCCCTGTGGTGGACCTCTTCGCCACTCGGACCAATCGCCAGACAGAGAGGTTCTTCTCTCGCTACCCGGAACCAGGGACAGAGGCCGTGGACGCAATACACAGCGACTGGCCGGCCGGCCTCCTCTATGCCTTTCCGCCTCTGCCCCTCATTCCCAAAGTCATCAGAAAGATGCTGTTCCTCCGGGCGGAGCTCCTGCTGATTGCTCCGTTCTGGCCCCGTCGGCCATGGTTCGCGGACCTCCAAGCCCTGTCCGTCTGGCATCCCTGGCGTCTTCCTCGTGACAAAGTGATTCTTCGTCAAGGGCCACTGCTCCACCTGGATCCGGCATGGCTTCAGCTAACCGCCTGGCGGTTGAGCGGAGCTTGCTGACAGCGGCCAGGGTTCCTTCTCGTGTCGCCAGCACCATCCAAGCGGCTCGACGCCCTTCAATGACACGAATTTACGACTCCACCTGGCGCTCCTTTGTGTCATGGTGCAACCGTCGCTCCATCGTCCCTACGGCGGCCTCCACGGTGCAGGTACTGGTGTTCTTACAGGACGGCTTTGAAGCGGGCCTGGCCCCTAACACGCTCCGCCGACAGGTCTCCGCCCTGTCCACCATTTTGTGTTGTGGTTCTAAACACCCCCTCTCGAGCCGTTCCCTTATCCGCCTCTTCTAACCTTCGCCCGGGGTCTATCCACAGATACCCTTCCTGGGATTTGCCCTTAGTGCTAGACGCCCTCACTAGGGCCCCCTTCGAGCCCCTAAGGTCAGTGGGCCTACGTTTCCTGTCTTATAAGGTCGCCTTTCTGCTGGCCATAACTTCGGCCAGGTGAATTTCAGAGTTGGCAGCCCTCTCCATCAGGGCTGATCTCTGTGTTTTTCATCCTGACCGGGTGGTACTTAGGTTAGACCCCACGTTCCTCCCTAAGGTGAATTCCCCTTACCACAGAGCACAGGAACTAGTCCTTCCGAATTTTTGTCCACGTCCCAGCCGGCCCTTAGAACGGGCCTGGCACTCCCTGGACGTGAGGAGGGCCCTTCGGATCTATATCCGTCGGACATCTGACTTCAGGAGATCGGAATCCCTTCTGGTCTCCTTCCAGCCATCCAGTATGGGCCAAAAAGTCTCGTCCATTACGGTGGGGCGTTGGATCAGGGCCACCATAGCCACAGCATATGGGTCCCAGGCATTGCCAGTTCCACCCCGGATCACGGCCCACTCCACCCGCAGTGCGGCCACCTCGGCTGCCTGGGCCACCCAAGCTTCCTTGGAGGAAATCTGCCAGGTTGCGGCCTGGTCGTCCCGACCCCTTTCATTAGACATTATCAACTAGACCAGTTTGCATCTGCGGATGCGGCATTTGGGCGTAGGGTTCTCCAACAGGTCCTCCAGTGGACCTCCTCATCGGCCAGGGCAAGTCCCTCCCTATAGTTCCAGGCTTTGGTATGTCCCATGGAAGATGACTACCAGACCCACGATCAATGAGAATGGGCTTTGTCTTACCTGAAAGCCCTTAATGATTGTGGTGGGTCCGGTGGTCAGCCCCGCCCTGTTTATGCCCTGGGCCGATTCGGTGGGGTCCTGGTGTCCTGTTTCCTTTCTTGCAGCTCACCGTGTAGGTCTGCTACAAATCATATCTCATCAGAAAGCTGGGAAGCTACAGGAAGGGAGGAGCTTCTCAGCTAGCAGACCCGATCCGACGTCATCGGATGAGCATACCCATGGAAGATGACCACCGGACCCACCACAATCAGAAAGGGCTTTCAGGTAAGACAAAGCCCATTTAGACTTCCCTCGCCCCCCTCTTCCTCCGTCTTCTCCTTGAGTTGGAGCCTCGCGGCGTGACCAAGGCTGAGGAGGGGTGGGATAGTAGCTGCACGGATCCCCTGGTGCCGCCCGTGTCACCTGCCCTGCAATAATGAAGCACTTTGCCAAGGAAAGCAGAGCAGCAGTGGATCTCCATGAGTGAGGAGCTGCGCTCTCCTCCAGTCCTCCTGGGGCAGCTTGCCTCCCCACTGGTGGCTTCTCCTTCTCCTGCCTGCCCCAGGAGCAGCCAGTCTGTTACCCAGTGAGAACGGCCTGCCACTACAGCCTGCCCCCGCCCTCTCTGCCCCGGCAGTTGCTCCTGGTGCTGCCGGAGAAGCGGCAGCATGACAACTGCTCTTGCTGGGGGCAAGGGGGTGGCGGTGGCAGGAGCAGCAGGCGGGGGCTTCCCTCCCTCCCTCCCTCTGGAGGCCTGGGGCTATGCTAGAAGTCTGCTCGGGCGGGGAGACAGGGAAGACCTGGACCGCCCATCCTTGCCACCACTGCCCCCTCGCCCTTGGCAGCGGTTCTCGCACAGCCGCTTCCCTGGCAGTGGCAGGAGCAGCTGGCAGGGGAGAGGGGATGGCGGCAGGCTGCAGCAGCAGACAGTTCGAGCCGGCTAAGAGGCAACGTTCTTCCTCCTGCCAGCCTCGAGCTCAGCTCCAGGCAGCATCCAGCCAGCCATACCTGGCCTCCCCCTGCGGCAGACCACGTGGATTCCAGGCAGCGCAACTTCGGGGCCTTTCCTCATGGTGGTGGTGACGAGGCAGGCAGGCAGCCAGGTGCACGGGAGCGACTGGCGGCAGCGCTCCTGGCTGGCAAAGGGCGGAGTCCCGGGGCTGCATGTGGGCAATGACGGCATGGCCGGTGCGCACGCGCACTAAGACATTAAGGCCAGCTGATCATTGCATGCGCACCAGTAACCAGCAGACTAGCTGGCTGGTGTGCATGCGTGCCCTGGAAGCCCGGAAGAAGAATGGGCGATGCCACGTGTGCCGGACGACATGGCTCTGCATGCCACTTTCGGCACGCGTGCCATAGGTTCGCCAACATGGACCTATAAGGTCCCTTCCGACTCTGTTAATTTGAATCAGAGAAGGAGATGAGTGGAAGACAGCCTTTAATTGCCGGCTTGGCAGCTTCCAATTAAAAGTCATGTCGTTTGGCCTGCAAGGGGCCTTGCAATCTTCATGCAGCTGATAAATGAGGTGCTACACGAGCACCTATATAAAGGGGTCCTAGTTTACCTGGGTTACATCCTCATATTCAGCGAAACTTTCAAGGAGCATATAAAGCTAGTGCTGAAAAACTCCTCACTGCAAAACTCTATGCGAAACTGTCAAAATGTGAATTCCATCAAACCACCCTAGATTACTTAGGCTATCAAATATCTAGTGGAGCGGTGGAAATGGACCCAGGAAAAGTGAAAGCGGTGCTAGATTGGCAGCCCCCATGCACCCGAAACAGCTTCAAAGCTTCCTGGGGTTCACAAATTTCTACAAAGAATTTATCCCAGTCTTCGCAGAAGTCGCCCTCCCCTTACAAAACTGTTAAAAACAGGACCTCCTTCCATAGCACCACAGCCGAACCAACCTCTCGCCTAGTCAATGGACTGTCAAAGAGTCTTTGAAAAATTAAAATGGCTCTTTGCCTATCCTCCAACACGAACGACCCAGAACCCGGAACGACAGTTCATCATCCAAGTGAATGCCAGCATCGTAGCCATGGGTGCTTCTACAGAAAGACAGCTCCTACCCTGTGCCTATGTGTCCAAGAAGCTCACCAAGACCAAAAGGAGGTGGGCCATTTGGGAGAAAGAAGCCTATACAGTCCGCTAGGCTATCCTCTCCTGGAGGAATTTTCTAGAAGGGGATAAAGTGCGTTTATGATTAGTCTGGACTAATCATAAAAACCTCAAAGCTCTAAAAAAACCCAGGAAATTATCTCCTAAACAAGTCTGCTGGGCACAGTACTTCAGGCAGTTTAAATTCGAGCTGAAGTACATCCCAGTGGGAAAGAATCTACTAGCTGATGCCCTATTGAGAAAACCCTGATTCAATAACCGCAGGGAAGATGTCCACGCTATCATTCCCCCCTTGCAATCAGTTGCACAAGTCACCACTAGTGGTCAAACCAGACAATAACCCGACCCTGGCCGTGACAAGCTGATAGCTGCACTGAAAACCATGCTTCCAGCTGACCCATGGTTTATAGATAATAAAGATACCTTGACCATGAGAGATGGACTGGCTTGGAAGGGATCTAAACTAAATGACCCACCAATCAGAGACTGGAAGTACTACAGCGCAGCCATGACTACTGATTGGCCGGCCTTTTTAGATTTTTAAAAACCCTGCACCTGGCTAGGAGGCAATTTTGGTGGCCGAAAATGAAAACTGATGTAGAGGATTACGTGAAAAGCTGTGCCACCTGTGCTGCCATAAACATGAGACCAGGGAAACCTCCTGGGCTCCTCCAGCAAGTAGCCAGCCCCAGCCGACCTTGGGAGAAGATTGCAATGGACTTTATAGTTGAACTCCCAGAGAGTGGGGGGGGAGGAATACAGTCATTTGGACAGTAATCAAGTTATTTTCAAAGCAAGCCCACTTCACAGCCTGTTTGGGGTTGCTGTCAGCGAAAAAGCTGGTGAAAATGTTCATCAAACAGATTTACCGACTGCACGGAATACCCTGCCGGGTCATCTCAGACCGAGGAGTCCAATTCACGGCTAGGTTTTGAAGGCAGTTCCTGAGTTCGGTCAGATCCACACAAGGACTTAGCTTGGCTTTCCATCTGAGTATGAACAGAGCTGCAGAATGAGCAAACGCAATGGTAGAACAATATATAAGATGTTATGTGGATTACCAACTGGGTAATCCACATAACTGGACGGACCTGCTGCCATTTGTTGAAGTGGCTTACAACAACAGCGTGCACAGTAGCACCAGATTAACCCCCTTCCAAATCACCAGCGGCATGGACTTTGAACCAATGCCCGAACTGCCCAGAGAACCTCCCTCCTCCATGACCCTGACAGAATGTATGGAATCGCTGAGGAAGGACTGGGGAAACACAAAAAAGGTGCTAGCAGAAGCTGCTGAGACATAAAAATCAGGCAGACAAACACTGATCTCTTTAACCTCCTTTCCATGTGGGAGATCGGGTTTATCTATCGACCAAATACATAAGACTAAAGATACCTAGAAAAAGTTAGATTTTTAAGTCCATTCTCAGTGGTGAAAGTGATTAATTCAATGACAGTTCAGCTTAACCTCCCCCACATTCTAGAGAAAGTGCATCCTGTTTTCCATTGTAGTCTGCTGAAACCAGCAGTTGGGTCTAGATTAAGACCTCAGACCAGGGTGGATTTGATTTAAATCAAATTGATTTAAATCACGATTTAAATCACGATTTAAATCACTATTCAGTAAGGCTTGATTTAAATCATAGTTTTCTACATAAAGACTAATTCTTGCTGGTATAACTTTAATATGCAAGTAGATGAAGATTTTTAGAATAACAACTTTTCATATTAGTTTTTTTATCCCCAGTTTAATAGGTTAATCATTCATATTTGAACAACTTTTCTGTTGTACTTAGGAAGGAGAAAAATAATCATTACCTTAATAATAACAATTTAAATAGATTTATTCAACTGAAACAATAACATTACAGCATATGTTATTTGCTTAAACAAACATCCATGTTTGTTAACTAATTTGGCTAAACAAAATATATATATATTTTAAGAAACTTAGACTGTCAGCCCAGCCTACACATGAAAAGCTTAAATACTGTCCTCTGTAGCTCACTCGTCATCTTCATCTTCTTCTTTGTTCATAATCTGGAAAAGAAAAACAAGCTTTCCTGCTTTATCGGGTCCCAAATGATTTCTCAATTTAGAATGAATGAGTCCAAAGGAAGAGAATATTCTTTCAACGCCTGCAGAAGAAGCTACTGCTGTTAAAAGTGAAATCATTACTTGAACAGTCTCTAAATCCAAGTGCTTAAGTGCTTCCACCAGTTCACTGGTGTGACTTTCTTTAAAATATCTTCAGCAAACATATATTTTATTTATTTATTTTATTTATTTGTTTTAATTTGTATACCGCCCTTCTCCAACAGGACTCAGGGCGGTGAACAGCCAGAATAAAACAGAACATACAAAATTTAAAAAACAATTTAAAAATAATTAAATATTTTTGGCCGCAATTTAAAACAAACCCAATTAAAATCAATTTAAAATTAACCAAAAACGATGGGGTCAAGCCAACCATTTCTTGAATGGTTCCCCCTTAGCTTTGAAGTTTATTATAGTTGGCATTACAGATGGATGATTGCTGGATACCCATTTCATAGCTAACTCCTCTTCCTCAGCACTTAAGTTTTGACCCTGATACTGGATATTGACAATATTTGCCAAAAAATGAGCTGGAGACAGTACTTGTCCCATTTGTTTTTTTAATGCTTGTAATTTAATTCTGTCCATGTGTAGTTCTGTTTTTAAGTGTTCACTCAGTTCCTTCCAAATTTCAACAGGATCAGCAATAAAACAGCTATTTTTCTGTATTTTGTTTAAAGCTTCAGAGATGGGTTTCATCATATGTTCAACATTTCTCTTAAACCCAATGTTGAGGATTTTGGCCGTGACAGTGCCATCTATTTTATCTCGATTTTCTTCACAAACTGTCATCAGAATAGGCCAGTTCTTGATATACTGCTCAAAACAGTCCACCACAGAGTTCCATATAACATCTTGGTTAGCTTGGTTCCACCCATCCTTTTCAGAGCTGCTGCAGCAAAATGATTGTTACGGAAGTATTTAGCAATTTCAACAACATTAGTCTTTATTTCTGGAACACTTAAGTCTTTGGCTAAGAGGTTCAGCAAATGAGCACTGCAACCATATGTTATTAGCTTTGTATTCCCTTCCTGCTCTTCTAAATTTCTTCTCATCTTGGATACATTTGCAGCATTGTCTGTGACCAAACTGCATACTAGACATTTGAATTTTTGTTCACATTATTATAGCTTTTACTGCCACTTCTTGTAAGTATTCTGCTGTGTGTGCATTTCCTGATGTATCAATTGTTTGTGCAAGGAAGACTTTCCCTTCTTCTGTTGTTATACAAGCACATACAATAGGATCATTGTGGACATTACTCCACCCATCAATACTTAGGTTAACAATTCTACCCTCCAGAGCTGTTGCACATTGCTCCATTTCTCTGTCATACACTTTATCCAGCAGTTTCCCTGCAACATCTGCTCTGCTGGGTGGACTGTATCCTGGTCTCAGTGACTGAACCATATTAATGAAATGTGGGTTCTCAGTCAGACGGAAAGAAGAGTTCATTGCATAAACAAACTGGGCAATTTTTTCATCAATTAACTCTTTTTCTAATCTGCTAGTTTTTATCACAAATTTATCTATGGTGGTTCCAGGAGGGAAGGGTTTTTTCTTTCTTTTAGGTGATAGTGATATGTGGCTGTGGGCATCTGATGATGATGATGCTAATGAAGCACTATCCTGGATGGATAACTCTGAAACTGTAGAACAGGAGGATGGTGATCTTGAAAGTGGATAGTTTCCAGAATCCATGAATTCCCCTAAAGAAAAAAGTCAATGCTGTTATATTATTGTTTATACAATTTCTGCTTATTGTACACAGCACTGCCCCAAAAGGAATATTTGCTTTTCTTCATAACTGTACCAAATGACAGTAACATGCAGTAATAAGAAATATAATTTTGCTCAAACATGACAGTTCAAGGCAGTCTTTAGAAATATGATTCAATAAAAATGTTTACCAACCTGAAGATCCTGCCTGTTCAAATGTGTTTCTTTGGTCATCTTCATCACAGCACTTCTCATGATGTTGCCTCATTCGGGCCACCAGGCCTTGCATTTCTTTGTTGCAGTGTTTGCAGTTTGCACGCATGCCTGCCTTACCGATAGGTAAAGGAACTTCATTAAAATATTGCCAAACTGAGTCTCTTTTACGGCCTGCTGCCATTATAGGTTTTTTCCTCCAAGGAAAGAATGTGATAAACCTCAGGTCATACACACAAAAAGATCCAAAGACTTGTCTGTCTGTAGCTGTGCAGTATTGTGCTCAGAAAGTTTCACTTTCATTTTGTACTGCTTGTCTGCTTGCCCCTTCCTCCTCACACTTAGTTTCACTTTCTTCTTGTGCAGATCTATTCCACTCCAAACAATCAGAAAAATATTGTTTCTATTCTATTCACTGAACTTCTTGAAACTTAGCACTGAAGGGGTTGATTCTGTATTCATAGGTTTGTAGAACAATAGGATTAAGGTCTTTTTCTCAACTCTGTTCATGTTATAACATTTTTGCTGTGAAGAAGAGGCATGTGATCTCTGCTGAGTCAAATTCAGTTTTGAGAACTGCAACAGTAAACCAAGCATCTGTGATAATATCTTGTAGGCAGAGAAACTGTCCAATAATCTTACAAAAACCTCTGGAAGAGCATTGTGAATGGATTAATGGAATTTATTTACCAAAAAAATTAAACATATCTTTCTTCTTTCTTTTCTTTTCTTTGATTTGTATACCGCCCTACTCCCGAAGGAATATACAGCCTTATTCTACATAATTAAAAAACTAATCTTTATTTCATGATGGAATAACCTTTGGATGGTAATATATTTTCCTCAAAAAGCATTTTATTTAAAAAAATCCGATTTAAATAAAAAAAAATCTGATTTTTTTGATTTTTTTAAAAAAATCATTGATTTTTATCCACCCTGCCTCAGACTAGACTACCTCCCAAACCTATGGTGGTGCAAGGAGAAACCCATTATGGAATAAAGAAGATTTTAGGCTCTAGATTATATAGAGGTCGACTGCAATATTTAGTTCATTGGAAAGGGTACCCTTTGTCTGAAGCTACTTGAGTTAAAAGCTGGGATTTAAAAACAGATTAGTAAAACAATTCCATGATAAATACCTTGATAAGCCAAAGGGTCCCCCTGTGGGGGGGGGAGAGGTGGTTAGTTTATTGAATTGACCCCCTGTGTTACTCTCGTTGCAGGACACAATCTTCTGATGGGAGCGGGGCTGTCAGGCCTGGAAGCCATATTTTGCATTGGGCCTTCTGGCTTGCCATATTTAGTACTGTGGGAAACTGGGAGGGGGGATTGCATGCAGCAAGGGAGATATATAGTCATAATAACATTCCTTTCTCAGAGAGTCAACAACAACTTGCCCTGCACCTGGGGGAGTGTGATTGGGAGGCATCTCCAGATGGGATAGTGCTTTGATTGGACCATGTGATGGACATGTGGGTGCTGGGCAGGGCCTGGACTTTCCTTTGGGTGGGTAAAATCTGGAAACTTTCAGATTCGGATTTTCCTAGATATGCCAATATGACATTTCAAATAAAATGGAACTTTGAGGAACTTCATGCCTCAGAGTCTTTTTTCGTTGTGGGTGTTACTTGGAACCCTGACACGCGAATTTGGTAAGTTCCCCTTCTATTCCCTCATCTAAGTCGTTTATGAAGATATTGAAGAGTACTGGAACCTTGTGCTTACTTTCCTCCATGTAGACGTAGACCCATTAAGGATTACTCATTGAGTATGGTTTGTCAGCCAGTTACAAATCCATCTGGTGGTGATGCTATCTATCAGGTCGGGTGTCAAACTTGATTTCATTGAGGGTTGCATCAGGGTTGTGTTTGACCTCAGAGGGTTGGGGTGATGGTGGTGGTCATGGTGGCAGTGGCTGGGGTGGCTGTGGCCATGGTAGGCGTTTGACACAGGTTCAAGATGCATTTTTCCCCTTCTTTCTTTCCACAGTTCTTTATTATAACTATTTTCCTATCCCTTCTACCAGATATTACTGGTATTTATTACTTATTTTTCATACTCCACTAAACTTTTTATTTCTAAAATTATACCCTATTATTTAATAGTAAATTGCTTTTCCAGGCAGAAAAGCTATTTATACTATTGCATTTTTATTACTCCACTAATAATAAAAATACAATAGCATAAATAACATGATAATACAAGATCTAACAGCAGGGGTAAATTTCCAGGAGAGTAAATAGAACTGGCTGTCAATTATAGGTTGTTGATTGTAGATTAAATGGATCTATAGTATGTAAAATCTGGCATTAAACTGTAATATTAACATAGGATATTGCTTGTTTTCTATCCAGATCAGGTACTTACTTGAGGCCACATAATTGTAATCCAGTCCAGTCCTCCTGCAGCACTCTGCTGGCTAAAAATGGGCTGCAGGAGGCCACCACATGGCCCATTTTCAGTATCCCGGCCTCCTGTAGCACTCTGCCAGCTGAAAACAGCAGAGTGCTGCTGGAGGCCAGGGAGGCTGAAAACACGTCATGCAGAGACCGCATGGGGCCTCCATACCACCCATCTTTGGCCGGCAAAATGCTTCTTGAGGCCGGGGAGGCTGAAAACGGGCTATGCGGAGGCTGCGTTTTTGGCCAACAGAGTGCTGCTGGAGGCTGGGGAGGCCAAAAACAGGCTGATATTTCCAGGCTGGCCTTGTGGGCTGGATTTTAGCACCAGATCCGACCTGCGGGCCTTGAGTTTGACACCGCTAATCTATCCCACTTTTTTCTAGCTTACCAAGAAGTAGATTGTGGTCTACTTTGTCGAATGTCTTTGTGAAGTCTAAGTATATTATGTCCACAGAATTTTGCTGATCTAATTTAGTCACTATGTTGAAAAATGAAATAAGATTGGTTTGGCATGATCTGTTTTTAACAAACCCATGCTGACTATAATTATTACTTTACTTGTTTCTAGATGTTGGCAGATCTGTTTTTTTTTTTTTTATTATTGAAAAAGTTTTCAAATACAAGTTTTTCCCCCTTTTCCCCCCCCTCCTCCCTAACCCCCCCTCACCACCACCCCCTCCCTGTGACGACTTCTTCACAACAATAACCTAATTCATAACTAATTTCATAATATTTTACCATTCCCTTACTCCCTCCTCTAAATACTGACCCTTAGCATAATATTATTATAACTCCCATTTTAGCAATAATCTGCCCTTTTTCTCCTCCGCCAAACCTATATCTATATATTATTACAACAACATTTCCTACTTTAACATTTAATCTTTTATATATATTAATATAACATTTCAAAGCAGCCTTATCCCTACATCCAAATTTAACATTTATTCAATTCTATCCATTTCCTCCACTCCCCTAAATATATCACTTAAAAATCCCTTTGCTTAAACTAATCAGTCAATAAACTAACCTATTTCCACCCAGTTTCCTACAAAGTTACCATGCACTACAATTCTAAATATAATCCACTGCCCACTCTACTAAAATATATATATATCTATGTATACATTCCATTATATAAAAAGAAAAAAGACAATGACTTTAAGTTTATAATCCATATAATATCTTCTGTAATATCTTTCCACTGGATTGTTAAATCCTTCGTCCATAATAGGGTAACATAGCATCCTGGTGCAACAGTTTGTTCAAAATCCTCAATCATCTTCTGCCCCCATCAGTAATGAATATCCTCATATATATATAAAAGTAAAAACAACCACCCGAGTGACATTATAATTATATTCCATATAGTTGTAATTGTGGCTTTCATCAGGATTATTAATTCCCATCATCCTAGTGGGTAACAACCAGATCTTCTGCATGCCCCAGCGTGACTCTCTTGCCTTGTAACTCGAAATAGTTATAATATATTTATCGGTAAAAGAAATCCAAAGTAGATGATTCAAATCCAACAATGTAAGGCTCTTTTCACATCCCAAAATCACGGCATTGCAGAGGTCTGCCACTATCCTCAAGATGATATTAAGCAATAGTTCGCCTCCACTATCTTTTCACATATTCATTCTTTTTTTAAAGTCCCTGGCTTCACTGTTGCTTGATTTAGAAACTACTATTTCTATGGGATCTGTTTCTTTTTCCCTTTTTCTTTTGTGGGTTTAATTTCCATCCTGGTTTCCTTCCTACAAGTTGTGTATCAACTGTTCGATTTTCATTCTGTTTTATAAATTGATCTTGTTGGTTTTGTTTTGATATCTCATATTTCTTTTCTATCACTTGTATGTCAACTGGTTGGTTTACGTACTTGTCTGTGACTTGATAATTCATCACGTTGGAATCGGATGACACTGCTCTCATATTTATAGACAATCCAGCTGGGGTATCCAGGGAATCCAAAGACAATTTATCTACCACAGCCTCTGTAATTTGATATTTTCCCTTTGTTTCCAACTCCTTTTGCTTGTCCTGTATTATGCCTAAAGATGTTAAATTCATTTTCAAAATTTTTTGATAAAATTCTCCCGCTTTTTCAACAGTATTCAGTTGGTATCTTTCTCCTTGATATCTCAATATTAAACCAATTGGAACATCCCACCTAAATAGGATATTTCTTTTTTTTAACTCAGTCACTAGAAAACCAAATTTCTTCCTCTCCGTTAACATCTTAGGCGGGAGCTCTTTAAAAATCCAAATCTTTCTTCCACAAAATTGCAAAGTAGAGTTAAAGGAATTCTGCACAATATTATTCCTAATTTCTTTATCCGTAAAATAAATCACCACATCTCTAGGCAATTGCCTTTGCTTTGCAAACCAGGAGTTTATTCTATAAATTCTGTCAATCCTGCAAAACACTTCATCAGGTTGAAGCTTTAAAATCCCAGCCAGAATCTCAGAAGATATTTTCCTTAAGTCATCTCTGTTATTTTCCTGCAGACCTCTCAGTCTAATTGCATATTCTGTAAAATTATGTTGGATCATTAAAACTTCTCTTTCAATCCTCTGTTGTACATTTTCTTCATTACCAGTCTTTTGATCAGCCTCCATTTTGGGTTTGTCTTCTAAACTATTATCCTGAATGTTTATCAAATCCTTTTTAATTTTTTGGATCTTATCATCCAAATTATCCTCAGTTTCTTTCATTTTAGACTCTAATAATTTAGTATTTGCATCCAACTGAATCATAAAGTCTGCTAAACCATTAGCTGTTTTTAAAATCTTTCGATCCAAAAAGTCAAACTTAGATTTCACCAATTCACCAATTTCTTTAATTTCCTGCTTAAATTTTTCAAGTTGCTGATTCACAATCTCATCCCTTCTTACAATCTCCTCTAGGAAAAATTCTATTATATTAAAATCAGGTTTCTGAGACTGGAGAGTTAGAACTTGTTCATGTAATTTGTTAATGGGGGAATCCCCCCCCCACTGCCTGTTTGTCTAACTTTATAAGTCTCAGTGCCATTTTTCCACCCAGACAAGATTTACTGGAAAAGAAAAAAAAAACTTTTTTTTCCCAACCAAGATCAATATCAGATCTCCAGGAGAAGAAGAAAAAAAAAAAAAAAGGGAACACGAGAGTGAGGTTTTGCCTTCAGTTGCAACCAGAAGTATTCATTCCGCTACTTTGTAATAGAAAACGGAAGGACTTTCCCTTTCAGCCTCTCTTCAAGCCGCGGCAGTCGCCATTTTAAAAATCTTTTTTCCTTTCCTTCTTAAGTAGCTTCAGTAACTTTTATAAAATAAGTAAAATACTTGCGCTTCAGGATCAGAGGTCCAGCTCACGTCTTCTTTAATTAATTTATCAAGTTAGCAGGCTTGCTTTTGCCACCTAGTTCCGCATGTAGCAGAGATCTCCCAAAGCCCGGAGCATCGGCTGGGGATATGGGGAGTCTCTTCCGCTCCGTCCCAAAAGTAAATAAAAAACTTTTGGGATTAGGCAGAGAGCTCTACCCACCCCAGCCGGCTCTATCTCCGTTTCCTCATGGAAACGGAGTTTTTTCGAGCCGCCATTCCGCTGTAAAGGCGGCTCTTACAGGCAGTGGGTTTGACGATCCCGAAGGAGCGTCTGGCGGCGACAAACAGCAAACCGGAAGTCCCCGGCAGATCTGTTTTTTAATTATCTTTTCCAGTATCTTCCCGTGTATTGAGGTTAGGCTGATTGATCAGTAGTTTTCTGGGTCTGTTTTTTCCCCTTTTTTGAAGATGGGAACCATATCAGCTCTTTTCCAGTCCTCTGGTAGTTCCCCGCTGCTCCAATGTGTCTGTTGATGGAATTGCTTGTGGAGTGTCAGGCTTTGATGAACTCATGAGCATGGTAAATGGTAGCATGGCCAACAACAAACAGCACCAGTTCGTTTGGAGCAACACAAATATCATCGGCCACGCTACCATCCGCTATGCTCTTGATCAGTGTTTCCCAAACTTGACCCTTTGAAGATGTATGGACTTCAACTCCCAGAATTCCTCAACCAGGCATATTGGTTGAGGAATTCTGGGAATTGAAGTCCATACATCTTCAAAGGGTCAAGTTTGGGAAACACTGCTCTTGATGTACAATCAGCCTATGAACCCCACAGAATCCAAATAAACCACACAGCCAACCAGAGATAGCACTGATTCTCAATCAACCCTTGCAAACCCTCTACCAGCAGTTCACTTCCCAATGACCTTGACCCAGGAGTGAAATGCTCCTGGTTTGGATCGGATCGCCCGATCCAGTAGCGATGGAGGCGGGTGGTTCAGAGAACCGGCAGCAAAAATCCCTGAACCCCCATGCCCAGCTGAGCCACGCAATCAGAGGCTTTTTTTTTTTTTTAAAGCATTTTTTCTACAACTTCTTCGGCCAAAAAAATGCTTTTAAAAGTAAAAAAAAAGCCTCTGATGATCGTGTGGCTCAGCTGGGATCGTCAGAGGCTTTTAAAAACATTTTTTTACAACCTCTTCAGCTGAAAAGGTTGTAGAAAAAATGTTTTTAAAAGAAAAAAAACCTCTGCTGATCAGGCAACTCAGCTGGGATCGTCAGAGGCTTTTAAAAACATTTTTTTAACCCCCTCTTTCGCTTTTACATTTCACCACTGCCTTAAACTGATGTAGTCTCCTTATCACAAGACCCATCACAAGTCTCACTGATGACTCACAGCTGACCCATCAGAAGACTCTCACTTGATGCACTCACACCTGAAGCCCTTATAAACAGAAGAAGACTGACACTGATATCCCCCAAACTCTGCTGAAGATGATACCTAGCATGGTAACATTCGGAAACTAACCCACAACCTCGGAGAAGGAACCTTCACCCTCATTATACACCTGAGCTACAGATATTTGCCCTTATTGCAAAGTTGAATACTATAATTCTGCTTCTGTTTTGTAGAAGTTATGGAATTTTTAAATTATGGTGATTTTTTAAAAAACAATTTATGATACAGAATTATGTTGCAAAATACTGTTTAGTATGCTTGCCAGAATCTATGGTGTGATATTATCTTTTCTTCATTTTCTCCCTTGGTTTCTTATTTAGAAGGTAATTTTGTCCTTGATTTAAAATGCTTTATTTTTACAGGTAGTAAGATGACATTTTAAGTACTTGAGTGGTTAAGGATCGTGTTCATTTTTACCTTCCCTCTATTTTCTTGGCTTAACAGCAGCAGCAGGAGATTTTAGCAATGAAACATCAACAGGAACTATTGGAACACCAGAGAAAATTAGAACAGCATCGGCAGGAGCAAGAGTTGGAGAAACAACACAGGGAACAGAAGCTCCAGCAGCTTAAAAACAAAGAGAAAGGAAAAGAAAGTAAGTAAAAGCATGCTAGGTATTATGGTTATGTAATAGACATATTTCTCTACAACAAAAATATCAAAAAAAAACCTTGTATTTCATTGACTGCTTAAAGTTCATTGAGAACTTAAAATGGAACTTAGAACTAAGAAGAAATTTCCTGACAGAACAATTAATCAGTGGAACAACTTGCCTCCAGAAGTTGTAAATGCTCCAACACTGGAAGTTTTTAAGAAGAGATTGGATAACCATTTGTCTGAAGTGGTGTAGGGTTTCATGTCTAAGCAGGGGGTTGGACTAGAAGATCTCTAACGTCCCTTCCAACTATGTTATTCTAGTTCTATTTCTATTGAGAAGAACTTAAAAAGTTTTCTGCTGTGAATGGAGATTCTGCTGATTTCTTGGTTGCAACAAATAAATATAAATAAAAAAATATATTTGCAACTTAGATATTTGTAATCTTCCTATTAAGATTTCAGATTTTATATTCTATGTTTTGTATTTTACTCTGTTCTTTTTTGTTAAAATATGATGTGAATAGTCCATACAATAAATAATAAATCACAGTGAAAACATTGCGAGGATTATGATACTTTATCGGATTTCCTTCATTACTTTCAATATTTTATCATTTTTGTTTAGCTTTGTTCCCATACTTTATAGGTCCCTTTTACCTATTGCTGTAAGACACCAGCCCTGAGGGGATATTGTTCTTGCCTTTTCTAGTTTGATAAGGGCAGTTGGACTGAATGCTGTGCATATTGACAGAACCTCACACCTTAAATGTGTTGCAGATGATCAACCATGTTTTCAATTTCATTCATGTATTTAAAAGCCACCACTTTGTGTTACCAAGTCAATCAAAGAGCCTTGGTAGTACAGTGGTCTAAAGCACCCTGTTATTAAGAACAGCTGCCTGCAATTACTGCAGGTTCGAATCTCGCCAGGCTCAAGGTTGACTCAGCCTTCCATCCTTTCTAAGGTAGGTAAATTGAGGACCCAGTTTGTGGGGGCAATAAGCTGACTTTGTATAACTATACAAAAGTATGAAGGCTATTGCTTAGCCCATTGTAAGCTGCCCTGAGTCTCCGGAGAAGGGCGGCATATAAATCAAATTAAAAAAAAATAAAAAAATCAAACTTTGCAGTTTCAACTGTCATTCCAATATTATGGATATTTGTAAGAAATATAGGAACAGACCTTCTAACTTTTGCATTCTGCAACATTGAATGTTCATAATTGACAAACATTCTGCTACTAACTTAATTTTTATGTAGGCATTACAGAATCATATGCATGGTAGATTTCTGGGACTCTGGTGATTGAGAAAGGCTGGAAATTGCACATTTTGGATAGATGATTAAAATTCTTAGAGATATTTACATATAGTCTTCTATATACAATCGGTCACTTAATGGCCTTTCAAAGATGCAACAGACCCATCCCCTTCCAAAAGCTACATATGAACCTCTTCAAACATGGAGTGGCTGCAGCTCCCCCATGGTTGTTTACCTTTCCGACCGATCACAGGGACGCTTACAGGAATACAGAAAATTATGTTTCTAAATCAGAAATATAGCAAAAGAGAGAACTCAAAATTCATTCCTGCTTTACATGCCATGTTTTCTATTTAATAAACCAAATTATTTATATAATAATAATTATATAGAATTGCTCAAATAAAATGAAGGAAAATGAACTATTTTTAAGACAGATTTTTTTCTGTACATAAGCTGATGTGACAAAAAAATCAATATGTAGAAATCCTCCATTTTATGAATGCTTACTTAAACAAAAGCTAAATAACTTCTGTAAGTGCTGAATAATTTTATTCCTGAAATCTTACTTAACTGATCTTCTGCTTATAGGAAGAAGATAAACATAATTATCTATTTTCAAGTACTGGTTCTAATTCTGTACCCATTTCACATTATAAAAATATTGTTGATATTGTTGATATTAATATTGGAAAGGTTAAAAATTTCAGATAACTCTTTGAGACTTAATTCATCAATTTTATGTAGTTATATCTATTTTCTTTCGGTTTGGTATTTTAGGTGCAGTGGCAAGTACAGAAGTAAAAATGAAATTGCAAGAGTTTGTTTTAAATAAAAAAAAGGCTTTGGCTCAGCGAAATCTCAACCACTGCATTTCCAATGATCCTCGTTTCTGGTATGGGTAAGCATTACCACTATCCTAGGCTTCCCATCATTCTTGTAAATGGATAATAGATGACAAATGAGGGTTTTACTTTATGAACACTGCAACTTTAAAAGCCAATTGAACTCACAGGTAGCATGTAGTTTAAATAAAATATATCCTTAGTTTTTTGAGGAAAGGGGATGATAATATGATACTGACTTGATGAAAGTACTGTGTTTCCCTGAAAATAAGACCCACCCCGAAAACAAGCCCTAGCTTGATTTTTTTGGGGTGGGCCTAATATAAGCCCAACCCCGAAAATAAGCCTGGGGGATGGGCGTGGACAGCATGAGAGTCAATGAGAGTGCGGGGCCAATGGTGTTCATCATACTGTGTGGCTGCCTGACTCACTGGAGGCTTGCGGGAGGCTTGTGCATTAGCACCGGCAGCAGGCAGAGGCATGGGGGATGGGAGAGGCTGGTGATCCTGAAGCCCTGCACATGTGCCTGCTTGGTGCAGCCGTAGGCAAGCCAAGAGATTGTGGGATGGAGTGGGCAGCACATTGGGATCTCCTCTGCCTGGCTCTGCTGCGCACTTTTCACCCAGAGGGAGACAAAGCTTTGTGTGCTTCCAAAGGGAACATTTTGAAATGGAGCTCCGTTTCAAACCATTCCCTTTGCAAGCATACAAAGCTTTGAGTCTCCATCATTTTTCCATCCAAGCAAAAAGTGTTTGTTCACCTATGGGTTGCTTGCGAACAGAGCAAATTTGCTTCATTCCCAAGCACCACATAGATGACCAAGCACTTTTCGCCCGGACGGAGAAATGAGCTAATCGCTCCATTTCAAAGTGTCCCCTTTGCAACTCTTTCTCAGCCCTAGGAAAAGGACAGTGGCAACTTCTGAAAATGTTGCCAAAAAAAACTTGCATGGATCTGCCAAGAATTGCAAGGAATCAAGACTGATTGAAAGTAACAGCAGCAAGAATGGCAACAAAATAAAAAGGGTTTATTATCTAATGGTACTTTGCAACTCTTATGTGCTACTGCACAAAATTTTACAATACTGTATTTTATAGAAGAATTGCTGTCACAAAATAAGAAAAGCAAATACCATTTACTTGAGCAGCCTGTATTCAGAATTGAAAAAATAAAAGCAGTGCAAGTATCTCTGTAGAAGTGTCACTACAGCACAGCTCAGTTGCCTCAACTTCTTCATCACCATGGCATAGAGGCATCAGCATTCCAAGCGGCGAAGTTATTTTAACAATAAGAAGGAAAACACTACAGTGAGCCCAAAGTAAAGACTCTTCTGTGAGCAAAGACGAAAACTTTTGTAGCACATTTGACTATCAATCTGTACTTCCTGCTTTTTGATAAGGAAAGATTGGAGAATCTTTTAATTTATTGTTTTACGTTATGCTCTGCTATTCCCAAGAGTACTCAGTATTTATAGTACTTTTTAATTAGTTCTGGAGTGATTTAGTTATCTCTAAAGTCTTCTCTAATTTTAGATGAAAGATCAAATCCATAATCTTCCTTTCATGGATGACCATTGAAAGAGGACTTCCATATTACAATAGACAAGTTAGTTAGACATATCTCCATTAAAATGTCATTCCTTGTGTTCTGGGGATAACACTCTCCCACTGAGATGCATTACTGCTAATGGCAGTACTATGCCAAAAACCAGAATTTTTAAATTATTCTTAACTGCCTGAATAAATGGATTCCAGCCTTTTCCCATGGGAATTTTTTTTACTTTACTAGTTTTTTGTGCTGCCTGTTTTGGTTTAAGAGCTCTTGAACTGTGATTGCACTATTGGCATTATATCCAGCAATTAGCTGATCAGACTAGGATCTTGACTGTCAGAATTGTTCGTTATGAAATGTTGGATATTATTGGCTCAGATATTTTTGTAACTCCTATATTAAAATCCTATCCACTTTAGTAAACAGTGCATCCAAGGGAGTTTTCAGCTATCAGTGAAAGACAAATATGCTGGAAAATAAATGACTTATCAGACTGAACAGATCTCTGCATGATTTTCCAGCTGATAATATGATGGGTTGGAATAAGTCCTCATTTAATTGTGAAGGAAATAATTTAAACATGTAGTGACTATTAGATAAAAAATAACTTCAAAAGAGTACACGAAATACAGACTTCATAAAAGCTCTTTTACATATTTTATCAAAGAATATGCTTAGATACGTACCCATAACATTATTACCTTTCAGGGAAAGTGCTGTGTGCAAAATGCAGAAAAGACTAAAAAGCAGTAAACAGATTTAAAGAGATTAAAGGCAGACAATGACTGAAAAGAAATATCTACTCTTATTTCATCTAGTTTATCTCAGCACATTCACAGTGTATCTTTATACCTTTCTATCTTTGCAAATAATCTTTTTCCTATGTCCACATTCTGACATCTTTTTATTTTTTAATTTATTTTATTTTTTATCCCATCTTTATTATTGTTTATAAATAACTCAAAGTGGTGAATGTACCTAATACTCCTTCCTATTTTCCCCACCATCATCAACCCTGTGAAGTGGGTTAGAGAGAGAATGATACGAGACCGCCTTCTGCCACCAATAGCCTCCCACCGGCCAGTTCGCTCGCACAGAGAGGGCCTCCTCAGGGTGCCGTCGGCCAGACATTGTCGGCTGGCGACCCTCAGGGGGAGGGCCTTCTCTGTGGTGGCACCTGCCCTCTGGAACGACCTACCCCCAGAGATACGCACGATACCAGACCTCCGGACTTTTCGTCGGACCCTGAAAACACATCTATTTCATCTAGCCGGGCTGGCTTGATCCCATCCTTGTGGTTTTAATTTGTAATTGGTTTTAACTGGGTTGTTTTAAATTGATGGCCAAAATTATTTAATGTCTTTTAAACTGCTTTTAAATTTTTTTTTTTTTTTTTTAATACAATTTTTATTGATTTTTTTTTTTTACACAAATAAAATATAATAACAATTCTGTTTAACATCGGATTCGCAGTGTTTATACATATATACATGAATAAGTGTCTGGTGTCATTTATACTATACATTTCTAATTGATATCTGCACCTTTTATTTCTTCCTTAATTCTATCATTTATCCATTCGTACCATCTTCCCCACACAGTATCATAGTCAGAATTTTCATCATCATTTATCTCGTGAGTTAATTTACTTATCTCTGCACACTCTAATATTTTATTAATTATAAGGTCATCTGGTGGTAGGTCTTTCTTTTTCCAGTATTGGGCGTATGCTAGTCTGGCAGCTGTAGTTATATGTATTAGGAGGTGGACCTTTTCCTTTCCGTACCCTTTCTTTACCATTCCCAGGAGAAATATTTCTGGGTTCAGATCAATGTCTTCTTTAAGTATGTCTTTCAACCATCTCCAAATTTTGCTCCAGTACTTTTTTGCTTCGGGGCATGTCCACCATGTATGAAAGAAGGTGCCATGACCATGGCCACATTTCCAACAATTTGGCTGCGCATTGGGGAACATCTTTGCTAGTCTTGCAGGTGCCAAATGCCACCTATGAAGCATTTTGTAGTGATTTTCCTTATATGTGGCTGCTCTAGTTAATTTATAATTTTTATTCCAGGCTTCTTCCCATTCATTAAAGTTCAAACTGTGTCCAATATTTCTCTCCCATGCTCTCAATTGATTTCTAATTATATCCTCGTCTCTGTCTTCCTCTAATAAATAGTTATACAGCTTGGCCAACGCTTTTTTCCCTGGTCCCATCAAAATTTTGTCTAGTCCCTTATATCCTAATTCTAAGCCATACTCTTCTTTATCTTTCTGGTATCTTGATTTTATTTGCAGATAAGTCCACCAATCTAAGATTATACCTTGATCTCTCAGGGCTTCATTTGATTTAATATTTCCCCCTCCATCGATAATATCTTTGTATCTGCACAATTTCTCCATTCCCCACCTGTTGGGGTAAATCATTGCCTCTACCGTGGAAAGCCAGTTTGGGACTTTTGAATAATATCTCTGCCTAATTCCCACCCACGTTTGTATTAGGGAGTCTCTAATTTTATGCCTGTGGAAGTAGGTTTTCTTTTTATTGTCTTTGTCCCATAGATATGCATGCCACCCTTTCTGTAGGTCATGTCCTTCTATCACTAAGATTCTCTTATTCTCCAAGGTGATCCAATCCTTTATCCATATCAGCTTTGCTGCTCTGTAATACATTTCCCAATTTGGGAGTCCGAATCCTCCCACATTCCTTTTTTCTTGTAAAATTTTGAGTGAGATCCTTGATTTTTTTCCCTCCCAAATAAATTCCCTAACGGTCTTGTTTAATTCTGAAAAGAAATTTTTCTTTAAAATTACTGGTAAATTTTGATATAAAAACAGGATCTTGGGGAGGATGCTCATCTTAATTGCCGCAATTTTGCCAATAAGTGATAATTTGATCTTTTTCCATCTATCCAGATCTTGTTTTAATTTATTAATTAATGGAGTATAATTATCTTCTTTTAGAGATGAGCACCTTTTGGTTAGCCAAATTCCTAAGTATTTTATTTTTGGAACAACTTGTAAGCCCAAGGTTTCTTCTATCTCTTTCTTCTGCATCTCAGTTACATTCTTAGTAAGTATTTTGGTTTTAGATTTGTTCAGTTTAAAGCCTGCCACCTCTCCATATTTACCCAATTCCTCTAGTACTTTTTGTCCAGATATTAATGGATCTTCTAATATTAACGCCACGTCATCCGCAAAGGCTTGCGTTTTATAAATCTCTTTTCTAATTTTTAGGCCTTTGATTTCCTCGTTGTTTCTAATGTTTCGTAGCAAAACTTCCAGAGCCAAAATAAATAATAGCGGTGACAAAGGGCAGCCTTGCCTTACACCTTTCTTAATTTGGAAAATTCTTGTCCTGTCACCATTTACTAAAATGCTCGCCCTCTGATTTTCATAGATAGTTTTAATCATTTTTTCGAAGTTTTGCCCGAATCCCATTATTTTAATTTGCTTGGTCATAAAATTCCAGTTTAGATTATCGAATGCCTTTTGGGCATCCAAAAAAATTAAGGCCAGCTGCTTTTCTGGATGTTCTTCGTAGTATTCTAGAGTATCTAATACAATTCTCAAATTGTCCCTAATTTGTCGTCCCGGGAGGAATCCATTTTGATCTT
Organism: Pantherophis guttatus; assembly: GCF_059756535.1. NCBI lineage: Eukaryota > Metazoa > Chordata > Lepidosauria > Squamata > Colubridae > Pantherophis > Pantherophis guttatus. The sequence goes on along the minus strand of NC_142063.1, from coordinate 180,222,877 downwards.
TATGAATCCAATTATTTAATATTTTTTTGGTTCTTTCTGCCATTATACACATAAATAGTTTGTAATCAGTGTTTAGAAGTGAGATCGGTCTATAATTTTGAATTTTTTTTGGGTCGGCACCTTCTTTCGGCAGTAGTGTAACATGGGCTTCCCTCCACGAGTCAGGAATTTTTGAGCCTGTCAAAACCTCATTGAAAATTTCCATTAATTTGGGTTGTAGAATTTCTTCCAATTTTTTATATATTTCTCCTGGGAATCCATCTGGGCCAGGTGATTTATTGTTCTTGAGTTTGGAGAGGGCTTTTTTAAACTCTTCAGTTGTTATCTTAGTATTTAACATCTCCTTCTCTTCCTCCGTTATTTGCGGGAGCTCCGCCTTTGCCAAATATTGATCTATTTTTTCCTCCGAGGTCTCCTCTTCTTTGTATAGGGATTCATAGTACTCTCTCGCTCTTTCTAGTTTATCTTCTTCTTTGTTTAAGAGATTTCCCTCAGCGTCTTCTAATATCTGGATTGTCCCTTTTTCATTTTCCTTTTTTAATTTATAGGCCAGCCACCTGCCCGATTTGTTTGCGTTCTCGAAATAGTGCTGTTTTGTTCTTTTTATTTTTAGGGCTAGCTCTTCTTGATCTAGAATATTTAATTTATGTCTCCACACCAACCAATTTTCTTTTGCCACAGTATCTCCAGGCATTTTCTGGAGTTTCCTTTCTGCTTCATCTAGCTGTTTGATAAGATCTTCCCTGGATTTTCTTTTTAGTTTGTTTTTATATGCGGTGTAGGATATTATTACCCCCCTCAAGTAAGCCTTCATTGTGTCCCATACTATTTCACGGGGTGTCCCTTGGTTCTCATTTTCTCCAAAAAAAGTCTTTATTTCTCCTTTCAGTTTTTCTACGCACTCTTTGTCACATAATAGTTTTGTATTGAACCTCCATCTCTGTTGTTTCTTTCTCTTTACATTTCTCCATTTTATTTCCAGGGGGTTATGGTCTGCCCAGATGTTTGGGCTAATTTCTGCCATCTCTATTTCTAACCCCAACGTCCTGGTAACCCAAGCCATATCTAATCTCGACCATGACTGTTGCGAGTTGGAATAGAATGTAAATTGTCTTTCGCTTGGGTGCAGAGTTCGCCATATATCGATTAAATTCATTTCCTCCACCAAATCGAAAAAGGTTTTTGGTAAAGTCACTCTTTTATTTTTATTCATTTTATTACTTTTATGGTCATTATCTGGATCTACAATTCCATTGAAATCACCTATCATGCAAATTTCATTATGTTCCATATTCCCTAATTGTTCACGTAACTTTTGAAAAAATTCTCCTTGTTTTTTATTTGGAGCATAAATGCCCACTAATAACATTTTAGAGTTTTCTATTGTAACTTCAACCATAAGTATTCTGCCCTTTGTATCGTTATATTTCAATTCTGCTTCAATTCCTTTTTTAACATAAATTGCTACCCCTCTCTTTCTTTTTTCTGCTAATGAAGTAAATAGTTTACCATATTTTTTATACTCCAAACATTTGCCCTCATCCTTTTTTATATGGACCTCCTGTAAGCAAATTATATCCATATTTTGTTTTGCTAGCTTTGTAAGTGTTAATTTCCTTTTTTTACTATCATTTAAACCATTGACATTTACTGAGATTAATTTCAAATCCTTCATTCCTATTTTCCTTGCTCGGTTTTAGTTCTTATTTAGTCTTACGGCTCTTACTGGTCTTGTTTTTTTCTCCTTGGCTTCTTCTTCGGTCTTCTTCTCCTCCGCGGTTTCTTCCTCTCCTAGATTTGTCGCCTCTATTTCCTCCTTACTACTTTGTTCTTCTTCTGCACCTCTTAACTGATCGAGAAAGTCTTGTGCTATGCTCAAACTGTCTATTTTTATTTTTCTCCCCTGCCAGGTGATTAGCATCCCCTCTGGCAGGAGCCATCTGAATAATATATTTCTTTTATTCAATTGCACAGCCAAGAATCTGTATCCTTTTCTCACCTCCCTCACTCTTCTCGGGATCTGTTTTAGTATTATCACTTCTTTTCCTCTGTATGTTATTTGTCCATCCCTCGCCATGCTGTATAAGGTGTCTTTTACTTTTTTTCTTGCGAATCTAATGTGGACTTCTCTGGGGAGCCTATTCCTCCTCGCATAGTTAAACTGCTTTTAAATTTTATATGTTGTGTTTTACCGTGGTTGTTCACCGCCCTGAGTCCTGTTGGAGAAGGGCGGTATACAAAATAAATAAATAAATAAATAAAATTAAATTAAATAAAATAAAATTAAATTAAATTAAATTAAATTAAATTAAATTAAATAATTAAATTAAATTAAATTAAATTAAATTAAATTAAATTAAATTAAATTAAATTAAATTAAATTAAATTAAATTAATAAAATAAAATAAAATAAAATAAAATAAAATAAAATAAAATAATAAAATAAATAAAATAAAATAAAATAAAATAAATAATAAAATAAAATAAAATAAAATAAAATAAAATAATAAAATAAATAAAATAATAAAATAAATAAAATAATAATAATAATAATAATAATAATAATAATAATAAGACACCTAGATAGTTTTTCATTTCTGAGGCAGAACTAGAACTCCGTCTTCTGGCACCTTAATCACTAGATCAAACTGCCTCTCTTTTGCTTTTGTTTTTTAAAATCTCATCTCTTTTCCTGGTGATTACCTCCATTCAATTATAACTTTCTCAGTCTTTTCTTTCTTTGCAATTCATTTACTGTTCCTATATTTATTTTATAATTTAGTATTTATTCACACACTCCATATGATAAAACAATTGAATATATTTTTGTCTATTTGAATATTCATTCACTTTTGCATTATATTCGGATTCATTTATCACGTTGAAATCTTTCTTGACTTTATGTCTTCTTGTTTAACACAGTATCTTATACATAAATTTTCCCAGAGCATTTGACTTTGTTCTGTGGTTGTTGATATACTGAATTCTCGGTTCCATTATGGTTTTATGCATAGCTATTTTCATTTTTACACTCATTCCTCTTAACTAGCTACGACCTCTTAGTTTTCTACTACTATTTGCACATTGTATTTTTTCCCCCATTTTCACAGCTTCAATAAACGTTCTACTGGTACACAGCTTCAAATTCCTACTCAGTTTTTTTTCACTATTTATGCAATTGCTAATTTCATTTTCCTTGTTAAACACAATCATTTTGCTCCCTGATACGTTATTTTCTTTTTCTTTTTTAACATTTTTTAAATTTTCTTTTAATACAAACATTTCATCTTTCATTAAACAGTGTGTCATCTGAGTACAAATGTTTTGTGCAATAACCATTAAAATTTACAACCACATTCATCATTTTTATCTATTCTTGGATTAATACTAATACATAACATATCTACTATTGTAACATTTCTGTTCTTAGCTTACTGTATTTGCCTTTGTAATACCTTTTCAATATTTCACTCCTCTGCTTTTATTTCTAATTTTCATATTTATTCTCTAACCATTGATAAAATAACTCCCATATACTATTATTGCATGAAGAGCTTGGCTAGTGTACTTGCTCTGGGGATCTTCAGGCAAGGCATGAAGTGCACCTGTTTGAAGAAGAGGTTGGTTATCATCATGTTTCCTGAGCTCTCTGGTAGTTCCACTATAAAGTCAATGGAACTCTTTTTCCAGCGTGCTTGGGGTTTTGCTACTGGTTGTAGGAGATCTGGGGTTTTCCCTGGACACCTCTTTGCTGATGAACAGAGAGGGAGCTAGCCACATAGTTCTCAATATCCTTTTTCAGAGATGACCACCAGAATTGACATTTTGTTAGGTGGAAAGTTTTTACAAAATGTCCTGCTGTCTTTGAGTCGTGGCTTCTTTGGAGGAGTCTCTGCACTGATTCTCTGGTATTTACAATTTGGCCCTCATCCAGGTTAAGCCACCCCGTATGTTGCATTCTGCCTTGTGGTTTTGAACAAATCATCTTTTTCTAAAGCCCCTTTCAGCATTACCAGTAAGTCATCTGGCATTTGCGGGGTGAGTTTTATCTGTGCTCTGGTAATGGTGGGGGTTGCCAGCTGTTGGGAGAAGATAACTGGGCTAACGACTTCAGCTTTGGAACTATTATATTGAGGCAGTCATGAGAGGGCATCGGACAAAAGTTTTTAAAGCTTCTAGATTTTTGTGGTCAATAAAAAATGAATGTTTTTTCCCTTTCCAGAAAAAGTGCCTCCACATTAAGAGCGCCCACCACGCTGCATATGCCTGCTTTTCCGAAACCACCCATCTCCACTCAGAGTCAGACAATTTCTTAGAAGTGTGAGCTCAAGATTGACTCCTTGGTCATTTTTCTGGAGTATGACAGCTCTGACTGCTATGTCACTGGCATCAGCTTGAATGACAAGAGGGTGTTTGAGTCCAAATATTTTAGCATAGGCTCACTGCGAACAGATGTTTGAGCGTCTTGAATGCTGCTTGGCATTCCATTGTCTACTTTAGGGGTTGGTTTGTGTTTTCTGTCCCCCTTTGTTTTTAAGAGATTGGTGAGGAGCAGAGCTATCTGTGTGAAAGACTGGATGAATTGCTGATAAAAGTTGGCAAACCCTAGGAAGCTCTGAAGTTGTTTTTGGGTGCATGGTGGTGCCCATTCTAAAATGGCTCATACTTTTTCGGGATCCATCTCCACATCTTGGTGGGAGATGCAATAGCCCAAGTAGTCTATTTTCCATTTGTAGAATTCATACTTGGAAAGTTTGGTGTATAACTTGTGTGGCACAAAGCTTCTTCAGCACAGCCCTGACCAATTGAAAACCATTTTCCATTCATCTCCCTCTAATACACACTCTGTTTGAAGTTTAAAGTTTATTAGATTTCTATACCGCCCTTCTCCCGAAGGACTCAGGGCGGTGTACAGCCATATTAAAACACATAGATTTATAAAATTTAAAACCAATTAAAATCGAATATATAAAATTTGGCCAGCGAAATTTGGCCATACACCCATTAGGCCAGTCCGGCTTGCTGGAACAAAAGGGTCTTAAGGGCGCGGCGAAAAGTACGCAGGTCGGGGCTAAAACGAAGCTCTAGGGGCAGCTCATTCCAGAGGGCTGGTGCCCCCACAGAGAAGGCTCTCCCCCTGGGTGTCGCCAGTCGGCATTGTTTGGCTGACGGCACCCTGAGGAGCCCCTCTCTGTGGGAGCGTATTGGCCGTTGGGAGGTTGTTGATGGCAGAAGGCGGTCTCGTATATACCCCGGTCCTAAGCCATGGAGCGCTTTAAAGGTGGTAACCAACACCTTGAATCGCACCCGGAAGACCACCAGGAGCCAGTGCAGCTTGTACTGTAGGCTCTATACGTTCTCAGATGTCTAACTTGGTAAAGATCCTCGTGTCAGGGTTCCAAATAACACCCCCAATGAAAGAAGACTCCAAGGCTAAAAGTTCCTCAAAATTCCATTTTATTAGAGATGTCATATTGGCACATCTGGGAAAACCTGAATCTGAAAGCTTCCAGGTTTTCTCCACCCAAAGGAAAGTCCAAGTCCTTGCCCCAGCACCCATATGTCCATCACGTGGTCCAATCAATGCACCGTCCCAACTGGAGATGCCTTCCAGTCATGCCACTCCATGTCCTGGCTGATTGTCCTTGACTCTCAGAGAAAAGAATGTTATTATAGCTATATATCCCTGGAACTCCATGCAATCCCCCCTCCCAGTTCCCAACAGCACTAAGTGTGGCAGCCCTGAAGATCCAAAGAAAAAGATGGCCTCCAGGGATGACACCTCATTTGGCTAAACAAGTCAGCATATCTTTCATTAGTAGCAGGAGGTAGATGTTCTCGATACAAATCACATTTAGCCAATGATAATCAGTACACTGGCATAGGGACTCATCTTTCTTCCCACAAAATAGTGAGGGGCTACAATAGGGGCTACATGCCATGATTTGGAACTATTACTTTGGGGCAGTCATGAGAGGGCATGGATAAAACCCCATGTTTTGGTCCTTACTTATGAATGTCCGGAGCTCACTAAGCTCCCTTGGGGTCATGGAATATAGCTTTGGCTTGGGGAGTTTGGCTCCGGGCAATATTTCTATGGAACAATTTGTAGAGCAGTGAGGAAGAAGTATGACTGAATCATTTTAACTAAAAACCTTCTGTAAATTCTAGTATTCTTCAGGGATCCAGGAATCCTCTTTTGTTTGTTCTTGTGCCACTGTGCCATTTTCTCCTTTCAGTTTTTGCTAGGTGGCTAGGAGCAGTATGCAGTTTCTTCCCTTTTGACTCCCTCTCAAGCACTCTCCACCAAATTTTTAGTATCCACTTCCTCCAATTTATAGAAGGATTCCATTTCAACATCCATGCCAAACCTAGCAGTATGGGTCTATCCATGCCCAGTGCTATGATGAAACTTAGGGCCTCCTCATGTGGCCCCATTTTCATATTTATTGGCTTGGTAACAAATGTTGTGAGACTGCCCCTGCTACTGATCCATCTAGCTGGCAAAAGACTACTGGTACCTTCATTTCCCTAAGTTGCATCGCAGTTTTTCCACTACGCTGTGGCTGACCAGGCATCATCTTGTGCAACCCAAGTCCAATAAGGCAGTCAAGTTCTCCTTACAACCCAAGGAAGGCATGACTAGTTCTATTGGGATTGTCACCAAAGCTACGGATTGACTTACTAAGGGATCATCATCCATTGCACTGTTGTTTTCTGCTGGGGTCTTGGCTGGCATGGTTGGAGTTCCCTCTCCATTCCTGGATGATAGTGTGAATTTGAGGACCTCCACTCCTCTTAGGGCTGTTTTCTCAAGCCTTCGTGGAGCTTTTGCCTTCCTTTTTGTGAGACTGAGTGTTCACTTTGGATTTGGGTGTGGTGTTCAGCAGTCAGCTGCTCTGTACCCTTCCTTTCCACATTTTAAATAGCTGGTGGAGCGGCAACATGGGCTGGAGTCCTGTTCTCCTTGCTTCGGGATTTCTTTCCTATCTTTGGGGAATGATCTCCGCCATTCACAGTTGGGGCGGTTGCGCTATCTGGTTAAGTCGATCTCCACCTCATCAGTCAGAACGTACCAGCCCTGGAGGGTTTGTGGTGTGCCCCTGGAGATGCAGGTGTTAAAGATGTCATCATTCAGGCCATCTTGAAAGCATTCAATTAGCATGTCGTATGTCCAGTTGGCTAGTCTGCATGCCAAACTGCAAAATTCTTGAATGTAAGCGGTCATGGGTCATCTGCCTTGTCTTATGGTCTTAATTTTCTTCCTGGCTTTTCTGTCAGCTAGAGATATCCTCAAACATCTTCTGGAGGGCCCCCATAAATTGGTTGAAGTTGTGCAGCTCTGCTGCATTGTTGTTGTAGAGCGTCACCATTCATTCTTCCATTTCCTCCTCCAGCACCAAACTCATGATCTGCATCTTGGCTCCTTCTGTTGACAGGTCAGCTCCATACTCCTGCATATAAGTCCACATCTGGGTTAGGAAAATGCCAATTGCTTTGGTTTGCTGCTGAATTTCACTCCCAGGGCAGGTGGCCTGCACTCCTTTCTCCATGGAGGGGTGACCATGCCAATAGTGGTGACTGAGCCGGTGCTGGTGTCTGGGGAGGTGGAGCGAGAGGTGCTTCAGCTGCAGCAATGGGTACTGTTGCTTGCCTCCATTTGGGCAGGCGGTGGTGTCAGCCACTCTTGGGTACCGTAAGTTTGGAAAGTCTCAAAAGCATCCCTCAGGAAGTCAATGGTCTGCTCGAAGATGACATTGTACAAGTCCAGTTCACCTCTCATCACTCTACCTTTTTCTTCACCTTTGGAGCTCTTGGTCAGCTTCCTCGGTGATTAGTGAGATTTTAGGTTTTTGTGATATTCTTTTCACTCTGTTGCAAAGAACCTTTATATTCTCTTTCTATATACATACTTTCCATTCATTCTGTTGGAAGCTATTTGCTTCTTACAGGACTTAAATTTTCTTTTTCTGTTCTACTTTCAGTCTCATTTATTTCATGTGAAGTATTAGTGCTGCTTTACAAAATCTTAGTAAGATACTGCAACCAATTTTGGTCACCATACTACTTAAAAGATGTTGAGACTTTGGAAAAAGTTCAGAGAAGAGCAACTAAGATGATCAAAGGCCTGGAGACTAAACCATATGAAGAACAGCTGCAGGTTTTCGGTCTGGTTAGTCTAAAGAAAAGAAGAATTAGGGATGACATTGTTTCTCTTCAGAATATCAGTAAGGAAAATATAGGCTTTCCTTTTTCTCAAAATTATAACAAGAATTTTCTTCAGAACAATTATATCTACGTTTTCCATTCTTAGTTTGGATTTGAAGTGGTAACCCAGAAAATAATTTCTCATTGTTCTTTTTACAAAGTGAATTAAGACATCCCTTGATAATTTTCTCATACTAGGACCGTGATGGCGAACAGGTGGCACGTGTAGCCATATCAGTGGGCACGTCAGCTCAGCTCTGGCGTGCATGCGCGCACCAGAAGTAGGGAAACAGGCTGTTTCCTGCCTCTGGAGGGCCTGGGGGGTGTGTGTGGGGAAGGCCCATTTTTCTTTCTTACCTGGCTTCAGATCCTCTCTATGCATCTGCGGAGGGCGAAAACAGCCTTTCCCTCGGAGGCCCTCCAAAGACCTGAAACAGCCCATTTCCCAACTCCCGGTGGGACAGGAAGTGACTTTTTTGCTGTCCCCAGCCTCCAGAGCCTCCCAGTCTCTGGAGGCTGGGGACAGCAAAAAAGTCACTTCCTGTCCCACCGGGAGTTGGGAAATGGACCGTTTCAGGCCTCCGGACGGCCTCCAAGGGAGTGGGAAAGGCTGTTTTCACCCTTCGCAGATGCATAGAGAGGATTTGGAGCCAGGTAAGAAAGAAAAATGGGAAAGGCTGTTTTTGCTCTTCCCAAATAAATAGAGAGGATCTGGAACCAGGTAAGAAAGAAAAACGGGCCTACTGGGCCATTGTGTGCCAGGAGCGGGGGGGAGGGGGGTTGCGTGCGCAGGGCAGGGCACATAGAATTATCGGTGTGGGCATGCGCACACGCGAACCTTCCCCGCCCCCCCTCTCCTGGCACGCGATGACAAAAAGGTTAGCCATCACTGTACTAGGAATTCTAGAGTTTACTCTGTATACTTTATCTATTTCCAGGTCAAGGATCTTATCTTCCCAATTCATTAACTGAACCAAAGCTTTAATCATCTTCAATCTGATATACTCTCCAGACCAGGTGTCAAACTCATTTTTATTGAGGGCCACATCAGAGTTGTGTTTCAGCTCGGAGGGCCGGGGAAGCATGGGGCATGGCCGGGGTGGGCATGGCCATGGTGGGCGTGACGGGACTCATGTTGGAGGGGGCACCTGTGGTGGCAAGTGCTAATGCAGGACTTCCCTCAGACTCTCCCTCACTCTCATTATACTCTCCTCCCTCCCTTTTCTTCTTTTTCCTTTCCTCTTCATTCTAATTTCTTCTTCCTTCCCCTCTTTCCTTTTTTCTTCCTTGCTCTCTTCCCATCTTTTCTTTTTTTTCTCTTTGTCTTTCCTCTTTCCCTTTCTCCTTTCCTGCCCCTTCTTGCATGCTCAAATGCAAAAGGGGAAACATTTCTCCTTTTGTTTTCTTTTTAGTTTTGATAGCCCTCTGCCAGCCAAAACATTTTTGGCCTGGATGGCCTCTTGCAGCGCACTGGCAGCCAAAATGGGGCGTGAGGGGGATCGATGCTAGTTGATTTGAAATAAGAATGAAACCATCAGGAAAAGTCAGCTTGCTCACAGTTTGGCTCTTTCCTCAAGAAAAGAGTTAGTAGAAGTCAACTTCATTAACGAGCAGGGAAATAGAAAGCAAGTGTGGCAATTTGACTTTAGTTGAATTATGTGTGTAAAAGCTGGGGGGGGGAGATAATGAGCTCAGTAATATGACAAACAGCTTCAAGGATGAGGATGCAAGTTCAGAAAATAGTCATAAAGACTTCAAGGGAGAAAAAGAGAAAGAGAGGCAGAATCCAAATCAACATAGGACTCCAGAAACCTCAGCCAAGTCACCAGTCCTTTTTCTGTGACAAGTAGAATCTGTTAAAAAGAAGGACATGTTTAATTACCTCTCTGGGAAATATAAACCAGAAAGAGGGTGGGGGGTGGGGATATGATTTTCTGAATAGTCTCAGAAAGAAGAGAAAAAGTGAGTTGAGAAGCAAAAGTCACAACAGGAGGATGCAGGAGAAACCCCAGAGGAAGAAAGAAAAGGAGACTCAGCCCAGAAAAGACAGCCAAGGGAACTGCCCAAATAAGGAAAGAAATCCTTCTGGCTATAGGAAAAAATGACAATGGGCCCAAACTAGAAAGTGCAGTGAAAAGTTGGGGTTAGGAAAAGGCTGAATGAGAGAAAGGAAAGAAATGCTGCTAAGGAGAAGATCATCTTGCCTTGTAGGCAAATTGTAGGCAAAATTCAGATATATTAAAGCTGCCTAAAGTTGAATCTGTGTAGCTTCAAGGATCCCTTTTCTTGTCCTCTGTGACCCCAAATCAAAAGTCTTCCAATCCTCTCAACGACTGTCAGTGAAGCAAAATTAGGTGTCAAAATTTCCCAACTCAGAAACCTCTTGAACCTGCCAGTGCAAAGAATATCGTGCCCAATTTCAATGCCTTAAGAAATAGACCCTGGAAGAGGGATTTCCTTGCAACTGGAATTTGTTATCCAGTCCACAGTTTGCTTTTTTAAAACTGCTTTTCTCATTCCTAAACCATCCATATTTCTTCTGTGACAATGTGTCTCCCTGCACCTTATATTTGGACTTTGCTCTCTTTGGACATCTCCTCTTTTTTTTTTTTGGAAAAAAATGCTTTCCTGACCAATTCTGATTGCTGCCTGTGTTCCCAACTATTTTCTTTCCCAACTATTTTCCTGCAGCACTCTGGCAGCCAAAACAGGGTGTGATGCCCCCCGTGTCCTGTTTTGGGCCTGGACTGCCTCCACCACCCTGACAGCTGAAATGAGACATGGGGGGCCTACACGATGCCCCCCATGCCCCATTTTGGGCCTGGATGGCCTCCACCACCCTGGCAGCCAAATCGGGGCATGGGGGGATGTGCAATGCCCCACCCCATGTCCCGTTTTGGGCCTGGATGGCCTCCACCACCCTGGCAGCCAAAATGGGGCTTGGGGGGCCACGCGATGCCCCTCTCTGCACCGTTTTGGCTAGTAGAGGCACAGCAGGCTGGTCCTTTGCAATTTCTAAGCCAGCCCCGCAGGCCAGATCTAAGCACTCTGCGGGCTGGATCCAGTCCCACGGGCTTTAAGTTTGATACTCCTGCTCCAGACTGTTCAGGAATTGCTTGAAATCTTAATTGGAGCTCTTTAATCTGAGATTCCAAAATAACTCTTTCATCCAGGTCAGCTTGATACAAAATATCTTTCTTCTTCAGTTTGTGCTCCATAAGATCCACTCTATTCTTCACCTGTTAGATATCTCCAGTCAAATGTTGGATCTCCTCACGGAGTTCCTTTGAAAGTGGATTCAAGCTTTGTTCCCATTGCCTGAATTAGTTCATGTGTTTAAGTTTATATTCATCCAAAAAGGATCTTAAAATTCTGTATCTCCTGATACTCTTTTTTTTTTAAATTTGATTTATATGCCGCCGTTCTCCGGAGACTCAGGGTGGCTTACAATGTGTTAAGCAATAGCCTTCATACTTTTGTATATATTTATACAGAGTCAGTTTATTGCCCCCACAATCTGGGTCCTCATTTTACCTACCTTTGAAAGGATGGAAGGCTGAGTCAACCTTGAGCCTGGTGAGATTTGAACTTGCAGTAATTGCAGGCAGTTGATGTTAATAACAGTGCTTTAGTCTGCTGCGCCACCAGGGCTCTTTTCATTTTCTGCATCCTCTTACACTGATCTGTCCCTGTCCACACACTCACACAAACACAGCCAGCCGAGGGTTAAGGAAACACTTTGGAACACACCCAGTTTCTTTATCTCCAACTTGGCAGCAATAGACACACCGTCTGCCAAGTGCCTTTATTTTCACAGAAAAACAGAAAGATAAATACTCAGCTTCCAAATGTCCGACAACAATAAATATTTCTCTCAGCAGTTCCGAACGAGGCTTTAGTGACTATCCAAGGTTAGTTTTGTTCGTCACAAGGATCACTGACCACCACCCTCTATTATATAGTCTCTGGGGTGTGGTCCAGTGACTCAGTTCTAATCCCTAGCACGCCTCCTGAGCTGCTGCAATCGTTTATCACGCCTTCGGAGGCGTGCGTCCAGGAATGATGTTTCTCCGTCACTCTGATCCGAGCCACCTGTCTCCCTGCTAATCTCCTCTCCCTCGGCCGGCACCTGAGACAATGCCAGAGGGGAGGGGCCTGGAGAGGGAGGCCTGGCTGACTCCTCTTCCTCATGCTCGGAGCTTTCTTCCTCTGATGGGACAGGCTCAGAGGGCGGGGCCACAACATACACATAACCATCCCATCAGAGTATAGGTAAAGCTTAGATTTTAAAGTTAAGAGTTTTAGACTTGTAGATTTATAACATAAAATCCAATGGATTAAATGATGCTGTTGGCGAATTAAAAAAGATTGGCAATACTACAGTCTTTTGGCTCCCTCTTGAGGTCAAACAATACCACTGTATTATAAGCTGCAAAAAAGAACTTGGTGTCTGCCTCTTTGTTTAACAGCCCACACAACTAGTCCAATCAAAAGCAAGTAAAATCGGAAGTTTCTTCCCCTCCTCACAACAAGATCAAAACACCATTCAGGCAATCCTTGTTTTAAAAAACATGCAGAGTCAATTAAAAATATAACATCCTCTAGAAAATTTTAAGTCCAAAAGTTTCAAATGTAATTTCTAGCTTCTGTATTTTGGTTCAGATACACCAACTCCTTCCCTCCTCACCATCTTAAAATCACAGAGCTTTGTAAATGACAACAAAAAGGAAAAAGCAGGCTACAGCCAGAGGATGCCTCTTTTAACACAAAAGATAAATATATAAAAAGTTAGCGTCTAAGAAGGGGTGGCACACTTTATTGTCCATTTTAAAATGTTGGTTCTTCCACAATGAACTTGCTTCTTGGTTGCCCCTCCCCTAACCAGAGACTCACCTTCTTCTTCAGAGACTAATTACTTCTTCAAAAGCACTCTGAGAATGTCTAGCTATTTGGGGGAGCGAGAGGGTTGATTTTCAGAGTTTCCCCTTTCCCAGGGAAGTTTCTTCTGACTTAGAAAGCATTGTAAGTATAAAACTGTGCAGAATCTGTAGTAGACCAAAAGAAAAAGTACAAGCAAGGGGCTATCTTCTGCCAGAAGTGCTATTGCTATATTGAAGGAAATAACAAAACATGGGAAGAACGAGCCACAGACATTTGGGCTCTTGTCATTTTATGTTTGGTTTTCCCTTGAAGATCACCCACAAACTACAACTGATGCAAAATGCAGCTGCTTATTTGTTGCCCATAAAAACTACCTCATATAGTCATATAACTCCAGGATCCCAAGCACTACTTTCTAGTACATTTTATGGTGCTGGTTATCAGGTTTACTACGTTTAAATTCTTTCATGGCTATGGACCTGGTAAGTTACAGAATTTGCCCATCCAAGTAAGAGAATATCTGCTACATGAGGTGTAGTAGGACGTATATGAAGATGGGCCCTTTCTTTAGGGTTTTTCCTCTTGTGGGAGACTACTACCAGATACAAGTTTTGCATGTTAGAATAGAATGAATGAGCTGGAAGGAACCTTGGAGGTCTATTAGTCCAGCCCCCTGTTTAAGCAGGAGAACCTATACTATTTCAGATAAGTGACTGTCTAGATTCTTCTTAAAAAACTCCAGTGATGGAGCTCCCACAATTTCTGAAGGCAAGCTGTTCCAATGGTTAATTGTCCTCACTGTTAGGAAGTTTCTCCTTAATTTCAGGTTGCTGGAATTTAGTTGATATTTAGGAAATTATCAATATCTTCTAAAGAACATTTGGACTGTGAAATGAAGACTGGATAACTGAAATGAATGGTGGTACTGTTTCAACATTGCATGTCATTTTGAGTTGATGAGTATAACGTGGAATTGTGTTATTAAGATGTGGCTATGTGATTTTTTTTTCCAAATAATTTTATGAATAATTACAAACAGAAAAAATAAAAGGATGTGTAAGACAGACTACAAAAATGCAAAAATAAAATTACAAAAAGGTAAGTATAAAAAAGAAAAAAACTGAAAAAAGGAGGATAACTTCCCCCTTCATCCCAGTAGGTAGAAACAATTTTAATAGCTTATCATCATCTCTAAATCTAACAAACTCTCTTTACCCCATAACTTATCCCTTGACTAAAAATCAAAATGCTCTATCATTTGTTCTTTGACAGGAAAAGTCCAGTAAAGGAAACCATATATTGCAAATTTTCTATTTTAACCTTTATCAAACAAGCCAAATCCTTGATTTCTCACATGTATTATGTCAACAATCTCTCCTTCGTCCAAAGAGATTTTGGCAATTCAGATCCAACATCCAGCTGTGATTCTCCTTGCAATCCAGCAATCCCAATATCAGCAGGATGTCAGTTCACCATGATTTTTCACTGGAAATTGAAAAAAGTTCAAGATATTACTGTGTTTTGACATTTACATTGTAACTTTTATATTTTAATGCTTTTATTATGTCATACTCCTTGAGGTGTCAAAAAAGCAGATTTAGAAACAGAAATACAGGCATAAGCTGTTTCAGACTTTAAAAATCAAAGCCAATATCCAATATCAAAGCCAAAACCCTGAATGCTGCCTTGAAAACTATAGAAAATGTAAAAGCCATATAAATGCTACTATAACAAACATGTAATCATATGGTTTGAAGGAGTGAGAAATACATTAGTGTACTGGGGCAAAAAAAAACAGGTTAGAAATATGTTAAAATGAAATGAAATAATAACTGAATAAGTATTAGTTCTAAAATGCTATAAAATGTTAGCTGTAAAATGCTGAAAGTTTCAATTAATTAAATTAAAAAATGATGTTCATTGTCAGTTGTAAAATGTATTTCTAACAATGTGTACAGAATTGGAGACATATTAATTGTATGTTAGTGGAGCACAAAAGAACAGAAATGTGATTTGGAGACATCAGTATGGAGATATTATTGGAGATATTATTCTTAACCTGTATACACTTTATTTTTTTAGGAAAACACAACATAGTTCTCTTGATCAGAGCTCTCCACCACAGAGTGGAATGTCAGGCGGTTACAATCACCCTGTATTAGGAATGTATGATTCCAAAGATGATTTTCCACTCAGAAAAACAGGTAAATCTTATTTTTCACAGTTCACATACAAAACTTTTATTTTAAATAGCTAGACAACCTGTGATCTTCGAAGAGGTTGTGAAAAAAATGCTTTTAAAAGCTTCTGACGATCCCAGCTGAGCCGCGCGATCATCAGAGGCTTATTTTTTTACTTTTAAAAGCATTTTTTCGGCCAAAGAGGTTGCAGAAAAAAATGCTTTGAAAAGGCTCTGATGATCAGGCAACTCAGCTGGGATCGCCAGAGGCTTTTAAAGGCATTTTTTTTCTACAACCTCTTCAGTTGAAGAGGTTGCAGAAAAAAATGTTTTTAAAAGCCTCTGACAATCAGGCAACTCAGCTGGGATCGTCAGAGGCTTTTAAAAGCATTTTTTTCTGCAACCTCTTAAGGTTGTAGAAAAAATGCTTTTAAAAGTAAAAAAAAAAAAAAAAGTTGGCCATGCCCACCCAGTCACATTACCCCCACCCCACCAAGCTACACTCACAGAACCAATAGTAACAAATTTTACATTTCACCACTGAGTTAATGCATGACTTAAGGCTCCACCTGGATTTGTGGCTATTACTTAAACTGGGGGGTGGGGGGGAGAATAACAGGGAGTAGCCCTTTGATCAACTTTGACTACCATAAAGATATTCTGGCACTCACTCATACCTTCATCTTCACTGACCTCTATTATTGTAACAACTTAATTAATTACTTTAATCTGAAGTTCACCCAAAAGTTTCAACTGGAATATGGTGTGATGACAAGATTATTGTTAGTTCAGGCCTGCCATTGCAGGCAGGGTTAGATCTCTTGAAAGTTAATGCACTGGATATCAATAGATTTCTTGGCCCATTTCAAACTGCTAGTACAGGTAGTCTTGATTTACAACAATTCATTTAGTGATGGTTCAAAGTTACGACAGAATTGAAAAAAGTAACTTATGACCATTTTTCACACAACTGTTGAAGCATCCCCAAGGTCACTTGATCAAAATTCAGATGCTTGTTAACTGACTCTTATTTACAACAGTTGCAGTGTCCTGGTGACATGTGATCACCTTTTGTGATATTCTAACAAGCAAAGTCAGTGGGGAAGCCAGATTCACTTAACAATCATGTTATTAAACAACTGCAGTGATTAACTTAACAACTGTGGCAAGAAAGGTCGCAAAATGGGGCAAAACTCACTTAACAAATGTCTTACTTAACAACAGAAATTTTGGGCTCAATTGTGGTTGTAAATCAAGGACTACCTGTAATGCCCTATATAGCAACCTCAGATTATATCAGGCAGTATCTTGCCAGACTGAAATAATTTCATTTGAAACTTCAACCCTATCTAAATTTTATTTTATCTCCGGAAAGTGTTGATTTGTTGGTTTTTATACTTTGATTCATTCCTATGAAATAATGATAATTTTAATGTGTTATACACCCACCCAAAGTCTTTTTGAGATAGTGGATTTAAGTTCCTCCCCAAAATGACTGTTCAAGGGTGAGGGCTTTTTTTTTCTCTTACCCACAATCTACTGTGTTGACTGCCAGAACTGGTTCTTTGGTGGCCCTGCCCCCTGGATTTGAATGGGGGCACTGAAGAATGACCCAAGATATGGGTGACATCACGGTGTTGAGGTTTAGGAAAACTGAGCCCCATTTTCTTGGAGTGAATTTTCGCGCCTGGAAGCCGGTAGAGGCAAGACCCAACCTTGGAGGGGTCAGTTCTGTAGAGGGGACACTTTTGGGGTAATGGGGAGAAGCGTGATCTCCCGTTACGGAAAGAGGAACCCCTTGAATTTCGGCACGAAAGAGACTGGCTGTAATGGTCAGATCCGGAGACGTGGCAGCTTACCAAGGAGTGAAAGCAAGGAGTGAAAAGCAGCGAGAAGTATCAGTGGCTAGAGACAGGACAGAGTGAGTTACTGAACTGCTTCCCTAATCTACTGGAATTTACAAATTGATTGATAAGTGAGCCTCCAAAGAGAGAAAATACGGCGCTTTGGCGGTGGAGCAAAAGTCTGGGAAGAAGGTTGACAAGAGAAAAGAGGGTGATCAGAAGAGTTGATAGGAAAAGAAAGAACATTGTAACTGGTGAGAAAGAAAGATTGTGTTTGAACCTGTGGTGATTGGGAGTGAATGACTAGAGATTGTGGACACTAAAACTGAAAAGACAAGGTTTGGAGAGTGAAGAGACAGTGACAGTGCATATTAGCAAGAGCGGACATATTGGACTTAGGACCTAGAAAGTAAAAAACGGAAGAGCTGTGGACAGTGTAACGAAGTAGGAGAGTGAAAGAATTGCTTAAAACCAGCAGAAGATTTTGGACTGGGAAGATCAGTGGCCAGATGTGTATATTATTTATATTGATTATCTAATAGCAAATATCAAAGTATATACTTAGACTTTTTTATTATATTTATTGTTATTATTCAACATCTAATTGATATAAAATTAATTTATAAATCTATTAAATTTATAAAATTTACAGATTAAATTTATTGTATTGAATTTGATTGATAAAAATTAGTTTTAAATAGTGCTAATTAATTTATACTTTGATTTTTTTCTCTTCTTGTCTTTGAGGTATTATATTTTAGTCTATTTAGGTATTGTTAAATTAGAGTGAAAGTTGGTGGAATAGAATGGTAGAATTAATTATATAATTAATTATATTATCTAACGAGTTGATTATCTTACTTAACTAACTGTAAAATCTAGTTGATGGTAAACTAGGTGAGTAAGATTATAGAAGCAAGAAATACTTAAGAATTGTTACTGGAAAGATAGCTTCTGGAGGAGAAAGGAATTAGATATTTTATGGTATTGTGAAAGAAATTTTTTGGGAAACTGGATATGACAAGTACAGTAACAACTACAAAAACTGCAAAGAAAATTACACAAATGACTGCCTCTCCAGCAGGACAGAAATTGATAGGAGATATGCTGAGAGGCGAGAAGACAGGGTCGGCAGTGAATTTACAAAGTATGCAGACAACTCTAAATATGATTCAGGAGGTGATGCTGAAAACCCAAGAATCGATTGGAAAAAAACATGAGGAACTAAAGAACGACATGGGTGAAGTAAAAGAGGATGTTAGAAAACTAGATGATAGAATGAGAGAAATACGAGAGACAATTGCCAAAAATGAGCAAAGAATAAAAACTGTGGAAGTAAGAATGGAACAGACATAGAAAAAACTAGAGGAGACAAAAAAAAACTGATGGCAACGAACCGAGAGCTTGAAGAGGCGATAACATATCTGGAAATGAACAAATCTGCATTCTACCTAAGATTCCAAAATATATTAGAAAATAAAGAAAAGACCTCCTGAATCTTATGATTGAGTTGTTGGCTGATAATTTGAGAATGAATAGGATTGATTTGCAAAATGCTATTGAGTGTACAGAGTGCATACGAACTATGCACGGCGATGTAAGTTGCCATGTGAGGGACGAAATTTATAGAAGAACACAGGACTCATCGCTGATATGTAAAGGGAAAGAGATACTGACACTCAAACAAATACCTAGGAGAGTAAGGAAGCAAAGGCGAAACTACAACTTTCTCTCCTCTCAACTTGTGAAATATAAAATAATGTTCCGCTGGCTTATCCCAGAAGGCTTGCTAGTGACGTGGCAAGGCAAAAAACATAGGCTGTGTTGTGGTCCACCAGCAGCCTGCGGAGCTGGCAGCGGAGTTGGACAGCGATGAGGCTGAGGAAGAACATGGGCCAGTCCTGGAGGCTGGGGAAGGCCCAGATGAGGGCTCTGCATCAGAGGCAGAGATAGGGCCAGGGCCATCGGGAAGTGATGTGCGGACTTTGGAGCCTCCAGAGACTGACAGTAGAGAGCCAGAGGAACAGGAGGAGCCTGTTCCTAGTGCACGTAGGAGAAGAGCTGCCAGAAGGCAGGAGCAGATAAAGCAGAGAAGACAACTTGGGAGTAGGGCTAAGAGATTATTGGCCCCTCCCAGAAGGCTTAAAAAACCAGCAACGGTTCTTGGCCTCTTTGCCGGAAAACAACATTGAGAGAATTGGTTCTTGTTTCATTGTATTCATTTCTTGTCAACGTTTTCTGCTTCTGAACTTTTGCCAAGAAAAGCCTTTGGCAGTTTGCCTAATCATCCCAAGGTCAGGTGATAAACTGTGGAATGGTGTTTTGAAGAATTTGCTTTAATTTAGTTTGGACTATGCTGAGAATGAATTAATTCTCAGATGTTCTAATAAAGTCTGTTTGTTTTCGAACTGTTTGTATTTAATACTAACTACTTGGGCCTGGGTCACAACAGTTTGTTTTCCGGCCCAACAAGGATAATTATTAACAAACCTCTATCATAATGGAGCAGCTCCATGCCGAGAACACACAGCTTCAGCAGCAAGTAACTTTGTTAGCTACACAGATGGCTCAGCTCCAAGCTCCAGCTTCTCCCCTTCCCCATAGAAGATGTCATGTTGCCGTGCCAGACAAGTTTGACGGCACTCAATCCATGTTTCCTGCTTTTATGGGACAATGCCAGCTTTTTATCAGCCTGAGAACGGAGGACTTCCCCACTGACTGGGATAAAGTAGGGTTTGTACTCAGCCTGCTCTCCAGCTCTGCAGCTCACTGGGCCACGCCCCTGCTGGTCCAGGCTAGTTCTCTGTTGGATGATTTCAGGGGGTTCCCTGCTGGTCCAGGCTAGTCCTCTGTTGGACGATTTCAGGAGGTTGTATGAGCATCTCAGACTTATGTACAAAGACCCCATCAAAATGCAGACTGCCACCAGATGACTGAAGACCCTGAAGCAGGGCCGGAAACCGCTGCAGGAATATATCAGTGAGTTTCGGCTGCTTAGCCAGGATTCAGCCTGGAATGAGGCGGCCCTCATGGATGCATTCCAGGATGGCTTATCGGAGGAGTTGCAGGATGAGCTGGTCTGGGTTGATATCCCTCCGACCCTCAACGCACTGGTACATCTGTGTCTTAGGATCTACGCCCGGTTGCAGATACGGACCAGTCACTGTGCCTGCCAGGAGACCCGTGTGGTTCCGGTCCGCCGTGAGACCCGGGCTCCATGGGAGGAGCCCATGGAAATAGGCACAGTGGCCGAGAAAAATAGACCATCAAGGGGGTTGTGTTTGTATTGCAGGGAACCTGAGCACATGACCGCCTCTTGCCCAAAGAAGCAACGAGGGGAGTCGGCTCCTGGTCCTGCCCCAAAGCCACAGAAACCCTGTTGGGAAACGCCCTGAGCCCGATCTAAGGGAGACCCTGGGTCGGGCGCGCACCAACACCAAGGCACGCCCAGCAGACGTGGAGCCCGGAACCTCCCCCCCCCCCGGCATTTGATTTTGGTGGGAAAAGTCTTCCTGTCCAATAGTCCTCAGGGGATTCCGGCTCACGCTTTGGTGGACTCTGGAGGCTCCGAAGTCCGCACATCACTCTCCGATGGCCCTGGCCCCATCTCTGCCTCTGATGCAGAGCCCTCATCCAGGCCTTCCCCAGCCGTATCTGCAACCGGGCGTAGATCCTAAGACACAGATGTACCAGTGCGTTGAGGGTCGGAGGGATATCAACCCAGACCAGCTCATCCTGCAACTCCTCCGATAAGCCATGTTCTTCCTCAGCCTCATTGCTGTCCGACTCCGCTGCCAGCTCTGCAGGCTACTGGCGGACCACAACAGGCTGGATACACCAGATAAGGCTCAGGAATTCTATGATCAATGTATAGCAACAGATGAGGAGAGGGAGAGTAGGGAGGAGATAGAAGAGAAGAGTCGGGAAGAAGAAAAGGAATTGGAAACTGAATCACAGGAGAGGGCTGAAAGAGAACAACAGGAAAGAACAGGGGCGAAGTCGAAAACGCAAAGAGAAACAAGACTAAGGAAAGATACTAGAAGATAAAATGGAAGAAGAAATCAAATTAATTTCAATTAACATAAATGGTTTAAACTCCCCAGACAAAAGGAGGCAGGTTCTATCCGGTTCAAAAATATAAGATGGACATTGCATGTTTGCAAGAAGTCCATATTAAAAGAGAACAAGGATACTTATTAGAAGCCCCCAAACTAGGAAAATTTTATTCAGCTTTTTGCATCACAAAAAGAGAGAGTAGTAGTACTTTATATTAAAGATTGGTTACAACCAAGACAAATTTTGGCTGATGAAGAAGGAAGAATTTTATTAATTGAAATAAGAATAAGTCAAAAAAAGATTTTATTGGCAGCTATCTACTCACCAAATACCAAAAAAGAGGAATTTTATTATAATTTAAATAAAAAATTAATAGAATTGGAGAGTGAAAATGTGTGTTTAATGGGGGATTTTAATGCGGTCGTAGACTCAAAACAAGATTATCTATCGGGGGGAAAAATAAGAAGAAGAGGAAAACACTACCGACTATTTTTTTTGACATGATGCAAGAGTTGAATATAAAAGATATCTTGGAGAGAACAAAATCCACCCAAAAAGCAGTATATTTTTATTCTAACCCACATGATTCATGGCCCAGAATAGATATGATTTGGATGGATTCGGAACTAAGCAAAAATATAGAAGAGATAGAAATAGCATCAAATTCATGGGCAGATCATAGCCCACTGATATTAAAATGGAAAGGGAGAGTAAAAACAAGGGGAAGATGGACGATGAATCAAGGATGATAAAAAAGAAAAAGTATATACAATGGATGGAAAAAGAACTGGACTGAAGGAAAACTCAAATGAAGATACAAATCTTTGGGATATAACTAAGGCCTATATTAGAGGTCTAACAATAGTGTATGGGGTGAGGAGAAACAAAGAAAAAAAGGAAACAGCAATTGGAATTACAAGAGAAACTGGTAGAATTAGAGCGTAAGATGCAAGATTCCCCAGATATGAAAATTAGAGAGGAAACAGATTTGATCAAACATAAAATAAATTTGCTCGCCCAGGAGGAAATGGCCCAAAAGCTTAGAGCAACGAAACAGGTACATTTGAACATGCCAATAAGCCAGGGAGATGGCTGGCAAAGGACAAAGAAGTCCTTTCCAAAGATGGAAAAGGACAAAGAAAAAAGATTAATAACACAACTGCAGGACGAAGAGGGGAATATCCATCATCGAATGGACAAAAAAAAGAGAATAGTCCAAAATTATTTTGGAAAACTTTATAGCCAGGAGAAAACAGAAGAGGAAGAAATAAAGAACTACTTAAAGGATAGAAATCTCCCTATAATAACATATGAAATGAATGAGATGTTAAATAACAAAATTACGATGAAGGAGATGAAGGTGGCTATTCAAAAGCAAAAAAATAACAAAACTCCAGGACCTGATGGTATCCCCTCTGAGTTCTATAAAGAGATACAGGGACCTGTAGAAATATTACTGTTGAACATATACAATGAAGCTTTAGGGCAATCCAAACTACCAAAGACATGGATGGAGGTGTTCTTTGGGGTCCGTAGCTAGGGCAGAACAGGAGGCGCTGATATCACTTATCCCAAAAGATCCCACAAATACACAGTAAATCAAGAACTATAGGCCAATCTCGCTACTTAATGTGGACTACAAAATATTCATAACCATAATCGCTGAAAGAATCAAAAAAATATTAAATAAAATTATTGATTCAAACCAAAATGGATTTTTGCCAAATAGACATATAAGGAGCAATACAAGAATGATTATGAATTTATTATAATACTATGAGGCCCACCCGGATAAGCAGCTGGCATTAATGTTTGTAGATGCTCAAAAAGCGTTTGACAATCTAAACTGGAATTTTCTTTTTAACCAATTGGAAATTATGAATTTTGGGGAGAAATTTACAGACATGATCAGAGCAATCTATTTGAAACAATCGGCTAAAATAATAATAAATGGGGAAAAAATGGAGAGGATTAGTATAACTAAGGGGGTAAGATAGGGATGTCCCTTGTCACCCCTCTTATTTATACTATCATTGGAAATATTATTAACACAAATTAGACAAAATCAAATGATAAAAGGGTTGAAAATTAAACAGGAGGAATATAAAGTTCAAGCTTTCGCAGATGATCTGGTTTTTATCATAGAAGATCCTTTGGAGACGGGAACCATCTTGATTCATGAAGTGGAAGAATTTGGTAAAGTGGCTGGATAAACAAGGAAAAAACTAAGATATTAACCAAGAATTGTACCAAAAGGCAAGATGAGGAATTGGAAGAGAAACTGGGGATTCAAATTGTCAAAAAGATAAAATATCTAGGAATTTGGTTAACGGCAAAATGTTCTACATTAAAAGAGGATAATTATGATAAATTGGTACAACAAATACAAAAAGATTTAGACATTTGGGCAAAATTACAGATATCTTTAGTCGGTAGAATTGCCGTAATAAAAATGAATATACTACCAAAATTGTTATATTTATTTCAAACGATTCCAATAAGATTAGGGAAAGTATTTTTTGGTCAATTGAATAGAATAATAGGTAAATTTATTTGGTTGGGGAAAAAAGCCTGAATAAAACGCAAACTTCTTCAGGACTCCAAAACCAAAGAAGGCTTTAGCCTACTTGATTAGGAACTATATTATCAAGCAGCGGCAATAACGTGGCTAAAGGATTGGGTTCAATTAAGAAATAAGAGAGTATTAACATTGGAAGGCCATGATCTGGCACGCATTTCTATGGGAAGGAAAAAAACAAAACCTACACATATTTCCAGAGACATCTAGTGCGAAATGCTTTGTTAAATATTTGGGATAATATAAGGAAAAATCACTATATGAAAGTTCCAGTTTGGATTTCAACAATGGAAGCCATAATCTATCCCATCGTATTAGACATAAACAAAGTAATAAGATACTCGGAACTTTTAGATGAATTTGGAAACTTAAAATCAGAGCAGGATTTAAGAAATCAGGGGATAAAAATTTATTGGTGGCCATACCTGCAAATTAGAACAAAATACAAAAAAGACCAGGAACAACATGGTATATATACAGAACAATTGGAACTTGACAAGATATTATTAGAAACGGGAAAAAATGATTACAAAAATGTATAATTTTTTGTTAAAATTCAAAATGGAAGAAGAAACTGTGAAAGAGACAATGATTAGTTGGGTGAGAAATTTCGGTCATAATATTCAATTAGATCAGTGAGGTAGATTGTGGGAGAGAAACTACAAACTAACAATGTCAGCTGCTTACAAGGAGAACCTCTACAAAATGTTTAATCGATGGCATCTGCCATCAGTGAGATTGGCCAAGATGTTCTTGAACAGGTCCCCGGAATGTTGGAGGTGTGGTCATAAACAAGGAACATTCTACCACATGTGGTGGACCTGCCCTAAAATTAGAAAATACTAGTGTAAGGTAAGAAAGTGGCTGGAGGGAATAACAGAACAGAAAATAGAGATGAAGCTGGAACTTTTTCTCTTGGGCATTCTTGAAGAGAAAATGGAGGAAAAATTACAATATATAACAATACACATATTAACTGCAAGTAGAATTGTCTTAGCACAGAACTGGAAACAACCAAATATTCCTCCAGACCAAATTATAATAAAAAAAAATTATGACTGTGCAGAAATGGACAGACTGCCCATGAAAATGAAGGAGAGGGAGGAAACCAAGTACTATCAAATTTGGAACAGATGGTATTCCTGGCTTGAGAGGAGACGAAAAAAATAAAGGATAAACTGTTAAATATCATATGTAGAAGGTAAAATTGTTGAAGAAATATAGGATATGAAATTGAACTACGAATAGAGGTAATTATAATATAAATAAGGTTGTAATTTAAGATAGAGATATAGAGAATTAGAACTTTTGTAAATATGACAGAGATACCGATATAGAAAAGCTGTTATTAGTGGAAAAATTTTGTTATGTTGTTTTTCTATGGGTTTTTTTCTGTGTTGTACTTTTGTACTGTGTTTTAAATGTTGGAACTTCAATTAATACTATTTAAAAAAAAAAAAAGAATGACCCAAGATGACTTTTGGGTGGCTATGGACTCACCTGGGAAGAGGAATCTTGAAGATTACAGCTCCTTGTGAGACTAGCCAGAAAGTCAGTGGCCTTTTTTTTTTTTTTTTACATCTCTTCCTACTGGCAGAATGTTTTTGTAAGTATGCCTGGAACTTGCAATAGCAATAGCAGACTTATATACCACTCCACAGTGCCCTCTCTAAGGGGTTTACAAGATCAGCATATTGCCCCCAACAATCTGGGTCCTCATTTTACTGACCTCGGAAGGACCGAGTCAACCATGAACCGGTGGGAATCAAACTGCCAAACTCACTGTGCCACCACTGGCTCTTAACTTCACTTTTTTTTTTCTTTCAATTTATATACCGCCCTTCTCCCTAAGGACTCAGGGCGGTGCACAGCCAGAATTAAGAACATGAACTACAAATATTAAGAACAATTAAAATATATATAAATTTGGCCCAAAAATTTAAATTTTTGAACTTTTGGTTTTGTTTTTTATCTTTAAATGTTAATTGGCTCGCTAAATGCTGATTTATTTCAACCCCCAACTGGACTCTTTCTGCTATTTCTGCTTTGTCTTTGATTTATTTGATTGTTTACACCAGTTTCTGCTTTCTCGTATGGAAGCACAGCTCGTGTCTTTACATGGTGAAAGTGTTTATATTTGGATTACATTTTGTTGAATATTCACTACAGGGAATCTGTTGAATATTTGTTGAATATTCACCACAGGGAAACCTTGAAAAAAAGGTTTTGGATCAAAATAGTTCCTTTGATTTGTTTGGTGTTCTAGTTCTGCTTATTTACTTCATCAAGCAACAACATATTGGATTACAGAGAGGAAGCTGACACATGGGGTGCGGGAGAGACTGCTTAGCATCATGCAACCTCTAGCTGAATTTTTTTTCAAAAGGTTTGATGAACTCATACAGATCATGGAAAATATTCTGAAGAAACCAATCCTAAATACTTTACATCCACAAAAGAAATTTGTTTTTAAAGCAGCAGATTCATTGGCAAGAATTATACACTCAAAAACAATACAAACAACATAAATTGTAGAAGGCACTCAGAGCCAAGAGTGTGATTCTGTGGCAGTAAATTGGCTGGGAAGAAACATGAATCCAGGAACAGGGCGTCTCCATATGCATTCTTGAAATGAAGCTTAATCCTGTGGTTTTATGTATTAGTAGAGAACCCTCTGGGTGGATAAGGGGTAAATGGGTCTTTTTAAGGTATTTGAAGGAGAATGGGAATTATTACATTTAATTGGGAACAATCTCATTTGGCTTTTTGGGGAGAAGATAAATTGGTTTTGGAAATTGGTCTTAACTGTATTTAATCAATCAGCAACTGATAAGAGATGGCATTAAGCATCAAAGAATGCTTTGATCCGGGACCAATTAGGATTAATTTTTGAGATGATCTCTGATTGAAGTGGTAGTAAATTTTCTACAAGTTGATTACAATAACAGTTTTTTAAAAAGAGAGTTTTTGAATTTCAACCTTCTTTCTTTTTTTATTATTATTAATAATCTTTACTGCTTTTATACATTTCTATAATATTTCTATAATTTTTTGTTAACTATTTTGTTATTAATATAGTATATAGATGACAGGCTAACAATCTGCAAACAGATTTAGTAGTTTAAAACACTTTTGGCCTGGTTTGCAAGGAATCGGAAATTAACGTTGTATTATATTAATCAGCATTCAACTAAGGAGGCTGTTATGTGTTAGTCTATTTTTATAAGACACATTGTTTTGTTAGTTGTTTTATGTCTTTTGGGCTTTTTAAAAAAATATTTTGGTGTTTTGTATTTAACCTTCTTTGAATAAACTAAATATTATGGAGGGTGGATTTAAAAATAATAGAATGAATGAATATTATTTTTAACTATTATTGCATTTAAATTGTTCCAGAGGCATAGGTTTTATTTGCTTTTGTGCTTGTTTTGGATCAGCTACCCTTTACCTATATCTTAATATATTATTAATCATATTTCTTATGTATTTTTTCTGTTATATTGATCTTATAACAATGTGTTTTCTTATTTTCTGTCAGTGAGGCATTGTTACTAGAAATTCTATTTTGATGAAATACATTTAATTTCACTTTTGTCAATTTCAGCATCTGAACCCAATCTCAAATTGCGATCTAGATTAAAGCAGAAGGTTGCTGAAAGGCGCAGCAGTCCATTGTTAAGACGAAAAGATAGTCCTGTAGCTACAGCTCTTAAAAAACGTCCATTAGATGTCACAGGTAAGTTGGAATGGCACCATTTTACTACATTTTAATTTCAAAACAATCAGATAGATTGGGAAGTAATTATGAAGATTAAGACAATTGCAATGATCTTAATTGTTGTTATAATGTTCCAGAAATAATAGTACAGTAGGAGGTAAGGAGATAATAAAAAAGGATAGAGCTGCTGCTTGGAGAAGATAATAAGATGATAGCAGGTGATGATGGTTAGAGGGCAGACCGTTTCAGCTCTCATTTTTTTCACTTTCATTCTCAAATGGACCTAAACGTATTAACACAGGGAGGGAAAAGCTATACAAATTAAGGGAAGAATTAGTTAAGGAGCATCTGCCTTCAAGTTTAAATCTTCAGGATGGGAACAGCTATATTCAGGAAGAAGGTTGCAAAAATTATATCAGAACTTATGATCCCTATGATCTTTGAGAAATCACAGAAGACTGAAAAAGATCAGGTACTGTTCCTCTTTGGTCTCTAAAAATATTTTCATTGCTTTTTTTAATATTGTAAAGAATTTTGAAAACCAGATTAAATAATTATCCAGTTCAATTTACACTTTTAACAAAGTTATTTTAAGGCAGTTTCTCACATTCCATCCTCTCCCAGGCTCAAGTATCTCTGTTGCAGTGGTCCTGTTTTTTCCCCTGTATTCCAAGGTCATCTAGAAATTATTTCACAAAAGCATCAGTATAGGCACAATACTAGGAAGCATAAGAGGTCTTGAGAGGAACCAACATTGTAATAGAGCAGCAAATAAAGCAAATGCAATCTTAGGCTTTATCACAAAAATCTAGTGAGGATTCAAATAAGTCCTTATTGTTCTGTTCTGCATTGGTCATGCCATACAGGTAGTCCTTAACTTACGACCACAATTGAGCCCAAAATTTTTGTTGCTAAGGATGACATTTGTAAGTGAGTTTTGCCCCATATTATGATCTTTCTTGCCACAATTGTTAAGTGAATCATTGCAGTTATTTATTTTATTTTATTTATTTATTTATTTAATTTGTATACCGCCCTTCTCCCAGAGGGGACTCAGGGCGGTGAACAGCCAAAATTAAAAAACATACAAATACAAAAGTTAAGATAATTAAAAAAGAATTAAATCATTAGCTTCCCAATTTAAAACCCCCAAATCCATAAAATTTAAAATCCCAATTAAAAACCATTTAGGCTAGGCTGGCTTGGTGGAATAAAAACGTCTTCAGGGCTTTATGGAAGGTCCGGAGGTCCAGGATCAATCATATTCCAGGAGGCAGCTCGTTCCACAGGGCGGGTGCCCCCACAGAGAAGGCTCTCCCCCTGGGGGCCGCCAGCCGACATTGCCTGACCGACGGCACCCTGAGGAGGCCCTCTCTGTATTGGCCGGTGGGAGGTTATCGGTAGCAGCAGGCGGTCTCGCAGATATCCTGGCCCTAAGCCATGGAGTTCTTTAAAGATGAGAACCAGCACCTTAAAGCGCACCCGGAAGACCACTGGGAGCCAATGCAGCTCGCGCAGGAGAGGTGTTACGTGGGAGCGCCATGTCGCTCCCATAATCACCCGCGCGGCTGCATTCTGCACCAGCTGGAGCCTCCGGGTGCTCCTCAAGGGGAGCCCCATGTAGAGAGCGTTGCAGTAGTCCAGGCGTAATTATTAAATTAGTAACACAGTCATTAAGTGAATCTGGCTTCCCCATTGACTTTGCTTGTCAGAAGACTGCAACACTACAACTGTCATAAATATGAGTCAGTTGCCAAGTGTCTGAATTTGGATCACATGACCATGGGAATGTTGCAACTCTAGTAAGTGTGAAGAATAGTCATAAGTCACTTTTTTTATTGCTGTTATAACTTTGAATGGTCACTAAATGAACTGTTGCAAGTCAAGGACTACCTGTAGCTAGAATGTTGCATCCAATTGTGGCACAAATTTTAGGAAGGATATTGTGAAGTGTAAGTAACCCGGAAGAGGAATTGAGTTCAAAGCACTAAAAGTTTATTACATGCTACCTATTTACAAGAATCTGATCTACTAATGGTCAAGCCAAGTTGGTGCTAGATAATTCCCTTGTGAGAATGTAGCAACCTCAAACTGATGGTGCATTTAACCCTGCCCTTGGACTCAGCCTGCTCAGCTCCTACAGACATAGACTAACTGAAGCATGTCCACAGGGGAGCATCCAAAGTGATAATAAGAAATTTGGAAGAAAAAAATTATGAGGGACAGTTGGAGACATTACATGTCTTTAGTTTGGACAAGACTGTGGGAATAGCTGTCTTCAACTATCAACAGGGCTGTGATGTAGAAGATGGGATAGATCTGTCCAGTGTTGTTCCAGAAGACAAACAGTAAGTTTAAGTTACACGAAAACAAATTTCAATGGCATCAGGAATAATGTCTGCAAAAGCTAAGTCAGCAAAAGAAAGATAATGGATCCTTTCATTGGAAGTGTTTAAATAGTCACTTGGATGACCACATGCCAGGGAAGCTGTAACGATGGGATTCATATGGTATCATATACAACCATAGAGATGGAAAGGGCCATTCAGATGAAACTCCTTGATCAGTGTAAGAATCTAAAGTGTCTTTATCATTGCATTGAACATATTCAGTGAAAAAATGTCACCAACTCTTCCCTTGGAATCAGCTCTTTAAATTTTAAAACTGGGGAAGGGATATTTGCTGTCAGGATATTGTTCCTAAACATTCAACCAGAATTTGTCTCCCTGTGAGCAAAGTCAGTGTCTCTTCCCTGCACTCTTATAGAGAACAGCCAAAATAACTTCTATGTGACATTCCTTCATATCCTTGAAGAGTACTATTATATTCCATTTAATCAGTTGATTTATTTTTATTTATATATTATTATTATTATGGTTCATAGCACAGTCAGCCAGATATTCAGATTGGATTTGGCATTTTTATCCACCTTTTGAGTCCTTCTCCAGAACCTGGGATAGGCAGATGTTGGTGTTTGATTGTGTTAGAAGTATCGTCTCAGGATGTAAATTGTTCTAAGTAAAGCTATTATTATCAAATTTAGAGACTGCCCATCTTATTCACAGCACAATTCTGGATAATCTACAATTAAAACCATAAAAACCTATATAAAAGCATATTTCAATAAAAGACAGTTAAAACAAGAATAGAATAATTAAAAAGGAAAATGGAGAGCCTTCAAAGCACTAACCCAACCCCAAGGTTGCATACTCTTTAGTGAGTCCCATGCAAATCAGCAGAGCCAGGTCTTCAAATTCTTCCAAAAACCAGGAGAATGAGGACCTACCTCACCTCTGGGGGTATTCAGAAGGGGGGGGCAATGGCAGAGAAGCCTCCCTTCCTGGACTCTGCCAGTCAAAATACTTCAGCTGACAGAATCCATAATATATCTTCTCTACCTTACCAGATGTGATGGTCTGAATTAATAAGGAGAAGATGATTCCGCAGTAACCTGGCTCTGTGTAATGTAGGGCTTTAAAGATCATAACCAATATCTTGAATTGGACCCAGAAGCAAACCAACACTCAATGGTTTGGGTGCGCTCAAAATTGGTCACACAGTCGAATTCTGTATCAGGGGAAACTTCCAGATACTCTTCAAAGGTAGCCTCATGCAATGCAGGTAATCCTACAACCATTTGTATAGAGACTGTTCAAAGTTACAATGGTACTGAAAAAAGTGATTCAGGATTGTTTCTTGTGCTTATGGCTGTCACAGATTCCCCACAATCACACGATCAAAATTTAAGTGTTTGCTAAATGGCATATATTTTGATGGTTGTAAGTCCGAGGCTCATATGATCATCATCTGCAACCTTCCCAGCTGGTTTTGATAAGCAAATAAGGGAAGATGGGTTCACTTAATATGATTCACTTAACAATTATAGTGATTAGCTTAACTGTGGCAAAAAAGGTCATAAAATCAGGCATGACTCACTTAACAACTGCCTTGCTTAGCAGTAAAATTCTGGTCCCAATTGTAGTTGTAAATTGACAACTTCCTGTAATCCAAGTGAGAGATGACTAGAACATGAGTGACTAAGAGAAGGGCCTCCCTATTCAGGAAGGAGAGTAACTGGTGCACAACATGAAGTTGAACTTCTCACCATGACTGCCTGCTGGTTCTTTGAGCAGAGGTCCAGGACTGAGAATCAATGTGTTTCAGAAAAGATTATTAATCTATACAAAGTCAGCAGCTACATAACGATCTGGTAGTACATGATCTAGTTTCCATAGACCTCACAAATATTTAATACTTGTTAAGGATATTAATAAACATTTTTAACATATTTCAGAATCTGCATGCAATAGTGCTCCTGGATCTGGCCCTAGTTCTCCAAACAATAGTTCCAGTAATATAAACACTGAAAATGGAGTTGGATCAGTTATAAATATACAAACAGAGGTAAGATACATTCCTTTGCTTAATTCTAATAAATTTCTATAGTATACCATGTGACATTTTTTATTGTGGAAGAAGGTACTTCATTGAGGATGTTAACAATTTTTAAGTATATAAATGGACTTCTTGAAAATGCTTCCTCTTTTCTAATTACAGTAGATCTGTAATATTTGGGCTCTCTATCATGTTAAAAAAACCTACTTTTTAAAAGGGTTTAGTATGAAAGCTGATAATATTTTACTATTTGGAAGTATTGATATTACATTAAGGCAATGGATGTATTTAGTTGCAGGGTTTTTAAAATTTCATCTTATGCTCAGGGAAGGTAGGATCCATGGAATCTATTCTATAAGCTTAATTCTCCTTCTGTGAGCAGAAGTTTTTTCATTAATATAACAAAACTTTTTTTATAGTCCCATATATAGAAGAACAACAAATATGAAAACAAGCTCATGAGAACATCTAGAAGATAAAGGAGCAAATGAAACTTGTAGCAATGACAGAAACTATTAAAGATTGATAATTGCATGTATTGAAAAATGTTAAAGTTGTTACCACTAACAATATGGAGAAAAACTCTGTAAACGTCATGTCACTAATTGAGAAGCCTCTAAGGTATTTATTTGCTTCACATCTGAGAGAGTATCTTTGAGGTCTTGGATTGCTGTGGTGCACAGTTATCTTAAAAGCAGTCTTTCAGCTATTATCTTCTAACTCACAGAGGGCTTTAATAACAAAGCAGGTCACTGATTTTAGGAAGTTTTTAACACACCTGATCCAGATTTTTAAAAAATTAGAAATAGGCCTTATGCTATATTATATACCTCATCCCCCACTTGTTCCATGTTAATGTTAAAAGAAATGGAAGTCTTATATTAAAAGCCAAAGGCTCTTCCATTTCTTTTTAGAAGTTCCAGGTAGCAACTGCAGTAGTATTGTACTTGAATCAGGAGATTCACCAGTGTGCTGAGCAGAGAATCCAAGGAATGGGTTAACTCTGCTCTTCTCTTGGAGGCTGAGTCAGTCAAACTTTTCGTCTCTCCTCCTTTGCCTGCGCATGCCCAGTTTTGATTCAGTCTTTGATCAGAGGAGACATGCAGAAGAGTGCTCTTAGAACAAAGAACAGAGTTATTCCTTGGATTATGGAAATTTAAAGTAAGGTCCGCGTAAGCCTTCACAGGACAGCGAACGGCTGGCTAACTCCCTTGGTCTGTCCGACATAGCAGCTTCACCTTTTTTAATCGGCTGGCTTCCCGGTCTGTCCAGCACAGCCGCCCTCATCACGGCTGGCTCCCCGGCTAGTCTGGCAAAGCCGCCTCGCCCTGTCCATTGGTTGGCTCCCCAGTCTGTCTGGCATAGCCACCTTTACCATGTTTGGCTTCCCCTGCCCATCCAACAAAGCCATCTTCTCCCCGGTCTGTCCGGCATAGCTGCTATTGTTACGGCTCCTGAATAGAGCAGAGGCTCCTACCCAGGCCCAACAGGCATCGGAGAGGGCTGGAGTCACTGCCCGGTTGAATACCGGGGCATACTCAGAAGCGGCAAAGAGGGGAAAAAAAGCCGTGGCATCAAGGTTCTGCATAGGAACAAGCCTGCCTTGTCTGGAGGGACAGAAAGCAAAATGGAAGATTTCACGACCCCAGGAGTGCCAAGGGGGAGTGAACAGGATCAGGGATTGCCGATCCAGACCCAGAGCCATCCGAAAAGCTCCTCAGGGCCGAAGTTGGCCACTAAAGAAGCAGCGGCTAAATTAAAGGCTAAAGCGGAGGAGAAGGACGCCTGGAAGCGCCAGAAAGCCATTGACAAAAGAATTGCCATGGCGAAGAGGGAAGCGGAGAAAAGGAGGGGGTAAAGTTCCCCTAGAGAGGGAAAGGTTGAAATTACTCATGCTTTACCAGCACAGCACCTAAACCAGCCAATCGAGGTAAAGAAACAGATTCCACTATGTTCTTAGGTCAGGTCACCAGATGGCGCCAGAGAGCAATTTTCTCAGCCATCCCTTTTAACAGATAGCAATGAGGTTTTTATAGAGCCATCTCCAAAGAGGATGAAAGCTGCAGCAGAGGCCACCTTTATACCCACGGCTGTGGGACTTTGCCCAAGGGAAAGTCAAGGTCCAGAAATTGTTGACCAGATGAAAATTATGATTTCAGAAGCCATAGCACAGGGCATTGCTACAGGCCTACAGCAGGGATGTCAGGTTGTTCCTGTAGCTCCTGAAACTCCCCTGCACCAAGACCAATATATAGCATCCCAGCATCAAAGAGATCTAGCAAACTTCCAAAGGGCTCACTCATCCCCTGCCTCCATGCAGAGCGGGGTATCGCTCTGAAGAAATGAA
Organism: Pantherophis guttatus; assembly: GCF_059756535.1. Classification (NCBI taxonomy): domain Eukaryota; kingdom Metazoa; phylum Chordata; class Lepidosauria; order Squamata; family Colubridae; genus Pantherophis; species Pantherophis guttatus. The sequence goes on along the minus strand of NC_142063.1, from coordinate 180,188,671 downwards.
GACTTAAAAGAAGATGGAGCTATCTGAGAATGACGAGATGGCTCCAGACCCCCCCGGCCTTTGCAGGGCTCTTTCGTCCAGTGCTCTTTAAATTATTATTTAAGGCCAAAGCAGAAATGCACCTAGGGGCTGACCCTGCTACAATGGAGTCAGCATTAGACCTAATGAACTCAAGTGAGTTGTTCTTTTCAGAGCCAACCTGGGAGAGTGCGGAAATTCCACCACCTAAACTATTCAGGGACATGATCCTAAGACAATGCACCCAACCAGAGATATACCCTCCCCCAAACGGTAGCGACAAGAGATTTTATAATGTGGCTCCAGACTTCTCCGAGACACTGCAACCACCAACTATAGATGGCCCTGTAGTGGCCTTAACATCCTCTATCATCTTGTCTAACGACACAGAGGATATTCTGAAAATAGAGGATAAAAAGGCAGAACTCGGGTGAAATGCTCCCAGTTTGGACTGGATCGCCCAATCCGGTAGCGATGATGGCGGGTGGTTCAGAGAACCGGTAGCAAAAATCCCGCCCCTCCCCCCCGCCCAGCTGAGCCGCGCGATCATCAACCTCTTCGGCCAAAAAAAAAATGCTTTTAAAAATTAAAAAAAAAGCCCCTGATGATCGCGCGGCTCAGCTAGGATCGTCAGAGGCTTTTAAAAGCATTTTTTTAAACAACCTCTTCAGCCGAACAGATTGTAGAAAAAATGCTTTTAAAAGTAAAAAAAAAAAAGTTGGCCATGCCCACCCAGTCACATTGCCCTCACCAAACCACGCCCACAGAACCAGTAGTAACAAATTTTACATTTCACCACTGGCGGAACTGACCCTCTACAAGATGCATTAGGTGGCTGCCTGGGCAGTCAAAGCAGCGACAGCTGCCTCATTCTTCAACAGGGCCTCATTGCTCTGGCTCCGTCAAATGCTGGAGAGAGCTTCCCCTCGTGACCTCCGCTTCCACCAGGACATTAACAAACTGATAGTGGCTACAGAATTCTTGGTGGATGCCACCTTGAATGCTGCCAAATTTGCTTCAAGGGCCATTGGTTTTTCGGTGGCAGCCCATCGCCTACTGTGGCTTCGCCATTGGCAGGCGGACATGAAGTATAAGTGGAAACTAGCCTCTGCTCCTTTCAAGGGTAGCAAGCTGTTTGGAGAGGCTCTAGAGCCCATTCTAGTGGAGACCAAGGACAGAAGAAAAGTCCTGCCTTCACTTTAGAAACGAGCTGACTGTCGCGCTTCACTGTATTTCTGTAGGCATTCCTTTTGGCCCACAGACACGGGGTTTGACTCAACTCAATCCCAGAGGACATACACCCACAGACAAGACTGACAACCAGACAGATCTGGGTCCAGGGACAGAAATAGACAACATTTCCAAGGCATGCGACCATTTCGTGGCACAGGCAGTCACCCCTTTCATCACTCCAAGTGACAGCAGACCCAACCCTCCAATTGGCAGGCGCTTAAGCCTATTCACCAGTCAATGGGAAACAACTACAACAGATACCTGGGTCCTGAATACGGTAAGACTAGGTCTGACCCTCAAATTTCTCTCCACACCCCCAATTTCTTCATAAGTTGCCCCATAGCAAGGGACAAGACAAAAAGGAGTCTCATGGAGACAGCAGTCCAACATTTGCTGGACATTCAAGCCATTCAACCAGTCCCAAAGGACCGGCAGGGGTTCTACTCTATCCTATTTGTAGTCCCAAAAACCTTGTGGGGGGGAGGAGAGCAATTCTGGACCTGAAAAGATTGAACAAGCATCTAATTTACCAAAGATTTAAGATGCAGTCTCTCCAGTCAATCTTGGAGAGCATTCGAGAGGGCGACTTCCTAACATCCATAGACGTGATGGAGGCGTACCTCCACGTACCTATCCTGCCATCCCACCGGCGGTTCCTGCGGTTCCGCTATGCGGGTTGACATTATCAGTACAAGGCCCTACCATTCGGCTGCTCTTCAGCGCCCAGGACTTTCACCAAATTTCTGGTGGCTCTGGCGGCACACTTCAGGGCGATTCCAGTATGCATCCAGTGTTTCCTGGATGATATATTAATACAGTCCTCATCTCACCTCCGGGCGACAGAGGACCTGCGACTCACAATCCGGGTTCTACAGGATTATGGATTCACAGTCAATTTCAACAAAAGCCACCTGGCTCCTTCCAACCGATTGTTACACCTAGGGCAGTAATAGATACCAGGTCGTGTGAGGTCTCCCTATGGTATTCTGCATAGCAATCGTCCCCTGGGCACGCCTGCACAGCAGAATCTTACAGTAATTCCTCCTGCCCTACCAAAGATCCGGCAGGAGCAACTCAAATACTAGGGTTCAGGTCCCACGAAAGGTACTTCAATACTTCCAATGGTGGATGTCCTAGGCCAGTGATGGCAAACCTTTTTGCCATTGCATGCCAGGAAGGGGGGGGGAGGTTCGCGCGCATGTGTGCCCACACCCATAATTCTATGCGCCCTGCCCTGCACATGTGCACGCAACTCCCCTCCCCTCGCTCCTGGCACGTGATGGCCTGGTAGGCCCGTTTTTCTTTCTTACCTCTCTCCAGATCCTTTCTATGCATCTGGAAAGGGCAAAACAGCCTTTCCCACTCCCTCAGAGGCCCTCAGGATGCCTGAAACGGCCCATTTCCCAACTCCCGGTGGGACAGGAAGTGATGTTTTTTGCTGTCCCCAGCCTCCATAGCCTCTCTAGGAGTCTCTGGAGGCTAAAAAATGTCCCTTCCTGTCCCACCCGGAGTTTGGAAATGGGCCCTTTCAGGCCTCCAGAGGGCCTTCGAGGGGGTGGGAAAGGCTGTTTTCACCCTCCGCAGATACACAGAGAGGATCTGGAGCCAGGTAAGAAAGAAAAACGGGCTTCCCCCCCCCCAAGGCCCTCTGGAGGCAGGAAACAGCCTGTTTCCCTACTTCTGGTGGGCCCAGAAGGCCCAAAAATCAGCTGGCCGGCGCGTGCATAAGCGCCAGAGCTGAGCTGGCGTGCCCACTGATATGGCTACGCATGCCACCTTTGGCACGTGTGCTATAGGTTTGCCATCATGGTCTTAGGCCATAGCCAAGGGATGTGTTTTCAAGGAACCCAGTCACATGACCATCACCACAGATGCCAGCCTCTTTGGCTGGGATGCCCATTTCCAATCCCAGATGGCACAAGGACAGTGGTCCCAGGCAGACCTGAGGAACAATATCAACTGGCTGGAACTCAAGGCAGCCCACTTGGCCCTTAGTCAGTTCCAGCACACAATCTCTGGACACCATGTGCTCATTCTGATGTACAATGTGGCCACCAAGGCTCATATCAACTGCCAAGGGGGCACTCACTCCAGATCTCTCATATAATTGGGTCTCTAGGCAGAGAGGCATCAGAGCGGAAGACATCTCTGGGACATTGAGTGTACATGCAGACTGGCTCAGCAGAATCACAGTCGACCACTCAGAGTGGTGCCTACACCCTGACCCGTTCAGGGAACTATCAGAAAGGTTCAGCCCTCTGATCCTGGACCTGTTCACTTCCCCGTCAAATGCCCAGTTACCCAGATCTTACACCAGGTTTGCAGCACCGGAGGCGGAGGGAGTCAATGCACTCCACAATCCATTGCCCCAAGGGCTACTATACGCCTTTCCTCCTCTCCCCCTAATTCCAGGGGTAATCAAGAAGGTGCTGGCAGAGAGGGCAGAGATCCTGCTCCTGGCTCCCCACTGGCCCAGATGCCCATGGTACGCAGATCTGGTCAGCCTGTCGGTATCCAGACCCTGGAGGATCCCTCAGGACAGAATCTTTCTCAGTCAGGGGGCCTTAGTTCATCCAGAACCACAATGGCTCCAATTGACAGTTTGGCATTTGAGCGGAGAAGTCTGAAGCAGAGCAATTTCTCCAAGAAAGTCATAGAGACGATCCAGGCCTCTAGGAGGCCTTCAACTAACAGAATCTACAATTCAACATGGAGGGCCTTCTGTGACTGGTGCTCCAAAGCTCACCTTGATCCCACCTCTGTTTCAGTGGCCCAGATTCTGGAATTCCTTCAGGACTGGCTAGACAAAGGCCTGTCCCCTAATACCATACTCAGACAAGTAGCAACTCTGGCCTTATTTTATCCTGTGGGAACCTGGAGTCCCTGGCTTAACACCCAAGTGTGCGCAGTTTCATTAGAGGCACCGCTAACCTAATGCCTCCTGTAGTGCACAGGTACCCCACATGGGACCTGCCTAAAGTACCACAAGCTCTCACCTCGGCACCCTTTGAGCTATTACAATCAGCCAGCTTACGCTTCTTCACTTTCAAGGTGATCTTTCTCTTGGCCATCACCTCAGCCAGATGAATATCGGAACTGGTGGCCCTCTCTACAAGGGAGGACTTTTGCATATTTCATCCAAACAGGGTGATTCTAGGTTTGGACCCTTCCTTCCCTCCCAAGGTGAATTCCTTGTTCTACAGGGCACAGGAAATAATCCTGTGCCCTGTGGATAATCTTGCACAGACTTCTGTCCGGGACTGACCACTTCTTGGAGAAGAAATGGCACACTTTGGACATTAGGAGGACCCTCCACACCTACATCAAGAGAACAGCCTCTCTTAGAAAGATAGAATCACTGCTGGTGTCTTTTCAGCCCTCTATGCTGGGTAACAAGGTTACTCCATCGACCATAGGCTGGTGGATACGAGCATTGCCAAAGTCTACAAGCTTCAGGCTCTCCCAGTGCCTAGGCGAGTGACAGCCCATTCAACCAGAAGTGCAGCTATGACGGCGGTGTGGGCGACACAGGCCTCTATTGAGGACATCTGTAGGGCACCGACATGAACTTCTCTGTCCTCATTCATAAACCACTATAAACTTCGCTTTAGTGGAGGTAGCCTTTGGCAGATGGGTGCTCCAGAAGGTGCATATAACCTTGGGGACTCGGAACCAGACTGCTACCCACCCTTAGGACAGCCGGCTTTGTTATGTCCCATTCATTGAATTTTCTGCTCAGCACACTGGAGAAGGGGCATTGATCTTACCTGATATGCTCATTCTTGGTGTGCTGAGAGAGAATCCAACCCCACCCTGGTGACCGTCTGGTCCGAAGTCCAGAAGTCGACAGATTCAGCACTGAAAATATGTCAAGTCAATCACGACGCCTTCATCAAAACTGGGCATGTGCAGGCAAAGGAGGCATGACCAAAAATTTGATTGACTCAGTCTCCGAGAGAAGAGCAGAGTTAACCCATTCCTTGGATTCTCTCTCAGCTCACCGAGAAGGAGCGTATCAGGTAAGACCAATGCCCCATCTGTCCAACACTCAATTGTAAGAAAGACTTCTGAAATTCATAACAGAATGAGCAGTGTAAGAATTTATCTGTTTCTCTTCTAATAACTGCTTTTTATGTAGATCAATACAATGATTTTTTGGGCCTAAACAGCCTAAATTCATAGTTAGATCTAAATAAATTCCCTGCATATAAATAGTATTTATATTTTTATGTAAAATATGTCAATCAGTGGAATGGCTTGCCTCCAGAAGTTTTGGATGCTTCATCACTGGATGTTTTTAAGAAGAGACTGGATAGCCATTTGCCTGGAATGGTATAGGGCCATGATGGCGAACCTATGGCACGGGTGCCACAGGTGGCACGCAGAGCCATATCGGTGGGCACGCGAGCTCAGCTCCGGCACGCATGCGTGCGACAGCCAGCTGATTTTCGGGCCTTTTGGGCCCACCAGAAGTCAGGAAACACACTGTTTCCGTCCTCCGGAGGGCCTCTGGGGGGGTGGGGAAGGCCGTTTTTGCCCTCCCTAGGCTCCTAGAAAGGCTCTGGAGCCTGGGGAGAGCAAAAAACGGGCCTACCGGGCTCATCGTGCCATCACGTGCCAAAAGTGGGGGGAGCACGGGGGCGGGGCGCATAGAATTATGGATGTGGGCACGCATGCGTGTGACCCCACCGCACTCCCCCCACTTTTGGCACACGATGGCAAAAAGGTTAGCCGTCATTGGTATAGGGTCTCCTGTTTAAACAGGAGGTTGGACTAGAGGACCTCCAATGTCCCTTTCAACTTTGTTATTTTGTATGTGCTTCCCATTTGCTTCCCATTTGCATTTTATGTCTGAGTTACAAACTATTAAAAATCAGCACCAGAAATAGACAATGAATAGAAGTCCTCATAAAATTACTGAGTTGAAAGGGGCTATTTAGGCTGCTAAATCAAATTCTCATGGAATTAAAATAAGAGATCATTCTAATTGGTTTCCCTCCTCTGGCAATGATCTTTCCAATATTTGACCATATAGTTTGATTCATGGATGGTCACTGAAGCTATGAAACATTTAGCTGCTCTCAAGGCAACTTTAGCATATTCATGTTTGAATATGCTTGAAGTCATCTAAAACCAAAGGCCTTGTGGTCTCAAGCACCATTTCTGGTTGTCTGTTTAATTCAGTCTGGAATTATCTTCATCCAATATTCTAGAGATATAGAAGAATAAGATTTTAAGGAAAGAATACAGTAGTTATTAAGTAAGGGTCAATTTAGCCCAAGGAATGAAAGGGAGGGGATCAAGAAAGAAGCTCAAGATAATCCTGCTTTAATTCTGTTTAGAATATGAGAGAGGTAGTAGAAAACTCTGACAAGCTTTCAAGATTATATTGATTGATTATATACCATCACATTGATGTCAATTCTTGGCAACCATATGGAGAGATTTTCATAACGTGTTTAAGTTATGATAATTTGAGTTTGGTCATTTGTATTTCAAGAGAGAACTTCAGGTTGATTTTGAGGATTCATTTTCTTTGTTTCATAGCCTATCTGTGATGACATTCTCAGGAGTCTTCTTCAAAGACCAAATTTCAACAGAGTCAATACTTTTTCTATCCTGCTTCTTCAGAATCCAGCTTTGGTTTTATATTGTTTCATAGGGAAAATAATTGCACAAATCTTCTCTCCTCTCCAGTTTTATACTTCAAGAAATCAAACAAGCAAACTAATACTATGTTTTCCCGAAAATAAGACATCCCCTGATAATAAGTTCAATCGGGCTTTTGAGCGCATGCACTGAAATAAGCTTCCCCCTGAAAATAAGCCCTCCCCGAAAATATTTAAATGCAGAGCTGGAAATCAGGTAAGACGGCAAGAGGAGCCCCATCTTGCTCCATGCGCCCCAAAATAATAAGACCTCCCTGAAAATAAGGCCAAGCACTTATATAAAACAGGGTCTTATTTTGGGGAAAACACGGTATATAGTTGAGACAAGTCTCTTTCTCAGGCTGTGTATTTTACAATAAAAGAGACAAGTATGTGTTAGATAATAAGACTATGCAAAGCATTTGAAAGTGATGCTTCCCCAAATAATTATTAACATAACCAAAATATCTCTCTTCTCAGGATTAAAACAGTTGCATGCTTTGGAGGGCAGTTGTAGATGCCTCAAAGAATGTTCCTGACTATTTGTCCAAGTTTATATATGTAGGAGAAATTTTGTCTGTATATGCACACACAAAGAACTGGGCACAGCCCTTGCAGCACTGTGTGAACCCTTCAAAATCACAGCAGATAGGGATAGGATAGAATAAGATTGGATTGGGTTGGGTTGAATTCTTTATTGGCCAAGTGTGATTGCACACACTTGTTGTTAAAGATAACTACTTAATAGTTGAAGATAAGTACAGGTAGTCCTCAGTTCATTTAGTGACCATTCGAAGTTACAGCGACACTGAAAAAAGTGACTTACCACCGTTTTTCACACTTATGATTGTGGCAGAATCCCCATGATCAAACAATCAAAATTCAGATGCTTGGCAAGTGGCTCATATTTATGATGGTTGAAGTGTCCTGGGGCACCTTCTGCAACCTTCAGACAAGCAAAGTCTATGAGGAAGCCAGGTTCACTTAACCGTGTTACTCCCTTAACAACTGCAGTGATTCACTTAACAATTGGGGCAAGAAAGGCTGTAAAAATGGAGCAAAATTCACTTAACAAATGTCTCACTCAGAAACAAATTTTGGGCTCATTTGTGGTCATAAGTCAAGGGCTACTTGTACTTTCTTTTTCTTTTTTTTTTTTTTTTGCTCCTTGTGCAAATCCTTTGTAAAATTTCATGTAGCTGTAAGAATAATGAAAGAAAACTGCAATTTAACCAAGCAATAGGGTACAAACATTTAAAGATTTATTCAGTGGCAATGAATAATAATTCTTCTCTGCCATCATCATTTTTGCACAAAGCTTTTTATATAGTCACAAGAAGGAAAATGGAATACTGTGGTTTATTATTTTTTATGAATAGCTTACACAGTTCTCCAGATAAAATCATTTGTGCTCTCACTGATTGCATGGTATATTTAATACAGAACTGTTACATTATAGTTTATCCTCTGTTTGTCCAATTATATATGGGTATGTTTTAAATCCCCTTCATGGATTAATGTCTTGTCGTGGCGAAGAGGGTTGCATAGCTCAGTGAAGCTATGAGCAATGCCATGCAGAGCCACCCAAGATGGGCAGGTCATAGCAGAGAGTTCTGACAAAACATGATCCACTGGAGAAGGAAATGGCAACACACTCCAGTATCTTTGCCATGAAAACCCCATGGACAGTACCAAAAGAAAAAAAGATATGATGCCAGAAGATGAGCCCCTCAGGTCGGAAGGTGTCCAATATGCTACTGGGGAAGACCCAGAGGGCTGATTGTTGTTTCAATGAAGAAACAACTGATACTAGTAGCACCAGAAAGAGTGAAGCGACTGGGCCAAAGCCGAAAGGATGCTCAGCTGTGGATGCATCTGGTGGGGAAAGGAAAGTCCGATGCTGTAAAGATTTTTTCTCCATAGGAACCTGGAATGTAAGATCCATGAATCAAAGCAAGCTGGACGTGGTCAAACAAGAGATGACAAGACTGAACATCAACATCTTAGGAATCAGCAAACTAAAATAGACAAGAATGGGTGAATTTAATTCAGAATACCATCAGGTATTCTACTGCAGGCAAGAATCCCTCAGAAGAAATGGAGTAGATTTCATAATCAATAAAAGAGTAGGAAAAGCAATACTGGGATACAGTCCCAAAATGACAGAATGATCTCAGTTCGAATCCAAGGCAAACCATTCAATATCACAGAAATCCAAGTCTATGCCCTAACCACTGGTGCTGAAGAGGATGAAATTGACCGGTTCTATGAAGCCCTATAGCACCTTATAGAATTAACACCAAAAAACCAAAACACCTTATCATCATGGGGGATTGGAATGCTAAAGTAGGAAGCCAAAAGATAACCAGAATAACAGGCAGGTTTGGCCTTGGAGTACAAAATGAAGGGCACAGGCTGATAGAATTCTGTCAAGATAATACGATGGTCATAGCAAACACTTTTTTCCAACAACCCAAGAGACGACTCTACACATGGACATCACCAGACGGTCAACACAGAAATCAGATTGACTATGTGCTCTGCAGCCAAAGATGGAGAGGCTCTATACAGTCAGTAAAAACAAGACCAGGAGCTGACTGTGGCTCAGATCATGAGTTTCTTGTTGCAAAATTTAGGCTTCAATTGAAGAAAGTAGGGAAAAGCACTAGGCCACTCAGGTATGAACTAAATCATATCCCTGATGAATATACGGTAGAGGTGACAAATAGTTTTAAGGAATTAGATCTGATAGATAGAGTGCCTGAAGCAACATTGTACAAGAGGTGGCAACTAAAACCATCCCAAAGAAAGGCAAGAAAGCAAAATGGTTGTCTGAGGAAGCTTTGCAAATAGCTGAGGAAAGAAGGAAAGCAAAAGGCAAGGGAGAAAGAGAAAGATACACCCAGTTGAATGCAGAATTCCAGAGAATAGCTAGAAGAGATAGGAATGCATTCTTAAATGAACAGTGCAAAGAAGAAAACAGTAGAATAGGAAGGACCAGAAATCTCTTCAAGAAAATTGGAGATATGAAGGGAACATTTCATGCCAATATGAGCATGATAAAGGACCTAACAGAGGCAGAAGAGATTAAGAATAGGTGGCAAAATTACATGGAAGAATGAGCTTAACATCCCTGATAACCATGATGGGGTGATCACTGACCTCGAGCCAGACATCCTAGAATGTGAAGTGAAATGGGCCTTAGGAAATCTGAGCAAGAACAAAGCTAGCGGAGGAGACAATATTCCAGCTGAGCTATTCAAAATCTTAAAAGACGCTGCAGTAAAAGTGCTACACTCAATTTGCCAGCAAATTTGGAAAATTCAACAGTGGTCACAGGATTGGAAAAGGTCAGTTTACATTCCAATTCCAAAGAAAGGCAATGCCAAAGAATGTTCAAACTATCGCACCATTGCACCCATTTCACATGCTAGTAAGGTTATGCTTAAAATCCTACAAGCTAGGCTCCAGCAGTATGTGGATCGAGAATTACCAGAAGTATAGGCAGGATTTTGAAGAGGCAGAGGAGCTAGAGATCAAATTTCCAACATACGCTGGATCATGGAGAAAGCTAGGGAGTTCCAGAAAAACATCTGCTTCATTGACTATGCTAAAGCCTTTGATTGTGTGGATCACAACAAATTGTGGCAAGTTCTTAAAGAGATGGGAGTATCAGACCATCTTATTTGTCTCTTGAGAAATCTATATGTGGGTCAAGAAGCAATGGTGAGAACTGGACTCGGAACCACTGATTGGTTCAAAATTGCAAAATGAGTCCGGCAAGGCTGTATACTGTTGCCCTGCCTATTTAACTTATATGCAGAGCACATCATGAGAAAGGCGGGGCTAGATGAATCAAAAGTTGTAATTAAGATTGCCGGAAGAAATATCAACAACCTCAGATATGCAGATGTGCATACCATTCTAATGGCAGAAAGCGAAGAGGAACTAAAGAGCCTCTTGATGTGGGTGAAGGAGGAGAATGCAAAAGTTGGCTTGAAACTCAACATTAAGAAAACTAAGATCATGGCATCCGGCCCTCTCAATTCCTGGCAAACAGATGAGGAAGAAATGGAGGTAGTGACAGATTTTATTTTCCTGGACTCCAAGATCACCACAGATGGGGACTGCAGCCAAGAAATGAAAAGATGCTTACTCCTGGGGAGGAAAGTTGTGGCAAATCTAGACAGCATACTAAAAAGCAGAGACATCACCCTGCCAACAAAATTGCGTATAGTCAAGGCTATGGTTTTCCCAGTGGCAATGTCTGGCTGTGGAAGTTGGACCATAAGAAAGGCTGAGCACCAAAGAATTGAGTCCTTTGAACTATGGTGCTGGAGAAGACTCCTGCGAGCCCTTTAGACTGCAAGGCAATCAAACCAGTCAGTCCTAGAGGAGATCAACCCTGACTGCTCTTTAGCAGGCCATCTAATGAGAAGGAAGGACTCACTGAAGAGGAGCCTAATGCTGGGAAAGATTGAGGGCAAAAGAAGAAGGGGACAACAGGTGGCTGGATGGAGTCACTGAAGCAGTAAGCATGAGCTTAAATGGACTGTAGAGGATGGTAGAGGACAGGAAGGCCTGGAGGAATATTGTCCATGGGGTTGCAATGGGTTGGACACGACTTCACAGCTAACAACAACAACAACAACAACAATGTTTTAAATAGCAAACAAGATGACGAATGGGAGTGGACACCCAATGCTGTCTTCTGGTGGTCTCTGTTTCAAGTAGTTTAATAAAAATGCAGTTAAAACGCTATACAAGCCTATATATATGTGTGTGTGTATATATATGTATATGTATGTGTGTATGTATGTATGTATGTATGTATCAGTGGTGGTATTCAAAATTTTTTACTACCGGTTCTGTGGGTGTGGCTTGTTTGGTAGGCATGGCTTGGTGGTTGTGTGACTGGGTGGGTGTGGCTTGGTGGTCATGTGACTATGGGTGTGGCTTGGTGGCTATGTGACTGAGTAGTGTGGCTAGGTGGTCATCTGCCTGGTTGGGCATGGCTAGGTGGTCACAATCCTAGTTCCCCCTATGAGGATTCCTGCATCCAGATCTTTTGCAATCCCCCAAAGAGTCAAAGGAAACCAGATTCCATACAGCTCTGAACCTTTAAGGCAAACCAAATACAAGTGGCCCTCGCTTAATGGTCCATTGCTTAGCAAGTGTTCAAATTTACAACTGACCTCCCCAGAGCTACTTAACCTGTTTTTGGAGTTTTGACAGCCATGCGCGCACACACACACACACACTGTCAGGCATGCCTCCTTTCAACACTCAAGAAAGAAACCCCCCGACTCCATTTTCATAGAGAAAGGTACTTTTACTGAGTGAGAACTGAATGCAACCAAAGAAAAGCAAGGCCTGAAGCAAAGGCATGAAAATCACATATAGAAAACACGCTCCCCAACTTTCCAGCGTAAATCTTCCAATCCACAGGTTTTCCAGGGGTCATGTGGGTGCAAACGTCTGGCAGTGTCATCCTCTTGCTATGCCACGACTGTTGACCTTGAGACGTTATCAGCTTCAAAGAAAATGCTGCAGCAAAGTTTTTTCTTCTCCAGCTCACTTCCCCCCTCCCAATTCCAATAGCTTCCCCCTCCCCCCGTTTCATGGCAGCCGAGCAAGTAAACAATGAAAGAGCGGAGGCTGACATTTGGCCCTCCTGCAGAAGAGACATTATTCCTACAAGAAATCAAAATAACATAAAACAGATGATCACAGAAATAAAGCATGACATAAAACCAGATTAAGGTTTATCAAGATATTTGGAGTGAAACAATTGTACTTTCCTTGGAGCTCTAACATCTTGTTTATTGACCCATTCAGCTTTAGATAATGGGAAATGTTTCCAGGCCACCAAATATTGCACCTTACCACGATGCTTTCTAGAGTCTAAGATTTCCTTGACCTCAAAATGCTGTACCCCCTCAATTAGTATGGGGACAGGAGGAGGTTCTTGGTCTGGACGTAAAGGGGACGAATGCTCCAGTTTCAGCAAACTGACATGAAACACCAGATGAATTCGCCGCAAACTTTTTGGTAACTCCAATTGTACTGTGACTGAGTTAATAATCCGAACTATTGGAAAAGGACCCACATACTTGGGTCCAAGCTTTTTTGACTTTTGGGTAGTTTGCAGGTATTTGGTAGAAAGGTAAACCATATCACCAACCTTATAAGACCGTTCTTGAACCCTCTTCTTATCAGCCTAGGCTTTATGAGCATGATATGCTTCATCCAGTGCCTTACGCGTTACTGACCAAGTGCCACGTAACTGTTCGATCCAATCAACCAAGGAGGGGATTTGTGGGTTTTCCTGAGGCAACTCTGGAATGGGCACAAAATCTTGGCCAGAGGCCACCTTGAAAAGGGTAAACCCCATGCTGCTATGTATGGAGTTCTTATAGGTCACCTCTGCAAACGGCAGTAAATCTGCCCAGTTATCTTGTTGATAATTTATGTAACATCTTAGATATTGTTCTAATACGGAATTGGTTCTCTCACAAGCCCCATTAGTCTGGGGGTGGTGGGCAGAGCTTAACCATTGGGCGGAGCCTAACAACCCTAGGAACTCTTTCCAAAAATGGGAGGTAAATTGAACTCTCCTATCTGAAATTATCCGCTCTGGAGCTCCATGTAACCTGTATACATGTTGGACAAACAATTTTGCCAGCGTTTTTGCAGAAGGGATCTTGGGATATGGGATGAAATGCACTTGTTTAGAAAACAAATCAGTTTTCCAAATAACTCTGTTCCCCCCACTTTCGGGCAATTCTACAATATTTCCTTCCATGAGGCACCCGGTCTGGCAACACTCTGACGCAATCCAGGTGGCTCCCCAGGAGGTCTCTTGGCCGAAGCACACACGGGACAGCTGGCCACATATGCCTCTATGTCCTTTTTTAGTGCGGGCCACCAGAACTGCCGTTTAACTAGATGTAATGTCTTAACGAACCCAAAATGTCCAGCAACCTTGACATCATGGGCGTGCTGTAAAGCTGTCACTCTCAGACTGGCAGGAACATACAACTTGGCTCCCACCCAAGCAAGTCCTTCCCGAAGTGTACACTCATTTGAATGGGCCAGAAATTACTTGTCGGTCTTTAGAGCTTCTCACAGCTGCTTAGTCAAGTCGCCCGACAAGGTTGGATCTGTTTTTGCCTGGGCTCTAGTAACTACTGGTGCCGCCAGTTGTTTTGAGGGGTAATTGGCTGAATCACCTCCTCTCTCACACTATTGTATTGCGGCAGTCTTGAAAGGGCATCTGCCATGAAGTTCTTCCCCCCAGGAAGGTAGTGCAGAGAGAAATTAAATAGTTTGAAGTGTTGAGCCCAGCGGACTTGTTTTGGGGACAATTTTCGTGGTGTTTTCAAAGCTTCTAAGTTTTTGTGGTCAGTCCACACCTCAAAAGGGTGCTTAGCTCCTTCAAGGAATTATCTCCAATTTAACAGTGCCCAACGAACCACAAAGGCCTCCTTCTCCCATATGGCCCATCTCCTCTCGGTCTCCAACAACTTACGAGAGGTATAGGCACAGGGTTGCAGCTTTCCTTCTACGTTTGCTTGTAGTAGCATGGCCCCGATGGGTACGTTGCTGGCGTCAGCCTGTACAACAAAAGGAGCTTCCATGTCTGGATGTTTAAGGACCGGTTCGGCAGCAAACAGCCGTTTTAGTTTCTCAAACGCCGCCTGACAGTCCATAGTCCATTTGAGAGGCTGGGAGGGCTTTGGCCTCTCTTCTCCTTTCGTTTTCAGAAGATTTGTAATTGGTAATGCAATTTTGGCGAAAGAGGGGATGAACTGTCTGTAGAAGTTAGCAAATCCCAGGAAGCTCTGTAGTTGTTTGCGGGTACGTGGTGGGGCCCATTCCAACACTGCCCGAACTTTTCCGGATCCATCTCTATTCCCTCATGTGAGATGCAGTACCCCAAATAGTCAATTTTGGTTTGGTGGAATTCGCACTTCGATAGTTTGGCATACAGTTCCGCAGCTCTAAGTTTTTTCAGGACGGTCCTCACCAACTTTACATAGTCGTTCCATGGTCTCGGTGTAGATAAGAATGTCATCCAAGTAGACCAATACCCCCTTGTACAAGTGTTCATGCAGCACTTCATTAATTAATTGCATGAACACAGCAAGGGCTCCTTGCAGTCCGAAAGGGAGCACCCAAAACTGGAAACATCTTAGCGGGCAGTTAAAAGCCATTTTCCATTCATCCCCTTCCTTAATCGAACTCTATAATATGCCTCCCGTAAGTCCAGTTTGGTGAAAATTTTCCCCTTGCATAGGTGGGCTAGCATGTCCTTCATGAGTGTCAGGGGGTAGACATTTTCTACGCAAATGGCATTAAGGTTTCTGTAGTCGACCACCAAGCGAAAGGGCCCATCCTTCTTCTCCCGAAAAAGTACCGGTGCTGCCACCCGCAGCCTAGCCGGTTGGATAAAACCCTGTCTTAAGTTTTTGTCAATAAAGTCTCGTGGTTCCCCCAGCTCCCGGGGGGGGGTGTCATGGGGTAGATTTTTGGCTTAGGGAGTTTTACTCCAGGAAGTATTTCAATGGTACAGTCAGTTGGCCGGTGGGGGGCAGCACGTCTAATGCCTTCTCGCTGAACACCTCCCGGAGGTCCCAATACTCCTTTGGGATCTTTTCCTCCCCCACAATGTGTTCTGTTGCCGTTGCCACCCCCTCGGCAGTGAGGTTCTTCCCCTTTCTTCCCTGCTTTTTTGGAGCGGATGCGCAAAACTCCTGTTTTCCAGTTTATGCACGGGTTCCATTTACGGAGCCAAGGCAGTCCAAGTATGAGGGGCCGTTCCATGCCCGGGGCCATAATAAAACTAAGAGTCTCCAGGTAATCCCCCATTTGCATCTCGATTGGCTTGGTCACAAAATGGGCTGGGCTTCCTCCTGCCACCGATCCGTCTAGCTGACAGAATGCGATGGGCCTTTTCATTGTTTTTAGTCTTAGGCCCATCTGTTCAACCACATCTGGTCTGATTACGGACCTGGTGCATCCAGAATCTAGGAGGGCTGGCATCTGGCCATGGGCCCCAGTGGATGGTACCCTCAGTTCTACTGGGATGGTCATGGGGCCCCCTTTCTGACTCACCAGGTCGTCGTCATCGGAATCGGTGTCGGTCTCGCTGTCGTCAGCGATGGTCGGAGTTCCCAACTCACCCTGTTTCAGGGGAGTGGACTCAATGACTTCTCCTTTCAGGGCGGTCTCGCAGGCTTTAGCGGACGTTCTATCAGCCTTCTTTCCTCTGGTAGAGGTCGCCTTGGGCGCTGGCTTAGAGAAACACTCAGCGGCTCAGTGCCCCTCCTTTCCACATTTGAAACACGCGGAGGATTTTGGCTTGGGCCCTGCCTTCCCCACCGCTGCCTTTGGCACCCCCTTGTGGAATGAGGAGGGTGGCTGATCCTAAGTGCGCCCACCATGGAGACGGCTTCAGGCCAGGTCGATCTCCACATCCGCTGCCAACATGTACCGCAGATAGTCTGGGGCCATTGCAGATCGTCCGGGGCCCTGCATGAACAGCAATCTTTGTAGATGTCCTCATTCAACCCATCTTTATAATTCTCTAGTAGGGCCACTTCTGACCACCCTCTCATGTAGGGTGCCAACTCGCAGAACTCCTGGGTGTACTCCGCCACCAATCTCCGTCCCTGGTGAATGCCCTTCATTCTGATTCTCACTTTTCGCTCAGCTAAGGGGTCCTCAAAACGCGTTCTGAGGGATGTCGTGAATTGATCATAATTTCTCAGCAAGGGGGAGTTGTTATTGTGGAGACCCACCATCCATTCAGCTGCTACCCCCTCTAGGGCTTTGGTAACGCACCTCATGCGTGCGGCATCTGAGAGGAAGTCCTCTCCCCTCTTCCCTGCATATGGTTCCACACCTGGGTCAGGAAAAATCCCAATTTCTTTGGGTCCCCTCCGAATTTTTCTGATATTGGGGGAATTTTTGGCTTTCTTTGCCTCTGGGGTGGTGCCTGTCTTGCCGGGAGGCCCTGGGTGGCTGCATCATCCGCTTGCGTTCCGGAGGCTTGAGCTGTTCCTTCCCCAGCTTGCGCTCTCTCTCCCCCACAAGCAGCAGCCTCCGGTTCATCCCTGGGGCATTTCCCCCCCCTTCTTAGCAGGGTAGACAAACCTTTCCCGGCTTCTACGGCTCTCCTCAGCTTCCGAGGCTTCCCCGGCCGGGTGGGAGGACGAAGCTGTTGTGCCGGCAGCTCCATCTGGTCCTGGTTGCTGTCTTGATCAGACATTATTTGTTCAGCCCCCTCGGTAGTTTTCCAGGATGGCTGTTAAAATAGACCTTGCTTATTGTCATACATGCCTCCTTTCAACACTCAAGAAACAAAAACCCCGACTCCATTTTCATAGAGAAAGGTAAGTGAGTTCTCACTTTACTAAGTGAGAACAGAATGCAACCAAAGAAAAGCAAGGTCTGAAGCAAAGGCGCGAAAATCACATATAGAAAGCATCCCTCCCAACTGTCCAGCGTAAATCATCCAATCCACAGGTTCTCCAGGGGTCATGTGGGTGCAAACGTCTGGCAGTGTCATCCTCTTGCTATGCTACGACCGTTGACCTTGAGACGTTATCAGCTTCAAAGAAAACACTGCAGCAAAGTTTTTTCTTCTCCTCCAGCTCACTTCCCCCCTCCCAATTCCAATAGCTCCCCCCTCCCCCCGTTTCATGGCAGCCGAGCAAGTAAGCAATGAAAGAGCGGAGGCTGACTCACACACACACACACATTTATGACCAGTTCCAACATCCCACACAGTCATGTGACTGAGGTTTTCTATGTTTTTTGACAGTTTCCAATAATTCCTTCTGGTTTCCATTTAAAAATGCCAATTGGGGAAAATACACTTATTTAACAACCACAGTGTTCGCTTAATGACCACTAGGTTCACTTAACAACCATGGTGTTTGCCTAACTCAGGGGTCTGCAACCTTAAACACTCAGAGCCATTGTTCCATTTTCTTTTAAACAGGTATCTCTCTCTCTCTCTCTCTCTCTCTCTCTCTCTCTTTTCCCCCTCTCTCCCTCTCTCTTTCTCTTTCTCCTTCTCCCTCTCATCTCTTTCTCCCTCTCTCTCTGTCATCTGTCTGTCTTTTTCTCTCCCATCTCTTTCTCTTTCTTTCTCCCTCTCTGTTTCTCATCTCTCTTCTCTCCCTCATCTCCTCTGTCTCTCATCTCTTTCTCTCTGTGTGTGTCTTGTCTCTCTCTTTCCCCCTCTCTCTGTGTCTCTTCTCTCTCTCTCTTTTTCCCTCCCTCTCTCCCTTGTCTTTGTTTCCCTTCCCCCTCTCTCTGTGTCTGTCTCTTTACCTTCCCTCCTCTCTTGTCTCTCTCTTTACCTCCCCCTCTCTGTGTGTCTCTTGTCTCTCTCTCTCTTTCCCTCTCTCCCTCTCTCTCTCTCCGTCCCTGGGGAAGGTGAAAGGAACCTCTGAACTGGTGCTGGGTGGTGGGAATTTGACGTCCGGAGGCCAATGAGCCAGGTACTGAAGACCAGATGGGGCAATCCTGCAGTCTCCCCCAAAATAAGAGATGTCTTGTCAATTGTGAGCACTTCTGGTGAGGAAGAAGAGAAGCACGGTAGGAGGAGGCTTGGCGGGTGTCAGAGGGATGGCAACTGCTTCGCCACTCCTAAGGGGGATCGAGCCTTCCTGCTCACATCTTCACCTGAGGGCATCGCTGACAACCGCTTCCTCTGTCAGGAGGTCCATGCTCTTCTCTCTGCTGCTCGTCCTCGATGCGTGGAGGCAGGAGGCGACGGTTTCTTTTGCTGCCTGCAAGCAGCAGAGCAAGTAAGCTGGCAATTTGCCATTTGCCTCAAATCTGTAGTTTACTCATGAGCATATTTACTCACGGTTCTCACAAGTAAACTGCAGATTAGAGGCAGCTGGCAGATCGGTGGCTTACTCGCTCTGCTGCTCGCAGGCAGCAAAAGAAACCGCTGCCTCCTGCCTCCGCGCATCAAGGAGGCCAAGCAGCAGTGAGAAGAGCATGGACCTCCAGACTCAGGAAGCGGCTGCCAGTGATGCCCTCGGGTGAAGATATTTTAAGCGGGGAGCTCGACCCCGCTTGGGAGCCTCAGTTTACTCATGAGCACCATCGGCCTTTCTCCCTGCCTTTCCCGCCAATGTTGTTCACTAGTAAACTGCAGCTAAAATCTCCTTCGTGCTTTCCTAGCAGGCCAGGCTGGTTTGGGAAGGGCTCCAATGTAGCGATCTCCTGCATGCTTCCCTCGCAGACTAGGCCGGCTTGGAAAACCCATGGGAAGAGTTCCGGTGCCCTGATCTCCCACATACTTTCCTCGCAGGCCAGGCTGGCTTGGGGAAACACGGGAAGAGCTCCAGTGCCGCAATCTCCTGCATGCTCCTCTCCCTCCTCGTGTGCATCAGTTCACCTGTCACTGTATCACCCGTCCGCCAGCTCTCCCTCCCCCGCCCACCCGCCGGCCTGTGCCCTTCAGCTTTATCTTTGCCAGCAGCAGTGAGCAGAAGTATGCGGCTAGATTCTGCAATTAGTGGTGGGGCAGGGCGGGCAGGCAGGACGAGCGTTGAGCGGGTGGGCGAGAGGAGCAAGCTGGGACCAAGAGACCGGTTCAGGGGCGTGGCCAGCCAGAGGTCGCTACCCATTCGGCAAACCATGCTAAATTTCCGCTAACTGTTCGGCCAAACTGGTGCGAACCGGCTGAATATCACCTCTGCTCTGTGTGTGTGTGTGTGTGTGTGTGTATGTGTATGTATGTATGTATGTATGTATGTATGTATGTATGTATATATATATATATATTTGTTTTCTCAGGTTTTCGCGGGTGTTTGTATGTAGGTCTTTGGTTATTCGGGTCTTCTCCCACGTAAAATTGGAAGTGTCTTGGCGACGTTTCGACGAAGTCTCATTCGTCATCTTCAGGCTGGTGTTCTCGGCTTCGTGCTTCCAGGAGCAATGTGAAATCGCAGCTGTCTCTAACACGACAAATGACACCAGACCCACACTCACGAGTGCCACACCTGATGTCACCACCACACATCCACGCAGAAAGCAGACTCAAACCCACACTGATAATGAGCCACGACCAAGGACCAGAAGCCAGACCGCAGCTGCATCATTAGCCACTTTAAACCCCTCCAATCCATACATGAAGCAGACTGACACCCACCATGAAGAGCTCGCACGGCCACAAACACGAAGCCAAACAACAACAACGCAGCTCACCAGCTCAAATCCCCCTGCAACTCAGACTAAGCTGAGCACAACCAAGCCCCCACCCAAACAGAAAACACCCCCATCCAATCAGAGCACAGCCAAGCCCCTAACCAATCAGAACACACCTCCACCCAATCAGAACACAGCCAAGTTCCCACCCAATCAGCTCACACCCCCACTAGCAGTTAAAAGGAAGAGACAGCTGCGATCTCACATTGCTCCTGGAAGCACGAAGCCGAGAACACCAGCCTGAAGATGACGAATGAGACTTCGTCGAAACGTCGCCAAGACACTTCCAATTTTACGTGGGAGAAGACCCGAATAACCAAAGACCTACATATATATATATATATATATATATATATATATATACACATATATATACTGGCCCTCTTGTGCAGACTGGCTCTCTTTGTAGTAAGAGCTTCTCCAACCTTACTGAGGCCACTGGGGTCTTCTCGCCACTTACTGGGATGTCCAGCGTTTGCTGTCAGGTATACCGGCTCTCTCAGAACTGACATTAACATAGGTCTGAGGCATCATCTCTGTGCATTCCTTATTCTCAGTGGGTAAGTATGGTGTGGTATTACCAGGTGTATCTGGCCTGTCCACTGGATATGGAAAAATCTGGCTGCTCAGCCACACAATTGCAACGATAAAGAGTTCCCTCAACGTCCTCTAAATAGGAGCATGGTGCCACCTGTTGTAAACAGCTACCCATTTTCCAGCAGCCTGTTTGATCTCCAGGCAGCCTGTTCGATCTCTTATGAATTCGTTCCCCAATCTTCAATTCTGGCAAATCTCTGGTTGATTTGTCATATCTTGCCTTGACCACTTATCTCTTCAGCCATAACTTTTTTGGGACCCCTTGTATCACAGAGGGCTCAAACAGCTTATTTGCCACTGGTAAGATTGTCTTTAGTCTCCTTGACATCAGTCTCTGTGCCGGACTACTGTCCATGCACTCAGTTGGGGTATTTCTCCAATGTAGAATGGCTTTCCATGGGTTGTCACTGTGAGCTTTCCTGCATAGATTCTTAGCAATTTTCACAGCTGATTCAGCTTTGCCGTTAGCTTGTGGATGACATGGTGAAGAATTCAGATGCTGAAACTCCCACTCAGCGACAAATTTCCAAAATTGTAGGCTTGTAAACGGAGGACCATTATCCGAGATCACTTTATCTGGTTGGCCATGACATGCAAACTGAGCCTTGCATCTCTTTTTTTAATTATTTTAATTATAAATTTTTATTAAAATTACATAAAAGCTCAATATCTACATGATACTATACTAATTCTTAATAAAACAACTCCTGTATTAGGAAGTATTCTGTATTCTCCCTCATATCTTCTCTGTTTTCGTATTTCAGGTCTTATTGACTTTTTGGTTATGCTCCTCCCTTGGGATCTTGTATCTTCTTACATCGCTCATGTTTGATCTAAGTATTTCATCTATCTCTACAGCTGCTTCACTCTGTTGAGCTTTCAACACACCCTTCAATGGTTATTTCCTCACTTCAAGAATGTCTTTCTGTGTATCCTCTTTTATATTTTGATCTCTTAAGGTGTAATTTCATAAGCTTTTACAGTCTCTTCCTTTGTATCTTTTTGTATCATTTGTCATTTTTCTTTCCCTGTCCTTTCCTCTGTTCTTTCCTATTTTCTCTATTTCCTGAATTTCTTGTTCATTATTCAGTGTCATTTGCTCATAGTTTTCTAGTTTCACAAGTATATCACGTATCAATTCCTTTATCTCCCTATGGTTCCTTGTCATCGCTTCTTGCATACCTTGGAGCATCAATAATATTTATTTTAGTAGTACACTTATTTTTCCTTGTTGTAACATTTTGCCTTATTTTAATGAATTAAAAAATTACTCAGTAATGTATCAATATCCCAATGTTCCAATTATCTGTCACACCAAAAAAGCCTATATTAGAGCAGTTCACAAAGTCACTCCATTAAATAATCCATTAGCAACCTCCACTTAGTTTCAAAACAAATCCAAACTGTTTCACACTCTCACACTGTCCAGCATATTTGTAATCCTCAAAGATTCAGAAGCCTTGGTAGTACAGTGGTTTAAAGCACCCTGTTATTAAGAACAGCTGCCTGCAATTACTGCAGGTTCGAATCTCGCCAGGCTCAAGGTTGACTCAGCCTTCCATCCTTTCTAAGGTAGGTAAATTGAGAACCCAGTTGTGGGGGCAATAAGATGACTTTGAATAAATATACAAAAGGATGAAGGCTATTGCTTAGCACATTGTAAGCCGCCCTGAGTCTCCGGAGAAGGGCGACATATAAATTAAATTTAAAAAAAAAATTCTAAAAGTTGAATGTTTTCAGTCTGTCTCCAAACACCAAGTATAATCAATTTGCAGGTCTTATTTTGTGTATTCCAGTTTATCCCAGTCAAAACAACTTTCACTTCTTTCACTTTTTTCAGCTCTATAGTGTCTTCCCCGACCAGTAGGTGTCACTCTTACTCTTTTTCTTTGCTTTTGCTGCGAGTATAATGTCTCCAAAAGTATTTTTCAATAATTTTTCAAAGTCCTCCAAATCAAGGTGACAACAAAAGTATAATCCAATATTTTAAAACAATTTAAATTGCTGAAAACTAGCCAATCCAGGCTATTCTTTATCTTTAAGGTTCTTTCTACAATTTCTTTTCTTTCTTTTGCGGATCTGACAGTAGCTCCAGGTCTTGGTTGCTGCTATTCTTTGGGGTGCAGGGAAACACCCTACCACTACCTCAGTTCCACTTTCCATAGCAGGCATTTTGGGGGAAATTCCACAGCAAAAATTAGAAGATTCGCACCCAGATCAACCACACTGTTACAGGATCTTTTCTTCCTTCTCTTCCGCTTCAGCTGTCACAGCTTCAGTACAGCCATAATGCCTGTCCTCTCTTCTGCCGGTTAAAGGGTCTTTCTTCGGGTCAAACAGGGAGACTGCACTCTCCTTGCAACTACTGAAGCCTCCCCTCTGTCCTCATCACCCCTACAGGGTGACTTTGGCCCCCTAGAGCAGTGGTGGTAAACCTTTTACTCACTGAGTGCCAGCTACGTGCTTTGTTTACAAGTGGCTCTGCTGTGCGCACAATTGCACCAACTGTGTATGTGCACACTATGCACAGGTACTCGCATACACATGCGCAAACACACACGCATGCATAGGAGAGCTCCAAAGACCAGCTGGGTCTCCGGAATTGCGCGCATGCTCACCGGAGGCCCAAATACCAGCTGGGGCACACGTGCATGCACAGCTTCAGGTGAGATGGGTGACAGCTTGAGGGCCCTGCCACCTCGGGCACTGTGCCATAGGTTCACCATCACTGCCCTAGAGCCTCCTGGCTTGCAGATATTGGCAGGACTTCGCGGAGCTCCGCTTGTCCGCAACGTTTTGCCGCGATGTCAGCTGCCCTCTCTGAGCCTTGCATCTCTTAATGGTAGTCTCAGTTGAACAGTCAGGAAGGAGTTCGACTTCCCAAAAGTCAAAGTAATGATCAACTAATATCAGATACTCTTTTTCCTGTATAGTTGAACAAGTCCCTACTGACTATCTGTCAAGGATGTGATGATATCTCATAATTTCTTTTTGTTGTGAATGTGCATATTCATTGCAGGTGGAACAATTGCTAACAAAGTCCTTGATTTCGCTTTGCATGTTAGGCCAGTAAAGAGTGTCACTGGTTTGTCCATAGCATGCCTCACCACCAATGTGGCTTGAGTGTAATATATAATGTGCAATGGCATCTCTTTTCTCGGTGACTTTGGCACTATGATTCTTGGACCTTTGTACAAGATACTATTTGTATGCTGATCTCATCTCTAAAGGACCAATATTCCCTCACTATTGCAGGACTGCCTCCTTCTCATCTGGCCTCCCAATCAGAACAATAGCCTCTGTGCCTGTAAAACTGCATCAGTGTCTGTGTGCTGCCTAAGCTGACGTTGCCGCTGATTTGTGACATTAAGAGATACTGATATACATTTCACATCCTGGCTTGTAGACAACATTGAGGTTGTAATACTGTAAGCTAAGCATCATGTTCTGCAAATGCTTTGGAGCACACAAAAGGGGCTTCTTGAATATGGCTATTAGTGGCTTGTGATCAGTTTCAGCTGTAATTGTATCCTGGCCATAAAGATAATGAGGGAAACGCTGGCAGGCAAATACAATACTTAAGCATTCCTTTTCAATTTGAGCATATTTTAACTCAGCAGATGAGAGAGCAGGGGTGAAATGCTCCCAGTTTGGACCAGATCGCCTGATCTGGCAGCAATGGTGGCGGATGGTTCGGAGAACCGGTAGCAAAAATCCCTGCCCCCCAACCCATGCCCAGCTGAGCTGCACAATCATCAGAGGCTTTTTTTTTCTTTTACTTTTAAAAGCATTTTTTCTACAATCTCTTCCAACGAAAAAATGCTTTTAAAGTAAAAAAAAAAGCCTCTGATGATCGCGCGGCTAAGCTGGGATCATCAGAGGCTTTTCAAAGCATTTTTTTCTGAAACCTCTTGGCCGAAGAGGTGGTAAAAAAATGCTTTGCTAAGTCTCTGACAATCCCAGCTGAGTTGCCTGATCAGCAGAGGCTTTTCAAAGCATTAGAAAAAATGCTTTGAAAAGTTAAAAAAAAAAGTTGGCCACGCCCACCCAGTCATATTACCTCCCCCCCTCCCACCAAGCCATGCCCCCAGAACCGGTAGTAACAAATTTTACATTTCACCCCTGCAAGAGAGCCCTGGACGCATATGCAACTGGCTGACCTTTTTGCAATAGGCAACATGGGTGTCCTCCTGGATTCACGGCTGAGTTTAGAAGATCATATAACAGCCGTGACCAGGGGGGCATATGCCCAGATTCGTCTGGTCCGCCAGTTGCGCCCCTATTTGGACCGAGATGCCCTACACACAGTTACTCATGCACTAGTTACCTCCCGTGTTGACTACTGTAATGCTCTCTACATGGGGCTGCCTTTGAGGACCACTCAGAGGCTTCAACTGGTACAGAATGTGGCCACGCGGGTTGTGATGGGAGAGTCCCGATACTCCCATGTTACACCCCTCCTGCTCGACTTGCATTGGTTGCCGGTTGCCCTCCGGGTGAGATTCAAGGTGCTGGTGATGACCTATAAAGCCCTACATGGCTTAGGCCCAGGATATTTGGCGGACCATCTGCTGCTAACAACAGCTGCCCATCGCCCGGTGCGTTCTCACAGGGAGGGCCTGCTCCGGGTGCCGTCGGCTAGACAGTGTCGGCTGGCGACCCCTAGGGGTAGAGCTTTCTCTGTGGGCGTGCCCACCCTCTCGAATCAACTCCCCTGGGGCTCCGGTTGGCCCCTGACTTTCGCACCTTCCGCCACGAATTAAAAACATGGTTGTTTACATCGCCCAGCCTGGACTGAGAGGGTTTTTAGAGTTTGGGGGGTTTTAATATAACTTATATATGTACATTATGTATTTTATAATTTTAACTGATTGTTTTATTGTTGTGAGCCGCCCTGAGTCTTCGGAGATAGGGCGGCATATAAATTTTATTAATAAATAAACAAACAAACAAATAAATAAATAAATAAATAAACAAACATCCTAGGCCAGCGGTGGCGAACCTTTTTGGCTCCAAGTACCCAAACCAGAACGTGTGTGCATGTGCACATGCCAGAGTGCCGGAAACCTGAGGACCAGCTGGCTAGCACACACATGCTGTTTTTTGGGGTGTTTTTCGGGCCATTTTCAGGCTGTTTTCCAGGCCATTTTTCGGGCTGTTTTCAGGCCGTTTTTTGGGCAGTTTTCAGGCTGGTTTTGTCCCAAAAACCAGACTGGTTTTTTTTTTTTTTTGCCATTTTTCGAGGCTTTTTCAGACAATTTTTGGGGCCTTTTTTGGGACGTTTTCTGGCTGTTTTGGGGGCCATTTTCTGGTCATTTTTCAGAAACCATAAGAGCAACTGGCAACGGCGCGCATGCCCACAGAGAGGGCTATTATCAGAGGTATGTTATTATCAGCTGCCATAATGCTGATTTTCTTGCTTCAAATGCTTGGCTTTCAGGACAGGACTGACTGGTATGCATCAAATATGTAGAGAAAGAACAGATTCAGATGCTTCTGTTTCAAGTAGTTTAATAAAAATGCAGTTAAAACGCTATACAAGCCATCACTGAGAATGTATGTATGTGTTTAGATAGATAGATAGATAAATAGATAGATTGCCAGATATGATTTTCTTTTCTTTTTTTCTTAAGCTGTTTATTTTTAAATATATATAAGTATTAAATACATGAACAGTGTGGCTTCTGGGTATTAATTCTGGCAATTAATTTAATTGCCAAATAATAAAAATAAAATTGACAATTTTGATAATCTTACATTAATCATACTCACATCATTCTAGTAACAATGTATATAATACAGTCATCTTTCAATTTCTTATTCTTTCATCTACCTGCTGACTTTGACATGTTATATAACAATATTCATAGTAGTATTTTTTTATTTATACTTCTATTTCATATCTTGATAACACCAATCTTGTTAGTAAGTATTCTATTTCTATCCTTCATCTCTTATCGATTTTAATTGTATTAATTACATTAGTCATACTCATATCATTATCATAATATTATAAATACGCAGTTAAAGTTGTTAACATTGTAATATTTGCTCCACCTTGTATATAATCCTTCATCATTTAGTTACTCAATGCTAATAGCCATGGTAACCTTAATAATGTTATTTAAAAGTATATAATACAAAAGGACTTCCGGCGGTGACGTAGGGTCGTGGCGGCACAGGAGAGAAACGCTCTCTCTCTG
The DNA here is from genome assembly GCF_059756535.1 of Pantherophis guttatus. Taxonomy (NCBI): domain Eukaryota; kingdom Metazoa; phylum Chordata; class Lepidosauria; order Squamata; family Colubridae; genus Pantherophis; species Pantherophis guttatus. The sequence goes on along the minus strand of NC_142063.1, from coordinate 180,161,736 downwards.
GTGTCGGATTTCTGAGCTTTTGGTGCCTTTTTTGGCAGAGACCGATCTTGGAGAGATCGGGAATAAAGAGGGGAAACTTCGGGGGAAGCGAGGAGAGGTGCGATCTCTCGCCGCACCGCGAGGATCCCTCATTCCAGACTCGGGAGAAGCCAGCGGGTGCGACGAGCGCAGCTGGCCCAGAGGCCCGACGAGCCGATTGAGACCATCGGGAGCGGAGGAGTGAGTACAGTGCAAGATCGTGGAGGGTGAGCAGAAAGCAAGAATCAATAATTTGGAATAATTTGGTGCAAATCGAGGAGAGAGTATTTTTCTGGAGGGGTAGCATGAAAAGAGAAGACCTCAGAGCGTGAACGGGCGGCAACTGTAGAGGCGAGAAGAAAGGAAGAGGACGGAACATAGATCAGCAGAGAAAGAATAAAAAAACACCAAAACATTAAAACAGCGAAAACAAAGGTGAGAAGAAGTGGATTTAAACTGCGGAGATTTGAAGAAGAATAGACATTCTTTGTAACCTCCCCTTTTGGCTGCCCTAACGGAAGGAGAGAGATAGTTTGGCAAAGTAAAAACTGCAAATTGTGACTGTGCAGATTAGAGGTCACCATATTGAAATAGGAAAAGACTCCAGTGTAAAAAAAACGAGAGAGAGAGACTTGCTTTTTCCTTCGTTGAAGATATAACAAACGAGGCTCATAGAACATTTGAAATATACTGCTCATATATAGTCCTATTTTATTTAGACATAGATAATTGTTACTGATTGTTATAGATAACATAGATAATTGCTACTGATATTTATTGAATATTTATTTATTTATTTACTTATTTATTGGAATTAATTACGAATTATAGCGTAATTTGCTCTTAACTTAAGTACTATAAGTATTTTTATTAATTGATTATTAATTATTGAATACTAAATATTAAGTATTAAGAATTGATTGATTGAATATCTAAGTTGCATATTTATATATATTTATACATATATTAATATTTATATTGCTATTTTATACTATATTTATATTTACATTTTTGCCACATTTTTACGGAGTATTTTATAGAGGTAATTAATTATTTAATTATTTAAAGATTATTTAAAGAAATCTGCTTAAAGGAGAGAGATTAAGTGAGTGAGAGATTATTGTATTGAATTTTTTACGAGAGAAAAGAAAAGAGAGAGAAAGAAAGTATACAAAATTTGGATGGTGATTTGGGAGAAAGTTGATAAAATATTGCTGGCGCAACATAGAATTTTGAAAGAGATGACGAGCACTACTACAACAACGTTGAAGACAGGAAAGAAGATAACATCAATCTTAGCAGGAACAACAGCCTCCCCAGTGTCACAGAAAACCTTGGAAGGAATGTTTGCGTCAGAGAAGCAACCCAGCACACCCAATATGCCAACAATGCAAGCCACATTAATAACAATCCAAGAAACCATGGCCAAAATGCAAGAATGTATGACCAGGAACCACGAGCAATCCAGAAAGGATATGGACGAGGTAAAGAGAGAAGTAAAGAACGATATCCAAAAAATTGACGAAAAAATGGATCTGATACAAGAAATTATTCAAAGAAATGACCAAAGGATAAAAGAAATAGAACAAAAAACGGAATTGACAGAAGAAAAACTGGAAGCACTGGATACAAAAATGACAGGATTAAACAAGGAACTTGAGAACACAGTGGCGCAGCTGGAAATGGAAAAAGCGGCATTTTACCTGCGTTTCCAAAATGTGGCGGAAGAGAGGGACGAAGATTTGATGATGATAATGGCAGAGATGATTGCTGAGGCGCTTCAAAGAGAAAAGGACGAAATAATAAATGAACTTGATGAAGTGTACTGGGTCCATACAAATTACGCCCGACAAAATAAACTTCCCCGGGAGGTACACATAAGATTTGTAAGAAGAAAGGTGAGGGATATCGTATACAAAATAACAAAGGACGAACCTATGTTCTACAGAAATAAAGAAATAATTACGCTAAAACAAATTCCCAAAAGGATAAGAGACCTGCGAAAGGACTATTGGTTCCTGGCCACATTGCTAAATAGGAGATATATACCCTTTAGATGGACGACGCCGGAAGGGATGTTAGTAACGTGGCAGGGAAAGAAAATAAAGGTGGACTCGCAGAGTAAGGCAAGGGAATTATATGACCAAATGACGGGCAGCGAGGCAACAAATGGTAGTAAAGAAGAGGGAGGAAGGAATATTAAAGGAAAACAGAGGCGGGAATGTGAAAAAAAAAACCCACAAGGAGGAAAAGAAGATGAAGGAGAGACGCAAGAGGAAGGAGGAATGCAAACGAGAGGCAAAAAGAAGGAACAGGAAGAAACAACGGGAAAGTCAGTAAAAAATGGAAAGAACTCTAAAAATTCTATCAGTAAATGTAAATGGACTCAACTCGCCATCCAAACGAAACCAAATTTTTTTTAAAATTGTGAAATAAAAATCAGATATAGTGTGCCTCCAGGAGGTACACATAAGAAAACAAGATATAAAATATATACAATATAAGAAATTAGGTACAGTGTACTCATCATTGGCAGAAGAAAAAAAAAGAGGAGTAGTGGTATATGTTAAGGAAGGAATAGATAGCAATATAAGATATGTGGATACCGAAGGTAGAATAGTGATGATAGAGCTAAAACTTGATTTTAAAAATATATTGTTAGTAGTAATATATGCCCCAAATAGTAAACAATTAGAATTCTATAAAAAAGTGCACGAGAAAATTATGGATCAAAAAATGGAAAATGTATGTCTGATTGGAGACTTCAATGCTATTTTAGATGCAAGAAAAGATTATAAATGTGTCCAGCAAAATAAAAATAAGAAAAATGTACTGCCCAGAACCTTCACAGATATGGTGGAAGAATTAAATATGATAGATGGCTGGAGATTTTATAACCCCGAAATTAGAAACTTTACATATTATTCGAATCCACATAAGTCCTGGTCTAGGTTGGATATGGCATGGGTACCCAGTATATTAATGACAGAAATAGAAGCGGTAGAAATTCTATCAAATGATTGGGCGGATCACAACCCAATAATGATGACGTGGAAGGGGCAACAGAAAAGGAAAAATAGATGGACAATGAATATACAGTTGATGAAAGAAAAAGAATATAAGAATTATATGGAAAAGGAGTTAGAATTGTTTTACAAGGAAAACACAAAACAACACACCTCCCTACAAAACTTATGGGACACAACTAAGGCGTATGTAAGAGGCCTTACAATAGCATATAATGCAAAACGGAGAAAAGAGAGAGAAAAAGAATATAATAAAATACGAGAAGAAATTAAAAATTGGGAAAGTAAATTGCAAGGAAATCCAGGGGATGAACAAATAAGGGTAAAATGGATATCGGCAAAACACAAGCTGAACATATTGGAACAAGGGAAATATGCAATTACTTTAAGATATATAAGGCAGAACTACTTCCAACACGCAAACAAACCAGGGAGGTGGTTGGCATATAGACTGAGGAAGGAAAAGGGGAAAAAAACAATTCAGAAGTTACAAGATGAAGAGGGAAAGATCCATCAGAGCCTAGAGAAAAAAAAGGAGATAGTAGTCCAATATTATCAAAAACTCTATGAGAAGGACATAGTAACAACGGAGGAAATTGAACATTATTTAAAAGGAGAGGGAGTGCAAATACTAACAGAGGAAGAAAAAGAACTATTAGATAAGGAGATTACAATAGGGGAATTAAAAGAATTGCTGAAGAGACAGAAAAATAATAAAACTCCGGGGACCGATGGTCTACCAATGAAGTTTTACAAAACATTTGGGGAATCATTAAATGGAATGTTATTAGAAATATACAATGAAGCGCTGATGGAGGCAAAATTACCAAACACATGGAAAGAAGCGTATATATCCCTAATACCAAAAGAGGGGGCAGATACCACATTAACAAAAAACTATAGGCCGATTTCTTTGTTGACTACCGATTACAAAATTTTCATGAGTATAATTGCCAATAGGTTGAAAAAAATATTACACAACAAAATACATCAGGACCAAAATGGTTTCCTGCCCACAAGACAGATAAGAAATAACTTAAGGACGGTAATGGATGTTTTGGAATATTACGAGGTGTATCCAGAGAGACAGGTGGCTCTGATCTTTCTGGATGCACAAAAAGCGTTCGACCAAGTAAATTGGCAATTTATGAAACAACAAATCAAACCTATGAATTTTGGAGAGAAATTTACTAAAATGATAACATCAATATACCAGAACCAAAAAGCATGTATTTTGATAAACGGAGATCCAACAAAAAATTTTTGGAATAAATAAAGGAGTAAGGCAGGGATGCCCGCTATCACCCCTACTTTTTATTTTAACCTTGGAAAACCTGCTAATTAGAATTAGGGCAAACAAAGAAATACAAGGATTAAAGATTAAGAGAGAGGAGTACAAGCTCCAAGCTTTTGCCGATGACCTTGTCTTCTTTATAGAAAATCCAACAGAAACAACCCCGAAATTATTAAAAGAGATTGGAGAATTTGGAAAAGTAGCAGGTCTAAAAGTTAATAAGGAAAAGACAAATATGATAACAAAAAATATGACAACAAAACAAGTAGAGAAATTAGTAAAAGATTCAGGATTACAGGCAGTTAAAAAAGTGAAATATCTGGGGATACATTTGACGGCTAGAACTATAACAATAAAACAAGATAATTATGAACCTTTAGTCCAGAAAATAAAAGAGGATTTAGAGAAATGGGGGAAATTAAGACTATCTTTGTTGGGGAGGATAGCAGCAATAAAATCAAATATACTGCCAAGACTCCTTTATTTATTCCAAACAATTCCGATAAAATTGGACAAGAAATTCTTCGATAATTTGGATAAAATAACCACAAAATTTGTGTGGGAAGGGAAAAAATCAAGAATAAAACTAAATATATTGCAAGATGATAAAATTAGAGGCGGATTTGGTTTCCCGGCATGGCAAAAATACTACAAGGCTGCAAGCTTACTTTGGATCAAAGAATGGATAACCTTGGATAATCAAAGGTTGTTAAACTTGGAGGGACATGACCTGATGAAGGGTTGGCATGCCTTTATTTGAAACACCGGGAATAAAATATATAAACACTTCAATAACCACACTATTAGGAAATCTTTAATTAATACATGGCAACAAATCCAACACAAACATTACATGAAAATTCCTGGCTGGCTATCGACAATAGAAGCAATAACCCATCCCAATATACTATCAAAACAAAAAATATTAAGATATAGAGAAATACTAGATAGACAGGGGAATCTGAAAACTAGAGAAGAATTAAAGGAACAAGGAATAGCAATAGACTGGTGGCCATACTCACAAATAAAGATAAGATATAGGAAGGATCAGGAGGAGGGAGGAATAGATTTAAAACAAAACCGATTAGACAAATTATTAGAATCCAAAGAAGGGAAATTAATTTCGAAAATTTATAAATATTTACTCGAATATGATCTGGCAGAAGAATTGGTTAAAGGGCAGATGATAGCCTGGGCGAGGAACATCGGACACAGTATACAACTAGAAGAATGGGAAAAAGCGTGGGAAAATAACTATACCATGACAAAATCGGTGGCCTACAAAGAAAATCACTATAAAATGTGGTATCGATGGTATCTGGCCCCCGCACGGTTAGCAAAAATGTACCCAAATGTAAATCCGACCTGTTGGAAGTGTAAAAAAGCACAGGGAACTTTTTATCACGCTTGGTGGCTCTGCCCAGAAATTAAGAAATATTGGAACAAGATTAAAACATGGATAGCAGAAATAACAGATTATGAAATTGAATTAGAACCTGAAATTTTTTTATTAGGTATGATCAAAAAGAACATTAGGAATGACATAAAATATTTAATACTTCACATAATAACGGCGGCTAGACTAGCAGTAGCACAACTTTGGAAAACAAATAGATTGCCAACTGATCAGGAGCTAATACAAAAGATATACACATGCGCAGAAATGGACAAATTAACCTTAGAGTTACAGGATAAGGAGGACTCAACATATTTTATAATATGGAATAGATGGTACCAGTGGATAAATCAGAGGAGGCCAAATGGGTTGAGATGAAATTTAGAGGAAATTATCATAATTAAAAAAATGCACTGTCAGATAGATAGAAAATGAAATATGTCACTGTAGGTTTGTATATATGTATATATAATAATAGAAATTAGTTAGTAGTTGAAGTCGTTTATTGTATATGTATATGCAAATTTGTTTCTTGATTAAGTTAACTTTTAACTTAAACAAGCTTTTGTATGTTTTAAATGTTTTTTTAAGAATGAATAAAGTTTTGCTTTTTAAAATAAAAAAAAGTATATAATACAATAATCTTTCAGCTTCTGGTCCTTCCCTCTAGATACTGATGATACCCAGCTGTATATCTCCACCCCTCATCAGTTCAGTGAGGTGGTAGATGTGATGTGCTGGTGCCTGGAGGCTGTGAGGATCTGGATGGGAGTCAACAGGCTCAGACTTAACCCAGACAAGACCGAATGGCTCTGGGTATTGCCCCCTAAAGACTATGTCAATTGTCTATCCTTGGTCAATTGTCCTTGGGGGAGAGAAAGTGCCCCTCTCAGAACGGGCTCGCAATTTGGGTGTCATTCTAGACTCACAGCTGAGATTGAAACAACATCTGACAGCTGTATCTAGGGGGACCTTTGCACAGGTTCGTCTGGTGCACCAATTGCGACCCTACTTGGATCAGGAGGCTCTCCTCACAGTCACTCATGCCCTTGTCACCTCACGGTTGGACTATTGCAACGCGCTCTACATGGGGCTACCCTTGAAAAGTGTTCGGAGACTACAGTTGGTCCAGAATGCAGCTGCGCGAGTTATAGTGGGTGCACCTAGATACACCCACATTACACCAATTCTCCGCAAGCTGCACTGGCTCCCTATTGATCTCCGGGCGCAATTCAAGGTGTTGGTTATTACCTTTAAAGCCCTACATGGCTCAGGACCAGGCTATCTTCGAGACCGCCTTCTACCACATAGCTCCCAGCGACCGGTAAGATCCCACAGAGTCGTTCTCCTCCGGGTCCCATCAGCTAAACAATGTCGGCTGGTGGGCCCACGGGGGAGGGCCTTCTCTGTGGCTGCCCCGGCTCTCTGGAACCAATTATCTCCTGACATCTGAACTGCCCCCACCCTATTGGCCTTCTGGAAAGCGGTGAAGACCTGGCTCTTCCGGCAGGCCTGGGGCTGTTGATCTAGTTATAGTGATCTTGCGAGACCCGGCCACAAATTGGAGTGTATGTGTTTTAATGTTTTAATATCTTCTTTTAACTTTTGTATGGGATATTGTTGCATTGTTTTATTCTCTGTTGTAAGCCGCCCAGAGTCCCTTGGGAGTTGGGCGGCATAGAAATGCGACAAAATAAATAAATAAATAAATAAATAAATAAATACTAATTTTAAAACATTATATAGGAGTATACATAACAATATTTCCCTCTTTCTAATGCCTACCTCTATTCTAACTCTTGATAGCACATATCTTACATTGGTGGATATTCTGTTTCTACCCATCATCTGTCATTCGTTTTAGTATGTCAATTCTTATTGATTTTTTGGCATGCTTTCCATACTCCTCCTTTGAAGTTTTATGTCTCCATGTATCATTCTTTCTTGGTCTAAGTGTTCCCTCTTCTACTGCCAGATTTTCACTATGCCTGTGAGTGTCTCTGTCCTCGCTTCAAGAATGTCTTTCTGCTTATCCAATTCTATTTTTAATTCTCTAAATATATAGTCATCTTGATCTATTTCATCCGTTTTGATTATCTCTTCCTTCTCCTTATCTTTTGGGTTCATTTGTTGTTTTATCTGCTCTTCCCCTTCCTCTATTTTTTCTATTCTCTCCTCTATTTCCTAGATTTCCTGTTCATTTTTCATTGTTATTAGCTGAATATTTTCTAGTCTCATGTCTATATCATACATCAGATCCTTTATCTCCCTGTGGTTCTTTGTTATAGTTTCATAGATACTTTGAAACATCGATATTTCTTTTTGAAATATGCTTGTTATTTCCTGTTGAAGCATTTTATCTGTTTTTAATAAATTCAAAAATTACTCACAAATCTATCAAAATCTTAGTTGTCTGTGACATCAAAAAGCCAATATTAAAACTATTCACGCAGTCCCAGTCATTCCTCAAGGTACGCAATATTTATAGTTCTTTATAGTCCTCCACCAATCAGTTTACTCCTTCCAGATTTTCCCTTGTCTTCATCAGCCACCTAACCAACTCTTTGCTTTCAATAATAGTTCCAAGTGTTTGTGAACCAATCTATTTAGCAGTCTTCAGAAGTCTCGGAAATTTTTCCTCCTTAGTCATGAAACAAATAGGTATCAGACAGTGTACAGCAAAAAAACACAGCCTTCCAGATGTATTTACCTCCACTCAGTATTAGAGATTATTTCAAGGACTTCCCAACCTTGTAAAAATATAGTGTATTTCCTTTCTTTCACCAGTAAATGGCATCATCGCCTAAAATTGCAACGTGACACCCAATCTGACAGCATTCTGATTTCTTCAAATAATTTTCTTTCACTTTTTCCAAATAATCAGCCCAATGTCTCCAGCATTTTAAAATGCCTTTTCAAGATGTTGCCAATAAGATATTCAAATCCAGTCATTCTATATTTTAAAAATTATATACTCTCTTAGGTTTCATTTTCTTTTGAGTCCGTAATCTTTCTCTAAGTAATTATTCGCCGCTTTTAACATTTTAGAGAATTATCTTTTCAGAGTTTCTTTTCTTTGGGATTTAATCTCTAGTAAAGAAGTTGAAGATCATCTCACCCAGCTCCAGTCCATTGTTCAAACACCGCTCCAGCACATTTCTTTCTTCGGTTGTCCCAGCTTCCTGGTGGTCATAATGGCCGCCTCTCCTTCCTCGTTGTTGGATAGGAAAGTGAGCCTCGGATCAAGTAGGAGAGTTGCCACTTTTCGCGATCTGGAAGGCATCCCTCCTTTCTTTGTCACCCCTACGAGGTGACTTTAGTCCTTTAAGGGTCCCCCAACAAGGAGAGTTCAGTCTAGGTATGCAGAGCCCCACTCCCCATGACTGTCCCGCAGTGAAACCAAACCGGAAGTCCCAGATATAATTTTCTTGTTGAAGTTATGGTGACATAATCTGGTGGGGAATCTATCTTTATCCCCCCTGTCATGGTTAGCTCATGCCCTGATATCCTTGAGATTCTCTTATGCCCCTCCTTTCTGCAGGGAAATTGTACTCTTTTTGTAATAAGATTTAGTTTATTCAAGGAAAGTTAAAATACAAAACTCCAAAACATTTTAAAAAACAAAGAAAAAAACACAACAAACAAGACATTAAAAAGAAAAAGAGTCTTAAATGGATTAACATTTATTTATTTATTGGTTCGATTTATATGCCGCCCTTTTCCAGAGACTCAGGGCGGCTTACAATGCGTTAAGCAATAGCCTTCATACTTTTGTATATACCTGCTTAGTAGAGCTTCCCCCCCCCAAGCGGTGTTCTTTTTTATACAAATTCAGTTTATTGCCCCCACAAACCGGGCCCTCATTTTACCTACCTCGAAAGGATGGAAGGCTGAGTCAACCTTGATTTATTTTCCATCAATAAATCAATAAACAGACACATTGACATCGATCCAGCCTACCAATTGCTGAAAATGAAAAAACAAAATCAAGCACGATCCCAAAGGTAGCATTTAAAATGAACAAACAGGCACCCTACTATGCAGCAACAAAATTATAACCCATCGGCTCACAAGAAATCGGACCATGTCTCAGTAACAACAGCCACTTATCCACCCAGAGAGTTTTCTACTATTATATTAAAACACCGGATTGAACTTCAGAAAGACATATGAAGTCATCTCTGTTATTTCTAGATTCATGTTTCTTCCTGGCTGCTTTACTGCTGGAAAGTCACATTCCTCTTGACTTCGATTTTCCACAATCTGTGTTGTTTCTGAGTACATATTGTTTTCCAACTCATCTGCTACTTTGAAAACAGATTTCTTTTGTGAGTTTAAAATATTTAGAGTTGCTTTCTTCAGAATGTTTTCCATAGACTTTATGAGTTCATCAAATCTTTGAAAAATAAATTTGACTAGAGATTGCCTGTTGCTAAGCAGTCTCTTCCCATCCCCCACCCCCAGTGCCACCCTTCTTTTCTTTGTAATCCAATATTTTGTACTCAGGGAAGCAGATAAGCAGAGCATAGGGGATTAAAAAAACAGGATTTTTTCTGACTGTTTTGATCCAAGCTAATAAAATGCAGATTCCGTACAGTGAATATTCAGTAAAATATAGTCCAAATATAAATATTTTCACCATCCAGAAAAGTGTTTTGTGTTTCTCTATGGAAATACAGAAATTGGTAAGAGCAACCAAATAAATCAAAGAGAAAGCAGAAAGATAAAGTCCAGTAGTGGGTTGAAATAAATCAACAAGCCAATTAACATTTAGAGATAAAAAACAAAAGTTCAAAAAGTGAAGTTAAAAGTCTCAGGCTTGATTAAAAAATGCTCTGCCCATAGGAAGAGATGTAAAAGTCCCTTGACTTTCTAGCTACTCCCACAAGGAGTAGTAATTTTCAAGGTTCCCCCTCCAAGGTGGATCCATGGCCATCCAGAAGTCATCTTGGGTCATTCCTAAGTGCCCCCATTCAAATCCAGTGGACATGGCTGCCAAAGAGCCAGCTCTGGAACAAAGATAGCAGATCATGGGTAAGAGAAAGAAAAAATCTCACCCTACAGCAGCCATCTTGGGGAGGAGTCCAGAAGCTGGGAACAGTTTGATTGTATTGGACCTGATGAAGTGGGCAGGGTCCTCGATTCTATCAGTACAATTACTTGCCAATTAGATCCCTGTCTTTCCTGGCCAGTGAAAGCTTGATAAAAGATGGTGATTGCCAGGTAGGTTCAATCAGTGATACATTCTCGATTGGATCCAGGTTACCTGAGGAATCATCTCACCTCAAATGACTTGCCCATCTGCTGTGGCAGAAAGGGCATGCTGCAGATTCCGTCAGCCAAGAAATTCTGGTTGGTGGGATGCAGAAGACTCTTTTCTGTCATGGCTCCTACCCTCTGGAAGATTGTGTCACCTAAGATGCGATCTGGACCCACCCTTTTGGCCTTCTGAAAGGGCTTGAAAATCTGGCTCTGCCAATTGCCTGCAGCTTTAATTGAAGCATGTCATATTGGAGATTGTTAATAGACTGAGATAAGACTCTATCTCATATGCATCTTGCTTCCTTCCTTGCCATTTTTGTTAATCTTTGCGCTTCAAGGTTTTGGTTACCACCTTTAGAGCGCTCCATGGCTTAGGACCGGGGTATCTACGAGACCGCCTTCTGCCACCAGTAACCTCTCACTGACCAGTACGCTCCCATAGAGAGGGGCTCCTCAGGGTGCCATCAGCCAAACAATGTCGACTGGCGGCCCCCAGGGGGAGAGCCTTCTCTGTGGGGCACCCGCCATCTGGAACGAACTCCCCCCGGAGATACAGAGGATCCCGGACCTGCGCACTTTCTGCCGTGCCATCAAAACATTTCTTTTCCAGCAGGCCGGCCTGGCCTAACCTCTCTTTTAAACTGTTTTTTAAAAATTTTTAAATTTTTAAATTTTAAATTTGTCTTATGAATTTGGGGTGTTTTAAATTTCGTTTTCCAGGCCAATTATTTAATTGTATTTTAATGGGTTTTTTTAACATTTGTATTATATGTATTTTATTTGGCTGTTCACCGCCCTGAGTCCTTCAGGAGTAGGGCGGTAAACAAATTCAAATAAATAAATAAAATAAATTGTATGCCAATTTAATGTTAATATTTATTCGGTTAATATTTTAAGACTTGTTGCTTTTACTTGGTTGTAAGCCACCTAGAGTCACCTCATGACGAATGGGTGGCATTTAAATGGGTGGAGGAGTATCTAGATTTATTTCCATTTGACTTTTAAACCTGGTTATCAGATAGAGTATATTTGTGCCCATTGGTGATGAGTTATGCTAAGAGAGCGTTCCTTGCATATCTGCTAGGCTTCTTAGCAACTTTTAGTACATCAACTAAATAATTTGAATAAGTGTGTGTGTGTGAGGGGGGGTTTCATAAGAGCCTGAAAGCCTGAGAAAATATTTCTGTTGCATTTAAAAAATAATAATGGATGTACCAACTAAACTTTTCTGGAGTCAGAATTGTATAAATAAAATAGGTTATTCTAAATATTCTCTTTCCCATAGTGTCTTGTCTCATTTAAATAGTAGCATTTAAAGAAGAGTATCTGAGAAAGATTTTCATATACATACTGTACAGATTTAAACTTGGAGATAGTTTAAAGCCTTATACCAGTTCCTTGAACTGTGTTCCTTTGTATCATTTAATTGGCAACTATCTCCAGTACTACAATAGCACCACATATAATTCTTTGTAAAATCCTGATATGAAAATTTCCAAGCTATGAAATAATTGCTCCAATTCTATATTCTGCCTGCTACTTATCTTCTGGTTTCTGACTGAGATCCTGGGATTGAATCAATGAGCAGCATTCATCTGTAGCCTAAACAGTGTGGCTATCAACAGTGAACACTTCATTTCAAGTCTCTCAGTGAACAATTTGATTCTGAAGATATTTTCTTCAACAATATTATGCTCTCTCTACATCACTGTATCTCATGGGCTTATTGTGTGTTGGGGATCAGCTGTTGTACTAAGACCATACAGGTATCACATTTGAAGGGAAAAAGTGTTTCAGAACATGTGCCTGTGCAAAGCACCTATTGATAAGTCTTTGAAGCAACTGTGGCTTTTCCCAGGACCAAGTGGCTGTTCTCTTCAACTGCAGCTCAGTCCTTGGAAAAAGCATATTTGGGTTCAGGAATTAAGGGCTGGTGCTGTTTTCTCCAAAGCAATGACCTCCAACCTTTTGGGGACCAGGGACCAGTTCCACAGAGAGGTTTTTCTGCAGACCGGAGGGGACATGGTTTTGCATGCTGCCTGCATCCCGCGGATGATGCTTCACTTGTTTGCATGGACCGGTTGCTGGCATGCCATGGACTGGTGCCAGTCCACGGACTGGGGGTTGGGGATCCCTGCTCCAACGGACCATTTCCTCTTTAGATTTGATTTTCTACAGAGTCCCTCTTAGTTTTTGAGAGGAAGATGGAATATAATATAGTCATGTTCAATTGAGCTTAATGGATTTTTCCAGTAGAAGGAAAATGTTCACATCTTTTTTAAATGGTGAAATTAAATTACAATGCTGCAGTCAGTTTGATAACCAGGAATTCCATTTGTTGTTTCCATTGTTCATTTCCTTTAACTTCCCTTTATACATTGATAATAATTGATAGAATAAGGCTTACATTTTCAATATCCTTCTTTCATTGAGCCTTGTGTCAGGTGTGCTTCCTTCAAAGTCCAGGAAAGAATGACCCAAACTCCATTGTTTATAGAGAAAGGTACTTTTACTAGAAGATGAAGTGAACGCAACCAAAGGAAAGCAGAATCTAAAGCAATACGCGCGAAAATTGCATATAGAAAGCATCCCCTCCCACTGTCCACCGTAAATCATCCAATCCATAGGTCTCCCAGGGGTCAGGTGGAAGCACACGTCTGGCAGCATCATCAATCAGGAATGCCACGACCGTTGGCCCGACGGCAGCTTCAAAGATACAGTCCGGTGGCTTAACTATTGGTTTTGTTTTCCTCCAGCACGCTTCCCCCCCCCCCATTCTACCTAGCTCACCCCCTCCTGTTATTATGGCAGCCAAAGCAGAAAAGGCAGAGGCTGACATTTGTCCTTCTGTAAAAGTGGGAGGTTTCTGTTATTCCCCCATTGATTTAACATTCCAATTAGATAGTCAGAGTAATAAATTTAATCCCATAATAAAATCAATATCTGTGCTCTTAAATAATAGCAGAGCAGCCTGGTATGCTCTTCATTTTTAGTAAGATCTCCTACTTGAGTTAACTTTGTTGTCACTAAGACCTTCTTGTAGTAGTGCAGGAGTGTCAAACTCATGGCGTCCCAGCGGCGTCACGTTTAGGTTTGGTTTAGGTTTTATTAAATTTGTATACCGCCCTACTCCTGAAGGACTCAGGGCGGTGAACAGGCACAGGATAAAATACAGAAATACAAAAGTTAAAAACAATTTAAAACCAAATTAAATAGTATTGGCCCACGACAATTAAAATCCCAATAAATTTAAAACAAATTAAAATTGCAATTTAAAATTTAAAAGAAAGGGGAGAAAAATTAGGCCAGGCCGGTTTGCTGGAATAAAAATAAAACGTGACGTATCGGGACTATTTTCCCCTTTGCTAAACCAAGTGTGGACATGGCCAGTGCATGACGCATCTGGCCTATGGGCCAGGAATTTGACAGCCCTGTAGCAGTGGAAGAAAATGTTTCATTTCCCATTTTCCTGTTGTTACTTACAATTTATATTGAGCAGAGTTCACATCTGCTTCAGTACTTGATGAATAAAAGAAACTCTTGACTCTGATTAATACTGTATACTATATTAATTGATACCATTGATAGACCTCCTCTAAATTTTTTTGACTCTCCTCTCCCAAAGAATATACCTTAAGCTTCTACAAATAATGATTACACGTGATGTATTTGTTTTTTATATAATCTTATTATTCTGAGGCAGGATTTTTGGCTCTTTTTCAGACCACCTTGGCTCATAGACTGGTTAATCATGAAAGTTCAATAACACAGCTTCCATTGTACACTTCTCCCTCATTGCCTAATATAACCTTAGGACTACCGGCAGCAGCCCCATGCACTGTAAGTGGTATTGTATAATTTAAAACGGAGTCATTACCTTAACTTCATTCATAGATCACTTTTTAAATTCAGTAATACTATATGCTTGCAGGGTGGATCAGGACAGCAAGATTCTGAAAGACTTACTATTCCATCATTACAACAACGAATCTCCATATTTCCTGGCACCCATATCACTCCTTATTTGAACAGTACAGCAGTGGATAGAGAAGGGGGATCAACACACAGCCCTCTTCTTCAACACATGGTTTTACTGGAACAGTCAACTGCACAAAATCCATTGGTCTCAGGTAAAGGTGCTTCTTCCAACAACTAGTTGACTTAATACTAAGTAAGAAACAGCATTGGTGGTTTTATTAGAGCTTGGCATTGTCTGAGCTTCCTGCCTACCTATGCTCTAGTGCTATAAGGATGGCTATTCTTTCCAGTTTCTAATTACTCCATTCCTTGAATCATTTTATGAAATAATTTACATATCTAAAATTTTGAGTTTTGGCAATGAGGAATAAATTTGCTCAGTCAAGTTACTTAAAAATTATTATTTTAATAATGTTTATGATCAAATTAGTAACTTCCCATGTGTTTTTCTTTATTTTATATAGGGTAGGTCACAAATTGGAATATAGACAGTGGTGAAATCCGGCCGGTTCTATTCGGCTCACGCAAACCAGCACTGGCGGTGGGAGGCTCCGCCCACCTGCCAGGACGTCATTATGTCCCATTTTTTACCCTCTGTGCATGCGCAGAAGGCTCTGCGCATGCACAGAAGAAGCACAAGCATAGCGAGTGCATGCGCATGCTCACACTCCCGAACTGGTAGCCAAGGTGCATTTCACCGCTGAATATAGACATGTATAGAATTCTTTATCTTAGGTTAATTTTGTTTAAAAACTGGTAAATTAGAAAAAGGACACAGAGACTAGCTTAATCCTCCCTCATTTTTACAACCACAAGGTCTGATTTTTAAAGAGCCAGTTAGAGATTAAGAATGGCATCGTGGATTGTTTTTAATACTTGTATATTTTCATCATTTCTTGTTTTTATTGTAATAATTATATTTATATTTTCATGTTTATTTTATAAGTTTTAACTTATATTAGCTACTTGGAGTCTGGAATTGCTTGGGATATAAATGTTAGCAAGTAAATGAAAAAATCATGTTGCTATGATGGAAATAATTATTTACAAGATTCTCCTTCCTCTTCTGTTCTTTTTTCTTCTCCTCTGGTTTTCTACCTATTACCTTCTAACTGGCATCTTTCAGGACTAGGGACACTCCCTCTCCATGCACAATCTCTTGTGGGTGCTGATAGACTGTCTCCCTCAATACACAAACTGCGGCAGCACCGTCCTCTGGGGCGCACCCAGTCTGCTCCCCTTCCCCAGAATGCACAGGCCCTCCAACAATTGGTGATCCAACAACAACATCAGCAGTTCTTGGAAAAACACAAACAACAATTTCAACAGCAGCAGTTACATATTAACAAGGTATGTATTTCAGCTCCTGGTTCTTGCTTATTCAGTTTTAATCCACTGGTTTTGGAAGTGTCTTTAATATGCTCAGCATATAATTATATTATGCAATGTATTCATCCATTAGAATGTTCATAGGAGGGCCTTGGAAAGTTTAAGTTTAAGTTTTATTAAATTTCTATACCGCCCTTCTCCCAAGGGACTCAGGGCGGTGTACAGCCATGTTAAAACACATGAATTTATAAAATATAAAACCAATTAAAATCAGATATATAAAATTTGGCCATTAATTTAAAACACACATACACCCATTTAAAATTCATATTAGGCCAGTCTGGCTTGCTGAAACAGAAGGGTCTTAAGGGCGCGGCGAAAAGTGCGCAGGTCGGGGCTAAGATGAAGCTCTAGTGGCAGCTCATTCCAAAGGGCTGGTGCCCCCACAGAGAAGGCTCTCCACCTGGGTGTCGCCAGTCGGCATTGTTTGGCTGATGGCACCCTGAGGAGCCCCTCTCTGTGGGAGGGTATTGGCCGGTGGGGGATTGTTGCTGGCAGAAGGCGGTCTCATATATACCCCGGTCCTAAGCCATGGAGCGCTTTAAAGGTGGTAACCAACACCTTGAATCGCACTCGGAAGACCAACGGAAGCCAGTGCAGCTCACGCAGGAGGGGTGTTACATGGGTACGCCGAGTTGCACCCATAATCACCCGCGCGGCCGCATTCTGGACCAGCTGGAGCCTCCGAGTGTTCTTCAAGGTTTAGGTTTAGGTTTAGGTTTATTTGATTTGTATACCGCCCTACTCCCGAAGGACTCAGGGCGGTGAACAGCCAACAATAAAATAGATAAATACACAAAATTTAAAAACCCGATAAAATCAAATTAAATTATTTGGCCCAGACAAATTAAAATGCCCCAATAATTTAAAAACAGATTAAAATTTACGTATTTAAAAAGGGAAGAGATCAGGCCAAGCCCGCTTGATGGAATAAAAAGGTCTTCACAGCACGGCGGAAGGAGCGCAGATCTGGGATCCTCCGTATCTCCGGGGGGAGCTCATTCCAGATGGTAGGTGCCCCCACAGAGAAGGCTCTCCCCCAGGGGCCGCCAGTCGACACTGTTTGGCTGACGGCACCCGGAGGAGTCCCTCTCTATGAGAGCGTACTGGCCGGTGGGAGGCTATTGGTGGTAGTAGGCGGTCCCGTAAATAACCAGGCCCTAAGCCATGGAGCGCTTTAAAGGTGGTAACCAAAACCTTGAAGCGCACCCGGAAGACCACCGGGAGCCAGTGCAGCTCGCGCAGGAGAGGTGTTACATGGGAGCGCCATGTCGCTCCCATTACCACCCGCGCGGCCGCACTCTGCGCCAGTTGGAGCCTCCGGGTGCTCCTCAAGGGGAGCCCCATGTAGAGAGCATTACAATAGTCCAGGCGGGAGGTGACGAGGGCATGAGTGACCGTGCGTAATGAGTCCCGATCCAGAAAGGGACGCAACTGGCGAATCAGGCGGACCTGATAAAAAATCCTCCCGGTCACGGCCGTCAAGTGCTCTTCTAAAGACAGCCGTGAATCCAGGAGGACGCCCAAGTTGCGAGCCCTCTCCGTGGGGGCCAGTGATTCGCCCCCAATAGTCAGTGATGGCGTCAACTGGCTATATCGGGACGTCGGAAACCACAGCCACTCGGTCTTGGATGGGTTGAGCCTGAGCCTGTTCCTCCCCATCCAGATCCGTACGGCCTCCAGGCACCGGGACATCACTTCAAGGGCATCGTTGGGGTGATCCGGGGTGGAGATGTACAGCTGGGTGTCGTCAGCGTACTGATGGTACTCCACCCCGAAACCACGGATGATCTCGCCCAGCGGCTTCACATAAATGTTGAACAGGAGAGGTGAGAGGACCGACCCTTGCGGTACCCCACATATGAGGGGCCTCGGGGTCGACCTCTGTCCCCCTGTCAACACAGACTGCGACCGGTCAGAGAGAAAGGAGGAGAACCACCGCAACACAGTGCCTCCCACCCCTAACTCTTCCAACCGGTGCAGCATGATACCATGGTCGATGGTATCAAAAGCCGCTGAGAGATCTAACAGGACCAGGACAGAGGAGCACCCCCTGTCCCGAGCCCTCCAGAGATCATCAACCAACGCGACCGATGCCGTTTCCGCGCTGTACCCGGGCCTGAAGCCCGACTGGAACGGATCCAGATACGTCGTTTCATCCAGGTGCTGGGGGAGCTGTTGCGCAACCACACTCTCAACAACCTTCGCCACAAAACGAAGGTTGGAGACCGGACGATAATTTATCAACATTGCCGGGTCCAGGGAAGGCTTCTTGAGGAGAGGCCTCACCACCGCCTCTTTCAAGGCGGCAGGAAAGACACCCTCACCCAGCGAAGCATTTATAATCCCCTGGAACCAGCCTCGTGTCACCTCCCGAGAAGCCAGCACTAACCAGGAGGGACACGGGTCCAATAAACAAGTGGTCGCGTTCAGTCTACCCAGAATCCTGTCCACGTCCTCAGGGGTCACAGGATCAAACTCATCCCAGATAACATTCTCAAGACCTGCCCCAGTCCCTCCCCCTGAGACTATCCAGTCGGAGTCCAGATCTTCCCGAATCTGAGCGATTTTGTCATACAGATATTGAACAAAATCCTCGGCTCTACCTTCTAAGGGGTCCTCCCGCGCTTCCTGGTGGAGCAGGGAGCGGGTCACCCTAAACAGGGCGGCCGGGCGATTATCTGATGACGTAATAAGAGCAGCAAAATAGCTACATTTCGCTGCTTTTATCGCCACTAGGTAATTCCTAATATGGGCTCTTACCAGTGTCCGGTCAGATTCAGAAAGACTGGCCCTCCAACTACTCTCTAGGCGTCTTTTCCGGCGCTTCAACTCCCTCAGCTCCTCAGTGAACCAAGGAGCTAAATGAGATCGGCGCCGGGTCAGAGGCCGCAAAGGCACGACCCGATCCAGAGCTCCAGCGGCCGCCCTATCCCAGGCGGCCACTAGGTCTCCAGTCGAGGCGTGTGCCAGATCCTCAGGGAATGGCCCAAGCTCCATCTGGAACCTATCCGGTTCCATCAGGCGCCTGGGGCGGAACCATCTTACCGGCTCCGCCTCCCTGCGGCGGGGTGTAGCGGTTCGAAGGTCGAGACGAAGGAGAGAGTGATCAGACCATGACAAGGGCTCGGTGACTATATCCCCTATCTCGAGATCACTCAACCACTGTCCAGAGACAAAAACAAGATCCAGCGTGTTTCCCCCCGTGTGGGTAGGGCCATGAATTAACTGGGTCAGGTCCATGGCTGTCATGGAAGCCATGAACTCCCGAGCCACTTCAGATGCCTCACCAACGGACGGCAAGTTGAAATCCCCCATGACCATAAGTGGCGATGACACTGAGTAGCTCGGGCAGGGCTGCTGCCACATGGCAGGGAGCCAGGTATGTGATCAGCACACCCAACTGAACCCCGTGGCCCCATTTCACAAGGAGGGATTCACAGCCGGCCGTCTGAGGAACAGTGGCCTCCCTCGGTCTCAGACCTTTGTTAATAATAACCGCTACCCCCCCGCCCCTACCCTGCAACCTCGGCTGATGGAATGCGCGGAAACCTGGTGGGCACATTTCAACAAGAGGGACCCCCCCCTCCTGGCCCAACCAGGTTTCCGTAATACCTGCCAGGTCCGCTCCCCCCTCCTGAACAAGATCACAAATGAGGGGGGCTTTATTTACTACAGACCTGGCATTGCATAACATCAGACGGAGGCCAGGGCCCTGAGGATCTGCGCCACCTGGAAAACGAGTGGAGCTTTGGGGGCCGGAGCGCGCCACCGCTCGAAGACAGCGGGCGTGCGCTCCCCTAACACGATATGGCCCCCTGCTCCCGCCATATCTACCCCTCCCACCCACAGTACTGATGGTAAAAACCTTATCTGGATGAACTTTATCCCCCCTCTTGACCCCGGGCCCCCCACCCCCCATGCCGTGCTCCACAGCCTTACCTGGCCCTCCCCTTAGTGGGTTATCCCCCATACCCACGGCCTTACTTCTGATCCAACCCTCCCCCCCCCGGAACCCCTTAAGACATTTGCTAAAACTTTATATAAAAAACCCCTCAATCCCCTCTTCGCGACATGCCACCTCTCTGGGTTCCAAAGCCCTTCATCGAGGTAGGCCTTCGATAACATGGAAGGCCAGGCTTGCGAGAGGGGGGAGTCTCGCAAGGCAAAGAGCTCAGCCGGTGAATACATTCCTGCAAGTTCGCCTGGGGAAATAGAGGGAGCCCCATGTAGAGTGTGTTGCAGTAGTCCAGACGGGACGTGACAAGGGCATGAGTGACTGTGCGCAAGGCATCCCAGTCCAGAAAGGGACGCAACTGGTGTACCAGGTGAACCCGATAAAAAGCTCCCCTGGCCACGGCCGTCATATGATCTTCCAAAGACAGCTGTGCATCCAGGAGAACACCCAAGTTGCGAGCCCTCTTTGTGGGGGCCAAGGTTTCACCCCCAATAGTCAGCGATGGTGCCAGCTGACTATACCAGGCCGCTGGAAGCCACAGCCACTCAGTCTTGGAGAGGTTGAGTTTGAGCCTGTTTCTCCCCATCCAGATCCGCACGGCCTCCAGGCACCGGGACATCACATCAAGGGCATCATTGGGGTGGTTCGGGGTGGAGATGTACAGCTGAGTATCATCAGCATACTGATGGAATCTCACCCCGAAACCACGGATGATCTCGCCCAGCGGCTTCACATAAATGTTGAACAGAAGGGGCAAGAGGACTGACCCTTGCGGCACCCTGCATACAAGGCGCCTCGGGGTCAACCTCTGCCCCCCTGCCAACACAAACTGTACATGGTCGGAGAGGAAGGAGGAGAACCACCGCAATATGGTGCCCCCCACTCCCAACCCCTCCAATCGTCGTAGCATGATACCATGGTCGATGATATCAAAAGCCGCTGAGAGATCTAATAGAACCAGGACAGAGGAGCAACCCCTGTCCCGAGCCCTCCAGAGATCATCGACCAATGCGACCAATGCCGTTTCAGTGCTGTGCCCTGGCCTGAAGCCCGACTGGAACGGGTCTAGATAATTGGCTTCATCCAGGTACTGGGGAAGTTGTCGCACCACCACACTCTCAACAACCTTCGCAACGAAGCGAAGGTTGGAGACTGGGCGATAATTAGGTAATACAGCCAGGTCCAGGGCAGGCTTCTTGAGGAGAGGCCTCACCACCGCCTCTTTCAAAGAGGGGGGGAAGTAACCCTCACTCAAAGAAGCGTTAATAATCCCCTGGAGCCAGCCTAGTGTTACCTCCCAGGAGGCCAGCACCAACCAGGAGGGACACAGATCCAATAAACATGTGGCAGCGCTAAGCCTCCCCAGAATCCTGTCCACGTCCTCAGGAGTCACAGGGTCAAACCCCTCCCATATAACATTCTCAAGATTCCCCTCCATCAGTCCATCCGGATCTACCCAATCAGAGTCCAGACCTTCCTGAATCTGAGTGACTTCGTCATGCAGGAATTGCACAAAATCCTCAGCCCTGCCCTGCAAGGGGTCTTCCCTCGCTCCCAGATGAAGGAGGGAGCGGGTCACCCTAAACAGGGCAGCTGGGTGGTTCTCTGCAGACCCGATAAGAGCGGAAAAATAATTAAATTTTGCCGCTTTTATCGCCACTAGGTAGGTCTTAATATGAGACCTCACCAGTGTTCGGTCAGATTCGGAGCGACTGGCCCTCCAATCACTCTCCAGTGGTTATAGTGGGGTATAACAGTGGTCCTCAATCTTGGTGGTCCTCAACCTTGGTATGGGGAGAGGGGATGATTCTATGGGCATACAACTCCATTTGCACAAGCGGTGCACAGTGGCCTGCCGCTTGCGCAACCTGGTTTCCAACGTGCCATGGCCCGGTAGTGTGATGCGGCCCAGGAGGTTGGGAACTCCTGGTGTATAGGAAGTATGTTCCAAATATAACCTTGTAACTTGAGTAGGTAAAAATCAGGATTCCTCTGAAAATTGGCTCTCTGAGGAGTTATGTTTACTTAATTATTTATCAGAAGTTCTGTTAGAATTGAATAGATTGGCTGGACAACTGAAAATGTTGACTTCTCTTTTAAAAATGAAATGCTTGCAGATTTCTGAAAATACAGGTACTCCTCAAGTTACAAATGTAAGGGAGCCTTCCCATTCCAACCTGAAGATTCGTGAGAGTGAATCTCATACCTTGAACACAATCACTCCCTCCTTTCACCATGGGGGGGTAGTCATGGAACGGGCACCTGATTCAGACCACCCAAAGCCTCCCCTGACCCACTGAAATACCTCATGCTCCCCACAATTGCTTCTTCCCCCACAACCTGCTGCATTGGGTCACTTACCTTGTGAAGATCTGTCTCCTCTCCAGCATCTCTGTTTCTCTGCCTGCAATGGAAAACGGCGAGAGCAGAGGGGCAGCAGGAAGAGCACACCTTGATCGGCTTCTCTGATCACTGAGCCTGCCTGCCACTTCTGGAGCGGTGGGCAGCCTCAGTGAGTCTCCTCCAAAGGTTTCAAGGCTCCATGCGGAAAAGCGTTTGCACGAAGTGAGGCTTTGAGGCAGCAAACTCACATTGCTCCAAGCCCCTCATTAGTGTGCAACCACTTTTCCCGCAGAGACTGGAACCTTCTGGGTGCCCTGATCCCACGGGATATCTGGCACCCATTCTCTGCAAAAGCGGATGGGTGCCTGAACTCACATGAGACCATGCACCCCAGAAGTTTCCAGTTTCCAAACCTTTGTTATCCTGACAGAGACTGCAAACTTCCTCTGCGTGGAAATGGGGCTCTTGAAAACAGAGGTTTTCACTCCATTTCCAACCGCCCCATTTCTATGCAGATGAATTTCCAGTCTCCGTTAGGGCTACAAGTGTTTCAGTGGCCCTGGGGCAGTTGGAAATGGCAATTAGAAACAGAGCGAATTGCTCCATTTCCAACTGCCCTAGGGTAGCTCAAACACTTGTAGCCCTAACGGAGACTGGAAACTTCGTCTGCATGGAAATGGGGCACTTGAAAACAGAGCTTCTCTTCAGCAGAGGCCTTGAGGAAAGGCCTTTCCTGGTGAAAACAGAGTCCCAGAGTGACACACACTCCCTCCAGGGGCTCCGTTCTTGGCAGCAAAGGCTTTTTGCAAAGATGGTAAAAGGCTTTGCAAACAGAGAGAAAGCTTTGATGTTTCAGGCCTTCCCTCCATTTGCAAAGCCTTTTGCTGCAGCTCTCATTCAGGCCTCCGTTTGCAGAGAATAGAGGTCTAAAGTACCGTAAGATCACATGAGATCAATAGCGTGAGTTCTCGTGCTACTGATCTAGTGTGAACTTGTGATACTTCTCCATTCTCTGCATACACACCAAAGGCCTGAAGCACCAAAACAGGCCAAGAAAGCAAAGGCTCTCTAGATCTTTGCAAGGTGAGTATCCACAGGCCTAGTGCCTATGGAGACCCGACGCAGGAGGAGGGAGGGCGGGAATAGGCAGGCCAAATGTTGCAGAGCCTCTGCAGTTGGTCATAAGAGTGAACAACTGCCATGGTGCTGCAACATTTGTAATTTCGGGACTTGTTCGTAAATGCTAGGGGGCAGTTATCGCGTAACTTCAAACATTCGCTAAGGGAATGCTCATAATCTGGGGATTACCTGTATTTTGTTATTAATTTTTCCTGATTCTCCTTCTCAAATTATTCTCTATATTGTTAATATTTATGAACTGTATCAATGTCAAAGGATTAAATGATTAATACCTGATTTTACGAAAATTGTTTGAAATTATAGTGAGATGTTTGTTTTAAATCAGTTTGTTTACTTCTTACATTGGGACAATCAGATGGTAGTCTGAGTGTGGACCTTGGTTATTAAAAATGCAACTAGAATGTGATCAACTGACTAACTGGGAACTGCTGTTTCCATATACTGTAATTATTTCTTTGTGAAAATGAGGATAGGAAGCCAGCTATCTACAGTGGGTCATTGGAAAGAAACTATATATTTCCTTCCTTCCTTCCTTCCTTCCTTCCTTCCTTCCTTCCTTCCTTCCTTCCTTCCTTCCTTCCTTCCTTCCTTCCTTCCTTCTTGTTCAAGCAGGGTACAAAATCTTGCGAAATCTTCAGCTCCATCTCAGTGACTACAATCTTGTTCAGACTCACTGGGAGACAGGGGAGCACAGGCAACGTCTATGTGTTGCATGGTACCTGCACCCTACCAACTAGAATAGCCTCATGACTGAAATGTTAACTTACTCTTGCTTTACAAAATTACATGTAATAGTTTTACTAAAATTAAGGTGGAATTCTGTGATAGTGTTACAAGGGATGTTTTTATTGTTACTTTAATCACCAAAAAGTTCTAATGTAATCCAGTTTTTATTTAAATGTAGGATACACTTAAACTGACAAAATTTTTGAATGTTTCTGTTAAATTATATCATTTGTTCACATCTTCATCCTGCATCCTTCTCTATATACTTTACAACAGACTTCATAGAGTTTATAGAAAAATGCTACAATCAAATTTAGGCTTAAGAGTGCTGCTGAATCAATGTGTCGTGAATATTATTAACTCTCTTATTAAATCAATGATCACAATTCAAGTTATACAGTGTTGCCTTAAAATTTTAGCTGCTGGCATAGATACTTCTTCCAGTGAAAAAAGAGAGACAATTGAAGAAGGAACTTTTTACTTATACAACAGAATGAAGTCACAAGTCACTGACATCATTTTTCTATTTCTGAAAATACATCATTGTTATGCATGTATTAGATTTGGACTTCATTCAATTTAGCAAACTAGTTTTAGATCTGCTTTTCAATGAAGATTTTACTTACTGTTCTCCAAACATATTTTCTGGATTTAAAATTAGAGTTACCAAATGCTTCAAATGCTCAGCTTCCAGGACAGGACCGCATGTGCTTTGAAGGTAAAAATATATTGCAGTTCATTTGTGCTGTTTTAATTTTAAATATATTTCTTCATTATTAAATGCAGATCCCCCCCACCTCTTTTAGTACATTTTTATAAATAATTTAGAACAAGAAATTGCTGCCACAAAAGTACATTAATGATGATACAATATAAAAATCTAAATATTCTCCCAGAAGGCTGCGGAGTGGGTCAGGAGTGGGTCAGGAGTGGGATGATCCAGTTAGTCTGGCCAGTCATTGAGTCGAATTGTTTTGGCCATGCCTCCTCGTGCCTCCGTCACCTCCAGTTTTATTCGACTCCGTGGATCTGACCAGATGTTTTTTTCTTAGTCCTCTCACTCCTGACCATTACTCAGGGTTATTTTCTACAATTTCTCCTCAATTTCTACAATTTCAAGCAATTCTGCGCTGTGTCAGCTGGCCACTTCAGGCTGCCGCAGCCACCCGTTCAACAGCTGATCGGCGCTAGCACTCCCAGCGCTTCGCTGCTTGCGGAACAAGCGCTGGCTGTTCCCTTAGCCACTGGCTGCAGGATCGCTTTGTCAGCCGTTCCCTCAGCTGCTAGCCGCAGAATCGCTTCGCTAGCAGCCGCCATTGTCGCGCCATTACCACCATTTTAAAACTGGCGCTCCTCCAAAGCGTGAGCGAGAAGACAGTGGCACTCCTCACATCGAGTGAGCTCAACCCCAGGTAACAATTTATTGGGGTTTTTCTCTTACAGTTGCGGGCGGCCATTGCTGCATTGTGAAACTGGGCGGCCAATTATTGCATTTGGAGCAGCCATTTTGATGCCATTGCGAGTACGATCCTCATGGGCGGCCATTTTGATTCATTTGAGATGGCCATTTTGATTGCACCTCTCCACATCCAGTGGCCATTTTAACTGGGACAAAAAAAAAGTTGCTCCAGAGCTCAGCGAAGGCCAAATATCTGCTCTGCAATACAAGCCTCAACGCTGTTATCTTCACGCCCCTTTCTTTAGCCGCCTCTGGTGCTGGCATACCCCAGATTCCTGGGAAAGCCGCCCATTACTCATCAAGGAGTGCAGGCTATTGCCCATGTCCTTCATATGCTCAGCTCCACTATGGCGGAACGGTCATCTGACAACAAGGCCGAGACTGGCTGCAAGGCCACCTCTAAGTCTGCTTCAGGCAGAAAGTCTAATCAACCACAGAATGAGCTCAAAGACCTCCAACGACGCCAAAGGGCATTGGAACAACAATTTTTACAAGCCGAGAAGGAGAGAGCTGAACATGAGGTCAACACCGCAACGGCCCGATCTGGCTCCCAAGACCAGGATACCAATGATGACCTTGACCTCTTCAGGCTTTGTCCCCTGAGAGAACTGATCAGCAATGTACTAATTCTCCACCTTCCAAAGACCAGCAAAAAGGGGACCCCTTTGCTTGTGCAATTACCCCTCAGAACCCATCACCTGCACAGAGTTCTAACCCCTTGGACCTGCAGGATCTACCTGAGGCGGTTCAACATTTAATTGCCAGGGCCATCTCGCATGGCATTGCAACGGGCATACGATAACACCGCTCAGCATTTGTGGTCTCGGAAAGCCTTCATTCACGGCGCACCCGAGTTTCACCTTCCGCCAGCCTCACTGGATCCCCTGAAAGGTCCCCAACGAGATCTAGGGGCAGCGCTGATCTCAGCCTGGAGGATGAGCCACAGAGAGACACTGACCTCTCAGATGACGAAGGTGCCCCTCCGGATGTTCCGGCCTTCACGGGCCTATTTCCTCAAGGGCTCTTCAAGTCGCTATTACACAATATGGATCCTGCTGCTGATCCTGCCTCAACCTCAACCGGCCATGGTATCTTCTCAGAACCAGTTGCCGAACAACTTTTCGTCCCGGCACCCAAATTATTCACAGACATGGTCCGAAAACAATGGTCCAATCCGGCATCTCTTCCAACGCCCAGCAGCACTGACCGTCGCAATTACAATATGGAACCTACGGTAGCTACCATTCTACAGGTACCTTCAGTGGATGGCCCTGTGGCTGCCCTTTCTTCCCCTTCCCCCTATCTCTCAGGAGACACATCTGAGGGCCTTATGCCTGAGGACAGGAAATTTGACCTGTCCTTCAAGAAAGCACACTAGGCCTCAGCCTGGGCAATACAGGCCGCTACTGCGGCCTCTTCACCCGTTCCTCCCTATTATGGCTCCAACAGCTGCAATCACATTTACCCACCCAGGAGGTCCGGGTCCATCAGGACCTTAACAAAATCATTGCAGCCACCCAATTTGCCTCCGATGCCACGCTCAACGCAGCCAAGTACGCCTCTCGAGCGATGGCATCATCAGTCACCTCGCGACGCCTATTATGGCTGCGCCAATGGCCAGCCGATCTAAAAGCCAAATGGCATCTCGCTTCAGCCCCGTACACGGGGTCTAAATTGTTTGGTGATTCTCTCGAGCCTTTATTGGTTGAGGACAAGGATAGGAAGAAAGTTTTGCCTTCCGCCACTAGAAGGGCGGGTCACCGGGCAACCCCCTACTACCGTAGGCAGCTTTCCCGCTTCTTCCCTCAGGAGAGCACTAGCCAACGCCCTTACTCTCAGGGCTCCTTTCGCCAACAGGACAGGGGTTCCTTTCGGGACAAGCCAAAGTCATACGGCTCTATTAAACGGTCATTTCGTGGAACTGGCAACTGCCAGTTCCGTCGTCAGAAATGACTTACTCCTCAATGCCCCCATAGGAGGCAGGCTGAGCCTCTTTGTAGACAGGTGGGCCCATATTACCACCGACCAATGGGTCCTCCACACCATCGAATTCGGACTTCCGTTGGAATTCCTTTCCAGCCCCCCAAACCACTTCGTACCATGCTCTGTCTCCAACTCCCATCGCAAGTGCAGGCTCATGGAGCTTGCCATTCAACATTTCCTAGAGATCAAGGCTGTGGAGGAGGTTCCTCCCGACCAATGGAGACAGGGATTTTACTCAATCCTATTCGTGGTACCGAAACGCTCTGGGGGCTGGAGAGCAATACTCAACTTAAAATCATTGAATACCCACCTTGTCTACAGGAGGTTCAAAATGAACACTCTGAAGTCCATCCTAGAGGGGATCAGGCCCGGAGACTTCCTAGCCTCCATAGACCTTTCCAATGCCTACCTACACATCCCTATCTCGCCGGCCCACCGGCGTTATCTCAGGTTCAGCTACGTGGGGCGACTCTTTCAATATCATGCCCTACCATTCGGCCTGGCATCGGCCCCGCGCAGCTTCACAAACGTCATAGCGGCTCTGGTGGTGCATCTACGGTCCGTCCCGGTACGGCTCCAAGCCTACCTGAACGATATCATAGTTCAGGCCCCCACCCTCCCAAGGGCGCAGGCCGACCTACAACTGACCTTACAGGTCCTACGAGAACACGGGTTCTTAGTCAACTTACCCAAGAGCCAATTAGAACCCCGAACCTGCTTAACACACCTCGGGGCAATAATAGACACCCAGGCGGGACAGGTGTTCCTCTCTCATGAGAGGAGAGACAATCTCAGGCTACTCATCCGTCAAATCCTCCTGGAGCCGATGGTGACCAAACTCACCCTCTCGAAACTATTAGGGAAACTGGCATCATGCATAAACATCGTGCCTTGGGCCTGACTCCATGCGCGCAGCCTCCAATGGTTTCTGCTACCGCACCAACGAGCCAAGACTGCTGCTTCCCAAACCAAGGTCAGGGTTCCTCTGTCAGTTTGCTGGTCATTGCACTGGTGGCTCTCCCCAGCCCTGGAAAAGGGATGCGTATTCACAGACAATCAACCAATCGTCATTACGACAGATGCCAGCCTACTAGGATGGGGAGCACACTTGGGTGGGCAAGTAGCTCAGGGTCGTTGGTCCTCCAAGGAAACGCAGTCCAGCATCAATCTGCTGGAGCTTCGAGCAATCCACATGGCCCTTCTGACCTTCCAACAGACAATACAGGGACACCATATTTTAATACTTACCGACAACGTTGCAGCGAAAGCCCATGTAAATCGCCAAGGAGGGACAAGGTCCAGGACACTGATGCAGGAAGCTCTCCAGGTCAGGAGATGGGCGGAGGCTCACCTCATCTCTCTACGGGCAGACCACATCACCGGCAAAGACAAACTCCAGGCGGACTTCCTCAGTCGGACCATGGTAGAACCGTCAGAGTGGCGTCTCCACCCCGATCTCTTCCAAGACATTTGTCTCCGATTCGGACAGCCTCAAGTGGATCTGTTCACCTTGTCAGCGAACGCTCATCTTCCATGCTTCATCACTCACTACCCATCTCCGGGAGCGGAGAACACGGATGCTCTCCGTTGCCCCTGGCCACCGGAGCTCCTTTTTGCGTTTCCACCCCTGGCATTAATCCCACGAGTGATACGCAAGATAATAACGGAGGAAGCGGAAGTCATTCTCGTTGCCCCTCATTGGCCAAGGAGACCTTGGTTCTCGGACCTAGTGGCCCTCTCAATAGCACATCCTTGGCGGTTTCCTCCAGAGAGGGTGTCTCTCAGCCAGGGGGCAGTCAACCACCCAGAGCCCCAGTGGCTCAACCTGACTGCCTGGCTCTTGAGGGGCTCCTCCTGAGGGAGGCGCTCTACTCCGAGGACGTCATCCGAATCATGCAGGCGGGCAAAAAGCAGTCCACCATCAGACTCTACAACATCACCTGGAAGGTATTTATCTCTTGGTACTCTGCGCGCAAGATTAATTCCCTTTCAGCTTCTGTCCCGCAGGTCCTGGAGTTCCTCCACGATGGTTTCCGTAAAGGACTGGCATTCAACACACTCAAATGCCATGTTGCTGCACTCTCCACAGTATTGTGACCTAGGGATGGAGTGCTGCTGTCTCGTCATCCTTCCATTCACAGGTTTTTACGTGGAGTCCGAAATCTCTGTCCCGCTGTAGTCCATCGGTATCCCACCTGGGACTTGCCATGGGTACTAAAGGCCCTCACCAAACCACCATTCGAGCCTTTACGTACATCGAGCCTCAGGTACCTTTCTCTAAAGGTTGCCTTCTTGGTGGCCATTACTTCAGCCCGCCACATTTCGGAACTGGCAGCCCTCTCCATCTGGCCTGACCTATGTGTCATACACACAGACAGAGTTATCCTCCGCTTGGAGCCGTCCTTTGTTCCAAAAATTAACTCCCGATTCCATCGGGAACAGGAGGTTATTCTTCCCAATTTCTGTCCCAGAACAGCTCATCCACTGGAACACAAAGGCACACTCTGGATGTCCGCAGAGCTATTAAGTTCTACATCTCGCGGACTGCCCCTTCCAGGCGTTCTGAGGCTGTATTCGTATCATTTCAACCCACCTCGTTGGGATCTAAGGTATCCTCGGCCACCATTGGCCGCTGGATCCGGGCTTGTATTGCCTGGGCGTATGAAACACATATTCCTCCACCGAGGCATGTCATTGCTCACTCAACTCGCAGTGCAGCTATCACCGCTGCTTGGGCCACGCAGGCCTCCCTCGAGGAAATTTGCCGGGCAGCTACCTGGATTACTCCTGTCCCCTTTATTAAACACTATCATTTGGATGTCTTCGCTTCTGCAGAGGCTTCTTTCGGCAGGAGAGTCCTCCAACAGGTACACCTGGCCTCGAGGCCTCCTAGTTCACAGGCTTCCCACCCATAGGGCTGACGAGCTTGGGTATGTCCCACTCCTGACCCACTCCACAGCCTTCTGGGAGAAGAGGCGTTGGACTTACCGTGAACGCCGTTTCTCCGGGGGCTGCGGAGTGGGTCAGCCCCTCCTGCCTGCAATTTTTTCCACGGCTTCTTGCTAACTGTTGGCAGATGCTGTCTTTTAGATCTGGATTTGTCGAACAAAACTGGAGGCGACAGAGGCACGAGGAGGTGTGGCCACAACAATTCGACTCAATGACTGGCCAGACCAACTGGATCATCCCACTCCTGACCCACTCCTGACCCACTCCACAGCCCCTGGAGAAACGGCGTTCACAGTAAGTCCAATGCCTCTTTTATAGTGATTTAAAATAAAATAAACATAAAGGAATATATATATATATATATATATATGCGCAAAAATTTAAAATCTCGGGTGTTTTCCCGCGTCATGTTAACATGACATGGGAAAACACTTGAGATTTTAATTTTTTGCATATACACACCCGCGAAAACTTAAGAAGACAGATGTGTGTGTGTGTGTGTGTGTGTGTGTGTGTGTGTGTGTGTGTATGCAAAAAATTAAAATCTCGGGTGTTTTCCCGCATCATTGTAAATACGTTGGTTAAAATATTTAAAATTCTGCTTAAAATCCCAGCTTAAAATCTTCTAAAAATCCTTACAGAGCACTCTGCAAGGTCTTTAAAACCTCAGCTAAAATCCTACCAGTGACTTTAAAAGTTTTTCTTATAGCAACGTTTCGACAGGCTCACAACCCTGTCATCTTCAGGCTCTTGTTTCATTTAGAAGCGAAGGGATCTCTGTTGCGAGGTCGGAGCTGTCGCTTATCTATATTTGCTGCTGCTGACGTATGCTGGTTAGCCTGTAACTCTGGGTTGTGATTGGAGGACAGCAGTTTTTCTTCCTGCTTCCTCATCCTGGCTGTTTGGCTGCGTGTTACCGGCCCAGCTTTCTCAGATTCTCTATTATTATCTGTCTGCTGTAGAGGGGAAAGGATTCTGGTAGGCATCACAGCACCCTTGATTGTTAGTTGAGATCTCAGCCTGTCTTCTG
This sequence comes from Pantherophis guttatus, assembly GCF_059756535.1. NCBI lineage: Eukaryota > Metazoa > Chordata > Lepidosauria > Squamata > Colubridae > Pantherophis > Pantherophis guttatus. Next base: position 180,129,785 of record NC_142063.1, on the reverse strand, counting down.
GTTTGATCCTCTCTCTCTCCTTATTGCTAGCCACCCTCTGCAGAGCGGGAAGAGCAAACTTCTTCTTTCGTACAACACATGAAGGCCACAGGACACAATATTGATTTTAATAAAACCAGAACAGTGGCGAAAGAGGAACATCTCAACAAAAGAATAATCAGGGAGGCCATCGAAATTGAAAAGAGGCCACAGAATATGAACAGACGGGACGACGCCTCTAGGTTATCAAGTATTTGGGGACCTGCACTGAGAGAAACTCGAGTGTTAACATCAGAAGAGAGGCAGAGATTCCAACAAGCAACCAGTGGTGTTGCAAGGCCTGTCAGAATTCTTCCCGCTCTGCAGAGGTGGCTAGCAATAAGGAGAGAGAGAGAGGATCGAGCCAGAAGACAGGCTGAGATCTCAATTAACAATCAAAGGTGCTGTGATGCCTACCAGAATCCTTTCCCCTCTACAGCAGACAGATAATAATAGAGAATCTGAGAAAGCTGGGCCGGTAACACGCAGCCAAACAGCCAGGATGAGGAAGCAGGAAGAAAAACTGCTGTCCTCCAATCACAACCCAGAGTTACAGGCTAACCAGCATATGTCAGCAGCAGCAAATATAGATAAGCGACAGCTCCGATCTCGCAACAGAGATCCCTTCGCTTCTAAATAAAACAAGAGCCTGAAGATGACAGGGTTGTGAGCCTGTCGAAACGTTGCTATAAGAAAAACTTTTAAAGTCACTGGTAGGATTTTAGCTGAGGTTTTAAAGACCTTGCAGAGTGCTCTGTAAGGATTTTTAGAAGATTTTAAGCTGGGATTTTGACCAGAATTTTAAATATTTTAACCAACTTATTTACAATGATGCGGGAAAACACCCGAGATTTTAATTTTTTGCATATGCACACCCGCAAAAACTTAAGAAGACACACACACACACACACACACACACACACACACACATATATATATAAATATATATATATATTTGTTTTCTGAGGTTTTCGCGGGTGTTTGTATGTAGGTCTTTGGTTACTCGGGTTTTCTCCCACGTAAAATTGGAAGTGTCTTGGCGACGTTTCGACGAAGTCTCGTTCGTCATCTTCAGGCTGGTGTTTTTGGCTTCGTGCTTCTAGGAGCAATGTGTGATCGCAACTGTTTCTTCCTTTTAACTGCCAGTGGGGGTGTGAACTGATTGGGTGGAGGTGTGTTCTGATTGGTTGGGGGTTTGGCTGTGCTCTGATTGGATGGGGGTGTGTTCTGTTTAGAACATACATACAGTGTTTTCCATTGAAGCACCTGGTCTACCCCAATATGGGAGGGAGCATACTGCTTCCCTTTCTCCTTTCAGCTCCAATCCAGGAGCCCTCAAGCAGTCGCATTCACAACAAACCATTTTATACCAAATTTATATTTCCTGATAAAAAAATAAAGGGAGACTAGTATAGGCTCAGAGGTTAATACAACTGCCTAATATGCAGTCAGCCCAAGTTCGAATCCGAGTAAGGGTATGGCTAGCTGATGAGAGCTAAATAGCTTGAAATAGATCTATACTAGTCTCCCTTTATTTCTTTATCAGCAAATATAAATGTTGGTTATATATAACCAAATACGGTATATAAAAATCATATATCATAATTCTAGTATAAATATGGGATTGATTCAATCCTTAAACATAATTACATCTAGACTACATAGAATACATTGCTCTGACTTGTCATTTTTTGAAATATAAGAACATACAGTATTTGTCCCTTATTTGGCCCATGCTTTTCAATAAAGTGCTCATCTCTGTTTCAAAGCTGAAGAGCCAGTGCTGTTCGAAAACGTCTCCGTCATGTGGCTGGCATGACTAAACAGCAAAGGTATACGGAACGCTGTTACCTTCCCACCAAAGGTGGTCCCTATTTTTCTACTTGCATTTTTAATGTGCTTTCGAACTGCTAGGTTGGCAGAAGCTGGGACAAGTAATGGGGGCTCACTCCGTTATGCAGCACTAGGGATTTGAACCACTGAACTGCCGACCTTTCCATCGACAGGCTCAGCGTCTTAGCCCCTGAGCCACTGTGTCCCTCTATGTATTGTTATCTCCTATTAAATTACTAATATTTCATATTTAAAAATTATTCATTATTCCACCATAACTGAAATATTCCAAATGTGTAGGATTACTAATAAAGCGAAATATTAACAATATTTAATCAATCCCAGGAGAATATATCAAAATCCCCACAATTTCTAATTCTTAATATTTTAAATTCATAATATACTTTAACACACTATTAATGTTGATAATACAATTAGATTACCTAATCCTAAATTTCCATTTTATAAGCTTAACTTATTTTTAGTTATAATAAACTAAAAATGTATTATCTGTTGTATTATCTGTTAATATATATACTACTATTTTCCCTATTTATATTTTCCATTTTATTAATATATTTTCTCATTATCCATGATCTCTTAATCTTTTTGAAATTCCATCATTTATTGACTTTTTAGTCAGCCTTTTCTCTCTCTCTCTTGGAATCTTGTAGCTCTTTTTGATATATTTGTGCCTACTGAACATTCCCTTCTGGGTGCCCTTTGCTCTTTCTGCTGTATTATTTGAACACCCATCCATACGATTTCTTTTTTTAAAAAAGAGATTTTTCTTTCCCCCCCCTCTCTGTTCTATTATGAACTTTTAAGGAGTTATCTAATTGATTCCTACTTTTTGAAATTCCATCATTTATTGACTTTTTAGTCAGCCTTTTCTCTCTCTCTCTTGGAATCTTGTAGCTCTTTTTGATATATTTGTGCCTACTGAACATTCCCTTCTGGGTGCCCTTTGTCTCTTTCTGCTGTATTATTTGAACACCCATCCATACGATTTCTTTTTTTTAAAAAGAGATTTTTCTTTTCCCCCCCTCTCTGTTCTATTATGAACTTTTAAGGAGTTATCTAATTGATTCCTACTTATTAATCCTTTCTCTTTTTTATTTTTAGCTTCTTGCATCTCCTTCTAATTTCTCATCTATTTCCTGAATATCGTCTTGCTCTCCCCCCCCATTGTTGAGTGACTTCTACATTCATTTCTGTGTCTTTAAACAATCCCCTTGTCTCCTTATTGTTCTTTATAGTTTCAAGCACACTTTTTAACATCAAGAATATTTTTTCATATGCCTCTATTATCCCCTGTAAATCCATTTTATAACAATTTAATAAAATTACTCAGTATATTTCTATAGTTCCAATGTCTCAATATTTAAAAACTCCTGCTTAATAAGATTTCATCAATCCCATAATTATACCTCCAAAACCTCTAAAGTTATGATCTTTAAAAATCTTTATAGCCTTATAGTTTTCCAATTATGTATCTTCCCAATTGTCCAAATTTTAAAGTCTTATTTAACTTTCCTTCTTTTCTCTTTTCTTCTGTCACCTTTCTTCTTTTGTCTCGTAGAATGTTCTGTCAAATAACATTAATAATCCAAATCCAAATTAATCCACTAGATTCCTCCAAACTTTCAGATCCATAATCCAATAGCCCAGCGGTTCTCAACCTGGGGGTCGCAACCCCTTTGGGGGTCGAACGGCCATTTCACAGGGGTCGCCAAAGCCCTCTCTCGCCCCCCCATGCCTTCACTCACCCTCCCTCTCTGCTCTGTGGGATCGCCGGCCGTTCGCTTACCCCACCCACCCCCAATCTATTGCTGTTTCCTGAGTCCCAGCTGATGGCTAGAGAAAAAAAAAACGGTTTAAATTCTTGCCACGGGGCTTCAAAGGGCCGCCCTATAGCCAGTGGTGCAGCCGAACCGTTTGTTAAATTGCTGGCTTGCCCCGCCCCTCCGCACCACTATTTATTGCCAATAAATAGTGGTGGGCAAGGGGTGGGGGAGCCAGCAATTTAACAAATGGTTTGGTGTTTTTTTGTAATTTTATTGGCCCGTGGAGCTTCAGCATAGGCTAATTAGCCCTTGATTAGATCGGCTCCCAACTCTCAGCTGAGTTGCTCTCAGCTGTTTTGCTCAGGCTCTGCTGCTTGCTGGAGCAGATTTTTTTCCCCCTAGCTATGCTGAAAAACAAAACTGAAAGTAAAGAGGCTGTTGGCTTTGCTGTTGCTGCAAGTTGGAAAATTAGGCAGGTAGATTTCTTTTCTTTTTCCTCACCAAAAAAGGTAGGTGCAAACAATGGGAAATTTAGGGCAAAAGAGGAGAGTTCAAGATTTTAAAACACAAAAGAAAAAAAGCTCTATTTAACTAGGGAATTATAATAATTGAGAAACTATTAATTGTATATTGTGTTGAAAGCAGAAATGGTTAAGTTGTGGTTTGGAGGAATATATGGGGAAATTATTTGGTTTATTATTATTGGTAAATATAATTAATTGATTTGTAAGAAATTGGATTGCTTGGAAATAATTGGAATATTCATGTTCATATTGCTTAATATACAAAAAAGGTAGTTATATAACTAATTGATTTATATTAAAATGTTGAATTTATATTAAACAACTGTAATATTACATAATTAACCAATGTGAGGATGGATATAAAAATAGATGACAATGGGAAGGGGCATAATATAGAATAGAAGGGAAAAATTGAATTTGATTAAGATTAGAGATGAGGATGAAGGGTAATACTGGTTTTTTTAAAAAATAGATGAGGAATAAATATGGCAAAAAGGAAATATAGAAATTGTAAATTTAATTGAAATGACTAAACACTGTGTTGGAAGAAATATCCTTCTGGGTTCTGCTCCAAGTGGAGAAAAATACACTGGAAACATGGAGACTGCTTGGAAAGATGGTTTAATGGTGGACAGGATCACATGGCTTGAGTTCCTGAACAGAAAAGGGCAGATACAGTAAATCCTCGGGTTTTTATGCTCTCTCTGGTTCTGCATTTCTTGGGGCCACGAAAGAGTATCCTGATTGGTTGTCAGACTCCCAGGGGGTGGAGATCTTAGCTAGCCTTGCTGGCTGATGGTCACATGTGCTTCCCAGGTCACATGTGGTAAGTTTCTGTTGCTAGATGGGTAGAGAGCTAATCCTATCTTTATTGGATCTTGGGCAATTCCTACTATGGCTCTGCCTGAAGGAGGTAGATCTTTGTTATGTAGAATAGACTGGCCCAGGCCTTAATGGCCCATTGACAAAGGGTGGGGGCAGGAAGATGGGAGCTGCTTCAAAACATGCTTATCCCAGGGAAATATAATATTCTGCCTTTTTCATATTTCCTAAAATATTTCACTCTTCCAGGAAAGGGGTGGGTGCTAACTTCCTACAAAAGAAAATACATTGTATGTTTGTATGTGTGTTTCTAATTATTGTTGTTTATTGTTATTTATTCTCTTTTATTCCTTAAAGTTTAACAATTCATTCTTTATCTTAATATCTTTATATTTGTTTGGGGTTGGCTTTCTTCCCTTTCATCTTTTTTATTGTACAGCAATCTTTCTCCTCAAACCTACCACCTCTCTCTTTTCTTTCCTTCTTACTTTCTCTTCCTCCCCCTCTTCTCCTCCTCCCTACTTCCTCTTCCTTTCTTCTTCTGCTCCTCTCTTCCTCCCTCTCTTACCCTCACTCCTACTCTAATTTCCCTTCCCTTCCTTCATCCCTCTCTATTGCTGTATCCTTTTATGCATATGGACTACTCAGAGGGCTGAAAAAGTTATTTCTGACTGGTCCTCGCACTTTTGACCAGTCCTCGAACTTACGACTGTCCTCACATTTTATGTTTTTGCCCTATCTTGTCACCATGGTGAAGAGAAGCAGTTGTGAAATGAGTGACACGGTTGTTAAGAATGCTACAATGGGCATAAATGATGACCAGTCATAAGTGCGAAGACCGGTCAAAAGTGCGAGGACCTGTCAGAAATCACATTTTTCAGCCCTCTGGGTAGTCCTTTTGTGCACATGGACTACTCAGAAGGCTGAAAAAGTTATTTTTGACTGGTCCTCGCACTTTTGACCAATCCTTGAATTTACGACTATCCTCACATTTTACGTTTTTTGCCCTATCTTATCACCATGGTGAAAAGAAGCGGTTGTGAAATGAGTGACATGGTTGTTAAGAAAGCTGCACGGGCATAAATGTGAGGATGGTCACAAGTGTGAGGACCAGTCAAAAGTGCGAGGACCTGTCAGAAATGACTTTTTTCAGCCCTCTGAGTAGTCGCTATACACATAGCCATGGCTACCCAATCACATGACCAGCTAGCCACGCCCACCCAGTCATATGACCTCCAAGTCACGCCCACAAAATAAGCCACGTCCACAGAACCGGTAGTTAAAAAATTTAGAACCCACCCCTGGTTGGGGGTCACCACAACATGAGGAACTGTATTAAAGGGTCGCGGCATTAGGAAGGTTGAGAACCACTGCAATAGCCAATTTTAATAAAACTTACTTATTTGCAAGTTAGTTCCTTTTAGAAATCTTCAAAAGGGAAAAAAAACTTATTAAGTATTCTCAAAATATCCAAGTCGTCTTCGAACATAAGGTCAAGGTCAGGCCGCTTCCAGATGTTGTTACTTCTATTAGACTGTGTATTAGACTTTTTGTGTATGGAGTTCAGTTTCACTGAGTATACTGTGGCTATAGTGCTGTAGTACTTCTCTTCTTCCAGTAGATGGCTCTCTTGTTCCCAAATCCAATGTTAAACAATCTGTCAAAAACAACTGATTATCCGATAAATCCAGGGGGTTTAGAAATACAAATAAACAGTTTCTCCTGAAAATCACCTTTCAAATTGTTTAAGCTTTTTTCAGGCTTTCTGTGTTTTAAAGCTTCCCTTGGGCTTCTTTTGCCTCTTGATTTTCAGGGTTTTTTTTCCCTCCATGTATTTAATCACAACTTTCTTAGGCTTGGAAGTTCTCTTTTGAAATTCTTGTACTTAAATCAGGTCTTTAGAGTAAAAGTTGGTAATTATCTCACCCAGTTTCAGTGCTCTGTCCATGATCCACTACAGCACAAAACTTACAGTCCCGGTTGTCCCAACTTTGTGACTACCAAAAATGGCTGTCATCCCTGCTGCCATTCAGGAGAGCTTGATTCAGACCTAACGAGGAAATTGCGAATTCCTCATGGTCAGCGAAGCGTCTCTCCTTCCTTTACCTACCTTACAAGGTGTCTATGACCCCATAGGGTCTCCTAACAGCGGTTACCAGCTGGATTTTGCAAGGCTCCGCGGGTCCTGCTATTTTCCAGCCGTTCTCACCACAACATCAACCAGAAGTCTTCTTATCAGTTACAGTGTTAACTGGCCAATTTACCAATTTCAGTCTATTGATAATAATATCATTCAATAAGTAATCTTGCAATTTTATCAAATAAGAGAATATTTTAAATGGTTTACTTGATATATGCACTTGCTAAGTATATAGAGTTTTAGCAAGACCCTAAATTAACAACTGCTAACCATAATTAACATACGTTAATTTAAATTTAAGGAGAGGGGAGCGGAACTGGCGGGTATTACGGAGACCTGGTTGGACCTGGAATGGGGGGGTCCCCTCGTTGAAATGTGCCCATCAGGTTTCCGTGCATTCCATCAGCCGAGGTCACAAGGGAGGGGCAGGGGTGGTGGCGGTTGTCATTAAAGAAGGTCTTAGGCCAAGGGAGGCCACTGTCCCTCAGACTGCCGGATGTGAGTCCCTCCTTGTGAAGTGGGGTCATGGGGTACAGATGGGTTTGCTGATCACGTACCTGGCTCCCTGCCATGTGGCAGCAGCCCTGCCTGAGCTACTCAATGTTATAGCCGCGGTGGCAGTTGATACTCCCAGGCTTATGGTCATGGGGGATTTTAACTTGCCACCCGTGGGTGAGACATCTGAGGTGGCTCAGGAGTTCATGGCTTCCATGACAGCTATGGACCTGACCCAACTAATTCATGGCCCTACCCACAGGGGGGGAAACACGCTGGACTTGGTTTTTGTCTCTGGACAGTGGTTGAGTGATCTCGAGATAGGGGATATAGTCCCCGAGCCCTTGTCATGGTCGGATCACTCTCTCCTTCGCCTTGACCTTTGAACCGCTGCACCTCGCCACAGGGAGGCGGAGCCAGTAAGATGGTTCCGCCCCAGGCGCCTGATGGAACCTGACAGGTTCCAGATGGAGCTTGGGCCATTACCTGAGGCTCTGGCTCATGCCCCGACTGGAGACCTAGTGGCCGCCTGGGATAGGGTGGCCGCTGGAGCTCTGGATCGGGTCGTGCCTTTGCGGCCTCTGACCCGGCGCCGGTCTCATTTGGCCCCTTGGTTTACTGAGGAGCTGAGGGAGATGAAGCGCTGGAAAAGACGCCTGGAGAGCAGTTGGAGGGCCAGTCTTTCTGAATCCGACTGAACACTGGTAAGATCTCATATTAAGAATTACCTAGTGGCGATAAAAGCAGCAAAGTGTAATTATTTTGCTGCTCTTATTGCATCATCAGAGAACCGCCCGGCCGCCCTGTTTAGGGTGACCCACTCCTTGCTCCACCAGGTTGTGCGGGAGGACCCCTTGGAGGGTTGAGCCGAGGACTTTGTACAGTATCTGCATGACAAAGTCACTCAGATTCGGGAAGGTCTGGACTCCGACTGGGTAGTTTCACGGGGAATGACTGAGGCAGGTCTTGAGAATGTTATCTGGGATGAGTTTGATCCTGTGACTCCTGACGACGTGGAGAGGATTCTGGGTAGACTGAACGCGACCACATGTTTGTTGGACCCGTGTCCCTCCTGGTTAGTGCTGGCTTCTCAGGAGGTGACGCGAGACTGGCTCCAGGGGATTATAAATGCTTCATTGAGTGAGGGTGACTTCCCCGCCGCCCTGAAAGAGGCGGTGGTGAGGCCTCTCCTCAAGAAGCCTTCCCTGGACCCGGCTGTGTTGTCTAATTATCGTCCGGTCTCCAACCTTCGCTTTGTGGCGAAGATTGTTGAGAGTGTGGTTGTGCGACAGCTCCCCCAGCACCTGGATGAAACGGTGTATCTGGATCCATTCCAGTCGGGTTTCAGGCCGGGGTACAGCACGGAAACAGCATTGGTCACGTTGGTTGATGATCTCTGGAGGGCTCGGGACAGAGGTTACTCCTCTGTCCTGGTCCTATTAGATCTCTCAGCGGCTTTTGATACCATTGACCATGGTATCATGCTGCACCGGTTGAAAGAGTTAGGGGTGGGGGGCACTGTGTTGCAGTGGTTCTCCTCCTTTCTCTCCGACCGGTTGCAGTCTGTGTTGGCAGGGGGGCAGAGGTCAACCCCGCGGCACCTCATATGTGGGGTGCCACAAGGGTCGGTCCTCTCGCCCCTTCTGTTCAACATTTATGTAAAGCCGCTGGGTGAGATCATCCGTGGTTTTGGGGTGAAGTACCATCAGTACGCTGATGATACTCAGCTGTACATCTCCACCCCGGACCACCCCAATGATGCCCTTGAAGTGATGTCCCGGTGCCTGGAGGCCGTGCGGATCTGGATGGGGAGAAACAGGCTCAGGCTCAACCCATCCAAGACCGAGTGGCTGTGGTTTCTGACGTCCTGATATAGTCAGTTGGTGCCATCACTGACTATTGGGGGCAAATTGCTGGCCCCCACGAAGAGGGCTCGCAACTTGGGCGTCCTCCTGGATTCACGACTGTCTTTAGAAGAGCATTTGACGGCTGTGACTGGGAGGATTTTTCATCAGGTTCGCCTGATTCGCCAGTTGCGTCCCTTTCTGGATTGGGACTCCTTACGCACGGTCACTCATGCCCTTGTCACTTCTCGCCTGGACTACTGCAATGCTCTCTACATGGGGCTCCCCTTGAGGACCACCCAGAGGCTCCAACTGGCACAGAGTGCGGCCATGCGGGTGGTTATGGGAGCGACATGGCGTTCCCATGTAACACCTCTCCTGTGCGAGCGCACTGGCTCCCGGTGGTCTTCCGTTTGTGCTTCAAGGTCTTGGTTACCACCTTTAGAGCATTCCATGGCTTAGGACCTGGTTATCTACGGGACCGCCTGCTGCCATCAGTAGCCTCCCACCGGCCGGTACGCTCTCATAGAGAGGGGCTTCTCCGGGTGCCGTCGGCCAAACAATATCAACTGGCGGCCCCCAGGGGGAGAGCCTTCTCTGTGGGGGCACCTACTATTTGGAATGAGCTCCCCCCGGAGATACGGAGGATCCCGGATTTACGCATCTTCTGCCGCGCTCTCAAGACCTTCTTATTCCATCAAGCTGGCCTGGCCTAATTCCCTTTTTAAAACGTAAATTTTAATTTGTTCTTAATTTATTGGGGTGTTTTAAATTTGTCTTCGGCCAAATTGTTTAATTCGGTTTTATTCAGTTTTAAATTTTGTATTTATGTGTTTTTATCCTGTGGCTGTTCACCGCCCTGAGTCCTGAGTAGGGCGGTATACAAATCAAATAAACTAAACTAAACTAAACTAAACTAAATTTAGTAGAAAAATATACATTAAGCAAACAACTAATTGACCTTTTAAGAAATTGGGGATTGGGGCAGAGGGATAATAAGGAAACACTTAATATGCTAGAGCAGGGGTGTCAAATTTCATTGAGGGCCACATCAGGGTTGTGGTGGACAACCCTGGGGCAGGGCAGGGCTGTTGTGGATGGGGCTGTTGTGGGTGGGGCCATTGTGGGAGTCAATGTCACTCATGTCGGGGGATGCCTGTGTTGGCCTGGGTGGGGCTGAGGGGAACTTTTCCTTCCTTCCTTCCTTCCTTCCTTCCTTCCTTCCTTCCTTCCTTCCTTCCTTCCTTCCTTCTTTCTCCCTTTTTTTCTTTTTCTTTTTCCTTCCCTCTTCCCTCTCCTTTTTTTCTTCTTCCTTCCCCCTTTCCTAAATTTCTTTCTTGTTCTCTTCCTCTCTTTCCTTCTTTTTCTTTGTCTTTCCTCTTTACCTTTTGTTACTTTCCCTTTCTCCTTTCCTGTCCCTTCTTGGATGCTCAAATGCAAAAGGGGAAACATTTCTTGATGCCTCCTTGCCTTGTGATCAAATGCCACTTTTGCTAATAGTTTGTGGCCACTTAAAAGACTAAAAACAAACCAGGCTCAGTTTATCTCATGCTTGCATTTAGTGGGGGTGTCCACAGACAACACTACAGCAAAATTGTCAAAATGGTGGCTGTGATAGTTGATCAGAGCTCCTCTTGTTTTTTATGTGCAACATCTTTAGTGTTTAGGAACAGAGCTAAGTTAGTTGCTTTTCTATTAATACATAATCTTTAAAAGGGCTTTCCTGTAGGGACCCTGCATGGTCTAATTCAGAGGTCCCCAACCTTTTTGGCACTAGGGACTGGTTTCATGGAAGAGTTTTTCAATGGACCCATGTGTGTGTGTCAGTGGTGAAATCTAAAATTTGTTACTACTGGTTCTATGGGCGTGGCTTGGTGGGGTGGGGGTAATGTGACTGGGTGGGTGTGGCCAATTTTTTTTAAACTTTTAAAACCATTTTTTCTACAACCCTTCGGCGAAGAGGTTGTTAAAAAATGCTTTTAAAAGTAAAAAAAAAAGCCTCTGATGATTGTGCGGCTCAGCTGGGCATGTGGGGGGGCAGAGATTTTTGCTACCGGTTCTCCGAACCACCCGCCTCCTACATCATATAACCTGAAGTACTTTTACGTGATTTCTTATCACTTGCCCAATCAGAATCAGCATAACAACATAATTCTGCATAATCAGTATGTGTTGGTTCTAACAATAATTTCATATGTTTAGTGTGTTTTAGGTATTTCAATAATTTCTTAACACATGTCCAATGAAACTGTTTTGCCTTACCTATGTGTCGAGACAAGAGATTAACACTAAGTGCAATGTCGGGTCTGGTCCAACTACTAATGTATAACGGTGACCCAATAACTGAACAATAAAGTGTTTGATCCTCGAACTCAGGACTTGCTTCATGTGTTGAGTTGTGAAAATCTGTGCATGGGTGTCTTTGTTGTGTTAGCATCCTTCATGTTGCAATGATGCAAAATTTGTTCAATTTTATTTTCTTGTGAAAGACTAAACCCCTTCTGTGTTTTTTTAATCTGAACACCTAAATAAGTGCTAATATGACCCAATGATTTCAATGTGAAATATCTCTGCAAAGCTTTGGCAAAAATTTCACTCATTTGCTTATTTGGACCAATATAAACAATATCATCAACATAAACAAGAACTATCTCATATGCATTGTTAGATCTTTTTGTGAACACGCACTCATCAGTTTCGGACTTAATAAATCCCATTGAATTTAGTTTGCCAGTAAGACATAAGTACCACATTAAACCAGACTGTTTCAGACCATAAAGACTTTTGTTTAGAAATCAGGTATCCCCTTCCTGCTGTCGGAACCCTGGAGGACCTCTCACGTAGATCTCTTCATCTAGGTCTGCATGTAGATAAGCCGTGTCAACATCGAACTGGAAAACTTCTAAACCAAGGATAGTTGCAGTTGCTAAAGCAATTTTTACACTCTCAGTTCTGACTGTCGGTGAATAGGTATTTGTGTAGTCCTCAGGATAACGTTGAGCAAAACCCTGAGCTACAAGTCTGGCCTTGTACAGTGACTCATCATTTGGCTTCTTTTTGATTCTGTAGACCCATCAAGTGCCAATGACCTTTTTGTTTGCTGGAGGTTTTGCAGGTGTAAACACTTTAAGTTTCTTTAGACTGTCCATTTCAATCTGCATTGCTTCATACCATTTGTCTTGCTCTGAATCAGGAAGATGTTTGATTTGCGTGAAATTATCAGGTGGAAGTGTAACATTGCAAATCAAAGGCAAGGGTGTTTTTGTCAGTTGCCACGAATATTGCTGTGGAGGGATTCCTTTTGTGTCCCTCTTGGAACGCCTCGGAACAGTCATCTATTCTTCTTCCGTTTCGTCCTCGTCCTCACATTCGTCACTAGCGTCAGCATCTGCGGCTTGCGAAGACGGAACATCAGGTTGAGAAGAACTAGTGGATCATCAATCTGCACAGCATCAGCAGTATCATCTCTAGGAAAATAAACTCCAGGATCATTGGAATGAATCCTGGACCAGTCAACATCTTCCTCAAAATTAGCAGATTGGGAAATCACAATTACATGTTTAGAGTCAATAAATTTGCTCCATTTTGAGTTATCATCAATACCCATAAATCTCAGTCTCTTTGCTGCTGGACCTTTTCTTCTTTGAGTTAAGGGAATGTTCACCATAGCATATGAACCAAAAATATGGATGTTTTTAAGATCAGGCTTGTAGCCATACATCATGAAGAAAGGAGTCTGATTTATTACACTGCTCCAAGTACAGTTGACAATGTAATTTGCATATTTAAGAGCTTCACCCCAGTATGGGTTGCTAAGGTTGGCGTCTTCTAGGAGACAACACATCATGGTTTGCAGGACCCCTTGTCATCTCTCTGCGACCCCGTTATGAGCCGATGTGTAAGGAGCCGACGTCTGATGAAGAATTCCATTCTTACGCATCCAGTCCTGGAAACGCTGAGACATGAATTCAGCACCACGATCACTGTGGATTTTGGCGATGCGAACTTGGTGTTGGGTAGAAACAAGAGCAGCAAAGTCTTTAAAGATCTGAAAAGTCTCAGATTTTTCTTTCATAGGAAATACATATCCATATCTAGAATAATTAACAATAATTGTTAGAAAATATTTTCTACCACCAAGTGTTGGCGGAAATGGACCAACTATGTCAGTGTGAACCAAATCAAAAATGCGTGTTGACAGGCATGTAGCGCGTTTGGGAATGGCTGCTGCTTTGGATTTGGCCTTTTTGCATACAGCACAATCCAAAAACATCTTACACCCCTTTAGACCCAAACCTTTTGCGAACTCCGGCATCTTCCTAAGACCACGGAAACTGGCATGCCCCAATCTTCTATGCCATTTGTGGATACACCTGGAATGCAAAGGTTTACCAGTTAGTGAATTCTCAACATTAACATTTTTATGAGGAACCTCAGGCTTGCTCTGAGCAACCTGTTTCCTAATTTTCTTTTTGTTGGCTTTAGGAGCCTTTGGAGTAGCAACAAGATCTCTCACTGGAGCATCTCTCTCTGGGCCTGTGCTCTCCTTTTTTGGTATACTTGCCTGTGTTTGCGATTTAGGCTTTGGCTTTAAGTAATAAACACCACCAATTAACATGGTTTCAGCAACAATATCTCCATCTTTAATTATGTAACTTGCTTTCTCGAGGTGGTGAACCTGGAACTTTAATGCTCTAGACAAGTGACTCTGACTAAGCAAATTACTAGTTGCTGTTGGTATATAATAAACATCAGGAATGAATGCATCGAGCTCTTCAACATAAACAGTTCCTTTTCCTTTGACCTGACAAGGATGATTTGAAAAAGAATAAAGTTCACGTAGTTCAGGTTCAGGTTTGTGCATCTCTATGAAAAGTTCCTTTCTGTAGGTAACATGCAACACTGCACCACTGTCCAAAGTCCACAGGAGTCGTCTGTTGTACTCTGGTTGAGGTTGTGGATCATTGGTTAAAGCCAATGTGGCGAGTGGAGCTTGCGAATCATGTCGGGGACCACGACGACCTTGTCTACCACCTCTGCCTCTGCCTCTGGAGTCTGTTCCTCTGGGCTGGTATGTGACGGGAGCTGGAACTCGTTGGGGACAATCCTGGGTGGCATGTCCCACACAATTACAGATGTAGCATCTTGGCATCCTTGGAGCGTAGGGCCTTCCTTGGAAGGGACGCCTAGCTGGAGCTCTTGATGCAGGTGGTCCTCTCAAGTGTGGCGTGGCTAACATGAGTGCTTCTTCTTCAATTAAAAGTCTGCATACATTGTCCACTGTGCGTTGAGCAATAGGCACTAGATTAATCTTTGTAATGGCATCTTTCCATTCATAATTCAGTGAGTTAATAATAATGTTGATCGTTTGAATATCATCAATATTATAGCCTCTTTCTCTCAATTCTCTTCTGATTCCTTTCATTTTGGTCAAATGTCCTCCAATTTGTTCACCAGGTTTCAATCTCGAACCATGGAATTCAGACATGAGCAAATATGAAGATTCAATTGAAACAGGCCTGTAGCAATTTTCCAATTGGGCCCAAATTTGTTGGGCTATTGCATCAGGCGGAAAGGTAACCTGCAGTTCAGTATCCATGGACATCAATAATGTTGTGCAAGCTTTAGTCTCTAAGTCTCTTATTGCAGGAGTCCATGGCTGAGCAGGAGGATTAAAAACCATACAGTGAGTACCTTCTCTGCGAAGTAACAATCCAATCTCACTGACCCAGGCCTTATAATTCTGCCCTGACATCTTTAATTTTGACTCACCAGCTAGTGGAGCAACAGAAAATGCCTGGTGAGGAACATGCATTTGGTATGCTGGCTGTGCCGGTAAAAATACCTGTGGTATTTGCTGTGCTTGTTGTGGACCAACAAATGGTCCTGGTTGCACGGCTGGAGGCACGTGTGCATGCATTTGTGGTTGGAGCTGTGGCATTTGAGCTTCAATATTAACATGGCCTGCTGGAGATGCAGTCATTTGCCTTTGCTGCATTAAGATTTGTTGTGTTCCATCTAAAAGGACACCAGCACCACCAGGGGGTGCTGGAGATTGAGCCTGTGGAGACACTTGTGGCATTGCAGACTGAATATCTGAATGAGTTAAGGACATCTCTGATAAAGTCTTCCGCAACAATTGTAAACGCTCTCTCAAATTGCGATGCATTTCAGCTTTCTCTAGTAAATTACTTTCGCCAGCAGATGGTGCTGCAACTTCAGTTTTAGGCAGCTCAGGTAATCTTTCTGCTTTCGTGGCATGATATGTAATTTGAGAAGACACCAGATCACGAGGCAAATGTGACGTGTGCACAGCTCTCTGTTCTGATTGGCCTGATACAAAATCCACCAGGGGGTGTGTCTTTGGCTCCGAAGGAGAAGGCAAAATGGCGTTTTCAGAGATTTTAAAAACACGAGACTCTCTCTTATCTTGCTCAAGCATAGATAAAGCCATTTTTGCCTGGGATAGCTCCTATTCAAAAAATTTTATTAGATCACTATAGCTTTTTTCACTATAGCTCCGAGAGATCGGAGCTGCGAGGAGAATAATGAATTATTTCTCTCTCTGCGTGGGAGGAAAAATCCAGTCATAATCTTTGACTTCAGAACTCAAACAGTTCCAAATTTAATGGCTGGTTGGCCTGTATTTGGGAAGATTACTTTCAAGAGATGAATCCTCATAATTGCTGTATGTGATACTATGCTCAATTCACACTTTATTATTTGAAGGCAGCCTTATTGGACATCAGCTGCTTCTATCCTGTTTCAAGAGGTAAGTTCTGAAAAGAGGCAGTTAAATCTACATTGCTAGTTGATGTGCATCACGTGAAACTTCCAGTCAGAGTCTACTAGATACCTTTACATCCATACACTTGTTTTCTTCAAAGCTGCCTCATCCTTAAGTTCCAGTTTCAGAATAATGTAAAAATTACCTAAGGTAACACAAATAATTTAGTTTATGTGCATCAAATCAGAGGAACAAAATAAGATGAACTTCACACCACAAAGTTTAAAGAAATGATCCAAAGTTTGGGGGATCCTCCTAAGAAACATCCACTGGACTAACAAACTGCATAAGCCACTCATATGAACCATTCAATGAGCAGGAACTGAAGAGTAGTGAACTGTCCTGACATCAGCAGAGTTGGATATAGAATAATAAAACTGAGTTGGAAAGGACCTTGGAGGTCTTCTAGTCAACCCCCTGCTCAAGCAAGAGACCTAATACCATTCCAGCAAGTGGCAGTCCAGTCTCTTCTTAAAAGCCTCCAGTGATAAAGTACCCACAACTTCTAAAGACAAGCTGTTTCACTTGTTACTTTTTGCCACTGCTGGGAAATGTCTTAGTTGTATGTTGCTATGCTCCTTGCTTCGTTTCCATCCATTGTTTCTTGTCTTGCCTTTTGGTATTTTAGAAAATGCATTGGTCCCCTTTTCTTTGTGGAAGTCCCTCAAATATTGAAACACTGCTATCATGTCACCTCTAGTCCTTCTTTTCCCTACATTAGACATATTCAATTCCTTCAATCATTCTTCATTTAGTCTCCATCCCCCTAATCATATCTGTTGCTCTTTTCTGCACTCTTTCCAGGATCTCAACATCTTTTTTATATTATGGTGACCAAAATTGGGGACAGTAGTCTACGTGTGATCTTACTAAGGCTTTATAAACTGGTACTAATACTTCACGTGATCTTTTTTTTTTTGATAAAAAAAATTTTATTTTCAAAAACACAAACAAAACAAAACATAAAAACATTATCATTCCATACAGTTATAGACAGTATATCAGTCAGTGGCATTTTTGTGCTTCTCTTCAATTTATCACTAAACTTATTTCCAAAAGTTTTAACATCCATTTATATCATAATTATTTCCAATTCTTATTCTCTATCCATTGATAAAATAAATCTCATATCAAATAATATTGTCTATCTTCCTGCTCTCTTATTTCAAATGTCAGTTTACTCATTTCAGCACATTCCATTATTTTCTTTTTAATTTCTTCATCATTAGGTAACTTTTCTCCTTTCCAATTTTTAGCAAATACAATTCTAGCTGCTGTCAAAAGATTCACAATTAAATATTGCAGTTCTTTATTATATGTCTCCGGTATAATCCCTAATAAAAATATCTCTGGTTTAAAGTCAATATGTCTCTTTATCATTTTTTCCAACCACGTGTGTATCTTAGTCCAATATCTTCTTGCTTCTACACATGTCCACCACATGTGGTAGTAGGATCCTGGGGTCTGATGACATTTCCAACATTTCTCCGATTTATTCTGGAATATTCTAGCTATTCTCGATGGGGATAGATGCCACCTGTAAAACATCTTATACAAATTCTCCTTATATGCTGTAGACATTGTCATTTTACAATTATGTGACCACAATTTTTGCCATTTCTCTAAATCAATACCATAACCAAAATTCTTCCCCCATGCTATCATTGATTCTTTAATTTGTTCTTCTTCCAATTTAATCTCTAGTAAATAACCAATAGCTTTTTAATTACATGATCATCAGAACCCATCAAAATCTTATCTAAATTAGTCAATACATTATAGTAAGTAAGTAAGTAAGCTTTTTATTGCGGTCAGAGACCAAATTAAAATAGACAAAGAAAGGGAGCATATTTTACAAATATGGATAGATCATGGGACAGTACATCATCTACTGCCTCAAATACAATCTGTACTGTCAATACTAGTGATCCTCTGCCATCGGGCTTACCCACTAGTGATCCTCTGCCATCCGGCTTACCCGTCTCTTTTTCCATTTTTTTTTTCCAGCAACGACTGCAGCAAAAAAATTTGCCACTTTTAGAGTTATATTGGGGTTTGCGTCCTGGAGTAGGAAATAAAGGCTGAACATATCAGGTGAACCAGGGAATCTCTGGGAAATAGGAGGAATGAGTCTTGATCTTATATCCTGATAGTGGGAACATACAAATGTAATATGGAACAGGGATTCCGGGGATCGGCTGTCACATGGACAATGGATGGATTTTACCCCCCCCCCCCGAAAGCCTACTGTCGAGGACATTCGAGGGGATCACATTAAATCGTGCCTTCATAAATGCGAGCCTGTGTTTGATAGAGTGTAACACGGAGAGGTAAGGCGGAGGGTGAGACGAGGGAACAATACCAAGGGAAAACGGTGAGCATGTTCCCGATCCGTGTGCCAGATTTAGTTGTCTATCAATGTCGTCCAGCCGTTGAAAGATCAACGATTTGGCAGCATCAGGGCCTAGAATAAAAGCTTCAATGGGGGAAATTCCGATCTTCAAAAGTTTTGTATGGATATTACAGGCCCAGGGACTATGAAAAGGGTCCCGCCATAGGCATTGGCCTAGGTAATAGCTTGGGAGTCTGGTCCACAGGGACAACCAATAGCCAATTGCACGTTTCCACAAGATTGTTGCAAGTGAGGATATGCCCAGTTCCAAACGAATTGCGGCATTACTTATGCAGGGGGGGGACTCCCATCAGACGGCGTAGGAACTGGCTGTGAATAGACTTAAGAGAAGAAATGTTGGATTGGACCCAGAGGGAGGCACCATAAGTGATAGCAGCTATCGCCTTTGCTCTGTAGACTTTTAATGCTGAGGGGATGTGATGAGCTCCTCAGTATGAAAAAAGTGCAGGAGGGCATGGGTGGAGATCTTAGCCTTATTACAGAGGGACTTAACCTGCGCAGGCCACTTGGTATTGGATTGAAAGAGGATACCTAGATATTGGAATCTGTGGACCTATTCCACTGGGATGCCATCAAGGTTCCATTGATAGATTTTCCTGCTTCCTGCAAAAATCATGATTTTAGATTTAGAATGGTTTATATGCAGTTGGTTAGCAGAGCAATAGACAGAAAGGATTTTTAAGGCTCTAAGTAGGCCCACCCGGGAAAATGAAAGTATTGCGGCATCGTCAGCGTAGAGCAGGAGCGGACATCTATAATCAGCTAATCTAGGGGCATGGATGTAGACCATGTGATCCGAAAATGACTTTCTCCAGTCACTGATATATAAGTTGATATATAAGAGAAAGGGTGCCAGAATACATCCCTGCCTAACCCCCTTGTTAACGGGGATAGCGTTAGAGAGATCCCCCTGTGGGGTAAGGCACACTTTTGCTTCTGTTCCGTCATGCAGTTGGGAGATAAGCCAAAGTAATCTTTTGTCAATACCCCAGGCGGAAAGTTTGGCCCACAGCTTAGCTCTAAGGATGCTGTCGAAGGCAGCCTTTAGGTCTATAAAGGCAACGCAGAGACGACCCTTCCTGGGGGTGGAATATTTTACGGCAAGATGATGAAGGATCAGGGCATGGTCAATTGTAGAATGGTCTGGACGGAACCCCTCCTGCTCATATCTGAGCAGGTCGGCCTCTTCAGCCCAGCACTCCAGTTTGGACAGGAGATAAGGGGCATAGAGTTTCCCCAAAATTGAAAGAAGACTGATGTTACGGAAGTTGCCGGGATCAGAATGGGCGCCTTTCTTATGTATTGGGATAATTATGGCATCCTTCCAGAGCTTGGGGATGAGGCCCGTCTGGTTGATTGCATTAAATACCTCGGTGAGAACCAGGGTCCACCAGTCCTTATGGGCTAGAATGGCTTCGGCTGGGATGAGATCCAGGCCGGGAGCTGTTCGAAGTTTGAGTTGTCCAATTAGTTTGGCAATCGTGGATGGTTCCACAGGAGGCCATCTGGGAAGGTGGTTAGGGAAAGAAACTGAGGTCAAAGAAATTGGCACGTCGGTGTCGTAAAAGACTTGGCGTAGAAAGAGTTCCCATGTGGTGGCAGAGATGGAGTGAGTGAGCCTACTAGTTGGCCTCCTGTTTAACAGACTCCAGAAATCTCGAGGGTTGTTGGATTTCGCGGCCTCTAGTAGTGCATTCCACCTTAGCCGGTGCCAGTCTTGCTTGGCTCTTGAAAGGGCTAGCTTGTATGCCTTCTTGGCCTCAAAATAAGCGGGGGGGGGCATCGATGAACCTGTTCGTTTGTGAGCAGAATATATAAATCGCATATGGTTCCTGGCTTGTTTGCACTGTGAGTTAAACCAAGGGGCTCCCTTCCTCCGGGAATCTCTACCAGGGGTAAGAGTGGGGGCCTGAAAGGAGGCTATAAGACTGCTTAAACACTCAGTGAAGGCGGTCAGTAACACACCAGGTGTAGCCTTGGTGCCGATTAAGGCTGACAAAGTATTGGCTGCTTCTTGATGATAAAAGCGTGCATGAAAAAGGGCCAGAGACTTTGACCATTTCGGCAACATCGGGGAGCCTCTGGGATTAGAGTCTATTGAGACAGCGTGAGCAGAATGGTCTTGAGGTCTATATAGCCATGCAACCGTAATGAGAGGAAGGTGATCACTGAAAATCCTATCGTCTACTTTGAAGGAGGAAATGTATGGCAAAAAGGCTCTCGAAAGCAAGGTATAGTCTATTGTGCTGTTGCCATTTTTGGCCAAATGGGTAAATTCCCCGGGGACATCCGGGGCACATCTGCCATTAAGGGGGAAGAGGTCTAGTTTGACGGTAAGAAGAGCTAGACAAGTCCCCGCTTTGTCAACTTTCCGATCCTTGGAGACTCTCCCTTTCAAGGTATCCAGGGGGTGGTCATCCCTAGTTGGGCCTGTCCACCAACGAGAGGCAACCAGGGTTTCCCAAGTCCCCGCAGTGCGGGCGTTTAGATCCCCCGCCAGAAGAACCAGAGAATGAGGGAATCTAAGTGTGATGGTAGCGAGAAAGTCTTCCAGACTGCCCCACAGCTCATCCAAGTCCCGGTGAGAGCCCCCAGGAGGAAGATAGACATTAAACACCAGGAGCGAGAGCTTCCCGACAGATATCAAATTTGCCTGGGCATAAGGGGGAAGGGAGTCCACAGGAATCACGTTTGCATGCAAATGCAGGGAGATACCTGTTGCAAGGCCGCCCTTCGAACAACCACCAAGCAGTGAGGGATGGGCTGGCAGGGATATGATTTCAAAACCACATAGCGAAATATCGTTAACCTCCCACGTTTCCTGAAATATGAAAATTTGAAAGTTTTTGAGGTAATTCAAAAAGTCTGGGTCGGCTTTTTTGGACGCCCACCTTGCAATGTTCCAACTCATGATGGACCAAGGAAGAGTTGGAGAGTAGATCTTTGACTGTCATTTGGAAGCAACAGGGGGCTGGTGGAAGGACCGGGGGACAGTTAGACCAAAGAAATCTGTTATCTTGCCTTGTTTATGTTGCTTAGTTTTGGGATCATTGTTAGATCTTGGAGAATTCTGGTGGGAAGCCAGATTTGGACTGAGGTTATTGTCCTGGTCTCGGTAGTGGCTTGAATGTCGTACAGATGGAACTGTCAGGGGAGACAACTGTATGGTATTGTTGTCATCAAAAGAAATACAGCCGTTATGTGATTTGGTGATAATGATACACGGCAAAAGAGCCCAAGGAGTCTGAAAGGTCAAACCAGCCAGTTGTGGGGACTGAGAGTGTGGCATTTCGGGAGGCGAGATTCTCGGAGCAGAAGGGGAACAAGTGATCAGGGGTCCTGATAAGTCTTCAGCATCAGAGGTAGAGAGGGGTTGATTTGGGAGCGCAACATTTCTAATCCGGAGGTCGTCCTCCCGTTGTTGCTGGGTCACCAGCGAGTTTGTGGGACTGGTAGTTGAAGCTCTCAGAGGGCTACCAGGTTCCGTGTGAAGGTCCTTGCACTCCAGCCCCGTCCGACGGCAAGTTCCACGTTGATCGGCTTCCTCCCAAGAGAGGATAGGTGAGTATTTATAAAGCATCTCTGAGGAAAGACTCCAAAGTGGGTCAGATGGTTGCGAAGACCACATAAAAGCGAGGGGGTCTTAGATGAGCTGAACTTGAGAATCAAACGTTTGTGGTGGGATGTGCTAAGAAGCCATTCCACGGAGAGCAGCTCATTGTTCAGGATGTGAGAATTGGATAGAAGCCTTAATGTGTCTAAAATGGTTTTACGGTCGGTCCAGTCGTACTTGTTAAAGTGAGAATGGGCCAGGTTCAGACATAAGTTGGCTGTGAGCAATTGGAGATTCACTAACGGCGTTGGTCGTGGAGGAAGATGGCTATCTATTCGGGACGGACCCAGTGCATGTCTGGCGATTCTACAAGAATGTGATGCTGAGACCGACTTACTGAGGGATTCCACTTTGCCCTCCAGCATTCCAACAGAGGATGTCAAAAGGGTAATAGAGTCGGCCAGACGGAGACAGAACTGTTGCAAAAGCCGGATATCCGAGGGCTGAACTGAGTCGATAGGGGACGGCAATGCAGTGAGACAGGGCAAGACAGAACTAGCATCTGATGGTATCGGGCAATCCAGCAAAGAAGATGTGTTGCAAAGTGAGGCAGCCAGGGATTCCGATTCTTCCAAAGGAGAGCTGGGCAGAGTCTCCAGAGATGTTAAGTTTTGGAAGAATTCTTCCAAAGAAGTAATTGATAAGTTTGGATCTTGGTTCAATTTCATGGTGTCAGTCTTTTTGATCTTAGGCAAGGGGCCCATTATGTTTTCGAGGGAGGTCTCCAGACTAAGGTCCCTTGGGGACAAGGAACGACGACATTTGTGTGGACTCATATCAGGGCAGCAGGTTGATCTCTTGGTGGAGGATGCTGGGTAATAATAAGGCCCAATGCTGGTTAACGTTCTGATAGTAAATCAGTCCCCCGGTTAAAAACAAATTGTATGAGTAAAGCTTCAACAGAGGTCAGCCCATATACATCAAAGCAGTCAGAGCAGTCAAGGCAGCTCATAGGGAACATTTGCCGAGTTGTTAGTAAGCAGTATGAGTAATGAAGGCAGGACGCTGGGCCAGGCAATTAGGCCTAACAAATAAAAATATCAGAAGAATTGCAAAACCGGGCTCGTTGCCAGAGTAAAATGGGAGTTGCCGGGAGAGAGTTGGAAAATTAACTGGTATGCAATTTTGCATTAAAACTCCCCTGCAAAAATCGAGGGGTAAAGGCTAAAAGAACAGTTAAAACCACAATAAAAGACGAAGTAAAAACTTAAAAGCCGAGCAGGAGAAGCATATGTTTATCCTCCCAGTCCTCCATCTTGGCTCCGCCTCCATCAGGCTCTGACCCACACCTAGGTCTGACCTTGACATAAAAGGATCAAGCTAATCCTCAATACATTATAAAAGCCTTCTTGTTTAAGGTCTTCTCGATATCTAGAGAGTATTTGCATTTATGAAAACCAATCCATTTTATGCCCTTGATCTTCCATGTCTTGCTTTGATTTAAGTTCACCTTTTTCATCCAATAATTCCTTATATCTTATAATTTGTTTCCCTTTAGACACCACTGGATACGAAAATGCTTCAATTGTAGATACCCAGACTGGTATCTTCAAGTAGTGATTTTTTTTAACCTTCTCCCAATTCAACCATAATGCTTCACATATTTTATGTCTTCTAAAATACCCTTGTATTTTAGTTCCTTTATACCACAAAAAAGCATGCCATCCCAACAACAAATCATGTCCCTCCAAATTTAACAATCTAGTATTTTTTAATGATATCCATTCTTTAGTCCACATTAAGCTTGCTGCTTGATAGTAAAGATCAAAGTTAGGTAAACCAAAACCACCCCTCATTTTAGCATCTTTGTAACAACTTCATTTTTATTCTTGTCTTTTTCCCCTGCCAAACATATTTCAGTATCATTTTATTCAAATCTGTGAAAAATTCCTTATCCAACTTTATCGGGATTGTTTGGAATAAATATAAAATTCTAGGCAAGATATTCATCTTAATAGTTGCAATTCTCCCAATTAAAGATAATTGCAAATTTCCCCATTTTTCCAAATCTTGTCCTATCTGTCGCTTAACCTTATTGTAATTATTTTCCTTGAGAGAACTACACTTTGCTGTCAATTGTATCCCCAAATATTTTACCTTATTCGGAACCTGCATATTTGAAATCTCCATCAATTCTTCTTTTCGCTTTTTCAACATATTTTTAGTCATTATTTTTGTCTTTTCTTTATTAATTTTTAAGCCAGCTACTTCTCCAAACTCTCCAATGCTTTCTAACAGTTTGTTTATTGATGTTAATGGTTCTTCCATAATAAAAACCAGGTCGTCTGCAAAGGCTTGTAGCTTGTATTCTTCTTTTTGAATTTTCATACCTTTTATCTCCTTTTCTTCTCTAATATTTCTATTTAAGACTTCCAATGTCAATATAAACAATAGTAGGGACAGTGGACATCCTTGTCTAGTGCCTTTTTCTATTTCAATAAATTCGGACAATTCTCCATTTATCATTACCTTGGCCTTTTGTTTTGTATATATAGCTTCAATTGCCTGAAGAAATTTTTCCCCAAAACCCATCTCCTCCATTTGTAACATCATAAACCGCCAATTGACATTATCAAAGGCTTTTTGTGCATCTAGAAATATCAAAGCAATCT
Organism: Pantherophis guttatus; assembly: GCF_059756535.1. NCBI lineage: Eukaryota > Metazoa > Chordata > Lepidosauria > Squamata > Colubridae > Pantherophis > Pantherophis guttatus. The sequence goes on along the minus strand of NC_142063.1, from coordinate 180,104,897 downwards.
GTTTTTCAGGATGCACTTCATAGTATTCTAAAGTATCTAAAATTATTCTTATATTATCTCGAATTTGTCTTTTTGGCAGAAATCCATTTTGGTCAGAATGTATAAAGTTATTCAAATATCTCTTAAGTCTTTCTGCCAATATCGTTGCAAAGATTTTATAGTCTGCATTTAACAAAGATATAGGCCTATAGTTTTTGATTTGTTGTGGGTCTGTTTCTTCTTTATGAATCAAAGTGATATATGTCTCAGTCCATGTTTTGGGTATTTATTTTTTTATCATTACTTCATTCAAAATCTTCAGCATTGGGATCGATAACGATTCTTGTAGCGTCCTGTAGTATTCAGCTGGCAGTCCATCCGGACCTGGTGCCTTACCATTCTTCTGTTTCTTAATTGCCTCAATTAATTCCATCATCGTTATGTTTCCGTCCAATAACTCCTCGACCTCTTTGGGGATTTGTGGTAGTTTAGCTTTTTGTAGATACCTTGCCACTTTATCCTCTTCTATCACATCTTTCTTATACAATTGTGTATAGTATTCCTGTATTATTTTCCCCATCTCTTTATTTCCAAATCTACTTTTTCCTTGATGATCAATTACTGTAGTTGCGTTATTTGTCTTGATTCTCTTTCTTTTTTCAATTTATATGCTAACCATCTATCTAGTTTATTTGCATTTTCAAAATAATTCTGTTTAGCAGTTCTTATTTTTTGAGCTAATTCTTCCTTCTCTTGTAGATCCATTTTGTGCTTTATAATATCCATTTTAATTTTTACATCTTTCTTATATGGATCTTTCTGGAATTCTTTTTCAAGTCTTTTATGATCATCTCTCAGTACTTTGAGGGTTTGTCTTTTCTTCACATTTCTTTTCCGTGTATTATCAATAATTAATCCTCTGGCAAAAGCTTTTATTGTATCCCAACGATTTTGTGTCGATGTTTCTTTCTTATTCTCCTTTTTAAAAAAGTCCAATTCTCATTTCATTTTCTGTACAAAGTCTTTCTCTTTTAATATTGTATTGTTCAATGTCCATCTAGATCTGCCTTTTCGACCTTTCCAAATAGCAATCACCAGATTATGATCTGCCCATGTGTTGGTATCTATATTCACTTGTTCAATATTTAACGTCAATTCCATTGTTGTCCATATCATATCTAATCTGGACCAAGATAAGTGTCTATCGGAGTAGAAGGTATATTGTCTATTTTTTCCGTTTCTCTCTCTCCAAATATTTTTCAAATTTATTTCCTCTATCATTTTAAAAAAGGTTCTCGGCAATATCTTTCTGCTATATCTTGTTGTTCTACTTGTTTTATAGTCCAGTTTTTCATCTACAATTCCATTAAAGTTCCCCATCATACAAACATTTTCATACTCCATTTCAATTATCTCATTATGTAATTTCCTGTAGAAGTCACTCTGATTATTGTTAGGGCCATATATTGCTACTAAAAGCAATTTTGTATTGTTGTCAATTAATTCCACCATCAAAATTCTGCCTTCTGAGTCCGCATATTTCTGCTCAGCCGTTAATGTATTATAATATACAAAGCAACACCTCTTTTTTTACTTTGCTCCAATGATACAAAAGTTTTGCCAAGTTTTGGTTGAATCAATAGTTGTTCACATTGTTTTTTAATATGCACTTCCTGTAAGCAAATTATATCAAATTTTAATTTTTCTAATTTATGAAAAACTGTTTTCTTTTATTGACCGAATTATTGGCGGAAGTTGGTATTGGACTGGAAGTTGGAGTCGCGGTGAGACGTGCAGGGTTTTTGGTAGCTCCTGAAACCCCGCCGAAAACTCCGCTGCTGGACGGTCCGAATCGGACCCCACAGTCTCGTTTTGACTGTGGTAGTGGAGGGCACATCCTGAGGACCCCAGAGACATCGCTAAGTCCCTGGTTGAGTCAGGAAAGCCCTCTTTCCAGCAGCAGAGCAGCAGCCTTTAGGCTGCGGAGGCTGTGACAACTTCAGGGAGGAAGATCAGAACGACAGTGATCAGAGCGGTGAGAACTTTTACTTTTTTAAATATCATTAAGAGCACCCTTATTAATGTATGAAACTGGGATGAAGAGTAAATGAAGAAGAACGGCGAACTTATTTGGATTAATTTTTTCCCCCCAAGTATACATTTTAAAAGACTTGAAACTGCTTAATTGTTTTACTTCCTTTGTGTAAAGCTGGACTGGACCGAAAGTAAGAAAAACAAAGCTTTTGAAACCTTTGGAATTTGTTGTTATTGGATTGTTTGATCTGCTGTGTTGGCACATCTGGACTTTTCTTTTATTTTTTATTTTTATTTTTGAATTCTGGACTATTTAAAAGAAAGAATTTCTTTTCTCTCTTTTTTTTTTCTTTCCCCTCTAAAAAAATAAGAGAGCTAGGGGAGTGTGCAGTGCTGCCACCCACTGGAAGAGAAACTTTGTTGCTATGTTTATTTAAGTAGCAGAAGAAAAGAAATACTGTAGCCAAAACAAAGATAGAGAACCTGTTTGGAATGAGAAGGCTGAAGAGCTACTGAATGTTGCTTACACAGGTGCTCTTCTGTTTAAACTGATAAAGCCTGGGAACATATTGGAAAGCTTTGGTTTTCTTTTCTTTGTGTAACTATATTAACTCTAGTGAGATGTGTGGTCTGGAAAGAGGCAAAAGGAAAAATTACTACCTGTAGGCTCTCTGGACATAAAGGATTTGAAGGACTATTCAATTTCTTCGTTGCTCGCCTTTTTTTTCCTTTTTTTTTTTAATACTCTTATTTTTGTTGCTTCTTTACCTGCTTCTTTTTCTATTTTGGAATTGGATCTTCTATATAAATTGGATTAAGGCATTCAAGAGCCCGAAGAATTACAGTTACTTTTTTTTTTTTTTAATTATTATTATTTTTTTGGCTTTGTATTTGGAGGGAGATTTTTCTTTTTCTTCTTTTTGTGTTTTTTCCCTTTGGATTAGGGTTTTTGGAAGAACCTGAAGAATTTGAGGAACTGTTTTCTTTTTTTCCTTCTTTTGTCCTTTTTCCCCTTTTTTCTCCCCTTTTCCCCCCTACTTTTTCCCTTCCCTTTGCCCTATTGCTCAACTGGACCCCTTGAACATCTTTTGATTTGAAAGTGAATCTGGCTAGCTACAAAATGAGCAAAAAAGTAGCAATGGTGGGATCTGCAGCGACTACACCATCCTCATCACCGTCAGTTTTGAGACAAATTCCAAGGAAAGTGAGAGAGATAAGAAGAAAATACCAATTCTTGACCAAAGTTTTGCTGCAAAAAGGGATCAACTACAGATGGCTGTTTCCAGAAGGAGTAGGCTTAACATGGCAATTCCAGAAATACAGGCTTAATACAATTGATAAGGCAAGAGCCTTCTATGAGGAAGTTCTTAAAAAGACAGATGTAGATATGGAAGTTGAAACTCAAGCAACACTAGCTCCAATAAAACCTGCTGAAGAGGAACTGATAATGCTGGAAGAAACAGAAAGAGCTGTGGGCGGAGTTATGGAATACAAGGAGCAACGTGAAGCCAGATTGACTAGAGCAACAAAACCTAATTATAAAGTATGAATATGGAAGAAAGGAAATTAATTTCAATAAATATGAATGTGATCTTGATTCTATCCCTCTGTTATTGCAGCCTAGGATTGTACAGCTAGTTCTTGATTTATGACCACAATTAAGTCCAAAATTTCTGTTGTTGAGACATTTGTTAAGTGAGTTTTGCCACATTTTAGGACTTTTCTTGCCACAGTTAAGTAAATAACTGCAGTTGATAAATTAGTAACCCACCTGTTAAGTGAATCTGGCTTCCCCATTGTCAGAAGGTTGCAAAAGATGATCACTGACATTGGGATACAGCAATGGTTGTAAATATGAATGTTGCCAAGCATCTGAATTTTGACCATATGATCATGGGGGTGCTACAAAGGTTGTAACTATGAAAAACAATCATCAGTCACATTTTTTCAGTGCCATTTATACTTTGGTAACTAAACAAATTCTTGTAAGTCAAGGACCACCTGTATTGGCTTTTTTGGCTGTTGCTGCACACTGCTGGTTCATATTTTAGTGATTGTCCACTAGGACTCCAAGATCTCTCTCATAGTTACTGTTATTGAGCCAGTTCAAATTAGTATAAAGATTTATTGCAAGCTTAGCTCTCTACAAGAATCTGGCCAAATGATCATTAAGGGAATGTGCAGTAGTTAAGAAAGGAATTCAAGGTGGTCTGGACTTAAATCTCTTGCAGATATGCAGGGACTCATGACCCCTCCCTTGGGTTCAACCTGGTCATCTATATCACCCATCCCTCCATACTGGGCCCCCTTCTCTTCCATGGGTTCTTCTATGCTGCTTTCTCTTCCAGCATTATGTCTTCAAAGTCTGAGTTCTCATAGGAACTTGTCTCAAAGGAATTCTCCTCCCACTCTTCTGCTGCAGCTGGTGAGCCATCCGATGTTTGCTGTAACACACAAATATTATTAGAGGTTTTCTCTCCTTCCAGGAATTGAAGGCCAGATGTGGAACCTGTATTCCTTGACAGGTTCCTCAGGCAAAACATGGTGGGGTAGTGATAGCTTGGTCAGCCTTGGCTTGTCAGGGAAGTGCTCGTGGAACTGACAAACCAAATTGTGCGCATCATTCTAGGAGCAATCCGAAACCAGGTAGCCCTTCCAATGAATCAAGTACTGGATGCCCTTGCCTTTTTTCCTAGAGTCTAAAATTTCTTCCACCTTGTATTCTCCCTCAACTATAACTGGTAGTGGAGGGTGTCACTGGGATCTTATTGTGCTGGGTGGGGCGGCATCTTTGGCAAATATTGCTCAGTTAAAGACTGGATGCACCTTCATTGAAGAGGGCAATTGTAGGTAGAAGGCCACAGGGTTGATTTGACGGAGAACTTCAAACAGGCCTACAAACTTAGCATCTACTGTAACTTCTTGGAAGGTCTTGAAATGACTAAGAACCTAGTAAAAAGCCAAACCTTGTCACCTACTGCTATGGGTGGACCCTCCTACCAATGTGCATCTGCTGCCTTTTTGTAAGCCTATTTCGCTTTGTCAAGTTGCTGTTTCAACAGGTCTTGTGCAGCAAGTTGCTCTTGTAAGAAGTCAACCACCCCTGGAACCATGGAGTCCAGTGCAGGATGGTCTGGCAATACTTTAGGGATGTGTGCCGTACATGGCTTGAAATGGTGTCATTGAAGTCAATGAGTGTAGTGAGTTATAAGAAAATTCTGTGAATAGCAGTAATGATGGCTAATTGTCTTAGTTGTGGGTACAGTAGCACCTCAGATACTGTCAGAGGAGCTGGTTTGTTTTTTCAGCCTCCCCATTTGTAGACAAATGATAAGCTGAAACTCTGCTGCCCCCCCCCCCCGATTTACAGCAAGAGTGTTGTATAAGTGTTTATACAACCCCCCCAAACAGGTCCTCATAAAGCACCCCCATTGCACAGGTTGGGATTTTGAGTTCAGTGCGACAAAAGTCACTGGGTAACCAAGTCCAGCAGGCACACACAAAGTTCAGGAAAACAGTCCACAAGTTGAACAGATCAGGATACAAGGCACAAGCACACAAGGCACAGAACTGGGCACAGTGCTCCAGCAACACTCTAGTCTTCAGGGTGGGATTAGATAATGCCAGTGCAGCCCTTCATGAGAGATGAGATTGCCTTCTCACAAGTAGTCTTAACTGACCAGTGTTGTGCTTGTCTCTTCTGCTCTGTGTCCTTGGATCATTGCTAACAGGCGACAGGGGCTTCCGGTCCTCACCTGGAGCCCCTGGCCAACTTGCTGATGCTGTGGCTTGCCTCCTCAGCCTCCAACTGTTGCTTGTCTGATCAACCCAATTGAAGCTGCTCTGTCAGGCTAGCATTCTCCAAGCACTGATCGAGATACACTCAGCCCTGTATTTTCCTCTGCCAACTCAAAACTCCCCCTCCTCCTCTGAACTTGCATCCGGAGAATGGTTTGGGGGCAGATCCATGACAATAACATGAAAAAGTGCTTTCCAAAATCTAGATTGTAATTTGCACCCCTATATCTGATATGAGTACTGAGACCATGCCATGTCGTCTAGAAAAAGTTGGACTGTGTCTTTGGAATTGGGCAATTCTTTAAAGGGTATGAAATAGGCCATATTGGTGAAAAGACCTACTAATATGAAGGCTTGGATAGAGGGTAAATCAGTAATGAAATCCAGAGAGATCATATTCCAGGAGGGGGGTATAAGGAGTGGTTGCAAAGTCCTGCAGGCTTCTGATAGGCACTCTTGCACATGTAGCAAGACGCCACATATTCTCTGAGGTCTGCAGCCATCGTAGGCCACCAAAGGTCTCTTAAGGTTCTGTGCAGGGTTTTGAACATATCACCGTGCCCTGCTGTTTGGTTATCATGGCAAAGTTGCAGTACCTCTTTCCTGCATGGGGGGAACTACTGTTCTGCCTCTGTGTTTCAGGACACCTCCCTCCATCGCAAATGGAGTGACAGTAGCTGCTGGGGTCTCCATGAGGTCATCTATCCTGGACTGTGATAAGTGATCGCATTGTTGCTGTTTCTTTATCTTGGTGATTAAGTCCTGGTGCAGTTGGACAGCTCCCAACCTCTCAGTGGCTTATGAAGTTGGTGTTGGTGCTGGAATCTGTTGAATAAGGGAATATTCTGGTTTACGAGAATATTAAATTCTTGGAGCCTGGGACCTACTTAATGTAAAAATCAAAACATAAAAAGAATTGGTTCCATCTGACTTGTTTGGATGAAAGCGGCTTGGTTTATTGCAAGGTATATAGTTTCCTGTCAGTGTTGACCTCCATAGGAAAGTGTGCACCTTCTAGGAAGTGTCTCTAGTGCTGGAATGCTGATTTAACAGCAAGGAATTCTTTATTAAAAATGTCATAATTACATTCTGGAGCCGTCAGGGCTCTGGAAAAGAAGGTGCATGGAAGAAGGCTATTATCTCCCCCTCTCTTTTGTAAGAGATCAACTCCAATGGCTACATCTGAAGTGTCTGTCTGGACAATAAATCTCTTAGATGTGTCTGGGTGCTAAACGAGGGGCTGGCAAGCAAAAAGCTGATTGGTGTGTAGGAGTCTAAACAAATTTAATTCCTTTCTTAGTCAGTTGGGTCAGTGGTTTGACTTCCCTAACTTCTCTACTATTTACTTTTGCATTTTCTTTATATGCTATATTCTAAATTAATAAAATTGTTTTTTAAAAAGGGAAAGTGGTTTCATGACTAGAAAGTGTCAAGAGTGGAATCAAATTTTATTAAACTACCTGAAATGGAAGTAATTCAGATCCATTCAGTACTTGGATGACACACACCCCTCGCAGCGTCACGGTGGTACGGTGTGGATTCCGGTGCTCCAGGAGAACACTGATATCCCAGCTGATTTTGGGAATCCCCTGGGATCATAGCTGTCCTGTAGGGACAGCGAAGAACGGAGACACAGGCTGGCACAGAGAGGGAAGGCGCAAGTCCCTTGAAATGCCGGTATTAGTCTTCGACCCAGCAGCAAGGGAAGGCAGCCATCAGAGCTGTCAAAAGCCAGGGCAGCCCCAAACCAGAAGAGGAAGAAAGTGAGGATCATCTGGATGAGAGAGTGATGTCCTGGAAACAAGATTACTTTTAAAAAAAAATTCTCTCTTGAACTTTAAAAGTATTTAAATAAAAAAGAATTGGCAAGAGGAGAGGGGAGAGAGCGGAACAAAGCTACCTCCCCTCTTCCGGAACAGCAGCAAAAAAGTGGAAGCCATTAATAATGACAAATTAACAAAAGCGGAAAAAGCAATTTAACAAATTTAATAAATTGGAAGCAGATTGGGAAAAGAAGCTCTTCTGGCAAATGAACTGTATTTTGAAAACTTAATTTTGCTGTAGCTGGGAGTTTAAATCTGAAGAAAAAAAAGTAAATTGATATTTTAAGACTATTTTAAGTGAATATGGTGCCATCTAGTGGTGACAGAAGAAATTTAAGAGAATAAAGGAATAGACCAGAGTGAAACGACCTTGGACACTGTTTTGGAAACTGGCAAGAAAGCGTTGATAAGAAGTAGTCTTGTGATTTTGTAACAGAAAGGGAAAGACATAGAAAGGAAAAAAAAGATTGAAAGTTGTTTCTCTTTTGTTTTGTCTAATTCTTCTTTATTATTTTGTATTTTCATTTTACCCCTTCACTTGATGGATCTATAGACTTTGGAAGATTTTGGAAGAGTGATATTTTGGAACATTATTTTTTTCCTTTTCTATACTCCTGGTTGTTCTTTTTCCATTTTTCTATTTACTTGTCTTTTTCTTTTTTTATTGCAGAAGTACTTTCTTGCTGGATTTAATATTTTAATGATTGGCATGGTTTTTATTTGTTTTTTCTTTTGATTTTTAAAATTCTTTTTGGGAGATTATAAATATTTTTTCCACCTTTTTACTGCAGATTGGATATTTTGAGCAAGTACTGGGGCTTTGAATTGGCATTTTTGGCTGCAACTTTTTTTTTTTTTTTGTATAGTCTAGAGTCAAGGATCTTCTTAACTTCATAATGAGTCTTCCCTTGTACTACCAAAGGAGCGGGGGGAGCAGCTGGTAAGGGCCTTAAGTTAGACTCTCTTGCTGGTTTCAATAAGCTACTGTGAAAATCTGGGTGTACCTAATATGCGAGGGAGGCTAAGTACGACAGTCACTGGGTTAATCACTTTCACTATAGGGAGGAGACCTATGAATTTGGGTCCAAACGTCTTGCTAGGTAACCTCAATCTTACGTATTTGGTTGACAAATATACCTTATTTCCTATTTGGAAAGGTGGTTGGAGAGACCGGCGTTTGTCGGCCTGGGCCTTATATTTTTCCGCTGATTCAACTAAAGCTTTTTTAGTATTCTCCCAACCCTTTTTTAATGAGGTCATCCATTCTTTAGGGACATGGAAGTGGGCGGCTCTCTAGGCAACTCAGGCATCAGCACAAAATCCATGGCTGTAGTTATCTGAAAAGGAGTCAACCCAATTCTTTTATTCCTTGTACACACATGACTGCACCTCATTGTATAACACCAATGCAATTATTAAATTTGCAGATGACACAACAGTGGTGGGGCTCATTAATAAGAACAATGAGTCTGCTTACAGGAAGGAAGTACAAGGGCTGACATTGTGGTGTAATGAAAATAATCTCACACTTAACACCACAAAAACTAAAGAATTTATAATTGACTTCAGGAGGAAGAGAGATGTACATCTACCATTGTACATAAATGGTGAGGAGGTGGAGAGGGGGGTAGTTTTAAATTTCTGGGCATTTATATCTTGGAGGACCATGGACTATGAATGCTAACATGCTTGTGAAGAAGGCACAGAAGAGACTGTACTTCCTGAGAATGCTCAGAAAGATAAATCTATCTCGGCATCTACTTCTGTCCTACAATCGCAGCACCATTGACGTATGGCATTCTTGCATGGTATGGGAGCAGCTCTGTAGTGGACAAAAAAGCTCTACAGAGAATCATTAAAACTGCCCAGAATATCATTGGACTCCACCTACCAGCCCTGGACGACATCTTCGAATCTCGTTGTTGAGAAAGTTGCATAACATTCTCAGAGACTCTTCCCATCCTGCTTACAATCTTTTTGGACTGTTGCCTTTTGGCAGAAGATACAGAACAATTAAAACTCAGACCACACGTTTTCTGAATAGTTTTTATCCCAGAGCTATAATTGCACTCAACAATGAACTAAAGGGCCACCATCAGTGAGATGTTGGACAGTATTACTTTGTTTGTTGTGTGGATGCTTGGGTGGGTTAGGGGTGGGGAATTGTGGTGGGTGGGAGTGTGTTTGGGGATTGTTATGTGTGTTGGACCTGGTCTTTGGGTGTTAAGTGAATTTCGTTGTATGGGTATACTATGTATACATGTACAATGACAATAAAGTTATTTATTTATACTGCTGTGTACTGCATTATTATAAGCTACTTCTGCGAATGGTAATAACTCCTCCCAGTTTTCTTGTTGATAATTTACATAACATGTAATGTATTGTTTCACCTTTACGTTCAATTTTTCAGCATATCCATTAGTCAATGGGTGGAAAGCTGAGCTAAACCCCTGGGACGACCCAATGGACTGCAGGAACTCCTTCCAGAACTTAGCAGTAAACTGGACCCCGCGATCTGATATTATTCTCCTTGGAACCTGTAGAGTCTGTAGATATGCTTCACAAAAAGCTTTGCCAGCTTCTTGGCTGAGGGTAGTCTGTTGCAGGCAGTGAAGTGTGCTTGTTCCCTCCGCTGTCAGGGAGTTCGACTATGAAGTCCATTGCAATCTCCTTCCAGGGTTTGGTGGGTTCAGCCACGGTTTGGAGAAGCCCAGGGGGCTTCCCTGGTCTAGACTTCATGGTGGCGCAGGTGGTGCAGCTTTTAACATAGTCCTCTACATCAGCTTTCATTCTTGGCCACCAGAATTGTCTCCTAGTCAAATGGAGGGTTTTTAAAAATCCAAAGTGGCCCCCTAGTCAAGAATCATGACTCCTCTTTAGCACCAGGAGTCGCATGCTGCTGGGCGCATAAATCTTACTCCCCTTCCAAGCCAATCCCTCTCTTAGGGTTAGGTCCATCTGGTTTTCCTCAAACCAGGAATCGGTTGAAAGTGCCACTTTTAGCTCTGCTGTCAACTTGTCTTTGGAACCACAGCGCGTTTCCACTCTAGTGCAGGCTTGGGCTGCTGGCTGAGTCTCAGAGATCGTGGCATGAACTATCTCTTCTCGTTGGCTGTCAAACTGGGGCTTATGGGAGAGAACATCAGCTAATAGGTTTTCCACCCCCAGAATGTATTTCAGGTTGAAGTTAAAGCGTTTGAAATATTGACCCCAGCGAACCTGCTTGGGGGAAAGCTTCTGTGGGGTTTTCAGCGCCTCGAGATTTTTGTGATCAGTCCACAATTCAAAAGTCTCCTCAACCCCCTCTAGGAAGTGCCTCCAGGATAGGAGAGCCCATCGCACCGCAAAAGCCTCCTTCTCCCATACCGCCTATCTGCGCTCAGTGTCCGTTAATTTTCTCGATATGTAAGCACATTAGTAGGCATTAGTTCGTTTTGGCCGTTCCTTTGCAGTAGAATAGCAGCCACCGCCATATCACTTGCGTCAGCCTGGACCATAAATGGTTTATTTGGGTCAGGGTGCTGGAGGATCAGCTCCACTGCGAATAGGCGTTTTAATTGTTCAAAGGATTTTTGACAGTCCATTGTCCAAGCTAGGGGTTGGCTAGGTTTTGGCTTGGTGGGAGATGGACCGGTTTTTAGTAATTCTGTCAAGGGGAGAGCAATCTCAGCGAAGGAAGGGATGAATTTTCTCTAAAAATTTGCAAACCCCAGGAAGCTTTGAAGTTGTTTACAGGTTTGTGGGGGTTGCCAGTCTAGCACCTCCTTCACCTTCCCCAGGTCCATTTTGATTCCTTGATTCGACACCCTGTATCCCAGGTAGTCCAAGGACTCCTTATGGAACTCGCATTTTGACAGCTTTGCGTAAAGTTTGGCCGCTATGAATTTTTTCAGCACTTGTCTGACTAATTTGACATGTTCTTCCATATTTTCGCTGAATATAAGAATGTCATCCAGGTAAACAAGGACCCCTTTATACAGGTGCTCATGCAGAACTTCATTGATCGGTTGCATGAAGACTGTGGGGGCCCCTTGGAGTCCAAAAGGCATGACACGGAATTGGAAGCTGCCCAGGGGGCAGTTAAAAGCAGTCTTCCATTCGTTTCCCTCCTTTATGTGAACCCAGTAGTAGGCTTCCCTTAGATCTAACTTGGTGAAAATTTTGCCTTTTGATAAGTGGTTCAGCAAGTCTTTCATTAGTGTAGGGGGTAGGTATTTTGTTTGCAAATGCAGTTTACACCTCTAAAGTTCACACATAATCTCAGCTTCCCCCCATCTTTCTTCTCTTTAAACAATACGGGGGTGGCCACCCTGGATTTCGCAGACTCAATGAGCCCTCTGGCTAGGTTGGTGTCAATATACTTCCTCAGCTTGGTTATTTTAGCAGGCGTCATGGAGTACATCCTGGGTTTTGGCAACTTGGCTCCCGGTTCTAATTCAATGGCACAATCCGTGATCCGATGAGGGAGGAGGATGTTACATTCCTCCTTGCTAAACGCTTCAGCTAAGTCTATATATACCTTAGGAATCTGGGGTTCACCTGTCTGAACCAGCGGCTGCTGTTTCTGGCAGGTGGCCTTTATGGGTAGGCTGTTCCTTGGGAGGAGGGACAGGGGGCAAGGGGCCGACACCCATTATGATTTTCTGGTATCCATCTTCCCATTTAATGGTGGGGGCCCATTTGTCCAGCCAAGCCAGGCCCAGTATGACAGATTCTGACATCTTTGGGGTTACTATAAATCGTATAAGTTCATGATGTCTTCCAATTTCTAATCTAACCAGTTCTATAATTTGGGTGGCTGAGACTCCTCCAATTAATGTCCCATCCACTTGGTGAAATTTAATTGGGCGTTTTAAGGCTCTTGTTTTGATCCCCAATTGTTCAACAATTGGAAGTCCAATTAAACATCTGGTGCAGCCTGTATCTATTATTGCTGGCAGTTCTCCTTGCTTCCTTGTCTCTGGCACCACCAGTTTTACTTTAATTGAAAGGGGAGTGCCTTCATCTCTGCTAGCCTCATCGGGAGAGGCTTCTTTGGCCGGAGGTTCCTCGCTCTGTTCAGTGGGGAGGGGAACCTCTGTGGCTTGTCTGGTGAATCGACTGGTGTCTGGGGCCTTCCTTGGAGCCCTTCTGCCTTGAGCAGCTGTGGCAGGATGTTGTTGTGGAACTGGGGCAGGGGTCAGGTACTTAGAAGCTCGGTGTCCCAGTTATCCACACTGATAGCATTTAATCGCCCCTGCCGGTTGAGGGGGAAGAGGTGACTTCAGCTGGCTTTGAAAGGAGCTGTCTAGCTAAAGCTCTCTGAGAAGGCTTCTCTGCTGGGGTTTTGTGAATTTCTCTGTCTAGAGCTATGGACATGGTATACCAGTCGTGCAGTCGCTCAGGCATCCCCTGGTCCCCACAGGCTTTTTTGACTTCTTGATCAATGGCCTCTTCAAAATAGTGTAGGAGTATGCAGTCCAGCCAATGCCCCAGGTTCCCTGCGACCCGTCTAAAGTCAATTACCTTGCTTCATCACCTTTAGTGTGGCTTCGTTTTCATTTATTTGAACTGGGTCTTCAAATCTGGCCCGGAGCAGTGTAACAAATCCATCGGCATCATTTAGTTCCGCAGCGACCTCATTGTGCAGCTGGGCTATCCATTCAGAAGCCTCCCCCCTCATTCATCCCGTCAGAAATTGCCAATATCAAGTCCCGGTCTGACTTGTATTGGTCTCCATACTGATCTACATGAGCCCAGACCCTGCTGAGGAAGTAAGCCAGTTTGGCAAGTGTACCATCAAAGATTGCTCTGAAGCTGGGTGGCGTTGGCCTCGCAAGTTGATTGGGCCCGGCAATGGGCAGCTGAGCTGGAACCTGTGGCGGAGCTGCTGCTGGGTGCTGGACTCAAGCCGACTCCTGAGGGAGGGGGGCCAGCTGCTGAGTTGCTTGCTGGGCTGCAGAGAGGGGGGACTCCAGTCGGCTGCTCAATTAGCCCCCCCCTGTGGTGCCGGGGTCGTTGGGCCATATTGGGGCCATGGGGATCCCTGGAAAATTGGAGCCGATGAGCTGGATACCACTGGCACTGGACCCACCCCTGGCCGGGATAGAATCCCCAGCCTGGGTTCTTCTTCTGTCTTCTCCTCTACAATTGCTTCGTTCGTGTTCTGTTGGTGTAGGGCTTCCTCCTCCACTGCTACTGTCTCTAGTTCTTCCTTGCTACCCTGCTCTTCTTCCACACCCCTCAACTGGTCAAGGAAATCTTGTGCTGTACTCAGACTTTCTATTTTAATTTTTCTTCCTTGCCAGGTTATTAGCATCCCTTCTGGGAGAAGCCACCTAAATAGTATCTTTCTTTTGTTCAACTGTATGGCCAAGAATCTATATCCCTTTCTCATCTCCCGAACTCTTCTTGGTATCTGTTTTAGAATTATTATTTCTTTTCCTCGATATGTTATCTGTTCGTCTCTTGCCATGTTGTATAGAATGTCTTTAACTTTTTTCCTTGCAAAGCGGATATGTACTTCCCTAGGGAGCTTATTCCTTCTTGCATAGTTAGTCTGGACCCTGTATACGTCGTCCAACTCTCTAATTATCGCCTGTTTATCTTGTTGAAGTGCATCTGCTATCAACTCCGCCATCTTCTCGCCTAGGTCTTCCTCTTTATCCTCAACAACGTTCTGAAATCGCAAGTAGAAGGAAGCCCGGTCCATCTCTAATTGAGTTAATGAATCTTCTAACTCTTTATTTTGACTTGTTAATGTTTGGTCCACAATATCCAGTTTCTTTTTGGTTTGGTCGATTCTTGTTTCGGCTTTTTGAATTCGTTGCTCATTATTAAATATTGATGTTTGAATTTCATTCATTTTCTGGTCCAATGCATATATGTCTGATTTTAATTCGACATGGTTATTTAACAATTTTTCTTGCATTGCCATCATCGTTTCTTGAATCAAGGTTAGCGACGCTTGTAGAGTTTGCATTGCCAGGCCTTCTGTTGATTTCTGTGTTGCCGGAGAGGTTGTTGCTATAGTAGGATTAGAGGGAGTCTTTTTTCCTGTTTTCGCTACTGTTGATGACATGCTTGTCATTTCTTTCAGGATTTTTTTTTTTGCTCTCTAACTATCCTTTCGATATTACTCCAAATTCTCATTCGCCAGTTAATGCCTCTGTTATCTTTCCTTAGTTTTTTTTTTCTATATATATATATTTCTATGCCTAATTATTTCTTCAGAATCTTTAAATAAAGCTAATTTTCCAATGAACAATCAATATCAATATCTATAAAGGGATCTAAATCTCTTCCCAACAATACCTTATACTCAATGTATCGTTAATACGTATTAAGTTGGCTTAGCAGTTATAAGTTAGACAATTCAATACTAGACAATCAATAAATCAGTTAATCAACAGTTCACAATCAATATATCAATTAATTTAACTAAGTGTTGTGCTTTTAAATGCTTAAAATATTATAAATACTGTAAATAGGAATTTTAAGTATTTGATTATAGACAGAATTATAATTTTAAATACTATAAAAACTAGACAGCGGAATAGATATAAAAGGATTTAAAATACCATAGCTTGAAAATATACTATATATATCTAGACCACGAAAAAAAAATTATTTACAATTCTTGCTGGTGATAATAGATTTGACAATCAGGATACTGAGAAAGAAATATCTGGAAGTTCAAGCGCTGTTGTTGGTTATTATTATAATTTTTCCTCCTTCTTGGGAAATACACTGGTCTTTTTTTTTTTGCTCAGTCTCTATTCTTCTGCGAGCTTAGGGCCATTCATCAGAGTTCAGCACTCTATCGTATTTCTTGCTGCTAGACTGTCCACAGCTATGCAGTTTATTCCTCAGTCGAATCAGTCAAGTCACTCTAATGGCTGAGCTTCCTGTTCGTTAAAGAGAAAAGCCAAGCTCGATCCACCCAGTTTCAGCCTCCGCTGGATCTACTTTTATTCACGGTAAAAAGGAAAGAAATGCTGATCTTAAATTTTCTCACCGATCCTCTCTTAGCGCGCACACTGTCAATACAGATTTTACTTTCTTATTTCAATGCCGGCTTGTCAGGCTCTCTCTCTGTCAAACTGCTCAGGAACTTTCAATCGCCGCTTTTCTCCTCTGTGAGACTCTTCCACCCGACTTCACCGACCCCTCTTCCTGATGTCCTCTTTCCTCAATGCAGGGAAGGTGTATATCTATCAGCACTGCAGCATCCGATCTCCCTTGCTTCCAATCTGGTTGCTGGCTACCGCAGCTTCGCGTCGGCCATTAATTCGGCCGACTCACGCGTGCTGGGTTGACAGAGCCGCCCGGTCTTGCGATCAGCGTTTTGCGCTCCGCTTTCATGCTCACCCGTCTCGCTCTCTCGTCCGTGGGGCTCTCCGGGCTCCACGCCCCCGAGGGGTCCCCAAAACACGGTGACTGATGGTATTGAGGAGCAGCAGTCACTCGCTCAACGCCATGTCGCCGCGGGTCACCAACCGGAAGACAGAAGAAGAAGAAGAAGAAGAAGCCAAAGGGAAAAAAGCAAGACCAGTAAGGGCCATAAGAACAAACAAGAACTAACAACCAGACAGGGGTATAGAGATGAATGACTTGAAATTAATATCTGTAAATGTTAACAGTCTAAATGACTACAAAAAGAGGAAAAGAATATTAACAAAACTAGGTAAACAAAATGTTGATATAATGTGTCTACAAGAGGTGCACATAAAAAAAGAAGAGGGTAAATGTCTAGAATATAATAAATTTGGTCAAACATTTGTTTCGCTGGCAGAGAAAAAGAAGAGGGGGGTGGTAATCTATGTAAAAAAAGAAATTGAAGCAGAGCAAAAGTTTAAAGATACAAAGGGTAGAATTCTCATGATTGAAATTAAGAGAGGGGATTTCAAGGTATTATTAGTGGGCATATATGCCCCAAATAAAAAACAGGGAGAATTTTTCAAGAAACTTCATGAACAATTAGTAAAAATGGCATATAATGAAATTTGTATAATAGGGGATTTTAATGGCATTATGGATTCGGAGAAGGACCACAAGAGTAATAAAGTAAAAAAAAAATAAAAGGACAAATTTACCGAGAGCTTTTTTCGATTTAGTTGATGAATTAGACCTAATTGATATCTGGCGTACCCTGCACCCAAACGATAGGCAATATACCTTCTTTTCAAATGCACAAAAGTCGTGGTCTAGAATTGACATGGCATGGGTTAGCAGGAATTTGGGGCTAGAAATTGGAACGGCTGTAATCAACCCGAACGATTGAGCAGACCATAACCCAATAGAAATTAGATCGAAGTCTGTACAGAGAAAGTACCAACGGAGGTGGAGGTTTAATGCTAAACTACTGGGTGATAGAGACTGTATACAAAAACTCAAAGAAGAAGTAAACTTCTTTTTCAAGGAAAATGAAAACAAGGGCACATCCCGCGCAATAGTATGGGATACAATGAAGGCCTATCTGAAAGGAGTCGTGATTTCATATACCGTACATAAAAACAAAGAAGAAAGGAAGACCCTGGAAGATTATTTAAATCATATAGGAGAATCAGAAAGAAAACTTCAAGATAACCCAGAAGATGAAGCAGCCAAAGAAAATTGGATGATGTGGAAGCACAAAGTAAATATCATGGAGCAAGAAGAGCTGGCAGAAAGAATGAAAAGAACAAAACAACATCTTTTTGAGAATACTAATAAATCGGGCAGGTGGCTGGCCTATAAATTAAAAAAGGAAAATGAAAAGGGAATAATTCACACCTTAGAAGACTCTAAGGGTAAGCTATTGACTAAAGAGGAAGAAAAATTGGATAGAGCGAGAGAATACTATGAATCCTTATATAAAGAAGAGGAGGTACCGGATGACAAAATAGAACAATATTTGATAAATGCAGAGCTCCCACAAATAACAGATGAAGAGAAAGAAATGCTTAATAGAAAGATCACAATTGAAGAATTAAAAATAGCCCTTTCCAAATTGAAAAACAACAAAGCGCCAGGACCCGATGGATTCCCAGGGGAAATATAAAAAAAATTAGAAGAAATACTCCAACCGAAATTGGTAGAAATCTTTAATGATGCATTGATAGACCATAAAATTCCAGAGTCATGGAAGGAGGTGCATGTCACACTTGTGCCAAAAGAAGGTGCCGATCTAAAACAAATTCAAAATTACAGACCAATTTCGCTCCTAAATACTGACTATAAATTATTCATGGGCATAATGGCAGAAAGAATGAAAAAGATACTAAATAATTGGATATATAAAGACCAGAACGGATTCCTTCCGGGGAGGCAAATTAAAGATAATTTGAGAATTGTGCTAGACACCCTAGAGTACTATGAAGAACACCCCGGAAAACAGATGGCCCTAATCTTTGTTGATGCCCAAAAGGCATTCAACAATCTAAACTGGAAATTTATGACTAAACAAATTGAGATTATGAAATTCGGAACAAATTTTGAAATGATGATTAAATCTATCTATGATAGTCAAAAGGCGAGTATTCTGGTGAATGGAGATAGGACTAAAACATTCCAAATTAGTAAGGGAGTAAGGCAAGGTTGCCTCCTATCCCCATTATTGTTTATTTTGGCCTTAGAAGTTCTTTTGCGGAAAATTAGAACTAATGAGGAAATAAAAGGACTGAAGATCAGGAAGGAGATTTACAAGACGCAAGCATTTGCAGACGACGTAGCTCTAATCCTCGAAGACCCCATAGAATCGGGACCAAAAGTGCTAGAGGAATTAAGTAAATATGGAGAGGTGGCAGGCTTCATATTGAATAAAACTAAAACCAAAGTATTGATTAAGAATACAACTGAGAGCCAGAAAAACGAGATAGAAGAAGTATTAGGACTACAGGTTGCCAAAAAAATTAAATACCTAGGAATTTGGATTACATCTAGATGTTCGACCCTGAAAGACGACAATTATACTCCCCTAATTAGAAAGATGAAACAAGACCTTGACAGATGGAAGAAAATAAGACTATCACTTTTGGGCAAGATAGCCACAATTAAGATGAACATTCTCCCCAGAATATTATTCTTATTCCAAAACATACCGGTAAATTTAGATAAAAAGTTTTTTTTAGAACTAGACAAAATCATCAGAGAATTTATATGGGAGGGGAAAAAACCGAGGTTTTCCGTTAAAATTTTAAGGGGCAAAAGAGATATAGGTGGATTTGGACTCCCTGACTGGGAAATATATTACAGGGCAGCTAAGTTAGTCTGGATAAGAGATTGGATCACTCTGGAAAATGAGAGGATTCTTACCCTAGAAGGCCACGATCTGCAAAAAGGGTGGCACGCCCACATTTGGGATGCAGAGAAGAAAAGGAAGACATACTTCCATAGACACAAAATTAGAGACTCATTGATACAAACATGGACCCCGATTAGGCAAAGATATTACAAAAAAATTCCAAGTTGGCTCTCAACAATGGAGGCCCTGATCCACCCCAATAGATGGGGGATGGAGAAAATGAGCAGATATAAAGATATCTTAGATGAAGGAGGGAATCTTAAATCAAATGATACCTTACGAGAGCAAGGAATAACCTTAGATTGGTGGACTTATTCACAAATAAAATCTAGATATCAGAAAGACAAAGAAAAATTTGGTTTAGAACTTGGATCAAATGGATTGGATAAAGTCTTGATGGGAACAAATAAAAAGATTTTGGCCAAACTATACAACTATTTATTAGGTGATGATAAGTCCGAAGAGATTACAAAGAATCAAATAAATGCATGGGAAAAAAATATAGGGCGTGATATAAATTTTGGGGAATGGGAGGAGGCATGGAATAGGAATCTTAAACTGACTAGAGCGGCAGCATACAAGGAAAACCATTATAAAATGCTCCATAGATGGTATTTAGCCCCGGCCAGACTAGCAAAGATATATCCTAATATACACCCCAAATTGGAAATGTGGCCACGGTCAAGGCACCTTCTTTCACATGTGGTGGACATGCCCGGAAGCGAAAGGATATTGGAACAAGATCAGGAGGTGGTTATATGAAATAATTGGCGAAGATATTGAACTAATACCAGAGATATTTCTCCTGGGAATAGTAAAGAAGCCATATGGAAAGGAAAAGATACATTTAATGATCCACATAATTACAGCCGCCAGATTGGCATACGCACAGTACTGGAAAGAGAAAACCCAACCACCAGAAGAGCTCACAATTAGGAAAATATTGGAGAGATGACTAAATTAACTCATGAATTAAATGATGATGACAAGTCAGTTTACTATATTATGTGGGAAAGGTGGTACAAGTGGATGCATGATAAAATGAATGAAAGTCCTAAAGGTGTTAAATAATGGTTAAAAGTGATTTGAAATATCACCAAGTATTATTTATGTAAATAGTTAAAACACTGCACATCCGATACTAACTGAAAATGCCATTACACCTATGTCTTTTATGTTTCTGTTTGTATGTTTTTCTTTTTTGTTTGTTTGTAAAAAATCTCAATAAAGTTTCTCAAAAAAAAAAAAAAAAAGAATCCCCAGCCTGGGGATATACATTCAGCAGGAGGTAGCACAAAGGCAGGCTGGTGAGGGGCACCCGCAGGGGGTTTCGCATTCCCCATGCTGGCTGCATCTGATGTCTCCCAGCTGCAGATAGCCATGCTGCGCTGATCTGCTTGTTTCGCCCCTGGCCGGGTAGAGAGGTGCCTGCGCCCTGCTAATTCCTCCGCCAGGTCCTGGATCGGGGAAGGTGAATGTAGGTTATGCTAAGCTCCATCTTACTTGAGGAGGTTGGGAGGGGCGTGCGTAACTTCTCACTTCCATCCGTTCAAAATGCTCAGGGAGCCCAGTTAATGATTGGCTTCTCGTTGCGGGCAACATATTCTAATCCCGGGAGTCTCCGGATCCCATAGCTGTCCCTCCTCTACACTCATGCTCATGGGGTGACTTCATTGGACTTGGAGCAGCAGTATATCCAGGCGGTCCTCCTCTGGTCTCCTTCTGGAGTTGGGTCAGACTGGCAATTTTTCCAGGAATCCAACTCCGTCAAGTGCCTAGCCTTCGGGCCTCCTCTGCAGCCTCAATGGCTCACACCATCTTCAGAAGGAGAAAACAGGGTGTCGGTAAATCCTTGAGTATCCATCCCCATAGCTCCCTCTGCAATCTCTCCTTTCTCCTCCATTTTCACTGAGTCTTCACACCACCTGAGGTTTAGGTAGATGCTGGGGCTCAGCACTCCCAACAGCCCCCTTTCGGGGTGCCATTATGCTTTAAGGGAGATTTGAGTTAATGTCAGTGTTCCGGAAAAAAAATCCAACTCCAAGTAAAGACTCTGAAGCAAGCATTTTTCAAAGTTCTATTTACTAGAATAGGTAAACTGGCACATCTGGGAAAACCCGAATCTGAGAGGTCCGGGTTTTCCCTCAGTAAATCAAAACTCCCAAAACCATCCCCTCACTCCTCAGTTGATCACATGCTCCAATTAACCGCCGTCCCATCTTGAGACATCACTCCGGCCACTCCTTCTCCAGATGCAGGATCGCTTTGACCTTGACCGACAGGAAGAATGCTATTATGTCTACAGACTAAATCCCCCTCTACTAAATTCCCCCCTCCTACTTTCCCACATATGAGACGGGGGCAGCATGGAAGCTTCTGCTCTAATATGGCTTCCAAAGCTGACACTCAGTATCTTTCTCTCTCAATATCTCTCTCTCTCTTTCTCTTTCTCTCTCTCAGTATCTCTTTTTCTCTCTCATCTCTCTCTCTCCCTCTCCTCTCTCTCCCCCCTCTCTCTCTGTCTCTCTCCTCTCTCTCTCTCTCTCATCTCTCCTGTCTCTCCCCTCTCTGTGTCTCTCTCATCTATCTCTCTGTCTCTCTCATCTCTCCTCTAGCTCTCTGTCTCTCCTCTCTCCTCTCTCTCATATTCTGATTCTCCAGAACGACCAAGGTGCCCGCAGCACCAACAAGGTCCGGAAGAAACACCTGTGAGACCCAGCAAAAGATGAAGCTTCACTCCCGCTCTGGAATATGGAGCGAATCTCCATCCCCCGTCTTTCCCTTCTCTGGCCAGGCCAGGTGTGACTGGGAGGGGAGGGCGAGGGGCAGGGACAGCCAGTGGTAGGATCATCCAACAGGAAGCCACAGCAGGGGGACGAAAGCCACGGGTTGCTGACACCTGTTGCTTTGGCTTGCCTGCGCTGCCACACACCCCTTGCTGCAACAGCACCATTACCTCGTTCCGACCAGTGAGGGCTGCCCTACTCCTTGCACGTTTATCACCTGCAAAGTTGCAAGTTACACATACCTCCCTCTACGGTGGAGATTTCCAGCCCCATTATGAGCTGCCTGGCCGGTCCCATATTCCAGAGCTCTAGTCACAGGACTGGCTCATTGGACATCCTGGAGTAGCTCCTCCACCTGGGTGCGCTGCAGACCACCAAAATTTTCTCGCAGACCACCAGTGGTCCGTGGACCACCAGTTGGTGACCTCTGGCATAGGAACTCCTTGTTGAGTCATGATCTGCATCATCTGTTGAAAATTGACTGCAAGATTTCTGATTTCATCTTCAATGCCATCTTGGTGTCTGCTGATTGAGTGGAAGTCTGGCTCTGCTGCTGCTGCTGTAGCTCTGGGATCAGAAGTCATGACTAAAGAATTCTGGAGTCCAGAAAATTTTTTGGTGAAGGCATTTGGCCAGATTAATGTCATGCCCCAGAAAATCAGCAGATTCATGCAGTTCAAATGAGTATAATTATTGCAAGCTTAGTTCTCTACAAGACTCTGGCCAAGTGACCGTTAAGAGAATGCGCGGAAGTTAAGAAAGGTATTCAAGCTGCTCTGGATGTGGATCTCTTATGGGTGCACATCCTGATTTATGACACATTTGACCCCTCCCTCAGGCTCAGCATGGTCATCTCCTACAATTATGTTCTATTGTTGGTCTCTGCATTATATTGAATTCTATTACGACATGGTCACTCTCCTCCCATGTTCTAGCAACTTCGACCATCATTTCTTCTCTGTTAGTAAGAAATAGGTCCAGTATAACTGTCCCTCTAGTTCAGTGGTGAAATCTAAAATTTGTTACTACCGGTTCTATGTGCGTGGCTTGGTGGGGAGGGGTTATGTGAATGGGTGGGTATGGTCATTTTTTTTTTTTACTTTTAAAACCATTTTTTCTACAACCCCTTCGGCGAAGATGTTGTAAAAAAATGCTTTCAAAAGCCTCTAACGATCCCAGCTGAGTTGCCTGATCATCAGAGCATTTTTTAAAAACCCTCTGCCAATCAGGCAACTCAGCTTGGATCGTCAGAGCTTGGATCATCAGAGGCATTTAAAAGAAAAAATCTTTTAAATGGCTCTGATGATCCAAGCTGAGTTGCCTGATTGCCGTTTAAAAGAAAAAAAGCCTCTGGTGATCGTGCGGCTCAGCTGGGCATGGGGGGGGGCAGAGATTTTTGCTACCGGTTCTCCAAACCACCCGCCTCCATCGCTACCGGATCGGGCAATTCGGTCCGAACCGGGAGCATTTCACCCCTCCTCTAGTTCCCTCATCTGCTTTTTGGATGACAAAGTTGTCAGCTAGGTTGGTCAAGAACCTATTTGATCTCCCTTTTGACACAGAGTTTGTCTCCTAGTTGATGTTAGGGTAGTTAAAATTCCCCATTACTATTGTAGTGTGTTTCCTACATACATTTGTTAACTGGGTAGCATTAAGTTCATCTATTTCTTCTGCTTGGTTGGATGGCCTGTAGTATGGCAATGTCATTCTTGTTTTCCTTTTATATTGACCCATATGCATTCTAGGAGGCTTTCATTCTTGATTTTGTGTAGAAATGTAGTGATTTCTTAAATATAATGTAACTCCACCTCTTTTATTAGGTCTGTTTCTTTTGAATAGTTTGTATCCTTCCATCAGTACATTCCAATCATGAGTTTCATCCCACCAAGTTTCAGTAATGGCAACTATATCATACTTGCCCTTGTGTACTAGTTGTCAAGTTTCCGAAAGATGCCCTAATTAATTCATGAGCCATGATCCAAACTTCAAAGGAAAGATAGTGATTTATTTGGAGCACCATTCCGGCAATACTTGGATGCAGTCAGGACTGACCCCACGTAGATTTACGTTCCCCTGTGACCCTGTCTCTCCCCTCTCCCCTCCCCCTGGCCATGTCATAAATCACATTCTCCAATTAACCACTTTGGCTGGCAGTGAAACCTAACACCCTTCTGATTGCGATCAGAAAAATGTATGGAATTCACTTCAGTTCTCCCTCCCTCCTGCTCATGGTAACTTGAAAGCTTTGCAAGTTGACACTAGTATTTCAATATCACCTTGTTTATTCCATCCGATAGCACTCCTGGATCCAGTCAGGGACTCCCTGTTATACGCTTGCATGAAGCTCCCAGTCTAAGCTTTCCTTGAAAAAGTACACCAGCAGCCTCTCAGACCAGTGCCACAGCTTGCTGGCTACTCTCCGGAACTCCTGGACATATTCCTTGGCCAGTTTGCCCTTTTGCTTCAGTCGCAGATTTCCATCTCTGCCTGCAGGGCCTGGGATTCATCTTCAAATCTGGTCCTCAGTTCCTGTAGGAAAATGTCAATGTTCCCCAGCTCATCCTCATCATAGAGCTGGTCACCCATTCCACTTCTTCTCCTTTCATTTTCATGGCCACCGCATGGACAATTGCCCGGTCATGGGCAATTGCCAGGGCATGGTCATCTAGATGGGCCCACAGGAAGTGGGCAAGTTTTTCTGGGTCCCTGTTGAACATAGCCCTCATCTTGGGAGGAGCGACCAGCTGAGCAGGAGAAGGTTGTGGCAGGGCCCAGACCGGTACCCATTGCCCTGAGGCCCAGCCAGCCCCAAGAAAGTACTGCCAGGGTGGAGGGCCTGCCAACTGGGCATAATTACGAGGGTGTCCTGGTGGACCTGCCATCCGTCAGTGATGTGGAGGGCTCCAATGCAGCCCCGGGATGGATCTCACCACACCGGGATGGAAACAATTAGATGGTTTGGCTCAGGAATCCTCCATGCGGCTCAAACCCATGTGCCTGTCCCTCGAGGCTCATCCGGTTGAACTTCTCACTCAGCTGCTCTACCATTTGGCCAGGAAGAGTGGTCTGGTATGCATCCAGCTCTATCAATCTCCTCACCCTCTACTGTGGCGTTGGGGTAGCCGAATTGTGTGTGGACATCAAGGGGAACTCCAACCCAGTCCTCTGACTGGGGCCGTGACCCCTGAGGTCCTCCTCAGCCTGATACAGGTCCCCAATGACTGGGATCTCCTTTCAGACCTTCAGAGTGGTCATTGCTGGTTGGGCTACCCTGGCTGGTGTTCCCACAGGCCAGCTGGTCATCAGCTGGGGCCATGCTGGTGCTGGCCCTGGTCCCGGCCAGCCCTTCTATCTTCTCCATCTCCCCTGAGTCTTCTCTGCCTCCCCAAGCATATCAGGTGGGCAGCTGAGACTCAGGACCCTGGAGAGCAGTTCCACACGGAGCTGAAAGTTTTCAGAGTTGATTTAATGTCAACATTCTGAGTAACCCATCAGCTAAAATCAGCACTCTGATGCCTGTAGATTCCTCAAAGAACATGTTTATTGGATATATCAGCACAGCTAGTGAAAACCAACTCTAAAAGTTCCTATGGTTTTTCCCCTAGTTAAAAAAGTAAATATTTTCCTCTCCAGATGTCACCGGTCACATTGTCCAATATGAATAGCTGACAGGGTGCCTGGTCACACTTCTCCCTCAACTGCTGCCTGTTGGGATGACCTTGGTTCTCACAATAAAACTTTGTTCTGACTATTAGCAAGTCTATCTATTTCCCCCCTCCCTTCCCCCTCTCAGAGTTTGGCAACTATGAGGAAAGCACAAGTTGGCTTCAGCCAGGTTCTCTTCAGAGTTGACAGAGGTGGTTTTTCAAGAGGCAACTGGACTTTCTTTTTTCTTTGAAGATGTTTAGCTTCTCATCCAAAAGCTTCTTCACCTCTGATTGGATGGTGGGAAATGGAATCCCCCACCATCCAGTCAGAGCTGAAGAAGCTTCTTGGATGAGAAGTGAAATGTCTTCAAAGAAAAACTAGAAAGTCTAGTTACCTCTTCAAAAAGCACATTTGGGACTGGAATGCAAAGCAATTTGAGATTCCATAGCCCTTCATGAAGACACAATAGCTTGGTTTTTTGACCATTTTGTGTATCATTCAAAGTACTAATCATACCTGGAGATTATGCGTCTTCCATGCAAAGTTCTTTCTGTCTGACCTAATGCTAATCCCTAACCCTAACCATCATTCCAGACATTCTTCTAACTAAACTAAATCAGCTAGTGGTACCTGAACACACTTGTAAGTGGATCATAAACTTCTTAACAGACAGGAAGCAGCAGGTGAAGCTAAGCAGAATCACATCAGATACCTGTACAATTAGCCAAGGGGCCCCCCAAGGTTGTCTGCTCTCTCCACTTCTCTCTATATACCAATGACTGCATCTCAAACAATCCATCTGTTAAACTACTGAAGTTTGCAGATGATACAACAATGATTGGTCTCATTTGAGACAATGATGAATCCACATACAGACAGGTGGTTGATTGACGGGTATACTAGTTGGTTGAACAACTAGCCTCGTGGTGGGACCGGAACAATCTGGAACTGAACACACTCAAAACCGTAGAAATAGTGGTAGACTTTAGGAGAAACCCTCCCATACTACCACCTCTTACAATACTAGACAACACAGTATCAACAGTAGAGATCTTCACATTTCTAGGTTCTATCATATGTCAAGACCTAAAATGGACACCTAACATCAAAAATGTCATCAAAAAAGCACAACAAAGAATGTTCTTTCTGCGCCAACTTAGGAAGCTCAAACTGCCCAAGGAGCTGCTGATACAGTTCTACAGAGGAATTATTGAGTCTGTCATCTGCATCTCTATAACTGTCTGGTTTGGTTCTGCAACCCAATAAGACAGACACAGATTTCAGAGGATAATTAGAACTGCAGAAAAAACAATTATTACTAACCTGCCTTCCATTGAGGACCTGTATACTGTATGAGTCAAAAAGAGGGCTATGAAAATATTTACAGACCCCTCGCATCCTAGACATAAATTGTTTCAACTTCTACCCTCAAAATGACGCTATAGAGCATTGTACACCATAACAACTAGAAACAAGAAGAGTTTTTTCCCGAACGCCATCACTCTGCTAAACAAGTAATTTCTCAACACTGTCAAATTATTCACTAAGTCTGCATTACTATTACTATTAATCTTCTCATCGTTCCTATCACCCATCTCCCCCCACTTATGACTGCATGACTGTAACTTTGCTGCTTGTATCCTTACAATTTATATTGATTGTTTCCTAATATGATTTGATTGCTTATTTGTACCCTATGACTGTCATTAAGTGTTGTACCTTATGATCCTTGACGAATGTATCTTGTCTTTTTATGTACACTGAGAGCATATGCACCAAAGACAAATTCCTTGTGCATCCAATCACATTTGGTCAATAAAGAATTCTATCTACGCTTAAGACAAAGGGAAAGGGGCATTTTAGGATGTAATTAAAAGTTTGAGAATCCTTGCTTAAGATAATTTATTCATTACTCTGTCCTCAAACTTTGAGACTACCACAGCAACCTTGAGGTTTTTAAGGGAAGTAGCATGTTTTAAATAAGTGAATAAATAACAAACATTACTACTGCCAAAATCTAGGAAAATATAGGTAGTCATCCAATTACGAATGTAATGGAACCTGCCCATTCCACTCGTAACCTAAGGATTTGTGGGAGTGAATCTCATACCTTGAACGGACTCACTCTCTCACCCACGCATTCGCTAATCAAATGTGTGGTTCATTAAGTACAAATGAGTATTTCAGACTGGTAAAGGCATTGGGGAGGGCATAGTGATGGAATAGGCTACCTGCTTAAGACCACTCAAGGTCTCCCCAACCCTCTGAAATACTCATGCTCCCCACAATTGCTTCCTCCCCCACACCCAACCTGCCCCACCGAGTCACCGTGCAAAGATCTAGCAAGCTGTCTCCTCTCCAGCCTCTCAGCTGCATGCACCTCTCTATAGCTTCGTTTTGGTGTGCGCAGGCCTTGCCCAGTACTTTGCATGTCAAAATAGAGGGGCGGAGGGGCAGGCCCATCTCTCTGACACTCCATTTTGGCCTGCTCAGGCCTTGCCTGGCATTTTGCAAGCCAAAATGTAGTTTTGGAAAGGTGGGCTTGCCCCAACGCTCCGTTTAGGTCTGTATAGGCCTCACCCAGCACTTTGCCTGCCAAAATATAGTTTTGGAGGGGTGGGCTCACCCCAAAGCTCTGTTTAGGTTTGTGCAGGCCTCACCCAGCACTTTGCCAGCCAAAATGGAACTTCAGAATAGCAGGCCCACCCCTCTACTTCCCACTGGAGCCCACCGCTCCGATGCTCTGTTTTGTCTGGCAAAGTGCAGGACAAATGTTGCAGAGCCTCTGCAATTGTTCATAAGGTCGAACAACTGCCATGGTGCTGCATGATTCGTAGTTTTTGGACTTATTCGTAAACAGTAGGGGGCATTTATCGTGTAACATCGAACATTCGCTAAAGGAATGCTTGTAATCTGGGGGTTTCCTGTATTTAGATTTGGCTTGAGTTTTGTTCTGAGGGCTACTGAAAATTATTTTGAAACTTAAAATGATCATCAAGTTTTTGTTATCATCAGAAGTGAAAAATATTTTAGATTATAATGACTAAACAAGTGTTTTTTCATATTTAGTATTTACTTTTATTAAGCATTTGTTAACTTGGCTTTATTTCATAAATACATTGTTAATCTAATACAAAATTAATATATTAGCTGTGTTTCTGTCTTTAAAAATAACCTATCATGTATATGGCTTAGAAATTTTAAATTTCCAAATTAAATCAAGCAAACCATAAAATTTAAATCGTTATATTTTATAAAAAAGGATTTCATTCATTCATAGTTTTCATACTCTTTTCAATGGAGCTATGTTCTGACTCTCTGAGTTTCATTCAGATGTTGCCAAAATCAAATGAAGCTTCTCGTCAGCATGAAAGCCACCCAGAAGAGACTGAAGAAGAATTAAGAGAACATCAGACATTTGTGGAAGACCAATACATTGACAGCACAGCAGATCAAAAGGAAATTCAAGAATTGACACAAATGGTCCGTGTGAAGCAAGAACCTGCTGAAAATGATGAAGATGGAGAACAACAAGAATTGGAACCAGGACAAAGTCAAGCAGAGCAGGAATTGCTCTTCAGACAGGTAGAATACACTAAATAACAGCATTTATTAGTTACCGTATACTAACTAATTTAGTATTTCCAGAGGCTTGTATATTTATTATTCTGTCATTTTATATAGAAAGAACATCTGGGTTGACATAATATAGTATATCAGAATGTGACTCTTTTATTCTGACATTGAATTTTGTGCAAACCCAACCTATTTGCTTTGTCTCAAATTCCTGAGTATCAAGTGACTTAACTTAACTTAACTTAACTTAACTTAACTTAACTTAACTTAACTCTAGAACATTTATTTATTTGTTTATTTGTTTATTTATTTATTTATTTATTTATTATTTAAATTTGTATACCGCCCTTCTCCCGAAGGACTCAGGGTGGTGAACAGCCAAAATTAAAATACATACAATATAAAATTTAAAATAATTTAAAAGCAAAATTAAATCGAATTGGCTTCCCAAAAATTAAAACCCATTACCCTTAAAATAACCCATTAAAATTTTAAGCCAGCCCAGCTTGCTGAAATAGAAAGGTCTTCAAAGCTCGACGGAAGGTCCGGAGGTCCGGGATTAGTCGTATTCCTGGGGATAGCTCGTTCCAGAGGGCGGGTGCCCCCACAGAGAAGGCTCTCCCCCTGGGGGTCATCAGTCGACATTGCTTGACCGACGGCACCCTAAGGAGGCCCTCTCTGTGGGACCGAGTTGGCCGGTGGGAGGTTATCGGTGGCAGAAGGTGGTCTCATAAATAACCGGGCCCTAAGCCATGGAGTGCTTTAAAGGTGAGAACCAATACCTTGCAGCGCACCCGGAAGATCACCGGAAGCCAGTGCAGCTCGCGCAGGCAAGGTGTCACATGGGAGTGCCATGTCGCCCCCATAATTATCCCCACAGCTGCATTCTGGACCAGCTGGAGCTTCCGAGTGCTCCTCAAGGGGAGCCCCATGTAGAGAGCATTGCAGTAGTCCAGGCGAGAGGTGACGAGGGCATGAGTGACCGTGCATAGGGAGTCCCGATCCAGAAAGGGACGCAACTGGCATATCAGGCAAACCTGATAGAAAGCCCCCCTGGCCACGGCCATCATATGCTCTTCTAAAGACAGCCGTGCATCCAGGATGCCAAGAATTAGGGTTCAAGAATACAGAATCCTTAGAACTATGATAAGACTAATGCAAGGTTATGCCAATTCTTGATAATTTCAGTTCAAAATATATGTATTTAATTTGCTGTTTCTATTATAGATGTGAGAATGTTGATCATGTTTGGCTACCATTCAAATGTTTCATTTTATATTCTTCATTGTCTTTTTCATGTCTGAAGTAGAAATTTGATTTCTTTTCCAAAAGGAATACATGATAGTTGTCCCTGTATATAGAAGTATAACAGTTTATTTTTCATTGCAAAATGCAATAATATAAATTGCAAGTTTGTTCTTTTTCATAATGTGCATTATATTCAAAACCATTCTTAATGTATATTAAGGCAGAGTGACTTCTTATACTTTGTTGTACTGTTCATTCTTTGAAACAGTTAACATGGATTTTTTTTCTCTGAATATATTAAGACTGAGCAAATTTTAAGGAAAAATAAAAGATGTGTGTGAATTAAATTTATATTTACCAACAAAGAAATAAGTATAGATCTATTTCAAGCTATTTAGCTCTCATCAGCTAGCCATGCCCTTCTGGGAGTCGAACCCGGGTTGCTTACATACTAGGTAAAGCGAAAGCAGTATGCTCTGTCCCATATTTGGGTGGACCAGGTTGCCCTGATAAAAAACACTTAATGTATGTGAATTATTAATAATTCCATTTTGGCTGAGAAAAAACTTTGTCATGATATAAAAACTTCATACCTAATTAGACTTAGCACTACTGAATTACTTTGAATCTCTTCAGTATCAAATTTGTGTCACAAGAAAAATATATAGGTGATGGTCAATATTGGACAATATTCTTTCTACACTACAAGTAGTACTTGACAACCATTCCAGGGGTGGGATCTACTTACCTTTACTAGCGGTTCGAAATGGGATCGCGCGCGCGTGCGCTTTGTTCACACACACACCTTGCTTCTGTGCATGCGTAGATCACTCCTCATGATGTCAGGGACAATGGGTGTAGCCTCCCACCGGTTTTACTACCAGTTCTATAGAACCGGTCCGAACCGGAGGCAACCCACCACTGAACCATTCATTTAGTGACCATTCAAAATTAGAATAGCGCTGAAAAAAGTGACTTATGACATTTTTCACAGTTAACTGTTACAGCATCCCTACAGTTATGTGATCAAAATTCAGACACTTGACAGCTGGCATTTATTTGTGATGTGGTCCTGGGGTCATGTGGTTACCCTTTGCAATCTTCTGGCAAACAAAGTCAATGGGGAAGCCAGATTCACTTAACAACCATGTTACCATGTCTCACCCAACCCTTATTTTTTGGGGGTGGGCCTAATATTACCCCTACCCCAAAAATAAGCCCAGGGGGAATGAGTGTGGCCAGCACGAATGATGGTGCAGGCACAGGGGGCGGTCAACTGTCTGGCTGCAGCCTGCTGGCCCCTTGGAGCAGCACAAATACCACTTTTGCCCTTCTCTTTCTGGCCACAATGCTTCTGTTTGTTGGGACGCTTCCCCGAAGCTAGCAGCTCCGCGGCCAGCTGCTTTGCTTTTTCCCTCTTTTTGGGAAGCTCATGGGAGGCTTTTTGGCGAATGGGAGGAAAATGAGGAGGAGGATTTTCCTGTCTGCCATCCTTCCCTCAGTCTATGCTGAGCTTGAGGAATGGATGACACGCAAGAAAATCCCCCTCCCCATTTTCCTCCCATTCGCCAAAAAGCCTCCATTCCGAATCCTGAAGGTTCGGAATGGAGGCGATGGTGCATCCACGGCACATCCAGCTCACCGAGTCTGGCCTGCTGCACCTCAAAAAAAGTAAGACCGCCTTGAAAATAAGCCCACGTGCTTATTTTCAAGTCTAAAAGAAAATAAGACTGAGTCTTATCTTCTAAGAAACACGGTACTAACTTAACAACTGCAGTGATTCACTTAACAACTGTGGCAAGATAGATTGTAAAATAGAGCAAAGCACACTTAACTGTCTTGCTTAGTACCGGAAATTTTGGGCTCAATTGAGATTGTAAGTCTCAATTGAGGACTACCTGTATTTTCTTCAACCCAATATACCACGCTGGATTCATTTTATTTATTTATTCATTCATTCATTCATTCATTTTCTGTATTTAACTCTTTAAATCTAGAACTCTTTCGGTCTTTCACCCATTTTTTCTTTGCCATTTTTGCTTTCTTTGTTACCCTAAAGATGGCTAAAATATTGCTAATTCATTCCAGTTATGGTCCATCATTTGAAGGTGATTCTTGGAGTTGGCTATTTCATAGTTTAGAATTCAATGATGTACCCAATTTGCTTTTAGAAAAGTTGAGGACAAACAATCAACTTTTACAATGAAAACTTTATTTGAGGGGTCATTGGTGCTCTCTAACCTTGCTTGTTTTCTTACAGACATTTTATTACTCAAAGTAGGTAACATCAACATGATAAACATGATGATGTTATCTAGTTTGAGTAAATGAAATGTCTGCAAGAAAACAAGCAAGTTCAAAGAGCAGTAACAATCCATCATTTCAATCCTAAACTACAAATATTCTCTTTTATTAAAACTTCATGTTTTTAATTTTTTTAATCATGTTCAATTTTCAAAGAGTTCCTGGACAAGTCATTGCACTTTTCTTGGCAAGATTTTTCAGAAGTGGTTTGCCTCCTTCCTAGGGCTGGGAGAAAGTCACTGGCCGAAGCTTTGTTGATCTCACTGTCTCCTGGTTTCTAGCCTGATGCCTTAATTGTATATCAAACTGGCTCTCTCAAAAAACTATTAAATGGTTTTAAAATATATACTAATGAGTACTTTTATGTATGAAGGTATATTAACTAATAAAGCAAATAACTAGTAGACTATTATGAAGTAATTGTTCACAAACAAAAAATATGAGATTTGTAAAACAAGCCTTCAAACAATGACACATTTTATGCTCCCTTATAGCAAACTCTTTTACTGGAACAGCAGCGCATTCATCAGCTCAGAAACTACCAGGCATCCATGGAAGCTGCTGGCATTCCAGTATCCTTTAGTGGACATCGGCCACTTTCTCGAGCTCAGTCATCACCTGCTTCTGCAAATTTTCCATTATCTACACAGGAGACACCGTGTAAGCCACAGTTCACCACAGGTAATATGTGAAAAAAAAATCTCTTGGAATAATGGCAACCCAGCTCTCTTATATCATTTTGCTGGAGTTCCCTGGGGAAGGAAAATCACAAATGCTGCAGATGCTTTGCTAAGGATTCTAGCAAAACTAAATACATTGGTCCAGAAGTGGATTGCCTTGCTATATATTGTGTGATTTGGATGTTCTTGGCAAGTGTCCATTGATTGATAGTGAAATGTCTTAATTTTGTTTCAGTTAGTACTTGTAGGGGCAGAATAGTTTTTCTTGAGACCAAAATTGTTATAAATAGTTTTGGCGCTGCTCACAACCAGACACCTGAGGTGCCTGGCAAAGATCAGTTGGGGGGAAAAAAGAAGGAGTAACAGAAACGAAATCCTCTAAGTCTGTATACCTGGAACTATCAAGTCCCTTGGAGAAATGATAATATAAGGAAAAATCCAAAAGTATTTTGGCCTAGAACAGTGATGGCGAACCTTTTCGGCACCGAGTACCCAAACTGGAACGCATGCGCATGCATGTGCACACACCGCAGCACCGTAAACCCAAAGACCAGCTGGCTGGCGCATGCATGCCTGTTTTTTGGCCTGTTTTGGCCATTTTGGGGGTCGTTTTTCTGGCCAAAAATGGCCTAAAAAATAGCCTGAAAATGGCCCAAAAAACAGCTCAGAACAGCCCGGAAAACGACCTGAAAAATGACCTGGGTTTTTTGCCATTTTTTGGGCTGTTTTCCAGCACTCCGGCGCCCGCGAAGACCAGCTGGCCTGAGTGCATGTGCGCGCTAGAAATCAGAAGAGCAGCTGGTGAAGGCGCACGTGCTCTGTGTGCCACCTCTGGCATGTGTGCCAAAGGTTCGCCATCACGGGCCTAGAATATAAAGTGAAGGGTCTAGGATAAAAACTTGTGTTCAAAAATTACATTCAAATAATTGTTTTTTATTTCATGAGTTGAAGCTAACTTTTGAAAACTGTATAGGAATCACTTTTGTTTCTTCTTCCAAGTGTTTTCCTGCAAGTGCAAGGTCTACTTTTTTTGGATCAAATGAGTGTTGATCTATTGGTGGAGACAGGAATTGACAACCATCTTGTCACCTGAGCCTGATGTCATAGGTTGAGAAAGATCCAAAGTCATCCAGCCAGCAATCAAGTGGAATTAGAATTCAGGTTTAACCACCAAGCCAAACTGGTTCTCTCTGTTTAAAGAATTATGTTTAGAGCATTTAAGCCTAGATCCCCAGTCAGTATTTCGGTTTTTGAAATTATTTTATACTTGTAATTACAAGTTGTCCGTGACTTAACAAATGTTTGCTAAACAATGATTCAAATTAACAACAACCTCTGAAAGTCAGTTATGACCTACTACAGGGGTGAAATGCTCCTAGTTCGGACCGGATTACCCGATCCGGTAGCGATGGCAGCGGGTGGTTTGGAGAACCTGTAGCAAAAATCCCTGCCTGCCCACACCCCCCATGTCCAACTGAGCCGTGCGATCATCAGAGGCTTTTTTTTTTTTACTTTTAAAAGCATTTTTTCTACAACCTCTTCGGCCGAAAAAAAAATTTTTTTTTTTTTTTTAATTTGATTTATATGCCGCCCTTCTCCGGAGACTCAGGGCGGCTTACAGTGCGTTAAGCAATAGCCTTCATCCTTTTGTATATTTATACAAAGTCAGCTTATTGCCCCCACAAACTGGGTCCTCATTTAACCTACCTTAGAAAGGATGGAAGGCTGAGTCAACCTTGAGCCTTGGAGAGATTCGAACCAGCAGTAAATTGCAGGCAGCTGTGTTAATAACAGGGTGCTTTAAACCACTGTAGTACCAAGGCTCTAATGCTTTTAAAAGTAAAAAAAAAGCCTCTGATGATCGTGCAGCTCAGCTGGGATTGTCACAGCCTTTTAAAAGCATTTTTTCAGCTGAAGAGGTTGTAAAAAAAATGCTTTTAAAAGTTAAAAAAAAAAAAGTTGGCCACGCCCACCCCCCACCCCCCACCAAGCCATGCCCACAGAACCAATAGTAATAAATTTTACATTTCACCACTGACCTACTATCATTCCACTCCAATGGTCACATGATTTCAATTTGGGCACGTGGCAGTCGACCCACATTTATGACCAGTTGCAGCATCACATTGTCATATGATCACAATTTGCAATTTTCCTGCCAAACAACAGCAAACTTACGATCAGTTAAACTAGATTTTCCCTTACAATTGTGTGAGTCAACTTACGACTGCAGTAAAATGGTTGCAAAATTGGGTCCTGTAATGTGATAACTCAATTTACCACTGCAACAACTTACAACAGAAATCTGTTCACGATTGTGATCCAAAGTCAAGGATTATCTTTAGTCAAAAAGTTTAGTTTATGTGAATATTTGTATTACTTGCAAAATCCAGAGTATTGGTGTAAATCTCTCTATCCTGCTATTATGTTTGTTTTTATAAACATTTGCACACTGCCTATTGCATATGTGTTGGGTAGTTTATAAGAATATAGTAAAATGTATGTGCACACCTTCAGAATCTCTTCCCAAGAAGAGCACATGAGGAAGATTGATTGAAATTTTCTGAAGGTTACAGTTTTAGAGGATCACCAAAATTTCATCACCAAAAAGTTCATCACCAAAATTTTGAATTGGACCTGAAAAATCAGTAACCAATGCTAAGTCTTTTACCACCAGTTAGCAGAAAGACCATTATATTCTTGACCAGCTGCAGCTTCTGTGTCATTTTCAAAGGCAACCCCATGTTGCAGTTTCTTAACAATGATGTAATTAGTTATTGTCCTCCCAGCCTCCTGGGATGTACTTGGCATGCAGTTGGCATATCAGTCAAAGCTGGTCTGGAGCTGTGAAGCCAAAATAAATTCTAACGAATTAAAATATCTATTCCATAATCAATATTCTTGTTTCAACAGATAACTGCAACATCAGCAGTTTTACCAATATCCAGATGATAAAAGTGCATTTCTCTTGCAAAATGTTAGTTAACAATGAGGTGGGCTTGAATAAGAATAAAGTCCTGATAAAGTAGTCATGTAAAAAAGAGTTCTATAGTTTTATGTATCAAGACATAATAAAAAATGATCTGTTCATTAGCAGTTTTAAAAGTATGCAAATACAAACTTGGATGAACATCTGTCATCATTTATTTTACAAAAAGAACATCATTACACTGTCATTAATTATTTTACAAAAAGAAAGCCGAAATGGAGAAGCCATGTGTGAAAAACTAAGTACATCTTATGATTCAGTAGCTTGCAGAGTGATCTGTAGCAGCAATAACTTGAAGTAATCATTTTCTGTATGTCTCTTACATTGTTGTGGAGGAATTTTGGCCCACTCTTCTTTACAGCATTGCTTCAGTTCATTTGAACTCCCTTGAGGTCCCGCCACAGCATTTCAATCGAATTGAGGTCTGGACTTTGACTGGGCCATTGCAACACCTTGGTTCTTTTCTTTTTTAGCTATTATGTTATAGATTTGCTGGTGTGCTTGGGATTGTTGTCCTGTTGCATGATCCAGTGTCGACCAAGTTTTAGCTGTTGGACAGATCGCCTCACATTTGACTCTAGAATACTTTGATATACAGTTGATGGTCCACTCAATGACTGCAAGATGTCCAAAGTATGGCTGCAAAATAAGCCCAAATCTCCCCACCACCATGTTTGACAGTTGGTTTGAGATGTTTGTGCAGATATGCTGTGTTTGGTTTTCACCAAAACATGGCATCATGCATTATGGCCAGACATCTCTATTTTGATCAATCCTAAGGACAGTGTTCCAGAAGTCTTGTGATTTGTTCAGATGCAAACCAGAGCCGTGTTGCCATGTTCTTTTTAGCGAGAAGAGACTTTTTCCTGACAACTCTTCCAAACAAACTATACTTGTTTAGACTAATCTTTTTGTAATTGCGCTGTCAAGACCTTTAACATTTAACAGGCT
Organism: Pantherophis guttatus; assembly: GCF_059756535.1. Lineage (NCBI taxonomy): Eukaryota > Metazoa > Chordata > Lepidosauria > Squamata > Colubridae > Pantherophis > Pantherophis guttatus. The sequence continues at coordinate 180,067,815 of NC_142063.1, read as the reverse complement.
AACTGAGGCCTGTGGAGTCTGAGTTGTAACTCTTGGATTTTTTGCAGCTTCTCTGAGCATTGCACAGTCTGACCTTGGAGAGAATTTGCTGAGACGAATGGTACATCCAATCCTGGGAAGATTGGCAACTGTCTTGAATGTTTTCCACTTGCGAATAGTCTTCCTCATTGTAGAATGATGGATTTTAAATTGATGGGAAATGGTCTTATAATGGAATAACAGACCTTGGAGATCTTCAGGTGGGACGGAGCTGGGACACCCAAGCTGCTGGCGGCGGTGGCAGGAGCCACTGAGCAGCCATGATCTCCCCTCCCCAGCCAGCCAACCTTGCCTGACCTAGCCAGCCTGCCCGTGCAAAGCCTCGCCACTCTTCTCGTCCTCATCCTCCCTGCTCAAGCAGCGGCAGGGTCTGTGGGACAATGAAATTTCACATTTCTTCTCTGGCGCAGCAAGCTCCAGCGGCCTGGATGTGGGTGTGAGGGGCCTGGACCCCCATGAAATTGAAGGCTTCATTCCTGCCTCCACACAGTAAGGCCGCTGTGGAATCAGCTGCACGCAGGAACCAACGGAGTCCATGGCCCGGGTGCGCTGCTCGCTTGCATGCGCTGGCCTTACTGTTTGAGGGCAGGAATTAAGCATTCAACTGAATGAGGAGGCACCGTGGGGCCAGGCCCCTTGCACCTGCATCCAGCCCACCAGTGCTCGCCGCGCCAGGGGAGAAGAGGAGGAAGAGGACAAAAGCCGTGAGGCTTTGCGCCAGGCAGGCAGGCAGGCAGGAAATAGGTCAGCGAAGCTGGCTGGCTGGCTGGGGAGGGGGGATCATGACTGCTCAGGTGCCTCCCGCCGCCACCACCAGCAGCTTGGGTGCCCCAGCAGCGTCTGAGCTGAAGAAAGCAGAGGAGCAGCAGCAGGATTGTCCTAAAAGATAGCTCTGTTTCCAAGGACCCCATTTGCATGCAGATGCGCATTTGCATGCAGGTGGGGTCCACGGGACAATGGGGTCTCATTCCTCCCCTGGCAAAGCAAATTCTGGCAGGCTGGATGTGGGTGTGAGGAGCCTGACCACACAGTGCCTTCACTCAGTTGAAGGCTTCATTCCTGCACTCAAACAGTCAGGCCTGCTCACGCGATCAAGCAGTGCACCTGGGACAGCATTGGTTCCTGCTCCCTTCCTATTCCAGTGACCCTCCTGGCTCTGGCCATGGGGTTGTTGAAGGAGCTCTATCCACAGCAGATTTTAGCAGGCAAGGAGCGTCCCTGCCACAGCTGTGGTGGAAAGGAGTTCGGGGAGAGGAGCAGGAAACTGGCACTGCAACACTTTTCACGCTGAGAATGAAAGTTTCTGGGTCTCTGATTCTCTGCGAAAGAGGATGGGTGCCTAAACCTGCGCCATATTATGGCAACCAGGAGCATCCATTCTTGGCATGAAAAGCATTTCTAAGCCAACTCTTCTCTTCCTCCCTCAAAGTCAAAGAAACAGCAGCAGGGAGGAGACAGATCTTGGCAAGGTAAGTGAGTCTGGTGTGGCAGGAAGGGAGGGAGAAGCATGAGGTATTTTAGTGGGTTGGGGAGGCCTGTTCCATAACTAGCCCCCCCCCATGGCCTTCCCCACCCTGAGATACAGTATTTCATGTGCACTTAACAAAAGGTGCATTAGATTATCATTAGCGAATGTGTGTACTTTGGTATTCATGAATTGTGAGCTCTTAGGAAAGTATCCCCTCCTTTTGTGTTGCAAACAGCCATTTCCAGTGGGGAAAACAGGACAAAGCAAGTGGGGAAAAATATTTCCCTTTGCTATATTTCCAGTCTGAATAAGACCATGGCAGTGCCCCTTTTAAGGATTATGTATTAATAGAAAATAAACTAACTTACCTCTGTTCCTAAACGCTAAAGCTGTTGCACATAAAAAACAGAGGAGCTGTGATCAACTATCATAGACACCATTTTGACAATTTTGCTGTACTGTGGTCTGTGGACACCCTCACTAAATGCAAGCATGGGATAAACTGAGCCTGGTTTGTTCTCAGTCTTTTAAGTGACCACAAACTACTAACAAAAGTGGCATTTGATCCCAAGGCAAGGAGGCATTGAGAAATGTTTCCCGTTTTGCATTTGAGCATCTAAGAAGGGACAGGAAAGGAGAAAGGGAAAGAGGAAAGACAAAGAAAAAGAAAAAAAGAGGGGAAGAGCACAAGGAAGGAAAAAGAAGGAAAGAGGGGAAGGAAGAAGAAAGAAAGGAGAATGAAGAGGGAAGGAAAAAGAAAAGGGGAAAGGGAAGGAAGGAAGGAAGGATCCTGCAGCCCCACCCAGGCCAGCATAGGTGTTCCCTGACACGAGTGATGTCAATCTGGCCACAGCCACCCCAGCCCCCCACAACTCTGATGCGACCCTCAACGAAATTAAATTTGACACTCCTGGTCTATATCATTCTGGACAAATGACTGTCTAATCTCTTCTTAAAAACCTCTAGTGACGAAGCACCAACAATTTCTGAAGGCAAGCTGTTCTACTGGTTAATTGTTCTCACTGTATGAAAATTTCTAATTCGTTCTAGGTTGGTTCTGTCCTTGATTAGTTTCCATCCATTGCTTTTTGTCCTGTCTTCTGGTGCTTTGGAAAATAGGTTGACCCCCGCTCCCCTTTTCTTTATGGCAGTCCCTCAAATATTGGAACACTACTGTCATCTCACTCCTTCTTTTCACTAGATTCATACCTAATTCCCACAACCGTTCCTGATATGTTTTAGCATCCAGGCTCCTAATCATTTTGTTGATCTTCTCTGCACTCTTTCCAGAGTCTGAACATCTATTTTATATTGTGGCAACCAAAACAGGATGCAGCACACTGTTGGCTTATTATTATTATTATTATTATTATTATTATTATTATTATTATTATTATTATTATTATTATTATTATTATTATTATTATTATTAAAATTTCTATACCGCCCTTCTCCTTTCGGACTCAGGGCGGTGAACAGCCAAGATAAAAACATCTATACATAACATCACAGTTAAAAATAAAGTTAAAATAATTTATAAATTTGGCCCATAATTTAAAACTTGTCAATTAAAATCAATATTAAAATTTTAAAACTAACCCTAAAATCAAGACAGACCGGCTAACTGAAAAAAATAAGTTTTTAGGGCCCGACGAAAAATCCGGAGGTCGGAGATCACTCGTATCTCTGGGGGTAGATTGTTCCATATGATAGGTGCCACCACAGAAAAGGCTCTCCTCCTGGGGGTCGTCAGCCGGCATTGTCTGGCCGACGGCACCCTGAGGAGGCCCTCTCTGTGGGAGCGAACCGGCCGGTGGGAGGCTATTGGTAGCAGAAGGCGGTCCCGTAAGTACCCTGGCCCTAAGCCATGGAGCGTTTTAAAGGTGATCACCAACACCTTGAAGCGCACCTGGAAGTCCACCGGAAGCCAATGCAGCTCGCGCAGGAGAGGAGTCACATGGGAGCGTCCCGTCGCTCCCATAATCCCCCGCGCAGCCGCATTCTGCACCAGTTGGAGCCTCCGGGTATACCCCAAGGGGAGCCCCATGTAGAGAGCGTTACAATAGTCCAGACGAGAAGTGATGAGTGCTTGAGTGACCGTGCGTAGGGAGTCCCGGTCCAGAAAGGGGCGCAACTGGCGTATCAGGCGAACCTGACAAAAAGCCCCCCTGGCCACGGCTGTCATATGCCCTTCTAAAGACAGCCGCGCATCCAGGAGGACACCCAAGTTGCGGGCCCTCTCCATGGGGGCCAATGATTCGCCCCCAATAACCAGCGATGGCGTCAGCTGGCTATACCGGGACGCCGGCAGCCACAGCCACTCGGTCTTGGAAGGGTTGAGTCGAAGCCTGTTTCTCCCCATCCAGACCCGCATGGCCTCCAGGCACTGGGACATCACTTCCAAGGCATCATTGGGATGGTCTGGGGTGGAAATGTACAGCTGAGTATCATCAGCGTACTGATGGAACTCCACCCCAAAACCACGGATGATCTCACCCAGCGGCTTCACATAAATGTTGAACAGGAGGGGCGAGAGGACCGACCCTTGCGGCACCCCACAAACAAGGCGCCTTGGGGTCGACCGCTGCCCCCCTGTCAACACGGATTGCGACCGGTCGGAGAGATAGGAGGAGAATCACCGCAAAACGGTGCCCCCCACTCCCAGTCCCTCCAGCCGGCGCAACATGATACCATGGTCGATGGTATCAAAAGCCGCTGAGAGGTCTAATAGGACCAGGATAGAGGAATAACCCCTATCCCGGGCCCTCCAGAGATCATCCACCAATGCGACCAATGCCGTTTCCGTGCTGTACCCAGGTCTGAAGCCGGACTGGAGCGGATCCAGATAGACAGCTTCATCCAGGTACTGGGGAAGCTGTCGCGCCACCACACTCTCAACAACCTTCGCAATAAAGCGAAGGTTGGAGACTGGACGATAGTTAGCCAAAACAGCCGGATCCAGGGATGGCTTCTTGAGGAGAGGCCTCACCACCGCCTCTTTCAAGGCGGCTGGCAGGACACCCTCGCTCAAAGAAGCGTTAATAATCCCCTGGAGCCAGCCTCGTGTAACCTCGCGGGAAGCCAGCACCAACCAGGAGGGACACGGGTCCAATAAACATGTGGTTGCATTCAGCCGTCCCAAGTTCCTGTCCACGTCCTCGGGAGCCACAGGATCGAACTCCTCCCAGATAACACTCTCAAGGCCTGCCTCCGTCACCTCGTCTGAACTAACCCAGTCGGCGGCCAAGTCTTCCCGAATCTGAGTTATTTTATCATCCAGATACTGTACAAAATCCTCAGCTCAGCCCTGCAAGGGGTCCTCCCGCGCTCCCAGATGGAGGAGGGAGCGGGTCACCCTAAACAGGGCGGCTGGGCGGTTATCTGATGACGCGATAAGAGCGGCAAAATAGCTAGATTTTGCCGCTTTTATCACCACTAGGTAGGTCTTAATATGAGACCTTACCAGTGTCAAGTCAGACTCGGAACAACTGGCCCTCCAACCACTCTCTAGGCGTCTTTTCCGGCGCTTCATCTCCCTCAGCTCCTCGGAAAACCAAGGAGCTAAGTGAGTTCGGTGCTGGGTCAGAGGCCGCAAAGGCACGACCCAGTCCAAAGCCCCGGCAGCCGCCCTATCCCAGGCAGCCACCAGGTCATCAGCCGAGTCGTGAGCTAGAGTCTCAGGAAATGGCCCAAGCTCCATCTGGAACCTATCAGGGTCCATCAGGCGCCTGGGGCGGAACCACCTGGTCGGTTCCGCCTCCCTGCGACGGGGTAAGGCGGTCAGAAAGTCAAGTCGAAGGAGCGAGTGATCAGACCATGACAAGGGTTCAATATCTACATCCCCTATATCAAGGCCACTCAACCACTGACCAGAGATAAAAACTAAGTCCAGAGTGTGTCCCCCCATATGAGTAGGGCCGTGAATTACTTGGGTCAGGTCCATGGCCGTCATGGAAGCCATGAACTCCCGAGCTACCTCAGATGTTTCACTGATGGATGGCAGGTTGAAATCCCCCATGACCACAAGTCTGGGGGTATCAGCCGCCACCTCGGCTATAACATTGAGGAGTTCGGGCAGGGTCGTTGCCACGTGGCAGGGAGCCAGGTACGTGATCAACAGACCCATCTGCACCCCACGACCCCACTTCACAAAAAGGGACTCACATCCGGCTATCTGAGGTACAGTGGTCTCCCTCGGATCAAGACCTTCTCTTAGAATGACCGCCACCCCCCCGCCCCTGCCCTGAGCTCTCGGCTGATGAAATGCACGGAAGCCTGATGGGCACATCTCCACGAGGGGAACTCCCCCCTCATGGCCCAACCAGGTCTCCGTGATACCTGCCAGGTCCGCTCCCCCCTCCTGAATAAGATCACAAATGAGGGGGGCTTTATTTACTACGGACCTGGCATTACATAACATCAGCCGGAGACTCGGGCGCTGAGACTCTAAGCAGCCTGGGGAACGGGAAGACCTAAGGGGACCGGGGCACGCAATCGCTCGAAGATAGCGAGCACGTGCCCCCACCACATGATATGGCCCCCTGCTCCCGCCATACCTGCCCCTCCCACTCAGCGTATTAATAGAGAAGCCCTCACTAGAGGGCATTCTAACAGTCCCCTTTCCCCCAGAGTCTGCACCCCCTACGGCACCATTAATAGCAGCCGGACTGGTCTCCAACCTCCGTGGGTTTTCCCCCAAACCCACATAACCTTCCCCCCCTCAGAACCCCTTAAAAGTCTATTTAAAAAAGTCTTTAAAAAACCCCTCAATCCCCTTTTTGCGACAACCATTTAAGTGGTTGTCTACTAGGACTCCTAGATCTTTCTTGCAGTTGCTGCTATTGAGCCAGGTTCCATCTATTCTATACCTGTACATTTGGTTTTTCTTGCCTAAGTGTAAAACCTTACTTTTCAATGGTTTACAAACCATTGAATTTCATTTTGTTGTCATGTTTCCCCGAAAATGACCTAAGTGCTTGGCTTTATTTCTGGGTAGGTCTTGTTTTTTTTGAGGTGCAGGAGGCACAAGCTCACCATACCTGGGGGTGTCTGTGTGCATGTGAGTGAGAAAGAGAGAGAGAGAGAGAGAGAGAGAGAGAGAGAGAGGGAGAGATCTGATCTAACCCTAGCCCCCACCCCCACCCCTCTGAAGGCAACCACATCCCTCCACTAACCAGGGGGCGGCTGGGGACGTCCGTGGGGGGGCCGATGGCGACGATGGCGATGGGGACTGCGGAGGCCGCGGCGGTGGTCGTGACGGGGGCGCCTAAGGTTGGGGCGGCTCCCAAGGGCCTAAAGACTTCCAAACAGACGGCCCAGGACTCTTCAGCAGCGGTTTTAGGTCTGATTTTGGGGTGACTGGAGAGTATATGACCCTTGAGGGAAGGGTTACCCCCAGGGAGACCCAGAGACCCCCCCCAGGGTGAGCTGGATGGGGGGGGACGAAATTGGGGAGCTTTACCCTCTAGAATGGAAGGTTGAGGGTTATTGGGGCTGGAAAATGACTACAAACTTATGCGGTTTGAATCCCCCCCCCTCCTTCCTTCAGACTGAGTTTTGGCCTATTGGCCTACTACGATCATAGCTTCCCATCCATCTTGGCCTGCTGAACTACTCCTAATTTTTTCCCATTTCCATCTGACCTGTCTGGATTCCCTACCATGTAGAACTTTTCTGACGAACATTTACGAACTTAAACCTCCTTTGAGCTGGATATTGGATTCCCTGATGCTGCTAATCCCAGGAGGGATACTGGTTCTATGGACATGGGGCCGAGGAGGCGGAATATGGCTATCCTCACCCTTGAGCTTTCTATCAAAGTCTCCATGGATTGGCCTGGTGAGAGACGGCCACCCTGGAAACTTTCGGGGTCGAATGATATGCACCTCCTTAGCCACTGTCGTGAGAGGACAGTGGAGCTTGGCAGCCTGACCATGGACTGGAATTTTCCCTACGCTTATAACATCAGTGGTCCCCCACCCTTGGACTGTTTCCCCTTGATAGCTATATGTATTCGGTGTCGGAACTCCTCGCCCTGCGAGATTCTCCCCTCTCGCAGATTTGGCCCCCCACATTATCGAGGGCCTATCTCGATGACGGACTTTGGAGTCCGGAGAGATGGCATGGAGCAAGGAAGAATTTATGGGGCTTTTTAGGGAAATTTTTAAAGATTTTAAGGGGTTCTGGGGGAGGGGGTTGTAATTATTCTTTTAAAGATATTGGGAAGACGACTAAGGCGGATTGGGGGGGAAATCCACCAGGGTCAGAGCCGTGCCCGGCACAGGGTAACGATCCGGGGGGCACCGGACGAGGGATTGGGAAAGGGATGGGGGACGATATCTATGAGGGCTGTACCATCGGCACGGTGAATGGGAGGGGCAGATATGGCGGGAGCAGGGGACCACATCAGGTGCTGGGGGCTCGCACTTGCTGTCTGAGAGCAATTGCTTGCCCCGGTCCCCAAGGCTCTGCTCGGATACTAGGTGGCTTAGATACTCAGGAGCTGGGCCTTCGGCTGATGCTGTGCAATGCCAGGTCCGTGGTCAATAAGGCCCCCCTCATTCACGATCTTATACAAGAGGGAGGAGCGGACCTGGCGGGTATTACGGAGACCTGGTTGGGCCCGGAGGGTGGCATCCCTCTGGTTGAAATGTGCCCACCAGGCTTCAGAGCATTCCATCAGCCGAGGGCTCAGGGGAGGGGCGGGGGGGTGGCGGTTATTATTAACGATGATCTGGGTCCGAGGGAGACCACTGTGCCTCAGATAGCCGGATGTGAGTCCCTCCTTGTGAGGTGGGGCCGTGGGGTTCAGATGGGCTTGTTGCTTACGTACCTGGCTCCCTGCCGCGTGGCAACAGCCCTACCTGAGCTACTCGACGTGATAGCCACGGTGGCAGTAGATACACCCAGGCTTTTAGTCATGGGTGATTTCAACTTGCCATCCGTTGGTGAAACGTCTGAGGTGGCTCGGGAGTTCATGGCTTCCATGACGGCCATGGACCTGACCCAGTTAGTTCATGGCCCTACTCACAGGGGAGGTCACACTCTGGATCTGATTTTTGTCTCTGGCCAGTGGTTGAGTGGTCTTGTTATAGGGGATATAGACATGGAACCCTTGTCATGGTCTGACCACTCACTCCTTCGCCTAGATCTTCGAACCGCGACCCCTCGCCGCAGGGAGGTGGATCCAATTAGATGGATCCGCCCCAGGCGCCTGATGGATCCTGATAGGTTCCAGACGGAGCTTGGGCCATTTCCTGAGGATCTAGCACATGACTCGGCCGAGGACCTGGTAGCCGCCTGGGATCGGGCGGCTGGTGGGGCCTTGGACCGAGTTGTGCCTTTGCGGCCTCTGACCCGATGCCGATCCCGTGCGGCTCCTTGGTTTACTGAGGAGCTGAGGGAAATGAAGCGCCGGAAAAGACGCCTGGAGAGCGGTTGGAGGGCCAGTCTCGCTGAATCTGATCGAACACTGGTAAGGTCGCATATTAAGGCCTACCTAGTGGCGATAGAGACGGCAAAGTCTAACTACTTTTCCGCCTCTATTGCGTCATCAGGGAATCGTCCGGCCGCCCTGTTTAGGGTGACCCGCGCCCTGCTCCATCCGGGAGTGCGGGAGGATCCCTTAGAAGGCAGGGCGGAGGATTTCGGACAATACCTGTATGACAAAATCGCCCAGATCCGGGGGGATTTGGACTCTGACTGGGTAGATCAGGGCAGGGTGACGAGGAATAGTCTTGAGAATGTTATCTGGGAGGAGTTTGATGCTGTGACTCCTGATGATGTGGACAGGATTTTGGGGAGACTTAGTGCGGCCACATGTTTACTGGACCCGTGTCCCTCCTGGTTGGTACTGGCTTCCCGGGAGGTTACACGAGGCTGGCTCCAGGGTGTTATCAACGCTTCGTTGAGTGAGGGTTACTTCCCCACCGCCTTGAAAGAGGCGGTGGTGAGGCCTCTCCTCAAGAAGCCGTCCCTGGATCCGGCAATATTGGCCAACTATCGTCCTGTCTCCAACCTTCGCTTTATGGCGAAGGTTGTTGAGAGTGTGGTCGCACGACAGTTTCCGCAATTCCTGGAGGAAACATCTTATCTAGATCCGTTCCAGTCGGGTTTCAGGTCTGGGCACAGCACAGAAACGGCATTGGTCGCGTTGGTTGATGATCTCTGGAGGGCTCGGGACAGGGGTTGTTCCTCTGTTCTGGTCCTGTTAGACCTCTCAGCGGCTTTTGATACCATCGACCATGGTATCATGCTGCACCGGCTGGAAGAGTTGGGGGTGGGAGGCACCGTGTTGCGGTGGTTCTCCTCCTTTCTCTCCGACCGGTCGCAGTTTGTGTTGGCAGGGGGGCAGAGGTCGACCTCGAGGCCTCTCATTTGTGGAGTGCCGCAGGGATCGGTCCTCTCGCCCCTTCTGTTCAACATTTATGTGAAGCCGCTGGGTGAGATCATCCGTGGCTTTGGGGTGAGATACCACCAGTATGCTGATGACACCCAGCTGTACATCTCCACCCCCAGGCCACCCCAACGATGCCCTTGAAGTGATGTCCCAGTGCCTGGAGGCTGTACGGGTCTGGATGGGGAGGAACAGGCTCAAGCTCAACCCTTCCAAGACTGAGTGGCTGTGGCTCCCGGCATCCCGATATAGTCAGTTGACTCCATCACTGACTATTGGGGGCGAGTCATTGGCCCCCACAGAGAGGGCTCGCAATCTGGGAGTCCTCCTGGATATGCAGCTGTCCTTGGAGGAACATCTGACGGCTGTAACCAGGGGGACCTTTTGTCAGGTTCGCCTGATTCGCCAGTTGCGGCCCTTTCTTGATCGGGATTCCCTGTGCACAGTCACTCACGCCCTCGTCACCTCTCGCCTTGACTATTGCAACGCTCTCTACATGGGGCTCCCCTTGAGGAGCACCCGGAGGCTCCAGCTGGTCCAGAACGCAGCAGCGCGGGTAGTGACGGGAGCAGCATGGCGCTCCCATGTAACACCGCTCCTGCGCGAGCTGCACTGGCTCCCAGTTGTCTTCCGGGTGCGCTTCAAGGTGTTGGTTATCACCTTTAAAGCGCTCCATGGCATAGGGCCTAGCTATCTTCGAGACCGCCTGCTGCTACCAACGACCTCCCATCGACCCGTGCGCTCCCACAGAGAGGGCCTCCTCGGGGTGCCATCAGCCAGACAATGTAGGCTGGTGACCCCCAGGGGGAGAGCCTTCTCTGTGGGGGCACCTACCCTCTGGAATCAGCTCCCCCCAGAGATAAGGAGAATCCAAGACCTCAGTGCCTTCCGTCGCGCCCTTAAAACCCATTTATTTAAACAAGCCGGGCTGGCTTAAGATGAAATTTTTAACTGTTTTTAAATGTTTTAAACGTTTTTAATTGGTAAATGAGTTTTAATTGGGCCAAATTTATATATCTTTTAATTGTTTTTAATATTTGTTCTGCATGTTTTTTTAATCTGGCTGTACACCGCCCTGAGTCCTCAGGGAGAAGGGCGGTATAGAAATCCAATATAAAATAAAATAAAATAAACCTGCTTTCCAGCTCTGTTCTCTGTCTGTGCGACTATCGTAAAAAAAAAATACCAGAAATTCAGATTTTCCAACTTCTCACACACAAAAAAAAGATCTCGCGGTGGGAAGGTTTTTTTTTACTGTACTGATAGTCCCACAGACTACTTTTCTTCCCCTTCATGTGGCAGTGGAGAGTGAAGCTGGAAAGCAGGTTAGTGGAGCGATATGGCTATCTTGGGAGGGGTAGGGGGGTTAGGGATCTTTCTCTCTCTCTGTCTCTCTCTTTCACACACCCACACACATACACACCCACACACACAAACACACACCATCCTTTCCTTGGGAGCTCTGCACAGATGTACATCCCAGGATTGCAAAGTTGAAGGCTTCGGATAGAGCATTTGGGGGATATGGGTCTGCGCTGTGATCCCAAGTAAAGAACGGTCACCAGGAAAACGGGGAGGATTTTGCCTCTTATCCTGTTCTCAATCTGTGCTGAGCAGAACAGGGTGAGAGGCAGGAAAATCCCCCCTCCCATTTTCAAGCTGTTCGCAAAAATGCCCCATTCCGAGCCTTCAGAATATTCCAGGATTGCAACATTGAAGGCTCGGAATGGGGCGTTTTTGTGAATGGCGTGAAAATGGGGAGGGGGGATTTTCCTGTCTCTTACCCTGTTCTGAAGCTCAGCACAGAGTGAGAACAGGATAAGAGGCAGGAAAATCCCCCCTCCTGATTTTCAAGCCATTCGCAAAAATGCCCCATTCCGAGCCTTCAGCATATTCTAGGATTGCAACAAGGTGGTGGCAGTGGCAGCGGGACACATCAGGACAGCACCAGCCAACCGCTCATCAGTAGGCCACTCTCCTGGCTGGGTCTGGCAGCGAGCAGCACTGGCAGGCAACGAGATGCGCGACGGAACAGAACAGGGCGGCAGCGGCAACGGAACTTCCGGCGGCAGACCAACACAGCCACTCGTCAGCTGTGGCTGTGCACGCACTTCCAGCCATTCTTTCCAGGACTCTGCACCATGCTATCAGCCTGACCACACTGCTAGGTTTTCTAGGGTTTGCAGAAGAAGCCTCCACAAGGCCATTCCGTGTGGATGGTAGGTGCGTATGGGGCACATGGGGCATGTTCCTTCCTTTCACCTCCCCCCCCGAGAAAATGGCGGGGACCGGCTGTGCAGGCACTTCAAAGGCCTTATTTTGGGGGGAAGGCTTATTTTAGTGCATGCGCTCAAAAGCCCGTTTGGGCTTATTATCCGGAGAGGTCTTAGTTTCAGGGAAACACGGTAGATAGGGCCCAGTGTTAAATGTGTCTGGAGCTTGACCCTATTTTCTGGGGTGTTTGCTATTCTTGCCAGCTTAGTGTCATCTGCAAATTTGATGTTCTCCTTTCTATTCCCTCATGTAAATTGTTTATAAAGATATTGAAGGGTACTGGGCCTAAGACAGAACCCTGGGGTATCCCACTAGATGTAATATCATTAAGGACTACATGTTGTGTACGGTTTGTCAGCCAGTTATAAATCCATCTGGTGGTGGTATTGTCTAGGCCACATTCTTCTAACTTACTGTCGGATCTCAGTTCACTCTGAGCCTTAATTTTTCTGACTTTGCAGATTCAGGCTATTTGTTGGTGTTTTGCCTTAGATATGTGTCCATCTTTCCATTTAAAAAAAAATATTTATCCTTATAATCCTTCCCAGCGACAATTGCTTCTCTAAGATCTTTGCTGAAGTCTTTCCTCTTCGGCATTGTGTTAGAGACTCAGTGTTAGAGACCAAGAAATTCTTAAAACTTTGGCTTTTATAGAGGTAGTCATACTTGCTAATGATCAATTGGTTAACAGCACTTGATTAACAGCACCTCGCTTCTATTTAGCCTTTTCATACCTATGAAAGCAGTAAAGGTGTACTTAGTTTGTTACAGATGGATTTTTGATTTCTTTTTGTAAAATAAATGATGATATGGTGTAACATGTTGTGTCTGATGTTGTATTTACCTGCTTTTAAGACCTGCTAAGGACCAGATGATTTTAGTATGTTCTGATACATAAAACCATAGAACTCAAAGAGGGTTTACTTTCTTTTTCACATTATTGTAGTAGCTTGCCTTGTATTACTGCGTAAAAAATTAAGAGATTTTTTTCCAGTTTTAAACTCTGTTCTTTTTTTAAACTAACAGCAATAGTAAGCAAATTCTAGAATACAATAGGCCTGTGAAATAGATCTGGAAAATGAGTGTTTCACTCCTCAAATTTAGAAAACTTAAATTTCTAAATTTAAGAAATGTAAAAAGGTTTGCATAATATAGAGCTAAAGAAAACAGTTTTTGTTGTTTTAGAAATGCTTTCTTCATATGTCATCAGGATAGTTCTCCAAATAAAAATGGATCTATGTAGTCTCCACCTCAGGCAAATGGGCACAACAATCCAACATATGCATGCCTCCTGATATTTATATACAGCTGTTATGTTCTTATATTTGTTCACCACCTGAAATCACTGTATGTGAGAAATGAGCAGTTTCTAAATTTAATCAATAAATAAATATCACAAATGATGTACCTATTCCTTCAAAGAAAATGCAGCACTATCCAGGTATATTTTCTGCTCTTGGCAAGAAAAAGGTGGAAAATAAGTGGCATTTTTCATCATGCTAAATCATGATTTAACATATCTCAGCCAGCCCAAAATATTATCTTAAAACAATATTTTGTATATCTTCAACAACAATAATAATGGTTGTGCCCTATTTTCTATTAACATTGTAAGAACTGCGGTGGTGCAATGGTTAGAATGCAGCTGACTAATTCTGCTGACTGCCAGCAGTTCAATTCTAATTGGCTCAAGGTTGATTCAGCTTTCCATCCTTCCGAGGTCAGTAAAATGACAACCCAGATTGTTGGGGGCCATATGCTAGATCCATAAACCATTTAGAAAGGGCTGTAAAGCACTATATAAGTATAAAGTAATACGAATATATAGTATTGCTATTGTTATTGCTACTTTCTTGTTTAAATATCAGAAGTTCTGGAATTGATGGAAATAAAATAAATTGGACTCCAAAAAGTTAGAACTTTTTATTTTCTTATTGTTAATAAAAATGTGTTTACATTTTTATTTTGAAATTTGCTATTTCAAATTATACTTTTCCATATGCATATATAAATTATAAATAACATATCTTTATGCAACTTTATAGAGAAATAAGATCATTGGGGAATTTGTTCACCTTGTCAGTAGAAGTAAGATTGTAGCCTGAATTAATGCATATCCTTTGATGCAGGCCTTGTATATGACACCTTGATGCTGAAACACCAGTGCGTTTGTGGAAACACAAACAGTCATCCAGAACATGCAGGGAGAATCCAAAGCATTTGGTCACGGCTTCAGGAAACAGGTCTTCGTAGCAAGTGTGAGGTAATAGATAAACTAATAGAATGGAGGGACAGTGGCTTTGGCATCTTAATCTCTAGATGTTACAGCAGAAATTTCTGAACTACATCACTACTGACCATAGTTGTTTTACATGTAAATTATCAAAGAAAGAGAAGTAGTGTTTTCTGTTTTTCCAGGTATATTTTTAAATGTTTTATTCTATGATTCAAATCCTAGACTTGAAAGAAACAATTTAGGTTAGGGGTTGGCAACCTTCTTCAACTTATGGTGCAGAAGCTATACTGCCACTTTTCTGGGAGACTTATTGCTCTTCCCACACTGAGATGGCTGATTAAGCCATTGACAAAATGACTGCTGAGAAGACAATGGTCCCAATGCCTTGCACGGACTAGGTGAATATATTTCTTTTGGGACCATGGATGATACTGGGTGTCAGGCCACAGGTTGCCAACTCCTACTCATGCGTATGAGATTAAAGCATCTGTGTCAATTGATTCATCTCACCCTCCATATGAATACAGGTAGTGAAAAGAAAATCCATACCTCTCCCAATTACTAGTTCCATGGTTGAATTCGTCTTATATTTCAATAATTCAATTATTGAATTTCTGCCGTTTGAAAATTCCATTTTCAAGAAGTCACTGCCAGTAAATTCGTTGACAGTGAGGAAATGCATTAGAGATTTTAGTTTCATGCCAATTTGAAGACTTCTTTTGATGTAATATTTGCGAGTTATTCGGTAAGTGTTGTGATTCAATTAGATAAAATCACTTTCAGTTTATGAGGCCTGAATATATAGACAAGATGGTTATGGTTGTCTACCCTATGATATGCTCCCTTGAACCAGGGATGAAATGCTACCAGTTCGGGCTGGTTCGTAAAAAAAAAAAAATGGAAAAAAAAAGTTCCGACAATCAGCTGAGTGACACGTGATCGTTGGAACTGTTTTTTTTTACTTTTTAAGCATTTTTTTACTTCCAGTTTGGATGAATAGGTAGTAAAAAAATGCTTTAAAAAAGTAAAAAAAAGCTCGGACGATTACGTGGCACGGCTGTGATCGTCTCAGCCTTTTTTTTTTTTACTTTTTTACCTATTTGCCCAAACTGGTAGTAAAAAAATGCTTTAAATAGATAAAAAAATGGTTCCTGGGAACCTTTTTCTTACTTTTTAAAGCATTTTTTACTACCTGTTAGGTAGTAAAAAATGCTTTAAAAAAGTAAAAAAAAAAAAAAAAGGTTCCGACGATCGTGCGGCACAGCTGTGATCGTCGGGACCTTTTTTTGTTTATGTTTTGTTTAGCATTTTTTACTACCTATTCGCCCGAACCAGTAGTAAAAAGTGCTTTAAAAAGTTTTTAAAAAGGTTCCCAAGATCTTGCGGCACAGCTGATTACCCTCCCCGCTGTTCTACTTACCTTCCCAAGCCTCCTTTTGGCACATACTACACACGCCCATGCAGCACGCATGCGAACTGTGTCTGCTCATGTGCTTGGTGTGCAATGCTCATGCACTTGGCAAGCAGCATGCATGTGCAGCCAGCAAACAGGTAGCAAACTGATTGAGATTTCACCACTGCCTTGACCCCTCCCTAATTTGGCTCATTGGAACCAGCTGGGGGAGGCTTGAGGGGGGGTCTTCCCTAGATACAGAGGACTTTGTCAATTATTGTCCAGTTACTGGGGAGTTTATTTGGGACGGGTGCTTGAGAGGGTGATAATTATGCAGCTTTATATATATTTGGAAGACACTATTTATGTCAGCCCTTTCAATCTGCTCAGCCTGATCTGGGTACAGAATCAGCTATGGTGTAGATCAGGGGTGTCAAACTCAAGGCCTGGGGGTTGGATTCAGACCGCCAGGTGCTTAGATCTGGCCCGTGGGACTGCCCTGGAAAGAGCAAAGGACTGGCTCGTGGTGCTTCTGCCAGTGAAAACAGAGCTCGCAAGGGCCATGCATGCCCCCCCCACCACCAAATTTTATTTTCGTTGGCAGAGGGTTGCAGGATGCCGTCGCAGCTGAAAACGGAGCTTGGGAGCCCGTTTTTGCTGGCAGAGTGCTCAGGCCACCACAGGTGCCTCCAACACGAGTGACTTCGAGCTGGCCATGCCCACCCTGGCCCCTTGAGGTCAAACACAACCCTGATGCAGCCCTTAATGAAATTGAGTTTGAGATGAACTCTTGCAGAACAGAGAGGAGTATATGACTGTTGAACCTGCTTGATTTCACAATAGATTTTAATCATGGTATTTTGTAGACCATCTCTGTGAGGGAGGTAAGGATTGGGAGCACTTGTTTAAAATGTTTCCAATTCTACTTCAAGGATAGTCTAAGAAGTCTTAGTCTTGATGGCTGTAGTGTACAACCTGGCAGCTACGCTATGGTGTCCCACAACATATCATTTTGTCCCCTATGCTATTTAACATACATTTGTATGTAGTTTTTGCCACTGTAGGATCACATGATGGCTAGGAGTGTCTGTTGTCATCTTTAGCTGATATAGTAACTACACTGTTTCCTACAGAAAAAGTTAACAGCCTCTCTGTTACTGTGAACAGCCTTCATATTTAGATTATTTTTAAGTGGGGCTATTTTTAACATTTGTTCTGGAAGTTGTAGCCGCTTATAGAATATAACTAATAGATTGCTGTGGGGCAACTGGCTACTCACATGCAAATGCACTGGCTGTCAGTGAGTGGCCAAACCAGGTTTATGACTTATAATTCATAAATAACTTGGGACCAGAATGCTGGTCAAATTGTCCCTTCCTTCCATTTCCAATAAACAGATTTCTTTATTTCAGCTCCTTATCAAGCTCCCTATTCAGTGACTTTGGGTCCCTTATATTTCTTTCTAACATTGTTTGTGACTGCACTATGATTTCTATTCCCCTTCAAGAAGTTCCAGCTGGCTATTACACCTTTAAGGTTTTAATGGGATCTTCCTTATTGATTTTATTTAATCAATCTTGATTGATTAAAATTGGGCCTTCTAACATTCATGGTTTGACTTTGACTGTTTTTATCAAACATTTTTGTTAAAAATTAAGAAGCTTAACAAATGCACCAAAGGTAGTGCCACTGGATACATGTTCAGGTAAGTTCAATCCTAATGGTGGTGCTATTTCACTCCTATCTTATGTCTTTCACTTTGAAACAAGGTGCACCCATTTAAACCTAATGTTACACTGGTGAAATTCTGAATTGTGTATTTTATATGATAAACATATAAAATAGTATTTCATAAAGGCTAAGAAACTCCCTTTTCTCTTAATTGCAATTAAGTACAAGGTGGCAGTACAATGCCACCTCCTTCCTTCCCCAGTGTACCCTTGGTGAAGTTTATTTCAGATAATACAATTGGCATAAACATTTCTGCCAATTTCTAAATAGAGCAGCTGTATGAAAACATCAGAGGTGGTATAAATGTCCTTGGTCTTTCATCTACATTTGGGTTAAGGATTGTTTTTCCTTGGAATATTAGATGATAGGAAATAGCTTTCATTCATTCCTTTATGGAGAGTGGGAACCTTGGCTTTTAAAGGGGATTTTTCTATTCTAGACATCTGTAAGGTGTCTTCCATTTATGCATTCAGCAAATTTTATAAAACTGACCATGCATTTTCTTCTTACAGCTTTTGTCCAGAAGATTTTTTAGAAATTCTGGGATTAAAGTCCCTGATCTTGTTCTGCCACTCTTAATTTTTCTATTATGTCTGTAATGTCTTTTTTGGAAACTTTGGAAAAAATGTACACTTTCTATAATTTCTCTTCTAGAAACCTCTAGAAGGGATTAGGATGGCATGGAGGTTAATAGCCATTTGTTTGTGTAATTCTGATGTGGGTAATATGGGCATTTCCTCCTCCTGACAGAGGTGGTCTTGCCTTATAAGTACCAGAAGGAAGTACCATCTAAGTCAAAGAATGTCCACCTCACTCCATGAGGTTCCTAGAACAAAAATTTGTGGTAAGAATATTCTTGTTTTTCTGTCTCTGAAACAGCAAGCATCCTAAAATTCTTTCTTTTGCATACAATTGTTCAAAATTTCAGAATTAAAATAGAGAAGTTTTGTGAAGTCAGTGCATTTCTAATGTAATCTCTTTGGTCAGTGACATTTGTGTACACCTTTATTTATATTTTTCTATTTGGGATGCTGCTTTTTCATCAAGGGAAATGGAATTTCACTGCTTCCTTTTCTCCTGTAGTGTATCCGTGGAAGAAAAGCAACTCTAGAAGAATTACAGACTGTGCATTCAGAAGCACACACATTGATTTATGGTACTAACCCTCTGAACAGACAGAAATTGGACACCAGGAAACTGTTAGGTACAGAAAATGTTACCTGCTTTCCAGTTGTTCATTTTGATTTGGGAATCTATAGATATAAAGCTCACTTAATCTAAGAATCCAGATCTTGTATGTTTTGGTACATTCTACTTGACAAGCTTTCCCATAAAGGCATGCTTTTTGCAATTTATTTTTCCTTTTAGGGACGTTTTATTTATACATGGTACTCGTCATTGAATTGAAAATCATACACAGTATGCAGGTATATTTTTCTCCTGTTAAAACAAGAGTCGTATGTCACATCAAATGACTTTTAGTATTGAGCTGGACTGGGCTTTTATAGTCATATGTTTCAGAGTTTCCCAAGCTTCTTGAGTTGAGCTCCCCTTTAAGATTTTCATCCATGGGATCCTTCCCAAGCTTTCTCGGAGTTTGTCAAAATCCACTCTTTCAAAGTCTAAGACACTGGTTTGATTATGTTCTGTTGCTTGAATCTTTATTGTATTGACTTCTAATATAACATGGTCACTCTCCCCCAAAATTCTTGCAACTTCAATCCCCTCTATCACTTCTTTTCTATTAATGAGCCTCTCCGTCACACTTTTGATTTTTGCAGTCAACACACTTCCCTTAAAAAATTGTCTGATCTACAAATTGTTGGTTTTGTTCCTCTAAGTCAGGGGTGTCAAATTTCATTGAAGGCCGGATCAGCATTATGGTCTCCCTCAAAGGGCCAAGTGGGTGTGGCAAGGTGGTCACGTGATTGGGTGGCCATGGCCCACTCAACATCGCTCACATCAAGGGGCATCTGTGATGGGCCAGTCAAGGCTGGAAGGGGTGATCCAGGGTGAACACCAAAGCTTGGGAGGCCAGCAGAGCATCGGTGCTTGCGCACAGCTGGGGAGGGTCCTGGGGAGGTCAAATGGTGCTGGGGCATTGTGGGGTGGCAGCCGAACTGCCTGTTTGGTTTTAGGCTGGAGTCCAGTAGCAGAGGCAACAGCAGTGGGGAGAGGTCAAAATGGGAAGCTCGCTCAACCCAGCATGCTTGCCCTAAGCTCTCAAGGCTCATCCTGTCAAACCTCTCCAGTAAACCCTCTAAGGCCGGGGCCCCCAACCTTTTGGACCTCAGGGACCACCAAGTTCATAATTTTAAATCCTGCGGACCACTAATACGAATCCAGTACATCGCTTGCTGAAGCGCCTGGACTCCCAGTGATAGGATGGGGTCCTTCAGGCACTCTCCTTCCTCTCCCCCCCTCTCTCTCCCCTCTCTCCCCCACACATTCTCTCTTATTCTCTCTTTCTCTCTCCCCTCTCTCTCTCTCTCCCCCACTCTCTCTCTCTCATTCTTATTCTCTCTCTCTCTGATTCTCTCTATCATTCTCTCTCTTTCTTTCTCTCTCATTTCTTTTCCCCCTCTTTCTCTCTCTCATCTCTCTTTCTCTCTCCCCCTCTTTCTCTCTCTCTCTCTCTCTCTATCCCACCCCCCCCTTGCACCATTACCTCATTCCGGCCAGCGAGGGCTGTGCTGCAAAATTGCAAGTTGCACGAACCTCCCTCTACGGCGGAGATTTACAGCTCCACTATGAGCTGCCTGGCCAGAGCTCTAGTCACAGGACTGGCCATTGCTCATCCTGGAGCAGCTCCTCCACCCGGGTGTGCCTGCAGACCATCAAAATTTTCTCGCAGACCATCAGTGGTCTGCGGACCACCAGTTGGTGACCACTGCTCTAAGGTCTGGCTGTGGAATACCATCTGAAATCTCCAGTTCCCAGATTCATCCAGCTCCAGAGATCCCTTCTCCCTCCATTGGAGAACAGTGGCCATCGGCTCTCGCATCGAGGTCACTGGGAAGTTTCTCGCCAGTTCCGGGACCGAGCCTCGGTGTCTGAAGTCCTCCTCCACCTAGTACAGGTCCCCGGTGGTTGACCATTTTGCTCAAACTTTCAGCCGGGTCACCATTTGAAAGGTGATCTCTGCCACCAGCACCACCACCTGCTGGCTTTCCATGGGGGTCTGCAAGCCCTCAAGGGGGGGCGCACTGGGGCCCGAGACTTCCTCTTCCCGCTGTCAGCATTGGAAGCCATATTAGACTGGAAGCTTCCATGCTGCCACCTTCTCATGTGTGGGAAAGTAGGAGGGGGGATTTAGTAGAGGGGTTGTTTGTAGACATAATAACATTTTTCCTGTTGGTCAAGGTCAGAGCGATCCGGCATCTGGAGAAGGAGTGGTCGGGGTGCTGAGTCGAGATGGGACAGACATTGATTGGAGCATGTGATCGACTGAGGAGTGAGGGGATGGTTTGGGGGGTTTTGATTTACTGAGGGAGAACCCGGACCTTTCAGATTCGGGTTTTCCCAGATTTGCCAGTTTACCTATTCTAGTAAAGAGAACTTTGGAAAATGCTTGCTTCCGTGTCTGTACTCGGAGTTGGGGTTTTCTGGAATGCTGACATTAACCCGAATCCCTCTTAAAGCCTAACAGCATCCCAAAAGGGGGCTGTCGGGGGTACTGAGCCCCAGCATCTACCTAAACCTCAGGTAGTGTGAAGACTCAGTGGAGGAAAAAGGAGAAATTGTAGAGGGGGCTGTGGGGACGGATGCTCAAGGATTTACCGACTCCTTTCTTTCTCCTTCCGAAGAAATGGTGCAAGCCATAGAGGCTGCAGAGGAAGCCCAAAGGCTGGGGACTCGGCCCAAGGCGTCAGATTCCTGGAAGAGTTGCCAGTCTGACAAGAATTTCCTCCCAACGAGGCTAGCAGAGATGAAGCCCCCCCCCCCTTTCAATTAAAGTGAAACTGGTGGTGCCAGAGACAGGGAAGCAAGCAGAACTGCCAGCAATAATAGATACTGGCTGCACCAGATGTCTAATTGGACTTCCACTTGTTGAACAACTGGGGGATCAGAACATCAGCCTTAAAGCACCTAATTAAATTTCACCAGGTAGATGGAATGTTAATTGGAGAGATCCATTGGCCCATTCCCCCCTGCACCTCATCCTAAGGTGCAGCCTACCCATAAAGGCCAGTTGCCTGAACCAGCTGCGACCAGCTGCAACAAGCCTGGAGGCTTGTTCAGACAAGCCTCCAGGTGAACCCCAGATTCCTATAGACTTAGCTGAAGCGTTCAGTGAGGAGGAATGTAACTTCCTCCCCCCGTCATCGGCCCACAGATTGCGCCATCAAATTAGAACCGAGAGCCAGATTGCCAAAACCCAGGATGTATTCCATGACATCGGCTGAAATGACTGAGTTGAGGAAGTATATTGACACAAACCTAGCCAGAGGATTCATCAAGCTTGCGAAATCCAGGGTGGCCGCCCCCGTATTGTTCAAAGAAAAGAAAGATGGGGGGCTGAGATTGTGTGTTGATTTTCATAATATCAATGCAGTTTGCATACAACACACCTACCTCCTACCATTAATGAAAGACTTGCTGAACCACTTGTCAAAGGGCAAGATTTTCACCAAGCTAGATCTAAGGGAAACCTACTACCCGGTTCACATAAAAGAGGGAGACAAATGGAAGACTGCTTTTAACTGCCCCCTGGGCAGCTTCCAATTCCGGGTCATGCCTTTTGGACTCCAAGGGGCTCCCGCAGTCTTCATGCAACTGATCAACGAAGTTTTGCATGAGCACTTGTATAAGTGGGTCCTTGTTTACCTCGACATTCTTATATTCAGCGAAAATATGGAAGAACATGTCAAATTAGTCAGACAAGTGCTCAAAAATATCCTAGCAGCAAAACTTTATACAAAGCTGTCAAAATGCGAGTTCCATAAGGAGTCCTTGGACTACCTGGGATACAGGGTGTCAAATCAAGGAATCGAAATGGACCCGGGGAAGGTGAAGGCAGTTCTCAACTGGCAACCCCCACGAACCCGTAAGCAACTTCAAAGCTTCCTAGGGTTTACAAACTTTTACAGACAATTCATCCCTTCCTTCGCTGAAGTTGCTCTCCCCTTGATAGAATTGCTAAAAACCGGTCCGTGTCCCACCAAGCCAACCCTTAGCTTGGACAATGGACTGTCAAAAATCCTTTGAACAATTAAAACGCCTATTCGCAGTGGAGCCAATCCTACAGCACCCTGACCCAAATAAACCATTTGTGGTTCAGGCGGACGTGAGTGATGTGGCGGTGGCTGCTGTTCTACTGCAAAGGAATGGCCAAAACGAACTAATGCCGTGTGCTTACGTATTGAGAAAGTTAACAGACCTTGAGCGCAGATGGATGGTATGGGAGAAAGAAGCTTTTGCAGTGCGATGGGCTCTCCTATCCTGGAGACACTTCCTAGAGGGGGTTAAGGAGCCTTTTGAAGTGTGGACTGACCACAAAAACCTCGAGGTGCTGAAGACCCCAAGAAAGCTTTCCCCCAAACAGGTTCGCTGGGGTCAGTATTTCAAATGCTTTAACTTTAACCTGAAATACATTCCGGGGGGGGGAGGGGGCGAAGAACCTGTTAGCTGATGCTCTCTCCCATAAGCCCCAGTTTGACAGCTGACGTGAAGAGATAGTTTAAGCCATGATCTCGGAAACTCAGCCAGCTGCCCAAGCCTGCACCAGAGTGCCATGGTTCCAACCTCCCCGAAGACAAGTTGACAGCAGGGCTAAAAGCGGCGCTCTCAAATGATTCCTGGTTCAAGGAAAACCAGATGGACCTAACCCTAAGGTTGGCATGGAAGGGGAGTAAGATTTATGTGCCCCACAGCGTGCGACTCCTGGTGCTAAAGAGGAGTCATGATTCTCAACTAGGGGGCCACTTTGGATTTTTAAAAACCCTTCATTTGACTAGGAGATAATTCTGGTGGCCAGAGATGAAAGCTGATGTGGAAGACTATGTGAAAAGCTGCGCCACCTGCGCCACCATGAAGTCCAAACAAGGGAAGCCCCCTGGGCTTCTCCAGACTGTGGCCGAACCCACCAAGCCCTGGGAGGAGATTGCAATGGACTTCATAGTTGAGCTCCCTGGCAGTGGAGGAACGAGGTGATTTGGACTGTCATTGATTTATTCTCCTAGCAAGCACACTTCACTGTCTGCAACGGACTACCATCGGCCAGGAAACTGGCAAAGCTTTTTGTGAAACATATCTACAGACTCCATGGGGTTCCAAGGAGAATAATATCAGATCAAGGGTTCCAGTTTACCGCTAAATTCTGGAAAGAGTTTCTACAGTCCATTGGGTCGTCCCAGGGGTTTAGCTCAGCTTTCCATCCATCGACTAACGGATCGGCTGAAAAATTGAACTCAATGGTGGGACAATACATTAGATGTTATGTAAATTATCAACAAGAAAACTGGGTGGACTTACTACCGTTCGCAGAAGTGGCTTATAATGCAGTATACAGCAGTACTGGGTTGACTCTTTTTCAGATAACTATGGGCATGGATTTTGTGCTGATGCCTGAGTTGCCTAGAGAGCCACCCACTTCCATGTCCCTAACAGAATGGATGACCTCATTGAAAAGGGGTTGGGAGAATACTAAGAAAGCTTTAGCTAAATCAGCGGAAAAATATAAGGCCCAGACCGAGAAACGCCGGTCTCTCCAACCACCTTTCCGAATAGGAGATAAGGTGTATTTGTCAACCAAGTACTTAAAATTGAGGTTACCTAGCAAGACGTTTGGACCCAAATTCATAGGTCCCTTCCCTTAGTGAAAGTGATTAACCCAGTGACTGTCCAACTTGGCTTCCCTCACCTATTAGGGAAAATACATCCAGTTTTCCACAATAGCTTATTGAAACCAACAAGAGAATCTAACTTAAGGCCCATGCCAGCTGCTCCCCCCCCCCATTTGGTAGTGCAAGTACCAAAGTCACTCATTATGAAGTGAAGAAGATCCTTGACTCTAGACTCTACAGGGGTCACTTACAATATTTGGCACACTGGAAAGGGTACCATTATCTGAAGCTACTTCGGTGAAAAGTTGGGATGTGAATGCTGATACTCTAGTGAAACAATTTCATGATAAGTTTCCTGAGAAACCAAAAGGTCCACCGGGGGGAGGGGGGAAGGGAGAGGAGGTTAAGGGGTCCTGTACAAGGTGTTAACCCCTTCTTTTGTATTTGTCTGTTTTATTTTCAGGATGTGTTTTTTTCTGCGGGGGGGGGACCCCTGTCAGCGTTGGAAGTCATATTATGTCGGAAGCTTCCATGCTGCCACCTTCTCATGTGTGGGAAAGTAGGAGGGGGATATAGTAGAGGGGTTGTTTGTAGACATAATAGCATTCTTCCTGTTGGTCAAGGTCAGGGCGATCCGGCATCTGGAGAAGGAGTGGTCAGGGTGCTGAGTCGAGATGGGACGGAGGTTGATTGGAGCATGTGATCAATGAGGAGTGAGGGGATGGTTTGGGGGTTTTTTATTTACTGAGGGAGAACCCGGACCTTTCAGATTCAGGTTTTCCCAGATGTGCCAGTTTACCTATTCTAGTAAAGAGAACTTTGAAAAATACTTGCTTCTGCGTCTTTACTCGGAGTTGGGGTTTTCTGGAACGTTGACACCCGCTTCTCCATCTCTGCAATAATCCATGAGTCTTTTGTGCTCCCTTGGTAGATCGGGTGAGCAGCCGGGGCTCAGGACCCTGGAGAGCTGCTCTGGTTAGCCTGGAGCGTTAAGGGGGAGTCAGTTTAATGTCAGCGTTCCAAGTAATGCACCCATAGAAAGCAGAATTCTGAGGCAGGTTCTCAAAGAACAATTTATTGGATACATCGTATTGGCACAACTGGTGAAAACTGACTCTGAAAGTTCCTACGGTTTTCACCTAATTAAAAAATGAAAGTTCCCCTTCCCCTTCCTTCATCAGTCACATTGTCCAATAGAGGTGCTGGCTGGTTGCTTGGTTACTCCACTCCTTCTCTCCCCAGCACTTGTTGGAATGTCTTTGGTTCCCACAAGAAAACTTTTTGTTTTGACTACAAACCCCAGCTACCTATTTTCCCCCTCCCTGTCTCTTCTTCTGTCTTGTGGCAACCCTGAAGCCTCAAAAATGGCCTCAGCTAGATTCGCTTCAGGGGCAGGCACTGGGCACAAGCTTTCCAATGGGGACAGGGGCTGTCCCAGTAAAAGGGAAGCGTTGCCAGTCTCTCCCCCTCCTCTCGTCCCTTTCTGAGCCTGGCCTTGCAGCCTGGCTTCCCTTTCACTGGGACCGCCCCCTCCCCCACGTGGGAAAGCCACGGCCATCAGCACTGCTGCCAAACTCTCTCCCTGGCCCATGGGGCCACCCTGGAAACAGCAAAGGGTTGGCGTCACCTTGGCCCAGTCCAGGCCAATTGTGCACTGATCTACAACTTGTGGCTGTCATCTGGGCCTGAATGCAGTTGGCCTTAGAGCTAACCCATTCAGCTGCCCTGGAGCCTGTGAGAGACCATCTCTCGCTCTTGCCCTCTGGGGGTGCGCACAGGAGATGGCAAGTGCTGGCATCCTGGGTGAAAGGGAAGCACTCAGAACACAGTCAGCCTGTGAGGCAAGATGATCCCCAGGGATGCCAGGCCCTGTACGCGCTCTCTGTCTCCTGTGTATGTGCCTAGGGGAGGAGCGGGGGTGGCACCTCGCTGGCTCCAGGCCGGCCTCACAGATCTAAGGCTGAATGCGTTCCAGCCCGGATGGCCACCGCCATGCCCGGTTGGCCTGGGATGGACTGAGGTGCTGCAGGCCAGTCCTTCGCTGTTTCCAGGGTGGCTCCATGGGCCAGATATAACTACATCGCAGGTTAGATCTGGCCCATGGGCCTTGGATTTGACACCTCTGCTCTAAGTAGTGAATCACCAACACAGTCCTTTTTTCTTTGGGGAAATTTGAGCTACTTTACTTATCACTGGAACATTTAACAAAATATTTTATTTTCAAGTGTGTTTGCATATTTCTTTCCTAGGAGAGGATATAAAATCAATTACTCAGTTCCAGAGAGAGCAAGAGGCTTCCTTCTCAGGTTTTTTGTTTTTAGCGTGATATGCTGCCCGTCCTCTTCAGCTTCCATGATTGGCTCGGTTTAGATAGAGATTTTTTATTCATCTTTCTTGCTGTGCTGTGTCTGGATAGAGACCCCAGAATTGAATAAGAGTTTGCCATGTTCAACATGTTCATCATTGGAATTCAGTGTCTAATGCAAGAGTGTCTGGAATTTAAGCAGTTTCTCTGAGATTTTTTTTTTTTAAAAAGAGTCAGGCCCAATATCATGTGTATTGACTGACTATAATAGAGAATCCATGCATGAAAGATGCTGCAAAGGTCATAAATGCATGCCTTAGTCAGCACCCCTATAACTTTCAACAGTTGCTGCACAAGGAAGTTGTAAGCTAGGTCTACCTGAACAGGCAATTTAATGACAATCCATCTCTAATTTCACCATAACATTTTCTTATATATTCATTGTCTAATACATTAAATAATGAAGGGGACATTACTCATTCTTGTCTCATTCCCTGCTCAGGGCTGAACTATTTATTAAGTACAGATTGTGTTATGATGTAATGGGGATGAACTCCACCCCTTAAAAGGCATAAAGCCCATGCTGCTATATACAGTGTTGTATGCCACCTCAGAGAAAGGTAAGAAGTCAGCCCAATTGATTTGTTGGTAATTGACAAACACCTCAAGTACTGCTCTATCATTGCGTTAGCTCAGGAGTGTCCAAACTTGGCAACTTTAAGACTTGTGGACTTCAACTCCCAGAATTCTTCAGCCAGCAAAGCTTTGGAGACTCCTGCGTTAGCTCATTCTGCCATCCCATTAGTACTTGGATGAAAAGCTGAACTAAACCCCTGGGAAGACCCAAGTACAAACTCCCTCCAGAATTTGGCTGTGAAGTGGACCCCTCAATCAGATATGATTCTCTTTGGGATTCCATGCAGTCAGTAGACATGCTTCAGGAACAGCTTTGACAGTTTGTGGGCTGAAGGGAGGCCAGAACAGGCAATGAAATGAGACTGTTTGAAAAAAGATCAATCACTGTCCAAATTATGGTGTTTCCCCCGCTTTCTGGGAGTTCCATGATAAAGTCCATTGCTATTTCCTCCCAGTGTCGTAACAGCTCGGCTACTTGTAACAGTCCCGGGGGCTTTCCAGGCCTTTTTTTCATTGCTGCACATATTGCGCAGCTTTTTACAAAGCTTTCAATGTCCTTTTTCATTGCTGGCCACCAAAATTGTCTTCATATCAGATGCCATGTTTTTAGAAATCCAAAGTGACCAGCTTGCTTGGCGTCGTGGTTTCTTTGCAGAACCTGGACACAGAGGGTGCTGGGGATGTATAATTTGGGACCTTTCCATGCCAACTCATCCTGGGAGATTAGGATTTGTTTGTTGTTGTTGTTGTTTTTTAAAAAAAAACAAATTTTATTTCATAGTCAGCATACATCATATACACTTAAACAAAAAATCAATCATATATATATATATATATATATATATATATATATATATATATATATATATATATATATATATATATATGTTTTTCTTCTAGCCAGGTTTTCCCTACGTAGCCAAGGTTTTTTTGTAGCTCCAGCTCAGTAGAATCTCATTTACTCGGTTCTGGGCTTTTTTCTTTTCTAACACCTAGCAAGCTCTCACTGCTAGGTGGGAGACCTAAATAGATAGATTTCTAGCTCGTTAGCTGTCATCAGTAGGCCACACCCATATCCTCCCTGTAAAGGCATAGTATCAATTTTCTTACTTCTTCGTAGGGTTTAGGTGTGTTTTTCTTCTAGCCAGGTTTTCCCTACGTAGCCAAGGTTTTTTTGTAGCTCCAGCTCAGTAGAATCTCATTAGAATCTCATTAGAATCTCAGTAGAATCTCATTAGAATCTCAGTAGAATCTCAGTAGAATCTCAGTAGAATCTCAAAAAAACCTTGGCTACGTAGGGAAAACCTGGCTAGAAGAAAAACACACATAAACCCTACGAAGAAGTAAGAAAATTGATACTGTGCCTTTACAGGGAGGATATGGGTGTGGCCTACTGATGACAGCTAACGAGCTAGAAATGGATCTATTTAGGTCTCCCACCTAGCAGTGAGAGCTTGCTAGGTGTTAGAAAAGAAAAAAGCCCAGAACCGAGTAGATGAGATTCTACTGAGCTGGAGCTACAAAAAAACCTTGGCTACGTAGGGAAAACCTGGCTAGAAGAAAAACACACATAAACCCTACGAAGAAGTAAGAAAATTGATACTATGCCTTTACAGGGAGGATATGGGTGTGGCCTACTGATGACAGCTAACGAGCTAGAAATGGATCTATTTAGGTCTCCCACCTAGCAGTGAGAGCTTGCTAGGTGTTAGAAAAGAAAAAAGCCCAGAACCGAGTAGATGAGATTCTACTGAGCTGGAGCTACAAAAAAACCTTGGCTACGTAGGGAAAACCTGGCTAGAAGAAAAACACACATAAACCCTACGAAGAAGTAAGAAAATTGATATATATATATATATATATATATATATATATATATATATATATATATATATATATATATATATATATATATATATAAAATATATATTTCCCCCCCCTCCCTTTCCCTCTCCTATCCCAACCCCCACCCCACTCCCCGGACTTCCCAGAACAAATACAAGGTAAAAACATTTAACAAACCTTAATAAAAGATCCCACAAACTAACTATCTATAGATTTATCTATCACTTGTACTTTAACTCTCCTTGTTCAAAACAAAATATAACTTTTCTTGCTTAAAGGTAGTTAATCCCAATTAATTCAACAATAAACAAAACCAACTTGTTCCTCCACAGAATAACATTAATGTAAAACAAAATATACAATTTAAAGCCCTTGAAAATATATTGAGAAATCTATAACCTTAAATTCAACATCCAAAAGAAAGTTTCTTTTTTAATCCATTACTTGAAGTAATTTTTAAATATAATCCATCCAATCATAACCATACAGATCATATCCTTAATAAAAATTAATCATGTCTTGAATACCAATACAATCATAAATAAAAAAAATTTCAAAACCAAAAAAATCATATCCTTAATAAAAAATTAATCATGTCTTGAATACCAATACAATCACCTCCACAGAATAACATTAATGTATATAACCTTAAATTTAACGTAATCCATCTAATCATAAGTAAAAAAATTTCAAAACCATACAGATCATATCCTTAATAAAAATTAATCATGTCTTGAATACCAATACAATTATAAAAATTCACGTTTATATAACAGTTGAAACATCCAGTCATAAATAAAAAAAAATTTCAAAACCAAACAAATCATATCCTTAATAAAAATCTTGAATACCAATATAATCATTCACCATGTTATCCTGCCTAACAAAGAGGAATAAAATTCTTCCACTTCC
Organism: Pantherophis guttatus; assembly: GCF_059756535.1. Classification (NCBI taxonomy): domain Eukaryota; kingdom Metazoa; phylum Chordata; class Lepidosauria; order Squamata; family Colubridae; genus Pantherophis; species Pantherophis guttatus. The sequence continues at coordinate 180,037,796 of NC_142063.1, read as the reverse complement.
ATTTCCCCCTGGTTTTTTTCCGAGCCTTCTTCTTCCGCTTTATTCCACCATCTTTTATTTTTATAAGCTTTTGTGTATTCAACTGTAATTTTATCTTCCAATCCTGTGCAGCTCGCAAAGTAATTCCTTTTAAGAAACACACCTCTTTAATTAGGATTAAAAATCCATTTTTATAAAGAAATTGTAATGTTCCGTTTCTAATCCTTCTTGATATCTTGAAAATCCAAGCTTCTCCCGGCACTTTTCCTCTCATCTGCATCAAAACCTCTGGATAGATCTCTCTCCATATCTCCGGATTAACCTCCTTCAAGCCCATCAGATTATTCATAATTTGGGAAACATCCTTTCCATGTTCCTCAGGCGCTTTTACTTGAATTACTTCTTCCTCCTCCTCTTTCAACATTGCAACTTTATTATCAATTTGAGTAATAAACTTCTCAAAGATCTCATCCAGTCTTTCCGTAAATGATTTTTGCCATGCTCCCAAAAAATCCACTGTCAGTGTTTGTACATTTGCTGAATTGCTGTGCTGAGAAACCTCCATTCTCTTCAATAATCTTTGCCTCTGCCATCTTTTCTTATGCTGCAAACTTAAATTCCCACTTCATTCAGCAAAGCTTCAAAGTACTGACAGCTATAACGACCTTAACAAACGCAAACAAGCTTTAACAATCACTTTCTTCTTAGACTTCCGTTCTCTATCAGCGCCATTTTGGATCTCTTTAAAACTTTTACTCGAATCTGAAAGGACTCATTATTCATCAGAGTTAAAGGAAAGAAAAATACTTGCGAGAAGCTCTCCTGTTTTGTTCTGCCTGTGTAAAAATCAATCCTTGAAATCACTTGTTTCGCAGGGATGGTCGTGGCGCCTTGTTCCTGGAGCTGCTTTCCAGGTGTTTGGGGAGCCCTCACCCTCTGCACCTCCAGGATTAATCCTGGAGGTTTTGGGGGGCTCTACCCTATACACCTGAGTACTCACCTCCCCCTCTTTGCCCGAGGGAGAAGTTCCAGCCGCCAAAACGGCTGATTTACACTGTTTTGGCGGTTTTACAGATCCCGGGGTTAGGAGCTCACAAAGGAGCTGCAGCGGCACCGGCGCTGCCAGCAGAAGTCCAGGATTTGTTTGTTGTTGAATAACCGCTTGAGTTTCTCAAATGCTTCCTGGCACTCCACAGTGCACTCTAGCAGTTGGCTGGGCCATGGTTCCCCCCTCCCCCGGCTTTTCCTGTCTTTAGCACTTCAGTGATTGGCAGGACTGCTTTGGTGAAGGAGGGGATGAACTGCCGGTAGAAGTTTGCAAACCCCAAAAAGCTTCTGGGTTCAAGGGGGTTGCCACTCCAGGATGGCCTTTACTTTTCCTGGATCCATTTCTACCCTCTCGCTTGATACTCAATAGCCTAGGTAGTCAAGGGAAGTCTTATGGAACTCACATTTTGACAATTTAGCATATAGGTTTGCAGCCAGGAGCTTTTTCAGTACCTGGCGGATCAGTTTGATGTGCTCCTGCATCGTTTCAGTGAAGATGAGGATGTCATCTAAGTATACTAAGACCCCCTCATGTAGCACCTTGTTGATGAGTTGCATGAAAACCGCAGAGGCTCCTTGGAGCCCAAATGGCATTACTTTGAATTGGAAGCTCCCCAGTAGGCAGTTAAATGCAGTTTTCCATCCATCTCTTTGATCCTCATTCTGTAATATGCTCCCTCAGGTCTAGCTTGGTGAAGATCTTCCTCTTTGCTAGATTTATTTATTTATTTATTTATTTTATTATATTTCTATACTGCCCTTCTCCTGCGGGACTCAGGGTGGTGCAAAGCCGAGATAAAACATAACATATAAAATTTAAAAAACAGGTTAAAAACAATTAAATAATTTCGGCCCAGTAATTAAAATAACCCAATTAAAACCAAATTCAATTAAAACTGAGAGGATGGGATCAAGCCAGCCCAGCTAGATGGAACAAGTGTGTCTTCAGGGCCCGACGAAAAGTCCGGAAGTCTGATATCGTGCGTATCTCAGGGGGCAGGTCATTCCAGAGGGCAGGTGCTGCCACAGAGAAGGCTCTCCCCCTGGGGGTCGCCAGCCGGCACTGCCTGGCCGACGGCACCCTGAGGAGGCCCTCTCTGTGTGAGCGAACCGGTCGGTGGGAGGCTATCGGCGGCAGAAGGCGGTCTCGCAAATACTCCGGCCCTAAGCCATGGAGCGCTTTAACCAACACCTTGAAGCGCACCCGGAAGACCACAGGAAGCCAGTGCAGCTCGCGCAGGAGAGGTGTTATATGTGAGCGCCCCGTTGCTCCCATAATCCCCCGCACAGCCGCGTTCTGGACCAACTGCAGCCTCCGGGTGCACTCCAAAGGGAGCCCCATGTAGAGAGCATTGCAGTAGTCCAGGAGGGAAGTGATGAGTGCTTGAGTGACCGTGCGTAGGGAGTCCCGATCCAGAAAGGGACGCAACTGGCGTATCAGGCGAACCTGATAAAAAGCCCCCCTGGCCACGGCCGTCATATGCTCTTCTAAAGACAGCCGTGCGTCCAGGAGGACGCCTAAGTTGCGAGCCCTCTCCGTGGGGGCCAGTGATTCGCCCCTAATAGCCAGCGATGGCACCAGCTGGCTATATTGGGACGCCGGAAGCCACAGCCACTCGGTCTTGGAAGGGTTGAGTCGGAGCCTGTCTCTCCCCATCCAGGCCCGCACAGCCTCCAGGAACTGGGACATCACTTCAAGGGCATCGTTGGGGTGGCCTGGGGTGGAGATGTACAGCTGAGTGACGTCAGCGTACTGATGGAACTCCACCCCAAAGCCACGGATGATCTCACCCAGCGGCTTTACATAAATGTTGAACAGAAGGGGCGAGAGGACCGACCCTTGTGGCACCCCACAAACAAGGCGCCTCAGGGTTGACCGCTGCCCCCCTGTCAACACGGATTGCGACCGGTCCGAGAGGTAGGAGGAGAACCACCGCAGGACGGTGCCCCCCACCCCCAGCCCCTTCAACCGGTGCAACATGATACCATGGTCGATGGTATCAAAAGCCACTGAGAGGTCTAACAGGACCAGGATAGAGGAACAACCCCTATCCCGAGCCCTCCAGAGATCATCCACCAACGCGACCAATGCTGTTTCCGTGCTGCGCCCAGGCCGGAAACCGGACTGGAGCGGGTCCAGATAGACAGCTTCATCCAGGTACCGGGGAAGTTGCCGCGCTACCACACTCTCAACAACCTTCGCAACGAAGCGAAGGTTGGAGATTGGACGATAGTTAGCCAAAATAGCCGGATCCAGGGAGGGCTTCTTGAGGAGGGGCCTCACCACCGCTTCTTTCAAAGCGGTCGGCAGGACCCCCTCACTCAGAGAAGCATTAACAATCCCCTGGAGCCAGCCTCGTGTGACCTCCCGGGAAGCCAGTACCAACCAGGAGGGACACGGGTCCAATAAAAATGTGGTCGCGTTCAGCCGTCCCAGGATCCTGTCCACATCCTCGGGAGCAACAGGATCAAACTCCTCCCAGATAACACTCTCAAGACCTGCCTCAGTCATCCCGTCTGGACTTACCCAGTCAGAGGCCAGGCCTTCCCGAATCTGAGCGATCTTGTCATACAGATACTGCACAAAGTCCTCAGCTCGACCCTGCAAGGGATCATCCCACGCTTCCAGATGAAGGAGGGAGCGGGTCACCCTAAACAGGGTGGCTGGGCGATTATCTGATGACGCGATAAGAGCGGCAAAATAGCTAGATTTCGCTGCTTTTATCGCCACTAGGTAGGTCTTAATATGAGACCTCACCAGTGTTCGGTCGGATTCGGAGCGGCTGGTCTTCCAACTACTCTCTAGGCGTCTTTTCCGGCGCTTCATCTCCCTCAGCTCCTCAGAGAACCAAGGAGCTAGGTGAGTTCGGTGCCAGGTCAGAGGCCGCAAAGGCACGACCCGGTCCAAAGCCCCGGCGGCCGCACTATCCCAGGCGGCCACCAGGTCTTCAGCCGAGTCATGAGCCAGAGTCTCAGGAAATGGCCCAAGCTCCGTCTGGAACCTATCAGGATCCATCAGGCACCTGGGGCGGAACCACCTGGTCGGTCCCGCCTCCCTGCAGCGAGGTGCAGCAGTTAGAAAGTCCAGTCGAAGGAGCGAGTGGTCAGACCATGACAAGGGTTTGATGACTATATCCCCTATATCAAGGCCACTCAACCACTGACCAGAGACAAAAATCAAGTCCAGAGTGTGTCCACCTATGTGAGTAGGGTCATGAATTAACTGAGTAAGGTCCATGGCCATCATGGAAGCCATGAACTCTCGAGCCACCTCAGACGTTTCACCGATAGATGGCAGGTTGAAATCCGCCATGACTAAAAGTCTGGGGGTACCAACCGCCACCTCGGCTATGACGTTGAGCAGCTCGGGCAGGGCCGTTGCCACGTGGCAGGGAGCCAGGTACGCGATCAACAAGCCCATCTGTACTCCATGGCCCCACTTCACAAAAAGGGACTCACATCCGGCTATCTGTGGAACAGTGGTCTCCCTCGGATCAAGACCTTCATTTATAATAACCGCCACACCCCCGCCCCTGCCCTGGGCTCTTGGCTGATGGAATGCACGGAAGCCTGATGGGCACATATCTACGAGGGGGACTCCCCCCTCTTGGCCCAACCAGGTCTCCGTAATACCTGCCAGGTCCGCTCCCCCCTCTTGAATAAGATCACAAATGAGGGGGGCTTTATTTACCACGGACCTGGCATTGCACAACAGCAGCCGAAGGCTCAGGCCCTGAGAGACTGAACAGCCTGGGGCGCGAGAAGAGCTATGGGGACCGGGGCATGCCACCGCTCAAAGATAGCGAGTGCACACCCCCACCACATGATACGGCCCCCTGCTCCCGCCATATCTGCCCCTCCCACTCAATGCGTTGATGGAAAAGCCCTCAACAGAATGGACTCTAATGTCCCCCTTACCCCCGGAATCCGCACCCTCCATGGCCCCATTGACAGCTGGGCCGGACCCCTCCCCCCGCGGGTTAACCCCCAAACCCACACAACCCTCCCGCCCCTTAAAATCCCTTAAAAATCTATCAAAAAGTTTCCCTAAAAAACCCCTCAGCCAACATGTCCTTCATTAGGGGGAGGAGGTACATGTTCTACACACACACACACACACACACACACACACACACACACACACCGTTTATTCCCCTAAAATCAACACATTATCCCTATGGGAGTAGCCACATGGGATTTTGCCGGTTGGATGAAACTCTTTGTCCTAGGTTTTTGTCGATGTAGTCCCTCAGCTTCTTCATTTCCTTTGGGGTCATGGAGTATATTTTTTTGTTTGGGGAGTTTCACGCTTGGCAGGATCTCAGTTGCATAGTTAGTGGGGTGGTGGAGGTTTAGCATGTCACATTCTTTCTCACTGAACATCTGCTAGTTCCCAGTACATTTTGGGGATTAGCTGGGTCCCTGGCGGTTGCTCAGATGTGGCTATCAGGAACTTGTTTCCTTTAGGAGCTGTCCAGTGCTGGACAGCTCCTCCCTCCTGGCTGCTTTGAGGAGGGAGAAAGACTATTCCTAACCTCATTTTCCTCTCTCCCGCTTCCCACCAAATCGTTGGGCTCCATTTGTCAAGCTAGGATAGTCCCAGAATTACTGTCTCAGTTATCTTTGGGACCATCACGAATTGGATAATCTCCCAATGTTGGCCCATCTCTAGCCACACTAGCTCAGTGAGGTGCATTGTGGAAGAACCTATCAGTGATCCATCGACCTGCTTGAACCTCAGGGCTTGGGACAATCTCCTCGCTTCAGCACCGTTGGTAGGCTAATTAGGCACTAGGTGCAACCTGAGTCTATTAGGGCATCCACCTCTCCCTGAACTCCTGACTTTGGCCCCATGATTTTAGTGGCAAAGGAGCAGATGGCTTCACTTACCATCAGGTCGCCTTCACCCTCATCTTTACCGTCATAGGAAGCGGGCTGCTGGTCTCTCTCAGCCAGAGTTCCCTCTCCCTCACTTGAGGGAGAGGAGACCTCAATGCAGTGGTGAAATCCAAATTTTTTTACTACCGGTTCTGTGGGTGTGGCTTGGTGGGCATGGTGTGGCTTGGTGGGCATGGAAGGATACTGCAAAGGAATCCTGCAAAATCAAACATTCCCCAGTTTGGCGCATCTTCATCATGGAATTTTATCACCCACTCTGCAGCTTCCCCCTCTAGGTTAGCGGCCACGGCATTCACCATCACCAATGGTGATGCCACCAATCACTGGCCTACCCACTTCCAATGGGTAGGCTGGGGCATAGCAGTCTAGATGAGCCCACACCTGGTTGAGGAAAAATGCCAATTTCTCCAGGTCTCTGTCAAACATGGCCTTTATTTTTGGCGGGTCTACTGGTGGCAGAGGAGGAGTGGGTGCCCATGGACTAGGGAACCAGCCAGGGCCTGGGTAGTAGGCCCACAGAGAGCACCCAGCCCAGCCAGGAGGAACCCAAGGCTGCCGAGTCAGGCTTGCTACTTATTGCTGTTGCAGGGGGCTCGGGCTTGCCACTTGTCACAGGGGCTTTGTCTCAGTCCCTGGCTTGCTACTGCTGCGGTCTGAGGGGGTAGACTGGCCACCTGGGATGCCATGGTCAGGCTCAGGTTCCAGCGCATTAGGAGTGGCTGGGCAGCCCTAGCCACTATCACTAAAAGTGGCCCAAGTCGGTGCATCGGTTCTGTTCTCCGGATCTCCATGTGCTCGAATCTGCCCCTCAGCTGCTCAACCAACGGGCTGTGGAGAGCGGTCAGGTAGCCTCATTCTCTGTGCTCATCCCACTCAGCTGTTCTCTTTGCCTTTCATCTCGGGAATAGGGCAGCGGGCGATTGAAGGGACATCAGTGGGAATTCTGCTTCTGTGCCTTGGGAGCTCTCCTGCGCCAGGCTTCTCCCTCTGCTCGATAGAGGTCCTTGGTCTCTAGGGCAGCTTCTCATGCCGTTGGCGTTTCGGTCTTTTCTGCATGGATCTTCAGCCTGACTGCTGTGGGGGAGGGCCTCTTCCGCAGCTTAACCTGTCGGCTACGCTACCCCTGCTGGGGCTGCACTAGGATTGGCAGCTGCTTCCCCTGGCTTCTCCATCTCCAAACCTTCCCTGAGTCTTCCACATCCACGCGATGCTGTTGGGTGGGCGCCCTGGGCTCAGGACCCTGGAATGGGTGCCCTAACTTCAGGGCAAGGTTAGGAGAGTTGGTTTAATGTCAAGGTTCCAACTAACAAACCCAAGCAAATCAGAACTCTGAGACTAGGATCCTCCTCAAAGCTCTTCTTTATTGAGTACATCATATTGGCACAGCTTCAAAGGAAAACCAACTCTAAATCTTTCCCACAGTTTCAGTATAATTAAAATAGGAAATAACCCCATCCCCCAAGTGTCACAAGTCACATTGGCCAATTAGGTTAATTGGTGGGTCCTCCAGACACTCCTTCCACAATCTTATCCATTGCCAGTAGAGATGACCTTGGTTCTCATCAGAAAGCTCTCTGTTGTGTCTAATAAGGTATTCCAAACTCCCTTCCCCTCTGTGTGGCAACTGAGGAACAGAAAAATGGCTGCTGCCAGGTTCGGTTCAAAGTTGACACCTAGTTGACAAGCACCCAAAGTGCAGTCATGTGACGGGGAGGGAGTTGACTGTTGGAGCTTCAAATTCTAATTGTAGGTCTGTCAGAACTTTGAATGGTCACTTAGCATTTGGGTAGTAAGTTGAGGACTAGTGTGTATTCCATTTTTTAATGTATTTATTTCCATTATATGCTTTCTTTACTGCATTCAGCATCCAACTTTCAATTCCATATTGCAAATCATGCTATAATTCAATTATTCCCTTAATTATATGCTTTAAATAAACAATATATATTAAATTTAGTTTCACACATTTATGCATTTCCTAGCAACCTGCTAAAGATCAAAAATCTTGTTTGAACATCTTGTTCCAGTATAAAACCTCACTTAGACTACCCAATTTTCACTCATTGTCATCTCTCAGACATTTTTAATATTCAGTCAGAATTTTATCAAAAATCATCCTTGGTATGCTTAACAAATTACTTCTGTAGAGAAGACCATCGTATTTCATCTTCCATCAGCAAAAGTTAAAAATAGCCCAATGATTCTATTCCAACAGAAAAAGTGGCCTCCCACACTCGTTGGCTATTAGTTCCATACAGAAAACCAGATCCAAAGTCTATGTAGCTGCATGTGTTAGACCAAATGTTGTCTGATATAGGTTTTTTTATTTATTTATCAAACTTTTATGCTACTCATCTCATTGAAGGCAACTCTAGGGAGGTTACAGAAAGTACAGAATAAAACATTAAAACAAAATATTAAAGTTAAAATTCAATTGAAATAAAACTAAGCAGGGTGGAGAGGGCAGGAGCAAAATGTGTACAGGGAGGAGATGGGGTATCCTCTACTCTAGTAGCTACCTCCAACATGCCATTGGGATACCAGATTTGTTGACATAGCCATGTCTTCAAGGCCTTTTGGAAGACCAAAAGGGTGGGAGTGGATCTGATTTTAGGGGAAAGAGGTTCCAAAGGGCTGGAGCCATAGCAGAAAAGGCTCTTCTTCTGGACCCACCAGCCAAAATTCCTTGGCTGAAGGGGTCCATAGCATGCCTGTTCAGCAAGCATAGATGGGGTGAGCTAATCCCATTAGGGTGACTTGGTTTCTCAGGTGTCAAATGTTTAAAAGGACAGAGTACTGAGCTTTGCATGCCACAAATGACTGTTAATAGACCTCTCAATCCCTATTCACATCAATTGGGATCGGCCTTAGAGAAAGGAACTGAACTGCAAGTGCAAGACTGCTGCCCAGTCCCAAACTAAGCAGCTGGCCTAAATGAGTATTGTATCGAAACCTGCTGAGAGACCATGGAGAACAGAATAGATGCACTCTCCCCATCTCACTCTCACCAGAGATCATCCACAAGTGCAAGTGCAACCAATGCTGTTTCTATCCTATAATCAGACCTGAAACCTGTCTGGAAGAGGTCTAGATAATCTGTTTCATCCAGGACCCTCTGAAACTGCCAAACAGCAATCTTCTCTACCATTTTCCCTAGAAAGGGAAGGTAGGAGACTGGATGGAAGTTGTCCAGACAGGTGGGATCAAGAGATGGTTATTTAAAGGGAGGGGGGACCAAAGGTTCTGATAATATCCCTTCTGCAGTGAAGAATGTATCACTACCTGAACCCACCTGACTGTCATCATTTTGGAGGTTTTCACCAACCAGGAGGGACAGAGATCTAATTGATATGTGGTTCACTGACAGCATTGAAGACCCTGTCCACTTCATCATGTCCAACAAAATCAAATTGTTCCCAGTTAATCTGAAATGCACTATACATGGGCTCCAACTGGGACAAATTTGAGTGACTTTATCCATCAGGTATTTCACAAATTCCTCTTCAGGGCCCTGAAAATTATCACCTGAGCCCTCCTGTCCCTAGAGGGACTGCAATTCTGAACAGGGCCACTGGGCAACACTGTGCAGACACAATAAGGGCAGAGAAATCAGGGTCTTTCACTACTTAAACCACAAGATAGGCCTAACTGCTGCTCTAAATTGTGTCCAGTTGGATTCATCCCTCATTTTACTCCAGTGGCCCTCTAAACATCTCTTGACTCTTTTCAGAACTCACAGTTCCTTCCTCCATGAACCAGGGGGGAGTGTCAGAAGTGATGGGTCAAGACAGGCCACACAGGCATGATCCTGTCCAAAGCCTTGGCTGCCCTTTGGTTCCAGGACATAACCAGAACTTCAGCAGGACCATGTGGTAATCCCCCAGGATATTTCCCAATTCCCTGTGGAGCTCATTTGGGTCCATCAGTTGCTGGGGACAGACTACTCAAATGGGTCCAACCTCCTACATAATAGAATCTCAAGAACATCAGGGCATGATCCCACCATGGTGGGATATAACATTAGATTCCCCATCTAATCATGTTGCCCTTCTTCTGACTAGATCATATCTGGTGTGTGACCACTGTCCTGGGTTGAATCCAGGATGATTTAGGGTAGGCCCATGGCCAACATGGTGACCATAAATTTCTGGGCCCATGGCCAACATGGTGACCATAAACTTCTAGGCCCAACCCAGGGATAGTAAGTTCAAGTCTCCCAGGACCATAAGTTTGGGGAACACCACCACCAACTCTGAGATGGCCTCCAGCAGCTCAGGCAGGGAGGTTGCTATGCAGCAGGTAGGCTAGTGCACTAGCAGCAATCCCAACTGATCCCATGAGCTCACAATCAAAAGACCTGAGAAGCAAGGCCCCTAAAAGCCAAGAGGGATTCTTGGACCTCTGCTGCCCCCCTTCATTCCCTGCTTTGGGATCTTGGTTTGTGCCAAACCCTAAACTTAGGGTCCCCGGCTTCTGAGTCAGCCAAGTCTCAGTGAGGCATGCCAATTTGATTCGCTCCCCTTCTCAGTGAGGGATAAGGGGACCCTCATTATTGACTGATCTGACAAACCCCCAGGCTCCCATGGATATGTTGTCCAATGGCTGAGAGTGAGCTCAGGGTTGGAACATGCTACCAATACTACACATTCGGAGCATCTTCTCCTGTAACGGCCTGCCTTCTAGTCTTGTAACATCCCATGCCCATCACCATGTTAATATGATGTCCTGCCCCACAGCCTCATCAGGCGATCATCCTCCAACCTTACGGTTGACAGGTAGTTATGAAGTGCTGAAAACAACTAATCTTGACTATGTAAATATTCTTCAAAATGACACATCTTGAGTCGTCAGTCATTTCTGTCATCTAAGACTCTTATATGGTGTTAAAGAGTTTATCTACTGAATTATGTTCCTGTCTGCTAATTCCTGTTCTAAATAGGAATAAATAAAGTTGATGGGATACTCAATCAAAGAGAAACAATTCTTCTAGACTACTGTTATTTTCTTCCTCCGTCCAATCACAGTTACAACATTGCAAGCATATAATATTTGGGAGAGTATTTTTTCAAGAAAAAGTCACCAAGTTGAAAAAGTCAGTTTAGATAATCTGGTAGTTATAATATCCATATACTGAAGTGATCCCAATATTACTGAAGCATAAGGGAATACAAAAGATGTTTAAACTGGCACTTTTGAGAGCAAATCTTTATCACATTTACTGCTGTACACTTCACTGTACTTATAGAGTGGTCCCAACTTCTAGAGAAGTTTCTCCTGACATTCCTTGAATCTCACTGAAAGTCTAAGCTCTTGCCACTTGCCACTGAAGAAATATTCAAAAGGGATTGTTCCCTTTTGCAGGCAGGTTGGTACCTTCTTCAGGCAATATTCTATATCCTTTCCCTAGGAATATGATATTCTTAACTACATCAATTTCAGCCTGTTTAAAACTTAAAACTTTCTGGCCAACTGAGTTTTTAAGCTGATTTATTCATGAGGAGAAGATTGTAGGTAAAAGAGCAAGTTGATTTTAAAATATCAATATCAAATATTTTTCTTTTCTTAAGAGTTTAAAACTTTTGATCTCTACTTTAGGTGTTTGACATTAAAGACCCAATCCAAATTCTCTATAGACTTGCTCCAGAAAGGATGCAACTGAGTCAAGTTTAGAGACTGAGATAATCAGTGTCACATTCAGCAACTAATATTACTGTAGGAATGGATAGTTTTGATGACAAATTTTTATATTACTTCCAAATCACATGTATTTTGTAATTTTAACAATGTTTTACTCTACTCTGATTCCTCCAGGCTCTCTAACATCACTGTTTGTCAGGCTTCCATGTGGTGGCATTGGGGTAAGCATTTTTTCTTATTTGATCAAGTAATGCAGCAAGTCTTGATTAAACATATTGATTAAACTGACTAAATATACAATTCTCATTTTTATTATAGAACTATACTATAGAACTCATACACTAGTGACCAAAATTGTGGAAACTTTTTGGGAAAAGTGTATTTTTGAGGTTTGATGGCTAACAACACCACTTTTTTTTTTTTTTTTTGAGTTTCAAGATAATCATATTCCACTGCTGGAATGGCCTGGGAATAGCCCAGACCTTAACCCAATTGAAAATCTATGGAGCCGACTAAAGAAACTTGCTAGTCAGAAGCAACCCAGCAATAAAACCCAGCTAATAGAAGCAATCATTCAATCTTGGTTTCACATTATAACAGCTGCAGAACTAAAAGACTTGGTTTACTCCATGGGAAGACATTGTAAAGCCGTAAGTCATGCTAAAGGTTACCCAACTAAGTATTAACTAAGGTGATAATTTTTGTATATCTCATTTTTTCTATGTGTTTCACTTTTCTTCTTTATACTGTAACTGCTATTCTAATAGCAAATCCTTCATAAAAGTTATTGCATTACATTCTTGATTAAATTATCTTTCCATTGATATATAATTTTAAGGTACTACTCCAAAAAAAAAAAGTGGTGTTATTTGCTAGTTTAGAAAAAACACTTTTCCCAAAAGGTTTCGACAATTTTGCCACTACTATATGTGTAGAACCCCAAAGTTCTATAAATTTTGGGGTAAACACTCTATTCAATAAATATTATACATAACTGAAATATTTCCATCTCTATTGAGGCTCCCTATTTCACAAAGACTTGTTCATATCAGAGGAAGCACATAATTTTGTTCCAAGTAATGTTTCATATTGTTTCATTATTTCATATCAACATGCTGTTTTGAAATTTTGCTTTTTTTTTTCAATAAAGAAGCTTTATTGTAATTAGAAGTGTGAAGAGACTCCATGCATTTTGTTTTTAAATATACATCTGGTACTTTGGCTTCTCTGATGATTCTTACATTTAAGATTCACACTACCTATATAATTTATCTCAAATCTTAAAAACAACATCAACATAGTAATTACAAATTATGTAAATTGTTCAGGCCTCAAAATAGATTTTGACTCAGAATGAACTAAGACTTGCAACAAATGTAAAAAACAATAAAAAATGTTTCTTTCAACATGGAAAAAACAAGAAAAAAGTCAAGGAAACAATTTGTCCACTAATGGGAGGAGAAGCCAAGGAAATAATGAGCATTAGAGAGAAAGCAGAGCTTCTTAATTCATTCTTTGCATCTGTCTTCACACAAAAAGAAAAAAATACCCCAACCTACCAAAAACAGAACCATAAAAGACAGACTAGGAACAGAAATTAAAGTAGGCAAGAAAATAGTAAGAGATTAGGTTTCAAATCACTAGGACCTGATGGATTACATCTCAGAATTCTGAAGCAGCTGGCAGTCATGATCTCGGAACCATTGAAACCATATCTTGACCAAGATCCTGGTGCACCAGGGAATTACCAGAGAACTGGAAAAGTAGTGACGTGGTTCCCATATTCAAAAAAGGGAGAAAAATTGATCCAGAAAATCACAGACCAATCAGCCTGACATCAGTATCTGGGAAGATACTGGAAAAGATATCAAGCAACAGAGGGAAAGGGATCTTGGAGTCCTAGTGGACAATCACTTAAATATAAGCCAGCAGTGTGCTGCAGTCACCAAAAAAGTCAATGCAATCCTAGGCTGCATTAACAGAGGAATAGAATCAAGATCATGTGAAGTGTTAGTATTGCTTTATAATGCCTTGGTGAGACCACACTTTGAGTATTGCATCCAGTATTCGTTGCCACAATTTTAAAAAGATGTTGAGACTCTGGAAAGAGCGCAGAGAAGAGCAACAAAGATGATTAGGGGGCTGGAGGCTAAAACATGAAGAACAGTTGCAGGAATTGGGTATGTGTGGTCTACTCTACTGAAAAGAATGGCTAGGCGTAATATGATAAAAGTGTTCCAATATTTGAGGGACTGCCACAAAGAAGAGGGCATCAATCTATTTACAGCACTAGAAGGCAATGGATGGAAAGTAATCAAGGCGAGAACCAACTTAGAACTAAGGAGAAATTTCCTGATAGTGAAACAATTAACCAGTGGAATGGCTTGCTTTCAGAAGTTCTGTGTGCTCCATCACTGGAGGTTTTTAAGAAGAGATTAGATAGCCATTTCACTGAAATCGTATAGGGTCTCTTGCTTGTGCAAGGAGTTGGATTAGAAAACCTCCAAGATCCCTTCCAACTCTGTTATTCTGTTAAAGTTCAGCTCCAGCCCCTTCAGCACAGCTCTGCTTTGACCACCACATCAGTAGCATCTGAAGATGAAGCCTCACTCTTACATTTTCAGTTTTCTAAATAACAGAACATTGGAGAATTTATCTACTCCATTTAAGAATCACCCAATCTGCTTCTTCCAGTGTGAATGTAAATTATTTCATGTGGGTGAATGTTGTTTATTATCTCTTACGACTATAAAACCTGCGTTTCTACAGTTAGTCTGTGAAATAATCTAACTCTCATAGGTAAATTTTTTTTAAAATAAATGGGGAAATAGATAATTCCCACTTATCTTTTGTGATTTTTAATGGCACTCAGACACCAACTAGGATACAGCTTCCTGTCCCAAGTCAGATCTGATCCTGTTCAACATCTGGTTTTACAAATCAGTTTCATTTTTGCCCAGTATAATACTTCTTGGTGCGTATAGTACGTCAAATGTAATAGTAACTCTGTCTCCCTTTGTATGCAGTGGCTTCTGCCTTAATACTTAACAGGTTTTCCTGGTTCCAGCCTATTGTGAAGCACATAGCTGGCAATCCCATTATTTATCGATACATGTTTGTTAGGAATAAAATTTTAATGAACATACACTTGTACAACATCCAGTGCTACTAATATTCTAATAGGAGGGTCTAAGGCAGGGGTGAAATCTACTTACCTTCCTTACCGGTTCAGAAGTGCACATGCCGCACGCACGCGCTCGCTTTGCTCACGCACACGCATCACATGCGTGCGTGCACCCTCTGCGCATGCACAAAAGCTGTGCATGCACAGAGGTAAAAACACATTACTTCCTGGTTAAAACCAGGAAATAATGACACCCTGGCAGGTGGGCGGAACCTCGCACCACCATCACTATCAGTTCTCCGAATCACCTGCCACAATCTCTACCGGATCGCCTGATCCGGTCTAAACCAGGAGGATTTCACCCCTGATCTAAGGCTTTTTTATTAGATACATTGCAGTTCAAGAGCCTTGGTTTAAAAGAGCCAGTGGTTTAAAAGCACCCTGTTATTAACACAGCTGCCTGCAATTACTGCAGGTTCGAATCTTACCAGGCTCAAGGTTGACTCAGCCTTCCATCCTTTCTAAGGTAGGTTAAATGAGGACCCAGTTTGTGGGGGCAATAAGCTGACTTTGTATAAATATACAAAAAGTATGAAGGCTATTGCTTAACGCATTGTAAGCCGCCCTGAGTCTCCGGAGAAGGGCGGCATATAAATCAAATTAAAGAAAGAAAAAAAAAAGTACATGCTGTACATATTTCCCTGCTGCCCTTGTGAGGGTCATGTGTGACACAAGCCACTGCACACTAATAGCTTGATGAACATACAGGTGAAACTCGAAAAATTAGAATATCGTGCAAAAGTTCATTTATTTCAGTAATGCAACTTAAAAGGTGAAACTAATATATGAGATAGACTCATTACATGCAAAGCGAGATACTTCAAGCCTTGATTTGTCATAATTTTGATGATTATGGCTTACAGCTCATGAAAACCCCAAATTCACTATCTCAGAAAATTGGAATATTACATGAAATCAATAAAACAAGGATTGTACCTAGAACAATATCGGACCTCTGAAAAGTATAAGCATGCATATGTACTCAGTACTTGGTTTGGGCCCCTTTTGCATCAGTTACTGCCTCCATTACTGCCGCATGGATGCTATCGGCCTGTGCTATCGGCCTGTGCTATCGGCCTGTGGCACTGCTGAGGTGTTATGGAAGACCAGGATGCTTCAATAGCAGCCTTCAGCTCTTCTGCATTGTTCGGTCTCATGTCTCTCATCTTTCTCTTGGCAATGCCCCATAGATTCTCTATGGGATTCAGGTCAGGCGAGTTTGCTGGCCAATCAAGCACAGTAATCCCATGGTCATTGAACCAGGTTTTGGTACTTTTGGCAGTGTGGGCAGGTGCCAAGTCCTGCTGGAAAATGAAGTCAGCATCCCCATAAAGCTCGTCTGTGGAAGGAAGCATGAAGTGCTCCAAAATCTCCCGGTAGACGGCTGCGTTGACCCTGGACTTAATGAAGCACAGTGGACCAACACCAGCAGATGACATGGCTCCCCAAATCAACACAGACTGTGGAAACTTCACACTGGACTTCCAGCATCTTGCAGTGTATGCCTCTCCATTCTTCCTCCAGACTCTGGGTCCTTGGTTTCCAAATGAGATGCAAAAGTTGCTCTCATCAGAAAAGAGGACTTTGGACCACTGAGCAACAAACCAGTTCTTTTTTTCTTTAGCCCAGGTAAGACGCTTCTGATGTTGTTTGTTGTTCAGGAGTGGCTTGATGAAGAATACGACATTTGAAGCCCATGTCCAGGATCCATCTGTGTGTGGTGGCTCTTGATGCACTGACTCCAGCCTCTGTTCACTCCTTGTGAAAGTCCCCAACACTTTTGAATGGCCTTCTCCTGACAATCCTCTCCAGGCTGCGGTCATCCCTGCTGCTTGTGCACCTTTTTCTTCCACACTTTTCCCTTCCACATAACTCCACATAACTTTGATACAGTGCTTTGATACAGCACTTTGGGAACATCCAACTTTTTTTGCAGTTACCTTTTGAGGCTTTCCCTCCTTATGGAGGGTGTCAATGATGGTTTTCTGCACAACTGTCAGGTCAGCAGTCTTTCCCATGATTGTGATTCCTACTGAACCAGATTGAGAGACCATTTAAAGGCTCAGGAACCCTTTGCAGGTGTTATGGCTTAATTATCTGATTAGAGTGGGACACTTTGAGCCTAGAATATTGAACCTTTTCACAATATTCTAATTTTCTGAGATTGTAAATTTGGGGTTTTCATGAGCTATAAGCCATAATCAGCTTTCGAGCCTCACCAGCTCAAGATTGACTCAGCCTTCCATCCTTTCCAAGGTCATTAAAATGAGGACCCAGATAGTTGGGGGCAATAGGCCGACACTGTAAAACGCTTAGAGAAGACTGTAAAACACTGTGAAGCAGTATATAAATCTAAGTGCTATAGCAATCTATTGGCAAGAAAAAATACCAATTAGTACAAAATATATATACAAAACTTACTCAGAAATTTTGATTCCAAATGCGTTTCATATTTTATCTCTGTCTTTATTTTGTATTGAGCAATCATTTTTACATAGGTGACTGTCTTGTCATCTCTTATCCACATGATAAAGTTTGGTCAAGCTATGTTTGAGGATGTCTATTAATCTTTTAAAATACAAAAATGATTGCTTTATTTGCTCTAGTTATAAGATATAAGCTCTACCTTAGTTCTAAGAAAAATAGATGATATACAAAATGGTAGCGCTTAAATAATTTAGAAGCCAATTCTCCCAATTTTCTTAGATTGTCCCAGTTTTCTTTTCTAATTTCTCTTTTTTGCACTCTTAATGTCTAATGATGTTGTTATGCCTGCATAGGACAATTGGTTTTTGTACAGATCAAACTTTTGTTGTTGTTGTTGTCAGGTTCTGAAAAAGCAAGATAATTGTTTCCTCCTAAGAACTTCCTAAATGTCTTATATTAATAAGCATATTCTATAGACAGTTAGCCAAATACTCATAATCAAGAGGATCTTCTTCCAAAGGATTTTCTCCTACCAATATATGCAGGATTGCCACCTTGTCAGAGCCATTTGTCTACATTTAGCAGTTTAATTTTGATATCAAAAATGAAAGTGAAATATTGGGAGCTGTGTTTTAGAAGATGTATTATATGATACAGACAAGATATGTTTCTTGTCAAGAATCTTATATCTGAACATGTCTCAAATGAATTCATGAGTATAATCACATGGTGTCTGCCAGGACTCATTGTTTAAGTGGGGTCTTGTCTCTACCCCTCAGTGTGGCTATGGTGCTCCTCGACAAAATATCCATTACATTGTGTCTGAATGTCCATCAAGAGCTTACACAGGCCCAATGTCTGATTTTTTCAACATAGACCACCCTGTTTTTGAATGGTTGGACGGACTAGACATTAACATTTGAACCACTATAAGTCCATGTATTTCCCATACACTAAATAAATAAATAAACCATTTAAAGAACTCCACTTATAGTGTATAATCAGTTTATCTGTAGTTAAAGATAGTTTTAAAGAAAAGTAAAAGGATATAAATTTGTGATGGCAGTGCTATCAATTTTAGCTTGGGGAGTAATTCACTTTCGGTATTTATCATTAATTGCATTTATAATTATAACACTTAAGTTATGATTTAACAGTTCCAGTAATCAGCATGCAGTCCTCTGTGTAGACTAAATTGTTTCAGAATTTATAACAGTATTTTTACAATATTTCTGAATCCATCTTTATTCAGGTGGACAATGATACAATTTGGAATGAAGTGCATTCATTCAGTGCTGCTCGTCTTGCTGTTGGCTGTGTCATAGAGCTTGTATTTAAAGTAGCTGCAGGAGAACTAAAGGTTGGTCTGGTATTAATAATATTTTGGCTTTCATTTTTACATGTGAGAGTAAACTGGGTTAAAAATGTCAAAAACTGAAATCACTTCTTCCAACAGAAGTATTGGAGGAGGTCACAGAATTTATAAAGAAGGCACAACTAGCACAGGATAATAAGGGGGGGTGGAGAGAGAGGGAGAATGATAGAAAGAAAGAAAGAAAGAAAGAAAGAAAGAAAGAAAGAAAGAAAGAAAGAAAGAAAGAAAGAAAGAAAGAAAGAAAGAAAGACAACTTTTCTACCCTACAATTTTGACAAGAAAAAGCACACAAAACAGAAGAATCAATCCAGATGAGAGAGGACAATGACATGTCTCAAAGAGCTGACTGATAGATGAGAAATCTGTCTGGCAGAGTATTTACTCCAACAGAAAAGAATGTTTTATCCAAAGGATTAAATTTTGCAGTACATCAGGACAGCTACCAATTGTAGATCCCATCACAGCCACACTGCCAGCCATCAGAACAGTTAAGAATGAAGGTATTTGCAGCAATGGTGAAATCTGAACCGGTTTGCTACAGTTATCTGACTGCGCATGCGTGTGGCGTGCTAAGTGTGTGCGCATGGCACCAAAGATACACTGTGTGCATGCACACCAAATGCGTGCTGCGCGTTTAAAAAGCTTAGTAACCGGTTCAGTTAAAAAGCTACTGGTTCAGTCGAATCGGTAGTTAAAAAAAGCTCTGATCCAACGATCACCTGTGCTGCGCAGTTTAGCTTTGCTAGAAAACAGGATTTCCTGCTTTCTAGCGAAGCTAAACTGCGTGCCACAACTGATTCCCCCCTCGCTGTTCTACTTACCTTCCCAAGCCTCCTTTTGGTGCATGTTGCGTGCATGCGCATGTGCAGTACGCGCCAAAAGGAGGCTTGGGAAGGTAAGTAGAACAACGAGGGGGGGGATAAGCTGTGGCGCGTGGTTTAGCTTTGCTAGAAAGCAGGAAATCCTGCTTTTTAGCAAAGCTAAACCGCACAGCACAGGTGATCGTTGGATCATAGCTTTTTTTAACTACTGGTTCCCCTGAACCGGAGCGAACCAGTAGCATTTCACCCCTAATTTGCAGCCCTCGCCAGTGCCAAAACACTCCTGTCCTACCTCACAATTCAAGAAAGAGCAGTGACATTTCTAGGAAACAACAAACGTAGCAACATCGTCATTCCATATGTAGCAAGAATATCTGAAAAAGCTCAAGGGGATTTTCAACCACCACAACATATATATGTACTTTAAACCCAAGAATACACTAAGTCAGAAGCGTGTCCAGCCCAAGACTAAAACACCCAGACACAAACAGCAATGTAATATACGCAATACAATGCAGTGAAACATGTGCAGATCTGTACATCGATGAAACAAAACAACCATTTCACAAGCACATGGCACAACATAGGAGATCAAACCCATCAGGACAAGATTCAGCAGTCCATCTGCATTTGAACAACAAAGGTTACTCTTTTGAAGATAGCAAAGGCCACATTTTGGATAGAGAGGATCATTGGTTTGAAAAAGGGGTAGAAGAATAATCTATGTTAGAATTGAACACTCCCCCCTCAACAGAGGGAAAGGAATTAGACACCACCTATTTCCAGTTTACAATGCAGCCCTTGCAGCAGTTCCAAAAAGATTCCACAATCAATTGCACCCTGAGGGCAAGCCTGAGAGCCTGAGCCATCCCAAGTGACCTCAACAGTTCTCAGAGAGAGTGTTAACGACCAGACGAAGGCAAAGAAATACAATCCTTCCATCCCACTCCCCACCATCCTATCAGAATCTGTTCTTCCATTTCCCCACCATCCAGTCTCAAGGGTCAGTACCTATCCTTCCATCCCCCCCACCATCAGAACTGATAAAGATTCTTGGATGAGAAGTGAAAGGTTTTATTCTCCTTCCTCAAAGAAAAAATAGCCCAGTTGCTTTTGAAGAAAAAAGCACCTTTGAGACAATTGTGGCAGCTTATTTCATGATTTGATGTGAATACCTGTATGGGTTCCTCCTCTGAACCAATACAACTTAGAACTAGTCACCTAACCACAGTTTAAAAAGTTACAATGGCTTTAGAAAAATTTACTTAATCTGTCCTCTAAGTTAAGGCTGTTGCACCAACCCTCATGGTCAGGTCATAGCATTTCAGGCACTTGGCAATTGCCTCACATTTACAACTGGTTGCAGTGTCACGGGGCACAAAGAATGCCCTTTGGATAAGCTGGATTCAGGTTTATAACTCTGTGATTCACTTAACAACAACTGTGACTTGCTTAACAACCATAATAAAAATGGTTATAAAATCAAGTCTGGTCACATGATGACTCAGCTTACGACCACAGTGACTTAATGACCAGAGTTCTGCGCTCATAAATTGTCATAAATTGTCATAAAGACTATCTGTATCTGACTAATATGAAAACAGAATACTTCAGAAACAATCCAGTAATTTTGCTACAGAAATTTTACATGCTTGAAAAATATGTGGGCTTTTAGCATCTAATCTTTCAAATTGGGTAGGTTTTTTTAAAATTAATTAATTAATTTATTTAATATTTGTTTGTTTGTTTGTTTATTTGGCTTCCATTTAATAGAATGGATTTGCTGTAGTTCGACCTCCTGGTCACCATGCAGAAGAAAGTACCCCTATGTGAGTATGTGACTGTGTTTGGACTGGGAATTTTCACTTAGATGTATTGCAATGTATTGGCTGCTTGTAATCTTCCAGAAAAGCCTTTGAAGGGGGGGAGTCTTTTGTTTTAGCAGTTGGAGAACTTAGGGTGGGGTTAAGGACAAAATGGATGCCATAAGATGTGCAGAAAGTTAAAGCATCCCTTCAGAAATGCCAAATATTTAATATGTTTTTCCAGTTGGTTTGGGAAATAAAGATATAAATAAAACACCATGAAAATTTAGCTTTGTCTTTCTGGCAGCATTTCTGTGTTGACTACTTAACGCCTGTGGTTTTTGGTTACTGAAAATAATATTTTGTAAATTGTAGCTTCCACCAAAAAGTTGTGGATGAAAACAGGATTCTGAAAAGATTCTTTTGGTCAATTAAGTGTTGTTGGGATTTAAAACAATAATTTGTCATATTGACCAAAAGTGGTTTGATTGTTGGTATTTTTAATATATAAAATATAATTGTATAATTTAATTAAAAGGCCTATACAGGAAATAAGCCTGTCTACATGTTGAATAGCAATAGACAAAATTGTAAAACTATTGTTACCATTGGAAGATTTTTGAAGCTTATATTCAGAATTTCATACATTCATTTATAAATTCCATTTCCTTTTAGGGGTTTTTGCTATTTTAACTCTGTAGCCATTTCCGCCAAACTTCTCCAGCAGAGACTGAATGTGAACAAAATCCTTATAGTGGATTGGGTGAGTGAACAAAAATTTGTTTTAAATACATTACCTTTAGGTTAAACAGGATCAGCCACCTGAGTATCCTTTTTTGTAGCTGCCAGGCCCATTTTCACAGACTCCATTTCCAATTTTTTTCCTACCGTGTTCTGTGGCTTGGGGGGGGTCAAGTGACTGAGTAGGTGTGGGCATGAGTTATGTCAAGTTGGTCATGCCCACTCAGTCACATGACCCCACCACCACCACCAAGCCGCGCCCACAGAACAGGTAGTTAAAAAATTTGAATACCACCACTGATCCAAAGTCTATCTACCTTGGTGCTATCTAAAATAGATAGCACCAATTTCAATGATGCAGAGGATATCCTCTCCCACGATCTTCAGAAGATGAATGACTACTTCAAAAAAATGGCCACTCCAACCTAGCCTAACAAAAACAGAGGTAGCCAAATTCCACCACACTAATAGGTATGCAAATTACCAGCCTTCAGTAAAGTTCTGGAACTGTATTTTACAATGTAATAATTCTCTGAAGTATCTGGGGGTAACATTGGACAGATCACTAACCTTCCAATAACACTAGGAAATATAACAGCTGCAAAATTGAAAAGCCCCAACAACCTGGGGTACTGATGCTAACACCCTATGGACAACAGCCTTGGCTTTAGTTTATTCCACAGTTGGCGTATGACTTTCATTTCATTTTCATTTTTTCATTTTATTAAATTTGTATACCGCCCTACTCCCGAAGGACTCAGGGCAGTGAACAGGCACAAAATAAATACAAAAGTTAAAAAACATAATTAAAACCAAATTAAATAATTTTGCCCGAGACAATTAAAATTCCCAATAATTTAAAACAAATTAAAATTTCAATTTAAAAATTTAAAAGAAGGGGAGAAAATTAGGCCAGGCCGGCCTGCTGGAATAGGAGTGTCTTCAAAGCACGGCGGAAGGTGCGCAGATCCGGGATCCTCCGTATCTCCGGGGGGAGCTCGTTCCAGATAGTAGGTGCCCCCACAGAGAAGGCCCTCCCCCTAGGGGCCACCAGTCGACATTATTTGGCTGACGGCACCTGGAGGAGCCCCTCTCTATGAGAGCGTACCGGCCAGTGGGAGGCTGTTTGTGGTAGTAGGCAGTCCCGTAAGTAGCCAGGTCCTAAGCCATGGAGCGCTCTAAAGGTGGTAACCAAAACCTTGAAGCGCACCCGGAAGACCACCGGGAGCCAGTGCAGCTCGCGCAGGAGAGGTGTCACACAGGAGCGCCATGTTGCTCCCATAACCACCTGCGTGGCCGCACTCTGCGCCAGTTGGAGCCTCCGGGTGCTCCTCAAGGGGAGCCTGATGTAGAGAGCGTTACAATAGTCCAGGTGGGAGGTGACGAGGGCATGAGTGACTGTGTGTAGGGAGTCCCGATCCAGAAAGGGACGCAACTGGTGAATCAGGCGAACCTGATGAAAGATCCTCCCGGTCACGGCCGTCAAGTGCTCTTCTAAAGACAGCCGTGAATCCAGGACGACACCCAAGTTGCGAGCCCTCTCCGTGGGGGCCAGCGATTCGCCCCCAATAGTCAGCGATGGCGTCAACTGACTATATCGGGATGTCGGAAACCACAGCCACTCGGTCTTGGATGGGTTGAGCCTGAGCCTGTTCCTCCCCATCCAGATCCGCACGGCCTCCAGACATCGAGACATCACTTCAAGGGCATCGTTGGGGTGGTCCGGGGTGGAGATGTACAGCTGGGTGTCATCAGCGTACTGGTGGTACTTCACCCTGAAACCACAGATGATCTCGCCCAGCGGCTTTACATAAATGTTGAACAAAAGGGGCAAGAGGACCGACCCTTGTGGCACCCCACATATGAGGGGCCTCGGGGTCGACCTCTGCCCCCCTGCCAACACAGACTGCAACCGGCCGGAGAGAAAGGAGGAGAACCACTGTAGTACAGTGCCTGCCACCCCTAACTCTTCCAACCGGTGCAGCATGATACCATGGTTGATGGTATCAAAAGCCGCTGAGAGGTCTAACAGGACCAGGACAGAGGAGCACCCCCTGTCCCGAGCCCTCCAGAGATCATCAACCAACGCGACCAATGCCTTTTCCGTGCTGTACCCGGGCCTGAAACCCGACTGGAACGGATCCAGATATGTCGTCTCATCCAGGTGCTGGGGAAGCTGTTGCGCAACCACACTCTCGACAACCTTCGCCACAAAACGAAGGTTGGAGACCGGACGATAATTAACCAACATTGCCGGGTCCAAAGAAGGCTTCTTGAGGACAGGCCTCACCACCGCCTCTTTCAAGGCGGCGGGGAAGTCACCCTCACCCAACGAAGCATTTATAATCCCCTGGAGCCAGCCTCGCGTCACCTCCTGGGAAGCCAGCACTAACCAGGAGGGACACAGGTCCAATAAACAAGTGGTCACGTTCAGTCTGCCCAGAATCCTGTCCACGTCCTCAGGGATCACAGGATCAAACTCATCCCAGATAACATTCTCAAGACCTGCCCCAGTCCCTCCCCCTGACTGGACACCCAGTCGGAGTCCAGATCTTCCCAGAACTGAGTGATTTTGTCATACAGATATTGAACAAAATCCTCGGCTCTACCCTCCAAGGGGTCCTCCCGCACTTCCTGGTGGAGCAGGGAACGGGTCACCCTAAACAGACTTAACAGTGCCCACACCAAAATGATAGATATCAAACTCAGCCAGACATCTCTGGTACATTGCATCCCACTCCTGTGTACTGGTTACCAGTACTTAGCAATATCATACACCCCACAAGACAACAAGCTCTCATTTACTTATGGTCAAGGATGTTGAACAACAAGGCCCTCTCTATTCACCAGGACAATGTGCAGCCCATCACAAGATTGAAATTGTAGGTAAACTTGGAAAACAGCTATTCAATTAACATCTACCCAGTTTAATCCCGAGAATGCCTGGAGAGAGGAATGGTCCAAAGTACATTCTTGTGATCCCTTTTACCAAATCACCTGGTTTTTACCTGCCTTGCTTTGTATGGTCAAAATTGAAGAGAATTAGGTGTGATACTGGAAGAAGTGCCTCTGCCCTATATCAGTGGGAATGGAAAAATTCTCCTTGTTATGATTGTGGTGCTGATATGCAAACTATTAAGCATATTATGTAAGATTGCCCATGACTGCATTCTCTGGTTCCCTAGAAGATCTGCATGAAGCAACTCCAGAGGCAATCACCTGGATAGCTGAATTGGACATCCAGTTATGAGGCCACTGCAATTTCTCCATAGAAGGGTTTTTTTTTACATAGACTGTGTATATGTGTTTACTTCTGTCATGTTTACATCGTACGCTAAATAGTAAAAACAATAATTTTGCTACTTCTTTAGATTGTCATTGACTAACAGATTACAGATTAACAGAGTTGGAAAGGACCTTGTAGGTCATCTAGTCCAACCCCCCCACCTAAGCAGGAGACCCTACACCATTTCTGACAAATGGCAGTCCAATCTCTTCTTGAAAGCCTTCAGTGATGAAGGCACAACTTCTGAAGGCAAGCTGTTCCAATATTTGATTATTCTCACTGTCAGAAAATTTCTCCTTATTTCTAGGTTGAATCTCTTCTTGATCAGTTTTCATCCATTATTCCTTGTCTGGCCTTCAGGTGCCTTGGAAAATAGCTTGACCCCTTCCTTTCTGTGGCAGCCCCTCAAATATTGGAAGACTGCTATCATGTCTTCCCTAGTCCTTCTCTTTTTTTTTTTTTATTGCAAAAGTTTTACAATTAAATTTTCTCCCCATTTCCCCCCCCCCAACCCTCCCTAACCTCCCTAACCACCCTAACCCTCCCTAACCCCCCCTAACCCTCCCCATCCCCCCCTAACCCCCCCTCCCCCCCGGACTTCCACAGAATATAATCCAATCAAAATCCCCTTTTTATAAAACTTGAACCCCTCCATCCCCGATATAATTTTCCATCTTCACAAAAATCAAATCTTTCTATCTTTATATAACATTTTCAGTTAAAAGCTATCTGATACTTCCTAGTTTGATATTTATTCTGTACATAGTCTATCCACTTTTTCCACTCCCATTCATAAGTCTCTTGTGAGTGATCTTTTAGATATGCTGAAATCTTCGCCATCTCTGCAAAACTGGCCATCTTCAAAATCCATTCCTCAATAGTGGGCACAGCTTCATTTTTCCAATAATGACCTATCAATAATCTTGCTGCTGTTATCATATACAATATCAACTTTGTTTCACCCAATGTAAAACCCTTAACTATACCCAATAAAAACAATTGTGGAGAAAACTGAATTTTTTTCTTTAAAACATTCTGCATAAACCACCAAATTTTTATCCAAAAAGCCTTCACTTTCTTACAAGTCCACCAGATATGATAATATGTAGCATCTAAGCAATCACATCTCCAACACTTTGGTTGAACATTAGGGTACATGCATGACAATTTCTTAGGGTCTAAATGCCATCTATAAAACATTTTATAAAAATTTTCCCTCAGATTCTGCGACTGTGTGAATTTAACATTCTGAACCCAAATTTTTTCCCATGTTTCCAACATCACTGGTTCTGCAAAATTTTGTGCCCACTTAATCATGCAATCTTTAACCAGCTCAGTTTCCGAATCCCTTTCTAACAAAACATTATAAAGCCTTTTAATATGCATTGGACCTTTCTCTTTTATATGTCTAACCAATTCCTCCTCATGCAACATAATACCAATTTTTTGGTCCTCTTTCCATCTCAGTTGAAGTTGGTTATACTGTAACCAAGTTAGATTAATCCCTTCGTCCAACAGTGTCTCTAATGTCTTCAGTTGCCATCTGCCCGCATCTGTAAAAAGAACTTCTTTATATAAAAACCCCCCGAGTGACATTATATTTGTATTCCACATGATATGACCAAGATCCAGCCGTAGCGGTATTTTGTAATCCCATTTGAATTGGTGCTTCTTCCAAACTCTCATCAAGGAGTCTCTAAGTATATGGCTTTTAAATACTTTATCCACTTTGTTTTCATAAAATAAGTAAGCATGCCAACCAAATTCAAGATCAAAACTTTCTATATTCAATATTCCAGTCTTTTTCCTTCCAAACCAATCACTTGCTTGAGTCAGAGCTGCTGCTTCATAATATAATTGTAGGTTTGGAAGTTTAAGACCTCCCCTTTCTGGAACATCTTGCATAATTTTCAATTTCACTCTCGGTTTTTTCTCGTTCCAGACAAACTTATTCAATCCAGTTTGCCATTCTTTCAAGCGTTTATCACTTTTAAGCACCGGAATCATTTGAAACAAAAAAAGAAATCTTGGCAAAATGTTCATCTTAACTGCTGCTATTCTTCCAAGTAAAGACAGCTGCAGTTTTTTCCAAGTCTCCATATCTTTCTGTATATTTTGCCACAACACCTCATAATTATTTTGAAACAATTTCATATTTGATTCTGCAACCTGAACTCCTAGATATTTAACCTTTGGTACAATCTCAAAACCTGCCCTCCTTTCAAGTTCGTGTTTTCGATCTTGTGTCATATTTTTAGCTATCATCTTAGTTTTTTTCTGGTTCAATCTAAATCCTGATACTGTACCATAGTCTTTTATAATGTCTTTCATCTGGATTATTGATTCCATCGGCTGTGTTAGGGTAACAACCATATCATCTGCAAATGCCCTTATTCTGTAATCCTCTTGCCTTATCACTATACCTTTCAAGATATTCAAGTCCCGTATTGTATTCAACAAGACTTCTAGTGTTAAAATAAATAACAATGGGGATAACGGACAACCTTGTCTTGTTCCTTTTTCAATATTAAAGTCTGTTGTCAAACTTCCATTAATAATAATCTGTGCCTTTTGCTCTTGATAAATTGCTGAAACCGCCTGTATAAATTGATCCCCAAAGTCCATCTTTTTTAAAGTCTTTAATAGAAAATTCCAGTCCACTCTATCAAAGGCCTTCTCCGCATCCAAGAAAACCAGCACTGCAGGGATCTGTTTGTTCTTCTCAAGATATTCCAATAAATCTATAACTTGCCTTACATTGTCCTTCATGTATCTGCCCTCTATAAATCCCGCTTGGTCATCATGAATCACCTCTTGGATAACTGGCATCAACCTGTTGGCTAGTACTTTTGCATATATTTTATAATCATTATTCAGAAGAGATATTGGTCTGTAATTCTCAGGTTTTTTAGGACCTGCTTGCTCTTTTGGTATCAAAGAAATGTAAGCTGTTTTCCATGACGGGGGTATTTTACCCCCTTGTTGTATATTACAAAATAAGTCTCTAAGATGCTCAACCATTTCTGCTTGCAAAATTTTATAATACACCGCAGTTAAGCCATCCATTCCAGGAGCTTTAGCTGTTTTCAGTTGTTTAATTACTGCAATAATCTCCTCAACTGTTATAGGATAATTCATTCTTTCCTTTTGTTGGTTGGTAATTTTTGTGACTCTTTTATTTTCTAAATATTTTTCTATAAGTCCATTCTGCATATCATCTTTAGCATATAGTTTAGTGTAATAATCTACGAAGACTTCTTTAATTAATTTTTGTTGAAAAATTTCTTTCCCTCCAATATCGATGCTATCAATAGTCCGTATACTCTGCTTCTTCCTTAAAGTGTAACCCAACCATCTGCCCGGTTTATTAGTGTTACAAAATGTATTATGCTTCGCATATTGTAAATTTGTTGCAGTTTGTTCAGCCATAAGCATTTGAAATTGATCTTTCAGAAGTTTTATAGCACCACGTATTCTTTCATCTGTTGGATTTTTAATAAGTAACTGTTCTTTATTCTTTATTTCTGCTTCCATTTCAGATCTTTTCTTTTGTCGATTCAGTTTGTGTTTAGAATTCATATGAATGAGTACCCCTCTCATATACGCTTTACTCGCATCCCACACTATTTCAATTGGGGTACCCTTATTCAAATTCATTTCAAAAAATTCTTTCAACTGCTTTTTAAGTTCTGTTATATTTTTTTCATATCTAAACAAATTTTCATTTAATCTCCATGATCTTCTCTCAATCTTTCGCTAAAAACTTCCTTGAGATCCCAATATTCCTTTGGGATTTTCTCTTCTCCCTCAATATGGTTAATGGCTACTGCCGCCCTTTCTGATTTTATGTCGTCTCTCAGTGGGGGGGCTTTCCTTTTCCGGAGTTGGTTCTGCCGTGCGGATGCGCAGGACCCCCATCTTCCAATTTACCCGTGGGTTCCATTTTCGAAGCCAGGGCAGTCCTAGAATGAGGGGTCTCTCCATACCAGGGGCTACAATAAATCTGAGATTTTCTACATGATTCCCCAGCTGCAGTTCAAGGGGTTCGGTCATAAAGCTAGCTGGGCCCCCTCCTGCAATCAACCCGTCTAATTGACAGAATGCAATGGGTCTTTTTAAAGTTTTTAGTCTCAGTCCCATTTCCTCCACTACTTTGGGGTTAATTATGCACCTAATGCACCCCGAGTCCAACAGGGCTAACAATTGTGCGTGAGCCCCTGTGGAGGGCACCCTTATTTCTACAGGGATGACTAAGGGTTCTTCTGTGTGACTCACCCGATCGTCGGTGTCGGAGTCTGAGTCCGTCTCGCTGTCGTCATCGTTGGTCGGAGTTTCCAACTCACCCTAGTTTTGGGGAGTGAACTCAATGACTTCTCCTTTCAGGGCAGTGCCACGGGTTTTGGCGGGTATTTTGTCGCCTTTCTTTTGGCCGGTCCCGGTAGCTTTTGGCGGTGGCTTGGAGAAACATTCGGCAGCCCGGTGACCCTCCTTCCCACATTTGAAACAGGTGAAGGGCTTTGACTTGGGTTTGAATTCGGTCTTCCCCCCAGTCATCTTTGGTGCCCCCTTACGTTGGAAAGAGGATGAGTGGTCCCCCATGCGCCTTCCTCGGAGTTCGCTCCGTCTCAGCTCGATCTCTACATCCTCAGCTACTATGTACCATCTATCCAAATCATCGAGGACCCCCATGCTTCTGCAGTCTCGATATATCTCTTCATTCAACCCATCCTTGAAACTCTCCAAAAGAGCCATTTCTGACCAGCCTGTCATATAGGGTGCCAGTTCACGAAACTCTTGGATATACTCTGCCACCGGCCTCCGGCCCTGCTGAATGCTCTTCATTCTGAGTCTCGCTTTTCGTTCAGCTAAATGGTCTTCAAAACGCCTCCTAAGGGCCCTCATGAACTGGTTGTAATTTCTCAGCAAGAGGGAGTTGTTATTGTGGAGAACCACCATCCACTCAGCAGCTACTCCCTCTAGGGCATTCGCGACGCTTCTGACTTTAGCCACCTCTGTTTCGTAGTCCTCCCCCCAATCCTGCATGTGATTCCACACTTGGGTCAGGAAAAATCCCAAGGCTTTAGGATTCCCATCAAAATTCCCAGGAAGGGGGGGGATTTTTGGCTTTTTACGTCTGCGGGGGGGGGGGCTGCAAGGCTGGGGTTCTCTGGCCGGCTGCATCTCTCCCTTGAGCTGCTGAAGCCTGGGATGTTTCTTCCTCAAAATCTTCTTCTCCCCCACAGGCTGTCTCTTCTGGCTCCCCCCTGGGGTCTACTCTCCCCTTCTGTACAGAAATTCCAAAAGACTCACAGTTTTTTCTGTTTTCTTCTACATCACGGATAAGCTGCAAGGCCTGTTCCATCATGAGACGTTCCTTTTGTTCCTGCATCCACACTGCCTCTTTTTTACGGGGTCTGGAAGTCGTCACTCCCCGGGGGTCTTCCCTCCAGTCCGGCAGTCTCCCCACTCCCTTCGACCATCTGGTTTCCTCCGGCTCTAAACGGAGTCTTTCCAACCACTCTGCATTCTCTTTTTCCGCTTGGAGGGCGGCGGCAGTCGAACTCGCTGCTCCCATCTTCTCTCCTCCATCACTGTCTCGATCTGACATATTTTGGATTTACAGTCCCCTCGGTTTTTGTCCGGGATGACTGGATGTGACTTCCAGCTTAATGTCAGGTATGCTTCCTTCAATATCCAGGAAAGGAAAACCCAAACTCAAACATTTTGAAGAGATTAGTACTTTTACTGAATATGAAAAGATCGCAACCCAGGTAAAGCTGGAAGTGAGCAAAATAGCATCTACTAAGCTTCCCCGCCCCCCCCCCCCCCGTGTCCATTGATCATCAGCCAATCCAAAGGTCTCCCAAAGATCAGGTGGCATCACATCTGGCAGCGTCATTCATCAGGAATGAAGAATCACTTTCGTTTCTTGGGAAGACACGTCCTACAATGGAAAAAAAACACCTCCTGCATCTTCCCCCCCCTTTCCCCCCTTAACTAATCCCTCCCCCGTTTCTTATGGCAGCTGAAGCAGGCAAAGCTGAGGCTGACACAGTCTCTATTTCTATCCATACTGGGCTATGGTGGGTTAGAGTTCTTGGAAAAATCTTTGTTCTTTTTGTCTTAACAAGTAAATCATCTGATAATAAAATAAAGTCAATCCTAGAAAAAGATCTATGTCTATCAGAGAAAAAAGTAAAGTCCAATTCTTTTGGGTTATGTATCCTCCAAATATCTTTTAATTCCAGATCTTCTTTCATGTCAAAAAAAGTCTGTGGTAGTCTAATCCTTGATTTCGCCAAATTCTTTTTATCTACTTTGGAATCAATTACTCCATTCCAATCTCCCATGATTAAAATAGATCTATAATCCCATTGCAATATTTTGGTGTGCAAAGTTTTATAGAAATGATCCTGTTGTTGATTAGGAGCGTAAATTCCAATCACTAGAATTTGGCCATTTACTGTGTGCAGTTCAATTGCTATGAACCTGCCGTCTTCATCTGCTTCTATAATTTTAGCTGACAGTCTTTTATTTATATAAATAACCACACCATTCTTTTTTTCCAAATTTGAAGCTATAAAATGTGTTCCTAGTTTTGAGTTTATCAAGTATTTTTGATCTTGTGTTCTGACATGAGTTTCTTGCAAACAAATTATGTGATTATTAAATTGTCTCAAATATGTAAATAATTTCTTCCTTTTCTGTGGTGAATTCAATCCATTCACATTCCAGGATAGAAACTTAATCGTCATGTAGACTTTTTTGAAGCGACGAGCAGAATTGCCGAATATCTTCCGAAGTCTTCGGCTTTGCTCCCCTCATGGCTTCACTTTCTTGTGTAGTACTTTTAACTCCCTTCTTGTACCTTGGGTCTTTCCTGTTGTTGCTTTTCTTTAAGTTGCTTGGAAATTGCTCGGGTTACACGCTGGTCTTTAGCTTCAGCCATCCGGACTAGGTCCAAAGCCACTTCTCTTGTAGTCAAAATTGGAGAAGATTCTAACAGGGGCTCCTCCAGAAAACCTCCTGTAGCACCCTGCATTTCCACTACCTCTGGTTCCACCTGCTTAAGCTGCTCTTCCATCTCTTGCTGAAGTTGCTTCTCTTTGTCGCTCTCCTTTATCTCCAGTGGATGTACGTACATCTACAGTGGATGTACGTGGGAATGGTGATCTCTCTTTAAGAACAGTAGAGTAGAAGTGTTCCGCTTTCTCAACAGTGTTTAATCGATGTCTTTCTCCATTATACCTCAAAATTATACCAGTTGGGGCATCCCACCGGAATGGAATTTGTTGTTTTTTTAATTCATTCACTAAAAAACCAAAATATTTTCTGTCTTTTAACATCTTGGGTGGTAATTCTTTATAAATTCCGATCTGAGCTCCCTCCACTTGCACAGCAGAGAGAAAAGACTTTTGCAAAATATCATTTCTCATTCTTCTGTCTGTAAAATATATCACCACATCTCTAGGCAGTTGTCTTTGTCTGGCCACCCATGAATTCACTCTGTAAATTTTGTCTATTTTGTAAAAAATCTCTTCAGGATTGATTTTTAACAGCACAGCCAGAGCATCAGCACAAATCTGTCTCAGGTCTTGTCGATCATTCTCTTTAATACCTCTAAGCCTTATGGCAAACTCCATGGACCTGAACTGCATCATCATAATTTTGTTTTCAACTCTCTGCATTTTATCATCAACATCAGAAATTTTGCAGAAATTTCATTTTAACATTCATTTCAGATTTAAATTCTTCCAACTTGGAATCCGTTCTAATAATAACTTCTGACAGGCCAGACACCACATTCATTAATTTATTAGTCACCTTGTCATATTTCTCTTGCACCACCTTCTTAATTTCATTAATTTCCTGCTTAATTTCCTGTTGTGATTTTTGAAATTTATCATCCAGAACCTGAGTAATAAAATCTTTTAAACTTTCAACATCAAAATCTTTTTTCTGACTCTGCTGACTGGGAGGAAGCTGCTGCTCAGGTTTACGTGTGGGGGATTCCCCCCCTGCTGCCTTTCCTTCCTGTTTCTTAGAAGCCATTCTGCCACGTAGACTAGCTTTTCTGAAAAAGGAGATCCTTTTTCCTTTTCCACCACCACAAAGTCCTCTAAAAAAATCCCCCAGGTTTAATCAAGTTGGGGATAGAATTAAACTGAAGCAAGCTCAGGCTTATTTTAAAAGTATTTTTCCTCTTCTCTTTTTCCTCCTTGTTACAAACAGCGCAACTTTGTAGCTAGTTAAAATAACATTACAAGTCCACTCTCATTCTCAGCTTGTTAACGCTGAAGCTGGGCGCCATTTTTCAAGCCGCTTTCACCCACTCGCACTTTTACTTGAATCAAAAAGTCACAAAAGCAATAATACTTGCAGTTTCTAGGTTTGAAGGTTCAAGTTGTTGTTTCCACTAATTATTGAAATTAATTTCATTTAAATTGAGAGGTTACTGCAGCTGACTTGCTCTGCGCAAGGCAGAGTCGTCCCACGCCGTCCGGAGTCTCAGCAAGTTGAAAGGGAGCCGCGCCTGTTTCCTCCCCAGTAGCGATTTTCTGGGGGCTCACAGGGGCTCAACCTGCTCCTTGCCTACTCTTCTCCTCCAATCCTTCAGATTTGGGAGTTTTCAAGCCGCTTCTTTGAGTCGAAGTGGCTCTACAGGCAGCGGGGCTGGCGGTCCAAAAAGAGGGACCGTCTTTCGTCGGTAGCAGACAAACCGGAAGTCCCCTAGTCCTTCTCTTCATTATAGACTAGCCATGTCCACTTCCTGTAACTGTCATATGTTTTAATCTCCAGTCCCTTAATCGTTCCGGTTGCCCTCCCTCCCTCCCTCTGAGAGATAAAAAACAGAAAAGGAAAAATTGGGGAGAGGGGATCAAAAAGAGGAAAAAGTTAAAAATTGAGAAGAAAAAAACTAAAGAAAATAGTTCATACAAATATAAAGTAAAATAACTTCTTATTCGGTTCAAACAAAAACATAAAACATATATAAAAATTTCAAATTAAGCAATTAGCATAAAATTATATAACAAAATAATCTCTTACTCTAAGTTTTAACATATAAAGAATATACAATGTAGATTTCTAGTAATAAGAAACAATATTTCTGTAATTGTAGATTTTTAGTAGTAAGAAACAATATTTCTGCAATTGTAGAATCAATTTCTAATCATTGAAGCCTAAGAGCAAAACCTTTTTGTCAAGGAGGAAGTCTGAAAGTGTTCTCTAAGCTAGATAAGCTTTCATCAAAGCATTTAGTTTTTCAAATCTACAAATTCCATTAATTTCACAATCCACTCTTCAATTGTGGAAATTTGTGTATTTTTCCACCTCTGTGCAAGTCTCTCCATTATTTTCATATGTATAAACAGAATCCCATGTTTTCCTTCAATTCAATTAATTGATACCTAAATGATACCTAAAAGAAAAGATTCTGGTTTCAATTTTACATCCATTTTTACTATTTTTGCAATCAAACATATCATACGCCAGCATTTCTTGGCAGTCTTACATGTCCACTAAAGATGATAAAAAGTATTTTCATATTGATTACATTTCAGCACATACACAAAGTTGAATAAAGGAAGATCAGATATCTTCACTTATACATCTTTGACAATTTCTCAGGAATTAAATACCAAGAATACATCATTTTCTAAAAAAACAGTTCTGTCAAATTATTTTTCAATGAAAATTTCAATCCATTAATCCAGATTTTTTTCCATTGATCGAGCATGATATAGACTTTTTTTTGCCCATTCTTTAACATATAGATCTTCCTGGTTCATTTTCAAGAACAGTTTATATACCTTGGCAATAAAATGTTCGTCATTAGTCGTACATAAGTGCCTTTCAAAGTCTATTTTTTCATCTACAAAAAACCCCCCTCTTTTTATTCAATTTCAATCTTTCTGCCAATTATGTATGGAAAGATCATTGACAAATACAACACTAGATTTTCTATGCCCAATCCATTAAATTGTCTGTCTTGTTCCTTCTCCAGTGAAAACAGCATCAAGCATTTACTGAATGCAAAAGCAAGAATGCAGCTTTTTTAACTATTGATTTTCTTTATTTACTCTATGTACAACAGCCTATCAGAATTACTTAAAATTAATAGCTTATCTTTCCCCTATTCATCTCTTAGGAAAAAATAAACTTGTTCAAAGGTGCAGGTTACAGAACCAAGACAAGCAGGCTTCTATTTGGTATCTTCAGAGAAAAAGGATGTTAGAAGGGAATTATATCCCTCCACAGATCATGTGGAATTCCTGAGCAATAATTATAGTCTTTGTCCACATATATTCATCTAAAAGTCTTGGAAATAAATTATTCCAGTTTAAATTCCATGTAAATGAACTCGGTAAAGAATATCTAGAAATAATAAGTGGAGAAATAAGTAACAACAATAGTATCTGCTATTTGTTTGTTTGTTTCCAACCTCAATTATTTTTACAAGTAACTTAAGGAAGTGAATGTATTGCGCACA
Organism: Pantherophis guttatus; assembly: GCF_059756535.1. Classification (NCBI taxonomy): domain Eukaryota; kingdom Metazoa; phylum Chordata; class Lepidosauria; order Squamata; family Colubridae; genus Pantherophis; species Pantherophis guttatus. Next base: position 180,002,103 of record NC_142063.1, on the reverse strand, counting down.
CATTCCTCTTCCTATTTTCCTATTTTTTTCCTATCGTATGAGATGAGTTGGGCTGAGAGAGAATGACTAGTTCAAGGTCACTCACCTGGCTTTCATGCCTAAGGCGGGACTTAAACTTGTTCATACAACCAATGTGTTGATGTGGAGTATCAGACCTGCCCCAGTCGGATTTCTTAGAAAAAAAAGACTCTCAAGTGATAGATTATTTTACTAAAGGTTGCTGGCTGCACTAAAGTCAGGCTAGAACTTATGTTCCTGCGCAAAAGGTTACAAATTTTCCCCCCTCAACCAAGTGCTCCCTCCAACCAGTTCATTTTTGGTCAATGGAGAGCTGCATAGGTGTTGTGAAAATCGCTTAGATCAGGGGTGTCAAACTCGATTTCATTGAGGGCCACATCAGGTTTGTGGTTGACCTTGGGGAGCCAGGTGGGTATGGCCAAGGTGAGTGTGGCTGGGATGGGCAGCTCGATATCGCTCATGGCTGGGGCGGCTGTGGTAGCCCGCATGGGGCTGGGGGGTTTCCATTGTATCCAGCAGAGGAAGGAGAGACCAGAGCAAGCCCCAAACCCTTGTCCACCAGAGGAGCCTTGCCATCCCTTTCAGGCCACGCGGAGGACCCCCAGACGACAGCACAGGCTGCCTGGAGCCCTGGGCAGTGGAGGGCAAGTGCCCAGCCTTCGCCAGGGGGCTGCGCAGCTGCACTTACCTCCTCCTTCAAGCTGCTGCTGATGTGCTCACTGTCCTTGGTCAGGTTGCTCATGGGGTGTGCAGGAGGGCAAAGTGTGTGGGTCAGAGGGAGGCCGTCTCCCTCTCCTTGTGAGGAGATCTAGCTTTGTAACCAAAGCATCCTGAGCAACAGGATGGAAGACCACCAGGAGAGGTCAGGAAGAGGGGACAAGGGGATGGCGAAAAAGTAGCAGGGCTGCTGATGGCCAAGTGCTAAGACAGGACTTCCCTCAGACACTCCCTCCCTCTCAGTATAACTTACTTACTTACTGTATTTTTCAGAGTATAAGATGCATTTCCCCCCCATAAAAGAGGGTGAAAATTTGGGTGTGTCTTATACACCAAATGTAGCCCCGCCCACCCACCAGCCCCCGGAAAATGGTCACATTGAGGCAGCAATAGGCTATGGCAATCCCTGCAGCCTGAAACAGCTGATCATTGGGAGGCTGATCCAACCGACAATCAGCTGCTTGTGCTAATCAGGCTGTGCTGAAGCTGAAGCTGTTTGCTGCAAGGAGGCAAATTGCTGGGAGGCAGAGACAAAAAAAAATTTCTGGTGCTAATCAGGCTGTGCTGAAAAAGAAACTGAAACAGGCTGTTTGCTATTTGCTGCAAGGAGGCAAATTGCTGGGAGGCAGAGGCAGGTTTTTTTTTCTTGTTTTCCTCCTCAAAAAAGGTAGGTGCGTCTTATACTCCGAAAAATACGGTACTTACTTATTTACTTACTTTTCTTCTTTTTTTTCTCTCTCTTCATTCTCCTTTCTTTCTTCCTTCCCCTTTTGAGGGAAAAAGAAGTTTTTCCTCTTTCTCTTTCTCCTTTCCTGTCTCTTCTTGATGCTCAAATGCAAAAGGGGAAGCATTTCTTGATGCCTCTTTGCTGTGATCAAATGCCACTTTTGCTAGTAGTTTGTGGCCACTTAAAAGACTGAGAACAAACCAGGCTAAGTTTATCCTGTGCTGTGGCTGTACTGTGATAGTTGATCAGAACTCCTCTGTTTTTTATGTGCAACAACTTTAGCACTTAGGAATGAGGTAAGTTATTTGCTTTTCTATATTCTATATATATTGCTTAAAAGGTCTGTCCTGTAGGGACCCTGCCATGGTCTAATTCAAACTGGAAATATAGCAAAGGAAAATATTTTTCCCCACTCTGCTTTGTCTTGTTTTTCCCACTGGAAATGGCTGTTTGCAACACACAAGGAGGGAATATTTTGTTAAGAGCTCACAATTCAAGAATACCAATGTTAACTTGGATTGCCAACAAAGTTCTGTCTGTGACAAAAGAGAACACAAAATTGCTGTCTCCTTTGAACTGGGGCATCTCCAACCAAGTTGCCTTTCCTTCCTTCCTTCCTTCCTTCCTTCCTTCCTTCCTTCCTTCCTTCCTTCCTTCCTTCCTTCCTTCCTCTTTCCCTCCCTCCCTCCCTTCCCTGTTTTCTTTTTTTTTTTTTTTAAGCTGCCAGAGGCTCTGGACAAAGACTTCCCATTTTGACCTCTTTCCCATCGTTCCCTCTGCACCTGATGGACCTCTGTGTGATGGACCATGCAGAGACAGCAATGGGGGAGGGATCAAAATGGGAAACCTCTGTCCGGAGCCTCTGGCAGGTTAAAAAAAATTACCTGCGGAGCAGTGGCTTCCCTTTTTGTCTACCCTCCCCTCCGTTGCCTTTGTTCTGCTTCTGAGTTCTGCTTCTGCCTCCTCCCACAATGCCAGAAGCCACACGCCATAGCTGCTCATCTGCCGCGTCCCCCCCATAACCCTGGTGATCGCACCTGGCAGGCAGAGCCCCATGATCTAAAGGTCCCATTCCATCTCATTCCCATCTCCTTCCTTCCTCTGTGCTCAGGAAGGGACGAGGGGAGGGGGAGAGATTGGCAGCATGACTTTCCCACATGGGAACAGAGTGGTTCCAGTGAAAGGCCTGCAAGCAGGGCATGAGATACTGGTGCGGCCACGGGGTTGATCTGCAACTTAGTTCCATCCATCCAGGCTGGACTGCAGCCAGCTTTAGATCTGTGGCGCTACCTCGGCCCTGCCCCCTGGGCATGTGCACAGGAGGCGGCAAGCGCGTGAAGGTAGGCATCCTGGTGAAAGGGAAGCGCTCAGAATGGAGTCCCCAGGGATGCTGGGCCCCTCATGCACGCTCACCACCTCCTATGCATATGCCCACGGGTTGGGGCCAAGGCAGAGCTGCGGATCTAAGTCTGGCCTGGATGGACGCCACCAGGTTGCAGATCAGCATCTGGTCACTTTCAGTGATGTTAGTCCTATATAGGAAACGAGGAGAGGGAGAAACAAATACAAACACATAATTAATCGATGATCACCAAGGTTTGTCCAGGTATTGTTTGTGGAACTTTTTAAGCAGTTCTAATATGTTTGGAGTCCATCCATTCAGTTTCGGAGAGAGGGAAATCCTCCCAAGCCACTAAATACTGGGATCTCCCTTGGTATGTGCGGGAGTCCAAAATGTCCTTCTTTAATATGCTGTTCCCCTTCAATCATGATGGGATCAGTAGCAGGTTTTGTTGCTGGACTTAGGAAAGAAGTGATTTCCGGTTTTAGGACACTGCAGTGGAACACTGGATGAATGCACCTAAGGGTTTTTGGTAATTCAAAGTCAACTGTCATAGGGTTAAATAACCCTCTTTATAAGAAAGGCCCAACATACTTTGGACCCAAGTTTTTGGAGGGCTGTCTAGATTGCAGATATTTCATGGACATGTAGACTCTGTCCCCAATTTTTAAGTCTCTTGGTTTTGAACGCTTCTTGTCAGCTTGGTTTTAAATGCTTCCCTCACCTCTTCCAAAGCTTTTTTGTCATTGCTCCCTCCATTCAATCCCTAGAAAAGAACAACCCTTGACGCCATAGATTTGGAGAAAAGGTACTTTTACTTAGGAATGAACTGAATACAATCGTCAGGCAAGACCTGAAGCAAAATTTGCATGAAGAAACAAATTGAAGCAAACCCCCCCAGTATCCAGGCAACTAGAGTTCAATCATCGGCCAAGAAGATGTTTTGGGGAAGCTTCTGGTCCAGGTGTACTGTTCCTCCTTCATGCATTCTGAAGCCAGGACACTTGGCATTGAAAATTTTAAAGAACCCAAGTTGTCCTCTTTGAGACTTGGCTTCCTCATCACTTTTCAGAAATTCTACTTCCCCCTCCTGCACACTTCCCCTCCCAAATGCCCACTGCTTCTTCCCCCCCCCGGTTTCCATGGCAGCTGACAGCAAGCTTGAAAGAAAGCAAAAATGCAGGCTGACATTCAGCCACCTGTAACAGAGACTTTAGTTCTAAAATAAGAAAACAAAATACAAATGGATAAAACACAGCAATATAACCCAACTAAAACTGCTAATCCATTCGGATTTCTCAGGGTATTTTCTATGAAAGGTTTGGAGAAGTTTAGGTGCCCAGACATTTGGATTGCGAGGGGGGGATGCTTCCATAAAACAAGGTACTGGATCTTCCCTTTATGTTTCCTAGAATCTAAAATCTCCTTAATTTCAAAATGATGCTCTCCTTCAATTAAAATGGGCACAGGCAGGTGTCAGGTGTAGGGAGAAGGGGAGATTTCCCTTCACTTCCCCCCACCACCACATCACTAATATCTGCTTGAAGAACCAAAGGAGCATTTGGGTCAGGGTTGTGATGACCCAGAGCACGGCACAGAGATAACACAAATAGCTGGCAGTTCAAATAGCCCCTTTATTGCTCCAAATCTCCCCAAACGTTCCCACGTTACTGACAAGTTTTAAAGCAGAGTGAGAACACACCTCCACACAAACCAAAACAGCCTCTGGCTGCAATTAGTTCAACCCTGCAGCTGTTTGCACCCAGGCTGCATGGCAATAAATCCCAAACATATTTGACAAAACAAGAGCCAAGCAAGGAGTTCAGGGAGCAGAAGATCCAGATAATTAGTCCAGAATGCCAACAAGGAATGCAAGGACTCTTGGCAAGTTCTTTTTTTTTTTTTTTATTGAAAAGTTTTATAAGAAATACAAACATTTTCACCCCCCCACCCCTCCTTCCCCTCCCTCCCCCCACCCCCCTCCCTAGACTTCCCAGAACAAGCACAGGGTATAGCATTCACAAATCAAAAACTAAAATATGCTAACAAATTATTACATTTCGTATTCTCCCTAGGTCCTTAACTCCTTATAACTCCAAAAAAAAAAACCCCCAGATATAAACTACTTAAAATTATTTCATTCATAAGCTATATGAATCTTCTTATTCGGATATTTCTTCTGTATATAATCAATCCATCTTCTCCATTCCGATATATATCTCTCATTTGAATGGTCTTTAAGGTATGATGAAATTTTTGTCATTTCTGCCAAATGCACAACTTTTAATGTCCATTCCTCAATGGTGGGTGGATCTTCCTTCTTCCAGTACTGTGCCACCAGTAACCTGGCAGCCGTTATTAAATTCAAAACCAACTTAGTCTCTATTACAGTACAATCCGTAACTATTCCCAACAGAAAGAACTGTGGTGTGAATTTAATTTTTTTCTTCAAAATGTTTTGAATAATCCACCATATTTTTATCCAAAAAGCCTTAATTTTTTTACATGTCCACCATATATGAAAATATGTAGCATCTTCACACTCACATCGCCAACACTTGGGTTGTAAGTTTGGATACATACAAGCTAGTTTTTTTGGATCTAAATGCCATCTATAAAACATCTTGTAAAAATTCTCCCTTAGATTTTGTGCTTGTGTAAATCTTACATTTCTAACCCATATCTTTTCCCATGTTTCCATCGTTATTGGTTCACCTACATTTTGTGCCCATTTTATCATACAGTCTTTAACTAAATCTGTTTCTGAATCTATTTCCACTAATGCATTATACAACCTTTTTATATGCATTTGACCTTTATCTCTTATTTGCTTTATCAAATTCTCATCCTGCTGCAAAATAACAGTTTTTTGATCTTCTCTCCATCTGGCCAGCAACTGTCCATACTGAAACTAAGTCTTAATAATCCCTTCTTCTTTTAATTGCTCCATATATTTTAATTGTAATCTAACTCCTTCCTTATAGAGGAGTTCCTTATATGTAATCTTATCTTGCTTTTGCTCTAAATTTATGTTCTCTATCGCGTGTCTGGGTGCTGTCCATATTGGTAACCTATCATTTAATTTATATTTATACTTTTTCCAGACACGCAATAGAGCATTTCTTAATATATGACTTTTAAAAGTCTTATCTACTTTCTTATCATATACTAAGTAAGCATGCCAGCCATATACCAAACCATATCCTTCAATATTCAATATCTCTTCCTCCGTTAGGTTTATCCAGTCTGTGATTGCTGAGAGGGCAGCGGCTTCATAGTACAGTCTTAAATTGGGCATCTTAAAGCCACCTCTTTCACGAGTATCTTGCAATATCTTTTGTTTAACTCGTGGTTTCTTCCCTGCCCACACAAATTTATTTATGCCCTTCTGCCATTCCTTCAAGTTTTCATCTTTTTTAAGTATAGGTATCATTTGAAAAAGAAATAAAAATTTTGGTAAAATATTCATTTTTACAGCAGCTATCCTTCCCAGCAAAGACAGTTGTAGTTTTTTCCAGTTGTCCATCTCTTTCTGTATTTTGTGCCATAATGGTTCATAGTTGTACTGATATAATTTCATATTTGCAGTCATAATATAAACCCCCAGATATTTAACCTTCTTAACTACTTCAAATCCTGTTAACCTTTCTATCTCTTCTTTTTGGCTCCTAACCATATTTTTAGCTATTATTTTTGTTTTAACTGCATTTATTTTAAAACCAGATACTTGTCCATATAAGCAGGTTATATCCATCAAGGCTGTAATCGATTGTACCGGTTGGGTTAAGGTAACAACCAGGTCATCCACAAATGCTCGTAACTTGTACTCATGCTGTCTAATTTTAATTCCCTTTATTGTATTCATCTCACGTATCTTGTTTAATAAAATTTCCAGCGTCAAAACAAACAATAACGGAGACAAGGGACAACCTTGCCTTGTTCCTTTTTCTATGTTAAAAGCATCTGTTAAACCACCATTAACTATTATTTGCGCTGTTTTTTTTATATATATATATATTTTTATTGAAAAAGTTTTTCAAATACAAATTTTTCCCCCTTCCCCCCCCCCTCCACCCTAACCCCCCCTCCCCCTCCCCTCCCCCTATGGCTTCTCCAAAATAAAACCCAAATTAATAACAGATTATATAATACTTTACCATCCTTTTGTACCACCCCCCATATACTAACCCTTTCTTTCTAACAATATTATTATATCCCCCTTATACTATACATTTCAAAAACAACATTCAACTGTAAAATTATATAATAAATTCTAATTGCGCTGTTTGTTTTTGATATATTGCCTTAATAGATTGTACAAATTGTTCTCCAAATTGCATCCTTTCTATTAATTTTAGTAAAAATTGCCAATTCAATCTATCAAAGGCTTTCTCAGCATCCAAAAACACTAGCACTGCGGGGACCTGGTTGTTCCTTCCCAGATACTCTAATAAATTAACAATTTGCCTTACATTACTCTTCATTTGTCTACCATTTATAAAACCAGTTTGATCATGGTGAATCATTTGCTGCATGACTATCATTAATCTATTTGCCAAAATTTTAGCAAATATCTTATAGTCTGTATTTAATAATGAAATCGGCCTATAATTTTTAGGATCTGTATCATCATGCCCTTCTTTTGGGATCAACGAGATAAATGCTATCTTCCAAGTTGGAGGTACCTCTCCTCCCTGTTGTATATTGTTAAATAATTCTTTCAATGGTTCTACCATTTCCTCCTGTAGAGTTTTATAATAAATAGCTGTCAAACCGTCCGTCCCAGGAGCTTTGCCCACTTTCAACTGCTTAATTGCTAACACAATTTCCTCGGAAGTTATCAATTGATTTAAACTATCCCTCTGCTCATTTGAAATTGTATAAATATTCTCTTTCTGCAAATATCTATCTATATCTATATCTTTAATTTTATCACCAGTATACAGCCTCGAATAAAACTCTAAAAAAGATTTTTTAATCAGTTGTTGCTCATAAACCTCTTTACCCTTATATTTTATTTTCTCTATTGTCCTTGATTTTTGCTTTTTCCTTAACAAATATGCTAACTACCTGCCTGGTTTATTGGCATTGTAAAAAGTATTATGTTTTGCATATCGTAAATTAGTTGCCACTTGATCTGCTATTAACATTAAATTGACCTTTCAATAAATTGATTGCCTCTTTGATTTTCTTATGTGTTGGATTAGCTATTAAAGCCCGTTCCTGTTTACTAATCTCATCTTCTAATTCTTTTCTTTTTGCCCCCTGTTTCTTTCTGTATTTATTATTCAAATATATCAGAATTCCTTGCATATATGCTTTACTTGCATCCCATACCATTTCCATAGATGTGCCCTTTTGCATATTCATAACAAAAAATTCTTTCATAAATTTTTTACACTGTTTTACATTTTCTTCATACCTAAACAAATTATCATTTAACCTCCAGGACCTCCTGGGCCCTTTCCCATACTCCAATTCCAGCCAAACTGGACTATGGTCTGTCAATGTTCTTGAGCAAATCTTCGTATTCTTCACCCTAGATAAAAGATCATTAGTAATTAATATAAAATCAATCCTTGAAAAGGAATGATGTCTGTCTGAAAAAAAAGTAAAATCTTTTTCTTCCGGGTTTCTTTCACGCCAAATATCTTTCAACTCCCAATCATCCATCATTTCCCAAAACACTTTGGGCAATTTTACTCTTGTTAACACGTTTTGTTTAGGTCCCTTTTGTCTTTTTTAACGTCCAAAACACCATTCCAGTCCCCTAACAGGATACAAGTTTTATATGCCCACTATGTCAATTTCGAGTGTAGTAAATTATAAAAATTTTCTTGTTGTTGATTCGGGGCATAAACTCTGATTACAAGTATTTTTTCTCCTTTTATTAAAAGTTCTATCGCTAAAAATCTTCCTTGGTCATCTGCTTCAATTAATTTAGCAACTAAGTCTCTTTTCAGATATATAACTATTCCATTTTTCTTTTCTGGTGCTGCTGCTACATAATGTGTACCAAGTCTTGCATTTATCAAATATTTTTGATCTTGTATTCTTATATGAGTCTCTTGTAAGCAAATTACTTCGTTCTTAAATTGCTTAAGATAGTGAAATATTTTTCTTCTTTTCTGTGGAGAATTCAAGCCGTTAACGTTCCAGGTCAAAAATCTAGTTCCCATCTCTGGGCCTTTGGAGCCTCTGGAGCAAATCCTGATGATCTGATCTCATTTGACTTTTAGTTCTTGCTCCCCCCACTGCTCCTGTTTTAGTAGTATCTTGGATCATTTCTTGAGTTACCATCTGGGATTGTTGCTGTCTTAATTCTTCCTTGAGTCTAGCTGTCACCGATCTGGTCTGTCTTTGATCCTTTGGTTCCTGCAATAAATCAATTAGCGCCAACTCTTGGGCAGCCATTTGAATTTGTAATATTTCTTCTTGACCAGCCAAAGCTCCCCCCTGAACTACTGTCAGTAAGTCTTCTGTCTCACCTTCCATTACTTCCTTCTTTCTTTTGCCTTCTAGTGATTTAGTTGATTTGGGTGTACCAGCCTTTAATACATTAATATAAAAATATCTTGCTTTCCAAATTGTATTAAGCCGATGCCTCTCTCCTGAGTAAGTCACCACTAGTCCAGTTGGCACCTCCCATCTGTACTGTATCTGGCATTTTCTCAGTTCATCCACCAGAAAAGCATACTCCCTTCTAGCTCTCAAGATCTTAGGGGGGATTTCTTTCATTGTCATCACTTCCTGGCCTTCCACCCGAAGCTTGTTTTTAAAAGTAGCCTGTAAGATTTCATTACGTACTCTCCTTGTAGTAAAGTATATCACAATGTCTCTTGGTAAATGTTTCTGTCTAGCAACCCAGGAATTAACGCAGTACAGTTTGTCAATCTGCCAGCCCAGATCATTTTTTGACTCCCCCACCAGCGGTGCTAATGCCTCTGACATCATTTCCTTCAAATTCTCTTGTTTATTCTCCTTCACCTCTCTAAATCTTAAAGCAAATTCCATATCTCTGTATTGTATCATTGTTACATCATCTTCAGCCCTTTGAATTCTGTTTTGGGCTTCTCCTAATTTACTATCCAAAATTTCCGAAGATTGTTTAATTTCCTCAACTCTATCATCCACCATTTCAATATTGCCTGCCAAACACTTAAATGCCATTAATACATCATCCCTAATCTTCTGATTGCGAGTTGCAATCTCATCTGACACAGCCTGTATTTTTTCATTAGTTTCCTTAATTTTTTCATTAGTTTCCTTAATTTTTTCATCAATCACATCAACAATTTTATTTTGGGTGACTTGGAGGGCTTGTTGTAACATTTCCAACGTTAAAATCTGTGGATCCGCTGGAGGAGCAAGAACTTGTAATCTAGGAATATGAGCTGGGGAGCTGCCAGCACTCCCCGTTCCTTTAGTGGGAACAGTTCTTACAGACTTTGAGGCCATTTCCAGTTTAAAATTAGTCTTTGTATTTAATCAGAGCCAAAAAGAAAAGTTCCTCAAAAGATTTCCCAATATTAATTAACGTTTAAAGTCCTCCTCCTGTCAGCACAAAAGCTTTTTTAGGCGAAGGGCGGCCAACAAAACGAAACTTTTCCTGTAGCTTTCCGTTTCCCCCACTCTTTCAAGCTTCAATCACCATTTTGTTGCAAAATGCTAAGTAGTTACTTCCGAAGGAGGCTCAAGACTTTGGAGTTAGGTAAAAAAATACTTGCAGTCTGATTTCTCCTTGCTCATTCCGCCTGCTGTTAGTTCAAGATGTTGATTCCCTCATTTCCATTCAGCAAAATTGGTCGCGGCTTCTAAATCCACTAATTAGCGGAGACGTCCCTGGTCTGGAGCGGCTTGACAGGCTTTTAGGGAGCGCATACCCTTCGCACCCCAGGATCTTTCCTAGGGCATTCGGGGGGGCTCTACCTCCACCTGCCTGCTCTTCTCTCTCCCCTTTGCCCGGGGAGAGAATTCCAAGCCTCCAGACAATGTTTGTCGGCTGTTCTGGGGCTTTAACGGAGCCAGGGAACGGACGCTCTCAAAAGAACGTCTTTGAGGCTCGCGGAGCCAACAGGAAGTCCACTCTTGGCAAGTTCTAATGTCGACACACAACACTTCAGGAACTCAGTGTTTGTTCCCAACAAATGCCCCTCCCCACGGGGTCTCCTTAAGTCTCATTCCCTAGATGTTCCTGGTAAAGCTGAGCGTGGCACTCTCCTTGCACATGGCCTTCTCTGCCTACACTGATCCCACCTTCTCTGCACTCTCTTAGCCCTTACATCAGGAGGGGGTGGTTCTTGCTCCTCGTCTGAGCTCTGTCTCTCCTCCCTGCCTGCAGGTCTTGCTAAGCCTTGCGAACAGCCTTGCCTGGACTGACTCTGCCCTTCCTCAGTTTCCTCCAAGGCCAATGGAGCTGCCCTCTCACTCGCTGTCAGTTCTTGTTCCAGCTTATCTTCCGCTGCACATTCAGACAAGGGCATGACAGGGTATTTTAGACATGGTGTTTAGGCTCTGCTGCAAACAGGCATTTGAGTTTTTTGAATGCCACTTGGCATTCCGTTGTCCATTTCAGTAGTTTGGGCTTTCCCTCCCCCTTTATCTTCAAATTGGTGATGGGGAGGCTACCTGGGAAATATATAGGATGAATTGGCAGTAAAAGTTCGCAAATCCCAGGAAGCTTTGAAGTTCCTTCTGGGTGCAGGAGGTGTCCACTCCAAAACTGCCTGCACTTTTTCAGGATCCATTTCTATCCCTTCATGGGAAATGCAGCACCCAAATAGTCAATTTTGCTATGGTGAAATTCACACTTGGACAGCTTAGCATACAATTGAGCATCCCGGAGTTTTTTGAGCAGAGCCCTGACCTCACATGTTCCACCATGGTCTTGAATAAATCAAAATGTCATCTAAATAGACCAGGACTCCCTTATGGGTTCATGCTGTACTTCATTTATCAGCTGCATAAATATATCCAGGGATCCCTGCAGCCAAAGGGGAAAAGTCAGAATTGGAAGCACCACAAGGGACAATTGAAAGCTGTCTTCCACTCATCTCTCTCCTTGATCCTAACCTGGTAATATGCTTCTCACAAGTCCAATTTGGTAAAAATCCTCCCCTTTGCCAAATAGGCTAGCATATCCTTCATTAGGGGCAATGGATAGACATTTTCCACCCAAACAGTGTTTAGCCTATGATAGACAAAGGAACCCATCCTTCTCCCTAAACAGCACCAGGGCAGCCATTCGTGAACTGGTGGGTTGTATGAAACCATGCTCTAGGTTTTTGTCTATGAATGTCCACAGTTCCTCTAATTCTCAGGGGGTCATAGAATACAGTTTGGGCTTGGGCAATTTAGCCCCCAAAAAGATTTCAATGGAGCAATCAGTCGGGCAATGGGGTGGGAGTGTGTCTGAGCCCTTTTCACTAAAAACATCTGGTAAGTCCCAATATTCTTTAGGAATTTGGGGACCACCCTTGAAGCAGTCCTTCATCACATTCCCACCTCTCTTCTTGGCTTCGCCCTCAGTGTTTTAGTGGTAGGGACCTCAAGTTCTCCTTTATTTTCCCGACTCACTGAATCTTTAACATCTTCTTTCTCTAGTTTATATAAGGATCCATCCAATACGAGGGGGCTCTCCATCAGTGGTGAAATCTAAAATTTGTTACTACCAGTTCTGTGGGCGTGGCTTAATGGGGGGAGTAATGTGACTGGGTGGGCATGGCCAATTTTTTTTTTCTTTTAAAACCATTTTTTCTACAACCACTTTGGCGAAGAGATTGCAAAAAAATGCTTTCAAAAGGCTCTGACGATCCCAGCTGAATTGCCTGATCGGCAGAGGCTTTTTTTTTTAAATGCCTCTGACGAAGCATTTAAAGAGGTTGTAGAAAAATGCTTTTAAAAGCTTTTGATGATCCCAGCTGAGCCGCACGATCATCAGGAGCTTTTTTTTTTTTCTTTTAAAAGCATTTTTCGGCCGAAGAGGTTGTAGAAAAAATGCTTTTAAAAACTAAAAAAAAAAAAGGCCTCTGATGATTGTGCGGCTCAGCTGGGCATGGGGGGGGGCAGGGATTTTTGCTACCGGTTCTCCGAACCACCCGCCTCCATTGCTACCGGATCGGGCGATCTGGTCCAAACCGGGAGCATTTCACCCCTGCTCTCCATGCCTGACAGCACAATAAAGTTCAAGGTTTCTATATGAGTTCCTACTCCAATTTCTATTGATTCGGTGACAATAGAAGGCTACCCCTGCTACCGAGCCATCAAGCTGGCAAAAAGCCACCTGCACTTACGTTGTTTGACTCTTAGACCTAGTTTCTGAACTAGGGCAGGGCTGACTAAGCATCTGGTTCAGCCTGAGTCCAGGCAGGCTACCAAACTCTCTTTGGGCCCTGAGGATGGCACCAGTTCTATAGGAATGGTTACTTAAGAGACCCTCTCATTCCACTGGGATTAGCCTGCCCCACCTGTGCCAGCAGAGGAGGCATGCTCCTCTGCATGCATGCCCTAACCCCATTGGCCCCAGTATTCCAGCCAGGGGGGTCCAGGAGCAGGGCCTTCTCTTCTGTTGCATCTGCCCTGTGGAACATTTTGCCCCTTCCCCTGAGTAAGGTTGGCTACAATCCTCCCCACCTTCTATAAGAGCCTAAAGACTTGGGTCTGCCAGTTGGCTTGGTGCTCCAATGGGAGAATATCACAGTGGAGGTGGTTGATTGATTAACAACAGAGCCTATCTTCCCCTTATTCTCCTCCTATGTTCCCTATCTTTTAATTGGGCCACTGTATTTGTGTGTGCTTTTATCTTTGTACAGTTTTTATTTTTAAGATTGTAAGCCTCCCAGAGTTAACCTAAGATAAGATGGGCAGCAAATAAATGTTATAAATAAACAAACACAAAGTTATGAGCTTTACTCTTATGAGATATTCAACTCCAAAATGTACATTACAGTTTGTGGGATGCGACTAACGCATCCATTTATGACAATTTTAAAACTGTACCTTTGTTTTAGGAAAAGCATGGTTGATTTAAAATCACAACATATTCTGAGATGTGATCCAAAGCATACCATGCTACATATAGTTGGACTATTTACTTCCATAATTGATCCATTTTAAGAGGTTTTCATATACAGAGCCACTTGTAAGTAACACTTCTGATGTACTGCAATGTCTGTCATTTAAGGATGTACATCATGGAAATGGTACGCAGCAAGCTTTCTACAATGATCCCAATGTCCTTTATATTTCACTACATCGCTATGATGATGGAAACTTCTTTCCAGGCAGTGGAGCCCCTGATGAGGTAATAATATGATAAATATGTATTTTCAGATTTTTTTCTAATACAGTCCTACAACCTGGAATTTCAAGTGATAAAATGCTGGGTCTTACAATGCAAGTGAGAGAATCTGATTTCTTCCATTTTCAGAAGTAAATGTTTTAGCTTTTAATTCTCTAAAATTGCTTAGTCCCACCCCTCAAATCCATGGCAGCTAATTTAACTGTGACAACATAAATTCTTCATATTTTGGATTTTATCTATCTCTATATAAAATTTAGATATAGCAATAGCATTTAGATTTATATAGCACTCCATAGTGCTTTACAACACTCTCTGAGCAGTTTACAGAGTCAGCATATTGCCCCCAACAGTCTGGGTCCTCATTTTACTGATCTCAGAAGGATGGAAGGCTGAGTCAACCTCCAACCCTGTCAGGATCGAACTTCAGACTGTGAGTAGAGTTAGCCTGTAACCACTGCACCATCAGGGCTCTTGATGATATATAGCTAGTCCTTATGACCACAAGTGAGGCCAGAATTATGTTGCTAAATGAGAAATTTAAGTGAATTTTACGATTTTTCTTACCACAGTTTTAAAATGAATCACTGCTGTTTTTAAATTAGTAACACGATTAAGTGAATCTGGCTTCCCTATTGACTTTTGCTTGTCAGAATGTCACAAAAGGGTATCACAAGACCCTAGGACACTGCAACTGTCATAAACAACAGTTGTCAAGCATATGAATGTAAATCACGTGACTGTGGGGATGCTGCAAAAGTCATAAATGTGAATAATGGTCATAAATCACTTTTTTCAGTGCTGTTGTAACTTTGAACAATCACTAAACAAACTGTTGTAAGTCAAGAACTACCTGTATACTGTATATATGAGAAAGAGAGAGGTCTGCAAGGTACAGACTACACATACCTCAGAGACAGTCTAACACATAGTGGTAGGATGTACAGGCAGGAATAGCATATACTGAACAACACAACCACATACCTGGCATAATGTACAGGAACATCTGCACAGAGTATGGGTTAGACTGTTCCAGGTCCAGATGAGAAATTCTACAGAACATTGTGGAGAATAATAGGACTAAGATCCTGTCAGGTTTTCAGATCCAGATGGACAGGCAGGTACTAGCCAATCAATAAAACATTGTGGTAGTAGACAAGGACCAAAAAACAGCAGTAGTGATAGATGTAGGGATACTAAATGACAACAACATCAGGAAGGAGTATGAAAGACTATAGGAAGTATCAGGGCCTGAAGGGGGAACTAGAGAACATGTGACAAATAAAGGCCAAAATGGTGATAAGAGCACTCAGGGCTATAACAGGAGTTAAGCTGGGAGAATGAGCAGATCCCAGGAAGAACATCAGAGCTTTCTTTCCAGAAGAGTTGTCAGCCACTGTCTCTCAGACCTAGGAAGCAGACAATGGCAAATCTCTTCCAAAACGTTGCAAGAAAGCTGCAGGGATTAGTCCAGGCAATTACCAGGAAAAGCATTAATAATGAATAAATTAATTAAATCTAATTAATTGTATTATTAATCCCTGCTTGGAAAGTTATTGTTTATCAGATAGGAAGTCCTCAACTTACCACCATTCATTTAATGACAGTGCAATTATGATGGCCTTGGAAAAAGTGATTTACAATCTGTATTGCACTTATGACCATTGCAGTCACATAATCACAATTCGGACATTTGGTAACCAGCTCACATTTGCAGTTGGTTGTCACATCTTGCCGTCACATGATATGACCTTTATTTGCCAATTTCCTACAATAAAAAATGCCCACTGGGAAAGGTGGTTTCACTTAACCACCTTAAAAATTGTTGTAAAATCAGATCTGTCACAACTTACAACAGAAACGCCAATTGCAATTGAAAATTGAGGACTACCTCAATTTTGGGGTAGCTGGTCCACTGGTACCTATTGAGGTACCAGTGGAGGATATTCCCATCATTGACGCAAAGGCAGAAATAAATAAATAATCATGCTTAAATCTCTGCTTCTTGTGTTGTTGTTTATCACGCTATCAGAGGATTCTCTCAGATCAAATAATATTCTTATGCTTAGAAGAAAAAGTTCTCACAGTAATACTTGTAATTTAGGTATTGTTTCTATCAATGTGAGGAATTGATTGCCCAGTCTGCGTGAAGTTGATTTTGTAATTTAAAAATAGAAAGAATGTATATTCCTTTGACCTATTCCAACTTTCTTCAAATCTGTACCATTGTGATGCTTTGATCTGAAACTTTCTAGTCAGCATGGGTATACCTAATTGGTAAATGCTGTCCCATATTGCCCCTACTCATTTATTGAGCATACATTTATTGAGCATACACAATAGTTAATGAAAAGTTCAGCCATAGAATTTATTGTCCTTCTGGGCCCATATTTGGATTTTTGTAAACAAATTCTAGGTTCTAGTTTGAGGGCATCTATTTTCCCTGTAATTAAAAGCCTATTATCTTAGATGCCAAAGATCAGAGATTATTGTCCTGCTTTGTAAATTTCCCAGATGTCCCTGATTGGGGACACAATGTTGGATTAAGAGGGACTTGACAATACTGCATCTGTTGTCAATTATATAATATAAACTATAATTTAATATTACACTGCCCTCCTACTAGGATAACTAACTGTATTGTAATATATAGAATAATTCTTTAAAATAAACTTAAATATTTTCAAATAAATTTGATGATTAAGTAGAAGTACAATTTCAACAGCCTTTTTCTTGCTACATAGCCCTGGTTGCTTGCTTTTTTATTCTAATAATAGAATTTTGCAGAAATTGTCACTCAAATACTAAAAGTAATAAATGTAGCAAAGTGGGGATCTTTAAAAATGTATGCGTTGGGAAAAATATATTCTTTGAAGACAACAGGTAAGAGTTGTTGCTAATTGTGAAGCATTTCATCTGAGCAGATTATAAAGATATAACATTGCAAATCTTTTCCTTCTATCCTTGAGTACATATGTTCACTGAACAAGGTCACAATGAAAAATTACAGATAAAAGTGGAAGTACCTTGAGTAACCTATAGTGACCACTCCCTCTATAATTCTAAATAACTTACAAGAATATACAGATAGGCTTTGACTTATGACCAAAATTCTAACAGATTTACCTGGGAGATACTTATGGCCCAGATTCAAAGTTCCAAATCCCCCTTTGAGGTCATGTGATTGTGATCTGGGCTTTTGAAAACCCATTTGCATGTATAACGTGCAAGGTCCATATTCATGTGATTGTTATTTGCATTCTTCCAATCTTCCATGTAGACTTCCTCAGAAAGAGAACATTACTTTAAAATGATTATTCAAAAATATAATGAATAAAACAGAAAAGGTAAAATAAAAGAATTTAAAAGGCCTCAATAAGTAAGTATCCTTCAGATCTTAGTTTAGTTTTTGTCATGTCACCCACCCATGTTGTCCTGGTCCTACTTTTTGGCCCCAGCATTTTTGACATTTCTGCTTTAAAACTACTATATGAAAAGAATATTTTAATTACTATATTATAAACAACTTGAAAAAAACTAAAATCATTATGTCTTCTTAAATCATGCTTAAGATTTTAAGGCCTGGGCGGGGCCACAGCAGCCTCAGGACAGCTTCAGGTTTTGAGGCAGCAGCAGCAGCCAATCAACAAGGAACTTGCTTCCTTTGTCTCAAGGAACTGCAAGCCCCTTGTTGATTGGCTGCCATGCCCCAATCCCTAAAGCTCATTTGAACTAGCCAGTCAGCAGCAAGCAGGAGGCAGCTCGTCGCCGGCCAGATTGGGCCCAAACTAAGCCTGCAGGCCCTCATGGCAGAGAAGCTGTTCATTTATTCTGATGGGGAAAGCTGTTTTCCTTACATCTCACGTTCTTACAGCTTCACGGGCTTCTGAATAAAAGACTTTGGCTTCTCTGCCACGTGGGTCAGCCTCTTCTGGAGCTCTTCAAAAAGTAAGTACAGTACAGCCATGGGAAATGGGGTGGGGAGGAGTAAGTGGAATCCAGGATTCTAGCAAAGCAGGCACAGTCTGTGGAGAGGGCTGAACGGAGCCTCGGAGGGCCGGATCTGGCCCATGGAGGAACCATTTTGGCCTGTAACAGGCCGGGGGAAGCCTTTGGAGGCCCCCACACCCTATTTAGCTGGCAGAGTGCTGTAGGAGACCGTGCAGGCTGAAAACAGGGCACAGGGCACCCTTGCACCCCGTTTTCACTAGCAGAGGCACCGCAGGACAGTCATTTGCTATTTCCAGGTCAGCTCCACAGGCCAAACTAAGTACCACCATGGGCCAGATCTGGCCCACGGGCCTTGAGTTTGACACCCCTGCAAACTCCTTTATGGACCTCCTTAATAGAGGAGGTGGACCTCCTTAATAAAGGAGACTCATAACATTCTCCGTCTCCCCATTCTGGTGATTTGGCTAGATATAACTGAGAAAAGAGAATCCTTCAAATAACATGGCCCCAAACTATGTAGAGCTTCATCACTTTGAATTGGACCTCCTACAAGAGATCTAATGTGTAACTTATATAAAACCATGTGATCTACGACATTTTGGACTAATTGAATTTTTTTGATATTTTTCAATATGTAGAGCACATTGCAATAGTTAAAACAGGAGATGATTAGGGAATGGGTGACTGTGAACAAGTTGGTCCAGGAAAAGACATAACTGACACACAATTCACAGTTGTGCAGAGGCCCTCCTCATCATGACTGCAATTTACACCTTGTCTAGGACAACCTTAGATTATGCATTGGGTCCATCTGGGGCAGGGCAACTTCATTCAAAATAAAAGTTGGCAATTTTTCATGGACCAAAGAGCCAGTTTTATCTCAGGGTTCAGTCTGTTACCCTTAACAGCTTCCATGCACTGTAAGAGGGAGGTCATGGCATGGGCTGAGAAATGCAACTAGGTATGATCAGCATACTGATTATATCTTACTTCTTACTGATGGCTGATCTCATCCGATAGCTACTTGTAGATGTTAAATAGAAGCACTGTTTATTGAACCCTGTGTGACCGCACAAAGCAGGGGTAAGGGCCGGACCCCTCACTTCCTGATAACAGCTACAGAGGAGGGAAGAGAATCAGGACAACAAAGTACCCCCCCCCAGTCTCATCCCCCAGGGCATTCCAGAAGGATAATATAGTCAATGGTATGGACAGCTGCAGAGAGTCTTCATCAGCTGTTCTAATCACAGGAAGAAAAGTAACACAGACTGTCACAAAGTAGAGGAATCCTCTGGGTTCCCCAAAGAGAAAAAGGTGTGTGGTGGTGATTGGTGACTCAGACAAGGGATGGTGCCATTGAGAGAACTTTGGATTTCTGGACCATCATTTACATTATCTAAGTGATGGGCTTCTAACTGGACATGGGCTCTCACAAGGATTGGAAAGAATATGTTTGGAATCATCTGGGTCATCCAAAGGGCTTTAAATTAAACCTGTGGCCAATTTTTAGGACCAAACCCAAAGCATAAGCCACAAGACAACAAATCAGACCAAAAGGAGAAAAGGGCACCAGAGTATAAAATAGGAAACACAACACGTAAATGCAAGGTTCAGATGTCTATACACTAATGCTGAGAGTATGAATAAACAGGGAGAACTTGAAGTCCTGGTATGTGAGGGTAGCTATATTGTTGCTATTAGTGAAACTTGGTGGGATGGAGCTATGATTGGAATATATTACTAGAAGGATATCATTTGTTTAAAAGAAAAGAAAAAAGGAGAAGTTGCATTGTATGTAAAGAATTCTTACAGCTGCACAGAAATGCATGATGCCAAAAGCAAAAGCCTTTGTGAAAATATTTGGGTGAATACTACAGAAAAATATGACATACTACAAGTCAGCCAAACAAGCAAAGAAAATAGATGAACTTTTTGCAAATCAGTTACCTGAGATATGCAGAAAAAATATCACTGTAGTAATGGGAACTTTTAACTATATGAATACAAATCACTGGGACCTGATGGATCCTAGAGTTCTAAAGGAGCTGGCAGATATCATCTCAGAACCACTATACCACATATTTCAAAAATCCTGGAGTACCAGTGAACTACCAGAGGACTGGAAAAGATCTGATGTGGTTCTCATCTTCAAAAAAAAGGAGAAAAACCAGACCCAGGAAACTACAGACCAATCAGCCTAACATCAATACCCGGAAAGATACTGGAAAAAATGATAACAAACCCAGATCTGCCAACATCTAGAAAGGAGAAAAGTAATAACTGGAAGTCAGTATGGATTTGTTAAAAACAGATCATTCCAAACCAATCTTATTTCATTCTTCAACATAGCGACTAAATTAGTAGACCAGCAAAATACTGTGGACATAATATACTTATTATATTATACTGTGGACATAATATACTTAGACTTCAGCAAGGCATTCAACAAAGTAGACCACAACCTACTTCTTGGTAAGTTAAAAAAAAGTGAGATAGATAGCATCACCATCAACTGGCTGACAAACTGTACTCAATGAGTAGTCCTTAATGGTACTACATCTACAGGGAGGGAATTAAGCAGTGGGGTACCACAATGTTCCGTCTTAGACCCAGTACTTTTCAATATCTTCATAAACGACTTAGATGAGGGAATAGAAGGGGACTTAACAAATTTGCAGATGATGCTAAACTGGCAGGAATAGCCAACACCCTAGAAGATAGGCTCAAGATCCAGATGAATCTTGACAGACTTGAACACTGGCCCTATCTAACCAAATGAAATTCAATGTAGAGAAAAGTAAAGTCTTAGGCAAGAAAAACCAAAACTATACATATAGACTGGGTGAAACCAGGCTTAATAGCAGTAACTGAGAGGAATCTTGGAGTCTTATAGTGGTCAACCAATTAAATATGAACCAAAAGTGTTCGGTGGCAGCCAAAAAAGCCAATGCAATCCTAAATTGCATTAACAGAGAGAGACGATCAAGATCAAGTGAGGTACTAATAGCACTCTATAAAGTCTGAGTAAGACCACACCTAGAATACTGCATCCAGTTTTGGTCACCATACTATAAAAAAGATGTTGAGACTCTAGAAAGAGTGCAGAGAAGAGCAATCAAGATGATTAGGGAACTGGAGGCTAAAACATACAATGAACGGTTGCAGGAACTGGTCATGGCTAGTCTAGTGAAGAGGAGGAGGAGGAGAACCAGGGGAGACATGATAGCAGTGTTTCAATATTTGAGGGACTGCCACAGAGAGGAGGGGAACAAGCTATTTTCCAAAGCACCTGAAGACCAGACAAGGAACAATAGATGGAAAATGAACAAGGAGAAATTCAATCTAGAAATAAGGAGAAATTTTTCTGACAGTGAGAGCAATCAACCAACAGAACAGCTTGCCTTCAGAAGTTGTGGGAGCTTCATTACTGGAAGTTTTCAAGAAGAGACTGGACTGCCATCTATTAGAAGGGTCTGCTACTTGGGTGAGAGGTTGGACCTACAAGGTCCCTTCCAACTCTATTAATCTGTTAAACTATCCTGATATCAACTGGAAGACAAACTGCATCAAGTGGAAGATTGAACAGGTTCTAGGCATGCCTACTTGTCAGCTTTATCATCCAAAAGATTGAGGAGGAAACTAGAGCAGTGGTCCCCAACCTTTGTGGCTTAGTGGCCCAGCTGGGAAGGGGAGAGGAGAACACAACTCCACGCAAGAGAGAAGAGAAGCCTTTGGGGTGCAGTTGTGCACTTCTTCAGGCTTCTACACACCAAAAGCTTTTGCAAAGGGACTGAAGAGTGCAAGATTGCTCCCCCAAAGCCTTTCTTTTGTTTGCAAAAGCTTTTGGTGTGGAGAAGAGAAGCCTTTGGGGCCATGGTTTCGTCCTCCTTCAGAATAACTGTGGCTGCCCAACTATCCAAAAGCAGATAGGGTGTCCTGTGCAGGCAGCCTGGGCAGCAGGCAGCAAAGCTTTTGGAGCATCAGGAGCAAGCAGCTTGGTGGCCAGGCTTGGGTGGGGTGGGGTGCAGAAGGGAACCAGGCCACATGATTGGAGAACTGGCATGCACAGCTCTCCTCATGCAAGAGAGGAAAAGCCTTTGCGGTGCCACACACGTGGCCCGATAATGGGCCACTGCCCGGGGGTTGGGGATCACTGAACTAGAAGGTCAGCTATCCTGGACTTAATAATAGGGATGAAATGGCTGAAGGAGTGGAAGTTGTAGGAATTTGGGGGAGAATGACTATGTCATACTAGAATTCATCATAATATAGGCACAGGTAACTAAAGAAAGTTAGACTGGTGTTCTAGACCTTAAAAGAGCTGACTTCATCAAACGAAGAGAGAGATTAGGAAAGATTCCATGAATGGAAATCTTAGAGGGAAAAACAGTTCAAGATGGAAAAACAAGAAAATAAAACAAAAAAGAAAAATACCACAGAGAAAGAAAAATGAGATGCCGGACAAAACGAGCATGATTGCACAAAGAGCTCTCTGATAAACGGAGGGATAAAAAGGACAATGATAAAAGGTGAAAAGTGGGGCGGGGGGGTATATCTAGAATAGAATACCAGTAAATAGCTCAAATTTGCAAGGCTGCCCTTGCAGAATCATGAAGACTAAGGGTCAGAATGAACTAACGACTGGCAACAAAAGCTAAAAATAACTAAAAATTTGTTTTCTTTGCAATTTGCAAAAAAAAAATTGCAATTAGAAAGTCTGTTCACTACAGATAGTGTTCAACTTACAACCACAATTGAGCCCAAAATTTCTCTTGCAAAGCAAGACATTTGTTAAGTGAGTTTTGCTCCATTTAATGACCTTTCTTGTCACAGTTGTTAAGTGAATCACTGTAGTAACATGGTTGTTAAGTGAATCTGCTTCCCCATTCTTGCTTGTCAGAAGGTACAAAAGGTGATCATATACCTCAGGACACTGCAACTATCATAAATATGAACTAGTTGCCAAGCATCTGAATTTTGATCATGTGACCATGGGGATGCTGCAACAGTCTTGTGAAAAACAATTATAAGTCACTTTTTTCAGTGCCATTGTAACTTCAAACACTCACTAAATGAATGGTTGTAAGCAGTAGTGGGATTCAAGTAATTTAACAACCGGTTCTCTGCCCTAATGATTTCTTCCAACAACCAATTTGCCAAACTGCTCAGAAAGTTAACAACCGGTTCTCCCGAAGTGGTGCAAACTGGCTGAATCCCACCACTGGTTGTAAGTCAAGGACTACCTATAGTAGGAGAAGATGGCAATAATATGGTGGGCAGCAAGGAGAAAGCAGAACTACTTAATTCCTTCTTTGCATCTGTCTTCACAAAAAGAAAAATAGTCCAGTCTACCAAAAGCATCATCGTGGAAGATAGCACAGGAATGCAAGTCAAAATAGGTAAGGATTTGGTAGGAGAATACCTATCTGCATTCAAATCTCTTGGATCAGATCTCCTGATTTATATCGCAGAGTACTGAAGGAGCTGGAAGAGGTGATCTCAGAACCACGAATGAAATCTTTCATAGTTCCTGGAGGATGAGGGAACTGACAGAGGACCAGAAAAGAACTGATGTGGTTTCAATCTTCAAAAAACTGCCAAAAAAAGCCAATGGAGTTCTAAGTACATCAACAGATGAATAACATCAAGATTACAGGAAGTAATATTACCTCATGGTAGGCCGATTTATTCTCTAATACCATCTAAGGGCAGAACAGGAAGCTGGAAGCTTGTCAGACAGAGATCCAACCAGGAAGTAGGGAGGAATTTCTTGATAGTCAGAATGATTAAATAGTGGATTAATTGGCCCTGCAGGTAGACCTCTATACTCTCCTTCCCAGGAGGAAACAGGTCACCCTAAAGAGGGTCATTGGGTGATCATCTGCAGACATTTAGACTTCACTACCCAAATTGCAATATGGTAGGCTTTAATAGCAGCTCTTACCTGCGTTCGGTAAAATTTGCTCAACTTCTACCAGCAGCATTCTAGATATTTCTATTCCATTTTATCCTTTTCAATTCCTCCTCTTGAGGGACCAAGCGATCCACAGGTTGCATGGAGCAATCCTGTTCAAAGCCCCAGTCAAGACAGTGACTAGGAACCTGGCAGGCAGATAGTGTCATGAAAGTATTTAAAAGTTAAGATCGCACTATCGTAATAGTGAAGGAAGGGTATTCAAATTTCTACATCGGTTTGTATTTTCTCATATTAAATTGCATAAGAACTATTAAATGATTTGAAGTGCTGTTAAACAATCTTATAGATATTAATATTTTCTAGATACATAACCTGTTTCATTCTTTTTCTTCATTTTCTATTTCTTAGGTTGGCATAGGATTGGGTGTTGGTTTTAATGTAAATATAGCATTTACTGGTGGTCTTAATCCACCAATAGGAGATCCAGAATACTTGACTGCTTTCAGGTAATTCTTAATTTACAAATTTTTCCTAGCTTGGTGGGTGATTAGGAGTATCTGTATGTTAATATTCAAATTTGTACACTTTTATAAGCCTTATGCTTATAAAAAAAGAAATACATTACATAAAGGCAATGCAAGTTTTAATGTATGAAATTTATTTTTTTTTATTATTTTTTGTTTATGATATCTTTCTCATGTGATATTTTTCATGCTATTTATGTTAATAGTAAGGTGACCAGACGTCCCGCTTTTGGCGGGACAGTCCCACTTTTGAGCAATTTGTCCCGCGTCCCGCGGCGTTTTAAAAAAGTCCCGATTTTTCATTCTGCCTCCTGAGTCCCGGCTGCCTCCTGAGTCCCAGCTGATGGCTAGAGGGAAAAAACCTGTTTAAACTCTTGCCGCGGGGCTTCAAAGGGCCGCCCTACGTTGATTAGCTCGGCTTCCCCCTCTCAGCTGATTTGCGCAGGGCTCTGCTCTTGCTAAATTGCTCAGCAGTTTTTTTTTTCTCTTTGTGCAAACCAAGTTCAAAACGAAACTGAAAGTAAAACAGGCTGTTGGCTTTGCTGTTTGCTTGCAACTGTTGGAAAATTAGGCAGCAGATTTATTTTCCTTTTCCTCACCAAAAAAGGTAGGTGTAAACAATGGGAAATTATTTAGGGCAAAAGAGGAGAGTTCAAGATTTTAAAACACAAAAGAAAAAAAACTCTTTTTAACTAGGGAATTGTAATAATTGAGATACTATTAATTGTATACTGTGTTGAAAGCAGAAATGGTTAAATTGTGGTTTGGAGGAATATATGGGGGAAATTATTTGGTTTATTATTATTGGTAAATATAATTAATTGATTTGTAAGAAATTGGATTGCATGGAAATAATTGGAATATTCATGTTCATATTGATTAATATACAAAAAAGATAGTTATATAACTAATTGATTTATATTAAAATGTTGAATTTGTATTAAACAACTGTATTACATAATTACATAATTAACCAATGTGAGGATGGATATAAAAATAGATGACAATGGGAAGGGGTATAATATAGAATAGAAGGGAAAAATTGAATTTGATTAAGATTAGAGATGAGGATGAAGGGTAATATTGTTTTTTTAAAAAAATAGATGAGGAATAAATATGGCAAAAAGGAAATATAGAAATTGTAAATTTAATTGAAATGACTATAAACACTGTTTAAATTTGTGAACCAGCCAAATATTCTGTTCAAAGAAAATACATGGTATGTTTGTATGTGTGTTTCTAATTATTGCTATTTATTCATATTTGTTTTCTTTTATTCTTTAAAGTTTAACAATTCATTCTTTATCTTAATATCTTTATATTTGTTTGGGGTTGGCTTTCTTCCCTTTCATCTTTTTTATTGTACAGCAATCTTTCTCCTCAAACCTACCACCTCTCTTTTCTTTTCTTCTTACTTTCTCTTCCCCCCACCCTCTTCTTCTCCTCCCTATTTCCTCAGGAAATATTCTCCTCCTCACTTCCTCCCTCTCTTACCGTCACTCCTACTCTCTTCCTCCCTCTCTTAACCGTCACTCCTACTCTAATTTCCCTTCCCTTCCTTCATCCCTCTCTATTACTGTATCCTTTTATGCATATGGACTACTCAGAGGGCTGAAAAAGTTATTTCTGACTGGTCCTCACACTTTTGACCAGTCCTCGAACTTACGACTGTCCTCACATTTTACATTTTTGCCCTATCTTGTCATCATGGTGAAGAGAAGCAGTTGTGAAATGAGTGACATGGTTGTTAAGAATGCTGCACGGGCATAAATGTGAGGATGGTCATAAGTGTGAGGACCAGTCAAAAGTGCGAGGACCTGTCAGAAATGACTTTTTTCAGCCCTCTGGTTAGTCCTTTTGTGCATATGGACTACTCAGAGGGCTGAAAAAGTTATTTCTGACTAGTCCTCACACTTTTGACCAGTCCTCGAACTTACGACTGTCCTCACATTTTACGTTTTTGCCCTATCTTGTCACCATGGTGAAGAGAAGCAGTTTTGAAATGAGTGACATGGTTGTTAAGAATGCTGCACGGGCATAAATGTGAGGATGGTCATAAGTGTGAGGACCAGTCAAAAGTGTGAGAACCTGTCAGAAGTGACTTTTCAGCCCTCTGAGTAGTCCCTATACACATAGCCATGGCCACCCGGTCACATGACCAGCTAGCCACGCCCACCCAGTCACATGGCCTCCAAGCCACACCCACACAATAAGCCACGCCCACAATGGTGTCCTTCTTACCAATGTTAAAATCTGTTCACCTTACCCTATACACATAGCCATGGCCACCCAGTCACATGACCAGCTAGCCACGCCCACCCAGTCACATGACCAGCTAGCCACGCCCACAAAATAAGCCACACCCACAATGTCCCTCTTTACCAATGTTAAAATCTGGTCACCTTAGTTAATAGTGGTTCTTTTCAACATATACCGTATTTTCCGGCGTATAAGACGACTTTTTAACACATGAAAATCTTCTCAAAAGTCGGGGGTCGTCTTATACGCCGGGTGTAGTTCTCCTGTAACCAGGCAGACCAGCCCGAAAGGCTCTGACGAGCCTTAAATGGCTCTGGCGATCCCAGCTCTGGCGATCCCAGCTCTGACGATCCCAGCTGAGTTCCCTGCAACTCAGTTGGGATCGCCAGAAACCACGTAAAAGGGAAAAAGTTTTTTCCCTTTTACTCTGACGATCCCAGCTCTGACGATCCCAGCTGAGTTCCCTGCAACTCAGTTGGGATCGCCAGAAACCACGTAAAAGGGAAAAAGTTTTCCCCCTCCAGCTTGCTTACCTCAGCTGCTAATCGCAACGCTTGCCTTGCTTTGCTTGCTTGAATCTATTCAGGCAAGCAAGCAACTCCCTGCCTGCAATCAAGCAAGGAGTTAGTTGTGGACTTCAACTCCCAGAATTCCTCAGCCAGCAAAGCAAAGCTGGCTGAGGAATTCTGGGAGTTGAAGTCTACAAGTCTTAAAGTTGCCAAGGTTGGAGACCCCTGTTCTATTGGGTAAGATTTTTCCCCTTTGGGAGCTTTAAAAAAAATAGTCAATTGGGGGTTTTTTAGTTGTTCTTTTTTAGACCTAGCCATTTAGGAAGCCGTTTAGGAAGTTTTAAATTTAGCTTTCATATAAAAATAAAAATAAAATAAAATAAAATAATATTTGTGCAGCTTTCTGAGATTTAGTGTGTTTCTGTAGTGTTTCACTCCAACTACACAAACACACAAAATCTCACAAAGCTGTATGTGGAATTTTGTGTGTGTAAAGTGTGAAAGTTGGTTTTTTGGACTTTTTGTGGCTGTGTGAGGTTCCTGCTTGTTGCAGGGGCCATTTTGGGTCTAGCACAGCTGCTTTTACATTGTGGGTGAGCCAGTTGTGTTGTGTTGTGTGTGTTTAGAGTGTGAAAGTTTTTTGGGGGGGCTTTTTGTGGCTGTGTGAGGTTCCTGCTTGTTACAGGGGCCATTTTGGGTCTAGCACAGCTGCTTTTACATTGTAGGTGAGCCAGTTGATGTTTTTTAATTTTTATTTGGTGTGCATTGGAAGAGGGGCAGTCTTATATGGCAAGTATAGCCCAAACCCTATATTTTAACAGGAAAAGTTGGGGGTCGTCTTATATGCCCAGTCGTCTTATACGCCGGAAAATACGGTATTCCTTATATGACATTTCCTCTTGTAGTTTTTGATGAGTAAGTCTCATTTTAATAAATGAAAGGCACTGGGACAGCCTTTATTTATAGAATCAGATTAAGGAAAGTAATTGTTGGAACTACTGTTCATGGTAAAATTATCCTAAAATCCATTTTAGATAAATTCCAAGGGAAAATGTAAGCCAAGAACTTAAGAAACTTAAGTGTTTCTTAAACATTTTTTTTGGAGGACCCCTTCCCACTTTTAAAAATTGTGGAGGACCCCAAAAGAGCTTTTGTTTATGTGGGTTATATTTATTGATGTTTACTGCTTTAAAAAATTAAAGTTGATGCATTTGCTACTGCTACTGCTTCTCATGATTGTTTGATGGGGTTTAAATATTGTATTGTTTTTTTAGCGTAGGCTGGCAAAAAAATTACAAGGCCCCTTGAGAGGATCTTGAGGCACCCTCCAAAAATTTTGGGACCACACTTTTAAAAAACACTGGCCTAAAAGAAAGCATATGTCACAATTTAAAAAATTAGCAGTAATTCTAAACAAAAAGCTCCATGAGTCAGGTAGCAATAGCAATAGCAATTAGACTTATATACCGCTTCATAGTGCTTTTACATTCCTCTCTAAGCGGTTTACAGAGTCAGCATATTGCCCCCAACAATCTGGGTCCCCGTTTTACCCACCTTGGAAGGATGGAAGGCTGAGTCAACCTTGAGTAGGTGAGATTTGAACTGCCGAACTTCAGTTACCAGTCAGCTGAAGTAGCCTGCAGTGCTGCACTCTAACCACTGTGCCACCTCAGCTCATAGATAACACAGTCCGGATGTTTTTCACATAGAGATTTATTTTCCAAAAAAATCTACCCTTAATAGAGGGTATGTTCAAATGTACATAGATTAGAAGTCTCTCCATTATAGTAATGCATTCATTTGATTGAGCACAGAAAACCAGCT
Source organism: Pantherophis guttatus (assembly GCF_059756535.1). NCBI lineage: Eukaryota > Metazoa > Chordata > Lepidosauria > Squamata > Colubridae > Pantherophis > Pantherophis guttatus. Next base: position 179,973,016 of record NC_142063.1, on the reverse strand, counting down.
GCAATAGCAATAGCACTTATATACCACTTCATAGTGCTCTCTAAGAGGTTTACAGAGTCAGCATATTGCCCCCAACAACCTGAGTTCTTATTTTACTGACCTCAGAAGGATGGAAGGCCAAGTCAACCTTGAGCCGGTGAGACTCAAACTGCCAAACTGCAGGCAGCCAGCAGTCAGCAGAAGTAGCCTGCAGTACTGCACTCTAACCCCTGTTGGTTAGAACGCAATGAGGAATAAAAACTAGTATATTTGTTCTCTTTCTCACAACATTCATTATATTCTAAAGCAAAACATTTGAATTAGGCTAGACAGCTATGCCTAAATATCTTTTTGTCCAAAATAGTGTAATACTAATACTAATAGTGTAATAGTAAGAATAAAAATCCACCACAAAGCCAAGAATAGTTATCTACCATGTTTTCCCAAAAATCAGACCTGGTCTTATATTTTTTTTTTGCCCCTCAAAAAAGGCACCTATTTTCAGGGGGGAATGTCGTCCATTGACTCACCTCACTTGCATGAGTCATCCCCAGCCTCCTTTTCCCTGTCAGAGGCCTTCAGGAACTTCTTCTGTGGCTGGCAAGGCAATCTGGAGCTCTGTTATTAACTGCAGATGCCTTCAGGAAAACCTTGCTGGCTGCAGAAGAAATGGGCCAGGGTGTGCGAGGCCTGGCTGCAACTATCCGAAGGTAAGTAGTAGGGCAGCTCTACCCACTATTTCCACCCTAGCATTTGTCTGTGCATCCTGGAGTGGGTGGGGTCTTTTTTTTTTTTATTAAAAAAGTTTTTCAAACACAAATTTTCCCTCCTTTTCCCCCCCACTCCCTAACCCCCCTCCCCCTCCCCTCCCCCCATGGCTTCTACAAGATGAAATCCAAATTAATATCACAATATATAATACTTTACCACCCTTTTACACCATATAGGGATATGCTAAACATTTCTTTCTAACATTATTATTATGTCCCCCATATACTATACGTTTCAAAACAACATTCGGCTATGAAACTATATAATAAATCCTAATTTGGCATTTATTCTACTCATAATCTACCCATTTCCTCTTAATTAGGGCTTATTTTGGGGATAGGGCTTACATTGGGCAAATCAAGCTAGGACTTACTTTCGGGGTAGGTTGTATTTTCGGGGAAACACGGTACTTGGTTGCAGCCAGAGCACTTCCAAAACAATAGTAAACGCAACCAACAGGAACTAGACTACTTGAATAGAGTGCTCCACATCCTTGAATTCACCATTAATACTTTAGGCCCTGCATTCTCAGTGCACAATTTCATTTATTAATCATGCATCCTAATTATATGCAGATGAAGCATGCATTTTAAACTTAATATTAATATTATGAAATTAAAATAATTGACACTCAGCTGTACAGTTTAATTTCTTAAGTGCCAATCATTTCAGTCAGGACTAAGCAAATTTAGTTGTACCTGGTTAGCGTTATATGTGATCCATAGAATTTCACATGTATGATGTAGTAATTCATTGTTTTCTGTGCAACTATTCATAAATTTGTAGATCAATGTACATTTTTTCTATAGCTATAAAAGAAAATGGTAAACTTCAGAAGTTCTGCTTTACAGTATAAGCTACAGTGTTCGTTTGTAGCTTTAGCATCTTCTCTAGTTCTTTTCTCATTCTTTGTTTGTTTTTTATTTGTGTTGAAAATGCCAGTGAAGAAGAAAACCGAATTGTTCAGTATCTTGGTGAGGTACAGTAATCTGCTTTCTGCCTTTTTTTTTTCTTTTGGGGATTGGCTATTCATGATGCAGAACAATAGTAATGCCTATTGCTCATGAATTTGCTCCAGATGTTGTACTGGTGTCATCAGGTTTTGATGCCGTAGAAGGTCATCCTGCACCCCTTGGGGGATATAATCTATCGGCAAAATGTAAGTTCTTTCGGGCTGTTAAATTTCACATATATTTGTTTCTATATTTACATTTAGGATCTTTCAGCTTCAAATTTAGCAATCACTGTTCTCATTTCACTGTATGGAATTTGGGTAATATCAGGAAAGACAAAAATGGTACTCTTAGTTCTTATTTTGCAACCACAATTGAGATAGGCAGCCCTTTTGTTAAGTGAAGTGGTTGGTAAATGGGACTGTGACTGTACTTTCCATTTCTCCATTCCCCCACTCTTTGGAATGCTCACCTCAGCTCTAGGATAATTCTTTTTTTAAAAAAAAATTTTTTTTTTCCAACATAAACATAAAAAAGAAAATTTTTTTCAAGAACGAAGTCTTGGTCCGGTCACAAATGGGTACACTAATTTAACAAATGAAAAACAAACAATTTTAACATAATTTCCAACATCTTAATAAATTTTTCTATTATCTCATCATACATTCTAATCTCCTACTAAGGCAAAGCTCCTTTTTATATTCAATTATAAATTCAATTATAAGTCAGAATTCAATACCGCTTTATCTAAATTTTTTATCCCTTGCTCCTTTTAGCATCAACATTAAACACAAAAACAATCTAGTCTATTAGTCTATTTACCTTACAATTTTATCACCACAAATCTTAATTTCCAAATGTATACAACTCAATTTTTATTTCAATTTATTAATCAAAATTTCTATTTTTCTCGTTTTCTAAACCCAATCTATCCTATCATATTCTTAAACTTTTACACAGAGATCTCAAAATTTACCATTTCATTTTAATTATCACCCAACATTTTTTTCACCCCTTATTAATAATTATTTTCAGCATATTATCCACCTCAACTTCCCCTTTTATTCTACTAACTTATTAAAAATTTCTTTTTCCATATGTTATCTATTAATCCATTATTTCCAACTGTACTCTTCCAGGGTATATCCCAGGGGTGCAATGCTCCCGGTTTGGACCGGCTCAGGCGAGTAGGTAGTGATGATGGCCGGTGGTTCGGAGAACTGGGAGCAATGGAAGCTGGAGGCTCCGCCCACCCGCCCACCTGCCCCATTCCCTGGAGTCAGGGAATGCATCATTCCCCAGCTCCTACTGCCCATATTTCTCCTGCAGCTGGCTGTCAGGGAAGGCAAGTGCCCAAAAGGCACCGGAGTCGCTCACTCTCCTTCTTGAATGAGCCGCTCTGGTCCACACGCCGGCTGCGCAAGCGCACACTGTTTATTTAATTTAGCGGCAGGTTGGATGTGCGCTTGCGCAGCCGGCGCGTGGACCAGAGCGGCTCATTCAAGAAGGAAAGTGAGCGACTCCGGTGCCTTTCGGGCGCTTCCCTTCCCTGACAGCCAGCTGCGGGAGAAAGGTGGGCAGTAGGAGTCAGGGAATGGTGCATTCCCCGACTCCGGGGAATGGGCAGGTGGGCAGAGCCGTGAGAGAAAGGTAAGGACACGCCGGCAGAATAGAAACTTAAAAAGTTTTCCTACTGGGTTTTGTGGGCGTGGCTTGGTGGGAGGGGGTCTTGTGACTGAGTGGGTGTGGCTGAATGACTTTGAGTTGGCCATGCCCACTCAGTCACAGGACACCCCCCCCACCAAGCCACGCCCATAGAACCGGTAGGGAAAAATTTTAGATTTCACCCCTGGTGTATCCCCATTATTTCTTAATATTAATCATTCCCAACATATATTAAGTGCAATCACAATTATAACTTCCATCTGTGTACCTTAATACATCATCTAAAATCATTAACAATTAAACATAATTATCATCCACCACTTTGTTATCAAATTAAAAACTAAAGCATGTTACAAGTTATGCTTTTATAAACATCACTTTTAATCACCTTTACTTCCCATTTCTATTTTTAATATTTCTATCTTTGTTTACCATGAACACTTATTTTTATTTAAAGCTCATTTAAATTTTGAGCCATTTAAACAATTAAACATTCAAATATTGCTATCCAATTTATCTATTTTGCTTCTTCTTTTCCTTGTCTGTCCATATACGTTTCAATTCAAAGTCAATACTTCCATGCTTAAAACTCTACATATCCTTTTTAATTCTATTATAAAGTTTGTTTCCAGTAAAACATCAGCTTCTCCACTTCTGGTCCTGTGCCAAGTCTTTGGTTGCTGCGCTAGTTAGTTAAAAGTTTATTAGACATTGTATTTTTTTTTCTTTATAAAGCCATCAAACAACAGAATAGGAATCTCCAAAGTTCAAAAAGGCATAGTTCTTTTCAAGGCAATCCACAATATGTAACAAGTCAAATCAGTTCTTTTCAGGAAAGAACAAGTTACCGCAATCAACACTTTCACTTAGTCACAGCTTCAATTGCCATTTTGAAACATTTATGTAGCAATCCGTTTGATCTCTTTGTCTGTCTTTTAAAGGTGGCAAATCCTTAATTTCGCTTTTCTCTTTTCAAGTTCATTTCGGTTTTAGCAAGAAAGTTCAAATATCCACCTCTATTTAATTAATAAGCAATTCCCTCCAATCAATCAGTGGTGAAATAAGGTTCTTAAAGGGTTTAAAACTTCTCTCCCCCTTTTTTCCCCCCAAAATCATCAAGCCCCTCAGATCTTCAGCCACTAAGTAAGGCTGGGGTCTTATTTATAAATATCCTCATTAATGCGTTGTTCTCGCCTGGGCTGGTGTCACTCACCCAGCTCCAAAGCACTTTGTCCTTTCTTCCTTCCTCCTGCACTTTGCTTGTCCTGATTTGTTGCAGTCTCCAGGCAGCCGCCATGGCTGCCGTCCCCCACCACTGACTTAGAAGGTTGCCTCCAGCCTCCGAGGAATTTGCCCGTTCCTCTCGGCCGCCCAAGGGGTCCCTCTCTTTTCCCCTGTCCCTTCAGGGCAGGGTAGGGCTGCAGACCTGTCAGCGGCGGTTAGTTGGTTAGTTAGTTGGTTTCCCCAACTGCATCGCCGCGACACCAAACCGGAAGCCAGGTTTTCTTCAGTTCTAGGATAATTCTTAAAAAGGGAATTAAAGTTTGTATTTACATTCTTGGAGAGGAAGGGATTATAAGAGAGTAAGCAGACATACAGTGGAGAAAAACACATTGAAAACAATGAATCACCAGACCACTCTGTGAAGGGAGAGGGAGAAAAAGGTGATTTCTGTGGGAAGTTTTTCCTATGCCTAACCCACAGATTAGAGAGTCAGAGATAGGACAGAAATAGCATATTGGATTAACTCATAAAAGATTATTTGCCACAAATTTATCAAATATCTCAGGCTACATATTTACAGAATTTCAGTACTATGACGGAGAAAACAACTTTCAATAGTGCTCAGTTTCTCATTTTTCTAAATGTTCCTTCTTTGTGGAACATTTGTTATTTTATATCTTTGTGGTTGTAAGAAACAGGGTTGATATCATTTTTATTTACATTTTTCCCAAATATGGATTATTTTAGTGCATGCATTTTGTGATGTAAACTGCACATCTTTTTTAAAAATATTTTTATTATATAGGAGCACTCTGATTTTCATATAGATTCAAAAAATGAATTGATTACATCTGCATTAAAATTCAAATTAAATTCAAATTAATTCTAGTCAACTATAAACAGACTATGTATATTATCATCATGGGAATAGGTTTGAAAGTGGAGACAATGATTTGAAATATTTCTGATTTTTCAGATGACTTATTTTTGGTGCTTATTCTTATTCTGCACCTTATTCTTCTTTGCTTTTTCTCAGGCTTTGGATACCTCACCAAACAGCTTATGGGGCTGGCTGGAGGACGAATCATTCTGGCTCTTGAAGGAGGTCATGATCTAACAGCCATTTGTGATGCATCTGAAGCATGTGTTTCTGCTTTGCTAGGAAATGAGGTAGAAGTAAAAATGCAATTTATGTCATTAATTGACATTTATTTTTAAATATATCATGTTGTAGGTATATTTCTTCATTATGGTCTCTTTGAAATTACAAGAATATTGCACCAAATCACAGTTCCAAAGCAAATCATTGTGATGAGAGCCCTCTTGATAAAGTACTTCCAGCTTCAGTTTTTCCCTTAGTTCATTTTCCTTCATCATACTAGGAGTATATTGGCATTTCTTTTTCAGAATCTGACAGTCCAGGTTCTATGGCTTATTTACATTTTTCCATTTAGCATTCCTTCTTTCATCCTGGTTTCCGCTGCTTCAGTCCTCCTATACTGTGAGAAACACTATGGGCCCCAAATGCTTCATTTAGGAAGTACCAGAGAAAAAGTATGAAAATATCACTACTGGATACAACTATTTGTAACACTGATCAAAAGAGGTATTTTTGATATTCATTACCACTTAAATTTTAACAAATAAGACAAGAGAAACTAGTCTTCCAGATTTTGCTGTCTTGGAAATAAATAGAGAATGTTCGGTCCATACCTCAAATGGCACCTTGCTCCCTTTAAGGAAGTGCCTTCATGTAGAGAGCTCCCAGCACACAGCATAAGCCTCCTTCTCCCAAACCACTCATCTACATTCAGTCGTCTAGAGTTATTTAGAGAGGTGTAGGTGCATAGCTGAAAATTCCCTTGCTTGTTCCGCTGTAAGAATACAGCCTCCACTGCCACATCAGTAGCATCTGCTTGGAAGACAAATGGGACGGTCAGATTTGGATATTTTAGGACAGGTTAGGCTGCAAACAAGCATTTAAACTTATATATATTTAAACTTATATATATATATATATATATATATATATATATATATATATATATATATATATATATATATATATATATATATATATATATATAGTTTAACATTTTTATTGGGTTATATAGTAAAATAAGATACAAAATACAAAAGTAAATAGGAAAAAAGTGTGGAGGAGGAGGGGAAAGAGAAGTGAGGGAGGATAAGAAAGAAAGAAAAAGAAACATTGACTTCCAACTCTCTGTTGCAGTAAAATAAGGCATTAACATCAAATCACAACTTTTTGTTTTTTCATAATATGAACAAGCCATTTCTATAAAGATTTATCGATCTAATCGGTAAAATCCAAGATCAATGTTTCATTCTTTTCCACTTCAAGCATTAAGTTCTGAAGTGGTCTCCATGTGGAAATAAAAGTACTTGTTTCTTTTCTTTAATCAAAATAGTCAATTTTGCCATCTCAGCCAACTCCATCAACTTCTGCAGCCATTTTGTCCATGTTAGGAATCAAAGTGTCCTTCCATTTTTGTGCATACAATAGTCTTACTGCTATCAACATATATAGTAACAAAGTTCTGAATTTTTTCGCCGGGTCTTTTTCCATTAGACCCAAAAGGAAAAGTTCTGCTTTCATCTTTATCTCCATCTTCAAATTTTTCTGTATTAAAATATGAATCACATTCCAATTTTTTTTTGTTTTATATTGAATATTTTAAGTATTCAATAATATTTAAGACAGTCCTCACATTATCTCTTAGATATCTTTTCAGCAGAAAGCCTGCCTGGTCTTCATGTATATGTGCCTGTAAAATCTTCTTTAGTCTTTCTGCCAGAATGGCAGCAAAAAGTTTGCTTTTTGTTATTTAATAGTGAAATTGGTCTGTAATTCTTTGTCTTTGTAACATCTTGACCAGGGGTGAAATTCATTTACCTTCCCTACCGGTTCTCAAATGTGCACGTGCCAAGTCCACGCATGCGCAGAGCCTTCTGCCTTTCGCAGCGGGAAAAGGAAGAAAGTGAACGGTGGCACCACAGCACATGCAACACGCTCCCCTTCTTAAATGCACACCATTGCCTGCTGTAGCTGATGAAAGTGAACGGTAGCACCGCAGCAGTGCTCCAGGAGAGCAGGCTGGCTGCGGACATCCCGGGGCTGCTGCACATGCAAACGTGCATGTGCTGCGCCGCCGCAATTCATTTTCTTTCTTCTCTGTGAAATGAAAGCAAACGGCGGAGGGGTTGCTACAGGGGGGCAGGCGGACGTGTGCACACTGTGCAGCCAGGTGGAGAGGGAGGGTGGCAGCCCCTTCCAAGCACAGCGCATGAAGGCGCAGGCAAAGCGGCTTGGGCGCGCCAGTTGCTGCAGCGGTACTACAATCCCTCAGCCAGGGTAGCCTCGGCAGGGGCTGCATTGTTCTCTCTGCCTGCGCCATGTCCCGCTATAAGTGCAGCAACCTGGTCTTCAGCAAGATGAAGGGCTACCCGCACTGGCCCCACTGGGTAAGTGCCGCTGCCCAGGCCGAAGGGAAAGCGCCGCAGGCTCCACAATGGCACGGTAGGGCCTGGCCCTCTCCCCATTCAGGGGGCTGCCGCCCTGCCGGCCGCCGGAGGCTTCCACGCCTCTTGCTCCGGTTCTTCACTGGCAGGAAGCGGCGCCGTGGCTGAACCTCCTTCCCCCGGAGTGCCGGACTTTGTGGGCTGAGTTCCCAGAGTGGCGTCAGCAGTCAAAGAGAGCAGGCAGGTGGCCAGGTGGGAAGCCAGTGGGCTGCTTCGGAGCCCCAAGCCCTGCAGAGCCGGCACGGGAGGCCTGGATGGAAGGCAGCCTTTTCTGCAGCATCCCCCTCCCCTCTTTGGATTGCCCTGCAGGGGGGGGCTCTGCCTTTGCAGAAATGGGCCGGGCACATGTACAGCAGCCCAGGGATGTCCACTTGCCCTCCTGGAGCACCGCTGCTGCCCCTCTCAGCCCCAGCTCAGCGTCTGTGTTTCCACCAAGGGCCGGCCACCCACCCACTGGCCGGACCAGGCTGGACGCCGACCTTGGAAGGTAAGCGGGCTTGGGGGACTGCCAGGAAGGCAGCATGGAATGCAGGCAAGCATGGCAGGGCTGCGGGGAAGGGAGTAGGCTGCTAGCTCCTTTTCCCGCAGCCCTGCCATGCTTGCCTGCCTTCCACGTGGCCTTCCGCTTGTCTGCCTTGGCAAGCTGGCCATGGGGATGCCGGGAAGACTGTGTGGAAGGCAGGGAAGCATGGTAGGACTGCGGGCTGCTGACCGTTTGGGGGCATGGCCAGCCATCGTTTGCTACTGGTTTGGTGAACCAGCCCCAATCTCTGCTATCGATTCGTCCAAACCAGTAGCATTTCACCCCTGCCCCAGAGCAACACAATGTTGGCTTCTTTCCACATCTGGGCTATATTTTCCCCCCTGTAGTATATCATTCATTGTATCCTTTAGTGGTTGGAGAAGTTCCAAAGCACTTATAATATTGGCTGCAAACAAGTTTTTAAGCTTTTCGAATGCTGCTTGGCACTCCATAGTCCACTTTAAAAGGGTGGCTGAGTTTAGGCTTGCCTTCTCCTTTTGTCACACTGGGGGTGTGATCTGGGCAAAGGATGGGATAAATTAGCAGTAGAATTTGGTGAAACTCAGGAAACTTTGTAGTTGCTTTCTGGTGCGGGGTGGAGCTCAATCCAGTACTGCCTGGACTTTTTGGGGATCCATTTTGACTCCTTCATGTGAGATGTGGTAGCCTAAATAGTCTATTTTACTCTGGTGGAACTCACACTTGGAGAGTTTAGCATACAGGTTTTAGTTTTTTGAGTACAGTTCTCACCAATTTCACATGCTCAGTTTTCATTTCAGTGTAAATCAATGTCATTTAAGTATACCAGCACCCAATTATATAGGTGCTCGTGCAGCACTTCATTAATTAGTTGCATGAACACAGCGGGAGTGCCTTATTTATTTATTTTATTAGTCCAATTTATATGCCGCCCTTCTCCGTAGACTCAGGGCGGCTTACAATGCATTATAGCAATAGCCTGCATACTTTTATGTATATACCTGTTTATTAGGGCTTTTGGCCCCCCCTAAGCGATGTTGTTCTATACAAAGCTGGCTTATTGACCCCACAATCCGGGTCCTCAATTTACCTACCTCAAAAGGATGGAAGGCTGAGTCAACCTTGAGCCTGGTGAAATTTGAACTTGCACTAATTGCAGGCAGCTGGCAGCTAAGTGCTAGCACTTAACAGCACTTAGTCCGCTGCACCACCAAGGCTCTTGGAGGCCAAAAGGGAGGACTTTGAACTGGAAACACTGCAGAAGACAATTAAAAGTAGTTCTCCACTTATACCCCTCTTTGATTCTCACACAATAGTACGCCTCCTGCAAGTTCAACTTAGTAAAAATCTTCCCCTTTGCCAAATGAGCTAACATGTCCTTCATTAGAGGCAAGGGGTAAACATTTTCCACGCATACTCTACTTAACCCTCTATAGTCCACACCTAGGCAAAGCAAGCGATCTTTTTTCTCCTGAAACAGAATGGGGGCAGCCACCCGGTATCGCACCAGCTGGATAAATCTACATTTGAGGTTCTTGTCAATAAAAGAATGCAATTCCTTCAGTTCTCTTAGGGTCATCAAGTATTGGCTTAGACAGCTTGCCATAGATCCGTCTAGCTAGCAGAACTCCACTGGGTCTTCAACTGTTTTAATCGTTTTCCCAACATTTCTACTAGGGCTGGGTTAACCAGGCACCTTGTGTAGTCTGTGTTCAGGAGGGCTGATAGATTGGCTTTCAGCCCTACCGATTGGATAATTAACTCTATGGGGACTGTTACCAGCGTAATTAGGCCACTTAGCAAGTGGTTGTCGTCTCTCAGTCCCTGAGATGGCGGTATCAGAGTTTCTTCACCACTTTTGGGAGACGGGGTGAACTCCACCCTGTTCAGCATTGTTTCTCAGGTCCACTGAGATGGGGGACTGGGGGAAGCAGGACCAGTAACCGCTGCAGGAATATATCAGCGAGTTTAGGCTGCTTCGCCAGGATTTGGCCTGCAATAAAGTTGCCCTCATGGACATGTTCCAAGATGGGGTGTCAGAGGAAGTGCAGGATGAACTGGTCCGGGTTGATATTCCTCTGACCCTCAACATGCTGGTCCATCTGTGCTTTCGGATTGATGCGCGGTTGCAGAGACAAGGAAGTCGCCATGCCTCCCAGAAGACCTGGGTGGTCCCAGTTGTGCGTGAGACCCCGGCTCTGCGGGAGGAGCCCATGGAATTAGGCGCAGCCAGACCCCATCTGTCAGTGGCTGAGAAAAACAGATGGCGCTCAGCGGGGTTGTGTTTGTATTGTGGGGAACTTGGGCACATGGTTGCGTCTTGCCCTAAGAAGTGATGAGGGGCGTCAGCCCCTGGGCCTACCCCATAGCCACAGAATACCCTATTGGGAAACGCCCTGAGCCCGATCTAAGGGAGCCTCTGGGTCGGGCGTGCACCAACACCAAGTCATGCCCAGTGGACGTGGATCCTGGACCCACCCAGCACTTGATCCTGGCGGCCCAAGTATTCTTGTCCAGTAGTCCACAGGGGATTCCGGCACATGCCTTGGTCAACTCTGGAGCCACAATGAACTATATGGACGTGACGTTTGCAGCCAAATATGCAGTCCCTCATTGTCCAGTGGATCATCCTCTGCTCGTGGAGACCATTGATGGCCGAGAGCTTCTGTCTGGGCCGATGAAGGCCGCCATGTAACCCTTGAGCCTGACCATTGGCTCTCATGTTTTATATTACCTCCAGCCTACATTTCCCCGTGGTCTTGGGCATGGCTTGGCTCCAGACACACAATCTGCAAATCTACTGGTCCCAGAACCTCTTCACTTTCCCGAGCTTGCAATGCGTGGACCACATCCACCAAGTCTGCACAGGCCAGTTGGTGAGCCCACTGGGGTGTCCTTGCCGTCTGACCTAGAAGATTTTGCAAATGTCTTCAGCGAGCAGGAGGCAGACCAATTGCCCCCGCACTGGCCATACGATTGTCCCATTGATTTGATTCCAGACACGCCGCTCCCAGTGGGGCATTTGTACTCGATGTCAGATCCAGAGTTGGCTGCATTGTGGGACTTCATGGACAAAAACCTGGCTTGGTGTTTTATCCGGCCCTTTTTGTTGCCACTGTCTGCCCTGGTTTTGTTCGTGAAAAAGAAGATCGGAGACATGAGGCTTTGTTGCAACTACCACAAGTTAAATGCCATCACGGTGCACAACTGGCATCCTCTGTCCCTTATTCCCGAATTGTTGGAACAGCTCTGGGAGGCTACCATGTTCACCAAATTGGACCTGCGCGGAGTTTATAATCTTGTTCAGATCTGGCCCAGGAATGAATGGAAGATGGCATTTGGCATCAGATACGGACATTTCAAGTATACGGTCATGAGATTTGGGCTGACCAATACTCCCGCCATCTTCCAACATTTTATGAATGACATTTTCCAGGATCTCTTGGACCAGTTTGCCGTGATTTACTTGGACAACATTTTGATCTACTCTCCCTCCCGGGAGAGCCACCTATGCCTGGGCTTGCAACAGTTACGGGAGAATCGCTTGTATGCAAAACTGGAAAAATGCCAGTTTTGCCAGTCCACCATCAAGTTCCTGGGGCATCACATCTCTCCCGAGGGCATTGCCATGGAGCCGAGCAAGGTCAAGTCTTTGCGTGGTTGGCAACCTCCTTGGCAAGTGAAGAATGTCCAACGACTCCTTGGGTTTGCCAACTATCGGACCTTTATCCCCAGCTTCGCTTCCCTGATCGCGCCCCTCCCTCGGCTCTTTTAGAAAAAGGTTCTGTTCCAGGCCTTGAAGCAGGCATTCATGAAGGAGCCCATCTTGAAACATCCTGATCCCCACCATCTGTTTGTAGTGGAAGCAGATGCGTTGGATGTTGCTGTAGGAGCGGTGTTACTCCAGGCTCACACGTCCAGCAGTACCCTCTTCCCTTGCGTATATTACTTGCCGAAGCTCAACTCTTCTCTTTTTTCTTTTTTTTTTTCAAACTCGGTTCAAACTCTGAGAAGCTCTGTTTGACGCTGTGCTCCATTTGGCCTTGCAAAACTAATTGGCAATTAGGTCTCTGGCAGCGTTTTAAGGGAGATAAAGGTGGGTGCTTATCAGCATTACCTTGAAAGACTGTGGCAGACATCTGTCAGACTGTTCGCAGAATATTTCTGAATTATTATTACGGGCTGTGAATGACCATAATTCACAGCCGTTTAAATAAAAGAGGGTTTTTTGGGACTAAGCATGTGATTTAAGCTTTCTCGGGGAGCCTAGGTCAGAACAGTACCTGCACCTGTTAAGGCAATGCTGCCGTCGGTACTGCCGCCTAATGAGCCAATGCAATTGAGGGCTGCATGACCTCACCTGATCCAAGCCAAAAAGAATCGCCACCGCCGTAAAGGTGGTGTATTGTGGCGGCCAAGGCCAGATGGAAGCCAAGTGTGGCACCCAAAGCAGTGGCGGGAAATGGGCATGGCCCAGCCTAGAGGTAGGTCAAGCTCAAGGGGCAATGGACCAACCATTTCCACTATAGACAGCTTTTAGTGAAGCACCTCGTGCTAGCAGCGAGTGTATTCGTGCCAGGTCAGGAAGCTGTGGAAATTCAGGCCCTGGTGGACTCGGGGACCACGGCCAACTTCACAGACTCAGCATTTGCCATGCAGTGGTCCATCCCCCAGCAGCAGGTGTCACCGCGGGTCTTGGTGGAAACGATTGATGGTCAGCCCCTTCATTCAGGCCCTGTGGTTGCTGCGACCAGACCCCTTCCCATGCGCATTGGACCACATATGGAAGACACCGTGTTCTATGTCGCCGCAGTGCCTCACTCGGTGGTCTTGGGCTGGAGTGGTTACAGGCTCATGATCCACAGATTGTCTGGTCACCTGGGGCAGTGGGGCAGTGCGGCAAGAAGTGTGGCACCCAGTGATGGATTTCTACTGGTTCGCTCTGGATTGGGCAAATTTGTAGTTGTGGCAGCAGGAGGGCGGACACATTCTGCGTGTCAGAAGCGCCGCACACACTCACAGTTCCCAACAGTAGCGAAGGTAAGAGAAACCCCACTATTGGTGCCAACTCATGCGCAGTACACGCCAAAAGGAGGCTAGGGAAGGTAAGTAGGACAGCGAGGGGGGGATCAGCTGTGGTGCACAATTTAGCTTTGCTAGAAAGCAGGAAATCCTGCTTTCTAGCAAAGCTAAACCGCACGGCACAGGTGATCATTGGATCATAGCTTTTTTTAAACTACCAGTTCAACCAAACCGGTAGCTTTCTAAACTACCAGTTCGCCTGAACCGGTAGCTTTTTAAACGCGCATGCGCGGCCAGCGAACCAGTAGCAAACCGATTCAGATTTCACCCCTGCTTAGGTCCTATTCATTTCATTGGTCTGCCTTGCATTACAGTGTTGAAAATGTCTTTATAACAGAAAGAGAGGAGAATGGCAGTTGGATATAATTTCAAAGGATGTCAAATCACATATTTTTTACTTAAATCTAAACTATTCAAATCATATGTTCATTATTTATTTTAAAAAGTGATGTTCTAAATTGTATTTTTTATTATCTCAGCTTGATCCTATTCCTGAAAAAATATTACAGCAGACAGCAAATGTTAATGCAGTGCATTCCATTGAGAAGGTCATTGAAATACACAGTGAGTACTTACAAACAATAGTTTTCCTTCTACAGTTAGATTCAAAATGCTGCAGAATATTCATATAACCCTTTGTCCCCCCCACCCAATTTTGTCCAACCTCTGCTTGAATACATCCAGCAAAAATGTGAGTACACCACTCTGTAGCCACTCTGCCAATCTATTTTTACTTTTAATCTTTCCTTAACCTCAGATGGAATATGCCTTTGTCTTTGAATAGTGTCCACTCTCTGAGATGATAAAGAATAGATCTTGGCCTCTGCGGTTGCAGAGGTACAAATTCAAATATCTGAAAATTGAAATCAGTTTTTTTCTTTCAAGTCTACATTGATTTCATACACAGCTTGTGATGCAACTGAAAAATCCATTTAATTTATATTTTTGCCAAGCCAGTAATTTCTCATAGCATATTTCTCATTTGTTTTCTCTTTCCTTTTTTTGTTTCTTTGTTCTGGTTTGATTCTGTTATTCATTCTATTGGGCAGAGTGGTGGCTTAGTGGTTAAGATGTCGGCTGGAAAGCTGGCAGCCCAGGTTTGAGACCCGAGGATCACACGATGGGGTGAGCTGAGTCCTTAACCCAGCTCCTGCCAATCTAGCAGTTTGAACGCATGCAAATGCAAGTAGATAAAAAGGTATCACTTCAGTAGCAGGTAACAGTGGTCAATGATATCATGATATCATGATTGCGGAAATGTTTTTGAACAGTGCTGGCTCAATTGCCTTGAAATGGAAATGAGTACCACCCCCTATAGTTGGCAATGACTAGCAGAGTAAATCCACAGGGACTCCTTACTTTCATTCTATTATTTTGTCAACATTTGTGAAACTTAACAAGTTCATCTTGAATTTTAGCTAATGGCTTCTAGGTATCTTCTGCCCTGGGAAGCCTAATCTTTAATGAAATGTTGCAGAGGACCAAACCCTGTGGTTTGTGGTTTGTGTCTATCTGATAAAGAACTAAGAATTTCCTTTGAGTATGATTTTCAGGACAGTTATGTTTCTATTTAATTACTCACTTTTTACTATTCTTAATCAGGCTGCCACAGGGCACTTTATTCAATGCTTTGTTGGAAACAAGTTATAATACAGGTAGTCCTCAACCTATATTTAGTGACTCTTTGAAGTTATGGCACTGAAAAAAATGATTTATGATTGTTTTTCACACTTGCAACTGTTGCAATATCCCCATGGTCACATGATCAAAATTTGGATGCTTAGCAACTAGTATAAGCATCCAAAATTTGGATGCTTATACTAGTTATGTATTTATGATGGTTGCAGTGTTCCAGGATCAAACAATTATCTGTTGTGACTTCTGACAAGCAAAGGCAACAACCTAACAACCATGTTACTAGCTTAATAGCTACAGTGACTCACTTAATATTTGTTTATTCAGTTCTGAATTTCTGTTGATCAGTTATTCCCTGACTCCTCCTTTCGAATGTTACATCTTACATTGTCTGATAGAATATTTTTGTATAATCTGTATACAAAACATTTCTTTATTTTTTCAGGAAGTCCTTGGAACATTTCTCTAGTTCCAGTAAATTAGACAAAAATAAATCTCCCTATTTTAGAGCAGCTCTGTTGGCCCTCTTCTCTGTTATTTCCTTGTATCCCATTTATTCATTTATAAAAGGAATGCAAGAAAATAAAAGAGTAGAGGGCAAATGGAGCTGCAGTAAAATAGGGAAATAGATTCTTACTTCATTTACATATATTTTGTAAAGCCTCTTAGAAGTAAGAATCTCCCAGATCTGTTTCATTTTGCAGCTTGATGATGCTTTTCTTTGTTTAATAGAAAAATGATAGTAATGGATTCCATAATGGTTTTAATTTTCCTTTAGGTAAATATTGGCATTCACTCCAACATTATTCTTCAACAGTCAGTTATTCTTTGATAGATGCACAGACGTGTGATAATGAAGAAGCAGAAACTGTAACAGCAATGGCATCTTTGTCAGTTGGAGTTAAATCACTTCCTGAAAAAAAGTAAGTTTTATTCTTTATCTTTTTGGAGGAGGGGGATTCTTTGAGTCAGTGCTGACTGCACATGGACATGATCTGTACAGTTTTCTTGGCAAGATTTTTCACAAGTGATTTATCGCTGTCTTTTTCCTAGGGCTGAGCGAGTGATTGGCTCAAGTTCACCCTACTGGCTTTGTATCTAAGGTGAAACTAGAACTCCCATCCCTAGCCTGATGCCTATCAAACTAGATCTCAGTTTTAATTCTCACTCTATTCTTTACCATGTCTAAAAGGCAGCATCAGATCCCTATCGTGATACTGCCATTTGAGTGGGGAGGGGACCCTGGATTCTTTTACTCACTTATTGCTCTCATCCTGTTTTCATATGTATCCTGTAATTCCCTAGTTTATAACTTTGACCCTGTCACCTATTCTGCCCTGTGCTTTGATTTACCTTGGGTGATGTACAAGGGGGGAGGTCCATCTGTTGTCTTTCAGTTTGGAAGCCTCACAGAAGAAATGCATGGGAACAAATCCTTATCTCTTTCTCAGGATGACCGTTTCCACAACATCTTTGCACCTGTGGATTGGCTCATTCAATATCAAACTGAGAGGAGGGATTTCTTTAGCTTTAGCCTAACGGAATTGCCTGGGGGGAACTCAGACCCTGCTTTGCATTGTCTTACATTCACTTCCTTTCAATAAATATTTCCTTATGTTTCGAGAGTCCATGCTTTCTTCAACAGGAAGAAAGGACCTTACATAAGCAGCCTTACATAAGCAGGACCTTACATAAGCAGCCTCTAATAGCATTATAAATGAATATACATATATACAAACTTTTTTTCTTCTAAATCATTTTGAGCACATATTTGATCAGAACAGAACAGATTAACAGAGTTGGAAGGGACCTTGTAGGACCCTACACAATTTCTGACAAATGGCAGTCCAATCTCTTCTTGTAAGTCTCAATTGATGAAGCTCCCAAAACTTCCGAAGGCAAGCTGTTCCACTGGTTGATTGTTCTCACTGTCATTTCTCCTTATTTCCAAGTTAAATCTCTCGTTCAGTTTCTATCATTATTCCTAAAGCCTACAGGTGCTTTAGAAAATAGCTTGACCCCTTCCTCTCTGTGGCAGCCCCTCAAATATTGGAAGACTGCTATCATGTCTCCCCTGATCCTTCTCTTCACTAGATTAGCCATGCCCAGTTCCTGTAACCGTTCTTCATATGTTTTAGTCTTCAGTCCCCTAATCATCCTGGTTGGTCTTTTCTGCATTTTTTCTAAAGCCTCAACATCTTTTTATAGTGTGGTGACCAAAACTGGATGCAGTACTCTAGGTGTGGTCCTACTAAGACTTTATAGAGTAGTTTTAGTACATCACTTGATCTTGATTGTATCCCTCTGTTAATGTAATTTAGGATTGCATTGGCTTTTTTGGCTGCTGCTGCACACTGTTGGCTCATATTTAGCTGGTTGTCCACTAAGACTCCAAGATCCCTCTCACAGTTACTGCTATTAATGCCGGTTTCACCCAGTGTACTTTTGGTTTTTCTTGCCCTAAGTGTAGGACTACTTTTCTCTATATTGAATTTCATTTTGTTAGATAGGGCTCAGTGTTCAAGTCTGTCAAGATCCATCTGGATCTTGAGCCTATCTTCTAGGGTGTTAGCTATTTCTGCCAGCTTAGTATCATCTGCAAATTTGGTAAGTTCCCCTTCTATTCCCTCATCGAAGTCATTTATGAAGATATTAAAGAGTACTGGGCCCAAGATGGAACTTTGTGGCACCCCACTGCTTACTTCTCTCCATGTAGACTTAGACCCATTAAGGACGTTGAGTACGGTTTGTCAGCCAGTTGCGAATCCATCTGTCCCACTTTTTTGTAGCTTGCCAAAAAGTAGGTTGTGGTCTACTTTGTCGAATGCCTTGCTAAAGTCTATTATGTCCACAGTATTTTGCTTGTCTACTAATTTAGTCACTATATTGAAGAAAGAAATAAGATTGGTTTGGCATGATCTGTTTTTAACAAACCCATGCTGACTGCTAGAGTTGTTACTTTACTTGTTTCTAGATGTTGGCAGATCTGTTTTTTTTATTATCTTTTCCAGTATCTTCCCTGGTAGTGATGTTAGTCTGTAGTTTCCTGGGTCAGTTCCCCCCCCCTTTTTTTTTTGAAGATGGGAACCACATATTTTCATAAAACATTCCATTTCAGGTGTAAAACTCCAGATATGAAATGGGCTGCTTTGGGTATTTGGGAAGTGTTGTGTGCACAAAATACTTCTAGAATGTTCAAAACAGCTAAATGTGTTAAGATGAACTTGAAACAATAGCAATAGCACTTAAACTGGTAGCTAAAGTCTAAGTAAAGTAGACTTTAGTAAAGTGGTAGCTTTACAGCCCTTTTTAAGCGGTTTATAGAGTCAGCATATTGCCCCCAACAATCTGGGTCCTCATATTACTGATCTCGGAAGGGTAGAAGACTGAGTCAACCTTGAGCCAATGAGATTCGAACTGCCAAACTGCTGGCAGATCGGCAGCCTGCAGTGGCCTGCAAAAACACTGAAAAATTTTCACAGTTCACCCTGTGAGAGTTTGGAGATATTTGGAGAGTTTGAGATAAATCGGTGGTAACAGCAATATCTTGAACTTCCAGTTTGCTAAATCAAAGAGTATTCCCTTATTAAAAAGTACACCAAATTAATAAAATGCAGTGTTAATGGCACTAATTGGGCCTCAGATTTAATTCATTAGCTTGAAGAAGGACAATTTTAGGGCTGCAAATAACAGAACACAAACTGATAAAAGTTTACAATTAAAAATCTAAGAAGAGAAATAAAAAACAAATGAAAAATCTAGGGAAAGGATTGGAAAAAGAAGTAAACCATTTGTTTAGTGACCATTCAAAGTTACCAAGGCACTGAAAAAAGTGACATGACTGTTTTTCACAAGACAAATATTTGTGGTCCCATGGTCAAAATTCAGAGGCATGGCAACTGGCATATATTTATTATGGTTGCAGTGTCCTGGAGTCATGTGATAACCTTTTGCAACCTTCCTACAAGCAAAGTCAAGGGGGGAACCACATTCACTTAACAACCATTCTGAGGGCCAGTTTAGTCTAGAAAGTGGGAAACCATGAGTTCTAGTCCCACCTTAGCCATGAAAACCAGCTGAGTGACCTTGAGCCAATCATTCTGCCTCAGCCCAACCTACCAGGGGCAAATAGAAGGAGGATTCTAGTGTTCAACCACAACCCTCTACAAATGCCTGGCTTGGTCTGATGTTCCTGTTGACCATTATGTGTTCTTAGGAAACTGAGGGGAAAGGGCAGGAGTTGTACTTTCTACTCAAACTGTTCAGCTCCAAAAGATTCTTAAAAGGAGCTGAAGGCACAGATGACCAAGTATAAGAACTTGTAAAGTGAATGAACCAGGGGTCCTCAAACTGGCCGGATACAGCCCACCAAAGCCATTAATCCGACCCGTGCAGGATGACAATGTTGCCCCACCCACATCACTCTGCCCACCCACGGCCCCTACCCTCCGGCAGAGTGCAGGCCTTACCTTCACGAGCCCCATGGACTGAAACATTTTGCCAGCAGAGTGCTTCTGGGGGACAGGGAGGCCAAAAACGGGATGTGTGGAGGCCCCGGGAAGGGAAAATGGCGCCCTCCACCTCAGTTTTTTAGCTCGGGCTTCCTCCATCCACTCATCCACCCGGCGCGGATCAAGCAGGCAATCACCCACGGTGGTCCTTGTGGAGGCCTGGGTAATAGGTAATAGAAAACCGCTGCTGCGGTTTCCAGTGGGCAGGGGGAGTGATGTGGGCAGTGCAGCCTCACAGTCCCTGGCAGCCACAGCAGGCGAGGATGCAAAAGGAACAGCAAAAGGAGTGGCATCCACCAAGGTGCAGGTGTCCGGCAGCAGGGACTCTGCAGCTGGCCCATCAAGAAACAGGCATGGCGGCAGCAGCACTGGCACTGGCAGCAGGCAGAGGGAGGCACGTGATGTGGACCACCAGACATGCCTACTCCATTCCATGTGGCTGGGACAGGGCAGGTGGCTGCCCGATGCATCCAGCAGACCGGACCACATGCCTTTCCACTGTGCTTCTGCCTTCGGCTACTGCTGCCTACTCTGTTCCATCTCTTTTGGCTTGCAGTTGGAGAGTAGGTCACCACTGGCCATCTCCTTGGCCCTCTCGCAGGTCACAAAGGCCGCCAGCAGCTCGTGCAAGTCCATTAGGCCTCTGCCGTCACCGCCCAGAGCACCAGGTCCAGGAAAAGCTTGATCCTCATCGGCACTATGACCACCTAAGCCCAGCCAGGATTGTGTGCCTTCCCCCTCATCTCTGCTGGGCCTGGGCAGCCAGAGCTCTGATGGGAATCTGGCTTTCCCCACTGCAGTGGCCATTTTTTGCCTGCTGGGCCTAGTTGTGCTTTACCACCTCTGCTCAGCCTTTCTAGCTTTGCCTCCTTTGGGCTGGGCGGGTCCGCCAAGGGGTAGAGCTGCCAGGGGTAGAGACCCCCGATGACATGCCTCCTTCACCGGGGCTGCTCGGCAGGGAGAGCTGAGCCCTGCCCTGCCCTGCCCTACGAGGCAGCAGCTCCAGAGCACTTTTGGGGCACTGCCCAACCAACACAGCTCCTTCAGACAGAGCTTGCTGGACTGAAGGCAGCCTTCTGTCTTGCAGTCATCGTTCCCCCCCCCCCACAGCATCTCCATTCCAAGCTGAGGGTTGCAGCCAAATTCCCTATTTGGCCGGTGTTCCGGGAAGGCACGACTTGGGGGTAGTGGGGCTTCCCTCTGCATGAGCAGGCAAGTTGGCAAGGTGCTGCCCAAACTGGTGCCTAGGGCTCAAAGGTCCTCTTTCTCCAGCCTTGGGACGGGCGCCGCTTCCTACTCCACCCCCACCACGCTTCAGCAAAGTCCGGACAGGAACCATGTGTTGGGTCTGGTAGCAGCTGCGCCCTCCCTCACTTCCTGCAGGGTGTGCTGGTGAAGCACTCCTCTTGTGCACCCACTGCTGCAGTCATAGCTGCGCAAGAAGAACATGCTCCACGTGGGGGGCGGGAGACACGCACCCATTGCGCTTGGTCGAAGGGCATGGCAGTAGCTGTGGCCGGCTGGCGGAGGGGTGATGCTGGTGGGTGGACTGACACGCAGAGGAAGGAGAGCACATGGATGATGGCGGACCCTCCTTGACTGGAATCCCCTGCCCTGCTACCACTCCCTGCCTTGCTTGGGATGCCCGCAGCAGCACTTCGGACTGGGCAGTGGTGGCAGTGGGGGGGGACTAGCGAGACTTCCTGGAACACTCTCTGGCTTTTCCCTGAAGTGCCTCACATGACCCAAATGCCCTGCCCGCTTCCCGCTTAACTCAGGATGCTCGCCCTTCGCTGCCCAGTTCCAGTGCAGCAGGCATAGTTTAATATCTGCCCCCAGAGCGCGCGCCAAGGTGGAGCTGGTGTGGAGGCCCTCGCAATAAAGAGGGCCCGTTGCCCCTACTTCGCCTGTCAGGTGGCAGTGAGGCAACATCACCAAAACCCCCCCCAACCTCTGGCCCTGTGAATGTTGCCTTTGCTGTGGACGGGCTTCCATGGCGGCAGCGGGAGCAGGAGTTCTGCACTACGGGTAGTTTCCTCCTCCCCGCTCAAGAAAAGGGTTTTGGCACAGCATTCTAAAAAAGCAACATTTTAAGTTTTCTTAATTGGAATTTGTGAGCGCGTCTCCCGTGCTCCCCTATCCCTCTTCATAGGTTTCAGATTGAGGCTATGGGCTCCCGATCGGGGCTGAGGGGAAGCCAGCCTTAATTTCAATAGCTAAATTGGGGGCGGGGAGGGGTAGAGAGAGGCAGCCCTTTCTGGCCAGTCTAGTAATTCCTCATTTTCCATTCCCCCACCAATTAAGGGGGCAGGCAGGCTACTATACTTGGTAGTCTAGCTCAGCCCTGGGAGGCAGAGAAGGCCCTTGTGCCAGAAGGGGCTTGCCTGGGTCTCATGGTTGCTGTTTCAATCACAATGAAACATGTTATCTTGGCAAGGGGGGGGAGAGGGGAGGGGGCAGAGGAATCCAGCCCAGAAGAGAAGCACCCCTTTTCCTTCTTGTCTGTTCTGGCACTGAGCAGCAATGGAGGGAGAGCAAAAGGAGCCTGTGCTGGCCAGGGAACAGTCCCAAGTATGCAGGAGGTTGCTGCTGAGAGGTGCCTGTTTCCAGGTTCTCGACTGTTCATAAACCTGCTCCTTTGCCCAGGAGCAGGAAGCCTCCTGCTCCCAAGGAGGCCCAGCTCTTGGGCTGAGTCCCTTGCCTCCCACCGACCCAAAATAAGGAGAGGCAATGCCTCTCTGGTTTCTTCTATTTGTTGATTGTAAACTCCTTGGGTCTGAGAAGAATTACTGCAAAACTGAGTTTCCTGAAGTGGACCACTAGACTCCTAAACAAATTTAAAAAATGATCCAATAAAAAGAAAAGTCAACCAAAAGAGCAACATGCAAACAAAAGCAAATAAAACACCCCCAGGAGCAAAAAAATTAAAGTTTAATTTGTGTGCATTGTTTAATGGACTGCTAAATTGGCATGCCCTCCCAACACATGACCACCTAGCCACACACACCAGCCGGTCCAGCCCCCCAATAGTCTGAGGGACTGTGAATTTAAAAAGTTTGAGGACCCCTGGTGTAAACAACCCATTCTTTCAAAGCAATTGTTCAGAATTTGGAATTCCAAATATGAAGCAATTTGTCTTAACAAAGTTCTGAGATCCAGACTCTAGATACTATTAATGACCATTAAGATTATGTGGTAGGGTATTAAGTAGCCCATCAAAATAATATTCCTTTGCCTGCTTATTAATTAATAAACATATTTATCTAATTCTGGGCCATGCAGTTCTATTATTCTGACTCCTCTTAATGAATTACTTACAGGCTAGATGAGGAACCTATGGAAGAGGATCCTCTTCTGTAGCATACTCCTGGTTTGAAGCACTCCAGTGAAATTCATCTTGTCTTTGAAGGCCTGCCAAGAAGCTTTCTCTTGTTATACCTGCATCCTGCCCTGATTTTCTTCCAGAAAGGCAGCCATGTTGAAAAACAGCTTAATTTCTCCATATTGTAATTGTATGGATTACACTCATGGAAAACAAAACAAAAGAATGCAGGTGAAGAACAGCAATATGAATTACAGACACACTTCCTTTTTTCCTCAATGGAAGCTATAAGAGGCAAGATGCCAGGAAGTATTTAGTTGTCAGCTTTTGCTGTTGTTTCAAAATCAAAGACTTAACATGTATGTGACAATTTTCATTTAAAACTGGTGCTTAATTACATTCAGACTACTCAAAGTAAATTCTACTTTTGTTTCGGTATTTTTGTGATTCTTGCGTATTTGTGAATAAGAGTTCTTCAAAACTCAGACCCTGAGGAGGGTTATTTTTCTTCTTGTGAAGGGTAAAAAGAAAACTTTTATATATTCATTCAAATTATATAAATGCGAAGAGGGAGAGTGTAAAAAAAAAAAAGATAGCCAGAAAAGGGATTGGCTTTAACATTGCCAAAGCCATAGGAAGAGTTTGTGCCTTTTAAAATAATAGACTGATTTGGGCAGCTGTTTTTTCCTGACATTTTTGAGGAACTATGCCTTAAAGAAAAGAACTTTGCAGCAGTTCCTCTGGCAGAGAAAGCCAGGAACTCCATCCTGTAAGAAAGATTCTAGGATTTCTGCTAGCATGATTATTTAAAGCAAGCAACGGCCAGAGCTTCTCCCAAACAGTCTACAACCTTATTTTGATTTCCTTGTAGTTTAATTTTTTTAAAAAAATTAAGGTAATTGCCAGTAATATGGCAAATGCTGTTGGGTTTCTTAAGTTCATTGATTTTTTAAAAATCCAACATCATCTTCTATACATTATGTATAACAAATTATCAATTTGGTTGTAAAGGCATGCACAAATACAATTGCATTTTTTTAAAAAAATGGAATGCTTTTTATTAAAAGCAGATTGCATGGGATATTGCTTAATTTTTTAGGTATAAATATTTATGTATGCTGTATAATGAATAATATAAATATATTCTAAGCTTAGGAAAATGACTCTTACAAATTATTAATTAAATATTTATAATGCATTTATATTACCTATATGAATGGTGGCAACCATCGCAAACTCCTTCCAAAGGATTTGTGGATTGAAAGGTTAAGATGTAGTTAAAATGCCCATTTTCAAAGTGCAGTTTGGAACATTAAAATGCCCAACATTTTAGTCACAGAGCAACTACATATTGTTCTTTAACTTTTAAGTTCTTCAGTGTTGACCCTCTTTTAACAAACGAAGTATTTCTGGTAAATATTTGTTTGCTATTGCTTAGTTTTCAAATAAAGCCAATTATTTGCATTGATTTTCATGCTTGGTTTGGTTTGAGAACTGTTTCCAAACATTATTTTCTGGACATACATAATTTCTCCTTGGACACTGAAGTTTGCTTATTTCCAGATTTTTGTACAGAAAACACTTTTCCTAATCTTGTGCATGTTACAAACTGATACGTATTATTTTCAGAATATTCTTTTCTCAAAAGGAAGGATTCCACAGTCATTTTTAAGATCAAAAATTGATTGTATAATTTCTCAGTTCTTCAGTTGTAGTTGTTATGCTACCTAAAGAAAATGATAAACTTTCCTCTCTTGAAAGTTGATTAGTATTATAAAGAGTAATGTATATTCTCGATGGCAAGGATTATTAAAAGCATTAATAATTTAAATAAATAAATTGAAAGATTGCAATATTCTGTTGGTACAGTTAATACTGAGCAAACACACATTACTGTGCTTGAATAATCCCTTTAAAGATTACTTCAAAATAAATAACAATAATAATTACATTTGGTTTTTGAGAGTGTGTTAATAATCTTCATCATAATCTCTCTTCTTCCAGATATTTTTTAAAATGAGAGAAGTTGACCCTCTTGTGTAACTGCTTAAATTTTTAGCAGAGAAATTAGAAGAGATTAATTTTTTTCTAAAGAAACTTTTTTGGTTATATTAACTGACAGAGTCCATTTATAATTATGTAGTTTTGAAAAGCTTTTTTCTTTCATTCCATTATGACTGGAGTTGTGAGAATATAAACATAAATTTCAATGAGTACAGACGAGGTTTAGGTGTTTATTTAATGAAAAAGTTAATATGCAATTTTTAAAACAGACACTACAATATTAACGTTCATGCTAACTCAAATATATTCAAAATGATGGATTCTTTTTGGTATTAGAACTGCCAGGAGTATACTCTAAAGTGTAAAGTTGATGGTAAAGAAAAAATGTATATTTTATAAAATGCTTTGCTGCTGTGCTCTAAAAAGATTTTTGTGTGAAATTATTTGGTTTTGTCTTTTGTTAATTTACTATGTTTTATTACAATTGATAAAAAGTGTTGAATTCTGTGATCACTGCAATTTCAAATCTATTTTATATTTGAACATCAAAATTGTCAAGAATTTTTTTTGTCACAAAAAATATTAGTATGTATCAATTGTGTTAATATGATTGCTTTTAATGTTACTTTTAAGAGTATTCATTTGTTTCAAATTGGTAAATCTTTGGGTGTGAAAAGCTTTTCTGAAGTCAGAAAGAATTTTGGTATATGTAATTTGCCCCATAATTTATTAATTTCTATTTAAAATAGATATGCCATAATCTCATGTAAGCCTGAAGCTGGATTTCTTCTGCAGTTTCTCTTCTAGGAGAGAAAAGATGTGCATGTTGGGAGGATGGAAATAATTTTATTTAATAAAAGCATAGATAAAGAAGGCTTCTGGGCTCTGTGAATAAACAAAAAGCTCAGTCTGAGTAATCTCCAATTACAGTTTTTTTAAAATTCTGTAAGGAAGAGGTACCTAAGTTCCACAAGCAGGATTCTGTATGTTTTTTGATTAACCCAGTTTTGAAGGTAAAGAATGATTTCCTACAATTCTGCTACAACATGTTAAAACGGAATTATCTAAAAATGAGTTCCACAATATAATAGAATAGATCATAATTATTTTACTTTTTACTTTCAGTACAGACAAACATTCCTTTTTATTAATCATGTACTCATTTCAGTTTTCTTTTTCTAAAATTTTGGGTTCACATTTTATGGGCATTGATAAATATATAAATATATTTTTTTAAGTTTCCTATACTTAAAAAAATATGATCTATTAGGTTTGCATGCCTTTATAACGTAAACAGATTTTGCACGCCACACTTGGCAGCTGTGGGAAAAAGCTTTCTGATGGCATTAGCAAGTTACAAGTTGGGTAGCTTTGTGTCACACAAAAATAAGAGGCATGGAAAAAGGAAGTTTAATTGACTCATCTGATTAAGGACTATGCTTTTAATGTAAAATTTAAAAATGACAAAGGACTACTTAAATATTTGTCATTTTAAAGAAAATAATTGCATTTGTGACAAACCAATAATAAAATATATTGTATTTATGTGGAAATGTTCTAGGAAAACTATGCCGAACACACAAATAAACTGCCTGTGTCAGGTTTTTTAAGGGAGGGAGGAAAAAAGAATTATGTTTTTATTTGTCCTTACAAATAAGGAAGGTGCAAACCTATGCTAATTTCTGTTTATATGAAATCTCATATAAAATTAGAAATAACTTTAAGAGGTAACTCTTCAGCTCAACTGTACTACTTTTTAAATTACTAGGAATTATATATAGAGATTTTCCCATTTAAGCAAATATACCATGCAAACACTATGGATTCGAACAAAACTTTGCATCACCACGAAATGAGGTTTCTTCACAGCTTCATATTGTATTTGAGATAATTAAAAAGAATGGGCCAGGGAAAATAATTTAACACTTGTGGTGCTTTATATTGCTGGCAACTCATATGTCTGGGTTGAAAAACTATTAACCCAAGAATTTATTGCAAATATGTAGTATGAAAAGTTGTAACATTATTATATTCTGCTTTATGCCTAAACATGCTCAATATATCATCGATAACAGCTACCAGTTTACTCTGTAATTTATACAGTTTCATTCTTAATTGTATGAATCCTTTAAATTATAGTAGCATATTCTTTGTATTTAAATTTTATTATGACTTTTTTCTTAGTAGATTTGAAATTTGGGTTATTTTTCTTATGTGTCTCTCATTCCTGTTTTTTGTTATATTGTCTTACTTTTTTTAACCAGTGGTGTTTTTCTCTAACCTATTCCAACATCAATCTCAACTTTAATACAAGTTCAGTATTTTGTACCACATTATGACATCTTGTTAGTATTGTGGTGTAAATAAAAAGATAAAATGAATTTTAAAAAATATCTGTATTGCAGTTAATAACAATTGTCTTTTCTTTTCCTTTGTCAATTCATTTTTGTATGTTTATGCTAAAATGTATTTTGGAAAACTGCCAAATTTTGAGTATGTCTTGCAAACAGATGGCTCCTGGAAGCAATTTCAGTTGAAGACATTATAAAGTAGGTTCCATCTTTCTCTCCATCGTGGATATTTTTTCCTGATAAAAGGATGAAAGAAATGACAGCAAAATATAGAAAGCTGATAGTGTATAAAATCACAATTGAAGAAGTACAGTGGAAAAATGCTCACTCACAGAAATGAAATGTCTTCAGAAAAATGTTTAGGTAGGCTAAGTTAGAGAGGCTAAGTCTCTCTAAGAGGCTCCATTTGGTTGAAATGATAGGGTCTTTTACTAAGAGTTAGTGGTTAGTGATTGCAAGGCAAAGTCTGAATATTCCCACCCAAAAGTATAAAATTTTCATCTCATTTGTGGCCCTACCCCTGATCAGTGCCTGGTTTGATGTTTTGGGAACTACTTTGAATCTAGGTGTGTCTCCTTGAGGTTGTGGAATCTGGCTGCTTAGCACCTCTGGTTCCTGTCATTATCCACCCTTACGACCTTCTCACCACCTGCATAACTTCCCTAACTTTCTCTGCCCCCCTCCCTTTGTTTATGGTAGGATGCCAGCAAGCTTAGCGATGCGTAGTAAAGATGGCAGAGCTGATACCTTATGGGAAACTTGCTTTCAGGCTTCATGCTACCTGAAATCTCAGCACACATGTGGGGTGTGTGTTAGGTTCACCCCTAACTTAACAAACAATATTGTTTTTTTATTATACTTACAGCCTGAAAACCTGAATAGCATTCAGTTGTTGAATGTGCATAGTGCATAGCACAACCTATTGCATATGCCTTTTATATAGCAACATGTAAAAATAACTTCGTAGCAAAGATTAAAAACAATAAACTAGATGAGCAGTTGATGAATACTATTTTTAATATTTGCCAGATCCTGCTTTGGGTTGCTTCAGAAGTTAATCTGGATGCATCTGCTGTGTAATGCCCCCACAAATGACCCTACAGAACAATGTTACATTCCTTATTTTATCCTCCCACCTTCCTTCATGTTGCTGATTCAAAACAGATTAAAATCATACAGCTCCTGATTTGAAATTGTTTATGCAAAGACTCATAGTTTGAATGTGATGGGGCTGAAATATTACCCCAAAATATTTTAAAGGGCGGGCCATGCAGGTGGCAGAAGTGGCTGGGCCATGCAGGTGGCAGAAGTGGCTGGGGTGCAGGAACAGGAGCAGGTGTCCACTGGTAGTATGCGTATCGAGGTAGTAAGCACATCCACCTGTCCTGCCGGCGGCATTTGGGGCTGCCCCCCCCAGGCTGGCGGGCCTCTTAACGCCTGGGAGGGGCTCCTCAGTGGCCTGGGATTCAACTGAGCCAATGGAGACGGTGGACCTGCCAGGCTGCCAGGGAAGTAGCTCAGGCCCTCCTGGGGAGACTTGGCTGCATGCTGCATTGCAGTAGTGGGAGCAGCACGGGGGTTGCTCCCTGGGTAGATCAGTCTCTCTGGGTGGGAAACATGGAAGTTGGCTGACCGAAGAGCACCATTACCTGTCTGGATTTCTGATGCCATCCCATGCTTTGTGAGTTGATACTGAGGCTTGGCTTGCCAAGCTGCTCTGGCAATCCCTCAAGGGTCTGCCTGCGGGTCTGGTACATCCACTCCCCCAACTCACTGAAATCCAGAGGTCCCATCATTTCTGTTCACTGGATCCACTGGAGGATCACAGTCCCCTCTCCTCTCATTGAGGCGACCGTGCACTTTCTCACCGGCTCCTGGAATGCAGACTGGTAGATGGTGTCTTCCTCCACCTGGTAAAATACCTATGTGGCCGACCACTTGGCGTGAGCTTTGAGCCAGACACCCAGCTGGCACTCAATGTCCGATGTTAATGTCTGCTGCCACCCACTAGGGTGAGGAGCGGAATGGTAGGCTTTCAGCGATTCCTCCATAAGCCCCGTCGGCAGCTGCCATCTCCTCCATCTTCTTCTCCATCTTCCCTGAGTCTTCCCACTGCCCGGTAGATTGGGTAAGCAGCCGGGGTTCAGGACCCCAGATAGCGGCTCCAGATGGAGCAGGAAGTTTCCTTATGGTTTAGTGGAGAGTTGGCTTAATATCAGGATTCCAAGTAATAGATCCATTGCAAGCAAGAACTCTGAGGCAGGTGGATTCCTCAAAGAATAACTTTATTGGAAATATCATATTGGCACATATCTGGTGAAAATCAACTCTGAGGGCCCCCTTGGTTTTCACCTAATTAAAATTAAAAGTTTTCCCCTGAATTTATGAATTCATTTAAGAATCTTTTTAGTCTTTCTGAGATTATGGAGGCAATTTTTTTTCTTTATTTAATTTGATTTATATGCCGCCCTTCTCCGGAGACTCAGGGCGGCTTACAATGCGTTAAGCAATAGCCTTCATACTTTTGTATATTTTATACAAAGTCAGCTTATTGCCCCCACAAACTGGGTCCTCATTTCACCTACCTTAGAAAGGATGGAAGGCTGAGTCAACCTTGAACCTTCAACCTATTACAAAATACAAATATTTTGTAATCAACATTTAATAATGATATTGGTCTATAATTTTTTATTTGTTTGTGATCTGTGTCTTCTTTTGGTATTAGTGTAATATATGCTTGTGTCCAGGTTTTGGGTAATTTGGTCCTTAATAATGCATCCTTATAGACCTCCAGCAGTGAAGGTCCTAGTGTTTCTTGTAAGTTTTTGTACAGTTCTGCAGGAAGCCCATCTGGGCCAGGAGTTTTATTGTTTTTTCATCTCTTAATTGCCTCTGTTATTTTCATTGTTGTTATTTTTTGGTTTAACATTATTCTTGTTGTGTCAGTTATTTTAGTTAGACCAGCTTTTTCCAAATATTGTTTAGTAATATCTTCTGGTATATTTTCCTGGCTATACAATTTCCTGAAAATTTTCTGGGTTATTTTCTTTTTATCTTTGTTCTGATGATAAAGAGTTCCCTTTTCATCCTGCAATTGGTTTATCATTTTCTTCTCTTTTTCCTTTTTTAATTTATATGCTAGCCATCTACCTGGCTTATTTGCATATTCAAAGAAGTTTTGTTTTGTCATTTTTACCTTTTGTGCCATTTCCTCTTGCACTATTAAGTTCAATCTGTTTTTTATTAAGTCCCTTTTCTCCTTTTTAATGTTTTTTGTGGGTCCTTCTGTAGGTCTAACTGTAGTTTTTTGAGCTCGTCTTGTAGTGTATTTTGCTGTTGTTTCTTTTTCTTATTTCTTCTTGCTATATATATTACTACTAGTCCTTGGATGTATGCCACACGTTTTGCAATGATGTTTCTTCTTTTCTATTTTCTTTAAAAAAGAGTTTCATTTCTTTTTCCATAATTGGTATGAACTCGTCTTTTAAAATATTTTGGTTCATTGTCCATCTCGGTTTCTTTTTTTGTCCCCTCCATGTCACTTTTATGGGGTTGTGATCTGCCCATATATTTGTTATTATGTCTACTTCTTGGATGTCTGTTCTCATTCCAGATGTCCTCCATACCATATCTATTCTTGACCATGCTCTCTCCATGCATCGTGTAGAACTAGTTCCTGTCTAATCTCAAAGATTCTTGTTAAGGACATACCGTCCTCCAGCTACAAGAAGCCTACCAAAACTCATTCAGGAAGAATTGGGCTATAGCTATAAACATTTTAAATCCTTTGTTAGTAGTTACAAGTTTTTACTGCAATTTTTCAAGCAATTAGTACAATTTGCCTCATGTACTTCAAATGGTAATTCCTGCAATTTTTATGCTAAAAGTATTTTAAAACACTAAGATTATTTTACAGGTATATGTTATATACTGCTAACTATTTGGAAGCTCAGAAAAATAAGTATGGGATATATTATTCTCCCATTAGTCCCTCAAGTATTATATTTACTACAGTAAGTTGTTTTCATCTTCTAATTGAAAATTAGAAGAGGAAAATCACATTACTTAAATGTGATTGTAATAAAATTAGTATAAATATAAATAACTACATTTATGAGAATTTAACAGCTGATATCAAGCAGTCAGATCCTTTGAAGAATCCTCTTTTCTGTTACGTATTTTAATCCCATTTCATCCAAGACAACCGGGCTGTCAGATCTGCTGAGAGAAAGGAGAAAACAATGAAGCTAAAAAAAACCAAAACACAATTACTTAAATGTGTTTCAGGCAAAATTAACAAATAATTGTTTTCTTCCTCAAAAGCCAGTTCATTAATCTCATTGCTCTTGAGCTAACTAGTGCAAAAAGCTCAACAAAATGAGCTCCTCATTTGAGGAAATATAGCATTTAATTTTCAAATCATTAACATGCAGTTGCAATCCCATCTGTTGATTTATGCTTGATAGATCTAATAATGAAAGAAATTAATAACACAAAACATTGTTTCCTATTAAATAACTGATTTGTCTCTATTTTAAAGAGATTTCAGGCAGTAATATCTATTCTGATTGGCACTGAAATTGACTACTCAA
Source organism: Pantherophis guttatus (assembly GCF_059756535.1). NCBI lineage: Eukaryota > Metazoa > Chordata > Lepidosauria > Squamata > Colubridae > Pantherophis > Pantherophis guttatus. Next base: position 179,940,882 of record NC_142063.1, on the reverse strand, counting down.
AGGCTGTGTCTCTATTTTCAATACCGTAGGAGAATATTTTCACTTGAACCTGCCTTTGACATAGTCTGAGATTTTAAAATTTCCTCAAGGATATTTATTTTATAACTTTTTTGAATGATACTTATTTGAATTCAGTCAAGGTGAAACTTTATATGTACTTTACCAAAAGAATTTCATTACCACCCTCTTGCCACCCTAGTCCCACTTTATTTAGTACCAATAGTATGTTCTTCATGCACAACAAAAGAAATTCCTGGGATACTTTTATTACCAAGAGTAAAACTTGACTGATAGATCTATTCAGGCACAGAAGGAAAAGCCAGTTCTGAGGTTTTGCCATGAAGTGCAGTATAATGAACTTTTCCTTTCCCCCTGGCTGCCCAGTGTTCATTGTCCGCCAATCTAGATCAGAGTTTTCTAACAGTTATTGAACTATCTCTTTCACAAATGCAAATACATGCTTTAATATATTACGTTTTAAAAGGATTTTTCATAAAATCATTTTAATGTGCAGCACTAGTAAATCTTTAAAAGATCCAGTTTGCTGTTGCGGGTAAAGCACCACTGGAAGATGTTGAGTTCTAATGCAGCCTTAGGCACAAAACCAACTGGGTGACCTTGGGCCAGTCATTTTATCTCAGCCCAAGGAAGAGGCAAGGTCAATCCACTTCCAAAATGTTCCTAGAAAAAATGCAGAGACTTGTCCAGACAATCACTAGGAGGAAACGAAGGGAAAGGGAAAAAGAAAGAGAGAAAAGGGAAGGAAGGAAGGAAAAGAAAGAAAGAGAAAGAAAGAAAGAAAGAAAGAAAGAAAGAAAGAAAGAAAGAAAGAAAGAAAGAAAGAAAGAAAGAAAGAAAGAAAGAAAAAGGAAAGGAAATTTACAAATATTTTCCCTTATTTCTCCAGTGCTGGAACACTGATTAGATAAACTAATCAAATAAGCTAAACACGAATATACATATTCTTTTCAATGGAAACAAATTAATACTGCTCTCTAAAAAAATAATCTTTTTGCACTTACCACTTGTGTTCCATATTGCATCTTGATGATCCTTATATTCATTTTTCATGCATTCTTGCACATAGATTTTAGGATCAGAGCCTGATTTTAAGATATTACTAAGCAATGCAATGTATGCTATAGAAAGCCTGAGGGTGTCAATTTTGGAAAGACGTTTTTCATAAGGGAAAGTTGGTACATGGCCTCTGAGTTCTTCAAAAGCAGAGTTAATACTAAGCATCCTCTTTCGTTCTCTAATGTTGGCAGCATGCCTTTCTGTTTTGTGAGATCGATCTGGAATAATTTTATGGGAGTTATATTGCCAATCACTTTCATCACACCGAATAAGTGAGGAACTGTCCAATTCAGCATTATCTTCAAATTGCAGAATATGATTACTAAAGTCTGAAACTGGTGTTGGCATATCAGGAGAAAATGTTTGAAAAGGAGCAGGTAAGCAGGCAAAAACTTCATTTGCAGTAGAATAATCAAATAGGAAATGATCTAGGTGAGAGAACTGGCTGAAAGAATTACCATTCACTCCAAATGGGCAATTGAATATTGAATCTTCTTCAAAATTAAAACAAGGTAATTCCATTGTTGGATCTTTTAACAGCTTTAACAACTGAAAATATATAGTCTTCAAGTGCACAGAAAAAATACGATAATCAAACTACACTTTTAAATAAAAGCTCCAGAAAGAACTCCAAATTATGGCTCCAGCCAAGCACTGTACAGTTATAATCCAGTTTGATAAAGTAAGTTGATGTGAAGCTTTAAATATCTGGAAGCTTCATAAGAAGCTGCTTTATTATTTCTTTGATATGGAATAATAAGTAACTGATTTTCATCTGACCCCTAGATTAAACATCTATTGATGTCATTACTTGGCATTTATGTAAGATTCTACACTGAGTTGTTTTGCACAAAAAAGGAGAATAAAATGCTGTCTTTTATAAGATGTTAGCAAAATGCTACACAGCTGACTTTTTTTTAAAAAAAGATTTATCCCATTATAATAGTGTCAGGAACATATGACTGCCTTCTTTGATCAACCAAGAACACTCAGGTTTCCTTTATTTTATAGGAAAAATATAAAAAGGAGCATGATCAAGGCAAATCTCTATGCTGAACAGGAGCATGATCAAGGCAAATCTCTATGCTGAACAGCTGTATATACACTATCTCTCTTGTAATAACTAGTGGAAAAATACTCTTATATTTTAGGGACTTTTACATTACTATTTTTTCTGAACGTCTGACATTTCAAAAAAATGATTTGCCCAAAATGGTCACTAATTTATTATATTCAGGGTAAAATACCAAGAAATGTGCAGTCAAGTTAGTGAAAAGGGAAGATTGTTAGGAGTTTATCATAGAAACATTAGAAGGTAAGGATTGGAAAGACCATAGAACTCATGTAGTGCAATTCCAACCTTTGTAGGAATCCACCACTGAATCCACTCCTCCCATTCTCCATGGGTTCTCCATGAAAACAACCCCAACAAAATAAAACTCCAAGTTCCTCAGTGTTACACTTTATTAGAGATGTCATGTTGGCACAGGACCTATTTTGTGGTCCTTTGGAATCCCGATTCCTTCTCAAATCACACATGTTATTAAATGTAAGCTATGTGAACTACTAGAGGAAAAAGTAAGGGATCTAGAAGCTGCTCTAGCCAAACTTCAATCTACACAAGAAAGCTATGCCTAAATGGAACCAAATAATGAACAAATAACTTCCAGTGTCAGGATTCCAAAAAACACCCCCAACGAAATAAAACTCCAAGGCAATAAGTTCCTCAGAGTTACACTTTATTAGAGATATTATGTTGGCACATCTGGGAAAACCCAAATCTGAAAGCTTCCAGGTTTTCCCCACCCAGTTGAAAGTTCACAACCCTGCTCTACACCCACAAGTTCATCACATGGTCCAATCCATTCTTCATACTCAGCTGGAGACAATCCCCAGTCACTCCCATCCAGGTGCAGGCAAATGTCCTTGACTCCCAGAGTAAGGAATGTTGTTATGGCTAATCTTCCACGCTCCAGCAAAGAAACCCTTCCAATTTCCCAGGCTAAATATGTGGCAGTTAGGAAGCTAAAAAGAAAAAATGGCTTCCAAAACTGACAGGCTTCCACCCCTCAGGAAAGGAACGCATCCTGGAACAAGATAGAAGTCAGGGGTTAATACAATTAGCACATTAATCACCTCCCCCCCCAGAGGACCCTTGGTCTTATCAAGGAATTTTTCATGAAATTGCTTGACTAAGACATCTGCACGAATATCCCAACTTTTCACCCAAGTAGCTTCAGACAATGGATACCCCTTCCAATGCACTAGATACTGCAATCTTCCTCTCTGCAACCTAGAGTCCAAAATTCTTTTCACTTCATAATGAGTTTCACCCTGGACCACGATTGGCTTTGGAGGTCTCAATCTAGAACCCACAGCAGGTTTTAAGAGACTGTAATGGAAAACGGGATGTATTTTCCCCAGTATGGGAGGGAAGTCTAGCTGAACTGTTACTGGGTTAATCACTTTCACTATGGGGAAGGGACCTAGGTGTTTCGGTTCTAACTTTTTACTTTTCAGACTCAAGCATATGTACTTGGTAGAGAGATAAATATGATCTCCCACCCGGAAGGGGGGTTGGAGAGTTCGATGTCTATCGGTTTGTTTTTTGTATGCTTCAGTTAGCTTAGGTTAGTTAGCTTAGGTTAGTTAGTTAGCTTAGCTGAGGGAAGTCCCAAACAAGGAACATAATGTGCTAGTTTGGAAAACAGTCTATCACAGTCCAGATTACTGTGTTGCCACTACTCTCCTATAAAGTCCATAGCTATTTCTTCCCATGGGCAGCTTGGTTCAGCTACCTGTTGAAGCAAGCCGGGAGGCTTCCCAGGTCTTTGTCTTATTGCTAGCACACGTAGCACAACTTTTTACATAATCCTCCACATCAGCTTTCATTTTTGGCCACCAAAACTGCCATTTAACCAAATGGACAGAAACCCAAAGTGACCAGCCAGTCAAGAATCACGGCTCTGCTTGAGCACCAGTATTTTCATGCTGTTGGGGACGTAAATTTTTGAACCTTTCCATGCTAGTCTGTCCCGGGTTGTCAAAGTATCTCAATTGTCGGCCAGCCACGGGTTTGTATATAATGCTGTCTTCAAATCAGCAGTTAGATTTCCATCTATGGGGTCAGCTGGCTTGGCCCTTGGTAGTGATTTCTGCCATGCTCTGTGTGTCCGGCATGGATGACTTCCTCCCTCTGTCATATTGGGGTTTCCTTGACAGGGTGTCTGCAAGCAGGTTCTTCCCCCCTGGGATGTATTTTAGCTTGAAGTCAAACTGCTTGAAGTACTGTGCCCAGTGGACCTGTTTGGGGGAGAGTTTTTATGGGGTCTTCAAGGCTTTGAGGTTCTTGTGGTCTGACCAGACCTCGAAAGGGACTTTAGCTCACTCTAGAAAGTGCCACCACGATAGGAGAGCCTAATGAACTGCAAAGGCTTCCTTCTCCCATACTGCCCATCTCCACTCGGTGTCTGTGAGCTTTTTGGACACATAAGCGCAAGGCAGCAGCTGTCCCTGAGGGTCTCTCTGGAGGAGCACTGCCGCCACTGCCACATTGCTTGCGTCGGCTTGGATGATGAACTGCCTCTCTGGATCTGGGTGCTGAAGAATTGGTTCTTCCGCAAACAGTCGCTTTAAGTTTTTGAACGCTTTTTGGCAGTTTAGTATCCAGGCTAGAGGCTGCATTGGCTGCAGCTTTGCGGGGGAGGGACCTGTCTTTAGAAGTTCAGTGAGAGGCAGAGCCACTTATGTGAAAGCTGGGATGAATTGCCAATAGACCCCAGGAAACTTTGCAGCTGTTTCCGTGTGTGAGGGGGTTGCCAGTCAAATACAGCTCACACTTTCCCAGGATCCACTGCCACGTCTTCGTTTGACACTTGGTAGCCCAGGTAGTCCAGGGAAGTCTTGTGAAATTCGCACTTGGACAGCTTCGCATAAAGTTTTGCAGCTAGCAGTTTTTTCAGCACTTGTCGGACTAGTTTCACATGTTTCTCTAAGGTCTCACTGAATATGAGAATGTCATACAAGTAGACTAGAACCCCCTTATACAAGTGCTCATGTAGCACTTTGTTAATCAAAAGACAGCAGGGGCTTCTTGGGGACCAAAAGGCATAACTTTGAATTGCAAGCTACCCAATAGGGTAGCTTCAATTGAAGGCAGTTTTCCATTTCTCTCCCTCCTTTATGCGCACCTGGTAATAGGCCAGTCCAGTAATAGGCCCTCAAGTCCAGTTTTGTGAACACCTTGCTTTTTGAAAGGTAGTTCAGTAGATCTTTCATGGGGGGGGGGAGGTGTTTTCAACCCACACAGCATTTATTTCACGAAAATCAATGCAAAACCTCATTCCGCATCTTTCCTTTGAAGAATACCGGGGCGGCTACTCTGGATTTCACAGGTTGGATGAAGCCTCGGGCCAAGTTGGCATCGATGTACTTTCTCAACTCAGCCATTTCCTTTGGGGTCATTGAGTACATCTTTGGTTTGGGAAGTTTAGCCTCGGGTTCAATTTCAATCGCACAGACAGTCTGGTGATGGGGGGGAGGGGAAGAATGTTGCAGTCCTCCTTACTAAAGGCTCCAGCCAGGTCTTTGGGGACCTAGGAAGGGTTTCTATGGCCATCGTGGTTGTTTCTTTTGTTGGTGGAGCCCGTGGGGGTCTGCCTCCGTGTATTTTCATTCAGGTGGGACAAGAGGCAGGAGCCAATGCCTATCCTGATTTTTCGGTAGCCGTCCTCCCATTTAATTGTAGGGGCCCATTTGTCTAGTCAGGCAAGCCCCAAGATGACTGCCATCTTGGGGGCTATTATGAATTGAATGAGTTCGGTGTGGATCCCCAGTTCCAATCTGACAAACTCAGTGACACGTGTAGCAGCCGTGCCACCTATTAAAGTCCATTTGACTTGCTCAAAGTGTATTGGGTGGTTTAAAACGTGTGTTCTTATGCCTAGGTATTCAACCAACTGGGTGCAGCTGGTATCTATTACCTTGCACCCATGTCCCTGGCACTATCAGTTTGACTTTGACAGCAAATGGGTGGATGGTTCCACTTACCATTGGGTTGTCTTCGCCACTGCTTGTGCTGGACGGCCCGGGCAGAAGGTCCTTGGTCAAGGTTTCCTCACTCTCTCCTGGAGGAGGGGGATCTCAACTGCCTGCTGGACAAATCTTCCAGCTCCTGGTGGCTTTCTCAGCGTCCATCTCCCTCACGTGGCTGGAGCTGCCTGGGCGAGGGACTGGTGCCGGTGCCAGGCACTCGGGTGCCCAGTTGCCCACTTGGCCACATCGATAGCACTTAACAGCGTGCAATCGTTAGCACTTAACATCTATAGCACTATGCGGTTTGGCAGGCAGTGGCTCGGCAGCCTTTCTTAGGACCCTGCAACCCAGGGCTTTGCAAACTAGTTTATCTGGCGTGGGCTTACGATGGCGATTTCTCTGTCCAATGCCACAGACATAGTATTCCAGTCCTGAAGCCGTTCAGGCACTCCTCGAATGCCACATGCCTGGTGAAGTTCTGGGTCCAGGGCTTCTTTAAAGTAGTGGAGAAGGATAGACTCTGGCCAGTGTCTCAGGTTTCCTGCCACTCTGTGAAACTCCCAGATGAACTCTTTGTGTGGGGGGTGTCCCTTGCTTCAGTCCCTTGATTATGGCTTGGTTCTCATTTTTCTGGTCAGTGTCCTTGAATCTGCCTCAGAGCAATTGGACGAACTCATCAGCATCGTGTAGTTCCACAGCGTCCTTGTTGTGTAACTGAGCTATCCAGTCCGCTGCTTCTCCCTTGTTCATTCCTTCTCCGATGGCTAAAATCAGTTCATGGTCACTGCAGTATTGGTCCCCATAGAGTTCAATGTGTGTCCAAATTCAGTTAAGGAAGTACGCCAACTTCCCTGGAGTCCCATCTAGGTCGCCTGGAATCTGGGTGGCTGGACTGCTGGGGCTGCTGGAGCTGGAGCCGGCGGTGACACTGTGGCAGTGGCACTGCGGCCAAGATCGGTGGTTGTGCTGTGACCAGAGCCACTGGGGCTGGTAGTGGGGTGGTGGCTGGAGCAGGCAGCGGTGCTACGGGAGGTGGCCCCAGTGGAGGAGGCGGCACTGTGGTGGGATATGACTGGCGGTAGCATGGCAGAAGGTGCTGGCAGTGCTGGCGCTGGTTGCTGGAGCAGCGCAGCGGTGGATATTCTGCTGGCATCCATTGGCATTGCACCCAGCCTTGACCTGGATAGAACACCCAGCCAGGGGGCATGCATTCAGCTAATGGCAACAATTAGACTGGTTGGTGATGGGGGGGTGATCACCCTCTGCACCGGGGATCAAGTTGGTGCTGCAGCCCTGCTCCCACAATGGCCGGGCCCCCTATGGATTGAATGAACTGCGTGAGGTAGGGGCTTCTCTCATCCCAGGCTGAGTGAAAGGACGCCGTAGCAGCACCTTGGGCACTCGCTGACCCCAAGTCCGGAAAGGTGAATGTGGGCGGTGCCAGTATCCACCTCTGCTGGCTGGCTTGGGGTGGCGGGACGTAGCTGCCAATCGTAAGATGCTCAAAATGATCCGGGAGCCCCGTCAGCGAACTGGCTTCACGAGGGGGGGGGGCAGGATCCACTCTTGGGAATGGTCGGATCCCAGCGGCCTGACCTCTCTCCATTCTGAGGTCTGGTCCGGTCCCATCTGATACTCTGGTTCCTTCTCCAGGCGGCTGCAGTTGCTTCCCCCAGGGAGGCATCCGGCTGAGTGGCTTGCCGAGCCTCTGGCACTTTGAGCCAGGCTTCTAGCAAGCATTCTGCTTTGGTGGCTTCTGCTGCTCGCACCACATCTTCTGAAGGGAAATAGCCAGTCCCCACATGGATTGCCTAGTCACTTGTGGCTGCTCCTTCTTCGATTGTAGGTTTCTCTCCATCTTCCCTGAGTCTTCGCGCTGCTCGAGTTGCAGGTAGGCCCTCGGGCTCAGGAACCAGAACAGCACCCCGAGGTATGGGGAGCTGCTTGTAGTTTTAAAGGGGATTCGGGTTAATGTCAGGGTTCCAAAAACACCCCCAACAAAATAAAGCTCCAAGGCAATAAGTTCCTCAGAGTTACACTTTATTAGAGATGTCATGTTGGCACATTTGGGAAAACCCAAATCTGAAAGCTTCCAGGTTTTCCCCACCCAGTTGAAAATTCACAACCCTGCTCCACACCCACAAATTCATCACATGGTCCAATCCATTCTTCATACTCAACTGGAGATAATCCCCAGTCACTCCCATCCAGGTGCAGACAAATGTCCTTGACTCCCAGAGTAAGGAATGTTGTTTATTTATTTTTTATTTATTTATTTTATTTTGAATTTGTATACCGCCCTTCTCCCTGAGGACTCAGGGCGGTGAACAGCCAAGTAAAAACATCAAATACAAATATTAAAATACAGTTAAAAGATATATATAAATTTGGCCCCATTAATTAAAACGATAAACAAAACAATTAAAAACACTTAAAAAAAATTAGGCCAGCCCGGCTTGCTGGAAAAAGAAGGTTTTAAGGGCACGGCGGAAGGCACTGAGGTCATGAATTCTCCTTATCTCTGGGGGCAACTGATTCCAGAGGGTAGGTGCCCCCACAGAGAAGGCCCTCCCCCTGGGGGTCACCAGCCTGCACTGTTTAGCTGATGGCACCCCGAGGAGGCCCTCTCTGTGGGAGCGCACGGGTCGATGGGAGGTCGTCGATGGCAGCAGGCGGTCTCGAAGATAGCTAGGCCCTATGCCATGGAGCGCTTTAAAGGTGATAACCAACACCTTGAAGCGCACCCAGAAGACCACCGGGAGCCAGTGCAGCTCACGCAGGAGCGGTGTTACATGGGAGCGCCATGCTGCTCCCGTCACTACCCGCGCTGCTGCGTTCTGGACCAGTTGGAGCCTCCGGGTGCTCTTCAAGGGGAGCCCCATGTAGAAAGCGTTGCAGTAGTCAAGGCGAGAGGTGACGAGGGCATGAGTGACTGTGCACAGGGAATCTCGATCAAGAAAGGGCCGCAACTGGCGAATCAGGCGAACCTGACAAAAGGTCCCCCTGGTTACAGCCATCAGATGTTCCTCCAAGGACAGCTGCGTATCCAGGAGGACTCCCAGATTGCGAGCCCTCTCTGTGGGGGCCAAAGACTTGCCCCCAATAGTCAGTGATGGAGTCAACTGACTATATTGGGATGCCGGGAACCACAGCCACTCAGTCTTGGAAGGGTTGAGCTTGAGCTAATCTTCCACCGCTCCAGCAAAAAAAAACCCTCACAATTTCCCAGGCTTTCCCATATGTGGCAGTTAGGAAGCTAAAAAGAAAAAATGGCTTCCAAAACTGACACCCAGAGGATTTGACCCTGCTGATAAACCCTTGGAGGAAGACAAATGGAGGTATGTCACATATAGAAGGAAACACAATAATCAAAGAAAGGAGTAGCACACATCTAACAAACACCTGCTCAGTCGAACCCAATCAGAAGCAGCCCCATTAAAGCTGAGCAACCAATTTCTCCCCCTAGTTGAAAATAGACCCACAACCTCCCCCTCAAAGAAAACATGTCGAAAAGAGACATCATCCAATATCCCTAAAAAAATCACTTCAACAAATACCTGGAATAAACAGAAAAGCACTCCAGACTGCACCCTCTAAAAAAAGGAAGGCGAGTGTTGGTGATAGGAGATTCTATTCCAGCCATCTGCAGACCGGACATACAATCTAGGGAGGTATGTTGGCCCCCTGGAGCAAAAATCAAGGATGTGGCTGAGAAACTAACCAAAAACTTAACCAACAAAAGTTACCAGAGCCACTCTCCTTCTTAAACATGCCACTGCCATCGCCGCCCTGTTCCATGTGCCAGCCATGCGCACACACCATTTATTTATTCATTCGCCATTCATCAGCAGCAGCAGGCAACAGTGTGCATATGTGTGGCTGGCACATGGAACAGGGCAGCGATGGCAGTGGTATGTTTAAGAAGGGGAGCGGCTCCGGTAACTTTTGCTACAAGAAGCCTGCAGCCGCTGCATCTTTTGGCACAAGAAGTGCCTCCAGGCGTACCGAAAAAAAGAGGCTGCGGCTGCAGGCATCTCGGGACAGGGGAAAATAGGCAGAATAGAAATTAAAAAAATTTTCCTACCGGGTTCTGTGGGTGTGGCTTGGTGGTGGTGGGTCCATGTGACTGAGTGGGCATGGCTGTGAGTGATATCAAGTTGGCCACACAGGAAACCCCCACCACCAAGCCATGCCCACAGAACCAGTAAGGGAAATTTTTAGATTTCACCACTGCTATAAAGCCTTAGTAAGACCACACCTAGAGTACTGCATCCAGTTTTGGTCACCACACTATAAAAAAGACGATGAGACGGTAGAAAGAGTGCAGAGAAGAGTAACCAAGATGATTAGGGGACTGGAGGCTAAAACATAAAATGAATGGTTGCAGGAATTGGACATGGCTAGTCTAGTGAAGAGAAGGACCAGGAGAGACACGATAGCAGTGTTTCAATATTTGAGGGGCTGCTACAGAGAGGAGGGGGTCAAGCTATTTTCCAAAGCACCTGAAAGCCAGACAAGGAATAATGGATGGAAACGGAACAAGGAGAGATTCAACCTGGAAATAAGGAGAAATTTTCTGACAGTGAGAACAATCAACCAATGGAACACCTTGCCTTCAGAAGTTGTGGGAGCTTCATCACTGGAGACTTTCAAGAAGAGACTGGACTGCCATCTGTCAAAAATGGTGTAGGGCAGTGTTGGTGAACCTTTTTGGTACCACGTGCCAAAACGGGAGTGCGCATGTGCATGCGTGGGAATGCCAGAGACCGGTTTCTGTCGTACATGCATGTGCAAAAACCAGTTTTCTGGTGCATGTGCTGGAAACCAAAAGCTCAGCTTCCTGGCACATGCATGCGTGCCAGGGAGCTGCTCTTCCAGTTTTCTGCGCTCTCACGCACACGAAGAAAAGCAACGGGTGATGGAACCCGGAAGAACAAAGGGCGAGAGCTGGCTTGCCTGGAGAGATGGCTCTGTGTGCCACTTCTGGCATGTATGCCATAGGTGTGCCATCACAGGTGTAGGGTCTGCTGGGCGGGGGTTGGACTAGATGACCTACAAGGTCCCTTCCAACTCTGTTAATCTGTCATCTGTAAATCCAGCATTGCTGCCAAAAAGTGCTGTTCTGCAGGGCAACCAAAAAGACATGGATTGGGTGGAGATAGGTGCATGGGAGGAGTTGCAGTGCCCCTGCAATAGTTAAGCACTCCTGGGCTGGGTGGGCAACTGAGTTGCAGAGTCTGTGTCAGAAATGCAGATAAAGTGCCAAGCAAACAAATTTTGATCATGTATGTGGGGGTGCTGCAACTGCCATAACTTCAAGCATGGGTCATTAAGTCTTTTTTTTCCCAGCAGTGTTGTAATTTGGAATGGTTACTAAATGAATGGCTGTAGGTCAAGGATTACCTGTATTACAACATTCCCAACATTCCAGCCTCTGTTTAAATATCTCAGCCATCTCAGATGGTCTCCTAGGATTTTTTTTTTATTGCTAGTATTTTTTTTCCAATATTCTACAAAAATTGAGTTCCTTATAATTTACACTGACTGCTTCTTGTCCAAGGGGGCATGATGGGAGCAGTTAAAGTCTCTGAGCTTGTCAGTTGGAGAGTTGACAGCTGGGGTTCGAGACCTGAGCTCTATGCAACAGGGTGAGATCCCGTTACTTGCTCCAGCTCCTGCCCACCTAGCAATCTGAAAGCATGTAAATGCAAGTAGATTAATAGGTACCACTTCGGTGGGAATGTAACAGCGTTCTGTGCACCTTTGTCATGTAGCCATGCTGGCCACATGACCACAAAAATTGTCTTTGGACAATGCTGGCTCCCTCAGCCTAGAAAGAGAGATGAGCACTGTGGCCTAGAATCAGACACGACTGACAGTGAAACCTTTACATTTTACCTTTTGCTTCTTGTCCTGGAACAATTCTAAATAATTCTGCCCTGTATGACATTCCCTTGAAGTGAACTATCAAGACTCTCCATAGAGGGAGACTTCTGGTGGCTCTGCTGGCGCCGAAAGACGCTCCTTTGTGAGCGCCAGCCCCGGGATTCTGTTAGAGCCGCTAGAACAGCGAAAATCGGCTGTCTAGCGGCTTGAAAACTTTCCCCCTGGTAGAAGGGGAGAAAGAGAGACGGGTGTGGGTAGAGCTCTCCAAGAGTCCTAGGTTTCTTTTTAAATCTGGGGCTTAAAGGGTGAGAGCTCCCCGAAAGCCCGTCATTGCTCCGGACCCGGGATGTTTCTGCTTCAAGCAGAACTAGATGCCACGACCACCCCAGCAACTTAATTAAAAAAAAAAGATTTTGGACTTGAAAGCGGACAGAGCAAATACAGGAGAAACTAAAACTGTAAGTACTAAACTTTAACTCCGAAAAGTCTATCACTTCCCTCTGAATTTCTATGGGAGAAAGGGAAACTAAGATGGCATTTGACTCTAACGGGGTGTGAAGAAGTGAAAGTTAGATACAAAGTATTATGTTGTGTTGAAAGCCCCTGTTTAAAAGAAGAGGATTTTATCTTAAAAGGAGAAGGATTTAAAAACTATTTCTAAAAAAAAGACTTGTACCACTTAAGGATTGGAATAATTGATTTAGTTGCTGGAAAAGTATAAAGTGAAAGTTTTATTTGGAAGAAAAAAATGGTTGGCTTTTTTGAAAGTGACATTATATACATCAGTAAATACACAAATACTGACTGTGGATCTCCTTAAAGAAATTTTAGAATCATATACCTCCTCATTAGTGGAAAGAATGGAAGGGTTTTTCAAGAAGGATTTTACTCAGATTTGCAACAAAGATACAAGTGAAGATACTGTATCGGTATTTCAGATGCCAAATAATAGTGAGCTGCTGAATGAAGAGGTGGGAGAAACAACCCAGTTTAATGTGCCTTTGGAAAACGGAATGGATGTTTTTCAAATTAAGAAGGAAAAGCTGAGAGGTTTGAAGGAGCGTAACCAGGAAATACTGAGAGAGATTTCTCTAGAGAAATCTCTAGAGAATACAGTCAACTGGAAAATTGTCAGGAGGCGTTGGGATTTTTAATATAAGAAGGAGGATTCGAAGTGGAACTCTACAACTTTTTTACAAAAATGGACTCTCAATCGTAGTTAAAAAGATGTGTTTACTGAAAGGAATTATTTTGCAAAGAGAACAAGATTGTAAGGTACAGCAACTTCATTGAAAATTCAAGAACTTATAAAAATAAAAGAAGGCGGAGGAATAAGACTGAAGAAGAAGGTTCGCAAAAAAGTCAGGAAAAAATGGAGATGGAAAAATTATAACCCTCCTTGTTGGGGAGGATAGTAATAGTGAAAATGAATGACTATACCTGTACTTAGGGACATGATTTGTTTTGAGAAGTTATATTATAGTGAAAATGAATGATTTACTTATATTTAGGGACATGATTTGTTTTGAAAAGTTATATTAAGTAATGTTATGTTTGAATTGTTATGGGCCACTGATAACTGGGTGGGCGTGGCTAGCTGGTCATGTGACCGGGTGGCCATGGCTATGTGTATAGGGACTACTCAGAGGGCTGAAAAGTCATTTCTGACAGGTCCTCGCACTTTTGACTGGTCCTCACATTTATGACCATCCTCACATTTATGCCCGTGCAGCATTCTTAACAACCATGTCACTCATTTCACAACTGCTTCTCTTCACCATGATGATAAGATAGGGCAAAAAACGTAAAATGTGAGGACAGTCGTAAGTTTGAGGACTGATCAAAAGTGCGAGGACCAGTCAAAAATAACTTTTTCAGTCCTCTGAGTAGTCCATATGCACAATATTCAACCCCAGAGGGCTGAAAAAAGTGATTTCTGACAGGTCCTTGCACTTTTGACCGGTCTTCACACTTATTTATTTATTATTTATTTATTAATTATATTTATATACCGCCCTTCTCTCGAAGGACTCAGGGCGGTGAACAGCCAAGATCAAATACATAAATATAAAAATTCAAAACAATTTAAAACCAGATTAAATACTTTGGCCCATAATTAAAAACATCCCATTAAAATCCAATTTAAAATTTAAAATCGTTAAAATTAGGGTAGCCTGGCTTGCTGGAATAACAAAGTCTTCAGGGCATGGCGGAAGGTGCGCAAGTCTGGGATCCCCCGTACCTCCGGGGGCAGCTCGTTCCAGAGGGCAGGAGCCCCCACTGAGAAGGCTCTCCCCTGGGGGGTCGCCAGTCGACATTGTCTGACCGACGGCATCCCGAGGAGCCCCTGTGGGAGCATACTGGCCAGTGGGAGGCTGTCGGTAGCAGAAGGCGGTCCCCTAAGTACCCAGGTCCTAAGCCATGGAGTGCTTTAAAAATGTTAATCAACACCTTGAATCGCACCCGGAAGACCACTGGGAGCCAATGCAGCTTGCACAGGAGAGGAGTTACATGGGAGTGCCCCGCCGCCCCCATAATCACCCGCGCAGCCACATTTTGGACCAGCTGGAGCCTCTGAATGCTCTTCAAGGGGAGCCCCATGTAGAGCATTGCAGTAGTCCAGTAGGGAAGTGACGAGGGCATGAGTGACCGTGCGCAGGGAGTCCCGATCCAGAAAGGGACGCAACTGGCGGATCAGGCGAACCTGATAAAAAGCCCCCCTGGCCACGGCCGTCATATGCTCTTCTAAAGGCAGCCGTGCATCCAGGAGGACACCCAAGCTGCGAGCCCTCTCCATGGGGGTCAATGACTCGCCCCCAATAGCCAGAGATGGCACCAGCTGGCTATATCGGGACGCCGGAAGCCACAGCCAATCAGACTTGGAGGGGTTGAGTTGGAGTCTGTTTCTTCCCATCCGGACCCACACGGCCTCCAGGTCACTGGTCATCATTTATGCCCATTGTAGCATTCTCTGAGTAGTCCATATGCACAAAAGGACTATCCAGAGGGCTGAAAAAAGTGATTTCTGACAGGTCCTCGCACTTTTGACCTGTCTTCACACTTATGACTGGTCATCATTTATGCCCATTGTAGCATTCTTAATAACTGTGTCACTCATTTTACAACTGCTTCTCTTCACCATGGTGACAAGATACGGCAAAAACGTAAAATGTGAGGACAGTTGTAAGTTCGAGGACTGGTCAAAAGTGCGAGGACCAGTCAAAAATAACTTTTTCAGCCCTCTGAGTAGTCCATATGCATAAAAGGATACAGCAATAGAGAGGGATGAAGGAAGGGAAGGGAAATTAGAGTAGGAGTGAGGGTAAGAGAGGGAGGAAGAGAGGAGGAGAAGGAGAAAGGAAGAGGAAGTAGGGAGGAGAAGAAGAGGGGGGGAAGAGAAAGTAAGAAGAAAAGAAAAGAGGTAGGTTTGAGGAGAAAGATTGCTGTACAATAAAAAAGATGAAAGGGAAGAAAGCCAACCCCAAACAAATATAAAGATATTAAGATAAAGAATGAATTGTTAAACTTTAAAGAATAAAAGAGAACAAATATGAATAAATAGCAATAATTAGAAACACACATACAAACATACAATGTATTTTCTTTGAACAGAGTATTTGGCCAGTTCACAAATTTAAACAGTGTTTAGTCATTTCAATTAAATTTACAATTTCTATATTTTCTTTTTGCCATATTTATTCCCCATCTATTTTTTTAAAAAACCAATATTACCCTTCATCCTCATCTCTAATCTTAATCAAATTCAATTTTTCCCTTCTATTCTATATTATACCCCTTCCCATTGTCATCTATTTTTATATCCATCCTCACATTGGTTAATTATGTAATATTACAGTTGTTTAATACAAATTCAACATTTTAATATAAATCAATTAGTTATATAACTATCTTTTTTGTATATTAATCAATATGAACATGATTATTCCAATTATTTCCATGCAATCCAATTTCTTACAAATCAATTAATTATATTTACCAATAATAATAAACCAAATAATTTCCCCCATATATTCCTCCAAACCACAACTTAACCATTTCTGCTTTCAACACAATATACAATTAATAGTATCTCAATTATTACAATTCCCTAGTTAAATAGAGCTTTTTTTCTTTTGTGTTTTAAAATCTTGAACTCTCCTCTTTTGCCCTAAATTTCCCATTGTTTGCACCTACCTTTTTTGGTGAGGAAAAAGGAAAGAAAAAGAAATCTCTCTGCCTCATTTTGTCACGTTGCAGCAGAGCCTGCTTTACTTTCAGTTTTGTTTTTTTAGCATAGCTAGGGGAAAAAAAATCTGCTCCAGCACTCTTTGCAGCTAGCAACAGAGCCCAGCGCAAAACAGCTGAGAGCAAATCAGCTGAGAGTCGGGAGGCCAATCTAATCAACTTGTGCTAATTAACCCATGCTGAAGCTGAAAGGGGCTGTTTTTTCTATTTTTGTAGGCACCGGTCTACTCATTTGTTTTCTTTTAACACTGATCAGCTGTAGGGTGGCCCTTTGAAACCCCGCGTCAAGAGTTTAAACAGTTTTTTTCCCTCTAGCCATTAGCTGGGAGTTAGAAGGCAGCAATAGATTGGGGTAAATGAACGGCGACCAGGCCGGGAACCGGTGCGAACCAAGAGCAACCCACTACTGGAATCTATGCAGATTCTTAGGGGCACTGCCACTGTTGTGTATTCTCTCTTACCTTATGGGTTCAATTTGCAGGGCACAATAAATTGGGGATATTTTGAATCCTTTTGTAAGAAGAGCAGCAGATGTAGGCTCTTCTTGGCTGAGGCTTCCTGCCCCAGTTAGTTTTTGCAGAAGGCTTGGTGATATAACCTGATGCTAGCTTCTTTTTAAACAACAAATGAGAGTTAAATCCAGCATGATAAATGGATGACTTGCATAAATTTGGGGATTTACACACATATTTCATATCCATGCTTCTGAGAAAAAGGAAGCTCCTTCTGATAATGGGATGGGTACTGATTGTAGTTGCAATCTGACTTAGGAAGAATCTGAAAGTATGAAAAGCAAATTATTTCTCTTCTTTGAGCTTCAGAAGCAGGTCCCCCATTTCATTCCAGAAAATAAGCTGGTATTTTTCTCTGATTCTGCAAGGGAGAAATGTTCTGGAATGACTCTTTATTTAAAGTGGTAATAAATGAGGGATGTAAACCATAACTGGCAACTCAAAAAAAAATAAAAAATCTAGGGAGAAATGAATGATGAGAAAGGAGGTCAGCGGGCAAGGGGAACACCTTTTGATTTTCCTCTCTATATGTTATCACATAGTTACGCATAAAACCACTCATGCTTCCTAGTGACAAACAGTGACTGGGAAATTTATAAATATGCCGTTTCTCTGCTCAGCTTCTGCCCTTTGCTCCCCATCTGGCAAGTGTCTTTCTCAAAGTGTAACATAAAATCCTTTTCAAATAAGGCCTACATTTGCCATGTTGCCATGTTGTTCCTCCTTCTCTTCCTCCTCCTTCTCCTCCCTTATTTAATATCAGGGGCATGACTTGAGCTTCCATAAAAAGAAACTTAACTTTTATTTCTGTGTTTCTAACACCATATTTCTACCCTAAGGCAGCCATCTACTTGCATTGCATTAACTCTAAGAAAGTGGTAGTGTGGGAATCAATAAGGGGTAGAAGAATGGGGCCTGGGGAGATGGGAGAATGAAGGTAAACAGAATGGAGACAAGGTGGAGGTCCATCCGGATGGTGGGCAATCTCATCGTAAACCTGAACCACTAGGCACTAGGAGGAGAAAATAAATGATGGTAGAGTGATTTGTGTGACAATCTCAAATTATCTCAGATACTTGGAGTCTATCTATAGGGAGCAGAGGCAATGGCTTTCAGAAACGGGAGGAAGAGTTGCCACCAAGGCAAAAGTCAGATAAAAGGGGGCCTGAGTCTGTGTGTGAAGCGTATTAATGTCAAGTGTGAAGTGTATTAATGTACCAATAAAGGAGAGTATTTGTAACTCAGGTTTAAAATTAAGGAGCTTTGGTGCTCTCTGAGCTTCATTGTTTTCTTGCAGACATTTCATTACTCAAACTGTAACATCATCAATGGGCACCACATTTCAAAAAGGACATGAGCAAACTGGAATCTCTTCAATGAACAGCAATCAAAATGTTACAAGGCCTTGAAGAAAAACTTAATTAGAATATTTGAAGGCATTGAGTATGTGTAGTCTTGAAAAGAAAAGATTATGGAGAGTCTTTTTTTTTTAATTGAAAAGTTTTAAAAAATTTTACACATATTTTCCCCTCCCTCCCCCCCCCCTGCCCCAACCCTCCCCCCCCCCGGATTTCCCAGAACCAATACAGGGTATAGCATTTAACAAACATAAAAAAAAACATACGCTAACTATCTATAGATTTATCTCCCTCTTACACTTTAACTCCCCTTGTTCATATCTAAATATAACTATTTAAACCAATTATTGCTTGAAAGTAATCAATTCACCTTCGTTCTTTGTCAGGGCATCGATTAATCCCATCTTTGGCTCTGGGAAAAATCACCCTGGTTTAGAGGATGGATCGTGGCTTATTCCTTGTTGCAATATTCTGAAAAAGAAATCCCGAAGAAAAGTTCTCTAATAAAATTCATTTATTTGTTATAAAGAAAATAAAACACTTCACTAACTAAGAAAAGTAATTACTACATTTTGAAATAGCTTTTGCCGGCTATTTCTCAGCCGGACCTTTCTGGCAAGAGAACAAAGGAAGGAGTGTGAATGAAGGAATGTGGGTGGATGGACATGCGTAGTAGCTTTTGATAACAATTCTTGGCAAGGTACGGAAAGTCTGATAGTCCAGAAATAATTAGCTCAGCTGGTAAATAAAAGAACGCAGTGACAATCCCCTTCTTTGCCAGTTGAGCGAACATCAGTACATCATCAAATAAGGCACATCTTCTTTCACAGATACTCGTGTTGAGCTGCTGGAAGTGGTTTGTTGAGCATATCAGCAATTTGATCATGTGTAGATACATATTGCATTTTGACAAAACCTTTTTTCACTAAATGTTTTATGTTTTGGTAACGGATGTCAATGTGTCTGGACCTAGAACCTGTGAAATGAGATTCAGAAATATAAACCACCGATTCATTGTCTTCCATCATGGTGATTGGTCGGATCGGGTGTGTCCAGATATCTGTGACTAAAGCATCAAACCAAGTTAGAGAATTACATGCATCTGAAACACAAGCATATTCAGCTTCAGTAGATGAACAAGAAACAAAATTCTGTTTACGTACTTGCCAATAAACAGGACATCCATTTAAGAACATCATATAACCTGAAGTACTTTTACGTGATTTCTTATCACTTGCCCAATCAGAATCTGCATAACAACATAATTCTGCATAATCAGTATGTGTTGGTTCTAACAATAACTTCATGGGTTTAGTGTATTTTAGGTATCTCAATAATTTCTTAATACATGTCCAATGAAACTGTTTTGCCTTACTTACGTGTCGAGATAAGAGATTAACACTAAGTGCAATGTCGGGTCTGGTCCAACTACTAATGTATAACAGTGACCCAAGGACTGAACAATAAAATGTTTGATCCTCGAACTCAGGACTTGCTTCTTGTGTCAAGTTGTGAAAATCTGTTTGCATGGGTGTCTTTGTTGTGTTAGTATCATTCATGTTGCAATGATGCAAAACTTGTTCAATTTTATCTTCTTGTGAAAGACTAAACCCCTTCTATGTCTTTTCAATCTGAACACCTAAATAAGTGCTAATATGACCTAATGATTTCAATGTGAAGTATCTCTGCAAAGCTTTGGCAAAAATTTCACTCATTTGCTTATTTGGACCAATATAAACAATATCATCAACATAAACAAGAACTACCTCATATGCATTGTTAGATCTTTTTGTGAACATGCACTCATCAGTTTCGGACTTAATAAAGCCCATTGAATTTAGTTTGTCAGTAAGACATAAATACCACATTAAACCAGATTGTTTCAGACCATAAAGACTTTTGTTTAGGAACCAGGTATCCCCTTCTTGTTGTCGGAATCCTGGAGGATTTTTCATGTAGATCTCTTCATCTAGGTCTGCATGTAGATAAGCCGTGTCAACATCAAACTGGAAAACTTCTAAACCAAGGATAGTTGCAGTTGCTAAAGCAATTTTTACACTCTCAGTTCTGACTGTCGGTGAGTAAGTATTTGTGTAGTCCTCAGGAGAACGTTGAGCGAAACCCTGAGCTACAAGTCTGGCCTTGTACAATGACTCACCATTTGGTTTCTTTTTGATTCTGTAGACCCATCGAGTGCCAATGACCTTTTTGTTTGCTGGAGGTTTTTTTGCAGGTGTAAATACTTTAAGTTTCTTTAGACTGTCCATTTCAACCTGCATTGCTTCATACCATTTGTCTTGCTCTGAATCAGGGAGCTGCTTGATTTGCGTGAAATTATCAGGTGGAAGTGTAACATTGCAAATCAAAGGCAAGGGTGCTTTTGTCAGTTGCCAAGAATATCATTGTGGACACAAATTCCTTTTGTGTCCCTCTTGGAACGTCTCAGAACAACAGTCCAGTCTTCTTCTGCTTCATCCTCATCCTCACTTTCGTTGCTAGTGTCAGCATCCGTGGCTTGCGAAGACAGAACATCGGGTTGAGAAGAACCAGTGGAATCTTGATCATCAATCTGCGTGGCATCAGCAGTATCATCTCTGGGAAAATAAACTCCAGGATCATTGGAATGAATCCTGGACCAGTCAATATCTTCTTCAAAATTAGCAGATTGGGAAATCACAATTACATGTTTAGAGTCAATAAATCTGCTCCATTTTGAGTTATCATCAATACCCATAAATCTCAGTCTCTTTGCCACTGGATTTCCTTTTCTTCTTTGAGCTAAGGGAATGTTCACCATAGCGTATGAACCAAAAATATGAATGTTTTTAAGATCGGGCTTGTAGCCATACAACATGAAGAAAGGAGTCTGATTTATTACACTGCTCCAAGTACGGTTGACAAAGTAATTTGCGTATTTTATAGCTTCACCCCAGTATATCATATCAAGGTTGGCATCTTCTAGGAGACAACGCATCATGGTTTGCAGTACCCCTCCGTTGTGAGCCAGTGTGTCAGGGGCCGAAGTCTGATGAATAATTCCATTCTTACGCATCCAGTCCTGGAAACGCTGAGACATGAACTCGGCACCACGATCACTCTGGATTCTGGCGATGCGAACTTGGTGTTGGGTAGAAACAAGGGCTGCAAAGTCTTTAAAGATCTGAAAAGTCTCTGATTTTTCTTTCACAGGATATACATATCCATATCTAGAGTAATTATCAACAATTGTTAGAAAATATTTTCTACCACAAAATGATGGCGGGAAAGGACCAACTATGTCAGTGTGAACCAAATCAAAAATGCGTGTTGACAGGCGTGTAGCATGTTTGGGAATGGCTGCTGCTTTGGATTTGGCCTTTTTGCAGACAGCACAATCCAAAAACACCTTACACCCCTTTAGATCCAAACCTTTTGCGAACTCCGGCATCTTCCTAAGAACACGGAAACTGGCATGCCCCAATCTTCTATGCCATTTATGGATACACCTGGAATGCAAAGGTTTACCTGTTAGTGAATTCTCAACATTAACATTTTTATGCGGAACCTCAGGCTTGCTCTGAGCAACCTGTTTACCAACTCTCTTTTTGTTGGCTTTAGGAGCCTTTGGAATAGCAACAGGATCTCTCTCTGGAGCATCTCTGTGCTTTCCCTTTTTGGAGTTTGTACACTTGCCTGTGTTTGGGTTTTAGGCTTTGGCTTTAAGTAATAAACACCACCAATTAATATGGTTCCAGCAACAATATCTCCATCTTTAACTATGTAACTTGCATTTTCAAGGTGGTGAACCTGGAATTTTAACATTCTAGACAAGTGACTCTGACTAAGCAAGTTACTGGTTGCTGTTGGTATGTAATAAACATCAGGAATGAATGCATCGAGCTCTTCAACATAAACAGTTCCTTTTCCTTTGACCTGACAAGGATGATTTGAAAAAGAATAAAGAATAAGGTTCACGTAGCTCTGGTTCAGGCTCGTGCATTTCTGTGAAAAGTTCCTTTCTGTAGGTAACATGCAATGCTGCACCACTGTCCAAAGTCCACAGTTGTCTGTCGTACTCTGGTTGAGGTTGTGGATCATTGGTTAAAGCCAATGTGGCGAGTGGAGTTTGTGGATCATGCCGGGGACCACGACGACCTTGTCTTCCGCCTCTGCCTCTGCCTCTGGAATCTGTTCCTCTGGGCTGGTATGTCACAGGAGCTGGAACTTGTTGGGGACAATCCCGGGTGGCATGTCCCACACAATTGCAGGTGTAGCATCTTGGCATCCTTGGAGCATAGGTCCTTCCTCAGAAGGGGCGCCTAGCTGGAGCTCTTGATGCGGGTGGTCCTCTCAAATGTGGCGTGGCCAACATGAATGCCTCTTCTTCAATTAAAAGTCTACAGACATTGTCCACTGTGCGTTGAGCAATTGGGACTTGGTTAATTTTTGTAGCAGCATCTTTCCATTCATAATCCAAAGAGTTAATGATGATGCTGATCATTTGAATATCTTCAATGTTATGGCCTCTTTCTCTCAATTCTGTTCTCAGACCTTTCAGTTTGGTCAAATGTCCTCCAATTTGTTCACCGGGTTTCAATCTCGAACCGTGGAGTTCAGACATGAGTAAACATGAAGATTCAATTGAGACAGGCCTGTAGCAATTTTCCAATTGAGCTCAAATTTGTCAGGCTGTTGTGTTTGGTGGAAAAGTGACCTGCAGTTCAGTATCCATGGACATCAATAATGTTGTGCGAGCCCTTATCTCTAAATCTCTTATTGCAAAATCCCATGGTTGTGCAGGAGGATTAAAACCATGCAGTGAGTGCCTTCTCTAAGAAGCAATAGTGTAATCTCACTGACCCAGGCTTTGTATTTGTGTCCTGGCATTTTTAGTTTTGACTCACCAGTTAGTGGAGAGACAGAAAATGCCTGGTAAGGAGCCTGCATTGATATGCTGGCTGTGCTGGCAGAAATACCTGTGGTATTTGCTGTGCCTGTTGTGGACCTAAAAATGGTCTTGGTTGTGCCATTGGAGGTGGGCCAAGATGTGGCCCTATTTGCACTTGTGGCTGGGGCACATATGCAGGCATTTGTGCTTGTGCTGCAATATTGGCATGACCTGCTGGGGATGCAGTCATTTGCCTTTGCTGCACTAAGCATGGCTGTGTTCCATCTAAAAAGACACCAACACCACCAGGGGGTGTTTGAGTTCGGGCCTGTGGAAACACTTGTGGCATTTCAGCTTCCTGTAGTAAATTACTTTTGCCAGCAGATGGTGCTGCACCTTTAGCTTCGGGCAGCCCAGTTACAAGAAATGACTGCGTGGCAGGTTTACATGTAACTTGATCAGGGAGACTGTCATGTGACGTATGCAGTGCTCTCTGCCTTAATTGGCCTGACACAAAATCTACCAGGGGGAGTGTCTTTGGCTCTGAGGAAGAAGACAAGATGGCCCCTTTTTAAAATCTTAAGTCTTCTTCTGCCTTTTCTTGTTCCAGCATAAACAAATCTCTTTTAAATCGAGACAGTTCATTTTCATAATATTTTACATGCTCACGATAGGATTTGATGGCCATCTCACGCTGGGTGAGCTCAGGGCTTTGAGAAGAATAATGAATTACTTCTCTCTCTGCGTGGGGGTGAAAAAGCTTTGCCGTTTGTGGAAACTTTCTTGGTCTAGCACCAAGCACATCGTAATCTGTGGGCTCTGGAAGGATAGATTCATAGCATGCAAATTGAGAAGAAAAAGCTACCGACCTCAGTCGCAGTTCATTATCTTCAAAAGCAGCTGTTCTGATATCTGTCCTTTGATGTGTTTCGCAAAGCATTTTCAGATCTTCTTCACCCACGGCACGTTCTTGTTCTAATTGCGTAGCCGTAGCAAGAGGCTGGAATCTTGAGGGCGTTACTATCTCCTGTTCTTCTTCCAAATAGGATAAAGCTCTGTGCTTCATTTTTTCTTTTTTCTTCTATTTTGGCATTTTAGCAAAATAATTAGCTTACCTCAGTAGCTAAGAACTAATTGCCTATGCACTCTTATCAGAAATAACAAAACAAGGAAAAAAGCCATAAATCAACCATCCTCTGCTACCAGATGTCAGGGCATCGATTAATTCTTGGCAAGGTACTGAAAGTCTGATAGTCCAGAAATAATTAGCTCAGCTGGTAAATAAAAGAACGCAGTGACATTCTTGTCCATTCTTCAATAATAAGCAAGTCTTCTTTCTTCCAGTATTACACAATCAGAGCCCAGTTACAATTAACCCATCGCATCTCCAACCCTTACATATATTAACACATTAACAAAATATTTTAACCAATCTCAAATAAAGTATATTGTAAAAACCTTATTTTTACTTTTTACCCCATAAACTTATATTAATTCTTCCTGGAAACATTCCTTACTTAATAGCTTTGCATAAACTTATTCATCTTATTCTCTACAAATCCACTACGTATAATCAAATACCATCTTCACTATTTAATATCTATAAAAAATATTGTAAAAACCTTCCCTCAACCCTTGCACCACTTATATTTTCCTTATAACCCACAAGTTTATATTTATTCTTCAACAAAACATTCTTTAATATAACATTAATGTAATTTAAAACAAAGTATAAAGGTTTAAGTAATATCCTTCTTCTGACCCATAAACTTATTTTAAATGATCTACACTGTCCATAACTTTTACATCCACAATATTTTTCTTTTAACCCATCATCTTATATAAATTCTTCAACAAAGCATTCCTTGAAATATACTTCAAGACATCCAAGCTACGCCCACAAAATAAGCCATGCCCACAGAACCGGTAGTAAAAAAATTTAGAACCCACCCCTGCCACATCATCTGCTTTTAATTTCCCACATACCTTGCCTTTCTCTCCTTATGTATCACATTGGAGACACATAATGTATGACTGTTCATATAATTAAGCAAAGGCCTTGGCTTCTGGCCCATTCTATATCAACATTATAATAGTCCTCTTCTATTTAACCAAAAAGGCATCATTATAAGAGGCCATGAACAGAGTTCAAGAAGGCAGATTGGATTTTACCAGAAGTATAATAAATTAATATGTTTAATTAGAGCTGGATTCTTCTCAAATTTTATATAGGTACTAAAGTTTAACTTTGAAATATACTT
Organism: Pantherophis guttatus; assembly: GCF_059756535.1. Lineage (NCBI taxonomy): Eukaryota > Metazoa > Chordata > Lepidosauria > Squamata > Colubridae > Pantherophis > Pantherophis guttatus. The sequence continues at coordinate 179,915,642 of NC_142063.1, read as the reverse complement.
AATCTTGTGTGTGTGTGTGCATATAATGCCTCAGAGATAAACCTACCAAGCTCATGGAAAAGGAAAATAACCAGTGGTGGGATTCAGCCGGTTCGCACCACTTCGGGAGAACCGGTTGTTAACTTTCTGAGCAGTTTGGCAAACTGGTGGTTGGAAGAAATCATTATGGCAGAGAACCGGTTGTTAAAATACTTGAATCCCACCACTGAAAATAACATATTTATACAGTCAAATTACAAATACAATGTGAAGGAAATAGTGATTTGTAACATAACCCTCTAGAGAAACTTACAGAGAATGCTAACATTATCTTTTTTAGAATCTAGCAGGTCCAAATATTTACAGATTAAATAAAATTATTCTTAATTTCAAATTCTATATTAATTTCAAATTCTATATAGTGATACTAAAATGAATGATTAAGGGTTCTTGTAATTTCATGATATACGAAGAATGCAAAAAAACCTAAATTCCTAGGTTGTGAATGGCTGTACCTTCTGCTTTACAATGACAACCTCCATCTATAGCAATGTTATATATGCTAGTATATGTAATATTTATTATATTATATAATCACTCTAACCACTGAGCCGTGGTGGCGGAGTGGTTAGAGTGCAGTACTTCAGGCTACTTCTGCTATCACCAGCTGCCAGCAGTTTGGCAGATCGAATCGCACCAGGCTCAAGGTTGACTCAGCCTTCCATCCTTCCGAGGTCAGTAAAATAAGGACCCAGATTGTTGGGGGCAATATGCTGACTCTGTAAACCGCTTAGAGAGGTCTGTAAAGCACTATGATGAAATATAGATTACACCAAATCTATATTTCACCTCTTCTTGATCACAACTGATATCCAAATCTTATCAAAAATTTATTTCCTTTTTCTCTTCGTAGTTTATATAACTCCAATCTGATTATTTAACTGGTTCACAGTTATATTATTATTCTCCTGTAAAGTATCTTCCACTTCCTCCTAATTTTATTTTTTAGCTGGTTCACATCTTGATCTGCTGCTTTCCAGCAAGGCTTATCTCCTGACCTTGAATTATTTTGGCTGGTTCACAGTATGATTTTAACTACACACCAACCTTATCTCCTTTACTCCTCCTGTATTTATTTTATAACTGGTTTACAACTTAAATAGTTGTTTTCCAGCAGTGCTTTCCTCCGCTCCCACCTTTATTTTTAACTGGTTCACAACTATATTTCAATTGTTCCCCAGGTATAGTCTCCTCCACTCCTAACTTTATATTTTTTTGGCTAGTTCACAGTTTAGCTTTAGCTGTTACCCAGTGGAGCTTTCCTCCACTCCTAATCTATATATTAATTGGTTCGCAGCTTTACTTTAACTGTCTTCTAGCGCATATTTTCCTCTGCTCCTACCCCTATTTTTAACTGGTTCACAATTATATTTCAATTGATCCCCAGGTATAGTCTCCTCCACTCCTACCTTTTTATTTTTAACTGGTTCACAGTTCATATAAACTGTTACCCAGTGTATGCTTTCCTCCACTCCTAACTCTGTTTATTGGCTGGTCCAATAAAGCGTTGCTTTAACTGTTTTCCAGGCCATGCTTTTCTCCACTCTTAACTCTTATTTTAATTTTTAACTAATTCCAAGCTTTGTTTCAACTGTTTTCTAATATAATACCTTCCTCCACTCCTATTCTCTTATTCAATCTGTTAGCTTCAAATTACTTCACAATGTATTACCCATATTGTTTTACCATTTATTCTCCCCCATATTTCTAATTTAAAATAAAAAATATATTTTAACAAATATCTTTCAATGTCTTAAAAAACCTTTTCTTCTAAGTTGTTGAGTCTACGAAAAATTCAAAGTTTAAGAAAAAGTTAAAGCCTCCAGAGATCATATTTTTCTTAAATCATTTGTGCTCTTATTTCTTAATCAAATTATTTGTGTATTTATATATATATTAAAACAAGGTGGTGATAGTAGTAACAAGGAAAATAATAACAATAGTAATTACAATAAAAAAATAAGGAAGTAATAGAGACATCAATAAAAGGGAAAAGGGAGTTTAAAAATAACAAAAAAAAAGAATTAAACAATTATAATAGAGAGAAAAAAGAAAGAAAATAGAGAGGGAAGAAAAAAAGCAAATGAAAAAACAATAAAACAAAGAGAAAAAAGAAAGTTAAGAAATAAAAAGAAAGCATAGAAAAGAAAGGAAAGTATCTCCTAACATTAATCATTCACCCAATAACCATTACATCCATTTGAATCAAAATGTGATATTTTGTTATCTTGTTACTTGATTTATTCCATTGTTTGTTTGTTTTTTTTCTCCAATCTGTCCAAATGTATTTCTTTTCCCTTTCAGTGTCATCAAAGTTATAAGTTCTGCAAAGTTAATTCTGGAACTATTCCATATATGGTATCATCATGTCTTCCTTTTGTTGCCACACCTTTCTCTTATAATCATTTTTATTTAGTTCAGTTTCCATTATTCCATTTATTTTCTTCTTTCAAATCTTCCATAAGTCCTCCAGTGAACAGATTGTGTATCAGAAACCAAGGTCTCTAAGTCTTTTCTCAGTATCAATTCAGTACAAGTAACAAGCAACATAGTTTCTCTTTTCAATTAACAAATAGTCTGGGGTTCATACTTTCCCTTCAGAGCTAGCAGCCATTTTATCCATCACCGTTTGTCTTTTGTCTTTACTTTTAAAACATAGTTGTTCCCTCTTCTCCTTCCTCTCTCCCAGATATAATCCAGTCTCACTCCGCAAAATCAGCCTAGCCTCATTTATCCACAGGAAAAAAAAATAAAAATAGTTTAAAAAATTGTAATTAAGCCATTTCCACACAGTCATAATAAGTGCTTTCTATCAAACAGGTCCTTTGTCGTTTAGCCCCTGTAGATGTTAGCTGCTAATAAAACAGGGGCTCACTTGTTGCAATCCACATCTGAGGGCAGCTCCCGCCTGGGTAATTGTTAAACTCACCCGGCATACAAGCTCCCTGTTCTTCTCCGCCTCTCCTCCTCTCCTCCAGCACGAGCTTTGTTCCCAGTTGCTGCAGTTTTGGGACAGCCGCCATGGCTGTCATTCCACTGCCACCGACATGAAGGGAAAGCCTCCGGCCCCGAGGAATCTGCCCGTTCCTCTCGGCTGCCCAAGGGGTCCCTTCTTGTTCCCCTGTCCCTTCAAGACAGGGAAGGTCCGAAGACCTGTCGGCGGCAGCTTGGCAGACAGGGTTTTGGCAGAGCTCCGCGGAGCTCGCCATTTCCCTGTCTGTGTCCCCGCGACGCCAACCGGAAGTCTATAGTGTTGCATCTTTGAAGCTGCTATCGGTTCAATGGCCATGGCATTCCTGATTGATGACACTGCCAGACGTGTGCTTCCACCTGATCCCTGGGAGACCTTTTGATTGGATGATTTACGTTGGACAGTGGGAGGGGATGCTTTCTATCCGTAATTTTTGCACTTTTGGCTCAGATTCTGCTTTTCCTTGGTTGTGATCACCATTTTTCAGTAAAAGTACCTTTCTCTATAAACAATGGAGTTGGGGTCATTCTTTCTTGGACTTTGAAGGAAGCATACCTGACATTAAGCAGAATCTTTTTCCCAGCCATCCCGAATAACTACCGAGGGGGCTGAAACCACAAGATGTCTGATCAAGAGAGTGATCAATATCAGATGGGTGCTTCTGGCTCTACGATGACTTCACTTCAGGCGGGGAGAGAAGCCACGGAGTGGATGGAAAAATTACAGCTGAGAGAGGAGTCAGAGGAAGCCAGATGGTCGAGGGGAGTAGGGAGGTTGCCGGACCTGGAGAGAACCCCCCAAGGAGTAACCAGCTCCAGATCCCGCAAGGGATAGGCAGTGTGGTTGCAAGAGCAAAAGGAGAGCCCCATGATTGCTCAAGCTATGCAACTCCTCCGCGATGCCGAAGAAAGCTGTAAAAGCCGTGAATCGTATGTATTCCCTGTGGGGAAGGGAGGAGACTACCCCAGGGTGGATCCAGAGGAGGCTGCTTGTGGGGGAGAGGAAGGAGAAGCCGGGGAAGGAACATCTCAGGCTTCTGGTACCCAAGCGAGGGATACAGCAGCCCAGGGACCCCCAGTATTGCAGGCCCCACCCCAGAGACCAAAAATTCCCCCCCATAACAAGTATGGAGGGAATCTGAAGACCTTGGGGCTTTTCCTGACCCAAGTGTGGAACCATATGCAGGACTGGGGGGAGGACTACTTATCAGATGCGGTGCGAGTGAGATGCGTCACAAATGCCCTAGAGGAAGTGGCAGCTGAATGGATGGTGGTCCTCCACAATAACAACTCCCCCTTGCTGAGAAACTACAACCTATTCATGGGGGCTCTTAGGAGGTGGTTTGAGGACCACCTAGCTGAGCGGAAGGCGAGACTCCGAATGAAGGGCATCCAGCAGAGCCGGAGATCAGTGGCAGAATATACCCAAGAGTTTCGCGAGCTGGCATCTTTTATGACAGGGTGGTCAGAAGTAGCCCTACTGGATGGACTAAATGAAGACGTCTACAAAGACTGTAGATCACGGGGGGGGGGTATCCCCAAAGATCTGCAGAGTTGGTATGTAATAGCTGAAGACGTGGAGATCGATCTGGCCCGAAGCCGACTCTGAGGGGGCCGCGCAGGGGATCCGTTATCCTCCCACTATCGCAAAGGAGCGCCAAACACAGTCGCAGGGAGAGTGGAATTCAAACCCAAGTCGAAGCCCTTCACGTGTTGCAAGTGTGGAAAGGAAGGTCACCGGGCCGCAGAATGTTTCTCCAAGCCAGTGCCAAAACCTACTGGCTCAGGGCCAAAGAAGGCTGTCAAAGCACCCGCAAAAGCCCGCAAAACCTGAAAGGGAAAGTCGTTGAGTTCGCTCCCCGAAACCAGGGTGAGTTGGGAACTCCGACCACCACAGATAACAGCGAGATGGACTCTGACTCAGGCTCCAATGACATGGTGAGTCACACTGAGGGCCCCATGCTCATTCCCGTAGAAATAAGTGTGCCGTCCACAGGGGCACACATGCAGATGCTAGCCCTATTAGACTCTGGGTGCACCAGGTGCATAATAAGCCCGAAAGTGGTGGAGAAGATGGGCCTGAGGCTAAAAACGTTAAAAAGGCCCATTGCGTTCTGTCAGCTAGACGGATCGATAGCAGGCGGGGGCCCAGCCAGTTTTGTGACCGAACCCATTGAGGTGCAATTGGGGAATCACTTAGAGACTCTCAGTTTTATAGTGGCCCCTAGCATGGAACGACCCCTCATACTTGGACTGCCCTGGCTCCGTAGATGGAACCCACGTGTTAACTGGAAGATGGGGGATTTGCGCATTCGCGCTAGAAACCCAAGACTAGAGAGGGAAGAACCCCCCCTTGAGGACGGAGTGGAACACGAAGTGGTGGAGATGGCAATAGACCACATTGAGAGGAAGGAGAAGATTCCAAAGGAGTATTGGGATCTCCAAGAAGTTTTTAGTGAAAGGGCCTCAGATATGCTGCCCCCCCCCACAGAGCTACAGACTGTACCAATGAAATACTCCCTGGGGTAAAGCTCCCTAAACCAAAAATCTACCCCATGACCCCTCGAGAACTGGGGGAATTACCAAAGTTCATTGACAAAAATCTAGAACGAGGGTTTATCCAACCAGCCAGGCCAAGGGTGGCGCTGCCGGTACTGTTCTGGGAAAAGAAAGATGGCTCCTTTCGTTTGATAGTTGACTATAGGAATCTGAACGCCATTTGCGTAGAAAATGTCTACCCCCTGCTGCTAATGAAGGACATGCTAGCCCACCTAGGCAAGGGGAAAATCTTCACCAAACTCGATTTACAAGAGGCATACTACAGAGTGCGAATCAAGGAAGGGGATGAATGGAAAACGGCATTTAACTGTCCACTGGGATGTTTCTAGTTTCGAGTGCTCCCTTTTGGACTACAAGGAGCCCCTGCCGTGTTCATGCACTTGATCAACGAAGTGCTGCATGAGTATAAGGGGGTGCTAGTCTACTTGGATGACATTCTTATCTACTCTGAGAACATGGACCATGTGAAATTGGTGCGGACTGTCCTGAAAAAACTCAGGGCTGCTGAACTGTATGCCAAGCTCTCCAAGTGCAAATTCCACCAAAGCAAAATTGACTATCTTGGATACTGCAAATCACATGAGGGAATAGAGATGGATCCTGGAAAAGTCCGGGCTGTATTGGAATGGGCCGCGCCACGCACCCGCAAACAACTACAGAGCTTCCTGGGATTTGCTAACTTCTATAGACAGTTCATCCCCTCGTTCGCTTAAATCGCACTATCGATAACAAATCTTCTGAAAACAAAAGGCGAAGTAAAACCGAAGCCCTCCCAGGCCCTTGAATGGACTATGGACTGTCAGGCAGCATTCGAAAAGCTGAAACGGTTGTTTGCTGCTGAACCAGTCCTAAAACATCCGGACATGGAAGAGCCTTTTGTTGTACAGGCTGACGCTAGCGACATAGCAGTAGGAGCAGTACTTCTGCAAAAGAATGCAGAAGGAAAATTACAGCCCTGCGCCTATACCTCCCGTAAATTGTTGGAGACTGAAAGGAGATGGGCCGTATGAGAAAAGGAAGCTTTTGCAGTACGCTGGGCACTGTTAACGTGGAGACAATTTCTTGAAGGAGCTAAGCACCCTTTTGAAGTGTGGACTGACCATAAAAACTTGGAGGCTTTGAAAACACCGCGTAAGCTGTCACCAAAACAAGTCTGCTGGGCTCAGCACTTCAACCGCTTTGATTTCACTCTACGCTACCTTCCTGGTGGGAAGAACTTCATGGCGGATGCACTTTCCAGACTGCCTCAATACAACAGTACTAAGGAGGAAGTGGTTCACCCAATCATCCCTTCGACCCAACTGGCGGCACCAGTGACTACCAGAGCACAGGCGAGAGGCGATCCAGCCCTATCAGGCGATTTGCTTCAGAAACTACAAGAAGCTCTGAAAACTGACGAGTGGTTTGAAACCCACTCAAATGAATGTACACTTCGTGATGGACTAGCTTGGGTGGGAGCAAAATTGTATGTTCCTGCCAGTTTGAGAGCAACAGTGTTGCAGTACGCTCATGACACCAAGGTGGCAGGACACTTTGGATTCATCAAAACCCTACATCTTGTGAAAAGACAATTCTGGTGGCCCGCATTCAAAAAGGACATAGAGGCATATGTAGCCAGCTGCCCAGTGTGTGCCTCAGCTAAGAGGCCTCCGAGGAAGGCACCTGGCCTACTTCAGAGTGTAGCAAGGCCGAATGCCCCATGGGAAGAGATATCCATGGATTTTATTGTAGATCTGCCGGATAGTGGGGGGTGCACAGTCATATGGGCAGTAACTGATTTGTTTTCCAAACAAGTGCAATTCATCCCATGTCCTAAGATCCCTTCAGCTAAAACTCTTGCAAAAATATTTATTCAACATGTGTATAGGTTACATGGTGCTCCGAAACGTATAATCTCGGACAGGGGTGTACAATTTACTTCCAAATTTTGGAAAGAGTTCCTGATGTTGATAGGCTCCGCCCAAGGATTAAGCTCCACCCACCATCCCCAGACAAATGGGGCCTGTGAGAGAACCAATTCCGTGTTAGAACAGTACCTGAGATGTTATATAAACTATCAGCAAGATAACTGGGTGGACTTGTTGCCATTTGCGGAGGTTGCATATAATAACTCCATACATAGCAGCACAGGCTTCACTCTGTTCAAGGTGGCTTCGGGCCAAGAGTTTGTGCCAATCCCAGAGCTACCTCAAAATAACCCACAGAACCCCTCTTTGATTGATTGGATCGAACAGTTATGAGGCACTTGGGCAGTAACTCGAAAAGCTCTAGATGAAGCACATCGAGCACATAAAGCCCAAGCCGACAAAAAGAGGTGCCCGGCACATGCTTATAAAATGGGTGACATGGTTTACCTTTCCACCAAATATTTACAAACTTCCCAAAAATCAAAAAATCTTGGACCCTGTCACTGCGTTATTTTATTTACCAGCTGAGCTCATTATTTCTGGACTGTCAGACTCTCCGTAGCTTTGCCAACTTCTTATCAGTAAGCTACGTGTTTCCGTATCCACCCACATTCCTTCACTTGCTTCTCACTCTCTTCCTTTGTTCTCTTTCCAGCAAGGTCCGGCTGAAAAATAGCCGGCAAGAATTACCTTCAAAAATGTAACAATTAACTTTTCTTAGTTAGTGAGGTGTTTTATTTTCTTTATAACAAATAAATGAGTTTTATTAGAAACCTTCCTTCGCGTTTTCTTTATCAGAATAGTGCAACTTGGAATAAGCCTCGATTCATCTCCTCCTTTAAACCAGGGTAATTAGTCCCAGAGCCAAACATGGGATTAATAAATGCCCTGACATTCTGGTAGCAGAGGATGGTTTGATTTATGGCTTTTTCCTTGTTTTTGTTACTTCTGATAAGAGCGCATAGGCAATTAGTTTTTAGCTACTGAGGTACGCTAATTATTTTGCTAAGATGCCGAAACAGAAGAAGAAAAAAGGAAAAATGAAGCATAGAGCTTTATCCTCTTTGGAAGAAGAACAGGAGATAGTAACGCCCTCAAGATTCCAGCCTCTTGCTACGGCTACGCAATTGGAACAAGAAGGTGCCATGGGTGAAGAAGATCTGAAAATGCTTTCGGAAACACATCAAAGGACAGATATCAGAACAGCTGCTTTTGAAGATAATGAACTGCGACTGAGGTCGGTAGCTTTTTCTTCTCAATTTGCATGCTATGAATCTATTCTACCAGAGCCCACAGATTACGATGTGCTTGGTGCCAGGCCAAGAAAGTTTCCACAAACGGCAAAGTTTTTTCACCCCCACGCAGAGAGAGAAGTAATTCATTATTCTTCTTAAAGCCCTGAGCTCACCCAGCGTGAGATGGCCATCAAATCCTATCGTGAGCATGTAAAATATTATGAAAATGAACTGTCTCGATTTAAGAGAGATTTGTTTATGCTTGAGCATGATAAGGAAGAATCCCGTGACTTAAGATTTTCAAAAGAGGCCATCTTGTCTTCTTGCTCAGAGCCAAAGACACTCCCCCTGGTGGATTCTGTGTCAGGCCAATTAAGACAGAGGGCACTGCATACGTCACATGAAAGTCTCCCTGATCAAGTTACATATAAACCTGCCACGCAATCATTTCTTGAAACTGAGCTGCCCGAAGGTGCAGCACCATCTGCTGGCGAAAGTAATTTACTACAGGAAGCTGAAAGAGAAAGGAGCTTAGATGAACATTTTAAATTACTACAGCAGACCCTGGCAAACCTGTCTCTAACTCACTCAGAGATTCAAGCTGAAACGCCACAAGTGTCTCCACGGGCTCAAACTCCAACACCCCCTGGTGGTGTTGGTGTCCTTTTAGATGGAACAAAGCAAAGGCAAATGATTGCATCTCCAGCAGGTCATGCCAATATTGCAGATCAAGCACAAATGGCAACTGGAATACAGCAGATTCCAGTGCATCAGCCACAGCAGCTACAAATGCCTGCATATGTGCCCCAGCCACAAGTGCAAATAGGGCCACCTCCTGGCCCACCTCCAATGGCACAACCAAGACCTTTTTTAGGTCCACAACAGGCACAGCAAATACCTCTGCCAGCACAGCCAGCATACCAAGTACAGGCTCCTCACCAGGCATTTTCTGTCTCTCCACTAACTGGTGAGTCAAAACTAAAAATGTCAGGACATAATTACAAAGCCTGGGTCAGTGAGATTACACTATTGCTTCTTAGAGAAGGCACTCATTTTATGGTTTTTGATCCTCCTGCTCAACCTTGGACTTATGCAATAAGAGATTTAGAGATAAGGGCTCGCACAACATTATTGATGTCCATGGATACTGAACTGCAGGTCACTTTTCCACCAAATACAACAGCCCGACAAATTTGGGCTGAATTGGAAAATTGCTACAGGCCTATCTCAATTGAATCTTCATGTTTACTCATGTCTGAACTCCACGGTTCGAGATTGAAACCTGGTGAACAAATTGGAGGACATTTGACCAAACTGAAAGGTCTGAGAACAGAATTGAGAGAAAGAGGCCATAACATTGAAGATATTCAAATGATCAGCATCATTATTAACTCTTTGAATTATGAATGGAAAGATGCTGTTACAAAAATTAACCAAGTCCCTATTGCTCAACGCACAGTGGACAATGTCTGTAGACTTTTAATTGAAGAAGAGGCATTCATGTTGGCCACACCACACTTGAGAGGACCACCCGCATCAAGAGCTCCAGCTAGTGCCCCCTTCCGAGGAAGGACCTACGCTCCAAGGATGCCAAGATGCAACACCTGTGATCGTGTGGGACATGCCACCCGGGATTGTCCCCAACGAGTTCCAGCTCCTGTCACATACCTGCCCAGAGGAACAGATTCCAGAGGCAGAGGCAGAGGCGGTAGACAAGGTCGTCGTGGTCCCCGGCGTGATCCACAAACTCCACTCGCCACATTGGCTTTAACCAATGATCCACAACCTCAACCAGAGTACGACAGACGACTCCTGTGGACTTTGGACAGTGGTGCAGCATTGCATGTTACCTACAGAAAGGAACTTTTCACAGAGATGCACGAGCCTGAACCAGAACTACGTGAACTTTATTCTTTTTCAAATCATTCTTGCCAGGTCAAAGGAAAAGGAACTGTTTATGTTGAAGAGCTCGATGCATTCATTCCTGATGTTTATTACATACCAACAGCAACCAGTAATTTGCTTAGTCAGTGTCACTTGTCTAGAATGTTAAAGTTCCAAGTTCACCACCTTGAAAAAGCAAGTTACATAGTTAAAGATGGAGATATTGTTGCTGAAACCATATTAATTGGTGGTGTTTATTACTTAAAGCCAAAGCCTAAACCACAGACACAGGCAAGTATGCAAACTCCAAAAAGGCAGAGCACAGGCCCAGAGAGAGATGCTCCAGAGAGAGATCCTGTTGCTATTCCTAAGGCTCCTAAAGCCAACAAAAATAGAACTGGTAAACAGGTTGCTCAGAGCAAGCCTGAGGTTCCGCATAAAAATGTTAATGTTGAGAATTCACTAACAGGTAAACCTTTGCATTCCAGGTGTATCCACAAATGGCATAGAAGATTGGGGCATGCCAGTTTCCGTGTTCTTAGGAAGATGCCGGAGTTCGCAAAAGGTTTGGATCTAAAGGGGTGTAAGGTGTTTTTGGATTGTGCTGTATGCAAAAAGGCCAAATCCAAAGCAGCAGCCATTCCCAAACGCGCTACACGCCTGTCAACACGCATTTTTGATTTGGTTCACATTGACATAGTTGGTCCATTCCCGCCATCATTTGGTGGTAGAAAATATTTTCTAACAATTGTTGATAATTACTCTAGATATGGATATGTATATCCTATGAAAGAAAAATCAGAGACTTTTCAGATCTTTAAAGACTTTGCAACCCTTGTTTCTACCCAACACCAAGTTCGCATCGCCAGAATCCAGAGTGATCGTGGTGCCGAGTTCATGTCTCAGCGTTTCCAGGACTGGATGCATAAGAATAGAATTATTCATCAGACTTCACCCCCTGACACATTGGCTCACAATGGAGAGGTACTGCAAACCATGATGCGTTGTCTCCTAGAAGACGCCAACCTTGATATGATATACTGGGGTGAAGCTATCAAGTATGCAAATTACATTGTAAATCGTACTTGGAGCAGTGTAACAAATCAGACTCCTTTCTTCATGTTGTATGGCTACAAGCCCGATCTTAAAAACATTCATATTTTTGGTTCATACGCTATGGTGAACATTCCCTTAGCTCAAAGAAGAAAAGGAAGTCCAGCAGCAAAAAGACTGAGATTTATGGGTATTGATGATAACTCAAAGTGGAGCAAATTTATTGACTCTAAACATGTAATTGTGATTTCCCAATCTGCTAATTTTGAAGAAGATATTGACTGGTCCAGGATTCATTCCAATGATCCTGGAGTCTATTTTCCCAGAGATGATACTGCTGATACCACACAGATTGATGATCAAGATTCCACTGATTCTTCTCAACCCGATGTTCCGTCTTCGCAAGCCGCGGATGCTGATGCTAGCGACGAAAGTGAGGATGAAGACGAAGCAGAAGAAGACTGGACAGTTGTCCCGAGACGTTCCAAGAGGGTCACAAAAGGAATCCCTCCACAACGATATTCTTGGCAACTGACAAAAGCACCCTTGCCTTTGATTTGCAATGTTACACTTCCACCTGATAATTTCACACAAATCAAGCAGCTCCCTGATTCAGAGCAAGACAAATGGTATGATGCAATGCAGGTTGAAATGGACAGTCTAAAGAAACTTAAGGTATTTACACCTGCAAAACCTCCAGCAAACAAAAAGGTCATTGGCACTCGATGGGTCTATAGAATCAAAAAGAAACCAAATGGTGAGTCACTGTACAAGGCCAGACTTGTAGCTCAGGGTTTCGCTCAACGTTATCCTGAGGACTACACAAATACTTACTCACCGACAGTCAGAACTGAGAGTGTAAAAATTGCTTTAGCAACTGCAACTATCCTTGGTTTAGAAGTTTTCCAGTTTGATGTTGACACGGCTTATCTACATGCAGACCTAGATGAAGAGATCTACGTGAGAAGTCCTCCAGGATTCCGACAGCAAGAAGGGGATACCTGGTTCCTAAACAAAAGTCTCTATGGTCTGAAACAATCTGGTTTAATGTGGTATTTATGTCTTACTGACAAACTAAATTCAATGGGCTTTATTAAGTCCGAAACTGATGAGTGCGTGTTCACAAAAAGATCTAACAATGCATATGAGATAGTTCTTGTTTATGTTGATGATATTGTTTATATTGGTCCAAATAAGCAAATGAGTGAGATTTTTGCCAAAGCTTTGCAGAGATACTTCACATTGAAATCATTAGGTCACATTAGCACTTATTTAGGTGTTCAGATTGAAAAAACACAGAAGGGGTTTAGTCTTTCACAAGAAGATAAAATTGAACAAGTTTTGCATCATTGCAACATGAAAGATGCTAACACAACAAAGACACCCATGCAAACAGATTTTCACAACTTGACACAAGAAGAAAGTCCTGAGTTCGAGGATCAAACACTTTATCGTTCAGTCATTGGGTCACTGTTATACATTAGTAGTTGGACCAGACCCGACATTGCACTTAGTGTTAATCTCTTATCACGACACGTAGGTAAGGCAAAACAGTTTCATTGGACATGTATTAAGAAATTATTGAGATACCTAAAATACACTAAACACTTGAAATTATTGTTAGAACCAACACATACTGATTATGCAGAATTATGTTGTTATGCAGATTCTGATTGGGCAAGTGATAAGAAATCACGCAAAAGTACTTCAGGTTATATGATGTTCTTAAATGGATGTCCTGTTTATTGGCAAGTACGTAAACAGAATTTTGTTTCTTGTTCATCTACTGAAGCTGAATATGCTTGTGTTTCAGATGCATGTAATTCCCTAACTTGGTTTGATGCTTTAGTCACAGATATCTGGACACACCCGATCCGACCGATCACAGTGATGGAAGACAATGAATCGGTGGTTTATATTTCTGAATCTCATTTTACAGGTTCTAGGTCCAGACACATTGACATTCGTTACCAAAACATAAAACATTTAGTGAAAAAAGGTTTTGTTAAAATGCAATATGTATCTACACATGATCAAATTGCTGATATGCTCAACAAACCACTTCCAGCAGCTCAACACGAGTATCTGCGTGAGAAGATGTGCCTTATTTGATGATGTACTGATATTCGCTCAACTGGCAAAAGAAGGGGAATGTCACTGCGTTATTTTATTTACCAGCTGAGCTCATTATTTCTGGACTGTCAGACTCTCCGTAGCTTTGCCAACTTCTTATCAGTAAGCTACGTGTTTCCGTATCCACCCACATTCCTTCACTTGCTTCTCACTCTCTTCCTTTGTTCTCTTTCCAGCAAGGTCCGGCTGAAAGATAGCCGGCAAGAATTACCTTCAAAAATGTAACAATTAACTTTTCTTAGTTAGTGAGGTGTTTTATTTTCTTTATAACAAATAAATGAGTTTTATTAGAAACCTTCCTTCGCGTTTTCTTTATCAGAATAGTGCAACTTGGAATAAGCCTCGATTCATCTCCTCCTTTAAACCAGGGTAATTAGTCCCAGAGCCAAACATGGGATTAATAAATGCCCTGACAGACCCAAGTATGTGGGCCCTTTCCCAATTACTTGAGTCATTAATCCAGTCACAGTTGAATTGGAATTGCCAAAAAAATTGCGACAAATCCACCCCGTGTTTCATGTCAGCTTGCTGAAACCGGAACATTCGTCCTCTTTACGTCAGGACCAAGAACCTCCTCCTGTCCCCATACTGATTCAAGGAGAACAACATTTTGAGGTTAAGGAGATCTTGGATTCCAGGAAGCATCATGGTAAAGTGCAGTATTTGGTGGACTGGAAACATTTCCCATTATCTAAAGCTGAATGGGTGAACAAACGTGATGTCCGGGCACCAAAGAAAGTACAGTTGTTTCACACCAAATATCCTGATAAACCTTAATGTCTGTACATATGTGCTATGTATTGTGTTGTTATCTCCTTTTTCCTCTCTTCCAGGAATAAAGTCTCTTCTGAAGGGGGGGGCGAATGTCAGCCTCCGCCTTTTGCTGCTTTGGCTGCCATGGTAACGGGGAGCTAGCATTGAGGGGCAAGTGTGCTGGAGAGAGAAACGAAAGTGATTCCTAAGCTATAGTGCTGCATCTTTGAAGCTGCTATCGGGTCAACAGCCATGGCATTCCTGATTGATGACACTGCCAGACGTGTGCTTCCACCTGACCCCTGGGAGACCTTTTGATTGGATGATTTACATTGGACAGTGGGAGGGGATGCTTTCTATCTGTAATTTTTGCACTTTTGCCTCAGATTCTGCTTTTCCTTGGTTGCGATCACTTCATTTTTCAGTAAAAGTACCTTTCTCTATAAACAATGGAGTTGGGGTCATTCTTTCTTGGATTTTGAAGGAAGCATACCTGACAACATGAGAGTGGCGCTTTGCCAGCAGGAAGAGGAGGAGGGTGCAGCGCTTCTCTGCCCGCTACCAGACCCAACATGCGGCAGTTGGCTGGGCTTCCCCGAAGTGCAATGGGGTGGCAGGGTAGGAAGTGGCACCCATCCCAAGGCTGAAGGAAAAGGGCCTTTCCTCAGGAAGTGGGCCTTTGATCCCTGCCAGTGTTGCCTCTGCACACCCCCATGATTGACAAGGTGGCAGACAACGTGCGGGAGCCAGGATTGATCCGGAGTTCTGTTATTGGCTCCAGAGGCCTTCAGGAAAGCCTTGCCAGCTGCAGAAGTGAGTGTGCAAGGCCTGGCTGCAACTGTCCGAAGGTAAGAAGTAGGGCAGCTCCACGCCCCTATCCCCACCCTAGCTTAATTTTAACCTGTGTGCATCGCTTATTTTGTGGGTAATGTTCAGACCTAGTCTTCCTTAGAAATTGAACAGCACAAACTTAGTCCCAGCAAACCTCTTTAATTCATAAACTGTAAATTACTTTCATTTATAGTCCGCAAGGCTTGATAAACAGTCTTTCAGGGGAAGGTTATCAACATCTACCTATCTCACATGGAACGCTGCCAAAGAGCTAATTTCCAGACACAGGGCAAGGCCAAACTTGGCACAGAGTCACCAACAGAATTTGCAAATCTTGAATCGGCCAGATGAACTAATTGCTTCCTGTAAAAGCTCACGTCCTGTTTGCTTCTCTTTTATGTCTTATGGGAGGGGCCAATCATCTCCAAGCTTTACTCACAAGTCGACCCTGTTTCCTTAATTGTTCCTGTCAGCTCTGCACATGTGCACATTGGGAACAGGCTCACGTTGTTCTTCTGCCTCGCTGATGTCAGGCTCCAAAGACTCTGGAGGCAGCAAAGAACTATCAGATGGCCAAGACTCCGACTCAGAACCATCATCCAAGCCTTCCCCAGACTCCAGGATGGCCCACGTTCCTCCCCAACCTCCTCACTGTCCGAATCTACTGCCAGCTCTGCTGGCAGGCCACAACAGGTAGGGTTTATATTAGGCACACGTTGAAAATCAATTTAGGGCTTATTTTTGGGATAGGTCTTTTTTTTTTTGGAAACACGGTAGATGGGGGGTTAAAAACATTATGAAGTCAAATGGATCCTGATTCTAGACAATATAAGGGTAAACTTCAGTACTTAATACAATGGAGGGGTTACCCAATTTCAGAAGTGAGATGGGTAAAAGCACATAACATGAAGGCAGAGCAATTAATAAACAGATTTCATGAAAAGTATTCAGGCTGCTTTCACTTTTACTACTTCACCGCTTGCCAACAGACGGGGGGAAGGGGGAGGGAGGGAAAGATTGGAATGTGTATTCCAGATGATAACAAGAAACTGTCTCATGGGAACCAAGGACATTCCAGCCGGTGTTCACCATCTCAAACACCACCTGGACACCTAATGTGACTTACACTAATGGGGGAGGAAGGATTCTATACTTTAATTATATTGAATTGCCCGGGAATTACCCAAAGCTGGTTTTGCTTTCATTCTGTGCTGAAATGATGTACTCAATAAATTTTTGCATTTACAGATTGGATTGTTCACTTGGTTGGGTTCATCAGTCGGAACCTTGACAGCATTCTGCTTTTATCAATGGATAAAAGTTTTTCATTCACAGGCGCTTTGGCTTATTGCAAAAACTATTCTGGGCAATTTCCAATTAGTCGAAGAATGCAAGTCAGCTCTTGTCAAGGACGAACTTTCTCCTTACTTTTGGGAAGGGGGTTTCATTGACTATTTTAGAAGGAAGAAGCAGGGGGCTCATTTCCTACAATTTCCTGAACTCTTCCAGCTTCAGCTTTTTAACCTATTAGATAAACCAGACTAAGAAACCAAAGCTTTATAGGCCAGGATATTTATTTATTTATTTAGAATTAAAGTTATTTAATTGAAAACAAATTAGACCACAAATACAGGGTATGGGACATATTATTTGGCAATAGATAAAGTATAGAGTAAAATCAATAACAGAGAGTAGAAGACAGCAGTTAACATTTAAAAATACCACAACAGAATTAACAAACTTATTAAAAAAATCTAAGAAAAATCAAGACTCCCATAACAATTTTATATATACAAACATTAACAAAAGAATTTGACATGTTATGTTTTGCAGACAGGATATATCTTTCCCAAATGTATTTAAATGTAACTTTTCTAGTACATTCCACTATTTTCTATCTTTTATACCTTAAATTTTCCATTCCAACAATCTTTCCAATTTTTCATACCAGAGATCTAATAATGAAGGCTCTGTATTTTTCCAAAATACGTAGTCCTCAACTTACAACAGTTGTTTAGTACTATTCGAAGTACTTATGACAGATGGACTTATGACACTTTCAACCATTTTCACACTTACAACCATTGCAGCATCTCCATGGTTATGTGATCAAATTTCAGATGCTTGGCAACTGGCTCATATTTTTGAATGTTGCAGTGTCCCAGGGTCACGTGATCACCTTTTGTGATCGTCTGACAAGCAAAGACAATGGCGAAGCCCGATTCACTTAACAGCCATGTTATTAACTTAACAATTGCAGTGACTCACTTAACAACTTTTGCAAGAAAGATTGTAAAATGGGGAAAACTCACTTAACAACTGTCTCACTTAGCAACAGAAATTTTGTGCTCAATTGTGGTTGTAAGCTGAGGACTACTTGTATCAATTTATAGCTAACCATGCAGCAACCATCATATATTGAACAGTTGTTTTTTTACTTCCACAAGTTATCCCACTAAATGACAATAAACATACCTTGGAACTGTAGCTAAAGTTTCCAATATTGACAGTTAGTCTTTCTAATTACTTCTCTCCAGAATCTTTGTACAACCTTGCAGAATCACCATGCATGTACATACTGTAAGTACATTATGCTTTATCATATTTTCAAATTTTATTTGGGACTCTCCCAGTAATTATAGCAACTTGTATGAGTAAACCATCTGTGAATACCTTTTAAATATTTTTTTCTGATCTTTGTTATTTAATAGCAAAGAATTATATTAAATATAATATAAAGAATATTGTGGTATTCTTCCAAAGTATAACCCATTGTGTAACTGAGATACTTATTCTTAAATCTGATTCCCATTTTTCTTTTGAGAGATGTTGATCCCACTTCAAATTTCTAACAGGGCTTATATATTTTGGAGATTAGACTCTGAAGATACTAACAAGATTTTCAAAATCTGTTAACAATCGCAATCCTATCTTCTTACATATTTTATTTTTTAAAAAAACAACCACATTTCATTAATTATCAGTCAATTAAAGCTCACACATGCCAATTTCTGCTTTAAAATATCTCCTGGAATTACTTATGAAATAATCCCTTAGCTTAAAGGGTAATTGCTGTGAAATTATGATGTTCCAGCATTATATTGCATTCACTATTACATGTATAAAATTATAATGGCCTTTCTCCATTTAGATCTAACCATGTCCCAAATATATCCTGACATATTTAATTTGTTATGTCCCTACAATGTCACCTTTACCTCATCTTGGACACATGAATGTGGCAGTCTTAAGTCATCTTGAAATATGAAAGTGGGGTATACACTTCAGTGTGCAAGGGCGATCTCCATTTGTTAGCCTTGGAGGGAAATTGGAAGACTGCAGTGACTTGAAACAGAGGCCACAGAAGCAGCATAGAGACTGGAAATAGGGAAAACAAAATTTTATAACAATGTTTTTTCTACAGGCAGAAAATGCCATGGGGAAGGTTCTTTTTCTTTTTCAAGTAAAATGGTTCATCTTTCATGTCCTGGATCTAATAAATGAAAACCTGATGAAAAACTGTATTCCATCTAATCAGGCAGCATGGAGTCCACTTAAGGGGATATTGGTTTATGACATGGTGCCGAGAGCTGTGTTACTATATGGGCTTAGAGCTTGCCTATATTTTTATTCAATATTAACCAATTTATTTTTGTTTATTTGTTTGTTTGGTTGATTGGATTATTGATTTGTGTGCTATGTTGCCCTGGATCAGACTCCCCCTTAGTCAACTGGGGCATAGGACCAGACAGGAAGCTACTCATCAGTTCTTGCCTGCTCCCACATTGCCCTATTTACTTACTCACCATACCCCCATTATTTGATTTGGGCAACAGAGCTGATGGCTTCAAGGATGTCTTTTGCTTGGGAGATTGGCCTATGCCTTGTTACAGCTTTCAGTTCCTGGGTTCCCTCTCTCAGACCAGGGATCTGGACTTTCAACTTTCTACTTGGGATTTTAAAGTCTTTGTTCACCTGCATAGAGAAGAGTAGAAATGTGAGGCTTCCACAGGTCCAGTCATCTTTTACTGCTGAAAAGCAACTGTGTTGTGATCCCATGAATGGCTAAAGGGACTTTGGGTTCCAGGATATATGTAGCATAGGCTCTGTGTATATATGTGACTCTGCCTAGGAGGTAGGACCTACTAGTGGGAAGTGATGGTAGACAGTAACACTGAGACTGTGACAGGCAGAGATAGATAATGATATTAGGCAGGTTGAACATCAAGATGTCAGTGAGACTGCTTGAAGGGTTACCCTGATATCTGGCCTTCAGCACTCTCCCTCTTTAACAAATAATTTGATCCTCAATGGTCCTGGGCTCTGGCTGAAGTTTTTTTAATGTGAGGTCTGTTTATAATAAATCTGCCCTCACCCATGATCTTATTATCAAGGATGTGTGGAATAGCTGTTGTAATCCACAAATCACCAAGGGCTCTTAGAGGTACAGATGTGAGACAAATTTTTCACTACAGAAGAATTAATAGCAATAGAAGAGAAAGCAATTAATGGTCTGAGTACAACAACAAAGAAGAGTAACATAAAGAATGATTTCCAGACTCAAAAGCAAATTGAGGAAGAAAGGGAAGAAGAGGATACTGAAATGGATGAAGATAAAGAACAAGGAAGCACCAAAGAACAAACACCAACAGATAGTGCTCAATTAGCTGGAAAAATAAAGCACCAAATGAAAGATGCTGAAAGAACACGTTTGCCAAAGCTGAACCAAGTGAATAATAAGTTAATAATATTAACTTATATATATATATATTAATATAATATAATAATAATAATAAGTTAATCTTTAGTGAGATTCACAGCCTTTGAGGCTGGTTAATAGCTCAGTAGCTTGAGTCCTAACCAAGGACCTAGGAACTGTTAAGGTATCGTCGGAGGATGTAAGCTGTTCCGAGTAAGGTGGTTTTTTGTACAGTCAAAATGTTCAAGTCTGGCAGATTTAGAATTTCTAAATAGTGGGGTAGCCCTTTGGGTATTGCTCCAAGGGCTCCAATTACAATCGGGACAAACACGATTTCTTTTTCCACAGTCACTCAACTTCAATTTGCAAGTCCCGGTACTTTGTGATTTTTTTCTTGCTGCTTATCTTCAATCCGTGCATCACCAGGTATTGCAATGTCAATGAACCATACTTTTTTCTTTTCAACTATTGTTATGTCAGGTGTGTTGTGGACCAAGTGCCAGTCAGTCTGAATCCTAAAGTCGTACAAGATCTTGAGTTTCTCATTCTCTAAAACTTTCTCAACCTGATGTTCCAGGGTTATTTATTTATTTTTTATTATTATTATTATTATTATTATTATTATTATTATTATTATTATTATTATTATTATTATTATTATTCTCTATGGATTTCATCATCACAAGACCATCTGCTAAGAATTAAGCAATGTTTCTTTAAGGAGCAGCTTTCTGTAACTTCACCACCACCATCTTTACTAAACGCAAAGGAGATTCTAACACAGGAAGAAGCAAATTGCCCGGAGCTATGGATCACCAAAAGCAAATGCAGGAGACGCCATAAAAGAGGTAAAAGAGCGGGAATTTTCAATAAACTAAGGAAGAGGGGGAGCAAAAAAACCCCGCTCCCTTCAATCTTCCTTACTAATTTACGTTCACTTGCTAATAAGATGGATGAAATACTCCTTTTAAACAGATGCAATTCTGATTTTTACAATGCAGCAGCCCTATGCTTCATTGAATCCTGGCTAAATGAGGAAGATGATGACAACAGCATGCATATACCAAGGTTTCAGATAATAAGAGCAGACAGAATTGCAGAATCATCAGGTAAAAAGAAGGGAGGAGGCTTGTGTATATATATCAACAACAGCTGGTCTCAGGATATAACTATAATACATAAATTCTGTGATGAAAACTTAGAGTCTTTACTTATCAACTGTAAATCATTTTACTCTCCACATGAGTTCTCCTCATTTCTCCTAATTGCTGTTTATGTTCCTCCACAAGCCTGTGTAAACAAGGCATTATGAACTCTAACTGACCAGATTATGAAGGCTGAAGCCAAATACCCAGATTCACTGGCCATTATTTTAGGTGATTTCAACAAAGGAAAGAGCTTCCAAAATATTTTCAGCATGTCAATTGTCCCACTAGAGCAAGAATACTTTAGACCATTGCTACACAACACTAAAAGATGCTTATCGGTCTTTACCACAAGCAGCTGTGGGACACTCTGATCTTTGCATGATTCACCTTGTACCTGCCTACAGACAAAGACTTAAAACCACAAAACCAACAGTCAGTGAGGACCTGGATTGAGGAGGCAAAGTTAAGGACTGCCTTGACTGCACTGATTGGAATGTTTTTGAAAATATCTCTGCAGACATAGATGAACTTACAGATACTGTAACATCACATGTCAGCTTCTGTGAAGACCTATGTCTACAGACCAGGAACTTGTGAATACACAGTAAGAATAAACCTTGGTTCACAGCTAAACTTAAGCAGCTATATTGTACCAAAGAGGAAGCCTACAGAAAAGGTGATAGAATGCTGTACAATCAGGCCAGAAACGTATTAACAAGGGAGATCAGAGCAGCAAAAAGAAGCTACTCTGAAAAGCTAAGAAATCAGTTCTCAACAAGTGAACCAGCAAACAGGTGGAAAATTCTTAAAAATATCACCGGTTATGGCAAACCTCCTTCCCAGGCTGAAGGAAATCAACAACTGGCAGATGACCTGAACGTGTTTTACTGCAGGTTTGAAAGGAAACTACAGCCACCTATCTCCATAACCCCCATCCCAGACATACCAACAACAGCCAATCCTCCTGCAACTCCTCCTCCCATTGGGTTCACAACCCCTGGTGATCACAGAAAAGGAAGTGCAAGATCTATTTCACAGACAAAAGCCAGGAAAAGCACCAGGTCCAGACAAGATAACTCCTTGCTTAAAAGTCTGGGCTGACCAGTTGCCCCCACCCTTCACCCAAATCTTCAATAAATCACTAGAGATGTGCCATGTTCCTTCTTGCTTCAAATGCTTGAGGACCTGTATACTGCACGAGTCAAAAAGGGGGCTGTGAAAATATTTACAGAGCCCTCGCATCCTGGACATAAATTGTTTCAACTCCTACCCTCAAAACGACATTATAGAGCACTGCACACCAAGACAACTAGATACAAGAACAGTTTTTCCCCAATCACCATCACTCTGCTAAACAAATAATTCCCTCAACACTGTCAAACTATTCATATTAGGCTGCATTACTATTGCTATTGGTCTTCACATCGTTCCTGTCGCCCATCTCCTCCCATTTGTGACTGCATGACTGTAACTTTGTTATTTGTATCCTTGCAATTCATATTGTTTCCTAGTATGATTTGATTGCTTATTGTACCGTATGACTGTCACTGGGTATTGTGCCTTGTGATTCTTTGAGTGCATCTTGTCTTTTTATGTGCACTGAGGGCATACGCACCAAAGACAAATTCCTTGTGTGTCCAATCACACTTGGCCAATAAAGAATTCTATTGTATTCTAAAAAGAATAAAAAAGTACAGGCAGATAAGAGATTTTCACCTCAGGGTAGGAGAGAAGATATATTTATCTACCAAGTATTTGAAGTTACAGCTACCCTGCAAGAAACTGGGTCCCAAGTACAAAGGGCCATTCCCCATTGTGAAAGCAATTAATTCAGTTACAGTGGACCTCAAGCTTCCCCTATTGCTAAGGGAAATGCATCCAGTGTTTCATTGCAATTTGCTTAAACCAGTAGTAGGATTTGGGCTGAGGCTGGCTAGAAGGGAGGACTCCCAGACTAGTATTAGTGGAAGAGGAGGAGCATTATGAAATTAAGAGAATCTTAGATTCTAGGCCTTACAAAGGAAAATTACAATACCTAGTGCAATGGAGAGGTTACCCAATGTCAGAGGCACGGTGGGTGAAGGCTCAAAATATAAGAGCCAATAGACTAGTGAGGAGATTCATAAAAAATATCCACAGAAGCCTGGGACCCTTACTGGGAGGGGGAGGGAGTATAAAACCTAAAAGGGGTTAATGTATGTGCTTAATATCTTCCAAGTACCTTCCACTCGTTAGAGGGGGTCCGACTGTCAACTTCAAAGATAAATTGTGCTGATTTCAACCATTGCTGCTTCTCAGTTGCCACAGAGACTAAGGGGAGGGGAGCCACCTGTGGAATGCCGGCTCCAGACAGCAGACATCAACAAGAAGCCAGTTCTGTGAGAAATAAGGTCTTTCAGCCACCTGGGTTACTAAGGCCTGGGCCATTGCCAAAACAATATTCGGACTGCTGATTGGGCAATGTAATTTGAACTAATGAGGGGAGGAAAATTTAAGTGTTTTAACTATATAGCTATTGTGTGTGTGGGGGGGAGTTAATCAGAGTTGATTTTGCTTCAGTCTGTGCCGGTATGATATATTCAACAAAGCTTAGTAGAAAGAGACCAGAAAGATTCATGTCTGCTTGCTTGGATGGGTTCGTCAGTCAGGATCTTGACAGAAGACAAAGCTGATTTCTCAAGAGTTCCACAAACTACAGGATTGCAAAACATATTTATAGGCTAGCATGTTTTCCCGAAAATAAGACATTGTCTTATATTTTTTTGAACCCTGAAATAAGCGCTTGGCCTTATTGCCATGCGTTCAAAAGCCAGATTGGGTTTATTATCAGGGGATGTCTTATTTTGGGGAAAACAGGATATTAACTCCCTCAAATATGTTAATGTAGGCTTTAAATGATTCAAATGTTTTCTGCTTGATTTAAAAGATCACCTGAAGATTCTGATTCAGGTTCTGTTCAAGAGGTGCTTCACTTTAATCAAACCATTGACAAAACACCCTTTAAACTAGTTTTAAAAAGGACAGTTGTGTCCAATTTTATGAAAATCAAAACAGCCTTTATGCTGGCTTTTCATGGCATTTTGCATGAGAGCACATTTCCATTAAAGTAAGGTTGCCAGATAGAGCAAAGTGATACTTTTGACTGGATGCATCAAAGGAGAACACCTTACTTTTCTATGCTTCATTGCCACTTACAAACAAAAACAAGAACCCTTTCTTTATAATTGTGTGTGGATTGGTATAAATCTGTTTAAAAAATAATAGAATATCCTACCTCATTTTGATTTGACTCCCCCACCCCAATTATTGGGATTTTGACTTGCTTTTTTTGCTTAGTCTTGCACTTTTGCAGAAACACTTCTTGCAGCAAAACAGACAACCCTTCAGTGAGATAAACAGGAAAAGGAATGTTGCAGCCAAAAGGAGAGCAATGACATCAATAGAATAGTACTGGATCCAGTTGAGGTCATGAGCTGCTGGCCGCAAATGGGGAGCTCCCTTGTGCTTCATAACAAACTCCACCCAATGAACTGCCAGATCAAGAGGTTCAACAGGTCTGTCAAAGTGAAGAGATGAAAGACGCTGAATGTTCTCTTTATACCTAAAAGCATTATTAAATAGTAAGAGTTTAATTAAAATCCTCTCCAATAAAAAGATACCTAGGGAAATAAAGTACAAAAAAGCATGGTTGATGACTGAGTCATCTTCATATACATGATAGGGGATTAAGTGTGTGTTTATATCTATGCACATATAAAATCTCAAAGTTCAATTTATGGACACATCAGTGTAGTGGAACCCTGACAGTTATCACATTTTCCTTCAATGTTTTTCAAGTGCTATCCATGCAAAGCTTTGGTTTTCCATCCATTTAATCTGTCATCCAGCTGCTTTTCCTTATATTCTGCCTTTGTTTCTGTTGTTTTTATAATGTTCTCCGTTTTCACAGCCTGCAGCAATTTTTCTGTACTTTGGTTCACATAGTTATTCAAACTTCGTTTTTCTTCTTCTACAGTTTGATGGATTTGCAATAGCCCTCTGCCCCCTATTCTTCTTGGCAGATACAACCTGTCGATGTCACTTCATGGATGTAAAGTATGGTACATATTCAAAAGTTTACACTTTTCCAGTCCAAGTTTTCCAGTTCAGCCACAGTCCAGTTGATGATTCCAGATGGGTAGCATATCACTGGAACTGCCCATGTATTAATGGCTTTAATTATGTTTCCAGTGTTCAGTTTTGAATTTAATATTTTGCGGACCCTCCTGATATATTCCTTTTGCATTGACTCTTTGACTTTTCCATTCAAGATATTATATGCTTCCAATATGCCTAGGTATTTGTAGCCATTATCCTTTGCTAATGTTTTCATGATGCTTCCATTTCCCAGTTCTATTCCTTCTATCTTTTCCATTTTTCCTTACTGCATGAAAAGTATAATACAGGGGTGTCAAATTCAAGGCCCACGGGCCAGATCCGGCCTGCAGGGTTCTTAGACCCTGGGGCTGGCCTGGAAATAGCAAAGGACCAGCCTGCGGTGCCTCTGCTAGCGAAAATGGGACATCCTCCCCCCGCAACTCATTTTTGGTCTGGACAGCCTCCTGCAAAATTCTGCAGCAAACATAATTCCCTCACTATCCTGCTTTCCAGCTGTTCTCCGGCATGCAGGTGTAGGAAGTTAGCACCCACCCCTTTCCTGGAAGAGTGAAATATTTTAGGAAATATGAAAAAGGCAGAATATTATATTTCCCTGGATGAGAAATGGAGAAGCATATTTTACAGACAAAGCAGCTCCCACCTTCCTGCCCCCCACCCTTTGTCAATGGGCCATTAAGGCCTGGGCCAGTCTATTCTACATAACAAAGATCTGCCTCCTTCAGGCAGAGCCATAGTAGGAATTGCCAAAGATCCAACAAAGATAGGATTAGCCCTCTACACAATAGCAGCAGAAACTCACCACATGTGACCTGGGAAGCACATGTGACCATCAGCCAGCAAGGCCCCCACCCCTTGGGAGTCTGACAACCAATCAGGATACTCTTTCGGGGCCCCAAGAAATGCAGAGCCAGAGAGAGCATAAAAACCCGAGGATTTACTGTATCTGCCCCCTTTTCTGTTCAGGAACTCAAGCCATGTGATCCTGTCCACCATTAAACCATCTTTCCAAGCAGTCTCCATGTTTCCAGTGTCTTTTTCCCCACTTGGAGCAGAACCTAGAAGGATGTTTCTTCCAACAATGGGCAATAAAAGAGCATGTGACTACCAGTAAAAAAAAAAGTTCAGTCAGACCTTCTAACTTTGAGAGATCTTTTTCCCCTGAGAAGTTGGAAGGTCTGATTGCATTTTTAAAAAACTGGTAGTTACATAGTCTTCTTTTCTTGCCCTGCACGCAGGAGAACAGAGCTGGAAAGCAGGATAGTGAGGGAATTCAGGTTGCTCTGGAATGGGATGGAAGTGAGGATTTTGCATTATGATTCCTCTGGAATGGGGTGGAAGTGAGGATTTTGCATTATGATTGCTCATAAGTAAGTAAAAACCAGTAAAAGAGGAATGGAAAAATCCCTATCTATAGATCAGCATTTTTCAGTCTTGGCAAGTTTAAGACAGGTGAACTTCATGCTGCCTGGGGAATTCTGGGAATTGAAGTCCATGTACCTTAAAGTTGCCAAAGTTGAGAAGCATGGGTCTACACTAGAGTTTAGGATTTCCATTCCTGTTTTATTTAGAGTTTGGTGCAATTAAATAAATCAGTTGTGGTTTCGTTAACAAGTAGTGATTAAAGCGATATGAACCATTACTGGACTTTTTGTGAGAAACTGAAATTAAAAGTTGATCTGGGCGAAGTCCCCAGAGTTTTTGTTTTACTCGTGGGGACG
Source organism: Pantherophis guttatus (assembly GCF_059756535.1). Classification (NCBI taxonomy): domain Eukaryota; kingdom Metazoa; phylum Chordata; class Lepidosauria; order Squamata; family Colubridae; genus Pantherophis; species Pantherophis guttatus. Next base: position 179,888,555 of record NC_142063.1, on the reverse strand, counting down.
AAGCAGGATGAGGCTCCCTATTCTGCTCGCCGCTGCTCCGGGCTTCGGGAGAACTCTGCTTTTTGCAGAGCCAGGCGACGGGACCAAGCCACTCAATGAAAATTAACAGATTGTTTAAACAAATAGGATGAGATCCGGACTCTGGACCCTAAATCGCAAGTATTTCTAACAATTTTATAAGTGATCTTAAAAGCGAAGGAAAAAAGTTTAAAATGGCAACTGGCTGAGGCTTGAGAAGAAGAAAGCTGAAAGCGAAAGTCCTTCCGCCTGAATAGTTTAACAAGCTACAAAGTAGCAGAAATAATAGTGCTGGCTAGAATTGAAAAGAAAATTTTCTACTTTATGTTTCTTTCTTCTTGGAGATTTGATATTGATATTGTTTGGAGAGAAGTCTTTTTCTTTAAAAAGAGTCTGTCTGTGTGGCAGGATGGCGTTAAAACTGACAAAGCCAGACAAACAAGCCGCGGGGGGGGGGTTCCCCCATTTACAAATCACATGAACAAGTTTTGAATTTGCAGACTCAGAAGAATGGTTTTAACTTAAAAGAATTTGTCTTGGAGGAGATGGCAAGACATGATGAGATTGTGAACCAGAATCTTGAAAAATTCAGGCAGGAAATTAAAGAGTTGGTACAACAAAGATATGCCAATTTGAAACAAGAGTTTGTAACAGCTTTGAAAACTTTTTCAGAAATAGTTATAAAGATGGATAAAGATACTAACTTAGAACTAGAGTCTAAAATGGAGGAAGTTGATCATAAAATTTATAATTTGGACAATAAAATACAAAGAATTGAAAATGATTTGATAAATATTCAAGACAATAGCTCAGAAGTAAAGTCTAAAAAGGAAGCTGATCACGAGACTTACAATGCAGATAATATAAAACAAAGGATTGAAAAAGAAGTTACAATGATGCAATACAGGTCCATGGAATTTGCGGTCAGAATGAGGGGATTACAGGAAAATAATAGAGATGATTTGAGAAAGATGTCTGCTGAAGTTCTGGCTGTAATTTTAAAGGTTCGTCCTGAAGAGGTATCCTGTAAGATTGATAAGGCCTACAGAATAAATTCTTGGATTGCAAAGCAAAGGTAGTTGCCTAGAGATGTGGTGATTTACTTTACAGATAAAGGAACAAGAAATGATATTGTGCAAAAATCTTTTAACTCTACTTTAGAACTGAATGGAAGAAAGATTTGGATATATAAAGAGCTGCCGTCCAAGATGTTAAAAGATAGAAAGCAATTTGGATTTTTGGTGACTGAGCTAAAGAAACAAAACATCCCATTTAGGTGGGATGCTCCAGTTGGTATAATATTGAAATACCAAGGAGAAAGATATCAATTAAATACTGTTGAAAAAGCGGAAGAATTTTACTACAAGGTTCTTAAAATGGATTTAACATCTCCATGTATGCCATCAGTGTTAGGAACACAGGAGGGGAATAAAGAAATGTAAAATGAACAAGAGACTGAAACCCAGGCTAAGCAGATGGAGATGGAGATAATGGAAAAACAACAAGTCACAGAGGCTCCTTTGGACGAGCCGCTTTTGGATTCTCCTTTAAAGGTTATAGCTGGATTACTTACAAATACAAGAGAGGCGGCTTTGCATTTTAATGCGATGTTACATCAAGTTACAGACCAGCATGGAAATCAATCAGCTGATATACAAGTTCTAGAAAGGCATCCAGGATGGAGATCTAAACCACAAAAAGTTAAGAAAAGAAGAAGCAGGTCCTACAAAACTAAAAAATTTTAGACTAAACAACAGTCTAATGCCAGTTACTTAAGATGATTAAAATGAAAATATAGCTGAGGTAAATTATTGACTTGTACTATTTTGAGAAGAATGACAGATCTCTGCAGTGCTGTGCTTTAGGGATGTGGAAGAAGGCCTCTAACTGAGTGGATTGGAACTTTCTATTTTGTACTCTTTGTAAAACGGATTACGTATATGTTGAGCTATAAGGCACGAGAATTATGGTGGGGCATGCAGAAGATCTGGTTGTTACCCTAACACGGTGGTTGGAATTAATAATCTAGATGAAAGACACTACAGAAGATATCATATGGAATATAAATATAAAGTCACTCGGGTGGTTTTTTATATATGACAACATTTATTACTGATGGGGGCAGATGGTAATTGAAGATACTGAATATACTGTTGGAAACAGAACTTGATGTTATCCTAACATGGGCGATGGAATTAATAATCTAGCTGAAAGACATTACAGAAGATATTATATGGATTGCAAACTTAAAGTCATTTGAGGTTTCTGTTTATATATGGAAATATTTTTAAGTGGTGTGGTGTGGGCAGAAGAACGAAGATATTAAAATATTATATATGTTAGACCTGTAGCAAAATGGGTGGAGATAGGTTAGGTTACTGATTGTTTAGCTTAGTAAAAGGGATGTTATGTTTAGATATAAAAATATGTAAAAGATTTGAATTAAGAGATATATGTATGGGGGTGGAGGAAATGCGTAGATTATGAGTTGAATAAATGCTAAATTAGGAATTGTTATAAAGTTTTATAGCTGAAGGTTGCTTTGAAATGTATAGTATAAGGGGGATATAATAACAATGTTAGAAAGAAAAGGTTAGCATGTGGGGGTGCTGTAAAAGGATGGTAAAGTATTATTTAACGTGATATCAATGATTTTATCTTGAAGAAGCCATGGGGGGAGGGAAGGGGGAGGGGGGAGAGGGAGGAGGGGGGGAGAGGGGGAAAGGGGGGAAAAACTTGTATTTGAAAAACTTTTTCAATAAAAAAAAAGTTGATCTGGAGCTTTGATGATTAGATATGGGATTATGGAAATAATGTAGACAAATGTTAATCTTAGAGTAAGAGTACTGATGTATTTTTTACTTATATCTGTACCAAAGATCTTTTTTTTCCAGTTTTCCTTCTTTCCCCTTTTTTTCTTATACTTTCACTCGTTTTCTTTCCTGAGCCTTTTCTTTTTTCAAATCTTTTTATTTGTTTATCTCTTAGCTTTGTATTTCTTTGATGTATGAAGGATCAAAGACTCAGTCATTATATTTCTGCATTCCTTATTTACAGAAATCATATCAAAATTTAGAATAAAAACCAATGGGAGCTATCTCATATAAGGCAGGCTCTGAGTAACCAAAAAGTATTTATCGATAGAAGAGAATATTTGTAGCTCAGGGTTGAAATGAGGGGTCTTTGGTGCTCTATGAGCTTGCTTGTTTTCTCGCAGAAGTTTCATTACTGTAACTAAGTAACTTCAACAGTGCTAGTAAGGAGTGCTGTTTGCTGTCAGTTTATATTCTGGTGACTTGCTTGTCTATGTGGGTGGGGATGATCTTAGAGATTCTTTGGTTGGGCTGTTTACTGATGGCTCTTTGGCAGTTTCTTGATTGGGGTATTGTTTACTTCACTGTTGATCTGAAGTTAACCTTGGAGTTAATCTATGCTGATCTGGGTGCTGATTACTAATGGAGTCTCATTGTTCTGTTTTGGGCTGGTTGATTATCTCTTTTGCATAGACTATAGATGTTGTTGATATCTATTGATGGCTGATTTGCCAGGCTTCTAGAAATTTCCTGGCATTTTTGGACTTGGCCTGGTCTAGAATTGTCACATTTTCCCAATTGAAAGTATGGTTAAATCTGTCTATATGTTGTGAAATTAAAGAATTTTCGTCGTGCCTTCTGACTGCCAGTTGGTGTTCATGCATGCATTCTGCCAGTCTTCTGTCTGTTTGTCGTACATAGTGGTTGTTATAGTTCTTACATTGTATGTTGTAGATGACTCCTGTTTTTTATTCTGGGGTTGCTGGGTCTTTTGGTTTGCGTCATCTCATACAGTACTGTTTCATTGAGAAGTCATGTATTTCTTTCTATTCTTTGTTTTCTTTTTAGGGTTCTTTCCAGTTTTTATAAAAATGTAGACAAATAAAGAAGAAGAAATATGAACAAAATACTATAGCATCACAGAAAATGTAATATAATTCATATTAACATGTTTAGGATAGAGGTACCAGGAGAATGATGAAAGATCTGGTAAGATTTTCGCTAATAGTTCAAAGCAAAAGAAAGATAGGATAATTATTCCAATTATTAGAGGTGAAAGAGATAAAATATATAAAACTTCAAGAAATAAAAATTGTCAATGTATTAAATTCTGTTCAGGATATATAGTATACCCAGGAATGTATCAAATGAAGATATAGAGGCCTTTGTAAACAATGCACAAAAATGACATTTATTTGCCCCACTAACTGAGGCAGAGATTAAACAAATAATTTTAAAAATCACAATTGTTATAAACATTTATAAATCTATGGGTGCCAAAATGTTGTCAATTGTATGATGACATATTTGATAAGGGAATATTATCATAGAGATTTAATCAGGCTTATATCACGATAGTATTAAAATCTGGTAAAGATCATACCCAATGTGCCAATTTATTGTCCAAACTCATTGATTAATGCCGAAACAAATATCTTAATAGCAGCACTAGGAAATAGATTATAGCAAGTGTTACCATTCATTATTAAGAAAGATCAAGCAGGTTATATAAATATTAGGCAAAGAGCAAGCTATATTAGGTTAGTTTTAAATTTAATAGACTTGAATAAAAATGAAGGTGTAATCCTGTCATTAGATACTGAAAAATTATTTGATAAAATATATAAACAGTACATGTTTGCAGTTTTAAACAAGCTTAGACAGCCACTTGTCTGGAATGGTATAAGGTCTCCTGCTTGAGCAGGGGTTTGGGCTAGAAGACCTCCAAAGTCCAACTATTATTCTATAATTCTGTAAAGACATTATATTAGTTGTGCACATCTAAAGTAAAGGTTTATGGTTAGTTTAGTGCTACTTTCCCATTATTTAGAAGAATGTCCACTGTCACCTTTGCATTTAGATATTTGTGTGGAACCCTTGGCTTGTGCTATTACACAACATCGGGAGATTAATGGAGTTGTACATAATTCAGTACAACAAAAACTGTGCAGGTAACAGTCTTCTACCCTGTTTCCCCCAAAATAAGACATCCTCTGATAATAAGCCCAATCAGGCTTTTGAGCGCATGGCAATAAGGTCATTTCAGGGTTCAAAAAAATATAAGACAGGGTCTTATTTTCGGGGAAACACACTATTTCTAAACCTTACACTGCTATGCATATGTTGATGCATTTAGTAACATAACTGGATATTCTGTTAACTGGTCCAAATTGGAGTTGATGCTAATAATGAAAATCTGTTTACCCATCCATTTAAGAAATATCAGTTCTGAATGTGCTTGTCAGCCAGATCTCCAGCCTAGGTGTCAATTTGCAAAGCTTTCCTGATCTGCTCCCGAGTTGCCATAGGCAGGGGGATAGGAAATCGCGCCTCACAGTTGCACTGAGGAATTCACACCTCAGTCAAAACAAAACACATCCTAGCTGCCCAAAGTCAAGGCCATCTCCATGGAGACCCGCAATGGCCAGAAGGAGTGACTTCTACCACCCACAAAATTGCTTCGTTGCGGAATGTGACTGGTGACCCACCTTGGGGGGAGGGGGCAACAGCGTCAGAGGAAAGGCGTGAACTGGGCAAAGTCAGAGTTGGCTTCATTTAATTCGTGCCAACATGGCACTCCTAATAAACAACCGGATTTTTCTTGCTAAATGGCTTGGGGCTCCTGCTTTTGCTAGGGCATTGGTCGGAACCTTGACATCAAGCCAACTCTCCAAAAACTAACAAAAAATGACCGGGATTCCTGAGCCCCGGACTCTCCACTTGCTCTCTGATACCTGGGGTGCGAGGAGAGAAACTCAGGCCACCATGGCAAAGGGTGGAATCTCTGAAGAAAGCCTGCTCCTGGCAACCCAGGAGGAAGGTTCTTACTCCAAGACAGGGAACTCCAGTAATCAGCAGCCCAATCGGAACCCAAGTGCAGCCATCTCTGACCATGGAAACCGAGACGTCCAGGATGCCCACCTCAGTGACCGAAGCAGAAAGGGTGTCAACTCGCAAAGCATTCCTGACCTGCTCTCGAGTTGCCATAGGCGGGGGATGGGGAATCAAGCCTTGCAGCTTCATCGAGGAACTTGCATTTTAGTCAGAACAAAGCACATTCCAGCCAGCAATGTCAAGGTCATCTCCATGGAGATCCACAGTGGCGGAGGGAGTGACTTCTACAACCCACAAAATTGCTTTGTTGGAGAATGTGACTGAGGACACACTTTGGGGGGAGGGGGAAACAGGGTCAGAGCCAAGGCATGAATTAAGTGAGGTCAGAATTGGCTTTACTTGGTCCGTGCCAAAATGAAGCTCCTAATAAATAACTGGATTTCTTTTGGAGTTTGGCTTGAGGCTCATGATTTAATTAGGGCATTGGTCGGAACCCTAACAGCAAGCCAACTCTCCCAAAACTAATCAAAACAACTGGGATTCCTGAGGCTGGGCTCTCCATTCGCTCCCCAACACCTGTGGTACATGGAGAGAAACTCAGGCTACCAAGGCAGAGGGCAGACTACCTGAAGAGAGCCTACTCCAGGCGACCCAGAGCGGGGCAGAACATGGCTCTACCCAGGGAACTCCAGGAACCAGCAGACCAATTGGAACCAAATTGCAGCTCTCTCTGGACATCAAAGCTGAGACAGCCGAGATGCCTGCCTCAGCGACCGAAACAAAAAGGGATGAGTATTGGTAGAAAAAAGTTCCTAAAGTGGCTGAGGTTGAGCTCCTTCACCCTAGCACCCGAGAAACCCGAGCGAGCTAGGAAGACTGGAATGGATGAGGGATTGGGAAGAGGCCAGACTCCCAAAAACTCTGATGGAACCTTTGGGAGGATCCTTAGAACAACTGAGGGAGAACTTTGACCAAACCACCCTTTGTGATGAGAGGCTGTCATGCTGCCCAAAAGAAGAGGGGGATTGCAACTGAGCCCTTTGAAGTGAGGAGAAGCAGACAGAAATTCAACCCCCCTTCTCCACCCATCAGAATGAGACTGAGACTGCTACTGGTGGCTCCTCCGCACAAAAGGCAAGCTGCCCAAGGCAGGCGCCCCCCCCTCTACAAAATAGAGCCAAGGGAGACCACCAATCACACCAAGCACAGGAATATGGGGGCCAACATGATGAGGGAGGAGCAGTGCTAAACAAACTGCCCCAATTCAGGAGGAAATTCGATGGGGACTCAGATCAACTGGCTCTATTCCTTGACTCTGCTAGAGTCCACCTAGAGCGCTATGGACACCTTTATCCTTCACACAGAGCCATGGTGAATACCATCACTGGGGGACTAGAGGGAGAAGCAAAGGAATGGCTAACAGCCCTCATAAGAGGAGAGCCCTCCAGCTGCAAGACATTGACAACTTTCTACAAGAACTAGAAGCCAGATTTGAGGAGGTGGGGGAGGATCAGTACATGGAGGATGAGCTTCGAAACCTAAAGAAAGAGGGTGACCCATTAAGGAACACCTCCGTGAATTCAGAAGAGTTGTGGGGAAGCTACCCGCTTTGCCAGAGTGACTATTAGTTCACTTTTTCAGAACATACCTGGACAAGCAAATAGCCCAAGTTACTGCCTATTGGGACATTTCAAACCGACTCTCTGAGTGGTTCCAAGTAGCCACAAAAGTTGACTGCGGATTGCACACCAACAACATGTGGAAGCAACCGGATACAAGGAGAGAGGACAACCAGACGGAGACCATCCGGTTGACGGGAGGCCATAGCAGCACAGCTGGTCCCAAGACCAACCTTCCCATGAAGCCAGTTGAAATGCTACAGATACAGAGGGATGGGCCACATTTCATCAGCATGTGTGACCCCAGCTCTGAAACCCAAGCCAGAGCCATTACCCAACCGGAATGAGGCCCCAGGTGTGCCACCGACACATCCCAAAAAGCCCTCCAGGCTGTAGATGTCCCTCCCCACCCAGCTGAAGGGGAGGGGACTCCAGCCAATTAACGAACAATTGCCGGATCCCTATGACAGTGAGGACGAAGGTGAAAATGACCTGATGGTGAGTGAACCAATCCACCCCTTTGTCCTCCCAACATGCCTCACAACCCCATAAACAGGGACTGAGAGTACTTTGCAATCCCTAAAAGACTCAGGCTGCACTAGATGCTTGATTAACCTAACCATGGTCCTGAAACTGGGGATTAGAGTGAAGAAACTGGCCCACCTGATCAGTTTCGAACAGGTCAATGGGTCCCTAATGGGGGGGACTATATGCCACCCACCTGTGAGGCTAGAGCTAGCGGACCACTGGGAAGCAATTCGATTCATAATAGCCCCCAAAATGACAGATGCGGTCATACTGGGGCTCTCTTGGCTAGACAAGTGGGGTCTGACAATCTGGTGGCAAGGGGGCAGCCGAAGGCTGAGGATAGCAAGAGGACCCCAACCCAATCCACACCAGCAAATAGAAGCATCTCCCACCCAGGAAACCCCCCCCCCAAAGGCCCCACCAGAACAATTGGCAGCCACCTCTGACAAAACCCCAGAGGTCGAACAGATCCCCAAAGAACATTAGGATCTTCAGCGAGGCCGAGTACAACGTCCTACCCCCCCACGAGACGGATTGTGCCATCAAAATCATCCCCAAGGCAAAACTACCCAAACCCAAATTGTATACCATGACGCCCTGGGAAATGCAAAAAACGCACAAATACACAGACAAAAACCTAGCAAGGGGGTTCATCGAATCAGCCAAGCCATGGGTTGCAGCCCCAGTCCTATTTAAAGAAAAAAAAGATGGAACTATGAGATTATGTTTGGATTTTAGGGGTATAAACTGCATTAGTGTATACAACCTATACCCCTTCCCTCTTATGAAGGACATACTGTCTCACCTAGCCAAGGGCCTTTGCTAAATTAGACCTCGGAGAAGCATACTACCAAGTCTGCAACAGGGAGGGAGATGAATGGAAAACAGCATTCAACTGCCCCCTAGGGAGCTTCCAATTCAAAGTAATGCCTTTCGGACTGCAGGGCTCCCCAGTGGTGTTTATGCAATTAATAAATGAGATGCTGCATGAGCACCTCTATAAGGGAGTCCTTGTCTACCTGGATGGCATCCTCATCTACACTGAGACCATCGAGGACTCCTAGTCTGCCAGGTACTAGAAAAACTTCTGGTGGCAAACTTGTCGACAAGCTGTCAAAATGGGAATTTCAACACACACAGCTAGACTACCTGGGCTACCAAGGGTCAAATGAGGGCATAGAGATGGACCCAGCCAAAGTACAAGCCGCCTAGGCTGGCAGCCCCCTCACACCCTACAGACAGCTACAAAGCTTCCTAGGATTCGCAAACTTTTACAGGCAATTCATCCCCTCCTTCGCAAAGACTGGCAAACCCATAACAGACCTCCTAAAGACAGGGGGCCAGGGATAAAGCCCCACCCGGAACAACCCATACAGTGGGACCTAACCTGCCAAAAGGCATTCAAAACACTAAAAAAACTTTTTGTAAAGGAACTGGTGCTGAAGCATCCTGACCCAGAACAACCCTTCGTCATTCAAGCAGACGCCAGTGACATGGCAGTGGGAGCAGTGCTACTCCAAAGGAATAGCTAAGGAAAATTACAGCCCTGCGCCTACACCTCCTGCAAACTCTCAGACACAGAGAGGTGATGGGCTGCATGGGAAAAAGAGGCTTTTGTGGTAAGATGGGCACTGCTAACCTGGTGCCACCTGCTGGAAGGGGGGGAGAAACCGTTTGAAGTCTGGACTGACCACAAACATCTGGAGACCCTTAGGACCCTGTGGAAACTATTGCCCAAACAAGTCCACTGGGCTCAATACTTCAACTGATTCAATTTCATGCTAAAATACATCCTGGGGGCAGGGGGAAGGATTTTCCTAGCTGATGCCCTCTTCTGCATGCCCCAGTAGAAGTGCGAACAGGAGGAGGTAGTAGACGCCATCATTCCCCCTACCCAAACAGCAGCCCAAGTGACCACCAGACGACAATGCCACGACTGGCAAGTCCGACCCGCAAGCGATCTAACTACAAAACTCAAAACCAAACTGCTAGCAGACTCCTGGTTCCGTGACAACCAACATCTTGAAAATAAGGGAGGACCTAGTGTGGAAGGAAACAAAACTCTGAGTCCCCAAATCCCTCCGTACCTCAATTCTCCAAAGAAGTCATGATGTCAAATTGGCGTGCCACTTTGGATTCCTAAAAACTTTACACTTAGTGAGGAGACAATTTTGGTGGCCTGGCATTTAGAAAGATGTGGACAGTTATGTAAAAAGCTGCACCATCTGTGCCACCAGGAAACCCCCCAGGTTGCTGCAACAGGTGACAGAGCCAAAGAGACCATGGGAGGAAATTGCAATGGACTTTATAGTGGAGTTGCCAAAGAGCAGGGAGAACATTGTGATCTGGACTGTGATTGACTTATTCTCCAAGCAGACACACTTCATACCCTGTAGCAGACTACCCTTTAGCTAGCCAAGCTGTTCCTGAAGCACATCTACCACCTGCACAGAATCATTTTGGACAGAAGGGTCCAGTTCACAGCTAAGTTCTGGAGGGAGTTCTTGCGATCCATTGGGTCGGCCCAGGGCCTTAGCTCGTCTTTCCATCCAAGTTCCAATAACGGTGTGGAGAGACTTAACACCATGACAGTACCTGAGGTACTACGTGAACTACCAACAGTCCAATTGGGTGGACTTCCTGCCATTTGCAGAGGTGCTTACAATAATGCTGTTCACAGTAGCATGGGAATAGCCCCTTTCAAAGTAGTAAGTGGTATGGACTTTGTCCCAATGCTAGAATATCCAAGGGAAACCCGCCCACCCCCGTCCTCAGTCAGTTTGACTGATTGGCTGTCAACGCTAAAAGTGGCATGGGAAAACATCAAGAAAGTGCTAGCTAAAGCGGCGCAGACCTACAAGCAACAGGGAGACAAAAACCAAGCCCCACAATGGCCATTCCAGTTGGGGGAGAAAGTTTACCTCTCTACCAAATACTTAAGGTTAAAGCTCCCCAGCAAGAAGCTGGGACCTAAATTCATGGGCCCATTCCCCATAGTAAAGATTATCAACCCGGTCACGGTGCAATTGAAACTGCCCTGACTGCTGGGGAGAATACATCCAGTATTCCACACAGCAGCCTCTTAAAACCTGTGGTTGGGTTGACCCTGAGACCATCACCCCATGAGCTCCTGGATCCAGTGGTAATAGGGGACCAAACCCATTACAAGATGCAATGCATTCTCGACTCTGGGTGGCACAGGGGGAAACTCCAATATTTAATCAAGTGGAGGGGCTACCCTCTATCAGAGGTGTTCTAGGTAAAGAGCAGAAACATCCAAGCTGATCGCCTCATAGGCACATTCCACGAAAAGAACCCCACCAAGCCTGGGATGGGATCACACACTTAAAAAGAACGTTGTCTTACCTGAACATTCCTTTTCAGCTCTCTGCGACTGCAATCCACATCTGGGTTGCTTTCCTCATTGCTTCTCTTTGACTGGGTGATATTTTTCAACTGTCTGTCTCCATGCTGTGGCCACGCCCCACTTTCCCATGATGCACCAGTCTTTGAACGAAGGCGTGACCACCTAAATGAAAAAAATAATACTGTTCAGAATAAACAGTAAAGCACACAAAGTTGCACTCCGGAACCAGTGCGAAGCCAAAACAGTGAAAAAAACCCAACAGGGTGGGAGTGGATTGCAGTCACAGAGAGCTGAAAAGGAACGTTCAGGTAAGACAACGTTCTTTTTCCAGCGCTCTGCTCCTGCAATCCACATCTGGGATATACCAAAGTTCAGATCCCGAGGGTGGGAAACTAATTGGGCCCAGAGCCCTGGACCTCAAGGACGCTTTGCAGGACACGTCGGCCAAAGGAAGCTTCGGCAGAAGCATAAGCATCAATCCGATAGTGCCTGATGAAAGGTGTCACAGAAGACCAAGTAGCGGCCCGACATATGTCGGAAACTGAAGCCTGCGTAGCCCAGGCGGCCGACGATGCCGCACTACGTGTAGAGTGAGGTAAGATTCGACCCGGCACAGGTCCAGAGTGTTGTTTGTAAGCTGTAGCTATGCACGTCTTAATCCACCTGCCCACTGTGGATGGAGAAATCTTCTGGCCCAAGGACGGTGGATGAAAGGAAACCAGAAGAGCTTCAGTTTTCCGGATGGATTCAGTTCTGCGAATATAGCGACGTAGTGCTCTACGCACATCGAGGGTATGCCAGTCCTTTTCGCGTTGATGTTTCGGCAACGGGCAGAAGTCCGGGAGGATGAGTTCCTGAGCACGATGAAAATATGAGTTCACTTTGGGTAAGAATGCAGGATCCAGACGCAGTATCACTGTATTAGGCTGGAAAATACAGAGATCCTTCCTAATTGACAGAGCTGAGAATTCAGATACGCATCTGGCCAAGGTGACTGCCAAAAGAAGTTACCTTGAACGACAAAAATTTGAGAGGAATTGATCCCAGAGGTTCAAAAGGGGGAGACATCAGGGCCTGAAGGACGAAGGACAAGTCCCAGGTCAGATATCGATGCACAGGAGGAGGGCACAGATTCATAGCCCCGTGAAGGAACCCCTTAAGTAGGGGATGTAGAGATAAAGAGGAGTATGGAGGACACCTTATGACTGTAGAGAGTGCCGCCGTTTGACGACGAAGAGTAGACGGCGACAAGCCCTTGTCTAAACCAGCTTGCAAGAAACACAAGACGTCCTCTATCCGAGCTGAAGAAGGGTCCACCAGGTTGGCCGCACACCAGGTACAGAAGGACCTCCATGAAGACTCGTATATGCGCGATGTCGATGGCCTTTGCGAAGCTTGGATCGTACCTATGACGGAGTCGGGGAGCCGGTCCTTTCGCAAGATAACCCGCTCAAACGCCAAACGGCCAATCGTAGCCACCCTGGCTCTGGATGATCGATGGCTCCTTGATGGAGGGAGACACGTTCTGGTGGAATCAGCCAAGGCGGGCGGATCGATAGGGCCACAAGGTCCGCGTACCACTGCCGACGAGGCCAGTCGGGAGCCACCAAGATCAGCTCGGCCCGTTCCTCCAACAGCTTCCGAACCACCTGAGGAATCAAGGGAATCGGGGGAAAGGCGTACAAGAGCCCTGGAGGCCAACGGCACCGGAGCGCGTCGTGATCCACCGCTGTGTGGCATGGGTAATGAGTCACATACTGCGGTAGCTGTGTGTTCGACGGGCTGGCGAACAAGTCTATGACCGGCATGCCGAAGATGAGAGTGGCTTCGTGAAAAAGGTTTGGATCCAGCTGCCATTCCGATTGATCGAGGTTTTGCCTGCTGAGCCAATCTGCCCGCACGTTGTCCGCACCGGAAATGTGATCGGCTCTCAACGAGAGAACATGGCGTTCCGCCCAGTGGAATAGAGTTTCCGCTTCCAACATCAGAGCCCTCGAATGTGTCCCTCCTTCTTTGTTTACATGGGCCTTGGCTGTAATGTTGTCCGTGAGGACAAGAATGTGGTGACCCTCCAACTGAGGCTGAAAATGACGGAGGGCTAGCCGGATGGCCCTCAGTTCCAAGAGATTGATGTTGTGGTCTCTTTCTGAGACGGACCAGCGGCCCTGCACTACCTGATTTTGAAGGAGGGCTCCCCAGCCCCGAAGACTGGCATCCGAGGTCAGAGTCAGTCGGTTCCGTATTAGAAAATTGTACATTGTCTTTTTAAAAATTGGAAAATTCAATAAAGTATTTATAAAAAAAAAAGAAAAGAAAAGAAAATGCGAGCCCTTGTGGATGGCTGGACCCATCCACCACTGGAACGACAGACGAAGTTGAGGTGGAAGTGACACTTTGTGGAGGGAGTAGCTGCGGCCCGAATGTTGGAAAGGGAGCAGGAACCATTGCAACGGCCTCGCGTGACGTCGAGCCCATGGCACGATCGAGAAACACGAGATCATCCTCCCCAGTAGTTGTGAGAGCTGGAGAAGAGGAGTGGACCGATGAGATAGAATTTGACGTATCAGATCTCGAATGTTCAGGATTCTGTCTGGGGATAAGAAGACCTGACCTTGAATAGAATCGATCACTGCCCCCAAGTGTAGTAGCGACGTGGACGGGTGAAGGTGACTCTTTGGAAAATTTATGGAAAATCCGTGGTTCTGGAATACCGTGATGACGAGTCGAAGGTCTCGAGCTGCCTGACTCCTGGAAGATGACAAAACCAGGATATTGTCGAGATAACAGAGTACCCGTACCGGGATCTTCCTGAGGGAAGCCGCCACGACTGCTACTAATTTGGTGAAGGTCCTTGGGGCAGAGGATAAGCCAAAGGGCATTGCGCAATATTGATAATGGTCTTCCCCAATTTGAAAGCGTAGAAATTTCCTGTGTGCCAGCAATACTGGGACATGCAGATATGCCTCCCTGAGGTCGACTGATTGAAGGAGGTCTCCACGACGAATCCCCCCTAGGATGGACCCCAGGGAGTGCATCTTGAATCTGCGATAACAAACGGAGAGGTTGAGATGTTTTAAGTTCAAGATGGCCCTCCAACCTCCGGAGTTTTTCGGGACAAGGAAGAGAGTTGAGTAGAAGCCCAAGCCATGTTGTTCCGGCGGGACCTTCTCTATTGCTCTGATGTGGAGTAGATGTAAGATCTGCTCCTGTAGAAGGCGACCCATTTCGGGCAAGCGCGGCACAGGACAACGAACGTGGTGAGAAGGAGGACGTCCCAGGAATTCGATCGACAAGCCGGCGGACACCGTACGGAGAATCCATGCATCCGTGGTCGACTGCTCCCATTGATGATAAAAGAGTTGCAGGCGACCGCCGATGGGATCCTGCGACCTGCAGTCATTTCCCCCTGCGAAATTGACGGTATCCGGACCCCCGGAAGGGACGCTTGGAGGCAGCAGGGTTTCTGGACCTGTCGCGAAACTGCTGGCGATCGGAAGAGCGGTCGGAACCGAAGAATTGAGGGCGTTGCGAGTAGGTACCACCCGGTCCGGACGCCGCACGAAAGGACTGTCGTTGATAGTAAGGCGTATAACGCCGTTCCGGTCTGCGGTAAGAAGATGTTGGCATAATCTTCCGTTTGTCCTTATCCTCGATAAGAACAGGATCAAGAGCTGAGCCAAAAAGATTCGGAGCCTTGTATGGAGCCGCAGCCAATTGCCATTTGGCCTTGGAGTCGGCCCTCCAGTTCCTAAGCCAGAACAAGCGACGTGATGTTATTGACGAAGCCAAAGCCCTGGAGGCGAACTTCACGGAATTCAAAGAGGCGTCGGCCGAATACTCCGTAGCAGCCACAATTTTGTTTATGTCTTGATGTACGCGAGTATCTTCCGGTGGTAGTGTATCCTGAAGTTGCCTCAGCCAAAGCAGAGTTACTCGATTAAAAAATGACGTAGCGGTCGCGGTCTTGATCGCCCATGCCAAGGCTTGATGTTCTTTGCGAAAAGATAACTCAGACTTCCTGTCCTCCGATTTCAGACCGTCTAACGAGTCGGTAGACAGTAGTGAAGAAGAGGACAGATTGGCAATAGGTGTGTGTACGGCGGGCAAACTCAGCATTGCATCCAAGTCCGGTGCCGCGCAATACAGTTTTTTATCAATACTATTGGGGCCTGTAGACGAAGCTGGTTGAGACCAAGGAGACTGCAGGACGTCAGAAAAAAGCTGAGGACAGGGAATGAAGTCCCTGCCCGGTTTGGAGGATGAAAATAAAGCCTCGTGGGGAGCCGACGTGGATGCGGACTCAGACGCTGCCAGCGTTGAAACAGACATGTTCGTGATCTGACGCGCCTTATGCAGGAGGGATTTGAACAAGGAAGGCCTGAAAAGGCCAGCAAAGGCAGGGACATCAGGTGCAAGGCCCTTGTCTTCCGAAAACTCCAAGTCTTCCACTGTATCATCCCCTTGATCAGAGTCCTCTGAAGACTCGGGTGCCAGGTGGAGAGACGGTTTCGAAGGAGGCAAAGGAGTTGGTTGAGGCACCTGAAAGGAAGCCGATGGAGCTTGTAGAATGGACGGCTGTTGTATCCCTGCGGCCAACAGGGAGGATAAAGCATTAGACAGCAAGAGTTGCAAATCCACCTGGGAAGACAATAACTGGCCATCAGGTCCGCGAAGACCAGCTGCGGTTGGTGTGAAAGTCGCCTCAGGACGAGAAGTAGCAGGAGGGGTGGGAGCAATCAAACCCACCGACGAAACATCTGGCAGTGAAACAGAAGCTCTCTTGGATAGCAGACCAGAAAAACCAGGCTGAGCTGGAGCAGCAGCAGAGTCTCGATTGGGAGAAGGAGACGACGGATGTGGCGTCTGGTCGGTGGCAAAAACAGAGGCCAAGGTGGCCTGTCTGGCCTTGTCATATTGGCGCTCGAGAGCTCTGTGGCGTCGTTGAGCGTCCTTGTCCGCCGCTAACATAGACCTAGACTGGCGGGAGCTCTCAGAAATAGAAGCCGATTTGCCACGTGATTTGGACTTGTGTTTGGCCGGAGCCCTAGGTGGGCTAGGCTCATGTTCCATGTCAGACGACAGGTAAGCATCTGCCATATGTAAATAAAAATTATTTTTATTATTATTATTATTATTATTATTTTTAATTTGTTATTGTTTGTTATTGTATTTTGTTATTTTTATATATTCTTTTTTCTCCTTTTTTTTTTTTTAAAGAGAACAAAACAACTGGAACAATCTGACTTATATACACCCAGCCAGCAAGGAAAGGCTAAAGGGTAACTGCTGCAGCGTAGCCAAGCTGGTGAATAACAAGGAAAAGGCTGGCTAAAGAGTCTGATTTCGCTAAGGACCCAAAGTCAGAGGGCCAACATGCGATTGCCACAAACAATTGAAAAGTATTCACAGCAGAGCGCACACCAAGGTTAATCCTAAAGTAAGGAAATAGGGCAATAGGACAATGACGGTCCGTCAAAAAAGCGGATAGCTTCAATTCTGCCGTCAGGAATGTGTCCCTCTCGTAGAAAAAAAATTACCGCCAAAACAACAAACCAAAATGGCGGCCGCGTCGCAGTAAAATGGCCGACAGCGCAGGGAGGCAAGCGATGGTAAGGGGATAAATGTGCGGCAGGAAACAGATAATAAAACTGTCCCAGGCGCCGCCCGAGGGCCGGTCACCAGCAAACCTCAACACCGTTGGAAGCGCAGTGCTTCTGGGCGATCTGGCAGTAGATCGTAGCCTCCGACGCTGCTCAGATGTTGTAAACTCGAGTGGCAAATTCAAATTGCTGACGTGCTGCAAGCTCGCTCAAACACAATAACGGTGGAGGAAAACCAACATCAGAGCCTGCAGGGCAAACCTTGCAGAGAGCTCTGGAGCCGCCCTAAGACAGCCAGGAAAATTGAAAGAAACGGCGTGGGGGGGGGGAGATGCGGCAATCGCAAAAACCCCGCAGCACACGCCGGCGGCTAGAAGAGGATAGGGAACCGCCCCGAAGGGTCGGAATCCCGAGCTGCGATCGGCAGATAACAAGAATCCCGGGCGGAGGGCGGGTCGGATCCCCGAACACCTCTCTCACGCCCTGCAGCTCACAGCGAAAAGGCTCTCACCGAGTAAAAACAAAAGACTAAGAAAAATAAAGAAAAAAAGCCTAACTCAATGAAGCTAAAGTCCAAAAAATCAGCACGAAGAGAAAAGCACACCAGTCAGTCAGCGACTGAGTGAAAAGACTGGTGAATCATGGGAAAGTGGGGCGTGGCCACAGCACGGAGAGAGACAGTTGAAAAATATCACCCAGTCAAAGAGAAGCAATGAGGAAAGCAACCCAGATGTGGATTGCAGGAGCAGAGCGCTGGAAAAGATAGACTTATACTCAAATTATTTTTGTTTTGAACAGGCTGCCTTCCAGAAGAGAGGGAAGCCGAATGTCAACTCGTGAAGCTTTCCTGATCGGCTCCCGAATTGCCATAGGCAGGGGAATAGGAAATTGCACCTCGCAGTTGCACTGAGGAATTCACACATCAGTCAAAACAAAACACATCCTAGCCGCCCAAAGTCAAGGCTATCTTCACGGAGACCTGCCAGAAGGAGTGACTTCTACAACCCACAAAATTGCTACATTGGGGAATGTGACTGGTGACACATTTTGTGGGGAGGGGGCAACAGGGTCAGGGGCAAGGCACGAACTGGGGGAAGTCAGAGTTGGCTTTACTTAGTTCATGTCAACATGGCGCTCTTAATAAAACCAGATTTTTCTTGCTAAATGGTTGGGGCTCCTGCTTTTGTTACAGCATTGGTTGGAACCTTGACAATAGGTTTCTGCAGTGTGCTTGCTATTGGCTGACATAGAAACAGGGAGTGGGGCATGGGCACTTGGGATGGGGAAGCGAGCTAGTGTGTAGTAGTCCCATGAGAACTGGAAGGGAGGTTTGCACTCATGAATTATGGCACTGTTGAGTGGAGCTGTTTATACTCCGTCAAGGCCAAAAGTCCTGAGACTCCAGATGCGAGAAACACCTGAAGAGGAGCTTTCCCATAACATCATACTGGATGTTGATTGGACTCTCAGTGCTGGACCATGAGGGGATGGATTTGAGATGATTTTCAATGTGTAATTTTTGCACATTTTGAATGAGATCTTGCCTTGTTTCGCTACTATCATTTCAAACTTAGTAAAAGTACCTCTTCTCTAATTCATTGGATTTGGGGGTTTTCTTTTTTGAGTTTTGAATGGAGGCAGGCCTGACCGTCCTCCAAGGTGGCATACATAAGTGGTGGGTGAAGGGATTTGCTTCTCCTGCCAATGAAGTGCTGATTTTGCTGACAATTTGGCAGCCGGCTCCCTTGATCAAATGGGAGCAGCTAGGAATGATGCAAAACAGCTCTCGGACAACCATGGACACTCCTAGGAAGAGGAATCCTGGAGGTTGCAATTCCTTTTTTTAAAAAAAATAATCTTTATTTACATTTCAGTTAAAAAGAAAAGACAACACAACATAAAGTGACACACAAAAAACAATACAACAATAAACATATGTACTTCCATATAGTACCTTAATGAACAAATATTCGGTACTATAACTCTAAATTATATTCCGGAGAAGACAGAACAGCTTATATACCTTAATACATCAATTAGGTCTATCCGACCTCACTTATCCTATATAATATAAATTTCTCATTAAATACCATTCCTCATCTAATGTGGATTATAGTTTCCTCTTTTCTAACCATTTATAGAATTTGTCCCAAGCTAAACCTACTTGTGTTTGCTCTCTATCCTGTAATTTTTTAGTTAGCATATCTGCTTCCGCACATTCTAATTTTTTTTTTTATAATAGCCTCCTCTGTTGGGATATTTTGATTTTTCCAGAGTTGAGCATACATCAGTCTCGCCGCTGTAATGATATGTAGTGCCAAATAGCATAAGTCCCTTTTTATATTTTCCAGTTTAGCACCGAGCAGGCCAATCGATTTTTAACATTAAGATCTCATTGAGCCATTTTTTAATTTTCCCCCAAAATATCACTGCTTTCGGACACGTCCACCACTGGTGGTAATAGGTGCCATGTTCCCATCCACATTTCCAACAATCCGCCGACTGCCCAGAGAACATTTTAGCTAGTCTATCGGGAGGCAGGTGCCACCTGTATATCATTTTATAGATATTTTCTTTATTGGCCGTGGATACTACTAATTTCATATTATCCCACCAAATCTCTTGCCATTTATCTAAGTGTATTGGATACCCAAAATTTTTCCCCCAAGCGATCATGGAATCTTTGACTATTTCCTCACCTATCTCTATTTTCATGAGCAGTTTATAAGTTTTTGAAATCATGCCTTTTTCTTGGCCCATCAAGATTTTATCTAACTCTTGTAGGTCGCCATCAATACCTCTTCCATCTCTATCCTTTTGGTATTTAGACTGAATCTGCAGGTAACTCCACCAATCCATTTGCACTCCTTGAGAGGTTAATTCCTGTTTAGACTTTAATCTCCCTTGTACGTTCAACAAGTCTTTATATGTTAATTTTTTAGCCACGTTGTAAAGATTGGGATATGTCACTGCTTCTAAAGGTGTTAACCAACAAGGCGTTTTAAAGTAATATTTTTTACTGACTTTTTCCCAATTTCGGATTAAGATCTTTCTTATATAATGTCGGATAAACCATTTACTCTGTGGGTAAACCTACGGCCATACTACCCTGAAAGCGCCCGATCCCGTCTGATCTCGGAAGCTAAGCAGGGTCAGGTCTGGTTAGTAATTGGATGGGAGAGGTTGCAATTCCTAGTAGCAGCAATTGGAGAGTTCAGTATCCATCTTTCCTCTCAGCTGTTCGGATTTTTAAGCATGGCTTAACCTTGGCTTTTAACTGCACATTTTAAGCTTGTTTCTTTTAATTTGATTCTTATTTTTAAAAGTTAATTGACTGGTTGCAGGCTGATTTACTCTAACCTCATGATGTATTTTAATGTCAACTTTTTTTCTTTTCTTCACTGTATATTTTTTGGGCTGTGAGCTACTTTCACTTTCTCTATGGAAGTTGAAGGCAACTTGTTGAATAGTGAAACTAACCAGATTGGATTTGCATCTATATCAGAGCCTTGATGGAGCAGTGGACTAAAGCGCTATTAAGTAGCACTTAGCTGTCAGCTGCCTGCAATTACTGCGAGTTCAAATCTTGGGCCTGGTGGCTCAGCAGACTGATAGCATTGTGATTAACACCAGCTGTCTGCAATTACTGTAAGTTCGAATCTCATCAGGCTCAAGGTTGACTCAGCCTTCCATCCTTTCTAAGGTAGGTAAATTGAGGACCCAGTTTGTGGGGGCAATAAGCTGACTTTGTATAAATATACAAAAGTATGAAGGCTATTGCTTAATGCATTGTAAGCCACCCTGAGTCTCCGGAGAAGGGCGGCATATAAATCAAATTTTTTTAAATTTTTAAAAAAATTTAAAAAAAAAATCTTACCAGGCTCAAGGTTGACTCAGCCTTCCATCCTTCCGAGATAGGTAAAATGAGGACCCAGATTGTGGGGGGAAATAAACTGACTTTGTATAAAAATGAACACCGCTTAGGGGGGCCCAAAAGCCCTACTAAGCAGGTATATACAAAAATATGAAGGCTATTCCTTAACGCACTGTAAGCTGCCCTGAGTCTCCGGAGAAGGGCAGCATATAAATCGAACCAATAAATAAATACATAAATAAATATATCAGATTTCACTACACGGTTTAACTCTTACAAAGCTGGATTTTTAAAAAAGTTTTGATGGAACTTTTTCCTTTTTTTCTTACCACCTTCATTGTGAGAAATATTGTTTTAATGTTTTGTGTGACCATTTTGTTACAGTACATTTAACTGTTTTGTCTTTGAAAGGAATTGTTTTCATTGGCTGTGTAAACTCAAATACAGAAAAGAGTGCTCTATATTAAAAATGCAAACAATACATCAGCTTAAAGATAAAGCCCGATGGGTTGCCTTTAGAAAAAAATGCTTTTTAATCTACAAGCTCAAATTGAAAACTCTGGTAAAAAGCTTGATAAAATTACCAAGTTTTCCAATCAATTGAAGAGGATACCCAGTTGCAAACAATTCTAGCCAAACCAGAGTTACAATTGGACCGACTATATTTGAAGAGGTAGCAATTTGGCTGGAAAATAGAAGGCCCATAGCAGAAATTTGAAAGTTTTAGGGAAAAGAAAAAACAAAGAAAAAACAAAGGCAAAATACTAATATAGTTATAATCTCAACTTTTTATATTACCAATTAGTGCAAGCCAATTCTATAACTTATACAATTATTATATCTTCAAACTCTAAATTTCATATTTTTCTATATTGAGCATAAAAACCAGAAACAATATCCCAATAAAAAATACTACCAGGTAAAATCTCTTTGTTTAAAACAATTTACATCGCAATCTCAAACAAATCCATTTTTTCTTTTTTTTTCTTTGCTGTGGAAAGTTATACTCAGTATATTTCTATTTACACTTATTAATCTTTGTAGACTATGATCATTTATATTAAAAAAAGTTCACTGTACTCTTTCAAATTCTTTAACCTTAAAGAGAAACTTTAAAAAAAATCATTTTAAAAGGCTAAACTTTTCTTTAAAAAAATTCTAAAGTCAATAAATTCTAATACATTTAAAAAAATGTTAACGTATCGTGTTTCCCCGGGGATAAGACCCAACCAGAAAATAAGCCCTAGCATGATTTGTTAGAATGTGCCTACCCCAAAAATAAGCCTTAGTTAAGAGCGCCAGCTCTGGGGGTAGGGGGTAGGTGTGGCCAGCACAGGAGGTGGTGCGTGTGCGGGGGCCATGGCGTGGCACCCCCGCCCCACTCCCTGTCTCACCTGATCTGTTTGGTGGTAGTGCTGCACAACTTCATCAACAAGATTGCCAACAGAGATATCGAGAAGAAGGAGGGGCAGGAGAAGGAGAAGGAGGAGAATAAGAAGGAGAAGAAAGATGACAAGGAAAAGGAGAAAGAAAAAAGCGAGGCCAGCAAAGAAGAGAAGAAGGAGAAGAAGTACCATAGTAACCAGGTTTTCTATTTGTAAAATAAAAGCATTAGATTGCACCAGGCTGCTCTGGCTGAAAGTTCTTCCCTGTCGCTGGCTTGGGAGGGACCAAGAGTTAGATGAGTTCATGGCTGCCTGAAATGTGCTTGAAGCGGCTGCTGGACACGGAGTGGGCGGCCCCATTCCTCTGCCTCCGCTTGTTGTCGGTGCTGCCCACAGTGATCCCAGTTGCTGCAAGCGAGCGGTGAGTGGATTGAAAGCGAAAAGCGGGACTCACCCGTCATCCTTTGCACTGCGGAAGGTGGCAAAACATACAGAGGGCTCTTCTCTCAGCTAAGTAATCTGTATCTGCAAGTGGGAATGTCTATGAGAAACCCTACCACATCTCTTCTATTACTTACCTTTTATCATAAATAACAGTCCTCAGTGCGTTTGACAAGTCCTTTGATGTCATTTTAACTGCATCCAGCTTTACTCCTGCTCCTCGAGACTCTATCCGCACTGCGTTGTCTGCTTGATCTCCAAAAAGTGGTATTAATACCATTGGTACACCATGGCAAATCCCCTCATAGATCCCATGGGAGCCCGCATGTGTGATAAAAGCTCTGGTTTTTGAATGAGCTGTTCAAGATGAGAAGGTGGAAAAAGACAAGCATGCTTATTTTTCTGCTAGCTATAAAGCTAGGTAATCATATATGATGAATTTGCATTGTTATAAATAGAGCCATATAAATCAAAGAGTAATTGTTAAAATATTAATATGCGATTAACAACTATTGAAGAATTATGAGAGGAAACTTCTTTCCTCTTCATAATCCCCAACAGTGGATATTGTGGTATAGCTATAGACTGTCAGTTCATATATATGTGTCCTTTGTCTGGTGGGATATCTCCAGAGCAGAATATAAATGCCCTCTATCTATCACTATCCCTGTTTATTTCAGATCTCAACTCTCCTCAAGGGTAGAAAGCAATCTTTCGATCACAATCTCTATTTCTTGTATTACAGCATAAAAAGAATAACCCAGGCTGTTTTTGCGTAATTAATTTAGGGATCTACATGAATGAACAGAAGAGTTTTAAACCTTGGAACTTCTTGAAAAAAATCTAGCATAGCCTATCAAAACCTATGCATTTTTAAATGAATTTTTAACAATCACTGAAAATAAAAGAAAAATAATAATGAAATGCCAAACTACAGACACCACCTACCCATTCATCCATTCTTTTTCCCTGAAAAAGCATTGAGAAGAAATACTAATTATTGTACCCAGGAACAGGCATTTTATGCTAGGTCAGCGGTTCTCAACCTGGGGGTCGCGACCCCTTTGGGGGTCGAACAGCCATTTCACAGGGGTCGCCAAAGCCCTCTCTCGCCCCCCCCACGCCTTCACTCACCCTCACTCTCTGCTCTGTTGGATCGCCGGCCATTCGCTTATCCCGCCCACTCCCAATCTATTGCTGCCTCCTGAGTCCCAGCTGATGGCTAGAGGGAAAAAAACTGTTTAAATTCTTGCCGTGGGGCTTCAAAGGGCCGCCCTATAGCCAGTGGTGGGATTCTGCCAGTTCCGTCCCGCCCCTTGCCCTGCCCCTCCGCACCTCTATTTATTGCCAATAAATAGTGGTGGGCGAGGGGCGGGCGAGCCAGCAATTTAACAAATGGTTCGGTGTTTTTTTGTAATTTTATTGGCCCCCGGAGCTTCAGCATAGGCTAATTAGCCCTTGATTAGATCGGCTCCCGACTCTCAGCTGATTTGCTCTCAGCTGTTTTGCTCAGGGCTCTGCTGCTTGCTCGCTTGCTGGAGCAGATTTTTTTCCCCTAGCTATGCTGAAAAACGAAACTGAAAGTAAAGCAGGCTGTTGGCTTTGCTGTTGCTGCAACATTGGAAAATTAGGCAGGCAGATTTCTTTTTTTTCCTCACCAAAAAAGGTAGGTGCAAACAATGGGAAATTTAGGGAAAAAGAGGAGAGTTCAAGATTTTAAAACACAAAAGAAAAAAACCTCTATTTAACTAGGAAATTGTAATAATTCAGATACTATTAATTGTATATTGTGTTGAAAGCAGAAATGGTTAAGTTGTGGTTTGGAGGAATATATGGGGGAAATTATTTGGTTTATTATTATTGGTAAATATAATTAATTTTATTTGTAAGAAATTGGATTGCATGGAAATAATTGGAATATTCATGTTCATATTGATTAATATAGAAAAAAGGTAGTTATATAACTAATTGATTTATATTAAAATGTTGAATTTATATTAAACAACTGTAATATTACATAATTAATCAATGTGAGGATGGATATAAAAATAGATGACAATGGGAAGGGGTATAATATAGAAGAGAAGAGAAAAATTGAATTTGATTAAGATTAGAGATGAGGATGAAGGGTAATATTGGTTTTTTACAAAAATAGATGAGGAATAATGGCAAATATGGTATGGCATAAAGGAAATATAGCAAAAAGGAATATGGCAAAAAGGAAATATAGAAATTGTAAATTTAATTGAAATGACTAAACACTGTTTAAATTTGTGAACCGGCCAAATACTCTATTCAAAGAAAATACATTGTATGTTTGTATGTGTGTTTCTAATTATTGTTATTTATTCATATTTGTTCTCTTTTATTCTTTAAAGTTTAACGTTTTATTTTGTGGCTGTTCACCGCCCTGAGTCCTTCGGGAGTAGGGCGGTATAGAAATCCAATAATAAATAAATAAATAAATAAATTCATTCTTTTTCTTAATATCTTTATATTTGTTTGGGGTTGGCTTTCTTCCCTTTCATCTTTTTTATTGTACAGCAATCTTTCTCCTCAAACCTACCACCTCTCTCTTTTCTTTCCTTCTTACTTTCTCTTCCTCCCCCTCTTCTTCTCCTCTCTACTTCCTCTTCCTTTCTCCTTCTCCTCCTCTCTTCCTCCCTCTCTTACCCTCACTCCTACTCTAATTTCCCTTCCCTTCCTTCATCCCTCTCTATTGCTGTATCCTTTTATGCATATGGACTACTCAGAGGGCTGAAGAAGTTATTTCTGACTGGTCCTCGCACTTTTGACCAGTCCTCGAACTTACGACTGTCCTCACATTTTACGTTTTTGCCCTATCTTGTCACCATGGTGAAGAGAAGCAGTTGTGAAATGGGTGACACGGTTGTTAAGAATGCTACAATGGGATTAAATGATGACCAGTCATAAGTGCGAAGACCGATCAAAAGTGCGAGGACCTGTTAGAAATCACTTTTTTCAGCCCTCTGAGTAGTCCTATACACATAGCCATGGCCACTTGGTCACATGACCAGCTAGCCACACCCACCCAGTCACATGACCTCCAAGCCACGCCCACAAAATAAGCCACGCCCACAGAACCGGTAGTAAAAAATTTTAGAACCCACCCCTGGTTGGGGGTCACCACAACATGAGGAACTGTATTAAAGGGTCGCGGCATTAGGAAGGTTGAGAACCACTGTGCTAGGTGGAAGGTGAACTCTCCAAATCATCTGAGGAAAACAGTGTTCACAGGAAAAAATGGGTCATTTGATCAGTTTTTGCTCTGATTATATTTGTATCCTTGCAGGAGCAACATGATAAACAGCCAGATTAGGTCTGATTCAACACTTTCCTTAGGTTTTAAAAGATAATATTGGTACAATGTTTCATGAGGAATGATTTCGCTTTTCCCAAAAAGATTTTGGGAATAGATACATCCAAGTTTGCATTACTTCATAGCATTTGGTATTAGCTGATGTAGGGTAATACATATTAAGTTACTCATATTTAGCACCATAACAGATTGGAAGCAGAGTCAAACCTTCATTAAAAACAAGGCCCCTTAATTTCTGACCCAAACATACCAAGTAGATCATTCTGTGGAAGCCAATTAAACAGCTTTGTATTGTTGGCAAGATTGATTGGAGCTTCACCGGTATATCTCCACAACACCTTCATAGATTAAAATATATAGCAAGTGATAAAGATAGATAGATAGATAGATAGATAGATAGATAATTCATATTTATATAAATCTGAACTAGTTAATTTATTAACATTTTAATCTACAAGAAAGATACTCAAAACAAGTACCATTTTAATAGATATTGTCAACTGAAATACTCATAATGACTTCAGTTGACAAGCATACATTTAGAACAGCAGAATATATATAAACTGAAATGGGTTTTATACTAATCCAATCTACGCTGTACTTCAGTCTTCCATGACTCTTTGAGGGGAAAGAGCCACAGTGAAAAATTAAAAACCCATGTAGACAAGAAATATTGGAAATGTCAAACGGCTGTTCCATTGCTTGCAGAGTGGCAGAAGCACTTCCTTTAAATTTACAACTGTTTAAAAAATGTTGGGCAGCAACTTCTAAGGAATAAATAGTGAACTGAAGATGGCTCTGCCATAAATAGAGCTGATAACCACAACAGAACTAGTGAATAATCAATGAGTAGACTGGCCATCTCTGGCAGGTTTTGAATTCCAGGAAAGGAAGGATTGGCCATCATGCTCAAACCATGGTCAGTGCCATAGAAAGGATATTAGGTTTACATACTTCCTTTTCTAATCACTTTCAGAAATTGGTTGTTACTGTAACTGCTTTTCAGCTATTAAGAACCTTTGGATCAACAAGTTACAGCACCAGATAAGCTTCCTTCATATTTCTATTTAAGAAGTTTTAAATACAAGTACAAGAACTTAATTTTTTAAAATGAACAGCAGAAGGATTATTAGAATCTTGATTTTGGAAAATTAAAAATGGACTAAGGCTTCAGATGGATTTGAAATAAATTTTTGAAATAAATTATAAAAATCCTTCCTGTGGTAAAATGCTTTTGAATTTTTTTCTTAAAAATCATGAATAGCATGTGACTTTGAAGGTTGAACACTATAGGAAACTAGAAGGGACTAAAGATTACAATTAAAAGAGAAGAACATTTACATTTTGCTTACTAATACAGAATGGAATGAAATATTTTAACATTGGGCATACTGAAGGATATTTGGAATAATGGACCCAGAAATTAAACACTATAGATACTGTTTAAAAGATGTTATAGGAGAGGAACAAGTTTTGCCAGCAACACTTAGACTAAGGTGACCAGACGTCCCGCTTTTGGCGGGACAGTCCCGATTTTTAGCAATTTGTCCCGCGTCCCGCAGCGTTTTAAAAAAGTCCCGATTTTTCATTCTGCCTCCTGAGTCCTGGCTGCCTCCTGAGTCCCAGATGATGGCTAGAGGAAAAAAAACTGTTTAAACTCTTGCCGCGGAGCTTCAAAGGGCCGACCTACAGCTGATCAGTGTTAAAAGAAAACAAATGAGTGCAAAAATAGAAAAAACAGCCTGCAAAAATAGAAAAAACAGCCCCCTACAGCTTCCGCATAGGTTAATTGGCTGCAAAGAGTTCCTGGAACAGATTTTTTTCCCCTTAGCTATGCTGAAAAAGCGAAAGCGAAAGTAAAGCTGCAACGTGACAAAATGAGGCAGAGAGAGATTTCTTTTTCTTTTTCTTTTTCCTCACCAAAAAAGGTAGGTACAAAACTGCAAACAATGGGAAATGTAGGGCAAAAGAGGAGAGAGAATTTTAAAACACAAAAGAAAAAAACCTCTATTTAACTAGGGAATTGTAATAATTGAGATACTATTAATAATTGTATATTGTGTTGAAAGCAGAAATGGTTAAGTTGTGGTTTGGAGGAATATATGGGGGAAATTATTTGGTTTATTATTATTGGTAAATATAATTAATTGATTTGTAAGAAATTGGATTGCATGGAAATAATTTGAATATTCATGTTCATATTGATTAATATACAAAAAAGATAGTTATCTAACTTAACGATTTATATTAAAATGTTGAATTTGTATTAAACAACTGTATTACATAATTACATAATTAACCAATGTGAGGATGGATATAAAAATAGATGACAATGGGAAAGGGTATAATATAGAATAGAAGGGAAAATTGAATTTGATTAAGATTAGAGATGAGGATGAAGGGTAATATTGGTTTTTTAAAAAAATAGATGAGGAATAAATATGGCAAAAAGGAAATATAGAAATTGTAAATTTAATTGAAATGACTAAACACTGTTTAAATTTGTGAACCAGCCAAATATTCTGTTCAAAGAAAATACATTGTATGTTTGTATGTGTGTTTCTAATTATTGCTATTTATCTATATTTGTTCTCTTTTATTCTTTAAAGTTTAACAATTCATTCTTTATCTTAATATCTTTATATTTGCTTGGGGTTGGCTTTCTTCCCTTTCATCTTTTTTATTGTACAGCAATCTTTCTCCTCAAACCTACCACCTCTCTCTTTTCTTTCCTTCTTACTTTCTCTTCCCTCCACCCTCTTTTTCTCCTCCCTACTTCCTCTTCCTTTCTCCTTCTCCTCCTCTCTTCCTCCCTCTCTTACCCTCACTCCTACTCTAATTTCCCTTCCTTCATCCCTCTCTATTGCTGTATCCTTTAATGCATATGGACTACTCAGAGGGCTGAAAAAGTTATTTTTGACTGGTCCTCGCACGTTTGACCAGTCCTCAAACTTACGACTGTCCTCACATTTTACGTTTTTTGCCCTATCTTATCACCATGGTGAAGAGAAGCAGTTGTGAAATGAGTGACATGGTTGTTAAGAATGCTGCACGGGCATAAATGTGAGGATGGTCATAAGTGTGAGGACCAGTCAAAAGTGTGAGGACCTGTCAGAAATGACTTTTTTCAGCCCTCTGGTTAGTCCTTTTGTGACTGGTCCTCGCACTTTTGACCAGTCCTCAAACTTACGACTGTCCTCACATTTTATGTTTTTTGCCCTATCTTATCACCATGGTGAAGAGAAGCAGTTGTGAAATGAGTGACATGGTTGTTAAGAATGCTGCACGGGCATAAATGTGAGGATGGTCATAAGTGTGAGGACCAGTCAAAAGTGCGAGGACCTGTCAGAAATGACTTTTTTCAGCCCTCTGAGTAGTCCCTATACACATAGCCATGGCCACCTGGTCACATGACCAGCTAGCCACGCCCACCAGTCACATGACCTCCAAGCCACACCCACAAAATAAGCCACGCCCACAATGGTGTCCCTCTTTACCAATGTTAAAATCTGGTCACCTTAACTTAGACTGATCTTAACATGGATTTAAAAATAATAGGCTACAAAATGATGTGGAAAAAGATACAATGCTGGACAGAGAAAAGAAAAAATCAAGAGAGTAATCAGAATAATTTTCTTATATTGGATTTACAAAAGAAGCTTGTTAAAGCTTTGAGGAATTTTTTGAGAAGGAATAAAGAAAATAGGAAAAGAAATCAAGTTTTAGAACATTATTTGAAGAGGACTAAATATTAAGATTGTTAAAAGTAAAGAAGAAGGAATATGAAATTTATTTGATCAATGTTTAAAAAGTATGTTATTTCTGGTAACCCTTAATGGATTTTTGTTGATCAAGACTGAAATGACAAGGTTTTAAGGCACTGTTTGTAAGTAACTAGGATATGGATAAGCAAATACTGTACGGTATGGAAAGAAGAGATAATTTGTTGTATTTTAAAGGTTTTAATATTTTACTTCACACTTGTTGTGATGAAGGGGGAAGTAATTTCTGTCAAGAAATTTCTGCCCAGTAATATTTATCCAGACTTTCTTTTCCTTAAATTTCATCCCATTATCCTTGTTTCTCACTTGGTTTAACAGAGAATATATCTTCATATACACAATAAATTTTAGATTTGCTTTTCTTACTGTCTGTGGTATTGTTCCCAATCCTTCAGCAATTTCCATGGCTTTTTTCATTTGAATTTCAGAAAGCATTGATCCCAGAGAAAACACCACAACTCCATCTTCACCAGATTTCTCCAATATGCTTTCAAACTCCTATCAAAATAAAATTTCAAAGATAAGTTATTTGAAAGTTTGAATAGAATCTCCCATCTTAATAGATGACTAAACAAAAACATTTCACTTGCAAATAATTTAGCAAAGAGTGAAACACAATAATTCAATTGAAAGGTAAAAATTTAAAAAATTACAATAACTTATTTGGGTTATAAATCACAACACACCAAGTTATAATTTATAATAACCAAATTATGTTTCAGTCTAGTCAATGTTCAAGTGCCAAATAGTCATCTTGAATTCATTAAAATACATTATTTTCTATACCAACTACATAATTTAATATTATAAAAGGCTAATATTTAAAATCTATAGTTGACATTTTAATAATCCATGTTGCCAGCATCAGTTGGCTTAACTATATTTTACAGTTCAGAAACATACTGTATATTTCTAGATATAATTTTTGTCTGATTTTCCCAATTATTGGAAAGAGCCTTTTCCAGAATTCTTAAGCAGCTAATCATTAGTAATCTAGTCCTTAATTCCCCAAACATTTCACATATCTATTTGTCTTCCATTCACTTATTTTTTTTTTTTTGCTTCTGAACAAAGCTGCATAAATTAAATGAATATGATTTTAAAAGTATTTATTAGAATAATATTGCTTTTGTAAGTAAAGCATGCTTAACCAGGCCAGTTTACACAATTTTCATACTCTTTCATTCTCTGGCAAATAGCACTTGATAGTTTAGCATTGACTGTCCCAATTTTGTCAAAATATTTCAATCCTAATTTAACACTTTGAAAAATATATATGACTATAAAAAAATAAAAAAACCAACCTGTGTTAATGGATTCTCCTTTGCACAGTTTATACCCCCAATGAAAATCATATTTGGCATGATAGGCCTTGGATATTCAAATACAAAGTCATAGCGAAGAAGCCAAATGGAAGCTTGGCTATATAGCTCTAGTACTGTCATATCTCGATGCAGGAATTCCTTGATCAAAATTTCAAATGGTGAGTAAACAAAGTAACACACCATGAACTGAAATGAGCCAAATAAAAAATTATTTACTCGTTGATTAAATGTCATATGATCAGTACTGCCTGTATAGAATTTGGGGATATAGGAAAGTGGGTTTGGACACTTAGTCGCCTCAGAATCTAAACCACATGGAATTCCACGTAAGAAGAAAAGAGAAGGGATGGATAAATATTCAGCCACAATTTGACCACATGGAGACACTGGATCCATAACTACAACACTGAATTTGTTATCTTGAAGGTAAGTAATCAAATCTTTGTTGTACAAAAGCTGTTTACAGTTATTTAAGTAAAACATTGTAATATTCCTTATTCTTCCAAATGTCTCAGTAATTCTTGCCAGGAAAGGCTGATGTACAAAAATCTTATAACCCAATTTCTGAAGTTCTGTTTTCAAATATTCCGTTGAATAGGGCACAGCAAATGTTTTCACTATGTAATGATCAGATGGTTTCATCAGCAAATTAACATCAGGAACCACAGCTACTACTTGATGTCCTCTGTGCTGAAGGCGTTCCATAACTGGTTGAATACTGAGCCAGTGACTGCCATCCATAGGTATTACCAACACCTTCCCTCCATATGAAAGTCTCCAGAAAAAAAAGGTAAGTAAAAACCATATAGATTGCTGGCAAATATAATGAAGCATAGAATTATTCTTGTCAATTATGTTGAATTTTAATCCAAAGGTGAAAGAACCCATTGTTCTTTACATGAACATATCAAACAAAGCTTACTTGAGCCTTCAGCTTTTTCTTTTCTGTAAATATTTAATTTCTTCTGCAAGGAGAAGTGTAATGGAACTTTAAAACCTGGTCAAAGGTTGATTCAGTAATGAAACCTTAAGAAATTTGCAAAATAACTGACTTGCTGGAAATGCAGCAATACATTTTGAAATAAAGTTCTGAAGGAGCTGGCAGAACTATTGTACCATATCTTTCAAAAATCCTGGAACACTGGGGAATTACCTAGTGACTGGAAAACAGCAGATGTGGTTCCCATCTTCAAAAAAGGAGAAAAAAACAGACCCAGGAAACTACAGACCAATCAGTTTTACATCAATACCTGGGAAGATACTGCAAAATATAATTAAAAAACAGATGTGCGAACATCGAGAAACAAATAAAGTTATAAATAAAAGCCAGCATGAGTTTGTTAAAAAGAGATCATGCCAAACCAATCTTATTTCATTCTTTGACAAAGTGACCAAATTAGTAGACCAGCAAAATGCTGTGGACATAAACTTCAGCAAGGCATTTGACAAAGTAGACCGCAACCTACTTGTTGGTAAGCTAGGAAAATGTGGGATAGACAGCATCACCATCTGATGAATTTGTAACTGGATGACAACATACTCAATGAGTAGTCCTTAATGATACTACATCTATATGGATGTAAATAAGCAGAAGGGTTATTTATAATTATATTTATTTATAATAAACAGAAGTTCTGTTTTAGGCCCAGTACACTTCAATATCTTCATAAATGACTTAGATGAGGGAATAGAAGGGGAAACTCATCAAATTTGCAGATGACACTAAGTGTTCTGTCCCCGTCTCACACACGCACACAAACAGACAGCCGGGGGTTAAATAAACTGGCAGACAACCAATTCTTCCGATAAGAAGCTTGGCAGCAACCCAGTAGTTGCTTGCCAAGAACTTTACTCACAAACAAAATACACAGAGTCAAGAATTGTCCAGTTCGTAAAATAAATCCAAGGCCGATAATGTTGTTTCCAAAGATGCAATGTGACTCGATAGTAGTTAGTTTTGTCCGTCACAGAGTCTGAATGGCCACCTCACCCCCTTTTATACCCTGTGGGGTGTGGTCCAGTGACTCAGCTTAATCTCTGGCACGCCTTTTCTTCTGTTGCGCGCGCTTATCTCTGCGACGCTGCCGAGGATCCAGCCAAGACTCATTTCCCTCATCACTGTCCACCTGTGGCTGCGTGGACGTGCTTGGCCCCGGCCCTATCTCTTGCCCTTCGGCAGACACCGAAGGCATTGCCAGAGAGGAGGGTCCTGGAGAGGGAGGCCTTGCCAACTCCTCTCCTTCACTCTCGGAGTCCTCTCCTGCCGATGACACAGGCTCAGGTAACGGAGCCACAACACTAAGCTGGTAGGAATAGCCAACACCCCAGAAGACAAGCTGAAAAAGATCTTGACAGACTTGAACAATGGGCCCTATCCAAAAAAATGAAATTTAGTGTGGAAAAAAGTAAGGTTTTACATGGATTAAAATTACACGCAAGAAAAACCAAAGGTACAAGTACAGATTAGGCAAAACCTGGCTCAAAAACAGTAACTGTGAGAGGGACCTTGGAGTCCTAGTGGATGATAACTTAAATAAACCAGCAGTGTGTGGCAGCAGCTAAAAAAGCTATCTTTGGTTGTATAAACAGGCATAGAATCAAAATCATGTGAAGCTTTAGTAAATAAAAATATTTATAAAGCCTTAGTAAAGCCACACATATTGCATCTAATTTTGATCACCACATTATGAAAAGGATTAGAGGGGACACAATGGCAGTATTCCAGTATTTGCGAAGTTGCCACAAAGAGGAGGGGATAAATTATTTTTCAAAGCACCCGGCAGGACGAGAAACAATGGATGGAACCTAATCAAGGAGAGAAGAAATCCGGTGGCACCGCAGGCATCGGCAGCAGCTCCTTTGGGGGCGGTAACCCCCAGCAAAATTCAGCTGTTCTAGCGGCTCGG
Source organism: Pantherophis guttatus (assembly GCF_059756535.1). Taxonomy (NCBI): domain Eukaryota; kingdom Metazoa; phylum Chordata; class Lepidosauria; order Squamata; family Colubridae; genus Pantherophis; species Pantherophis guttatus. The sequence continues at coordinate 179,854,503 of NC_142063.1, read as the reverse complement.
AACTTTCCCCTCAGGAGAAGAGAGGAAGGCGAGCAGACAGGTGTGGGTAGAGCTCCCCAGGACCCCCAAGATTAATCCTGGGGCGCAGAGGGTGAGAGCTCCCCAAGCACCTGAAGAAGCTCCGGATCAGAGACGTGTCTGTTTTTTTAACAGAACAAGGTGCCGCGACCACCCCTGCGAACTAAATGATCTTACAGCTATTGGTTTTAAAGCAGGCAGAGCAAGACAGGAGAAATCACAACTGCAAGTATTAAACTTTAACTCTAATAAATTACTACTTCCTTCGGAGCTTGAGATGGGAGAAAGCTTAAAAAAGATGGCGCTGAGTTGCTTAAGGGCATGAAATCAAAAGTTAAAAGAGAAAGTGCTTGTTAACGCTCATTAACGCTCGTTAACGCTGTCAGTACCTCTTAAAAGACTTTGTTGGGGAATTTTGAGGATTGGAAACTAAAGAATACAATATCGACTTATCAATAAGCCATAATAATTATTAAGGACTGAGATTAAGAAGATTCTGCTTCTTCTTCTGCTTCTGCTTGGTTCTGCTGAGTGGTTGGTGGGAAAGTGTTGGAGATGGCTGCGAAGCAAATAAAAACTGTTGTGACTAAAAGTGCGGGGACTTCTCCAGCTCAAACATCAAAAATGTAGTCTTTGTTAGCCCCACCAGATACACAAACATTGACACTAGAAGTTCTTCAGGGAGCTTTAAAGAAATTGTCTACTGAATTGTCTAATGATTTGGAAGAAAAAATCACACTCCGTTTTGAGGAAAAAATTAAAGAGTGTCTGAGGAATTACTTGAAATTAAAGAAACAATTCAAACCCAGAATGGTGCAATAAGAGAAGATATTGTGGAAGCATTTAAGGGACTGGTGGGTCATGTTACATCATTGGAAGAAAGGGTGGATGAAATTGATCAGTTTAATTTGAATGTGGAAGCTAAATTGGGAGAGGCTCAAAACAAGATGGAAAAGGCAGAAGCAGAACTTATAATGCCACAATACAGAGCGATGGCATGGGCAGTGAGGGTCAGAGGCTTGAAAGAAAATAACCAGGAAAATCTCAGAGAAATCTTTGCAGAAGCCCTTGCTCAGTTTACTGGAGAGTCTAAAGCAGAGTGTGACTAGCAGATAGACAAAATTTATCGTGTTAATTGGATTGCCAGACAGAGAAAATTACCAAGAGATATTGTGATTTACTTTGTCATAAGGAGAACAAGAAATGGAATTTTACAAGTCTCTTATAAGAAGAAACTTCAAGTGGCAGGACAGGAGGTTTCAGTAATGAAGGAGATTCCCCCCAAAATGTTGAGATCTCGAAAGGACTATGCATTCTTAATTGATGAACTTAGAAGGCGTCAGTTACAGTACAGATGGGAAGCTCCAGCCAGATTAGTGGTGAATTATTTGGGTGAGAGACATCGTCTCAACTCAGTTTGGAAAGCAAGAGATTTTTACACTACCATACTAAAGGCTGGAAACCTACCATCTCCAGATGCCAGAAGAAGGAAAGAACCAGGAGAGGTCAGAAAGGGGGAAAAGGAAATTATGCAGGCACAAGTTCAAGGAGGTGTTTTGACTACTCAACAAGAACTATTGCAACTCTCAGAGGATGTTCAACTCCTGGATTTATTTGAAAAAACGGAAGACCCCAAGGATCAAAGACAAACTCGAGCAGCAACCAAACGCAAAGAACAAGAACTAAAGAAGCAACAAAGCCAGATAACAGCCCAAGAAATTGTAACTACAAATATGGAAGCTGTGGGAGGAGCTAGACCGAAGAGGAAATTCCAGGAGGACTTCCAGTCGATGCTCCATAAGCTTTCAGGGGCCAAGGATGGCAAATAAATTTTTGACCTGGAATGTTAATGGCCTAAACTCACCACAAAAGAGAAAGAAAATATTTCACTATTTGAAACAGTTTAAAAATGATGTAATCTGCTTGCAAGAAACACATATTAGAATAAGTGATCAGAAATACCTAATAAATGCTAGATTGGGCAAACACTTTGTTGCATCAGCTCCTGAGAAAAAAAATGGTATAGTTATATACCTAAGAACAGATCTAATGGCTAAATTAATTGAAGCAGATCCACAAGGAAGATATATAATGATTGAACTATTAATAGAAGGGAAGAAAATACTTTTACTGGAAGTATATGCACCTAATCAGCAACAAGAGAAATTTTATAAACTTTTGCATAAAAAATTAATACAAATGGATTACAAATCATGCATAATGATGGGCGATTGGAATGGTGTATTGGACACCAAAAAAGACAAAAAGACTCTTTTGCCAAATGTTCAAACACGGGCTAAATTGCCTAAATCTTTTTTTGACATGATGGATGATATGGACTTGAGAGATATGAAATTTTGAAGAACAGGATTTTACTTTTTTTTCTGATAGGCACCAATCTCTTTCTAGAATTGATTTTATACTAATTACAAATGATTTTCTTTCCAGGGTAAAAAAGACGAAGATATGTCCAAGAACCTTAACAGACCATAATCCGGTGTGGATGGAACTAGAGTCTGGGGAGGGGTCCAGGAGATCTTGGAGACTGAATGAAAACTTGTTTCGATATGAGGCAAATGTGATAGAATGTAAAAAGTTAATGAAATAATTTTTTGTTTTAAATATGTATAAGGGTACACCTGTGGAAATGGTATGGGATGCAAGTAAAGCATATATGAGAAGAGTTTTAATAAATTTGAATAATTCCTATAGACATAGACAGGGGAAAAAATGGAGGGAATTGGAAGAGGAAATAAAAAAGAAAGAACAGGCGTTAGTGGATAAACCAGATGACAAGAATATAAAAGAAGCCATTACAATATTGCGAGGACAGTTTAATATGTTGATGTCAGATCAAGTTGCAACGAACTTGCAATATGCTAAACATAATACTTTTTGTAACGCAAATAAACCAGGCAGGTGGTTAGCATATATGGAAAAAACAAAAATCTCGTACAATAGAAAAAATAGAGTATAAAGATAAAGAGGTATATCAACAGAATATGATTAAGAAAGCATTTTTAGATTTTTATACGAGGTTATATGCTGGTGATAATATACAAGGTAATGATATAGAGAGATATTTGCAGAAGGAAAATATTCTTGCAATTACTGATGAACAAAGAGAAAGATTGAATGTATTAATAACCACTGAGGAAATTCTTTTGGCAATTAAACAGTTAAAAAGTGGAAAGGCTCCTGGTACAGATGGTTTGACAGCAGTGTACTATAAAAAATTTCAATTAGAAATGGTAGAACCTTTTTTTTAAACAAAAGTTTTTATTTTTTTTATATTCAAACAACCAAACACTACACAATCAATTATCATACTTCATTTTATCCCCACCCAAACCCCCCTCCCCCATTCCCCCCCCGACTTCCCAGAGCAAAAACAGGATATAGCATTTAACAAACATAAGCTAAAATATGCTAACTATTACAGAATTCAAATCTCTCTCACGCTTCTTAACTCCCCTTTTAAAACTTATACTTCAACCTTCCTTTTATAAATTCTCTTATCACATTTCACATTTATAAAAAAAAGAGAAAAAAAAACCAAAACCATAATCTTATTTTAAACATTTTAAAATCTCTTAATACATTAGCAGAACGTTCTCTAAAATATAAGTTTCAAAACTTTCAAAAAGCTATCCATTAAATTTTAAGTTATCCACCTTTAAACTTCAATACTTTAAAACTACAATAAAATTCAGAAAGTTATCCAACTTTAATTAAATCTTTTAACATCATGAGACAATCTCCAAAATATGACCAGTCTTTCTTTCTTTCTATATTTTTTCCAGTCCTTCTTCAATAATACTTTCTTCTTCAGCATTGCTCCTCCCCCTGCTTTTATTTTCAAAAAATTTTTGGTTTGAAATTGTAGTTGATGTGTCTTTGGAATTCGTTCTCTTCTTGGGGTTGTTTCCTTTAATTTGAAGCCCCCATTTCGACTCTTCCTGCATTTGTAGTCCATCAATTCGTTCCTTATATATTGATTCTGTCTGTAGAGCCAAAACTTGTCAAAATATTTATCAACCTGCAGTAAAGAGTCTTCTTGCTGTTTCTCAGTTAATTGAATGGAAGCCTCTTCCAGAACCTGTGTTTTTGGTATAATAACCTCTATTTTAGCCCCAACAATGTCTCTTTTATCCTCCAAAGGCACATTGTCCTGATTAATTTCTTCCTCTTTTCCAGCCACCAAGTCATTATTATTCCCCAATTTAAAATCTTGAATAGTTCTTTTAATTATCTGTCTTATCTCAGCAGTAAAAGATTTTAAAAAGTCTTTTAAGTCCTTCGCAGTCACTACTTGTAAGTTTGCTGACTCATATAATCCATCTTTAATTTCAGCCATTTTTCAATTGTCTCTTTATGTTTGTATTAATTCAGCTATCAGGTCATTAACTCCAATTATTTCCACGCAAATTAAGGATGTAAATTAGTTAAAATCAATACCACAGTCTTTTCCATTCCACTTCCACTTTAAATCTTTTTCTTGAATAACCCGATAGCTTTAACAATGTTACTGATGTTAACAAGGACTTTCACTTATAAGTTTCATTTTCACACCCTAAGGCGCCATCTTTCCCTTTTTAAACGGAGTTAACATACAATACTTGCATTTTTAGTCTCCTGAATTAACTCTGCCAGCATCCAAAATCCAAAATCCAAATTCTTTATAATCTTTCTAGTTGCATTGCTGGTGTGGTCGCAACGCTTCGGTCTGCTTATTTTTAAGCAGACTCGTCCCGGCTCCGGAGCTCTGAAGGGCTTTCAGGGAGCTCTCACCCTGCAAACCCCAGGCTTAAAAAAAAAAAGCCTGGGGGTCTAGGGGAGCTCTACCCAGACCCTTCTGCTCTTCTCTCCCCCTTTTCCCTGGGGGAGAGTTTTTAAGCCACTAGACAGCTGATTTTCGCTGTTCTAGCGGCTATATGGAGTCACGGGGCTGGAGCTCCTAAAAGGAGCTCTGTCAGCATTTCGCGGAGCCACCAGAAATGATAACTTAAGGAGTTATTTGTTAAAATACAACAGGGAGGAGAAGTGCCACCATCCTGGAGAACAGCTTTTATTTCCCTGATCCCGAAAGAAGATCAAGATCATAGTCAACCCAAAAATTACAGACCCATATCATTGCTTAATAGCAAATAGACTAATGTCAATTATGCAACAAGTGATTCATAAAGATCAAACTGGATTTATACAAGGGAGACAAATGAAAAGCAATGTAAGACAAATAGTTAATATACTGGAGTATTTGGGAAAGAACAACCAAGTCCCTGCAGTGCTTATGTTTTTGGATGCAGAGAAAGCGTTTGATCGATTGAATTGGCAGTTTTTAGTGAAAGTAGCACAAAAGATGCAGTTGGGAGAGCACTTCATACAATCTATTAAGGCAATATATCAGAAACAGACAGCACAAATAATAGTTAATGGTAGTCTCACATAAATGTTTCAAATTGAGAAAGGAACAAGACAGGGATGTCCCTTGTCTCCTCTACTGTTTATTCTAACTTTGGAAGTATTGCTGAACAAAATACGGGACTCGGATAATATACAGGGTATCAAGATCAGGCAACATGATTATAGATTACGAGCATTTGCAGATGATTTGGTTGTAACTTTAACCCAACCAGTAAGTTTAGTTACAGGTTTGATGGAGATAATTAGGCAATATGGTCAAGTGTCAGGGTTTAAAATAAATATAGGGAAAACAAAGATGATAGCTAAGAATATGAATACAAATCAAGAAGAAGAAATGGAAAGAGTAACAGGATGCGAGATAGTGAAAAAGGTTAAGTACTTAGGAATTGTTATTACGTCAAATGGGAAGTTATACAAGCATAATTATGAATTGTTATGGCATAAAATACAGACAGAGATGGATAAATGGAAAAAATTACAACTGTCTGTTGGGAAGAATAGCAGTAGTTAAAATGAATGTTCTGCCCAAGTTTCTATTTCTTTTTCAAATGATACCAATACTTAAAAAGGATGAAAATTTGGAGGAATGGCAGAGAGGCATTAACAACGTTGTTTGGGTAGGGAAGAGACTGAGAGTTAAATTAAAAATAATGCAGGATACACGTGAAAGAGGAGGTTTGAAATTGCCCAATCTAAAATTGTACTATGAAGCAGCTGTTTTGTCAGCAATTAGTGATTGGATTAATTTAACAGATGAAAGAATACTGAAAATTGAAGGGTATGATTTGCTATATGGTTGGCATGCCTACTTAGTTTATGAGAAGAAAGTGGATAGGATTTTTAAAAGTCATATATTAAGGAATGCCCTCCTGCGTGTTTGGAAAAAATACCAATATAAATTGAATGGCAAGATACCCATGTGGGTAGTACCCAGACATGCGATAGAAAATATAAGTATAGAACAAAGACAGGATGTAATTACTTATAAAGAACTTCTGTTTACAGAAAGAAATGTACTACAGTTAAAGCCTCTGAATGTACGAAGAGAGGAAAGGGCAATTCAAACCTGGTTTCAGTATGTACAGCTGCAGAATAGATGGAAAAAAGATCAGAGAATTGGTATTACACAAAGTGAAGAAAATTTGATGAAACAAATTAGGGACCAGAGTAGAATGCACATAAAAAGGTTGTATAATATTTTGATAGAAATAGACTCGGAGACAGAGTTAGTTAAAGATTGTATGATAAAATGGGCACAAAATTTTGAGGAACCAATAATGATGGAAACATGGGAAAGGATCTGGGTAAGAAATGTAAAATTTACACAAGCTCAAAACTTGAGAGAAAATTTTTATAAAATGTTTTATAGATGGCATTTGGATCCTAAAAAGTTAGCTTGTATGTACCCAAACTTACAACCTAAATGTTGGAGATGTAATTGTGTTGATGCTACCTATTTTCATGTTTGGTGGACCTGTAAAAAAGTTAAAGCATTTTGGATAAAAATATGGTGGATTATTCAAAATATTCTAAAAAAAAGGATAAAGTTTACTCCACAGTTGTTTTTGTTAGGTATAATTACAGATTGTACGGCTATAGAGACTAATTTGATTTTGAACTTAATAACTGCAGCAAGACTCTTGGTGGCGCAGTACTGGAAGAAGGAAGATTTACCTACTATTCAAGAATGGACATTAAAAGTAGTAAATTTAGCAGAAATGGCGAAAATTTCAGCATATCTAAAGGACCACTCAAATGAGAAATATATGTTAGAATGGAAAAGATGGATTGATTATATTCAAGGCAAATATCGGACTAAAAAATTTCAAATAGCTTATGAATGATTAGAGAGATTTTATAAAGTACTTAAATTTAGTTTAGTAAATGGGGAGTTAAAAGTTCAAGAGGGGGATAGGAGGCTATAGATAATTAGCTTATGTTAACTTATGATTGTCAAATGTTATACCCTATATTTTGCTCTGGGAAGTGGGGGGGAGGAGGGGAGAAGGGGAGGGCTGGAAGGGGAGGAGGGAGGGGGAAGGGGAAATGTCTGTAAAACTTTTTAAAACTTTTCAATAAAAAAAAAGGAGAGAAGAAATCTGGAATTAAGGAGAAACTTCCTATCAACCAATGGAACAGCAATGGAACAGCAGTTGTGGGTGCTTCATCACTGAAGGGTTTTAGAAGAAACTAGACAGAATATATATTTTCTAGAAACTAGAAAATATAGGGTCTCCTTCTTAAGCAGGGGGTTGGATTAGAAGACCTCGAAAGTACCTTCCAGCTTTATTTTCCTCCTCGCTGTTCAGACACTCCTCATTCTGGGTAATCATCACTCCTATTTGCATGGCTGAGTGTCAATCAAATCCCTCTGGAGCTGGAACCTCCTCACTTCCTGCTCCTTCCTCAGACTTTTTCACTCAGCCATTGCAAGAGCTGTGAGTGTCTGTTTCTCAATTTCAATTTGATTATTAACTCTGATCCTTTTTAGTTTTTTGACTTAAAATTAATTTGTTCTTGTTTAGTTGTGCTGCGCTTCGCCTGCCTTCACCTTGGTGAAGTGTTCAGGCATATATCGGCGGTTCGGGGCTCCGGCCGCCGTTAGCGGCTTGGCTTGGCTGGCGGTTTCTTTGAAAGTTCTTTTTGCCGCCATTTGCCGCTTGTCATTGCGCGAGGCTGCCGACCTGTTTTTCGGCCACAGAACTCTTCGGCTTGAGTCCCTGCCGGCTGGCAAACTCATTAGCCGTTTCGGTGGAGTTTTTACTGCCTTGTCCATCGCAGCTTCAGTCTGGCCGTAGGCGCCTTGTTTCGCCTGGCTCAGGACTCGTTGGAATTCGTCTTGCGGGCCGCCATTTTGGACTGGACCATCGCCCGCTTATTTGGCTGCTCCGTAGGCACAGCGACCTGGGCTTTGGTTCCCAGGGTTGCTAGGTTGCCGGCAGGTGTGGACGCTGTCCTGATCATACCTGCGTTTCCTGCTGTCTGGAGAGGTGTGCCTGAAGGTCTCAGGAAAGTATTTACCATTTTTTTCTATTAAAAAATAAAAACATTAAAAAAAAAAAAGAGGACCTTAACTGTTACCTCCTTATATTGGAAGCCCCTTTCTTGTAAATAGTTATTTGAATCTTTATCCTTAAAAAAAAAAAAATTACTTAATTATACTTATAATAAGGATTATTCTAATCAAGTGTATATAGATATTTACAATTTACTGCTACTTTTCATGGGGCTGTTGGCAGTGAGGTATCATGGAGGACAGGGAGGCACTTGCTCTTTCTTCTGATCTAGATAGGAGCCCTTCTCCCTCCCCAGTGCCTTCCCCTAAACAGCTCAGGGGGAAGAAATCTAAGAGCTCTAAGCAGGCGAAGACCTCTAAATCTACCAAAATAGATAAGGATGCCCAACGTAGGCACAATGCATTAGAGAAACAATTTGCCAAAGCAAGGCAACAGGTTCAAGTCCCTTGTCAGGAGCCAATTGAGGAGGAGTTAGGCCATGAGGTGGCTTGTGACCCCTCGGCCTCCCATAATGTGTCTTCTCTGGCTAGTGGGCTGGGAGAGGATTGTCCATCTACTTCCCATGGGTTCCCACTGCCATTGACTAATCAGCCCTGTGTTAGACCTAGATCACGATCGTCTAGTGCTGCTAGCCACATTTCTCAGGCTTCTAGATCGGTTCCTGAAGCTACATTTACACCCACTGCAGCCGGCCTCCGCCCTGAGGCGGGTCCTTCTTTTGGTCAACCTATGGATTTTCAGTCCTTTTTTACTCAGGCCATGTCCCATATGGGATTACAACAGAACATGGGTGCCAACCCTGCTCCAGTTTGCGCTCCTACCTCCGCTTTTCATATGCATCCTCCTTCTGGACAACAACAGCAATCTGCTCCCTATGGTCAGGTCTCTGATTCTGCCAGGGAGGACGATTTCCTGGAGGACTTTGAGATGTCTGAGGATGAGGACGAGATTCAAGACAAGCCGGCTTTCCCAGGTCTTTTTAAGCCTTCTTTGTTTCGCTCTTTGCTTCGCAAAGCGAAAGCTGCCACCAATATGGATACCACTCCTCATCAGAGCTCTTCCTCTGCTCCACCTGGCCCTAACAGTAATCTGTTCAATCTGCCTCAACCTGATGATGACTTTGTGCCCTGTCCTGACCTCTTCTGCCAGGTCATTCAAAAGCCTTGGGACCGCCCCGCCTCGTTATCGGGCCTGAATTCGTTTGATCGAAAACTTTATGCTTCGGCTCCTGCACTGGACGCCCTTCTGCAATTACCTACAATTGATGATCCGGTGGCTAGCCTTACATCTTCTTCCATCCTGGTAGGTGAAGCTGGGGATGGCCTCAAGTTTGAGGATAAACGGGCCGAGATGGCCTTTCGTAAAACGCACCAAGCGGCGGCTTGGGCCATTCGTGCCGCTACCTCCTCATCATTCTTCAATCGGGCATCACTGGTGTGGTTGCGTCAATTGAGGGACAGGCTACCACCTGAGGACGCTCGCTTGCAACAAGACCTGGCCAAACTTGTCGCAGCGGCTGAATATTCGGCTGACGCGTCCCTGGACGCAGCTAAGTTCTCTTCCCGTGCCTTGGCTTCGATGGTGTCTTCAAGACGTCTCTTGTGGCTCCGTAACTGGAGAGCTGACGCTAAGTCCAAGTGGCACTTGACTGCTGCTCCTTACAAAGGGCCTGCTTTGTTTGGATCTTCCCTGGATTCCGTGCTGGTCGAGAACAGGGATAAGAAGAAGGTGTTACCCACGTCCTTTCGTCGCCAGGATAGGCGCTATGTACCGTATGGCAGACAGCCCTTTCGGCAGGACCAAGGCGCTGGTGGCGCCTCTTATTACAGATCCCCGCAGTTCCAGTACCAGCCAACCTCAGATAGGGCATCCTTTCGTGACCGTGGTCGCCGACAATCCAACTTCAGACGACCCTTCAAGCAGTCAGCTGGCTGCTTCGCCAGGCGCGGTAAGTGACTCACCGTCCCTGGTCCCGATCGGTGGCAAGCTCCAGGCCTTCTCCCACCTGTGGCCGACTACCACCTCGGATGCCTGGATTGTCCAAACTGTCACCGAAGGTTTACGTTTGGAATTCATCACCATGCCACAGGACTTTTATGTTCACTGCCCTTGGCCGACTCAGCCGGACAAGCGGTCCCTCCTGTCTCTCGAAATTCATCATCTGTTGCAGATCCAGGCTATTGAACGTGTTCCATCAAACCAACTCAGAACCGGCTTTTATTCAACGCTATTCCTGGTGCCGAAGAGCTCGGGCGATTGGAGAGGCATTTTGAATCTACGACGTCTCAATCAACACATCTTATACCGTCGGTTCAAAATGCATTCCCTCAAGCCATTGCTCGTCTGCATCCGGCGGGGAGATCTGATGCAATCGGTAGATCTACACGTCCCCATTTACCAGTTGCACAGACAGTACCTCAGGTTTGCGTTCGGAAACCACCACTTTCAATATCGGGCTATGCCATTCGGCCTTTCGTCCGCTCCGAGGACCTTTACAAAGTTGCTGGTGGCAGTGGCGTCGTCGCTCAGAGAGGTTCCTGTTCGTCTGGCATGCTACCTCGACGACATTTTGATCCTGTCGTCTTCCCCCGAGCAGGCGTTTCAAGACCGGGAACTAGTAGTTCACACCCTTCAAGACCACGGGTTCACTTTGAACTTTGCCAAAAGTCATCTGTCTCCCACGACTCGTATTCTACATCTCGGAGCAACGATAGATTCGAACCTGTGTGCGGTCTTCCTCTTCTCCGACAGACAGGTCAGCATACGGACAGTGGTGTCTCAAGTCTTACTACGCAGGACTGTAACTTTACTGACTCTCTCCCAGCTTCTGGGGAAATTAATATCGTGCATCGACATTGTCCCTTGGGCGCGTTTCCATCTTCGTCGCCTTCAATGGTTCTTGCTTCCTTACCAGAGACAAGGTCGAGCAGAGTCTCTTCTCAAAGTAGCAGTTCCGGCTCCAGTTCGCCTTTCCCTGAGGTGGTGGCTGTCTCCGGCCCTCAGCAAGGGCTCCCCCTTCCTAGAACCAGAACGGATGGTGTTGACCATGGACGCAAGTCTGCGGGGCTGGGGGGCCCACCTCAACCTTCAGTTAGCCCAAGGTGTATGGTCGTCGACGGAAAAGCTGCACAATATAAATTGGCTAGAGCTCAGAGCGGTTCGACTCGCTCTGATACACTTCAAACACCTTGTATATCGCCACGACCTTCTGATTCTAACGGACAATGTGGCCACCAAGGCCCATATCAACAAACAAGGGGGGACCCGCTCCTGGACACTTATGCAGGAGGCGGAGCGTCTTCTGTCGTGGGCGGAGCTCCACCTCTCGTCGATAAAAGCCGAACACATTTCGGGGACTCTAAATCGAGAAGCAGATTGGCTCAGCAGAGACCAGATAGATCATGCCGAGTGGAGGTTGGACCCTGGCCTGTTCCAGGACCTATCCAGGAGGTTCGGTCTGCCCCTAGTGGACCTGTTTGCGACGGCTCAGAACACCCAGTTGCCGAGGTTTTTTTCCTGCTACCCGTCTCCAGCAGTGGAGGGTCTGGACGCTCTTTGGAGTCAGTGGCCCCGGGGGCTTCTTTACACCTTTCCCCCCCTTCCTGTCATCTCCAAAGTCATTCGGAAGGTTATTCAGGAGCGGGCAAACCTTCTGCTGGTAGCGCCGTATTGGCCTCGTCGGGAGTGGTTCGCCGACCTCAAGAACCTATCTGTCGAACCACCGTGGAGGCTTCCACCCGACAAGGTTGTGTTGACTCAAGGGGCCGTCCGTCATCCGGAACCAGAATGGCTTCGATTAGCCGTGTGGCATTTGAGCGCATAAAGCTCTTCAAGGACAATTTGTCTGAGGACGTAATCTCCATTATTCAAGCAGCTCGAAGACCATCGACCATTCGTATTTATGACGCCTCATGGACCGCCTTCACGAGATGGTATGGAGATCACCATGTTGACCCCACGTCTGCGGCTGTTCCGGACATTCTACGATTCCTGCATGCGGGGTTCTCAAAAGGATTGGCTCCTGCGACCCTACGCCGGCAGGTGGCTGCTCTGGCCACTGTCTTGTCAGGGGATGCTCGACTTCCTTTGTCCCAGGATCCCAGGATTCGTTCCTTTCTCCAAGGGGTCTCCAACTTGCGGCCGCCACCAATTCACCGCTACCCCACTTGGGACCTTACCTTAGTGTTGCAGGCTTTGACGGTTCCTCCGTTCGAACCCATTGCTTCGTCCAGACTCCGCTACTTGTCCTTCAAGATGGCTTTTTTGTTGGCAATTACTTCGGCTCGCAGAGTATCCGAAATTGCAGCTTTGTCCATGAGGAGTGACCTCTGCGTCTTCTATCCTGACCGGGTGGTTTTACGCTTAGACCCAGCCTTTGTCCCCAAAGTAAACACTCGATTTCATCGGGCCCAAGAACTCGTATTGCCTAATTTCTGTCCGAACCCTCGTCATCCTGATGAGAGGCGCTGGCATACCTTGGATGTGCGAAGGGCATTAAGACGATATCTTAAGAGGACGGCCTCATTCCGCAAGACTGAGGCGCTGTTGGTGTCTTTCCTCCCCTCTTCCTTGGGTCAGAAGGTATCCTCAGCAACAGTCGGCAGGTGGCTTAAGGCCTGTATCTCTAAGGCATATGAATTGCGGGAGGCTCCTGTCCCGGGCGGTATACTGCCCCATTCTACCCGTAGTGCTGCAACATCAGCGGCTTGGGCTACCCAGGCATCGGTAGATGATATTTGCCGGGCGGCCACCTGGTCTTCCCTTTCTTCCTTTGTAAGTCACTATAGGCTAGATAAGTTTGCCTCTGCAGATGCTGCCTTTGGCAGACGAGTGTTACAGTCTGTAATCTCCCCTCAAGGCCAGTCTTCGGCTTAGTTCCCGCCCTTTCTCCTCCAACTTGGGTATGTCCCAGAATGAGGAGTGTCTGAACAGCGAGGAGGAAAATGGTCGTTGCTTACCTGAACGACCCTTTTATCCTCGCTGTGAAGACATTCCGTCCCTCCCTGATCTTCGCCAGGTCTGGCCTTGGTGGGGGTCTGCTTTCTTTCCCTCTGTAGCTGTCTGCTTCCTGTGTGGCAATCTGGTGGTGTTTCTGCATGTCAGTCCTAATGCTCTTGGACCAAGTTGTCTTCGTGAAAAGTCTGAGGAAGGAGCAGGAAGTGAGGAGGTTCCAGCTCCAGAGGGATTTGATTGACACTCAGCCATGCAAATAGGAGTGATGATTACCCAGAATGAGGAGTGTCTTCACAGCGAGGATAAAAGGGTTGTTCAGGTAAGCAACGACCATTCTGTTTGATTGATTGAAAAAAAGACAGAATCAGTCTTTTATGATGCCAAGGGAAAAAAATAACCTTCCAACATTTATTTACATAATTTTTGCAATCATGAGATAAAATGATTAACTATGAGGTTATAATTTGTCCAAATGATTAACTATGAGGTTATAATTTCTTAAACAGGGGGTTGGATTAGAAGACCTCAAAAGTACCTTCCAACTCTATTCTGTTTGATTGATTGAAAAAAAAAGACAGAATCAGTCTTTTATGATGCCAAGGGAAAAAAATAACCTTCCAACATTTATTTACATAATTTTTGCAATCATGAGATAAAATGATTAACTATGAGGTTATAATTTGTCCAGAGAGGTTTGATGAATAACAGGGACTACTTATTTGTCAAAATCCTTCATTATATCAAACCATCATTTCTTTAAGAATTCATAGGTTAATCATATGTACCAGGTTTATTGTGCGCAGCTTTCACATCAATCAGGAGGCTCTCCATCTTTACATGGAGTTACCTTTGAAGAAAATCTGGAAGCTACAGCTTGTATAAAACAATAGAGTAACAGAATTGAAGGGAGCTAGGAGATCTTCTAGTCCAACATCCTGCACAAGCAGGAGACTCTATACCATTTCAGACAAAGGTTGACAACTCCTCCAAAGATGGAGCACCCACCACTTCTGAAGGCAACTAACTAGGAGTCTCCTAGAGAGGCTCTGGAGGCTGGGGACAGCAAAAAATGTCACTTCCTGTCCAACTGGAAGTTGGGAAACAGGCCTTTTGGGGCCTCCGGAGGGCCTCCGAGGGAGTGGGGAAGGCTGTTTCGCCTTCCCCAGACGCATAGAGAGGATCTGGAGCCAGGTGAGAGAGAAAAATGGGCCTACTGGGCCATCGTGTGCCAGGAGTGGGGGGGAGAGGGGGAGTCACCCACGCGCGGGGCGCATAGAATTATGGGCATGGGCATGTGTGCGTGCGAACCTCCCCTGCCCCCCCTCCTGGCACGCAATGGCAAAAAGTTTAGCCATCACTGCCCTAGTCCTTCTTTTGAATAAAGAAGTCACTTAGTCACTTTGTCAAAGAATAAAATAAGATTTATATGGCATGATCTGTTTTTGACAAGCCTGTGTTGGCTTCTGATTATAACATTGTTTGTTTCCAGGTGTTTGAAGATCTCTTTTTTGATTTTTTCCCCCAGGATCTTCCCAGGTATTGATGTCAGGTAATCTGATCAGAATGTATCATTTTGATTAGGAAAGCCATTTTGAGAGGTCTGGGTTTTCATTCAGTAAATCAAAACCCCCCAAACCATCCCCTCACTCCTCAGTCGATCACATGCTCCAATCAACCGCCGTCCCATCTTGAGACATCACTCCGACCACTCCTTCTCCAGATGCAGGATCGCCCTGACCTTGACTGACAGGAAGAATGCTATTATGTCTACAGACAACCTCTCTACTAAATCCCCCCTCCTACTTTCCCACACAGGAGAAGGTGGCAGCATGGAAGCTTCCGGCCTAATATGGCTTCCAAAGCTGACAGCTGCTGTTCCCAATCTTATAAATTAAAAACAAGACATAACAAAAGGGAGGAAATAAAAATAGAACATATAGATATTTTTTAATTTATTATTAGATTTTTAACCTACCTTTATTAATTATATAACTCAAGCAAACAAACCTAATATTCCTTCTTCCTCCTATTTTCCCCAGAACAACTCTGCAAGTTGGATTGGCCAGAGTGATTGACCCAAAGTCACCCAGCCAGCTTTCATGCCAAAGGCAGGACTAGAACTCAAGTCTGTTGATTCTAGGTCAGTACAGTACTTTAACCACTAGATTAAACAGATTTTACGGGTATTGTGACCTGTAAAGTTAACATTAAATGCTGCAACATCTCATCATTTTAAATAATTAATTGAACATATTTGATTGATGAGCAAAAATGCCACAATAAATGTTAGGATTTTTTTTAACTATTAGAAAAAGTAATTTTAATTCAAATAATTATAAAAGCAGCATTTGGAACAAGTACATAGAAAATACCTCTTCTAAATTTGGATCATATCATTTTCTAAACTGTAAACCTGTGCAAAGATAATTATTTTATCTGATATAACTTAGTGACACAAACTCAATTGACAGCCTGTTTCTTAATATCTACTATGGGAAGCCACCACCCCCTTCCTAGAAGAATGAAATATTTTGAGGAATATTTAAAAAGGCAGGATAAAATATTTCCCCTAAAAGAGAAATTTTAAAAAATCTTAAGGGAGAAAGAAATTAAGAGCCCCAGCTCTTTTCGGTGGCTTACGTCATCGTCTCCGCTCGTTCGGCCCAATAGGAGGAAAGGAAGGAGGCGGCTGAGACTACATGCGCGTTACCATGGTCACAAAGTTGGGTAGCAACGACGGTGGAGGCGGAGTGCGCATGTGTGGTCTGCGCACTACCGGGAGTTTGTCTGGGCCTGGGTAGAGACGAATCTTACCGAAGGCTGAGATGCAGGGCTCCGTGATCCGGCGTACACAAGAGTTGCTGGGGCGCGTGATTCGAAAACCACCTCTTACAGAGCGCCTTCTCAGCAAGCCGCCTTTCCGCTACCTGCACGACGTGATCAGGGAGGTCAGGCGAAGCGAAAGAGGCGGGAAAGAGGGGGAGGAGAGGAAGCGGTCGGTCGTGTTTCCAGTTGCCTGGCAACTCGAGGAGGAAGTCGCAAAAGAGACGCGTGCAACTTTGAAGGAAGGATTGTGTGAAGAGGTTCCCCAAGGCATTAGACAGGCTTAGAAAGAGGGTTGGAATATTTTCCCCATCCCGTTTGGTCCAACAGTTGTATGGTCCAATGGTTGTATGTATGTCAATCCCTTAAATGGCTGTTGTAGGTAGAGAAACATGCCTTGAATTGGATCGCAGCCCATCACGTGAATATAAGGCTAGAAAGAAAAGTTGCGGCAGTCTTTGTTGATTAAAAACAGTAGTTGCATGGACAAAGCACGGCAAATTTAGCAATCCTTACCTTTGGCTCTTGTTTGTAAAAGACATTTTTTAAATAGGTTTGACCTATTAACATGAGTGAGGCTTTGTCTTTCATCTTTTCATGTGTTGAATACGTTTGGTTTGTTTTTGCTAAAGGCATAGGCCTAAATAGATGTAAGGGAGAATTGTGTTCTCTACTGTACTAGAGGGGATGTGAGGATTTAATTCTATCTAGAAACGTAACTATACTGTAATGGAACATTATGGAACATTATGGAATGTGGAATGGAACATTATGGAACATTTTGTATCCTATCCTATCAAGTGTATCATTTTCTATTATAGATTTAGGCACAGGGGAAAGAAATTATCATTTAAGCAAGTATGAAATGCAAAAGATTATCTGGTTTTACTCTATGAATGTAAGGATCGCCTCTCCTTCCAACTTAAGAAAGTACGAACTCTTGAAACGTGGTTGTTCAAAAGGATTCTTTTATTAAGCAGAAGTGACAGCCATCCAGCTAAAGCAAGATCTGAATACCCTTAGGCAAAGCAGTAGGATTAAAGTGGTAGAGACCCCTCCCTTTAGGTCAGAATGCAGATTTTAGCCAATACACAAGTGTGAAGATGTTTTCTTTACTATTTCCTATGAGAACCCAAACAAACATGCATTCTCACCATTTACTTTAAAGTGAGACAACCCCATGGCTATCATAAAAATTCCTGCAGGTAAAGGAGATCTCAGGGTTCTTTGGTGCCAGGATATAGGTTGTAAAGTATATGTTGACACAGGCGATGCTAGGGAATCGAATTCAAGTGTCCCCCCTCCTCCAACTGAATGGCAGTATCACTTTTAGGGATCTGACATGCTACCCTCCTTAGAAAGCGAAAGAGTCCACCTGAAAATATATATATATATATATATATATATATATATATATATATATATATATATATATATATATATATATACATATATATATATATACACACACACAAGATTTCATGATAGTATATTAACAAAGTTTGTTAGGATATTGGGAGTGAAATTTTCTCAGTAAGATTGGAGCCCTAACATGGTGTTTAGAGACCCATTCATTGTGTGCTGATGGTAAATGTTTCCAAGCAACTAAGTATTGGATTTTCCCTCTGTGGATCCTAGAATCAAGGATTTCCTTGATTTCAAAGTGTTGTTCACCTTCAATCATGATGGGAACGGGTGGTGTAGATGCAGGTGGTCTGAGGGATGAGATTACTTCTCGCTTGAGTAAACTAATATGGAATACTGGGTGGATTTGCCTGAGCGTCTTTGAAAGGAGTAGTTCAACTGCTACTGGATTGATGATTCTAGTGATGGGGAAAGGTCCAATGAACTTTGGCCCTAGTTTTTTCGATGGTTGTAATGATTTCAGGAATTTTATAGATAAGTATACTCTGTCTCCAACATGAAAAGGTTTGGGTTCCATCCTTTTCTTGTCAGCTTGAATTTTAAAAGCTTCTCTAGCTTCCTTTAAAGCTAGTCTAACCACTGGCCACATGTTTTGCAAATTATCCATCCACTCCTTAAGTGAGGGGATGGTGGGTTCTTCTGTGGGTAGTTCAGGCATGGGGCTGAAATCCTGGCCTGTTGCTACTTTAAAAGGGGTAAAACCAGTGCTTGAATGTACAGCATTATTAAATACAACTTCAGCAAAAGGCAAAAGTTCAGTCCAGTTATCCTGTTGAAAATTAATGAAACATCTTAAATAATGTTCTAACACCGAGTTCAAAATTTCAGAATTACCATTAGTACAAGGATGAAAGGATGTGCTCAACCCCTGGCCAGTACCAAGTAAGCCCAAAAATGCCCTCCAAAAGTTGGAGGTGAATTGAGCCCATCTGTCGGAGATGATCCTTTGTAGAGCCCCATGAAGTCGATAAATATGTATTAGGAATAATTTGGCTAAACTTTTAGCAGTTGGGATCTTTTGGCAGGGTATAAAATGTGCCTGTTTTGAAAATAGGTCTGTCACGACCCAAATATTTATTTATTTATTTATCAAATTTTTATACCACCCTTCCCCCAAAAGGCGGTGTACAGCCAAGATAAAAACCCGCAATATAAAAGTTAAAAACAATTTAAAATTATTAAATAGTTTGGCCAATCATCTAAAACACAATAACCCATTAAAATAATATTTGAGGCCAGTCCTGCTTGATGGAATAATAGCGTTTTAAGGGCGTGGCGGAAGGTACGGAGGTCGGAAATCTGACGAATCTCCAGGGGCAGCTCGTTCCAGAGGGCAGGTGCTCCCACAGGGAAGGCTCTCCCCCTGGGGGTCGCCAGTCGACACTGTCTAACCGACGGCACCCTGAGGAGACCCTCTCTGTGAGAGCGTACTGGTCGGTGGGAGGCTATCAGAGGCAGAAGGCGGTCTCGTAAATATCCAGGTCCTATGCCATGGAGCGGTTTAAAGGTGGCAACCAACACCTTGAATCGCACCCGGAAGACCACTGGGAGCCAGTGCAGCTCGCGCAGGAACGGTGTTACATGGAGCACCGAGTCGCCCCCATAATCACCTGCGTGGCCGCATTCTGGACCAGCTGGAGCCTCTGGGTGCTCTTCAAGGGGATCCCCATGTAGACAGTGTTACAGTAGTCCAGACGGGAAGTGAGGAGGGCGTGAGTGACCGTGCGCAAGGCGTACCGGTCCAGAAAGGGGCACAACTGGTGGATCAGGCGAACCTGATAAAAAGTCCCCCTGGCCACAGCCGTCAGATGATCTTCTAAAGACAGCTGAGAGTCCAGGAGGACACCCAAGTTGCGAACCCTCTCTGAGGGGGCCAAGGTCTCACCCCCTATAGTCAGTGATGGAACCAACTGACTATGACAGGACGCCGGAAACCACAGCCACTCGGTCTTGGAGGGGTTGAGCCTGAGCTTGTTTCTCCCCATCCAGATCCGTCCGGCCTCCAGGCACCGGGTCATCACTTCAAGGGCATCATTGGGATGGCCCGGGGTGGAAATGTACAGCTGAGTGTCATCAGCGTACTGATGGAAATCCACCCTGAAGCCACGGATGATCTCACCCAGCGGCTTCACATAAATGTTGAACAGGAGAGGTGAGAGGACCGACCCCAGCGGCACCCCACAAACTAGGCGCCTCGGGGTCGACCTCTGCCCCCCTGTCAACACAGACTACGTACGGTCAGAAAGGAAGGAGGAGAACCACCATAACACGGTGCCCCCCACCCCTAACCCCTCCAACTGACGCAGCATCATACCATGGTCGATGGTGTCAAAAGCCGCTGAGAGATCTAATAGGACCAGGACAGAGGAACAACCCCTGTCCCAAGCCCTCCAGAGATCATCAACCAATGCGGCCAATGCCGTTTCCGTGCTATACTCAGGCCTGAAGCCCGACTGGAATGGATCTAGATAGTCCGCTTCATCCAGGTACTGGGGAAGCTGTCGCGCCACCACACTCTCCACAACCTTTGCCACTGAAGCGAAGGTTGGAGACTGGACGATAATTTGATAAAAGAGCCGGGTCCAGAGAAGGCTTCTTGAGGAGGGGCCTCACCACTGCCTCTTTCAAGGTGACGGGAAAGAAACCCTCACTCAGAGAAGCGTTGACAATCCCCTGGAGCCAGCCTCGTGTAACCTCCCGGGAAGGCAGCACCAACCAGGAGGGGCACGGGTCCAATAAACATGTGGCCACGTTCAATCTACCCAGAACCCTGTCCACGTCCTCGAGAGTCACAAGGTCAAACTCAGCTAACATTCTCAAGACCCACCTCCATCATCCCATCCGGATCTACCCCGTCGGAGTCCAGACCCTCCTGAATCTGAGCGATTTTGTCATGCAGATATTGCACAAAATCCTCAGCCCTGCCCTGCAAGGGGTCTTCCCACACTCCCAGGTGGAGGAGGGAGCGGGTCACCCTAAACAGGGCAGCCGGGCGATTATCTGATGACGCAATAAGAGAGGAAAAATAGTTACATTTTGCCACTTTTTTTAATGTTTTTTTATTGTTAAAATGTAAACAAAAATACAAAGACAATACAAAACAAACAAAACTCCCACCACCCACAGCACCCACACAACATTCTACATATATACTTTTTGTCATCAACATTATATATAATATTTTTCTTTGCATAATAATAAGAAAATAATAAAAGGCGAAAGATTTATACGATCTGAAGAGAAACCAGAGTATTGGTACCATTGATGCCACACACGGTAATAGTCACTTTCTTCCTTGTCCTGGAGTTCCAGCGTCAGTCTATCCATCTCGGCACATTCTGTTATCTTTGAGATAATTTTATCTTTGGTTGGGAGTTGGTCTAATTTCCAATTTTGAGCAAATAGTAGTCGTGCTGCTGTCAGGATATGTATAATAAGGTATTTCATCTCTTTGGAGAATTGTGCTGTTGTCATGCCAAATAGAAAAAAATCTGGACTATCTTCGACTTGTAGATTCGTTATTTCCTCAATAATTTTTTTGATGTCTTGCCAATATTGTTGGGCCTTTTTGCATTTCCACCAAGCATGAAAATACGTCCCTTTTTTGGTTTTGCACTTCCAACAAAATGAGGGGGCGTTTGGGTAGATTTTAGCTAATCGAGCGGTGGTAAGTGCCATCTATAAAACATTTTGATGAGATTCTCTTTATACGTTGTGGCCCTTGTCATTTTAATATTTTGTTTCCATAATTTCTCCCAATTTGCCAATTGAATGTTATGGCCTATATCCCTGGCCCACGTTATCATGTTTTCTTTTACAGTTTCTTCTAATAGTTTGTATCTAAGAAGGTAATTGTATGTTTTGGTTATCATCTTTTGCTCCGCGCCTTGTAAGATCTTATCCACTTCATTTAAGTTGTTCGAGATTCCAAATTGTTTTTTGTCTGCTGTATATCTTGAGTGCATTTGGGTATAGGGCCACCAATCAATATTTATGCCACCGTTTTGGAGTTGGTGTCTTGGGATAAATTTGCCTTTCTGGTTTAATAGATCTTGGTATCGCATCATCTTTCCTATCTCGAGGGTATTTGGGTGTATCAATGCCTCCATCAGGGACCACCATTTTGGAATTCTGGTGTAATGATTTTTCTTGATTTCCCGCCAAATCTTAAATAGTGAAGCCCTAATTATATGTCGTTGGAAATACATATGTCGTTTGTCCGGTCCGTTCCATAGAAAAGCGTGCCATCCTCACATTAGATCAAAACCTTCTAAATATAGCATTCTTTTATCGTCCAATTTCATCCATTACTTGATCCAGGTCAGGGCTGCGGCCTTGTAATAGAGTCCCCAGTCTGGTAGTGCCAGGCCTCCTTTATCTCGTGAGTCTTGTAATGCTTTGATCTTAATTCTAGCCTTCTTTCCCTGCCATAAGTACGTCATTGTTAACTTGTTGAGGTTCTTAAAAAAGTCTCTTCCCGGCTGTATTGGTATTACCTGGTATAGGTATAATACTCTTGGCAGTATATTCATTTTTATAGAGGCGATTCTACCCATCAGTGACAGTTGTAGTCTATTCCAAATTTCCAAATCCTTTTTAATTTCTTTTAATAATTTAGTATAATTGTCTTCTTTAATCGTGGTAGCCTTTGCCATCAACCAGATACCTAAGTATTTTATCTTCTTTATTATTTGAATTCCTAATTCTTCTTCTAATTTCAACCTTTGTGTCTGAATCATATTTTTCGTCAGTACTTTCGTTTTTTGTTTGTTTATTTTGAGGCCCGCAACTTCTCCGTATTCCTCTATCATTGCCATCAGCCTGGGTCCAGATAGTGTTGGCTTTTCCAGAATAAAGATTACATCATCTGCAAAGGCAAGCAGTTTGTACTCTTCTCCCCGGATCTTAAGACCTTTGATATCTTCCTCCTTCCTAATTTCATTTAATAGCACTTCAAGTGCTATTATGAATAGTAAGGGTGACATGGGACATCCTTGTCATACTCCTTTCTGGATATCAAAAATTTGCGTCATATCACTGTTTATTGAGATTTTTGCTGTTTGATGGGAATAATTTTTTTTTTATCAAATTAAGAAATTTCTCTCCACAATTCATTGACTCCAATTGTATTATAAAAAAGGACCAATTTAGGTTATCGAAGGCCTTCTGGGCATCAAGTGAGATTAGGGCTACTTCTTTATCTATCTTCTGGTCATACTATTCCAAAATATTTATGATCGTTCTCAGATTGTTTTTGATCTGCCTCCTGGGTATAAAGCCATTTTGGTCTGGATGTATATATTTGTGAATTATTGCTTTGAGCTCTTTGCTAGAATTGACATAAATAATTTGTAATCCACATTGAGTAATGAAATTGGTCTATAGTTTCTAACTTGGTTCGGGTCTGTGTCTTCTTTATGTATTAATGTGATGATAGTTTCTGTCCAGGATTTTGGGATTTTAGCTGTCAGTAGTGCTGCATTGAATACTTGTAACAATGTTTCATCTATTGATTGTTGGCAAAGTTTATAGAATTCCGTAGGGATTCCATCTAGTCCTGGGGTTTTATTGTTCTTTTGTTGTTTGCGAGTTTCAATCAATTCAAACATTGTTATGGGTCGGTTCAAGATCTCTCTGTGTTCTTCTTCAAGGTATGTGATATTGGTTTTATGGAGATATTTTCTGATTTGATCTTCTGGGAGATCTTCCTGTTGGTAAAGTTTTTGAAAAAATGTTTTAACTATGTTTTTCTTCTCTAAATGTGTATGGTATAAAGTTCCTGATTCGTCCTGGAGTTGGTGAATAATTCTTTTTTCTGTTTGCTTTTTTTATTTGTAAGCTAACCAGCATCCGGTTTTATTTGCGTATTCAAAATTAGTCTGCTTTGCCATTCTTATTTTCTGTGCCAGTTCAGTTTTTGTAGTTAAATTCAATTTGTGTTTGGCCAAATTAAGTCTTTGTTGCACTGTCTTATATTGGGATACTGTTGTAATTTAGCTTCCTCTGTCTTGATTTCTTCCAATAGGTCATTCCTAATTCTCTGTTTTTCTTTTTTCCTTTTTGCCACATATGCAATAGTTAGGCCTCTAATGTACGCTTTCGTCGTATCCCATAGATTTTGTAACGACGTTTGGTCCTTTGTATTGATTTGGAAAAATATCTTCATTTCCTTTTCTATCATTTGTAAGTACTCTTTTTCCTTTATTATACTTGTTTCCATTTTCCATCTTTTCTGTTTTTGGAAATCTTTCCAAACTATTTTGATAGGGTTATGATCAGCCCATGTACCAGGCATAATTTCTACATCGTATGTTTCTTTGCTTAATTGAGGTGTCATCCAGGCCATGTCCAGTCTGGACCACGATTGATGTGGACCAGAAAAATATGTGTATTGTTTTACTTTAGTGTTTAAGTAAAGTGTCATGTAGACTCATTTCCTGTGCCAAATCCTTGAATGTTTGTGGTAATGTCTTCCTTTTGATTTTGTTTTTCCTATTGCTATGATAATCTTCTCGTTGATTTACAATCAAATTAAAATCGCCGACAATACAGACGTTTTCATAATCCAACTCTTTTAATTTGTCATGTAATTTTTTGCAGAAATCTATTTGGTTTCCATTTGGAGCATAAATAGCCACTAACAATATTATTTTCATTTCCAATTTTACTTCTATCATTAACACTCGGCCCTCTTAACCGTATGAATTAGTTTGGTTCTTATATGGTCTCTGACATATATCACCACTCCCCTTTTTTTGGAATCGCCTAAGGATGTATATATTGTTCCTAATTTTTTATTTTCAAGTAATTTTTTCTGTTGTTTTCTTATGTGTACTTCTTGTAATGTAATTATGTCCACCCCTAGTTTTTGCAGTTTGGTAAATATTTGATGTCTTTTGCTTGGTGAGTTTAGTCCGTTTATATTTATAGAAACAAGTCTTAATTCTTCTTCCATTTCTACTGATGTTTATTTGTCCTTACTTTTAAGTTTTGTAGTGTTTCTTGTAACTCTTTGTGTGATCCCCGTCGTCTCCTCCTTCTCCTGCCTTCCCCTCCTCTGTTCCCCATCCTCCTTGTTTGATGTTTGTACCTCTTGGTCACTGGAATTTAGTTCCTCTCTATTCTCTTTGCTTTCCTGTTTTCCTTCATATCCTAGGTGTTGGTCAACAAAGTCTTGAGCTTTTTCTATGGTGTCTATTCGGAATTTTCTTCCTTCCCATGAGATAAGTACCCCTTCCGGTATGAGCCATCTAAATTTTATCTTGAGCTTGTTTAATTGTCTTGTTAAGAAATTGTAATCTCTTCTCCTATCCCTGGTCCTTCTTGGTACTTGTTTTAATGTCAGAACTTCCCTCCCTTTGTACATAACTGTCTCCTCTCTCATTTTTTTGTATATTTCTTCTTTCATTTTTTCCCCCATAAATCTAATATGTACTTCTTTGGGGAGTTTGTTTCTTCTTGCATAGTTTGTGAAGGCTCTATAAATTTCATCGATTCCATTTCTTATTTCATCTTTATCTTTATGTGTCACCTTTGCCAATATTTCGACCATGGTTTCGCCCAAGTCTTCATCTCTCTGTTCTTCTATATTTTGAAACCTAAGGTAGAAGGATGCCTTCTCCATTTCAAGAAATGTCAGTGCGTCTTCAGTATCTCGGCTCCTTGTCGCTTGTTGATTTTCCATTCTTTCCAGCCTTGCGGCTGTGGCTTCCGTTTTTTCCTCCACTTTATAAATTCTCTGTTCATTCTCCGTAATGTTTTGTTGGATTTTTACTATCTTCTCATCTATATTTCTAATATCCTCTTTGATTTCCCCTACATCTAATCGCATTTGTTCATGATTCCTCTTGGTTTCATCATGGTTAAGGGTCATCTTATCTTCCATTCTTTTCATTCCCTCTTGAATCATTGCAAGGGCCACCTGTATATTTTGCATACCTATAATGGTATTAGTATTCTCTTTATCGATTCCCCTGTCTTCTGCTGTGTGGGGGAGGCCACCAATAATGTTTGGGTTGGGGATATCTTCTTAGTTGTTTTGATAGTGGTTGATGTGCTTGAGGTTGCCATGTCTATTATGTTTAGTATTCTTGTCCACAATTTCATAAAATTATCAATCACCTAGTTAATCTTTATAGGTTAAATATATAGTTATTATTGTGATATTATTTTAGAATACTTCTAATCAACAACATGATAGTATAAATAAGGTAGGTAGGAAGGAAAACGGGGGGGGGGAGGCAAAAGAGAAGGAAAGGACAAACTTTTAGCAATTCATTGATTATCTTATTCTTCAATTAATTACAAAGTAAAATATATTCCTCTAACAGTTTTATACTAATTCTAGTATCAGGTGAATATCAATTTCTATATTCTATATATACCCCTTTACCAATCAAGTTCTAATTGTCTTAATTATTATATTTCTATCAAGTTACTTAAATTAATTAACTTCAAATAAATAAACTTATCAACTATAATACGCTACAGTTATCTGGTTAAGTTTAAAAAAGCAAGTTATTCTGTTATCAATACTTAAGAAGAAAGGCTAATAAGTTGTTAAATATTATTTTACAATTCTATTACGTTGTGTGTATTGTAGTAAATTTAGTCCAAACCAGCAATGACCACTATTGTCCGTTGGTTTCTCTTTGCGGATTTATTTTATAGTCTTTTATCTTTTTTATTATTATATAGTCTTATTCTTCTTCCAATCAATCAATCACCGTTCTAGAGTCTGGATCGCCCTTTTCACGTTGCATTTGTTTCACTGTCCAATTTGGTCTGTATAATCCACTACGTTTCAACTTGTAAAATCAAAGTCCAAATCCAAATCCAAAGATATAATATAACTCCTCGTATGTTTGTGTTCACCGAATGTCCAAACTTAAAGGGAAATTACCGAATGTCCAAACTTTCGTCCAGTTGATCTACTGCTTTTTCTCTGTCCTGATTATGTCCAAAGCTATATCCAAATTGTTCGATATTTAAGAGTCATATAGTCCAGTTGATCTACTGCTTTTTCTCTGTCCTGATTATGTCCACAGCTATATCAAAATTCTTCGATATTTAAGAGTTGAATAGTCAAAAGCTCTGCCGCTTTATATCCTGATCTTCGAAAGAAATGTCACCATAAATGTCGGAAATGATGATAAATTGTAAAAATCCACACAAATAGGTTATTCCGTAGTTTGTCCCACCTCTCTCCACACTATCGCACAATCTGTTTCCTTCTCTAGTTGCCCGATTCAGCCCAATCACTCCAATCGACTCGAATAAGATCTGGTGCACTCAGTTTATACGGATCTGTCCAGAATCCTTCCTCCAGTCTCCAGCACACCACACTCCTCACTCTCTCTCTGTTCACTTCAATGTTACACGATCTATTCTTGCTCTATGTTTACCCAATTCAATCCATTCGATCCACTCGATCTTATCCACGTTAAAAGAATCCGATAGTATCGAGGTTTAGATCGTGCATGAGTCTAGTTCTATTTTTCGTAATTAACAAGTACCATCCTCACACTCTCTCCATACACTTCGGCTGCTCAAGTTTTCTTGCGCTGTCACCTTTCTGTTCAAAATGGCTCCGTTCCGATCAATCCTTCCATTGCCGCTTCTCTTGTCTCTTTTTCCGCAATTCTCTACCACCAGCGTCTTCTTCTTACTATGAAATGATTTTTGGGTTTTCTTAAGTTTTTTAGTCTCTTGTTGATGACTTCTTATCGTTATTGATCTTCGCTTCCCACTCATGCAGTTGTCAGCGCCTCCAGCCAGCCCCGGAAGGCTGGTTTTTCCTCACACTGGATTAAGGGATTTATCTTGTACCTTCGAAGGAGTTGCGATCTCCTCCGAGGTCCTAAGATGTTCTCCTTTAAACTATTGATCTCTATGTGATCAATAGCACCTGTTTCGGCTCCGAGTGTGGGATTGTTAGGAACCCAGGAACGGAGCCCCGTCCCTTTCGTTCCTAACGCGCTGAGGTCGCCGCCGGAAGTCTACATTTGCCACTTTTATTGCCACTAGGTAGGTCTTAATATAGGACCTTACCAGGGTTCGGTCGGATTCGGAACGGCTGGCCCTCCAACCGCTCTCCAGGTGTCTTTTCCAGTGCTTCATCTCTCTCAGCTCCTCAGAGAACCAAGACGCCAATTGAGAAAGGCGCCGGGTCAGAGACTGCAAAGGCACGATGCGATCCAAAGCCCCAGCGGCCGCCCTTTCCCAGGCCACCACTAGTTCTTTTTTTTTTTATAAATTGAAAAAGTTTTTCAAATACAAATTTTCCCCCTTTCCCCCCCGCTCCCTAACCCCCCCTCCCCCTCCCCTCCCCCCATGGCTTCTACAAGATGAAATCCAAATTAATATCACATTATATAATACTTTACCACCCTTTTACACCACCGCCTATGTGCTTAGCATTTCTTTCTAACATTATTATTATGTCCCCCATATACTATACAATTCAAACAGCCTTCGGCTATAAAACTATATAATAGATCCTAATTTGGCATTTATTCTGCTCATAGTCTACCCATTTCCTCC
Source organism: Pantherophis guttatus (assembly GCF_059756535.1). Classification (NCBI taxonomy): domain Eukaryota; kingdom Metazoa; phylum Chordata; class Lepidosauria; order Squamata; family Colubridae; genus Pantherophis; species Pantherophis guttatus. The sequence continues at coordinate 179,826,301 of NC_142063.1, read as the reverse complement.
ACCCCCATACATATATCTCTTAATTCAAATCTTTTAAGTATATTAATATCTAAGCATAACATCCCTTTTCCTAAACTAAGCAATCAGTAACGTTACCTATCACCTTGTACCATATCAATTTTATTTCACCCACTTTCCTACAGGTCTACCATACATAATATATATTTAATATCTTTATTTTTCTGCCCATATCACTAAAAGATAGTTCCATATATAAGTAAAACCCTCAAATGACTTTAAATTTGTATTCCATATAGTATCTTCTGTAATGTCTTTCAACTAGATTGTTAATTCCATCGACCATGTTAGGGTAACATCAAGTCCTGCTTCCAACAGTGTATTTAATATCTTCAATTACCATCTGCCCCCATCATTGATAAGTATTTCTGTATATAACCCCCCCCCCCGGAGTGACTTTATATTTATATTTATATTCCATATGGTATCTTCTGTGATGTCTTTTGTCTAGATTATTAATTCCGACAACCACATTAGGGTAACAGCCAGATCATCTGCATGCCCCAATTCCATAGTTCTCTTGCCTTGTAGCTCAACATATACGTAATCCATTTTTCAGAGAGTCCAAAATAGAAAGTTCCAATCCGGTCAATCACAGGCCATCTTCCACATCCCAAAAACACCAGCACTGCAGAGATCTGTTATTCTTGTCAAAATAGTATAAGTCTGTAATTTGCCTCAGCTGTATTTTCATGTATCAGCCTTCTATAAATCCCGCTTATTTTATTTAATCGTCTCTTAAATAACTGGCATTAATCTGTTGGCTAAAAAAGAATTGTAGTTTAAATTTTTTTAGTTTTGTAGAACCTGCTTCTTCTTTTCTTAACTTGTTGTGGTTTAGATCTCCACCCTGGTTGCCTTTCTTGGACTTGTATATCAGCTGATTGAATTACATGCTGGTCTTTAACTTGATAAGACATCAAATCGAGATCCAAAGCCGCCTCTCTTGTATTTATAGGTGATCCAGCTATAGCCTCTGAAGGAGAATCCAAAAGCGGCTCATCCAAAAAGCCCTCTATAACTTGTTGTTTTTCCATTACCTCCATCTCCATCTGCTTAGCCTGGGTTTCAATCTCTTGTTCATTTTGCTTTTCTTTATCCCCCTCCTGTATTCCTGACACTGATAACATATGTGGAGATGTTGGGCCCATTTTAAAAACCTTGTAGTAAAATTCTTCCGCTTTTTCAACAGTGTTTGATATCTTCTCCAGCGCGCTGCTTGGAGAATCCAAATAATGGGAAGTCCTTCAGTCTGTTTGCTTGACTGGGTGAATGTTTCTTTAAGAAACGTCCTTGGCCACTCCTCCCCTGCTTGGCTAAGCTCCAGTTCATTCACTCAGTCAAGCAAGAGACTGGGTTTTTCCTTGGCTCTAGCAATTTACTGAGGATTTTTCCTATTATTTGGATTTTCCAATTATTCTTCTTGATTCTGAGCGGTGTGGATTCACTGTCTATCATCTGCTGTCTATCTGACTGTCTGGTCTCTGTATTGCGGCGGAGGGTGAGTTAGACCTGGGTCTCCTTCCAGGGGGGCTCCCCTCCGTTTGCTAGACCTGCTTTATTCCTCGGAGTACTACCATCCAGGCAACTCTGAGTGATTTAAAATCGCCGCTGGCGCTGCGTTGGGATCCGGATTGCCAGAATTCCCGCCTCCGCCTTCCACACCGCTCCAACGATTTAAAGTGGCGGCAGGGGGTCCCTACATCGCTTCCGCAAACCCCTACAGCATTGCTTCGCCCCTTTTTCGGTCAAATCTACGGGCTGGGAGGCTAGTTCAGGCGATCATTCTCCTCGCCTTCGGTTGCTGTCATCGGCCTCAATTTAACGGCGCTCGGCGGCTAATCCGAGCCGCGCGCCCTTTTGCCTTGATTGACAGCTTCCCTCAGCAATTGTTTCAACGGCGCTCGGCAGCTGCATTCGGGCTGCGCGCCATTTTTGAATTGCCTGCTGATTCCCGCCATTAAGCGGTCCGGAGACAACGGCTTCAGCGACGATCCTGTCAGCCTTCTCTAATTATTTAGCCTCATATTCAATGACTGTGGTTGTTTAGGCGGCTAATTTAAAATGCACGCCAATTGCTGTTGAGGTGCTGCCCGTCCCTCATCTAGGGCAACGTTTCTGCATAATCTGAAGCAGCCCTTCTTTTTTCTGATCTACTGCGAAGCGGCATTGGGTGTTTTGACACCTACTTGGCCAATTACATTACCTGGCTGTCTCCTGTTGTTTGTTCCTGTTTAAAAAAAAAAAAAGAGAGAGAAGGAAATCAATCTCATCAGCCAGGCGCGCATCAACAAATCGTATTTACGACGCCACTTGGCGTGCCTTTTGCGCCTGGTGTGCCAAGTCTCTTCTGGATCCTACCACGGCATCTCCTTCGGATGTCCTTGTATTCCTTCAAGCGGGTTTGGACCGGGGTCTTGCCCCTAATACCCTGAGGCGTCAGGTGGTGGCTCTCAGCACGGTTCTGTCTCCTGTGGACGATCGACCCTTGACCCGGAATCCTCATATACGGACATTCTTACGGGGGGTGTCAAATCTCCGACCACCTACTGTCCATCGGTACCCAACTTGGGACTTGCCATTGGTCTTTTTTTTTTTTTATTGCAAAAGTTTTACAATTACATTTTCACCCCTTTCCCCCCCCCACCCCCCCAAACTTCCCAACCTCCCTAACCCTCCCTAACCCTCCCCTCCCCCCAGACTTCCCTATAATATACTCATACTCATAATCATAAAGAACCCTAATATAACACTTATATATAAACTTGAACCCCTCCCTCCCCTGTATAATTTTTCTCTTTACCTCATTACATTAAGAAATTTCCAATACATTATTTTCAAATAAAAGCTATTTGATACTTTCTAGTTTGATATTTGTTCTGAATGTATTCTATCCACCTTTTCCATTCCCACTCATAAGTCTCTTGTGAACAGTCTTTTAAATATGCTGAAATCTTTGCCATCTCTGCAAAACTAGCCATCTTCAAGGTCCATTCCTCAATAGTGGGCAAGGCTTCATTCTTCCAATATTTACCTATCAACAGTCTTGCTGCTGTTATCATATACAATATCAATTTTGTTTCACCCAATGTAAAACCCTTAACTATACCCAATAAAAACAGTTGTGGAGAAAATTGAATTTTTTTCTTCAAAACATTCTGCATGACCCACCAAATTTTTATCCAAAAAGCCTTAACTTTCCTACAGGTCCACCAAACATGATAATACGTAGCATCCAAACATTCACATCTCCAACATTTTGGCTGAACATTAGGGTACATACATGACAACTTTTTGGGATCTAAATGCCATCTATAAAACATTTTGTAGAAATTTTCCCTCAGATTCTGCGACTGTGTAAATTTAACATTCTGAACCCAAATTTTTTCCCATGTTTCCAGCATCACTGGTTCTTCAAAATTCTGTGCCCACTTAATCATACAGTCTTTAACTAATTCGGTTTCTGAATCTCTTTCTAGCAAAACATTATAAAGCCTTTTGATATGCATTGGACCTTTCTCTCTTATATGTCTAACCAATTCTTCCTCATGCAACATAATACCAGTTTTTTGGTCCTCTTTCCATCTCAATTGTAATTGATTATATTGTAGCCAAGTTAAATCAATCCCTTCGTCCAACAGTGTCTGCAATGTCTTCAGCTGCCATCTGCCCGCATCTGTAAAAAGAACCTCTTTATATAAAACCCCCCCGAGTGACATTATATTTGTATTCCACAAAGTATGACCAAGATCCAGCCATAGCGGTATTTTATAATCCCATTTAAGTCGGTGCTTCTTCCAAACTCTCATCAAAGAATCTCTAAGTATATGACTTTTAAATACTTTATCTACTTTGTCGTCGTAAAATAAGTAAGCATGCCATCCAAATTCAAGATCAAAACTTTCTGCATTCAATATTCCAGTCTTTTTCCTTCCAAACCAATCACTTGTTAAAGTTAAAGCTGCTGCATCATAATATAGCTGTAGGTTTGGAAGTTTAAGACCTCCTCTTTCTGGAACATCTTGCATAATTTTCAATTTCACTCTCGGCTTCTTCTCGTTCCAGACAAACTTATTCACTCCAGATTGCCAAACTTTCAATTGTTTATCACTTTTAAGCACCGGAATCATTTGAAACAAAAAAAGAAATCTTGGCAAAATATTCATCTTAACTGCTGCTATTCTTCCAAGTAGAGACAGCTGCAGTTTTTTCCAAGTCTCCATATCTTTCTGCACCTCTTGCCACAACACCTCATAGTTATTTTGAAACAATTTCATATTTGATTCTGCAACCTGAACTCCTAGATATTTTACCTTAGGTACAGTCTCAAAACCTGCCCTCCTTTCAAGCTCATGTTTACGATCTTGTGTCATGTTTTTAGCTATCATTTTAGTCTTTTTTGGATTCAATCTAAAACCTGAAACTTTACCATAGTCTTGTATAATGTCCTTCATCAAGATTATTGATTCCATTGGTTGTGATAGGGTAACAACCAGATCATCTGCAAATGCCTTTATTCTGTAATCCTCTTGCCTAATCTTTATACCTTTCAAGATATTAGAGTCCCGTATTGTATTTAGCAAGACTTCTAGTGTTAAAATAAATAAAAGTGGGGACAACGGACATCCCTGTCTTGTTCCTTTTTCAATTTTAAACTCTGTTGTCAGACTTCCATTAATAATGATCTGTGCTTTTGCTCTTGATAAATTGCTGAAATCGCCTGTATAAATTGATCCCCAAAGTCCATCTTTTTCAAAGTCTTTAATAGAAAATTCCAATCCACTCTGTCAAAGGCCTTCTCTGCATCCAAGAAGACCAGCACTGCAGGGATCTGTTTATTCTTCTCAAGATATTCCAATAAATCTATTACTTGCCTTACATTGTCCTTCATATATCTGCCCTCGATAAATCCCGCTTGATCATCATGAATCACCTTCTGAATTACTGGCATCAACCTGTTGGCTAGTACTTTCGCAAAAATTTTATAATCTGTATTCAAAAGAGATATTGGTCTATAGTTCTCTGGTTTTTTAGGACCGATTTGTTCTTTTGGTATCAAAGATATGTAAGCTGTTGTCCATGATGGGGGTATTTTACCCCCTTGCTGAATATTGCAAAATAAATCTCTAAGTTTTCCACCATTTCAACTTGCAAAGTTTTATAATACACTGCAGTCAAGCCATCCGTGCCAGGAGCTTTGGCTGTTTTTAACTGTTTAATTGCTACTATTATCTCCTCCTCTGTTATAGGATAATTCATTCTTTCCTTTTGTTGATCAGTAATTTTTGTAACTCTTTTATCGTTTAAATATTTTTCTATAAGTCCATTCTGCACCTCCTCTTTAGCATATAATTTAGTATAATAGTCCACAAAAGCTTCTTTAATTAATTTTTGTTGAAAGATTTCTTTCCCTCCAATATCAATACTATCAATAGTCCGTATACTTTGTTTTTTCCTCAATGTGTAAGCCAACCATCTGCCCGGTTTATTAGCGTTACAAAATGTGTTATGCTTCGCATATTGTAAGTTTGTTGCAACTTGTTCTGCCATAAGCATTTGAAATTGGTCTTTCAAAAGTTTTATAGCACTACGTATTCTTTCATCTGTTGGATTTTTAATAAGTAACTGTTCTTTATTCTTTATTTCTATTTCCAGTTCAGATCTTTTCTTTTGTCGGAACAGTCTATGTTTAGAGTTCATGTAGATAAGTACCCCTCTCATATAAGCTTTACTTGCATCCCACACAATTTCAATTGGGGTACCTTTATTCAAATTTATTTCAAAAAATTCTTTCAAATGCTTTTTAAGTTCTGTTATATTTTTTTCATATCTAAACAAATTCTCATTTAATCTCCAAGAACGTCTCTCAACCTTGTCCATCTCAATTTCTATCCATACTGGGCTATGGTCAGTCAAAGTTCTTGGAAAAATCTTTGTTCTTTTTGTCTTAACAAGTAAATCATCTGTCAACAAAATAAAATCAATCCTAGAGAAGGATCTGTGTCTGTCAGAAAAAAAAGTATAGTCCAGTTCTTTTGGATTATGTATTCTCCAAACATCTTTTAGTTCCATATCTTCTTTCATATCAAAAAAGGTCTGTGGTAATCTGATTCTAGACTTTGCCAAACTCTTTTTATCTAATTTAGAATCGATTACTCCATTCCAGTCTCCCATAATTAAAATAGATCTGTAATCCCATTGCAATATTTTAGTATGTAACATCTTATAGAAATAGTCCTGTTGTTGATTGGGAGCATAAATCCCAATCAGAAGAATTTGGCCATTTGCGGTAGACAATTCAATTGCTACAAACCTACCATCTTCATCTGTTTCTATAACTTTAGCTGTTAACTTTTTATTTACATAAATTACCACACCATTCTTTTTTTGCGAAGTTGAAGATATAAAATGTGTTCCTAGTTTGGAGTTTATCAAATATTTTTGATCTTGAGTTGTGATATGCGTTTCTTGTAAACAAATTATATCATTATTAAATTGTTTCAAATATGTAAATAATTTCTTCCTTTTCTGTGCTGAATTCAACCCATTAACATTCCAGGATAAACACTTAAGCATCTTCAGCCTCTTTCTGGAGCAAAGAGCAAAATAATTGAAGATCATCCGAAAGCTTCGATCTCGCTCCTCCCATAGCTCCAATCTCTTGTGCAGTACTCTTATCTGCCTCCTTGTCTTGTCTTTCCTGTTGTTGTTGTTGCTTTTGTTTAAGTAACTTAGCTTGAGCTCAAGTTATACGTTGATCCTTAACTTCAATCATCCGAACCGGGTCCAAGATTGGAGAAGATTCCAGCAAGGGCTCATCCAGAAAACCTCCTTCTGCACCTTGCACTTCTTCTAATTCCTGCTTAGACTGTTCTTGCAGTTCTCGTTGAGGTTGCTTCTCTTCACTCTCTTTAATCTCCAAAACTGTAGATGTACGTGGAGATGGTGTTCTTTCCTTGAGAATAGTAGTGTAGAAGTGCTGTGCCTTCTCCACGGTATTCAAACGGTATCTTTCTCCCTTGTATCTGAAAATTATGCCAACTGGTGCGTCCCACCGGAAAGATATCTGTAAATTTTGCAATTCCTTAACGAGAAAACCAAATTCTTTTCTAGCTTTCAGCATTTTAGGAGGTAATTCTTTATAAATTCCAATTCGTGAGCCCCCCACTTGTATGGAAGTGTAAAAGGATTTTTGCAGGATATCATTTCTTATTTCTCTATCTGTAAAATATATGACTACATCTCTAGGTAATTGTCTTTGTCTGGCCACCCAAGAGTTCACTCTGTAAATTTTGTCTATTTTGTGAAAAACCACATCTGGATTAACTTGTAAAATCTTAGCCAGGGCCTCAGAACAGACTTGTCTCAAATCCTGTCTTTCCTCCTCTCGAATTCCTCGAAGCCGTATAGCAAACTCCATTGCCCTGAATTGTATCATGACAATCTCGTCTTCAACTCTCTGCATTTTATTGTCAACATCAGCAATTTTATAATCATTGTCTTTCATCTTAACATTAACTTGTGATTTAAATTCTTCAACTTTAAAATCAACTTTCCCAATAAATTCTGCCAGGCCAGATGCCACTTCTGATATTTTTTTGGTCACCTTGTTTTGATTCTGTTTCACCATATCTTTAACTTCATTAATTTCCTGCATAAATTCCTGGTGTGATTTTTGAAGTTTATCATCTATCCCCTGATGTGATTTTTGAAGTTTATCATCTATCTCCTGTTGAGATTTTTGAAATTTATCATCCAAAGTTTTAGAAATAAATTCTTTTAAATCTCCCACATCAAATTCTTTTTTCTGAGTCTGTAACTGCTGAGCAGGGGGAAGTTGCGTTTCATGTTTATGTGTGGGGGATCCCCCCCCTGTTGCCTTCCCTTCCTGCTTCTTTGAAGCCATCCTGCCACGTGATCTAGTTTTTCTAAAGAGGGAAGTTCCTTTTCCTTTCCCTCCTGCACAAAGACTTCTAAAAAAGTCCCCCAGATTTGATCAAATAAAGGTTGAAGTAAAGCAAAGTCAAATTTTGAAAGGGAGAAATTTTCCAATTGTTTCTCTTATAACAAGTAAAGCAACTTTGTAGCAACTTGGAAACTTTGTAACAAAGCAAGATAACTTCACCAATCCACACTCGCTGGCTCATTAACTCTGAGACTAAACGCCATGTTTTTTCTAAGCACTTTCACTCATTCGCGTTTTCTCAGATTGAAAAGTCAACAAAGCGCTGATACTTGCGTTTCCAAGATTCAGGATTCAAATAGTTTCACTGTTGATTAAAGCTGGTTCTTTCGCTTTAAGTTTCCTGCAGCCGGCTTGTTCTGCAAAGGCAGAATCGTCCCACGTCGCCCGGAGTTTCAGCAGGTTGGGAGGGAGCCACGCCTGTTCTCTCCCCAGAAACTTCCCTGGGGGGTTACAGGGGCTCGACCTGTGCCCTGCGATCTCTCCTTCTTCAATCCTACGGATTTAGAAGTTTTCGAGCCGCTTCCTCGTCTCGGAGCGGCTTTACGGGCGGCGGGGCTGGCGGAGCTTCAAAGGGCGCCGCCGTCGCCGAAGACAGGGAAACCGGAAGTCCGGGACTTGCCATTGGTCTTATCGGCCCTCATGTCACCACCCTTTGAGCCTCTGGCTTCTATATCTCTTCGATTTCTGACTCTGAAAGTTGCCTTCTTAGTGGCTATTACTTCTGCGAGGCGAGTGTCCGAGCTGGCTGCACTGTCGGTATGACCTGACCTTTGTGTTTTCCATCCCAACAAGGTGGTGCTTCGTACAGACCCTTTCTTCCTGCCAAAAGTAAATTCTCTATACCACCGTGCCCAAGAATTGGTTTTACCGGACTTTTGCCCGGCTCCTAGCCATAATCTCGAACAACAATGGCATACCTTGGACGTTAAACGAGCTCTCCGTCGATACATCAAGCGGACTGCGTCCTTCCGTAAATCCGAAGCATTGTTTCTGTCTTTCAATCCTTCTATCTTGGGCATGAAAGTTTCACCATCCACGATTGGTCGTTGGATCAAGGCCTGCATCGTCACAGCGTACCGCTCCAGGAGGGGTCCTCTACCAGGAAGGATCCTTCCTCACTCTACCCGTAGCGCTGCCACCTCAGCGGCTTGGGCTACTCAGGCATCCATCCTTGATATTTGTAGGGCCGCAACTTGGACTACCTTGACACCTTTTGTTAGGCATTACAAAATTGACTCCTTTGCTTCGGCTGAAGCTTCCTTTGGTCGTAGAGTGCTACAATCTGTTCTGGCTGTTCCTTCCCGGGATGAAGCAGCCTCCCACCCTAATTCGAACTAGCTTGGGTATATCCCATTATTTGGATTCTCCAAGCAGCACGCTGGAGAACGAACGTTGTCTTACCTGAACGTTCCTTCTCTGCGCGCTGATGGAGAATCCAACCCATCCCTTCGGCTGCTTATAGCCAGGACTACTTTACCTTGTGTCTATGATTGTTTGTTTCATAACAGCACCGTCTTCTGTTGACCTCGCGAATGAACTGGAGCTTAGCCAAGCAGGGGAGGAGTGGCCAAGGACGTTTCTTAAAGAAACATTCACCCAGTCAAGCAAACAGACTGAAGGACTTCCCATTATTTAGATTCTCCATCAGCGCGCAGAGAAGGAACGTTCAGGTAAGACAACGTTCGTTTCTCCTTGATATCTCACTATTATACCAACTGGAGCATCCCACCTAAATGGGATGTTTTGTTTCTTTAGCTCAATCACCAAAAATCCAAAGTCTTTTCTGTCTTTTAACATCTTGGACGGCAGCTCTTTATATATCCAGATCTTCATTCCATTCATTTCTAGAGTGGAGTTAAAAGACTTTTGCACAATATCATTTCTTATTCCTTTATCAGTAAAATAAATCACCACATCTCTAGGCAATTGTCTTTACTTTGCCACCCAAGTATTTACTCTGTAGGCCTTATCAATCTTACCGAGTACTTCTTCAACGCTGACCTTTAAGATCACAGCCAGAACTTCAGCAGACATCTTTCTCAAGTCTCTGTTATTTTCCTGTATTCCTCTCATTCTGATCGCAAATTCCATGGATCTAAATTGCATCATTGTAACTTCATTTTCAATCCTTTGCTTTATATTATCTGCATTGTAAGTCTTGTGATCAGCTTCCTTCATTTTAGATTCTACTTCTGAGCTATTTTCTTGAATCATTGTCAAATCATTTTCAATTCTTTGTATTTTATTATCCAGATTATGAATCTTATAAACAGCTTCCTTCATTTTAGACACTATTTCTAAATTGATATCTTTATTCATCTTTAGAATTGTTTCTGAGAAGCTTTTCAAAGCTGTTACAATATATCGCTTCAGGTTATCATACTTTTGTTGAACCAACTCTTTAATTTCCTGTCTAAATTTTTCAAGATTCTGGTTCATAATCTCATCATGTCTTGCCATCTCCTCCACAACAAATTCCTTTAAATTTTTAAAACCATTCTTCTGCATCTGCAAGCTCAAAAATTGCTCTTGTGGTTTATAAATGGGGGAGCCCCCCCCACAGCTTGGTTGTCTGGCTTTGTCAGTTTTAATGCCATCCTGCCACACAAACAGACTCTTTTAAAAGAAAAAGTCTTCTCTCCATTCAATATCAATATCAAGTCTCTAAGAAAGGAAGAAGCACAAAACAGAAATTTTTCTCTTCCCTTGTAGCCAGCGCTATCGCTTCAGATACTTTGTAGCAAGTTAAACCATTCAAACGGAAAGACTTTCACTTTCAGCTTTCTTCTCAAGCCTCAGCCAGCCGCCATTTTAAACTTTTTTTTTCTCCTTTTCACTCTTTCTTCATTCTTAAAATCAATCATAGGGTTGTTGCAAATACTTGCGATTTAGAGTCCCAAATCCGGATTTCATCCTGCTTATTCAAGCAATCTGTTAGTTTTCGCTGATTAGGTTGGTCACATCGTCTAGCTCTGCAAAGCGCAGAGTTCTCCCGAAGCCCGGAGCAGCGGTGAGCTGGATAGGAAGCCTCATCCTGCTTCCTCCCCAAGAGTAAAAAAAAAACTCTGGGGACTTTGCAGAGGGCTCTACCTGCTCTTGCTGGCTCACCTCACATTTCCTTAAGGAAACGGAGTTTTTCGAGCCGCCTCCCAGCTGTAAGGGCGGCTCTTTACGGGCGGCGGGGGTGGCGGTCCCAAAAGACCGTCTAGCGACAACGGAAGCCAAACCGGAAGCCGCCACCACTAGTTCTTCAGTCGAGTCGTGAGCCAGAGCCTCAGGGAATGGCCTAAACTCCATCAGGAACCTATCCGGGACCATCAGGTGCCTGGGACGGAACCATCTAACTGGTTCCGTCTCCCTGCGGCGAAGGTTAGCAGTTTGAAAGTCCAGTTGGAGGAGTGAATGACCCTGACAAGGGCTCCGTGACTAGGTCCCCTATTTCTAGATCATTCTGCCACTGACCAGAGACAAAAATCAGATCCAGAGTGTGTCCCCCCATGTGTGTGGGGCCATGAATTAACTGGGTCAGGTCCAAGGCCGTCATGGAAGCCATGAACTCCCAAGCCACCATAGACGTTTCACCAACTGATGGCAGGTTGAAATCCCCCATAACCATAAGCCTGGGGGTATCAACCGCCACCCCAGCTATCACGTCAGGCAGCTCGGGTAGGGCTGCTGTTGCGTAGCAAGGAGCCAGGTACGCAATCAGCAGGCCCACCTGCACCGCCTGGCCCCACTTCACAAGGAGGGACTCACATCCGGCTATCTGAGGAACAGTGGCCTCCCTCAGATATAGACTTTCATTAAGAATAACTGCCACCACCGCCCCGCCCCTTCCCTGAGCCCTCGGCTGATGGAATGCCCGGAAACCTGGCAGGCACATTTCAACAAGGGTCACCCCCCCTTCTGCGCCCAGCCAGGTCTCCGTAATACCCACCAGGTCCGCATCCCCCTCTTGGATAAGATCATAAATGAGGGGGGCTTTATTTACCACGGACCTGGCGTTGCACAACATCAGCCGGAGGCTCTGAACAACCTGGAGAACGAGAAAAGCATTGGGGACTGGAGTGCGCAATCGCTCGAAGATAGCGAGTGCGCACTCCCCGAACATGATATGGCCCCCTGCTTCCGCCATATCTGCCTCTCCCACTCACAGTACCGATAGAACAGCCCTCCCTAAGTCGAGCCCCGGCCCCCTCCCTAACATCCGACCCTGTGTCCCTAATGCCACAGCCCCTCGCAGGGCCTGGTCTTGACCCAGGTGGATTACCCCCCAAACCCACCCTGGTCCCCCCCGAACCCCTTAAAATTTAAATTAAAAACCCACTTTAAAAAAACCCTCAGTCTCTTCTTTGCCGCATGCCATCTCTCGGGGTTCCAAAACCCGTCATCAAGATAGGCCCTCGATAACGAGGGCCAAACCTGCGAGAGGGGGGAATCTCGCAGAACATGGAGGTCATTCGCCAAATACATCTGACATCGGGGGGGGGGGTAATGACCCATGGCCAATAACCAGGAGGGTCAATTTTGATGTTATAACAGTCCGAAGGAACGCGATGCCGGCCTTCGATGGAACTCACAGGACCTCATCGCCCTCTCACGCCAATGCCGGGAGTAAAGTGCTGTTTTGATCCGGTAAGAGGTGGCCCAGCCCCCCTCTCACAGTGGCTGGCCAACCTGGATTGTCCAAGGCTGGAATTGAGACAGCAGCTGTGAACCCACTCCACCAAGACTTGCAACCCAGATGTAACTCTCCGTTCAATAGAGGGAGAAAGTGTAGACAAGTCAGTCCTCAGAGTCCGGAACAAAGTTCAGTCCGCAGAGACTATCAACAGGCCTATATCCAGGGAGGTCAAGATGGAACCTGACCAGGAGATATTGTCCAGCAAGCAGGAGCAGTATGGGACAGCCTATAGGCTTAGTCCCTAATAGAGCCTTAAGCAGGCTCCAGGGAGGTGGGAGGTAAGAAGGAGAGCAGAGGCAGCAAGTGCCACGGGGAAAAAACCCCTCAGTCATGGTCCGGCTCTCCCCAACCCCTCCCAGGTCTTTCTAATGGCCATACTGCTCACCTCGCCCAACCTCCATAAATCATCATGGAGGTCTCTGGGATGACCGAGGGGCCAAGCAGCACCCCCCAATCGCCCAGGAGGTCCAGTATAGCAAGCGAGCAGCTGCCACCCAACATTTTCAGCACTCCCACACACCGACTCTGGCGACTCCTTCCTTGCCGCCGCCAGCCTCCTCGCCCTCACCCCGCCCACCCTCTGCCCCTATAATACATGTCCAGGGTGGTTTGGGTCGGCGAGGATCCTGACGAGGGTGCTGTCACCGCCGCAGCGCCGGCACCGTCATCCCGGCATAGCCACCGCCGCCGAGGAAAACCTGTCGCCGCCCTTCCTCCTCTCGGGCCACTCACGTCGTCCCGCGATCTCCGCGAACCTCGGGGGCGTCTCACGAAACCAGAGACCCCTCAAAAAAGAGCTCGAATGCTCCTCCAGCCGGGCCAGGGCTGCAGCAGTCAAATTCAGCCCTCCAAAAGCCCCCCGGAGCCATAATTATCCCCCCCAAGATCGCAGACTCAATGGGAAGTCACCATCTTGGGGCATGCGCAGTAGAGTAAATAATTCACAATAACCTCACAATTCCACGATGAAATCCATAGCGATCTCTCTCCAAGGCGCTGAAGGTTCAGCTACCTTCTGCAATAGACCTGGGGATTTCCCCTGATGTCTTTTTGCTGCTGCACAAATGGGGCAGCTAGCTATATAGCTTTCTATGTCCTTTTTAAGCGATGGCCACCAAAATTGTCTTTTAATCAGGTGTAAAGTTTTGAGAAACCCCAAATGTCCAGCTAATTTGGAGTTGTGGCACCTTACCATTAAGCATAGTCTTTGGCTGGCAGGAACATACAACTTCCCCCCCACCCAAGCCAAGTCTTCTTTCATCAGACAGCTGGATTTGTTGTTCAAAAACCATTCATCAGTGGCCAATGCTTGTTTAAAATTTTGGGTGGTGTCATTGCCCATCAATGTCTCTTGGTTTGCCTGGGATCTGGTGACTATTTTGGCAGCTAGTTGATTGTTTTGTACTATGGGTTTGATTATGTCTGGCTTTGCACTATTGTATTGCAGTTTTCTGTTTAGCGCATCCGCCAGAAAGTTTTTTCCCCCCAGAAGATATTTTAGAGTAAAATCAAACTGTTTAAAGTACTGAGCCCATCGTACTTGTTTTGGAGAGAGTTTCCTTGGGGTCTTTAGGGCTTCTAGCTTTTTATGATCAGTCCAGACTTCAAAAGGAGTCTTACTACCTTCTAGGAAGTGCCTCCAGGTTAACAACGCCCAACGAAGTGCATAAGCCTCTTTCTCCCAAATGGCCCACCTTTGCTCAGTCTCATTCAACTTTTTGGATGTGTAAGCGCAGGGTTGTGGTTGGTCTTGCTCATTCTTCTGAAGCAGGACCGCTCCTATTGCCACATCGCTGGCATCTGCTTGAATGACAAATGGTTTCTCCGTGTCTGGGTGTTTTAGAATTGGTTCTGCCGAGAACAGCCGTTTAAGTTTTTCAAATGCCGCCTGGCATTCCATAGTCCAGTCGAATGGCTGCTTTGATCTAGGGTTGTCCTCCCTCTTTGTTTTTAAGAGCTTGGTGATGGGGAGGGCAATCTGAGCGAACGCAGGGATAAACTGGCGGTAAAAGTTGGCAAAACCCTGGAAGCTCTGTAACTGTTTACACGTGCGTGGAGGGTTCCAATCAAGTACAGCCTGCACTTTTAGAGGGTCCATCTCAACCCCCTGGTGTGAAATGCGGTGCCCCAAATAGTCAATCTTCTCTTGGTAGAATTCACATTTGGAAAGTTTAGCATAAAGTTTGGCAGCGCGGAGTTTGTTTAAAACTGCCCTGACTAGTTTTACATGTTCTGCTTTGGTCTCGGTATAGATTAAAATGTCGTCCAAGTAGACCAGGACCCCCTTATATAAATGCTGATGCAGCACTTCATTTATTAACTGCATAAACACTGCAGGAGTTCCTTGTAACCCAAAGGGGAGCACCTTGAATTGGTAGCAGCCAAGGGGGGTGTTAAATGCCATTTTCCACTCATCCCCCTCCTTAATTCTGACACAATAGTAAGCCCCCTTTAAGTCCAGCTTTGAAAAATTTTTTCCTTTAATAAGATGTGTAAGCATATCTTTCATAAGGGGGAGGGGATACATGTTCTCCACACTGATTGTATTCAGATTTCTAAAATCAACACATAGGTGTTTTGAGCCATCTTTTTTCTCTCTAAACAACACTGGAGCTGCGATTTTTGGTTGGGCTGGCTCGATGAAATACCTTGCTAGGTTTTTCTCAATAAATGTTCTCAGCTCTTCCAACTCCCTCGGTGACATGCTGTACATCTTGGGTTTAGGGAGTTTTGCGCCGGGTAAGATTTCTATTACACAGTCAGTGGTACGGTGGGGTGGGGGGGAGCTCATCTGAGGCTTTTTCGCTAAAAACCTCAGCTAAATCCTTGTATTCTATGGGTATGCCCTCAGTTGGTATGGCGTGACCAGGCATGGCTGTTTCTCGATTCTCTGCCCCCTCAGTTCCTTTATTGGATTCTCAGCAAAAGTCACATTCCTCTGGAAATTTATGATGCCTTGTTTCCAATTGATTTTTGGGTTCCATTTTTTCAGCCATGCAAGGCCCAGAACTAACGGCCATTTCATGCCAGGTGCCACTATAAACGTAAGCCTTTCCTCGTGGCTTCTAATGCCTATATGTAGAGGCTCAGTGGCAAAAGAAGCTGGCTCCCCTCCTGCTATTGACCCATCTAGTTGGCAGAAAGCAATGGGGGTTTTCAGCTTTCTTATGTTAATCCCTAACTTCCCTACTAAGGTTGGGCTGATCAAACAACGGGTGCACCTTGAATCCACTAGGGTGGGGATACTTATCTTCCTGTCCTGGTTTGGGATAAATAGTCTTAAGGGGAGGGTAAGCGGTTTAATTGGTTTGCTTACCAGTGGTTCATCATCTGGATCGCTTCCGAATGAGTGTGATTCCTCCTGTTCAGATGCCAGGGTTTCCTCCTCAAAGAGGGGAGGGGATGGGACTTCTACGGTTTCCCTGCTCCTCAGAGCAGTCTCCTTCCCACGCCGACCTGGTTTTGCATGGCCCTCCCCCGGTGGGTGGTTTCGGGCGGGCGTTTGTGAACAACACTCTGCAGCTCAGTGCCCCTCTTTTCCACACTTGAAACAGGCTGAAGATCTTGGAGAGAATGTGGTTTGGGGGGCTCTTGCTTCCATTGGGGTGAGGATTTCTTCCATGCTCGCCCCACTCGATACTGGTTTCTGGCCATATCGATCTCAGCTTCTTCGGCGGTGACATACCATTCATGTAGGTGATTCGGTACACCTCGGCCACGCAGGCATTGTATAGATCATCACTCAGCCCGACCTTGAAACTGCTCATCAAAATATCTTCCGGCCAGTGCACACAACATGTGAGGTCCCGGAATTCTTCAGTATGCTCTGCTACTGGCCGTCGCCCCTGCTTCACCACCTTAATGCGGTCGCGTGCTTTGCGATCTGCCAGTGGGTCTTCGAACTGACGTCGCAGGGCCATCATGAAGCGGTCGAAATCCCGCAGTTCTGTTGCATTGGCGTTATGTAGGGTCACCATCCATCTGGCTGCGGCACCCTCTAGGGCTAGGGTCACAACTCACACTTGGGATCCTTGGGTTTGGAAATCCCGCCCATACTCTTGCATGTAGGTTAGCACATGTGCCACAAAGAATCCTAATTGTTGCGGATTCCCATCAAACTTTACCCCAAGGGGGGGAGTTTCTCTTTCCAGTTGCGGGACCCTGGGCTGATTCAGAATGGGCGCCGGTGTGTGTGCTGCCTGGGGGGGGAGGGTTTGCTGGGTCTTCTCCCACTGTTGCTGCACCCTCTGCTCGATAGGCAGGCTCCAGAAGGGGGGTGCCTCCCGTGGCCTCATCCACGACAGCTATCCTTTGGTTGTTGTCCTGGCTCCCTTCGGATGTTGAGTTTTTCCAAAGTTTCCATCACCAATTGGGTTATGTGCCTCTTCAGATAGTCCTCCCTCAAGGGTGCTTTGGTCAGTCCCCCCTGGTCAGTAAGGGCTTCTAGTTCCAGTTTCCATCCCGGTTTTCGGTTGCCACGGTTGAGGGTGACTCCTCTGGTTTTCTCATCCCAGCCATCTTTCTTCCCAATGCCAATTGACCAGCGGGGCTTTTCAGGATTCTCCAGGGTTACCTCATCCTCTCCGATGGGGTGCACAAAACAGGCATCCGACTGGGTGGCGGTTGCTGTCTCTCCCCAGCAATCAGTTTCTCCTAGTTCTCTGCTTCGTTCAGACATGATTTGCAAGGTCCCCTCAGTAGAGCGAAGATTGCTTCTGTGGGTTGACCGTGTTACAGATCTTGCTTTCTGTAAGGATCGCCTCTCCTTCCAACTTAAGAAAGTACGAACTCTTGAAACGTAGTTGTTCAAAAGGATTCTTTTATTAAGCAGAAGTGACAGCCATCCAGCTAAAGCAAGATCTGAATACCCTTAGGCAAAGCAGTAGGATTAAAGTGGTAGAGACCCCTCCCTTTAAGTCCGAATGCAGATTTTAGCCAATACACAAGTGTGAAGATGTTTTCTTTACTATTTCCTATGAGAACCCAAAAAAACATGCATTCCCACCATTTACTTTAAAGTGAGACAACCCACATGGCTATCATAAAAATTCCTGCAGGTAAAGGAGATCTCAGGGTTCTTTGGTGCCAGGATATAGGTTGTAAAGTATATGTTGACACAGGCGATGCTAGGGAATCGAATTCAAGTGTCCCCCCTCCTCCAACTGAATGGCAGTATCACTTTTAGGGATCTGACAATGAAGAACTGGGTGGGCTAGTGGCTGGGTTGGAAACCCAATCATATACTGTAACCTTGAGCTAATTGCCTAGAGTTTTTCTTATGAGTACCAAGCCATTATAGTTTTTAAATAGAACATAACTTGTTTTATGATTAATTCAGCCAACTGTGCCTTAACTAATACATTAAAACGAATACAGTAAACGAATACACTGTGATTGATATATGAATGTTGCACTTCTAATATTTTACAGCATGAGTATCCTCTGCAAGTCATCTCACTTTTTGATAAGATGTTAGGATGGATTAATCTATATTTATATATCCTTTATGTAATGGGAAAATATCTTTGGAACATTTATCTTTTCAGTCAACATTTTTTATTGAATTATAAATTATTGTAAAATACAAAATACAAAGTAAATAGAAAAGCAGTTGGGAAGGAAAAGAGAAGTGAAGAAAGATAAGAAAAATAAGCATTGACTTCTGACTATCTTTTACATTAAAATAAGGCATTAACATCAAATTATAACTTTTTACTTTTTCATAATATGAACAAGCCATTTCTATAAAGATCTATCAATCTAATCAGTAAAACCCAAAGTCAGGTTTTCATTCTTTTCCACATTAAGCGGTCATAAGCGGTCTCCATGTGGAAACAAAAGTACTTATGTTCTTTTCTTTAATCAAAGTAGTCAATTTTGCCATTTCAGCCAACTCCATCAACTTCTGCAACCATTCGTTCATAGTAGGAATCAAAGTGGCCTTCCATTTTTGTGCATACAATAGACTTGCTGCAGTCAACATATATAGTAACAAAGTTCCAATTTTTCCCCAATTATTTTCCATTAAATTCAAAAGAAAAAGTTTTGGTTCCATTTTTATCTCCATTTTCAAAATTTTCTGTAGTAAAATATGAATCGTACTCCTTTTTTTTTTTGCTTTATCACTTGTCTACCATAGATGGTAAAAAGTTCCCTCTTTATTTTTACATGTCCAACATTCATTTGACATACCTTTATACATCTTAGATAACTTATCTGGTCTTAAATACCAACGATCTATCACCTTATAGAAATTTTCTTTTAGATTATAATTTAGTGTAAGTTTTAAACCCTTTCGTCCATTTATTTTCCCATTGTTCAAGCATCACATTATATCCAAAGTTCCTTGCCCACTGAATCATATAATGTTTTACATCTTCATTTTCCAAATTCAATTTCAATAACATTTTATACATCTTAGCAGTAATATGTTCATTGTTACCACATAATGAAATTTCCAATTCATTTTTAACAAAGTCAAATCCATAACTCTTTTTATCCAATTTAAATCTTTCAGTTGTTGGTAAGGAAGCAAACATAACCTTTTGATTCAAGTTTTTCCCTTGTCTTTAGTATTGAGTTGAAAGATAAAATTTTACAGTACGTCAACTAATCTGGCTTTGCCACCTTTTCTTTTCTAAAAAAGGCGTCCCCTTGGTGACGCCCAAAGGGGTAACTTTGTAGAGAGCCTTGTTTTATATTTATTCCAAACTCTTAGTATGGCACATCTAACAAAATGGTTATTAAAATCCACATTAACTTTACTTTTATCATACCATAAGTAGCCGTGCCATCCAAATCTTAATTCATGGCCCTGTAGTTCAAGTAACTTCTTATTCCGGAAGCTCACCCATTCTTTTGCCCAGGTCAAACAGCATGGATCAAAATACAATTTCATATCTGGTAGACCCAAACTCTCTCTTTCCTTAGCATGTATTTGGAACATTTATTATAGGAATGTCCTTATTTGGGACTTCCAGTTGGCGATTCGTGGCGATACGGAGGTAGGAGAGTGATTCTACTTTCCAACCCCGGATTTCTTCGTGTTTTGAGGACCCTTAGGGCGCAAAAGCTTGGAGAGCGTTGCGAACTAGAGAGGGAGTCAGGCAAGCGGAAAAGTGCGGGGCGAGCGCTCACCGCTTGACCAGATGCCTGTGTTAATCCCAGCACGATTGTGTCTGTCAGTCAATGGCAGACCTGAGGCTGAGATAAACCAACAAAGAGGAGGACGATTTAATAAGCTGAGCTGACAGGACGGCATGGGAGAATAAGGAGATTGTTTTGCTACAGTGGAGGCACAAGGAGAAAGACCGGTGGGTTGCTGTGAGCAATAATAAAGTGGAAGAAGTGCTGCCACCACGGAGAGAACCGATGGAGAGACTGATAGATGAAGATCCAGATTGGGACCGAAAAGGAAGGAAACAGGAAACACGGCCATTACAAGGAACAGACAGCAGAAGAGGAGTGACTAACAGAATTGAGAAAGGCGCATCGAGAGTATACTTGAATAACTTGGATTAATCGGAGGAATTGTTGTATTAGAACGGAGAAACAGAACGAGGACAGGAGGATTTGAGAATACCCGAGTTTAAAAGGATTGGAACTAAATGGGATTAACAAAGGGAAATTGTGCTAAAAAGTTATCAAAGAATACCTGAAAACAAAAACAATAACGAATTCCAATCGAATAAAGTGAAAGAACTGTGGACTTGCCCCTTGGAACATAACTACAAAGATAAAGTACCTGACTCTTGTTTTTTCTATTTCTTCTTGTGATTTACCCCCCCTTTTCACTGTTGATAGAGCAATTAATTAAGCAATTAATTAAGTAAATTGGATAGGATTGTGATACAAATCAATAATTGAATATTAATTAATTAGTAATATATGGATAACGGTTATACATTTTAATAGGCAAATAACTGAATAGTAATCGAAATATAGACTCCATAGCTGATAACTTTTTATTTTTTATATATTTATAAATAAGTCTTATTGTATAGAAACCGAAGATTTTCGGTAAGGTTAATTGAATCAACTAATTATAACTACAATTAATTAATTATAAGCTAATTAGATAAACTGGATACCTAGATTTAAATATTGATTAATATATATTGACTAACTTGCTTTTTATATATTATTTATATAATTAATAGTTTTTATATATTTGAATATAGATATTATTGTACAGAAATTGAAGATTTCTTGTTAAAATTATAGGATATTTTCCAGAGTGCTGCTCCCACTGTCCATAGCTGAGATCTTCCCTCAGATCTTGACACTAACTGAGTGAGAGCTGAACAAACTCTCCCTGTCAAGGCACGCCTCCAATCCCATAGTCCTCCAGTCTATCACTCAGTTACTGACAAGAGCTGACGTGAATTTCAGAGCTGTGGTAATTTGTGGTTAATTTCTTATTTTCTTATCTTCAGCTACTCTCCCTATTTCTTCTCCGTTTAGGCTTTTCCTTTATTTTTGATTACTGTTTGCGCGTTTTATACATCTGTGACTGGGCTGCTGGTTGCGTGTGGTATGTCTGGGCTCCGGGCCGCCCGCGCCTCAGAAGATTGCAGCCGCCGGATTCCGACTCTTTGGGGCAGATCCGGCTTCTATTTAGTGGGCTGGGCGCGCAGGCTTGCCGCTATTGCCACTGCTCTTTAACTAGTTGTCGGCGGCTCCGGGGTTTGCGTCACATTGAGCTCCCCGTGCTTGATCCGTGGACCGGCGAAGTTGAAGGCTGCAGCTTGGCGCGCAGGCTTGCCGCCATTTTTCAATCGACCTGAGATCGTAGCTGCAAGAGATCGCCATTGCCGGCTTCGGAGGTGCGTCACTCCGGCGGTGCGCCCTCCGCTTCGGATCCAACCTCCTGCCAATCAGCGAGGAAGGTGGTGAGCAGATCAGCACTGCAAAGGATCGCCCTAGTTCATTCGGTGGCGTTAACCATTTCATCCCACCTCTGACTTTCGGCCGCTGCGGGCGCCATTTAGAGTGATTGGAGCGTCCGCCATTTTGAGTGCATCCATTACGTCACGCCCTCCATTTTCTTGTCGGCTGGGCGGAGTTTTATCTCTGGAGCTGTGGTTAATTGCGATCCTGCTCATTTGTGCTTGTTTCTGTTGGGAGTCTGGAAGTGTCACTCACTCCTTATCATCCATTTGGACAATTTCTGGCCGGGCATTATCATCCTCTGTCTAGAGGTGTACAGTTTCTGTAAATAGTTCCTTTTATTAAAAAAAAAAAAAAAAACTAATTACCTTATAAGCGCTTCCGTTGATCTCTATTGGAGTCTAGCATTTGGCATGGCTGACTCTTCACTTTCATCAGATATGGAACTTGAATTGAGTCCAGTCCACCGGCCATCTAAGCGGGCTAAAAAGTCTTCAGGGAAGCGGCCTGAATCTTCCAGCCTCAGTTCCCATAAGACCAAGGCGTCCAAGGGGCTTGATAAAGACGCCCAGCGCCGGCATAATGCCCTCAAGCGTCAGTGGGACAAGGCACGTCGGGCGGCCGTGGCTGAAGTGGGCCTTGACACCGGCGCACCTCAACGTGCTGCCTCAACTACTGTGGCAGGGGTCTCCCCTTCCTCAAGATCCCCAACCTCGTCACCAGACCGAGATATGCAAGAGTCTGCTCAACCGGTCCAACCATTACGGCTGTCTAAAGGTGTGTCCCAATCCTTGCCAGATGTGTCTGGAGTGGGGATGTCCTCCTCGTGGAGGCATTCTAGTAGATTACCCGAGGCTACGTTTACTCCGACGGCGGCTGGCCTTTGTGATCCGGATGGACCTCCTCCTCCAGTGCCAATGGATCTGCAAGCCTTCCTCTCTTCGGCCTTTTCATCCTTCCTAGCAGCCGGTCTTCATCAGGCTTCACAGGCTCCTCTGTTGCCTTTGACAGGGCAGTCTACCCAGCAACATCTCCAGGCTGCATTGCCCCAGTTTGCAAGGAAAACTTCTGCTTGCTCCCGGGCAGACTCTGACCAGGGAGAGGAATGCCCCGAGGACATTGAATTTTCGGACGATGAGGGCTTACCCCCGGACAATCCAGCCTTTATAGGGTTATTTCGCCCTTCCATGTTTAAATCACTGTTGCACAAGGCTCGGCTTACAACCAATTTGAGCACACCGGTTCCTGACTCGTCGGGTGCTTCGACTTCCACGGGACCTCACGACGCCTTGTTCCATTCTGCTAAGCCGGATAAAGATGACATCCCGTGCCCCCGACTGTTCCTGGACGTATTGCAGGCTCCTTGGGGTCAACCTGGGTCATTGACCTCACCCAGTACTCTTGACAGAAAGCTGTACTGCTCCGCACCGGACCTTGAGGAACTTTTGACGCTTCCAACAATAGATACCCCGGTGGCATCTTTGTCTTCCAACTCCATAGTCTCTACTGACTCTCTGGATGGGCTAAAGGCGGAGGACCATCGGGCGGAATTGGCTTTTCGCAAATCGCACCAGGCTGTTGCCTGGGCGATCAGAACTGCGACTGCAACTTCTTTCTTTAATAGAGCCTCGCTCATATGGCTGAAACAGCTTCAGCAGCGCCTTTCGCCGGAGGAGACTAGACTGCATCAAGATATAAATAAGATTGTCGCTGCCACCGAGTACTCAGCGGATGCTTCGTTGAATTCGGTGAAGTTTGCATCCTGTGCTCTTGCATCCACTGTCTCCTCCAGGCGCTTATTCTGGCTACGACACTGGAAGGCAGACCTCAAAGCGAAATGGAGACTGGCATCTGCGGCGTACAAGGCTCCCAATTTGTTTGGTGCTGCCCTGGAACCATTGCTGATTGAGGACAGAGATAAGCGGAAGGTGCTTCCATCTTCTTTCCGCCGCTCCGAGAGGCGTTACATGCCCTACAGCCAGCGTCAACCATTTCAGCCCTTTCCCAGCACTTGCGGTTCTTTCTCCCGCAGACCCTCGTTCTCTGGACCCAACTGCTCCCAGGGACGAGATTCCTTTCGCGACCGCGGCAGATTCCAACAACAAGCAAAGCGGCCCTTTCGCGATTCCAACTACGAACAGTCCCATAGAGGCAAATGACTCGCTATTACCGGGCCCCATCGGCAGACGTCTTCAATCCTTCCATCGCCAATGGGCCCTTTCAACTTCGGACTCTTTGGTGCTGCGCACCATTTCTTCCGGACTCTCTATCGAATTTGTGGGACCTCCACCGAGTCTCTTTGTGCCTGGTCAAGCTCCGACTTCTCCTGATTGTTATGCTACAGGAGATTGCCCACCTACTTCACATCAAAGCTGTAGAACCAGTCCCGACATCTCAGCTCAAGTCGGGGTTTTACTCGACACTTTTTCTGGTCCCCAAAAGTTCGGGAGGCTGGAGGGGAGTCCTGAATTTGAAACTCTTGAATCTGTTGGTTCGTTACCGCAGGTTCAAGATGCATTCTCTCTGGTCCATTCTGGCGGGGGTGCGACTGGGGGACTTGCTCCAGTCGGTGGACTTAAGAGAAGCCTACATGTCCCGGTGCACCCGGTTCACAGATGCTATCTGAGATTTGAATACGATGGATGGCATCTCCAGTACAGGGCTATGCCCTTTGGCCTGTCCTCCGCACCCCGCACCTTCACGAAATTGGTGGCGGTGGTGGCGGCCTCGCTGTGACCCCTTGCGGTGAGACTAATGTGTTATCTCGACGATGTGTTGATTCTTTTGTCATCTCGCGATCAGGCATCACGCGACAGGGACCTCGTTCTGGACGCTTTCCAACGTCATGGGTTCTCGATAAACGTTGAGAAGAGTCACCTGGTTCCTGACACAAGGCTCATACATCTTGAGGCACTAATAGACTCAATCAAAGGACGGGTGTTCCTGTCCCCGGACAGGGTTCAGAGCATCTGTGACTTGATTCAGAAGATCCGAGGCCTGGAACGGGTACCACTGATCCATCTAGCACAACTGCTCGGGAAAATGGTGTCCTGTTACAACATCGTTCCGTGGGCATGCAGACACTCCCGAGCATTGCAGTGGTTCTTTCTCCCATTCCAGTGGTCGGGCCGGTCATCGTCGAGACGCAGGGTGTACTTACCTCCTCAGGTCCGTCTATCACTGGATTGGTGGACGTCCCCGGCGCTCCTCAATGGCTGCGACTTTCTAGAGCCAGAGAGACTTACCCCGACATCAGACGCCAGCCTGCGCGGTTGGGGAGCCCACCTCGGCAATCTGGTAGCGCAGGGCCAGTGGTCACTCACAGAACGCCAGAGCAGCATAAATCTGCTCGAGTTGCGGGCAGTCAGGTTGGCCCTCTTGCACTTCAGGAGGTCGGTGGAGGGCCACCACATTTTAATCCTCACGGACAACACAGCGGCCAAAGCGCACATAAACGAGGGGGACACGAGGTCCAGAGCCCTCATGTTCGAAACGGAACATCTTTTCAATTGGGCGGAACACCACCTGAGATCGATCCGGGAGGATCACATTTTGGGGGTGGACAATGTACGGGCCGATTGGCTCAGCCAGGAACAGCTACACCCTCGGCTATTTCAAGAACTTTGCCAGCGGTTCGGGACCCCGGTTATTGACTTGTTCGCCACGCGGCAGAATTCGCAGCTCCCTCGCTTCGTGTCCCGGTATCATGATCCCTCGGCAGAGGATCGCGATGCTCTTCGGTGTCAGTGGCCCAGCGGACTACTCTACGCATTCCCACCCATTCCACTTCTGTCCCGGATCGTGAGGAAACTGCTGTCGGAGAGAGCAAAACTGATCCTGGTGGCTCCCAATTGGCCACGCAGGGCTTGGACCTCGTCTCCCTCTCCGTGGTCGAGCCTTGGGTGATCCCAGCTCACCAGATAGCTCTTCGCCAGGGGGCCGTTTGTCATCCGGAGCCCCAGTGGCTCCAGTTGGCCGTCTGGCATTTGAACACATCCTCCTAAAAAGGCCCGTTTGTCAGACGGCATCGTTGGAACCATTCAAGCGGCTAGACGTCCTTCCACGTGTCGAATTTATGAAGCTTCCTGGAGAGCCTTCTGTGCTTGGGGGGCTACGAGGCATGTGGATTCCACCTCTGCGACAGTTGAAGAGGTTTTGGAATTTCTGCAGGCGGGACTTGAAAAGGGATTAGCTCCCGCGACGTTATGGCGGCAGATGGTGGCATTGTCCACCATTTTGAAATGCCCTCCTTATGACTCTCTTTCTCATCACCCACTTATCAGAGGATTCCTTCATGGCGCTACGAACCTGTGTCCATTCCAGGTTCACAGATACCCGACCTGGGACCTCTCTCTTGTTTTACAGGCTCTGGTTTCTCCACCCTTCGAGCCTTTGGCTTCGGCTTCCCTGAAACACTTGTCACTCAAGGTGTCGTTTCTTCTGGCCATCACCTCCGCCCGGAGGGTGTCGGAGCTCTCGGCTCTATCGATTCGGGAGGACCTTTGTATGTTTCGAGATAGCATAGTGATTCTGAGACTCGATCCTACGTTTATTCCAAAGGTGAATTCCCTGTTCCACCGGGCGCAGGAACTCACTCTACCGGACTTCTGCCCGTCTCCCCGGAACTCTACTGAACGATGCTGGCATAAGCTAGATGTTAGACGGGCACTTCGCACCTATATTCGCCGGACCACCACCTTTCGTAAGACGGAGGCCCTTCTGGTCTCGTTCCACCCGGCCTCCATGGGCCAGAAGATATCATCGGCCACGGTGGGCAGGTGGCTCAAGGCGTGTATCTCTTTAGCGTATGAGTTGTCGACGAAACCACTCCCGGGTCGCATTCTACCGCACTTCACCCATAGTGTGGCCACTTCTGCAGCGTGGGCGACACAGGCTTCTGTGGAGGACATCTGCCATGCTACTACGTGGTCGTCGGTGTCGCAGTTCATACGTCACTATAAGATTGACTCATGCTTTGTCGGACGCCTCCTTTGGTCGGCGTGTCCTACAGAGTGTCGTTTTAGACAGGGGTTCGGAGGCAGCCAGTCTCCCGCCCTAAACCTTTGAGCTTGGGTACGTCCCAGCTATGGACAGTGGGAGCAGCACTCTGGAAAACGGACGTTGACTTACCTGAACGTCCCTTTTTGGAGTGCTGCGACCACTGTCCATTTCCCACCCAGTTGTGTTTTTTTGGCATTTACGTTTTTCTTTCAGACTGCCTGCCTATGTTCCAGCCTGGAGAACAGTTCCTTATTGACTTTCCTGTCGGATTTGTTGTGGTGCCTTGCTGTTCCTTCGTGATAGACTGGAGGACTATGGGATTGGAGGCGTGCCTTGACAGGGAGAGTTTGTTCAGCTCTCACTCAGTTAGTGTCAAGATCTGAGGGAAGATCCCAGCTATGGACAGTGGTCGCAGCACTCTGAAAAGGGACGTTCAGGTAAGTCAATGTCCAATTTTTGATGGTGAGCTCATCTCTTTGTAGAGAAAACAAAACATAAGAAATACAGGAAATATAAGGTATAGAATTATAGATACAAGCTTTCTTTGGGTACGATTAAAGCCACTCTTAATAACACTAGAGATTAAGATAGCGACAGATAAGGAGAATAAGAAAAAGTAAAATAGGTAACACCAGTGGATGATAGTTTGGAGGAACATTGAAAGGATAGTGAGAGATCAAAAAAGGATCCTGAAAGAGATGGCAAGCCTTTCCACAACAGTGCTAAGAACAGGAAAAAAAACTACGTCAAACCCTACAATTACTATGGCCTCACCTGCAACTCAAAGATTGACAGAAGGACTATCAAAAACCGAAAAATCTATGGTAATCCCAACAATGCAGGCCATGCAATCCACCCTTACACTGATACAAGAAATGATGGTGAAAATACCAGAGAAAATGTCCAGCAACCATGATGAACTAAAGATAGACATCCAATCTTTAGATTGTAAGATGAATGACATACAAGAGACAATCCATAAAAATGAACAAAAAATAAAGAAAGTAGCAATTAGGGTGGAACAAAATGAAAAAAAGCTTGAATCGGTAGACCAAAAATTGATGGCTCAAAACAGAGAACTTGAGGATTCAATCATTCAGTTGGAGATGGACCGGGCGGCTTTCTATTTGGATTCCAAAACGTAATGGAAGGTAGAGAAGAAGATTTGGGACAAATGATGGCGGAGTGGATTGCTGAGGCCCTACAACAGGATAAACAGGAAATAGTAAACCGCTTAGAGAGGGCTGTATAGCACTATGAAGCAGTATAGAAGTCTAAATAAAAAAAATAAAGGAGTTGGATGAAGTGTATTGGGTGCAAACAAACTACTCCAGAAGGCATAAGCTCCCAAGGGAGGTCCGCATTAGATTCGCTAGAAAAAAGTCCAAGACATATTGTACAATATAACAAGGGAAGAGCCGATGATCTACAAGGGGAAGGAAATGACAACGCTGAAGCAAGTTCCTAGGAGAGTGAGGGAACTACGAAGAGACTATCGATTCCTAGCCATGCAACTAAACAAAAGAAACATCTTGTTTAGATGGATCCTACCAGAAGGCATGCTAATTACGTGGCTCAGGAAAAAAATCAAGATAGATAGTCTGGTAACTGCACAAGACTTCCTAAACCAATTAGTAGGGATGGAAGAGGAACAGAGCAGCAAGGAAGAAACTGAAACGGCAGCCCAAGAAGAGGAAACCCCCCATCAACAAGACTCCGAAGAAGGGTCCCTGGAAAAGAAGGAAACAGAGGAAAAAGAAGGCAAGGACACAAAAGGAAAGAAACCAAGAACTCAAAGAGCCACAAGAGCAAACAAAAACCAACTCCGCCCAGGGAAACCAGAAATGGAAGAATGGAAATTAATATTGATAAATGTTAACGGACTGAATGAGAGCAGAAAGAGGAGACAGATACTCACAAAATTAGCCAAAAGAAATGTTGATATTATATCCAGGAAGTCCATATAAGAAAGCAAGATGAAAAATACCTAGAATTCAACAAATTAGGGAAAACCTTCACAGCGTTAGCGGGGGAAAAAAAGGGGGAATAGCAATATATATTAAGGGAGGGATTGTCGCGGAACAAAAATATGCCGATTCCAAAGGAAGAACGCTAATGATAGAGATAAAAAAAAAGGAAAATCATCAATACTATTGGTAGCCATATATGCCCCAAATAAAAATCAGGGAGAATATTACAAAAAACTGCATGAACGAATAAGTAAAATGGAATATAGTAATATCTGCATAGTGGGCGATTTCAATGGGATAACGGATATTGATAAAGCAGCAAAGATAATAAAAAAAAAGATAACAGCAGCAAAGATAATAAAAAAAAAAGAGAGAGAAGCTACCCAAAACCTTTTTTGATTTAATAGAGGAACTAAATTTAATAGATATCTGGAGGACCCTACATCCAAGCAAGAGAAAATACACCTTCTACTCAAACCCCCAAGCATCATAGCCTAGAATAGATATGATGTGGGTTAGCAAAAAATTGGGATTGGAAATTGATTCCGCAGAAATTACTCCAAATATATGGGCAGATCACAATCCCCTAGAAATAAAATGGAAGATCCCACAGAGAAAAAAGTTTAGGAGATGGAGACTAAATACACAAAGTCTAAGAGAAAAGGAATACATAGAAAAAATTATGGGAGAATTGAAACTATTTTTTAAAGAAAATGAAAACCAAGAAACATCCCGAACAAATTTATGGGACACAATAAAGGCATACTTAAGAGGGTTAACAATAACATACAATGCACATAAGAATAAAGAAAAACAGAAGATGCAAAATGCCCTTCAGGAAGGAATTGGGGATATGGAAAAGAATTTACAGGAAAACCCAGGAGATAAGGCAATAAAAGAGAACTTGAGAATGTTGAGTCATAAAATGAATATACTAGATCAGGAGGAATTGGCTAATAAAATTAAACAATCCAAACAATATTATTTTGAAAACGCCAATAAGCCAGGTAGGTGGCTGGCCTACAAGTTAAAGAAAGAAAATGAAAAACGGATTATCGAACAATTGGAAGATATGAGGGGGAATCTACAAAATAAAGAAGAAGATAAGCTTGAAATTGCCTGGGAATACTATAAAGAGCTCTACAAAGAGGAGGAGGTCCCAAGAGAAAAGATTGAGCAATATATATCAGAGGAAGAATTTGCACTGGTAGGAGAGGAGAGAAGAGGGAAGCGCTGAATAAAGAAATCGCGATAGAGGAACTAAAGGCGGCAATCGCAAAATTAAAAAATAATAAATCACCAGGCCCAGACGGTCTCCCAGGAGAAACATACAAAAAATTAGATGAAATATTATTACCAAAACTGCTGGAGATATGCAACAAGGCATTATTGGAAGCTAAAATACCTGATTCGTGGAGGGAAGCATACATTACATTGCTGCCAAAAGAAGGTACCGACCCAAAACAAATAAAAAACTATAGACCAATCTCCCTTTTAAATTCGGACTACAAAATTTTTATGAGTATAATGACTGAAAGAATGAAAAGAATATTAAATTTTATGGTACGCCCAGACCAGAATGGCTTTCTACCCGGCAGACAAATTAGGAATAATATAAGAATAGTTGTAGACAGTTTAGAATATTATGAAGCCCACCCAGAAAAGCAAATGGCCTTAGTTTTCTTGGACGCCCAAAAAGCATTCAACAACCTTAATTGGAAGTTTATGATAGAACAAATAAAAATAATGAAATTCGGAATGAACTTTGAGAGAATGATAAAAACAATTTATAATCAACAAAAGGCAAGAATAATAATAAATGGGGATATGACCAAAACATTCCAAATCAAGAAAGGAGTAAGACAAGGGTGCCCACTATCACCACTACTATTCATCATGGCCTTGGAAATTTTGTTAAACAGGATCAGAAATAATAGTGAAATAAAAGGTCTAAAGATCAAGAGAGAGGAATATAAAATGCAGGCCTTTGCTGACGATGTAGTGCTGATTATGGAGGAACCATTAGAAATGGGCCAAAAAATTCTGGAGGAATTAGGAAGATACAGTGAGGTGACCGGGTTTAAATTAAACAAAGCAAAAACTAAAATGTTGGTCAAAAATTTGACAGAAAGGCAAAAGGAAGAACTAGAAAAGACACTGGATTTACAAATTGTTTAAAAAATTAAATATTTAGGAATTTGGATAACATCAAGATGCTCGGCCCTGAAAGAGGATGATTATATATCATTGACAAAAAAAAATCAAACAGGATCTGGAAAGATGGGGGAATTTGCAACTATCACTTTTGGGCAGGATAGCATCAATAATGATGAATATCCTGCCCAAGCTATTATATTTATTCCAAACTGCACCGGTCACTTTAGATAATTTTTTTTTTGTAGAATTGAATAAGATCACCAGGAAATTTATATGGAGAGGGAAAAAACCCAGAATCTCACTTCGATCATTACAGGATAATAGAAGTAAGGGAGGCTTTGGACTCCCAGCTTGGGAAATCTATTATAAAGTGGCCAACTTAGTTGGGATAAGGGTATGGGTTACCCTAGAAAATAAAAGAATTTTAACCCTGGAAGGGCATGACCTACAAAGAGGTTGGCATGCCTACTTATGGGACAAGAAAAAGAAGAAAAAATCATATTTCCACAGACACAAGATAAGGGATACGTTAATACAAACCTGGGAGGAAATTAGACAAAAACAATATATGAAGGTTCCGAATTGGCTTTCAACAATGGAAGCCATGATATACCCCAACACGCTAGAAATCAACAAAATGTTTAGGTACAAAGAGCTCTTAGATAGCTGTGGAAATCTTAAAACCAATGAATTATTAGGAGAACAGGGCATCCATATCGACTGGTGGCCATATTTGTAGATTAAATCTAGGCATCAAAAAGACAAGGAGGAATTTGGAATAGAGATGGGAACAAATGGATTTGATAAAGTATTGATAGGCCCAGAAAAAAGAATATTAGCCAGACTATATAATTACCTATTAGAATAAAATAGGGTAGAAGAGGTGGTAAAAGAGCAAATGATCGCGTGGGCAAAAAATACAGGACACAATATAAATCTGGACAAGTGGGAAACAATTTGGAATAGAAATTATAAATTGACAAAAGCAGCATCGTTTAAAGAAAACCAATACAAAATGCTGTATAGATGGCACCTAACCCCTGCATGACTAGCTAAAATTTACCCAAATATAAGCCCTAAATGCTGGAAATGCGATCACCACCAGGGTGACCACCTTCTTCCACATGTGGTGGTCATGCCCCGAAACGATGAAGTATTGGAAAAAGATTCAAAATTGGATACAAGAAATAATTGAAGAAAAAATAGTCTTGGCGCCCGAAACCTTTCTCCTGGGAGTACTAAAAAGGAAGTATGAGAAAAAAAAGAGGTACTTAATTATACACATCACCACGGCAGCTAGATTAGCATACGCACAATAGTGGAAAGGAAAGGGAGCACCACTGGAAGAACACACAATTCAGAAAATCTTAGAATGTGCTGAGATGAGCAAACTAACGTATGAGATAAATGAGAAAGAGGATTCAGAATACTATATGGTATGGGGACTTTGGTATAATTGGATGGAAGATCGCACAAAGGAGGGATAAGAGATAGTGTAAATATTAGAACAAATGGGTAAATTAGGAGACACTATAATAAAAGAATGTATCCAATCTGTACATAAATTACCACTGTCTAACCGATTTCACTTGTATTGTATGAGTTACACTACAATGTAACTCAATAAAAATTTATATAAAAAAAGGAATGTCTTTATTTGATTGAAATTACTTATGAGTACTTGTTTAATGCAAGATGTCATTTAAGCTCAAATAAGCCCCAGGAATTAAGGAGGAAAGCAGTTATCTCTGATTGTCCCAGCTTAAATCTTTTTATTTGTTAGTCTTACAAGTTAGAATCAAATTTTCTCCCTTTGTTGACTGCAAAAGTCCAACATAATTGCTCTTACAGGAAGTCCTCTTTGCAACCATCTTCCCTGTTGACATTTTTCATATATGAAAGGAGTCTACAGATTATCCTTGATGTATAACCACAATTGGGACCAGAATTTCCAGTTGTCAAGCAACCAAATTTTGATCACATGACCATGTAAATGCTGTGACAGTTGTAAGGGCAAGGACTGGTTATAACTCACATTTTTCAGTGCCATTGTAACTTCAAACGGTGGCTAAATGAATGATTGTAAGTCAAGAACTACCTTTACTTATTTGTATTTAATCATTTTAGAAGATAAGTTTTATTTTTCTATTTAAATTGGCTAGTGTTTGGCTGGATTGTTTTATATGGCTGCTCTACAGAGCCACCCCATTCAAGAATGGCAATCAAAGATTTTTCTCAAAAATAACCGCTAGTTATTGGCTTAGGCCCAGGATATTTGGTGGACCATCTGCTGCCAGCAACGGCTGCCCATCACCCAGTGGGTTCTCACAGGGAGGGCCTGCTCCAAGTGCCGTCAGCTAGACAGTGTCGGCTGGCGACCCGCAGGGGTAGTGCTTTCTCTGTGGGAGCGCCCACCCTTCGGAATCAACTTCCCCTGGGGCTCCGGTTGGCTCCTGATCTTCGCACCTTAAATTAAAAACATGGTTGTTTACATCACCCAGCCTGGACTGAGAGGGTTTTTAGATTTTGGGGGTTTTAATATAAATTATATACGTACATTATGTATTTTATATTTTTAACTGGTTGTTTTATTGTTGTGAACCGCCCTGAGTCCTCGGAGATAGGGTGGCATATAAATTTTATTAAATAAATAAATAAATAGTCATCATTCTGTAATTATAAAGAGATGAAGCTTTAAAATTGCAGGGAATATTATTGGCCTAAGTTTACTTGTTTGTAATTTATTCTATAACAGAAGCATTCCCTGAATAGAATTGTGCCAAAGCGACAGTTTATTTTAGTTCTGTTGAAACTTCCAATAATTCGCTTCTGGCAGTGACGTCTTCGCGAAGTGGGAGAGGGAATGAAACGTCGTCCCTGAAATCCCAAATATTCTTCACTAGGAGCTCTTTATGGGCAGTTCCGATCCTGGAGAGATCGGGAAATAAAAGGGGAAGGTCTGAAGACCCCGGACAAAAAGCAGTTGACCAGGGGGATAAGGACAAACCTCTTAAATCCAGCAGAGAAAGAGTCGGTCTTCAAGGCAGACTGAGAGCGATGGTGACTGTATAGTGAGGAAGCGGATACCATACAGTTTTGTATGGTGGCTGAGTAGAATCCGGAAGGAGGAGAGATGAAGTTTTGCTGATTGGAGGCACAAGAGGAGAGAGAGGCGCTGAGGAGAAGGGCAAAAAAGGTCCAGGAAAGTGGCGACTAAAGGAATTAGAGCACAGAACAAAGAGACAGATTGGAAAAGAGATTAGTGTGAAAGAAGGAAGATCCCAAAAAGTGGATTTAATAGAACGAGATGAATAACAGGAACGGAGATAAGACGTCTAAGACAGAAAGAAATGGAGAGGGGTGAGCGAAGAAGAGAAGAGAGTGAAGATAATGAGGAAAGTAACTTGGAGAACATTCTAAGGGATTTATAATATTGGAAAATACATTAACAACGATTTGTGACTGGAAATATAATTGGAACTATGGAACTATAATATTGAAAATACAAAGATACACAAAGAAGAAGAGAAGTTAATAGATGGATTTGAGGGTAGAGCCAACAGATTTAAGGAGACTGATGCAATATTGCTGCATACATTTGCAACTAGAGACTAAGCGATAGAAGGAAACGACTGAGGAAAAACAAAACAATATATATATATACTGTGAAAGTAAGAAAAAGTAAATCAATATATTTAGTTATTGTTACTGAAAGAAAGAAAATGTAAAAGATGGTAAATGATTAATGAAGTAATGAATGGTTTAAGTGATTAATTAAAGTGATTTATAAACTTATATAAGGATAAATATAAATATAAATATAAGATAATTATTGATTAAGATTAAGTGAGATAAGAAGTATATAGAGAGTATTAATAATTATATTGTGTAATATATAAGCATAGAGTAAGTTGACATAGAAAATACAAATTAATATTATATTAGATAAAGATATTAAGAGAGATTTCTTCAGAAGAGTGTGGATATAATAAATAAGAATTATAGAGTACGTGTATAAAAAAAACCTAGAGATTACTGATTGCATGATATTGTGGAACAATTTTATTTGAGTGTTAAAAATGTCAAACAGCAACTATAATTAAAACAGGGAAAAAACCAGCTACAAATCCTCCACCAATAGCTGCTTCCCCATCAAACCAAAGAACAATAGAAAGTATGTTGGGAAAAGAAAAAGAAAAATCAGAATTGACAGTAAATAGTATGCAGAATATGTTGCAGGAAACATTAATGAAAACACAAGAGAAAATTGCTGATAATCATGAAGAGATGAAACTACACCATAAAGAAATTAAGAATGTTCTGAAGAAAAAACTCCAATTTTCTCCTCAATTGTTTTTATTGGGCATAGTTAAAGATTTTTCAAGGGGTGAAACAAAACTGATATTGTATATGGTGACAGCAGCTAGGTTACTGATTGGTCAATATTGGAAAAGGGATGTTATGCCTACTATTGAAGAATGGACTTTGAAGGCGGCCAGTTTTGCAGAAATGGCGAAGATATCAGCATACCTAAAAGACCGGACTCAAGAGACCTATGCATGGGAGTGGAAGAAATGGATAGATTATGTGCAGAACAAATATCAAACTAGGAAGTACCAGATAGCTTTTAGTTGAATGTTGTGTAGAAATGTATAGTATATAGGGGGTAGAATAGTTCAATGTCATGTAGAAAGGTATAGTACACAGGGGGCAGAATAGATGGGTGGTAAAGTATGATATAATATGATGTGGATTTGGATTTCACCTTGGGGAAGTCATGGGAGGAGGGGAGGTTTAGGGAGGGTTAGGGAGGGAAAGGGGGGGGGAATGGGAAAATTTGTACTTGTAAAACTTTTTCAATAAAAAAAAAGAAATTAAGAATGAAA
Organism: Pantherophis guttatus; assembly: GCF_059756535.1. Classification (NCBI taxonomy): domain Eukaryota; kingdom Metazoa; phylum Chordata; class Lepidosauria; order Squamata; family Colubridae; genus Pantherophis; species Pantherophis guttatus. Next base: position 179,790,730 of record NC_142063.1, on the reverse strand, counting down.
TAGGAGATATAAAAGAAGATATCAAAAATATGAATGATAAAATAGAGAATATACAACAAGCAATGTTGGAAAATGACCAAAGAATTTAAAAAATGGAAACAAAAATGGACCAAGTAGATGTAAAAATAGAAATGATGGAACAGAAGTCATTGCAACTAAATAAGGGAGTATCAGACTCAATTGCGTTTTTAGAAATGGAGAAAGCTTCATACTTCCTACGGTTCCAAAATATTGCCGAAGAGAAAGAGGAAGGCTTGGGAGAAAAAATGGCGGAAATCTTGTCAGAATTAATACAAAGATAAGACTGAAATAAGGGGACAGATAGACAAAATTTATCCTGTGCACACCAATTATATACGAAGACATCAGTTGGCGAGAGAGGTACACATAAGATTTACGAAACGAACAGTGAGAGCTGAAATATATAAAAAATCAAGAGAAGAAACGTTAACTTACAAAAGTAAAGCAATCATAATTTTGAAGCAGATACCACGAAGGATTCGGAATCAACGACAACAATATCTGTTCTTGACAACCCAACTAACAAAATACAAAGTGATGTTTAGATGGTTGACACCAGATGGTATATTCATTACATGGCAAGAGAGGAAATATAGAGTGGACACGGTAAAGAAAGCACAAGAATTTTACAAATGTTATTTTTCACAGGAAGAAGAACAAGAAAGTAAGGAAGAATTGGAGAGCAAAAGCCAGGACGAAGATCAAATAGAAGAAATGGAAAAAGAAAGAGAAATAAGAAAGATACAGGAAAAAGAATGAGAAGAAAGAGAGGGAGCAAAAGGGAGAGTAAGAAGAGAGACAAGAAACACAAAAAAGCAACTTCAGTAAGAAATGGAAAAGGCAATAAAACTCTTCTCTGTGAACATAAATGGCTTAAGCGCACCAAAAAAGAGAACACAAACATTTACTAAACTACAAAAGCTTGAAGCGGACATGATATGTCTCCAGGAAGTACACATTAAGAAATTATTAGAGAACCGAAAATTAGGAAAATTATACACATCATTAATACAAAAAAAGGGGAGGGAATTGCTATATAAGTAAAAGAAAGAATAAAATCAAAATTAATCAATTCGGACGAAGAAGGTAGAATATTAATTGTAGAATTAGAAGTTGAACAAAAACAATTGTTATTAATAATAATATATACCCCCAACAAAAATCAACATGATTTTTTAAAAAAAGTGCAGAAGAAAACAATAGAACTAGAATATGATAATAATTATTTAATTGGGGATTATAATGCAATAGCGGATATTTAAAAAGATTATAAGAGTAACAAGAAAAATAAAAAGAAGAAAGATATATTACCAAAAGAATTCTTTAATATGGCAGTAGAATTAAAATTGTGAGATGTATGGAGAGAAATGCACAGTGGAGAGAGCCAATATACATTCTACTTACAGCCACATCAATCCTGGTCCAGGATTCATATGATTTGGATGACAGCTGAAATTCAGACAGGACTGGAAGAAGGAGAAATAGGAGTAAATGAGTGGGCAGACCATAATCCAATAATTATAAAATGGAAAGGACAAAAAAGGTTCAAAAGATGGATAATGAATCAAAATATATGTAAAGACAAAGAATACAAACAGATGCTGGAAAAGGAGTTGAATATATTTTTTAGTGTAAATAAAAAAGAAGATACTTCAATACAAAACCTCTGGCACACGTAAAAGCATACATCCGAGGACTGACAATGGCTTATAACGCGAGGAAAAAGAAGGAAAGGAAATGTCAACAAGAAAAATTACAAGAACTTAAAAAGGCAGAAAGTAAATTACAGGAAGACCCCCAAAATAAAAAACAAAAACAAAAGAGGAATGGAATGTAATTAAACATAAAATAAATTTAACAATTCAAAAGGAAATAGCCCAGAAAATAAAGATGTCAAAACAAAGTTATTTTGAACATGCGAACAAAACTGGCAGATGGTTGGCCTACAAATTAAAAAAAAAAGATAAAATGATGATATATCAATTAAAAGATGAAAATGGGATAATGCAATACAGAAGGGACGATAAAAAGAAAATTATTCAAAAGTTTTTCTCAAATTTATATTGTCAGGAAGATATAGCAGAAGAAAAAGTCAAAAATTACATAGAGGGAACAAACTTGAGTAAAATTACGGAGGAACAACAAGAAATATTAAACAGGCCGATAACGCAACAGAATTCGAAATGACATTGAAAAAACAACAAAACAACAAAATACCTGGTCCAGATGGACTTCCAGTGGAGATATATAAAAACACCCAAGAAATGCTGGGAGGGATGATGTTGGAAATATTTAATGAGACTCTAGAACAGGCAAATATACCAAAAACATGGACAGAAGCAATAATTACTCTTATTCCCAAAGAAGACACAGACCATCAACAAATACAAAATTACAGACCAATCTCATTACTAAACACCGATTACAAGATATTTACATCAATCATAGCAGAGAAACTAAGAAATTTTTGAACAAATATATACATCTGGATCAAATTGGATTTTCGCCAGGCCAACAAATTAAAAATAATATGAGAACAATAATAAATACTTTAGAATTCTATGAAACACATTCAAAAAAACAATCTTCACTGGTTTTCCTTGATGCCCAAAGGCATTTGATAATTTGAACTGGAAATTTATGATAAATCAATCGAAATTTATGGAATTTGGGACCAAATTTGAAAAAAATGATTGAAAAAATTTATACAAAACAAACGGCAAGGGTAATTCTGAATGAGGACACTACAGAACAATTCGATATAACAAAAGGGGTGAGGCAAGGATGCCCACTCTCTTCACTTCTATTTATATTAACTTTAGAAATGCTTCTGAAGAGAGTTAAAGAGGATCAAGAAATAAAAGGGTTGGACTTCCGGTTTCCTTGTCTTCGGCGACGGCGGCGCTCTTTGAAGCTCCGCCAGCCCCGCCGCCTGTAGAGCCGCTTCGAGACGAAGAAGCGGCTCGAAAACTTCTAAATCCACAGGATTGAAGAAGGAGAGATCGCAGGGCACAGGTTGAGCCCCTGTAACCCCCCAGGGAAGTTTCTGGGGAGAGAACAGGCGTGGCTCCCTCCCAACCTGCTGGAACTCCGGGCGACGTGGGACGATTCTGCTTTTGCAGAACAAGCCGGCTGCAGGAAACTTAAAGCGAAAGAACCAGTTTTAATAAACAGCGAAACTACCTGAATCCTGAAATTTGGAAATGCAAGTATTAGCACTTTGTTGACTTTTCAATCTGAGAAAATGCGAATGAGTGAAAGTGCTTTGAAAAAACATGGCGCCTAGCTTCAGAGTTAACGAGCCAGCGAGTGTGGATTGGTGAAGTTACTTTGTTTTGCTACAAAGTTTCCAAGTTGCTACTAAGCTGCCTTGCTTGTTATAAGAGAAATAACTGGGAAATTTTTTCCCTTTTCAATATTGGACTTTGCTTTATTTTAACCCTTGTTTGATCAAATCTGGGGGACTTTTTTAGAAGTCTTTGTGCAGGAGGGAAAGGAAAAGGAACTTCCCTCTTTAGAAAAACTAGATCACGAGCCAGGATGGCTTCAAAGAAGCAGGAAGGGAAGGCATTAGGGGGGGGATCCCCCACACACAAACATCAAACGCAACTTCCCCCTGCTCAACAGCTACAAACCCAGAAAAAAGAATTTGATGTGGGAGATTTAAAAGAATTTATTTCTAAAACTCTGGATGACAAATTTCAAAAATCTCAACAGGGGATAGATGATAAACTTCAAAAATCACATCAGGAATTTATGCAGGAAATTAATGAAGTTAAAGACATGGTGAAACAGAATCAAAATAAGGTGACCAAAAAAATATCAGAAGTGGCGTCTGGCCTGGCAGAATTTATTGGGAAAGTTGATTTTAAAGTTGAAGAATTTAAATCAGAAGTTAATGTTAAGATGAAAGACAATGATTATAAAATTGATGAAGTTGACAATAAAATGCAGAGAATTGAAGATGAGATTGTTATGATACAATTCCGGGCGATGGAATTTGCCATACGGCTTCGAGGAATTCGAGAGGAGGAGAGACAGGACTTGAGACAGGTTTGCTCTGAAGCCTTGGCTAAGATTTTACAAGCTAATCCTGATTTGGTATTTCATAAAATAGATAAAATTTACAGAGTGAACTCTTGGGTGGCCAGACAAAGACAATTGCCTAGAGATGTGGTCATATACTTCACTGAGAGAGAAATTAGAAATGATATCCTGCAAAAATCTTTTCACACTTCTGTACAAGTGGGGGGCTCACGACTTGAAATTTTTAAAGAATTACCTCCTAAAATGCTGAAAGCTAGAAAAGAATTTGGTTTTCTTGTTAAGGAATTGAAAAATTTACAGATACCCTTCCGGTGGGACGCACCAGCTGGGATAATTTTTAGATATAAGGGAGAAGGATATCGGTTGAATACCGTGGAGAAGGCACAACACTTTTACAGTACTATTCTTAAGGAAAGAACACCATCTCCACGTACATCTACAGTTTTGGAGATTAAGGAGAGTGAAGAGAGGCAATTGAAAGAACAGTCTAAGCAGGAACTAGAAAACGTGCAAGGTGCAGAAGGAGGTTTTCTGAGTGAGCCCTTGTTGGATTCTTCTCCAATTTTGGATTTGATTCAGTTGACAGAAGTTAAAGATCAACGTATAACTAGAGCCCAATCCAAGCTACTTAAACAAAAGCAACAACAACAACAGGAAAGACAAGACAAGAAGGCAGTTAAGAGTACCGTACAAGAGAGTGGAGCTATGGGAGGAGCGAGATCGAAGCTCTCGGATGAACTTCAAATATTTTGCTCTGTGCTCCAGAAAGAGGCTGATGACCTTTAAGTGTCTATCTTGGAATGTCAATGGGTTGAATTCAGCACAGAAAAGGAAGAAATTATTTACATATTTGAAACAATTTAATAATGATATAATATGTTTACAAGAAACGCATATCACAACTCAAGATCAAAAATATTTGATAAACTCAAAACTAGGAGCACATTATATATCTTCAACTTCGCAGAAAAAGAATGGTGTGGTTATTTATGTAAATAAAAAATTAACAGCGAAAGTTATAGAAGCAGATCAAGATGGTAGGTTTGTTGCAATTGAATTGCTCACAGCAAATGGTCAAATTCTTTTGATTGGAATTTATGCTCCCAACCAACAACAGGATTATTTTTATAAGATGTTACATACTAAAATATTGCAATGGGACTATAGATCTATTTTAATTATGGGAGACTGGAATGGAGTAATTGATTCTAAACTAGATAAAAAGAGCTTGGCAAAGTCTAGAATTAGACTACCACAGACTTTTTTTGATATGAAAGAAGATATGGAATTAAAAGATGTTTGGAGAATACATAATCCAAATGAATTGGACTACACTTTTTTTTCGGATAGACATAGATCTTTTTCTAGGATTGATTTTATCCTGTTGTCAAATGATCTACTTGTTAAGACAAAAAGAACAAAGATTTTTCCAAGAACTCTGACTGACCATAATGTTCAGCCAAAATGTTGGAGATGCGAATGTTTGGATGCTACGTATTATCATGTTTGGTGGACCTGTAGGAAAGTTAAGGCTTTTTGGATAAAAATATGGTGGGTCATGCAGAATGTTTTGAAGAAAAAAATTCAATTTTCTCCACAATTGTTTTTATTGGGTATAGTTAAGGGTTTTACACGGGGTGAAATAAAATTAATATTGTATATGATAACAGCAGCAAGATTGTTGATAGGTAAATATTGGAAGAATGAAGCTTTGCCTACTATCGAGGAATGGACTTTGAAGATGGCCAGTTTTGCAGAGATGGCGAAGATTTCAGCATATTTAAAAGATTGTTCACAAGAGACTTATGAATGGGAATGGAAAAAGTGGATAGAATATGTTCAGAACAAATACCAAACTAGAAAGTATCAAATAGCTTTTATTTGAAAACAATGTATTAGAAATATCTTAATGTAAAGAGACAAAGAGGGAAAATTATATAGGGGGAGGGATGGGTTCAGGTATATATATCAGTGTTATTAGTTATGAGTACATAATAGGGAAGTCTGGGGGGGGAAGGTTAGGGAGGGTTAGGGAGGACGGGAAGCTTGGGGAGGGAGGTGGGGGGGTGAAAAAAGGGGTGAAAATGTAATTGTAAAACTTTTGCAATAAAAAAAAGAAAGAAATAAAAGGGTTAAAAATAAAGAAAGAAGAATATAAGGTCCAGGCTTTTGCCAATGAACTGGTATTTATAGTGGAAGAACCTTTAGAATCAGGACCAAAATTGATTAAAAAAATAGAAGAATTTGGTGAAGTAGCGGGACTCAAAATTAACGAAAATAAAACCAAATTATTAACCAAAAATCTCACAAAGAAACAAGAATGTAGTACAAAAATACAAATAACCGGATTTCCGGTGACGTCATCGTGTCAAGCAAGACGGGTATGGAGATCACTCCGGTCCCTTTCTTGTAAACTTTCCAACCTGGGCGGCTTTTCTTGGCCGGTGGCGGCCCCGGAGAGGCGGCCGTAAGTGGAGAGGAGCAGAGAGCGCGTGTGGAGTGGCAATCCAATGCACGAAGGCGAATCTCTCCTGTCACAGGCTGGGAAGACGGTGCCAGTAATGGCGGCCCCAAAGCGATGACTACCTATATTGGAAGGGAAACCCGATCGCAGACGGGCAAGGAGCCCTCTTCTAATTAAAATTAGTCTACATTGTGATGGACCTTTGATCTTTTTGATCTCCCTATTGTGAGTGCTGTGGTGGTGGAGGAATGTTCTGAGTGCCCTTTTACGATTGGAGCTAAGACGGGGAAAGCAGCTGCTAGTTTATCACACCATGAACTTCGAGCCGTTATTAAATTGTGCTGACTGAAAGAAATACTGGATTTGTATTCGATTGGTGGGTAGTATTGCTGGATGGTTTATTTCCTCCCTCCCTGCTGATAAATTAAGAATTAAATTAAGAACGGTGGTCGAACGGACAGATATATCCCTTGGTAGAGAAATATTCTCCTTTCTTCTTTTCTACCATTAGAAGGTGTGTGTGTGGAACAGTACTTTACCACCCTCTAGTGGTGAACTGTAGAATTATACTATATACTGTGCTTTTAGGAGAGAATAAATTTGAATCTATTTTGTACTTGATTGTACGTGTTTGAATGAATTACCCCCATTGATTATTATCTCTATTGACTAAACTTGACCTGAAGAAATATAATGGAATATAATATATTTGTTGAATTGATTAACTTAAAAGCTGATTAAGATATTTTGAAAGTGATTGGGAATATAAACAAGATGTTAAGTGCAACAATTGTAACAACCACAAAATCGGGGGGGAAAGTTTTGACACTCCCAACGGTTGCTACTCCAGCCACACCTACATCATCATCTTCATCATCATTTAAATCTTTGGAGGACCTAGCTGCTGCAGGGAAACCTCCATCGTTATTAAGTCTACAAAATATCCTGCAGGCAATGTATGAGGTGATGACAAAAAATCAAGAAGATATCTCCAAAAATTTAGAGAACCCAACATCAGACCTTAAAGGGGAGCTGGGAGCTGTTAGAAACGATATCAAAATGTTGAACGAGAGGTTGGAAGGTGTTCAGGGGGTGTTGACACAACAGGAGAGTAAAGTTCAAGACGTAGAGAAGAGAGTGGGACGATGTGAGGAGAGACTGGATGGAAATGAAAGAGAGCAGCTCTCGGTGAATAGGGCCCTGGAAGAAGAAATTATATTTCTTGAAATGGAAAGGTCAGCCTTTTACTTGAGGATACAAAATGTGGTGGAAGAACGGGGGGAGCCTTTAAGAGATATTGTGGCGGATATTTTGGCTGGGATTCTGGAGATAGCTAAGAAAGATGTCCTGAGAGATATAGATGACGTTTTTCGTGTATTTACAAGTTACGCCAGGAGGCAGAGACTTCCGACAGAGGTTCATGTTAGACTATCCAAAAAAGCTCTTAGGGAAGAAGTGATTTTGAAGTCCAGAGACAAAACGGTGACATATAAGGACAAACAATTGATAATACTGAAGCAACTCCCCAGACAGGTAGGGGAAATATGACGAAACTATCATTTCTTAACCACTCAATTAAGAAAACGTAAAGTATTATACAGGTGGCTATTACTGGAAGGGTTACAATTTACTTGGGCTGACAAAAAAGTGAGAATTGATAACCTTAGAGATGCCAGAGACTTTTTTATAAGACATTTGAACCCTTTAGAAGCGGATGTGGGAGAAGAGTCAGAGGGGAAGAATGGGGAAGAATTACTAGAGGAGGAAGAGAGAGGGGAACCAGAACAGCTAGGTGGGAGAAAGAAAGGAAGAGGACAGACGCAGATACAGGCAGAAATAGGAGCCGAGGGACTAAATCAGAGAGAAACAAGACAAACAAAAAAGAAACTCCAAGTAGAAGGCAAGTAAGGGCAACAGAAGGGAGAAGGGATGGGGGAGGAAATTCGTTTATTGTCAGTTAACATCAATGGGCTGAATAGCCCGAATAAGAGAAAAAAGATCTTTAATAAATTAAAAAAAGCACGTTTGAATATTATATGCCTTCAAGAAGTACATGTGAAAAGAGATCATATTTATTTACTGAATTATACCAAATTGGGTCAATTATATACATCTTTAGCGGAAACTAAAAAAAGAGGAGTAGCAATTTATGTTCAAAAGCATATAAACTCGAGACTAATTTTTGCAGAAGAAGAAGGGAGACTTTTGATGATTGAAGTAGCTGTCGAGTCCTACCGGAGCTCTGAACGAACGACAGGCCGAGAGTAGCAATTTGTGGTAAAAAATGCATATTGGTTTGTATTTATGCACCTAATGGGAATCAAAAAGTTTTTTTTCAGAATCTTTATAGTAAATTGGTAGAATTTGATTACTCACATATTTGTGTAGTGGGGGACTTCAACGCCATAGATGATAAGGATAAAGATTATATATCCGGAAATAAGAATCAGGAGGGAAAAAAGAGATCAGCAAAGAAAAGATTGCCTACTATCTGCCATCAAATACAAGAGGAATTTGAACTTAGAGACATTTGGAGGGAAAAACATCCGGAAGATAGACAGTACACACATTTCTCCGCCAGGCACTCATCTTGGTCGCGGATAGATGCGGTTTGGATGTCGGGGGAACTGAGGCAGGGAACACAGAAAGTAGAAATAGGTATCAATGAGTGGGCAGACCATAATCCACTATGGATAACATGGGGAGGCTTGAAAACAAGGCCTAGGTGGAGAATGGATGTAAGGGTCCTCAAAGATGAACAATTCTTAAGTTATTTAAAGAAGGAGATGGGCTTTTTCTTTCAGGAAAATAATAAGGAAGATGCGAACTTTTTAAATGTCTGGGAAACAGCTAAAGCAGTGTTTCGGGGTTTAGTGGTAAATTATATAGCTGGGAAACGGAAGAAAGAGAGGGCTAAACGAAATAAATTATTAGAAGACTTGACAAAAAGTGAGGCTATGTTGCAACAGGACCCAAACAATAGAGAACTCAACATCTACCTCCATCTAGACTTGTGAAGATGTTTCCGAATAAATCTCCAGTATGTTGGAAATGTAATAAGAGCTACGGAACATATTACCATATTTTTTTAAAAAAAATTTGATTTATATGCCGCCCTTCTCCGGAGACTCAGAGCGGCTTACAATGTGTTAAGCAATAGCCTTCATACTTTTGTATATTTATACAAAGTCAGCTTATTGCCCCCACAACTGGGTCCTCATTTAACCTACCTTAGAAAGGATGGAAGGCTGAGTCAACCTTGAGCCTGGTAAGATTCGAACCTGCAGAAATTGCAGGCAGCTGTGTTAATAACAGGGTGCATTAAACCACTGTACTACCAAGGCTCTATTACCATATTTGGTGGACATGTCTGGCTGCAAAAAAATTCTGGGCTAAGATTAAAAAGTGGTTAGAGAAAATAATAGAACAACCTATGAAAGGAAAACCAGAGACATTCATATTAGGGATATTTACTGAAAAATACACCAAAGAAATAAAATATTTGATTTTACATATTATACAGCTGCACGTATATCATACGCACAAAATTGGAAAAGGGAAAATATACCAACGGAAGAAGAATTGATAAAAAAAATTCTAGAATGTGCCAAGATGGACAAATTAACAAAAGAGCTCAAAGAAAAGGAAGAGACGGAATATTATATAATCTGGCACAAATGGTATAAGTGGTTAGAGACTAGAAATAGTGGATAATAAAAATAGAGGTGAAATTTGAAAATGGAAAGAATGAATAAGAAAATGTATAGAATGTATAAAATCAATATGATTGTTAAGAAGAACAAGGTAATTAAAAGAGAAAAGGACAAGAAGAAAATGGAATAGTATAAAGGGAAACGGGGGAGAATGTAAATATTAGAAGATGACCAGCACGAAATAGCTGTTAAAAGTGTGTGTTTGTGTTTGTGTTGTGTGTTTTGTATTTGTCATATTGTGTTATAATAATAATAAAATAAAGAAACTTACAATAATTCAGCAGGGAGTTGGATTAGAAGACCTGTGAAGTCCTTTCCAGCCCTATGAATCTGTATTCTATGTTCTGAAGTAGATTTGGGGAACATAGAGAACTACCCTTGAAATGGGAGAAAGTTGCTAATGGGACCCTTTCACTAGCTTGCAGATGGGAAAACCAGTCAACCCAAGTTTCAATCTATATAAGCTTAGACTGAAATTTGGGTTGACTGGTTTTCCAATCTGCTGGCAATTGTACATTTTTTACAGAACCTGGTAGACCTATGTACTGTGAGATAACACAAGCATAACAAATGATCCTCAATATTACTATAACCAATTGGTGATCCTTGCTCTAGTTAAGGCTACAAGTAGTCCTCACTTTACAACCACAATTGGGCCCAAAATTTCCATTGCTAAGCAAAACAGTTAAGTGAATTTTGCCCCATTTTACGATTTTTCCTGCCACAGTTGTTACGTGAATCACTGCAGTTAATGAATTTGGCTTCCCCATTGACTTTGCTCTTTAGAAGATTGCAAAAGGTGATCACATGACTGCAACCATCATAAATACATGCCAGTTGCCAAGTGGGAAAATTTCGATTCTGTGGCTAAGGGGATGCTGCAATAGTTTTAAGCGTGAAAAACAGTCATAAGTCAGTGGTTGCAAGTCAAAGACTACCTGTGTTTAATTATCCCATTTTACTGGATAAGAACCCTCTTAATCATGGCTATAATGTATTGCTCTGAATTCATTCATTTTTTAATGCAAGTTGAATGTATTGAAGAAAACTGTTTCTAAACTAGTTAGTATTCCAATATTAGCCATGGTTTTAGAAGTTTTATATCATTCATTGGTGACCTTCAGTTTCAAAAGACTATGGTATCATGCTTTGGAAAGAGATTCTAAAACAGCATGTGGTTTGACTAAAAAGGCCAATTCGAGAGTGGCAATCCCTTCCATACTGAGGGCAGATACATTCTGTCCCCTGCCCAGCCCGCAGATTTTGCTGGTTCCAGGACTGCCTCTTTGCCTCAGCCTGCTGAACAAATGTCTCTTCGAATTGGAGAAGGCCATGCTGTGTCTTTAGCCTCCAGGCTGAATGAACAGAGGTCAAGGTTTCCCAGTCATTAATGTCCATTCCCAAGGCCTTTAGATCCCTCTTGCAGATATCCTTATATTGCAGCTGTAGTCTCCCTCTAAGGCGCTTTGCCTGCACTAGCTCTCCAAACAGGAGATCTTTCAGAATCCGACCATAAGCCATTTTCATGACATGCCCAAGCCAGCGTAGACGTCGCTGTTTCAATAGTGTATACATGCTAGAAATTCCAGCACGTTCCAAGACTGCACTATTTGGAACGTTGTCATGCCAGGTAATGCCAAGGAAACGTCGGAGACAGCACATATGAAAGGTGTTCAACTTTCTCTCCTGCCGTGCGTAAAGTTTTACTGTATATGCTTAAAAATAAAATTTATAAATCCTCCCAGTTCTATGGAAACTACCATTGTCCATCAACGTATTGTCCCACATATATTCCTGGAGAACACTAGTTTCAATATTATAAGGAGAACTTTATTAAACTATTGATGCAAATTATATCCTAAATGTAATATAAGAATGCTAGAGAAAGTAGTATTTATTGTGGATTAATATTCTTTTTTTTTATTGAAAAAGTTTTCAAATACAAATTCCCCCCCCCTTTTTCCCCCTCTCCCTCCCCCTCCCTAACCCCCCTCCCCACCCATCCCCCCCTGTGACTTCTTCATAACAAAAAAAAAACCTAGTTCATAACAGCTTACTTACTCCCTCCTCTAGATATTGACCTTTACTTACTAAAAATATTATTAATATTATAATTATAACATCCCCCTTTATCCATACATTTCAGAAAAGAGAAAAGAAAGGAAAAAAAAAAAGACATTATACTATGACATTATAGAATAACTTCTCCACTTTAAAACTATACGATAAGTCCTACTTTAACATTTAATCTTCTATATATATTACTATAACATTTCAAAGCGGCCTTCCCCATAAAATCTAGTTTAACATTTATTCCACTCTATCCATTTCCTCCACTCCCCTAAATATATCACTTAAAAATCCCTTTTCTTAGACTAATCAATCTACTAACTAGCTTATTCACCCACTATCATGCAAAATTACCATACACAACATTTTTTAATATCTTTGATTCACTGCCCACACTACTTAAAAATATATGTCTATATTTTCCATTATATCTAAATAAAAAAAAAGAAAAGACAATGACTTTAAATTTATAATCCATATAGTATCTTCTTTGAGGTCTTTCCACTGGATTGGTACCAACATCCATAATCGGGTAACATAGCTTGCTGGTGCAACAGTTTATTCAGGATCTTCAATCATATCTGCCCCCATCAGTAGTAAATATCTTCTTATATGTATAAAAGTAAAAACAACCACCCGAGTGACATTATAATTATATTCCATATAGTAATAATTGTGGGTTTCATCAGGATTATTGATTCCCATCATCGTAGTGGGTAACAACCCGATCTTCTGCATGCCCCAGCATAATTCTCTTGCCTTGTGATTCAAGATAATATGTTTATCAACACAAAAAGAAATTCCAAAATGGATAATTCAAATCCATCAGTTTAAGGCTCGTTTCACGTCCCCAGATTACGGCCATGCAGAGATCTGCCACAATCCTCAGGATGATATTAACCAATACGTCGCCTCTTGTGTGTTTACACATAATCATTCATATTTTAAAGTCACTGGCTTCACTGTTGCCTGATTTAGAAATTTCTATTTTTATGCCACCTATTTCTTTTTTTCTTTTCTTTTGGTGGGTTTGGTTTCCATCCTGGTTTCCTTTCTACAAATTGTGTATCATCTGGTCGGTTTTTATTCTGCTTTGTAGATTGGTCTTGTTGGTATTGTTTTTGTATCTCATGTTTCTTTTTTATCCCTTGTATATCCCCTAATTGGTTTCCATGCTTATCTTTGCCTTGATAAGTCATCACATTAAGGTTAGATGCCACTTCTCTCAAATTTGTAGATAGTCCAGCTGGGGTATCCAATAAATCCAAAGGCAATTCATCTGGTACAGTCTCTGTAATTCGATATTTTACCTTTATTTCCGGCTCCTTCTGCTTATCCTGTATTATATCTGAAGATGTTAAGTTCATTTTCAACCTATTTTGATAAAATTCTTCCGCTCTTTCAACAGTATTTAGCTGATATCTTTCTCCTTGGTATCTAAATATAATACCAACTGGGGCGTCCCACCTGAATGGGATATTTCTCTTTTTTAACTCATTCACCAGAAAACCAAATTTCTTCCTTTCCATCAATATCTTAGGTGGGAGTTCCTTGTAAATCCAAATCTTTCTTCCATACAATTGCAAATTAGAATTGAAGGAATTTTGCACGATATTATTCCTAATTTCCTTATCTGTAAAATAAATCACCACATCTCTAGGCAATTGCCTTTGCTTGGCAATCCAGGAGTTAATTCGATAAACTCTGTCAATCCTACAAAACACTTCGTCAGGTTGAACCTTTAGAATCCCAGCTAGAAATTCAGAAGATATTTTCCTTAAATCATCTCTATTATTTTCCTGCAAACCTCTTAATCTTATCGCATATTCTGTGAAATTATATTGTACCATTAAAATCTCTTTTTCAATCTTCTGTTGCAGATTTTCTGCATTACCATACTTTTGATCAGCATCCATTTTAGGTTTTTCTTCTAAGCTATTATCCTGAGTGTTTGTCAGATCATTTTCAATTTTTTGAATTCTATTGTCCAATTTATCTTGAATTTCTTCCATTTTAGACTCTAGTACATTAGTATTTGTGTCCAACTGTATCATAAATTCTGTAAAACCATTAGCCACTTTTGAGAATTTTTTGTCCAAAGAATCAAACTTGGATTTCACCAATTCTTTAATTTCCTGCTTAAATTTTTCAAGTTGCTGATTCACAATCTCCTCCCTTCTTTCAATCTCCTCTATAAAAAATTCTATTATATTAAAATCAGGTTTCTGAGACTGAAGAATTAAGACTTGTTCCTTTAAGTTATTGGTGGGGGAATCCTCCCCCCCTTCTTGTTTATCTGACTTTATGAGTCTCAGTGCCATGTTTCCGCCCAGGCAGGCTTTGTTAAAAAAAAGCAAGAAAGAAAAAAAAAGGACTTCTTTCCAATCAACAACAATATCAAGTCTCCAAGGGAAGAAAAAGAGAAAAAGACACAGGAGCGAAGTTTTGTCTACAAATGTAGCCAGTGGTATTTATTCCGCTACATTGTGGTAATAGAAAACGAAAGGACTTTCCCTTTCAGCCTCTCCTCCAGCCGACGCCATTTTAAAAGGCTTTTTTTCCTCTTTCTTTTCCTCCTCTCTCTTAAGTAATTTTTTTTTAAAATTCAGTAAAATACTTGCGATTCAGTATTACAGGTCCAGCTCACATTTTCTTTGAGTAGTCTGTTAAATTTGCAGGCTTGCTTTTGACGCCTGGCTCTGCATCAGCAGAGGTCTCCCAAAGCCCGGAGCAGCGGCTGGGGATACAGGGCATCTCATCCGCTCCGTCCCAAAAGTAAAGGAAAAACTTTTGGGACTCCGCAGAGAGTTCTACCCACCCCTGCCGGCTCTATCTCCGTTTCCTCATGGAAACGGAGTTTTTTCGAGCCGCCATTCCGTTGTGAAGGCGGCTCTGACAGGCGATGGAAGCTGACGATCCCAAAGGAACGTCTGGCAGCGACAAACAGCAAACCGGAAGTCCGTGGATTAATATTCTTATCTCTAAAGTTATTTGAACCTGTGCAAATTATTTTTTATACTTTAGAAAGATCCCATTAAATGAAGTTGCACTGTGTAGCACTTACTGAAAGTAATCAGAATTATTTCAGAAAAAACAATATCATCAAACTTGTCTGCAAAAATGGAGGCAAGTAGCAGAGAACACCCAGGAGTTTCGCGAGTTGGCCTGCCACATGCATGGCTGGTCCCCAGAGGCCCTGATGGAGTGCTACAAAGACGGGCTTAACAATGATGTCTATCAGAGCTGTGTCTCCCAGGGAGCCCCCCAAGACCTTCAGTGCTGGTATGTGTTGGCAGCTGATGTGGAAATTGATCTGGCCAGAGACTGGCATCGTGGAAGCAGCAGCTGGAGCAACCATCTGCCCCAAAAGAGGCCCTGGAAGCTGCCATCAGCCAAACCGAGATCCACGGTGTGCTTCAGGTGTGGGAAGGAAGGGCACTGAGCAGCTGATTGCCTCACCAAGCCAGGCTCCAAGCCAACAAATGCTGAGGCAGGAAGCCCAAGAAGCAGCCAGCAAATCACCGCGAAACAGCACTGAAAGGAGTGGAGGTCCTTGAGTTTGCCCCTCCTGGCCAGGAGGAGCCAGGAACTCCGACCACCCCAGAAGAGAGCGAGACCGACTCCAACCCCCTGGTAAGTCACCATGTAGCCGCCTTGACCATCCCAGTGGAGCTGTGGGTGCCTTCATCTGGCGCCCAGGGGAAGAGGCTAGCCCTTTTGGACTCAGCCCTTTTGGACTCAGGGTGTCCAAGATGCATGATTAGCTCTGAGGTAGTAGAGAAACTGGGACTGAGACTGAGAACACTTGAGGGTGCCCATAGCATTTTGCCAGCTGGATAGGTCTGTAGCTGTGGGAGGCCCAGCTCACTTTGGAACTGAAACAGTGGAGATGTGGATGGGGGATCTCTGAGAGACACTGAGTTTCATTGTAGCCCCCAGAATAGAGCGGCCCCTCTTGCTTGGACTACCTTGGCTCCAAAAATGGAACCCCCCATGTGAATTGAAGGAAGGGGCTTTTACGAATCCATTCCACACAGCCGAGAAGAGGAGGAGGCAAAACCCCACCCAGATCCACGGAGCTAGGAGCTGCAGCGAGCGAGTGCCTAGATGGTGAGGAGAAAATCCCAAAAGAATACTGGAACCTCAGGGAGGCATTCAGCAAGAGGGGCTTGGATGTGCTCCTACCCCATCATCCCACAGACTGCAGCATAGAAATCCTCCCAGGGGTGAGACTCCCTAACCCAAAGATCTACTCAATGACCTTGCAAGAGCTGGAGGAACTGCGAGCCTTTATTGACAAAAATCTAAAGCGGGCTTCATCCAACCAGCTAGGCTGTGGGTGGCCATCCCAGTGTTGCTTCATGAGAAAAAGGATGGCTCTCTTCACTTATGTGTGGACTATAAAGGTCTCAACGCGGGATGTGTGGAGAATGTTTACCCGTTACCCCTAATGAAGGACGTGTTGGCTCATCTGGCCAAAGGAAAAATCTTTACTAAGCTGGACTTGAGAGAAGCTTATTACAGAGTCTGCGTTAAGGAGGGAGACGAGTGGAAAACCGCTTTCAGGTGCCCTTTGGGTTGCTTCCAGTTCAGGGTGCTCCCGTTTGGTTTATAAGGAGTACCTGCTGGGTTCATGTATTGATCAGTGAGGTGCTGCATGAGCGTTTGTACAAGTGGGGTCCTAGTTTACTTAGATGACATTCCTATCTACATCGAAACCATGGAAGAACATGTGAAATTAGTGCTCTCAGTCCTGAAAAAAACTCAGGGCTGCTGAACTGTACACCAAATTGTCAAAGTGCGAATTTCACCAGGATAAAATTTACTATTTGGGTTACCACATATCACATGAGGGGATAGAGATGTCCCCTTCGTAGTCCAGGCTGATGCCAGTGATGTAGCTATGGGGGCTGTGCTATTACAGGCAAATGCCACTGGGACCTTACAACCCTGCCCTTACGCCTCCAGGAAATTAACTGAAACCAAAAGGAGATGGGCAGTATGGGAGAAGGAAGCATTTGCTGTCTGATGGGCCCTATTAACTTGGAGGCATTTCCTCAAAGGGGCAAAACACCCTTTTGAGGTGTGGACTGACCATAAAAACCTGGAAGCCCTAAAAACGGCCCATAAACTGTCACCCAAGCAAATTCATTGGGCGCAACACTTTAACCGTTTTAATTTTTCCTTGCGCTATCTTCCTGGGGGGAAGAACTTTATGGCAGATGCTTTATCTAGATTGCCTCAGTACAATAGTGCTCAGCCAGAAGTAATCCGCCCAGTTATCCCCTCCAAGCAACTGGCTGCCCCAGTGGTCACCAGAGCCCAGGAAAAAGCAGACCTTGATCTTCCCAGTGAAGTGAGGACCTGAAAGGAGCGCTGAAAAGTGATGATTGGTTCCTGTCCTACTCAAACGAGCACACCATGTGAGATGGCCTAGCATGGATTGTGCTAAACTATACATCCCTGCCAGTCTTAAGGGGGGGACTGTGCTGCAATGGGCCCAATATTCGAAGGCTGCTGGACACTTGCTTCGTGCAAACTTTACAGCTAGTCAAATGGCAGTTCTGGTGGCCATTGTTGAAAAAAGACATAGAAATCTACGTGGCCAGCTGTCCTGTGTGTGCTTCTGCTAAGAGGCCCCCGGGAAGCCTGCTGGACTCCTTCAGAGTGTGGCCAGTGCTAATGCCCCATGGAAGGAAATATCCATGGACTTCATTGTTGAACTACCTGAGAGCGGGGAACACAGTCATTTGGGTGATCACGGACTTATTTTCTAAGCAGGTGCACTTTGTACCCTGCTCCAAGATCCTCAAAAACGCTCACCAAACTTTATCCAACAAGTATATAGGTTACACGGGATTCCTGACCGTATCATTTCGGATAAGGGGGTACAATTCACCTCCCACTTCTGGAGGGAGTTCCTGAAGTTGTTAAGCTCCACCCAGGGTCCAAGCTATGCCCACCACCCTCTAACGGGGCTTGGGAACATACAAACTCAGTTCTGGAACAGTACCTCAGGTGCTATGTAAACTACCAGCAGGACAATTGGGCCGACTTGCTGCCTTTTGCGGAGGTCGCTTACAATAACTCGATCCATAGTAGCACCTGCTTCATCCCATTTAAAGTTGCTTCTGTTCAGGATTTCCTATCCATTCCAGAAGTGCCCCAGGGGAAACCCCAGATCTCTTCCTTAGTGGAATGGATTGAACAGCTTCAATGTATTTGGCCCATCACCCATAAGGCACTAGATGAGGCACATCAAGTCCATAAAAGACAGGCTGACAAGAAAAGAGCTATACCGAAAGAGTTCCAAATAGGGGACAGGGTCTTCCTATCTACAAAGTACTTACAGACCATCCAGAAATCAAAGAAACTGGGACCCAAACATGTAGGCCTTTTCCCGATTGTTAGGATCGTAAATCCGGTCACGGTACAGTTAGAGCTACCCAAAACCCTTAGACAGATCCACCCTTTGTTTCATATTACTTTGTTGAAACCTGAGCATGTATCTCCTCTTCAACCAGGCCAACCTGCCCCTCTAATTCCCCTACTCATCGAAGGTGAACAACACTTTCAGGTCAAAGAGATCCTGGATTCCAGGAAACAGGGAGAAAGTACAGTATTTGGTAGCTTGGAAACATTTCCCTCTCTCACAGTTTGAATGGATGAATGCTCAGGATGTCTGGGCCCCTAAACTCCTATAACTTTTACACTAAATACCTGACAAGCCTTAATGTTGTTTTATTCCACTGTATGGTAGATTTCTTCTATCCTGTATTTTATCTTATGTTTTTTCCTTAGGGCTAACACCTCTATTGCAGGAGGGCCAAATGTCAGCTGGATCTCCAGCATGGGTTTTCCCTTTGATGCTTGCTTGCTTGCTATCAGCTGCCATAGTAACGGGGAGGGGAGGGCATGGCATTGGGGTTTGGGACGTGAGCTGGTGTGAAGAAGGCCCAAGTGAAAAAAAAGGGAGGTTTGCTCTCACAAATTACTGCAATGCTGAATGGGGTTGTTTACATCCGGTCAAGGCCAAACGTCCTGGAACTCCAGAGGGACGAAAACACTTGAAGATGTGCCCCACATGACACTATGTGGGACACTATGCCTGACAGTTATATTATGCAGCTGTATTTGCATTTTATATTGTTAAGTTGTACAAAAAGTATATGCATTTGAGAGCTAGTACCATAATAACATTAAAATTATTGTTTTAAAGGTAATTAGAGCCACTGGTTTCATGAAAGGATTGTATACAGAAGCAGAGATGAAATCTGATGTTAAAGTATGTATGCACTTATCATTTTTTAATTTATAAAATATTTTATAGATGCAATTCCATTAAGTATCATTTAATACAATGTCAGAATTGTGCCAGAATGCTATTTTATAAATTAAAATTTATAAATTTTAAAAAATTAGCATCATAATTTACATTGAAAACTGTAGATTTTATTTAACACTATATTGTTTTATTCAGGATAAAGATGCAAAAATCATCTTTCTTCAGAAAGCAATTGATGTGGTCATCATGGTGACAGGAGAATATTTGGCAGTGAAACCTGCACGTGTTGTTGCAGGACATGAGCCTGAAAGAACAAATGAATTTCTCCAAGCAATTGCTAAATGCTGTCTCAATAAGGTATGATGTTAGTATTAATTTGTGAAATATTATCTTAATTGAATTTTAAATACAATTTCAAAGACCAGTTTAAAGAGAGGTGGTTTCAGGGGAAAGATTGGACTTGGGAGAAAAGCTGGAATGAGTGTTGCGGGGGAAAATTAAGCTTCTCTTTATCCAATGTTTTTCCTTTGAAATTCACCACTTGATATACCAGCACGTAAGATCAATTGTCTACAATGCAATATGGAAATAATTCAATCAATAGAATGTGGACTTCATTTGAAGGATCAAAAATATATTATAATAAGATAACCTTTATTGTCACTTTTTTCAAAGGAAAAAAAGGATATATCCATACATAAACATATTTTGTGTGTGTGTACACACACACTATGTCTTATTTTCTTTAGGGTTCCAAAATAAGCACTAGGGCTTATTTTTGGGGGTTTCTTTATTCCCCCCCCCCATGTATTGGAGGCTCACTTTTTCTGATTGTTCATGGTGGGACAGGAGGGTGTGCAGTGTGCCACCGCTGCAAGGCAGGGGGGGATGGAGCTGGCCCATGTGCCCCACATCGGGTTAGCTCAGGGCCTCTGCAGCCAGGCCATCCATGCCCCGACACCTGCCTTGTCTTGTGGCTGCAGTACCAGTACACCGTTCGGCCTCCTACTGTCAGGGTTCCAAGTAACAGCCCATATGAAATCAAAACTCCTGTCAACCCTGGAGCCATCTTTGAGCATCTTCAGGGTTGCTCTGGCGTGGCAGTGAGCAAGCAGAAGTAGGCCAGTAGCCACTTAGACTCCTGCTGCACATGGCTGCTGGTGCTGCCGCCATGAGGCAGCTGTCGGTGCATGGATGGCTTGGATGCAAGGGCCCTGAAATAAGCTGGTGTGGGGCACATGGGACAGCTCATCACCACCCTGCCTCACCTCGTGGCCACGGCACCTCAAGCAACCAGATGGAATGGGTGGGCAACTGGCTGCGCAGGCTCTTAAGTAGGGCTTATTTCTGGGATAGGTCTTATTTTAAGGGAAACCATATGTGTGTGTGGTGTATGTATGTACACCATGTTTCCCTGAAAATAAGACCCACTCTGCAAATAAGCCCGAGCTTGATGGGGGGGGTTGTAGGCCTAATATAAGCCCTACCCCAAAAATAAGCCTGGGGGATGGGTGTGGCCAGCATGAGAGGGCGCGGAGGGGGGGTGATGGTGTCCGGCAGCCCGCCGGCCCCTTGGGACAGTGCAAATACAGCTAATTCCAAGGGTGGAGGCTTGGATTGTGTCTCCTTTGCAGAAGGGAGGGGGAGAGAAAGGCCTGTCCCAATCAGCGCATAGCAGCATAGCACAGGGGGTGGGAGAAGGGAGAAAGCCTCTTGATTCCTGTGAATGTGTCTTCACTAAGTGTAAATATATGCATGGGTGTGTGTATAGTGGAGCTCTTCCCGAGTCTTCTCGCTGCCCTGAAAATATGCAGCAATTGCCGTATCTTTCACTGGCTGGGTTGTGTGTGTATTTCCTGACAACCTTCAAATTGCACTCTTTTCCCTCAGGAAGAGCTCCTCTCCTCTCCTCTCCCCTCCACACACACACACACACGTTTAAACTTAGCGATGTCGGGGTTCCAAGTAATACCCCCAACAGAATTGAACTCCGAGGCAAGAATCTTCCTCAAAGCAAGAATTTATTAGAGATGTCATATTGGCACATCTGGGGAAAACCCGAATCTGAAGTCCCTACGTTTTCCCCACCCCAATTCAAAGTCAAAGATCCTTCCCCTTCCATTCCCATCTATCCCAATAAGGTCACTGTCCCAATTTCAGCCAGCTTCCAGTCACACTTCCCCAGGTGCTGGTGAGAGGTCCTTGAGTCCCAAGGGAAAGAATGTCATTATGATTACACACCCCACACTAATCTCACCTTCCCCCTCCTGTTTGCACAGCTTCCTCAACCATTGCTATGGCAGCCCTGAAGGCTCTCAACAAAGACGGCTCCAGGGCTGACAAGTGAAAAGTAAAAAGACATGCACAGGAATCAAGAGCTTTCTTTTTCTCTTCTCCCACACCTAGCGCTCTTAAGACGGTTGCCATGAAAAGGAAACTGGTGCACGTTCCTCCGCCTTCTATAAGCCCTCACTACCAGTAATAAGCTGTCTGTGCAGAAGAGGATGAAGATCCTTTGAATTCTGCCGTGTGCCAAAAATGCAGCTTCTGAGGAATTGAAACGTGCTGCTTCTGAGAGTTGGGGGGTCAGCTTGCCTTGCCACAAGCCTGGCTGGTAGGTGCTGCCTACGCCCCTCAAGCACAGCCTCCTTAAGATGGAGAGCACCATGCACTGAAAGTGAAGTGTGATCTCCTTTCCAGGGAGGTGGGAAAAGTTTCGCTGGCACTACATGTGGCTTCGCCCTCTGCCTTCCTGACCAGGTTCCACAGCTGAGGGGGGCGATGGAGAAAACTGCACACAGCTGGCAGCATGACTTCTGCCAATCTCTTTCTGGGCTTCTGCTTGTTGGGCCGCTTCCCTGAAGCTGGCAGCTCCATGGCCAGTCACTTTCCTTTTTCCCTCTTTTACCTCATGGGAGGCTCTCAGGAACCTTGTGCGGCAGCAGGCAGAGGCATGAGGGAGGCAGACAATCCAGACGCCCTGTGCTGTTGTTTGTTTGGCACAACCACAGGCAAACCGAGAGACAATGAGACGAAGTGGCCGGTGTGTTGGCATCGCCTCTGCCTCCCCTATGCCTCTGCCTCAATCTGCTACCGGTGCCGCCGAGCAAGCCTCCTATGAGCCTCCCATGAGAAAAAAGAGGGAAAAAGCAAAATGGCTGGCCATGGAGCTGCCGGCTTTGGGAGGTGGCTCAACAAGCAGAAGTGCCACACACTCAGAAAGAGACAGGGGTAAGTCATTCCGCGCTGAGGCAGAGGTGATCCAAACACACCGCCCATTCTGTCCCATTGTCTCTTGGCTTCCCTGTGGCCGCATTGAACAAACACCAGCACAAGGCATCTGGATCACCTGCCTCCCCCATGTCTCTTCCCACTGTCGGCGCCGATGCACAAGCCTCCAGCAAGCCTCCCATGAGTCTTGCTCCCGTGGTGGATTTTTAAAGGAGATTCAGGTTAATGTCAGGGTTCCAAGTAACACCCCCAACAAAAGAAAGCTCTGAGGCTTGAGTTTCCTCAAAGTTACATTTTATTAGAGATGTCATATTGGCACATCTGGAAAAATCCGAATCTGAAAGCTTCCAGGTTTTCCCCACCCAAAGGAAAGTTCAAGTTCCTGCCCAACACCCACATGCCAATCCCAGCACCGTCACATGATCCAATCCCAGCACCGTCCCAGCTGGAGATGCCTCCCAGTCCCAGCCACCCAGGTGCAGGGCAAGATGTCCTTGAGTTTCTGAGAAAGGAATGTTGTTATGACTATATATCAAGCTGCCTCCATACAATCTCCCCTCTATTTTCCCACAGTAGTAAATGTGGCAGGCCTGAAGGCCCAATGAAGAAAATGGCTTCCAGGCTTGATACCTGGAAGCCATTTTTTTATACCTACATTTAAAACCAGGCTGTTTTTATTACACCAGTTCATCAAACACTCTACCTCCTCTTGGTAATCACCCTCATTTACATCCTGAATAAGTCCCACTACTGTTGTATCATCCATTCAAAATATGATAGATAGCAAACCTTGTATAAGAGTCATGGGTCAGTAGGGTGAACAACAGTGGACTTGGGACACAGCCCTGAGGAGAACCTGTGCTCAAGGAGATGGTATTAGAAATATTAGTCCCAACTAGCATATACTGGGACCTATCACTGAGAAAATCAAGATTCCAGCTGCACAAATGAATATTGAAGTCTAAAACGGCCAGCTTATCTACTAAATGCTTGGGAATTGTCATATTAAATGCCAAACTAAAGTTGGCAAACAGTATTTGCACATGAGTATTTCTTTCCTCTAAGTATGCCAAGGCCAGATAGAAAACAGAGGAAATATGAACCTCTGTGGAACGTTTGCACAGAAAGCAAACGGAAGTGAGTCAAATGCTGTAAGGAGACTGGATACAATGAAGTCCTTTATCAGCTTTTCAAAACATTTCATAATGATCGACTTAAGTTCAACTGGACAATAATCATTAAGACCTGTGATTGAAGACTTCTTTTGCACTGGCAAAATAATGGCAATCTTAAAACACAATGGTACTACTGCATGCTGTAAGTATGCTGTAAAATATCTGTAAGATGTAAGCCAACTCATCTGTACGCTCCCTAAGAAGACACCCAGAGATGGTATGTGGGCTTGCTGCTTTCCGAATGTTAACTTTCCACAATGTTCTCCAAATAGAGGTGACATCAAAGCTAAGCACTTTCTTATCAGAATGGGGCACAGCTTTCCTCAAAGGGGTACTGTTTGATACCTCAAATCTTTAAAAAAAAATGTGTTCAGCTTGTTTAAAAAGTCCATGTTGCCCTTACAGCACGATGAAGCCACCTTATAGTCTGTAATGGCCTGGATTCCTTGTCACATACACCTGGTGTTTATAGGGTCCTAAAAAGAATTCTGAACTTTCTGACAATGGGCTTGCTTTGCTGTTTTTATGGCATATTAACTTTTTGTGCATGTCCAAGATGGCAGCGCCCGCTGGGATTGCGATCTGAGGACGGGGCGCCGACCTACCTTTTGGGTCTTTTGGGGTCGTTTCGAAGACCCATGACCCCAGGACTGGTTAGGGGAGCTCCCTGCCAGTACGGAGAGGGTTTTCTTTCCCTCCGTGACTGAGCAGAGAGGAAGGCGCGATGTCGGGAGCGGCGGGCTGTTCAGCTGGGTGGCGGCAGCGTTTTCCACAGCCGGAGGCCATCTGAGTGTCGGAGCGGCGTTGCGCTGGGGGCGCCTGCCGCGTGGTGAGATTCCAAGCCCAGGGGGAGTTGCCCAAAGAGTTGCAAGACGTGTCGGGCACCTCCAAAGACCTCTGGGACGCCGCCAGGCTCTTTCGTGGTGCTGGCGACGATGGCGCAGTGGCGGCGGCGATGGCGGTGGTGGCTGTCTGGCGGTCAAAGGGCGCTGGCGACCCCCCCCTTGGAGTTGGAGTTGGGGGGTGCAATGAAACAACAAGACCGGGAGACCTGCAACCATGGTTGGGGCTAGGACCTCGTGTGATATCTTTTCCCAGGCCTTGGGAGGCCTCAAATTGTGGCTGTGCGGGGGCTGGGGGCTTGAGACAACTGCCGCATTTCTCTCTCCTCCAGCATTCCCCTTTTAGGACTGGGCCCACCTGGACCAGCTGTTAGCCTGTGGGACTCACGTGTCGCTATGTTTATTGTTATCTGAACCCCCCTGACTGTGGAGAGGGCTATTTCCATCTGAATTGGAGGTTGGTACATGGCCGCATCCCATCGGCTGAGGGGGCTGGACATCAGTTCAACCACTGTGAGAGGTTGGCCTGGTGTCGGGGCCCCTAGGGGTTGAACCGGGATGATTTCATATATATGCACTTTTTCAACGGAGGGGACTTGACCATCGGACCAACCGCCGTGAGAGGGCGGTTTTTGGACCTGATCCCTGGACGCTGTCTGTCTGCATCAGTTTCATCGCTGCCATCTCACCACAAGAGGGGGCTGACCAGCTGACCTAACCACCATGAGAGGGTGGTTGGATCTACCTCCCCCTTGGATTGTGGTCGTCTTGGATCTGGACTTTGTCCTCTGTTGTGAGGGGACAGTGGACTTGGTCCTGTGAACATGTCTTTGAGACCCCCCATTTCATTGTCTTCTCCCCTGGTCCTTTTCTATGGACCCTCAGGATATGGTCGTTTACCCGTTATGGTCAAGATGTACTCAGCAGCGGAGCTTCTTGGTCTGCGAGACTCCTCCCTCTCGCAGGCTTGGCCCTCCACTCTATCGAGGGCCTACCTCGATGACGGGCTTTGGAACCCTGAGAGGTAGCATGCCGCAAAGAGGGGGCTGCGGGGTTTTTTAAAATCATCTTTATTTAATCTTTTAAGGGGTCTGTGGAGGGGGGAGGGGGGTTGGATTGGAACTAGGGTCATGGGTTTGGGGGATAACCCACCAAGGGGAGGGCCGGGCCTGGCCATGATGCACGGTGGGGGGGTGGGGGATCCGGGGGTAATGGGGGGGGTCGAGCTTGTCCAGATTGTGTTTTCACCATCGGTACTGTGAGTGGGAGGGGTAGATATGGCGGGAGCAGGGGGCCATATCATGTCAAGGTAGCATGCACCCGCTGTCTTCGAGCGGTAGGGCGCTCCAGCCCCCAAGGCTCCACTCATTCTCCAGGTTGCACAGACCCTCAGGCCCAGGCCTTCGACTGATGTTGTGCAACGCCAGGTCTGTAGTAAATAAAGCCCCCCTCATTTGTGACCTTGTTCAGGAGGGGGGAGCGGACCTGGCGGGTATTACGGAGACCTGGTTTGGCCCAGAGGGAGGGGTCCCTCTGGTAGAAATGTGCCCACCAGGCTTCCACACATTCCATCAGCCGAGGTCACAGGGGAGGGGCGGGGGAGTAGCAGTTATTATTGGAGAAGGCCTTAGGCCGAGGGAGACCATTGTTCCTCAGACGGCTGGCTGTGAGTCCCTCCTTGTGAAGTGGGGCCATGGGGTTCAGATGGGTTTGCTGATCACATACCTGGCTCCCTGCCACGTGGCAGCAGCCCTGCCCGAGCTACTCAACATTATCGCCGCGGTGGCGGTTGATACCCCCAGACTTATGGTCATGGGGGATTTTAACCTGCCGTCCGTGGGTGAGGCGTCTGAGGTGGCTCGGGAATTCATGGCTTCCATGACGGCCATGGACCTGACCCAGCTAATTCATGGCCCTATGCACACGGGGGGAAACACACTGGACTTGGTTTTTGTCTCTGGACAGTGGTTGAGTGATCTCGAGATAGGGGATATAGTCATCGAGCCCTTGTCATCGTCAGATCACTCTCTCCTTCACCTTGACCTTCGAACCGTGGCACCCTGCCACAGGGAGGGGGAACCAACAAGATGGTACCTGATGGCGCCTGATGGAACCTGACAGGTTCCAGATGGAGCTTGGGCCAATCCCTGAGGTTCTGGCTCATGCCTCGACTGGAGACCTAGTGGCCGCCTGGGACAGGGCGGCCACTGGAGCTCTGGATCGAGTCGTGCCTTTGCGGCCTCTGACCCGGCGCCGATCTCACCTGGCTCCTTGGTTCACCGAGGAGCTGAGGGGGATGAAGCGCCGGAAAAGACGCCTAGAGAGTAGTTGGAGGGCCAGTCTTTCTGAATCGGACCGGACTCTGGTAAGATCTCATATTAAGAATTACCTAGTGGCGATAAAAGCAGCAAAATGTACTCATTTTGCTGCTCTTATTGCATCATCAGATAATCGCCCGGCCGCCCTGTTTAGGGTGACCCACTCCCTGCTCCACCAGGAAGCGTGGGAGGACCCCTTGGGGGGAAGAGCTGAGAATTTTGTTCAGTATCTGTATGAAAAATTACTCAGATTCGGGAAGGTCTGGACTCCTACTGGGTAAATCCAGCGAGGGTGACGGAGGCAGGTCTTGAGAATGTTATCTGGGATGAGTTTGATCCTGTGACCCCAGATGACGTGGACAGGATTCTGGATAGATTGAATGCAACCACATGTTTGTTGGACCCGTGTCCCTCCTGGTTAGTGCTGGCTTCCCGGGAGGTGATGTGAGGCTGGCTCCAGGGGATTATAAATGGTTCATTGGGCGAGGGTATCTTCCCCGCCGCCCTGAAGGAGGCGGTGGTGAGGCCTCTCCTCAAGAAGCCTTCCCTGGACCCAGCAGTATTGGCTAATTATCGTCCAGTCTCCAACCATCGCTTTGTGGCGAAGGTTGTTGAGAGTGTGGTTGCGCGACAGCTTCTCCAGTACCTGGATGAAATGACGTATCTAGATCCGTTCCAGTCGGGCTTCAGGCCTGGGTACAGCATGGAAACGGCATTGGTCGTGTTGGTTGTTGATCTCTGGAGGGCTCGGGACAGGGGTTGCTCCTCTGTCCTGGTCCTGTTAGATCTCTCAGTGGCTTTTGATACCATCGACCATGGTATCATGCTGCACCGGTTGGAAGAGTTGGGGGTGGGAGGCACCGTACCATGGTGGTTCTCCTCCTTTCTCTCCGACCAGTCGCAGTCTGTGTTGACAGGGGCAGAGGTCGACCCCGAGGCCCTTCATATGTGGGGTGCCGCAAGGATCGGTCCTCTCGCCCCTTTTGTTCAACATTTATGTAAAGCTGCTGGGCGAGATCATCCGTGGTTTCGCGGTGAAGTACCATCAGTACGCTGATGACACCCAGCTGTACATCTCCACCCCGGACCACCCCAATGATGCCCTTGAAGTGATGTCCCGGTGCCTGGAGGCCATACGGATCTGGATGGGGAGAAACAGGCTCAGGCTTAACCCATCCAAGACCGAGTGGCTGTGGTTTCCGACGTCCCGATATAGTCAGCTGGTGCCATCGCTGACTGTTGGGGGCAAATCATTGGCCGACACGGAAAGGGCTCGCAACTTGGGCATCCTCCTGGATTCACGGCTGTCTTTAGAAGAGCATTTGACGGCCGTGACCGGGAGGATTTTTCATCAGGTTCGCCTGATCCACCAGTTGCATCCCTTTCTAGATCGGGACTCCCTACGCACAGTTACTCATGCCCTTGTCACCTCTCATCTGGACTATTGTAACGCTCTCTACATGGGGCTCCCCTTGAGGTGCACTCGGAGGCTCCAACTGGCGCAGAGTGCGGCCGCGCGGGTGGTTATGGGAGCGACGTGGAGTTCCCATGTAATACCTCTCCTGCATGAGCTGCACTGGCTCCCGGTGGTCTTCCAGGTGCCCTTCAAGGTTTTGGTTATCACCTTTAAAGCGCTCCATGGCTTAGGACCTAGTTATTTACGGAAACGCTTACTACCACCAATAGCCTCCCACCGGCCAGTACACTCCCATAGAGAAGGGCTCCTCCGGGTGCTGTCGGCCAACCAATGTCGACTGGCGGCCCCTAGGGGGAGAGCCTTCTCTGTGGGGGCACCTATGATCTGGAACGAGCTCCCCCCAACGATACGGAGGATCCCGGATATGCGCACCTTCCGTCGCGCGCTCAAGACTTTCTTATTTCATCAAGCTGGGCTGGCTTGTTTGTTTTTAAATTATTGGGTATTTTAAATTTGTCTCAGCCAAATTATTTAATTCGTTTTTATTTTATTTTAAATTTTTGTATTTATGCGTTTTATTTTGTGGCTGTTCACCGCCCTGAGTCCTTCGGGAGTAGGGCGGTATAGAAATCCAATAATAAATAAATAAATTAAAAAAAATATTTCAGATTGGCTCTGGCTGTTCCAAGCACTAGCATATCGCCAGATTTAAAAGCCACATTCCGTGTTTTCAACATCTTGTGAATCTCATGTGTCATCCATGGTTTTTTAACCCATACCACAATGTTTTTAAGGACACCGACATCCTCAATGCACTTCTGAATATATGCAGACATAGTGGTGGCATACTCCTCTACGTTAATATGTTGGTTAACTGTAGCAGCTTCTTTAAACATGCACCAATCCGTGCACTCAAAATAATCTTGTAATGTTTCTATAGCCTCTCCCCCCAAACTCTCACTTCTTCATGGTAAGTTTCTCTCTAAGTAATAGAGGCTTATATGCAGAGATGGGATTCAGCCAGTTCGCACCAGTTAACTTTTTGCCCAGTTCGGAGAACTGGCTAATCCCACCTCTGGCTGACCCTGCTCTGCCCTGCCCCTCCCAGGAGTCCCCCTGCATACCCTATTTTGGCTTCCAGGGTGGTGCAGGAGGCTTTCCAGGGCCAAAATGGGGAATGGGGATTTTGCATTATCATTACTGTGGGGGAGTTGGGAATGGGGATTTTGCATTATGATTGCTCATAAGTAAGTAGGAACCAGTAAAAGAGGAATGGAAAAATCCCTCTCTGTAGATCAGCGTTTTTTCAGTGTTGGCAAATTTAAGATGGGCAAATTTCATGCTGCCTGGGGAATTCTGGAAATTGAAGTCCATGCACTTAAAGTTGCCAAAGTTGAGAAGCATGGGTCTACACTAGAGTTTAGGATTTTCCATTCCTGTTTTATTTAGAGTTTGGTGCAATTAAATAAATCAGTTGTGGTTTCATTAACAAATAGTGATTAAAACAATATGAAACATTACTAGACTTTTCGTGAGAAACTGAAACTGAAATTAAAAGTTGATCTGGGCTTTGGTGATTAAATAAGGGATTATGGAAATAATGTTTATAATGACAATATGTTATTGTTAGAGTAAAAGTTTGATATATTTTTCTACTTATATCTGTACTAAAGAAAATCGGACGTCATTTTTTTTTCAGTTTTCCTTCTTTTCCTCTTTCTTTCTTACACTTTCACTCTTTTTCTTTCCTGAGCCTTTTCTTTTTTTCAAATCTGGTTTTTGTTTATCCCTTAGCTTTGTATTTTTTTGATGTATGAAAGATCAAAGACTCAGCCATTATAATTCTACATTCCTTATTTACAGAAATCATATCAAAATTTAGAATGAAATCCACTGGGAGCCATCTCATATAAGGCAGGCTCTGAGTAACCAAAAAGTATTTTATCGATAAATTCTCTCTTCGAGAGAAGAGAATATTTGTAGCTCGGGGTTGAACTGTGGGTTCCTCTGAGCTTGATGGTTTTCTTGCAGATGTTTCATTACCAAACTAGGTAACATCATCAGTACTAGAGGGGACTGGAGTTTGTTCTTATTTTCATATACCAGTGGCTTACCAGTGTAAGTGTTGTAGGAAAAGACGGGACTAGGCCAAGCTCTTCAATGCAGGAAAGATTTTATTATGCATAAAGGTTCAAACAGCAATAACACAGCAAAATGTTTGAACCCCGAAGGGTTTACAAAGGCATAGTTCTTATACTCTAAATTACGTATATATCATCTGGGTGGTACATTTAGACATATATGGTCTTAAGAGGAACTGAAAGACACCTAGTCCAGACGTTTGGTCACAGATAAAAGGGAAAAAGGGAGTCACATTAATATACAGGGAGTTGTATACACTATCATATGTTATACATGACATTTAGGGTGGAATGCAGAAGTGAACAACAGGATGCATCTGTCTGGGTCAGTCTGCTCTTTTACAGATAAAAATACCTTGTGTCATCTCAGCAACTCCTTCCTGGCAGAGGGAGGAACATTCAGCCTTGACCAAGGTTTTGGGCCTTTAATATCAAGACTTGGAGTCTGAACCAAGACTTTGGTCTGAACCCAAAGTTTGGTCCTCCTCACTCCCCTCTTTGTGACTCATCTGACATATCCAGAAGAGTCACATACTCAGGTTCCTCCCTTGGTTGGAGTTTCTGATATTCCCACATCGCCATTACCTGGGCTGTTGCCTTTCGTTCTACCAATAAAGATAAACTGTTAGAGATAGTTTTAACAAAAATGGGTAGAATATAGGGAAGTAATATACACCTGCAGCTATTAATCCAATAAGGCCTACAATTGCTTGCAAACCGGGTAACTTTGGCCACCATCCTGAAAACATATCCTTCAGATTCAGACCTCTCCATGTTTGTACTGGTACATGAGCTATTTTAACCATTTTATCAGTAATTTCTTTTATGACTCTACCACTCTCATCTATCTCAATGCAGCAATTAGTTAGATTAAATTTTCCACATACTCCTCCTTCCTTAGCAAGCAAATAATCTAAAGCCAATCTATTTTGCATGATATAAGTTCTTGATTTAACACTTTCTCTGGCTAATTGAGTAAGACCTTTTACTGTTTCATTGGTGATTATTTCAACCACAGCCTGCAGACGAATCAAACGGTTCAGGATATACACAGGAGTCCAATAGCCATACAAATCATCTTCCACCCATGTAGCTGGTCCATATACCTGTATAATTCGTTCCGCAGGCCATTCCTCCTCTCCCCACTTATGCTGATTACCACCAACATTAACTTTTCCTATAAGGGATGTATCTACATGTCTCTTTCGTTTGTTCTGATTTCCAACTTCATCATACATTGGAACACCCAGGATTTGCCTAGTCTTTAAAGGAAGTAGAAAGAACCCAGGTCTAATTATTCCTAATACACATGTTCCACACCAATTTTTAGGTAGGTATCCGTATGCCATCTTTCCACATACCCAATATACTCCATTGGGCGCCAGCCATTCAAGGGTTTGATTATCAGGATCATTCAAAAATGCCAGCCCTTTAATTTTAAATAGGGCCTGCTCACCAATACCCTCTGTGGCATTACTTCCCGACCACCATACCTTACTTTCCCACTTTCCGATGCACATTAAGTTTCCAACTTCTTTGCATCCCTTTATACTCTTCCTTTTGAAGCATACATTGCCTACCAAATTGGTGGTAAGTGTCCAATCTCCATCCTTTCCTTTATTATAAGATAAATTACCTTGTTGGTCCATTTCCAATACCTTAGAATAGTTTAATTCCTGGGCTTCCCATGGCCATTTCTCTCCCATGTTGGTCCCTCCACAAACAAAACAATTAGACACATTCAAAGTGTGAGCTATGTCTTCAGCTAATTTAACAAATGTATTAGTTACATATTTAGGGATTTCTGGTATGTTGAGTTTTTCCATCTCCAAATAAAATGACCAAAATAGTCCCTTGGTATCCTGTAACTTCCTGGTGACTTTAGTAACTTTCCAGCTAAGTGTTACATGAGGATCTGCTCCCTTAGCATAAATTCCTAATCTGTACCTTACATCCCATGTTCTAGTGGGAGTACAGGTAAGCTTAACAGGATTACATCTATTCTTTTGACAATTACTGGTTGCTACTCCTGTTTCTAGCTTACACTTCTGATTGCCTACAGGAGGGTCCCCGGACCACATAGTTACACAAGACCAATAGGGGCAATAACTATATGTATTTTGGTCATGACATTCACCTTGATTATAACACATATATTTTCAGTCCAGCATATAGCTTTTTTCCCATTCCAAAGTCCCACATGAGGCTTTCCAACAATTCCGATTGATGGCTAGGCAAGCATTGAAAGATAATTCTACTTGCCTATTCAAAGACCGGAACTCAATTTTATTTAACAATTCCTCCCTTCCACATTCAGTTGTATAAATTGACATTTCATATGTGGTTATTGACTTGGCTTCGGCAGGGTTATAGCATTGTACTTTACCATTTAGCATACACATATGATAAATTGTGGTGTTTACCTGACATGTGGACGGTGTATATGTTAAACATCCATCTGGTTTACTAGTGTGATATATCAAGGTATTAGAGATTAATGTACCCCATATCGTAGTCTGAATGCATGGACTGCATTCCTCTTTTCTTTCCAATTTAGGCTTCGCTTTGGGTTTTATTGTGGGTTTCATTATGAGGGATGCTATTACAGGAGCTACTATAGCTGTAGTAGGAGAGACTCTTTTAGTTCGTGATGCAGGAACCAGTGTAGTGGTTGTTCGTTTAGCACGGTTTCTAATCACTTCTTCTACTGTTAAACCTCCTCTCTTTGGGGTATAACAGAGCACTCCTTCCGTACCATTACACCTGTAAACTACCGTAGGGCATTTTGAGCCAAAAACACAAGTGGTCAAGTCAAACCACTCACAAGAATTAGATATTCCCGATCTCAGCCGGATGGCTATTCCATCCTTACTGACACAGGGAATACAGGGTCCAGATCCTAAGTGACTTTTAAGTTCTCTACTTTTTCTTACTTTCTTCTGACCCTGCACTGTTACTCTAAACTCAAAGGGTTCCACCTTTAAAATGCATGTCCCCTGCCACCCAGGTTTCAATTGGGCAGGGGAAGCAACACGTTCCCAACCCCAATACCGGGGTGTCACGCAGTTCAGGGTTAGAGAAAAACTCCCCCCTTTGTGCGAGGTGGTAGCACAGATTCCTCTTCTTAGAACATATCCCACATATTGCCACACTTTAGAATTGGAGTAACCTCGAGTCTGGCAGGTAAGCATTGCTATTTTGTCAAATATCCTTGGTGTTTTACAGGGATGTGGTAGAATACCATTCCAGCAGTCTGGGGTAAACACAATTGGCAGTGTACCATCACAGCTACCAGTTCCAATGTTATAGGATTTTACTATACGGGGTTGTTCCTCTGGATTGCTCCACATACCCAAATTACTAACACATACCGAGTTACTTTGCACTCCTATAAACAATACACTTACCCACAACCACTCAATACCATATTTCACAGACATACTTATCCGCTTCACGCTCCTTCTGTTCCTCTCTTCTGGCGTCTTGCAGTATAGCCTGTATGGTAGGGCTAGGCTTGAGAGTATAATAGGAGGGTTCACCTACACAGTTTACCAGATAATGTTGTAACACGTCCTCTATGATTATTATATCACACTCTACACTACAATGTATACAAATAACACAATCAATACAATGTGCACAGCAACAGCAACAGCACCCACACTTACATTTGCAAAACCAACACATACAAGCAGTAAAAGAAAATGTACAATAAGCATAGATAGAATCAAAAACCTCTTCATCCAATCTTCCCCCGTGCGTAGAAAGTCAGCTTCCGGAGTGATTTAGCAAGGGTTTCTTCCTTCCTCAAGGAACTCCAACCACGTGATCAACTCTGGAGGAGGGATTGACTGGGGTGGTTAAACCAAAATATTAAAGGGTTCAGGCTTTCCACAAAATCTCAGTCTGTGTTGATAGAATATAATTGGGGAAAGAGATAATATTGCTACTATCCAGAGTCCCCACATCCAATCTTCCCACATGAGTCCGTACCAATCTTCTGCCATGCGCTGGGAACCAGCTTCCGGTGGGGTTCAGCAGGGCAAACGTTCCTTCTTCGTACTGCCACTCGAATACATCAGCATACACTCTTAACAATAACCTATATACATATAGAGCACACTTTTATTTAGTTACGTTTGAAAGTAAGCTTAGTTGGATTTTTCGGGTCCATGGACACCTTCCAGCTCGTGTCTGCTGCTGCTTTGACCAGTGTCCAATGGATCCAAGACTTGGACTCTGCAATCTTAATAGCAAGTGGAGAAGACATAACAACAGTGAAAGGTCTTTTCCATCTCCCCTCTAGCTGTTCTTTCTTCCAATGCTTTACCCACACTTGATCTCCAGGTTTAAAGGGATGGCAGTAAGTCATTAGTCTAGGGGGTATCTGCTCCATTACATATCTCTGTAGTTTCTCAACTTGCTTATTTAATTCCTGCACCTTTTCCATATTCCAAACACCCCCCTTATGACCTAAGTCTGGCCACCCTGCCAAGTGTTTTCTCAGGAGGTTCGGAGGTTGCCCAAACATCAATTCATAAGGTGACAATTTATGCTGCCCTCTCAGAGAGCTTCTAACTGCATACAGGGCTAATGGCAACGCATCAGGCCACTTCAAATGACTTTCCGTACAAATTTTAGTTATTCTTTCTTTTAGAGTTCTGTTCATTCTCTCTATAGCGCTTCCTGATTGCGGGTGAAATGCACTGTGAAATCTCCACCTGATCCCCACTGCCTGAGTCACCGCCCGATTAATGTGATGAACAAATTCAGGACCGTTGTCAGAAGATATATTAGTAGGCATTCCAAACCTAGGGATGATTTCTTTTAACAACACTCTTGCCACTTCCCTTGCCTGTTTAGTCTTGGTAGGAAACGCTTCAGGCCACCCGGTATAGATATCCACTATGACCAACGTAGCTTTAAACAATCCACACTTTGGCATATCTGTGAAGTCAATCATGATATAATCCATGGGAATATATGCACGAGGTATTGCTCCAGGGGGCAGCAGGGGTCCCTGTCTAGAATTGACCTTTGCACAGGTAACGCACTTAGCTACCACCCCAGCAGCAATACCTGCTAGCCCATTGATGTAATAATCTCTCTTTAAAGCTGCTTCCAGGGCTGTCTTTCCCATGTGAGTAGTATCATGAGCTAATTGAGCCAGTGTCCAAGCTACAGACGACGGCACATACACTCTCTTATCTGGCAAAACATACCATCCACTTTCTACTCTAGCTTTTAAATCTGTTACAGCTTTTACACTTTCTTGTTGGGAATAGGTAGGTTTAATTTCAGGAGGTATCACCCCCATATCCATGGTTACACATATTGATAAATCAGAAGTTGGTTCTAGACGCTTGGCTGCCTCTCTTGCTTCCAGATCAGCTGCCCTATTTCCCAATGCCATCTTATCATCTCCTCTCTGGTGTTCCTTGCAATGCATCACCGCCACTTTCTTGGGTTGCTGTACTGCATCAATCAACCGACTTATCAAATGTCCATGCAAAATATACGTTCTGGCTGAATCTCTGAATCCCCTTTCTCTGTACACTGCCCCATTGGCATGCAAAGTTAGAAAAGCATATTTGCTGTCTGTCCATACATTCAAACTTTCACCTTTGGCTCTTTCCAATGCTCTTATTAGTGCCCACAATTCAGCTACCTGTGCACTATGTCCTTTTCCTAATGGACCACTTTCTACCACTCCTTCATCATCCACGATTGCATATCCAGACACTCTATTTCCTTCCACCATATAACTGGATCCATCCATATACCAATTAAGTTTGGCATCCGGCAAAGGTATATCTGTCAAATCCGGCCGGCTTGAATACACCTTATCAAGTACCTGTAAGCAATCATGTACTGGTTCTAACTCGGTTGGTAGCAGAGTAGCGGGATTCAATCTATTAGAAACAACCAATCGTACTTGCGGATTTTTAATCATGATAGCCTGATATTTTGCTAAACGCTGTCCACTAATCCACAAATGCCCTTTTGCATCTAGCACAGACTGCACTGCATGAGGAGTATGTACATTGATAAAACAGGAAAAAGTAAGCTTATTACAATCCTGAATTAGTTCCGCAATAGCAGCTAATACTTTGAGACAGTGAGGCCAGCCCTTTGCAACTCCGTCCAGCTGTTTGGAAAGATAAGCCACCAGCTGCTGCCAACTCCCAAGAGGCTGAGTCAACACCCCAAAGCAACATTTTTATTAGTATCCACATATAGATTGAAAGGCTTTTGTAAATTTGGCAAAGCTAATGCAGGGGCTTGTGTTAAAGCTTCCTTGATGTCACGAAATGCTTTCTTCTGCTCTCCTCCCCACTCAAGTGGTTCAATATTTGCCCCCCTCATTGCGACATACAACGGGGCTGCCATCAAAGCAAAATTTGGAATCCAAATACGACAAAAACTTGCCAGCCCCAAAAAGCTGCACAACTGTCTCTTTGTCCGAGGCTCAGCCAGAGCCAAAATGGCTTGCTTCCTCTCAGGTCCTAGCGCTCGACATCCCTGTTCAACATCATATCCTAAATACCTAACACGCTGTTTCACAAGCTGAGCCTTTCTCTGGGAAACTCTATATCCACATTCCAACAACAGATCTAACAGCGCCTTAATATTTTCCCAACAAGCATCTTCAGTTTGTCCTGTTACTAAAACATCATCTACATATTGTAACACAGTATCCCCCTGTTGGCATGGCACGTAGTATTGCAGATCTTTTGCCAACGCAGTCCCAAACAGGGTAGGGGAATTTTTAAACCCTTGGGGGAGCCTAGTCCAAGTATATTGTGATTTTGTTCCATTCCTGGGGTGCTCCCATTCAAATGCAAACAAAGGCTGACTAATTGGATGGATGGGTATTGTGAAGAAAGCATCTTTCAAATCTATAACGGAAAACTAAGCAGCTCGGGGCGGGATTAAACTAAGGAGAGTATAGGGATTTGACACAGCGGGGTGTAGGGTTACTGTTAGGGCGTTCACGGGGCGCAGATCCTGCACCGGGCGGTAAGAGCCGTCCGCCTTTTTTATTGGAATAATTGGAGTATTCCAGGGAGATTGAATAGGTACCAGGACTCCTGCCTCTAGGTATTTCTGAATGCTTTCATATAGAGCATAGATTGCTTCCCTGGAAACAGGTCGTTGGCCTGTGCGTATAGGAACAGCACCCGGCTTCATTTCTGCCACTACCGGCAGATGATGAGCTGCGAATCCCGGAGGATTATTCTCCGCCCATAGCCCTGGCACATTAAACTGAGTCCATAAAACACCCTTGGGTTCTTCATTAATTTGTCTTCCTACCATCAATCTCCAAATCTCTTCCGGGGGATGCCTCACCATCACTCTTTGTCGACCCTCATCAAAAGAAATAGTTGCCCCTAATTTACTAAGCAGATCCCTACCTAATAATGGAATAGGGCACTCTGGAATATACAGAAACTCATGCTCAATCTTTGCTCCTTTAAAGTCACAAGAGACAGGCCTCAAAACCTGATGTCCCAATACTTGTCCTGATACTCCTTGGACCTGAATTGTATATGGTCCAGGTGCTGCTATAGGCTTATTTACAACTGATCTCCCTGCTCCAGTATCCACTAAAAAAGTTGTTTGTTGACCCCCAACATCCACTGTAACCAATGGCTCGGATGGGGCCTCCTCCAAGCCTGGTCCCCGTCAGTCCGTCCAATCTGTTTCAGCCAACCCCACAGTCTCCGGTATCTCTCCGAGCCTATTGGGGTTTCCAAATCCTCTGTTAAAACCTCTGTTAAATCCCCTACCACCTCGCCTTCCACGAAATCCACCTCTTCCTATGAACTGACTAGTTCCTTGACCTCCTCTATTACTTCCATCTGGCTGCGGTCTTCCTTCTCCTCTCCAGGTCCCCCTACCTCTCATCATATGCCGTGGACCTGCCAGTGTCCCTCACCTTTACAATAAGCACACTGATTTGGTCCCAAGGACATTCCTCCTTGTAAAGCCACAGCCAACAATTCAGCCTTTCTATGCATCTTAGACTCTTTCTCTTTTCCAACTTTTCTCTATTTACGTACACCTTCCTCGCTATTTCCAACAGCTCACTCGTATTCTTTCCTAAAGCTCCTTCTTGCTTCTGCAATTTTCTTCTAATGTCTTCATAACTTTGAGCTATGAACCTCTCATTCAACATTCTCACATTTTCCGAAAGCCTTGGATCCACCTGCGTGTACAACTCATATGCCTCAATCAATCTTTGCAAGAAACCCTCAGGACTTTCATCTGCCCCTTGTGTTATTAATGAAGGCTTAGACATATTCACTGGGGGTTTTCCTGCCTTTCTCAGAGCTTTTACCACCGCATTCCTATATTCTGTTAGATGAGTCAAATCATCAGGCACCTGGGGATTCCATCCCGGATCAACTTCTGGCACTCGCAGCGGCAATTCTCTAGCAAAGTTAGCATCCTCTGGGAACACTTCCCTGACACCTTTCCTCATAGCTGATTTCCACTTTTCTCTCTCTTCAGGGGTTAGTAAAACAT
The DNA here is from genome assembly GCF_059756535.1 of Pantherophis guttatus. NCBI lineage: Eukaryota > Metazoa > Chordata > Lepidosauria > Squamata > Colubridae > Pantherophis > Pantherophis guttatus. The sequence continues at coordinate 179,751,477 of NC_142063.1, read as the reverse complement.
TCAGCAATTGTTGTATATCATTCCACGTAGGGTTATGGGTTTGCATAATAGTTTGAAAAAGATCTGGCATCTCTGTGGGCTTAGCAGAGAGAGGTCCATAATGTTGTTTCCAATTCAACAGATCAGTAGTAGAAAACGGAACATACTGAAACATGGGCTGTATTTCTGCTTGGCCTGCTGCATTAATTACTTGTTGATCCACTTGTCTCAATGGAGCACTCAACTCAACATTAGCTGCCTTAGCCTTAGCCGCAGCTACAGCCTTTGCCTTAGCTTCAGCTGCACGGGTCTGCACTCCTTCCACCACTCCCCCAACTGCTCCACGAGCCTCCTCATCTTCCACATCACTCTGACCACTTTCATCTGTAGATGGGCTAGTTTTGACTTTAGGATCCTTCCTGTCATCGTCCTTCCCTGCCTGGTCATCCGGCACTCTTCCACCAACAGCACCCCCAACAGCAGGCGGCTGATATGGCGGCAACCACAGAGCACTGGGAGGATGGTGAACGACCTCTTCCTCATCCCCAACCAAAACCTTTCGTGTCCTATACAGCGTCCTCACATATTTCCCTCCTTTCTCTCTCCCTTCCTTCACAGTATTCCTTCTACTATACTTATTTCTTGGTCTAGCAACACAAAGACGCACCATCTCAGCTTGACATTGCAACAAGTCATCAGCTTTTTCAGTTAATGCATTCACCCACTGATCTATGTATGGAAACTGATCTGGGTATTTCTCCTGGGCTACCGCTATCACCCCCCACAGCTCATCTGCCACTTCCTCCTTAAAAGAGCCCTCCGGCGGCCACCCAGTTCCCATATAGGGCCACACATTCTTGCATAAATACTTTAAACGTTCTTTTGTCACTTTGGGATATGAGGGATCCCCAAAATAACTATCAAATCCTTTCAACATAAATGCCAACGGAGTGTTGGGCACGCTCTGGGTATTCCCCCCCATCCTAACACACTGCCACCGACTCGCAGCCCTGGAACTCACGGCCACTGACGAGAAATGCGGCGACTTAACCTTCCCACACAATTACCTCACACGGACTGCTTTAGGACAGTCGTCCCGAGTCCAGGGGAGAGATCAGGTCCCCTCGTCTGTCTTCAAATGAGACAGGTAACAATCTCTTACATATACTCTCCTGAGATGTCTTCACTTCACACGTCCTGGCCAGGAGCCATTCACACTTCCTTTCCTACACCGCAGGGTTCTTGGACTCGCTCACAGCACCGTCGGCCTCACAGGAAAGTCACTGCCGCCTCCCGGAAGTTGGATACTCCCGTGCGCCCGGAGGATATTCAGGAGCGGCTGCCCCAAGGGCCCGAGGGGTTGAACGGCCCTCAGCAAAATATTGCCTCAGCCTCAGAGTCCCGGCGGAGTCGCCATCAACTGTTGTAGGAAAAGACGGGACTAGGCCAAGCTCTTCAATGCAGGAAAGTTTTTATTATGCATAAAGGTTCAAACAGCAATAACACAGCAAAATGTTTGAACCCTGAAGGGTTTACAAAGGCATAGTTCTTATACTCTAAATTACGTATACATCATCTGGGTGGTACATTTAGACATATATGGTCTTAAGAGGAACTGAAAGACGCCTAGTCCAGACGTTTGGTAACAGATAAAAGGGAAAAAGGGAGTCACATGAATATACAGGGAGTTGCATACACTATCATATGTTATACATGACATTTAGGGTGGAATGCAGAAGTGAACAACAGGATGCATCTGTCTGGGTCAGTCTGCTCTTTTACAGATAAAAATACCTTGTGTCATCTCAGCAACTCTTTCCTGGCAGAGGGAGGATCATTCAGCCTTGACCAAGGTTTTGGGCCTTTAATATCAAGACTTGGAGTCTGAACCAAGACTTTGGTCTGAACCCAAAGTTTGGTCCTCCTCATAAGTGTTGATAAAAAATAGTTTGATTGGTGCCGGGTCTTTACAGCCTCAGGTAGAGAAGGGCTATTCTGCATCCCTCCTTCAAATGTTCTTTAAAATACAGTTTCTCAGCAATCCTTTAGTAATGTCTAACATGCAAACTGTGGTTACTCATCCTAAAATGAATCCTCTTTACCTGGAGCTTCAAAATTTGCTGTTTTAGTGTGCATCTGACTTTGGGAATATTTTTTCATAACCGAACAAAAGTGTATTTTCTGTGCAGTTCACACACCTTGCTTGCTAGATCTGGATGTCACAAAGCAAAGCCCACATTTTGTAATTAACCCCCACACCCCGTTTTGTGCTGACTGCTGAGGAGGCTGAGTGATGTCATGCCCCTGGCCGTGCCCACCCAGCCGGTCATTAGGGCAGAGAATCAATTGTTAAATTATTTGAATCCCACTATTGCTTATATGCTGGGATAAGCAATACAGAGGGATGGTCAGAAGAACCAAGGTGAGGGTGGGGAATGCATTCTTGATGTTAGAATAAGCAAGATCCAATGTATTCCTACCTCTGATTGCAAGGTTCACATATTGATGGAAATGGGGGAGAGTGTTTCGGATAAGCTTTTATTAACAAAGTAAAACTAACAAACAACGCTTATAAAGCGTCTTCAAAAGCAACACCCAGGAACCGGAAACACCTCATAGAGGCACATAGAGATAAAGATTAAAAGCAACACAATCCCATAACATCTCCCCTTTTCTTTTTTTTTTTTTATTGAAAAAGTTTTCAAATACAAAATTTTTCCCCCCACATTTTTCTCCCCCCCTCCTCCCTAACCCCCCCTCACCACCCATCCCCCCATGACTTCCTCACAACAAAAACCTAATTCATAACAGATTATATAATATTTTACCATCCCCTTACTCCCTCCTCTAAATACTGACCCTTATTTACTAATAATATTATTAATATTATTACTTCCCCCTTTAACCATACATTTCAAAATATCATTTTACTATAGCATTGCATAATAAGTTCTAATTTAACATAATAATATTATTATAACTCCCGATTTAACAATAATCTGCCCTATTTCTCCTCCCCATACTTATATCTGTATATTAATACAACATTTCATAACAACCTTCCATTTTAAAACTATATAATAAATCCTGCTTTAACATTTAATCTTTTGTATATATTAATATAACATTTCAAAGCAGCCTTCCCCATAAATCCTAATTTAGCATTTATTCAGCTTCATCCATTTGCTCCAGTCCCATAAGTATATCACTTAAGCATCCCTTTTCTTAAACTAAACAATCTGTAAACTAACCTATCTCCACCCACGTTCCTACAAAATTGCCATACACAACAGTTCTTAATATCTTTAATCTACTACCCACCCTACTAAAAAAAAAGTATTCCATTATATAGAAAAAATCAATAACTTTAAGTTTATAATCCATATAATATCTTCTTTAGTGTCTTTCCAGATTGTTGAGTACATCATCCATATTAGGGTAACATAGCATCCTAGTTGCAACAGATTGTTCCAAATCCTCAGTTGTCTTCTGCCCCCATCAATAATAAATCTCCTCCTATATATATAAAAAAGAAAAACAACCACCCGAGTGACATTATAATTATATTCCATACAGTATCTGTAATTGTGGTTTTCTTCAGGATTATTCATTCCCATCATCATAATGGGTAACAACCAGATCTTCTGCATGCCCCAGCGTAATTCTCTTGCCTTATAGCTCGACATAAATATAATACATTTATCAATAAAAAGAACTCCAAGATAGATAATTCCAATCCAACCAGATTAAGGCTCTTTTCACATCCCAAAATTACGGCATTGCAGAGGTCTGTCACTCTCCTCAGGATATTGTTAACCAATACTTCGCCTCAACTGTCTTTTCATATATTCGTTCATTTTTTTTTTTTAAACTGGCTTCACTGTTGCTTAATTTAGAAATTTTTATTTTTGTGAGACCTATTTCTTTTTTTCTTTTCCTTTTGTGGGCTTGTTCTCCATCCTAATTTCCTTTCTGCAAGTTGTATATCGACTAAGCGATTTTCATTCTGGTTTATGACTTGATCTTGTTGGTTTTGCTGTAACTCATATTTCTTTTCTGACAGTTGTATATCAGCTAATTGATTTCCATGCTTGTCTGTGACTTGATGAATCATAATCACGTTAGAATCCGATGCCACTTCTCTTTTATTTGTAAATAATCCAGCTGGGGTGTCTAAAGAATCCGAAGGCAATTTGTCTACAGAAGCCTCTATAATTCGATGTTTTCCCTTTATTTCCAATTCCTTCTGCTTATCCTGTATTGTGCATAAAGATGTTGAATTCATTTTCAAAATTTTCTGATAAAATTCTTCCGCTTTTTCAACAGTATTTAATTGATATCTTTCTCCTTGATATCTCAATATAATACCCACTGGAGCGTCCCACCTGAATAGAATATTTCTTTTTTTAAGTTCAGTCAGCAGAAAACCAAATTTCTTTCTTTCCGATAACATCTTGGGCAGGAGCTCTTTGTATATCCAAATCTTTCTTCCAAATCATTGCAAAGTAGAATTGTAAGAATTTTGCACAATATTATTTGTTATCTCCTTATCTGTAAAATAAATCACCACATCTCTAGGCAGTTGCCTTTGCTTTGCAGTCCAGGAATTTATTCTATAAACTCTATCAATCCTACAAAATACTTCCTCAGGTTGAACCTTTAAAATCCCAGCCAGAATTTCAGAAGATATTTTCCTTAAATCATCTCTGTTGTTTTCCTGCAGTCCTCTCAGTCTAATTGCATATTCAGTAAAATTATATTGCATCATTAAAACTTCTCTTTCAATCCGTTGTTGTATGTTTTCTGCATTACAAGTCTTTTGATCAGCTTCCATTTTAGGTTTTTCTTCTGGGCTATTATCTTGAGTATTTGACAAGTCATTTTCAATTTTTTGTATTGTCCAAATTATCCTCAGTTTCTTCCATTTTGGACTCTAATAACTTAGTATTTGCATCCAACTGGATCATAAATTCTGAAAAACCATTAGCCATTTTTATAATCTTTCGTTCCAAAAAATCAAACTTTGATTGCACCAATTCTTTAATTTCCTGCTTAAATTTTTCAAGGTGCTGATTCACAATCTCATCCCTTCTTACAATCTCCTCTAAGAGAAATTCTGTTATGTAAAAATCAGGTTTCTGAGACTGGAGACTTAGAACTTGTTCATGTAATTTGTTAATGGGGGAATCCCCCCCGACTGCTTGTTTGTCTGACTTTATAAATCTCAATGCCATGTTTCCGCCCAAACAAACTTTTTTAGAAAAGAGAAGAAAAGCAGGGGGGAAAAAAAAAAACTTCTTTCCAATCAAGATCAATATCAAATCTCCAGGAGAAAAAAGACACAAAAGTGAAGTTTTATCTTCAATTGTAGCCAAAAGTATTTATTCCGCTACTTTGTAGTAATAGAAAACGGAAGGACTTTCCCTTTCAGCCCCTTCTCAAGCCGCGGCAGTTGCCATTTTAAAAAATCTTTTTTTCCTTCTTACTTTCTTGAATAACTTTTATAAAATAAATAAAATACTTGCGATTCAGGATCACAGGTCCAGCTCACGTCCTCTTTGATTAATCTGTTAAATTTGTGGGCTTGTTCTTGTCGCCTAGCTCTGCATAAGCAGAGGTCTCCCAAAGCCCGGAGCGGCGGCTAGGGATATGGGGAGTCTCATCTGCTCCGTCCCAAAAGTAAAAAAAAACTTTTGGGGCTACGCAGAGAGCTCTACCCACCCTAGCCTGCTCTATCTCCATTTCCTCGTAGAAACGGAGTTTTTTCGAGCCGCCATTCCGTTGTGAAGGCGGCTCTTTACAGGCAGTGGGGCTGGTGATCCCGAGTGATCGTCTGGCGGCGACAAGCAGCAAACCGGAAGTCTCATCTCCCCTTTTCTAATAACAGCAACACTTTCTACAACTTGAGTCTATCAGGGGGGCGTGAGCATCTACCACTCCGAGTAACGACTGGCTCTCTCACACCTGACTCTCTCACGCAGGCTGAATCTCTTTGCTCGCCATTTTCTGAAGCCTCGGATGTTTGGCTATCACCAGATGCACCAACTTGCTCAGGACTGTCATCAATGTGAGACGAACATTCATTATTATCCTTAAGTAGGTTTGGCTTGGCAACTGGCTCTGACCCACCCACTGGATATGAGGAGTCTGGTTGCTCAGCCACACGCAAGTCTGGTTGCTCAGCCACACGCAAGTCTGGTTACTCAGCCACACGCAAGTCTGGTTGCTCAGCCACACGCAAGTCCACACGGTTCCGCCGATATCGGGTTCCTCCAACCTCCACCAAATAGGAGCGAGGTGCCACTTGTTGTAAACAGGTATCCCTTTCCCAACGGCCAGTCCGATCTCCAGGCAGTGGTCTCATCCGAATTCGTTCTCCCACCTTTAACTCTGGCAAGTCTCTTGCAGATCTATCATATTTGGCCTTCGCCAAATAACCAAGTAACCAAGTGTTTTATCTCTTGCACTGCCTGGTCATGTTTAGGGAGCCAGTGCCAAACTGTGTCTTTATCCAACAGACATCTCAATGGCTGGCACACCTCAGATAAATGTGGCAAAAATTTTGCTAGATATGTAACAAAGCCAATGAATTTCTGCACTGCTTTAGCATCAGTAGGCGGTGGCATGTTCACAATAGCTCTGATCTTGTCTGGGTCCGTTTTTAACCCCTGTGATGTTAAAATATGTCCATGAAAGCGGACTTCTCGCACCTTAAACAGCAGCTTCTTTATACTGAACCTCAGCTTCACCTGCTTACACCGCTCCAATAGTGCCATCAATTTCCCGTCATGATCATGCTCCGCTTCATCATCAGTGTCGCCACACCCAACTATAAGGATATCGTCAGCTATAGGCTCAATTCCGCTGAGGCCACTCAATAATTCCTGCTACTTCATTTGATACGTCTCTGGTGCTATGGAGACACCAAAGGGCAGTTTAAGCCATCTCTTTCTGCCCCAAGGAGTCCAAAATGTAGTCATATAACTGCTCTCTTCGTCCAGTTTACACTGTAGGAAGGCATCCCTGGCATCAACAAGTGTAAAAACCCGTGCCTTAGGCAGCTTGTGCAAAACATCCTCTAATGTTGGCATTGGGTAATGCGATCGTTTCAAAGCCATATTCAAAAACTTGGGATCGATGCAAATTCGGACCTTTTCCAACTTCCTAATCACCACCATATTACTTATCCAGTCGGTTGGCTCGGCTACTGAAACAATATGTCCCTCTGCTTCATATTTATCCAACTGTGCTTTAACCTGTGCCTTAATGGCTATAGGGACATTGCGAGGGGCACTTTGTACTGGAGGGACAGCAGGATCAAGTTGAAAGTGAACCTCTCCTGGAACGGATGCAATAGGGCCCTCAAACACCTCCCTATAAACTTGGAGGACTTGATGCTTTATCAATGGTCTCCCCAAGGCTTTGGAGGAATAGGTTTCAACATTATGCAACTCCCTCGGAATGGTAAATCACATCAGTCCCAAACGCTCACACGTTGAGCCTGACAGTAATGGCTTTTGATCTACATCCACAATTTCAAATTTCAATTTGTGAGTAACCCCACGTATGTTACACTCTGTATAAAATAAGCCTAGTGACTCCATCAGTTCCCCCGAATATAACTTTAACGTGGCACTACTAGGCTGGAGGGGTGTCTCAGGTGCCAATTTCCTTTTGTCCTTAAGGCTCATCACATCGCATGTTGCCCCCGAGTCCAACTGACAAGATTGAGTTATATCATTAAATTGAAGATTAACAAACCACTTTTTGCCTTTTGAATGTACTGCACCAATGCATTCTTTCGTATAGATCGCATCTGTGGTAAACAGCGATACATCCTCTAAGTCCGGCGTTTGCTCGACCATATGCAACTTCCTTGCTGCCAGACACACCCCAGCAAAATGGTCCAGCCTCCCACACACCCTACAGATTTTACCATACGCTGGACACCGATTTTTCCCACGTGCATGCACATTGTCACAGTATTTACACGGTGTGTGGTTGTCTGCTGACAAATTGCGAGGCTTCTGTTTAAACTGCTGCTGTTGCTGATGATTCCTCACATTTGGCTGGTGCCTGGAAGCTACATTAACACAGTTGGTCTGTTTATCTTGCTCCAACGCCATCAGCCGTTTATCTGTAAGTTCAGTAGTCCGACATATTTCTATGGCTAATTGCAAAGTTAAACCATGTTCCCTTAATAAACGGCGGCGTGTACTTTCCTTGGCAACACCCAAAACTATTTTGTCTCGGATGAGTTCGTCTCTCAGGGAACCGTAATCACAGGTAGCCGCTCTTTCCTTTAAGCGTGTTACAAAGGCATCTATCGTCTCCCCTTCTTCCTGCGTGCAGCTGCCAAAAAGATATCTTTCATATATAACATTCTTATGCGGTCTGAAGAAAGCTTCCAAAGCATCCAAAATAGCCTTAGTATCACTCCTCTGCTCTTCTGTAAGAGTTAAACTATGCTTATAAACATGAAGACATTCTGCACACATCAATCTTCTTAATGTGGCAGCTTGTACTGCTGCCGGCTTATCATTTAAGCCTGTCGCCAAAGAGCAATCTTCAAACTCTGCCCTAAAGTTTTCCCAATTAGTGCTAGAATCCTCACTTACTCGCATGGGTTGCGGCAGTGGTATATTATCTGCCATGGTGCTATATTTCTTACTTCAAACGCTCCACTTTCAGGGCCGAACCACTTCTGACACCATGTTTCGGATAAGCTTTTATTAACAAAGTAAAACTAACAAACAACGCTTATAAAGCGTCTTCAAAGGCAACACCCAGGAACCGGAAACACCTCATAGAGGCACATAGAGATAAAGATTAAAAGCAACACAACCACATAACAGAGAGTTGCTTTCAAATCAACCCCCGCACTGCAATAAAAGCACTTTGAGTAAGTAGTTTGTAAGTCACTGATGATATGATAGAGAATATTCAGGACCTCATCTCTGTTTGCAGAAGGAGGGATATATGCAGCTGTAATAATAATAACATTAAATTCCCTAGGCAGATAGAAGGGACTACATTTGATAGTCAAAAGCTCCACATCAGAGGAGCATAGACTTGAGACCACTTTGGCATTACTAAATCATCTGTCATTTATATAAAAACAGACCTCCTCCTCAAGATTTGCCATTAAGAGCAAAACTCCGGTCCAGCTGAAATGTTAAAAATCCACCCAAACTAACAGCACTATCTGGGACAGAATGCTTTAACCAAGTTTCTTTCTTTCTTTTTTTTATTGAAAAAGTTTTATTAGTAAAACAAACACAATTTCCCCGCAACCCTCCCCCCAACCCCCCCTCCCCGACTTCCCAGAGCAGAACACAAGGTATTTCTATTAACTTTTAACAATAAACTAAATTGCTTAACCAACCATTAAACTAACACCCCCTAAAAAAAATTCTTAGCCCCCCATAGATTAAATCCTACTTCTTAGACATAATACTTCTAATATCACTTATATAGCGCTTATACAGTTAAAAGAAATCATTCATAAGCTATTTGATATTTTTTAGTCTGATACTTATTTTGAATATAATCAATCCATCTTCTCCAGTCCTGTATATACCTTTCTTGTGTGTGATCCTTCAAATATGCTGTCCAAGTTTCTGTTGCAATGATGACACAGCAGTTTCTCATTTCCTGGTTTGTTATTAAATCTAACTTCATGTAATCCATTTTAGACCCTAAGGAGTGAACATTAGCAAACAAAATAGATGGTAGTGATACTATGTAGATTAGCCTTTAACCTATTAGCCCACCATGTTTGCCTCTTTTCCTCTTTCAATCACACTGCCTCCTCCTTTGAAGATGGTCAGCGCTGGTGGGAGACTGCCTCTCCCTGCTGCCTCCACCACCCATAACGCCAAGCACAACACCAACTCCACCTCCAGCTACTTCCTCTTTTCATCCAGGCACCTCCAGAGATTGGAGCCGATCTCGCACCCTCCACACAACCCACCGACACTTCTGCTGCTGACACCTTTAATCAAAGCAGTCTGAAGCAACACAGACTCTCCAGAACAGCTTTACCAACAGTTCTCCTCTTGGTAATTGGCAGTCCACAATATGGACTGGCGGTCATATAATAGTTTAGTATTAAAATTCTGCTTTCTTATCACAATTCCCATAGAGTCACTCAAACCGGATGGCATTTTCATCTCAAAATCCCAACACTCTTGAGAGCTGAAGCAGCTGCAGCCAAACAAGTTGCCACCATTTTGGGGGTGGGGGGGAGTGAATCAATGCAGTTGTTAAGCAAATCTGGCTTCCCCCACTGACTTTGCTTGTCAGAAGCTGGCTGGGAATGTTGCAGATGGAGATCACATGACTCCAGGATGCTACAACCATTATAAATATATGCTAGTTGCCAAGTACCCAAATTTTGACCAAGTTGTCGTGGGGAATGCTGTGATAGTCATAAGTGCGAGGACAGATTATAATACTCTTTCAACCCCCTTGTAGCTTTGAATGCTTTTGCTATATGGCTATAAGTCAAGGACTACCTGTATTTGACTGACTCAGATTTATAAACTGCTTAGACAGAAGCAGTAGCCATATAGAAATATCAGGAATAAACAATGTATACGTACAATTTATCAGGTTATGTTAAATATACTAGAATGAGTATTGAAATAGCAATAGCACTTAGACTTATATACCATTTCACAGTGCTTTACAGCCCTCTCTAAGCGGTTTACAGAGTCAGCATATTGCCTCCAACAATCTGGATCCTCATTTTACTCATCTTGGAAGGATGGAAGGCTGAGTCAACCTTGATCCAGTGAGAATTGAACTGCCGATCTGCAGCCAGAAGTCAGCAGAAGTAGCTTGCAATATTGTTTTCTAACCACTGCCCCACCACAGCTCAATAATTAAAAAAGATAAACATTTTCCCTGTCCAGTCGTGTCTGACTCTAGGGAGCAGTGTTCATTCCTGTGTTGTCCGAAGATACTTGTCATGTGGGCAGCATGACCATATGCTGAGGTGCACGGAACGCGGTTACCTTCTCATCCAAGTGATACCTATTTATTTACTCATATTTGCATACTTTCGAACTACTAGGTTGGCAGGAGCTGGGGCAAGTAACAAGCTCATCCCATCACTTGAATCTGGGATGGTAGCTTTCCAGCTTACAAACTCGGCATCTTTAACTGGAACCATCACATCCTCTCATTGAAATAATTACTTATGCTATTTTAATTATATTCTACCTTTCTATAATAATCAAAAATTCCAAAATAACCCCTCCCCCCCAAAAAAACACTTTGTTTGGCTGTGGTTGCTTTGGTTTTCAAGAGTGTTGATTTTTTTGAGATGAAAGTGTCATCTGGTTTGAGTGATTCTATGGGAATTGTTTTAATATGATTAAAACAAAAGATAGACTAAAGGTTAGTGGTATGCAGTATTCAAGTCAGATGTGGGCAACCTTGTATCTGTTGACAGCTGCAGAAAGTAACTTGTATAGTATCTGTGCAAGTTAGAAAAATCCTCATTTGAGTTATTGAAATATGGAGGAAGCTACAGGGTGTGACCCAAGAAGAAAGTGCAGTTCCTTTAAGGAAGTGCCAATAGATTTAGTAGATACTGTTTTTGAAACACCTTTTATTGTATCCAAATATTGTATATCTTAGCAAAATATATAATTAATAATGGATCTTGAACCATTCTTTTCTGATGAACAAATGAATGTTAGTTTGTTATATTACATGAATGTTTTAACTTGTGAAATGTTTTCCACCAGAGAAGACTATTTCAGCTAAACCTTATTGCTTATGGAATAAATATAGAAATAAATAAAATTAATGCCCAAGGAGAGAAGTCCCATGTTTTCTGGAATATGGCTAAGAGACTATGAAATGTGGGCATTCATGTCTGTTACAATGCACTTAGTGAGGTCATCATTATGTAGGATTCTAAACTTATTTCCATAATCCATAATTTTGAGACATAATCTCAAAATGAGGTCCCACCAGAGGGGGGTCACATTTCCTCTCAACAGGTCAAGGGTTGGGGTAGAAGAGATTAAAGAAAAATAAAAACAAAATTGTTCCCATCTTCATATTCATTCAACTCTCTGGTGGGATTTAGAATCATCTAACATAGGTGTTATTACAGCAGGAATGAGGCATGGGATATTTGTCATCTATACCCACCCTGGTTTATCAGACCTTTATGAGGTCTCCATTCTCACATTCACTGTATCTTGAGTTCTAGATGTGTGGGTAGGCTTTTCTTCCTGGTGAAAGGGTTCTATTGGGCTAGGTAGTTATGATGACATTAATTCTTAAATAGGGAGACTGGAAACTGGATGGGGCAAAATAGAAAAATCACCTTCAGTGGAAGTTGTTGTTGTTAGTTGTGAAATCATGTCCAATCCATTGAGACCCCCATGGACAACGTTCCTCCAGGCCTTCCTATCCTCTACCATCCTCCAGAGTCCATTTAGGCTCGGGTGTACTGCTCCAGTGACTCCATCCAGCCACCTCATTCTCTGCCATCCCCTTCTTCTTTTGCCCTCAATCTTTCCCAGCATTAGGCTCTTCTCCTTCTCATTAGGTGTCCAAAGTATTTGAGTTTCATCTTCAGGATCTGGCCTTCTAAAGAGCAGTCAGGGTTGATCTCCTCTAGGACTGACCGGTTTGATCGCCTTGCAGTCCAAGGGACTTGCAGGAGTCTTCTCCAGCACCATAGTTCAAAGGCCTCAATTCTTTGGTACTCAGCCTTCCTTTCACAGCCATACATTGCAACTGGGAAAATCATAGCCTTGACTATACGCACTTTTGTTGGCAGGGTTTTTGCCTCTGTTTTTTAGTCTCTGTTTTTTAGTATGCTGTCTAGATTTGCCATAGCTTTCCTCCCCAGGAGCAAGCGTCTTTTAATTTCTTGGTTGTAGTTCCCATCTGCGGTGATCTTGGAGCCCAGGAAAATAAAATCTGTCACTATCTCCATTTCTTCCCCATCTATTTGCCAGGGCCGATGCCATGATCTTAGTTTTCTTAATATTGAGTTTCACGCCAACTTTTGCACTCTCCTCCTTCACCTGCATCAAGAGGCTTTTTGGTTCCTCTTCACTTTCTGCCATTAGAGTGGTATCATCTGCATATCTAAGATTGTTGATATTTCTCCCGGCAATCTTAATTCCAACTTTTGATTCATCTATCCCCTCCTTTCTCATGATCTGCTCTGCATATAAGTTAAATAGGCAGGCCGACAATATACAGCCTTGCCAAACTCCTTTCTCAATTTTGAACCAATCAGTGGGTCCATGTCCAGTTCTCCCTGTTGCTTCTTGACCCGCATACAGGTTTCTCAAATAAGATAGTCTGGTACTCCCATCTCTTTAAGAATTTGCCACAGTTTGTTGTGATCCACACAATCGAAGGCTTTAGCATAGTCAATGAAGCAGAAGTAGATGTTTTTCTGGAACTCCCTAGCATTCTCTATGAACCAGCATATGTTGGCAATTTGATCTCTAGTTCCTCTGCCTCTTCGAAACCCTGCCTGTACTTCTGGCAGTTCTCAGTCCATATACTGCTGGAGCCTAGCTTGTAGGGTTTTGAGCATAACTTTGCTAGCATGTGAAATGAGTGCAATGGTGCAGTAGTTTGAACATTCTTTGGCATTGCCCTTCTTTGGAATTTGAATGTAAACTGACCTTTTCCAATCCTGTGGCCACTCGCTATCTCAGAATTACAGGGTATGTGTGTCGCAACCATTTTTTGGGAAATGAGCCTTAAACATTTGAAAAATTACCCCATTGTAATTAGAAGGAAAAATTTTGGTATGTGAGCCTACCAACAAATAGTGCATGCAAGAGAAAAAAATGAGGCTGATGATGACTCATCTTGGGGGTCATACTGGAGGCTCTGAATATCAGACAGAACCTTGTCACAATTAGTTAAACCATAAAAATGAGAATTACAAAGTTTAATAAAAATTTTTTTGAAAAAAGCACTGAATTCAACTTGATATTAACTCGAATTTGTTTTTGTGGCCATAAAATGCTTGTAAATTACTATTTGAAGGTTCAGCATTAAATGTAACAATGTAAATGCATGTCTTAATACTGAAAATTATTATTTAACCCCAGTTTTGCATAACAGTTTCCTCAAAATGGTGCAGTAATAGTCATTATCGACTTTAGGCATCCATTTGAGCATACTTTCTATGTCATCTTGTTTTGCTTTGGATAGTATGTGTACCTGTAACTCTGTCTTAGACACAGACAATGTAACAGATGTGGCAGGCGGTGTTGGCAAAGCAGGTTTCCCACGAACACTCCTTGTCTTCTTTTCAAAGGCATGGATGGTGATTATGTTCCAATTTTCCACAGCGAAGGTTGTCTTGAAACTTACTGTTGAATGGGTCTGGGTGAATTTTAGTTGTGAAATTTTAGCATACGGCACATTACTGTACTGAAACTGCTTTCAACACATGGAGTAATTTTTAAAATGTGCTGGCTTCATCTGGATGATTTTGAACAGCTGGCATTGCTTGGCTTTTTTCAGCAATCTTAGAAAAGGAACTGGTGAAAAGAATTCTGCTGGTAGCATAGCATGTTGAATTATGCTATGCATATTATCCACTTCTTGAATGCAAGAATGGCCTGGTACAGAAAACTTCATTTCAATGCTTTCAATGTTTGGGTGATTCCGAAGAAAATCTATTATTGCAAAAGACATGTGTGAGTTTCTATTTTGTGGAATGCAGCTGTCACTCCATAATGTTGATCTTGCACTACGTTTTCCAAAATTTGTACCACGGCACTAGCTATATCGTTTCCAGCACGTCCTCCCATTAATTCCATCCAAATAGCACAGTACCCTTGTCCTGTATATGATATTGTACAAGTTAAGTTTACACTTGTAAAAAAACCTGCTTGTACCAGATTTTGGCAAAGTGATGACATTCTCCATGTTAAAACATATTGCCAGCCAAGTTTTGTCTCCCCTTTCTTCCTGTCTGTGATCTCTGCTTAAATTCTTCTGTTGGGTATGTGAATCTTATTTCTTTTGTAGCATCTCTTCTACCTGCCCAATTGAAGAAGCAATTTTATGTTCCACGCAATCTTTTTTGGTTACGTGGAATGCCAGGTTAAATTCATTGTTGAATACAGTTTGATAGTAAGAGTGTTTGACTGGTTCAGTTCCTGTTTCACTGCTTTTTTCTTTATACAGCTTGTACATGATGCTTACATTCAATGAAGATTCGAGGTACTCTTTTTTTTAGTTCTAGCATGACAATAATGTGATTCTACCTTTGGAAATGAATTAATACGGTCAATTATTGTATGGCTGGAACATACATACGGCCATTCTTATATATATAGATTACACAGTTCTAACTGCAATGCCCTGAAACATGTATATTTGAGTGTGACTCATAGCCACAATTATTACTAGGATCAAAATGCAGGGTTCCGGGCCTGCATTACAATAGCATTAGTGAATGATATAGACTTAAAGCACAGAACTTTAAGCCCTTGTTTTCAATTAAAAGTTCCATATCTGATTGGTCATCTTCAGTTTCTGGAACATACTTGGATCCACTCATTTCATATAAGTCTGAACTTGCTTCCATATCGTGGAAAAGAGACATTATTTCGGTATTCACATGTCCAGAAATGGAGGCAATGCTAGGCGCTGCAGGCTCCATCCTTGCTCCGTCACATGGAAGCAGCCAAGCATGACAATTGGCTGCTGCAAATAGAACCCTATAGTTCTGAGTTTTCGTGCGAAAACCTTGTAATTTTGCTATTTGTGGCAAATCTATTTAGAAATTTTATGAAATAAGTTGTTAAAAAATTAAGTCATGGTAGATACAACATTGTCACACTCTTAACTCATTTTTGACGAAAATGTCAGAACCTTGTAATTCTGAGGTAGCGCACTGTTGAGTTTTCCAAATTTGCTGGCAAATTGAGTGTAGCACTTTTACTGCATCATCTTTTAAGATTTTGAATAGCTCAGCTGGAATACTGTCACCTCCACCACCTTTGTTGTTGTTTAGACTTCCTAAGGCCCATTTGATTTCACATTCCAGGAAGTCTGGCTTGAGGTCAATAACCACCCCATTCTGGTTATCAGGGATGTTAAGCTCGTTCTTGTATAGTTCTTCTATGTAATTTTGCCATCTCTTCTTAATCTCTTCTGTCTCTGTTTTAATCCTTTTTGATCCTTTATCATGCCCATCTATGCATGAAACGCTCCCTTCATATCTCCAATTTCCTTGAAGAGATCTCTGGTCCTCCCTATTTTATTGTTTTCTTCTATTTCTTTGCACTGTTCATTTACGAAGGCATTCTGATCTCTTCTAGCTATTCTCTGGAATTCTGCATTCATTTGGGTGTATCTTTCTATTTCTCCCTTGCTTTTCGTTTCCCTTCTTTCCTCAGCTATTTGTAAAGCTTCATCAGACAGCCATTTTGCTTTCTTGCATTTCTTTTTCTTTGGGATCGTTTTAGTTGAAACTAAAAACTAAAAACTAAACTAAAGATAAACTAAAGATCACTGGGTGATTAAAAGGAATCTTTTAATATAATGGTGGGCTGACAGGCCTGTCTAAAAGTTAGAATAGAGGTAGAAATAAGAGATAGGGGGAATATTAGTATACACGTTTTTATATAACAATAAAAGTAATAACTAGATGGGAAGATTAGAGTTGGAAGAGGGTATTACTATGTAAGTTCAAATAATATTTTGATTGGCATTAGAATGGCACATTGAAGCAATAAACAACTAAATAATGAAGGATTATTTGTTGTTGTTAGTTGCGAAGTCCTGTCTGATTCATCACAACCCCATGTACAACATTCCTCCAGGTCACGGCCTTTCTGTTCTGGGTCTGTGCGATTCAAGATAAAGACCAGCAGACGAAGATAGTTGCAAAGCTTTAATTGCCAAACACAGCCAACAGGCAGGACAAAGCGAGTGATTGGGTCAAAGTCAGTGCTGAGAGCAACCGTCTCTCAGCACTATTTATACCTTTAGGTTTGGTTAACCAGCATCCGGCGTTGGAAGCCACCCCCCCGTCAGCTGTCCGTTGGGTCTTTTGCAATTCCTGCCCTTCCGTGGCTCTCCGGTGCTTTGATATGTCATCACAAGTTGCCAGACCATGCCGGGAGCCGGGAACCTTCCCGCAGTCGTCGGCCTCTTGCTGCTTTGCTAACAGCCGTTCAATGCCTGCCATCCACTTGCCGCCTGAATTGGCCTCCCACCACCGTCCCAGCTTCTTTAGAGGTAGCTGTAGCCTCTGCGTGTCTCACTCTCCTCCCCCCAAATGTGTCGAGTCCTAGCCAGGGCTCAACAGGTGGCTCCCCTCTACCAGGAGTCCACCTGTAAGGGAGAAAGCAGAAGGGTTAGTGTTGTTGGTCATGTGATTTGCTCCCCCTGGTTTGTTTGGATATTTACGGTGAAACCGCCTTGGCCGTGCGACATGGATGTCTGGCGCCACTACCCAAGTAGCATCGGTGAATGGGTACCCCTTCCATTGCACTAGATATTGGACCTTATCCTTATGCAGTCTGGAATCTAGTATTCTGTTGTTGTGGCCCCGCCCTCTGAGCCTATCTCATCGGAGGAAGAAGGCTCCGAACATGAAGAAGAGGAGTCGGCCAGGCCTCCCTCTCCAGGCCCCTCCCCTCTGGCACTGCCTCAAGTGCCGGCCGAGGAAGAGGAGATTAGCCAGGAGCCAGGTGTCTCCGATGAGAGCGAGGGAGGTGATCTGTCGTTCCTGGATCCACGCCAACGAAGGCGTGATAAACAGTTGCAGCAGTTAAGGAGGCGTGCCAGGGATTATAACTGAGTCACTGGACCACACCCCAGAGACTATATAAGAGAGTGTGGTGGCTGTTTAAGACTCTGTGACGAACAAAAACTAACTCTGGCTAGTCACTTGAACAATGCCTAAATCTGCCGAAGGTTCCTTGTTTTGAACTGGACTATTTGCAATTTGTATGTATTTTCTGTTTATCTGATGAAGTAAAGCCCTTGGCAGTCGATGCTCGTATAGCTGCCAAGTTTTAAATAACAACCTGTGTGCGTGCCACGTGCTTTCTTAACCCTCAGCTGGCTGTGTTTGTGTGTGTGTGGAGACGGGGACAGAACATCTGTCTATTTCATAGTAGTCCATGTGTACTGGACCCGGCGGAGTAAGAGGGTCCCTGATCCGTTCTGCTGCTACAGATTTCAGCAGCCTACTGTGGAAGACAGGATGGATCTTCCCCAGTAGTGGTGTTGTGGCCCGCCAATGGCCTGCGCGGATTGTGGCTGATCCTGATGAGGCTGGTGTGTCGCGCCAGCAGCCTGTGCAGCCGGCGCTCGAGTCGGACAGCGAGGCTGAAGCGGATGTGGTGCCAGGGGCAGAGACTCAGCCAGGGCCTTCAGAACCTCCAGAGGCTTCTTCAAGTGAAGAGAGTGAAGTGGAGAAGCCTCTTCTCAATGCTCGAGCACGCAGGGCTGTCAAAAGGCAGGAGTGGCTACTCAGGAGGAGGTCTCCTCGAGAATAAGGCTTGGGGCTAATTGGCCACTCCCTTAGCCTATTTAAGTTGCACACAGCTAGCACATATTGCTGGAAACAACGCTTGGTCCTACGCAGAGCATTTTGAGAGTGAGTTTTTTGTTACAACTTGGTTTCTGGGCTGATTGCCAACCCTTGTCGGACTTTGTTTAATCTCTGTAATTCACAGCAGACTGATAAGGACATTTGTGGTTAAAGCCTGCATTTTGAAAGGGGTCTGTTTGTATTAAACGGAGTTTGTGGAGCTGTGTGTGTGCTACACTTCTTGGACCCGTAGCTGGGGCAGAAGAAGTGATAGTTTTAGGGCAACTGTTACAGGGTTGATCATCTGGGTTATCGTGAATGGTCCCAGGTATTTCGGTCCCAATTTTCTACTTGCCATTCTGAGTTTCAGGTATTTTGTGGACAGGTAAACCCGATCCCCCACCAGGAAAGGTTTATGATCTGCCCTCTTCCTGTCTCCTTGTACCTTATATTCCTCTGCAGCCTTTCGTAAGTCTGCCTTCACCTGAGGCCACACCCTGTGAATCTTATCCCCCCACTCTGTTGGGGTTTTGTTCTAGTTCTGGGATAGTGGGAGTTCCATACCATACACCACCTGGAAAGGGGATAGGCCCATGCTGCGATGCACCATATTGTTGTATGCCACCTCCGCGAATGGTAGGAAGCTTGACCAGTCTGTTTGCTGGTACGACATGTAACATTGCAGGTAACATTCCACCATAGCATTGACTCGTTCAGACACCCCATGCTGGGATGGAATGCTGAACTTAGCCCTTGTATTGACCCTATCAGATGCATAAACTCCTTCCAAACTCCTTCCAAAACCTAGCGGTGAACTGCACGCCCCTGTCAGATACGACACGTCTTGGCACTTCATGGAGGCGGTAGATGTGTTGGAGAAACAGGCTCATTAGTCACTGTGTGGATGGTATTCTTTTGCATGGCATGAAATGAGCCTGTTTCGAGAACAGATCCACCACTGTCCATATTACCATAAAACTGTTGCTACTTGGGAGATCGACTATGAAATCCATGGTAATTTCATCCCATGGACCTGAGGATCAGCCACTGGTTGTAATAGACCGAGGGGCCTTCCCGTCCTTGGTTTGGCCAGCGCGCATGTTGGACATCCCTTCACATATTCTTCAATTTCCCCCCGCATCCAGGGCCACCAAAACTGTCTTCGTACTAGATGCATTGTCTTTAGAAAACCAAAATGGCCAGTCGGCTTGGCATCATGGCAGCGTTTCAATATAGCAGTCTTTAGACTGCTAGGGATATACAATTTGTCCCCGTTCCAAGCTAAATCCTCCTTGAAACTCATCAGATCTTGATTACTAGCTAGCCACGGATCAGTTATCAATGCCGTTCTTAGTTTATCTTGGAACGGATTGCCTGATGCGTCACCCACTGATATGCTATTCACCCACTGCCCGGGTGGTATGAGAGCTTCCACTATCTCCTCCCGTTTGCTATTATATTGGGGCATCCGGGATAATGGATGAAGGATGCAGGGGGATGAAGTGATGGGCATTAGTATAGTAAGTGGGAGGGGCAGATATGACGGCTGCAGGGGGCCATATTATGTTTCGGGAGTGCGCACTCGATGTTTACGAGCGATTGCCCACTCCGACCCCCAAAGCACTGCTCGTTTCCCGGGTTGTTCAGAGTCTCAGACCCTGGGTCTACGGCTGATGTTATGTAATGCCAGGTCAGTGGTAAATAAAGCCCCCCTCATTCATGATCTTATTTCAGAGGGGGGTGCTGACCTGGCAAGGATTATAGAGACCTGGTTAGGCCAGGAGGGAGGAGTTCCCCTTGTGGAAATGTGCCCGCCAGGTTTCCGTGCATTCCATCAGCCAAGGACTCAGGGAAGGGGTGGGGGAGTGGCAGCAATCATTAGAGAAAGTCTTTGCCCGAGGGAGGCCACTGTTCCTCAGATAGCCGGATGTGAGTCCCTCCTTGTGAAGTGGGGTCGGGGGATTCAGATGGGCCTACTGATTGCATACCTGGCTCCCTGCCACATAACAGCGGTCCTGCCTGAGCTGCTCGACATTATAGCCGGGGTGGCGGTGGAAACCCCCAGACTTATTGTTATGGGGGATTTTAACTCCGCTGGTGAGATGTCAGAGACGGCTCGGGAGTTCATGGCTTCCATGACAGCCATGGACCTGACCCAGGTAGTTCAAGGCCCCACCCACTTGGGGAATCACACTCTGGACTTGATTTTTGTCTCTTTTTTTTTTTATTGAAAAAGTTTTCAAATACAAGTTTTCCCCCCTTTCCCCCCTTCTTCCCTAACCCCCCCTCACCACCCATCCCCCCCTGTGACTTCTTCTTCACAACAATAAGCTAATTCATAATTAATTACATAATATTTTACCATGCCCTTACTCACTCCTCAAAGTACTGACCCTTAGCATAATATTCTTATAACTCCGCTTTTCTCCGCTTTTCGCAATAATCTACCCTTTTTCTCCTCCCCCAAACTTATAAAATATTATTATTATTACAACAACATAACCTTTAATCTTTTATATATATTAATATAACATTTCAAAGCAGCCTTCTCCAAATTTAACATTTATTCAGTTCTATCCAATTCTTCCACTCCCCAAAATATACACTTCATCAGGTTGAACCTTTAAAATCCCAGCCAGAATTTCAGAAGATATCTTCCTTAAATCATCTCTGTCATTTTCCTGCAGACCTCTCAGTCTAATTGCATATTCTGTAAAATTGTGTTGGATCATTAAAACTTCTCTTTCAAACCCCCAGACTTATTGTTATGGGGGATTTTAACTCCGCTGGTGAGATGTCAGAGACGGCTCGGGAGTTCATGGCTTCCATGACAGCCATGGACCTGACCCAGGTAGTTCAAGGCCCCACCCACTTGGGGAATCACACTCTGGACTTGATTTTTGTCTCTGATCAGTGGCTGAATGATCTAAGAATAGGGGATATAGACATCAAGCCCTTTTCATGGTCTGATCATTCTCTCCTTCACATGGACTTTCAAGTCACTTCCACCCACCGCAGGGAGACGGAACCAACCAAATGGTTCCGTCCCAGGCGCCTGATGGACCCCGAAAGGTTCCTGATGGAGCTTGGGCCATTTCCTGAGACTCTGGCTCACAACTCGACTGAGGACCTGGTGGTCGCCTGGGACAGGGCGGCTACTGGGGCCTTGGACCGCGTCGTGCCTTTGCGGCCTCTGACCCGATGCCGATCTCGTCTAGCTCCTTGGTTTTCCGAGGAGCTGAGAGAGATGAAGCGTCAGAAAAGACGCCTGGAGAGCGATTGGAGGACAAGCCGATCTGAATCTGACCGAACACAGGTGAGATCTTATATTAAGACCTACCTAGTGGCGATAAGAGCGGCGAAGTCTAGCTACTTCTCCGCTCTTATTGCATCTGCAGAGAACCGCCCAGCCACGCTGTTTAGGGTGACCCACTCCCTACTTCAGGTGGGGGTACGGGAAGATCCCTTAAAGGGTTGAGCTGAGGATTTTGTACAATTCCTGCATGATAAAGTCGCTCAGATTCGGGAAGGCCTGGACTCCTACTGGGTAGATCCAGGGGAGGAGACGGGGGCAGGTCTTGAGAGCGTTATCTGGGAAGAGTTTGACTCTGTGACTCCTGAGGACGTGGACAGGATTCTGGGCAAGCTTAACCCTGCCACATGTTTATTGGACCCGTGTCCCTCCTGGTTGGTACTGGCCTCCCGGGAGGTTACACGAGGCTGGCTCCAGGGGATTATAAATGCTTCTCTGAGTGAGGGTGTCTTTCCCGCCGCCTTGAAAGAGGCAGTTGTGAAGCCCCTCCTCAAGAAGGCTTCCCTGGACCCGGCTATATTATCAAATTATCGTCCAGTCTCCAATCTTCACTTTGTTGCGAAGGTTGTTGAGAGTGTGGTGGCGCGACAACTACCCCGATACCTGGATGAAGTTGTCTATCTGGATCCGTTCCAGTCGGGCTTCAGGTCACGATACAGCACGGAAACGGCATTGGTCGCGTTGGTGGATGATCTCTGGAGGGCTCGGGACAGAGGTTACTCCTCTATCCTGGTCCTATTAGATCTCTCAGCGGCTTTTGATACCATCGACCATGGTATCTTACTGGAGGGGTTAGGAATAGGGGGCACCGTGCTTTGATGGTTCTCCTCCTTCCTCTCTGACCGTTCGCAGTTTGTGTTGGCAGGGGGTCAGAGGTCGACCTCGAGGCACCTTATTTGTGGGGTGCCACAAGGGTCAGTCCTCTCACCCCTTCTGTTCAACATTTATGTAAAACCGCTAGGCGAGATCATCCGTAGTTTCGGGGTGAGTGTTCATCAGTATGCTGATGACACACAGCTATACATCTCCACCCCAGACCACCCCAATGATGCCCTTGCTGTGATGTCCCGTTGCCTGGAGGCCGTGCGGATCTGGATGGGGAGAAACAAGCTCAGACTCAACCCCTCAAAGACCGAGTGGCTGTGGCTTCTGGCGTCCCGGTATAGTCAGCTGGTACCATCACTGACAATAGATCTTGCTCCCCACAGAGAGGGCCCGCAACTTGGGTGTCCTCCTGGATTCACGGCTATCTTTAGAAGATCATTTGACGGCTGTGGCCAGGGGTGCCTTTTATCAGGTTCGCCTGATCCGCCAGTTGCGTCCCTTTCTGGATCGGGACGCCTTGCGCACGGTCACTCATGTCCTAGTTACCTCCCGTATGGACTACTGTACTGTACATGGGGCTCCCCTTGAAAAGCACCTGGAGGCTCCAACTGGTCCAGAATGTAGCCGCGCGGGTGATTATGGGCGCAGCTCGTTACGCCCATGTAACACCTCTCCTATGCGAGCTGCACTGGCTCCCGGTGGTCTTCCGGATGCGATTCAAGGTGTTAGTTATCACCTTTAAAGCGCTCCATGGCTTAGGACCTGGGTACCTACGAGACCGTCTTTTGCCACCAATAGCCTCCCACCCACCAGTTCGTTCTCACAGGGAGGGACTACTCAGGGTACCGTCAGTCAAATTATGCCGACTGGCGGCTCCCAGGGGGAGGGCCTTCTCTGTGGGGCCTCCAACCCTTTGGAATGAACTGCCCCCGGAGATACGGAATATCCCTGATCTCCGTGCTTTCCACCGTGACCTCAAGACCCTGATGTTCCAACAGGTGGGGCTAAACATATGAACATGTGAATGATTTTTTTTAATGTTATCTAATTCTGGGTTTTATGTAATTAACCAAACTAAGTAATAATTTTAATTAGCAATTTTATGATGTTTGTGTGTCTATATGTCAGCGTTCCAAATTAGGCTTTCTTCCAGCTCTGACATAACAAGATGAACTTTTACCTAGTTTTGTATGTTACAGATAGTGTTTCCTGGGAGACGAGGATGGGGGCTACATTCCTGTGAAAAGAACGTGCCGGGATGTAGAAATGGATCTGTATGATGGCCAATGGGACATTGGGGTTGGAGAGCGGAAGAGGAGGGGGTTGGAAGGAGGGGCCAGTTTGGCTGCAATTTGAATCAGAAATGTCGGATATTGCTATTCTTAAAATAAAAATGATTCATTAGACAGTTTGCACTTGAGAATGAAGTTTATTCAAGATAGCACCGAAACCTGACAAACAGCCAAACTCTCCTCCAAATCCAGGCTGGCTGAGTTTAAATCATCCCGTTCCCTCCCAGACATCTGGTCGGACGGACTATGGCTGAAGCCAAGCTCTCGGAGGAAAGCCTGCTTCAAGAAACGGGAGGAGCAGAAGCGGTTGTGATTCCAGCCAACTTGGAAAATACAAAGGTTCAATTTCTCCGCCTTCCCTCCCCACAGAACTTCAAGCAAAGAAACGTGAGGCAGATAAGTACCCGGGGACTGTGCCAAAAGCCTTAGAGGTGGAATTTTCTTTTGCAAATTTAAAAGATAAAGAAAAACTCCTAAGTGAATTGGGAAGGGCGAGCTGGGGATGGGAATGGCAGCGAAGCCCAGACAAGGCAGCACCTCCCCACCCCAGGATGAGAGACGAGGCAGAGGACTATCAACACCAAGGCCGGCCCTACAGAGCTCAGCACAGAGAGGAGAGGGCAGAGAGGGAGGAGCCACCCCAGTTCAGAGGGAAGTTCGACGGTGACCCAGACAACCTCGCCCAATTCCTCGATTCAGCTGAGATATACATAGAGCGGTTCGGACACCTCTACCCTTTCCCCAGAGCCCTAGTGAATGCTATCTCGGAAGGGCTGGAGGGAGAAGCAAAGAGGTGGTCAGCATCACTCTACAAAACAGGGCCCCCCAGCTACAAGATGCAGATGGGTTCTTGCAACTATTGAGAGCCCGTTATGAGGAGGAGGAGGAGGACCCCTATGTGGAAGACGAGCTCAGAAACCTAATGCAGAGGGGGAAGCCTATCAGAGAGCATATCCGTGAATTCAGGAGAGTCATTGGGACACTGCCTCCCCTACCAGAGCGATTGCTGGTGTATTTTTTCAGAACAAGCCTAGATAAAAGAATTTCCCAAGTGACTGCCTATCGTGACATCCCAAACCGACTCGCTGAATGGTTCCGGGTAGCGATAAAAGTCGACAGAGGGCTGCGGGCGAGTGACACGTCAAAACCACCAGAGGAAAAGGAGAGAGGCCGACCAGACCAGGGGCCACTCAACAGACGAGAAACCCCAACATCACAGCCCTCCTACAGACCAACTGCCCCACGGAGCCCACTGAAATGCTACAGATGTGGAGGAAGCGGCCACATAGCAGCAAGATGTGGAACGCCTAGACCGGGACCAGCTCCACCGCCCAAAGCACGACCGGAACGAGGGCCCAAGCGCGTCACCCACGTACCGCGGGAAGCTCCCCAAATCCCTGAGTTTTTCGCTCATCTGACCGAAACCAGAGGAATCCCAGAGGAGGGAGATCAGTCCCCCGAACCCTATGACACGGAAGACGAAGGCGAGGATGACCCGATGGTGAGTGGACCCGTCCAGGAACAGACTCAGGCTCAACCCATCCAAGACCGAGTGGCTGTGGTTTCCGACGTCCCGATATAGTCAATTGGTGCCATCACTGACTATTGGGGATGAGTCATTGCCCCCACGGAGCGGGTTCGCAACTTAGGCGTCCTCTTGGACTCACGGCTGTCTTTAGAAGAACACTTGACGGTACTTCCGCTGGTGACGTCAACGTGTTAGGGACGAAAGGAACGGTGCTCCATTTCCAAAGCCCCTAATATCCTCGCTGCGGGCGCTGATTTCGGCGCTACCGACCCCGTAGTGGTCGGTAGAAGAAGGGGAAATTTCTGAGGACCTCGGGGAGGACGGCAATCCCCCCGAAGGTTCAGGATAACTCCTCTAACTCGGAACGAGGAAGAACCAGCCACCCGGCTGGCCAGAAACGCTGACAGCTGTTAAGAGGGAAGCGAAGATTGAAAAAGAAAAGCATCGGTGAAAACAGAAGTGAGGATTAAAGATTAAAAAGGTATATCTGCATTTTCTAACGGTTGGGAGAAAGCGGGCGGAAGGAACCCTTGAGTAAAAGAGGAGAAAGAGAAGTGGCGACTGATAAGTGGAGTGAAGGGGAGGAATCCATATTGAAAGTGACAGCGCGTAATCTGGTAGTCAGTGGAATCCGAAAGAATCCTGAGGGAATACGGTTGAACGAAGTGTGTGATTGATAACCAGAGCTTCATAACAAAAAGCTGGGAGAGCGAAGGTCTCTGAAAACTTAAAAGACTTAACGGGAGGACTTTTAGAGCCCCGGATATCCATAGAAGAAAGGACGGTGAAGCCATATTGAGCAACGGCAGGGAGAACACAGTCAACTTAGAACTTATAACATTGTTGCCGATACTTACTGGACAATCCAGACAAAGGCTTCCTTAACAGGATCAAGTTGATTGATCGAGTTAATTGGATAATTGGATAATAAAGCAACGGGACTATTGGATTGTGTTATTTGGGGAAGCAGACGCTTGATACTTTTGGCGCACGATCGGTGTGTATTGGACAAAAAGTAAAGTAAAGGGAGGAAAAAGTACGATCGGACGTGAAATACATTGGATTTATAATTTTTGTTTCTGCCACGGCTTATCCCGGTGAGGACTTGAACTGAGGATTACGGAACAAGTGGATAATACATGGACATATTATATTGAAACTATTGACAGTTGAAAGGAAGTGGACTTGAACTATAATTGGATATTTGATATGAAGATTGCCAGAACATAAGATACTACCAAGACCAACTACTAATTACCAACAGTGACTAAGAAGTAATATTTGGTGTATATATACTCACTGCTTTGGAAATCTATACTTATATGACTGCATAACATTACCTTATACTTATCTTGTACCCATTAAGTGAATTATTGCCTTATTAATTTGTTTTTATATATTTATATACGTAGAATCAGAGATATAGATTTTATTATAGCTAAATATAATTTCTATTAACTTGTCTTTATATAGTTAGAATCTCAATGATTTGTCTTAATACAACTAGAATCAAAGATCCGGATTATATTATACTTATCATAGCTATATTATAATTACAAAAGTATATCCATATACGTATGTTATATAAATTAAAATAAATTGGATAAATTAGATAAGTAAGATAAATATTTAGACAATTGCTTAAGGAATCTACGTTTGACATTTGATTGCATAGTATGACCTTATTTATAAGAAGTGTATATTAATAGATTAAGTGATATATTAATTTGATCTATATATAGTTAGTATTAAAGATTTAGTCCATAGTATATTAGATACATTTATATTAACTACATCCCTTTACCTTCTGAGAGAAATCATATTGCACTTACTCCCTATTTACTAATATACCACTTACTCAAATACTTAATACCAGGGAGAATTAGCTGATGGATTGCTAGAATGTTACATTTTTCCCTCGACCCTCCCACTTAGCTTCCCATGCTGATTGATTTATAAGTACAAAGGAGCCTGGAAAAAAGCGAAAAATAAATTTGGGTGAAATTTTAAAACAGACCTAGAAATATTGACCAGTATATGAAAATCTGGGAAAGAATAAAAAAAGAGATAATAATGGCGACCACAAGTATAACGACAACAGCTAAAATAAGTAAGAAAACACCATCGGGCCAAATGATACTTATGACCTCACCAGCTCAACAGAAAGTAATTGAAACCACAGAAAAGGAGAAGATGAGTCCTGCCCTACAGAACATCCACTCCGCATTAGCAATGATCCAGGAAGGCATGAATAGAATGCAGGAAACCATGGCACATAATCATGAAGAGACCAAGAAAAATCATGAAGAATTGAGGTCAGATGTGAGTGAAATTAAAGATAACATCAAAAATATGGATGAGAAGATAGAACAAATTCAGCAAAACATAACAGAAAACGAGCAGAGGATCCAAAAGGTGGAAGAAAGAGTAGAATATGCGACCAACAGAATGGAAAGAATGGAACAAGATCAAGGGGCATTTAATAAGGAAACTGAGGACGCGTTAACCTATCTGGAAATGGAAAAAATCATTCTACTTACGGTTTCAAAATGTAGAAGAGCAGAAGGATGAGGATCTAAGTGAAATAATGATTGAGATACTGGCAAAGGCAACCCAGGTGGATAAGGATGAACTGCGAAACGGAATGGATGAAATATATAGGGTGTACACGAACTACGCAAGAAGAAACAAATTACCCAAAGAAATTCACATAAGATTCATGAAAAAATCTATTAAGGAAGAGATCTACAGGAAGATGAGGGAAGAGACAATCATGCATAAGGGAAGAGAAATCATAACTCTCAAACAAATACCAAGAAGAACGAGAGATCAAAGAAGAAATTATAATTTCCTGACCACCCAGCTAAATAAATTTAAAATAAAATTCTGCTGGCTACTACCGGAAAGCCTACTTCTCTCCTGGGATGAAAGAAAGTACAAGATTGATAATCTGGAAAAGGCTCAAGAATTCTTTGACCAGCACTTTACAATGGAAGAGGAACAGGAGACAAGGAGAGAAGCGGAACCCAGGACACGGCGGATGGAGAAGGAAGAAAAAGATCAGGAAGAGGCAAAAAGATTGGAGAGAGAAAGAATGGAGAGAGAGGGAGCGAGGGAAAAGACTCAAAGAGTTACCAGAAACACAACAAAGTTGAAAATCACAAATAGATAAACTCGATAGAGATGGAAGGAGAAATAAAAATTATATCAATTAATATAAACGGACTCAACTCCCCAAGGAAAAGGAAATATATATTTACGAAATTGCAAAAATTGGACTTAGATGTGATAACTTTACAAGAAGTACACATTAAAAGACAGCAACAAATATTGTTGGAGAATCAAAAATTAGGAAAATCATTCACATCCCTAGGAGATAATAAGAAGAGAGGAGTGGCAACTTATGTCAAAAACCATTTAAAAGCTAAACAGATATATACAGATTTGGAAGGACGTATTTTAATAACTGAAATACAAACAGAAACAAGGAAAATATTGCTAGCTTCTATCTATGCACCTAATGGAAACCAGAGAGAATTTTACAAGAAACTACATGATACAATTAAAGATTTGGAGTACGAAAATATTTGTGTTGTCGGAGACTTCAACGCAATCGTGAATATACAAGATGACTATCGAAGTAATAAACAAAGTAAGACTCGAAAAAGAATCTTACCGGATACATTTAAGGATATGACTGAAGAATTGCAATTACATGATGGATGGAGAGAGGCCAACAAACAAACCAAACAATATACCTTCTACTCAAACCCACACCAGTCATGGTCTCGGATTGACATGGCCTGGATGACGCCAGACCTCAGGAAGGATCTACAAGACATCGAAATTATACCAAATACATGGGCCAACCATAATCCTATAAAAATAACATGGAGAGGACAGCGAAAGCAGAAGAGATGGATGATGGACACCGGAATAATAAAAGATAGAGATTATGTGCAGATGATGGAGAACGAACTTAGAATATTTTATCAAATAAACACAAAGGAGCAGACTTCAGTACAGAATCTGTGGGACACTACTAAGGCCTATATAAGAGGCCTCACAATAGCATACACAGCAAAAAAAAATAAAGATAAACAACAAAAGAGGAAAAAATTAATGGAAGAACTCAACATATATGAGTCACAATTACAGAAACAGCCTGACGACAAAACAACAAGGGAAAAATTGAATCGTACTAAACATGAGTTGAACTTAATTTCACAAGCAGAAATCGCACAGAAAATGAAAATGGTCAAGCAGAAATACTTTGAATATGCAAACAAAACAGGTCGCTGGCTGGCATACAGACTGAAGAAAGAGAGGGAAAAAAGAATAATATACCAATTGCAGGATGAAACAGGACAACTATATAGTATGAATTTAGATAAAAAACGTATAGTAAGGGAATTCTATCAAAACCTCTACACACAAGAAGAAATTCAAGACCAAGATATTATGGAATACCTACAAAAAGCAAATATCCAGAAATTAGAGGAATCCCACAGAGAAATACTGAATAAACCAATAACAATGATGGAGTTGATGGAAGCCCGAAAGAAACAGAAGAACAACAAAGTCCCAGGTCCGGATGGAATTCCAACGGAATTTTATAAAAACTGCCAGTCTGCAATAGACGAACTACTACTACAAGTTCTCAATGAGGCACTGCTGGAAGCAGAAACACCTAAATCTTGGGCCGAAACAATTATCTCACTCATCCCCAAAGAAGATACGGATCCGACTAAAGTCCAAAATTATAGACCCATCTCGCTGTTAAATGTAGATTATAAACTATTCACGACAATTATAGCACAGAGGCTGAAAACAATTATACATAATTATATACACCCCGACCAAAATGGTTTTGTCCCAAGGAGACAAATAAAAAACAACATGAGGACAATAATAAACGTTCTCGAATACTACGAGCAAAACATCAATAATCAGGTAGCGCTAATCTTTCTCGACGCGCAAAAGGCGTTCGACAATTTGAACTGGAAATTCCTTATAGCACAACTGCAGATTATGAATTTCGGCGACAAATTCCTGAAAATGATTAAGAAAATATATTCTTCCCAGACAGTGAGAATTATAATTAATGGAGATATGACCGAAAAAATAAGCATCCAAAAGGGGGTAAGACAAGGATGCCTGATATCGCCTCTACTGTTTATAATCTCACTGGAAGTCCTTCTAAAGGAAGTAAGAAAGGAAGAAGAAATAAAAGGACTGAAGATAAGGAATGAGGAGTATAAACTACAGGCTTTCGCGGTTGATGTGGTCTTCATAGTGGAACAACCGGAAGTAGCGGGAGTCAAATTATTAGAGAAGATAGAGGAGTATGGCAAAGTGGCGGGGCTTAAGATCAATAAACAAAAAACCAAAGTCTTGACCAAAAATATGACAATGACACAAGAGGAAAAATTAGAAGAAGAATTAGGAATGCAAATTGCGAAGAAAGTAAAATATTTGGGAATTTGGCTTACTACAAAAGCAACAACTATTAGAGAGGACAATTACATTAAATTGATGAAGCAAATTAGAAAAGACTTGGAAAGATGGAATAAGGTACAACTATCATTTCTTGGCAGAATAGCGTCTGTAAAGATGAACATATTACCAAGACTCCTATATCTCTTCCAAGTGATACCAATTGGTCCGGGAAAAGATTTCTTTAAGGATCTCAATAAGACAATAATGAAATACATCTGGCAAGGAAAGAAAGCTAGAATTAAAATAAGATGCTTACAGGACACAAAGGAGAAGGGAGGCCTAGGTCTACCAGACTGGGAGTTATATTACAAGGCGGCGGCGTTGAATTGGATCAGAGAATGGATAGATTTATCAAATAGGAGAACGCTATACTTGGAGGGATTTGATCTGAGTCGAGGTTGGCATGCCTTTCTGTGGGAAGGCACAGACAAGCAACATCCGTACTTCCAGAGACATGTAATAAGAGGTGCACTATATAAAACATGGCAAGATATCAGAAGGCAACACTATAGTAAAATCCCACGATGGTTGTCGCCTATGGAGGCGCTAATTTATCCAAACACTATAGAAATAGGAAAGATGCGGAAATATCAAGAATTGTTGAGTAGTGAGGGAGACCTACTTACGAGACAAGAACTGGAAAGACGAGGCATTATGATTGATTGGTGGCCATATCTTCAAATTGAGTCAAAATATACAGCAGACTGGAGACATTATGATTTTCAAAGCCAACCAAGTGAACTAGATAAAATTTTAAAAGGCACAGATGAGAAAATAATATCTAAAATTTATGGATATTTAATAAGGTATAAATTAGAGGAGGAAACAGTGAAAGAAAACATGGTAAGCTGGGCAAGAAATATAGGTCACAATATAGAGTTGGATAGATGGGACAAGCTATGGGCAGAAAATTATAAGATGACACTGTCGATTCCATACAAAGAAAATTTATACAAGATATTTTATAGATGGCACCTTCCTCCGGCACGTTTGGCTAAAATGTTTCCAAACACATCACCAATGTGTTGGAAGTGCAAGACACAAATGGGGACATATTACCATCTCTGGTGGTCTTGCAGGAAGGCACAACGCTACTGGCAAGAGATTAAGAGAATAATCGAAGAAACAACGAGGCAAAGTGTAGAAATGAAACCAGAATTCTTTCTATTTGGAATGACTACACCACAGTGTACCAAGGAGATAAAATATCTTACCATCCACATATTGACAGCGGCACGTATAGTGTACGCTCAGAATTGGAAATCCGAGATAATACCAAGAGAAGAAAAAATAATAACAAAAATAAATGAATGCGCAGAGATGGATAGGCTCACAAAAGAGCTCCAAGATAAAGAGAACACTGACTTTTATTTAATTTGGCAAAAATGGTACACATGGTTAGAAAGAAGGATAGGGCCAACAACATAGGACATTAGGAGAACATAACTCAAGAATTGTAGAAATAGATACATGAGATGAGCCGTAGGATTGTATAAATAAATGGTTAATATGTTTGTAGAAAGATACTGCTGAACTTCAATGAATATATTAAGGTATAAGCAAGTGAATTTGTAAATAGTATGATTAAGGAAAATTGGTTAAATGGACATTAATCACCGATGCGAAGGTTTTCTAGAAGTTAGTCGATTGACTCTTTGTTAATGTATAAGTGTTTACATGTATTTGTGTTTTATGTTTGTTTATGTTAATAAAACTTAAAAAAAAAAAAAGAAGAAGAAGAACACTTGACGGCTGTGGCCGGGAGGTCTTTTTATCAGGTTTGCCTGATACGCCAGTTGCGTCCCTTTCTGGATCGGGACTCGTTAAATACGGTCACTCATGCCCTCGTCACTTCACGCCTGGACTACTGTAATGCTCTCTACATGGGGCTCCCCTTGAGGAGCACCCGGAGGCTCCAGCTGGTCCAGAATGCGGCCGCGCGGGTAGTTATGGGAGCAGCATGGCGCTCCCATGTGGCTCCCCTCCTGCGCGAGCTGCACTGGCTCCCTGTGGTCTTCCGGGTGCGCTTCAAGGTCTTAGTTACCACCTTTAGAGCGCTCCATGGCTTAGGACCGGGGTACTTACGAGACCGCCTTCTGCCACCAATAGCCTCTCACCGCCCAGTACGCTCCCATAGAGAGGGGCTTCTCAGGGTGCCGTCAGCCAAACAATGTCGACTGGCGGCCCCCAGGGGGAGAGCCTTTTCTGTGAGGGCACCCACCATCTGGAACGAGCTCCCCCCAGAAGATTCCGGATCTGCGCACTTTCCGCCGTGCCCTCAAAACATTCCTGTTTCAGCAGGCCGGCCTGGCCTAACTTTCCCTTTATATTGCTTTTTGATTTTATTTTAAACTGGGATGTCTTGAATTATCTAGGACCAGAGTGTTTAGTATATTTTAATTGGTTTTTTATTAACGTTTGTATTAAATGTATTTTTATCGTTCGCTGTTCACCGCCCTGAGTCCCTTAGGAATAGGGCGGTATATAAATTTAATAAATAAATAAATAAACCAATGGAACAACTTGTTTCCTGGAATGGTGAGTGTTGTCTGAAAAAGGGTTTCAAAAAAAGATTGGATAGCGAATTGGCATAAGGTTTCCTGTCTTGGGGAGGGGATTGGACTATATGACCTCTGTTTTGTCCCCACTACAGTCTGTGTGCCGCTCGATATGCAGCTAAATCCACCTATCCTTCAATAAAATAGACCGTGTGCGTAGATCTGAATGCTCTATTGGGAGAACAGGATATGGTGAAAATGAGGAAAATAAGGATACATACAGTGAGAATCAAATAAAAGATAGTTTTAAGTTACTGCTGAATATAACAATAAATACAAGCAGTTTGAATCTCACCAGTGATGCTCTGTGTGTGAGATGTGGGTTTGTCCTTGGATGACCATGTGCCACAGATTAAGATGGCTACTTTGGCTGCTTCTTTGTGCTTCTCCAAATGCTAAAGGAAATGGAGTCTAGCTTCCCAGCGTGCACTTAGTTTGAGAGTGCAGGCTGGTAGGTAAATGGGCGGAGTCAGCTTTAAACCATAGAGTTGGGGCATATTGTCTCTCCGGCCACTAGATGAGGCTAGAGAGCAGCAACAGCATATAAAGTTATATGTTGTGGCATGACAACCTCCAAGTCCCTTCCAGCCCTATGATTCTATATTTCTACTTTGTAGATTTAAATTTTGATTTAATATATTGCCTAAATTCAGCCAGTTGTGACATTCACTCAAATATGGTTATGTAAGTCATGTGTTAAGCCTAACCATGGCATCACATTATCTTTCTTCACTGTGTGAGATTGTTCTTAGTCACTGAAGATAAAATCAATAGGAAAAAAATAACTTTCAGCAAAAGGCAATGTTAAGATTTGGCCTGCCCTAAATACAGCTCTGCTTGCAGTCAAAAAGAAACCTTCCTCTCGATTCCATCTGGGCTGAGAAACAGTAGCCTGCATCCACCTATCATAGCTGAGAGAAACACCAAATTACAGTTAGAGTTTAGGATGGTCACTTAACAACCATTCAAAGTTACGACATACATGGAAAAAGATAGTAATGATCCAGTTCCAAAGTTCCAACAGTTGTCCCTCCCCTGAGGTCATGGGACCACATGTCTGGTATTTGGCAACATAGCCGCATTTAAGGAGTTGTACAAGAATTGCTCTAGCAATAGACAATTTCCACGCTTTGGATTCTTCAGTCAACATTATGAGGAGCTTTCAGTTCTATCCGTGGAAGAGATATTTTCCCTTTTCCTTTAATTGTGGACATTGATTGGGGTCTCTGGAGAATACTCGTTTCCTCCTCAGCTGCCTGTGGGTGATGAGTCACCCCTGGGGCGCCAGGTCGGCTCCCCCAGCCTGGATTGATTTTGAGGCAGTGTTTTGGAGCTCTGTCCCTTCAGGGACATCTCTGTCCTTTTCCAGTGCACTGCTCATGCAATCCAGAAACGGGTTGTTTTCCTCATCACTTGTCTTTGACTGGGTGATTTTTTTCCAATATCTCTCTTCGTGCTGTGGCCACGCCCCGCTTTCCCATGATGCACCAGTCTTTTCACTCAGTCGCTGTCAGACTGGTGTGGATTTCTCTTCGTGGTGATTTATTTAGCACTATTCAGCATTTCTGCGTTAGGCTTTTTTTTTAATTTTTATCTTAGCTTCTTTTTGTTTCGGTGAGAGCCTGTTTTTTTTTCGCTGCAGGGCGTTGGACTCGCGTCGGGGTGTCCTCTCCGCCCTCCACACGGGCTTCTGACAGCTATCAGCCGCAGCTCGGGATTCCGACCCTTCGGGGCAATCCCTTTTGTCTTTTCTAGCCGCCGGTGTGCGCGAGGGGTTGGCGGTTTGCCGCAGCTACCCCCCACACCATTCCTTTCTTATTTTGGTTTTTGTCTTCGGCTCTCGTAGTGGCGGCTCCGGAGCCCTCCGCATGGTTCGCCCTGCAGGCTATGATGTATTGACCTACTTTCCGAAGCTCTCCTGAGGCAATTTTCGTTGCCGGCTCTCAATTCCAACTTGGAGCCTTTCGAGATCGTCTGGAGGTGTGCCTTTTCGCCAGTGGTGAGCAAGGTTGGCGTCCGTCATTCAGGCGGCGCCTGTGTATTCCAAATTCCCCTGTCTGCAAAGAGTCTCTTCAGGGGATTACCTTAGCCGCGGCCTTCGCCCTGAACAACTGCTTCGTGAATACTAGCGGCCGCCATTTTAGGTCAGCCTTTTGGTGGCCATTTTATTGAGGGACTCTCCTTGCAATGGCCAGCGGAATTTAAAAACCTCCATTGCAGCAGCTTTTGGCTATTTGACAGTTCGCCACCAATTGGGGCGCAATTTTACTTGCCTTTACAAGATTGGACTCTGTTTGAGCTGCACTCCCTGTTAACTATACCTTTTCAGCTGTTATTGCTGCCCTTGCTGTCCCAATATTTTTGGGTCCTCAGGCGAGCGCCATTTTCTTATATGAATTCAATAGTTTGTTGGGCTCTTTATATCGCCCCTTCAGTTGCGGTTTCCTGCTAATTTTGCCTCATTTCCTTGAACTGTATATATCGTTGTTTCCAGAACATTTATATTAAAATAATAATAATAATAATAATAATAATAATAATAATAATAATAATAATAATAATAATAAAAATAAAGAAACACCAGCCTCAACGGGGCGTTGATTGTTGTGTCAAGATGGCGGATTCTTACCTCTCCTCTGACATGGAACATGAGCCCAGCCCACCTAGGGCTCATACCAAACATAGGTCGAAGTCACGTGGGAGGCCTGCTTCAGCTTCTGAGGATACCCGCCACCTTAGGTCATCATCGGCGGCAGACAAAGACGCTCAACGCCGCCACAAGGCTCTTGAGCATCAATATGATAAGGCCAGGCAGGCCTCTTTGGCCTCTGTCTTCCCAACTGATCCAGCTCTGATGTCTCACGGACCATCTTCTCTAGCATCACTCGCCTCAGTTTCTCAAGTGTTACCCTCCTCTCCGACTCGCCCTCCTGCTACCACTGAGGCACAGTCAGGTGCTTCTGGCAGACTGTCCAAGAGGGCTTCTGTGTCGCTGCCTGATGTCTCCACAGTAGGCCTTGGGGGACCAACTCATCTGCCTTCGAGTCGGCCAGAGGCGACCTTTACCCCGACCTCTGCCGGCCTTCGTGGTTTGGATGGTCAGTTGTTAGCGCCACAGGTGGACTTACAATCTTTACTTTCTAATGCTTTGTCTTCTCTGCTGGCAGCTGGGATTCATCAATCTTCCTTTCAGCAGGTTCCGATAGCTCCTCCTCCTATGCCTCACTCGTCTGCTCCAAATCGTTCCAAATCTCCGTTACGTTTGGCACCTGGTTCGTTGGATGAATCTGATCATGGGGACGAAGAAATGGAGGACTTAGAACTCTCTGAGGATGAGGGTCTTGCGCCTGATGCCCCTGCCTTTGCTAGCTTATTCAGGCCATCCTTGTTTAAGTCCCTTCTACACAAAGCACGTCAGACCACCAACATGACTGCATCTACTTCTTTATCTTCAGACATTGTTTCCTCGTTCGCTCCTCACGAGGCTCTGTTTTCGTCATCTAAGCTGGGCAGGGACTGCATTCCCTGTCCTCAACTCTTTTCTGATGTATTGCAGTCTCCCTGGTCTGAACCTGGCTCGTTGATGGGGCCCAATGCTCTGGATAAGAAACTGTACTGCGCTGCTCCAGAGTTGGACGCCTTGTTGTCTCTTCCAGTGGTTGACCCTCCGATTGCTAACCTGTCTTCATCTTCGCTAGTTTCTACCGACTCCTTGGATGCTCTCAAATCCGAGGACAGGAAGTCTGAGCTCTCCTTTCGTAAGGAACATCAAGCTCTTGCTTGGATGATTAAGACCGCTACTACTACGTCCTTTTTCAAACGGGCTACGCTGCTTTGGCTGAGGCAACTTCAGGATAGATTACCGCCGGAGGATACGCACCTTCACCAAGATATAAACAAAATCGTAGCTGCCACTGAGTACTCGGCGGATGCCTCCTTAAACTCCGTAAAATTCGCCTCAAGAGCTTTGGCTTCATCCGTAACATCACGGCATTTGTTTTGGCTTAGGAACTGGAGAGCTGACTCCAAAGCCAAATGGAAACTGGCAGCGGCTCCATATAAGGCACCGTCTCTCTTTGGTTCCGCCCTCGACCCAAACGTAAGGTTATGCCAACTTCCTCCTATCGCAGACCTGAACGGCGCTATATTCCCTACTATCAGCGCCAGCCCTTTCGTGCCTCGTCGGGATCCAGAGGTCCCTATTCGCAGCACTCCTACTTTCACAGAACTGACCATTCATCTGATCGCCAACGCTTTCGTGACAGGTCCAGAAACACCGTTACAGCCAAACGACCTTTCCGTCGTTCCGGTTTCCGTCAATTCCGCAGGGGAAAATGACTACACCTTGCTGGATCCCATTGGTGGTCGTCTTCGGCACTTTCGTCATCAATGGGAAAAGTCAACCATGGATGCTTGGATTCTTCGTACGGTGTCCTTTGGCCTGGCTATAGAATTCCTGGATCGCCCTCCATCCCGCCACATCTGTTGTCCTCCTCTCCAGTCGCTCAAATTGGAACGCCAGTTACGGAAGGAAGTTCTCCACCTCCTATATATCAAGGCAATAGAACCTGTTCCACCGGATCAACAGAGCAGGGGCTTCTATTCAACCCTATTTCTGGTTCCAAAACATTCCGGGGGCTGGAGGACCATCCTGAACTTAAAACATCTGAATCTGTCGGTCTCTTACCGCAGATTCAAATTGCACTCCCTGAGGTCCATTCTTGGAGGAATTCGTCGTGGGGACTTCCTCCAATCGGTCAACCTCCAGGAGGCATACCTACATGTTCCAGTTCTGCCGGCACACCGAAAATTCTTGCAGTTCCAGATTGGGGAGGACCATTATCAGTATTGCGTCATGCCCTTTGGCTTGTCCTCAGCTCCAAGGACTTTTACAAAGTTAGTGGCGGTTGTGGCGGCCTCCCTCAGAAAGATCCCAGTGAGGGTTTTATGTTATCTCGACGACATCCTGGTTCTGTCATCTTCCAGAAGTCAAGCGTCTCGAGATCTGCAACTCGTTATCGAGGTCTTTCAGAACCATGGGTTTTCCATAAATTTTCCAAAGTGTCACCTTTATCCGTCCACCTCTCTGCTACACCTGGGGGCGGTGATAGACACTATTCAAGGACAGGTTTTTTTTCCCAGGACAGAATCCAGAGCATCCACGAATTGATCCATCAAATTCTGTCACATCGGTCCATTCCTCTCCTTCATCTCTCTCAGCTGCTGGGGAAAATAGTCTCGAGTTTCTCAATTGTGCCATAGGCTCGTCGTCACACGAGACCGTTACAATAGTTTCTGCTTCCCTTCCAACGATCGGGCCACAGTGATTCCCTTCGCAAAGTGTCGCTTCCACCTCAAATTCATCTGTCCCTCCATTGGTGGATAGGTCCGGCGCTTCACAAAGGTTCACACTTCCTGATTCCGGACCGCTTGACCCTCACCTCAGATGCCAGCCTCCTGGGCTGGGGTGCCCACCTTCACAATCAAGTAGTGCAGGGTCACTGGTCAGATTTAGAAAGAGGACAAAACATCAACCTATTGGAACTGAGGGCCATTCGACTGGCTCTCCGTCACTTTCAGGCGCAGTTGGAAGGTCGTCACATCCTTGTCCTAACGGACAATATTGCAGCCAAGGCCCATATAAACAAGGAGGGGGGCACTCGGTCGAGACCCCTGATGTTGGAAACCGAACAGCTTCTACGTTGGGCGGAGACTCATGTCCTCTCGTTGAGGGCCGATCACATTTCAGGAGTGGAAAACATCCGGGCCGATTGGCTCAGCAGACAATGTATCGAGCAATCAGAATGGCAACTACACCCCAGTCTCTTTTGCAAGGCTTCTCTCATCTTCGGCATCCCCGTTGTGGACTTGTTCGCCAGCCCGTTGAACGCCCAGCTTCCACGATTTGTAACTCGTTACCCGTGCCAATCGGCGGAGGATCACAATGCCCTCAGGTGCCATTGGCCGCCCAGGCTCTTATATGCCTTCCCTCCGATTCCCCTGATCCCTCAGGTGATCCGCAAGCTGCTGGAGGAAAGGGCAGAACTGCTCCTGGTGGCCCCCAATTGGCTACGTCGACCATGGTATGCAGACCTTGTGGCATTGTCGGTCCATCCACCGTGGGTGATTCCGCCAGACCGTCTCTCGCTTCGTCAGAGGGCCATCAACCATCCAGACCCAGGATGGCTCAAATTGGCCATCTGGCGTTTGAGCCGGTCATTCTGCGAAAGGACTGTGTTCCAGACTCTGTCATAAATACTATCCAGGCCTCCCGGAGACCTTCGACTTCCCGGATATACGAGTCTTCCTGGAAGTACTTTTGTTCTTGGTGTGCTGCCAACTTAGTTGACCCTACCTCGGCTCAGATTGTGGATGTTTTGTGTTTCCTGCAATCAGGTCTGGACAAGGGCTTGTCGCCATCCATCCTTCGTCGTCAGGCTGCGGCTTTGTCCACGGTCATCAGATGTCCGCCTTACTCTTCTCTCTCTCTCTGCACCCGTTGCTTAAAGGCTTTCTCCATGGGGCTGTGAACCTCCGCCCACCCCCTGTTCATCGATACCCGACCTGGGACCTTTCTCTTGTCCTTCAGGCTCTTATGTCTCCTCCCTTTGAGCCCCTGGGTTCTGCATCTCTCAAGTATTTATCCTACAAGATGGCATTTCTTTTGGTGATCACCTCGGCGAGATGAGTCTCTGAATTTACGGCTTTATCGGTTAGGAAGGATCTCTGCATATTCCAACCTAATACCGTGATATTACGTCTGGATCCTGCTTTCTTACCTAAAGTAAACTCCTACTTCCATCGTGCCCAGGAGCTCGTACTTCCGGATTTCTGCCCCTCGCCCAGACACCAACGTGAGAAGGACTGGCATACCCTCAATGTTCGCAGGGCCCTACGTTGATACATTCGTAGGACTGAATCATTCCGAAGGTCTGAGGCCCTTTTGGTTTCATTTCATCCAACTTCCTTGGGCCAAAAGATATCTCCATCCACTGTGGGCAGATGGATTAAGGCGTGTATTTCTACGGCTTACGAACAACAGTCATGGCCTGTTCCTGCTCGGATTTTGCCCCACTCTACTTGTAGTGCGGCAACGTCAGCCGCCTGGGCTACACAGGCATCGGTCTCGGACATCTGCTGGGCCGCTACGTGGTCGTCAGTAACACCATTCATAAGACACTATAAGATTGATACATTTGCCTCCGCTGAGGCTTCTTTTGGCCGTCGAGTTCTGCAAAGTGTCCTTGTGGTCCAGGACTCTGGGAGCAATTTGTCTCCCGCCCTTGGGATCTGAACTTTGGTATATCCCGTTTCTGGATTGCATGAGCAGTGCACTGGAAAAAGAACGTTGTCTTACCTGAACGTTTCTTTTCAGGGCACTGCGAATGCAATCCATTCCCACCCTGTTCAATATTTTGTTCTAGTGTTCTACTGGTTCCAGTTTATGGTTCCTTTGCTACTCACCTTGTTTCGATTCCTTACCTAGGTGGTCGCGCCTTCGTTCAAAGACTGGTGCATCATGGGAAAGCAGGGTGTGGCCACAGCACGGAGAGAGATATTGGAAAAAAATCACCCAGTCAAAGACAAGCGATGAGGAAAACAACCCGTTTCTGGATTGCATGAGCAGTGCCCTGAAAAGGAACGTTCAGGTAAGACAACGTTCTTTTTAAGTGTGCCGCTGCATGTGTGCTGGTTCCCCGACTTGCCAGCAATACCGCCACCGCCACCCAGCTCCTCTCTTCCCTCAGGCGGCTCTGGAGTCACTGCCAGTCCCAAGGGCATACACTGTGCTATAATTGCCGGCTTCGCTGTGCTGGGAGCCCTTTTGAGTGTTTGCGCGCTTTGGCTCGACCGCGGAGGTGCTGGAAATTGGTTTCCTGCTCTCGCGCCATTTTGAATCATCAACAAACAGCCGGAGAGGCGCTGAGGGAATTCTCACCTTTCCCGCACAAAGACTTTAATGTTTATTCGAGCCACATTGTCATGGAGGCCATTTAAGGGGGCAATTAGTGAAATGGTGCCTTAGGGTAATCATTTACTCCTGCGCCTTGTCTGCCAGTAATTCAGCCAGGACTGTCTATCAACAGTTTTACTACTGCTTGACATCTCTGCCACAGTTCACTACTGCTTGACATCTCTGCCGTAGTCCACTACTGCCGGACATCTCTGCAGCAGTTTACAGCCATCGCTTGGGGTTTTTTTCTGGATGGTTGCGAGGAAGTCCTCTTCTCTTTGATTGCTCTCTCCCCCCACCCATCCTCTCTATTAAAAAAAAATAGACATTTTAAATATAAAAATATAAAATTAAATATATCAATCAATATTTTCGCCGGCCGTTTGGATTGTTCATTTCCTGACTGGACTTGCAGTTTGTCCAACCGGATTAGATCCATGGCTGATTCAGATCTCTCATCAGACCTTGAACAGGCCTACAGCCCCTCCCAAGGCCCATTCGCATGTGCAGCAGGCACCCAAAGGGACTAAAAAATGTGGCAAGCATGCCTCTGAGGCATCTCGGCCCTCAACCTCCCAGGCCTCAAATAAGTTGCCTGCCACCGACAAGGATGCCCAGAGAAGGCATTGCACCCTAGAAAGGCAATTTGCCTTGGCCCAGTAGAAGGCCCAGTCCTCTGCCAGTCAGGGATTGGCTCCATTTGACTCAACAGCCCAGCATCTACTACAGGGCCTCAGACCTTGCCAGAGGAATCCCAGAGTTGGGATTCAGCAGCAGGCATTCCGCAGCAAGCTGATGTTGCATGCTCTAACGCGGTACCACTTTCACTGCCAGTCCGCCCGGGGGTGGCCCCCACCACCCAATCATCCACATGACAATCTGCCCCGGAAGCCACATTTACGCCCACCGCTGCTGGGCTTCGCGTGGGGGAAGGGGTACAGCCGTGTCTCCCTTTCGACATACAAACACTGGTTACCGAAACTATCTCCAGATTTATA
Organism: Pantherophis guttatus; assembly: GCF_059756535.1. Lineage (NCBI taxonomy): Eukaryota > Metazoa > Chordata > Lepidosauria > Squamata > Colubridae > Pantherophis > Pantherophis guttatus. The sequence goes on along the minus strand of NC_142063.1, from coordinate 179,708,975 downwards.
GTTGCTGGAGCTTCTCAGGGTGTTCCATTGGCTGGTTCACAGGCAGCTGCCAATTGGCGATCCATGATACACATGGATCGCCATCCAGACTACTCCTATCAACAGGATTCCATCCATAGCGAGGATTCCTTATTGGATGATGATGACAATAGGGAGATGGAATTTTCCGATGACGACGGAATCTTTCCCGACAGACCACCTGTTACATGGCTCTTCCGGCCATCTCTTTTTAAGTCCTTATTGCATAAGGCTAAGATGACAACTAATCTGGAGGGTTTGGCTGACCAGACCGCTGCGCAAGATGCTGCTCGGCACATGAGCTATTTACAGTTCCAAAAGCGGAGCAGGAGTTTATACCCTGTCCACAACTGTTCTCTGAGACTGTTCAACATCCGTGGGGCACTCCAGGTTCCTTAGCTGCGTCGAATGGTCTGGACAAGAAGCTTTACTGCTCAGCCCCAAACCTACAGACATTGCTTCAGCTTCCTACAGTGGACGCCCCGGTTGCCCATTTAACCTCCTCCACTGTGTTATCAAAGGACATCGCGGATGGCCTTCGGACGGAGGACAGGAAGGTGGAACTTGCCTTCCGCAAAACACACCAAGCAGCTGCATGGGCCATTAAAGCAGCTATATCAGCTTCATTTTTTAATTGCGCATCATTAATTTGGCTCTGTCGGGACTTCCGGTTGGTGAGCCGCGGCGAAATGGCGTTGGGTGAGTGACTGCTGCTCCTCAACCCCCTTACTCGCCGTGTTTTGGGGATCCCCTCGGGGGCGCGGTGCCCGGAGAGCCCCGCGGACTAGAGAGCGAGCTCGGCGAGTGAGAAAGCGGAGCGCAACGCTGATCGTGAGGCCGGGCAGCTCTGTCGGCTCAACACGCGCGAGTCAGCCTGTCAATGGCTGGCCTGAAGCTGCGGAGGCCAACAACCAAATAGGAAGCATCGGAGATCGGAGGTTACAGTGCGAGATAGATTTGGGCGTTTTGGCGATTTCCCCGCTGTGGTGCAATTGGCCTCTGAAGAGGAGCCGGTGGAGACAGGAGAGAGGTGCTCGGAGAGGGAGTGAGCGGCGATTGCTAGGAGAGAGCTGATCGGGAAGATAAAGTGCCTGACAAGCCGACGAGGAACTTTTTTTTTAAAAAAAACTGAGGTGGTGAAAACACGCGCACAGGGTGAAGATCGGAGAAAAGAATAAGGAACTCAAGGAATACTGTTTTCTTTTTTCTCGGTGAATTAGAGCTTTAGAACGATCGGAGGCTGCTGCTTGGAGTTTGTGGATTGCGGTTTGGAATTTGTGGATTGTGTTTGTTCAACCTAAAGACCGGAAGCACAGTCATTGCAGAGACTGGCCTGAAGAACTTTTGAAAGTGCTGATTCACTGACAGTCCAGATCTAAGAGACATTATTGAGCCTAGGCTGTGACAATCTGCCTTTGTGGAAGAAAAAAAAAATCTATATGCGCAGTTAACTTTTATATTCTCATATTTATATTAACGTGACTAACTTATAGTATATTATCATATTATTTAGCAACGATATTTCTGATATTTTTATATAGACACTGATCTCTTATAAATAATATATCAATTGTTTATGCATGCTTTTGATTATCTTCTTAGGAATTAATTAATTAATTAAGTTAATTTTCTACCTCACCTAAATATTTTCTTCGGTGAGTTTTTATAGTGATTATCCAATTATATTGATTCTATCGTATTTATCTAAGCTATTAATAGATTCAGGTTAAAGTCAAGTAAAACTTTTTAGATATAATATTTAAAGGTATAGGACTAGATTGCCAAAAGTGATTGTTGTTTGTTGGAAACGTTGAACTATCCTATTATATTAATTTAGAAATTAAGCATTAACTAAAATTTATTAAGAGTTAACTGGGAATCAATAAAGGAGGTTAACAAGGAATTAAGATAGTGCCCCTGAGCAAAAAGTGGCGAGTGCCACTGGATGATTATCTGGAGAAAGATAGAGAATATAATAAGTGACCAAAAACTGCTTTTGAAAGAAATGGCAAGTTTGACATCAACAATTGCAAAAACTGGTAAAAAAGTGCCATCCAATCCTACGTTAGCAATGTCATCCCCAGCCACCCAGAAATCAGTAGAAGGTCTCCAGAAAACAGACAAACCCCCAGTAACCCCAACGCTGCAAACGGTACAATCTTCTCTGCTATCAATACAAGAAACCATACTTGCGATGCAAGAGAAACTATTAAACAGTTATTCGAATTAAAATTAGACATACACGCACTAGATTCCAAAATGAATGAGATTCAAATCTCTATTGCCAGTAATGAAAATAGAATCCAAAAAGCAGAACAAAGGATTGAAAAAAACGAGAAGAAATTGGACATAGTTGACCAAACTCTGTTGGCGCAGAACAAAGAAACAAGATGCCCTGATACAACTCGAGATGGATAAGGCCTCATTTTACCTTCGATTCCAAAACATATTGGAAGACAAAGAAGAGGACCTAGGAGACAAGATGGCCGAGTTGATCGCGGAGACCCTCCAACAAGATAAGCAGGAAATAATCCAAGAGATTGACGAGGTGTACAGAGTTCAAACAAATTACGTGAGAAGAAATAGGCTCCCTAGAGAGATTCACGTTCGGTTCGCTAGAAAAAAGGTGAGAGACATTCTGTACAATATAGCCCGGGAGGAAAAAATTATCTATGGGGGAAAAGAAGTGAACCTTTTAAAACAAATCCCAAGGAGAGTGAGGGAAAGGAGAAAAAACTACAGATTTTTGACAAATCAACTAAATAGGAGAAGCATAATATTTAGGTGGCTCTTGCCAGAACGAATGTTAATATCATGGCAAGGGAGAAAAATTAAAATCGACTGTTTAAGTGCTGCCCAAGACTTCCTAGATCAGTTAAGGGGAGGAGAAGAGGAACAAATTAGTAAGGAGGAAAGTGAAACAGCGAATACGGAAGAAGAAACATCTCAAGAACAAAGCACAAGGGAAGAGATAGAAGAGGAGAAGAAAAAGGAAGATACAGAAGAAAAAGGGAAAAAAACTAGACCAGTAAGAGCAGTAACCTTAAAGGTAAATAAGAACTAGAGACCAGAGACCAACATCAGGAATGAACAATATAAAGATCTTATCGTTAAACGTTAATGACTTAAATGATTATAAAAAGAGAAAGATAATATTGTCTAAACTGGCGAAACAGAATCCTGATATAATCTGTATTCAGGAGGTGCATATAAAAAAAGATGAAGCTAACTACCTAAATTATACCAAATTCGGTAAAGTATTTGTTTCACTAGCTGAGAAAAGAAAAAGGGGGGTTGCTATTTACGTCAAGAAAGGAATAGAAGCAGAATGTAAATATAAGGATGAAAAAGGGAGAATACTAATAGTAGAAATAATGAGAGGTAATTCTAAGATGTTATTGGTAGGGGTCTACGCCCCAAACAAAAAACAAGGGAAATTCTATCGGAAATTGCATGAACAGCTTGCAAAATGGGCACATAATGAAATATGCATGTTAGGGGATTTTAATGGAATTGTTGACCCAAATAGAGACTATAAAAGTGATATAATTAAAAAGAATAAAAGATCTCCCTTACCAAAGACCTTCTTTGATTTGGTGGACGAGATAAATCTAATAGATATGTGGCGTACTTTACACCCCCGGGATAGACAATTTACATTCTACTCAATGCCGCAGAACTCGTGGTCCAGAATAGATATGGTCTGGGCTACCAGGAAATTGGGCCTGGAAATCAAAAAGGTTGATATGTGTACAAATGCCTGGGCAGACCATAAGTTTCTTGAAGTTAGCTGGCACCACGATACCAAGAGAAAACAACAGAGATGGAGTTTAAGGACCAACCTGCTAAATGATAAAGAGTTTACACTGAAACTGAACGAAGAAGTAAAGCGCTTTTTCATAGAAAATGGGAAACAAGATACAGCCAAAGAAATTGTTTGGGACTCCATGAAGGCCTATGTGAGAGGGGTAGCCATCTCATACACAGCCTTTAAAAATAAGGAAAAAAGGAAGACCAGGGAAGAGCATATCAAAAAGCTATTACAAGCTGAAGATGAACTCCAGCAACGTCCGGGAGATGAGGCGATTAAACAACAGTGGTCGATTGCGAGACACAGACTGAATCTATTGGACCAGGAGGAGATGGCACAAAAAATAAAAAGATCCAAACATTATTGCTTTGAGAATGCCAATAAGTCAGGGAGATGGCTGGCTTATAAATTAAAAAAAGAGAAGGAAAAAAAATCAAATATTGGTATTAGAAGACTCTCAGGGCAACCTTCTGATGAAGGAAGAAGATAAATTAGAAAGCATAAGAAAATTCTACGAATGCCTATACAAAAATGAAGAAATTGAGTCAAATAAGGTAGAACAGTAATTGATGGAAGCCAGATTACCCCAAATTACAGAAGAAGAAAAGGAAATGTTGAATGAAAAGATCACTATAGAGGAATTAAAAACCGCCCTCTCTAAAATAAAGAAAAACAAAACCCCAGGCCCAGATGGTCTTCCTGGGGAAATATATCTAAAATTTGATGAAGCCCTGAAACTAGAACTATTAGAAATATTTAATGAGGCTCTGGCTGGTATAACAATCCCGGATACCTGGAGGGAAGCGTATTTGACGCTCATACTGAAAGAAGGTGCCGACCCGAAACAGATATCTAATTATAGACCCATCTCCTTGCTGAACGCAGACTACAAACTGTTTATGAACATAATTGCGGAGAGGGTCAAAAAAATTTTAAATCGGTGGATCCACAAAGATCAGAATGGTTTTCTACCAGAGAGACAGATCAGAGACAACTTGAGAACAGTATTGAACACCATAGAATTTTATGAACAACATCCTGAAAAACAGCTGGCCCTAATGTTTGTCGATGCCCAAAAGGCGATTGACAATTTGAATTGGACTTTTATGATTAACCAAATTAATCTAATGGGATTCGGGACGAATTTTAGGAAGATGATCAAGAACATTTACCATAAACAGAGGGCAAACATATTAATGAATGGAGATAAAACTCAGGTATTTCAGATCCAAAAAGGAGTGAGGCAGGGATGCCTCCTATCTCCCCTACTTTATATTCTGGCGCTAGAGGTGCTACTTAGAAAGATCAGAGCCAATAAAGAAATTAAAGGATTAAAGATCAGGAAGGAAATATTCAAAACGCAAGCTTTTGCAGACGACGTAGCCCTCATAATAGAAGATCCACTAGAAACCGGTTTAAAATTAATGCAGGAAATAAAGGATTATGGAGAAGTGGCGGGCCTTAAACTCAATAGGAAAAAAACTAAAATAATAGTGAAAAATATGACAGATTCACAAAAAAAGAAATTGGAAGACTTATTAGGCCTCCAGGTAGTTAAGAAAATAAAATATTTGGGAATATGGATCACTGCGAGATTCTCATCATTAAAAGAAGACAATTATATCCCTCTGTTGCAGAAAATATATCAAGACCTTGAAAGATGGAAAAGGCTAAAACTGTCTCTGATTGGTAAAATAGCAGCGATTAAAATGAACATCCTACCTAAAATTCTGTTCCTATTTCAAAATATTCCGATAACCTTAGATAAAAAATTCTTTCTGGACCTGAACAAACACATTAGAAATTTTCTATGGGAGGGTAAGAAATCGAGGATCTCCTTTAAGATACTGCAAGGGAAAAGAAATTTGGGAGGATTTGGGCTCCCCGATTGGGAAATATATCAAAAGGCGGCGAAAATAATTTGGATTAAGGAGTGGATCACGTTACAAAATAGGAGAATCCTGACATTAGAAGGACATGACCTATTGGAAGGATGGCATGCTCACCTGTGGGATACAAAGAACAAGAAAAAATCCTACTTTCATAAACACAAAATTAGGGAGACTCTTATACGCACGTGGGAGGAAATTAGACAGAGAATTTATACTAAGGTACCTAACTGGCTTTCTATTACGGAAGCGTTGGTGGCCCCAAACAGGAGAGACGATTATAAATTGGGCACATATAAAGACATTCTTGATGAAAAGGGGAAGCTCAAACCTTTGGATTTATTGAGGGACCAGGGTTTCAATTTGGATTGGTGGAATTACCTGCAGATTAATTCAAGATTCCAAAAAGACAGAGACCAATTTGGTATAGAAGCTAAATATGGAAATTTTGATAAAATTATTTGGGGAACAGACAAGAAAATGCTAGCAAAAATATATAACTTCTTATTAGATGAGGATAGGGCAGAGATCATAGCAAAAAATCAGCTAAATATTTGGGAAAAAAACCTGGGATACAGATTAAATTTTAACGACTGGGAGATGGCCTGGAATAGGAATTATAAAATGACGAAATCGGCAACATTTAGAGAAAACCATTATAAAATGCTACACAGATGGTATCTAGCACCAGCTAGGCTAGCGAAAATGTTTCCCAATTTCTCCGCCACGTGTTGGAAATGTGGAAAAACGGTCGGCACCTTCTATCATCTATGGTGGACCTGCCGAGAGACCAAAAGGTTCTGGTCAAAAATTCGATATTGGCTTTGTGAAATAACGGGACAGGAGATAGTTCCATCTCCAGAAACCTTCCTCCTGGGTATAATCGGAGATGGCTTCAATAACAACAAAACGCAACTCATAATCCAGATTACAACTGCGGCTAGACTAGCCTTTGCGAAATACTGGAAAAATAAATCCATACCCTCAGAAGAAATACTAATAAACAAAATCCTAGAGTGCGCAAAAATGGCAAAATTGACGAGTGAGATAAATAATGAGGACAAATCTAAATATTATGAAGTATGGGGAAATTGGTACAATTGGTTGAAGAATAAGACAAAAATATGATTTTAGGATATGACTTGTTATGCATTCGAAATACGAGCTATATTGCATAGAATATTGTACAGCTAAGGATGTAGTTTATTTAACGTATGATTCCGTAAATTGTATAAACACTGTACCTCTGAAGGAAATAGAAATTGTATATTTTCTTTTATAATGGAAAATTTAATAAAGTATATTTAAAAATAATAATAATAATAATAATTTGGCTCCGTCAGCTGCAAGGCCGTCTTCCTCCCGATGACACAAGGTTCCACCAGGACATTAGTAAGTTGGTGGCGGCCACGGAATACTCTGCGGACGCATCTTTGGATGCAGTAAGTTTGCTTCCCGTGCACTAACTTCAACGGTGACTTCTCGCTGCCTCCTTTGGTTACGCAATTGGAGGGCAGATATTAAGTCCAAGTGACAGCTTGCATCGGCACCATATAAGGGATCCAACCTATTTGGTGAAGCATTGGACCCAATATTGGTGGAAAACAAAGATGAGCGGAAAGTAATGCCTTCCTCGTACAGACGGGCTGATCGCAGTTATATGCCTTATAATCAAACCAGCCCTTTCGGACTGACACCAGATCCAGCGGGTCCTACTCTAGCCGGCCCTATGCCCAGTCCTTCGAAAGATCTTCCGACAGGTCTTCCTTTTGGGATCGAGGTAGGCGCCAACCCCCAGCCAAGCCTCCATTCAGAAGGACAGTTAATAGGCCCTTCAGAAGAGGCAAGTGACTGTCAAACCATTTATCCCATTGGCGGTCGTCTCCATCATTTCAGAAGCCAATGGGAGCTGTCCACGACAGATGCCTGGGTCCTCCAAATGGTGAGGCTGGGACTCACCCTGGAATTCCACTTCAGCCCTCCCAACCGATTCATTCAATGCCCGGTTTTGGCCAACCCAGAGAAAAGGAGGTTGATGAACACAGAAATCCAACACCTTCTGGACATCTATGCCATAGAGCCAGTTCACACAGAACACCAAGGGACCGACTTCTACTCCATCTTTTTCCTGGTGAGCAAAAGTTCCGGGGGCTGGAGAGGGATCTTGGACCTCAAGGAATTGAACAAATTTATTGTGTACCACCAATTCAAAATGCAATCCCTCAAGTCGATCTTGGGTTGCATAAGACACGGGGATCTGATTACTTCAATAGACCTCAAGGAGGCCTACTTTCACATTCCAATTCAGACACCACATCAAAGGTTTCTGCGTTTTGTGTATGCCAATCGGCATTTTCAATACAGGGCCATGCCATTTGACCTGTCATCGGCCCCCAGGACCTTCACAAAATTACTGGCAACTGTGGCGGCCTCCCTCAGGCAGATACCCGTCAGAGTGCTCTGTTACTTGGACAACATTCTAATCTTGTCCTCGACCAACCAAGCCCTGCGGGATCTAATCATGGTGAGACAAACCTTACAACTACACGGCTTTTCCCTGAACCTGGAGAAAAGCCAGCTTCATCCAACCACTCGCATCCTCCATCTGGGTGCTGTGATAGACTCTGTCCAGGGTCAGTTTTTTATGTCTCTGGATCGCCGCCGCAGTGCGAATCCCTGGTGCTACAGGTTCTTACGCTCCAGTCTGTGCCTCTGATCCTCCTGTCGCGGCTGCTCGGGAAAATGATCTCGTGCATTGCTATCATCCCTTGGGCGAGATTTCATTCCCGTCTGTTGCAGTGGTACCTTCTACTGTACCAGAGAACCTGTCACAGCAACTCCACAATGCGGGTTCAGCTTCCAGCGACTGTACGTCTGTCCCTTTGCTGGTGGACCTCGAGGGCCATGCACAAAGGATGCCTGTTTCAAGAACCTCAGTGCATTACAATCACAACAGATGTGAGCCTGCTTGGGTGGGGTGCCCATCTTCAGTCCCAAGTTGCCCAAAGTTGTTGGTCTCCGGCGGAGTTGCACAACGACATCAACTGGTTGGAACTACGGGCAGTCTGGCTCGCCCTGCGTCACTTCCACTCCTCCGTTGCAGGCCAACATGTACTGGTCCTAATGGACAACATGACCACAAAAGCGCACGTGAACCGAAAAGGCGGCACTCGGTACAAGCCACTCATGGAGGAGTTGACCAAACTGCTAACCTGGGTGGAGAAGCACACAATCTCTCTCACGGTGGAACACATATCCGGGTCAACCAATCTCCGAGCAGATTGGTTAAGCAGGAAGCAGATAGATCATGCAGAGTGGTGCCTTCATCCTTCCCTCTTCCGCGAGCTGTCCGACTGGTTTGGTTGCCCAATCCTCGACTTGGTTGCGCACCCAAACAATGCTCAGTTGCCACACTTCTTTGCCTGGTTCCTGGGGCCGAGGACTGCGATGCTCTCTGCTGTCCATGGCCTCCGGGCCTGCTCTATGCCTTTCCACCCATCCCGCTCATACCGAGAGTGCTTCACAAGATGCTAGCAGAGAGAGCGGAGGTCCTGCTAGTCGCCCAACACTGGCCTTGTCGGCCTTGGTATGCAGACCTAATGAGCCTGTCGGTTGCCCGTCCCTGGAGGATTCCTGGGGACAGGATCTCTCTCAGCCAGGGGATCATACTGCACCCAGAGCCTCAGTGGCTCCAGTTGACCATCTGGCACTTGAGAGGATCCTCCTAAGGAAAGACAATCTCTCGGAGCGGGTGATATTCACTATTCAAGCTTCTAGATGCGCATCTACAACCAGGATCTATAATGCAACCTGTAGGTCATTCTGTTCATGGTGTTCTCAAATGCACACCGACCCAACTATGGCATCTGTGTCTGAAGTTCTTTTTTTTTTTAAACAAAAGTTTTTTATTTTTTATATTCAAACAACCAAACATTACACAATCAATAATCATACATCATTTTATCCCCACCCAAACCTCCCCTCCCCAATTCCCCCCCCCGACTTCCCAGAGCAATAACAGGATATAGCATTTAACAAACATAAGCTAAAATATGCTAGCTATTACAGAATTCAAAACTCTCTCACACTTGTTAACTCCCATTTTAAAAATTATACTTCAACCTTCCTTTTATAAATTCTCTTATCCCATTTCACATTTGTAAAAAAAAAAACCATAATCTTATTTTAAACATTTTAAAATCTCTTAATACATTAGCAGAACATTCTCCAAAATATAAGTTTCAAAACTTTAAAAAAGTTATCCATTAAATTTTAAGTTATCCACCTTTAGACTTCAATACTTTAAAACTACCATAAAATTCAGAAGTTATCCAACTTTAATTAAGTTTTAACATCATGAGACAATCTCCAAAATATGACCAGTCTTTCTTTCTATATTTTTTCCAGTCCTTCTTCAATAATACTTTCTTCTTCAGCATTACTCCTCCCCTTGCTTTTATTTTCAAAAATTTTTGGGTTTGAAATTGTAGTTGGTATGTCTTAGGAATTCGTTCTCTTCTTGGGGTTGTTTCCTTTAATTTGAAGCCCCCATTTCGACTCTTCCTGCATTTGTAGTCCATCAATTCGTTCCTTATATATTGATTCTGTCTGTAGAACCAAAACTTGTCAAAATATTTATCAACCTGCAGTAAAGAGTCTTCTTGCTGTTTCTCAGTTAATTGAATGGAAGCCTCCTCCAGAACCTGTGATTTCAGTATAATAACCTCTATTTTAGCCCCAACAATGTCTCTTTTGTCCTCCAAAGGCACATTGTTCTGATTAATTTCTTCCTCTTTTCCAGCCAGCAAGTCATTATTATTCCCCAATTTAAAATCTTGAATAGTTCTTTTAATTATCTGTCTTATCTCAGCAGTAAAAGATTTTAAAAAGTCTTTTAAGTCCTTCGCAGTCACTACTTGTAAGTTTGCTGACTCATATAATCCATCTTTAATTTCAGCCATTTTTCAATTGTCTCTTTATGTTTGTATTAATTCGGCTATCAGGTCATTAACTCAAATTATTTCCAGGCAAATTAGGGATGTAAGTTAGTTAAAATCAATACCACAGTCTTTTCCATTCCACTTCCACTTTAAATCTTTTTCTTAAATAACCCAATAGCTTTAACAATGTTACTGATGTTAACAAGGACTTTCACTTATAAGTGAAGGCGCCATCTTTCCCTTTTTAAACGGATTTTACAATACTTGCATTTTTAGTCTCCTGGATTAACTCTGCCAGCCTCCAAAATCCAAATTCTTTATAATCTTTCTAGTTGCTTTGCTGGTGTGGTCATGACGCTTCGGTCTGCTTATTTTTAAGCAGACTCGTCCCGGCTCCGGAGCTTTGAAGGGCTTTCAGGGAGCTCTCACCCTGCAAACCCCAGGCTTAAAAAAAAAAAGCCTGGGGGTCTAGGGTAGCTCTACCCAGATCCTTTTGCTCTTCTCTCCCCCTTTTCCCTGGGGGAGAGTTTTAAAGCCGCTAGACAGCTGATTTTCGCTGTTCTAGCGGCTATACGGAGTCACGGGGCTGGAGCTCCTAAAAGGAGCTCCATCGGCGTTTCGCGGAGCCACCGGAAGTCCTGTGTCTGAAGTTCTTGAGTTTCTACAGGACGGTTTTGACAAAGGTCTTGCGCCAAACACACTTTGCAGGGTTGCAGCCTTGCACGCGGTCCTGTCCAGAGATATGATCGTTTTCTCTCTCTCATAACTCATGGATTCGGTGTTTTCTTAAAGGGGCAGCCAACCTTCGGCCCCCTGTTGTCCATCGCTATCCGACTTGGGAGCTTTCCCTGGTTCTTCAAGTACTCATGTCATCCCCCTTTGAACCATTGCACTCCATCAGCCTTCGTCTTCTGACGCTCAAAGTCACCTTCCTGGTGGCGATAACCTCTGCAAGATGTGTCTCAGAGATTGCTGCCCTGTCTGTGAAGGAAGACCTCTGTATCTTCCATTCGAACAGAGTTGTCCTGCGGATGGATCCCTCCTTTCTGCCAAAGGTAAACTCCTTATATCATTGCGCCAGGAGCTTGTCCTACCGGATTTCTGCCCGGACCCGAGACATCATTTGGAGGCACAATGGCATACCTTGGACGTTAAGAGGGCCCTCCGCAGGTATATTAAAAGGACTGCACCTTTTCAACGATCAGACGCCCTCTTTGTTTCCTTCCCCCCGGCATCATTGGGCAAGAAAGTTTCTTCTTCTACAATTGGACGATGGCTAAAGGCGTTCATCTGTAAAGACTATGCAATCCAGAACAAGCCACTACTGGATAGGATCTTGGCCCACTCAGCAAGAAGCACCTCTACCACCGCGGCTTGGGCCACTCAAGCTTCTGTGGTTGAAATTTGTAGAGTGGCCACCTGGACTACTTTGACACCTTTTATTCGTCACTATAAAGTTGATTCCTTTGCCTCAGCTGAGGCGTCCTTCAGGCGGTGTGTATTGCAAATGGTTCGCTCAATGGCAACCACCCAGGAGCAATCAGCCTCCCTCCCCTCATTGAACTAGCTTGGGTATATCCCATGCTTTGGATTCTCCAAGCAGCGCGCTGGAGAACGGACGTTGACTTACCTGAACGTCTTTTCTATGCGCGCTGCTGGAGAATCCAACCCACCCTGTTAGGCTTCTCTTTTTCAGGCCCAGATGGCCAGTCTCCGACGTCTTCTGTGAGCTCATCATTTTCGCCTTCATGAACAAACTGAACCACAACTGAGCACAGGAGGCGTGACCAAGAAATTTAAAGGAATGCACACTTAGTCTCTAGGTAATAGACAGTGATTAACCACGTTTTGGATTCTCCAGCAGTGCGCATAGAAGGGACGTTCAGGTAAGTCAACGTCCATTTTAGTTTCAACAGAACAGCACCATAGTGAACAATAGGTTTGCTTAATGACCATGATATTCATATAAAAACCATCACAAAGGTGGTAAAATTGGGTTGGTCACATGACTGGCCTGATTTACAAACTTCATGGTATATGACTGTAATAAGCAGGCTCCATTAGGTTGAGGGTTACTTTATCTTTCTTTATCTTTATCTTTATTCAAATTTCTATACCGCCCTTCTCCTTTCGGACTCAGGGCGGTGAACAGCCAAAAAATAAAACATTTTATATACAAAAGTTAAAATAAATTTAAAATAATTAAATAAATTTGGCCCATTAATTTAAAACATTCCAATTAAAACCATATCAAAATTATTTAAAACCAATCATAAAATCAGGACAGCCCGGCTAACTGAAAAAAATAGGTTTTGAGAGCCCGACGAAAAGTCCGGAGGTCTGGGATTACTCGTATCTCTGGGGGTAGATTGTTCCAGAGGGTGGGTGCTACCACAGAGAAGGCTCTCCCCCTGGGGGTTGCCAGCCGACATTGCCTGGCCGACGGCACCCTGAGGAGGCCCTCTCTGTGGGAGCGAACTGGCCGGTGGGAGGCAATTGGTGGCAAGAGGCGGTCCCGTAGATACCCCGGCCCTAAGCCATGGAGCGCTTTAAAGGTGATCACCAACACCTTGAAGCGCACCCGGAAGTCCACCGGGAGCCAATGTAGCTCGTGCAGGAGAGGAGTCACATGGGAGCGCCCCGTCGCTCCCATAATCCCCCGCACAGCCGCATTCTGCACCAGTTGGAGCCTCCGGGTGCACCCCAAGGGGAGCCCCATGTAGAGAGCGTTACAATAGTCCAGACGAGAGGTGACGAGTGCCTGAGTGACCGTGCGTAGGGAGTCCCGATCCAGAAAGGGGCGCAACTGGCGTATCAGGCAAACCTGATAGAAGGCCCCCCTGGCCACGGCCGCCGTATGCCCTTCTAAAGACAGCCGTGCGTCCAGGAGGACACCCAAGTTGCGAGCCCTTTTCGTGGGGGCCAATGATTCGCCCCCAATAACCAGCGATGGCGCCAGCTGGCTATACCGGGACGCCGGCAGCCACAGCCACTTGGTCTTGGAAGGGTTGAGTCGGAGCCTGTTTCTCCCCATCCAGACCCGCACGGCTTCCAAACACTGGGACATCACTTCCAAGGCATCGTTGGGATTGTCTGGGGTGGAGATGTACAGCTGAGTATCATCAGCGTACTGATGGAACTCCACCCCAAAACCACGGATGATCTCACCCAGCGGCTTCACATAAATGTTGAACAGGAGGGGCGAGAGGATCGACCCTTGTGGCACCCCACAAACAAGGCGCCTCGGGGTCGACCGCTGCCCCCCTGTCAACATAGATTGCGACCGGTCGGAGAGATAGGAGAACCACCGCAAAACGGTGCCCCCCACTCCCAGTCCCTCCAGCCGGCGCAACATGATACCATGGTCGATGGTATCAAAAGCCACTGAGAGATCTAACAGGACCAGGATAGAGGAATAACCCCTACCCCGAGCCCTCCAGAGATCATCCACCAACGCGACCAATGCCGTTTCCGTGCTGTACCCAGGCCTGAAACCGGACTGGAGCGAATCCAAATAGACAGCTTCATCCAGGTACTGGGGAAGCTGTCGTGTAGTTAAAATTAGTTCAGGTGCTAATTTTAGCATGTTCAAAGAACATTTACACTGATTTTTATTTGTATATCTTTATTTATTCAGTAATAATAATTACTGAAAATTATTTAAAAGCCTGGTATGCCTAGATTATGCTCTGCAAAGAATAAGCAAAAACAATCCTATTTACCTAGCACAAGCACACAGTGATTTTTCAATATTCAAAGAAATGGAATAGGAAACATGTTAGATATCTTCTAATGTGACAAGCTATTAACTAAATCTGATTCTCCTTCATTGTGAGTTTGAAGGTATATATGAGAACAAGGGACTTGAGGACATTCTTTCTCCCTCCCACCCACCTGTCCACTTGCCTGCCTTTGAGTCAGTATTGATTCCAAGCAAATGCCTGGACAAATCTCTGCAGGTTTTTTTGGCAGCATTTTTGAAATGTTGTCTTCCTCTGAGTAAGAAAAAGTGAACGACTCACCTGGCTTTGCATCTTAAGACAGGACTAGAATTCATAGTCTCCTGAATTCTACCTTGGTGCCTTTAAACAACTACACAAAACCAATTCTATTATGGTTCATGTTGTCCAAAATTTTGTGAAAGAGAAAAACCCTATTTTGCTTCTCCCTATTTTCTAATTCTTACCAGTAAATTACATTAACAGAAGCATCCTATTTTTTAAATTACTTAAATGGGATTTGGAAAACAGCTGGCATATTAATGTTTAGTGTTGGAGTGTGGCTCAGGATGGGATCCAATACAAAAATACATACAGTCTATAATGGAATCAAGTGAGCGAGTTTATTTTGGAAGCTTTGATACCTATACTAATGAAGTGATGTGATACAATATACATGCAAAAGTATTAGAATCAAAACTAGTATATGTTTCTATGTATGTACAAAATAGGATAAGAAATATAAGAAATCAAGTCTTATTTAATTTTTTCTCCCTCTCAAATCTCTTTTGCTCACTTTCTACTTATAATTTATAATGGCTTCTTCTCTCTCTCCTGAATGTCTATTGACTTTTCTCCTGGATGTCTTTCTGCCAAACAAAGTCTTTAACTCACTCAAAGTTCTATTGTTCAACATCTGAATCACCGTACACATAATATAGTCTACTTTCCTGGTGTTTCTGTACTCTCATAAGCTGCAGGCTTCTCCTCCTCTCTTCATCCCAGAGCTAGACTCTCTAGACTTGACAGACAGGGTTCTTCTTCCACTCCACATTAGCTAAGTAATGTTCCCTCCATCAGAATGTCCTGCAGTATCTGAAATATAAAACCCAATTTTTCTGCTCTTCTTTTTTATATTTTTTATAGCTAAACTGTGTACATGCCACTTTACAGTGCATTGTCTCCTTTATCATCATTGTCTCTTTTCCTCCCTATGTTTTCTTGGTCTTGTGCTTCCTCCCACTCCACCCAAAAATTCATGATCTTGGCAGTTTTCTCCAGCTAGGCACTTCACCCTGTTGCAGTGATAAGATTCCAGGCTAATATATGCCTAATTATTTTATATTCTACTATTTTACCTCAACTATGACTGACATCTGCAGACATACATAACTAAGTATACCAACAAATAACCCAAACTTGCAAAGGTGAAATCAGGAAAGCTAAGACTCAGAATGAAGTGAGTCTTGCAACAAATGTCAATAATAATGATGATGATGATGTTTCTTTCAACATATAAAAACAAAAAACGTTAAGGAAACAATTGGTCCACTAATGCAAGAAAATGTCAGGGAAGTAACGGGCAGTAGAGAGAAATCATTGCTGCTTAATTCATTATTTGCATCTGTCTTCATGCAAAAATAAAATAGTCCACAATTTGTAATCAATAATTATTCCAAGATCTTTTCCACAAATGTTATTTAGAATGTATGTATTCCTCTCCCATCCCCAACCCTGTATTGATGTATTTGATTTTAGCAAGGAAAGGTTTTGTCTGTGTGGAATTCTAGCCTGTTTCTCTTGTGGGATTGTTTTCATCTTTTTCTTGTTCTAGGTATTAACTATCTGCTGCTATTAACAATTTTCTAATCTACACACTTGATAAACATTCCCTTCATGTATTTATCCAAAGTATTAAGAAAAACATTAATTAGAGGATCTAGGATTAGTAACTGCAATGCCCTGTTCAAAAGAATTCTCCAATGAGAACGTGGATATAATTTTTCAAGCCGTCCAGTCCATAGGCTGCTAATTAACTTGCCTCATAGGTACCTTATCAAATGCCTAGCTGAAATCTGGATATATTGTGTCTACAGCATTCATAGAATCAGTTACAAATTTTATGTCATTATAAAGAGATAAAATCATTCCTCCAAGGTGTTTAGATAAAGTTTTCTTTATATTTTTTCCTCTTTTTTTTTTTTTTTTTTGAAAATAGGGGGATATTTGCTTTTCAGTCATCTGGTACTTTAACAGTTTTCAGGATTTCATATACCTTGAGTTCTAACTGCAGTTGGGACTAGAATTGCTGTCACTAATTACGTGGTTATAAAGCATGATGTCATGTGATCATAGCAATGGCAGTCCAGGCAGCCCTAGTTGTTGTAATTCCAGACGTGCAGGTTCGAAAGCGAAAGCATCTCAGGTAAAGAATGTGGAGGTGCCACAGGGAAGTGGGGGAGTTTCTGGAAGGCCCAGTGGATACTACACATGAGTTGGGGAGGAGGTGCTGCAATGTGGTGCAAGCTCAGAAAAGAAAAGGTCAAGGTCAGGAAAAGGTGAAAGAGGGAAAGAGTGTGGGAGCATAGGGATGCTGAGGAAAGATAATGTGGGATACATGTCTGTGTGCAAGCAAGCAATGGGAAATTGGGGAAAGAAGATGTGGGATGTGTGCAAGTGCAGGGCAGCCAGGGAAAGAGGGCATGTGGTGCATGCATATATGTGAACACAGGGAGGCCAGAAAAAGAGAGTGCAGTTGTGTGTATGTGTGCAAAGCGACTGAGGAAAAAGAGCATAGGGTGTGTGAATATCAAAGCAAGGAGGCTGGGAAAAAAGACTTGTGGGGTGTGTGCAAGTGCAGATAGGCCAGAGAATGAGGGCATGGGGTGCTTGTTTGTGTTCCAGCGCAGGGAATTACATGTATTCTATTAGTTTAATGTGCATTTCTTTTATGTAGCTTTCCAGTGATGAAGCTGTTCAGAAAATACTTGCTGAAGAAAAAACTATTAAAGAAAAGACACTATCTTCATCTAAATCTCAAAACACAGAATCTAAAACAGAAGAATGTAGATATCATAAAGAGGTAATTTAAACAACCTATTTATTAAAAAAAAATAAACATATAGGGCTCTATATATTGATTAAAAAAACCAGGGAAATTGTTTTGTTTCTTTATTTACTGGATTTCTGTGCTGATTCAGTCATAAAAGAAGCTAAGTGATAACTGAGTAAACTCAGGTTAAAACAAAATACATAAGAAATATAAAGATGGTCCTTGATTTACAACAATAGTCGAGCCCAGAATTATGACTTTAAATTGTGGCGGTCATTAAGCAAAACATTGATGTAGTCATCTCATTGAACGACCACAATCCCTGATCTCCTGGTTGTCATTAAGCAGAGCCTGGAATTCCTTGGGGTGAGGAAAGCCCTGGGAAGCCTCCCTAGTTCACATATGGCCTACCTTGAGCCTCCTAAGACCTCCTCCATCCTGTGAAGAACCCCATGTTCTGTTTCCTGCACTGTTGGATCTCACAATCTTGGTTCTCCTTCCCTCACATTACCTCTCAGTCCACTTAATGTTTCCAAAGATTGCCTTTCAGAAAGAGAAGAGTCACTATTAGGGAATTCTTGGATTGAGAGAATTGTAGCCACTTTTGGGATGGCACCATGGGTCCTCTGTATAGAAAGGCCATAAAGACAGATTGGCCAGTTCTACCCAAAGGTAATCTTTAGAAAAGGTAAGTGAAGTGAGGCATGTGGGAGAGGCAAGCCCAAGGATTGTGGGACCCAGCCAGGTGGGAGATAGGTCCAAGCAGGGATAGGGGAAGATGGGTGGGAGCCGCTGTAACATCTCTATGTCACTCGTAAAGATGGGTGAATTGCCAAGTGCCAATATTTTGTTCATGGGATCTTGGGGGCATTGCAGCAGCCATAATTTTGGATACAGGTCATAAGTCCCTTCATTCAGCACTATTGTAATTTTGTTTTGTTTTGTTTTGTTTTAAGTTTTTTTTTTACACAAACAAACAAACACACAATGTATTTTTTCTGAACAGAGTATTTGCTGGTTCACAAATTTAAACAGTTTTTAGTCATTTCAACTAAATTTACAATTTATATATTCCCTTTTTGCCATAATATTTATTCTTTCTGTTTTTTTTAAACTAATATTACCCTTCATCCTAACCTCTAATCTTAACCAAATTCAATTTTTCCCTATATTAAATCCCTTAAATTTAAAATCTCACAAATATAATTCCTAGTATTCCCTTATATTCCTTTAATATAATCACTAATGTTTACCATTATCAGCTGTTTCAATATCCAACATCTTAATACAAATCAATTAATTATGTGATGTTACAGTCATTAATTTCTTATAAAAATAATAAACCCAATTTTTTTATACCATACGTTTCTTTAAATCTTATTCTAAATAATACAATCCAACATATTACTAAAAATCAGTTAATTATATAGCCAACTTTTCTCTTTATATAATAATAATAAACCAAAAAACTTTCTACCGTATAATTTCTTGAATCTTATCTCTGATTTTCAATTATTTTATCAAGCATATAGGTAACAGTAACAGTAACATAGTTGGAAGGGACCTTGGAGGTCATCTAGTCCAACCCCCTGCTCATGCAGGAGACCTGTACTAGGGATTCGAACCGTCAAACTGCTGACCTTTCTGATCGACAAGCTCAGTGTCTTAGCCACTGAGCCACCTCTTCAAACAACACCTTAAGCATTTCTGCTTTCACCACAATCTAATTAGTTCATAATACAATATCATTTCAATTTTTCCCTTCTTTGATTAGGTTCCAAATATGCAACTAAGAATATTCCAATTGTTAACAATTTCCATAATTTTAGTTAAAAATATTCCAACTATTACATATTTCTAAAAATTATTTCAATTCATCAATTCATATTTCAATTTTAATTATATGTAACATATTCCTCTTTCATTTCTTTCTCCCTTTCCCCCTTTCTTTTTTATTTTTTTTATTTTTCTTTCCCCTTCTTTTCTTTTGTATTTTAAAATCTTGAACTCTCCTGTTTTGCCCTGTATTTCCCATTATTTTCCATCTCTTTCCCCTTTTTCTTACTTTTCCACTGTTAATCCCAGTGTAATCATTTTGTGTTTCAAAGTCATGGACTCTTCTATTTTGCCCTGTATTTCCTGTTGTTTTCCATCCCTTCTCCCTCTTTTCTGTCTTTCCACTGTTAATCCCAGTGTAATCAAGTCTTTCTATTCCACCCTTTCTTCCCTCTTTCCACCCTTTCTATTTTTCTCATTGTTAATCCCAATCTTTAAAATTCTCCTTTTTATTGTTACTACCCACATAATCATTTAGTTTTCCATAATCAATCTCATTGTCTTTGTCTTCTTTATTTTCAATCTCTGTGTCTTGCTTCTCATTCATTATTTCCTTGTCAGCTTGAGTATACTCAAAAACACAATTTTTGGATCATCAAGTTTCGGTTCTCCATGCAACATTGTAATTATTTCCCTTACTTCTGTTTTCAGTGACAAATACATCATTTTCATCATTTCTCTTATTTCCTGCGCCATTTTATTCTTTCTGGATTAATATTGTTCCAATTAAAAATTTCGTTGTATTCCTCTTTTTTTAATAATCAAAGTCAAGCTGCTCGCAGACAAGCAAATCCTCCTTAGAAGTTCTCACGTCTGTTATCACCATCAAAGTTCAAGTTTTTTTCTGTAACAAAAGTTCAGTATTGTAATAATCTTATTTCTCCTGTAGATGTCTCTCTATAATCCACAATTCCAATCAGTAGCCTGAAAAGGTATCCATTTTGTTTGCAATCCACATTAACAGTCTTTGCTATTTTTTTTCTTATCTTTATATATGCCAAATCAGTTTTAAAGTCCAATCCAAATTACACAGTCCGTTTTTCCCCTCTTTTTTTTTGATACAAAACTTCTATTACAGGGCTTAATTTCCAATTTCTCTTTAGTTTTTCTCCAACATTCAAAAAAATATCTGCTTACTTTTTTTCCAATCCTTTATACAGTTATGGGGTTTTATTTCTTCTAATTTTTAAAGTTCTCCAAATATTTTTATCCAAAAGTCAATTTTCTTTTTGGGTTTTATCAATTTAAATTTCCGTTTTAATCTTCTTCCTTCCTTTCCCATGCCCATTAGCCGCTGTTATTCCCCTGGGGCTCTTTCAAATTTAAAAGTCTTTTTTTTTTTTTTTTGCCTATGAGTTGGCTGTCACTCACCCGGCTCAAAACTCGGTTCAGGTCACTGCACCTGCTCAATGCTTAGCCCAGTTGCTCCAGCTTCTTGGCAGCCACAATGGCCGCCGCTGCCGAGTCGGAGAGAGTTTCCTCTGACCTTCAAGGAACTTGCCTGTTCCTCTTGGTCTTCCGAGGTGCCTCTCCTTCTTCCCTGTCCCTATGAGACGGTTCCGGTCTGAAGACCCCTTGGCAGCGGCTTGGCAGTCCGGGTTTTTGCGGAGCTCGTCGGAGCCCACTCTTTCCCCGACTGTCTTGCCGCGACGCTTCCGATTTTTCCCGCTATTGTAATTTTGAATGATCACTGAATGAATTATTATAAGTGAAGGACTACCTATAAATCAAAGCAATCTTCAGGTTATGACCACCATTCAAAGTTATGAGGGGGATTTAAGTCTAGCCTGCAAAGTTGCAGCTGTTGCAGTAGCTCTGCAATCACATAATTGTAATTCGGGCACTTGGTAACTAGTTTGTAATTACAATGTTGCAGTGTCCTGCAATCATATGATTGCCATTTGCAACCTTCCCTGCTTGGCTTCCCACAGCCAAAATCTCACAAAAACTCGCATCGCTTTTTCACCTGCTCTTGTACACATTCCATAGCTCCTGCTCATGACACCCACCTGCAGCACCTGTGCATCTATCTGCACAACTGCCTGCACTCTAATGCCTGCCCATGGTACCCATTTACCCACCTGTGTTTCATAGCACCCACTTGTGGCACTCAATTACCTGTCCATATTCCATACTGCCTGGTTGGAGCACACATCAAGCTGTTCATTTTCTGTAACATCTTCCTGTGGTAGCCTCCCTTCCACCACTCTCATCTGCAGCTTTCACCCACTGGCCTGCTTATTTGAGACTCCCGCCTCTTCCCAATTAATAACTGATGCAGTCCTGAGATTACACTAACAACCAAGAATGCTTGGATTGCCGTCACGAAGCAATACAGTCATGTGATGTCACATTTTACAATCACTTATTAACAGAAATTATGGTCAAGAACTACTTTATAGTGAATCCCAAATCTATCCTAATCCATAAAGGGTTTTAAGGATGATTACTCACATTTTGAATTGCTCAAACATTTTGTATGTAATTTAATATTTTGTATTTTATTATTTAGGGAAGAAGTGACTCTGGAATAAAGGACAAAAGCACAATTCAGGACCAAAAAGACAAAGAAGAATTGAAAGAGGAAGAAAGCAAGCAAAGAGAAAGTGAAAAATATAAAGATGATGAAAATTATCCCAATAATTTTGATAAAACTGTTAATGAAAGTGAAAAACATGAAAAAGAGAGAATCAAAAATAGATTATCCAAATCAGGAAGAGAGCCAGAGAAAATTAGAGACAAAGAAAAAGGAGAAGGGGAAGGAGAAAAAGAAGAATGTGATAAAGACATAGACAAGGAAAGGAAACAATATGAGGGAGGAAGAGAAAAAGAGAGATTAAGAGAAAAAGATAAACCTAGGGACAGGGATAAAGATTATGAGAAAGTCCGAGACAAGGGCAAAGAAAAAGACAAAAGGAGGGAAAAAGGTAAAGATATAGAAACAACACGAGAAGAAAGAAAAGACAAAACAGACAAAAAGGTAATGTGTAACTTAATTGTTAATGATAATTGGAATTAGCAGACATTTTGAGCAAATTGATATAAAAATACGTGTATCTTAGGTGAAATGGGCAGTGTAAAAATTCAATAAATAATTACTCAAAAATTTAACTTATCACCAAGTATGAACTGCAGTCAAATGCATACAGATGCATTTCTAAACATTAATTTTAACAAATTCTATGGCAATTCTTTTGAAAGACAAAACAGTTGTAGATTAGCTATAGTATCTTTTTAAACATTTTTTTCTTATATATGATTCGATCATTCTCTTATGATCGAAAGTTCTAAATACACTTTCGGTTGGAGCCGTTGGAGCCGATAGACGGTCTTTCGTAAGACCGCCAGCCCCGCTGCTCGTAAAGAGCCACTTCTACGTTGAGAAGTGGCTTAGAAAGCTCCACGATCCTGAGGAATCGGGAGAAGAGCCGGCGCGACGAGGTAGAGTCTCCTTTGAAGCCCCCAGACTGTTTTTTTAAGCGTCTGGGGAGTAAGCAGGGTGAGGCTCCCTTTACAGCACGCTGAGGACGTCTCTGCCTTTGCAGAGCCAGGCGACATGACTAACGAAACAAGAGAAAGCCAAGAAATTTGTTTAAAATAAGCAGGGTGGAATCTGGACTTCAAATTTAAACCACAAGTATTTTTCTTAGCCCTGTGATTCAAAGTAGTAACTGAGAAGAAGTGAAAGTACTTTTAAAATGGCGCTCGGCTTCAGCAATAAGGGAAGCTGAAAGAGAAAGTGATTGAGCCTATTTCTGCTACAAAGTAACAAAAACTAACAATGCTGGCCTGAGTAAAGAATAATTTTTTTAAAAAAGTGATTTGACTTGTTCTCTCTCCCTTGGACTGGACTAAAGCTGGGGAAATTCCTGAAAGGTTTTTGTGCTGGAGAGGGAGAGAGGATATCTTTTTTAGAAAGAGTCAGGCTGCGTGGAAAAATGGCTTCAAAACAAAAGCCAGCTAAAGCTGAAGGGGGGGGGCTCCTCCACTCATAAATCTAAAGAGCAGCCTCTGAGCTCACAGACACAGACTCAAACACAAGAATCTGGATTTAATGATTTGAAAGAATTTATTGCTGGTGCTCTAGATCAGAAATTTGAAAAATCACAGCAGGAATTTAAGGAGATGGTCCAAGAAAAATATGATAAGATGAAACGGGAAATACTGGCAGCTGTAACTGGTTTGTCAGAAGTAGTCCTCCAAGTTGATAAGAAAGTGGAACATCTTGGATCAGAAATGGAGTCTACAATGAAGGAAGCTGATCAAAAAATTTCTAATGTTGATAATAAAACACAAAGGCTTGAAAATGAAGTTACAGTGATGCAATTTAGATTTATGGAGTTTGCTGTGAGACTCAGAGGTATAAAAGAGAGTAACAGAGAAGATTTGAGAAGAGTTTGTGCTGATGCTCTGGCTGTTATGTTAAAGGTTGATCCTGAGGAAATTTTTTGCAAAATTGACAAGGTCTATAGAGTGAATTCTTGGGTGGCAAGACAAAGGCAATTGCCTAGAGATGTAGTGATCTACTTTACAGATAGAAGAATAAGAAATGATATTTTGCAAAAATCTTTTGTTTCTACTATTCAAGTGGATGGAAGAGAAATTGGGATCTACAAAGAATTGCCACCTAAGATGTTGAGAGATAGAAAAGATTTTGGATTCCTGGTGACTGAATTAAAGAAACAACAAATTCTATTTAGATGGGACACCCCAGTAATATTGAGGTATCAAGGAGAAAGATATCGATTAAATACTCTTCAAAAAGCAGAAGAATTTTACTTCAGTGTTTTTAAACCAGGTGCAACATCTCCACGTACCTCCTCGGTGTTAGCCATAGTAGAGGGTGAGAAGGATATGCAATTTGAACAAGAGCTGGAAGAGCAGAGGAAACAGACGGAGAGGGAGGCATTAGAGTCTCAAGGAGCAGCAGGGGGCCTACCCCTGTTGGAGTCTCCTTTAGAGCTTCCAGTTGAACCTCCTAAAAATACAAGAGAAGTGGCAGCGGAGCTCGACTTGATGTTGCATACTGCTAAAGATCAGCATATTACTTGAGCAGCTTACAAACAACTTTTAGAGAAACAACAACACCAGAGCTCTAAGTTATCACAAGATGAACAGGGAGCCAACGGTAAAACACAAAAATCCGAAGCTATGGGAGGAGCCAAGCCGAAGACTATTAGTGTGGAACAGAAACTTCAGCAAATGCTCTTATCGCTTCAAGAGCCCGCAGATGACAATTAAGTTTTTATCTTGGAATGTGAACGGATTAAACTCACCACAGAAAAGGAGGAAGATATTTCACTATTTGAGACAATTTAACAATGATGTGATTTGCTTACAGGAAACTCATATTAGAACACAAGATCAAAAATATCTGATAAACTCTAGATTAGGAACACAGTTTATAGCTTCAAATTCAGAAAAAAAGAATGGTGTAGTGATTTATACAAATAAAAGATTGCTAACAAAAATCATAGAAGCAGATGATTGTGGAAGATATATAGCAATAGAATTTCTTGCAGATAATGGTCCAGTTTTGGTGATTGGAATTTATGCTCCTAATCAACAACAAGAAAATTTTTATAAATTATTGCATTCCAAAATATTACAATGGGATTACAGATCTATTTTGCTTATGGGAGATTGGAATGGAGTAATAGATTCTAAAATAGACAAGAAGAGTTTGGCAAAATCATGTACCAAACTACCACAGTCTTTTTTCGATTTGAAAGAAGATTTGGAATTGAAAGATATATGGAGAGTGCATAACCCAAAAGAACTGGACTTTACCTTTTTCTCAGATAGACATAGATCCTTTTCTAGGATTGATTTTATCTTACTTACAGTTGATTTGCTTTCAAAAACTAAGAAAACAAAGATATTTCCGAGGGCTTTATCTGACCACAGCCCAGTATGGATAGAAATAGAAATGGGAAAGACAGAGAGAAGATCTTGGAGAGTAAATGAAAATCTATTTAGATATGAAAAAAATGTAAATGAACTTAAAAAACAAATGAAGGAATTTTTTGAACTGAATTTGAATAAGGGTACCCCTATTGAAATTGTTTGGGACGCGAGCAAGGCTTATATGCGGGGGGTACTGATCCATATGAACTCTAAACATAAATTAAACCGACAAAGAAAAAGCTTAGAATTGGAAGGGGAGATAAAGAAAAAAGAGCAGTTATTTATAAAAAATCCAACAGATGAAAAATTACAAGGAGTCATAAAACTTTTGAAAGATCAATTCCATATGCTCACAGCGGAACAAGCAGCAACTAATTTACAATTTGCGAAACATAATACATTTTGTAATGCCAATAAACCGGGCAGGTGGTTGGCTTACACATTGAGGAAACAGCAGAGTACTCGGACTATTGGGAGTATTGAGCATAAAGGGAAGGAAGTATTTCAACAAAAGCTAATTAAAGAAGCCTTTTTAGATTATTATACCAAATTATATGTTAAAGATGATATACAGAATGAACTTATAAATAAATATTTAGAAGAAAAGAGAGTTATAAAAATTTCTAATGTTCAAAAGGAAAGAACGAGTTTACCAATAACAGTAGAGGAGATTATTATTGCTATTAAACAACTGAAAACAGCCAAAGCTCCAGGACCGGATGGTCTAACTGCGGTATATTATAAAAATTTACAAGTAGAAATGATTGAACATCTTAAAGACTTATTTTGTAGCATACAACAAGGGGGGAAAGTACCCCCTTCATGGAAAGCAGCTTTTGTTTCTTTGATACCGAAAAAGGAGGCAGGTTCTATAAAACCAGAAAATTTTAGACCAATATCTCTACTGAATACGGACTATAAAATTTTTGCAAAAGTATTAGCCAACAGATTAATGCCAGTTATTCAAGAGGTGATTCATCATGATCAAGCTGGATTTATAGAAGGCAGATACATGAAGGATAATGTGAGGCAAATTATAGACTTATTGGAATATCTTGAGAAGAATAAACAGTCTTCTGCAGTGCTGGCATTTCTGGATGCGGAGAAGGCCTTTGATCGAGTGAATTGGAACTTTCTATTAAAGACTTTAAAAAAGATGGACTTTGGGGACCAGTTTGTACATGCGGTTGCAGCAATTTATCAAGAACAAACAGCACAAATTATTATCAATGGAAGTTTAACTAAAAATTTTAGTATAGAAAAAGGTACAAGACAAGGTTGTCCGTTATCCCCGTTGTTGTTTATTTTAACTTTAGAAGTCTTGTTGAATACAATTCGGGACTCTAGCACTCTGAAGGGAATAGTGATAAGGCAAGAGGACTACAGAATAAGGGCATTTGCAGATGATCTGGTTGTTACCCTAACACAGCCGATGGAATCAATAATTCAGATGAAAGACATTATAGAAGAATATGGCAGGGTATCAGGATTTAGATTGAATCAGAAAAAAACCAAGATGATAATTAAAAATATGACAGTTGATCAAAAGAAGGAACTTGAAAGGAAGGCAGGCTTTGAAATAGTATCAAAAGTGAGATATCTAGGAGTTCAAGTTGCAGATTCAAATATAAAACTGTTTCAAAATAATTATGAGGTGTTATGGCGAAAGGTACAAAAGGATATGGAAACCTGGAAAAAACTGCAGCTGTCTTTACTTGGAAGAATAGCAGCAGTTAAAATGAATGTTCTACCTAGATTTTTATTTTTGTTCCAAATGATTCCGGTGCTTAAAAGTGATAAATATTTGACTGAATGGCAAAAAGGAGTGAACAAGTTTGTCTGGAATGAGAAAAAGCCAAGAGTTAAACTGAAAATTATGCAAGATGTTTGTGAAAGAGGTGGTCTTAAACTTCCAAACCTGAGACTATACTATGAGGCTGCAGCGTTTACACAAGCAAGTGATTGGTTTGGAAGGACAAAGACTGGAATATTGAATATAGAAAGTCACGATCTTGAATTTGGTTGGCATGCATATTTATTTTATGAAAACAAGGTTGACAAAGTATTTAATAGTCATATACTTAGAAGCTCCTTGATGAGAGTATGAAAGAAGCACCGATTCAAATGGGATTATAAAATACCGTTGTGGTTGGATCTTGGTCATATTATACGGAATATAAATATAAAGTCACTCGGGGGGGTTTTATATAAAGAAGTACTTATTAATGATGGGGGCAGATGGCAACTAAAGACATTGAAGACCCTGTTGGAAGAAGGGATTAATCTAACTTGGTTACAGTATAATCAACTTCAATTGAGATGGAGAGAAGATCAAAAAATTGGTTTAATGCTGCATGAAGAAGAATTGGTTAGACAGATAAAAGAGAAAGGCCCAATGCATATTAAGAGGATTTATAATGTTTTGTTAGAGAGAGATTCAGAAAATGAATTGGTTAAAGATTGTATGATAAAGTGGGCGCAAAATTTTGGAGAACCAATTATGATGGAAACATGGGAAAAAATATGGGTTCAGAATGTTAAATTTACACAGTCGCAGAATCTAAGGGAAAATTTTTATAAAATGTTTTATAGGTGGCATTTAGATCCTAAGAAATTGTCATGTATGTATCCTAATGTTCAACCGAAATGTTGGAGATGTGATTGTTTAGATGCTACATATTATTATATATGGTGGACATGCAAGAAAATTAAGGCTTTTTGGATAAAAATTTGGTGGGTTATGCAAAATGTTTTAAAGAGAAAAATTCAATTTTCTCCTCATTTGTTCTTATTGGGTATAGTTAAGGGTTTCTCAGTGAGTGAAACAAAATTGATATTGCATATGTTGACAGCAGCCAGGTTATTGATTGGTCAATATTGGAAAAGGGTTGATGTGCCTACAATTCAAGAATGGACTTTGAAGATAGCCAGCTTCGCAGAAATGGCGAAGATATCAGCATACCTAAAAGACCGGACTCAAGAGAGCTATGTATGGGAGTGGAAGAATTGGATAGACTATGTGCAGAATAAATACCAAACTAGGAAGTATCAGATAGTTTTTAGCTAAATGTTGAGTAGAAATGTATAGTTTATAAGGGGTGAAATAGTTTATTGTGATGAAAAAATTATGTGCACAGGGAGGGGAATAGAGAGGGGGTAAAGAATGACATAATATAATGTGGATGGATTTCACCTTGGGGAAGTCATGGGGAGGGAGGGTTTGGGGGGGTTGGGGAGGGATGGGGGGGGAAATGGGGAAAAAAATTGTTGTTTGTAAAACTTTTCCAATAAAAAAAAAAAAAGAAAGTTCTAAATACATTCAGAACTTTCATTGTTTATGTCATGTAAATAGTAAATACCATAAAAGTCTTTTAGAATAACTAGTATTTTACTTTTTAAACATAGCAATATTATGACATCAAAAACAATGAAAGCTCTGAATGTACTTAACTCCTAAGAGAATGATGCAATCAAGTTAGTTGTTCTCATTGATTTCACTGGGAGATTTCTAAGTTGTTCCAGGTGAAAATAATGGTTTATTTGGTTAGATCTTATTCTAGTAATGTGATATAATTGAGTATGGTTTTACATTACAGGTAGTTCTCAACTTACAACAGTTCATTTAGTGAACATTCAAAGTTACAACAGCACTGAAAATTCACATGTTACTAATTTAAGAATTAGTAGACAATTAGCCAGATTCACGTGTTACTAATTTAAAAACTACAGTGGTTCACTTAACAAATATGGTGAGAAAAGTTGTAAAATGGGGCAAAACTCACTTAACAAATTTCTAACTTAGCAATGTAAATTTGGGGCTCAATTGTAGCTGTAAGTTGAGGACTATCTGTATTATCTTTATCTTTATCTTTTATTAGATTTATATACCGCCCTACTCCCAAAGGACTCAGGGCGGTGAACAGGCACAAAATAAAACACATAGATACAAAAGTTAAAAGACATAATTAAAACCAGATTAAATAATTTAGCCCAAGACAATTAAAAAATCCCAATAATTTAAAACAGATTAAAATTGCAATTTAAAAAATTTTAAAACAGGGGAGAAAATTAGGCCAGGCCGGCTTCCTGGAATAGGAGAATCTTAAGAGCACGGCGGAAAGTGCGTAGATCCGGGATCCTCCATATCTCTGGGGGGAGCTCGTTCCAGATAGTGGGTGCCCCCACAGAGAAGGCCCTCCCCCTGGTGGCCGCCAGTTGACATTGTTTAGCTGATGGCCCCCGGAGGAGCCCCTCTCTATGAGAGCGTACCGGCCGGTGGGAGGCTGCTTGTGGTAGTAGGTGGTCCCGTAAATAACCAGGTCCTAAGCCATGGAGCGCTCTAAAGGTGGTAACCAAAACCTTGAAGCACACCCGGAAGACCACCGGGAGCCAGTGCAGCTCGCGCAGGAGAGGTGTCACACGGGAGCGCCATGTTGCTCCCATAACCACCCGCGCGGCCACACTCTGCGCCAGTTGGAGCCTCCGGGTGCTCTTCAAGGGGAGCCCCATGTAGAGAGCTTTGCAGTAGTCCAGGCGGGAAGGGACGAGGGCATGAGTAACTGTGTGTAGGGAGTCCTGATCCAGAAAGGGATGCAACTGGCAAATCAGGCGAACCTGATGAAAAATCCTCCCGGTCACGGCCATCAAGTGCTCTTCTAAAGACAGCCGTGAATCCAGGAGGACACCCAAGTTGCGAGCCCTTTCCCTGGGTGCCAGCGATTCGCCCCCAATAGTCAGCGATGGCATCAACTGACTATATCGGGACGTCGGAAACCACAGCCACTCGGTCTTGGATGGGTTGAGCCTGAGCCTGTTCCTCCCCATCCAGATCCGCACAGCCTCCAGACACCGGGACATCACTTCAAGGACATCGTTGGGGTGGTCTGGGGTGGAGATGTACAGCTGGGTGTCATCAGCGTACTGCTGGTATTTCACCCCGAAACCACGGATGATCTCGCCCAGCGGCTTTACATAAATGTTGAACCAAAGGGGCGAGAGGACCGACCCTTGTGGCACCCCACATATGAGGGACCTTGGGGTCGACCTCTGCCCCCCTGCCAACACAGACTGCAACCGGTCGGAGAGAAAGGAGGAGAACCATCGTAATACAGTGCCCCCCACCCCTAACTCTTCCAACCGGTGCAGCATGATACCATGGTCGATGGTATCAAAAGCCGCTGAGAGGTCTAATAGGACCAGGACAGAGGAGCAACCCCTGTCCCGAGCCCTCCAGAGATCATCAACCAACGCGACCAATGCCGTTTCCGTGCTGTACCCAGGCCTGAAGCCTGACTGGAACGGATCCAGATACATCATTTCATCCAGGTACTGGGGGAGCTGTCGCACAACCACACTCTCATCAACCTTCGCAACAAAACGAAGGTTGGAGACCGGACGATAATTAGCCAACACGACGGGTCCAGGGTAGGCTTTTTTTTTTTTTATTGAAAAGTTTTACAAAAAGTTTACATATTTCCCCCCCCCTTCCCTACCCCAACCTTTCCCCTCCCCCCTCCTCTTCCCAGAACAAATTACAGGGTATAACGTTCAACAATCATAATCAATCCTAGTCTAAATAATTATAACATTCCACATCTCTTGTTCCTTCAATTCCCTAATTACCCGCCTAGCTTAATTACTTAAAGACACACCAAATATCTATATAATCATTCATAACCTATCTGCAATTTCTTATTCCGATATTTATTTTGAATATAATCTATCCATCTTCTCCAGTCTCTTAAATATCTTTCATTTGAATGATCCTTCAAGTACGCCGAAATTTTTGCCATTTCCGCTAGGTTTGTAACTTTCATTGTCCACTCTTGGATTGTAGGTAAATCTTGCTTCTTCCAATATTGTGCCACCAACAGTCTTGCTGCAGTTATTAAGTTCAAAATCAATTTAGTCTCTATAACTGTACAATCCATAACTATACCCAGCAGAAACAGATGTGGTGTAAATTTCAACCTCTTTTTAAGAATATTTTGTAAAATCCACCAAATTTTTATCCAAAACGCTTTAACCTTTTTACATGTCCACCAAATGTGAAAATAAGTGGCATCCTCACAGTTACCTCTCCAACATTTTGGTTGTACATTCGGATACATGCGAGATAACTTTTTTGGGTCTAGATGCCATCTATAAAACATTTTATAAAAGTTCTCCCTTAAATTTTGCGCTTTGGTAAATTTCACATTTGTCACCCATATTTTTTCCCAAGTTTCCATCATTATTGGCTGTTCAAAATTCTGCGCCCATTTTATCATACAGTCCTTAACTAACTGTTTCCGAGTCCATCTCTATCAATATATTATACAATCTTTTTATGTGCATTGGGCTTTGGTCTCTAATTTGTTTAATTAAATTTTCATCACTTTGTATAACACCAGTTTTCTGGTCTTTTCTCCATCTGGCTTGTAATTGTACATATTGAAACCAAGTTTGAATTATTTTCTCCTCTTTCAACACATTCACAGGTTTTAATTTTAATATACCTCCCTCCATAATGAGAATATCTATATATGTAATTACATCCTGTCTACTTTCTATGCTCGTGTTCTCTATTGCATGCCTGGGTGCTGTCCATATAGGTATCTTTTCATTTAACTTATATTGATATTTCTTCCAGACACGCAATAAAGCATTTCTCAATATATGACTCTTAAATGCTCTATCCACCCTTTTTTCATACACTAAATAAGCATGCCAACCATAGACCAGATCATGCCCTTCAATATTCAATATCCTTCCATTTGTTAGATTAATCCAATCACTAATTGCTGATAAAACAGCTGCTTCATAGTACAATTTTAAATTTGGCATTTTCAATCCTCCTCTTTCTCGTATGTCCTGCATTATTTTCAATTTTATCCTTGGTTTCCTACCTTGCCATACGAACTTATTAATACCTTTCTGCCATTCTTCCAGGTTGGCATCCTTTTTTAGTATTGGTATCATTTGAAAGAGGAATAAAAACCTAGGTAAAACATTCATTTTTATAACTGCTATTCTACCCAACAAGGACAGTTGTAATTTTTTCCATTTATCCATTTCGACTTGTATTTTATGCCATATCAATTCATAATTATACTTATACAATTTACCATTAGAAGAAGCAATATAAACTCCTAAGTATTTAACTTTTTTAACTATTTCACATCGCGTTACCCTTTGTAACTCCTCTTTTTGATTTGTTGTCATATTTTTAACTATCATCTTTGTTTTTCCAATGTTTATCTTAAACCCAGATACTTGACCATACTGTTTTATTATATCCATCAAAACCTTTGCTGATTCCACTGGATGAGTTAAGGTCATAACCAAATCATCTGCAAATGCCCGTACCTTATATTCATAGTCTCTAACTTTGATTCCCTTTATCTCATCTATATTACGTATTTTGTTTAGCAACACTTCCAAAGTTAATATAAATAATAATGGCGATAAGGGACATCCCTGCCTCGTACCTTTTTCAATTTTAAAAGTTTCTGTCAAACTGCCATTAATAATTATCTGAGCTGTCTGTTTCTGATATATTGCTTTTATGGACTGCATAAAGCAATTCCCAAATTGCATCCTATTAGCCACTCTCAATAAAAATTGCCAATCTAATCGATCAAAAGCTTTTTCCGCATCCAAAAATATAAGCACCGCAGGGATTTGGTTATTCCTTTCCAAATATTCCAATATGTCGACAATTTGTCTTACATTATTTTTCATTTGTCTACCTTGTATAAAACCAGTTTGGTCAGCATGAATCTTTTTTTGCATTACTAGCATTAACCTATTTGCCAATATCTTAGCAAATATTTTATAATCTGTATTCAATAATGATATGGGTCTATAGTTTTTGGGATGTGTCAAATCTTGATCTTCTTTTGAAATTAACGAAACAAAAGCTGTTTTCCATGAAGGTGGTACCCCTTCACCCAACTGAATTCTCTTAAATAATTCTTTAAGAGGTACAACCATCTCCAGTTGTAAATATTTATAATACACAGCTATTAATCCATCCGTACCAGGAGCCTTACCAATTTTTAACTGTTTAATTGCTGAGAGGATCTCCTCCTCTGTTATTAATTGGTTTAACTGTTCTCTTTGTTCCTCTGTAACTATAGGAATATTCTGTCTATCCAAATATGTCTCTATCTCTGCACCTTGTATTTTATCTGCAGTATACAGTCTTGCATAAAATTCTAAAAATGCCTTTTTAATCATATTTTGGTGATACACCTCTTTACCTTTGTACTCTATTTTCTCTATGGTACGAGATTTTTGTTTTTTCCTCAGCATGTAAGCCAACCATCTACCTGGTTTATTTGCATTACAAAAAGTATTATGTTTAGCATATTGTAGATTGGTTGCCACTTGATCTGAAAGCATCATATTAAATTGCCCACATAATAAACTGATCTCTTCTTTAATTTTCTTATCCCCTGGGTTATCAATTAACACCCTTTCTTTTTTCTTGATCTCTTCTTCTAATTCTCTCCTTTTTTGCACCTGTCTACGCCTATATGCATTATTCATATTTATCAAAACTCCTCTCATGTATGCTTTACTAGCATCCCATACCATATCCCTTGTTCAGATGTTCCCTTGTTCATATT
Organism: Pantherophis guttatus; assembly: GCF_059756535.1. NCBI lineage: Eukaryota > Metazoa > Chordata > Lepidosauria > Squamata > Colubridae > Pantherophis > Pantherophis guttatus. The sequence goes on along the minus strand of NC_142063.1, from coordinate 179,675,191 downwards.
AAAAACAAAAAATTCCTTCATTAGTTTTTTACATTCTATTACATTTTTCTCACATTTTTCTCGTGGCAGCGACCCTGCCCGAGCTACTCGACGTCATTGCCGGGGTGGCGGTTGATACCCCCAGACTTATCGTCATGGGGGATTTCAACCTTCCATCCGCGGGTGAGGTGTCAGAGGCGGCTCGGGAGTTCATGGCTTCCATGATGGCCATGGACCTGACCCAGTTAGTTCAAGGCCCAACTCACATAGGGGGACACACTCTGGACCTGATTTTTGTCTCTGGTCAGTGGTTGAATGATCTTGGTAGAGGGGACCTAGATATTAAACCCTTGTCATGGACAGATCATTCGCTCCTCCAACTAGACTTTCCTACCGCCTTCCCCCGCCGCAGGGAGACGGAGCCAACTAGATGGTTCCGTCCCAGGCGCCTGATGGACCTCGAAAGGTTCCTGACGGAGCTTGGGCCGTTCCCTGAGACCCTAACACACGACTCGACTGAAGAGCTGGTGGCCGCCTGGGAAAGGGCGGCCGCTGGAGCTTTGGACCGCATCGTGCCTTTGCGGCCTCTGACCCAATGCCGATCTCAATTGGCTCCTTGGTTCTCTGAGGAGCTGAGAGAGATGAAGCGTCGGAAAAGACGCCTAGAGAGCATTTGGAGGACTAGTCAATCCGATTCCGACCGGACACAGGTGAGGTCTTATATCAAGACCTACCTAGTGGCGATAAAAGCGGCAAAGTCTAACCATTTTTCCGCTCTTATCGCATCTGCAGAGAACCGCCCAGCCGCCTTGTTTAGGGTGACCCACTCCCTTCTTCGGGGGGGAGTGCGGGAAGATCCCTTGCAGGGTCGTGCTGAGGATTTTGTGCAATTCCTGCATGATAAAGTCGCTCGGATCCGGGATGGCTTGGACTCCGACTGGATGAGTCCACGGGAGGAGACGAGGGCAGGTCTTGAGAATGTCATCTGGGAGGAGTTTGATCCTGTGACTCCCGAGGATGTGGACAGGGTTCTGGGTAAGATTAGTGCCGCCACGTGTTTATTGGACCCGTGTCCCTCCTGGTTGGTGCTGGCCTCCCGGGAGTTTACACGAGGCTGGCTCCAGGGGATTATAAATGCTTCTTTGAGTGAGGGTGCCTTTCCTGCTGCCTTGAAAGAGGCGGTAGTGAGGCCCCTCCTCAAGAAGCCTTCCCTGGACCCGGCTGAATTAGCCAACTATCGTCCAGTCTCCAACCTTCGTTTTGTGGCGAAGGTTGTTGAGAGCGTGGTGGCACGACAACTTCCCCGGCACCTGGATGAAGCTATCTATCTGGACCCATACCAGTCGGGCTTCAGGCAGGGGTACAGCACAGAAACAGCATTGGTCACGTTGGTGGATGATCTCTGGAGGGCTCGGGACAGGGGTTGCTCCTCTGTCCTAGTCCTATTAGACCTCTCAGCGGCTTTTGATACCATCGACCATGGTGTCATGCTGCAGTGGTTGAGGGGGTTAGGAATAGGGGGCACCGTTCTGCGGTGGTTCTCCTCCTTCCTCTCCGACCGCTCGCAGTTTGTGTTGGCAGGGGGACAGAGGTCGACCTCGAGGCATCTCGCATGGGGAGTGCCGCAAGGGTCGGTCCTCTCGCCTCTCCTGTTCAACATTTATGTGAAGCCGCTGGGTGAGATCATCCGTGGTTTTGGGGTGAAGTGTCATCTGTACGCTGACGATACTCAGCTGTACATCTCCACCCCAGACCACCCCAATGATGCCCTTGATGTGATGTCCCGCTGCCTGGAGGCCGTGCGGGCCTGGATGGGGAGGAACAGGCTCAGACTCAACCCCTCCAAGACCGAGTGGCTGTGGCTTCCGGCGCCCCGATATAGTCAGCAGGTGCCATCGCTGACTATTGGGGGTGAATCTTTGCCCCCCACAGAGAGGGCTCGCAATCTGGGTGTCCTCCTGGACGCACGGCTGTCTTTAGAAGAGCACATGATGGCCGTGGCCAGGGGGGCCTTTTATCAGGTTCGCCTGATTCGCCAGTTGCAGCCCTTTCTGGATCGGGACGCCTTGCGCACGGTCACTCACGCCCTTGTCACCTCCCGGTTGGACTATTGTAATGCTCTCTACATGGGGCTCCCCTTGAAGAGCACTCGGAGGCTCCAACTGGTCCAGAATGCGGCCGCGCGGGTGGTTATGGGTGCAACTCGTTGCGCCCACGTGACACCCCTCCTGCGCGAGCTGCACTGGCTTCCAGTGGTCTTCCGGGTGCGATTCAAGGTGTTGGTTACCACCTTTAAAGCGCTCCATGGCATAGGACCCGGGTACCTTCGAGACCGACTTCTGCCACCAATAGCCTCCCACCGACCAGTCCGCTCCCACAGAGAGGGTCTCCTCAGGGTGCCATCGGCCAAGTTATGTCGGCTGGCGACACCCAGGGGGAGGGCCTTCTCTGTGGGAGCCCCAGCCCTGTGGAATGAATTGCCCCCGGAAATACGTAAGATCTCCGACCTCCGGGTGTTTCGCTGCGCTCTGAAGACCCTGTTGTTCCGCCAGGCCGGGCTATTAACATAACGTTTTTAAATTGGGGTATTTTAAATTTCTGGGATTTTAATTGGAGCCTAATTATTTAATGATTTTAAATTTTAATTGTTGTTTTGTTTCTGTGTTTTTAAATAGGCTGTACACCGCCCTGAGTCCTTCGGGAGAAGGGCAGTATAGAAATAAAATTATTATTATTATTATTATTATTATTATTATTATTATTATTATTATTATTATTATTATATCTGAAAAGGTTTTCATTTATCCGCCAAGATCTCCTAGATCTTTCCCCACACTCCAGTTCCATCCAAACTGGACTATGATCAGTTAAGATTCTGGAACAAATCTTTATCTTCTTTACCCTGGAAAAAAAATCATTTGTAATTAATATAAAATCAATTCTTGAAAAGGATTGATGTCTATCTGAAAAAAGGGTAAAATCTTGTTCTCTATAGTTCCGTTCACGCCAAATGTCTCTTAATTCCATATCCTCCATCATATCAAAAAAAAGTCTTCGGCAGCCTGGATCGCAATTTAGTAGATTGTACTATTCTTTTCTTATCAATACTAGGGTCTATCACTCCGTTCCAATCTCCCATCAATATACATGAATTATAATCCCAATGTAGTAATTTTGTATGTATCAACTTATAAAATTTCTCTTGTTGTTGGTTAGGAGCATATATCCCCAATAAAAGTGTTTTCTTTCCTTCTATCATTATCTCAATTGCCAGGAATCTTCCTTGTTGATCTGCCTCAACTAATTTAGCCATCAAATCTTTTCAAGTAGATCACTATTCCATTCTTTTTTTCTGGGGCTGATGCAACAAAATGTGTTCCCAATTTTGTATTTATTAAATATTTTTGATCAGTTGTCCTTATATGTGTTTCCTGCAGGCATATTATTTCATTTTTAAATTGTCTCAAGTGGTGAAATATTTTCTTCCTTTTTTTGTGGTGAGTTTAAACCATTAACATTCCAGGTTAAAAACCTAGAAGCGATCCTCAGACTCTCGAAGCTTGGTGAGAACCGCTTGATAATCCTCTTGGAATTTTCTTTTGGGTCTCGCCCCTCCCACAGCTTCTGCACCAGTATTCACTTCTTGTGATAAAGCCTGCTCTTGTAACTTTTTTAACTCTTCGACTTTCCGTTTAGTAGCTGCTCTGGTTTGTCTTTGATCTTTGCCTTCTTCTTGTTTTTCAGCTATATCCCATGCTTGAACAGCACTTGAAAGTTGCAGTACCTTCCCCTGCATACTCATAGCTCTGCCTTCCAATTGCCTCTGCAGGTCCTCTTTCCTTCCCTCTGTCGCCTCTCTTGCTTTTTTAACTCCCAGCACTGGTGGTTGTCCAGCCTTTAGTATGTTACTATAAAAATCTCTTGCTTTGCATATTGTATTGAGACGATATCGCTCTCCTGCATAGTCCACCGATAATCCAACTGGGACTTCCCATCTGTATTGTATCTGTCGATTCCTCAGCTCATCTACCAAAAAAGCATACTCTTTCTTGGATTTCAGCATTTTGGGTGGTATTTCTTTAAATACTGCAGCTTCTTGTCCTGCCACTTGCAACTTATTTTTATAAGCAGCTTGTAAAATCTCATTTCTAATCCTTCTGGTGACAAAGTAGATCACAACATCTCTTGGCAGTTTCCTTTGTCTAGCTACCCATGAGTTAACACGATAGATCCGGTCAATTTGCCATTCGAGTTCACCTCTGGGCTGTCCTATAAACTGTGCCAGAGCATCTTCAAAAATCTCTTTCAAATTTTCCTTAGAATTTTCTTTCAAGCCTCTTATTCTCACAGCAAATTCCATCATCTTGTATTGTGTCAACAACATTTCAGCTTCTGTTTTTTCACTCTTAGTTTGTGATTCCTCAACTTTACCATCTAAAATCTCATTGGCTTGAACAACCTCATCAATTCTATCTTCTACATGACTAACATGTTTTGCCAGTCCCTGGAGTGCAAGAACTATATCTTCCCTTATATGTTGATTTCTTGTCTTAATTATGTCCTTCATTTCTTCCATTTGTTCTGAGACTCCTTTAAATGCAAATGCAATGTCCTCTTTAAAACCTTCTTTAATTTCTTTCATAGCTTCCTGAAACATCTCAAGTGTTAACATTTGTGCTTGTGGTTGTGATTGTGGTTGTAATTGAGCTTGTGTATCTGCTGGAGGCAATAAAGTTTGCAACCTGCTAGTTTGAGCTGGGGAACTTCCCGCACTCCCTGCTTTAGGCAGCACCAATTTTGTCTGCTTTGAAGCCATTTTAAAATCACACAGTCTCAGAAACAATTCTTAAAGTTCTTATAGCCAGCGAGGAAAAATCAGAAAATCTTTAAAATCTTTAAATTTTGATTCCCAAAGTCCAAGATATAAGGTTAAATCCAAAAAGTTTTAAGCAGAGTTTTTAGCTGATAGGCATTAATGAGTTAACAAGTCTGTAAGAACTTTCTTCTTAACTTTCACTTTCGTCTCTTTGTCTTAACGAGCCAGCGCCATCTTCCCCTCCCTTTCCAGTCCAGCTCCGCTCTTAGAGGCTCGAAAAGAAGCGATGTTCAAAGGAATTAAAGTATAAATACTTGCAATTATGTAGTTCCTGTTTTTGTTCTGCCTGCTTCAATTTTCACTTTGTATCAATTTGTAGCAGGGGCGGACGTGGCGTTTTGCTCTGGCTAGCAGAGGCGTCCCGGCTTTGGAGCTTTCCCAGGTTTTTGGGGAGCTCACACCTTTCGAGCCCCAGAATTAATTCTAGGGCTCTTATGGAGCTCTACCCTGCACCTGGCTGCTCGCTTCCCCCTCTTCTCCCGGGGGGGAAGGTTCTTCGCCGCTAGACAGCTGATTTTCTGCTGTTCTAGCGGCTAACAAAATCACGGGGCTAGCGCTCACCCAGGGAGCGCCCTCAACGTCCTACGGAGCTGCCGGAAGTTCGGGTCCAGGGAAGGCTTCTTGAGGAGAGGCCTCACCACCGCCTCTTTCAAGGCGGCGGGGAAGTCACCCTCACCCAACGAAGCATTTATAATCCCCTGGAGCCAGCCTCGCGTCACCTCCCAGGAAGCCAGCACTAACCAGGAGGGGCACGGGTCCAATAAACATGTGGTCGTGTTCAGTCCACCCAGAATCCTGTCCACGTCGTCAGGGGTCACAGGATCAAACTCATCCCAGATAACATTCTCAAGACCTGCCTCAGTCAATCCCCCTGGAACTACCCAGTCGGAGTCCAGATCTTCCCGAATCTGAGTGATTTTGTCATACAGATATTGAACAAAATCCTCAGCTTTACCCTCCAAGGGGTCCTCCCGCACTTCCTGGTGGAACAGGGAGCGGGTCACCCTAAACAGAGCGGCCGGGCGATTATCTGATGATGCAATAAGAGCAGCAAAGTATGTACATTTTGCTGCTTTTATTGCCACTAGGTAATTCTTAATATGAGATCTTACCATTGTCCGGTCGGATTCAGAAAGACTGGCCCTCCAACTACTCTCTAGGCGTCTTTTCCGGCGCTTCATCTCCCTCAGCTCCTCAGTGAACCAAGGAGCTAGGTGAGATCAGCGCCGGGTCAGAGGCCGCAAAGGCACGACCCGATCCAGAGCTCCAGCGGCCGCCCTGTCCTAGGCGGCCACTAGGTCACTAGTCGAGGCGTGTGCCAGAGCCTCAGGAAATGGCCGAAGCTCCATCTGGACTCTATCAGGTTCCATCAGGCGCCTGGGGCAGAACCATCTTACCGTATTGATTTGTAATAAATTAATATGTGACAACTTATTAACAAATAACCATTTCAGCTGTGATATGAAATATAGTCACTGTGTATCAGTGAAATTTCTATGACTATCAAGAATTTGTTAAATTAATCCAGTGGTGGGATTCAGCCAGTTTGCACCACTTTGGGAGAACCAGTTGTTAACTTTCTGAGCAGTTTGGCAAACTGGTTGTTGGAAGAAATCATTAGGGCAGAGAACTGGTTGTTAAATTACTTGAATCCCATCACTGTGTTAATCCATGGACTAATTTATATGAATCTGAAATCAGTTGTGTTCATTAATAATGGGGTTTGTTGATTCAGACTTTGAGAGCAGAATTGCATATATATAGTATTGCTTACTGCTGTGGTTTGCCACAGAAAACTATAAAAAGGTAATTTAGGTAGTCCTCAATTTATGATTATTAGCTCAGCAACTGTTCCAAGTTACAATGGTGCTAAATGAATGGTGGTTATAACCATAGTTCTTGGAGTTCTGACCACAATCTGGGAGCTTGGCAACTGGTTTGCACTTGCAAACCACTTGCAGCACCCCATGATCTTTTGATTGCCACATGCAACCTTTCCTGCCACCTTCCCAGGAAAGTCAGTGGAGAAGCTGCAGGGAAGATTGCAAGTCACTGAGGCAAATCTCCCCCTCCTGTGCATCTTCTCCTGCCCTTCTGCACTGAAGCTGCATTGGCTACTTCGGGTACCCCCACATACTCTTCCTGAGCCTTGTCATGGCTCCTCACATCCCTATGTGCCCTTTCCCAAGCCTCACTGCGCTTCTTTGAGCTTTGCATTTTATGACTGCATTGCTTAACAGAAGTTCCAGTCCCAATTGCCATCATGAGTTGAGGACTACTTGTACAGTCTGTTAATGATTCTAGACATTTTATTAAAAATTATTCTCTCTCAGCCCACAGGATCTGAAGAGAATATTGCTAAAAAACTAGCAGAAAAGTCTATAAATAAAGATCAAGCTGAATTTGATAAAGAGGTAAGTAACAGAAAATAGTCGTTTTACAGATTACTAGTATATTAGCTGTTACCCTCCACAGACATGTGACAATAAGCATATGTGGCTTATAGTTTGAAACATGTATGTTAAAATACTAAAAATGCAAAGATTGGTTATGAAGTTATTTTTTCATTGCCAATATAACTGCAAATACTTGCTAAACAATGCAGTTGCTAAATGAGAAATCCCTGTAACATAAAATTAGAGGTTTATTGTTTTGTATGTAGGAACCTTTTCTATACCTAGTGTTTATCTATTGAATACAAACCTGTAAATTGTGGCTTTTGCAAAAGCAAGCAATTAAAGCAACATGCACAAAAGCGAACAAAAGACATGAGAAGTGATGTTTAACTGTTTGTGAACCCTATTGAATTTGCAGTATTTCTGCATAAATTTGCTCTAAAATGCAATCTGTTCACACTTCATAAAACTGGAAAAAGAGAACTCGATTAAATAAATGAAACCAAAACATTATGCTTGTTCATTTATCAATTAAGGAAAACAATCCTCAGATGGTAAAGCAAAACATATCTCTTATTTTCCTATGAATGACCACATTGTTTTTTTGCCCTCTGAACATACCATTGCTTGGATTATAGAAAATAGGGCTTTAAGAAATCAACAGCTCCCAGTTTGGATTTCCTGCAATTGTATCCAAATTGTAAGAGTATTTTAGTAGAGACTCAGTTCCCCTTATAATTTGCTTGTTTAAAATCTGAGTATGTATGATATCATTATACAGTACATTCAGAAAATGGGGAAAAATAATATTCTAAAATGTATGAATACTATGTGTGTGTGCACGCACACACACACAGACCTAGACAAATACACATACACTACTTGCTTTTATGTACATTTTTAAGAATGAAAATTCTGCAAGATTATCAAAGCAGCATGCAACAAAAGGACCAAGACAGCGAAACAAAACTTCAAGTGAAGGTAATTAAAAGAAATCTTCTTGATTTATTACTTCTTGAGAATTTGGAGTATGATTCAAAACATAACAATTCTAAATGACATAGAGGCGTTCTTCAAGTTGGCTCTTCCTTTTGGAGCCAGTTATGTTTTTGATTCTTCAGAGTGAAAAGGCAATTCTGATCTCTGACTAGTCTATTTAGAAACTGAATACTTAGAGCTCCTAAGAGACCAACTCTATAAGCATTTATTTGCTTTTTTCCCCTTTCTATCTCTGTTCTACCTCCCTCTTTTTCTCTGTGGAATCCTTGGGGCTTTTTCTGATTAGTTGTTTACTAAACAAGATAACATGTTTAGTACTAGAAGGGAGTGGGATTTGCTCTCTGTTTATACACAATAAAGGTAGACTTTGACTTACGACAGGGCACTTAGCAACCATTCTAAGTTACAACAACTTCCCCAAAGTTGCAACCTGGTTTCAAAGTTATGATGGCTGCAGCATCCCCACAGTTATTCGCTCTTAAAACAGACTGCAGGGATGCTGTAGTGTTCATTCACTCCCGGCTGGGTCTCTACAGCCACTCATCTACCCAGTGGAGATTAGGCATGTACAGTGGTGTGAATCAGCTGGAGCTTGCAAGCCTCCAACTTCCTTCCCATCTAGCAATCAAGGGAAAATCAGAACAAACAGAGTTTGTAAACTCTGGCATAGAAGGGGATATTCCACCCAAGGACATGCCGGACAAGCATGCTCCAGGATTCAGCAATAGCTGAAACATTCTCGTTCATATTCACCCTGGCCCTGCAGGATCAGTTTCTTAACCTTATGTACAACTCCTCCTATTTTGCAACAGGTTCTATTCCTGATACTATAGAGCATGGGTGTCAGACTAGTGGCATCACGTTGCCATTACATGACATTTCATGACATTTTCCCCCTTCGTGGAGCTGAGATGGGCATGGCCTGCACATAATGCATCCAGCCCACGGGCCGCCAGTTTGATACCCCTGCTATAGATCCTTTTTTCCCCAAGGAGCCTCCCTTTTTTTAAGGTGGTTCCATTTTTTAAGGAGGTTCTCTTTATTTCTAGAGCTTATTTCTAGAGCTTAAAAAATGGAGGCTCCTTTAAAAAAACCCTTTCAGTGTTAAAAGAATAAAACCTGTTGAAAAATAGAAGGAGTTTGCCATTAGACTGGCTTTGAAAGGAACTGATCTTACAGGGCCAGTGCCTCAGAAGCTGAAAAAACAAAAAGGTAAATTGGTTATTGCTAGGTTCTGCAGCAGGCTTGAGTCCTGCAAGTCCTTGGGTGGGATCTCCCCTTCTATGTCAGAGTTTGCAAACTCCATCTGCCCTGATCTCTCCTTCCAGGCTGCAGTTTCCAAGCTCTGTTTGCCCTGATCTCTCCTTCCAGGCTGGAGTTTGTAAAGTCTGTGTATTGTAATCTACCCTTGATTGCTGGGTTGGAAGGAAGCTCAAGGATCACAGGTAACCCTATAAGAAGTGGAACACAGGGTGCCTCAGGGGGTGGAAATAGCATTGGGAGCCTTGAGACAGGCAAACCTGTACCTGTGTAGGCTTCTGAGGGCTTTCCTCTAAGGCACCCTGTGCTCTGTTGAAAAACTCTCCCATTCATTTAAAGTTTGCATCATCTTGTGCTTGGGAAAGTAGGGGGATTCAGGAGAGTGATTGTAGTTAGACATAATAGCATTCTTCCCTTCGGTCAAGGTCATGGTGTTTCTGCATCTGGAGGAGGAGTGGTTTCAGTGATGGCTCAGGTTAGGAAGGATGATGATTGGGCCATGTGACAGACTGATGGGTGCAGGGGCTAGATTTGGGGTTTTGATTTACTGAGGGAAAACCCGAACCTCTCAGATTTGGGTTTTCCCAGATGTGCCAGTATACCAACTTTAATAAATGGAACTTTAAGAAATGCTTGCCTCGGAGGTCTTAATTGGAGTTGGGGTTTTCTGGAACGCTGACACTAAATACAAACCCATTTCAAAGATATGAATCCTGCAGCATTGCTGCAGTCATTTATTCTTATGACCGATTGCAGACACACTACAGTACACGCACCCACCTAATAACCTCCCCACACCACCATCCTGCCCTGCCCTGCCAGGTCCTCAGAGACACTTGCCACCATACCAGATTCCATGGACTTGTCCCCACCCCCACTCAGTCACAATTTGCTCACTTATCTTTCCAAGATATCCAAAACTCAGAATCAAGGTAGAGAAGGCTGCGTCCTTGATGGGCCATGTGGCACAACTGAGGAGAAAAAAGCCTGTAGCTTTTGCTGGTCCTCAACTTAATGACAGTGATGGAGCCTGCCCATTTGTGTTGTAAGTTGAAGACTACATTAAATGAAGTGCATAATTAATGACCTCCCTGTCCCTGTTTTCCCCAATACATTTGTTAAACGAATACATGGGTTGTTACGTAGAACATCAGATGACTGAGGGTTGAGGGAAACCATGGGATCCTATTTCAGGCACAGACCCATCCAGGAGGTCTCCCTCATCCTCTGAGATATCCCATGCTCTGTCACTGGTGGCTAAAAAAGGAGGTTATCAAGAATTGATAGTTCAGTATCATCTTTTCTATGTGATTATGGTTGGAGTTGACAAATAAAGACTGTAAAATCCCCCCAAACTGAAGCTGAGATGGGAATATCAAGTAAAATCTTATGCTCCTTCAGTATACTAGATATTGTGTTCCAAAATATTGCTGAACTTGAACCTTTTGCTTAGTTTTCTAGCTGAGACCATACTGTAACTGTGTATTGGGCCTTTTTGGTGGCTGATAGTTTCTTATAATTACATCTGAGCTTTTAACCTATTGGGGTGATTGTTTAGGGCTTCTTTGAATCAAAAATAGACATATTTTTAACAGTGAGATTTCTATTCAAGAAACACATTCCATTGAGATCAATAGGATTCATTCATAGATGGTGGTTGGGATGTCATTCATAGAGCTCACAATAGCCTCGCCTACCAAGATGGCTTCAGCCAGGTCAGCTTCAGGATTGACAGGCTGCCCCCCCCACCCTCAGTTGAAGAGGATTTCCTGCAAGATAAAAACATACAGAGGCAATTTAGTCAAAGCTCACCTCACCCCCTCTTCCTCCCCCTGGAGGCCCCTTAGGCTTCTGAGGGAATTCATCATGAAACTGTTTAATCAAACTATCTGCCTTTACATCTCAGCTCTTGACCCAGGTGGCCGCAGAAAGGGGGTATCCCTTCCAATGCACAAGGTACTGCAATCGGCCCCTATGCATCCTTAAATCCAAAATCATCTTCACCTCATAATGCATCTCCCCCTGCACAATTATTGGTTTGGGGCAGTGGTGAAAACTAAAATTAGTTACTACCGGTTCTGTGGGCGTGGTTTGGTGGTGGTGGGGGTAATGTGACTGGGTGGGCATGGCCAATTTTTTTTTTACTTTTAAAACCATTTTTTCGGTGAAGAGGTTGTAAAAAAATGCTTTCAAAAGGCTCTGATGATCCCAGCTGAGTTGCCTGATTGTCAGAGGGTTTTTTAAAAACCCTCTGCTGATCAGGCAACTCAGCTGGGATCGTCAGAGCTTGGATTGTCAGAGGCATTTAAAAGAAAAATACTTTTTTTCTTTTAAATGGCTCTGACGATCCCAGCTGAGTTGCCTGATTGCCGATTAGGCAACACAGCTGGGATCGTCAGAGCTTGGATCGTCAGAGCCATTTAAAAGAAAAAAAGCCTCTAATGATCATGCGGCTCAGCTGGGCATGGGGGGGGCAGGGATTTTTGCTACCGGTTCTCCGAACCACCCGCCTCCATCGCTACCAGATCAGGCGATCCAGTCCGAACTGGGAGCATTTCACCCCTGGTTTCGGGGCTGCCCGATCTACCGGCCTGATCAGGGAGCCTACCGCCGGCTTTAACAAGCTACTGTGAAAGACCGGATGCACTTTCCCTAGCAGGTGAGGGAGTCTAAGCTGCACTGTGACTGGGTTAATTAACTTTTCTATTGGGAAAAGGCCTATGAACTTTGGTCCCAGCTTCTTACAATGGAATTTTAACTTAAGGTTAAATTGAGAGGTAAACCTTACTCCCAAACGGAAATGGCTCTTGGGGTCTACGCTGTTTTTCTGCTTGTGTTTTATAGGTTTTTGCCAATTCCTGCAGAGCATGCTTGGTATTTTCCCACCACTCCTTCAAAGAGTCCATCCATTCATTTAGGGATACTGAGGAGGGGGGTTCCCTAGGGAGCTCAGGCATGGGGACAAACTCTATGCCCCTAGTGAGTTGAAAAGTGGTTAGACCAGTACTCATCACATTATTGTATGCCATTTCAGCAAATGGCAGCAGCTCTGCCCAGTTGGACTGCTGATAGTTGACATAACACCTCAAATACCGCTCCACCATAGCGTTTGCTCATTCTGAGGTCCCATTTGTATTCGGATGAAAAGCCGAACTAAGCCTTTGCGAGGACCCAATGAACTTAATTAATTCTCTCCAGAACCTTGCGGTGAACTGTCAGAAATAATTTTACGTGGGATGCCATGTAACCTGTAAATTTGCTTAATGAATAGCTTAGCCAGTTTTCTTGCTGAGGGGATCCCAGAGCAGGCAGTGAAGTGGGCTTGCTTGGAGAACAGGTCTATCATGGTCCAAATGACCATATTCCCACCACTTTCAGGGAGCTCAACGATAAAATCCATAGCGATCTCCCAGGGCTGGGACAGATCTGCCACTTGCTGCAGTAGCCCTGGGGGGTCTCCCTAGTCTTTTTTTTTATCACTGTGCACATTGCACAGCTTCTGATATAGTCCTTGTTAGGATATGGTATAAGTCTAACGGGTTGTCCAGGCAATATACGTGTTCTATAACTTTAAATGTATTCTGGAACAATATATGTATTCTATAACTTTAAATGTAATGCTGAGTAATTGTAATGACTAATGACTGCTGACTAACTGCTGACTGCAATTATCATAATTGTACTGTTGAGTCATTGCACTGCTGACTTTACTTATCATAAATGGATAATTACTAGTGAAAACTGTATATAAGAAGGAAGCCGAGCTATAGTCATTGTTGGACCTGTTCTCATCATTGCTTGACTTGCTGCTTGACTGGAACTGTTGATTGGAACTGTTACTGTCGTGTGTGAAGACGTGGATGGATATGCTACCATCATGATTTGTTACCAGCGTTGAATTGCTGTTTATTACCGACTGCTGTTTGTCTGATAAGAAGATATCTGTAACTTCGGATTGATTTGAATGGCTAAAGACTTGGATTGACTAAAAGACTATGCAATTGTTTTTTACTACAAAGTAAAAACTTTGTTGAACCAGTTTGTATGTATTGTATTCATTGCTCTCAGTACCGTTTCTCTGTGCATTTACTCTGCTGGTTGGTAACACAACAATATCCTTAACATTGGTTATGGGCCCAGAGCCAACCAGAACTAACTAGAATTGTTCAGAGCTAAACTGAGAGTTAATGTGAATACTACAGAAAACTGTGTTTGTGATATATAATCCAAGTGAAGATGGCACAAGATCAGTTATGGAATATTTCCATGATAACCCGGCTGGATGGAACAAACTATGTATCCTGGTCTACAAAATGTAATCTATTTCTGCGTAGAGAAGGACTTTGGGACGTAGTAAATAATCCACCGGATGTAACAACATGGAATCCTGATGATGAAGAAGATGCGAAGAAATTAGCCAAATTTGCCAGAGACAACGAACGAGCTCTTTGCATAATTGGACTGACACTGAGTAACCAGCAACTTGTCCATATTCGTGGCGAAGAGTCTGCTGCTAGGTGTTGGACCAAGTTAAAGAGACTATATGTTCGTGATATTGTGGGTGCTCATATAAATCTCACACGGAAATTGTTTAAGCAACATCTTCTTAAAGGAAGAGATATGATGGCTCATTTGGAATCCATGACCAGAATTTTCCAGGAGCTGCATGAAAAGGAACTTGTTTTCTCGGAACTACAGCAAGTCTATATAATTCTTTCTTCTTTGACGATAGTTATGACGACTATGTTTCTTCACTGGAGGTTTTGACCTCACATTGGCTGGCGTAACCGGTAGGTTATTGGAAGAATTCAGAAGAAGACAAGAAAGGGATCAGTTGAGAGTAAACCAACCAAAAGAAGACAAAATGTATTCAACTGTCTATGTTGTAAAAAGATGTTTTGCTTGTGGGGCTAAAGGGTATATAGCTAAGTATTGTAAGAATAAGAAAATGTCTGTTAGGGATAATAATAGACCCAAGAAGGGTTGTAATTTAGCTATATCCAGTTCAACAACTAATGTTAACCAGGATTGGTGGGTTGTTGATAGTGGTGCTTCTCAATCTATTACTAAGAATAGAAAAAACTTTGTAAAAATGAATAAGAGTAACCAACATGTTAGATTAGCAAATGGTTGGAAGGTTAAGGTAGCTGGTGAGGGTGTTGCATGTTGGTCATTTAGTAATGAACCATTGCCTATGTTATATATTCCTGGGTTAAAGTATAATTTGCTCTCTGTTAAATCATTATTGCAAGTTGGGTTTACAGTAACGTTTAGAAATGATAAATGTATTATTGAAAAAGATGGAAAGGTTGTTCCTGCAATATTAGAAAATGATTTATTTATTCTAAGAGAGAACCCAGCATTAGTAGCAAATTCTAAATCGGTGTACAGGAATGATAAACCACATGATGAATGTATTCATCTATTACATTGAAGACTAGGGCATATAAATTTCAGGTCGTTAAAGAAAGCTATCTGAAGGGATAAAACTACAATCATGTAGTAAGTATTTGAACTGCAACGCCTGTAATCAGCAAAAAAGTAAGGTAACACCAGCAAATCGTTTTAATGGTTTTAAAATCAAAAAGCCATTAGAAGTCATGTTTGTAGATTTAATTGGACCCAAGAAACCCAGTATTGGAGGTGCCTGCTATATTCTAAGCATAGTAGACCATTACTCGAGGTACGGATTCTGTTATCTTATGAAAACGAAATGTGAAACATTCCAGCATATAAATAACTGGCTGAGATTTATTGAAAGGAAACAGAAGTATAAAGTAATGTGTTTAGTAACAGATAACGGTATAGAATTCACTAACCAAAGATTAGAGAAGTGTTTGCAGCAAGAGGCAGGTATACAGCATAAACGGTCTGCTCCATATAGACCACAACGCAACGCTTATGTTGAGAGAAGGGGTCAAACATTACAAGCCATGACTAGAACAATGTTGGCAGATTCTGGTTTGCCTGAAACTTTATGGGGTAAGGTTGTTTTGTGTGCTAACCATGTATTAAACAACGTGGTACATTCATCTACTGGTGATATACCATTTACATTATGGCATGGGAGGAAACCAAATCTTAGTTACTTACACACATTTGGAGCCCCAGCTTGGGTGCATATTCCATCTACTGTGAGAAGGAAGGAACAACAAAGAGCCAGAAAAATGTTTTTCGTAGGCTATGATTCAAACCATAGGTCTTTTAGATTTTGGGCACAGGGAACTACTAGCGTGTACTGTAGTGCAAATGCAAAATTTCTAGAGCACGAAGGATGGGAGAAACTTGAGCGTGCAAATTATAGACAGGATGACAATACTGTTAGCATTGAGCATCAAATGAGTAACGATACTCCTGATGAGGATATAGATAATGTAGAATCTTCTATTAAGGTTGAAGAAGAGGAGGTAGTTTTAGGGGAGGATGAAATTGAATCACCTGCAATGAGTCCTGTATTGCCTAGGAGATCAGGTAGGGAAAGACATCCACCCGATAGGTATAAAGCAACTGTAGTTTGTCAGGTTAACATAGAACTTTCAAGTTATGAAGATATCAGGTTGTATCCTGAAAAAGAACATAATTTTATTTATTTTATTTATTTATTTTAAATTTATATACCGCCCTTCTCCCTGAGGACTCAGGGCGGTGTACAGCCAGAATTAAAAAACATGAAATACAAATATTAAAAACAATTAAAATATATATAAATTTGGCCCAAAATTAAAAATACAAACCAATTAAAACATTTAAAATTTCTTCTTAAGCCAGCCCGGCTTGCTGGAAAAAGTGGGTTTTAAGGGCACGGCGGAAGGCGCTAAGGTCTTGGATTCTCCTTATCTCTGGGGGCAACTGATTTCAGAGGGTAGGTGCCCCCACAGAGAAGGCCCTCCCCCTGGGGGGGTCACCAGCCTGCATTGATTGGCTGATGGCACCCTGAGGAGGCCCTCTCTGTGGGAGCGCACGGGACGATGGGAGGTCGTTGGTCGTTAATGCTTGGAAGGATGCAATGAATAGAGAAATAAACTCCTTAACCAAATTGGGTGTTTATGGGGATGTTAAATTACCACCTGGAGAGAAATTGATTGGTTGTAGATGGGTGTTTAAAGTAAAGAAAAGTATAGATGGGACAATAACCCATAAAGCTCGCCTTGTAGCTCAAGGTTTCGCTCAAACGGAGAAAGATTTCGATGAGGTGTTTGCTCCAAGTTTAAAAGCTAGCACGTTAAGAACTATGCTAGTGTGGGCAGCAAAGAATAAGTACAGTATTAATCATATAGATGTGGAAACGGCGTACTTGCATGCTCCATTAAGACATACCATTTATATGAGGAAGCCATTAGAAGTGAAAACAAACGATCGAACTGATTGATGGAAATTAAATAAAAGCCTATACGGTTTAAAACAATCAGGGTTTGAATGGAACCAGTGTATAGTTAAAGAACTGAATAATATTGGTTTTCAGGAAGGTGTAGCAGACAAATGTCTCTTTAAAAGAGAGAATAATGGTGTAGTATCATTTTTGCTATTGTTCACGGACGATATAGCAATTGTAACTAAAACTGACAAGGAATCAATGAATATTGTTAGACAGTTACAAGAAAAATTCAAAATTAGAAATTTAGGACATATTAGACACTATTTAGGTCTTGATATTGTTCAAACAGCTAGAGGGTATAAACTGTCATAGGCTAGCAAAATAAGCCAGATGTTGAAACGCTATAAAATGGAGCTATGTAAGCCAGCTAAAACGCCAATGGCACAGGATTTTCAACATGAAGAAATCCAAAGTCCTGGATTTAGTAAGGAGATCTATCAATCGCTGATAGGGAGTCTATCGTATATTAGCAATTGGTCAAGACCTGATATTTTGTATAGCGTAAACCAATTAGCAAGGTATAATGCAGAACCAACAGATAGGCATTGGCAAGCCGCAAAGTGGATATTAAGATATTTAAAGATGACAATGCATTATATTTAGAACCTAACCGTGATCTTACACTGAGTGCATATGCTGATGCTAGTTTTGCTACTGATTTGACCACCAGAAAGTCTACATCAGGTATTGCGATAACGTTAGGTAATTGTTTAATAGGATGGAAGTCAATAAGGCAGAAACATATTAGTTTATCCACTATGGAAGCAGAATTTTCCTGTTTGTCACTAGTATGTACTGATTTAATTTACTATAAACAGTTAATGCTAGATGTAGTATTAAAGGTAGATTATCCTATTGTAATTTATGAGGATAACCAAGCTGCTATAAAAATGGCAACAAATTTAGCAGTAAAGACAAGATCAAAATATACTGATATTCGTTATCTAAATGTTCGTCAGAGTATTCAAAGTAATATGGTTCAGTTAGAATATTGTATGTCTGAAAACAATGTTGCTGATAATTTCACCAAAGCGCAGGGTGCAATCAAACATAAAATGTGTTGCGAAAGCTATGGCTTGAGGATTTGAACAGGGATATATTAGCCTGTCCAAAGGGGAGAATGTTAGGATATGGTATAAGTCTAACGGGTTGTCCGGGCAATATATGTGTTCTATAACTTTAAATGTAAGTGTAAATGTAAATGTAAATGAGTAATTGTAATAAGTAATGACTGCTGACTAACTGCTGACTGCAATTATCATAATTGTACTGTTGAGTCATTGCACTGCTGACTTCACTTATCATAAGTGGATAATTACTAGTGAAAACTGTATATAAGAAGGAAGCCGAGCTATTGTCATTGTTGGACCTGCTCTCATCATTGCTTGACTTGCTGCTTGACTGGAACTGTTGATTGGAACTGTTACTGTCATGTGTGAAGATGTGGATGGATATGCTACCATCATGATTTGTTATCAGAGTTGAATTGCTGTTTATTACCGACTGCTGTTTGTCTGGTAAGAAGATATCTGTAACTTCGGATTGATTTGAATGGCTAAAGACTTGGATTGACTAAAAGACTATGCAATTGTTTTTTACTACAAAGTAAAAACTTTGTTAAACCAGTTTGTATGTATTGTATTCATTGCTCTCAGTACCGTTTCTCTGTGCATTT